>NC_135572.1:354375130-360264052 GCF_965152235.1 Eretmochelys imbricata
TGGAGAGGAGCCGTCGGCCGGCCAGCGGGCAGGCTGAGGGGAGCAAGTGGTGGGCGGCGGAGCCAGCGGGGTCTCGGGGCGCAGTGCAAGCGGAGCAGGCCCGGGCCCCTTCTGAGCATGGGCCTGGCCACAATGGTGCCACGGGCACCATTGTAAACCCGGCAGTGCTTGCAGTGGGTACTTTCTGAGCATTCTCGTGTACTCCAAGCAGATCAGAAGAGACTGTCCCTGTCCCCAAGTAGTTTACAACCTGAACTAATCCTCTGCTGCATGAACATGTCTCTAGACAAACAGCAGCAACAAAGGTGCCAAGCCTACCAGCCAGCACCACATTCAACGCAATGAGGTGTTAAATTCAGTCTAGCTGGACCATAAAAACACTAACATAATGAAGAATTGACAAGTCTCAACAACACTCCACTAAATCCTCTCCCTTTTATTCCCAGGATGGGATTATAGCCTACTGATTCTTGGGAGATTTCTTCAATTCAATCTAGGGCAGAGACACCCCCGAGGTTGTCTCTCTCCCTTCGCCCTTAGAATGTTTCTCTTTCGTTTTACAATCTCACCTCCTCTTTGATGCCATGAGGGAGCGACACATAGTGTCTTTTTTTTTAACAGCTGCTACAAGCAGTCTGGTATCTCAGAGGGCATGCTGCATAGTCATATACGGTCTGTGCCTTAGTCCTGACAAGACCATTGCATTACCCAGCGCCTTCCACGGAAGGTTGGTTACTGCAGATTGCACGTAATTTGCAGCAGAAAACTGCCACTTGGCTGGCTGGGCTGCTGCCACACAGTCACCCTTAACTGCTCCTTCCCTGGCTTGATTTTGTCAGCCTACATGCCAGTTTAAGGGACGATAACGTGACATCGGCTTGATTGAAGTACGTAACTTTTGACTAAATACAGGCCAAGAATGGGTGCATAATAAATCATAATGTATTACAAAATGGTGGGAGGGAAACAAATCCCTTAAAGTAAACTCTAGAAAGTTCTCCACTGATTTCCATACCCCATGCTGCAGGTGGTGTCCAGTGATAGGTAAAGAACCACACAAGTTAGAGATGGAAAAGACATCACCTGCTCCATCTTCCTGGCAGTACTGTATTGTTCCTCACAATACAAACTGAAGAACTTGGTCTAGCCTTGTTTTCAATGTCCCAAACAAAGAGGCCTCCACCATTTTCACAGCATAAAGAGTCTAAGCTCTTTTCTCAGGTTGTATCTACACTACAGAGCCTATGCTGGCATTGCCCCTATTGCAGACGCAATGTACCCCGACCAAACCAGGAAATCTGCTGGTGTAGGAACAGCCCCTCCCCAAATAACATTAACAATGCTGACAGAAGCACTCTTCTTTCGGCATAGCTGCGTCTACACTGATTGTTTGGTTTGCATAGCTATGTCACTAGGGGTGTGGTTTTTCCACACCCGTGACCAACACAGCTACCCAGTATAAGTTTTAAGTGTAGACCAGGCCTCAGGTTTTAAACTGGGGCATGGGGTGAGTGGATGTATATTTCTATTTAAATCTTTTCCCTGTTGCCAAATTTTGTCATGCGTTGCATGAATAGTATCTGTGTGCCCAGAGAGTTTAGTAATTGGGTAAATAAGTAAAGTGAATACTAGATCTCACTTTCAGGAAGTTTTCCCATACTACTTCTTACATTTATCTTTTTACCGCACTAACCTGATATTAGTAATGATTTAACAATTCAACTGCTAGCATAGACGGGACAAAACTCTTTGACATTGACAGAAAGCACGATGTATTCTCAAGTAGGCAGAGATTTAATCTTCTCTTTGCTAAACTATGCATAGTATATGTAAGGCCACAGATTGGTATGCATCAATTCCAATGCAACTGGATTCCAGGGCCAGAAGCTGGGCAAACAAGTATGTATTGTTGCTTTTGGAATTTGTAGGAATGAAAGGTGCCATGGGAATATAAAGGTATCAACATATCTAGATTTGCTATGTGAGACAAGTATCTTCCGCTGCTCATGCTTATTATGTCAATGTCAGGAGTACTAAATAGACTAATGATTTGTAATGATAAGAATTAGGTCAGTGCCTCCTATTCATGCTCTAATTTCAACTTTAAATATTAACTGAGAATTCTTTGCTGCCTCACGTGATGGAAATCCTGTCCCACCACCACCTTGGTGAATAATGCAGCTTCCTTCCCTTGCAGTAATACTTTACATTTATATAGCAATTTTAATCTGATAATATTATTATTTGTATTCCCATATCGTTATTTGTGTTATCAGGTCCCCACTGTGCTAGCCATTTTAAGTGCTTTCCAAATATCAGTTTATTAAGGCTTACTATACCACTCAGAAGTAGGTATTATTATCTGCCCATGAATTTCTCATTCACTCATCCTTTCATCTGGGCACCCTAGATTTTAAAGGTGGAAAAACAAGCCAAAAAAGGGTTAGTGATTGACTGGGGTCA
Organism: Eretmochelys imbricata; assembly: GCF_965152235.1. Classification (NCBI taxonomy): domain Eukaryota; kingdom Metazoa; phylum Chordata; order Testudines; family Cheloniidae; genus Eretmochelys; species Eretmochelys imbricata. Next base: position 354,377,594 of record NC_135572.1, read on the forward strand.
ATCAGTGAGAGATCTGGATTAGATTATGATTCCTGGACCTATGCGCCAACTATTAGACAATGCTCCCCCACATCCCCCAAACACATAACACTAGCCAGATCCTACAGTGAAACAAGCCAGTGACTTACCAGTCTGCCTTTTTCAAGCAGTCTATCCTTGCACCTTTATCCAGCAGATACAACACACAATCCCTGTGACCCATGGAAGCTGCTTCGTGGAGGGGCCTTTTGTAGTCATTATTAAACATCTCAATGTCCATTTCCAAGGCTTCTACTAAATGGGTCAGAACATTCAGGTGACCGTGCCTGGCTGCATAGTGCAGTAGAGTATCCCCAGATTTCCCATAGTGTTTCCGCCGCACTTCCTTGCTCATTTCCTCATCTCTCTGCAACTCCTCTTTGAAAAGGTCTAGCCTGCCTTCTTGAATCAGCCTGAGAAGTTGTTTCTGATTTTCTGCTTCAGCCATAGAGAAACATGTGGCTCCTAAGACATTAAAACAAACAACAACAACAAGCAAGTTAGGGACAGGGAGATTACAAAATGAAATTAGTGATGAGATTTTAAAGGCTAATTGGAAAATCTATTATCATAAAAACAGTCTTAATATAAATCCAAAGCAAAGGTGTCTCCCACCAAATGAATCAAAGGTGGCAAGTCTGTGATATCTGACATCACTGTGTTAAAATGTCCACAGGAAAATATAGAGAGACGGTGTATGTTTGTGAGCAAGTGGAGGTTCCTAAGTGGGCAGGGAAACTTAAGTGGATAAGAAATTCTTACAAACAGTGTCATAAAAATAGCTTTTATAAATAAAAATGCTCCCCCCGCATACCTGAACTGAAGATGTAGTAAATAAGTCAGTAAATAAATCAGTTTTGGATCCTATGCATAAAGACAGCAGTTATTATTTAATACCAGGCTTTTCAACAGTCAGCCATAAAATTATCATCTTAACAAAGCTAAAAAAGCTTGTGGGATCAGCTACACAAAATGAAAAAGACGCAAGCCACTTGCATGTGTCACATTAAAATGGTTAAAGGCTCACACCAGGCACACCAGAGTCCACTGACGGCTTCTATAGCTGCTGCTGCTGCTGGGCTGTGCTGCACTGAACTCCTTCCCCTTACACGAGCTGTCTTCTTCTTGTGGACAAATAGTGTTTGCCCTGACACTTTATTTTAGGAGCACTATGATTGCTGCTTTGTAACAGAGCTATGGGAAGAGACCTGCATCCGTACCTCAGGGCTGGATGATTTAAATCTGCCTTAGCAAATGGATCAGATTAGGCTAGTGGGTAGAGCTGCAACTGGTAGGGGGACCATATGTCCCATTTTGGCCAGCACAGTCCCTTTTTTTAAGCCCTGTCCTGGTCCTCCCGACTTTTTTTTTCAAATGGAGGCATTTGTCTCCTCTTGTTCTTGCCAACTTGATCAGTTGGCAAGGGCAAAAGAGGACAAATCCGGTGCAGCGGAAAGTGCGGGGTGGGCGAGCAGAGATGCCAGCCCCCTGCCAGGAGAGGAGGCGGGGGGTGGGTGGGTGCAGAGAGTTCCAGCATGTGGAGGAGGGGGCTGGCACGGTTTCAGCAACGGGCAACGGCCTCCTGAGGGGGGCCCTGCAGGGTTCCAGTGACAGACAACAACCGAGGGGGGGAGGCCGCAGGGTTCCAGTGACCAGCCAGAGCATCGCATGGGGGTTGGGTAGGCCCCTGGGCGAGCAGCTCAGAGTGTCCCGTTTTGTCTTTGGGAAATATGGTCACCCTAGCGAGTGGGGACTTTGGAAACCTTAGTTCAAGTCCCTGCGTGGCTGGTAGCCAGATGGGTGATGTTGGGCAAGTCACTTTACTAATCTGTCCCTCGGTTTCCGCATCTGTAAAATGGGGATACCAACCTCTTCTGTAAAGTGCTGGGAGATCTGCTGATGGGAGGGGCGGGACAAGAGCGCGGTATTATTATTACCGGCTGGACTAGTCTGGCACCGGGCTTCCCCCGATGGCCACCGCTGGCCGCTTCCGCTGAAAGCCTACCGCTCCCCAGCAAGGTACGGCGCTGGCGGGGGAGAGGGGCCATCTCTTCCCGGCGCCCGCACCGTCAGCCCATGGCCCTGTACGGCCCCTTCTGACCAGGCTGCCCCCGCATGCGGGGCGGCCTCGGTCTGCGCGGGGCAGCCGGCCCTCAAGAGGCGTTCGGGCCCTGGCACGGTGTGACCAGGGCCCCCCCAGCCTGAGGGCTGTTATTTACACAGACGTTTCGGGGCCATGATCGCCCCTCCTCCAGTCAGCCCCGCGGTGACGTAGAGCCCGGGGGGGGGGCCTTGCCACTGCGACGCTCCCCACTCCGCTGCAGGGTGACGTCACCCCAGCGCGAGGTCGCCATGACGTCAGCATGACATCACAACTCCGGGTGACGCCAGCGCGACGTCGCGATGACATCACGGCGTGTGACCTGCGGGCGGGGCACCCGCCGCCCCAGGGTTACTGCCTCCAAGAAGGGTTGAATTGGACACGTGGCGGCGGCGGCAGGGGGAGAAGTAAACAAACTCCGGGCACGTTTTCGCTCGTCCCTTGGCCGCGTCCCGCCCCTCCGTGGGCCAGGACGAGTCTCATTGGAGGGGGCTGAGACCGCGCGCTCTCTGATTGGCGCGCGGCGGAGTCAGTCAGGCGGAGGCGGGGAGCGGGATCCCGGGAAGCCGGGGCGTCACGGGCGCAGGAGTTTGGACTCGGGAAGCCGAGCTGCTCCGGCAGGCTCCGAACGCCGGCGGGACCAGAGTGAGGCTGGTTCGGCTCGGGCGGGGCTCGGGCCTGGAAGGGTCCCCATTGTGGGCGGGGCTAGGGCCTGGGTTGAGGGTCTAGAGTGGGGGTGGGGCTAGGGCCTGGGGTCAGGCCTGCACTGGGGGGCAGGGATAGGAGCTGGAATGGGAGGGGTCGGCACTGGGGGGGCAGGGATAGGAGCTGGAATGGGAGGGGTCTGCACTGGGGGGCAGGGATCGGAGCTGGAATGGGAGGGGTATGCACTGGGGGGCAGGGATCGGGGGGGGTGGGGATCGGAGCTGGAATGGGAGGGGTATGCACTGGGGGGGCAGGGATAGGGCCTGGAATGGGAGGGGTATCCACTGGGGGGCAGGGATCGGGGGGGCAGGGATCGGAGCTGGAATGGGAGGGGTATGCACTGGGGGGCAGGGATCGGGGGGGCAGGGATCGGAGCTGGAATGGGAGGGGTATGCACTGGGGGGCAGGGATCGGAGCTGGAATGGGAGGAGTATGCACTGGGGGGGCAGGGACGGGGGGGCAGGGATAGGAGCTGGAATGGGAGGGGCCTGCACTGGGAGGCAGGGATCGGAGCTGGAATGGGAGGAGTATGCACTGGGGGGGCAGGGATAGGATCTGGAATGGGAGGGGTCTGCACTGGGGGGCAGGGATAGGGCCTGGAATGGGAGGGGTCTGCACTGGGGGACAGGGATAGGAGCTGGAATGGGAGGGGTCTGCACTGGGGGGCAGGGATCGGAGCTGGAATGGGAGGAGTATACACTGGGGGGGGCAGGGATAGGATCTGGAATGGGAGGGGTCTGCACTGGGGGGCAGGGATCGGGGGGGGGGGGCAGGGATAGGGCCTGGAATGGGAGGGGTATGCACTGGGGGGCAGGGATAGGGCCTGGAATGGGAGGGGTATGCACTGGGGGGGCAGGGATCGGGCGGGGGGCAGGGATAGGAGCTGGAATGGGAGGGGTCTGCACTGGGGGGCAGGGATCGGGCGGGGGGCAGGAATAGGAGCTGGAATGGGAGGGGTCTGCACTGGGGTGCAGGGATAGGAGCTGGAATGGGAGGGGTATGCATTGGGGTGCAGGGATAGGAGCTGGAATGGGAGGAGTATGCACTGGGGGGCAAGGGATTGAGGTGGAGGGGTCTGCATTGGGATAGGGCCTGGAATGGGAGGGGCTGCATTGGGGGCTGGGATCGGGTTGAGGGGGGTCTGCATTGAGGGCAGGGATAGGACCTGGTGGTGGGGTCTGCTTTGGGGACAGGTATTGGGGGCAGGAGGCATGTAGAATAGATAATGCTTATAAGAGCCTTGGTGTTGCATTGGAGAATTAATGCCCGGGGTTTCTGAGGTCATGGCTGGGGAGGAGGTGGGGGGCTTTATTCATTGTTCATTGGGATTTTTAAGATTTTCAACCATTAAAGCAAAAATGCTATGATTTGATTAAAATAATTAATTAAAATAATTAAAATTAGTATTCCTGTCAATGAAGTATTTGCATTCCCCACTTTGACTTCTCTGTCCACTCTCCTTTTAAGAGAGAGACAATTTTTTTTAATTGGAATATTTTTCAAAAGCATCTGATCTTGAAGAGCAAATAATTTGTTCTTCCTTAGACATTTGCTTCTGGTATGTTTTGGGGCAGCGAAGTGTTGGTTGTATAAGGCATCAGAAACCACAGGGGTCTTTGCTAAAGCTCTTAGTGGTGTGTAATAGCTCTGAGGGGGAGGAAGAAGTGAAGGAAAATGACTTGACCTTTTGATGCTAATGTAAACCAAAAGCACTTACTGGCTTCATAGATATGCTGGGTATGGTTTATGGTATGGGATCTCATTCTCTACTGTGTGATATAAAAAAGAGCTAAAAACTGAAGCCAAGTGAGCCGTGTAGCTTGGATGCTTTTACTGCAGCTGGAAGCACTATTGCACATGGTCATTTTAGATTTTAACTCATAATTCTGTAACTGGAAGTTAGGTCATCTATCCTTGCCAGTCACTGTTATCAAAATAGATGTGTTCTTGTGAATTTCTATTTACAGTCTAACATTTTAAAATTGTTCACAAGGTTTTCTAGTTTACTGCCAACGGTAAGGGTAAGAGCTACACTGCAAATATATCTGAGTGAGGGGCCCAGTTAACAGTTTGCAATTTTGAGTCTAGATAGAAGTTTAACAGGCCTAATGTCCTGGACATATCCAAAGCTTTAGCCCATTTGTGCAAAAGGCTTGAAGGCTCATCTGCATTACAGGTTTTTTTCTGTTGTAACCAGATCCCTAGACTTAGGCCTGGTCTACACTGTAAACTTAGGTTGACCTAGGTATGTTGCTCAGAGGTGTGGAAAATTCACAGCCCTGAGAAATGGAGTGAACCTAAGCCCAGATGTGGATGCCGCGAAGTCAATGGAAGAATTCTTCTGTTGATCCAGGGGGCAGATTTACTACAGCGTTGGCAAAACTCCTTCTGTCGCTATAGCAGCTGTCTACGCTACAGTGGCGTAGCCATTTCATACCGGAGGATATCCCAAAGTCCTGTACAGTGATGAATTAGACACCAGGAGTGAAGTTATTGTGTAAACTTTATAATTACCACATAGCTTTGAACATTGCAAAGTGTCTTGATGATGATGTATTTTACTGTACGGTATATCTTCAAAGCTCTGTATAAATTTCTGCATAAGCTACTGAAAGAGAGTACATTGGCTAAGATGTGGGGATCATCCCATGGGGCTTTTATAAAATAACTGATCCCTAATGAACTGATTGTCGAAGTCTACCAAAGGCCCAGCCTTTGTCACTTGAAAATAAACATAAACTTAATTAAATTAACAGCCATGCAATTTTCTTTTCGTGTTGGTGACAGTGAGACCATTTAAACGAAAGCACCTTACAGCCAGTGACTGTGAAGCCTTCAGCCAGAGCAGAGAAGGCTCGTCTTCCCTGACACAGCCTTTCAGTCAAAGACAGGCAAGCGGAGATCTAAACAGGGGCCTCTACCCTACATACAGGACCAAGAGACAACAAGAAGGTACAGTGTTTCCAAACAGGTTAAGAGCTGAGAGTGTACTGTTAATATTGACTCTGTGCAACAGTGGAATTTAACCCCAATTACTGTGAGCAGTTACTGATGGAAGAGCAGTGGAGGAGGTCTAATTGAATGTCCACAATGAAAGAAGTTGATTGATCCATACTGTAATCACCCTTTGGTATAACTGTACTTAAGTAGCGGCCTAACTAAGCAATGGCGAGCAACTTAGGAGAGAGCTACCTTTAGAGTCATGAGTCCTTTCTCCTCCCAAAGAGGGCAAGTCCCACACCCGGGCTGGGTTAAGTCTTGGTTTACACCAACTCCAAATGTCTTCTGCCTTTCTCTTGCTTTGAAAAGCTGAGCTGCACTCACCAGCCTCATTAGACCAGCCTGCTTGCTGCAAATGGCAGCCCTAATTGAGATACAGTGCAGCATCTGCAGTTATGGAGATACTCTTGGATATTCATTATTTAATATGCATTCTCATTTAGTTAGTTCTCTAAGTGTTGGTTGTCTAATGTTCTATAGCACCTTCCATTCAGGGATCTCCGTGCACTTCACAGCATTAACTAACGAATCCTCACAACCTCTCTGTGAGGCAGGAAACTATTATGATACCCATTTTCCATACATGGGGTACAATTTTCAAAAGCGCCCAAGTCTCATTTTCAAAAGTGATTTAGGTGCTTGGGAGCCTCAGTAGTGGCTAAGTTGTGTTTGAAAGTGACACTTAGATTCCTAAGTCACTTAAAATATTTTTGGAAATTTTCCTCGGGGGAAATGAGGTGAATTGACTTGCTCAGCATCAAAGAGAGAGTCTGTGGCTGAGTCAGGACTAGAACTCAGGGCTCCTGATTCTCTGTTCTATGCCTTCACTGCTGGATCATGTTTCATTTCCATTGTAGACTCTGAATACGTGTCTTCCGCCAAGTCACTTTTGAAAATTAGTAATTTTTGGATGCTTTACTTTTTGGGTGCTCAGCTCAGGCCCTTTAAGGCATGCCAACTTGGGCTTTCAAAATCACTAATTGCTTTTGAAAATCTTGGCCCCACTTGTTTTTCCAGCACTGCCTCTTGGTTAAACATTAGGAAGCACAAAATAATGGCTGTGAGTTGCAGACTAGGAAGAGCGTGAAACTCGTATGGACCAGTAATGATGTTTAATGTCGGCATAGGTATGCGTTAATATCCAAACCAATAATATGATTGCTTAGGTGAAGTGCATCTCCAGGGGTTTGGCTAATGTGGGTTGCTGTATTAGTAAAGGACAGGCTGCTGAGAGTAGAGTTCATCGTAGACTTTCAGTTTCACTTCTGTGCTACAATCTTTTTGCGGTCAAATCAATGGGTGGCTGGTAATAAATTAGCTTTATTACTTTAAAAAAATGTTGATCTCTTTTATTAAAATTTCAATAAGTATTTAAGGCCTGTTCCATTTAGGGTCAGGGTTCTCGCAGCAAGTTTTTTGGTGGCCTCAGAGTGTGGCTACCAACTCTTGCTGGTGGCCGCTCTGACAATTTTTCCAAGCCGGAGCCCTGCTGCCTCGGGCTGAAGCCTGAAGCGGGAGCCCGGGGGTTGAAGCCCGATCCCCGTCACCCATGAGAAGGAAGGTCAGGAACTCATCAGCCGCTGGCGGAGCCCCAGGTTCCTCTGGTGCCGTGCACACCAGCGCCATGTGTCTCCAGAGGCGCTGCCTGGAGCCCCTAAGGAGGCTGCAGGGAACTGAACTCTGCTGGCGGTGCCAGCAAACGCCAAGGGAGCACATCCAGGAGCAAAAGCTGGGTGCTGCAGGGTGGGACTGCTGCTTTGTCCCCCCAGTCTCTGCCCAGTAGGCTGTTGTGGCTGCAAAAAAAATCCTCCGGTGGCTGCATTTGAGTAATGCTGATTTAGGGGTTTATGCTGCGATTTTCACATTAAGCTTGAAACAGTTTGCGGCTTCACTGTTGTTTCAACTTGTTTTCATATTTACTGGATTCTGAAAAGTAAACTGTAGCAGGAAGAGCTTTATGCTGATCTCAGAGGTTTTATTTATCCTCCTATCTCTCTGCTTCCTTCCTTTGTCACCGTGTTTGTCCGTTCAGAGGAAATAATTAATGTGAAGTAGAAATTACAGCTTTCTTTCTATGTATTTATTTGTGTGTAAAGATCATGGGGAGGGGAGCAGTGAGGTGTTAGCATTTTGCCCTTTTGTTTTAAAGTCTCCTAGAGGCTTTCAGGCATTGGACACACACAGAGAAACACATTTTGCTTGTGTTCTTTCTTTCTTGTCTTTGCTATAGGACAGGATCATCAGAGGAGCATCACTGATTACTTCAAAGTCATTCAGACACAAACTACCAGTAACAAAGTGGCAAAAAGCAATGAAGTTAAGGAAGAGTCGTTGGACTCCTTCTTCATGGACGATGGGTTGGAGGATTACTGTGCCCTGCTTGGATATGATGGGGATGCTAAACCAGCTTCCGGGGGTCTTGCGGCCTCTAGAAAACGGCCTCTCTGCTCAGAAGGAGCTGGCAGTAATTATACAGAATACAGTAAATGTGGTGGGACTGATAAAAAGCCCACGATGGACAGTTCCCTCAAGTATTCTCCAGGACACACAGAAATCAGACAAGACCCTGATGTCATAGAAATTGATCCAATTCCTGATTCATATTTTGGGCTTCTAGGGACTTCATGCGGTAAAGAACCCCAAGGACACATTGACCAGCTGCCCAATGAAGTCCTGAGAATTATTTTTTCTTTCCTCCCTGTGACTGATCTCTATCTGAACCTGAGCTTGGTGTGTCATCGCTGGAGAGAGATTGTCAGTGATCCATTGGTGAGGGTGTTGTCTTACTGATTTAATTCAGATTCTTTTGCTGCCTATATCATGTCCCATTCCTGCTTATGCACCAGGAACGTTTGCCCTGGTCTGCTTAGCTAAGTGACCTCTCTCTTTCTTCCTTTGAATCCACTTCTTCCACTTATCTGTCCCATCAGTAATCACCATAACCTCCCTTACTTCGCTCTTTTGTGAAGTCTTGTCTGTGAGGTGCCGAGTGTCTGCTAGGAGGTGACACTCCTCCCCCACCTCCCCACCTTCATCGGCCACCAGTTACATTTTTGAACCATTACCTTTGTGCTTTCTCTTATGTGGGTTCCACCTGCTTTGGAGGAGCTGCCTGTAAATGTCTGCAAGGCCATCCCACTGCCCTCTGCAGTGATCCCTACAAAAAATTCTCTGTTGTTAGCTCATGCACTGTGACCACTGTCTATCTTGCTGAGCAGTATTGTCTCACTGTTACTAGGAACCACCCCATCTGCTTCCATCCACCTGTCCTCGCTTACAGGTCGGCCGTTTGTTTTTGGAAACGGGACCATCTTCTAGTTCTTTGTTTGTATAGCATCAAGCACACTGGTGCCCTGATCCATGACTGCGGCTCCTATGCACAGTACAAATAATAAATAATGATGAACTTGTTGGGAGTTGTTTTAGATTTGGAGACCGTAAAAGATGATGAGCCCTTAGCAGTGTCTACCAAGACAGTCCCAAAGGGGTAGGTGGGAGGGCTCGTGGCGACAGGCTCCAGAGAGCCACAGGATGTCAGAAGCACTATGTTTTCTAATCCTGTTCAAAGTAGGTCTGAGTGACAGTGTTAAAAATGCTGATGGCCGATGGTACCTTGCCAGCATTGGGTGGTTAAGCCAGGGGTACCTATAGTGAGAAATTCTAGAGAAACAAGCCTTTTGTAGACAAGTCCTTAGACTACAAGGAGCAAGAATTTTCACTCTTTCCTCCTCCATCCATCCTTTTTCTCCATCTTCTTTTTGCCCCATCATGAGCCACTGGCTTGTTTTTTATCGAGCTGTTGGGTTTTGCTATACTGAAATTACATGTCTCCCCCAGGAGCAATGCTGCTTCTTGGTGCTTGTCAGAAAAAGCCTATTTATAAAGTGTTTTGGGTTGAAAGGTGCTGTTCAGATAGGGACATTGATTTGCATTTTAGTTTATCCTGTGGAAAAAGCTGTACCGTCAGTACCTCATGAAGGAGGCCCAGGCTCTGCTCACAGTTGAATGGATTCTGGATCGTTACGGTATAACCCAAGAGCAGGATCAGTGCATGCTGGGGTTTATAAGGTGAGTCTGTTTCATCGTGTGATTTTACAGCTGTACGTCAGCAGATGGGGGAAGCAGCCCCGCAGTGCTTTGCCCTGTTTCCAGTCTGTTGCTGTAGGTTTGCCTCCATTTTATGCTGTGCTTTGCCAAGAAAGGTGATTAACTTCCTCTCTCACATCTTGCTTCACATGATTGGGGTGTGCAGGGGAGAGGAGGAATTAGTTATGAGAAGTAAAACTGATCAATGGACCTTCTGGGCTAGGCAAAAAATGCCATCTTCGCTCTCCCCACTCCACCCAAAAATCTCCTGTTTCCATTTTCCCTTAATCAGATGCCTTAACCGCTCAAGTATTTATGCCATAAAAATATAACCTAGAGGTGATGCTCTAAATTTCCAAATCATTCCATTTTCTGGCTACTATTATTTATTATGTGTATTACAGTAGTGCATAGGAACACGGCCCAGAACCCCATTGTGCTGGGCGCTATACAAACGCAGAACAAAAAGACAGTTCCTGCCCCAAAGAGCTCGCAATCTAAGTATGAGATAACAGATGGATACAGACAGACGGCGAAGCCAAGGAAACAATGAGACAGGGTAGCTCAGCATGGTAGGTAGTGGCCTTAGCACACCAGGGACTGAACCATTGTCAAGTGTTTTGTATGCAACGTGGCAAAGGAGAGTTTTAAGGAAGATAATGTGTTCGCTTTGCAGGTGCTTGCTGGGAGATCCTCCCAAGTGTGAGGAGCAACATGGGAAAATATTAACAAGTGGGCAATGGAGGCTGGCAGCAAGGCCGGTCGGAGGTGAAAGTCACATCTAGATAGCAAATGAGAGATGATACGTAGGGTGGGGGATAGGTCATGAGGGCCCTTGAAAGCGAAGACTGATTGCTTGTGCTTGATGCCATCGAGAAGGGGGAGCCTGTGAAGGACCGCAAAGAGCGGGACGATGTGGTCAGAGCAACTGACTAAGAAAATGATCTTTGCGGCACCATTCTGAATGGGTGTGAGCAGAGCAAGATGGCATTTGTCAAGGCCAGAGGGGAGGATATTGCAGTAGTTGAGACGTGAGATGATGAGAGCCTGGCTGAGAATTTGAGCTGTGTGGATGTATAAGGCCGTGTGTAAGAGATGTTATCCCAAAAGAGTTTGTAAGAATTAAATACAGCCTGGGTCTGAGGATCTAGAGACAGGTCTGGGTGATAGGCACAATGGTGGTGTTGCACCAGCGAGGGCTGATTTTAAATCAGAACGATTTAAGTCCCCAATTTTAATCATGATTTAAACCAGCAAGCAGCACACACTGATTTTAAATCGATTTTAACCCTGTTTTGCATTTGTACTTTATTTTCCTTGGCTGATAATCATTAAACCACTAAATAGCCAACTGGACAGACATGCCAACCAATTGGATGTTACTATTTAGGGCTGGTCCAGAATCCTAAGAGTTAAAATTATTAAGCGCCCAATACTTAGTTAACAAATGGTAACCATTAAAACATGTTGATTGGCAACTAAATATAGCCTTCACGCTAAATTTGGTGCTTTTTTTTGCTAGTCTTGATACACTATATCTTATACACATTTATTTAAACAATTACATAGCTTACCTTAATATATATTCATTCTTAATTTTAAATTTTTTATTATGTTAGTAAATGGTGAATGATGCATCTCTTATTTATTAGATTAATATTTTACTTTTGATTTGCATCTCTCGCTGGATGGAAACCCAAATTCAATTAAAACAGCAATTTAATTTTTTAACCTTTAAATGTTCTGGGTACATAAGAAAAAAGTCCATCAAAACATGTTATGCATTTAAAACTAACTGATTTATTCAAAAAAGGAAGTATGAACTGTAATTAGCTAATTGAATTGATTGTTTCTGGTCACCATGTCCTTAGAATCATAGAATATCAGGGTTGGAAGGGACCCCTGAAGGTCATCTAGTCCAACCCCCTGCTCGAAGCAGGACCAATTCCCAGTTAAATCATCCCAGCCAGGGCTTTGTCAAGCCTGACCTTAAAAACCTCTAAGGAAGGAGATTCTACCACCTCCCTAGGTAACGCATTCCAGTGTTTCACCACCCTCTTAGTGAAAAAGTTTTTCCTAATACCCAATCTAAACCTCCCCCACTGCAACTTGAGACCATTACTCCTTGTTCTGTCATCTGCTACCATTGAGAACAGTCTAGAGCCATCCTCTTTGGAACCCCCTTTCAGGTAGTTGAAAGCAGCTATCAAATCCCCCCTCATTCTTCTCTTCTGCAGGCTAAACAATCCCAGCTCCCTCAGCCTCTCCTCATAAGTCATGTGTTCTAGACCCCTAATCATCTTTGTTGCCCTTCGCTGGACTCTCTCCAATTTATCCACATCCTTCTTGTAGTGTGGGGCCCAAAACTGGACACAGTACTCCAGATGAGGCCTCACCAATGTCGAATAGAGGGGAACGATCATGTCCCTTGATCTGCTCGCTATGCCCCTACTTATACATCCCAAAATGCCATTGGCCTTCTTGGCAACAAGGGCACACTGCTGACTCATATCCAGCTTCTCGTCCACTGTCACCCCTAGGTCCTTTTCCGCAGAACTGCTGCCTAGCCATTCGGTCCCTAGTCTGTAGCGGTGCATTGGATTCTTCCATCCTAAGTGCAGGACCCTGCACTTATCCTTATTGAACCTCATCAGATTTCTTTTGGCCCAATCCTCCAATTTGTCTAGGTCTTTCTGTATCCTATCCCTCCCCTCCAGCGTAACTACCACTCCTCCCAGTTTAGTATCATCTGCAAATTTGCTGAGAGTGCAATCCACACCATCCTCCAGATCATTTATGAAGATATTGAACAAAACCGGCCCCAGGACCGACCCTTGGGGCACTCCACTTGATACCGGCTGCCAACTAGACATGGAGCCATTGATCACTACCCGTTGAGCCCGACAATCTAGCCAGCTTTCTACCCACCTTATAGTGCATTCATCCAGCCCATACTTCCTTAACTTGCTGACAAGAATACTGTGGGAGACCGTGTCAAAAGCTTTGCTAAAGTCAAGAAACAATACATCCACTGCTTTCCCTTCATCCACAGAACCAGTAATCTCATCATAAAAGGCGATTAGATTAGTCAGGCATGACCTTCCCTTGGTGAATCCATGCTGGCTGTTCCTGATCACTTTCCTCTCATGCAAGTGCATCAGGATTGATTCTTTGAGGACCTGCTCCATGATTTTTCCAGGGACTGAGGTGAGGCTGACTGGCCTGTAGTTCCCAGGATCCTCCTCCTTCCCTTCAAGATTTTGGAACTAGTAGATCCAACCTATTAATGAGAAGTGTGTGTGAGAGGATGAGAAGAGGAAAACAAGCTTTCCTGCTTTTTTAACACCCACTGGTTTCTTAACTTTGAATCAACCAGTCAGTGAACTGCACTAGTTGAATAAACAGATACGAAGAAAATATTCTCTCTTTGCACCTGTAGAAGAGGCTACTGCTGGTTTAGCATTTCAACAAACTCTGGTTCCAGGTGCTTGGCTGATGACTTCCACCAGTTCAGTGGTTTGACTTTAACACTTGGCAGTGAACATTTTCTGCTTAATATTATATTTTGTATTTATTTTAAATTATTTTAATAGATTATAATAAATGTAGGCCTTAAATAGGTTGTCAATTTCAAATTTAATTTTACATTTTTTAATTTAAAAAACAAACCAACCAGTGTTTAGTTTAAATAAATAAATCTGACTTTTTAAATTGTTTTTTAATAAATCATCAATTTTTATCCACTCTGTGTTGTCCCTAGTGATTGAGAAAAGAGGTACCAGGAAGGGAGTGGTAGGAAGAGTAAAAGCTCTGTTTTAGCTGTGCTGAGCTTTAGCTGATGTCTAGACATCCACAAGGAGATGTCAAAGAGAGAGGCCACGGTTTTAATGTGGACGAAAGGAGGCAGGACTGGAGTGGAGAGGTAGATCGGAGAGTCATCAGTATAGAGATGGTGTCTGAATTTGCATTTGTGGATGAGATTACCCAGAAATAAAGTGTAGGGAGAGACAGACTGCTGTGGAACATCCACAGGAAGTTGGAGATGAGATGAGGAGAATCCTCTGAAGGACACACTGAAGGAACAGCTGGAGGAGAAGGAAGAGAACCAGGAGAGGACAGTCACGGAAGTCAAGGGAAGACATGATTGCAAGATGAAGAGCATGGTCAATGGTATCCAAAGCAGCTGACAAGCAGAGAGGCTGAGGCTGAAGTACTGGTTTTGAGGTTTGTCTAGGAAGAGGTCTTAAGAGACTTTGGCAAGTGGTTTCCGTGGAGTGCCTGGGCCTGAAGCCAGATTGGAGAGGGTAGAGGAGACTCCAGACTGTGATTGTAAACTGTGTATTCAGTAAGGTTAGATATGCAAGGGAGAAGGAAGATGAGATGGAAGTTGGAGAGGCAAATGGGATCAAAAGTAGTCCGATTTTTTTTAAGATGTGAGAGATTGGAAAACCCAATGCGTAAAAAAAGTTTATCTTTTCTCTGACCAGTGCACACTGGATTTCCACAGGCCTTCCTCATTACTAGCAGTAATAGCTGTGATCCTTGCAGCCCCCTCTCATCTCCTTGCCGTATGCATTATCATTTATACTCCTGTAGCACCCACAGTATGCTACGTGCTGTCTACACATGCACGAAGACATGATCCCTGCCTTGAAGAGTTTACAATCCAGGGCCCTCATCCAGCAAAGTACTTAAGCACATGCTTCACTTAACTTTTAATCCCTGGAAGTCAGTGAGATTAGGAACTGGTCACATGCTTAGGTGCCTTTCTGGATCGGAGCCAGAGTGCTCAACGCCTGGCAGGATCAAGCCCATCTGGCTACATGCATACCGGAGGGCAGGCTTAATGGTACTGCAGATGACCTAACTTTCATTCCTTGACTTTGGGCACTTTCTGCACAGGTATATGGCCGCCTCCAATGCTGACCGGAGAATGGACCCTGATGCAGTTCTCAGGTGCTTGAAGCAGCACCATCTCTTTACCAAGGCAGAGATATGCATCATTCAGAGACTGCCTGATTTAGCGGGCACTGCGGGGGTAGGTTAAACATTCCTTGATGGGTTTTTTGGTCTTACGTTTTACTTTGTGGGTCATATCTGGAGCAATGGGCATAAAGGGTTTTCCTAAAGAAAAGCATTTGCCTGTGATAAATTGTTAGTGTAAATAGGAAATGTTAAATAGTTGCAGGGAGGAAGGGGATTGGCTGAGGAAATTTGTTACTGATGCTATTAATACTCACAGGGATCTTTTCACAATGCCAGCCTCTCTCTCTCTCTCTCACTCTCGCCGACCCCAATGCCCTGAGTAGACAAACTCTGTAGTCCTCTTGGTTCTCTCCATTCTTCTTTTTGCCATCACCCTCTCTAGGCTGTGAATGTGTGGGCTGTGATAGCAGCTATTGTGCTCTTCTCTGATGGCGTTCGTGACATCCAGAAGCTCATGGCGTGTCTTAGGAGACCCAGCTCTACCCTTTCAGTTCTGGACATCACTGAGACGTTGTACTGTATGGCCACGCTGCTGAATGCAATGAGGGAGAAGGGCATCAATATAAGTAACAGGTGAGGAGGGGGAGATTCTCATATCTTAAAATAAAAATCTGCAGCTGGAATGCTTATTTATTGTGAGCAAATCCTTGTTCCATTGAACTTAGTTCACGGCAGCTAAGAGTCCAGTATATTAATAGTTCAGGGTGGTTTTTAAGTGCTGTTATTTTCAGAAAAGTGACTGTATACAACAAATACTTCCATACACAGCAGATCAACCACCTGTGTGTATTTGGAGTCTTCATTGCTTGTCCCAGTTGTGAAAGCAAGTTGTTGTTTCTACTCCTGTTAGCACAACAGAGTTAACCCAGCTATGAGAAGTAGTGAGTTTCTAAGGGAAGTTATGAGTTTCAATCAGCTATCATTGACTCACCGTGTAGCCTCGGGCAAGTCACTTCACATCTCTACCTGCATTTTCTAATGACAGGTTTCAGAGTAGCAGCCGTGTTAGTCTGTATCCGCAAAAAGAACAGGAGTCCTTGTGGCACCTTAGAGACTAACAAATTTATTTGAGTATAAGCTTTCGTGGGCCAGAGCCCACTTCATTGGATGCATGCAGTGGAAAATACAGTAGGACGATTCTATATACACAGAGAACGTGAAACAGTGGGTGTTACCATACACACTATAGCGAGAGTGATCAGGTAAGGTGAGCTATTACCAGCAGGAGAGAAAAAAAACCTTTTGTAGTGATAATCAAGATGGGCCATTTCCAGCAGTTGACAAGAACCTGTGAGGAACAATGGGGGGGGAGGGGAACCACGGGGAAATAGTTTTACTTTGTGTCATGACCCATCCACTCCCAATCTTTATTCAAGCCTAATTTAATGGTGTCCAGTTTGCAAATTAATTCAAGTTCAGCAGTCTCTCGTTAGACTCTGTTTTTGAAGGGTTTTTTTGTTGTAATATTGTGACTTTTAGGTCTGTAATCGAGTGACCAGAGAGATTGAAGTGTTCTCCGACTGGTTTTTGAATGTTATAATTCTTGACGTCTGATTTGTGTCCATTTATTCGTTTACATAGAGACTGTCCGGTATGACCAACGTACATGGCAGAGGGGCATTGCTGGCACGTGATGGCATATATCACATTGGTAGATGTGCAGGTGAACGAGCCTCTGATAGTGTGACTGATGTGATTAGGTCCTATGATGATGTCCCCTGAATAGATACGTGGACACAATTGGCAATGGACTTTGTCACAAGGATAGGTTCCTAGGTTAGTGTTTTTGTTGTGTGGTTGCTGGAGAGTATTTGCTTCAGGTTGGGGGGCTATGGGTAAGCAAGGACTGGCCTGTCTCCCAAGATCTGTGAGAGTGATGGGTCGTCCTTCAGGATAGGTTGTAGATCCTTGATGATGCCCCCAACTAAAACCTCTCCAGCCTACTGTTCCTCACACGTTCTTGTCAACTGCTGGAAATGGCCCACCTTAATTATCACTACAAAAGGTTTTTTTTCTCTCCTGCTGGTAATAGCTCACCTTACCTGATCACTCTTGTTACAGTGTGTATTGTAACACCCATTGTTTCATGTTCTCTGTGTATATAAAATCCACCTACTGTATTTTCCACTGCATGCATCCGATGAAGTGAGCTGTAGCTCATGAAAGCTTATGCTCAAATAAATTTGTTAGTCTCTAAGGTGCCACAAGTAATCCTGTTCTTTTTGCATTTTCTAATGCACTTCTGCGGGTTTCACGAGGATTAATTTGTTAATCAAAGCACTGTGTAGACATAATGTAAAATGCTATCTGTGATTATTATTCCAAGTGATCTGGATTCTCTTATAAATCCGATATCAGCAACAGGGTGATTGATTAGGTTTCAGTTGCGAAATATTTATTACAGGTGTTGACGCATGAGAAGGAAAGGACCCAGCTTGATTCTCCGATCCTCGGTTATGTTTGTGGAGTGGATGGTTATAAAGATAATCTTTTTACAAGGTGGGCCAACTTGCTCTTGGGTCCATGAGAGGCAGTAAATAAGGAGCGCCTCCATGCCACTTTTACAGTCACTTTTCAGACTATAACAGCACTTTAAATGATAATGTTGTGTCCCTGTTTAGACTCATTGAATGTCTGTGGCCTGTCTTGCTTTTCTATTTGTGTAAGCAATGGCTGTCTACACATCTGATGAAAATCTTGGGTACGCTAATATCCCAAATGCTGCCCCCTTAAGACACTTCTATAGTGATGGGAAATCTCTGATCCGTCCACTGAAACAGGAAGGATCTTGATTGGCTGTTTTCCTCAGCACCTTCAGCTCTTTATTGCCGGGGGCACTATGTTATCTTTCCACATGCAGTTTTACTCATCTCAGAAACGAATTTGAAGTCCTTTGGTCCAGCCTGGCACCTTATTGGATAAGTCAGCTAGTGAGCTCTCCAAATATTGCTTTATGGGCAGCATAAACGGCTTCTGGGGTCTTTTGTGGGGGCAGAGGGAGGTAACTGACGTTTAATTGAGCATTGTTAAAGATCCTCTTACATTAGATTTGTTATGTCTTTATGTTTTCTGTTAGGTTTCACTACAGTATTTTCTACTGCTTGTATTTGATGGAGAACTCTTGCCCTGTTACTAAGACAACAAAGCTGGAAACACCCAGTTCAGATTGTGGAAGAAGCACTTGGCCCAGGTACTGCTCATGTATTTAATCTAAATGGGAGGGCCAAATACACAGATCCCTGTAAAGTCCTGGAGACTGAGCAAACACTTCACAGAAAGGGCTAGTTTACAGAGTCTCATTCTCACTGGCATCCGTCCGAGTAGCTTCTTTGTCTCATTGGAGTGTCATTACTCTGCCACAGAGGGAGAGCAGAATCAGACCCATAAGCTATAAAAATTCAACGTATTTTATTTTCTTACTAAAATGAGGGGTTTTTACTCATTACAATGACCGCAGTTGGTAAGAAGCATCTGTTAAACGCAGTTATCTGCCTATAACGTGACTACTGCTGGCTAAAATGACTGTTATCACTCCAAGTTCCTAGGGAAGACTCCTGCCCCCTCCCTGTCCATGGGGATGTTTTGGGGGATGAAGGGAGTGTGGCTGGTCAAATTTAAGCTTGATGGTCCCTTTTAGAAAAGCTTGTTTGTTTTGTGTGTGTGGCGCCTAGCACAATGGGGCCTTAACCCCCCATGTTGCTACCACAAAGGAAATAATTATAATAAATGCATGCTTATTATCATTGCCTGCTTATTCAAGAGAGGCAGTGAGGCAAACCAGCCATCAGACGTTTGCTGGCATATCTCTTGTCCACACAAACTCCATCCTGTCATCTGTATTGATACAAGTTGCTGAGAGCTTGCTACTTAAAGGAGAGATTGTGCAGTGGTTAGAGCGCTAGCCTGGGCCTTTTGAAATTCAGATTCAATTCCTGTTCTGCCACAAACATCCTTTGTGACCCCAGGCAAGCCACTTAGCCTCTCTGTTCCTCAGTTCCTCATCTGTAAAATGGGGATAGTGGCACTGCCCTACCTCACAGGTGAGGTGATGGGAATTCCTTAGATACTTTGAACACGTGGGATTCGACCCTCTTGTTTCCCAGCCCTTAGTTCCAGTCCCTCACCCAGAAATCTTAATTTAACTATGGTTCTTTCACAGTTGTAATCAGTAGAAAGGGAGTTTTCTGAGAATAGTCATTTGTTAACAAAGGGCTTTGGCAGAATCAGGAGGATATTCCTAGATGGAGGAATTTTCTCTTGGTATCTCACGCCAACTTTCTGAAAAAAGGTAGTTTGCTGTGTAGGTTTATTACAATTAATTATATTTTTATTTATAAAAACAACACTGAAATACTGAATTGCTTTATAAATGTTAATTAAACCTCACAACTCCTCTGTGAGATAAAGGATAACGATCCCCCATGCTACAGCTGGGGAACTGAGATGAAGCACAGAGAGGTTAAAGGTAGGGTGACCAGATAGCAACTGTGGAAAAAATGGGACAGGGAGTGGCGGGTAATAGGCGCCTATATAAGAAAAAGTTCCAAAAAACGGACTGTCCCTTTAAAAACGGGACATCTGGTCACACTACTTAAAGGTCAAATGTTGAAAAGAGCCCAAGTTCTATTTTCAGACGCGACTCAGAAGACTAAGTCCCGCTGAATTTTTTCAGTGAGATTTAGGAGCTGAAGTCATTTCTGGAAATGGGACTTAGCACCTGAATGACTTAGGTTTAAAGGCTCCCAAGTGACCTTATGCAAGGTCACACCCGTTCTTTCTCCCATCTGCAGTCATGTTGCTTTTTTTCTCTCCAATATCTGCCCATTCTACATGGTCCCCACTGCTACAACCCTCCTTCTGGCCCTTGTTATCTCTGGCCTTATATGGCTGTAGCCTTTTCCTGTCTGACTTGACTGCCCCTTGTCTCTCCCCAGTCCAGCCTCTCCAGTAGGAGGGCGTTGTAATTCCATGCTCAGGCATGTCGTTGCTATAAGTTCCTCGTCGGTTGTGTATTTTAACACAGAAAAATAATTGTTTTGTTCTTATTTTATTTCTTAGTAATAAACTTGACATAAAACTAACCCATGAACAGCAAAGGATCCTAAACCACACAATCTTGCCTGGTCAAGTAGTGAAAATTATGGCATTTGCAGGTAAGAAAGCTGACTGCGAAACAAGCTGCAGGGACGCTTTATCCAAAAAAAGAAATTGGCTTATTAGACAATTAAGCAAACTCCAGTTCTGATGTGTTTTTTCCTTTATTGGAGCTGAGGAGGTACACATGGCAAACACTGCTTACAGCTAACAAAAATGAATCAAGAGGTAGATTTTTGTGTAGAAATCAAATACCTATATAACCATGTAGGCAGGAAATAAGCAGCTTTTTAGAATACTCGTACACAACTCTCGCTCCTCATACAAGTGGAGTAAAAGAGGGTGTCTTGTAATAACACAAAAAAGAAATTAAGTGCAGTAAATTTTAAAAGGAAATAAATTTTTGACCTCACTCTTAGTAGCAGTATTGTGGTAGTGGCAGCTTTGGATTAGGGCTCCCTGGTGCTAGGCACTATAGAAACAGGTAAATAAGGCAGCCCCTGTCCTGGAGAGTACACAGACCAGGATAATATGGTGCAACAGGTAGAAATAATAGAAAAGGGCTGGGGGAGAGTGACGAACACATTACACATTGTGAAATGTTACGTCCTGAGGTCGCCCCCTTGGGGTGAGAGTGGGCACTTTGCTTACATCATGCATAGTTCTCTAAGTAGCTGCAAACCTCTGATCTGGGTCTGGGGGACAGTCCTTCAGCTGTGCCTTTTAGCGAATCCATCCCCTTTTGGGGGATAGAAAGCAGTCCCAACAACAGGAAAATAGTTCCATAGCCCTTTTTCTTGAGCAAAGGAGAGGGAAGTAATCTGTCAGGCCCCACAGGCAGTCGAGGTTCCCACTCTTCAGTGCATGTAAAGGCTGGGGCTTAATCTCGGAGCAGGGCTTCAAAACAGAAAAACAGATTGGCCCGTCTTCTTCCTTTGAGGGCCAAGGCAGGCAGCGTTTGCAAGATACCGGATCCCAGTCTGGGGCCCTTGGCTCTACTTGCTTCTGAGTGTCGCCTCAACTGCATGAGGTCCTCCCTTTTGAGCACCTGCCTCCAAGCCTGACTTGCCATGTGAGTTTGGTCTGATAGTGACCACAGGAGTTCCTTAGCCCCTGACTGGCTGGTGGGGTGTCATCTGTTCCACCACACCCACACAAGACAGTAAACTCAGCTTGCCACCTGTCTAGACAACTGGTGCAATTCATTTTCCCAGAATGTTCTCATGTCAGTTAGGTTGGCTGGAGTGTTTTAAAAGTATTGCGTGATTTTATAACTGTTCATAACACTTGTGGCTACAGGTTGAGATTTCCAAAGGGGACTTAGCCATGCACCTCCCATTAATTGCAGTGGAGGTTGGTTGGCTAAATGCTTTAGTTGACTTTGAAAATCTCAACCACATTGTGCAGACTAGGCTAATGATATAGGGGTGATGAAGAGTCTGATGGGCGAGAAGTGCTGGGAATACAAGTAGGATTCTGACACAAGGACGCCTTTCCTTCTTTTGTTCTTCAGGTACGGGAAAGACCTCGACTTTGATCAAATATGCAGAGAAGTTTCCCCATCTCAGCTTTCTGTATGTGGCATTTAACAAGGCCATCGTGGAGAACGGAAAGAGTGTCTTCCCCCCTAACGTTGTGTGCAAGACTTTCCATTCGTTAGCGTACGCGAGTGTCGGCAAAAAGTAAGTAGCGATCTTCTCATTTTCCTGTTCATAGAGCAGGGTGGGGCAAAGTGTGCTGTTCAGAATGTCAGTGTGTAGGCCCCAGCCAGCGCTTTACCTCTGTGGTCAGCAGAGAAACTAAGGATGCATCAGCCTCGGAGCTGTCGGATGGTTCTTCTACATCAGTAGAGGGCAGTGCGTGGGGGAAGTTTTCACTGCTGCCTCCTTGATAGCGCCACACTTCGAAGGGCACTTAATTGGCATAGAAACCTTTAAGGTATTTTAAAAGAGTGAATAAAAGAAATGGCCGTGGGCATCTTGCAGGGAATTTTGCAAAACATCCTATTTGAATTGCCTTTCTGTTTATGGGCATGACTTTTTATATTTCTTTTTCATTGTTTTGTGGTGGTAAAAGGAAAAAAAAAATGTCTCTTTCGTTGCTCCCTTATGAGATTTAAAGAAGACCTGTGAGGGATTTTTTGTTTTTTGTTTTTCCTTGTTTTTTTTACGCTAGAAATTTGTGTATAGTCTTTCCTGTCTCTTCTTGGATGAGCCTATGAATGACTGGATTGCTGGTAGGATTAAAACACTAGAGAAACCAATAATCAGACTTCCTTATGTCCCTTTGGCCACATCCTCAAAATTAAACATGTGCTTTCCTGAATTGGCTTTTGATGCCTTGTCTATATTAAAAGTCGCGCCAGTTTAAAATCACACCGCTATTTTAAACTGATTTAGTTAAACCAATGCAAAGTCCTGTGTGGACACACTCTTAATGCTGTTTAAACCTGGCATACATTGAGTTAGCTTTAGCCCACACAGTTTTGCACAGGTTTAACTAAATCAGTTTTAAACTGGTTTAAAGATAAACGAGGGCAACTTGGAATATAGACAAGGCGTGAGCGGGGAGAGGATTTTTTCTTTTGTTGAGACTGTTTAAAGTCTTTTTGCTGTTTGTTAAAACCTGTTTAACTCAAAGGCCTCAATAAACAATTGGAAAGAAAACCTCTTTTGTTAAAAATTCAGTATCTTCCACTCCTTCGCTAAAGGGCTGTGTGGGTGCCAAATCAACATATCCAGGTCCTCCATAAAGACCTCCAGAAAAACATGGAAGACCAGAATTGACAGCCCTGGTATTTCTAAGGTAAAAGGTGTGGAAGAAAAAGAGCCCTTCTTTTGAAATAGCCTTTCAGGACTTCTTAGATATCAGGAAGAAGCAAACAAGGGCTGGCATGCAATTTTCAACCCCTTACATGTCACCTTTAAACCAGTTTGCAACCAGCAGTTTTTGAATTCATTCATATAGGATGGCCCAGTGGTGGTGATGCTAGGCTGGGATTCCGGAGATGTGAGCTAAATTCCCTATGTGACTGTGGGCAAGTCACTTAGCCTCTCTGTGCGCCTCAGTTTTCCCCATCTGTAAAATGCGGATAACAGAACTTCCCTATGTCATAGGGCTGTAGTGCGGGTAGATACATTAAGAATTGTGAGGTTCCCAGATCTGTGGTAGTGTGGGAGGGCCATATAAATACCTTAGGTAGCTCCTCTTTGCTCTTTTCAGTATTAGTAATAGAAGGAAAGGCTACGTCACTTCTCTGATAAGTTTTCTTGCAAACTAATAATATGTTGGGTTTTTTTGTCTGTGGCACAGCTATAAAGAAAAAGGCAAACTAAATTTTTCCAACCTGTCACCCTACACGATCAGCTTCATCCTCAAACACCGCGCGGGACAATCTGTCTTCGTAAGAGCAAAGACAGTAACTCAGACGCTTGGAAGTTTTTTTGCTTCTTCAGATGAATTCATATCGGTGGAGCACACCCCCATATGGTGCAAAAATACACACGGAGCGAGGGTCCTAGTCTGTGAAGAAGAGAAGCAAGTGAGTTTTGATGGAGAGGCAAGAGTCCAGCGGGGAAGGAGTAGAACATGTGCATCGAAGCAGATTCCAGTGATACAGTGGTCCTTATGATTCAGCAGTCGGAAATTACCAATCAAATGCATTTTTCTTGTTTCCCGTGGGTTGGTCTATGGAAAAGGAATATGTCCTCCTTGTGTGATCCTCTAGAAGCAGATGACACAAGAAACTCATCGTAGCTCTGATCCAATGTCTTTTGAAGTCATTGGGACACTTTTCCAGTGGGTTTAGACCAGACTCAATATACGTATGAGGAACAGAGAGAGAAACTTGAGATCCCATGTATTTCTGCTAATATTTGGAAGGCATTCCAGTACTACAGTGTTGACAGTGGTATAAAAATAACTAGATAGATTTAAGAGGGCCAGTTCTGGCTTAAGAATACAGTTCATTTCCTCAAAAAGAAAAGGAGGACTTGTGGCACCTTAGAGACTAACAAATTTATTTGAGCATAAGCTTTCGTTGGCTACAGCTCACTTCATCGGATGCATGCAGGGAAAATACAGTAGGGGGATTTTATATACACAGAGAACATGAAACAATGGGTGTTACCATACAGACTGTAACAAGAGTGATCAGGTAAGGTGAGCTATTACCAGCAAGAGAGAAAAAAAAAACTTTTGTAGTGATGATCAAGGTGAGCCATTTCCAGCAGTTGACAAGAACGTATGAGGAAGGGGGGGGAACACGGGGAAATAGTTTTACTTTGTGTAATGACACATACACTCCCAGTCTTTATTCAAGCCTAATTTAATGGTGTCCAGTTTGCAAATTAATTCCAATTCAGCAGTCTCTTGTTGGAGTCTGTTTCTGAAGTTTTTTTGTTGTAATATTGCCACTTTTAGGTCTGTAATCGAGTGACCAGAGAGATTGAAGTGTTCTCCGACTGGTTTTTGAATGTTATAATTCTTGACATCTGATTTGTGTCCATTTATTCTTTTACGTAGAGCCTGTCCAGTTTGGCCAATGTACATGGCAGAGGGGCATTGCTGGCACACGATGGCATATATCACATTGGTAGATGTGCAGGTGAACGAGCCTCTGATAGTGTGGCTGATGTTATTAGGCCCTGTGATGGTGTCCCCTGAATAGATCTGTGGACACAATTGGCAACGGGCTTTGTTGCAAGGATAGGTTCCTGGGTTAGTGTTTTTGTTGTGTGGTTGCTGGTGAGGATTTGTTTCAGGCTGGGGGCCTGTCTGTAAGCAAGGACTGGCCGGCCTGCCTCCCAAGATCTGTGAGAGTGATGGGTTGTCCTTCAGGATAGGTTGTAAATCCTTGATGATGCGCTGGAGAGGTTTTAGTTGGGGGCTGAAGGTGACTGGGAGTGGATGTGTCATTACACAAAGTAAAACTATTTCCCCGTAGTTTTCCCGCCCTTCCTCTCCCCCCCCCATTGTTCCTCACACGTTCTTGTCAACTGCTGGAAATGGCCCACCTTGATTATCACTACAAAAGGGTTTTTTTCCTCTCTTGCTGGTAATAGCTCACTTTACCTGATCACTCTTGTTACAGTGTGTATTGTAACACCCATTGTTTCATGTTCTCTGTGTATATAAAATCCCCCTACTGTATTTTCCACTACATGCATCCGATTGAAGTGAGCTGTAGCTCACGAAAGCTTATGCTCAAATAAATTGGTTAGTCTCTAAGGTGCCACAAGTCCTCCTTTTCTTTTTGCGGATACAAACTAACACGGCTGCTACTCTGAAACAGTTCATTTCCTGTGTCTAACAAGTAGCTATATGGCTGAACAAAACTTTGGCAGTAGCTAGCTGTTTGGCTGGGATTTTTTATTTGAGTTTTGTGTCTTAACCCATCCATACATTGTTGTTAAAATCACGTCATGTTAACATTTTTAGGAAGAGTCTAGAACAGGTTTATTTTTAACCAGGGTTTTGGTTTTTATTTTTGTTTTTTTAATATTTTGAATGCCTGTAATGATCACTTAACAGGTTAATTTCGTCAAATACGTAATTTTTGATTTAGTCGTCCAAGTATCATAATGGAGATTCATTTCTAGAGACCAAAACTCTGTCAGTTGATAAAATGAATTTTCACAAGGACTTAAGTTCTTCAAGTTGTTTCCTGCAAAGCACTATTTTTAACCCTCAAGAAATGGGGTCTGGAAATGAGATAATGAGTCTTCCACTTCTAGATCACCATTTCAGATCCACCTCAGGTCAGAATTGGCTGACTGGAATTCATTTCACAGAGGCTACTAAATGACTGCATGCTGAGAATTAAATACTGGACTCAGTCCAGTTCCCAGTGACAAGTGCTGGCATATTAATTTAGCTGAAATATCTAAGCCCAAAAAGTTAACCGTGCCAACATGACTCTGTCACTATCCAACATTAAACAGTGTTAGACAAGGTGTGGAGTTGGATATACAGACCCCTCGATTTGTTTCATGGCAAACACACAAAGGGCTGGTCTACGTTACAAAGTTAGGTTAGCTTAACTACGTTGTTCAGGGCTGTGAAAAATTTCATGCCCTGTGCGATGTAATTAAGCCGACCTAAATCCCAGCGTAGACACCTCTAGGTTGGTGGAAAAACTTTTCCTTGACCTGCCTAGAGCCTCTTGAAGAGATGGATTTATTGTAGTGACAGAAGAACCCTTTCCATCAGTGTAGTGTCTATGTTACTGTAGTGTTCCTACTGTAGACATACTTTACGAATATGATGCTAAAATTTAGCAATTTATTAACTAAAATACAGGTGGTGGTGGGGGGAAGCTAAAACAAGTTATAAAGCAGTTTAAAATTGAAATTAAATGATTACATGAGACAAACTTAGTCAGCACTTATTAAAAGACCCTTTTAAAGAAAGGACATCAGTTAGAGTCTCTTATTTTGTTGGACAACCCTTCTAAGTGGGGAGGAAAGGCTTAGTTTTGTTGCTCAATTTAGAGATGTAAAGGATGGTTACTTTTCCTTCTTTTGACAAACAGATGCAAGGGGAGCAATAGACAGGATAGTAAAGGTGGAAGAAATTCGGCTTTTGTTGATGTTCTTGGGATTCCAGGCAGCAAGTCAATCATAGACAGACAGATGCTCTGGGTTGGCAGGTTAACCATGAAAGCAGCTCACTGGGCTCTGGCCCATTTCCCAGTCTGGAGTCCGAGATGTCATCTGGTTGGTTGGTTCCTCTCTCGGTTGGTTGGTACCATTCTCTCTCAGGCTTGGAGGGATGGGCTGTCTCATCTCATTGTGTTGGTGCCATGCGATACAATTGATTTCAGGATCAGATCAGGTGGAAAGCCAAGAGAGAGAGAACAAGAGGAAAAATAGTGGGGCAGAGAGGAACATACAAGGGAAGGAGAGGCAAAGCAGGATCTCGCGTATCTGTGCTGGTTCAGCAGTGAGGACCAGGTGTTCCTGTTGGTACATAAGGGTCTGGACATCACATTGATGTAGTGACCTTTGGGATCCACAGGTGAAGAACAATGTCCTTGGAGTGGAGTGGGACAGAGGTCTGAGGGCCTTCCCCCTCTTGCAGGAATTCCGCTAATTGATTTGCCAGTCCCTACCCCCAAAAATCTTTTATTAAGGGTCCTGAAAGAGGGGTGATGAGTGGAGTAGTCCATCTGCCCATTTTTCCCACCCTTTCCCATTTTGCTCACCCATGAGGCCTAACTTCTGACATGCCAAGCGTAGTCCATTGATTTTCAGTCCCACACCATTCTTGTTTACCAGGCACAATCTTAACACAGTCCTTGAGTTATATCAGTAGGCCTTTCTGTTTGGATTAATTCAGTGTCTCTCTCTTTTGTACCTTTTCTCATCAACATTTGTAATTGGTTATTGTGACCTTCTATGAACTTTCACTCACTTTTTACAATTGAGCTTAGAATTAGGGTAAATTTGTGGGCCCAGTTATTCCAACGTTGCCTGCCCTATACCACACAACAAGCAAGGAAACCAACCAACCTGTTCAGCTGGGACTAATGGGCAAACTTACCAGAGAGACCAAGGGATGAATAGGCATGAAGTCTGAACTTCCCATTCATCCTTAGAAGCCAGTGGGACTATTCCCATCCACAAGGTTTTGAAGAATTGGGGCCTAAATTTTAGATATGATGGGTGACAAACAAGAAGATTGGGGTGAGGAAGAAACAGTGTTACAGCAAAATGGTCACATGGTTACTCTTGATTGACACATGCATCTCCTAAGTTTCTGCTCCATAGAACTGTTGTTTTGGGCTATTTAAAAAAAAAATTCATTTTGTGGCATGGCAGACATGCGATTTTCAGGAGGGATTTCAGTTAGGAGTGGACAGATTTAACAAATAAGTTTTGGGGAGGGAGTTCCCCGTGCAGGGGGAGCTCAGTGTTATTGCCATGTGGAGGGTCCACACAGGAGGGAAATATATCAGGAGATGAGGTCAGAGATGAAAGCCAGGGGAAGAATGGCTATGATCTTTCAGGGCTATAAGAGAAACTGAAGCTTGATAGATGAGTCATTGGGATACCAGAGGAGGGACAATGTGATTAGGCACGACACAGACCGTAGGTTTGTCATCTCAGTTATGCTGAAGTAGTTGAGGCAGCAGAAAATGAAGTTTTGTGCATGAAAATCTACCTGGATTCTTCTGATGTTGCTTTCCAGATCATTGTTGAAGAAGCAAGACGGATATGGGACAATATGAAAATTCTAAATGGAAATACAGAACTGAATTGCAAAATGACATCGGATGGTATGTTGTCATAAAGATGCAGACGTTAAAAGGGACATCCTCAGTTTAAACAGCAAAAATAGTAGCACCTGCGATGGCTTTTACTGACCGCAATCAGAGGGAGAAGAAACCACTCTTTTCCCAGTTTGCTTTGTGCAAACAGCTCTTGTGTGCCTTCAGCAGTTCCTGGAGTATGGTCAGAATCACAAAACCTGTGTAATTATTTTCCCCTTTGGTGGTTTTGTGTTCCACGAGCAGCTAGGGAGAAGGCATCGTACAGGAGCAAATAAATAATATGTATAAACCCACAAAATTGGTGGTCAGAAACTGCTTTTAAAACAGTCTTTAAAAACTGGCTGGGTTTCAGATTGATAGTGTCTCATTAATCTGACAGTAACTTGCCCTTAGTTGTGACTTTTCCATCTGAAATACCTGACCGTCCGATCCTTCTTCCAGGGTATTTGAAGCTTTGGCAGCTTGAGAAGCCGCGGCTTTATACATATGATGCCATATTTGTGGATGAAGCACAAGACTGCACGCCAGGTGAGTAAGGCAGGAGACCATCTGAACAAATAATTACCTAATTAACCCCATTATTCCTGTGCCACCGATAGGAAATAAAGACACCGAGGGAATTGGTAACTGAGCTAGGAGGGGAACTTGGTTTCTATGCCTGTGCTCAGATCACTAACCCGCACATACGGACCTGGTGGTTTGGGGGTAGGCGGGGCGCATTAGGAGGAGGGAGAGAGGGGTTTTATGTTTTTCACAAGTGCCTTCAATTTCTGTGCAGCAGCGTCATTATTATTATAAGTGGTGCCTTGAGGCCCCAACCAAGATTAGGGCTCTGTTGTGGTAGGCTCTGTAGAAACACGTAGTAAGGGGACAATCCTTGTTCTGAAGAGCTCGTGGTGTCCATAAACAAGACAGACAAAGTGTGCGGGGAAATGGAAGGATTGTTCTCCTGGGTTTACAGTTGGAGAACTAAAACACAGATTGTGATTTTTTGCCTAAGATTGTCATACAGGGAGTCCATGGTGGAGAAGGGAATTGAACCCAGGCGTCCTATGTCCCAGTTCAGTTTATCCACAAAACCATCAATATGTTCTAATAATTTCTTGTCACTTATGTGGTTAAAGGGCTTGTTTATTTCCCAGTTGCTTGTTTGGGCTGGAGCCATTTTCTTAACCAGGTGAAGTTTGTTTTGGTTTGGCGAGCAGGTCCCTTTGAGTTTCGTTCATGCTTCACTTTTTGCTGCAGCCATCATGGACATTGTGCTGTCCCAGACCTGTGGAATAATCTTTGTAGGAGACCCACACCAACAGATCTATACCTTCCGAGGTGCTGTCAATGCACTCTTTGCAGTGCCACACACCCACATCTTCTATCTCACACAGGTAAGATTGGGCAGTGTGTGCATGTGTATTCCAGTGCTGAAGACCCATAGTTCTCTTCAGTAGTACGCTTACTTCAGTTTAAAATTTAAAGAGGAATGACCTTGCCTCTTCCAAGAGCTAGCAGCGAGAAAACATGTCTGTTAATCAAAGTGGGTCATCTTTGTTTCATAAGCTGGTGTAATTTCCCGTGTACTTTTGGTGTGGGATTTACCTTTTTGCCTGATCTCTGCTTCCTTTGCTCCATCTTGTAGAGTTTCAGATTTGGCCCTGAAATAGCTTACGTTGGATCTACTATCTTGGATGTCTGCAAGAAAATCCGGAATAAGATGTTAGTGGGTGGAAATCAAGAGGGTAAGAAATTAAATTGTGTTTGTACAGTGCCTAGCACAGGTCCTGATCCAGGACTGGAGCTCCTAGGCACTACTGCAATACAAATAATAACAATACATGCTTTTTAAAAAAAGTCATTGTGACTTTGGATCACAGAAACCCCCTGGGAGCTGCCACACAATGTGCCAAGACTATTTCTGCTCCTGCTTTCCTGCCCTGTCAGCTTAGGATTTCAGTGCCCTGCCTGGTTTGAGCCAGACCCACTAGCCTGCTGCAAACCCAGACCCAGGTCTGAACCACGTCCCCTAACAGCTGTAGGCTTCACTGAAAACAGTTTACAGAAGTGTGCCTGTCTTTAACACTCAGATGCCCAACTCCCAATGGGGTCTAAACCCTAAATAAATCCGTTTTACCCTGTATAAAGGTTATACAGGGTAAACTCATAAATTGTTCGCCCCCTATAATACTGATAGAGAGAGATACACAGCTGTTTGCCGCCCCCCCCAAGTATTAATAAATACTCTGGGTTAATAAGTAAAAGTGATTTTATTAAATACAGAAAGTAGGATTTAAGTGGTTCCAAGTAATAACAGACAGAACAAAGTGAATTACCAAGCAAAATAAAATAAAACCCGCAAGTCTATGTCTAATAAAACTGAATACAGACAAAACCTCACCAGTTCCAGTAAGCTTCCTTTTACAGACTAATCTCCTTCTAGTCCGGGTCCAGCAATCACTCACACGCCCTGTAGTTACTGTCTTTTGTTCCAGTTTCTTTCAGGTATCCTTGGGGATGGAGAGGCTATCTCCTTAGCCAGCTGAAGACAAAATGGAGGGGTCTCCCAACCCCCTCCTCTCTCCTATGCAAAGTCCAGCTCCAAGATGGAGTTCTGGAGTCACCTGGGCAAGTCACATGTCCATGCGTGATTCACAGTTTTTACAGGCAGAAGCCATTGCCCACATGGTATCTTGAATGTCTCCAGGAATACTTCTTATGTGGATTGGAGCATTCCAAGATGCATTGTTCCTTAAGTGCTTGTTGATTGGGTACTTAACTTTGCAAATTCCTTTCTCCAGAAACTGACCAAATGCTCTACTAAGGTTATTTAGAAATCAAGCCAGTACACGGCCAATATTCATAACTTCAAATACAAAAATGATACATGCATACAAATAGGATTAATAGATTCAGTAGGTCATAACCTTTACATAGGTATGTTACATGGCATATGTAGCATAGAACATATTCCAGTTATGTCATATGTATTCATAAGCATGTTTCCATAAAGCCTTATGGGGGCCACCGTCACAGTCATACTTGCTTTTCTTCATGCACTGGCTTACTGGGCCTTTTCTCCATCTCCCAGGTGATGTCAGAGGCAGCATGACTGGGAACACTGCTTTCTTATCACGGGGCAATTTGAATGTGTTTGAGAATGCAGTGACAATTACTGGAGGAGAGAGACCAACAAAAATACACTTGCTTGGGGTAGGGCAGATTTTTTATATTGTATGTGGAAGCTGTGAAAGCTTCTGGGGGAGGGGGCGTTGAAATGACTCTAATTGGGGGTCCTCCTCTCTCTAAGCAGTTTCAGTCACAAGTATAAACGCTTGTCTTGAAGTAAGTGTCCTAGATCCTCAAGAGTCCGTAAGAATGGCCATATTGGGTCAGACCAAAGGTCCATCTAGCCCAGTATCCTGTCTTCCGACAGTGGCCAATACCAGGTGCCCCAGAGGGAATGAACAGAACAGGGAATCATCAAGTGATCCATCCCCTGTCGCCCATTCTTAGCTTCTGGCAAACAGAGGCTAGGGACACCGTCCCTGCCCATCCTGGGTAAGAGCCATTCATGCACCTATCCTCCATGAATGTATCTAATTCTTTTCTGAACATAGCATATGATCTTGTTAAGTCACGAAGCAAAGTAATTCATGGTGAGAGCAGCTGCTCACTCGCTAATGGGAAAAGGGTATTATAGTGGATTAAGAGTAACAGCCGTGTTAGTCTGTATTTGCAAAAAGAAAAGGAGTACTTGTGGCACCTTAGAGACTAACCAATTTATTTGAGCATGAGCTTTCGTGAGCTACAGCTCACTTCATCGGATGCATTCAGTGGAAAATACAGTGGGGAGATTTATATACATAGAGAACATGAAACAATGGGTGTTACCATACACACTGTAATGAGAGTGATCACTTAAGGTGAGCTATTACCAGCAGGAGAGCGGGGGGAGCTGTAGCTCACAACAGCTCATGCTCAAACAAATCTGCTAGTCACCAAGGTGCCACAAGCACTCCCTTTCTCCTTGCGAATACAGACTAACACGGCTGCTACTCTGAAACCTACTATATGGTGAAACCAATCCGCACCTAATCAGGTGTCAGCTTTCTTCAATACACATGAACAAGCAGCCAGAGAACCAGTCTTTGCAGTCTTAACAGCCCACATAGATTGTTATATCAGAAGTATAAAAGAATAGACACTGACATTGTTCAATTCTAAAGAGTGTAATAAATCCTTGTTTTGAGCAAGGAATACAAAACACCAGCTACCTGCACAGCCTCACCACAAAGACCTTTTAGGGCCTCTTCTAGACACAATGATCCAGGCCTATGGAGTCAATGGAAGTTAGGAGCCTACATACCTCTGAGGATCTGGGCCAATGGGACAAACTAAGACATCTATATCTAAAGCCCCTTGTAGTTTGCTGCAAACTGGATGAACGTTCTGCAGCAAGGTCCTCAGACTCTGTAGTGCTCTGGTGAAAATTCTTCAAAATTCTGTAGTGGATATAGATGTCTTAGTTTGTCCCATTGGCCCAGATCCTCAGAGGTATGTAGGCTCCTAACTTCCATTGACTCCATAGGCCTGGATCATTGTGTCTAGAAGAGGCCCTAAAAGGTCTTTGTGGTGAGGCTGTGCAGGTAGCTGGTGTTTTGTATTCCTTGCTCAAAACAAGGATTTATTACACTCTTTAGAATTGAACAATGTCAGTGTCTATTCTTTTATACTTTTGATATAACAATCTATGTGGGCTGTTAAGACTGCAAAGACTGGTTCTCTGGCTGCTTGTTCATGTGTATTGAAGAAAGCTGACACCTGATTAGGTACGGATTGGTTTCACCATATAGTAGGTTTCAGAGTAGCAGCCGTGTTAGTCTGTATTCGCAAGGAGAAAGGGAGTGCTTGTGGCACCTTGGTGACTAGCAGATTTGTTTGAGCATGAGCTGTTGTGAGCTACAGCTCCCCCCGCTCTCCTGCTGGTAATAGCTCACCTTAAGTGATCACTCTCATTACAGTGTGTATGGTAACACCCATTGTTTCATGTTCTCTATGTATATAAATCTCCCCACTGTATTTTCCACTGAATGCATCCGATGAAGTGAGCTGTAGCTCACGAAAGCTCATGCTCAAATAAATTGGTTAGTCTCTAAGGTGCCACAAGTACTCCTTTTCTTATAGTGGATTAAGGTGAAGCGGTGAATATTCCCTTCTGTAGTGACACCTAATTTTCAGTTATACTTCTGTGAAGGAGGTAGTATCAAATCTAATTCTTAATTCCCAAGCTTCTCTAGGTGTACGTTGGTCTTTAAAAGTTATTGGTGCATATCAGTGCACTCAGCATTGCCCTAACTCCGCTGCTATTGAAGTCCGTGGTAAAGCTCCGATTGACTTCCGTGAAAGCAGAGTTAAGCCAGCACCAAATGCTTTGACTTAGTTCTTGTGGTTTCAGTTAACTTTCTTAATAGTCAAATTGTCGACACAGGAGCCTAGTGGCTTTCATCTGTTGAGCATTTTGTAAAACCCGGAAAAAATGTTCATCATCATAACCCAACTGAACAGGTGCTAGTAGTATCGACAGGGTGTTTGATTTTTGGCATTTTATCTCTCTGTAGAATTTTTTTCAGGTCTGCAGATAAAGAGGACTAGAAAGTTTTGGGAGTCATGGTTTCCAAATTCATACCAAATTGCATCTGCAAAAAATGGGTGTGCACTTCTAGTACAAGCATAAACATTTATTCATGTTTCTGCATGCTCAAATTTTGCAGATGCACTTTAAGAATACTTCACACTTGAATAGCACAATCCTTCTGAAGCGCTCAAAGTGTTTTACAAAGAGTTATGAATTAAGGCCCTCCAATCCCTGTGCAAAATGGGGGAGTTATTCGCGTTGTACCAGTGGGGAACTGGAGGCACAAAGAGGTTAAGTCACCTGCCCAGGTTACTCAACAAGTCTGTGGAAGAACCAGGAATAGGACTTTGATCTTTTGAATTTCAATCCTGTGCTGTAAGCACTAGACCATTTTGCCCTCTCTTTAGTCATGAAGCTGTAAACTAAAGCTGAAGAAAAATTGGAATCTCCAGGCTCTGGGAAATTCTGATGTGTCACTATTTTGGCATCCTGAGTTGGACTGAAAAGCCCCAAAATTTCCTGAAATGAAAAACTAAAACAACTAAAATAAAATAATCTTGATTTGGAAATGAGGAAATGTTTTGTTTTGACACTTTTGAATTTTAAATGAAACGTTTCATCATTATCAAAACTAATGTTTCATTTTGGTTTGTTGAACCAAATTGCAACATCAAACTGCAGTTCCCTTTAGTGCCCCGCTGTCTCAAGGGAATTGTAGTTCCAGTGTCTCATGGCCTCGTTCTTCCCTATTAGCTGGGCTCCCTGGCTAGACTACATCTCCCATGATGCCCCATGGTCCTGTGACTGTCATAGAATCATAGAATATCAGGGTTGGAACGGACCTCAGGAGGTCATCTAGTCCAACCCCCTGCTCAAAGCAGGACCGATCCCCGACTAAATCATCCCAGCCAGGGCTTTGTCAAGCCTGACCTTAAAAACTTCTAAGGAAGGAGATTCCACCACCTCCCTAGGTAACGCATTCCAGTGTTTCACCACCCTCCTAGTGAAAAAGTTTTTCCTAATATCCAACCTAAATCTCCCCCACTGCAACTGGAGACCATTACTCCTTGTTCTGTCATCTGCTACCACGGAGAACAGTCTAGATCCATCCTCTTTGGAACCCCCTTTCAGGTAGTTGAAAGCAGCTATCAAATCTCCCCTCATTCTTCTCTTCAGCAGACTAAACAATCCCAGTTCCCTCAGCCTCTCCTCATAAGTCATGTGTTCCAGTCCCCTAATCATTTTTGTTGCCCTCTGCTGGACTCTTTCCAATTTTTCCACATCCTTCTTGTAGTGTGGGGCCCAAAACTGGACACAGTACTCCAGATGAGGCCTCACCAAAGTCGAATAGAGGGGAACGATCACGTCCCTCAATCTGCTGGCAATGCCCCTACTTATACATCCCAAAATGCCATTGGCCTTCTTGGCAACAAGGGCACACTGTTGACTCATATCCAACTTCTCGTCCACTGTAACCCCCTAGGTCCTTTTCTGCAGAACTGCTGCCGAGCCATTCGGTCCCTAGTCTGTAGCGGTGCATTGGATTCTTCCGTCCTAAGTGCAGGACTCTGCACTTGTCCTTGTTGAACCTCATCAGATTTCTTTTGGCCCAGTCCTCCAATTTGTCTAGATCCCTCTGTATCCTATCCCTTCCCTCCAGCGTATCTACCACTCCTCCCAGTTTAGTGTCATCTGCAAACTTGCTGAGGGTGCAATCCACCCCATCCTCCAGATCATTTATGAAGATATTGAACAAAACCGGCCCCAGGACCGACCCCTGGGGCACTCCACTTGATACCGGCTGCCAATTAGACATGGAGCCATTGATCACTACCCGTTGAGCCCGACAATCTAGCCCGCTTTCTATCCACCTTATAGTCCATTCGTCCAGCCCATACTTCTTTAACTTGCTGGCAAGAATACTGTGGGAGACCATGTCAAAAGCTTTGCTAAAGTCAAGGAACAACACGTCCACTGCTTTCCCTTCATCCACAGAGCCAGTTACCTCGTCATAGAAGGCAGTTAGATTAGTCAGGCATGACTTGCCCTTGGTGAATCCATGCTGACTGTTCCTGATCACTTTCCTCTCCTCTAAGTGCTTCAGAATTGATTCCTTGAGGACCTGCTCCATGATTTTTCCAGGGACTGAGGTGAGGCTGACTGGCCTGTAGTTCCCAGGATCCTACTTCTTCCCTTTTTTAAAGATGGGCACTACATTAGCCTTTTTCCAGTCATCTGGGACCTCTCCCGATCGCCATGAGTTTTCAAAGATAATGGCCAATGGCTCTGCAATCACATCCCCCAACTTCTTTAGCACTCTCGGATGCAGCGCATCCGGCCCCATGGACTTGTGCTCGTCCAGCTTTTCTAAATAGTCCCAAACCACTTCTTTCTCCACAGAGGACTGGTCACCTCCTCCCCATGCTGTGCTGCCCAGTGCAGTAGTCTGGGAGCTGACCTTGTTCGTGAAGACAGAGGCAGAAAAAGCATTTAGTACATTAGCTTTTTCCCCATCTTCTGTCACTAGGTTGCCTCCCCCATTCAGTAAGGGGCCCACACTTTCCTTGACTTTCTTCTTGTTGCTAACATACCTGAAGAAACCCTTCTTGTTACTCTTAACATCTCTTGCTAGCTGCAACTCCAGGTGTGATTTGGCCTTCCTGATTTCACTCCTGCATGCCTGAGCAATATTTTTGTACTCATCCCTGGTCATTTGTCCAATCTTCCACTTCTTGTAAGCTTCTTTTTTGTATTTAGCATGAAAAAATTTGTACAGATACAGACAGACATCATCTTCCTTTCCAAATGCAAACAGATGGACATCGTACCAAAAGGACTGAAGGTAAAAAATCCATTACAATCTACATACCACACAGACTATGCTGACAGCTTGTGCCACACGCTCTCAAAGAATCTGCGGAATCACCTGATCAACATCCTCTACAGCAAACAGGGAAAGATTAAGAATGAGCTCTCAAAAATGGATACTCTCATAAAAAACCAACCTTCCACACAAACTTCCTCATGGCTGGACTTTAGTAAAACTAGACAAGCCATTTACAACACACACTTTGCTTCTCTACAAAAGAAAAAGGACACTAAACTTTCTAAACTACTACATGCCAGAAGGGGCTACAGCAATGGTTCCCTCAACCCTCCCAGCAATATTGTTAACCTATCCAACTATACTCTCAGCCCAGCAGAAGCAGCTGTCCTATCTCGGGGCCTCTCCTTCTGCCCCTCCACCCCCACGAACATGATGCAGTTCTGTGGTGACCTGGAATCCTATTTTCGACGTCTCCGACTCAAGGAACATTTCCAACATACCTCTGAACAACATACTAATCCACAGAGACCTCCCTACCAACACTACAGAAAGAAGGATTCTTGGTGGACTCCTCCTGAAGGTCGAAACAGCAGACTGGACTTCTACATAGAGTGCTTCCGCCGACGTGCTGAAATTGTGGAAAAGCAGCATCACTTGCCCCATAACCTCAGTCGTGCGGAACACAATGCCATCCACAGCCTCAGAAACAACTCTGACATAATCAAAAAGGCTGACAAAGGAGGTGCTGTTGTCATCATGAATAGGTCGGAATATGAACAAGAGGCTGCTCAGCAGTTCTCCAACACCACTTTCTACAAGCCATTACCCTCTGATCCCACTGAGGGTTACCAAAAGAAACTACAGCATTTGCTCAAGAAACTCCCTGAAAAAGCACAAGATCAAATCCGCACAGACACACCCCTGGAACCCCGACCTGGGATATTCTATCTACTACCCAAGATCCATAAACCTGGAAATCCTGGATGCCCCATCATCTCAGGCATTGGCACCCTGACAGCAGGATTGTCTGGCTATGTAGACTCCCTCCTCAGGCCCTACGCTACCAGCACTCCCAGCTACCTTCGAGACACCATTGACTTCCTGAGGAAACTACAATCCATCGGTGATCTTCCTGATAACACCATCCTGGCCACTATGGTTGTAGAAGCCCTCTACACCAACATTCCACACAAAGATGGACTACAAGCCGTCAAGAACACTATCCCCGATAATGTCACGGCTAACCTGGTGGCTGAACTTTGTGACTTTGTCCTTACCCATAACTATTTTACATTTGGGGACAATGTATACCTTCAGATCAGCGGCACTGCTATGGGTACCCTCATGGCCCCACAGTATGCTAACATTTTTATGGCTGATTTAGAACAACGCTTCCTCAGCTCTCGTCCCCTAACACCCGTACTCTACTTGCGCTATATTGATGACATCTTCATCATCTGGACCCATGGAAAAGAAGCCCTTGAGGAATTCCACCATGATTTCAACAATTTCCATCCCACCATCAACCTCAGCCTGGTCCAGTCAACACAAGAGATCCACTTCCTGGACACTACAGTGCTAATAAACGATTGTCACATAAACACCACCCTATACCGGAAACCTACTGACCACTGTTCCTACCTACATGCCTCCAGCTTTCACCCTGACCCACCACACGATCCATCATCTACAGCCAAGCTCTGCAATACAATCGCATTTGCTCCAACCCCTCAGACAGAGACAGACACCTACAAGATCTCTATCAAGCATTCTTACAACTACAAAACCCACCTGCGGAAGTGAAGAAACAGATTGATAGAGCCAGAAGAGTTCCCAGAAGTCACCTACTACAGGACAGGCCTAACAAAGAAAATAACAGAACGCCACTAGCCGTCACCTTCAGCCCCCAACTAAAACCCCTCCAACGCATTATTAAGGATCTACAACCTATCCTGAAGGATGACCCAACACACTCACAAATCTTGGGAGACAGGCCAGTCCTTGCCTACAGACAGCCCCGCAACCTGAAGCAAATACTCACCAACAACCACATACCACACAACAGAACCACTAACCCAGGAACCTATCCTTCCAACAAAGCCCGTTGCCAACTGTGCCCACATATCTATTCAGGGGACACCGTCACAGGGCCTAATCACATCAGCCACACTATCAGAGGCTCGTTCACCTGCACATCCACCAATGTGATATATGCCATCATGTGCCAGCAGTGCCCCTCTGCCATGTACATTGGTCAAACTGGACAGTCTCTACGTAAAAGAGTAAATGGACACAAATCAGATGTCAAGAATTGTAACATTCATAAACCAGTCGGAGAACACTTCAATCTCTCTGGTCACGCGATTACAGACTTGAAAGTTGCTATTTTACAACAGAAAAACTTCAAATCCAGACTCCAGCGAGAAACTGCTGAATTGGAATTCATTTGCAAATTGGATACAATTAACTTAGGCTACCTTGCATAATGACTAAGCCACTCCCAGTCTCTATTCAAGCCTATTTCCCCTTGTTTTTTCCTACCCCACCCCCCCCAGATGTTCTTGTTAAACCCTGGATTTGTGTTGGAAATGGCCCACCTTGATTATCATACACGTTGTAAGGAGAGTGGTCACTTTAGATAAGCTATTACCAGCAGGAGAGTGGGGTGGGAGGAGGTATTGTTTCATGGTCTCTGTGTATATAATGTCTTCTGCAGTTTCCACAGTATGCATCCGATGAAGTGAGCTGTAGCTCACAAAAGCTTATGCCCAAATAAATTGGTTAGTCTCTAAAGTGCCACAAGTACTCCTTCTCTTTAAGGATTTCACTGTTAAGCCAAGCTGGTTGCCTGCCATATTTACTATTCTTTTTACACATCGGGATGGTTTGTCCCTGTAACTTCAATAAGGATTGTTTAAAATACAGCCAGCTCTCCTGGACTCCTTTCCCCCTCATGTAATTCTCCCGGGGGATCTTGCCCATCAGTTCCCTGAGGGAGTCAAAGTCTGCTTTTCTGAAGTCCAGGGTCTGTATTTTGCTGCTTTCCTTTCTTCCTTGTGTCAGGATCCTGAACTCGACCATCTCATGGTCACTGCCTCCCAGGTTCCCATCCACTTTTGCTTCCCCTACTAATTCTTCCCGGTTTGTGAGCAGCAGGTGAAAAAGAGCTCTGCCCCTAGTTGGTTCCTCCAGCACTTGCACCAGGAAATTGTCCCCTACATTTTCCAAAAACTTCCTGGATTGCCTGTGCACCGCTGTATTGCTCTCCCAGCAGATATCAAGATGATTGAAGTCTCCCATGAGAACCAGGGCCTGTGATCTTGTAACTTCTCAGAGTTGCCAGAAGAAAGCCTCGTCCACCTCATCCCCCTGGTCGTGTGGTCTATAGTAGACTCCCACCACGACATCACCCTTGTTGCTCACACTTCTAAACTTAATCCAGAGACTGTCAGGTTTTTCTGCAGTTTCATACTTAAGCTCTGAGCAGTCATACTGCTCTCTTACATACAGTGCAACTCCCACACCTTTTCTGCCCTGCCTGTCCTTCCTGAACAGCTTATATCCATCCATGACAGTACTCCAGTCATGTGAGTTATCCCACCAAGTCTCTGTTATTCCAATCACATCATAATTGCTTGACTGTGCCAGGACTTCCAGTTCTCCCTGCTTGTTTCCCAGGCTTCGTGCATTTGTATATAGGCACTTGAGGTAACCTGCTGATCACCACTCTTTCTCAGTATGAGGCAGGAGCCCTCCCCCCTCACGTGCTCCTGCTCGTGCCTCCTCCTGGTATCCCACTTGCCCACTTACCTCAGGGCTTTGGTCTTCTTCCCCCGGTGAACCTAGTTTAAAGCCCTCCTCACTAGGTTAGCCAGCCTGCTTGCGAAGATGCTCTTCCCTCTCTTCGTTAGGTGGAGCCCGACTCTGCCTAGCACTCCTTCTTGGAACACCATCCCATGGTCAAAGAATCCAAAGCCTTCTCTCCGACACCACCTGCGTAGCCATTCGTTGACTTCCACAATTCGACTGTCTCTACCCAGGCCTTTTCCTTCCACGGGGAGGATAGACGAGAACACCACTTGCACCTCAAACTCCTTTATCCTTCTTCCCAGAGCCACGTACTCCGCAGTGATCCGCTCAAGGTCATTCTTGGCAGTATCATTGGTGCCCACGTGAAGAAGCAGGAAGGAGTAGCGATCCGAGGGCTTGATGAGTCTCGGCAGTCTCTGTCACATCGCGAATCTTAGCTCCTGGCAAGGAGCAGACGTCTCGATTTTCCCAGTCAGGGCGGCAGATAGATGACTCAGTCCCGCTGAGGAGAGAGTCCCCGACCACCACCACCCGCCTCCTTCTCTTGGGAGCGGTGGTCGTGGAACCCCCAACCCTATGACAGTGCATCCCATGTCTTTCAATCGGCGGAGTCTCCTTCTGCTCCCTTCCCTCATGATGTCATGATGCATCCCACAGCTCAGAGGGGACAGCATGTGGTGCATCATGGGAGATGAAGTCCAGCCATGGAGCCAAGGCTATATGGAAGAATAGAGTCATGAAGCACCCAGAACTACAACTTCCATGGAGTAAAATAGGGGAAATGCAATTTAATGTCATACTGACTTGAAATGAAACATTTTGGTTCAGTTCAACAGACAGAAATATTTCTATTTGAACTGAAAATTGTTGGAAAATGAAAATTTTACTGCAAAATTGACATTTTCCCAAGGAAAGTTTTTTATTTTGTTTTTTTTAATTGAAATTGCATTTTCTTGAAAAATCATTTCGATTAAAAAATTCCCAACCAGTTCTAATGCAGACTAATCCACAAAATACATTCCTGGCCACAAAACATGATGACCAGCTGGGATTTTGTTTTCCATTGCTCATTCTGTGTGTTTTTGGTTGGTTGCTATGTGTCATCTGGGATCATCCACTAGTTTTAGGCTAGATTATTTATTTCTAGCTTCATATTGATCATGCATACTATAGTGTGCATTTTAGGAATATAGCTTCACCTTTGAGTCTTTTGAGTTGTTTTTCCTATTTGCATGCTAGTGAATCTGATACATTTTGGCAGGAAACTAGCTCATTTGTAAACTTTAAGTATAACCTTCAATTAGGTCAATTTTAAGAAAATCTTTATCTGTTTAGGGGCCTAAAAATTTTGGACTAGACAAAATTCATGATATTTGGAAACTCCTTCAACCTGAAGAGGCTCGTGTGAGATGTGAGTATGTTCTCCTGTCTTCTTCCCCAGAAGTTATGTACCATGATGTTAACTTTTCTAGCTTCTACCATATCTCCAACTGCCCCAGCTGGTACATGTAAACCTCTTTCACTTCAGTGTGAGTGGGGATCATGTTGTTTGTTCATCTTCTGGGTGATTTGTGCCTTGCTGATTGTGTGACGGGAACGGCTATCGGTGATGGTTATTTCTGTGTTTCTACTGGTGCATTGGAAATATGGACTCTGACGTCATAAGAACAGCTTACGCTTCCAGATCCTGTCCTCTGAGATTCTTGGTCTCATCTAGAAAAGTCCAGTAAACTATGTTTTATCTCTGTCCTTTCCATTTCTTTGACATAAAATGGAGGTAGGTATTAGACATTTTGCATGCTGGTGAACACCTTTTATTTAGTTTTAGGGTGTCATTTAGAGGAACATTGTCCAATTCACTTTTAAAAAAAAAACAAAAAAAAAAACAACCAAAAGCACAACAAACTATCTGTACCTTGGACCTAATCTACAGTGTTGAAGCTTTGTTTGTTGATGTTAGGTGGAGCCCGGGAGCAAATCCCGGGTTGTAATGGAAACTTAGTTGCAGCCTTCAACATGGGAGTGACTTTAGAATATGAGCCATTAGGAGAAGTGCCTTCGAGTAAGAACATAACCTCTATGTGATTGGGTTAAACTGCATGGATCTTGGCTGTCTGTCAGTTAAAAATGTGATTTGTCCCACTCTAAATTCATTCATAAATTCAGTCATTGAGTCCAAGGGCAGAAGGGACCATCGTGATCAGCTACTCTGACCTCCTGTGTAACGCAAGCCATAGAACTTCCCCAGAAGAGTTCCTACAGCAGATCTTGTGTAGAAGAACATCCAATATTGATTTTAAAAATTGGCAGTGTTGGAGAATCCACCATATCCCTTGGTAGATGGCTCCACTGGTTATTTACCCTCATTGTTAAAAAGTCATGCCTTATTTCCAGTCTCAATTTGTGTAGCATCAACTTCCAGCCATTGGATCTTGTTATACCTTTCTCTGCTAGATTGAAGAGCCCATTATTAAATATTTGTTCCCCATGTAGATGCTTACACTGTAATCAAGTCACCCCTTACCCTTCTTTTTGTTAAGCTAAATAGACTCAAGGAGCTCAATCTGTCTCTATATAACACACATTTTCTATTCCTTTAATCATTCTCATGGCTCTTCTTTGAGCCCTCTCCAATTTATCAGCATCCTTATAGAATTGTGGACACTAGAACTGGACACTGTATTCCAGCAGCAGTTGTATCAGTGCCAAATTCAGAGATAAAATAACCTCTCTACTCCTAGTTGAGATTCCCCTGTTTATGCATCTCAGGATTGCATTAGCTCTTTTGGACACAGCATCACACTGGGAGCTCATGTTTAGTGATTATCCATCACAACCCCCAAATCTTTTTTTGGAGTCATTGCTTCCCCAGATAGAATCCCCAATCCTGTAATTATGGCTGACATTTTTTTGTTCCTAGATGTATACGTTTAGCCATATTAAAATGCATATTGTTAAAAGCGTAGGGCCAAAAACTGATCCCTCTGGGAACCCACTCTGGAAACACTGATGATTCCCCATTTAACATTACATTTTGAGACCTATCAGCTAGCCGGTTTTTAATCCATTTAATGTGTGTCATCTTAATTTTATATCCTTCTAATTTTTTAATCAAAAAGTCAAGTCAAAGTGTTACATCAACACTGTTACCTTTGACAGGTTTCAGAGTAACAGCCGTGTTAGTCTGTATTCGCAAAAAGAAAAGGAGTCCTTGTGGCACCTTAGAGACTAACCAATTTATTTGAGCATGAGCTTTCGTGAGCTACAGCTCACTTCATCAGATGCATACCGTGGAAACTGCAGCAGACTTTATATATACACAGAGAATATGAAACAATACCTCCTCCCACCCCACTGTCTTGCTGGTAATAGCTTATCTAAAGTGAGCAACAGGTTAGGCCATTTCCAGCACAAATCCAGGTTTTCTCACCCTCCACCCCCCACCCCACAAATTCACTCTCCTGCTGGTGATAGCCCATCCAAAGTGACAACTCTTTACACAATGTGCATGATAATGAAGTTAGGCCATTTCCTGCACAAATCCAGGTTCTCTCACTCCCTCACCCCCCTCCAAAAACCCACCCCCATACACACACAGACTCACTCTCCTGCTGGTAATAGCTCATCCAAACTGACCACTCTCCAAGTTTAAAACCAAGTTAAACCAGAACATCTGGGGGGGGGGGGGTGTAGGAAAAAACAAGAGGAAATAGGCTACCTTGCATAATGACTTAGCCACTCCCAGTCTCTATTTAAGCCTAAATTAATAGTATCCAATTTGCAAATGAATTCCAATTCAGCAGTTTCTCGCTGGAGTCTGGATTTGAAGTTTCTTTGTTTTAAGATAGCGACCTTCATGTCTGTGATTGCGTGACCAGAGAGATTGAAGTGTTCTCCGACTGGTTTATGAATGTTATAATTCTTGACATCTGATTTGTGTCCATTTATTCTTTTACGTAGAGACTGTCCAGTTTGACCAATGTACATGGCAGAGGGGCATTGCTGGCACATGATGGCATAAATCACATTGGTGGATGTGCAGGTGAACGAGCCTCTGATAGTGTGGCTGATGTTATTAGGCCCTGTGATGGTGTCCCCTGAATAGATATGTGGGCACAATTGGCAACGGGCTTTGTTGCAAGGATAAGTTCCTGGGTTAGTGGTTCTGTTGTGTGGTATGTGGTTGTTGGTGAGTATTTGCTTCAGGTTGCGGGGCTGTCTGTAGGCAAGGACTGGCCTGTCTCCCAAGATTTCTGAGAGTGTTGCGTCATCCTTTAGGATAGGTTGTAGATCCTTAATAATGCGTTGGAGGGGTTTTAGTTGGGGGCTGAAGGTGACGGCTAGTGGAGTTCTGTTATTTTC
The DNA here is from genome assembly GCF_965152235.1 of Eretmochelys imbricata. Lineage (NCBI taxonomy): Eukaryota > Metazoa > Chordata > Testudines > Cheloniidae > Eretmochelys > Eretmochelys imbricata. The sequence continues at coordinate 354,422,481 of NC_135572.1, forward strand.
TTTGTTAGGCCTGTCCTGTAGTAGGTAACTTCTGGGAACTCTTCTGGCTCTATCAATCTGTTTCTTTACTTCCGCAGGTGGGTATTGTAGTTGTAAGAAAGCTTGACAGAGATCTTGTAGGTGTTTGTCTCTGTCTGAGGGGTTGGAGCAAATGCGGTTGTATCGCAGAGCTTGGCTGTAGACGATGGATCGTGTGGTGTGGTCAGGGTGAAAGCTGGAGGCATGCAGGTAGGAATAGCGGTCAGTAGGTTTCCGGTATAGGGTGGTGTTTATGTGACCATTGTTTATTAGCACTGTAGTGTCCAGGAAGTGGATCTCTTGTGTGGACTGGACCAGGCTGAGGTTGATGGTGGGATGGAAATTGTTGAAATCATGGTGGAATTCCTCAAGGGCTTCTTTTCCATGGGTCCAGATGATGAAGATGTCATCAATGTAGCGCAAGTAGAGTAGGGGCTTTAGGGGACGAGAGCTGAGGAAGCGTTGTTCTAAATCAGCCATAAAAATGTTGGCATACTGTGGGGCCATGCGGGTACCCATAGCAGTGCCGCTGATCTGAAGGTATACATTGTCCCCAAATGTGAAATAGTTATGGGTAAGGACAAAGTCACAAAGTTCAGCCACCAGGTTTGCCGTGACATTATCGGGGATAGTGTTCCTGACGGCACATCCACCAATGTGATTTATGCCATCATGTGCCAGCAATGCCCCTCTGCCATGTACATTGGTCAAACTGGACAGTCTCTACGTAAAAGAATAAATGGACACAAATCAGATGTCAAGAATTATAACATTCATAAACCAGTCGGAGAACACTTCAATCTCTCTGGTCACGCAATCACAGACATGAAGGTCGCTATCTTAAAACAAAGAAACTTCAAATCCAGACTCCAGCGAGAAACTGCTGAATTGGAATTTATTTGCAAATTGGATACTATTAATTTAGGCTTAAATAGAGACTGGGAGTGGCTAAGTCATTATGCAAGGTAGCCTATTTCCTCTTGTTTTTTCCTACCACCCCCCCCCAGATGTTCTGGTTTAACTTGGTTTTAAACTTGGAGAGTGGTCAGTTTGGATGAGCTATTACCAGCAGGAGAGTGAGTCTGTGTGTGTATGGGGGTGGGTTTTTGGAGGGGGGTGAGGGAGTGAGAGAACCTGGATTTGTGCAGGAAATGGCCTAACTTCATTATCATGCACATTGTGTAAAGAGTTGTCACTTTGGATGGGCTATCACCAGCAGGAGAGTGAATTTGTGTGGGGGGGGTGGAGGGTGAGAAAACCTGGATTTGTGCTGGAAATGGCCTAACCTGTTGCTCACTTTAGATAAGCTATTACCAGCAAGACAGTGGGGTGGGAGGAGGTATTGTTTCATATTCTCTGTGTATATATAAAGTCTGCTGCAGTTTCCACGGTATGCATCTGATGAAGTGAGCTGTAGCTCACGAAAGCTCATGCTCAAATAAATTGGTTAGTCTCTAAGGTGCCACAAGGACTCCTTTTCTTTTTACTGTTACCTTTACCAAGCAAACTTGTAGTCTCATAAAAATAAGATATCAAGTTACTTTGACATGATCTGTTTTCTATAAACCCATGTTGAGTTGCATTAATTACATTGCCCTCCTTTAATTCTTTATTAATGGAGTCCCAAATCAGCTGCTCCATATCTGGTTCGGGATAGATGTCAGGCTGACAGGCCTATAATTACCAGGGTCGTCCTGTTTACTTTTTTTAAAAATTGGCACAACATTCGCTTTCTACCAGCCTTCTAGAACTTCCCCAGTGCTCCAAGATTTATTGAAAATGAAGATTAGCAGTCTAATGAGCTCCTCAGCCAGCTCTTTTTAAACTCACAGATGCATGTTGCCTAGTCCTGCTGATATTAAAATATCTGACTTTAATAGTTGCTGTTTAACATCCTACTGAGATACTAATGGAATGGAAAGAGTGTTATCACCATATGATAAAACTATCTAATCTGTTTTATCCCCAAATACAGAACAGAAATATTTATTGAACCCTTATTGATAATTCTATCATTTCCATTTAGTAATAGACCAGGACTGTTGTTCTATTTTTTCATAATATAGTTAAGGACAGTAAGAAGACGGGTTTTTTTTTAACTCTGCTGGCCATCGACTATTACTTATGTTCCTTTGCTTCCCTTATCAATTTTCTGCAATTCCTAACTTCTGATTTATGTTCATTAATATCAACTTTCTCTTTCTTCCTTTAAGTTATGTTATTTATTTATTTTTATAAACTGCTTTCCCCTCTAAACCAGGTTGTTGTTTTTTTTAAATGGCACAGCCTTGTGTCTTATTTGGCATCTAATAAGGTGTTCTTAAACGAGTCCCAATTATCATTCATATTTTTCTGATTGAATTCTTCCTTCCAGCTGATCTGGTTCAAAATAAGAAAAGGAGTACTTGTGGCACCTTAGAGACTAACAAATTTATTTGAGCATAAGCTTTCGTGAGCTACAGCTCACTTCACCGGATGCAAGTGAGCTGTAGCTCACGAAAGCTTATGCTCAAATAAATTGGTTAGTCTCTAAGGTGCTACAAGTACTCCTTTTCTTTTTGCGAATACAGACTAACACGGCTGCTACTCTGGTTCAAAATAGTTTGCACATTATAAATATGATCAAGTCGTATCAGTTGTACCTATGCTACCATTAACTTTTAGTTCTGTGATTTATGTGTTAGGACAAAGTCTAAATAAAGATTTCCCTCGTGTTGGCAGTGCTTTTTGAGTTAGGAAATTGTCATCTATAATGTTTAGAAATTCCAAGAATGTTTTAGCACTGGCAGCATGAGACCTCCAGTATATGTCACTCAAATTTAAATCTCCCATGATCACTCAGCTTTTTTTCCTATTCTTTATAGATAGGTGCGCTAGGAGGTGGTCATCCTATTTCCTGGAGTGATCTGGTGGTCTGTAGCTGACACCAACTAATACCACATCTTGTGCTTTATCTGTTAGGACATTGATCCGTAAGCATTCAAGATAATTTCTTCTAGGTAATCAGTGAATTGGGAACAGTTAATGCCATTTTTGACTTAGAGGACCACTCCTCTTCCCTTTTGCCCACTCAGTCCTTCCTAAGTAGGTTATAATCATTGTTTTAACATTCCAGTCCTGCGAATCATCCCACCAAGTTTCAGGAATACCAACTAGATAAAAATTTATGCTTCTAAATGAGCAATTCCAACTCCTCTTGTTTGTTACCCAGCCTCCCAGCATTGGCAGGCAGGGAATTCAGGAATTTCTTCGTTTCATGCCCTTTGGTTCATTGATTAATTTTGTTCTCAACATCTCGATTTTTGTGCTGAGCACTCAGATCTTCTGACCCTTTTGCTATTAGTTTAATCCTTTCCTGACTACCTGGGGACAGGCTGGCTAGAGAAAATTGGTCCCCCTTCTACTGAGATGGAGGCCATCCATACTATACAACCCCCGTTCCCCATAGAAGGTGTACTAGTGTTCCATGAAACCAAAACCCTCCACCCTCCATGGCTTACCTAGCCAGGGGTTCACTTCCAGAATCTTCTGCCTTTGGTCTTCCTTCGCATGTGGGACAGAAAGGATTTCACAGAAGATTGCGTGGACATTCTTCTTCTGCATGCTTTCAAGTTCCCTGACGTCATCTGCTATCTGCACGATATTCCACGACACAGTGTCATTAGTGCCTATATGGACTATCTCCAATAGATCCTTGCCTGTTGACTTCAGCAGCTTATCCAGTTTTAGAGTGGGGTCTTGTGTCTCAGCTTTGGGAAGGCAGCCCACTATCCTGTTGTCATCCTGTCCCTGGCAGAATTTTCTTTCGATTCTTCTTAGTATTGAATCTACAGTAAGGATTGTCTGTTTTCCTTGGGTAGTTGGAGAACTCTTTGAGGGTTAGCTTGATTTTCTTACATGTTAGGTTGAGCTGCCATCCGCATCCTGTACATCTCTCTGTTTCCTTGGAGCTGCTGGATCTCGAGAGGTATTTTTCAAAGTTTCTACGTTGAGGACCTGGTATCGATTTAAAGCTACTAGCTGTGTGGAATTCATCCCAGTCCTTCTTTTCTCCTCTTTCTCCAGCCGTGTAGAATGCTGCCATGATCTCCTGTGTCCCATGGTTGTGAACCCCCAGGCCTCCTCTCTGACTTCCTCTCTCTCGGATTCCTGGGTGGCAAGCGTCATGCTCCCTTGAACCTGTTGTTTCCCAAACCTGGCTGTCTAGGAATGCCTCATTTTCTCTGATTTTTCAGTAGCGTCTCTACTTGTCCCTTTAATCCAAGAATCTTTTCCTCCAGTACAGCCACCAACTTGTACTTTGTGAGCAGGAAATCCCTTCTGTCAGGAAAGAGAACATGGCATATCCATTGCAGCTCATCGGGGGGGAGGGATAGCTCAGTGGTTTGAGCAATGGCCTGCTAAACCCAGGGTTGTGAGGTCAATCCTTGAGGGGGCCATTTAGGGATCTGGGACAAAAATTGGGGATTGGTCCTGCTTTGAGCAGGGGGTTGGACTAGATGACCTCTTGGGGTCCCTTCCAAACCTGATATTCTATGACCACTGTTCCATCGCTGGTCATCTTCATAGTTGTAAGAATATCTTGACTTCTTTAAGAATCCACCCCATAAACTGTTCTGCTAAACCAAAAGTATCCCAGTATCTCCAAAAGGGCATTTACCATTTAGAAAAATAATAAACTTAGGCTTTTTGGGACACTTGCTACTGCTAATCATACCTACCTCTTATATAGAGCTTTGCATCGGTACAACTCAAGTGCTTTACAAAGGAGGTCAGTATCATCATCCCCATTTTACAGATGGAGAAGCTGAGGCACGGAGAGGTGAAGTGACTTGCCCAAACTCACCTAGCAGGCCAGGGTTGGAGCTGGGAATAGAACCCAAGACTCCTGAGTCCTAGTCCAGTGCTCACCCCACTAGACCATGTTACCTCCGCTACTCTCTAGCTCCATTTCATTTGAAGTTAAAAATGTGACCATTGGTGCCTTTCTTGTGTATTGACATTATCCAATGCACTTCTCGCTAGTGAAACTTCAAATTGACGACCACTTTATCAAGAAGTGGGTTGAGAAGGATGGCTTCCAGGGTTTAAAGAACTATGCAGCCAAAACTGAAGACAGGGAGCTGGAGGTGAAGATCGCAATAGTGGAGAAATACAATGTCCGTATTCCCGAGCTGGTGGCGAGGATAAAGAACAGTCATGTATCAACTATAGCATTTGCAGGTAAAGCAAAACGCACCTCCTTTCGTTCTCCTTTTTCCATCCAACCTCACTTCCCCCTGCCCCTCAGAAATAGTGCACTTGGTCCAAGATGGTCTTGCGCCCAGGAAGGAATGAGACAACTCCTTCTGGGACATTCCTGGGGTTGTAGCAGAATGATTTTTCCACTGGAGCACTGATAAGTGAGGTTTTGCTGGAGTTGAATGAGGATTCAGTCAGTATTTCCTGGCATCTAGCCATCTGACCCAATGCCTTATCGTATCCTGCCTATTAAAATTCACATTCAGTACTTCTCCTGGATACTGGCTTAAGTTTGCAGTGATTTCTGGCAGAATAATGGTGGACTATCAAAAAACAACAAGCCATTCTTGTTTAAGTTCATGTCTGTACTGGGGTGTGAGGTAACTGGGCATTTTCTTGGGGGGCCAGTCCTGGTTAATGGGCTATTGGATTAGTGCAGGACAGGAGCTCTGGTCTGGGTGTTTCTCTCTCTCTCTCTCTCTCTGCTTTGCTTTGCTTTGCTTCCAGTCTGCAGTGTTGTTGTAGCTGTCTTGGTCCCAGGATATTAGCAAGACAAGGTAAGTGAGGTAATATATTTTATTAGACTAACAGCAGTTGGTCCAGTAAGAGATATTACTTCCCCCACCCTGTCTGGCTTCCAGTTCACATTTAAAAGCAAGTGAAACTATAAATGCAGAACATTGTAAATTAATCTGTACATAGTGTTCAGTAAATAACAAGATATAAAAACAGCAATACAGATATATTGGCTGATATCTTCCCCCTCTCTCTCTCTTCCCCCCCTGCAATCTGGTGGTTCTAGATTACGTGATAGGCACCGTGCACAAAGCCAAAGGCCTGGAGTTTGATACTGTGCTGGTTGCAGATGATTTTGTGAAAGTCCCTTGTGCCAGGCATAATCTCCAGAGGCTGCGTCACTTTATCACCGGTAAGGGCGATCCTTTATACTGGAACCATTCTTTTCCCTAAAGGGAAAGGTGATGCACAGGATGGGCCATTGGCACTACCCTATCAGTCAGCACTCTTTGGAGGTAGTTTGTCTCTGGCTGTACCTAGCAATGTCCTCTCTCAAGCTTGCTGTCATTTACTGACTTCTCACTTGGAGTGCAGTTCCTTTGTGTAAGTCTGTGCCTGGGAGATGGGCATGGCACTTAAGGGCAGGTTCATCGCTCAGGGAACACGCGTTGTTCCTGCTTTGATCAGCAACGAATGTGTATGCTCCAAGGGGAGAGAATTTTGGTTCTGTTTGCTGTCTCTGATGTCTCACGCAAGTCCTGTTATGGTTGTGTAACAAACACACGGCAGGGTACCATAGAATCATAGAATAGCAGGGTTGGAAGGGACCTTAAGAGGTCATCTAGTCCAACCCCCTGCTCAAAGCAGGACTAATCCCCAGTTTTTGTCCCAGATCCCTAAATGGCCCCCTCAAGGATTGACCTCACAACCTTGGGTTTAGCAGGCCAATGCTCAAACCACTGAGCTATCCCTCCCCCCTAACCGTTATCTCCTTCGTAACAGAGACACCAACCATGTTTCTGTGACATACCCAGCTCTTGTCTTAAATTTTCATCCTGATTCAGCAGTGAATTAGAACTAGCTGAAATACCAGAACAAATTCCAAAGTTTTATCGATCAGTTATCTTGTAGCACTTATTTTTTTTCTGACTTCTTCTCTCTAATCTCTGCCTAGACATGTCTTCTGAAGATGAATGGAACTTGCTGTATGTTGCAGTGACACGTGCCAAAAAGTCTCTGTTAATGACAAAGTCCCTAGAATACCTTTTGACTTTGGCTGGGGTAAGTTAAAGATGCCATGGCAAAGTGACCGGTGGGTACTGTAATTTGGATCTGTGAGCATGGGGAGTGGGATGTTACCATAGGCGCCGACTTTTCAAAGTGCCAGGGGGGTGCCTGACCCCTGGCTCTACCCCAGGCCCTGCCCCCACTCCACCCCTTCCCCAAGGCCCCACTCCTGCCCCACCTCTTCCCACACCCACCCCCATCTCCCCTGAGTGCACCTCGTCCTTGCTCCTCCCCCCTCCCTCCCAGCTTCCCTGCACGCTGCGAAACAGCTGATTGCGGTGGGTGGGATGCACTGGGATGGAGGGGGAGGTGCTGATCTGTGGGGTCCGCCGGCAGTCAGGAGGCACTGGGGGTGGGGTGGGGGAGCTGATAGGGAGGATGCCGGTGGGTGCTCAGCACTCACCATTTTCCCCCGACGGGTGCTCCAGGGCTGGAGCACCCACAGAGTCGGCGCCTATGGAAGTTACAATGCGTCGTTGGCAAGTTAACAAGAAAACGATACATGTAACTTTTTGAGTGCTTGCTCCCCATAACATCTGTGCTAAAGTCTCTCGTGCTTGAGGGGTGTAGGAGGTCTGGTGATGGGATAGGAGCAGAGTAAAGGATGGTTAAGTTAAATCGTAAGGAGGGAAACTGAGATTCATATTGTTCCCTGAACAATGGGCTGAATTCTCCTCTGAGTGACACCAGTTTAGGTCCAGAGTATCTGAGGAGATATTTGGTTCTTAGCCTTCCCATTTCCTGACCTTGTGGTTTTAAGTGCAGCCTCAGTGTTCAATGACGATTGCTTTTAGGCTCGTATCTGACTGTAATACAGCATTGATTCTGCCTCTCTCCATTACCACAAGTGTGCGTGTTCCCTTTCCTGCACGTCCAGCCCTCATAGTCTTGGTGCAGTTCCTTCCTTTGAAGTGTTTTTCTGTGGTTGGATTATTTTAAGCCCTAACGTTGCAGATCATCCCCACTGCTCGCAACAGCTTCCAGTGCCCTGAGTTCACAGCATGCCTTGTTCTTTCTCTTGTCAGGAGTATTTCTTGCGGCCAGAGTTGACTAGTGAGGCCTTAAAGGAAGGGTCCATTCGTTGCTCCATGTCACAGTGCCATAACGCTGTGCCTGCCGACTCGATTCTAACCATGAAGAAAGTGCCCCTCGCTTACGTGAGTCTCCTCTCCTCTCCTTTCTACTTGTCAGTTTGTGTTTTGTGACCTTGGAGCCAATGAAATGTGCCAGGTTGATAGCCCTGGAGATGTCACTTACCAGCCTTTTAGCCATGGGTGGTGGGTGAACCCCTGGCTTGGGGAGGCTGGCCCCCCAGTCCCACCCCTTCCACCCGAGACCCCACCCCTTCTGCGCCCACTGGAGCCCAGCCCCCACTGTGGTCGCTGACCCCTGCCCCAGGCTAGTGCCCCCAGCCCTGGAGCACCGGAGAGCCAGGCAACCTAGCCCCTGCTCCCCGTCCCCGGAGAGCTGGGCAGCGTGGCCCCAGCCTCTCTGGGTGGCGCCACCCATTGCAACTCCCGGCCAGCTGGCGCCCCCATCTCTGAAGGTGCCCCCCGGCCAAGCTGCCTGCCCTAGCTCTGAGCAGGCGGCATAGCCAGAGTGGACCCAGCCCCAGCCCCAGTGCTGGGCAGGTGGTGCGGCCCCAGCGCCAGGAGGACGGGCAGCGTGGCGCAGCCTTGAGGACGCACCGCGGCCCACAGCCTGCCTGCCCCAGGGAACAGCAAGCAGTATGGGGACGGGGGTGGAACATGGGCAGGGGGACATCAGGCTGTTTGGGAAGGCAACACCTTCCCGTGCCTACAATACGCGCCGCCCATGCTGTTAGCCATGATCATAGAAGTAGCAGATGAGATCTACCTGTGCAGCCCGATCCTGAATGTCTACACTGCAATTAAACAGCCCCTTAGCCTGAGCCCTGCGAACCCAAGTCAGCTGGCATGGGCCAGCTGCAGATTTTAAACTGCAGTGTAGACATACCCTAAAATTAAAATGGGCTCAGTTTGTGCCAGTTGTAATTCTGGGGTGTTTTTCGTTGTGTGTGATGTAGACACCTACCTTCTAGACTTGGACCCATGACTTCCTTTCACATAGACTATGGTTGATAAACAGAATAATCTTGACCCCTACCAAACAGGGCTGGGTTTGAACCTGGAGGAGACATTTGTTATCTCAGTAGCATGGCCTTGGAGTTAAGTTGCTCCAGAGATCTTGGCTCAGTTCCCAGCTCTGCCAAAGACTTGGCGCATGAAGTCACTGCGGGACAGATCCTTATGTTGACGTCCATAGAGCAGCGCCAACTTAACACCAGCTGAGGAACTGGCTTGTGATTTCTCTGTGCCTCAGCTCGCCTTCTGTAAAACAGATAATTTGACTTCCCTCCTCAGGAAGGTGAGGAAGGAAAAACATTCACTGACCATGTTTGAGAGGTGCATGATACTCCTCTGATCGGAGCCATATAAGTACATAGTTATATACCTGACCCTTGAGCCCTCCAGTCCTTACTCCACTGGATCAGGCCCCGGTATAATGAAATTGCATGTATAAATTTTATTGCAGGCTGCTTTATAAGGGGTTTCTTTAGTGAGAAATAGGTGACAGATACAAAATACACTGGGTCTGAATCAACAGCAATGTCCCCAACTCCTATTTCATCCTGTGTCTGAGTTCAATGTATACATTGGCCCAGTATGTCTGAGGGAGAGGAGGCAGAAACTCTGGATTTCCCAATCCTTCCCTTCTCCTTTTACAATTTCCTAGTGGTCCTTTTCCCACAGAGCAATGGCACCAAAGACCAAGGTGGCTACCTGTGCCATGCTTGCGTGCAGCAGCGTCTCGGACCCTTGACGCAACTAACCATTTCCCCTGAGCTGGTCCTGACCATGGATGTCGTCGATGAAGTGTTAGAAATTCCAAGGCACCTTGCTGTCCTGCATGACCTGTTTTGAAAACAGGAAGGGGCTGTTTTCTATGTCCTAGATCTGGCTCTGAAGTGTTGGAAGTGAGAAGGTCTGTAGATAGCGTCTCTGATGTCCTTGGAGAAATGAGGTAGATGGTCCATGGACGAGCTCACCAAGAGAAGGACAGGACGAGAGCTGTTCATGAGGATGCTGTGAATAAGGCCTGGGGTTATCCCTCTATTACAAGAGGGTACCTTGGGCGATGTGTGTTCCCAGTGCCTGTCTGTTCCGTTTCACTGTACGAAACCCGGACTGCGTAACTTGTACAATACTGGATGCACTTGGACTTGACAGATTTTCTTTCTGAACATTTGCACACTTGTCCCACATGTTGCCCCTCAGGGTGGCTAGTTTCTGCCAGTGGTGTGCATTCAGGTGGCTGGCTTTTATGATTGCCTCGCCTTTTTGCAATATTTAAGCCCCATCCCAATGCATTCTGGTCATTGGTCAAACTGAGACGAACATGCAAAACTAAGGGAGATGATATAAAATGCTTTTACACTAATGAAAGAACTCATTCTTGGAGTTAATTTTCATAGGGCTAATCTCATCTCCGGGGAGGAATAGCTGACTTCCCATGCATCAAGTCGAGAACATCTGTCTTTAACATGTAATCTGTGGGTGTTCCCCAGTCTCTCCATCACTGCCTCTTTCTCTCATCCTTGGTTCTCTCTTCCCTGTGCATCAATCTCTTCAACAAAACAAAATCAGCTCTTCAGTTAAACCTCAGGATGATGATCGTAGAGAACCAGAGTGTCTTGTGCTATGATCAAGTATGTAATAAAAACAGAAGCCTTTTTGTATTAAACAGTGGGTTTTTTAATTGGAGAAAAAGCTGTTTTTGATTGTATTTATTTACTGAAGATCTCATTAGAGATGAAACCACAATATGCATTGCTTTAATGATGGTTTTAGCCCTGTATCTGGGGAAGCAAAACACAAGGTTATCTCTCCTAGGAACATACTTACTCCTGGGCTTTTACTCTACAATTGTTACAGCACCAAAGCATCCGACTTGACTGTACAATATTTATGACAATGATCAAAGGAGAAACATACCTCAGAAGGAGCCTGATCTTGGGCACCCTGTCTTATTTGTTCGTGTACCTTACAGGGTATATGCATTTCATGGGACACAGTTTCCGGTCAATTCAGTGTGAGCCAAAGCAATTTCTTATGCGAGCCCCGTGAAGTCATGTAGTCGCTCTCCACCTAACCAGGACAAACGTGGATGATTCTAGATTAACTTCTTGTTTTCATCTGGTCCTAACTTGAGCAGAGATTGTCTGAAATTTTTCCATGTCCGGTCTCTGAGAGCATTTGATCTGGTTCCAATTGATACCATTATAGCAGGTTTGCCTTTGTTTCTGGAATACAATGTTCCTTATGGCAACACACTGCTTTCCCCCCATTCTGACATCCCAGAGAGAAGCAGAGAAGTCATTTAAGTGCTAGAATGACAGACTGGAGGTAGCGGCAAAGAGTCCTGTGGCACCTTATAGACTAACAGACGTATTGGAGCGTGAGCTTTCGTGGGTGAATACCCACTTCTTCAGATGCAGCTGGAGGTAGAGAGGAGTAGAACGGGGGAGGGCATGCAAGGAACCACCGGACAACACACAGGTGCATTCTCATTGACATTTTGCAACATACTTTCCCCACCCCCAGTTGCTTTTAGGAATTATCTGTAAAAATCCTTTGCCTTTCATAAGAGGGCAGATCTCTAATGGGGTGATTACATCCTGCCACCTTTAAATTCCCCCTGCAGCTTCAGTTTACAAAAAGTATCCCTTGCTCCCAGGTCTGTACAGCCGTGTAACAGTGCTGTGTATTGATCAAACAGCTGCTGCTTCCGGCAGCTCTGTCCCAGCAAGGGATGAAGTGATCTCTGGGCCAGTCTACACTACCATGCTACATCAGCACAGCTATAGCGCGTCTGGTGAAGACGTGCTATGCCGACGGGAGAGTGGTCTCCCACTGGCATAATTACTCCACTTCCGAGTTAGGTCCACAGGAGAGCGTCTCCCACTGACATAGTGGACAGCGCTTTTAAGACGATGTAACTTACGTCACTTGGGGGGGGGGGGGGTCTTTTTCACAGTGATGTAAGTTACAGCAATTTAAGCAGTCGTGTTGACCAGCCCTGTATCTAGCTGGTATCTCGGTCAGCTACATTTGTAAAACACCAGGGGCCCCTTCAGAGTGAAAGGCCCTAGGGAAGCACAGGGTCATTAGCATGTATGTGACCACATCTGTCGTTTTCAACAAGGGAACGCCTACCTGACCAACCTGGTTTCCAGCCCAGTTTTCTATGTGATGAGCTGTGGGGCCCCATCCAGTGGCATCTCGAAGTAATTTAAGTGCATGTTAATTTCTAAATGAGCTTATAAAGGAACTCTTGACTGCGGTGCATAGATAACCCATCACTAGATTTCAGAGTAGCAGCCGTGTTAGTCTGTATACGTAAAAAGAAAAGGAGGACTTGTGGCACCTTAGAGACTAACAAATTTATTTGAGCATAAGCTTTCGTGAGCTACAGCTCAATTCATCAGATGCATGTAGTGGAAAATACAGTGGGGAGATTTTATATACACAGAGAACATGAAACAATGGGTGTTACCATACAGACTGTAACAAGAGTGATCAGGTAAGGTGAGCTATTACCAGCAGGAGAGAAAAAAAACAAGAAAACCTTTTGTAGTGATAATCAAGGTGGGCCATTTCCAGCAGTTGACAAGAACATCTGAGGAACAGTGGGGAGTGGAGGGGAGAAATAAACATGGGAAAATAGTTTTACTTTGTGTAATGACACATCCACTCCCAGTCTCTATTCAAGCCTAAGTTAATTGTATCCAGGTTGCAAATGAATTCCAATTCAGCAGTCTCTCGTTGGAGTCTGTTTTTGAAGGTTTGTTGTTGAAGAATTGCCACTTTTAGGTCTGTAATCGAGTGACCAAAGAGATTGAAGTGTTCTCCGACTGGTTTTTGAATGTTATAATTCTTGACGTCTGATTTGTGTCCATTTATTCTTTTACGTAGAGACTGTCCAGTTTGGCCAATGTACATGGCAGAGGGGCATTGCTGGCACATGATGGCATATATCACATTGGTAGATGTGCAGGTGAACGAGCCTCTGATAGTGTGGCTGATGTGATTAGGCCCTGTGATGGTGTCCCCTGAATAGATATGTGGACACAGAAAAAGGACACTAAACTATCTAAACTACTACATGCCACAAGGGGCCACAACAGTGGTTCCCTTAACCCACCCAGCAATATTGTTAATCTATCCAACTATACTCTTAGGACAGATTCTTCTGCTGGGCTATCTCGGGGCCTCCACCCCCACGAACATGATACAGTTCTGTGGTGACCTAGAATCCTATTTTCGACGTCTCCGACTCAAGGAATATTTCCAACACACCTCTGAACAACATACTGACCCACAGAGGCCTCCCTACCAACACTACAAAAAGAAGGATTCTTGGTGGACTCCTCCTGAAGGTCGAAACAACAGACTGGACTTCTACACAGAGTGCTTCCACCGACGTGCGTGGGATGAAATTGTGGAAAAGCAGCATCACTTGCCCCATAACCTCAGTTGTGCGGAACACAATGCCATCCACAGCCTCAGAAACAACTCTGAGATCATAATCAAAAAGGCTGACAAAGGAGGTGCTGTCATCATCATGAATAGGTCGGAATATGAACAAGAGGCTGCTAGGCAGCTCTCCAGCACCACTTTCTACAAGCCATTACCCTCTGATCCTTCTGAGGGTTACCAAAAGAAACTACAGCATTTGCTCAAGAAACTCCCTGAAAAAGCACAAGATCAAATCCGCACAGACACACCCCTGGAACCCCGACCTGGGGTATTCTATCTGCTACCCAAGATCCATAAACCTGGAACTCCTGGGCGCCCCATCATCTCAGGCATTGGCACCCTGACAGCGGGATTGTCTGGCTATGTAGACTCCCTCCTCAGGCCCTACGCTACCAGCACTCCCAGCTACCTTCGAGACACCACTGACTTCCTGAGGAAACTACAATCCATCGGTGATCTTCCTGATAACACCATCCTGGCCACTATGGATGTAGAAGCCCTCTACACCAACATTCCACACAAAGATGGACTACAAGCCGTCAGGAACAGTATCCCCGATAATGTCACGGCAAACCTGGTGGCTGAACTTTGTGACTTTGTCCTCACCCATAACTATTTCACATTTGGGGACAATGTATACCTTCAAATCAGCGGCACTGCTATGGGTACCCGTATGGCCCCACAGTATGCCAACATTTTTATGGCTGACTTAGAACAACACTTCCTCAGCTCTCGTCCCCTAACGCCCCTACTCTACTTGCGCTATATTGATGACATCTTCATCATCTGGATCCATGGAAAAGAAGCCCTTGAGGAATTCCACCATGATTTCAACAATTTCCATCCCACCATCAACCTCAGCCTGGACCAGTCCACACAGGAGATCCACTTCCTGGACACTATGGTGCTAATAAGCGATGGTCACATAAACACCACCCTATGTCGGAAATCTACTGACCACTGTTCCTACCTACATGCCTCCAGCTTTCATCCAGACCACACCACACGATCCATTGTCTACAGCCAAGCTCTACGATACAACTGCATTCGCTCCAACCTCTCAGACAGAGACAAACACCTACAAGATCTCTGTCAAGCATTCTTACAACTACAATACCCACCTGCTGAAGTGAAGAAACAGATTGACAGAGCTAGAAGAGTACCCAGAAGTCACCTACTACAGGACAGGCCTAACAAAGAAAATAACAGAACGCCACTAGCCATCACCTTCAGCCCCCAACTAAAACCTCCCCAACGCATCATCAAGGATCTACAACCTATCCTGAAGGACGACCCATCACTCTCACCGATCTTGGGAGACAGGCCAGTCCTTGCTTACACACAGCCCCCTAGCCTGAAGCAAATACTCACCAGCAATCACACACCACACAACAGAACCACTAACCCAGGAACCTATACTTGCAACACAGCCTGTTGCCAATTGTGTCCACATATCTATTCAGGGGACACCATCATAGGGCCTAATCACATCAGCCACACACCCTAATCAGGGCCACCCCAAGCACCAAAAAAAAAGGGGGGGCTGCTGGAGATGGGGGTGGGGGAGTCCAGGGTGGGAGGGGGGCCCGGCCCGGCATCTCTTCTCCACCCCTGCTCTCCCCTGCGGGGGCAGAAGCTTGGTGGGGCTGCGCGCCCCGGGCTCGGTCCTGCTGCTCCGCGGCCGCTGGCAGCCAAGCTCCCGCCTCTTCCCACAGTGCGCTGCAGACTCGCCCCGCCTCCGCTCCCTCTCCCCCTGCCCCCGGTCAGCGGTGTGCCGGGCAGAGAGAGGGGGACGTGAAGAAGAGGCGGGGGCAGGGCCTTGGGAAAGTGGGTGGAATTGGGGTATCCCCCTTCAGCCCCCTGCTGTGAACCACTCAGGGCAGGGGGCTGGGAGCACCTCCACGACCCCAGCCCTGACCCCTGCACCCCCCTCCCACACACCCACCCCTCTGCCCTGACTCCTGGACCTCCCAACCCTAACCCTGACCCCTGCACCCCCCACGACCCAGCCCTGACTCCTGCACCTCCCTCCCACACCCCAGCCCTCTGCCCTGACTCCTGCATCCCCTCCCACACCCCAGCCCTCTGCCCTGACCCCTGCACTTCCCAACCCCAGCCCTGACTCCTGCACCCCCCTCCCACACCCCAGCCTCCTGGCCTGACTCCTGCAACCCACACACACACCCTGCCCTGACTCCTGCACCTCCAGACATACTCAGCCCTCCACACAACATGTCCTGACTCCTGCACCCCCCCACATCCCCACCCCCATCCTGAGACCCAAACGGGGAGCTCTTGCGCCCTCCTGCCCACGTATCCACCTGCACCCCTCGCACCAAATGGAAGCTGCCCCAGGTAAGCGCTCCACACCCCAACCTCCTGCCTGAACCCTGAGCCCCCTCCCTCACTCTTGCTCCTGGCCAGACCCTGCACCCCAACCCCCAGCCTGCTCCTGCACCCTAACTCCCTCCCAGACCCTGCATCCCCAGCCCTGTGCTCAGTGCACCCCCACCCTCAGCTCGGTGCAAAGAGAGACAAAGAGAATGGTTAGAACCAGGGAGAAGGTAGGTACCCACTCTATGTGGGCAGGAGTGGGAGGTATCCTGTTTACCCCATCCCCAGCACTGCTGCACTTTCAGTTTACCCACAGCCCCCCCCTCGCTCCAGGGACCAACCCTAGCTCCCGCCCCACTGTGCTTTTGCCCCTGGCCCCTGCCTTGCTCCAGGCAGCAGGAACTAATCCTCCCCCCATGCCCCACTGTGCTCCTCTTGCCCTTGGCCCCTACCTCACTCCAGCTGGTGACCAATCCCCCCCATACCCCGCTGTGCTCTTGCCCCTGGTCCCTGCCTCACTCCAGCTGGGGACCAATCCTTCCGCCCCACCCCGCCATCCTCACCATGCCCAGCTGTTAGGGTGGATAAAAATCATATGACTTTAAAAAAAAAATCAAAAATATTGGATTTTTTTAATTTAAATTGGATTTTGAGGAAAAAACATATCTGAAGATAGTTGTAATTAAGATACATTATATCTCATCATGGAATAGGGATGATAAATTCTAATTCTATAGTGGGAGACAATATATTAATGTCATGTTTAAGAAAAGTTTTTGTAAATGAGTTCTAATAGTTCATGGATTAGGGACCCAATGTTGTGGGGTTCCACGGGCTTCTGTATAGATTATTTAGGTTAATCTTTCTATCTTCCCAATGGGACGCAGTGCTCAGTCTAGAAGATACCATCAGAAATGCTTGGTTTTGCAGTTGTATTATGTTGTATTATGCAATAAGCGCCGAAT
The DNA here is from genome assembly GCF_965152235.1 of Eretmochelys imbricata. NCBI lineage: Eukaryota > Metazoa > Chordata > Testudines > Cheloniidae > Eretmochelys > Eretmochelys imbricata. The sequence continues at coordinate 354,439,402 of NC_135572.1, forward strand.
TGCATAATATAGATGATGTAGAAATGTATAGAAAGCCCGCGTTCCCTCGCAGCATGCGTCCCCACTCCTGCAGCGCCGCATTCCCATTGGTCTTCCCCTCCTGCTCCGACTACTATTCTAGAAGATTCTTTGACCTCTATAAGCGGCCGCATCAGGCGTGCCCAGCGCAGTGTCTACAGTGTTTGTAATCTTTGTCGTGTGTACTCTACTGAAATAGCATAACAAGCCCGTGGCTTTACGTTTCAATTCAATCGTACGATACCCCCTTTTAATTTTAAAATATGGATCGGTTCGTTGTTAATATAAGAAAAGGAGCAAACTGAATTATAACAAATACCTCAGACTCCTCGGTTAAGAACTTATATGAAGATAATGCCGCCACCAGTTCCAGTGCGTGCAATAAACTGAGTAATGACCAACAGAAACAGACTTTGTCTCTTAGTTCAAGTCAGTAGTTCCTATTCAAAGCCATCAAACATTCCATCTGATGACCCGGTCTGTGATATTCCAAAAAATAGATTAGAACGCCAGTCTCGATTACCTAGAGGTCTTTATCGGCCTAGATTGAGTATGTTTCCTAGAAGTAAAATAGGGAATAAACAAAGAAGTTTTCAGTCCGATTGGTATGAAAAGTCTAGGTGATTAGAATATAGCCCATCAAAGGACGCAGCATTTTGCTTTTACTGCCGTTTCGTCTCCTCTAATGATGCAGCAAACAAAGGTCACACTGATCCAGCATTTATTGATAAGGGATTCAGAAACTGGCATAGGGCTAACGAATGTTTTAAAAACCACCAACTGTCAAAATCTCATGTGTTGAGCTGTTCTTCATGGTCAAGTTTTAATGAAGGGAAACCTATTGATGTATTGTTGGATGAGGCCAAGCAGGCTTATCTGTCTAAACAAGAAGAAGAACGGTGCCATAACCGAAGTGTAATGGAGCGACTGATTGACATTGTTCTGTGTTTGGCGAAAGGTGGGAGACCATTCAGGGGTCACAATGAAAAAGCTGACAGTTTTGAGAAAGGTTTATTTCTAAATCTTGTCAATATGCTCCAAAAATATGATCCCGTAATGGCAAAGCATGTGCAACAATCTCCTCTAATCGCTACCTATCTGAGTAATCGCATCCCAAATGATTGAATTGTAGCCTTGCACAACGTTGTGCAACAAAAGATTGTGTCTTCACTAAATGGAAAAATGGTCTCAATAATTGCTGACGACGCTCCTGACTGTGGACACCATGAGCAGACGTCCATTGCAGTGCGGTATTTTGACAACGAAAAACATAGTCCAGTTGAACATTTTGTGTCTGTTCAGAGACTATTAACAGTTGATGCTCAGTCTATTTTTGACCAGTTAAATGACGTCCTTGGCATTCTTAAAATTGACGGGTCATCAGTGATGTCTGTCTGTTTTGATGGTGCATCTACTATGTTTGGATGTACTCCATGAGTTCAAATGAAATGTAGAGAAAGAAACAGTGAAATACTCTATGTACACTGCTATGCACGTTGTTTGAACCCCATCCTAGAAGATGCATGCACTGCAAGTAAACAAAACAGAACTGTCTTTGATTTTTTTCATGTTATTCAGACTCTTTATGCCTTCATGGAGGGGAGTCCTGTGCGACATGCAGTAATGGAGAAGATTTCACAAGAAGTAGATCCTAGTTGAAGACTTTGAAGTCCCTGTCAAACACAAGATTGGCATGCAGAGCAGAAGCAGTGGCTGCTGTAAAACAAAACTACTCCATCATTTTACAAGCTTTACAAGAGATTATCGAAACAACTCGCCTTGCTGATGCTAAAATAAAAGCCAGGGGCCTTAGCCATGAACTAAATTCATTCAAGTTCATCTTTGCCCTTCACATGATGCACCCTATTCTCCAGATGGTGGTAAAAGTGAGTAAGGCTCTTCAAGCTCCAGACCTCAACTTACTTACTGCAATGACCGGGGTGAAGCTTGTGTAACTCTTTGGCTGCAATGAGAAGTGGCCCAGAATATTTTCAGTCTATTTTTAATGACAGTGTGAAAATGTGTGTAGAGAATGATATATCGATTCCTCCAGTTAAGAAGAGAAAAACATCCACTCGTATTGATGATGCGTTTGAGTCCCAGCATCACTTTGATACAAAAGAGGAGCAGGAGAGAATAACTTCCTTTTACCCACTCATAGACTCAATGATTACCGGCATTGACCAGCGATTTGAACAGGAGACTGGTAAAATTGTGACTGCAATGGGAAACCTGCTGAGCTTAGACATTGGCAGAGATGATATGAGAATCATTGTCAACAAATTTAAAGTGTCCTTGGATGAGTTGGAAGCTGAAGTTGGATTGCTTCGGGGTTATGACGGATCTGTTCCTAAAGGTAGCACTACAAACACCACCAGAGAGTGGCTTAATTGGCTAAAGGAATCGGATCAGTCTTCCATGTTCCAGGCCTTTTACAGATCTATTCAATGCTTTGCAGTCTTACCTGTTACAAGCTGTTCATGTGAAAGGGCCTTTTCGAAACTAGCATGTTAAAAACAAACTAAGAAGTACAATGTCCCAACAGCACCTCGACTCACTCATGATTTTGTACATTGAACAAGAATTGGCTTCATCAGTTAATTACAATGATGTGATTGAGGAATTTTTAAGTCCAAAACACCCATTCTCTAGGACAGGAAGATGAAGAAACCTTAATCTGTTTTGGTCAATTTGGGTTAGCTCATTATCTGGTTAAAGATAAAGATCATGAAAATTGACTGTATCTTTGTATATGCCTGGTTATCACTACAGCAAAAATTTGGTATTTTTTGTCTCATTTTTTAAGTTTGTATTTTTTGAGTAAAGTTTAGTTCTTAATTTAAAAAACGTTAAGTTTTAGTTTCTTTAGTTTGTTTGATGAATAAAAATAATGTCCTTTATGATTGGCTATTCAATAAATGTTCGCCTTTAAAAAAAAAAATTCCCTGGGTGTACACCCTAATGAAACGTGCTGCACACGCCTATGCTGGTAGGTATGTAGTTCGTCAAGTGCTCTCAGATGAGCCACAGTGGCAGCAGTAATGAGGAAAACCCTGAATCTTGGCAGGGGGTAGATGAGATGACCCTTTCGGGCCCTTCTAACTCCTTTTGGAGCGACAACAGAGTTAACTGCAAGACGAGGCTGACTTTGCTTGAAGTCTGGCAAGGTGCTAGAAGGCTGGCAGGGAAGCGAGGCTGGGGACATCTTCTGAGAAAAGGCTTCTTGTGGTTTAACAAGCTGGAGGATTGCACAAAGCTTTATCTATGGGAGGGATGATGCATTCGAGATTAAAACCGAGATAGTTCTGATGTGGATCCCCTCGGGTGCCATACGGGGCAAAGAGTAATTAGTTTGGCAGCATGGAGTGTTAGCGTGAGAGGAAAGGTCTTGTTTTTCGACATTGGCACTTGCTGTGACGCACCCTGTTGCCCATCAGAGTGAATCATGCTCTGTTTGCCATACCAATAGCCTCTGTCATTAAGTCTGTTTTTCACCAGAATCACTTTACCCAGCAGTTCACCCAGGGTAATATGCTTTCCCTGCCCTGGAAGCTTGTGAAGGAGGCATGTAGCATGCTAGCAGCCAACAAGAGAAGCAGCCATTGCACCATGGATAACCTCACAGAACTGAATCCTTAAACTGCTAGCATTCTCCCCTGTCATCCGCCCAAACCCCTGAAAGTAATCCAAATAAATGCTTAGGAGGACGTTGCCATCAGCACACAGGAAGCTAATAATGTTCAGAGGAGTAGGAAAGCCTGCTGGAGTAAAGGGATGTGTTTTATTTATACTGGCCGAGACATGTTTCTGTTGTGTAGCGAGACTTGCATCAGGTTGGGCTATCAAGGAAAGGCTAGCTGCAGCTGGAAACCTGGCTGGGTGAAAATGTCACCAACTTTCTCAAGGGATCAGCTTAGGTGTCAGCAGAGGACTTAGCGTTTCACCCCCAGCCACTCGCATTCCTGTGCAGTTTTGTTGCCTCGGAACTCATAGTGGGGGTGGCTTTGTAACCCCACAAAATAAACCAGCCCTTTGAAACGGTTAAACGGACAGGGCAGGTGCTGTCTCTGTGGTGCGATGTTAGATCTCCAGTAACTTGAGCAATTGAAACGAGTGCAAAAGCTCATTTTGACATGACTGCAGGCCGTTCCCAGGAACAATAGAATTTATTCTATCCTATTATTAATCACTAAACCCAACTTCTCCCTTTTCCTTAACTTTTAATGTGATTTCAGCATTTTATGCAGTTATCACTCCAAGAATGTTACTAAACCAGGGGGTGGCTTCTATTTTTTTTCTTTTAAGTAGCTCAGGCTACCAGGAAAGAGCTAAAGGCTTTTAATTTGAGAACTCTTAGACCATCAGGATTCACAGGGTTAATGCCATAAAAATGGATTAACAAGGCATTACGTGTAACAAGCTCTAGACAGCCTGGGACCTGCCTAGGTGGAAAATGTCTCTCTCCCTCTGTGCCATACTGCTGCAGCTGCCAACATCTGTTGCTCAGTTTGGACGTAACCCTTGGTTTGAAATAGCCAATAGACTCCTCAACCTTGGAGTTAATCTTTTCCACACACCTCCATACTATAAGGGCCAGCATGAGACGCAGGGTGTCTGCTCGGTGAGTTTGTCATGTAGGGATTGCTTCTGGCAGGCTTTCCTATTTTTTACTGTCTTGTATAGTCATGTGTGTGCATGTTAATATAGGAAGACCATAGTGCTTTAGGTGAGGCATGTTGTGGCGAATCAAAAGAAAGACGGTAAGTAATTGCATGTGTCTAGCTCAGAGTTGGGCAAACTACGGCCCGCGAGCCACATCCGGCCTGCAGGACCGTCCTGCCCGGCCCTTGAGCTCCTGGCTCGGGAGGCTAGCCCCCAGCCCCTCCCCTGCTGTCCCCCTTCCCCTGCAGCCTCAGCTCGCTGGGCCGCCAGCACTCTGGGCGGTGTGGCTGGCTCGGGCTGGGCCGCGTGGCTGCGAGCTCCGGCCGCTCTGAGCGGCATGGTAAGGGGGCAGGGAGCGGGGGGGGGGGGTTGGATAAGGGGCAGGAGGTCCCAGGGAGCAGTTGGATGGGGAGGAAGTTCTGGGGGGGGGGGCAGTCAGGGGATGGGGAACAGGGGGGGTTGGATAGGCATGGGAATCCCAGGGGGGCCTGTCAGGGGGTGGGGGTGTGGATAGGGGGCGGGGCAGTCAGGGGACAGGGAGCAGGGAGGGTTTGATAGGGGGTGGGGTTCCAGGGGGAGGTGGTTAGGGGCAGGGGATCCCAGGACGGGGTGGTCAGGGGACATGGAGCAGAGGGGTTGGATGGGTTGGGGGTTCTGAGGGGGGGCAGTCAGGGGGCGGGAAATGGGAGGGGGCAGTTAGGGGGTGGGGGCCAGGCTGTTTGGGGAGGCACAGCCTTTGCTACCCGGCCCTCCATACAGTTTCACAACGCCGATGTTGCCCTCAGGCTAAAAAGTTTGCCCACGCCTGGTCTAGCTGGTTTAGGTTCCGATCCCACCAGGGGCTCTGTCCTGCGAGGTGCTGAGTACCTACAGCTCTTCGTGAGGCTCTTGGCACGTTGTAGGCTCAAACCTCTTAGGGCATGTCTACAGTGCAGCTTGGAGTGAACCTCCCAGCCCGGGTTCAAAGGCTGGTGCTAATGGGACTTGTGCTAGCATGCTAAAAAGAGCTGTGTGGGTGTTGTCCCTTGGTCTGGAGCTCAGGTTCTCAAGCCGGGGTGGGGAGGGATGGGAATTGAGAGTCCGAGCTTCAGCTTGAGCTGCAATGTCAAAGCAAATGTCCACACACTAGCATGAGCCATTCGTGAACCCAGGCTGGGTGGGGCTCACTCCCAAATGCAGTGTAGACATACCTCCTGTGTCTCTTTCCGTGTCTTCAGTTACAGATGGGTCCCAACCAAAACTGTGAACCCATCTCTGGTTAGAATAATTAATTCGATCTTAAAGCTAAGCCAAAATGGCAGCCTTGCTGTGGTTTATAGGCAATGCGCTCTAACCCCCTAGCGCTGGTGATTAATAACTGTGCCTAAAACAGTCCTATGGGACAGACATGGCTTGTGGCCGGTACCTTTATGTGTTTGTATGGCACCTTGCACAATGGGACCCTGGTCCATGACTGGAGCTCCTAGGTACTACAGCAATACAAATTGATAATAATAATCTGTGTTATTGTATTCGTAAGGCATTTTTGGCCTTGGTACTGTATCGAAGCTCAAAAATATTCATACAGCAAAATCCTCTCAGAATTACAGAGTCCGTCCCTTCCCAACCCACTTTGGAATCTCTTCAGTTCAAAGCTCTTAGTTCTCAAGTCATTCCCACCTCAGCTACTGGATAAAGGGTTTAAAAAAAAAAACCCAGAAATTGTGCTTATTTTGCTACTTTGTGGTGTATAAAAGAGGCTGAAAATTTTCTTTTGTTCATTTCTCCTCGTCCCACCGAAAAATTGCCGTTTGCGTAGGACAGCGGTTCTCAAACTGTGGGTCGTGACCCCATTTTAATGGGGTTGCCAAGGCCAGCGTTAGACTTGCTGGGGCCTGGGGCTGAAGCTGAAGCCTGAGGTCCGCTGCCTCAGGCTGGTCAGGTAGTAATTTTTGCTGTTAGAAGTGGGTTGCAGTGCAGTGACGTTCAAGACCCACCGACTCAATACATTCAAGTCCTGTCTAGGCTGGAAGACTAGTGGAGCTCTAGTGAAATGGTGACAGCACAAGAACCAAGAGTGAAAACTGAGCTATTGAGAGGGGAGGGGATCGTTATTCAGAGTGTTTAACGTTCTTAGTGTTGTTCTGTAGTTCTACTTGACTGCAATGCAATGTTTGAGTAAGATTTGGGAGAAAAGTTGTCTATGTTAAAAACTCTTCAGTTGGCAGAGCTGTACCCTGAGACCCCCCCCCATCCAGCAAAATCAGAAAACACCACCATAGGCATCTGTAAGTTTAAAGAAAGAAGCAAGGGGGGGAAAAAAAACCCAAACCTTTCAGGGCCTCTTTATTCAACATGAAGACGTAAACAGGGGCACAGAGGCTCCTGTAGACAGAGCTTCGCCGGCGGCTGCTCTCTGATGACATGGACCCCGAGTCCTGACTCCCACTCTACATTTCCAGTGGGAGCCGCGATTGGCCAAACCTGCGGATGCGGCAGGTAAACACACGGCCCGGCAGGGGCTTTCCCTGGCAAGCGGCGTCCCAAGTTTGGGAAACACTGCTCTCGAGAAATCAATGAGGGCTGGCATAGGTACAACTGGAGTTACACCAATGCAAACCCCTAGTGAAGACAAGCTACACGCTGTGCCGTAGAGCTTACCACAGTAATGTGTTGGTCTAAATCCTGCTTTACACTGGAGCAGCACATCAGGGGCTTATGCTAGTGTAACTACATTGATATGGTTACGCTGGTGCAAATGTCTCTGACACAGACAGAGCCAATGTGATGAGGGTGGATGGGGAGGAAGTTACAGCGGTGCAGATATAGTCTGGTGTATTGGAACTCTCTAGCTTTTAGCTGTTCCTGGAGACTGTCTTCCTTAGATACTCGTTGAGCTGGATTAATAATTTCTCTATCTGCATGTGTGCATGGTATAAAGGGACCCAGGGACTCGGCTCTGTGCACTGATTAACCCCGAAAATGTGCTTCTGAGCCAACTTGGGAGCCATTCCCTCTCTCCCATTTGACTATGCCACTATTTACCAACTTCCCAGCCCGTACGTCAGCTATTCTTACTAGAGACGCTGAAAAAGGTACAGAGTGGCAGAGACTGTCTATAAAAATATTTATTAGATTCAGTGGTGCAAAGCAATGTGTTAATGTATTGCACAGCATGAGGGAAAGGATTGGTGGATGAGGACGGGTCCAAGGTGGAGTAGGGGCCCATCTGAGAAGGAGCCCACAGAATATAGGTACTTGCCCTCCCTGGGAGGGAAAACAGCAATGTAAAATATTTCCATTGCATTGGCCATTGACTGGTAACATCTGTAAAAGAGCTATGCTGGTGGTGGTGTGGTTCAAAGGACATCTGTCTCTTGTCTTCTGGAAGCACCTGCAACTTACAAGCATCTGAAATCACATTCTAACATGTCTGAAAGATTCCTGAGCAAACTATCATGGCTGACCCTGAAATAGTTAGATGTGGTTCAGGGTAAGTTTTCTGAGTCTCAGACTTGCTCTTTACTCAGGATTTTGCTGGTAGCAGAAGGAAAATAAGTTGTGTTCTTCTTTTGATGGCTTCGTAGATAAACGCTGTCTGAAAAAGAGTGGATAACAGAGGTCATGGAACTGAGGGGATGAAAGATGGGAAAGACTGTAGGGTGTGTGTTCAGTCACTGCTGGACAAAGTTAAAATGTTGCGTTAATAAATGATTTAGGTCCATAGACACTGACACATGCAGGGAACAAAATGTCTTGTGTAATATTGTTGTGGGGCAGCTCCAGAGTCAGGTGGGGATTGTTGTGGGGTAAGATGCATAAAGATTTGGGCAGCTGGAGGAGATAACATTGGACGTGCTTGTCAAAGGCATTTGGCAGGTCAGAGTAAAGATGGTGTGTGGTTGTTTCATGGACAGAGCAGTGCTTACTCCACAGACTTCTTGTCTCCTCCCCTGACCATCTTACTCACCAGGCTGAAGGTCTCCAGGCCTTCTCTATCCATCTTTCCCAGCAGCACACCCCACCTCACTTTACCTGATATGTTTGGGACTCAGGGCTGAGCCTCGGTACGCTCCAAATTACTGTCCAAATCATGCTTCAGAATAAGAACTGCTCCAATACCTGGGGCTGCAAACTGGGGCCTGATTTTGATCAGTAGCCTCTAATTTTGCAGGCAAACTGGTTGCACTCAGCTACCTAACCAATTGACGGTACCCACAATAATAGAGGCTGGTTTGGGGGTCCCTCTTCAAAATGAGACTCGAATCCTGGAAAGGAAATGATTCACAGAGTCTCTGTATCTAGAAGACTCCAAGATTTTGTTATATGATAGGAATGTTCCCCAATATCAGTGGTACGAAGTAATCTGGGTCGGTGCCCTCAGTAATATTGGTTACAGAGGGTTACCAGTGTATTGCTCCTCTGCATTCATCATAATGCTTTGGCAGGAGGTTACAGATAATATTTCTCAGCTACTTGATTGTTTCCTATTTGTTCCCCTGAATATTTCCCCTGGGGATGGTGCAGCTCAGCTTTTTCCATACTCTGGAAGCTTTTGCCACCAGCTTTATTGTTTGCTGTAGGTGCGGGGGTGAAATACCTACTGAGTGAAAGATAAAGGAACATGAGTGCTGCTATGGTGCAACAGACCAAGGTCCATCAGATTTGGCCACTATCTGAGACAGGTACTAACTCCTGGCACTACAAAGGGAAAGTGTATACCAACCAATAAGGTACCTAACTCTGCACTACTATGTCATAGGGTAAGAGAGAAACTTCCTTCTGACTGCAATCAGTGATCCGTTTATGGCCCTGAAGCATGAGGATGGTTATCTCATATCTGTCTAGAGCACCTGCAGGTGCTATGTATAAGGAGAGACAGCTTTAATTCTTTTTCCAGTTCTTACTACGCATTTTTCTTCACTATCCTGCAAGAGCAAAACAAGAACTGAGAGGAAGGATGGTCTAGTGATTAGGGCACTCGTGTGGGACAGGAGAGCATCAGGGTCAATTCCTGGCTCTGCCACAGACTTCTCATGTGATCTTGAGTAAGTGACTTAGTCTCTTGGTGACTCCGTTCCCCTTCTGTAAGCTGGGGATAATTAGCACTGCCCTACCCCACAGATGGGTTGGGAGAAATATATATTAAAGATTGTGAGGTGCTCAGATACTACAGATGGCGGGCAAATAAGTACTTAAGATACACCCAAATCATGTATGACAACAAAGGTTATATCCTTCCATCTGTTTTAAACTTGTGCCTTTTAATTTCATCAAGTTCCCTCTTGTTTTGGATTTATATGAAAGGGCCTAAGTGCTTGACAGACCTTCTCTGTTGTTTTAAATACCTCCATCATATCCCTTCTTATTCTGCCCCTTTCTAGACTATGGACTAGTCCTCATCTCTCTATGTAGGAAGGCAGCTTCCTCCCCTCTATGCCTCCATTCATTTTTTGTTTCTCTTCTCTGGGTCTTTCTTCTGTTCCATTTAGAGATAAGGTCACCTTGTTCATCTCTGTTTGGCAGGGCCAGATTTCTCCCAATGCCTTGTGCAGTCTAGTTTCAAATGACCGAACAGTGGGGATTCCAATACTTTCATTGGAACACTATTCCACAGATGAATGGACCTACCACTGCCAGGAAGCATCTGGGCGAACTTCTAAGCTTGCTCGTCAAACTGATTTCAATTTATTTTAGGAGATTTTTTTTAATCCTTATTTTAAACGTAAAAATGAAAATACTTCTTAAAAATCCAAGCAGATGCAGCACGCTCACTTAAATAAAATCCGATTAGGTCTGATTTTCAGAAGTTCTGACCACCCACGACTCCAAATGACATCAATGGAAGTTGCAGGAGTTCTGGGTGTCTGAAAATGAGACCTAATGTTTGTTTCTTTATGAATTAAGTATATATAAAAGATGTTTTGCAGCTTACCTTTATGTTCTCTCTGTATGGGTCCTAGGTGGTCATAAGCTGTATTCTTCACTATCAGATCACCAACCGCTTCTTCTCTGGCGTGGTCTTTACACTGCATATAAGAGGCCACCTGAAGTTTTTTCAGAACTTTCCACATGGACAGTTCTCCTTGGGCATTTAAACGCCCGTGTGACTTCTCTTTTGAAAGCAACCATTCATTAAAACAAGAATTAAGAGATATGTCCAAGTTATCTAGACACTCTCTTATGGGTACAGGATGTTCAATCTGTTCATACCTCAGCTCAAAGAACAGACCAAGTATGTAATAAGTTTTATGAGACCATTCCTATCCTCTCTTTGAAACGATGGTGGGACTGGAAATCAGATCCTCTGCATACCTGCCACATCTTAGAAATGAGACTGTATTTCCAATCTCAAGTTGAGTAGCTGGCATGTGGTAATTGACAAGTCAGCGCCTAATGCAATTGGCCTGTTGGTCTTTGTAAGCAGTAAGGATCCCTTGGCCCCTTTCAAGTTTAATGGATGCACTGATTTCACTAAGTGTTATTATTCAACCAGTCGATATCACACAAGATGATGACATCACCTCTGTCCCTTCACTTGGTTGTTCTAGACCGTCTGAGCCATTGTCTTCTGGTGGTGTTCTGTCCCTTTGTTCTGACTCTTCTGTGGTCATGGAAATTGCTATCACAGGCATCGTGTATTGTTGCCTCATGTGGCTGCAAAAGGAAAAATTCATGCGATCAGCAAAGGTTGGCAACTGCAGGCTAAAGGAATCTGCTAGGCTGTCTGTGTGCTAAAATGCTAACCAGGAATGTGAAATGTCAGTGGGGAAACACGTGAATCACAGACAGTCTCAGTCTTTGATTATTGACTAATTAGATACCAGGCCGTGCTTCTGGGCTTCTTTGTTACATTAGGGCTTTGTTACAGCTCCAGCAGCATAAAGACATCTTGAAGTGGGTGTAAGATCTGACGTTTGTGTGTTGTCAAGGAGCCCTAGTGTAAATGAGAATCAAGCCCTCAGACATTAGAGATGGAAAAGACGTACTTGAACAATTTATTCAGGCCATCTACAGTCCCTTCAAGACAGCACGGATCTCGGTGTACTATATTTGTGAGTGCTCTACCTTGTCTAACTTTAAATGATTCATGTCGCAGGCCTTCTACCACATTCCTCTGGAGGCTATTTCACAATCTCAGTAGCTCAGTAACTTGTTGTGCGTTTCCTGATGCTATTCTGGCTAAATCTTCCCTTCTAGATATCATCTAGTTTCACCCCTTGTATAACCTTAAATAATTCTCTTCCCTCTGTCATGTTTACACATTACAAATAAGTCAGTGATGGTTACCATGACCCCAGCTAAGCCAACGTTTGCAATAATTACCTTTTGATGTTTGCAAACCTTCTTGTCAACTGTCTGTAATGGGCCACTCTCTTACCACTTCAAAAGTTATTTTTCCTCCCTTGGTATCCTGCTGTTCATTGATTTATCTCATTAAACTCATATCACACTTGGTAAAGCAACCCCCATCCTTTCATGTATTTATACCTGCTCCTGTATTTTCACTCCATGCATCTGATGAAGTGGGTGCTAACCCATGAAAGCTTATGCCCAAATAAATTTGTTAGTCTCTAAGGTGCCACAAGGACCCCTCGTTATTTTTGCTGATACAGGCTAACATAGCTACCATTCTGAAACCTGTCTCCAGGTTTCTGTCTCTCTAGCAGATATAGGGCTCAATTTTGAAAAGTGACCTGCATTTTTGGGAGCACAACATTTCACTTACACGTAACTCTGTTGACTTGTCTACATATGTGACTGGGTTCACAAACTGGGCACTTAGCTGTCTCAATGACAGTGTTTATTGCCACAGTTAATTATGGATGCAGCTATTTATAGACACAAAAATGGAGGCAGGTTAAAGTCCTCTTTAAAAATGGGATCTTTGGCCTTTCTTTTCTAATGAATCCTGACTGCCCCTTAAATAAATAATTACTGCTTTTTATTGCTCTTCTGAACTCTTTCCAAGTGTTATACTAAAAACCATGCCAATGCTGTGGAAGATCTCCTTGTAAATAGGTTTTGTTTTAAAAATTTAAATAATAAAACATAAAAGACTGACGATAAAATAGGAGAATAGTTAAAAATACAAGCGATGGCCCCAGTGTTCCAGGTATCTTGCCATTTGGAAACTGTCCTAGCATCAAGGTGAATTTCACCCATGTGTAAAGGGCAAGTACAGAGCCTGTTCCCCAGTTAAATTCCAGTTAAACCCTATTTTGAGGACGTAAGCAGAATTTAAGAGCTGCCCTCAGCACCGAGGGGAATTTCACTCATCAGTGCTTATCGGCAGCTTAACTGATGTGTCCCCAGTGAAAATTTAATTACAGTCTCAGTTAGTTGGAGAAAGAGATTATGATTGAGACTGTCAAAGCTGCCTAGGGGATTTAGATACACAGTTTCACAGTTCTTATGAGCGTTAATGGGAGTTGTGCATCTAAATTCCCTGCATGGTTTTGAAAAATCTCAGGCTGCTTCTTTCCTGCAACTTCGCTATACTGCATCATTATGTAATTACATTATTGGAATACTTACACTCTCTGTCTCCAGACACAACATAATACAACAGCTACAACGATCAGCAACATGGGAAACCCTGCCAGAGAAGAAAACAAAAACTAAACTCTTCTGTATTTAAAATAAAGACCAACGATGTGACATCTACATCTCGGAACCCCGGTGTCCTGGCCAAATTTGAGTTCTAATAAACGCCTCTGCTCTTGGGGGAGAAGCACCAAAGGGATCTTTATTTCATTAACCAGTGAGCTGGTACCTCAATTTACATCTGATCTGCAAGAGGACTCTTCCAGTAGCATAGTGCCCCTCCCCCCTTGGTCCGACCGTGGCTCAGCCATGATGTGGAGCGAAGATGACCACCTATTACCCTGACAGCACCGCTTTCTGCAGCACACTGGATTTTCTTCCTAGGGCAGGGATGGCCAACCTGGGGCTCCGGAGCCACATGCGGCTCTTTAGAAGTTAACATGCGGCGCCTTGTCTAGGCACCAACTCCAGGGCTGGAGCTACAGCTGCCGGGGGGGTGCTCACTGCTCAACCCCTGGCTCTGCCACAGGCCCTGACCCACTCCCCCCTTCCCACCCCCTCCCCGGAGCCTACCATGTCCTGGCTCCTCCCCCCCACCCTGCACACCAGGGAACAGCTGATCAGGAAGTGTGGGAAGGGAGGGGGAGGCACTGATTGGCGGGGCTGCTGGTGGGCGGGAGGTGCTGGGAGCGGGGGAGCTGATGCGGGGCTGCTGACGTATTACTGTGGCTCTTTGGCAACGTACATTGGTAAATTCTGGCTCCTTCTCAGGCTCAGGTTGGCCACCCCTGTCCTAGGGAGTCTCCCATCCAGTTACCATGCAGATCCGATGCTGCCTAGCTGGAGGGATTAGATGCAATCTCAGCCTGAGCTGGATTTGGCGGCTGACGTGTAACAAACAAACCAAACCACAAACCACATCCTCTCAGATTTATAGACTATAAACCTTAATGTAGCAGAATAGTTCTTACCCACAGAAGAAAACATAACTTGGGTGGAAACTGTAAAAGAATAGGGAAGAATGTATGTTTACAGCTGGATTACCACTCCACGGAAGCAGTAAGCCATACCTCCCTCCTGCCCACATTGCCAGCCCCTCCAAAAGCTGCAGAGCAACACTGGAAGCAAAGCAAACCCAAATGCAGCACTACAGTGTGTGACTGCCGGCGGCGCGTGACTCACGTGGAGGGGGGCAGGGCGGTGAGAAGAGGAAGAAGGAGGCGGGGCCTTAAATTAGTGCCTGGTGTGTCATCGTTTCTGAGAGCCTTTAATTAATAGGTTAAGGGCCAAATTAGGCCTTGGTGCAACTCCAGTGACTCCAACAAAGTTCTGACCCCAACACTAAGGCTGGATTTCGCCTTCTGATTCTGCATTAAGGAACCGATTAAAGCCAATTATGCCTGGCCCCTACGTAGGTACTCAGAAGACAGAGATGCTGGCAAGAACATTTCCCCCCCATTCTCCTGCAGTTCCCCTCTCCTGAGCACAGGAGTCACGTCCTCCTAGTGGCCTTGGGCTGCTAGCACCCCAAAGGAGGTTGGGAAGGGGGCAAAGAGGTGACAGGCCCTGGCTCCCCCACTGCCCCAGCAGGATACAGGACTGGAAGGGACTTCCTGGGTCATCAAATCCATCATATAAGCCTATTCATAGTAGAGCTGGCTGGCCATGGAGGGAGAAGCATGCTGCACCTCTGGAGGGGGGGCAACAGAGAATGCACTCGCTCCAGAAGGCATGCAGCTCCTCGCTGGCCCCACTGCAGAGCTGAAAGGGCACACTCTACACCTCTCTGAATGCATCCAAACTGCAGAGCACTGGGCACAGCACTTCACCTCCTTGCCCAGCATGCAGTGTGGCTCATGCGAATGACCTGGGATGAATTCTTCAGGGGCTATTTCTCTGTTGGTTGTTTTCAAGTCCTGGTAAGGCTATGTAGGTAGAGCTCCCCAGAACATTAGAGATTTCCCTTCCCCCCACGCCCCTTTTAAGAATTTCTCAGTGAGTATTACAGCTGTTCAAAAAAATCTGTGAATTTCAAAATTGGGAAAAATTTCAATGATTTCTGTGATGTTCCCCCCCCCCCCCCGATGGTTTTCAATCAGTTTTGTACAGTGAGCTGAGATTTTTTGAAACTTTGACAAATATTGAATTTTTTTTGACCTTTTATTTAAAAAAGGGAAAATATGCAAATTTTTTCAATGACAAAAATGTTTCCCTTTCTTCCTCTACCAGACTGAGGTTGAGCGAATACTTAAACAGGACATTACTAAATTTTCATTTAAAACTATAGCCCAGTGCTGCCTATTTGTTTTATGTCACATTTCATTTATTTTATCATAATTTAGATTTCTAATTTCTTCAGCATTAAACTCCTGGTTTCAAACATGGGGACCTGAAGAAGAGCCTGGAACATACATACTGTGACAAAGTTCCTCCTCTGCCTTGGTGGGTCCTGCGCTTATTGGCGGATTTGCTCGCCTCAGAGATTCATGGCAGCCCTCAGTTTGGCCACTTTTGCCAGTGGCTCAAACCTGCCATTCACTCAGCTAACCTCATTACTGGCCAGCATGGGGAAAAGGAGGAGAATAATCCCCGCAGTCTCTGCTGACCCACCTAGTGTGTCGGGGGACAGGCCAGGGACCTTGCCCTCTGGTGGAACCCACAGTCCAGGTCAACTCCTCTTGTATCAAATAGGGAGTTGGGGGGGATGGGGGGAACCCGGGCCCGCCCTCTACTCTGGGTTCCAGCCCAGGGCCCTGTGGATCATAGCTGTCTACAGTGTCTCTTGTAACAGCTGCATGACAGCTACAACTCCTTGGGCTATTTCCCCATGGCCTCCTCCCAACACCTTCTTTATCCTCACCGCAGGACCTTCCTCCTGATGACACCTGTACTCCTCAGTCCTCCAGCAGTACGCCTTCTCACTCTTTGCTCCTTGCGCGCCTCTTGCTCCCAGCTCCTCGCATACACCTAACTGAAGTGAGGTCCTTTTTAAACCAGGTGCCCTGATTAGCTTGCCAGCCCTAATTGATTCTAGTAGCTTCTTAATTGGCTCCAGGTGTCCTAATTAGCCTGCCTGCCATAATTGGTTCCAGCAACTTCCTGATTGTTCTGGAACAGCCCATTATCTTACTCAGGGGAAAGGGACCTGCTTAATCTGGGGCTAATGTATCTACCATCAATCACTCTCTTGTAGCCGCCTGGCCTGACTACCCCCCCACTCAACACCACAGGGTTGGGCAACTTGGGATGTCAGGCAGTGTACCAGCGACAAGCCATCTGCATTGCCATGGTGGCTTCCAGCCCAGTGTTGTATGGTGAAAGGTTGGAAAGGTTGTAGAGACAGGAACCATCTGGTCACTCTTGCGTACTTTTCTTTATTTCGCTGCTTCCACTGGAGGGGTGCATGATTGGTCACAAGGCTAAACTGTCATCCCAGTAGGTAATAACATAGTGTTTCCATGGCCCATTTCACAGCAAGGCACTCTCTCTCAACCACTACATACTTCTGCTCTCTCGGGAGGAGTTTCCTTCAGATGGCAAAGGATTGGGTGTTCTTTGTCTCCGATCATCTGCGACAGGACAGCTCCCAATCCTGCTTCAGATGTATCTGTTTGTAAAATGAACTCTTTGTTGAAGTCCAGTGCTATAAGCATAGGGTTATTGCAGAGGGCTGTCTGTAGATCTGTGAATGCTTTCTCTGCAGCATCTGTCCACTTCACCATGTCCGGACCCCGGGCTTTTATCAGGTCAGTCAGGGGACTCGCTCTGGTGGCAAAATGAGGAATAAATCACCGGTAGTACCCCACCACACCCAGGAATGCCCGGACTTGCTTTTTCCGATTCAGCTGGTGCCAATTTTGGATGGCCTCCAGTTTGTTCAGTTGGGGCTTGGTATAGCCAAGGTATTTAGCCTTGGCTAGCCCTATAGCACACTTGGCTGGGTTGGCTTTGAGGTCAGCCAGTCTTAGAGTGTCCAGAACCGCATCCACCTTTTCCAAGTGGGTCTCCTGGTCGGGGGTATGAATAATCACGTCGTCCAGGTACACAGCTGTATAACTGGTATGGGGCCACAGGAGCTTGTCCATAAGACGCTGGAAGGTGGCAGGTGCCCCATGCAGTCCAAAAGGAAGAACAATATATTGAAACAGATCCTCTGGTGTAGAGAATGCCATTTTTTCTTTCGCATCTTTGGCAAGGGGGATCTGCTAGTGTCCCTTTGTTAAATCAAGGGTGGTCAAAAATTGGGCATTGCCCAGGCAGTCAACTAACTCATCGATACGGGGTATACATTGAATTTAGATATCTCATTTAGCCGGCGAAAGTCATTACAAAACCTAGTGGTGCCATCGGGTTTGGGCACCAATATAATCGGGCTCGACCATTGACTGTGGGACTCTTCAATGACTCCCAGCTCCAACATCCTTTTTACCTCTGCCTTGATCTCCTTTCTTTTTGCTGCTGGGACCCGGTAGGGCCTTAAAGTTATCTTTGCCCCAGGGTCTGTGATCATGTGGTGATATGCTTCAGTGGTCCAGCCCAGTTTGGTTTAAAACACGTCCTGGTACCAGTTGATCATCTCAATTACCTCCTTCTTCAGATCAGTGGATATCCTGATCTGCTCATGGAGGTTATTTCCCTGGATTGGGGTCTCTTGGGTCACTACACACACCTCTCACTGGTGGCAAAGCTTTAAGAGATTAATATGATTAATCTGTTCTTGTTTCTGGCGTCCTGGCACCTTGTAGGTTACTTCCCCCACCTCATAAGGTTCAACCACCTCATAGGGCCCCTGCCATTGGGCCAAAAGCTTGGACCATCACCCGATCCCCTGGTTGGAACTTTTGCCTGTCAATTGTAATGAGTTCGCTGGACCTCCTGCGCCTTTTCCAAATGTTCCCGTACAATAGGGGTGACCCGGGCGATCTGGTCTCGCATCTGCAATACATGTTCAGTTATACTTCTCCCCTCATTGGGTTCCTCTTCCCAGACCTTTTTGACGATATCTAGAATGCCACGGGGCTGGTGCCCGTATAATAATTCAAAGGGGGAAAACCCAGTTGGGGCCTGAGGTACCTCCCTAGTGGTGAACATAAGGTAAGGTAGTAGGGTGTCCCAATCCTTCCCGACTTACCACCTTCCTTATCATAGCCTTGAGGGTTCGGTTAAACCTGTCTACCAGCCCATCGGTCTGCGGATGATAACCTGAAGTTCTCACGGTGTGTATATGGAGCAGTGTACAGAGGTCCTTCATTAGCTTTGACATAATTGGTATTCCTTGGTCTGTTAATATCTCCTTTGGTAGCCCCACTCGGGCAAAGATCTCCACCAGCTCTTTGGCTATCGTTTTAGAGGCTGTGTTCTGCAGGGGGATGGCTTCTGGGTAACGAGTAGCATAATCCAGAATGACAAGTATATTTTAGTGGCCCTGAGCCGTCTTCTCCAGGGGGTCCCACTAGGTCCATGGCTATGCGCTTGAAGGGTACCTCTATGATGGGAAGGGGTACTAAAGGTGCCCTCAAGTGAGGACGGGGACTGTACAGCTGACACTCCAGGCAGGAGGCACAGTACCTCCGCACCACTTCATGTACCCCGGGCCAGAAGAACCATCATAGGACCCATGCCAGGGTCTTTTCTATCCCCAAATGCCCCCCAAAAAGATGGGCAAGGCTTAATACAGCATTTGGAGGTACTAGAAGCTGCTGTGCCTTCTGCCCGTATACTGGTGCAACCCAGTACAAGAGATCCTTTTTCATTATGAAGTAGGGTCCTGCTCCCTGGGTTTTCCCTTCCACGGGGACCCCATCTATTTCGGTCACCTCCTTCCTAATGTTGTCATACCTTGGGTCTTCAGCTCGGTCCCATCCAAAATTTTTTCTCCCAGGGCTAATCTGCCTGAGCTCTAGGGGGCCAGTCTCTGTTGCCTCTCCTGGTTCAGAGACATTAGGGTGGGGGGTCAGGCAGGGCAGCCTCCTTTCCAGCTACCTGGGCCGCCTGCCCACAAGGGTGATCTCTGTCCCTGGGTCAAGGCCTTAGCTGCCCTTCTTTCCCTTTTTGTCTTTCTACCCTGCCTGGGAGTGGAGAACAAATCTGGGGATATTTCAGAGAAGATTGCGGGTTGAAGCTAGTGAAGCCAGTAGGTTTTCAAGGTTTCACTCTCCTGTAGCCATCTGGCCTGACCCTGTCACAATACATACAACCTTGGGGTGTGCAACACCCCCTGCAAACAGATGAAGTGTCCCACAGATGCCACACAGATAACGGATATTGCCCAAACTCACCTCCTCACTGTGGCTTCTCTTTATTCTTAATTAAATTAACACATCCCCAAAGCAGGACTTCACTTACAAACATGAGCCTTAACCCAAAATGTTTTCCGTCCATAGCAGGGTAATTAAGGGTTTTCCCTGCAGAATCTCCCTCTAGTTCTCTTTTGCACCAGGGAAGATGCTGAATCCCTTATATTCCTGAGTGGAGCTAATGAGACCAGATAGGCGGGTTGTCAGAGTGAGTCAGCCAAATAGTTCTGCATCGTCATACTTGTTCTAAAGCCTGATCCCAGTCACACCATATGTATGCGCACAACACAATTCATTCCTAGCATGAATGGATTACTATGATTGAAAGAGAGGATGGGAAGTCTTGTGATGAAGCTACTGGACTGAGACTCAGGAGATCTGGTTTCAGTGGTGCTCAGATACTGTGGTGAGGGGGTCGATATCTGGATCTCCCACATCTCAATTTTGTTTCAAAATAAAAACTAGATCCAGCCTCCCCTTGCAGAGCCATTTTCTCTGCCTTCTATTCTTCCCTTATAAGCTAGGAAAGCTGAGAGTACTCAGACACATATCAAGAAGAAGTGCTGTTTCTGAGACTTACGATTTAGAGGGACTTAGCCCATTTTTCCTACTGGCTCTAACAAGAGACATACTTTAAAAAACAAGCAGGTGTAGAGATGGGGAGGCCCACAGTGTGGTGGGTCAGCACTATGGACAGGTTTCAGAGTAGCAGCCGTGTTAGCCTGTATCCGTAAAAAAGAAAAGGAGTATTTGTGGCACCTTAGAGACTAATGAATTTATTTGAGCATAAGCTTTCGTGAGCTACAGCTCGCTTCATTGGATGTATACAGTGGAAAATATGCATCCGATGAAGTGAGCTGTCGCTCACGAAAGCTTATGCTCTAGTAAATTTGTTAGTCTCTAAGGTGCCACAAAGTACTCCTTTTCTTTTCACTATGGACAGGTGTCTTTAGATCATAGCTGCTGGACTTGAGTTTAAATCTGATCCAAAGTAACAAATGGACAGGAGCTGTTCTGATGTTTCATCCTAGTCCCCGGGGTCTGCTTATGGACCACCTCGGAGTCTGGCAGGGTTGGCTGTGGCTGCCTGAGAGGGCCAGGGCTGGAATGGCTGCAAGTCAGGGCTGAGATGAACCGGCAGAGTGCAGTGGAATAGCCGGGGACCTGTGGGTTGTGACTGAGGTGAACTGGCAGAGCTGGGGAGGTGAGGGGGCAGGACTAGAACAGTAGGGAGCACTGCAGATTAGCAAACAGATGTGAAGGCGAGTTTATCGCGCTAGGTTAGCTAGCTGGGTTGGGGCTGAGGTGTCTCCGCGGGCTTTTGTGAGGTAAGATTTAGTGTGCCTCACTCCGAATCAGCCGCGGTGGCTGAGTCAGTGTGCACTGCCTAGGCCCCTTGCCCAGTGATGTGAACACAGGGCTGGAGGAGTACCGCAGCCATGACTAGGGATGGCCAGTTCCCCTTCTTCCTCTTCCTCCTCCTTTCCAGGCCTGCCTCACAACTCCCCACCCCTGAGGCCAGTGCAGGAGGTATAGATGCTGTTGTCTTCATCTATGTGATGGATTGGGAGAGACAGTAAGGGGGGCCAGAGATACAGTGTGAATTGAGAGAGCTGGAGGAGGGTGAAAGAACCAGGGGTCTAAGCAACTCAGTGGGGCTGAAGAGGCTCCAAGACACACAAGGTGTGGGGGGGCTGGGACCCACAGAGTGGGGTGGGGTGGTGAAAGACCATGGGAGAGGAGTTGGGGAGACCCAGTAGGAGCGTCTGTGGGCAGATGGGTGGGTGGGGGCAGGGCTGTCCCTAGCCATTTGGGGGCCCTACGCAGTCCCTCCACGGGGTGGGGTGTGTGGGGGGGTCCAGGTCTCCGCGGGAGGGGTGTGGGGCTGGCCCCAGGTCTCCGTGGGGGGGGGAGGGGCTGGCTTCAAGGGCAGTGGGGAACCGCCCCCCAACACTCACCGGTGGCGTGGCTGGGGCCGGATCGCTGCACTTCCTGCCGCCGGTGAGTGCAGGCCAGGCCCTGCTGCAGTCCTCAGGGGAGTTGGGGCAGGGCTGGGGTGGAGCAGGGCTGGGGTGGAGCAGGGTGGGGGCCATGTGGAAGGGGCAGGGCCAGGGGCTTTGGGGAATGGGGGGAGTGGGGGCAGGGCTGGGGTGGAGCAGGGGTGGGAAGAAGCAGGGCTGGGGCGGAGCAGGGGCCGGGGTCGTGGGGAAGAGGCGGAGCAGGGGCTGGAGCAGCATGCAGCTGCGTTGGGCACCAGGAAATGTGGTGCCCCAAATTTCCTGATGCCCTACGCAGCTGCGTACTTTGCGTATGGGTAGGGACGCCCTGGGTGGGGAGAACAGAAAGTCAAGTGGGACGTGTCGTGCCTTGGAAAGAGGAGAGGGGAAAGATGGGAGGATGGGGAAAAACAAATAAAAGGAGAGAAAAAGAAGAAAAGAAAACGTTAAATGGCTAGAAGAGGAGACAAGAAGGGAGGAATGAGAACATGGAGGAAAGAAACGGAGGGAAGAATGAAGCAGCAAGAAATAGTGCACACGTTTAAGGACAGATTAACTGTTCTTTTCTCCCATTCTCCAAGGCCTAGACTGGGCCAAATCATTGGGCCCTCCCCATTCTTTACCTACTGGGCTTTTTCCATTAAATCTACCCCTTCCGGTCACTGGAGTTAGGCCATACTGTTCACACTTGGGTGCCTCCAGGTAGGCATCTATATCAGGGGTGGGCAAACTACGGCCCGCAGGCCAGATCCGGCCTGTCAGGGCTTTGGATCTGGCCCATCAGGGCTTTGGATCCGGCCTGTCAGGGCTTTGGATCTGGCGCAGTGGGGCTAAGGCAGGCTTCCTGCCTGCCCTGACCCTGCGCCACTCCTGGAAACAGCCGGCACCATGTCCTTGTGGCCCCTGGGGAGGGGGGTGCAGAGGGCTCCGGAACGGGGAACCGCAGCCAATGAGAGCTTCGGGGGTGGTACCCACAGGTGAGGGCAGCGTGCAGCAGAGCCGCCTGCCCCACCCCACCCCCTGGAGCCACTGCTGAACATGCTGGCCACTTCTGGGAAGAAGCGAGGCTAGGGCATGCAGGGAGCCTGCCTTAGCCCCACTGCCACCCTGGAGCTGCTCCAGGTAAGCGGCATTGGGCCGGAGCCCACACCCCAAACCGGTCCTGCACCCCAACCCCCTGCTCTCAGCCCCTTACCCCCTGCCTTGAGCCCCCTGCTGCACCCCTTCTGCAACCCAATCCCCTGCCCTGAGCCCCCAACCTCCTGCCTGAGCCCCCGCCACACCCCTCCTGCACCCCAACCCTCTCCCTGAGTCCCCCCCCGCACTCTGCACCCCCTCCTAGACCCTACCCCCCTGCCCTGAGCCCCTTCCCACACTCTGCACTCCCTCCTGCACCCCAACCCCCTGCCCTGAGTCCCCAAACTCCTGCACCCCACAACCCCTTCCGCACACCACACCCCCTGCCCCAGCCGTACATTCATGACTCTGTATACAATGGAACAGAGCTGTCTGCATGGAGAAGTTGCATCAGTTTCGTTAACCCGGTGCAAATCCCAGTGATGATATTCTTATTGTGGACTACTGAGTGGCTTATTTCATTTTAGCATAATCCAATTTTCTTTTTAACTGATTAAACAAATTGAAATAAGACATTCTGAAATCGAAATAAGAGCCACGTAAACTTGCATTGGTTTGACAGTTATTATTTCTATTGTGGCAGAGCCAAGGAACACCAGTTATAGCTCACTGATAGACCTCATTGTGCTATAAAAACACAGACCCAAAAGACGGTTCCCTACCCAGCAAGTTTAAAATTTAAGTATAAGACGAGGGCAATAGGGAACAATGAGACAATACTGGTTAGCATGACAGGTAGGGCTTTTCAACCAATTTAGTTAAACTGGTACAACTTTGTGTGTGGACATGATTTTAAAATGGGCTTAATTTAGTTTAGACTGCACCTGTAAGGGTTTGTTTATATGCAAACTGCAACCAAAATAACGAAGTTGGTTTTAATTCACAGCTTTAGTTATTTCAGTGCAGATCTGTGTGTGGACACTTATTTCAAATGAAGAGTATATGATTTCAGTGTAATGTAAGTTGGTATTTTTACTGAATTTACTTTATTGGAATAGGACACTTTTATTTACATCTTATGCTGATATAAACAACATTTAAACTGAGATTAGAGTGTCCACACTGGGGTTTGTATCAGTTTAACTAAATTGTTTTTTAAACCGATTTAAGTTAAACCAGCGCAACTTGTGTGTGTAGACAAAACCTGAGTTAAACTGGTGCCGTGTGTGTGTGTTTGGACAAGGCAGCAGGTGCATGTAGGCCCTGTGAATATTCTGATGTACTAGGTGATACTGAAATGGTTAAGCAGGGTGCCTCGCAGGCAGCATTGTTAGCAGGTTAGTTTGGCCCATGCAGTTAGAATACTAGCGATTGGTTGGTGACAAACCTTTAGTGCTATGGGTGACTGCTGTGAGAAGCTGTGTTGAGTCTCCTGTGGTCACACTGGCTGGCACTGCTGTTGACCAATCTCCTTCTGTTGTAACTGTTTCCAACAATGGCTCATCAGTCCAGAGCTGGGAGGTGTGTGTGTCCTGGCTGGCTGTGCTGCGCCGTTGTGTTGTGTCTTCCGTGGTCACGCCAGCAGGCCCCTTTGATGACCTGATCTCGGTTGTTGCTGTTGCAAGTGTTCCCCATGAAGGCTTGTCAGTCCTGAGCTGAGAGACGGGGCCTGCTAGTGGTGAGGTGGTCTCCCTTTCATAGGATGGTGTGGAGGCCATGACTGGGACTGTGGTAATCTCTGCAGTTACTCTGGTTACTGGTGGTTTAGCTGGTGTAAAAGTCTTTGATTCTAGCAAGTGGTTAAATACATTCTTAGGCACATTTGAAAGACAAACGAACTGTTGCTTTTATTTTAGTTCTTTACGTCCCGATTCAGGCAGGCGTATAAGCAGATGCCTAACTTTGAAATTAATGGGATTGCTCACATGCTTAATGTTAAGCATATGCTTAAGGACTGTCCTGAAATGAGACCTTAAAAACTAAACACGTGAATGTTTCTTACCCAGATTCATTCTTCCCTGGGCAGATACCTGATTTGAGCACTCTTGTCTCTGGGTTACAAGGTGAAGAGGTGTAATGACAATAAAATAGTATTTTATAATACATTCAACTATATAGTTAACTTTTTAATAGATTATTTTGTATTCTTGTTGTCAGAGGTGTTAGTAGCGGAGCTCCCTGGCAGGGTCAAGCCCCATGGTACTAGGTGTTGTATGAACGCATAGTGCAAGACTGCCCCTGCCCTGAGAGCTGACGATCTGACTTAAAATGAGGCACCACAAAGGAGTGTAGTAAACAGCAGAGAAGGGCGGAGGAGGAGGAGATAATAGACATCAGAGTCAGGCACTGCGACCAGATTTTTCAAACACGGGTGCTTAAATTAGCCACTGAAACCCATATTGAGGCACTGTGAAAAATGGCCTGGTTTTCGATTCAGCCCATGGGAGATGAAGTTGCTCAGGACCTTGGAAAATCAGGCCACTCTGATGAAGGATTTAGGTGCCTAACTTTAAACACCTGCCTTTGGCAACAACGGCTTAGGTATGTTTAAGTACCACTGCGGCCACAACCATCAAGGACAGGGGAGGAGGAGGAATAGTGAACCAGATTCTCAGCTGGCGTAAATCAGCATGGTGTGGCTGATTTCAGTGGAGCCACACTGATTTACAGCAGCTCAGGATCTGGTCCACTGTATCTAACTTAAAAATCAACACCTGAATTTCAGTCTCTCCCCCCACCACCCAAAAAATAAAATAAAATAAAATAAAAGCTTGGATTCTTTGTAGTAAAGGGAGCTTACCTTTGCTGACAGGACTGGTTGCCTCTGTCCTAGGTGCTGCTGATGTCTGTTTGGGGCTGGAAGTTAAAGGAGGTAGAGCAGGATCCCCTGGTGAAAGAAGACACAATGGTATGCTTGTAAGGAGTGACAATACCTTGCCCTTCCATAGTGCCCCTTACCCATAGAGCTCAAAGCACTTTTACAAATAGTACTAAATGAAGCCTCAGGTAGGGAATTATTAGCTGCAACCAGGGAAAGTGAGACAGAGAGGAAGCAAGGGACTTGCCCAAGACAATTGTAAGCGTAGAACTCTGAAGTCCTGACTCCATTCCCTGCTTTATTCACTAGATTACACCGCTCCTCTACATAACAACTGGAATTATCTTTGCCCTAGCAAGGTAGAACTCATCCACCCTGTATCTCTACCTAAAAATCAAAGATAGCTAGCAGGCAGCTGGTAATGTTCTGCCAGTCAGTCTTGAGAGCAGCATGTATCACACAGACACCTTTCTTTGTAGTGTGGGGCTCCATTAAGTCAATGGAAAGACTCCAGTTATCTCCAGTAGGCTTTAGACGGGGCCCCACGTGAGTGTTAAGGAACTTGGGGGAATCAGGCATGCAGCGACTGTGTGGAGAGGTGCAGAATAGGGATGCCACAACCTCTCAGATGGAGTCCGATTTTTCAGGTGCCTCACAAACCAGCAGTGGCTTCCCCACAGCACTGCGTAATTGGCTAGGTGCATTACTGGAGGGGTTTTTTGCCTTTCTGACATCCAGATGCCGGCCGCTGCCAGAGTCAGGACACCATATCAGACTGGCCAGTGCTTTGATTTCCATGGCAAATCCTCAACCTGCGCTGGATCTCTCCTCGTGTCCCAAGCACAAACATTTGAGACCACTTCATACTGCTTAGGCATCCCTCTCACCTACTTACAGAGGGCCAGGTTCTGCAAATCCCGCTCAGGTTGAGTGCTTACTCCCCTGAGCATTGAGTTCAACGGGACTATTTGCATGAGTGGGTGCTACTCAGTGTCAATGTTGCAGAATTTGGCCCTTAGTCCATATTTT
Organism: Eretmochelys imbricata; assembly: GCF_965152235.1. Classification (NCBI taxonomy): domain Eukaryota; kingdom Metazoa; phylum Chordata; order Testudines; family Cheloniidae; genus Eretmochelys; species Eretmochelys imbricata. Next base: position 354,465,825 of record NC_135572.1, read on the forward strand.
GCTGAACACAATAGGCCATACGCATCCTTGGTGTAAGTGGGCATAGCCACATCTAAATCCACACAGGCATCAATTGGACCCAGTATCATCCCAGTGCAGCACAACTATAGAATGATCATTGTCCTCTAGCTGAGATTCACTTTTGTCTACCCTCCTGTAGATAATCTTCTGACATTGCATTCCTTACATTTAGTCATAGCATTAAGCACAGCGGCATCATACCACACTGACAGCAGTTACTTACTAATACAACGTAGATTTGGCTCTGTCCAACGGAGCGTTTTGGTGACTTTGTCCATTACACACACAATGAGGCTGGATGTCCCAGCTTTCCTTTTGTAACCGTCTCTGCACGTGTACCGCAGGCTGGCATTCAACAAATTATTATTGCCGACCTGAACATCTGCATTGTTGACCTCCTTTGGCACGCTGCATCTTTCTGAAATGAAAAAAATACAAGCTGAGAGGGAAAAATATATAACGCTAAAGATCACATCACAATATTTTAAATATTGCTGGTTAACTCGAAAAATGTCTCTGGCTAGCACTGTGTGCGCACGTACTCCTTACTGCCTTCCACTGGGTGCAGTATATCTGAGCTGGCCTTTAGGTTTGCTCTGTTGCAGAGATGCCCAAACTTTACAATGCTAGAGGCTGACCTGAGAACTTGCTAGGAGCCTGAAGCGTGCTCTGGTGGTCAGAACACAAGTATGGAGCTCCTGAGTTCTCTTCCCAGCTCAGCCAGTTGCCATGACACCTTGGCCATGTCACTTAAAACCACTGCCTAAATCTCTCCATCTGTACAATAGAAATAATGATACTTCCCGCTTGCCCAGAGCTGCTGGGAGAAATAGTTAATTGCAACTAATGCTTTGAAGATAATTAGGACTATGTCCACAGGTGCCAACTTTTCCCGGCACCAGTGGGCGCTGGAAAACAGCTGTTTCGCGGCGCAAGCGCTGGGAGCCAGGGGGAAAAGCGGAGAAGCGGCACTCAGGGGGAGGCGGAGGTGAGCTGGGGCGGGGGGCAGGGTGGGGAGCTGCCGATGGGGTTGGCGCCTATGACTATGTCAACAACTCAGCTGCACAACCCTATTCCGAAAAGGACTTAATTAAGCATGTGTTTCACCCATGCTTTTGTTCACTGCACTTAAGCATGTGTTTTGCTTCAAGCTGAGTACTCTGCCAAACAGGGATGGACACAAGTACGCACTTCTATACATTCCTGATGTGGGGGCCTACGTCAAATATTTATGAAATGGGCCTGTTCGCCAGTAGAACGTTTGTTGTATTATTATTTGTTAAATGCCTACAACAGTGTTTCTCAATCCAGGGGTCACAACCCCCAGTCAGGGTCAGAATAGGTAATTGTGGGGTGAGAGGGGGGAGTTTAGGTCATGACGTGTTGCAAATTTTATTTCTCTAAAGCAAAAGAAAATCTGACTTCCCTCATTCCCTGCAAACTCTTACCCTTCAAGGTCAAGTGTTCTCGGTCAACCTTTTGAATCACGTTCACAAATAAGTTACACAGGCTAATGGTTAGCATGGATACATTTTTTTTTACTCTTGTTTTTACAGTAAACATAAGGTGGTCCAAAACCTGACTCAGAGTAAGGCATTGCCAACCTGAAAAGATTGAGAAACACTGCTCTGCAAGAGCCAGTAGAAGACATGGTCCCTGCTTTAAGTTCCTTATGGTCAAAACAGACAGACGACACTAATTGGACACAAAGCATACTGGGACCTAGACCTAGTGGAAGGTTTTGAGGATGTGTGGGTGTGGGTGCGAGTGAGAGAGGAGTGGGGTTCTTGTACCTTTCTCTGAAGCATTTGGTTTTAACAGCTGTGAAAATGCTACACCGGTGTGATGGTTCTGATTTCCTTTGATCATAGCCCAGTTTTCAAATTCTTTCCATCCTCTTGCTTAATTCTACTAACTATAGCAGAGGAACTTTGAATTGGTCTCAGACTGGAGCAGACTTGTTTCACTGCCTTGACTGTCACCACTGTTTCAATCGGCAGGTTCTGGGCCGGATTCTGATCTGGTGTAAATCAAGAGTAACTCTATAGAGGGCAATGGAGTTACATTGTTGTAATAACTGTGTGCAATCAGAACCAGGCCCTTAATGTGAGCAATAAAACACTAAAGATAGATGTAGCCGTGCAGAGAGCCAATATACCCCAGCTTTGTGTGTGTATGTACTGCTAATGAACGCACATCCCAAAGTGCTATATAAGAGTTAGGTGATATTATAATTATTATATAGGTTTGCTTATAAAATGCTTAAATCTAAAAACCTAAATAATTACATTTTAGAATGAAAATATTTTAATATATCTGTGCTGCTCAAAACAGTCTTTGTTGAAAGCCCATGCTTTTAATCTGTTTGTATTTAATATAATTAATAAACAATATTTAAAAGGCTTAAATCCCTGTTTTTGCTATCTTGGACGTTCAGCAAGGATGCCTTATAGTCCAAAGGAATGAAAACAACTGAACCCAGTATTGAAAGTAAAAACAAAAGCGGGTACTTTTAACAAAAGTGGGTAGTATTTTAGGCCCTGGCTTCTTTACACACGTCCACAGGGGTGGATCTGATTGAAGTAACTGGAGCTCTGTGTGGGTACAGAGGCCCTTCTGCACGGATCCAAATGCACCATCAGGGCCTTTTACAATATCTTTTCAGACTGTACATATTTTATGCAGTGGCATAATGATCTGGTTGGTGAAGAAGCTTTGTATCCCTACTGTGTGTGTGCTCATTAGGGGATGATTTCTGGGTCGTAGAACCTCTTCCACCGCTAATATGAACAGTGATACTTTGCTCATCTAGAACGGCAGAGCTCCGAGTGATTTACAAACATGAATGAAGACTCAATGTCACTGGGTGGTAGTATTTTTTACCCTATTTACAGACAGGGAAATTGACACAGAAAGACTGAGTTGCCCTAAGTCACACAGGGTGAAATTCACCCCTCTGAAGAGGACCAGCACAAGAGCCATGCACCACTTAAGTTTCATCCCCATGGAGTCCATGGCAGAGCTGGGGAAAGTACTGACTCCTAGTTTGATGCCTTCCCTAGAAGACCATCTTTCTTCCCCTGGAATTTTGCTTGTTATATGATATGTTTACACAAATAAAGAGATGCATCTGTTTCAAATCAGTTCAGTATTTTTGCTTTGTGACCAAAAGGAGAAGACATAGCCAAAATCACCTACTGCTATAGGGAGATCATAGAATCAGAATATCAGGGTTGGAAGGGTCCTCAGGAGGTCATCTAGTCCAACCCCCTGCTCAAAGCAGGACCAAGCCCCGACTAAATCATCCCAGCCCGGGCTTTGTCAAGCATGATCAGCATGATCAGCAGTGGTCTCTATACCAGCAGCTTAATTTTAAGGCGTCACAACAAAGGAAAGTTTTAAGGAGGGCTTTGAAGGAGGATAATGGGTTACTCTTGTGGAAAACCACACTGAGAGAGTAGTTATCAGCGGTTCAGTCAAGCTGAGAGGGCATATCAAGAAGATGCCCACAGGGATGTGTCCTGAATCCAGTTCTATTCAATATCTTCATCAGTGATTTAGATGATGGCACAGAGAGTACACTTATAAAGTTTGTGGACGATGCCAAGCTGGGAAGCGTTGCAAGCACTTTGGAGCACAAGATTAGAATTCAAAATGATCTTGACAAACTGGAGGAATCGCCTCAAATAACACGATGAAATTCAATAAGGACAAATGCAAAGAACTCCAGTTAGGAAGGAACACTCAGTTGCACACATACAGAATGGGAAATGACTGCCTAGGAAGGAAGACTGCGGAAAAAGATCTGGGGGTCATAGTCGATCACAAACTAAATATGAGTCAACAATGTAATTCTGTTACCAAAAAAAGCGAATGTCATTCTGGGATGTATAGCAGGAGTGCTGTAAGCAAGACACATGAAGTAATTCTTCTGCTCTCCTCAGCACGGATAAGGCCTCAGCTGCAGTACTCTGCCAGTTTAGGGAACCACACTTTGGGAAAGATGTGGACAAACTGAAGAAAATCCAGAGGGGAGCAACAAAAATTATTAAAGGTGTGATATGAAAACATGACATATGAGGAAAAATTGAAAACAACTGGGTTTGCCTATTCTGGAGAAGGGAAGACTGAGAGGGACATGTGGAGAGAATGCTTATTAGCTTTCTTCAAACCATTGTGAAGGTTTTATTCGTATTTCCATTGGCAGGCAAGATATTATTGCATGCAGTTTGTCAATCATGAACAAAGAACATGGTCAACTCTTCATTAAAGTAAATATGGAACTATATTCTAATTGTTGTATCATAGTGTTAAGCATGCTGTGTGAAATCTTAATATCCAGGGTCCTCCTTATAGGTAGCTGACACCACTTACACAAAGCACTTGTGTAAGAGTTTGTCTACAGCAGTGATTTGCAACCTTTTTTCATCTGCGGACCCCTAAAAAAATTTCAAATGGAGGTGAGGTCCCCTTTGGAAATCTTAGACATGATCTGTGGATCCCCAGGGATCCGCGGGCCACAGGTTGAAAACCACTGTTCTATGGTGAGGACAACCTTTCGTGGATCCCCTTAGACATAGTCTGCAGACCTCCAGGAGTCTGCGAACCACAGGTTGAAAACCACTCGTCTACAGGACATCAGTGCATGGCAAGTAAGCGCACTGTAGAGACACCCTGGTTTCACATATGTTATAAAGAGGAGGGAGATAAATTGTTCTCATCCACTGAGGACAGAACAAGAAATAATGGGCTTAAATCGCAGCAAGAGAGGTTTAGGTTATACATTACAAAAAACTACTCAACTGTCAGGGTAATTAAGTACTGGGACAAATTACCTAGAGAGGTTGTCAATGGAGGTTTTCAAGAGCAGGTTAGACAACCACCTGTCAGGGATAGTCTAGAAGAGGGGTAGGTAACCTATGGCATGCATGCCAAAGGCAGCATGTGAGCTGATTTTCAATGGCACTTGCACTGGCGGGGTCCTGGCCACTGGTCCAGGGGGCTCTGCTGCTGGCCTGGGGTACTGGCCGCTGGCCCCCTGCCAGCTGGGGTTCCATCTGCTGGCCCCACTCAGCCCGCTGCTGGCCCTGGGTCCTGGCCACTGGCTTGGGGGGGCTCTGCTGCTAGCCTGGGGTACCGGCTGCCGACCCCCTGCCAGCCGGGGTTCTGTCCGCCGGCCCCGCTCAGCCCGCTGCTGGCCCTAGGTCCTGGCCTCTGGTCCAGGGGGGCTCTGCTGCTGGCCTGGGGCTCTGCAGCTGCCCCCAGCTGTGGCCCACTGGCCTCAACCTGGGGCAGTGAGGGGTGCAGACAGGGGCAAAAGGGGGCGCAGCTCAGCACCCCCACCTTAAAAATCGTTCCAGTGCCACTGTGCTGGGATATTTTTTAAGTCCTGATTTGCTGCTTACATCACTGTCACGCCACGTGGAACAGCGCGCTGTTTGACGCTGAGATTAGAATGTACATGCAAGAACTGGAATCTGAATTTTCTGACAGATTTCAAGATTTCCAGCAATTTGGCCCAATGCTTTTCTCGGAAAAGTTCGGTGAAAGCGACTTGGATTTATCTGTATTTCAGTGGATGGGTGTTGAAGATTTTGAAATGCAGCTCATCCATTATAAAGCTCAGAAATGTGGGCCTCAAAGTTTGGAGATCTGCGGAGTGCACTTGAAGCTACCGAGAGACATCATGGGGCCTCTATTCTGACCTGCTGGACGTCCCTGCCAGTGAAATTTAACTATTTGAAGACAAATGCTTTCAGCATTTGGATCCACATACCTGTGTGAACAGGTATTTTCACACATGAAATCTGTCCTCTGTCCCTCTCGGAGGCGATTAACAACTGATCACTCAGAAGCCTGTGTGCAGCTTAAAGTATCCAGATATGTGGCAGACATTGGAAATCTCAGCAAGGAAAAGCAAAGGCAAGGATCACACTAAACTGATAAGATCTGCATTTTTATTTAATTTTAAATGAAGCTTCTTAAACATTTTAAAAACCTTATTTAAAATGGGATGATTTTAGTTGGGGATTCGTCCTGCTTTGAGCAGGGGGTTGGACTAGATGACCTCCTGAGGTCCCTTCCAACGTTGATATTCTAGGATTCACTTTACATACAATATTAGTTTAGTTATATATTATAGACTTATAGAAAGAAACCTTCTAAAAACGTTAAAATGTATTACTGGCACGTGAAACCTTAAATTAGAGTGAATAAATGAAGACTCGGCACACCACTTCTGAAAGGTTGCCGACCCCTGGTCTAGAAAATACTTAGACCTGCCTCAGTGCTGGGAACTGGACTAGATTCCCTATCAAGGTCCCTTCCAGTCCTATGTTTCTACGATCTCTATGTTTATGGGGAGCTCCTCCTAGGCATGAGGGGCAGTATGGGAAAAAGCATGAAGGTGTTGATTTGACAATGTAACAAGTGGGCAATGGAGGCTGGCATTATGGGCCTATCAGAGGCAGGAGTCAACATCTCCATAGTGAATGAAAGATAACAGGTAGGGTGGGGATATGCCATGAGGGGCCTGGAAAGTGAAGACCAGTAACCAGTTTGATGGAATAGACAAGGGGAAGCCAGTGGAGGGCACAAAGTGAGGGGTGACATGGTCAAAGCGACAGGTTAGGAAAATGTTCTTTGCAGCAGCATTCTGAATAGATAAGGGTGAGGCAAGATTTCATTTATCAAGGCCAGAGGGAAGGATGTTGCAGTAATCAAGACATGAGATGACAACTGAATGAGAGTTTGAACTGTGCGGATGGCTAGGAAAGAGCATATGTTAGAGATGTTAGGCAGAAAAAATTGGCCCTATAGGGTTTATAGCTGGAGCTACAGTGCCAGGCCACATAAATTCTTGGCAGGTGTATGTATGTCCTATTGCAGGGATAATTGATGTGCCAGGAAGACTTTCCCTGTGCGTCAGGGGATCGCCCTGCTCGGCTCGTTCAGGTTCCCTGCGTAAGAGGGAGGTTTTAATTCTCAGTTTCTCTCAGCTTCGAGTCTGAGGAGCTCAGCTATGATCATATCATTCGGCCTACAGCCGTGCCAGAAGTGTGCCAAGTATATGGCAGAGAACCGAGGCCTGGCAGTCAAACTTGAGCAGGTGCTGGGGCACGACAGCAGGCAGTGCAGTGAGGAGCCTGACACGGAAAGAGGAGGAGCATTGAGGGGGCACGTGGCTCATGGAAACCGGAGAGCTGTCCCAAGCCCAGGAGCCTTTTCCTCTTTGCCCCTCTCCTGCTTCCTATTTCCTACTCTCATCTCCTTGCTTGGCTTTTGTCAATTCCCTCTTCTGCTCCCCCTGCTCTGTTTTGCTCGGTCCTGTGTTCACCCGTTGCCGGCCTCAAGAGATCGAAAATCAAGAGTCAGATTCCCCCAAAGTCACGAGCTTCACCCCAGAAACCATGAGATTTTAAAAATCTCACCGAGCGATGTGTTTTTCAGTCTGTCTTTGGACTGTGAACGCCCCTCTTCTCCTCTGACTACTTGTGTGTCATAATTTCAGGTTGAAAAGTCAACCTCTACCACACCTAAAAAATGCATGTCTCCCCCTGGCTGCCCAGAGGAAGACTCTGCTTACCCTGCCCTCATCCCTAAGACAAGAAACGAGGGGCAGTTCCTCTCTCACTGTCTTGACTCCCCCACCTCTGACTTCCCCTGCCTCTGAGGCTGCTCCCCTTCCCTGGTCCAGCAGTACCACCTGCCCAACTCCCCCCACTTCTAGCCAGATCCCAGGTACAGGAGAAATCCCAAGGCAGTAGGAGGCAGAGAAGCGTTTCTGCTGGGTTTCCTCCCATCCACTGCCCCGGAACCCTCTCTCTGCTCTGGGGCCATACCCAAAGGCAGAGCTCAGTCTCAGGGCAGGTCTATGTCCTCAGCCCCAAAGCTCTCACAGAGAGCTCTGCCCTGCCTTGACAATCATGGGCTCAGAGGAACTTCTCACGTCATTGCAAGAGCTCCTCCTGAAGGCTCCAAAATCCCATGACTCATAATCAGTTCACAAAAGTTGGCAACACTACAATACAGCCTTCCCCTGGCTGCTGGGAAGGGGACTCCCCTTCCCCATCCCACCACCCCAAGGCTGGGGGAGCTACCATCTGATCCCTAAATCTCCCACCCCCTCAGTATTCTTCCCCACCCCCCTCAGCCTCCCTTCTGCCCCCCACGTTTCCCAGTAATGGGAGATGGTGGCCATTTTGAATAAGGGAAAATTCATGAGGTGGTGCCTTTCATCAGAGTTTCAGGAGACTGGAAAAAAATACCCCTAAGTCTCTTGAGTTGCAATAAAAACCACAAGACTCGGCAACACTGTAATAGTGGGGGTTCCTCCAGGCTCCTGTGTTTTCACCCTTCACCCACAGGCCACACATTGCAGCAACCCATTCATTGCCTGGGGTTGTCTGAGTCGCACTCCCCTGGGAGCCAGCAGAAGCCATTCCAGGCACAATTCCTTAGAATCAGATGTGGGCATTTTCCCGCTGCCGTGATCTGCACTAGCTTCTGTCTCTAGATGGTCCCAGTGCATGGCCCCGTGTAGAGTGCACCACACTGATCCAATCAAAAGGAGACAATGACTTGGATAATTGTAGCAACTTCCACATCTGAAAAGAGAAAAACATGCTCTTCTAGCCATGCACAGATGGGGAGATAACTATTTAGGACACAATTGCTAGCTAGACCTCTAGGTCAGCTCAGAATCTAATAATACATCCAGACTGTAAACCACTATTGGAAATAGAGAGACAAGGTGACTGAGGTAATCTCTTTTGTTGGACTGGCTACTGTTGGTGAGAGAGACAAGCTTTCATGCTTACCCAGAGCTCACTCCCACAGACCTGAAGAAGAGCTCTGTGTAAGCACAAAACTTGTCTCTCTCAACATCTGTGTTGAACTGATCCTCATCCAGCCCACTGGCTCATCTGTACGCTGAGTAAACCATGACACTGGACCAGCATAGAACTGGGGGTCATCAGCCCATTTGAACATGACACCCCTGTCCCTACGCTAACTTCAGACTGAGCAGGTTTAGTGGGGACAGGAGGCATGCTTTGCCAGTCAGAGAGCTTTTATCATGTATTCAACAGATGCACTTATGCCCAGGAGCAGATAGTCATTGATTTTATGTGTGTGACAATAGAGGACACAAAAAACACACTTTTATAAACTACAGAAATAAACCACTTCCTCAGCATTTCCAAGGAATGAAATGCAGCCCCCATGAGGGTTGCGACATGCTGGACTTCCCCTTTCCTCTTCTGATTTCACAAGATGTTATGGAAATTTTTAAAAATTCCCAAACAAAACGATGTCATTTCCAAGTTCACATTCCTGAGTGACAGAGCTGCAATTACGTGTCCCATTGTTTACAAAATCCTGGCACTTAACAGCCAGGGAACAAATAATTAAGGGCACCATAAAACTTCAGTGTGCCTGCATAACAATATTCACACAAACTTGATCCTCAGGTGGGTCAAGATCCTGCAGCTGGTGGAGGGGAAGTTAAAACACCGCTCTGTCACCCCTGATTGAGGGAGGCTGGCTGGGGGATGAAGTGGCGGTCAGTAAAAGTTTGAGCATCCGTGGGGTAAAGGCCATGTTTGCCAGAGCAAAATGTTCTAGTCCTGCTCCATCACATGGTCATCTCAGCATTTTCGCTGCGCAGTGATTGAAGTGAATGGCTGGTTTTTACACTCTACGGGAGAATTCCCCTTCCTATGGGTAATCCCCAACTGCTTCTGATGAGACAGCTTTATGTTCCCTTTGTGCTTCTGGGCACTGACCCAAGGCTGAAGACCTAGCTCTGTTCCTCTCAAAGAAATACCTAGCTCATGGCAACAACCACCAGCTTAACTCTGACTATGGATTACTGAGACGGTTTTAAAAAGTGTTACCTTTTAAATTGTGTTCATCTGAAATATTTTTTTTCCTTTTGTTTTAATTCTTGTCAACTTGATTCCAGTATCCAAGAACTTTCTTTTAAAGACGACTGCTATCCTCAAATATATTTATCAAACAACAGTATTTTTTTAATGAGCTTATTGGTGAGAATAATGGGGTACAATTCTGTAGCCTTAAAATTACACCTGTTGTGTAGGAAGAGTGTGTCCTTATGGGGAAAAAAATGGTTATTAACCATTCTGTAACTGTTGTCCTTCGAGATGGGTTGGACCTGTCCATTCCAATGTAGGCGTGTGCAGGCCCTTAACACAGCTCCCAACACTGTTTCCCCTTTGTTGTATCCATTGGGTCAGCTCCAGTGGCCTCTGGTGTCACGCACCTATAACGCCAGTATAAAGGGCCCTGCTGACCGCACTCCCCTTCACTTTCTTCTTGCTGACCGGCTCCGAAAGAGGGGATGGAGGGTGGGTTTTGGAATGGACGTGTGCAACACATCTCGAAGAACAACAGTCACAGAAAGGTTAGTGACGATTTTTTCTTCTTCAAGGGCTTGCACGTGTCCATTGCAGCGTAGGTGATTCCCAAGCAGTTGCACAGGAGGTGGGTTCGGAGATCAGGGACAGGCAAGACTGCACGGCCGAAGCTGCCGTCATCTCTAGCCTGCTGTGTAGTGGCATAGTGTGTTGTGAACGCGTGAACGGACAACCAGGTTGCTGCCCTGCAGATCTCCTGACTCGGTACTTGCGCTAGGAAACACAAAGTGATCCACAAGGAGATTCTCTGTGCAGAAGTGGGGAGACCTTCCATTCTTTCCGCTATTGCTATGAGCAGCCTAGTGGATCTGTGGAGTTGTTTGGTCCTTTGTACGTGGAAAGTCAGGGCCGGCCGAACATCCAATGAGTGGAAGCACTGCTCCCCTCTGTTCGCAGGCGGTTTAGGGTAGAACACCGGCAGAAAGATTGCCTGACCTTTGGAAGGAACAACGCAGCGCCTTGTCAGGTGCCTGCAATTCCAATACTGCGGCCAGCCCCTCGGACGCCCGCACAGGAGTGGCCTCCAAGCAGAGAAAGCATCAGCCAGTTTGCGGTGCGGTCTGCCCCTGAGGCTTTCACAGCGGCCAGGCATGCAGGACTCATTGTGGGCGGGGAGGGGCACAGGGGCAAGTGTCCCCCCAGTAGCTGGCTGGGGCAGGGCCAGAACCAGAGAAGAAGGGGCAGGGCCAGAGCCTCTTCCAGCCACGCTGATTGAAAGAGGAAAACAAGCTTCCTGCTTTTCCATCTCCCAATCAGTTCCTCAACCTTGAATGAACTAGTCATTGAACTGAACTAATTTATACTGAAATGAAGAAACTGTTTTTCTGTATTTGCAGAAGAGGCTTATAATTAGATTGTAATTTCCTTAGGGCAGGGACTGTTGTTTTTGTTCTGTGTTTGTGAAACGCCTAGCACAATAGGATCCTGGTCCGTGACTGGGGCTCCAGCGTGCTACAGTAATACAAATAATTGCTGATCTAGGACTCCAACAAACTCTGGTTTCAGGTGCTTGGCTAATGACTTCCACCAGTTCACTAGCTTGACTTTCTTTAAAACTTCAGCAGAAAAAATGCAGCACTTAAATATTTTTAATTTAAATAATTTTAATAGATTATTGTAAATGTTTAGACCTTAATATAGGTTGTCATAATTTCACATTTAAAATAACTAGTTTTTTAAAGTACTCAAATATAACAATCTTATTGCTTTGGTCCTTTTTTTAATCCACCTTGCAGAGAGGGCAAGGACTGAGCGTGCCATCGTGTCTGAACTAACCTCATTTCTGACTGTGGTCACTGGAGAACGGTGATAAGGGTAGCGTGTAGCAAGCTTGTACTGCTGCTGTGTATGCTGTACCTATTATCCTGGACTTTGCTCGGCAGGATTATCAATCTGATATCTTCCACCAGCATTAACATCACTTCCTCTTATTATACAAAAAGGGCAGCACTGTACTACAAAGGATAGAAACTAGATCACACGTTTTGGAATTGGGATTCCTAGGTTCTGTTCCTGACTCTGCCACAGACTTCACAAACTCTGAATCAAATTGTGCTCTAGCAATGGTGTACGTTGTGACTTCATACTCAGATGCTGAGCTGTAAAGCACTGTGTGAAACAGGATGAATACAACAGGGGATAAAGCTTCTATTTGTACATGGCTATACTGTTGATAGAAAAAGGGAGGCAAAATTTTTTTGAGACACGATTTTAATGAGACTCTGATTTAAAAAATCTAAAACTTTAAAAAGTAAGAATCCAAAAGCAAGATTATCCTACTGTCATAAAACAGTATTAGAGATGTTACTGAAATGTTACAATACCAAGCTACTCTGGACCAAACCTAGAAAATATTCTTTCTACACTTGCAGAAGACTGTACTGTACTGTCAAAAGCTGAAGTGTTAAAATCAATTTTTATAAGTGCTTGGCTTAATTTTTTTAACAATTAATTTGTTTTTATTTAAATCAGATTTTTAGCACTTCCCTGCCATCAAAGTTGGTCTAGCACATCGCTAGTTCATTTCAAGTTGAAAAATTGAAAAGTTTGTTTCCCTCTTTCAATCTATGAATAAAAACAAATTGGGGACAGGATGAGATTTATTAGTTCTAAAATCTTGAAGTATATGGTAACTAGAAACAATGAGGTAAAATCACTTCCTACAGATTTTGATCTTTTCCTCCTTTCCCCCCAGCCCCTATTAACCAGAACATTTAAGGCCGTTTTATTTTAAGTTTTAAAATGCTATTTTTGTGTATTTTAATTGAATTGCTGCTTTCCCTCCCACCAGTCTGGCACTTGTCCCCTCTGCACTTAAATCGGATGGCTTCCTCCTCCACATTCCCTTTGTGACAGCACCAGGGTCACTGAGAGCACAGGAGACAAGCTCCCTGCTCCCAGTTCTGGTACCTGGGCTGGAGTAGCTGGAGGCAGCCTTTATAGGGAAAAACTGGCTTTGACCCTGTAGCCTTGGGCTGGACCATGCTTGGTCACTCTGAAGGTGGCACAGAGAGTCTGGTCAGGGTGGGGAATTCAGTTTGTGAGGGGAATGCAGTATGCTCAGTCGATCTATGGATATGGTATATGTGTAGTCTGGACCCCACTAGGAGCTGTAAGGACTCTTTGGAGATCTTAGCAGTTGAAATCTTGATCTTTAATTCCCACCCCCGCCCTCCCAAGCTCATAAATTTGGGCAGATTTTCATGGTGATGGCAAAAAGCATATCTCTGACACAAAGGCCACTCTCTGCCACATTTCAAGTCCTTGCTCCAAAGCATGGGGGCACTAGAATTTTTCAAAGAAAAGGTCATCAGAGTTTGTTTGTTTTTTTTACCATGGATACTTTTCTCTCTAGCCTTGTGCTTGGAAATAGTTGAGCCACTTTGGCTGAAATTTTCCATTCAGTTCAACTGGTTAAAAGCTGGCAAAATTATAGGTAACTGAAAATAGGGGAAATGTTGGGCAACTTTAATAATACCAGCCCTGTCTACTGCTCCTGATTATATTCCTTTTAGGAGTGGGCTTCATGAACTACCTGACCAAATATTTCCCAGTCCAAGTCAGTATTACTGATTCCCTTGCCAAGACATGGGATTGCTGAAAGCCTACAAAATGTGTAGCAGATCACTTATCATGCTGTTCTTCAAACTCTTCATTACACACTATGAAAGCGACTACCTAGAGCTTACCCCAGCTCTCCACCAGAGTCTATCAGAGCCCCTCAAATTCAAATAAGAGAAAACACTGTTTACACAACTGTCCCCTGCCACTGCAGAACTTGAAATGAAGGCAGGGAAGAATTGTAACCGATGGGGTGGTGCTCACAGTAGTTTCCAGAATAAATCAGAGATAAAATAAGTTTATGCAGCATGAGCCAAATTGGGCATTCCACATTGTTTTTGTTAAGTTTTCCAAATAAATTCCAGTTGCTGATGTGTTATGGGAAACAGAAAATATACTGCAAAATGATTGCATGCTGGCGGAAGGGAGATGACTCATTATCAAGTGCTGATTCCACACATGACCACTTCCAAACTGCTCCCTACCCATCTTCCAACAGATGTTCAACCACCCCTAAGTCACAGGGAAAATTGCAAAAAAATATTTTTGATAACACAAAGAATTCATGAAGAAAGAAATAAGTGAAATGTGTTGGCCTGCATCAATTCTTGGTCGAGCTAAACAATGAGAAGCCAGAGCAGAATTCGTCTTTTTAAATTACAAGAAAACTGTGGCAAAAATCCAACATGGACAGCCGATCTCTGCAGTGACATGACTCATCAATGGGAATTGGAAGGGTCACCATGACCCACTCATCCTCGGTCTGTCGGCTGAGATTGCCAACAAAGATGCAAATTACTGACAACTGTGGTGATGGTTTTCATTATATGAGGCCTTGTCCACTACTAGAGTCCATCAAACCCATTCAACGTATGTCACTGAACAGCCTGTTTCAGTGATTGCTCTCCTATTGAAGTCACTTTGTGACCTCAAAGGTGAAACTGGTCATGTTTTGGAAATAGGACTTGCTAGTGACAATAGCAGTGCCAGTCCCAGAAGACAGCATGGAATAACTTGCACATCAGCTAGGTGTGGAAAATCTTGAGGCAGTAAAAGAATTAATATCCTAAAATGTCCATTTGAAACAAATGTCTGTAGCTAAAGTTGATTATGAGAGCCTTGTATTTCTAGTGATACTCACACAGCTTAAAGAAAGGGGGCAGTTTGCCACAGGAGGAGACGCCACTGCACCGACTATGCTGAAAGCATGCGTGTGACACAGTAGAAGACACAGAAAACAAATAAAATCATGATTGGTGTGCAGAAAATAAAGAAGGAAGTGTTATTTACTCCTTCTCATAACACAAAAATGAGGGGTCACCAAACGAAATTAATTGGCAGCAGGTTTAAAGCAAACAAAAAGAAGTATTTCTTCACACAATGCACAGTCAATCTGTGGAACTCCTTGCCAGAGGATGTTGTGAAGGCCAAGACTATAACAGCATTCAAAAAAGAACTAGATAAATTCATAGAGAATAGATTCATCTACGGCTATTAGCTAGGATGGGCAGGGATGGTGTCCCTAGCCTCTGTTTGCCTGAAGCTGAAAATGGGTGACAGGGAATGGATCACTTGATGATTAGCTGTTCTGTGCATAGAATCCTAGAATATCAGGGTTGGAAGGTGTGATGGTGCCCCCCATAAGGCTTTATGGAAATATGCTTCTGAATATAAACATATGACATAACTGGTATATGTTTTATGCTAAATATGCTATATAACATATCTACGTAAAGGTTATGATCTACTGAATATATTCATCCTATTTGTATGCATGTGTCATCATTGTATTCGAAGTTATGAATATTGGCTGTATTCTTGTTCAATTTTAAATAACCTTAGTAAGGCATTTGGTCAGCCTCTTTAGAAAGGAATTTGCAAGTTAAGTACCCAATCAAGAAGCACTTAATGCACAATGGATCTTGGAAGGTTCCAATCCACATAAGAAGTCTACCTGAGGATGTTCAAGGTAGCATGTAAACAATGGCTTCTGTCTGTAAAAACTGAGTCTTGCATGAACATGTGACTTGCCCACGTGATTCCATCTTGGAGCTGGACTTTGCATAGTAGAGAGGAGAGGGTCTCCACCCACAAGAGAAAGTCTATTTAAGCAGGGGAGACCCCTCCATTTTGTCTTCAGCTGGCTAAAGAGATAGCCTCTCCACCCCCAAGGATACCTGAAAGAAACTGGAACAAAGGACAGTAACTACAGGGGGTGTGAGTGATTGCTGGACCCAGATTAGAAGGAGACTAGTCTGTAAAAGGAAGCTTACTGGAATTCCTCTAAGAGTGAGATTTTTATCTGTATTCAGTTTTCTTAGACATAGATTTGCATGTTCTATTTTATTTTGCTTGGTAATTCAATTTGTTCTGTCCGTTACTACTTGGAACCATTTAAATCCTACTTTCTGTATTTAATAAAATCACTTTTTACTTATTAATTAACCCAGAGTATGTATTAATACCTGGGGAGGGGAGGCGCAAACAGTTGTGCATCTCTCTCTATCAGTGTTATAGAGGGCAAACAATTTATGAGTTTACCCTGTATAAGCTTTAACATGTATAAGTTTGAACCCCATTGGGAGTTGGGCATCTGAGTGTTAAAGACAGGAACACTTCTTAAGTTGCTTTCAGTTAAGTCTGCAGCTTTGGGGCACATGGTTCAGACCGTGCGTCTGTGTTGGAGCAGACGGGCATGTCTGGCTCAACAAGACAGGGTGCTGGAGTCTCAAGCTGGCAGGGAAAGCAGGGGCAGAAGTAGTCTTGGCACATCAGACCCGTCACAGAAGGGACCTCAGGAGGTCATCTAGTCCAAATCCCTGTTCATTCCCTCTGAAGCACCTGGCACTGGCCACTGTTGGAAGACAGAATACTGGACTAGATGGACCATTGGTCTGACCCAGTATGGCCGCCTTATGTTCTAATGTAAATCCAGATCTTGGAAAAACATTTTCAAGCAGCAAAGGCTCCAGATATGCTAACTGGCTCCAGAAGACTCCCTCAGGAGCTAGAACAACTGTATGGGAAGTCCTGACACCATAGAATATCAGGGTTGGAAGGGACCTCAGGAGGTCATCTAGTCCAACCCCCTGCTCAAAGCAGGGCCAATCCCCAATTTTTGCCCCAGATCCCTAAATGGCCCCCTCAAGGATTGAACTCACAACCCTGGGGTTAGCAGGCCAATGCTCAAATCACTGAGCTATCTCTCCCCCGCACCAGCGGTGTCGGACAGCTCATTCCACTTGGTATGCACCAGAAGTTTATTCCTGCCCTCGGATAATTCATTTAAATAGCTGGTGCTGTTTATTCATGTTTAAATCTATTCATTATTATTCACTTCACATCATTCATTTATTCTGTTTATCCACAGGAGAGGGGTAGCATAGGCAGTGGCAGCTGAGGGATCTGCTGGGGTTGAGAAAGACCCATTGACCATTCAGTCCTTGGTATCACTGCTGGAACTGCTAATTCTGGTGATGTTTTTCTGGGAACTGGTCTCAGCATGGGCTGAAGCCAGTGCACCATGATGATTCATTCTTACAGATTTTAGTCTGTGTTTCTCATTGGGAACTGACTGCTTTGAGTAGCAGTGGGAGATGTGGAATGCTGTCTTTGGCATTACTTCTTCCTGCTGAAATCCTCAGCCAGCTGGTTATTTCTTCCTGACTGTGTTATTTCTAGATACTCCTCTACCTCCTCCCCAAGCCCCAACTCTCCCAATTCCAGTCTGTGCAGCTTGGAAATTAATTTGCAAAGTGCTCTCCATGGAGCAAAGACAATATACTGTGCATAATCATACTTTGTTTTTCTATGGCCCCTTCCACCCAATGATCTTAAAGTCCTTAACAAAGATTGATAAATTAAGCTTCACAAATCAACGCTATGAAGTAGGTAAACGTTTTTGTTCCCGTATTACAGACTGGGAAAATGAGGCAGAGGTAGGTCATGTAACTTAAGCCTGTGGCAGAACGCAGGTTTCTGGATTCATTTTCTAAAAGCATGTCATTGGGCCAGATTAATTCTAAACTGTAAGCCCCCATGGGCTGGAAAGGGAGCATGGCTTCTGGAGACATGAAGTCTGCCTAGATTCATAACGTCCACAGCCTCTCCTGGCTCAACTCCTATGTTAGAATTCAAAGCTGCCCTTCCGCAGGATGAGCACATCAGTTATCTGGAAATCACTAAGGGGCATGGAAATTTGCACAAATTAACCTTCCTGAACGAGGAGAGGCCTAAATCTATCTAACCTGTTCTTATTTTAATCTTAAACACACATTACTCAACATCAGTGTGCTGTTTGGACATTTAGCATCACTCACATCAAGGCAACCCAGCTGCTAACTTCAGGAAATACAAATGCATCTGAATTTGTTTTTTTATGTCTATGAGTAACTGATACTTGAATTCCCAAAAGGAGGCTGGGACTCCCATTGTTTTTACAGTGCTCTTGTTTTCTTCCTTTTTAACCGGCAACTATTTGTAGGTTATGAAAAGCATTTTCAGAGCTCCCCTTGACTTCAAGTAGAGTTGTGGATGCTCAGCACCTCTGAAACTTGGAGCCTCAGGTAGAGATGACCAATGCCTACTGACAGTGGGGGGAGAAGGGGCAAAGTGTTACTGAGCATGCTCATTTTGTGTGAGCATGCTCAGTACAAGCCAAGCCGCAAATCTGATGGGGGGAGGGGCATGTGACCCCATATACCTCTCCCCACATGTCAGTTCTGGCCCCAGGTGTCTATAATAAAATACCCAAAAATCTAGGCATCCAAAATTAGAGGCCACTTTGGAAAATCTGGGTCTTGACCATGCTAAGCACTCCACATGTCGTCATCCCAGAGAAGCTCAGCTATCTCAGTGGGTCATGAATGTAGAGCAGGTCTCCCAAAGGGAAAGACTTGCAGTTGTGTTTCTCCCCGGATGTAAACTCACAGTTCATACAGCAGGCAGCTCAGAATCCTGGGCACAGGGAGGCATTCTTTAAGGTGTGTAAGTAATATTCGACCAAACCCAAGATGCACATATGTAAGGATATGGACTTGAAAAATAGTTCCAAGGACTATTTCATAACAGTTCCACTGATATCTTATCAGTTCCAAAGGATTCCACATAATCTCAGTGTGCTGCGTCACTGAAGTGATGGCCACTTTTTAACAATTTTACTTTCCTTCTTGGCAGACTAAGGGCCTGATCCAATGCCCATAAATTCCAGTGGGCCTTGTATTAGGCCCAAAGAGAGAAGGAGGAATGGGAAAGGAAAGAGGACTTAGGGTGGGTCAACTGGTTCAGCTGGAAAAGGAAAACCTCACAACTCATTCCCAACCCCTGATTTAATCCAGCCAAAGCCTTCAAGGTTTGATGCTAAAGCAGTGAGATGCACCAGGGCCGTGGTGGATTCTGCAGGACTGCTAGATGCATATCTAATATGCAGTGCCTTTTTAGGGGTCCCTTAAGGAGAAGCCCATGACCCCACAGATAGGAATAGAGATGCATGGAGGCCGAGCAGAATGTCTTCTCATGTGTCTGAAGCAGAGGTGAAAGTAAGCCCGTCCGGTCCAGTCCAGCGTACTCGTAAGAAAGTGGCCACCGGTACACAGCCAACTGTACCAGCAGGGCCGCTGAAGGGGGGTGGGGGGAGGAAAGGGGGCAGTTGCCCCGGAGCCCGGTGATTTAAAAGGGCCCGGGCCTACCCCCTGGCTCTTTAAATTGCCACTGGAGCCCCAGGGCTCCCGGCTGCCGCCGCTACCCCGGGACTCCAGCGGTGATTTAAAGGGCCTGGGGCTCCTGGCCACCACTGCTGCTACCGAGACAGCGGCTGGAGCCCTGGGCCCTTTAAATCTCCGCCGGAGTTCCGGGCAGCGCAGGCTGGGCAGCGGTGAAGGGCTGGCTGGGGTAGTCTGGCTCCAGCCCCACCCCTTCTGCCTGAGGCCCTGCCCCTTCCAGGGGCCCAGAGCGCCCCCCTCCCCCTTGCCCAGGACCCCGGCCGCCCTGCATACCGGTCAGTTACTTTCATCCCTGGTCTGAAGTCCTGTAGCTTTATTCGCAAACGGGGACACTGGGTGCATGTACACTGGGAAAATCCATAGGAATTTTTCTGCACCTGTGCAGCTGTACTGATGGAGACAGGTGTTTTTACCATGCTCATCTAACCCTGCCACAACTAGCAGAGCTGCATTCATGCAGAAAAATGCTTGTCAATATTCCTAGTGTTAATAAGGCCTCTGAGGGGAAATTGTAGAGGAGGGAACTAAAGAGACAGAGCAGTGAGTGGATCTGGCCACAATTGGGAAACAGTGCCAGGAGCTGCCAAGATCCTCATAGACTCATAGATATTTAGGTCAGAAGGGACCATTATGATCATCTAGTCTGACCTCCTGCACAAGGCAGGCCACAGAATTTCACCCACCACTCCTGCAAAAAACCTCTCACCTATGTCTGTGCTATTGAAGTCCTCAAATCGTGGTTTAAAGACTTCAAGGAGCAGAGAATCCTCCAGCAAGTGACCTGTGCCCCATGCTACAGAGGAAGGCGAAAAACCTCCAGGGCCTCTTCCAATCTGCCCTGGAAGAAAATTCCTTCCCGACCCCAAATATGGTGATCAGCTAAACCCTGAGCATATGGGCAAGATTCATCAGCCAGATACTACAGAAAATTCTTTCCTGGATAACTCAGATACCACCCCATCTAATATCCCATCACAGGCATTGGGCCTATTTACCATGAATATTTAATTATCAAAACCATGTTATCCCATCATACCATCTCCTCCATAAACTTATCGAGTTTAATCTTAAAGCCAGATAGATCTTTTGCCCCCACTGCTTCCCTTGGAAGGCTGTTCCAAAACTTCACTTCTCTGATGGTTAGAAACCTTCGTCTAATTTCTAGTCTAAATTTCCTGGTGGCCAGTTTATAACCATTTGTTCTTGTGTCCACATTGGTACTGAGCTTAAATAATTCCTCTCCCTCTCCGGTATTTAGCCCTCTGATATATTTATAGAGAGCAATCATATCTCCCCTCAACCTTCTTTTAGTTAGACTAAACAAGCCAAGCTCCCTGAGTCTCCTTTCATAAGACAAGTTTTCCATTCCTCGGATCATCCTAGTAGCCCTTCTCTGTACCTGTTCCAGTTTGAATTCATCCTTCTTAAACATGGGAGACCAGAACTGCACACAGTATTCCAGGTGAGGTCTCACCAGTGCCTTGTATAACGGTACTAACACCTCCTTATCCCTACTGGAAATACCTCTCCTGATGCATCCCAAGACCGCATTAGCTTTTTTCACAGCCATATCACATTGGCGGCTCATAGTCATCCTATGATCAACCAATACTCCAAGGTCCTCCTCCTCCTCCGTTACTTCTAATTGATGCATCCCCAGCTTATAACTAAAATTCTTGTTATTAATCCCTAAATGCATGACCTTACACTTCTCACTATTAAATTTCATCCTATTACTATTACTTCAGTTTACAAGGTCATCCAGATCCTCCTGTAGGATATCCCTGTCCTTCTCTAAATTGGCAATACCTCCCAGCTTTGTATCATCTGCAAACTTTATTAGCACTCTCCCACTTTTTGTGCCGAGATCAGTAATAAAAAGATTAAATAAGACTGGTCCCAAAACTGATCCTTGAGGAACTCCACTGGTAACCTCCCTCCAGCCTGACAGTTCACCTTTCAGTAGGACCCGTCGTAGTCTCCCCTTTAACCAATTCCTTATCCACCTTTCAATTTTCCTATTGATCCCCATCTTTTCCAATTTAACTAATAATTCCCCATGTGGCACGATATCAAATGCCTTACTGAAATCTAGGTAAATTAGATCCACTGCATTTCCTTTGTCTAAAAAATCTGTTACTTTCTCAAAGGAGATCAAGTTGGTTTGGCACGATCTACCTTTTGTAAAACCATGTTGTATTTTGTCCCATTTACCATTGACTTCAATGTCCTTAACTACCTTCTCCTTCAAAATTTTTTCCAAGACCTTGCATACTACAGATGTCAAACTAACAGGCCTATAGTTACCCGGATCACTTTATTCCCCTTTCTTAAAAATAGGAACTATGTTAGCAATTCTCGAATCATACGGTACAACCCCTGAGTTTACAGATTCATTACAAATTCTTGCTAATGGGCTTGCAATTTCATGTGCCAATTCCTTTAATATTCTTGGATGAAGATTATCTGGGCCCCCCGGTTTAGTCCCATTGAGCTGTTTGAGTTTCATTTCTACCTCAGATATGGTAATATCTACCTCCATATCCTCATTCCCATTTGTCATGCTACCATTATCCCTAAGATCCTCTTTAGTCTTATTAAAGACTGAGGCAAAGTATTTGTTTAGATATTGGGCCATGCTTAGATTATCCTTAACCTCCACTCCATCCTCAGTGTTTAGCAGTCCCACTTCTTCTTTCTTTGTTTTCTTCCTATTTATATGGCTATAGAACCTTTTACTATTGGTTTTAATTCCCTTTGCAAGGTCCAACTCTACTTGACTTTTAGCCTGTCTCACTTTATCTCTACATGTTCTGACCTCAATAAGGTAGCTTTCCTTGCTGATCCCCCCCCCCCCCCGCCCTCCATCTTCCACTCCCTGTATGCTTTCTGCTTTTTCTTAATCACCTCTCTGAGATGCTTGCTCATCCAGCTGGGTCTACAACTCCTACCTATGAATTTTTTCCCCTTTCTTGGGATGCAGGCTTCTGATAGCTTCTGCAGCTTTGATTTAAAATAATCCCAGGCCTCCTCTGCCTTTAGATCCATACGTTCTTCAGTCCAATCCACTTCCCTAACTAATTTCCTTAATTTTTGAAAGTCAGCCCTTTTGAAATCAAAAACCCTAATTGCAGATTTATTTTTGTTAATCCTTCCGTTCAGTTTGAACTGAATTAGCTCATGATCACTTGAGCCAAGATTATCCCCTACAACCATTTCTTCTATGAGGTCCTCACTATTCACCAAAATCTCTCTCAAAAGTTTAAGACCTTAGTCCTAACACATATTTGTCACACATTTCTTCTGCAGGACAAGATCTTACTTGATCTTGGAGCTACAAACAAATAGTTTTAACTGCAGTAAAACAAATACTGCGGAAAAGCATAAAGGAAAAAAATCCCATTCTCCCTGTCCAAGTGTAATGAAAAAAAAAATCACAGTGTATAATATATACCATGTAAATGCCCACTTTGCCCTCAGGCAGCGCCTTTCACCCAAGGATCTCAAACCAATTTATAAAGGTTAATGAATTAAGCCTTAACAGTCCTACAGGATAATATTATTACTGCTATTTTACAAATATGTAAATTGAAGGACAGAGAGGGTAGAGCTCAAATTTTTAAGTGGCTTCTAATTTTGGGTCTTTGTGTTTCTGAATGGCCAACTTTAGACACTTCCCAGTGTCTGATTTTCAGAGGAGATAAACACCTATCACACCACTGGGAACTGCAGATGCAACTTTCTGAAACTCGGGCCACAGGGACTCAATTCTCCACTGCTGTGCACCTTGTGAATTTTTTTGTATCTGTGCAAAATAGGTTCAAAACACTCCCATTTGCATCAGTGAGGGGAGAATTCTGAATTGGTAGTGTTTTATATCCGCTTTGCATGGGTGTGAATGATTACATGAAGTGCCAGATGGGGCGAATCAGGTCTGAGGGCTGAGATACACAAAGGAGCCCTAGAGAGCTAGGTGACTTTGAGGGGGAGGGATAGCTCAGTGGTTTGAGCATTGGCCTGCTAAACCCAGGATTGTGAGTTCAATCCTTGAGGGGGCCATTTAGGGATCTGGGGCAAAAATTGGAGATTGGTCCTGCTTTGAGCAGGGGGTTGGACTAGATGACCTCCTGAGGTCCCTTCCAACCCTGATATTCTATGATTCTATGACTTTCCCTGGGAGTTAGGTGCCTAACTTCATTAGGTCCCTTTGAAAATCTAAACCTCAAAGTCTAAAGGTGGATACCCAAAATTACAAACCACTTTTGAAAAACTGACCCGTGGTGAGTTGCCCAAGGTTATTTTGTAAGTTACTGGGAGAGGAAGGACTAGAAAAAATGGTTACTTTGGTTCTTTGAGATGTTCTGTCCATGAGATCCCACTCATGGTGTGCAGGTGCCCTATGCACTGGAGATGGGGCAGGGATGGAGACTGAAGTGGCACATACATCCTTGGCTGGGTCCAAAATTTCTTCATTTATGGGCATGGCAATGCAACCTTGAGAGACTGGTTGTAAGATATCAAATTGTTTACATGCTTTCTAAAGAGGAATTTCAAGACTTCTGCCATCTTTTTGAGGTTGTCTTGAAATGCCCTACAGCCCTCAGTGACATCAGGGGCAGATGAAACCATTTCTTCATCCAGAGAGGAGGGTGAAAAATATAAAGGCATTGATGAATCCTCTTGTCAACCCATGTCCTCTCCTTCATTCTGAAGTTGCTGCTCCTCTGGAATGACATCCTCTCTGAGGCTCTTGAAGGAGGAAACTAGAAGTGGTCCAGATACTGAGTATGCCCATGAATGCTTATGTGGCCGGGTCTAGAAGCCATAAGAATACATTATATTTGACCAATGAGGTGGGATCCAAGAATGGGAATTTCAAGTACACGACCTCTATAGAATTGGATTGTGATGAGAATCACTTTTAGAAAAGTCCCTGTCTCTAGAGCGACCAGGAGAAAAGATTCCTGCTGGAAGCAGCCAAGGAAGAGGATGATGAAAATCCCTCAATCGGAAGATTCATTCATTCATAGATTCCAAGGCCAGAAGGGATCACTGTGATCATCTAGTTGGACCTCCTGTATAACACAGGCCATAGAACTTCCCCAAAATAATTCCTAGAGCAGATCTTTTAGAGAATCCAACCTTGATTTAAAAATTGTCAGTCATGGAGAATCCACCACAAGGCTTGGTAAATTGTTGCAATGGTTAATTACTCTCATTGTTGAAAAATCACACCTTATTCCCAGTCTGAATTTGTCTAGCTTCAACTTCCAGCCATTGGATCATGTTAGACCTTTCTCGGCTAGATTGAAGAGCCCATTCTTAAATCTCCGTTCCCCATGTAGGCACTTACAGCCTATAATGAAGTCACCCTTTAACCTTCTCTTTGTTAAGATAAATAGGAGGAGCTGAGATCTTGGAGATTCTGAGGTGGGCTCCCAGATTTTCTCAGAATCTCAGGTGAAGAGAGATCTGCATTACCAGTACCCAAGGTGGATTTTGAGATTGTAAACCATGGAGAGTAGACTCCACTTCAGGTGGTCTCTGAGTTCCGCTCGGGCAGTGCTGGACACCTCCATTGAAACGGTCAGTACCAGAAATCTGTGCACTGTGGAAAGTGGTACCAAGTGAATCGGCACCGGGTGAGTCAGTGCCAGTGTGCTGGCTGGTGCCACCGGATTTTTAAATTATCGATACCCCAGATGAGACTGAAACAAACAGCCTCATGATCCTCAGTGCCAATAGTTGCTCCAAGGGAACGATTTTTGCTTGGTGCTGAGTTCGATGACATATCATATACCGACTTCCCCGATGCAGAACTAGTCAAGTCTATAGTGATCTATGGCTTTTTCTTACTCAGTACCAGAGGTGTGGACTGGCGCTGAGAAGCAGCTGTGCTTCTGTCTTCCACAAACAACAGGGGTGCCTCACTGCTCCGAGGGCTTCTGAGATACAGTCTTTGAGCTCTTGGATGAAGCATGAGCTCTCTTCAATCCCCAAGAGCCCAGAGCAATGTCTCTTGTAGATGGAGAACTAGACGCATGAGGTTTTAAGGAAGGGGCAGGCACCTCTTCTCTCTGGATCACTCCCAAATCAGACACTTCCCTCACAGACTTTTCCATCCCAAAAAGTCTCAGATGGGCCTCCCTTGAGTTTTGGGCATAACCGATTAGTTGCACACGTTGTGGGGATAGGGATCTCCCTGAAACAAAAGGAACACTGATTGTGTCTGTCAGTCAAGGGAATTGCCGGGTCTCATGTTGGGCGACCTAGGTTTGACCATGAGGCTGATAACCCCGATACCAGTAACTCTAACCTAACTCTAATCGAAAACTATAGATACTTTTTTCCACCAGCCTAAATGAGTAAACTATAACCAGCAACAATAAAATAAGTACAGTCACAATGGTAAAGACTATGTAGCAAGCCTACCTTGAGCAACTGTGGGGACACTGAGGTTGTTCCAACTTGCTGCCAGTGGTGGAAAGAGGGAACTGAGGAGCATCTGGGATCGCTCCTCTCTTTACACCCTTGGGAAGGGGAGGAGGAGGGCAGGTGGGGAACGCACACAGCCCCTACAGATAATGCTGGTGAAAACATTATCAGCTCCTGCCTGTAGGATGCCTGTGCACTATGAGTGGGATCCACACGGACAAATACTTGAAGAAGAACCTAGGAGTCTGACTAGGGTTGCCAATTTATGTTGGATGTACTCCTGGAGATTTCATCACATGACATACTCTTTAATGAAAGAGTAAACTTTAATTCCTGGAGGCTCCAAGCCAATCATGGAGGGTTGGCAACCCTAATCCAGACTTCCAGTCCCTGATTTAGACACTCAGTTCATAGACTTTAAAGCCAGAAGGGAGCTGTGATGAGGCATATGCCCTACGCTGGCAAATGAAAGGTTAACCTGGGGTGGGGGTAGCAGTGGTGGGGTTAGGCTCAATTCAGTATCAGGCCCAGTTGAGGAGGAGGATAGGGCTCCATGAAGACAGGCCTGAATCAATGCAGGGGAAGACTCTGGAGTCAGGAGGCTGTGGGAGAGGCTGTTAGGGGCTCTCCTTAGTAGTGGACTAGGGAAGAAGCTGCACATGGAGACAGAACTCCAGAGTGGGAGTAATGGAGGCTGCAGCCCTATGAGAGACACTGATAACTAGGGGGGAATGCCTGCAATGCTGTGTCTTGGCTCAAGGGGGCACCCCAGCAATGA
The DNA here is from genome assembly GCF_965152235.1 of Eretmochelys imbricata. Lineage (NCBI taxonomy): Eukaryota > Metazoa > Chordata > Testudines > Cheloniidae > Eretmochelys > Eretmochelys imbricata. The sequence continues at coordinate 354,492,275 of NC_135572.1, forward strand.
GTTCCCCCCCATTAGAGGACCATTATGATAATTTAGTCTGATCCTGCATAACACAAGACACACACCATTGACTTTCATCCAATTGGTCCTACACTGGGTCTCATCACTTGTGGTTGAATCTTCCCACACAGTATGCAATGTAAAACGTTGGCCACTTTGAACAAGTCTGAACATCCACGACAACAGCCGGAGTTGGCCCAAATGCTTTATTCGCAGCTAAGTTTCAGGATAAAGTCATTTGCTTTGGCCCCCATCCCATCCCTCTCTGCCTAACTTGGGTTTCCAGCAGCTGCTACTGTATAATAAGTCCTTTCTGTTAACATATGCCAGCAATGCTCTCTCCAACCATTCGCTCCCACAGTGCGGCAGGAACCCTATTTGTGTCTAAAGTGTTTAGTCTTGTGCCTGCAGTAGATTCTAAACACCTTAGGGCAGAGACTGTCTCTAGATATTTGTGAAGTGCTGAGCGCTCTGTTGATGTTCAATAAATTACACTAATTAAGCCCAAGTGTCTTTTCAAAGCCCAACCTCCCCCCCAAAAAACAAACCACAGCCTAAGTGAGCATTAGGGCTCTGAGGGGTTTGTTTAATATTTGATCAGTTGAGTGAAACACGCACCCTGCCATGGCTAAAAGCTTGTGAAGTCTGATTCCCTGGAATGCTTTCCACTATCTGACAAGGACAGGCATGAAGCTGGTGTCCCTAGTGCTCTTCTATTAGACACAACCTGGCATGCCAGGCAGTTAATGTTCTCCCAGGTGCATAGTGCAACAGAACTATTTTTGGCAGGTTAGCCCTACATCTCTACCTGTGTTTTAACTGCCAAATAAAAAGGAGGGTTGTTGTTCTTAGGAGATCATGCGTGTAAAACCATTGTGAAGACAAGGCACTGTGGTTTTACAATCAGGTCAACCCAGGGCAGGGGGCATAGTGCTGATGATGGCTGGTGACAGCATGGGAAACATTGTAAGTGCTTTGTCTCCGCTCAGGATTTAACAGCAAGATAACTAGAACACATTTGCTATCTCCGTGTTAAAAATACCGCACTTTCTGTGTCATTGAGGACCAAGTCCCTCTCTCTCACTTTCCATGGATGCTGCTTAGCACAGGTGCCAAATCCGTGGGAGCTCTAGGGCTCAAACACCCATGGAAAAAAGACAGCGGGTACTTAGCACCCACCAGCCACAGCTGACCGCCAACCAGGTGTGCGGTGGCTGGTGGGAGGAGCCTGGGGGCGGGCTGAGAGGAAGGAGCAGTGGGGTCTCAGAAGAGGGGGCAGAACGGGAGTGGGAACAGGCGGAGTCAGGGCGGGGCTTCAAGAGCAGCAGCAGGAGTAGGCGAAGCAAGGGCGGGGCCTCGGGGAAAGACGTGGAGTGGTGGTAGGGCCTTGGGCGGCGCACCCATGGGGGGGAAAACATCAGTGCCTGTAATGCTTAGGCACACACCAATGGGTACAAACAAGTTTAATCTGTAGAAAACTGTCAATTTTCAGGGACTTACAAGTCCGAATGCTGCTGAGACTAGTCTGAAGTTGGGATGGTTCCCAGCAGCTTTTCCGGAGCAAGTCTCACTAAGCCATTCCCCTCTGCTGCTGGAAACACTCTCTGGTCCCCCGCCTGTGCTCCCCCTTCCCTTTCCCCCCTACTAGTGCATTCCGATGCCCATGACAGATCCCAGGGATGGGCAGCGCAGGTCACACGGATGGGCTTATGGTAGCTTCTGCACAGTCACTTCGTAGAGAGCAGTAGATCCATTTCGTTGTTGCCTTAAATCAATAATGCCACTGCCTCTCTGTAAGCCTAGGTTATACAGAAGCCCCTGGAGATGCTCTGAACATAAGCATTGTCCTAGCAGTGCAGGACAACTGGCCCAAACAGCAGTTCGGTGCCTATGGGCTTGTCTACACTCAAAATGCTACAGCGACATTACTTGAGCTGACCAGATGGGGTCTCCCGTTGGTGTAGGTAATCCACCTCCCTGAGAAGCGGTAGCTAGGTTAACAGAAGAATTCTTCCATTGACCTAGCGCGGTCTACTGTAGGGATTAGGTCAGTTTAACTATGTTGCTCTGGAGTGTGAATTTTTCATGACCTAAATTTTTAGTGTAGAGCAGGCCTCAGTTCCGTTTCTGCCTCTACCATCGATTCCTTTTGTTACTTAATCTCCCTGGCCTGATCAGGAATATACTTAACTTTAATGGGATTTAAGCATGGGTTTAAAATTAAGCCCATGCTTAACTGCTTTCCTGAAGAAGGGCCTTAATTCAGTCTGTAAAGAAGAGATAATAATTATGTCTTGTTTACTTTAGAGTAATAACTTCAGAACAGTGACTCATATGTGCAACATGTGGCAGAATAGGGTCCTGATCTTGGTGTAGCTTCCAGTCTCTCCTGTAAACTCCAGAATCACAAAGACTGCAACCTATATGTTCATCTTCATTTAAATTGGAATTAATTGTCAAAGATGTATATGGGTGATCAACAGGCTGTACAGGCCTTTAAGCACATTTCCAAAAGAGTATGAAAGAGCCATGACTATGATGTCATAATCGCAACCTCTCTTGTGTATTATTGTTGACAATGCCCACTATATCTCAGTGCTTAAATAACAATGAGCTAAGAACGCAGATGCCTCATTGGCAGTCACCTGAGATTTCCCATCCACCCACTGGTGCATTAACTCTTTCTCAGTGATATGGCGTTTCGATCAACTTGAAAATATTTATACACAACACCTCCAGATGTTTTCCTCACACACACTTAGATTCTTATGGTACAAATATACTTTGGTTTTAGTCCTTTCTCACAGTGATCTTTCAAGGGCATCATAAGTTGGATATCAGGTTCAGGTGGGGAGAAAAAGGAGGCAGTAGCTGATCAAGACGTCTGCATTTTGTGTAGCAATTTCTTTGTATGCTGCACATAAACGATACAGTATACAGAGAAAGGAGTGTTGTTCAATAGATGTAGCACTTGGCTGGGGAGTCAGTTTTCAGTACTTTTCTCAGCAACCATGTAAGGATTCATAGGACTAGAACCCAGGTCCACAGAGCCTGGAACAACTGAGGTGCCTTTGTTGCCACCAGATCACATAGAATGATAGCCAAGGAGCACTGAGGAATTAGGCGCCCCGGGCCATATCACTCAAACAGGCCAGAGCAACAGCACCCTGTGGCTTCTGATTGGCCAATGGTCACTATTTAACCCTGAGGGTGGTGTAGGAAGTTGTCTGGGTAACATGCAGACTTCTGGCTAGCTGTGATGCCAGGCCTCACCTTGCTTTCTGATCCCCAGTCTCTGGCCCCAACCCGATTCCAGCCTGATAACTATCTCTGATTCTGACTCTTTCCTGTTGATCCCAGCTTGCTGATTACTGCCTTGTGGCCATCCTTAACTTGTGGCCATCAGCCCAGCTGCGGCTGCTAGGCCAGACTGCCTGTTCCCTAGTCTCTTACAAACCATGGGCAAGTTACGTTACCTTCTCTGTGCCTCAGTTTCCCCACATGTAAAATGGTGCTAATGATACTGGCCTTCCTCGGTCAAGCACATTGAAACCTATACATGAAAAGTGCTAAGTACTGTTATTTATTAATTGACACTAGAACATACCATTTGAACATCTGTGTTGGGAGAATTTATGACCAAAGTAGTTAAGGACTCCGGAAAGTTTTCTCTAGATCTCCTAGACCTCATGATGTGTCTGTCAGGCTGAAAGTACAGGACAACCTTACACCCACAATGCTGTATAACACCTACGTGTGCTTCATACATATTGATTCATCCTGGACTGAAAGGAAAGCAATAACAACACCACCTAGCTCTTATCTAGTGCTTTTCATCAGTAGATCTCACAGCATTTTACAAAGGAGGTCAGTATCATTATCGCCAATTTACAGGTGGGGAAACTCAGGCACAGAGCAATGAAGTAATTTGCCTAAGGTCACCCAGCAGGCCAGGGGAAGAGTCAAGACTAGAACACAGGTCTCCTGAGTCCTAGAGGCTGATGCTCTAGCTAAATAACACAAGCTCAACTACTGTCAAAGGCATTTTGATAGAAATTACAGAAATTAACCAGACTCTGTTTAAATAACTGTGTTTACAGCTGTGAAATCCCTGGGGCCTGATTCTGATCTCACAGTAGTTTTGTGACTGGGGAGCCAGCTGTGGTCACTCAGGGTGAACTGCAAAGAATGGGGCAGACAATGCCCATAAAGCTGGTGGATATTCCAATACTTAGATTCACCATGCCAGTATAAAACAGCTTCTTTATTACTTTACTGATTACTCAGAAGTCCAAACAACACAGTTCCCTTAAAGTGATCCAGCCTCAGGCCTCCATCTAGGTACCCACGTCAAATATGATGAAAATTTCTGAAAATCTTATCTCATCATATAAAAGAAAAGGTTCTACCAATCCCAAAAGATCGGACACGTTACCTCCCAGGTTAATGAATATTCCAGATCTTACCCAAATACACACTACAGCCAATTCTTATTAACTACACTAAAATTTATTAAAAAACAAACAAGAGAGAGTATGGTTAAAAGATCAATATACAGACAGAAAGGAGTTCAATTCACTGAAGTTCAGATTCACAGCATAGATGGGTTTCAGAGTAACAGCCGTGTTAGTTTGTATTCGCGAAAAGAAAAGGAGGACTTGTGGCACCTTAGAGACTAACCAATTTATTTGAGCATGAGCTTTCGTGAGCTACAGCTCACTTCATTGGATGCATACCGTGGAAACTGCAGCAGACTTTATATACACACAGAGACCATGAAACAATACCTCCTCCCACCCCACTGTCCTGCTGGTAATAGCTTATCTAAAGTGATCATCAAGTTGGGCCATTTCCAGCACAAATCCAGGTTTTCTCACCCTCCACCCCCCCACACACAAACTCACTCTCCTGCTGGTAATAGCCCACCCAAAGTGACAACTCTCTACACAATGTGCATGATAATCAAGGTGGGCCATTTCCTGCACAAATTCAGGTTCTCTCACCCCCTCACCCCCCTCCAAAAACCACACACACAAACTCACTATCCTGCTGGTAATAGCTCATCCAAAGTGACCACTCTCCCTACAATGTGCATGGTAATCAAGGTGGGCCATGTCCAGCACAAATCCAGGCTTTCTCACCCCCCCCCTTTTTTTTTTCTTTTTTTTTTTTCCTGGACACACACACACAAACTCACTCTCCTGCTGGCAATAGCTCATCCAAACTGACCACTCTCCAAGTTTAAATCCAAGTTTAACCAGAACATCTGGGGGGGGGGGGGGTTAGGAAAAAACAAGGGGAAATAGGCTACCTAGCATAATGACTTAGCCACTCCCAGTCTCTATTTAAGCCTAAATTAATAGTATCCAATTTGCAAATGAATTCCAATTCAGCAGTTTCTCGCTGTAGTCTGGATTTGAAGTTTTTTTGTTTTAAGATAGCGACCTTCATGTCTGTGATTGCGTGACCAGAGAGATTGAAGTGTTCTCCGACTGGTTTATGAATGTTATAATTCTTGACATCTGATTTGTGTCCATTTATTCTTTTACGTAGAGACTGTCCAGTCTGACCAATGTAAATGGCAGAGGGGCATTGCTGGCACATGATGGCATATATCACATTGGTGGATGTGATGGTGAGCTTTGTAGTTGCAAAGAGTTCTTTCAGAAACAGTTCTTAGGTCATAGTCCAATGTCCAAATATCACATTCAGGGCATACCAGCATAACTGGGACCTCAGTCTTTGCAACTCAAGTTTTTCCGATGAAGCGTAAACTGATCTGAGATGACAGAATCAGGACCCAAGGATCTTTTATACAATTGCATGTCCTTTGACAAGATGGAGTTCAAAAGGTAATTAGGATGACTTTTAAAGAGGTCCATCGCCGGTACTTAGCTATAGAATTAACATAAGGCCATTTGCTTGTTCCTCCACCATTCACACTACATTTCAAAGACAGATGAATACTGAGATATCCCTTGTTTACAATTCATTTAAATGCTAGGATCTTCTTTTGACCTCTGAATTATCAGAATACAGCATAGACAGGGCTTGTTGATTACATTGTCCACCCTACTCATACATATGTAAATACACAAAAACACAATATTATCTCCCCACATGTCTTTTGAAGGTTATTTATTTTGCAGGATGTTTAACCTCTTCTAGCCATGTGTCACAAGTGTAAAACCACTGAAGTCAATGCAGTTACACTGGTGTAACATGAGTGCAAGTTGAGATTTGAATCAGTTCCTAAATTCCACAAGGAATCCACAGTCTCACCACAACTCTGCATGCTCGTGAGCAATCTCAGCAGAATGGGATAGTGACTGAATATGCCTGAAGCCTGGACTATTCTCATGCCATACTTGGTCCACTGCAGTCAGGACAGAGGCATGTTGCTAGGGCAACATAGGGGAAGCCTGTATGCTGCTAGCATTCTATTGCATTGTTCAGTCACAGAGACCGTCACCTGTCACTGGTTTCTCTCATACAGCTTGTATTTATACGTTTGGCAAATTGCCAATGATCTGCCGGTGGCAGCTAGACCTAACAGCACCCCCAGTTTAAAGATGACCAACAAAGGGGAAAAATCAAGGGGGTCTTTGATCCTTTTTGATATATAAATATGGTCTGAGCAACATGTGTGTGGCAGGAGAGAAGTGGGCAGTTAAGGGTTTTTGGTGGTGTTTTTCCCCTGTGGTTTTATATATATATATATACTAGAAATTCAGAGCTTGTCTACTCTGGACAACTGAAGAACTCATAGATTTCTGACAGCAGAGATACTGTCTGCTTAAGTTAAATCTGATTAATTGAGAGGGGGACAAGGTTTTTATTTACACTATGTAAAGCTCTTTGGTTATGTTAATACTTATTTCACTAAAACACTTGGGAGAAAAGCTGGTTTGTTAATGATGCAGAACCCTCGCCCCTTCCATTAAGGGCTGAAAAAGCATTCAATACATATCTTTGTGGCTCCCAACCAGTCCTCTATCAAAACCAGGGATGACCAGACTTAATATTTCTGGTATTTTTAAGGTTAAAAAAGCAATAAGGGAGGAAAAAATACAGGCCATTTTTATACATAAGCAAAATAGCACAAACAATTTTTAATCCCTTGCAAGTCACCTTTGAAGGAGACACTTGAGAACTTCTCCAGGAAAGTTCCTCAGCTATAGCATTTGCTTTTCTCTTTGGTCTGACATTTCCTAGTTATTCTGAGCTCCAGGACATGCTCGAAAGGTTGATCTTGTTTTCCCCAGGATTTTCTGGGCAAGGTGGATTAAGAACTTTTATGCAGCCTGCTAGAATCATAGATCCATAAGGTTAGAAGCGACCGCTAGGGTCATCTAGTCTAACCCCCGGCCAAGATTCAGGATTTGTTGTGGGACATTTGTTTGAGTGTTGAGGGCTGTTTATATGATTCTTGTACAGAGGCTCTGGCAGTAAAGGCAGTCTATTCTGGATGTTTATCTTTGATCATTTTAAATTATGGTTTAAGTGCCTAGAGTCCAAGCAGTTGTCTTTTATAAATGGAAAGAAATGAATGAATTTATGCCAATGGCCTTGCCCAGGTGTAAGTGAGTGCAGCATTTGAGGCCCTTAAGTTTCCAAAGTATGTTTTAATTACAAATGAGTAACAGAAGTGTTTGAAATCACTTCTGGGGGGCGGGGCGTGGTGGAGTATGGAGGAGGAATGTGCAAATATTTCCTTTTGGCAAGTGGGCCCAACTTGGTTTCAGCTTACTTACGCTTCCTCCATCCCCCATGATAACAGTTTGAAACATTTATTCACAGCCAGCTGTCTGTGTCTTTCAGCAAAACGCCCTATTTCCTCCACTCTTTGCTCCCTGAATTTTTCGCTCCTCTCCCCACTCCAGTAACTAAATATCAGCGTGAGAAAGCTGCACCCACTGTTCTCCTTGGATCTATTCTATTCGGATCTACAGAGGTTCATATACTGTCCTCATCACCTGAGCAGCTGACTATCCTTCTGGTAGCGCATCATACAAGGAGATTAACAAGGCTAAAGGAAATGAGCAGGAGTCATGTTGCAGCGACAGTCCTGCCACCCTTTTGCCCAACGCCATGTGAGCTCAGCTCTGCACCAGGATGGATGACACACACTTTCCCTCTCCCTCTGCTTGGAGGAGACTAGCTGCTCTAACTTCACCCAGTCCAGTGCTGCCCACTCATACTATGGTTGGCTCTGTGCAGGGGCACAAGGACATGGAGGGAAGTAAAGACTCCTTGCATCCCTCTCCCCTTTGCGCACTCACACAGGGCCAACCGCAGTCTGACTCCCCTTATTCAAAGTTTCATCCAACTCATCTCCTTTTGGGTGGGAAATTGATTACAGGGGGCTCCTAAATGTATTCCAGAAAGAGGATTCTCTTCTCCCATCAAATCCTAGAAATTCTGCAATGTGTGCAGTGCCCGGTGGCTCTGATTTCAAGCCAGGTTTCATACAGTGAGAGGCAGTACTCACCTAATTACAGCAAACGCCCCTAATTTACAGTCCACCAAAAAGCTGGTTGCACATTTAACCATGGGAATCAGCTTCCAAGTGAAAGATCTTTGTTAGGTATAGTACAAAGGTTAAAACAGCTGATGGCATCAACAGAAGCTGGCAGAGTGTCACAAAGTCTGAAAGCGAAGGATATGCAGTTAAGACGTTGTAAAGTTGTATAACTGCATACTTGTATTAGATATCCTGTGAAATTATTTGAGGACTTCAATAAGCTCAGACATAGGTGAGAGGTTTATTGCAAGAGTGGGTGGGTGAGATTCTGTGGCCTGCATTGTGCAGGAGGTCTGACTAGATGATCATAGAATCATAGAATATCAGGGTTGGAAGGGACCCCTGAAGGTCATCTAGTCCAACCCCCTGCTCGAAGCAGGATCAATTCCCAGTTAAATCATCCCAGCCAGGGCTTTGTCAAGCCTGACCTTAAAAACTTCCAAGGAAGGAGATTCCACCACCTCCCTAGGCAATGCATTCCAGTGTTTCACCACCCTCTTAGTGAAAAAGTTTTTCCTAATATCCAATCTAAACCTCCCCCACTGCAACTTGATCATAATGGTCCCTTCTGACCTTAATATCTATGTATCTATGTATAAATGTGCTATGTTGGGTAACATATTCAAGCAATACATAATTTACTTCTATGAATTTTGTTGTTGGTTTCTTTATGAAAATTAAGTTAAAAAAAAAAACACACCAATAAATAAAATGTCCCGACAGGTAGTCACACAGAACAGCTGAGGTAAGTTTGAGGGGTACAAGTAGAAGTCAACAGATTGAGATGTGGATGTGCACAAACACGGGTGCTAAATCTGATGTGGAACAGAGCTCCGTGGGCAACATCAGTTCTGCTGTGTCCAGGAGCACCAGCAGCTCTGGAACGTTGCTCTTGGCAAGCGCCATCAGACGTACATCTTTACAGTAACAGAGTCAACAACAGAAAAAGAAACTAGAATCTGATTCAGAGCAGCAAATACCCTAGCTGGCCATAGGGCTGCTTGAAGTCTGAACAGACCATAGCCCCAAGCCTGCAAGTTGCATATAGGGCATGCACGAGGTCATATCAGTATGTCACCTACAGCACAAATATATGTTACAATACACTGGTCACTGGTTCAACGTCAGGTACCCAGAATTCCCCAAGGCCCCCACATCAGCACCCATATCCGAATGCACGGCATGGGGAAAAATGCAAGATAAACCTGTGGATTTTCAGTCCTTTGGGAAGCACTTTCCTGGGTGATAGCCTCCTTAAAGGGGTGGAAAAGGGCTCCCACAGAATTCCTACGAAGGGCTCCTGCTGCCACCCCTGGTGGATCCCTTTTCCACCCCACTAAGGAGTCTTCCTAAACAGACAGCCCTATCCCAGTAGGCATTTTAGAGGACAATGCCTCAGCAGGGGACAACGGTTCCCAAAGCTCCCTGGTGCACAGGAGGAGTGTTCCCACTGTACCACCCTTTGGAACGGTGTAGCGTGGGCTCCCCTTGCAGACGACCCCGTTAGCCTGGCTGGGGGGTGGGAGGGAAGGCTGATGGCTCCATCTCCTCCCCTGCCTCACACACACACACTTTTGGGGTGATCCAATGCAAGGATGGGTTGGCAACTGAGGCTGGCCCAGGTAAGGGGCTACAAGGAGGGGAACAGTCCCAGTGCCCTGTTCCTTTTGTGCACAGGGTGCAGCCATGAGCTGGTCCTTTGGTTCCCCTCCCGGTGCAGCTGTCCGGAGGACCGCACACGGGACTAAAGCAGCGACGCCAGCTCTGCAGAAAGGGCCTGGGCCTCCCCTCGTCCCCAGGCTCGGAGCTGGACCTTAACAGCCGCGCACGGGATCCCCCTCTTTCGGAGGCGCGCATAGGCTCGCTCAGGAGCGCACGGCTTGGCTCCAGGTGCCCCTGGGGCTCGCCGACTCCTCCTTCCCCCAGAGCGCACGTGGCCCGAGCGTACGGAGGTGGCTCCTTCCCAGTGCGCTCCCCTTCTAGGGCGCACCGCACACCTGAGCCCCACATCTGCAGCCAAGCTGGGCTGGCGGTGATCGCCTCCGCTCAGGACCGCGCGCTGGTGGGGCGGGCTCGTCCCCTGCCAGGAGCAGCCCCCGCCCCCTTTGCCGACCCCCAGCCCCTGCGCTCCGGGGGAAGAGGAGGAGCGGCTGGCAGGCTGCGCTCTCTCGCTTACCTTGCAGCGCGGCCGAGCTGGTGCCGGAGGACAGGAGCCCGACGATGCCGCAGAGCAAGAGCAGCAGCCGGGCCATGGCATGGGAAGAGCTAGGGAAGGGCGCCAGCCTCTCCAGGACAGGGGCGCAAGGTCAGATCCCCGGCGGCGGCGGCTGGGGCCGGGACGGAGGCAGCTTCATTAGGGGATCAGGCTGGGCACGTTTCAGTCCCGAAAGGCACCTGAAAGGGGGGCATGTGAGTGAGGGCGCAAAGTTCCGGCTCGGTGGATCCGCCCCAGGCGCCTGGAAAAGTCTGCAGAAGAGTTTGGGGAAACTAATTCAAGTGGACTCGGCGCCTTTCGCTTTCGGTTTCAGCATTGAAGTCGCAGCCGCTGGGTCAGGGGCATTTGTCAGCGAGGGGGGAGGGGACACTTTGGCTCTCAGCAGCCCAAGGGATAGTGACCCCTGGTTCCAGTCCTCCGGCACCCCCCGGATAGGGCGACACGTGGTCCCAACCCTCCGGCACCTGGGTGAATCCAAGTTACCTTCCTTCCAGCACCTAGAGGGGAAGAAAAGGAAGACTTGTGGCGAAAGCTTATGCTCAAATAAATTGGTTAGTTTCTAAGGTGCCACAAGTCCTCCTTTTCTTTTTGCGAATATAGACTAACAGGGCTGTTACTCTGAAACCTAGAGGGGAAGGTGACACGTGGATCTAAGCATCTGGTGCGCAGAGGGAGGGCTCTGGCAACACTAGCTCTCTTGCTAGCTTTTCCTAGGGTCACACTATTATTTTCTGTGTGTTGTTCTCTCACTCCCCCACCCCATCAAATTACCCAGTTCAACCCTCCACCCACTGGGCAGACTCTATGGGGAAATAAAAAACCCCTGTGGGTGGCCCAGATCAGCTGATTCAGGCTCAGGGGATTCAGGCTTCTGCCCTGAAAAATCACTGTGTGTAGATGTTCAGGCTAGGGCTGGAGCCCAAGCTCTGGGAGTTGAGACCCTGTGAAGAGGGAGGGTCCCAGAGCTCGGCCCCAAGCCCAAATGTCTATGGAGATTTTTAGCCCTGCAGCCTGTTGATGATGGTGCCCCCAATGTGGACATGATCTGTCAACAGAGCCTCTGGGATCCTGAGTCAGCTGACTTAAGCCAGACACCTGCTGATTCTTTGGTTCAGGTGTGATCCCTTAACTGTTTATTAAAAGCATTTTCAATGGGAGGAGTCTTTCATATGTGCAATAATTTGAACAAGGTTTTAACTCAGCCCCTAAAAAGGTTTCACCCAGCTCATAACAAAACTAAAAGTTAAAGCATATGTAACCCTTCTGCCAAGTGAAGCCTGCAGCAGCCAGGGCCGGGTTCAATATCTAGAGGTTTCTTTTCAACAATACAACACAGAACCAGCTTCAGCCCCCACCCAGTAACCTGGGACAATTACACACCACCCCTTGGCACCTCTGAGAGGCAATACTTCCCCACTCATAAGCACAGTCTGAGTGTAGCAAAGAAATTTTTAATGAAAGGAGAAAAGTCATCCAACGTTAATTAGGGAAAATGCAACAAGCAGGATTCATAATCATAAAACTGTGAGCATGACACCCATCCCAGAGTGCGTTGGGCAGTGTCTTCTGCTTCAAGTTCTCGAGTTCTACAACCAGAAGCTCCTTTACTGTGCCCCTCTGCTCCTTCACCATGTCCCAGTCACAGTGGTTGTCCTTGGTCAGAGAGGACCCAGGGTTCAGAGATGCATCTGTGTGAGTTCACCTCCCCCCCAGGAAAGAAGGCACCTTGTGTGATGCATGGCTAGAAAGGGTTAAACAGCTTGCAGGCTGAATGACCCAAAGCCCACCTTTAAAGTCATGTTAGAAAGGTATGCAAATAATAATTAGGGCCATTCATGCTAAATAGGCTAGAACTTTGAAATGCAAACCTATATTGTTAGAAGTAATACTCACTGTGTATATCTAATAAGGCCTTGTCTACACTACCAAGTTTTGTCGCCAAAAACTGCCTTTTGGCGACAAAAAAGCAAGAGCGTACACACTACAGTGGGACTTTTGTCACGAAAAATGCCCAGTTTTGGCGACAAAAAACTTCCACCCCTACGAGAGACTTTTGTCTTTTCCCTTCCCTTTATTGTTGACAAAGAGCCAGTGTAGACACTGCTGATTGTTTTGTCGACAGAACTGGTTTCCACCAGTATCCCACAATGCCTGCCCCCATTGCTCTGCTCACTCGTTTTGATCTCTGCTTCCCTGCAGGCATGCGCCCCTCCCCTTTCAAAGCTCTAGGAAGTATCTGTGTGCTGCTCCCTTTGGGGAACAAACAAAGAGCAAATCATTGGAATGCTCCTGTTCTGCCCTGCACTAGGAACACACAGGGCTGCCCAGAGGATTCAGGGGGCCTGGGGTCTTCGGCGGCGGGGGTCCTCCCACTCCGGGTCTTTGGGGCACTTCGCCGAAGACATGGAGTGGAAGGACCCCTGCCGCCAAATTGCTGCCAAAGACCCAGAGGGGAAGAAGCAGCGGCAGGTCCTTCACCCCGAGTGTGTTCGGCGGCACTGAACGACCCCCCCACCGCCGAATTGCCACCAAAAACTCTCGTGGGGGCCCCTGCAGGGCCCAGGGCAAATTGCCCCACTTGCCCCCAGGCAGCACTGGGAACACAGCAGCAGACAGACCGCTGCTGGAGCCGGAGGGGGACAGACTGCTGGGCTGCTTTGCCATTCCTCAGCAGGGAGAGCTCACAAAGCTACTCATGATGCTGCTCTTGGCAACCGAGGGGGCTGTGGGAGATTTCGGAGAGAATCCTAAGATGCGCAACGATCAGTTCTTCCTTCCCACAACACTGTACTGTGGGATACATACCCATGGTGCATTGCTCACACTGTCGATGGTGGTGCCTCCAATGTGGACATGATCTGTCAACAGAGGGAGCAGGTGTGAACACCCTTTGGCGATTTTTGTTTTGTTGACTTTTGGGTGTCAACATAGCTTTGTCAACAAAACTTGGGTAGTATAGACAAGCCCTTAGATGCTACCCCTAAAAAGACAGTTCCTGTCTGTCACTATAACTATTGATTCAGAGATCAAAAGGGAATATTAACATTTGGATGAATATTGGGTAAAATAATGTCATTGTCTTTATGTTTCTTTGAAGTTTGTGATAGACTGCCTAATGGATAAATTGCCCTCTGTTAATTTGTGTAACTAATTACTGGTGGTGTTTAAAAAGTAAAAGGTTACATCAAAAGCCTATTGTTTAACCAGGACTGCATGGTCAAGTGGATGCTAGGAAGTTGTATAAAAAGACCCTTGGGTCCTGATCCTGTTCATCTCAGATCTGCTTAAGCTTCATCAGGAGAAGTTTGAGTTGCAAGACTGAGGTCCCAGTTATGCTGGTACACCCTGAATATGAGATTTGGACATTGGACTATACCCTATGCACTGAATTCTAAAGGAACTCTTTGCAACTACAAAGCTCACCATCTCTGCTATGAATCTGAACCAAAATGGATTGAACTCATGTCTGCACATATATTGATCTTTTAACCATACTTTCTCATTTGTTTTTTAATAAATTTCAGTTTAGTTAATAAGAATTGGCTGTAGCATGTATTTGGGTAAGATCTGGAATATTCATTAACCTGGGAGGTAACGTGTCCGATCCTTTGGAATTGGTAGAACCTTTTCTTTTATATGATGAAATAAGATTTTCAGAAATTTTCATCATATTTGACGTGGGTACCTAGATGGAGGCCTGAGGCTGGATCACTTTAAGGGAACTGTGTTGTTTGGACTTCTGAGTAACTAGTAAGGTAATAAAGAAGCTGTTTTATGCTGGCTTGGTAAATCTAGGTATTGGAATATCCACCAGCTTTTTGGGGTTTGTCTGCCCCATTCTTTGCAGTTCACCATAATTGAATGACCAAGGCTGGCCCCCACTGGAACCCCGGTCACACGTTGCTTGCTCCACCATCCGAGCACTTGCTTTGGCTGTCCCACCAGCTGCGGCACCTCATTGCCTCACCAGCCACTCTTTCCGCTCATCAGCCATTCATTCACCAGCCGACTGTCATCACCTCCTATAACCTCTGCACATCAGTCTCTTAGTACTGTAATTTTCAGGTCTTTGCAGGCTGAGTAGAAACACTACCCCATCTCAAATTATTTTAATTCTCTGTGATTTTTAGCTCTTACTAGGTTGGGCAGAAACGCAGTCCCTCCACAACTGATTTCAGCTCTGATTGAGCATTTAAAATAACAAAGAGGCTCCTAGTGGCCACACCTTCTGCTTGGGACACCTATACCCACCCCTCTTACTTTCACAGGGCTCTGGCATTCAAGCCCCTGGCTTAACGAGGTCCTTTCAGCTGAGCGTGATCCTCTCATTTGAGGCAGGTTAAGCACAGTTTTGCTCCCCTTTATTCATACAATAATGACAACAATATTGGAAACAGTCTTTCACTACCTTTGCATTCAGTACTAAAGTGATTTGTGACCCAACACCAGTCAAAGTTGATTACTTTGAGTAACACCACTTTAGCTGCTGGATATCTAAGCAGAATAGTTGTGTTCATGTAAATACAGTTTGCTCCTGAAGTCTCCTGTCTCCCTCCCACCCAACTAGCTGTCAGGGGAGAATTCATTCAGATCCTGCTTACACATAAATAGAATAAAAGCACTGAGTTAATAGGAACACTGAGCAGCTTAACAGGAGTTTTTGTCACACTCTTTTAAGAGCCCCACCCGTCCGGAAGACAGAGGGCTGGGAGCCTGGTATCACCCTACTCTCTAGGTGCTAGGAGGTTGGGTCTGTTACCTAAAGAGAGTTTGGGGCTGTAAGTTAAGAAACTGTTCCTTTTGCTCTAGGTTCCTTCTGCACTCAGAGACACAGGACTTTGTTCTTTCTTTTTAAATAAACACAACAACATCAAAGAAATATCTATCACCAGTTTAAACTCTCAACTGGAACAGCCCTAGGGACCAAAAATGTGACCAGTTGCACAGATCAAAAAAGGGTGACAGTATTGTGCCCTATATTCTTTCCTACCCACTAGCAAATATTTTAATTCGGGATGGACAAACTAGTTCAGCTATAGTAAACTAAAGATTAACCTGAACTTTTGCCTAGCACATGAATCAAAGGGATTGATAATTTTTGAGCAGTTTATGTTCAATGTGCATTTCCCTCTTAATTTCCTGTTCTCAAGAGCAGAAGTGAAGATAATGCTATATTGCAAGATAAACAGTTCTTTCCCAATTCTGACTCTGACAATCAAGAAGTGGTTAAAGCCCATGTTTCTTAGTTTACCATAGCTAGTTCATAGTGGTGTCCTTTGGATTTGAAAAGTGTGGTATGTGAAACCAAATGTTGAACAGTTACAAAACCAAGCTTATCATACCCTACATCAGCCTAGAACTAACAAGTAAACACAGAAGAGAAAATTCAGGAGTGAAACAAGAACCTGGAAGTTGACACATTAAATGCATCTGCGGTGTTTGTCTCACCAACACACATTTAAGATCACATAGCTACAATTACAAAAAGTCAGGAAATGCAAAAGATAAGTCGCAGACCAACTCCAATGCAGAAAAGACCTGCATGTTTTCCCTCCACTCACCTACCACAGAATGGGCAGGAGATTCAGTCTCCAAAACCCATGAATCTTGGTATGGCTCCTGGAAGTCCATGACCCATGCAGAGGCCCTGTCTCACAGTGCTTATGTGGTACCCTGCTCTCTCCTTGGTTCTTCTCTGAGAGTCATATTTCTAGGAACTTCTCAGTCCCTGCGTTTCCCCTCAAGGATGACTGTACAGCACAGGGAGAGTTCCTGGCAAAGCTGTGGATCCTTATGGATTTGGTGGATGGGGGGAATAATTCATATCTCTAAGATTTAGGGCTGGTCTTTTAAATTCCACCCTATACAAATTATGACCTGATATTTGGTGATGGTGTTTAGATGGTTTTGTTTATTTTTCGCCATTTTGATTTGTAAAGAACAAGTAGGTCGCCATGTTGAACAGCCTTCTTGTTGTCTTCAGGAAAGAAAAGGCAGGAAATCTACTAGCTAGTTGCTAGGCAACAGAAGGATTGTATAGGCTGGAAACGAGCAGGAAGGCGTTGCTTCTCCTTTTGCTCTTGCCTTGGAAGGAAGGGAAGTGGTCAGACACTAGTTATCCGCCTAGATAACAACTCACCTCGGAAGGGAAAAGATTTAAATTATTGTTTGGGTTTATTATTTGAAGGGAAGCATACATCTATCCACGGGGTTTTACCTCAAGTGGTTAGGGCTATCACCCGCAGACAGGACGTCGCAAAGGGGTTAGGGTGGGAAGTTACTTAGGCGTCTCGGCTGAATCATCGTTGTTCGTTGCCATTCTCCACTGCAGTAGCTGTTCCAGTGATGATCGTGGTCTGGAGAGTTGTCGTCATCTATCAAGTCCCAGTCTCAGCAGCAGCTTCTGGACAGGATATAGAGAGCAGTTATCACTCGTCCCGTTGTAATTCCTGTGTGAAAGAGTGGATGGTTGTTAATCTGTTCAGTTATTATTAATCCTTCCTCTCATTCCTTTGTTCATCCCATTCCTTTTTCCCCTAGTTAATAAAAGTTCGGTTGTTTCAGTTGTGGTTTTCTGTAATTATTTTATATAAGCTCTGATAGATGGGCTATACTGAGGGAATCTTGGGAGACTTCTGTTGGCTCCCCGCAGTTTTCTGAAAGTAGGGTCCTGAAATAAATGACAAAAACTAACAGTCTACCCTGAAAACTTACATCAGCATAGCTACATCTCTTTGGGGTAAATCCACACTCCTGAGAGATGCAGCTATGTCAACCTAATCCCTGTTGTAGACAACGCTAGGTCAACAAAGAATTCTTCTGTCAACCTAGTTACTGCCTCCCTGGGAGATGGATTAAGTACAACAATGGGAGAACCCCTGCCATCGCTGTAGTGAGTGTCTACACTTAGAAACTCTACAGTGGCACAGCTGCCACTGTAGCACTTTAGTCTCACTCCCTGCTCACAGAAGGAAAGGATGCAGAGTGGAGGGAGGAATGCTGCACAGATGCCACGCATCCACACACACGTGGTCTATGAGCTGCGGGATTTTCATCCTTGGAGAATGATTCCGGCCTATGGTTCTGTCATAAATATAAAGGGAAAGGTAAACACCTTTAAAATTCCTCCTGGGCAGAGGAAAAACCCTTTCACCTGTAAAGGGTTAAGAAGCTAGGATAACCTCACTGGCACCTGACCAAAATGACCAATGAGGAGACAAGATACTTTCAAAAGCTGGGGGGAGGAAGAAACAAAGCTTCTCTCTCTGTCTGTGTGATACTTTTGCCAGGGACAGAACAGGAATGGAGTCTTAGAACTTAGTAAGTAATCTAGCTAGGTATGTGTTAGATTCTGATTTCTTTAAATGGCTGAGAAAAATAAGCTGTGCTGAATGGAATGGATATTCCTGCTTTTGTGTCTTTTTGTAACTTAAGGTTTTGCCTAGAGGGATTCTCTATGTTTTGAATCTAATTACTCTGTAAGGTATTTACCATCCTGATTTTACAGGGGTGATTCTTTTTACCTTTTCTTCTATTAAAATTCTTCTTTTAAGAAATTGAATGCTTTTTCATTGTTCTTAAGATCCAAGGGTTTGGGTCTGTGGTCACCTATGCAAATTGGTGAGGATTTTTATCAAGCCTTCCCCAGGAAAGGGGGGGTGTAGCATTTGGGAGGATTTTGGGGGGAAAGACGTTTCCAAACAGACTCTTTCCTAATAATACCAGTTAGACGTTTGGTAGTGGCATGAAAGTCCAAGGGCAAAAGGTAAAATAGTTTGTTCCTTGGGGAAGTTTTAACCTAAGCTGGTAAAAGTAAGCTTAGGAGGTTTTCATGCAGGTCTCCACATCTGTACCCTAGAGTTCAGAGTGGGGAAGGAACCTTGACAGGTTCCAACACTTTTATCAACTTTAAAGCCAAAATGTGGGTAATTTCTACGTCACTTATTTCTTAATCAAATAAACAAAACGTAATAAATTCAGTGAGAGTCTCATGAGGTATGACGTGCAGATTTCAGCCTGAAACAGAGGAGATCCTTTCCTAAAATTCTATGGCACATGTGTTCCCTCTTTAAAATCAATGCATTCTTGTAGCTTTCAATACTAGTCTGTTTGCAGTGTTGTAGCTTTGTTGTTTCATGCAGGATAGGTCCATCAATCAATGGCTATTAGCCAAGATGGGCAGGAATGGTGTCCCTAGCCTCTGTTTGCCAGAAGCTGGGAATGGGCAACGGGATGGATCACTTGATTTACCTGTTCTGTTCATTTCATCTGGGGCACCTGGCATTAGCCACTGTCGGTAGACAGGATACTGGGCTAGATGGACCTTTGGTGTGACCCAGTCTGGCCGTTCTTATGTTCCTATGTTCTTATTCCCAGGGTATGAGAGAGTCAAGGTGGGTGAGGCAATATCTTTCATAGGACCAACTACTGTTGGTGAGAGAGACAAGCTTTCGAGCTCCACCGAGCTCTTCTTCAGGACCTGTATGGAGCTCACAAGCTTGTCTCTCTCACCAACAGAAGTTGGTCCAATAAAAGATATTACCTCACCCACCTTGTCTCTCTCAGTACTAGGCTGTAACATTCATGGAATATGAGCACCCTACAGTGGCCAACACATAGTATCTCCCTTAAAGTCCCACAGAAGTAAAGCAAAGACGGGTTAGCCTAATTCAGAGTGGGTATATGAAGGAGGAAGTGAATTTGACCTGTCTCCAGCATCCAGTACCTATTGGTCTTTTACAGAATGATTTATTGATAACTTTTTCATTTGATCATATGCTAGATTTGCTCATCCTATACCCAAGGTCCTTGGGTTCCATTCTCCCATACAAGTGGGTCTCTTGCACATCTGATATAATGGTACATCTCTCATGGAAATGTGTATCCAGTGTGGGTCAGACTCAGTCTCCACTCTCCAAGCCTTGAGTCTCCATTAAGCAGCCCGAAGACTAGAAACTTAAGTTTGCATAAACTTGAGCATAAACAGCGATTACCACAACTTTAGAACCAGAAAACCAGCTGCTCCCTCCATCTCTTAGAAATGACTTAGTCCTGTGGCCTATACAAGACAAAATGACAGAACAGTCATTCACCCCTGGATAACAAATTCCATGTACCACCTTTACGATAATCAACAGTCACCAGGGCAGCATTTTGTGATGATCCAGCCTCCTCTGAAGTATAGCACACACTGCTGCTCTGCATGGTACCAAGATGCACAACAGGGAAGTTGTCCATCAGAGGACTGCATTTGGCATGCCACTGAAATCAACAAGATTCACAGCAACATGCAATGAAGACCTCAGATTTGAACACCAGCATCTTGGTAGGGGGAGGGGGCATCCTGTTTGTGGCTATGAACCTTGAAGTCTCTTTCTCTGATGGGTTGATGGTATTTTTTTTTGTTAAGATAAAATTAGAACAAAGATGTTAAATTTGACAACAAAGCCCATCAGTGTTATTAATGCTTCCTAAGTCTCCTTTATGTCTGACTTCTAACTATCTCAGGCACTTACGTGGTCTTTACTATGTAAGCAGAGTTTGAATGAGCTCTCCCATGATATCTACTGGTGAGCTGTGGAGAAGGACTTCAGGAGCTGATCTTGTTTGCATGGACACAACCACCCTGCCTAGGTGCTCAGCATGATGGGATTGCTTGCCCAAATGATCACTTGTGGCTGCTGTTGGATCCCCAGTCTTCTTGTTACTGGGGCAGGAGTAATAAAGCGTTGTTATCTTTGTTGTGTGAACCGAGGGCAGCAGAACTGTACCTGGCATACCCTCATGGAGGGACTCACCCTCAACTGTATGGTACTCGCTAGGCAGGGGACATGGATTCCAAAGCTCAATGAGTTGAGAGGCAGGCAGGGGTCTGGTTTAGGGGTTCTAGACATCATTTGACTCTTGCTTTTCATGGTATAATAAAAGGGCTAATTTAGGCTTAGTTGAGAGTTTTTGTTACTGCTGCAGAGTTGAAATCATTGATGTTCTGGGACAGTGTCTCTATTGCAAGAGATTGCCCAGTGTGCACCAGCAGTGAGGCTCCCCACCAATGAGCTGAAATCACTGGGAGCTGTGTTAAGTGGGAGGTCCAGAAGATGTCTTGGTGAGCGGTTGGCTAGTGGAGAGGTCTGGAGCAGAGCTCTGTGGAGAGGCACAACAGTTGGCCGTTGGGGTGATGAGTGAGTGCCTGAGCAGCGGAGTGTGTAAGGTGCCTCTCTGTGCTTGCGAGAGGGGAAGTATTGCCTCTTAGGCACGCAGGGAGTGGTGTGCAATTGTCGCAGGTCACTGAGTGGGGGCTTGAATTGCTTTTGTGTTGTATCATTGAAAAGGAACCCCATACTGAACCTGGCCCTTGTTGCTGCTTGTTCTACCTGGCAGAAGGGTTACATTTATTTAATCTTTACTACATCTATTCTCACAACACCCATATCAGGTAAGTGCTATTATCCTCATTGTACAGATGGGGAACAGAGGCACAGAGATACTAAGTGACTTGTCCAAGGTCACACAGGAAGTCTGTGGCAGAGCAGGAAATTGATGCCAAGGCTCCCAAGTCTCAAATCAGTTCCCTAACCCCTGGACTGTTCTTCCCCTCCACTTCAGCTTTGCAAAAAGATAGAGAGAGATTCCTGACTGCAATTATCTGTTATCTCTGTAACATAACCACTAACCCCATCCTCCTGGTATAACCTATCCTCATTCACTCCGTGAATATATATAATAGAGCAGGTCAAAAAAACTCTCCTCCCACCCCTGCAAAAATTTTTGAATTAAAACATTGTTTTTGAATCTTCTAATATTTTCCACGTAAGCGGTTGCTGTAGCTGCGATAGGGTTGTTATATGATTATATGTTATATATATGTTATATGTTATATGATTGCAAATGGAAGAGAAGGAGGTTCACACATAAGTGGAGGGGCAGGGAGGTGTTTGCAAAACAAATTTGTTCTCAAGATGTGGTTTATGCTTCAAAGATTCTGGTTCTTAATGGCTGCAATGATCACCAAGAGCATGATTTTACAAAAGTGGAAGAGTAGGCTTATGCCCAGAACAGAGCAGTGGTATTCAGACCTGTCTGCGATACTAGTCCAAAGAAAGAATAACTTATCGCCGTAGAGAACAAGCATCTGAATTCAAAGACATTTGGACTCCGTTTCTAAATACAGTTGGATAAAAAAATGTTGATAGCTCAAATAATGCCAGACCTCCACTGCACCTAACTCCCCTTTCCCCTACCCCCAGTCCCCTCTTTCCCTCTTCTGTCTATTCATGT
The DNA here is from genome assembly GCF_965152235.1 of Eretmochelys imbricata. Taxonomy (NCBI): domain Eukaryota; kingdom Metazoa; phylum Chordata; order Testudines; family Cheloniidae; genus Eretmochelys; species Eretmochelys imbricata. The sequence continues at coordinate 354,514,291 of NC_135572.1, forward strand.
ATGTATTCTCCTATTTTATTACTGTTTTCCCCACCCTAACATGTTATGTCTTTGTAGCGTTGTCTGGTTTTGTAGTCTAGGCTTGCAGCTTTGACTAGTTGTAAAATTGCATAATTCTATTGGATAGTGAAACATGCAGTATTTGGAAATATACATATGCTGTACTTTTCATTGTCTGTTTCCTTATGAAAACATTAATCACAAAAAAAGATGAGGCTCATACCATGAAAACATCTGAGACCATCTGGCACTAACCAGGCTGATCTATAGCACCAAAACTTGATCTACTTTCTTTTCTTCTTACCCAGTGAATTTTAGATATAGATACTCTCACACAAAAACAAACACTCATGAGAGTTAAGGTTTCTCCTGTGATTAACACAACTCCTATACAAGCTACAAAACAAGAACAGTCGAATAAAAACAAAGTATTAAAAAGTAGGGAAATGACCAGATAAGTATTATACCAAAATAACCGCAACCAACTATGGTAAAAGAACACTAAGGTTGCAAAGTCAAGTACTCAAACATTAGTCAGTGCCAGAATTAAGACTGCTTGTGCAACCGTATAAATTTGGCCACTCTGTGCATATGCATTATGACAGTCTTGAATTACACGTTTTACTAATTTTTTAACAATGGCCTAAATATCTATTTTTCACTTACCCAGTTCTCAAAAACCGCCATACGGTTTCTGCTCAAATTTATAAAAAGCAAAACCAGACCTGAGCCAGGGACTAAACATGGAATATTTCAGCCTACACAGTTGGTGTTTGTCCAAGTTATAAACAACTGAAAACAGTTATAAATTGCGATGAACAGTTCTGGGGAACTTTAACTGTAGGCATCCTTACTCTTCCACAGCTAATTCTGTTACCATTACAGGACTCGATTCAGGGCTACAGTCAGAGAAAAGCTGCGTCCTGAAAAGCCCCCCCCCCACCCCCACCCCAAGTATCGGGACTGTCCCTATAAATCGGGACATCTGGTTACCCTACCCCCAGCAGAAGTTGGAGCAGCTCTGCGACAACTGAATAAATTTAGGCTGGAAATTAGAAGGTTTTTAACCATCAGAGGAGTGATTTTCTGGAACAGCTTCCCCCTAGGAATAGTGGGGGCAAACAACCTATCTAGTTTTCAGATGGAGCTTGATAACTTTATGAGCAGGATTACATGATGGGGTTGCCTGCCATAGTAGGGGACTGGACTTGATGACCCAGGAGGTCCCTTCCAGTCCTATAGCCTATGTTCCTAAGTCTTGTACTGTAATTCATGGCAGCCTGCCGATGACTGGCTTTTGGCTGCTCTGTAGCTCAGAATAGCCAAAGAACTGAGCACTATAGCTTTTCCCCTTTCTGCCTCAGCACATCCCTGTCCACCCAGGCATATCCTCTCTCACTACCAGGGATACACCAGTATGCCAGGAGTTGCACACAGGCCAGTATATGGCGGAGTACATTGGATGGCTGTGGTTCCTTAATGGCCCCTATAATCAGCCAAAGTGGAATACAGCAGGGGCCAGAATCTGGCTCAGTATTCACAGGTGAAATTTCACCTGGTGGCTTGCACAAACTTGAATCTGACGCATATCTGTCAACTTATTCATCATTAATGTATGATCTCTTAGTCGAGGTTAGTCCCTGGGTCACCCGGCTGCCCCACCATCTCTCACTACCCCGTGAAGTAAGGGGAAGGGTGTTAGACACTCCATAAGGTAATGAAAGCTAAATCTATCTCATCTAGCCCTTAGTATTTGTAAAGTGTTTATCACAATAACGCTGTACCCGAATAGAGTACAGGGATTAAACAGCAGTGAGGCTGCCTGGGAGAAGTCAGTAAAATCAATTATGGTTGTTGTTATTTCTATTGCAGTGGTGCCTAGGGACCCTGGAAAAGGATTAGGGCCCCCTTATTCTAGACACTGCATGCACAAAGACAGTCCCTGCCCATGAGATGGGTGGGTAGAAAGCTGGCTAGATTGTCGGGCTCAACGGGTAGTGATCAATGGCTCCATGTCTAGTTGGCAGCCGGTATCAAGTGGAGTGCCCCAAGGGTCGGTCCTGGGGCCGGTTTTGTTCAATATCTTCATAAATGATCTGGAGGATGGTGTGGATTGCACTCTCAGCAAATTTGTGGATGATACTAAACTGGGAGGAGTGGTAGATACGCTGGAGGGGAGGGATAGGATACAGAAGGACCTAGACAAATTGGAGGATTGGGCCAAAAGAAATCTGATGAGGTTCAATAAGGATAAGTGCAGGGTCCTGCACTTAGGACGGAAGAATCCAATGCACCGCTACAGACTAGGGACCGAATGGCTAGGCAGCAGTTCTGCGGAAAAGGACCTAGGGGTGACGGTGGACGAGAAGCTGGATATGAGTCAGCAGTGTGCCCTTGTTGCCAAGAAGGCCAATGGCATTTTGGGATGTATAAGTAGGGGCATAGCAAGCAGATCGAGGGACGTGATCGTTCCCCTCTATTCGACATTGGTGAGGCCTCATCTGGAGTACTGTGTCCAGTTTTGGGCCCCACACTACAAAAAGGATGTGGATAAATTGGAGCGAGTCCAGCGAAGGGCAACAAAAATGATTAGGGGTCTAGAACACATGACTTATGAGGAGAGGCTGAGGGAGCTGGGATTGTTTAGCCTGCAGAAGAGAAGAATGAGGGGGGATTTGATAGCTGCTTTCAACTACCTGAAAGGGGGTTCCAAAGAGGCTGGCTCTAGACTGTTCTCAATGGTAGCAGATGACAGAACGAGGAGTAATAATCTCAAGTTGCAGTGGGGGAGGTTTAGATTGGATATTAGGAAAAACTTTTTCACTAGGAGGGTGGTGAAACACTGGAATGCGTTACCTAGGGAGGTGGTAGAATCTCCTTCCTTAGAGGTTTTTAAGGTCAGGCTTGACAAAGCCCTGGCTGGGATGATTTAACTGGGAATTGGTCCTGCTTCGAGCAGGGGGTTGGACTAGATGACCTTCAGGGGTCCCTTCCAACCCTGATATTCTATGATTCTATGATTCTATGAGAGTTCCCAAGAGAGGATTTAGACAATATGGGTAAGATGAACAAACAGAAAAAGAGGAGGCGGTGAGGGGGCAGATAAGGGTATATAGAATTAGGTGTGTTTTAATAAACTAGTCATAAGACTGGTCTCAGTAGACACAAGTGGTTAACAGCCTAAATAGGCAGTAGTGGTTTATAGGTATCCCAGCAAAAGCAGGTTTTAAGGGGAGATTTAAAGCAGGGTAAGGTGGTGGCTTTGCTAATTTTGACAGGGAGTTTTTCCCAAATATAAGGGGCATCATGGGAGAAAATGTTAAGGAGCTCATGGGAGCAGCAGGTGATCAAGGGTCGCTTCATTGGCAGGGATTGATTTGGAAGGGTAAGGGTGCGGCTGTGCGCCACTTCTGATTTGACTGGTGTGATGTAATTTCACTGGGCTAACACAAGGATACAAATGAATGTTTTACACTTTGCTAACATTTCAAAATGGTGGCATTTTAAATTCTTTAGTAAAACTTAGATTTTTACGAATTATTTGTGCTTCAATTTCCATTTTCTCTGCCTGTGCTCTCAAGGTTTCCAAAAATTATCAAAAATTATTCAAAAATTATCTCAGATTCATTGACCAACTCACTTAAAGTTAATCTCTTACACTTCAGAGACACTTAGGCGATCACCCACTGCTAGTTATGTCTCCTTAGTGATTCGAGGGTTCACTTACTTTTCTATAAGGAACCTCTGTGACCTACTAATGAAAAGTTATCCTCAAAATAGTGCTGTCTTTTCCCTCTTCCACAGCTGTCATTAATCTACTTTCTAACATTCACCGTCAAGATGGAATCACTCACTATAACTAGGTGTCTAGTTCGGCATATCCTTAAACTGTGTATATACATTGCAGAAACTTACGTAATGCAGAGGAGATACACCTGTGAAAATAAAAATAATTGTGTGACCCCGGCAAACTCTCTGTCTGGGCATGGATAGTTAATAGAGATGCATAAATCCAGGTGGTTATAATCAAGTAGGTTAATAAAACTCATTAGGTTACCTAAAAGATTGCTATACTTCAGATCCTATAACAGTTATCTACTATTTACATTTTTGGATACACAAAACAGCCACCATGTGCACTAGATGCCTAAATTGAGTAATTGCAACCATCACCCTTCTTCTCCCGTGTCCTCCCTACTCTTTGTCACGGTCGCTTGTGTCTCATTTTTAGATGATGAACTCTGCAGGGTGGGTGCAGTGTCTCTCTTTGCCTTCTGTGAAATGGCTCATACATTTGGATACTGGATAGTACAATATCTGGATTCTACAATAGAATAATTCATACAATGATCAGTTCTTTCAGATGAGCAGCAACATACCTCATATCAGGGCTGTCTCTGCACCGTACTGAGGGAGATGTAAATTCAATCACAACACTTTGAGCTCAGCTGCTAATCCCCTACTTCAAGAAGAGCTTGGTCAGGCAGGCATCAAGCTGCAGATGTGCATTGAACCCAACTGCAACTGCAGAGGGCCCCACACCCATGGTCAGCATGTTCAAAAACCTCAGATGTGATTCCTTGCTCAGCTTGCAGGAGGCTCCAGTTTCACAGAAAGCTCCCAGTCCACCCAGCACCAAAATCCTGGCAGTCCACTAGCTGCTGTTGATCTGCCCAGAAATAAGCCCCTGGCCTTATGTCGGTTAGCCAGCCCTATGCATATTTCACCTTTAAATCTCACCTGCTCAGACGCCGGTTTCCACTGTGTAGCACACTCAGTGGTGGGACTGGAGAAATCACTGTAATAAACGTGTGGCATGCAACCGTGTTGGAAGAGGCATCTGAGCTTTATTTCCTGGGGCTTGTCCCATCAGCTGGGTCAGGAGCACAAAGCTTAATACCCCTGTTACTGTGGAGTGGGACTCTGCTCCCACCCAGGAGGGATCGGAGTGGCTCTCTGCTCCCCACGCCTGCAGCTGCTACTCTAACTGGGGCTGCGGGGTAGTTAAGTGACTCTCCACAGACGCCCACTGTGGCTACTTCTCTCAATGGTCAGGGGGCTGTTGAGCAATTCTCTGCTCTCCCCCAAGCTGCTTTTCTCACTGGAGCCAGGGAATGATTCTCTCCTTTCTGCCAATTCCCCCACTGGGGGGGGGGGGCGTCGCGGAGGGGATTGAGTGTGCCATTGAGTGGCTGTGGACTTCCTATCCCCCACCCTTGAAGCTGGTTCTCTTCCTGGTGGGGGGCCATTTACTGTTTTTCTGCTCTTCTCAACTACCCCTCATTTCAAGGGACAGCCCGCACTTTAGTTCCAATGTACCTGGGTTCTCTTGGGGTTCCCCCAAGCTCTTTTTTAGTTGGTTTTCCAAGAACTTAGTTTGACTTGAGTTTTGTCACTCTGGTTCCTTTATGGGGCTGAGTTGATCACACCCAAGCATAGGGCGTGAGCCCAGGGTGTACCACACATCCAAAATTACACAGCAAACCTCTTGCTTTCTATACTTTTAGGCATGTTATTGCAGTCTATACATTATACTATACATTATATTACATATTTTTGGCTTGGCTTGATTACTTTGTAAACCAAGCCAATCCCTGTTCAGCATGTTTGTTCCTGCTTGACCTACTTTTTAACCTTCTTTTTACATTTTTTATTTATTTTCTTTGTTGTTACGGTAAAAGCTGTTATCTGGCACTTTACCAACCAGAAAGCTCTAGAAACTGGCATTTCGGATATCTCCCAATTCAAATCTTCAAACTAGTAACCAGGACCGATGGCAAAGCTATTTGGGACCTGAGTATTTCCAAGAGCACACGGACTATGCTTGAGTTAGCCGAGAAGAGCCGAATGCTGTTCTTTCTGTTTGTGTCTGCCATTGTGATCAGTCAGTTTATTACTCGGTGTATTGTCCTGTGTTTATCATAAAATATCAAAGCCACCCTACCATTATGGCATCCAAAATACCAGTGTAATGCAAAGGAGAGAAGCGTAAGAGAGTTGTGTTGACATTAAAACAGATAATAGATATTTGTACATGTCTTGAAAAAGGCAAGAATAGGAATGTTTATTAATTTTATTGTATTCTAGTTCTTTGAAAATTGGTAATCCATTGGTAACTATAACTCTTAATTAACTGGAATTTTTGACTAACTGGCACCCGCCATTTCTCCAACCATGTCAGATAACAAAGCTTTTACTGTGTTTTATTTGTAGTAAATGGTTTCCTGGGTGTTCTTCCTCCTATTTTGGCTAGCTTAGACATTTTGGTTTTTAGCTTACCAGGAGAGGGATAGCTCAGTGGTTTGCGCATTGGCTGGCTAAACCCAGGGCTGTGAGTTCAATCCTTGAGGGAGCCATTTAGAGATCTGGGGCAAAAATTGGGGATGGGTCCTTCTTTGAGCAGGGGGTTGGACTAGCTGACCTCCTGAGGTCCCTTCCAACCCTGATATTCTATGATCCATTTACTTATTTTAGGGAGCATAAATATTTTGTTTTTAGCCTGCTAATTAATTCTGGTTTGTTTGTTTTTTAATGGGGCCTTTCCTATGTTATGACCGGGGTCCTAGTGGGGAGCCAGCTGTGGTCACTCAATTAGGGTGAACTGCAAAGAATGGGGCAGACAGTCCCCATAAAGCTGGTGGATATTCCAATACCTAGATTCACCAAGCCAGCATAAAACAGCTTCTTTATTACCTCACTGGTTACTCAGAAGTCCAAACAACACAGTTCCCTTGTGAGCCACCCTCAGGCCTCCATCCAGGTATCCACGTCAAATATGATGAGCATTTCTATAAATCTTATTTCATCATATAAAAGAAAATTTTCTACCAATCCCAAAGGATTGGACACATTACCTCCCAGGTTAATGAATGTTTCAGATCTTACCCAAATAAACGCTACAGCAGGGGTGGGCAAACTTTTTGGCCTGAGGGCCACATCAGGGTTCAGAAACTGTATGGAGGGCTGGGTAGGGAAGGCTGTGCCTCCCCAAATAGCCTGGCCTCTGCCCCCTATACGCCCCCTCCCACTTTCTGCCCCCTGACTGCCCTCCAACTGCCCCCCTCAGAACCCTCAACCCACCCAACCTCCCCTGCTCCTTGTCCCCTGACTGCCCCCTCCTGGAACCGCCCGCCCCTAACCACCCCCCCAGGACCCCACCCCCTATCCAACCCCCCCGCTCCCTGTCCCCGACTACTCCGACCCCTATCCACACCCCCACCCCCGAAAGGCCCTCGGGGACTCCCACGCCCTATCCAACCACCCTCTGCTCCCTGTCTCCTGACTGCCCCCTGGAACCTCCTGCCCCTTATCCAACCCCCCCGCTCCCCACCCCCTTACCATGCCGCTTAGAGCAACAGGACGGGCAGCCACGCTGCCCAGCCAGAGCCAGCCACGCCGCCCAGAGCGCTGGTGGCCCGGCGAGCTGAAGCTGCAGGGGAGGCGGGACAGCAGGGAAGGGGCCGGGGGCTAGCCTCGCCAGCCTGGAGCTCAAGGGCCGGGCAGGACGGTCCCACGGGCCGGATGTGGCCCGCGGGCTGTAGTTTGCCCACCTCTGCCCTACAGCCAATTCTTATTAACTAAACTAAAATTTATTAAAAAACAAAAGAGAGAGAATATGGTTAAAAGATCAATATACATACAGCCATGAGTTCAATTCATTTAGGTGCAGATTCATAGCAGAGATGGTGAGCTTTATAGTTTATCTATAGCTTTATAGATTATGGGACGTTTCCGGAGGCCAATCACAGAGCAGTAATGCAACATGCCGTCCACACTGACATCTGGGCATTTCAGCCAGGGCACAGCAAGCTCTATGCTTCTCGTGGAGGTGGATTACCAGGGCGCTCCAGCTGCAGAGTCCAGATGCTGTACGTGCCTTGCCAGTCTGGACACCTCAGGAGCTAGGGCGCCCGGGGCTGATTTAATGCGCTCTAACTTGCAAGTGTAGCCAAGGCCTAAGTTCTTCAGGGCTGGGACTATCTCCGACTCTGTGTTTGTAGAGTACCTCACACAATGGGGCCCTATTCTTGGCTGGCCCTTAGGCACTACCATAAAAAACATGATATATAGGGCTGTCAAGCGATAAAAAGAAATTAATCACGATTAATCGCACTGTTAAACAATAATGGAATACCATTTATTTAAATATTTTTGGATGTTTTCTACGTTTTCAAATATATTGATTTCAACTACAACACAGAATACAAAATGTACAGCGCTCACTTTATATTTATTTGATTACAAATATTTGCACTGTAAAAAAAACAAAAGAAATAGTATTTTTTCAATTCACCTCATACAAGCACTGTAGTGCAATCTCTTTATCATGAAAGTTGAGCTTACAAATGTTGTACTATGTATAAAAAATAACTGCACTGAAAAATGAAACAACGTAAAACTTTAGAGCCTACAGGTCCACTCTGTCCACTTCAGCCAATCGCTCAGATAAACAAACTTGGTTACAATTTGCAGAAGATAATGCTGCCTGTTTCTTGTTTACAATGTCACCTGAAAGTGAAAACAGGTGTTTGTATGACACTGTTGTAGCCAGCATCGCAAGATATTTGTGTGCCAGATACGCTAAAGATTCATATGTCCCTTCATCTTCAACCATCATTCCACAGGACATGCGTCAATGCTCGACAACAATCCAAAGCAGAGCGGGCTGATGCATGTTCATTTTCATCATTGGAGTCAGATGCCACCAGCAGAAGGTTGATTTTCTTTTTTGGTGGTTCAGGTTCTGCAGTTTCCACATTGGAGCGTTGCTCTTTTAAGACTTCTGAAAGCATCCTCCACACCTCGTCCCTCTCAGATTTTGGAAGGCACTTCTGATTCTTAAATCTTGGGTCGAGTGCTGTAGCTATTTTTAGATATCTCACATTGGTATCTTCTTTGCATTTTGTCAAAACGGCTGTGAAAGTGTTCTTAAAACAAACGTGCTGGGTCATCATCCGAGACTGCCATGAAATATATGGCAGAATGCGGGTAAAACAGAGCCGAAGACATACAATTCTCCCCCAAGCAGTTCAATTACAAATTTAACTAATGCATTCTTTTTTTAACAAGCATCATCAGCATGGAAGCATGTCCTCTGGAATGGTGGCTGAAGCATGAAGGGGCATACGAATGTTTAGCATATCTGGCACATAAATACCTTGCAACGCCAGCTACAAAAGGGCCATGTGAATGCCTGTTCCCATTTTCAGGTGACTTTGTAAATAAGAAGCAGGAAGCAGCATCTCCTGTAAATGTAAACAAACTTGTTTGTTTTAGCAATTGGCTGAACAAGAAGTAGGACTGAGTGGACTTGTAGGCTCTAAAGTTTTACATTATTTTGTTTCTGAAAGCAATTATGTAGCAAAAAAAATCTACATTTGTAAGTTGCATTTTCACAATAAAGAGATTGCACTACAGAACTTGTATGAGGTGAACTGAAAAATACTATTTCTTTTATCAATTTTACAGTGCAAATCAAATATAAATGTAATCAATCATACAAATGTAATCAAAATATAAAGTGAGCACTGTACACTTTGTATTCTGTGCTGTAATAGAAATCAATATATTTGAAAATGTAGAAAAACATCTGAAAATATTTAATACATTTCAATTGGTATTCTATTGTTTAACAGTGTGATTAATCACAATTAATTTTTTTAATGACGATTAATTTTTTGAGTTAATCACATGAGTTGACTGCGATTAATTGACAGCCCTAAGATATATAGTCAATTGTCCAGGGAAGAAACCTCCATCCCAAATTAGGCATAGCAAAATTATTGAAGAAATAAGGCTCTTATCACAACTTAAAGTTGCATGGATGCCACATGACAGAAACCAGTGTGAGAGCGGTCCGCCCATACTTAGAGCCTTATATCAGATGAGGTATCCTGGTTTCTCCATCTAGCCTGTAGATGTCTCTAAACTCATAGCCTACTAAGACTGCCACGAGCATCAAGCACATTACTTTTACTCCCTTCAGCAAAGCCCCATTGTACTATGGGGTGTCCACACAGCAAGCACTCAGGACTCCATTGCCCTGCCCCCCTCAAAAGATACTTAAAGCTTGTCACAGCCCCCCTGGCTCATCAGCACAGCAGTTGTAATACTGAGACCCCGTTCATCAGCTGTTCCTCCATTGATAGGAAATAGAATCATAGAATATCAGGGTAGGAAGGGACCTCCGGAGATCATCTAGTCCAACCCCCTGTTCAATGCAGGACCAATCCCCAATTTTTGCCCCAGATCCCTAAACAGCCCCCTCAAGGTTTGAACTCACAACCCTGGGTTTAGCAGGCCAATGCTCAAACCAAAATAATTAGTGTGATCCATGCATCTGATGAAGTGAGGTTTTTACCCACGAAAGCTTATGCTCAAATAAATCTGTTAGTCTTTAAGGTGCCACCGGACTCCTTGTTGTTTTCGTGGATACAGACTAACACGGCTACCCCCTGATACTTGTGATTGTTAAGGCGATTAAAAATGAATGATTGCCTAAAATGAAATCCTTTTCAGCTACTGCTTCTGGCAGACAATTGTTTGGTCTTGCTTTATTGCTGTTAGAACATTGCTAGCAGGACCCATTTATTAATTTGTTGAATTAATCAATAGTGTAATTACTTGCATTGACACCAGTCTTCATGCAGTACACACACTGTACTCGATCATCACTACTAGAGAGACAAGGTGGGTGAAGTCATATCATACCATGTCCCTCCTCAGCCTTCTCTTTTCCAGACTAAACAAACACAGTTTTTTTCAATCTTCCCTCACAGGTCATGTTTTCTAGACCTCAAATCATTTTTGTCGCTCTTCTCTGGACTCTCTCCAATTTCTCCACATCCTTCCTGAAATGTGGTGCCCAGAACTGAACACAATAGCCAATTGAGGCCTAATCAGCACAGAGTAGAGCGGAAGAATTACTTCTCGTGTCTTCCTTACAACAATCCTGCTAACACATCCCAGAATTATGTTCATTTTTTTTTTTTTGCAACAGTGTTACACTGTTGACTCATTTAGCTTGTGATCCAGTAGGACCCCCCCGATCCCTTTCTGCAGTACTCCTTCCTAGGCAGTCATTTCCCATTTTTATGTGTGCAACCGATTGTTCCTTCCTTAATGGAGTACTTTTCATTTGTCCTTATTGAATTTCATCCTATTTACTTCAGACCATTTCTCCAGTTTGTCCAGATCATTTTGAGTTATAATCCTATCCTCCAAGGCACTTGCAACCCCTCCCAGCTTGGTATCGTCTGCCAACTTTATAAGTGTCCTCTCTATGCCATAATCTTAATCATTGATGAAGATATTAAACAGAACTGGACCCAGAACTGATCCCTGTGGGACCCCACTCGTTATGTCCTTCCAGCATGATTGAACCACTTGTAACTACTCTCTGGGAATGGTTTTCCAACCAGTTTTGCACCCACCTGATAGTAGCGCCATCTAAGTTGCATTTCCCTAGTTTGTTTATGAGAAGGTCACACGAGACAGTATCAAAGGCTTTACTAAAGTCAAGATATACCATGTCTATAGCTTCCCCTCTATCCACAAGGCGTGTTACCTGTCAAAGAAAGGTTGGTTTGACATGATTTGTTCTTGACAAATCCATGCTGTCTGTTACTTATTACCTTATTATCTTCTAGATGTTTGCAAATTGATTGCTTAATTATTTGCTCCATTATCTTTCCGGGTACAGAAGTTAAACTGGCTGGTCTGTAATTCCCTGGGTTGTCCTTATTTCCCTTTTTATAGATTGGCACTATATCTGCCCTTTTCCAGTCTTCTGGAATCTCTCCTGTCTTACATGACTTTTCACAGATAATCAGTAATGTCTCAGATATCTCCTCAGTCAGCTCCTTGAGAATTCTAGGATGCATTTCATCAGGCCTGTGACGTTGCACTCCATATGTTTATGGAAATATGCTTAATGTGAATATAATGTAACTGGAATATGCTTTATGCAAAAAGTGTCTGGTAAGGTATCGTTACAAAACTTATAATCTACTGAGTGTGTTCAATCTATTTGTATGAATGTATCATTCTTGCATCTGAAGCTAGAAATATGAAGTGTTACTCTGAAGTCCTATTGGAATCATGCTAAGTGTGGGCCATTAATGGTGGCTTGGAATCTTGATGGCTCTCATTTACTAGGACAATTGGTTGTGAATGGCTCTGTTTACTTGCAAGCCTTTCTGTGTTCCTGTGAGTCAGGCCAAGAAGAATGGAGGCTTGGGGTCTCACAGGACATGTGACCATGTCACCTGGTACTGGAATCCATCTTAAACCTGGTGCTTTTCCATTTAGAAGGAGGGGTGGGGACCCAGAAAGACAAAATATTACTGCCTTATGCCAAAGATATAAAAGGGGATGGAACAGAACAAAAGAAGCTGCCTGTCATGAGAAATCTCCTAGTTACCTCCTGAGCTTGAACAAACCAGGACTGTACCAGGAAAAGGATTGGGCTCAGACTACAAAGGAGTCTAGTCTGTGAAAGAAGCTTATTGGAACATCTGAGGGTGAGATTTACCTGTATTCAGTTTCTTAATGTATTAGGCCTCAGCTTGCGTGTTTTGTTTTATTTTGCTTGGTAACTTACTTTGTTCTGTCTGTTATTACTTGAAACCACTTAAATCCTACTTTTTATACTTAATAAAATCACTTTTGTTTATTGATTAACCCAGAGTAAGTGATTAATGCCTGGGGGAGCAGACAGCTGTGCATATCTCTCTATCAGTGTTATAGAGGGCGGACAATTTATGAGTTTACCCTGTATAAGTTTTATACAGCGTAAAATGGATTTATTTGGGGTTTGGATCCCATTGGGAGCTGGGTGTCTGGGTGCTGGAGACAGGAGTACTTGCTGAGCTGTTTTCTGTTATGTCTGCAGTTTTGGGGGCGTGGTTCAGGCCCTGGGTCTGTGTTGTAGCAGGCTAGCATGTCTGGCTCAACAAGGCAGGGTTCTTGAGTCCCAATCTGGCAGGGAAAATGGGCTCAGAGGTAGTTTCAGCACATCAAGTGACAGTCCCAAGGGGGTCTCTGATCGAACCCGTCACAAGGCCCTGGTGACTTGAAGACATCTAATTTGTCTAAGTAATTTTTAACATGTTCTTTCCTATTTTAGCATCTTCTGAACCTACCTCATTTTCACTGGTATTCACAACGTTAAACATTCAATCACTACCAACCTTCTTAGTGAAAACCAAAACGAAGTCATTAAGCACCTCTGCCATTTCCACATTTTCTGTTATTGTTTTTCCCCCAGCATTGAGTAACAGGCCTACCCTGTCCTTGGTCTTCCTTTTGCTTCTAATGTATTTGTAGAATGTTTTCTTGTTACCCCTTATGTCTCTAGCTAATTTGATCTCATTTTGTGCCTTGGCCTTTCTAATTTTGTCCCTACATACTTGTGTTATTTGTTTATATTCATCCTTTGTAATTTGACCTAGTTTCCACTTTTTGTAGGACTCTTTTTTGATTTTTAGATCATTGAAGATCTCCTGGGTAAGCCAGGGTGGTCTCTGGCCAGACTTCCTGTCTTTCCTACGCAGTGAGATAGTTTGCTCTTGTGCCCTTAATAATGTCGCTTTGGATAACTGCCAACTGTCTTCTATTGTTTTTCCCTTAGACTTGCTTCCCACTGGATCTTACCTACCAACTCCTTGAGTTTGCTAAAGTCTGCCTTCTTGAAATCCATTGTCTTTATATTGCTGTTCTCCCTCCTACCATTCCTTAGAATAATGAACTCTGTCATTTCATGATCACTTTCATCCAAGCTGCCTTCCACTTTCAAATTCTCAACCAGTTCCTCCCTATTTGTCAAAATCAAATCTAGAACAGCCTCTCCCCTATTAGCTTTCTCCACCTTCTGAAATAAAAAATTGTCTGCAATACGTTCCAAGAATTTATTGGATTATCTGTGCCCTGCTGTGTTATTTTCCCAACAGACGTCTGTATCCTGTATTTTGGATGATTTTCTTAGTTTTTTTTAAAAAAAGCCTCATCCACTTCTTCTTCCTGGTTAGGTGGTCTGTAATAGACCCCTACCATGACATCACCCTTGTTTTTTGCCTCTTTTATCCTTACCCAGAGACTTTCAACAAGTCTGTCTCCTATTTTCATCTCAATCTCAGTCCAAGTGCACATCTCCTCCCTTTTTCCCGTGCCTGTCTTTCCTGAGCAAGCTGTGCCCTTCTATACCAATATTCCAGTCGTGTGTTTTACCACCAGGTCTCTGTGATGCCAACCATGTCATAGTTGTGTTTATTTACTAGCATTTCAAGTTCTTCCTGCTTATTCCCCATACTTCTCACATTAGTATAAAGACATCTCAGATACTGATTTGATTTCTCCTCGCTCCCCTGTTCTGTCTTGTCTCTCCTTTATCCCTGCTATAACAGCCCATGCTCCCCTGAAATTCTGAGCCTTCTTCCAGGTCTCCATGTTCTTGACTTGCCTGTGGGCTTTGGTCACCTGCCCTCTTTGAACCTAGTTTAAAGCCCTCCTCACTAGGTTAGCCAATCTGTATCCAGATATGCTCTTCCCCTTCCTCAATAAGTAGACCCCATCTCTGCTTAGCAGACCTTCTTCCTGGAACAGCATCCTGTGGTCAAGGAAGCCGAAGCCCTCCTGGCGACACCATCTTTGCAGTCAGGCATTCACCACCATAAAACAGTCAGGCCCCAATATGCAACACCTTCCTCTTTGATCCAGTTCTCTCTTTCTCCCCTCCCTAATCTCATGATTTCATTGTGAGTGCAGTATGTGTCCAGCTTCACTCCCTCATTTATCTATTCTGTGCCAGCTTCTCTTCAGTTACAGCCTTTACTATTGAAGTGAGCCACATAGCTCCTGCTGCTGCTGCTTCCTGGTTTGAAAAAAATAATGGAATCAGGCAGAAGAGAGGAGTTGCTTGGCTAATGAATGCAGCAAGATTTCTGGCAGAGGAAAGGCAGGGCCAATTGCAAGTCACTTTAGAACATGAGTCCCAACTCAGTCCTTCCTCCCTGTGATCACAGAATCTGCTTTCTCCCAACCATAGCCCTCTCCTTCCCACAGGGGAAATCCTGGACATTAGTCATGTTCCACAGGAAATGGAACAGATTTCTAAGCATTAAAAGGGTGCTGTTTGGGGATTTAAGCCTAGATTTAGAGTGCAGGAAAAAAGGATTTACAGAATGTAATATTAATAGAAATATTTTCATAGAATCATAGAAATGTAGGACTGGAAGGGACCTTGATAGGTCATCTAGTCCAGTCCCCTGCACTGAGGCAGGACTAAGTATTATCTAGATCATCCCTGATAGGTGTTTGTCCAACCTGCTCTTAAAAACCTCCATTGATGGTGTCATAAATATAAAGGGAAGGGTAAACCCCTTTGAAATCCCTCCTGGCCAGGGGAAAGCTCCTCTCACCTGTAAAGGGTTAAGAAGCTAAAGGTAACCTCGCTGGCACCTGACCAAAATGACCAATGAGGAGACAAGATACTTTCAAAAGCTGGGAGGAGGGAGAGAAACAAAGAGTCTGTGTGTCTGTCTATATGCTGGTCTTTGCCGGGGATAGACCAGGAATGGAGTCTTAGAACTTTTAGTAAGTAATCTAGCTAGGTATGTGTTAGATTATGATTTCTTTAAATGGCTGAGAAAAGAATTGTGCTGAATAGAATAACTGTTTCTGTCTGTGTATCTTTTTTGTAACTTAAGGTTTTGCCTAGAGGGGTTCTCTATGTTTTTGAATCTAATTACCCTGTAAGATATCTACCATCCTGATTTTACAGGGGGGATTTCTTTATTTCTATTTACTTCTATTTTTATTAAAAGTCTTCTTGTAAGAAAACTGAATGCTTTTTCATTGTTCTCAGATCCAAGGGTTTGGGTCTGTGGTCACCTATGCAAATTGGTGAGGCTTTTTATCCAACATTTCCCAGGAAAGGGGGGGTGCAAGTGTTGGGAGGATTGTTCATTGTTCTTAAGATCCAAGGGTCTGGGTCTGTAGTCACCTAGGCAAATTGGTGAGGCATTTTACCAAACCTTGTCCAGGAAGTAAGGTGGAAGGTTTTGGGAAGTATTTTGGGGGGAAGGACGCGTCCAAACAGCTCTTCCCCAGTAACCAGTATTAGTTTGGTGGTGGTAGCGGCCAGTCCAAGGACAACGGGTGGAATATTTTGTAACTTGGGGGAAGTTTTGACCTAAGCTGGTAAAGATAAGCTTAGGAGGTTTTTCATGCAGGTCCCCACATCTGTACCCTAGAGTTCAGAGTGGGGGAGGAACCTTGACATGGTGGCATAGTGGTGGGATTAACCTGAAATCATTTTGAGATCCAGCTGAGATTTTTTGAACTAGAAATACAGATTTTAAAAAGGAAATTTTTTTTTTCCTTTGGAAAGGAAGTCCAGTAAGCAGCTGAAACTGAAAGCAGCTTGTTTTTTCTCTGCTTTGTGGCCAAGCAGAGACAAAAGGAGATTATCTTTGCCTGGAGGCAGGGTACTTAACTCCTGCAGGGAAATTCACAGTCTTCCAACCCAGAGGTTTTTTTTTTTCTTTTCTTCCTAAAAGTAAATAGGGGGTGTGTGTTCTACCCATTTGCTTTTTCTTTGGGCTGGGTAAGCAGGTTTCCAAGTAGTTGGAGGTTTTTTGCTTTAATTTGGGCCCAGAGCAGAGACAAGGGAATTGTCTTTTTCTGTAGGCTGACAATCACTATCAGAGAATAGGTATTCTATTCCAGCACAGCAAAATTTTACAGCCAAGTTTTTTTTGTTTATTTCTAAACCTCGGGTGTAAAGTTAGTTAAAAACAGAGAGGTTAGAATGACCAAATCCGCAGCTCGACTACAGCTGGAATTAGCCAAATTTCAGGCTGAGGAAAAACAAAGAGAACATGAAAGACAGATAGAACTCATGCAGCTGGAGAAGGAGGTACAGGAGGCTGCCCACAAGAGGGAAATGGAGGCAAGGAAGCATGTGGAGGAGGAGAAGGAAAAAGAGAGGAAGCATGTGGAGGAGGAGAAGGAAAAAGAGAGGAAGCATGTGGAGGAGGTGGAGAGGATAAAGGCCCGGCAGAATATACCAACAAACCCTAGTAATCCTTCTCCAGGTACCACTTCCCATCCCAGAAAGTTCCCCACCTACAAGGCAGGTGATGATACTGAGGCCTTCTTAGAAAACTTCGAAAGGGCCTGCCTTGGGTACAACATCTCTACTGACCAATACATGGTAGAGCTGAGGCCGCAGCTCAGTGGACCCTTAGCTGAGGTGGCAGCTGAAATGCCTAAAGAACACATGAACAAGTATGAACTGTTTAAATCCAAGGCGAGAGTCAGAATGGGGATAACACCCGAGCAGTCTCATCGGAGGTTCAGAGCCCTAAGGTGGAAACCAGACGCATCATTTACCCGACATGCCTACCACATTGTGAAACATTGGGATGCCTGGATATCAGGAGCAAGTGTTGAATCTCCAGAAAAATTGCCCTTCCTAATGCAAATGGAACAATTCTTAGAGGGTGTTCCTGAGGAAATAGAAAGGTACATCCTAGATGGGAAACCCAAAACTGTAATCGAGACAGGAGAGATTGGAGCCAGATGGGTGGAGGTGGCAGAGAAGAAGAAAACTGGTCGCAGTTGGAGCGGAGACCAGAAGGGACCACCCCAGACCACACCCTATTACCGGGGGCCGCCCAAAGCCCCACCTACCTCCCAAAGAACCCTCCAGACCCCTTATTGTCCCACCACCCCGTTCTCCAGCAACCCTCCTCGCCCCAGTGACCCGTCAGCTGGACGATGTTTTAAATGTAATGAGCTGGGGCATGTAAAGGCCAACTGCCCCAAGAACCCCAACAGATTACAGTTCATTGCACCGGAATCACACCAGAGGTCCACAGGCCCAGATACCCTTGGAGCGGAGGGAAACTGTGAGTGTGGGCGGGAAGAAGGTCACCGCGTGGAGGGACACCGGAGCACAAGTGTCAGCTATCCATGCTTCCTTAGTGGACCCCAATTTAATCAACCCAGAGATCCAAGTGACGATTCAACCCTTCAAGTCCAACTCTTTCAATTTGCCTACAGCCAAGTTGCCTGTCCAGTACAAGGGCTGGTCAGGAATGTGGACTTTTGCAGTCTATGATGATTATCCCATCCCCATGCTGTTGGGGGAAGACTTGGCCAATCATGTGAAGCAGGCCAAGAGGGTGGGAACGGTCACCCGCAGCCAGGCTAAACAAGCCGTGAGGCCTAGCTCTGTTCCGGAAACTTCTATCAGGACCCGGTCAGAGGTGATGGACCCGGACCCCAGGCCAATGTCTGCAACAGCAGTAGTGGATCCAGTCCCAGAGACCCAGACGGAACCAGTCCCAGAACCGGAACCAGCCGAACAACCAACACCAGACCCCGTGTCAGCACTGAATCCAGTACTTGCAACCTCAACACCAGAGGGCCCCACCGAACCTGAACTGGCAGCAGCCGATAACCCTACACAAGAGGCTCAGCCGGAGACTGAATCCCAACATAGTGTCTCAGCGGAGAGCAGTTCACAGTCAACAGAAACAGCTCCATCCCCTATATCGCTTCCAGAGGGACCAAGCCTAGGTCCACAATCCAATGAGGGACTGATGTCTCCAGCATCAAGGGAACAGTTCCAGACCGAACAGGAAGTAGATGAAAGCCTCCAGAGAGCTTGGACGGCGGCACGGAGCAACCCACCGCCTCTCAGCTCTTCTAATCGATCCAGGTTTGTTGTAGAAAGAGGACTTTTATACAAGGAAACTCTTTCTGGTGGACACCAGGAAGACTGGCATCCTCAGAGACAGTTGGTAGTTCCAACTAAATACCGGGCCAAGCTCCTGAGCTTAGCCCATGATCACCCTAGTGGCCATGCTGGGGTGAACAGGACCAAAGACCGTTTGGGGGGATCATTCCACTGGGAGGGAATGGGCAAGGATGTTTCTACCTATGTCCAGTCTTGTGAGGTGTGCCAAAGAGTGGGAAAACCCCAAGACCAGGTCAAAGCCCCTCTCCAGCCACTCCCCATCATTGAAGTTCCATTTCAGCGAGTAGCTGTGGATATTCTGGGTCCTTTTCCGAAAAAGACACCCAGAGGAAAGCAGTACATACTGACTTTCATGGATTTTGCCACCCGATGGCCGGAAGCAGTAGCTCTAAGCAACACCAGGGCTAAAAGTGTGTGCCAGGCACTAGCAGACATTTTTGCCAGGGTAGGTTGGCCCTCCGACATCCTCACCGATGCAGGGACTAATTTCCTGGCAGGAACTATGAAAAACCTTTGGGAAGCTCATGGGGTAAATCACTTGGTTGCCACTCCTTACCACCATCAAACAAATGGCATGGTGGAGAAGTTTAATGGAACTTTGGGGGCCATGATACGTAAATTCGTAAATGAGCACTCCAATGATTGGGACCTAGTGTTGCAGCAGTTGCTCTTTGCCTACAGAGCTGTACCACATCCCAGTTTAGGGTTTTCCCCATTTGAACTTGTATATGGCCATGAGGTTAAGGGGCCATTGCAGTTGGTGAAGCAGCAATGGGAGGGATTTACACCTTCTCCAGGAACTAACATTCTGGACTTTGTAACCAACCTACAAAACACCCTCCGAACCTCTTTAGCCCTTGCTAGAGAAAACTTACAGGATGCTCAAAAAGAGCAAAAAGCCTGGTATGATAAACATGCCAGAGAGCATTCCTTCAAAGTAGGAGACCAGGTCATGGTCTTAAAGGCGCTCCAGGCCCATAAAATGGAAGCATCGTGGGAAGGGCCATTCACGGTCCAGGAGCGCCTGGAAGCTGTTAATTATCTCATAGCATTCCCCACCTCCAACCGAAAGCCTAAGGTGTACCATATTAATTCTCTAAAGCCCTTTTATTCCAGAGAATTAAAGGTTTGTCAGTTTACAGCCCAGGGAGGAGACGACGCTGAATGGCCTGAAGGTGTCTACTATGAAGGGAAATGTGCTGGTGGTGTGGAAGAGGTGAACCTCTCCATGACCCTTGGGTGTATGCAGCGACAGCACATCCAGGAGCTGTGCACTAGCTACGCGCCAACGTTCTCAGCCACCCCAGGACTGACTGAACGGGCATACCACTCCATTGACACAGGTAATGCTCACCCAGTTAGGGTCCATCCTTACCGGGTGTCTCCTCAAGCTAAAACTGCTATAGAACGGGAGATCCAGGATATGTTACAGATGGGTGTAATCCGCCCCTCTGAAAGTGCATGGGCATCTCCAGTGGTTCTAGTTCCCAAACCAGATGGGGAAATACGTTTTTGCGTGGACTACCGTAAGCTAAATGCTGTAACTCGCCCAGACAACTATCCAATGCCACGCACAGATGAACTATTAGAGAAACTGGGACGGGCCCAGTTCATCTCTACCTTGGACTTAACCAAGGGGTACTGGCAGGTACCGCTAGATGAATCTGCCAAGGAAAGGTCAGCCTTCATCACACCTCTCGGGCTGTATGAATTTAATGTACTCCCTTTCGAGCTGCGAAATGCACCCGCCACTTTCCAAAGACTTGTAGATGGTCTCCTAGCGGGATTAGGAGAATATGCAGTCGCCTACCTTGATGATGTGGCCATATTTTCGGATTCCTGGGCAGACCACCTGGAACATCTACACAAAGTCCTTGAGCGCATAAGGGAGGCAGGACTAACTGTTAAGGCTAAGAAGTGTCAAATAGGCCTAAACAGAGTGACTTACCTTGGACACCAGGTGGGTCAAGGAACTATCAGCCCCCTACAGGCCAAAGTGGATGCTATCCAAAAGTGGCCTGTCCCAAAGTCAAAGAAACAGGTTCAATCCTTCTTAGGCTTGGCCGGTTATTACAGACGATTTGTACCGCACTACAGCCAAATCGCCGCCCCACTGACAGACCTAACCAAAAAGAAACAGCCAAATGCTGTTCAGTGGACCGAAAAGTGTCGGCAGGCCTTTAACAAGCTTAAAGCGACACTCATGTCTGACCCTGTACTAAGGGCCCCAGACTTTGACAAACCGTTCCTAGTAACCACAGATGCGTCCGAGCGTGATGTGGGAGCAGTTTTAATGCAGAAAGGACCTGATCAAGAATTCCACCCTGTAGTGTTTCTCAGCAAAAAACTGTCTGAGAGGGAAAGCAACTGGTCAGTCACTGAAAAAGAATGTTACGCCATTGTCTACGCTCTGGAAAAGCTACGCCCATATGTTTGGGGACGGCGTTTCCACCTGCAAACCGACCATGCTGCACTGAAGTGGCTTCACTCCGTCAAAGAAACTAACAAAAAACTTCTTCGGTGGAGTTTAGCTCTCCAAGATTTTGATTTCGACATCCAACACATCTCAGGAGCTTCTAACAAAGTGGCTGATGCACTCTCCCGTGAAAGTTTCCCAGAATCAACTGGTTAAAATCGTCCTTGAGATGTGGAAAATATTGTTAGTCTTTATGTACTTGGTAGTATATTTAGAGATGCATGTGTCTTATTAACTCTGTTTTTCCTAGAGCTCCAGGAAGAAATCCCAGCCAGTGTTTCACCCTAGCTGAGATTTGGGGGGCGTGTCATAAATATAAAGGGAAGGGTAAACCCCTTTGAAATCCCTCCTGGCCAGGGGAAAGCTCCTCTCACCTGTAAAGGGTTAAGAAGCTAAAGGTAACCTCGCTGGCACCTGACCAAAATGACCAATGAGGAGACAAGATACTTTCAAAAGCTGGGAGGAGGGAGAGAAACAAAGGGTCTGTGTGTCTGTCTATATGCTGGTCTTTGCCGGGGATAGACCAGGAATGGAGTCTTAGAACTTTTAGTAAGTAATCTAGCTAGGTATGTGTTAGATTATGATTTCTTTAAATGGCTGAGAAAAGAATTGTGCTGAATAGAATAACTGTTTCTGTCTGTGTATCTTTTTTGTAACTTAAGGTTTTGCCTAGAGGGGTTCTCTATGTTTTTGAATCTAATTACCCTGTAAGATATCTACCATCCTGATTTTACAGGGGGGATTTCTTTATTTCTATTTACTTCTATTTTTATTAAAAGTCTTCTTGTAAGAAAACTGAATGCTTTTTCATTGTTCTCAGATCCAAGGGTTTGGGTCTGTGGTCACCTATGCAAATTGGTGAGGCTTTTTATCCAACATTTCCCAGGAAAGGGGGGGTGCAAGTGTTGGGAGGATTGTTCATTGTTCTTAAGATCCAAGGGTCTGGGTCTGTAGTCACCTAGGCAAATTGGTGAGGCTTTTTACCAAACCTTGTCCAGGAAGTAAGGTGGAAGGTTTTGGGAAGTATTTTGGGGGGAAGGACGCGTCCAAACAGCTCTTCCCCAGTAACCAGTATTAGTTTGGTGGTGGTAGCGGCCAGTCCAAGGACAACGGGTGGAATATTTTGTACCTTGGGGGAAGTTTTGACCTAAGCTGGTAAAGATAAGCTTAGGAGGTTTTTCATGCAGGTCCCCACATCTGTACCCTAGAGTTCAGAGTGGGGGAGGAACTTTGACAGATGGAGATTTCCACAACCTCTCTAGGTAATTTGTCCCAGTGCTTAACTACTCTGACAGTTTGGAAGCTTTTCCTAATGTCCAACTTAAATCTCCTTGCTGCAATTTAAGCCCATTACTTCTTGTCCTGTCCTCAGTGGATAAGGAGACTAATTTATCACCCTCCTCTTTGTAACAACTTTTTATGTACTTTGAAGACTGTTATTAGGTGTATCTCCCTCCCCGCATCAGTCTTCTTATCTCCAGACTAAAGAAGCCCAACTTTTTCAATCTGTCCTCGTAGGTCATGCTTTATAGACATTGTATCACTTTTGTTGCTCTCCTCTGGACTTTCTCTAGTTTGTCCATGTGATGGGATGTGCTCCCCACACTCACTCTGAAGGGGTTAACATAGGCCAGAGGCGCCAGTTAACCTGTTAGGCTTCAAACCAGGGAACATCTGAGCTAAGAGGAAAGTAAGGGAAGTTCCCTGTGCAGAAACAGGTGGGGCTTAATAAAACCAGAGAGCTGGTAGGAGAAAGGAGGTACTCTGTTTACAATGGCACCAGTGTCACCGTGGGGCTGGGCCCAGACTCAGAAGGGGCCCTGGCACCCGGACTGTGGTCTCACCCCTGCTCCGCTCATGTTCCGCCCTGAGACCTCCACCCCTGCTCAGCCTCTTCCCCCCGTGAGGCCCTGCCCACCGCTCACTCCTCTCCACCCCATTTCCCCCTGCTTGCTCCTCTCTGCTTCCTCCCACCCCTTGTCAGTGCCGGGAAGGGCCTTGGGGAGAAGAGGCCAAGCATGGGTGGAGTAGGGTTGCCAGGTGTCTGGTTTTTGACCGGAATGTCCTGTCGAAAAGGGACCCTGGTGGCTCCGGTCAGCACCACTGACAGCTCCATTACAAGTCCAGTTGGCGGTGCTGGCAGGCTCCCTACCTGGCTCTGTGCAGCTCCCAGAAATGGCGACATGTCCCTCTGGCTCCCAGGTGGAGGGATGGCCAGAGGGGCTCTGCACATGCTGCCCCGGCCCCGTGCACCAGTGCTGCAGCTCCCATTGGCTGGGAGCTGTGGGGTGGTGCCTGTAGGCGGAGGCAGTGCACACCATGCAGAGCTGCCTGGCCGCCCCTATGCCTAGGAGCCAAGGGACATGTTGCTGCTTCCAGGGAGCACCCTGAGGTAAGCGCCACCTGGAGCCTGCTCCCTGCATCCCCTCCCACACCCCAACCTCCTGCCCCAGCCCTGTGCCCTCTCCCACATCCAAACTCCCTCATGGAGCCCGCACCCCCTCCCACACACCATAAGAATGGACATACTAGGTTAGACCAAAGGTCCATCTAGCCCAGTATCCTGTCTGCTAACAGTGGCTAATGCCAGGTGCCCTGGAGGGAAAGAACAGAACAGGTAATGCCCATTCCCAGCTCCTGGCAAACAGAAGCTAGGGACACTATCCCTGCCCATCCTGGCTAATAGCCATTGATGGACCTATCCTCCATGAATTTATCTAGTACCCCAATCCTCTGCCCCAGCCCTGAGCCCCCTCCCGCACACAAACTCCCTCCTGGAGCCCACACCCCCACCTCCTCCTGCACCCCAACCTCCTGCCCCAGCTTGGATCCCCCTTCTTAACCCTAATGCCCTCCCGGACCTTGCACTCCACACCCCCTCCAACACCCAAACTGCCTCCCATAGTCCATAAGAACACCGTAGTCTCTTTTTCTTCCTCTCCTAATCAAACATATTCTTCAATACTGTCTATGAACCCCAATCAGGGCCCTACTGTGCTAGACACTATACAAAAACACACATAAGACAGTTCATCAATACCTATTAGCCAGGATGGTCAGGGATGCAAACCCACGATTTGGTTGTCCCTAAACCTCTGACTGCCAGAAGGTGGGACTGTATGACAGGGATAGATCACTCAATAATTTCCCTGTTCTTTTTACTCCCTCTGAAGCATCTGGCACCGGCCACTGTCAGAAGACAGGATACTGGGCTAGAAGGACCACTGGTCTGACCCACTACAGACGTTCTTATCTTCTTATCTAAGCACTCCCAGGCCATAATCAATATCTATTATTTTTCCCCCATGAAAATGTGATGATGTAATGATCTGAAGCTGCTGGCTGCTGGACCTAGTCTCCTCCAAACGTCACAAGCTTTGTCCACAATTGCTATGGGTCAGTGTTATTTTGAATAGCAGGAAGCAACAGGTGTAGAGAATAAATACATAGGAATCCTTATGCCAGGATCAGGCAAAATTTTAATCCTAATCAGTGTCCCACACTGTTGTATCAAAGGCTGGAGCATCTGGGGAGATAGCAATTCATGAAGCCTAGGGTCCATTAGTGAGAAAATCTTGGCCTGGAAGCCAGCATGAAATAAACTGGTCACAACAATCTCTATATTCTGAGGTAAGGTTATTGGCATTTCACGCTAGGTCGGCCCAAGAGGAGCAAGCTTGGCTCAGAACCGCCCCCTGCAGGTGGGGCTTGAACTGTCACTTCCAACTGTCATAGAACCTTCTCGGCCCAACATTCTGCTTCTGAGTAAACAAGAGAGAGAGTCAAAACAAGCCCTCTCCCCGCCCCCCCACCCCCTCCGGGGCTCTGAGGTCTCTGCCTTGTGTAACAATATGATGCCCCTGGATGAGGTGCCAGAGGCAGGGATTGAACCTGGGACACCTGGATCAGAAAGGCTCTTTCCTCCCTCAGCTCACAGCCAGAATCAAATTCATAAACATCGCTGTGCTCCAGACACTACTGGAAGTCAGAGAGGCACCAGTGACTTGTGTTACACCTGCATTACACACAAACAGGACAAATGCATGGGAGGATCTAAGTTCAATTGCCTCCAGCCACATGTCCACATCCCCAGCACAATGGCAAATATCAGCAACACAACAGATGCTTTTTGGCCTCTTTAGTGGCTTTCCCAGCATAAAATCTGATGCCTAGTGTGAAATATTTCCTCCTCCCTAGAGGTTGGTTGGGGATAGTATGAAGAAGCTTGTACTGCTGTTTCCTGGGCCTGTCCATAATAGGACTTCAGAGCTGGCAGTCTGGTACTTTTCTTCAGTGTTAATTTCTACTTTAAAAATACAGGGATATGGAAGAGTTAAAAAAAAAAAAAAAAAGAAGAAGCAAAGTTTATTTAAATGTGCCAGGAAAAATGAGTAAATCCAAGTAAGTATAATCTAATTCTGCTACCTTCATGTAACTCTGTTAACTTATGTGGGGTCTAAATTGAAGATAAAATTTGGCCCTCAACAGACATTTTCTTTTTCTGTGTTCCCTCTTTTCCCTTGGTCTCCCACTGTATTTTCAGATATCTCTCTGGGCTCTGCACCTTTTGTCATCCAATTGGTTTCTCAGCAACTGAGTTCTCTCTTTTTCTTATTTCCCCTCTGAATTCTTTTCCCCCATGAACCTCTGTTTTTCTCTCTGGATCTTTTGCTCCTCCCTCTGTTGTCTGACCTGCTCCGCTGCTATTTCAAACTGTCATGGAATGAACTTTCAGACCCCAACGGTCCAGCAGCTTCTTTTTAAAGGGGCAACACCTGAAATACACCCTTGTTCGATGCCCATTCAGTGTTGTTTGACTAGCAGGTGAGGAGGAACATGTTACCTATTGTTAGAGAGAGGTATATGGCCCCACCTACCTTGGCAACTGTAAATTACATGAATTACATCCAGCAGCTGGATTCACCCTGCGGGAAAGCAGGTAGTCTTGCACCTGTCCTCCCCCACGATTTAGCTGTCATTTGTGGTCTGGGCTCCCTATGTCTTGCTGGTGGATGCTGCTGAGGTGATGTCCTGAACCTGCATGTTCTATGCTCTCACCCTAGCCAGTGTCCTCCCTTTCTGGGTATTTCTGGCCTACTATTTGTGAGGAAGGTGCAGCTTCTTTCCACCAGGGAAAACCTTCTCCCTTGTGTTCACACTGGCAGAATCTAGCCCATTGGCACACACTTTAAACTTGCTTGAGGCCAGACCAGGTAATACCAAGGACTGGCTGGGTGGTTTGGACAAGGTCAAAGGCTGTTAAAATAGCTGTATTGTCCTTTGGTTGGAGCACCTGTATGAGACCCTAATGTGGCTAAAATTCAGTAGTTTTTGCCATTGCATGGTGTGCTGGACACTTTGTAAATGCAAAGGGGCCAGTCCCTCCCCCCCACATCCTTATTCAGGCATTTCAGCGGGTATTTTGTGAACAGCCACTGGCCCCTGCAGCCACTATGCTGGAGCTCTGCAGTGCACCATTTGGAGGAGAGACGATGTTCTCTGGTGGTGGGGGAGACGGAAGAAGGGAGTGGACGACTGTGAGAAACAGCCACTCTACAAGTCGTGTTTCACCTCCCTGAGAGCAGTGTAAAATAGTGCTACTGCCATGAGCAAGAGTAAGTCCTTGTCTGTCCTCCTCATTGTAGATGGCTCCCATTACCGTAGCATCTGAGCACCTCACACTCTTCTATGTATTTACCCTGAAACCACCTGTAGGGCAGGGTAGGGGTAGGGCAGTCCTATTTTCCCCCATTTCACAGATGGGAATCTGAGGCACAGAGACTCTAAGAATCACACAGGACATCTGTGGGAAGCAGGGAATTTAATACAGGCTTGCCGAGCCCTAAACTAGTGCCCTAATCACTGTGCCATTCTTCCTCTTCCAGAGTTTTTAGACACTGTGGTGATATACTGATGAAGGAAATAGGATTTAAGGCCAGTCCACGTCTCTCTATCCTTCACTCTCTGCCTGCAGGTTCACATGTTCCAACTAGTCCTGCCATCAGTGCTTTACCAGTCGTAACTAATTACGACATCTTGGTGAGGTAGATATTGTCATTTTACAGATGGAGATACGGTGGCAGAGAGGAGTTTGGTGACTTTATCCAAGATTACACCATAAACCACTAGCAAAGCTGGAATAAGAATTCAGGAGTTCTTGGTTCTCACCACTAGCATATGTTACCTCACCACTGGCCTCAAGGTCCAAAGAAAAGATGGTACAGGAATGTCATAATCCCTGATTTAGAAATGGTACATGAGGGTAACCAAATGTTCCAAGTAACCCCCTGGCATCCAATCTGCATCAGGTTTAGCCATAAATATTTTCAAAATGGAGAAGCCACCAGCCATAAGGTCTTCTCATTCCCCTGGAACTATGCCATTCCCTGGATGTCCTCATAGGTATGTTATGCCAATGTCTTTTGGCTTTCTCAAAGACAATCATGGTTTTGGTTAGAATTCAGTTAATATATGGAGAATTGTTATATTGTGGGAGTTAAAAGAAGTTTAATAAAATCTGAGTGGACTGGATAGCTCAAGGGATTTGTGATGGATTACAGAATTGTTCACCTATAGCAGTTGACCCATTTAAGTCAATGAAAGTTTGTAATTGACTTCAGTATGCATAGAATCTAGCCTATAGAATGCAGCATGGGTCAATAGTGACTGAAAATTGCTGTTAAGGGGCCCTGGGTAAAAGTTTTAAATGCCTAAGTAATTTAGGGTCCTAAATCCTATTTACTTTCAGTGATTTGTATGGCTCCTTCTAGCTTGCCAAACCAACTATAAACTACATCAATTACACTAACTTTCAATGGGATTAAGGCTCCTAAAACAGAGGCACTTTTGAAAATTTTAACCCTTATATGACATGAGATAAGTGATTCTCAGCTATGTTTGTTTCATCGCACCCTAAAGTGTGGTATGTGCTTCACAGACTTACAATTAGACAGTTTCCTGTCCTGAAGATCTTTAAATTTAATCAGTCAAAAAGGCAAAGGATGGAAGAGGGGATAGAAATATACAAGCAAGTGACTGAGGTGATATTGGGCACAACTCTTGTTAGGTCTACAATATTTTTTCTCCCTCCAGAATTATCTGCTTCCAGTTTCTACATATAGGGATTAATTCATTCATCCACCAATACATACCTTCCATAGGTGGGGTAAAACATCGCAACTCTTTAAAAGTGCACAACAGTTGTGATATATATTTTGTAACTAATTATTTTATTTGGATTTAGTCTGTTGGCCTTTTTGCAAAAGCATATACCTTGAAGCTGGTGTCCTGGCCAAAATTTCAATTTGGGTAGTTACCATTAGCCTTCAGATATTCCTACTGCATTCTTCTATACTTATTGTCCTAAACTGCTATGTGCAGTTAAACGGCTACCACCTTACACCACAGAGGTGGCCATACCTCCATGGTGAGAGAAATGATTGTGACATATACAGTTTGTGTAGTGATTTGAAATCCTTTGAGTTGAAAGATGCTATATAAAGGTAAGATGATAGTGTAATAGGCAGCAGTAGATGAAATGCAAAGAAACAAAGATTCATTTCTATATAAATATGGTTTGTAAAATATGATGGGGAAAATATTAACTTTAGACAAAAGGTTTGATCACTTTATATTAAGTTTCCATTTCTAATAGTGTGTAAAGGGTTAATAAATGATTAATGCATATTTTAAAGTTTTGTACCAACATGAGTAGTGTGTGGGTGTGCATTAGATGGTTTATCCTCTATAACACCTTTGACTGATATGTATATCTCCAAAAGAGGTAGGGAAGAGCTTAGAAGAGTGAAATAATTTAAATACCTAGGATCAACGGTTGCTGACAATGATGCCTTCCTTAGAGATGCCCGGCCTTGTACTAAAGCTGCTTGGTGAAAATGACTTGAGCTGATTCCAGTTCTGTGTGACAAAAATATGCCAATAAAGTTAAAAAAAGATAGAACGTATAAAACTGTAATTCGACCCATCTTAATATATGGCACAGAGACTCGGCCAGCCACAAAAGCAATCAATATGTTCTCCTCAGTTGAAATGGTCAAATGGTTGGCCACTCCATGATAGAAAACAAAATGAGGTTTGTAAGAGGCCTAATGCAGGTTGCTCCAACTGAAGGCAAGTTGAGGGAAGATAGGCTATGTTGGTATGGTCACATCCAGCAGAAACCCAAGAGCTGTATTGGTTGGATGGCTTTTGCAACATTTGTGGATAGAAGACAACCAAGGGGGAGACCAATGACTTAGTAGATGGACCAGATATAAATCAACCTCAGAGAGACCAATCTGGATGACAGTCTGGCATACAATCATAAATTTTGTAAGAAGGCTATAAAAGTCGCCAACTCCAGACAGGGAAGGAGAAAGAGTCAAAAGGTGTAAGCTGTGATTATAAGCAATCTATTGACCTGCTGGTCTCTCCGTATCAATTTATAGCAATTGATTAATCATTTATTTAAGACCCATGTATAACCTACTTATTAATTGAACCATAATATAAAGGGTTTTATACATATCAGTCAAAGGTGATATGTATAAAACCAAAGGGTAACCAAAGGTTTTCTTAAACAGAAGAAAAATGTATTGACCATTGACAGTAATTTAGGTGGACATATTTACATTGCTAGCCTGGTCTGCTGAACATGTAGCCACAGAGGCTAGCATAGCCTACTGGTGAGTGTGTGTTACAGATCTCTGGCTGTGCCTGATCCACAGAGGATATAAATCATTGCAACTAGCAGCTATAAAAAATATAGACTATAGCTCAAGCTGTAGTCGCTCATGTTTTCTGTATCGGAGTCCCTGGTAAAATCCACTATCTGTTGGCTAAGACAGTGGCTATCATACTAGCACTGCTGGGAAAAGGGCTTTTGGGATCCAGATAATAAATATTATTTAATTTCGTAGTTTGATTTAGAAGAACATGAGCAAGTTTTTTCTACAAAATGAGGAGCGGTATTGTTACCATCCCAAACTGGTAAGTGAACCACTTTGTAACCAACACTACTGTCTACTGGAGCATTAAAATTCAAGCACTACAAGCCTACTGCTGTGAGTCCTATTCCCCCTGTGCAAGCGTTGACATCATGAATATCATCATCGCTGTTGGTACTAAGTGGCCTCTTTGTTGGCATTTTTAGCATAGGCTCCAAGTCCTGAGGGCTTATTTCATTGCTACTTCAGAGGTGTTCCTTCAGCTGTAAGACAGGGTTTGGGCAATGGAGGTAGCTCACACTGCCACTGCCCATGATATTCCTCTTCTGTGGATATTTGTCTAACCTGCTCTTAAAAATCTCCAATTAGGGAATTCCACACCTCCCTCAGCAATTTGTTCCAATGCTTAACTGTAGTTCTGAGGTTCAAACCCTGCTGATCCCACCCCTGATGTGGATGTTATTGTGGGTCATTACACACCCATAAGGAGGCAGTTAGTGGTTTCTTATGTGTGATGTTTGTATGTATTGCTATGGGTTCATTCTGTCCAGCAGAGGGAAGTGGGGAGCAATTTTTTCTGAAATGCCGTTTTCAGTGAGTTTAATAGCAATTATACCCTGGAATAAAATGGAGGTGGCACTTCTAACCCAGACATCCCACTTTACCCCTGTACAGGCAAAGTACTTTGTGCCACTGACCGATGCTAAATTTCAAGACTATCTCAATGGCCGCAAGAGATGTGCCAAACTTATGTGCAGATCTTCAGAGTTCAATCAAGACAAGACAACACTGATAGTGACTAACAATCCCCTTCCTGACCTGAATTCCAGTCAAAGAAAGGACACCCCCATGAAGTTTTTCTGCAAAGAGCACTTAAGAAGGGTAAAACGTTTCACTGCTAATTTTTAAACTGGGAAAGGACATGGCCCTTGTAATGCTGAGATTTACAGAGGTCCAGGGTTGCACCTTTGAGTTATGAGGAAGTAATATCTAATGATTAGAGCAGAGGATGAGTAGTCAGGGCTCTTGGGATCTAGTCTTACCAATACCACTAATTCCTGATGTGACTTTGGGCAAGTCACTTAATCTAATGTGCCTCATTTTCTCCATCTGTAAAATAGAGATAATATTGATACATAGCTAAACATATCTAGATACTTATATGGCTCCCATCACCACAGAATCTGAGTGCTTCCCAAAAGTTAAGTGGTATGACAATATCCCCCATAACTCTTTCCCTTCTCCACCTCTAGGAGTAAAAATGTATACTGTGTGTGTATTTGCAAACACTCAGGTTCCAAGCACTTTTTCTCTCCCATCATATCTATGCTTGTTTTTATTTGCCGTTCATGAATATTGGCATGACCAGGTTTTTGTTCATGTACAAGTCCTGCCTGTTTGCATACAGTCTTCCAATCAGGGAGCAGAAACACCACCATGTAATGTAGGTAAGCAGTCAAATACCACAATAGCAAATAGTCTAAGTGACCAGTTTGTGAACAAGACACAGGTTCAAATGTTTGCATGAACTGGTCATGGAGAGCAAATGAGTAAAACTGGTCATTTGTTTGGAGAGCATTGAGGCCCAGATCCTCAAAAGATACTTAGGTGCCTAACTCCTTTTGATTTCAATAGACATTAAATGCCTAAATACCTTTGAGGACTGGGCCTGAGATCCTTGTGTGAAAGGCACAGCAAAGGTGCCAGAAATTATTAATTGAGCATGTGGTGTTAGACTGCAATGTGGACAAGGAGTTGGAAGGAAATATCCTCAGTTTTGTCACGAGGATCACAATATTTGATGTTTTGCTTAATGCCCCAGCTCCTCAATTTGTACAATTACATGATAATCTCAACTTTCATATTTCAAAACATAAGTTTCAAGTCCTCATAGATGCAAATTAAAACGTTAGAAACATGCAGCAAGTGTATCCCATAGGCTCAGAAACCAGAAGTCAGATTAAAGAGAATTTGACATTTATTTTTAAATCTCATGATTTTTGGCAGCCTGACTTATTTTTGAGGTTGTCGTTAGCAATACACTATCTTTGTCTTTATAACAATTCAGCCTCTTTTGCTCTCCACCAGTGCTCTCCATTCACTGTATTTGCTTTTACTTCCTCTGAGAGATTCCTGCTTATCCAAGCCTTCTCTTCCCTGGGTCATGACTTTAAGTTCTCCTTGCTGACTGCAAAGTATTTGCTTTTCCTCTTAGGGGCCAATTTTTATGACTCCCCTTGCAACCTACATGTAGGCAGATCTGATTTCTTTTCCATTTCTCCCAAAGGGGATCGATGCCAGGAGTCAGCTTCATTTACCCCCGCTGAAGACACAACAGCTGACTGAAGCAGGCATACATTTTGATGAGGGAAAGGTTGGGAAATCACTCCAGTTCAGGTGAAGTCGGTGCCCCATTTCTTTGCTCGCTGGTCCTTATCAGTCCAGTGACATGGTGTCACATGTTGGGGTGCAATCCAGACTAGTGAGAGGTTGTCTCTCCACCAGCCCTGTTCCCCTATCTGCTTTAAAATGCTCTGCTGCTGTAGCTCACTAGTCTGGATGCTCCCCACCAGAATACAAGCATGTGCTAAGTGTCTGAGACAAGCAGCCATGGTTCATTAATTTGGATCCCATCAGCATGCTTATTACACTACAGCCACATACTGGTCTCTGCCTACTACTAGCCAAGTGAACCTGTGGCGTAGCCAGGTGGAAAAAACAGGGGGAGCGGAGATTAAAAAGGGCACCACCCCCTGGTACTCACCCAGCGGCGCTCCGGGTCTTCAGCAGCACTTTGGCGTTGGGTCCTTCACTCGCTCTGGTCTTCGGCACGGAAGGACAGCCCCCCCCACCCCCCGCCACCGCAATGCTGCTGAAGACCGGAGAGAGTACTGCCAAAGTACTGCTGAAGACCCGGAGCACTGCTGGGTGAGTACCAGGGGATGGGGCCTTTTTTTTTTTTACCTCCACTCCCCCTGACCCACCACCGAAGACCCGGAGCACCGCCGGGTGAGTAAAAATTTAAAAGGCGCCAAAGAATTAAAAAAGGCACCAGTTCTCCTCAGTGGGGGAGCAGCCGCTGCCCCACTCCCCCCCAGCTACGCTACTGAAGTGAACCCTACACCCACCCACCTCCAGTCCTGAATTTCCCCAAATCCATCTACCCTGAAGTGTCTACACCTCTCCTCAACTACTCAAAGAAATAATACTGTTTGTTTGCTCCTTTAAGGAGACTATACCCAGCAGCTTGCCACATTAACTGGAGTTAACAATCACTTCAATTCAAACACAGTACCGGGTGTGGGGGGGTTAAATTTATTTTAATCTATTAATGACAGGACATAGGCTGAATGATGCCAAATAAAAGAACTAAAAGTGAAAACCTGTATCTAATACAATCTAGCAAGGTACGGTCTTTGTTTAAAATGGTTTTGCTCATCACTTACTCTTGGTCCACCGTGGCTGACTATCCTTCAGTCAGGACCTTCCACAGAAGTATGAGGTGCCGATTTCCCTTGTCGTCTTAAGTGAAAAAACTTAGAGGTTCACTGCCCCTCTCTTTATAGTCCAGTAAAGCTTTGAAAAGCATCTCCTAAAGTTCATGAGACCCTGTTTCAAGAACCAGGAAGGCTTCCTCGGGGTGTGGTCTCCATCCCCCAGTGATAGCTAAATCATTACGTCCTCCCTTTGTTAGCTTGATGGCTTTGTTTACCTTGTATGTAAATGTGCCTTCAATGTGTCTGCCTGATGCCCAGGCTGGTTAGCCAAGCAAATTCTTTATGATCTAGACATACTGACTCCCAAACCACCTCATGAGCTTTAATGGTTCTATTTACTGCCTATGTAAATTGTAATTCTATTGTTACTGGTCACATGGCTTCATTTGTATTCAAGACCTGGACAGTCCTGTTTCTACTGTCTTCAAATACAGACTTTAAAACACAAAATCAGAGAACATCCATAACTCCATATGTAGCATAGTCACACATATCCCACAATGATATTATTGACCAGTGTGGTGTTAGTTTTCAAATGATACCTCACAAGGCACAGGTTGTACCAATATCATTGCAGTAGTGTGTAGGGTGTGAATACAGAGGTGCTTAGGGTCAAACATGGATCTTCTTAGACTGAAGAGTTACTTTATCTTCTTTGTTCCAGTGACTCATAGGTTGGAGGCGAGCCTGGCACAAGTAGCAAGACTATGAGCTGCCATGGGGGAGGGAGAAAAAGTGTTTTGAAGATGAAATCTGTGTATTAAATTTAATCACCAGTAAAAAATTATTTGCACGACTCAAGGTAGCCAAAAAGAACAATTCTGCACATTCTGCTTTGGCCCTGTTTTGTATGGTTTGTCATTATATCCAAGCTCTGCATTTTTATATCAGAGGGGCCTATAGGGTAACATCCAGTCCTTCACACCCTGGGCTAGTGTAGTATTGTTTTCTACAGCACAAATTCTGGTACTTACAATTTCTGTAGCGCAAGGCCCTCCCCCAGATGGGTTGTCAACACGGATTCCAGTAGGGACCTTCAGCACCACAGGCCCTTGAGCTAAAGGAATAACTCCATTCATAGGTGCCAACTCCGTGGTGCTCCAGGGCTGGAGCACCCACAGGGAAAAATTACTGGGTGCTCTGTACCCACCGGCAACCAAGCTTCCCCCACCCCACCCCACACCTCCTCCCTGAGAGCGTGCGTCCCAGCTCCTCCGCCTATCATAGAATGATGAATATCAGGGTTGGAAGGGACCCCAAAGGTCATCTAGTCCAACCCCCTGCTCGAAGCAGGACCAATTCCCAGTTAAATCATCCCAGCCAGGGCTTTGTCAAGCCTGACCTTAAAAACCTCTAAGGAAGGAGATTCTACCACCTCCCTAGGTAACGCATTCCAGTGTTTCACCACCCTCCTAGTGAAAAAGTTTTTTCTAATATCCAACCTAAATCTCCCCCACTGCAACTTGAGATCATTACTCCTCGTTCTGTCATCTGCTATCATTGAGAACAGTCTAGAGCCATCCTCTTTGGAACCCCCTTTCAGGTAGTTGAAAGCAGCTATCAAATCCCCCCTCATTCTTCTCTTCTGCAGGCTAAACAATCCCAGCTCCCTCAGCCTCTCCTCATAAGTCATGTGTTCTAGACCCCTAATCATTTTTGTTGCCCTTCACTGGACTCTCTCCAATTTATCCACATCCTTCTTGTAGTGTGGGGCCCAAAACTGGACACAGTACTCCAGATGAGGCCTCACCAATGTTGAATAGAGGGGAACGATCACGTCCCTCGATCTGCTCGCTATGCCCCTACTTATACATCCCAAAATGCCATTGGCCTTCTTGGCAACAAGGGCACACTGCTGACTCAGCGCTATCTCTCAGCGCATCCTGCCTTGCCGCTGCTGGGAGGTGTTTGGTGGCATGCTGGGAGGGAGGGGGAGAAGCAGGGATGTGGCACGCTCAGGGGAGGAGGTAGGGAGAGGTGGGGCCAGGGCAGGGATTTGGGGAAGGAGTCAGAATAGGGGCATGGAGCGGGTGGAGACTTTGGGGAAGGGGTTGGAATGGGGGCAGGGCAAGGGCAGGAGTGGGCAAGACAGGGGTGGGGGGGGGTCAAGCACCCACCGGCTGGAGCAGAAGTTGGTGCCTATGATTCCATTGGCTGGCAGCAGTAGTAGGCTGCTACCCCTTAATGCATTAAAGGAATTTTGCTTTGGGTTATGCTTCATCTTAGAGCAGCAGTCCCCAAAATTTGAGGATTGGACCCCCTTTTACTCCTGTCCATGCCCCTCCCCAGAGCTGGCATTGGGGCCGTGGCTCAGGGGGAGGACACAGTCAGGGGTCATGGGGCCGAGGCAGGGGCTGCAGCTGGAGGTGGGTCTGGGACCAGGAGTGGGACAGAGGCTGAAGGTGGGGATGTGAGCAGAGCCACAGCTGGGCTGTGGTGGGTGCCAGAAGCCAGGCATGTGGCCAGGTGCAGCTCCTCTCCTGGTCCTGCCCCAGCCTCCACCCTGGCCTGGGAATGGAGCTGCGGCCAAGGCTGCGGGCTGTTGCTGGGCCGGGAGCGGAGCCGCACTGACACTGGGGATGGGACAGGTGCAGGGCCAGGAGCTGGAGGCGCAGGTGGTGGAGGGATGGGAGCAGAGCTGGGGGCAGGGAAGGGCTGGGTGGCGCTCCCTCCCCACCTCCGTGAGGGCTGGCCCAGGCCCTGCCATGCCCCCCTCGAAGGTTTCTCCCCACCCCCTTAGAGGGCCTCGCCCCACACTCAGTGGACCTCTGTCTTAAAGCAATATCATTTACTGAGCCATGCAGTGTTTGGGCTTGCTACAGAGATCTTCAAGCATAAATTGGTGCAGCCCTTCTGAGTAAGTTTTTCCATTCCAAACTGCAGGTTTTCCAGAGACAATGATTTCAAGACTGAAGGACAGTTTTCCAAAAGCTATGCTGAGAGGCGATTGCTAAAGCTATATCCCCATCTCCACTTTCAAGCTTTCCCTAGACTAGGTGAGAAGTTACCACACGTGCCCCCACCCAGAATTGCCACTTGGCTAGTATTAAGCTTACTCACACAGACTGAGCATGCTCAGTAGCATCTGCTGAAGCCACTGTCCTCCCTCCCCTCCCCCTATTTGTAGGTATGGGTCATGTCTGGGTGGGAGGAGAGGGAAGTATGATAGATGCCCCCACCACCCAACCCTCCTCTGTTAAAAAGGAGGAAGAGATTACTGAATCATTACAGTAGGGTGATGCACTTGGCTTCCACAGAAACAACCAGAGCTGTGTACAGGATTTGTTCTCGGTGTTTACATTTTTCACAGGAGAAATTTATGGAGCTGATGTATCTAAGAACTGCTCTTGTTCTGGGTTTGTCCACAGTCCAGAAAGTAAACTGCCATGAGAAGAGCAGCCCTTGTGCTATCTCAGCCCTCTAAATAGTTCCTCAGATATTTAAAAAGCCAATACAAAATGTCAGCACCAATGCCTGTGCGTATGCGAGCCCCCTAGTAAGCATGTTACACAGGCTCACTTTTCCCCTTCCTTCCCTTAAATGTACAGTGTTTGATAAGCTGCATCGCTCTTCAGCCATGAGAGAAGTAGTCCAGTATATTATGTATTGCAGTAATGTCAATTTATTTGCAACATCAAGCTGATATGGCTGATTCCTCCTGAAGATGCCACTTCCCTCCCAGATCAGTTGCCACTCCTCCAACCTTCAAATAGTACTGCTCCCCAGAGGTTTTCCTTCCTTACCTATATCAAATTACTGTCCAAGTCAGCGGATGGGGAAGTTTTGGGCCTTGTAGCCTCCCTTGGCAAGTAAGTAGGCCCCTTGTCTCCATCTCACACCCGCCCTCCTCTGATTCTCCCCTCCTCAAATCCCAAACCCCTTATCTCAAAGCTCCCACTAGGTACCATTTGATCTCCCCAAGCTCAGATCCCAACCCAAGTTCCTCAGAAGCACAAACCCATGCACCTAATAACCAGAACTCTTACCAAGAAAGGCCCCAAGGCCTACAACTTCCCCATCAACTGAAATATTGTCTAGGTGAAACACCAGCAGGGCTGTCTTCTTGACAATCCTCCTTCTGAAGGCAGCTGACCAGCAGGAATCCCTCTGCTGAGCAGGGGTCCTCTAGGAATATAAGCTTAATGGGCTTCCCCTCTCCCATGCCGTGGTGGCAAGTTTTCAGAGGTCAGCAAATCAGTAGGATTCTCCTCTGTAGCAGTTGGTGTTTGGAGACTCACTAACAGGGTCCCATGCACTAGAGCAGTGTTTCCTCAACAACTGGTTTCTCGACCACTGCTGGTCCCCGAGATCTCCCTGTCGCAGTTTAGGGGGGCAACAAGCCAGTCCCTGGTATCAAAAAGGTTGAGAAACACTGTCCTAGGGCACTTTGTGCCCTATTCCATCAGAGGATGAGGGAGCAGTGGGCAGTTCTTTGGGATTCTGCCCTAGCCTGAGAGGAGAGGACAGTCACTAAAGGACTGAGTTACTCAAAGGGAGGAGATAGAGGGGCATGATGATTTGCGGGTTCTGTCTGTACAACTTAGGACTTCCATGATACAGCAATTTTCATAGTAACAACTTCATATCATCCAGAATATCTCTAGCTGAATGTGGAAGCCACCTGGCAGGGATGTGTCATATCTTTGTCAGACCAGGGACGATGGTGGAACTCAATGACTGCCTTGTCAGGGTGCAGCACTGTGGGACAATGGGCTAGCTGGGGGTTTGGACAGTGGAAATAATAAAGAGAAGAATGAAGAAACACAGGTGCAGAGCAGTTTATAAAAAGAGTCTTTGGGGAGAAGACTCCTGGAGAGATACATAGGAAGTTCTGGGCAGGAAGAAGGAAGGTGCTGGAGTGGCCAAGGTCAGAGGTAGTGAGCTATGGGGAGAAGACATGTGCTGGAGCTGAGGGGGCCACCCAGGGTCCTGACAGCTCGGACTCCCATCCCAAAGAATGCTCTGTAGTGGTGAGGAAACTGAGGCAGGGCAGGGTTTATTATTTTTGTATAGATCTCTGTATTTCTCATGCAATTAAAGAGCAATAGGATTTTACAACCCCCTGCAAAGCAGCTGTGTGTGTTAAGCATTAAACCTATCCCATGCCTCCTTGAAGTAACCCAGAGAGCTCACATCTTTGACTGGAGGTTTTTAAGAGGGGGCCAGAAAGCAGATCTGTGCCCTGAGAGGGTCCCCAGAGCTCTGAGGCCCTGGCAGTGCCTGGGCCCCATTTAGACTCTATGGGCTTAAAACACCTGGGGATTCAACAACTAGATCCCCTCTCAGCAGTCTGGTTAGTGATCAAGAGGGAGTGCTCTACTGGAGCTGTGACAAGGAGCTGCACCCAGTGCCATGCTGCCAGGATCAACCCCTTCAGAGCCTTCACAGGGGACGAACTGCTACAAGAGGCCACAGCATGATGAGCCAAGATCCTAAACCGAGAGTTGGATCATCCTTCCTCTCTGACTAGTGCCCAGGCCACTGGGAGACCCAAGATCAGGTCCCTAGCAAATTACTTAGTTGCTCTGTGCCTCAATTCCCCATAGGTTGTGAGGATAAATACACTGAAGACTGAGAGGCACTCATATTTTATTGGGGGTCATATAAGTACCTAAGATAGATGGAATAATAGAAAAGAGACTTGAACACTCACTGGTAGCATGGGAACGTGGCCAAAAACAGTTGTATGCTACTTTGATGCTAGCTCTGTGTGTTACCTAGCCTTGCCAAGTTCAACTCACCCACTCTGAAT
Organism: Eretmochelys imbricata; assembly: GCF_965152235.1. Lineage (NCBI taxonomy): Eukaryota > Metazoa > Chordata > Testudines > Cheloniidae > Eretmochelys > Eretmochelys imbricata. The sequence goes on from NC_135572.1 coordinate 354,553,724, forward strand.
TTGTTTCTTTGAACCAAGGAAAGAACACCTTTGTTCCCACTGCCTTCCCCAGACAGCACAGTAGAAGGTGGGAAGTAGAGTTTGAACTTGGGCTGGTAAATGCTGATTAGAATTTTGCGAGGCTCGTATAAATGTATGTTCCCAAACATTATTGGTTGGTATATTTAAGCAACTCCGGTTAGTCTGTGTACAGCAAGCTCTTGACTCCTATTGTAACCTACTCCTTCTGAGGTTTATTTGAGGGGAGGAGGAGAGGGATTAAAAAGGTATTTACCTCTGAATAATTTGGAGAAGAGAGGAGCCACGCTGTATATCAGCCTTTCCTGTGCGCTGTCTCCCTCTGAAACACCCTGTGCTTTGTTGTAGCTACAGAGGATGTGCAATCCCTTCCAAGAAAGGATAGCAAGCCCACAAGAGAAACAAGCTGCCAGTGGGAACCGTTAACTCTTTCCTCCCTTTTTGAGGCAAAGCCCACTGTCAATGCACCAGGGAAAAACGGCTTCCGGTGTGGGAAAGTCTCGCAGTGGGTAGTAAGCAGTTCTTTTGTAGATAGTTCCAAATAAAGCTTTCCATTGAGTCACTGCTATTTGGATGAATGCAGCCATCAGACCACTAAATGTTCTGGAGCCCAAAAAGCTCAGCTGGCCCCTGCAAAGACACTTTTAACAGAGGTTGCATGATTTGGGGTTTACTGTGGAGAATGATGCTGCAGTGAACGTTTGGGGGACCAAGAACAAGGGTCGTTAACAAAATATTAGTTGTTGGGCTATGAACATTGCCTTAGAAGGGAACACGGTCAGCTCCATCTTTAGCGTTATGGCAGCAGTCAGCCATTAGGATTACACTGAATTCTTTAGTCAAGTGAACTCCCATGCCTGGCAGAGCTCCCAATAGCGTCTCACATTCTTTATAAGAAAGAGCACCTACCCCAGAGCACTTATTCTGGTTCCAGTTTCATAAAATAGCTCTAGTCCTCCAAGGCTTTGCTTGTGGATGGGGAGAAGTACATCAAAAAGCAGCAACACTGGGAGTTAACACATTTCCCCCTTATTTACAGAGGAGATCTTAACATAAATACCTACATGGGGAACAAAAGTTTGAGCAGGGGGCAATCTAGCAGCCAAAGATAGAAAATCCAATGCATGTTTGATGTTGAAGCTAGTTAAATTCAGCCTAGGAAGACAATTTAAAAATAACCCTGATTGTTTAACCATTGAAACAATTTTCATGGGGGTGTTTTGGATTCTCCATTGGTGGAAACTTAAATCAAGACTGGCAGTTTTTCTAAATTATATGGTCTAGATCAATGGGAATTAGTTCAAGAACATCCTTTGGCATGTGTTACTCAGGAAGTTAGACTAGATCACAATGATCCCTTCTGGCCTTGGAATCTATGAATGTGAGAGTTTGAATAATACCCCTCACTTCTTCCCCCTGCCCTCCCACCCCCAAAACACAGTATGGAAATACTACATTTGATTCAAGAATTTTGAAAGCATTACATCTTTTCCAAGGGTAAATTGCAAGAAGATACCAGGCTTAAGATGTCTTACAGACCACATGCTTAACTTTAGTCATAACACAGGGAAGGCCTGCGGTAGATTAGAGGTTTGACAAGATCTTAGTGTCTTAACTGACTCCACCAAGAGCATGCTGTTGGGAAGGTGGGATGGGTTGTTGGGTTAAAGAGTGAACAACAAGAGGCCAAACAGTGAACTCCTCAGGAGAAGTAAGCTGTCTTAAGCAGACACTGTTAGTATGTCATATTCTCCTGTGTATGCAGTGTAGCTGTAGCTGTGTCGGAACCAGGATATTTGAGAGACAAGGTGGGTGAGGTCATATCTTTTATTGGCCCAACATCTGTTGGTGAGAGAGACAAGCTCTCGAGTCACACAGAGCTCTTCTTCGGATCTGAGAAAGATACTCAGAGCATCTGTCCCATCTTGCATTTAGCTGTGATGCTTGGAGTACCTTTCCCAAACCTGAAAGAAGAGCTGAACTTTAGCCAGGTCTCCCACAGCTACATCACTGGTAGTTGATAACAACCTTAAACTCATTTGGGCACCAGTCCACAAACTAGTTGGACCTCCTGGTTTTGATGGTTGATATATAGCTGCATTCACATCCTTGGGCACCTGGTACAGCAGGCAGAAAGCCATGTATTTGCTTTGACGAGGGTCACATTTCACCATCTGGTTGGAGAACTCAAAGCAAGCGTTGGTGATTTCAGGCACTGAGAGCTGCTCATTCTAAGCTTTTTCTGCCAAAATTATGGGCACATAGGTAGTGATGGAGAAGTGCATCCAGGGATAAGGTACCAAGTTAATTTGGAATTCAGCAAGATCCACATTCAAAGGACCATCAAACCTCAGGGAAGCAGTGATAGACGACACTATCTGGGCTATTAGCCTGTTCAAGTTAGGGTAGGAGGGACACTCGATATTGAGGTTATGGTTGCAGATAGTGTAAATGACCCCATGAAAGAACAGTCAGAATGCTCCAGCATGATATGGTAGGTTAGAATGGAATTGTAAGTTCTCCCACTGCAGTGGAGACCTGTAGGCAGGATACACCAAGAACTCCATGTTGGATTTCTTACCAAAGTCTACTGAGAGTTGTTCCATCAGGAGGAATGTGAATCCAGAGCCGGTGCCACCTTCAAAGCTGTGGAAGACTAGGAACCCTTGAATGCCCCTAGGTTTCCACGTGGCTTTATCCAAAGTACTGGCAAGAGAGAAGCCCTCTTTTTGGGCAGCAACGAAAGGTCTTAGTCTGTCATTTAAGGCCTCTTCAATTCCTTTCTCATCCATAGTCACTAGATGCATAGGAAATGCCTAGAAGCATTTACTGCTTTCAAAGCACAGGCCTTGCAAGTGACAGTTCATGGGAGAATGCTCCTGGGTCTATGCCCTTTAAATAGAAGATTTATTGGGATTGTAAAATTCACTTTTTAGTTTTAAGATGTGTTCATGAATGTCACCCCCATTCACGCCAGCGTTTTCAATCAGCATAAATTAAACATCAACCTCGAGTCAGCAATTGTTAGCTAATAACCGATATGGTGCCAACATGCAGCTATGTATAATCATTTGCAGGACTGGGGTCACAGTTAAGCGGAAGTCTTTAAGAATGCAGACTAGAAAAAGAAAAGGTGTATCAGCACCTTAGCTAACACCTCATAAAATCCTAGTGTTAACAACACAGTAGCATCTTAACACATAGCAAGTCAACATAAACATTAACTTGTTGGCCGGTCAAATGTCAAGTGTTGGCCGGCCACTAGTGTTAACCTGAACCAGATAATACATGTTAGAACTAAAATTGTTTTGTCCACACTAGGTTTCCACCACAAGCTAATCATTAATCCATGTGATAGTCAACATGTGGTTAAACACCACACTTTTTCCCTAGTGAAGACAAAGCCCCAAATTAGTCAGACATCAAGTAGGTCTTATTAGTACACCATGCCAATACCTCCCTTGGTTGCACCAAATCCACAAAGTTATTTAGGCTTCTATAGCATGGCTGATACACCCCCATCACCCCATGGAGGAGGAAAGGTGCATCACAGCCCCACAGTTGAGTTGAAAGGGCTGCCCCACATCTTGGGCAGCACAGCTTTGTAGCCTTAGTCCTTAATATGATCCTTGCTCTCAGGGCAGTGCAACCCAATGGCCAGAGTCAGTACTATAGCCCTCATTCTCAGGGCAGTGCAACCTAGCGGCCAGAGTCCATAATACTGGTGAGTGGGGCCACTACCCTGGGGTGGATGGTGGCCAGAATAGGGGGGGACTCGGGCCCACCCTCTCCACTAGGTCCCAACCCAGGGACCTATCGGTGGCAGGGTTGCCCACCACCAGCTTGGTGGGGCTCCAACCAAAACACACTGAGCCTTGGTCTGGTTCTGTAACCATTTCCCCCCAATACTTCCCACCCAAGTCTCTGGGGTTCTCCATCTCTGGGATTCTCCAGCCTCTCCACGACGTCCCGTGCCGTGCGTCGGGGTCCATCTCCGACAGCCTAGCTTCGGCATCTTGGGGTGCAGGTACTCCTCCTTCAGGTACTAGCAACACACCTCCTTCCTCACAGGTAGTCAGCCCAGACTGAGCTGCTCTGCAGGCTTTTATATCCTGCTTCCAGCTTGCGGGGGGAGGCCTCCCAGGCTAAGAGAGAAGGGTTAACCCCTGCTGTACCAGTGTGGGGCTGATACACCCCATCACAGCTTCTAACTGCCATAGGAAACAATCTTAGTGGATTTGGACCCAAGTAACTAGCATGCTTAATGCCAAGAGATTATTTAATGATGCATTAGTAATTTGACAGGGATGATTTGCACAACTGGAATGGTTTATAACTTATTTAGGGAGGATCAAGCGGGCAAAAAGGAAGGAGAGTGGCACTCTATGTCAAAAATGGCATCACCTGTTTCTGAGTCAGCGAAAACCCAGAAGAGAATGATCTGGAATGCTTATGGATCAATGTCCTAACAGATAAAGCACAAGAAGGGGTTTTAGCTATTGTCTATTACCGACCACCAGATCACTCCAGAGAACAAGATTGACCGCCTCCTTAAGCACTTATTTATAATGTGTAGGGGAAATAAACTGTGTGATCTCGGGGGACTTCAATTTGAGTGACATACGCTGGAGGTCTCATGCTGCCAGTGCTAAAACATACTTCAAATTTCTAAACATTATATATGACCATTTCCTGACTCAAAAAGTATTGCAGCCAAGATGGGGAAATTCTATATTAGACCTTGTCCTAACAGATAAAGAGGAACTGATCACAGAACTAAAAGTTAATAATTTAGGTACAAGTGATCATGACTGACCACATTGATCATGTGCAAGCAGAATAAAGTCCAGACCAGCAATATATATACTTGGTTCTTTAATAGGAATAATTTCACAAAGCTGAAAACAATTATGAGCCAAATCAGCTAGGAGGAAGAATTTGATCAGAAAAATGTGAATGATAATTGAGAATAATTTAAGAACACCTTACTAGATGCTCAAAAAGCCACAGTCCTACAGTTGATCTAGTGGAGTGGGTGGGGCTCGGCGGAACGGTCTGACTGCAGGGAGCTCTGGATGCAGGGAGTGAGACTCAGCAGGGTGGGGAGACTCTGTGCAGGGTCTGGGTATGGGGGGGTCTGGATGCACAGGGGTTGGCAGACAGGGGAACAGCTTCCCCATAAAGTGCCCCCTCCCTCTGTGGCTGAGGAGCGATGGAGGCAGAAGCAGGGATGTGTGTTTGGAGCCTCCTACAGCCAGAGGAAGTTTCTGGGGATGGGTTTGACCCTGCCCTGGGCCCGGCCCTGGCAACTCCTTACAGGGGAAGAACAAGTCCCATCCTCCTCCACCCCCAGCCCGGCCAGGACTAGCAGCTGAACCTGGCGCAGGGTAGAAGCCACCAGCGGGGATGTCCCCAGCCCCCACAGTGATTTACCTGCCTGCTGACTACTTTGGGCACCTGAAATGATGCACCAGAGTATCTGGGGAGGGGCACATGATTGCTCTTCCAGCTTCCCTTTGCTTCCCCATCAGAAAGTCATTTTTCTGTGGGGAAGCAAAGAAATCTGAGGGGCACATGAATTCTGTGCACAGAATTCCCCAAGGAGTAACATCTAGGAACAAAGAATGTAGACCATACTTACAGGATAGGTAGCTCTATCCTGGGAAGAAGCAACTCTGGAAGAGATTTTGGGAGTCATGATGGATAATCAGCTGAACATGAACTCCCAGTATGACTCTGTGGCCAAAAGAGCTAATTCAATCCTAGAATGCATAAACAGGGGAATCTCAAGTAGAAGTAGAGAAGTTATTTCACTTGTGTATTTGGCACTGGAGTGACCGCTGCTGGACAACAGTGTCCCATTCTGGCACCCACAATTTAATAAGGATGTTGATAAATTTGAGAGGGTTGAAAGAAGAGCCAAGAAAATGATTAAGGATTAGAAAACTTGCCTTGTAGTGATAGATTCAAGGAGCTCAATCTATTTAGCTTAACAAAGAGAACGTTAAGGGGTGGTTTAATTACAGTCTATAAGTATTTTCGTGGGGAACAAATATTTAATAGTGGGCTCTGCAATCCAGCAGAGAAAGATATACCAGGATCCAATGGTTGAAAATTGAAGCTAGACAAATTCAGACGAGAAATAAGGTGTAATTTCTTAACAGGCAGAGTAATTAACCATTGGAACAACTTGCCAGCCTTCATGGTGGATTCTCTATCCTGACAATTTTTAGATGAAGACTGGATATTTTTCTAAAAGGCATGCTCTAGGAATTATTTTGGGGGAGTTCTATGGCCTGTGCTATATAGGAGATTAGACAAGATCACAGCGGTCCCTTCTGGCCATAGAATCTAGGAGTAAATATTTGCATCATTAGGATCTCTGTCTGTACCTAAGCAGTGGGACTTGCGCCTGAATGACAGTGAAATTAATTTCTATGCAGACCTGGCTTAGGTGATGCATAATTTCAGGCCCCAATTCTACAAACACCTTCAGGGTATGTCTACATGTAAGGGGGCTGTTGCCCCCTTACTAACATTCAGTGGGGGTGTTTTGGTTGCCTAGCTCCCAGTACTAAAAGGGGAAGGGTCTATGGGAAACCAGGACCCTGAGACTGATAGTCCCCAGGAACAATGGGGAGAGGCCAATGCTCCAGGTCAGCCCGAATGACAGGGTGGGCAGGCTAATTAGAGAGTCAGGAGGCCAGGGAGGTCCCGTCCTCCGTGTGAGCTGGATTTGTCTGTGTCAGACAGAATAGGGCCGAGCTAAGGAGAAAGCAGGGGCCCAAGCTAAGCTGGGGAGCAGAGCTGGGCCAGATCCAGAGGGACCAGAAAAGCAGGCCAGAGAGAGCAGACCCTGTCCTGGGAGCAGAGCTGCAGCCCCAAAGCCAGAGGCACAGCCCAGACAGAGCAGACTGGCCCTGGGAGCAGAGCTGCAGCAACCAGAGCCAGAGGGGCTAGAAAGCAGCCCAGGAAGCAGGTCAGTGCTGGGAGCAGAGTCACAGAAGCAGCCTGCAGAGCAGACTTGTCCTGGGAGCAGAGCTGCATCAACCAGAGCCGAAGGGGCCAGAGAAGCAGCCCAGGGAGCTGGAGGCAGAGCAGCAGCCCGGCAGAGACCGAGTGGTGCAGCTGGGGCTGGAGCAGTCTGGAGCTGGGTGCGGTGAGCAGCTGGGGAGAGCGAGGGGGACCCTGGGCAGTGGGTCCAGCACAGGGAGACGTCTCAGCCAAGGGGCTCTGCAGGCCAGACTTGGATCGTAACCCCGACGGGGCGGGGGTGACACTGGGGAGAAGGGTCCTACCACTTAGAGCCTGAGAGCATGTGGCCACCACCATAGCAAGTGTCCAACCCACAGCATCCCTGCAGCACAGCCAGGGCCGGAGAAGAAGGCCTGGGACTTACAAGGAACAGACTGTGAATTGCCCTGATGTTCCAGAGACACTGTTTGTGATGTTCCCTGCCACAGAGCGGGTTAATGTGTTTCCTTTAACCTTTCCCATTTTTCCTTATTCTTTTTAAAATTAATTGTTGATTAAATAAGTTGCATTTGCTTTAACTTGTATGTAACGGTCAGTGGGCCAGAGAAGTGCCCAGTGCAGAGAGAGTACCCCAGAGTGGGGACACCCTAGCCCCTGTCCTAGGTGACCACAGCAGGGTTAGTGGTTGAGCCCCCCAGGAATCCTTGTTGGGGTTACGAGGACTCTGCCAGACAGGAGAGTGGAAGGGGAGTCTTCAAGGGCAAGAAGGCCACTGGGTAAAGGAAGTGGGAGCGAGGACTCAGATCCTTTCGCTAGCCCATTTCACTGGGGTAGTGCAGACGCCAGGAAAGTTCCCCACAATAGTGGGACTATTCCCCCGCTTACATACACCACAAGTGCTACAGTTGAGTGCTGCAGCTAAACTGCTGTACTGTAGACCCCTACTACAGCAATGGAGGGGGCATTTTCCATCACAGTAGTAAATCCACCCGCTTGAGAGGAAGTAGGTGAGTTGACAGAAGAATTCTTCCATCTACATAGCTGCAACTACAATGGGGGTTAGATCAACCTAACTATGTTGCAGAGACAGTGAAATTTTTCACAGTCCTGAGCAATATAGCTAAGACGACCTAAGTTTTAGGTGTAGACCAGGCCATTCATGGTTACCTTTACCCACGTGAGCAGTCCACTGAAGACAGTGGGGGTGTGCATTAGTGCTGGTGTCTGCTCTATGGCTCAGAATGCAGGATCAAGGCCATGGTCTGTAAAGTGACCTGCAGGTATACAGCTGTGTGTAGATTAGTGAGTGACTGATGGTTTCAGTGAGGCTGTGTGCATCCAGGGTGTAAAGCACTTTGGGTCTCTTCCCATCTAGCAATATAGAATAGCAGTTATCCCCAATATTCAGGATTAATTCTTCAACCGTTAATTGGGGAAACTACTCACTATTTTCTAAGCATTATGAAATTTTCAAAAAAATCTTTAAACAAAACTTTTGTTAAAGTTGCTGATCATTTTTATATGCATCTTTCCAGCGAGGGTTGCCAAGCCTCTGGGATTATCCTGGTGTCTCCAGGAATTAAAGATTAAGCTTTAATAATAATAATGTCATCTGATGAAACCTCCAGGAATTCATCCAGTCAAAGTTGGCAGCCCTATTTCCAGCCTCTGGTGGGGCTGCCGCTCCAAAGCAAAGATAATTGGGAGAGAAGGAGGGTTATGGGGAGAAGCTTGTCCTAAAGGGCCCACCTTGATTATCATACACATTGTAAGGAGAGTGATCACTTTACATAAGCTATTAGCAGCAGGAGAGTGGGGTGGGTGGCGAGAAAACCTTTTGTAGTGATTAACACCCATTTTTTCATGATTTGTGTGTATAAAAACATCTTCTGTATTTTCCACAGTATGCATCCGATGAAGTGAGCTGTAGCTCACGAAAGCTTATGCTCAAATAAATTGGTTAGTCTCTAAGGTGCCACAAGTCCTCCTTTTCTTTTTGTGAATACAGACTAACAGGGCTGTTACTCTGAAACCTGTCCTAAATATGGGCTCTGTCCCTTTAAATGGGAACTCCCCCGCCCCCGCTTTCCTGAGACACCCAGAGAGCGAAGGGGGCGTGTTCCGGACATGGTTGGTTGCTGCCAGCCTGGGAGGGGGCGTGGAACAAGGCGTCAGGCGAGGGGGCGTGGCTCCATGGTGACTGGCCGCTCCGCGGGCCGGTCATGTGGCGCGTTGCCGGGTTTGGAGGCGGGCCTTCCGGCGGGCGCTCCTTCCCGGCTCCGGCGGCTGCTCACGGCTCTGAGGGAGGCGAGCGCGCGGGCCCGGTATGATTAAGAAGTTCGACAAGAAGGACGAGGAGACCGGTACGGGGGAGGGGCCGCGGCCTGGGCGGGCAGGCAGGGGGCGCGTGTCCAGCCGGCGGCGGCTGAGAGGCCCGCCCGGTTCCGCTCCCGCCGCCCCTTCCCCGCTCCCGGCGGGCCCGGCCGGGTCCTCCTGGAGCGCCCGCGGGGGGCGGCAAACCGGGACCCGGCGCCTCAGCTGCCCCCGTGGGCGGCCCGCACGGGGGCCTAACTAGTTCTGCCGGGCTCCGTGGGGCGGCCACGGGGAGGGCGGGTCTTTCCCCCCGCCCCGGGCGCGCTGCCGGGGAGGCCACGGCGGTTAACGCTCCGCCCTGGGCCGGGCGGGGCCGCGGGGCCGCCGCGGGCTTGGCTCAGGCCGCTAATCCGGAGTGCGCTGGGTGGCTGCGTGGTGCCCGGTTTATCCCCCTCTCCCCGGGCTTCGCAGGACAGTGCTTTCGGAGGGCGTTTTTCCCAACCCGAGCCCCGCCCCCCGGGGCCGGAGCCCGCTGAGCGCGCACCGTGACCCCGGGTGTCTGCAGAGCCCCCCAGGGGGATGCCTGGTGCAGGCTGCTGATCCCCGGGTAAGGCCGGCCTGTCGGTGGGCAGAGTCGAACCTGGACTTCCGGGGCTTCGTGCAGGAGCCTCCACCGCATGAGCGAAAAGCCACCTGGCTGTTAGCTAAGGCTGTGGAGCAGACTCATTAATCTCTCTCTCTTTAAGTGGTCTGGGTGCCGCTAGATGGGACAGAGCATCACATCCCTGCAGACACCAGGGCAGCCAGGAGCAGCAGCTGGGCACCGCTGGGATGGGCCGCTGCTGCTCCCCGCCCCCCAGCCTCCACCCAGGAGGCTGTTGTGGCCCTGGAAAAATCCCCTGGTGTCCAGTGCAGCCACTGTGGCCGCATGCGAGAAACGCTACAATACCATGTGTGGAACGGGCTGGTGGCAGCTGGGATGTTCTCCATAGCCAAAGAGAAATATGAACCAGTAGGGCTCATTTCTAGTGAGGTGTGCTGTCAAATTAATGCTGCTAAACAACCCAATGCTTTTGGAGTTCCTAAGCCTGGGACGACCGGATGCTGGGGACTGGAAACGGTGGGAAATAATTGCCCTGTTCTGTTCATTCCCTCTGAAGCATCTGGCGCTGGCCACTGATGGAAGACAGGATGCTGGGCTAGCTGTACCAATGGTCAGACCCAATATGGCCATTCTTACGTCCTAACCCATCAGTGTGTTGGGCTGGAGGAACTGTGCTGTTTAAACTGTTTCATAGTGAATTTAAAATACCATTCATTGTTCCGAATAAAGCTGTTGTCACATTCATGGTTTGGTCTCACTTCTACTGGGCAGGTATGCAGTGTGGTTGTAGCTGTGTCGGTCCCGAGATATTAGAGAAATAAGGTAAGAGTCGCAAGCTTTTGAGCCACACACAGCTCTTCTTTAGGTCTGGGAAAGGTATTCAGTGTCACATCTGTTCCACCTTGTATTTAGCTGTGACACTGGGAGTATCTTTCCCAGACCTGAAGAAGAGCTCTGTGTGGCTCAAAAACTTGTCTATCTCACCAGCAGAAAAGGATCCAATAAATGATATTCTTGTCCACTTTGTCTCTCTGCTGGGCAGGGGTCAACATCATAAAAATAAAACATAGCAAGAGTGGCAACTGCAGTCAGTCTTGGTGGCAGCCCCTCAGCGGTGAGGCCAAGAAGGAAATGAGTTTGGGGCCCAAATTACCTTGTCCATCTATTACCACACTCACTGTAGTAATTAAAGTACACTGTCTATTCTGTGCTCATTACCATGGTAACTTGCATATGCTACACAGATCATTCAGTTGGTGGTGTAAAATTCTTTGTGGTCTAGTAGACATGTAGACAATTATGCTAGGGTTTGGAAAATAAATCTACTCACATGTGGGAAGCTTTCATGGGTGGCTAGGGGGAGCTAAGCCAGGAGTTTTTTCAGAATTTAAATTTAAATTTAGCAAATTCTTCTAGACCCTCTAGTTTTTAAGATAATCTTCCAACAGGGAACTGTCATTTCCTAAGTCTGCAGACACCGTTCCATTGCCACTTTTGTTCCTCTGAGCTTTGCCAACAAACAGAAGAGTAGAATTAACAAGACTGCACAATTTTACTTCTGCTCTTCATAACCCTTTATACAGCAATGAAACTGTCGAGAGTCTTATCAGTTGCCTGCTACCCTTGGTGTCAAGTATCATGTCTACACTGCAGTTAGACACCTGCAGCTGGCCCCTGCTAGCTGACTTGGGCTTACTGGGCTCAGGCTAAGGGGCTGTTTAATTGCTATGTAGCCATTTGGGCTCGGGCTGGAGCCCAGGCTCTAGGACCCTGGGAGGTGGGAGGGTCCCAGAGCTTAGGCTGCAGCCTAAGTCACAATGGGTATATCTATAGTGCACTTAAAAACCCACACCCGGCCAGCTGGCTCGGGCTTGGGTTTACTGGGGCTGCAGGGCTGTTTCATTGCAGTGTAGACTTCCAGGCTCAGGTCTGGGACCTTCCCACCTCACAGCCTGAGCCCAGAAGTCTACAGTGCAGTGAAACAGCTCTGCAACCTGAGCCCCACAAGCCCAAGTCAGCTGGCATGGGCCAGCTGCAGGTTTTTGATTGCAGTGTAGACATACCCAATGTCTACACAGCAGTTAAATAGCCCCTTAGCCCAAGTCCTGCAAGCCTGAGTCAGCAGGCACAGGCCAACTATGGGTATCTAATTGCAGTGTAGACATACCCTTAGTAGCTGTAGAGCACAGTTAATCAATTATCTTTTGTCAAGGTCCAAATTTCTTGGTCAAGGTCCAGACTCCAGCGAAAATAATACAAAAATAACAATAATAATGATGATAAGTAGAAAAAAGATTTCGGAGTCCGTTCAAAAGCATCTGACGGTCTGGATTTGGCCCACGGTCCTCCTAGTGACTACCCCTGCTGTGGAGGCAGGAACTGGGATTATTAGCTAGAGAAGATGATCTAAAAGTCAGAGGTTAAGAGTGCCTATAAGCAGTATTCAGGGACAAGCACCCATGGTAGAAATGCAAGCACCTTTACCCTTCCTAGAGCTGGAGGTGACACTAGGGCTGGATTTTTCAATCAGATCGTTGTCCTTTGATCTTGCTGCTGGAGTTCCTCTTCCAATTTTTCATACCTACCTGTGGCTGGTAGGTTTAGTCTTCTGGTCAGTAGGTATCTGGTAACTTTTCAAGGACTAGGCATGTGCTATGGAATGTAACTTTTAATTTTCTAAGGGCAGTTTTTTTTTTTTATCATGCCCTATATTAATGTTTTGCTAAAGCTGCCCAGTGTTAGTGATTATTCCAGGTGTGGCCAAACCGAGGTGCATGAGCTCTTTTACAGTTGAAGTGTGGCTTGCAGAGCCCCCCCCACTATTCTCCAACTACCAGACTTGGGGAGAGGGAACTTGGGGCTTCTGCCCTGTGGTGGGGCTAGAGGCTTCTGCCTTGTGGGGAGTAGGGTCTTGGGGCTTTAGCTCCGTGCCCCAGCAGGAGCCACCCTGTAGGGCAGATTGTGCCTGTCTTTTGGCTCTCGAACGTCTGAAGATTTTCGTATGTGGCTCAGAGGGTCAGTAAGTTTGGCCACCCCTGGATTATAGCGTGTGTAGTGGCAGTGCTATTTTGGCAGGTTACAAGTTTGTGTGAGTGAGGGGCAATGTATCAACCAATATGTGAGTGTTTCCAATGGCAAGAAGCAGCCTTATCCTAAGGTATTCCCTCCTTGTTACATCTAAGGCACATAAAGCAGTTGGGGTGGGAAGAAAGGGAGCTAGCAGCCTCACTTGGCGCTGATGCTGTGATAACTTCACCAGTTGGCTAGCTGGAGACACTGTATTGAAAAATTTCAGAGTAACAGCCGTGTTAGTCTGTATTTGCAAAAAGAAGAGGAGGACTTGTGACACCTTAGAGACTAACCAATTTATTTGAGCATGAGCTTTCGTGAGCTACAGCTACTCCTTTTCTTTTTGTATTGAAAGAGTTGGGTTTGGGGTTTTTTCCCTGCACCCTAAACAGGCAGCGCCTGAAACTAGCCTAGATGCTGTTCCTGGTGAACATCAGATCCTCAGATTGCAATGCCGCTTAACAGCATTAAGAGCCACTTGACAGGTTGTTCTGCACAGTTCATAGTGAAAAGAAAAGGAGTACTTATGGCACCTTAGAGACTAACCAATTTATTTGAGCATAAGTTTTCGTGAGCTACAGCTCACTTCATCGGATGCTGTAGCTCACGAAAGCTTATGCTCAAATAAATTGGTTAGTCTCTAAGGTGCCACAAGTCCTCCTTTTCTTTTTGCGAATACAGACTAACACGGCTGTTATTCTGAAACAGTTCATAGTGAGATAGCTTATGGAAGTGTAAGAGTTGGCATTGTGTGCATTCAGTTCCATGGCGTCTAGCACGTGGGTAACCATCTATGATTTGTTTTATTATTTAGGTAGTGGCTCCAATCCTTTCCAGCATTTGGAGAAGAGTGCTGTCCTTCAAGAGGTATGAACAGAAAGTTTATTATGTAAGTTGCTATAGCTTTGGGCTGGATGCTCTAGTGACCTAAGCAACAGATTTGAAATACCTGGACTTTGTGCAGCCAGTGGTTAAAACTGATGCACGGTCAATTAATCCTTCCAGGGTAGATATGATAAATTGAGTGCACATGCAGTTTACTATGTGGGGATCTTTCAGGAAGACAGAGGACCTGTTTAATTTGCATGGACACTAAAGATCCAATGGCCCTTACTGAAGAGGCTTTTTTTCTGTGTCCCTATTGTCATGCCATGCAGCATGCTTTTCAGTAGTTCTTCGCCTGGCTACATCTGTGCGCCTGAGAGGTGGCTAGCTGTATGTCACTGCAGTTATATGTATAAGATCTGTGAAGTGTTTGGGGCTCTTTTTGGATGCAAAGAGCTATAAATGTGAAAATAGATTTGTTAATTTCACTTTCAGGTTCCCTTGCACTAGTACAATGCTTCTGAGTTTGGTTGCAGATGCTGGAAAGGAAACTTTTAAAATCTAAACTAAACTGGCATACAGAAAACAAAAAGACTTCCAGTATTGCCCAAGCTTTACCACTGATTGGCTATATGATTAGAACCTAGGAACCTGAGATCCAGTCCCTTGTTCAAATCACTTCAAAGCCATCTGTCTAAAACTGAGTCCATTTTTCAGCTAAGTGCTTTTACTAATTGGCATTCATGTTAAGGTGCAGTATACAGTAAGACTGTTTGGGTGAAATGAGTTATCCTGATCCCATGGGGTGAGTGGGTAAATTGTTACCAATGAGTTATGCAATAATGCAATTTTTCTGCTGTGTCTGCAGGCTCGTATCTTTAATGAGACTCCCATAAATCCACGAAGATGTCTGCATATACTTACCAGGATCCTTTACTTACTGAACCAGGTAAGTGGATCTTCCTAACCCAAACACACACCTAGGATTAGTCTTTTCTGATAAAAAGTTTAGCATGAAAGAATTACTGTACTTCAAGGATAGCAAAACAACTTGTACTTTATGCTGTCAGTCTAGAGGGCAGCTTATTAAGGGTAACAGAAATTGAACCCTATTATATAATGTTATGATCTTAGTTTTGATTTTCAGCTTTCCTTGGTGGAGATGAGACACAGCTCACTGAAGCTTTTAAGACTTTTTATGATAGACTTCTGGGAGCTGCATCCCATTTATTCCTGTTCTCAGTGATGCCGTATTAGCCAGAACCAGCCTTCTCTATATTGTAGAAATAGCCATGTTTAAACAAGAGTTTGAATGGTAAAATGGTTGGGTAATGACTGTCACATGGTTCTTTCTTTGCCTATGTAGAGAACAGAACTCCATGTTGAGGAACTATGTTTAGCTTAGATACCTAAATGTCTGTGAGTACATGAAATATGGCCTGACGGGGCAATATTTAATACTCAGGTGTGACCAGCAGGGATTACAAGGTCCAACACATTCTGCTGTATCTGAATCAGCACAGGTTTTGTGTTGGGGAAATCCTAGGAGACTCTTCTTCTCAGTTGACGAAAACTTAAAACAAAAACCATAACCCCTGCTGCTGTAAAGGCAGCAGAGGGAGCACAGGTTAATTAACAAACCCTGTTCCTGTTACTTTGCTGGTATCATGGATGATGCTCCTGTTGAAACAAGCTACGTAAAAAGTGTAATTAGATTGTCGTGTGCTCTATAAGAAACACAAGGTGAAGAAGGGAGTGTTTCTAAAAAAGATTTTAAAAAAGAAAAAGGTTTAGAGGCAGAGGATGGAGTCCAAGGATCTAAGTGGGCATTATAGACGAGAGAGAACTAAAAAGAGAAAGCTACTGGACTTTTGATTGGTCTCTAACGTCTGCTGCTTGCATGTTATCCTTAGGGTGAACATTTCGGAACTACTGAAGCCACAGAAGCCTTCTTTGCAATGACCAGATTATTTCAGTCTAATGACGTAAGTCTCTGTATTTAAGGAAAAATGTTTCACGTGCTGCATTGTACTCTCAGTGGGATCTTTGTGAACCCTCTGATAGTAGCAGAAATTGTGAAGTGTTCATATATGGTCCCATTGCTCTGATATAAGTAGCTTAGATAGAGGAATGTGCTCAATTTGAAAGCACCATATGGGCCTTAGTTTCTTGCCTCTCAAAATTAAGAAAGTGTTGTTTACAGACTAGAGCTCCAGCATTCCTTAGAAAGGCGTTTGACTCAACCTGCTAGAAGTAAAGGGATTAGAATGTTCTCAAAGCAATGGGTTAAGTCTTTGGCTAAGATGTATGTAGTATCCATTTAATATGTGATATGTTCTTCTTCGAGTGTTTCCTCATGACCATTCCAACATAGGCGTGTGCTCACCCCGAGCACTGCCACAGGAAAATTTTTCCCTCAGTAGTATATGTCAGTTCAGCTCTGGTGCCCCTGGAGTCGCGTGCTCGTAGCGCCGGTATAAAGGGCCCTGCTGACTTGCCACCCCCTTAGTTCCTTCTTTCAGCCCATGACGGTTGCTGGAACTGTGTTGCGTTCTTGCTTCTGCAAGTACTCCCCAGTGGAATATCTCTACTCTTGGTGTATATAGTTTGTTGTAGTTTAGCAGTAAGTTTCAGTTATTAGTTAGTTAACCCTGCTAAGTGGGGTTAACCACCTCTGAGCACCGGGGCATGCCTTGGTCTCTGGGCTTTAAGCCTTGTGATTCTTGTCATAAGCCTATACTTGTGAGTGACCCCCATTCCAGCTGTCTTAAGTGCCTAGGGGAAGCTTATGTGCAGGAGCAGTGCAAGATTTGTAGGGAATTTAAGCCTTGCACCAAGAAGGATAGGGACACTAGACTTTGCTCTGTCCTCCTGGAGACAGTGCTCCAACCTCCAGCACACTCGGACTCAGCACCAACTACCTCAGCCTAGGTGAGGAGCACCCTGGGTTCACTTCGAGACACCTGGTGTCATTCCTCATCTCTGGTTCCGAGGAGAGACACTCCGACTTCATCTAAGGAACCCCAGCACTGTCAAGCATTTCCAGGGCCCAAGAAAGATGCGCCGGCAAGAGACACTAGGCGCTCTTCAACATCGCCAGTGCCTCAGTGTCAGGCCGATCACCAACACTGAGATTGGTGCCACAGAGGGATACTGTCAGGGTACGACCCAGGTCGGGCCACCCTGTGGCATTGGCATGGCATCCCATGCCATGCCATTGATACCAGTCCTGGAACGGGAGCTGTTGAGTCCGGCACGGATAGACTCGCCATTGCAAGAGAGGCACCAGAGCCCCATGGTCCTACCGGTGTGGTTGACAGTGCAGGCCTTCATGGCAGCAAGGGACTTACTGGTGCTACTGGTACAGTCGTCCCCAGCCATACGGGAACTGTTGAGGGCAGCACCGACAGGGCAGACCTCTGCAGGCTCGAGGCCAAGGATAGTTTTGAAGGGAAAACCAGCCATGATGGCTCAGTCCCTGTCCCCTTCCTCCTGGCACCGTTCACCGGCACCGGTCAGCACTGCCACAGCCTGGTCTTTGGAGGGATCAGTGATGGACTCGGACGTGGAGTCTTACGTCTTGTGAAGGAGCTGGCACTGCCAGTCTAGATACTATCTGGCTGTGGCCCCGAGTCAAGGGGTCCCACTGGTGGCATGGTCACCGGGGCAGTGGCAGTTCCCCATGCAGTGGTCTTTCTGGAACCCCTTGGCATTCCCAGTGCAACTGGGGTCCCATTCCAGGAGGTCACGTTCAGTGGCTTTTGAGCCCGGACAACCTCCAGCACCAGAACATGATCCAGGCTCCGTTACCAAGACCAGTGCCATGTATCATGAAATGGTACCACAGGATCTGGATGGTGCCGAGGGCAAAGAGTAGAGCCAGTCCAAGCATCCTCCTCTTCCCCCAATGAGGCTGTCACCTGAACTGATATTCTGTCCCTGCAGGAGGATTATAAGGCACATGAAGAGCTTCTAAGGAGGGTAGCTCAAAATCTGGGGATCCAGGTGGAGGAAATTAGGGAATCCTCCCACTCTCTTGTGCACATAGTGGCGGCAACGGGCCCTGCAAGAGATGCGCTGCCCCTGAACGATGGAGCCCATCAAGGTTATGTGGCAGACCCCGGCGTCCCTGCAGCCGATGGCAAAAAGGACTGAGAGGAAATATTTTTTCCCGGCAAAAGGGTTCGAGTTCCTGTACATGCACCCACCACTGGGTTCGTTGGTGGTGTTGGCTGCCAATGAGCGGGAAAGGCAGGGCCAACAGGAACCAACACTGAAGGCCAAGGATGCCAAAAAGTTAGACCTTTTGGGAGGAAGGTCTATTTGACAGGGGGTCTCTATCTTAGGATTACCAGCCAGCAGGCACTCCTGAGCAGGTACCATTTCAACTCCTGGGACTCTGAGGAAAAGTTTAAGGAGTTGCCACCTCAGGAAGCAAGAGTTCGCAACTCTCATAAAGGAAGGCATGGCTGCAGCAAAGGCATCCCTGCAGGCATCCCTGGGTGCAGCGGACTCAGCAGCCCACTCCAAGGCTTCCGCGGTCACAGTGCGCATTCATGGCACAGGTTCCTATCCAGGACATCTGTAGAGCAACAATGTTGTCTTCAGTCCACACTTTTGCATCTCACTGTGCCATCACTCAGCAGGCCAGAGATGACACTGGATTTGGCAGAGCAGTGCTACAATCTGCTTGTCAATGAACTCTAAACCCACCTCCTACACATGCTTGGGAGTCAGCTGCGTTGGCATGGACATGAGCAAGCACTCAAAAAAGAAAAAAATGATTACTAACCTTCCATAACTGTAGTTCTTTGAGATATGTTGCTCATGTCCATTCCAAAACCCACCCTCCTACCCCTTTGTCGGAGTTAGTCAGCAAGAAGGAACTGAGGAGGTGGCGGGTTGGCAGGGCCCTTTATGCTGGCGCTTGAGAGCACGACTCAAGGGGGCAACAGAGCCAACACAACAGGTACCACTGAGGGAAAAACTTTCCAGTGGCGGTGCTCAGGGCGAGCACACACCTACATTGGAATGGACATGAACAACATGTGTCGAAGAACAATGGTTATGGAAGGTTAGTAACCAAATTTTATCTGAGGAAGCATGGGAAAATCGTATCGTCTCGGAGGGTGGACTGAGTCTGATGGGTCTTTTTCATCCCTGCTAGAATTCTAACTTACTGGTTTTTTTAGTGTATTAATCATAGGGAACGTTTTATAAGCAACCTTATAAGAACATAAGAATGGCCAAACTGGGTCACACCAATGGTCCATCTACCCCGGTATCTCGTCTTCTGATGGCCAGCGTCTGGTGCTTCAGAGTGCTTCGGCCCGGACGCAAAATATCACAAATGTCAGATTTTTGTGACCTTTCTTAAATCCAGATTCTGCAGTACCAATTTCTCTTGTACCATGAGCCTATTTGGCTTCATCAGTTGCCTTCAAATAGTTAAATTTAGAGTGTAAATCATTGATATTTTGTGCATATTTCTTCCATTTGAAAATTGGAAATGGGGAGACTTGCTGAAAAGTTTCTAATTTAATTATAATACACAAAGTACGAGCGACTATCTCAGTACTGAACAGTCTTAAAATGTGATTTCTGTCATGGCTAACCAGTGAAACCTATTGCTTAGCCAGTGAAATCTCTTGCGGTTCTCTATGATCTGCACAAAGTCCCATTTAAAGTAATATCGCATTGATTTAACTTAATGATAATGAAGGGTCAAAACTTGCTCTGTTAAAACTCTAGCTACTGTAGATTAAAATAACCAAAAAAATTTAACCTTGAAAAATGAATAACCACTTTAGCAAGTTTCACAAAAATTTTATGCTGGTATCAGAAGTATACAGGCTAAACTAACAGTAGTCTAGCCTAGTTTGCCTCACTAGTGTGGACAGGCATATTGTACAAGCCAAGTTATTCTATGGATTTGGGCAATAACATGAAACATGGTGGGAACCCTGTGTAGCTTCCAAGTTTCTAGTCTCTGTATAAGCAGTTTTCTATGAAAGTTGCTACAGTGGTTAGTATTATTTTTAAGATCATATAATTGGAGGGAGGAGTATTTGTCTATAGTAACTAGAGTTAAATATTGTTTCTGAGTAGGCAAGTCTTAATACTTTTTGTGATTAAACTCCCACAGCAAACCTTAAGAAGAATGTGCTACCTTACTATCAAAGAGATGGCCAACATTTCTGAGGATGTCATCATTGTCACCAGCAGGTATGAGAAAAATCGAGCTACAGGTTTCTGAAGCAAATAATTAAATGTTACTGTATTGTTACTTCAGCTGCAGCATTTTTCACAAGGTTGGCTCCCTGATCTGTATAAAGTGGACAGCCAGGGAAACTAAATATGTTCTGTGAAATCAGGTACATCATCAGATCTACAAAGTGAGCTATTAACTTCTTTAAGCTGTGGTTGTAAACAGAAGAGAGACTAAAGCATAAAATGATTATTTCATGCTAGGCATATCTTCTCCCTGTCATAACTGCTTAATGTTTCTGACAAAAACGAGCTTGTACCGTCCTGTTCACCCTGCAGAGACAATGCAGCTGTGGGAGATTGAACTGAGTTATAGTCTGACTGACTTCATCAACAGAACTGTCAGGTTCTGGCCACAGAATCTTTGTCACTGTATGTAACTAATGTAAGAGCCAGACTCCAGACAGATTTTCAGGTCCTAGATAGAATGGGTAGCTTGGCAGTTGGAAAGAAGTAATATTTTTGACTAGTAAACCTAACAAATTAGCCATTAAACATGTTGTTTTTAGTGTCAACATCCATGGAGCTAGAGGAAACAGGAATACAGGAGGACAGCCAATCTTGTCCAAAAAAATCAAGTCCTAGACTTATGGCAATGGAATCTTTTTAGTTTATGTTCTGTATTATGGATTTGTGTACTTCCGCTCTGTAGCGCCAAATGTTAATAATTTTCAAATGACTCTCAGGTGCTGTCTAGCCAACAGTGGGTCTTAGCAGTTGCATGGTAATAACTTGAATGATGGCTTATAAAAATAACAAGCTGTTTTTTTAGAAGGGATGTGGTACCGTAATATAAATATTTAATAATATAATAACAATGATATTAACAGTCTGTTTTAATTATTCTAGTTTGACCAAAGACATGACTGGGAAGGAAGATGTATACCGAGGCCCGGCCATTAGAGCTCTCTGCAGAATCACTGATGTAAGTACAGAACAATCCTATGAGTGAGGGAGAGAATCGGTTTGGGTGGGTTTGGAGAAGAGGAACATCTCTTTTGCAGAATGCCCTGTGGGAGTAATGAGCAGCCACCTTGGGCAGAACTGTTTTTAAAGAATCAGGTTTAGATCTAGTTTTACCACTCCAACAGATGTGCCAAAACGTCTCTCTAACTCCACAGAGAAGCATCTTGGCTAGCAGACTGAACATGGGATTAGGAGACAAGAATTTTGGAGTTTTAATTCCAGCTCCAACACTGTCTTGCTCTGTAGCTTTGGTCAACTTAACTTCCAGGGAGGAAGCACAGTCTGCTTGGCTACCTCACAGAGGTGCGTGTTGCAAGGATTGACTGTAATGTCATTAAAGCAGTCTGAAGGTGCCATCTTCAAGGTGCATGTTTTGTTCCTTTGTTGTATTTGTAAATATATGCAAATACTATGTATATTTTTGTGTCTCTTTGAAATTACATTGTTTAGTGCATTGGTCACCTCCTGCTTCTAGAAATGAACATCACGTGTTGCTTTTCTTTCCTTTCATAGGGTACAATGTTGCAGGCCATTGAGAGGTACATGAAGCAGGCCATTGTGGATAAAGTCCCCAGTGTATCGAGTTCTGCTCTAGTGTCTTCCTTAGTAAGTGCAGAAATAGCATTACATTAATCTGGTTTATTTAGTTGTGACGGGGAAGGGTTGTGTGTTCTATGTATTGCTCTGCCCTGCCTCCTATTCCCCTTCTCTTTGCCCCGTCCTGTCTTCTCCTACTTAGGGGTTTCTGCCTTTCACTTCCCATGCCCCAAGCAAGCTTCTTCCTTAGCACTAACTACTTCTATTCCATATCTTAATAGGTTGTTTCGTGTTTGGGTTTAATTTAGAGCATTTGCTCCTCTGGGCAGGAACCTGGTCTCCCTGCATGTTTGCAAGTGCTGCGCCCACCTGTGTCTCTGTATAAATAAGAAATGTTTATCAATTCTGTTATTATTTAAGTACCAACAAGCATGCTTGGTTCTGTACAACCACTGATGGTCTCTGTCCTGATAACCCTACAGTCTAAGACGAACATAGAGAGGACAAGATGCACTGGGAGCCCTGGAGGAAGGAATTAGCTTTATATTTGTATTGTAATCTCCCTCCCTCCTCCTCCTTAAGCAGTGTTGGGTGGGAGAAGGTGCTTGGCATGGTGCCAGGGGGAAATGACGGTGAGGGCCTGACTCGCTGTATTGTAGTTTGTATTTAACATGTTTATTATGGTAGTGCCTAAGGGTCACCAAAGCATAGGCCCTATTGTGTTAGGCACTGTATCAACACAGAGTGGGAGATGGTCCCTGCCCCAAAGAGCATACAGGCTGAATAGACAGACTCAGTGTGAGGAAAGTGGTAGAACACACCAGCAGAGTGAACAATGTGATGGCTGCAAATGTCAGGTTAGTTCCGCAATTTTTTGGTATGTGATTTTACTTAGGAGGGGATCAAGTAAATGGAAAGAAAGCAGAAGGGAAGGTGTATGAGGCGGGCAGGGCAAGGGAGAAGAGGGGCAGCTGTTGAATGAAGCTGAGGTGAAGACGCTGGCTGTTTGCACCAACCTTCTTCCTCCCTCACAATCAGCGGAGGGCAAAGAAAGGCCAATTAAAACTCTATAGTTCTCTGAATGTGCAGAGGTCCAAAGGTCCCTGCTTTGGCTGGTTCTGCCCCTACCAGCTAGAGTCTCTGGCTGGTTCTTCTCAGCAACCCACATGGATGGGAGGGGAGGTATCACTTGGGTCCTAGTGCCCCAGAGTTTGGAGGGTCTCACTGCACAGTTTCGTGTGCTGGCGGGAAGTGGTGGCCCCAGCTGGGTCCCATTGTACTCCATTAGCCCAGGGCAGCAGTCCCTGGGATTGGGAGATGCACATAAGGAAGGCACGGGGAGGAGGACATGTAGGGCAATAAGGCTGGCGTCATCATTAGAGCAAAGGGGAAGAGGAGGAGCATGGTACACAAGGCCCAATAGGTAGGCAGGAGTAGAGCTGTGCAGGGTCTTGAAAGTTGGAACAGAAAGTTGCTTTTGTGGCCAGTATTAGAGCTTTCTATGGAGCTAAAGGGGTAGGGTGATAGACAGTTTTAGTGCTTTCTCCTCTCTTGTTCCAACATTAATAAAAGCCCCCAACTCTTAGTTGCTTTTATGTACAGGTGTCAGCATTTAACAGAATGCAAAATACAAATTAGTTATTACAGGGGATCTTATCTCTTTGTCTCAATGGCTTGGAGCAGAGTCCTAGATAGATAAATCATGCTTTATGCTAGTAATTTTTCTTAAAACTTCCCAGTAAATTATAATTATAAAAAAGGTGCTTGTAAAAGTCCGTGTGGTTGATTAGTTTATAACGTTCTTTGTTTCTACTCCTAGCACATGATGAAGATAAGTTATGATGTTGTCAAACGGTGGATCAACGAAGCCCAAGAAGCTGCTTCTAGTGACAACATCATGGTGCAGGTATGTTTCAGAGCATAAGGTTGATGTATCATGAAGTGCGATAAACATGCCATACCATGCTTGTGGTTTTCTGTAATTTTTTTAATAAGTCCATGGAGTCTGTATTTCAGAGCTTAATTTAGCTGATAGAACAATGCTTAAATAATGGGAAGCACTACCCTTAGGCCCTGATCCTGCCATGTGATGTGGTGGGCAGATGTCCATTAACTTATGTGGGAGAGGGTGGGTGAAGGGGTCATACAACACATTACAGGATCAGGACCCTATTCATTTGTTCATTCAGTGTCACTAATCACTGTAAGTAGCAGAAAATGTTAAGTTATTGAAGTAATTATTGCAATTAGTAAAATTCATGACACCAGTCAATGGGATTACACTTAGAAAATTGCCTCTAACTTGCCAGTCACACTAATGGAGAATTTTTAAAAACACATGGACTTTCAGCAAAAGTAGGCATCCTTTTCATTTTTAGGAAATCGTGAAAAATGAGTATAAAAAAACTATATGCAGTTTCTCCACAATTACAATGTTAGCTTCTTAATTATATGTGCAGTTTGGTATAGCCGTCTACCTTTTCCCTACTAATTTTCTCTGGTGGTTGGGATCCTATTTTGCTGAATTTGTGACCCGTCCAGATAAAAGGAGTTTTGTTTTGAATTTGAAATCTCTTCAGGGATTAATCTCAATGAATCAAGACAAAAAACAAGAGATGTAGGGTTTTTTTGGTAAGAAAACTTCGTTAGGATGACTGGAATGACCTTAAGTCTGGCCTTTTTAAAAGATCTGTTTGTGTGTTTGTATAGGGACAGTTTTTAAATAAGTCTCTCGGGGAGCGAGGAAATGTAAAAATAATCATTGAAGGTTTAGGGCATAATTGAGCTGACAACAATTGGTATTTAGATCCTTACCTAAACACACAAACCTACAACTATGGATTTTTGACTTTCAGATTCAGCTATTTATTAAGCCTTGATATAAATTAGGGTTGTCGATTTAATTACAGTTAACTCACGCGATTTAACTAAAAAAATTAATCGCGATTAATCACCTTTTTTAATTGCACTGTTAAACAATAGAATACCAATTGAAATTTATTAAATATTTTGGATGTTTTTCCTACATTTTCATATATATATTGTATTCGCTGTTGTAATTGAAATCAAAGTGTGTATTATTTTTATTACAAATATTTGCCCTGTAAAATGATAAACAAAAGAAATAGTATTTTTTAATTCACCTCATACAAGTACTGTAGTGCAGTCTTTTTGTCCTGTAAGTGCAACTTACAAATGTATATTTTTTTGTTGTTACATAATTGTACTAAAAAAAAACTATGTAAAACTTAAGAGCCTAAAAGTCCACTCAGTCCTACTTGTTCAGCCAGTCATTAAGACAGATCCAATTTGTTTACATTACAGGAGATAACGCTGCCCTCTTCTTATTTACAGTGTCACCAGAAAGTGAGAACAGGCATTTGCATGGTACTTTTGTAGCTGGCATTGCAAGTTATTTACATGCCAGATATGCTAAACATTCCTATGCCCCTTCATTCTTTGGCCAGCATTCCAGAGGACATGCTTCCATGCTGATGACGCTTGTTAAAAAAACAATGTGTTAATTAAATTTGTGACTGAACTTCTTGGGAGAGAATTGTATGTCACCTACTCTGTTTTACCCATATTCTGCCATATATTACTTGTTATAACAGTCTCGGATGATGACCTAGCACATGTTCTTCATTTTAAGAACACTTTCACGGCAGATTTCACAAAACACAAAGAAGGTACCAATGTGAGATTTCTAAAGATAGCTACAGCACCTGGCCCAAGGTTTAAGACTCTGAAGTACCTTCCAAAATCTGAGAGGGACGAGGTGTGGAATATACTTTCAGAAGAGCAACACTCTGATGTGAAAACTACAGAATCCGGAGCACCAAAAAAGAAAATCAACCTTCTGCAGGTGGCATCTGACTCTGATGATGAAAATGAACATGCGTTAGTCCATGCTGCTTTCGATCGTTATTGAGCAGAATCCGTCATCAGCATGGACGCATGTCCCCTGGAATAGTGGTTGAAGCACGAAGGGACATATAAATCTTTAGCGCATCTGGCACATAAATATCTTGTAACTTGTCTACAACAGTGCCATGAGAACACCTGTTCTCACTTTCAGATGACCTTGTAAACAAGAAGCGGGCAGCATTATCTCCTTTATTGTAAACAAACTCGTTTGTCTGAGCAATTGGGTGAACAAGAAGTAGGACTGAGTGGACTTGCAAGCTCTAAAATTTTACATTGTTTTATTTTTGAATGCAGTTTTTTTTGTATATAATTCTACATTTATAAGTTCAACTTTCATGCTAAAGAGATTGCACTACAGTACTTGTATTAGGTGAATTGAAAAATACTATTTATTTTGTTTTTTTAGAGTGTAAATATTTGTAATCAAAAATAAATATAATGTGAGAACTGTACACTTTGTATTCTGCGTTGTAATTGAAATCAATATATTTGAAAATGTAGAAAACATCCAAAAATATTTAAATAAATGGTATTCTATTATTGTTTAACATTGCGATTAATTTTTTTAATCCCTTGACAGCCCTAATATAAATTAATCTACTCAGGAGAAAAAGCTTGGGCAGTAATTAGAAGGCAAAATAAAGCAATCCCACTTTGGGATCATTCTATAAAATGGGGATAATACTTCGCTGCCTCAAGGGCGTTTGCTGAGTTATTTGATGTTTGTAAAGCTGTTGGGAGCCCCTCAGATGGAAGGTGCATTGGAAATGCACATATCGTTTCTATGCAGCCTGGTTTTGTAAATGGGTACATTTTGATGTTCCAGTAGCAAGCCCCATCAGGGTGGTGGACGGGTTGGTTTTATAGATCTTTCCCTCTCTAATATCTGGTTCTGACATCCTTACCCTTAAGGACCATGCGTGAACAGCTGGAACTGTAGTTCTAATCATTTGTGAGTAACTTGTTTTCATATAAATATGACAAGGTACTTTTAGGAAACAGCTGGTCTGGTTACTTGTGGCACTCAGAAAATGTGGCAATATCAAATCCTTCCTAAGGGAACATGTACTATAAGGTGGGTAGAAAGTTGGCTAGATTGTCGGGCTCAACGCGTAGTGATCAATGGCTCCATGTCTAGTTGGCAGCCGGTGTCAAGTGGAGTGCCCCAGGGGTCGGTCCTGGGGCCGGTTTTGTTCAATATCTTCATAAATGATCTGGAGGATGGTGTGGATTGCGCTCTCAGCAAATTTGCGGATGATACTAAACTAGGAGGAGTGGTAGATACGCTGGAGGGCAGGGATAGGATACAGAGGGACCTAGACAAATTGGAGGATTGAGCCAAAAGAAATCTGATGAGGTTCAATAAGGATAAGTGCAGGGTCCTGCACTTAGGACGGAAGAACCCAATGCACAGCTACAGATTAGGGACCGAATGGCTAGGCAGCAGTTCTGCAGAAAAGGACCTAGGGGTGACAGTGAATGAGAAGCTGGATATGAGTCAGCAGTGTGCCCTTGTTGCCAAGAAGGCCAATGACATTTTGGGATGTATAAGTAGGGGCATAGCGAGCAGATGGAGGGATGTGATCATTCCCCTCTATTCGACATTGGTGAGGCCTCATCTGGAGTACTGTGTCCAGTTTTGGGTCCCACACTACCAGAAGGATGTGGATAAATTGGAGAGAGTCCAGCGAAGGGCAACAAAAATGATTAGGGGTCTGGAACACATGACTTATGAGGAGAGGCTGAGGGAACTGGGATTGTTTAGTCTGCAGAAGAGAAGAATGAGGGGGGATTTGATAGCTGCTTTCAACTACCTGAGAGGTGGTTCCAGAGAGATGGTTCTAGACTATTCTCAGTGGTAGAAGAGGACAGGACAAGGAGTAATGGTCTCAAGTTGCAGTGGGGGAGGTTTAGGTTGGATATTAGGAAAAGCTTTTTCACTAGGAGGGTGGTGAAACACTGGAATGCGTTACCTAGGGAGGTGGTAGAATCTCCTTCCTTAGAAGTTTTTAAGGTCAGGCTTGACAAAGCCCTGGCTGGGATGATTTAATTGGGGATTGGTCCTGCTTTGAGCAGGGGGTTGGACTAGATGACCTCCTGAGGTCCCTTCCAACCCTGATATTCTATGATTCTATGTATTTAAGGTATTTAGTTTTGTTAGGGACTGTCCTTATGTGTATTTTCCCTCTGATTTTGTAGTATCATGCATTGGGGCTGCTTTACCACCTCAGGAAGAATGATCGCCTTGCAGTTTCCAAGATGCTGAATAAATTCACCAAATCTGGACTGAAATCTCAATTTGCATACTGCATGCTGATCCGAATTGCTAGCCGGCTTCTGAAAGAGTCTGAAGAGGGGTAAGAGGAGAATCAACCATCTAAAAATACGGTGGTGTATAAACACTAAGAATAGAGAAATGACTTGGGGTGATCCAACAGAGTGTAACTAGGAGCAAAGGGATAGATTAGACTGAATTTCAAAAAAGAGCTTCCTGACCGTGTGCTTTTTCATTGTGGCAGAGTCTCCCAAGGAAATTGGGGAGCCCCTGCTATTTGGGACACTTAAAACAAGACTGGACAGCAATAAAAAAATCCATTAAGAATCTATCTGTACTGGCAGAGAGATGGATTGGTTGATCAGAGGTCTCTTTCCATCTTTGATTTCTCATCCTAGTAGAATAAAGGTTGTGCTGCTTAGGACTTTAAACTCTGGATTGAGGGTCCTTTATCAGTGAAACCTGTTGCTTACTGGGTGTAACATACAATAAATATCAAGATGTTTCTCTTCTAAATGTATCCCTTCTGACTTGTTGAATATGGAATGAGTGTCTGGACATATTTAGAGATTAATATACTCTCTAATAGAACCATACTATAGTGTGCTATTGGGTATCCAAGCATTAGTCTTGTATTACAAGTGGGGAAACATGGTAATGTGAATTGTTTGAGCTATGTTCTAGCAGAGTCAATACTGTAACTAATGACTTTAGCTTAAAAAAAATCTGATTGCATGTCAGTCCCCAGATAAGAGATCCGTATAGTGTTGTAGCAGAACTTGTTAATAAATATTTCATCACGTTACTATGAAATAAAGAGTGCCTCTGTTTGAAATTGTATGCACTCCATTTCATTGGCAGGCACGAAAGTCCCTTGTTTGACTTCATTGAGAGCTGTCTGCGAAATAAACATGAGATGGTTATTTACGAAGCTGCCTCTGCAATCATCCATCTTCCAAACTGCACACCAAGGGAGCTGGCCCCTGCTGTGTCAGGTCAGTAAAGGAATGAACCCTTTGTGCCCTCTGCTGCTGGGATGTTCTGGAAATACTTTATTGCTGCACGATTTGTTGGCTAAGATATTTTAACAGTGAAGGAGATCAGGGTAGGTTTGGTTTGTCATACTGTAGGACTAAGGCTAGGCAAGGTGGCAGATCACACAACCAGGAAATTGAAGTGTAACATCTGCTATACTATACATTAAAATATTAACTACTAACAAGAATACATTTTCTCTCTCATATTTGCAACTGTAATTTTTCCTGACTCTCTCCTAAATTAGAAACAATTGGATGGGAAATGACTTGGACTTTGGGTGAAAGAGAATGGTCAAGAGCCTGGTCACCAAAAAGGGACAGAATACTTTATCCTCTCCCTAACTAAGGGAAGTCAGGGTGTGGGGAGGGGACAGAGGAAGATTTTGAGGAGGGTGGATTGGTAGATATGAACTCCAGGTGGTAGAAAAGCTCATGTCTTTGAAATAAGCTGAAAACTGGGAGGTGAAATTTAAATTGGATTGGGAGACTAGGAAACTGTTGATGGATGGTGAATGTAACAGTATGAGGAGATAGATAGCAGTACATATTTGACTAGAACCTTTAAATGCCCCAACAGTAGAGCCAACCTATGTGTGCGGACTACTGGACATTCTTCTCTCTAGTTGCCCCTGCTTCTTCCAGGTGTATCTCTTTCTCAGCATCAGATGTGGGTGAAACTGACTGGAACTGTGCGATGCTTATGTGTTTCGCTCTGTGTACTGGAGTGTGGTCCAGTCTGCATCATTCAGAACCTGTTACCCCTTGTATGTCATCTGAAGTAGTTCTCTGCTGCACTCTTGAAGTGTATCCTGGTCACAAGGTTATTGGTCTTTTCTCCCAGGCATGTTAGTGTCTGGATTTGCAGCACTGGAAGCCAGTGACTGTTGAAACACTCTACTCTGTAAACTCCTACATCATAAGTCACTTCTCTAAATGCTTTATTTTCAGTGTTGCAGCTCTTCTGTAGTTCTCCCAAACCTGTCTTGAGATATGCAGCTGTAAGGACCCTTAACAAGGTGAGTTTCTGAGATCTCTTAAGCAAGTGTTAAGGTATAAATCTTAGTGTGCAAAGCAAAGCATTAAAGGAAACCAAACTTCTGTGCTGAAAGGTGTTTCCTAAGGAAGTAGGACTGTTACTCATGTAATTACTTTATGAGCAGTCTCTCCATGCTGACAGATCAGCCTTCCCCTACAACAAAAAACTATCCGATAGTAGTCAGGCTAGTGATGCTCAGTTGTGGATCAAGGGACTCATGACACCTTATAGTTGGATAACTTGTGATCTGCTATGGCTATAAATCAGTGCTTTCTACCATAGGAAAGTAGGGATTCTGAAGTTTGGGGTACAAAGCATTAATCGCTAACTCTCGTGGTTTGGCTGCCTGTATTTAGTGTCTGAATTGGAAGTGTGTGGAGTGAGTAAAACAGTAATCTGACCTGACTTCAAGCTGGCAAACTGCAAAGGTTAGGAACACATAAGTAGAGCAACACCAGTGCTTACCATACCAACCAACCCTTCCAAGTGTCCTGCGCTGGTGTAGGGCATGTAACCATGTCTCCCTCTACTTCTGGCTCCGCTCATTATAACTACCTGCTATTTACAGCTAAAGGAGTTTTCTGCAGCTCAAGTGAGAGCCTGAGGCCTGTGTGTTTTGAAAATCAAGGGGTCTGGTGTGGTCCCTGCTGACAGCCATGGCCTATGTATATGTGGCCAGTTTGTTCTGCAAGCACTAGGCCCCGATAAATGAACAGAAAGCAAATGTTCTGATCCTTGCTCTAGTATATTATTGACAGATTTTTTTTCTTTCCAGGTGGCTATGAAGCACCCATCCGCAGTAACTGCCTGCAACCTGGACCTGGAAAACCTGATTACTGACTCAAACCGCAGCATCGCTACTCTGGCCATCACCACACTCCTGAAAACAGGGAGCGAGAGCAGTGTAGACAGGCTCATGAAACAGATCTCCTCCTTTGTGTCAGAAATATCAGATGAGTTTAAGGTGAGGCATGGGAGGCCTTTGACCTTTACTATTGCAGATTTTCCTCCTCCTGTTTTGTGAAGCTTTCCCAGTTGCAGAGAAGCCTTCAGTCATTTAGCCTTATACCATGAAGCCAGCTGGCGTTTCTTGAGATACAGTCTGTTAAAAGCAGAGGGCCACCTTTCTGCTTCTCTTCCTTTTCCCCAAAGAGCCTATGGGATAAAATCCTGTGGGATAAGAAACACTCTCTCCGTCTGCTGTTGACTGAACTACAATGCACTCTAAGCACCACTGTAGCAAGGAACTGTCGATTGTAACGGTCTTGTGGGAGGAAGGATGGTTTTAAGTTTTGATAATGATCTTTATGTATATCCAGCACATCTGACCCAGGTGTACCCCAGCACACTTTAGAGACTGTGTGAACTATCAGATATTAAACTATATCAAATTCCAGAAAAAACCTACTAAGGCTTGTCATTCGACAGGAAATACCAAAATGAAGGCTGCCTACACATTCTTACCTCTGCCCCCTGTGTACTTCCGATCAGTCTTTAATAGCATAATCACATCCTATTCCTCTGGACCCCAGAATGAGGCAGAGATCTGCAGGAGATGCTCCTCTTAAAATCATTGGTTAATTTGTCCCCCATGGAGTATGGGAGGGGACACACTATAACGATACAGGAATTGCTTCACCCGTCACACACACCCAGTGAAATGTAGTTGCTGAGATGTGGCAACTGTCTACCTGTGCACAACAAACCTATGTAATCGTTGTTCACTGTAAGACAGGAGAGGGGATGAATGTTAGATCTACTTGAAACTGCAGAGGGAATGTTTATAACACAACACAATTACCCAAACTGAAATTGGGCCAGGCTCTTAGAAAATCATCCCTGCCCTTTCCAAAAGCATTATAGGATCTCCCATTTCTAAGTGGAGAGGCCTATGACTTCCAACTCAAAACCGCTCCTCCAGCATCATGCTAGCACATTGGCTCAGTACCGAGCTGGAGGTAAGAGTGCCATTTCTGAATCACTAGCCCCTAGCTTTTCCTGTCTGAATGCTGAGCTTATGTCTGGCAAGATCACAGCTTGAGGTGATGTGTCTGCAAGAAGCTTCTTACCTTTCATAGAGAATTTAATGCATGATACTAAAGTCCTGTGTCCTCTTCTGTCTTGCAGGTGGTGGTAGTGCAGGCCATCAGTGCTCTGTGCCAGAAATACCCACGGAAACACAGTGTAATGATGACCTTCCTCTCCAACATGCTCAGGGATGACGTAGGTTTAAAGCCTTTCTTATGTAGTTACTAGCATGTAGTTGTGGTGGTATAGGGGGAATCCGATGTTGCTAGTGTTTTCCTTTGGTGGTTGTACAGCATCAGTGGGGCTTGATTGATATTGCTGAACAAGACCTTGCGTATTTCGGTTCCTGAGCTGTCTGATATGTGACTTTGCCACATTTCAGATCAGCCGACATAATCGCTTGGTACATCACAAATTGGCCTGGATAAACATTTATAAAATGTATTATCAAGAACAACCCTGCATTGGCCTCAGGGAGCTGGGAAGGACCTATGAGGACACCCAGCCCATCTCCTCCTCTTCCTCCTCCTCCGATTCTGTGTGTATATGAACACTTTTGTTTCCTTAATGGAGGGAAACTGTATTCATAGCATGAGGGCAAATGAGCACCTGTTATTGTACAATAAAGGGCTGCCTTTGCATTCTGAGCAGCACCTGCAGGATGAGCATCCTTTCCTTTTCCGTCCTAGGGTGGCTTTGAGTACAAGCGAGCCATTGTGGACTGTATAATCAGCATTATAGAGGAGAATCCTGAGAGTAAGGAATCAGGCTTGGCTCACCTCTGTGAGTTCATTGAAGATTGTGAACACACTGTTCTAGCCACAAAGATACTTCACCTGTTGGGCAAAGAAGGGCCAAGGACCCCATCCCCATCCAAATACATTCGCTTCATCTTCAACAGGGTAGTTCTGGAGAACGAAGCAGTGAGAGCTGGTAAGCTACGCAATTAAATACTTGATTGGCTTCATGTGTGCAAATTTGGAGTCTGGAACAAGGTGCTGGGGTGGGAGGGAATGGGTGCTCTAAAGGAAAAGTCCATAGCTGTCTCTCACTGTGCCTGCTCTTGGCTGTTTGCATTAACTCTTCTCATGTCATGTTAGCATGAATGCTAAATATTGCTACTCTAGGGGGTGTGATCATCATCTGCTATGTATAGCTGTTACCTTCTGACTCTTCCCTTGTGAGCATCAATGTCAAAAGTAAAGTAGCAACAATGAGTAAGGAGGAGAAATGTTACCCACTCTTTTAAGTTGATGCATGAATCTGTACAGATCAGATTTGGCATCATAAAAGCCACACTATTCAGGACTTGAAGTGCGTGTCTCTTGTTTCTGTGGAAAAGTGATTTTTCTTCTGAGAACTCTCCTCTTAAATCTGTTGCACTCCTTTCTCCCACAGAGAATCTTCAGACTGTTTTTAAAGGCAGTTGCCTTTTCCCCCCTCCACCTTCAGATTAGAGTGGAATATACTCATACCCCTTAGATCACTCCACTCTGAGCCAGTATGTTAGGAAGGGGAATTAAAATTGAGCTTACATTTCTGTTGTGAAACAGATTGTATTGTATTGAATCCTATTCTACCGAGTGCCATTGTTTTAGCACTGAGGCCTGGGGCCAGATACGCAGCATCCGATGGGAGCCATAAAGACCTTGTCATGGGGTGCGCCACTCATTGATAGGACGGCACCACTTCCTGGTCGACGCCCCTATCTGCAGTTGCATGCCGTCCGCTGCCTCTCTTTCTGGGTCTGCAGCCCTACTCTCACTCCAGGGGTGGCTGCTGCCTCTTCATGACTCAGCCCTCTGGCCAGGTCACGTCATGTGTTTTCCCTTTCCGGAATACCAAAGTCTTTCTCAAGCAATCCTGGGCAGTCTTCCCATTCACTGCCTCTTAGTGCCACTCCCTCAGTGGCTGGCAGGGGAACCTGGGCCTGCCTTCTATGCTGGGTTCCAGCTCAGGGGCTCTCTCAGCAGCAGCCAAGGTCGGCCCTAACCCATATCTTGCTGAGTTTCCCCTGAGCCTTTCCTACCTTTCTGGCTCTCCCCCTTCCCTGGGTTTGCCAACCCAAACTCCCTCCTCCCCGGGAGTGACTGTAGGCTACTCTCTATAGCCCCCAAAACACCTCCCTTCACTGTAGGAGTGACTGCAGACTACTCCCGTGCAGCCCCTTTCTGCTTTCAGCTCCTGGGCTTTATACAGGTTCCTCCACTTCCAGTCCAGCTGAGCCTCCTGTCTAATTCCCTGCTCCCAGGTTGCTCCTCCAAGTGCAGCATGGGCAATTAATTGGGGGTGGACACCCCAACACAGACCTGTTGTACAGAAACTTCAGCATTGTAGCCACAGATCTTTCTATCAGAAGGATCTTCAAAAGTGAAATTTAATAAAGAGCTAAATTCTCTCCTTTGCATATATAAAGCTCCCTCAAAACCAGAGTTGAAGTCAAATTAAGTTGGGTTTTTTTTTTATTAGCTTGGACTGGCTGCTTTAGGGGATAGGTACTGGGATACAGAGCCTTTCATCTTGAAGTCATTGGTTCCAATCTGGTGTCCCAGGTCAGTAGCGAGGAAAGTGACTGCCACCTATGGAAAACGAGCTTGCTTCAGTGTACTTTCTAATGGGCACGTGTGTATTTGCACCCATGACGGCAAGTGCCAGAGCAGCCAAGGATTGGAACGTGCTATGGAGACTGAACTACCCTCATTGCTAGATAATTCTTCCAGAACTGGTTTGAGGCAAAGTAGTGTAGTGGGGTATGATGCCGAGGAAGATTGTATTGGTGCTTCCCATCCTGTCCCTCTTCTGTGACTGAAGGGCAGGCCCCAGGGTTGTTGGCCAGGTGCCTTTTAGTATTAAAGGATGTTTCTTCAAACCCTTGTGTGACGGTCTACAATTGGTGAAGCACAGATTTTAAGAGAAACCTCCCTGATCGTAGCTTCAGGACAATCGCATACATGCTTGCTTTAAAAATCCTGTGTGCATGTTTTGGAATAGACTTCTGGCTACAGATTGAACACCTTTTCTATCCCTTTGTTTTCTCGTCTAGCTGCTGTGAGTGCGTTAGCGAAGTTTGGGGCCCAGAATGAGAGCCTTCTTCCAAGCATCCTGGTGCTTTTGCAGAGGTGAGCAGAGTAAATGCCAGTGCGTGTGCTTTGTTCTTTAATACACTAAACAGGATCAAGCCAAATCAGTACTTGACTAGAAGTGAACCAATATGTTGAACAGGAGATAGAGTTGGAAGGTGGCATTATTCCCTTTGAGTCACTCCTGGTGTTGAACTTGTTCTTAAAACATGCCATTGTGGGTAATTCACCTAGGGGGTGACTTACAGATGTTTTTGCTTTTGTGCCCCATGAAGCAATAGGTACTAACTCCCTTTACTGTTATGTTAAGTAACATGCCCAAGGCCAAATAATGACTGCTAGGACTGGAACTCAGGTGTTCCAGGCTCCCAGTCCTGTGCAATGTCCAGTAAAACCATCCAGCCGCCTTAATATTCTCTGTACAGTCAGTTGTACTTGTCACCTACACTTACGTAGCACTGCTGTGTATTTTAAAACAATTAGCATGTTTCACTTCAGTGGTGGGCAGCAATTCAATGGGTAATGAAATGTGCTTTGCGGTCTTTTAGGGTGAAAGGTACCCTGTGTATATAGTAGTAATCTACCTAGAACTGAATTCCTAAAAGATGACTGGATAGCCATGTTGATGTATGTGTCCCCGTTCTGTGGTTCATGTATCTGACAATAAAACTTTTTAAAACCCTGTTGGGATTCCCTCCATGACCTCTTTCCGTTCGGCTTCCCAAGAACTCGTTTGACTCCAGCCTTCACCTCTCAGATATCATTGTTTGGCATACAGCAGTGCTATGCTGAGTTGACCAAACTCAAATGCAGGGGGGATGGATGCAGGGTACATCACCGCTCCAAAGTTATACAGAAACCGTCTCCCTTTTTATACATATTTTTGGATTGGCTTGATTACTTTGCAGGAACCAATCCCTGTGCACCATGTGTTGTCCACGCATTGACCGTGGTTTGACTTCCTCTTTACCTCATCTCTACATGACTAACTTCCCTTGTTATCTATTTCATATTAAATAATTCCCTGCATGTTCTCCCTCTTATCTTAGCTGGCTCAGACATTCAGTCAACTTAGCCTACTGACCTATTTATTTATCTTATTTAGCATAAACATTCTGTTTTCAACCTGATGAGTCATTTATGTTCCTAATTCTATCTTCCAAAAAATGAGGCCTCCCTCCATGTGTTAATTATTCATGTCAGGCCAGGCCGCAGCTACAAACCCCTCTCAGAATCAGTAGCCCCAAAATATGGGCTGCAGGTGTGTTCTTTATGTAACCTGACCCAGGTTTACAGGGTAGCAACCCAATTGTTGGTCTCCTCAGTTCCTTTGATATGTTGCACTTGAGTATGAACTCTTTAAGTGACTGCCATATACATAATAGAGAAGACTCTTGTGTGCACAAGGAAGCCAAGTGAATTACTGTGCTAAACAGACTTGGATTTTAATATTTTAGAGATGGGGGATGGCACAGAGTATTTACATAGATCACAGCTATAATATTGTGTGAGGTTTTTTCCCCTGTAATCTGTAAATCCATCAGAGGGGTTAGGCTAGCATTGCAGTATCAAGCGCAGACTTTCGTCCATGGTGCTGGATTTTGAACCATTTTGACCCTAACGCGCTCATTCCCCAAACAGGTGTATGATGGACAGCGATGACGAAGTTCGTGACAGAGCAACATTCTACCTAAACGTGTTGCAGCAGAGGCAGATTGCACTGAACGCTGCCTATATCTTTAATGGTTGGTAATAGAAGTGAATGCAGCACATTTCTTATTGTACGTTGTTGTTGTTTCATCTTCTGGGTTGATTCCATTACAAATAGCAGTCATTTCCAATGCAACCCGGATAACTCCAGTCAGGATGTCTGGAATGAACAGAGCCAAACATATGTGGCATTAACACTTCTGAGTAAAGTATCTGAATACTACGTAATGTATAGTTGCGGAGGGAGTATTGTCTAGTGGCTAGAGCATAGGCACTGGGAGTCAGGATTCCTGGGTTCTGTTTCCAGCACTGCTGTGCTGTGTGACTTTGGACAAGGCTCCTATCCCCCATTTTACAAGCAGTAAGGTGAAAAGGCAATCTTGGTGAGGGGGCTGGTGGTTGGCTGTAAAGTGTTTTGGGGTCCCTGGATGAAATGTTGTACATGCAAAGGATTTATTATTAAGACACAATGTATTTGCAGAACAGTTTGCCATTCCTAGGACGATGTATTCATGCTGCATGTCAACCCTTTCCGTCCTCAGGTGCCATCTATGTGCCAGTTTTCTGTCACTGCCTTGTTGAGAGCAGACTTTTTAAGCTCTTTAACATCTGAAGGCATTTGCAGTGCTCTGCTCACCATGGGGTTAAAATGCTTTTTGCCCTCTTCTCTTAAACTAAACCTGGATTGTATTTATGCCAGGCTGTTCCATGCATCCAACTCACTGACACAAACCAACTGCAAGGATGTAGAGGAGTTTTAAGCCCTTTCTAATGTTTTCCTTGTGTGGTTTCAGAAGATAGGTAGTTGAGACACAGGCCTGATGATCAAATTCTGGGACTGTTCAACTGCTTCCAATTAAGTAGACAGCCCTAAATTCTTACCAGTGTAGTGAGCACTGTGTGTTCTGCTTCCTCCCCGCACCTTGTAGTTTCTAACGTGAAGCAGACACCCTTTGTATTAATCACCTATATTTTGCAGGGTTGACCGTCTCCGTTCCTGGGATGGAGAAGGCCCTGCACCAGTACACACTGGAGCCTTCTGACAAGCCTTTTGACATGAAGACAGTTCCATTAGCTACTGCACCAATCTTTGAACAGAAAGCAGGTAATATTCAGGCTTCCTTTAAGTAGCATCTACTAGAGAAGGGGCTGGCTTCATAGACCAAGCATCAAGGTTATGATCCCAATACTTGGGGGACTTCTGAAGCTGCATGCTCCAGTCACAGCGGGGTCAGCACAGCCATCACCCTTTGGCGATGGATACATTTAATACCACCTAGCTCCTGGTGTGTTTGGTCTGATGAGGTCCTGTTTGCGTCTCCTTGACACTGGAAAGCAGGGCATTTTCCATACGAAGAAGTGGTTTGCCTGCCCCAGTGTCTTTGGCCCAGAGTCTTCTCTCCTACTCTAGTGCAGTGTTTGCTGCTGCCTTCTACCCCAGAGGCGCATGCGTATCCGAGCTGCTGTGTGTGTAATTTATGAACAGCTTCTGGATCTTTAAAGGGTTGGAAGAGCTATGTAAACCAAAAATATTTAAAAGGGTTTTGCTAGTTTTGTGTTTCATGCTTAACACATTTCTGATCTCCCAGTGTTTTAGAAATAACTTTTATATAATTCTTTCATGCTAGCCATTAGATCTTGGAGGGTGGGGGAAATTAATGATTTGGAATCAGATTAATGATACAGTCTCCTGAGAACAGAGTAAATAGTAAGCTGGTGCCTTATGAGAAGTGGTAGCCTGTCTTGTGCAATGCTGTGTTCATACAACAAAGCTCAGCTGCTGAATTATGCACAGTAGCTGGAGTAGGCGTGGAGTCGGAGTCAGACCTGCATTCCGAATATGTTTGGTGAAGGCAACAGTGTTTAATTCCTGGCCAAAGGTGGGGTTCTGTTACCGTGATTCACTAATCTCTCTTCTCTTGGGAGGCCACAGACTGCGAGGAGAAGAGGCGATGCTTTGATTAGTGCGTGAAAAAAAGTGGATGAGAAACAACATGCAGTACAATGTGTGGAACACATGACTGCTTAGTGAATCTGTAGGGGAAGATTTAATGGGGCCTGAAATGAGTTTCTGAGGAACTTTACCACACAGTATCTTTGCTTCTCTTCCTGCAGAAATTGCACTAGTGGCCAGCAAGCCTGAGAAAGTTGCTCCGTCCCTCCACGACATATTCCAAGGTATGGGAAGAGGTCTCCAAAGCAGTGGTCCCCAAACTGTGGGGCATGCCCACCTGGGGGGCACGGAGGGATGGTTCGGGGGGCACAGCAGGGCCCAAGTCAGCCCTCAGGAGGGAGGGGCGGGTGTGCATGGAGGGAGCCCCCCAGCTCCACTCCAGCCCTGCCCCCTGTCGTAGTGCCGCTCCTGGCTGCAGCTCGGCCTCTGCCCCTGGTTGTGACTCCACTCTCAGCCTCCAGCCCGGCTGCAGCTCCACTTCTGGCCCATGCGGGTGTGGACACATGCCATTACTGAGGGGAGGGGAGACATGAGAGGAAACGTGTGGGCACCACTGCTCTAATGCTTGAAGACCAGCGGAGGGAGGTGTGGATAGGCCAAGTATTTTACCACTGGTAGGGAAGGAGGTGATTCTCAGACCCGTCACCGGAAGGTCTCTAACACTGTCCATCTGTTTCTGTGCAGAGCAACTGGCTGCCATTCCCGAGTTTAAGAGCTTGGGTCCCTTATTCAAGTCGTCTGAGCCAGTGCAGCTTACAGAGGCAGAAACAGAATACTTTGTTTGCTGTACTAAGCATGTGTTCACTAATCATATGGTTTTCCAGGTAAGACAAGTACATTTGCTGGAGTTCCAAAGGGACCCTTCAGAGACTGGGTATTTCATGAATGCATTGGTATTTAGTGTGTGCTGGAGAAGAACATCCTGTCCCAGTGGGAGCTATAGTGGTGACCAAGTTGAGTCTTTGTGACACCTGGAGACCTCCAGTCTTCTGCTTCTAGGCTAGTGAAGAGCAGTCTTGTCCTGAAAATGAAGAGTGTGGGAGACATGAGTCAGTCTGTAGAGTTCTCCCTGCCATCAGGACCACAGAGAGCATGATTGGTAATGAGGTGGGATGTTCTCCATGTTTATGGCAATACGGTAGCTGATTTCAGAAAATGTTTAATAGAGAAGTGTTTGCACTCAAGTCCCCTCCTCTTTATGCTTCACTTTTGCAGTTCGACTGCACAAACACTCTAAATGACCAGTTGTTAGAGAGGGTCACTGTGCAGATGGAACCATCGGATGCTTACGATGTGATTCGCTCTATCCCAGCAGCCAGCCTTTCTTACAACCAGCCGGGCATGTGTTACACTCTCGTCCGACTGCCCCAGGATGATCCCACTGCAGGTACCAAATGGAAGGATAATGTTTTGCATGTGTAGGCCACTTGAATGACTTCTCAAAGAAACGCTGGCGAGATGCTTAGGATTTGCATTTAATGTGTTAATTTTGTATGTCTTGATGTTAGATTCTACCATTGTTTTGTTTTTGTTTTCAAGTTTCACTATCACTAGTATAAAGAAAAGGAGGACTTGTGGCACCTTAGAGACTAACCAAATTTATTTGAGCATGAGCTTTGGTGAGCTACAGCTCACTTCATCGGATTCCACTGAATGCATCAAATAGATGTGTTAGTCTCTAAGGTGCCACAAGTCCTCCTTTTCTTTTTGCGGATACAGCCTAACACGGCTGCTACTCTGTAAACTATCACTAGTGTTCTGTGTAGGATCTACAGTTAGTCAAAATAATATATACACTTCGAAATACATACAGCTACACTGGATGATGGAAAGAAAAATATGTTAAAGGAGGTGGAGCAATGCAGTTAATAACAAGGGGACACTGAGTTTTCCTTGTTGTCTTGAGGTTATTAAAGCAGAAAACTGGAAAATATGGACACTGCCTGAAACGAAACACAGGAGCAGAATCAGCCTGATGTTGCCCTTTTTCGACCCGAGCAGCTTTGGGGCCGTGGGGAATGTTGGGAGTAGAAATTGTGGCTAGGTGTTTCTTGGACACAGGTTTGTGTATTTACAAAGAACGATCAAAGTCCTGCGTCTCTGAGTGCAGAAGGAATCAAATAGCATGAAACAGCTTCTTTTGCTCACAGCACCAGGAACGCTCTTTTCATCCTGCCCACATCCCCCTGACCCAAAAACCTCTACCCAGGTTTCTTCCGGGGTTGGACGCTGTGCTTTCAGCTGTTCCTTCCGTATGGCTACATCCTTCTCCCCGTCTTAGCTCCACCCATTGTCCTGTTGGCGCCCAAAATGGTGGCAGCCCCCTATATGGCCCGTTCCAAACAGAAAGAAAACAAACAGTTTAACAAATTACAAATGATACTAGGTTAATTATTTACACGTGTGCTCTGTCTTTCTATCAAGATGTTTTCACATCACCAACCCAAATTGATTCCTTATTTCCACCCAACCCGCTGTGGGATATTTCGCTCTCTGCTGGACTTTCTTACCACCACCAGGGTGTGAGGGAGCAGGCCCCATTCAGCCAGCCCCTCTGGAATGTCATTTCTGTGTCATTTACTGGCTGTTCTATTTGAATGGGGGAATTCACCTCTGGAACTTTTCCAGACTCAACTTGCACAGCTACAGTCTCAGATTCAGGAGAGGTAGCCAAGCTGTCCCCCAAAACTGTAAGCAGTAGCATCTGTGTCCAGTATGAAGGGGGTTTTGAACCAAGGATAGGCCAAAACAGGAGCAGACCCAAGAGCCTTTTTCAGCTCTAAAAAATGCTAAATCCCGCCCTGCTGACCACTGAAATGGTTTCCCTTTTTCTTACTATTTTCTGCTTGTCAGAAAAATTCAGCAAACAAACAGGGATTAGTTCTTGTTTCAGAGCTGCAAGAGCTTTAGTAGCAAAGATTGCCCTGAAACCCTGCATCTCAAAACGGGTTTTAACAAGCCTCTATCTTTCCCTTGCTATGAAATGCAAGCCAATTATTAGCTCATCCACTGTTTCAGCCACTCAGATGTCTTGTTCAAATTCAGTGGTCCAAGCTTCAAACCCAATTTTCGGATAGGTGCCCTTGTCCCAATCACTGTCTCCATTTGAGACCAATTAGGTGGTTCAGTTTTGGATCCCCTGTTCCCTAGGCTTTTTAGTATGCCTGGTCTAATAACTTGTCAGTTATTCCTGTACACATCATGGGTCCTGTTACTCACTCAATAGCTAAACTCTTGTTACTGTTGTTTAACTGCCCACGTCTAAACAAAGACCGCAGTGACTGATCTTTGTACCTCCACCAAGCTTTGCCCCTTTAGCCTGGTGCTACCTCTTTTCCCGAACTGGGAGAGAGTCATTCCCTAGACGCTTGTGATACTCTGTCTTGGCCTGCCTTAAATTTGTAACCGTCCTCCTTTTTGTGGCCCATTTTGCCAGAGTATCAGCATTCAGCTGAACTGTTTCCTTTAATTTTTGCATTATTGCCAATTTCCCTTGGTTTATGAACTGAATGTATGAGTTTTTGTAATTTTTCGATAAGGTAATGAACCAGATCAGAATCCCCTCTTCCATCAGATGTATTAGACATAGAGCTGTAGTGACAGGGCTTGTAACACTAATTCAAACTGAAATGAAAAGATGGCCAGAAAGATGGGCCTCACAGTATCTCTAGGTGTAAAGGAGATTGAGATGTTTTACTGGTGCAGTTCTCTGTCCCATACACTGGGTTAAAATCATTGATGTATGGGATTGAGAGAATTTTCTTCCAGGGTAGAAGAGGCTGTTTTTTGCCTTTCATTCGTAGTAAAAATCCCACTGGGCTTGAGGTTAGTTTAACTTGGTTAAATATTGTATTTGGGACTGGATTTTTTGTTACACTTTAATGTCATTAGGAAGTTTTAGAATTAGGCTGGACCACTGAAGTGTGGTTCAGGTTTCTAGATCATAGTCGATATGGCAAGAGAACATTGCAGTGGTTTCTAATGGCTGTGAACACCTATCTGATCTGACTCCAAAGTCTTAAAGGGCATTGGCTGGTCCCAGTGTGCTTTAATTTCTGCATATTCCCTGTCTGGGAAACTTCCCTTACCCTAAATTTAGTGTAAAATTCCCCAATAAACTCTCTCTCTCTAAATTGTGGTGTTAATTCCCAGGCTACCTGGGGAACCTGCTACATCTCTATCTTGGGGAGGAGATCATTGGTATGGCTATTGCTATTCCCTTTATGGGAAAGGAGAGCTTCAGCACTCAGTTTAGACAAAAGAAACTACACGCTCCTGATTCTCTCCCCTTTTCCCAGTCGCTTGTACTTTCAGCTGCACAATGAAATTTACAGTCCGAGACTGCAACCCAAACACAGGGGTGCCAGAGGACGATGGCTATGATGATGAATATGTGGTAAGTTCAGTCTTGTTTGCCGCACCTAAAGTGTGTGTGTCTTCCTGTCCCTATGGGATTCTGATCACTCTGCCATAGTCTCCTTTTGTGTCTTCCCTACCCCACACTCTTTTCTGCTACCCTCCTGCCTGGAACACCATCCCAAAATCATTCCAGCTGTTCACCCTTTGCCTTGTTCAGATCCCTCCTAAAACCTCGCTTCTGCCAAATCTTTGTTCGGTGACTCCATTTACGTGTACTTTGTTCATCTTATTTGTGTGACCCTGTCCAACCCTACCCCCACCCTATTTTGTTTGCCTGCACTCTTGTGTCATGTCTGCATTCTAGATTAGAAGCTCCCTGTGGCTTGACTCTCTGTTCAGCGAGGTTCATGTGTTGGCATACAAAGTAACTCCTCAGGCTTTGGGGAGTTGAAGTCTTCCCTTGTGCTCTTGGCTTCTTGCAAGGTAACTTCTCCTAGTTTTATAATAGGATCTAGAACGTGTCCTCCAGTTGTAGTAATTGAGCATGCTTCTTGGATGGCACCTCTGCTAGGGAGCTCATTTCACTGACATTTGTTTAAAAGTCTTAAGTCTTGCTAATAAAGCCCACAAGCATTACTTTGCCTCTACTTTCTAGGGCCTTCATGCACATGTTAAACTGCAGCTATCCTCTGAAATGAGTCTAGAGTACTGGGCCTGTACCAGTCATAACTATATCCTATGCTGCTGTCTTCCTCCCCGCTCTGTAAGCCTATGTCTGCACTTCA
This sequence comes from Eretmochelys imbricata, assembly GCF_965152235.1. Lineage (NCBI taxonomy): Eukaryota > Metazoa > Chordata > Testudines > Cheloniidae > Eretmochelys > Eretmochelys imbricata. The sequence continues at coordinate 354,597,489 of NC_135572.1, forward strand.
AGCTGGAGGGGACATCTGCAGCTGCGGTAGACATGTGTGTGAACTCTTTCAAGCTAGTGAGGTAAAAATAACATATTGCTGTGGTGGTGTGAGCAGTGGGATGGGCTAGCCGCCCTGAGTACAGTCCCCCTTGGGACCCTGGGGATGTACTCAGGCAGCTACTCTGTCCTGCCGCAGAGGCTGCAGGGCTATTTTTAGTGCAGTAGCTCAATCTGAGCTAGCGTGTGTACATCTGCCCAAGCTGGAAATTACACCTCCAGCTCCAAGTGTAGACGTACCATAAACTGAAGATCCTTTTGTGTGTGATTCTGTGCAGCCCCAAATTCTCCCTTGTTTCTCTGCCAGCTGGAAGATCTGGAGGTAACAGTGTCAGATCATATTCAGAAGGTCCTAAAGCCCAACTTCGCAGCTGCCTGGGAGGAAGTAGGAGATGACTTTGAGAAAGAGGAAACCTTTGCTCTCAGTTCAATTAAAACCCTTGATGGTGAGATGATCCCTTCTCCCTAATTGTTTGGTAACCCAGACGGGACACTGTCCAGCTGCGGAAACAATATGTGTGGTGTTCGGGGAGAGACTTTTTATGCTAGTTTAGAAAGATCCTTCTGGGGCCTGGTAAATTTGAGTACCCATAGTGTGGCAGCTGCATGGCTGTGTGCTGCAATGATGGGTTTGGAAACTACCCACCTCCCTTCTGAAAAGTAGTGGCTTGGGGGAAAAGTTGCACTTTTCAGTGACTATTTGTGATGGGGGAAGAGGTAATGAAAGGTTGGCAAGTCCCCGAGGCTTCGCACCCCACTTAATGAGCTAGATTGGCTAAACCCTAACTGTGAATTAAAGTTGCACAGGAAACTTGACATCAGAATGTTAACAGACTATGTAAAAATAACCTTTTTTTCCTCTTTAAATCTCTCAATGCAGAAGCTGTCAGTAACATCATCAAGTTCCTGGGCATGCAGCCATGTGAGAGGTCCGATAAAGTGCCAGAGAACAAAAATTCCCACACGCTGTATCTAGCTGGTAAGCATCCACCACTGATGGGTTTGTTTCCATACTCCTCTGCAACACAAACTGATTACACTGAAATTTCCAGGGGGTCAAGAGATTGTTTTCAAATACTGAGAGAGAATGGATTAGAGAGCTATGTACAACAGCATGTTGCCTTTACACGGTGCTGTTAGGTGCACCTCAGCCTAGACCTTTCCATCTTTTCTTTCCTTGCTGCTTTTTGTCAGCAGGAAGTGTATTAAACCCCTTTCTGAAAGGATCTAACCTGCAGTCAAATGCTTAATCTAAGCTCCTTACCCATCCCCAGTAGCTTTCCAGGGGCAGGCCAGAACACCCCAGAGCACTTCTCAGTTTCCTGGTGCATCTTCTTGCTCACTAAAAACCTGCCCTAACACTCCAGGCACTTATTTGGTGACACACTCCCTGTTCCTCTCACATTTTGGGGATACATGAAATGGGAAAGACTCAACTTATTTCTACTCTCTTATTCTGCTATTAACAGTAAAATAGAAAATTGCATTTAAAACTATAGTATCCAGTTCTCAGGGCTCAGATTCTGTATCTGCTCCGTGCACAGAATTCCTAGTGACTCCAGTGGGAGTTTGTATATACAGTGACTATTAAATAGGGTTTGGAACACAGTTCTGTGCATAGAGCCCTAATCCTTAGGGAAATGGCTAATTCTCCAGGGTTGCTTTAATGTCGCAAGGGGCACAGTGGTAGGAGGAAAGGCTCAAGTGAGTCCTGACAGGCTCTTCCTTTCTCAGCTGTGGCTCGGAACCCAGAGCAGCTCTGCTTATGGGCATGTAGCAGGAATGATCACTACCTCTTTGGAGGGGCCTGGGCTTCAGGTGCTAGCCCTGTGTTTAATCCACTGTGTCACACATTTTAAACCTGAATCTATTTGACATTAGCAGTCTTTAAGGAGGGTGTGTCTGAATCTTGTTACTTGGCTGAAAGCATTTGCTCCATGCTGTAGGTGGCTGCAGCTTTAACTAATTCCTCCATTATTTAGGCTGTGGCTGTACAGCTGTCAGGTTCACAGGCTGGGCTTTGAGTCACTGAAGGGTAACTACTGGAGCTATTTCATTAATCTACTCAATATCCTGCTCTTTGTCCCCAGGTGTGTACAGAGGTGGCTATGATGTGCTGGTGAGATCCAGGCTGGCATTAGGTGATGGAGTGACCATGCAGGTGACTGTCAGGAGCAAGGATGAAACACCAGTAGATGTCATTTTGGCCTCTGTAGGCTAAGTCATGCTATTTTTAATACCTGCAGGGGGATTTCACCTCAAGGATCTTAAACAGCCTGGCTCTGTCCTGTCTGACCTTCTGCATGGAGTTTTTATTCTTTGTCATTTTGTATGAGGTTGCAGTAAGGGCAGCTCTGGCTGGTCTCTGTAACATACTTAATGCTGGATCTTACCCCTACCCTGGTCATCAGTTATATGTTCCTCTGACTGATTGCATCTGTGGACCTTACAAGACTTGATAGGGGATAAAAACAAACTGGAATTAGTCTTTTGTCAAAACAGATTTTTATTAACAGAAAATAAACATTGATCATTCCAGTTTCAAGTTGTTGAATTGTTGCTAATAAAATAGAATCGTTAAAAGTTTTGCCATAGCAACTGACAAACCTCAGTTCAGCACAAAGCAGCCCCTACTGGAAAACCTTTCCTCTTGAGGAGATGCTAGTAACTAGAAATCTGTTCAGTTGCAAAAAGCAGTGGTTCTCAGTCCTCCTGCCAACGTGGCTTGACAATCAGTTTTGAAATGTTTCTGCCTCTGGTGCTGTGTGAAAGGCATACAACTTCAGTGCTGGAACAACTAAGTAAAGTTTAGAAGTACGACATGACTTCAGTTCTGAACCTTCAGCCTAAAACTGAGTTAAACACTGTCCCTTTTAAGGGGCAGGACTTGCAACTCTTTAGGAAAGATACTACTTTCCCCAGTAGGAGGTCACATAAAGCCTCTGTGTGCAGCAGAGCCCCTACTCGGGGTTTTTTAAAACTTGCTTTTAATACTTTATAAATTCCTGGGGTTTTAAGTAGCTATTGCTTTAAGAGTGGCAATCAGTTTTAGGATTGTTAAGCTATGTGTATACTACACCATTTATCTAACACTTCAAGTAAAGAGCCCTCTTGACTTTATGCTTCAGGCTGATTCTGGCACTGTAGAGGCTACAGTGCAATTTAATTTGCCCCTTATTACAATTACATTATGGAGTTGACTACTACTAATAGTAGTTAAGGAAACTTGCCTTTTAGGACTGTTCCACACTTACATTTTACTGGCATAACTGGGCTAGTCAGGGGAGATGCTGTGCCAGTAAAAGCCCTTCTGTAGACAGTTCTACCAAGAGAAGTGCTCCTACCCCAGTATAACTATTCACACGAAGGGGATTTTGCTGCCCTAACTAGAGCAGTATAGTTAATGTGTAGACAAGCCCTTCCAATGAAGAATTAGGTAACCATGCCTGACAACTAATTATAATGTAGATATTTTCCCATTTTAAAACTTGTCTGTTCAGTAGCTCAGTTAAATGCACTTTCAGAGAAGAGAAAGATCTACTTACTGTTCTAGAAACAAGCTAATTGGCATGTGGCTTCCTGGAATAGGCCGGGCTTCTTCTGGCCACAAGGAGAGGGAAGGAGTCTTGGAATAGCATGATTAGCAGTGTTGTCTTTCCTCCCCCTGTGACCTACCACTAGTTCCCTTCTGGCCCAGGACCAGCACTACTATCAGTAACTTCCCTTGGATGTTCACAGTGTCTTTCACAACTCCCTCACGGTTAATCCTTCCCAGTGTCCAAAGGTTCAGTTCCTTACACATATGCAGCAGTCTAAGATCACTCTGCACAGGAAAGGTAAGTGTCCGGTCTGGAAATAAAAGCAGGATCTTTCCCAAACACCTCTGAGCCAAAGCATGAGAGGGAAAGACCACGTAGCTGCTCAGAAGGAGTTGATGAAGTTCAAATATGCATTCAGGAAGCCCATAGGATCTTCAAGCTGTGGATAGTGGCTAATGTGGTCATCCAGAACAGAGACTGTAGACATGGGAAGCACCTTCCTGTTGAAAGAATGGAACAGCTAGTAACTGCATGCTCAATAGAGAGCAAGCACTGGAGTAGACAAGTAATCAGACTAGGCTTCAAGACTGCTCCAAGAGGTGGAGTGGTCCATACAACTGCAATAAGATCTTGTGATCCTGTGTGGCCATTCTTAACCAAAGGGGTACCTCTGTTAGCATTGGCATTACATTATCACCCACTTAGTCTGCATGCTTTTATACCACCACTGTGTTTTTGCCAGGCACTGTGCCAAAGAAAAAAATCAATTGAAATATAAATATTGTACTGACATTCCAGTGAATATAGTAGAGCAGTATAAACAAGTCATTGTCTGCATTAAATTTTAGTTTGTACTAGAGCTGTCAAGTGATTGAAAAAATTAATTGCACTGTTAAACAGAATACCATTTCTTTAAATATTTTTGGATGTTTTCTACATTTTCAAATATATTGATTTCAATTACAACATAGAATACAAAGTGTAGAGCACTCACTTTATTTATTACAAAAATTTGCACTGTAAAAAACAGTATTTTTCAATTCACCTAATACAAGTAGTGTAATGCAATCTCTCTATCATGAAAGTTGAACTTACATAGAATTATATACAAAAAAACCTGCATTCAAAAACAAAATGTAAAACTTTAGATCCTACAAGTCCACTCAGTCCTACTTCTTGTTCAGCCAGTCGCTCAAACAAATTTGTTTACATTTGCAGGAGATAATGCTGCCCACTTCTTTTTTAATATCACCTAAAAGTGAGAAAAGGCATTTGCATGGCACTGTTGTAGCCGGCATTGCAAGATATTTATGGCCAGATGTGCTAAAGATTCAAACGTCCCTTCAACCACTATTCCAGAGGACATGCTTCCATGCCAATGACAGGTTCTACTTGATAACTATTCAAAGCAGGCAGACTGACACATGTTCATTTTCATCATCAGAGTCAGATGTCACCTGCGGAAGGTTGATTTTCTTTTTTGGTGGTTCGGGTTCTGTAGTTTCCACATTGGAGTGTTGCTCTTTTAAGACTTTTGAAAGCATATTCCACACCTTGTCCCTCTCAGATTTTGGAAGGCGCTTCAGAGTCTTAAACCTTGGGTCAAGTGCTGTAGTTATCTGATAGAAAACTCACATTGGTACCTTCTTTCCATTTTGTCAAATCTGTAGTGAAAATGTTCTTAAACAACATGTGCTGGGTCATCATCCAAGACTACTATACCATGAAATATATGGCAGAATGAGGGTAAAACAGAGCAGGAGACATAATTCTCCCCCAAGCAGTTCAGTCACTAAATAATTAACGCATTATTTTTTTAACGAGCATCATCAGCATGGAAGCATGTCCTCTGGAATGGTGGCCGAAGCATGAAGGGGCATACGAATGTTTAGCATAACTGGCACGTAAATACCTTGCAACACTGGCTACAAAGTACCAAGCAAATACCTGTTCTCACTTTCAGGTGACATTGTAAATAAGAAGCAGGCAGCATTATATCCTGTAAATGTAAACAAATTTGTTTGTCTTAGCAATTGGCCGAACAAGGAGTAGGACTGAGTGGACTTGTTAGGCTCTAAAGTTTTACATTGTTTTGTTTTTGAGTTCAATTATGTACCAAAAAATCTACATTTGTAAGTTGCACTTTCACAATAAAGAGGATGCACTACAGTACTTGTAGGAGGTGAATTGAAAAATATTATTTCTTTTGATTTTTACAGTGCAAATATTTGTAATATAAAGTGAGCATGATGTACACTTTGTATTCTGTATTGTAACTGAAATCAAAATATTTAATACATTTCAATTGGTATTCTACTGCGATTAATAGCCCTAGTTTGTACTCTGCTAGTGCTTTTTATGCAGCCTGTTGAGAACCACTGCCATAGAGTATGGGCTATACCATGATGATACACCATGCGTGGTCAGATGTCCCTTAGACTGAGTGAGAGCCCAACTAAAGTGTCCACTGCCAGAAGCCACCCCAGGAAGAGAGCTGCTCCTTCAATTTACAGCAAAGGTCTCAAATTTTTCAGGCATGTTTTACTTAATCGTAGCCATTAGATCAATTACAGATTTAAGATCCTGCTCAGACTATAGTTTACCCCAAACCTATTCCTTAACTGAATCCACACCAGACTGGAACTCTCATCTCCCCTTGACGGATTCTTCCAAATTCACATTCAGCAGTGGGAGATTTCCAGTTATTCCTGGTTATGTACTGAAACACTGAACAATTTAATGATCTCATACAGCGATGAAGAAAAGTCTAATGCTGTCATTTTCAAATGGATGATTAGTTCGGATCCTAAACTCAAGTCATCTAAAATGAGTGGTGTTTTGAGACGTGTTGAAACTACCGCAGCAACCAGTGACTTCCCGTGCTTTCACCACAGCAGCCACTGCATCAAAAATCAGTCTCTAGCTGTGCCTAAAATGTGGCCATGAGACTTACCTGTAGAGCTGAAGAAACTCTGGATATGGATTAACAGGATCCAAGGGCCCATAGATTAGATGCACTGCAAACGGGAAGAACACAAACAGCTTCCATCCACCAAGTTGTCCACATGCACAGTACCTTTACCCACGCAAGAAATCCCTCATTAAAGCCAGCAGCCACTGGAGACGTGAGAAGCTTTCTGCCTTGGAAGTATATTCTCAAAAAGGCACAATGAGTGTTTACAACCAGTCTGAGTGGGGTATTTTTCACTAGCTTGTGTGGTAGCCAGGAACCATGGCTGGCACGCAGCTGTAGCATAGCATTTGAGGGGGGTGAGAGTTCAGTGCTCTGGAAAGTGACGGGATTGACTGACTATCTAGGGGGAAACTGTAAGGCACATGCTTGACACAATCAAAGTGTAACATGCAAGCCTGGGCTGAGCACAGAGACTGCACACAAGTGAAACCTCAAGAGTGAGACCCTTGCACGCTAAAGAGGAAAGTCAGGCCCTTAAAGGCTTGTCTGCTCACACAGATTGTAAACACTTCATACCAATATAGTTAAAGCAGCACAGCCCCCTTAGGGTGGGTGCAGTTATTGGTATAAAGGTGCCTTCTTGAGCTATAGGCTTCTTAATGAGAGAAAGTTATACCATTGTAAGGCACCTTTACACCAATGCAGCTGTGGCCACTAGGGATTTTACTGCTTTAACTGGAATCAGTTTAAAAAAACGTCTCCTCTCAACCATAATAGTGCTGGTACCAAACCTATGCACAGCCCAAGCCTAACTTCATCAGCCCTAGTTAACGAGTTCATTTCCATGCCGCGAGCAGTGTCAGATGCCCACCGGGAGCCGTAAGTGAATCTCATTTTGCCTTGCCAAGGGCAGCTCCCTTATACTTTGCACTGCTCTAGCCCTTTTCCCCCTTGGATCTCAAATCCTCCGAGGTAGATGTGGGGGTTCACAGAGGTTCTCCACCCTCCACTGAAATGCAGCCATCTCATGGGGCTGGGGGATGACATTGCAGCTGTTTAACAGAGCAGCTGAAGGCAGGGAATGACAATACACTAAGTTGGATTGTAACGTTCCTATTTCTTCAAGCTGCCCTTCCCCAAAGCACATTACATGCAGCTAAGTAACTGTCTCAGCAAGCTCCCTCCTCCCCCTCCCCATGTAACAAGGCTAATCAGATTAAACAAATGACCTATAATAAAGTCACAGGAAGCTCTAGATGGGAAGTCATAGGAGATTGAAGATGCTTCTCTATCTTCAAGGCAGGTTCCTCTGAAATGAACATCCCCACCCCAAACGGCACCCAACCTTTCCCTGGGGGCCTGAAGAGTCTCCCGAGTTTGAGGAGTGCCTAGGCTTTTCAGGGGCAAACCTGACACCCCCAATAGGTGTTACAGATCTGCAATAGGATCCAAAGTGCCTCAAAGGAATTGGCTTAGATGAGAATTACACTGGTTACAATCCTGCCACTGGCTCCCCAATGCCTCAAGTTCAAGCTCCTTATCCTCATACTCCAGGCTCTATCACCCATTCCCCTCCCTGAACCACTGCTGCCAGCCTTTGTTCCCTTCTCCCACTCACGTCTGTGCATTCGTCCACACTACTGGCCTCCCTAAACGATTTCACCAAATCGTCCCCATGGCTCATTCAAATCCCTTCCAAGAACTCACTTCTGCCATGGCATTTACAACTTGCTGTAGACAGAAAGCAGGGCTGATACCCTGGCCGCTCCAAAACTTCAACGGCCCTTGGGTACCAGTCCCTGCATTTGGCAAGTCCAACAAGGATGTGTAGAAAAAAATGCAAGCTGTAAGGCACAGTCCTGCAAGGGAGCAAAGATACGCTCCAGTGTCACATGGGACTAAAATCCTGGCTGGTCCCAGTGTGAAAGTGTAAAGGTCATACATTAAGAGCCGTGCTTGGAGGCTTGGACTCCGCAGGCTGGATAGACACCAGTCAAGGCATTTCCCCAAACTAATAACTCAGAGGAAACTATTTCCTACTTACATGGAACAGAGGTGGATGTCAGAGCCCCAATCCAACGGTCTCTGTGCTTCTCTCTTTGATTTATATACTGTAAAATACTAAAGAACAAGTGTCTCATTAGAGAGATGACAGGGCTTGATCAAACAAAGGGACATTTTAAACCTACACTTTCAGAATTGGTCGAACAAGGATTAGCAGTAAAGACCTGCCCATGGTCATGTCATCCAGCAGCAGCACAGAATCCGAGTGGAATCTGTGTCAGTTACCTGGACAGGCTGCTAAAGCTGCAACAGAAGTGCAGTGTTTCCCCCTCCTCACCTCTCCCCGTGACTCCGTAGTGCTGGTGAAAGCTGCTGGATTCAGAGGCCTGGAGACTGAATTCTTCTGTCCCCAGAATAGGTGCAAGCTTCCCCCTTACTGCTCAGAGAGCACGTCTCAACCCTGCCCCGGAGAAACCAGCTCTAAATGGGAGAGGGAACTTCCATCTCCAGGGCCACACAGGTCTTGGTCTCTCTGCTGAGATTGCCATGGGGATGCCAAGTGGTGTGGTGTGGTCATGGGTCCCCTAGGACTGGACTGAGACCAAAGCTTCCCTACACTGAATTCTGCTGAGCCGCATCAAGCATTAGTTCTCCAGGCCAGGAAGATTCCTCTGCATTTTCTACCTGGAGAGACGTGCTGTAATAAGAAAGATACTTTCCAATTCCGTCTAAGGATCATGAAGCCCTTTACAACCAACCACACAACTCCCGTGTAAAGTAGGCATTAGCCCCTACATTTCACACAAAGCACGTAATAGTCTGATCTGTAGGGTTGCTGTGCTCCCCCGGCCCCCACTGACTTCAATGGGAAGCACAAGTGCTCAGCACCTCTGAAGCATCCAGTCACAAGTGACTTGCTCAAGGTCAAAAAATGATTCTTTAGCAGAGCCTGGGTCTCCTCACACCCAGTTCTGTATCTGAACCACAAGAGCATCCTTCTTCCCTGAGCCCAGCTCAGGCAGTTCTGGAGATTATTTTTAACTGAGCCCTTAAAAAGGGGCCCAACAGTTTGATAGAAAAATTTAAGAATCCCAAACAGGCTGCACAGTCTCCCATTGTACAAAACGCAAATGGGTGGTTCTGCCAAGTATGCAGCGTCTAATTAGTGTTAAAACATTTCAGAGGAGAGACTTCACCAGGTCTGGGTAGGAAGTGTGTTTTCTCCTCTGTGTGTTACAATCAGCCCCATCTGCTCCTGGCCTGCCTCAGTTTGGACTGGAAGTCACTGGCCTCTGATTCTCCCACAAGCCGTTCACAGCACAATTGGCTAGGAACATTATTTGACAGGTGGCTCAGGGATGAAGCAGCAGCTGAGGTGGGGAAATGTGCCTACATCCAAAGCAGGAAATAAGGATAATTGCTGGAGTCAGGATACCCCATCAGAAGGCTCCATAGTGTGTTCCCGTACGGCAAATCCTGTGCTCCTAAAGCTCTAAGTGTCTTAGCCAAGACTGCTGCCCAGAGGCAAAGTATAATGTAGTAGCCACTTCCTTTTTGTGTAGAAGCAGGGAGTCAGCATATTCCAATGACTGAGGGCCTGTCTACACTGCAAACTTAAGGCAACCTATGTTAGGTTGACTTACAACCACCCTAGTAATTACTGCAGTGGTTCGTGTCCTCACTACTCTCCTTCTGGCAGTGCTGCATGTCCTCACCAGGAGCGCTTCCACTGACCTAAGAGGGGCAGTATGGAGGGCTGAGCCTAGGCTTGCAGCTCCACACGCAACTCCCCACTGGGAGTTCGGCTGCTCCGCGGGCTCCCTGCCCCCCTAGCCTCTCGGCTCCCTGCTGGAAGCACGGCAGACACCCAGGCTCCCAGGAGGGAGCTCCATACCCAGAACCCAGGTGGCTTCCAGGTTCCCGGAGGGAGCCAGGAGCCTCAGTGCAACCGGGCTCCCAGTGGGCAACAGAGAGCCTGGGCAGCTGCCCATCTCGGAGCCAGGAGTCCAGGCAGCAGCCCAGAGGGGAACAGGGAGACTGGGGAGCAGCCTGGTCAGGCGCAGGGAGCCCAGCAGCTGCCAGTCTCTAAGCTGGAGGTCCCCACCTACCCCAGGGTGACAGCCCAAGCTGGGAACCTTGTTTTCCTATCAATTTCACAGCTCCAGCAGGGTGCCATGAAATTGACAAGAATGACAGCCAACAGCCAATGCAGGTAACCCACAGAGTCTACACAGATACTGTGTCGCCCTAATTACACCGACATAAGCCCTACGCCTCTCGTGGAGGTGTAATTATGATGTCGGTGTAGTTGGGCACTTACATAAGCAGGAGCAAGGCTGTAGCACGTACACCATCGTAATTAGGTCGACAGAAGCTGCCTTATATCAACCTAACTCTGTAGCATAGACCTGGCCCGAGTCATGGGACTGGACCTTGGGCCTCAGTTATACCAACAGTAAATGGGGATAATGGTACCAACCTACCCTGCTGAAGTACTTTAGCTCTACATTACAGAAGTACAAACCTGCTTTTAAACATACAAGACTCAACTATTATATCCACATATGCAGCTTGATTACCACCGTGAAGCACAAACTCCCTCCTCACACGCCCCCAGGCTGCAGGCCGAGGGCAGTAACTGAACTCACAGCTATTGGTTACCACGAGGCTGCTTTAAAAACCCCCAAAGTGCTTGATTCCAGCCATCAATGCAAAACTAGGAATCCAACATCTGAAATGAGATCTCTCTACTGTGCTGGCATTCTTGTACCGTCTGAATGGAGGAAACTGAATCGCAGACAGTCAGATCTGAAAACTCCGGGGTTCATATTACAGGCAGTACACTGGGTTCTGTGTTGCCTTTTCACCTAGGTAGGAAGTGGTTTCAGTTTACTACAGAAGAGGACACGGTAGTAAGGCACCTTCACAGGGAAAGGGCATGTGAGAGAGGAAATATAATCACAATATTTGGCTCTCTCTATCTTACTGTTACAACTTTAACTCCAAATACTTCTAAGCCCCCCTCCTCTCAGTGACAGCCAGCTCCTCAGATCCGTGGCTCTCGATCTGACAGCTGCAATGCTGTTTTATGAGGGCCATACCATTTTCTTACAGGAACTAAAGCTTGCATTTAAAAAAGCAAGGTTTCCAGTTGTTCTGGTTGCAGAGACCCATCCAAGCATGGATATCCACATTAGTTAGGTTTACTGAACATACAGCGCCAGGGAGTGCAAATCCATATCACGATCAGCCAAAATCCACGGAAAGTCCTCAGTAGCCTAACGCAGGGTAAGAGACATAAATGGGGTTTCTAGGCTATGGACCTGGCTTACAAAACCCACTCTGATCCCATCCCTGCCTTGTCTTGGCTGCATTGGTCTTAACTAGCAGAGCTAGTTAATGCAGCCATCTGGGCCAATCCCAATAATCCTCTTTCACCCTCCTTGTTTGATCAGGGCTCAAATCCTACTAAAAGAAGCTAGATTTACTATAAACAGCCAATTGCCGTACAGCCAGTTCCCGTTTATTGAAGGCAATCTATCTGGGTCATAATTAAGAGAGTCAGTCTGGTTCTTCCATCCTCCAGCAATGGAGGCATGCAGTACACCGCAGCAGGGACGGGCAACGCAGACACCGTGACAAAGCAACGTTCAGCTGGGAAAGGAAATGCACGATGAACTTTCAATCGTAATGCTACAGGAGAGATTTCTGCACTGAATTTCTCGTTAAAATGTTGAATCAAGTTGCATACTAAGGAGACACGACAGGAATACATTGCAATGCATGTGCTAAGTGTGCAGAACTCCAGCTACACACACACAAGCTAGTGCAGGTGCAAATTTGCTACTTGGGTTGTTTTTCCTCTACTCTCTTATCATCCTACTTAATATACCTTCAAAGTGCATTACAGACACTGGCTTATTCCCCATCACAGCCTCTCTACACAGGAGCGAAGTATGTATTAGCCCCATTCTTTAGATCTAGAAAATGAGGCAGTAGTTAAAGAGCAGCAGCAGAGGAAAAAGTCATTGGGTTTCTCCCCCGTTTTGTTTCCTCATTATATATACTGAAGGCCTGAAAGGTATTATTACTAACTTTATTAACAGAAAGGGTATTTTTCTTGGGGGGGGTTTTGGGGAAGAGGTTACATTTTTCCTAGAAGACACTAGGCATGACTGGAGAACTAGAAGATTTATGCCAAACATAAAGTGAAGTGAAGTGATAAGAAGTGAAATCCAATTAACCCACGAGGGAGGTGATTTTTATTCTGATTACAACTTTTGCTTGTTTCCATTTAACAACACTTCCATTTAACAACACTCTAACACCTGCTGAACAAACAGCTGGAAGAACAGCTCATCCATTGATGATTTAATACTTCCTTCCCTGTTACTGATTAAACTGAGAGCCAAAAGAGCTCCCAGCTCCCACTCCACATCTCTGTGTTGTCCAAGAAAAGCCTCCAACCAAATCAGAGAGGACCAAACTTGGCAGCCGTTATTCAAAGGTAAACCACAAGCAGGAACCCCCTAATTTATTCTGAAGAAAAATGAAGTCAAGCTACATCATACATAATCAAGAAAAAGAAAAAAAGCATAAGCCCGTTTCCCCCCTTGGGCTAGTTTAAATTGACTTGTCCAAAGCTACAGGAAAAGTCAGGGGCAGAGCTAGATCTCAGGCATTCCTGGCCCCCAGACCACACTTCGGTATTTTCCATCATCCACAGGAATGCTCATGCAGTTTTACCACTCCTATAGAGCAGAGCTGGTCAGACTCTTTCACAGTGTGGACCATGCCTCAGATCTTCCTGTGGACCACCTCCTCCCCTCCCCATTCACAAGTGCATGGCCTATCTCCTCTCCAAATCTCAATCCCATTTACAGCTAAAAGAAAAGGAGGACTTGTGGCACCTTAGAGACTAACCAATTTATTTGAGCATAAGCTTTCGTGAGCTACAACTCACTTCATCAGATGCATACTGTGGAAAGTACAGAAGATCTTTTTATACACACAAAGCATGAAAAAATGGGTGTTTACCACTACAAAAGGTTTTCTCTCCCCCCACCCCACTCTCCTGCTGGTAATAGCTTATCTAAAGTGATCACTCTCCTTACAATGACAGGTTTCAGAGTAACAGCCGTGTTAGTCTGTATTCGCAAAAAGAAAAGGAGTACTTGTGGCACCTTAGAGACTAACCAATTTATTTGAGCATGAGCTTTCGCTGTAGCTCACGAAAGCTCATGCTCAAATAAATTGGTTAGTCTCTAAGGTGCCACAAGTACTCCTTTTCTCCTTACAATGTGTATGATAATCAAGGTGGGCCATTTCCAGCACAAATCCAGGGTTTAACAAGAATGTCGGGGGGGGGGGTAGGAAAAAACAAGGAGAAATAGGTTACCTTGCATAATGACTTAGCCACTCCCGGTCTCTATTCAAGCCTAAGTTAATTGTATCCAATTTGCAAATGAATTCCAATTCAACAGTCTCTCGCTAGAGTCTGGTTTTGAAGTTTTTTGTTGTAATATTGCAACTTTCATGTCTGTAATCATGTGACCAGAGAGATTGAAGTGTTCTCCGACTGGTTTATAAATGTTATAATTCTTGACATCTGATTTGTGTTCATTTATTCTTTTACATAGAGACTGTCCAGTTTGACCAATGTACATGGCAGAGGGGCATTGCTGGCACATGATGGCATATATCACATTGGTGGATGTGCAGGTGAACGAGCCTCTGATAGTGTGGCTGATGTTATTAGGCCCTGTGATGGTGTCCCCTGAATAGATATGTGGGCACAGTTGGCATTTACAGCTGTGCAACATCCACATGCCAACAGCTACGTTGGCTAGTACAGATAGGCTGGCCTCTCCTCCTGGATTCCAGCTATTTCTACAGGCATTCATGCTCTTCCTTCACTGCCTGGAGGAGGGCTCAAGGAAGACAAAGCCTTTGTGGAGACACTAAATGAATTCTTTGCATCAGTCTTCATTCCAGAGAAAGTGAGGGAGATTCCCACACCTGAGCCATTCTTTTTAGGTGACAAATCTGAGGAACTGTCCCAGATTGAGGTGTCAATAGAGGTGGTTTTGGAACGAATTGATAAACAGTAATAAGTCTCCAGGACAAGAGGGGATTCAACCAAGAGTTCTGAAGGAACTCAAATGTGAAATTGCAGAACTACTAACTGTGGTATATAAATTTTCACTTAAATCAGCCTCTATACTAGATGACTAGAGAATAACTAGTGTAAGGCCAATTTTTATAAAAGGCTCTAGAGGCCATCCTGGCGATTACAGGCTGGTAAACCTAACATCAGTACCAGGGCAAATTGGTTGAAACTATATTGAAGAACAGAATGATCAGACACAAGGACACGCTATGTTGGGGAAAAGTCAACACAGCTTCTGCAAAGGGAAATCATGCCTCACCGATCTATAGGAATACTTTGAGGATGTCAACAAGCATGGGGACAGGTGGATCCAGCTGACACAGTGTTCCTGGACTTTCAGAAAACCTTTGACAAAGTCTCACATCAAAGGCTCTTAAGCAAAGTAAGCAGTCATGGGATAAGAGGGAAGGTCCTCTCATGGATCAGTAACGGGTTAAAAGATAGAAAACAAAGGGCAGGAATAAATGGTCAGTTTACAAAATGGATAGAAGTAAATAGCAAGGCCTCCCAAGGATCTGTACTGTTCAACATCTTCATAAATGATCTGAAAAAGAGGGTAAACAGTGATGTGGCAAAGTTTCCAGACGATACTAAATTACTCAAGATAGTTAAGTCCAAAGCTGGTTGAGAAGTCTTATAAAGGGATCTCACAAAGCTGGGTGACTGGGCAACAAAATGGCAGATGACATTCACTGTTGATAAATGCGAAGTAATGCGCATTGGAAAACAATAATCCAAACTATACATACAAAATGATGAGGGTCTAATTTAGCTGTTAGTACTCAAGAAAGATCTTGGATAGTTCTCTAAAAACATTTTCTCAATGTGCAGGGGCAGTCAAATAAAGCTAACAGAATGTTAGGAACAATTAGGGAAGGAATAGATAAGATGACAAAATATAATGCCATTGTATAAATCTATGGCATTCCCACACCTTGAACTGTGTGTGCAGTTCTGGTCGCCTCATCTCCAGAAAGGATATTAGAATTGGAAAAGGTACAAAGAAGGATAAAAAAAATGGTTAGGAGAATGGGACAGCTTCCATAGAAGGAAAGATTAAAATGCCTGGGACTGTTCATCTTAGAAAAGAGATGACGAAGGGGGAATATGAGAGAGGGCTATAAAATCATGACTGGTGTGGAGAAAGTAAGTAAAGAAGTGTTATTTACCCCTTCACATAACACAACCACCACCCAATAAAATTAATAGGCAGCAGGTTTAAAACTAATGTAAGGAAGTACTACTTTACACAATGCAGAGTCAACCTGGGGAATTCCTTGCCAGGGGATGTTGTGAAGGCCACAAGTATAACTGGGTTAAAAAAATTAGATAAGTTCATGGAGAATAGTTATTAGCCAAGATGATCAGTGACAAACCCCATGCCTCATGTGTCCCTAAGCCTCTGACTGCCAGAAGCTGTGACTGGACGACAGGTGATGGATCACTCGATAAATGACGTTTTGTTTATTCCCATGAAGCACCAGGCATTGGCCACCCTTGTGTTCTCATGTGACCAGGCAGCTCTCTGCAGACCACCAGTAAGTGCTCCATGGCTCTCAGTTTGGAAATACAGGGATGAGCTGGTGTGAGACATCAACAGACAAGGAAATTAGAGAGCAACATACCTGTCAACAACAAGATTTCCATCATTTGTCCGGATTGCTGTCCACATGTCCCAGTATTCCGCAGCTGAAGGCTGCGTATACGGACCAAAGACTGCTCCAAGTCTGAAAAAAAATTCAGAGAGGCATGAAGATCTTTACAGCATGTATCCCCTTCTGGAATAAACAGGATATAACACCACTTAATATCAGACACAAAAACTAGTTTCAGAGCAAAAGTGTCAAATGATTACAAGATTTGTTTGTAAAATACACACTCTTGGAGCACCCCAAATTATCCAACTTAAAAGAACAGTGTCAAATTTAGCAGTGATCCCAAAGTGGAGAAGGAAGGTGTTTCATAGCATCTAATATGAACAGAAATGTTTGTTCTAATTTCAATGAATTATTTGTGGGAGAAGACAGTAATTTTGTTGTTGTTGTTCCCCACGCAGTGCTGGAAAACCAAGTACAACAGCATTGTACTAGTGTGAAAACCAGCTGTGGCTCACTAATCTCCACGCAGTGTTGGGGATGAGGTGGCTCCATGAGCTACCCCTGGCCACAGCACCATCCCTACAGCTCCCATTGGCAGGAAACCGGCCAATGGGAGCTGCAGGGGCGGCGCTTGCAGGGGCAGGCAGTGCATGGCAACCCGCTGCCCCCCTTCTGCCCCAGGGGCCGCAGAGGCTTGCCAGCAACCAGCCGCTTCCGGGAGCGGCGTGCACCACTGGCCAGGAGCCGCCTGTGGTAAGCGCCTCCCGGCCAAAGCCTGCACCTCGCACCCCAGCCTGGAGCCCCCTCCGGTACCAAACTCTCTCCCAGAGCCCACACTCCTCACCCTCTCCTGCACCCCAACACTGCACCAGCCCGGAGCCCTCTCTCACACTCCAAACCCCTCGGCCCCAGCCTGGTGAAAGTGAGTGAGGGTGGGGGAGAGTGAGCGACGGCGGGAGGAGGGAATGGAGTGAGCGGGGTGGGGCCTCAGGGAAGAGGGGTGCAGATCCTAGGTTGATCTGAAATTCAAAAAGTGATCTTGTGCATAAAAAGGTTGAAGAGCACTGACCTAGGCATTCTGAACCTAGGGTGAAATCCTGGCTCTAATGAAGTCAATAGCAAAACTGCCACTGACTTCAGGAAGCTGAAGGTTTCACCCCTAATGCTTAAACTGCAACTCTGCGTGGCTACAGATGAGGGAATCCTGGGACTCCCTCTCCACTTTTCCTGTTCCAAGTCCTGACTGATGTGTCTTTAAAGGAGTTATATTTGTTGTTTGCAGGCAGCACCTTTAAGAATCACAGAAATATAGGGCTGGAAGGGACACTGAAAAGTCATCTACTCCAGCCCCATACACTGAGGCAGGACCAAGTAAATCTAGAGCATTCCTAACAGATGCTTGTCCAACCTGTTCTTAAAAACCTCCAATGACAGGGATTCCACAACCTCTCTTAAAATTAGAAAGTATTTCCTAATATCTAACCTAAATCTCCCTGGCTGCAGGACTTCTTGTCCCACCTTCAGTGGGCATGGAAAACAATTGATCACTGTCCTCTTTATAACAAACCTTAACATATTTGACCACTGTTATCAGGCTCCCCCCCCCCCCCCCCCGACATCCTTTCTCAAGACTAAACATGCTCAGGTTTTTATATTTTCCTCATAGATCAGATTTTCTAAACCTTTAATCATTTTTGTTGCTCTCCTCTAGACTCTCCCATTTGTCCACACCTTTCCTAAAGTGTGGCGCCCAGAACTGGAAACAGCTCTTCAGATGAGGCCTCACCAATGCTGAGCAGTGCAGGACAATCACCTCCCATGTCTTACATACGACACTTCTGTTAACGGACCCCAGAATGATATTAGTCTTTTTTGCAACTGCATCATATTATTGGCTCATTCAGTCTGCGATGCAATATAACCCACAGCTATTTTTCAGCAGAACTACCACCTAACTAGTTATTCCCCATTTTGTAGTTGTGCATTTGATTGTTCCTTCCTGCTCTGCACTGGTCTTTACTGATTTTCATCTTGTTGATTTCAAACCAATTCTCCAATTTGTCAAGGTCGTTTTGAATTCTAATACTGTCCTCCAAAGTCCATGCAACACTTCCCAGTTTGGTGTCAGCTACAGATTTTATAAGCATTCTTTCCATTCCATTATCCAATTCATCAATGAAAATACTGAATAGTACTGGACCCCTATGGGACCCCAATAGATATATTTCCCCCCCCAACCCCCGTCTGAACTATTGATAATGACTCTGAATAGTCTTTCAACCAGTTTTGCATCCACTTTATAGTAATTTCATCTAAACCACATTTTTCTAGTTTTCTTAGGACAATGTTGCAGGACCAAGTGTAAGGCACAGGGTCAGAAAGGAAAATAAGTTGTTTAGACATTAACAGTGCTTCCAAGCGAAGTCGTCTCAACTTCAGAATATCTTCAGCATAATATGGTACATCCACCTACCACCGAAGAACTGGATGGAACGATCGTGAGCTACTGTCCTCTACCAGATGAAACATGCTCAAGTGTGTGTGAACAAGCAGCCATCTAGTAACTACAGACTATAGAGGACGCATGACTTAATACTTTCATACAAGTGAGTGTTTCCTGGGTTATACTCCAACCTAATCTATACATTTGTCACAACAGGGTTGTCCCCTACAGTGTGTGTAGTGCTCAGAACACCAACTCACCCTCTTGAGAAGAGGCAGTAGTTCATTAGCCGGGTGATGATGGGGGACAGTAGGCCACCATCCTTGAGAATCTTTGGCAGAAGAAAGGAGAAAAATGCCATTAAATGCCATATAGACAGCAATGATTCCTTGCCTGTTCAGAGGGCCTTTCCTACAGAGCTACCAGGCCCCCACGAACCAGCCGTCTTACAGAACAACCCTTCCCCACAATCACTGAAGTAAATCCATTATTACCACTAGATTTTTCAAAGTTATTAATACACTGACCCAAAGCACCTTCAGCCACTGATCTCTTTAGGCCATCTGAACCTCAGATCAAAGACACTAAGACCAAGACTTGAGACAAAGACTAGGCTAGTAACCAGAAGGCAGTAAGATTTTTTTTTTTTTAGGAGGTGTCAGGGAAGGATAAGCAGCCTTGCTGGGATGAGCAGCTCACCCATCACTAATGAGAATGGGAAAGGTGATGGGATTCCTACAAGAAGCTCCATCTTTCACATCAGCATCTGGACAGTCGGTGTTTGATAAATCTGAATCCCTTCCCCCTTCCAAGTCCCACCTGCTTATTATTGTACAGAGATGGAGCATTTCCATTCTCTCTTTCCAGCCTCCCACCCCAGAACCTGCTAGTTACTGCAAAGAGTGAAGGTGTCCACTAGTCTACCTCTCCCTCTGCTGTCTGGCTGCTGCAATGGGGAGACATCTGTTTCTCTGACCCCTCCTCCAGTCTCCATTTCTGGGTCCTCCCCCAGTGAATTCCAGCACCTGCCTCTGCTGCTGCTCACAGCTTTCCAAAAGCACCAGCAGCATGAAATTGACCTGCTTTTGGTCAATTTCCTACAGTGTGGTGACCAGAGCTGGACACAATGGCTTCCCCAACAACAGCAGTGAAAGTTGGGGTGGCTCTGCTCAGTCTTCACTCTGAGCAGCAGCAGAAATTCAAGAACAGACTGTAACCAGGCTAGTGTGTCTTGGAGATGCCGAGCACATGTTTGGTGTCTAAGACTTTTTTTTTTTTTTTAATGGAAGCTTAGTTTAAACTGCACCAGTGGGGGCCGTCAGTTTTAGGACTCATCTGAAAGAACTGCTTGTCCAGCAGCATAGCAGCCACTACCACCAGATGAGACCACTGACTCCGGGCAGAGTCAGAGGGAATGACACCCCCAGCGCCTGCACAACCCTCAGTGTTTCCAATAGATATTCCACCCCAATAACCCTGACCTGACCCTGCAAGTTCTGGTAAGATCAAAGCAAAAGGTGGTACAATGAAACAGAATGTTTAACGACTCTTGTTCTCTGAGACTGTGTCTACACTACCATTTATATCGGCAAAACTTATGTCACTCGGGGGCGTGAACAAAACCTCCCTCCTGAGTGATGTAAGTTTTGCTGACATAAGTGGCAGTGTGCACAGCGCTATATTGGCAGGAGAGCTTCTCCCGCCATCCTAGCTGCTACTGCTGCTCGTGGAGGTGGTTTTACGACGTTGCCGGGAGAGCTATCTCCCATCAGCATAGAGCAGTTACACAAGTGATCTTACAGCGGTGCAGCTGTACTGCTGTAAGTTTGCTAGTGTAGACGTGGCCTGAATAACTGCTCCCCCCTTAACTGTAGCTAAACATTTACATGCAGTCATTTAAAGTCAGCCAACAAATTACATTAACTGGAAAAGGACACATTCTAGGACCAAAAAAAGGCACACACTCAAACTCATGCCTAGAAGTTTTATTCTTGATACTCGAGTCCAGATTTCATAAAATTAGAGACCAAAGCAGCTCACCTTCTGAATGAATCTGGGGTAATGAGTTTCTGGGAAAATACCTGAAAGTGTTTCAGAAAACAGCCATTGCAGTTACTTAAGTTTGCTCTGACATTTTCCAGTCTCCCTCTTCTGCCCTCCCCCTGCACCTGCGCAGCCTCAGGGAATGCATTTGCTGACAGCCAGATACCAATATCTTAAATGGGGATTGCTGAGTCTTTTTTTTATTTTAAACACCTCTCAATAGAATTT
The DNA here is from genome assembly GCF_965152235.1 of Eretmochelys imbricata. Classification (NCBI taxonomy): domain Eukaryota; kingdom Metazoa; phylum Chordata; order Testudines; family Cheloniidae; genus Eretmochelys; species Eretmochelys imbricata. Next base: position 354,618,465 of record NC_135572.1, read on the forward strand.
ACTTTTGTGCATGGAAGAGAGGCGGCGATGCCACCGTTAGAGACTATAAATGCCATCAAGGCACCGAACCAGCCACATCAGGACAGGCACCTACTCTCACAAAGAGTGGCCAAAAAACATGTCCTAAAGAAGGGAAGAAATTCTTACTCCTCAGTCGCAGCACCATTCAGAAATGGGCCACAATAGAGACCATCTGCCCTTACAAGCTGCATTAACAGGATCAATCTGCTACTAATAAAACAAAGGAGGGAGACGTATCTGTTGTCCAGTTTAATCAGCCTTCCCATGTTCTATAACCAGCCATTCCCCCCGCCCCATCTTCCCCACTTAAGAGTGAATTTTGGTATTGTGAAAGGTGCTGCACTGACAGCACTAAAGCCTTCCACTAACCATAGAAAAGGGAGAGCAGTGAAAGCTTCCCCACACTGCTCCACCAGTGTGCCTCATCCCTGGCCTGGAGGAACCCCTCTGTGGGTCAGAGGGGAGTTCAGTCTCTATTGCCCATTCAGCCCCTGGCACCGTGATGAGACTGCCAACAAAGGGACCAGTTAGTCTCAGTGGTGATGTAGGCACCGATATCAGGGAAGCAGATGGAGAGCCACTAATTTATTTTGCACAGATCATGTTACTCTAAGCAAAATAGTTACCTCCATTGGATAAACAAAGGCTATTGATCAGGACACATCCAGTTTTATTGTGTTCATACCTGGAGAACAAGAGACAAGACTGAATTAAACTGGAGCAATTCTCAGGCAATTCCAAGAAGTGACTGACCAACAGACTGCAGTAATATTGCCATTTATTAAAACGTAATCCAGGATGTGAATTAACCCATGAGATGTGATTTCAAAAGTAGCATAGGAACAGCAGTGTCAAAGTACTCCCTACAGCTCTCCTTCACTGTACAACTCATTCACATTGCAATAATCACTGATCAGAGAGTAAACAAGACCTTCTCTAATGCATGCTTTATGAAACAGTCTCAGCAGCCTTGGGGAAAGTCTTCTCTCCCTGGATCTCAAGAGGGATACAGAAAATAGGCACACTGGATGTGCACTACTGGATGTTCTATTTGCTGAATAATTTTCACTTTAGACTAATTAAAAAATCAGCAGTGCTTGCCACCCGCCCTCCCCCACTCATATCATTAACTGGTTAGATTGGGAACTCCACAGCATGCTAAGTTTTTTGTACTAAATAAGTAAAACATAATTTTAAAAAAACCTTCTTAAATGCTAATACAATACACACACATTTATACATCTGACATGTACTCATTAGCTAGAGATTCCACACCACACCATTGTAAGGAGTTCTGTGTGGAAGTTACACCTTGCAGCACTTCCCAGCCACAGGGAGCCTGATCTACTGATTAGAACAAGGGATTGCACATTAAGAAACCTCGGTTCTGACTCCTCCTCTGCCAGTGACTTGCCTTCGGACAAATCCCTCAGCCACTCTTTGGTTCAATTTTCCCCATCTGTGAGAGGGGCATTCTATCTGGTCCCTTCCTCATAGGGGGGTGGCAAGGCCAAATCCTTAACATTTGCCACCGACTTTGAGGTGACAAGATAAAAGGCAAAGCCTCATCAGCTGCTGCTAAATTTCTGACGGGAAGAAAAGTGTTAACTTAGGCAGAGTCCTTCCATCTGCGACTAGCCATCCCCTGTGGTTTCACACAGACCCTGGTCAATGGTGGCAGAAGATGCTCTTGGCTTGCGAAGACTTGCCTTGTTCAATCCTCACATCCTTGACAAGCCTCCAGGTCTCAAAGACAAAGGGTATGTTGTGCATCTAGTTTTGGAGATGGCTAGACAAGACTCTTCCACTGCATCTGCGTACACAGCTTCCACTGAAGTCAATGGAGGCAGCATATCAGCTTCCCTCCATCTATCTACCTAGGCTCTTCTACTACTGCATCCTTCAGCGTGGTACCACACTGGTACCTCCTGCTGTCACCCTGAATCTCAGATGTGGGATGGGGAAAGAGGGGGCTCTCCACCATTTACTTTTACTTAGCTTCAGGGAATTAAACCCTAGGAGGATGACGAAGAGCGTTCAGAGCTTTAGTGCTTCCAGTGACCTGTGGAGCAGTTCCTGCGCAACTGTGTCTCCATAGTCATGAGACAGGAGGTTGATCCTCTGATTTCGGAGACCCAGGTGCCCCAGCAGCCCCTCGACGATGTTGGCCTGCTCAAAAATGGAATAGTGATGGGGCCTCTGTTTAAAAAGCAAAGCAAGAGAGCAGCTCCAGTGAGAGCAACATCATACACTTCTATCTTGTTAGTTACAGAGAGCTGGAATATCACTGTGCAGGTTCTTCTGAACAGCCCACCTGGCAGTTCCAGTCTGACTAAGTTCAGTGCCTGGACACAACTAAGCACCAGTGTTCGTGGACAACTGCAGAAGCGTGAGACAAGCCCAGGACTGACAGCCAATAACTCAGATTCTTGTCCAGGCTCCTGCTGATTTACTGAGATACCTTGGGCAAATCATTTTACCACCATGTGCCTCAGTTTCCCCATGTATAAAATGGAGATAATGAAACTCAACTCACAGAAAGTCTGTGATGATTACCTAGCGTGTGTAAAGCTCTTTGAAGATGAAGAGCTAAGTACTATCAAACTCACTCCGTGATTTGTTTGCAAGGTTACAATTACACAAGCGTAACCACAAGCTAGTAACCCTTCACCAGCATTTTACTTGTGTCAGAGCTGCCTAATGTGACAAGTGAAGCAAACCTGTTCTACAGAGGTGAGCCAACACTCCAGTGGAATGGTCACTTTAGAGACCATTGCATCACGTCCCATTTCTGATGTTTGATTTTGACACCAATCATATTCTACAATTGTATCTTTATTTCTGTTGCTGAAAAATATTAGACACACAAGGTGGGTGAGGTAATAGCTTTTACTGAACCAACTTCTGCTGGTGAGAGAGACAAGCTTTCAAGCTCTGTGTAAGCTTGAAAACTTGTCTCTCTCATGAACAGAAGTCGGCCCAATAAAAGCTATTACCTCACCCACCTTGTGTCTCTAATATCCTGGGAGTGACACAGCTACAACAACACTGCATCCTGGAAAAAATGTAAGTGGATAAAGACAGAAAGCAACCTGAGAAATGAACTGATTTCATCAAAATCCATAGTAAATAAAATCCATCTTCTCAGGCATGGCCTTGGTGATGCCATTGGTCTGGATGTACTTTCATCATTAAATTCCTTTTCCAAAAGAAACTACATAATCGTCTGTCAGGATCACTTACAGGCTTGTCACTAAAACCAAATCCTACAAAATCCAGAGCGATCACCCTGTGAAATCGCTGGGTCAGCCCTTCCCAAATCTGTAAGAGAAAGACAGGAAATCATAAGAGCAGCTAAACTCATATCTCTGAGGCCTACGCACCAAGATGGACAGTTCTACACCGTAATTTCTTAAAGCTCCTCCCAGACACCCATGCTGCAAACACAAATTGAACTGCAGTGGATTTGAGTTATCATAATAACCAGTATATTCATGACAGCAAAAGCCAACAGATCTTCTAAAAAGTTATTTCCCCCAAGCCCCGCGGTGGGGTTTCTCCCTGCAAAGGCCATATTGGCTAGATTCTGAGGTTCCCCTCCAGTTTGCATCTCCCTCCAACGTAAGACCCAGTTCTATAGCTATATCCTCTGGCCAGATGTACCATATGGGAATTTCCTTCAGAACCTGTCAAACTGACACCACAATCATTCAACAGGGAAGTCCACCAGCTCATCCATTACAAGGGTAGCGCCCTTGTTCCCCAAAAAATGTGAATATACCAAAGGACTCAGACTTTGAGACGACAGCTGCGCCTCCCCTCAAGAGGCCTGTATGGAGTTATTTTTAAAAGAAAATACCAATATTCATATAGGCCAGTTGGGAGAAGCTGCCTCCATCACCTTGGAATCCATGTGTAGCTAGAGATGATTTTTGCTCCCTTTGGATCTTACAAAATCCAGCATCTGGTCCCAGGAATGCCACACTGATTACCACCAAACACTTACACAGCACAGGAAATGGACATCGTTCTTCACACATACAAAAGAACCCTGTTTATCCGACCTTCCATTATCCGGCTCTCCATATTAACCAAACAACCAGCACACACAGGTCCAGAAGCAGGTGATCTCTCCTGTAGCCACTAGATGGCACTGCAGCCTCGCACTTTCCCATTCTCTGAATTATATGAATTTTTGATTATCGGATCTGGCCCCAGTCCCAATTAGATCAGATAACAGGGTTCTGCTGTATAAAGACAAGTTTACTGCCCCCAAGAACACACAAGCAAAATAAATCATAGGACAAAATCTTAGGAGCCAAAGTGCCAAGGGAGTAGAAGGGATGCTTGAAAGTGAGTCTTAAGGAGAGAACTGAAGTGGGGCAGGACACTTGGCAGATGAGAAAAGAGCGCTCCAGGCATGGGAAGCAGCATTAGAACAGGCATGCAAAGGGGTGTGAGATGAAGGAGGAAGTGGCGAGAGAGAACTGGGAAGAATTTAGGGAGAGGAAGGGACATCAGAGACATAGGTAGGTGGAAACAAGGTTACATAGGGTCTTGTAGGTGATGACTTTGCCACACTTTGAAAGCTATGACAAACTGTGCCAAGTTTCACCCCAGGGCAAAGTCTTAGCTATGAGAAAAAAAGAGTGAAGTGGGCTGGGAGAGCCAAAACAAGAACTCTGCCATAAACTAGGGAAGCCCTGTCACTCATCGATCTCTCCTCCATGATTCACTAGTCAGACAGGCCCATTTATTCCTCCCTGAGGGATCCCCCTCTGGTTTCCAGGGGAAGTGAGAATCACCGATTTTACTCACACAGTCCACACTTTGTGCTTACATGGTCCCCTCACCTTGTACCAATCATAGCTGGAGGTTGGGAAGCCGTGTAACAGAACCACAATATCTGAACTGCCGAGTGCACCTGATGAATCTGAGGAGAGAATAGGACATCAGCAAGGCGCGCTACACTCCAAGGATGCTTTAACTTTAAAGCAGCTGTACAGGAGACTGTATCAGGGACCCAACAGTATAGAATCATAGAATATCAGGGTTGGAAGGGACCTCAGGAGGTCATCTAGTCCAACCCCCTGCTCAATGCAGGACCAAACCCCAATTTTTGCCCCAGATCCCTAAATGGCCCCCTCGAGGATTGAACTCACAACCCTGGGTTTAGCAGGCCAATGCTCAAACCACTGAGCTATCCCTCCCCCCCTAAAATTCCAAGGGAGCACCAGTAACATCAACCAAGTTGTGTTCCAGGCTCCCAATAAGAGTTTTGTTGATTTTTTAACACTGAAAAATCAGATGTCTCCAGCTACAAAGGCTCCCTCACAGTAAACATTCTTAGAACCTAACACACAGTCAAAACCCCCGAGACTTTGCCATTCAGAGATTTCTCAGCTTGCACAAAAACCTGTTACTAGGGCTATTGTTCCTTAAGAGCTGGACAGAGGCACCTCGAAGAGGAGAGAGTTTACACTGTTGATGTAATGGCACCAGGTGGGGGCTCACCACATTAGGCTATCAATCAGTCTATGTACACAAACAACTTGGGAGCAATGAGTGAGCTTACATTTGCATAACACCTTTCATTTTGAATGATCCCAAAGCACTACGCAAATTTTAAACTGATAGGGAAACCAGGAATCAGACACTCAAATGCAGCCATCCCTTGGGTAAAACATGACAGCTGTTTCACAGCACATAGCAGCAGGTTAAGGACAGGAAGTGGAGAAAAATACTGCTCCCAACTGAAACTGCGACATGGGGAAGACTTGGGAAGTAAGTATATTGTGAGCATCTGTACTTAAAACTGGAATTTGGCCATAATTTGGAGCAAACACCATTGCTCTCAAGAAGGGATTTGTGGGATCTTCAATGACAAGCAGCTAGGACATCATTTTTACATCTCATCCAAAACAACAGCACCTCCAACTACATGGTGCTGCTTAACACCAAGTGCCCACAAACGCAAGTGTGCCATTTGAATAAACCTACCACTTCCAGTTCCTGCGGGACCTAACTGTTCCTGAGAGGAGTCTAATGCAAGCTACTCCTGGGGGAATTCTGCACCACGGCACATGCACAGAATTCACATCCCATGCAGATTTCTTTACTTCTCCACAGAAAAATTACTTTCTGATGGGGAAGCAAAGGGAAGCCGCAAGAGTGGTCACATGCTCCTCCCCAGCAGTGCAGGCACATTGTTTCAGGTGCCCGGAGCAGCCAGTGGAGAGGTAAATCACCACAGGGGGAAGGTATGGGGGGCTGGGGGCACCCAGGATGGTCCTGGGTCAGACACACCCCCTAGGGCCAGGTCAGACCCACCCCGTCCACCCAACCCTCATGCATCCGAACCCCTCCATACCCAGATCCCTGCCGCTGAGCCTCACTCCCAGAACACCCCCACCAAGCTCCCCGCACCCAACCCCGCTGAGCCTCACCCCCTGCATCCAGATCCCCCCCGCACACAGGCTGGGATACGGACCTCTGGGGCAGGTCTGGCTCTTGTGCTGTCTCAGGGTCGGGTGCAGCTTCACCATGTCCTGGGGTGGGGTGGGGAACAGCAGGGTGATCTCCCACCTCTATGCAGCCAGTGGCCTGTGCTCCCCATTGCCATGCTGGAGCCTCCACATTTATTTATTGGCAAATAAAATTTGCAGCCTTTTAAAATGTTTTGCACAGAATTTTTAGTTTGTTGGCGCAGAATTCCCTCAGGAGTAGTAAGTACGGTCCCAGCTTAGCTTATTAAACACAAGGGGATAAAAGCACAAGTTTGTACAGCTACAGACACAAGTTGCATATTTTGAACCAGGTTTTTCTCCAACAGAGCTTAATCATGGCTCCAAAAATTCTCTCTGAGCACAAAAAGTGCAGGCAAAATGCCATCACTGACTAAATACCCCAGCAACCGGGGTTCACAACTTTTTTCTTACTATTATCCTGCACTCAGCTACCCATAACCAGGCTATCAGAGGCACCCAGAACCTTAGCATCTGCTCCCACAGTGCCTAGAGGGGGGTACTAGGCCCTGTCACACTTCACAATGAGGCCCAACCTGCTTGTGGCCTTTACGTACTACCACAATACAAATGTTTCATAGTAATGATACTGACCCTTGTCCTAGACCCATGGTCCATTCCCCCAGAAGTGAATTAACTGACCTACATTTGCCACTTAATTTAAGGAGGCCAGACGGCTCCATTTCAGTGTAGTGTGGAGAGAAAACACTTCAAGAGCTAAGGAGCAAGGACTCCCCGTATCTTCTACTCAATCATTACCATAGTTTCAACACAGTTTTAGCTCCCCTCTCAGAATGGACTGGAATCTGCATGCCCCTTCAGGCCACATCCCAGTACAAATGCTCCCATCTCACCTGTTTCTGTCCAGTCTGTCTCTAGTCAATCTGTCTCTCTCCACACCCCAGTTTTATTTCTCTGTGTGTTTGTTTTAAAACTTTTTGCTCTTCTCTCTCTCTTCTTTGTTTTGGGCTCCTTATCTCCCCTCAGTGTCTATGTTTTCCTTGATTCTCCAGTGCTTTTCTAGCATGCCTTTGTCTTTACTTTCCCTTAAGTTCTTCCATGTCTCCCTCCCTCACCATTCTTCCCCATGCGAGTCTTGCAGGGGATCTCCACTCTGTGCCAGGCAACCAGCTCTGTATGTTCCTCCCCATCCTTCTCTCCCAGTGCTTTCAAAGCTTCTCTCTAGTATTGCCTGGTGGCACAGACCAGCAGCACTGGAGAGAGAAGCAGTCCGTAGCACCACCCTGGTGGAGGACAGCGAAGGTCCAGCAGCTCTCAGTCACAGTGCAAAGGTCTGTCTGCTAGTCTGGCACCCCCAGGCTGAGGAACACAGGATCTCCTCAGTGCTGCAGAAAGCTCCCTGGTAATAGCTTATCTAAAGCTCACTTTAGATAAGCTATTACCAGCAGGACAGTGGGATGGGAGGAGGTATTGTTTCATATTCTCTGTGTATATATAAAGTCTGCTGCAGTTTCCACGGTATGCATCCGATGAAGTGAGCTGTAGCTCACGAAAGCTCATGCTCAAATAAATTGGTTAGTGTCTAAGGTGCCACAAGTACTCCTTTTCTCCCTGAAGCTGTGGATGCACCACTCCCGTCAGGCCTCACCTCTGTAAAAGATGTTCTGGGTCTTGTATGTGAAGTACCTTCCTGACGCCCTCCATGAGTGAAGGGCTGGGGACAGCTTAGGCGGAGGGATGTGCAGGTAGACAGCAAGGAGGGGTACGCTCAGCAGCCCCACCTGAATCCACCACTCTTTCATCCTGCAGGAGAAAACAAACACAGAATGAGCAAACACAGCACAATCTGCCCATCTGAACGACTGCACAGTTGCATCAAGCCTCTTGTGTCTGCCTCATTGTGACACACACCACTGGTTTAGTATGAAAGCTCTGATTACCCAACATTCACCGGGAAATTCACCTTCAAACCACATCTTTCCACCAGTGTCTGTTTTTCACCTTCTCAAGATACCAAGATATATTAGTCTTGAAAGCTTTCTTTCTGCAGCTGTTAAAATCGAAAGCCTTCCACAAAACTACTAGTAAGGGAATCACAACTCAGACCAAAATTAAGCAGTTTTGTAGCAACCACAAGACCAGATTGACTGCTCCCGGGGTTATACAGTCCTTTTCCGATCAGTAGTGCAGTCCTGTACTTCATCGGATTTTCAGCCCAGGTTGGCAACAATCAAAGGTTTGCCTATTTGGTATTCTTCTAGGCATTAACATGATTTTCATCTCTGTGCCGTCAGCCTGTGTGAAATGAGTTTGGTGTGTCAGTCAAGTTCCTAATGCTCAAGTGTCTACATAACATCACCACCTTACAACATCCGCCGACCAGAGAAGTGCCAATCTTAGCCTAGAGACCAAGGACTCAATGGGCCATGGAGATTAAACTGTCCCCTAACCCCTGGTGCCTCCAAGTTTGCACCACAACTGTATTTATTCTGGGATTAGAGAGAGGACTTCAAATTCCAGGACTCTCAAGCCATCAACTTCCACAAGCATTAAATTCACACATGGATTGTGAATCATTCAATTTTTTCAGTTACTCAAATCTCTGCATTTTTGATTGTTCTCAAGTCAATGGGAATTTTACCTCAATCAGAGCAGGATTGCGCTCTTTGTACTATTATCTATATTGTGTGACCGTTCTGTATAATTGTAGAAATTCTGTAAATATCACTTGAAATTATTTATCTACTTTGGGATCTTAACAAATAGAAAGTGACATTAATGCATTTCATCACTATGTCAACCTCCAGCCACCACGATCAGCTCCCTCACTGGTATGAAAATTTAATTCACACATACACAACACTTAGTGACATTATTAAGAGGATTTTCTTTCTTACGAAGGTGCTGGGCTCCACCTCCAGTTTTGGATTTCACACAGACACCACACTGAAACACAGAAAAGAAATGCACCAAGATCACACTGTTGTTCTGACTAGCAAAACCCTGGGCTATTCCAGTTTTGCCGAGTACTAGTCCACTCATACTGTCAATGCACCTGAGCCCTGACATGCACCAGCCACTGCTTTTCCAGTCCTGAATCCACACTCACGCATCTCAATCTAATCTGCAGCACTTGATGTTATTCCAAATCCTGACCCCCACAGGGCTTTGTCAACACATCTAAATGCAGAGTGATTTGCAGCATCTCCGGCTAGTCCAGTCCAGCTTCACACACAGCTCTACCAGTGCACTTCCAGACTGACGGGGCAACAGCCCACACTATTCATACCTGGGATTTCCCATACGCAGTTCTTCCAAAGCATCTCAGTGTTGATCTGCAATATCCCATGCTACAGGGTCTTAGGGAAAACAGCACCCTGGACAAACTTGTATTTTGGCGCCCCTAGCCCCAGCTGCCTTCCCAGGCTCCCCACCTGACCCCTCATTGCCCCAGCCCCTGCTGCCTCTCCCCCCCCAACCCATTGCCCCAAACTCCCATCCATGAACTCGCACTCCAGCCCCACTCTGCTTCTTGCCTCTGAACCACAGCACTCCCCTGTCATAAATATAAAGGAAAGGGTAAACACCTTTAAAATCCCTCCTGGCCAGAGGAAAAACCCTTTCACCTGTAAAGGGTTAAGAAGCTAGGATAACCTCACTGGCACCTGACCAAAATGACAAGTGAGGAGACAAGATACTTTCAAAAGCTGGGGGGAGGGAGAAACAAAGCCTTTCTCTCTGTCTGTGTGATGCTTTTGCCGGGGACAGAACAGGAATGGAGTCTTAGAACTTAGTAAGTAATCTAGCTAGATATGTGTTAGATTCTGTTTTCTTTAAATGGCTGAGAAAAATAAGCTGTGCTGAATGGAATGGATATTCCTGTTTTTGTGGTTTTTTGTAACTTAAGGTTTTGCCTAGAGGGATTCTCTATGTTTTGAATCTAATTACCCTGTACGGTATTTACCATCCTGATTTTACAGAGGTGATTCTTTTACTTTTTCTTCTATTAAAATTCTCCTTTTAAGAATCTGATTGCTTTTTCATTGTTCTTAAGATCCAAGGGTTTGGGTCTGTGTTCACCTATGCAAATTGGTGAGGATTTTTATCAATCCTTCCCCAGGAAAGGGGGTGTAGGGTTTGGGAGGATTTTTGGGGGAAAGACGTTTCCAAATGGGCTCTTTCCCGGTTATATATCTCTTAGATGTTTGGTGGTGGCAGCGATAAAGTGCAAGGGCAAAAGGTAAAACAGTTTGTACCTTGGGGAAGTTTTAACCTAAGCTGGTAAATATAAGCTTAGGAGGTTTTCATGCAGGTCCCCACATCTGTACCCTAGAGTTCAGAGTGGGGAAGGAACCTTGACACGCCCTGACCACATCACCCACCCGCAGGGCCGGTCTTGCCCTGCAGTGTGTCACATCTGGATGCTATGGTGACAGGCATCATAGGAAACCCCACAGCAGTCACTCTGTCGCCCCCAGCCAGTGCTCCAGGGAACCCTCATCTGGTTGTTGAGCAGGACAGCCAAGATAATGTAGAAACGGTCTGCCGCACTCTGACAGGGTGAGCAGGCACTGGGGCACAGTCATACCTCTCCATCACCTCCCAACCTCTCCCACTCAGCACAGCATCCAGCTTCTCTGACAGAGCCCCAGAGGGTTGGCAGCCCAAGGCGAGGCAGTGACAGGAAGGCACCAGAGGGCTGTGGTGGCAAGGACGCATGGTGACCTGAGAGACCCAGAAAGAGGGGAGGGAACCAGAGGTGTATAGATAGAATCACACTGGTGTGGGGATAATGGGGGGAAAGGGAGGGTGGTGACAGGGGGGCTCCAGAAGGGCAGATCTCCCCCCACCTCAATACTGAGCATCCCCAATATTCAAGTGCCCCTCCGCAGTCCCAGGTAAGGGGGTTATTAGGGGAGGTGGAGGCTAAAATGCTCCAGCGCACTGAAGGTAGCTAAGATGGGTGGTGATGGTGGAAGGTTCGCCCCCGAAATATCCCCAACCTTAGGGTGGGGAGAGCCAACTTGCAGAGTGCGGAGGCAGGACTAGGAACCTGGCTGAGAGTGACACCATGTCGGGCGGTGAGCAGGGGGCCTCTGCTCAGGAGTAGGGAAGCGGGCATTCCTGTCACACCGGGCTGCACCCCGCAGGCAGTGAGAGGAAGCCTGAGCCCCTTGCTTCTGCACCAGGAGGCTGGCTACAGTGCCCTGGGCGATGGCCCAAATTGCCCTGCCCTGCATGCTGTTTCATTTGTATTACTGCATAGGGTGACCAGATGCTCCGATTTTATAGGGACAGTCCCGATATTTGGAGCTTTGTCTTATATAGGTGTCTATTACCCCACACCCCATCCCGATTTTTCACACTTGCTGTCTGGTCACACTATTACTGCACACCCTTGCAATTGCCATTGTGAAATAAAGCAAGCAAACAACTGCAAGCAGAGGGCTTGCAACAGAGAATCAGTTTTAACCAACCTTTCCCTGCAGGCTTTTCAGGACTATGGAGGTTTTGTTGAAGCTTCCTTTGTACCATCCATGTGCACCTAGTGTAAAGCAAGAAGTGCCATTCTCTTTCCCTTAAGGCTGCCCAAAGTGCAGCACATTAAATAAGCAATGGTCACATAAACCCCACCCTATACCGGAAACCTACTGACCGCTATGCTTACCTACATGCCTCCAGCTATCATCCAGATCACACCACACGATCCATTGTCTACAGCCAAGCTCCACGATACAAGCACATTTGCTCCAACCCCTCAGACAGACACAAACACCTACAAGATCTCTATCAAGCGTTCTTACAACTACAATACCCACCTGCTGAAGTGAAGAAACAGATTGACAGAGCCAGAAGAGTCCCCAGAAGTCACCTACTACAAGACAGGCCCAACAAAGAAAATAACAGAACGCCACTAGCCATCACCTTCAGCCCCCAACTAAAACCTCTCCAATGCATCATCAAGGATCTACAACCTATCCTGAAGGACGACTCATCACTCTCACAGATCTTGGGAGACACGCCAGTCCTTGCTTACACACAGCCCTCCCCCTCCCCCCCCCAACCTGAAGCAAATACTCTCCAGCACTAACCCAGGAACCTATCCTTGCAACAAAGCCCGTTGCCAACTGTGTCCACAGATCTATTCAGGGGACACCATCATAGGGCCTAATCACATCAGCCACACTATCAGAGGCTCGTTCACCTGCACATCTACCAATGTGATACATGCCATCAAGTGCCAGCAATGCCCCTCTGCCATTTACATTGGCCAAACCGGACAGTCTCTACATAAAAGAATAAATGGACACAAATCAGACATGAAGAATTGTAGCATTCAAAAACCAGTCGGAGAACACTTCCATCTCTTTGGTCACTCGATTACAGACCTAAAAGTGGCAATATTATAACAAAAAAACTTCAAAAACAGACTCCAACGAGAGACTGCTGAATTGGAATTAATTTGCAAACTGGATACAATTAACTTAGGCTTGAATAAAGACTGGGAGTGGATGTGTCATTACACAAAGTAAAACTATTTCCGCATGTTTATTCTCCCCCCCCCTTCCTCATACATTCATAACTGCTGGAAATGGCCCACCTTGATTATCACTACAAAAGGTCCCCCACCCCCGCTCTCCTGCTGGTAATAGCTCACCTTATCTGATCACTCTTGTTACAGTCCGTATGGTAACACCCATTGTTTCATGTTCTCTGTGTATATAAAATCTCCCCACTCTATTTTCCACTACATGCATCCGATGAAGTGAGCTGTAGCTCACAAAAGCTTATGCTCAAATAAATGTGTTAGTCTCTAAGGTGCCACAAGTACTCCTTTTCTCTTTAAAGGGAAATGTAATTGTGATCTTTTTATTTAAGCCATCAACAGAATCCTAGAACTGGTCAGTACTGTTATGTTGTTGGTCTGCTGGGGGGAGGGGGTGGGAATCAGCCTCATGTAAGGCTATATCACATAACTGAACAATAAATTGCTTACATCAATTTAAAAATCCGATGAATTATTTTAAAGCGAACAGTACAATGTCAAATTATTTAAGCTGCCAAAGGCTATAGTCACAATATTTAAGCTTGGTTCTCCCCACATGTTCTTGTATACTGTCAGACAAAGCACCGTCTCAGCCTCCAGAGCGAGTCTTAGCCTTTCATTATTACATTATTCAATGTTACATGCATTCAGCAGAATCTACAAAAGTGTCTTAAAAATGCAAACAAAAGCATAAATAATTAACTTTACGCAGACCCCAAACCAGACCCACACCGAGTTAGAGAGGCCCCTAGAGAGAGCCCCACGCTGCGGGAGTCTCTCAGAGAACGCTAGTATAACAGTGCAATTATAGCATTAATGATCGATAGGTCACCAGTCCCAAGTCCATCCTGCACAGAGCTGCGTGATATGCCCCAGCAGACAACTCTTTACAAGACCAAGTGCTTAGTATTTAGCAAGAGAGAAAAACAAAATGCTGTCAGAACAGTTTGGGACAGGGCAAAGCCTCACCTCCCACTCCAGGGGCTACAGCCCTCCTCCACCCCACCATCACCTCTGGGGGCAGGAGCACATCCCCCCATGTACCCCCTTCAGGGGGCACAGTCCCTCCAGGGGCCACAACCTCCCCCCAACTCCACCCTCACCTCAGGGAGGGGCAGAGCCCCCCATGCACCCTCTCCAGGGGGCACAGCCACCCCCTGACCCCACCCTCACTTATGGGGTCGAGGGCACAGCCCCCCCATGTAACCCCTTCAGAGGAAACAGCTCCCCCACATCACCTCTAGGGGGGCAGAGCACTTCCACCAGCCCCCCCCCCAAGATATTAAGCCCCTCCCCCATACTCCTCCCCCTCTGGGAGGCAGAGCGTCCCCCCACCTTCCACGCCCCCTTTCCAGGGGCACAGACCCTTCCCCCCCATTCGCCCCTCCCCAGGACACAGCCCCCCCCCCAGGGGCAGCCCAGGTTCCTGGGGCTGCGGGGGGGGGGGGGAGCAAGGCCCCGCCCCCCGGGACAGAGGAGCCGCGCCTCGTCCCCGCTGAGGGGCTCCTGGGCGCGCGCGCTTCGCACCCCCGTTACCTGGGCTCAGGGCGGAAGGCGGGTTCCCTGCTGCTGGCGGGGCGGCCCCCCGCGGGCGTCGGGGTGCGCATGCGCGGCCCACCCGGCAGCCCATCCCTCCCATAGAGCCTCCCCAGCGTGGCGAGAAAGTCCCGCAACGAAGGTCGGGCGCCATCGACACCTGCTGGGGCGCGGTGGTACTGCCGCAGGCTTCTGCGGCTCTGATTACAAGGGGGCTGCCTCCTGGATGCCGGTGGCAGCTTTTTGCACTGGAAAATGCATGCCATCGCTGCGGGTACAGCTCCTTGCCTTATTGGGATCCAGGAAGTGGGCGGGCAAGATACAGCTCCTTGTGCTAGTCATGCAGGCCTTTTCCTGCATCCCTCTGCTGCTGCAGTTCTTTGCACTAGGCCTGTAGGAATTTGCATGCACACCTCTCCTGCTGCAGGTCTTTGCACTAGGCATGCAGGTCTTTGCATGCATCCGTTAGCAGCTGCAGTTTTTTGCTCGAGGTGTGCAGACATCCCTCCAAGTTGCGGGTCTTTGTACTAGGTGTGCGGGTTTTAACATGCAGCTGCTGCAACTCTTTGCCTCGGGCAAACCAGTCTGTGCAGGAACTATCTGCTACTGCAGTTTGTGCACCAGGAATGGAGTTAATTTCCATTGTACAGGTACCACGAAGAAACTTCAGCACTGACCTAACAGGTCAATCAAGCTGTTGCCGGCACCCAGTGCCCAGAGGCTGAACAACAGCTTGAGTTGGTTCGTTACCCGGTGTGCTACACCCAATAATCACAACGGGGTGGAGAAGCAGAAAAGTTTATTTGCAGCTGCAAAAAGGTACAGGGAGAATAAAATCTCAAATCCTGCACACAGACCAGGAAGTTACACAGGCTTTTATACATCCTTTTTCCTAGCATACTTATCCAATAGCAAGCTGCCCCAAGTATCCATATAGCCAGCCAATCCAGTTCCCAGCTAGTTCCCTGATTCTCTGTATCATTTGTTAAACTATACATAAAGCTGCTTTATTCAGCATTGTTCTTCCATATCTGCCCTGTTTGGCCTTGCTTAGTTTCAGGCAGTCTGACTCCGCAGCATATTGTTGCAGATCCTCAGCATAACTGCTGTGTGTGCCTCCAGGCGGGGGGGCCAAGGACACTTGGGACTAGTACGCAGAGCTGCTGCAAGTGCCTCCAGGCGGGAGGGGGGACCAAGGACACCTGGGCCTAGTGCGAGGGGGCTTCATTGACACTCGTGGTCTTCCATCCCCTCGAGTTACCTAGTGGCCATGCCCCAGTGTCCCCAACAAAGCAATTCAACAGTATTCCAAACAAGGACTGTATTGAAGTCATAGCGAATCTTGTTGCTGGCTTTAGTGGGGGCAACGTCATCAGGCCTTAAGGATATATTTTCCAATATTTTCTTTCTAAAATAGTCTGGTACCCAATGGAATGTGGTCTGATCACATTGTCTAAAAACATGCGTGCACCCTGCTGCTAGCAACAGTACTTGGGATGCAGACTGCGGTTGCAGCTCTTCATTCTAGGCATAGAATCATAGGAATGTAGGACAGGAAGGGACCTCAATAGCCTCTCTAATCCAGTCCCCTGCACTGAGGCAGGACTAAGTATTAGAGACAGTCCCTGACAAGTGTTTGCCTAAACTGTTCTTATAAAGCCCCAGTGGCAGAGATTCCACACACGCCCTAGATAATTTGTCCTAGTGCTTGACTACCCTTACTGTTAGGAAGGTTTTCTTAATGTCTAACCTAAATCTCCCTTGCTGCAATTTAAGCCCATTACTTCTTGTCCTATCATCTTCCTCTTTATAACAATCGTTTGCATACTTTAAGACTGTTATCAGATCTCCCCTCAGTCTTCTCTAGACTAAATAAACTCATTTTTTCAATCTTTTCTCATAGCTCACATTTGCTAGACCTTTAATCATTTTTGTTGCTCTCTTCTGGACTTTTTCCAGTTTGTCCACATCTTTCCTGAAGTGTGGTGACCAGAACTGGAAATTGTACTCCAGATGCAGGCTCTGTGTGGTGCTTACCTCAAGCAGCTCCCAGAAGCAGTGGCATGTCCCTTCTCCAGCTCCTATGCAGCGGCGCAGCCAGGCAGCTCTGCACGCTGCCCTGTCCGCAGGCACTGCCCCTGCAGCTCCCATTGGAGCACCAGAGGGGGCCACTGGAGCGCGTAGGAGCTGGAGTGGGGCCATGCCGCGTCTTTTGGGAGCCGTGTGGTGCACACCCCGACCTCACTCCCCTGTGGGAGCTCACGGGCCGGCTTAAAACGGCTCGCAGGCCAGATCCAGCCTGCGCGCCATAGTTTGCCCACCCCGATCTAGCTTTTATTTCTCTAGTGTCTTTAGAGATGGTCATGTGAGACAGTATCAAAAGCCTTACTAAAGTCAAGCCATATCATCTCTACTACTTCCCCCATCCACAAGGCTTATTATCCTGTCAAACAAGGCTACTATGTTGGTTAGATATGATTTATTCTTGACAAATCCATGTTGACTGTTACTTTTCACCCTATTTACTTCTAGGTGCTTACAGACTGATTGTTTGGTTATTTGCTCCATATTCTTCCCGGGTACCAAAGTTAAGCAGACTGGTCTATAATTCTCTGGGTTGTCCTTATTCCCTCTTTATAGATAGATACTCTGTATGCCCTTTCCCATCCTTTGGGATCTCTCCTCCTTAAGTTCTCAAAGATAATTGCTAATGGTACAAAGATCTCTTCAGCCAGTTCCTCAAGTATTCTAAGAGGTCAGGCCCTGCTGATTTGAATACAACTAACTTGTCTACACTTGAAAACCTACAGTGACACAGCTGCAACACTGCAGCTGCGCTACTGTGTCACTTCAATGTAGACACTCCTGATGCCAACAAGAAGGGTTTTTCCATCACCATAGGTAATCCACCTCCCTGAGAGGGAATGGTTGATGGAAGAATTCTTCTGTCAACCTAGCACTGCCTACACCGGGCTTTAGGTCATCATAACTACACCAGTCAAGGGTGTGGATTTTTCATACCCCGGAGCAATGTAGTTAAGCTGATCTAATTTTCTAATGGGAAAACAACTCCCACTGGTGTAGTTAATCCACTTCTGTGAGAGGCAGTAGCTATGTTGACAAGAGAAGTGCTCCCATCGTCATAGCACTGGGAGTTAGGTCAGTATAACTGGGTTACTCAGGGATATGAGCGATGTAGTTGCACCAATATACATTTTATAATGTAGACTTGGCCTAATAATTAGAGGACACACCCTTTGTAGTTTATGTAGGCTGAGCCGTACATCTAATGAGAGAAATCCTGAGGGCATTCTGCGCCAAAAAAATAAAACTTCTGTGCACAATATTTTTAAATTCTGCACATTTTATTTGTCAGATAAATGTGTAGGCTCCAGTATGGCATTGGGGAATACAGGCCACTGGCTGCACAGAGGTAGGAGATCACTCTGCAGCTTTTTTGTTCTATGTTCTATGCTCCTGCACTGCAACTTGAGACCGTTGCCCCTTGTTCTGTCATCTGCCACCACTGAGAACAGCCTAGCTCAGGTAGTTGAAGGATGCTATTACATCCCCCCTCACTCTTCTCTTCTGCAGACTAAATAAGCCCAATTGCCTCAGCCTCTCCTTGTTAGTCATGTGCCCCATTCCCCTGATCATTTTTGTTGCCCTCCGCTGGACTCTCTCCAATTTGTCCACATCTTTTCTGTACTGGTGGGCCCAAAACTGGACGCAATACTCCAGATGTGGCCTCACCAGTGCCAAATAGAGGGAAATAATCACCTCCCTCGATCTGCTGGCAACGCTCCTACTAATGCAGCCTAATATGCCATTAGCCTTCTTGGCAACAAGGCCACACTGCTGACTCATCTCCAGCCTCTCGTCCACTGTAATCCCCAGGTCCTTTTCTACAGAACTGCTGCTGAGCCAGTTGGTCCCCGGCCTGTAGCGGTGCATGGACTGCTTCCATCCTAAGTGCAGGACTCTGCACTTGTCCTTGTTGAACCTCATCAGATTTCTTTTGGCCCAATCCTCCAATTTGTCTAGGTCACTCTGGATCCTATCCTCCAACATCTCTACCTCCCACCCAGCTTAGTGTCATCCGCGAACTTGCTGAGGGTGCAATCCATCCCATCCTCCAGATCATTAATGAAGATGTTGAACAAAACCACCCCAGGACTGACCCCTGGGGCACTCCGCTTGATATCGGCTGCCAACTAGACATCGAGCCGTTGATCACTACCCGTTGAGGCTGACGATCTAGCCAGCTTTCTATCCACCTTATAGTCCATTCATCCAATCCATACTTCTTTAACTTTCTGGCAAGAATACTGTGGGAGACCGTATCAAAAGCTTTGCTAAAGTCAAGATCTATCACGTCCACTGCTTTCTCCATATCCATAGAGCCAGTTATCTCATCATAGAAGGCAACTGGATTGGTCAGGCATGAATTGCCCTTAGTGACTCCATCGTGGACTGTTCCTGATCACCTTCCTCTCCTCCAAGTGCTTCAAAATGGATTCCTTGAGGACCTGCTCCATGATTTTGCTGGGGACTGAAGTGAGGCTGACTGGTCTGTCGTTTCCCAGATTCTCCTTCTTCCCTTTTTTAAAGATGGGCACTATATTTGCCTTTTTCTAATCGTCTGGGACCTCCCCCAATCGCCACGAGTTTTCAAAGATAATGGCCAATGGCTCTTCAATCACATCAGCCAACTCCCTCAGCACCCTCGGATGCATTGCATCTGGCCTCATGGACTTGTGCATGTCCAGCTTTTCTAAATAGTCTTTAACCTGTTCTTTCACCACGGAGGGCTGCTCACCTCCTCCCCATGCTGTGCTGCCCAGTGCAGCAATCTGGGAGCTGACCTTGCCTGTGAAGACCGAGGCAAAAAAAAGCACTGAGTACTTCAGCTTTTTCCACATCATCTGTCACTAGGTTGCCTCCCCCATTCAGTAAGGGTCCCACACTTTCCCTGACCTTCTTCTTGTTACTAACATACCTATAGAAACCCTTCTTGGTACCCTTCACAGCCCTTGCTAGCTGCAACTCCAGTTGTGCTTTGGCCTTCCTGAGTACACCCCTGCATGCTCGAGCAATATTTTTATACTCCTTCCTAGTCATCTGTCCAAGTTTCCACTTCTTGTAAGCTTCCTTTTTGTGTTTAAGCTCACAGAAGATTTCTCTGTTAAGCCAAGCTGGTCGCCTGCCATATTTGCTATTCTTTCTGCACATTGGGATGGTTTGTTCCTGCACCCTCAATAAGACTTCTTTAAAATGCAGCCAGTTCTCCTGGACTCCTTTCCCCCTCATATTAGCCTCCCAGGGGATCCTGCCCATCAGTTCCCTGAGGGAGTCAAAGTCTGCTTTTCTGAAGTCCAGGGTCCGTATTCTGCTGCTCTCCTTTCTTCCTTGTGTCAGGATCCTGAACTCGACCATCTCATGATCACTGCTGCCCAGGTTGCCACCCACTTCTACTTCCTCTACCAATTCTTCCCTGTTTGTGAGCAGCAGGTCAAGAGGAGCATGGCCCCTACTTGGTTCCTACAGCACTTGCAACAGGAAGTTGCTCCAACACTCTCCAAAAACTTCCTGGATTGTCTGTGTACCGCTGTATTGCTCTCCCAGCAGATGTCAGGGTGATTGAAGTCCCCCATGAGAAGCAGGGCCTGTGATCTTAAGACTTCTCTTAGTTGTCCCAAGAAAGCCTCGTCTACCTCATTCTCCTGATCCGGTGGTCTAGAGCAGACGCCCACCACAACATCACCCTTGTTGCTCTCACCTCTAAACTTAACCCAAAGACTCTCAACAGGTTTTTCTCTGGTTTCAGACTGGAGCTCTGAGCAATCACAGAGCTCTCTTACATACAGTGCAACTCCCCCACCTTTTCTCCCCCACCTGTCCTTCCTGAACAGTTTATACCCCTCCATGACAGTGCTCCAGTCATGTGAGTTACCCCACCAAGTCTCTGTTATTCCAATCACATCAGAGTTCCTTGACTGTGCCAGGACTTCCAATTCTTCCTGCTTGTTTCCCAGGCTTCTTGCGTTTGTGTACAGGCACCTAAGATAACTAGCCGATTGCCCTGCTTTCTCACTATGAATCAGGAGGCCACCTCCTTGTGCTTTCTCCCGGTATCCCACTTCCCTACTTACCTCTGAGCTTAGGTCTCCACCCCCGGGCGAACCTAATTTAAAGCCCTCCTCACTAGGTTAGCAAGCCTGCCTGCGAAGGTGCTCTTCCCTCTCTTCGTAGGTGGATTCCCTCTCTTCCTAGCAATCATTCTTCCTGGAACCACATCCCATGGTCGAAGAATCCAAAGTCCTCTCTCCGACAGCACCTGCGTAACCATGCATTCACCTCCACAAATCAATGGTCCCATCCTGGCCTTTTCCTTCAACAGGGAGGTTGGACGAGAATATGACTTGCACCTCAAACTCCTTTATCCTTCTTCCCAGAGCCACGTAGTCTGCAGTGACCCGCTCAAGGTCATTCTTGGCAGTATCATTGGTGCCCACATGGAGAAGTAGGAAGGGGTAGTGATCCCAAGGGCTTGATCAGTCTCGGCAGACATTCTGTCACATCCTGAATTCTAGCTCCAGGCAAGCGGCACACTTCTCGAGTTTCCTGGTCTGGAGGGCAGATGAATGACTCCGTCCCCCTTAGGAGGGAATCCCCGACCACCACCACCCGTCTCCTCCTCTTTGGAGTGGTGGTCGTGGAACCCCCCATCCCTAGGACAATGCATCCCATGCCTTCCAGTCAATGGGGTCTCCTTCTGATCCCCTTTCTCAGATGACTCTTCCAAACCATTCTCCACTGTAGTACCTGTGCAGAGAACCTGAAAATGGTTTCTTACCTCTATCTATGTTGGGGGTACATGAGTTCTCCTCTTTCTTCTTCTGGAGGGCACATGCTGCCAATTTTCTTCCCCATTCTGTACTGCCCTCTCTGATTCTTCAGCATGCTGTGCCTGCAGTACCAATGTTGGATCATATTAAAGAAGTTCTGTATTAAAATCACAAATGAGTTTGATTCCCCAAAGTTTAAATTCCAGGGTATTACTAATTGAGAGGTCTCTTGGTTTTTGGTACTGTTTCTCTCCCTCTCTGTGTGAAACTTGCAAGCTGCTAATTGTGTTAGTACATTCTAAGACAGAGTCTGTTCTCAAAGCAATTCACAGAGAGAGAGACCCAAAGCAATACTCTAACAACAGAAACAGCACCCAGAGACTCCCCCCCCTTTTGTTGTATTCACAATTGTGATTAAAATAGAGATAGAGGATGTATGTGGATGGATGCTTGGTGTGGATAATAACTGAATGATCAGGGAGGTGCCAGCCTAAGAATCCAGTGTCCATCGGCTGAAGAAGGCGTCAAGTGGAAATAACCAGAGGACCCCCGGAGGGCAGACTGGAATCCACCCAACAGCCTCAAGAATGGGAGAACCAAAGAACAAGATAACATCTAGCAGCACGGAGCCGTCAGGAATGTGCTATCTGCTGATTGATTCAGCAACAGCATGATGAAGCAATTCCCATAGACTGGCATAGGAAGAAATTCCTATAAAAATAGACTCTAAAAAGTGAGAACTTTGGGGTCTGATTCTGCAAACCAACTTCCAGGAGCATCAGATGAGCATCTGACAAGGCCCTGCTCCCTCCTCATGTCCAGGCTACCTGGCCAGTGGCTTGGCATGAGCAACTCTAAGGCTGGTAACTATGATAACAACCTTGCAGAACCTGTGTGTGTGTGTTTGTATGAATGAATATGTGAATAAATATGAGATTGAATGGAATGTTATAGCTACAACTAACTGTAATGCATCCGATGAAGTGAGCTGTAGCTCACGAAAGCTTATGCTCAAATAAATTGGTTAGTCTCTAAGGTGCCACAAGTACTCCTTTTCTTTCTTCTAACTGCTTACTATGATTCTTTCTGTATTCACAATAAATGTGGTATTTTGCCTTTTTCCCTTTAATAAGATCCTGCTGGTTTTTATTTTATTGGTATAACACCAAACGCTGACTTCTACCCAGAAAGTCTTCATTTTCTCTGTTGCAATGCAGGGTTGATACTTGGGTCTCTAGTCCTTTAACCTTCTCTTCGAATATGGAGACCAGCTTGTACTTTGTACAGACAAAGTCGCTTCTATCCTCTGGGAGAAAGACAAACATGGCACATCCTGTTCCGGTCACAACAGCTGATCGTTCACTATCCATAGCGTCTTCCTTCTAATAGCCTCTTCAGACATTGTATTTACTGCTCACAGAAGACTGAAAGGCAAAAAACAAAACAAAACAAAAAAAACTCTGTGGAAACTCCCCCTAAGTGAACTCCCAGGCAAACTCCCTCTGTTTATAAATTAAGTTAGGGCCAGCTATCCCCAAATTTCAATCAAATGGTCATTAATTGGCTGATTTCTTTCAGACGTTGTGGCAGAAGGGTATCTTGAAGGACTGGCAAGAAGAGAAGGCAGAGGCCTTCAGATCAATTCAGGGAGCATATCTCTTGCGTGAGTTATTACCAAATGAGGACTTATTTCTTGCAACTAAGATCTGATGACCCAGCATCCCCACATGGTGTGATGCGAGCACTGTTGTCATCTGACGGATTGGACAGAAAACAGCAGTCCTGACATTTGTGGCTATTATAGACCTCCAGCACTTTTCTCAAGAGTTGATGGGTTGTCAGCATTTGAAAAGTTTCTTTATGCAGCTTTCTTCTAAACATCTGCTAGATCTCTAGCCACCAGAGACTTGTTTATTCATTTCGATGAATTTTAAGTCATTATCCTTCTATCGAGCTCTAACGTGCTTCCCCCGGTTCACCTTCCAGTCTCCTCCTGCCCACTTCACCTTCTTCCTTGAGGTGTGCTAGTTGTCTGTTTCAGTATTGGCCTTCCACCCCAGAACTGGCTGCATTTCAGTAGCAGGTGACGTGATCCCTATATGTATGAACCAATTCTGTAGCAGCTCCATTGGAAGACATTTACATGGATGTCAAGAACATCCAGAGCTATCATAATTAATGACAATAACAATTTTGGAAGGGATATTTAAACTTTATGCTTCAGGGCTTATGCCAGTCTCTAACTATTGGAGATCAGAATGAGAACCTATGTATGGGATAGATTATCCCACATCTGCTCCTGCAAGTTTTTTGCACCATACTCTGAAGCAACTGGTGCTGGCCACTGTCAGAGACAGGATACTGGGCTAGATGGATCTTAGGTCTGATGCAATCTGACAATTCCTACTGTGATGCAAGCTGATCAGGTGCGAACTTATGCCAAGGCCCGAGGCCTCATTGAACAATGGCAAATGCATAACTGGACACCGGTCTTGCTTACCTTTGTGTTACCCATATCAAAATAGATTTTAGATGTTAAATTGATGTGTTTAGACTTTATAAAATGCTTGTAGGATGCTGCATGTATTGATCTCACTTATAACCTCTATAGCTCATGTGTAAAGTTATACTGAGTGTTTGCATTGTAAACCTCTGTAATTGTGTAACTCACCAAATGGGAAAAGAAACATTAATTAAGGTAAAGGGCTTGTCCAGCGTACAAGATGAAGGGAAAGGAGGTACAGCAGAATCCTGTTTATCTGATCTAACTGGGACCAGGGCCAGATCGGATAATCAAAAATTCGGATAATCCGGAGAATGGGAAAGTGCGAAGCTGCAGTGCCAGCTAGTGGCCACAGGAGAGATCACCCACTTCTGGACCTATGTGTGCTGATTATTTGGTTATGGAGAGGCGGCTAATGGAGGGTCAGATAAACCGGGTTCTACTGTATTGTGTAGCATCAAAGGAGAGAAACCCTGTTGATTGTATTCCTAACTTCTTGCAGGAAGGAGAGACCTACACATGAGTTTGTCCCATCAATTTGGACTCTGGAATGGAAGGGATAAAATCCCTGACAAGGAGAAACTCAATCTCTTTTATGCTGGCTGGAGCCTGAGGGGCAAAGATTCCTAAACATAAGTAGGGCTGCCAACTATCTAATCACACAAAGCCAAACACTCTTGCCCCACCCCTTCCCTGAGGCCATGCCTCTGCCCCTCCCCTTCTCCGAGGCCCCGCCCCCGCTGACTCCATCCCCTATCCCTCTGTCGCTCGCTCTTCCCCACCCTCACTCACTTTCACCAGGCTGGGGTAGGGGGTTGAGGTGCGGGCTGGGGGGGTGGGGCCAAGGGGTTTGGAGTCAGGAAGGGGGCTCTGGGCTGAGCCTGGGGCATAGGGTTGGGGTGCAGGAGAGAGTTTGGGCTCTGGGAGAGAGTTTGGGTGTGAGAGGGAGCTCAGGGCTGGGGCAGGGGGTTGAGGAGTGGGAGGGAGTTTGGGGTTTAGGCTCAGAGGGAGTTTGGGTGCGGGTGGGGGGTCAGGGCTGGGGCAAGCGGTTGCTGTATGGGAGAGGGTTTGGGGTGTGGGCTCCGGAGAGAGTTTGGGTGCAGGGGGGGGCTTAGGGCTGGGTTGTGGTGCGGGAGGGACTTACCTCAGGCAGCTCCTGGAAGCGGCGGCATGACCCATGTCCTAGGCTCGGGGCAGCCAGGCGGCTCCGTGCGCTGTCCCTGCCTGCAGGCACCACCACCACAGCTCCTATTGGCTGTGGTCCCTGGCCAATGCAAGCTGCAGAGATCCCCGGCTGCCCCTACATCTAGGAGCCAGACATGCCAATCCCTTCCGAGAGCTGCACGGGGCCAGGGCAGGTAGGGAGCCTGCCTTAGCCCTGCTGCACCACTGACCAGACTTTTCACCTATTAAAATCTCCCGGGTTGCTTTCAATAGCAACTGGGAGATTGAGGCCGATTCCGGGAGACTCCTGGCCAATCCAGGAGGGTTGGCAACCCTAAACATAAGCAAAGAGATCCCCATGCTGCTTGGCCTGGGTTAGCCCTAAAAGACATTCAGTGGACAGATTACAGCATCTGTATCACTTTTTGGAACCACAGACTAACTCATTTGTGCATGTATGTTGCCTCCTTTAACCTGTAAATAAGTCTCTCATCTCTTCTTGGTTAATAAATCCTTAGTTAGTTTACTATAGGATTGGCTATGAGCATTGTGTTTGGTGTGAGATCTAAGGTACAAGTTGATCTGGGGTAAGTGACTGATTTCTTGGGACTCGGAGCAACCTGAATATTTTGG
The DNA here is from genome assembly GCF_965152235.1 of Eretmochelys imbricata. NCBI lineage: Eukaryota > Metazoa > Chordata > Testudines > Cheloniidae > Eretmochelys > Eretmochelys imbricata. Next base: position 354,644,202 of record NC_135572.1, read on the forward strand.
GATTTTTGGTGTATAGCAACCAGCTATCACTAAGTCACGCTTGCCTGGGTGGCAAGGCAGACTGGAGAGCACCAAGGGGACAGTCTGTGACTCCATGGTAAAACTGCTACAGTGATCCAGGAATTCACATTTGTTACTGGGTCGGTGAAACCTAATTATAGAACATGCCACCGGCGTGGGGTACGTGCCCTGCTCTTCGATAGTCTGCCGTGAAGTTGGCTCTCACGGGCATGAACCATGCCAGACCATGACACACCCATGACAAAAACTGACTGTGCCAATGGGTGTTCCACAGGCAGAGCTGCGGCAGAATGAAGTTCTTAGTTTTTAAAGCTCTTTGCAGTGAAAGGTGCTGCATAGATGTAGGGATTTTTATTCTTAAAGCATAGTATCCTCTGACTCGACAGCACAGGGGAGACTGTGAGAAGCCAGTATGGTGAAGCAGTGCAGTCTAGTGGTTGGTACAGAGGCTAGGGACTCCTGGGTTCCAGTCTCATTCGCTCACTGACTCACTCTGTGCCCCCAGGCAAAACATGCCACCACTTCATGCCTCAGTTTCCCCATATGTAAAACGGCATCTAGACATGATGATACGATGGTGCTGAGCACTAAAGAAAACCCTTAAGATAGATAGATACTTCACAAAGGGTTTGGGTGGCTGAATGAAACTTTGTAAGGCAGTTTGAAATCCTCACATAATGAGTGCTATATCAGTGCAAAGTATTGTTAGCTGGGATTTTTAGGAAGAAACTCCAGTCAAAGATAAATAATTTGGTAAGAAAAGGAAATCAGTGAAGGGGAAACAGTCTGTTTGGCCTGGCAGTGCTGAATGGAAAATCAAGAACTGAAAACTTTCCAGCATTCCAATCTGCCAAGTTGCACTTATTTTGCATTCATTTCAATGAAGGGCCAGAAGCAAGTGTGGGGTCCTTCAAGTCTGGAATGGTTTGATGGCCATCGTGCCAAATCTGTCCTCTATATTTTAAAGCTTTTTAATGTGTTTTTTAAGTTAAATCTTTACTAAGATCGTTGTGCAAGTGGAGAATCTGCAGGGGACCTGAATTTTTAAACCATCTCCCTAGAGTAGTTTAAGATGTTGCCCTTACTGTATAGAATGCCTTTCGTCTGAGGATCTCAAAGCACTTTTCAAACATCAGAGTCTGGTCCAAAGCCCATGAAGTCAGGGGGAGTGTTTCCCGTTTGAATTAGGCCCACAGTGAATTCATGCTTACAGATTCCTTCTGAAGTGTGTAAGTATCATTAGCCTCAGTTTGCAGCTGACACAGACCGGCCAACATACTGAAAAGCGACCGCTGATTTTGGGTGCCAAATTTGAGACAGGTGGGCCCTGATTTTCACAGGTGCTGAGCTCTCCTACTTTGCATTGACTTCATTTGGAGTTGTGGGTGCTGAGCACCTCTGAGAGTCAGGCCCAGATTGGACACCTACAAACAGTCCTGTTTGACAAGAATTATACTCCGGCCGTGACAGAGCCAGGGAGGAAACTAGACTCCTGATTTCCAGTCTTTTCTTCTGCCAGGAAGAAGGATTTTGCTATGTGCTGCCAATGAGATATTTAACATCTCAGTCAGACTTTCAAATCTCTGCCCACCTCCTTTTCCAATGAATAATCCAGGGGAACAGGCATGAAATTACACTGCATCAAGGACTTGGTTGGAATTGCCAGGACCCAACAGAGGTGAATGATTCTTAGGGGAAGTCAGCAAAGCGAGCTCGTTTGCACAACTTTTTGTTCCCCGTTGTTTCTCCCAGGGAGGTTGTTGGGTTTCTAGATAAGGGGAAGCCTGTGCAATGTTATAGCAATAGAATTACCCTTCCCAAGAACTGGACTGGCTCAAATATATGGCTCTGTAGGTGATATATGAAGTGTGTTTACTTCCTCAGTAGAATTTTTCTTTCCCACTTTCTCATTTTTAACAGCCTGTTTTTCTTTAATTTTCTAACCCCCCCATTTTCTATATATATTTCCACTGGATTTGTTTTCTCTCCCTTCCCCTCTTTCTTCAGTCTCTCCTAGGCAGAATGTGAACACAAAAGTGCTCACGCAGCCCTTCCTGCCCTGCCATGTCCCCGGGGGACTGGAATTGGGGCAAACAGATTTGTCCCTCCCAGTAGATTATACACAGGCTTTGGTTGTCTGGGCTGGACCTGTGGGGGAGAGTGCGGATGGAGGGTATGGCAGTGCAGGATGTAGCCTTAGTAGTTTAATTGATGGGTGCAGAGTTGGTTTCTAGTGGGTGATCTGCAGGCAGCTAAATTTTGACTGCAGGAGATTATGGGGTGCAAGTAGGGGTGTTGGAGGGAGCACCCATTTGAGTTGGGTGTGCCTGGGTTTGCAATGGGTGGAGCTGCCAGGAGCAGTTGAAGGAAAGGAAGGGAGAGTTGAGTTTACAAGTATCAGGGAAATGCAGGAGATGGGGCCAGCTGGGCCTGCAATGGGATGAACCTGCAGGGAGCAGTCACAAGGGATCACTTGGATGAGTTAGCTTTGAAAGGGAAAGAGATGGAGGTGCTGCAGGGAGTAGCCAAAGGAGATGGAGGGAGGCTTGCCGTTGAAATGAGGGGTAGCTGCTGGGTGCAGCCGTATAGTATTAGTGGGCGATGTAGATTTGCAAATGTGGGGGACACAGGGAGCAGCTCCCACAGTGTTAACAGGGGAGGGAGGTTGCAATGGGGGGAGCGGCAGGGGCAGCCCTCAGGAGGGGAGTTTTCAATGGGCGGAGCGGCAGGGGATGGTCCCGAGTGAGGAGGGGTGTTTGCAGTGGGGGGAGCGGCAGGGGACAGCCCCGGGGAAGGGGGTTGCCATGTGGGGAACAGCAGAGGGCAGCCCAGGGGACAGGGGTTTGCAATGAGGGGAGCGGCCCCAGGGAAAGGGGGGTTTACTATGGGGGGAGTGGCAAGGGGCAGCTCCAGGGAGGCGGGTTTGCAATCGGGGGAGCAGCAGGGAGGGAGGGTTGCAGTGGAGGGAGAGACAGGGAACAGCCCTGGGAAGGGGGTTTGGCAGTGGGGGGGAGTGGCAGGGGGCAGTGCCAGGGAGCAGTGCCAAGGAGGGGGGGTGCAGTGGGGGGAGCGGCAGGGAGCAGCCGTGGGGGGAGTTGGAATGGGGGGAGCAGCAGGGGACAGCCCCGAGGAAGGGGGTTTGCAATGGAGGGGGCAGCCCTGGGGAGGGCGGGTTGCGGGGGGGGGGGGGCGCAGCAGAGGACGGCCCCAGAGAGGGGGGGTCTACTGTGGGGGGAACGGCAAGGGGCAGCCCTGGGGAGGCAGGTTTGCAATCAGGGCAGCAGCACCGGGGAAGGGGGTTTGCATGTGGGGAGTGGCAGTGGACAGCTCCCGAGAGGGGGGGCTGCAGTGGGGGGAGCGGCAGGGAGGGGGCAGTCCCATGGAAGGGGGTTTGTAGTGTGGGGAGTGTCAGGGGCCAGTGCCGAGGGGGGAGGGTTGCAGTAGGGGGAGCAGCAGGGAGAGGACAGTCCCGGGAAAGGGGGGTTGCAATGGAGGGAGAGGCAGGGGGCAGCCCCAGGGCGGGGCGGGGGTTGCAATGGAGGGAGCGGCAGGGGGCAGCCCCGGGGAAGAGGGGGGGCTTGCAATGGAGGGAGCGGCAGGGGGAAGCCCGGGGAAGGGGGTGGTTGCAATGGAGGGAGCTGCAGGGGGCAGCCCCGGGGGGGGGTTGCAATGGAGGGAGCGGCAGGGGGCAGCCCCGGGGGGGGGGGTTGCAATGGAGGGAGCGGAAGGGGGCAGCCCGGGGAAGGGGGGGGTTGCAATGGAGGGAGCGGCAGGGGGCAGCTCCAGGGCTGGGGGGGGTTGCAATGGAGGGAGCGGCAGGGGGCAGCCCCGGGGCTGGGGGGGGGGTTGCAATGGAGGGAGCGGCAGGGGGCAGCCCCGGGGCTGGGGGGGGGGTTGCAATGGAGGGAGCGGCAGGGGGCAGCCCCGGGGCTGGGGGGGGAGTTGCAATGGAGGGAGCGGCAGGGGGCAGCCCCGGGGCTGGGGGGGGTTGCAATGGAGGGAGCGGCAGGGGGCAGCCCCGGGGCTGGGGGGGGGGGGGTTGCAATGGAGGGAGCGGCAGGGGGCAGCCCCGGGGCGGGGGGGGGGTTGCAATGGAGGGAGCGGCAGGGGGCAGCCCCGGGGCTGGGGGGGGGTTGCAATGGAGGGAGCGGCAGGGGGCAGCCCCGGGGCTGGGGGGGGGGGTTGCAATGGAGGGAGCGGCAGGGGGCAGCCCCGGGGCTGGGGGGGGGGTTGCAATGGAGGGAGCGGCAGGGGGCAGCCCCGGGGCTGGGGGGGGTTGCAATGGAGGGAGCGGCAGGGGGCAGCCCCGGGGCTGGGGGGGGGTTGCAATGGAGGGAGCGGCAGGGGGCAGCCCAGGGGCTGGGGGGGGGGAGTTGCAATGGAGGGAGCGGCAGGGGGCAGCCCTGGGGGAGGGGTTGCAGGGGGGGCCGCAGGGAGGACGAGCCGGGGGCCGGGGCCAGCCACACGAGCTGGGCGCGAGCCGCTGGTGGAGGGGGCGGGGTCCCCAGAGCGCAGGGCGCCCTCGGCGGTTCTGCTGCGGCGCGAGACAGCCGCCAGTCCCGGGCGCGCGCCGGCCCCGCCGCACAATGCGGCCGGCGGCAGCGGCGTCCCGCGTTGCCAGGTTACCATTGATCGCTGTCCGCGCGTGCCGGGCCCCACCTCCCGCTCCGCGAGCAAGGGAACGCGTGATTGGTTCGCGGCCCGGCGGCCGGCCAATGGGCGGGCGGGTTGTTGGGGGGGGCTCGCTCCAGGCGGAGGGGGCGGTGCTGGGGGGGCTGGTGTCACCGCTCAGCTGCCAGTTTGAAAAAATGTCGGGAAGGAGGCGCATCGGGGACCCGGAGGTGAGAGAGCGGAGCGCGGGGGCCGCGTCTGGGACCGGACCGGACATCCCTGGGAGGGGGCTGGTCTGGCCCCGATCCTGAGGGGAGTGAGAAACGAATCCCATGGGGCGGGGGCCGCGCTGGATGATCCCGGGGGGGGTGAGAAATAAATTCGTGGGAGGCCGGGAACAAACCCTGAGACCTTGGCTCTGGTCCTGGGATTGGTGCTGGATGATCCGGGGGTGGGGGTGGGAAATGAAGCCCCTGGGAGGGGGAGCTCAGGGCAAGGGGGCTGAGGCTGGATGATCCCGGGAGAGGGGCTAGAGGTGGAAGCAGATTCAGGCAGGAATCCCACGGGTCCCTGGAGGAGCTGGGAGAGGTTTCTGTGGGGAGGAAGGTGAACATTGCCAGCAGACGGGGCGGGGGGGAGCGTTGGAGGGAGAATCCCCTGGGGGACCCTGTGCTGCGGCCTCTTTGTATGGGTGAGGGGGAGAAATTATACTGTGGGGGGATCATGAAATGGAAGTTGAGAGCTTAAAGGGTTTTCCTTCTTTTACCCCAGAGCAAGGGGCCTTGAGGTGTTTCACCATCAAACAAGCTTGCTGACTGAGGTACTGAGGCCATTTAAAATGAGTTCAGGCTTTCTCTGGCTATAGTTATCTGTAAGGGATGTGGTGGCCCAGCTCTGTGTCCCCCCGTACACATTTTTTTCTACAGCTGTTTAGGGCCCTTCCAGAGAGACTGGTTGAAGCAGTCTCACTAAAGGGCTGCAGCACCTGCAGCCAATACATGGCAACATAGTCAAGGCCTGTCTTTTTTCCACCCCTAAACAGTGTTTGACCAAAAGAATTCCACAGAATCCTAAATATCAACACATAAAATCTCGCCTTGACACAGGTAAGTGAAAATATCACCTTGTGTAAGAATCAGCTAATCGGATGTCATATTATACCCAAGTACGTTATGTTACACCTCTAACTGCCTGTGTTCAGCCAGCTATTTAAAATTTGCACTGAAATAACTTCAAATTTCTGGTCATAATTGGAGCCTTTCAACTGACTGTTGATGTCAGACCCTTGATGTAACAGTGCTCGGTAAAATTCATGGCCCTGACTTTTCTAGTGTATCCTTTTTATAGATGCTATTGTTTTACCCATGATTTGAAATTACAGCTAGTATTTTAATGGCCCCTGTTAGATTTCCCCCTTGCATTTCCCCATCCTTTTCCTTGCTAACACAGAATTATATTTTGTGCATTTCATGTGACTTGTCTGATGATTTTTAAATGTCTTAAGTAATGATGCTTCCACCACTTTCCCTTGTAAATTATGCCACCAGTTAATAGGTGCCTGTTAACTTTTTTCCTGATTATACAACCTAAACTTTTGCTCCTTCATTTTCATTCCACTGCAGCTATTTATGCCCCGTTGGACCATCCTAAGTTATTTTCTTGCCTTGTTTTTTCACGATTTGAATACTTGTAGATATATCATGTTACCCTCTCCACTATCTTAGCTGTCATTTAATAGCCAGGGTCTACCTATTGTGTGATGGGTTCTTTACAACTCTTGAGTTGTAGTCTTAACGCTAGTGTACATATGTGGTCTAGTTCAAACAGGCTTTATTTTGGGGAAGTTCTGTGTATGGCATGTGTTAGCAGTTGCAGGTCAGACTAGATGACAGTCGTCCCTTCTAAAGTAAATACACAACTGGGGGAGCGGGAGAAGGTGGGATGAGTTCCCATGTGACTGACTATAGAAGTTATGATCATATATAATCTTTAGCTGTCATGAAATGATCCATCCCCTGTCATCCAGTCCCAGCAACTGGCATTCAGAGGCCTAGGGACACCCAGAACATGGGGTTGCATCCTTGACCATCTTGGCTAATAGCCATTGATGGAACTATCCTCCTTCTCTGGATTCTTAAGAATCTAATCTTGGTCCTTTTATCTTTTCCCATTATGAAATGTCATTGGATGCTGATTCTAGGGCAGATACTCCCGAATGCATCTCCCTCAAATGAGTATAATATGCTAGGAATTATTAAAGCATCACAATGTAAGAAACAAAACAAAAGGCAGGTAAAGAATTAACTAAATGCTAGGCTAAGGGGATGGGTCTTCAATATCTCCAGATTCTCCTCTGTTAAAAGGACCCAGATTTCACACAGTCATTTCTTGACCACACAATATTTCCAGTTAACAAATGTGTCAAAGACTGAACTCTTTGACTTGTATGAGTGCCCTTTTCATCTACCTTTTCAGCCCATCTCAGACCTTGTCTTGGGAGCAAATCTAAAAATCTAACCTCATTTCCCAATTCTTTTCCTCCACCACCTCATCTCTATTGTCTCAAATCCCACATCAGAACTTTCAGGATACTTCCAGAATTAGTTTTCTTCTTGAGCCTGTTTTTACCTAAATCCCTATTTGTATCTTAATTGTTTTCTTATCTTAACTGTTGCAAATGCTCTGTTAATAGTCTTCCTTTCACTCCTCTAAGGGATCTAGAATGCAGAAGCCAAGTTAACACTGGAAACAGGACTATATTGCTTAACCTTCAGCGTCCCCCTGTCCATCTCAGGATATGTCTACACTAGAAATGCTAAGCGCTGCTGTAGCACTGTAGTATAGATGCTCTCTACAGCAAAGGAAGGAGTTCTTCTGTCACTGTAGTAAACCCACCTCTCTGAGAGGCAGTTGCTAGGTTGATGGAAGAATTCTTCCATTGACCTAGCAATTCCTCCTCCATGGCTTTGGTTGGCTTAATTACATTGCACAAGGCATGAAATTTTTCACAGGCCTGAGCAATGTAGTTAAGTCAACCTAACTTTGTAGTGTAGACCAGTCCCCAGGTTATGGCTCTGTCTAAGCTATAGATGCCACCGTGGCACAGCTATGGCACTGCAGCTGTGCTGCTGTAGCACTGTAGTGTAGACACTTTTGCTATGGCGACAGCAATGGTTTTCCGTTGCTGTAGTTAATCCACCCCCGCAAGAGGCAGTTGCTGTCTTCCATTGACCAAGTGGTGTCTACGCTCAGGCTTAACTATGTCTCTTGGGGGGGTGTGGTGTGTGAATTTTTCACACCCCAAGCAATGTACATGGTTCGACCTACTTTTCAGGTGGAGACCAGACCTTTGAATGAAATTAAAAAATATTCTCCTGGTAGAGATCAGACTTGCTCCATCTGACATAGTATAAACTGTGACTGTATCCGAGGGGCTCCAGACACTTAAGATATTTATTATAAACTATGTAGGTTATGGTAGTGCTTAACACACCTTGAATACTGAACAAACACATAGAAAGACAGAGTTCCTGCCATAGGCGCTGACTTCAGCTCCTGCCGGTGGGTGCTCGACCCTCTTCTGCCCCCGGCCCTGCACCGACCCCACCCCTTCCATGAGGCCCTGCCCCACTCCCATTCTAACCCCTTCCCCAAAGTCCCCGCCCCAGCTCCACCCCCTCCTTGCCCCATTCCAACTCCTTCCCCAAATCCCGGCCCCGCCTCCTCCCTGAATGCGCCACGTTCCCGCTCCTTCCCCCCCACCAGAGAGGCCAAACAGCGGCCAAATGGAGGCGGGGGAGGAGGTGGGGTGGGAAGGGAGGGGAGCTTGGCTGCCGGTGGGTGTAGAGCACCCACTAATTTTTCTCTGTGGGTGCTCCAGACCCAGAACACCCATGGTGTCAGCGCCTATGGTTCTTGCCCAAGAAACCATAGAATCTAAATTGAGACATGAAACATCTAAACTTCAGTCCCTCTGTGAGGTAGGGGTAAGTAGCGCTGGGGAAAATTCTGATTCATTAATTGGTGTAAATGAAGAGTAACTCTGGAAGTCAAGGAAGTTACTTTGCATTTACACTGGGGTAACGGAGCAGAATCTTTCACAGTAATACTTACCCCTATGTCACAGAGTAATGAGAAAGAAAACGACTTAGAAGTAGTGGTCAGAGCCAGGAGTAGAACCCCAAAGTTGTGACTCCCAGTCCCCTCCTCGAATCACATTGTAGATGTCCCAGATAACATCCTTTGTAACGATCACATCTCCATTCTGCAAAGCATTGCCAAAACCACGTGTGCTTTTAATTGGCTGGGGAATTCTGGGTGGAACCAGTAGTCTGCACACAAGCCCTCTCGGCACTTATAAGCGTGCTGCTGTTTTGGTTGGCAGACTGTGGATGCCTTTGTATCACTTTACTGCAAATTCTTCTAATAAATTAAGTGGAATGCTCGCTGGCTTACTGCATAGCAATTAAACACATCCTTTAAAAATAAGGTTGTGCGAAACAATTTGAGTTCCTGTGAGCCACTGAGCCTCCCAAAGACCACCTCCTCCCAAGTATTTACAGGCTTGGACCTACTGAGCACTGCCCATTCCGTGGATGCTTGCCTGCGTCAGTTCAGCCTGTTTTCTGTCTGACCTGGCTGTTCAGCTAGACCCCTCACCATGAGAGATCTTTATTAAGAGGAGAAACTCCTTCCTGTTCCTTTTTGGTATTGGGTGGACTCATCATGGTAAAGGGGGAGCTGGTGCAAGCATTGCTTCTCCCAGAGTTGCTAGGCTGCTAGAATCCAGTCTTCTCCCTTTATAAGCGTTTAAGCATTCATGTTATGAAAACTCTTATTATAAAAACAATCTGTTACAAAGTGCTTGTTTTCTGTTGTAGGAAACAGCCTGACCAAATACATTGAGAAATTGGAAGAGATCAAGAGAAGTGAGTAACGTATGCGGAGTGGAGGTTAACTCAAGGGATTTGTTGAAAGGTGCACAGTGAATCCTGACCCCTTCATTGTGAGTGGTGTAATCTGCTCTTGGGACCTGTGCCCAAATCCCATTAACTACAAATAGGTGCTGTAAGCATTCAGAGGGTGTGGTGCAGAGATAGTGTACCAAAATCTCTTTTGGATATCTACCCTGTTTCTGCATCTAGCACCTTTAATTTCCCAATGTGATTACCAAAAGCCTTTACAGTTAGGCTTTTAAATAAAGCACCAGAGCAGAGAGTTCTGGGAGCTAATCCAGAAACAGTCAGATGCCTGGTGCACATTGCATTACGGAGGACAAATGCGGATAGATTGTGGGAGGGAGGGACCAAGTACAAAGAATTCTGCAGATGGAAAAGACAAGTTCAGGATTGGCTTGGTGATGAGGGACCTTAGTAGTCTAGTACTGTTCCTGTGGTGCTGTAGACAACGATCTACGTTTATTCCTAAAGCCACCCTGGCCAGGCTTAGAAGGACATGTGTTATTTATGCCCAAACTCCTGTTTTTAGGTTGTATGTTGGCTTGTGCTCGCTTCTCCCAAAGCGACAACCTTGGAAATTGTCTTTTCTTCTTCTTCCTCAAACCATAATAATTCCTTCTCTCTTCTTCCTCTCCTGCCCTTGCTCTTCTGGATTATCTGTACACCACGGCCACTAGAAGGTGACCTTACACACACTTGGACAGGTCTGCCAACCTGCGGCTCCGGAGCCACATGCGGCTCTTCAGAGGTTAATGTGCGGCTCCTTACCTAGGCACTGATTCCAGGGCTGGAGCTATAGATGTTAACTTTCCAATGTGCTGGGGGCTCACTGCTCAACCCCCTGCTCTGCCCCAAGCCCTGCCCCCACTCCACCCCTTCCCCCAAGGCCCCTGCCCCTTCCCCTGAGCCTGCCATGCCCTTGCTCCTCCCCCCCATAGCCTCCTGCGCACGTGAAACAGCTGATTGCAGTGGCCGGGGGTGGGGGAGGGCGCTGATTGTTGGGGGCTGCTGGCAGCCAGGAGGCGCTGGGGGCTGGGGAGCTGATGAGGGGCTGCTGACGTATTACTGTGGCTCTTTGGCAATGTACATTGGTAAATTCTGGCTCCTTCTCTGGCTGGCCACCCCTGTTCTATCCAGTAAAGGCAATTTTAGGTTTGATAGACAAACTGTTCCACAGGAGTGGTAGGAGGTAATTGTATTAACCATAGTGAACCTAAGCCGATTGTAAATGGCATAACTAAAATACCTCCCTCTACAGGAGCTATCTGTAATCTCTTTAGAGTTAAATGGCTTTTGTTTCTGCTTCAGCTGGTTGTGTGCTTGAACTTGAGGCCTTGATTCTGATATAGTTAGACTTTTAACAGGACACTTTGTTAAAAAGTAAATGAGCCGTGTTCATCCCTGTGTAAACCCACTGAAGTCAGTGGCGTTATTATGAGGTGAATTTGCCCCAGCATATCTTAACTCTGTAGATTTTGAAGCTGATGAAACCCTAACTACTCCTCACCACTTAGTGTCTGTCTGTTGCATTTCACTTAGTTTGGCCAGTGAAACTAGGCTAGTCACTGTCACTTTCTATTTCTAGTCAGTTTTGCTTTCTTGTTCTCAATCTCCAGCACTGCTATAAATGCATGGGAAGGCAGGAAAATTATTTAAATCCAAATAATCCTGCTTTTATTGAGAGGTGAAGAAAAAAGTCACAAAACACTAAGGTCATTAGGATTTTGTATGCCCATTTTCAGGGTTTTTTAAAACTATTTTATGCTGTCCCTTTAACATTATAAAGTTCAAATTACAAGGGAGATCACATATCTGAATTACAAAAGTGTTGGTTGCTGATTTGGTAAAAAAATGTTCTTTCACTTTTTGCTCCCTCTTCTTTGTTTTTAGTTGTGAGTCTCTTGGTAAAACGAAAAGGAAAATTATCTTGTTTCACGCTATCCTTTGTTGATCAATTGACTAAGATTTCAGTATGTACAAAGCAGTGGCAGTCCAATGGTATCTGTACCACAAATCTTGTTGTGTTGCTGTCTTCAGTTTTAACTCTGCTGTGAATCTAATTTCCTTTTGTGCTGAAGGCGTCTTGTTTAAATCCCAGTTCTAGAGTACAGTAGAGGTTTTCTCATCACATTTCTGCTGAATGGACACCTTGTGTTCCTGGGAAATTTAGAAACTTTTTCCCCCTTGATTTCTCATGGATAGATGACACCAGTTGGACACAACATCAGATGCCTAGAACAGTCAATTCTCTGTCTCTTGTGTAACTTGAGAGAGTCAGACTCAATACTGTCAACCTGCTGGAAAATCAAAACTGATAAGATAGCTGAAACTCTGATTTTAGTCCTTTGAAGCAGAGACTTGAGAGAAGCTGCTGCAAGATCTGATCCGTTCTTAAATATATATTGCTTCGCTCATTGCTGAAGCCCAGGGAAACAAGGCTTTGTAAATATTCAGCAGGACAGTTACAGTTTAATACCAGATCCTTGATTCATAATGTCAGAAAATCGAAATGGATCTTCCGAGTCAGAGCCAGGTAAGTAATGTTGATATTGCAATCAGAAGCAGCATTTTCCTGCGCTTTCTGCTGTTCAGTGCAAGTCCCCAACAAAATATTTGTTATGATTTGCTCCATTTCAGATACAGATTTGGTAAAAGTGATAGTCCTCTGAGCTCATATGAACTGCTAGGTGGTAGAACGAAGTCGTAAAGATTTGTGACAGCTTCTTTTTTTGTAAATAAACTTGGTTTGAAGAAGATTAAACACCATCCAGTAGTTGCAATATGTAATTACTGTATTAGTCATTACGATACAAAAAATAAGGATCCGTTGACTTTTATACATAAGTCTTCAAAACCTTTTTCTTAAACTATAATTGGGCTTTATCTTCACTTCTTTCATCCAGACAACTGAACTGAGGGAGGGATCATCTCTGAGCCATGGCTGGGGATCTCAGCCTTGGGATACAAATTACATTGACTTCAGGGGTTTTGAGTTTTGTTGCATCAGGCAAGAGAAGCAAAAGCTGTTCAGAAGAAAGATGTTTCCATTAGTTATGAGTCATGTTGGTGTTCAGGACACTGGCTAATAAGAATGGAGGTGTAGGAGGTGGCTTAATGGTCTAAGCATAAGGCTTGAAACATCTAGTCTTGCTGGAACCACAAGGGTCACCCCAGTCTTTCATATGTCCAAGGTAGCTCATTTCACAGGATTTATCTTATGTGAAGATTTTTCATATGAAACTTTATAACCAAGGTTTTGAAGGCATGTTAATGGATCCCATGGTCACCTTTGTAAGAGGGTTTCAAGGTTTTACACCTGTATTTTTTTTTTTCTGCTCTACTTTGGCACAGACCAGTATGGGGCACTTAGGACCTAGTAATTACTCTCCATGTTTCAACAGATCTCGTGTAGGGCAGGATGCTGAATTTGTGGACTCTTCCTGCTCTAGGGTAGTGGAAATGGCTCTGCCAAATCTCCCCCAGGAAGTGTGTGTTTGAGAGTAAGCAAATAGCGAGGATAGAGAATGTTTCAAATTGTGTATGCAAAAGCTGGTGGGGATGCTCTTGGGGTCTGTTTTATGTGACTGTCAGGCTGAAAGGTGCCCTGGAGATTGAAGGGCAATTGTAGGCACTGGCAATGCAAGACTTCTCCCCACTCCCACTCCATATGTAGCCAGGACCTATGGATTGTGAGGGGAGTTCAGTCTCCCTGGCCCACAGTCTCCATAGTCTTCTCAACCGAGAGGATGTCAGCAAGAGAGCTGACTAGTACTAATTCTGTTGGTGATCTTGTGGTGTCTGCTGGGATCTGGATTGAGACTCAGCAAATTCCTTTACATAAACCATGGAATAGGCAACAGATGGTAGCAATTTCAAGTCCCTAGCAGCCTGGATTTGATAAAGGGTCTGCATTCCATTATCAGTCCCCCGCTGGAGTGAGATTTCTGGGACATGTTCTTAAAATTATTAACTTCCTTCTGACGGTGATTCCCTGACCTGTGACTTCAGTGGGGAAGAAGTAAAGGAATGGAGGAATGATTGGCCCTATTTTGGTTTTCTTAAAGGGCTACAGCCCATAGAGTGTGGATGAGGGAAAGAAACATGGGTTTTGAGTGTTTAAAAAGTTGTGTGCATAATAATCTTTTGTAACAGTTGCAGACCCTAGAGACGGTAAAGCCTTATTAGGACATCTGGTGCATCCCCCCTGCCAGTGCACGGTTGTTCCTTACTGGACAGTCTCCAGTGTTCTGTCCTATCTAGTTTTAAATGCCCCAAGGAAGGAGGTTTCTACAGCTTCGCTTGGGAGACTTTCACATCCTAACAGATTCACATCAAGAAGTTCTTCCTGATATTCATCTTACATTTTCCTTTCTTACCTTTTACCCCATTACTCCTCTTGTATCACACTAAAGAATTTCTCTCCTCCTTTCTATGGAGGCTTCTCTGTTCACTGTTATATTGCCCCTCTTAGTCATCTCTTAGGCAGATGATCTATATTTAGCTCTGTTAATCTTTCTTCATAAGTCAATCCTTCTGATCACTTTTGTGGCTATTAGAGAGCTTGCCTGGTCCTTACATACAATTAGTCCGATATCCTTCTGGTAACAAGGGTTCCAACCCTGAATGCGGTATCCCCGTCAGAACTGTGTAATGTTCACTTGTCTGTACTCTAGTGTCTTGTGAGAATCGCACTCTTCTGTAGATTGTCATACTGTCATAACCAGTGGGGTCCCAGATTTGACTTTTATTGAAAATAAAGTAGGAAAACTTGAAGGATTTTCACCAATCAATTATAGTATGCAAATTATGACTTGTACACAGCAATTTCTTAAACTTAGACCCATCCCCTACCTCAGAATACTTGTCATCTAACTCTGCTATAAACAACGCATGGGATAAAAATTTAGGTCGTAGGGACATTGTCTGTGGCTCAAGAGGCTTTGCAGCAGCAATGAGTTTGAACCGAACAGCAGGGGAGATTAGCTCACCGAAGGTAAGGGGGGCTTGTGGGGAAGGAGTCTGACTGGTGCAGTGTCCTTTCTTCTCAGACCTCCCATAAGAATGCTGAATTTGTGAACTCCTCCTGCGCTGGAGTAGTGGAAATAGCTCAACCAAACGTCCCTCAATAAATGTGTATTTAGAGTAAGTAGGACAGGATCTGTCCGAGGTGTAAATTCTTTTGGACCTTCAGGTTTGTTCTGACCTTCCCATCAGTTACAGCAGCCTGTATCACCCAGAAATTCTGGCCTCTTTATAGGTTCGGTTGTGTGCTAATGGCTCTCGCTCATTCTCATCATTTTGATGCTGTGAATGGATGTGGGAAAATACATACTCTTTCTTTCTGTTAAAGATTACAGATACAAAAAAGATGAGCTATTCAAGAGGCTGAAAGTGACTACTTTTGCCCAACTGGTACGTATGGCTATTTTCCAGCTGGCTTCTGAACATTGCCTGCTTGTGATGAGGTTCTTGTTAGCCCCACTCTTATATTGTGACTAATGTTATTTTTGTTGCACTTGAAGCTTTTTCTGGAGGACAGGCTGTTGCCATTGTTCCCCTGTACACACTTGTTTTTTATATCAAGTAAATCACTTAGGCCATAACTTTTAGAGGTGCTGAGCACCCTTCGCTGCAACTGAAGTCAATGGAAACTCTGAGCTGTCAGCACTTATATGGAGCTTCCGAATTAGTGAATGCTTTAGAACACTCAGTTCTGTCCATCTGTAAAATGAGTTTGTAATAATAATGCACCCTTTGTAAGGTGCTTAGAGATTGCCTAATGAATGGGGCTGTAAGTGGTTTAAACAAAGTAAATGTAGTGCCCAGTTGAAATCATAACTCTAAAAGACTGGAGGGTTGTTATGTTTAGAGGTTTTTGTGTGTTTCTTTGTGGAAAAATGCAACATACCAATGAAGTAAAATATTAAAGAATGAAACAAAGCATGATCAGAAAGTACAGAAGCCAGAGAACATGGGCCAAGGTAACTAGTAAAAACCTGAAAGGGAAGACTCCTTCCCCTCCCCTTCCTAAAGTAGAACATAAATTTGCTTTGGTAGAGGCCCCCTCCTTCAATCCTTATATAGGATTAGTTCCACTACCTTCAATAGGATTACATGTATGAGTGAGGCGTGTAGGGTTGGCCCCTAATTTATGAATGCATTATATTATATTAAATAAGGCTTCTTGCACGATTGCAGATTAATGCTACAAGTCTTTTTCGCTGAGTTAGTGAAGGCTCTGCAATGTGTAGATCACAACTTAGAGGTAACGTTCTATAAATGTCAGAACCCGCTATGATTTTCAAGGGATACATCAATGGACTATCTGGGGTCTCTTCATTCTGAAGCTGAGTGGCTTTTTGTTTTAATTAAGATGTGAGACCTCTGTGTGACGTGGGGGCATGGAATCACATTCGCAACCTTGGCCCAACAGAGAGGATGTCCTCACTCCCTGTGTTCTGATGCGCAGAATGCTCTGATTATTTGAAAAGCCAGTGCTGCTGCCCCTGCTCCAACAAGACACTTGTACCAGGTTTATTATTGTTTCCTACAGGTCATCCAAGTTGCTTCTCTATCTGATGAAACATTAGAAGTGCCAGCTGAGGAGATCCAAAAGCTGGAAGGTAATGATATTTATTGTAGGAATGAGGAGACGCGCTGAATTGCAGTATTTGAACTTGAGCTGTGTCCTCTGATTCTGGAGTTCAGTGTCTTAGAAAACATCATGCTTGCAAACTCACTTGACAACTTGCTGAATTTTGTCTAATTGGAGAGAAAAACAGTTTTAGTCTGCAGCTGTTTTGCTGTGTGCTATGAGCTAATTAAGCTAAGCAGGTTTGGATCTGGTCAGTTCTTGTATAGGAAACTTCCCACTATGGCACTCTTGGGAGTTGTGTTGCTGGCCCAGTACATGGCCCTTTTATTACTGAAGCAGGTATTGCTTTTTGGATACTAATTAGAACTGAGGTCCTGAGCCATTAATGATCACATGGCCACTTTTAGAAAGATTGGGGTGCTGGCCCTACTATTGTGATCATAATTCTCTGGTACAGAATGTGTTTGCCTGATTTTCCTGCTAGTTTCTATTGGATATGTGCTTCTTTACACACTTCCTTTCAAGCTTCTTTTTAAAACAAAAAACAAAGAAAACCCCAGAGCATCCCCCTAACCCCCTGTTCTCCTGTCTAGTGTTGCAGGTTGCCATAGGGGGCAGCATTTCAGTAGTGGGAGAAGGATCCTTATATCTAGTAGGAATGGGCCTGACTTACAAAATCAAGGTCTAGATGCAAAATTCTCCCAGTGTTCTGAGATGTCTGGCTCCTGGTTTTGTTTTGGCCCATTACAGAGATGAAGTACTAATGGTGAAATTTAGGTACATGTCCAATCTTCCCCCAAGTTAAGCCATGATGAGATCTGGGGTTTGGTTCAGGACCAGTGCTTAGACTTTTTTTTTTTTAATGACTCTTTGGGATCCTTTGAGAGAGCATGGTGTCTTAAATGTAAGAGATTAATAACAAACACCAAATCCTGCTACACACATGCTTCCAAGAATGGAATTTGGTCTTTGAGTTTACAAATATGTGAGTCATTCATGCACAAGCAACTTACTTTTCCATTACCTTTTTGCCCTTTTAGATGGTGATACTGTTATTTCAGAGACTGATGCTGAGCTCACAGCTGGGACTAACGGGAAAGGAAGCCCTACCGAGAAGCCAGCCAGTCCAGTCCTGTTCATAAACAACACGGGAGCAGGGGAATCATATCGGTCTACTCTGCAAAGGTACCTGATACAATGCACAAAGAACGGCTTTCGTCTCCCACCTACTATATTCCTCCTATTTCTCCACCAGCTGTGGTACACTCCACCTGTCCCTTCCAAATGTCTCGTATAAGAAGTCTCAGTTTTTCTGGTACTGTAGATGGCTGCTTTCATGGACTTGTCATCAATTAACAGCTAATCCCAGTGAGATCTCAAGTGGCTCAGACACCATCTTTTGTCAGAATCATTTGTTTGCAAATAATTCATTGTTGCACTTCTAGTCATTGCAAAACATCCCCAGTAGCATGTTAGGTTTGGAGTTAGAAATCCTAACGCCACAGACTTGGGGTTGCAGTGGGAGGCAGAGCTTTTCAGGTTTGAATCCTAGCCTGGATGGTAGGGACTGGAAGCTGTTACCATCTGGCAGCTGTCAAGTGACCGACCTGAAATGAGATTGTGTGACTCAGTCCAAATCCTGCTGTTCAAGAATCTGCATTACGAACTGCCACCACCAAACTAAAACTAATGTGTCCTTGTTGATGGTCTTAATGGAAGTGCTAGTGATTGGATCATGGAAATTGAGCTCTCGTCTTTTCTAGATGTGGTCCCTTCCAGGTCTGAGGCATATTAGAAACAAGTAGGGGGGAATCTTGTACCACCACTACCCATAGTCTGTCTGGGTTAATGGAGGATTTGATCTCCAAGGCTGTCAGGCTGGTACCTTGTGTATCTTGGCTATCAATCAGCCTATCTTGAATAGGACCCAGTGGTATGATCACCATGTAGATCTTCACTCTTGAGCATCTCGCCTCCAGCTTGGTGATGGCATGTACAATCTGTGCAGCATGCTGCTTGCAGAGAATAGGCAAATAATTTACTGTGAATGAACTACCAAAATCTCCATTTTGGTAACCTACTGAAGTACTAGAACTTTTAACCACTCTCCCCTTAGCAAATGATGCAGCACACTCTTTCAGAAAACCTTCTCTGAAAGGGGCCTTGCTGTGTTTCAGAGGTACTGAGTACTCCCAGACCAGCCGCTGAGACTGTGGGAGTGCAGAACCGCTGAAAATAAATATCCTAGATTTTTAAGAAGTAATCGTAAGGAAAAATCTTAAAATCTGATCTCTAGCTGTTCACTTGACTCCTTAAGTTTATTAATGAATTTTGAAGAAAGGTGGCAATAGCCTTTTCAATAGTCTTGTGTGATAACTTGTTGTGTTAGGTTGTGAATGGATCAGAAAGAAACTGAAAAGTATCCTGATCTTAATACAGAGGAACAGAAGTGCTTACAGAAGGAGAACTTGCATCAAAATCTGCTCTTTCCTTTTGTAGTGTGATCAGTGGTGTAGGTGAACTAGACATAGGCAAAAACCTGCAGAAGAAACCTGATGCTAATGCTAAAGACACTAACGCTAAAGATCAGCCTTACCCTGACTGCCCGTTCCTGCTGCTTGACGTACGGGATCGAGATGCGTATGACCAATGTCATATTGTTGGAGGTAAGAGAGGGAATCACTGCAGGATTCTCTGAACCTTGATCAGTGTCAGCTGCTTGCATAATACGTTCAACACTTCTTGCCCCAAAGATGGGCCTCAATGAATGCAGCAGGATGACCCTGCAAAATGAAAATCGAGACAGCCTCAATGTCTGTGATTAGAAAGCAAAATAAACCAACATAAGCAGAAAAGTAAACTGGCGGGGTGGGGTGTGAGGCGGGATGAGGGATGGACTCCTTAGTTTGAGAGATCCCAAAGACATTGTCTCCACTATTTCTCCCAAGCAGCCACTCTTATAGCCTCTCCTCCTCCCTTCCCAAAGCACCTGGGCAGGAGAAGGGAGTAGCTGAGTTGAAATTAACCCTATCTTCGCTGCAAACCAGGCCTCTGTACTCTGACAGGTCCTAATCAGGTCACTCTAGGCTGTTTGGTAGGTGTTCATTCCCTAACCCCTTTTTCTCCTGTATCTGCAGCTTATTCCTACCCTATCGCAACGCTGTCTAGAACCATGAATCCTTATACGAATAGCATTCTGGAATACGTATCCTTTTTAAAGCGCGGGTGCGCTAGAGAGTCAATGTTTTGGCAAAGAAACTCCATGACTTCTGCATTGACTGAACACAGAGCCAACTCCTGCTCCCATTACGTTCAATGGGAGTTTATCTGGGACTTCAAGAGGGGGCATGACAGGGTCATCCCATGCTGACGGTGATTTACCTGATGTTAGGATTCTGTGTTACAGGTGTAAAATGCAGGTACTAAGCACCTGTCGTTTGCAAAGCCCATGGACTACAGTGGGAGCTGTGTGCATGCTGCAGCTCTCAGGATTAGACCATTTTGTGCTGATGTGTGGGCCAAGACGTGAACAGCTTGGATGGCTACCCGCTGCTGATGCTGAGGTGCCACACTCTTTGGCTGAGGCATTAAACGGTGCTCCATTTGCTTCCCCACAGCAGGGGTTAGCCTTTCTCTGGAGAGTTTAGGATTAAGTGGGCAATATCTCAAACTATTGACTTCCATGCCCACAGGGGGAAGGGATGGCTGTGTGTAGACCTCACTTCTTACTGCCAACTTCTGTGTTTCTACATTAACCAGCAGAAGGGTGGTGGCACAGGTCAGACGGGCAGAGAATTTTCCCTTTCCTCTGCAGGATGGGGTACGGGTCAGTTGCTAGGATCATCTGGGTATCTCTCACTAAATCAGTTCCCTGCCATTGCAGGGGCCTTGGGCACTGGTGCACCTCTGTCCCTCCTGTTTGCTGCCTGTGGCACACAATGGGTTAGTCTCCTGAAGGGTGTTATACTTTGGTCTAACTCTGGTGGTTGGTCTGAGTGTGGCCGAGGCTGGATGGCGTCAATGGCTGTGATATACAGGAGGTCAGACTGGGTGATCTGGTGGTCCCTTCTGGCCTTAAATTCTATGGGCTTGTTTACACTTGAAATGCTACAGTGTAGACACTACCTATGCCAACAGGAGGGGTTCTCCCATTGGCACAGGTAATACCGCCTCTTGGGGAGCTGGATCTGGGCTTCTGACAACCTAGCACTGTTTACACCAGGGGTTAGGTTGGCTTAACTACGTTGTCCAGGGGTGTGGATTTTTCATACCCCCTGAGTGGCATAACTTTTTAGTGTAGACCAGGCCTATGGCTCTAGGATTACTCTCAGGGCTTGAGTCCCAGCATGAGAAAGCGATTTTTGCCTTTCCTTGACTAAGAGTCCCATCCACTTGCAAAACTAGAATCAGTAGGGGTGGGGGAAGCTTTTGAGCTTGGTAATAGACAGGAGGTTGGGAGTTCAAGCCCAAACCTTTTGGCTGCTTTCAAATCATAGAAGATTAGGGTTGGAAGAGACCTCAATAGGTCATCTAGTCCCAATCCCCTGCTCAAAGCAGGACCAACCCCAACAAATCATCCCACCCAGGGCTTTGTCAGGCCGGGCCTTAAAAACCTCTAAGGATGGAGATTCCACCACCTCCCTAGGTAACCCATTCCAGTGCTTCACCACCCTCCTAATGAAATAGTGTTTCCTAAGATCCAGCCTGGACCTCTCCCACTACAACCTGAGACCATTACTCCTTGTTCTGTCATCTGCTACCACTAAGAACAGCCGAGCTCCGCCCTTTTTGGAACCCGCCCACCCCCCCTTCAGGTAGTTGAAGGCTGCTATCAAAACCCCCCTCATTCTTCTCTTCTGCAGACTAAATAAGCCTAGTTCCCTCAGCCTCTCCTTGTAAGTCATGTGCCCCAGCCCCCTAATAATTTTTGTTGCCCTCCATTGACTCTCTCCAATTTGTCCACATCCTTTCTGTAGTGGGGGCCCCAAACTGGACGCAATACTCCAGATGTGACTCACCAGTGCCGAATAGAGGGGAATAATCACTTCCCTCGATCTGCTGGCAACGCTCCTACTAATGCAGCCCAATATGCCATTAGCCTTCTTGGCAACAAGGGCACACTGCTGACTCATATCCAGCCTCTCGTCCACTGTAATCCCCAGGCTAATCATGTCAATTTGTCTCCGCCACTTATGTAGCATCAAGAAGATGACATCAGACATCCAATTCATGTTAAGTTTAATAAAAAATATACAGGATCTTTAACATCTCTGCCTATCAGAAAAATGCACATGGGAAGATTATCATCCTGTATGATGATGATGAGAGACTCGCCAGCCAGGCTGCCACTACCATGTGTGAGAGAGGCTTTGAGAACGTATTCATGTTATCTGGAGGTGAGGGGGATTTCCTTTTGCATCAGAAATGTGGGGACTTGGCTTAAAATTGAGAGCTGGGGGCGAGGCTTGCCCGAATTAAATGATGAGATATGTGGCTAGAGCGAAGTACACGGCTCTGCCTGTGTGTTCCAGTCCTGGCCAACAAAGCCATGGCTGTTCCAGTCTTGGGCCTCTCTTAGCCAGAGACTGCCATCAGTTTGGCTTGGCTTTGGCAAGTGTCTCCTAGGCTTTGTCTGCATTGAGGATTTTAAGGAATTCTTTCACCCGCTGGGAGTTCTAGACTGCCATGTTCGTACCCCTGTGACATCCAACCCTGCTCAGACCAGGTCAAGAGGATGTGGGAACTTTTCTTTCTTTTTTTTTTTTTTTTTTTTTTTAAAAGCTGATATCTGGTCTATACCAAATGCTTTTCTAGGGCTGGTGGAAGAATGCCCTGCACATACTGCTGCTCCTGCCATTGCTAGCACCACTGGAGAGGCACTTGTGCTAAAGTAACAGTGGGAATAATCTCTGATATCCTGGGCGTAAACAAGGGTTGGGGGGGATAATATATAGTCATGCAACTTGTTTTCACTTGCCCTAAAATAGGTCATTCTTTAACCCAAGTCACCAGTGGTGAAAGGCTGGTGTCAAATCCATCCCACCGCTGAGGGCCCACTTTGATTCCACGATTTATAGTGTCAGCACCATGAAAATAGCTTTTACCAAGAACAGCCTGAGACAGCTAGCCTCTGTGTGTTCTAAGCAAATTGAAAAAGCCCATCACTTCAGGACCTAGGAATCCTGGCAGAGGTTGGCTCTCCTAGCTTCATTAACATCCCTTATATCAGTACCCTCCTGAAGAGCGTGTATGATAAGATGCGGGGGGGTGGGGGCACTTAGACTTTTATTTCCTTTTCATGCTTTGCATCATACATATTTATTCCCTAAATATGCTGCAGTCTCCAAAGCCCTTTTGAAAACCTGCATCTTGTAGCTGCTTCATGAGACTTGCTGCTCCCAAGAGCAAACTCTAGGAGCTAATCCTGGAATGTGCTGAACCTCCAACTTCCACTGAAACCTGTGGCAGTCGAGGGAGCTCAGTACCTCTTGGAATATGACTCGAAATGCTCCAGCAGTTGAGAAGAGTGACCTCGATATAGGTGTCTCCTGAGCCTCACCTCATAGTTCCAGATTAGTGCTATCAGTAGCTCTCCTCCTGCCACTTCTGATCCGGAGATGAAAGTTAAGTTGAGTCTGACCCATCACGGCAAATAACTGGCCATCACTAACCATATGATCTGTATTGTCTCCAGGCCTGAAGGTCCTTGCACAGAAGGTCCCTGAAGGACTAGTCACTGGCTCATTCCCAACATCTTGCCAGTTGGCAACCTACACTGGATCTGCCCGGAAAAGGGCCACCCCAAGGGGGACACCCGCACGTGCTGAGAATAAATGGAGATTTGCCGCAGAAGATCTACAAAAGATAGAATACTACCTGGAAGAGGAGCAGATCCCCTCAGATACTGCCAGTAAGACTCCTTGACAAACAGTGGGACTGCCCTGAAGTCCTTATGCCTGCAAAACTCCCATAGACTTCCCCTGAGCTGGCTACAGCACCATTTTATACCAGCTCTCTGGGGAAAGGAAGTGCTTTTTCATACTGACCACGGATTGTAGGTTGGAACTTGTGCCATGCTGATCCCATTGTGGACAGGGGCTTTTCTTGTGTGTATTTATAGAGCACTAAAACACCCACTGAAGACAATGGAAGCTTTGCCTGAGTAAGGACTTCAGGATTTGTCCCATAGACTATTAAAAATAATCCAGGGGCCAGGGGATTGGCCAGCACATGCCACACCGCATAGTACCTGTGAGCCCTTATGACAATTTCCTGGTTTTCCCAGTTCATCCAGCCTTTCACTAAAACAGTGCTGTATCACTCCTCCAGCTGGTTGCTGCACTAGTGAAAGGTCTGTGTGGGTGTAGGTCCGTCACAGGGATGCTGGGGGCAGCGGATCAGCAGGGTGTATATCTTTCAGATTGCTGTCTGTGCTCTGCAAGGAGCATCCCCAGCCTGCTCCGGAGTGTCAGAGAGGATTAAACCTTCCGAACGGCAGACTGAGAGCAGTGATGAGGGGACACCGTGCAGGTTTTAGGGGCCCCAGAATGATGTGGGAGGGTTTTCTGGGGAAAGGTGATGAGCCGGGAACAGACTGTGTGGGTGGTAACAAGCATAGCCATGGCAGTCATGCCCCACCATCCGCCAGGTCCACCTCAGACCCTCTGTGCAGAACTGTTTTCATCCCTTCCCCCTCCCAAGTGCAGGTGTAACATTGACAGACTCCAGTCGGTGGTAGGCGGGATTGAACCTTGGACCTCTGGAGCCTAGTGCATGAGCCTCTACCACGAGCTAAAAGTGAACTGGCTGTTAGCTAATGCTGTAGAGCAGACTCATTAATCTCTCTCTAAGTGGTCTCTGTGCCACTAGATGGGACAGAACACCACACCCAGAAGGTGTGTGGGTTACACAGGCAGGCTGCCTCGCCTTAATGCTGGCATTGGGCAGTCTTGGGGCTGTAATGTGGTGTGATAGGTCCAGCTCTCTCAGTGCTGGGCCTGCATATTCCACACAGCCTGCCTCTCAGGGTATGTCTACACGGCAATTAAAAACCCGCAGCTGTCCTGTGCCAGCTGACTCGGGCTCTGGCTCGCAGGGCTGCTTAACTGCAGTGTAGAGGTTTGGGCTAGGAGCTCTCCCTCCCACTTCTCAGGGTCCTAGAGTCCGGGCTGTAGCTGAGCCTGAACATCTCCACTGCAGTTAAACAGCCCCGCGAGCCCAAGTCAGCTGGCGTTTAATTGCAGTGTAGACGTTCCCTCTGTGGCAAGTCACTGGATCTAGAGCGAAGTACACTGCTCTGCCTGTGTGTTCCAGACCTGGCCAACAAAGCCATGGCTATTCCAGTCTTGGGCCTCTCTTAGCCAGAGACTGCCATCAATTTGGCTTGGCTTTGGCAAGTGTCTCCTAGGCTTTGTCTGCATTGAGGAAGCGTGAAAGGTGTGTTTGGTACCTGGGCTGTATCTCTGCCTGTCTGGACACAGTTAAAAATGACAGGGCAGGTTGTATCTGTACCCCAGTCTCTCACATCAGCCCTGACCCGGCTATCGGCAAAGGAAAACAAAACCTTTCTGTCTGATTGTCTGTTCAGCACAAAATCACATGGGTTTCTGTTCTTCTTCCCCAGGCCGTCTTAGCCGTGCTTCCTCAGGCCGAGAGTCCAAGGCAACAGCTGTACGGAGCAGCCAGAACCTCCCCACCGCCAGCCCAGCTGGCTCCCTCGCCACCCGCTCCTTCAGCAGTAGCAGCCTCCAGAACAAGCCCTGGAAGTAAAGACTGTCTCTTTCTGTTGAATAAACGAATGTCCCGGTTCTGGGAACCCCTGATCAGTACATCCCGTTTGTCATTTTAGGAAGCTGCAAAAAGGAAAATTAAATCAATGATCTAACAACGGCAAGAGGGGTGGGGTGTGGCAGGCTGACATTTAGTAAAAGAAGTAAAGGTATCCCTTTCTAAGACTGATCTAAAGGGATAACGTTGTTTTGTGAAAATGAACTTTTCCCCGAAGTCTCTGACCCGCAGAAGTGGGTCCATGAAATTTCTAATTTTAAAAAATGCCAGTGGAATCTGTGTTCTTAGAAAATATTCCCCCTGGGGTCTGGGATCTTAGTAATGCAGCGTTGTGCTAGCACGTGAGAACCCGAAAGGTGGATAGACTAGCCACTGTCTGTAAACAAAAGTCTTGGTGTCGAGCTGAAATACAGAAATGGAGCAAACGAATAGCACAACTAGTGACAAGTGAGCAAGATACCAAAAACACCTTTTTTAACCATCCAAAGTGTTTGTAATAAGGGCATTCTTGTAAAGAATGTACAGAATGATGTTTCACCTGACAGTGGCCCTTTATCCACAGTATGTTTACAAAATATATTTGCATTTAAAATCTTTCCCCCCTCGTGTCCTGAGTACTCGGTCTCTGTTCTGTGTTCCATGCGGTGGGGTAGTGCTCTGGGTCCGAGTGAAGTGATATAACGATGTGTATCTTGTTTTGTGAATGATTTTAGAAGGTAACTTTGGGCATGGTGCTGAGATGGGCTGAGCAAAACTCCGACTGACTTTGCTCACAGCAGGTGCCGACTCATCCGGCTTCAGTCTCTCCTAGTGAATTTCTGCTTGCAGAGCCGGGTTGCTGGTGACTGGAGTAGTGAAGAGAACCCCAGAGTGACTCTGGAGGAATGTCCTGGTCCTTTGTGGTAATATTTTCCTCATGACATTGCAGTGCTGAGTGAACTGATCACACAGTGATCTGTCGTAAGGTCTCTGTCACAGCCCTGCAATGTCAAGCCTTCTTGTCGTTGTCTGGTGACTGCCAGCCGTTCTTCTCAACAGTGTTTTCTGCTCCCATCTTGGTGGCTGGGTGTGAGGGAGAAGAGGGTGTTCCTGGATGCTTGGAAGGATCCTGGCTTCTCCAGCCCATTTGGTCAGTGAGTTGCTTTCTGCTGAGTTGTGTGTTGGAGTGGTATGGGGTGCACTAGATGAACAAGGCTCATTCGCTCTACCTGAGACCAGACTCCCACCTGGCATGTGGGTCTCAGTAATGCACGCAGCTATTCTGAGCTGCAAGCTGAAGATCGCTGGTCTAGACAGTCTGAAGGGCAGATGTTAATGAGCCTGCTTTCCACGATGCATATGGATCACCTTAAAATAAGGTTAAGGGTCAGAACTCAAACTTGCTCTGCTGAGCTCCTCTGATGGAGCTTGTGGCAGCAGGGCTTGGTCACTAGAGTAGTGAGGGGCTCTGCGTCTTAACTGACTAGTGGAGGCGTGAAACTATTGCTGTCTATTGCATGACTGTCTCTCTGCAGCTGCTGTCATAATAACTTCTTGGCGTTAGCGGGGCTAGAAAAAACTGTCCCCCAGTTGTCACAATGACATTCCAGCAAGGCTCCCTGGTGGTGGGGGCTGCCCAGAATTTATGAGGCCATGAATCTGGTGACTTTCTGGGAGCCTGAGGATTTGAATATAATGTGTATCAAAGCTTAAAACGCCTCTTAATCAAACACAAAGGGTCCCAAGCCAGCAGTATTGGCTTATGCTTGCAATGTCCTTGGTGAATGGCTAGAAGTTGTTTGGAGCCCACTAGCAGTAGAAACCTAGTTGATGTGTTGTCTTCACTCTACATAGGCTGTGTTTTGGGGACTCAGGGGACAGCCACTTGTGGACCCTGCTTTCTAGTTTTTACCTAGTGTGTTGGTTGAATTTAGTCCAACTATTTTATTTTGTCCTTTAAAGCTTGCTGTCCTCTGGCTTCATCTACACCAGAAAAGTCAGACCCATAATTCACCACGGATAGTGCTCAGCTGGAAGTAGCAATAGCAGAAGTGCAAGTTTACACAGAGTGCTGGCATATTACCGCAGTGCTGCCTCACTCTACTCCGAGCCGGGTGAGTGATCAACGCTCTTGTACCCTGTCTACACTTCTGCTTCCATCACTGGAAAATTATGGGGCCTGAGATGTGATTTTGCTGGTAGGTTTAGATGGAGGGGAGAGGGTGTTAGTGGAGTGGGGTCAGCACTCATCTAACAGGGTGGTATTGGCCCTTGACTATGTCAAATATAGGCAGCAGTTAAAGCCATGGAAGTAATTCTTTCAAGGCTCTTAATCTGAATCCTCACAGAAAGAGCGCTTGCTTGTTTAGGTGACTTTCCAGTGGCCAGGGATTGGTGCTCTAATGCTGAGCCTGCTTAGTGCTGTCAGGGCCTGACTCTGCAATGTGCTGAGTGCTCTCAATTCCCATCAACTTCAGTGGGAACTGTGGATGCTCAGAAGCTGCTAGTGACCTTCAAAAACCAAGCTGAAGAACACACCGCTCTGGCATTGTGCAGAATAAGCCCTACCTTGATCTTATTCCTCCTCTGTAGCAATCTGCCAATGTATGTGTATTGCCAACAGCAGCATGTCTTTAAGTGGTGTAAAGATTGTAAATAGATTCACTTCTCTTTCCTTCCTTAGAGAACTAGTTGGTGGCACTGGGACAGGGCATGTATGGAAAGGCGGCTCCCTGCAAACGGGCATCGTCTCACCTTTCTGAGAGAGGCTTTGTTGTCCTGTAGCATGCCAAAAATTCCCTGCTTTCGTTTCTGCCTTATAGCACTGACAGACCAATTTTTATTTAGTACGTGCAATCTGGGTGCTGCATATAGGCAAGTGCCACAAAAACTGCTGACACCCCCGGGGATGCAGGATTTAAGCTGGCCACCTGGACCTGGCTTCCTACGGAGAAGGATGTGACAAGACTCAGGGAGGTGGGCTGTGTGTGTACGTTTTGTAGTCCTGAGCAGGAAAGCAGCCTTCTACACACAGCTCCCATGAATATAAACTATTCCCACACTCTGCTGGGATCAAATGTGCAAGGGCTCTGGACAGAGCTTGCTGAGTGGGGCATTAAAAGTGGGTTTCAGATGCCAGCCAACACCTAACCCAGTACATCTTGCTCCAAGCACTTCTGAGACCCTATGCCACATTTGGCATTATTATACATTTTTAAATATATATATTTTTATATGTAACAAACCCTGATCCCAATTCATAAATTACAGCTTCCCACTTCCCAAGGAAATCCAGGAAGTTCCATTTTATTTAGTCAGAAAGAAAAGGCTTTTTGTACAAATCCTTGACTGTCCAAGGATAGCCTAATACACTGGATTTCTACAGAGTTGACTTCTGTGTGTATCGGACAGTTGGGTTAATCAGATGTGCAGGATTTCAAGACTAGTTGAATTGGGACAGTGAATGTGAGGTACTATCTCTCTCTCTCTCTCGCTCTCCTTTCTGTCTAGCCATAGGAAGCAATCTGCTCAGTAAGTCTTACAATCGTATTAACTGGTCTTACCAGAAACCTGATAACATAAGTCAGGCTATGTGAGAGGTAAGTAAGGTTTTGTTGGTCTGTTTCTGCACTTATTTATGTTTAACGAACCAGCTAGGCGATGGCGTTTGCCAACTCTGATAGGCTTGTCTTTTATTTACTGATCGGTGATATTGTGAGTCAACTGGAAAGCAAAGTGTGGTTTGGTGGTCTGATCCCAGAACTGGGAGCCAGGGTACTCCTTGGGCAAGTCACTTAACTGCTTTCTGCCTCTGTTTTCCTATCTGTAAAAGGGGACTGATAATCCATCCTTACCTCGCAGAGGTGCTATAAGGCTTTGTTATTTGATGTCTGTTGCAGGCTTTGAAAAGATTTTACTTGATATTAGGAAAGTGTCATAAAAATGTGAAGTATTTTACTAATTTTGAACATCAAGGCTAAAACTGACTCGTGCTGGTTTGCATGTTAGTTTGATGGGCTGCATTCATCATTCCCCTCCAGGCGGTAAGAGTCTGACTTTTTCACTCTATCATGAAATAAAAGCTTGAGCTAAATGGCATCTCATACAGAATCCAATCAGCTTTTTGCTTAAGACAATTGACAATAATGTTGTGCCCCTAAAAATTGCTGCATCTGGTCAATGTTGTTGAATGTTTAAAATAAAAGTGGGGGAGGGAATAAAGAGAATGTTTGTTAGTTACATGCTTAAAACACTGGGACCAATGCAACTTAAAAAGAACACATTTTATGTCTGAATACAAGGTATCTAAAGTGTGCAAGCATTCAAAAGGATTGTTACACACACACACACGCACAGAGTAAAATTGGAGGGGAGGGGAAGGATAGAGTGTCTCAGTTGAAATCAAATAGTGATATTGAGGGAAAGGATTTTTATTATCCAGCTACAGTACTAGGGTCTGAAATTCCCTGTTGCCCTGGGCTACTAGGAAACTCTTTTCTGCATCAGAGGAAGAGTCTGAGCCAGTCAGGGTGGTTTAAGATCCTCTTAATCCTGTGCATTGAAGGAGGAGCTGATGAACGTATCTTTTTATCCTCTTATTGTCTTTGAGGGTTCATATGTTTTGCATCTTAGCTTAACTGTGTCATATGATTAGGCTGGTGCTTTTGTTTTGTTTTTCGGGGGGAGGAGGATGGCACAGATTTCTATAGAGTCTTCTGGTTTTTAAATTGTTTGATTCAATAAAAAGCAAATGATGCAGGATGGCTGAGTATCATTTTAATTGACTCTCTTTTTCTTTTTTTTTCTTAAGGGCTAACAGAAAAATCCGTGTGGGGCACTAACTGCAGAGCCAGGGTGCCAAAAAGGGCCTTGGCTGGGGCTTTGCTCCAGCCCCACAGTGTGGCAGGGGAATTGATAGTGGGTGTGGGGAGAGGATCGTGCCGGAGACTGTTCTCTGTTTAGCATTTAAAAAAAAAATACAGCATAGGCAAGCTTTGCCCACCCGCGTGCCTCAGCCCTAAACTCTAGCAATCTCTTTTTATGGGTGAGAGGAGTTAATTCTCTGCTCAATATTTGTGAGATATGGGCTTGCCCATTAAGAACTGAGCCCATCCAGCTTGCACTTCATGACTCCGGCCTTTGCCAGCCTGTCCTGGCTTTGAACCAGCAGAGCAGAGGATCTAGCCAGCTCTCTGGTCTGTTACAAAGCAGGGCTCCAGTCTTGGTCCCTTGAGGTCCAATGGGACCAAGCTCAGTTCTTTACGTATGTTTAGATGAGTGGCTCATTGTAGATCAAAAACTAGCACCATTTTTTTAAGACTCCCGGTCAGTCCATTGTTAGCCCCTGCATTGTCTCCCAGGACACAGTGTGGACATCGCTCTTCCTTGATACAACAGAGGATACTGATAAGTGATTGGATCCCAACATAAGTTTCCAGCTGTCATAAAGTTACTTGGAAAGCTGGACTCAAAAGAATTGTGTCTTGGCATGATCAAGCTCACGTGCGTTGTGCGGAATGAACAGTGGGCCTGGAACTCACTGTAGCTTGGTTTCTGTTTGCCAGCAGTGCTTAAGAGTCCTAACATTACATGCCCAGTCACTAGAGACAGAAATGGCACAGCAAGGAGTGGAATTATTCCTTTCCCCCTGTGACGTTGCACCCCATAATGCTTTACAGAAATATGCTTATGAGTGTAAATATGACATAACTGGAATATATTTTATGCTAGATATGCCATGTAACAGATCTTTGAAAAGGTTAAGATCTACTGAATATATTCATCTTATTCGTATGCACGTATCATTTTTATATCTGAAATTATGAGCGTTGGATTTATGCTTGAATTTAAAGTGTTTGCTGTAGGAATCCCATAAGGCAGATTTGGACAACATAGTGTGAAGGGGTTATTCAAGTAATTGGGAGTACTTAACTAGCAATGGACTTTGGGAGACGCCAATCCACATCTGAGCTTTCCTGGGAATGTTCAAACTAACATGTAAACAATGGCGTCAGCCTGCAAAAAGCTGAATCATTCATAGACCTGTGACTTGCCCAGGTGGCTACAGACTCCATCTTGTTGTGGTGATTTTGCACAGGAGAACAAAGGGGTTTCCGCCCACAAGAGAGAGAATATAAAAGGCCCTGGAAACCCCTCCATTTTGTCTTCAGCTGGCTCAGAAAATAGCCTCTCCACCCCAAAGAGATGCCTGAAAGAAACTGGAACAAAGGAATAACTACGGAGGGGTGAGTGATTGCTGGACCCAGACTAGGAAGGAGTCTAATCTGTGAAAGAAGCTTATTGGAACATCTCTGAGGTGAGATTTACCTGCATTTAGTTTCCTACTGTATTAGGCTTAGACTTGCATGCTTTTGTTTTATTTTGCTTGGTATTTTACTTTGTTCCGTCTGTTATTACTTGGAAGCACTTAAATCCTACTTTTTATATTTAATAAAATCACTTATTAATACGTGGGGGAGCAAATAGCTGTGCATATCTCTCTATCAGTGTTATAGAGGGCAAACAATTTATGAGTTTACCCTGTATAAGCTTTATACAGAGTAAAATGGATTTATGTGGGGTTTGGACCCTGTTGGGAACTGGGTGTCTGGGTGCTGGAGACTGGAGCACTTCTTAAGCTGTTTTCAGTTAAGTCTGTAGCTTGTGGGCGACATGGTTCAGACCTGGGTCTGTGTTTGCAGCAGGCTAGCACGTCTGGTTCAACAAGACAGGGTACTGAAGACCCAAGCTGCCAAGAAAAACAGGCTCAGCACATCAGGTGGCAGTCCCAAGGGGGTTTCTGTGACCCAACCCATCACATCCCCTCCATAGAATAAGTCTTCATAGAATAAGTCGTCCCTGTTGCAGTTAAGGGTGCAGCATTCGGCAGGATACAGATGCGTTCAGTCTAAGGTATCAAATGAAGGGGAGATTTCTTGAGGAGGTGCAGGTAAAGGATGGGAGAGACGATAGTGAGGCTGTTCTAGTGGGACACCAAAGAGCCTTCTTATCCGTGGAGACAACAGAAGATCTGGCAGGGCAATTCCTATGCTCTTAGGGGAAACGTGCCACCGGCTTTCTTGCCGTGGGTCTAAAACTAGTGGCAGGGACGTCAGTCTTATGAACTGTACTTGTGCAGGCCACTGCATAAGGAAAAGAAGGTGTTTGCTTTGCTTTGGAGAGATTTTGGGATGGACTTGAAGTGAATCCGTTAAAGTTATCTAAACCAGGACGCAAAAATAACATACTCTTCATTCATTCAATTTTTTTATTTAGTTGTTTTTGGCTAGTTGAATCACTCACTGGATTCCTCCAGAGAAGTGAACTGAGCTCACAGTCTGTCCTGTTTTAATAGGGATGGTCAC
Organism: Eretmochelys imbricata; assembly: GCF_965152235.1. Lineage (NCBI taxonomy): Eukaryota > Metazoa > Chordata > Testudines > Cheloniidae > Eretmochelys > Eretmochelys imbricata. Next base: position 354,676,517 of record NC_135572.1, read on the forward strand.
GTGTGTACTCCATGATGGTCATCAGTGCCAGCCATGTCTCCTCGGCAGTAGGGATGATCTGGTTGGCAGGCAGTAAGAACCCATAACGCCCTCTGTCCCGCAGTTCAAAAGTGAAGGAGTATTTAATGCCCTGGTTATAAGTCCAGTCAATGGTTCCACCGCTAGCTTGATCTAGATTCAGGAAACCCATCCAAAAGGAAAAAATGATGGCTAGCATTAGTAATGGGTGCAGAGAGAAGGGGCCAGTTATAAGGTCATTTAAATGTCACTGCCGAAAAATACAACCAGCAAATTGTTGCATAGGTCCTTGCAACAAAGGGTGAGTGTTTGGCTCTCAGTTACTTACACCAAATGAATAAAACAAGAGCTAGGGGCCTACATCACCCTCTGGCTACCAAATTTTGGGGAAGGGGGTTTAAACTTTGCTGCTGATCCTTAGATAATGAGCTGATCTAAAAACCCAATGCAAGTTTTGTGAACAGCAGGATGTTTTCGATCTGAGCCTTGTGGCACAGGCATATCGCTCAAAGAATAAATTACAGAGGCTACAAAGAGTGGGGAAAGCCCAAGTTCCACTCTCCTCACTGATGAAGCATGTGGGTTTCTCCAGCCCACATCCCTGGCTAGAACGTGACATTTAAAGTGGAGAAATCAGACTTCAAACTTACCTAGGGATGTGGTGGATTTGATTTAGCGATGGAAATGATGGAGAGATTGGATGTGTCCTTTTTTTTTTTCCCCAAAGATGTGTTCTAGCTCAACCGAAAGATATAGGCTGGATGCAGAAGTCACTCAGGGCTTATCTACACTACTGCTTACCCCCCTGAGCAACACAAGTTACATCGACTTAAAGTGGTGTCTGCACTGCACAATGTTGTCGGGAGAGCATCTCCTGCCGAAAAGCTTCTGCCTTTCGTTGAGGTGGAGTAATTACGTTAACAGGAGAGCGCTCTCCCATCAACACAGTGTGTCTTCACCATGTAGCTGCACCGATGGAGCTTGGTAGTAAAGACAGGTCCTAAGTGAAATTCTAGCAGCGATCTGTTGATGCAGAGGTCAGACTAGATGACTACAATGGATGGTCCCTTCTGGCCTTCATCTATGAATCCTTCAAGGCTTTTTAAGACTCTTACTGCAGTGGTCAAACAGGGGCGCTCTCGCACACACTGCACCATTGGCCAGACGCCTTATGAAGATCAGGTTGCCCTACTTTGAAGTACCACTTATTGCCCTCTGTTGAAGGCAAGATGCCACCTCTGTGGGGTGGCTGTACCAAAGTACAAACACTGCCTGAGTGGTGACACCCATCATACCGCCAGTACATTACCATGTTCACACAGCATTGATTGAGCCCGCAAAATCCTAACCCAGCATGCACTGGGCTTAGTATGAAAACTAGGATGGATTCACTAGGGCAGCATTTTTTAAAGTTGTTCTGAGGTCCTGGTCAGGTATTTGACGGGGATGTCCTTGGACTTTACAGGGGCTTGAGAGACCAATGGTCTGATATGTGAGTGGCAATGTTCCTAGCAGCTGGACAGTGGGGACTGACTTCCTGGCATGTCTGGCCTAGGAAAAGGTTCTCACGGTGGTTGTACTTTCCAGTAGAGTGACTAAGCTGTCTGGTTCCTCCCGCACCCACCATGGCTAAAGGGACCAGGTCATCCCCAGTAACTTACAGATGGTTGTGATGATGCTGCCGTATCTGTATTGAGTGTCATAGAGGGAAGACAGGGCAGCGACTGCAGCTTTTGCAATATTATCCTGGAGAAAAATGCAAAGGGGAGAAAAATGAGTTAGATGATGGATGTGAGCGGTGTCTGTGCTCAGAGGGAGCTGGGGCAAGATGCCAGACTGGAGCGGGGTGGGGGGGAAGTTGGGAGCTTGTTGCATCTTTCCAGGGGGAAGAGATGCAAAGGCTGGAAAAATAAAGCAGAGCATTGTTGGGAATATACAACTGACTGGGGCTGAGTGGATCTGCCCTGCAGAACTTGCTCCTGCTTGCCCATCACCCCAGTATTATGGCATTGCAGGAGCTCCCTTTCTTTCCTCTCCCTATGTTTCCCTCCCTCCTTGGGATACTGGGCACTCTTCCTTCTGCCCAATAGAGACAGCAGATTATGACGCTGTTTGAACACTGAGTTCTGGTTTGGCTGACGTTTCAGTGTTTGTATCAGGCAGACAATGTCACCTAGTGCCCCACCTGAGAGAGAAGGTCAACTAAATCATACGTGCGCCACTTCAGTGGGGCCTACGACCTTTGGCTCCAAAGCAGAACAGAGGCACCTGCTACTTGAGCTAAAGGAGGATCTCGGTTTGCTCGCAACAGTAGCCAGGCTCTTACCCTCCCTGGGCTTCAGCCACTAGAGGGCGCTATTGATGGCACATGCTGAGCCAGTGCATTACAGGTGTCTTCTGCCTTATGGGAAAATGGGATTTGTTGCCTGTCCTCCATCGTTCCCTAGGCTCTTCCTTCAACTCACCCCTTTGAATGCCCCCCTCTCACCAGCCTAGCTGGGTCGTTGCAGGCACCAGCCAGGTGCCCTAAATTCTGCTGAGTCAGCCATGTGATTTAGTTGGGGATTGGTCCTGCTTTGAGCAGGGGGTTGGACTAGATGACCTCCTGAGGTCCCTTCCAACCCTGATATTCTATGATTTGCAACTGGCTCCTCTGAGCCCCAAAACCCATTTACGCTGGTTGCAACGCAGCCACAGAGGGAGAGCAAAGAGGCCTTTGGACCAAAAATGTGCGAGAGCAGAAAAGGGGATGTGGTTGCAGAGGAGAAACCCATGCGGGGAGAAAATCCACAGTTGGGTTGCAGGGGTTCAGGCCGGCCCTGCGGCTGAGTGACCACACAGTCTTCATATCGTTCTGGCCCCACTTTGAAAGATGATACCCCCGGCAGCCACCTCACCCTGAGGGTGTGAGGAAGACCCTACCAGTTCCTGGTAATCAGGGGCCCGGGTTTTGGTGTAGCCATAGGGATACAAGAGGAGCTGGCTGTAGCTATGGATAGAGATGAAGGTTTTGATGTTCCCATGGCTCTTCACAAAGTCCACGATGGCTTTCACCTCACGCTCCGAGTTGGCATAAGGGCCACGGTAAGTCTCAGAACAGGGGTTGCTGCTAGCCCCGGACCCTGCAGAGGGAGGAGTGTAGGCATATTCTTAATATTTGTGATTCTGTTTATAATAATTGTAAATCTGCAATATTGATTTATAATATTTGTAAATCTGCAATATTGATTTGCAACTCCAGTTTATAACATTTGTAATTCTCCTATTTGACATAATTGTAAATCTGCAATATTGATTTACAGTTCCCCATAACGGCTGCCGGTGTCTGGATTAAAGCTTGCAAACCGTCAGTTAACTCTAAGAACCTTGCAAGCCGTTAATTGACTCTACTTTCTCTGAATTGATACTTTTTCTCTCTTGTTATTGAGATTGACGCTTATAAACGTAAACCACTCAATTAACGTTACTTTCTCAAATGGTTATGCGCAATTGACTCTATTCTGTAAACTGATACGTTGTAATGGAGATTGACATGCTTTTTAACTAACTTTACTTTCTCCAATGGTTATGTTCAATTGGCTCTACTTTGCAAACGGATATTTTGTGATGGAGATTGACCAGTTTTTTTTTTGTAACACCCATGAAGAGCCGCTAATTGGAGCGGCGCTCATAGAAATGTCACATAGAGACTCCCACCCTCTATAGTTTGTATCAGGAATGTTAAAAAACGGGGAGTCTCAAATAAATAACACCTTTGTATGTTAAAAGAAAGTTAATACCGAAGGAATGTTAAGAGACAGGGAGTCTCAAATAAATAACAATACTCGGTGAAATAAGAAATGTGTTCTTATTAAAGTAAAGAATGTATGTGAATGAATGGTGGGTTTTGAATAATCGGTGGCAGCCTAGGAATTTGATATCAATTGGCCGAAGAAGACGCCAGGTGGAAACAACCAGAGAACTCCCCGGAGGGCAAACTGGGATCCACCCGACCAATTCAAAGGATGAAGAAAGCTGATGAGCACCTGACAGCCGTCCTGGAGCCGTCATGACTAACAATATGACAAAGCAAATACCATGGACTGGCATAGGAAGAAATTTCCATTAAAAATAGACACTAAGGACTGAGAACTTTGAGTCTCCAGTTCTTCCACTACTCTTCAGGAGCATCGGATGCGCATCTGACACGGACTCAGCTCCACTCTCGTGTACAGGATACCTGGCCAGTATTCTGTCACGAGCAACTTCTAGGCTGGTAACTATAACCCCTATGCAGAACTGGTATGAATGAATGAATGAATGAATATATATATATAAATAGCTAAGTAAGGAATAAGTAACAATACAACAGTGTGAGTTTTATATATATTTCTTCTTTTTATTATTATATTTACAATAAATGTGGCATTTTGCCTTGTCCCTTTAATAAGATCCTGCTAGTTTTTATTTTATTGGCATAACAGGAGGGTATCTTTGCTTCAGAAACATGGTGGCTCAGAGGGTCAGTAATGGGGGGTAGGGAGTTTTCCAGCTCTAGCTAGCATAAATTAAAGCTCTTTGCAGCTACTGGCTGTTTGGTAGCCTAGGTGGAATGAAGTTGGGGGTCTCCTCCCAGTCTCTAGCAGCCAGGTTTTCACATCACTATTGCCACTAGTTCCTCTCCATCCCCATTGGCAAACCAGAGGCCAAGGACTGAATGGGCCATGGAGTCTGTACTAGGGTTGCCAGGTGTCCAGTTTTTGACCAGAATGCCTGGTCGAAAAGGGACCCTGGCAGCTCCCGTCGACACCGCTGACCAGGCTGCTAAAAGTCTGGTTGGTGGCACAGCAGGGCTAAGGCAGGCTCCCTGCCTGCCCTGGCTCTGCACGGCTCCCGGAAGCATCCGGTGCGTCTGGCTCCTAGGCACAGAGGTGGCCACAGGGGCGCTGCGTGCTGCCCCCACCCTGAGCGCTGGCTCCGCAGCTCCCATTGTCTGGGAACTACGGCCAACGGGAGCTGTGGGGGCTGTGCCTGTGGGCGTGGGCAGCATGCAGAGCCCCCAGGCCCCTCCGCCTCAGAGCTGGACATGCCGGCCGCTTCTGGGAGCCGCCTGAATTAAGTGCCACCCAGAGTCCGCATCCCTTCCTGCACCCCAACCCCGTGCCCCAGCCCTGAGCCCCCTCCTGCACCCCAAACACTCTCCTGGAGTCCTTACCCTGCACCTCCTCCCACACCCCAACCCCCTATCCCAGCCCTGAGCTCCCTCCAGCCCTCCAAACCCTTCATCCCCAGCCCCACCCCATAGCCCCTACTCCCAGCCAGAGCCCCCAGCCCCTCCTACACCCCAAACCCCTGCCCCATCCCTGAGCCCCCTCCTGCACCCCAAACCCCTCATATCCTGCCCCATTCCTTCCTGCATCCCAGCCCCCTGCCCCAGCCCAGTGAAAGTGTGTGAGGGTGGGGGAGAGTGAGTGACGGGGGCTGGATGGAGTGAGTAGGGGTGGGACCTTGGAGAAGGGGCGGAGAAAGACTGTTCAGTTTTGTGCGATTAGTTGGCAACCCTAGTCTGAACTCCCCTCTCCCACTTCGAGGTGGGCTAAAGCACGCCAGGCGAGATTGGCAGAGGGGGACATGGATTAGGCCACATGCTCAGTTCCCTTCAGGTTCTTCCTGGCTCTCCCCTGGGAACAAGATTCTGTGGCAATGCCCCCAACGACCCCCACTTTTCTGTTGATCACCCTCCCCCTGTGCTTGCCCCTTAAGGCCCAGGCTCCCCCTGCCTCTCCTTGCTGTGGAGGAGAGTGGATACACACGGGTGGGCTGGTGCTGGAGTCACTCCAAAGCAATAGAAGATGCTGCTTTGCTGTAGGGGGCAGCACAGGATAAAACCCAGCTCTTCCCATTAACCGGCTGTGAATAGCACTGCCAGGCCCTTCGCTCGCTCCTTCCCTGGGCCCAGGGGAGTCCACGTAAATTCCCCCAAGGAGAGGTTAAAGGAAAACCGTACCTCCGAAACCCGCATCCCAGTTCCTGTTGGGATCCACGCCGATGCAGGCCGACCCAGAGTTGATGGACCGGGTCTTACGCCACATGCGGTTCTGGGACAGAGGGAGACTCATTTATCAGGGTGCCAGCCAGGGCCGCATCGCTAACAGCCTGGTGTGTGGCCTGTCCACAGGGCGGAGTGAGACTAGCGTCTCCTAGGGCTGATGGGTCATGCGGTGCTGGTGGGAGAAAGTCTGTTCTCTAGGGGCCCGAGTCTCCTCTTGCGTACACTGGAGTGAATCCACTGAAGTCAATGCAGTTACACCAATATAAAGGTGTGAGGAGAGCAGTGAGGCCTAGGAGATAGGGTGTTAGACAGGGACTCAGGAATCTTGGATTCTATTCTAGATTCTGCTATTGATTTGCTGGTTCACCTTGGGCAAATAGTTCTCCCTCTCTCTCCACTCCCACCCTTTGCCTGTCTTGGCCAACTCTTTGGTGCAGGCTCCATCTCTCACTATGTGGATGTACAGCACCTACCACATTGGTATCCTGATCTTGGTTGGTATCTCTGCTGTAATACAGATATCAAACAGTAATGCTATGGAGACTCAGGTGCCTACAATCTGGATAGATCAGGCCTCCCTTAACTTCTCTTGGATGTACTTGCCTTCTTATAGTTAAATCCAGAGGCTCAGGGCAAATATAGGTCAATTTCCTGACCCAGCAAGGTCTGATGGAGCCTCTAACCCACATAGCAAGTTCTTCCCTGTTAAGACTGAAGCAAGCGCTAAGGTCTCCAGTGATTCTCCATGGCCTTTCACCGTTGTGTGGGCATTGCCCAATGTGCCGGGTGGGTAGAAATGGCTCCCATTACATAGCACTGAAGCCGTAGAGTATCAGGACCCAATTCACGGCTCACCAAGCTGCAGGGACACCTCCTTCCACTCCCCATCCAGCCCCCCCATCCCCCCGCTCAAGAGTTTGTTGCCTGGAAGTCCTGAGCCAGAGATCTGATCGCTGTCATAAAGGCCGGCTAAGGAGGCCAAGGAGAAATACCTTGGTGTGGGTGAAAGCAAAGCCATCGGGGTTGGTAACGATTTCCAGGAAGATGTCCAGGTTGTCCAGGATGGAGGTGAGAGAAGGGTCTTTGCCGTAACTATCAACAATCTGAACAGGGAGGCACAAGTGAGGAAAAGCCACCCTGAGACCCAGACACATTAGTCATTCTAGCACCGTGCTTCGTTACGCGCATAGGGCCAGAGCCACAGCCTGTGTCAATTAGCTGTCACTTTACACCAGCTGAGAACGTGGCCCATTATCTCTCGCCAGCAGCAAGGCTTGAAACCCGCAATTTTGGGGGCCTGTTTCAAGGAAGCAGGGAGCTTATTTCTGGCCTCTGTGCACAATTCCTGCCTTCATCAGGGCCTAACCCACTCACAGAAGTAGCACCACCGACTTCACCAGCTCCTAGCTGTCGTGACTATGTCAAGTGAGCTTGATGCTGCTTCTAGGTCAAGCACATCCCAGCTTGTGGGGTCCCGGGTCTCTCTTCACCCCTCATCCTGGAATGTGCCATTCTCTGCTGAAACTGCAGGCAGTACCTTCTTCGCAAACCAGACTCCGCTGGCCTGAGTGATCCACTCCCGAGAGTGGATGCCGGTGTCGATCCAAATAGCTGGGCGCTTGGTTCCTCCAGTGCTGAACTGCATGGAAAAGCAGAGATGCAGGGGGGGTTGATTTTCTGCAGTGCAGCTCATCCATCCTTTAGTACCAAGGATCGGAATGCTGCTCAGGTGACCCCTCAGGGAGTCAATACCATGCCAGATGTCTCCGAGCTTCAGAGATCTCCCTCCCCCTTTTTAAATGACATCATGCTTAGGAACAGGGAGCTCATATAGTCCCAGAGGAGCCATCATCCACAATGACCAGACCTTATGGCACTTGATAGATACATTGTATTGTATATTTCTTCACTCATCCCTGAAATGCAGCTACCTCTGGGGTGGAACATGGCTAAAGCACTAGACTGTGGTTTATGAAAGGAAGCAAACAATTTTGGGGGAATTTAAGTCAGCAGAATGTACTAATTACCCAGGTTGGAATTTAGCCACAGCACTAGGGTTACTAACTGTACTGCTGCAAAACGCGTTGCGGGAATCTTTAATGACCATACGGGGTCAGGACCACAGCTTTACATCTCATCCAAAAGATGGCATCTCCAGCAGCACAGTGCACTCTATGTCATGCCAGGACATTGGCTTAACACTGTTTCAGGCGGAAGAACTGAGTCACACACCTGGCAGAAAAATTTCTATCAAAATTTTTCAACAGAAAATGGGTTTTCCGACAAAAAGGAAATTTTAACAAAAAGCATCCAGTTTTGGCCTAAATTTTTAGGTTTTTTTGACCAAAACTCAGATATTTCCAAAGTAAAATGTCTAAATTTTTTGCAGGAAAAATCTCATATCTAGGGAATCACCTATACCATTCCCTGAGTTCTCCTGGAAGGCCACTAGCCAAAGCTTGACTTGGCCCCATGGAAGATAATAGAAGAGTCCATCATGGGGCAAACTCTGTCCACCGGAACTCAGATACGGTGTTGAAAGCAATTAAAATATTCCCCAGGAAAGACTAGCTGGCAGGGGACAGAGCAAGAGAGGGGTAAATATGCTCTGCTGAATCTCTGTGGTGGTATTTAGGAAGTAAATTCCTCTTTGCTAACTAGCAATGGCAGAGGTTTATTAACAGGAAGCTTAATTATCCTAGAGCTTGCACCAGGTTTTCACCAGGGTAACTCCACTGACATTACCGCTGATTTATACTAGTGCAACAGAAAGTAGGGTTTGCACTTGTGCGTTTACACAGAATGTGGGCTGATTCTTTTCTCCCCTGATATAAATCAGGAGTTACTCCACTGAGGGTAATGGAGGTACATCAACGAAGTCGGTGTGAGAGCCGAATCAGGCCCCGTGGCCATCCCCTGTGACTTTACCTTCAGGACGTAGAGAGGGCGGCCCTCGTAACTGTTCCCGATCTGAATTTTGCTGACCAGGTTTGGATTTGCAGCGACCAATAAGTCCATGAAGTTGTAGATCTGGCGTATAAAGAGGATGCTGGAATTAGGTCTAAACAGCAGATTGGCATACACCTTTGTGGTCCCCACACTCCCTTTGCTTCAGATAACCCCTGGGACTATTTTCTAGTTTGGCGCGAGTGCTTTCTGATCCATGACATGGTGGAGGGCTTGGGGAGGGGCTAACCAATCCTTATCTTCCCTTTACCAAACTTTAAACACAAACATTTGCCATTTGTATACAGCGGCCCAGGAGAAGACCTTTCTAACTAAACTGCTTGATGAAATCTTTGAATGGGGACTTTCATTTGCTCCTCCTTGTGTTGTCCACTGCTGTTGTGTATCCGACTGCCTTACTCGCTTGAAAGTCTCAGATGATATGGGCCAGAGCATAGCTTTTCTTTTTGTTTTTGCATAGAAAATGCAATGAAGTGTGGGTGAAAAATTAGAGGTCGGTGTGACACTGCACCCTGTATTCTTCATAGTGATATTATTATGATATGATTATGGCATAATTATGATGCATTTTATGCAAGACGGGTCATGTGATATGTCATTGAAAAAGATATGATTTGCTGATTATGATTATCCTATTTGTATGCATGTATCATTTTTGTATCTGAAGTTATGAATATTGACTATGTTTCTGTATTTCAGATATAGTTACACCTGGGTAATGCCCACTAGATAAGATGCTTTCAGTCTAGATAGCTGGTTGGGAAGGGCCTATTCAGGGCAATGAACTATTCGGGAAAACAGTAAGCCTCAGGAAAAGCTTATCCCATCTGGTGAGCCTTCCTGAGAACGCTACAGACAGCCTGTAAGTAATGGCTACTATGACTCTACAGGGACATGTAACCAGGCCACATGATGCTGGACTCCATCTTGGGATGTCAGTAGTTTTCCACAGACTGGTCTAGAAACCAGCTTTGGAACAAAGGGTTCCCGCAATATGCAAAAGCTATATAAGGCAGGGAGTGACATCATCTGTTGTTCTTCACTCCCCACCCAAGAAGACTCATGGAAACACCTGAGGAACAAAGGCTGAACTGGGGGAAGTGCTGGACCCAGGCTAAAAGGATTTCTAGCCTATGCATGAAAGACCTGGGAATTCCAAGCTGTGAAGCAAGTGCAGCTTGCCCCTTAAGGGTCTGCAGCCTGCTTGTATCATCTCTTAGGGTGAGAATCTGCTAATTCATATCCAGTCTATCTAGTATATTAAGCGTAGTTTGCTTTTTTGTTTATTTGCTAGGTAATCTGCTGTTTGCTACCCCTTATAATCACTTTAAACATATCTTTGGTAGTTAATAAACTTGTTTTTGTTTTAATCTAAGTCAGTGAGCTTTGACTGGAGTGCTTGGGGAAAATCTCTGCTTGGTTACCACAAGTGTGCATTGTCCTCTTCACTTTGCGGGGGAGGCGGACTGGGTATTAAACCCATATACTGGCCAAATTTGACCAGGGCAGGACAGTCCTGCTCTGGGGTCCCAGGCTGAGAAGCTGGTGGTTAGAGAGCCTGCATGTAACTCCAGCTGGCCGTGTTCCTACCTGTGTGAATGCTGATGAAAGTGCAAGTTTGGACGGCTTTGCAGCTTGTCACAGCAGTACAGTGTGAGAGGGAGCCCAGGCTGGTGGGTCAGGGGGCTCAGTGGTACCCCAGTTCCAGGTGGCACCCTGGGGGAACCCATCACAGCCAGTTTGGAGCCTTTAAAATCAGCCTCCAAAGTGTCCCAGCACCACAACACAGCAGAGAGAGCAATTCCAAAATGCCTCTTTGCCACAATGCAAATTGTGTGCCCACCCATGGTCTTTGCTTTGTGTGGAGCCCTAAGTGGAGAGGGTGCATGTGGTCTATTCAATGGTGAAAGCCTGTCTCATATTCTCCTAACTTGGCCTTCCACAAACGCTCCTCTCAGACCCTGGTGGGTCACACGTCAATGGGTGAGCACCGGCTGTTACCTCATCCAGAGTGTGGTAAGAGGCATAGTTAAAAGTCTCCACAGATTGGGGCATGAAATGCTGACGGATCATCTGAGTCTGTTCCTCATCCACCAGCGTCTGGAAGAGGCAGGGAGAAGAATCTGTTAGGAAAGACTAGACATGCGAAGGCATCACCAAGAGCAGAAGAAGACAGAGCACTGATTATACCGAGGAGAATGTGCCTTTCATTTCCTTGCACCTGCTTCCCCCTGTAAATGGCTGAGCTTTGACTATGAGTTACAACTATTGGGCCAAACCCTTTCTCAGTTTCTATTCAGTCCAATTCTTTGCTCTCAGGATCAGATCATCCAATGAGGGTTTATCCTGCGAGCAGAGTTTCAACGGAATGAGCTCTCCAGTTTGCCTGGGAAATTTCAATTAGGCTCAGCTGAATTTAGCTCTTGATCAAATTCACTTGTTATTTTCCTGATTCACCACCAGGCCCTTAAAAACGATGGGCCAAAACCTTCTCTCACTTACATGCCCATGCAACGCTATTGCCTTCTGTGGAATTGAAAGTATGGATCCAACAGAGGGCAGAACTTGGCTTTGCATTCTCAAACACAAAGGAGCCAAGCTGGTGTAACTTAGGAGGAGACTTTGGCCCGTCAGTTATCCAGATAACTCATAGGGTCACAGTGAGTTTCATGCAATATCTCTGGTTTCCTGATCCAGCCCCCTCTGCAGAGCATCTAGTCCTCTGCACATCCAGCACTCACCTGTAGATCATCTATCAGGATGGAATAGCGAATTCCACTGGACTCTAGGAAGATTTTGACGGCTTGAAGGCTGGCAAAGGGAACTCGTACATCTATAGGAACGTCTTGGCCTCCAGGTCCCCGCCAGAAATCCAGCTGTCAAAGAACATAAGAATGGCCATACTGGGTCAGACCAAAGGTCCATCAAGCCCAGTATCCTGTCTTCCGACAATAGCCAATGCCAGGTGCAGAACAGGGAATCATCAAGTGATCCATTCCCTGTCGCCCATTCCCAGCTTCTGGCAAACAGAGGCTAGGGACACCCTCCCTGTCCATCCTGACTAATAGCCATTGCGGGACCTGTCCTCCATGAACTTATCGAGTTCTTTTTTGAACAAAGACAAAACAAATAACCCTCAACAGTGTTAGAAATATTTGGACCCATCAGCCAGCCAGGGGCTTCAGGAATTGCCCCTGTTGAATTACACTGGGGAAACTTCTCCGGATTCCATGCAGCTAAATACCCCTGCAGTGCACTGAAAGCACCCCTGGCTGGCTGACGGGTCCAAATATTTCTAATAGTTGTGTAAGGGTTTTAGCTCTGGAAAGGTAGGGGAAGGAATTGGTTCACTCTTGAGGTGAGATGGAGTTATCATAAGGGCTGAGCAAGCTTAATAGGTGCCTCCAGAGATGAAGAGAGGTATTAAGAGGTGAATGGCAAATATTATCCCTAAGTGAGAGACATGTGCTTTAGTAAAATTTAGCCATTTTAGTTGCAAACTTTTGTCTCAGTTTTGATTAGGATTGGGATCTTGTGGCACTCTGTACCTCAAAGCAGCACCCTGGAACCCCCATCTCCACCCCAGCCATATCACTGTGATATATTTTATACGAAGCACGTCATGGAAGATATCGTATGAAGTCATGATCTGCTGAAACCCACCGTTCTGCATATGTCTAGCGGTTAGTGTGTATCCAGGTATGAGATTTTGCTGTATGGTTGCTACTGAAATATGTTGTCAGTTGGCTAGTGACATACAAGGGAGGCAAATCCCTTCCCGGAGCGTACTCAGGGACCAGTAGTCAGCAGGGGAGTTGTAATCAAGGGATTTACAATGCAATGACCGTTGTACAATGGGGACTGCTCAACTCTCTTACGCAGTTGCACAAGACCACACCAGGGAGATTGCTGTGACTCAGGGAAGTTTCCTGAGTGGCTCTGGGAGCATTCCCACAATCTCCAGGAGCTGGGTGTGGGGCTCCACATGCTGGTGTGCAGAGTGATAACAGCACCTGGAGGGGTTTGCTGCTTGGCACTAGCAAAGCATCCTGAGAGGCAGCCCAGGCTGGAGAGTTAAGGGGGCAGAGCAGTACCCCAGTTTCAAGTTGTACCCCGGGGGTCCCGTCACAGATCTCAAACCTTTTTGGGGGGGCGTGTTTGAAATCTGAACCTAGTGATGGATTCCAATTTCTAACATGCCCCTCCCTTTATAATGGGCCACACCGGAGCCCCAGCTCCAAAAACCTCCGCTCTATGGTTGCACATGAGACATTTTTCTGGCTCTGATCCCATCTCTAGATTAAATCCCTGTGGGGGTTGCACACCCTGAGGTTCACCCAGAAATTCAAAGCAGAGCTCAGCTGGAATGGACTAGTTTCCCTTTGCTTTGCACTGAAACCATCAACTGCCTCCAAGTTCACTCAAAGGCTTTTAAGTCTCAGCAACCCTTCCCATGAACCCAAGGGTCTGACGCTCCTCTCCCACCGTGCAAACCACTGCAGTTAATGGACTTACATTGGTCTAAGTGAGCACTGACTCAGGCCTGGGGCATTCTAGGCTAGCTAGTCATTAAGAGCTACTTGTATTGTGTCTTTAAGACCTAGGGCCCAGCTTGCCATGAGACCAGGTTTGGGTTTCTTGGCAAATGTGTGGCACAGATTTAATGTGCTGATTGGCCCGGCACCCCCACTCACCCCTCTGCCCACCCCCGATCTGTTTTCTTCTTCATCTCACCTCCCCTGAGAGTCATCCGCTGGCCCCGAATGCATCATGGTGGGATGTCAAATCTAGCATTAAGAGCCACGCTGGACCCTGAAGCGAGCTGAAGGGAGCTCGGCCCCACTGACAGTCCCTTCCTAACGGCTTAGCTTAGGCCAAGCCTCAAGGAGACCCTGTGTGGTGGCACGAGGCAGTGCGGGCTGGGTGAGTCAGGCTTGGGGCTAGAGACAGCCATCACGTCCAGCAGCATCAGGAAAGCATCCCCTTACTACTGGTGGTAACAGACTCCTGCTGCCTCTTGACCGTGAGGGACAGGGGGCAGAGGATGTTTTCCTACCTAGCACAGGCTCATGGAGTGTTTTTTAACTTTATCCTCTCTGCTCCGGCCTGGGAATCCTGGGGTTTCCCTCACCGCTGCAGCTCCCTCATAATGGAGAGGTGGAAGGGAGTGTGGGGAGGCAAAGGAGGAGCTGGGGGAATATGGGATCAGCCCCCAGTGGTGCATGAAAAGCAAACTAAACTCCTCTCTCTGCTTGGCACACAGCACGGGAGAGCCGGAGAGGCATAGCAGCATCTGTTGGGTTATGCCTGATACAGAGATCTCTCCAGGGCTGAACTGTAATGTCCCAAACTCTGGGCAGCTCCCAAGCAGGGGAAGCTGCTGAGGGCCATGGGGAGGCAGCTTTTAAGCCTTTTGGGAGGCAATTGTTCCATTTGGAAGTTAAAGGAACAAATAGTGATGGTCAGAGAGAGAAATACAGACACCTAAAGCACCCAAGTGCCTAAGCACCCAGTGAGCAGAACGGACCTACCATCTCATGGGCTTGCTGCTCACAGACAGATGGGGAGACAGGACAGGAGAGACAAGTGGAAGGAAAGAAACCTGACACCCATACAGGGTAAATCCCTACAAAGAGATGGAGGAGGTCTGTTCCCATGGTACAATTAACATCTTCAGTGTTGTTGGTGCACCCGTTGAAGAGTTAATGAAGCCGTATGGTACCAAAGCACCATCGCACGAGGCACAAATTGTTCCCCTTTCTTGGCAGTCTCAGCAGAGGTCAAGAGCTGGATGGCCCTGGAGATTGAAATCCTCTAGAGATGGTCCCACCTGGCCAGGGTTGAGCCATACTACTATGGGCCCATGTGGGACCAGTTCTAGGGATCATTAGCACCCTCCTGGCCTCAGGGCTGTTAATCTGGTGCCCTGATCAACAGAGGTCTCAGACACGGCTGATCTGTGCCTTCCCGTTACCTGCAGCTCCTGCAGCTCCTCCAGCTCCTTCACCTTCTCCACATCTGCTTCATTGGCAACGAAGATACGGAGCACCTGGTTCCTGGGCAGAAGGAGAGAAGTTACTGGAGATCGTGGACGAGAGTCTGAAGGAAGTGAGGCTGGACAAAGCGATGGAACGCCGAGGGATTCACACACCCATTCGGTTGGGATGTTAGAATACGGTCAATGCAACGGACATCATTAGGCATCGCACTATTCAGCTCTCGTGTGTGACTTCCCATCCTCAGATCACAAAGCACTTTACAAAGGCAGGTAAGTGCCATGACTCCCATTTTACAGATGGGGACGCTGGACAGGAGAGGACTTGCCCAGGGTCAGAAAGGAATTCAGTGGCCAAGCCAGGACTAGCACCCAGGTATCTTGAATCTCAGCCCTATGCCTTATCATATGGACCATGCAGTAGCATTAGTCATTCATTGAGTGCCATGGGCGTGCTTGGTAGTGGCCAAGCTATAGAAGGAAATAGAGTCATGCCCAAGCAGGAACAAGCTCTAGCAGTAAGACTCTACTGCCGGTAACTCCAGAGACAATAGAGTCATAGAGTTAAAGGCGAGGCGGGACCAGATCATCTAGTTTGGGCTCTTAATACACCACCAGCAGCAAACTAAACGACACTGGGACGTTACACGGGAGTAGTCTCACAGGTAAACCCATTGATGTCTGGTTGGGCTACAAAGGGAGAGGCTCCCCTTGACTGCACCAGCAAGAGTTACACCCTCGCATAAAAAATCCACATTCCTACGGATACCAAGAACACCCAGAGTTATAATTAATGACAACACAAGCTATTTAAGCATAAGCTTTCGTGAGCTACAGCTCACTTCACTGGATGCATTTACGCATCCGATGAAGTGAGCTGTAGCTCACGAAAGCTTATGCTCAAATAAAAAAAGTCCTCCTTTTCTTTTTGCGAATACAGACTAACACAGCTGCTACTCTGAAACACAAGCTATGAACGGTTGGGACACCTCAAGCTTCATGGCTTAAGCCAACCCTTAATTATTAAGGTATGTCTACACAGCCCACAGCAGCAAGCTTCCTGGCCTGGGTCACCAGACTAAGGCTCGCATGATCGCTCTAAAAACACAGCTGCTGTACAAACAATGCTTTTTAGTTGTGACTCTGGTCGGAGCTCGGGCTCAAAAGCCCTCCCCCTTCCTAGGCGTCAGAGCCCAGGCTCCAGCCCAAGCTGCAACATCTCCACAGCTGTTTGTAGAGCAGACATGCGAGCCCCACAAGTCTGTCTCCTCAGCTGCCACGGGCTGTGTAGACACAGCTTTAGAGACCAGGATGAAACCTGGGGTGCAAGGGGCAGATTATCCCACGTCTGCAATTGTGGGGGTGCCTACACCTTCCTCTGAAGCATCTGCCACTGTCAGGGATGGGATTCTGGATTGGATGGACCTTGGGTCAGATCCGGACTGGTCCGTCCTCTGGTCCTGTGGCTATTGCTCACATCCCGGGATTAAAACGCACACCTGACAACAGGACATTCAGCCAGCCATGTGAAACCCAGTGAATGGGGACCACGTCCCAGTGGGGAGTCCAGAGACCCCTTCTGAACGATATAGGGGCCTGACGCAGCAGCAGTGTGCCTTCTAATTTTCCCCCACACGTGTGCAGAATGTAACTCAGATCCCATCGCATCTAACATCCCATCATAGGCCATTGGGCATATTTACTGCTAATAGTAAAAGTTCAATTAATTGCCAAAATTAGGCTATCCCATCATACCATCCCCTCCATAAACTTATCAAGCTTAGTCTTGAAGCCAGATATATCTTTTGCCCCCACTGCTTCCCTTAGAAGGCTGTTCCTGAACTTCACTCCTCTGTTGGTTAGAAACCTTCGTCTAATTTCAAGTCTAAACTTCCTGATGGCCAGTTTATATCCATTTGTTCTTGTGTCTACATTGGTACTGAGCTTAAACAATTCCTCTCCCTCCCTGATATTTATCCCTCTGATATATTTATAGAAGAGCAATCCTATCACCCCTCAGCCTTCTCTTGGTTAGGCTAAACAAGCCAAGCTCCTTGAGTCTCCTTTCATAAGACAGGTTTTCCTTTCCTCAGATCATCCTAGTAGCCCTTCTCCGCACCTGTTCCAGTTTGAATTCATCCTTCTTAAACATGGGAGACCAGAACTGCGCACAGTATTCCAGGTGAGGTCTAATCACTGTCTTGTATAATGGTACTAACACCTCTTTATCTCTACTGGAAATACCTCTCCTGATGCATCCCAAGACCGCATTGGCTTTTTTCACAGCCATATCACATTGGCGGCTCATAGTCATCCTGTCATCAACCAATGCTCCAGGGTCCTTCTCCTCCTCTGTTATTCCAACTGATGAGTCCCCAGCTTTTAACAAAAATTCTTGTTATTAATTCCTAAATGCATGACCTTGCACTTGTCACTATTAAATTTTATCCTATTACTATTACTCCAGTTTACAAGGTCAACCAGATCTTCCTGTATGATAGCCCGGCCCTTCTCTGTTCTTGCAATACCTCCCAGCTTCGCGTCATCCGCAGACTTTATTAGCCCACTCCTGCTTTTTGTGCCAAGGTCAGTAATAAGCCAAGTTTACATTCAGAAAAGAGGGAGCCCAAGCCCAGGAAAGGGCTAGCAGCGGTGTAGAGACGTTCCCACTCTACCTGTGGTACGGATGTGGCCCCATCACCATAGTGTTTGAGCTGCCTCACAATGTCTAATCTGTTTCTCCTCCCAGCCCCTCTGAGGTAGAGCAGGGCTGTTATCCCCATTGTACAGATGGGGCACTGAGGCACAGAGAGACTAACAGCCAGATTTTCAAAGGTATTTAGACACCTAGTGGGATTTTCAAAAGCGCCTAGAGGTTAGGTGCTTTGTAAACCCCACTAGATGCCTAGCTGCCCCTTTGGGTGCCTACAAATCTTTGAAACTCTGTCCCTAAGGCACTGGACCAGGGCCAGCCTTAGGGAAACTGGCACCCTGGGTAAACTTGTATTTGTAACCTGGCCCCCCTGGACTCCCCACCCCCCATCACCTCTGGGCCCTGCTGCCTCCCTCCAGTGCTTAATTTATATTGAAAGAGGTGCCAGAGCTCAGTCCCGCACAAATGAAGCCCTGGCAGGGTGCTCTTATGGTGGGGGGCTGTTGGCCGGGCGCCCAGCTCTGAAGGACTTGCCACCGCCAGCAGCAGTGTGGGTGGCCTGGAACATGGTGTATCGGCACCCTTCGTTCTGCGCTGCTGCTGTGGCTCATGGGGCTGGGTGCTCGGCACGTGGCTCAAGGAGGGCTTTGCGCTGTCACACGGGGGCTGCAGCTTGCCAGAGCCCACGCCCTCTGGCCACTGCTGGCTCATCAGGGGCGCCACTTCAGATTTGGACGGGGGGCAACTTTAACCGTGATTCTAGGGGCTACTGAGGCACCTGAAAACTCTAGGTTTGGGGTGGGGAATTGTTTGGTTTTTTGCAGATAATTAAGGATTTAGCTGACATGAGCACTCTATCTAATTCCCATGTAAAGAAAGAAATTATATATACAAACACCAATTAAAGCCATATTTTAAGTTTATTTGTAAATTTAGAAGGATCAGGAGATAATACAGCCAGATATTCCCAATCCCAAACCTTGAGGCATCCGTTCTGGAGCTTTAGCACAGATCTCAGAAACACACGTTTGATACTTTGTACACTCTCTTTAGGAGAGAGAAATAAAAATAAATGAAATCTGCTTAAAATCTGCTTACTTTCTCTACCAGACACACTCTGTGTTATTGCCATTGTCTACAATATTTTAGTCTATTGTTTTCCACTCCACCAGAAATGTATTGACTTAATTTTAATATACACGATTAAGGTTTTTTTTCTCTTTTATAAGAATAGGAATTTCATTTTCTAATTATTTTGGCATTTATGTTTACCGATCATAGTCATGTACGTCAGCAGACAGGGCTCCTTGGAGCAGCTTGGCCAGGAGCAGCTCCAAGGTGGGGGACCAGAGCAGCGGTGGCTGCAAAGAAAAGCAGTGAGGGGAGGAGGTGCACCCCCTTAGAACAGTGCCCTGGGTAGTCACCCAGCCTGCTCACCGCTAAGGCTGGGCCTGCACTGGCCTGAGGTCATACAGGAAGTCCATGGCAGGAGTAGAACCCAGGTCTTGAAGGACTAGCTCCCTATCCACTGGATCAGCCTCTCTCTCTGCTACATGCTGCAAACAAAGAGGACTCTGACAGATGGGAGCAACACCAAGGAGGGCAGTTCTCTGAGACTCCAGCAATCAGTCCTAGGTGACTGGGAAGGATGTCAGGAAGGATGAAGAAAGAAAGAGAATGAGAGTCAGCTGAAAGGAGATCACTTAACCCCCAAGGAGGCCAGGTTTTGCCCCAGACTGGGTTGTAGAGCAATATACCTGCTGTGCAATTTTAACTGAAAACCATTTTGTTTTGTCATTTTTTGTTCTGAGTCCAAGAAAAGGAAGGAATGAGGAAGTCTCACATGAGTCTCAGATGTGTCTATGTCTCAAACTCTTAGGGTTTCAGCTGTATCCAGGCCAGTTCCAGAACAAAGAACAGAAATTGCATCCACAGAGTCCATAAAGTCGACAATTATTGTCATTATTTGTATTATTCACCAACTGTTCAGAATACACCCTAAAACGTAGTCCCTGAGCCAACGCATCGAAGATGTGTAGTTCTGGGTAAGATGGCTCAGATATCTAAATTTGAAGTGTATAGTTATTGAGAACATGTTAATATCTATGGGTGGAGGTGCTGATGGCAATTTGCTTAATTAACGACTAGAAGATTTGACCCTCCAGCTTTTCTTCACGAGGAAGAGCTGCCCAGAGCTCCTGTGCCTGTTTATTTTCCTTTCTTGCCTGCAGTGGGCCTGACGTACCTCAGAAGTCTCCACTTTTTTTTCTCCACTTTGAAATGTGGAACTTTCTTGGTGTTTTGGTTTTAAATAGTCTCTTGTGAGAACTGCAACCCAATCACTGCAGTGTTGCGTTTAAGACGGTTCAGGGGAGTAATTAGCCTTTGCACAGAAGTGAAAGCAGTGCTGCCAATTCTCATGATTTTGTCATGAGGCTCATGATAATTATTGTTTTCCTTAAAGCTCCAGCTCCTGGAGTCACGTGAATATGTGGTGATTTCAGCCTTCAGTCATAAAAAGAATTAAGTTTCTACCCCTCGTGGCTGTGGAGAAAGAGCTCCCAAATATGACCCCAGTGCCCCTACAGGCTCAAAGAGCAGAAGTCAAATAAAAATCTATTATTTTTACATAATGTCATGATTTTTAAAGCCAATCTAATGAATTTTGGTGAGCCTGATTCATGATTTTTGAATATTTGGGGTTGGCAATCTTGTGAAAGTGACCTGAAAATGTCAGTTTCACTCCTGTTTAAGATCAGTTTCTGGTCTATTATTTGTAGTGAGGTACCACCCCCTAGCGCCCCAGGCAGCTGCAGTATAAACTCCCGGGGTCTTGCCCTAGCACGATGTTTCCAGCAGTTAAATGATCTGTTCCAAGCTTGGTGAACTGCGAAAAGGTGATAGAAAGTCATCTAGAATTTTCTACAGTTGTTTCAATGGTTGTATTCAAGTGTTAGTAGCAAAGTAAGAATATACATTAACATTTTAAACCTAACCAGTGTCTCTTAAGTCAGTAGTTTTCAAACTTTTTTTCCTGGGGACCCAGCTGAAGGAAATTATTGATGCCCGTGACACAGCGGAGCTGGGGATGAGGGGTTTGGAGTGTGGGAGGGGCTCATGGATGGGGCCGAGGGTTGGGGTGCAGGGGTGAGGGCTGTGGGGTGGGGTTGGGAATGAGGGTTCAGGGTGTGGGAGGGGGTTCTGGGCTGGGGAGGGTTGGAGTGTGGGAGGGGGTCAGGGATCTGGGCTGGGGGTGCAGGCTCTGGGGTGGGGCCAGGGATGAAGGGCTAGGGGTGCCGGGGGGGCTCCAGGTTGGGGGGGGCTCGGGGCAGGGGTTTGGGGTGCAGGAGGGGGTCAGGGCTCTTGGCTGGGGCTGGGAATGAGGGGGTTGGGGTGCAGGAGGGGCTCTGGGTTGGGGAGGCTCAGGGCTGGGGCAAGGGGTTGGGGTGAGGAAGAGGGTCAGGGCTCTGGGCTGGGGGTGCAGGCTCTGGGGTGGGGCCGGGGATGAGGGGTCTTGGGTGCAGGAAGGGGCTCTGGGTTTGGTGGGGCTCAGGGCTGGGGCAGGGGGTTGGGGTGCGGGAGGAGGTCAGGGCTCTGTGCTGGGGCTGGGGATGAGGGGTTTGGGGTGCAGGAAGGGGCTCTGGGTTTGGTGGGGTTCAGGGCTGGGGCAGTGGGTTGGGGTGTGGGAGGAGGTCAGGGCTCTGTGCTGGGGCTTGGGATGAGGGCTTTGGGGTACAGGAAGGGGTTCCAGGTTTGGGGGGCTCAGGGCTGGGGCAGGGGTTGGGGTGCAGGAGGGGGTCAGGGCTCTGGGGTGGGGCTGGGGATGAGGGGTTTGGGGTGCAGGAGGGGCTCTGGCTTGGGGGGGACTCAGGGCTGGGGCAGGGGGTTGGGGTGTGGGAGGGGGTCAGGGCTCTTGGCTGGGGCTGGGAATGAGGGAGTTGGGGTGCAGGAAGGGGCTCTGGGTTTGGCGGGGCTCAGGGCTGGGGCATGGGGTTGGGGTGCGGGAGGGGATCAGGGCTCTGGGCTGGGGGGTGCAGGGCTCTGGGGTGGGGCTGGGGATGAGGGGTTGGGGTGCAGGAAGGGGTTCCACATTTGGGGGGGGGCTCAGGGCTGGGGCAGGGGATTGGGGCACGGACACGGATTTACCACCGGTGGCTCCCGGTCAGCGGCGCAGCCGGGGTGCACCACAGATCGTGCTGCGCCCCGGAAGCAGCCAGCAGCAGGTCTGGCTCCTAGGCAGACACCGCTCCCCTCCATCCCCCCCAGTTCCCTTTGTCTGGGAGTTCAGAGCCGGTGCTTGGGGCAAGGGCAGCGCCTGGAGCCCCATGGCCCCCTGCCTAGAAGCTGGGCCTGCGGCAGGCCAATTCCAGGACACAGCGCGGTGTCGGAACAGGTAGACACTAGCCTGCATTAGCCGGGCAGCACCGCCGACGGGACGATTAACGTTCCAGTCAACAGGGCTGACCAGAGCAAGGCGACCCAGCGCCTTACGTGCCACGACCCAGTAGTGGGTCGCGCCCCACGGATTGAAAAGCACCGCCTTAAGTGACTTGACACAAGCTGTCAGAACATTTTAGTAATAGAGCTGAGTGGGTCTAATATTTATTTAATTTTCTTTCTTTATATAGGAATTAGATACAGTGTTCCAGTCAGCTAATTTCTAGCTGCAAAAAAACTAGAGTTTTCAGATGCCCATAGCCTCTGGAATCATGGTTGAAGTTGCCCCTCTCCACCAAAATCTGAAATGGTGCCTCTGCCCTTCAGACAAGCTCCCTCTCTCCTGCGCTCTGGGCTACATGGCATCATCAGGCTGGCCCCTGGAGGAGCTGAGCGTCCACAGCTCCTATTCCCTTCAGACCCCCCGCCTGCCTGGGATGCAGGGGTAGAGACTTTGACCCTACGGCACCAACCCCAGTTCCCTCATCCCTGTTGGCCTCCCTCCTCTGGGGCTCCATGTGGAGGGGGTTTCCATCAGGGGTTGAGGGAAGGGCAGGTGACACACCATGCTCTACGGCACCAGGCCCTCCTTAGCCAGCAGGAGTTAGTGCTGCTTGAAAGAGAGTTAGCCCCAGCACCAGAAGGGTAACTTTCCTCTGCAGGGAAGCAAAGAAATCTGCAGGGAACATGGATTCTGTGCGTGCAGTGGCGCAGAATTCCCCCAGGAGTAGGCCCAGCCAATGCCAGCCTGGTTCTACTGCATTCCCGTTGCCAGGGAGGAGGAAGATTAGGGTTGGAAGAGACCTCAGGAGGTCATCTAGTCCACCCCCCTGCTCAAAGCAGGACCAAGCCCCAACTAAATCATCCCAGCCAGGGCTTTGTCAAGCCGGGACTTAAAAACTTCTAAGGAAGGAGATTCCACCACCTCCCTAGGTAACACATTCCAGTGTTTCACTACCCTACTAGTGAAAAAGTTTTTCCTAATATCCAACCTAAACTTCCCCCACTGCAACTTGAGACCATTACTCCTTGTTCTGTCATCTGCTACCACTGAGAACAGTCTAGAGCCATCCTCTTTGGAACCCCCTTTCAGGTAGTTGAAAGCAGCTATCAAATCCCCCCTCATTCTTCTCTTCCGCGCACTAAACAATCCCAGTTCCCTCAGCCTCTCCTCATAAGTCATGTGTTCCAGTCCCCTAATCATTTTTGTTGCCCTCTGCTGAACTCTCTCCAATTTTCCTACATCCTTCTTGTAGTGGGGGGCCCAAAACTGGACACAGTACTCCAGATGAGGCCTCACCAATGTCGAATAGAGGGGAACGATCACGTCCCTCGATCTGCTGGCAATGCCCCTACTTATACACCCCAAAATGCCATTGGCCTTCTTGGCAACAACGGCACACTGCTGACTCATATCCAACTTCTCGTCCACTGTAACCCCTAGGTCCTTTTCTGCAGAATGGCTGCTGAGCCATTCGGTCCCTAGTCTGTAGCGGTGCATTGGATTCTTCCATCCTAAGTGCAGGACCCTGCACTTGTCCTTGTTGAACCTCATCAGATTTCTTTTGGCCCAATCCTCCAATTTGTCTAGGGCCCTCTGTATCCTATCCCTACCCTCCAGCGTATCTACCTCTCCTCCCAGTTTAGTGTCATCTGCAAACTTGCTGAGGGTGCAATCCACACCATCCTCCAGATCATTTATGAAGATATTGAACAAAACCGACCCCAGGACCGACCCTTGGGGCACTCCACTTGATACCGGCTGCCAACTAGACATGGAGCCATTGATCACTACCGGTTGAGCCCGAGAATCTAGCCAGCTTTCTATCTACCTTATAGTCCATTCATCCAGCCCATACTTCTTTAACTTGCTGGCAAGAATACTGTGGGAGACCATGTCAAAAGCTTTGCTAAAGTCAAGGAACAACCTGTCCACTGCTTTCCCCTCATCCACAGAGCCAGTGAAATATTGTTTCCTAATATCCAACCTAGACCTCCCCGACTGCAACTTGAGACCATTGCTCCTTGTTCTGTCATCTGCCACCACTCCATCCTCCATCCTGGAGGAGCTGAGCTCCATCCTCTTTGGAACCCCCCCTTCAGGTAGCTGAAGGCTGCTACCAAATCCCCCCTCACTCTTCTCAGACTAAACAAGCCCATGCACACTAAACAAGCCCATGTCTATGTCTATAGACACCGAATTGGTGTCTATGGGTGTAAGCAGAGTCAGGATGAGCTCCACCCTGACATCTGGTGGTGAGGTGTGGCAAGTTGTGGAAAAGAACTTCAGGGGCTGATCTCATTTGCATAGGCACACCCACCCCGCCTAGAATGAGGCCATAGCTGCCCAAATGCTCACTTTGGCTGCTGTGGGATCCCCAGTGTCTCTGTTATTGGGGCAGGAAGAATAAATTGTTATTACCCTGATTATGGGAATCAAGGACAGTGGAACTGCACTTGGCCTTTTGTTATGATGGAGGGACTCGCCATCAACTAAGTAGCACTCGCTAGGCAAGGGACATGGGTTCCAAAACTGTGAATGGAGAGAGGCTGGGGACAAGTATTAATACTTGGTGGCATGGGCCCCCTGGTGAGGGCCTTATATGCTAATTGCACTTCCTTCTCTCTCCACTGTGGAATATCAGAGCTAATTTTGATTCCATTAGGAGTCTAGTTACAAGCTGCTGAGCGGAATTCACTTTGGGCTAATGGTGTACCAGCACTGAGGCTCCCCTACTACAAGCTGAAATCACAAAACAGCTGAACTTACTAAGAGCTGAAATCACGGAGTGTTGTGTTAAGTGGTGGGGGAGCCTGAAGATGTATGGTGGAGCAGTTTGTGCAAGGGCAAGCGGAGCGGCTGGTGGAGCAGAGCAGTTTGTGGGATGGCGAGCGGAGCGGCTGGTGGAGCAGAGTAATTTGTTGGAGGCCTAGAGCAGCCCATGGGGCAGCTGGCGGAGCGGAGCCCCATGGAGAGGTGGGGCCATCAGCTTTGGACCACGTAAGGTACCCCTTAAAGCTCCCCCCCCCCCAATCTCCACCCAGGTTGGGAGGTAAAACTCTGCAGATAAACTTTTGAACTCTGGAGCTGCCCTGACCAGGGACAGAGACTTTTGGGTCGTTGGACTTTTGGGACTTTGGGTGATTTTGGGTTGCTGGACTCAAGAACTAAAGGGAAAGGACATGGGTTGTGTTATGACTCCTGTTGGTGGTGTTTCCCCAACATAATGCCACATTGTTTCTCTCTGTTATTAAAAGGCTTTTTGTTACACTCAAACTATGTGCTTGCCAGAGGGGAAGTATTGCCTCTTGGAGGCGCCCAGAGGGGGTGGTATATATTTGTCCCAGGTCACTGGGTGGGGGCTCGAGCCGGTTTTACATTGTGTTATTGGAATGGAACCCCTAGGTACTGAACCTGGCCCTTGTTGCTGCCAACTCTGACAGGCAGAAGGATTGCATGGGCATTTATCATAGTGGCATGTAGCCTCGTGGATAAAGTGGTGAACTGAGACTCAGGAGACTTGGTCTCTAGTCCTGGCTCTGGGCTACTGTTTAACCTGCGGCAACTCCCTGTGCTTCACTTGCCCAATCACTAACATGGGGATAATGCTGCTGACTTCCTCTGTAAAGCCCTGTGATGATGAAAGGTGCTGCGTAAGAGCTACGTAGGGCTGTTATTTGATGTTTCTATACTTGTAACATCTTCCATTCCAAACATTTCTTGGGACAGAATGCTCGTCTCCTTTCATTCATATGTCGCCAGCCATTCCCTGAGATGAGGATCTACTGAAAGTATCAGTTGCCCTCAGTATAATCTAGTTCATTCATTAGTATCTGTATTAAAGGGTCTGTCCCAGGCATTTACAAGACACCCGTCACCCCAATATCTGGGCATACGGTGGTGCTTGGACTGAAGCTAGCAGACACCCGCCTGCAATATCCCTCCACAGCACTACTCAATACAGCTGCAGTTCATAAAATTACAGCAAGGTGGGGCAGGAAGGGCGCTCATGAGGACATCTAGTCCAGCCCCCTGAGCTGAGGCAGGACCAGATACCCCTAGACCATCCCGCAGTGGCAGGAGCACTGTGAGTTGCTTCTTCATAACAGCTACTGACGAGGTTAAACTGGATTCCCTCTTTAAGCAAAAACTTGATTTTTCTCCTCACCTACTGTCCCTTCTTCTCCAGCTGCCTCCTGAGCTCCCTCTAGGGAGCTCACATGCACATTGCAGATGCTCACCCCTACTCTCTTCCATTAGCATCTGATCCATCTTTCACTTTCCACAGCTTAGATTACAAGCAGCACAGACTGTGCTAAAAGAAGCAAATCTCCTTCCAGCTGCAGCTCACCGAACAGGTGGGGTGGGGTTTGAAACCTCCAAGACCTGACACTACCCCTTTAACTAACTTCTCTGTCACATCAACTTGCAAGGCCGCATGTTAACTTCAAACTCATCCAAGGAGGAAGATCCCTGCAGGTTAAATGTCCATCTACCTACCCGACAAAGGTCTCCTTGCTGAAGGCAGCAGCCAGGAGAGCAGCAAACACCAACAGCCCCTTCATTTTCAGCAGAGTAGGATGCACCCTGGGAGATGGAGGCATTTTAAATACTGCTCCTGTAACCTTGTGCCGCAGCTCAGCTCTCAGGATGTGTCAACAGAGCCCTGCCTCCCCAGCCGGCCTCTTTCCCATGGCTCAGCGCCCTGCCCTGTCAGGAAAGCGCCGACACCTTCTGTTCCTGCCTAATTGATGCCTAGGGAATGTGCCACCTGGAAAAGTGGCAATATTTGTCAAAGCTGTGGTGGACCTCAGGGTGATAGGATGGAATGACAGATCCACCCCTCCCCCCCACGCACCCCCCCCTGCCCCTCGCTTTGCAACCCCAGCACTTGCTTGCAGCAGGCAGACAGGAGGAAACACGGCTGCCCCCCATTCCTGCACCATGCCGGCTCGGAGGCACAGGGTGTTCAGACAATTGGGCGGGCAGAGGGGGCCGTGTGTGGAAGGGGTTAGTCGGAGTAGCGGATAGAGGTTCCCTGTTAAACTGGAGGAGGGGAAGAACCTGTGATCTGCCCCGACCATGAAGGGGTAAAGGGGGAGTCAACACGATCCCCCTGGGGAAGAGGCGGCCTTACCATGTAATGTTCTGGCTTTGTGTATGTTGTGTTGTTTTACTCTTTACTTGAGGGCTTCACAGTGAGGCTCAGAGACTTACTACTGCTACCAGCTAAAGGAGCGCTCCATTAGTCCGAGTAGCTGACTTACTAGGGACTCAACAAAGCCCAGCGGTGTGTCATTGGCCCCATACTGTTAGGGTTATAGGAGATCTGCTTTTTGCTCTTTGCTGTACAGTGACGAGGGTGAAGTCCTGGGTGGCCAGAGATCTGTCGCACACGTATGGGCCAGGCCTGGCCCTGCTCAGCTTAGTGACATGGATCTCGGGTGCTGAAGTTGCATTTTATTTGCAGCATGTGCCATGGTGGTGCAAGCGCAGCTTCATATGGGATCCAGCCACTGTCACCGAGGCTGGCCCCAGGTGTTTTGTCCCCCAAACATTTTTGGCATCGCCCAAAATCCCACCCCAGTTTGGTGCTCCCCATCCCCCACACCCCAGAAAGTGATTTGGCACCCCCAGAAACTGATGGCGCAACTGCCCTGATTGCCCTCCCCTGAGGCCGGCCCTGACTTTCAATCCACGGCCACATACAGACAGGCCCTATGGGCAGCAGCTAAATTGCCTCTGCGTGGCATTCAGTAACAGAAATCGCAGCCTTCAGCTTCAAACCCTGGACTAGTTCTGCCAGCTCCTTGAAAAGCCCTGGTCAGCTCTGATACTGTGTTTCTCCCAGTAGAGGGCAGCAGCTCTCGGACACAAACACACATCCAGTACACACCCAGCCCATTGCAAGTTGCATGTGTGCACACACACACACACAAACACACACACACACGTCCCGTTGCAACTTGCATGTCCACACACACACACACGCACACACAAACACAGAGGCTTGGGGGGCCCTGTAGGGAAGTGTGTGGTCTGGGTCTGGCTCTTCAGTCAGCCTACAGAAGAGCCAGACTGGAGCAAAGTGGGTTGATCTGTGACTCGCAGCCTTGGGAAGCAGCCTGCTTTGTCTCTCTCTGCATTTGGTTGTTGTGTGTTAGAGTGCTAGCCTCTTAGAAATAGTGTCAAATTGCAACCTTTTGGGAAAAGTATGTATGGTTTGTTTCTAGCTTTCTGTGTGGGTGCTGCAATCATAACACAGGGGTTTTTTGCACTTTCCCTTGAAGCATCTGGTACTGGTCACTGTTTGAGACAGGGTTCTGGGCTAAATGGCCCTTGGGTCTGATCAAGTCTGGCAGGTCCTGAGTTCTGTGGCTGTGATCGATGGCTTGATGTCTAGTTGGCAGCCAGTATCAAGCAGAGTGCCCCAGGGGTCGGTCCTGGGGCCGGTTTTGTTCAACGTCTTTATTAATGATCTGGATGATGGGATGGATTGCACCCTCAGCAAGTTCGCACATGACACTAAGCTGTGGGGGAGAGGTAGATACACTGGAAGATAGGGATAGGGTCCAGAGTGACCTAGACGGATTGGGCCAAAGAAATCTGATGAGGTTCAACAAGGACAAGTGCAGAGTCCCATGTGAAGAATCCCATGCACCGCTACAGGCTGGGGACCAACTGGCTAAGCGGCAGTTCTGCAGGAAAGGACCTGGGGATTACCGTTGATGAGAAGCTGGATATGAGTCAACAGCGTGCCCTTGTTGCCAAGAAGGCTAACAGCATATTGGGCTGCATTAGTAGGAGCATTGCCAGCAGATCGAGGGAAGTGATTATTCCCCTCTATTCAGCACTGGTGAGCCACATCTGGAGTATTGCGTCCAGTTTGGGGCTCCCCACTACAGAAAGGCTGTGGACAAATTGGAGAGA
Organism: Eretmochelys imbricata; assembly: GCF_965152235.1. Taxonomy (NCBI): domain Eukaryota; kingdom Metazoa; phylum Chordata; order Testudines; family Cheloniidae; genus Eretmochelys; species Eretmochelys imbricata. Next base: position 354,705,549 of record NC_135572.1, read on the forward strand.
GTCCAGTGGAGGGCAACAAAAATGATTAGGGGGCTGGGGCACAAGACTTACAAGGAGAGGCTGAGGGAACTGGGATTGTTTAGCCTGCAGAAGAGACGAGTGAGGGGGGATTTGATTGCGGCCTTCAACTACCTGAAGTGGGGGTTCCAAAGAGGATGGAGCTAGGCTGTTCTCAGTGGTAGCAGATGATAGAACAAGGAGCAATGGTCTCAAGTTGCAGTGGGGGAGGTCTAGGTTAGATCTTAGGAAACACTATTTCACTAGGAGGGTGGTGAAACACTGGAATGGGTTCCCTAGGGAGGTGGTGGAATTTCCATCCTTAGAGGTTTTTAAGGCCCGGCTTGACAAAGCCCTGGCTGGGATGATTTAGTTGGGGTTGGTCCTGCTTTGAGCGGGAGGTTGGACCAGATGACCTCCTGAGGTCTCTTCCAACCCTAATCTTCTATGATTCTATGATTCTTCTGATGACGGTCAGCTCCAGAAGGCCTTACTCGATTCAGCTAACAAAGACTTCCTGGTGCTTATTCAGTGATCACCCTGAGATCAGGGGAACACAACAGAATCTTTTGTGTCCAGACATATCCTATAGCAGAGCCCAAGTGGAAGGTGAGTGCCCAGTATCAGATGTGTTTTGGAGTGATTCGTCTCCTCCCCTGTGAGAGGCCCACATTAGGGGAACCCCTGAGCTCTAGCCACCTACCTCCTGCATGCTTACCAGAGTTCCAGCGGGGTTGCTTCCATGGCATTACTCCATATTTACATCAGTGTAAATGAAATTAGATGCTGGTGGACACAGACAGACCTTAGGGCTCCCTTTGGCTCTCTAGCTCCCAGATTTAATAGCAGCCTGTGCTTCCTACTGTCACCACATGAGGTCTCCCTAAGTCCTGACCTGGTCTCAGCCATTATGGAAGTAGGGTCCCCAACTGTCCAGTCGCACAAACCCAAACACCCTTGCCCCACTCCCTGCTGCCCCATCCCTTCCCTGAGGCCCCGCCCCTTCTCCAAGGCCCCACCCTATGCATCCCCCCTCCCTCCGTCGCTCGCTGTCCCCCACCCTCACTCACTTTCGCCGGGCTGGGCCAGGGGGTTGGGGTACAGGCTCTGGGCTGGGGCTGAGGGGTTCGGAGTGTGGCAGGAAGCTCTGGGCTCTGGGCTGGGGTTGGGGTGCGGGAGGGGGTTCGGGGTGCAGGCTCCGGCCGGCAGGTGCTTACCTCAGGCGGCTCCTGGTTGGCGGTGCAGCGGGGCCGAGGCAGGCTCTCTGCCTGCCCTGGCCCCACACTGCTCCCGGAAGCGGCTGCCATGTCCGACCCCTTGGGGAGGGGCGGGGGCTCCTCATGCTGGCCACGCCTGCAAGCGCCACGCCCACAGCTCCCTTTAGCCACAGTTCCCAGCCAATGGGAGCTGCGGAGTCGGTGCTTGGGGCGCAAGGAGCCTGTCTTAGCCCCGCTTCACCACCAGACTTTTAGTGCCTAAAATCTCCTGGTTTGGCTTCAGTAGCCTTTGGGAGATAGAGCCTGATTCTGGGAGACTCCCAGCTTCCTAACTGAAAAAAAAGTGCGTAAATATCTAATGCAAGGCCGAATCCTTTATTTAATGTGACACTGACCCCCATCCATTGGCTTAACCACCTGCCCCGGACCGCTGTTGTTCATGATGTGTTAGATTAATAGGGATTGTCCCGGACGTGCTCCATGATCTTCATTAGAGCCAGCCATGTTTCTTCAGCGGTGGGGATGATCTGGCTGGCTGGCAGGAGGAAGCCGTAGCGGCCGGTGTCTCGCAGCTCAAAGGTGTAGGAGTACTTGATCCCGTTGTCGTAGCTCCAGTCGACAGTGATGCCATCAGCACGGTCTGGAAAAAACAGAACCCAGGACATAGCGTTGGAACCAAGATTGCCATGTGAACAAAGCGGGAAAATTTCAGGCTCTGCTTACACAAGGTGTAAAGGGATTGCAAGAAATCATTGCTCTGAGCCTTCAGTGCTGTGTGCAATGCTTTGCATTCATCTGCTCACAACAGACATCACAGGCCTGGCACAAATATCCACGGTACTTGCGGGTTGCAGGTCTTGGTCTTCATCTCAGGTCCCCCTGAATATGTGCAATCTACAAACATTCAGTCCCAGTGTGAACAGAAAGCCACATGCCTTGGAACTGCCCTGGTTCATCCCCGCAATGCGGGGCTTTGCAACTGGAAGTCACCCAGATGCACATGGTCCCAGCACAAATTCTGAGCCCTGGTGCTTCACGGGTACAACTATAGTGAAGGCATGTGTGGTGGGCAGACAGTTCACAATAGTGCCGTCTGAGATAATATTGCTGGGAACCGTGCATCATTAGTTATTTGGAGAGGGAAAGTGAAGAAGAACATGGGTCTTCTTCAGCCCATCCCTGCCTGGAAGACAAACCACTTACAGATGGTGTCAATCGTGCTCCCATAGGTGTATTTAGTCCCATGTAATCCAGCTAAGGCAGCCACTGCCTCTCTGGCTAGATCATTCTGCAAACAAGAGAGTAAGAGGTGAATGGCTGAGAGGTTCTTGAATTCTTCCCTCCCTTCATGGAATAGCAGCATTCACACACTTTTAGTGAATGGGAATAGTCTATTTAAATCCTGGGATGGGGGGGGCGGAGCTCATCAAAGCAATGAAAGGCCCCACCCCCCAGATGCGGGCGGGGCCACAGAACCCAAAATTGAACAGAATATGGGGACAAAACATGAACACACAGGGATGAACAAGCAGAGAACCCTGGACGATGCCCACTGCTCCCAGAAGCAGTCCAAGGAGTCAGTGGATTCCCCCCAGAGGAAATCTAGCCCTGAAGACCAAAGTTCTCTATCTGTCCTTAGAAGAGGTGCATCATAGACAGCTTCTCCCACCCTGCCCTGTCCAAGTGGCTCAGACCCAGCTCCACAAAGGTATTTAGGCTCCTAATTTCCATTAAATTAGGAGCCTAAAAACCTTTGTGGATCTGGGCCTGAGCGCTGAGCTGGAGCGGGGAGGGCACCCCTCTGGCAGAGAGGTAAGCTCAGCCTCCAGACCCGTTTGTTCTGTTGCCAGGCTGATGAGAGTGCAACCAGGCTGGTGCTTTTGACGACAGGGATTCCTGTCCATTAGGAAGAGGCTGAAAGTGCCAAGCCGTTTCAGAATCAGTTCCCAGATGGCCATGAGTTTCACTCACCCCCAGGGTCCAGCTTTGAAGCTAGGCTCGATGGGTATGTCTGCACTGCAGCTGGGAGGTGCAATTCCCAGCTTGGGTAGACATACGAGTTCTAGCTCCGCTGAGGCCTCGCACCCTAAAAATAGCACCCCTGAGTAGATACCTAGGATCTCAGACAGGGCTGTGCTTGGGCGGTCACCACCCGGGCCACTGTGGCCACACCGCTATTTTAACATGCTAGCTTAATCAAAGTTCACACCTACACCTCCCAACTGCAGTGTAGCTGTACCTTGTATCCAGCTAATCCCCAGAACCACCAGTCCCTAGCACACAGCTGGTTTAGCCCTCTCACTATTTGCTCATGAGAGCTGTTCTCACCAGTTCCTGATGGTCAGGAGCAGGCTCTGTCTTGTAGCCATAGGGGAACAACAGCATCTGGGAATAGCTGTGGATGGAGAGCAAGGCTTTCACATTGCCATGGCTCAGGACAAAGTCCACAATGGATTTCACTTCACTCTCAGAGTGAGGGTAAGGTCCGTGGTACGTTTCTGCACAGGGATTGCTACTGGAACCAGGGCCTGTGACGAAATACATGTGGTGGCAAATGAAAAGACAGCAGATTTGTGAAAAGCGTGCATTTGCACGGGTGAGTAAAACATTTGTTTTTCTAAGGGGAAAAAAGCCCAAAGTAACTGAAGATTATTTCCTCAGTAATAAATGGGACAAGTCTCAGGTTTCTAATTGATATTTGCAAACACTCCGGAATCTGAGTCACTTCATCAGACAATGTTCCAGCATTTTAACAAGACTGTGCAGTGATGATTCACCTCTAATGTAACTCCACTAAACTCCCTTCATTAAACAGTAATTAATAAGATTATGTGAGTCCTGCAAAATAAAGCAATATTGCATTAGTCACTAACAGTGGCAGAATTGTGTGTTATTGTAGTACTAAGGTAGTGATCTAGGTCAGTGGTTCTCAAAGCCGGTCCGCCGCTTGTTCAGGGAAAGCCCCTGGCCCGCCGGGCCGCTTTGTTTACCTGCCGCATCCGCAGGTTCAGCCGATCGTGGCTCCCACTGGCCGCAGTTCGCTGCTCCAGGCCAATGGGGGCTGCGGGAAGGGCGGCCAGCACGTCCCTTGGCCTGCTCCGCTTCCTGCAGCCCCCATTGGCCAGCAGCGGTGAACCGCAGCCAGTGGCAGCCGCGATCGGCCAAACCAGCGGATGCGGCAGGTAAACAAACCGGTCCGGCGTGCCAGGGGCTTTCCCTGAACAAGTGGCGGACCGGCTTTGAGAACCACTGATCTAGGTAACTCATATGTAGCATATACTAGTACGTGGTTTTAAGAACAAATTGAGTAGAGAATCCATATTCTAGGGTTGCCAGGTGTCTGGGTTTCTACCAGAAAGTTCGGTTGAAAGGGGACCTGTGCAGTGTCCGGTCAGTACTGCTGACTGGACACCAAAAATCCGGTTACCGCAGTAACCTGCCTCCACCGCCAGGAGGGCAGGAAGAATACCTGCAGCTGGAGGAGCTCAGCTAATGGAGAGAAGCTTAATCTGAGGAACTGGCTCCCAGCTCCGGCGAGGGATAGGTACCGGTGCTGCCAGGGGGAGAGATCCTGACAGCGCGCAGTGTTTGAGGAGCATGCCTGGCAGCCGGGCTCGCTGCCCACGATGGCGCAGTGGGGCTTCTCAGCCTCCCAGAGCCCCAGCTCTTTCCGGCCCCTTGCTCTGGGGACTGACACCCCCCTCCACTCCTCTGTACCCCAATTAGGCGGGCAGGCTCCTTGTCAGCTCCTCCCAGCCAGGTCTGAAGGTGGCAGGTGAGTCCCGGAGAAGTGGAGAGCAAGAGAGTGACGGGGGAGTGACCGGAGGGGCCTGCAGTGTCCAGTTTTGAAAAATTGGAAAGTTGGCAACACTAATGATCAGAGGTGCCATCTTTCTGAGTTGCTGGGGGGCAGAGGAGCTGATCGGGGGAGCTGCCGGTGGGAGCTGAGCACCCACTATTATTTTTCCATGGGTGCGTCAGCCCCGCAGCACCCACAGAGTCGGTGCCTATGTAATAATGACTTCCTGTCAGACAGACAGCTGAGCAGATGATTCCATTTCCTGGACACAGCAGAACTTGCTACTCCAGTGTAACAGAATAATAAATACATATTTCATGTCTCTAATATAAGGAGCCTTGTGAGCTCTGCTGATAATCCCAAAGCACGTCCTGTACCGAGTGCAGGGGACTGGACTGCAGGACCTCTCGAGGTCCCTTCCAGTCCTATGATTCTCTGACTCTATGTGTTCACAGTAAAAAGACAGACATTAGGAATGAATAACTATCTGACATGTCCATGGCCATTCTGTACCTCCGAAGCCAGCATCCCAGTTCCTGTTGGGGTCCACGCCACGGCAGGAAGATCCTGCATTGATGGACCGGGTCTTCCGCCACATGCGGTTCTAAGAGCAAGCACAAGGGGGAACCATGTGGTTTGATTAATGGAAAGATGCTGACAGTTGGGTCTCAAGTCATTTGCATCATTGCTCAGTTATTACACCACAGAGGCAGAAGGGTGTAAAGTTTGCAGTTGAACCAATGTGATGCGGTTTGGACTGTAAAGTCGTTACCGCACTTGGGGACTCTAGCCAGTATGCCTCAGAGAGGCTGCAGCCAGAGCTTTTTCTGGAGCAGCCCCAAATATTTTGGTCCTGACATCCCAAATGAACCTGGGATCACCCCTTGTTTAAAGCAGGGGTGGGCAAAATGTAGCCCACAGACCTAATTCGGCTCGGTTGCTCTTCTGCACAGCTTTCACCTCAACAGGCAGAAACCAAAGAGAAGGCTTGATGCAGTGGGAAGGAGATACACAGGGCTTGCAGATGGGTCACTGGCTCAGCGCAGTACCACAAAGATACCCACCCCGCCCAAAAAAACCACGATGCCCCAAGAAGGGCCTGAGATGGCTGGTCCCTGAAGGCAGCCCTGCGTGTACTCATCATGCAGCCAAGCAGTGAGAACTCCTCTTCTCTCCGCTCTTTCCTCCTTCCCCCAGAGGCACTTACTGTGCTGTGTGTATAGGCAAACCCATCGGGATTGGTGACTATCTCAAAGAAGATGTCTATGGTGTCCAGGATGGCAGTCAGCGAGGCATCCTTGCCATATTCAGTGGCTATCTACATGGAGAGAAGGTCTGAATTACCCTGAATTCTCATTTTTCACAGGGTGAGGTCCTAACAACTAACTGGAGCTGATCTATTAAGGGTAACAGTGCAAAACAGAGTGATTATATGAGATTAGGCATAACATTAGGAGAATGGCAGAATCGTTGTCTGGAACTGTTCTCTGGAAGCTGAAGCCAGACATAAGAACATAAGAATGGCCCTACTGAGTCAGACAAAAGGTCCACCTAACCCAATACCCTGTCTTCCGACAGGTGCCCCAGAGGGAATGAACAGAACAGGTAATCGCCAAGTGATCCATCCCCTGTCGCTCATTCCCAGCTTCTGACAAATTCACATTAGAAATTAGTCCCACATTTTTAACAGTGATGGGGACTAACCATTGGGACAAGCTACCAAGGGAAGTGGTGGATTCTCCATCTCTTGATATCTTCAGATCAAGACTGGTTGCCTTTGTGGAAGAGATGATTTATCTAAACGCAAGTTATGCTTTAGTCCAGCACAAGCTTTTGGACTCAATACAGGGGCAACTTGGTGCAATTTAACAGCCTGTGATATACAGAAGGCCAGATGAGCTGATCTAATGGTCTCTTCTGGCATTATTCTCTATTAATCTATGAATCAGCTGGTGGGTCTCAGTCCACTTTCTAGTGGACAAAGGTCCACATCGCCAAATCACCAGCAGGTGCTAATTTACCCATTTGTCTGCCATCTCTGCAAAGAGATCAAGTGGGATATGGAGAGTGAACGAGATTGCAGGTCAGTTATGTCCTCTCACCCCTAGAGATTGGTCCCATCCAGCGCTGTAATTGTGAAAAGTTTATTAATCTGCCCTGTTCTCAGTGACCCTCAGACTGAACCTGCCATATCTCAGCTCATTGGGCATTAAATATATTTAGTATTACTAAATCCCACCGGGTATAAATAATCCTGCCGCAGTGCCAGAGGGCTGTTCTACACGACCTCTTGAGGTCCCTTTCAGCCCTACATGTCTATGGTTCTATGATTACCTTATTGGCAGTCCACACTCCAGTCGCCTGGGTGATCCACTCTCGAGAGTGAATGCCAGTATCAATCCAGATTGCAGGACGGTTAACTCCTCCTGTGCTGAACTGCAGGAGAAGTCAGCAAACAGAACATGCCTATATTAACCACAGTCTAGGCATCGGCTGGTACGTGCACTTATGCACATGTGTTACTGACAGAGTCAGGTGTTTGCTCTGATAGTGTAAATGCCTATAATTTAATATCTGGCTGGCGAGATTTTATGGAACCAGGTATCAGATAATCCCTCCCTCTCTGGATTGCTGGTGCAGTTTCTTCTGAACTCGACTGAATTAATTTCTCAGTAAAAGTCAGCTGTAATTTTAGTAACTCTTCCCTAGTCTCTTGATGATTATAAAACCCAGAGATTCTTTTATCAATTCAGGGTCTTAAATCACATCTAACACATATCTGACATATCCGCCAAAGTGATTTTAAGAAAAAGGGCTTCAGCAGCCTGTTATGTCTCTCCATTGCTCCTCATTACATACCATCCATTGCTGCTCCCCCTCCCCCTAGTAAAGCTTTAGCCTGTGGACAGACTGCTCCAGAATCTATGTCATGTTAACTCTCTGCCTTTGCTAGAAATTCTTAAATTGTGCTAGTGAGCTATCTGAGTGAGGGAAAGGATGGATGTACCATCCACTGTGTGGTATGAATACATTTCCCTGCAGCTGTTGGTGCCAATGCCGCAGAGCACTAAAGTTCATGCTTAACTTGAAGCACGTGTGTAGGTTCTGTTGATTCCCATGGGATTACTCGTTCTGAGGCGCTTTGTTGTCATACTGAATGATTAACATTACGTGCACTACCTACCTTTAGCACATAAAGAGGTCGCTTTTCATAACTCTGCCCGATCTGAATTTTGCTAACCAGGTCTGGATTTTCAGCCACAAGATTGTCCATCCAGCTGTAGATCTAAAAGGAAGAGTTGTCAGCACATGCACGTTAAACTGGCCTTGTGGGTTTCTGTGACAGAATACACCCCGGCATTCACACCTTACACACCCTTGTAATCATCTTTGTATACGGTATGCCTTGTAAGATATAGTTGGAAAACTCGTAATTTGCTGGCCAGTATCGTCCTGATAAAATACGTGTGGCAACATTGTGTGTGAAGTTATAAGATTTCCCTGTATGATGTTCAAAACTCACAGAGCATCAAACTGGTCAAACAGGCCTATCTTGACCAAAGGAGTGTATGTTTGCCTTAATTTGCATTTAAACAGTAAACAGAATCATCACATAGGAAGGAAAAACAAAGGAAGCGCAAACAAGTGGGAAAAAACAGCAGGGAACATCCTTCCACACAGACTTATTGTCTCCTAGTGCCAGCTGAAAATGTTTTTCAAGTGGGGGACTGAAACTATAAAAGGAGAGACAAACACCCTAACACACACCCCCTCTCTGCCCATCGCATTCTTTGCCCTTGAGAAGACAAAAGGAAACAGCCTTTGGACTTTGGGGTGGGGACCCTGACCTGATGAGTTTGGACACTAACCTTGCTGGAAGCATGTGGCGAGAATTTTTGCTTGAATCTAATATAATTTGTTAAGTTAGGCACTAGCTAGCATTTTATCTTTATTTTTCTTGTAAACATTTCTGCCTGTTACACCTCATTACTTGTACTCACTTAAAATCTATCTCTTTGTAGTAAATAAACCTTTGTAGTTTTACTGTTTTATCTAATGCAATGTGTTTAAGATGAAGTGTCTGGGTAACTCCATTTAAGACAATACACTGGCATACTATGCCTTTAAAGGAATAATGGGCTTAAAATATTTCTACTGTCCAGGAGTGGGCTGGGACACACAGGACATACATTTATGGGCAAAAATCTGGGACTGGGGGGTATGTCGGGGTCATCCTGCAGTATAACCCAGGCTGGTGAGGGCCAGAGTATGGCTGGCAAGCTGCAGTTACACATAGACACTCAGGGGTTGACTTGCATGTTGGAAGGCTGTTTGTGAGCAGCCCAGGTGAGAGCTACTTCAGCAAGGCATTGTAAGGCATGCAAGGCTGCAGGGCAGGGGTGACACAGCCCCACACTGCATTGAATTGTACCCCAGTATGTCACAGTTTTCATTCTTTGTTCTCAGGTAACACGGGGTTCTCAGCCCCTGTGTGGTGAGCAGCAGTTGCCTACAGACATTGAGCCCCTGGTATTTTACACACCAAGGGTCTTCCACTAGACTAGATTTGCTTTGCCTCTTATTCCTGGATGCCAGAAGCCCCCCTACACCATTGTATTAATTCCCCTGGGTCCTCCCACACAACAACAATGGGAGCCAGTTTGAAGGATTCCAGGAGGCCTCTGTGGACCACTGTATGACAATTGTTGAGAACACCTGATATCACACAAACTTCCATCATCCACCATGAAGCCGGTGCTCTGATTACATCTGAACTTTGGATCCACAGATGAGGCGAAATGGGTCTCTCAGCAGAGAAGGTAACTGCTGGGAGAATAAGTAGCTAGATACAAAGGCATTAAGGAATGATTGTTGGGTCTCCTGGCTGGAAGTTTTGCTTCCAGTCTGGGGAGAAGGGACCTAGAAGAAGAGGATCTCTTCAGCATAACCCTCTCTGAGAGGATCTCCCAACAACATTCTCCACTAAACGCCTACAGCATGATTCCGTATTTAGAGCCACAGAACCGGCCACAATATGGCCTTACCATCCGAGCACATTCCCCAAAGGAAACGAAGAGAACACTCTGCAAAGGAAAGTACCTCTTCAATGGTGTGGTAGGAAGAGAAGTTGAAGCTGTTGCTGCTTCTCTCGAACTTCCTGGACACCATCATGGCCTCTTTTTCTTCATCCAGTAATTCCTTTGGAAAAAAAAAACCACACAACCATATACAGGGAAGAGGGGAGCATTTGTATGTTTTTTCACATGGAACGTATTATGGCCCCACATATACAAACACCAGAGGGAACTGAACCTGAGCCCTTTAGTATTAGAGGCACAAGCCCCTAGCAGTTAAGCTCAGGGATCACCTCCTTCAGGCCTATCTAGTAAGCTGTTATAGTCAGTGAGGTCAACCACTAGTGGGCGCTATCACATTCACTAAACTAGTACATGTATATACAAAGAACATCTTTAAACATTCAGTTTAAAACTCAGTGTTCAATTGCCCTTCAGATCAAATCTCCACTCTACAAAAAGGTGTTAAAGAATTTAATGCTCATGAAAAGTGCTGGAAGAATGAAGGCCTTCACATATCAACAGAGCAAGAACAGCAAGGACAGCAGCTTCCCTCCCAATATCCTGGGGATGTACTCTAGACCCTGGACCTGGAGGGGCTAGTTTCAGGGATGAGATGGTAGTTCCATCTCATTCACTCCCTTGTCCTCTTTGCTGAACCTCCCCCAAAAACTCATCATCCAACTCATCATTTTTCTTATTCTGTCTGTCTTTCCTCACCTAACTCACACCCAGTTCAGACCACATCCAGGGTGGTGATGTTCCTTTCTTGCACATGGCCATATACGCTGCAGGAGTCCTTACCTGCACATCATCTACTGTGATTGTATACGGAATGGTGTTAGACTCCAGCAAGACTTTGACTGCTTGGAGGCTATGGAAGGGGACTCTCACATCCACTGGGAGACCAGGCTTGGTGGGGCTAAGCCAATAGTCAATCTGATTTAGAAAAGAAAAGTAAGGTTAGCGTCATCCAAGGCTCTGTATTGCTCTACCTAGAGCTCTCCAGACACTGCAGAACAAGTGAATTTGGTTAACACAATCAGTGATGTTAGTTAATAATATTATAATAATATCTTGTATTTATATAGTGCCTTTTATCCTTAAGGATCCCAAAGTGGGGTGTATGTGTGTGTGTGTGTATACCACTTTGGGATCCTTAAGGATAAAAGGCACTATATAAATATATATATACACACACAAGAATGACTTCAGCTGCCACTGAAATGCAGCCACCTCTAAGGTGGAACATGGCAGCTGTTTAACAGAACACAGCAACACTACCAGAGCTGGGTGAATTACTCATTGCAAATAATTTATTCATTTACTTTAGCCCTTTTTTTCCAATTGCAAATTGCTCATGAACAGATCAAGATTTTTACAAATTTGTTCCTCATTCACTATTATTCGATGGATGTTTTATATAAGCATATCTTGGCCTATGAGTCACTTCTCAGTCATTTGCTCTGAAGGTTACTTTGAATAGTCACTATTTGTGACTTGAGTTGTTTTAAATGGACATACAGGCCACTCGGTGTTGTTTCTGTTCCCCGATTGGATTAATTTAACTCTTCAAATCAGGTTTTCAGTGCAAATGCTCATAATTCCAAATTTAAAATCTGCTTTGTACGAATATTCTGCAATATTTGCTCATACATTGCTGCTCCAGCCCGTAAACTTGTCTGCTAGAATAGTCTGAGGAAGCCAACATGAAAAAGGGTCAACACAGAAGAAGCAAATTGATTCTGAGATTCAAAATCATTTGGGCAGCATTAGTCCAGCTCTAAACACTGCACAACTGAGATTTTAAAGTGCTGAAGAATAAATAATACCTCAGTTAGGAGGGGGAATTCGAGACTGCGGAATTGAATTACCTGGTAAAACGCTGGTATGTGTTCCCCAGCTCTTGAGAAAAGTGACAATAGGTCTTTAGTAACCACAAGTGGCCAGGATCTCCTCTTTAAATCTGTTAAGACAGCACTTGCTACATCATGTTGCCCTTAAGTGCATGCTCAGGCATTGGATCAGGACATTGATAGAGGGGGCAAGGCTGCTGTCGACAGAATCACCAACTTCCTGCAGTGCTCTGGCTTTTCTAGGGATGCCTCTTATTCAAGTATGAGGAAGTTCTGACCCTCCTACCACCTGACAGTAGAGGAGATCACAGCCCAAGGCGGTGTGGCTTAGCTCATTTACAGAGAGTGTCTACCTCAGTTCTTACCTGAAGGTCTTCCAGCTCTTCTAGTTCCCTGAGTAATACAATCTGCTCTTCATTGCTGGCCCTGATGCGGAGAACCTGATCTCTGGTGAAGACAAAGCAACAAGAACAGACAGAAGGTATTTGCGAATGATGACAACAAGCCAGCAACAGATCAGATGGGCTAATAGCCAGGATATCAGAGTGGTGTGCTGAAGTTTACAGTGGAATTTGATGTGAGGAGGTCTGGAGGTTTAGGAGTTAAGGCATGTACAGAAGTTTTAAAATGTTACAAGCAGATTAGAGGTCTGGCATGGGGACCAAGAGGGCTGTGATGGGAGAGAAAACAGTTGCTGGGGACACCTGCTGTATTAATTTAGATGGAATAAATGGGCCAAAGGTGTTAAGATAACCTCGTCACTGTCCAACATTAACAGTGTTAAACAAAGTTTGGAGTTTGGTATACAGAGACAGCAATTCTGGGACCCAGGGCCATTCCTGGAGGGGCTGGGCCCGGGTGGAAGTGATGAATCCATCACTTCTGGGACCGACCGTGCTGGCCAGTCGCGCTGGCACAGAGGGCCCCACAAAGCGCATGGTCCAGAGCAGTCCCATGCACCTAGGAGCTTTGCGGCCTGCCTGGGCCCTTTTAAATTGGCCGGGCCCCTGGGCAATTGCCCCCTTTCTTCCCCTCCCCCCTGTCTGTGGGCCTGTTACTGGGCAATAGGGGTGAAAGTAACTTAAAGGGTGTAGGGTGGCCGGGCTCCTGGACAAGGGGGTGGGGCGGCTCTGGGCCCACCGAAGAGGCGTGGCCTCTGTCAGAAGGGGTGGGGCTGCAGGCAGACCCCCCTCAGCCAGTCCTTCAGCACTGCCCGGCCCGTGCCATCCGGGGCTCCGGCCTCTACCGTGCCAGCGGCCGGAGCCTTAGGCCCTTTAAATCACCAGGCCCCGGGGCAGCTGCCCCTTTTGCACCCCTGTCAGAGGCCCTGTTGGTTTAAGGTCAGCTGTGTACCGGCCCGTACCAGTGGCCACTTTCTTACTGGTACGCCATACCAGCCTGTACCAGCTTACTTTCACCTCTGCAGTGGGCAAACACATAATTAAAAATCCTTTTCACTGTAATAAAGATACAGAATAAATATAATAAAGATACAGAAAAGATAAAGATACAGAAAAGAAGGAAAAAGAGTTAAAGCCTTCGACAAGTAAAGTATTAAGTAAGGCTTTCATTTTAACAACATCCCTTGTTCCCTTTCCAGTTAGCTGGAGAGTGTTTTTAGAAAGAAAAGTCCCCTTGTTTGACTGTCTCTTAGATGGTATCAAAGATGGTGATAACTGTCCTTTTGGGGAAAGAAGAAGTTAGTGGAGATGGGCTGCAGTTGAGATATTGTTGCTCTTGTTAAAGTCCAGTCCTGTTTCATCCCAGGTGGTGTTTGGAATTCAACTAGTAGAGGTGGTGATGTCATCTGGGTCCTCTCTCTGGCCCCGGCCGGTCAGGACGTCCCTCAGGATTAGGATGACGAAGGCCCAGGGTCCCAGAGGTGGCAGCCATGATGGTGAAGCTCGCTCCAATAGCCAATTCTTCTCTCTAAGTCTTTCTTTAAGGCCCCACAAAGGGTGTGGTGTCCATCCCCTTCATTTTGTCCACCAACGAGGCCTAGTTTCCAACACAACAATTTTGGTCCGTTGGGATCTGGTTCTACACTTTTCTTGTTTACCAAGCAAGATCTTCACACAGTCCTTGAGTTATATCAGGAGTCCTGTTGGTTTGGACTAATTCAGTCTGTCTCCCTTCCATACCTTTTCCCATCAACATTCTTTGTTACCAGTTATTGTGACATCTTATGAACTTACATTCAGTTTTTACAGTCGAACTCACAATTTGGCTAAATTTCTAAGAAAAGTGATCACAACATACCCTCATGGCCCAGGACTGATACAGTTCAAATGGACATTGAAATCCTTGCTTTTGTCATGAGACCTTCCCAGAAAGCTAGAAAGTATCTATCAGGAGGCTGACATCTACTAGGACTTGGACAACAAGGTTAATCACAAATCAGCCATCGTAACTTTGCTTGGCTAGAATATTTTGGGAGTTATTTCAGATTATCTTTAAAGGGCACGTAGAAAAAACCAGGCTGATTCAAAACAGCCAATGAGATCTCATGACACACAGATGTCATGATAAATTAAATCATGTCTTCTTAATAATCTCCCAGGGGAAAGTGGTGGAAACCTCATTTTTCCAGATATTTAAAACTGGACTTTGTGAAACACTGGAGATTACACTGAAGGGAATAATTATGCTTCTGCCAGGAGATGGACTAGATTATCTAAGGGTGTTTTCCATACGTCTTTTTCATTTCTAATTTCTATTATCCTAAAAGAAGATATTAGTTCCAAATCGTTCTTAGAGGATCTCAGTTCCAAATTAAATCTGAATGACATGGCCAGGAAAAAGGTATTTTAGAAAACACCTTGCCCACTCCAGCATTGCATGTGCAAAACACATAAGAAGAGCCTTTGAGTATATAAACTTTTATTTACCTGAGAAAGCAAACCTAGGTATTGCCATCAGAAGAACCATTAGAAGGGTCCTTCAGGCTTCAGAGGCCATGTGGACAGATCTTTGTTTCTTCAGTTTCCCAGAAGTCTCTATTCAGTCCTTACTCAGAGAATGCTCCCACTGAAGTCCTGAGGTAGGTCTGCCATACTAGGCCGGAAAAATTAGAGGTGGAAAAAACCTAATGGGTCATCTAATCTATTGCCTATTCCATCTGTAGCAAGTACAAAATTGTTCCCTACATTCAGAGTCAGAAACATTGTTTGATAATCCTCCACCCAAAGCCTTTTACTAGCTCAAAACCATCAGAGGGAGGTGTGGGGGAAGCTCATGTCATTGTCCTTTTTTAGTGCTGGGGAAAGCTGACCAATATATATCCCTGGAGATTTCAATTGTCTGTTTACCTCAAGGAAAAATACAGCACAGGCCAGGGGAGTGCAAACATCCATACATCGTTCTGCCAGTGTGCTTCAGACAGGATCTGGAGGTTCCACTTCTATGGGGAGAGGATAGTGGGTTCTCCATGGTGCCTTCAGATCTTGGCTTTTTTGATGAGACCGACAGGGCAGTGTGGACACCTGCCCACTAGGAAATGGAGTGAGACCACAAAGACCACCAAGTAGTGATCAGGAAATAAACACTTCCTACACAGGCTGGTTCAGGCATATGGGTAAATGCTTTCAAGCTCATAACCAGTCCCCTGAGTCCCTCTGTACTCACCCCACAAAGAGCTTTTGGCTGAAGGCAGCAGCCAAAAGAACACCAAAAACCAGAAGCCCCTTCATGATCAGCAATGAGAGATTGTCACTCAGCCCCACTTCCTATATATTGTGGTTTTCCAACTATACTTTCTCAAGGACCCTTCCTTTCAGGGGCTGTTATTCATGTCCATTCTGAGCACAGAGGCAGAGATAATGCTGCAAATAAATTAATCAAAACCATTTCCCAGGGACAGATATGTTTGTTTGTTTGTTTGGAGAAGAAAATAAAGCGTGTGATTTGCACACCTGAGCCAACAAACATTTTCCTTAGACTTTGTGACAAGCTCTCCTAAAACGAGCTTTGCATGATGTCACTGTTGCATGTTCTCTAACCAATAATCGCCAGGGGTATTTGCAATGATATTTTTGAGATAGCACCTCAGGGAATGGGCTGACCTTGCACTCTTTCTCCTAATTCCCATCAGTAGGGGCAGGGCTGCAGGCTGATTGCCACAGACAGTGCTTCATCCTCAAGAACAAAAGTCTGGTGACTTGAAATTGATGTGATAACAAATCCCTCGTCACCTGAGACTTCACGGCTGGCATTGTGCTGCACGCACCCACCTAGAAGTTCATCATTGTCACTGTGGCCACTTGGACCTTCATGGCCAGGGCAGGGATAGAACTCACTTCAAGACTATCCTGCTCCAAAAAGCTCGGGTTGCTCCTACCCAAGCTACGGAAGGCCCATTGTTGACAGTAGAAGGTTTGCGACGCACAGCTGAACAGTGCTGATTACGTTCCCAGAGCAGTGTTTCTCAATGACCGGTCTGTGGACGGGTGCCCGTCCCCGCGATCTCCCCGAAGGCAGCAAGCCGGGCCTTGGTCAGCGCTTAATTTGTAATGAAAGAGGTGCTGGGGCTCCAGCACTTTGTTTACATTCAGAACTGACACAGCAGGCCCAGAAGTGCCAGGCCTAGTGATGCCAGCACTCAGCCCTGGCACAAATTAAGCACTGTCCCTGGTATCAGAAAGGCTGCGAAACACTTCCCACGAGGGTGGTGGCCCACTCACGCTCACCAGCCCTTTACACTACTTGTTCACAAGAGTTCGTTGGAAGGTTTAAAAGTGAAGCTCTGTTGTGACAGGTGACAGTGTAAAAATGGCACCTTCTTATCACTTGTAGTGCTGCAGCACCTGGGCGCCCTAGACGTGGACAAGAACCTCACTGTGCTAGGTGCTGTACAAGCACAGAATACACAAGTGGGAGAGGGACAGGTACACCTTAAGAACGCAACCAGGCTTGGAGATTGCAGTACTAGCCAAGCAGAGAGATGAGCCTAATGTAGCCACGGCTCGATGGGCAAAAAATCCTTTACCAATCCAGTAGTGAATCCCTTTATCTATCTATGTGTCTAGCTATCTGTCTATCTAATGTGCCACCTGATTAATGTCCAGGCACTGGTCTTATGTCCCTTAAGTCTGAATAAATATTACATTCTTCCACAAAATATGAATTTGTCTTCCAGTCCAACATGGGAAGGGAGTGAGTAACCCACCAGCTGCTGGGAATGCTGGAGGACACACAGATAAGCCTGTTTCATGTTGATTGACAAATTGTTACCCCAGAGGAAGAAAACACTAATCTCTGGTCCTTACGTGGCTTGGATCCATGACCATGAGCTGCCCTCAGATTGTTCTCAAGCCAGGATAAATCGGCTTGCTGAGTAATTAAACAGGGCCACCACCAAGCAGCTGCTCCAAATGAGTCTGAGGTGGGAGCAGAGCAATCAGTGTGTCAGTCATATGGCTTAGTTATACAACTGGTGTCCAGCACAAATTCAGCTCTTGTGAAAAGGGTTGCAACTCCACTGAAGTCAATGTGGTTGCACGAGCCAAGATTTGGCCCTACATTTTCAGTCCTCCCATTCGGGTTGAAGGGGACGCTGTCATATAATAAACACATTTCCTCACCTGCCCTACTAATAACACCTGAGACCAATAAAACTGAACAAATGTTTAAAAGCTAACTTACTTTTTATCGTTTATGCGCTTTGTTTAGTTGTTACATTTCACTCAAAAACCAATGGATAGGTCTCCCTCTGAGACTCTCATGCACTAGCATGATGCTCCCATGTAGATAGACACTTACCGTGCCACTAAGGCAATCAGCAAGTGGAAAACACTGGAACTTCAACACAAAATGCCACTTGAGTTGAAGGAGAAACTCCATCGGTGGTGAAGTAGGAAGCTCTTATTCTTGACGTGTGTTAGCCACTAGTGGGTCTCACACACACACACCCCCAGTTCAGTGTATTGCACAGGAGTATATATTTATTTTAAAAGAAAACTACTTCAGCTGGGTTTTATTTTAAATTTCATTGAAACATCGCTACTGGCCTTAGGTTTTGTAAAAGCTTGATTTAATATAATCTAAATGCTAAGTCGCATTCGGGGAATGTGGCATTTTATACCCAGTTCTCACCAGAGAGGATAAATTTAGGGCATAAGGCCATAAACTGAAGATTTCTCATTTGTCTTTCTGATAGGACATAAATCCACCCTCCAACCACATGAAATAGTTAAAGGGCCTTTTGTGTGTTCCATAAGAGAACAAATGTTAGCAGCAGTGTCTTGTCGTATCCCTCTAGAGGATATTTACATTCTGGCCTCTTGCAATTTCGGCTGGAGAAGAGTTTGTTTTCCCACCTCAGCTGTTCTGCAGTGTCATTGGAGCTGAGAAATGTGTCTGTTGCTTCAACCCCCAAACAGCCGTATTTCTTCTTTATAGGCACTCTGTAAAGTCTCTTGGGGCCCATGTCTTCTAGGTAAGGGGTTATAGAAATATAAGGGATGGTTATGCAAAAAGGTTTGGTTTAACTCTAAATGTCTGTAATCACATGGAGGGACCCACAAGTATGGGAGCTTGTATAAGTGTTTATTTTTTCAGTAGTGAGTATGGTGGTTTCTGTGTACAGATCTGGGCTGCATTCTGGCCCTTTTAAAATTCTATAGAGATTTGGGGATTTTTGTTTTCTTTGCTGCGTTTATGATCACAGAAGGCTGGGAGAGCTAGCGCCATATTCCTGTCATGATTATAGATGCGAAGGGCTAGATTCTAGGCTGTGCTTCTCGAAAGGTGTTGCTCATGGAGAGGGTGTATATATACCACCTTTGTGCCCTCCGGATTCTGAGCTGCTGACGAGACTAGATTGTAAGTGAAAGCAAACGTCTCTGCTTCTGTACAGCAGCTTCCCCAGGGCTGCCTATGGTCTGCACAGCAATCCGGAATCCCCAGTAGCACTCCCCCTCTCATCCCTGACACCATCCCCTTGTGCCCCTAACCTGCCCCTGCCCTGGGGTTTATGAGGGGGAGTAGCATTGGGCAATGTAGGTCAGGCATACACTGAGCCCTCTACACATACTTCTGTGCCCAGGGAATTCTTCCCCAGACCCTTGTGCCTTTGTATGGCCCCTAGACACTGCCAGACTGTCCGTCATGCTCCACCTCAGATGCAGCTGCATTTCACCGATGGATAAGTGATATTACCCAGACCACATTTTCAAACCTGGGTGCCTAAAGTTAGGCCCCTAAATTTAAATGTAGGCCCCTGAATAAGTTGAAGTCAATTGTAAGTGCGCATCAGCACTGAAAATCAAGCTGTGTTTATAATTGGGACCCCAAATATAGAAGATACTTTTGAAAATGTGGCCTTTAATCTTTCCGAGCCTCAGTTTTCCAAGTGTAACAAGGGTGTTGTGAGCATTGATTAGCTGGTTGCAAAGAATAAGTACTAATCACTGCTGTCATTCAGTTCAAATATAAGGCCCTTGTCAGACCCGTCTGGGATACGAGCCGCCGTGCTTGTCGCTGTCCCATAGACGGGATACCAGCAGGAGAGATGGGGCCAGGTCTGCGGAATCGCAGTTCTGAACGCAGGTGAAGGAAGTTTGTTTTATTTTCATTGCAAAAGAAGAAACTTTGAGGAAACCTAAGAAGGGTCAGGTGAAAAGTAAAAACCGGATTGTTAACACGGATAGGGAGGCAGTTTAATACTGGTGCTGGGGACTGAGCAATTGGGGGGACATGAGCTAAAAATTCAGATGCTGGGAGTAACTGATAGAGGCTTGGATTGAAGTTGTTTCATGCAGAGACAGATTTGCTGGAACCCGGACCAGGATGCTCTGTCACATGCACAGCCCATAGGACTTATGTTTCCTCCACTCCAAGGCAAATAATTCCCATCTTCTCTGAACCCACAAGCAGCCTCCTCCTGCCACATTGTAATTGTTCCACCACATTCCTATCTGATGAAGTGAGCTGTAGCTCACGAAAGCTCATGCTCAAATAAATTGGTTAGTCTCTAAGGTGCCACAAGTCCTCCTTTTCTCTTCACATTCCTATCGCCACCCCAGTGCAGGTCCCCCCACTGGCCTCTTCACCTATCTGGTAAGTGGCCTGTATTTTTGCCTGACTGGGCACAATTACCAATAATAATGGCAGTCAAATTTTCCACCCTAGTCTGATGGAACCCTGGGGTAGATTTCACCTTCCTCCACAGCATGGGGCATGGGTCACTTGCAGGGTTAAACTAGTGTAAATGGTGGATTCTCTGTAACTTTAAGTCTTTAAACCATGATTTGAGGACTTCAGTAACTCAGCCAGAGGTTAGGGGTCTGTTACAAGAGTGGGTGGGTGAGGTTCTGTGGCCCGTGATGTGCAGGAGGTCAGAAAAGATGATCCTGATGGTCCCTTCTGACCTTGAAGTCTACAAGTCTGCTCTTGCTTTACTCACAGGCTGCTACCTGTGTTTCTTTCTGAAGACCCACAAAAGGGTCTGTTACAGAATATTGGCCTGGTCCTAACATTTTGACGCTGTGTAAGAATTCCACAGATGGAAAAGCAAAGGCAGGGACAAGAGATGTACAGCCAGGAATCTTTACAGACAGACGCATCACTAAGTAGTTTGAACATACACAGGGCTTTTCATCGGCTGAATATACTACTACATTAGTACAAAGGAATCAGATTTGGGGTTTGTTTTCTAAATGACTGTTGGCTTCGTCCTTTTTATACTGTTGATTTGCCTCCCCACTTCTGTTAGTGATTGTCTCGCACATGCTCCATGATCTTCAGCAGACCGAGCCAGGTCTCTTCTGCAGTAGGGATGATTTGACTGGCTGGCAGAAGGAAGCCGTAGCGACCTGTGTCTCGCAACTCAAAGGCAAAGGAGTATTTGATGCCATAATCATAGGACCAGTCAATGCTTCCTCCACTGGCTTGGTCTGAAAGAGAGAGAGAGAGAAACCACACTGGGTGAGATGGAGACTGTACTGAGCTGGCTTGTGTCCAGGTGCACCAGTGCTGGCTAGTAGATGGAGTCCACTGGAGATGAGCATGCTTTGTACCTTTCAGGGTCAGGTCCTATATGAGGAAGTAAAGGGGCTTATTAGGGCTGGGAGTGCACTACTCAGACTGCACTGAATTTCTGGGAGTGGGCTCTATAAAGGTAACACTGGTGTGGGTCAGACATTAGGTCAGCCTGTGGGGGATCAGTTGGCAATTAGTGAGGGATCCCATTGACCCATCATTGACCCCTTCTAGTGGGATGAAGTCCCCACCTTGAGGAGGGAGGAGTGGACCCTTCCCCCACTACAACCCATCAAACTCAGAACTGCTCAATACTTACAGATAGTTGAGCAAATAGGCCCCACTTTATATGTCGTGTCATACAGTGAAGCCAGAGCACTGGCAGCAGCTTTCCCCACGGCGTTCTAGAGGGATCATGGAAGAGCCAGGAAGAAGTCAGATTAGGAAGATTAAACATTCAAACTAAAACAGGGGAGAGTTTCTACCCCAAACCTCATTTAAAAAAATATCCAAATTGGTTTAGAGCCAACCCTCACCCACCAAAAATTAGTTGTACTGAATCTATTAATGTCTGAATTGCTGTATAGCTAGACACTAGCTACAGCATCCACCAAGTGTACAATATTTTGGGAGGTATCCTGGCTGGCAGTGGCCCATACTATGTGCTTTAGAGGAAAGTGCAAGAAAGTCCCATGGATAATTATAGTATAATCTCCCCATTGGGAAAGTTTCTTCCAAATTCCCATGAGTTAGTGGTTGGTGTATGGTTTGATGCATATGTGGTGTGTAGTTCTTAAAAATATTAATATTCGTATTATGTTATCCTATCTAATGTAACTGTGGATGTTCTCATACTTAAAGAGAACCAGGAAGTTGGGACTAGATCCAGTGTGTGTGAGTATACTGTGTTGGGAACAGGGTGGTGAGACACCACCTGTTTACACAAGTAGGGATTTCTACTTTAAAGATATTGTCTTCTTCTTTTTTGCATTAATCCCATCAAATGGAGTCCACTCTATGAGTCCTCTCCCTCCAAAATGATCAATTCAATGTCTTATCTTTGTCACAGCACCTGCTAACAAGTCTTCATTTATAACATCCCACCACTTCTTTGGTCGCCCTCTCTGTCTTTCTTCTTCAGTCTTGATCTTGATCTTTCTTACCCAGATTGCTGTCAGGACTGTGTGCTTTACATAGAATCATAGAATATCAGGGTTGGAAGGGACCTCAGGGGGTCATCTAGTCCAACCCCCTGCTCGAAGCAGGACTGATCCCCAATTAAATCATCCCAGCCAGGGCTTTGTCAAGCCTGACCTTAAAAACTTCTAAGGAAGGAGATTCCACTACCTCCCTAGGTAACGCAATCCAGTGTGTCACCACCCTCCTAGTGAAAAAGTTTTTCCTAATATCCAACCTAAATCTCCCCCACTGCAACTTGAGACCATTACTCCTTGTCCTGTCATCCGCTACCACTGAGAATAGTCTAGATCCATCCTCTTTGGAACCCCCTTTCAGGTAGTTGAAAGCAGCTATCAAATCTCCCCTCATTCTTCTCTTCTGTAGACTAAACAATCCCAGTTCCCTCAGCCTCTCCTCATAAGTCATGTGTTCCAGTCCCCTAATCATTTTTGTTGCCCTTCGCTGGACTCTCTCCAATTTTTCCACATCCTTCTTGTAGTGTGGGGCCCAAAACTGGACACAGTACTCCAGATGAGGCCTCACCAATGTCGAATAGAGGGGAATGATCACGTCCCTTGATCTGCTGGCAATGCCCCTACTTATACATCCCAAAATGCCATTGGCCTTCTTGGTTACAAGGGCACACTGTTGACTCATATCCAGCTTCTCGTCCACGGTAACCCCTAGGTCCTTTTCTGCAGAACTGCTGCTGAGCCATTCGGCCCCTAGTCTGTAGCGGTGCATTGGATTCTTCCGTCCTAAGTGTAGGACTCTGCACTTGTCCTTGTTGAACCTCATCAGATTTCTTTTGGCCCAATCCTCCAATTTGTCTAGGTCCCTCTGTATCCTATCCCTACCCTCCAGCGTATCTACCTCTCCTCCCAGTTTAGTGTCGTCTGCAAACTTGCTGAGGGTGCAATCCACACCATCCTCCAGATCATTAATGAAGATATTGAACAAAACCGACCCCAGGGCCGATGACCAAATCATCTGAGCCTTCACTCCCTCATAGCAAGGCATGGGCTCAAAATAAGCAGAGGAAAACCAGAGTATATGGCATTGAATTTCAATCAGGTGAACACTGTAGAATTATCCTTAAAACTAGATGGTCAGACAATATCAACAATACAAAGTTTCAAGTATCTCGGTTCCAGTCCATCCAGTTTTAACATATGGCACAGAGTGTTGGGCAACAAAGATGAAACATGAGCAAATGATCTGTTCCACAGAACTACTAATGTTGAGATGGACGAGTGGTGTAAGCAAGAAAAACCACCTGAAGAATGTGTAGGTTAGAGACATGTTCAAAGTAACAACCATAAGCAAAACAATGAGGGAGGGAAGATAGTGTATGGGGGCAGATTCTCATTTCAGTCACACTTGAGGAGCCAAATTGATTTTAATGAAGTTGCTCCAGTACATGTGAGGGGAGAATTTAGCCCATGGTTATTGTCTTAAAAATGTCATTTTAATACGTGGCTAACACTCAAAATATGAAACGCAACTCAGTCAGGACAGAGAAAGGCTTAGGGTTAAGAAGCTGCTGTATCTCACCAGCTCTTTGTAGTCAGCAGGCTTGGTGCACTTATACCCAAAGGGGAACATCAGAAGCTGAGAGTAGCTGTGAAGGGTGAGGAATGCTTTGATCTTCCCATGGCTCTTGATAAAGTTTACAACATTTTTTACTTCCACTTCTGAGTTGGCGCTGGGTCCATGGTAAGAATCAGAGCAGGGGTTGGTACTGGCTCCAGGGCCTGTTGGTGCAAGTGAGGATCAAAGGCAAATCTGTAAAACTATAACTCAAGGGAATTCAAGATTGACACAAAGATGAAGTTGCCTAATACTGTACAGTGAAAACTCTAGCAAGAGGTCTTTTCTCATGGACAAGGCCTGACATACTGATAGATGATAGAAAAGTATTTAGAGAGAGTGAAAATTAGACAAAGGCATATTGCTACTACTGATAGATAACTCATGCCTTCTTTTGCTCCCTGGCAATCTATCAAGAAATTACTCTGATGAAATACGATTACTATCAGCTTTTACCATTTTATTTCTGAATCTCTTATGATATGGGCTTCTGCATCCATTGGGCCAGATTCTGATCTCAGTAACACCATTGTAAACCTGGAGTACTTCCACTGGCTTCAGTAGAGTTACCCTGGATTTACACTAGTATAATAGAGATCAAATCTGATCCATTAACTTTTGAATATACAACATGTGAGCTGATAGACATTTTTCTTCTAAGCTGATGCAGAAATGTAAGTCAATAATAACAGGGGGAAGCTGAAAATAGTTGATCTCATCCATCTTATTTTATAAAAAAACCCAAAACCAAATAGAATCCTTCCAGGCCTCCAGGTAAATAATGCATTTACCTGACAGTCTAGAGGCCAATAGTAGAGGGAGTGATGTGACAGCCTCAGCAGAGTGCATGCTGGGAGGGATGTCACATTGATGAAGGAGACATTGACCCAAGCAGAGCTAGACCATATTGAAACCTAAGCAAAAAATCCTTTGAATGAGTAAATGTGTTAGATGCCCTGTTTAGCCTGACATACTCTAGGCATTCAGCTCTATAATGGTAGAGATGCCTATATTTTGCATGTCACTTTTAAAAACTCCTAGATTGTCCCCCTGTGACTAGGTACATGGAAGGGAAACAGCTTTGGTAGTGACAACTGTAGCTGAAAACTCTTCTTCTACCTCCAAAGCCTGCATCCCAGTTCCTGTTTGGATCAACTCCAAAGCACAGGCTCCCAGAATTCTTAGAACGTGTCTTCCGCCACATACGATTCTGAAATAAAGAACCATAATGGGCTCAAAAGGAGCAAAGCTTGGTGATTTCATTAAAGCATCCAGTCAGAAATAGCTACCATTCATCTATAAGGGAAGCTCAGCCTATATTATCACAACTGTCCTTTCTGACCGTGGAATCTATGAATCTATAAGTGCAAGAGAGAAGCCTAATATGACTTCTGCTAGACTGGCAAGGGGGATGGACAAAGGAAAGCTGTGGAAGCACTGGTGAATACCCAGAAGGGAACAATGATGGATTAGATGGCTCAGTAGGTCTCTGTGGTGACCCTACCCTACTGTGATTTACCTTTACAAGGCTAAATATGGATCTGCTGAACATGTTTTTCTAAAACAAAACTTTCAATTTTTTGATGGCATGGCAGATCACTGCCCAGCTTCCAGAAGTGCCTGATTCGGTTTGGAAATGGGGGTGTAATCACACCGTGGTTACTCACTTTGGTATGAGTGAATGCATATCCATCAGGGTTTGTAACAACCAGCAGGAAAATGTCCATTCTGTTTAACAGGGAGGTGACAGATGTATTGTTCCCATACGCAGACGCAATCTAAGCAGAGACAAAATACATTCTAACATGCTTATCACAGTCGCTTCTTCCCCAAATGTTCATACTGTAATCGTTATGTAGTGGGATTGGGTTAAGCAGGGTTGGAGTGTACAGTACAGCTGCATTTCTCTGGTGGCTTAGTCATTTTCAGCAGAATTTATGTTCACATTTTAAAATAATTTAATTTTTTGGCCCTTCTGTTGGCAAAGATAACCTTCCCAGTGCAACTCTTTCTCTCTGAGACTGCAGACTGAAACAATTGCTCTGCGGGGTGTGAACCACCCTTATTCATTTCAGTGGAACATGAGCCCTGAAACTTGATGACAAATAAGAGACACTTTAAAAGTTACTGTCTTGTTGGTACGTCATCTGTCGTATTGGTGTGACTGTCTCTAAACAATATGTAATTGTACAGATGTAGGGTAGTGGTGAAAGCGCAGCATTGGGAGTCATGACTCCTGGACACTGTTCTCAGCTCTGTCAGTGATTCACTGTGAGACCTTGGGCAAGTCATTTAACCTCTCTGTGCCTCAGTTTTCCATTAGTTATGAGGCTAGTAAGACTGACATACCGCAAAGAGGAGCTATGAGACTGAAATAAATGGCTGTAAAGCCATCCGAGATCTTTAGATAAAAAGTGCTACAGACAAGTAAAGCATTATTTACTGCATAAAAATCAATACAGTTGATTCTGGGTTATGTTAGATCATTATAGAATACTTGCCATGCTAATACTGTACCAAATTCTGGTTGGGTTACAGTACAAGTTCGAAGTAGAAAGGAAATAAAAATGTATCTACAAAAGAACATCTAGGGCCTGACTCTCTTCTGCCTTGCATGCTGTGTAACCATTTATTCCTCTGCAAAATGAGAGCAAAATGGGTGTAAAACACTAAGTCAGAATGGAGAATCAAGCCCTTGATCTGTGTAAAATATACTACAGATTTATGAATAAGCTGTTTTCTCACAGTAGGTGTTGTTTTTTCTCTCAGAGGCAATAATGAATTAATGTCTCCATGTAGTGATAGGAGTCAGTGTGTTGCTGGAAGTGCAGATGAGACATAAAACTGAATTACTGACATTTGCTGTTAAAGATCCCATGTGACTTTTCGCAAGAGTAGGGCTATTAAATTTGATGTCCTGACCAAATTGCTTTTTTCTGACCTAAAATTCCCCTTATAGTTTCAATTGTATACAGCATTTTTCACTACCTGTTTTAAATTTCTGTGCAGTGTTAAGCAACTGCCATGTTCCACCCCAGAAGTAGGTGTATTTCATGGGTGGGTGAAGCAATCCCTATAAACCTTGGTTGGTAAAGGATATGCAGCAGACCATTCTGGTATCTTTTCATGAAAGGTGCTGTATATGGGCAATGTATTCTTTTAAACGTTTTATCAATCAATAATAGTCTGTAGCCATCCCAGGAGAAAAGAAAGTCAATCCACTAACCTTTTTAGCTGTCCACAGTGCAGTTGCCTGGGTGATCCATTCTCGGGAGTGGATACCGGCATCGAGCCAAATGGCAGGACGGTTGGTTCCTCCAGTGCTGAACTGCAAAATGAAACATACACTTTAAAAACCCTCACTAGCGCGAGTCCTCTCATTTCCTATCCCACTCGTTTTTCCATCTGAAATATCGAAAATGATTGAAAAGCAACGGAGTTGCATGGCATAAAACTGGTGTAATGGAGTGGAGAATCAGACCCTGTGATGGCATATTTGCCTTAATGCTGCTGGTAATCTTGCCAGATTTACCAGTTCATTGACTTAACATTGTCATTTGCAGTTTTTGCCACAGCTTCACCAAGGGCAAGTCATGCCGGACTAATCTAATTGCCTTCTGTGATGAGATAACTGGCTCTCTGGATAAGGGGAAAGCAGTGGATGTGGTGTTCCTTGACTTTAGCAAAGCTTTTGACACAGTCTCCCACAGTATTCTTGCCAGCAAGTTAAAGAGGTATGGGCTGGATGAATGGACTATAAGGTGGATAGAAAGCTGGCTAGATTGTCAGGCCCAATGGGTAGTGATCAATGGCTCCATGTCTAGTTGGCAGCCAGTATCAAGTGGAGTGCCCCAAGGGTCGGTCCTGGGGCCGGTTTTGTTCAATATCTTCATAAATGATCTGGAGGATAGTGTGGATTGCACCCTCAGCAAGTTTGCAGACGACACTAAACTGGGAGGAGAGGAAGATATGCTGGAGGGTAGGGATAGGATACAGAGGGCCCTAGACAAATTAGAGGATTGGGCCAAAGGAAATCTGATGAGGTTCAACAAGGACAAGTGCAGAGACCTGCACTTAGGACGGAAGAATCCAGTGCACCGCTACAGATTAGGGATCGAATGGCTCGGCAGCAGTTCTGCAGAAAAGGACCTAGGGGTTACAGTGGACGAGAAGTTGGATATGAGTCAACAGTGTGCCATTGTTGCCAAGAAGGCTAATGGCATTTTGGGATGTATATGTAGGGGCATTGCCAGCAGATCGAGGGACGTGATCGTTCCCCTCTATTCGACATTGGTGAGGCCTCATCTGGAGTACTGTGTCCAGTTTTCGGCCCCACACTACAAGAAGGATGTAGAAAAATTGGAAAACGTCCAGCAGAGGGCAACAAAAATGATTAGGGGACTGGAACACATGACTTATGAGGAGAGGCTGAGGGAACTGGGATTGTTTAGTCTGCTGAAGAGAAGAATGAGGGGGGATTTGATAGCTGCTTTCAACTACCTGAAAGGGGGTTCCAAAGAGGATTGATCTAGACTGTTCTCCGTGGTACCAGATGACAGAACAAGGAGTAATGGTCTCAAGTTGCAGTGGGGGAGGTTTAGGTTGGATATTAGGAAAAACTTTTTCACTAGGAGGGTGGTGAAACACTGGAATGTGTTACCTAGGGAGGTAGTGGAACCTCCTTCCTTAGAAGTTTTTAAGGTCAGGCTTGACAAAGCCCTAGCTGGAATGATTTAGTTGGGGATTGGTCCTGCTTTGAGCAGGGGGTTGGACTAGATGACCTCCTGAGGTCCCTTCCAACCCTGATAGTCTACGATTCTAGGATTCTGCTCCCTGTTCTCCTCTATTTCTGATGAGGAAGCCGCTGTGTACACACATAATATCTTCAGCAGCCCCATATGGGCCCCTTATTCATATCTGTTGTTAAGGCAGCCAGGATCCAACAAAAATTAAGGGTATGTACCATTATTCTAAATGAGCATCTTTGGCACAGTGCCACCTAAGAGCTAAGTAAGCGACTCAATCTCACGCTTGACAGTGGCTTTCCTATTTGGACCAACATAAATTGAACAAAGCCAATATTTGGAATGAGTCAGGTTTTTTCCTATTTTTGAAAACCAAGGTTCCAGTTTTTCAAGGATACTGAAGACCCTGAGGCATAAACACAAAGTTCTGATTATTTGCAGTGATTAAAGATCCCATAATACTTTTTTGCAAGAGTCAGGGTGTTGGCCCAGGGTCCTGGCCAAATTCACATGTGGATAATTCCATAAAGCTGCCTTCTGCAGTATCTCCTTGGCAAAGTTATTTTTAAAAAGTGTTACTCGGTTCTGCTGAACAGCTGTTGCATTAATGACTAGCGGTGGCTGCAGTTTAGTGGTGGGTGGACTGATTTCTCTCTCTAGATGCTTTGGGATGTTTTGGATGGACAGGTGTTAGAGAAATGTAAAGTTGTTGTTATATGCACAGGAACAATACCTTGAGAATGTACATGGGCCGCTTTTCATAAGACTCTCCAATCTTTTGCTTGCTCACAAGGCTGGGGTAGTCAGCTGCAAGATCATCCAGTGCTGCATAAATCTAAAATTTAAAATAATGACAGAGTTTATATTCTATCAAATATTTTTATGCTAATCCTTGCGTTGATGTGAGAGCTTTCTCCTTTGTAGTGCTTGCTACCTGCAGCCTGCCTGTATTTCTCCGCTTCACTTTCCATTTACTTTCCACCCTCACAAAACACCTCTCTTCTCTCTTGCCTGTACAGCTTCATTTTTCTCTCTTTCAGCTATTATCTAGTAGCTCTGATGTGGAATTATCTAATTCTGCAAAGCATTTTGGGGTGCAGTTTATAAAAAAGATCCTACAAAAAAGCAATTTGGACCACATATTTCTGAGAAGGGGATCCCCTCATTCTTCACCCCCTTACTTCCCAATTGTTGCCCTCAAAAGCTCTGCATCACAGCAGACCTTTCTTGGCTGAGAAGGGCTAGAATTGGCTTCCTCTAAAGCCCCCCAACATTGCTCTGTGTGTAGGCCAGAGAAGGGGGTTCCCTGGAGGGTATTGTTTGATGCCATTCTCCCAAAGGAGGGACCTGAGCCCTCTCTCCTTGGTATGGGCTAACACTCTATCTCCAGACTGATCATTAGAGCAACGTGGAAGATGGTCTGTCGTCTCTGACACTGAACTCACACACTGCCAGTCACAACCAATGTCACATGGAAGAAAGTTGTATAAAATCAGTTTTCTGGTGCACTTAGTAGGCCTGTCTCTGATCTCAGTCATTCCAAGGTAAATCTGCAGTTACTCCACAGAAGTCAATAGAGTTACACTGGTAAAAAAAACAAACCCAGCATGAGATCCAAATCAGACACATTTTATTTTGATGAGACAATACACCTAGCATTTTTATTATCTAAAATAAGTGTGACATTCAATAGCTGTTCATCAAGACACAGGAGGCCACATAATGCAGCAAGATAGGACCTGCAACACATGAATAAATCATTGCTCCGTCTAGTTTGGTACCCTGGTTCCTGTAGCAACAAAAGAGACCATGCATGCAACTAAAACTAGCCTAACAATATGGGAGCCCAGCACTGGGATGGAGATGCTGCAGGCCTGGATTAAAGTGAATTGATAGAGCTATGTTTGGGGCCCAGACTGGAATAACAGAGAAATGAGAAATATTGGCAGAGCTGTATGAGAGGTTTGTTGAGCACTTGCTTGTATATTCCTACCTTTTAGCAACTGAGAGTAATCCCTCAATGTGATGAGTCCAAAATAAGCTCATTATAAAACACAGCAGACCTACTTGTAATGGTGTGAGATATTAAAACCACTGTGGAGAATGCAAAAAGGAAGACAAGAAGGAATTCAACATACTTACAAAGAATGTTTGAGTGGCGGTGACATGCAAAAGCAGGACAGAATTAAATAATCTCTCCCCCAAAGAGCTGAACTTGAAATACTTACAGATTCTAAGGGGTGATAAGCTCCATAGTTGAAATTACTGGTGCCACGTTCCCTTTGTTGATTGTTGACCATCTCTTGCTTTTCTTCCTCTATTATGACCTAAACCAAGCAATTCAAATCTGTGAGGAAGGCCAACTTCTTCGGCAGGATTTTAATCAAGTGTCAGAATTGGGAAATGAAGTTGCAGCACTCCCCACAAGCTCTGCCCTGGTGTCAGACTCCAGACACAACTGCAGAATAGCTGGATGTTTCACTAAACTCATAGGCAGTGAAATAGGTAACACTGTTGGCATTTAAATGGTCAACATTAAGTTTCATGAAGCTGAATGGGGATAGTGTCAGAATTCCTGAAAAAGGAGCAAGGTTGGTACTGCAAAGAGTTAACCGTGATTTAGCTGGTGTGTTGGAAATACTGCTTTTCAAGAGTCCCGCAGTTCAGTGCCAAACAGAGATGTTTTTCTCACACTGTGATGTAGGGTTCTCGTAACTTGAGGGGAGCCAACATCATTCTTGGAAAATGTTGTCAGACTCTTAATAGCTAAATACATGGTCTACAAAGAATAGTAGAAGCATGCCTATCCATGTGGAAAGAGGAACTTAAAACAGACCCTGCATCACTGATCTGGTACCCTGTTGTGAGATTTGTAGTTGGTTTTCACAAGATTTAGGGAAATCTGCATTGGTACAGGTAGGCTTATGAGACGCAAGAATCTTTAGCACTGTGTATTGCTTCTACTACAAATAACATCAATGAGCATAAATGCAGGGATTAGGGAAATAAATCACGCATCAGTGAAGTACTTTTGTCTACCTGCAGGTCTTTCAGCAGAATAGAGTACTCGATGTGGTGGGACTCCAGGAAGACTTTGACTGCTTGGAGACTGGGAAAGGGGACTCGAATATCCACAGGAAGTGCTGGGTTTGAGGGGCGTAGCCAGAAATCAAGCTGAAGAGAAGACAAACAATACAGATCAAGGAATCATTTCAGAAAAATGGACTTTAGGGAACATCTCTCAAGAAGCCCCGAAAATGTCTGACTCCCCCAAGTTGGGATAACGCCTTTGGTTTTGCACCGCTTCACACTTTAGCATATTCCATTATCTGAGACTCTCGAATCACTATATAAACAATCATTACTGGGCTTCACAACACCCTTGCAACATATAAGTATGACTGTCCTCACTTCACAAATAGGGAAATGAGGCCCTGGGAAAGACAAAAGCTGGCATTTTCATTGACTTCAATAGCACTTCAGCAGCATAAGTGAAAGGAGATTTTGTACCATATCTATTATGACTCTTGTATTTTCCCCTCACCAGCTATAGTTCCAAGAAATGCTCAATATGTAGATGATTATCTGATACTATATACGTTGCTTTTGCTTCTTTTATAGTGTTGCACATTTTATCTTGCATGTATATAAATACAAATAAATAAAATAGATTAATTTTAAGAGAAGTTCTCATCAGTGGTCATAAAATCTATACTGCCTAGTGTTTTACATCATGCTTATCTTCCTCATAACACAATACATACATTAATTAATTACCATACTGTCAGTAGAAGACCAGTATATACATATGATCATCCCTGTTTTAAAAGGAGGAAACTGAAACACAGAGGTTTAAAGTAGGGTGACCAGATAGCAAGTGTGAAAAATCAGGAGTGGGGATGGGGGTAATAGGCGCTTATATAAGAAAAAGCCCCAAATATCAGGACTGTCCCTATAAAATCGGGACATCTGGTCACCCTAGTTTAAAGTGACTTTGTCAAGGTTCCTTCCCCACTCTGAACTCTAGGGTACAGATGGGGGGACCTGCATGAAAGATCCCCTAAGCTTATTCTTACTAGCTTAGGTTAAAAACTTCCCCAAGGTACAAACTTTGCCTTGTCCTTGAACCCTATGCTGCCACCACCAAGTGTTTTAAACAAAGAACAGGGAAAGAGACCACTTGGAGACGTCTTTCCCCAAAATATCCCCCCAAGCCCTACACCTCCTTTCCTGGGGAAGGCTTGATAATAATCCTCACCAATTGGTACAGGTGAACACAGACCCAAACCCTTGGTTTTAAGAACAATGAAAAATCTATCAGGTTCTTAAAAGAATAATTTTATTTAAAGAAAAGGTAAAAGACTCGCCTCTGTAAAATCAGGATGGTAAATACTTTACAGGGTAATCAGATTCAAAACATAGAGACTCCATCTAGTCAAAACCTTAAGTTACAAAAAGACACAAAAACAGGAATATACATTGGTAAGAATAAGCTTAGGGGGGTCTTTCATGTGGGTCCCCACATCTGTACCCTAGAGTGCAGGAGTTGTAAGGCTTGCATTCCTGATCTGTTCCCGGCTAAAGCATCACACAGACAGGCCAAACCCTTTGTTCCCCCCCCCCCCCCGCCTCCAGATTTGAAAGAATCTTGTCCCCTCATTCGCCATTTTGGGTCAGGTGCCAGCGGGGTTACCTTAGCTTCTTAACCCTTTACAAGTGAAAGGATTTTGCCTCTGGCCAGGAGGGATTTTATAGCACTGTATACAGAAAGGTGGTTACCCTTCCCTTTATATTTATGACAGACTTTCGTTAGGTCAGGCGCAATTAGGTACAGGATTCAAACTCAGGAGTTCCTGTTTCCAGGATGGGGCTAAGACTACTAGATCATGCCTCTTATATTGAGCATGAACCAGCACCGTGACACCGTTGTGAAAAAAACTAAATATCATGCTGGGATAAATTAACAGAAGTATCATATGTAACAATGGGAGGTTATTGTTCCACTCTGCTTGGCATTGGTGAGGTCTCAGCTAGAGTACTGTGTTCAGTTTTGGGCCCCACACTTTAAGAAAGATGTGGACAAATTGAAGAGAGTCCAGAGGGGAGTGACAAAAAACAATAAAACCTCACCTATGAAGAAAGGTAAAAAAACCCTGGGCTTTTATTTAGTCTGGAGAAAAGAAGACCTGGGGGGGGGCGGGGGGGCCTGATAACAGTCTTTAAATATGTTAAGAGCTGTTGCAAAGAGGACGGTGATTAATTATTCTCCATGTCCATGGAAGGTAGGATAGGAAGTAATCAGATTAATTTGCGGGAAGGGAGATTTAGGTTAGATATTAGGAAAAACTTTCTAACTATAAGAGTAATTAACACTGGACCAAGGACAGTTGTGAAATCCTGATCATTGGAACTTTTGAAGAATAAGTTAGACAAACATTTGTCAGGGATGTTGGTCCTGCCTCAGTGCAGAGAGCAGGACTAGACCTCCCAAGGTCCCCTCCAGCCCTACATTTTTATTATTCTATACTATTATTATTTATTTATGGCAGCTCCCACGTTGTGATAAGCAATTTCCAAACAAAAAAAGGGAGGCACAATCCCTGCCCTGAAGAACTCACAGTCTGAAAGATTAACAAATGCCTGTAGAAAGTGTAATGACACACCTGAAGATGCTCCAGTGTTTCTAACAGCTGTAGTTTGTTAATCTCTTCTTCACTGTTTGCCTTCACCCTAAGAACCTGGTCGCTACAAAAAATGAAATAAATCTTATCAAATGGGCTTATGGAAAATAGATCTTGTCAGATTAACTTGCTGTTATTTTTTGATGAGATTACAAATGTGGCTCATAATGGTAGTATTGTGTTGATGTTAGATTTCTGTAAGGCATTTGACTTGGCACTGCATGATATTTTGATTAAAAAACTAGCATGATACAAAATCACCATGGCACATATTAAATGGATTAAAAACTGGCTAGCTAATAGGTTTCAAAGTGTAAATGTAAATGGGAAATCAACATTGAGTTGGTGTGTTTCTAATGGGGTCCAGCAGGGATCAGTTCTTGGCTCTATGTTGACCTGGAAGAAAATATTCGTTACTGATAAAGTTTGCAGATGACACAAAGATGTGGGGAGTGGTAAGGTATGAAAAGGACAGGTCACTGATACAAAGCAATCTGTTATGCTTGGTGAGCTGAGGGCAATCAAACAATATATGTCGTGTTACAACCAAATGTAGGTCAGATGACTAAGAACAAAAGAATGCAGGCCATACTTACAGGATGTGGGATTCTATCCTGGGAAGCAGTGACTCTATAACAGATTTGGGGGCCATGATCAGCTAAACATGAGCTCTCAGTGTGATGCTAAAAGGGCTGTGGGTCTTGAATATATAAACAGGGAAATACTGAGTGGGAATAGGGAGGTTATATTACCTCTGTGTTTGGCACTGGAATGACCACTACTGGATACTGTGTCCAATTCTGGCGTTCACAATTCAAGAAGGAGTTTGAAAAATTGGAGAGGCTTCAGAGACGAATCATGAGAACAATTAAGGAGTTGGAAAACATACCTTATAGTGAGAGACTCAAGGAGCTTAATCTACTTATCTTATCAAATAAAAGATCAAGGGGTGATTTGATCACAGTTTATAAGTACCAACGTGGAGAAGAGACAGTTGATAACAGAGGGCTCTTCAGTCTAGTATACAAAGGTATAACAAGATTGTATTGCTGGAAGTTGAAGCTAGACAAATTCAGACTAGAAACAAGGTGTAATTGTTTCACAGTGAGAGTAATTAACCATTGGAGCAATTTACTAAGGGTTGTGGTAGATTCTTCATCAATGGACATTTTTGTATCAAGACTGGACCTTTTCCTAAAATATATGCTGTACTACAATCACAGCTATTGGATTTGAAGCATGAATTAATTCAGGGAAGTCCAATGGCCTGTGTTATGCAGGAGGAGAGACTAGATTATCACAGTGGTCCCTTCTGGCCTTGGAATCCATGAATCTATTAAGTCAGCTCTACAGTTTGATGTTATATATAATGCACTTCTCCATTCTTGTCTCCAGCTTCAAAAGACAGGCATCCCAAAGGCAAATAAACTCATGAAAACTCAGTGCTGACAAGGTTCCAGGATGGACCAAAAGAGAGTCATTTTGCATTTATTTTATTCTATCTATCTTTTATTCTATCTTGAAAACTCATGGCGATTGGGGGAAGTCCCGGACGTCTGGAAAAAGGCTAATGTAGAGCCCATCTTTAAAAAAGGGAAGAAGGAGGATCCTGGGAACTACAGGCCAATCAGCCTCACCTCAGTCCCTGGAAAAATCATGGAGCAGGTCCTCAAGGAATCAATTCTGAAGCACTTCGAGGAGAGGCAAGTGATCAGGAACAGTCAGCATGGATTCACCAAGGGCAAGTCATGCCTGACTAATCTAGTTGCCTTCTGTGACGAGATAACGGGCTCTGTGGATGAAGGGAAAGCAGTGGACGTGTTGTTCCTTGACTATAGCAAAGCTTTTGATGCGGTCTCCCATAGTATTCTTGCCAGCAAGTTAAAGAAGTATGGGCTGGATGAATGGACTATAAGGTGGATAGAAAGCTGGCTAGATTGTCGGGCTCAACGGGTAGTAATCAATGGCTCCATGTCTAGCTGGCAGCCGGTATCAAGTGGAGTGCCCCAAGGTCAGTTCTGGGGCTGGTTTTGTTCAATATCTTCATAAATGATCTGGAGGATAGTGTGGATTGCACCCTCAGCAAGTTTGCAGACGACACTAAACTGGGAGGAGAGGTAGATATGCTGGAGGGCAGGGATAGGATACAGAGGGACCTAGACAAATTGGAGGATTGGGCCAAAAGAAATCTGATGAGGTTCAACAAGGACAAGTGCAGAGTCCTGCACTTAGGACGGAAGAATCCCATGCACCGCTACAAACTAGGGACTGAATGGCTCGGCAGCAATTCTGCAGAAAAGGACCTAGGGGTTACAGTGGACGAGAAGCTGGATATGAGTCAACAGTGTGCCCTTGTTGCCAAGAAGACCAATGGCATTTTGGGATGTATATGTAGGGGCATTGCCAGCAGATTGAGGGATGTGATTGTTCCCCTCTATTCGACATTGGTGAGGCCTCATCTGGAGTACTGTGTCCAGTTTTGGGCCCCACACTACAAGAAGGATGTGGAAAAATTGGAGAGAGTCCAGCAGAGGGCAACAAAAATGATTAGGGGACTGGAACATATGACTTATGAGGAGAGGCTCAGGGAACTGGGGATGTTTAGTCTGCTGAAGAGAAGAATGAGGGGGAATTTAATAGCTGCTTTCAACTACCTGAGAGGTGGTTCCAAAGAGGATGGATCTAGACTGTTCTCAGTGGTAGCAGATGACAGAACAAGGAGTAATGGTCTCAAGTTGCAGTGGGGGAGGTTTAGGTTGGATATTAGGAAAAACTTTTTCACTAGGAGGGTGGTGAAACACTGGAATGCGTTACCTAGGGAGGTGGTGGAATCTCCTTCCTTAGAAGTTTTTAAGGTCAGGCTTGACAAAGCCCTGGCTGGGATGATTTAGTCGGGGATCGGTCCTGCTTTGAGCAGGGGGTTGGACTAGATGACCTCCTGAGGTCCCTTCCAACCCTGATATTCTATGATTCTATGATCTTTCTTTCTCCCCCTTCTCCTGTTTGTATGTAATCTGCCTTCTTAGATTGTAAGCTTTTCTGGGGCAGGGACTGAATCTTTGAATGTGTTTTGTAACACCTAGAACAATGGAGCTCTGACTGGAGCCACTAGAAGCTACTGTAATATAAATATCAAATCATAATAATAATCATAGAGCCCAGAACATGTCCCTGTGTAGCTCTGCTGTTACACCTGGGAGCTCTGCATCTCTGGGGGTGCAAACCTGCCAGCTGACTTGTGCTCTTATTTTAGCTAGTAATTACTTTTTTTCTATTGTCCATTGGCTTCCACTCACACAGTAGAAACTTACACAGAACAGATACAGCAGGGAAAACAGCAGTGCAAGTTTCCCTTGCTAATATACTTCATTTTAAATCTGGTGGGACCACCCTTAACGTGAGAGAGAAGTATCCAGGCTCCTAGCAATCCTTGGCCACTCCACTTAGACTGTCAAGAAAGTTGCAAATTATGTGCTAAGTGAATGTATGGATGTTTGTTCACTGGGATCTGGTGTCTATTTCCCACATTCTAGCAGACATCCATCAGATTTTGTGTTATATTTTAGTCAAGTTCTTATACACTTAATGAGATTAAAAGGCTTAAAGCACATATTTTAATGCAATGTGTGAATAAACCTGTGTAACCTCATGCTGTAAGATATTATAATACAAATTACTTAGTAAGGTTCTGAAAGAGATTAGACATTTATACCCAAAGAGAGAGAGAGAGAGAGAGAGAGAGAGAGAGGAATCTGCAGGGACACTACCTCGGATAAAAATGAACAGAGGCTATCAATCTTTATGCTTGAGGAACACAGTTGAAGCTGAGCTGTGCAAAACTTTGGGACTGAAAGGAACAACTCTTGCCCAGGATTGGGGTTAAACTCAGATTATTTTGCAAGATTCATGAACGTTTTGAGCTACTCTTGATCCACTTTTGAGTGAACTTGGGGCCAGATAATGGTTCTGAATCAAAACCGTGTGAAACTGGGCAGTTTCAACTCAGTTTCATTTTTCATTTTTGGGCTTCCTTAAAATTCAAAGCAAACCTCAAGGGACTGTAAACAAGAAATCAGAACCCTGAATCTCAGCACCCCTGTTCTCTGGACAAGTTTGGATCTGGAACCTGATTCTAATTTTCCTTATGGGACCCTATTTCTATAATGAGCCAAACCAAATTCGTGGGTCCAAACATTCTCAAACTTTGTGGTGAGATTCAGATCCACTTCCAGATCCGTACCTTTGAGGCTGATTCCTAGCTCTATAATAAGCTGAAGCAAAATCCCAGGTAAACCTGAACTTTGGGGAAATTTAAATCAATCCCTACCCCAGACTCTGTAGCATGAACCCAACTCTCCTGTGAACTCAGATCAATCGAAAGAAATTGTTTCCTCAGACCCCTGAGAACCAAACTGCTGTGCCTTCTACAGCTCTAGATGTACTACATAATTAAGTGCATTATATGGACTTTAGTCCTTCCTCTGGATCACTGACTGTCAAAACAGCATCATGATCCCTCTCAATAAAAGATCTGAGATGCACAGAAAAAGCCAAGATGATACTTTGTGAAAACTAATTAGCTAATGAAAAGCAAAGTATGTGCCCCCAACCTTTTCAATTAAGGTACTCAAAGATGAAAAAGTTTTAGAATAACATGGCCTTTGAATCAGAGATCTTCTGTTAAAATATAACTCACCCAGCAAATGTTTCTAGGCACCAGGCAGCCCCAGTGAGGGCGCTGAAGAACAAAATCAGCCTCATGTCTGAAGGGTTAGCCAGAGACAGAAGTCCAATGATCTAGCAAGCAAGGCCATATTTATATAAAGGGCCTGATATGTCCTCCCTCTTCAACTAAAGTGGTATCTGAATCCCATATGATTGAATTCCCACATATGTCAAAACTTTCAAGGTAGTTGGGCAGACAAGGATGTAATTTCTCCTCTCAGGGTACTTTCCACTCTGATGTTGTGATAATTGGCAGCTGGCTGGGCCAAATTCAGCAAAGCTGGCACAGGAAGGTGTCAAGTTCAAAGCTTTGCCGGCAAAGCTCTATATGCTCCAGAGGAGCTTCAGCCCTCAAGGAGACGGTGTTTCCCCCAGTGGAGTTGAAGGCAGCTTTAATGCCTTTTGGAAATACACAGGAGCTCCACTGCCAGATGCTCTGCCCAGCCTGGCCATACCCTGTTTCTGGGGTGAAAGTAACTTAAAGAACTTACCGGTACACCGGAGTCCTGAGCAGGGCCAGGGCCTCGACTAGAAGGGGTGGGGCCTAAACCAGAAGAGGTGGAGCCTTTAGAGCCCCAGGCCCTTTAAATCAAGATTTTAATTCGCCGACGGAGCCCCAAGGCTCCCTGCTGCCTCCGCTATCCAGAAGCCCCAGCCCCTTTAAATTGCTGCTGGGGGAAGCCGGTCCGGTATGGCGCACCGGCTCTTGCCGGTACGCCATATTGGACCGGCTTACTTTCACCTCTGCCCCTTTCACAAGCATGGCTCACTTCTGGCATTGCAGTGGCTCTGTCCCTGTTACTACGGTTGTTGCCATTTTGCCCTGTCGCACGCTGGTACTCAGCAGAAGTTCAGCTTAATTCCTCAATGAATTTGTCCCACTATACGTAAAATGGAGGAACTCCTGTGTTACACCTGCTGTGGAAAGAGATGTCTTCACTAGGCCCTGCCAAGGCAATGATATTTATATTTTTAAATAAACACACTCTTATGCATACATTAACCAGCACATTGTGCTGGGTACATTTATTGTCTGTAGCCAAGTTTTATTGAAATGAGTCATTTCCTTGAACCTTCCCATGCTGTGTTTTTACACAGGTTCTGTCTACCTAGTGCAATGGCTTCAAGCAAACAAAAACCCAGGTATAGCTCAAATGAAGGCAAGTCACGTGGTGATACCCCTGGAGGAATTGTCTTCTAATGAACAGTTCTTCCCATGAGGAGGTGGCATGGGATTAAAGAAATGCTGGGACAGCCATTTTCTTGTCCTCTTGGCTTTGCAGCGAAGACAGGGCTGTTCCCTGATCCAGTGGCTCCCCATATTCCTTTGCTTCAGTAGTTCTATCTTTCGCTGCCTAAGGCTAGCTGAGGTGGGGATATATTCTGTTTCACTTTCCTTCCCCAAGGATGCCCCCAAATCCAAGTCCTCGCTACTTATGTCTGAGGAGTCGCTATCACAGACAGTCTGCTGGCTGAGCTTTGAGACGAACCTTGCTTTCTTCATTTCTAAGTAGGCCCAGGCTGTGGCCACCTCTGAATAGAGGATGGGGTCAGTGGACCGGCAGGTGTGCTTTTTGTTTTTCCCATTGAAAAACTTGCTGAGGAAATCCCAGACGTTGAAGCCGCTGTGACGAATGCAGACAGGGTCCCTGGGAACTAACAGAAGAAAAACATCTTAGCAGCACTGTAATCCATAGTGACCCTTACTTCATGGTGGTCGTGCCTTCAGGTTCTCCTTCCTCTGAAAGGCTAGGAAGGCGGATAGAGAGTAGGCAAACCTGGCATAAAAATATATCCTCACAGACAGCAGTGGGTAAAGCATACATCAGTGGATAAAGACCACATCCATATATCTAAAAAAACCCAAACATGGTCGGCCATGCCTCCCTTGAGGAACCTCCCTTATGTCTAATCCTAACCTGCCCTGCTTCAGTTTAAGGCCACTGCTTCTTATAATATGTCCTTAGTCGACTTAGAAAGTAGGTCTCCCCTTCATGAGGTTCCCCTTCACTTTCTGAGACAAAGGGGAGCCTAAGGCAGAGATCCTGTCTGTATTCATGTACACTAGCTGCTCCACATGCTATAGAATCACCTCTACACCTACAAACAGAAGCTTGTAGGACAGCAGCAGTCAAGGACACATAGCAGCATGGCAAGGAGGCATTGTGCAAACACGTGGCCAAAACATGGACAGCCTTGGCTTCCAATGGATCGTGGGTTTTTGGGGCTGAACCCAGTCTGTTCCAGGAGGAGCAAACCCTCCTTCTCTCCTTCCAAAGGATAGGTAAGCAGCATGCTCTTCCACTAGAGCCTGGAACTCACCAATAGTGAATTTCCTGTTTCCAAAAGGAGAATAACCTGGGTAGGAGGTAATTTGACCCTTAGGTCATATCCTTTAAGTATTTGTACAGAATTAATAGATTTCAGAGTAGCAGCCGTGTTAGTCTGTATCTGCAAAAAGAACAGGAGTACTTGTGGCATCTTAGAGACTAACAAATTTATTAGAGCTACAGCCCACTTCATCAGATGCATAGAATGGAATGATCCTACCTCCTCTTCTCACTTTATTCCTTTAAAACAGAGCAAGAGAACCTGTGGCTCCTTAGAGCAATATTACAGCTCCCTTCATTGTCCATGTTATACACCGCATGGATTCAGAGCCTGCTAATCTGTGCTGCCAAACATTAACCAGTCTCACATGGTTGGCAGGCCAGCAACCACTCTCATTTTGTAGTAATGAATATGCTGTGCATGAACTGAGGAGAAGGCAGGATGTTGGATCATATTAAAGAAGTTCTGTATTAAAATCTCAAATGAGTTTGATTCCCCATCGTTTAAATTCCAGGGTATTACTCATTAAGAGGTCTCTTGGGTTTTGGTCTCTTGGTTTTACTGTTTCTCTCCCTCTCTGTGTGAAACTTGCAAGCTGCTAATTGTGTTAGTACATCCTAAGACAGAGTCTGTTCTCAAAGCAATACTTTGTAACAACAACTACTCACAGAGAGAGAGAGAGAGAGAGAGAGAGAGACTCAAAGCGATACTTTGTAACAACAGAAACAGCACACAGAGACGCCCCGCCCTTTTGTTGTATTTATCTCGCTTTTTTAACAATTGTGATTAAAATAGAG
Source organism: Eretmochelys imbricata (assembly GCF_965152235.1). Lineage (NCBI taxonomy): Eukaryota > Metazoa > Chordata > Testudines > Cheloniidae > Eretmochelys > Eretmochelys imbricata. Next base: position 354,747,517 of record NC_135572.1, read on the forward strand.
ATAGAGCATGTGTGTGGATGGATGCTTGGTGTGGATAATAACTGAATGACCAGGGAGGTGCCAGCCTAAGAATCCAGTGTCCATCGGCTGAAGAAGGCGTCAAGTGGAAATAACCAGAGGACCCCGGAGGGCAGACTGGAATCCACCCGACAGCCTCAAGGATGGGAGAACCGAAGAAGATAACATCTAGCAGCATGGAGCCGTCAGGAATGTGCCATCTGCTGATTGATTCAGCAACAGCATGATGAAGCAATTCCCATCGACTGGCATAGGAAGAAATTCCTATAAAAATGGACTCTAGAAACTGAGAACTTTGGGGTCTGATTCTGCAAACCAACTTCCAGGAGCATCAGATGTGCATCTGACAAGGCCCTGCTCCCTCCTCGTGTCCAGGCCACCTGGCCAGTGGCTTGGCACGAGCAACTCTAAGGCTGGTAACTATGATAACAACCTTGCAGAACCTGTGTGTGTGTGTGTATGAATGAATGCGTGAATAAATATGAAATTGAATGGAATGTTATAGCTATAACTCACTGCTTACTAGGATTCTTTCAGTATTCACAATAAATGTGGCATTTTGCCTTATGCCCTTTAATAAGATCCTGCTGGTTTTTCTTTTATTGGTATAACAAGGATACCTAATCATTGCATAACACTGGCAGTGGCAAAGCAGAGATATAGGGGGGATCTTGAAGAGGATCAGGGATAGGTGAAAGTAAAGGCTTAGATGCATCTTGTATACCAAATTTGATTAGATTTGTCTCATTCCTCATTTCTTACTTGCACGCAGCCTGGCTGCATGTACTCAGGTGGCGCAGACTGTGGTAGCTGGCTACATGTAAACTTGGCAATTCCTGCATCAGGGAATCATTGTTTAGCGTGGAGGATGGTGTATCATGTAAGTTGAGCAACAGCCTGTCTGTAATAAAACAATGAATCCTGCCTCCCTTTTTCCCAGGAGTTAGACTGCCACATTCACACTATCCCTGAGTTACAATTACTTAAGTCCTTTAACCATGATTCCTTTTACATCAGACCTTCCAAATCTGTTGATCATCATTTTTGCATTTATTTGTATTCTTTCTATTGTATCACTATCCTTTTAACGGTGAGATACCCAAATCTGTACACACTGGATCAAATTCAGCTCAGTTCATGTGAAGTTCATGCTGCTTAGTGGAGATATTCTGGATTTACACGTATATAAATGAGAGAATTTTTCCCATTATTCTATGTGGGGCCTCACTGATACTTCATACAGAAGAATTATGACCCCCCCCCTTACAACTCAAAACACTTCTCTTTAGAGATCACATTTCCTTTTTAATCATCAGTCCACTCTCTCTCTTTTTAAAACCCTTTTGACAGCCTAATAGAACTCAAATTTACCTTCTGAACTGCTAGTCCCTTTGCCAGAAGGTAGTCCTTTATCTCGGCATTTCCGGAGAATCTGTGTTTCAGGAAAACATGAATAAATGGTATAGAGTTTGCTATTTAGAAGGATTTTTAATAATTTCTAGTCAGTGGATACTGCCCAATGTACAACACTGTTTCTTAAGTGGGCTAGTGAAAGGTGTCATCCTGACTGTCCTGAAGAATAGAGTTGATAATTCATATAGAACACAGATAGCAATGATGAAGTGAGCTGTAGCTCACAAAAGCTTATGCTCAAATAAATTGGTTAGTCTCTAAGGTGCCACAAGTACACCTTTTCTTTTTGTGAATACAGACTAACACGGCTGCTACTCTGAAACAGATAGCAATGGCAGCCGCAAAGCAAGCTTCTCCACATTGCCCTGCTGCTGAGCCTCAGCACTGGCCTGGAGGAAACCTTCCCGTGATGGGAGGAGTGTTCAATGTCTTTGGCTTTTGTGCCGAGCCTGCCAATCAGGGCAAGGGACAATAAGTGATCATGAGCTTTGTGGTGAGAACATTTGTCCACTGGAAACTGGACTGAGACCCCACATTTATTTCACTTGGGCTGCCAGATAGTCTTTGGGTGGCAACACCTTTCAGTACAAACTTGAGTTGGACTTGTACCATTGATGTGGAGGTGAAGGACTCTATCTATTACCACTCCTCTGAGCCATCCAGTTCAGCCCCTCATAGCACAATTTATTATTAATAACTGATGATTAACAATTAATTATTATAAATAACACACTGGTTTTAAAAAAGATAGGGCATTCCACTGTCCCCAATGCAGCTTTTATTCACATGCATCTTCTTCGCACAGCCTCTTTGAAAAGTCCTGAGTAAGAAATGAGTAGGAACTTCAGGATTTGGCCCATTATATGTAAAGAGTCAAGCAGCAGCACTGGGAGAATCCTCATTCTGATCTCATTTGCACCATTTGCTGGGTGCTCATTTTACACCATTGTAACAACACTGACTTCCAAGGAGATACTTTTGATTTTTACACAGGGGTAAGCAAAATTAGAATCAGGATCTTCAACTTCCTAGTGGTCCCCCAGTTTATTGTGTGTCTGAACTGTGCTGTCAGTTTATAATAGATTATAAGCTCCTTGGAGCAAAGACCATGACTTCTCTTTGCATTGTAGGATTCCAAGCGCACTGATGGAGCATAGTAATTAATAATAATAAAATATCTTTTTACATTGTAAACTCTACGGACAGGGATAGTTTTTTTTGTTATTTATGCATACAGGGCCTAGCATAATAGGGTCCTGATCCCTGACTGGGGCTTCAAAACACTGCCACAGTAAAATCAATTAAAAAAATAATACTCTTACCCAAGTATAAGCATGGTTGATGAGAGTTATAGCCAAAATGCCAATACAGTATGAAAGCAGGATTTGCCCCACAACCCCACAAAAGTCTTCATCATCCCCGTCACACTCTCTGTAATCTGGTTCTTGGCTGGCAATGGCCGCTACAGGGCCATTATGTAAATAAAGCCACCAAAAATAGAGAAAAGGGAATCCCATTGAGTTTAGTTGATTAAGACACAGCATAATGTTGTTTCTCTCTTAGGAAATGGGATAAAAGAGGACAGAGTGGATTCTAATGCACCATGTGGTACCTTGGTAACCTATTGTTGACATTTATTTGTCTTAAGAGCTATCACAAGAAGTGGTCAGAACATGCTGATGACATCATTCTTGGAACCATAGTAACATGGAGGTGTAATCTAAGCACAAGGAAGACCTATTGTATTATGTTGTGAAGTTGCATTTGCTCCAAACTTTAAGTGTTTAGGTTTTTAGACCTGTTCCTGTGAAGTGCTGGGTGCCTTCAACTCCATCTGAAGTCCATGGGAGCTCAGGAAAATCAGTGCCTCCTAGGATTGGGCCCTTAATGCTGCATGAAAATTCTGTTTCTATTTTATGTTTCTGTTGCTTTTGTTCTGATGTTTGGAAAATGGATCAAAGATTGAAGGGCTTCCAGAACAACTGAAACCCTTTGATCACACAGTGGCCCAATGGGCTGGCTCTATATAGTTCCATCCTTCACCCCCTTCTTCTCTTTCCTCCCTTCCCCAGGGCAACAGTCTCTTTTTACTTTGTGCCTATGGTAGGCAGCCACTGCTCCTGTCTTTGGATGGTTTGATGGCCGGCTGCAGTTCTGGGTCCCCGCTACACTGTTCCCCTCTGTTGCTGATCCCCTTATTGTCCCAGTCTTCCACTCCCACCCAGTCTTCCCACCTCAGAATGTTGTTGTGACAGGATCTCCAGAGTGCAGCCTGGGACTGTGGGACCGCTGTGGCCCCTTAACTCACTAATCTGGGTTGTCTCTCACAACACCTTACTGGTGACAAGCAGCAAACCCCTCCACATGCTGTTACCACTCAGTACTACCACATATGCAGCCCCATGCCTAGCCAAATTGTATGAATGCTCCTAGAGCCACTCACGAATCACACAGAGAAAGACACCAGCCAAATCCCCCCCACCTCCCAGCCTTGTACCACTGGAATATATTGTCTTGCACTGCTCAAGACCCTTTCTTGAGCAATGCAAGTTTATGAATTCATTCAACACTTCATCAATGGAAAGTGGGCATGCACCAGTCTTTGTAACCTGAGCAGATTTACCAAGCCCTTCAGTCAAACCCACTGGTAAGGATAAACACTAGAATAAGTTTATTGATTACAGAAGATGGATTTAAGTGATTATGAGTGATAGACAAAAGTCAGAGTAGTTACCAAATGAAAATAAAAGACAAGCACACAGTCTAAATTCTCAACCTTATTAGACTAGGCAATATCTGGACTAAGCAGGTTTTCTCACTCCACTGGATACTGCAAGTTGGTTACAGTCTTTTATAAGCAGGCTCTCTCTGTTAGCCTGGAGACCAGTCTCCTCAGCTCCAGCATTCTCGTTACCTTCAGCATAGGTGGGAGAGGAGAAGGGATAAACCACGCGGCCTCTGTCCCCTATTTTATATCCTCATTCCATGTGCTTGGAGAACATAAATCCAAGGATATCTGGGCATTCCTGAGCCACCAGGCAAGGTTGGGCAATTCATCTGTTGTGGCCTTGCACAAGTAAGTCATTGAATTGTAACTCCCTTGCTGGTCAATGGCTGTTGATGGTTGTTTGACACATGCCCAGGTGTTGGTTACTTCCTTGCTGTTGTCTCTGGGGAGCTAATATCTGGGCAATTTCGCAACTCACGGCATATTTTAGTGACTACTATACAACACAATCTCATAACTTCATATACATTAATGATATACATATTTAGATAGAACAATGGCTTTCAGCAGATCATAACCTTTCCCATGATACCTTACATGGCATACTTTATATGAAATATCACAATTATATACAAATGATGAATATGGGGGTTCATACTCCATCATGTTGTGTCAACATATTATGTTGCTGCAAAACAGTACAGGTTTCAGAGTAACAGCCGTGTTAGTCTGTATTCGCAAAAAGAAAAGGAGTACTTGTGGCACCTTAGAACTAACCAATTTATTTGAGCATAAGCTTTCGTGAGTTACAGCTCACTTCATCGGATGCATCCGATGATTAGTCTCTAAGGTGCCACAAGTACTCCTTTTCTTTTTGCAAAATATTACAGTTTGTGTCAATATATCATCAGTTCCCATTAGTGCATTACTGTGTTGAGGTGATAGTCATGTTGCAATAATATCATCATGCTGTATATCATCAACACATCACCCAACTCATCATCCCATCATATGGAAACATCCTTACTTAGTGAGGAAATATCTTTAGGATGCACTAGTTCAACCTTGTGTCAACACTTCAAATCAAAACACAAAGTTGCACCAATGCATAAAAGCATCACATTGAAACTCTGTGGTGCTGTAACTTTGTGGAGTTGCGCTAACGTACAGTAACTCCTCACTTAACGCTGTAGTTATGTTCCTGAAAAATGCTACTTTAAGTGAAACAACGTTAAGCGAATCCAATTTCCCCATAGGAACGAATGTAAATGCGGGGGGGGGGGGGGTGAGGTTCCAGGGACATTTTTTTTTGCCATACAGTACAGTACTATAGTTGGGAGGCGTCCCCGCCTTACCCCACACAGGCACAGCCCACTGGCACTGGAGACAATGAGGCAGGAAAGGCGTCTGAAGGTGTTTGTAGGCTAAGAGAAGCACATTGTGCAGCGGCAGCTTCCCCTACTCTGCAGCACTGGGGGCGGAGGGCTCAACTCTTGGCCTGCCCACTCCACCCTTCCCCCAAGCCCCCACCCTTAACGCGCCTCTTCTTCCCCTCCTCCCCCTTTACTCCCTCCCTCCCTGTAGCAAGGCAGTCTGGCTCCCCGCCGCCCTGGAGACGGACGAGCCTCTCTGGACACCAAAGTGGGCAGAGCCGGTGAACCCTGCACCCACCCCTCCGAGGTCAAGGCACAGGACAGGAAGTATAAAAGCCCGACCCCAGAGCTGACTTGAAACACAGCCACCAGAGAGGCCAGATGCCTGTGGAGGAGCTTCTAGCTGGGAGACCACGGCAATGGGTGGCCGACCCGGGGACTGGCCAGACCAGCCAATGCCTGAGGCTAGCCCGAGCCCAGAGACGCTGCCAAGCCAACCGTGCGCCAGTTACCCCGAGGAGCCCATGGCGTGTGACCCCTGGAAGGACGTTGTCCGGACCCAGGTACCTTTAGAGGGGGAGGTAGCCTGGGGGCAGCCGACCCTAGTCAGGCTGCAACACCGCCAGAGCCTACGTCAGTGTGTTGCGGCCAGGATCCCCACTGACACAGCAGCAGGTCTTCTGCCGCTGCTAGGGCCCCGGGCTGGGATGCAGTGGAGTGGGTGGGCCTGCGTCCCCCCTGCCACCCAACTCGCGGGTGGCAGTCTCCCCCTCTCCCAGGCCGCTCTGATCCAGGGCCTGGGCCTTGTTAATAGTGAACCGTTTGCCCAACCCCTGCCTGAGGGCCTGCGCCACCGACTGGTTGTTGCCCCGCCCTGATCCAGGGCCTGGGCCTGGCCAATAGTGAACTGTTTGCTCAGTCGCTGCCTGAGGGCCTGAGCCACCGACTGTTTGTTGCCCTGCCCTGATCCAGGGCCTGAGCTGGCTAATACTGACGGCTTGAGCTACTGACTGTTGGCCCCGCAGGCAGGCTAGTTCCCCGACACACCTGACAGAAGTAGCGAGGCGGTCTGGCTCCCCGCCACCCCAGAGAGGGACGGGCTGGCCGAACCCCCCTACGCGTGGTGGAGAATGTGGGCATTGATCCCCCGATGCTTGTGAGAAGGGATGTGCGGAGGAGTGTGCCCAAGCAACCACAGATATGGATAAGCTTATTAAGTTCTTAGCCGAAAGCCGACAACAGCAGCAGACGGCCCAGCTCCAGCTCCAGCAGCAGCAACAGGCAGCCACCCAGCTCCAGCAGCAGGTGGTCCAACAGCTGATTTTGGAGCTGGGATGCCAGCACTGGGACCACCAGCAGCAATGCCTACAGCAGTTGGTGACCTTGTAGCCCCATCCTGCTGGACCACCCAGCCTAGCCCCTCCCATCCGGTGAACAAAGATGGGACCCAACGATGACCCAGAAGCCTTTCTTGTGACTTTTGAAAGGGTGACATTGGTCGCAGGCTGGGCCCAAGACCAGTGGGCAACCATCTTGGCCCCGTACCTGACCGGGACCGCCCAAACCGTATATCGGGGCCTGTCCATGGACGTGGCATGGGACTACACCCGGGTAAAGGCGGCAATCTTAGGTGCCTTGGACGTTAGTCCAGAGACCTTCTGACAACAGTTCTGGAGCTTGGTCTATCCTACAGGGGCCCGACCCTGGATGGTAGCCCAAGACTTGAGGGAAGCGTGCAAGCGGTGGCTACAGCCCGAAAGGCAGACCCTGGATGAGCTCGTTGAACAAATTATTCTGGAGCAATTCGTCCATATACTCCCATCGCGGGGGAGGGTCTGGGTCCTCCGCCACCAGCCTACGACGTTAATGGCTGCCTAATGGAGGACTTCCTTGCTGCCGAAGCACCGGTGGGGCCAATCATTAGAGCTGCCCCGCCGGGACCAGAGAGCCCTAACCCAGAGAAAAGGGGTGGCCACCCGGATCGAACCACGAAACCCGTCATGGGGCCCGGAGCCCCGACCCCGGCCTGCCGAGTCCCCAGTTCGACAAGCCCTGGCACCTCGACCAGATACCCGAGGGACCAACCAAAGCCCTCCCAGGGGCCAGGCGGGAACACTGTCCCACCCGGGATGCGCAGACCTCGGACCCTGTTTTTCCTGTGGGAAATATGGCCATTTACAGTGCGACTGCACTGGAATGGATTGCAGCTTCGGCCAGGTCTGCACGGGAGAAACCCGTGCCTGACGTCCACAGGCCACCAAGATTACAGTGCCAGTGGTTGTTGGGGATTGCCCAACCTTAGCCCTAATTGATTCAGGCTGCGGTCAGACGCTTGTTCGTCAAAGCCTAGGCCTCCAGGCTGATCCACGCCTGGGGATGATCCCTCTACAGTGCATTCATGGTGATGTACGACCCTACCCCAGTGCCCAAGTCCGGCTGACCGTGGATGGGGTCACATGATCGATGGTGATTGGCCTGGCTTCTCAGCTCACCTACCCGGTAATCCTGGGGTGGGACTGGCCAGACTTCCCGGAAGTCCTCCACTTAAATGCCGACGAAAGTCCCGCAGTTACGCCAGCACCGGAAGGGGGCCTTCCTGAGACCCAGTCGGAGGGGGAGGAGGCACCAGACCCCAACGGACTGGAAGAAGAACCCGCGGATGCCCTGCCAGACACTGCTGCTGAACCCCTGCTTCACACTGACTTTTGTCGTGACCAAAGGGCAGATACCACCCTCAGTCACGCTTACGAACAACTAGTCATGGTCGATGGAGCCGTAATTGACCCACACTGGGCGAAGCAGTGGCCACACTTCAAACTGCATCAGGATTGGCTCTATCAAGTAGAATGGGACCCGCGCATGGGAGAACCCCAGAGCCAACTACTCGTGCCTCAATGTCACCGGCAGGCTCTAATGAAACTCACCCACGACATCCCTGCTGCTGGGCACTTGGGCCATGAGAAGACTCTAGCCTGGATACTGACATGCTTCTTCTGGCCCGGCATGCATCAGGAAGTAAGGAACTATTGTAGCTCCTGTCCCGAGTGCCAGAGCCTATGTCAGTGTGTTACGGCCAGGAACCCTATTGACACAGCAGCAGGTCTTCTGCCACTGCTAGGGCCCCGGGCTGGGATGCAGTGGAGTGGGTGGGCCTGTGTACCCCCTGCCACCCAACTCGCGGGTGGCAGTCTCCCCCTCTCCCAGGCCACTCTGATACAGGGCCTGGGCTTTGTTAATAGTGAACTGTTTGCCCAGCCCCTGCCTGAGGGCCTGAGCTACTGACTGTTTGTTGCCCTGCCCTGATCCAGGGCCTGGGCCTGCTAATAGTGAACGGTTTACTCAGCCTTGCCTGAGGGCCTGCACCACTGTTTGTTGCCCACCCCGATCCAGGGCCTAGGCTGGCTAATACTGAGCTGTGTGCTCAGCCCCGCCTGACGGCCTGAGCTACTGACCGTTGGCCCCGCAGCCAGGCTAGTTCCCCGACACACCTGACAGAAGTAGCGAGGCGGTCTGGCTCCTCGCCGCCCCGGAGAGGGATGAGCCGGCTGAACCACCCTACACTCCCTTGCCTCCTGCCCGTGGCAATCAGCTGGCTTGCAGCGTTCAGGAGGCAGGGGAGGGAGGGGGAGCCTGCCAGCTGGCTTGCGGCGTTCAGGAGGCAGAAGGGAGTGGGGAGGAGTGAGGACATGGCGCGCAGGCTCCCCCTCCCTCCCGAACGCCACAAGTCAGCTGATTGCCGCAGGCAGGAAGCAGGGGAGGAAGGGGTGAGGCACGCCATGTCCTCGCTCCTCCTCCCTCCCTCCTGCCCATGTCACTGGTTTGCGGCGTTCAGGAGGCAGGGGAGGGAGGGGGAGCCTGCACGCTGAGTTCTTGCTCCTCCCCCCCTCCCTTCTGAACTCCGCAAACCAGCTGATTGTCGTGGGCAGGAGGAAGGGGGAGGAAGTAGAAGGCACTGATCTGCGGGGTCTGCTGGCGGGCGGGAGGCGCTGTGGCAGAGGGGGGTGTAGAGGAGCTGATGGGGGGCTGCCAGCTGTGGAAAAAGCAGGCAGCCAAATGACGTTATAGCAAAGCATTGCACAACTTTAAATGGAGCATGTTCTGTAATTGAGCAGGGAAGTCAGATCGAAACAACGTTAAGCGAGAGGACGTTAAGTGGGGAGTTACTGTATCACTGTGAGGTGGCAAAATTTAAAGACAACACAAAACTACTCAAGATAATTAAGCCCAAAGCTAATTGCAAATCACAAAACTGGGTGACTGGGCGACAAAATGGCAGATGAAATTCAATGTTGATAAATGCAAAGTAATGCACATTAGAAAACATAATCCCAATTATACATATCAAACGATGGGATCTAAATTAGCTGTTACTACTCAAGAAAGAGATCTTGGAGTTTTGTAGTGGTAATGAGGCCAATGCAAACAGGGTGGCCCATTTCAAACAACTGACAAGAAGGTCAATCACTCGATAACTACCCTGTTCTAAAAAGAAAAGGAGTACTTGTGGCACCTTAGAGACTAACCAGTTTATTTGAGCATGAGCTTTCGTGAGCTACAGCTCACTTCATCAGATACATACCGTGGAAACTGCAGCAGACTTTATATATACACAGAGAATATGAAACAATACCTCCTCCCACCCCACTGTCCCGCCGGTAATAGCTCATCTAAAGTAATCGTCAGGTTAGGCCATTTCCAGCACAAATCCAGGTTTTCTCACCCTCCACCCCCCCACACAAATTCACTCTCCTGCTGGTGATAGCCCATCCAAAGTGACAACTCTTTACACAATGTGCATGATAATGAAGTTAGGCCATTTCCTGCACAAATTTGTGCAGGAAATGGCCTAACTTCATTATCATGCACATTGTGTAAAGAGTTGTCACTTTGGATGGGCTATCACCAGCAGGAGAGTGAATTTGTGTGGGGGGGTGGAGGGTGAGAAAACCTGGATTTGTGCTGGAAATGGCCTAACCTGACGATTACTTTAGATGAGCTATTACCGGCGGGACAGTGGGGTGGGAGGAGGTATTGTTTCATATTCTCTGTGTATATATAAAGTCTGCTGCAGTTTCCACGGTATGTATCTGATGAAGTGAGCTGTAGCTCACGAAAGCTCATGCTCAAATAAACTGGTTAGTCTCTAAGGTGCCACAAGTACTCCTTTTCTTTTTGCGAATACAGACTAACACGGCTGTTACTCTGTACCCTGTTCTATTCATTCCCTCTGAAGCATCTGGCATTGGCCACTGATGGAAGACAGGATGCTGGGCTAGATCGACCATTGCTAGATGACCCAGCATGGCCACTCTTATGTTGTGTTCTTATGCCAGTGCTTCACTAATGTCATGTGGACGTGTCACCAGGCACCAACACATCACTAACATGCTGACATGTCACCATATGCCATTGAACCGTGACGGCCGGCTGCCGACGTGCCTCGGTCGCGCTGACGTGTCACCGCGTGGGGCCGAACCGTGAGGGCCGGCTGCCGACGCGCCTCGGTCGCGCTGACGTGTCACCGCGTGGGGCCGAACCGTGACGGCCGGCTGCCGACGCGCCTCGGTCGCGCTGACGTGTCACCGCGTGGGGCCGAACCGTGACGGCCGGCTGCCGACGCGCCTCGGTCGCGCTGACGTGTCACCGTGAGGGTTGCCAACTCTGACTGAAGCTATACCGGGAGATTTCCCCCTCCCCCCTTCCCCGCCAACATGCCATAATGTCATTTTCTTAAAATATCCCATTAAAATCCCCCGGGCTGCATTCAACAGCCACCAGGGGATCGACGCCGGCTCCGGGAGACTCGCTCCAGGCCAGTCCCGCGCCTCACCCCTGTCACAGGAGCGCGGGCGGGAGCGGCGGGAGCTGCGGGAGCCGCTCGCGGATGGCGGCACTGCCGGCGGGAAGTTCACGGGCCTCGGCGCCGCGCGCCGGCCCCTCCCCCACGTCCATCGCGCCTCACACCCGCTCCCGCCGAAACGGGACAGCGGAGAAGCGAGGGGGAGGGGGAGGGGCAACGGCTGGCGGCGCGCTCCCGTCCCCATGGCAACAAGCCCCTCCCTCCCCGGTGGGAAGGCTTACCTCCCGGCCGGCGGCCGCGCGTGGTCGGCGCAAGCGCAGTGGGGACCGGTGCGGGGGAGCGTGGTGAGTGTTGGAAGACGGGGGCTTCCGGCCCCCTTCGCGCCATGGGGAGTGCCACCCCCTTCCGCCTCCTCCGAGCCGGCTGCTCGCTGGAGGGGGAGGGGCTGGGGGAGAGGCTCTGCCCCCCCCCCGCGCTCCCCATTGCCCCTGGGTGCGGTCTGTGCCCCTCCCCCACGGGGAGCGCCGGGTGGGCCCCGCGTGCGGCCCCTCCCGTGCCTGGCCACAGCGGGAGGGGGGCGGCCGCTGCCCGCCCAGCAGGTGCCGGCCCACCGGGCAGGGCTGGGCCCCGCTAGCGGTGTCGTGCCCGGCGCCGCCGGCAGCAGCCGTTAACCTCCCTGGTGCGGGCCCAGCCGCCGTGCTGGGCGCCCCCAGCGAAGTGGGGCTGGTCTGTTGCCGGCACCCCTTGGCAGCGGTGGTTCGTGGCCTGGGTGCGGGCCCAGCCGCCGTGCTGGGCGCCCCCAGCGAAGTGGGGCTGGTCTGTCGCCGGCACCCCTTGGCAGCGGTGGTTCGTGGCCTGGGTGCGGGCACAGCCGCCGTGCTGGGCGCCCCCAGCGAAGTGGGGCTGATCTGTCGCCGGCACCCCTTGGCAGCGGTGGTTCGTGGCCTGGGTGCGGGCACAGCCGCCGTGCTGGGCGCCCCCAGCGAAGTGGGGCTGATCTGTCGCCGGCACCCCTTGGCAGCAGTGGTTCGTGGCCTGGGTGCGGGCACAGCCGCCGTGCTGGGCACCCCCAGCGAAGTGGGGGCTGATCTGTTGCCAGCGCTCCTTCGTAGTGGCGACTAATGTCCCTGCTGTAGATGCAGCCTCTGGCCTACCCTCCCGCTCAGGAAAGTGGGGCTGATCCACTGCCCCCTGGCAGCGGTGGCTAATGGTCCCTAGTGTAGATACAGCTGTGCAGTACAGAGGGGCCCAGCTGATCTGCACATCCCAGGGGTGTCCTGCAGATTGGCCAACTCTGGGAAACAGGAAGCACTGTCTTACAGTTACATGTATTACTGTAGATTGTGCTCAAGAGTCCCAGTCATGGACCAAGGCTCCATTATGTCAGGTGCTGTATAAACAGAACAAAAAGACAGTCTCTGTCCCAAAGAATTTACAGTCTAAGGCCTGGTCTACACCTAAAACTTAGATTGACCTAGCTGTATTGCTCAAGGGTATGCAAAACTCCCCTAGGAGATGTAGGTAAACTGACTAAGTCCCATGGTAGATGCTGCTAGGTTGGCAGAAGAGTTATTCTGTCAACCTAGTTACTGCGTCTCAGAGAGGTGGGTTTACTACAGTGACGGCAAAACCCCTTATGTGGCTGTAGCAAGTGTCTGAGACGAGATAATACATAGATACAGACAGAGCAGGGAGTACCAGGAAAAGGGAGCTACGGCAACACTGAAAAGTTAAGTCAACTGAGCAGCATCGCTCAGAGGTGAAAAATCCACACCACTGAGCAAAGTAGGCAAGCAGACCTAACCACCAGTGTAGGCAGTGCTAGGTCAACCTAGCTACTGCCTTTCAGGAAGGGGATTAACTATGGTCATGGGAAAACCCATCCCGTCACTCTACTGAATGGCTACACTGAAGCTTGTCGTTGTGCTGCTGTAGTGTTTCAAGTGTAGACCAACCCTGAGACAAAATTGGTCAGTGTGATATGCAGTGGCCTCAGCATGCCAGCAGCCTATCTTGTCAAGTGTTTGGTAGGCATCATGGTAAAGTGAAATAGCTTTGAGGATGTTCATGCAGAGTACCTCCCAAGCATTAGGGACAGCATGGGAGAAAGTGTGAAGCTGCTTCTCTGAAGTGTTCAATTATTTAACTATTAAGCTGCAACTAATGTGATTCATTAGAATGTAATAACAGTTCAGTGAACACATTTGTCCCAGTTTCTACATGTTATATACTCCATCTTTGAATGGGAGCATAACAAATATTTAAGCAGGCAATTGTAGGTGGGAAGGTTAATTTTAGTGGAGGATTATGTGTTAATAATACTTGGTCAGATTTTTAAAAGTGTAGTAGTATTATCATCCTCAAACATAGTGAGGAACGGAGGCGGTCAGGGTGGATTTGATTTAGATCATGGAAGACTCGATTTAATAATGGTTTTCTACATAAAAGTGCATTCTTGATGGTTGTTATAACCTTAATATATATTATTCACAACTCAGAGATAAAAAGAAAAGGAGCACTTGTGGCACCTTAGAGACTAACAAATTTATTTGAGCATAAGCTTTCGTGAGCTACAGCATCCAGTGATGTGAGCTGTAGCTCACAAAAGCTTATGCTCAAATAAACTTGTTAGTCTCTAAGGTGCCACAAATCCTCCTTTTCTTTTTGCGGATACAGACTAACACGGCTGCTACTCTGAAACTCGGAGATAGATGTAGGTTTCATTTTTAGAAGGTACACGCTCTACATTTTTAAACAGTGATTTATTTTGAAAACATTTCAGATTAGTTTTACAGCTATATCAGAAAATTGAATGATTGTTTGGTTATTTAATTTACCAAAGGTAATTGAAGCAGATAGTTCACCTCCCAATGACTTCATAAATATCTCCAGTTCAACAGGTTAATCATTAATATTTGGAGGATTTTCTTGCTATGCTGTATTAGGAGGAGAACATCACCAGACAGACATTTAAATTGTTTTATTTAACTAAAACAACAACGTTAAGTATTCTGGATTTTTTTTCTTCAACAGCAAACATATAATATTTTAACAAAGCAAGCATATCTCCAGATCTCTTCTCCTTGTCCAGATCTATTCTGCCCCCAACAATCTTCTATTCATTGAACTTTTTGAAACTTTGTGATTTTAGAGAGAGGTAAGGGATTGACTCTGTGTACACAAATTTGCAGAGGAACAATAGAGTTGAGGTCTGTTATTTCTCACCTCTATATATTTATTTATTTAAAAACATTTTTGCTGTTAACAAGCATGTTACCACTGAGGAGACAAATCCACAGTTTGAGAACTGCAAAACTAAGTATCTCTGATGGTATCTTCTAGACTGAGCACTGAGTCCCATTGGGAAGATAGAAAGATTAACGTAAAAAATCTATACAGAAGCCTGTGGAACCCCATAATATTGGGTCCCTAATCCATGAACTATTGGAAATCATTTACAAAACTTTTCTTAAACATGACATGAATATATTGTCTCATACTATAGAATTAGAATTTATAATCCGTATTCCATGATGAGATATCTTTGAACTATAATGTATCTTAATTAAAACTATCTCTAGATAGGTTTTTTCCCTCAAAAAGCATTTTATCAAAAAAAAATCCAATTTAAATTAAAAAAATCATTGATTTTTATCCACCCTAGGGGCAGTATTTTAGTGCAATAGCCAGTTCTCAATCCAACAATGTATGTAGTGCCCATTAAAGTGAAAGGGAAGCGTCTGTACAAAAGGACTGCAGGATCTTACAAGGTCTCTCATCCCTATGACTCCCCACAGACCAGAAGAGAGAAAAATCTTGCATATCACTTACTAAAGGACAGTAGCTTTCAAAAATGTACTGAATGGTTACTTAATCCATGTGACTTCCCCCTGCCCCCCATGTTTTATCCACAAAAACTGGGGGTAAAAGTGTTTTTCAAGCATGTCTGTAAAGTGAAAAATATGAACTTCCAGGAGTTTGATGGTCTGGGCTTGATTCTGCTTTGTTTCCCAATATATATTGGGACTAACTATTATAAAACTGGCGTGAGTTGAGAATCTGGCACTCCGTCCTGTGTGGGTAGGTTTTCCTTCCCAACACCCAAATGGTAAAAGTAGCTCAGTGTTCGTTATGGTCCTAATGAGTAGAGAATGCTCACAGAAGGAGCTATGTGAAAAAAGTATTTTTTAGCCCAAGGAAAAAAAAGGACTTAACACTGTTTACTATTAAATATTAATCTGTAACTAGAAATGAACTCCCTAAATGCAATTTCCTAGGGACTGCTTAACTTTTCTTTAGTCTGGTGCTAAAGGAGAGTGACACTATATAAATATCTCAATTCTTGTCTTTCCCTATGCTTCTCTCTTTACAGATGATGCAGGGGGAACAGAGTCCAGCTACTTCCCTCATTGACAGAACCATCAAGATGAGGAAGGAGACAGAGGCCAGAAAAGTGGTTTTGGCTTGGGGACTCCTTAATGTGTCAGTTGCAGGCATGATTTATACTGAAATGTAAGTTCCCTAACAGTTTTAAAACTTACTAAAGGATGTCATTATGTTCCTACATATTTCCATGTATTGTGAGTCAGAGAGATGCCATCTCAATTTTTTTTCTCTTTCAGGACTGGAAAACTGATAAGTTCATATTATAACATTACATACTGGCCACTGTGGTATATTGGTAAGTGTTTGTACTTGGTGATGGTTTACTTATGTGAGGAAACAGCATCTAAATTCAACCCTTTTGTTTTCTTTATGTCAGTATTTGAAAATTTTTAACCCGCTTTTTGATCATAGAGAAATTGGACTTCACTTTCCATGTCCAGTTTGGATCTGTCTGGGTTTATCTCCTGTGACAAACTTGCAGCAAAAAAAGCTTATCTGTTATCTTAGATCAAGTTTCATGTGTGTTAAGGCTTTCAGAAAGTAGAAGACAGAACTTTACTACTGACGTGGTGCGATAGGTGTGCTTTACGTTTCATGTAGGAGTTAGACAAAGCTCTTTTTTTCAAGATGTCTACAAGCTAAATGAGAGAGATGAAACTAACAAAGGATGAAAATGAAGAGTGGGAATAGACATGTAAGAGATCAATGATAGAAAACTTTCGAAAAGGCTGGATTTGAGGAGAGGGAGTTGTAGGTTGTTCCGAACCTGGGGATGATGTGAAAATGAAAGCATGTCGCAGCTTTAGGGGAAATTGCTTCAGATTCCTTAAACACAGTGATGTGTTGTCATGGCATCCATGTTGATATGTAAATATAACACCATATTAACTAAATATAAACAAAGCTAAGTTGGGTATTGTCTTCCAACTCTTTAGGCATCACTTGTTTTTTCAAATGGTGGAGTTACACTTGTAACCTGTAGAGATGTCAGCTGGTCTAGATTCCAAAACTTACTTTCTCTAAAGAATGTGAAGCTTATAAAGCAGCCCTTTGTTTATGTATGTGATTTTTTTTTTTAATTAACTTGTATGATTAAAATATAGAAAACCTGTCTCCAGAGTTCTTGCATAAAATATGTCCCTGACTATCTTGGCTAATAGCTGTTGATCCTCCATGAATTTATCTAATTTTTTTTTTAATCCTGTTACACTTTTGGCCTTCACAACATCCTATGGAAATGAGTTCCACAGGTTGACTGTGCATTGTATGAAGAAGTACTTCCTTATATTTGTTTTAAACTTGCTGCCTATTAATTTAATTGGGTGACCCTTTATTCTTGCATTATGTGAATGGGTAAATCACACTTCCCTGTTCACCTTCTCCATAACCTTCATGATTTTACAGACCTCTATCACAGGGTTCTCCAAACTTTTTGAATCGCGCACCCCCAGGGCCAGCTCTGGGGAAGCAAAAAAAAAAAAAAGAGCTGCTGGCGGCGTGCCACCAAAGACTGAGCAGGGAGAGCCGAGTTGCCGGTGGCGCTCCTCCTGCCATGCATCCCACTTTGGAGATCACTGCTATATCATATCCCCGTCCCTGTAGTTGTCTTTTCTAAACTGAACAGTCCTAGTCTTTTTATCCCTCCTCATATGGAAGCTGTTCCATACCCCCTACTCATTTCTGTTGTCTTTCTCTGTACCTTTGCCAATTCTAATATACCTTTTTTGAGATCAGGCAACCAGAACTGCATGTAGCATTTAAGGAGTGTGTGTACCATGGATTAATATAGTGGCATTATGATGTTTTCTGTTTTATTATCTGTCCCTTTGCTAATGGTTCCTAACATTCTGTTAGTATTTTTGGCTGCCGTTGCACATTGAATGGATGTTTTCAGAGAACTATCCATGATGACTCCAAGATCTCTTTCTTGAGCGGTAACAGTTTATTTAGACCTCATCACTTTGGAAAACATAACCCCAACTATATATACAATGTTCATTACTTTGAACTAACTGACAGTTAATTTCATCCGCTGTTTTGTCGCCTAGTCACCCAGTTTAGTGAGATCCCTTTGTAACTCTTTGCAGTTAGCTTTGGACTAGGGATGTAAATATAGTTTTAAAAAGTACCTGTTTAAACTATTAAAATTATATTGGTTAACTGTTTTAATCGTTAAGTTTACAATCTACATTTTACATCCATACTTTGGACTTAACTATCTGGAATAGTTTTGTATTGTCTGCAAGTTTTGCCACCTCACAAGTCACCCATTTTTTCAGATCATTTATGAATATGTTGAACAGCACAGGATCCTTGGGGGACCCTGCTATTTACCTCTTTCCATTGTGAAAACTGATCACTTATTCCTACCATTTGTTTTCATCTTTTAACCAGTTACTGATCTTTGAGAGGACCCCCCCCCGCCTTATCCCATGATTGCTTATTTTGCCTAAGAGTTTTTGGTGAGGGACCTTGTCAGGCTTTATGAAAGTCCCAGGACACTATATCCACTGGATCACCCTTGTCCACATGCTTGTTGACCTCCTGAAAGAATTTTAAATAGATTGGTGAGGTATGATTTCCTGGTATAAAAGCCGTATTGACTCTTCCCTAGCATATAGTGTCCATCTATGTGTTTGATCATTTTGTTCTTTACTATAGTTTCAACCTTCAAGCTTGCTTGGCACAGAAGTTAGGCTTACAGGTCTGTAATTGCCAGTGTTGCCTATGGATCCTTTTTTTAAAAATCCGCATTACATGAGCTATCCTCCAATTATCTGGTACTGAGGCTGATTTGAGTGATAGGTTACATACCACGGTAGTAGTTCTGCAGTTTCTTATTTGAGTTCCTTCACAACTCTTGGGTGATTACCATTGGGTCCTGGTGACTTATTACTGTTTAATTTACAAATTTTTTCCAAACCTCCTCTACTGACATCTCAGTCTGGGACAGTTCTTCAGTTTTGTCACTTAACTAGAATGACTTGGATGTGGGGATCTCCCCCATATCCTCTGCAGTTAGGACTGATGCAAAGAATTAATTTAGCTTCTCTGCAATGGCCTTGTCTTCTGTGAGTGCTCCTTTAGCACCTTGATTGTCCAGAGGCCCCACTCACTGTTTGGCAAGCTTCCTGTTTCTGATGTACTTAAAAAAAAGTTTGCTATTTAGTTTTGGTGGATAATGCATCTTTCCAAAATGGTACAAAGAATATACAGTAACTTTTACCATGATAGTGCTCATATCAGTAGAGTGGGAAAACAACATGAGATGTCAGAGACAAGGTGGACCAACGGAAGTTGGTCCAATAAAAGATATTACCTTACTCACCTTGTTTCTTTAATATCCTGTGACCAACATGGCTACAACAACACTGCATACAGCATAAGATGTTAACAGTTACTGATTTTGTAAATGGTGAGCAATTTAAGAACACTCTAAAATATAAAGAACTAACTTGTTAAAGTAATGGTTTTTGTTTTTTGTTCTAGAACTTGCACTTGCATCTTTGTTCAGTCTGAATGCCTTATTTGATTTCTGGAGGTATTTCAAATATACTGTGGCACCAACTAGCTTAGTTATGAGTCCTGGACAGCAGACCCTTCTTGGGCTTCAGAATGCATGTAAGTGTGACAATTATCTCTGGCAGTAGTCTTTAAAATGGTGTCTACATGTGAGTTTGTAAATGTTTAACCTTCTGAACAGACTGTCATAGGTCTCAATCTAGCATGGGCCTCCAAACACAGATGACTAGAAAAACAAGAGAGATGCAGTCAATACCTTCTGAACGGTAGGAGAGTTGATTCAGGGAGCATTTTGATTGACTTCACCTTACTGCTCCCTGCAGATGGGGTAACTAGGTGAAGTGGAATGAAAATTCAGAAGATCAAGAAGTTACTTGATTACCATGTACCAGTAACTTCATGAAAGAAAGTATTGAGTGATAAAGGGCTCTTTACTTTAGCAGAGAAAGGCATAACAAGAACCCATGGCTGGAAGCTGAAGCCTGACAGAGTTAACTTAGAACACATTTTTAACAGTGAGCGTGACTGACTTGGAACAAACTGCTGAAGGAAGTGGTGGATTATCGCTCTCTTGATATCTTCAAATCAAGACGGAATGCCTTTGTGGAAGATATTCTTCAGTCAAACACAAGTTATTGGGGTCAGTATAGGGCAGGGGTTCTCAAACTCAGGGTTGTGACCCCTCAGGGTGTCATGAGGTTATTACATTGGGAGCCACGAGTGTCAGCCTCCACCCCAAACCCTGTTTCACCTCCAGCATTTATAATACTGTTTAACACTTTTTTTAAAAAATGTATATTTATTTGTAAGGGGGGGTCGCACTCAGAGGCTTGCTGTGTGAAAGGGGTCACCAGTACAAAAGTTTGAGAACCACTGGTGTAGGGGTAATTGGGTTAAATTATATGGCCTGTGTTAGGAGGTTGAACTAGATGATCACATGGACCCTTCTGTCCCTAATCTATGAATCTGTATCACTGTTTCCAACATCTGCAAACAAATGCATATATCTAAATGGTTCATAATGTCTCTTCCATCTTTGACCTCTGATCTAGAGCAGTAGCGAGTGGGGGAGCCAGGGGAATTAGCAAAAAGTTACTTGAGGGGAGATAATTGGAACAGGAGAAGAAGCAATAATGATAAAGAACAAACAAAACAAAAAAAGACAGGAGAAAAGGGTGACTGGTGGAGTGTAGGAGACAAAAACAATGAGAGAAATTCAAACTCTATGGTGAATGGGCTGAGGTGTAGTTCCCTGTGTGTGGGACTGGGGAGGAGGCACAGATGGAGGGCTTATGTTTAAATAAGACATCATAGTAATCTACACACTGGGTAAAAATAGCCATGTTAGAAACCTTAAGGTAAAATATAAAAATGACAAACTAAACATCAGTCCCTTCATAAAATATTTTGAGTTTCTAAACAAATTACTAAGAAACAGAAGAACATGACAAAGTAGATGTACCAAATGTGGAATGCCAGCACACGACTACCACACTTGACTAGTCTGACCTCTGACTGCAGAAAGATGCCACCAGGTTGGAGGGACTTCATAGGAAAGCATCAATAAAGATCAGGGGCATAGAAGAACATGAGTAAGGATTGTGGTGTAGTGTGATTGATCTACGTGCAAAGATTAAAACAAGTATGTGTAATTTGACTAAACTATGAAGGGAACATATCAGTCCCTGGGTATTGAAACTCTTTGGAGATGGTGTGTATAGGTAGGGTTAAGAAAATGAAGTTAAAAATGGAAACTTTCCCAAAGAACCTGACTGAAGCTCCTTACTAGAGAAATTTTAAATTAGATATGCCTATAATAGTGCTCTGTGCAAAGCACTTGCTTGCTATTGTAGCTAGGCACAGTACAAGAGCTTTAAAATAGTAGGGTCCATCCATAAGGAACAACCTTGTAAAGAATAGGAAATGTTCCTGCATTGACCATAGGGAAGGACTGGATGTGACGTAATAGGTCTCTCATTATGTGTGTTACTATTATTTGTGTATACTGCTATGTTTGTAATAGCAAAGTGCTGAGAGAGCCCTGCTGAGCTAGACCAGGGGCGGGCAAACTTTTTGGCCTGAGGGCCACCTTGGGTTTCCAAAATTGTATGGAGGGCCGGTTAGGGGAGGCTGTGTCTCCCCAAACAGCCAGGCATGGCCTGGCCCCCGCCTCTAATCTGACTCCCTCTCCCCCCGCACCCCCCCCGCCACCTCGTGACTGCTCCCCCAGGACTCTTACCCTATCCATCACCCCCTGTCCCCGGACCCCCCACCCTTGACTGCCCCCTGCCGCTCCATCCAATCACTCTTCTCATTCCTGATTGCCCCCCGGGACCCCTGCCCCATCCAACCACCCCTTCTCCCTGTGCCCTGACAGCCCCTGGAACCCCTGCCCCTGACTGCCCCCCGCCACCCCATCCAACCCCCCCCCCCTTCCTGACTGCCCCGCCCAGGACCCCTGCACCTACTCAACCTCCCTGTTCCCCGCCCCCTGACCACCACCTCCAACTCCCCTGCCCTCCGTCCAACCCCTGTCTGCCCCCTTACCACGCTGCTTGGGGCACCGGTGGCTGGCTACAGCTACGCCGCTCAGAGCACCGGGTCAGGCCGTGGCTCTGCAACTGCGCTGCCCGGCCGCCCAGAACGTTGCGCCGGCAGTGCGGTGGCGCTGAGGCTGCGGGGGAGGGGAGACAGCAGTTGAGGGGCTGGGAGCAAGCCTCCCAGGCCAGGATCTCAAGGGCCGGGCAGGAGGGTCCCGCGGGCCGGCTATGGTTTGCTCACCTCTGAGCTAGACTGTATACAAACACATAGCAAGATAATCCCTGCCCTGAAGTGGTTTCAGTCTAAATAGGTAAGATAAAGGGTGGAAGAAAGGAAGTATTTTATTCCCACTTTGCAGATGGAGAACTGAGGCACAGAGGTGTAGTGACTTACCCAAGGTCACACAGTGTGTCTGTAGCAGAATTTAACCCAAGTCTTTTGAGTTTCAGTGGAGTTTTCAAACCACAAGACCATCCTTTTACTTTTTCACAGCTCTAGTTTCTGTGCTTGTGACTTGGCTGCTGAATTTTATGGGTCTGAGATTTTTCAACTCTCCTTTTCTGGTCTCAGTGTAGGATTTTCTTAAGATAGTAAAGAAGTAAAACAACAATTAAGAAAAATGATCCAGACTTCTGCTCCTTCAGCCCTAATTCTGCTTTTTTTTATTACAGCAGTACAAACAACTCCGCCCCGTGAGCTAGTGACCAAGAAAGTCCCTTCTTCAACACCTTCTCCTCCAATCCAGGGTCAGAGTGTGCTGAGTTACAGCCCATCCCGCTCACCTAATACCAGCCCAAAGTTTGCCACTGGTTGCATGACTGGGTACAGCCCTCAGCTACAGACTTTGTCAGGCAGCAGCAGTTCTTATAGCACTGCTGTGACCTACTCACCAAACAGCAACTACAGTAAGGTAATAGCCTTGATAACCCAATGTAACAAGTTGGAATTTGCTTATTGGATTGCTTGTATTGTGCCCTACACTGCAGAACCTGATTCTCCAGTAGCATGCACCTTGTGTATTTATTTACACCCTTTGCACAGCAGATGTAAAATTTTACCCGACAGGAATTCTCCAGTCTCCCACTGGTGATAGCATTTTATTCACTTTGCACCACCTGGCAGTCATGCAGTAAGAATTTAAATAAACCAACCAGCAGCTGAAACATACTAAAGCCAAAGTGGTGTCTAGTTTAACAGTAACTAGCAATGCAATAACAACTTGGATAAATGGGGATAAATAACATTAATTTTGTTTACAGATTGTTTTATTTGTAAAGCTGGAATTCTACTTATTAGTTTCAATCATTCACTCTATTTCCCACAGGTATCCAGCTTCAGTCCCTCCCCTGGTGCCTCACCATACCCCACCAGCATTGGACCAGTGGAAAGCAGTGGGCTGAGGTCTCGGTACCGTTCTTCGCCAACTGTGTATAACTCGCCTATTGGCAAAGAAGATTATATGACAGACCTAAAGTCCCTGGACAGCTTCCTTCAAAGTGAAGAAGAGAAGCAACATCGAGTTCAGCTGGGTAAGTAAGTAGCTCTGTTTGGTCTAGAAGTTGTTTTTTTAGTGCATTTGTAGGATGGTATTCCAGTTCTTCTGGTGTACGGTAGACACAGATGTGCCAATCTTAATGAAATGGACTTAAGTCATTTGCACAGTAGCCACCTCTTAACAAATCCTTGTAGAAGGCACAGTCTGAAGACTGATGCAGAACAAATTAAGTCTTTTACTGAATAGTCTAAGTGAGATGTGAAGCAGAGCTCCAAGACTGCTACAGCCCTTTTGTAACACAGAAGCCTTGGGGAAACTTTCCAGAGAATAAAGTCTTGTCTTATAGATAGAAATGTACAGCTGTTTGACACTCTGGAGACAACCCATGGATGTCTATAAATGACAAACTATATCTGTATGGGACTCATTGGCCTACAGTAAAGGCTCAGGGCCTTCATCTTGACAAGAGGTATGGCCTGTGGAGAAGGCATCTCAGAACAAGGTGCCAAGTAATCTGCAGGTGACCTGTGTCCTGAAAAGGCACTTTTTATTATTGAGATGACAATGTATTTTACATAGACTACGTTTGGCATTTGGATTCATAGCAACTTGTGGATGCGTCCTTCCTGTCAAAGCCTAAATGCTCTGACCTGTTACCTGTACAGGAACCTCCCACTGTTTAAAAATTGTTTGGCAATCAACATGGAGTAATTATTTGTTTACTGAATGGATAATTTCAGGGAGTTCAGATTCCAGCTCTCCTTCCAGCAGTCCGACTCTTTGGAACTACAGCCGTTCCATGGGAGACTATGCACAAATGCTGAGGAAGTTCCAGTACCAGCTGGCCTGCAGGTCCCAAGCCCCATCAGCACACAAAGATGAAGCTGATCTGAGCTCTAAGCAGGCTGCAGAAGAGGTAAATAGAAAACTCAAGGGAATCATGAGGGAAAAAAATACAGTTGTGAATTTTGCAATCTTCTGCAAGGATTTGGATGTGTCTCCCATTCACATTACTGGAAAGAGGGGGTAAATCCCATAGCATTGAATTGCCTTCATATAATTTAGAAAAATATTTTATTATTATTATTATTTTATAGTTTTTAGTAGTCATTTTGTGGGCAGTGGTGGGAAACAGTAAACATAGATTTAACCTTTTCCTGTTTTAATCAATTTTTCACAAACACCTTAATTATGTAGTAATATATAACAACTCTAGATGTAGTAGTTCAGTATGGAGTTCAAAAACTAGTAGTTTAACTGCATTCTTGGACTTAGTGATGTTGAGAAATCTTCACTTCTTACATCTATACTATGGGTAAAAGTGTTAGTAACAGTAATAATTAACTGCATTTAGTGCATGTCAAGCAGCTGAATGTATATTGAAAATCCTCCATTGCACCTGTACGTGCTCAGTGGATTTTGTAAGACACCTGGAGAAGTGTACCGCACATCTGAGTTTAGTGTGGCCAATAGGAGTATCTCTTAACTTGCCTGTCTTTTAATTAAATTATCCCTTTTCTCTACCTTGCACGTTGATTTAGTTAGTGTAACTTTCCATTAAATTAAACGTTTTCTAGAAATCTTACTAGCTTAGTCCAGTTTTATCCTAATACAAATAGCTATGGGTACTGAAATAGTGCGTCTAGACTTGGTGTGTTAAACCAGCTGGTATATAGTCCTCATGAACTGTCCTGTGAAATATGACAGGTTTCAGAGTGTGAGATATGAACATTCTAAAACCTAGCTGAGGCTTATGATGGACATGCTGTAATTAGTATCAATAAGATGGCTTGGCCTCTAAAAGCCACATTGTGTTCAGCTGGGTTCCTATATCTTTGCAGTAAGTCTCTTAAACTACTTAACTTTGTGCCTAGGTTTGGTTGAGGGTGATAATGAATCGACAACTACTCAATCATGTGGACTCATGGACAGCTAAGTTCAGAAATGTAAGTCCTATCATTGCTCTTTAGAGTCTAATATTTCAGTATCCTGTCCTTATTTCTGCAGAACTCAGCTAGAAAGTACATGAGTACTTCATCATTTGCCTCAGCCTTAATGGAACTGAGCTATGGTATAAACTTGGTAGGGTGTAATACTTCCTTAATGATCTTTGATTCATAACAGAACTTTGCTTTTTGATTTAATTGTATTATATTAGAATGGTGGGGGGGAAATCGAGTTGCCACATGTGTACCGAAGGTTGTAGAAAGAACTACAGAGTGTATTTGAGGATTAGCAAATGGCTGTGTAACTAGCAAGTAACACAAAGCATGCTCACAAGGGGCGATATTAAGGTTACACGTTCAACCTTAACTTCTGCACTTGCTGACTTTTGTGCTATGACATCCTGGAAACTTCAAAATGTAAAGTTCATACCAATGAAAATGAGTAGACTTGTTTTTCTCTTTTCCACAACTCAACCTGCTGACTCTGTTTTCCTCAAACATTTCAAAATAACTCACCTGGGCTGAACTGAAGCATGGAAAATCCCATACCCAAGGTTAAAATTTTCCAAAAGGTCTGAGCAGCTGAAAAGTTAGAATGAAAATCCTGACATAATCTGACTTTTAAGAACAGTTATTTCTGCTATTGCAGACCTAACTACACTTCAAGGTAAAAGTATTAGTTAACCAAATAACACATTACTCCAACACACCACTTGTTGGAGTTCATGACACCCTCCAGGCATGTTTGTTTATTTGTTTGTTTAAGACAATAATATCCATGAAAAGCTCAAGTGTTCACAAATAATATATTTCTGTCAGCACCCTTCTTCCTTAAAACAGACTGTGGGAATTATGGACACATGCAAGCATAAATTAACAGTGTGTGGATGACTTGCAGCTTTCATACCATTATTCCCCTCACCATCCAAAAAGTCTGTATCGTGGTCTAGAAATGTTGTCTACAACTCACTCATTGAACTTTTAAATAGTCATTCAAACCCTACCATAAGCTGATAGTCTGTTTACTTAATAACTTTGTATATCTCTTCTGCTCCCTTAAATGTATGTTGTTCACCTTTTTACTTTGCAGTCATAACAGTAATTCAGATACTGATTAGGGTATAGTAACACTTCACACAGACTTCCTATTGCTTCTTATCTTTTTAATTGTCTGTCTGTCTTTCTCTCCTCTTCTAGTGGATTAACGAGACTATTTTAGTGCCACTTGTGCAAGAGATTGATTCTGTGAGCACTCAGCTGAGAAGAATGGGGTGTCCAGAGTTGCAGATTGGAGGTATGGAGATACTGTAATAGATTTGGTTCAGTTCTCATTAATACCTGTGCTCAGGATGAAAACTTCCAGGCAGAAAAGGGTGTTCTTTGCAACCTTAAGAACTAGAAACAGGTTTTTTTTATGAGAGAGCTTGGATTATACAGCAGCTTCCACAGATGCAGAAAACACAGGAACCTTGTTACAGCTGCATCAGTGAGGAGACTATGTTCATTCCAATTGAGCCTCCTGAGGCAAATCCCTTAAGACAATAACCTGGTATTTGATGTCTAACTGTTAGAATTCAGGCTAGCAGCTATAAGAGCATCTATCTTCAATTAAACTGGTGTTTAATCTGAAGTAATTCCACTTATTTGCATTGTTACATCAAACTTGCACCAATTTAACTGAGAGCATAATTTGGCCTTCTATTTTGTAGGCTACTTAAACTTTAATCTCTCCTTAAAACCCACTTCTGCTGTGACACATATGAGAAATTAACCGACTAATAATGGCTAGATGGAGAGGCAGTTAGGAATCTGCTATATATTTAGTCAAATGGAACACTAGAAAGTTTGTCGTATCCCCTTTTCCCACCATTATAAGTTTATTTTGTCTCATAGGATGCAAGGTCTTCAGGACAGGGACTGTCTTCCCTTGTGTGTGGTGCCTAGCATGTTTTGTATGCCATGATGATGTAAATAACACAGACTCAACCTTTCTCCCAGTGAAGTAAACGTAGGAGTAAACTACTTCTCTAGGATCAGAATTTGGTATTTTGCAACATCAGTGGTGATGTAGTGTGCCAACTATTCCTAGGACCCAGCTTCTCAGAGTGCAACAGGAAAGCAAGCTGAACAGAACGTGTCAACTCTTTGTAATAGTCTGTTAATGAGCTTCTGAGTAAGTGAGGATGTTCAGTGTTCTGCGATGGCCATAGATCATATATGCTGGTGCTTTTTTGTATTGCAGAAGCCAGTATTAGCAGTCTGAAACAAGCTGCTCTTGTTAAAGCTCCACTCATCCCGACACTGAACACTATAGTGCAGTACCTGGACCTTACACCAAACCAGGAATATTTGGTTGAAAGAATCAAAGGTAAATGGTTGTCATGCACACTTAAAATGTGCTTCATTACAGTTTTCCTGTGTCAAGTGTTAGTGAAGTTGAACACTGTCAACAAGACCTTTGAACTTGGGTTTCAGCAGCATGAAGGAGGGGCTGCTTTTCAAGTAGTGGAAATACACAAGTATTTGTAATTTTCTACTATTGTTTAAAGTGACTTAATGATTTGGGATCTTAATATCATTTACAATATTCTTAAAACAAAAGCTTTGTCACTTTTGAATGTGTGTTCTGGAAACTTATTGTTGGATTTAATCAATCTCTTCTCTTACTACTTTATGCCTCCCTGATTTAATTCCAAATAAAACTGAGTTTTAGGATTTAAATCTTTTTAAAAATCCTGATGGTGATTTTTAAAATTTGCTTCGCAGGTGTTTTTCTTGCGTGCATTTCTCATGTATACAGCACCATAAATAAGCATGATGTCTGAAACAGACATAATAGATTGCTTTCTTCCATTTCCATCTCCAACCTTGCCCCAAAATAACTTCATATAAACTCTGTTGCCTTTAGAGCTTTCTCAGGGAGGATGCATGAGTTCATTCCGATGGAACAGAGGAGGGGACTTCAAGGGCCGTAAATGGGATACTGATTTGCCCACTGATTCTGCTGTAAGTTTGCATAGTTGTGTTTTGATGAAACTTAAAATGCATTATTTTTCAGTGCTAGTAGTAGGAATATGAAGTAGAGAGAGAGCTTGTGAATCTTTTGAGGAACATGATCCAAATCCTGCACACCTCATTTGCCAAAGTAATCCCATTGCACTCAATGAGATTACTTGGTAGAATTATGCAAACCAGATCTAGCCCCATACAGATCACAAAAATAATATTGTTGTGTACCTTAATCTTGCGTCACTCTTACTTTAGACATAATTGAAATGCCTGTTTAATAGCTGTGGTGGGTGTAGCCTGACTTGCTCCGACCGTGATACTGCAATTGTTTTCTACATTCAGACACAATTTAACTAATCATCTGCATTCAAATGAATCTTCTATAAAATAATTCCTAATACAGGAACAAATTATTAAATGACTTCACCTTGATTATATGTCTAATTTCAGTTCTCCAAAGCAGATTGCAAAGTAAACACATGAAAGAATAATAAACATGGATTGAGTGGTCTTGTGCCCATTTAATTGAATATTGTTTGCTGTGAAATCCTAAATGACTAACTCAAAGGAGTAAATAATCTAGTTGGAGAGAGACTCTGTGTGGCTGAGCTGAGTGACCTGAAAGGCCAGAGGATAAGTGTGTTTTAGCAGAAACAGTAACATGTACTTGAAAACAGGGAATTAAAATATTACTTCAGTTGTCAGAAAACTGACACGACATAGAGACAAAGAGTAATGACACATGAGTGACACAATTCTGAGGATTTTTTTTTCTTGCTGTCTCTGCAAAAGATAGCTGACGTCCTTCCTTGAGTCAAGTGGGAACCTACCAGTTCTTAAGGGAAAGCACTCATAGTCATGAGAGAGAATATTACATCCGGGAATGGAGCCATTTTTTTTCCCCCTCCCACAACCAACCAGATGAGATGCCATTGGAGACTATATTGAATATCTAAATACTAATAAGCGAAGACTAGTTCTGACAAATCATCCTAAACTTCTGTAAACCCCTGAATGAGTTACTAGTCTAAAATATATTAAATGTACGTTGAGGAAATGTTAAAATTGAAAATTTCAAGTCAACAAATGCAAAATTGCAGTACATGCAATATGAATAATGTTACTGTAAGAACCTTAACATACGTTTAACACTAACAGTAGGTACAGTTTAGTTTTATCTGCTTTCCACTGTGTACTGGTTCTAGCATTCTTCCCCGTATATAGGGCGTACTTAGGGTGACCAGATAGCAAGTGTGAAAAATCGGGACGGGGGTGGGGGGTAATAGGAGCCTATATAAGAAAAAGCTCCGAATGTCGGGACTGTCCCTATAAAATCAGGACATCTGGTCACCCTAGGGGTACTTGTTCAGACTGAGAGAGTTGGTCTTAAGTTTTACAAAAAACTTAATGTGGGAGTATACAGTTTGCCAAACCATGGTTGGTTTGAATCTGTTGATCTCAATCAGACCTTTAAAGATAATGGGGCAGGAGGGAAGGAGTTAAAATAAATATTCTGGTTTGGGGCCCATGTTCGCTTCTAAATTTTGGAACTTTGCTTTGAGGTGCAGAGATAAAAACACTATGTCAGAGCCTCGGTGTAGCCGCTGACATACAGCCATCTCTGGAAGGGAATGAATATGCCACATTGTGGCTGACGTCTTGTTGTTCAGCTGACAGATGAACCTTGACTTGTCAACATCTTACATAAATATTCTGGCCAATGTCAAGTGTTGGGCCACTGAGGACAGTGGTTAAAGCACTCCACTGCTTTGTCCCTTTTTAAATTTGCTGAGGTTCAGTCAAAGCTGTAATAGGATCTGAGATCGTTAAAGATTAACCACTTTATTGTAGCAGTTGTTTCTACAATCTGTCTGATAGGCACTAAATTCTGATTTAATTTTTTCTTCAGATCATTATGCACGTGTTCTGCACTTATCTTGACTCCAGGCTGCCTCCTCACCCAAAATATCCTGATGGCAAAACATTTACCTCACAACACTTCATTCAAACACCAGATAAGCCAGGTATTGGCATCCTTTGTCCCTTTATTTGCTGGGATTGACTGGTTGGATCACGTCCTTCATGTCCATATTATCTCTTAAATTTCTATTCATAGATGTTTCAAATGAGAATGTTATTTGCATCCACCAGAGCACCATCAACCCTC
The DNA here is from genome assembly GCF_965152235.1 of Eretmochelys imbricata. Classification (NCBI taxonomy): domain Eukaryota; kingdom Metazoa; phylum Chordata; order Testudines; family Cheloniidae; genus Eretmochelys; species Eretmochelys imbricata. The sequence continues at coordinate 354,777,915 of NC_135572.1, forward strand.
CCCACTATGAACTTATCTACCAGTGCCAAGTTTACAACTTACCTAAGGTATGAACATGGTCCTTTTCTTCTGATACCTCAAGAAAGCTACATACATTCTGAAAACTCTAGCTGATGTTGATTGGTTATCTTTTTTGAGCAGTTAGGTTTATTGACAGGGGAATTGTCTTTGAATGTAACAAAGCTCAGTGCAATGTACAAGGCAACATGCTACCTTGATCTAGTGATAGCCCTTGGCATATAAGTTGCTACTAAATAACACCATTAAAATAAAGAGCCTCAGTAGAGTAGGGAAGGCAGTATCTTCCCCTTGTTGCATGTTCTTTTGATAAGTTGCTAGTGTTTAAAATAAGTAATTTAGACCCCAGAGGTCTGTGTTAATTCTTCAGCACCAGCAGATCTTGTGTCTCTTACCAGCAAAAGTCTGTGTTGGAAAAATTTCCATTCCCAGAATCAAAAGGTTATATTGATGCTGTTGGATCCCTGGTCAAAACTTGAGCCCTAGTTTCAGAAATGATTGTCAATTCCTCTAGTCCTTAAGAGAGTGGAAGGTCATAATCCAGCCTAACAAATTTTCTCTTTTTGCATTTGCCCAGCTGGAGGATATAAGCAGTGTCGCAAAACTAACTTAAATCCTGGAGGTTCATTATGGTGAAGAAGCCCATAATATTATTCCTTTGGTAATGGTTTCCCTCCTATAGCAGTTTTTCATCTCAAAATACTTTGCAGGTCAGCATACTAATGCCATAATGATATCTACCCAGTGAAGTGCAGCCGCCTCTCGTGTGGAGTGTGACAGCTGTTTAACAATGGAAAGCATCATTACACAAAAGCTTAGGACAGGAAGTGAAGGGTATTTTCTTTTAAGTAAGAAATTGTGCAGAACTTTCAGACTGAATATTGTATGTATTACTTAATCTTCACCTTCTTCTCTTCCTGTGAGTTCAGGGCAGAAACAACATGTTCCATACCTTGCTTATGTTCCTGTGCATCATAAAGACAAAAGAATCTGGGATGCTCGGGTAGGTATAGAGTGCCATGAATCCCTGCATTTAATACAGGCTGAGAACTGTAACATTGCTTGTTGTAAATAAGCAGTTTAGCTGCATGTAGACTGATCTTAAGTTCCTGTAGAAACAGTCTGTGTTCTTCACTGTACGGCAATTTCTTGCTGGTCTGTAAACACCCTATTTCTTTCACTCTCCCCCAACACGCTCTTTTGGCTGCCTCCTACACTCTAATGATAAATAATTTAAAACTTGCAATTTGCATTTCTAACGGAAATACAGAACATTATTCTTTCTCCTCAAGCTTGACACAGGGAGGTAAGGGCCCTTTTCTCTTTTTTGAACAAGGATATAAATCTACCTTAAAAACCTGACTCCATTTTCCAGGGACAGCTAAAAGTTTGCATTTCAGGCTGAGCTCTTCAAACACAAGAGCTTTACTCTGAGCTTCCGTGGGGAAAGTCGAGTTCCTCAGTTCCTGAAAAGACTAATTCCGGGAAGCAAATGAGGACTGACAATTAAATGCACTAAAAAAAGTACTATGGGGAATTGTGCACTCTTATATCCTACTGAAATCTGGGATAGGAGCACTTAAATTATGCAAGTTCTAAGGAGTATCAGATTGATTAAGCAAGGAAAATTAGTACACTGAAATGAAATAAAATAATTTTAAAAGCTTCTTATACTTATTTGAGGCTCTAGGTGCATAAAAAGAGTTGCATTTTATTTGCAGGCTGACAGTCTAGTGGAGCACAAACTGAAATATTGGCCTCTTTAGTCACTGCCTGGCTAGATGCTGGCCTGAAATCAACTGCCATTGAGAAATATAGGTATAATTAGATGCCATCATTAGCCACTAATCTTTGCTTTTTTGAGCTGTATAAGAAATTTTGAATATGTGTACTGGGCAACTCTGCCTACGTTGACATAAAAGTGAAGTCCAGACTTTCCCATTTAATTCCTGTGGGGTTGTACTCTGTTCATAGTGAAGCACAACTCTTAAACAGAAGGAACATTTGGCAGGGATTGAAAGAACTGCTGGAGTCAGGAGCTTACAACCTGTCTTGGCAACTTTGCTTTAAATGTACGTTTGGGGTTATTGTTATTTTATTATGGCGACTTTGTCTTCGCAGGCGAGTAAATCTTGGCTTATCAGGAGTGAATGTTCTGTGGATCTTGGGAGACTAGTACATCATTGTTCACTGTGGATGGCCTCCCCCTTCACAAAGTGAGAAACAATCTCTGAGATAACTAAACAGCTTATTACACTTGTGCCTTGAACATAAACCTACAACGATGTACTCGTGTGAGATCCTTGTGAACATAGGATATGTTTGCATTCAATACACTGTTTGCATGAGAACATACTTCCAGCACTGAAATACTCCTACCAGCTCTTTTGCGCAAAGATGTCTCTTTACAACTTCCCACCTTTACAAGCCCTACTTTAAAAGCCTTCACCATTCTTCTGGCTGAGTTGTCCTCCAGAGGCCACCACTGCTGATACTGGAATTAGAAGCAACTCAGCAGTACCCCTGCCAGCTTGGGGAATGAATTGTGAGCGCTCATCTGCGTGACAGGGTAGAATACTACAGTGCAACTTGGACTGCCCTACTAAGGTTGTACACTGCTGCTTGGTACTTGTTACTTCAGTGCTGCCACTTGACAAATCAGTCATTGCAAGTGTGGCCAAGTGCAAGATCCACATGCACCGGGAAATGCCACATAATCAGGATTCTCTTCGGCTTATGCAGAAAGGCTTGTGGCTATCCATCATTGGAGTACCAGTGTAGTGGGATTTTGTGGCACCATCACCCTTTTAAAGTGACTGCACTGTAGGTGTAAGTGAAAGAAAACTTCAGACCCTACACACCAGTTAGACTATATTCTTATGGATCTTTTTTTTTTTAAACAAAATAACCCAAAATCTTTTAAACTGGAGTGTGTTTGGGGCAACAAAACATTGCTGATGTCTTGACTGCAGTTGAAGTCTTGCCCTAACTTCATTTATTTTTTAAAAAGTTCTCGCATTAGTATTTCTGGTATTAATCCCCTATTTTTAAAGGTGTTTGAGCTGTAAAAATTTACTCTAAAATGGAATGTAGCTTCAGTGTGTCTGCATAAGAACAAAATTTTTACACTTAAATCAGGATGTCCTAGGAGTCCAAAGGGGCATCCTCTCCTCCACGCCCCCATAGCCCCACGTTGCTGGGAATTTCATCATAACCAAGGACAAACAGATGCAACTTGACCATCGTTAGTCACTGGAGGGACTTGAGGCTCTGCTGGTGTTTCCTGCCCGGGGCAGATAGCAATGACCCAGAAGCAAGAATCAAATTTATGACTTGAACTCCTGTCTTGTATGGGTGGCACGTCACTTTAGATCCTCAGGCCAGCCAACACCTTACTTTGAGAAAAAAGACCTGTTCTGCTCTTTATGACAAGTATTTACAATGGTGGGATGTCCCTGGATAACCCAGCATGGTTTTTTTACAGTTATATAAGCAATTGCTCTGCAATGTAGACTAGTTGCTCCCTGGAAAAATTTGAGTTAAACTTGTTTTAAACAAAATGGATTCCTACATGTATGCCAAGGTTTTTTCCTATAGGGATAAAGGATACATTGCAAATTCTGGTAACCAGGGAATTTTAAAAATGTGTGCTATAGGGTTCTTTTTAAAAATATATATATTGTGGGGACCATTTCAGAAGCCCTCTGGTAAGGGTAATGTTAAGGGTCCTCCTGTTTCTTTCAGTCTCTTGTCATCAGGTATGACGTTAAGGCAGGGTGGCCTACTTAATTTTACCCTTTCAACCCACAATAACCGGAAAATTGAGACCACAATGTCACTGTGTTAAACTGCCAACGATGCTGCTCTGTAGAACCCTGCTTGAAGTATTCCTCCAGGATTCAGTAAAAGAGCTGGCTGGTTAGACTTGTGAAGAATACACAAGGTTTGTATTGGTTTTACAATGACTACACTCTTTTGTACTGTGTTCAGTTTTTACTGAACTGTGGATTGCCTACCTAGATGAGCAGGTGGGGACAAGTTTGGAAATGTCATTTTTAGTATGCTCAGCACAATTACCATTCATGATCTCAGTTGGACTGTTTGGTATTTTTAATGCATGAGCCTAACTTATTGCCATTGTCTGTCAGAACTGCATCTTACTCTACAACTTCCCCCAGGAGGTATGAATTTTTCCTGGAGATCAGACTGTTAACAATGGTTAATTTGGTGCCTGTATTAAATGGGTTCATTTGGTTAAACGCGTGTGTGTGTGGTTTTGTGCAATAACAAATGGCATATTTTGTCTCCCAAATATCTGTTTACACACCCCATATCATCTAGTTTGAGACTTATTTCCGCATTATACAATTCACTGTCAGGTTTGCATGATAGTTCATCTGTAGCAATGAGTAACTAAACTTTACTGTAATGTGGCATGTTTTGCTTAGAAAAGGTGGCAAAGAACTGACAGATACACTATTTGAGTGGCATTTAAGGCAGGAAGGAAATTGGTTTGGTCTGGTAACAATCGTGTTAGTGCATGCCGTTCTAATTGAAGCTGCTCAAGGGTATCTGAAAGCAGACAGTAGTTCTAATGTCTTCCATCTTGAACACTGCACATATCTTGTGGGTGAGACAGCCCAGCAGCAGGAAACACAACCATTATGGTTCTAACACCTCTAGTGCTAAAATATATCACATAGGTTCCAACAGATACTTGCTTCTTCCTTTATGAACTTTCAGATTGTTTGTTTGGAGACAGAAGAGAGAAATAGACATAGCTGTTGAAGCTTGGGCTTTTGGTCTGAAATCTGAACAAAGTTAGCTAATGAGTTCTTTGCATAAGTTTTTCAGGAGTAATATCTTATCCAAGAGCTACTTTTTTCTTGAAACCACATAATATCTAGTATTTTAAAAAAAACTATGCAAAGGCAATATTAGTCATCAAACTATAGAAGAAAGCTCATCCAAATTTTGTTTAACTGTTTGGAGCCTGCCACTGTTTCACTGAAAGTGGCTACTGTCCTGAGTGCAAATATTATGCAGGCTCTCAACCCTTCCAGACTACTGTACTCCTTTCAGGAGTCTAATTTGTCTTGTGTACCCCAAGCTTCACTTCACTTAAAAACTCATTGCTTACAAAATCGTACATAAAAATGTAAGTGTCACAGCACACTTACTGAAAAATTGCTTACTTTCTCATTTTTACCATATAATTATAAAAGAAATCAATTGGAATATAAATATACTTAGTGTATAGCCTATAGAGCAGTGTAAACAAGTCATTGTATGAAATTTTAGTTTGTATTGACTTTGCTAGTGCTTTTATGTAGCCTGTTTATAAAACTAGGCAAATATCAAGATGAGTTGATGTACCCCCAGAAAACCTCTGTGTACCCCCAGGGGTACATATACCCCTGGTTGAGAATCACTGATCTAGCCAATGGAGGGTTTCTATTAAAAGCTGAAGTATGATAGTAAAAAGCTGAGATTGCTAATAAAATTTGGGTAGCCTTAATTACAAACATGGCCTCAGTCTAGTTCTTAGAGGATGGGTGTTCATATCTCAAAAAAGTAAATTCTAATTGACCACTTGTTGGCAACCTCAGAAGAGAGCTCAAGAAATGAATTGCTATGGAGAGTGAATTCCTCTTACCCCTAAATGAGGTCCCTCTAAAGCAGGATTCAGGCATGCTGGTGGGGCAGTATGAGGGAAGCTCACTGCTTATTTTGCCTACTGTGTGACTAAAGGGGAGGGCTCAGGCCCCAGTTATCTCAAGCCAACACCCTTCAGCAGCACTAACTTTTCACTGTTGCTTTTAAATTAAAAGAAAGCTCACTTTTTTACAAAATCTAACTAGACCATAGGCTTTTCTCCTTCAGTAGCTGAAGAGCTTTTCTCTTGTGCTACATGGATGATTCCAGTGTCAACTGCCTGTTTTGCCTGCTTCTACAGCTCTCCTTTGTGCATTCTTCCCACTGTCCTATATAGGTGAGACCATTACCAGGTCTCTTACTTCAAGTCACTTCTCAAGACCCACAACTGTGATGCCAACAGCCAACTACTAATAATGGCTGGTTTGAGACACGAGATGGTTATTACACATTTCAAGTGCCTTCCTAGAATGTGAGCTCTTTAGAGAACCGGCACTGTTTCTTGTACGTTTTGAAAACCCACCTAGCCTTTGCGAGCTCCTATACATCAAATAAGACATCTCTATTGCCTGCAGTGATGCAGGGTTTTACATTAAATGTTAGTGATGCCTTCTACTCCTGGAGGAGATGACTGAGTTTCAACTACCGTATTTCAAAATGTATTTACTTTGTGTTCCCATTGTCTGTCAATGATTGTCTTACATTTAAAAAGCATTTTGTTCATTTCTTCCTAAACCTCTTCATCGCCTTTGTTATTGACTTAAGAACATAAGAATGGCCATAATGGGTCAGACCAATGGTCCGTCTGTCCCAGCATCCTGTCTTCTGACAGGGGTCAATGCCAGATGCTTCAGAGGTAATGAATAGCACAGGGCAGTTATCTAGTGATTCGTCCCATCATCCAGTTCCAGCATCTGGCATTCAGAGGCTTAGGAACGCCCAGAGCATGGGGTTGTATCCCTGATCATGTTGGCTAATACCCATTGATGGACCTGTCCTCCATTAACTTCTCATCCTTTTTTGAACTCCGTTATACTTTTGGTCTTCGCAACATCCCTGGCAATGAATTCTGTGACTGTGCTATGTGAAGAAGAACTTTGTTTGTTTTAAACCTGGTCCCTGTTAATTTCATTGGGTGACCCCTGGTTCTTGTGTTATGTGAACAGGTAAATAACACTTTTTTCCCACCCCAGTCATGATTTCATAGACCGCTGTCATATTCCCCCTCAGTTGTCTCTTTTCCAAGCTGAACAGTCCCAGTCGTCTTAATCTCTCCTCATATGGAATCTGTTCCGTACCCCTAATTATTTTTATTTCCCTTCTCTGTACCTTTTCCAATTTTAGTACATCTTTTTGGAGATTGGTTGACCAGAACTGCACACACTATTCAAGGTGTGAGCATACTATGGATTTATATAGTGGCATTATATTTACTGTCTTCTCCATCCCTTACCTAATGGTTCCAAACATTCGCTTTTTTGACTGCAGCTACCCATTCAGCAGATGTTTTCAAAGAAGTATCCACAGTGACCCCAATATTTTTCTTGAGTGATAACAGCTAATTTAGACCCCATCGTTTTGTATTTATAGTTGGGATTATGTTTTCCAATGTGTATTACTTTGTATTTATCAATATTGAATTTCATCTGCCATTTCGTTGCCCAGTCACCCAGTTTTGTGAGATCCCTTCATAACTCTTCGCAGTCAACTTTAGATTTAACTATCTTGAGTAATTTTGTATCGTCTGCAAACTTTGCCACCTGTTTACCTCTTTTTCCAGATCATTTATGAATATGTTGAACAGCACTGGTCCTAGTACAGATCTTTAGAAGACCCTGCTATTTACCTGTCTCTATCTTGAAAACTGACCATTTATTCCTACCCTTTGTTTCCTGTTTTTTAACCAGTTACTGCTCCATGAAGAGGACCTTCCCTCTTATCCCATGATTGCTTAGTTTGCTTAAGAGCCTTTCGTGAGGACCCTGTCAAAGCTTTTTAAAAGTCCAAGTACACTATATAGAATCATAGAATCTCAGGGTTGGAAGGGACCTAAGGAGGTCATCTAGTCCAACCCCCTGCTCGAAGCAGGACCAATCCCCAACTAAATCATTCCACCCAGGACTTTGTCAAGCCTGACCTTAAAAACTTCCAAGGAAGGAGATTCCACCACCTCCCTAGGGAACCCATTCCAGTGCTTCACCACCCTGCTTGTGAAAAAGTTTTTCCTAATATCCAACCTAAACCTCCCCCACTGCAACTTGAGACCATTACTCCTCGTTCTGTCATCTGCTACCACGGAGAACAGTCTAGATCCATCCTCTTTGGAACCCCCTTTTCAGGTAGTTGAAAGCAGCTATTCAATCCCGCCTCATTCTTCTCTTCCGCAGACTAAACATTCCCAGTTTCTTCAGCCTCTCCTCATAAGTCATGTGTTCAAGTCCTCTAATCATTTTGTTGCCCTCCGCTTGACGCTTTCCAATTTTTTCACATCCTTCTTGTAGTGTAGGGCCCAAAACTGGACACAATACTCCAGATGGGGCCTCACCAATGTTGAATAGAGGGGAACGATCACATCCCTCAATCTGCTGGCAATGCCCCTACTTATACAGCCCAAAATGCCATTGGCCTTCTTGGCAACAAGGGCACACTGACTCATACCCAGCTTCTCGTCCACTGTAACCCCTCGGTCCTTTTCTGCAGAACTGCTGCCTAGCCATTCGGTCCCTAGTCTGTCACGGTGCATGGGATTCTTCCGTCCTAAGTGCAGGACTCTGCACTTGTGCTTGTTGAACCTCATTGGATTTCTTTTGGCCCAATCCTCTAATTTGTCTCGGTCCCTCTGTATCCTATCCTTACCCTCCAGTGTATCTACCACTCCTCCCAGTTTAGTGTCGTCTGCAAACTTGCTGAGGGTGCAATCCACGCCATCCTCAGATCATTTATGAAGATATTGAACAAAACCGGCCCTAGGACCGACCTTAGGGCACTCCGCTTGATACCGGTTGCCAACTAGACATGGAGCCATTGATCACTACCCGTTAAGCCTGACAATCTAGCCAGCTTTCTATCCACCTTATAGTCCAGTCATCCAGCCCATACTTCTTTAATTTGCTGGCAAGAATACTGTGGGAGACCATGTCAAAAGTATTGCTAAAGTCAAGAAATAACACGACCACTGCTTTCCCCTTATCCACAGAGCCAGTTATCTCGTCATAGAAGGCAATTAGATTAGTCAGGCATGATTTGTCCTTGGTGAATCCATGCTGACTGTTCCTGATCACTTTCCTCTTGTCTAATTGCTTCAGAATTGATTCCTTGAGGACCTGCTCCATGATTTTTCCAGGGACTTAGGTGAGGCTGACTGGTCTGTAGGTCCCCGGATCCTCCTCCTTCCCTTTTTTTAAAGATGGGCACTACATTAGCCTTTTTCCAGCCCTCCGGGACCTCCCCTGATCACCGTGAGTTTTCAAAGATAATGGCCAATGGCTCTGCAATCACATCCGCCAACTCCTTTAGCACTCTCGGATGCAGCGCATCTGGCCCCATGGACTTGTGCTCGTCCAGCTTTTCTAAATGGTCCCGAACCACTTCTTTCTCCACAGAGGGCTGGTCACCTTCTCCCCATGCTGTGCTGCCCAGTGCAGAAGTCTGGGAGCTGACCCTGTTTGTGAAGACAGGCAAAAAAAAGCATTGAGTACATTAGCTTTTTCCACATTGAGTGGAAATTAGCTATATTTACAGAAATTTCCACATTGAGTACATTAGCTATATCCACTGGATCAGCCTTGTCCACATATTTGTTGACCCCCTCAAATAATTCTAATGGACTGGTGAAGTATGATTTTCCTTTACGAAAGCAGTGTTGACTCTTTCTCCAACATATTGTGTTCATCTCTGTGTCTGATAATTCTGTTTTTGACTATGATGTCAACCAGTTGCCTGGTACTGAAATTTTGCTTACCAACCTGAAATCGCCTCTGGAGCCTTTTTAAAAAATCGGTGTTACATTAGCTGTCCTCCATTCATGTGGATGCTGATTTAAGCAATAATTTACACACCACAGTTAAGCCTTGTCTACGCTGCAGAGTTTTGTCGACAAAACAGTGGAGGTGTGTACACGCTACAATGTTTCTTCTGCCAACAAAACTCATGCTTTGCTGACAAAATAAAACCACTTCTATGAGAGGTGTAGAGCTTTTTGCACAAAGTTATATTGACAGTGTCAGGGTAGACACTGTGCTTGGTTATGTCACAGTAAAGGGCTGCAAGGAGATGTCCCACAGTGCCCATCCTGACTGCTCTGGTCAACAGTTCAAACTCTGCTACCCTGTACCCAGATATACAGGCATCCGCACCTTCCCCTTTAAAGGCACAGGGCTTTTTGAAATTCCACTTCCTGTTTACTCAGCGTGGTGCGCTCATATGGCAACTCTCCATCTGACCAGGGCAGTTTCACGCTCCAAACACTCTTCTGCTTGGAGCACACCGGAGCTGTTGAATCTGCTGAGTATATGGGGAGAGGAAGCTGTGCAGTCCCAGCTCCACTCCAGCTGGAGGAACTTCAATAGCAACAGTCAGATTTCCCATGGCATGTTGGAGAAGGGCTATGAATGGGACATGCAGCAGTGCCATGCAAAGATCAAGGAGTGGAGGCAGGTGTACCAGAAGGCAAGGGAGTCAAACCCTCATTCCGGTATTGCGCTGAAGACCTGCCAATTCTATAAGGAGCTGGACACCATTCTTGGTGGTCGAGGTGGGGCTGCCACCAAAAGGCCCGTGGATACTTCAGTGGGACTGGAGACAGTGGACAGCAGAATCGGCCTCAAGGATGAAGTCGTGGACAAGGAGGTCGAGTTGGAGGAGAAAATGGAACAGGTGACAGGGTCGTCCAGGACCATGGGAAGCCAGGAGCTCTTTTCAACCCCGGAGGGTTCAAGCCATTCCCAGCACTCCGTCTCTGGCGTGCATGATGCAGGAGAGGGGAGCTCTGGTAAGTGATCTTTTTGAGTTAATGCTGCTGGGTCATTTGAGGTGGAGCTGTCCTTTTGCTTTGTTATATTCTAGAAGTGGGTGAAGGGATAGAAATGTACAAGGCTAGCTGTGTTTGCATGTGCTTCACGTTGCCCCGTACAGCTAAGCATTTCGGTGGAACAGCGTGTTAATGTACACCGAGATTTCACAGAAATCCTCCAGAGAGATCTCTAGGAAACTTTCCTGGAGATACTTGCTAATCCTCTGCTGAAGGTTCCTTGGCGCAGAGCTGCTTTTGTTCCTTCCCCCAATGTAGGAAACTTTCCCATGTCAATCAGCAATCATGTGTGCTGGGACCAAAGTGGCACACAGGCGAGCAGCAAAGGGACCCGGTCTGAAGCCGCACCCACTTAGGAGATACACCCTTTCATCTTGCTCACCCTCAAGAGTGAGATATCGGCTATAATGACCCCCACCTGTTGAAAATGGTGGCAGAATTTACAATGTTGTCCTTAGTTGCCTGCAGTGATCCCCTTAAAAAACCACCTCAACCCTTTGCCCCATCTTGAGGTCTCCCCGGGGCTGAGCTCACCATGTTTAGGGTGTTGGTCAAGCTCTGTGCTTGCCAAGTGCCAGTGAGAAACTGATTCATAAAAAGAGAGGTGTATTTTACTATGCTGTGAGTGCACTAACAATTGTGTTTGTTTATTCTTTCTTGTGCTTCTGTAGATGTGGCCTTCAGGGGAACCCCTTACACATCGGCGGAGCACCTCCACCAGATAAGGAAGTGACTGAGGAGGAGCAAAGAGGACATGTTTTGATAGGTGCTCCAATCTTCGGAGGACAATAAACAAGAACTCAGGGCAGGGAGAGAGACTTTAAAAAGACAAATATAAAACAGGCAGGACAGAAAGGAGAGCCAGGAGTGAATTTTAATGGGCCAGGAGTGGATGATAAAAGTGATGGAGGCCCGAAGTCCCAAATTACAATGCAGGCTCAATTCATGCATGCTCGCCTCCTCCCCCCTCACAGCAATACCGAATTGCTTGCCTTCTGCCCCTTGAAGCCAATACCAAACTGCTTGCCATGCTCCTCCTAAACTCCTCCCACACCTTCCTTCCAACCTCCCGACCTGTCTTGTTACTCTATTCACTCTATCCCTTTGGACAGTTTCCAAAATGACCGCTGGACTTACACATAGCTATGAGAGCCTACCCTGCCCTTCACTGTTATCTCCCTTCCCCCCAAGCATTTAGTGTGTGTGGTTGTTTTGTATTTAATAAAAACGTACTCTCTGAAAGATAATCTTTATTTGTCTCCTACACGTGGTGGTTGCTGCTTAAATTAATACGCAGCGGCAACTAGATCATTTGCAGACTACAAATCACTGTTGGGAATAATTAAAATGGTCGTGCAAGGCTGCAAGTTAACAAACCATGGCAGAGAGCTGTATTACTGGTGTTCACTGTCAAAATAGAGCCACAAGGCCTCCCTGATTCAAATAGCCCCCCCACCCCCTTGTGCCCCTCTAAGAGCGCTAGTAGCTGGCTGCTCAAAATCAGCTGCCAGGCGATCCACCTCTGCATTCCAGGCTGGAGGAAACTTTTCACCCTTAGCCACACAAATATTACAGAGTGCATGTTTAGGTCTAACCTGCCATAACGGCAGCACCAGCATGCTTTTAATCGGCCGCATACACGTTCTATGGTCATTTTGCATCTGCTCAGCCTATTGTTGAAGTGTTACTTGCTGCTGTCCAGGTTTCCCAGATAAGGTTTCAGGAGCCATGGGAGGAAGGGGTAGGCTGGGTCTCCCAGGATCGCTATGTGCATATCAACATCCCCCCATTGGCATTTTCTGATCTAGAAAGAAAGTCCCTGGCTTGCAGCTTTCTGTACTGGCCAGTGTTCCTGAAGATGCGTGTGTCATGCACCTTCCCTGACCGCCTCACGTTGATGTCAATGAAATGCCCATGGTGATCCACAAGCACCTGCAGTACCATAGAGAAGTACCCCTTTCTTTTTAGGTACTCCGTTGCAGCAAGGTCCAGGGCCAAAATAGGGATATGCATACCATTTTTGCCCAACTGCAGTTAGGGAATCCCGTAGCTGCAAAACCATCCACTGTTTCATGGACATTTCCAAGAGTCACAGTCCTTCATGGCAGGATGCGATTAGTGGCCCTGCACACTTCTGTTAATGTAGCCCCAGTAGTGGACTTCCATGATTTCAAACTGATTTGCGACTGACCTATAGCAGTCTGGAATTGCCAGCTTCCACATAGCAATCGCCATGTGCTTCTCCACCAAGACGGCAGCTCTCATTTTGGTGTCCTTCCACCACTGTGCTGGGGAAAGTGCCGCATACCGTCCCAGGAAGGTGGCTTTCCACATCTGAAAATTCTGCAGCCACTGATCATCATCCCAGGACTGCATAACATAGAATCATAGAATATCAGGGTTGGAAGGGACCCCTGAAGGTCATCTAGTCCAACCCCCTGCTCGAAGCAGGACCAATTCCCAGTTAAATCATCCCAGCCAGGGCTTTGTCAAGCCTGACCTTAAAAACTTCCAAGGAAGGAGATTCCACCACCTCCCTAGGCAACGCATTCCAGTGTTTCACCACCCTCTTAGTGAAAAAGTTTTTCCTAATATCCAATCTAAACCTCCCCCACTGCAACTTGAAGCCATTACTCCTCGTTCTGTCATCTGCTACCATTGAGAACAGTCTAGAGCCATCCTCTTTGGAACCCCCTTTCAGGTAGTTGAAAGCAGCTATCAAATCCCCCCTCATTCTTCTCTTCTGCAGGCTAAACAATCCCAGCTCCCTCAGCCTCTCCTCATAAGTCATGTGTTCTAGACCCCTAATCATTTTTGTTGCCCTTCGCTGGACTCTCTCCAATTTATCCACATCCTTCTTGTAGTGTGGGGCCCAAAACTGGACACAGTACTCCAGATGAGGCCTCACCAATGTCGAATAGAGGGGGACGATCACGTCCCTCGATCTGCTCGCTATGCCCCTACGTATACATCCCAAAATGCCATTGGCCTTCTTGGCAACAAGGGCACACTGCTGACTCATATCCAGCTTCTCGTCCACTGTCACCCCTAGGTCCTTTTCCGCAGAACTGCTGCCTAGCCATTCGGTCCCTAGTCTGTAGCGGTGCATTGGATTCTTCCGTCCTAAGTGCAGGACCCTGCACTTATCCTTATTGAACCTCATCAGATTTCTTTTGGCCCAATCCTCCAATTTGTCTAGGTCCTTCTGTATCCTATCCCTCCCCTCCAGCGTATCTACCACTCCTCCCAGTTTAGTATCGTCCGCAAATTTGCTGAGAGTGCAATCCACACCATCCTCCAGATCATTTATGAAGATATTGAACAAAACCGGCCCCAGGACCGACCCCTGGGGCACTCCACTTGACACCGGCTGCCAACTAGACATGGAGCCATTGATCACTACCCGTTGAGCCCGACAATCTAGCCAGCTTTCTACCCACCCTATAGTGCATTCATCCAGCCCATACTTCCTTAACTTGCTGACAAGAATACTGTGGGAGACCGTGTCAAAAGCTTTGCTAAAGTCAAGAAACAATACATCCACTGCTTTCCCTTCATCCACAGAACCAGTAATCTCATGATAAAAGGCGATTAGATTAGTCAGGCATGACCTTCCCTTGGTGAATCCATGCTGGCTGTTCCTGATCACTTTCCTTTCATGCAAGTACTTCAAGACAACAATAACAATGCAATCCCACCACTCGGTGCTTGTTTCCCAAGCCCCAAAGTGACAGTTCACTGTCTGCAGTTGCTCTGTGAATACCCAAAGTAATCTGGTGGTGTTTCTTTCTGTGGCATGCCGCAGGTCAGGCAACTCTGATTCCTGTTCATCTTGGGTGCTCACGATATACTGCATGACCAGCTGCAGTGTGTTTATAACAGTGACCACCACAGTAGAGAGCCAATGCAGGAGCCATCCTTTCAGACGTGGAATGATGGGACAGAAAAACCATCATCATGGGATACTGCGCCTGCACCCAGGATGCACTGCGATGCACTCCACCTTCTCACAACTTCTAGCTGCAGAAGGTGGCGAGCGGCACAGTGGGACAGAGCACCAGCTGTGGATATGCTCCGCTGATAGAAGGAACGTGGTGTGAACGTGCACAAGTGATGTCACCGCTCTTTGATCGTCGGCGTAGCTTGCATTGACAGAACTTGATAGTGTAGACAAGGCCCTAATTGCTTTTTCAAATTCTTTTCTGCCTGCCTAATTATACTTTTACACTTGACTGGCCAAAGTTTATGCTCCTTTCTATTTTCCTCAGCAGGATCTGACTTCCAGTTTGTAAAGGATGCCTTTTTGCCTCTAACCGCCTCTTTTACTCTGTTGTTTAGCCAACGTGGCATTTTGTGGTCCTATTTTTTTATGTGGGGTATACGTTTAATTTGAGCCTCTATTACGGTGCTTTTAAACTTCCCCTTACATTACAAAGTAACAGGTGAGGGTCCTAGCAGAGCCCTGTCACATGCAGTTGCAAATGCGTCCCTCATAAACAAATGCCCAGTGTTTTGTACACAGGTGTGACTCAGTCCTTCGCAAGATGAGAGTTGAGCGGTTGCTAATAATCCATCTGTTTCTACTCTAAATATATGCTTCCTTTTAAGGATGCCGGGCTGGCTGTATTTTTCACCAGCCAGTTTCTTGTACTACAATGAGAACGACTTGAAAGTACTCCAACACCTGTGTTCATATTGCATTTCAACCACTAACTTTTTCCAAACAGCTTTCTACCGCTCACCTGACCATCTCTTTAGCAGTGGTTTTCAGACATAGTCTCATTTTAGGATTACAACTGGAGAGCAGTCTTTATGGAACTTTAAAGTCCTTGAATGGGACTTGACTCTTCCCTCTTTAATGTCATATGCTGAGGATCAGTCTTTCTCCCCCACATGAAGTAACTGATTTCCTTGCAATAGTCTCATGAAAATTTAGGCCATGTCTGCACTAGCAAGCTTACAGCAGCACAGCTGTACGGAGTGGCTCTGCCGCTGTAAGATCGCTCGTGTAGCCGCTCTGTGCTGACTGGGGAGCTCTCTCATTGACATCGTAAAACCACCTCGATGAGCGACGGGAGCTATGTTGGCAGGAGAAGCTGTTTTGGTGGGAGTGCACATAGTGGCTCTTTTTCACACCTCTGAGCGACATAAGTTTTGCCGACGAAAGTGCTGGTGTAGATCTGGAGTTTTAGGCCATGTCTATCAACTTCCCTAATCATCATGCTGGAAAAACTAATAATTTGTTCCTCCCAAGCAAGTGGAAGTGTAGGGTTTTGCAGGACTGACTTTTCATTTATTGACTTGATGTGCGACAATCTTAAATACATCTGCTGTGTCCATGTGTATTTCCTGGGTACACCTGGAACTGTCTCATAAACAAAACACACAATGTCCCCTATAGTGGTGGCAGTAGAAGCTATGGGGAGCACCTGTCATCGAATTTGAATGAACTCACATGTACTAACTGTGGGCACGAGTAGCATACATCATTTGATGGCTGGCTTAGTGGCAATCAGAACGTTGCCAGTAGGATGGAATAGCTACCCTAGTCTTCCCTCTCTCAACATCTGATTCCATGCTCCATCTTGTCCTGTTTAAGAATAAAAATAAGGTAGGCACTAGTTAAAATGCAGTTTGTATAGAGAGCCATTTTTATTAGCCAAGGGTACGTATTGTTCTAGGCTTCTTAGAGCATTGTTAGTGATATGTGTAACACGGTCACCAAGAGTGCCTGCCATTAGGCGCAAGCCTCTTAGCAGATTGTATGAGCCACCTTTTGGAATCAGTTCTGCTTTCTTAACAAAGAAGCTTGTGAATTTGGCTGCTCTAAAGTCTTACTAGCTCAGAGAGATTCAGCTGGGGCTGCAGAGCCGCCTGTGGCTCTCAATGAGTCCACAGGCCAAGTTTATCCATTGACTTTAGTGGCATTATACCAGCGAATTTGGCCCCACCAGTTTGAGCAGAACTCTGATCACAGAGAGGGCTGCCAGCAGAGAGGATCCTTCAGTGCAGAGGCCTTCCTAGCAGTGCAGGTGAGCGCCTACCTGGTGTTGCAGAGAGCCACAAAATAATTGTGCAGTGTCTTAGGCCCGCTACTGCTAACAACTAATGGAGTCTAGCTCAAGTGATAGGCTCTTGTGTGTTTGGAACAGGAGCATCTGAGTCCTCTCCTTGCGGTCACTGTGACATTCCAGGTGGCCTAATGTGCAAACCAGAGAACCAGTCCTGTTCTTGATGGCCACATGTTCATTAAAGTCCTGATGCCCCTTACTAAAACCAATTGAGATAAGAACTTCCACTAAATAGACAAGACAACTTTGCCTCCATTGCATTGATTGCTCTGCCGTCATGTTCTGTCCCTTTCCGTTATCCTTTATCTTGTCTGTTCAGATTGTAAACTCTTCTGACTGTCTCATTGTGACTGGGGTCTCAGGGGGGCCACACTGAGATTGCTCAATTAGGGCAAACTGCGAAGAATGGGGCAGACAATCCCCAAAACTGGTGGTTATTCTTATCCTTAGATTCACCAAGCCAGCAACAAAACAGCCTCTACAAAACCTTACTGGTTACCCAGATGCCAAAACACAGTTCCCTTCAAGCAACCCGGCCTCGGGCTTCCACCCAGACAACCAAGACAAATACGATGAGGATTACTGAAAATCTTGTTCGTCATACAAAAAGTTCTATCAGCCCCAAAGGACTGAACATATTACCCACCAAGGTAATGAATATTTCAAATTTTACCCAAATACATGCTTCCCGGGGGTGGTGGGGGTGCGAGGTGGGTGTTAGCCCCTGCTCTTTCTCTTCCTGCCAGGTCAGAAACTGGAGCTGGACAGGAGTAAGAGGCGCCCATGGAGCCCAGGCCGCTGTGGGGACCCCCCACCTGCCCTGGGGGGCAGAGACACGGGCCGGCGGCTGCCCTTGGGCCCAGGGCAGGTGGAGGGTCCGGGGCTTCCCCCCCCTCAGCGTCTTTGGCAGCTCTGGCTTTCTGGCCTAGCCGGGGGCAGGGCCTCAGGCAGTCCATGAGGAGCAGGGGGCATGGCCACAGGGAGGGGTGGGGCCCATGGGCAGTGGGTGAGCCACGGGCTTGGGGAGGCGAGCCCCCGGTCCAGCCTGCCCCTTCTGCCCAAGGCCCTGCCCCTCCCGGGCTGCCTGAGCACCTCCAGCCCCAGAGCCCGGGGCAGACAGTGCGGCCCCCTGCCCCGGAGCGCCGCAGCCCCACCAACACCCCCCCTCCATCCCGAGCACAGGGCAGGCAGCCCCAGTGCCATCAGCGTGGCCCCAGGGCCCCCAGCGCTGTGCGGCCCCAGCCACCCCAAGTCCCGGCCACAGGTCAGCCACCCTAGCCCCAGCCCCCTTCCCAGAAGAGTAGCCGCCTGCCTGGGGCCAAGGGGGAAGTGGGCAAGCAGGAGGGTCCTCCGGGCAGAGCGTGGGCAGGCCAGGCGGGGCTGTTTGGAGAGGCACAGCATCCCCCAGCCTATAGGAGGTGCCACCCATGCCTGGGGCTCCTCCGTGTGTCCCGCCTTGCGTGTTGAAAAGGGGTCACCCCATTTCCAAGTAAAATTAAGCCTTGAGTCATGATCGTGAGTCGGGCTTCTCAACCTCACTTAGAAGCCGCTGTCAGCGCTGGCGGCGGGGCTGCTGACAGGGGGAGCCCCAGCTGCCTGGGGAGGACAGGGGCGCCCCTCCTTGCGGCCCCATCCCCGCAGGAGAGGCTCCTGCTGTCAGCCAGATGGGTGCCCCGAGAGCACCCTGCAGGCTCAGAAACTGGAAGGGAAATAAAGAGAACCCGGGTTTCGTTTAAAAAAAATCCCTCGATTTTTAAGCCAATCTCATGATCTGAGGAAGGGGGGTCTGACACATGATTTTCCGAGGCCCCGGGACTGGCAGCAGCCCTGGGCTCTTCAAGGGACGCGCTCCGGGGGGAGGTGCAAGATGCATGCACAACTGGGCCCCCGTGACTGCCCCCCGGCGCGGGGGGCAGGGTCCGGGCACCCCTGGCAGCTCCGCGCACCCGGCGCGGGGGGCAGGGTCCGGGCACCCCTGGCAGCTCCGCGCACCCGGCGCGGGGGGCAGGGTCCGGGCACCCCTAGGACACCCCGGCGGGCCGTGCTGGGCGCACACATTCCCCTCCTCACCCCGGAGACGGAGGAGGAGGCGGGGGGGACGGTGCCAGGCGCATGCTCCGCGCCGTCCTTTAAATCCCCCGGCTGCAGGCCCGGCTGCTGCCGCCGCACGTGCTGATCCCCGGGGGAGCTGCCATGTCCCACGAGTCGGACCCCGGCCGCCGCCGCCGGCGTTACACGCACGACACCTTCGGTGAGCGGCCGGGGGGCGCCTGCAAGGGGGCCGGGGGCTGGTTTGCAAGCCGCGGGGAAGCTCCCGTCCCCGCTGCACCGGGAGCTCGCTGGGCCCCTAGAGGGCCCGTGGCTGCGGCTGGGGGCGCCCAGGCGCGGGGCGGGCGCGGCGGGGCGAGCCGCTGTCTGGTGCCGCGCGTCAGGCTGCCCTGGAGGGGGAAGAGTCCCGCTAGCCGGCCACGGGCCGCGCCTGCTCGCTCGGCTCGTGCCGAGAGGCCGGGGAGCAGCCTCCCGTTCCCGGCCCCACCCCTCGCCGGCGTGCACGAAAACCGGGGGGCTGCTGCAGCCCCGGCCCAAGCCGGACTAAGTCTTGGCTCCCGCGATGCCGCCCAGACCCTCTCCTGGGCAGAGCAAGGCGGACACCTGCTGGCTCGAGCTCGCCAAATAATTCTCTGGCTCGTTTCTGTTGATGTATAAATAAAGCCCTGCCCCACAGAAAGGGTAGGGATCTTGGATTAACTCGGGTCCCCAATTTACTGAGCATCTGAGGCTTTATAAACCTTGGCACCGAATAACAACCTCTGAAACCCAGTGGAAAACCTCTATGAGGTGCGGATGCCCCTGCGGGTGCTAATGCAGCATCCTGCTGGTGTGGGAGACCCTGAACCCAGGCTGTGTTTGTGCATGGGGTGCATAACCCTTCCTGGGGTATAAAACGTGGGCTAACCAAGCGAGTGTATCTTGCTGTGTGTTCTGAGTGAAACATGTTTGCTTCTGGTAGCACCCACCCCGTGTGCTAGGTGCAAGGACTGGGCCTAGGCCCGGGAAGCTCAGTCTATGGGCAGTCCGCGGCGTGCCACGCTTGGGGAAACAACAACCAACTTGGGTGTGCTGCTTGCTGTGAATCTAGTCTAAGCAGAACGGAGTCTGTAAGGCCAATTTAAATCTCCTCCAGGTAGGAGACTTGAGGATGAGCGCAGAAGCATTGTCAACCCCAGACTGCCAACAATCACGGCATTGGCTTAAGAATCGTGAGATTTTAAAACTATTTTGTAGTTATTCAATTACCTTCTGGTTCTCCCCTCCCTCCCCCCCCCCCCCAGTCTCTAGGGTGCACAAGCTCTAAATTTACAAGCTTTTCTCTGCAACCATAAGGACTAGAAACTTACATGAAAGCTGATATTTTCATGCAATAGCATGATTCCAGCAGCTGGGTCTTTAAGGAAAAAAATATAAAGATGGTGAGACCGGCAATAACGTGGTGAGAGTTGGCAACACTGGTGAAAAATAAACTAGACTCCTCAAATTCTTTCAGTTCCATTATCTAAACCATGTACAAGTAACCTTTAAATGTATGGCTTTATCTTGGAAGTGCCCCTTCTTTGTCTGTCTAAGCTTCCCTATTGTATTAGTGCTTGAAAGAACTGGTTATAAAGCATGAATAGCTGTGACTCAAGACCAGATGTGTAGCCAGATTTTATTCTCCTGGCGCCTCTGCCTTCAGCCTGTCTTAGCGGGGTGGGTCAGCATTGTACAATATAGTGCTAGGCACTGCAAAGGGCAGTCAGACAATATTTCTGTGTGTAGGGGTGTTCTGGGGACCCATGGCAGGTTTAGACAATACCAACTTTGAGGTCCCATTTTTTGTACCTAGAGGTAGGTAGATGAGGTACATGCTGGAAACTAGCTTGATCATCT
Organism: Eretmochelys imbricata; assembly: GCF_965152235.1. Lineage (NCBI taxonomy): Eukaryota > Metazoa > Chordata > Testudines > Cheloniidae > Eretmochelys > Eretmochelys imbricata. The sequence goes on from NC_135572.1 coordinate 354,798,615, forward strand.
GCCCTTTGACACCCCTGGAAACTGACCTTACCTAGCATCTTTTGTCAACAAATAGGGTGGGGGAAGGGGGAGGAGGATTGATCCCCTAAACATAAAGGGGAAACTGAAATGATTTGAAAGCCATACGCTGTTGGAGGTGACCAATGGGTTAAACCAGCTCCAGGCTCTGTCTCTGAAGCCCCAGGGACCTTGTCAGTCAGTCAAACTGGTGTAACCGTGACAGTATAATTGGTTAGTTTGGTGACGATCATGTGAAGCCACTTCCAAACCAGCCCTGTGAGCTGTGTTTTGTTATCCTAGCTGTCATCTGATTCACAGTGGACCTCTGTTGGGTGAGCGTGTAACTTGGCTGGAATTTTTGGGTTGCTTGATCTGTCCTCTGCTCTGGTGGTAGCAAGAGTAGAGTTTTTCCAGCCCCGCCCTGAAACGGATCTATCTAGGCCAAACCTGCCAACGTCAGAAGGAAAACAAGGGGGCTTTATAACGTCTGCAGGGAGGGGTGGAACCTGGGCCCCCTTTCCTTGCCCAAAGGTAGCCTTCAGATTACCCTGTCTAGAGACCGCCAACCCACCATTGCCTCTAACCCAGCAGGAAGCAAACATTCCATGTAACAAAAATACTGCCTCCCACTTGAGTTTTCCTCCTTGATGCATCTACTGGCTGCTGTGTAAGTCCACAGAGCTGTAAAAATGGGGTGCCTTCCCCAAGGATGACCTAAGCGAGAAGGGGGAGAGGGATAGCTCAGTGGTTTGGGCACTGGCCTGCTAAACCCAGGGTTGCGAGTTCAATCCTTGAGGGGGCCATTTGGGATCTGGGGCAAAAATGGGGGATGGGTCCTGCTTTGAGCAGGGGGCTTGGACAGGATAACCTCCTGAGGTCCCTTCCAACCCTGATAGTCTATGAGCTCGACAGAATGCAGCAGGTGACGCTCACTGGAAAAAGTCCTCCAGTGTTTGTTGCCGTGGAGGAGTTTCTCTATTGTCTCTTCTGATTTGGCCTTTCTTCCCCTCCATCCGTGCTTTCTCACCTTCAGCATTTCTCTCCCCCATCCTGCCTGTTCCCATAACGGCTCCCGGTTAGAAGCACTGCACCCCGATGGCGACTGGCTACTTTGCTCACTCTCCCTTTACTGTATCCGTTTCAGATTTTCACAAGGAATTTGAGCATCGGGTCGACCCCCATCGGCGAGGGTCGCTGTGTGACCGGCACTGTGCTGCCATTAACAACACCCATGGAGACCTTGGGGACATGCATTCGGGATCCCATCAGCATAGCATAATGACGCCCAGGATACTGCCGGGTAAGCAGAGCTGAAAGGGTCGCCTGGAATGGTGCTGGGCTTACTGCACAGAGTTGGCCCTGGGGCAATGGGACAGGGTTATAGAGGGCGCCTTTCTCATTCAGTCCCTCTTGAGAGGAGAGGATGAGGTGGCTGATGCTCCATAGCTAAGAAATGCACTGCAACAGAAACTGTGCAGACAGCCCAGGGAATGCAAGGGGGGCTCCAAGTGCAAAGGGGTCTGTCTCTGACCACCTTCTCCAGCTCTGGGGTGTCACACCAGAACCCTGTGGCACTCACCTAGCACCTTTGGTTGAAGGATCTAAATGCTTGGCAAATACAAGTGATGCCTGCCTCTCATGGTGTGAGGAGAGGCAATCTGCCTTCTCTTAGAGGAGCAGACCTGGGACATAGAGTGACTTTCAAGTGGATGGGAGAGCTGGGAACAGAACCCAGGAGTCCTGGGCTCTAACTAATAAATGCTTGTTATATGGGTGGATCCCCTGAAATCCTATTGTGGTAGATGGTATTATATTAGCATGGCGAGTATAGCTTATTTGTAATAGCAAGCACTTCAGGTTTTCTAGCATCAAAGATCTTGAAATAAAATTTCTTGTAACGTATTCCTCTACTGGCAGGCTAACCTAGCACCTACCCAGGGGAGGAGACTGATCTCTGGTTGCAAAAATACCCAATACTTAAATAGTGATTATGAAGAGAGCAAGGAAGTGATGCTGGGCCAGAGCAGACTTCAGACAAGGAGTGCTCTCATGACCTGCATCTAGCTAGATAGGAGGAATAATGCTCTTGCCAAGGGACTGCTTGCGAATGTTGTAGGTAGAACACGGTGGCGTTCCCTTGACTTCCGTGAACAGCAACAGGGGGAGCAGCAATGAAAGGGTTAAACAGTTCTACGTCAAAAGCCGCTATTCGAGGCACAGTCTGTGCCAAGAACGCTGGGCCATGGCTGCTTTACCTCTCTCCCACCATTCTTGTGCCCATACAGTGGGAATGCTGACCGTGTGTGTGTGTGTGGGGGGGGGGGCAGTGTTTAGGGTATGCAATTAGCTAATAATCATACACCTTGGGTGCAACCCCCCGCAGTTCTCTCTTGGTAACTTCCCCTGTGTGGCGTACTGAATTTGACAAATGCGTAATCAGCTCTTTGTTATTTCTCATGTCTGCTTGGTTTAGTCCTTTTCCTTCTCTCTGGTCACAGCAACATCCTCACAAAATCCACAGAGAACGACTGGGCTGTCTTGTCCCTTCTCACGTGCTCCTGAGACTGGCTGGAAGGACTGGTTAAGAATCATTTCTATTACGTGTTTTCCAAAGCACTTGTGACTTTTGGGAACGTGGCTGTGTTGAACGGTTTGCCATGGGGGTCCTCAAATGTCCCCATAGCAGGGAACCGTCTGTCCAATGAGAGATGGGGCTCGGGGACCTCCTCTCCTGTTAGTTGCAGTGGAAAAATCTAGAAATTCACAAGAAAAGTAACGCAGGGAAAGTGCTTTATGGGACCAAATTGGGGGCGGGGGGGCTGGAAAATCTCCATCCAAGAATATTAAAGGAACTGGCACATTAAATTGCAAGGTTATGGGCCTACCACAGGAGAGGGTGGGTGAGTATCTGTGGCCTGTACTGAGCAGGTGAGACTAGATGATCATGATGCTCCTTGCCGGCCTTAAAGTCTATGAGGAATGGATCTTTCAGCATGTCTAATCCAATTTAGCTCCTGGAGCCAGCACCGTGTGAGCAGCCAGCTCTCCACACACCCCCAGCAAGCGCTCCAGATTTTGTGATGTGCAGCAGGCCCCAGCTTAGGGAACCACTGGTTTGGAGGAACAGTGGTGGGTGGCTTGAGTGTCTCCCATTCATGGGGTCTGGCTGGTCATATGGCACTGCTTCTACTCCCTGATTGCGACGTGTGGATTAGAACCACTCACCCAAATATCCATCAGCTGTCTGCCCGGGGTGAATAACTAATAATTTGACCTTACAAATAGCAGCAAACTGATGCTGGCACATTCTTCTTGCTGAGACTTGCAAATGTATTTTGTCTCAGTGTTTTGTGTTTGTTCAGCATCTCGTAGAATGGGATCCTGGCCATGGCTCCAAAGGGGCTATGGTAATACAAATAAATAATATTGTACTAGCTCTCGTCCATCCTCCCCGTGGAAGGAAAAGGCCGGGGTAGAGACCGTCGAATCGTGGAAGTCAACGAATGGCTACGCAGGTGGTGTCGGAGAGAAGGCTTTGGATTCTTTGACCGTGGGATGGTGTTCCAAGAAGGAGGAGTGCTAGGCAGAGACGGGCTCCGCCTAACGAAGAGAGGAAAGAGCATCTTCACAAGCAGGCTGGCTAACCTAGTGAGGAGGGCTTTAAACTAGGTTCACCAGGGGAAGGAGACCAAAGCCCTGAGGTAAGTGGGATACCAGGAGGAAGCAGGAGCGCGTGAGAGGGGAGGGCTCCTGCCTCATACTGAGAAAGAGGGGCGATCTGTGGGTTACCTCAAGTGCCTATACACAAATGCACGAAGCCTGGGAAACAAACAGGGAGAACTGGAAGTCCTGGCAAAGTCAAGGAATTATGATGTGATTGGAATAACAGAGACTTGGTGGGATAACTCACATGACTGGAGTACTGTCATGGATGGATATAAGCTGTTCAGGAAGGACAGGCAGGGCAGAAAAGGTGGGGGAGTTGCACTGTGTGTAAGGGAGCAGTATGACTCAAGAGCTCAAGTATGAAACTGCAGAAAAACCTGAGAGTCTCTGGATTAAGTTTAGAAGCGTGAGCAACAAGGGTGATGCCGTGGTGGGAGTCTGCTATAGACCACCGGACCAGGGGGATGAGGTGGACGAGGCTTTCTTCCGGCAACTCACAGAAGTTACTAGATCGCATGCTCTGGTTCTCATGGGAGACTTCAATCACCTGGATACCTGCTGGGAGAGCAATACAGCGGTGCACAGACAATCCAAGAAGTTTTTGGAAAATGTAGGGGACAATTTCCTGGTGCAAGTGCTGGAGGAACCAACTAGGGGCAGAGCTCTTCTTGACCTGCTGCTCACAAACCAGGAAGAATTAGTAGGGGAAGCAAAAGTGGATGGGAACCTGGGAGGCAGTGACCATGAGATGGTTGAATTCAGGATACTGACACAAGGAAGAAAGGAAAGCAGGAGAATACGGACCCTGGACTTCAGAAAAGCAGACTTTGACTCCCTCAGGGAACTGATGGGCAAGATCCCCTGGGAGAATAACATGAGGGGGAAAGGAGTCTAGGAGAGCTGGCTGTATTTTAAAGAATCCTTATTGAGGTTACAGGGACAAACCATCCCAATGTGTAGAAAGAATAGTAAATATGGCAGGCGACCAGCTTGGCTTCACAGTGAAATCCTTACTGATCTTAGATACAAAAAAGAAGCTTACAAGAAGTGGAAGTTTGGACAAATGACCAGAGACGAGTATAAAAATATTGCTCGGGCATGCAGGAGTGAAATCAGGAAGGCCAGATAACACCTGGAGTTGCAGCTAGCAAGAGATGTTAAGAGTAACAAGAAGGGTTTCTTCAGGTATGTTAGCCAAGAAGAAGAAAGCCAAGGAAAGTGTGGGCCCCTTACTGAATGAGGGAGGCAACCTAGTAAGAGAGGATGTGGAAAAAGCTAATGTACTCAATGCTTTTTTTGCCTCTGTCTTCACGAACAAGGTCAGCTCCCAGACTGCTGCACTGGGCAGCACAGCATGGGGAGGAGGTGACCAGCCCTCTGTGGAGAAAGAAGTGGTTCGGGACTATTTAAAAAAACTGGACGTGCACAAGTCAATGGGGCCGAATGCATTGCATCCAAGAGTGCTAAAGGAGTTGGCAGATGTGATTGCAGAGCCATTGGCCATTATCTTTGAAAACTCATGGTGATCAGGGGAAGTCCCAGACAACTGGAAAAAGGCTAATGTAGTGCCCATCTTTAAAAAAGGGAAGAAGGAGGATCCTGGGAACTACAGGCCAGTCAGCCTCACCTCAGTCCCTGGAAAAATCATGGAGCAGGTCCTCAAGGAATCAATTCTGAAGGACTTCGAGGAGAGGCAAGTGATCAGGAACAGTCAGCATGGATTCACCAAGGGCAAGTCATGCCTGACTAATCTAATTGCCTTCTGTGACGAGATAACGGGCTCTGTGGATGAAGGGAAAGCAGTGGACGTGTTGTTCCTTGACTTTAGCAAAGCTTTTGACATGGTCTCCCACAGTATTCTTGCCAGCAAGTTAAAGAAGTATGGGTTGGATGAATGGACTATAAGGTGGATAGAAAGCTGGCTAGATTGTCAGGCTCAACGGGTAGTGATCAATGGCTCCATGTCTAGTTGGCAGCCGGTATCAAGTGGAGTGCCCCAAGGGTCGGTCCTGGGGCCGGTTTTGTTTAATATCTTCATAAATGATCTGAGGATGGTGTGGATTGCACTCTCGGGAAGTTCGCAGATGACACTAAACTGGGAGGAGTGGTAGATACGCTGGAGGGTAGGGATAGGATACAGAAGGACCTAGACAAATTGGAGGATTGGGCCAAAAGAAATCTGAGGTTCAACAAGGATAAGTGCAGGACTCTGCACTTAGGACGGAAGAATCCCATGCACCGCTACAGACTAGGGACCGAATGGCTAGGCAGCAGTTCTGCAGAAAAGGACCGAGGGGTTACAGTGGACAAGAAGCTGGATATGAGTCAGTGTGCCCTTGTTGCCAAGAAGGCCAATGGCATTTTGGGCTGTATAAGTAGGGGCATTGCCAGCAGATCGAGGGACGTGATCGTTCCTCTCTATTCGACACTGGTGAGGCCTCATCTGGAGACTGTGTCCAGTTTTGAGCCCCACACTACAAGAAGAATGTGGAAAAATTGGAAAACGTCCAGCGGAGGGCAACAAAAATGATTAGGGGACTGGAACACATGACTTATGAGGAGAGGCTGAGGGAACTTGGGGATCTGTTTAGTCTACAGAAGAGAAGAATGAGGGGGGATTTGATAGCTGCTTTCAACTACCTGAAAGGGGGTGCCAAAGAGGATGGCTCTAGACTATTCTCAATGGTAGCAGATGACAGAATGAGGAGTAATGGTCTCAAGTTGCAGTGGAGGAGATTTAGGTTGGATATTAGGAAAAACTTTTTCACTAGGAGGGTGGTGAAACACTGGAATGCGTTACCTAGGGAGGTGGTGGAATCTCCTTCCTTAGAAGTTTTTAAGGTCAGGCTTGACAAAGCCCTGGCTGAGATGATTTAATTGGGGATTGGTCCTGCTTTGAGCAGGGGGTTGGACTAGATGACCTCATGAGGTCCCTTCCATCCCTGATATTCTATGGTTCTCTGAACAGCCCTACAGGCCAGACATGCAGGATCCTTACAGGGCAGCCCTATAGCTGGCCGTGGGGCTCTGGCTGGGGGTGATGTGTGTCTAAATCTTGGGTTTCTCCTCGCTGGTCTCTTGCGCAGTGATCTCAACACCTGCCTGCTGCCAGCACCTCTCCGACGAGGTGCAAATTTGTGACGGCTGCCTGGTGAAAACCACCATCACTGCGGAAAACGAGGTGGAAGCCAACAAACTCTCCAACAACTATAAGGTTTGTTCTGTGTTCTCCTCACCCGCACCCTTCTCTCTTTGGGGTCATGCATCGGTGGCTGAAAGCCCAGAATCTCCATGAGGGCTGCAACCTCTCTGCTGGCACATATGCTCTCAAGCTAGGGTGCTTCAGAAAGTGCTTCTCTGTTCTCCGCTGTGGCTACTAGGCTCTTTCCTTCGCTCAGGGCAGTTGTTCGGATTCCCTACAGAAGTGTGGGCACTGCACAGTCCGGGGCACTGTGTCAGCTGTTTCTGTGAGGAGCCTAGTCTGTAAAAACCCACTCCTGCAACGGGGGTCTAGCACTGGGGTGATGGGGTCGGTTGTCTTACTTCAGTGTCTGAGACGAAGGGTGGCTCAGTGGTTAGAGTACTAACCTAGGCCTTGAGACCTGGTATCCATTCCCTGCTCTGCTACAGACTTCTTGTGACATTGGGCAAGTCACTTAACCTTTGTGCCTTAATTTCCCGTCTGCTGGAATTATTATTTGAAATTAATATGGGAAATCACCAAACACAATTTAACCATAAATGCCTTTATTAAATCCAAAGGTCAAATGGTTGTTTTAAACCTGCTACCTATTAATTTCCTTTTGATGGCCCCTTGTTCTTGTATTATGAGAAGGAGTAAATAACACTTCCTTATTTACTTTCTCTGTACCACTCATGATTTTATAGACCTCGATCATATCCCCCCTTAGTCGCCTCTTTTCCAAGCTGAAAAGTCCCAGTCTTATTAATCTCTCCTCATACGGAAGCCATTCTATACCCCTAATAATGTTTGTTGCCCTTTTCTGAACCTTTTCCAACTCCAATATCTATCTTTTGAGAAAGGGCGACCACATCTGCATGCAATATTCAAGATGTGGGCGTACCATGGGTTTATATAGAGGCAACATGATTTCTGTCGTCTTATCTATCCCTTTCTTGATTCCCAGCATTCTGTTTGCTTTTTTGACTGCCGCTGCACATAGGGTGACTTGCCCAATGTCACTCAAACTATTATTAAAAGCCTAATTATTAAGCAGCTTACTACATCCAGATAGTAACAAAACATATTTATAAGCACTTGATCATGATATTTACAAATGGGCTAAACCCAGGGGTGTTCCGCCCCATACTGGTCGGCTCCAGCATGGTCAGGCAGGTATTAGCAATGAACCCTTTGAGTTTACTTTTTGTATATCCTTTAACAAACAAGTGATGTCATTGCCAATGACTGACTTCAGCTAAAGACCAACCTGAGACGTTCACCCTGGTTTCCAGTCTTAATCCAGATAAGATTTACAACCTCCTCTCCTCCCAAGGTCTTTCCTCCCCTCCTTCTTGCTGTACACCAGTTTTCCCATTGCACCTGGATTCACGTCGGCTTTAACACTGGTGTGTGGGTTGGGGGAGGGCCAAGTTGGTTCATTTTAAGACTGATCCTCTTGGTTTGATTTAAAATCATTTGCAGTTAACCCTGTTGCTCAGAGGCCGCCTTTGTAGAAACATCCCCTTATCTTATTAGTTGTTATTTGAACCAGACATCCACCCTACCTCATTCCTTCTGGCTTTATAACTATTTCCAAAGCCTTCCTGCTACTTGCTAGTCAGGGCCTTTCTTTACAACACGCACATTTCCTTAACCAAACTCAAGTTAACTTTAATTCTCTAATTTTAAACTTCTCATACACATCTGTAAAACGGGGTTAACAGCACTGCCTGATCGGGGTGTTCTGATGGTTCTAAAATTCCACTCCTCTTACACCCATGCTGCCAATCTGAGCGTAACTCCTAGAGGCCCCGTCTGGCCAATCTGAGGCTGAAAACTGGCCTCCTGCCTAAGTCTCTCTTCTAAATGTTTCTTATACTGTTAGTGGCAGTGACCTGCATGTTGGGCCTGCTGCTTTGCTAAATACCTTTTCTGACTCGCATCAGCTGTGCCTCTTCCGTAGATCATGTGTTGTAATTATTATTTACGCAGGGTATCACGGCAACACTGATTTAACCATATTTTCTTTGTTAAATCAAAAGGTACAATTGCTCTAAACATGCCTAACTAATAAGCAATTCGCTACATCCAAACAGCAACAGAAGCATTTGCCCAAGATACTTAAAAATGGGCTAAACCCAGGGGTGCTTAGACACCGTTGACTCCCACTTGGTTCATTGCTAATATCTGCCTGACCCTTTTAAAGAGTTTACTTTCCTGTACCTGTTAACAAGTGATGTCCTTGCCAAGTAATGGGCCTTCGTTAAAGCAAGATGAAGGCATTTCTCATTTAACCAATTGACTGAACCAGGTACCCAATTAACCATGTCTTAGGTTCAGCCTAAGGTAACAGAACTTAAATAAGAGAACTGGTTTTTCTAAGGGTCACTACAAGTGTAACACACCTCTTCTGTCTCATGACCTCATCCATTTTGGTCACATGCTTTGGGCCTGTTGCTTATGCCAATATCCCACCTCCAATTTAAAACCATAGTTCACCCACATCTAACATGGGCCTATATTCCTAGATTGTGGCTGGCACATAGGGCCTCTCAAAAGCCACATGCGGCACAAGTCACCTTGTACGTGGCATGTTCTCCTCTTCAGCCATGGGTCGGACAATAGCTTCTCCAGATAGTCAATAACTAAATTCACTTGTCTAGATCAAGGTTTTAGCTGTCCCAGGCTAATGGACAGGAGGAGCCTGCTACCTGAGAGAAGACCTTGGGGAGCAGATGCACCTAATCCCACAAAGGGCTTGCTTCCAAGGGAGCACTCTCATCTAACGAGGCTGGTGCCTGGCGGTGAAGGGGAAACCCTCATACCCTGTGGGAAGCCAAAGGGGTGAGGCAGAGGCCAACCGGCCAAAGGAAGAGTTTATTGTCCTGCTCTGACCTCCACCATGTAGTCCTCTTTCTTTATAGACTAAGAACAAAGAAGGCCACTAGGTGAGCAAGAATCAAGGTGAGCAAAAGCAAGGACCTCTGATGCAGGGACTTGTATGACAGTCACCACTCTGTCTGAGCATCCTGGAGAGTGTGGACTCTGGGAGGAACTTTAGGGGCTTGAGATGCATGCAAAGGCGATCTCCCTCACAGTGGTGGGTTTGGGGTCCACTCTCTTCTTCCCAGGCTCGACAGCAATGGTGCTTTACCTTCCTGGGTGCAGAGAAAAAGCCGCCCCATTGACCAATAAAATACAAAAAACACCCTGTATCTGAATCTGGGAATGGCTCAACTCCTCCCGGCCCTGCACTGATCACACAGTTTTCCCCCTGGGAGAGAGAATGGGGGAGGTTTAGGTTGGATATTAGGAAAAACTTTTTCCCTAGGATGGTGGTGAAACACTGGAATGCGTTACCTAGGGAGGTGGTAGAATCTCCTTCCTTAGAAGTTTTTAAGGTCAGGCTTGACAAAGCCCTGGCTGGGATGATTTAATTGGGGATTGGTCCTGCTTTGAGCAGGGGGTTGGACTAGATGACCTCCTGAGGTCCCTTCCAACCCTGATATTCTATGAATGAACCACACGGGACACACTAGTCATGTTCGGTGCCCTGATGGTAGCTGCTTGGATGCTGTGTGGTGTTGTACAAACCAATGTAGAATAGAACAGAAAGGTAGATGCCCTAGGTGTGGCAAAAGTGGGAACTGTCCTTTCCCCTTCCATCCCCCACATCATTGATGAATGACGTAGCTCTGATCAGAGCCTTTAACTTTGTGCAAATTGATTGCCCTTCCATTGGGGAAGCCGTGATCTCATAATAGCACCTTCTGACTTACGTGAAATTGCAGAACTGGCGAGTCATGCATCTGAAAACCAACCATTGTTTGTTCTGTAAAATCGTAATTTTCTCACTCCCTTTCGCCCGTTAATCTGGATTAATTTCAGTTGGACGTAATCTGGAGGACCTCAGCAAAGTAGCCCTAACTGCTGAGCCCTGCATGGGTCTGGGGCTGCTGACGCTGCCTCCGCACGGAATGGGTCTGGTTCATCTGGGGCAGTAGGTAGCTGGGAATGACAAACAGGCTTTTCATCAAAACCACTCTGCGGCATGCTCCACAGCAACCAGCCACCAGCTCCAGACGGGATGAGAACAGATCAACACAAGGGCACTCTGAGGGCTTGTTCTGGGCAGTCTGAACTTCAGATAGGTGACAAGGTGCTCTCCTCAGTCCTGTGACGCTGGTGGTGCCCAAGTGCTACAGAAATGAGCTGGCTTCTGAGACACCGTCCCCCCCACACAGTTGTCTCGCTTCGTACAGAAGCTTTGTTCATAAAGCAATCAATGGGGCGTGCTTAGAGCAGGTCTGCAGTTGCTACAAGGCAGCATTTTATATCCGTGAAGATGCTACTACACCAATGGGAGAACCTCTCCCGTTGACGTAGGTCCTCCACCCCTTCTTTCCCCCCCGCCCCCAAGAGCTGGTAGCTTTGTCAATGGGAGACGCTCTCCCATCGCCACAACGCTGTCTACACCAAGTGTTAGGCTGGTATAACTGTGTCGCTCCAGGGTGTGGATTTTTCACACCCCTGAATGATGGAGTTATACCTATGTACGATGATCATGTAGACCCAGCCTTACACCATCCATTACTCCCCCATCAGCATATGTTGGCTACAAGCACGTTATTAGATGGCCATGAGCAATGCAACGCAGTGCCCAGTTTCCATTGGGTTTATAAAGTCTGACCCAAAGCTAAGGACCTGGAGGCAACTGAATGTCCCTTGTAGTCCGTTGGTTACCGGGGAGCAAAAACTACTGAAGATCCCAGGTGATCTAATGTGCCTTCGTCCCCCTTTTAGCTGAGGGGGTCATGGTCTTGTGTCCAGATTACTTCCACAGTCTTGTGTCTAGTTACTTCCACATCTACAGCTGGAAGGGGGTTGGGGTGCATGAAGTTTAGGAGTGGGAAATGCATGTAACCTGTGTCTAATACCAGAGGCTGGGGGAGAGCACCAATGTTACCTGTGTGAGGTTCTTTTCTTACCCCATTACCTTAGTGCCTGAGCACCTCACTGCATAGCTTATCCTCACAGTGCCCCAGGAGGTAGGGCAGGGCTCTTGTCCCCCCCACTCAGATGAGAACTCGGGTACAGAGTAAAGGTCATGCCCAAGGTCACGCAGGGAGTCTGTGGCAAAGCAGGGAATTAAACCCAGGTCTCAAGTCCTAGGCTTGTGCTCTAGCCGCTAGGCCATCCTTCTGCTGTGCTGTGGGGAACTTCGAAATTCCCTCCCATTCTTGCTGCCTTCACTTACCAAAACACGGTACAGGTAACTCGGGCCATGGAGTCCAAATTGGAACTGATCAAACATTCTGTAGGGGAAAGTCCTTCACACCTGCCATGCCCTTCTCCAGGGAATTCTGGGATTTGGGGATGGATTTTTACCACCTCTCCCTCATGTAACAGGAAGGCAAAATGCCTTTTGGTACATCTACACTGCAAAGAAAACCCCGGCACCGAGTCTGAGCCTGGCTCAATTGACTTGGGCTCTGAGACCCTCGCCTGGAACGTCTGCACTGTTTGCTGTCCCACAGCCCCACAAGTCTGAGTCAGCTGACCCAGGCTCATGAGACACGGTGCTGCTGGTTTGTCTTACCTACCCTGTCTGTCCTCGTTAGCGAGGATTAACTGGCTCTGGTATTCACTGTTGATGATGATGTGTGTTAACCACACACAGGATCTTCCATTGCTTTTCTCATCCGGGCTGGGCAGTGAAGAAGTTGACTGAGGTTTCTGGGGCACAATCAGGGGTGTGGGCAGAGGGGAGTTGTCACTACTATGTTGGTGGCTAGTCTCAGTCGGCTAGTCCCAGACAACTGTATCCTGATGTTTGGTTGCCCTTGTGGAAATGAGACCCCAGCCAGAAGTCCCTCACCAGCTCTGTCTCCTGGTCTCTGGAGTTAGCCTGGCATGCCGGCTCCCTGATTAGTCTGAGGAGCGCCAGCTCTGCCTTCTCCCCCCACATGCTCCTGTGCGATCGAACTACTGTCTCCGGTCTCTCTCAACCTCCTGTGAATTAGGAACCGCAATCCTAATATGGGGCAGCCACTGCCTCCTGCCCTCCGTCCCCCTCCGTATATCTGCCCATAGCCCGCAGCACTTCTGACTAGCTGGAAGGAGTGGAACATGCTCTCTGGAACAGCAGCACCGGCCAGGTGCAGTCGCTTGGGGTCTGACTTGTTTCTCTCTGCTTCCCAGTTTGGCTTTAAGAAATGGAAGAGCCACGTGACAGCCAGGCCCTGGGAAGACCGGTCGGAAATCGTGAAAGAGCTCTACTCAGATCTGAACGTTGTGAAAAGCCCCACAGGTAGGAAATGATGCCCTGCCCAAACTCCCCCTTTCTGGTAAGGGCATCTCTAAATCCCCCTCTCCCCTGGGGCAGCTAGCAGTCCTGAGAGTTTTGTTTTGATCATATTTATCTGCAAGGCCAGTGAGGGGCACCTGGAATCCATCAACCCTCTAACTTGTCAGCACGTCTGGAAGGTGATTGTCGCAAACTCCTATGGACTGACCCAGCCCTTGTGTTTAAAGTGCCACCGAATGGGAGCCACCGCTTCCAAATCCAGGCCTCTGTGCATACCCTCCTTAAGACCACCTCCCGCCAAAGGGAAGCACTCGATTGCCCTCAGCAGAAGGCAATGGTGGCCATGCTTCGGCATTCATAATGTAACATACACCAGGCCTGCCCACAAGACCAGCAGCAGGGTGACAGTTACAGGGCAGTGGCTGCCGCAGTGACCAACTCTCCCTCTCTGTTGAAGGAGGGTGGTGTCCTGGGCCCCCAAAGGAAATGGTTCATGTCTGTGACTCTTGTAGCAAGTAGAAATGGCACCTCCAAGGACCTGTGGACAGCAGCAGAATGTTTGTACTCAGCACGGTGGGATTTCTTCCCCCCACGTTCTTCTCTGCATTGTATGAGCCATTAGTTAGCTGATTAATGTGCTGCATTCCCATTGCTTACGTGACTGCTTCCCTGAATGGGCAGTGTAACTTTAGGGGAATGTTTGTCCACATCTTGGAAATAGAGGGCATGCTGCCCATTCGGCTTGGAGCGTCCCTTTAAAGGCTGGGAGCTAGGGCTTGAGCTGTCTGCGTCTGTCTCTGAGCTGAGCAGTGCAGGTCAGATCCTGGGTCATATGTATCCCACCGCTTGGAGTAACAGAGTAAGAGCTTTTCACTTCAGTTAACGGTGGGGTGTATGTGAGCGATCGATCAATTGATTGATCATTGGCTCACGTCCGTGACCTAAGTCCCTCCTGGTGGTTAAGAACATAAGAACGGCCACACTGGGTCAGACCAGTGGTGCATCGAGCCCAGTATCCTGTCTTCCAACAGTGGCCAGTGCCAGATGCTTCAGAGGGAATGAACAGAATTGATCTATCCCCTGTCATCCAGTCCCAGAATCTGGCAGAGAGAGGCTTAGGGACACCCAGAGCAAGGGGTTGTATCCCTAACCATCTTGCTAAAAGCCATTGATGGACCTATTCTCCAGGAACTTATCTCGCTCTTTTTTTTTTTTTTTTTTTTTTAAACCCAGTTATGCTTTTGGCCTTCACGTCCTCTGGCAACAAGTTCCACAGGTTAACTGTGCATTGTGTGGAGAAGTACTTCCTTGTGTTTGGTTTTTAAAGATGCTGCCTATTAATTTCATTGGGTGACCCCTAGTTCTTGTGTTAAACAAAGGGGTAAATAACACATCCTCATTCGCGTTCTCCACCTCATTCATGATTTTATAGACCTCCGTCATCTCCAGCTTGAAAGAAAGATGACTAAGGGAACAGTCCCAGGCTCTTTAATCTCTCCTTATATGGAAGCTGTTCCACACCCCAGTCATTTTTTGTTGCCCTTTTCTGTACCTTTTCCATTTCTAATACAGCTTTTTTTGAGATGGGGAACTGCACACAATCTTCAAGGTGTGGGCAAAAGCATGGATTTATACAGAGGCATTCTGATATTTTCTGTCTTATTATCTATCCCTTTCCTAGTGGTTTCTAACATGGTTAGCTTTTTTTGACTGCCACTGCACATTGAGTGAGTGTTTTCGGAGAACTATTCACAAGGACTCTAAAATCTTTCTTGAGTAGTAACAGCTAATTTAGACCCCTTTTCATATGTGTAGTTGGGATTGTTTTCCAGTGTGCATTACTTTTGCCTTTATCAACAGTGAATTTCATCTGCCATGTTGTTGCCCAGTTGCCCGGGTTTGTGAGATCCCTTTGTAACTCTTTGCAGTCTGCTTTGAACATTACTATCCTGAGTAACTTTGTATCATCTGCAAACTTTGCCACCTCACTGTTTATCCCTTTTTCTAGACCACTTATGGATGTCGAACGACACTGGTCCCAGTAGATCCCTGGGGGACCCTACTCTTTACACCTCTCCATTCTGAAAACTGACCATTTATTCTTACCCTTTGTTTCCTGTCTTTTTAACCAGTTATTGATCCATGAGAGGACCTTCCCTCTTATCCCATGACAGCTTACTTTGCTTAAGAGCTTCTGGTGAGGGACCTCGTGAAAGGCTTTCAGAAAGTCCAAGTACACTATATCCACTGGATCACACTTGTGCACATGTTTGGAACCCACCCCACCCCGCCCAAGAATTCTAATAGATTGGTGAGGCACGATTTCCCTTTACAAAAGCCGTGTTGACTCTTCCACAATAAATTGTGTTCATCGATGTGTCTGATTAATTCTGTTCTTTACAATAGTTTCAGCCAGTTTGCCTGGTACTGAAGTGAGGCTCACTGACCTGTAACTGCCTGGATCGCCTCTGGAGCCTTTTTAAAAATTGGCATTACATTAGCTGTCCTCAGTCTTCTGGTATGGAGGGCGATTTAAGTGATAGGTTTCATACCACAGTTGTTAGTTCTGCAATTTCATATTGGAGTTCCTTCTGAACTCTTGGGTGAATCCCGTCTGGTCCTGGTTGACTTATTATTGTTTAATTTTATCAATTTGTTCCAAGACCACTCTGAGGAACTGTCCCAGATTGAAGTGATCAATATTTTTGTCACCTAAAAATCATGGCTCAGGCGTGGGAGTCTCCCTCCCGTCCTCTGCAGTGAAGACTGATGCAGAGAATTAATTTAGCTTCTCCACAATGGCCTGGTCTTCCTTGAGTGCTCCTTTAACAGTTCCGTTGTCTGGTGGCCCCGTGATTGTCTGGCAGGCTTCCTGCTTCTGGGGTAATTTTTTTTTTTTTTTTTTTTTTTTGCTGTTAGTTTGAGTCTTTTGCGAGTTGCTCTTCAATTTGTTTGGTTTTTTTTACCTGCCTAATTATACTTGACTTGCTAGAATTTGTGGCCCTTTCTATTTTCCACAGTAGGGTTTGACTTCCAATTTTTTAAAGGATGTCTTTTTGCCTCTAACTGCTTCTTTTACTCTGAGCCCTGGTGGCATTTCTTGGTCCTCTTACTTTTTTTTTTTTTTTTTTTTTAAATTGGAGTATACATTTAATTTGATCCTTTCTCATGGTGTTTTTAAAAGGCATCCATGTAGCTTTCAGGCATTTCCTGCTGGTGACTCTCTCTCTCCTTTTTAACTTCCGTCTAACCAGCTTCGTCACTCATGTGGTTCCCGTTTCTGAAGTCAAACAGTGAGCTGGGAATGACCCTGGTCTCAGTCCCCCTCCTGGTGAATAAGAGTCCCCCAAACTAGTGCTACTTGGCAGTCTCCGCAGAGAAGCCAAGAACGGAATGGGCAGATGGCCACCCTCTCCTGTCCTAGCGGAGTTTCCTCTGGGCCAGGGTTGAATACAGTGCCAGGGATTTTGGGGGAGTTGGTGTTGCTACCCATGCTGTACCTTGGGGCTCAGAAGAACTCCCTGGGTGCTTACTAGCCTGGGGCTCAGCTCCTTAGCCAGAGGAGAATACAAAAATGGTAAGAGGGCAGCAGAGATCTGCAGAAATAGAAGTCACCGCCCAGGAGAAACCCCTCTTTCTTCCCCACAAAAGGCCCCCAGCTACAGAGAAAGAGGGGTGCTATTGGTGCAGCCTAATCAGGGGCTTTTCCCCCTCATTGCCTGTGGCTATCAGGAGTCTGCAGTACAAAGCCTGCCTGCTTTCAACCTGTGGAACTCATTGTCAGGAGATGTTGTGAAGGCCAAAACTGTAACAGGGTTCAAAAAATTTGATAAGTTCCTGGAGGATAGGTCCAGCAATGGCTGTTAGCCAAGATGGTCAGGGTTTGAACCCCATGCTCTGAGTGTCCTTAGCCTCTGTTTGCCAGAAGCTGGGAGTGGATGACAGAGGATGGATCGCTCGATTGCCTGTTCTGTTCATTCCCTCTGAAGCACTATCAGAAGACGGGATACTGGGCTAGATGTACCATTGGTCTGATCCAGTATAGTCGCTCTTATGCTGGAAGAGAGCTCTTCCTCTCATCCCAGCTACTCTAACTTCCCCTCTCAGCCTTGGGGTGGGGGGAAGTCCTCGTTACTCATGAACAGCTCCAGCCACTGTCTGTCTCCCACCTCTTCTCAGTAGCAGAGTGAAATCAACACAACCCTTCCACTGCTCCTTTAAGGGTTCTGGAATAGCAGCAGTCCAGTTAGTGTCCTTCTGCTCTTTGGGCAAAGCTGAGCAGCAGCAGAGGTACCAGAGAAGTCTGTCTGCAGACTCAGGAAAACTGCACTGCATCCCATCACAGTTGCAGGCTTTTAGCTTTGCAGATATAAGGGCTGAAACATCTAAAAGGGAGTGCTTAAATTCTGCAGAGTAGGGGCTTAGTCACCTCATCCACCAGGCAGTGTTCCTCATTTGCTTGTGGGCAGTGAGCGATTGGATTCCCAAGCCCAGCTGTACACATTTAGTGGATAAGCAGGACTTCAGTCTCTAGGGCTACTAATTCAGCTCCTTTCACCAGGACAAAATTCTGGGTATGAGACTTGACTCCCAGACCAACTGGGCCACCCTCAGATGGGCTCCTCAGAGCTTATATCTTAGTTTCTCCACAGGTCGCATCCTCAATCCTTATATCTTCTCTTTACCAGGTTCCACAGTCACCTGTGGGAACATCCTCTACCTGCTGCTGTTTGGATGGTGGCTGTCCCTCCTCTATCTCCTGGTTTCTGCCCTGATGTTCCTCACAGTACTGGGAGCTCCATACGGTGCGTTCTGCAGAGACTCTTGAACTGCGATGTGTATTGTCATAGGCCTAGTAGCCAGGGCCCATTGTGCACTGGATACACACAATGCGATCCCTGCCAGTGATCTGTGCTAGCTGTTTTATTTCTTAGACCCAACGCAGTTCTCATGGAACACTGAGTTACAATAAACCTCGTGTTACATTAATAACGTGTTGCCGTAGAGCTTAGGAGCCCTGGTCATGGACCCTGTTGTCCTAGCTGCTGTAGAAACCCAACAAAAATTGAATTTTTCCCACCCCTTAGAGCATTAGATCACATCTGTGGGAGGAAAACAGGAGCAATATAAGGTGTAGGGAGGCAATATAAGACATCCAATAACTTAGATTCCAGGTGATTGAGAACTTGCAGCCCTTTAGTAATTAACCATGGGGGCAGATTTATTGGGGATGTGGTAAATTCTCCACCACTGAGCCTTTAATTCATTACTGAGTGTCTTGCTAAAAGAGACACTCTAATTCAACCAAAAGTTCCTGGGTTTGATGCAAGAATTATTGGATAAAATCTGCAGCAGGTCAGGCTAGCTGATCTAATGGCCTGCCAGCTGGCCTGAACCTTGTATTGGTGAAAGATTTCCTAAGTTAAGGTATGCAGCTGCCTCTGATTCTTCAGGCAGCGTGCACAACTTCCAAGAGTCATCCCCCTCAAATGGATAAGTAGGCAGCAAAAGAACTTGCTGTGAAACTCTTACATAAAACATCCAGGGGACAAATCTCACTACCCTGCTGCAGTGAGACCACTGTCCCCAAAAGCTGGCTTCCCAAACCTGCCTGCAGACCCCTATAAACCGTTCATGGAAGTGTGAGAAGTTGTATGCCACCGCTTGAATGCAAGGACTCCTGGGCTCTACTCCCAGAGCTGTGATCACACTCCCCTTGGGGCATGAAGTCAAATCACTAAACCCTGCTCATCTTCCCCCTCTGTAAAATGGTATTTCCTCTCTTCCGGGGTGGCTGGATTTAAGCGGGCGCTATGTGGATGAAAAGGCCAAGGGCCACCATCCACTGGGACTTCACTTCCTGTTCTCCAGGGCCCCAGAAAGGATTAGGCAGCCTAGTGCAACAAGGGAGGGTGGTAGACAGGATGGGATGGCCTTAGTGGGTAATTCTTTGTTTCCGTTGGATACATGGTCTCCTCTTCCCTTCCTGGTAGGTAGTAGGACCTCCGACCAAAAGGCTGTTGGTGGCCCTGGGTCAGAAGCCCCAGGGTGAACTGTTGGGGGAAGGAGTCAGCGTCTCCTTACCAATGACCAGAGAACTGAAGGATGCTCTGCCTCCATTCTAGCTCTGCGGCTACTGCAGGCAGTTTGCTTCTGGTGCAAGAGTCCTGTCTCCTGGACCCTGTCGGTCTTGCCTCGCCTCTCCCCAGAAACAGCTAGGCTAAACTGCAGGAGCGCTTCATAGGAGCCGTGAGCTTCCTTCCACCCAGCACTCATCATGTTGGTGAGGGCAGGTCACCTTCCCTTCCACCTAGGCAAGGCCCATCCCCCAGGACAGCCTCGGTAATCCTCCTCTGGCTCAGAGGGAACGCCTTGCCGGCCAAGGGGAAATATCCCAGGGAGCCTTGTCCCAGCTGACTGCCATCTCCTTTCTCCCCACAGGGAAGCTGTGCTGGGAACTCGCTGGGTATTTTCTCTGGCCATTTGGCAAAGTGATTCAGAAGGTAGAGGGGAGCGGTGGGGTGGAAAATGAGCAACCTGCTTCCTCGCTGTGCCAGGATTCATGCCCAGTTCTGAACTGGGGATCCCTAGCCAACTGGCTGACAAAACTGCACGAGCATAGACTCTTCCCCGCCCCCTCCCTCCCTCTCCAGGGGGAAGCTGGCTTGCTTGCCTTCTACATCCTGGCCAGAAAAGGAGCCATGCTGGGAACGATTCCCTGCATAGGTACCTAATGCAGCTCGGGGCCTCTGTTACCGTGGTAGCAATGATCGCGTGCTCCGTGGCAGAAGGTGCCTCTAACGCAGGGCCCTGACCCAGCATGGAGCAGCAATCACGTGACCTGCAGAGAACAAATGTAAAATTGGCAAAGGGAGCTGGAGCAGGCCCTGAGCCTCGGCCTCCAGTACCAGCCTCTGCGGGAGAGGAAAGCTGCTTTACTCATGGCTGAATCCTCTCTGCCTCTTGGTTTCCTTTGATGTCCCCTCCAGTACTCTCCCCCACCCCCAAATCTCTGCCCCTCTCTGAAGACCTGCTCTCCCGTCTCCTAGACCAGAACGTACTCTCGAAAGTGCAGCATCAAGTTCAACAAATGTGAAGTCATCTCGGAGGCGAACGAGGCGAAAGAGAGCACCCCCCTCCTCATCCGCCATGACCTGGCGCCCGGCACTCCACAGGAGTCCGGCAGCCGTGCTGATGCCACGCACTGGGTAAGGCCCTTTGCCCAGGGCGGAGGGAGGAGTCAGAGATGCTCCATCTCGAGCTGCTCCCTGTGCTGTTGGCATGGACAGCTCAGGGGATGGCTGCTACAAACTGGCACGCACCAGCTCAGCTGTGACTTCAAGTTGTAAGGCCTCTCCCCAGCTATCAGCCCGGTAGGTGCCTGCATCTGACTCCCGCAGCAGAGAGGCCAGAAGGAGCTGGGTTCCCCTTCCTCGTCTAAATGCCCCCCACCCCACCCCTGGATGGGAGTTAGACATGGCCCTTCCTACTCTGGATCAGCTGTGGCTTGGCTCACGCTGCTGGGTCTGTATCAATGCAGTCCTGTGGCACTCTGAATACCCTCTCGGAATGGGAAAGAACCAGCAGGGAAACTTCTCTGGCTTCTGAATCCCTGCCCCCGATACTCCCCGGGCCAAGAGATGGAGAAACAGGATCCCAGTAGGTCTCCTCCAGTTGTACGGTCCCTATAACCAAAGTATGGGCGTAATGGTCTGCGCTGATGTCCCAGCAGATCCGAGTAACAGCTGGGGAGCCCCGATGGCTCCTGATTGGAAGTGCATTGCCCGTGGCCACTCACGCAGCCCTTGCTTCGCTCTTCCCACCAGCGGCGTGTGAACACATATATCTGGCTCTTGCTGGGCTACCCAGTCCTCGCACTTGCCCATGGCCTGGTCTGTTTCATCGCCTGGCTCTTTGTGTTCATCATCCCCGTTGCCAAGATGAACGCTCGGACTGTCACCAAAGTCCTGCTCCTGCCCCCGGAGCACGTGCACGTCCAGAGGATGAGGAAGGTTGGTTCCGCAGTGACTGGAACGTGTTTCCAGCTTGCCCCTTGGGAGGGCGGGGGGGTGCCTGGCATCTAGAGAGTGGCCCGTTACTTGCTAACCTCTCCCATTCCTGTATGGGGGGGTGGTGTTTGGACTGGGAAGACTTTGGAGAGACTGCTCTCCTCATCCCAGCACCATCTGCATGGGAGGAGAGTTCATCTTGGCTCAGTGCCATGCTTCCCAATCTCCTGGACATAGGAGCAGGCCGAGCAGCTGCAGAAGGGCTGAGCGGGTTGGCTGCTTCTCATGCAGAGCTAGGCTGGCCAGGGGGGGAAGCAGCCAGCAGGGCGACCTGGAGGATGGTTGGGTTCAAGCCACCCCCAATATCCCTTTCCTGACACCAGTGCAGGTGAGCGCAGGGCTAAGCCGGTCGACATGACTAGCACAGGGCTCCAGACCAGCCTGCTTCAGAGCTCTGGCTGGCACAGTAGAGCTGCTCTGATAAGACCCTCATTAAAGGTGCCTCCATCCCACAAAGGAGGGCAGGGGAGAGCCTCCTGAGCCCAGGGAATCCTTGGCCATTTCCCCTTGTCCAAACAATCCTCCCCTCCTTGGGGGACACCAGGAAATGGGAAGTTTTAGGCAACCTCAGCTGGAGACGTCTCTCCCAGCGCTGCCGAGAATAGTGAGGTTTGCTGCGAATTAGAAGCCACCTAACGCCTGGGCTCTCTGACCCCGCAGACAGAGGTGCCGCTGGAAGCCGAAGTGGTTCTGTGCTGCTACCGGGCCGTTAACGCCTATTACTACAAATACGCCGTGGACGGGATCAACGTCTTCGCCGTCAGTATCCTTCAGACGGACGCCTGGCTCCGGGGCCAGCACTGGGGAAACGCCGGTGTTGCTGGGTAGTGCATGTCAGGCAGCCCAGGGCTCCCCTGGGGCGGAGAAGGGATATGGAGACACTGAACATACAGGAACCTCCTACAGAGGTGTGGGTGCAGCCTCTCGGCTGCCTGGTGTTCTCTGCAGATCCCTGATCCGCTCAAGGCAATCCTTCAGCTGGCTCAGAGCAGCTGGCATGGCTAGTACAGGGTAGGGGGAGAAGGACCCTGCCTCGGATGGAGGCTGGCAGAGGTGCGAGCGGCGTACCATGTGCTCAGCAGACGCTTGGGCTCTCTGACCACGAGGCATGGCCAGGTAGTAGGGGAAAAGTGAGTGTTGGCTTTGTGGCTGAGGACCAAGCCTGGGAGTTGGGACATCTGGGTTCAGTCCATATACATGGACTCCCCTGTTCAGGTTATTTAACCTCTGCAAATCCTCCCTCCTGGGGCGTGGAGGCTAAGCACATCCCCAGGCGAGGCGCTTTGGTACTCGTGACGGGAGCCACAACATTGCCTGGAAGTGCCCCTTGACTGGCCGCAACGCAGACCTGCTGCCGCTCGTGATCGTGACGCTGGTTCTGGGCTACGTCGACAGCCACAACCATTTCACCAGCTCTGCTGTGAAGTTCACCCTCTCGCTGCTCTCCATCATGCCCCTCTCGTACTACATCGGCATGGCCATTGCCAGGTGAGGCTGCGCCTTCTCCCAGGTCCGGCAGGGGGCTGGGGTTCAGAACAACCCCTTGTGTTAATTTCCAGTCCCGTTCCGAAGCCGCGTCATGACGTCTCGCCAGTGAGCGGCGTAACAGGGCACAACGGGACTCTCGTCCCCTCCCATCTCACCCCTCCTTGCTGGGAGGAGTCCTGGCTGCTGCTTGGGCAGATCAGTCCTGCAATAGGTGCTGTGCAATCCAGCTGAAGGCATGAACTTCCAGTGGGATTCTTGGACTCCTGGTGGAGTGTCCCTGTGCGTAGCTGGCTCATCGCTCTGTATCCAGGCACCGCCCCTGCTGTCTCTGGGGTGGAATATGCAGCCCCCCAATGCAATGGCAGATTGGCCAATGGGGCCCAGGCCTGGGGGCTCTGGAAAAATGGGCACCCTCTGCCCAGACCCTCTCCAGTTGGGGTGCGGGGGCTTGTCACGCTCCACCCCACTGCCCAGCACTCCAGCTAGGCGGAGCGGGGCAAGCCCCGGCTGGAGCACTGGGCAGAGCAGGGGGACTGCAGGAGGGGAGGGGCCCCTAACACCCTAATCTGCCCCTGCTCCTACACTAACCCTGCAGGCCGCCCTAGAAAGGGAGGCCACGGGCAGTACCCCCGATGGGAAGGTCTGCCGAGATGATGCTAAGCTGTCCAGCCCCCTAGCACTGGACTGAGGCATTGACTCCAAGCGCTGCCT
Source organism: Eretmochelys imbricata (assembly GCF_965152235.1). NCBI lineage: Eukaryota > Metazoa > Chordata > Testudines > Cheloniidae > Eretmochelys > Eretmochelys imbricata. The sequence goes on from NC_135572.1 coordinate 354,822,040, forward strand.
GCAGAAGGGACCCCGCTTCCAGCAGCTCTTGGCTGATCCTCGGGTTTCCACTTCAGTGCTGCTCCGTTTAGCTTGAGTGCAGCACAAAGGGGCGTAACTGCAGCCCTGCTGGTGGACAGATTTGGTGGACAGAGGAGGACGGCACCCTCCCTAAAACAATCAATCTTGCCCTAAAAAAAGACCCTTTGTGAGGGCTGGGAGCCATGTGTCTCCAACATAGAAGGTTGCACCAGTAGCCGGAATTCTCCTGTTCATGTTGAATGATCCATCTGACTGTTTCCACCCAGGGTCTGTCTCGAGCCTCCCTCTGCTAGCTAACCCCCCTGCCTTCATGTGACTTAGTATTTCAGCTCAGAGTAACTTCGCGGTGGGGGCTGTGGTGAACGCCTCCTTTGGCTCCATCATAGAGCTGACCTTCTACATCACGGCGCTGATCAAGGGCTCCCGGGAAGGGAACAAGTGTTACGAGGAGATTGTGAAGTCGGCCCTGACAGGGACCCTGCTGGGTTGTGTCCTCCTCGTGCCGGTGAGTCTGGCAGGAGGCTCGTGGTCTGGGGCTGTGCTCCAGGCTCCGCTGTCGATCCGGGCCCTGGGAGCGGGCAGCTTCTGGTAGTTCTGCCTCTTTCTTCTCAAGCGCTCCGTTCAGACTCGCCCCGGCCGACCTCTTTCCTCTTCGAAGCCGCTTCTTGTGCAAGTGATTGTGGGACACACAACTGAGTGGGGGGCAGGGTTACCTTGCTAGCTGGGCTGCAATGAAATGCACTCCAGGTGAGGTGGCCCAATGGCTCGGGATGATAACAGAATGTCCCCTGTTCCTTTCAAGGGCTTGTGCATGGTGATTGGAGGCATCCGCCACCAGGAGCAGAGGTTTAACAGCAGATCGGCAGGCGTCAGCTCTGCCCTGCTCTTCCTCTCCGTGGGAGGTAAGCAAGAAATTGACCAAGCGCTGAAGCCCTGGGTCCAGGAATGAGACCGTCTCCTAACCTGAATGTATTGGCCGCATCCACTGACCATGCTGTTGTGCAGGGCTTGGCTGTTACGGCCTGTCCCCATCTTCCGATCTCGAGGCCTCTCCAGTGAAGCCTAGCTCTGCTGCAGGGCTTCAGCCTTGGGGGATAAATGTACCCTGTGCACATCCCCTGGGGGTTATGACCTTGTTTCAGGTGGGTTTTTTGCGGAGATCCATCTCCGCTCTATCCCTTCAATTGGCAGCGCCTATGGCAAATCTGGGACAGTGTCTGGAGTTACACACTGCTCACAAAATGCTGCGGCCCATCATTGCAGGGAGGTTCGCACAGTTCCAGGGAGCTGGGTGGGACACCCTTCAATGCATAATGCAGCTCCTAGAGCTAGAGGTGGGGTGCCCTGAGCAGAATGTATTGCCCCTCTTACCTCCCCTGGGTACTGGACACCTGGACTCCTAGGGCTGTTACTTCCATCAGGCTGGCTGGCCTAAAATGGGTTTGGCTCTGCCTAAGTCCTGGGAGCGGGCAGGTGTCCACATCAGAGTGGCCATGCAGTCAGGATGTGTTGCTTTTTATCAAAAAGCCAGGGATTGAATAGACACAAACTCTACTCCTGTGCAGAGAGTGGGGCCGTGGGTATTGGTCAGAGCACACTGGCAGGGCAGTGTGGGGGAAGTGTGTACTGTTCCTTGGACAGAGGATGTGTGTTCTTGGGCTCCCTGGTGGGTTGGGAACAGCCTATTAAAGGGACTTTTATTCCCTAATGGCCCGTCTCCTAGGTATGGCCCAGATGAAGGGGAGATGGATGGGAATTCCTCTTAGCCAGCTGCTGGAGAGGAGAATCAGCACTTATTTGGCCCACAGCAAAGTGGGATTCTGCTCTGCAGCTCGTTCAGTCTCTGTGGCCAAAGTCTTGATCAGCTTCCCAGTGGAAGTGTGATGTCTCTCTTGGACCCTTTTCCTCTTGCCCTGGGCCTTGTTGCCAGCGTTAGCCAAAGGTGTCATGTGACCCCACCCCCTCTCCCGGATCCATTCCAATCCCCTTTTCTCTCCCCTGACAGGCGTGTTTGCTCCAACGCTGTTCTCCAAAGTCTATGGGAGGCTGGTCTGTGGTGAATGCCAGAACATTACCCAGAGTCCAGCGGGACACTACCTCTGCCAGAATTGCCACTTTGACTTGGTAGGTGGAAACCTGGGCACCTAAGTCAGTGTATTAGCTCTTGTACAGGGCCTGTTGCCTGCAGATACCTCTGCCCAGCCATGCAGGGGATTTGCTGCCTGATCACTGGCCTCTTCAAGCTTGCAGTGCCCATGGCTGCCTAGCAGCGTCTGCCCCCTTGATGGGGGCAGGGTGTATCCAACAAGGGCCAGACTTCTCTGCTAATCTGTGAATCCTCCAGGTGAGATTGGTGGCTGCTGTAACATGGGTGTTCCTGCATTACAGGGGCTTCCAGGTTGGGTTGGGAACAGGAAAGACCCAGTCGGGGGTAAGGTGTACTGGGACATTCTGTGATGCCTGGTGTACAGGATGTTCTGAATTCAAGTAACTAGCAAAACTTGCACTCATGATCAGCAGGCAGCTGCTCAAGAAGAAAAGGGCCTTGCTTTTCTGGACAGCACAAATGCTGTACAAAACTACTGGTCCTGTACACTGAAATGCAGCCACCTCTGGGGTGGAGGCATCCCTGAGATCTGCATCTTTACAGGCCAACTCCTTGGGGTGCATTGGTGGTCACCCCGACAGACTTTCCTGTGCTTGGTGGTAACTAACCACTGAGGACTGAGCTGCGTGCGAGGGTTTTCTGTGTGCGCCTTCAGGACTCAAACACTCTGGTGTGCCAGCCAGAGTTACAGAGCAGGTTGGTCCAATTCTTAGCTTCTGGGAGTTGGCGTTCCTAATTCCTCGCTTGCATCCTGCACCTGGCTTGGGGTGAGGCTGCTGAGGAGAGAATAGACTGAGATCACATGGAATGGGGAGGTCTCTTATTAATCTGACCGCTTTTCTCTCCACTGCACGCACCCAGACTCCTTGCTTCCTCTTCCACTAGGCATATGGGGAGCTAAAAGTCTTCTGTAAGACTCTAAAGTCACTGTGAGGTTCCAGATCAGTCTCTCCAGCCTACTCTGCTAACTTAGGGGAGAACAGTCCTTTTGGTAACTGCAAACTCAACCCAGCTTGACTCTCTGCTCGCATGCTATTGCCATCTTGTGCCTAGTCTCCAGAAAGAGGGTCTGAGGACCACAAGAGTTCCTCAGATTCCTGTGCAGCCCCATTGTCTTCAGCAGGGTTGTACAGGTAAAACTGACCGGAAGAGAACTAAACTCTGCTGCACGAGGAGCAGACTCCAGTTTGCTGTCCCTTAGCTGCACTAGAGCTATGGGCCTTCCAGGGGCTCATGTCTGAGCAGGGGTGACTGGATACCCACTGGGCACAGCTCTGAGCAGGAGGCGCTGTTCAAGTGGCAAGGCACGTTCCCACTTACGGGTACTGCGCGCCTTGCAGCAGAACCCTCGTCCAGCCATGGCAGCTAGAGCTCTCATGCCCGCCTCTCCCCTCAGCATCCCCGATGTACTGAGGACAATATAGGGGGTGCCTGCCAGGATGGAGATTCATCTGCAACTCCCTGCTTCAGGAAGCCCTCAACACTAGCCCCTCTGCATCCGTTCAGACTCCGGCTCCAAGGTCTAAATGTTCAGCCTCTATCCTGGTGGCCGCCTCTGCTTCCAGCCAGCTGAAGGGTTCCAAGAAGCCACAGCCCCTGTCTGGGCCGGACTCAGTTCTGGCAGCCCTCAGTCAAGCCCCAAGGCATCGTGTGGCTTAACTGAGGGCTGGGTGGTTGGTTCCCACTGGTCCGGTTCCGGAAGACAGGTTGAGGACCAGTTCAGCTGCCCTGGCTGGTGCTGTACCTCATGCCTCACGGCAGTCCAACCCCAACGCAGCCCCTGCGGTTGGAAGAGACCCTGGTCCTGCAGTTGCCTGGAAGACAGATGTAAGCAGTGCCTCTGAATTAGGGCCTTCAGCACCGTCGCTGCAGCATCAGCTGAGACCGAGGAAAAAGCAGCGTAGAAGCAAGACCACCAGCATGAGTTCTGATTCGTGGGAACCAGAAATGCTAGCAGATCCATCCGATTTTTTTTCTTTTTCTTTTTTTTTTTTGATAAGGCCACAACAGTTCCGAAGCAGAAACTTGTTCCACTTCCAGCTTCAGTAACTAAAGAGAGGAGCTCACACGGGTCATCGGATCCAATGGTGGCCAAACTTTTGGATTTGCGGTCGTTTCCAGTTTTGGACAGTTCTGTCTCTCTCTGCTCGGGTGCATGCCTTGGATCCTGGTGCAAGGCGCACAGCTCCTAAAAGGAGGCATGTATCCTTGGTTCCAGGATTGTCATCTTCATCACTTCCTAGGAAGAAGAGACCAGATCCCGCTGGCTCTTCCCAGGACCTTTCTCATCCCTCCTCTTAGGCTTCCTACAGGGCCTCAGCAAAGAGCAGAATCCCCATTCCTCCCTCTGCATCGGTTACTATCCTTAGTATACTTTCTCGGGTCCAGGTCTGCACCCTCTCCAGGAGGAGTATAGAGGAAGAACTGACCTGCAGTGAGATTCCAACCACCCTTTTGGTCTGCCCCCTATTGGCATGTTCCTGACACCCAGTAGTAGGGGAGACCTGGCAGTCCTGGGGCCTTAGTGAGGGACCACCTCAGGTCCTCTCCAATTTATCCTCCGCATGGATGGAGAGGGAACACTTCATCTGCAAAGAAATCTTTAAGCCCAGGGATCCTCCAATCCTGCTCCCCTAGTTCCATTGACACTACAGAGAGACCAGGGACTCTGTCTGAGGAGGATGAAGAGAGCTGCTCTCTTTGAATAGGAGCTTTTAGGACCTGATGGTGAAGCTGTACCTATCACTCGACCAATGCAGGGGTGGCATCAGGCTTTTCTCCTTCTGGGGATACTGTGCATTTCTATGACTTAGGGAATCCCATGGTGTCCACTCGAATCTCCCTGCAATACTGGAGGAAGAGACTTCTCAGTATCTTACATCCTCAGTGCCACTGCGAAGAGTAGGATATCTCTTCCTGTCCTGGATGAGTTGTGAGGGCCAGCCACCTCTGCGGGGCCCACTGACAACCCATCTCTAATGAACTATACCAGATTCCTTCTGAAGGGAATCTTCCTTCCATACCTGCTTTGTGCCGAATTCATTGATGCTGGCTGCTGCCAGCAACAGGGGGTCTGGACAGTTACACTCCACTCCAGTGGGGTAAGGGGGAGAAAGATGTCCTCCTTCTCCCTCCGTGTTAGGGTGGCAAATTATCTGGCAGTCCTGGCCCATTACCAATTCCATCAATGGGGGGCAGAGCGGGGGAGTGTTGCTTTTTCTCCAGGTCTTGCCTGATGACCAGACACAGCCAGTAGATGCCATCTTATTGAAGGGTCAGAAAGTAGCTAGACACTCCCTCAGGGCTTCCTTCAGTGCTTTGGACTCTGATGTCAGAGCGTTGGCATCAGGTGTGACCATCAGGAACGTGCGTTGCTTTGATCCTCCATCCTAGCTATGGATGCTCAAAGTCAGCTGGGAGAGCGTCGTCTTGGAGTGGAGAGTCTCTTCCGTGAAAAGACCATTGGTAAAACTAAAAGAGATAAGATCAACAACTCAATCTTTGGGGTCGATGCCATCTACTCAAAGGAGGCCCTCCAGTCCTCTTGCCAGTACCGGAGGCGGCAGCATTACCCCAACCTTCGGTCATCCAGTCACACGTCAACAAGGTGCAGCCTCACAGAGCCATTCTGGAAAGAGGCCTTTCAAACAAGGTTCCAAATCTAAACCGCCTGCATCCTCATCCCAGACAAGTCCACCCTCTGTTTTGGTGAGACCTTTGAGAGTCAAGAACCAACCAACCAGCACTCTTCTACCCTTTCCTTTGGAGGCAGGCAGAAGAGGTGTCTGATGTATGCCTTTCCTCTGCTTCCCTTGATGCAGAAGATAAGTCAGGACACGGCCAGGATGATCCTCCTTGCACTGGCTTGGCCTCCTTGGCAGTAGTTTACCAATTTCCTTCAGCTATCTGGCAGTCGTGCTGCACCTCCCTCGGTCTCCTGTCCCAAGAGGGGAGCAGGATTTTTCACCTAGCCCTGCAATCTGCACTGGTGTTCATCTGTGCAAGACATACTAGTTAACTCTAAGAAATGGTCCACCAGAAATTGCTGCCATCTACAGTAGTCCAGGTTTCAGGCCTGGGTGCAGAGGAAGTCTGATTCTCCTAGATCTGTCTTCATTTCTTGTGTTCTGGAATGCTGAATGTCTTTTGAAAAGAAAAATCGGGGTTGCATATCTCATAATTTAAAGGTCCATTTGGCAGCTAACTCCATGTATCCTACTTAGTTGACTGTAGACGGCTGTTTGTTTATGTTTTGGTTAAAAAGTTTGAGATTTATATCAAATGTGTAATTGCTCTGTTAGAGACCCTGCCCTCTTGAGACTTCAGTTTGGTTTTGACCATGTTGATAACATCTCTGATCAAACCATTGGCTGAGTGGTTTTTCATCATTTTTAACTATCTCAAGGCACCAGGAGAACGAGTGAACTGCATGCCCTCATAGCTGATCCACCTTTCACCAGGACAAAGCAATCCTTAGACCTGATCCTGTTCTTAGCAAAGGTGACATCAGATTTCTTCCCCCCGGATTAAATCAGTCCGTTTTATTTCACTTCCACTGCCCACAACCAAGCCCCATTGTAAGGAGAATCTGTCCTCCATACATTGGATGCTAAAAGGGCTCTCGCCTGTTATTCGGACAGAACTAAGTCTTCATAAAACCTCAAGATTGATTTTGTTTTTCATATGCTAAGAACAACATAGGGCGTACACTTTCTTCCCAGGGGACTGCTGAGTATTACACGCCAGCAAAAGTTCCTGTCCTTGCTTCAATTGCACAGATTCCACTCGCGCTGTGGCTGCTTCCTTCACTCAGCTGAGGCAGGCACTAGTTGCTGAGATCTGCAATCTGGATTTCGGTGCACGCTTCCAGCCAGCACTAGGCTCTGGATTTGGCTGCTAGTGGATGCAGGGTTTGGCGAGGCACTGCTTCAGTCTTTGTTCAGCTAGGACTCTGTTCCCGTCTCCAAGTTAGTTTCAGCAGTACCGGAGTCTTTCCCGTTAGTGGGGAATATGCAGAGTCGGTTGAATTCCAGTTACAGGTAAGTCACCTTCATTTCTCCTGGTCACTGCATGGGGCTCTGCTCCAGTCTGACGAACGAACTGCTGTTCGCTAGCATCTGTGGGGAGGGGTGAGTGTGGAGATCATGGCTTCAGTGTATCATCTCACCATTCATAAACCATCCTACGCTGAGCACGTGAGAGGAGAACCAACCAAACTATCCTGTGGTTCTTGTTTTTCAGATGGAGAACAATGGCACCTTGTACTACAAACATGTCCAGTAAGTGCCTCACGGTCTGTCCTGTTGCTTGGACGTAATGGGTCAGCCCTGGCCCCACTAAAGAAGCACATGAGAGCTGTGATGATCCCTAATGGGCTGCCCAAGCACCTTCCAAGCTGCCTTGCTTTCATGCTTTTCTCGGTGCCTTGCCTGGAGGGCCAAGTCAGCTTGCTCTATGGGAGCAGGGGCTGATCTGGGCTCTGCCACTGGCTTAGCCATGTGGCCTCAGTCTCATCACCTGTAAAATGGGCCTAATACCTCTCTCCTGGGGGGTGGGTTGGGATGACTGTCTCCAGTGTCTGGGGAACACGTGCTGCTCTCTTCTTAGCTGACCCCACCCCACCCCCGAAGTCCCATCAGCCATAGACACAACAGGGCCCGTTTATCTCTGCAGCTCCTTTGATGCTAGAGCAGGGTGACCCAGTGCAGCATGGATGTAATGGCCGCATCTCTGATTCCCATCGGCTAGTACTCGCGGGGGAGGGGGGGTGCTCTGTTCTAGGGCACTCAAATCCCATGTGGGTGAGGAAGGGTTAATCCTTCCTAGGTCTCCCTCCTCACTGGCCACTGCTTGCTCTGCCAGCTCCTTTGTGTAGCGCACTTGCCACTCTGACCCTGGCTTTCTCCAGCAAGTTGCTTCAGAGGGCAGGGCTCCTGGCCAGGGAGGGTGGGCTTAGCTCCCCTGGGGGCCACTTGTGTGAGATGAGCTACATCTCTCCCCCCTGCCCCTCCCCCCCAAGCTGCTGCATCCCCTCGGGTGCCTGCAAAAGCAAGACCGGGCACCCAGAGGGTTAGCGGAGAGAAGCGGGGAGGGGGCTCTAGCAGCCAGCTGGCTTTGGATGCTGCCAGAGCCCTGAGGATTGAGCACCTTGAGCCCGGGGAGGGGGGACAGACAGTAGCACCCGTCTCACCCCCGCCCCCAGTCATTGTAGAGTGACCGAAACCAGTCTGACCAAAGGCAGCAAACCCCTCCTCCCTGCCCCCCCCTCGGGGAAGAGCCAGAGGTGAATTCCCAGGAGTTGGTGGGAGAGGCGGAACGGGGCGGGGGGCGGTTCTCCTTCCAGCTCCCTGCAGCTCTGGTGTGTTGCAGGCCCCTGGTGTACACGGTGTCCCTCGTGCTTCCTGCCGCCTACCTCATCGGCCTCTTCTTCACCCTGAAGACTCACTCGCACATCTACGACATTCACATCAGCGACTGCCACAGTAAGTCCCCACCGCGGCCGGCCCAGAGCGCTGGGCTGACCTTTCCTCTGGCCCACTACAGAAAAGACGGGAGAACGGTAGATGGATTCTGTGCTCTCTGCTGTCCAGAGCAGGGGACTGGGAGCCAGGACTCCTGGGTCCTATTCCTGGCCTTGCCGCTGGCTCTGTGCACAAGGCGGGGACGGGACCTGTATCTGGAACCTGCCCTGCAGTGCCATGGAAGTGCCTGAGTAGCACAGTGGGTAGATGCAGGGCTCTAACCCCCAGACCTGGGTGGCAGACTGGAGACCACTGGGGAGCAACACTGTGTCGACCCAAAGCTTGGGCGGTAATGTCTCCCCCTTCCCTGGAAGGACTAACCCAGGGGAATAATTGGGCAGCTAATAGTGTCGATAGGCTGCACCAGTTGAGTGGGGATGGGTAGATGGGGGGCCTGTCCCAATCGCTGAGCCCAGGTCTGTGCCTAGGGGGTCTGTCTCTGCTCACATGCCTCCTTGCTTTCCTCAGTGCCCGGTCACCATCACAGCGCCGTGGTCCACTGGTCCCGCTGCAGGGCCCTGATCATTCTCCTGCTCTCCACCCTGTGCATGTCCGCCTGCGCTGACCTAGCCACGGAGCACATCAGCCCCATCCTCACCAACTCCACCGTGTCTCAGGTAAGGAGCCTTCGGCCTGCCCAGATCCACGGGCCGGTCGTGCTGCAGCCACCCTGCAGGGAACCACAGTGGAGTGGATAAGTAGCCCCGTAAAGCCTGGATTGGAATGCATGGGATCAGCCTAGAACCCAGAGCCACCCCCACACAGAGCAGGCTCCAGGGCCCGATGCCGATGTCACTATGAATGATGTTACTTTGGAATCCAGCCCCATGGCCCCAGGTAAAGGACTTGTCTGGTGCTCAGCTGATGGGCCATGTAACCTTGTTGATGTGGTAGGTGTGGAGTTGGGGCCGCTTAGTGACTAGCAGGAAGAGCCTGGCCTAATACAGTCCTTAACCAGCAAGTTCTCTCTCCGCTGAGAGCGGGACTGTGTTGTTTTCAAGCTCCCTTTCCTGAGGCCCCCATGAGGTTCAGTCTCTGCTCACCTGCATTGGCCCCTTGCCTGACAGGCAGGCAATCCTGGGTTGCTGACACCCAAACTTCTGAAGGGGAAGCCTCACTCAGTCACGGGAGAGTTGACCCCGTTTAGCCACGTGACTGGGTTTGAATGCAGCTAGTGCACCTAATGCTCTGTGTCAGACTAGGGAGGCTAGTTCATCATAAGAATGGCCAGACTGGGTCAGACCAATGGTCCCTGTAGCCCAGTGTCCTGTCTTCCGACAGTGGCCAGTGCCAGGTGCCCCAGAGGGAATGAACAGAACCGTGATCCATCTTCTGGCAGTCAGGGGCTTAGGACAGTGACTCTCAACCTGGGGGTACAGCAACTCCTCTAGATCAGTGTTTCTCAATCTGGGGGGTCGCAACCCCCAGGCGAGTCAAGGGACAGGTTTGGGGGAGGGGTTTGCAGGGGCAGGGCCAGCCTTAGGGGGTGGCAAGCAGGGCAGTTGCCTGGGGCCCCACACCACAGAGGGCCCCCATGCTAAGTTACATGCTTCAGCCCCGGGCGGTGGGGCTCTAGCTTCTGCCATGGGTGGTGGGGCAACAGTCGTCTGGAAAGGTGGAGAACCACTGGCTTAGGACACCCAGAGCCTGGGCTTGCATCCCTGCCCATCTTGGGTAGTAGCCATGGAAGATGGGTCCATCAATGAATTATCTAATTCTCTTCAGCCCTGGCGTGGCTGTGGAGGAAGCAGAGCAGTTCGCTAGCTCTGTGATGGGGCTCTCTCTTGCTCTCTTTGGCAGTATTTTATTGGGGTGACCGTGCTGGCTATGGTGCCCGAGCTCCCTGAGATAGTCAATGGAATCCAGTTTGCCCTGCAGAACAACCTAAGCTTGAGGTGAGTGAGTCCTCGGAATCCCACAGGGCTTCTGCAAGAGCTGGCATGAGTTGCCAGAGGCTAGTCCTAGCCCGTGGCTTCAAATAGAGCAAATGGATAGATGCTAATCTCGTCACCATGTTCCCTAGTAGGAAACTCCCTTTAATGCTCTGAGAGGCTGGGACATGTGCCTAATGCTCTAGTTCACCGAGGGGGATGCTCCAAGAGGAGCTGCCCCTGGCTGGAGTTGACCATGGGGACCAATTAATCTGACGCACCAAGCCACTCTCCAGTGTTCAAGCCAGCAGTGGATTTCCATGTGGAGGTGTTGGTAGCTCTCCACTTCTCACTGTAATAAAGGACTTGGCTTCCAAGGATGGTATCTAGGGGGAAGAGCCATCTGCTCCTTGTCTCGGATTATTTAAGCAGAGAGAGTCCAGTCTTCCTAGAGCCTTAAATGTCTAAAACGGCCCATTACAAACTCCAGGGTGAGGTATCTCCGATCTCCCCCTCCCTGCTTTTGGAGTTGCACTGAGAAGGGCCAGGCTGAGGTATGTTCCAGACCCCAGGGGTGTGTGTCGGTGCACTGCATCTCATACCGGTCCCTTGGTGGGAAGGTTCATAGATACTAAGGTCAGAAGAGACCATTATGATCATCTAGTCTGACCTCCTGCACAACGCAGGCCACAGAATTTCACCCACCCACTCCTGCAAAAAACCTCTCACCTATGTCTGAGCTACTGAAGTCCTCAAATCGTGGTTTAAAGACTTCAAGGAGCAGAGAATCCTCCAGCAAGTGACCCGTGCCCCATGCTACAGAGAGAGGCAAAAAACCTCCAGGGCCTCTTCCAATCTGCCCTAGAGGAAAATTCCTTCCTGACCCCAGATATGGCAATCAGCTAAACCCTGAGCATATGGGCAAGATTCACCTGCCGGATACTACAGAAAATTCTTTCCTGGGTAACTCCGATCCCACCCCATCTAACATCCCATCACACGCCATTAGGCCTATTTACCATGACTATTTAATTACCAAAACCATGTTATCCCATCATACCATCTCCTCCATAAACTTACCGAGTTTAATCTTAAAGCTAGATAGATCTTTTTCCCCCACTGCTTCCCTTGGAAGGCTGTTCCAAAAGTTCACTCCTCTGATGGTTAGAAACCTTCGTCTAATTTCAAGTCTAAACTTCCTGGTGGCCAGTTTATATCCATTTGTTCTTGTGTCCACATTGGTACTGAGCTTAAATAATTCCTCTCCCTCTCCAGTATTTATCCCTCTGATATATTCATAGAGAGCAATCATATCTCTACCTTCTTTTAGTTAGGCTAAGCAAGCCAAGCTCCTTGAGTCTCCTTTCATAAGACAGGTTTTCCATTTCTCGGATCATCCTAGTAGCCCTTCTCTGCACCTGTTCCAGTTTGAATTCATCCTTCTTAAACATGGGAGACCAGAACTGCGCACAGTATTCCAGGTGAGGTCTCACCAGTGCCTTGTATAACGGTACTAATACCGCCTTATCCCTACTGGAAATGCCTCTCCTGATGCATCCCAAGACCGCATTGGCTTTTTTCACGGCCATATCACATTGGCGGCTCATAGTCATCCTATGATCAACCAATACTCCAAGGTCCTTCTCCTCCTCCGTTACTTCTAATTGATGCATCCCCAGCTTATAACTAAAATTCTTGTTGTTAATGCCTAAATGCATATCGTTACACTTCTCACTATTAAATTTCATCCTATTACTATTACTTCAGTTTACAAGGTCATCCAGATCCTCCTGTAGGATATCCCTGTCCTTCTCTAAATTGGCAATACCTCCCAGCTTTGTAACATCTGCAAACTTTATTAGCACTCTCCCATTTTTTGTGCCGAGATCAGTAATAAAAAGATTAAATAAGATTGGCCCCAAAACTGATCCTTGAGGAACTCCACTGGTAACCTCCCTCAAGCCTGACAGTTCACCTTTCAGTAGGAGCGTTGTAGTCTCTCCTTTAACCAATTCCTTATCCACCTTTCAATTTTCATATTGATACCCATCTTTTCCAATTAAACTAATAATTCCCCATGTGGCACAGTATCAAACATCTTACTGAAAGCTAGGTAAATTAGATCCACTGTGTTTCCTTTGTCTAAAAAAATCTGTTACTTTCTCAAAGAAGGAGATCGGATTGGTTTGGCACGATCTACCTTTTGTAAAACCATGTTGTATTTTGTCCCATTTACCAGTGACTTCAATGCCCTTAACTACTTTCTCCTTCAAAATTTTTTCCAAGACCTTGCACACTACAGATGTCAAACCAACAGGCCTATAGGTACCCGGATCATTTTTTTCCCTTTCTTAAAAATTGGAGAATTGCTAACATAGTTCCTATCAGATGGTACAACCCCTGAGTTTAGATTCATTAAAAATTCTTGCTAATGGCTTGCAATTTTGGGTGCCAATTACTTTAATATTCTTGGATGAAGATTATCTGGGCCCCCTGGTTTAGTCCCATTGAGCTGTTTGAGTTTCACTTCTACCTCAGATATGGTAATATCTACCTCCATATCCTCATTCCCATTTGTCATGCTACCATTATCCCTAAGATCCTCTTTAGCCTTATTAAAGACTGAGGCAAAGTATTTGTTTAGATATTGGGCCATGCCTAGATTATCCTTGACCTCCACTCCATCCTCGGTGTTTAGCGGTCCCACTTCTTCTTTCTTTGTTTTCTTCTTATTTATATGGCTATAGGACCTTTTACTATTGGTTTTAATTCCCTTTGCAAGGTCCAACTCTACTTGACTTTTAGCATCTCTCACTTTATCCCTACATGTTCTGACCTCAATAAGGTAGCTTTCCTTGCTGATCCCTCCCTTCTTCCACTCCCTGTATGCTTTCTGCTTTTTCTTAATCATCTCTCTGAGATGCTTGCTCATCCAGCTGGCTCTACAACTCCTGCCGATGAATTTTTTCCCCTTTCTTGGGATGCAGGCTTCCGATAGCTTCTGCAGCTTTGGTTTAAAGTAATCCCAGGCCTCCTCTACCGTTAGATCCATAAATTCTTCAGTCCAATCCACTTCCCTAACTAATTTCCTTAATTTTTGAAAGTCAGCCCTTTTGAAATAAAAAACCCTAGTTGCGGATTTATTTTTGTTAATCCTTCCGTTCAGTTTGAACTGAATTAGCTCATGATCACTTGAGCCAAGATTATCCCTTACAACCATTTCTTCTATGAAGTCCTCACTACTCCCCAAAACCAAATCTAAAATGGCATCCCCTCTAGTCGGTTCAGCAACTACTTGCTGAAGGAATCCATCAGCTATCTCATCTAGGAACATCTGAGCCCTATTATTACTAGCACTCGTCCTCCAGTCTATATCTGGGAAATTAAAGTCTCCATGATCACACAGTTTCCATTAGTATTTACTTCATTAAAAACATTAAAAAGGGCTCTATCCATACCCAAATTAGATCCCGGCAGTCTGTTGCACACCCCAAGCACTATCCCAGGGGAGGCTCTAATAGTTTTCTTCCCCAATGTAATTTTTGCCCAGACGGACTCAGTCATATCCATTTCATTGCTTCTTATTTCTTTACATTCTACCTCCTCACTGATCTACAATGCTACTCCACCACCTTTACCTTTATTTCGGTCTTTCCTAAACAGCACATATCCTTCAATACCTGTGGTCCAGTAATGACTACTATTCCACCATGTTTCTGTTACCCCTATAATATCTGACTTCACTTCCTGCACCAGTAGCTCTAGTTCCTCCATTTTGTTACCTAGGCTCCTCGCATTGGTGTACAAACATCTTAATTTTTGCTGTTTTGGCCTCGCTCACACTCTGTACCCTATTAGGCATGGTCATTCTACAGCCAGTATAACCTATTAGACTGGTATCCACGCTGCCCTTCCTCCTTATAGCCATTCTCCTACCCACAGCTGTATCCTTTCTTACTTTGTTTTCTTCCCTCTCAATGCTAAAATCCGGCGTGGAGATTACCTGGACATCTCCCAACCATCTCCCCCTAATTCCTAGTTTAAAGCTCTCTTAATCTGTTGTGTCAGCCTCCATCCTAGAAGTCTATTTCCTTCCCTACTCAGATGAAGTCCATCCCGAGAGAACTGTCCTCTGTCCATGAATGCCTCCCAGTGGCCATACATCCCAAAGCCCTCCTTGTAGCACCACTGCCTAAGTCATCTGTTGATAGTCATAATCTTGTCGCACCTTTGTTGCCCTTCTCTAGGAACAGGCGGAATCCCACTAAAGATCACCTGAGCCTCGATTTCCTTAAGCGTCTTCCCCAGCCTAGCATAGTCTCCCTTAATACTTTCCAGCGAGAATCTAGCCGTATCATTTGTTCCCACGTGAAGGATAATTAGGGGATTCTTTCCTGCTCCCTTTAGGATCCTTTTCAACCTCAGGTCTACATCCCATATCTTAGCACCTGGAAGACAGCACACCCTTCTATTCTCTGGATCAGCTCTGGTTACAGGCCTGTCTATTCTTCTCAGTAAAGAGTTCCCGATCACATAGACCTGCCTTTTCCTGGTGATGGTGCTATTCTCCAGTCTATCCCCTGTTCCCTCTGGCTGCAAGTTCTTTCCATTCCTATTCTCCCTTGTAATCCTTTTCAACCCATCCTGTATCCTCCTGGGGCTCATATTTGGTGTAATCTCCATTGACTCTTTCCCTTTTCTTATAAGACTAGCTGCTCTTCTCTTCTTCCGTGCCCTTCCACCTTCAGCGACTACCAGCTGAGCCTCTTCTTCATTTTCCAACTCTGCAAACCTGTTCTTGAGCTCTGTTTCTCCTTCACTAGCCTGTCTTTTCCTCTGCCTGGTGGTGCTGAGCATACCAGAGTCCGCAGGGCAGGATTGACCTGGCCTGCAGCCCATGTTGGAAACTGATCCCAAAAAATCCTTTTTCCTAATGAAATCGAACATGGCCCTCCTGCACAGCTGAGCGGTACACAGCGCTGCCCCTTCCTGAAAGCCGGGTCCCCTCAAACGTGTGACCGGTGCTACTGCGTGCAGGAAAAGAGTGCAGTATAATGAAATGGGGCTCCGTATTCCCCGCTGGACCTCTAGATGCTGTGTTAGAAGCCTCGAATACAGGTTAATTTATGGTGTGTCTGCTCCTCCTCCCTAGTATTGAGATTGGGAGCTGTATTGCTGTCCAGGTCTGCATGCTTCAGATTCCCATCCTGGTGCTCTTCACAATCTTCTACGTAAGTAATGGAGCTGGAGCCAGACTTCATGGTTACTATGGTTTTCTCCACTTGGCTTGTGGACACTGGGGCTTTGGGGAAGGAGGAAGCGCCCTGTGGTTGCAGGGGTTTATGACGGTTGCACGCCTAAGAATGTCACTCAAATAGGAACATCATGCTGGTGTTGGCGAAAGGTATTGGAGAAATGGTGCCACTGAGCTACGCTATCCTTAGAGCAGGAATGGTGGAGGCAGTTGCAAGGCAGGGTTCCCTGCACCAGCACCTCTGATTTTTGGAGAGCCAGTCTCTATTCCCCAGGTTCCCAAGCAGTGGGCTGACTGCACAGTCAAATTAACAACTCCCTCACTGTCTCAAACATGCTCATTAGATTTTTAAGGGGGAGCAGATGGGACAGGTGAGATTATTGCTAATGTGTGTGAACCAGAGTGACTAAAACCAGTCCTCCTGCTGTGCCACAGGGACTGGGAACGTGGCAGGTTAATACATTTTTATCCTGATCATGGACTTGAAAATACTAAGCTTCTTGTGACTATGTGCATAGCTTGTTTGTCCACACTGCTGCAGGTAGAGTATATTGCAGTGGGTGGAAAACAGTCTTTCAAGAGTCTCTGGGTAAGGAATTGGGACTGTCTAAATGGGCAGAACAAACTTTCTGAATTTACTTTGACTGTCCATGCAGGGCATAACCATGGCTGACTTACCAAGGGTTTGAAAACTGCTCTCTACCTTTCCACAGCCGACAGGTTTCATACTTGTCTTCAGTGACCTCCATGTCTATTCCAGCATGTTCAGCGTGGTCCTCATGAACTACATCTTCATGGATGGCAAGTGTGACTACTTCCAAGGTAACCGTCCATGTGGGCCAGTCTTCTTCTCCCATGAGAATTTTAATCCTATCCAACTCCTCCCATAGCCACTTACAAATGTTCCCATTCTTCCTGAGCAATCTCATTCAGGAACCGGGATTGACCATGTAAAAGGGGCATCCCTGTGTCCCATGTCTGTCTCTGACTCCAGATCTGATTGCTCTAAGGTTAAAAAGTCTTAACTGCAATCCCACTCTTGGAGCAGAGAGGCCCTTTCCTTCGTACTAATCTCCCCAGTAGGAGCTTCAGACCATCTGATCATTCATGATGTGGTGTTGGGTTTTCACAGTTAACTGGCTCAGTAACTGGAACTTAAATCTGCTGCCCCAGGAGTGGATTCTTCTAACTGGTAGATGACTCAATTCCCACAGGAAGCAGCTCCAAAGAAGGTTTTTGTCATAACGTGCTGTTACCTGGCACTCAAATGTTGGCTTAAAGTGTCCCTTAACTTGGAGATACAGTGTAGTTTCACATCCTGGAGCACTTGTCCCAGTGTGAACTTCCAGATTCTGTCCGGAGCAGACTGGCAGCTGTTCCATCTAGTACAAAATCCACCTTCCCAAGTCTTGTTCACTGAGTGTGTGATTCCAGCCCTCTAGTTCCTAACCATGGCGGTTCTCACTCCCCCAGGTACAGTGCTGGTGATGGTCTACTTCATCCTCCTAGCTGTGTATTTCTTTGCTCCTTCCCCTGCTGGCTGCTGAGGCCTGACTCCATGGACCTTGTGTTCTTCTCTTGGGAGAAGACTTCCCCCTCCCACCCCGCAGGGCAGCTTCTGTTAACAAATGTTGAGTGTTTCTCAGGGACTCGGCTGGTCTGGTTTTACTCTAAAACCATTAGTTGCATGAAGCTAAAGAACCTGCCACCGGAGTTTGTTTTTCCTTCACCAGCTGTTTTAAAAGATGGGATGGAATTGGGGAATTGCTAACCACTGGAAAAGGGTGGGGGTGGTGGTCGTAGTCTGGTCACGCCTTCTTAACCGAAGAAGAAGCCTTAATGCCAGAGTGTTTCCTTGTGTACCAAAGTACAGCTCAGTCTGGGATTGTGGCTAGAGGGAAATCTGTTGTTGGCAAAGGCTTTTGAGGAACAGAAGAGTCCTCTTTAGACTCTGAAGGATGCGCTGTTCTCTTGCTGCTGGGAAAGTGGTGCCCTCTCCAAGGTGCTGTCTTGAAACAGACCTATCCTGGGAGGACAGGAGAGGACTCTCTCTTTTCAGAATGCTACCTGCTTGTCATGCACATGGCAGCCTCTAACACTGGCCTGTAGAAATAACACAGGTGGGTTTTGCTGTAACTTGAAATGAATCCTGTTTGTTTTTTTTTTCCCCAACTGTTCTGATTAAAGCAGTTTTTGTACAAGCTGGATCTGGTCCTGTATCTAGAGGGGTAAACAAGGGTCTCTGCAGGCAGCCACATGCAGGGATATGGGGGATTGTAGTTGACTGACCTATCTGGTTTCTTCACACCACTAACTTACTCAGGGACAATATAGGTTTTTAGGCCTGATGATCAGTCTCCATGTAGCACGACCCATGTGCGGTCGGAGAAGCCAACTGTTAAGAGACCCTTTCCTTGGAGTAAACATCCCGCCATCACTCAGGGCCTCTGTCCTCTGCTCGGAGTGTATCTTCTGCCTCTGTTAGTACAGACCAGAAGGCAGAATGGTCTAAAGAGATGCTTCTGTCAGGTGAGTTCTTGTTAAACTTTGCTGCTGCTCCCTAGTCTGGGCTTCTCGGTGAGAAGCCATTTCTTAAATCTCCCTCTCCGCTCTAGAGCGGTGGTTATAGCCTGTGTCCCACTGCAGCCCTACTGGTAGGGCAGAGCGGTCTTGCATTAGCCCTAGATCTGTGCGCTAGGGGTGTCAATAAGCCAGCCGCGGGCGCAGGGCTCAGCCTTTGGTATCTCTTCTTAGGTTTTAAGAGCATGGTTGATAGGAGTTGCTCCCTTTGTATTTCAAAACCATGTGTGCCGCAACTTAAAGCCTGGGTTGCTTTAAATCAGACAAACCCTGATTTCCACTGTGCCTGAAGACCTTGAGGGGGAGATTGTATCCCTACCTCTGCCCCCGTGTTCCTAGAGGATGCTAGACTGTGACACTGAACAGGAACGGCTGGGGCTAGACTGCCACGTGCCCTGAGCGTTCAGGGCAAGTGGAGCTGGGCTTTGGCCATACTGCACTAAATATGCTGCAATGTCTGGCTCTAGGTGTCTCCAGGGGGGTGCCTGTAGTTAATGGACCCTTGACAATTTTGGCCTTCATGTGTCTGGGTCTTATTTCGCTAGCTTTCACAGGTGCCTAATACCAGCTCCCTGGGCTAAGGCAGAGCTAATGTTGGAAGCATGGACAGTGGTGTGAGAATGCTCTAGCAATGTCAGTAAGGAAATTAGTCAGTGCAGTAAATAAGTCCTGCGACCACTCACTGAATGAGGACAAAAAAGTACTCCAGAGGGTGAGGCCCCAGCCCAGAACAATCCATGCCTGGGCACCTGGCGCCTGAGCTAAGCACAAGTACCCAAAGCTTCCTTCTCTGGGGTACCTGACTTTACATCCCAAACTGTGCCTTAAAAGGATTTATTTCCCATCTGGGTTCCCCTGGAGTACCTGAAAAATTCAGATTGCCCTTCTCTCTCTCTCTTCTCCCCCACCCGATCATCAGCACGGTTTGTACAGGGCTTTACCTGTGCAACACACACGTACTAACCCTTCCACTACTAGTAAGGGTTAGTAACAGGAGCAGGCTCACTTCCTACGGATCAGCCACAAGAAGGGGATGATGGTTTGACAGTAAGGTGGAGACTTTTGATGCTCTATAAAGAGTGATTTAATTACTACAGGAGGCTTGTGCCTCTAGCTCTCTTCCTTCCCCTACTGCCCACAGGCTACTGCCTCCATGTTGTGGTGCCCCTTTAAGGAGAGAATTGGAAGTACAGACCAGCAGAGAAGAACCACTCCACCTCCTCTCAACTGTTGCCTTAAAAAACCAACCAGGGGTGTGGATTTAGCATTTCACTTAACGTGAGTTCTGGGCTTGACTGAGAATGAGCAAGGTAACGCTTGGGGCAAATATCTCCTACCCACAAACCAACAGAGGCTTTGCCTTCCCTCTTCCAAAGCTGTTAGCAAGTCTCCTGTTCTCTTAGAGAACAGGAATCTAAGAAATTGCATCTCCATCCCAAGGCCTCCTTTCTTCCCAGACCAAGGACTTTTGTTAAAGACCCTATAGAGAGAGCGCTAGGGGATCGTTCAGTGGCAGCCAGCAGTTTCCTAGTACAACCTCCAGAACTAAGTTTGGTTGCAATAAAGCAGATTCCCTACTTCTGCAGTGATAGATCCATAAAGTTCATGTCAAAGGGTGTCTCTTCCATTGCTGCTCTGGGCAGGGGGGTTAAAGACCCAAGGCACCCCTGCAGCTGTCAGGCTTGCAGGCATTCTGCTTGACAGGTGATCATTGGTGGTACTGCAGCTTGGGCAGCAGTATTGGGGGAGTGCTCTGGAGGGCTCCCTGCATGAGTGGAACTGGACTTGCAGCAATTTCATTCCAAGTTGGACTGGTACAGTGGCCCAGCCCAGGCTCCAAGCATGGAGTAAGTGCATGCACAGAAATGCTGGCATGGCTTGTGGACTAATGCACCAGTACATGCCTGGAAATCTAGGGTCAGCTAGTTTAATGGTGATAACGGCATTGGCTACTCAAGCAAATGCTTCAGTGACACCATCGCTATTATAAGACTGGAAGGGACCTCGAGAGGTCATCTAGTCCAGTCCCCTGCACTCATGGTAGGACTATTCTCTCAGCCAGCCCTGACAGGTGCTTGTCTAACCTGCTCTTAAAAATCTCCAGTGATGGAAATTCCACAACCACTGTAGGCAATTTATCCCAGTACTTAACCACTCTGACAGGAAGTTTTTCCTAATGTCCAACCTAAACCTCACTTGCTGGAATTTAAGCCCACTGCTGCTTGTCCTATCCTCAGAGGTTAAGAATAATTTTTCTTCCTCCTCCTTGTAACAACCTTTATGTACTTATGTCTTCTCTGTCTTCTCTTCTGCTGACTAAACAAACCAAATTTTTCAATCTTCCCTCATAGGTCATGTTTTCTAGACCTTTAATCATTTTTGTTGCTCTTCCCTGAACTTCCTCCAATTTGTCCACATCTTTCCTGAAATGTGGCACCTAGAAATGGACACGATACTCCAGTTGAGGCCTAATCAGCAGAGTAGAGTGGAAAAAATACTTCTCATCTTACAACTCTCCTGCTAATATATCTCAATGTTTGCTTTTTTTTGCAAGTGTTACACTGTCTCATTTAGCTTATGATCCACTATGATCACATCCCTTCCTGCAGTACTCCTTCCTAAGCAGTCATTTCCCATTTTGTATGTGTGCAATTGGTGGTTCTTTCCTAAGTAGAGTACTTTGCATTTGTCCTTATTGAATTTCATCCTATTTACTTCAGACCGTTTCTCCAGTTTGCCCAGATCATTTTGAATTTTAATCCGATCCTCCAAATCACTTGCAACTACTTCCAGCTTGATATTGTCCACAAACTTTATACATGTACTCTCTATGCCATTTTCTAATCATTGATAAAGATATTGAACAGACCCAGAACTGATCCCTGCAGGACCCCATTCATTATGCCTTTCCATCATGACTGCGTACCACTAATAACTACTCTCTGGGAACAAGAGTTTGGCCCTAGTAGCTTCTAGATCTCAGCAAGGGTGAGGCATAGGCTCAGGCCTAAGATTTAAAGACAAAAACTCTGCTCCCAATTCTGCTTTGACACATATAGGGACAATACCTACTTCACAGGAGCATTCAGAGGGTTGGTTGCAAGGGACAGTGAAAGTAGAAAAGCTATTAATGCAATAGCCCTGAAAGATTTTTTTTTAAGGATATTAGCAGCTGCAGATACTAACATGGAAGACAATGGGAGGGAACAAGAATGCATCAGGACTGATCGCTGAGGTTCAAACTAGAAGCAACTTTCAACAATGCAGAATTATTTATAATCTTGCAACACTAGCTTCAGTGCTAAATCCACGCTGGATGCTAGTAGCATACTTAATAAAAGGATGATACCAGGAGGGCTGGGACCAATATGGACAGGCAGTGGAGTCTCATGCTAAGCTTTCAACCAACATGGGAAGCCAAACTTTGGGGTATAGGAAGCAGCTTTCAGAGCTACCTTTTGAGTAACACACTTTAGCTCTACTCCTAAGAGCTGTCTGCTTAGATCCTGAGATAATAAAGTGCTATAAAGCACAAAGTCCCTCAGTAAGAAATGGGTTTAGAATCTACCCCTTCTCCCTCAACACCACAACGACATGTCCACTGCTGTGAAATGATTGAGTTGAATGCTGCACACTTTGCCGTTTGTGTTGGCTCTGTCTCTACCCTGGCCAACAGAAGAGGAAAAGGAGAGGTGAAGGGACACAGCATGTGATTTGGACAGAGGTTTTTTTTATTGGATTTAAAAAAAAAACTGCAAAAACACTGACAAGGTCCATAAATACAGGCAAGTACATCTCTTGGTCAGCCCTTCGCCCTCCCACCAACCCAGCACAGCTTCACACCTCAGGATGTTGGCATGGCGACAGAAGGGATGACTACCCATTGCTGCATGCATATCAGACTCCCACACTAAACACACGAACAGGACTAGGGGACACCGATTGAATGTCAGGCAAACGCAGAGGCTGGCCAAACGCTCCCCAGCTGGAAAGAGGGCACAAGTTCATTCCTCAACACCAAAGAAAGAAACTGCACTTACACAGCTGACTTGTCCCCAGTTCATCCCCTACAGCTAAGGTAACTTCACATTGGACTCTGCATCCATACCGAATAGCATGAGAACATTGCCCTTGGGTCTATTAGTGTCTAGAACTGGCCGCCAATGGCTTTTGATCAAAGGGGGATGGGGGGAGGATAATGCAGAGGAGGATTTAAAAATAAAAAAATCACAGCAACAGTTCCATCATCACCCATGAGGCTCAGTCACCAGGTTAAAGTGGCAATAAATGGAGAAAAGCCAGAGCAAGGGAAGCATACAATTGAGTTAGTGTCGTGGGATGAAAACTCAAGACATTTTATAGCAACAGATCTATGGCCAGCACACACTGTAAACATGGGAGGAGCAGCACGATTCCTGCATCCTCCGTTGTTCTAGGCGTGGACTATCTGACACAGCAACGAAGAGTGTTTGGTTTTGTGTGGCAATTCCCTCACAGCTGAATACATGTTGGTCCAGCGCTCTGTTACTAGACTGTTTCTGCTCAGAGAAGCAAGTAGAGGCAGAGCCTGCTTGGAGCAGGGCAATAACTGCTAGTCAGCCTGGCACCAAGGGAACCACTTACAGGATTTGAAACCGCACACTTGGAATCTAAAAAGACACTGTCAGGTCATGTCAGCATCTCTCGTTAGTTCCCCAGGAGACCTCCGTTCAGAGTAGCTGGAACACAGGGTCACAGTAGTGCTCTGGGAAAGTCTTTGGCATAGGGTCGTGTGATTAGGACTTAGAAGGGTTATTTTAGTCAAACACTGCAGTCATCACTCATTCCTTTTTGTCAGAGGAAAAGCCAAGTAAGGACTTCAACACGGGACCTGTTTTACACAATAGGGGCTTGCTTCAGAGGTGCTGAGCCCCCACTCCCACTCAAGCCATTAGCTGGGGGAACTCTGCATCACAGGGAGGGGGGGAGGGAGGGAGGGAGAGAGAGAAGAGAGTAACAGGCTGCAACACTTACAACCCTGTTTCTCTAAACAATGGCAAAGCCCAGGAGTTAGTGGGTTATTCACTCCTAACGTGTAGGAACAGCACCAACCAAGTGAAGGTTACCGGAGACTGAATTCGCTAGTCCATCTGCCCCGGCTGGCCTACCAGCCCTACTTAGCTCCTGAAACTGGCCCACCTCCCTGGGAAGGAAAAGCAAGAGCAGTGCTTGGAAGCTGTTCTTTACAGAGATGTGGCAGGAACGTATCCCCCCTTTGTAGAGTGCCACTACCCCTTTATCAGGCCTCGGAGAACTCCCCCGCAACAGGCCCTGCTCCGGCTGTTCACAGGGTTTGGTACCAGGCTGTTTTCTAATGTGACAAAGTTCATATTGCTTAGAGACAATGATGGCTTTTATTACTCAAATCCTCCAGCTGCACCAGAAAAGCTGCAAACAAGCATGAGCTCAGAGGAGAACTGCACGTCTTTAATGAGGCACAATTGAAAAAGCAAAACGGGGGGGGGGGGGGGGAGTTCGAGTCTGTGTGTGTCCCAGAACAGGGGCACCTGTTTCAGGCAGCACAGTGAAGCTGTCAGTTAGCACAGGGGAACCGAAGCCTGGCATTTTCACTGTCCAGGGAAGAACTACTGACCTGTGATTATAAAATGCCAGACTTCTATTTAAGCCTGTGCAGACACGCTTCAGAGGCTCGGTTGGTTGGTAAAGCGTTGCTTGCTGTTCGCTTTTAAATGCTTAAGCCACTACACAAAACTGCTCCAAACATCTCACCCATCAGGGCTGCAAATGAGGCGTGGAAGTTGGGAAGAGATCCTGTTTTATTGACCGTTGTAGGGAAAGGAGGTTTTCTCCTGACAATCAGGAGGACCAAGCAAAGGAAGTTAGCAGCAACAGGAGGGAGGGGAAAATGTAGCTGAAGCTGTTTGATGTAAAATAATGTTTCAACCACACTTATTTTACTATGCAGGAACACGGTTTCTCTGCAGGATGCAGCTCGGTTTGCAGTACTTCAAGTCCTTTTTTTTTTTTTAACCCACAAAAAATAAAGACTATATTTTTCCTCCAAAGATCAAAATAACTAGCCTAAAGACATTCATATGGGACAGAAGTGCAGTGTCCAAAAGGATTTTTTGTAATATGAAAATCAGATACTGCCGTAGTTTTCTGCCCAAGAATCCCCTTTGCTCAAACTGCAGAATTTATTAAGCAGGTTAAAGGGCTCATCTTAACCCTTTCCCCTCACATACAAGTACTATTTTTATGGTTGGAAACCCCCCCAGCAATACTGGGTATTTCTAGTCACATTTCAAGCTCACTGGAAAGTACAGTGCTAATAGAGAATACAAGTCTGCGATTTCAGCAACTCAGCTGAGACTACTGTTATCAAGTGGAGAATCATTGTTGCTCCACTTTATTTTGAGGAATCAGAAGGAGATGCAGGGAGGCCATCAAAGTATTAACAGATCAGACTATTGGTCTACAATGGAGAGGATGAAATGGGCTCATTACTCAGGGCTTGGTCCTTGATGTTCTTAGCATGATCCAACTCCCACGGAAGTCACTGGGAGAGAGGGATGTGCAGCTGTAGCCCCAGGTGCTAGTGTAGAAGAGGTAAGTGAACATGCTGCCAAGTTTCAAGGTGCTGTAGGGACCTATATTCTAGCTTCACCAAAACGCTACATACCACACGCAGTCTAGTCGCATTGACCATATTGCGCTGAGAGATCTGCAGTAAAAGTAAGAATCTGCAGTAGTGAAAGTAGATTACAAAGACTGCCAGAGGCAGGGGTGGACTTGGGTTGTCTTCAATGCTGCTTTAAGTCAGGAACGGCATCAGCAAGGCAAATCACATCACAGACAGGCTTAGGAAGGCCAGTGTAAAGCAGAGCCCATGAGGCCATGCGAGCCGACAAGAACATCTAGAGCAGGAGCGTGCATGTATATAGATCCACTACATTCCTCTTAATGCTGCCTTTGGAATTGCTGGAGGAGTGGAAGAGCGCTCAGCCTAAGAAGCGCTGGGGACTCGGGAAGAAAGAGCCAGAACTTGTGCTATGTTGCCATTCGAACATGATGCTCTTGGCCAAAAACGGGAGACCCTAAGGCTTGGTGTAGATGTGAGATCTTTGCAAGAGAAGACAGGAGCCGCCAGAATTAGGCCAAAGGGAAAGTCTCAGGTGGATGGAAGCTGAATGGAAGCATCAAGTTGGGCCTCCAGAGAGCGTTCTGGAAGTGGGGTTAGGAGAAGAGCTTCAGACATCTTGGTGAGCTCTCACACACCGCAGCCTTGGTCACTGAAAAGGGACTGGAAGCCCAGGAACTGAGTGCTCACCAGCTCGACATCTTAGGCACTATTACTACGAACAGCCACCTGCACACAGAACCTGCTGATGGGCTTATCTGGCTATTGGTCCCCGACATCCAGCTCCATTGGGAGCTCTCAGTTCAGACAGCAGCATACAGCTATGCCAGTGGATGGAAGCGTCAGCTGCTGTCGCTCAGACTAGTACCCGGAGAGAGGACAGAAAGTGAAATGAAATGTTGATCCGTGCCCTCCACACACAAACCCACACTTTCTGCCCATGGGGATCGTCCTCCGAAGACTGACAAGACTAGAACAAACCTGGGAGACTCAGAGGCCAACATGCTGACCATCAAGTGACGCAAGCACCATCCCACCTGGGTATAAGGAGAAACCACATAGGAGGTCTTAAGCAGGTCTCTGCATGAATATCATCAGCCATCCTGCAGGCTCAGAAGACATCTAGCTTCTCCTTGCAGCCGAGAGCATCCTGCTAAACTGCACTGAAGGGGGCCTGAGACAGCATGGTTATCAGCGTTAAAAGCACAGAGCAAACAAACATGGTTTGAATTACAAGGCACTGAAAGACGTTTACATTTGAAAAGCTGCCACATCCCTTATTTCGCTAAGGCCATGAAAGGAAGAAGCTAAATTACGGTAAAATACTGACCCAAAATGATAGGGCAGGGGAATCTGCAAAAGAAACTTAGGGAACCTTACAACACAACATATATTAGGTAGTTACTGAGCAGTGGAGCTGGGAGCACAAAGTAGCCGCAGAGACTCATCAGCCTTCAGATCCATCTTGTGGGGTTTGCTATTGGGATTTATTGAACACTACTGCAACCTCTTAAAAGAAAAGCAAACCTCTAAAATTGGCTTTAGACATTGGAGGGGGAGAGTCATTTGGAAAAACTACTAAAAAAGGCACTTAACAAAAATGGTCTTCAAAATACAATTGTTTTGTTCAAACCCAATGTCTCAGCCTAGTTCAGCTGCTCCACATTTGATGGCCAGTTCTGTACATTCTCTCGAGCTGGTTTCACAGTGACATGGAGCACGAAGAGAAGGACACTCAGGAAATCGACATTTCTTCCTTTCCCGCTTTTGTAGAAAGGCGAACAGTATTCACAGCAAGGCAAGAGACAACATTGTGAAAAAATGAGCTGTTAATTTTGCAGCTCCCCAGAAGCAACTGTCCACAGAAGTTAAAAAAAAGCCACACACAAAAGGAATAAAACAAAGCATTGGACAGGCAATTCAGAAAAAATTCCAATGCCTGAGAGAACAAACAGGCTACCGAGTTATGCTTAGGTAACTAATGTTGAGTTGGCACAGATGGACTAGACCCTGAATACAGAGGGCATGACATACTTAAGGTTAAAGACAGCTTTAAAATCGCTATAGTAAGTTTCCTCAGTTCGCTTTTTCAGAGTGCAACATGGGCAGAAAGGGGAAGGTGCAGCATAACACTGCCCCTTCCCACCACCTGTTTAGAGAAAACTACACAGTAGTCCATAAGCGGCGATTTTTAACCACCCTTCCAGGCAGACGTTTCAATATGAAAAAGGTGAGGAACAATTACACTGTTGCTTAAAACCACACCACCCTGCACCGAGATTTTAAACTGCGCTGGCGATCTTCGTTTGCTGCTCCCACGTGCCAGCCATCTGCCAGAACTCAAAGACGATGATCACATGCCCACAACACACATGCAAATCTTCAGGCAGCGAATGCTATACAGAGGCACAGCCAATTCGGGCATTCAGAGGATGGATGCTGCTGTGAGCAAAGGGGAATTGGACTGTTCATTCCGCATGTGGTTGAATTGGTGCAGTTAGCATCTCCTACTCCGTTAAATGCATCTTTAGAAACAATAAGTTAAACACCATGTGAAAGCAGGAGCTGCCACAATTTCTAAGCCCCTTCCCTGCATTTATTAGGCCACAGGCATGTGCTAACGGCAGGTTGGTGGCTGTACGTTATGAACGAGATCTGAACAGCATCTTCGTTCCTGAAGTATTTAGAGAGATCCATAAATAAAAAGCTGATTTCCATAAACACCAAATAAACATTCACAGAAAGGCATCCGACGTATTTGCTGAGTAAGGCGCTGAGAGCAGGGTCCTCCCATCTCCTTAGCAGCGGCATCCATAAAGGGCGGGGGGGTCTCTTTAGTGTTTCTAGGGCAGAGTGAGAACAGCGAGGAATTCTCATTTCAGTCGCTCAATGAGTCCCTGTGTGAGACCAAGGTGCAAAAGCTGCGATCTGGAGAGAGTTGCTAGATGAGGGAAAAATCCCAACAGCTTCTCCCATGACAGTTCCAGAAGGCTGGGGACTACTAGCCACATCTTAAATAAGGAGCCAGTCCGTTTGTTTTCGTGGATGTTGACCACCCCTCCATGGACGTACATGCAGCCAGCCTGGGTGGAAACAGGACAAGAGGGAAGTTACTCATGTTCACGCACAGAGCTAAGCTCACTACTCACTGCGTGTGGGGCTACGCTTCTGAAGCTCATGTGCTTCTCAGAAGAACCCTGCCATCCACATCTGGAGAGAACCAAGCATCTGGACAAGCAGCAATGGGCTTACTCTGCCGCAAGGGAGATTTAGGAAAAACATGTCGACTATCAGGGTAGTTAAGCACTGGAGGTTGTGGGATTCCCATCATTGGAGGTTTTTAAGAACAGGTTGGACAAAAACCTGTCAGGGATGGTCTAGGCATAGTTGGTCCTGCCTCAGTGTGAGAGGATGGACTAGCTGACTTCTTGCGAGCTGCTCCAGCCCTACATTTCTATTTGATCTTTAGAACCAAGGAGTCATTCTGATTTCAAGAAAAGGTCTGTGCTGTGCTACTGATGAGCCAGCAGAGGGAGCACAACTTACGTTCTAGGGATGGTATGGACACCAATGTTGCTGATCTCAAAAGGCGATGTAATTTTGAGGGCCATTAGAAGAAAGAGCTTGTCAGACTATGACTAGGGGAACCTATTCCTGCAACCATTATTCCCAAATGTCCCACTAAAGTCATGCAGATTTATGTCTAAGGGATAATGACCAGGCCTACAGAGCATAGGACAAAGGTAAGCTTAGAGAGACAAGGTGGGTGAGGTAATATCTTTGATTGGACCAACCTCTATTGGTGAGAGAGACAAGCTAGAAAGGTAACGCCTGTAAGAGAATCTTACAAATATGATAACATATTAATATCACCAGAAGTCCTGAGAGTGTCCCTTTAAGACTGTGTCACAGTGAGTCATTTAAAGGATACCAAATCATCCTTATGCAATAGCTAGTTAGAAACGGATCCTACAGCTGATCCATGATTTCTAATTCCTGGATTGTCCAGCAGGTTTGGAGGTTGCTTTCCGATGCTCGCTCACTTAACACAGCGAAAGTCTTCTCAAGACACTTATACACCTGCTCACCTTCAACTCCCTGCAGTCCCTCAGGGGACCAAAGGCCACAGCAGTAGGTTGGTTTTTATAGACTGGGCAACTGATGTTCAGAGAAGAATCATTACTTTGGGCTAACACAGTTTGAAGACTAGAACAGCATCGCTGCTTTCTGGAAGCACAGCATGCAGTGTGCCGTGGCAGCCAGAGAGCACCCCGCTGGGTACACAGTCAGAATGACAGGGAATTCCTGTTCTAAAGGCAGGAACTCATCTCTGGCCTTAGTCTCCCCTGTGTGCTGGATTTTGTTTAAGCCCACTGAATATGTTCCTCTTTACTGATGCCAGTGGCTCCATGCCATACATTGTAAAGCTAGACTTCTGTCAAGGCT
This sequence comes from Eretmochelys imbricata, assembly GCF_965152235.1. Taxonomy (NCBI): domain Eukaryota; kingdom Metazoa; phylum Chordata; order Testudines; family Cheloniidae; genus Eretmochelys; species Eretmochelys imbricata. The sequence continues at coordinate 354,851,480 of NC_135572.1, forward strand.
AGAGCCTGGCTGCGGACTGACTTGACTGCAGTCTAGAAGTACCTACGTGGGAAACGCATATTGGATAGCGGTCACTTCAATCGAGCGGAGTAAGGCCAAACATGAGCCAATGGCTGGAAGATGAAGCTAGACCAATTCAGAGTGGAAATAAAGGTGTACATTTATAACAGTGAGGATAACTAACCACTGGAACAATTTACCAGGCGTCATGGTGGATTCTCCATCACTGGCTATTTTTAAATCAAGACGGGATATTTTTCTAAAAGCTCTGCTCTAGGAGTTTTATTGGGAACGTTCTCTGGCCTGTGTTATACAGGAAGTCAGACTAGATGATCACAATGGTCCGTTCTGGCCTTAGTATCTATATTCCAGACCCACACAAGTGTCTGAACAGGTAAGTGAATGAATTAAGCTGTATCTAACAAGGCACATAGGGGAAAGACAGACTACAGCTACTTACTGGTGTGACAGCAGCACAGTGAAAATACACTGGTTCAGGCATGACAGCTGGGAGTTTCACCCACTGGAAAGTTTGAAGATTTAGCTTCCAGATGTCTCCCAATATCACTTCTCCGTTATATCCCCCACAGACAAACACATCTATAGAAAAGGGACAACAACCACACAATGCTTAGAGACCAATCTAGCATGATGATCAGCCACGGCCAATTCATTTAAGAGTTACAGCACACACACTAACTGAAACCAGCAACTGGTCCTCTAGAACATCTCCAGAAAGAATGTCCACTTTACAATCAATGTGAGCTCTGAAGACCCTCTCAGAACTATCACGGTAGGGACCAGAGCTAACAGAGATTGTGTGGACACCTCCCCTGCCATTCACTTATGCACATATCACCTCCCAGCCCATTTGCGCCCACAACAGCCAGATGGCAATTACAGCAGTTGCTTACGCGGTGAGGTACAAGATAGAATCGCCCCTGCCTGAGAAGCAAGTGCAGCGCCCATGCTCAAGGGTTGCTGCTTTAAAAAAAAAAAGTCTTAAAATCAACCTGAGACTAGGTTAATTGTGGTGTGGTTTGATTAGGCTCCCATTTCTTTTAACATGTAAGCCTCAGTTGAAAGACTTGGACGTCAAGGGTCACTATTTTGACTTTAATTTCTTCAGAAGTTGCACGTGAGTAATTACTTAACCAGCTTGCATGGCTGCCGCTGCTGAACTAGAAGGGCAGAAGCGTTCCATGGATTGCTGGGGCTACAGAGAGGATCTCAACTTTGTCAGAGGCAATTCACAAGGCGGTTCATGGCTGTAGGCCAACGCTCATCATGGAGCGAGTATGGATCTCATATGCTTGCCCTCCCCCCTCTCCAAGGCTACATTGCAAACTCTGCAATGGAGCAAAGTAAGATTTCTAGTGAGATCACCTGGAGGGGGTGGAGAGAAGAGAGCAGAAACCTCCACCACCACAGGCCAAGAAAACTCAATGCGTTTTCTTTGCAAGCTTATATAATGGCCTCTCATTTGTTACTGCATGAGCGGTTCCAGGCTCAACTCTGATACTGTCTTTTAATCTAATCTGCACACAGCTTTATAGGCCATCACAAAAAGGCCCCTGTGCCTGATAAACCCTCTAAAGAACTCCATTTCAAAGTTCTGACTCTGACTCTTTTCTTGGGGCAGAGAGGTTAATGACAGATCGGAGGAAGGGCTCTCATTGGTAAGTGTGGATCATGTTATCAGCTATGTTGTAAAGTGCTGTATATTGAGGCTGTAATACACTCAAAGACAAACCACCACCTAAAACGGTAGTTTATATGCTGCATATAATTACAGCTCTGGACTCTTCAGAATCATATTTGTAATAAATAAAGTATGTTATATTCCAGAAATTAAAGTGACCGGGAGTAGTAAGAGACACTCCTTAAGCTCCATCCAGCTGGCTCCACTGAGCACAAGGAGTAACTAAACTCTCTTGTGAACATCTATGCGTATTATCGCCTCCTGCTGGTGGCACTTCACTGACACTGAAAGTTAAGGTTTTTGATAAACTGTAGAGTCTCTGGTGCTGGTCCCACGAGGTGCTGTGTCCTCAGTCCCACAGAAGATGGCAAGTATTTTGCTGGATTGGACCCTTTATTACACCCCCCCCGAATGTTGCTTTTCTTTGGGTCTCCTGTAGGATCTGAGACAGCATTTCCCATATTACAGAGACCAGGCCATCCCATTTCTTACCACTGCTGGGGCAAGTTCTCTTTAAGTGTACATGAGGCATTGAAACAGATCATTTGCTATTCTTACCATTTTTTATTTGTACACAACTGTGGCATCTTCTGGCTGCCGGGAAACCTGCAAAAAGAGCATGGTCATGAATATCAAACTGAGAAATCTAAATGCCACTGAACAGCTCAGTGCTGGGTCATACAGCTATAAGCCAGTTCCTTTATTTGGGGGAGAAAAAAAAAATCTGATTTTTTAAGATCTTCACCACATGGCTGCCACGTTCATGATCTCCAAATTCTCCACTTTTCAGGTTTCAGCAATAGGCCACAAGGGCCAACGTGGTTAATGTGAGTCTAATCCACTTTCCAGGGGCAGGGGAGAACATCTCACAGCCCCCTACCTCGAGTTCTGATCTCTGGATCGCTATAAGAGGACAGGAGTCAGAGCTCTGTAAGCTAGGATGATCCCTACTGCTAAAGGGGCCAGGAGACTCTGGAAGTGGGGGGGGGGGGGGGTGACTTTTCTGGGAGGAGCGGGAAAATGACAAGCCAGTCTGGCTCCGTCTCCGGGGAGGGGTTGACCATTACAACTCTACCAGTTTGCGACAAGGTTAAAACTGCTAAAAAGACTTCAGACCACTTCGTTCCAACTGCTGGAGTAACAAAGTGAGTGGAGTTAGGTACAGCAGACCCGTTTGTACACGGCCACGTTACAAAAGGCTTTGAATTTCTGAGTGCCATCTGCTACTAGTAGGCAATCTTCCCTGCCATCCATTTTACATAAAAGAGTAAGAGGTCTGCAATCCCAGACTTACCTATTTTCTCATGAGGTCTCGTTGCAATTTCTTCCCATGTGTTTGTTTCAAGGTTGTATGCATGGATCTTAAGGAGGACAAAGGTGACACATTAGCTCATATGGTGCTGTCAGGATAAAATTAATAGGGAGAGGCAGCTACTGGCACAAGACCCAATCCTGGTCTGGTGCTGAGCATCCTTCAGTCCCACTGAACACGGACAGAAACAACTGAGGATATGCAACACATTAAAGCATCAGGAAACTATCTTCAGCTGCCATACGCAGTGCCAAGAGAAAAGGAGGACTTGTGGCACTTTAGAGACTAACCAATTTATTTGAGCATAAGCTTTCGTGAGCTACAGCTCACTTCATCGGATGCATAAAAGTGGAAAATGCAGTGAGGATGTTTTTATACACACAGACCATGAAAAAATGTGTGTTTATCGCTACAAAAGGTTTTCTCCCCCAACCCCATTCTCCTGCTGGTAATCGCTTATGTAAAGTGATCACTCTCCTTACAATGACAGGTTTCAGAGTAACAGCCGTGTTAGTCTGTATTCGCAAAAAGAAAAGGAGTCCTTGTGGCACCTTAGAGACTAACCAATTTATTTGAGCATGAGCTCAAATAAATTGGTTAGTCTCTAAGGTGCCACAAGGACTCCTTTTCTTTCTCCTTACAATGTGTATGGTAATCAAGGTGGGCCACGGGAAATGGCCCACCTTGATTACCATACACATTGTAAGGAGAGTGATCACTTTACATAAGCGATTACCAGCAGGAGAGTGGGGTGGGGGGAGAAAACCTTTTGAAGCGATAAACACCCATTTTTTCATGGTTTGTGTGTATAAAAACATCTTCTGTATTTTCCACAGTATGCATCGGATAAAGTGAGCTGTAGCTCACGAAAGCTTATGCTCAAATAAATTGGTTAGTCTCTAAGATGCCACAAGTACTCCTTTTCTTTTTGCGAATACAGACTAACACGGCTGTTACTCTGAAAGCAGTGCCAAGAATGGTTTACCTTTGCCAGCCACTCTAAATCATTTTCACCCTGGTTTTGACACAAAAAGATATCACAAAACAGTGCCCACAATAAAACCCAGGCAGAAAAGTATCTGTCAAACTTGTGTGTTGTGACGGTCTGTAATAGTTAAATCTAGTCTGGAGGGGGGCAGGGGAGGAAATCCCACAGTTGAAGGCAAGAAGCGCAGAGTTTAACATCATTTCCCCCTCTCCCCCCTCCCAGCAGTAGTTAGTTGCATCAAGATATACTTATCTAGGAAGAAAGATACGAAGCACAAAGAACAGGGAGATGAGGACAAATCATTTGAACTGTGACAAAGAAAAAGTTTTTGAAAATGTAGCATCATTTAGAGTCCTCTCCCTATCCATCAAGTGTCTTTGCATCTAAAACCTATTTGCTCCACAAAACGAGGAAGTGAAGACGAAGTATTTACCATTAGAAACGGAGCACAAGTCGGGGGTGGTGGAGTATAGGAGTCAGACACACACCTGAATCCCAGTATCATTCCGTTCCTTTTAATGAATCAATGCCTCCTTATTTTGGCACAGATGGTACGTCTGGAAAGATGCTCGAGCAGAACATCATTTCCCTTTAACCACATTAAGCTGATCCTTCTCAACAGAACTACAAGTTACTTTGGGAAATTGCTGTGGTTGTTGAGAATCTACCAAATGACTTCTTAATTTGGGATTCAACACAACAAATTGGTAGTACACTCATTCCTTCACAAGTCAACATTTTAATCACGCCACCATTTATATTCCCGAGGGAATTCGCCACCAAAAAAAGAAAAATTCTGCAAATTTTATTGGTCAATAAATAAATGTGGAGGCTCCAACATGGCAGTCGGGAGCACAGGCGACCGGCTGCACAGAGGTGGGAGATCACCCTGCAGTCCCTCCGCCGCCCAGGACATGGACTTGGCAGTGAGGCTGCACCTGACCCTGACACAGCGCAAGTGCCGAGCCTGTTCTCGGGGCATCTCCCGCAGTGATTTACGTCTCTGCTGGCTTATGCTGCTGGGGAGGGGCGCATGACCGCTCTGGTGGCCTCCCTTTGCTTCCTCATCAGAAAGTCATATATCCGCAGGGAAGCAAAGAAATCTGCACGGGACATGAATTCTGCGCATGCATAGCTGCACCGAATTTCCCTAGGAGTACACTTATAACAGGCTCTTCTCCCTTCTTCTGGTTATCCCAGTTCTTATCACCTTCCCTAGTGTCAAACTAGGATGACATGCTGGGGATGAAGAGAGAGAGTGCTGATTGTGCCCTGCTCTGTCTCAAACCCTCCACTGCCAAATGCCTAGGTCTTTCCATTTATTTATTTTGATCTCTTTACCTTATCCAAGGAATAAGCGGTCCAGGAAGTTCCACCTCCCAAGATATAAATCCTCTGCCCATCATGTGCAATTTCATGTCTGTACCTGAGGGTACAAAGCCAGGTCCATTTAGCATCACAAGAAGTTGATAACTCCCTTGCAGTCTGGCACTAAAAGCTATTCTAAACACGACTAGCTTGAGTGGCTCAGGCTGATACAGCCTACCTGCTATCCTAAAGCAGTCTGCAGTGGCAGGAGTTTTACTTGGGTGCTTTGGGATCTTTCACAAGCAACCCAGACAGCAAACCCAAGCCCTGAGAGAAGTACGGTATCGTTGCAACTGTCCTGCATAAAACTAGCTCCATCTTCTTCTGATCTCGGACATCACGTTACAGGATCAGATGAGAGATGGGTCACATACAGCTTCCTTCCCTCCCCCACACTTCACCCACCAGCCAGCCCAGAGCACTGCAACTGTTCTTGTGTTGCACAGTCTAGTTTTAGGGTCAAGACTGAGGCGTTTGCCACTTCCTTCCTGGGATCCGTATACCAGAAGTGCAAGTTTTCAGACACACACGACTATTGCTAATAAACGTGCCCATTAGCTCTTTCAATTTCTCCCACTTCAGACAAGTTACAGTGTGTTCCCTAGTCAAAGCCCTCTTGAGATAATGCATTTGCCATTAGAGCAGAGAGTAGTTTTTCGTATCAAGTCTACCATAAATTTCCTTTCAAAATACGCATCTTGGAACAAACGAAAGCTCGCAGGGAATATAAAACCGTCAGCGTCTCACCTCTCCTCTGGCATGTCACAGTGCATGTTGTTTGGTTTCAGTTGTATCCATTCCCTAGTGTTAAGGTCTAATTTATGTAGATCTGTGCTATAAATGTAACCAGTTGTTCCTCCAAAAACATATAGGGATCCATTAATGATAGCCATAGCCTGGAAGATAAGGAAAGAAAGAAGGCAGGCCTATTAGAAGTGACGTGTTAGTTCAGTGAGTGAAGGAAGGGGAGATTTCCCATTCTTCATGACTCATGTATACACTAGAAAACTGGCCCTTTATCACTTACAAAACCACATTTCCAGAAGTAATGCAGCAGAGGAGGGGAAGAGGCAGCCAGGAGCTGCTCAACAGGGCCTAATGGAGTCAGTGTAGAGGTGGCCAGGTAGCTACTTCCCAGAAAATGGGGACAGGAGAAAAGCAGGTGGGGGTGACTTCCACATAGGGAAATGAGTGCACCTTCATGGAGAAAGAGCCATATCAAAGCCCATAAACCAGCATGTCGTTTGCTCAGTACTGGTCAGTCAATGACGACATTCGCATGAACAGACCCAACAAAGGGAAGGCGAGAAGTTGGTTTAGAACAAGGCTTTTCATTCTAGTGTAACGCTGAGGCCCTCCAGACTGGTCCCTCAGCAGCAGTTAATCACCAACATACTGAGTCCTACCCAGAGGGCTTACATTTTAAATAGGCAACCCCCTACTGCACTGGTTCTATCTTGAAGCGCACTGTAGGGTGAGGTTATCGTATGCAGGCTTTATAGCAGGAGGGAGTTTGAAGGGGACTTGAAAGGAGAGGGGCACCTGGAGCATGGGGCTAAAGGAGTTCTGAGCCTATGGAGCTGCCTGGGAGAAGGCAAAGATGAGCGATGGGGAGCATGAGACAGGATTCCTGGCAGAGTGGTAAGAAAGGAGAGTAGCCAAGTAATATGGAGCAGTGCCCTGAAGGGGAAGAAGAGTGTCACAGATCCACAAGATTGGCGCTACGGCCCCAGCTTTGGAACAGTCTCTAGGCAGAACCCCTTCAGTGTGCTAGACCTCTAGGGGTCTCACGCTTGCTCCAGAGCTTCACCGCCTCCTCAGCCTGGACAGCAGGGCCATCAGCAGCCACCGTGGGAGCTCCGTTTAGCGAGTCCAACTGAGGCAGACCCCTAAGGGAGACTTGCACAATCGTAGGGAGCAAAGAACCTCCTCCATCGGCATCTGCAGTGACACTAAGCTCGCACCGTAACACCGACGAGTTTACTAGTCGATGGGAACACGGGGAGCACAGAGAAAAGCGAGTATAGCACAGTCCATCTGACCTCTTTGTCCCAGCTCAGGTGTGTGTCCCCAGAAGCCCTCAGCACCCAACCCTTAACCACCCCCTAGCGCCTTCCCAGTCCTTTGATCTCCACCTGGGCAAACACTGCCTGGCTTCCTGCAGAGAGGTGGGCCATCTAAGGTCGTTGATTGCTAGGTATCAAAGTCCTGACGATTGATTTGCCAGTCTTCTCAGATACTCCACCGATATGGGACCTAAGCTCCGGACAGCTAGAAGCCATTCCAACCTGTGTCTCTGAGCCTCTGCAGAGAGCAAACCACCCTTTCCACCCCCAGGCAACCCTGCAGCGCATTGGGGAAACTGAGGCACACACCAGCTTCAGAAAAAATATTACAGAACATTCCCAGTGTCACATCGAGAAGCTTAAATTTGATATGTGAGGCAAAATGAAGTAAGTGGAAGGATTTAAAGAGGGAAAGTGACAGTCTGAATAGCAAGCAAGGCATTGAGAACTGCTGAATTCTGAATGCACTAAAAAAGAAAGACGGATCAATGCACTAGGGGCTGTTTGAATGTTCAAGTTCAACCACAGTTAACCTTGTGAGTCCGTACAGGGCTGACCAATGACCAGAATGGTTAGCTTTTTATCACATACATATAGTTAGCATGTATCAGTGACAAGGATGAAAACCCTGGGCATTGAAAACAACACATGCAAGATAGCAGATGAGGCAGCCTTTACAATTCAAGAGTGTTTTAAATGTCCATCCATTTACAGCGTTGGGCAAAGGTGTGGTCAGAAGGAGGTGGCAGAAATGATCCCAGGCCATAGCAGAGATGTGGACGCTTCTCTGGCACACAGGCAGTATCTTGCAGCTCAGTGAGTGCCGAACTGGGGATGGTGAATATGCTTTATACATCCCGCACTTGGGGACAGTACCTAGATGCAAGTGGAGATGATATCTGCTATGTGCGCGCATATGGGGATCGGTTGTGCTCATCCATACCAGGCTATTTAATCCAAGATTTATCACGAGTGGTACCAAAAGAGTGGTTTACAAATAAGAATATTAGATGCATGAGAGAGAGACTTTTCTATCTGACATTGTGGTTTGTGAGCATAAAATCTTCTGAAGTTCCCACACCACAGAAACAGACAAAAAACAGCCACAGAAGCTCCCTTCCATTGGTCGACTTTGATGCATTAACACTGCATTGGCCAATCCACTTCCATTCAAAACTTCCTTTAAAACTTCCAAGCGTCAATTCCTATTGCTCTACCACCGACGAGCCTCTGACCTTATACTTTTGATCTTTGACAAAGTCCAAGGGCTGGTCAGCGCTGGGAACTTACATTGGCCTAGCTTTGTCTTCCGAGGGGGTGGGGGGTGTGGATTTTTTACACCTGAGAGACGTAACCATGCCAACCTAACCCCTGGTGTAGACAGCAGGGTCGACAAAAGAATTCTTCTGTCCACCTCACACCGTCTCCTCTTGGGGAGGAGAATTACTATTGCAACGGGAGAACCCCTCCTGTCGCTGTAGAGAGCGTCTACCCTGAAGCGCTGCAACTGTGCTGCTGTAGGGCTTTAAGTGTAGACACACCCTTCGAAGGACAACAGGCCTGGCCACAAGCAGAGGGGAGGGGGAAGGCACTAGACAAAGAACCACTGAACGTCCAACGAACAGGCAGCTTCGCACATGCGTATCTTCTAAGCAAAGTGGGGCAGAGTTGCACCCCATCCACTTGGGGCATTAGAAGGCTATTTAATAAGGGTTGCCTTTGCACCCTAGGTTTCACTTGGTACCTGTCCATATATTCGATTGGGTTTCTTCCCTCGGCAGCTGAGTAGGGCCCATCGCTTGTACTTCACGTTGCAGACGTGGACGTCGTTCCCGTTGCTCTCCCCAAATGGGATCCCGGTGCCGCCAAATACCAACAGGTTGTTCCCATGCAACACAACTAGAAAAAAGGAGCACAGGTTTGGGTCATACGCCGCTCTGGGAGAATGGAAAGGGACTGCGCTATTATTGTCTCTGTTGAGAGGACGAAGAACTAACGTTTCTTGGAGTGCTGCACAGGAGAAAGGTAAGGAGGCCCAAGCTAAGTGCCTGCTTGCTATGGTGACGGGGCCTACATTTTCAAGGGCAGCTAGTGATTTGGGAGGTCAATTTTTGGATGCCTTAAGAGAGGGCTGATTTTCAGCAAGCGCTGGGCACTTGTCCTCTGAAAGTCAGGCCCTGTCAAGTTGTCTCAAGTGGGCACTCAGAATCACTACTCGTTTTAGATTTATGCCAGGCACTTTAAAAACGCTCATTAGGAAGAAGGTGGGTGAGGTGAAAGAGGACAACAGTAACAGTGACCTGCCCACAGACACACAGCATGTCCGTGGGAGCGTCAAAACAGAGCACAGCTCTCTCACTTCTCTCTTGTGCTCTAGTTACACCACACTGTCTTTACACAGTTGGATCTGCACAGCACTAGGGCATTCCACTAGAATAGATTTCACATGCAGCAACTGGATTCTTGTACTCACGTGACATGGATGCTAGTTCTCTAGGCATATAGCCTTCGGTGCCCATTTGATGCCATGCGCCTGTTGCAAAATTATATCGCCAAAGTTCCCTGAAGAGAGGGTAGTCTTCATTCTCTGGCCCGCCAGACTCATCGTAGTCCGGGTTATACCCTCCGAACACGTACAGGTTGGCGTTATCTGCTACACAACGATGGCCGCTCCTTGCTGGTGGGGCTCGGTGGCCTGGAGCAGGAAGAAGTTATTTTTACTAAGCATATACAGAAGGGAGAAAGCAAGGTTTGGGGAGCCAAGGAAGAAAGGAGCTAGGTTTGCATATTTTGGGGGATCAAAGGCGGACGCTGCAATGGACGAAATTTCAGCTTCCAACTGTAACAGCTAGAGTTAAATGGCAATTATTATTTTTTGCGTGCGTGCACGTGCTAAGGAGTTGATATTTCCATTATGAGAAGATCCACCTCTCTGAAAAGGTCTTCTCTCAACACCTTGTCTTCAAGGGCCTGCATGTTACATCTCATCCTAGACTACTCTACTCGTCCAATCGGACCTTGCCTATTCAGATGCTTTGTTATACACAGGACATCCTCCATGATCTTTCAAACCCTTCCTCAGAGCTCCCTTTCTCGGATTTCATTCCAGACACTGTCCCAAAGGTTTATAGTAAAATTTTGGGAGGGAAAAGTGAACACATCATGATTTAGCCTCACTTCTTCCTTAATTCCTACACTACGCTTTATCGTTCGCTCCTGTGGGGCTGTGTTTCAGGCAGGGACTTGTTGCTTGTGTGTGTCTGTGTCGCACCTTGCACATCTATGGGACGGAGTTAAACAGTTAACTAAATTAAGCTTCAGAACAGCACAGTAACAATCCCCTGGAAGACCAACACAAAGGCCTTAATGATACTGCCTGGAGCACAGTCGGGAACCCAAGAGAGAACACAGGCTACAGGAAAGGGTAGGCAATGGACACGTACCTCCCCAAATGGAAGACCTTCGCATGCCTGCTCCTTCCCTAGAGCACAAGGTAAAAAGGGCAGGGCACGGGCAAATCCAAGGCGACACCACATACTGAAGATCATGCTGGTGCCAAATAAAATTTGGATCTCCATGCTCTGCGTAGGCCTCATTCCTACTACTAGGCAGCAACAACTTTGCCACCATGCAACAGAGCTGTCATTAACGCAGGTTCAGATTCACTCTCCTGTACGCCCCCCTTTGCCCTTGTGCCCCACTCCACACTCACACAGAAGGGAACCCCAGCACAGGACAACACACGAATCCCCCTCAGATTAGTGGCTAAAATGTTGGGGTGAGGAAGGAGAGTGCTAAACAAAATAGGCTCGGTAGCAGAGGCAATTTTACATCTTCCTGACAGATTAAAGACCACAGGCTAAGACTTGGGACAGCCACTTTCTTCCTGGAGAGTGACACTAGAAATCTTCACTGCCCATGGACAAGCGATCCGAAAACAATGCTCAGCTTGTTTTAGTTCAATACACACAGCGAATCAGGCCTAGCCTTGCAGCTATGACCACACAGCATGCTTCCTCCTCATGACCTGGAGCCACAGACGACGTGGCTAAAATAACCGGTTGTGTTTCTCTAACTCCACCACTTTGCTGAAATGCCCACTGGTAACCATCACTGTCTGCAGCTTTCAAAACATCCCCAGAGCTGCCTGTCGCAAGGAAAGCTAACTGCAGGAAGTCTCTCCCTAGGAGCCCCTCTTCCAACAACATTCTGGATAAGCAAAGGTAGAAAGAGTTCAGAGTAAAGGGCTGTTACCCAAGGAAAGGCCTTTTAACTGCATTTCTAACTCAGTGGGCCAATTTATTCCAGCAGTCAGATGCTCTGGAGCTGAACATACAAGAGCTACACCCACATAAGAGCGAAGTCCCAGCTTGCTGACACTAGGATAGGCAGTGAAGATAGTATCACCTATAACTCAGATTGCCTGACACTTTCCTTTATAAATAACCAAAACCAGGGTCTGATAACTTAATTTTAGCCCTTCGAGTTGAAATTTCCCATGCCAGGTGTTTGCCTCTGGCTTTTCCATATATAAATTTCAGCTAGAACAGTTCAGCTGTTTCCAAGAAAGAGAGCAGGGGAAAAATACAGTGTTTGGGCCTTTAAAAAAAAAAAAAAAATTCTTCCAGCCATCACTGAGAAGCTGGAGCCCCACCATCCTTTTGGCACAGGGAGATGACATTTGGCAGGAAGGTCACCCTGGGTCAAGGATGTGCCTTTTTCTGTGCCTGTGAGAATTTGCCCAAATCTGACCAAGTTAAACTGAAAAAATCTCCAGTTCACACATGCTCAGAGAGTCAGAGTTTAGCAGCTACATTCGCCAAACATTCTTTGAGGATGCTCCATCTCTGGGCTTCCTAGCAGCTCCTAGGAGATTTGGCAATTTTGGCCTTAATCTCTCAGTTTCCCACATGCAAAATGGGAATGCCACCATGTAATCTCACAAGAGCGTCATGAAGATAACTTCATCAGTGTTTATAAAACACAAATCCTATGGGGAGACCACCACAGAGATGCCCAAGAGGAAATGATTAATTTTGTATTCAGTGCAGGTTTTGGATAGTGTACAGTAAATGAGAGCAGGGGCCTGATACTGAATGCGGAGAGTAAAGAGAAACATTGAACAACTGCCCATTTGCTGAATGAAGCCGAGGTCCTAAGGCACATGTAGCAGGTCTCATGACGACTGGATCTAGTGCATTTCAATTATCAGTTTTCTACACAGGATAGAGGTCACATACAAGGTGATTTGGCAAGAGTACAAAAGTGCTCTTGTTTCGAAGATGCAATTCACAAAACTCCCCATTTTAGAAAGTCAGATCAGCAAGCAACATACTGATATGAACCAAGCACACCTTTAAACACCGTGCTTATACACACCCAAACCACAAGCACTCCTTAAGCAGCATTTGGAAAGCGCAGAATTTAGAAGAGGTTCCCATCACCCACACAGTGATCGGTGATCAGCGCCACCCACCTGCTCTGAAAGACCTCTTACGGACCTTTAGGATGGGACGAGATCGAGGGAAGCGTCTAATTAGGACCAATCGTATTTTCTTCTTAGAGCCTGTTACCACAATTACCAGCAATGAGTCAGATACACACACTCAGCAATAACAGCAGCAAGTTAAGAATCACGAAAAATATAAAGCATCATCACTAACATGATGTAAACTACCGGTCCAGAAAGGTTAACAGCTTTTACCACCCAGAAGAAGCAGATGTGCTTAAACTGGTTCCAGGTCTGCCAGATGAAGGTACCACTATTGTGCAGCGTACACTTGTTCGGACAGGTTTCAGAGTAGCAGCCGTGTTAGTCTGTATCCGCAAAAAGAACAGGAGGACTTGTGGCACCTTAGAGACTAACCCATTTATTTGAGCCTAAGCTTTCGTGAGCATCCGATGAAGTGAGCTGTAGCTCACGAAAGCTTAGGCTCAAATAAATGGGTTAGTCTCTAAGGTGCCACAAGTCCTCCTGTTCTTTTTACTTGTTCTGATCAAATTCAGTAGTCTGTAGTGGAGTGCTGCCACCTTGTGGCTAAAACTCATCAGCTGTTTTATGTTGTTTCTAGGATTCAAACTGCTTTTCATAGCACTCATCACTCACAAAGCCAATGAGCAGCAAGTAGGAGATAAAACCCAATGAACTGGTGACAAATCTTGTCATTAGCTCCATCTGTGGCACACGTGTGCATTACACTGATGAGAGGGATCCCGATGATACTATTCTGAATCAAAAAGAAAAGGCACACTTGCGGCACGAAAGCTCATGCTCAAATAAATTGGTTCGTCTCTAAGGTGCCACAAGTCCTCCTTTGCTTTTTGTGAATACAGACTAACAGCTGCTACTCTGTATTCTGAATCATGTTTTTCAGTTATCTGCATTAATCAATCTCTTCACCACAGGGAGAAATCACCAGATATGGACTAGATTAGTGGAAAGTAGTATAATCCTGACACATTCAATAACTACAGTTCTTAGAACATATCTCAAGTTCACCAGCCCCAGGTGTCTTTCCAATGTGTTCATGAATTTGGCAGCATTACGGAAATTAACAAGATGTGACAGTCTGTTAAAAGTTCCATTTGTATCCCTACAGCAAATCATTGGAATGGTTTGATGCAGTTATGTATTTTTAACACACCCTATGTTACAGGGCCAACAGGATTAATGTGTGACGCTAATCCAAGCCAACTGGTTAAATTTGGATTAGTCAACAAATAGGTTTAGCGATGTGATCTCAGCACTGGGGTGAGAATTACTCAAAGAAAAAGTGGGTTTGATCCACACTTATTATCAGATGATACCAGTCAAGCCAAATAAACATCAAGCCAAATTCATTCAAATTCTGTTGATACAGACATAGCTCCCATTTTAACCATCTGTCAAATCTCTTCCAGGTATTGAGACCCAAGCTTGAGTATAACAGAACAAATGTGACCAACTTCCCTTTTCAATTCCCCCTCACACTTAACATTTTACTCTGCATTGCTGACAAGGTTTCATGCTTCTGGAACTGCAAAGGAAGCATTTACAGTAACTGAAATGCTTTGCAGAGCTGAGTAACATACACTAACATGTGTGTTGAACAAAGTAAGAGGCTTTTGCATGCGACAGTGATAAGCTGAAAATTGAAAACAGGCTACATTTTGGCCATTATTACCATGAAAGACAATTGCCTACCAGGACTGGTCTCCTATACAATACTGCTATCCTTGTTCAATAAAATTTTATTAGCCAATGAAGAAACTATACCAAAATGTTAGTGCACAAACAAGAGTCACTTGATACATGTATTAAATCAGTAACCAAAAGGCTATTGGCCTCAAATCTACATTACTTTATTGAATTAAGATTATCTGATACTTTAAAGGTGATCTGCAAAGAAAAAACTGAAACATCGATCCTTTTTGGTTTGCTTATAATGAAGACAGTCTAACAGGAGTTTTTTGATTCATTTGTTTAAAGTCAGAAGCATCTTCTCTTCCTTGTTCATTTTTTTGCTGGAGGTTTCTTTAGAGGACAAAGAACTGGAAGGTCCAGGGCATGGAATCTTTTCAACAAAAAAAACTTGTCTTTCAACTGCTTGTCAGGCATTGAATTAAATTGGTTTTAGAGCTTGAATAAATATCACTTCCCCTTTACTTCCTTGGTATTTTTGATAACATAATTCTACCATCTCTCCATTTGTCCATAGAGTCTTCCAGGGAAAAGAAGACGATAAACCACCTGTATTTGTATGTAAAAGACAAGCAGAAAAGAAAATTTTTTAAAAATCTCAAACTTTTGAATATCAAAGCAAACAAAAAAAAGCAAACATTTTTTCCAGTTCACCTTTAAAGTTAGTAAAATAAAACTCACTAACCCATAATAAAGCTCCAGATTAACTACAGATCAATCAGGAAGTTGTCAAAGGAGTGCTTAGATACAAATAGATTGGAGTCCAAATTCCATCCTTGGTTAGGCATACGCAGAACCCAATGGAGTTAATGGGTATTCTGCATAAATAAGCAACAGCAGGATTGGATCCACATATCTGTATGAGTCATTCCAAGATCTCTCTCATAAAGAGATTAAAAACAGAGAGAGGTTTATTTGCCAAGATAAACAGAAAAAGACATCAGAAGCCAACATTACCATCCAAATAGGTTCTTGCCAGTTCAGAACCAACAGTTCAATTTCAGACTATACAGCTACTCCTTAAACTTTTCATTTGCATCTTTAAAACACCCTGACACCTATCCCTCATACACACTGCTCATCTGGGTACCAATGCATTCCCATTCTTATTACCCCTCACCCATACCCTCTCCATTGTGGACAGCATCTACCTGGTTGCTTTGTCTTTTGAAGGAGTTAGAAAGCTCTTTAGGGCAGAGCGCTGCCTTTTACTATGTTGACGGAGTCCACTGCCATGGGGACCTCAATTCAGACTGGTTCCTCCGCGTACTCTAGTAATATAACTACCACCCCACCAGCTGACAATAACTGAATCTTAGACTAGCGCCACTTCACCACTATCTCCTTTACTCCTTTTAGCAAATCTTGTTAGAGCAGTAGTCTGGAAGCTAAAGTACAGGATTGCCACTCTATGCAAACAGGTAATGCTTGGGGAACCCAGAGCCCCTTTTTACTTTGCTTAGAAGTATGCTTCAAGTATATGTGAAGCCAAAGGCTTTGGAGAGAAGAATGTTCCCTGCCTGGGCTCCTTAGGCAACCAATCCTTCATAATGTACTAGCCCTTTCTACTCTCAGATGTCTGGGAAAAGATGGTATGATATTACAATACAATGGGGTATAAAAGACAGGGCACAGCCATGCTATGCAGAACAAACTGACTCATACCCTCTGATAAACACCATTTCTGCTAAGCCTTAGATCAATTTGCACCCAAGTATGAGAGAGACGAAAACTCCAGTACTAGACATCGGATATAAAGTTTCCAATTTTTACCCTGTCACCTGCATTATGCAAGTATAATATGAAGCATATTGCTAGGTTCATTGCAATGAATATCAGAAAAGGAAGTGATTGAAATTTATGGACCAAAGGGGGAAAAAAAATGATTTACACAAAATAGCTTCAAAGTACAAAGTTCTGAACAGCAGAGCGGACTGTCAGTTCTGCTTTCCCAGTTTCAAGGCTCCAAAGCTAATTTGGTTGACATAAAACCAAGCAAGGCATCAGGAACTTTCAGAGGAGGAGAAGAATTCAGGCAAACAGCGTGACATTGAAATACTGCCACATGGCCATACCTCAAAAGGGTTCTAAGTTAGGACTAATCAAATCACTTTTCCATGACGTGACTGCATTCTAAAGTCAACTGGATTTTTTCCCACCCATATTTCAACCACTCTGTATAATTTTTCTCATATATAATTGAACTGCAAGGCACAAAGAAAAGCAACTCAACCACTGAATACAGGCAGCAAAAATGTACAGTAGGAGGGACCTCAGGCAGAGCAGCAAGACGACAAGTTTAGTGGACAAAGCAATTTGCCTTCCATTTTATTATCTTTTTTTAATCTCAGGAAAAGAAACGTTGGCATCCTGCCACTGGCCAGACATATACAATAGAGTAGTAACTGCCCCATAAGCTAACAATCTCTCCCCTAGTTAGGATTTATGAAGAGGTACTATATGGTGTTTGCGTAGTATCCCTTAACTCTTCCATTAGGATTTTCATTTTCAAAAGGGAGGCCACTTTAATCTTGTTTTTGAGACCAAGTGCCGGAAATCCAGTCAGTGTCCCTTTAACAGGACTGAGTTGTTAAAGCAGAGCTTAACTGAAAAACAATAATCAATCGACTCAAATTAAACTTTTCCTAGTGAGTGAAAGGGGCCTAAACCATCAATTTCTGCAGAATTTAAGTTTTGTTGTTCTTAAACTGAATTACTAAGCCTAGTGCCCTGGTAGTTATCGTCACAGAGGGAACTGATGCAGTGCTGTCTTCCTAAATCTGTGGAGACAACACTCCAGCTTGCTACTGTGCTTTAGCTGTCCCAAGAAGCAGACAAGAACCTGGTCAGTTTCACGGTTGCTATTGGGAACCCTGTGGACAGAAGTGAAACTGATCAGAATCACATCTGTTTCATCCCCTTGTTGGGAAGAGCTGAGGTGCAAGTGGCTGGAGCTATTTACAGGGGAAGAGGATACACCCCCTTCTCCCCAAAGAGGCATGATGTTGCCAACCCCACATCTAGGATGTGAGGCTTGGGATGTGGGGAAGGAATAAAGCTCTTTCTGGCAAGCTCTGTCCAGTCCAGAAACGTGACTTCTCCATCCCCAGCCAGCTACTAGCTGCAGACAGATACAGAAGATGGAGACCCTGAGCAGGGTCCAGGGAACAGCACCTTGATAGGAGCCTCAACACACACTGTCTTCCCAGCAGCCAGAGGGAGGAGCTTCTCAGCAAGATATTACCCAAACTTCACAGATGGACGCCCTACTTACATCTTACTGCCCTGTAGCTATCAGGTGTCTGTAAACAGAGAATGAAAAATACTCCTGATCAAGAGTCCAGGGGATTAGAAATTAGTCAACAAGCAAACTCGAATGCAGTGTGGTGGAGTTTAATCCCAGGATAGGAATGAAAAATAGCCCTAAGAGCCACACAAAGGCAGCCATATTATTGCTCTAAATCATCAGGTTTTACTGGAAGCTGACGTAGAACTTCCACAGGTGTCCAATTTTAAAGGAAAGCTGCACTCTCTCTGCTCAGCCAAACAGGATCGGTGTTCACACGGTAAGAACTCCTTGTCACGGCAAATAAAACACATTTCAAGGCTTTTCAATACAGTTCTTTCTGAGCCTAGAGCTGCAGGCAGGCAGGCAGGCGAGGCTAAATCAGTTTTTAACTCACTTTAACAACGGTTAACAACGTTTAAGCAATCGGAACTCACTGTTGAAGCAGGATGGAGACTGGGTTAGTGTCTCTTTCATAGGGCCCTCAGAATGCCAGTCACAGGTGATAATCTTTTCAGCAAGATGGCTGCCTGCAGCTCTAGGCTTAGAAATGCTAACTGCATTTTAAGCACACCTGGTTAAAAAAATGCCACGCCACCGTAAAGAGTGCTGCTTGTGGGAGCACTCTTACCAGAGGGGTGATCAAAGTGAGGGAAGTTTTCCTCTGACCATGGAAGCAAAAGCGGAGGGTTTAGATTATTTTTGTTCTGTTTTATTTTCACAGGCTTAAACAAAGACGTTTCCCCTGCAAATAAATCACATCAGTTTAGTTTCCAACCCCTCCCATGTGCATTTTAGAATTTTACCTCACTCACCTTCTCTAGTTGGAGACTCAGTTACTGGCCTAGAAAGGATTGTGTTACAGAAGCAATTCCTGAAATTGGAATTCTAGTTCTCAAGTTTCAACATCCCCTCCCCACAATCGACTGAGTTTATCCAGATCTGTGTGTACAGGACACAAAATGCTTATGGTTTGCTTTGATCTATTGCATAGACAGTAGGTTTCAGACAATTCACTTGACAGTTTGTTCATTACGCCTTTGAAAGAAGCTACAGCATGTAAAAAGGAAAGAATAGGAGCAAGATAAGAGTCAGTAGCAACCTGTAAGGTCTACTTGTTACAGTTAGGGTGACCAGAAAACCCAATATTAGGGGCTTTGTCTTATATAGGTATCAATTCCACCCCCGCCTGGAAAAAAAGTGTCGCGATTTTTCATACTTGCTATCTGGTCACCCTAGTTGCAGTCCCAGAAAGATAGAGGGAGATTTTCAAAGTCAGAAGCACTTAGGCTTCTAGCTGCCATTTGCGCATTTGAAGAACGTCTTCTTCCCCGTTAAGTTGCATCAAGTTTGGCCACAAGAATTCTCATTCTCTACACATGCAAGACACTCCCTCTTAGGGCATGTCTTCACTGCTGTTAACTCAAGCTATCTACACTCCACTTACTCCTCTCGAGTTTATCTAGCTTGAGTCAGAGCAACCACACTGGTTGCTACAGCACTCAAATTGCTGCATCTCCACCAGTGTTGCACTCATTTGTTTGCGACACTAAGACTTCTGGGGACACATCCCAGGGCTGTGTGTGTTGCAATAAACAAAACTGCTCAATTAATTCTCTCTCAGCAAATCATGAGATAACTGCTCTGTCTTTTCTGAGCACATGGGGCAAAGTGTGTGAAGGAACTGGGAGGATGAGCAGCACTTGGGTAGCACTAGCCTACATCTACACTACAGAGTGGTTATGTTATCAGCTGACAAGTTGTGCTCACTAATGGTTTTAGCCTATCCTCCCTCTTGGGCCAGCCAAATTAAGTTAAAAGCACCACCAGGCCTGAGTTAAGCGCTTGTGTGTGTAGACAAGACTCTAGTTTGAGGCAACACTAAAGTTAACTTTGCAGCAAAGACAAGCCCTAAAAGAGCATCCAACGCAAGCTGTCACGGTCTTTAATTCTCAAGGATGAGCTATGGCCTCATTATATCTGAACAAGGTAAGCATTTGAAAGGCATGTTGTACACATGCAGCATGCTTATTTTCAATTAACTTTTCAAGGCTTGAGCAGGCAGAAGTGGGTGCTCTATATATCACAACTCTTCGAAAGGTAGCACAAAACAGTGCCTTGGTGCAGTATGCGACTTGCAAATGCTTATGGATTCGTTATAGGTAGATAACAAAACTTCTTCAGACACGTTAAAAGGCAATCCAGGATTATGACCATGGCAGCTTAACTAAATTCACGAAAGGCACCCGAACCGTTTATTACTGGTGAAATACACCATTTTCCAGATGAGTTGTTTAAACCACTGTAATCTGTCCCACCAAGCATTGTAAACGGCTTGTTGAAATTGAGCAATACTTAGGCAAGAAAAACAATACTGCAACACTTCATGCAATCTTATCCCAGTGATTGCTATCTACAGTCCCAACACACAAACAGCTGGAGGTTGATTTCTACCATATGTGTTGCCTGCTTGTGATGAAGACACTAGCATAAAATGGACCCAAGGTGCCATCATTCTTGTTCCAACTAACATAAAATGAAAGTGCTGCATTATAATGTTCAGTTAGACCAGGTCTAGCTGACTCCTCCACTATTAGGAGACGGTGGACTGTTTGATAACTTGCCCCAAAAGTGAAAGTTTGGTATAGCCAAAGACTGAACTATCGGGAAATGGAGAGTTTCTTAGAGCAACTCCATGATTAAATAGAAGCATGGAAGGGCAGCCACCCAAAAGCTGTAAGAGAGGCAATCCAGATTCAGGCTCACAGTATTGTATAAACTAGTAAAATTTGTAATCAGTTTTAGTTGCTTTAAACAAAGCTACAAATGTTTCCTCACTTTGATGGAATACAAGAGTCTCGTGCATTTGAGCTGAAATGGATCAACATCCAGGATTTATTCCAGTCGAAGCATTTAGAGTGCTCAGTGAAATAAAAAGTAAGTTTCACACTTTGCCAGCCTAGAATGGGAAGGCTGCCAAAACTGAGAGCACGAGAATTCAAAAAGAGGCTGCTGGACTCCAATTAAAGACAGCACGCACTGATAAAGAGCATTAAACCCTCACTTTCAGCCCTAGTAAGGGTCACATGATGCAAATGTTTTCAGTATTCACATTCCACTTCATTCCCATTTCCCTAAAGTTGTATCCAGCAAACAACTGGATACAGATGAGGAATATTGACATTTAACTGGAGAGTTAAGCTCTATCTGAAACATCTGAAGACTTTCTTGTGAGGGACCAGTGTCCAAATATATTTGGAGACAATTCGCATATGGATCCCCATGGTTTCCAAGGACAACCATGAATCCTTTATACTTTACAAGCAAGTATCAGATTCATCTGGGCTGGAATGAGCCTCTAAGAGATCATTTAGATCAACCCCCCTCCAGCATAGCTGGATTTAATTATTCCTAGAGCATGACAGACAGTTGTCTGGATCTTGCCTCATATAGCTCCAAGGATGGCAATTCCAACATCTCCCTTCACAACTTGCATCACTGCTCAACCTACTCTTCCAGGTGTAGTATCCTCTAGAAGATTAATTGTAAAGTAAAAATTGTGCTTTTTATTGCTTCTTTACATTGCATAAACATGCCCTCAATACTCTTTTTCCCCACCCACATTTTCAAAATTTGGAATGTCAAGTTCCAACTTCCTTCTTTGTTGCTGGAGGACATCAGCAAGATCTGTGGAGCATGACCCCTACAGAAGACAAAACCAAAGTTTTAGCCCTCGCAAAACCACCAATTAAAGGGCAAATTGATACTGACTTTTAGGTCCCACCTTCACCTTTTAAGGCAGTTTCAGCTTTTCAACAGTGGCCAGACAAACCAAGTTTGAAGCTGTTTTAGTTAAAACCCATTCAAGAGAATGCAAACACGTTCAAAAGTCCCATGCAGACAAGGCCTAAGACTCAACTTCCTCTCCTTCCTGCTTCAATACCTCATCCTTTTTAGAAATTGTAACTGTCTCTTCTATTTATGTTATTTCTAAGATGTCTATCCCCACTGAATCTGATCAGGCTACAGAAGCAGCACTTCAAGACTTGGTGAACACGCTTATTTCTCCATTCTGTTCCTCAAACTTATCTTCCAAACCTTCCATCACAGCTGGACACCTTGGCAATTTTTAAGTTGTGCAGTTGATCACGGAGTACCTTCCAGGATTAGTGAGATAGTTACAGGACTATAGTGGACACAATATCCCAGCATTAAGAGTAAAGGAAACCTCTGAAAACAATGTTGACTGACTGATCAGCTTGGCCATAAGCCTCACACACAAGAATCTCATAGGATATTTAGATTAGAATGATCATTATGTATGAATTGTGTTTTTTCAGAATACCAGTGCATGAAAGAGAAAAACTTTTCACCCAAAGCTTGTGTTTATGTTACTTAAAAAATGCAACATTGCACAGAATATTTTAAGTTGCTTTCCACAAATTTTATATAATCCCATTCCACTGGCAAAATCCCAAATATGGGAAACAAAAAAGAAACAAGAAACTTTAGATCATACAGGATACTGCTTGCATCCCGTCATAAAGCAGGTCAGGCAGTATTTGTAATGCTTAGTTACAAAAAGAATGACCAAGTAAATACAGTAACAAACAGGAGTAAGTTAGGGTCTAAAAAGAGGGACAGGGAAGAATTTGTATTGTGAATGTTAAACCGGACCTGCAAACAAGGTGGTCTCTATTTTCCTCCTTCCTTATGACATATACAGAAAGTCTGAAGGGCTTGACATTCTTTCTTTTTTTAAGACACATTAGATATTCAGATTTTGTCTGCCACAGAAGACTATGTTGACTACTGAATTAGTGACGTGTCATCACAAGAAAGTGAAAGCCAAGTAAGACCGAGGAAGGGAAGACATTTTCATCAGACCATTTAAAACTCTTTGTTAATATCTCAATCTTCCATGCCTAGCAAAAACCTGAATCTTTAACACAGACAATTTTTCTCCACATGCCAAACATTCAATTAAGATACAAGAACTCATATTCCCAACCCGCAGCCAAGAAATCCTCCAAGAAAACAAACACACACACATACATACACACACCCCAAACCCTCCCCCCCACCTTCTAAGACCTCAGGCCTTCTTTATATGTAAGAGAAGCAAAAAGGATTAATTTTTCAAGTCAGCTTTAACTGTTAAGCTACGAGTACAGCTTTTGGCAGTTGCTGTATGGACAAATATCTGCTCTCTTAATAGAGGTCTATCAGCATGACTTTTGCATCAGATTCTAGAGACAGTATGACTCTTTTTATAATCCTTTTACAATGTATTTTAAAGAGTTTTTACTTTATTACTTCAAAGAGTTTTTCCCTTGTTGAACAAGTTACTTTTATAAGTACAATTTTAATCTTCCTCCCCCAAGTCTTTTCCTGAAAGGATCTCAAAAGAGAAAAGTATTCCCATTTTATAGATGCAGACACTGGCATAAAGGTTAAGACTTTCCATAGGTCACAATGAATCAGCGGCTGAGCCAGGAATAGAAAATATCCCAGAGCACTTTCACTTTCGTAATGTTAGTTCTACTTTCTGCAGTTTAGCTCCTTCCCCCAGCAAAACAAAAACAAAACAAAAAAAAACCACACAACTGTATGAAATAATACAGAATACAGGGCTTACTGAAGGTGAAGAAAGATTTGCAAAGCCTTAGCAAATGTGCCACCTTCCACAGTGTGCTAAGAGCCTTTGGCATAAATTCATGTCAATGACCTCTACTCAAAAAAGGATCCCACCATACTTTATGGAAATCTAGAGCAGTTTAAATCAGGGCAGATGATGTCATGGTAGAGAGAAGATGCAAATTGGCTGGATGTACAAACACCTCAAAGCAAATAGTTACATACCAGCCAACATTTGAGATCTGTGAATGGAAACATTTGGTAGGTATCAGACTGAGTAGGTTATCACAACTTTCCCCCAAACCATATCCACAATCACTGGATGTTTCTGCAAGAGCGATCAGCCAAGATAAGTTTGACATTTTTTACCAACCACGTTCAGAGCAAATACTACATTGAGATGAACAGGGATAGTTCACGCTTCTCCATAATGATTGCTTGTCTTTCTACAGATTCAGGAAGACAGCCCTCCAACAGTTCACATTCAGTTTTTTCCCCCAAAACTATAAAAGCTTAAATTCAGCAGAAATCAACAGGACCATCAGAAGAGTGCATTGCCAAGACAGCTCAACCTGATCTCTGACATTTGCAAAGAACAGATAGTACTGTAGAAAATAATAAGTCTTGTTTTTAAAAGACAAGGAATGCCTTTACAAACAGATTAACTCTTTTGAAGCCACCTATGCCCAGATCCACAAAGGTATTTAGGCTCCTGACATCCACTGAAAACAATGGAAGTTAGTGACTTCACATTATTAGGCAAAATTGGTTTCAACTGAAAGAAACAGGGATACTATCTCTTCTTTTTCCTAAAGGGAACCAAACGTATATGATTGTCTTATAAGACAAATTTAGTAGAGCTGATTTTAAAGTTTAATAAAATATTTATGAAAAGTGCTGGCCTTTTAAACAGTAGTATGTATGAAGGTAATTTGCAGCTGCTTTACTCATTCTTTGGTAGATGCAACATCCTTTACACCTAAATTTGCAGCTCACACTGGTACTGTCAGTGTTACTACTGTATGTTGCTGGCATCAGAAAGAGATCATTTGAATTGGTGTCAGTTACATTAATGACAAATACAATGAAAGAATGATCTTGTAGCCAAAGACAGAGCAGTCTTAAAGTCAGAGCATATAGATTCTGCTTCCAGCTGCGCAGATTCAGTGTCTGGTTTTCTAACCAGGCACTTTCCCTTGGTCCATCGCTGTAGTAGCAAAGCACCTTTGAGATCAAACAGTCTGTTCACAGCTCATGCAATTAAAGGACTTGACTCAGTCCTTAGGGTTTGTTTTTATGATTCTGTGAGAGACCCTGGGCAAGTGACTGGACCTCTCAGTACTTCCCTGGACCCGGCTGTGAAACCAGGACCTCAGCAGCACCCTAGGGATTGGATGGGAGGCCTGTGTCCGCTGAAAGATGGAGGGACCCATGAGTGCAGCACGGACAGCCCCACCCCATTTCAAGCCGGTCGCGCCCCAGCGTGTCCCCGTTTTCGGGGCAGCACAGACAGCCCCCACCCCCCCAGGTGGGGCAGTGCCATGGCGGTGGGGCGCCCCCTCCGCATTATCAGGAACCCCCAGATGGGGTCACCCCCCCCCGCCTGGAGGCTGCTCTGGGGCGGAGCTGCCCCACGGAGGGGTGGGGGGCGGAGCTGCCCCACGGGCGCGGGGGGGGGACGGGACGGAGCTGCCTCACGGGCGCGGGGGGGGGACGGAGCTGCCCCAGGCGCTGTGAGGGAGGCCGGAGCGGACTCACCTGCCAGGTGGGGCCTGGCCGGCAGCTGGACGAAGCGGTTGAGGAGCCCCCCGGCCGGCGCCGCCCCGGGCCCGTCCCCGCTGCACCCTCCGCCCGAGCCGCTGCCTCCAGCGCCCCCCCGCCGCCGATTCCCGTCCCAGCCGCCCTCCGCCGCCGACATGGCCCGACCGACTCCGCTCCCCGCACCGCTCGGGCTCCGCCCCCCGCCCGCTCCCTCCTCCGCCGGGGGAGGATGGAAGGGCTTCGCTCGCTTGCGCCCACGGGAAGGCCAATCAGCAGCGGCCTTCAATAGCCGGAGCCAATAGGAGACCGGCGTCTTGGCAGGTGGACGGGAAAGAGAGGAACGTCACCAAAGAGAGGGGTAGAGACAGTCCTGAGCAATTGATAACCGAGGTCCTCGAACCGCCCCCCTCGACTCTTGTCCTCTGGGCGCCACTACGGAATCAGGCAGGAGCAATCGGCAGCCGACTCCTGAATGATCACCAACCATAGAACCTTGTCTTCAGCTGTAGGGCTGGTATCTATCTAGGAGAGCCAGGGTGCTAAGGCAGGGGGGCATGTTCCACACCAAGCACTGTTAGCAGCATTCACTGGGTTCCCTCCTGCCTTGTGGCAGTTGTTGAATATATATTCGTATATAATGCCACACTCTGTGTAGGCCTAGTATAGGTCTGATCATAGCAGCAGCCTGATCAATCTTTGTGTTCTGAGTTTGTACAGTGCCTAGCACAATGGTGCCCTCATCCATGACTGTGGCTCCTAGGGGCTACGACAATGCAAATAATAAAAAATAAAATAATTATTAATTGTAGTTGCCATATTAGAGCTGATCGAATGATGGAAAAAATTATTCACTAATAATTATTCCATGGCAGAGGGAAGAGAAAAATATTGCAAATACCTGTAATACATTAGTCACACAGCTGTATCTGGTCTCCTGTCTCCCACAGCAGCCAGCATCAGATGCTCGAGAGGGAAGTGTAAAACCCCTATAATTGACCTTTAAGCAATCAAATGCCCGTACGGGAAGCTTCTTCCTAATCTTTTCATTAGTGGTTGACTTATGCCATGAAGATTCAGTGTTTACATCCTTTATATACTGTTATCCTTTCTTACACAACTGTGATGTTATTCATATAAATGTCTAATGCTTTTCTGAATCCAACTAGTTTCCTGGCCTCAATGATATCCCAGGATAGCGAGTTACTGCAGATACAAGATTCTGTTCCTACTGCCGGTCTTTTCCTAGAAACTGAATCCCTGGGGCAGTAATGGCTGTGATGCTAGCAGTGAACAGCCCTTGCCAAGCACTGAATGCTCTCAACTTCCTGGGATTTGAAAGCATGAGCATCTGGCAGCATCTCTCCTCCTTCCTTGCCTGCCTAGTTAATCTAATCTAGCAATGCGTTTGTGCAGCAGTCATTGACATAGAAACTCAACACTTCTATCCTTCAGTTGCCTCTATTTGATGCCCACATTGCTGTATTATCTATCTTTATAGGCCCTGACCCTGTGAGGATCTCCATGCTGGTAGACCCATACCCCTCCACAAAGCCGCACTGAAGTCAAAGGGGTTCCATGTGCGTCTCAGAAGTCCAACCTTTCTGAGGTCATTGTAAAATCTGGGCCTTAGATTGTCTGCTCTTCAGGTCAGGGACAGTATCTTCTAACAAGTCCATAAGGCACAACAACACACCGGTGCTGCTACATCAGCAGTAAAATATCACAATGAATGGATCAAGCTCTGAAAGAATTTATTTATTTATTTAAGAGAGTTTTCAACATTCTTTCTTTCTGTTGGGGAAGGATCTTTGTCATGTATTTCACTGAATGACATTTAAAATCTCCCTAGTTCTATCCATCTCAGTCTGCATGGAGCTCAGCTCCCACACAAAGTTGACTCTGGTCACACTGTATTCCAGGGATACTCTATCTAGACCATTTGAATGGAGGAAGGCTAAAACTGATGAGCAGATATTTGCAAATTCCTTTCACTGACAGCAGAAATGGGCTTAAAAGGCTAAACAAACAAACAAACAAACAAATAATTTAGCTGTGCGTCCAGGATTCCAATTCCCCAAAGTCAGTGACATTTTGATCTAGTTTTGGTTCAGGAAATTGGGGTTGTGCAAAATTAGAATCCAGGTTTGGATTTTGAATGCCTCAAAGTTCCAAAGTGTCACAAACTCCTCTGATTGTATTGGGAGTCTCATGATAGTTGCTGTTTGTCTTAAACACCCAGCTCCTGGAGACATGCAACTATCCAAGACTCTTTTTAAAATTTTAAGTTTTTAGCCTTTGTGATTGCAGGGAAAAGCTTGAAAATGTGATGCCTAAAAGCTTGGAAACCAGAAGGCAAATAAAACAAATCCAACATGTATTATCATTTTTAAAACTCATGAGTTTTTGGGGCCTGAGTCATGATTTGGGGTCAGCAATACTGGGATTGAGGGGATCTGGGGATTTCTGCCTTAATCACAAGTAAGGGGAGCGATCTTCCCACAAAAGGAGAGGGCCAGGAAGCAGGAGGAGATTTTAGGGGCTTCAGCTCAAATCCACAAAGGTATTTAGGCTCCTTAGTACCACCGATTTCAATGAGAGAGACAAGGTAGGTGAGGTAATATCTTTTATTGGACCAATCCAGACCTGAAGAAGAGCTACGGACTGATCTCAATGGAACTTAGGAACCAGAACGCCTTTGTGGGTCTAGAATGTTGGGAATTCATTAGAGAGATTGTGTAATTAATGTGGAACTGTTGTGCAGAGCAGGTCAGCAGACTGTGGAATCAGTAATTAGTCAGAGATGGCTACAGTGGTGTGGGTTTTATAGATTCATAGATTCATAGATATTTAGGTCAGAAGGGACCATTATGATCATCTAGTCTGACCTCCTGCACAACGCAGGCCACAGAATTTCACCCACCACTCCTACAAAAAAAAAACCTCACACCTATATCTGTGCTATTGAAGTCCTCAAATTGTAGTTTAAAGACCTCAAGGAGCAGAGAATCCTCCAGCAAGTGACCCGTGCCCCATGCTACAGAGGAAGGCGAAAAACCTCCAGGGCCTCTTCCAATCTGCCCTGGAGGAAAATTCCTTCCCGACCCCAAATATGGCGATCAGCTAAACCCTGAGCATATGGGCAAGATTCATCAGCCAGATACTACAGAAAATTCTTTCCCAGGTAACTTGGATCTTTCCCCATCTAAAACCCATCACAGGCCATTGGGCCTATTTACCATGAATATTTAATTACCAAAACCGTGTTATCCCATCATACCATCTCCTCCATAAACTTATCGAGTTTAATCTTAAAGCAAGATAGATCTTTTGCCCCCACTACTTCCCTCGGAAGGCTATTCCAAAACTTCACTCCTCTGATGGTTAGAAACCTTCGTCTAATTTCTAATCTAAATTTCCTAGTGGCCAGTTTATATCCATTTGTTCTTGTGTCCACATTGGTACTGAGTTTAAATAATTCCTCTCCCTCTCTGGTATTTATCCCTCTGATATATTTATAGAGAGCAATCATATCTCCCCTCAGCCTTCTTTTAGTTAGGCTAAACAAGCCAAGCTCCCTGAGTCTCCTTTCATAAGACAAGTTTTCCATTCCTTGGATCATCCTAGTAGCCCTTCTCTGTACCTGTTCCAGTTTGAATTCATCCTTCTTAAACATGGGAGACCAGAACTGCACACAGTACTCCAGGTGAGGTCTCACCAGTGCCTTATATAACGGTACTAAAACCTCCTTATCCCTACTGGAAATACCTCTCCTGATGCATCCCAAGACGACATTAGCTTTTTTCACAGCCATATCACATTGGCAGCTCATAGTCATCCTATGATCAACCAATACTCCAAGGTCCTTTTCCTCCTCCGTTACTTCTAGTTGATGCGTCCCTAGCTTATAACTAAAATTCTTGTTATTAATCCCTAAATGCATGACCTTACACTTCTCACTATTAAATTTCATCCTATTCCTATTACTCCAGTTTACAAGGTCATCCAGATCCTCCTGTAGGGTATCCCTGTCCTTCTCTAAATTAGCAATACCTCCCAGCTTTGTATCATCTGCAAACTTTATTAGCACACTCCCACTTTTTGTGCCCAGGTCAGTAATAAAAAGATTAAATAAGATTGGTCCCAAAACCGATCCCTGAGGAACTCCACTGGTAACCTCCCTCCAACTTGACAGTTCACCTTTCAGTAGGACCCGTTGTAGTCTCCCCTTTAACCAATTCCCTATCCACCTTTCAATATTCCTATTGATGCCCATCTTATCCAATTTAACTAATAATTCCCCATGTGGCACCGTATCAAACGCCTTACTAAAATCTAAGTAAATTAGATCCACTGCGTTTCCTTTATCTAAAAAATCTGTTACTTTCTCAAAGAAGGAGATCAGGTTGGTTTGGCACGATCTACCTTTTGTAAAACCATGTTGTATTTTGTCCCATTTACCATTGACTTCAATGTCCTTAACTACCTTCTCCTTCAAAATTTTTTCCAAGACCTTGCATACTACAGATGTCAAACTAACAGGCCTATAATTACTTGGATCACTTTTTTTCCCTTTCTTAAAAATAGGAACTATGTTAGCAATCCTCCAATCATACGGTACAACCCCTGAGTTTACAGATTCATTAAAAATTCTTGCTAATGGGCTTGCAATTTCTTGTGCCAATTCTTTTAATATTCTTGGATGAAGATTATCTGGGCCCCCCGATTTAGTCCCATTAAGCTGTTTGAGTTTCGCTTCTACCTCAGATATGGTGATGTCTACCTCCATATCCTCATTCCCATTTATCATGCTACCATTATCCCTAAGATCCTCTTTAGTCTTATTAAAGACTGAGGCAAAGTATTTGTTTAGATATTGGGCCATGCCTAGATTATCCTTGACCTCCACTCCATCCTCAGTTTTTAGCGGTCCCACTTCTTCTTTCTTTGTTTTCTTCCTATTTATATGACTATAGAACCTTTTACTATTGGTTTTAATTCCCTTTGCAAGGTCCAACTCTACTTGACTTTTAGCCTGTCTCACTTTATCCCTACATATTCTGACCTCAATAAGGTAGCTTGCCTTACTGATCCCTCCCTTCTTCCACTCCCTATATGCTTTCTGCTTTTTCTTAATTACCTCTCTAAGATGCTTGCTCATCCAGCTTGGTCTACAACTCCTGCCTATGAATTTTTTCCCCTTTCTTGGGATGCAGGCTTCCGATAGCTTCTGATGGGTCTGTCATCAGGTTACCCTGGGGCAAAAGCACCAGGTGCATCTTAGATTGGATCCCATCTGGAGGGAAGAGAAGGCATGGAGGACATGGGATGACCTATCAAAAAGGATGCTGCTGTCATGGAGACAATTTATTATGGAGTCAGACATCTTGCTCCGGACAGACAGCAGTGGGAGAAACAGGTTGCCTCCTGTCCCTAGAGGCACAGGTGACTCTAAGGCCTGGTCTACACCTAAAACTTAATTTGACTTAGCTACATTGCTCAGGGCTGTAAAACATCTCAGTGCGGCATAGTTAGGTTGACCTAATACAACTGTAGACGCAACTAGGTTAATGGAAGAATTCTTCCATTGATTTAACTACTGCATCTCAGGGGGGATGAACTACGGCAATGGAAAAACTCCTTTTCCATCGCTATAGTGTCTACACTACAGCAGTGCAGCTGTACCACTGCAGTGCCGGTAACCCTCGCTCCCCTCTCTAGAGCCGGCAGTGTAGATGCACCCTCAGTAACCCTCGCTCCCCGCTATAGCCCTCGCTCCCCTCTATAGAGCCGGCAGTGTAGACGCACCCTCAGTAACCCTCGCTCCCCTCTCTAGAGCCAGCAGTGTAGACGCACCCTCAGTAACCCTCGCTCCCCGCTGTAGCCCTCGCTCCCCGCTATAGAGCCGGCAGTGTAGACGCACCCTCAGTAACCCTCGCTCCCCGCTGTAGCCCTCGCTCCCCGCTATAGAGCCGGCAGTGTAGACGCACCCTCAAGTAACCCTCGCTCCCCGCTATAGAGTCGGCAGTGTAGACGCACCCTCAGTAACCCTCGCTCCCCGCTGTAGCCCTCGCTCCCCGCTATAGAGCCGGCAGTGTAGACGCACCCTCAGTAACCCTCGCTCCCCGCTGTAGCCCTCGCCCCCCACTATAGAGCCGGCAGTGTAGACGCACCCTCAGTAACCCTCGCTCCCCGCTGTAGCCCTCGCTCCCCTCTATAGAGTCGGCAGTGTAGACGCACCCTCAGTAACCCTCGCTCCCCTGTATAGAGTCGGCAGTGTAGACGCATCCTCAGTAACCCTCGCTCCCCACTATAGAGCCGGCAGTATAGACGCACCCTCAGTAACCCTCGCTCCCCTCTATAGAGTCGGCAGTGTAGATGCACCCTCAGTAACCCTCGCTCCCCACTATAGATCCGGCAGTGTAGACGCACCCTCAGTAGCCCTCGCTCCCCGCTATAGAGCCGGCAGTGTAGACGCACCCTCAGTAACCCTCGCTCCCCGCTATAGAGCCGGCAGTGTAGACACACCCTCTCTTTATTCCCCTTACGCTCCTCCCAAGCCCTGTCTCCTTTTCAGGGAGGCTCCCTGTAGTGGGGATGGATCTGGAGGCTTCCCCCTATGGCAAGGGTAGGGTGACCAGACAGCAAGTGTGAAAAATCGGGACTGGGGTGGGGGGTAATAGGTGCCTATATCAGACAAAACCCCAAATATCAGGACAGTCCCTATAAAATCGGGACATCTAGTCACCCTAGGCAAGGGGGGCGGGAGGATCTGGCTCAGTGGCTGCCCTGGGAGGCGACTCCCCTTACTCCAGGGGTGGGGGTGGAGATGAGAGGGCCCTGGAGCGCCCGCCGTGTGGGCCCGGAACGGGAGTTCCCCGGCTCCTTGTTTCCCTCCTCCGCGGGGGAGGATTACACAGTGCGGGACCAAGATGGCGGCGCCCAGCGCTGCGGCCCCGGAGGGCGAGGAGGGGCCGGGGGGCAAACCGAAGTCCCCAGCCGTCACCCCCCAGAAGATCCGGGAGCTGATAGACGGGGGGATCGCCCCGGAGGAGGCCGGCCCGGAGGGGTGAGCTGGGATCTGGGGGGGACACATAACAGCTGCCCCTGGTTCATCTCCCCGGTTACCCCCCGTGGCTCCTGCGTTGGGCCCAGTGGCGGGGGGCAGCAGTCCCACACCGGGTCAGCCGGGCCGCCAGCGCGGGCACCGTTCGGGCCACATGGGCCCAGACAGGCGAGGTGTCCCTTTCGAGCCGGGCTGGAGCGAGGGCCCCCGGGTGGTCCCGTCCCTCACGGTCCGGGGAGTGGAGGGGGGGCGATGAACCTGGCAGGGGCTTTAGGAGCATTGTAGTCTGGGCCTCTTATTTGCCTGGCCAAAGGCAGGCGTCTGCCCGTTCGTCCCTGGCATCTCGGAGGAGGCCGGTGTTTGCCTTGCGATGGGCCCGATTGTAGCTGGCACGTTGTCAGCGCAGCCCCATGGTTGGGTCCAGTTTGCACTAGCCTTTGTGTTTACAGTGGCTGGCTCTCAAGTGGATTTCTTTTCCCGTTGTGAATCAAAATTGACTCCCTGCGTGGCTAGTCTTAAGCACGGCCCTGGTTATGAGTGGTGAGGAAGTGTAGGAGCTGAAGATGGGCCCCCAAGTTTTTGGCTGGGGTGACATGGAGGGTTGTGGTATTTTTTTAAAGGTGACCAAGAATGGGTGGAGTGGGGAAGGTTTCAGAGAGGATATTAAAAGTTCAGGTTTGGCCAACGGTTAATTTAGAATTGGCAGCAACATATTAAGGAGGTGAAGTCTATGCATCAGGCTCTGATGTGGAATTGGATGGAGGCTCACAAATGAAGACAAAGATTTGTAATTCATCAGTGAAAAGATCGTGGTTGAAACCATCTAGCAAGAAGATATAAAGGGAGAAGAGGACAAGATAAGGGGGGACTCTCACATGGAGAGGGAGGAGGAAGACCTACTAAAGGAGGTGTCGAAAGGAAAAGTTGGAGAAATAGGAGGAGAACCAGGAGAGGACAGAATTACAGAAACCAAGGGAGCACAAGATTTTAAGAAGGAGGGCGTTATTGATGGTGTCAAAAGCAGCAAAAGCAGCCCAGGCTCAGTCAAGGCCTCTGGATGCTACCAAAAGAAAATATTAAATACAAAATTCACACTTTTTCTCTCAGTCTTCTGTTCACCCCAGAAGCTAATGTAGCCTTGAGATGGGAAGAGAACAATGTGATCTTGCTCCCAGTCTTGTGCCCTGTCATAGAATCATAGAACTGTAGGACTGGAAGGGACCTTCAGAGGTCATCAAGTCCAGGCCCTTGCACTCAAGGCATGACTACGTAGTAGCTAGACCAGGGGTTCTCAGACTGGGGGTCTGGACCCCTCATGGGGTCATGAAGTTATTACATGGGGGGTCACGAGCTGTCAGCCACGACCCCAAACCCCACTTTTCCTCCCGCTTTTATAATGGTGTTAAATTAAAAACACTTTTTTATATATTTATAAGGGGGGGGTCACACTCAGAGGCTTGCTATGTGAAAGGGGTCACCAGTACAAAAGTTTGAGAACCACTGAGTTAGACCATTCCTGACAGGTGTTTGGAGATTTTTAAGAACAGGTTAGACAATGATGGAGATTCCCCACTCTCCATAGGCAATTTGTTCCTGTGCTTAACTATCCTGATAGAAAGATTTTCCTGGTGTCCAACCTAAACCTCCCTTGCTGCAATTTAAGCCACAGAATCATGCTGCTTCATCACAAAGTTCTCAGATTTAGTATCAGTTTTCCATATTACTTCACCAGATTTGGAAAAGAGGTGTGGGAACCCTCATGGAAAATGCATGTCACCAGCTGTTACTGATCAGTGTCAGGAGATTGAGCGCTGATGTTTAGTGTACATCTTTGTTCCACTTAATTGGCCTTTGTTTTGTTAACACTTCTTAGAATCTAGGGTTTGTAGGACTTTTGGAAGAAATTTGTTTTGAGGTTAAACTTGAAGGGTGAGATTGGTAGAGGTGTTCTGGACTCATTGCTGTAATATGCATTTTTCTAGAACATTAATTAAATCTTTACGCAGAAGGCAAAGGGACTTTGCTTGCTGACCTGTTGCTTTATTTTAGAAAGGACACATCTGCCTTGTCAGAATCAACTAATGGATCTTCACAAACAGATGCTCTTCCTTTGGAGACAACTAGTAAAGAAGCCTTCTTCAGCAGAGTAGAAACGTTTACTATATCCTTTTTGGTGCTGAGCTTTCTGTGTCAAAAGCTGACCTATCCATACACTCCCCCCAAAAACCAACCCTGAATTTCTCATGGCAGTCAACCTCCATGCGTGTCTCTTCACCCAGCCACTCCATTTCTTAAAAAGTGGAAAAGGTGTCCTTCAATAAAAACCCAGGTGAATTGTTTGGTTGGCCCAAGTATTTATTTGAATACGGTTGTGATGTCTCTGTATTGTTGTCCTTAACATGAGCACTCTTTGAAGTGGGCAGGCAAACCTCATGACCTGTCCCCCCTGATATGTGCCAAATATGGATGGACCAATATAGAGAGTGACATGCTGAAGTGCTCCAGCTGCCAGGCCTTCCTTTGTGCAAGTTTGCAGCTGGCATTTGACTTAAACAAGTGTACGTACAACAGTCTCTCCATACAGATGATTGCTTAGTTCCTAATCTGGAAATAAAATTAAAGATTTCACATCAAAGTACCTAGAGCAGGCCCCTAAATTCATACTTGGGCATATACATTTGGTATTTTCAATAGAAGCTGGGGCTATTCGGTAGCTCTGAAAATGGAGCCACTTATTTAGCAGGTTTAAGTTCATGCACCCAAGTTTAAAAACACCCTTGGGTTTTAAAGATCATAAAACCTCCTGCTTTAGGGCATCAACTGAGCTCTACTACTAGGGGCTGGGAAGAGATTTCCCTGGGGGCAGGTTATTCCATAAGTGCCTACTGCAGGGTTTCTTGCACCATGTCCTGAAGCAGCTGGTACTGCCCACTGCAGGGACTATCTTTTTGTTCTATGCTTGGACAGCGCCTAACACAAAGATATCCTGGTCCATGCCTTGGGTTCTTAGATGCTATGGCAATACAAATAATAATGGGCCACTGCTCTGAGCCAGTCTGGCATTTCCTTTGTAACAAAGAATTTATGGGGAGTTGTTAGCAGTTAAACTCTCTCTACCTGTTATGTTCACTTTATGTTGTTTTTCTCTAGTCTAGCAACCAATCTCAAGTTTTTCCCTTAGCCTTGGAGTACGATGTTTCACCGCCCTTTAACTTGCTCTCCTTCCCTGTACATTCCTTTGCCTTGAGACCATATTAACCTACACCCGCAGTTGAAACTGGAGCTTTCTGCTTCTTTTGGTCAAGTTCTTAATTTCCAAGTCCCCATCACCTGGACACTGGCAAACTCCTACTGTTTCATGATGAGCACTGGGGGCAATGTGCTAAGGGAGAGGGAGGGTTTGTGGCTGCAGGGAGGTGGAATAGGTTTTGCCTGGCTGAGAATGTCCCCTTCTTTCTCTCGTAACCTGCCCTGCTCCCCACTGCTGCTGGTTCCTGACTGCTCCCTCAGAGAATGAACCAGTGTGGGAAGAGAGAGCAAGTCCGAAGGTAAGACAGGGCAGGGAGAAATGAGTGTGGGGCCCAGTAGAGTTATCTGCAGGGAAGAAGAGCTGGTGGGTCAGAGAGTATGAGGCAGTCTGCCCCCAACGGGATGGGGTCCTACTATAGGATAAGGGGAAGGGAACAGGAGATGGTTTAAGATGAGGTGTTAACATCTGCAGTAAGTAACTTTTCAGGGTTTCTGCAGGCCAGATTTGTATGCAGCCATCCATGCAAATATCAATCAAAATGACAGCACCCTAGACATTAGAGCTACAGCTGTTAGCTGTCATCCAGCCATCCCTCTTCTCCTGAGCTTTGTCCAACTAGATTGAAACATTCAACATGCTTCCTGTGGAAGATTATTCCGTAGCTACGTAAATTTTAGTGCTGTTTGCCTTTCAGACAAGGAGAGGTGTGCGGAGCTGAAGAAAGCTTTGTGTACGGCCCATGAGAAGTTCTGTTTCTGGCCCGACAGCCCCTGCCCAGGTAGGTGTCACTAAGTCCAACCTGGCCAACAGTCCAAGAATGTGCTCTCTTTCTTCCTTTCTAGTGTTACTCCCCCCTTCTTTTGTACTGGCCTTCTCATAGCATTGCCTTCAATAGCATCTACCTTCAAGGTTATTACAGTCCCTTTTTACAGAGAGAGATGACTGTTAAAAACTGTAATTGGGACGTGGAGGGGATTGCGGGACTCAGGGCATTTGTAAAGGGGTTAGAGAATTTATCTTTTTTAAAGCCCTCGCTTCACTATGAAGTTGGGCCACGTTTCAGCAATGGATCAGGCTTAAAGGTGACCTGAAAAGAACAAAATAGTAGGTCCGTGCTCCTTTTTGTGCTTGGCCTTCTAACGGCAGGAAGACCCTTATTTTTAATTTGGCATCACTGATTCCTCTTCTGTCTGAAATGACGAGCGTGCAGGGATCTGTATCGAAACTGAAGCCTCCTGCTTCTTGCTTCCCAATAGATCGCTTTGCCATTTTACTGGTTGGTGAGCCCATAGCCCTTATCAGTGACTTCCTGGATCGCTTTCAAAGCCTGTGTCAGCTAGAACTTCAGCTGCCCTCTCTGAAACCGGAGGATCTGAAAAATATGGTGAGTTTGCATTCACCATTGGGAGAAAGGTGGGGCGGGGGTTAGATGAAAGTGCCTGGCATGCTGGCATTATATAAATCCATATAAAAAATATCATTAAGGTTGAGACCTCAGAAGCCAAGAAAGGCTAAAGTTGAGAGTTGCCTGGGTAACCTTAGCTCTGCCCCTTGCACATGCATCATCCTACAGTTTTAATAGTCTGCATGGGTAACCCAAGGTGTTCGCTGATGTTTGAGTGCTTAATTTTGCAAACGCAGCATTCTCCTAACAAAGGTTTTGGTGTGGAATTTCCTCAGGTTTTTTCAAGACGGTTTTAAAAATTGTGTCCACTAATTGCACAGTTTGGGGAGGCAGCCCCCGAAAGTGGGTTTTTGTGTCACAGTGTTGCAAATGTGCATAAAGATGTCATCTGCCTCAGGTTCCCACTGCTCCATGTGGAAACGCTTCATGGAAAGGAGGCCGTGGACTCCTTTTTGTACAGCATGCTCTTAGCTGCAGAGGGAAGGAGGCCAGGCCTACCAGCAGACCCTCACCTCGATAACAGTAACTTGCATGAATCAGTGAGGTGTCCTGAGCAGGAAGTAGCCACCAGCCTTGTCTCGTTAGCTTCACGGGGATTGTAAGGTAGAGCAACCAGAAAGTAGCAGCCTATAAACGCTCATCTTCTAATGGTTGCCCAGAGCACTGGGTCTAGTGCCCATCAGCCATGTGCTAAGGCCCATTGCTATATTCGGGTGTTTGGTTGTCTCTCAGTATGACACCAGGGTGGAACTTATTTGCTGGAACCAAGGGTTCATCAGTTGGGTGGAAAGGAATAACAGTGGAAATGGTTGACTTCACTAGCTCCATGGATAGTATATATATTGGCTTAGGGCTTAAAATCCATAAGGGACATAGGCAGTGGGCAATAAACACATTTCTGTATCCCATCTGTCTCCTTTCTAAATCTCTGTTCTGAAAAGGGCCTCCCTGACAATGGGACCCTGGGGCTCCTTCCTTATTGCATCTCAGCAATTCCCCATCAATGTACTCAGTTTACACACACACACACTCTCTTTCTCTTTCTCTTTCTCTTTCTCTTTCTCTTTCTCTTTCTCTTTCTCTTTCTCTTTCTCTTTCTCTTTCTCTTTCTCTTTCTCTCTTTGGGATCTGAGAGTCAAGCTGGGTTCATTCTGGCTCCTGCATCATCGCCAGTAACGAAGATTCTGCAGGCCACTTTCCATTTTACCTGTGCAGCCTTCTGGGGGGTGGAGGTTAGTCCAGCGCTCAGAACTTTGTTGATGATTCTGTTGATCGTGCATGAGGCAGGATAGACTCCATCCCCCTCTCTGTGTTGGTTCTGAAGAGATAACAGGAGTAGAAACTTACAATGGTCGCTAATGTCTGCCGCTCTGATTCTGGAAACACCCAGGGAACTCATCTGAGGAGTAAGAAGATGCCATTTTTTCCATAGCCATTTTCCTGATTGCAACATTATAATCATTTATTTATAGTACAGTAGTACTGAGATCAGAGCCCCACTGTGCTAGGTACTGTACAAATAGAGACAGTCTTTGCTCCAAGTGTGTCCCGTGTATTGGAACTC
Source organism: Eretmochelys imbricata (assembly GCF_965152235.1). NCBI lineage: Eukaryota > Metazoa > Chordata > Testudines > Cheloniidae > Eretmochelys > Eretmochelys imbricata. The sequence continues at coordinate 354,890,062 of NC_135572.1, forward strand.
TGTCTGAGGGAGCACAAGCATGGCTCGTGACCCGCCCAGACCGTGACTGAGTTGTGTGTCCTCTGCAGTCCTTGACAGAAGATAAAATCAGCCTTCTCCTGCATCTGATCGAGGAGGAACTTGAATGCAAAACCGAAGGGGAGAAAACATCAATGAAATTGGGCTCTGACATCTTTCAAGTACACGTCCCTGCCTGCATCCTGGCCCTCTGTGGCTGGGCTTACAGGTCAGTAGGTGACTAATATCTGATGGTGAAAGCTAAAATGCTGCTTGTAAATGTCATACACGTGCTTCAAACTGTAGGTAGCACGTTGCTGTAATTTGCTATGAAACCTATCAGAAACTGAGGGGTCTGGAACACAAAGGACTGTCCTCTCCAATATTGCCTCTCCAGGGCCTGAGCTTCCAATGTTTAACGAGTGTCATCCTCTAGCTGCTATGGTTGCACAGAAAACCCCCCAAACAATGAAGTGAGGTAACCACTGCAGAGATAGACATCTGCCTGAGTTGACAGAGAGCCTGAAACTATAGCTCTGAGCTGTCAACTGCCCCGTTAACTTAGATGCCAATGATGGTATTTCAAAAAGATGTCAACACTGCTGATTATTTCACTGATCATCAAAGCATGGAAGAAAGGAAAGGAAGGACCATGCGAAGAGCTAACTGAGGTGTGTGTGCAAGTTGGTATATAGATTTAAAATGTGCAGGCTTTAACAACGCCTGACGGGGGTGTGCAATGGTTTCCCGGAAGTGGGAGCTCAGCTTTCAGACATTTGGGGACCACTGGACTAAATGTTTAGTCGATCAAATACAGCTGCTTGTTCTAAAAATCAGTATCCATTTTGAGGGAGTGCCTAGATTTGTTCCTGACTTTCTCTCCTCACCCCGCTCTACCCTGCCTCCAACCCACAGCCCTTCGTCAGGGTCCATGCACCTCCCGGTGATCACGTGTTCCCGCTGCATGAGGAAGGTGGGGCTGTGGGGTTTCCATCAGATTGAGTCTTCCATGCTCGAGTTGGACTCTTCCTTTGGACTCGGCAGCACTCCCACCACGCCCACAGAGGCGCGCATGGACCGAGCCCCACTGGTGCCCACGTCTCCCCGCAGGATGATCACGAGGAGCCAGGATACGACGTTTCCTCCGGGCTCAGAGCAGGTAAGCTTCACCTCTCTCGGTCGGAGAGGTCCCTCCAGGATTCTCTGGGAAGGAGGTTTGGAGAGAGATTGAGACAACTAGCAAATCTGTGTGCGCTGAAGCCCTGTGGCCTTGTGAAAAGACCTGTGATTGCAATGTGTATCGAAGACCTTCATGGCAGTGTATTTACTATCCCAGCTTCAGACGTGCTGTTTGTATAGAGTGAGATGTGCGTCCTAGGGAAGGAGAAAAATGTCTGGGCCAGCATGATGGTCTAGTGCAGAGCTGGGCAAACTACAGCCCACGGGCCACATCCGGCCCGCGGGACCCTCCTGCCCGGCCCCTGAGCTCCTGGCCTGGGAGGCTCCCCCGGCCCCTCCCCTGCTGTTCCCCCTCCCCCGCAGCCTCAGCTCCCTGCGCCGCCGGCACAATGCTCTGGGCGGCGGGGCTGCGAGCTCTTGCCGGGCAGCGCAGGTGCAAAGCCACCAGCCACCGGTGCTCCAGGCAGCGCAGTAAGGGGGCAGGAAGCATGGGGGGTTGGATAGAGGGCAGGGGAGTTCGAGGTGGTGGTCGGGGGAGGGGCTGTGGATAGGGGTCAGAGGGCAGGGAACAGGGGGATTGAATGGGGGCAGAGGTCCCGGGGGGGGCAGTCATGGGGGGGTTGGATGGGGCGGTGGGGGGGGGCAGGGGTTCTGGGGGCAGTCAGGGAGAAGGGGTGGTTGGATGGGGCAGAGGTCCAGGGGGGGCAGTCAGGAATGGGAGGAGGGGTTAGATGGGGCGGTGGGGGGGAGTCAGGGGCAGGGGCTCCGGGGCCGGTCAGGGGACAGGGAGTGTGGATGGGGTTGGAGTCCCGGCGGGGCCGACGGGGTGAGAAGCAGGAGACATTGGATAGGGGTCAGGCCACACCTGGCTGTTTGGGGACACAGCCTCCCCAACCAACCCTCCATACAATTTTGGAAACCCGACGTGGCCCTCAGGCCAAAAAGTTCACCCACCCCTGGTCTAGTGACAGCCCCATGTGTTGCCACTCATGGGATCTCGGTTTGGGTCCTGCTCATGGCCGCTGAGCCAGGTGGGTTGGGACGGCTGCAGCAGAAAAGACGAGTGGGCTTCTCACACTCTAGTGACCCCCCCTCTGCTTTGGCCAACTGAAGCCAGGTCCCTGCCTGCAAAGAGCTCAGGCAGCCCTCCACCAGCGAGTTGGTTTGCTGGGGTGGAGCTCCCTGCATAGATCTGAAATTAGAACATCCCTCTTGGGAATGTTAAAGCGACATGATCAGGTAGTTTAAGGCCAGGTAGGGACTTCCCTTAGCACTGCTGTAATCGTGCTGGAAAGCAGCCTCCAAGTGCCACCTGGGGGGGATGGCTGATGGGGGGGAGGCTGTGGGAATCACGCATTCTGCTGAGAGGATAAATCCCCCCAAATGGCCACTGTCCTGGCCCTTGTGCTAGACAAGAGGCTGGGCTCAGTTGTGATGAACGTGCCGGGGACTCTTTAAAGAGGCCACTGAATGTGGACAAAACCCAGTGGTTTTCTCTGGCTCCCAACTCCAGAAACTAAACCTAGCCCGTGCTGCTTAATCACAGGGGGGTTTCCCTAAATTTTGGCCTGGACTCTGCAGGTAGAGAAGTGTCTGACTATATTACAGCACCGTGCTCTGCAGCTACTCCAGATTTGCACCATTTTAACTGGGGTCAGGATCTGGTCCCAGGTGGATACTTGTGGTGGATTTCTGATTTACAACACAGTCGCTGGCAGCCTCCTTTTGCCATTGCCCCCCAGTGAAGATGGCGCCTTGTTTGAGCCAGATCTGCAGACATGAGCATTCTTTCCAATGGAATCTGGTTCCGATGCCCAAGCACCAGGCATCTCTTTAAGCTGGTTATTGATACCCTGGCGCTTTTGCGCTCAGGGTCGGATTAGTCTCTTCAAGGCTCCAAGGCAGCTCTCCCCCAGCCTGGGCTCTGTCACGCTGCCGTGTTTCCAGTCTCTCCGCTTTTCTGGGGCGACCCCCTGCAGGCCTGTGGGACCTGCATCCTTTCATCCCTCTCTTGTGTGATGGCATGAAAGAGAGCTTTGGTGCCGTTATCAAGGCCAAGTTCACAGAGCAGCCCCAGCTTTGCTGCAGAGTGACGGGAGATGAAGCTGCGAAAACAGCAGGACTGAAGGATTTCATTATAAATCAGGGAGCATCGTGTGCTGTGAGCACCAGTCCCTCTCACCCGTGCAGATTGAAGCCAGGTCCCTGGGAGAGACCACTGGGGAAGAGGAGGAAGGGGTTACTTCTGTCTCTTTTTAAAGTGCCGGTGGGAGGTGCCTGACTGTGGGCCCCACAGGCTGGAATTTTCTCTACGGCCCAAACTTTCCAAAGTGGCCATTGATTGCCTGCATCTTAGGCCAGGTTTGCCGAAGTGCTGAGCACCCACAGCTCTCAGTGACCTACTCAGCTGTAGGTGATCAGTGCCAAGGGGAATCCGTCCCCATGGGTCTCTGAAATCCAGGCACCTCCATCAATGTGGCTTTTGAAAACGTTGGCCTCTGACTGTTTTTATTTATAGACCTCTCTGGGGCGGTAAAAATCTCGCAGTGAGTCGGGGAAAACGCCCCCAACGTGCGCTCTGTCCGTCATCCCAAAGCTACCCCTGAAAATTCAGCGAGCAGGCTCGTTCTGGGAGTGTCTAGTTGCGTCTGCCCGCTTTGGGAATAGCACTAAAGTTGTATCCAGGCCATTGGTGAGCTAGCTGGGGCAAAGCCTAGAGGGTGGGGAGAATCCCCTTTGTTCGAGAGCCTCAGCGGGTTTTTTTGCGGAGTGGGGATGCGAATGCTGTCGTTTGCTCAGGGAGTCTGAAGGCTAGCCGCGTTCAGATGCCTGGGGATGAGCGCGGAATAAATCCCAGGGCGTTCTGTAGCGCCCGTGTAAACGCTCATTTCCTGGCTGGGTGGTGGTTGCATTTTGATGCATTTTTACAGTTGCACGCCCTAGGATCCGTCACTCAAGTCGCTGCAAACTAATTGGGCGTGGACTCTGCCGAAAGTGCTAAAACCCTTACACCGGGCACAGCGCCACGTCCTGTGCAGGAGGAAGTATGACAGCTAGGCTCAGTGCAGCACGTCCACCTCTCCTGCAATGGTGCTGGCGTCAGAGGTCAGGAAGCCTCAGCAGGGCCTTGCAGGTGGAAGGCGAGGGGCAGCAAGCCGTGTTTGTTGTGGGCAGTGGCCTGTGCCGTCTTTCGTCCCGCACTCAGGGGGTCTTTTCAGGCTGGTTGTCTGGGGCCAGCCCTGGAAACGTGCTCTCCGATCAAAGGTCTCCCCGAAAGCGTCAAGCTGCGTTTGGGTAAGGCTGGCTGTGCATGGATCGGTCGGACTGGGGAAGAGAGGTAAGTGATGTGCCAGCCACTCGGATCTGCTCCCTACAGCACCTAACCAGGCTCTAGAGCTGGGCTGAGCAGTACTAGGCACGAGGATCTCCTGTGCTTCGAGTGCAGGTCCCTTCCTCCAGCAGCTGAGGAAGTGCTGGCGGCCGTGGGAACTCTGCTGTCCATCAGGAACTAACGTTCCCCTCCCTCCTTCCCACTGGTAGCACGAGAAGAGCCCGTCCCCCGTGACAGCCCGTATGCGGAGCTGGGATAGCTCGAGCCCCGTGGACCGGGCCGAGCCAGAGGCATCAAGCCCGTCAACGAGGAGCCGCCCGGTAACCCGCAGCATGGGGCAGGGGGACAGCGTGGAGGTGCCATCCAGCCCCCATAGGAGAGCCAAGCGGGCACGCCTTTGCTCTTCCAGTAGTTCGGTGAGTGCCTGGCCACGCGCCCGAGAGGATTTGCCACTCTCTCAAGAACCCAGGTCAGGTTTTCCCTGCTGCTGGCAATGTCTTTGCAACTGGCTTCCTCTTCCATGTGTTACTCTGTCCTGGCTACATCCCCTGAAGCAGAGAGAACATCACCACCACCCCTTCCAGTTAGTTTCCATCTTTCTATCCAGCTTGGGGAAATTAAACCTTCTGCCTCTTCTCAAATCTGGCAAAGTCAGATCCTTTTGCAGGCCCAGGCGGGATTGGGAGGAAGATACCTCTAGGTTGTGGATTTGAATCCAGATAGGCCTGGTTGTGATGGGAAGTCGCTTCCCTCTGGTGGCTGCTTGGTGGCCTTTGTGTAACGAATCAGGGTCATGGAGTGGTATCCTTGCTGGTGGGACAGGTGTCACCTTGTCAAAGCACCATCATTGCGGTGAATTTGCTCCCTTAAACCTCAACAGAGGGGCCATGGAAACACTCTTAAAGACGGCCCCTCCAGCTCAGTGCTCACGTGCACAAATGGGAGACTTGAGAGGGCTGCTGCAGGGTCCACTGAATGTGCTTCTTTCCCTGGCAGCTATCAAATACTTTCCACCCACGCTGTGGGGTGGAACCTACTGTCCTTCCCCAGACATCCCTGGAGCTGAATGACACCCGTGTCCTAGGTGGTGGTGCTCTGCTGTTCTCTGCTGCCCTGGAGAGGGCTCCCCAGCATGGCTTTGGAGGCTGGAGTTGGGGGTGATTTTAAATCAGTGTCTGACTGTATTATTGTTAATAACGTCTCTTTAAAACAAGTCGTCACTCCTCTCCCTGCAGGACACTCCCACTAGAAGCTTCTTTGATCCCAGCTCTCAGCACCGCGACTGGTGCCCTTGGGTCAACCCAGTCCAGGAGAAGGCTATCTCAGGGGACATCAGCGACCAATTGGAGCTGACGTCTGTGAAGGCGGAGCCTGGCTGGCGGGTGGTGCTGAATGTTCTCCTGGCGGCCAGGAAATCAAACAGAGCAGCTGACGCAGAGCTTGTGGTGAGAGCTCTAGCAAAGCCCTTGCTGGGATGATTTAGTTGGGGTTGGTCCTGCTTTGAGCAGAGGATTGTACTAGATGACCTCCTGAGGTCTCTTCCAACCCTAATCTTCTATGATTTTATGAATTGAGATCCCAAAACTGAAACCCACCTCAACTTTTGCACAAACACACCCCCCGATCTCCCAAAGGCCTACTCCAGTTTGCTCCAAACTTGGCATTAAAATTCTACTTTGGGCTGAGATCCTACATACAAAATTTGGGGCAGCTTGGTTCTGATCCGCCAGAAAGAGTTTTGATTCTAGTAGCCCTGACTGACGCATGCTGGCTGGCGTCTGCATGTCCATTCAGAAGCAGCTGGAGCGTCATCCACTTTCCAGCTCCACAAACCCACTGACTCAAACTGCCCCAGCTCTCTAAGGGAAGAATTAGCAGGAGCCTGAAGCTGCTAGTAACTTACACAGATGGAGTCAGATGAGTCTGTCTATCAGGAGGAAAGTGAAGGTGAAACCAGAGCCCGGACAGTGTAGAAGGTGCTGAAGATATTTACAGCAACCCCTATGCAGCACACATGCATATATAAATCAACCATGTCAGAGAGGGACTGTCGGCATAGCTATGGAGAGATGATAGTCTCTGTAGAGAAGGTTGAATCTAGCTTCCCATTATAAGCCTGGTTTTTGACATCACTACCTCTATCTTAGCCAAAACTGGCCCGAGTTACCCCAAAAGGCAGGCGTCGGGGGGAGTAAAATGACAAACCGCTTGTGCTGGAGAATGGCCTTTGTTCTAGCTTGGGGCAGGGCCGGGGAGGTTGGGGTTTTAGCATTTGTCTTTGAAGATTCAAGCGATTTGTGTCATGGGCAGAATTGCTGGGTGTCTGTCCAGCTGTCATCTGGGCAAGCCGCTGAAAGCTCCTAGAGTTTGACAGATACTTTATCAGGCTGGTGGAACAAGCATAGGTTGGAGGTTAGTGCCCAGGCCTGGGAATCAGGAGGTCTCAGTTCTATTCCTGGCACCGACTCTATCACTGCCCCATTCCATGCCTCAGTTTCCCCTTCAGTAAAATGGGTTATCTAATAAGGGCTCATGTCTGTACAGCAAGTGTGACCCTTGGATGAAAGGACCGGTGGTTCTGTCCGGTACCACTTTCTCGGTGTGTCCTCTCTCCTGTGGCTTTAGAGGGAACCTCCCCCAGCTGGGCCATTGGGGTGCGACTCCCTGCTGGAGTGACTTGACCTTTGATTGTCCCCTTGTTTCCTTCTTGTTGCAGAGCCTCTCGGTAAAATCCTGCAAGGTGTTCCGGATATTCCGGCAGTGGGAAGCCGCGTGCTCCTCCTGAAGACGCTTGGCCCTGGCCAGGGAATGCCTGCCAGACGGGCAGCATGGGACATTGGGTTGGGTTAGAGAGAGAGCTGCTTGGCAGTTGCTTGCCAGGCAGCTCCTGGAGATGCTCCTCCAGGCCCGGCGAGCAGCAGGAGCCCTTTCCTTGGGGATGCAGGTAATTTGGGGGTGGCCAAAGCACAGTGTGAAGGCCACGCTCGGCCCTGGCTGTAAACCGCAGCCGACAGCAGTTTGATTTGAAATCCCGGGTGAGCATACGGGCATGTTTGCCGAAGCCTACACCCTTCTTGCAAGCTGCCACTGCAGCTCTTGGAGCCACCGGCTTTGGATAGCCCCCTACCGGGTCTGCATTTCCCCCACCTCCAACCAGAGCGGGCTCCATGCGGGGAGGATCTTTTCTGCCAAGGAACTACGTCCATTTCATTGGTGAGTGCAACAGAGGGGCCGAGGCCTGTCCCTCACTGCACACCATACAGGGGCCTATGCGCCAGGGCCCTGCTGGCTTGGGGATGTGATGACAGGTAGTAATAAAATCTTTCACTTTTTTTTTTCTTTTCCGCTTCAGCTGTCTGGCACTCCTTCCTTTCAGGGGTGGGGCTGACCAGTGACACGCAGCCTTAGGCCTGGGCAGTGTTACACAGTTCTGTTCTGCTGGGGTCCCTGCTCCCCACACATGGGCACAACACCTCCCCCGATTCCCTGCCAGCAGACCCACAGTACCTTTCCTGCTCCACCACCGGGCGCAGGGTGTCGCACCAGAAGCTCTGGCACCTCGGAAAGAGCCAGGCTGGCTTTGTCCACAGGTCGGGGGGCTCCAGGCAGGCATGAGGGAGCTTAGAGGAGGGGGAGGATCCAATCATGGCTGCATAGGTCATTTTCTGCAAGGCCCCATGGAACCTGTGATGCCTTGACCGCACTTCTGCTGGGACTGGGAGGCCCAGGCCGTGCTCACGGTGACCCGGGAATCGCGCCATGAGCATCCAGCCCAGTTTGGCCAACCCAAGAAGTTTGAAGAAGCGTCTAAACGTGCAGGAGCTTGCCCAAGCCCTGCTGGATTAACCGCTCTCCAGCAGGTCAATGCAGAGAAAGAGGAGGCCGTTCTGTAGCCAGAACTGGTTCCTTAAATCTACCCCCGTTAGTGTCTCTTCTTCCCCCCCACTCCTTTCGCTCTGGCAAGTGGTAATAATTCTGAATTCATATGGTGCCACTCATCCCATAGATCCCAGGATGCTTCACTTGTTATACCCCCTGGTGTTACTAAAATGCAGCTACCTCTGGTATGGTGCAAGGCAGCCAGCCAGTGCAATGCACAGCGCTGGCAGAGGCTGTTCAAGGACACTGAGCAAACCCTCTTGAGAAGGAAGTTATAAGGCTCTCTAATAGCCACACTGCACAGATGGGGCCTCTGCATTTCACATCTGCCCCGCATGGAACTCTGCCTTGGAGGACGACAAACTAAGCTGCCCCTGCTGGGATTTGAACTCCTGCTTCTAGGGAATCTGGACATGTCCAGCTGTCTTGAAGGACTTTTATAGACTAGTTCATTGACAAGCCCCTTTTGGCCAAGGGTCCATGTGCCCTTGATGTATCTCCTGCCTGCCCCAGGTGCCCACTGCACCTGTTGTCACTGCTCTTTGGTCCACCCAGCTCTGGATCAATCAGAATATGGCTAGGTGCCAAGGTGATATGCGGTCAAATGGTGGCACGAGAGCCCCCAGGCCCCGCAAAATACACGATGGAAACTACCTGTGTTCGAGCCCCTGAATGCAGCCAACCACGAATCCTAAGAGCCAGCCGAGTAAACACCGCCCTCCCCCGGAAACCTCTTCCACAAGAAGGGGCGTAGTCATGGACAGACCTGGCTCCGGCTGATTCATGATCAAACAGCCGGCTCGCTGGCCACGTGACATCTCCCTCGGTGCTGCCACCCCAGCAGAGGCCTCGCAATCCGTGCAGGATTGGTGCCCGCTAGCACCACTTACTGTCGCTGTCCCACCATGCGTGTCCCTTCTAGGGGATCCCCCGCAACTCGCCCCACCCGTGCCGTGCTCCCTTTCGTTTCTATCCAGGATTCCTCTCCTCTCACCCCAATGGGACGCTGTCGCCTACATTTTTTCTCAGTTAGCTACAAGCTGAGGTTGACTATTCCTATGTCCACCTCTAGCCTCTTTACCAACGTGGATTAAAACCTATAATGCCCCTCTCAGGTAGGTCATGTTATATTATCCCCATTTTACAGTTGTGGAAACTGAGCCAGAGAAGTTAAGGTTAGCCCAGGGACCGAAAACAAACCCCCATGAGCTGTGAATAAAATCAGGCCCCAGCAACCCCCTGCCCAGAGCCGGGCCTGGAACCCGGGAGTCCTGATTCCCAGCTACCTGATCCAGCCACTCCGTGGGACGGGTTCAGACTAATATTGTTCTTCCCTCTGCATTTGAGGTCACCTACTTTTTTATAAAAGCTTGTTGTGAGGGTAAAGTTACAATAAAACGCTTTACAAATTCCATCAGGCGTGGCTTACTTGGGGTCAGAAGTTTGGACTGAGTGGAAACGGGGAGTTGAACTTTAACCTCCTGTCTCGCTGGAGACTGGCTTTGTTAATGTCAGACCTTTGCACTGGGCAGCATCTCCTCTCGCACCTTGCTGGGGTCTAAGGCTCAAGCTTCACTTGGGTGATCCAAATTCAGCTCCCTTTCCTGGGGCTGGGCTCGCCCGGCACCCTCCTGGCTTCGAAAGCTGAGCTACGGTGAGTGGGTGTGTCTGACCTTTCGAAGCCTGATGTCTTATCTGCAAGGGCTCTGCCTTCCAGTGATAAATCAGCAGGGGGAAGGGAGCTCGGCTTGGGATTTTGCCAAAACCACACACACCAAGCGAACCAGCTGTTTTATTCAAAAAACCTCCAGCAAATTCATAGGCCGTGGGCTCTGTCAGCAACAAGCTCTTGCTCCGATACTTGGCATGTAACTGTTCCCCCGACACTTCTCCATAGGGGACGCTTCCTTCCCTTCGTGATCCTCTGAACCGAGGAGATGGGAGCAGGACCATAATGTGTAATTAACGGTTGTTAATAGCGAACTCCCCAGCCACGCCTCTGCTGTGTCCCTCGTGGAGGGAGGTGAACCTTTCAAGCTCCGTGTTAAATCACTCGCAGCTTCTTTCCATGGTGCGATGGGTATGGCCCAGGCCCCACCAGGGTGCTCACTAGCAAAGCCAACAGCAGGATCAGGGCCTAGAGCTGGCAGACAAGTAGCCAGGTATTGCTGTCACCATCTGTGTCCTTCCACGCTGCCTCCGGTGCTAGATTGGAGCACCCGCCCCCAATCGGTCCGCTGAGCCTCCAGCCCCTCTAAAGGCTGGCTCTGCCCCCGAAGCAAGTCCGAGTCCATGTTTGTCTCCAGTAGTCACTTGATAAGTCAAAAGATTCTTTTCCTAACATGCCCTGCCCCTGAAGCTGAGAGCCAAGCTGGGCTCTTTCCTTCTCACATCATCCCGAGGAATCAAGTTGCCTTCCCAGACTGGAATGTAGCAAGCGCGTGGGCTGCTGATGTGCAAGGAGAAAGAGAATCCACCTGGCTCTCCTGTAGCCGGGGTGGCTTGAGGGGAGCGAAATGCTGGGACGTCCGTCTCCCTGCGTTGTCTATTCAGACTGTTTGAGCCTGTGCCCGATACCCTTGCTCGCCTTGAGTCGTGCCTTACTCCTGGAGTAGTCCTGTTGATTTCTGACCCGAAGCTCCTTGAGACCCTGCCCAAGCTCAGAGCCCCCTTGTGCTGTGCAGCCCTGCTCCGAAGAGCTCCCCAGCTAAACAGAGGACAGACACGGGGTGGGAGTGGAGACAGGCACTGGGGGTGGGAGGGGGAAGTGTCTTCCCCAGAGTCATACAGCAGCTGTCTGCCTATGCGGGGAACAGAGCCCAGGTCTCTGCTGGGTCCCAATCCTGTGCCCTGCTTACCCAGTTGTCTGTGACGTGCCAGCACGCTCGTGGTCCTATATAAACACGAGCTCCTTATTTGTGTCTGTGCTGAAAGCCGTGGAAAGGCGCAGCACAGGCCAGAGGGACAATGAGCCGGAAAATACCCATTCAAATGATTTATTGACCCTGCTGCTTGTCACCCGTTCGTTTTCATTGCCATGCTGCCAGGGCTGCAGGTAGCCCATTGTCCTTCGAGGCCCTGCCCAACAAGAATCAGAGTTAGAGCAGGGTTTGAGTAACACGCCCTAGCCTAGGCTCCTCTGGGGGCTGGGCCATTGGCGGGTGATCACCCAGAGCCTATGCGTGTGGTTCCATGGATGGGTGATCTCTCCTGGGCCAGGGAGAGGAGTGATCCATGCAGGCAGTGTGGCCTAATAACTGGAGACCTGGGTTCTAGTCTCGGATCTGTCACTGCCCTGCTGGGTGATCTTGGGCAAGTCACCTTGCTGCTCTGTGCCTCAGTTTCACCTTCTGTAAAATGGGGATAATGAGCCTGACATCCTTTGTAAAGCGCTTTCTGATCTGTCTGTCTTTTATGGGAGTCCTCTGCTGCGGAGGCCCTGAAGGTCCGTCTGGTCTCCCATTCAGCATCTAAGGGAGGCCACTAGGAGTGAGTGCATTGGTAGAGCGAGGGAGGGCGTCCCAGGCTGGGACGGTCTGTTTGGTAACCTGAGATAGAATTTGGGGTTTCATTTCTGATACTCTTATATCCTTACTAACGGGTGAACAAAGACGCTGGGTGTTGCTTCTGCCCAGCCAGATGGGTTTGTTCATATAATGAGAAAAAAATAAGAAACAGAACGAAAGTATCACTGGGATGGTGGAAGTGTAATCTACGAGCGTACACTGGAAGGCTGCCTGGCGCCTCTCTCAAGCCAAGGTCAAGCAACCAGTTAGGAGGGGCCAGGGGGATGTGGGGGAGGTATAAGAAACACTAAAAGCCAAAGAAACGCCTGTCCCTGATCAAAACACAGCCTGCTTCCTCACCCCTCCCATGGGATCCAAAAGAGGTGGCTCCCAGACTCGCAACCCCTCAAGACGGAACGTAACCATAAACAGTAAGGGGTGGGACCCAGGGCGGGCACTTCAGGTATAATTATGCCTGCTAAGAAGCTGGGGACTGGGACCTGGGAAACAAGGCTCTGCGGGGTCAGAGCTATGGAGACGCTTGCTTAAAACTAACCCCAATCAACGTGGCATTGCCTGCACTTCGGACGTCCGATCTTCTGCTTTCTGGCTGCGTGACAAGAACCAGGGGAGGGGGTGAAAGGAAAGGGAAAGGGTCACAGGGCACAAGTAAAGTGAACTAGCAGAGCTGGGCGGGGGAATGTGGCCCAGCACCTGCCCTCCTTGGAAGACGGCTGGTGATCTCGAGATGGAGCCGCATGACGGCGCAGCTCCTCTTCTCTTTGGAGCACGGCTGGCCGCCCCTTGGCTCAGTGGCGTGGGGATGAGAAAGGGCAGGCTGGGGAGCCAAATCCCCATGCAACCCCCCTCCCAGGCTGTGCAGGGATATGTGTAACTGGGAGCCACCTGCCTCGGTGGCAGCTGAGCCCCCGCGCTGGACTGGGCTCTGGGTAATGGCATGTCCTGTCCGGGAGAGGGCCAGATGAGCGTGAGCAATGGGCAAACCTACAGGGAAGTTTTCTTCGTGCTTCATTGTGGCGGCAGATCCAGCCTGGGCAGCAACACCACGGGGTTTGGAGCGTGTGTGGCAGTTGAACCCAGGACCTTTGGATCTAACAGCGAAAGATCCCGGGCCATCAGTGGGCTCACAGACCTCTACATCAGTGCTTTTTTTTTCCCACGGACCACTTGAAAATTGCTGTGGGTCTTGGCAGGCCGCTTAATGATCTTTCCCAATGTTATTTGCACCATTGGCTAACTGTTTGCATAAAAGGGCTATAAAAAACCCCTTAATAATAATTAACGCTTTTTTGTTCTACAAATAAAAGCAGACAACTCATATTTTAATATCAATAGTCTCCCCTTTCTAATGCAATGGATGTGCCCTCTCTCCCCCGCCGCGGCAGCCTCCGAGCTGGGGTTTGGAAGGAGGGGGGGTCTCTCCCTCTCTCCCCTGCCACGGCAGCCCCCGAGCTGGGGTTTGGAAGGAGGGGGGTCTATCTCCCTCTCTCCCCCACCGCGGCAGCCCCGGTGCTGGGGTTTGGAAGGGGGGGGGGTCTCTCTCTCTCTCTCCCCTGCCGCGGCAGCCCCCGAGCGGGGGTTTGGAAGGAGGGGGGGTCTCCCCCACCATAGAGCTGGGGCTGGGAAGGAGGGCAGCCCTGGAGCTGGGGAAAGTCGCCTCTTTCTCTGGCTACCGCAGCCCTGCACATCCCAAATTCCCCCACCCCTCTTCTCACCCCACTGCTCCCTCCCACCTACCCCCATTCCCTCCGAGGCCACCACCTCACGTCACATGTGCATCTTCTCCAGGGTCCAGGCACCTAATTAGTGGAGCCAAGCCTGCATGGCTTCACTAATTAGGTGGGTAGCCCTTCATTCTCTCGTGTGCGGCCACCCCAGGCGGGCACCTTAGAGGGGACTATCCGCGGACCACCTCTGCTCTATATGTTGTCTAGCCACTCGAGCGGGATAGAGGGATGCCCCTGCATGACAAAGAGAACAGTCTGTACTTAAGCAGGACCAGAGCAGCCTGCCATACAGTTGAAATCCTGGTCCCATTTCCTGTCTGCCTGGCTTCTCTTTAGCACTAGGCAGCATGGTAGGGCTGGGGATGTGGATGGGGAATAAATCCCAGGAGGGAGAAACTATTTTACCAGTTCCTCCAGGAGAGGGAATGGGGGCTGGTGGTTAGAGCCTGGGCATAGCAGTCAGGACTCCTGGGTTCTTTTTCTGGCTCTGGGGATGGAGTGGGGTCTAGTGGTTAGAGCTAGGAGAAGTCACAACTCCTGTTCCTTGTTCTGCCGTTCACTCACTGTATGATCTTGGGCAAGTTCCTTCAAATCTCCCAGCGTATTGCCTACCTCCCACGGTGGGCAGAGAGACTTAATTAATGCCTCTGAACGCTCTGCGACACCCCCAGGGTGATAGGCAGCTGAGAGAGGGCACTCCTGGGATGAAAGGAGCTGCAAAGCGTTACTGGTCGGTGGGAACTGGCGCCCCCAGTCCCCCTAGAGCCCAGCTCAGACCCACTGAATCCAGCTCTGCAGCAGAGACAGACTGCATGGGGCTGGCCGCAGCCTGGACTGGGCCAGCTCCGATTTGTTTTGTAGCAAAGTGATAGATGGCTCTCCCCCACCCCCGTGCACCCCGCTCTCCCCCACACAAAGCACCCAGCCTTCCCCCAGGTTCCTGCACTGACATACAGGCCACTGGCGAGGCCCTTTCAGCTACTTTCCTGGCATGTAAACAAAGAGTCCGTGCCAGGCCCATGCATCCGAATGGCACCCCCGGCTACCTCTGCCACTGTTCCCTTTCCTGGCACGCGCTCCCATGCAACGTTTCTCAAATGCGGCCGCACGCTGCCACCCAACGGGGTTTTCGTGCCATCCCGACAGCCTTCGGGGCGATGATGGGGGGGCGCGAAGCATCGGCCCCTCCCCCCCTCCTTGTTGCTCCTGGATGTGCCCCCGGCACCGCCTCTGGGGAGAGTTGGGGCACAGCACTGCAGGAGCAAGGTGAGTTCTTGACCCAGCTTGTGGGGAGGGGGTTTGGGCGGCAGGCCCCAGCAGCGGGACGTCAGGAGCCGGGCCATGCGGGTACTGACCCCCCGCCCCGGCTCTGGCCACACAGCCCTGGCCTCCAGCTGCGAGGCTTCAGCCTCCGGCCCCTGGTTCCAGCTGCGGGGCAGCAGGCTCTGGCTCCGGTCCCGAGCTCCGGCCGTGCAGTGGCAGGCACTGGCCCCCGGCGGCGACCCACAGCCGCACGGCATCGAGCTCCAACCACGGGGCTTTGGGCACCCACCCCCTGGCTCTGGTCGCAGGGCAGCAGGTGCTGACCCCTGGCTCTGGCCCCCAGTTCTGGCCGTGCGGCCCCTGGCGCTGATCCCCTGCCTCAGCTGCATGGCAGCAGCTCTCCCACAGCTCTGTTCCTAGGCTCCGACCACGCGGATGGGCCTGTCCTTTAACAGCCGAGCTTTACCCATAGGCTCTTGCCAGGGTGCTGTGAAGCTCTTGTTACGTGCAGCCAGTTGGAACCAGCCACAAAATAAAGCAGATCCCTGGCAAGCTCCTTAAGCACTGAGGGTCTGTTTATAATGCAATAAAAAACCCCGAGTCTTGGAGCTCGGATCAGCTGACGTGGACTCACGGGGCTTGGGCTGCAGGGCTAAAAATAGCAGTTAGACATTCGGGCTTCAGCCCAAGCATTTGCACGGCCATTTTACGGCCCTGCAGCCCCAGCCCTGCGAGCCATGTCAGCTGACCCGGGCCAGCCACTAGTCTTTTATTGCAGCACAGACACACCCTGGAATTAGTTAGCAGGGTGTGGTGTGAAGGCCAAAAGTATAACAGGGTTCAAAAAAGAACGAGATAAGTTCCTGGAGGACAGGTCCGTCAATGGTTATTAGCCAAGATGCTCAGGGATGCAACCCCATGCTCTGGGCGACCCTGAACCTCTGACTGCCAGAAGCTGGGAGTGGACAACAGGGGATGGATCACTCAATAATTGCCCTGGTCTGTTCATTCCCGCTGAAGCACCTGGGATTGGCTGCTGTTGGAGACAGGATGCTGGGCTAGATGGACCATTGGTCTGACCCAGTGTGGCCGTTCTTATGTTCACTGAACATCAAAGCTCCATAGTAATCTCACTGCCCCCTGGTCATACCTCATTTGTCTATCTTAGGTCTGACCTTTATCACCATCATCTCTGAGGGCCTCTCCCTCTTTAGTGTATTTATTCTCGCAGCACCCCTGTGAGTCAGGGCAGTGCTGTTATTCTTATTGTACAGATGGCAACCTGAGACAAGGCAGCCTCAGTGGCTTGTCCACTGTCACACCAGGCATCTGTGGTGGAGCAGACCCTTGGGCCCATGTCTCCCAAGCACCCTAATCATTAGATCAGCCTTCCTCTCCACCCTGAGCACAGGAGAATGTTCCATCTTTAAGTGTCTCAACCTTTCTGATGCACCCAGATAGGAGCTGGACTTGCCACATCCACATCATGCTGTCCCACCAGCTGCTTGTTAATCATTCTCCACTGGATTTCACTTTTTTAACGGGGTTACTCTTTTTTTTTCTTTTTGCAGTCAGAGGTAGGGATCGGCCGCTCTGACCTGTCCGTATTGTTTGCACTGAACTCAGGAGAATGCCTGCAGTCATGTGCATTGAGCTAAGTTAGCCTTGCTGAACCTTTGAAACAAGGGGATACTAACCTATGCCCAGATCTGAGACTCTCTCCAGACTAGGACATTGATGTGTCCTTCGCAAACATGTTAGTTAAGCATGTTAATTAACACAAGGGCTGGCATTTCCAAATAAACCAAAAAAATCATCTCATTTGACTTTTTCCCCTGAATTCCTTGTGGTTTTTTTCTTCAATAAAATGACAAATTTCCAGTTTTTCATCACTGGAAGGGACCTCTAGAGGTCATCTGGTCCATCCTCCCATGCTAAGGCCAGATCGAGTCCACCAAGACCACCCCTGATGTGGGTTTGTCTAATCTAATCTTAAAAACCTCCAGTGATGGGGATTCCACAACGTTTCTTTCCCCTCCTTTCATTTTCTTGTTTCCCCACCCGGAAAAGGTAGGGAAATCCCCCAAACTCCAAAACGTTTGGCTGCCCGACCCCGTTTTTTTAAAAAAAAACAAAAAGTTTTGATCAAAATGAAAATTGTCACTGAAAATATTTGGTTTGGGTTAAAAAGCCTTTTTTTTTTTTGGTCAGACCAAAATGGTGTGGCCCCTTGCTCCCCAGGCAGACACAGCAGCGGGGCTCCAAACCCTGTTTGCTGGTCCTGGTGAGCCTGAGGAGAGAGTGCTTGGAAACCATCACCGGTGCAAACCCTCTCTGCTGAGCCGGGGGAGTTCTTGCTAACGTGCAGCTTCTCTCCCCATGGTTTTATCTGTTTCTGTTGTGGTAGCACCTGGGCGCCCCAGTCATGGATTAGAGGGGCCCATCCTGCTGGGTGCTGCCAAACTCAGAACAAAGTGACATAGCCCCTGTCCCAGAGAGTTTCCATGGTTTGTCGTCTCTGCAGAATTAGCTCTTACCTGGGGGGATGCCCTCCCACCCCTACCTAAGACCCTCTTGCCTGAGTTTAGTGGTGCTTTCAAACCGGGCTAGCTGGCCCAGGTGGGGCTGGGTGAGAGCGTGGGCGTGGCTTCCACTCGGATGGGTAACCCACCCACTTTGCAATGAGGGCAAAGGTAAACCACTCCAGTGCTGAGGTCCTCCAGCGCCTTCCCACCATGCCCCCTGCATGCCCAGCAGGACGAACAAGTTGTCCCACAATTCACAGGGGGAAAGAACCATAGAGCAGCTCAGCTCACAGTGGTGTGAAGAGCCAGGGCATCTGCCCGCAGAAGACCCAGCCACGCCCGTGGGAGAGCACAGCACCAGTGAGGGCGCAGTCGGGCGCAAAGTGTCTTGGTGCCTTCGGAAGGGGCGAGACTCCGCGCTCTCATGGAAAGGTGGAACGTCACCTAGGGACTGGCTTCCTGATGATGCTGCGGTTCGTCTCGTGCGCATAAGCCGATTCACCAGAGCAAGAACTGGAGTATGGTTTATCCACTGCTGTTCTCTCCTGGGCTTCCTGGGGACAGGCTAGAATGAGAAGGTGGGATTTGCACACTGGCAGGTTTGAGCCGAGTCCGATCTCTGCTGGCAAGGAATTCTTCCCTTGCTTCCACCTTTGGCAAGGTGACCAGCTGCTGAGCACCCCGTTCCCTGTATCTAGGGCTCTATCTGCATTGGCCCTGCCCCGTGGAGGATGAGCTGCGCCCTGAGGTAGCCAGGTTTTGATCCATTAGGGCCTTTCATAGAATCATAGAATATCAAGGTTGGAAGTGACCTCAGGAGGTCATCTAGTCCAGCCCCCTGCTCAAAGCAGGACCAATCCCCAACTAAATCATCCCAGCCAGGGCTTTGTCAAGCCTGACCTTAAAAACTTCTAAGGAAGAAGATTCCACCATCTCCCTAGGTAACGCATTCCAGTGTTTCACCACCCTCCTAGTGAAAAATTTTTTCCTAATATCCAACCTAAACCTCCCCCACTGCAACTTGAGACCATTACTCCTTGTTCTGTCATCTGCTACCACTGAGAATAGTCTAGATCCATCCTCTTTGGAACCCCCTTTCAGGTAGTTGAAAGCAGCTATCAAATCCCCCCTCATTCTTCTCTTCCGCAGATTAAACAATCCCAGTTCCCTCAGCCTCTCCTCATAAGTCATGTGTTCCAGTCCCCTAATCATTTTTGTTGCCCTCCGCTGGATGTTTTCCAATTTTTCCACATCCTTTGAACCCAGAGCGCTGAATTCAGCATGCCGTGGAGCTGGCACGGGAAACAGTGATGTCGGCCTTTGGTTCTTCTGAGGCCCGGTGCTGAGGTTCTGCAGCCGTGTCACCTGGAGCAGGTGCGTTCAGCCCCAGGCAGGGGGAGTTGTCTTGCCGAACCCTGGAGGTGGTAGAAATGTGGGTCCAAGTTGCTGCGTGTTTGTCCTAGAGAAAAGGCCCTGGTCTTCTGGGCAGGTACATACAGAAGGTGTTCCTCAAGCCTAGGGCAAAGTGGGCACCCAGATGCAGCAAGGAACCCAGCAGGACTCCGGAGCTTTGCATTATTGTGACTCATCTGAGTCTGAGGCCCGCGATCCTGGCTGAGGTTTGAGTATAGATGACTTTCTCTTTCTCCTAGGTGCTCTTGGGAGGCTTGGGGGGGGGCCCTCATGCACTGAAGAGAGGAGGGCTTAAGAAGAATTCTGCATTAATGTCACGGCCTGTGTGCTCTCTCTGTGTCCAGCAGGGAGCTTTCTACCTGCTGCAGTTACTTTCAGAATCCAGCGCCACTGCTAATGGGAGAAGCAAACAGCTAATTCATCAGCTGAACACTGCTAATTAAAAAATGCTGCAGCCCTTGATTCTCCCCGAGATCCCTTGAATTGCCTGGCTTGTGAGTCACACACAGGTTTCCCTTGGGTTTCTTTTAAAGCCCTTGATATGACATTCTGGGGTGCAATCCAGACCAGTGAGGGGCTGTGTCACCCCTGCCCTGCCACCTGGGGTGTCCCAGAATGCTTTGCTGCTATAGCTCCCAACCTGGGCTCCACACAAGCAGCCAAACAGCATGCAGGTCACACCCTGAGTGTCTGTGTCTAGCCACAGCCCTGGTCCAGCAACTGTGACCCCAGCTGCCTGTCAGCAAACACCAGACACACTCTGTCTTCCACCAGCCTTGGTTACTACCAGCAGGGTGGCCCCAACACGCTCCTAGTCCTGGATTTCCCCCCAAAAGTGTGTTCTGCACTGATCAGCCCTCTCCTGGACAGTCCAGATATAGTAGGTCCGTTGCTCTCTACGGAGATCAAGATACAACAGTCTGCCACCCTAAATGGAGCTAACCACACAGTTCACCATATTGGATTAGTTTTGGTGAAAGAATAAAACACGTTGATTCAACTACCGAGAGAGAGGTTTTAAGGGAGCGCCCGTATTAAGACATGAAAGTCAGAAATGGTCACAAGAAAAATAAAGATAAAAGGCTTCCTAGTACTAAGCTTAACAAACCAGACTTGGTTCAAGGTGAAATCCCTACCACGGGTTCCCAGGAACATTGCTGACTACGTTTTAGGCCAGGATCTGCTCCCAAAGTGTATAGGCTGTTCCTTTTGTCCTGAACGAGAGCGAGATGGACAGGGAGAGATCCCTTCGGGGGGGTTGCCCCTCCCTTTTATAGTTCATTCCCCCTTTGAAATGCATTTTCCTGAGGGTTACCCCTAGATAAAGTTCATTCCTGCTGTGAGGATGGAGGCAAAAAGTCTGGTGGTGATAAAGGTTCCCTGCTCTTGTTTGCTAAGATGCAGACCTGTTTGTTTCTGCCCCCGTTCCTTGCCAAAGAATCATAGAATATCAGGGTTGGAAGGGACCTCAGGAGGTCATCTAGTCCAACCCCCTGCTCAAAGCAGGACCAATCCCCAATTTTTGCCCCAGATCCCTAAATGGCCCCCTCAAGGATTGAACTCACAATCCTGGGTTTAGCAGGCCAATGCTCAAACCACTGAGCTATCCCTCCCCCAAAACTTAAGAACTGATGGTTTGATTTCCCCCCCTTTCCTTCTCCCCCAGCAACCACTTTCATACACTCTTTTCCTTTCCGTGTTTTTCCAATTGCTTTATTATACTAGGTATATCTCCTGATTATTATTATCTCACAGAGCTGGAAGGGACATTGAAAGGTCATCAAGTCCAGTCCCCTGCCTTCACAGCAGGACTAAGTACCATCCCTTATTTTTGCCCCAGACCTCTAAATGGCCCCCTCAAGGATTGAGCTCACAACCCTGGGTTTAGCAGGCAAATTCTCAAACCACTGAGCTATCCCTTTGCCACTTGATAGGTGATGGCCACTTGATAGGTGATGGCCCATCCTCTTTGATGACACCTGGCTAGAGGCATCAGCGTGTCATTTGTCTTTGAGAAACAGGTTCACCCCTCTCCCCAGACTTATCTGGTAAACACACTTCAGTCGTGATTTCAGCTTATGTTCATAGCTTTACATACAATGCTGCTAAACACATTACACCATGATATTATTGCCCAGCAAGTTATTAGTTTTCCAATGATACCTCCCGAGGCATATTT
Source organism: Eretmochelys imbricata (assembly GCF_965152235.1). Taxonomy (NCBI): domain Eukaryota; kingdom Metazoa; phylum Chordata; order Testudines; family Cheloniidae; genus Eretmochelys; species Eretmochelys imbricata. The sequence goes on from NC_135572.1 coordinate 354,911,082, forward strand.
TGCACAAAGATTATTTGCGGCTGCATGTAGGGTATGAATACAGAGGTACATTCACTCACGCTGGGCTAAGTGGGTTGTGTCTGGGCGGGGTGTTGATGCCAGGGCCACACTTGTGAGAACATCAGACTCCTATGCCAGATGCGAGGCAGGGCTCTAACCCGCGGTTCTCAGACTATGGCACAGGAAGGTGTCAAAGGAGATGCGAGCTGTGTGCTTCTTTTTGTGTGTGTAGAGCTCAGGCTGTCAGCCCTGGGTGGTTGGCGCTCATGCAGAAGGGCCATGCACACATGGAAGGGCCATGCACACATGCACCCCGCCACCCGGGCTCTCCTTCCTCCCCAAGTACCTCATCAGGAGATAGCCCAGGCTCAGGCTCTCCTCCCTGCATCCCAACCTCTCACCTGGAGGTTGCAGGGCTCTGGCTGTCAGCCCCAGGGGTGGCAACAGCAGTGTAGAAGTAAGGGTGATTAGTAAGCTAAGTCTGCTGTGAAAAGAGTACTGTGTCCAGTTTTGGTCCCCCCACTACAGATAGGATGTGGGCAAATTGGAGAGAGTCCAGCGGAGGGCAACAAAAATGATGAGGGGGCTGGGGCACATGACTTATGAGGAGAGGCTGAGGGAACTGGGCTTATTTAGCCTGCAGAAGAGAAGAGTGAGGGGGGATTTAATAGCAGCCTTCAACTACCTGAAGGGGGGTTCCAAAGAGGATGGAGCTCGGCTGTTCTCAGTGGTGGCAGATGACAGAACAAGGAGTAATGGTCTCAAGTTGCAGTGGGGGAGATCTAGGCTGGACATTAGGAAACACTATTTCACTAGGAGGGTGTTGAAGCACTGGAATGGGTTACCTAGGGGGGTGGTGGAATCTCCTTCCTTAGAGGTTTTTAAGGCCCGGGTTGACAAAGCCCTGGCTGGGATGATTTAGTTGGGGTTGGTCCTGCTTTGAGCAGGGGGTTGGACTAGATACCTCCTGAGGTCTCTTCCATCCCTGATCTTCTAGGATTCTATATTGACAAATATCACTTTTCTCATTGCCACCCTTACTTCTGTGCTGCTGCAGATGGCAGAGCTGCTGGCAGAGCTGAGCGCCCAGCCAGCAGCTGCTGCTTTCCGCTCTGCCTTCAGAGCTGGGTGGTGGTATATGAATTTGGGGGATGGGGGGGCCGTAAACAATGACAGATGCAAAGAAAGAGGGTCCAATCAAATAGGTTTGAGAATCCCTGCTATAACCTGATAAAAATCTACAGCCACCTAGCAGTGCACAGCTGTCATAAATATAAAGGGAAGGGTAAACACCTTTAAAATCCCTCCTGGCCAGAGGAAAAACCCTTTCATCTGTAAAGGGTTAAGAAGCTAGGATAACCTCGCTGGCACCTGACCACAATGACCAATGAGGAGACAAGATACTTTCAAACCTGGAGGCGGGGAGAAACAAAGGTTCTGGGTCTGTCTGTGTGATGCTTTTGCTGGGGACAGAACAGGAATGGAGTCTTAGAACTTAGTAAGTAATCTAGTTAGAGATGTGTTAGATTCTGATTTCTTTAAATGGCTGAGAAAATAAGCTGTGCTGAATGGAATGGATATTCCTGCTTTTGTGACTTTTTGTAACTTAAGGTTTTGCCTAGAGGGATTCTCTATGTTTTGAACCTAATTACCCTGTAAGGTATTTACCATCCTGATTTTACAGAGGTGATTCTTTTACTTTTTCTTCTATTAAAATTCTTCTTTTAAGAATCTGATTGCTTTTTCATTGTTCTTAAGATCCAAGGGTTTGGGTCTGTGTTCACCTATGCAAATTGGTGAGGATTTTTATCAAACCTTCCCCAGGAAGGAGGGTGCAAGGTTTTGGGGAGGATTTTGGGGGGAAAGAGGCTTCCAAACAAACTCTTTCTCAGTAACCGGTGTTAGACGTTTGGTGGTGGCAGCGAAAGTCCAAGGGCAAAAGGTAAAATAGTTTGTACTGGAAAGCGAATGTCCTCTGGTTCTCCCAGTATAGGGCCTATGATGTACCGTTGAGTTCTGGGTCTGTTCAGTAGAGGGCAACGGAACACATATAATCTGACCTCGACGTTGCCGAACAGGTGGTTTGTAGGGAAGTATAGTATCATAGATCATGAAGCTATTGTTTCCTTCTACCGTAAAGTGAACCAGCCCAGAGACCATCCTTAACCGAAGTCTGGGAATGGATTATTTCAGCTACAGATGCCTGTCTAAAGGACAGGGAATGGGATATCCCAGTGGCCACCCTTAAATAAAGGATGGGAATGCTAGTCCTTCCCCATGGAAACATGGTCTGGGCAGATCAGAATAAAAGGATGGGGGGGTCAGGACACCTGGGTTCTGTTCCTACTTGTGCAAGCTTGGATGAGTCACATTGCCTTTCTGTGCCTCAGTTTCCGCACTTGTGAAATGGGCTGGTACCGAACCATGTAAATTGCTTTGAGACCAACACTAAATATGTGCTAAGACGTCTTACTAAAGGCCTTGGTGCACCCCAGCTGGGAGGTGCTGTAGGTGTGATTAGACCCAGGCGGCCGGAGTCACAGACCGTAACAGGCTATAGAGCTTTTTAAACTCCAGATGGCCCATTCAAACCCAGCCCAGGGTGCTCATTTACCGAGAGTTGTTCCCAGCTAGTGGGAGGCAGGAGGGGTTTTGTGGTGACCGCAGTGGTGAATGGAGGGACGGTCTAGTAGGCAGATGCCTGGGTTCAATTCCCTGCTCTGTGCCAGGCGTCCTATGTGATCTCTGCCAAGTTACTTCACCTACCCTGCTGCTCTGTTCCTATAGCTGGGGATGGTCCCTCCCGGGGGGGTGGGGGGGGGGCTGTGGGATACAATCCAGGAGTGCACATGAGTTGCCCAGACGCTGTGTGATGGGGGCCAGCTGGCCCAAAGAGGAGGTTCCTTTCTAGAAGACCTGCAGGGTTAACCTCAGTGTCCTGGCCAAGTTCCCACGAGGCTAAGTATATTCTACTTCCCTAAAAGTCTCCATGTGTTTCAGCTGCATCCAGGGGTGAGGGGTTCTCCACATCCTGTCCTAAACTTCAGTGCAGTGTTGCTGTGAGCTGGTTCCCCCGCTGCTGCGTTCCACCCCAGAGGTGGCCGCATTTTGGAGGCGGGTGAAGAGGTAGCTTGGAAAGGTCTTGGGGATCCTTAGGAAAGGGGTTATCTGTGATGGCCAATGATGTGATTATTCGAAGGGAGGGTTGGTCTGTGGCCCATGATGCGCTGGTCAAGTCTGTGGGGTGAGACGAATGTACGAGCCCTGGCCCGTGTGGCCACCGCACAGCTCTGGTCAGGAAGCTGTTACTCAGCAGCAGCAGCTCCTCTGGGCATTTACTGGGCAGCAGATAGGAATTACAGCCCCAAAACAAATTACATTAAAAGAACGTTAAGGTTGCAAAATCAAGCACTCAAAAGCTAGGATACGCCTGTATTAAGGGTGCCCAGGCCTCCCTGTGTGTATGCATTATGCTATAGCCTTTAATTACATGATCACGGGGTATTTTTTCCACAGGACCCCTGCCTCCTTCAGTGCTCAGAATGGACAGTGCTGACTGAATGAGCCTTCATTCAGTCTTTCTTTATATCCTCCTCATTCAGCGTGTGGCCCCATCCATTATTTTCTGCTCACTGTCCAAACCCTGCTCTGAATAAAGAATTATTAATTCCCCCATGGGCTTCTTTGTGATGCTCGCAGCGTACTGTCTGCGCTCTTTGCAGACACTAATGAATGCATCTGTTGAGGCAAGGGGGTGTTACCCCCGTTTCACACAAAGGGAACCGAGGCGCAGGGATTATTCCCCAAATGGTCAAAAATGTCCACTCATTTTGGGTGCCTGGGAGGAGCAAAGGCAAGGGGGAGAGAGGGTGTGAGGGAGCTGCCTGGAAGGAAGCCTGGAGCTGGCTTGCTAAATAAGCCAACCAGAAACACCTGGTGCGGGGAGGACACCTCAGGCAGCTGGTCATGGGTGGCAGGTATCATAGGCCAGGGCAGGCTAAACCTCCACTGACCTAGGCCGTCGCCCCACCCACGTTGCAACCTGAGGCCCCACCCTCCCTCTCTACCTGAAGCCAGAGGGGCACCAGGGACTCAGCTCCAGCCAGCCACCTTGAGCTTGGGCCCGCCAATGGCCGGGGCACCTTGGGGCAGTGCTGGGGCCAGTGTGGGGCCAACAGCTGGGGCCGGCCCAGCGCTCGGGGGGCGGGGGCTGGCTGGGGCGGGTGGATGGGCCGTGGCTCCTCTGGCTGAGGGTGGGGGCACTCGGGTCTCTGGCGGGGCCTCAGGCAGAAGGCGTCGGGGGGGCAGGATAGCCTCCCTGAAATGGGGGTTCTCCTGCCATCCCCCATGCAGCTGATTCCTTAGAAGATAGCTGAAGCAGTGCTTGGAGGCAGCTGACTCTGGGAAACTATAAGCCAAATCCCAGAACAGGACACCTCCTAGGAGCTGATAAAGGGTGCTGTCAAGGAACCCTTGCGCTCACCCAGGCTCGGAGGTAAGAGCCATGCTCTGGGACAGGCTTTTGGGACTTTGTGGTTTAAGTCTGAATTCATCTTGAAGGAGGCAGGGAAGCTGTGGAAAAAAATGTGATCGTGTAATTAAAGATGGTCATAAGGCATACGCGCAAAGGAGCGGACTTAAGGTTGAACAGGCAACCTTAATTTTGGCACTTCCTAACTTCAGAGGGCTTGACTTTGCAGCCTTAATGTTCCTTTAAACATACTTTTTTACATGTAATGTCCTAATGTTTAAAAAAACATACAAATTTTAAAAACAGAAATTTTATCATGTAGAGCTATAGTGACCCCACGTGGGGCATCAGCAGGGTTGGGACCTTCAGACCTATAGCACAGTCCTCCACCACTTGAACTAAACTGTATAGTCAATTGCTCGACTGCACTTTGGTTCGTTATGACATATGTGCAACAGCCCAAACAGCCAATATCAGTCAGGTTTATTGCTACAGTTCAATGACAATATGGTGTGACAGAGTGCAGGGAGTGAGTAGGTGAGTCTGCACTCTGATCACTTAGAACAGGGGTTCTCAAAATGGGGGTCATGACCCCTCAAGGGGTCATGAGGTTATTACATGGGGGGTTGCGAGCTGTCGGCATCCACCCCCAATCCCCGTTTCTCCTCCAGCATTTATAATAGTGTTAAATTAAAAAAAAAGTGTTTTTAATTTATAAGGTGGGCTGCACACAGAGGCTTGCTGTGTGAAAGGGGTCTCCAGTACAAAAGTTTGAGAACCACTGCCATAGAGGCTGATTAGGGCTCTGGAAGAACCTGATTGGGGGTAATTATCTGATCGGGCTGGGTGGGGTAAACATTCATTTGGCCCCATCATACCAGTCTCCAAGAAGCCATCTCGTGCCGTGTTGTTACATCCACCTTATGCAGAAGGTGGGCGCCCAAAGTTAGACCCCTAAAATCAACTTTTTGTACTTTACCTGTTCACAAGTAAAAGTTACAGTATATATCATCTGAAACTAGATTCAGCCAACCAGCTTTCTCCCTTGTTTTTCTGAGATCTTGGTGTACCCTCTTATCTCTTTGTTCTGAACACATGCATTCCAGGTCCCAAGGGGCGTGAAGGCACCTCCTAGGTCTGTACGGGGGTAGAACAATCATAGTCTGATCCTTTTCCTGTGGGACATTCCAGCACTGACCTGTGAGAATAAACTCCCTTTCTGTTGCTATGGTAAAGCATTCATCTGTCCTGATCCTGACAGCTTTGCTCTAGCCAAAACTTACCTCAGTGAATGCAAAGGATTATGGGATACTTAGCAGAAGTGAGCAGGATTATTTTAAAAGCACTGCTATTCTATTATTATTACGTGTTTACATACATACATGTATGGTGCGGATAATATGTGTTGGTAACATGTCATAAGAACGGCCATCCTGGGTCAGACCAAAGGTCCATCCAGCCCAGTGTCCTGTCTTCTGACAGTGGCCAATGCCAGGTGCCCCAGAGGGAATGAACAGAACAGGTAATCCTCAAGTGATCCATCCCCTGTCGCCCATTCCCAGCTTCTGGCAAACAGAGCCTAGGGAAACCATCCCTGCCCATCCGGGCTAATAGGATAATCCAGCCCTGCAGAGGGCCCCTCAGGTTCAGGGCTGCAGCCCGGAGCTAGAGCCAGGGCATCGTTGCAGGTGGTGAGGGAACAAGGGCTAGCCTCAGGCCAGCAGCACTGGCTAGAGCCCAGGGGCTGCCCAGTCAGCCTAGGGGCACGACTGCCCCCTGCCCTGGAGGAGGACGGTCAGTCAGCCCTGGGAAGGGGGTTAATAGGGGGAGCCGGGCAGTCTGGCAGGAGAGGGAACTGGGCGCATCAGCAGTTGCCTGGCTTTTGTTTCATGTGTGGCTGGGAAGGGCTGGGACAGCAAAGGGCGGGGAGCGGGAGCTCAGACAGGCGTCTGTGTGGGCGAGAGCTGGGGCTGATTTTGTCAGCACAAGCTGACACCAGGCCTCATTCACCCCTCCCCTGGTGACAGCTTAATACGGGGGCCTAGCATCAGGGTAATTACAGGCGGCACTGCCATGCGCTGCTCTCCATTAGAAGGGTGTGGACACTTGGTATGCGTACATAGGCAGCGGCCTCACACCCACACACACGTACATACATAGGTGACCACCACCCAGACCCACTCCCACACAGCAACCGCACCCCCACCCGCGCCTGTCGGCAGTGGTCTCGCTCTCTTACACGCCCGTTGGCGGTGGGCTCTCCTTCTCACACACCCGTCGGCAGTAGTCTCTCTCTCTTACACACTGTTCGGCGGTGGTCTCTCACTCTCTCACGCCCATTCGCGATGGTTTCTGTCTCTTACACACTGTTCGGCGATGGTCTCTCACTCTCACATGCCCATCGGCAGTAGTCTCTCTCTCTTACACCCTGGTCGGCCGTGGTCTCTCACTCTCACACACGTGTATGAAGGCAATAGTCTTTCTCTCACACACACTTATGTTGGCGGTTATCTCTCACCCTCGCGCACACACACGTATATCGGTGGTGCTCGCTCTTTCTCTCACATGCACATATGTATGTCAGTTGTGGTCTCACACACGCATATGTGAGCAGTGTTCTTTCTCCTGCACACATGTATGTCGGTGGTGCGCTCTCTCGCTCTCTCTCTCAGACACACACGTATGTCGGTGGTGATTGCTCCCTCTCACACACACGTATGTCGGTGGTACTCTCTCTCTCTCTCTCTCAGACACACACGTATGTCGGTAGTGATTGCTCCCTCTCACACACATGTATGTCGGTGGTACTCTCTCTCTCTCTCTCAGACACACACGTATGTCGGTGGTGATTGCTCCCTCTCACACACATGTATGTCGGTGGTACTCTCTCTCTCTCTCTCAGACACACACGTATGTCGGTGGTGATTGCTCCCTCTCACACACACGTATGTCGGTGGTACTCTCTCTCTCTCTCTCTCAGACACACACGTATGTCAGTGTTGATTGCTCCCTCTCACACACATGTATGTTGGTGGTGCGCTCTCTCTCTCTCTCTCTCAGACACACACGTATGTCGGTGGTGATTGCTCCCTCTCACACACATGTATGTCGGTGGTGCGCTCTCTCTCTCTCTCTCTCTCTCTGACACACACGTATGTCGGTGGTGATTGCTCCCTCTCACACACACGTATGTCGGTGGTACTCTCTCTCTCTCTCTCTCAGACACACACGTATGTCAGTGGTGATTGCTCCCTCTCACACACATGTATGTTGGTGGTGCGCTCTCTCTCTCTCTCTCTCTCTCAGACACACACGTATGTCGGTGGTGATTGCTCCCTCTCACACACATGTATGTCGGTGGTGCGCTCTCTCTCTCTCTCTCTCTCTCTGACACACACGTATGTCGGTGGTGATTGCTCCCTCTCACACACACGTATGTCGGTGGTACTCTCTCGCTCTCTCTCTCAGACACACACGTATGTCGGTGGTGATTGCTCCCTCTCACACACACGTATGTCGGTGGTACTCTCTCTCTCTCTCTCTGACACACATATTTGTCGGTGGTGGTCTCACACACACATGGCACAGTGGTTTCTCTCTCTCACTCCCCCCACACGTGTAGGCAGGGCCGTCCCTAGGGGGGTGAAGGGCCCAGGAAAAAACAGCCTGTATTGGCCCCCCCTTAACATTTTTTATACAGCTGAAATCTGGTGTGGGGAGGGGACACCAGTGCTGAGGGGTGAGGGATGATGGAGGGTCACAGGGTGGCAGCTATGCTAGGGGCAAGGGGGCCCCCTGTGCTGGGGGGTCCCGGAGAAGGGAGGGATCTGGGGCAGAGGGGCAATGGATGGGGTCAGCCTGGCACTGGGGTGTTTCGGCAGCACTAGGACACTGGCAGCCAGTACGGCGGTGGGTGAGCAAGAAAAAGAAATACAACGCGGGCTTCCCGCCAGTGAGTGCGGGCCCCTTCCCTGCTGCTGGCGCCAGGCCCCCCAGTAACCCCCCCGGGCCAGCCTCGCCCCCCCCCATAGCCCGCCTAGCGCCCCCACATGACACGTGCACATTGAAGCGTGGGGGCCCCCCAAAGCGCGGGGCCCAGAGCGGTTGCCCCGATTCGCCATACCCAAGGGATGGCTCTGCATATAGATATGGGTCTTTCTCTCTCTCACACACCCGCATGTGTTGGGGTGTCCCAGCCTCATGCTGGGGAACAGAGGGTTATGGCGCAGCTCTGGGCTCGGGAGGCCCTGCCTGGCCGTGCTCGCAGTGGAGGGGAGCTGGAAAGGGCATGGCACAGCTCAGTTAGGGTGGGCCGTGCCAGGGAGCAGAGCTGTGCTGGTAGCTCCAGCAGGGACCCCCTCACCACCTGGAGCAGACCCCAAGAGGGAGCTGGGGAGAGACGGTGCAGAGCAGCCAGACCCTCACTGGGCCTCTGGAGAGGCAAAGGTGTGTGTGGTAGGAAGTGACCCGGGGAGCAGGCGGGGGGAAACCATTGCCCCTGGAGATACATCTGAACTGCCAGCCCCAGGGCCCTAAGCTGGAACCCGGAGCAGTGGAAGGATCTGGGTTCCCCTACTACTCACCCACAAGCGTGGGCCACTAGACACTACTGCCAGGCCACAGAGTGCGGCTACCAGAGGGAGAGTGAGCTAGTGCTCTGACCTCTAGGAGCCACTCCCCTCGCACACATGTGCAGGTGGTGGGCTCTCGCACACACACGCAATCAGTGGCTTAACAGTACTCCAGTTCCTGGTGCACACTGGCCCAGAATAGCAACACTGTTAGAGGAGAGGATCTTTGCCCTCTGGCAGGGGCCCTGGCAGATCTCACCAGCTGGGCAGTGCTGCGCCTGAGAGGCCTGGAAGGAGAAGCCAGGGGGTATGGGGAGGAGAGGGTTGTGCGTTTTCCCGAAATCAGCTTTGCCCTGCTCTCGCACCTTCTGCCCAAGGATCCCAAAGCACTTCATGGCCAGAGGCTCATTTGATGAATCCCACAACCCCCAGCAGGTACATCAGCATTATGATTCTCATATTACAGACAGAGAAACTGAGCTTCCCCCACAGCCCCCCTCCCTGCTCCCCAGTTATTCCCGTTCTGGGCTTTCCCCACACACAGCTCTGCTGATGCCCCTCAATCCCGACCTGCATTCCCCCTGCTATTCTAGTCCTGGGCTTCCCCCCCACGCCCCAGCTCTGTCGATGCCAGGCTGAGTGAAATGCAGATAGCAGTGATTTGACTCAACTAGTTGGAGATGCAGCACGAATAATCTTCTCAGAGGGACCCTGACTTGTGCTGCCCTTTCAGGCCAGGAGTTGGGGTTTGAAAGAGGAAAAGACCAGTGCTGAGGAATGAAGACGCTGACAGCTTTTCCACTCAAAACCCTCCCACCTGTGCCCACCAGGGAATATGGGGCAGGTGACATCCCCATCACCAGAGCCAACCGAATCTCCCTCATCTCTCCATCCTCTTGGTGTCCCCAGCCCAGCCACGTGGCAGGATGTGACATGCCTGCCTGGCCTGCTTTGCAGCCTGTGCTAGCTGGGTGGAGTTTCCAGCCCGGTTGGTGACTCATTTGGGTCTGAGACTGTGAAAGTTACCTGCTGCGGGGACAAGGAGAAATACAGGAATTACAGGAGCTTAGACAGGAAACTGGCTGCAACCAAACCCGGGCTCAAACCGCCTTGGACTTTGGGGAGTTTGGAGCCAGAGCTGGTCCCAATCCAAACTTTGAGGCATGGACCCATCGGTGGGTTAGAGTGAGCTCCCAGAGGAGAGAACGAAATATGAACAAACAGCCAGTATGGGAGGAAGTGTGGTCTAGTGATTAGAGCAGGTGAGTGGCTGTCAGGACTCCTATGATCCACTCCCAGCTCTTCCACTGACTCACTGTGTAACCTTGGGAAAGAAACTTCACCGTCCCTGCCTCGGTTTCCCCATCTGTAAAGGAGGGGTGATGATACCGATCTAGCTCCCAGGGGAGTTTTGAAACTTGGTGAATGTTTGCCAAGTGCTGGGGCACCCTCAGCTGTCTGGTGGTGAGCACTAGTCCACAAAGAAGGCAAAGGCTTGTGCAGGCCAAAGCGGACACTCAGAACAGGGCCAGCCATTCTCCTATAGCACACTCCAAGGAGGAGTAGCTCAGGGGATTGGGTGTTGCATCTAAAGCCACCACAATCCCTTAAATCATAGGTCTGATCCCTAGCAAGTCTCCCTCATTGCTATGGAGATATACTGGCTTCCATCCAGTTTAACATATTTATTACGTGAGGCTTTAAAAACACAGCCGTGTCCACTCTGTATGAATGTTAAGGATCCCTGGGCTTCTCTTTATAAGAGATTTGCTCCACTGTTCTTGGCTAAAATTCTCCTTCCTTCCCCCAACTGTTGTGCTCTGCACAGGCTACAGCACTCCACCCCAGAAGTGGCTGCATTTCAAGGGTGTTCAGCTACTGCCGTGATTGAGGCGATGTAAGTACCTACATAAATAGGTCAAAATCCAACCAGGCCATGATTCTGCACGGTGCTAAATGCTCCTCACGCTCCAGCCCTTTGCTTGTGAGACGCCCGAGAGCCCAAACGAGATAAACGTGAGCTTATGTGGAGCAGCTTTTGCTGTCACACCTTACTACTAGTAAGATTGCTGCTCAAAGGACTCTTTCGGTGGGGCACTCCCAGCAGACAGTCACTGTGTAACTAGAATGACACCAGCACCACCCAATAGTTACTGCTTGGGACATGGGGGGTCTGGTATGCAGAGCAGTGGGGAACTGGGCGCCAACATAGCAGGGTTTTCGCGCTGGTGCGGGGATAGGAATGTGTATCCAGTAGTTGGAGCAGGGGGCTGGGAGCCTGGGCTCCTGAGTTCTGTTTCAGACTCTGCCACCGGCCTGTTGGGGGACCTGGAGCAAGTTGCTTCCCTGCTCTGCACCTCAGTTTCCCCACCTGTAAAATAGGGGTAGGGTGACCAGATGTCCCGATAGGGACAGTCCCGATATTTGGGGCTTTTGTTTATATGGGCTCCTATTACCCCCCACCCCCTGTCCTGATTTTTCACACTTGCTATCTGGTTACCCGAAACAAGGGGATGGTTTTACATCTCCCAAATTGCCAGAGTGCTTTGAGATCCTTTGAGAAGGGACCTCGAGAAGAGCAAAGCACTGATCTAGCCCATCCGCCCAATCTGTCCAGGCCGAGACCCCACTCCATGTGATCTGCCTTCTTTTATTGTGCTCCGCATGGAGGCTAAGGTGTCCCTTTCCCACAGACTGGGTCTCTCAAAGCTCCTTAGAGATTTGCCTCGTTTCCCACCTTGGGACCTCATGTGTGAGCACCCCTCGCTGAACTGTGCTTGGAGGAGCACCCTGTACGGCCAGTGCCCGGCCCCTTCCCCGTGCCCGCTGCCTGAGATCTCAAAGCTGGGCAGAATATTCCAAATAACTCAGCACCTGCATCCAGGGCCAGATGTTTCCCCAGAGCTCAGGACCCTAGCTCTGGACCCTAGCTCTGAGCTTCCCCATGGGTAGCCAAGGGACAGTTGGCATGTCTGTGGGTTGCAGCTTTCTCTGGAAAGTTTCCAGGCTCTGCAGCAGATCGCTGCCCAGGGGTGACTCATTTCCCCTTCTCCCCACCCCTCCCCCAGGAAGGGGAAGGAGAAGATGAGCAAATGCTGGAGCTGTATCCATGACTCATCCCATTCTTGCCTCTCTCGGGATGGGGGTGTCCCTGCCTGGGACAGTGCATCTTGCCACGGGGATGACCTGCCAGGTAGCGAGTCCTGATGTTCGTGGTGCAGCAAGGCTTCTCCATGTGAGGGCACTGCACTGGCTCAGGACACAGTGCCAGGCTCTGGAGGGGCAGGTGGCTGGGTTTGCTGATGGCTGGAGGACGCCTTCTCCCAGCAGAGATTCCTATGGGCGTTGTGTCTCAGACAGGCCCCAGGTCCAGAGGCCCCTGCTACACTCTATTAAGAGTAGAGTCTGCATTTCCCATCACTGCTGGCCGATGTCTCCTCACTTGTGGGGGGGCTGGAGGCCTTCCCCTCTTCCCTCCCTAGCACCATTGCCAGCTTCAAACTGGAGCAGACCTGGTGCTCCAAGAGCAGAGTGATTGGCCCTTGTTCAGAGACCCAAGGGGGAGTGGAAGCTGCCTGTTCCTCTGTCAGCTACACGGCTTCTCCGAGGGGCACCACAGAGCACGCGGGGGTCAGGCGTGCTGCTCCCAACCATTCCCATTCACTCTGCAGGGCAGGGAGAGGACACGCTTTTTCAAAAACGGTCCCGCCCCTCCCACTCTTTTCCTGCCCAGGGGACAGAGATGACTCCCTGGAGGTGGGAATCGTCTGTCTCTAGGGCCCATCAGCGCAGTGTCTATGCATTGCCCTTGGATCTCAGCTGCCTTTCCCCATGGCTTTTCCTGCTCTCATCTGCCCTCCACAATGTCTGCGGGAGGGGGTATTGCAGCAAAGGGGCTATCCATACCAAACGCAGTGCAATTTCTATAGCACCGCCATCAGGGACATCCCTTACTCTCTGCTGACAACTGAGAGACTAGACAACTGAGGGACTAGAACCACTCCGAAACCAGGAGCCCTTCAGCCCTTCCCCCTTACAAGGGCATGTGGGGTGATACGTGGCCTCAGAACCCATCACTCCAGTGCTCAGTTCCTTCCATTAGTTCCCAGCCTGCTTCTCTAGTCAGTCCCAGGTTCTACTCTGCGAAGCCTTCGGTACGGCAGAACCAAGGTACCGCAGCATTTCCACCAGAGTGAAGCATACAGGAGCTGGAGATGAAGTGCAGCCCACAGGTCAGGGTATGTTAGGAGTCCCCCTCTGAGCCTGAGCCATCAAGGATATGAGTCTGGTACTGCCCCAGCTGCAGAGGCTGTCTCTTTAGCTCAAGCTCGGGTGCTGGTTCTGCAAAGCCTGGTGCTTTTAGCTCTGGAACTCCCTGGTTCTATCCCCAGCATCAGCCAAGCTGGTGGCCACAACTGCTGCCGGGTTGGGGAATTCAGCTGAGCAATAAGTTTCCAGAGGAGGTTAGTCCAGGGTCAGAATCCCTTTAGAATCCCACGGCCAAGACCTTCCTCTTTGCCAAAGCCTTTTCCCCCTTTGCAGGAATAATTTATAATTACCCTGATATTTATACACACTCCAAGCAGAGCTGCTTCTCAGCAGGGAAGGAGAAGAGTTGAGACTTCAGCGGGTCCACCAGGGACCTAATTACAGGCCAGTCTGGTAGCACCACCTATCATTAAGATGCCTAACACGTCTCATTATCAGACTCTGTTTTCATGTATGTATAACTTCATCAAACTTTAACCCACTGGACTGAAACTTGCCACCCCAGGTGTCTGCCTCAGGCTGAATTTTGTGGAAAGTTTCAGCCACAATGGTTCAGCCATTTCTGAGAACGGGGCTAGGGAAAAAACACAGTTTATGGCCTATGTTAAAAAATTCTGGTGACCTTTTCTTTGAAAAGCTCTCGTGCCCCCATGCTTTGGAGCAGGGCATTGACATTTGGTAGGAGAGGGGCCTTTGGGTGAGGGATGTGCCTTGTGCCAATCTCATGAAAATCTGGCCAAGTTAAAGGCCTTTGAAAAACTGCAGTTTGCACGTGCTCAGTAGAGATTACTTAGACCAATTAAACAGTAGTAAGTCATCAGGACCGGATGCTATCCACCCAAGAGTTCTGAAGGAACTAGGGTGACCAGATGTCCCAATTGCATAGGGACAGTCCTGATATTTGGGGCTTTATCTTATATAGGTGCCTGTTACCTCCACCCCAGTCCCGATTTTTCACACTTGCTATTTGGTCACCCTAGAAGGATCTCAAATATGAAATTGCAGACTAACTGTGGTATGTAACCTATCACTCAAATCAATTTCTGAACCCGGTGACTGGAGGATAGCTACTGTACTGCCTATTTTTTAAAAAAGACTCCAGAGGCGATCCTGGCAATTACAGGCTGGTGAGCCTAACTTCAGTGCCAGGCAAACTGGTTGAAACTCTAGTAAAGAACAGAATTATCAGACACATCAATGAACACAGTATGTTGGGGAAGAGTCAACATGGTTTTGTAAAGGGAAATCATGGCTCACCAATCTAGTAGAATTCTTTGAGGGGGTCAACAAGCATGTGGACAAGGGTGATCCAGTGGATATAGTGTACTTGGGTGTAAGCCTTGCATGAACAATGAAAGGAAACAGAGGTTAACAATGGACAAAGCACGAATTCACAAGTGGCCTTGTAAATAAGATGTCGTCAGTAGACAAAGAAATAATAAGCAGAGTAGTGTGTGATAAACTTACAGCAGCAGCTTTGTTTACTGACACACTTTGTAACACGTTGACAGCTCATGATCTATACAGGGATTTTTTACAAACTTAGTAAACCAATCATAAAGCGTGTCATACAATGTAGAATGAAATGCACATGTGTTAGTCTGTTTTAGAATATGTATATCATCTGATTTATTATGTACTGTGGTGTTGTGGTGCATCCTAGCCTTCTCCCCCCCGCCCCCCTTACCTGTGCCTGATCACTCAGGTGTAGCTTTATGAAATGCCAAAAAAGAAACCCTCAGTGACGCATCCAGATTCGAAGTGAGTTTTTGCCTTCCAGAGAACTGGATAAAGTGTTCTCCCAGAACTGAACAAGGTGTTCTGGATAAACTGAGTGGAAAAGGTCTTGTAGGGAATCCCAACAAAGCAAAGATCCTCTCATGGATCAATAACCGGTTAAAAGATAGGAAGCAAGAATAGGAATAGATGGTCAGTTTTCACAATGGAGAGAGGTAAATAGTGGGGTCCACCAGGGATCTCTACTGGGACCAGTGCTGTTCAACCTATTCATAAATGACCTGGAAAATGGGGTAAACAGTGAGGTGACAAAGTTTTCAGACAATATAAAATTACTTAAGATAGGTAAGTCCAAAGCAGACTGTGAAGAGTTACAAAGGGATCTCACAAACCTGCATGACTGGGCAACAAATTCCCTGTTGAAATTCACTGTTGATAAATGCAAAGTAATGTACATTGGAAAACATAATCTCAACTATACATATAAAATGAGGGGGTCTAAATTAGCTGTTACCACTCAAGAAAAAGATCTTGGAGTCATTGTGGATAGTTCTCTGAAAACATCCACTCAGTGTGCAGCTGCAGTCAAAAAAGCGAACAAAATGTTAGGAACCATTAGGAAAGGGATAGACAATAAGACTGAAAATATCATAGTGCCATGACATAGATCAATGGTACGTCCATACCTTGATTATTGTGTGCATTTCTGGTCACCCCATCTCAAAAAAAGATATATTGGAATTGGAAAAAGTGCAGCGAAGGGCAACAAAATCTATTAGGGGTATGGAACGGCTTCCATATGAGGAGAGATTAAGAAGACTGGGCCTGTTCATTCTTAGAAAAGAGACAACTAAGGGAGGGGATATGATAGAAATTTATAAAATCATGAATGGTGTGAAGAAAATGAATAAAGAAGTGTTATTTACCCCTTCATATAACACAAGAACCAGGGGTCATCCAATGAAATTAATAAGCAGTAGCTTTAAAACAAACATAAGGAAGTGTTTCTTCATACAAACAACGCACAGTCAACCTGTGGAACTTGTTGCCAGGGGATGTTGTGAAGACCAGAAGTATAACAGGGTTCAAAAAAGAATTAGATAAGTTCCTGGAGGATGGGTCCATCAATGGCTATTAGCCAAGAGGGTCAGGGATGTAACCCTGTGCTCATTGTATCCCTAAACTTCTGACTGCCAGAAACTGGGACTGAACGACAGGGGATGGTTCACTCAGACTGCCCTGTCCTGTTCATTCCCTCTGAAGCACCTGGCACTGGCCACTGCCAGAAGACAGGATACTGGGCTAGATGGTCCATTGGTCTGACCCAATATAGCAGTTCTTATGTTCTCATGTTCTAGATTTTAACAGATAAATACTCCAAAGACTGTGTCCACAGTGAGCAGACTCCGCGCTGGAGCTGAGCAGGAATTTCCTGAAATTGCAGTTCTCGGCTGCTGTAGGCTTTGCCAGCATGTGGTCCAGACACCTAAACTGATGGCAAGGAGCCCATCTCTCCTGTGCTCTCGGTGGACCTCCCTGCTGGGCACAGTCAGTGTGAAGGAGGAAGCTTCCTAGTCTGCATACACCCAGGACAAGAGTTGGACCTGCGGGGGGGGTGGGGAGAGTAGACAGGGAGAAGGAGCCTGTGGAAAGACAAAAAGAAAAGGAGTACTTGTGGCACCTTAGAGACTAACCAATTTATTTGAGCATGAGCTTTCGTGAGCTACAGCTCACTTCATCGGATGCATACCGTGGAAACTTCAGACAGGGACTGAAGGCTAATGGAGGGTTGAAACTGGGACTGGAAGTTGTGAGGAGACTGGGACTGGGAACCAGTGGGAGAGACGTGATGGGGGAGAGGAGATTGATCTGACAAGTAGCCAGGGTGCAGGGCAGGACTGAGCCTGGCTGGGCAACGAGACGAGGCAACAGAGCTGTGAGGGGGTCTGAGACTGGATGAGGAGCCCAGGAAGGGAGACTGGGACCGGGAACCAGTGACAGGAGCAGCAGAAGGTCCTGAAAAGTGGGGAGGCCCCGCCCCCTGCACCACCCCTTCTCCCTGAGGCCCCACCCCCATGCTGCCCCTTCCCCCAAGGCCCCGCTCACGTCACCTCTTCCCCCCAAGACTATGACTCAGGCCCCACTCGCTCCTTTCCACACACCCCTGCCCCACCCCCCCCCGGTCGCTTGCCCTTACGGATGGTAAAAAGTGGAAGGGCCATGGCCCCTTGCCCCTCCACCCCGTTCCGGTTCCTCTGACCAGTGGGGAGTGGAAATGTGGGCTAGGGAGGTGGGCAACTAGACGCCGGAGTGGGGGAGACAGACAGATAGGGTGAGGAACTGGGACGGGGGGATTGGGACTTGCTGGGCAAAGAGACTGGGGGTGGTAATGGAGGGGTTGGGACAGAGTCTCTGGAGGGGTGAGACTCGGAGTTGCTTGGCAAGGAGACTGGAACTGGGACGAGACGCCTGAGGAGCGGAGAATGGGTCTGGGACAAGGATGGCCCGGGGGGGGGGGGGGCGTGGGGGAGAACTGAGACATGGAGAGGCTGGAGGAGATGGGGCAGAAAGCATCACACACGGGGGAATGGGCAAAAGAAGCTGTGCCCATTAGACAATACTGCCCTCCAGAGCCTGGAGGGGAACCCAAGATTCCTGAGTCTCCACATTCCTCTGTCAGCAAATATCCATGAACGCCACTGGCAAAGTGTGTGGGGGAGACGCTTTAAAACTAAAAAGGGCTTTAGATCCCTTCTGAAATGTAGGCAAACAGGAGACCTCTCTGGGAACATGGGAATGGCCAGACTGGATGCACCCCATGGGACATCTAGTCCAGTGTCTGACAGAGGCCAGCATAAGACCCACTCTAGTTATGATCCAGAGGCCTGGGACTGCAGGGGGTGAGATATCTGCTGTCTGTTTTAGGTATTTTTATGAGGCCTATTACCATAGGATATGAGAGCGTACAGTACACAAGTGATTTAGCCACACAACACCCTTGTGATAGGCAGTGTTGTTAGAGCTGTGTCAGAACCAGGATATTAGAGGCCACGGGGGGGTGATATAATATCTTCTATTGGTGAGAGAGACAAGCTTTCAAGCTTACACAAAGCTCTTCGGCAGGCAGGACTGTCATCCCCATTGTACAGATGGGGAACGGAGGCACAGAGACCAAGTGATTTTGCCCAAGGTCACCCTAGGGGTCTGTGATGGGATTGAACCCAGGTCTCCTAACTCCTTACCTAGTGCCCTAACCACTGAACAATGCTGCCTCTCCACATAGGCCCCTGATCCTTCTATAAACCCTCCAGACCAAAAGCCCTGCTCACACTGGTCCCAGGAGAGGTCAAGACAGTTCTGGGGCTGGTTGAGGGCCCGAAGCTCAGAGAGGTGCAGCACTTAGGAGCCAGACGATTCAGAATTCAGACAAACAAAAGCACAGGGGCTTGGCTGGCTCAGGGAGCGACACAGGCCATTCTGCCTTGAGCCTAGGCTGGCAGTGACTGGGCGTGGTACCCGTTGATGGCTCTGCGGTGGCCCATGTGAAACTGGGTGGTGAGTCTCAGCCCAGAGCCCAGGGGGACCTGAGTCCACCTCACAGAAAGCACCAGCACAATTGGCTCTCTTTGTCGGCTGTCTCAGCAGAGAAGCCAAGGGTTGCATGGGCCTAGAGAGAGCTCCTGTGTCGTGGATGGCCGGGGTGGGGGCTGCCCAAGGGCGGCTTGCTTTGCTGCTATCAGCGCCGCGTCTGGAGGAAGACCTGCCTTCCCACATGGACCACTGCTCTGACTCAGGACAGCAATGACTCCAGACCAGTGGTTCTCAACCTGTGGCCCGTGGGCCACTTGCAGCCCAATCAGCACACAGCTACGCCCCACGTGACACCCTCAGGGCCACACAGGCAGTACAGGATGTGGCCCACAACGGTAACTAGGTTGAGAACCACTGCTCCAGACTGATCAGGCCCAGCCCAGCGCCTTCTGTGGATCCATTGCTGTCAGCCGGGACAGACTTTCCTTTGTGGTGAGGTGGGGAGCGGCGACTGGCAACCTGCTTTTATCCTGCCCCACACCAGATGAAAGAAACAGCTGGAGGCCGCGCTCCGGATTCTGCTGCTCCATCTCTCCGGAAGGCTCTGGCTCCCTTCATTAGAGGAAGGGCTTCATTAGCGGGTGTTTGTACAGATGAGCTTCGGTGGTGATTATTCCTCCCTTCCGCAGAGTTACTGACTCACTTCTCCTGCTCCCTTTCTTCACAGCTCACCTCGAAACCTGCCTTTGCTCCGCAGCTTGAGTCGTCCCCTTCTTCCTCCTCCGCTCTCTGTGAGGCTTAGCAGCTCGGAGGGCGGACACTAGAAAGGGCCTGTTAGCTCATTCCAGCCGTCCTCCTCCTCTCACGGGGGAAGAGGACCCCGGCCCCCACCCTGACGGCTCATTAGGATTAGCTCCCTGCAGATCAGACGGATTCTTTGTGCTCAGGTGAAGGGGGGAGAGAAGAGAGAAAGCACGAAACAGGAGTGAGAGGCCCTGAGATCGCCCCAGACTGAAGCAACTGTGGGTAATCGTTAGTGGTATAGGGGGCTGGGCAGTGGATGGGGGACTAGGACACCAGGGTTTTAGCCCCAGCTTTGCCACGGATGGGCTGCGCGACTTCGGGCAAGTCACTTCGCCTCTGTGTGCTGCTGCTTTCCTGCTCGCTCTGTGTCAGTCTTGTCTCTGAGGCCTTTGGGGCAGGCACTACTGCCCTTGCTCTGTGTTTGTACTGCGCCTAGCACGGTGGGGCCCTGAACTCAGCTGGGTCGTGGTGGGCCACCTGTGGCCCGTCAGGGTAATCCGCTGGCGGGCCGCGAGACACTTTGTTTGCATGGGCCGTCTGCAGGCATGACCACCCGCAGCTCCCGCGGTTTGCGTTCCTGGCCAATGGGAACTGCGGGCGGCCGAGCCTGCGGGCGGTCCATGTAAACAAAGTGTCTGGCGGCCCGCCAGCGGATTACCCTGATGGGCCACAGGTGGCCCACCACGACTCTAGGGGCTACAACTGTGATACAAGTAAATAATGACAGTGGGGGGTCAGGGGATCTCATGTAGGAGGCAGGGAATGTCAGAGTCCATAGGGGGAGCAGAGAGTGGGATCATACCATAGAGCCAGAGATGGCAAAGGCCCACTAGGTAGTTTCCAGCCTCTCTCTATTACAGTGCTCCCAACTGGTGGGTCAGTAGCTGGGCATTCCCATGCCCCAGCACAGCTGCTCCCGTCTCTCTCTCTCCCCCTCACCTCCATCTGCTCTCTCTCCGAAATAGGACAAGGGGCAAATCCAGAGCCCAAGGCTCTGGCACTGGGCACTGGCAAGTCCATGGAGTGGCTGTTGGGCTACAACAGCTGGAGGTAGCCCCATACGGCCCTAACCCAACCCCATTGTTGGAGGGGATCAGGACTGGAGGATCCATGCCATGGTAGATGCTTTGGCCCCAGGCCACCTATGCACTGCACCCTGTGCAGTGCTGTACAGGGACCCCTCCCTGGAGCTGCAGAATATCCAGTTCTGGTGTTTTGGGGTCAGTGAGATGGGGGGGGGGTGGGACTAATCCTGCAGTTTTCACACACGAAAATTCCACAGAAGTCAGTGGGCTGCAGGTTCAGGTGCCAGGACAATTAGCCCAATTAATGGTCTTAGGTGATGATTAGCAGATCCATCAGCAGCCTGAGGCAGAATGAAGTTCTTGGGACCACAACCCCAACATTTATACCCTACTGTGGCCTCTTCATAGCCCTGCCTCGCAGAAAATCATCAGTGGTCTGGGAATAGATTTTCAGAAAGCCTTTGACAAGGGCCCTCGCCAGAGGCTCTTAAGCAAAGTAAGCTGTCATGGGATAAGAGAGAAGGTCCTCTCATGGATTGGTAACTGGTTAAAAGACAGGAAACAAAGGGCAGGAATAAATGGTCAGTTTTCAGAATGGCAAGAGGTAAATAGTGGTGTCCACCACGGATCTGTACTAGGACCAGTGCTGTTCAACGTATTCATAAATGATCTGGAAAAAGGAGTAAACAGTGAACATTAAACAGTGTTAAAATGTGCAGACAATACAAAATTACTCAAGATAGGTAAGTCCAAAGCTGATTGTGAAGAGTTACAAAGGGATCTCACAAACCTGGGTGACTGGGCAACAAATTCCCTGTTGAAATTCACTGTTGATAAATGCAAAGTAATGCACATTGGAAAACATAATCCCAACTGTACATATAAAATGAGGGGGTCTAAATTAGTTGTTACCACTCAAGAAAGAGATTTTGGAGTCATTGTGGATAGTTCTCTGAAAACATCCACTCAGTGTGCAGCGGCAGTCAAAAAAGCGAACAGAATGTTAGGAACCACTAGGAAAGGCTTAGATAATAAGAGAGAAAATATCATAATGCCTCTGTATAAATCAATGGTACATCCCCATCTTGACTACTGGTGCAGTTCTGGTCTCCCCATCTCAAAAAGATATATTGGAATTGGAAAAGGTCCAGAGAAGGGCAACAAAAAAGATGAGGGATATGGAACTTCTTCTGTATGAGGAGAGGTTAAAAAGACCGGGACTTTCAGTTTGGAACAGAGATGACTAAGAAGGCATATGATAGAGGTCTTTAAAGTCTTGACTGGTGTGGAAAAAGTGAATAATCGTCTTAAAGAGCGTCCTTTAGTGTAATTACTGGTTTAGGGCATAAAGGGAATGCTAGGGGTGACATCTGGATTTCCATCCGGCAGCCCATACAGAGCCAAAGTGGACTTGGAGGAATACTGAGATGAATGGCAGAGCACAGATGAGAATTAAGGGCCTGACTCTCCTCTCACTTCCACTGGTGAAAATCAGCAGTAATGCCTCTGAAATCAGTGGGGCCTTGCCAGCATCATGCTGGGGGGAATGAGAGCAGATCCGACCTAGCAGAATAATTATTCACGGCACACTGGCCACATGAGGAGCAGTATAGAGCAGGACAATGCAGGGGTTAATAACGGGATCCACATTATTTAGGGGCACGATCCAAAGCCCACCGAAGCCAATGTCAAGCCTCTAATTGACCTCCAGGGCCTCTGGATTCAACTCTAAGCGGGGAGGAAGTGATGTGATTAGCATATCCAGTTCACCTGACTCCGCCCCGGCTCCGTCACTGATGCTCTGCGATGTTGGGTCCAATCCTGCACGGTGCCCCTGCACACCTTCAACGCCCACTGACATCCATGGACGTGGGGGGCGCTCAGTACCTCACAGGCAGCCTAGGGCCACCATCTCTCTGTGCCTTGGTTTATTCATGTGGAAAATGGGGATAATGTGACTGGCTACACCTCTGGAGGCGGACGGTGAGTGGAACTGAATGAATATTTGTGCCTGGGGCCCACAGGTGAAGGTACCAGGACGAGTGCCGATGTTTTGTACTGAGTTGCTGCTAATGGAACCTACGGCTTTTCCTGGGCTGTCTAGAGCATGGCTGGTCCAATCTGCTGGTGCCTCCAACATTGGAGGAGGAAGAGATGCGAAGGTGCGGGGCAGGCATAAACCACAGAGGGATGTGGGGGGATGAGACCAGCAGATGCCATCTGGGACAGGAGGAGAGTGGACATGACATGGCACAGGAGATCCTGCACTCACCAAGAGGGGGCTTTGGTGGCATGGGCACATGGAGCTGTGGGGGTGGGGGAAGTAACCTGAGGGCAGGGAGTGACTCCCAGAAACACATGGGCTGGTAGCAACCAGGCTGTGAACTAAGGCTCCCTCTCTCCTGCCTTTACCTCTACCCTGAAGGTCCCTGGGGTTCCACCTCCTGAGAGTTGTGGGGGGGCTGGAATTCCTCCCTAGATCTTGAGGGTGTCTTGACTTGCCTGCCCCCTCTGCACTGTGGAGCCCCTCCCTTCTTTTGGGGGGGCAGATCTGTGGTAAGGGGAGCACCTGGAAGCATGGCTGTGCTGACCGGGGGGGTAGCAGCACGAGTGGATCCAGGTGGCAGAGCAGAGGCAGAGGGCATCTGACCACATCCTCCGCTCTGCATCCTGAAATCTGGGTGGATCAACAGATGAAGGGGGCACAGCCCACAGCTTCTTGGGCAGGGAGATCAAATCCTGGGCCCCCATGGATGAACTGGAAGGCAACTCCATGCGCTCTGCTTTCCTGCCCAGGCTTCTCCTGCAGAGGGGCCTGTGAGTGTGACTGGCAGGAGAGGCAGACAGGGAGAATCTGTCTAGGAACCCACAGGGTGACTCTGTCGGTAAGAAGCCAGGGCTGCTCTCTGGGAGAAATCGTCTGGAACAAACACAAGGCAGGTAATAGCCCTAGTGCAGCCACGCCTGGCATTTCCCACATGCAGACCATGTCCCTGTCACCTCCGGGGCAGATCAGGACCATGCAAAGAAAGGCAGCCGAATCGATTAGTGGAGGGGAGGGGAGTGGAGCCACGAAGGCAGCTAAAAATATAGTCATGTCTCTGCAGGGGAGGTCAAGAGAGTCTATAAATACCAAGAAGGTAACAATATCAATAACGAGAGAAGGGAATAAGATGCAGTCTCAGAGGATGAAAAGCAAAGGAGAGGAAAGCTTAGCCAATACACCAGAAGGTAGGTTTCCGTAGGAGGAAGTGTTCTCTAATGGTTAGTGCAGATGACTGTGCCCCAGGACTCCTGGGTTCTATTCCTGGCTGTGCTGCTGATTCACTGGTGACTTGGGCCAAGTTACTTCACTTCCCTGTGCCTTAATTGTTCCATCTGTAATCTTCACTGCACCTGGGGTAGGGAGGGAGGATAGAAGGGGTGAATTCATATTTGTAAAGCAGCCTAGCCAAATCTTCATGAACATCCTTACAGTACTGAAGATGATCATGAAAAAAAATTGCATCATATTCTGCTTGTTTGTTGGGTAAACATAATCATCTGACCACCCTCAGGTTAATGGGACTTTATAGGGCCGCTGTAGAGCCTTTTCCAAGCAGCACTAGTAATGTTTTATTGTTAACATTATTTTATTATATACAGAAATCTATATTAAGGTTGCATAGTTAAATACACAAAAGTTAGGACATGCCAAGATAAGGTGGCCCACATAACCTTAACTCTGCCCACTTGTATGTCTGCATTACACTACAGTCTATAATTCTGTGATCACAAACTGGACCAGATCTTCATTCCACCTACTTTGTCCTTCTCCTGTGGCACAAAGCTACCAGAAAACCAGTGGAGTTCGCCAGCTCAGGATTCCCACCTGCCTCCAGGTAGCATAGAGCCATTATAGCCAGCTTGATATCCCCACCTCCCTGCCTCCAGCACAGGAGATGTAGCTAGGTGGATGGGGAGTGGCCAGCATGAGGGTTTTCTCTGGTATAATTGCATCAATGCAGTACAACTGGTGAGAATTTTCCCAGTGTAGACAGGCCCCATAACTGCTTCCTCCTAGTACAAAAGTGAATGAGTGGGTAAATGCCAAGCGGATCAGAGAATGAGAAATATGGCAGAGACAATGGAAAAAAGGAAGGTAGAGGGAGACGTGAAATTAAGCAGAGAGCAAAAGCTATTGGCTGGGGGAATGAGGTCCTTGTGGTTAAGGAATTAGACAATGGGGATTCTATTCCAGGTTCTGCCATAGACTCACTGCGTGACTTTCTGCAAGTTATTTGGAGTGCAGAATCACTCTGAAAAGTGACTCTCTCAAAAGGATGTTGGGGCTCCTGTGTTTATTGTGTCTCCAGAACAAATGCACTGTTTTGGTTAGTTTATTGTTCTTAGCTGCCAGCTCAGCAAACCCCATATGGGATCTGAGACTCAAGCTGGGTTTTAGCTTCTGCATGCATTATCATTGCAGTGCTCAGATACTACAGGAAGGCACAACCGGAAGGACCGTGGCAAGATGTGCTAGATGCTGTGACCCCGTCCCATGCCCACACCAGTGCAGAGACTGGCGCAGAGATGGAGGTGGATGGACAGGGCTTGTCCATCCAGATGCTTGGATGGCCAGGGGACAGTTTAGGGAACTTAAGAGATGCATAGGCCTTCTGCTGGCCCTCTGCATGGGGTGGATTCCCACAGTGACTGGTGTGCAAGTGTCTGGAGGCTGGGAGGCCTGAATGTTAACAGCAGCTGGCCCTGAGTGCTAGGAGCAGTTACAGAAATGTTGGGTGGGATTTTCCAAAGTGCTTAGTCTTGGCCTAATTCTGCTCCCAAGGGAGTTAATGGCAAAACTGTGGAGTATGTCCACACTGCAGCTAGGAGCAAGCCCCCCAGCCCCGGTTAACGGACTTGTCCTTGCAGGGCTCATGCTAGTGTGCTACAAACAGCTGTGTGGATATTGCAGCCCTGGTGGAGGCTGGGGCTAGCCACCCAAACTCAGACCCAAAGGGCGGGGCAGCAAGTTGTATGGGCCCGTGGTGCCCGGGCTCCAGCAATATTCAGGGCCTGGGGGCCCAGCTCCACCAATGTTCGGGGCCGGGTCTCTCCCCCGGCCCCACCGCCCATCCCTGCGCACCTCCCCCGAGTGTCCCCCGGCCGGCCCCCACTTGCTACCCCGGCGCACCTCCCTGGAGCAGAGCGTCTGGACCCTGTCTCTCCCCTGCAGCTCCATGCTGCCTCCCTGCATCAACTGCCACCGCAGGATCCTAGTGCCCCCCATCCACTACTGCCAGGGCAGCCTGACCCTGAGCCTGCCCTTGCCCCTCAGACCCTTTCATTTTCCAGCGGGACCCTCCACCAGCACAGGGGGCCCCCACCCGCAGTCACCACTCCTGCCCCACGCTGGACAAGGGGAAGCCCCACCCCCAGTGAGGCTACAGTGAGGGGCAGCAGCAGGGGAGGAGGCCACACGTGATGGCAGCCCCCCTGGCACCCACCACAGGGGAGGTGAGGGGGCTTCCTGTACCTGAGAGGGGCCCTAGGAGCACGTGCAGTGACAGTGGTGCGAAGTGAGTGTGGAGCAGGGGGGAAGTGGGGGGGCCCTCCCCCGGAGCTCACTGCTGCCTGCGTGGAGAGGGCTGGGGGGAATCCTCCTCTCTGGCCCTTGCCCTGGGGCAGCCTGTCTGCACCCCAAACTCCTCATCTCCAGCCCCGTCCCACCCAGAGCCCACACCCCCGGCCAGAGCCCTCACCCCCTGCACCACAACCTTCTGCCCCAGCCCTGACCCCCTCCCACACCCCAAACCCCTCATCCCCAGCCCCACCCCAGAGCTCACACATTTTTACATTATTTTAAAAAATATCCCGTAACGCCTCGCTTAACGTGGTCGTTCTGTTCCTGAAAAATGCTACTTTAAATGAAACGATGTAAAGCTAATCCAATTTCCCCATAAGAATGAATGTAAATAGGGGGGTTAGGTTCCAAAAAAAAAAAAAAGGGTTTTTTTGCTGGACAAAAGACTATATTTTATATGTACACACAGTATGTTTTAAACAAACAATTGAATACTGTACACAGCCATGATGATTGGGAAGCTTGGTTGAGGTGGTGGAGTCAGAGGGGGAGATGGTTCCCAGGGAATGCCTCACTGCTAAATGATGAACTAGCACTAGGCTGAGCCCTCAAGGGTTAACTCATTGTTAATGTAGCCTCACACTCTATAAGGCAGCAGGAATGGGCAGAGGCGCGAGGGGGAAGACAGCATGGCAGAGAGAGACAGAGACACACACCCTGTGCGTGAGAGAGAGACTTTGAGACAGGTTTCAGAGTAGCAGCCGTGTGAGTCTGTATTTGCAAAAAGAACAGGAGGACTTGTGGCACCTTAGAGACTAACAAATTCATTTGAGCATAAGCTTTCGTGAGCTACAGCTGGGAGTGCTGGGAGCGTAGGGCCTGAGGAGGAAGTCTACATAGCCAGACAATCCTGCTGTCAGGGTGCCAATGCCTGAGATGATGGGGCGCCCAGGATTTCCAGGTTTATGGATCTTGGGTAGCAGATAGATTACCCAGGTCGGGGTTCCACACAGACACCCCCCCCCGCTCTCCTGCTGGTAATAGCTCACCTTAAGTGATCACTCTGTTGTTACCGTGTGTATGGTAACACCCATTGTTTCATGTTCTCTATGTATATAAATCTCCCCACTGTATTTTCCACTGAATGCATCCGGTACTTTGAGACAGCAGCTGCTGCCAGCAAGCTCCCTCCATTCTGAGCCCTGTCGTGTCCCCTCCTCAGCTCTGTGGAGATGGGGGGGGGGCAGGAACGGGGGAGGGGGACACCCTGACATCAGCACCCCTCTTCCCCTCCTCCCCCGCACAGCAAGCAGGAGGCTCGGGGAGCAGCTCCAAGGCAGAGGGCAGGAGCAGCACATGGCAGTGGGGGGAGGGACAGCTGAACTGCCAGCAATTGATAGCCTGCTGGACGGCTGCCGCACAGGGAACTTAGGGGAGCTGATAGGGGGGCTGCCAGCCCACCCTGGTTCCAAGCCCCCACCACTAGTGCCCCAAGGGGCTGCTCCTTCTGCAAGCAGTGGGCAAAGCAGGTGGCTGCCAAACAACACTATACGGAGCATCGCGCAACTTTAAACGAGCCTGTTCCCTAATTCAGAGGTTCTCAAACTGTGGTTTGTGGACCTCCAGTGGTCTGCGGGCTCCATTCAGGTGGTCCGTGGATAGTTCCCTCTAAGGTGCACTCCTGGGCAGCCGCACACGAGAGAATGAAGGGCCACCCACCTAATTAGTGGAGCTGCACAGGCATGGCTCCACTAACTAGGTGCCTAGACCCTGAAGAAGATGCACATGTAAGGTGAGGTGGTGGCCTTGGGGGGAATAGGGGGTAGCTGGGAAGGGGCAGTGGGGTGAGAAGAGGGGTGGGGGGAATTTGGGACATGCAGGGTTACAGCAGCCAGAGAAAGAGGCTCCAGGGCTGTGGCTGCTGGGGAGAGATCTCCTTTGTTCCCAGCTTCAGCTCTGTGGCTGCTGTGGCAGGGGAGAGCCCCCCCTCGTTTCCAGCCCGAGCTCAGGGGCTCCTGCAGTGGGGGAGAGAGGGAGAGAACCCCACTTCTTCCCAGTCCCAGCTTGGGGGCTGCTACGGTGGGGGAGAGGGCACATCCATCGCATTAGAAAAGTTAAGACTACTGAAATTAAAATATGAGTTGTCTGCTTTTATGTGTAGAACAAAAAAAGTTTATTATTATTAAGGGTTTTTTTTTATATAGCACTTTTATCCAAAGCACTTTACAATAGTTAGCTAATGGTACAAACAACATTTGGGAAGATCATTAAGTGGTCCGCCAAGACCCTCAGCAATTTTCAAGTGGTCTGCGGAAAAAAAAGTTTGAGAGCCACTGCTCTAATCGATCAGCAACATAACATCAAAACAATGTTAACCAGGACGACTTTAAGTGAGGAGTTACTTTATATTGGCTTACAGGGCAGGTGGGGGGACGGACGGAGACTTGGACCTGTTCTGGGCACCACCAAAAATGATACAAACCTGCCGCCCCTGCCAAAGGATGGGGTGGGCTTGAGCTTAGATGGCTAGCCCAAGCCTCTTGCTGGTGCTACAATGTCCACACATGCTAACACAAGCCCTGCTAGCACAAGTCTGTCTACCCAGGCTCACTCTAGCTGCCATGTAGACTTACCCATTATGACTTCAATGGGAAGATCAGCATCTGAAGATGCTGGATGCTGTAGACTTCTCCCAGCTGTTGAAGGGTGTATGGGAATCTTCCCGAGATGTCTTCGATTTGACACATACCAAGCCATGGAGGCTCGGCAACCACTGCACAGCAAAACCAAGCTCCTTGGAGTAGGCAGTAAGTGTTTCGTGGTGACCACTTTACGGCCGCAACATCACAAGGTATTTTAACAAATCTGTGGTCACTTTGTGGACCTTCACACTTGTCACTGTGTGCTGCACACCGGGCCCCCTCAGAAGTCCAGAGAGGCCCAGGCCACTTCCAGCTTTTGAGGCCCCTAGTCATAATAAAAATAAAAAATGACGATACATGAAAACAAAATAAGGCACCGAAAAAACGGTGAGACATAATTTGAATATTTTTTTATTTAACAAATGCTTTTCTAGCTTTTTTCTGTGCAAATGCACTAATTATTGAGGGAAAATCTAGCTTTTGTGCAATGTCACAGTTGATATTAAACATGGCGAGCCCTTTCAAACACTCTTGTCCCAGAGTTGAACGGTGATAGTTCTTTACCTGCTTCAACGCATTGAAGGTGTGATCACCTGAAGCCACTGATGCAGGCAAACTGACAAAAATACACAATGCAATTGTGATATTAGGAAACACCCCAGGGAGTCCAAGTTTGAGTATTTCTTGAAGCAATTCCTTTGGCTTGCAATCCAATTTAAAGTTTGTGGAATATATTTGTTTGAGGAAGATGACCTCATCACTGAGATCTTTTGAGATTTCTTTGTTGTACTGTTGCTGAAATTGTTCAGCTGCAGAAAGTAGATCTTCAATACTCTGTCTGTTGAACTGCCAAAGAAACCCCAAAAGTGTACAAATTAGTCGCAGTGACTCAAATTGACGTGTAAGACCTGATTGAATAGAGTCAATGATGACAAGGAAGACATTGTCCCTATAGTGCTGCTTGGCATCGGATTCAGTAGGTAACTCAGATGAAATGCCAATATTCTGTGTTACTAATTTGGACTCAGTCAGGATCGCATCCCGTTGTTCACGAATCTGTTGAATGTCATTGATAGGACTTTCAATGTTATCCCTCTCAACGTCAAGTGTAGCATTGCATGCTTCCATTACCAGATTAGTTTGGTGGATCATTGTAAGTAGCTTCATCCACAAAGATGACATCACAATGCATTCAAATTTGGACATGTGCTTCTGAATAGACTGAAGTTCTGTTCGAGCCTGTGCAGTGAGATTGAGAGATTCAAGCTCATTTAAAGCCTTTCTCACAGAATTCAAATGCCACGCAACTGGCTGAACACCATCAATCCACGCAGACCATCTAGGTCTGGACATCCCATGCAGTGAAACAGGAAGATATTGCTTCAGAATTTCCCACCTTTGTGGACTGCTACTGAAGAGACTGTACATTTGCTGAACAGTTCCAAAGTAAGTAATTGCCTCCTTGCATGATTCAGCACAGTCAACACCTACAAGGTTTAGTGTGTGCTTTCCACAGCTGGAGAAAATACAGTTTGAATTATGCTCAAGCAGAACTGCTTGTACACCTATGTACTTCCCGGCCATATTAGATCCATTGTCATAGGCTTGACTAATGCAGACTTGAAAATCTAACTTAAAACCTTCTAGAATTGCTAGTACTCGAGCAGCAATTTCTTTTCCAGTTTTTCTTGTGAAATTATCAAACAAAATAAACCTTTCTTCAATTGAAAATTTTGAGCTTCCTACAATCTTAACATATCAAATAACCACAGTAGTCTGTTCTTTGTGAGAACAATCTGGAGTGGCGTCAACAATGATTGAAAAATACTTGGCATTTCGACTCTCATCAAGAATTGTTTGTATGAATGACCCACATAGCTCAATAAACTCGTTTTGTATGCACGTGGAGAGATAATGGACTTGCATGTGCTTTTGACTCTCTTGCGATTCTCAAACACATTTAACATGCTCTGATAAAAGTGGGTCATATTTGCTGAGGAGTTCAACTATGCCTAGAAAGTTGCCATTTGCATGATCACCAATACATTGACTGGAACCAAAGAAAGCCAATCCCCGCTCAGAAAGAAAAAGGATGACATTCAGGATGCGCTTAAGATGTTTTTTCCAGTTATTAGTTTCTGTAGAGAGTTCAGTCAAGAGTAAATTCTCAACTGACCTTTCAGCTGATGCTGCCCTACTGGCTGATTTCCATGCAATATAGTTTTCTCTGTGTGACGAACTCTCATGGGATGGTATTCCGTCTTTCAACTCCCTCCAACCTCTGTTGATGCTCCATCCTGATTGATCAGAGAGAACTGATGCATTTGCAGCACTTTTGTTCAAAAAGCAGGGTGCAAAGTACAGAGATTGTTTTTCCGTAGTCCAGCATCACCAATCTCTTGTGTAGGTCTCACCATTTGGAAGAGTCTTTGTCAGCAAACGAGTAGGGAAAGCATGATTATCAGCATCTCATGGAATGTTACTTGGAATTTCAAAACAACTAGTTTGAAGAAAAGATTGCATTTAGGCAGCATTGCTCTTGTCAATAATTCCAATGTCAGCCACAGTCAAATCTGTAGTAGTCATGAATTGCTCTTGCTACGCAAGATCTACATCTTCCTGTTGCTGTTGAGTTTCTTGGTCATACATAGGATCTTCTGCTGCAACTGTTACTGTTGGCACATCTCCTTCTTGACTAGTGTCCTCATGTTCAGGTATTGGCATTGAAATATCACCTGTTGCAGTTGTGGAGTTTTCATTATCTGTAGCGTTGTTTGTTGGGTAAGGTGTGTTTTCCAGTGGTTTGAGAAATGAAGTTATTGGCTTTGAGCTCTTAGCTGCTGCTTCACTCAATTGTTTTCGCCGTCTCTTGCTTGCACCACTTTCTAATCTCCTCTTCAGAGTGATCTATCTGGTCAATATGTAGCCTATCCACACTTGAAATAGTCTGCTGTAAATAAGTAGCTTATCTACACTTGAAATCTTCTACTGTAAACATGTACACAAATGCTGAAAAGACTTAAAGCAAAGGAATACTAATTAAGAACACAAAATTAAACAGTCAGACAGGTTATTATCCTTATCACTGAATCAAAACTCAAGTATGCAAGGTATAATATAACAGGCTGAGCTGAATACAAAGGGATGACATATATATAGTAAACACAGACATGGATATAGTCGGAGGGATAATGTCCAAAAATTTCAAACTTGTGTTCTCACGAAACTCACTGTACAAGATTGTCCTCACAAATTTTCCCTTGAATCTGGGCCTACAGCCTACGAAAGCCTATGATGATGGCCAAGCTACCAAGCAAGGGCTCAACCAACCAACCAGTCACCTCTCTTAGCTACCATATAAGATAAAAATGAGGAATTCTCACACATAATTCCTTAGTCAACTAGACGTAAAACTATAAAGACACTAAAATGTAACAATTCTCTCTCTTTCAGCATGCACTTGATCCAGCACCAGCCACTAGTAGTGGTTTGTTTATAGAATCCGCTGATCTGAGAGGACACGTTCATCATGGTCTAATCTTGCGCCATCAGAACCGATATATTTTTATTAATATTTATGAACATTTTTAACTCTTTAACATGACAAAATCTATATCAGTTAACAAAAAAATTATGTTTTTTACCAAATCAAATCTCTTATTTGCTTAAATCTGCAGCTCTAAGCTGAGAGTGTGTGTCACATTTTGGTCCAATAGGGATGCACAAAAAAACAAGTTGCGAAACTTAACAAATGCCAAAAAATTAACAAGTGTCTAAATTTGAGGCCCACTTTGAGCTTGAGGCCCAGGCCAAATGGCTCTCCTGGCCCCCCTGTGATTGGCCTTGCTGCACACTACAGACACTCATGCTATGTCCACACTTAAAAAGCAACAGCTGCAGTGCTGTAGCATGTCAGTGTAATCACTTACTACAGCGATGGAGGGGTTCTCCCGTCGCTGTTATTAATCCAGGTGGTACCTGGGTCGAGGGAAGGGTAGGTCAGGGGGTTTGGTCCTCTTAACTATGTCCCTTGAGGGTGTGGATTTTTCACATCCCTGAGAGATGTAGCTATGCCCATGTAAGATCAGTGTAGATCAGCCCTCAAAGCTTCACAGCGATGACTGGAACAGAGCTCTGATCCACCTGCTCTGAAAGTACCAACCCCCGCCACTTGAGCTTGGGGAGAATCTCACTTAGCGATCTAGGGCCTCTGAGTGCATAGGACCAATTCCATTCAGTAGAAGGTGCCGATACACACGCCCTGCAGTCTTCACACAGTGTTTAGATTTCTGTAGTAACTTTTATCCAACAATCTCCACATGCTTTACAAACTTTCATTAACTTAGTCACACAATCCCCTGTTCCAAGAGGCAGGTAAGTATTATTAGCTGTATTTTTCAGGTGGGTAAACTGAGGCACAGTTAAATGATCGGCCCAAAGTCCATCACAGAGGTGGGAGTAGAACTTAGGTGTTCCAGCCCCCATGTCTTAACTACACAGCCTTTCTTTCCACTTTGGCATATTAATCAGAATGTTATTAATTTTGCAGTAGAGTCAATTGGAGAAGCTCATTCATTGGTAACATTCGACTCTGCTCTGTGTCCCTGTTCCTGCTCCGCTAACAGACTGTATATAAAGGGTTGGACAGGCATAAGAATACATTTCCCAGATCGCAACACTCTAAGGTCACAAAAGGTCGAACAGCTGTTCGTTCCCATACGCTGCTCAGTTGTACCGGATTATGAGAGATATCACTCATTCCAGCCTCTCGCTGTCCCTTGCACATGGACCCTGCATTACTTCTCTGTAAATTATTGACAGTCGGAAAAGCAGAAACCAGAAACTGAGCTGGTGGAAAATGTGATAAACCTCCATGGAACAAGTCACACGTTAACAAATGCTGAAACCCAGCTATTGGGGCTGTAAGACTCTTCCCCATGTCAGGATATGTATGGAGTCAATCTTGAATTTCTTGTGTGGTGTGAATACAGTGTGTATTGACAGTCCAATAATACCCCGCTTGCAACAAGATATTGCTATATTTATTATGCCTCACAAAACCTGTGTGAGGAAGGTGTGGGTAAAAGTTGATTTTCACAGAAGACTTAGAGACACACTAAATGTTCACAAACCAGGGGTTCCAAAAATATGGACGGCATCAGGGTGAGGGACGTAAACGAATATGGGAGTAAAGAGAGTTTGGAAAATTGAAGTTTACAAAAATGGGATCTCCCTGCAGTAGCCTCACTTTGCAGATGGGGCATAGAGTGGCTAAGTGACTTGCCCAGCAGCGGAGTCAGTCATGACACTGGGCATAGAAGCCGGGAATCTAACTGCCAGACTATCCCACCCTCCGAATGGAATCCAGGGGGCCATGGCTTGTCTCTCACCAAACCCTAGCGCTATCAGCTAAGCAGAACACAAACAAGGGTGGAAACCATGATTGCACACAGATGAAATCTGGGCCAGCAGCAGGCTGTCATTGTGCAGACACAAGATAACATCTTTTATGGGAGCCACTTGTCAGTGGGTGAAAGAGACAAACTTCCAGAAAACTCCTCTGCAGGTGTCAGAAATAACAAATTTATTAAAGCATAAGCTTTTGTGAACTACAGCTCACTTAGCTCACACTCTGATAAATTGGTTAGTTTCTAAGGTGCCACAAGTCCTCCTTTTCTTTCTGTGGATACAGACTAATACGGCTGCTACTCTGAAAGGTGTCAGAATGTATATGCACCTAGGTCCTAGGTTGCTTTGGGAAAACCTGGGTCTCACCCTACAATTTTAGGCAGGGGGGAAACAGGGGCTTTAACACCTGCAAGAAAAGTATTCAGGCTCTATTATAGAGGAGGCATCGAACCCGCAGCTTTAACATACTTAAAGTGCGTCTAACTCGCTGCTCCCCCAGGCTGGGCCACACACTTCTTACGCCTACAGCGCCTTGCTCAAGCACATCCTTCTCCCGGGGGAGGCGGCGACTACAGCTCCCAGCAGTCAGCGGAGGCGGCGCGCTCTACGCGCTTGCGTCACGCGCCGCCCCGCCAATCGGGGCGGGCCTGGGCGGTGAGGTCACTGTGTGTGACGTCAGGGGCCCAGAGAGAGGCTCTCCGGCAGAGGCGAGCGGAGCTGGGCTCGGGGCTGAGGGGAGAGCGAGTCGGAGCTGGGGGAGGCAGGAGCGGCCAGGCCCCGCCAGCCGCCGCCGCAGCAGCCGCCGGGGGCTCGCCAGCGGGTCGGTGCCCGGCGCCCCCCCCCCCCCCGGGGAGCCGCCCCTGCCGGGTCTCCCCCCCCGCCCCCCCGCAGCCCGGAGGAGCCGGGGCTCTGACAGCCCGCGAGGAGGAGCCGGGCAGCCGGGGGCACCATGTCCTCCCCCAGCCCGGGCAAGAGGCGGATGGACACCGACGTGGTCAAGCTGTATCCTTCCCGCGCGGGGGGCAGCCCCTGTGGAGGGGAGGGGGAGAGACCCCCATGTCCCTCTGTGGGGGGGTGACTTCCCCCCCATGTTACCCTGTGCGTGGGGGGGGGGAGAAAGAGACCCTCCCCCATTTCATGAGTGTGAGGGGGGAGAGAGAGAGACCCTCCCCCATCTCATGGCGGGGGGGAGAGAGATCCCCCATCCCCCTGTGTGTGGGGGGAGACCTCACAGGGAGGAGGGGGAGAAAGGCCTCCCCCCTTGGACAGTGGGGGGAGGAGAGAGAGAGAGTCCCCATCCCCCTGGGTGGAGGAGAGAAACCCCTGTGAGGAAAATACCGGGGGGAGAGACCCTCCTCTTCTCCCCCCCCCCCCGCCATGGTGTACAATTGCCGGGGTCAGTCCCTCTGATCTCCCATGGTGAAGGGGAGAGAGCACCCCGTGAAACCAGCTCTGTCTGTGGAGGGAGAGGGTGAAACTTCCCTAGACCAGCCCTGCTCCTGGGGGACCCCCTTGCAAACACCTCCCCAACGCCAGCCATTCGCTCTCTGCTGAGGAGAGGCCTGCTACAAACACAGACCCCTCTCCCCCAGTCCTGGGGACTCCAGATCTCTCTCTCTCCCAGCCTGAGCTTCCCCCCAAACAGCAGATCCCTCAGCCTAAGGCCTGAAGAGACTCAGCCTGGAGGATAGAGGGTACCCCAACCACCTATCCTGGGGGGAAATTAGTACCTTTAAGGAGTGGGGCAGTGGGGCAGGATCCTTCAGTCCAGTCTAGGGCAACTCCTTTTCCTCCCCCTGGGATTGTGACTTCCCCCAGGGTAAGGGAGAGATTTCCCCCCCCCCCACTCCCCATCAGATATTATGACAGCTGGTGGTCGGCCTTGGAAGGAGTATTTCAAAGGAATATTTCCCCCCCTTTCCAGATGGCACCTTCACCCGTGGCTCCCCTCTTTCTCCCAGCCCCCTTCCCTGGAATGTAGTTCAACAGCTTAGGGTTGTGAGGAGTGGGGCTGAGAGAATGGGGAGGTCTTGTCTAATAGCCACAGCCTAGAAAAAACCTTTTGTGATGTTTATTATTATTTACTCCATGGTTTCAGCCTGCAGTTCCCAAAGCTTCTGGTGCCAGCCTAGGGATTTGTGGCGATTTTATTTTATTTTAATTTTTCGGGGGGGCGGGGGAGCCTAGTTTGCCACAAACCAGAAATAAGGTGCCACGGAGTGGGAAGAAGGGGTTTCAGTGCAATTGAAAAGTCTCTCTCTCTCTTCCCCTCCTCCCCCCCTTCCCTTCTTGCTAAAGGTTTTGTTTATGTAACACTCCAGTTTAGGGTAGGTTTTTTTCTTTCCTAATGGATCTATTTTTATTTTTCTCAGTATTTTTATTCTCACCCCTCATAGGATGGTGTATCCCTCTCTTTTGCTGTCTGGAGTGTGGGTGGCTTTTGAAATATCATTGGGAATTCGATTATAGAATTATTTTATTAATAGTTTTGTTTACGTGGTGGTGGTGGGGAGAACTGACATAACCAACTGAATTGCTTTCAGGAATATTTACTCCCCCAGGAGAATTTAGGAGTGCGGGATCTGTTTTTTGATTGTGGTAGGAAGGTTGGGGGTTGATAAACAGACCTGATTTAGTTGCTAGAGGCAGAGATAAACAAACTTATTTGGATTTTGTGCTTTAAAAGAAGGGGTGAAATCAACAGCACTAATGTTTATAGCATGAGGACAATTTACCCAAAGAAAATTTGTTAATGTTTTGTGTGCATGTTTTTATACAAAGCTTCTGTTTATTTTTAATGTTGTTTTTAGCAAATAGGAAATGACTACCCTTCATGGTAGAATCTGAGCTATTTTTATTCTGGAGTTTAGAATTACAACATGTCATACCCTCCCAAATGCAAATTTCAATTGATAGTTAATTTCACCAGGGGGAGGGTTGAGAACTCCAGCTGTTTAGTGGAAATAATCCTCATTGTGTATAATTTTTGAAGAGGACTGTGCTGGAGTGGGGATGAGGCCCATTATGACCTGATGCATTTTCTCCCCTACTTTTTTTTTCTGCTTGGTAGCTGACATCTAGAATGACTAAAGCATTTTAGGAGACAAAGCAGTTTTTTGGTATATTTATGGCTTGGTGGTAGATGAAGAGAAGTAAATAGGTTGACATTCCTCCCAATCCACATTAGTTTCCGATCTCCTCCTCTCTTTTCCTGTGACAAAAGAATCCAGAGGCTTTTTAAAACTGTAGCTCTTATTATTGTTACCCCCGTGTTCTTGGTATTTGAGACAGGGGTAGATCATTTGAGACGGGTAGATCGGTTTGTTTCTTGTGGACAGCAAAGTTAGGAAGTTTTGTATGTCAGATGACTCTCTTCTTTACCTTCCTCCTTCCCCAGTCTTTTTGTTTGTCTGGCTTTCCTTCATATCTCTGGGCCTACACTCTGAATTCATCCTAAACAACTGAGCCACTTCATTTTTCTGTGTAGTCCTCCTATCTGTAAACCGATCTACACATTATCTGAAGTAAGTGTGTGTTTGAGGGGTGCGGGCGGGTTGGGGATTGAAGCTGTTTTCTAGTGGTGAATAAATGAGAGAGAACTGGACTGAAGGAATGTACTTGAATGTGGCTTGAATTTTTTTTGTTTGCTGCCATTTTCATTACAATCTCCCATTTCAGCTTCTCTTTAATGTCTCTAGTATATAATCATGGCATAGATTTACAGCCTGCCAAGAGTTACCTTGTCTAGGAAGGGGCTAGAGAGCAAGTTACAAGTCTGCTGCTTTTTACTGCTCTGACAGGTTTAGGAGAGGAGTGGAGTCCTTCTTTATTATTCCTATTTTCAATCCCAACACGTCCATGTCCTTTTGTAGATGTTTCTTTGTGACCAGGGAACGGGAGAGGTTGGTTGCTCGTGCTCTCTCTAAATTGCAAGGGGGAGTGTGTTTTTTAACTGATGTTTAATAATCAACTGGATGATTATGTTCTGACACTGAGTCATTCATTGTTTCTCTTCTGATCCCTTCTCTAAATACTGGAAAGAGCCTAGAAGCAGAGATTTGCATTGCATTTTGACTCTGTTGGATTGATTGTCTCCTTCCCCACACCCCTCTCTTGATTTTCCTCACTGCCTAAATCCAGGCCCAGTGGAGTTGTTCTATTACATGCAGAGCCGTGCACAAAAGATCAGATGCTTCCTGTGCCCCACTGTGGAATGACTTTCAAGGAAGTTTTATATCCAGAATATAGGGAATTACTCAGATTACCTGCGATCTGATACTGGTGACTGTAAAAATAAATAAAAATATTATGATCAGCCTAGGCATGTGCGTAAGTTTCCTCCTCTTTTCCATCCCCATACTTCCCTTGGTAAGGTGTGGGGGGGGGGAGCTCGTGCAGCTCAGTATGTCCTTGAGGCTTGTGGGACTTGCTCCCTTCCCTGTTGCATGGCAGTTGCACTCCCCTCTCGCCCTGGATGAGCTAGTGCCCCCTGTGAAATGACGAGCTGCTTGTTTTGGAAAAGTGTTTGCAGGCAAAAGGCCTCAGGAAGAGCTTGCAACTCAGCCGATTGGTTGCTCTGTTACTACCCGGAAACTGAGGCCTGGGCGGAGCAACACGAACAGCTGATAGAGTGTGTGACAAGAGTGTGTTTATATGCTGGAGAGTGGGGGCTGGGGAAAGAGAAGGAGGCCCAGTGAAAGCCTTTGAAAACAAGCTCAGGGCAATCTTTGGAGGAATGGGTTTTTTTGGTGTGTGTGGAAAATTTCTTATAGGCAAATGAGTACAATGGGTATTGGGTATCCCTGAAATGTTAATGTGTGTGATTCTTGGAGCCCTGCAATTACATCTCTTGGAGGTGATTCTGGTAGGATTTACAATAGTATTGAGGTTGGGAGTTTATTCTGCACCAGAATAGCAGTGTGCTTATGAATGCAGTTTATTTGCAGACTCTGAACTCAATTTTACTTTATTTCCCTTTTATATAGAGTCTTATGACTTGATTACACTGTCTAAACTTTTAAGTATCCGAGCTGAAGTTAGAAAAGAATGTCACACACTGTGCATGAAAGGAATTATAAATACAGCCACATTTAGTTTGTTGAATCTCCATTTTTTTTCAGCCATTGGGACACAAATGGCTGCTGTTGCAGCAAAAATTTTAAAGTGCTGAAACTTTTTGAAGAACAGATATATTACACCAGTTGACAGAGGGATGACTTTGTTAGAATTAGGTCATTTTAAAACTATTCCAAATTATCTGAGGCTAAATGCTAAGATGTTTCTCCATTTACTTGTGTATTGATGGATGATTTGTAATTGCAAAAGACAGTAGTATTGGGTTATATCAGTTGTGTTAGATTAGCTGAATCAGAGGACAGAAAACATCTTATGTTCAGGATAAATTTCATTTTAAGCTAAAACTTCCACAAGGTAGAATGTAAATCCTGAAAATGTCATGGGAAAGTTTTTATACCTTTTGGTCTCCATTTTAATTGACTCTGAAGGGATGGGAGAAGTCAGGATACTTTTTCAAACAGATGAAGACTTGGAAACAAAATGCTTCGAATGCTTGGGAGTATGTGGGGGTTTTTTGGCATTAGTAGCTTAGGCTGTGATAGCAAACAAGATATTGTTACTAACCTCAGTTGAACAGTGACCAGTATGCCTCATATTCACTGTCTGAGTGCATGTTCTCCTACCTGCCATTTTAAGAACTTAAGCCCATGTATCATTTTGCTAAAACATAAAAGCAACTTTCAGTTAAAATTCTCACAGCCTCAATGGCAACCTTCAAGAGTATCATCTTGTTCGCTTCAGAGCTGAATTTACCTCTACTAGCTGATGAATTCCCCCCCCGCCCACTCTCTCTGTAAGTACCATTGTTGCCTTGTCAGTCTGATTGCGGAGTTCAGTGAAGTTAGACTTGCAATACAAACTTGAAAGGGTGCTGCACCTGCTTAATAATATAGTTTTATGTCAATAACCATGAATTTGGTTAAAACATTAGATTGTAAAGCTAGAGCAGACATTTTAATCTGACCTGGTTTAAAACAAAGACTTTGTGGATTTTTCGGCATTTGAGTTAACAACTTGTGCGTACCATACTACTTGGTTTCAGAGCAATGATTTTAGTGAACTGTATGCCATTGCAGTCTTTTTGGAGGTTACATTTATGGTTCTCAGAAGCAATTCTTCGTAAAACTAAACTGGAATTAGATTGCTGAGAATTGAGTAAAGTATGCTTTACTAAACACTTACTGATTAAAGGTTTCAGAGTAGCAACCGTGTTAGTCTTTATCAGTAAAAAGAAAAGGAGGACTTGTGGCACCTTGGAGACTAACCAATTTATTTGAGCATAAGCTTTCGTGAGCTGCAGCTCACTTCATCGGATGCATGCGTGAAAGCTTATGCTCAGATAAATTTGTTAGTCTCTAAGGTGCCACAAGTCCTCCTTTTTTCTTTTTACTGATTAAGCAAATCTTGGAAGCTGTTACTGTTACTACCAAGTAAAATATGCATGTATGCTTTTTAGAAAAGCTAAGTGGCTTGCTTTGTAAAATTGTCTTTATTCTTATTCCTCATATTGCCGAGTTTAGAAAGGCCTACTTGTAGCACCAGTTATAATGCTTTTGTGTAATGTGAGGGCATTCTGATGTAAATTGGTAAAGATTCAAAGTCAGTTGTGGATGATTTTGTAGTATAGTTACTAACCCTTAAAAGGGAAGCTCTTGCTATGGTGAGAACCCCAAAATGTGTTAAAAACAATTTCTTGGCAGAAAGCAAATAACCTTCTACATCTGTCATGGCTGTGAATCATTCACACACTAGTAAAATTTCAACATGTAAGAGTAGCCATAAGATGCCCTCTGTTGAATATTTGCCGTCTCCTCTCTGGCTTCTTTGGGTTATGTTTCCATTTGCCTCTGAAACCTTAGATGTAATGTCCTAAGTAAAAGAATGGACTGCAAAACACTGTTTCCAGTTATCGGTGCTACAGTAGCATAAAAAAAAAGGCTGTGCTCCCTAAAAATCTTCTGGAAGGACGTACTCGTAAAACTCACGCCTTGACTCTTCTGTGTTCCTGCACTGTTGCTATTGAAGTGCCCAGCAGAATGGTGTTGGAGTGGTGTAGTTAATGCTCTTGCTACAGAGTGCTGTTGGTACATTACCTTGCCAAACTTAGTCTAAATCGGTTAGTAGTAACCTGGGTTTCTGCTCGACAACACAGTATGAGGCCTTGTGATTCATTTCCATCAATAGAGGGCAAAAGTCAGTTCATTATAGTAGGTGTAGATCAGCATACAACTTCAGCTTTGTAAAAGCTGTAGGATAACATCCTCAAGCATTACAATTTTGGGGTTTTTTAAAGCAATTTAAAGGAGCAGGAGTAGGCAACTGCAGACAGTTGAGAGGTGAGAAGCAAAGCAGGAAGGGAACACCTGAGCACTGCAGTGGTATAGAATGATCATTCACTGTTGCTACATAACTTGTCATTCTTAGCACCTGTTGCTGTTTTGTGCACTTTTAAAACAATGTAATTGACTGCCATATAGACAACAGATTACTATTAAAAGTAGAAAAGTGCCCACAATTAAAGGGGCAGGGGACAGTATGGAACTTCCTACGAGCCAAACAGCTATCCTGAATTATGCCAATATAACCATTATTAAGGTGTAAGTTTGAAGATGGTAAGAGACATTTCCAAGTACTCAGTCATTTTTTCCTTTCCTGGAGTCCTGCCCATGCTCTTGGCAAGAAAGATGAAAGGTAACTGCTGAATAACACGTTTTTGAATGTCAAATGCAGCTATATATGTGGGTGTATATGCAGGTATTTAGCAATTCATTATTTGCCTTCTCTTATTGTGTGTGGTCAACTCCCCTGCTTTCATCACATTTTTCAGTGGCCTCTGTCCATATATTTCTGGAATAGCCCACATACACAGAGGATTGCTGTTTGCTTCTCCCCACCAAATAGTGCAGGCATGACAAAAGAATCTTACAACCTTAGTGTCTCTAGTTCTAATAGGTCATCCAGTGTGTCTGTATGCCAGCAACCTATTGATACCTACAGACTACTTGAAATTTAATTGCAGAAAACACTAGAAAATGTCCCAAGTGATGGCTCTTCCTTAACATCACTTGGATGACTATTCTATAGTTTAATAGATCTTGCTGTCAGAAAGTGTCTCTATTTTTGACTGACATT
Source organism: Eretmochelys imbricata (assembly GCF_965152235.1). Taxonomy (NCBI): domain Eukaryota; kingdom Metazoa; phylum Chordata; order Testudines; family Cheloniidae; genus Eretmochelys; species Eretmochelys imbricata. The sequence goes on from NC_135572.1 coordinate 354,953,315, forward strand.
TTCAGTTCTTTAATTTAATCCAGTTTCTCCTTGTTCTACCCTCTTATAGCACCCAAAATTCCTCTGTCCTTGATGCTGACACACTTCAAATACTACTAGAATGTAATTTTCCCCGCCCCCAGGTTATTCATCACTAAGCCTAACTGTCCATAGAGATTCCCCACAAATCAATCTCTGTAGCGTTCTGATCACTTTTATTTGTATACCTAAGTGTTATATTCTTCAGCTTCTTTCTCCCTCCAATTTAGCAATATTTTTCTGGTAATGAGGTACCTGGAACTGAAGAGGGGATTGCATGCAGTATCTGGAAGGAGAGATCTGTGATTGCATGGCCTTCAGGCCCTGTGTTCTCATTCGTATTTGCAGCTGAGACTGATGCCAGCTTCAAAACTAGTGTGGTTTTAACTGATGCTGCATTCCTGGCACTATTTCTCATGGTGATCTTGACATTCTAATGACCTTAAATCACTTGCCTTATTTTCCATAGCAATATGAATGCCTGGAATAACGAGTTGACTTAGTCTCCAAAAAGAGGCCAGGTTAATCATGCTCTTCGCACACTGCTGTTTTTGGTTTGGGATGCCGTATCTCACCCATTGTTGAATGGAAGCATCTTTGTCAGCAGTATCATTATAATTGCCATGTTGACTGGCAGATATACTATAACTATAGATTACAGGGCACGTTTTACACACAACGTGAAAGGTATGTAGCGAAATACAGAAAGTAACATCTCTGACTTCACTTTCTATTTAATCACTTTGAAGGGACTTCTAGTGTAACTGTTTAAATTATATTCTTTATTCTGTAATGATGAGTGCTGCTCTACCATTCCAGAAGTGGCTGCATTTCAGTGGCATGTGCTCTCTCTAATTAAAGTGCAGTGAGATCCTTTAGAATAAGGGGAAGAGTATGGGTGTAAGAATAACTTCCATTATAGTATTAATACAAATTGTTAGTTACTATATTGGTCATTCTAAAACGTTCTGTAATACCTATGAAAATTTGAGTCTGCAAATTTGGGCTCTTTCTGTGACATCATCAACTAAATTTTGGTATCAAATTTTGGCTAAGACCTTGTTAGTAAAATTAAGTAAAATTCATTGATAGTAACTGCTTTTTAGAGGTTTTCCATCCTCTGGGAAAGTCTGAGGTGTGAGGCTCTAGTTTAGTTATTAGTCTAGAAGCTACCAAGCCAGCCTCTGCAAGTATTTCAAGGCCCTGTCTATGTTGGTGCTAGATCCGTGAGCTCTATTTTGTTTAAGCACTTTCCTTGCTAATGACAATTCATTGCAAAAGTTACTTAACATTATTCCTAAATTCCAGTGTGTTTTATATGTGGCCTTGAACATTCATGATACGTGTTGAGGGTGAGACCTGGAATGTAAGTTACACGTTTGCAAACCATTGCTGCTTTCTTGAATGCAAGATAACGCTGGTATAACACCTGGTTGTTTCTAGTCAATTATTTGTGGAGCTCTGATGGGCTGGTTATATTAGAGAGAACGTATACATAATAATGAGTGGTGTTGGGGAGCAGATGGGACACTGCTATTCATCCCTTCTCATAATACAATAAGGGAACAGTCAAATGGAAATACGTTAAATTTAAAACTGAAAAAACCACAACTTTTTCACACAACACACCTGTAGAACTTGCTGCCACAAGATACCATTGAGGCTAAGAATTTAGCAAGGTTTAAAATAGGATTGGGCGTTTATATGAGTAACAAGAATATCCAGAGTTGTTATAGAAAAGGTGGAAAAAACCCAAAGGGTATGTCTACACAACCCAGGTCAGCAAGCCTCCTATACCGGGTTGGCAGATTTGGGCTAGCAGGGCACACGCTGTGTAGACAGCGCTTTGAAGTTGCTGCTCAGGCTCTGAAGCGCACCCTGCTCCCTAGGCTTCAGAGACTGAGCTCCAGCCTGAACTGCAAGTTCAGAGCGCTGTCTACAGAGCTATTTTTAGAGCACTAGCATGTGCCCTGCTAGCTCACTTCTGTCAACCCAGGCTGGTAGTCTCATTACCACAGGCTGTGGGCTAAATTCCCGCTAAGGGCGGCTGCCTATTGAGTGCTGCGGCGGGGAGAGATGCCTCTCCCCAAGCACTGAACCTGCCACAGCGCCCTCTCCAGCCCTGGACCTGCTGGGGGACAGGCGCCCCTCCCTCTGGCTCAGCCCCGGATCTTCTGCACCCGCGGCTGGGGGACAGGCGCCCCTCCCTTTGGCTCAGCCCCAGACCTTCCCCACCCGTGGCTGGAGGACAGGCACCCCTTGCCCCGGTCCTGACCCAGGCCCGGACCTGTCGTGGCTGGGGGAGAGGTGCCTCTCCTCCCCCCCCCATCCAGGTGCTGCTGCAGGGACAGAGAGCTGGGGGGGAGTCCTCTCTCTCCACTGTAGCCTCACTGAGCCCCATTGCACCCAAACGCCTCAGCCCCCTCCCACATTCCAAATCCCTCAGCCCCACCCCACCACATGAATTTTATGTGCACCAATATGGAGGTCATGTGTCACACACCACCGCCATATTGGTGCACATAACAAAATTCAATCTGCACATGAGTGGGAAAAATTAGAGGGAACACTAGCTGTGGGATATACCTTAAGCGTTCTGGAAGGGAGAACCATCCCTATTCAGGGCATGAGCTGACTTCTAATGCGGGGTAGGAGGAAAGCTTTCCAGGGGCATATTTTCTCATACCTGCCTACTGACAGGTTTCTTGCACTTTCCTCTGAAACAGCTGGTACTCCCCAGTGTTTGAGGACAGGATATTTCATCCACTGGAGCCGATCTGATCCAATATGGCAGCTCCTATGATGGTTCTTGGCTGCTCCAGTCCAGAATAGGATACTAGAAGAGAATTCTAGACTTTTCTGTATAAAAGAGCAGCTAAAAGTTGCAAAGTATCTGAAATATTAATTCTGGATGTTCTTGATTTACCTTCTATGCAGTGGATTAATACAGGCAAAATTGAAATGATTTATAAAATATTAACATAACCACTTTGGCGTCTTAGCAGACTAGGTGTTGCTTCATCTGTCCTCACAGTGGCAGAATCATATGCCCTAAAACAGTTAAGGGAAAAGCCTGGAAACATGGGAGAATGTTGTCAGCAAATCCACTGGTTTGCAGTGGAATAGCTATGGATAATGAACCTAGATCAACTGCAATGTATTGTCTGCAGAGACTTGACTGAGCTTTAGAACATTTCTGATCTTAAACAAGGCTCTCTGCAGAGCTGAGAAGTTCTATTTTTAAACTGTGCAGTGAATAAAGACTGAAACTATGAGGCTCTAGTTTAGTTATTAGTCTAAAAGCTACAAGGCCTGCTTTTGCAAGGGTTTCAAGGCTCTGTCTACACTCTTCTGAATCTATTATCTCGCTTCTGTTCAAGTATGTTTCTTGCTAATGGGGTTTCCTTGCTCAGTGATGCTGAGCCGCAAATGGCTTGAGTAACTTTGACTTCTACTGTGTGAACAACTTAAATTGAAAGGTTTCTTTAAAAAATAGGGTGTTTTTTTGTTTAAAATGTGCTATTTTGTTGTCTGGATTCAAAAATGGAGACAAGCCTTTGGGGTCTGCAATAGTGGGACCCTGTTGGTGTTGGCTACTCTTTTAAATAGTCTCTAGTCCTCTTTGCTGTAGAGAGCATAACATAAGCAGATTGCTGATATCTTTTATAAATTTCATTCATTATTTACAGCCACCTAGAGCTAGCTAGCTTTGGAGCTCATAGCTGTTGATTCCTGGTTTTGATGGGGAGCTTGCCAGTTCTTGGCTGCTTGGGTTTCTTGTGACAGCACTAAGACCACTCTAGCTCCCTCCTAACAGGCTGCTGCAACTGAGGTGGTTCCTTTGAGCCTCCCACTCTGGCCTCCCTCAATGGGGTAGGGGCAGTTCCATGTAGGAGCTGGTTCAACTAATAGCATCTTACGTGGCAGAAGTGTGGACCTATCTCTCCATCCTTCGAAGCCACAGTGCTTGGATACCATTGTGACGGGCACAGTGTAAGAACCTAGATGGATAGTAATAGCACCCCTTTGGGAGCAGGGAAGGAGAAAGGAGGCAAGATCGGGAGGATCTCAAGATGGGGCATAGCAAGGACCACTGATAGTGTGACAGGGGAGGGGGAAAGGTGGGAAGTGTAAGAATGGGACAGAAGAGCAAAGGGGAAGAAAAACATGAGTGAGCAAGGAAGTGAATGATGGAGAACAGAGACAACCACAAGCAAATGGGATTCTAGGTTTTCAAAGAGAACAAGAAGACAGAAATAGGGATGGTAGGGAGGGGGTGTGATGGGGTGCCCATCCCACACAAGGCCTGGCGGAGTTAAAGTGGCTAGGCAGGCCAACTAACTGCCCAAGCTGCACATGAAGGAGATGGGGAGCCGGCCACTAATTAGAAATGGGTCCAGCTGGGCACAAACAGGAGGGGCCTGTATAAAGCCCAGGAGCTGTGGGCAGCAAAAGACTGCAAGGAAGTTGTCTACAGTCACTCCCTGGAGGAGGGAGCTTGGGCTGGCAAACCCAGAAAGAGGGGGAAGCTAGATAAGTAGGAAGAAATGCAGGGAAACAGCACCAAGGGGTAGGGCTGTACAGACCCTGGCTGCTTGTGGTCCCTGGGCTGTTGGGCGGAAGGCTGAGGTTGGTAAGTTTGAGGCACCCACTGAATCTTGAGTAACCAGCATTAATTAACTGTTGCAAGGCTAATTTAAAACTGCCCAGAATGTCCTAGGTGCTTCCCGCTTGTTTGGGAAACATTTCTGGGATGTTTGTATGGAATCACAAGTACTGGCAACTATGCCTGGGACAACTTGTGCTTCTGTATCCGAGGAGGCTGGCGGTGGCCCAAATGTTCCCCTCCCCCTTTTTAAATTAAGTGTGGGGGGACTAAGGTCAAATGAAACCGGTTAAGTTTGAGACACAAGGGCAGAGAAGAGAAATAATGTTGCTGACATTCCCTAAATCTTTAAAGCTGGCCCTACCAAAAACCAACATGTGCTGCTGGGTATTGGTTACATATAGCAGTAATGCAAGTATTAAATCTTACAATAACTTGGCAGCTTCCACGCTGTGCTACTGCCGTGGGAGAGTGATACATCCATATCAGTGGTACCTAGAATAGTCTTGCATGGATTTTGCTACTATTCTTAGTCAATTTGCATAAAGTTATTTTGTGTTTGGCTTACAGTAGTTGCACATTTGAAAAGGAAGGACAATGTACTGCAGGTGAGCTCTTACTAAGGTCTGAGTGGCATATTCATCCTTCATAATCCCTTAAATCAAATGCCAGTATTGTAAATTAGATAAAGGAAGAATAAAAACTCCAAAAAATTAATTTCTCTGCACCTCGGAAAATGTCAAATCCACACTGATGTGCAGCATAGAGTTGTATTGACTTAGTCCTGAACTCTGTTTAAAACGTATCACACTTGTCTTTTAGGCTATCGTTTTCAACATGCCAATGTTTCACCTCTGAAATAAGGGATGCTGTGAAAACAAAAGGAAACTAGAAATGGTGTGGCATTAATAAATTTAACATACCTGACGACATAGACAACTTAAGTTAGTCCTTCTGATTTCAATAACTACCACAGTTAGTTACAGAAAGCCCACGTGTGACAGTGGTGAGATGAACTTGTATCCAAAATGAAGAACGTGGCATTCAGATTTGGTGGTCTCTTCAGTTGAAAAGTTAGGACAGGGGAGATCAGATCCTTGTAACTTAGCACCGTGTCTAAGTACTTTCCTTGTGCTCCTTGAAAGAAAAGGTATTTGAGGAGGGAGGAGTACTAGCTCAGTCTCTGTTGTAGTTGCTACTGTATCAAACAAGTAAAGTTGGTCTTTCATCACTGCTCAAGATAGAAGTTTCAAAGCAGTGGCCAAAATAATATAAGGTAGTGTGTTCTGGAAACCAAACTGGTAGTCTAGTAAGTGTTTCTCTGTAGAAGTGCTGTCTTTTTACGAAGAATAATTCATTTAAAACTAAACTTTTGACAGTGGTACCATTCTTGGGTTGCTTCATTCACAAAGCAGGCACATGGCTCAAAATAAGAATCAGATGCTTAAATTTCTTATTACTAATTTTTTGTTGAACAGAATTGAGTTCAATTTTTTAATCACTAAAGGGATGTCAGATTTCTTATTGACAGGTTTCAGAGTAGCAGCCGTGTTAGTCTGTATTTGCAAAAAGAAAAGGGAGTAGTTGTGGTACCTTAGAGACTAACCAATGTATTTGAGCATGAGCTTTCGTGAGCTACAGCTCACTTCATCAGATGCATTCCAATGAAGTGAGCTGTAGCTCACAAAAGCTTATGCTCAAATTTTAGTCTCTAGGGTGCCACAAGTACTAGATTTCTATTAAATCTGACTTTATATATAATGTTAAATTCATGTTTATGGCTTAGTTTTGCCAGCCATTATGATTTTATTATGGTTGCCACAATATTTCGTGGGTTTTTTTCTTAAAGCTGCAGCTCTTGGAGTCATGTGAGTCTGTGAGAATCTCAGCTTTCATTTAAAAATAACTTTGGAGGGCCTGACTTGTGATTCTGTATTGCCTGGAGTTGGCAATATTGATATCTTCATACCTAAATCTTCTGATTATGAGTTTAAACATTGCTGCGTTTGGTGGGGTAAGCAGCGAGAGACTTAACGGTAAATATTTAAGCCCTGCTATACATAGAGTAAGTGCAGTGCTCTGGGCATAAATTGAGAGCAGCAGCACTGGTAATAGCTGGAAAAATGACCACAAACTAGGGTTGTGGTTAAATGTGAGGGTGTATTTCTTAAAGTAGTCACTTAAACTAGAAGCCCTATTTACATTACTAATTTGTTGATATTTAATTTTTTCTCAACAGGGACATTGAGAATTTTTGTTTTTATTGACAAGATGTAAAATTGAAATGATTAGTTATAGGAGAGGATATCAATGTTAGTGGTCCTCGCATTCAAAAAAGAGGAACCATCTGTCCCCATTTAAAAATCTTCATCAAATAAATGCACACATCTCCTTTCGAGGAAATAAGAAGATACTTTAACTAAATTTAAGCATTTTATGTTCAGTCTCCTAGATTTCAAGGCTAGAAGGAACAATTAAGTAATCTAGTTTGACCATCTTTCTCATTTAGCTCATGCTACTTTTTAGAGTGTAAAAGTTTTGAGGAGACAAGTATTGATGGCCTAACTCATGTAAAGATTGAAAACAGACCGTTATAGATTATAACAATAACCCATAAATGAGTCAATTTGTATTTAACATCTGGGATACTTTCTCAGATTTGTCCAGATAAGGTTTCGTAGAAAACAGATGAAGACTTGAAGCCAAATCCTCAGCTGTTGAAAATCAGCACAGTTCCTTTCACTTCATTGGAGCTACACTGATTTATATTGCCTGAAAATCTGCCCCTTAAACTGCATTGTCAGTTCTTCAAATGTCAGTTGATCTGCATGGGCGGGAAAGAGTATTTTTGTCAGTTTACCCTAACACTTTGGAGGAAATCAAAGAGGAAAATTCACAGTTAAGCAAGACAGATTGGATCTTATTAATATTCACTCATGGCACTAAATAGACAGCAGCCACCACACTTCTTTAGGCTACATTGTGGAGATGCCATGGAAGACCAGACAATTTGAGACTGGGCTCTTCAGATGACTTCACAAGTAACATAATTGAATACAAAATTTATCAGTGTTCCTCTCGAAAATCTTGAATGTGGGGGGGAGGTGGGCGGAGTGGTGTTTTTCTAGAAACTCAATTGAGGCCTTGCTCCTGTCACCTTTTCCTGTCAGTTGGGGTTACTCACTTGAGTAATGGTCATTTGAGGACAGTCTGGTTGGGTCAGACCTTTAAGCTGTCCTTATTTGCCTCTCTACATTGTTACTCCCCAACAGTTAAAGATACAGGCAGTAACTCTCCATAAGCTGCTTAAACAAGACCTAAGCCTTCACCGGAAGGTTGAAATTTCCTTTCACAAGTCTAAATTTCCTATATGTGCAAGGATTCTTCCCAGTATATTTAGGGAATAGTCAGGGTTCTCAGGCTTTTGTTCTTGTATTCAAAAACATTTTGTCAAAATAAACATATTCTAAGTGTCTTAACAGCAGTTGTGGTTCCAAATTCTCCTATGTAACTCTACAGGCTTCCCAAGACATTGACTTCTCAGCTGTTACTAGCAGAGGTGCAGGTCGTTAGTTCTGCAAAGAAGACACTTAGAAAATGGACAATCTTGCATCCTCTACAGTTCAGCATAAAATTTGTGATCTGTAGAAGCCTCAGCATAGTCACCAGTAGATAATGTGTTCTGTTTCAAACTGCTGTTATACCAAGCACCTGCAGCCATGGTAGTAATTGTTGGGAGTCTGTTGTGGCCAGGCAGTTGCACGTAAAATGGTCACCAGTCCAGGGCTTTGATGCCGGCGTATTAAAGGTTTTTCTTCTTGCTGCTTGGAACTTCTTATAGAGATGATCTCCTCCAAGGAGGAAGGTAACCAGGTGGTGTGGTGCCAGAGCATAGTCTGACCCAGGCAGTACAGTAACAGGCCTGCATATTTTGGCCATTATGGTTTTGTAGCTTTTAGCCAGCTTCCCACCTATACACACACTTAATCTGGTGTTCACGTAAGGTGCCATGGAGAATAAAGTCATCTGTATCATAATTTCCATCCTATACCTAGCCTGTGGATAAAGAAGTTTGCTTTGCTGACTCAGAAGGGTGCTATCTAGGCATGCGCTGGTAACCAGTCTCCATGCTCTCTTCAGTTCTTGCTGCCTTCTGAGACTATTGACAGGTTCATCAACTGGTGTGGTAGATATGGAATGTAGACTCTTGCCACTAAAAACTGAATGAGATCCATCAATTTCTTCCATGTAATCCACAGAATTATCAGTTAGTAGAGAGCTCACTATCGATATGGGCTAAAGTCAAATAGACAAGCTACAAGTGTGATGCTCCATATCCCAGTCCCTCAGGCCTGCAGTCCCACATTTCTAATTTATTTGCCAGGGCTGGTCTAATATTTGCATACGTAAGACAGCAGTTTGCATATGCATTGGACTCCCTCAGATGTATGAGTTTGCAAGTTCTTCTTGATTTCCACAAGTATGTTGCATATTAATATACCCTAGACAGTTTGTAAAAGAACTAAAATAACATTTTGTACAAAATGGGTGGGGGCTGAATGGTTCAGTGAATTAGTAATAGAATACGACCTTTTCCACCTCTAATTACTGGCTTGAATCCAGCCCAGGTTAGTAGTGACTGAAAGGAGCCTGGTGTCTTATGAAATGAGTTGGTCTGTCCAGTTTCTAAATCACAGGATACTTGTTGGCAATCTCTGCAGAGGCCAAAAAGGGAACTCTTTGCACTCTAGAGGTGGCCCTCTGTGTTAGTGTTGAAGTCTGCTGGTTATTTGTGGAAACATTTCTTTTTCACTTCAGGGAAATTGGGGAAAACCATTATTTTCTCATTAATATGTGAAATAATTTTAAGGGAGAAAAGCATTTCTTGCTCCCTGCTTTCTAATTCTTTCTTTTTCCTCACCTAATTGCCATCCTGATGGCTTTAATGGAGAGATGTGTAGGTAGGGAAGTTTAATGAAAAATTTCAGTAAATTCAAATGTGCTTCTGGATCAAGTGGCATGGAATGTTTGATCAACTCTATTCCTTAACTATTTTATGATTAGGAAATTGAAACAACTTAGAATGGGAGGTGCAGTGGCTTAATAGCTACTTCCTGTTTAAACTTAGTTGAATATTGGAGGGATTCTGTTTATTTGCAGCAGCACAATGGTTAAGTTTCTGTACTTAAAATGAAGGCAACTGTGCTGTAGAACATTGGTTCTCAAACTTCATTGTACTGTGATCCTTCTTCTGACAACAAAAATTACTACATAACTCAAGGAGGGGGGACCGAAGCCAGAACCCCCCTCAGCCCTGGGTGGCAGTGGGAGGCAAGGCTGAAGCCCAAGGGCTTATGCCCTGGCAGGGGGCATGTAGCTTTAGCCCTCCTTCCCCTTGGGCTTCAGCCCCGGGCGGTGGGGCTTGGGCTTTGGCCTCTGCCCTAGGCCCCAGCAAGTCTAACACCAGCCTTGGCGTTATGACCCATTTTGGGGTCCCGACCCACAGTTTGAGAACCCCTTCTGTCGAAGATTTAAGTTCACTCTAATTAGATTTCAGAGCTATTACAATTGTGTGATTTGTCCCTGGTCTAGTATTGATGCAAAGAAAAAATGTCAAGGAATACTCTTTCTGTTTGTCAACTAATTGTAATTAAGCCGTATTTCTTTCTCTCATCCTCCAAAAGAGTTAATAGAGTACAAAGCTCAAACAGAGTAGCTGGGGGTCCAAGCAATGAAATTCCTTTACATTGTCATTACAGTTGATAGTGCAGATTAAATTACCTTGATGTATGCAAAATTTAGTTACAAAGAGAAGTTATTAAACTGAGGCTGTTCTTTTGATGTGTAGAACAGAAATGTAGACTATTGTTGCCCTTCGGGAAACCTTAGGGTGAAGGTTTCTTTCTCTCTGGCTATTGGAAATGTGTGGACATACATTTAAATTGTTAATTTATAAAAATGCCTAGAACTCTATCTTCAGACAATTATATGCATCTCGCAAGGGAGTGGAAGAGAGAAGGAGGAAAAGTAAATCCTGATCTGATATACCAGGAACAAGGTCTGGTAGCTGAAGCATAGGATTGGGAATCAAGAGGACCTGACTTCTGTCCTGCTTCTGCATAGATTTATGTGACTTTGGGCAAGTCACTTAAATCCTTTGTCCCAGTTTCCCCACCTTTGAAATGTGAACAGTGATACTTCCTGCTTAATAGAGTTGAAGCTTAATTAGTCAATATTTGTAAAGCACTTTAGGATCCTTAGTTGGAAGGTATCATTATTATTCCAATAACTTGTCCAGCTACAGTGAACTCCTGAAACTTTCTCCATGGCAGTCTCGAGACCGTCATCAATTTCTCCCCCCTCAGTTCATTCACAAGGCCCAGTGTGATGTCTTTCAGATGGAACAGCAGCAAACAACCAAATGAGGTTATGGGATTCCCTTTCAGAACACTCTGTACTGCTTCACTAATGGTTGAGGATCATATTGAATGATGTGATATACTACATATCTATTGCTTTCCTCATCCACTGCCCACATGGCAGCTTGCTCCCTCCAGCATTGCCAAGTTTAGTTTTTAAACGGAGCCTCTGCCTTGCTGTGAGATACATAGTCAGGTCTCAAACTTAGTATCATTTGTGCAGGCTTAGTGTCAAGGCTAAAGGGAAAGCTGCAGTGTTTGTGCCATACACCGAACATCTTGCTAACTTTGTTCTGGATGCAGCTGTTTAATGATTGGCTTGTGATGATCTACTCTGCAAGTAAAATGCCATTGTATGAATTAGAGGTTGAATACTCTCAATACTGCTTTCATTCTGGTGCTAGGACACACTACACGCTGAAAAGCATTGGACAATGCTGTGAGCGTTGTTTAGATTTGACTAGGCACTGTTAATGATTTGTGAAATTTCTGCACTGGCATATTAACTTGTAAAAACAAAGTCCAAAATACTTTTTAGCTTTCTTCTTTGGCAACATTATTTTAATCTCTGAAGGTTGTCCTTCTGTTGCAGTAGTAAGCTAATGTAGGGACCATTGTTACTGAAGGAATCCCACTTCTAGACTTTGAGACTGAGTCAGCATTTGTTTAAAATCACTACCTCTTAAACACTGCAGTGGACCTTTTGTCATAAGGAAAACTTTTTTAGGAAAAGCCTTGTAGTGTTCAATCCCTGTGGATTTGTTTTATTTTTCCAAAAGGCTGGTTAGGTGTTTTTTAAATACTTGCCTTTAGTAGGTATCCTGATATTTAACTCTTTGCTACTAAATCTGTCAACATGGATTGGATAAAAGATGAATAGCTAATGGAAAAAATAGTCAGCGCACCAGACTGAGTTACTAAAATCTCATGGGAGAATAAACAAGTGAACTCTTTTCTTGCAGGTGGTTTGACTATTAGCTGAAAACATGGCATAGCTTTCTTGGGCACATATTTAGCTCAGTGGATAGGAAATGTGTCACTACCATGTGTGTGACCCTGAAAACTTGCATCTATTAGTGTTTGCTCAGGAGTATATGTAAAACAGAAGCCATTCTGACTTTTGGCCTAAGTTTTCAAACCAGATGTTGGTGTAACAAACCAGAAATCTGAATGAGAGAAGCATCCTTATAAATTAAACCCTTAAATACTGATGGTTGAGTTGATTGAGAAAATGAGGCAAGGGCAAAAGCTCTCATCTTGTGAATCTTGTCTGTCTGCAGCTAGCAGCAGCTGAGACTTCCCATCTCGAAAGCTATTTAAGAATGTCTATTGGAAAGGTATTGAATATGTTGCAGTGGTGGGTGTAGTTACTGTGTAGAATAACAGACAAGAGCACTTTGTAGTAAGTGTCTGCATTTGCTTGGTTTTAAAAACTGAATGCCTGTCTGCAAAGGGTACCAAGCAAATTTATGTATACTTTTGTAAGGAAAAATACAGTGGGATTATAAAATCATATACCATATATACTCCATCATAAGCTGGTTTGTTTATAAGCCGACCCCCCCAAGATGGCTAAGTAAAAATGGTGTATGACCCTTTCGTAAGCCAACCCGATATTTCAGAGGTTGGCAAACTTCGGCTCCTGGCCTGTCAGAGTAAGCCGCTGGCGGGTCAGGACGTTTTGTTTACCTGGAGCATTTGCAGTGGCCCTTCCTCAGCTCCCATTGGCTGGGGACGGGAAACCGTGGCCACTGGGAGCTGAGAGGCTCCATGCCTGCAGTCGCTCCAGGTAAACAAAGCGACAGTGTATTAGATGTTCAATTCAATGATTTCACAGAGTTTAAAATCAAATTTTGGTGTAGACCGGTTTATAAGCCAGCCCCCGCTCTTTGATGTATCATTTTTTACCAAAAAGTACTCTGCTTATGAACGAGTATATACGGTAGTTCTTCAGAACTCTTATCGGGTTTTGGGTTAAAGGTGACGAAAAAGAAGAAAAATTGGGCTTGTGACCTCTTGCATCTCTGATGTATAAAAAAGGCCTGATATCTGTTTATCCCCAAATCTGTTTTTTCTTGTTCTGTTTCTGTATTAGAAATGTCTACTGAGGAATTCTCTGGTGACTGGAGAGAGCTTACAACATTGTGACATAAGAGGCTGTAAGATGAGCAATTAAATGTGTTGGGGACATTATTTGAAGTTTTGTGGGACACCTGTTTAGCTTTGATGCCAAATGAATGTTTTGAAGAAAGGACATCTTTGTTAAAGACTGGAAAACTCCAGGTGAGATTTGTGAGTTTCCAATAAACATCTGACATCCCAAGATGTCCTTAAACAGTACCAAGGGAAAGACCATACTTTTCATTTCTGGCATTTTTAAGCTAAAGAGCAAGCAGGAAAATTTCTTAAGCCTTTCAGGACTTCTTTATACACCATAAAGAAGCAAAAAAGGTTCTAAATTAATATCTAAAAATCTTTTTGCACGACACTGTAACTATTAGGGGAGGGATGTAGTCTTTTCTTAAATCCTGAACATAAAGTTCAAAAATGCTTACTGTGTAGTTGCTATATCAAATTGCTTAGTCATCTGTATAAGCTATGGGTGTTGGCAGTGGGGAGAAGGGAGACAGACATCCCCAAACCAGTATTTGTTATAATTTTCCTTATTACCAGTCAGTGAACCAGTTAAACTGGGGTGCAGTTTTGCTCAACTTTAGACAAAAACTTATCTGAGTATGGTCTTCGAAATTCAAGGAGAAGCAGTAACAAATTTGCTTTGAAAGAATGTAGTTCAACCAAAGTGACTTGAAAGGAACTGAAGTTAGCAGGTGCCTGGAATATGATCCACCCTGAAGCTAACATCCGTATTTCTTGTAGTACGTAATGCATTACTTCGAATTTGGCATTAATGGCCACAATGGGAAAAGCTAATTTAAACCAAGCACTGACTTTTCAACAGGTTACTTAAGGTCAATGGAACTTTTTTAATCGCTGACTTAATTCTTTGTAATGCAATTTGTTGTCTTCCATCTCTTATAATCATGCTATAGAAAAATCTAATAAGTTCTTAAAGATTTTTGTTATAAAGTTGCTTCCGAGTGACGCTGATAAACCAGGGTCTGGGCTTTGGCTAGCATGTCCAGGAATTCTGAATCAAGCAGCGAAGCATTTTGTTGCAGCACAAACGCATACAGACCATATCCTATCCTCACACCGAGATGGGCCAGAGACTTCAAAAAGTCTGCTTGACAATAGCAAGGTCTCTGTTTTATATGGAAAGTACCCAGATACTTTGAGCAGTAATACAAAACCGTAAGTTACGTCTTACATAGAGCAGTGAGGCATTTCTGAAGCAGAGCTTCATTGTCTCTCTCATGATGCACCGCAACAAGTCGTGAAGAGGGCAGGTTGTGATGCGTTTTGGAAGACAGTGTAGCCAGGGAGCCTGGTTCATAGGGAAGAATGGGAGCATGAGGCATCTGAATTGCAACTCCCGTGAGGCAACATAGGTGAATACAGTTTAATGCCACGCTGCCCTGAAATTCAAGGTTTTTATTTGGTTCAACAAACTGACTCTGCTTGAAACAAAGTATTTTTTCAACTTGACTGACAAACTTTCAGTTTTCAGCCAAAATTTTTGACTTTGTTGAAATCCCAAAACTTTCTATGGAGAAATACTAGTCAAAATGACTTTTTTGGGATGGGGTTTTCCACTGGGGGAAATCCGCATTATTCCCTGACTTCTGGTCATAGCTCAACTGTTAGTTGTTTATGTAGCGCAATAGATTAGTTGTGGACACAGAATATCCTTGCCCCAAAGAGTTGACAATCCAAGAAGACATGTAAGCTAAAATGTATTAATCTCAGCTCTTGTTCAGCTGTTGTCATAGTTGAGGTTGTTAGGCTTGATCACAATTCTTAAATGGGTGTGTAGGTTACATAGGGCAGAGAACACATTAATCGACTGTCATAGAATTTGAAAAACCTCCCGGCAGAAAGAGGCCACATTTTAGAAATGTGTGTCTTAGGCAGTCTAAAACTTGTTTCCAGGCTGTTCCTTAGAGAGATGCTTTTGTTCTAAAACAAAAAAACCCCACACACCTGTCTGACCAAAAAAACTGAACTGGTGACCTTTTTTGCGAACTTTGACTAGATTTCAAATTGGCAATGACCTATAACAATTTAAAATGTAGTCTCAGGTACCACATCTTTTCCTGGGTTGTCTGGCTACATTTTGCAGTTTTACAATCACACTTTCATCTCTCCTTCTCTAATGTCTGTCTTCTGGGTTGCTTTGGGTGTGGGAAGGGGCCCATGAACAGAGGCAATGGCAAAAATAAAATTGAAAGACCATTTTTCCGTAATCTTTCAGTTAGTTTCAGTTCAGTTACTTATCTAAAAAGTTTGACCTACTGTTTTACAAATGTGAATTTTAAGTTGACTATCACGTTATTGGAAAGATTGAAATGTGTAAAATCACTTTGGTAAAGATGTTGTGTTTAACTTGTTAAATGCTTTAACACTGCAAATTGAGTTTAATGATCCAGTTTGGAGACAGTTTATATGGCCCTTTAAACTCGGTTTACTGGTGGGCTAGTCTGTAATAATTTCAGATCCGCCTTTGGTTTCTTCTAGGTGTAAATTGTGTTTCCATCAAATTAACTTTCAACATTATATGTAACAAACTCAAGTACATTGTATGGTGTGACTTTGTGGTTCTTGTGGCTGCTATGGGTCGGTCTGGCAGTCCAATCTGACCAAGGTGAAAGGACTAAGATGGCCTGTATGAACAGCATATCAAAACTGTAGCTCTGGTATGTCCCATAATAGTTCAAATGTTTTTGCCTATTGATATGAGAGAGCAAACTTTTACTGATAACTTCTCCTGGATTCCCCAATGTCAGCTCAATAATACAAAAACATCCTATACTTCCTTCCAAAATGATCCCTTTTCAATAACTGCAGATGACTCCACTGTCCCAAATCCCTTTTTGCCCACTTCAAAG
Source organism: Eretmochelys imbricata (assembly GCF_965152235.1). Classification (NCBI taxonomy): domain Eukaryota; kingdom Metazoa; phylum Chordata; order Testudines; family Cheloniidae; genus Eretmochelys; species Eretmochelys imbricata. The sequence goes on from NC_135572.1 coordinate 354,969,364, forward strand.
GATGCTTTTGCATAACCATCTAGGCCAGTGGTCTCCAACATTTTCTGCACAAGATCACTTTTTGAATTTAAATGTAACCCAGGATCTGCCCCATCTCTTCTCTGAAGCCCTGCCCCGCTCACTCTATGCCCCCTCCCTCCATCGCTCACTCTTCCCCCACCCTCACTCACTCTTACAGGGTTGGGGCAGGAGGTTGCGGTGCAGGAGGGGGTGCAGGCTCTGGGAGGGAGTTTGGGTGCAGAAGGGGGCTCTGGTCTGGGGAAAAGTGTTGGGGTGCTGGCTGGGGGAGGGGGTCCTGGGTGCAGGCGGGGGTATGGGGTGCTGGCTGGGGGTATGGGGTGCTGGGTGCAGGATGGGGGTATGGGGTACTGGCTGGGGGAGGGGGGCTAAGGGAGGGGGTCCTGGGTGCAGGCGGAGGTATAGGGTGCTGGCTCTGGGAGGGGGCTCAGGGATGGGAGTTGAGGTGCAGGCTCCTGCCAGATGGCACTTACCTCAGGTAGCTCCCAGTCAGCGGCGCAGCAGGGCTAAGGTAGGCTCCCTGCCTGTCCTGGTCCCATGCCGCTCCCGGAAGTGGCCAATACACCCCTGCAGCCCCTGTGAAGGGGTGGGGCACGTAGCTCCGTGTGCTGCTCCTGCCTGCAAGCACTGCCCCCACAGCTCCCATTGGCTGCAGTTCCCTGTTCCCGGTCTAGGGGAGCTGCGGGGGCGGTGCTTGCAGGCAGGAGCAATGTGCAGAGACCTCTCCCCAGGGGCCGTGTGGGCGTGCTGGCCGTTTCTGGAAGTGGCGTGGGGCCAGGGCAGGAAGGGAGCCTGCCTTAGCCCCGCTGCACCGCTGAACTTTTAGCAGCTGGAGATCACGATCGACTGGCAGAGGCTCCAGGATCGACCAGCTGATTGCAATATACAGGTTGGTGGCCACTGATCTAGGCCCTGTTTCTACTATGGTTACAAGCAAGCTGGGATCTGGCTACGAAGTGAGACCATAACCACGTTCCCCCGCTTGGCTACCCTGTGACATCCCAGCTGCTCTACCAGTTCTAACCATGGCAGGGAAGCTAGTTGGGACTCAGGATGAACTAATTAAACTTCTGTTTGCTTTCTGGGAGCTGAAAAATGTCTTCCCTCTGGCAAATACTGACACATTTATTTCAACTCTTCCTGTTTCTAATGGAGCTGCAATTCTAGTTGCTCTTTGTTGTGTGCCAGTGTTACCTTGGATATGGCACACTTTTGGGAATAGTGCTTAGTTAAGAGGTGTATCGGTACCAGCAGGGGGTCATGGGAAACTTGCTTGTGCTGGTTTTATGTGGTGTGACCTTCTTTCCCCTCTCCCTTGGTGCGGGAGGGTTTTGGGGAGGTCCTGAAAGACTATAAAAGTCTTTGCTATTAAAAACATCTAGTGCTGATGATTTAGATTCCATCTAAATGTTAGTTATTAGATGCCATACAAAACGTTAGCTGTGAAAGTTATGTGTTACTGTTTGGCTTTGCCCTCCAATTTCTAGTTGTAAAGCTGTAACTCAGTGGTCATCAACCGGTCGATCCTAGAGGATCTCCCAGTCAATAGCAATCTCTGGTGGCCCAGTGGGGCAGCCTGCCCCGGCCCCACGCTGCTCTCAGAAGTGGCCCCTGGGGGCAGGAGTCTCCCTCCGCATGCTGCTTCTGCCTGCAGCCACCACCCCCGCAGCTCCCATTGGCCGGGGACATGGAGCTGAGGCCAATGGGAGCCGCTGGGGCAGCGCTTGCAGAGAGGGGCAGCGTGTGGAGCCACGTGCCCTCTGCCACTCCCCCTGCAGGGGCCACAAGGGCACGTTGGCCCCTTCCGGGAGCGGCATGGGGTCAGGGCAGGCAGGGAGCCTGCCTTAGCGGCAGCCACACTACACCACCAACCTGGAGCCACCGGAGGTAAGTGTTGCCTGGCAGGAGGTTGCACCCCAGTGCTGAGTCCCCTCTTGCACCCCAGCCCTGAGCCTCTTCCCAGAGCCTGCACCCTGTATCCCCTCCTGCACCCCAACACTCTCCGCCAGCCCAGTGAAAGTGAGTGAGGGTGCGGGAGAGCGAGCAACGGAGAGAGGGGGGGAATGGAGTGAGCAAGGCCTGGTCTCAGGGAAGGGGTGGGGCCTCAGGGAAAAGGCGGGGTAGATCCTGGGTTGCCCTTAAATTCAAAAAGTGATCTTGGGCGTAAAAAGGTTGGAGACCACTGCTGTAACACACATGGGTCAAATGAAAATCAGTTACAGCTCCCAGACCAGCTCGTCAAAGAATGCCAGATGGGGGAGAGTTTGAGTAGAGAAGAGATCTCTTCCTTTTGAAGACCCTGGCCACACCAACAGGGTCATGTTTAATACCTGTTCACTTCCATAGTGTAATCATACTTCTCTATTTGGTTGGTAACCCTGTGACAGGGCTTCTGGTTGCTCTGTGCTTCGCTCTTGGGATGATATTTCCCATTTTAAGGTTGCCATTCAAAAGGGGCATATGGAAGGATTATTCTGTAGTTCAGAATGAGCTGTAGTCTCAATAAAACAATCCTTGCCTGATTTCCAAACTAATCAGGCTGAAGTCTGGCATAGAAGTTTTCAATGCAGGGACCTTGTCCAATGGAAAGAGGGACAATTTATGATTAAACTTCACCCTTCACTCCTGATCTCAGTGATCCCCCTTTCCTGGCTTGGCAATAGAATATAGGAATGTTTGCTAGATCTCTGTTGCTCTGTTCATGTATTATTTAATGGACCTGCCCAGTTCTGTTCAGTTGTCTCTAACACCCCCCACCCCGAAACTTCCATGAAACAGATACCATATGGAAGGAAGTGTACATATGGAAAAGATTCTACCTTGAAACTGAAACACAATTCTTTATATAAATAGTGGAACTTATCCTTTCATGGCTGATACCTTGTTATAGTAGATATGAGTTGTGTCCTCACGGGCAATTGTTATGCTTTTTAAAAAATCTGTCCTTGTTCAAACAGGAATTTTGGGGAAGTTCTATGGCCTGTGTTATACAGAAGGTCAGACTAGATCAGGGGTTCTCAAACTGGGGGTTAGGACCCCTCAGGGGGTCACATGGGAGGTCGTGAGCTGTCAACCTCCACCTCAAACCCCACTTTGCTTTCAGCATTTATAATGGTGTTAAATATATAAAAAAGTGTTCTTAATTTGTAAAGGGGGTCGCACTCAGAAGCTTGCTATGTGAAAGGGGTCACCAGTACAAAAGTTTGAGAGCCATTGGACTAGATGATCACAGTGGTCCCTTATGGCCTTGGAATCTATGAATATAAGTGGTGTGTGAATCTTTTTAGAGTGAACTATCACCTTAGCAATGTTCTGGTAGATCCTTCCACCACCTCTATGGGTTGGTACAGAGCAGATGACTAAGTGGATAGGTCAGGAGTTGTGCTAGTTAGGGCTCAGAGTACTTGGCAAATGTTTGGCATATTTGTAGTATCAGAGTTCTTTGATTTGGTTTCAAGAAACAAAATGCTGAAAACTGGAGGCTGGGAGTCATTAGATGCAGGGAAAAACCTGTCAATCTTAATTTTTTACCCTAGATCTTGGGGAATTTGTCTAGAATGGAAATTTAAAGATGACTTACAAAAGAAACAAAATGTGTTGTCCCTTGCTGCTATGTGAAATGGTAAAAAGCATAAGGGAAAAAAACTTTAAAGTTAGAAGCTCAAATTCTGATTATCCTGGTTTTTGTTTTTGTTTTTTTGTTTTGGGGTGGTTTTTCCTTGAACGCTAGTAGGATTGTAACATCACAAGCATAAAGGAAGTGAAATATGATTGATTAAAGGGAAATATTTTAGTAAGAGTGGGTAAGACTTCATATTCTTGATATTTAGGGTTTAAAAACAAACTTTTTTAGACAAAACCTTTCAGCATGTATCCCTCAGAGCAAAACTCATTGGTTTTTCTTTGTTGGTCACTTTAAAAAAAATTCACTTTTTTTGAAGTGAGAACAGTAACCATGTGGCAAAATTTTGTGTGCATACTCCTAATGGCATCAAAAGAGGTGTGAATTCCTGTTTTGCTGAGCACTGGTTCCTGCACCAGAAACAGCCAGCGTGGCTGGCCTTTCTGAGGTGGCTGGCCTTTCACAGTGCTTATCACTTGTAATGCTTTTTGCAAATGAAAAGTACCATATAAACACTAATCTCATCTGAAAGTATCCTCCATTGTTAAATATGGAGACTTATGCCTTAAATAGCTGAGGGGTCCTACTGATCTCTTTAAAAAGTAAGCTGGGTGGTATGTTCATTGTAGTCCTCCCAAATGTAAACACCTGTCATCCGTCCAGCTGTCTTCCACTGGGACAACAGCAGTTGCACAAAGGTTCTTGAAAATATATGTAAGGAATGGCGGGGCGGGGGTGATCCTTAAAGTTCCAACAGTAATGAGGTGGACTGCCAGGGAGAGACTGGAACTCCAAAACTGAATTCAGACTTTTGCCAGTTTGAGATGTTTCAGCATTCCGAATGTATTGTCTCTTCAGGCCAAGAACTGTCTTTGACTGTACAGCACCCTGAACAATAGAACCTTGATCTTGATTCGAAGTCTGTGTTACTGTAATGCTATCACACATCTCTCTCTCTGTATAATTAAAAAAACCAAAAACAAAAAAACCCTCAGTTGGCCCTGGCACTTATGTCATGCTCTGGCTCACTGTACAGGAGTTTGTAACCAGTTGCAACAAAAATCCCCTCTCTGTTTCCCTCTTTAGCAATCTCTTCATAGCTGATATTTCTAAATGAGGTTTATTTTCCAGATTGTCAATTAAACTTTTTCAACACTTCAAATTGTTAAAATTCTTAAGTATCTCAGATAAGGATAATTATCTTCAGGACTTAGTCTCCTCTTCACTTTTCTCAGTCTTGAACTAAAACTTTTGAGCCTCTTATCCATTACAAACAAACCTGAACTGCATCTAGGCTTTTGGTACTTTCTGCTGGGCATGGCTACACTGGAAACTTCAAAGTGCTGTCGCGGGAATGCTCCTGCAGCAGTGCTGCGAATGTGGTCACAAGCGAGCACTGGGGGAGAGCTCTCCCAGCACTCCTGGTAATCCACCTCCACAAGGGGATTAGCTCCGAGTGCCTGGCTCCCAGCTCTTGGAGCTTGTCTACACTAGCACTTTAAAGCGCTCAGACTTGCTGTGCTCAGGGGGGTGATTTTTCACACCCCTGAGCTAGCAAGTTAGAGCGCTATAAAATGTAAGTGTAGATAAGCCTGCTGACTTTTTACTAACTGAATATGACAAAGTAAAATTTTTATCTTTAGATAAAGACCCTGAAACCAGCAAGGGCAAAAAAGATCTCTGCGGCTAGTGGAAACAAAATAAACCCAGGTCTCTTGAACAGTGTTCATTTTTAAGCCTTGTAGGATGTCTGATGTGTTATAAGTTAGGTACTTAGTGAAATAGGAGACTCATAATGCTTCCTTTGCAGATCCCCATTGTAGGAGTCGTGTGCCCCGCTATGCAGGCCACGAAAACACCTCAAAGTAGTATAACCCTTAGTCAATATTCTGGAACAAAGAATGTAAAAAGCCTCTAATCATTTCTTATTTCTCTTTCTGGTGCTCTGAGCCCTCTCCGTGGGTCTGACTATTGTTAGGATTTGGCAAGTTTTAGCTATATAGAGACTAAATCAGTGTTGGTTCTTTTTTCAGAGTAGCAGCTGTGTTTAGTCTGTATCCGCAAAAAGAACAGGAGTACTTGTGGCACCTTAGAGACTAACAAATTTATTAGAGCATAAGCTTTCATGGGCTACAGCCCACTTCATCGGATGCATAGAATGGAACATATAGATACACATGCATACAGATAAGTTGGAAGTTACCATACAAACTGTGAGAGGCTAACTTGTCTGTACAAATGGACATAGAGCAGGAAATTAGGTCTAAGAGTTGGTGGGTTTGCCCCATAAACTGTCCACTTTCAGACAAGAGTCCTCCGTGGTCAATGGTGTGGAGAATATGAATAAGAAAGTTATTTATCCTCCATATAACACAACCACCAGGGGTCACCCAATGAAATTAATAAGCAGCAGGTTTAAAACAAACAAAAGGAAGTACTTCTTCACACAGTGCACAGCAACCTGTGGAACTCATTGCCAGGGGATGTTGTAAAGGTCAGAACTATAATGGGGCTCAAAAAAGAATGAGACACATTCATGGAGAATAGGTCCGTCAATGGCTATTAGCCAAGATGATCAGGGACGCAACCCCATGCTCTGGGTATCCATAGCCTCTGACTGTCAGAAGCTGGGAGTGGACAACAGGGGTTGGATTACTCAGTAATTGTCTGTTCTGATTGTTCCCTCTGAAGCACCTGGGATTGGCCACTGTGAGAGAAGACAGGATACTGGGCTATCGAGACCAGTGGTCTGACACAGTATGGCTATTTTTATGTTCTTATGTGCTTGAAAAATTGGCACTCAACAGGATTGCTTTCTGTGCAGATTTTATACCCAGTGTCTGATGAAAATGTAGTTGGACTCAAGGTCTGTTTACAGAGTAAGCCTTGAGTACTCCTGGGCGCTCTGCTGAAAGAGATGTCACAGGTTTGATTCAAAGTATATGGCATCACAAGACTCTAAGAAATCCTTGAATTAATGTCTTAGATCCTTCACTGACAGATATGAGGACATATTTAGATTTGTCTTGAGATGGATCCAAAGTCATAGGATCCTATTTCTGCAGGTTGAACTGTTCAGTCTTTGAGAGGCTCAAAACATTCCTTCAGTGGCTCTGAAAATGAGGCAACATAGGCAGGCATGCTGAGGATCCGGCAGCAGGAACTACTCCCCAGCAGGTTGATTCTGATTGTGCCTTGGCACAGATGGACTCCTTGGGATCCTACAGGTCCCAAAAGTGGCAGGATGTTCTTGAATCTGAGGCAACCATTCACTTGTTGGAGCCTTTGGAACTGTCTTCTCATTTAAGATTTGGTTTTAAGGCCATGGAAAGATGTCTGAAAGCAAATAATTAGGTCAGTCTGAATTCTTCACTCATCAGATCTGCTGTTTTAGCTATAGTTGAATTTTCTCTGGAACGATTGATCACCCCTTAGGGACACAGTCCTGTCTGGTACAGTACCTTCTGGTCCTTCTCAACATGATTTATGTTTTGTTCTGTATCTGAATAGATTTCTCCTTAGTGATGCTACAGTTGAGGGGATTTTGAGTAATGGCTCCACTTTGACAGTGTAGTAAGATCGACAGTTGTCCCTTAATATGAATTCTTGTTAGTTTGCTATCAGAACTTTTCATGCCAGCCTTTCTGAGCTGGTGAGACAGCAATATTAGCTATCCAAAGTGATAATCTTCCTGCTACTTTATCACAGGAGCCATTACGGGACTCGGCCTATGTTGTTTGCCACTCTGACTTTTCAGGTGCCATCTGAAAACAATGTTTCCCTCCTGTCCTAACAGTCCTTTAAAGATTTTGACTTAACACTTCCGGTTGCAAGATCAGCTCTTAATAGAATATTTTTGATGCTGAGGGTGATGCTGTTCCGAAGTAAATAGACTTCACAGCGTGTGGTCTGGTGGATAGAGCAGCGAGCTGGGAGCTTGGAAAGTCCCTGGTTCTAGTTCTCTTTGTCACTCAGTAGCTGTTGGTAAGTTTTCTAACTTGATTTGAACCAATCAATAAAATGGGTTTACTTATGTCACCGGGACGTATGGAGGATTTTTTGCACAGTGCCTTGAAGATGAAAAGGTGCCAGCATAAATATTTATGTTTTAGCATACTGTTGAGTAGAGACGTTTCCTGTGTATTGGTGGTGCTGGGAGCTCTAGGAGGACAGCCTGAAGCATCTCACTTGTGAAAATTGAAATTCTCTCTGTCATGCATTCCTTTTAGTCTGAAGGAATGTTTTGACCCTTATAGTGCTTAGCTCCTCTCATCAGAGGCTTTCAAAGAGCTTTGCAATGGTGGTTCCCCATTTGTAAAATAGGGGATATACTTAAGGTACGTAAGTAACTGAAGTTCATATGGGAGTAGAAGTTGGGTTCCCTTACTGTTAATTCTCCTAATGCCTCCCTCATAACTCATGTATTAAAATTAGTGTTAAAAGCAATTGCTGTTGGGTCATATTCATAATCCATTAACACTGCTTTATATTGGAATACTTCAGCAAACTAGGAGACTGAAACATCACTGTTAATTGTTTTAACTTGTTACTGAATCCAAAGCTTTTTGCCTTTCAGTGCTGTATTCCCTTCTCCACAAAGCACTGGTTGCTTTGATTTTTTGTAAGTTAATGTAACTTAATGTTTAAAAATAGTTCTCTTTTAGTGTTGTACCAGCACATCATAATTGGCCCCTCTACCATCTCTCTAGAGACCTCTAGGTTTTTTTGGCATTGCAAATCAAATTAACATTAGATTGCCATAATTTGCATTCTTTCAGTGGGAGGCCATCTGACAGAATTAAAGGCAGCCAAATAGAATTGAACACACCAGGACTTGCCATTGTCATGGAAGAGACATGGGAAAAATTCTGCTTAAAAGTATAAACAGTTAATGCCAACTTAGAAACTAAAATGTGATTGGCAAGAAAAGTTGCACTCTTCCTGTTTAGTGGATGTTGCCCCAATGTATTTGAGGGGAAGAGGGTTGTCTTTAAAACAGGCCCTCACCCCATCAAGGATGGTGCTCCTATGGTTCAGTGTCTTCAGTGTGGGCAAGTGCAATCAAGGTTTCAGCTACCATTGTTTCTAAATTTTAATTCCCCTGGTCAGCTGCATACCAGTCACTAAGGTGGTGCCAACAAAGAGTTCAGTTTTTAATGAAAGTATAGATTCTTGAGGAAACAGATAGCAATGGTCTGTCCCTCTCCTCCCCAACTCAGAGAGAGCTTCCTGGAGTTTTCAAGTTCTGAACACTGTTCCCACTGCAACGTTAGAGAAAAGTTAAAGGAAGGCTACTTTGTTCTACTTAACATGGGGTGAGGGGTGGAGGCAGGGAACTCCCTTTAAGACTTGTGGAACTAATGTCCATTAATAATTGGATTGTTCAAATATATTTCAAGGATATTAAATTTCATGTCTGTAAAGATCAGTGGTTCTCAACTTACTTACCATTGTGGGCCGCATCCCATACTACCTGCATGGCCCTGAGGATGTCACCTGGGCCGCAGCTGTGTGCTGATTGGGCCATGAGTTGAGAACCACTGGTAAAGATATTCTGAATATTAAGTTTTAAACTGTTCAGTATGCCAGGTTTCCAGTAAGGATCATGACTGTTTGAGTTACCATGTTGTCATCTAGACTTAACATTTTCCTTTACTTAATACATCAGTATTGAGAGCAAACATGAAGTCACAATCCTAGGAGGACTCAATGAATTTGTAGTGAAGTTTTATGGACCACAAGGAAGTAAGTATATGTCCTGTGCCTCATTATGATGCCTTTTTTATAGTTAAAACATTTCATGATGGTTTTAGGAAAAACAGAAGCAAATGGCCAAGTACTATATCAGTTGTCCATATGTAGTAACTGGGAGCACCCAGAAAATCTGGAAACTGCAAGTTAGAGCAAGGGGTCAAGGGATGCCATTGCACTTAGGTTGCATCTTGACCACAACCTGTCCGATTTCTCCCAGCTGACAATAGGGGAAGATGGGGATGAGAGCAGAATTTCAAACCTTAATATTGGGTGAACATCATCATCTCTCATAACTGAATGACAGGTTGGTAGTTTTGAGCGATGTGCAAAGCCACAGCATTATCTTAAAATAGAGCTTAAATTTCAAAGGTCTTGAGTGGAACCACTCGTGGGGCTTGGCACCTTGGAAAATCTGGCCTGTCAGTTGAATTTTATAAAGTGCTTGGAAACAAGATTGAAGGCCAAGATAGATATTTTTTTCCCCAAAAGAATTCGCTCTCTTGCTGGATCTCTAATGTGTCTTAAATTAGTAATGCCTCTCAGGGTAAGTAGATTATTCTAACTTTTGTGGTCTGAATAAGACTCTGGGGCCTTTGTGCTAAAAACTAATGTAGTATCAGTTAAAATCACAGCCCCAGTATAGACCAGTGCCCTTCACATCTTAGGGGAATGGCCATTACTATAGGGCTTTCTATCTGTGCTCTGTGTCAAAGAAAGGAGGTTTGACACGAGGGCTTATTCTAAATGGTAATTATTTTTCCAGGTCTTTTTTCCTTAATACCATTGTGCTTTTCTTCTAGGCAGAGTTCTGCAGTATGTCTAACACCTGCATTTTTCTCTGATTGCAGCACCATATGAAGGTGGAGTGTGGAAAGTTAGAGTGGACCTTCCTGATAAATACCCTTTCAAATCCCCATCTATAGGTAACAGTCATCACTTGCAACCTAAATCTATCTTGTTGCTCATGTAGTAGAGAGAACTACTATTTTATAGCATTTTCACAAATTAAGAGATACTAGCAATTGCTGTAATTTTTCACTGATTTTTAGCGACTTTACTGAAGTCAGAGACCTTCTGCAGGTTTCTGATAACCTTAATGTTAAAGCATAATATTAACATTAAAGTATAGAAGGATGGTCTTGTACTTAAATTACTGGACTGGGATTCAGGAAGTCTGGATTCAGTCCCTGGCTGAGCTACAGACTTTCCTGTGACATTGGGCAAGTTACCATCTCAGTTATCATCCATCTGTAAAAATGGGGATACTTTCCTATCCCACAGGATTGATAAGATAAATTAATTAATGTTTGAGAAGCTCAGATGCTTACAGTGAATGCAGTGGGGTGCACTCATAGGTATGTAGATAACATTATTCATTAATGTGCCCTATGGTCTGTGTGCTCTTTTATGCTATAATGTGCATTCTTGGATTGACCTCAGATTCCGAAGTAGGCTGTCGGTGACCTTCTTTCCAGGAGCATGATTTGGAGGCCTGAAATGCAGAAGCTGAAGCCTGGTTTTACTAATCACCTTGCATTTACTAATAACAGTGTTCTTGTAGTACATGAAACAATGTAGGTCTCTGTTGCTGCTATGATCAGAATAGCAGCAACGCTATAAAATTGGGTCGTGCCCATTTGGCTGAAGTAGTAATTATCCTTGTTCACGTTGAACAAATCAATATCTTGGTAAGGCAAAGTTTTTATTTTAGGGCATGTCCATTATGTCTTTCAGTCTTGAATAGCAGTGATCTAATTTCAGTATTTTTAAACTTCTCCAGTAGTTTGAATATGATGAATAAAAAATAGCTTATATTGTTTGAAAAACTGAATCAAATACAGCGACATGATTAGGTTTCAACATCCCTTTCTTGGATTATGAAATAGGTGCTGCTAACTCATGGAGTGACATGGTAGTTGCCCGTTGAAAGGGCAGACTTGTAGTTCAATCCACTGAAGTATTTTGAGGAGTCTTCCGTCTAAAGAACTGAGAACAGCTTGAGGAAAATTGATATGGAAACTTGACAAAGTGGGTTGGAGTAGATGGGTCCCTTCCAATCCCAACATCCTGATATGAAGACAGTGGGTATTTGCTGATTACTTAATACTCTTACATGGAGACTGTTTTATTTAGAATCTTTGCCTCTTGCGTGCAAACTAATCTTTCTGGTCCTTCATTTTAACTATACCCGTTGTGTATAGACAGTGTCATCATTCCCCGTCTTGTATCTTTATCTTACTTTTATATAAAAATTCTCGTATGCACGTCTAATCTGAATAACCACATGATCTTATGCTACCACTGTTGGCCTTCCTCTCAGTGTCTGCCTGTAACACTGACAGACCCTGGTTGTCAGCAGGTGGGATCGAACCTGGGATCTCTGAAGCTTAGTGTATGAATCTCTACTGCACGAGCTAAAAGCCACATGGCTCCTAGCCAAGGCTGCGGCAGATTGATCAGTCTCTAGATCAGTGGTTCTCAACCTATTTACCATTGTGGGCCACATATGTAGCTCTGTGTTATATGGGCTGCATTCACACGTATATATGCTACCTGTACATCTTCAAAAAATAAGGTTTACTATTATATGACAGCAATATGATTCAAATCAATACAATACCTTTCATTTCAACACTGGCAAATGTCTATCAAGAGCTTTTTAAATTAGCAAAATAAGTCAAAACATTAACTCTTCAAATTAACTTACTGTAAGAGTGGCATGGCATGATGTTTGCTATCCTCACTTCAGCGCTGTGGTTGAGCTGAGTGCCCAGAGAGTGCAGCTATGGAGCCTGCGGGGAGCCCTGGCCAGGGCTCGGTACCCCCCAGACAGGGAATGCCCCCCCATCACCCAACTCACCTGGGACTGTTCCCTCAGCATCCAGACCCCCCCCTCCCCCGCCCCAACACTGGGCTGGTATACATGGCTTCCCTGCAGAGACAGGTGCCCTGTCCAGTACAGAATGGCTCTCCCAGGGATAGCCCTCTCCAGCATCTAGTTCCCCATCCAGGGACTGCACCCCAGCATCTCCCAGCCCCCTCCCCCAAGGACTGCCCATAGCACTCAACCCCCATGTCCAGGGATTGTGTCCCAGTATCTAGCCCTCCATCCAGGGCCTGCCACCAGTCCCCGCACCTAGTTTGTCCCCCCATGCACCACCCTCCCCATGCCCACTGGTCTCACCTCAGTTGCAGGTAGGATGACCAGATGTCCCGATTTTATAGGGACAGTCCCAATATTTGGGGCTTTTGCTTATATGGGTGCCTGTTACCCCCACCCTGTCCTGATTTTTCACACTTGCTATCTGGTCAGCCTAATTGCAGGTAGCTCAGTTGCCCTGCCTGCCACTGCAGTTCTAGTGCTGGGGAGTCTGCTCAAGCCAGGGTCACTCGACCCTGGGATGGGGATGTGCTGAGCATCCTGGCCTCCTGCTGGGCCCAATCCTGCTGGCCAGGAGGAGGGGGATGAGGCTGGGCCCAATCCTGTGCTGCCCCATTTTTTCGACCAGCTCTGTGCCTAGCTTTGTGCCCAGACCGTATCAGTTTGCAGACTATAAGTATAGGGCATTGCCATGCCAGCAATCTTAGATGTGAGAGGCTGCCCTAGACAAATTGCAGTAAGTGCACAATCTCTGCCTATCTTACTTAGTTTAACACATTGATAAAAAGTTTAATTCCAAAGTGTAATTCTACTCTGAAAACTCTCACTCAATGGATCTGCTCCTTGCGTGTATTGGAGTCACGCCGCTGATTTAGCTGCAAAAATAAGTTTTGCTCTCATATGCCCTGTAGAACCTACACGTCTAAAAGTAAGCCAGATTCTGTTCCTTGTACATCAGTTGTTTGCTAGGTTCCAGTCAATTACACTGAGGATAGTGACATTGCACTGGTGGTGTTGAGGACAACATTTCTCCTGGACAGCCTTTAGTACTGGTTGTGCTATGAAAGGTAGAAAACAACCTGGCATCAGAGACTGAAGTAGACTGAGTTAGCAGAGCTGACCATTAGAGAGAACATCTTTTTGCTTCCAAATTGAACATTTTTGATTGTAAGTTCATTGTCTTGATGAGTTTCTCAATACCCCATTCTTACCTCACCAGATACCCTCTTGCGCTCATACTATGCCTCACAAATACCCACTTGTGGCTGCGAAAGCTCCTGCTCCCCCTTTGAAGTGTCTGCTGCTCTGGGGTCCATCCTCTCCTCTTCTTGAGAGAAGGCTGCTAGCAGCCCAGGTTACCAGCTGGGTGGAGTGGCATTGAGCTGAATAAATCATAGAATTGTAGGGCTGAAAGGGACCTTGACAGGTCAACTAGTCAAATCCCCTGCACTGAGGCAGGACTAAGTATTATCTAGACCATCCCGATAGGTGTCTAATAAGCTCTTAAATACCTCCAGTGTTGGAGATTCAACAGCCTCCCTAGGTAATTGAGGAATGCTGAGATAGCTCTGTTTGGTTTAGTCCAGGGGTCTCATACATGTGGGCCGCATACGGCTTGCGGAGCTATTTGCTGTGGCCTGCCAGGCTCCCTGTGTCTCCTTCCTTTCCCCCACAGTTATTTCCCCGCCCAGTTATTTCCTGTGGCTGCTAGGCTCCCCTCCCCCACCATCCCCCCAGCTCGCTGTGTCCCCCCTCCTCTACCTACCTCCAGGCGCTTCCCGCTGCCAAACAGTTGTTTGGCAGCACTTAGCTGTTTCCAAGAGGGAGGGGGGAGGAGCGGGGAACCGGGTGCTCGGGGGAGGAGGTGGAGAAGGGGCGGTGCAGGGGTTGGAATAGGGGCAGGGAGGGGGCGGAGTTGGGGTGGGGATTTTGGAGATGGGTTTGGAATGGGGGTGGGAAGGGGTAAGAAGAGGCGGGGCAGGGCCTCATAGAAGGGGTGGAGTGGGGGCGGGGCCAGGACAGCCTGAGTGGCAGTGTCAGTGATGTGGCCCTCGGGCCAATGTATTAGTCTTCATGCTGCTCTCCTGGTAATTTGAGTTTGAGATCCCTGGTTTAGTCTCAGACCTGGCACAGTGAGCTGAATTCCTATCAGCTGCTCAGCACAGGAACTTCCGGGAGGAGGGAGCTTCAGCTGGGAATGGAGTTGGGTGGTCAGGGGGAGAGTACAGAAGACACTAGTATCCAGAAGAGGCAATAAGGCAGCTGCAACAGGGAGGAGGTTTGTGTTTTCTTTGGGTTACATTTCTGCCACCTTTTATTCCTGCACCTCAGTCTGGCTTATAGGCCAGAGCTGCGTAAACTTTTGGCCCTTCTCTCCAGGGACAACAAGATTTCAATATAATGTTCTTGTGGAGAGAGGGAGAAAGTACTTCAAGTCATTCTCTAGTAACCAATCTAACTGATGCAGGAGTGATGGAAGCTTTGGGGGATCTGTGTCCAGTCATCTTCAACGAGAAGCTGTGCCAGATTGGAAGGAGGCTTGTGAGTGAGAGAGTCAGAGGAAACACAGCAGTAATCTATGACCAGGTTGTGTGCTGTTCAGCCAATGGTAGTCTCTTCAGTTCCCATGAGGCAAGAGGTTGAAGACACTATTTGCTCTACCCCAAGCCTGGGATCACTAGAATTTGGGGAATTGAATGAATATGGTTTAACTGGCGAGATTCTTCTCTGGTTTGGTCTAACTAGTTTACTGATTTTTAACAAAAGGAGAAAAGGCAAGATAATTTCAGTGTGATGGAGATTCCTATAAACAGATAACGTGACTGTCTATGTCACTGCACTCACTAGAGCACTAAGGATATGGATTACACTACGCCAGTTGCATGCAGAAGGTAGTGTAAATTCTGTGTAAATCAGTGGATCATATAAAATAGAACCGGTTCCCTTTTCTCCTTAATAAATTATATCTTTTATGTTGAAACTTTAAAACGAGTGCTCTTTTTGCAGCTTTCCCTGTTTCTCTCAAGCGCTCTGGAAGAACTTGGGTGTATAGTTCATTCAAGTTTTAGAAACCGTTAATGTGAACTGGAATGTAACACTTCTTTCCAACAAAGTAGCATAGTGGCTTGGGAAAGTGTATTGAGTGTTCCAAGGTGCTCTTGATGAAGTGTTTAGTCTTTCTTGTGCTTAAAGTGGACTCCCAATTGTCAGTTTCCAACCTTTTAGAAACCAACTTTTATTCCAACATGGCACAGAGTAAGGTACACAAGAATTTGATCCACCACGCTATTGGGAGCTTCAACATATTCTCCTTAGAGAAGTGTAACTAAAATAACTTTGTTCAGTTTGTTTAAACAGGGGTTGGGCCGGGTTAATACCCAGAAGGTGAACCTCAGTGGAAAATCCAGGTGCTTCAAGAAGTGGTATAGATAATTCATATGTTGCTCTTCTTGGTTTAATATTAAACCAGTGCTCCAGGCAAGTATTAGTGACTTTGTGCTGCTGGAGAATCTCTTTCAGAATAGATTTAAAACTGAAATCCTGTCTGCTTGTCTTTGAAGATTATATGGCACATCTTGCAGGAGAAATATTAGCCCTGGTGTGGTGCCTGCTTTCCAGTTTTGGTCATTTTTCCTTACATAACTGAATGTGTGTAAGGAATTACTTCCTTTTCTACTCAGCTTTGTAATATTGTTGTGCTGTGTTAAATAATTCCTCACCCCAGAGGTGGCACCCTCCCAAGTGCTTCCCATGTATAGCTTATAAAGCATCCTGGGCTCTTCCTGCATGAAAGGAGCAATAGAAATGGGAGTTGTCATCACTAATGCATTTGGAGTTTTCATTATCTTGGACTGTGGGTACCTGCCACCTACTTCTGACTATGCATATTCATGTTATCTTTGTGCCTGTCATATAACTCACTGAAGCTACCAGGCCCAAAATAGTCTTGATGCAAGATCTGGTTTTTCTTTCAAAGCAAGTGCATTTTTTATCAGAAACTGGCATTTCCTTTTAGAATGCATGCATATAAGCCCAACATCCTTGTGTCCGGCTGTGACTCTGAACTTGTGGCTTCAAGTGTGGGGAAAAACAGAGCAAATTTACACACTGCCACTAAAATCCTGGCTTTTGAGTGTTAAACTGAATCCACCCAATTCAGACAACTCTAAAACTTACTGTATTTTTTAAGTAGCTGATTTTGCCAAAATTTGTATAGTTGGCTTTTGAAATTGGTTTAAGCTGCTTTTAATTGTGCCCTCGGCAATTGTTTCGTTGTTCCATCCCCTTCACATTTATTAAAAAACCAAGCTCGGTCAGACTTAGAAGTTGGTTCCTTCTCTTTCTCCAGTGGGTGATCTGTTTTGAGTTGTTTACTGTTTCAAATACTCTGTTGGCCTTTCATTTTTTCCTTTAGGATTTGATATCTTAAGGAGAACATGCTTTTTAGCTTCTTCCTGTTTTTAAAAGGAGAATTGAGAAATGTTTTTTTAAATGTACTGTTTCAATATTCCAAATCATGAGAATACTTGGTGTAAATGTAAAAATAAAAGTAATTATCTGTTCATAAAATTCCAAAGGCTGAGATTAGAATTTAATGGGTCTCTGTCCTTGATGCCACAAACACCTAAACCCAAGACAAGTATTTCGTGCCCTACTCAGATGTTAAGAGATGTTGCCAATGGCTTGTAGAAGAAATGGAAACCTAGGAGCCTGAACTCCTGCTTTGGCATCTAAAAGCTTCTGTGTATTTGCTTCCTTACTACTATCTTTTCTCTGCAGTGTTTTGGCTATAAGTGCACACAATATTCCAAAATATCACAATTATATCTCAAAATAACTTCCATATATTCATATATCAAGTCCTTGTTTCTCCTCCAGTTCTGTGGCTAGTCTAATTTAGCCACAGTATCTTGCATTTATATAGCACCTTTCATCCCAAAGTAAACTACCTGCTATATATAGGGATCAGTGTAGGCACTTCTGGTGTGAAACGTGGTAGCTACTTAATAGTTCTTGGCAACACTATACAAGATCACCAGATATCTCCTAGGCTGTGCTCAATTTTTATTTTTTATTGCAAGTTCTATTTTTACTTCCATCTCCTAGC
The DNA here is from genome assembly GCF_965152235.1 of Eretmochelys imbricata. Lineage (NCBI taxonomy): Eukaryota > Metazoa > Chordata > Testudines > Cheloniidae > Eretmochelys > Eretmochelys imbricata. Next base: position 354,986,746 of record NC_135572.1, read on the forward strand.
TGGATTGCCTTACAATTTGGTACTTAAAATTTCATAAGTCACTTATCACCGCTGATCATTATTAATTTGCTCTTGCACATATATATCAGTTCTTCTTATAACCTATTAGAAACTTGAAAATGCCCATTCCTCCAAATAAGCTATGCTCTGTATAGAGGGAAGGATGAAACACCAGAAGGCAATATGTATCCACTCCTCCATTCTGTTCCCTTGACACATACTGAACACTCGATACAGCTTCTCTGCCACAGTCAGGGAATGGTGGAAGCAGGCTGACAAAATGTAGAAGCTGCTGTCAGCATGGCTTTGGCACAGATTCACAATGTCTCTTGTCCCAGTCACTGAAGCCTGTGTCATGTGACAGTTTACCTAAGCAAAAAGGTGAATTGACTGTTGGAACAATTCCCACTGTGGCAGGTCTGCAGGTTTTGCTAGTTTTTCTAGAATTTGCTCTTTAACCTTGATTTTAGTTAAACGGGTGAATAGTGTCCTCCTAGTTAGGAAAGGGATTATCTAATGATTAACCCAAGACTAGGAGTCCTGAGATCCCAGGTCTGCCACTGTTTCGATGTGACTAAAGACAAGTTATTTAACCTCTGGCTGAGTTTCCCCATCTATTTATACATCAGAGCTTGTAGGTATAATGTTGCAGAAGTATCGAAGACACTGTATTAAAAATGCTACAGATGTGAAAAGTACTGTAATAAAAATAGCTGTGGGACAGTTTACATTACTTGTGATGTTTGCAATGTAAACTGTCCCAAGCTGTTTTGTTAGTGATTTGGTGATATAAAGCACATTTCACACTTAGCTTAAAATGCTTAGAGGTAAACAAACAGCCAAATCCTGTACTAAAATAGGTTCTGTGGTCCAGAGCTGGAGTACCAGATTCCAGGACCTCTACCGTTGTGTAATGAATGCCTCTGTGTTAAGGTGGTGCAGTGCATACAGCACTATTTGTCTGATGTTACCAGTTAATATGCTGAATAATCTCTTAACCTGAGACTCCTTAAAAGAACCTTTATCCGTAACTTTTATTGGCAAGGGGAAGAGGCTACCTAATGCAGAGCTGTGCACAAGGTAGTAATCCTCCATCCACTGTGAGGTGGGTAGTTATCCCCACTTTACAGCCAGGGAAACTGACATAGATAAAACGACTTGCCTGAGTCCACAGAGAGAGTCTGTGCTGAGCAGGGATTAGAATTGAGGTCTTGGCTTCTAGCCCTGTGCTTGGTCCCCTCTAGATCACACTACACTGTTTTTAAGATCTCTTCTGGAGGATGGCACCTATAAACACTGGTATACTTCCCTCCCATTCTTTGTGTCTGTATTTCATGTGAACCTAACTCCATCATATTTGTGTTGTGATAGCGTCCGCAACCCTGTTGTGCTAGGCGCTGTACAAACACAGCACAGAAAGATGGTCCCTATTCCCAGGAGCTTACACTCCTAAGTATAAGACAAGATGACAGATAGAGACGACAGATGGGGGAATACAAGGAAACAATGATAGTGTTGGTCAGCATGATAGGCAGTAGTCCCAGCACACCAGAAGCTTAACCACTGTATGGTATCTGAACCCACTACATCTTGGTTCAGAGGCAAGAGCACAACCACAGAGTCGTGCTGTGGTCTGACTGAACAATTGCGACACTCACTCTAACAGGATGCTAAAATCACAGCTTCCTTGTGACGGTTTGCATGTTAACTACTGCGCTGAGATAATGGGTCAGGAATGGCGAGCTCATACCAAAGCTTGTTATGGTATTTGACTGTCCATGTGGCAGTAACAGAGGCACGTTACATAAGAGAGATGAATCTGCTGCCATAATGGGTCATGCAGGAACGAGGTTAAAAAGTCCAACTGGCCTTGAGTTATGAGATGAATACCCACATGGGGACCAGGAAGGACTGGGGTTGTAAGGTTGAAACCAAAAACAAGTGGTGGATATAAACTGGCTACACTTCTGAAATGGCCTGAACTCCTTTTAAAGGTGGCATTGCTTTATTCCTGGTGCAGTTCAGTCCCATAAGGTTGTTTCTTTGTCAAGAGGGAAGAGACAATTCTGAAAGTTGAAACTTGCAAGGTTTTGCCCTTTTCTTGTCTTGTTTGCCTCAGCAGGGCTACCAGTCACTGCTCTTGTTAGAAGGCTGTATTATGCATCAGAAAAAAGTCTTCATGGGACCTCTCTCACAACCTACTGGCTAGTTGGCTGTACTTTGAACACAGATAAGCGATGGGCTGCCCTTTGAGGCAATGTCTGGCGGAATGCAGCCAATTCCTGATATGGAGGGGAAGTAGCGATTGGTGCAAGAATGTCCCAGCTGCTACAGGCCCGCACTGCAGGTAGTTTGTGCAGTTGCAGTGGTGGAAAGGATAGTGAGACAGCTTCCAGTCCATGTTCCTGTTGATTCTTCCTCCTGAACTACCATATTTCTAGTACCAAAGCAGTCATTCTGCCTGAAGAAGTGGACATGAGGCCCTGATTCAGGCAGGACAGTTTGTCTCAAACCGTCCGTGGGGTTAAACTCCAAAGGTATGTCTATGCTGGAAAGAAGAACCCAGGGTACAGAGTCTCAGAGCCAGGGTCAATTGACTCTCGCTTGCGAGGCTTATGCTGTGGGGCTAAAAATAGCAGTGTAGACGTTCCCACTTGGGCTGGGGCCCGGGGTCTGAGACCTGAAGAGAGGAGCAGCTCCAGCCCAAGTAGGAACGTCTAAACTGCTATTTTTAGCCCCACAGCCTGAGCCTAAGTCAGTTGACTTCGGCTTTGAGACTTGGCACCACAGTGTTTCTTTCCAGTGTAGGTATACCCTGAAGTTTGAATGACCTAGAGAGCAATTAAAATATGAAATAAGCCTTCAACAGAAAGACCTTTTGGTTCCAATTCATCAGGTAGGACCAGGACAGTAGCCTTTCGAGATAGCAACTAGTTATCTTGGTAATCTGCCTCTGCCTCTAAGGAAAAGTATATCCCAGAGAAGGTAGTTTGTGATGGTGAGCAAGCACTTTAAATCCTGTCTTTGGGCTATTCATAGCCACATCTTATTTGGCTAACCACTATCTCCAGAAGCCATCCTTGATGTCAGCTTAAAGAAGTCTTAAAGAAGAGACCAAGGACAGCATAGGCCCATTACTCAATGCGGGGGGGGGGACATAACAGAAAATATGGAACAGTGCTTAATGACTTCTTTGCTTCAGTTTTCACCAAGAAGGTTGGTAGTGATTGGACATCTAACATAGTGAATACCAATGAAGATGAGGTAGGAGCAGAAGACCCTAAAATAGGGAAAGAACAAGTTAAAAAGTACTTAGACAAATTAGATGTCTTCAAGTCACCAGAGCCTGATGAAATGCATCCTAGAATACTCAAGGAGCTGACTAAGGAGATATCAGGGCCATTAGCAGTTATCTTTGAAAAGTCATGGAAGACGGGAGAGATTCCAGGAGACTGACACTATATTAGCCCCTTTCCAATCTATAAAAAGGGAAATAAGGACAACCCAGGGAATTACAGATCAGTCAGCTTAACTTCAGTACCCAGAAAGATAATGGAGCAAATAATTAAGCAATCAATTAGCAAACATCTAGAAGATAAGGTGGTAAGTAACAGTCAGCATGGATTTGTCAAGAACAAATCGTGTCAAACCAACCTGATAAGTTTCTTTGACAGGGTAACAAGCCTTGTGGATAGGGGGGAAGTGGTAGACGTGGTATATCTTGACTTTACTAAAGCCTTTGATGCTGTCTCGCATGACCTTCTCATAAACTAGGGAAATACAAGCTAGATGGAGCTACTGTAAGGTGGGTGCAAAACTGGTTAGAAAACCGTTCACAGAGAGTAGTTATGAGTGGTTCACAGTCATGCTGGAAGGATATGACAAGTGGGGGTCCCACAGGGATCAGTTCTGGTTCCAGGTCTGTTTAATATCTTTATCAATGATTTAGATAATGGCATAGAGAGGAAACTTACGAAGTCGGCGGACTTTTGCAAGGAGCATGTTGGGCACTCAGTACATACATGTGCTTGATATCAAGGGAGGGCATCTTATTTCCTGAGTAGCTTCTTAATGAGCAGCCTTATTTTACTAATTAGCAGGAAAGGGACTCTTGTGACCAGTACAGATTTTGTACAGGTGATGCTGGTTTACCTTAAATGGGAATTGTGGAATACAAATCACGTAGCATCTGTGCATGTGTATAAGGGAGGCTCTGATTATTATCACATCAGAAGTCTACTTAGTTTCAAGCAAACATTTGTTGCTTCAGTAGATGTCTTCCGCACAGAGCTTACACGAAACCACCGGTTAAACTTTTACATTCACTTTTACCCACACAATTAAGGCTTCTAAAGCTGTCCAGTACGGTGTTCTAGCAAAGATGCCATAATCTTGTGGTATAGCTACACTTGCGGAGACTAGCTTTACCTCTGCCTCTGTCCTGTATTGGTAATGCACATCTTGACTGGAAGACGTGACCCACATTATCCAAAACCAGGATTACATTGAAAATTCTCTTGATTATCCCCTTATTCAGAGCCTTGTCTGACATATTGATCAAAGCTGTATTGTATTTAAAGTTACGGTTATGGCGAACATGCTAAAGTTCTTAGCCAACTGGAAAAGAGCTTTATATTTAAGACCTATAGCTTCCACTTCGCTGAAGGATCATGTATATGTATATATCATTTCAACCATGCCTAGTCTTTATTTGGAAATATAGACTAAGACATTCATTATACTAACTCGTACGGTAACACATCTCTACCTGTAATAGTGCAGGACTAAGTGACTGCACAATTTCAAGTAATGTGTGGGACAAGTGAGATTTGAAGGTAATCAAGGTAAGGTAATCAAGGACAAAATGAAGAGGGCACGGGATGGAAGTATGCTAGAATGCAGATCAGCTTGGCTAGAGGAAAAGATGTCTGAGATGGAGGACAAGTCCTGTGGAGAATCTTGAAGACTTGGAATGAGATCTCAAAATGGATTAGGAAGCTAATTAGGAATGTGGGCAAAGAGAATGGGCGTTTTGTGTTCCCTCTTACAGAAGAGGCACTCTAAATTTGGAGAACTTGAGCCTTAGGATATCCTATAAGGGAGGGAGTGGCAATTTTCCAGTTAAGAAGCAATGAAGAAATGATTTAAGTCCTGGGAGTAGAGTGATCAAGATGTCAAGTGTGGGTGGTGCTTAGATAGACAAACTTGCCTCTTCACCTGTACAATTTTGGAGTTAGCCTGGCCATCTGGGCTTATAATGAGCAGGATGAGTTTGGTAGAGATTTCAGATAGACTCTTGGAGGTGGGAGCTCTCCTGTTAAGGAGTGGGAATATAAATTTGAAGACTGCTATAGTGGAGCCAGGAATTGACTAGTCAGAAGAGGAGTTAAGGGCTAAAGTGTGAAGGAGATATAGATGTGGGTGCCTTTTGGGATGGATGGAATACTACAGCCTAACCTGAATTAGAGGGGAGCCAAATTCTGAATCTGAAGGAGAGTTACAGACAGCAGAATTAAGAAATGTCATTCTAGTAGCAAAGCTAGTCTGTGCTTCAGTATCCTGTTTTTGTTACCTTATACTTTCTGCCCACCCTTGTGTGTTCCCTCCACCTGTTCAGTCTAGACTTTTTTTTAGATTTGAAGCTCCTTAAGGCAAGGACTGTCACTATGTCTAGTGCCTAGCACAATGAGATGGTTTGGTCCTCTAGATGCCACTGCTACATGAATATTTGATGATGGAAGAACATCCATTCCAGGCTTGCTTCAGTTTCTCAAAGTGAAATATGGAAAGGCTTTTAATAGTTTTTGTATCTGATGCTAGTTACTTAAAGTGGAGGCATTAAAATATGTAGAATCAAAGAATGTTTTAGATGAACAGGGATATCTGTTTGCAGAGAACTTTCATGTGCTTAGGTAATATTTATGTCTCTGGAACAGTCTGGGATGATTTCAGCATCATTTTAGGCTTTTATTGCATGTACATGAGTTTTGAGCAGTTCAAGTAAATATTACATTATACTTGTGCTATAATACGTGGGAAGAAACAGTTAATTCCATATGCCAACTCCAGTTGGGATCCATTCTGTCACTCACAAATGGAGATCACTTCCTCTTTTGGCTGGAGATGGTAGCAAAATATTTCTTCAGTTTTCCAGGTAGAATAGCCAAACATAAGGTTGTAGTGGAACAAGTTTTCTGGACTCAAATACGATGTTGACTGTAGAGCAATATTAGGAATGTAAAACTGATAAGTCTTGACTGAAACAACAAAAATGTTATTGGTTACCTACTGTGTCCTTACAGGACATGTAACCTTAAAGTGTCAAAATAAAACCTTTGCCCAAGATTTAACAAAGTTATTTGGTAAAGCTTCTTCCTATTTTTTATACATGTCACTAAAAAATTAACTAGAAGAGACAAATCAATGCTTATTGCAGAAAGTTCAGATCACTTACCTATCAAGCAGTGTTCCCTCAGCTATGCTGGCCTCCAGGGCTATGTTGCTGCACGACATAAGTGAAGAAGGCTATATTTTAAACTTGGAAAACAGCCATGTTAAGATCTTGAAAAGCTTTTGGTGGAAACGATATGAAAGTGACAGCAGCCCTGATCGGGATTTATAAAGAGCTGAAATTATTCAGTGGCAAGTTAGTAGATGCATGTACAAATATCCATTTAGTTGGAAGGGAAATAATCTTTGAGTATCACCTTGTATCCCCTCAGCAATCTTTGTTATGCATCTGTTAAAGTGCCTTCACCACAGAAGCTAGGCATTTATCGCAGAAACTACAAAATGTAGTCTGTAAATGGAAGCCTAACTCTGCATCTGCTACCACTGGGAAGAGTATATGAAACACTTAAACTGAGCTTTTGGGGACAGAGATTGTGTTCCTCTATGTGTACAATATACATCACCTAATGCAGCACATATTATATCATAAATAAGAATACTATGCTGAGTATTAGGTTTATAAGAAAAAGTACTCTTCTGTTGCAGGGATTGGGGAATCTGAGGTGCCATCTACACTTTACTCTGAGATGAGGTCCAGCCTCTCATCTCACAGCTGGATTACTGCAACATTCTCTCTGACCTTGACAAATGCAGTCTATTCCTGCATGTATCCATTCAGAATGCTGCTGCAAAGATCATTTTCGTAGCCTGTCACTTTGACCATGTCATCCCTCTTTTCACATCCTTCCACTGGCTGCTCCTTCTCTCACATCAAACATAAGCTATGTCTTCACTTTCAAGGCCCTTCATGTTAGGGTTGCCAACTTCCTATTTGCAGAAAACCAAACACCCTTGCTCCACCCCTTTCCCAAGGCCCCACGCCCACTCACTTCATCCCCTCTCCCTCTGTCGCTTGCTCTCCCCCACCTTTGCTCACTCATTTTCACTGGGCTGGGGCAGGGGATTGGGGTGCGAGAAGGGATGAGGCGTCTGGCTGGGGCCGGAAGTGAGGGGTTTGGGTGCAGGAGGGCGCTCCGGGCTGGGCCGGGGGGAGGGCTCTGGTTGGGGCTGCAGGCTCTGGTGTGGGTCTGAGGATGAGAGGTTTGGGGTGAAGGAGGGGGCTCGGGGCTGGGGCAGGGGGTTGGGGTGCGGGCTTCAGGAAGGAGTGTGAGTGTGGGAGGAGGTGGGGGGTGTGGGCTCCGGGCAGCGCTCACCTCCGGCAGCTCCTGGAAGCTGACAGCATCTACCTCTGGCTCCTTGGCACAGCCAGGCAGCTCTGCATGCTGCCCCTGCCTACAGGTGCCACCCCCATAGCTCCCATTGGCCGCAGTTCCCAGCGAGTGGGAGCTGCGGTCCCGGTGCTAGAGCTGGGGGCAGTGCATGGAGCCACCGGGGCCGCCCCTTGCCTAGGAGCCAGAGGGAGATGCTGCCAGCTTCCTGGGAGCCGGGTGGAGCCAGGCAGGCACTATGTCTGCCCCGTTGCGGGAGGCCAACTCGACTTTTAACTGCCTGACCGGAGCCACCAGGGTCCCTTGTCTACTGGATGTTCTGGTTGAAAACCGGACACCTGGCAACCCTATCATGTCTTAGCCCCACCCTATCTATCTCATTCACTATCGAGATGTTGATTCCTGCCTAAAATCAACACATGATGTCACATCCGTTGCCCACTTGCTAAATTTTCGAACAAGCACCTTTGTGTTTTCTCCTGTGCTGCCCTCTGTGCTTGGGAGGAGCTCCCTGTGAACATCCACAAAAGTAACTCCTTATTCACTGTCAAAACTCTACTTACACCACTCCTTTTCCATACCACCTACAAAAACTTGACAACAGTTAGGTTGCTGGTGTGCAGAGACCAATGCCTAACATGCTGACCAATGTTCTCATTTTCCTTCCCTGTCTATATCCATCTCTTTTCTCTTTTACTTACATTGTAAGCTCTTTGGGGGAGGGACAGGCTTTTTGGACTTGGACAGTGGGGTCCAAGTCCATGACTAGAGATCGTAAGTGCTACAGTAATGCAAATAATAATGAGGTTAATTTAACCTTAGTTAGGTAACTGCTGAAAAATGTGCCCCTGGGTGCTGGTTAGCAGATGTAATGTTAAAGTGCAAAGCAAGTTAGTTTGTGACATTCTTGTCGCTGTCAAACCATAGAATTTTTCATTTCTGTAAACTAGAAGCCAGAACAAAAAGCATGATCAAAATAGCAACTATTTTTAGTTCAGACCACTCTTCTTAGACTGCCTGAGTCTTGAAACTGAAATACTTCTGTGGCTGTGTTTTCTAAAGACCTGGGGTATCAATTGTTCTCTTACTATTGCTACAGAATGTTGACAAGTGTTAGCTGTATGTTTCTGCAGTACCAAATGCCTCTCAATGCCTTACGAAGGCTGCTTAATATTGAGACTGAAAGTTTGTAGAAGACCTTTGTTGGAAAGACCATTTTAGAAAGAAAGTTTAATCCTAGAGCAAATGTTAAGCTTAATCTTTTTGTTTGTTCCAAAAACCCTGCAGCTTTGTAAAGCATTTTCTTAAACAAACAAACAAAAAAAAAAACCCCATGAGCTTAATGGTTCTGATGGGCAAGATTTTTCGCAATAATACTGGATGCAAAACCTTGCAATATACTTGTCTGTAAACAGGGGCTTTGGTGTGCTTGAAGTGAACAGCTGAGGACCCTAGGGTTAAATATGACTTGTATATTTGAAAGGTGACGTAGGTATATATAGCTAAGCCAAGGTTTCCATTGAAATCATTCACATGAGGGCTCACTTCTTTTCTGTAAACTGCTTACCAAGTGTGCTAATTTTTTGTGGCTACTTTCTGCTATTAACCACTGTCTCTCTTTACAGGATTCATGAATAAAATTTTCCATCCCAATATTGACGAAGCGTAAGTAAATCCGTAGTATGTGGTATTTCTGATTGGGGTACTATTTAATTCTAGTTGTTATGCTTTCATAAGAAAGCCAAAGTAGCTTTTTCATAGTGTGCTAATAGGGCCGGATAAAGCTGTCATCTAATCTAACACTAACAGTCCAGGGTAAGAATTTGATCTGAGGGGACAGTTTCATAAAACTACCCCACAGGTAACTTTTCCAGTAGAGTTCAGGTTGTATGAAGTACTGGGTAGGAAACATACTGCAGAAGTCTTCCTTGTGTGATCTATGCACCGGCAACATTGAGTGCTTTTATAAACAAATGAGGCACATGTTGTGGCATAGAAGGTCCAGGGTTGCTAGTTCCCCTTTTCAAAGATACTTCTCAAGACAATAACTCTAGCTAGACCCACCAGCTCCTCTGTCGGTTAGCATTGGTTCATAAATTATGTAAAATACATCCTAGAAGACCCTTCTTAAAGGAAACCCATAAAAATCTGGTCACTTCCGTATAGTCAGTTTGTTGAGATGTCTTTTAAATCAGAGGTTCTCGCCCTTTTTCTTTGAGACCCTCCCCCCAAAAAAAACCATGCAATAAAAACTCCCGGGCCCAGCTGGGGGAGGGGGACCTCAGGGCTTTGTGCTGGGGGAGGGGGAGGCTTGGGCATAGGTGTAGCTTGACTTCTGGTGCCTGCCCCTCCCCCCCCCCAAAACAGCAGGGCTCGAGCCAGCTCTGCACGGCGGGGTCCAGGGAGGGAGTGCCACCTTCACCCCCGACTCACCTCAGCAGGCCACCCAGCCTGTTTGGGTTGGGGGGGAGACAACTTAAAATTATAACTCAAAGGTGTGGGGGCTCAGCTCAAAAAGTTTGAAAAGAGCTCAGAGTGCAGGGAGAGAGGTCACTAGGGGCCATGTGCGGGCAGAGGGGTAGCTCGGGGTGCAGGAAGAGGGGTAGTGCAGGGAGCAGGGTAACTAGCGGCTCTGTGCGGAGAGGGGTAGCTCAGGGTGCAGGGAAGGGGATAGGTAGGGGCTGTGCACTAGGAGGTCTCCCCTGTGGGCCCTGTTCCAAGGGCTCTGCCAGCCGTGGAGCCGGGTCCCCCCCTGCACCCAGGCTGCTCTTACCGGCTGCGTGAGCAAAGCGGGTCTGGGAGCTGAGGAGCAGCTTCAACCCCCAGCAGCAGCAGGAGATGAATGCCGCAGCTGCCTGCTCCATGGCACCAGCCAGAGCAGCAGTGGACCACACTGCCCGGCTCTGGCTTCCCGCCTCCGATCTGGCCAGGGGGCGGGAGGAGGTGGAGCGGGAGTCTGGAGCTGCCTCAGGACTGCCCTGCTGTGCACTGTGGTTTTGGAGGCCGGCGGGGGAACATCCCCATTTCTCCCCTCGCCCCCAACTCTGCCCATGTGCTCAGGGCTTCTGCCCTGCGGGGAGCACTGGGGCTCGGGGCTCCAGAATTCAGCCCTGCTGCTCCCGGCTTCAGCCCCGCGGGAGGTGCTGGAGCTCGGGCTCTGGGTTTTAGCCGTGGGGCCCCACAGCTCCCCTGAAAGGGCTCACAGACCCCCTCTTGAGAACCACTGTGTTAAATGAAGCCCCTCCTTTCTTTCCAGTCTTAGTCTCACAAGTGAGATTCCCCCTATGTAAATTCTGGCTCCAAGTTATTGTGCCCTTTCTCTTCATCCCTTGCTTAGAAAAATCGAGTTTCTGTACATAGTATGGAAGCTCTCCTAGTCACTATGGCTGTCCTATATTTTGCTCTAATCCAAAGTGTAATATTTGGTCCCTGCTTGGTAGTGAGGAGTATGAGGGGTTAAAACTACTATATCCTACAAGTATTTTGCTAACTTGTACATGTTTTAATTCCATTCTCTCCATCTGTTTCAGGTCAGGAACTGTATGTCTAGATGTAATTAATCAAACTTGGACAGCTCTCTATGGTGAGTTTGGCAATCCACTGTGTGGTGACACATTTAATCATTTATTTGGTTTTAATACCTTAATACAGCTTGTTGGAGGTGAGTGCTCGAAGGTCTGTCTTGGAAAGTGTGAGCCAAATTGTAGTGGTTTTTTCACTGAACCAAGTTCAATTTAGCAACAGAAGCTTGATATGAAAATATTACTTCCGCAGCTCCTTTCATCCCAAAGATGCTGAAGTATTCTGTAAACATTGTACTGGAATCACGCAACCCACCATTAAAGTGCAGTCATCTCTGAGGTGGAATGTGGCAACTGCTCAACAGTAACACAGCAACACTTCAGGATAGGAAGTGAAGAATGCTCCAGTATCCAGATGAAAATATGGGAGAAATTTTTAAGTAACCAGACTGCAGTAATCCAAACTGAATTTCAGATAGGAAGGGTGAAGGCATTCTTTGACTCTGGTTGGGACCTTGACTGATTTTTAAGAAGGTTCCATCAGAAACACTTATTCCCCTTCACCATCAAATTGAGGCATTATTTCAAAACCACTTAGGAGAAGTCATACCATCTACTAATTTGTCTACACTGCTTCCTGCAGAACTTGTTTTCCTGGGAGGTGTCCCATCCAGTTACTGGCCAGACTTGATTCTGTTTAGCTTTAGAGGTCTAACAAGATCAATTTATAGTGACAAGGACTCAGAAAAAAAATTCTTATGCAAGTCTGAAACCGTTAAAGAGAACAGATATTTAATAGCTCATTCTCTTGTATGCTGGGCTGCACTGAACTTCTCAGGGTATAGTTTATGGATACTACATTCACACTTTGACGTATGGTGTTAAGCAGTATGCACACAATATAAATGCTTTACCTTTGACTTTTCACCTTGAAAAGTTGTCTCACCTATTTCTAGTTTCCCTGGTTTCGTGACTGTCAATGTTCTGAACCTATTGCCAAAGTGACAAATTACTACTTTAAAGACCAAACTGCTTTAATTTTCTTACAAATTATGCAATGGAAACAGTGGATCCAAGTACTGGACCTGCTACATACCTGTATTAAAAATGCCAAAGTACTTGTGTTGGGACTGCACAATTAAAAACTCATGCTATTATGTTGCAACTGCAGCTAGGGGCCAGGTTTTCTATTATATGTATTTTTTTTGCTGAGGAATGCAGGAAAGACGAGTGGTGTAGTTTATAAGGTGAGGAGAGCTTTCTTTTACTTCTGCACTGATCGTACCAGGAATGCTCATTCTCAGCAGTGGACTTATCCCACTGCTGGGTTTTCTGAGGGTGAAGTAGCTAGAGTACTAAATGAGCAATGTGCACTTTTGTTCAACAGTCTTAAAGCCAGCTGCAGATGATGTGTCTGACTGACAAATTAGAATTGCTTCACTGCTTGCGCTATTCTGACGTTGTACACTAGCAATCTGGATACTGGTTTGTAAGCTGTGCAAAAAATAACTTCCTGTTTTAAGAGATGCTACTGTGGACTATTGCAGCAGGGTTTCTACAGTATTTATGAACAAAATGTCATATGAACACTTTCTGTAATTGGTTTCCTAAGAATGCTTCTGTATTTTTGGCACTTTTGTGGACTGTAAAGGGAGGGAAAACAACTGCAGTACTTACTGCTCTTCTATGATGTGTAAAGGTGATCTCAGAGGTTTCAAAAATCTATAACTAGTATACATTATAGACAAAATCAGGATGTACTGTTGGTATGTTCCTTCACATGGGTGCTACATAGGTGTCATTCTACACTAACCAACCAATTGTCAAACAATGCACTTTTTTAACTCCATTCATCTTACTCCAAACTTCCTTATTTTTTCTGGAGGATGCTTTGGAACAGTGACGAGGTAACTCTTTTTTGTTCTTTGATTTTGTTGCTGGTGTCATAGTCTGCATTAGACCTGCCTTTTTTCCCCCTCCAGTTATAAGTCATCAGTCACCTTGACATTTAGACACACAGCCTTGTATTCAAGGAACACAAGAAATTTTCCTCTGAAGCAGAAATACAGGAGGATCTAATTTTGGAGGGTGAAAGCAATCTGGAAAAAAAATCTTCCTATATACTATTCTGTTATGCATTTGACCTTTAAAACAAACCAGTCCTGTATTGGTAGAGAAGGTCTGGACTAGCTGACCCAACAGAAATTAGATGGAAAATTCTTATGGTTGCTACCAATAAATCCACTAGATTTAAGACCATAATTTAGTAGATTCCTTTTAAGTAGTAAAGCACCAAACCCTTCTTAGCACAACAGTGCCTTCATTTTAGGCATACTGTGCACATCCAAGCAGTGCTAACAATGAAGCATTGGTTTAGTTGGGACTTGAAAGAGAGAGAACTGGAGAAGGCAGGCATTTAAAGAGGAAAGACGCTATTTTGAGCTCTTTCATTTAGGCTTTCTTGCTCTGTCGCTAACTAAATTCCCCTTTCCATTTAACCTTAAACTGGGAAGCATTAAATATTTCTAGTTTTCCCAGTGGAAGGAATTAAAACTGGCAGCTGGGTTATAAAATAAGTCATGAAGCCATGTCTACACTTACCGGGGATCCACGCTGCTGTGATCAATGCAGCAGGAGTCGATTTAGCGGATCTAGTGAAGACCTGCTAAATCGACCGCAGAGCGCTCTCTGGTCGACTCCAATACTCCACCAGAATGGGAAGAGTAAGGTAAGTCGATGGGCGAGCATCTCCCGTCAGCGCAGCACGGTGAAGGCACCGCAGTAAGTCCACCTAAGCTATGTCGACTCCAGCTACGTTATCACATAACTGGAGTAGTGTAACTTAGGTTGACTTGCCCCGGTAGTGTAGACAAGGCCTAAGAAACAAACCTGTTGCTAATAATGGCTTAAGTGCTAGAGTAGACGGAAGAAACTAGTTACAATACCATCGGAAAACATTTTTGCCTTTGCTTGTGCCATGCTATTTTTGTGATCCCTTTTGAGAGTAGGACTACACTTCAAGAAGCTGTTGCTCTTCAGCCCACAAGTACCTGACGGTGACAACTGGCATCTCAATGCACCAGCCTTGGGAAACTTGGCCCAGAGACATTTGTGTCCTTCTTAAGAGTGTTTCTTGTAGCCTTCCTTTCTCTATCTACCTGCCCTTGAAAATAGCAGTGGCTTTTCTGTTTAATAGAAAATTAAGTTTAAAAAAAAAAACTGGCATTTTAGAGATGGTCTCTTGTATAACTTAGCTGCAGATAACTAAGGGCTGGTCTATGCACAAAGTTGCACTGGTTTAACTAAAGGTGTGATGTTGCACTGGCTTAAAACTGTGCAACTCCTGTGTGTAGGCAAACCCTAATTTCCGTCCCTGCTATGCCACGTTCACACTGAAGTAACTCAGCTAGTCAATACCCTGGAGTTTCTACATATGCAGGATGTGTTAACGCAGGAAGGAAGATTTGACAATAATTTAGTCTCTTCCCCAGTGCCGTGTCCAGGCCAGAGGTTCCCACTGTGCGTTTTGTAGGAGCACTTGCAGGTGGTCTGCAGAGAGCTAGCAGTTCACATGGTGCTAGCTCTCCTAGGTTATGTCTACGCTGCAGTTAGACACGCACAGCTGGCCTGTGCCAGATGACTCAGGCTCATGGGGCTCAGGCGAACGGGCTGTTGAATTGCGGTGTAGATGCTCAGGCTCCAGCTGCCCAAGCTCTGGGACCCTGCCATCTCACTGGGTCCTAGAGCCTGGGCTCCAGCCTGAGCTTGAAAGTCTCCACAACAACTAAACAACCCCTTAGCCTGAGCCCCACAAGCCTGAGTCAGCTGGCACAGGCCAGCCACAAGTTCTTAATTGCAGTGTAGACCTACAATGTAAACCAATAGGGGTAAGATCCAGGTGCAGGATAAGTTTTTTTTAATCTCGGCTGAGAAACTGTGGGTGAGGTCTCTTCC
Organism: Eretmochelys imbricata; assembly: GCF_965152235.1. Classification (NCBI taxonomy): domain Eukaryota; kingdom Metazoa; phylum Chordata; order Testudines; family Cheloniidae; genus Eretmochelys; species Eretmochelys imbricata. The sequence continues at coordinate 355,001,900 of NC_135572.1, forward strand.
TGCCCTCTTCCCCTCCCCCCCGCCCCAAAAAGCCCTCTTTTGATTAGCAGCAGTAAGAGACATTTTTGTTCTTCTTTGTGCTGTAGCTACTCCATTAGGTTCTTTGCCACCAGAAAGGGGATGAAGGATGAGGGGAGCCTACATACTATCCAGATGAAAAGGGGATGCTCATAAAATAAAAAGACTGAGTATTGGAAAGGGTGAACCTGCTTTTTATTTAAAAAAAATAAAAATAAAAAATCTGCATGCACCTGCTAGTCTTTGACAGCTGAAGTTAAACATTGCAAAATCACCCTCCTAACCACACACTGGGGGCTTACTCTTCCATCTGTGTGGGCGTATACAGCCCTTCTGGAGCCTGCCTGAAACATCCAAGAAGGAATGGCACAGTCTGTTGCTTCACACCCTCATCTTTGAAGTAGGGTGCGTATGTCTCTTTTGGAGGTGGGGTGTGGAGGATGGTTTCATGTGTTCACAATTACTCATCAGCACCAGAAACATGTTTCCCTGCTATGGATTATTAGTGGTAAATGCCAACTGGCAGTAAGGCATTAATGTGGATCTCTTCGCATCCTGTTAATTGTTTTGAAATGGGAGAATGAACTTGTTGGCTGCTCTTTTTATTATCATAACTGTCGAAGGTCTGTGGAAACTGTATTATGCTGAGATGTCAATTTTAAGTCTAGGAACCAATTTATTTAAAGACAGTAATGAGAGAGGAAGCATGCGGAATTTACTGTGAGGCAGTTGGGAGGGAAAAGTGTCCAAAGTTTAAAGAATAAAAGAATGGTCTGGGTCTAATTCCTGCTATCTTTGCTGTATGAGCTTGGGTATATCATTTACCCTCTGCCTCCCTTTCTTTAAGTAACTGTGTTTCACGAATCTCCATAGGGATGCTGAAGAAGTTTATTTGTGTTTGTAAAGTGCTTTGAGATCTTCAGATGAAAGATGCTATAGAAGTGTAAAATATTTTGTGCCCAAAGTGTCGGAAGCTCCATTATCACACAAATTCTCAACTATATTTGCAGTCTAGGACAGGAAAACCTATATGAATTTAAGCTTCCATAAGCTTTACACCATCTTAATGTCTGACTGCAGCAATACAGTTTCACTGATGTTTAACTTGGTTATCTGTGGGTTTGAGATGTAGATGTGCAATGTGATTTTTGTGTTAATTTGTATTGCAGATCTTACCAATATATTTGAGTCGTTCCTGCCCCAGTTGCTGGCCTATCCTAACCCCATAGATCCTCTAAATGGCGACGCTGCAGCCATGTATCTCCACCGACCGGAAGAATACAAACAGAAAATTAAAGGTAAGGGAGTCAATGGAATGTTGAAAAATTAATGGTATCACTTTGATCTATTGCTGTTCGGAAGAAACTTGTTCTGTTCACTATACATCTTAAATACCTTTTCGTCTGATGACCACTATGGCTCTAAAATAAATCGATTTAATTTTAGAGTGGGGATAGTCTTCTGGGAAGAGTGGATGAACCACTATCCTTTTAAATTTAAAGCTGGTGTGTAGGGGGGGAGGGATAGCTCAGTGGTTTGAGCATTGGCCTGCTAAACCCAGGGTTGTGAGTTCAATCCTTGAGGGGGCCATTTAGGGATCTGGGGCAAAAATTGGGGATTGGTCCTGCTTTGAGCAGGGGGTTGGACAAGATCTCCTGAGGTCCCTTCCAACTCTGATATTCTATGATTCTATGAATACAGTGTTGGGAACAGTTCTGTTTAGCCTGGATGTGGGGAATGTCTTGGCAAACTATTAGAAGTTAGAGACAGAAGGGAACTAATTTAAAGGCTGTTTCCGAAGGTCCCCAACTTTAAAAGCAAACTTTAGAAGTTTGGAGGAGTTAAGAATATTTTTGTAGCTAAAGTAGCACAGAAATTTTTCTGGCAGATTTTTCCCAGGGGTATTTTATTTAAAAGTAAACAACAAAAAATGTTGTGCACCGGTCATGCCAGTAGCTCACCCCATTTTGTTGTGTTTGCGCGGGTGCATGTGCATAAATGTGACTGTCAGGCTTCCCTTAAAATAATGTAGGAATTGCCATGCTGGATCAGTGCCAGATACCTCCAGAGGCGGTATAGGAACTCTTCAGTAGAAAGATGTTGGATAATCTGACCCCATATAGGTCTCATCTGGGTCTCTAATAGTTAGAGATTCGCATAAACCGTGAAGCACACAGACAGGGAAGGTCTATTACTCAACGAGGAGGAAAGGAGAGAAAATGCAGCAATGGCTGAAATAAATGACTTTTTTTCAGTTTTCACCAAAAAAGTTAGCAATGACTGGATGACTAACATAGTGAACATCAGTGTAACTAGGGTAGGTTCTGAGGTTAAAATAAGAAAAGAACAAGTTAAGAATTACTTAGACAAGATAGATGTCCTCAAATTGGCAGGGCCCAATGAAATACATTCTAGAATACTTAAGGAACTGTCTGAAGAGATCTGAGCCATTAGTGATTATCTCTGAGAACTCGTGGAGGACAGGAGCGATCGCAGAGCACCGGAAAAGGGCAAATAGAGTACCTATCTATAAAAAGTGAAATACGGACAACCCAGGGAATTATAGACCAGTCAACTTGACTTGAATACCTGGAAAGATAATGGAGTAAATCAAACAATCAATCTGGAAGCATCTAGAAAAAAATAAGGTGATAAATGTCAAGAACAAATCCTGTCAAACCTAATCTCCTTCTTTGAGATGGTAACAAGCCTTATGGACAGGGTAGAAACAATAGATGTGATGTATCTCAGTTTTAGTAAGGCTTTTGATACTGTCCCACATGACCTTCTCAGGAGGAAACTAGAGAAATATAGCCTAGATCAGGGGTGGGCAAACTTTTTGGCCTGAGGGCCATGTCTCGGTGGGGAAATTGTATGCAGGGCTGGGGCAGGGGGTTGGGATGCAGGAGGGAGTGTGGGAGGGGGGTGTGGTATGCAGGAAGGGGCTCAGGGGATTGGGGTGCAGGAGGGGTGAGGCAGGGGGCTCAAGACAGGGTTAGGAGGCTCAGGGTAGAGGGTTGGGGTCTGGGGTGCAGGAGGGGTTCAGGGTGTGAGTTCCAGCCTGGCGCCCCTTATCTCGAGTGGCTCTGGGGTGACAGTGGTGCTCAGCGGGGCTAAGGCAGGCTCTCTGCCGGCCCTGGCCCTGCGCCACTCCTGGAAGTGGCCAGAATGTGGCAGTGGCTCCTGGGGGTGGGGGTAGTGCAGGCAGTTCCACTGCGCACTGCCCTCACCTGGGGGTACCACCCCCAAAGTTCCCATTGGCCGCGATTTCCTCTTCCCAGCCAATGGGAACTGCGGGGGGCAGTGCCTGTAGGCAAGGGCAACGCACGGAGCCCTCTGTGCTCCCCTCCACCAGGGGCCACAGGGATGTGGTGCCAGCCGCTTCCAGGAGCAGTGCGGAGCCAGGGAAGGCAAGGAGCTTGCCTTAGCCCCACTGCGCTATGGCGCTGGCAACCCCGCAGACCAGACTGAAACCTCTGGACGGGCCGCATCTGGCCCGTGGTTTGTAATTTGCCCTCACCTGGTTGGAAAATCACAACTGGTTGGAAAACCCATACTCGAAGAGTAGTTATCAGTGGCTCACAATCAAGCTGGAAGGACATATTGTGTGGGGTCCTGCAGGGATCTGTCCTGGGTCCGGTTCTATTCAATGTCTTCATAAATGATTTGGATAATGACATACTTATACAGTTTGCAGGCAATACCAAGGTGGGAGGGGTTGCAAGCTCTTTAGAGGACAGGATTAGAATTCAAAATGGTCTTGACAAACTGGAGATATCGTCTAAAATAAATAGGATGAATTCAATAAGGACAAATGCAAAGTACTCCACTTAGGAAGAAATAATCAGTTGCACAAATACAAAATGGGAAATGACTGCCTAGGAAGGAGTACTGCAGAAAAGGATCTCTGGGTAATAGTGGATAACAAATTAAATACGTGTCAACAAGAGAATACTATCACAGAAAAGGAAACGTCATTCTGGGAGAGTTGTAAGCAAAACATGAGAAGTAATTCCTCTACTCTACTCAGCACTGATAAGGCCTCAGTGGGACTATTGTGTCCAGTTCTGGACACCTCACTTTGGGAAAGATGTGCACAAATTGGAGAAAGTCCAGAGAAGAGCAACAAAAACGATTAAAGGTCTAGAAAACATGACCTACAAGGAAAGATTGGGGGGGAAAAGGGTTTGTTTCGTCTGGAGAAGAGAAGACGATTGAAGGGGGACATAACAGTCTTCAAGTAAGTAAAAGGTTATAAAAAGGAGGGTGATAAATTGTTTAAGTTTAATCACTGAGGACAGGACAAGAAAAAATAGATTTAAGTTGCAACAAGGGAGATTTAGGTTGGACATTTGGAAAAACTTCCTCATCATAAGGGTAGTTGAGCACTGGGGACAAATTACCTAGGAAGGTTGTGGAATCTCCATCAATGGAGGTTTTTAAGAACAGGTTAGACAAACACCTGATGCAATAGATTCTAGCCACTTCTTTGCTCTGGAAAATTAAGTACTGTGAATACATAATTTATCGCCTCTTCCCTTTATCTCCTCGTTTTTTTAGTTATGAAAGCATAAAATATCTGCTTGATGTGTGTTTTGGGGATTGTTCCTAGGACTGACACCTGGTGCAAGGTTCTCAGCCTGCCATAATCCTTATGAAGTGCAAAACCCTTAAATAAAGATTCATAATGAAACCTGTAGTTGTCCATTGGTGCAACTATTGTGTATACAGCTGGAAAATTTTTTGTTTAACACAAGTACAGCTTTTCACTCTTCAGATATATAAACTTGTTAATGGCCGTAGAGGTAAGAGAACCATTTTAGTCTTTCCATCCTAGAATAGAGGAAATTGGGGGTGGGGAGGAGGAGATGTTTTTTTCCAAAGGCACAAAGAGCCAGTTAAACATTCAACTTCTATTGAAGGCAATGGGATTTGAGTGCCTAACTCCCATTTGTGCCTTTAGAAAGAGAATTGGGGCTGGCACTTGATATTGGTGCATATTTGTAGTAAATGGTTAAATACTAACAGAGCTGTGAATGGGGTATAGATATAGCTGTTCTGCATTCCTTTGGGGCTAAAATATTTGAAGCAATGTTGGGTCTGTCTTGGTATGAAATCTTGATTTCAAACCTTTATGCTAGACACTTGAAAATGTACTTCCCATGGTATCTACAGGGCCAGCAGAATGTACACTTCAGTGTCATCTTTCCTTAATGGATTGAAAAATGACTAGATCCTCCAGTGTAACATGAGTTTAACCCAAAAAGAGGGTTAATTGTTTAGACATGAAAGTTCCCTGGAAGTCGAATTTCCAGAGGTTAAAATGAATGGCCATCCTGCTGATGGCTAGGCAATGGTAAATATCTATTTGAACTAAAGTTGCTTCTCTGCTTTATAAGCTGTGCGCCTTGGGCCGGTGGAGCACTGTCTGAGGGTCCGTGAAGTGGCGGGTGGTCACATGGCTCCTGTCCTTGTTTTTACCTGCTAAATGTCAGGGTGACAGCTAGTGGCTGTATCTAATTGCTTTCCTAATATTATTCCCCCACATAAGCAGTAGTGGTGGTGAACTCAGGGATGCTGTGTGGTTACGAATGGGAAGAGGTGTTCACACACAACACCTCAGACAGTCTTGTGATCTGAAATTTTTGGAGAAGAGGAAGGGTGGGATCCTGTTGCTGGGGTGTGCTGAAAGGTTTATCTGGGCCAATACCACAATTTTTTTTTATTGGATGTTCAATTGATAAGCAAGACGCTCACCAAAACTGGCACCCAAGAAGTTAAATGCTGCCTCTGAGCAGATCATTCTTGTTAGTATACAAGATCCCGTTGCACAGGACCAGGGCATTTCCCTTGATCATATTATTGTATTCATGATACAGTTTCCAAAAGGGTAGGGAGCCTGACAGTCCGAATGTCTTCTCGCTGCATGCAGTGTCACTGCACATGTTCTACGCTTCCTAGTGTTTACGGAACGATGGTTATTGAGCAGTTCGTGCAAGTCCTCATGACACAAACTTCAGCAACCTCACAGGTGAACAATGCAAATTAAACCATTAGAGAGAAGCTGCTTGTCATTAGACATCAGCATGTGCCTCCATAGGCGTTTCAAAGCCCCTTTTAGCCATTTGGCTCAAGTATTTTAAATGCAGTGTCCCTGTAGTTCAGCAGCACTTCAGAGTCTATTCTTGTATCAGGTATTAAAGCGTCTAGTGGCCTAATTCCATAGCCTCAATTCCAGAAATCTTGGCTTCTTGCAACTTAGCCAGCTGGTGCCTGTATAGACAATTAACTGTTTGAAGAGTCTGATGTACTGTGGGTATCTGTACATCATGCTAGAAATAAGCATCTGCAGAAATTTGGAGGCAGTGGGAAGAAAGATGTTGCCAAAGATTTAACATCCAGCTTAACAGTCTCTTCTACTGAACTGAAAGATGCAAGTAGCTTATCAATGTTACTTAAGAAACAAAACTAGCTTTTTAAATGCAAGTTTCTATGGTCTTGTGTGTTTGGCATCTCGCATTACAAGTGACATCCCACAGTTTCATAAGCACATCTGTCTCTTGGCATGACATGAAACAAAGGATTGCCAATTAGCCATGATTTGGGCTGGTGGAAGGGAAAATACATTGTGCAAGACTGATCCTCCCTCCCTTCTGCCCCATGAAACTGAGTTAAGGAAAAGAGCAACGCTTTCAAGTCCTTTAGATTGGAATTTCCTGATACAAATTGGAATTCATTAACATCTCCTATTGTGGGAGTTAGACATCATTAAGCGTACAGGAATGGATGCTGCTCAAAAAAAAACCATCTTGCCTTCTGCTCATGTCCATCCTGTGAAAACTGCCAGATTAGCAACTGAAATCTAACCACAGAGCTGGTACAGCATAAGAAAAGTTCACCGTACCTTACTCCCAAACTAGAGGGATGGACCAGACTGAGCTCAGTTTACGTAACTGTTCACCTAGATGGTGTGCCATGTTTTCCCAGTACCTAGTTGAGAACAGAATTTGAGAGCAAGCTGTCTGAAGTTCAATCCAGACAAGACCTACAGTATGTTAATACTGCAAAGAAAAACCCACGACACCAGGTCTGAGCGTGTGTCAATTGACTCAGGCTTGTGGGGTCAGGTTGCAGGTCTAAAAATAGCTGTGTAGGCAGTCATGTTCAGGTGGAAGGCTGGGTTTCAGGACCCTACCCCCTTGCCTGGCTTCAGAGCCCAGGCTCCAGCCCAAGAAGGAGCATCTATGCGGCTATTTTTAGCCATGCTGCCTGAGCCCCACGTCAATTGACCCAAGTTCTGAGGCTCAGTGCCACAGGTTTTTTCTTTGCAGTGAAGATCTACCCAAAGATACTGGGTTGGAGGAATTATCTGATTTTACTTTCGTCCCTGCATGTACACCCTTTTTCAAGAAGTTTGCAAATTCGGGACATGGCTGCTCTTGGAATGTCAGGTAGTGTCAGCCAAGAGCCTCTTCCATAGGTACCTGTAGTAAGGTGATTGTGACCCTCATATCTGGACATAGTCTCAATAATCCAGCTCCTAAACTGGATTACTACTGTATATTCTGCATGGGGCTACACTAGAAAATTGCACAGGCCACAGTTTGCACAAAATGCATTTGCCTTCAAGAATCCTATTAAACCAGTTTTGTGACCTGTGCTGGCTCCATAATTGCTTTTGGTTGTAATGCTAGCTGTTGATCTAGATAACTAGAGCCCTGCATGGTTTGGGTCTTGGCTTTGAAACCTCATCTCTTTCTAGGAACCACTGTAGTAGCTGACATTGGCTGGGGTGCTTATGTTTAGAGCTCCTAGAATTAAATGGCTGGGAATTCCTGGGGAGAGCCCTCTGGAATTTTTTCTTTGCTCCTATCACTGCCCTTGTCTGATACTAAAGCATAGTGCAAGGCTTGTCTCTTGCGGGATAGAGAGGTGGGTTTGTTGTGGTTTTATTTTTGGGAATACAAATATTTGTATTAAAAGCAGTAAATCTTTATTCCTTTATTCTAGCCTTTTCTCCAACCTTCATCTTCTCTCATCTCTTTCCTTCTCTGGAAGTTATGCCAGTATCCTCAGTCTCTAATTCCGTAAAGCAGTGTTCTCAGACTTTTCCATAATGTGGGTTGTATCTTGACAGGGTCTCCAATTCTCCTTTCCCCTTGGTATTGTGCGCATTGTATTGCCTCCCATTCACAATGGCATTGCTACGCTGTGGTACTAACAGCAATTGCTGATTCATAAAATGAAAACAAAGTATTCAAGATACTGTATTATAGGTCGCAAAGAGTCCTGTGGCACCTTATAGACTAACAGAAATATTGGGGCATATGCTTTTGTGGGAGAATACCTGCTTGTATTATAGGTCAGCAGGACAGACCAGTACAGTAGCTCTCAGCCTTCCTGCCTGATGACCAAGGATAGCCCTTGTAGAATGTTCCAGATTTTTCTTCCTTTCCAGGAGACCTGGGATCACTTCTGCTATGACTGAATTTTCACAGCCTAACCCGTTGTGCCCCTAACAGCATTGTGGGCCTGCTCTTAGCTTGGGTTTCATGACAATGTGGGTTGTTGAAGTTTTTTGGCTGACCTCTAGGTTGGATTTTCTCCTTTGATCACCTTAATATGGGATGAGTTTCCATTTTTATAGCAATTGGGTTCTGAACATGAGGCTTTTAAACTGGTGTATGTGCAGAAGTAGAAAGGGCACTGGCTGTTTCTAACTCCAAGTCTAGTGTTCAGTGTCCTAACAGTGTGTGTTATTTACATGTATGCCTCAGGACTTCCTGCATTGTCCTCCCTTTGATGCCTCTAATACTGGCTGTTGTCAGATGAGATTGACCTTTGGTCTAAACCAATATGGCAATCCCTATGTTAATTTATAAAAAGAAAAGGAGTACTTTTGGCACCTTAGAGACTAACCAATTTATCTGAGCATAAGCTTTCGTGAGCTACAGCTCACTTCATTGGATGCATACTGTGGAAACTGCAGAAGACATTATATACACAGAGACCATGAAACAATACCTCCTCCCACCCCACTCTCCTGCTGGTAATAGCTTATCTAAAGTGATCACTCTCCTTACAATGTGTATGATAATCAAGGTGGGCCATTTGATTATCATACACATTGTAAAGAGAGTGGTCACTTTGGAGAGTGAGTTTGTGTGTGGGGTGGGGCAGAGGGTGAGAACCTGGATTTGTGCTGGAAATGGCCCAACTTGATTATCATACACATTGTAAGGAGAGTGATCACTTTAGATAAGCTATTACCAGCAGGAGAGTGGGGTGGGAGGAGGTATTGTTTCATGGTCTCTGTGTATATAATGTCTTCTGCAGTTTCCACAGTGTGCATCCGATGAAGTGAGCTGTAGCTCACGAAAGCTTATGCTCAGATAAATTGGTTAGTCTCTAAGGTGCCACAAGTATTTCTTTTCTTTTTGCGAATACAGACTAACACGGCTGTTACTCTGAAACATATGTTAATTTATATAATTATTGTTTTCTTGTCCATATATGGCACTATTCCTCAGGCTGTTATTAATTTCCTATTCAGCCATGTTCAGTACAAACCCATTTTTATAAATGGCTATGGGCATCGAACATATGCTGATTATACCCTTTTCTCTCCTCACATACAGAATACATTCAGAAATATGCAACAGAAGAAGCACTAAAAGAACAGGAAGAAGGTACCGGGGACAGCTCATCAGAGAGCTCCATGTCTGACTTCTCGGAAGATGAGGCCCAGGATATGGAATTGTAGTAGAAGAAGCAACCTGCTTTTCAGAGAGACTATTATTTCCTAACCATGAGAAGCAGACTATAATATTCATATTTAAACAAAGCAATTTTTTTTATTACTAAACAAGGTTTTTATGAATAATAGCATTGATATATATATCACCCTTTAGATCTTGATTTCTTGGTCATTTCTCAAACCCAAGGTATATAGCATATTCCCACATTCCATTTTGGTAGCAATATGCAGCCCGAATGCATGCATTCATAATTCCATTTGGCCAAGTCAACTTGTGTGCTACTGAACTGTCAGCTCAAACAGCTGCTCTGATAGGTAGGGACTTAAAGATTTCCTTTTTATCAGTGGTTCCACAGCTACCACCTTGGATGATAAGATGGAACAGCGCTTTCTCAAAGTAAAAAGTCTAGGGGATAATGTGAGAACATTTTTAGATCAGACAGTGAAATAAAAAGTTCTCCTTCAGGTCAAACTCGCTATCCTAGTTTATGTGGAGTTGCATTTAAAAAGTGCACGGAGTTATTCAGAGCATCGAAGCTTAAAAAAAATGACTTGGATTTTAAGTACACTTTTATATTGGACTTCTGCCCACCCTCTGAACTATAGGGACCTACAACCACTCATCTGTTTGCTTTTGGGACTTTGGAAAGCCTTCATCTGGACTTTACTCATTTTCTTGGTCTGGATTATGCTCTGTTCCCTTTTTTCAGGGGAAAAAACACAATGCTATATGAACAGTGCTTTAATTTACCTGGAGCACGTACAAAGGCAAACTTTGTCATGGTTTTGAAACTGCTACCCTGTAATAGCTTCAAGCTTTCTTTCTTGCTTGAAGTATGATCAAACACCTTGCAAACTCTCTCTCCATCTCCTAAAAGAGGGTTTTCTGACCAGATGGACTAGCCTTGCTGAGAGCTTCAGACCCATGAAGATTGGCCCATTGGCCATAGTCCATGAATCCGTTGGCACGTTCTTTCTCCCATTTTTGTTTTTCTGTTTTCCCTTCTGCAGCAGCTTGGTAGCCATCTGCGTGTGTGTACAACAGACCAAACTAAAGTTTAACAAAGAAAAATGCTCTAGGAATATTTGAGATTAATAAAAATAAAAACCATAAATTGGGAAAACAAGCAAATAATATTTTCAAGAGTTCTTCTGAATGAAAAATTTGATTTCTTCTGGTGTATTTCAACATACTAAGTTTTCTTTATTTTGTATTTAATGGTAAGAGAACCTAATACAGTAAACGCCTACCTGGGTTGCCAGTGATACTTGAATTTGGATAATTGTGCATTTGAAATCCTAACTAAGATGGATTTTAAATCTGAATGTTACTTGCTGTATTCTTAGGGTTTTCTGAAGGGTTTGGATAGACAGATACTTTAATATTTTTTTGGTGGAACCTGCAGGACAGTATGTGGAATTCAACCCACTCTTGAACAGAGAATTTTGAATGACAGACTGGATTGAGTAAACTTTTTTTCATTGTCCCACAAATGTTTTTCTTTTAGGAATGCCACCTGGGTTTGAGTTGATGGGGTTGAAAGATACAATCCTTTTTTAATCCATAAAGCACAATCAGTTTCCTTTTTTTAACTATAAAGTACAATTTTGCTTTAGCATGATTATTTTCCTTAATAAAAATAACATACAAAGGGTTTACTTATTTTATGTTAATTACGGGCATGAAGCAAAAGGTTTTTCTCTAAAAGCAGTAATGTAGGACTGTGGTTAGTTACTGTGCTGAAGTTCTCTATCTAGCATTTGTGGCTTGTTGGAAGGGTAGTATTAACTATTTAACATGTAATGGTGTACTTTAACTCTTATCTAGCACGCTGTTTTCTCATTACTTTGGGGAGGGGGGGCAGAACTGTGTTGGCACTGTTTAACTTGCTTACCTGCTGAACTAGGAGTTTGGTTGTGCTATAACCTTTAACTGTAGGTGCTAATTAGGGGTAGTCTAAGTGCTGGGTGGTGATATCAGTTTAAAAACAACAAAACAATAAAAATTTGTATTTTTTCAATATTGTATAAAAAATAGTGTTCTAATTACCTCTAATTTTTTTTCCAGGTAACTGTATTACTCTTCCCCCAGTCTATTCAATGACCATGTTTAACACAGGGAACACTTTCATGCATCTTTCATTTGAAGAAGCCAGTTTTCTAATAAAAAGGTTTCCTGTCGTAAGCTTCCAAAAGAATTCCAATTAGAGCTGCAAGTCTAAGGTAGACTCCTGGAAAAGTAAGCACACGTTTTTCCGCAGTGATTTCTAGGTGTGAAGATGCAGCTTGGCTTCTATTAGTTGTCCAGGTTGCTCTGATTCCTCTGCACGTTACTTTGTGCATACAGGCAGCCGAAGCAAGGTATTTGTGGGTCTAGATCTCGAACTTCTCCAGCAAGATGTTTCCTTGGATATTAATGGCGTTTTACACATGAAATCTATAGCCTTGCCTGCAGCATGTTGAAAAGATCATCTTCTTGGTACGTTTCATGTTTGATCATTCTCCCCTGTAGCAGCAGGAGCAGGAAAGGAAGCCTACAGTAAATTGTCAAAATACCTGCAGTTCAAAGGAATATGGCCTAGTGTAAAACTCTTGTAGGGAATAACTTCAAATGGATTTTCCTTCTTTCTAGACTGGAACAGCTGCTTATTGCCTCATTCTACTCCTTCTCCCATCTTTCACCTCCCTCCCCATCTCAAACAAGAACAGTCTGTAAATAAACTACACACCCCTAGTCTGGAAGAGAAAAGTGGAATCGTTTTGAAGCAGGATGCCCAGTGTTGGGTTTTTTTTCAGTTCCAGTTTCTTTTGAAATGCTAATGTTCTTTTTCTGAAAGAACCACTGCCATTCTCTTCCCTGTTCAGATGACTGAATCTCAAAGCATCAGCCAGGTGGAAATTAACAAGCCTACTCCAACATGACTACGTTTGATCCACTGTATGTAGATTCGTGCTCTCAATGAATTCCTGAATATGAAACCTTGTTAGTAACCTATTATGGTTGTTATGGAAGTAGGCTCTTCGGCTTCACATCTGATAGCTTGTTACCTTATTCTTGAGCTTTGTGTGACTTACACAAATTGAGAAATATCAAAGCTGCCCCAGATCTGCAGAAGCGTCTCAAGAAGCTACATACATTGCCAACTAGGTTAATCTTGAATTTCATCAGACGTGTTTTCGACTCTCCTTTAGGTTTCCAAGTGTATTTTCTTGGTTCATTTGACTTTCCATCATGACAATTTTAGACTTAAAAAATAATTAAGGAGGGGAGTCCTGGTGATAGCTGATCTTAAGGGAGTGGCATCTTGATGTGAACTGAGTGGAATAATGCTTTGTAAATTAACTGGTAATGTGTAAACCCTCGGTCTGAGAGGAAAAAATGGAAGTTAAATGCTGTTTGTTACCTCTGAAGTTCAAATTGGCCAACTAGGTTTATGGGAATACTAACTACATAGTCACTTCTGTAATCTCCCATATCCATGTTTGATTGCCCCCCCCACACACACATTATCTGCCTTCAGTGCACACAAACCAGGGAGAGGGAGTCCCTTTCTCCCCCGTAAGGGATGAAGAATGCTGTCACCTGTGCTGCAGCTGGGTTGCCCTGGCTTTGTTTGCTCCTAGCAAGACTAGTCACAGGGCACTCTGTAAGTGGCAGCTCTCAGGTATGCAAGGACCCCCCCGGACCTTTAATGTCAGATTTATATCACACCATGCGGGGAGCATTGAGGAGAGTGCAGGGCTGTTGGTTTGTTTTGCTTCTTTCTGCTCATCTGAATTCCGCCGGCACTTTAGCAGGAGCGTGTGCAGCATGAGAAATGGCCATTATTTTACTGACTGTATTTGATACCTGTTGTGTGATACTTGAAGAGATAAAGGGTGTTTTCCCTTCATTTGAGTCTAAGCTTTTTTCTTTTATTTTCTTTTTTCCCTTTTTTCTTGCATTGTGATGATGTAGTGGGCATGCCTGTCACCATGACAAATGCCTCTTCTCTAAGAATATAACCTCTCAAATAGTTGTGTATAATTAAAGAACTGTAAACTTTTTTAAATAAAAGATGTATATACCTTGACACTCGACTGGTACTTGATCAGTAAGGTCTCACTCTCATAGGCAGCATCTCCAGTGCCTCCCGTCTGATAAACCTCCAGCCCTTGAGGTTCAACAGCAGCTGTTAACCAGACTGCCCGTTATTTTGCCATCAAAACCAGTCCAGGTTTTTTCCGTAGGAGATGCTTTGGTGGAAATGTATCCCATTGCACATGCCGAGTGTCTGACTGCAGTGTCTGATGTAACTAGGTTATTATAAATCAGTTTGTTGAACATAGCTGTACTATACCAGGTGCAGTAAAAGAACCGAATTAGAGCAGTATAAATTGGTTTCTTTGGTTGTAGGCCCATTCGCAGATATGGTTTGTGAAACTTGCCTCTGGCCAACACTAGATGGCACTGTTTGCCACATGTTCCACAAAGTGCTATGGCAGGTTTTAGTAAAGCGTGTTTCAACCAAAACTGCTGTAAATTCAAATTATGCTGTAAATTCAGATTATGCCCTAAATGTGTTGGTAATGTGAGCAAGCAAATGAGCAGGCTTCTTCATCTTATTGGAATGGATGTTAAGTGAGCTCTGCTAGGAAAATACCTAGTGCATTATATTTACATAAATCATGCCAAGTACTTTATAAAAGGTGAATTGCAGGGAATAAGGGGGTGGTTCCAAGTTGTTTGCAATTTAAATTGGCCAAGGACCATGTGGAGACAACGGTGCCAAAGTTGGAAGGCTGAGACCTCAACAGTGGGATCATCTATGCAGGAGGGTTTGGGGAAAGTGGATTTGAAGGGTGGGTATAAAAGTATTGTACACACTGTGTCAGTCATTCTTATTGTACTCCTAAAGGACATAACCAATGCTCTTTCAATAAGTTCCTCTAAATGTAAGAAGCAGTTAAGAGATCTGTACATTTTTCTTGAAAACTGAATCTGAAATGTATTAAACATCAAGGGAAATGGTCTGAATTCAGAAGCTAGCACAGCCATTCAGTAACAAGTACTGAGTAACAAGTAAGGGATTACAATTGCTTGGTCAGCAGGTGAAACACAGTTTTTAGCTTCAAAATACATACTTGTCCTTGGAGTTTGAGTTTTTATGAAGCCAGTGCCCTATTAAACATGCCTCACAGTAGTTATGTTGGATGTGCCAATGTAATCTGGACTTTGTACAGGGAAGGAGAGCCCTATGTCAAATGTGTATTAAACATTTCCACCTGGCTTGGGCTCATGCCTGTTCATCACAATCTGTTAATGGACCCCCTTCATCTCGTCTGTTACCCTTTGTTGAGTCGTGTCTGAACTAGACTGTAAGCTCGTTGGGGCAGGGACATATATCTAGTGCATATGGCACTGTACAATGCTCTAGACACAATATTTGCAAAGATTTTTCGATAGCCTTTCCCTTGCAGATCTGCTTCTTCTGGTTTCATTAGCTAAATTTGCTAATCTTGATTTACATCTACCAGGGGACTTGCTTATTCTAAAAAAGCCAATGGAACTGCTTTTAGCTCTCCAGAGGAATATGCCTGTGGTTGAATTCTGAAGAAAATCATTTACATTTTCCAATAGTTGTGGTTGTCTTCATTTTTCTAGTGTTTTGATATGGTGTGTGTGTGCTGGGTTTATTCCACTTACAGGTCTACCTGAATTCCCCCTACTTTTTTAAATGGGAAAAGCTATTTCTGCCCTATTCTAAGCAGCCATCACAGTTGAAATGCATGGTTTAGTAGCTGCCTTGTTGCACTCCATATTTGTATTATTGTTGGGCCAAGTTTTCTGACCAAGAGCAGGGCCCCATTGTACTAGGGGTTATACAGACATGCTAGGACAGTCCCTCCACTAAAGAGCTTAGTCAAAACAAGATACATCAAGTGTTTGTAATGGGGGAGGAAGGACCAATGTTAATGTGATAGGCACATGTGGTCTCCCAAACCACCAATGGCTGAGTCCATTTCTTAAACTGTGGTGCACCTCTCAGGATTACACTATAGATATATGTACCAAGAAAAAATTAAAATCCGTATCTCGTCTACAATGCAGTGCACTCTTCTATTATTCTGTTCAGTCCTTTTCTCCCCCCTACCACCATATATTTCTTGCATGATCTGATAACACAAATGTGATGACAAATATTTACTAAAAATAATTTGAAAGTTAATTCATTGCGGTTTCTTCAGCTGGCAAATGGGTAAGAGACACAAGATGTAGCTTGAAAATGAGAAGAAAAATAACTGCTATTATGACATACCTTTTAAAGGCTTTTGTTTGTATTTCTGAAATCACGGGACACAATAGAGTATAAAGAGATAAAATGTTGATGGCTATTTTATTTATCGTCCTAGCTGCAGTGTAATTGTTATGGTGAACAAGCACTTTTATTCATGAATTAAGTTTTCCCTTTTCCAAACCTCTCGGGTCTGGCTTGTTTTAGAGGGAAGATGCTTATTTTACAGCAAGGCAAGCTATCACAGATAATACTTTGGATGTCTATCACAGCTGCTGCAACAATTAGTGTCTTTGGCCTATAGTTCTCATTGAGTTGGTCATTTCATTGTAATTTAATTGTCTCTGGTTGATCATAAAGGTGTTGAATTTTTTTGACATTAAATTTGCTTGTTCATGACCCAAAAGTGGAATTTTTGGTAATGTCTGTAGAAAAACTGAGCTCTCGTTCTGAGCTGGAACTAAACTGGTTTCTGATTGAGACCTCTGGACACTACTGCAATATGAGGGTTTGAATGGAGTAGGGTGAGATTAGTAACCACTTCCAAGTCCTGAATTCACATTTCCGTCACGTGACTTGTGGAATTCCTGAATCGAAATGAATTAAATTGCATTGAGTGTACCTTCGCTTGGATGATGCCAAAGGAAGGTAGAGCTCATTGTAAACTCGTTATAACTGATCAAATAGAATGCCACCTGTGGGTGAAGTGGCTAGGCCAGTGAGTTTAAAGACATAAAATGATTTCCTGGAGAAGTTAGGAATGGTGTCAGGGAGACAAAATGAGAATCAAATTTGCCATGCAGTTCTCCTCCTGCCTCTCCAATGTGGGAGGGGAAGTGTGTTGCATTGCAAAAACCATCCATCATTACATTTAGATGCAGAAGCAGGAAGCAGCAAGAAGATCTACATATATCTGAAGGGGATGTAGCTGGAATTACTGCACTTCATTCTGGGAATCTCAGTTGCAGGAAGTGTCAGATACACTAAAAAAAAAAAAAAAAAAGTTAAGAAACCCAACAGATTTTATGGGGCTGGAGTGATTAGTTTTTGTAATGAAAGATATACATAGAGCTCAGATTTCAGATCCCGGGTAGTGTGAAATCTGCCTGGAGTGGGGATGCACCTCCAATCTTCACTCTGTCCTGGCAGTGCAGGCCTGCAATACCTCTGCTGACAAGAATCCTGTGGACTCCAAACTAGGATTATAAAGCCACCGTCCTCACCCATATGCCCTGGGGTTGCAGTGGTACTCCCTCTATAAATGCATCCTGGGTTCATTGATTATAAGCATCTATAATTACTGGGTGAGTGAACACCAGTGATTTGAGAAGAATGTGGGATGATGCAAAGGGGGTTACAACTAGGAATAAAGGAAATATGGTCTGAATATCAGGAAGCGTTTCCTAGCGATGAGACCTGTTGGCCTCCCATGGCTCACGTCTTTTACTGAAGACTGGATAATGCATGTACTGTGGTGAACGCTCCTATGCTGGCCAGGTGGATGGATTACTTCAACTAATAGATTGAAGTATTCAATTGCTATCCCTGAATTGTATGAATGGTGGTTTGCTTGCCCACTGGTTCCTCTTGACTGTTACCACTTGACAGAGCTATCTGCATTCTCTCCTAGAGCAAGGTTTGCCTTCTGCAAGTGCCTCATCTGTTCTCTTTGTGCCTTTAAAAAATAGAACACTGGGTTTGAGGCCCACAGAGTTTCAATGTCTCCATGGCTGGCATTGGGGTTTTCAGATCTGTGGTGGTGGTCCCTTTTGTGGGTGTTTCTGTCCTTCAGGAGTTTCCTTCTTTGCAGAAGATCAGGGAACCAGCCAGTGAGTTTTCCAAAGTGTCCCAAATGCAAGCTTGAGACTGGTCAGAGGGACCCGTGGCTGTGGTCTGCTTGAGGCTTTGGGGAGAACAGGGTGGTTTCTTGTGAAATCCCCTGAAAGGTGTTTCAGCTTCTTTGCATGTAGTTGAAGGTAACAGCAAAATGTCCCAGCTGGGAGTCAGTGTTTTGCATCAGTTGCTAGGCATGACTTGCTGAGCTCCCTGAGTGCTGCTCTAGTGTCTTGAAAGCATTTAACCAGCTCCTGTATGGTGGAGTTGAGGCAATGGCAGAACTGGACATGCCTCCATTGATGCTTGACTCTGCTTCACCCCTTGAGCTGCATTTGGAGATAGGCTAGAGGCCTGTGTCATTTGGGCATCGCTTGCCACTCCCTGGGTCTTAGCATACCCTTGACACCTGCCTACCTTCTGGATACGCTCGAACATGGCAATCGATGCCACTCTTCTTGGCAGCCTGAATGCGGGGTATGTGACTTAGTGAGTAGCTTCCACCTCTGTGCCACCGCCTCCCTTTACCATACGTGCTCAAGGTGGCCAACTTTCCTGGTCCGTAGACTGCTTCAAGTTCCCAGTCCCAGGGTGCAGCTCAGACATCGATGCTAACCCTATCCCATAGCTTTTGACATGGTACATTCAGCGTCAGTCAGGTGGCTGCTTTCAGAGAGCCCTACAATCTTGGTACCAACAACCTCTAAACAGTTGCTATTGATGGCCCCTGGTGACTGACCCACCCCCCTCCTCTCTCCAGCAGCTAAATTGGCCATGCTAGGAAAGAGATGAAAGGAGTTCACCTAGTGACCTCAGTCAAGGACTTTGAGCAATTCCTAGCATCCTGCACATGTCTCCGTGGGCAGAAGAGGTCAAAGCAGCTAGCTCTCCTGGAAGATCTGTTCATAACCCTGTTAATTGAAAGGATTGGTAAGGCCATCCCTTCTGTGTCTGCAAACACCAGCTCCAGCACTCGCAGACTTCCTCTAGCGGAAGTTCTCTGCAGATCTGACAGGACCTGTCCAATCTATTCTAGATCAGATGACTGCAGTGTGTTCACGCTCTCACTCACTCCTAGCTCAAACATAATGGAGCACAAGACCACATCATGCTATGGACGGCTACTCAATCCTCCTTGCTCTTCCTTCCACCATCATCATTCCCCCACCAGTCTGCCGTTTAGTACAGTGGCTCTGGCTCCAGCCAGTTCTGGGCCTTTTTTGACCTGCAGTTCCAATACCTTGGAAGCTGGGGTATTAAGAACGTACCCCCCATGCTGGTAACATCTCATGGTGCCGTAGTCCCATGTGGGCAAAGAGCTGTTTGAAATGTGGGAAGTGGGCTGAGGGTTGGGTGACTGCCCTAACCTGCAAAAAGAAAAGGAGGACTTGTGGCACCTTAGAGACTAACCAATTTATTTGAGCATGAGCTTTCGTGAGCTACAGCTCACTTCATCGGATGCATGCCTGCAGTGTCTTGTGCACTTGAAGATCCTCAATATCGATAGTTTGGACCTGGCCTAGTATCTGGGGAAACATCCCGTGTTGCTTGTGATTAGCGAGGGGGACAGCACCCTCCAGGCCAGGAGCTTGCAGGTTTGTTTGGAGGCAGACCTCTGACAGCAAAAGCCTCAGCACGTCCCCTCCAGTCTCTGTGCGAGTGTAGCACAAGGGCCATCTACTGGCCAAATAAGACATAGGCCATGTTTCCACCAGATGTCAAGGGTTTAAGGCCCAACAATGGCTAACTACTTTCACTGAGACCAAGTGCATTTGTGCAGTGTCTGCAGGGCTGTTGCCAGCTATGCTGGGTCATTTTATGGGACGCAGCTGGAATGGCAGAAATTCGTAAAACCTCCAACTAGCACTGGGTCCACCGCATATGGGAAGGTACCGAAAGGGCGAGCTTGGAGTTTGTTGCCATTTTACGCGTTCACAATAGATCACAGGAGAGGAAGGCTGGGGGCTGAGTTTATCTGATGTCTTTCTCCCCTGGCCAGGGAAGCTGATCCATCCCTCCACTTGAGGAAAACGGATAATGGGTCTGTCTCAAACTGGGCTGCACAGATTTTTGTGTGCCCATCACTGGGATGGAGACACCAACAGCGTGAAGAACAATCTCTGGAAAGACAATACTCTGTCTCTGCTTCCTGTGATGCTATAGGTCTGGGTGAGAGAGTGACCTTACAAACTGTAAGGGCTTTTGGGGAAGGGGCTGTCTGTCTTTGTACAGAGCCTAGCACGCTGGTGCCCTGAACTGATCAATGCCTCTGTCTATATTAGTCCTGATACCTTCGTGAGTACTGCTGACCAATGCCAGGAGTTAACCTGAGGCTTTAAGAACCTCTACTTTCCAGCTGTCTCCCCTAGAACAAGACCTACCATACCAATATTTAGCTCTTTATATAGCACTTTTCATTGGTATCCGTCAAAGCGCTTTGTAAAGGAAGTCGGTGGTCTATCCCCATTTTACGCACGGGGAAACTGGTGCAAAGAGAAGTGACTTGCCCAGGTCACCCAGCAGAACTATGCAGCATGGCTGGCCACGATCCTGTGCTACTTGCACAGGGACACCTAACCATCTTCGCAGAGACACTCGTGTCCCTTGGCACCTGATAGAAGTGCCAGCCATTCTTTGTTAGTCCAGTAGGTGGCCCTTGTGCTTCACTTTCTGAAGAAGTGGGGGTTTTACCCATGAAAGCTTATGCCCAAATAAATCTGTTAGTCTTTAAGGTGCCACCGGACTCTCGTTGTTTTTTCTGAACACAGCTTGTTCTCACCTGGCCTTGCATGGTGAATTTTCCAGCTGGTTTAATTGCATGAACCTGAGCTGCTTTACTGTGAAAACCCTCACCCATCCCGCCCCCAAATCCTCCCGTACCTTAAGGGGGCGGAAGAGGGGTGTTATGAAAGAACTAAAGTAGTTCTAGAGTCAAATATTCACTGGGTGGGGTAGTTGTGTCTCAGTTGTGTGGTTATCTTGGCTCCAAACTGCAGCAGCTGTCTTCAGATTCCAGAACAGCATCTTGAGAAATGGACAAAAGGCTTCTTGCCCTGAATCCATGTTATCCCTATAGAAACTTTACCTTTTATTGTTTCTCTACAATTCCACTTTTTGAAAACATCATGCCCCAAACTATTGCATGAAAATTCATCTGACTCTAACAAGGCACTGGTCTACCCCTGACTGCTCCTTGCTCTGAAACTAACTGACATGGAGGGTATGTGGCAAAGCTCATCTTAAGGTAGGTTTTGGGGTGAGGGAGATTAATGGGTCATCTTTTCCTTTTGTTTAATTAAAGGTCCATTTAGTTACTGTTCTGTGGGGTGGAACCTGCTGCTGGGTAATTTCTGGTCTTTGGCTGTGCTTTTAAATAATTGTCAAGTGCTTGGAGGTGATTAGGCCCACATAATTACAACTGAAGGGACGTGCTCTTTATGCTTGTATGAAAGTTCTTACCTGGTTATAGCTCCATAAATTATTAAAGCGTACATATTTGTTAGTATGTGACCGAGGTGCTGTACAGACAGAGTGAGAGTGTCCCTGCCCCAATGTGCTTACAATCTAAATAAGACATGATGGATGGGGAAACAAAGTGACTTATCCAAAGTCGCACAGCAGGTCAATGGCAGAGTTGAAAATAGACGTCCAGAGGCTCTTGATCCTCTTCCAACATTCTGTGCCTGACCGATGCGCATATATATAAGTACACGTACACACACCCACTCACTCTGATTGGTCTCAATTCTTGTGATTTACTTTTAGCTGATGTCCATAGCTCAGCTTCATGGGCTGACCTTAGTGCTTCGGGGTAATTAACTGCTCACCTGTTTAAAGCTGGTAGTTGCCAGCCTATCTTCCCAACCAATGCTTTGGAGAGGACATGGTGAGGGAGCAATACATTTCCTCAGGGTTGGATATAGGGGTAGGCAACTGCAGGGGTGCCGGGTTTGGGGAAGGGAGGGGCGCCAGGCTTGCAGATTTACAAATCCTAGCATGCAAATGCATCCTCTTGTATGCCAGGGATAAATCACTCGTGCATCAAAGTCGTGAAATGGGCTACAAATGCAATACAACATAAGGTGCCCAAAGTTTAACAAATGGGGGATGGGCGCCATTTGCTCTAGGGCCAGCCCTGCATTTCCTGTGTCTCAGAGGCCAAAGGAACAGCCCTTATTAACAAATGCTCTATTTAGTGGCCCATACGCTCAGAGCCAACCTGTGATCTACCTCTGATCTATCCCTGTACAACTGGATCTATCCTCCCCCAAGGGGTGGGGGCACCCCTTCTAAACCATTAGTGGGAGATGTGCAGCTCACTCCCCTTTCATGTAACTTCACCTCTGAGCTGAATAGCGATGGGAGACCCTAAGCAGGTGCAGATCATAGATTAAGGCCGGAAGGGGGCCACTGAGATCAAGTCTGACCTCCTGTATGCCACAGGCCATAGGACTGCCTTGAGTTACTTCCTGTTTGCACTAGAGCTAGAGAGTTTCTCTTAGAAAAACATCCAATCTTGATTTACAAGTTGCCAGTGGGGGAGGATCCGCCACAGCCCTGGGGCAGTTGTTGCCATGGCTAATTACTCCCTGTTAAAAATGTGCACCTTTTTGTTTCCTGTCTGAATTTGTTTAGCTTCATTGGGTCTTGTTAATACCTTTGTCTGCTTCGTAGAAGAGCCCAGGATCTCATCCCCTTTTAACCGTCTCATTGCTAAGCTAAGCACATCGAGCTCCTCTGCGTCTTACTATCAGGCCTGTTTTCTCATCTTTTAATCATTCTTGTGGCTCTTCTCTGAACCCTCTCCAACTGATTAACATCCTTCTTGAAGTGTGGACATCAGAGCTGGACACAGGCTCCCAGCAGTGATTGCACCAGTGCCAAACACAGAGGTAAAATCACCTCCCTCCTCCTACTCAAGATTCCCCCTGTTGATGCATCCAAGGATCCCGTTAGCCCTTTCGGCCACATGCTTTCACAGGGAGCTCATGTTCACCTGATTATCCACTGTCATCCACGGGTCATTTCAGAGTCACTGCTTCCCAGGATCAAGCCCACCCCCCCCCCCCCCCCAATCCTGTAAGCATAGCCTGCGTTCTTTGTTCCTAAAGATATACACTTAACATGGGGCTGCATATTGTTTGCTTGTGCCTAGCTTACCAAGTGATGCAGCTAAC
This sequence comes from Eretmochelys imbricata, assembly GCF_965152235.1. NCBI lineage: Eukaryota > Metazoa > Chordata > Testudines > Cheloniidae > Eretmochelys > Eretmochelys imbricata. The sequence goes on from NC_135572.1 coordinate 355,024,960, forward strand.
TCTGTCTCAGAGACGTGTCCTCTTCAGTACTACTCCCCTGGTCAGAGAGGACCTGTGCCTGCTGATAGGGGGAGGGGGCACAACCCTGGAACAGCTCAAGTCACATACCCTCTCCTAGAAAGCAGCGGCCCCTCCCTGCAGCTCCTAACTCTTCCTCCTGCCTCTGCCTGCTCAGCTGCCCTGCGAGCAAGGGGGGAGGGGGGGCGTGCGCACAGGACCCACATACCTGCCCCATGCATCACCTCTGCCCCCCCCAGTCTTGGTATCAGCTGCAAATGTTCAGTAATGATTGTCATCTTCCAGGTCATTGATGAAAATGTTAAAACTGCTCCCCACAGGACCCCCCTAGAAACACACCTGGCACGGTGATGGTTTCCCCATTGATGGTTACAGTTGGCAACAGCTAGCCGCACTGATTAGCGATGGGAGGATCGTTCTTAGCTCTTGGGGCCTAAATCAGGAAGGAATGTGCATGGTGCAGGCTTGTGTGGGCCGGTGGTGGATGCTCTTGGGCTGGGCAACGTGCTCAGAACGCTGCAGCCAGGGGCCCGGATTGCACTATTTCCATAAACTTTCCTCCACCTGTGACCAGCTGATCTCCAGGGCCTTCACGGCTGTGCAGCGAGGACAGCGTCCTCTGCTTCCTTGCACAACAGGAGCTCGCCTTCATTGCCGTAACGGACGCTAACTGTTGCAAGTGCCACCTTCTGCAAGGGGTGATAATTACCTGCACTGAGCCAGTCTATCACACCACCTTGCAGACCGAGCAGAACAGTGTCGCCAACCCCGGCTCGTAGCAGAGAGAGGATCTTTGCATGCTGCCAGCTGGCACACTGGGGCAGCAGCTTCCTGTCCAACAGCGCTGAGCCATCCCCCTAGGATATCATTAGCTGTGACTTTTACATACCCCAGTGCTGTGCAAGCTCTTGCAATGAGTGCTGGGGAAGGGCGTGCAACCTTTTAATACAGAGTGGGATTGCACCTGCCTCCCAGTTCCTGAGTCTGTTAAAGGCAGGGTGGCAGCCGTGCTGGGTGTCTGGTAGCTTCTCGGAGGACTGCCCCGCTGGGGAAATGAGGGCAGGTCCTACCCTGGGCAGTGTATATATTAAAAAGCTTGGGCAGTGTATATATTAAAAAGCTTCCCCAGTGCTTGCTTAGTCTGCAATAGCTCTCTCCTCCCTCCACCCCCACCCCCAAAGGAGAAGTGGGGAGCTGCTCCCTGGGAGGGGCTGATGAAGGCCTGAAGATTGGGCTCCAGCAGCTGTTGCCTGAAGTTCCCCTCCCCCCAGGGCCCATTAGAAACGCTATTGCGTATATTAAGGCCATGTTGCTTTACAAAAGGAGGGTTTGTTTTTTTTTGTTTAAAACCATTAGTGCTGGCACTAAAATCCTCCAGTCTTCGGCCTCAGCCCGTCTGCGTGGAGCTTGCACCCTGGTCTCAGTCTGCAGCCGCAGGGTGTGTGTAAGGTGATGACCAGCCTCTGTAGGAATGTCGGGGGGCGGGGGGGGTGAGCTCTGGTTCTTCGTACTTCTAGCAAAAGTGACTGAGTTGGGATCGGCCCCGAGGGCTGCAAAACTCAGGAGCGAGAGAGACTCCGAGTTTAGGAGCTCGGGTTCGGTTTGACTAGACGCCCGTGGTTACGCTAACCCCCGACATCGGTCAAACAAGGCATGGGGCCTCATTTCCCGGGAGCTCCTCCCAGCGGAGTTTCTCGAAGCACTTCCCATGTGATGATCCTCACCGGGAGCTAGGTGAGCGCCGGGATCCCAGGTTTAGATAGGGTAGAAATGGAGGTGTAGATCGGTGCAGTGACTCACTCAGGGCAGCGGGGCCATACGGAGGGAGTCTTTGCGACCTCGCTCTTGCTTTAAGCATGTGACCGTCCTTCCTCCTTTTGGGGAAAACCCTCTGGAAGTAGCTCTTGCATGTGCTCGGGTGCCTTCTAATGTCCCTTATCTTTAAGTCCTGTACTAGCTCGACGGCAGGCGGATAGGAAGGAGGAAGTCCGGGCAGAATCTGACCTCCTGCACCAATCCAGCTTGTCTGCTCTCTGCTTGGCATGGTGTTGTGTGGTCTTAAGTCCTACTGGGCTCAGTGCTGATCCTCCAGACCTGCCACTTTCCAGTTGCGCCATGGGAATGGCACCCCTTCCTTTGAGGGGAAGCCTAGCCCGGGGGAGGAGGGCACACCTTTCTCTCCTCCCCTGTGCACGCTGTCTGGGCTGAAGAGAACAAAGTCCCTGTCTCCAGAGGGCTCTGGAGCCTAGCAGCGGGGTCTCGGGGTGGATCCTAGCCCCAGGGGGAAGCTAGCACAGCAAGCTAGGGAGTGCAGGGATTGGTGGCACGCTGGCCCATGCATCAGGTTCTCTGTTAGCTGAAGGGTCCCTGGGACTTTTAGGTGCAACTCCATGGAGTGCTTGGGGCTGTGATCTAGCCTAGGGCTAGCAAAAGCCCTGATAACCATGGACCCTCCGCCGCCGCAAGGTAACCTCCAGACCAAACATGAAATCACACTTGGCCGTGGCTGCTCTCTGGGCATCCTAAAGTAGCTGAGCACTCAGTCAGGGTTTCTAGGGTGCGGTCTGGCCCCCCTCCCCTCTGTTTGGCCCCAGAGGCACAGACAGGAAGAGGTGGGGCAGCCCTTTCTCCTGCTCCCACTAAGATGACCACAACCCAGAGGGCCAGGATGGAACTTCCCAGGCTTGGCGGGAAGTTAGCAATGAGTTGCCTTCATCTCTGGCTCCCCTGTAGCGGCAGGGAGGCGGGGGGAAGTTACCCTTCCACTGCTGTCCCCATGACCTTATCTGTCGGTTGCAAAGGACCTGCCAGCCTGCGAGAGACCCGCAGCGGTGTGTCACGCCTGGCACTGCAGTGGGGTTAAAGCCAGCTGGGATCAAAGGGCAGAGAAATGCAGTTGTAACTGTCTGCCTGTCTCTCTCTGACCCGCAGATCGTGGGAAGCTGTTGCAGAGCCTGGCTTTGGAGCTCAAGCCGTTGAGACGTGGGGGGGTTGCTCCAGAGGGCATGGGATCAAACGCCAAAGGCGACCATGGCACCCCCAAAACCGCAGGCTGGACCCGGAGTGAGCGTGCCTGACTCCTGGAGTTGTATCCACGGGGTGACGTCCCCCCATTTGTGGGCCGGGGCAGGAAGATGCAGCTGGCTGGGTCCGCAGTGCAGTCCGGGCCCTGCTGATGCCACGCAGCGGAGCTGAGGGACGGGGCCGGAGGAAGCTCAGGTGCAGGGGTTCCCGAGCAACTTCAGCCCCTGGGGCTTGGCGAAGCAGGGCCCAGGGAAGGGGGGGCCATGCGGGGGGAGGGGCTGCTGCAGCTGCAGCGCGGCGGATGAGGTCGAAGCAGTAACTCCAGCTCGTACTAAATAATTCAGGCTCTGCGGCTCTGCGGTGCTGGGGGCGCGGGCCAGGCACCGGGCTCCAGTGGGATGATGTCATCTAGGCTTGACAGGCCTGAGCCAAGATACCGGGTCATGTGACCCCCACCCCCCCCACCCCCCGAAGGAGCGTGCTGCAGCACCTCCCGGCTTGCTCCGCTGTACCAAGGGGCTCATTTCCCAGCTCCCCGCCCAGCTTTGACACCAGGCAGCTGCAGATGCCCCTTGGTGAGCGTGACTGAGGGCCTAGCTGGCCTGGGTCTCCCTGGCCCCAGTGGGGGACCCTCCCCTCCCCAGGGCATCTCTCCTGCGTGATGCTGAAATCGGCCTGGACCCTCATCTAAAAGCCCCACTTCTCTCTGCTGTAGGTGGAAGGCAGCCCCGGAGCTGCCGTTGGCATATAAGCCCTGAGGCCAGGGCAGCGGAACGGTCCCTCAGCCCAGCCTGTGGCTATTGCACCCCCAGCCCCAACCCGGAGGTATCCGCTCCCGTGAGCAGCCGGGGCTCGCTCTCAATGGCCCGTTCAGGCCTTGGCCTCTGGGTCGGCCTCTGGCCACGGAACGTGACTGGCCCCTGTTCGCTGCAAACGGGCCGCAGCTCCCCCGACCCAGCTCATTTCAGATAAGGGCCCCCACGCAGCCAGCCGCAGGGTATAGCTTTCCCCGCAGCCAGCGAGGCCAGACCCGACCCGGTAACGCGCTGGAGAACGGCTGCACGGCGTGTCTCCGATCACCTGCCCCGTCCCACACACCCCACCTGGAAAGGCCTTTACAGAGATGCTGTGCAAGGCTTTGTTTATTCCTAGGAGATCAGATGAGATGATCTGGTCCTGTCTGGCCTCGCGCTCCATGCTGTGGTGGCCAAAGCCTGACCCCCACACTGGGGCTGCAGCATTTCCTGTTCCCCCAGGTTTATTTCATAGCTGCCCTGAACTCGGGGTTAGGCTGAGGTCCCTGCAAGGTCCAGTGTTGTGTTTGTGCCAGGGGGTGGCGTGCGTGGGTGTGGAGGAGACTAGTGGGAGGGAAGCGTGGTTCCCCGTGAGCAACACGAGTGTAATCCCCCATAATTGCAGCCTCCGTCTTTGCTGCACCCACTGCCCGGCGCCCTCCCCAGCAGAGGGTCATTCTGGCAGGGCAGGCTGGGTCTCCAGGGGCGGCTCCTCCCCGGCTTGCGTCAGGCCTGGCTGAAATGGACACACACAGCAGGCTTACGGCAGGTCCTTTGTCCAGATCTGACACCCAGCCGCTTAACGCGGTGAAGTGAGGTCAGCCCGACTGGGTCAGGCCCAGGCACCTGTTGCCGGGGGAACGTTCCCACTCCAGGGAAAACCCCGGCACCGGGGAGCAAAGAGCCCATTGGGACCCAACCAGCAGCTGTGTGGAGGCGTCTGGCTGTACGGAGCCACTGCCTTTAAGAGGCCACTGGTTTTATTTTGAAAGCCCTCGATTAAGCTCCCACCCCTGCAGCTAACAAACCCAGAGCCGCTCGCCTTGGGGCAAGCAAGAGAAGGCTGGGGTTTTTGGACTGGGAGATCCTGGCTTCTCCCCGGGTTATAGCTGGCCTGGCTTCTACTGCTTGTCCCCGCTCTGCGAGCATGGGCATGTTGTCTCCCTGCTCTGTGCCTCTGGCTCCCCTCCATCCTTCACCTGTCTTGTCTGTTAGACTCTCAGCTCTTCAGGGCAGGGCTGTCTCTCTGTGTGGCCCTGGTCTCAACTGGGACTTCCATAATACAAATCATAAATCCCCAGCATTACAGGGGAAAGGGATAGCTCAGTGGTTTGAGCATCGGCCTGCTAAACCCAGGGTTGTGAGTTCAATCCTTGAGGGGGCCATTTAGGGACCTGGGGGTTGGACTAGATGACCTCCTGAGGTCCCTTCCAGCCCTGATAGTCTATGATTATGATTGTAACCCAACCAGCAGCATCAGGAGCTGCTGCTTGCTGAGGACTCCTCCATCCAGCCTTCCTCTGGTGCTGCCCGATATCCTGAGACTTGAGCCAGAGCTGAGAGCTCCCTACACAGCCTGCGTCCCAGCGGGGTGGTTCAGCTCGATGCCTTTGACCCCTGGCTGGAGACGCTGCACGAGGCTTTAGGAGAAGGCCCTGCTGGTGGATCGAGGCCGCCTCAGGCCAGCCCTGGGTGGCGTGGCTGTAGGTGTGCTTGGCTCGCTGACCCTTCCTGTGCACTGGAAATCGAGAACACGGATGATACCTGAGCCTGCTCTACTCAGCCCAGCGCTGCAGGCTCTGGTTACTTCCTGCAGCTCCCCCACCGGAGCTGGAAAAAGGGCCGTCAGCTCCGGGCAGATTGGTGGCCATTACTAATGCATGATGAGCTGATGGAGAAAGGAACTCAGCCTGCGTGTTGAGACCTGGGGCCAGGCTGCTTTCCGGCGAGCCAGAGCAATGGCACGGAACGGCATTGCTTGGGCATAAAGGGCTGCCTCTCTCTGCCCCGTGGCAGCTCCGTGAATGCAGGCCGGGGTCTCTGCGGCGCTGTGATCCCATTTGTTAAATACTCACCTTTTGCACTGCCACCGACCCTCCCTCTCGCCCAAGGAGTTCAAAGCCCCTGAGGTTATGTCTACACAGCCACAAGCCTTAGAGCCAGGTCAGCTGACCCGGGCTTCTGCTGCGGGCTAAAAATGCCTGTGTCAACTTTCCCACATGGGAGGGTGACCAGACAGCAAGTGTGAACAACTGGGACAGGGAGTGGGGGGTAATAGGCGCCTCTAAAGATCAGGACTGTCCCTATAAAATCAGGACATCTGGTCACCCTACCGCTTGGGCTCTGAAGCCCAGCAGTGGGCAGGGCGTGGCTCTCAGAGCTTGATCTCCAGCCCAAGGGGGAACGTCTACGTCCAGTGCCCAGCTGTAACCACTCGGCGACATTGCCACAATGTGTGCCTCGTGAAGCAGTGGCTTCAGCACATGGCCTGTGTGAGACGCAGCATGAACTGGGCAGGACGTGGTACCCAGAGCTGGGCGCTCTCCCAGACAGCATCCACGGTCCGGCGCACGGCTGCAGCTCACATTCCCTCTCAAGTCAAGGTCATTCGTGCTGCTGCGACAACCTCCTCCTGCCCATGCATCTGGCAATCTACCACCAAAATCACCTTACAGGCCCGTTGTGACCACATCATTCCCTCTCCTCAAGTGCCCCCCGCCGGTTCCCCATTGTTCACGCCCTTTGGCCTGGCCTTCACAGGCCAACCTCGCTCCTCCCACACCCATGCCTCTGACCCTGTCTGCTTCATGGCCTCCCTCTTCCCCATCCTCCCTTGTTCTTGAAGTTCTTTCTCCCACTCCTGGCGTATTCCACGCTCCACGCTGTGCTTTAGACACCCTCCTGCCACCTGTGCACCGAGCTGCCTCCATCGCCTGAAATTCCCCTTCCCTAAGATGCCTTCCTGCCTTCCCCTCGATGAGAAGGGAGTTAATTCAAGTATCTTGCAGAGCCGTGGAGCTGTGCCTGTCCCTTACCTAGCAATTGTATGTCACGGGCTAGCTTGAAGCACCCTGTCCCGTTTGCAGGTGGTCAGTCCGCTGGGAAAGGGTTGAGTAGGTTCTGCTGAGTCACTGGCATGAGTGACTCTGTCCCACCTGGACATAAGGGAGGTAGGTGTGGCTTTCTAGCAGGAGAGTATCTAGAGTGTGGGCTGAAACAGTCTGCCAGGAGGAACTGCAGGAAAAGCCAAGTCAGGGGAGAAGGTTAGAGCTCAACTTTCTTGTCACTTATCTCGTCGTTGATTTCTTAGTTGATAAATCCAGACTCCAGGAGAGGGGTGAGTCTGGGCTGGGATTGTAGAGCAGGTTGGGAAATAAATTGTTCTTACAGCCCTTGTCCCACCTGCCTCTTCCCCACTTGTTTTGTTACTTTATGGCCATCACTTGTCTCCTGTCTATATTCCTTTTGGGGCAGGGCCTGTGTCTCTGCGTGGTTGTGTGAAGCACCCAGTGTGCCGGTGGATGCTTGTAGGAGTAACTGTTTCGCAGCACCCAGGTGCAGATTGAGAGTCCTCCCCCAGCTTTTCCAGGGCTGAAAGTAACTTAAAGGACTTAGCAGTACGCAGGGGGGTGGGGCCTCGACTGGAAGGGGAGGGGCCTCAACCAGAAGAGCCAGGAGCCCTGGACCCTTTAAATCACCGCTGGAGCTCTGGGGCTCTGGCAGTGGGGCTCTGGCTGCAATTTAAAGGGCCTGGGGCCTGAGGAAGCTGCCCCATGTTGGTAAGGTCAGCTGTGTACCAGCTCTTGCTGGTAGGCCGTACCAGACCATACCGGTTTACTTTCACCTCTGCGCTTTTCCCATTCCATCCTGCAGCATATGGGCCTCTCCTGGAGTTGCCATGTGCTTCCACTTCTCTTCAGATCAGCTAGTGGCTGTTTCACACACCTTCCCCAAATGGGCTTCTCTGGTTCTCTGCTCTCTCTGGTGCTGGGGGCAATAGAAGTCTATCTCCCACTCCCACAGAAAGCGGCTGTTCCCACCCATCCCCTCAGTGGTGGAAGCAGGGTAGATAGACTTGCTCGGCAAGTTAGCTGTCCCTGGTGTGCCTCAGTAGCCAGCTCCAGGAGGAGGAAGCCTGGAGCCAGTCTTCAAAACTGACCTTTCTCACCACAACCTGCATCTGCAATTTGCTTTCCCAGCAAGAAAATATGATGCTGGTAACTGTTTCATAGATTCATAGATACTAAGGTCAGAAGGGACCATTATGATCATCTAGTCTGACCTCCTGCACAATGCAGGCCACAGAATTTCACCCACCCACTCCTGTGAAAAACTTCTCCCCTATGTCTGAGCTATTGAAGTCCTCAAATCGTGGTTTAAAGACTTCAAGGAGCAGAGAATCCTCCAACAAGTGACCCGTGCCCCATGCTACAGAGGAAGGCGAAAAACCTCCAGGGCCTCTTCCAATCTGCCCTGGAGGAAAATTCCTTCCTGACCCCAAATATGGCAATCAACTAAACCCTGAGCATATGGGCAAGATTCACCTGCCAGATACTACAGAAAATTCTTTCCTGGGTAACTCAGATCCCACCCCATCTAACATCCCATCACAGGCCATTAGGCCTATTTACCATGAATATTTAATTACCAAAATCATGTTTCTCCTGTAGCCAAAATGAGTCAACTCATGGGGGGTTTCCTTCACTTGAGGACAAGCTGATCAGATTTGGCTACAGCAGGGCAAACCACTTGTAATGACCATGATGTTAGTTGTCACTGGGGATTGAATCTGGGAATCTCCGAGACTAAATCAGGAGCCCCTTGGGTTTGAGCTAAAGATCTGAGTCCCGTAGCGGAGAGCTGCAGTGAGTAGTGCTGGACAGGAAATGGGTTTCTCATCCTGCTACAATTGTCAAGGTTCTGAAAAATGTTCCTGTCTTGAAACAGGATGGAACCTCAATCTTGAACGTTTCTGCAAACTGGCAAGCCAAACGTTTTTTGTTGGGTTTTTTTGGTTCAGGTAGATTTAAAAATATCTTGTTCTGATTTTGACCTTTTTTTAGTGCAAATTAAGTTAAATTTCAAAACAAAAAATTGTTTAAAAATGAAAAACCAAAACCTTTCATTTTGTGAATGTCAGATGGCACGTGTGATCATTTTTGGGAAAAAAAAGCAACACTTTTTTGAGTTGGGAAATTTGTTGAAACTGACCCATTCCCCTGGAACAGTTCAGATTTTGACAAATTGGCATTTTTGACAAAAAAAAAAAAAGTTTAAACAAAAAATTTCCAACCAGTTTTAGCAGAGATGTTTACTTGCAGTTCTATCACTCAGCCACTAGATGTCTCTATGCTGTATAGAGTTCCAGCAGGGTGTTGTTCCTGGTAAACAAGCTAGATCAAGCTGGAATGGGAGCAGTGTGGAAGGCTGTTAATTTGTGTCTGTAATATTTAGTTGTTCATTAAATGTCTCTTCTTTAAGAGGGACTGTGAGTCCATGAATCAAGACAGGAATCATTGCTAACATGTATCCTGTGTAGGTCACGTATAGATGGGGGAGAATCATTGGTTGCATGTTCATAGCCAGCAACTTTGTCATTGAATTTAGCCTGGTTTTTCAGTTCACAATCATCTGCCCCCGGATACTGATCTTTTTTTAAAACACATTTGTTCATTATCTTACCATGAGGCATGGCGGTGGGAGAAGCAGTCAAATGGGGCGCCCAGACTGGCTGTGTTGGCAAAGAGGAGAATGGCAATGTGCTAAGAAATGAAGGCCAAGGGATGAGGAGGGGCAGATTAACGAGAAGAAGAAGCTTGCACTTGATATGGTGGAGGAGGAGGACCCAGTAGTGAGACATCAGAGAAATACACTGGGATGGGAGACTGGAGCAGGGAATCATTGATGTGAAGATGGCATTGAATGTAAGAACGGCCATACTGGGTCAGACCAAAGGTCCATCTAGCCCAGTATCCTGTCTTCCGACAGTGGCCAGTGCCAGGTGCCCCAGAGGGAATGAACAGAACAGGTAATCATCAACTGATCCATCCCCTGTCGCCCATTCCCAGCTTCTGACAAACAGAGGCTAGGGACACCATCCCTGCCCATCCTGGCTAATAGCCATTGATGGACCTATCCTCCATGAATTTATCTAGTTCTTTTTTGAACCCTTTTATAGTGTTGGTCTTCACAACATCCTCTGGCAAGGAGTTCCACAGGTTGACTGTGCATTGTGTGAAGAAATACTTCCTTTTGTTTATTTTAAACCTGTTGCCTATTAATTTCATTAGGTGATCCCTAGTTCTTGTGTTATGAGAAGGAGTAAGTAACACTTCCTTATTTACTTTCTCCACAGCAGTCATGATTTTATAGACCTCTATCATATCCCCCCTTAGTCTTCTCTTCCAAACTGAGAAGTCCCAGTCTTATTAATCTCTCCTGATACAGAAGCTGTTCGATGCCCCTAATAATTTTTGTTGCCCTTTTCTGAATCTTTTCCAATTCCCGTATATCTTTTTTGAGATGGGGCGACCACATCTGCACGCAGTATTCAAGAGGTGGGCCTACTGATTGAACTGATTAGATCTCCAGAGAGAGAGTTTGGAGCGAGAAAGGGAGGGTGCCAAGGACAAGAGCCCCGTGGGAAAGTGAGAGAGGGGAGGAGGACCCAGCGAAAGAGATGCTGAAAGCACGGCTAGAGGCAGGAGGTGAACTAGGAGAGGGCCGTGCTGTGACAGCCAAGGGTGGGCAATATTAGAGAGAATGGGGGAAATGGTGCAGGATGGAACAGAGAAGCCTCACCTTAACAAGAGCAGTGGCGAGGGCAGAAGCTGGAATTGTGCGTGGACCAAGGATGGAGAAACTAAGACAAGGAGACAGTGCATCTGCGTGGATGGGAATGGCTTCCCCTTGCTGCTGTCCACTGCTTGATTTGAACCCACAGTCCAGCAGGGCAAGTCTCCCAGCCATCGTCCTAGCCCCTGGCTTACAGCATCCACCCCTCTGTCGAGGTATGGAGACTGCCAATCCTTACCCTGGTCTCCAGTATTCCTGCTAGTCCTCTGTCTTCCAGTAATTAACACCTTCAGCACTGCAGAGCCAGTTCCCAGACTGTAGCCCAGCAGAGCGGTGTTCCGTGGGGGGGGTTGTAACAATGTTCTTTCCTGAAGGCTACAGATGTAGGACGCTTTGATGCCTGCCCACCCCCAGCTCCCACCCTCTTCCTGCCAGGGTAGGAGTAAGGTCCTGAGCCTGAGAGCAGGGGCGCGGGAACAATTTGTAAAGTGGGGGTGCTGAGAGCCAATGAACTGAGCTGCAAACCCTGTATATAATGGAATATAGTATATAGTTCTAGCACCTATGCATGAGGAGACGATTATGGGATTTTGAGCCCTGCTGATGCTGCTGTTGTTGGGATTATTAATTAGGGGACTTGTCTAGCATGACCGCCTCTGTTTGTCATTATCGGAGGCCATCTCTCGTGCCGGCTGTGTTACAGCGAGGGATACATGATACTGAAATATTTATGGGGGCTCAGACACAGAGAAGGAATGAAGTCACCTTGCGGGGGGAGCGGCAGAGCAGAAAAATCTCCCTGTGACTTCTTGTTATTGGTCTTAGGCTGCGGGGACCAAGGGATGGTTACAGCTGCATGGGATTGGCACAGCTGTGGGCAACGTCCGGGCATGACCCTTGGCTGCTTGTCTCTGTGTTTGTGAAATAAAGAGCTCAAACGGTCTGGCTTTTGAAATGCAGCGAGGATGAGTTGTTACTCATGGAATGGCAGCCCACTCCGTTCCACTGTTACTAGAGTATTAGCCAAGTGCACGGGGATAGGGTGGAATAGCAAGTGTCCCTTAGGTGTCTCAGTCTGGCTCGCTTTCCTACCTTTTCCCATCAGCGTTTGTTGGTACAGGTTATTGGGACACCCTGTGAACTTACACTCACTTTTCACAGTCAGACTCGCAATGAGGGCAAATGGGTAGGCCCAGTTCTCACAAGAGGCCCCCCGTGGGCGAGCCCCCCATCTGCTTCCTGTACGCTTCGGAGTCACTCCCAGTCCAGATCTCCCTTCACTGGTAATAACACTACCTTGGTCCTAGAGAGCCTGCGGGCTGGGGATCTCAAAGCTCTGGGCAAACACTAAGGAAGTAAGCCTTCAGCAAATGCTTTTACCCTTGCGAAAAGTGTTACTGCCAAAGGCCAGGCACACTACCACTCACAACAGCGTCCAGGGTGAGGAATCCTGCTAGCGAGCTAAGTACATAAAGGCCCGATCCAAAGCTCTTTGAAGTGTTTCCTCTGATTTCAATAGGCTTTGGATCGGGTGTCTAGGTACCTAGCCCTCCCTGTAGATTTCCTAGTGTCTGCTGGAGCTGGGGTCTTTTCCTACAGACAAAGGGATGAGAATAAAGGGTGTATGGGAAAGGAAATTGATCCCTTCCCCTGGGGCCTGCAGCGGGGAGAAGCTCCACCGGACCTTTTGATTGGGGGGGGAGGGGGAAGGTTCTTCCCATTGACAAGCCACCCTATCGGTGTGGTGACTCTCTGTGCAAGACCAAGAGCTGCTTCCAGTTGATGGTGGGTCTCCATGGTTCATTGTTACTGAGAGACTTCAGTGCTCACATTGGTAACTCAGGCACACTGTTCCCAGACCTCACGTCTACCCCTCCTACCAGGGGATTCAACCAGAAGAGCTTGCCTACAAGGCCGGCCACACCCTATGTTTGATCTTGGTGTTGGGGGCCTGGGAATCGCTCTCCACTCTGGTCAAACAACTACTGCCTTGCTGTAGGGAATATGGCCCAACCATGCTAGTGGACCCCTCACGGCTCTCCCTTCTCAGAGAGGATAGAACCCAGCCAAGGGACCAAGCTGCTTATGACCTTGTGGAACCCTACAGCTGCCTGCAGTCCTTGACCACTGACCTACCGCCCCCAACATACCCCTTTCCCTCCCCTCCCATGCCCCCTGTAGCACAACACAGCTCACAGAGACCTGGATGAGGATCATCAAAACCCTAGCCAGACAGAGCAGATGCTGGCAGGAAAGAGAAAACAGTGAATCTAAATTCATCACATCTCCCTGGACCAAAGGCGCCCGCCCCCCTTGAGCAAGGCGGTTCGCCATCTCTGGGCCTGCCAGACTCAGCTGATCCACATGGCATCCGTAGTTAGAAATATTGGCCAAAGGCGACGGCCCTTCCTGTTGAATGAAGACCACAGTGCATCATGCGTCCCTCCCCACTGTCCATGCCACAGCCCCTTTCCTAAGCAACACAGTTCAGCAAGCCCATCACCCATGTGCTCCAGGGAGCCTAGCAGGTAGGCCGCAGGCAGCTAGGATTAGAGCCAGCTGGGAAATGGGTTTTGTTTCCCATGAAAAATGCTGGTGAAACAAAAACGGTTTTGGTTCTGTAGAAGACATCGTTCAAAACCCAAAAATGTTGCGGTTTTTGGGCTGAAATTTTTCTGGTTTTGGTTGCTGAAAACTGGGATGTTTCCCACAGAAATTTCAATTGTGACAAAAAAAACCCAAACCATAGTTCATTTAAAAAAAAAATCATCACTTGATATGAGACTCTTCCCTCTGATTCAATACTGGGCCAGTCCCGCAGCCTGAGCTAGGGGGCGCTGTGCTGCAGGAAGTGGCCTCACTCTGAGACTTCTTAAAGCGCTGGTCTGGACCACCTGTGGTCATTAAAGATCCAGTGACTTGTCTTGCAAGCATAGGGCAGTTTGATCTGGTGTCCTGGAAAAATTCCAGTCTGGGTGATTTACATTCTGTCTCCCCCAAACCCATCCGGCCACTCCAATTGGTAGCCATAGCCACTTCCTGTCCTAAATTAAGGTATTGAGCTGCTCTGTGCCAATAAGCAGCTGCCACGTGGCACGTCAGGAGCGGCTACATTCCAGTGACATGGGAAGTGACCCTGAGGACAGTGTGTAGTTCAGTTTCTCTCTACTTGTCCTCCACAGGGAGCTATCAATTTTCCTATCCCATGCCCGGGAATCCCTGCCCATCACTGTGGGATCTGAATGCTGCAGCTTTGGGATAACAGAAGCAACATAAGTATCAGATCATCACCATGTTTCAGTCATTTAAGGGTTACATGGCTGGTGTTTCATTAAGGAGAGGCGCAAAATATTCACAGCTCTCTGATGCACAAAGAGAATCCCACCCCTGGCTAGAACAGTTTAGGACAGGAAGTGAAGATGAACTGGCTCTGTCTCCCCCACACCCAGTCAGCCTGGAGCTGAGTGCTGATTGTACCCAGTCGATCCCCTAGCCAGCCTTGTGTAATCCTATCTAATTTGGCGGGCGAAGCAGCTAGTTTCAGAGCTGGGAAGTAAAATCCAAAGGCTAAAAGCCCAGCTACAGAGCATTCGCTGGGCCCCGTCTCGCTGAGGCACCATAAAATGCTTTTCAAGCACTGTGGCCTTTGAAATCCATGCCCAGCAGTAACAGCAGAGAGCCGCCCACCGCAGGAGCCTGCTAGGCTGTCAGTCTAATGCACAGTCACCTGATCTTCTGATGGGAATTCTTAGGTTTCCGTTGAGCATCGCCTCACATATGTGCTGATTGTTTTGTCTCTGTTTGGAGCCAGCTGTGTTGTGGAATAGGCTGAGCGAATCTCATGGACTTTGGACGGTTGGCAACCTCTTTCTTCTGGGTTCACAAACCCGCTTTCCTGTAACTTAAACCTGTTTGGGGTCGTCCCGCCCCCCCATCCCGCCTCAAAGCTGATTCACTTTTGCATTCAACCTTCCCTGCGTTGTTTAGCTCAGGAAAGCCTGTGCTGTACGTTATTACTAATATCAATATTAGCATGAGAAGAACCATTCTTCAGAAGCTCAGCAGGTGTAACAACATGCTGGCAAAGTAAGCCTCATGTTCCCCTTGTGTGGTTAGTCTGCTACAGGATAACAACCTACTACTGCTATCAGGGAACACAATTACTCCAGTAGCTCAAGTCGTAGAGCCCTGCGCCGTGATGCTGAAGCTCACGATTCAAACTCTGCTCTGGTGCGTCTGGAATGACCCCCAGTGTAAGTCAAGAGGGTCCCCTTTATTCCATTCAGTCTGCAACGAGTGTTTGTTTTGCTGCTGAATTTCTTGCCTGTTTTTTAATTCTCTCCGCGTTTGATTTTTCGTACCCACTCCCTGCCCCATTTTCCACCTTATATTTTTCCGCTGGATTTTCTCTTCTCTGCTCTTCTCCTGCAGCCTGTTTGGTTTTCACTCTTCTTGTTCCCTTGTGGCTTTTCCAGCCTAATGTTTTCCCTTTGATTTTTCTCTCTCCAGCCTGCAGCTTCCTTACTTTCTCCCACGCGCTCTCCTAAAACCAACACACTCCCCATTAAGTTCCACCTGACAATACAGGACAGGAGAATGGTGTTGAAATCAGCAAACTGGGTTTGTTTGTCGCCTTTTAAAGGGATTATTGAAAAATCCTATTCTCTGCTACGGGGTGAGAGTCCGGTTGAACCCGCCCAGGATAGCGGAACAGTCATTGTGCATCTCATCTCAGTGCATTAGTTACAAGCCCTCGCTACCAAGGGGTACAGGAAGGGGGGCACAGCTGTGACGCCTCTTATAGGGAGAAGGCCCCACACAGAACCCTCTGTGCCCCATACATAGGGTTGCCACTTCAGAGGCACAAAAAACCAGGACCGCCAAACCGTTTCCCCAGGACAGCTACCCCAAAGAAAGGGACAATCCTGAGAAACCCTACCCAGGTGGCAACCTTACCCATATGTTCAGTCAATTCAGGGAACCAGGAAGTGAATGTACTAATATACCACTGAGGTGGGCAGAGAAGCAGCCATTTTGTCCCTGGGCAATCCTGAAAGCAGCCATTTTGCCATGCTCCTGCTGTGGTGGCATTGGGCAGTGCCCAATCCTTGGGACGGGTGGGGTGTGGGATGGTGGGATGAACAGCAGGGCCATGTGTTACATCTCTGACCCTTGCATGCTGTCTGGATCTCAAATCAGAATCCTAGTGCACCTTGGCCCTATATATATATGTGTGTGTGTGTATACATATATATATAGGTGACTTCATATAATCCCTGCTAATGGAAGCTCAGGGTAAGCCAGGGGCAGGGCTGGAGCGTTCAGAAATGAAGCCGATCGATAGAGAAGCTACGTGGGGAGGTAAAGTCCGGTAACAATCTCAACAGGGAGCTTTCTCTCAGCAGTGGAGAGGGCAGCTGAGATGAAATGGGCCAGCGCGAGCCTGAGCTCCCTGGCTAATGCAGAGCTTCAGCAGAGCTTCCTAAGCCTTTTGCATCAATATTACACCATCCCCCTCCTCATCCCATCGGGGCCCAGCATCCAGGCTGGAGCTGCAGCTTAATCCTCTCGCAGAAGGAGACCGGGCCTGGGTTTTTTTAACTCATCTTCTCCATAGCAGCATCTGCCAGCTGCTGGGCCCACGCCGTAGCAAACCTAGTCAGATGGCCACTGCTGCTGCAAAGTGATATTATTGCCCAGCGAAAAGAATTGCTGGCAAAAAATGGACAAAATATATTGGAGAAGTCCTGCTTCCTTCCCGGTAATACAGGGATGTTATTTGGGAGACCCAGCTATTTCCTTCAGTTCTTGGCAGGGCCAGATCCAGATTGCGTTTACACCACTAGTTACGCCAGTGCAGTTACTCCGGATTGCATCTCGCTAAAAGAGATCAGAATCAGGCTCGTAAGGATTAATCTCTGAGCCCCCAAACACTCGCTCACATGAGTCACTTTATGCACGAGAGACGTTCCATTGAACTCAGTGGGGACATACACGGCCCCGATCCTGCAAACACAACTTTAAGCACACAAGGAAGGTACTGGCTGAAAGCTATTAAATCAACTTTACATGTTCTTCTCCTGCAGGGCTTTACCCTGCTCTCTGAGAAAGTAATGGGAGTTTTGCCATCAACTTTAGGCTTGTCTAGGTCATTAAGAACATACAGGGCTGGCTTTAGGCCGATTCCCCCTATTCCCCTGAATCGGGCTCAGCGCCTAAGAGGGCCCCGCACTGGCAGCTTTTTAAGTTTTACTCACCTGGCGGCACTCCGGGTCTTTGGCAGCACCTCGGCAGCGAGTCCTTCAGTGCCGCCGAAGACCCGGAGCGAGTGACAGACCCGCCGCCCAAGACCCGGAGCGCCACCGGGTGAGTACAAGCAGGTGTTCCAGTCGGGCCCCGCACTCCCTAAAGCCGGCCCTGAGAACATAAGACATCAAAGCTGCCAGACTGGGTCAGACGAATGGTCCATCAAGCCCGGTGTCCTGTCTTCCGACAGTGGCCAGTGCCAGGTGCCCCAGAGGGAATGAACAGAACAGGGAATCAGCAAGCGATCCCCTCACGCCCATTCCCAGCTTCTGGCAAACAGAGGCTAGGGACACATTCTTATTATTTGGATTATGGTAAGACCTCATTGTGGCAGGTGCTGTACAAACATATAACAACGAGCCCAGCCGCTGTTCCGAATGGCTTATGATTCCATTTATCCCAGGGGCCTTTCATGCCGTGACGTGTCTAACACACCTTGTGGCCACACGCACAAAAGCATGTGCAACAGTGCACAACTGTTGACAGCACCATTGGTCCTTTGCTCCAGATAAGGCGAAGCTCTGGGGAGTCCACTGCAGTCACGCTGGCAGAAAAGGAAACGGGGCACCCCTGTAGTGCAGACAGGGCCTCGGGTGCAATGCAGGTAAGAACATTTTTTCCTTAAAAAACACGATTTTTTTTTTGTCAGAACTGGTTTCCCTTCTCAACCACCAGTCATGGAGGAAGGATGGTTCTGTGCTTACAGCCTTGCAGTAGGACTCAGGGCACCTGCCCTCAGCTCCTGGCTCTGCCACACACTTCCTGGGTCACCAGGGGCAAAGCACTCCCGATACATCTATGTTTGAGCTGAGAAGGGTGCGTGAGTCCCTCCCTGCGTAGCTGCTTGACCTAGCGCCTAAAAATAGCTGTGGCAGCTCGGCCTAGGTGCCCCGAGTACAATCCTGCCTGACCCCGTATTCCGGCAGCTAGGTCGGTCCTTGGCTGGAGTCTTGAAAAGTGTCATGGTAATACACACAATAATTCTCTACTGCTCACTGCAAGTTCTGGGCCCGATTCTGTGTGAGAAAGAGGGGGGTGGGTTTGCAGTTTTTAACTTGGCACTCTCAGCTCTGTGCTTTGAGTCAGTTCCAGTCACAATTAGAGACACAGAGAGCTGTAAATGCTCCTTTGCCCGGACAAATCAGACAGCTACACGCTTATAGACTAGATCCCTTGTATTTGCAGTCAATTGTGCACACCGAGATGACCAGGTCAGGGTGAGGCCCCTTTTTAAAAATGTAGCCCTGATTCTCTAGAGATTAGCCCCTGCTGACAAGCCTGTTTGCAGCCCTATAAATAGCTCTCCTGAAAGCTCTCCCATGCAGGCTGCAAACAGTACAAGTCGCCTATACAGCTGGCTTGCAATGGATTTGGAAAGGGACTCTCATCCCTGGACTCTGCAGCCTCTGGCTGCATGGCTGTTTACTGAATTAACTGGACCCTAAAGTTGTGGGTTTTGATTTTGGATTCTCGGCGTTTTGGTGGCTTTGTCAGCCGGTTAGGTTCTATGTAGTTAGGGCTGGAGGAGGGGTTCTTCAAAAGACTCTTCAAAACCCTGCTATAACCAAGGGTTCTGAAACTGTGATCCCCACTTCCAGCTGCATGATTACAGGTCATTCCGGGCCTCTAGAGGTGAACTGCAAAGCAAAAGAGAAAATGGAGAACTCCCGGCCCCCACCTGTATCCAGCCATTTCCTCAGCATAATTAATTACTTGAAATTATTCAGCACATTGTTTTGTAATTCTGTGCATTAATTATCAGCCGCTCCCTGAGGGTATTGGCAGGTTGGGTTGTGCTGGTGAGTTGTGAATGGTCAGAGAAATCACATGTAACCACACAGGGGTTTTTTATAAAAAAGAAGGGGTAAATTAACCTTCTGGGTGTTCTAGGCCAGGCAGTGCTAAGGTGCAGAGACCCTGATTACAAATTGGTTTGGGGCTAGTCAGTTATGAAAAGTTGTTTAAAAATAATTAATGTCAGATGCTTTCAGTGGTCAGCAAAGGTATTTGCCACTGGATGCATCCGATGAAGTGAGCTGTAGCTCACGAAAGCTTATGCTCAAATAAATTGGTTAGTCTCTAAGGTGCCACAAGTCCTCCTGTTCTTTTTGCGAATACAGACTAACACGGCTGCTACTCTGAAACCTGTCAAAGGTACTCAGTCAATCCACACATGCAGTAGCACTGGATGGCTTGTTGCAGCTTTTTACAAGCCGTAATTGCCACTGCTGATCTGTTGCTGAGCATGGCCAGCTGGTAGATAATGCCCACATCAGCAGTGGTGGTTGTGAAGCCAGGATTTGCTTATCATGGGAGAATCGGCGTGAGTAAATGCCGTATCCCCCAAATGAAAAGTGGGTAATCTCCCTTTTCCGGCACTCATCCTCGACTGCACTAGTGATCACAGGGTATTGTTTCTGTTGTACAAGAACACAAAGTATGCCAGCGTGAATACCCACACGTGTGACTCTGACATTCGGTTTTCACTCAGACTCAATGCATGAACCTCTGTGCCAGTGAAACTCAACGGTGAGAATGTTCAGAAAGCCTTTGACAAGGTCCGACACCAAAAGCTCTGATGCAAAGTAAGCAGTCATAGGATAAGCGGGAAGGTCCTCTCATGGATCAGTCACTGGTTAAAAGCTAGGAAGCAAAGGGTAAGAATAGATGGTCAGTTTTCACAGTGGAGAGAGGTAAATAGAGGGGTCCCCCAAGGATCTGTACTGGGACCAGCACTGTTCAACACATTCATAAACGATCTAGAAAAAGGGGTAAACAGTGAGGTGGCAAAGTTTGCAGACTTGCAAAATTACTCAAGATCATTAAGTCCAAAGCTGGCCACAAAGAGTTACAAAGGGACCTCACTAAACTGGGTGACTGGGCAACAAAATGGCAAATGAAATTCAGTGCTGACATGTGCAAAGTAATGCACATTAGAAAACGTAAGCCCAACTATAAATACAAGATGATCAGGTCTAAATTAGCCCACACCTTGAATACTGTCAAGTGTTGTCCTGAACTGGGCCTTTTTGAAAACTAAATCAACAGCTTGCAGTATTCCCCTAGTGACACGTCTGGCATCTGGAATGTCACTCTGGGGACCTCTTTCAGTGAAGCAGGAATTGGTCAGAGGGTTCCACGGAGACCCAAAAGGCATGTAAAAAGGTTGGCTTGTTGTAAAGTATTTTTGTGCTGCATTTTCTCCATGTAGCTGGGCATTCGGAACAGCAATCTGTGGGTGGGACTGTTTTCCCTTTTCCCTTTTCATAGATTAATCGATTCCAAGGCCAGACGGGATCATTGCGATCTTCTAGTCTGACCCCCTGTATAACACAGGCCAGAGAACTGCGCCACAATAATCCCTAGAAAAACATCCCATTTTCATTTTAAAATGGTCAGTGATGGAGAATCCACCACGACCCTGGTAAATTTTTCCCAATGGTTAATTACTCACTGTTAAAAATTTATACCTTATTTCCAGTCTGAATTTATCTAGCTTCAACTTCCAGCCATTGGATTGTGTTAGATCTTTCTCTGCTAGACAGAAGAGGTTGCTATTAAATATTCCTTCCCCATGTAGATACTTATAGACTAATCAAGTCACCCCTTTATCTTCTCTTTGTTAAACAGACGGAGGTCCTTGGGTCTATTGCTATAAGGCATGTTTCCTAATCAGTTAGTCATTCTCGTGGTTCTTCTCTGAACCCTCTCCAATTTATCAACAGCCTTCTTGAATTGCGGGCACCGGAACTGGATGCCATATTTCAGCAGCAGTCGCACCAGAGCCAAATTTTTGAAACAAAACAAAACCAAGTGACTATTTCAACACTATGTGGCCTCTTGCTCTGCTTTACCCATGCTGGGATTGTTACAAACTGTAGTGAACCATTCTCCCCTGTCTTAACCTCCTGCTTCCAAAATACCAGTGCCGCCCTTGCGTGATGTACAGGTGCTAAGAGAGGTGCACATTCTAATGTTAGGGAAATATTGGCTCCTGGTTACTCAGGCAGAACTCAGTGGGAGTCAACGGGGATTTGGCTGAAGAAGGTGGGCAGCATCTGGCCCTCAGTTTTCCCCTTTGTGAAATGGGTGCATTTCACTGCCCTTCCTAATGGGGGAAGAGAGGGTTATAAAAAGATTTGCAAGGCCCAGTGAGAGCCTCAGAGAGGTTGCTCCACCCAGTCCCGTCTTGTGTCTTCAACCGCGTTACCACATGCTGTAGCGGAAGGTACAAGAAATCCTGCAATAGGCAGTTATGCAATAACCTGCTGCAGGGTAAATGCTTCCTAATCACTAGAGGTTGATTTAAGCCCTGAAATAGGAGGATTTATAACCCTTCCAAAACTCATGGGTTTTTTTTAATATTTACCATTATATATCTGAATATTCTTGTCATTCATACCAATGCCCAATCCATTTTTTTAATCCTGCTAAGCTCTTGGCCTCAATGACATCTTGTGGTGGTGGGTTCCACAGGCTAACCAGGCATTGCGTGAAAAGATATTTCTGCTTTATCTGTGCTGAGTTGATCACTCTTCAGTTCCATCCCCTGATGAAAGAAGTGCAAAGCGAAACTGCAGTCTTGTTGGTGCCAGGGCTTCAACTGTGTTCACCCAGAAGGAGCGTTTTTTTCATTTGGGATTAGGTGACAATTTACCCTGTGAATGTACACACAGTTTATAGGCTCAATTCTGCAGGCACTGCTGACCTGCGTAAGGGCTGCAGGATCGGGCCCTCTATTTGATCCTTAGCAGACTGATAAACCATGTCTGATACGTACAGCAGGGCTGATGAGTGCAGTGTAATGAGTAGAAACACTGAAGGTGTGCATGAATTTCACAGGGGCACTGACAAGTAGCTTTAGTCCAAAATGTAGCTAGGTTTTTTTGTTTAGAAAAAGGGGGGCAGGAAGAAAGAGGAGATTCTAAACCACACTGGCTTGCAAGCATATCAGAGACTGCCTTTTGGCTCTGTGTTTTTACAAAACAACAGGGCCCTGATCCCTGATTGGGGCCTGTACATGCTATGGCAATACAGATAATACAATTAATTATGAACAGACGTGATTTCATACACTGATGTTTACTCACTGAAAACAAGAGGTTTTTTTTTTAAATAAATTGAAACTTTCTTTTACTCTATATTTGTACAAAGCACAATGAAGGGCTGGTCCTAACTGGGGTCTTGGGTGCTGTTAAAATAAATAACAAAACAGCCAGCAAGTGACACTGACCGGACTGTTTTCATTGTCCCAAGCAGAGTGCAGTTGAGAATTCAACAAACAGCATCAGTGGTGAAAGGTAAATTGCATGTTACTGTATGGTAAAGGGTTGTTAATCTGAGGGGTTGACATGACCTAGGTAAAGAAGCATGTCTCAAAAATATTGGCCTACATTCCTTTTACGGGAGTAGTGATTTGGATGCCTTGATTTGGGTGGGGGATGGGGAGGGTGAGCTTGAGATGCTTTAAAGGGGCCTGATATTTTAGAGGACAGGTGCTCAGCACCTTCTGAAATTTGGGCCCTTGAACACATCTTGGGTGGGCACCCAAAAAGAGCTGCCTCTCCGATGGCTAGTCACTTCCAAAAAAAAACCCCTTGTTCCGTTAACCTTGACGGTGCCCTTTTAGCTGCCTCCCTACCCAGCTCTCCGTGTACAGAGTCAGCTCTAGTTCTGTGGCTCTCCTCTGGCTGCCTGGCCGTCGGCCGCTCCCTCAAGCGTGCAACAAAATCACAAGTCCAAAAATTCTTCAGCCGGGTGCTAACGGAGACAGAGCTCAGCAGAAGAGACGCCCCCAAAGGAGCAGTGGAGACTAGGATCATTTTCTCATCCTGACTATTAGCTCTGAAGGGAATTGGTTTTACTCTCCTGAGTTACATAGTCCCACTCTCATTCATCCAGGGTGTGATCCAAAGCCCAGTGAACAGGGGGCTTTCTATTAACCATCATGGGCTTTGCCTCTGGCCCTATCTATGAAGATCCAAGATCCAACTCTGCCACCTTTAATCAAATGAGTATGGGGCTACTTGCTGGAGGAAGGAATGCTCCTGTGAGTAAGGATTGTGAGATATAGCCTCTTACTCCCACCAGGGTGCCTAGCGTAGGTGTGTGTATGAATTAAACCATGGGTTCTCAACCTGGCAGTTCCCCCCGCCATACCCATGGTACTAAATGAAATGGGAGTGCTGCTAGATGGGAGCGGGGTTCTGGTGTGGAAAAGGATGAGAATCACTGAATTAGACTGTAAACTATTCAGGGCCTGGTCCATGTCTTCTCTATGTTCTCTAACGCCCTGTATAAATGCCAGATAACAATGCTGGGAAACAGCTACTAAGAAGTTACTCTATGTAGAGATAGTCTTACTATATTCTGGGCAGAAGAAAGCATCTCTCCAGGGGCTATGGGAAAGACTTATTTATTCACAGTAATGTCAAAAATCTATTTTTATTCTAGGCAGAGCTGATAGTAATGTCTGTAGTGAAGGTTGCTTAATGCATTTTATTTCTACCAGGAAGAAGATTACTCAAACCAAAAACAAAATATTTGTTTTAAAAACCCCTCCTTTCCTCTCTGGTCTGTGCTGGCGGAGAATCCATGTGTGCCATCCCAATTTGCAGCTAGTCTTTTTACCACAAAGAGAAGCAAATACATACTCATCCCCCTTTAACACCTTCTGCTGTAAAGACACCAAATCCCAAAACTCAGAGCTGGAGTAAGCTGAAATAGTAATGATTAAGGTACTCTTTAATAATAACACTAATAGTCCAGCCAAATACAGAATTAGGCATTTAAGCAATTCTGTGTTTTGTACACACACACATGTTTTATGTACTCATAGCTAATCTACTCTATCTAGGTAAATATATACACTACTTTTATACCTCCCTCCATTCATTTAATCCTGCTTCACCTCTGCCTCTTATCTTTAAGGGCTGAGACCTCCTCTCCCTCTTCTACTGCAAGGAGGAGTCAGACCACTTTATTTTTCATTCCAACCTCAAGATATTATTCTTGAAGTGAAATAACATTAACACCTCCCCTCTAAGGTAATTGCCTGTGTTTGGGTCCTTTCCCTCCCCCCTTTTCTTTCTTTCTTTCTTTCTTTCTTTCTTTCTTTCTTTCTTTCTTTCTTTCTTTCTTTCTTTCTTTCTTTCTTTCTTTCTTTCTTTCTTTCTTTTATTTTATTTTAATCGCCTTCTACCTCTCTGTCTCTTTCCTCGCGGACCTGAGTCAAAGCCCAGGGAAATCAACGGGAGGCTTTCCATGGACAGCAGTAGGTTTAGGATCAGGCCCTGAGTCTGTCTGGTTCTTTCTCTCGCTTTCCATATGAATGCAAACAAAAGTAAACGCAGGACTTCAGTGCCCCTTCTGCGGGCAGAACACCTGCCATTCAATTCTTCCAAGCTGCTTGCTCGGAGCAGTATCCGTGATGCCATGAGATCACTTCTCCTGCACCTCAGCAGAGCTCAGTGGCCCTGCTATAGGAAGGGTCCAGTGTGTTTGTGTCTGGGAGAATCTCCCCCTAGCCTTGCCCTTCGATGGCTGAAGTCACCAGGACAGAGCTAAGGGGTTACCCCGGAAAGACCCAGCTTCCATGCAGAACTGCAAGGTACCTGCCCAGGGAACAAATATGAACCATTCCTTCCTCCTTCTTAAATCATCTCTGCTTCGCCCCAAAAGCGGTAAAACCCAGGGCTCTGTTAGACCCTCAGTAGCTCGGAAGGACTCCGATCCCCAGCCCCCCTGTCACTTGCCGTTCTGATCTGTGCTTTTCCACTGTCAAATTAAGTAGACCGGGGGGAAAACCCCGAATATTGCTCCAAAATGACTCTAGGGGAAAGAATAATCTGACGTGCTGGGACCAGACTAGATTGAGCTTTTAAAAATCCTTAAATCGTCACCCTCGATCCAGGTTCGGTGGGATGTATATTTTCCTGACAGGGCTGTTTATTAATGTATTTGTTGTATTTAATGAATGAGCTGGTGGTCAACAGAAAATGTGACCATGGGAAAGGAGAGATGCGGTGTTACCCCGCGGAATGCCGGCTTTATTCACCCCCACCCGCACCCCCCAGCGTCGGGGCGAAGTCTGGTATATTTCAGCCTCCAACAAATGCAACCGGGGACTTGCAGAACCTTAGGGGGGAAACACAGAGAGAAGAACCAGCAGCATCTTCTGTGGGTTGAAAACAATCCTCTCCCTCGATACAGACACAGAAATCTACTTAACCCCCCCGCCCACCCCCGAATATAGATCATACAGTCAGCCAGAGCTATGGATAATGGAACGGAGATTGCAGATACAGCGGGGGGAAAGCGTGCAGACCGTGCATTAGTCTTGGGTTCCCTTTCCTGGTCTGCCACAGGCTCTCTGTGTGACCTTGGGCATGTTTCTCTGCCTCAGTTGCAAGAAGAATAACCTGTGAATTATAACCAACTACACAGGGCAGGAAGAGATAAGAAGCGTCCAGGAGCCATACAGATATAGAGGTGTCGGATAATCCACCGGAGCATTTGCTCCTCCTTAAAAACGAATTTCATACAAAAATTGATTTTTCAACACAGTGGAGACTGATTTTTAGTTAATTAATTAATTTTAAAAGGGGGGGGCCGCATTCCTTGTCATTTCCCTCCCGGGCCCGGCAGTGCGCGTTTGGAGCACGTGGCGTTAATACCCGCATAGGGGGAATTTAGTTCATGCTTCTGCGCCTTTTCCCAACGAATTTTCGCTGCGTTTTCTTTTGCACGGTCCTTTGTTCTAACGCTGGCCGGGGTGGAACCGGTGTCAGTTCACACGTGGCTAATGGACCTGCAAAGGGCAGCGGCTCAATTGCTTGAACCGAACGTGTTCTATAGAAACGACCGAGAACCCATCGCTTGCAATGAACACAAGTCTCTCCAGGGCCCTGTGAGCAATAGCCCCGATCCGCCTCTCGTTTACACTGGGGTAAATCTGGAGCAACTCCACTGACGTCACTCCGGATTTATACTGCTGTAGTTGGCCAGAATCTGGCGCGCTGTTGTCTAGAGACCTGATCTCCTTCCCGCGTGTGTGTCCCTTCTCTCCCTACTCCCCTGGATTATCTTCTTTAACTGCGATGTATAAACTGTAACACGGACACACTCCAAAGGCTGGGAGCTGGTTTTTTGAATGTCTCTTCCAACACCGTATTAGGAAATTCTTCCTCCCCCATGATCTGCAGCTTTCCTCGCTAATCCTAAACTGCAGGCTTTTAGCAATCTGATCCCATCGCTGGCAGCCCTTTGCCACAGACTGGTCAGACTGGTTTGCTTCTCCTACGTGCCCGATTCCCTTCTGGACACATTTCCATAGAGACGTACTCTGTTCTCCTCAAGCTATGCAGTGTTGGGGCTTTCCCCGCCATGTGTTCTGAACAGCAGCCCCAGAAATCTGGTACACACACACACACCATCTCCAGAAATCTGATACACACAAACACACACACACCCCATCTCCAGAAATCTGGAACACACAAACACACACACCCCATCTCCAGAAATCTGGTTCACACACGTACAAGGAGCATTCAGTTGCATGGACGGAATTAAACTAGTTTTTTTTTTTTCCTCTAGGAATTTAAAGACACGTCTTTCTATTTGTCTGTAATGTCCATTGCAGAAAAGGCGGCTTTCCATTCTCTCGAGCAACACAGAAACCGTGTGTGTGTGTGGGTGGGGGGGGAATTCTTAAAAATGCGGTTTTTAAAAGTGCCTTTCAAAATCATGCAAAATAAAGTACACGCCGAACGGGAGAGTTTGCTGCCCGTTTCCCCATCCCCTTTAACAGTTTAACTCGGATACCATGCTAAACACAAACTGTATTCGTTTATTTTTTGCATCCGCTAAAAAAATAAATACGGAAGCAACGGAAATGGGGAGGAGGTTTCCCACGGGGGTTTTTAGACGCTCCACGTATTGACCCCAAGGTAAAAACAGGTTCCTTTGAAGGAGATCTCCGGTCAATTTCAACCACAGACAAAACAAAGGGATTGGATTAACAAATGTACGTGCGTGTGTATTTACACAACGACAAATAATAGTCCATGCGGACACATTCTATGTAGATCTGTACGGTTGTGGATGTACACAGCAGCCAAGTACACTACATAACTCCATATAGTGTGTGCCCATATAACCCTGTATGCGTGTGTGTTTACGATGCGTGTGTGTGTGTTTTATATATTGCAGACACACAATATCGATCTGTATGTCGCTAGATATTAATGTATGTGCTATATGCAGACACATATGTAATATGTCTAGCTGCGTGTGCATAATCTGCATCGACCAGCGGGATCTCTCCGTCTCTCCGCCGATCGACGTGTTGTACCGACGGTTTCTTGGCCTCTTAAAATCGTTTGTGCGGAGAAGGTTCCTGGCACATCTGGGGCAAATGCACACACAAGCCCTGTGGAGAAATCTATTGGCACGTTTTTATTCCCTTTATAAATATCACCCGCATGGGAAGGCGCCCGCGCCTCCGTCCACCCAGGAAAGCCAGCGAGGATTTGCAAGGTTTCCTCCTCGTCGGAGCCTCTGGAAGCCTCTGAGCGGCCACACAGCCGGGGGCCGACTGGGGAAATAGATTCTCCTCTGTGCCGAGACAGGACAAATAGCCCTTCTCCTGTGTCGCTCCCCCGCTCTCGCTGCCCGCAGCGACTTTCCAGGAACGCGAGCTCTCGCCCTCGGGACATTTCTGAAATCGCCGGGAGCCGGGAGCTCTCGCCGCGGCAGGGGGGTCTGTCTGTCTGTGCCGCTTTCCAGCAGCATCGCCCTCGGGCTTTCTCCGCTGCCTGGCTCCAAAGGCGGCGGGTCCGCCTCCGGGCTCAGCGGCTCTGCGCCAGTCGTGAGCCCGCGGGTAGCGGCTAAGCCCGGTGCCGCTGCGATGCCGGAGAGTTTCCCTTTCGCTCAGTCACACCCAGCTGAGCAGGGCAGGGATCGGCGGCACCCATGGGGTTGGAGGGGA
Organism: Eretmochelys imbricata; assembly: GCF_965152235.1. Classification (NCBI taxonomy): domain Eukaryota; kingdom Metazoa; phylum Chordata; order Testudines; family Cheloniidae; genus Eretmochelys; species Eretmochelys imbricata. The sequence continues at coordinate 355,052,884 of NC_135572.1, forward strand.
TAGACACTGATGGGAGCCGGCCATAAACGGCGTGTGGTTAGTGCCCCGGGCTCTCGCGTTTGGGGGACTCGGGAGAGTGGTTACTCGTTAAATAAGGGGGGGCCGTCCTCGGTGATGGCGTTGTGATATTGAGCCCTAAGCGCGCACGGGGCTGGACTGAGACACAAACCAAGGTCCTTGCCCGGGTGAATTTACAACCTCAAATTAGGCTGGAAACAGCAGCGATGTCTCTGGGAGTGTGTTCGGGGCCAGTCCATGGTGACATGGGATTTTTCGCTGATCAATAGTTTATTTTGTTTTCGTTTTTGTTTTATCTTTTCGGTCCTATCAGTTCAAGTAGGCAATCCGGAGGGAAGAGCAGATAGATTTGCATTGTGTGTGTCTATACTAGCTTTGTGTTACTTTTGTACGAGGAAATGTATAGATACAATATTTGTCTACACAAATATACTTGTCTATACCTGATAAGTGTAAGTCTAAAAACTTGACATTTATAATACATGCATATAATTTGTGTACATCTCAATTAAATATAGTGTAGGTGTCTGTAGATACCCAGATATATTTTTCTATATATCCATCTACGTATAGTTATATAAATATATAATTATGTATAGATATGTATATATAACGATATGCACGGTATAATTTTTCTTTTTTGTGTTTAAATGAGGCTATACAAATACCTAGTAAATGATAATACAGATATAGAAGAGCTCTGTATCAATTATAGATCGATAGATGAATGGAATATCATCTAATCTATCTATCTATCGCTCTATAATTTATATAAAGATAATCTATATCTACACTATAATCAGGATAGATAGATGGATGGAAAATCATCTAATCTATCTATTTATCTATCTTGATTATAATACAGATATAAATGATCTCTCTCTATAAATTATAGATATATATATATATACACTATCTATCTAGATAACAATATAGATACAAATGATCTCTCTCCATAAATTAAGGACAGCGAGATCTATCTATATAGATTATAATTTAGATAGATATGATCTCTCTAGATAACATATAGATAGATCTCGCTATCCATAATTTGTAGAGAGAGATCATTTGTACCTATATTGTAATCTAGATAGATAGATGGATACACTATCTATCTAGATTACAATATAGGTACCAATGATCTCTTTCTATAAATTATGGACAGCAAGATCTATCCATCCGCAGAGAATTCTGCAGGTTGCACGCACGGAGAACTCGATCCATATCATTGTATGGGCCGAGACCCTGCCGGTCACCATTCTCCGGCGCGGTAGATAGAAATCTTCTCTCTGTAATGGGGCGAGGGGCCGGCTCTCTGACCTAGGGCGTGTCTGGGGGACTACAGCCCGGCTTTGGGGCCCTGCGGTGCCTGGTCCGTAAGTCTCCAGCGCACCCCGCGACGAGCCAGCTGCTGTGCCCAGGGCCCCAGCCCCCCCGTCCCCCCCACGCCCTGGAGACGGTCCCCTTGTGCGCGCTGCTCCCCTCCGGCCAGACCACACGCCCGTCACCTGCACCCGGGCGGGCGGCGATGGGCCCGGCTGAAATATTCATGCGGCGCTTGAATTCATGCCTCCTTTCCCGGCTCGGCTAAGGTTTCAGCTCCTTGCCCCGAGCTCATCAGCTGGCAGCGGGAGAGCCAGGGGCCAGAGGGGGGCCGTCTCCGATCGCCCCCCCCCCCGGCTTAAATTTTTAAACGACCCCCGAGGAACAAAGGGGGCGCGGGCAGATCTCCTTTCAAACCCTCCTTTTAAAACGTGGAAACTGGATCCCTCCTCGCCCAGCCCAGCCCCGGGATCAGATGTGACAAGCTGGGCTTTATTTTCCTCCAAGGGGTGTCTAATTATCGACAGCAGGTAAATAGACATAAAGGAGAGCGAGGGGGAGGGTAGTTTGGTACATGTATAAATTACCTCTGGAAGGACCCTAAGGGATCAGACCCAGGTAACCTTCCTCTGAGCGCTGGGTAGGACACACGCCTCCTCCCTCTCTCCCTGGCTCTCTCTCCCCTCCTGTCTCTGGTAACTGCACTGCAAGGCAGGGGAGCTGATGGTGCATTTCACTCGGAGAGGTTGGCACCTGCCGCGACGGACCCTGCTTGTCTGCCAGGTAGCGTATGGACCTTTGTTTTCTGCTGGGAAACAGAGGCATGGTGGTTTGGGGTACAGCGAGGGGACAAGTTTGTGTGCATCCTCCAGACCTGCCAGGTAATATAAGATCCCCCCCCCCTCCTTCCCCAACCTCCGCCCCTCCAGCTAATCCTCTGGGCTGGCTGGGTGAGGCTCACTGGAGCTTCCGCGCGGCGGAGATGCTGGACTGGAAACCCCCGGGTCTGTCCGGAGCAGGCGGAATGATCAACAACCCGACCGAGCGACAGAGGGACTGTGGGAAGCAGCATCCCCTCTGACAAGGTGAATGCATTGTGTGTTGGGGAGGAGGGGGGGTGCAAAGAGGGGAGACATTCGTGTACATCCTCTAGACCTGCCAGGTAATATAAGCTCCCCGCCCCCGCCCTTTCCCCAACCACCGCCGCTCCAGCTCAACCTCCGCTCCGATTTCATCAGAAATCCGGATCCTGACAGTCAATTCACCGGCGACACGCCCGGGGAAGCTAAGAGATTGCGCCGGAGTAAAGACCGCAGAATCCGGCTCCGGGGGCCGGGCAAGCTCTAGTCCAAAGCGTTACCCCCATTCCTCCCCCGGCACAAAGGAATTGGCTCTCTGGCGACGGGCAAGAGGGGGGGTCTGGGGAGAGCTTAGTGTGTTCTCATTAGGGGTCTAGCCAGATAATAAGAGAATGAATTCTTATTGTTATTATTTTATTAACTGATTTCCCAAAGAAGGGGTTAGGAGAGTTGGATTTTCACGTTCTTGATCACACATGGGGTGCTTATTTTAATTTAACTTCAAAGCGGGAAGGTACAAATCCGTGAGAGGTGATTTTTTTTACACCTTCAATGAACGAATACAAGAAGTTCAAGGGGGTTGTTTTTTCCCGGCCCTCTCCCGCGCCGTGTCTTGATGAGGGAAAAAATCCAAATGTCTTTAAACTAACCCATTAATAATATTTGTAACCATAACAATGGTGTGTGTGTGTCCCTGATTTTATTCCATGTGCTGCGATTTGTGTCTCACCCCCACCCCCCAGTCACCGAAAAAGGGGGAAAACGCCTGAAGCAGCTGTGTTGTGAATTGTGGTTGCTGCTAGGAGTCGGGGGGCTGTGTTCAAAGCCGAAGGGGTTGTGTATCCCAGGGCCATTCCGCTCCCCTGGATCCTTCCCCTTTCTTTCCATCAGAGTCTGGGCACTTCTCGGGACGCTGCTTTGAACTGCGGGGGGCGGGGAGGTGGTTTTTAAGGATCGTTACAAACACCCCATTCAAGTGGGATCCGCAGGCTCCTCGGGAGACAACCTGAGCCGGGCTAAAGCTGCGACCGGTCTGGGGGCCGAGAGCTCCCCAGCGCGGGACTGGCTCCTGCCCACCATCTGGATGGACAGTCACCTGATCCTCCTAAATGGCTGAGGCGAGGAAGCGCCTCTTAAAGAGACAGGTTTCAGAGTAGCAGCCGTGTTAGTCTGTATCCGCAAAAAGAACAGGAGGACTTGTGGCACCTTAGAGACTAACCAATTTATTTGAGCATAAGCTTTCGTGAGCTACAGTCCACTTCATCGGATGCATACTGTGGAAACTATGCATCCGATGAAGTGGGCTGTAGCTCACGAAAGCTTAGGCTCAAATAAATTGGTTAGTCTCTAAGGTGCCACAAGTCCTCCTTTTCTTTTTAAAGAGACAGTTGCCTCTGAGACCCCCCCCCCCGAATAATAAAAGTAATAATTAATACCCAGAAGCAGGCACGCCTCATTCCTCCCCGAATGACAGCTGGCATTTCCTCTTCCTTGGGTGAGACTCCCAGCTCCACACCTTGCCAGGCTATTAGCAGTACTGTGTATATTTTCAGCAAGGGGGGGAGGGGGTTCTTTATGAAACGATTTCCCACCACGTTTCCCCCCCCCCCCGCCAGTAGGAAAATCTGCCGATCCGAACACCCTCGCCCAAGACAGGACGTGCTTCGGGTCCCCGCTGGCTATGCGGATTCTCTGGTCAGTTGCAGGTGTCTGTCTGTCTGTCTGTCTGATCGCTTTCTTTGCTCGCAAAGGACTGTTTCTTTCGCCACCGCCTAGAAAGGAGATTTCTTTAAGGGCTGGGTGTCTAGGCCTTTCCAGGCAAAGGGAAAGAGGGAAACACACCCCGTGCTGGGCAGAAGTGGATTGAGCAGAATTTAATCAGCCGCTGGAAGGGGCCAGCGTCGGTGGGGCGGAATAAAAAGGGTGACGGGATGGGGGGGGGGGAGAAACCCCCAAATATGAGCGATTTAAAACCAGACTCGGGCTGGTGGGAGGAACGATGGAAGGATTCATTAGGTTGGGACGGGGGGCGGAGGGGGAGAAACCCACCCTCTGTCAACATCACAAGGGAGAGACATGAGGGCAGCTACACCCTGGTTCTGCAAAGGTGAGAAGGGTTTCGGTCAGTTCAAACCAGTGGGTTTATGGCGCTTGGATTTCTGTGAGAAGGCTTCTCAAATCCTGCGGAATGCGGGCTGCTGATCATCCCTCCCCACTCCCCCCCCCCCCCCGTTGCCCCCAAAGTAAATCGTGGCTTCTGGGTAGAGGCAGAGCGCTGCTGTCTGGTTTTAGATCTGAAATTATTGTTCTTATTATTGATCGTCTTTGTCTCTGCCCCCTCACCCCCCCCCACCCAAAGGAAACCAGCTGGGCCGTGGGGGGGGGGGGGGCGCAGGTTGCCAAATACAACTTTCAACCATTAGACAACTCCAGTAAGCGCAACACAAAAGGCACGACGGTGGCGGGGTGTGTGCCGGGTTCACAACAGGAGGTGGGTCTCCGTTACTAAGGCTACAGCGTAGGGGAGGGCTGGGACCCAGGGGGGGTGGGGGGCGACGGGACACGTTCGGGTGCCTCTGGCTGGAGAGAAAGTTGGGCAATTTGTGGGCGCGCCCGCGCAGGGCTGGAAGTCGGGAGCGAGAGCAGCCCGGGGCGGACAAGCTGCCTTTTGTGCGCCGCGGCGGAACACCTGGAGGAGCCCAGCCTGCTTCTCGAGCAGGGCTCGGGCCCAGTGCGGAGGGACCTCCCTTCGGGGGGCAGTTCGAGCCGCCTTCGCTTGCTTCCGGTGTGACTTCGCTTTGAGTCCGAACCGAGCCATCGCGGGGGACTGGGAGGGCTGTCCGTTTCATCGGGGGCCGGAGCAAACCGAGGGCTGCTTGTATGTTGCCTAGAGTCGAACTGCAAAAATTGAAACATGGTTGCAACTCTGGGTGTGTGGGGTGGGGGGTTTGCATGCAGCCTTTGTGCCGGCTTTGAATCCCGCTGATCCGTGGCACGGCGTCTGTAGGGGCGTCTGCCTTTTCTCTGGCCCCTGGCTGGAGGAATGGACTTGGAGAGGGACCGGCAGCGAGCGAGGCTGGGCCGAAAGACGCGCTGGGTCAGAGGGGAGGGGACGCCAGAGCAAACCGGCCACAGGGGCTCCTCAAAGGAGCTTTGGGAATCAGACCAGACAAGAAGGGCTGGGCTGGGCTGCGGCTCCGCGGCTTAGCGCGAGGCCCCCCGCCCCGGATCTGCGGGGAGCAGCCCCGGGCAGGACCCCTCGCCTGCAGCCGGGGCGCTCAAGGTGAGCCCGTCGGTCGGTCGGTCCGTCGGTCGGTCACTCCCCTAGCTGCGGCTGCTGCTTCCCCTCCCCCCCGGGCGGCTCCACCTTAAAAGGCACCTGAGCCAATTGCAAACGGCGAGCCAGAGGGAGCCCGGCGATTGGACTCTCGGCTCGCTCGCCGAGGTAAGATAATTGCCCGCTAATGAGCTTCCCAGTCGGCGGCATCCAGCGCTTGGCCGCGGAGCCGCTTGGGGCCGGGGAGAAGGACCCAGGAGGAGGCGGCGGCGGCGGCGGCTACTTTTGTCCCCATCGTTGCCGGGAAGACACAGAAGCGGCCCGCTAGCAAAGCCCTCCCCACCCCCTTCCCCTCCGCTTCCCCCCCTCTCGCCCGGCAGGTACCGACGGGAAGCGCAGCCCCAGGCGAACCCTGTCATCCGATACCCAGGAAGTTACTTTAACCAGGGTGGCTTTTCTTCTCTTCCCCCCCCCCCCCACGCCCCAGTCTTTGTTTCCCTCCCCCCCTCCCCTGTCTGCCTCTTATCGGCTCAGTGGGGCCAGACCCTCTGGGTGGGGAGGGGGAAGAGGACGAGGCGGGGGGAAGAGGACGAGGCGGGGGGATGGATGGCCAAGTCCGCCCTGCCTCTCTTCCTCCAGCTGGCCCAAGCCGGCAGATCTGAGCCCCAGCTCTGGGGGGCAGGTTTCTCTTTCCCCTCTCCTGTTCCCCTTCGCTTCCCGGTCCTCCCAGCCTCCCTTTGATGTGGGTCGGGGCTACTGGCTTAAGGGCATTGCGTTTACAGAAGCACCTCGCTAAATCTCCTCTTCTCCTTTGATTTGAAACAAATGAGAGAGAGAGATTTTAAAAAGGGGAGTAGGGACTTCCTCCCCCTCTCCGAGCTGTGATCAAAGGTAAGTCGGATGCAGTTAACCTATGCACACCTGGGGTGTTTCTGTGTGTTGGGGGAGGGGGGTTGTAAAAATGCTCCTAAAATCCCGTCCAGGTAAATCCTCGCCGGTGCAAGAGCCGGCGTCCTAGCTCAAGGGAGAGGGCGCAATCAACCCTACTTTGATATCGAGGGCAGCGTAGCCTGGGGAAATCTGGAGTTGGAAGGGGGCTGGCTGAATAACCCCCCCCCCCGCCGCCGCCACTAATTTACTGTATTGGGGCGCAACAGGATTGCAGTAGATGGTAGTGCAGAAAAAGCGAGACCCCGGCAATAATAAGACTGTGGGGTGACTGACCAGTGAAAGCAGCCAGGCTGGAGTTTGGTTTGCCGTAGGGTCATGGGGTGTGTTGTTTTTTGCGGGGTGGTGTTGGTTGTTTTTCGTCGACCTTGCGAGCCGCCAACATTTCAGGCACTTTAGACAAGGGAAAGGAGGTGAAACCAACACTGTCTCGCGTGCTTTCGGGTTGTTTTAAACAGGAGCGTGAGTCAGAGAGACCGATTCTTCCAAATAAACCGGTTCAGGAACCAGATTGGGCAGATACAGCAAATATTCGTTCACTCCGGGGTCAGGCTTCTTTCTGAGTCTGGCTTCCTATAGCAACGGGAGGGAGGGGGAATTAAAAATAATGAATGATGCGGATGAGTCCTGCCTGCCCTTCTGAGGTGAAATTCTTTTCACGCTCACCTTGATCTTTTGATGGCATCTTGAATTTGCTCCAAGAAACCTTTAGAATGGGTTTGTTTTTTTCCCCCTAGACTCCTCTGAATGCCGGGATTGTGTTGCCAACGCTAAGAAAATCAAATCGGAGAGCAAATATTTCCTTGTCTAAAATTCGGATTGCTATGGGGGTGGGGGGATGTTTCCTTCGTTGGGTCCGGTGTATATCGGGACCCTCAAGGCCCGGCTTTTGAACTTGCAAAATCACCTAGCGAAGGATTGGCGGGATCCATATGATTTGATATTTTATTAAGCGGGGGCACTCGGAGACCTATTAAGCTCTTTCTTGCCGCTCACGGAAGCTTTACAATTGTTGTTCCTTTTCTCCCAATCCGGAGGGTGAGCTTCCATGGGGGCTCAGGCTACCCCCAGAACTAATTCCGTTACAATCTCCCCCGCCCCCGGGTTTTGGGGTTTGCTTCTGAAGACAGAAGGAAACACGGAAATAAACGGCTTGTAATGCAAACTGCCTCTCCCAAAGATCGGCTTTCGGAGGCGAAGCTGTTCACTCTGCAGCCTGGCCAGTCGGGGCAGCCTTTCGAGACTCCTGGACAATCCAGGTGCCTCGGAGACCGAGGGAAAGAATATTCCCTCCGGCTTGACCTGCATCTTCTTGGCACGGGTGGCCGGGGGAATTCCCGGCCGCTAGACTGGCCAGAGTTGGCTTGGGGTTTCCCGGACGCGGGCTGTGAGCTCCCCCCTGCAAAGCCAGGTCACTTTCTCCCTCCCCGGATCAAATCAAAGCCAGACCCTGCATTCCCTGGGACTGAGCCCCGCTGCTTTGTGGAACGTGCTTTGTGGAGCGAGGCTGGATCGATCCCAGCTCTCTTCGGGGCTCAGCCCCCTTGGCCGAGGATGCTGCGTCTCTCGAGGTGGGGAACTCGATCCTCCCCTCGGGGCAGGGGAGCGGGAGCCTGCAGCGACCTTTGCTGTCATTCCAGCCGGGCGGGGCTTGTTTTTCCCCTTTGCCCAAATCTCCCTCGGAACCCCCCCCCCCTTTTCTGGCCGGCCTGGGGGGGGGGGGGGCGTTCTGTAATCACAGATCCGCTGTCACTGAGCACAGGGACAGGTGAGCGGGGGTTAACCCTTTGCCTGCCAGGCAGAGCATTCTCTGCAGAGCTTGTATTTCGGAAGGGGGCTCGGGGGGTGTGTGTGTTGGGTTTGTGTCATGATCGAGCTGCCTGGTACATTTCAGCGGTCCAGGAACTGAATGGGGCGCAGCAAGAATTCTGCATTTGTTCAAAGTAAATGTCTCGTTGGCTGGAAGCGTTTTGGGTCTTTTACCCTCTCCCATCGTTGAGGTTAAAGTGGCTTTTTGTAACCCCGGTCTGAGAAACGAATTTAAAAAATAAATCTCCCCGGTTCTGGCTTCTGAGCAGGGTTGTTGCTGTTAGCATTTTTCATGGCATGAGACGGGAGAACATTTCCCTCTCCGAGCCATTCCTTCCAAATGAGTAGTGACAACCATTGAGGACCCCCCACCCCATTTAAATATTAGCCTCCCCCCAAAAAAAATTAATGTTTTTTTTTAGGACAAATGCTGCGGTATACAACCTACTCCCCGATCCTCCTGTTAATTCGGATAGGCTCAGCGAGCAAACACAGACATCCCTTTCGGGGTCAGCATTTAGTCATCGAAAATATTGTCTATCGCGTGCCCTGTGTATTTAATTCTTCTTCAGGTGCGTTAATAATTATTATTAATGTATTTATTCTTGGACCCTGTCCTGCCCTCCGTTCTCAGAGGGACATCCCCACGGATATCAATGGGGATTTCTGGGGGGTGGAAGGGGAAATAAGACAGATCCGACCCATTCTCCTTTCTTCTTGTTGTTTTATTCTGTATTAATTGTATAGGGGGGAGTTGGTATGTGTCTGAGCCGGAGCCCAGGATGTGCTGGGATCGCCAGTTGTCAAGTATCGTTTCTGTATGTACAAGCCCACCAAACTCAGCGTCTTACTCCTCGCGTCTTCCTTTGGACCTGAAGAGCATTAACTGTAAATCAGAAAAGAAACAAATCTGTGTAGACGTACAGGGGACCTGTACATACGCTGCAATAGGAATAGCGAAACTGGCAGGTGAAAATATTTCTTTAGAGAGCGGGTCCAATCGGCATCTTGAATAGGTGTTAATTAAAGGAAATCGAAAGCAAATGGGTCTGGTGTCATAGTAGCAGCCGTGTTAGTCTGTACCCGCAAAAAGAACAGGAGGACTTGTGACACCTTAGAGACTAACCCATTTATTTGAGCATAAGCTTTCGAGAGCTACAGCTCACTTCATCGGATGCATTCCATCACAATGCATCCGATGAAGTGGACCGTAGCTCACCAAAGCTTATGCTCAAATAAATGGGTTAGTCTCGAAGGTGCCACAAGTCCTCCTGTTCTTTTCACCCTTTAAGAGGCTTGTACCCGCACTTCGAGTAGGGAAGCCTTTCTTAAGGAAAGAAAGCACTGAAGCTGCTGAGGATCCGGCGCGCTGCCTGGGGTTGAACCGTGGCCATTTAGGGGCTGCTGAAACAAGCCCCGAACAGCATTTTACACCCCGCGTTAATGGAGCGCAATGTCTCCGTGTCTTGTGGCATCAGACCCACGGCAGCTCTGGCCACCCTAAACCCCATCGGATCTTCGTTTTGACTGATTGTTTAACTAGCCCACGGCGGAGGATGACGCTAAACACAAACGAATTCTAAATTTCCCAGTGATTTTTTTTTTAAATCCCCCCCCCCCCCGCCCGGTCATCAAGACATACAATCTCCCACAAACAAACGGGGCTTGTCAATTGCACGGGATTTTTTGCCCCACTTCTATTGAAACCAATTTGGGTTAAATGGTAAATAAGACTTAAAAACAACCCCGTCCATGGTGGGACTGGGCGGCGGGGGTATATGTTGAACGTGTGACGATCAGCAGCTTGGCTACAAGGCAGGCGGGGTGGGTGGGTGCGATCAGCCCCCCCAGCAGGATATTGACACGCCAGGGACAGACAAGCGGGCATTTGTCTCTCTGTAGGAAGCCCATTAGCTCTTTGCTTGGGAATCAATGTAAGTGCTTTGAAATCGCTAGTCCCAGCCGGGGAGCTAGCCCGCTCAGACTGCTTAGAGATGATTAATATTTTACTATCTTATTAATTGATCCCCTTCATGCCCGGAGGTCAACCATAGAAGAAAGGAGAGTGAGGGGGTGTGGTGAGGGGGAAAGGACTGCAGCTTCGTGAAGTTGGGGGGGGGGGGTGGCTGGAGAGGTTTTCTTCCCTCCTCCTTCTGACTCTGGCTACTTTCTCTCTCTTTTTTTTTTTAAAGAGATTGATTTCCCTAAGAGATGGGTGCTTCAGTGTGGGGCATGTAAGATCCACCTGAGTATCAGTTCATGGGCTTTAAACCAATCCTGCTCTGCTGAGAGTGAGGGGGACCCAAAGGAACATGTCCTGGGGCAGGGACCGTTCAATCTCTCACAATATGGTAGGATTTCTGTAGATGCCCATATGGTCCCAGCTGGTGGGAGCGACCTGCTCAGGGAGGGGATGGGAGGGACCCTCTCTTCCCTTCTCTTTCTCTGGATTTCTAGGTGATTTCCCGGGAGCAGTCATGAGATTTTACAAGTGGGTTGGTTTGCACCTTAAGATGCATAGCTCAGTGGTTTGAGCATTGGCCTGCTAAACCCAGGGTTGTGAGTTCAATCCTTGCGGGGGCCATTTAGGGATGCGGGGCAAAAATTGGGGATTGGACCTGCTTTGAGCAGGGGGTTGGGCTAGATGACCTGAGGTCCCTTCCAACCCTGCTCTCCTATCATTCTATGAATGTGACGGTGCTGGGAGCAGAAAGGATAGGATTTGCTCCCCAAGGGGAAATATTTCCCAAGTTAGGCACTATCTATCACCCTGCAGGGCAGAGAAAAATCTCTCCCTCCCCCATTTTTTTTAACTTATAGGTTTTAAGGCCAGATGGGACCACTGTCCTCCATCCTGCATGGCACAGGCCAGAGACCCTCACCCCATGATTGCTGCAATGAGTACGTTCACTTTTGGCTGAGCTAGACCATATCTGTTAGAGACTTCTTTTAAAGACTTGTAGTGATGGACAGTCTCCCACCCTGACCAGCCATGGTGATGGGCACAATAGCCAGAGAGACTGGTACAAAACCCCTTTTCGTTCTCTTCCATGCTACAAATTCTGGACCTCAAGGGTTTATATTTACAAGCATGTAGAGTTCGTGCTGGGAATGACATTGTTCCTAGAACACGGCCTGGCGTTTCTGGGGCTTTTGGGGATTGTTAGTGTGTCATGAGACGAGATGGAGGGTGAATTCAATTGCTGTGCCCATTTCCCTCCCTCCTCTTGGGAAGGGGTGTTACTCCCAGCAGACTGCATCACTGGGGCAATGCCGCTTTCCAGGCTGGTTTACGGGCCCTCATTAGGGAGCCTTTCTGGAATCTTAAAACTGGGGTCTGAGATGCTGAATGGAGAACAGAGAGACATCTGTGGGAGTCCTGGGTGCGCAAGGAACACAGGGATTAGGCCCTGTAGTTTATAAACCAGCTGCTGCTCTGACCATTTCCCTGCCATGCAGCCCCTTCCTCATCAATGTGCTGGGTCTCTGTAGAGCCTGGCTATTCTAGGCATCTGGGTATTGCGCTTAGCATCGATTTAGGAGCCTAAATCTCATTTTCAAAAGGGGTTTAGGCACTCAGGAGTCACGACCTCAATGAGATTTAGGCACCTAAATCAGTCGGGCATTGCAATGCTACATACCTTTAAAAAGGTGGGCCAGAGGCTCTTCCGGCTCCGGCTTCCTAAGGAAGAGATGAGAGGGCCTCGCTTGTCGCTCTAGTGCTCAGAGCACAGAGCCTGCGAGCCGGGACTCCTGGGTTCCATCTCCTCCTGTGACCTTGGGCCAGCCACAGCCCCTGCGCCTCCACTTATTGCTCCTTAAAATGGCGCCGATCACCCTCCACGGTGGAGGGGGCGGGCGGGAGATACTTGTGGGGCTCCGGCAGTCAGTGGTTGTGTGGGGCTGTGTGATCCGTGGAGGACGGATGAAGGGCAGTGGTGTTCCTACAGGAGGGCGCTGCTGGAGGGCAGCATTACCCTCGTTTTCACCTGAAAGCCAAGCCCCGGTCCCTGAGCGCAGCAGCCCTTGTCCAAAGCTCGCCGCAGGCAGGGGGAAGCGCTCTGTTGCCTGCAGCGGCTCAGAGCATGGAACTGGGCTGTGCACACAGGAGCCGAGAGGGTGGGAACCCTCCATGCTGACCTCCAGAGAGAAGAGCAGCCCTCCAGCTCCTCTGCATTGCAGGGAGCTGCTGTGGATTGCTAGGCATGAGTCTGGCCAGTGGGTCTGCAGAGTCACAGGCCCGGCCAGGGCAGAAGCCACCCGGGAGCCATATGCACAGGCCTCTCTACTCCCTGATCCTCTCTGATCTGGAGAACTCGCCCCTTTGGAAAGTGAGGGTGAGCCGCCTGCCTCCCGACCCCAGGGCTGTCTGCACAGCCCGACAGGACCACGACAGAGCTGGAGGGGAAAGGCGGCTCTGGGCTTCCCGGCAGGCATGGAAAATGGCCCCTAGCAGCTGTGGCCACAAACTCCTCCTTTTTCAAGGAGCCCCTGCCCACCGCACCGAGAAGCAGCTCCCCAGGACTGCAGCGTCATGGTGGAGCCAGTGCTCCAGGGTGCTCTGCGGCAGGCGTGGGGCCGGATGCTGCTCTGGGCAGCCAAGTGGGCGACTCTGGCTTCACGGCAGGTGCCAGTGAGAGGAGAACTGGTGCCCCGGCCTGCTTGCTCCATCGCCCCCAAGAGCTGCAAGTCGTCTTTCTCCAAATATTCCCCTACTGAGGCAGGAGCCAGAGTGCGGAGGAGAGAACTTGGCAGCCAGCCCCACTGCCCTCTAAAGTACCTGGTTAAACACTGGGATTAATCGGAAGCCGTCACTTCCAAGGGCAGGTCAAGGATTTCACTCATCCCAGACCTGCTGAACTGGCCGCTTCTCTGAGCAGGCTCCTGCCACTGCCCAGCTCTGCTGGGGAAACTCGGCCTCTGCGCTAAGCCCACGGGTGAAGAAATGGGCCCTGCACTAGGGTCTGGTTATGGTGTTTTGCTGCTCCCCTAACACAGCTGCTCCCAATCCCCAGGCTCTCCCAGGAGAGGCAGTTCCGAGCAGCTGTTCGGCTTGGTTCTAGTGGCCATGTTCCTTGGGCCATGTCTGGGCCGGGGCCGGTGGAGCTGCCCCAGTGGGTCAAAGCTGGGCGAGCTGCACCATTGCACGTCTTGCCAGTCTCCACCACGTCTGCACTAGGGTTTTTGAAGCTCAAATCCCCCAGAGTCCACAAGGTCCCAGCTGTCCCATGTCAGGGGTGACATTTATGATAAAAACATCTCTGGGGTTGCCGTGGAATGGTTTGTAAAGGGGGGGGGCGTCAGAGCCTGAGCTTTGCCACAGAATGCAGGCGGAGGGAAAGGGAATCTTAGATATAAGAAATATTCCCATTTCCCCCCCCCTCCCCCCACACCTAGATTATTCAGGTCTTTCTAGTAGCCAAGCACAAGCTGTTGTTACCAGATGTCTCGTCTGTGCAAGCTCTTACGGGGCGCCCATGACCGGGGTATCTAATGTCACCAGGGTCATAACAGATCTGGGTTAATTTCTGATGATTTGGGGGTTAGTTAGGTGATGATTCAATTAGGGTTCATGGTACTGGGCACTCATTCCCGAGCCGTGGCCTCCAAGCAGTAGCATTCTCCCCAGACAACAGGCAGCTGGAAATATGGCTGAACACTGAATATACTGCATGTGTTGTATACTGAAGATGAGCGATGTAAAGGAGCAGCCTGGCACAGTGGAATCGGGTCAGGAGCGCTGGGTTCTATTCCCGTCTCTGCCCATGACCCTGGACAAGTCTGTCCCTGTTCTGTAATTCAGTTTGCCCATCTGCAGAACGGGGATGACAGCACGGAGCTTCTTTTGTTAGAGGGCTTTGAGATCCAGGGATGAAACCTGCACTGTAAGAGCAGGCCAGTGCTGTGATCTCTGTATTATGGTCTAGCTCTGACACTGGGGAAGCGTGTACTTCTGCCTGGCGCATGCATAGTTCTGGGAAGGCACCAAACCATCATGCTCAGTGATTAGCTTTGAGGGGCGTATCCACGGCTGCACAGAGCAGACAACCTGGTGGAGAGTAAAGGGGAAAATGTCCAAGTGTGTTTGCAGTGGGGGTGAAAGGAGTGAGGCTGCCAGCCCTGGAGACCAAAATCCTCTTATCCAGAGACCAAGCAAAGCCCAGGTTGTGGCCCCCACCCACAACATGCTTCAGTACTGACCGCCAGGCCTTGCCACCTCCAGGGATGAAAGCACCCATTCAGTCCGTCCATAGCTTCTCTGTCGAGTGGCGATGGTTTTTGTGATGTCCCACCAGATAATGAGGCCGGCAGCTCATTTCACGCAGGCCACTGAATGGCTAGGAGAGGGTAACGAGGTGCTTGTGTGATTGCTACGGGGAAGAGTGGGATTCGAACTGAAGGTGAAAGGCTGCATCTCATGTTAGGAGCTGCCTCAGTAATCCCATCCCCTTCCCTGTTTTCATGTTTCCAGTGCTGTGTAGTCTGGTGTCCCCAGGCCATTAGCAGCAGCTGCTGAGCTAGGCTATTGACTAGCAGTGGGTGAAACCTAACTAGATTTGGTTCTGCTAAGTATCCAAAACTACTGTGCGCTCTCAAGCCTTTTGAACTGGCAATACTTGGGCTGGAAATTTCAGGGGAGTCTGGTCATGCAAAGAAAACAGGTGTGAGGGGAACCCGGTGTCCATGTCCGAGTCTCCTAGGAAGGATGGGGTTGTTGTAAAAGCACAAGGGTGGGAGAGGCGACACGCAGTTCTGACTCCCAGCTCCACCACAGATTGCTTGTGGTTCCTGGAGCAAGCAAACAGGCTCAGAGTTTCAAATGTGCTCACTGGCTTGAGGCACCACTGCTTTGCCTTTCTTTTCCCCCTGGAAGTGCTGAAGTCAGGGGAAGCTGCCAAGTAGCCAGCACAGCTGAAAAACTGATCCAAGGGGGATCGCTGGATCTGTGGCCACTTTGGAAAATATTGGTCTGAACCTCCCTGCCTCTGTTTCCCCATCTATTGTTCCCACTGGATGATACCTAAATCACCAGGGCGGCGGGAGGTTGCGTTCGTTATTCTCTGCAAAGTGTGTGTTGAGGTCCTCAGATGGCAAGGGCTGTAGAAAGGGGAATTGGGATCAAAAGGTTCACTTGAGGTTGAGTTCTGATAGTGAGCGAAGGTTTGGGGGTAGATTGTGTGTGTGTGTGTGATTTGCCTGTATCGAATACCTGCATTTTGTAGGATGCGTAGGGTAAATAGGAATGCTGGGAAAAGGCCATCCCTTGAGTTGAAATCCAGCTGCAAATGTGAAAAGGTGATCAAGCAAATACCCTGTTCAACTTGATGCTGATTAGTGAGGAGGAGTCTGGCTCAGCTCTGGTTTGGGAGCAACAGCTGATTTGTGTCCTGTCAAGAACAACTGACTGGGAATCTAACTAAATATCTAACGCTGCATAGGCCTCTTTATGTCTCTGATCATTCCTGGAATTGCCATTAACTTAAAAAAAAAATGTAATGTAATCTTTGCCTTCAACACTGTTCAATTCTGGCCACCCCATCTCAAGGAGAATATAGCAGAGGCAGAAGAGTGGCACGAATATTAGCCATGAAAGAGCTGAGGGTTATTTGATTTAGCAAGTAGAGGAAAGAGGAGGGACATGAGGGAGGTGTATAAAATAACAGAGGTGGTCAGCCAGGAACTCCTCTCCCAGCTGGAAATGGAGACAACCTGTTAATTTAAATGTCTTGACTTTTAAAACTGATCAAAGAAAATATTCACAAAAAGCATAATTAGCATGTGAAACTCACTGCCACAAGAAATGACGGCTGCCAAGATGGTAACAGGCTTTACCATTTCTGTGAATAACAAGAACATTGTCAGTGAGGCCTAATGACTGGGTCAGGGAGGGAGAGAAACCAATTCTCTTTCGTATAATAGAACATTAGAATTTGTGACACACTGGGGCCTTGAGGTAATAGGGCCACTAAAAATGCAGATAGGTGCCCAGTGGGACTGGGAATTAGATGCCTTTAAAAATCTGGCCCTAAGGCCCTAATTCAACAAGGCTTTAAACTTGTGCCCTGATTAAACATGTGCCTTAATTGAAGTTAACGAGCCTACTAGCAGGCAGTAAGTATCCTGCTGAAATGGCCTCTCAGATGCTATGCTGAGGAGCACAGTGTGGTTACCTGGGCCGGTGGAATACAATCTATAAAGCTCTCTACCCTTGTGTGCCACGGCATACGCTGACAGAGTGCCGGGGGCTAGTGAGAAACTTCTCTCGTGGGCAGGTTATTGCATTCCTGTCCCTGATGCACCGTGTCCGCTCCTTCCACTGAAGCTTCTGGTGTTGCCGTTATCAGAGATGAGATATGGGCCATTGGGCGGGTCCAGCCAGGGCCGGCCCTAGACCAAACGGTGCCCCAGGCGAGGAGTGTCGTTGGTGGCCCCCTCCTCAGTTTGCTCAACTTTTGAAAACCTTATTTTTTGTTGCATTTGTAGCCTATTTTACGACTTTGGTGCACGATTTATATGCATGGTTGATCCCTGTCATATACGATGCTAACAACAAAAACAGCACCCCAAGCCCGGCACCCCATGCGGTCACCTGCCCCTAAATCCAGCCCTCAGTATTATGGGCCATCAGATCAGGGCTGCAGGTTCATTTGTCTGGGAAGGGGAGGATCCCCCCTGTGCCTATATCGCCATCCATTTAGCCCTGCGTATCCAGAGGGGTTCTGGGAATTGAGGCTCAGAGGAGAAGGAATAAGCTTTATCCAGTTGTCTGTTTAGTAGATGACCACGCTCTCCAGACACATGTCCCTGGTTTCCATGGAGGGGCAGGGAGTGGGGTGATGCCAGCTCTCCTGGGCTGCAGAGTTAGGTGTGGGTGAGTGACAGAAGAGAGCAGAGTGGTCCAAAACAGGCTGCCCAAGGCACTGCGGCAGGGTTACCAGAAGCCACTGGCTTTTGGTTTTGCATCTGACGATATAGTGCACACCCCAGTTTGTAGCTCTTCTCAAAATTCCACAGAGCCAGAGCCGGGGAGCCCATTGTCTTTAATGGGATACCAGGTGCTTTGGGGCGTGTTCGCTGTCCCTTGGGGAAGGAATTTAAAAACAGTGGATTTCTATGAGCTAATCAAACCCACTCTCATTTCCCTGGGCCATTTAAATAGACTTAAAAAACCCCAGTCTGAGGCTGTCATTTATGTAAGGCTGGCAAATAAAAATCTAATTGGAATCAAACTCTATTATTAATTCTTATTAGAAAGGATGCTTAGCCTAATGGCTAAGGAGATCAGGACTCCTGGGTTCTATTCCTGGATCTATCATAGACTTACCGAGCAAGCCATGTACCAGTCATTTAACCTTCTCGTGCCTCAAGTTTTCCCAGCTGTAAACTGGGGGCAATAATTCGCCTCTGACGTAGTCGTGTGAATTGCTTTGTTTGTAAAATGCTTTGAGATTCTCATATGGGAGATGTTATAGATACGTGAAGTATGAACTGGCAGAGGGTCTCCTAGCCAAAGCTGCAAGCCATCCTGCCCATGGGAGGTTTGCCTGCAAAGGGACCCCAGGCTCGGGGCCTAAATCCAGTAGCTTTCTCTGATGGGTGCTGAGAACTACTGAGGCTGGGTGAAAGTTTTATTCGACCGCCCATCCTGTCCAGAAACGTTTTCATTTTCAACCCTTCTGAGCCAGAAGCACCAAAGAGAATACGTGGGCGGAAGGTGTGGACAAGGGATTAGAGCACACTACTGGGAATCAAGCGACTAGGACACCAGGCCTGACTCCACCACTAATTTGCTCTGTGATGTGGTCAGGCCCGTTCACTGCCTCAGTTTACCCATCTGTAAGTTGGGGATCAGACTTAGCTGTCTTCACAAAGTGCCCTGTTGTGCCCCTGTAAGTGCAGGGCAGTGTCCATTAATACCAGGAGACAAGCTGATCCCATCCCCTGTCAATGGGAGAAAGCAGCAGAAATCTCCATACGTCTAGGTGCTTATAAACTAATCTTGAATGAGACCCTCTCCTTCATTAGAAAGCTTTGCTTATTAGAGGGTTAAAGCGTAGAGGGTCTTCCACTGAATGTACCTTTCTGGCAACTGTATTAGTTGCCTCTTTCTGGCACCCTAGCCCATTTGTCGGAGGAATCCGATCTCACCATCTCCTCCAGTTCAATCTTCTCCTTTCTGGTCTTGCTTTGCTAACAACAGAGGGAGTAGGGTGCAATAGTTAGATTACTAGAAATGGAAGTTTGGTTCTCAGGGCTATTACCAGGTCCGCCACCGATGCCCTGTGTGACCTTGGTCAAGTCATTTCCCCATCTGTGACATGGGTTGATATTTCCCGGCCTCTCCATTAATTTCTGTTGGAAAGGAACTTTGACATCTTTGCTTTGCTCCTCTTCTATTTCTTGGCTCATCAGAAGCTAATGGTCAGTTTCACATTCACCCCTCCTTTGCTCTCCTTCATTTGCTGTACTGTGCCCTTCCTTTGACATCTCTTCTGATTTCGAGTTTTGCAAAGGTCTCTGCTCCAATCAGCCCAGCCCAGACTTGCCGGTGTCTCAGCCTTCTCCGAACACAATGGAGGCTTTGTGAGGAGGGAAAAGGTGTGTGCAAAGCTCTGGACTTTAATGTCTGCTTGGCACAGTTTTTCTGTGTCAAAATGCCAGTCTGGCAGGAGTGGCTGGCCCCATGCTGTCTAGCACTGAGGTACAATTGGATTTACTCTAGGAGCTGCTAGACTGAGGAGTCTATTATTGCATCTAATCAGACATTTTGCTAGTAGCATTGGGCCATTCTAGAAAAGAGCTGCTTATGCTCCCCCAAAATTCAGCTATCGGATGAAAAGTGGAGAATTCCTTCCTGACCCTTATGTGATCACTACCTCAGACCCTGAAGCATGAGAGCTGATTGAAACTTTGTAAAAGGATCAGATATTCTGGATGGAAAATGGCAACAAAGATGCTTTCAAACTTCTGGTAATCAGCTGCTCAATGCAATGCTGAACTGACCTGCCTGTTACCTGGCTGTGCTTGTGTCTACGTTTAGCCGTGTTGCATGTGCTTGCCAGACATCCTGCACAATCTATGCAATTTCTTTTTCCTTTTTCTAATAGGCGGCTCAATTCATTCTTGGAGCTGTTTTTTATGTCGTCCAATATTTGTTCATTGCTTAATGTGAGATTAAGATCATGCAACTTCTCTGTCTCAGTTGATGGCATTTTCATCTGGAGATTTAGGGGCAAATTCTGCTCTGTTATAGAGGTATAAATCTTCAGTGGAGTGACTCCAGATTTACACCAGTGTAACTGTCAGCAGAATCTGACCTTTCAAGACTGTCATTTAAGTGGGTTTGGGAGAACTAAATTTAATTTTGTTTTTTAAGTAATGTTTCTCAGTGAAGTGTCCTGAATCTCAGATTTTGGATCCAGATCAGACTGTTATCAAGGGTCATGGTTTAGTTTTTTGCAGTGTTTTTGGGGAGACTTTAAAATAATTTTGATGGATAGTATCCATTTCCTCCACTTCTGTTAATTTTAAGCTTTGGTGCTGGCAGGAAATAAACTCAGATGCTGGTTATTTAGTCAAAATGTAATGACTCTAGAAGACTTGGTTAATCAATAGAATCTTAATACTGGATTACAATCCTTACTGTTCCAGGAGGCTTAAAAATGAAATATTAAACAGTTGGCCGGAACCTACCCCCCTCCCCATTAACCCTCAAGTGATATTTTGAAAAAATGTAATGGCTTTCTTGTACATTTCAATTAATGATCCATTTCCATCCCCCCCACCCCACAATCTGTTTGGGTTGGGGGGGGGGGGGAAGAAACTGACAAGTGCCACCGCTTACTAATTAAAATCTAATCCTTCCAAGCCTACTTTTAAGTTTTCATCAGGCAAAAAGCCTGCAGGCCCATGGAAAATGGAGGGGTGGGAGGGAGGAGTGGGGAGTTGCTATAATGGATACTTGCCTTCTGGGAATGAGACATATGGTCAGGTCAAGGCGTGCTAAGCCACGTGTGTGCTGGTTGGCTTGTGTTCTCACTGTGACTTATTACAACCGCAGTGCAGTCAGCGTCTAGAGTGCTGCAGGGGAGGTGAACTGGGCTTAAACCAACAACAGGTCTCTGCCCCACAGGGGATGCAGTGGGGTAAAGAGGATCCGGCTGATGGACACAAAAGCATACAAGGCTGCGTGACTGGCGTGCCTGTAAACATAGGTCCCAGGAAAGTCAAAGGGGGAGCCCTGCCACTGCCTTCCGTGGGCCCGGAGAGTGCTTGGGCTGTGCGTCCCCAGAAGCTTCTGCCTTGTGGTGGTGTTGTACTGCTCGTTGTCTTGCTGGTTTAATAAGGAAAAATAGGCTAATTAAAGCCCTCTTTTTTTTTTTTTTCTCTCTCTTCCCCTCCCCCGTTTTTTCCAGTGGCAGATTTGGCTGGGCCGAGCGTTACTCCTGTTCTGTGTATGGCACTGGTAGAATTCACTGTGAAAACACGCTATCAGTGAATTACCATAGGGCCATAAACAGAGCAGAGAAAGATCCACAAGACCCACAACCCTCCTTGCCCGTCTGTGGGGGGCGCCCTCCAGCCCCAGTCCCCGCGACCAAGGGGGCTTCACGGGGAAACCGGCAGGGCGCGGAAGGGCGGGCTCATGGGGGCGGGAAGTCCGCGCACGACACCCCAGCCATCAGTTTGGCCTGAGATTTCTCCTCTCGGGGGCTGCTCAGGAGGGTGCTGGGGGGGGAGGGGATCCCGTGACCGCCTCGCGTGGGGCGGGGGGAGGGCGTCTCGGCCTCGCCCACTTTGGCACTAGCACATTTTTGCTTTTGCGTCCGTGGTCTTTGAGCAATTATGTGTGGTGCCAATATGGGAGGGGGCGGAAGCAGCAGCGCCCTGCGGGGGCTTAAAAACCCGGGCCAGGCACCTGCGGGCCAGTAATCTGAGGAGCTGGGGCTGGGTCCTCTACATCCCACCCCACAGAATCGTCCCTGTAACTGACGGACTGTCTCCCGCGAAGGGATCCCTGTCCGCGGGGAAATGCGCCGACATTCTTGGCCTCTTCTTTTCTTTTTTAATTTCGCCGCAGCGCGTCCTTCTGCCTCCTCACCCAGCAGCGCTCGTGCTAGGGGCCGTGGTTGAGAGCGGGACCCGTTCTGGGAACCAGGCGGAAACGGGCTGATGTCTTTCGCAGAACGCAAGCGGCCGGATGGCAGTGCTGAGGTACTGTAATGTACTGGCTAGAGTGTAAAGAACAGGAGGACTTGTGGCACCTTAGAGACTCGCAAATTTATTGGAGCAGAAGCTTTCGTGAGCTACGGCTC
Organism: Eretmochelys imbricata; assembly: GCF_965152235.1. NCBI lineage: Eukaryota > Metazoa > Chordata > Testudines > Cheloniidae > Eretmochelys > Eretmochelys imbricata. The sequence continues at coordinate 355,074,654 of NC_135572.1, forward strand.
ACTTCATCAGGTGCAGGCCGTGCATCAATCTGAAGGACGACCCATCGCTCTCACAGATCTTGGGAGACAGGCCAGTCCTTGCCTACAGACAGCCCCCCAACCTGAAGCAAATACTCACCAGCAACCACACACCACCCAACAGAACCACTAACCCAGGAACCTATCCTTGCAACAAAGCCCGTTGCCAACTGTGCCCACATATCTATTCAGGGGACGCCATCATAGGGCCTAATCACATCAGCCACACTATCAGAGGCTCGCTTACCTGCACATCCACCAATGTGATCTATGCCATCATGTGCCAGCAATGCCCCTCTGCCATGTACATTGGTCAAACCGGACAGTCTCTACGTAGAAGACTAAATGGACACAAATCAGATGTCAAGAATTGTAGCATTCAAAAACCAGTCAGAGAACACTTCAATCTCTTTGGTCACTCGATTACAGACCTAAAAGTTGCAATATTACAACAACAAAAAAACTTCAGAAACAGACTCCAACGAGAGACTGCTGAACTGGATTTAATTTGCAAACTGGACACAATTAACTTAGGCTTGAATAAAGACTGGGAGTGGATGGGTCATTACACAAAGAGAAACTATTTTCCAGATGTTTATTCCCCCCCCCACCCCCTACTGTTCCTCACATGTTCTTGTCAACCGCTGGAAATGGCCCACCTTGATTATCACTACAAAAGGTTTTGTTTTTTTCTCTCCTGCTGGTAATAGCTCACCTTATCTGATCACTCTTGTTAGTGTGTATGGTAACACCCATTGTTTCATGTTCCCTGTGTACATAAAATCTCCCCACTGTATTTTCCACTGCATGCATCCGATGAAGTGAGCTGTAGCTCACGAAAGCTTATGCTCAGATAAATGGGTTAGTCTCTAAGGTGCCGCAAGTCCTCCTGTTCTTTTTGCGGACACAGACTAACAGGGCTGCTACTCTGAAACCTGCTAGAGTATGTGTACTACTGCCCTCTGCTGGATAGAACTAGAACTGTTCAACTGTGTGTATGTGTGTGTCATAGGCCTACACTGCTAAGAACTACATGAGATAAAGGCTTTCGCCTTTGGGTCAGGAAGATCTGAGCTGTTGCTGTGAATTTCTAAGCACCCACGCTGTGCAGCACAGGGGCCACTGGAGTCTTAGGTAGTTATGGATTTGTTAAAATGCAGCATTCCATGACAAGGCCACCGGTTCACACTTTCCCGTCTGTAAATAGGAAGATGTCTGTCAAAGGGATAGACCCAGAACAAGAGTCCTCTGGTGTATCACATGAACACTTAGATCTCTGTCAATTTATGGGCCTGCAAAGGCAAAGAGTAAGAAGACAATAAGAATGAACCAAAGTAGAGCAAGTTGTGTCTAGCACAAGGACTTTGCCTTAGGACTTGCTGATAACAATAGGGTGGGTAGTTGGCTTGCTTACCAGCCCCGCTGTCTATAAAATTATAGGCTAAACTGGCCCCAGTCCAGTGGTTTTTGATATGTGCAAATGGCTCCCACTAACTTCTGGGCAATGGGTGCAGAAAAGAGAATAGGCCTGAAGGCTCTTCTCTCTCTTCTCAGGGCAACACTCTGCCAAAGGCTTATCTCTGTCCCAGGGCAGCAATGAACTCCTTGGTTGGGCAATTAACCCAAATAGCCAACAGGTGATGGAGGGGTGGTGGAACCTCATTGCTGAAGACTCCTGCTCCATGCTTCAGGGCTTATGCCAACCCTGGACTATTGAGGGTTAAGAAGAAACCATCCTGTGGGAGGGTTATCCCATAACTTCCTAGTGCAGGGTTCCTTGCACCTTCCTCTGAAGCAGCAGGTACCAGTCATGGCTGGAGGCAGGATACTGGGCTAGATGGACCACTGGTCTGGCCCGCTCTGGTGATTCCTATGTTCCTAAGGCACTCAGGGTTACCAGTGGACAGGGATGGCTTAAGGATAATAGGATAGACAGGATAGCCAATGATTTCACACACAGCGTCACTCCTGCCAGGGCAAAAGGCAGTTGACTAGAGGTTGTTTCCTTCCAGCCTAAATAATTCATGACCAGGTGCAAGTTGGCAGACGTCCCTCTGACAGACAGCTCCCTGGTGCCACTCAATCTTTCGCCTCTCTTGTTTGAGGTGCCTGGAGATGCCACAGGAGGAGAGAGGGAGGTGGTCCAGGCAGCAGCGCCTTCTACAAGCTGGCAATCCTCTCCACCAGCCAGCTCCAAGGGAAAATGGCACCGAGTTGTCTCTTCTCTCTCGGTGCTCGGCTGAGGGAAGGTCTTGGAGCTGAGCGAGTTGGTGAAGCTCTGGCCAGATGGGTCAGAAGAGATGCTGGTGGGTTCAGGGAGACCTCTAGGAGACGGGGTAGAGGATTATCAGGCTCTGTTAGTGTGGGAGTGTGCCCATTTGTCAATGTGTGTGTCAGTCCAGGCCAGCTCCTGGATTCTGAGGTGACGGCACTGCTAGAAGCAGGTTTCCGCATCTGCATGCGGCCAGGAGGCTGCAGTCTCTTCTCTCCAATACCCTAATCTCTATTGCCTCCAGCTTGGGCCACTGCGTTGCTGGTGGCCAGTCAGGAACGCCAGCTAGAGCAAAATGTGCATGCCCCCTGACTTACTAGCTCTAGCCTGGAGAGCCCATGACAGCCCTTCTCTGAAGTCTGTACGGCTCCCAGGCCCCATGCGGGTGCAATCTGAGGTGCTGATATTCATCTCTAGAGCCCTGCCTGCCTCTCTCCCTATGGAGTAACACAGCAGGTGAGATCAGCTGGGATACCCTGTAGCTCTTAGAGGACGCTTTGTTTCAGAGAGGGCGCTCTTGGAGGGTGCTCAGCTCTGGAAGTTCTCCCTCCATGCTGGTCCAGCAGCGCTCATTCCTGTGCGCTCATCCACTGACTGTGCAGAGTCAGAAAGGGGGGCAAAGAACGAGAGCGGTGATACCTCAGGGAGTCCTGTTCCATGAATCAGCCGTGCTCAGGATAAAGGTTAAGGGCCTGACCTGCTGCCCCGTTACACCAGTTTCATGCCAGTGTAACTCTTGATTTTGGCGTAGAAGTGGGGTAATGAAGTAGCCAATCAGGCCCTAACAGAGTTTAGCCTGAAACTTTCTAGTAAATCTATCACCCCCCCCCCCAAAAAAAAACCTTTACCAGACAAATGTGCTTGCATATTTACCAGCACAGAGCCTCAATGCCATGTGACATGGGGAGCACACATCAGATCCCAGACCTTGCTGCCAGTCCAAGGGGAATCACCTCCCTAACCACAAAGTACCCAACCTTCTGCTCCATGTAGTCCAGGAGCAGTTCAGTCCCAACTGCTAAGGCAATAACAGACCCTAAATTCGCGATCTGATTATTTATGTTGCACAGAGCTTATCCTGTCGACATGAGGTTAAGGGATGGGGCTGGGTGTTGGGAGATCAGGGTCTATTCCTGGCTGTGACACAGATTCCCTGTGTGACCTTGGGCCAGTCACTTCATGTGTCCATGCCTCAGTTTCCTCCTCTGTCATTAAGAGGGCATAATACTGACCTAGCTCACAGAGGTGTTGTGAAGGGGGAAAGACAGCAGAGAGAGGCTGATTATTATAAATTATTTTATTCAAATGAGGTCCAAAAAGTACCATCCCTCCCCTACCCTGTCTTCCCCGCCACCCCCCCCCGGGGGGGGGGGGATTTCATTCATACCTTTTACCCAAGGACACTTGGTGGCTGAGACAATTCTCATTTACTTCTCGCGCTAGGGAAATGAAATCCCTGTGTTATAATGTGGGTTTCCAAGGAGAAGGTGGAATTCTTATTACCTAGCACCTGATCCTCTCCATTTTTGTCAACCAAAAAAAATTGCAGGTTTTGGAAAAAAAACACCCTGAGAAATTTTGTTTGACAAAAATGAAGGGAAAACAGAAAGCACTGTTGTCCGAACTATCCTTGGGAAATGTAACAGATCCTCAATGTGGGAGGCTAACGAAATTTCAAGGATAGCTGCCAATTTGCCCAGCGCTAAACCAAAGTCACTTAGGGCTTAACCACAAGGAGAAATTATATCTGTATCCAGTAGGAAGTGAATTGAAACAAAGCTTCCCATGTGGACGCTCTTATTCCAGTGTAATCAGCAACCCTGTGTCCAGATTAGTTTATCCAGCTTTGGAAGTGGTTTAAGCTAAGCCCGCAAAATAGCTACTCTACTATCGAAATAAGTGTCCACAAGGGGCATTATGATAGCTATAGCAGCTTAGCTATTCTGTGATAACGGGGGGGGAAACTCCCATGTAGACATGCCCTTAGAGGCGGGTGATTTTCACACAGGAAATTTTCCTCCAGCGTAGGCTCAGATCTTTTCACAAACTGGTGACCTCCCCCCACCAACTCGTTCCCCTTTTGCATTCGCTTTCCGTGAACGTCTGTGCAACCCTTCCTGGCACAAGTGTTCATTGAAGGCCAGTGTTGAAGTGCAAATGTCCCTGGAGCAAGAATGTTGGAATTGCTTTCAACTCTTGCCCAATTAGGAAATGGAAACAATACTATGGGACTGAGCTGACCAATCACAACTCCCGTAGCCAAGGCTAGTAGAGATCAATAGTAAAACAAAATTACAAAAAGTGGATTGATTATAATCCTGTCTTCCACTGTGCTATTCGCATGGTGGTGGAGCCCAGTCCTGCCAGGGAGCCCCTAGGTGCTACTGCAACGTAAATAATTGTATCACGAGCACAATAAACCCTTAAGGTTGCAAAGTCCATCATAAGTTAGGAAATGCCGTACCAAGGCTGCTCACGCAACAACATAATAGCATGATACAGTCTCTAATTAGCTGATCATATGCTGCTTTGCCACAGAGCCCTTGCCTCATTCAGTGCACAGGATGGGTGGAGCTCACTGAACGAGCCGCTGTTTGGTATTTTGTTTTCGCTTCATCCTTCCGCGTGCAGGCCCAGGCTTTGTTTACTGCTCACTATTCAAACCCTGCTCTGAAGACTGAATTATTCATTTCCTCCTGGGCTCGTTGCTGGTGCTCATCACCTGGTATATCTGAGATCTTCCTGGGTGTTAATGAATTTATTTTCACTGCTCCTCTGTGAGATGAAGAGTACTTGTGGCACCTTAGAGACTAACCAATTTATGTGAGCATAAACTTTCGTGATTTGAGCCAGGAGTCCTGCAGACACCTGTAGCTCACGAAAGCTTATGCTCAAATAAATTGGTTAGTCTCTAAGGTGCCACAAGTACTCCTTTTCTTTTTGCGAATACAGACTAACACGGCTGTTACTCTGAAATCTGTGAGATGAGGGGGTGCTATTAGCCACTATGCAGATGGGAAACAGGCTCAGCGAGATGAAGGGCACCAGTAACCAATAATTTGGGGTGCCCAGTCTGAGAACCTGGGGACCTGATTTTTCCAGAATACTTAGCATGACTTGGACCTTCGTACATTTGCAGCATAGCCCCAGTTGACTTCAGCTGCCGCTGTGAGTGCTAAGGCCTTCTGCAAACCAGACCCCCGGGATCCCAAGTCAGCCATTTAGAAAATGAGAAACACGCAATTAGTGACCACCCGCGAAGAGTATGGTGTAAGTGATGTGCCCAGCATTACACAGGACCTCTGTGGCAGAGGCAGGGGTGGAATCTAATTCTCCTAGGCAACATTCAGCTGCCTTACCCAGGAGATCATCCTTTCTCTTCCTGCAATCCCTTGCCTCATTCACTGCACCCACTTCTGCACCATTTGAACCAGGAGTCCTGCAGACAGTCTCCTTCATGCATAACCCCGATTCATCTCCAGTCTGTGTACTGAAGGAGGCAGGGGTCCTGCAGGAAAAAAATGGTCTATGATCATGTAAGTCAAGACTGTGTCACAATGTACATGCACAAGGGGGCTGAATTAAGGGTGCATGGGCAAGCTAAATTCTGGCATTTCCTATCTTTTGAGTGCTTGATTTTGTAGCCTTAATAACAGTCTGTTACCATAGTTTTGTGTGTGCAATTTTCTAGGCTTTAAAAAAAAAAAGCCACTTGGGAAAACAAATTCCAGTTTGATGCTTCACACTGACACCCAGAGGGGCCATGAGCAGTGTTGGAACCTTTAGATCCACAGCACAGACCTCTGCCATTTGAGCTATTGAGTAACCGGGAGCAGTAGTAGGTTGTCATCCACTTAGACGGGGAGGGGGCACTTTGCCAGTGGGTTTCACAGATATTTGCTGACAGCAGAGAAAGGGTGAGACTCTGGGAATCATGGGTTCCCTTCCAAGCTCTGGAGAAGTGTGGGCACAAACTCTTCTTTCCGTCCATAAGTGTGACCCCCATCTATCTGTCCCAGTTCTGTCTCTTCCACACCACTGGCTCCTTGTCTCAGCCCGTTTTCTTAACTAGATAGTCCCAGTCTCCATTCCTTAGGCTTCTCGTCCCAGTCTCCTTACCCAGCCAGTCCCAGTTCCTAACTCCTAGTCCCCCTCTCCCAACCCCTGCTAGCCTCAGTTTTGTACCCCACCTCCTCAGCCCCTTGTCCCAATCTATCCCACCATCCTGGCAGGTCTGGCTCTTGTCTGTATTCGAATCAGGCAGCTTCCTCCTCCAGGCTGCCTGGACTAAGCAGGGGGTTGTCCATTGAGATCAAAGGAAATACAGGCTTCCAGTGGTCACTTCAGCACAGTTCACAGCTGCACTTGCAAGGGAAGTCCTGGGTTGGAGCATACCCAGTGATCACGCAATCTTACGGGAATTTAGAGGCTAAAATCTAAGTACTCTCTACTGAGCATGTGCAAACTGCAGTTTTTCAAACGCTTATAACTTGGCCAGACTTGGGCAGATTTTCATGAGGCTGGCACAAGGCACATCCCTGAGCCAAAGGCCCCGCTCCTGCCAAATGTCAATGCCCTGCTCCAGAGCATGGGGGCTCTACAGCTTTCAAAGAAAAGGTCACCAGAATTTTTTTTTTTTTAACCCAGGCAAAATAGCGCATTTCTCCCTCGCCTCATTCTCGGCAATGGCAAAACTCGTTTAGCTGAAACCCTCCAAAAAATTCCAGCCTGGCATGGAAATTTTCAGCCAAAATAGGTGAAGTTTGGCAAATTTATAAGCAACTGAAGACAGAATCTTATAGGAAGTGTTGAACAACCTTACCAGTAGGTGTTGCCACCAGTCCCGCCGAGGTCGAATAAATCCAAGGGAATAGCAATCTGCTCACATATTCCGTAAGCAGCTCGAGAGGCTAAATTCATGTGATAAATTATTCATCGTGAAGTATTAGGTTAGCACGCTCTCTCTTTAGTCATTTTGACTGAGGCAAAGCAAAACAACTCCTTGTTTAGCATAAAATATTAAGCTCCTCTTGGAAATGGCTTACCAATATCTGCATTTCTGCTTCGTTCATTTCAATGGGTGCCCCTTACATAACGAACTCCTAGGCGAAGAGAGCACCGGCCAAAGGCGTGGCGCAGTATTAATTAGTGTTTAATTATTTAAAGATCAGTAATTAAAACATTGCTCCAGATAACTTGTGGCATGGATACGTTCTTACTCCTGTTTACAGAATTTCAGTTAGTGACAATAATGACGCCCTCCAGGAAGGTCTGTCTCTGAGATCTCACCAGTCTCAAACAACATCCGTTATCTCTTTGCAAACTCAGCAGTTCCAGGAAAATTTCCTCCATCCTCCCTTCTACTCCTGTTTGGTACAAGGCTGTCCCAACAATCAGATCACAATAAGGTGTATGGAATCCCCACTGAAGTCAATGGGGGCTCTGCTTATGGGATCACCCCTAATATTTGAAAGCAGAGACATTTTAAGGGCATCCTGGAGGCTGAGGACTCCCTAGACCTCCTGCAAACGACATCTGGCTAAAGGTCAGTGAATTAACTTCTTCTGTCCATTTGCTTATTTGATAACAGAGTTTATTTTACCGCATCATCTTTCTCCCCCACTCCCCAAATTGCTTTTCCAAACTGCACTTTACTTTACTGCTCATATCCTTGATGCAGAGGAAATTAGATCAATCCCCATAGATCTTCCTGTCATATTTTCCCTGAGAGGTCGGCTGCATAGTGCTCTATATTAGGCTGGCTGACGACAGACAATGGAACCGCAAAGCTGTGAACCGAGAGCTTAATGGATGTGCTGATGGCTTCGGATGTGCTGAGATGGCTCCTCAGAGCATTCAGCTGGCATCGTCAAGGAAAGATTTCTTCTATTTGTTCTAATATATAGGGAGATGTATATCCAGCGTGGCTCCAAGTTTATGGGCTGGTGTGGGCTTCCTATGGAGAAGCCAGACCCACTCCCCGTGGACTTTGCCAAGAACCCAACCAGTTCTCACACACTGGGAATTGCTATTTGTGATCAGGGCCCCTGAGCGCTGTACACGCACCTCATAAGAGACCGTCCCTGCTCTAGAGGTCCCTGTCCTGAAACGGACTCTGAGCGGGCAGAGCCCTGCATCCATGTAGATCCTCCCTGAAGTCAAAATGCAGAACCCGTTGCAGGACTGGGGCCAAAACAGACAAGGTGTGTGTATGACTGGGGGGAAGCAGTAGAAGTTACACTTCACTGGTGGGGAACCAAGGCAGATTGCTCAAGTGTGTGTAGGTTGTCCTGCATTTCAACTGACTTTGGATATCTCACCTGTCACACAGCCAGGTCAGCCAATGGACCACAAGGCAGAGCCTTGGGGAAAGTGCCCTGAGCTGGGAGCTAGGAGAAGGAGTTATGGTCTCTCCTGTAATGGCTGCTGTTTATATTTCTGTGCACTTCGGAACAGCCGTTGCGGAGTAAGGCAGCTCCGTGTCATTCCACACAGAAGTGAGCTGAGTGGTTGCACCAGGGCCCAGCTAGGAACAGAATCTGAGGTTCTAACAGGGCAGCCCCAAGTCTCGCCACTGTGTTACATGGCCTTTCGGAAACCACTCAGCTGCTCTCTGCTCCCAGAGCCAGGAATAGAACCCAGGCATCCTGAATGGGGCTCTGGAAGTAGGGGTGCGATAGCACCCCCTGGCTTAGAACGCACGGCTTCCATCACATGCAGGTTTTCAATAGCTGTCCACGCCCCCACTATAAGAATAGTTGCAGTCCTCTGCCTGAACCCACCGCCGCAGCTCCCTTTAGTGGCTGGTCCACATAGAGGATCAATTCTCCTTTAGCTCAAGTAGTAGGCATCTGTGCTGAAGGTCCAGGTTCAAGCCCAGCTGATGACCCATGTGGGGTGACAGAAATTCATTTTTCTTTAAAAAAAAAAAAAAAAAAAAAAAAGAAACAACCAAACCCCGGGGGTCCTTAATTCACCCAAGGAAGAAGCAGCCTCAGCAGCAGAGTTTATAGTTTAAACCCACTGTAATCCGTCACCGAGGGCGTCACAAACGGCAAAGCGCAGGGGTGCCACCTCGCCGGCATGCGGCACCCGTGCACGGGCAATGGTCGAAGAGGCCTGGCCAGAGAAACCAAGGGACTCACCACGGTCAGGCAGCAAGGCTGAGCCAAGGACTGAGTGAGCCCAGGGCATAGGGTCATGCTACGGGGGTGCTCCAGGGCTCAAGCACCCACCCAAAAAAATAGGGGGTGATTAGCACCTGCAGGGCCGAATTAATCTTTTGTGTGGCCCCCTCCCCGCCCCTGCTCGGCCTCTTCCCCCCTGAGGCCCGCCCACTGCTCGCACAGGTCGGAGGGGTCGGAGAGGAGCATCCACCGGCAAAACCACAAGTCAGTGCCCGTGGCCCTGGGTCCTGAGTGCCCAGCCTTCTTGAATGGCCACAACCTGTCAAATGTGGGAAATACAGTCCAGCCAGAGACGAAACTGGAGAGAGGTCCGTGGGCACGAGGACGGAACCTGTCCCACGTGAAAGCCGCAGTGCGGGGCTGGGCACCTCTCAGCGGGCTCTCTGGGCTCAATAAACCTTCTCCCTGAAATGTTCAGTCCCCACTGGCTGGGTTTTTTTTTTCTAGTGGCTGCGTAGGAGTTCCCCAGGAATGAATTCAGGGACGTCCCCTGGCCTGTGTCATGCAGGAGGGTTGCCTGGATGATCACCGTGGTCTCTTCTGGCCTAGGCTGGATGACGGTTGCGAGCAGTTCAAAATGCTAGCTGGGGCCCTGCTTTGATGGTGTGGAGTTTGGCACTTGGGTAGAGTAGTTGCCCTCCTAAATGACAAGGGTGGGTGGACTGGCTTCTAGGGGAAGGTTAAAACACCTGCCTGAACAAAACAAGGGCTTCAGACTCCCTCCGTAACACTGCCTCCGTTCTGTTTTTATTATGTTGTGTGGGCCACCACTACAAAGTGACGGCTGTCAGGGACTCGCCAGCCCCTCTTGAGGGTCGTGTGAGTTTTGCACATACGTTGAGGGTACAATAAGGCGCATTCAGTGGAGGGGAAGGAGGGGGGAAAGACGTCTCCTTTTTACCTTTGATCCAGTTGCAACACTTTGTTTGTTTGAGATCCTCCTGCAGCAGTGAGTTGCACAGGGCGACTGTGACATTTTTCTTTTAATAACTTCAAAAACGGGAGAGACTGGTCTCTTCCTCCTCCACGCTTCACAGTTGTAAACGTCCCCTTCAAATCTCCCTTCCAGGATGCCCCTTGAAGTCCTCATCAGGTCCGGATCCTGCTGACCATTTGCCTCAGTCTTTCCTGGGCCTTTCTATTCACTGCTGTGTCGCGCTGGACCAGAGGTGGCCCCAGCTGCAATCGGATGAGGTGGACACAGACTTGTTTGCTACAAGGACATTTTCTTTTCCCTTCATGCATCCTCTTGTGTTTGGTTTTTTTTTTTAACTGTTGCTTCACTTCGAGGGGCCACCAACTCTGATCTCCCTACGATGACTCCCAGGCCTACCACTTCCTAGGGTGCAGCCAGGTCAAAACCCACCAGCCTTTATGGGAAGCTTCGAATGCTGTAACGAATCAGTGGCCATTCCCATTTGCCACCACACCACCAGCCATTGCCATGACAAGAGCGGGGGTTAGAATGTGCAGCCCTCTGCTCCAAAACCATGGTACCCTCTCCTCCCACCTGCGCTAAAGGTTGATCTCTGTTAGCAATATAGGACCTATGACACACAGCCAAGCAGTTCTGGCTCCTTCCAGCAGAGGGCACTGGTGCGCGCACACTGGCCGGCTCTTTACGACATCTGTCCAATGAGCATTGCGTTATGTCGACCACAACGAAATTCCATTTGCTACCGGGTTGCCTAGTTGCCCAAAATGTTGGATCCCTTTTTCAACCTGCCAAGAGGCATCTCTGCTGCTCTCTTCCACGGTCCCGGGAGGGGATGCGCCCCATTCTACAGGCATTGACAGGAGGTGCTCAAGGTCGTGGCAGAGTTGGGGATGGACTCTAGGATGCCCAGTCCTCAGTGCCCTTAGATCAAACTCAGACCTGTTTCACCCAGGATCTTTCTGGTCCCCTGCCTGCTAACAGACTCTTTGGTGCAAGTGAAGCCAAGTCCCTGTGCGTGGAAAGGGTGAAAGGTGAAATAACCGCGGGCCGCCGAGTGAAAGGGCAGGAAGAAATTCTCAGTGGAACTACAGCTGACCTGACAGAGTGTTGGTTCCCGCCTTGCCCTGCCGCTCCGTCTCACCTGCCTGCCCTCCCTCCACCGTGGCTGCGTGCATGGTCTCTCTCGCTGTCTTTGGCAATGGTAGAACTCACACTGGTGAGGTATCAGGATCCGGTGGTTCTAGACTTGCCAACTACCGCCCGAGGGTACAGCCAGCGGCACCAGGACCACGCACCCTCCTCTTGGAAACCGGCCGCCTGGGGCTGGCAGGGCATGGGAGCCTTTTCCATTGCCCCGAGACCAACCCGCAGCAGGCTGCTCCCTCCGTCAGTGGCCACGGGTGGGTGCAGCAGGAAGTGAGCTCCCAGCTTCCCTGCACGTCCGTGGTCACAGGGCTTCTGATCCTCCCAGCTGCTCTGCGTCTTCTCTTCCGCTGCTTGGATTTCACGCGGCTGCGAGGGGCGGATCAGCGCCTTAAACAGGGGCACTCCTATCCCAGGAGTGCCCCGTCCTCTCACGCCACAGCCTGCAGCTCTCCTAAGGGTACGGCTACACTCACAGCAGTGACTTTACGCCCAGCCAGCACGGGCATAAACAGCAATGCAGACGGTAAGGCCCTGCCCCCAGGGTACACACCCTACATGGCTTTCAACACACCCAAGCACTGCCTTGCATCTACACTGCTATCACTTAGCAGGGTCGTGTCCCATTGCCTCCCTGCCATCGGAGCCTTTCCCCATGGCGTGTAGCTACATGGGTAGGGCCTGTACGCTACACACGCTGCCGGAAGTGAAGACGTAGCCTCAGCCCAGGGTGGGAGGAGGTGAATCAGGGCCTCCCCCCGGGCGAACGGGACTCCCCTTTGCATCAGATGGCGCCTTGTGAGGGTGCCATAGACACAACATGCGATAAAACCAGGGCATCCCCCCGACAGCAAAGACCGACGCACCAGCTGCCATTGTCCTTCTGCAGCAGAGTAAATCCGGAGCATGTAGCAGACCAGAGGCAGGACTTGGTGGTAGTGAATAGATGGGATTTGAGCTCCAGGCTGCTGGATGCAGACAGACCCGGTGGTTCTTTCTGGTCCCCAGGTGACTAATCCAGCCCGTGCAGCCTAGAGTCTCCACACAGGGTCTGGCATGGACACCGCGGTCATAGAATCACAGACTATCAGGGTTGGAAGGGACCTCAGGAGGTCATCTAGTCCAACCCCCTGCTCAAAGCAGGACCAATCCCCAATTTTTGCCCCAGATCCCTAAATGGCCCCCTCAAGGATTGAACTCACAACCCTGGGTTTAGCAGGCCAATGTTCAAAACACTGAGCTATCCCTCCCCCTTCCCCTTTGGTCATGGAAGGGGCCACTGGTGACGCTTCATGGAGTAACTCCGTTGACTTTTGATGCAGGAGGAGATCTGGCCTCAGGTGGGTCTGCCCGCTGGGTCCGTCACACAGTCTGTGTTTGCTGGAGCCCTCGGGGCTTTCATTCCCTGTAGCCCATCCAGTGCCAGGACCTTTCCTAGAGCTAGCTCTGCCTGGATACCTGGGTCCTGTGGGATGCTGCACATCTACAGCTAACTGTACTTTAGCATGTGGCATGTGACACCAAATTATAGGGCAAGGCCTAGCACAACCCAGGAACCGCCCCACCGCCCCGGCCTCCCAGCTAGCCACCAAGCACCGCACAGGAGCCTGTCCCCAACCTGATGCCCCATGTTGGCCCTAAACCCGCCTCCTTCCCCGGGGAACATGCAGCAGCCTCAGCAGCAGCAGGCGGGATCCCCTCAGCGTCTGGGCTGGGAGGCGGAGTGAGTCCTGAGGGGGGCTGCCGCGGGGGAACTATTGAAGTCGAAGCTCTGCAGCGAGAGGCTTGCGGGAAGCTGGGCTCGCCCTGTGCAGCTCCCCGGCTCCATCGCCGCCTCAGCGCTCCACGGCACAGGCCCCGGCCCAACTCGGAGCCAGGAGACCGACCAGGCAGTCCCAGGCCCCCAGCCAGTCTGCAGTGGTTCCCGCTAAGGGATGTGGACCAGCGCCCTTCTCCTGCGGCGGCTCGAGTCAGGGCCTTTGCCTCCGAAGCCCTGGCGAGTTCCTACGTTCTGAGCGGCTTCCCTCTGCAAGACAATGGCCTCCTCCAAGCCCTCCCCATCCTGCTGCCTATGTTACCTGTGGCTGCTGCCTGGCCCCTCTCCACCGCACTGCCAAGCGCCCCGACCTGCAGCAATGCATCAGGGAGAGTTCTGAGCCCCATCTGCCCAGCTGCATCGTCAGAGGAGAAACATCTTCCCATACCAAACGGTTCACAGGGCCTGGATTTCATGGCAAAGGACTTCGTCATTAGAGCGAGAGAGGAGCGTTTCCAGCCCTGGCTTCCCCTCCTGGTGCTGGCACATCCAGAAGCAACCCACGTCCCCAAAGGAAACACTACCTGGGATTGCAGGCTCTCTCTGTTCCAGTGCTTCTGGGGGGCAAAGGAGATATTTTGGTGCAGATTGGACTGATCAACACGGCCCAATAATTAGGTGGAAGCGATATCATCCAGGAATCTTTAAGGGTTATTCCTTTTTTTTTTTTTTTTTTAAAGGGTCTTAGCACAAAAATAGTGTAGAAAAGTTTGTCAGGCTCTTTCATTAATTGCAGTGCAAGGGAAACAAGAAGTGAAACTGACTAACCAGAAGGGCCCATTTTAATTTCACTGTTCCAGTGAAATTTGCAGAAGGGCAAAAGGCAAAGTAGCATCCAGGCTGAAAAGTTTTAACATTCAAAACTGATTTGCACAGGGCATAATCTGAAGTGCTAATTGTCACCCCGCTAAGGAAGAGCTTGGGGGTGGCGCAGACTGAAGGGATACTGCCGAGAGGGAACTATTAATTAAAGATGGTTGTTCTTTTAGCCTGACTTCAGACACCCCAGCCTCGGACTGTACCTTGCTTACTTTTTCACAGGCTGGGCCGGGGGAGGGAAAAGTGGTGGTTGCTTTTCTCGTGACTAGCCTACGGTGGAAACTACCAACCTAAACGAATCACAATGCTCCAGTTCTGTAGCCCCTTCTGGCAAAGGACCTCAGTGCAATGTAAGGCCTTAGCTAATGAAGCCTCTGTATGTATCATCATCTCACACATGGGGAAATCGAGGCACAAAGAAGATACATGCCCTTCCCCCTAGGAAGACCCTACCAGAGATGGGTGTTGAACAGAGCGCTCCTGAGTACCTCGCCCTGTGCTCTAAGTGTTAGCGAATGCGTCCTGTTAAACTATTAATTGGTTATGAAGCACTGGCATAAATCCAGTCACCCCCACTGACTCCAATGGAGTGGTTCCCGATTTACCCCAGAATCTGGCCCCATACCCTCTAACACCGTTAGCTGCAGAAACTGCACCATATCCCTGCTCTGTGAATGCCGTGGGCTGGCACGGCTGTAACTGAGGGCAGAACTGAGCCAGTTGGGTTGGCCTTTGTCCTTGGGAAGATGGTGCACTGAGAAGCCCTAGCCCAGCCCCCACAGGGCAGGAGCACACCAAATGGGCCCAGCTGTGTGTGAAGGAGTCGGGTGGCTCATGAATCCTGCACCTTGTAGAAGTTCTTGGTCACCCCAGGGCTCCCTGTTACCTGCCACACCCAGTTCCTCTGCTGCCTGTGGCTTGTCAGAGCTGCCTGGTCAGGGAGCCAGTTTTGGCAAGTGGTTGTAATGTGAACAGGGCTGAATTTAACCTCCCATCCCCTTGGATACCGCAGGCTACAGGCTGGATCCATTCAGCGCTGTGTCATGGCTCGTCTTGGTGCTTCACTTCTAAGGAGCTACCTAGGAACCTGGGCCATTGCAGTTTAGGTCCCGGACTACGGGCGAGTGATACCTAAGCCCTGGTCTACACTAGGACTTTAGGTCGAATTTAGCAGCATTAAATCGATGTAAACCTGCACCCGTCCACACGATGAAGCCCTTTATTTCGACTTAAAGGGCTCTTAAAATCTATTTCCTTACTCCACCCCGACAAGTGGATTAGCGCTTAAATTGGCCTTGCCGGGTCGAATTTGGGGTACTGTGGACACAATTCGACGGTATTGGCCTCCGGGAGCTATCCCAGAGTGCTCCATTGTGACCACTCTGGACAGCACTCTCAACTCAGATGGACTGGCCAGGTAGACAGGAAAAGAACTGTGACCTTTTGAATCTCATTTCCTGTTTGGGCAGCGTGGCAAGCTGCAGGTGACCATGCAGAGCTCATCAGCAGAGGTGACCATGATGGAGTCCCAGAATCCCAAAAGAGCTCCAGCATGGACCGAACGGGAGGTACGGGATCTGATCGCTGTATGGGGAGAGGAATCCATGCTATCAGAACTCCGTTCCAGTTTTCGAAATGCCAAATCCTTTGTCAAAATCTCCCAGAGGCCATAACAGGGACCCGAAGCAGTGCCGCGTGAAACTGAAGGAGCTGAGGCAAGCCTACCAGAAAACCAGAGAGGCGACCAGCCGCTCCGGGTCAGAGCCCCAAACATGCCGCTTCTATGATGAGCAGCATGCCATTTTAGGGGGTTCAGCCACCACTACCCCAGCCGTGTTGTTTGACTCCTTCAATGGAGATGGAGGCAACATGGAAGCAGGTTTTGGGGACGAGGAAGATGATGATGATGAGGTTGTAGATAGCTCACAGCAAGCAAGCGGAGAAACCGGTTTTCCCGACAGCCAGGAACTGTTTCTCACCCTGGACCTGGAGCCAGTACCCCCCGAACCCACCCAAGGCTGCCCCCTGGACCCAGCAGGCAGAGAAGGGACCTCTGGTGAGTGTACCTTTTAAAATACTATACATGGTTTAAAAGCAAGCATGTGAAAGGATTACTTTGCCCTGGCATTCGCGGCTCTCCTGGATGTACTCCCAAAGCCTTTGCAAAAGGTTTCTGGGGAGGGCAGCCTTATTGCGTCCTTCATGGTAGGACACTTTACCACTCCAGGCCAGTAACACGTACTTGGGAATCATTGTACAACAAAGCATTGCAGTGTATGTTTGCTGGCGTTCAAACAACATCCGTTCTTTATCTCTCTGTGTTATCATCAGGAGAGTGAGATATCATTCATGGTCACCTGGTTGAAATAGGGTGCTTTTCTTCAGGGGACACTCAGAGGAGCCCGTTCCTGCTGGGCTGTTCGCCTGTGGCTGAACAGAAATGTTCCCCGCTGTTAGCCACGGGGAGGGGGGAGGGTTGAGGGGTTAGCCACGCGGTGGGGGGAGGCAAAATGCAACCTTGTAACAAACTTGTGACCATGAGTTGGTTGAGTTCAGGATCCTGACGCAGGGAAGAAAGGTAAGCAGCAGGATACGGACCCTGGACTTCAGGAAAGCAGACTTCGACTCCCTCAGGGAACGGATGGCCAGGATCCCCTGGGGGACTAACTTGAAGGGGAAAGGTGTCCAGGAGAGCTGGCTGTATTTCAAGGAATCCCTGTTGAGGTTACAGGGACAAACCATCCCGATGAGTCGAAAGAATAGTAAATATGGCAGGCGACCGGCTTGGCTTAATGGTGAAATCCTAGCGGATCTTAAACATAAAAAAGAAGCTTACAAGAAGTGGAAGGTTGGACATATGACCAGGGAAGAGTATAAAAATATTGCTCGGGCATGTAGGAATGAAATCAGGAGGGCCAAATCGCACCTGGAGCTGCAGCTAGCGAGAGATGTCAAGAGTAACAAGAAGGGTTTTTTCAGGTATGTTGGCAACAAGAAGAAAGCCAAGGAAAGTGTGGGCCCCTTACTGAATGAGGGAGGCAACCTAGTGACAGAGGATGTGGAAAAAGCTAATGTACTCAATGCTTTTTTTGCCTCTGTTTTCACTAACAAGGTCAGCTCCCAGACTGCTGCGCTGGGCATCACAAAATGGGGAAGAGATGGCCAGCCCTCTGTGGAGATAGAGGCGGTTAGGGACTATTTAGAAAAGCTGGACGTGCACAAGTCCATGGGGCCGGACGAGTTGCATCCGAGAGTGCTGAAGGAATTGGCGGCTGTGATTGCAGAGCCATTGGCCATTATCTTTGAAAACTCGTGGCGAACCGGGGAAGTCCCGGATGACTGGAAAAAGGCTAATGTAGTGCCAATCTTTAAAAAAGGGAAGAAGGAGGATCCTGGGAACTACAGGCCAGTCAGCCTCACCTCAGTCCCTGGAAAAATCATGGAGCAGGTCCTCAAAGAATCAATCCTGATGCACTTGCATGAGAGGAAAGTGATCAGGAACAGCCAGCATGGATTCACCAAGGGAAGGTCATGCCTGACTAATCTAATCGCCTTTTATGATGAGATTACTGGTTCTGTGGATGAAGAGAAAGCAGTGGATGTATTGTTTCTTGACTTTAGCAAAGCTTTTGACACGGTCTCCCACAGTATTCTTGTCAGCAAGTTAAGGAAGTACGGGCTGGATGAATGCACTATAAGGTGGGTAGAAAGCTGGCTAGATTGTCGGGCTCAACGGGTAGTGATCAATGGCTCCATGTCTAGTTGGCAGCCGGTATCAAGTGGAGTGCCCCAAGGGTCGGTCCTGGGGCCGGTTTTGTTCAATATCTTCATAAATGATCTGGAGGATGGTGTGGATTGCACTCTCAGCAAATTTGCGGATGATACTAAACTGGGAGGAGTGGTAGATACGCTGGAGGGGAGGGATAGGATACAGAAGAACCTAGACAAATTGGAGGATTGGGCCAAAAGAAATCTGATGAGGTTCAATAAGGATAAGTGCAGGGTCCTGCACTTAGGACGGAAGAATCCAATGCACCGCTACAGACTAGGGACCGAATGGCTAGGCAGCAGTTCTGCGGAAAAGGGCCTAGGGGTGACAGTGGACGAGAAGCTGGATATGAGTCAGCAGTGTGCCCTTGTTGCCAAGAAGGCCAATGGCATTTTGGGATGTATAAGTAGGGGCATAGCGAGCAGATCGAGGGACGTGATCATTCCCCTCTATTCGACATTGGTGAGGCCTCATCTGGAGTACTGTGTCCAGTTTTGGGCCCCACACTACAAGAAGGATGTGGATAAATTGGAGAGAGTCCAGCGAAGGGCAACAAAAATGATTAGGGGTCTAGAACACATGACTTATGAGGAGAGGCTGAGGGAACTGGGATTGTTTAGCCTGCAGAAGAGAAGAATGAGGGGGGATTTGATAGCTGCTTTCAACTACCTGAAAGGGGGTTCCAAAAAGGATGGATCTAGACTGTTCTCAGTGGTAGCAGATGACAGAACGAGGAGTAATGGTCTCAAGTTGCAGTGGGGGAGGTTTAGATTGGATATTAGGAAAAACTTTTTCACTAAGAGGGTGGTGAAACACTGGAATGCGTTACCTAGGGAGGTGGTAGAATCTCCTTCCTTAGAGGTTTTTAAGGTCAGGCTTGACAAAGCCCTGGCTGGGATGATTTAACTGGGAATTGGTCCTGCTTCGAGCAGGGGGTTGGACTAGATGACCTTCAGGGGTCCCTTCCAACCCTGATATTCTATGATTCTATGATTCTATGAAAAGCACATGTGCTATGTATGTAATGTTAACACCAAGGTTTACCCTGAAAGAGTGTAACCATTGTTTTATAAAATGTGTCTTTTTAAATACCGCTGTCCCTTTTTTTTTCTCCACCAGCTACAAGTGTTTCAATGATCACAGGATCTTCTCCTTCCCAGAGGCTAGTGAAGATTAGACAGAAAAAAAAAAAACGCACTCGTGATGAAATGTTCTCTGAGCTCATGCTGTCCTCCCACACTGACAGAGCACAGACGAATGCGTGGAGGCAAATAATGTCAGAGTGCAGGAAAGCACAAAATGACTGGGAGGAGAGGTGGCGGGCTGAAGAGAGTAAGTGGCAGGCTGAAGCTCAAATGTGGTGGCAGCGTGATGAGAGGAGGCAGGATTCAATGCTGAGGCTGCTGGAGGACCAAACCAGTATGCTCCAGTGTATGGCTGAGCTGCAGCAAAGGCAGCTGGAGCACAGACTGCCACTGCAGCCCCTGTGTAACCAACCGCCCTCCTCCCCAAGTTCCATAGCCTCCACACCCAGACTCCCAAGAACGCGGTGGGGGGGCCACCGGCCAACCAGTCACTCCGCCACAGAGGATTGCCCAAAAAAAAGAAGGCTGGCATTCAATAAATTTTAAAGTTGTAAACTTTTAAAGTGCTGTGTGGCATTTTCCTTCCCTCCTCCACCACCCCTCCTGGGCTACCTTGGTAGTCATCCCCCTATTTGTGTGATGAATGAATAAAGAATGCATGAATGTGAAGCAACAATGACTTTATTGCCTCTACAAGCGGTGATCGAAGGGAGATGGGGAGGGTGGTTAGCTTACAGGGAAGTAGAGTGAAGCAAGGGGCGGGGGGTTTCATCAAGGAGAAACAAAGAGAACTTTCACACCGTAGCCTGGCCAGTCATGAAACTGGTTTTCAAAGCTTCTCTGATGCGTACCGTGCCCTCCTGTGCTCTTCTAACCGCCCTGGTGTCTGGCTGTGCGTAACTAGCAGCCAGGCGATTTGCCTCAACCTCCCACCCCACCATAAACGTCTCCCCCTTACTCTCACAGATATTGTGGAGCACACAGCAAGCAGTAATAACAGTGGGAATATTGGTTTCGCTGAGGTCTAAGCGAGTCAGTAAACTGCGCCAGCGCGCCTTTAAACGTCCAAATGCACATTCTACCACCATTCTGCACTTGCTCAGCCTGTAGTTGAACAGCTCCTGACTACTGTCCAGGCTGCCTGTGTACGGCTTCATGAGCCATGGCATTAAGGGGTAGGCTGGGTCCCCAAGGATACATATAGGCATTTCAACATCCCCAACGGTTATTTTCTGGTCTGGGAATAAAGTCCCTTCCTGCAGCTTTTGAAACAGACCAGAGTTCCTGAAGATGCGAGCGTCATGTACCTTTCCCGGCCATCCCACGTTGATGTTGGTGAAACATCCCTTGTGATCCACCAGAGCTTGCAGCACTATCGAAAATTACCCCTTGCGGTTTATGTACTCGGCGGCTTGGTGCTCCGGTGCCAAGATAGGGATATGGGTTCCGTCTATGGCCCCACCACAGTTAGGGAATCCCATTGCAGCAAAGCCATCCACTATGACCTGCACATTTCCCAGGGTCACTACCCTTGATATCAGCAGATCTTTGATTGCGTGGGCTACTTGCATCACAGCAGTCCCCACAGTAGATTTGCCCACTCCAAATTGATTCCCAACTGACCGGTAGCTGTCTGGCGTTGCAAGCTTCCACAGGGCTGTCGCCACTCGCTTCTCAACTGTGAGGGCTGCTCTCATCTTGGTATTCATGCGCTTCAGGGCAGGGGAAAGCAAGTCACAAAGTTCCATGAAAGTGCCCTTACGCATGCGAAAGTTTCGCAGCCACTGGGAATCATCCCAGACCTGCAATACTATGCGGTCCCACCAGTCTGTGCCTGTTTCCCAAGCCCAGAATGGCGTTCCACAGCATGAACCTGCCCCATTAGCACCATGATGCATGCATTGCCAGGGCCCATGCTTTGAGAGAAATCTGTGTCCATTTCCTGATCACTCACGCGACCACGCTGATGTCGCCTCCTCGCCCGGTATCGCTCTGCCAGGTTCTGGTGCTGCATATACTGCTGGATAATGCGTGTGGTGTTTAATGTGCTCCTAATTGCCAAAGTGAGCTGAGCGGCCTCCATGCTTGCCTTGGTATGGCATCCGCACAGAAAAAAGGCACGGAACGATTGTCTGCCGTTGCTCAGACGGAGGGAGGGGCGACTGACAACACGGCTTACAGGGTTGGCTTACAGGGAGTTAAAATCAACAAAGGGGGTGGCTTTACATCAAGGAGTATTTCAGGCAGGACTTCACGGAGGGTTCCAATAGGAAATGGTGCACCTAAGTTATTGTTCTTATTGGAACAAGCAGGTTGGTCTGGCCTCTAATTGATACATGGCTAGATTTACCTCGCTGCACCTTCTCTGTGAGTGACTGCAGGGTGACCTAGAGGAATGAGTCCCCTAGGTGGGTGGGGGGGAGCAAATGAGTACAAAACAAATCTGGTCTATTTCGTGTTTTGATCCACTCCATCTATCTTTTACATCTTTGGCTGGCAGCAGATGGTGCAGAAGGACTGCATCCCATCCACAGCTCATGGCTGCCCGGCAGAAGATGATGCAATAGGACTGCTAGCCATCCTCATCTCTTGCCTGCCTGGCAGAAGATGGTTCAATAGGACTGACTGCAGGACTAAAGAGAATGACCTGGTCAAGTCACTCCTTTTTCATTCATGCCCACGGAGCAAGGTGGATGCCCCAGCTGCTGGGAAGATGCGGTCAGAGTGGGACTTTCCACCCTATCTGCCAAGTCTAATCCCCCCCTCCTCCCCCAAGACCCGTGGGACTGGAGGAGATTCCCCTGACGCAGCGCTTCTGCCCCCGTGTAAGGGGCTTGCTGGGGCGTGTCCATAGGCTGGGCTCTGCGGGGATACTGGGCTGTAGTGCAGCCCATGGGCAGCTGGTGGGGGAGGCTGAAGTCAGTAACAGCTGCGCACTGGGATGGGTGGTGTAAATCTCCTGGCCTCCTCCCCCCTGGCTGCATGGCTCGGGAGTCTGTCCTCAGGGGTTCATCTTGGGGGGGGCCTAGTGCTGCAGGTGACTTCAGTGGAAGCTGCAGAACCAGGGAATGCAGGTTCTACCCCCAGTTCAGCCCCACGTTGTGCCTGACAGAGCCTCCCATGTAAAAGGGGCCTCCCCTGGGTGCATGACCCACAGCAGCAGGACAAAGAGACCTCTGACTGCCACCCCTCGCTGGCTTGCTCCTAAGCTTCACCAGAATCCACCCTTCGCAGAACTCCCCAGCGCATGGGACATGCAAAGACCCAGCACAAAACTGGCCACACACCACTATTGGCCGTGAGCTGTAGCAACCTTAGTACTCTTCCCCTCTCCTCATCTTCCTCCTCCTCCTCCTCGGCAAACAAGCAGAGGACCTTTGTGCCAGCCAGAGTGACCCCAGTTGACGGCGTCCCAAGCAGGCGTCATAAAGTGAATTTCCTAGAGCCACAAATCCCTGGGGCTGCCCCACCGGTGATGCCAGGTAGGGTCAGGGCACGCACCCGGTTGTGCATCGCTGGCGAGTCTGAGAGCATGGCGGGCTGGGGTGTTTTGGTCCATCCTAGCGACACGGCTGAATGGTGCCAGCACGATGCAGCATCTAATGTCTAATCGATTGAGAGAGACAATCAGGAGCAGATTGGGAACGAGGATTGACGTCTCAGCCCACGGGGTTTCACCTTTGGCCTTGGGAAGCTGCCGGGGACAACAGCTCCAGCCCGGAGCCTAGTGGAAGGAGATCTCCCCGATGCACAAGCTGGGGGGTCTGATTCCAAAATAGCACGTCGAACACAGAATCATGAACCCACTCTGTGAAAACACGGGGAACTGCAGATAATACCATGGGGTGTTCCCTTGGCCTCATAGGTGCCCAGCCATCACCAGCATCATGGTAATTGGGCATTCTTCATAGGCCCATTTTCGGATGGGCACGTCCCACAGGAACGAAAAGCTCTGGAAGCTGGGTTCTGATGTGCCGATCTCCACCTCGCTGCGGAGCGCCTTCCCTTTGGGTGAGTGAGAGTGTCATTCTTATTGGGGGGAGGGTCCATGGTTAGTGTTTTTGTAGCAGCTGTGCATGGCTATGCCAATCTGAGAGGCTTTGACCTTAGCTCCCCTCCTAAGCGCCGCTGGGCGGGGAACAATCCCAGCTCGAACTGAGAGGAGGAACTTGAAAGAGACATTAGGAACAGAAATGCCCACTGAGCGTCATTGTCCATGCGTTGTCCACAGTGGAGCAAAGCCAGATCTTGCTCTCCCCAGCCAAGCAAATATCTCACGGACTCCAGTGGCCCACAGAGCCTTACCTGAGTAATGAGGGCGAGATCAGGCCTTGAAACCATTGAGGGACCTGAAGAATAACACGGCTTGCAGTGTCCTCATTTGACTCCCAGGCATTAAGAGCTGATCCCTTCCTGAGACTCCGTCTGGCATTACAGGGAGGGTGTGTGTCTATCAGGGGAGATTATGGCATCTGCTCAAGACCTGCTCTACGCCAACACACGCTGGCCTGACCTGGAACTTTGGCTGATCCATCATTGGGACAGAGCTGCAGGTAAAAAATACAGGTCAAGGTGCAGAATTCTCTCCTTACAGGCGAGCTGCGTGCGAATGACCAACCCCCAAATGGAGGAGCGAGACCCCCAGCTGTAACAGAATCAGTCCACTAGCCACCTACCTAGCAATCCAGGCACTTTACAGTCATTAGCTAATTAATCCTCATGGCCCCCCCAGCTATAGCTGAGTTAGTGCTGAAGTAGGATCCTAGAATCATCGATTTTTAAAGCCAGTAAAGACCAGCATGATCGTCTCGTCCGACACGCTGCATAATCCTCAACCAGCGAGTCCAACCTCCAGCCCAGCAGTTTGTAGCTGAATTGGAGCATCTCTTTCAGAACGATGCCCAGGTTTCATTTAACAGCTCCAAGAGAAGGAGAATCCACCACATCCCTTGGGCGTGTGGGCCAGCGGTTGAGCACCCTCACCGTTCAATGTCGGTGCCTGATTTCCAGTGGGAACGTGACTAGCTTCAACTTCCAGCCATTGCTGCTTGTTATCTTCATCTGCTGGGGGAAGGGAGAGGGAGGACACTGAGGTACAGAGGAGGATGGTGATTTACCCGAGGCCATGGAGGGACCAGGATTCAATCAGAGAGGGTTTCCAGCTCCTAGCCCTGTATTCAGCCCCCTAGGCCAACATCACAGCATACCTGTGAACCAACAGTGCCGGCTAGAAAAAGCAGCCGACCCCTTCTCCTCTTTGACTCATCAAGGAAGGCAAAGGCAAGTCCTCTCTAAATACCCTATTGCAAAGAACAGACCTAGGCACAGCCTTGATCCTTAGGACAATGCAGCTCACAGGGGAAGAAAGTCCAGGGAAAAACCCTCTTCTCTGAGCTGATCTTTCCTGAGAGGAGAGAAAATGTATGCAGAGCTGCTATTTCAGTGCAGAGGCTCATTCAGCGTCCCGTGAGCAGAGCGTTGCTGCCATGTAGTGGATCGTGGTCCTCGCTAAGGGAGATGGAGTCTGTTCCCAGCTCCGCCGTTGGCCGGATAGAAGCTCTTCAGAGCGAGGCCTGTCTCTCACTACGGCTTCGTACAGCGACCGTGGGGTCTCTAGACACTACTGAGATGTACCCGTGGCAAAGGCACGGGCTTCTTTTCAGAATGAATTACGTTTCTGGAGGTAATTCCTCCACCCCACCCCCCAGGCACTTGTACTTTGCGAAGGCCTTTCAGCGGGGGCCTCAGCGTGCTCCGAGGCTTCATGGACGGCACCTCGGGGGGGGGGGGGGGGGGGCACCATGGCAGCTATTGCACAACATGCAGCAACGGTGCACAAATGAAGGAAAAGATTGTGGCGTGACCCTCCAAAATGGCCCCAAAAAAATCCTCCAGTGACCCACTCTATCCCACAATCCTTTGCAGCGGCAAAGAATTATGCTAGGAGCCATGGCAGAGCCAGCCAGGGAAGCTAGGTCGCTTGAGACCAGCAGCCTCTCTCTGAGCATGTGCTCCAGTGGTGACTTGCTCCTCTTCTGTATTCTCCAGCCAGGTGCCACAGATCGCTGCCAGGCCTGAGAGGAGAGACAGCAGCAAAGAGACACCTGGCTGAACAAACAGCCCCTGGGTGGTGCAGACAATAGCCGAGTGGTGTGTATCTGACCTAATGTATTTACAGACTCATTGTAGCTGCCAAATTATTTTTTCAGCTGATAGGGGTTTTAACTGTTCCTGCATCCACCCTGTGGAGGGGTTGTAGAGTTCTTGGTCATCCACTGTTCCTAGAGAGGAGCAGGATGTGCTGCAGCGGGAGCTGAATAAATGTGGGAACTTGCTGGTTTGGGGGACAGAGTAGCAGCCGTTTTAGTCTATATTCGCAAAAAGAAAAGGAGGACTTGTGGCACCTTAGAGACTAACCAATTTATTTGAGCATAAGCTTTCGTGAGCTACAGCTCACTTCATCAGATGCATTCAGTGGAAAATAGGGGAGTTACCTGGTTGCTGCTTAGAGCATGGCTGTGTGTCTGTCCTCGCAGTACTTGCGTGATTCCCTCTCCCTAAAGAAGGTGTAAAGGAGAGAAAAGAGCTCCCCCCCCGCCCCCCACCCCGGACTGTCAGCATGGAGAGTGGAAAATCCAGGAGGAGACCTGGGAAAGGAGGCAGAGGGTGGAGTAGCCCACAACAAAACGCATTTAATAAAATAAACACTCTTGACATCTCTGCATGCTTTGGCACTATATTCGGTAAACTCTCCAGCAACAGGAGCAGCTGCGGCATCTTCATGTGGGCTAGGAGCAGTGCTCACACAAAAACAGCCAGAAGGCAGGGTGACCAGATGTCCCGATTTTATAGGGACAGTCCCGATATTTGGGACTTTGTCTTATATAGGGGCCTTTTACCCCCCACTCCCATCCCAATTTTTCACACTTGCTGTCTGGTCACCCTACCGGAAGGAGACCAAAGACCTGTTGCATTCCGATTAAGATGCCTCACAGAAACCGAGAAGGGCTTTGTCTGGGTCCATCCACAACAGGGGATGGCTCACTTGATGATTACCTGTCCTGTTCATTCCCTCTGGGGCACCTGGCATTGGCCACTGTCAGACGACAGGATACTGGGCTAGATGGACCTTTGGTCTGACCCAGTATGGCTGATCTTATGTTCTTAAGTTCACTGATTTTGCAGAAGTCTCTCCACCTCCCTGTGCTCTGGTGTAATATGGATTCCTAGTGTGGTGTTCCCAATCAGTGTTCTGTGCACCTGCTAGGAATGGTAGATTGAGGCCCACTATCAGGTATGAGGACTTCAGGAACTCCTTGCCTTGCAGATATTGACTTTAGTTTCTGGACGCCCTGTGCCAATGAAGTCTGTGTAAGTATAGTCAAGTCTATCGATCCGGTGAAGTATTGATTGTAATAATGTATGTGTGGCCTTTCCAGGCTATCCGGTGCCAAGGTCTGAATAATGCTTTGTAAAGAATAATGGTTCTGGCAATTGTGGGTGTGGGTTGTTTGTTTTTCCTTGTTACATATCTTGCAGCCCTCTACCAAGGGCTCAGTTTTTCTGCTCAGGCCAGGCCACTATATGGATTGCTGTGCGCATGCCCTGCACGTGTATATACCTTGTGGATTTTGGGGAGCATCTCATTCTGCAGTACCATAGGATGAGAATGCACCAAGCCTATCGGTCAATGCCACTTCTGCCTGGACTATCGGCAGCGGAACTGCTGATGGGAGAACAACGAAGGACACCGTTACCCGTGGCACCAATACAGCTTCAACCTAAGGGGCCCATCCTGTGGGAATGTTGAAAACGAGATGCTGAAACAAAAAATTCAGCACCCACAAAACTTCACTGTTTGGCACAGAACAAAAGCGCTACCTGAACGAAGAGCAGGGAACAACGTTTGGCTCAAAAGCTCCCAGACACTTGGAACTGTTCAGAACTTAGCAGAAACTCCCAGATCCTACCTAGTGGAGACTCCAGGAGGACTTCTCCAGAGGACCTTCATCTTCAGTATTTCCCAATACACCAGCAAGACGATCTGGGAGTTGCAGGTACCCGGTCAGGCAATGAGCCCCCTCCACAAGGAACTCCATACGCAAACAGCAGAAGCAAGAGCATGGTCTGGTGGACTGGTCAGACCCCCCTCAAAGAACTGATCTTTAGAATACTGCTCAGGACTACTTAAATGCCATTGATAAGGGGCAGAGTGGTGTAAGTAGTTTTAGGGAATTAGAAATGTATTTTGAATTGTTGTTTGTATATTGTAACCTAAGAGCATCTCAATGCCAAAGGAAAGGGGACTCCCTGATATTTGTAGAGCGTTTCAGCTGGCCTGACCAGTTCAGTGCACCCCAATTCAGTAATGTCATAAACTGTAGCTGATATGTATCATGTAAGGTATCCCTGGAAAACTAATAGCACACTGATCATTAATATTCTTGCTCGGTGTCTGTACAGTAAACACCCAAGGGATCCATACAAATGTGAAGGAAATGTGGAACTAAAATGTGTTTTACCCACAAGTCTGGGGAGCAGTTTCTCCCAGACAAAGGCCAAGCAAGTGCCTCCAGCCAGATGTCATCAGAGCTGATTGGCAATCACATGTCAAGTGGCCATTCATTTGCATCGGAGTGGGGGAGGGCAGGAAAAGATCAATTTGCATTGTAGAAAACACCCACGGGGAAGAAACCATCAGGGAACGTCCTGCTCCACCAGACTCCGTGTCTCCTTCCACACAGCTTGAATGAACGTTATTTTGTGGGGGTAACCATCAGCAGAATCTAGTCCAAACGTTCACTGGACTCTAAAAGAGAGGGGCACAGAACCCCAAGTTATCTATCATCTAACAAGACAAAGGAACTGCACACTTTGGACTTTGTGAGTGATCTTGACCAAAGGGGTGGGCAGCCATCTTGGCAGAAGAAAGGGTGGTAAGAATCTTACCTTGAACCAAAATGGTAGTTTTGTTAAGGCTTAAGTCGTTTAGAAAGCCTACTTTTACTTTTGTTTGGTTGTAGCCCTTTCTAACCTTAGTCCTGCTATGTGGTATAACTTAAAATCCTTTACTTAATAAACTTTTTTTGCTTTTCATCTAACCCAGGGGTAGTCACTTATTTTTTGTTGAGGTCCAAATTTCTCGGTCAAGGTGTAAAACAGATACCAGAGAAAATAATAATAATAAAAAAACATAATGATAAGTAAATAAAAAGATTTCGGGGTCTGGTCAAAAGCATCTGGCAGTCCGGATTTAGCCGTCGCACCCAGCAGCAGCTGATTGGTAAGTGTGACCTGTTGCTACGGTAGCAGCCGGTCTTGCTCCCTGAGCCCGCCGGCCCCAGCCATGCGCCCAGTGGTAGGGTAAGCGGGGAACCCATATGTTCCAGGGGGGTCTCAGCACTGAGTAGGGAGTTGGAGCGTCTGTCCCTTGAGTTCGGTGCATCGGGATGGCAACAGTGTGTCCGACACTGCCTTTGGGGCTCAGCCTCACCAGTGCATTCTGGGAGTCCCCTCGCACCCCTCACTGCTGCAGGGGCTTTGGGGTCATTTCCAAAGGGATGCTGTGGGACCAGGCAGCCGGGTGCAGCGTCTAGCTTCCCAGCATCGCCGGCAGAGCAAGAGTTGCAGACGGGACCGGCCTAGCCAGAGCTCAGCACCTGCTCCAGGAGCTGTGGCCAAATGGTGGTGCTAACACCTGTGAGCCAGCGGGGCCGTAGGCCGGATGTTGCAAGGGCTCAGCCATGGGGTTTCTGTGGTACCTTTTCAGACAGGCCCCTTGATGCTCTCCAAGGGAAGCAGCTCAAGGAGCGGGGGAGCCTGGTGGGTTTTTTTTTTTTTTTTGGGGGGGGGGGTCCCTGATGGGGTTTGGGGGATGAGGAGAAGAGGCCTGCTATTTTATTGTAGCGGGACCTCGTTTAGCTTGTGAGGGCCTGAGGCCAACCCCTGCTACCAGTCCAGCCAGGGGTCATTATCCTAGCAATGCTGGGAGCGCTAAGATAGACAAGCTGCTCCCAGCGGTCTTACCATCATGGTCACCTCATCTAGCTGGTCATCATGGCCACAGCTAGGGCCCAACCAAATTCACGGCCATGGAAAAAAGCGTGAAATCTGGTTCCTCCTCCCCGCCCCGTGAAAGCTGGTCTTTTGTGTGCTTTTACCCGATACTATATAGCTTTCACAGGGGAGATCCACAGTTCTCAAATGGCGGGGGGGGAGGAGGAGGGGCTCTGCCCAAAAGGGAGTTGTGGGGACGGGGGAGGAAGGTTATTTTAAGGGGGGGGGTGTCGCGGTTTGCCATCCTTACTTCTGCGCTGTCTTCAGCAGTGGGGGCAGCTGGAGAGCGGTGGTGGTTGGCCAGGCACTCAGGTCTGAAAGCAGCTCCTCGCCAGCAGCAGGGCAGAAGTAAGGGTGGCAACACCAGACCAGGCCATTCTTACTTCTGCCCTGCTGCTGGCAACGGCTCTGCCTTCAGAGCTGGGCTCCCAGCCAGCAGCCGCCCCTCTCCAGCTGCCCAGCTCTGAAGGCAGCGCAGCCATCAGCTGCAGCGCAGAAGTCAGGGTAGCAGTCGCCACCCTCCCTGCAATAACCCTGCGAGCTCCCAGAACCCCTTTTTTGGGTCAGGACCCCCTACAGTTACAGCCCCATGAAATTTCAGATTTAAATAGCCGAAATCATGAACTTCATGATTTAAAAAAATCCTCTGACTCTGAAATTGACCAAAATGGTAGGGCCCTGGACATGGCAGACCCTAATGTGGGGAACAAGTACAGGCAGCTCCCCAGTGCCTGGAGATCCCCCAGCTTCAGGGCCGATTTGGGGGTGCAACTGGCTCCTTGTTTCCCCAGCTGTGACACGAGGGATGCCTTTGCTTGAGCCCCTCACGTGCCGCGACAGCACACGGCTCCTCCTGAATGCCAGCCTGCTCCAGGCCAGTGTCTGGTTACACAGGGGGCTGGGCGGATGAATTATGCAGCAAAATCAGAGTGGGCGGGCAGAGGGCAAGCTGCAGCAATCGCTGTGGGAGTTACGTGAGACAAAAGGCGCCCTGTGGGAACGTGCCGCCCATTGCTCTGGGGAACAGGCACAAAGCCTCATTTTTCTTCTTAAGGAGAGACTCTCCAGCACCCGGTGCTCGGCCCCGTGAGCTCACAGCCGTTACAGCCCCAGGGCGCGGCTCATAGGCCTTGGCGCTGCGGCCCAAGCTGTCAAGGATGGCACTCCAGGCTGAGCACATCTATTCTCTTACTGCAGCTGGACCACCCTGTGTGGGAGCTGCAGCAGCTTTAAGCTAAGCAGGGAGGGGCTGGGTAACCGTACGTTTAAAGCCAAGGCTGCCCCCTTACAACGCAGCCTCGCCCCTGGCGCCGCACCCAGTCCTAGGTGCAGCCCAAGGCCCTAACGTACGGAGCATGCAGCTGGCGAAGTCTGGGCTGGCTTAGGGCGCACACCAGTCCTGGAATGCTACGCCCCTTAGCAAGGCTCCAGCTTAGGGGAGGCACGAAAGAGTCCCTGGCTGGGCTAGGGCTGGGCACGGGCTATGAACCTGTGTAGAAATGACCAGCCGTGGGGCTTTCTTCCCACTCCCCTGGCATACAAGGCACTGGGCGCTGCTCGCTTTCTGCAGGTCTCCCCTGCGGGGACGCTGCCTGGCAGAGGAAGGCTGGACACGCAGGTGGAGCAAAGGTGGGTGTTGCCCTCAAGCCAGGTTACTAGGGCAGCCAGGTAGGGTGGAGCTAAGGTCTGAAGGGCTCTACAGGTACAGACAAGAAGTTGTCTTCAGCATGGAGGCGAAGGGGGCTGATGTGGTCAGAGCCACAAGCCAGGCCTCCTTCAGGAGAGGGCACCCCCCGATGCTGGGAATGCTCCGAAGCCCCGGACTGAAGGTGTCCCCTGGTGTCTGCCTCTTCCCTCTCACCCCCACCCCCCGTTTCGCCTGGTGGGGTGGGCAGCCCTGCAGCCCCAATGCTGAGCACTCCGTTGGGGCAAGCTGCCTGGGGTTGCAGAGGCTCATGCCATGTAATGCTCTTGTCACCCTCCCACATCTGCCAGCCCCTGGTTGTCTGAGTGGCCTGGCACGGGGGGGAGTTAGGGAGGGGGGTGATTTTGTGTGACAGGAGACGCGCTTGGCAGGAACGTTGGGATTCTTCGGCTCCCCCAGCTGCTGCTGCTGGAGTGTCCCTCTGTGGGAGAGGCCCAGAGCCAAGAGGCTATTAAAATCCCCCCATTGCTGTTGATGGTCACACTCAGAAGCAGCCCAGGGCTGGGGTAGCCGGGCAGGGGGCAGAGCCGGCGCTAGGCATAAGCAACCTAAGCAATTGCTTAGCAGCCCGAGCAGCTCAAGGGCCCCCCTGTATTAATTATTAGTACATGTTATGTGGAGGGGGGGAAATAGTCCTGCTTAGGGCCCCCATGGGGCTAGCCCAGCACCGGTGGAGGGGAAGAGGCTGCGGGTCGGGCTTGAGCAGCATCAGCAGAGCTGTGTATGTGTGAACTTCCCCAGCACCTGGCTTTATGCAAAGCTGTTACGGCCTCACTTTTCCGGGTCCTACATGTCCAGGCGTGAGACCCTCAATCGCCCTCCCTTACATTAGTGCCTCTCTTCACTTGTGGCGGGAATGACCTGCCTGGAGGCTGTTTCCTCTTGCAGGACAGTCCCAGCGGCGGAGAACGGTGCTGGCCCGTTTCCCTTTGCAGCGTTACCTGACGGGTTCCCCTCCATTTCCAGGCTCGTCTCGTGGCTTCTTGCTGGCTCCATGCGTCCCGGAAGCAGCAGGGGGAGATTAAACATTCTGCTCCAGCATGCGTGAGCCAGGCCTCACGGGCGGCCCTGACCTTCTTCTTGAGACCCGATTAGAGAAGATTAAAGCTGCTGGGCCAGTCTCTGCTGGGCGGCTATGGAGAAGAGCAGCTCCTCTGTGCTGACAGCCCTCAGCAGGGAGCAGGCTTATGCTAGGCGGATGCTATCTACCACCCCCAAGAGCATCCGGTCCTCCCCTGAGCGCCCCGAGCCATGCAGGAACCAGCCTGCTGCGTCAACTAACCCATCCCTGCTCCCCAAACCACTAGGAAAGCCCCCGCTCTGTGGGAGGGTTTTGCTGCTCAGTCTAGCGAGAGGCATGTGAGCCTTGGTGCCGGAGCTGCTCTGGCTGAGTGGTCAGGTCAGCGCTCAGCCGGCCAGTACCCCACCAAACTGCCCCACCCCCGTCAGCCGGCCAGCACCCCACCAAACCACCCTGCCCCCCTCAGCCGGCCAGCACCCCACCAAACCACTCCCCTGCTTAGGTTGGTGGTTGTGATTTCGCTTCTTACAAGATCAATGCAGCTTAATGCATGAGGAACCTGCTAAAAACACTGATCTCCAGGCACTGCCCACTTAAACCAAGACCTGGAGGAAGAGCATGCACCCGAAAGCAACAGAGCAACATGCCCAGAGCCCTCTCCTGCACCCTGAACCCCTCATTTCTGGCCCCAGCCCAGAGCCCGCACCCCCAGCCCAGAGCCCAGCCCCCCCCCCACAACCCAACCCCCTGCCCCACCCCAGAGCCCTCTCCCGCACCCCAAACCCCTCATCCCCAGCCCCACCCTCAGCCGGAGTCCTCACTCTCCTCCTGCACCCCGACTGCCACCCGGTGAAAGTGAGTGAGGGTGGGGGAGAGGGGATGGAGTGAGAAGGGGTGGGGCAGGGGTGTTTGGTTTTGTGCAATTAGAAAGTTGGCAACCCTAACTTCAGCTGTGACCTTAACCTTCCCGTGCACCTGCACAATGGGGCTCAACGTACAGCCCCCCACCCCCCACCCCAAACGCTTGGTAGCGCAGAAGGTGCTGGAGAAGATCTAAGCAGCCTGGTGACCTTGTCATTCTGTGTCACTCAGGCTGAATGTGCAGCTCGTTAACTAGATTTTTAAAATAGCGCAGCCCAAACCCTGATTAACCAAAGCAAGTGGCATGAGTGGGCCCGACTGGGAATTCAACAGCATGTGACCCATGGACTGCCTGGGGGTCCGGCAGAGTATTTATGTCCCCGAAGCTAGGCCTAGCTTTAAAATCAATTTTCTAGCAGTTGTCACTGACCCTGCAGTGGATTCAGCCGCCCACCGCAACATCCAGATGGCACAGAGCGATGTGGCTTTATCTGCAGGAAAACACAGAGCCCAGGTTTCCGTTCCCAGCAGCTCTCCGCTGAGGTGGCATCATGGAGTTACTCCTGCTTTGCACTGGGATGAGGCCCACGAAATCCAGGCGAGAACATAGGCTCATTACGTGGTCGAGCATCTCACATTTCTGTCTCACCTTGCAGCCAAGGTGCCCGAGGCACTGAACAGCATCCCCTCCTCTGGCCCTGGAGCAGGGACGTAGATGCCGGTCAACGAAGCAGAGCAACACGACAGCTGGGCAGGCCTTCGCCATCGCACTGCTCTGGTTTCATTGTGGGTAACTTGGTGCAGTTCAGACATGCGCTCCAACACCACGGTCCATGTAGGCCGCTTATCCAGGCCTGACCTGACCCTGCTTAGCTTAATAAAGCCAACAGGATCACACCCACAGCTGCTAAGACAGCAGACAACACTTGATGGGGCAGGAGCAGTCGTGGGCTTAGGCGTGTTTGACTTATTGCTCTGCAATGTCCTTGCGCACAGCCCACTACGCTCCGTTCCACTGTCCCTGTCGCTGGCAAAGAAGTCACTGGGTGACCGTGAACAGGGCTCTGCAAATGCTGCAGCCAGAGATGACAGGGAGCCTCTGAGCCCAGTTCAGGTTACAGGGACCAGTTCAGTCTTTGGTTTCACTGCCAGCAAGGAGCCCCAATGGTTCTGGTAATTTTGGTAATGGGTGCCTCTCCTCCAGCCGTTAGACTGAGACCCAGCCAACTCATCTCACCCAGGCTCACGGACAGCCCCTAATGGAGCGGAAAGGCTCCACAGCCCAGAGCCAGGGCTTCATTTACATGGTCAGTGCCCTATTGCGCAGCCAGCCCCATTGGCTGCATCCCAGCGTGCAAATCTCACAGCTGCCCTCCCGTTTCTGCTCCAGTTCCTTTGGCTGCATCATAGCACATGCGTAAACCTACCCGGCCTCCCATTCTGCCCCAGCCCGATCGCTGCATCATTGCACCGGTGAATCCCAGATTGGTGCCTGCCTACCTCTTTCCCCCTGGATCCCAAGTTCATCTTCCCACTGGAGCTGGGGAAGCCCGCACAGGGGTACGGCCCTGAAGTTTCTCCCATATGGTCCCATTTTCCCAGCGGCTAATTGCACAATGTGATGAGCGGAGGGCTCTGCCCTGTGACCTGGGGGAGGCTGCAAACACCAGCCACCTCGCCTCGCCTGGCCTGCTCGTAGCAATGGTGGGCGACAGGCAACAGGCCCACACGCTCGGGGCGGGGAAGGGGGGGATAACCTGCCCTCCAGCCTCCTCAGCGACAGCCCATGGGACAGGTCTGTCTCCATTGTTCCACCTGAGCCGCTCCCCATTAACCTTCCCCCCTGCCAGGGCCTGACTCCTAAACGAGGAAGGAAGGAAAGGGGGAGTGAGCAGCTTTCTCCCCGCTCGCGGCTGGCAGATGCCAGGCACGCTCCTCTAGCCGGCCAGCACCTCCCAGTCCCAGTAACCCTCCCAGCTGTCTCTCTCATGGCTTCAGCATCTCATTCCCAAGTCAACAGGTGATTTAGCCCTCTCCCCCTGCCTGCTCCCTCCAGCTATAGCAACAAAGCCTTGCACATGTTTCTTTTTCGTACAGGCTGCTTCTGCGCAGGACAAAGTGGTCGTGTTGGATGAAACTCTAGGAACTCACTGCAGCCATAGGCTTAAGGCCAGTGGTATTTTTGCAGGGGAGCAGAGATGGAGAGGCACCAACAGGCGTTAATAGATCCATCTTCTATGTATCGCTTGTGTGTTTAGTAGGGGCGTGCTCCGCCTTGGGGAGAAGAAACATTTCTCAGTGGGGGGTTGGCGAGGGCCAGTGCAGGGGAGGGGGCGTGTTTACAGAATAGCAACGGTCAGCTCCTGTGCCTTATCCCCTGCAGCTAGAATCACCTGAAAGGAGGCACCAGAGAACTAAGAACGCAAGGACAACCTGCACTAGGAAAGCTTTGTTGCCCCCTCATGGCAGGTCCCCGTCGGAGAAGATTCTACGACCCTGAGCGGCGTTACTCCTTTAGCTCAAGTGACGGAGGTTCAGACTTTGAGAGCTGAAGGCCCCGGGTTCAAATGCTGCTGACGGCCCAGGCTGTGGAGAGGCTTTAAAAAGGCAGATAACTCAGTGCTCGGTCACATGTCTGATCTCGTGCTGGGAGAGAGAGATGACGACTCCAGGGGAATGGGAGATCTCTGGCTGGCGGAGAAGGAATTTAAAAAAGGGAGAGAGAAGTGGGTGAAAGAAACGTTTATGAGAAAGATTCTCGAAAGGATAGCAGCCATTAATCAGTTCTCTCTTAAGGGCTTTGTAGGGGGGCAGATATCTGTGCAGATTTTCCAATCCCTCAGCAGAATCTGGAAGAAACTGTACACAGAATTTAACATTCTTTACAGCTGGCAAGCAGCCTTAGTGGTCCTGGGGAATGGGGAGGAAACAGCAAGGCTATGCACTGTGAGAAAGGGCATCATCTCGTCTGAGCAAGTCACACTGGTTGGAATGGGGCAAATGGGTTCTCCCTGGAGGCTGAGGTGACAGGACTTGAGGAGTGGGTTTTGGGGTGCAGGAGAAAGAAGGGGCGAGATGCGCTCTGTTGCAGCTCAGCTTCTGGCTGGGATCCTGGCTTGCTACATTTTATCATCAGATCAAAAGGAGGAAAACCAGGGTAACCCATGTGCTTCCCCTCTCACGTGTGTACACGTGTACTCAATACTTGTGCGTTAGCTCTCCCTCCTGCTTGGAACTGCACTATTTGAGAGAAGAGCTAGCCCTTGTTATCCTATAGCTGCATTATCCGGTGAGCACCTATCTCTGGGGTAGAACTTGGCAGTTCTTCAACATTACAGAAGAGTTTTGGACAGAAAGGGAAGAATACCACCTGAAATAAAACTACGGGAGGGAATTTACAGAAGCAGAAAGGTATAGTCTAGGGTTATGAATATGCCCAAAACATCAGGGCTAACAGTGACCAGAAGTGGTCAGAACCTTGGTCTAACATCCTCTCTGCCAGTTCAGCACCACAAATGCCATGCTGGGGTATTGGATTGTCAACAGCCCAAAGGAAAGTGTGTCACTTGCTGAATGACCAGGGCCGCTTTAGTTTTCCCTAGGAGCCTCTCATCCCAATATTGACCAGAGTGGACTCTCCTGATCATGGGGGATATGACAAAATCACAGGCCAAGGCAGCATGGCTGGATCCGTTGAAAGATTTAGCAAATATTTTGGCAATAGGACATAGACAAGGCAGTTCAGTGGCCTAAGCCCTCAGTATATTTAGATTGGAAGTGCTTCAGGGCAGGGGCTGTCTCTCACTGTGTGTTTATATTGAGCCTAGAACAATGAGGCTCCGATCTCTACATGTTACTGTAATACAAATACATTAATACTTTTACAAACAATATTCAAATAAAGCTTCCTGGACCACGTTTCTGGGTTGAGTCAGTGTGCAAGTTATTTTCCCCTCCCCTTCTTAATCGTTTCTGATCAAGCTCACATTTAAAACACGAATAGGAATCTATTTCATGCTATATATTTTTTTGAGCATCTAAAGGATTTCCACATTTAGTCTGAATCAAGTACACAACTGAGACGGCAGATCAAATCTGGGTAGGAAACACGTAATGATTCCAACTGGAATTTGGCCAGGACAAAAGCACTAATTGATACTTAGCACTTATCATTTTAATCGGCGAGTACATTATAAATATTAACTAACTAATTACTAGGGCCAACTCCATGATCTTGCAAAAAAGTGCTGTGGGATCTTTAACGATCAGGCAGGATCAGGGCCTTGGGTTTAACATCTCCTCCAAAAAGTGCCCCTCAGCCAAAGCCCTAGCATGACATTGAACAACAAAGAAGAATGTCATCTTTCAAGTTCCCAACATCATTTCCGTAGGCTAGCGCATGGGTCTAGAACCTGAAGGGGACTATGAACGAAAAAGTGAGACCCATTTGCCTAAATTCATTGTTCAAGCTGAGTGACGTGCAAAGAGTAAACAAGTGAGTTTTAAAAAATGTTCACTTAATAATCTAAGGCCTGGATCATGCAGACTCTTATGGCCACACACAGCTTTACTCAGTTGAATAGTTTTATTGGAGTCAATGGGATTACGCACCTGAGTCAAGTTACTCAGGTGTGTGTAGATGTCTGCAGGGAAAGGCCCTAAGATATTAGCAACATGTAAGCAACAACAAAAAAAGTTACTATACATTTACCACCTGATAGTCTCCCTTTTAAAAACATCTTCCCTCCATTTACCAAAACTATGCAAAGACCTACAAACTGAGAGACTCCAGGTGCAGACACATTTGTAACAATTTATTGAATGAGGCAATAATAGACAGAATGGGAAAACAACAGGTATTCCATGCTCTGCTACTTGACTGTTTGGTTTTCTTTCCTTTTTCTGGGGAGAATGTCTTAGACTGTAAGAACGTTATTTCATCGCCAAAGAAACACTGACTTTAAAGCCACTGGACATCTTCACAACGACAATAAAAAATAATAATAGTTAAAAAAAATAAATCGGAAAAGCAGGGCTGTTTCTACGGAAATGTTTCCCTCCCCTCCTTAAAGTACAGAAAAACATATACAAAGAACATTTGATATTTTCATATAAAACAAGTAAATACAAGAATCTGAAAACTTTCTCGAAGGTGGAGCAAGACGTGGAGAATTTTGTTAAATGGCCACTTAAAATAAAAAAAATTAAATACCATGCACAATTGCACACACCGAAGGCGGGTGTGGCTAAAAGGAGGGAGGAGCTTGCCTGGGGGAGGGGCAGTGTTTGTTGGTTTTGGGAAGCAAAGGTTTGGCCCATTGGAAAGTCAAAGTAAAATCAGCCACTGAAAACACACCAGGCGTTTTTCTGTCTAGAGGTTTTCACATGAAGTAGATTAAAAAACTAGCAGCAGCAAAGCCGTGCTGGAGATGCACATACAGCAGAAACAGGTGCATGACCTGGGGAACGCGAACTGGGTCAGGGGGCTATGGGAGGAGTCGGTTTGACCCTCATATTTATTGAGCAAGGAAATACTGTGGGGATTGGATATTCCAGGATGGGTAGAGGCTGTGATAGGGGACGTCTGTTTCATACAGTCCTATCACAGCTCTGATAATACCAGTGACAGACATAGCTCAGGTGAACTCAATGTACCTCTCAGCAACGGGGCTGAATAAGATTCAGGTATAAAACGAGTCCTGGGGAGATGCAGGGGAAGGAAGAATTTGCCCTAGTCAGTAACTCCTCACTTTCTTAACAGCCTTCCCCTTCCTCAGCACCCCAGCCAAAGCCCCCCAAGAGAGTCGCCACTGCAGTCTAAATTTACAAACATGAAAGAATAAAGAGAAAGGTCTAAAATGTCAGCTCCATTTCCATAGCAGAGAAGATAAGGGCAGGTCTTGAGCGTGGATTACAGGAGAGCAAGGCAGGGGCATGGGTGGAACTCTCCATGGAAACTTCAACTTAAGAACTTCAACGGCAGAGTTTTCCTCTCTTACGGGGACTGCGGGGTAATCAATTGCTGTCCTCTGAGGAGCTTTATCCCTTCAAAAAGCTATTGCTGCCCCTACACAATCATGCCTGCGCCTTCCCCGAGGAGAGACTTTTTCCAAACGCTCTCTCTCGCTCTCTTTTGAAACCGAATTCTCAAAGCGACGGGGCAGAGGGGCCGACCCCGGGAGCCACCACAGAACTCGCTGCCGGTTTAGCGGGCAGCAGCGCTGTTGGAACGGTCTCCAGTCAAGGGCACAGCCGCTTCCTACAGGGGGTGGCAATCTTCCCATCTTGCCCTGATTCTAAGGAGAGAGATTTCATGCGGGGGTTTGGGGGTGTGTGTGTGTTTTGATTTAAATCTCCTCAGAATGAAAGTCCATTACCAATTGGCTTTCCACTCCCGCAAGATCAGCGCGGCACTATAAAAATGCACTTAACACATCCTCTGCTATTTTGTTTTTCCTTTTAAAAAAAGGTTAACGAAACCTTTGCTTCCAAAGTGGAGAGACTCAATACCACCTGATTGCATCTCTGAAGAGGCGTAAAAAAATTATTCACGTAAGAGACGAGGAAAAACATCATCATGATCCTGCCGGGGCAGTGGCATCACTGTTCCAAGGTCACAACCTCCACTGCCTGACCATCCATGGTGACGGCACTGTCTGCTATCCTCGTAGTAACGGGAGCCATGGCGACCTGAACGGGACCATTCCCCTGGGCAAGGCTGGTTACCACCGTCTGGTACATGCTGACGGGGATCTGGACGAGCCCTGCGGAGACAAAAGTAGGCGATGGGATTTGCAGATAGTTCAGTCATTTCAACTGGACAAATCAAAGGACTCAAGCATGTTTTGATACATCTTTTATCATGCGTGTGTTGCTATTATTTACATAGCTCCAAATCAGAATCATACAGTTTAAGGCCAGAAGGGACCAGATCATTTAGTGAGATCTCTTGGCTATCACAGGCCACCAGCACCATTCAGCACCCAGACACTAACCCCAAAATTAGATCAAAGTATTACAGCCCACAGGAGACTAAACTACTGTGTGCCACAGGCAGAGAACAGGAAGGACCGAGGTGCACCAGTGCCCACAGCCCCTGCAATGGCAGAAATACCCTGATGATCCTGGCATGTGACCCACACTCCAAGCCACAGAAGAAGGTAAAACTCACACCTGGTCACTGCCAATCTGACCTGGGGGGAAATTCCTTCCTGACCCCCACATATGGTGATCAGTGAGACCCTGGGTACATGAGCAAGAACCAGGTGGCTAAGAATGTGAGAGAGAGACTGCTTGGTGCCGTCTCAGAGCATTGACCCTCCCTGTGCAGTGTCCCATCTCCAGCCATGCACACCCCTGGTGCTTCAGAGGAAGGAGACAAAAAGACAAAACAAAAAAACCCACCCAACCACAGAATACATGCGGGGAGGAGAGGAAAGAGATCCCTTCCTCACCCGCACAGGTGACCAGATGAGCTCTAGGAACATAAAAGACATGCACTGAAAGGGACCCCACGGGCTGCTGAGCCCTGCCCCCAACCATCATAAGCTATCCTGTCATACAATCCCACTCATAAATTTGTCCAGCTCTCTCTCAAAACGAATTGTTTCTCCCACAATTGCTATTGAGAGGTTGTTCTAAAACCTCATTCCTCTGCTGATTAGAAACCTTCTTCTAATTTCTGGCCTGAGTCTGTTCATGGCCAATTTATGCCCATTTGTTTTGGTGCCAACCACTGTCCTTTAGCTTAACTAGCGGTTCACCCTCCCTGGTGTTTAACCCCTAACAAATTTGGAGCAAGTATTCAGATCCGCTCTCAGCCTTCATTT
This sequence comes from Eretmochelys imbricata, assembly GCF_965152235.1. Lineage (NCBI taxonomy): Eukaryota > Metazoa > Chordata > Testudines > Cheloniidae > Eretmochelys > Eretmochelys imbricata. The sequence goes on from NC_135572.1 coordinate 355,115,172, forward strand.
TGCTATGCTAAATAAGCCATGCTCTTCCAGTTTCTTCTCTTAAGATAGGCCCTTCCTTCTCCTGATCGTGTTAGTAGCTCTTCTCTGTGCCGGTTCCAGTTTGAATTCATCTTTCTTGAATATGGGGTACAGAACTGTACACATATTCCAGAGGAGGTATTCCAATGGGTACATGGTGGCATACACGGGGAGAAGGTGTGGCCATGAAACAAAGGCTCTAAGGGCCCACAGTGCTACACTGCAAGAAAGGTGAGTGATTGGAGTTGGAATGCGTTGAAGAACAGGCTGGTTTCAAGGTGCACGGGAGCTCTGTGTATACTGACTGGGAGGCTGGTTCACATATCAGTATGCAAAGGCATAAAAGCAAGAGTAAGTGATGGGGACCTAGGAACTGGACAGGATCAGGGACTGGCCAGAGCAAGAGTGGAAGGGACATATTAGAGAAGGGAAAGTGGAAGTGGGGGCCCTGGAGGGGAAGAGGGGAAGGCTAGTATAGGATTCAGGAAGGGATGGGGAGACCCGTTTAGAGCAGCTGGAAAGTGACTTTGGCAGTAACCAAACACCTTGTCATTGTTAAACCCAAACCAATTTTAAACAGTGCAATTTATTTCCCAGTTGAGGCTGTGTGTTAACTGTCTGCATTTCGCTCAGCTGAGAAAATGAGACCGGGCTGGTCAGTTTCTCCCCTGAGCCTCTCACTTTAGTACAAGGATTCCAGACTGCTTGTAAATTCTCCAGCCCCACCCAGCCACGAGAGCAAAGCTGTTTTCATTCAGATGTTAAGGAACATGTTCATGGGGAAAAAAAAAAAAAATCTGTTATCTGTGTTGTGTCCCAAGCTGCCTCATGGATCAGACTAGACAAGGTTCCTAGTACTGAATTTGGACTTAACATGAGCGAAGGCGAGAAGAGAGAGGAACAGTCTGGATTAAAGCTGGACAAGGTCACAGAAATCAGCCAGTAACTCAGTTTGTGGACACATCTTTGGGCCCGTGCAGCATGAATTCAGCTCTCTTATCCATATGCATTATGATACAGTCTTCAATTACATAATCATGTACTATTTTTTCCACGGGACTCCTGCTTCCGTCAGTGAATGGATAGTTATTCAACATCCCTTTTATCTTCCACATTCAGAGTGTTGCCTGAGGTTTTGTTTAAGGCACGCCATTCAAACCCTGCTCTGAATACAAAATTATTCATCTACTCATGGTGTTTCTACGGCACTTTCACCATGATGGCTGAGTGCTTCTCACACATTAATGAGGTACGTGTGGTAAGGTGGTGGTATCCCCATTTCACAGATGTGAAACTGAATGATTAAGGCCAAAATTATCAAAGGTCGCCCCTATTTTGGGTCTCTGACTTTAGATGTCTCAGGCCTGATTTTTCAGAATAATTAGCAATTTTATATTTCTATCTTAAAAGCACAGCTCGCTTCAATCAACTTCAATAGCAGGTGTGCGTACACAGCATCCCTCTAAATCTGGCTCCCAAAGTCTCACATCGGGCACTCAGAAAACGAGGCACACGCAATTAGTGGCTGCTTTATGACAAGTTCTGTTTAAGTGATTTGCTCAGGAACTGTGCAGCAGAGGCCCGGAGAGAGTCCAGTTCTCTAGGGGCACCCATCAACTGCCTTCACCATGAGATCATCCTTTCTCTTCCTGCAGTCCCCTGCTTCATTCACTACACACCTTCCAACTTCCACAAAGAGAAAGGCAGGAGTCTTACAGACAACAGCCTGATTCACTATACAACCATCATTCGTTCCCAGAGCACCAGTCAGCCTGCCCCTTTATCCCTAGAACTGCCACCCGCCGCTCTGAAATAAACCTAATTTCTTCCTATCAGCTTTTCTTCTTTTAGCTATCGACTCCTGCTCTCATGATCATTTACACTGCTACGGTTTAAGGTCCAATTATGTGTCTGTAAAGCTTCACGCTCACTTCTGGTGCTATCGGAATAATCCTGTGATGTGGTATGACAAATTCAGGTTAGTTTACTGCTTGGACAATAAGAAAATGTATTAAGGCCCCAGAGGTTTCTGTACAGTTTGGGCAATTAAGTGATGTACAATAATTGCAACAAAGGTGCAGCCTCTTGCCTTCCAGTAACACCGTGGTACATGCACCTGGATGCAGGGCAGAGCAAGGGAAAGCTGTAGCAATTTTGGCTAGACTATGGAATCCTAGAAATTAGCAAAGGAAATGACTTATTAGATCATCTAGTCGATGCCCCTGGCTAGTGCAGAATTGTCCCTTACCCAGACCAAGTTCAAATCATTCTGGATAGCTGGATCTTTGATCCAGGTTTTCCAGACAGAGGAGTCTACTGTCAAACCACTATCCTGTTTGGGCAATTTGACTCAGATTTCACTAGCCGAGGTCAGGACCCCTATCCCCAGAGGACACTATTTAATGACAGGAGGCAGCAGAATGTGTTTCCGTGTCCTCGGGTCACTTTTTGTGCAGACAGAAAAGCTTGTGTCTTAATCATGCTGGCCAGGAGGGTGCCCCAGAGTTTGAGAGGGCACAGAGTTCAGTAATACTTTGCACTGCGCTAGCCCCTTTCATCTGCAGATCTCAACACGTACTGCAAACAATTAAGACTCACAAACCCCCTAGGAAGTAGGTATTCGTCTGCCCACTTTACAGATGGTACCAAGATCCAGAGGGGTTAAGTACCTGCCCCAAGGTCACACAGCGAGTCACTGGCAGGATCTGGAATAGAGAGAAGAGACCTGCTTCCCAGGGCCCTACTGTAACCAACAGCACCACCCCCGTAAAAAAAAAAAGAAAAAAAAGTCTTAGATGGACTAGTCAAGAAAACCTTGCAGACTTCAGTTTGTAGAGGAGGCAGGCAGCAACCCGGAAGCTTGGCCTTAGGCCAGCATGGAACCCGAGCACCTACCAGACACACAAGAAGCTGGCAGATCTCCACTCCGGGCAGCTAGACTTACTGGTCCTAAAAGTTCTCATTGTGCCACACTGGCCGAATGGGTCTCCTGGCCTACTTAGGAGTGACATTCCAAAGACTCCGCACAATGCAAGGGACTGACTCTCTCTTATTGGCCAGGGAACACGCAAGGTTACAAAGCTTGACCCCCCTGTGATGTACAAAGGGGAGCATCGGCGCACACTAGGATCCAGCCGTTGCCGGCCAGAGAAAGGGTCTTTACTGAGAGGGGGAGACTGAATGGGCTCAGTCTCTCTGGGAAGGATGGATTCCTGGTATCAGGGGTGTAGTCAAGCCCAGCCCCGCCTCCGACACAGCAATACCTTAGAGCAGGGAATTATCCATGAGAGAGAGGCGCCCTTCTATGTGGGATTAAACTAAATCGCCACAGCCTCTGAGGTAGAAGCCTTTTTGACAGTAGTGGCAGTAAACCAAGGAAGGAGACAGGCGATGGCTGTAAAGTCTGCTGTGCATTAAAGCAGAGATGATCACCCTTGGGAGAGATACGATTAAATGGCAGATACACCGTAATCAGGTCTAGGATTGTCCCTGCACTGCATCTGCTAAAACCTGGACCCTGATTAGCCCTAATCTAGCTGGCACATGTTAATCTAAAGCATGGGTTTGGGATCCTTTCAATTGTATTAAAAAGGCAATCCCTTACACAAAACTTTTGGGGCTATGCAAATACAAGTATCTGCAAAGAGGGAACAATTCCTTGAAGGAGATATGGCTATTACTGAGAGAGACAGCAGGCAGAAATCATCATACTGCTTCTTGCCAACAGATGGGCGGGATACGGCAGAGTTCCATGGCGCAATGCCACACTTCAGCTGCGCACACAGTTCAGATCTGCTCCTGCCAGGTGAAGGCCCATAAACAAACATTATTAATAATGCAACCAACCCGCACAGACAACAGAAGGTTTTCAAAGCAACGGAGTGCAGAGATGGAGCAGGGACATACATTCACTCCTCTTTGTGAAGGGATTTTCTTCCTGAAACCATACCTCACCCACCACTACTCACTAACAACATGGCCTCCAGCCATTCTGCTTCCCTCCTTCAAATCCTCATTCAAGACCCACTTCTGTCATGTTACCTATGTTATTTGTGTTGGGATAGGGCCCAAAGGCCCCAGTCTTGATCAGGATCCCATCTTGCTGGGGACTAAACATAATGAGTGTGTTCCTGCCCCAACAAACTTAAGTCTAAATGACAAGCAGATGCAACACACGGGTAACAAACGAACAGGAAGAAGAGGAATGGTTATAAGATCCATGTACGCAGGCCAGCTGTGTGCACAGCTAGACGGCTTAGAGACAAACTTTTAAAAATAAATGATTGGTTTAGACCAATAAATCAAATCTGAATCAGCTGTCCCCGCAACTTGCCACTTGCAGCTACCTGTGCCTATCACTGTGAAAGTGGGTCTTGAAGGATAGGAGAGTGGCTTTATGGAATAGTTCAGAGGGGACTTTCTAAGGGGCAGGCTGGAAACAAGCCCAAAGGAGCCTGTGGGAAATGCAGAAAAAGGCCAGCGTCACTGGCAGGGGAATGGGGTTCTGCGACAGGACTCTAGAGTAGATTAGCAGGAAGGAACAGAGCTGTGTAGGGCCTTACAAGAGCCTTGAATCTGATGTAGTGAAGGAACAGGAGCTGGTTAGAGGGATACAAAGGAGGGCTAGATACGGACAATGCCAGGCCAGACAAATCATCTTAGTAACTCTATTTTGTATGGACTAAAGGAGAAGGAAGTTGCAATATTCAAAGATGATGCTCAGGCTACAGGCCTGAGTGACAGGGAGGATGGTTGTGTTCTCAGCCATTACCTCCAGTGGGAAGGTGCTGGGTGGGCAGGGTGATGAGGAAGTCACCTTTGGCTATGTTGAGTTTAAGTGAAATCAATGAAATCAGCCCATTGCTAATGGCGAGACTGAAGGCCATAGGGGAGCTGCTGTATTTATTTTTACACAAGTGGACTGCTTTACCCCTTTCTCTGTTGCTGGTCTCTGATTATGAGCTCTCTTGGGCAAGGATGGAGGCTTATTCCCCAGAGGTCTCAGTAGGGAATGTTCCATCGTGATCAGAGTAGAAGACAAGCTGGCACTAAAGACAGAATAGGGCCACACACCTGTAAAGAGCGATCAGCTGTTGTGACCTGCACAGGACGTGCCACGTTTGTCTTTCTCCCAGAGGACAGAAGCGACTTCGTCTGTACACAGTGAAAGCTGGCCTCCAGATTTGAAGAGAAGGTTAAAAGGACTAGAGACCCAAGTATAAACCCTGCGTTGCATCAAAGAAAAGGAAGACTTTCTGGGTAGAAGTCAGCGTTTGGTACTGCAGGCACAGCATGCTGAAGTATCAGAGAGGGTAGTAGAGAACGGGGAAGAAAATTGGCAACATGTGACCTCCCGAAGAAGAAAGAGGAGAACCCATGTACTCCCAATGCAGATAGAGGTAAGAAACTATTTTCAGGCTCTCTACACAGGTACTACGGTGGAGAATGGTTTGGAAGAGTTATCTGAGGGAAGGGATCAGAAGGAGACCCCATCAACCGGAAGGTATGGGATGCATTGTCCTAGGGATCGGGGTTCCACGACCACCACTCCTGTCATAAATATAAAGGGAAGGGTAAACCCCTTTGAAATCCCTCCTGGCCAGGGGAAAGCTCCTCTCACCTGTAAAGGGTTAAGAAGCTAAAGGTAACCTCGCTGGCACCTGACCAAAATGACCAATGAGGAGACAAGATACTTTCAAAAGCTGGGAGGAGGGAGAAAAACAAAGGGTCTGTGTCTGTCTGTATGCTGGGTCTTGGCCGGGGATAGACCAGGAATGGAGTCTTAGAACTTTTAGTAAGTAATCTAGCTAGGTATGTGTTAGATTATGATTTCTTTAAATGGCTGAGAAAAGAATTATGCTGAATAGAATAACTATTTCTGTCTGTGTATCTTTTTTGTAACTTAAGGTTTTGCCTACAGGGGTTCTCTATGTTTTTTAATCTAATTACCCTGTAAGATATCTACCATCCTGATTTTACAGGGGGGATTTCTTTATTTCTATTTACTTCTATTTTCTATTAAAAGTCTTCTTGTAAAAAACTGAATGCTTTTTCATTGTTCTCAGATCCAAGGGTTTGGGTCTGTGGTCACCTATGCAAATTGGTGAGGCTTTTTATCCAACATTTCCCAGGAAAGGGGGGGTGCAAGTGTTGGGAGGATTGTTCATTGTTCTTAAGATCCAAGGGTCTGGGTCTGTAGTCACCTAGGCAAATTGGTGAGGCTTTTTACCAAACCTTGTCCAGGAAGTGGGGTGCAAGGTTTTGGGAAGTATTTTGGGGGGAAGGACGCGTCCAAACAGCTCTTCCCCAGTAACCAGTATTAGTTTGGTGGTGGTAGCGGCCAGTCCAAGGACAACGGGTGGAATATTTTGTACCTTGGGGAAGTTTTGACCTAAGCTGGTAAAGATAAGCTTAGGAGGTTTTTCATGCAGGTCCCCACATTTGTACCCTAGAGTTCAGAGTGGGGGAGGAACCTTGACAACTCCCAAGAGGAGGAGACGGCTGATGGTGGTCGGGACTCCCTCCTAAGGAGGACGGAGTCATGCATCTGCCGTCCAGACTGGGAAACTTGAGAAGTGTGCTGCTTGCTTGGAGCTAGAATTCAGGATGTGATGGAGTGTCTGCCGAGACTGATCAAGCTCTCAGACCGCTACCCCTTCCTACTTCTCCACGTGGGCACCAATAATGCTGCCAAGAACGATCAGCAGGTCACTTGAGCAGGTCACTGCAGACTACGTGGCTCTGGGAAGAAGGATAAAGGACTTTGAGGGGCAAGTCGTGTTCTCATCCATCCTTCCTGTTGAAGGAAAAGGCCCAGGTAGGGACCATCGAATAGGGAGGCAAATGCGTGGTTACGCAGGTGCTGTCGGAGAGAGGGCTTTGGATTCTTTGATCATGGGATGCTGTTCCAGGAAGAAGGATTACTAGGAAGAGATGGGATCCACTTAATGGAGAGAGGGAAGAGCATCTTCGCAGGCAGGCTTGCTAACCTAGTGAGGAGAGCTTTAAACTAGGTTCGCCCGTGGGTGGTCATATAAGCCCAGAGGTAAGTGGGATACCGGTAGGAAACACAAGGAGGAGTGTGCAACAGGAGAGGCCTCCTGATTCATAGTGAGAAAGCAGGGCAATTGGCTAATTATCTTAGGTGCCTGTACATGAACGCAAGAAGCCTGGGAAATAAGCAGGGAGAACTGGAAGTCCTGGCACACTCAAGGAACTCTGATGTGATTGGAATAACAGAGACTTGGTGGGGTAACTCACATGACTGGAGCTCTGTCATGGAGGGGTATAAACTGTTCAGGAAGGACAGGCGGGGGAGAAAAGGTGGGGGAGTTGCACTGTATGTAAGAGAGCTCTGTGATTGCTCAGAGCTCCAGTATGAAACCAGAGAAAAACCTGTTGAGAGTCTTTGCGTTAAGTTTAGAGGCGAGAGCAACAAAGGTGATGTCATGGTGGGCGTCAGCCATAGACCACCAGACCAGAAGGATTAGGTAGACAAGGGTTTCTTCAGACAACTAACGGCAGTTTCCAGATCACAGGCTCCGGTTCTCATGGGGGACTTCAGTCACCCTGACATCTGCTGGGAGAGCAATACAGCGGTACACAGACAATCCAGGAAGTTTTTGGAGAGTGCTGGGACAACTTCCTAGTGCAAGTGCTGGAGGAACCAACTAGGGGCCATGCTCCTCTTGACCTGCTGCTCACAAACAGGGAAGAATTGGTAGGGGAATAGCAGTGGGTGGCAACCTGGGTAGCAGTGACCATGAGATGGTCGAGTTCAGGATCCTGACAAAAGGAAGAAAGGAGAGCAGCAGAATATGGACCCTGGACTTCAGAAAAGCAGATTTTGACTCCCTCAGGGAACTGATGGGCAGGATCCCCTGGGAGGCTAAAATGAGGGGGAAAGGAGCCCAGAAGAGCTGGCTGTATTTTAAAGAAGCCTTATTAAGGACGCAGGAGCAACCCATCCCAATGTGCAGAAAGAATGGCAAGTATGGCAGGCGACCAGCTTGGCTTAACAGAAATCTTCAGTGAGCTTAAACACAAAAAGGAAGCTTACAAGAAGTGGAAACTTGGACAGATGACTAGGAAGGAGTATAAAAGTATTGCTTGAGCATGCAGGGTGGAATCAGGAAGGCCAAAGCACAGTTGGAGTTGCAGCTAGCAAGGGATGTGAAGGGTAACAAGAAGGGTTTCTACAGGTAATGTGGAAAAAGCTGAACTACTCAATGCTTTTTTTGCCTCAGTCTTCACAGACAAGGTCAGCTCCCAGACTGCTGCACTGGGAAGCACAGTATGGATAGAAGGTAAGCAGCTCTCAGTGGTGAAAGAACAGGTTAAGGACTATTTAGAAAAGCTGGACGTGCACAAGTCCATGCAGCCGGATCTAACGCATCCAAGGGTGCTGAGGGCGTTGGCTGATGTGATTGCAGAGCCATTGGCCATTATCTTTGAAAACTTGTTGTGATCAGGGGAGGTCTTGGACAATTGGCAAAAGGAAAATATAGTGCCTATCTTTAAAAAAGGGAAGAAAGAGAATCCGGGGAACACAGACTGGTCAGCCTCACCTCAGTCCCTGGAAAAATCATGGAGCAGGTCCTCAAGGAATCCATTTTGAAGCACTTGGAGGAGAGGAAGGTGATCAGGAACAGTCAACATGGATTCATCAAGGGCACGTCATGCCTGATCAACCTGATTGCCTTCTATGATTGGATAACTGGCTCTGTGGAGATGGGGAGAGCGGTGGACGTGATTTACCTTGACTTTAGCAAAACTTTTGATACCGTCTCCCACAGTAATCTTGCCAGCAAGTTAAAGTAGTAAGGATTGGATGAATGGACTATAAGGTGGATAGAAAACTGGCTAGATCGTCGGGCTCAATGGCTTGATGTCTAGTTGGCAGCCAGTATCAAGCGGAGTGCCCCAGGGGTCAGTCCTGGGGCTGGTTTTGTTCAACATCTTCATTAATGATCTGGATGATGGGATGGATTGCGCCTTCAACAAGTTCACAGATGACACTAAGCTGGGGGAGAGGTAGATATGCTGGAGGGTAGGGAAAGGATCCAGAGTGACCTAGACAAATTGAAGGATTGGGCCAAAAGAAATCTGATGAGGTTCAACAAGGACAAGTGCTGAGTCCTGCACTTAGGACGGAAGAATCCCATGCACTGCTACAGGCTTGGGACCAACTGGCTAAGCAGCAGTTCTGCAGAAAAGGACCTGGGGATTACCGTTGATGAGAAGCTGGATATGAGTCAACAGCGTGCCCTTGTTGCCAAGAAGGCTAATGGTATATTGGGCTGCTTTAGTAGAAGCATTGCCAGCAGATTGAGGGAAGTGATTATTCCCCTCTATTCAGCACTGGTGAGGCCACATCTGGAGTATTGCATCCAGTTTTTGACCCCCCACTGCAGAAAGGATGAGGACAAATTGGAGAGAGTCCAGCAGAGGGCAACACAAATGATTGGGACTGGGGCACATGATTTATGACGAAAGGCTGAGGGAACTGGGATTATTTAGTCTGCAGAAGAGAAGAGAAGAGAGAGGGGGGATTTGATTGCAGCCTTCAACTATCTGAAGGGGGGTTCCAAAGAGGATGGAGCTAGGCTGTTCTCAATGGTGGCAGATGACAGAACAAGGAGCAATGGTCTCAAGTTGCAGTGGGGGAGGTCTAGGTTGGATATTAGGAAAAAATATTTCACTAGGAGGGCAGTGAAGCACTGGAAAGGTTACCTAGGGAGGTGGTGGAATCTCCATCCTTAGAGGTTTTTAAGGCCCGGCTTGACAAAGCCTTGGCTGGGATTGGACTAGATGACCTCCTGAGGTCTCTTCCAACCCTCATCTTCCATGATTCTATGGGTCAGACCAATGGTTCATCTAGCTCAGTATTCTGTCTCTGACAGTGACCAGTTCCTGAGCTTCAGGGGGAGTGTATAGAACAGGGCAATTTAGAGAGATCCATTTGTCTTCCTTTCCTGGTTTCTGGCAGTCAGAGGTTTAGGTTTGCCCCGAGCATGGGGTTACATCCCTGACTATCCTGGCTAATAACCATTGATGGACCTATCCTCCAGGAACTTTAGTTCTTTTCTGAACCCAGTTATATTTTTGGCCATCACCACATCCCATGGCAACGAGTTCCATAGATTAGTTGTGGGTTGTGTAAAAATGTATTTCCTCTTGTTTGTATTAAACCTGTTGCCTATTCATTTCATGGGGTAGGCCCTGGGTTTTGTATTGTGGGAAAGGGTAAACAACACTTGGGTATACAGTGTTCAAGGTTTAGGTGTACTATGGTTTAGGTATATAGTGCCATTCTGATATTTTTCGGTGATATTTTCTATCCCTTTCCTAATAGTTCCTAACACTGCCAGCCTTTTTGATTGCTGCTGTGCACTGAGCTGAAGTTTTCACAGAACTGCCCACAATGACTCCAAGATCTCTTTCTTGAGTGGTAACAGCTAACCCAGAACCCATCTTTATATATGTGTAGTTGGGATTTTCCTTTTAATGTGCATTCCTTTGCATTTATCAATGCTGAATTTCATCTGCCATTTTGTTGCCCAGTCACCCAGTTTTGTAAGATACCCCTGTAACTCTTCACAGTAGCTTTGGACTTAATTACCTTGAATAATTTCAGTATCATCTGCAAACTTTGCCACTTCACTGTTCACTCCTTTTTCCAGATCATTAATGAGTATGCTGAGCAGCACAGATCCCAGTACAGATCCGTGGGGGACCTCGCTGTTTAACTCTCTCCATTGTGAAAACGGACCATTTATTCCCATCCTATGTTTCCCTGTCTTTTAACCAGTTACTGATCCATGAGAGGACCTTTCCTCTTATCCCATGACTGCTTAGTTTCCTTAAGAGCCTTGGGTAAGCAACCCTGTCAAAGGCTTTCTGAAAATCCAAGTACACTATATCAACTGAATCAGCCTTGTCCACATGCTTGTTGACCCCCTCAAAGAATTCTAACAGATTGGTGAGGCATGATTTCCTTTTACAAAAGCTGTGTTGACTCTCCCACAACAAATCTTGTTCATCTATGTGATTTAGGGTGTCTCCATTGGGGGGGTGGGGGGAAGACTAAATTTGAGATGCTCTACAGGGTCCTAACTGCAAAAAGTGTTGAGCTCCCCATTTCTGAATAGTCAGACCCTAGTGCTAGCCATCCCAAGGCACTTCACAGACATTAGATAGGGAAACTGCTCCACCCAGCATGGTTTGAAAGGACTTGCAAACTTTATTTTGTTTTGTGACCTCAAACCTGTCTTCACATCACCATGTGTCTCTGGAGGAGCCATCCTGGTCTAATCAGGTTAAAAAAGCCAACGCTCTCAAAGATGCACAACAGAGCATAACAGATCTGCCAAAAGGTAGGGGATTTTACACAACAACGTGTGAACACCAATGTCGAGGTGCAACAGGGAAGCTTATGGATGGAGCATGAGTATGAATGGGGAAGCCCCAGACACCAACCTGTAAATTATAATGAATATAATGAGGCTTCAGTCCTGCCTTTTCCATGGAACATTAGCCAAACACAACAGCAAACAAAGATGCTACATTTTCCTCCAACAAACTGCAAGGGTCCCAAGGGAGATTACTGCAGCACTGCAACATAATTAAATAGTTCTTCCCCCCAACCCTCAACAGCTAAGCACTTCAAACTACCTATGTGGATGTCACCCATGTTATCTGCCATTCAGCTGCCAAATTTTTCCTAAAACTGTTAGTGATTAACTCTTTGCACAGTCCTGGTTCATCTTGTTCTATTTCAATGTGCTCCCCTCAGCTCATTCATAACCACCACAGGAGTGGATTTATCTAAGAGCTCAAAGGCTGGATAGGGACGGTTGATCTGGTACCCTACACACTGCATCACTAACACAGCGTGTGCCAGGATTCCAAAGAACCACGCATACAAGGGGTTCACCCTTTTCTGGATTAATGTCAATTTATTTAACTTTAATGGGAGCTGCTGGCTATGCGGTATTCTGAAAAAGCAAGCTGCGTATTTAGGTGCATAAATGTGGACTGAGAGACCTAACTTTAAACACCCATTTTTCAAGGTCTGGCCTTAGTCTTTTCCTGCACTCTCTTGTTGAGAGCAGATGCCTGCTGTGTGTATTGAGATTAAGTTGCTCTTTTACACATTTATCTTCTGCTGCAATCCACCAACTTCTACCTTTTCTGCTTTTCTGGCCTGGGGTTAGCATGATCTAAGGCCAAAAATCCCTCTCCTTGGGGGAGAAGCTAGAGCTCGGGAGGAGAAGAGCTGAAGACTTTTTTGGCTTTATTTTTTATATTTTCTAGCCTTTTAACTTTTCTTTTCCCTTCTTGGGAGGGGAAGGATGATCACTTGGGGCTTCCAATCACGAAGATATGGCAGAGAGGGAGCCTTGAGCCCCTGCATTCTTTTTGTCCAATATGAAATCGGAAAAGATGCATAGGGAGTACATCTCAGAAAGAGCTCAGATCTTCCTCCTGGGAAGAGAGTCAGCAAGGATTCCTTGCCAAGTGACTACTACCCACTGGAGAACCTGGGAGATGGCCCTGGAGCTTATTCAATGTGGGATGGATTAGGCGGGGAGATTTTTGGACCTACCCCTACAGAATCCTTGGCTGGAGAGGATAAGCCAGCCTGTTGAGTCTCAAGTACTGAAGAGGACTGACCTGCCCTTGTGGGAGTATCTCCTGAGGAGTCTCTGCTTTTTTGAGGGGGCGGGGGGAATGCAGAGGCCCCAGCAAGTCATCCAAACACACGGTCCTTTGCCATGGCCAAGCATGGATCCACAGGCTGGGAGCAATTGTGGCAAAATACCCCTTCTGTGGCTCCCGAGAGCATCTGTTCATGGGTGGAGCAGGTTGTGGCCCTGGGTGTGCTCTGCCAAGCTATGTGGAAGAGTCTACTCACCGCAGACACACTCCCTCGTTGCTTGGCATGATGCAGTGGCTCTCCTCCTTCGGCGCCCCCTCCCGACAGCTGCTCTGGACCTGCTTTGATCTGCCTCTTCCTGTGACTTGGCTCTTCGGCCAGGTCAATAACAGTCCCACCCTTTCCAGCATGCCAATGGTTCGGCCCAACTTCAGGCTTTTGGGGCCTGCCAGCCCTTGGCTCCAGAGTCGTCATGCCCCCTGCCCTAGTAGGGGAACCCAGGCCCGCCCTCTACCCTCTGTTCCAGCCCCAGGGGCTCTGTATTAAGCAGAGGAGGAGTGTTCAGACGCCCTGCCGTACATCTGGGCTGCTTCCTACTGTGGCCGGGCTTTTCTCACAGTCTCTGCCCCGGCTTATTCTTCTGTTGGTCCCAAAACAAAGGGCAGCCCAAACTACTTATGAGAGACAAAAAGGTCCTGTACCAGGCCTACCTGTCCCAAGGAGGCTCTAGCCCCAGCCAAGCCTTCCTTCCTTCACAGGGCTAGCTCAAAAGGTCTACTCCCTCTCCCAGTCAGCCACCACTGAGCTAGGCTTTTCCTCTGTCTCCCGCCTTCAGGCTTGACACCTTGCACAGGGGAACTGGGTGGGGCTGACTGGGGCCAGAGGCTCTGATTATCCCCTTCCTGGTCACTGAGGTCTGTATACTTCATCACAAGCTGGGATTGCAAATTCCTTCAGTTAATACTCTCAGGTAGTGTTAGTTAACACCGGGAAGCACTTTAAAAAGGTGTTTTTATTTTGACAATATTCCTTTATTCTGAAATTCTGAGCCTTTACCTTCCTCTTCTGTCATTTTGGCCTCGTTCTGATGTATCTGTAAAAACCTTATGTTCTTCTTACTTGATAAAAAAAAGGGGCTAGGAGAGGAGACAAAGAAGCAGATCGTGTTTTTCCATGGGAAACCAATTTTAAATCCTCAGCTCACGACCCTGTCGGCTAAATTACCTGTCCCTCCCTCACCTCCATATGATGCCGAGGATGACTCTAGAGCTGAATAAGGATACTCAGACCGGCTTGAATTAGAGGCAAAGCGTGGGCATACTCTGTGTACATTTTTCCCATGTGGCTCTGCTCCTAAGATAAACACTAATGTTGGGCCTCTCTCAAGCAGAGACTGCAAGTCTGCTAAAACCTGGCCAATTTTTGTGCAAGAGAAAGAGAGAGATGTGGCAAATGGAGACGAGGAGACCAAATATGCTTATTTCCACTTGTGATCTAAACAACATTTGAACCTAGGACTCCAGAAGCCTAGTGAACTAACTACTAAGCTCCCTCGATCAGCTGGCTTTACAGAACAGAGGAGGGTAAACCTGATTAGCTGTCTGTATCATGGTCAATTCAAATATATAGGAAACCTAGTTAAAAATACTGAGAAAGAATCATAGTATCTAACTTTTACTAAAGTTAGAAACTTTAAGTTTTGTTTTCTTTTAATGAAATATAAACAGCAGTGGAGGATATTTTAGGTAGCCAGCTAACAGGTGTTATGAGGCCAAAGCTTCCTAGAGAGGGGAAACACCTAATCAGTTGCAGAGTAGATTCCTCTGCGGTCCCCAAACAAAGGATGCATCAGATATTAACCTGGTATGTTTGATCTTAGTCAAATGGCCAAGGTACAATATTATAAGTTTTTAAAACTTCTGAAGAGTAATTTAACAGAAAACTATTCTCATTATGTTTTACCATAAATATTTTAATATCACTCCTTCCCTGAAAACTATGTTAATGACAGTGCAGAATTCTACATTCTCTATTAATTTCTAGTGATTTTAAGGGCAATTGCTATGGAATCCTATTACATTTCTATTGAAATCTACTAGTTTAATCTGTATTAAAGTCTACAGGGCTTTTCCATAAAGTAAAGACTATATCTAAGCTGAATTTAGTTTTACATTTAAAACATCTTTTAGGATCCCATATTCTCTAGAGGGCCTTTGTATAATGGCAGCTGCAAGTTCTGAAGTGTGAAGGGAGAACCGCACCTGAAAGTGATGCTCTATTATTTTGATTTTTAAGGACAAAATCTATTTTAAAATATACATAACAGTAATTTGAAGTCACAACGGCATTTTAAAATGTATTTAAATTCAATTTATTTAAAACAATTTAAAGAAATACTTAACAGTTATCTCACACTCCAGTTATCTCACACACACACCCCTGCATTTTTCAAATAGTTTGAGAAGGGAAGGCACCCACTCTTGGGGGCCTACCGTCTTGGTCACCCACCCCACATGGATCATGATGACTGTTAATGAAATATATGGTTTCAGAATAACAGCCGTGTTAGTCTGTATTCGCAAAAAGAAAAGGAGTACTTGTGGCACCTTAGAGACTAACCAATTTATTTGAACATAAGCTTTCGTGAGCTACAGCTCACTTCATCGGATGCATACTGTGGAAACTGCAGAAGACATTATATACACAGAGACCATGAAACAATACCTCCTCCCATCCCACTCTCCTGTTGGTAATAGCTTATCTAAAGTGATCACTCTCCTTACAATGTGTATGATAATCAAGTTGGGCCATTTCCAGCACAAATCCAGGTTTTCTCACCCTCAGCCCCCCCCCCCAAACTCACTCTCCTGCTGGTAATAGCCCATCCAAGTTGGGCTTGCTTATCATACACATTGTAAAGAGAGTGGTCACTTTGGATGGGCTATTACCAGCAGGAGAGTGAGTTTGTGTGTGGGGGGGGGGGGCGCGGAGGGTGAGAAAACCTGGATTTGTGCTGGAAATGGCCCAACTTGATTATCATACACATTGTAAGGAGAGTGATCACTTTACATAAGCTATTACCAGCAAGAGAGTGGAGGGGAGGAGGTATTGTTTCATGGTCTCTGTGTATATAATGTCTTCTGCAGTTTCCACAGTATGCATCCGATGAAGTGAGCTGTAGCTCACGAAAGCTCATGCTCAAATAAATTGGTTAGTCTCTAAGGTGCCACAAGTCCTCCTTTTCCTTTAGTGAAATATATGTCATTTGTGTTTATGTATCAAACAGAGAAGTGTATGTACATATGCATTCCATCTGTGATAGACCAGTGAACTCACTGACACCCACTGGAGTTCACTGGTCTATCACAGGCCAAATGGGATGATCTCTAAGGGACACTGTTTTTTCTACAATGGTCCCCACTGTAATGTCTCGGCACTGATGGGTTGGGGGGGGGGGCGGTTTTCTTTGTATAACTATTATGCACATGTGCTCTAAGATGTAGAATCAGACATCCTGCAAATCAAAATATCACACACACACCCCTCTTGCCCTCACCACAAGTGTTGTTACTTGAGTATATTAGTGAAATATATATTTTGGGCCCACTCCTGTCACTCTCATTCCTTTCTTGGGTAGCAATCCCACCAACTTCCACAGGCATGTAGCCTTAATATGGATAGCAGGATTGGGCCATGAGTGCATTAGCATGTGCTTATCTACCCCACACCCATGATTGTTACTCTAATATGTACCTGTGAATTTGACCACACATATGCAAATTTAACACACCCACGGGTACATTTACGTCTGAATTCTACTACTCTTCACTCATAAAAGTGAGAGGAAAAGACAGACAGACAAATGTATCCCTCTTTGCTCTAAGAAATAGCACACGTGATCAGAACACCTACAGAAACAATCCATAACGCCAGCCAGCAGCTTAATCCCAACATTCCAAACTACCACCACAAAAATTAACTCACCTGTGGAATTTTCTGTTAGACTCCACTTGCAACCTGAACAGTCTGCTGCTAGGAAGCCTGACAATAAAATGCAAGTATAAAATGCTGAACAAAGGGCAAAAATATTGCAGGGGGTGGTAGAACCAGAATAGCCCATGTACGGACAAGGAATATGCCCTCTTCACTCCACTTGTGAAGGACAACAACTGAACAGAAGTCATTCTTGCCCTTCATGGAATTAAAAGCCATATTCAGTGTCCACATATGGAGTATCACTAAAATATTAGATACGCTAAGACTATATATTTCTAACTATATTTTACATTACATAAACAGTTTAGGGGCAGGGAGTGTGCAATTATTACAGATGATCCCAGGTATTAATACTCTCTATCAGATCATTAGTGCAAAACCTTTCACCAGGAAGGAGATTTCTTGCTAATATTTAGATCAGTGACATAATCAGGCCACAGAAAGCCTGACAGGCAGGGCTGCTGTATGTTCCTAACAGCTATGGTCCCCATCTGTTAATGCTCTCCCCTCCACTCCCAGGGAAAGCGTGTGTGTGAGGTGAAAATGAAACAAAACAAAAAACACAAAACAAAACAAAACCAGACAGACACATGACCAAAGATGGATGCCAAACTGGGACTTCTCCACATCCCAGAAAGTTCCTAAAATCCAGGTTCTCTCCCCATCTGACCCACCAGTCACTTTAAACAAAAAAGATAAACTAGTCTTGAATAATTTTTTCAAGTTACAACAGACTTAAAACTAAATGAGTTTTCAAAAGTTAGGGTACACGTCACACTAGGATCACATATGAACACCAGCATTAGCGCACACTGTCGAGCATTTAATACGTGAAGGTATAAAGCAACTATTGTTCAGGGAGTAGAGTAATATGTAACCAGATACTCTCTGGGTTCATCTAAAAGATGCCTTTCCGAGCATTTCACTGGCTTGTTCAGCAGTGAACATATTTCTGCTAACACACAGAGCTACATTCATGGCTGACAAACAGGCCAAGATATGCAGGTTCTTTTCTTCACTCACTTTTGTGTGTGTTAGAAATGGAGTAAACCTGTGTTCATCAGTGCAATAGGCTCGTGTTAACTGTTCCTTATGGTTAATTGAGTGCCTATGGTTGGTTTTACTTTGAACCCCATTTTGATGTGTTTTCTTAGGCCAATCCAATGGTATTTGATTTAAAGGCAGAAGACGGATACTGTAAAATTGCCATCATGAGGCTCTCTATTAATCCTCACTCAATGGCTCTGAGATCAAATTGGCTCAGTTAACCCGCCAAATAAAGTTTTCCTGCCTGTACCGCAAATTCCGTGTGGAATCCAAAAGCGCACCTGGGGCCTGACTCTTCAGTCACCCTTCCGCTATAAAGGACAATTCTGACTGTGGAACATGAAGGGGAGTGAGATAACATCTTTTACCTCACCCACCTTGTCTTTCTAACATCCTGGGACTGACACAGTCCCAACAACACTGTACACAACTGTGGAGCATGCAGCAGACTAGAATCCGGCTCCCTCTCATGGAATTCTACCAGCTCCGTTGGGGTCTTCACTCGGGAACAGAGATGTGTTCTTTTGAGTTTGCTAATTGGAGTCAACTAACGTGAAGTAAAATTCTAGCGAAGGCATGATATGCAAATTGCTTTGTCTTCACTAGGATTTCACTTCATGTTAGTTAACTAACTCGAGTTAAGAACACACTTTTTTCCTTGTGAAGACAAGGTCATTGAGAGAGTCCAAGCTTCCTGCCTTTTCTCCTCCAAAGTAACACCTAAAACTAACACCTATGCCCCCCACCTCCCTTCCAATAAAGCAGTCCTGCTACAATGACCACACACTGTTCTTTGTTCTGTTATGTGCCAGATTGCCACAGCCTATCCTTTCACTGCCTGTAGACGGTACATTTTTAGGGCAGGAGCCTGTTAGCTGTTTGGCACACATTCCCCACTGTACATGTCCTATGCACCTTCAGCACTGTAAGCAATAAATCAGAGTAAACACATGACTCAAAGCCATAGTAGGTGTAGCATAAGGGACAGTTTTTACAATCAATATTTTTTAAAAAGCATTTTCTTGCATTGTGTCTTTGTTGTGTAGCAGGTGGAGACTATTTATTTTTGGTACGCTACTGCCTTTGGCAGATTACTGCTATTTAACTCTGCATATCTGTTGATAAAAAAGGGTTTAGAGGCTGGGACTGATGACTAAAACATACATTTGTGTGTCATAAGCCACACACATCACAGGTTTTACTGAGTGTGGTTAGCTAGTATGGTACTAAGCAATTCTTGGGCGCGTGTTCACCTCAAGAGGGATCCACACAGACAAATACTCAAAGAAGAATTAAGCAGCCCCTTCCATAAGAGGTCTGTTTGTTCTCTACCTCACGGCAGTGGTTCTGAACCACAGGTACATTTACCTCTGGAGCTACACAGATGTCTTCCAGTGAGTACTCAGCTCATCTAGATCAGTGCTTCTCAACCTGGAGGCTGCAACCACCGGGGGGAGGAGGGGTGCGGTGCGGGATGGCTTTAGGGGTGGCAAGCAGGATCCCACAAAGCTAAGTTTCATGCTTCAGCTCTGGGCGGCGGGACTTGGGCTTCAGACAAGGCTCACAAGTGAAAAACAGGTTCAAGTATCACACTAAAATGTAAGTACAATATTTATATTCCAATTGATTTATTTTATAATTATGTGGTAAAAATGAGAAAGTCAGCACTTTTTCAGTAATAGTGTGCTGTGACCCTTTTGTATTTTTATGTCTGAGTTTGTAAGCAAGTAGTTTTTAAGTGAGGTGAAACTTGGGGTATGCAAGACCACTCCTGAAAGGAGTACAGTAGTCTTGAAACTTTGAAAACCATTCCCTTAAGGGACAACAGAACAGGTTAAAAATTCTGATTGATACAGGAACAGAAAAAAGTAACTCCCAGTGTTGAAAAAATAATTCTGTTATAAATATTGACAGGTAACATTTTCAAAAGCTCAATGTCTTAGAAGCCCAAGTTCCATTTTCAAAAGTGAGATAGCACTTTTAGAATCTAATTCCTACATTGCATTTAGACTTCCTGAGTGCCTGTCATATCCGAAATGGGACTTAATGTGCTTTTGAAATTCTTACCCAAGAATCTCAGTACAAATGCATTTTTTAAGATGACACATTGTGATTTAAAAGCTAGCAGTGGGTTAAATTCATTGAGGATGTAACTCCATTGACTTGTTGACTCCAGTGACTTCAAGGGAGTTGAACCAGAACTTAGACAAAACAATCTACAAGATCATTGCCAATTTGGCTTGACCTATACTGAAAGTAAACACCCATGATTTCAGAGGTTAAGGGGCAACAGAGCCATGAATACAGCTGCAATAAAATATATACATTTACATTCTAAAGTACAATGAACACACGGTTTTGTGCACATCAATCTGCATCTGCTAGAGCTTGAAAATACACAGAATTTGTTTTAGCAGGGGAGAAATTGGACGGCTCAGGGGAATAGAAAATAAGAGCCTCTCACCAACAGGTCTCCTGTTCAAATCTGTCCTAGCCAGTCGTAACAGATGGCCATTTCTGAAGGCTGTTCAGTAACTTATGAACTGAGGGACTGTCTCAGTCAGTTTCCTAGTGGACAACTTGTCCATGTCACAAACACATGCTGCTGGCATTTTTGGCAGATCCAGTGGAGAAGCAAAAGATGATACAGGCAGGTAACAACTACTCTCTACCTGATAAAAGGAGCTCCCGCCAGAAGAGGGTTGAATCAGATCAATGGGATCGTATGTAGGAAGATCATGCTGCAGCTGCCTTTGCGACACCTATTCTCAGAGTCTCAACAACTGAAGATTAGACAACTTAGTTCATGATTGCCTCTTGTGCTTTGTTCCTTGTAAGGAGGATCCTATGAATATTTACCAAGCTTCCCCTGGAAGATGCTTTGAGTTTGCTGACTAAAATCACCGGGGGAGGTAGAGACGAGGAAATTGAAGGATCCTCAGAACTCCAAGACCAGGAGGAGCCACACACATTCTCTCCTTGAAAACGGAGAGAAAATTACTGTGATCTCAAGACCAACTATGGGAATAGTAAATGGTGCCATGATCAATTCTGAACAAATTCCAAGCTAATGTCCTTTCTCTGGGTCTCCCAGTGTCTCTGTGCTTTAGCCTGGGAGCTCTTGGGGCAAGGACTTTCTAACAGCATAGGGCACGCTGTCAGCACTTAATTGGTGTGGAATCCAAGACACCATGTGTACAGCTGTTATTTTGTAGAACATTCTAGTCTAGGAATAGCAGCTAGTGAGTAGCCTCCCTGGCAGAGAGGGCTATTTGAGAGTCCACAGAAGAAGAGTTATGTAGGATAGGAAGTTACCTCAAGAGTTATTTCTGCCCAGGAATAAATGAAGCCAAAGGAGTTCATTCTCAGTGGGGTGAGGATGGAGTCAAATTCAGATCTAGGCCCGCCCTTTACTGGAAAAGATCCAGGGGAAACTACTTTAGCAGCAATCGCTCTTTGCATCTCGTAATTTATTTCGCAGCTTCACACTGACTCAAAACCCCTTGTGCCCCCTCCACTGTGAGAAAGGGTTGCACAGTGACATCTGGAACTGCTCCAAGCACACTGCCCTCCTGACGGACTTGAGCAGCCAAGTAATTAGCACCCCTGTGCCACAGTAAAGCCCTATTTCCTGTCCAAGCGCGTTGCGCGCAGAAGCCTGACCCCCAAGGGGAAGACAGGCTCCTGGGGAGGGGCTTGAGTGGCTGTGTCATGCAGCCACAGATAGAATGCGTAAAGGTGGGTGGGCAGCAGTAGAAGTCGCCGCCCCAAGCCTTGTGTTCTCATGCCAAAGTCCGCAGTGCGGAAAAATAGGCCGATTCCTCTTGCAATCTTCCTACACAGCTGGTTACTGCCTGCGGATTACTGCAGTCACATGAGCTGCTTTACAGCAAAGCCCAGCTGTCTTCATGAGCTGAGAAGGTCACTGGGAAGACACCCGGCTCAAGAGAGAAACATGCTGCCCTCCACAGGGCAGCTGAGGGCATGATTTGCTGCCAAAGGCAACAAGGGGCAGCAGCATTAACATTTCCCTCCTGGTCACAGGGCAAGAGAAAAATGGCTTCACATTCAAGCCTGTCATCGTGACCCACCCAATGACAGCAGAGAGCAAGTATTTGCCACCTATGTCAGTCTCACCCCATTCATTTGCTGGGCTGCAATCGGGGGGGGGGGGGGGCACAAGATGGTGGATTTGCCAGGAAGTGACAGAATGGTCAAGTTGGAATTTGCCAGTGGCTATTCCCAATTTGCATTTAGGATTTGAAAAATCGTATCAGATGACTGCTCCATAAGGTCTGGGTACTCTGTCTACAGCAGAGGCCAGTACTTGGTGATTCAGACAAAGGCCACACACTGTGTTAACTAGCCATGCTGTACACTGGGGTGGCAGAACATTCCTCCCTGACCCCTGTCATGATCTGCTGACACCTTGAGGCATGCGGACTGATCACTCCTTTCTTAGCACAAGTAGCTAGAAATGTTATCCAGCCCCTTTTCAAAGCCAGCAGCAGCACTGGACTCTTTAGGGAATAGCAACCAAAGGATGAAAGTGATACGTTCTATAAAAGCAGAAGCACAAAAGTCCTGTGTGACCAGCTCATAAAATTAATTCCCAAACACATGCTGTCTTTACCACTATGCCATGCACACCATTTTAGGGCCCCACCTCTAATCCTTACTCACAGGAGTACTTCCATTGACTACAGTGAGATAGCTCACATGGGTAAGGGCTACGAGATTGGGCTCTTATTTAAGTCCTAGAGGCAAAAGGTTTTTAAATCAGTCTGTGCTGCAGACTACATGATGAAGGCTACACTGACTGGGCCTTACTCTTTCTGGGGCGAAAGAGGAAGACTGGGTCTGACTCCACTGTGAAGGAACTTCAATTAACATACATGTCAAGGCTATTCCTCTCTTAAAGGGACAGATGTACAAACACGCTTCAGTGCTTGAAATTAAATTAAACAGAAATTTATTTGGGAAAGCCCCTGTTTGCAGCTTAACTTACAAGGGATTTCTTCTGCCTGCAGGGGACGTTTATAGGAGGAACCGTCTCACTTCGTAAGATGCCTTATACAGTTACAACAGCTTGCTGGGATTTGAGCCAGCTTCCCATTTGGATCAAATTGCATCCCTCTGCCACTGACATCCATTAAGAGCGAGCCTGTAGCTCAAAGCTGCCCTCAGGTTCGACTATTTTTCTCCCACCAAAGAAAACCCCCATAACATTTTCTAATGGACTCTTTACTCTTTTCCTAAAAACAGAGGGTGCCCAAACTTTGCCCAGCTAATAGCCCTGTGGGCAACCTGCCAGGATTCCGAGAGCCATGCCCTAGTTGCGTCAAAAAATTCAGAGTGCAGCCAGCCTCATCAGAAACAGAGAGGCACAGAGATGGTAGAGCCCCTCCTGATTGAAACTGATTCAGGGTAACCACAGGCTGCACATCAGTGTCCTGTGGGCCACGGTTATACCTCGGCATCACTTCAGTCAACCCTGCCTTCAAGGGGAGAGTACGGGTAGAAAAATGGTAATGCAGCTAAGGGCATACAAGGCCCAGAAGAAGGCTCTCAACATGTGGTCTGAGGGAAAATCTGCTTCTCCCAGGAATTATATCAGCCACCATGGAGCCTGAAACTGCACCAAAAGGACCAGCTGCAGCAGGTGCTACTTCACTCCCCTCTATGCAGGACCCAGACACCAGAGGATCAGCAGGGATCAGAGAGCACAAGGACCAAAAGGTCCCCCCTCCCTCCAAGTCTCCCTCTTGTGGGCTGGCACTCCCTTAGATACCTCACCAGCTGTCTGTTCATGGAGGCAGCTTGACTAGGCCCCTGAACAAAGGAGGGGGCTACTGCAGTACTTGTTCAAGGCTGCCTGATGACTGATGACAGAGGATGGTGAGCAAGGAACTTTGGACAGTGAGAGTGGTGGAGAAGATTGAGTGAAGGGGCACTTTTTTGCATGGTGGCTGCTATTAGAATGGAAGCTCTTTGGGGGCAGGGACTGTGTCTTCCTACATGTTTGAGGAGCCCTGAGCACATTTTGGCCATTGCCACAAGCAAAAAATATATGTTTGTAATCATATTTGGCGTCAGAGTCAGGAACAGAGCCCCACCTTTCCTAAAAGTGTGTAGAGCAGAGAGAGCTTGGCTGGAATTTAAGGAGCAGCTTTGGGGTTGATCTTGTTCTGCTGCCACAGTTAGACAAATCCTGCTTTGAACTTGTAAGCCAGGCAAAATGACTCTGGATGCCATTGCTGTGAGAAAGGGAGGGGATGCACCACTGGCTGCTTTGCGGACTATAATTGTGTTTACAACAAAGTGCAGTGCACCCCAAGCACTGCAAAGCAAATTGCCCTTTGTTATTTAATTAGTGCAGCTCATCAGGATGACACCATCCAGACCCACCCTTGGGGGGAAGCAGTAATGCTACCATTTCTACATCGCTGAGCACTCACAGCTCCCTGTGGTCCCAACTGTTTGAAAATGGACCCACGCGGTCCTGAGACCGGGATGTTCAGCTGAGGGACTTTTTTCTTTGTAAGCATTTGTCCATCTAGCTCTGTGTCTCCACATGACACCGCGTGGTGAGACATGCCAAATCAATAGTCTGTCATTCCCCACCCCCAAATAAGGCTGTTCCCCCATAATCACTCCTCCTCAGGCAAAAGCCTGAGACTGACTTGTCAAAGTTGCCTAAGTGATTAGGCACCCAAATCCCACTGTAATTCAACAGGATTTGGACACGTAACTCTTTCAAGCAACTTGGAAAAATCAGAGCGCTCGTGACACAGGGTGCATCGTCATTAGGAAGAAAGGACTTGCACTGAGGAGCCAGAACTCTTTCTGGCGTGATCACACAGAAATGGTGGTTACATTTAGGGAGTGGGACGCAGAACTGCTTTTAAATCTCGCGGCAGAAATGAAACCCACAAGCTGCGATTTTTAAGATGCAAATAAAATTAGAGGCCCAAGTAGATGCCGAGGTCTCGCTGAGATCAGTGCGCTCTCCTCCAGCTCAGAGCAAAGGGGAACATATTGCAGTGATGATGAACGAGGAGGGTTGCTGTCTATTTCTTTAAATGTAATGTTAATGCCTTGTAATCAGCTTTAATTTTTAAACAGACCCAGCCCTCCTGTCCATTTCCCCTAATTCATGACACGTGGAAGGTAAATGGCCCTGTGCTTAAACCAGGACAGCATCAGCTGTGACAGCTGGAGGGACTGTAAGTCTCAACTGCCTGATAATAGGAGTGGATGTCAAAATTCTTTTTGGGGGGGGTGGGGGACCAGGGAGGGCAAGGGAGGTAGGGGAGATGCTACAAGGTCATCAGGGAGCTGGGAAGCAATGTTTTCAGACAAGGTATATAGTTCACTGCACTGATGGGAAAGTCTGCAAGGGGACGCATGGGGGGCGGAGGCACCCCCCCCCCCGATTTGCTGCGTGGCTTGTACTGAGCATGCTCAGTAACATTGCTGAAGCCGGCTGCCCTCACTCTGCCCCCCCACTATCGGCAGGGCACGGGTCACCCCAAAGATACTAGAGATGCTCCAAGCAGCATTCAAGCTGAAAGGGGGCTTAGTGGGGACTCCCAACTGCTGACAGTTCACCCTCCTCTGTGGAAACTTGTAAACCATCGATAGCTCACAGAGATGCCTCTGAGAAGCAAGGGGTGTGTGTCTTTAAAATGTACCAGATTGCACCCAATAGATAATTAAACACAAATCCAAGCAAGAGATGACTACAGATGTCCCTATAGGGCCAATCCCTCTCTCCTTGCAAATGACTCAATTCAAACCCAGGTTGCAGAGATAAGAAGGGCAGCCTGAGAATTCAAGGGAGCTGCTGCGACAGAGTCATTTGTGTGACAGAAGCATCCAAACTGCAGGTGACTCTCCCCACTCCCACCAAGCTGATGTCAGTGGAAAGAAGAAAATGGAAGCGGGTATATCAGTTGCACTTTGCATTTATAAAGAGCCTTTCATCCAAGGATCTCAAAGCACAGCATAGGCCATTAAGACAACATTCCCCCAGGCGGGATATTACACCCAGAGTAAAAACGAGGCACCCAGAAGGTAAGCGACTTGCCCAAGTTCACATAGCGGGAGAGCTAGGAACGGAACCTAGGCTTCCAGCTCCAGTCCCTGCTCTAACCACTAGACAAAACCTCCCTCCCTGTTGAAATCAAGGCCTTAGGAAAAGCTTGCTTAGATCGTGCGAGCCTGCAATATGCCCATGCTTGTTCTTGGGGGACCAAGGTATTTGGATTAAAGGAGAAAGCAGGCATCCAGGGCAGTACACAAGCGAGTTCTCGGCAAGGCAATTTTTAGCCCCAGTTGGTGGGCGGACACATATTAATGGCAGCAGCCATCTCATCACCAGTCCTATCCTGTCAAAGCAAAGGAGCGCAGAGCCCGGCACAGCCCAGTGCCAAAAAGCCAGCCGAAGATGGGGGTGCAGTCAGCGCTGGCAAAGATTAATGCTCAACAGCAAGTTAGGGCAGTGACAGGAGGAACATGCAGTCTAACATCCTGGGTTTTAAAGTGGCAGCGTTTGCCTTGCAAAGGGGAGCAAACATTGTTCTGTGCTGGCAGGGCCCAAGAATGGGCGGTGCCAGTGGAATAGGGATCCCAGCCACTGAGTGCAATGAGTGTGGCAGTTCTCAGGCAACAATGCTTCCCATCCTCAGACCAGAGCATCAAAAGGCCCAGTCAGAGCTAATCTTTCACTGAAGTGCTGGGAGTCACTTTGGGAGGGAGAGGAAGCAGGCAGCACTGAGCCATTTGCCACATGTGATCAGAAGACTGCAATTCCTTCATCATGCAAGAAGCGACTTCCTGTTTACCTTGTGGTTTCTCCTGGTTTTGGATGCCAGCGGGGAAGGAGTGCAGGCATGGAGTGAGCGAGCATATGCAGAAAGTAGCCAATGCAAATCTTTGCCAGTCATTTGACAAAGAAAATGCTGGCCCCTCCCGTCTGCTGGTCCATTCAGAAGCCATCTGCTACAATCATCTTCTGTGCCCCTTCTTCAGACCATGTTTGAATCCCCCTGCCTCAATGCATCAAATTCAAACTACTACTTCTCAGACCCTACAAGAACTCTCTCCCCGTCTTGTCCACGTATCTCTAATTAAGCAGTTCCCCCCGCTTCACTCAACACCCCATTTGGGCAATTTTCCCTGAAATCGAGACTTACAAGGGAAATATATTTTTAAAGGCAGTTTGGCATTTACACCAGATTAATGTGCAAGTTTCCCTTCATTTTTCATTGTGCAACGGGCCACCACAGTAACCAGATCATCAGTGCTCTACACCTCCTTGCCCTTGAGGCATTCAAAGGCAAACACGGGTAATTTCTCATTCTACAAGTTTGTCCTACGTGTTAGTCCCTTGATCTTTATTTTCATTCTGTAGGTCTTTGGGTGATAAACACAATGGGCCCCAGGCTCCTTTCCCACCATTCCTTTCCCTGATGCACTTTGAATTGTAACTGTTTGTACAGAGCGTGACAGGACCCTAACTCTCCCCACATGTCTGGAGATCCACCTGCTGCACTCACATGCTCTCCTGGGTCTCATCGGCATAGCCCTTTACACGGTGGCACAAACAGGCTTCCACCTCGTGGCTGTTCCTTAGTTTGATCTTGCCCAGGAAGTACAGATCCCTCAAGCAAGCCGAGGAAATTTGCTGCATTTCATCTGATTTTTGTATCTCAATCGCATCGCTAATTGCCATCACGTGGTGATAAGAAGCTGCAAGTGCCTGCCCCTTTGAAATGAGAAATACCCATCTAAATGCCTGTTTACCCTACGCTAATTTGTGAGGCATGCTTCTATACAGATGCCTGTTTCCTTTGTTTGCAAAAGCACAGGGCTCGATAATCCCCCTTTGCTCACGTCAAACAGGCCTAATGCTCTCTCCCTGCTTTCATCACAGCCTGATAATCCTGCCTCGCCCTCACCGGTAAGCCTGTCTCACTTCGGTCATGCTGAAAATTGTTACTGAGAAATTTACATCTCTTTGGCAGGCTCATCTTCATGCCCATCTGCACCCAGGACAGAAAACCAGCAGAAAAATTAGCATGATTATCTGTCCTTCTAGCCAAACAGATGCCTAGACTGGAAAAGCATCTGCATGTCAGAACTGAGAGGCACCAGCAAAGCTATAAGTGGAATGGAAGAGCAGAGGATGCTACCAGTCAGGATTGAGGTGCATCAACAGAGATCTTTGAGGGGGTGGAGATGCAAATTGGCTGCACCGAGCTCAAGGCAGTGTAATTAGTTCCCCAGTTTTCCCTTAGCTGTTTCTCTCTAAGATCAGTGCAAGCTTCCTTCCTGACAGCCCCAACTCTTTCCCCTGCTCCCAACCTCATGTGTTCTTTTAATCCACTCTCTTTAGTTGGGAATCCGTACAAGTTAACTCATACAACCCTTCTTCTTCTTCCAGACTGCTGAAAAAGCCATTTATTCTGCAAAGCCTTCCAGCTGTAATGACCACTGGCCACTCTGTGTTTGTAAATTGTTATATAATGGACCCACTGATGCTATTAGACTAAGCTCCGTGGGGCAGTGATTCTGGTCTGCCTTTGGCATATTATACCTCCTGGCCAAGGCTGTGTACAGTTATGGCCCTCTATAAATAATATGTAGGCACAAAATTCTCCAATATTTAAAAATGAAACGCCATTGAGATGATCTCAAGCCCCAGATCCATTTAAAAAGGGAGGCTGCAACGTGAAGAGATCCAGTCAATGGAAACTGCACTGCCCAGCAGTGCTGCAGTCTCTCCTTCCCGACAGTCTTCAAGAGTCTGTCTCCCTGTCCCTATCCATCTAAACCAGGACTGTTGATTAATCGCAGTTAACTCTCACGATTAACTAAAAAAAATTTAATCATGGTTAATCGCAGTTTTAATCGCATTGTTAAACAATAGAATACCAATTGTAATTTATTAATTATTTTGTTTTTTTTCCACATTTTCATATATATTGTATTCTGTATTGTAATTGAAATCAAAGTGTATATTTTTTATTTTAAATATTTGTACTGTAAAAATGATAAAAACAAAAGAAATAGTATTTTTCAATTCACCTCATACAAGTACCATAGTGCAATCTCTGTCATGAAAGTGCAATTTACGAATGTAGATTTTTTTTTGCGGGTACATAACTGCACTCAAAAACAAAGCAACGTAAAATATCAGAGCCTACAAGTCCACTCAGTCCTACTTCTTGTTCAGCCAATCGCTAAGACAAACCAGTTTGTTTACATTTACAGGACATAATGCTGCCCTCTTCTTATTTACAATGTCACCTGAAAATGAGAACAGGCATTTGCATGGCACTTTTGTAGCTGGCATTGCAAGGTATTTACGTGCCAGATATGCTAAACATTCGTATGCCTCTTCATGCTTTGGCCACCATTTCAGAGGACATGCTTCCGTACTGATGACGCTTGCTAAAAAAACCAATGCATTAATTAAATTTGTGACTGAGCTCCTTGGGGGAGAATTGTATATCCTCTGCTCTATTTCACCCACATTCTGCCATATATTTCATATAATAACAGTCTCGGATGATGACCCAGCACATGTTGTTTAATTTAAAAACACGTTTACTGCAGATTTGACAAAATGCAAAGAAGGTACCAATGTGAGATCTCTTAGGATAGACACAGCACTCGACCCAAGATTTAAGAATCAGAAGTGCCGTTCAAAATCTGAGAGGGACGAGATGTGGAACATACTTTCAGAAGTCTTAAAAGAACAACACTCTGATGTGGAAACTACAGAACCCGAACCACCAAAAAAGAAAATTAACCTTCTGCTGGTGGCATCTGACTCAGATAATAAAATGAACATGCGCCGGTCTGCTCTGCTTTGGATTGTTATCGAGTAGAACCGGTCATCAGTATGGACGCATGTCCTCTGGAATGGTGGTTGAAGCGTGAAGGGACATATGAATCTTTAGCATATCTGGCACGTAAATATTTTGCGACGTCAGCTACAACAGTGCCATGAGAACGCCTGTTCTCACTTTCAGGTGACATTGTAAGCAAGAAGCAGGCAGTATTATCTTCTGCAAATGTAAACAAACTTGTTTGTCTGAGTGATTGGCTGAACAAGAAGTAGGACTGAGTGGACTTGCAGGCTCTAAAATTTTACACTGTTTTATTTTTGAATGTGTTATATTTTGTACATAATTCTATATTTGTAAGTTCAACTTTCATGATAAACAGATTGCACTACAGTACTTGTATTAGGTGAATTGAAAAATACTATTTCTTT
Source organism: Eretmochelys imbricata (assembly GCF_965152235.1). Classification (NCBI taxonomy): domain Eukaryota; kingdom Metazoa; phylum Chordata; order Testudines; family Cheloniidae; genus Eretmochelys; species Eretmochelys imbricata. The sequence continues at coordinate 355,145,177 of NC_135572.1, forward strand.
TGTTTTTTTACAGTGCAAATACTTGTAATCAAAAATATAAAGTAATCACTGTACACTTTGTATTCTGTTGTAATTGAAATCAATATATTTGAAAATATAGAAAACATCCAAAAATATTTAAATAAACGGTATTTATTCTTTTATTGTTTAACAGTGCAATTAACCGCACGATTAATCGCTATTTTTTAAATAGCGATTAATTTTATTAACTGCTTGACAGCCCTAATCTAAACACATGCTTGGTCAGGCTCCTGCTACCAGCTACTGCACCTCCACGTGAATTAAACTGCTTCCCCTTCCACATGCTAACAGGTGTTTAAACAGGTGCAGTCCATTTTCTTCTGTCTGAGCCCTTTCCAATTCCAGCCAACTTTACACACAGATGTCACTACAGTCCCATTTGCCTGTCTAGATATCACAATATTTTCTTTCCAATTATTTAAGAACACGGCATTTGAGACAACAGCTCAGACTGGTGGGTCATCAGCTCCAGTATCCTGACTGACAATACCAGGTACTCAGAAGAAGGAGAAACCCATCATGCACTTAGACAGTTTTACACTGCAGTGAAGCAGGAGATTTGATTTCCCTTAGCTATAAATGTTACTGCTCATAAGATTATCCACAGCCCTTTTTCAGTCCAGCCACAGTACCGGACATTCTACCTCTGGCAATGCTGAATTCAGCTCTAGTTCCTGGGGTGTCTAGGTACAAAGAGAAGTTTCCCCTTTATAATCAGCCTGTTTCTCCTGGAATACAGGTATCACCTCCTGACAGTAGATGGAAAAACAACAATATAATGGATGGACATAACACAACCAAACAAGGAGGGAAGAATTACATCTAATGGCTGAAGTAAAGGAATAGGAGTTAGGACACTTGGGTTCTATTCCCTGCTCTGTCAATGACTCTCTGTGTGATCTTGGGCAAGTCAGTTAAACTCTATTGTCTCCATTTAGCTATCAATACAACAAGGGTAACAACCTTCACACCACCACCTCCCTGAGAGGTATGGAAATCAATGTTTGTAAAGTGCTTTGACATCCTGGCATGATAGGTGCTAAAGAAGGGTAAAGGATTTTTAGAGAGGAACATTTACTGGAAATCTTAGTAAGTTCAGTCTTTGTTAGAATCAACTGGGCAAGGAGAATTTGTGGGTTAATTCAGTCGCTGATCTAAGATATCTTCCCCTTCTCCTTGCTGCAGCCAATCACATCCAATCACTCACATTTAATCTCCCACTGATGGAATTGCATTCTAACAGCTTATACTGATTGGCTGCATCAGATGAGTAAATGTTTATACCCCAGCAGATCCTTACTCTGAAACCAGGGGAGAACTCAGACTAAAAAAGCTAGATGCATAGGGTGGAGAAGGGTGAAACAAATTTTGAATGACAATACGGAAGCTGAAAATTCCTCTCCCTTGTCTGGAGATGGAGGGCAGACAGCGGGAATTGATATCAAAGTCGCCTTCCATCCCTACAGGGAGACGTATTAGCTGATTACATAATAAAACTAACTGCATGGTGCTTCCAAGGACTACTGCAGAGACAAATACCTTCCCTTTAATGCCACCAGAGATTACAGCAATCAAAGAGGAGAGGAAACAAGGGGAGGGATTGGGGTGAGGTTCTGCGCAGAGGAAAATGCCGCAAACAACAGTCTCTTTCCTAAATGCATTGTAAATCCCATCTGATTTCAAAGTCTGCTGTAAAAACTATCTTGCATTAAAATGATTTTAATGCTGGATGAATGAGGTAGAGTGACTCAGATCCTGAGGCGGGTGGGAGGAACTGTCCAGAGGAATCCAGACCATGAAAGCACTTTGGGAACAGACCGAAGGGAACACGCCTGACAGATTTGCTAACCCACTTTTTATTCTTAAAGGGACACCAATGTGCTTTTCTAAATCTGACTGATTATAAAACCTTCCTGGAAGCTTGAAAACAGGTCATTTCTTTCTGGGCCCTTGTATTGACGAACACGGATTCCCTACAACCTTCGCACCAGGTTGCTGATGGAGCACTACCCAGCACAATTCTGTGGCTTCTTTTATGTTTTGGGGGGCAATAGCATCCTCAAGTAAGTTAACAGTTTTAGAAACAGGGTTTGCAGGTTAATTTGTGCTCCCCCTTCACGCTGGTTGACTCCACAGCAACAAAGCTAAATGCACCATTAGTGAAAGTTGCTATTGTTTTTTCCATTGTGTTCTTTGACAATAGAATGGTGATGTTTTAGAACATAAAGAACATTCCTAACCAATTATTTCAAGGTAGGTCAAATATGAGGCAACTATTAAAGGAGCTGCATTAGGTATGGAACAGACCAAAAGACAATGGCCATCACTTTGCAACCTGGTAATCCACTACTTTTTCCTTTGGCATTTATAATATTTAAAATAGTCCAATCCTTTAAAGCTGCATTTCCTTATAACTGAACACATGCCACACAGTTCTTAGGTGCAGACAGGTAAACATAAGTTCAATTGCATTATCAAGTCTTTTTAATAACTAATGCCTTTCATCCCTGAATTTGGACAGCAATGCTTTGTTTACCTTGGCAGTTGAGCAAAGGCATAACAAGACCATGGGACAGTTACATGTGGCTAGTTAGTATTAGCTACAAATGCTGATATTTGCCTAGGACAGAGGGACTCTGATTAGGGTCTCTAGGCACTCTGATAATATTAATAACCACTACCACAGCAACAATTGTGGTTGGCTAATTATAGTAGACACCACTCAGAACAGGCACTCAGATACTGTGAGGTGTACCACAGAAAGGCCTATCAAGAAAGCAAGCAACAGCCTGAACTGCGCTATGAAGAAAACAGGAAGAGTAGGGATGCATTCACTAGCGTGAAAGGTGCCACCAAAGCACATACACAGCATCATAGTGACAATTCTCCAGCAGCCAAAGAGGAGCATGTGAAAAAGTCCCACAGACGGCAAGGAAACCCTGGAGGGTAGCACCTTGCAGTCAACTCTCAGCCAAATTCCGCGGCCACCTCAAATTCCAAGGCCAACAAAGACCTTTTGAAAAGGTAAGAGGTGTAACCTGATTCATGACGCTCCATCGTGGTGAAGCCTTCCTTACAGCAAAAAAGCCCAACATCCCAGGTAACTTTCCCTTGGGGGATCAACATTACCTTCTTGCTAAGCAAAACTCCTGGCTTGTTACAGCTCATATTGGGACTTCCTCCCTTTGTTTCTCGTACAGGTTGGGTTTGTTCTGACTCATCCCATCAGTCAGGACTTGAGGGTTTAAGTGGAAAACAAAATGAAATCCAATTAAATATCTGTCCGCTCTTACCATTAGCATCCTGGACTCCAGTAAGCGCTCCCACGGCTGCTGCAGTTTCACCAGACAGGACGATTTGTCCTCCCCCTTGAAGGGTGGCTTCTGCAAGCGTGGCGACAGCATGGGCAGCTGCTTCACTGCAGGCAGAAGGGACAAGAAAAAGAATGATTAGAAAAAGAGAGCAACTCAGCTCTGATGTGTTTGGCTTTAACCAAGTGCCACAGAAGGAGATCACACATGCCAGGGTGGCGAGAGCTCTCACCAGGCCAAAGGAACTGAAATGATCGTGTAGTGAACAATCGTAGAGTGGAAAAGGGGTGAGGAATGGACTAGATGAAATTGTCTAGATGAAAGGACTATAAGGTGGGTCACAGGCGCCAACTTCCTCTTTACCCGGGGGGGGGGGGGGGGGGGTGCTCAACCCCCACTCCGCTCAGGCCCGCCCCAACTCCACCCCTTCCTCCAAGCCCTCACCCCTCCTCTGCCCCCAGTCCTGTCCCTGCTCTGCCCCCACAACACCTCTTCCCATCCCCTCCCCTGAGCATGCCCCATCCCTGCTCCTCCCCAACCCTCCCAGCTCCTCCTGCATGCCCTGAACAGCTGTTCTGCGGCCTGCAGGAGGCGCTGGGAGGGAGGGGGAGGAGTTGACTGGCATGGCTGCCAGCGGGCAGGAGCACTGGGGCGGGAGCGGAAGAGCTTGGCTGACAGTGGGTGCTAAGCATCCATTACTTTTTTTCAGTGGGTATTCCAGGGGTGGAGTGTATGCTCATAAAATCTGTGGATGGCACAAAGCTGGGAGTGGTTGCTAGTAATTTGGAGGACAGGATCAGAATTCAAAATGACCTTGGACAAATTGGAGAATTGGTATGAAATCAACAAGATGAAATTCAATAAAGACAAGTGCAAAGTACTATACTTAGGAATAAAAATCAAATGCACAACTACAAAATGGGGAATAAGTGGCTAGGCAGTTGTATAGCTGAAAAGGATCTTGGGTTTATAGTAGATCACAAATTGAATATGAGCCAATGATGTGATGCAGTTCCAAAATTGTTATATGTAAGACATGGGAGGTAACTGTCCTGCTCTACTCAACATGGGTGAGATTTCAGCTGGGCTACTGTGTCCAGTTCTGGGTGCCACAATTTGAGAAAAATGTGGACAAACTGGACAAAGTCCAGAGGAGAGCAACAAAAAAGAAAAGAAGTTTAGAAAACCTGACCTATTAAGGTTAACAAGTTAACTAAAACTGGGCATGTTCAGTCTTGAGAAAAGAAGACTGGCGGGGGTGGAGGGGCACACTGATAACAGTCTTCAAATATGTTAAGGGCTGTTATAAAGAGGACTGTGCTCATTTGTTCTCGATGTCCACTGAAGATAGAAATCTATCAGGTTAATGTGCAGCAAGGGAGCTTTAGGTTAGACATTAGGAAAAATTTCTTAACTATAAGTAAGGGTAGTTAAGCTCTGAAATAGGCTGCCAAGGAAGGTTGTGGAATCTCTGTTATTTGAGGTTTTTAAGAACAGGTTAGCGAAATACCTGTCATGGATGGTCTAGGTCTACTTGGTCCTGCCTCAGCACAGGGGGCTAGATTAGATGACCTCTCAAGGCCCCCTCCAGCCCTACATTTCTAAGATTCTATAACATGACCCAATTGGCCCTTCCCATCTCTAATTTCCCCTATTCTAAAATCCCTCTTAAAGCACATGCAGTTTCCTTAATAGCCTTTTGCAAGGGACTTTTGAAAAGCCCAGGTAAGTTATAGCAAGTGGTTTTCCCTTACGCACTACTTTGTGGACACACAAAAAATTCTAACAAACTGGAGAGGCACGATCTTCCTGTACAGAAACCAGACTAGTTTTTCCTCATTAAAACACAATTTCCTTCGTGTTTCGTAATTCTACCTTTAATAATTGTTTCAACCAATTCACCTTACCATGAAGTAAGGCTCCCTGGTCAGTTATTCCCAGGATATCTTCAGCTCCTTTTATCCAAGGCCAAACGTTTGCTACCCTCCAGCCCTGTGGTTTAATAGTTCACTTTAAGGAGAGATTAGCAGCAGAGTGACCTGTTGCTATTCATATGTTTGGTCCAGAAACTCTTCTTTAGATAGCTGAATATCTGACAGTGCCTCACCTTAATTATCTGAAAAAGCAGATATGTCTTCTGCAGTGAAGATCAATGTAAAGAAATCATTTAGCTTCCCTGGGATCTTCCTTAATTGCTCCATGGTAGTCCAAATCAACCTACCCCTTTTCTTGCATGCTGCCTATGAGTTTTTTTGTTTTTATGTCCTTCTCTCTTGACCTTTTTAATTTCCATCATAGATTTTATTCTCCTTCCAGCTGACTTGGTTTGGGCTGGATTTTCACTTCTAAACTATGTCTGTTTGGCGCACAAAACCTCCCGTTGCTATTTGACCATACCATTTTGTTTTCTTGCCTTCTCGCTTCCTTTTGCCTAGGAAGTATGCCACAACTCCTGAGAATCTGCACTGGTATAAAGACATTTATAGTGTGGGAAGACCAGCTCCAATAAACAGACTTCACTTGCTGGAGCCGCCCAGCCTCCCAGCCATGAGAAGCACTTATTTAAATCCACTTTCAAGGGCAATTTAGCATCCCAATGAACTGTGAAGGCTGCATCACTGAATATAATAATAGTGCTTTGCTATACAAATGCTCTTTCCGTTTATGTTGATCTCCCCAAACGTTTATCTATTAACTCAAATGGCTGTACATTGAGCTTGCACCCATTTACTTGCACTCCCCCTCATTCTCTCTTGCTGGAAGTTGCTCCTCTGCTTCCCATCCCTAAACCGATTACAGAGATTGCCTCTTTTGTCACAGCTGCACACATCTGCTCTTTACAATGACACCACTCAACCAGGTACCCCTAGAGACACCATTCCAGCACCCAATGGAGTGATGGCAGCTTTGTGCTAAAATTAGGTAGACACCTTCCAAAAGCTGGTAATAGTTGCGAGCTCTTAAGGACCGGGGTGTCCTCGAGGCCTAGTGACAGCCCTACAGTGACTGGCAGGACAGCTGAAGGAAGTGGTGGTGGTGAAGGATGGTTATGCTCCTTGAGTCAATCCAGAACAAGACTTCTGGCCAATTAATGAATAGTATTGTGGGGCTGTGCAAAGTAAAGGGGTGGGTAAGACTTCAGGGCCTAGAGGAATCACACCTCTAGCCCCTGAGGAAAGTAAATCAGTATATTCCCACCCTCTAATATACTTCACAACTGCTGCCAAAGTCAACATCTCAACACTTCTATGAGTTTCTGCAGGTAGCCATATTCTCCCCTGTAGGTGATAAACATTTGAGTCAGCTCAGCTGCACTGCAGCTTGTTAACAAGACCTCCTGAGGCACCATTACTCTGCTGTCATCAGAAAGCAACACGCACTGTCACAGCAGAAGGGCCTGGGCTTTGTATTTTCCCCAAAGTGCACATTGTTCCCACATCCTACATCTATCTAAAGCAGCCAAAATGTTTACTAAACTCCTCACCTCACATTTTGAGGCTCTTGTTGCAGGTTCCCCCACTCCCTCCTGAAATACAAAGCTGGCTAAAGCGAGAGGTATTGCAGGGACCCCTGGGGATTGCTACTAGAGTTAAAGGAAGAACAGTTATTTCTACTAAGGATTCTGATTTTCAGAAGTTAATTCTGTTATTTAATTTCTATCTGCCTAAAAGTGTCTCTACAGTGGGATGTGGGCGTGAGGAGACAAATTATACATGACGAGGCTTGGCAGAATTCAACGTTTAGTTTTAATTGTTTTGATGGATTATATCAATGAGGTTTTTTTTCAGATTTTTATTGATCTACATATTGAAAACCGCTCCTGATACAGAGATGTGTTAGGCAGTGGAATAATCTACAAAAATGGTCAAAACCCTAGCCTTTGAGTCATTTAAAAGTACACCAGAGAACGTTCTTGCGATTACGACTGTAAGTGGCCATCCTACAGGCGGGGAAGGGTGGACTGTGTGAGAGTAGACCTCTCTACAGTGTTATGAAAACTTTGCGCAGGGCGGGCGGGGGGGTTGTCAGTCATTTTTCATATCAACCCCTGAAAAGAGTTAAGTGATTTTACAGACAGCCAGTCTTTATCAGTAGATAAAATTAATCAATATAACAGTGGCATACATGACCATGTTCTGAAAGATACCTGAATCTGGATCCCAGTCCTGGCCTCTTGCTGGGAGTAATGCAGAGGCATTGCATTCAGCCTATGAGAAGAATGCATTTCAAGTGACTCAGCAGCAACCTCTCCCATTGATTAAAGTGTGGCACTGTTTGGTACCAAAGAGGGAGAGATGGGATCGGGGTGGGGAGGAGAGGAGAGGAGAGGAGAGAGTGATCTGCTTGACACACCCGGGAAATAGTTCTGGGCTAGTCCTGGATCCTGCTGCAACAGAAACGTGGAATCAGTTTGTGGAATGCAGCTGGTACGAAGGTGGCTGTTTTAACAAGTGGTCTGTGGAAGAGGCTCCTGGAGCCCTCCATTAACATTCCATGCTTTGCTCTTCTCCTGGCAGGATCAACCCCTGTTCAGTAAACAGACTCCAAGAATGAGGAGGCTGAGTGCAAAAGCAAAGCACAAATATAAGATAAACCAGGTAGGAAAACCCAGGTTGGGTTCAGGCAATGAGCAATAATACCCTGGTCTTTGGATTCTTTTCCCTCTCCTTGTGCTTGGGACAGTCTCCCTCTTCTCACTCAGATCCCTTTCTCAACAGAGGCTTTCAAAACGTCTTTCAAAATGACCTCTGCAAGGTTCCTATCTCAACCTCAGAACAGCACTCCATACCCTCGGTCAAAACGTTGTTCTGCAAATAACCAACCATAGGGCTCACTCTGAGCCAAGAGCTCTCCACGCAGGAGGAGAAATCATTACTCAGGCAGCTTATTTCAGCTTTCCTGCTCCAGAACCAAACACAGGAGAAATACCTTCAACAACTAGCCTGGAAGAGAGATTCTGATTTCAGGTCGGAGGAGACCATACTACCACCCACCTGGTTAAATCAACATCATCCCTTTAACAGAGGGGCCCTCAATAATGTTGACAGAGAGATGGAGCTGCTTATTTAACAGGTGCTACAAGCACATTATAGCTCTTATCTCCTGTAAGTGGACCCTCAATGGACAAACAGGATGTATAGAGAGGGATGGGTACTAAACGTACCTTCCCTAACAGCACATTTCCATTTCTGTGAGCTTCCTCATATTACAATGGGACACTAGGAAATGATCTATGAATGCTTTGTCATGGATGGTTTGGGAATTCTCTATGGAAAAATCTCTATGAAAGATCCCAGACAACGTTCTTCCAAATGTATCACTGGCTTCTGTGCTGCCCTCATTGTGACAGATAGCAAACCTGGCAGAAAGGTCTCCCTCTTTCTGTGACCTTACCCCATTTAGTCCCCATAGCTCCTCCTCTCACATGTACCTGTTCAGTGCCATGGTAACGGTTGCTCCTTGTTGCATCTCTTGAGATGCTGCCACTGCTGCTTCTGCCAGCGATGCCACCGCCTGCGTGGCCTCCGAAGCCTGCGTCGTCTGGATAGTCATCTCACCCCCCTGTAGCGTTGCCCAGTTCTGCTCCACCTAGTTGGGTGAAGAGAGAAAGAGAAAAGTTCAGCTTCCCTGAACCTTTCCCACAGCTGGGTGGCTACTTCTTATAAGGAGGAAGTCAAACACTTTCAAGATGTCTTTGAAAAATCCTACATGCTTTGATTCTTCTGTACAAAGCATCCTGAAAGCACCTCTGTTGGAAAAAGAGGTCCTTTGGGAGCAATTTAGAAACTGAGCTACAGGGAACATTTTGGAAACCATCCAATCACTTCTCATTCACTATCAAGGTGTTGACTCCCAATCGACCCATGATGCCAGCCTCCATCACCTACCTGTGAACTTTCAAACACACGCATTCGTGATTTCTCCCATACTGCCCCTCTAAAGACATAGAAACTACCTCATTACCCTCCAAATCCCTCCTTTGCTGTGATGCCTACAGATGATGTGCCTACTATTTTCAAATTATTTGTATGCCCGAAGTGTCTAGGATCCCTAGTCATGGACCGGGACACCATCGTTCCAGGTGCTATATAAACACAGAACAAAAAATGTGATCTCATTATTTTCTTGTACTTCCTCATTTGTCTGCCCATATCCATCTGTTTTCTCCTGTATTATACTTAGAGTGTAAGCTCTTTGGGACTGTCTTTTTGTTCTGTGTTTACACAGTGCTGAGGACAATGGGGTCTGGTCCAGGACTAGGGATCTTATGAAGAATACAAATAATAAATAATAGTCACATTTGGAAACAGTTCTGTTCATGTCTTTTAATTATTTCAATCTCTCTCTCTCTCTCTTAACTAAGGACATGTACATGCATACAGGTTCTTGTGCTTGCCACCGAGTTCACCTTCTCCTAGCTGATCATTCTCCACCCCACTCTATACTCCTCCAATTGGGACCTCATGTGTATCAATGACTGTGCGGTCACAAACAGGATGTGAGCATCAGGAACAAAAGATCATCGAATCAGAGGATGAAGGTTCTTCAACCTTCAAAGAGCTGTGGACCGTTTTATATGAGAAAATTCCTCTCACAGACTCATCCCTGGTCCCAACTGCGTAAGTCCCTTTATTGGCTGGTGCTCAAATGTTTCATTCAACAGATCATCAGGAAGGGCACCACAGACCATTGTTACGGTATATGGAAAGAGAAGATATCTACTAGATCGGACCCAATCCATCCCACCGAGGCAAGGTTTTTTCTTCCAGTCTGTAGTATCCTCTTACCCATTGTGCCAGAGGTGAGGGGCTAAAGCAGAGTCTCAGGTCGTTATCTATATACAATATATATGTCAGCGAGCTCTCTAGCCATTGTCAGTTGTCATTTCCCTTGAGGGATCACGTCTGAGCAAGAGTTCAATGAGAGATCTGTAGGACGACGGGGTGGCCACATGGATTAGTCCCGGGAGACGGTTCTATGCACAGAGGGTGGAGTGGAAGAAGGTACAAAGATGATGCGGGGGTGGTGGAGGTGTGGCAAGGGAACAAACGGATGATGATGGCTAGCCCTTCTGGTGGAGTAGCGAGAGCTGCTCGATCAGATTCCAAAACAGGCACAGAGAGAAGACCCTGAAGGTGATGCGAAGAACCTTGAATTTGATGTCGTGGAGAAAGGAAGGTCTGTGGAAGGATTCAAGGTGGCAGGGGAGAAGTGAGGTGTTCAGGCAACAAGGAAGCAAGCGCAAGCTAATTTTAACAGCTGTGTTTTGTGTGGCCCTGCATCACTCATCCTTCCAGTTATCGGGGAAGCCAGAGGAGAAGTGGTTACAGTACCAGGAAGGGAGATGACGGGACAGCTGAAAGTTTAACGTCCTTATACAGAGGAAAAAAAGGGCTGGGTCTTAGAAACGGTGTGGGAGAAGCCGCAGCAAGGTTTGTGCGTCACCCCAAGAGGTGTGGGGCAAGGGAGAGGGAGGAGTCAGAGAGGAGTCCACCCTGGGCAGCAGGGCTGGTGGCCGGGAGGAAGAGGGCATTACCAGCGAAGACAGGGAGGGAAAACAAAGGTGTTCAGCTCTGGTCACATCAAGCTCAAGTTGATGCTCAGACATATGGAAAGAGAGGTCATAAACCAGGTTGAGGCGAGGGACTGGATGTAGGGAGTTTGGTCAGCAGCGGAGGGTGAGAAGAGTTGTGAGAAGGTGTAAAGATGACAGGATAAGCCAGGAGAGCAGATGAGGTGTGCAGAGAGAGAGAATAAGAACAGGCTAAAGATGGAGCCCTATGAGACCCTAACAGAAAAGGGGAGAGGGAAGAATCACCATCCCCACTGAAGAAACAACTAGAGGATGTGGGAGGAGAAGCAGAAGAGGATGGAGTCACAAAAGCTGAAGGTAGATTTCAAGGAGATGAATGAGTGAGCCAAAAAGCAGCCGTAGTTGAGGAGGATGAGGATGGAGCAGATATTTGGCCAGAAAGACGCCATTAGATATCTGTGTGAGAGAAGTTTCATGGGAGAGGATCAAGGGTGGAGATGGAGGAACTCGAAGGCAACGGTTGTAGACTGTATTTGAGTTTGAAGGTGAAAGGAAGATGAGGTATAAGTTAGAGAGGCAGATGGCATCAAGGATTTTTTCTTTTTTAGGCGTGAAGAGACCAGAATAGGCTTGTATTGTGAGGGGAGGAAGCCAGATGAGAATTAGAAGAGGAGGGTAAGGTTGAGGCAGGAGGAGAGATTAGATGAAAGCAGGCAAGAAACCCGTGTGTTGGTAATGGAGAGGAGAAGCATGTACTGGGGATGAGAGGAAGGTAGCGTTGGGTCTCATCAAACTTCTCTTCGAAAAAGTCAGCAGCATCTTATGTTGGAGGGCACAGGACAGGGAATAGAAGGCAGCAAATGATCAGCTGCAATTGCTGACCTCTGAGTTAGCAAAGCAGGAAAAAGTAATGAAGCTTGACCAGGAAGAGTGGAGAACCGAAGGAGGAGAGAATAAATCTGTAGTGAAGGAAGCCTGCATGGCAGCGAGACTTTTTACAGGGTATTCATGGGCAGCGGCACAGAAATGGATGAGGCAGATGGTGGGCATTAACACGGGTTGGAAGTTGTTGGAACAGACTTTACTGTGAGTGACAGGTGCAAAGGAGTGGAGGAGTGAGAGAGAGTGGAGCGGGGGGATTCAGCTGAGTCAACAAAAGATAGGGGGAAGAGAGAGGGAGAAGCTGAAAGTGGTAGAAGTGTCATTGACATCAGTGGACTGTAGGTCATGGCTGGGCTGCGCAGGAGAGGCAGGAGACAAGTGTGCAGTGTTGAAGGAGATGAAGTGATGGTCCAAGAAAGGGGGAACTTGATGATGAAAAGCTCAGAGCAGAAGCAGTGTGTGGTGAAGAGGTCAAGGGAGTGGCCATTTTGGTGAACTGGAACACTGATCCACGGTGAAGGTTACACAAAGGGGAGAGAGAACGACAAGGGAGTGGCTACGGATCAGATGGGGCATCAATGCAGAAGCAGAGGTCACCGAAAATGAGGTAGAAGAAATTGCAATGAGAGAGAGCGACAGCCAGGAGTCAAAATGGGAGAGGAAGGAGGATTAGAGGGAGTCAGGAGGATGGTAGAGAAGAAAAAAAGAGGAGACGAGCCAGAGGGATTGTTGGTCTCAGGGAGCGTGGTGGCAAGGAGGGAGAGAGAAGCATAATACTCTCACCATTTCCTCTAGGCACACCAAGGGACAAGGTGTGTGCAAGAAGTGAGAAGCGTGCATGAGAAAGTGGCTACAGAGGCAGCGTTGGGAGTGGAGGGGTGTGTGTAATCCAGGTTTCTTTAAGTGCCCAGAGACCAAGCGAGCGAGAGATGAAGAGATTGTGGACGACATAGATCTTCTTTTTGAGACAGAACAGGAATTCTAGAGAGAAGGAGCAGGGTCAAGGTAGATTACGTTGTCCTGCCTACCAGCCTTGACAAAGAAAAATGCTAATATCTCCAGACACTGATAGTAATTTCCGGAAAGGGAGAAAGGTTTCTGCCACATCAGCCAGGACAGGAATGGAGTGTGAAGTGCTAGCATGGACTGGGAGGGGAACCCGAGGTAAGAACACAGACACTTGGATTACAAGAGGTCAACCACCAAACTACAGTTTGTCTACATGAGAAAAGTTTTACCTGTTTAATAAATCGGTTACAACTTTGTGTTGACAAAGGTAAGATTTTCAAAGACAAGCTTCTAACTCTTACAGAAAGTCAATGAAGTTTGGCATCTAATGCCCATTTGTGCATTTGAAAATCTTCCCCAAGGCCTAAAGATAAAGATAACAAGTCCTAAAAACCCTCTAGTGAATATGAAGTACTTTTCAAGGCCAGAGCCCCGAACAAACAGCTTGCTTCTATTCGTTTTTTCAGCTACAAATGCTCTTTAATACAGAACAAAGCTGTTTTGTGCTGCCACCTATTGACATGAAAACCTTATCCTTACGGAGCAGAATAGGTGGACCACTCCACTCCAACATAAGGATGGTACTTCATCCGGAAACCTAGGCACGTGTCCAAAAGGGAGGACAACAACTTGCAGTGAAACAGCAGTCTCTTTGACTTAAGGGGGGAGGGGGGGGAGTTGGGGGCAGAGGGAACCAAGGAAGGCAATTCCAGTACCTTTCTGAGTTACAGGGATGGTCTTTATACAAAATGCATTTTGTTTCTTGATTTAAGAAAATTATGTAGGTTGTTTGGGGGTTTTTTTGCACTGTAAATTTAAGTGCTTCCTCTTTAAAAGCCTGGGTTTGGCATGATCAAGCCCTCAGTGGGAAATGCAGCTTTGCCAACTTTGAAAAATCAGGTTGACAAATATATAAATGAGTAAAAACGAATGTACTGTACTGTACAGTACTTTCCTTAACATTTATACGACTGTGCATTTATACATTGCCCTTTATCAGAGGAAAGTGCAAGCCAATTACACATTAAGTCAGTCTCAATAACCCTTGGAGGTGCTGCAGAGAAATGTTCCCATTGTACCCATAGGGAAATTGAGGCAAAGAGAAGTTAAGTGGCTTGCCCAAGGCCACACTGCATTCTGTTCCTGGCTCTGACTCGGAAAGTCCTAAACCTTAATCCCCCTGCCGTAACCACATGACTGGTGCTCTCGGCTCAAGGGTTATCCAGACAAGCACATGAATGAGTGTGTCTGGAGAGCTGCATACAGAATACATACATCTGCTATTATTCCAATGGACACTATGACTGAGATTTACATATACAAAACTTAGGAAATTCAGCCCTTACGGTCTCCTAGTAATTGTGCGTGCACACACCCCCCCCAAGTCCCAATTACCACAACACTGCACTTTTTGACTTTGACCCATGCAAAATATCCACGACAATGTTGCATTGATACTGATTTCAGCTTTTAACATGACAGCGTGCGGCACTAGGCTTTTGCATTCCCAGTAAACACTTAAGTGTGAAAAATGCAAGTGTGTCAGCAATGTCCATTAGCTACACACGACCACAGGGTGTGCTGCATCCTTGAGAAACAAACACGTCCCACACATCCTTACCTCTCCATCGGTTACCGCGGAGTAATTGACTTGTGCAACGGTAACTGTGGTAGGCAACTCGGAGGCATCGGCCAGAGTGGCGACTGTAGCCCCTGTGCCAACCTGCAAAATACCGCCACAAAACAGCAGTCAGACTGCAGCTCCCGCCGCCATTGTTCCCCTCAGGAGCCCACGGCTACCCCTCAGCTAAAGGGACACCCAAGTACATTAGACCCCAGATCACCTAAAGGGAAAACTGAAGGACAGAGTGTCCCGCACTGATCACTATCAATGCCCAGCACTTACCATACATAGGGCTATTGCTCTTCAAAGCGTTTTACAAACATGAATTCATCCTTAGCAGCCCTGTAAGGTCTATCCCCATTTAACAGATGGGAAAACAGAGGTAAAGAGGTTTATAGCCTGCTTCTAAGAAGCACTGAGCACTCAAACCCCCAAAGAGATGAATGGGAGCGTGGGTGCTCAGCATCTTGAAAAGGAGGCCATAAGTGAGCAGTGAAAGCCAAAGAGAGAGTCTGCAGCAGCAAGCTGGGCCAACTCGCCGCAGCTCAGAGAGCAAATCTTTCTGTGTGTGGGGGGGGCATAACCCTGTAGAGCAGATGCAGCCTGCAGTGACAGAAGTGGGTTTTCCTGTCACTGTAGGAACACCATCTCCCCAGGTGATGGTAGCTAGATCAACGGAAGCATTCTTCTGTTGACCTAAACTGCATCTACACCAGAGGTTAGGATGGCATAGCTACAGCACTCAGGGGTGTGGATTTTTCACACCCTTGACAGCCGCAGCTATGCCAACCTAAGTTTTAGGTGCAGACCAAGCCTAAGCTTTCATTTAAAAATACTCCAATCCCTAGTCCTCACAGCTGTGAGCATAGCCATCAAAACATGAAACAAGCGTCAACCAATGCAGTGATGTGTACCTGCAGACAGCTTGAAACAACAGCACTGAGAGGTGTTTGCAGCACCATTCATTTTAATGGGTGTTAACCTTGACAGCTAATAAGACTATAAATGTCAACACTTAACTATTGCAACTGTTGATAAAAGCACACATGGAAACAAGAGGGATGAGTCAGCTGAGGTCAGTTGTGTGTGTTTTGCTTTAAGACTGTTATATAATAAAGACATGCACAATTTACTGTAAATGGCATCTTGATTCAACATCTCAAGTGGGTGGAGTTGGTTTAAGCATGGGTGGTGGGTACCACTACTTCAAGTACTATGAACACTGCCTAAACTCCTAACGTATTGTGCAGAAAATCCGGTCTTGTTTTTGTTGCAGGGGTCAGATAGCCGTATGTGCAATGATACTCCGGAAAAGTTGTTTGTTGGAGAGGAGATATGTGTAATACAATATCTGGAGTCAGCATGAAAGAAGTAGTCTATGCCTCAGTTCCCTCTCTGTAAAATGGACATAACCAGGGTATTATAAGGATGAATATATTGCTCTTTCCATTGTGAGGTTAACTCACATACGATGGTAATGGAGGCCACATAAGTACCTAAGAGAGACAGACTTGAGATTCCTGAAACATACAGGTTAAGCCAACGACCAAAGGTGTATAGTTAAAAACTTCTGCCAGACATGGCCACTCAATACAGTGTGTGTGAAGGGACAAGTGGGCTCTGCTCACCTGGATAAGGGAGACAGTGCCATCAGGGTTACTGAAGGTCTGTACCACCGTCTGTGATGGGACCAGATGCGCTATACTATGCGCAGCTGCGGTCTGCTGCTGTGTCTGTTGATCCTCAAAGGCATAGAGTAGGTCTTCACGCCCATGCTGTTTGTAGCAGTTCTTCACAATAGTCCGCAATGCCTGGGTCCAGGACACCTAACAGGGAAAAAGAAAACAGTAACATTAAAAGAACAGTGCAAAGCAGCATTTCCATTCAGCAATTCCCCCTGCATTCATTCTCCTGGGATCTGAACCATGCAAATCTTTAGTTGGCTTTTTTCAGGGCTATTTTTTTAATCAGTATTTTTTTTCAAAATAAAAACAAAATCCTCCCAGAAAACACCCAGTCCCCTCCATACCTCCAAGCCCCACGGTTCATGAGCCACCCTACAGAAGCAAGCCAGCATGTGTACAGCCTGCATCCACGTGCCACTTTACAGAACAAGTCTGTATGACCATGGGATGGAGGAAATCTCTCTAGTGAAATGGGTCTGTTTCAAACTGTCAGGGAGTTTAACTAGGAGTGAAAAAAACAAAACCTTTAAAAAAAGATGATCAAGCAAAGGGTGGACTCTGATACCATAAACCCTGGCTCAACCAGGCCGCCCCCAGCAAGGGACAGCTGCAATCTGTGCAAGGATTTGATCCTGAGATTCACAACATTTGTAATGTCCCTTTGTGATGGTTGGGTAGACAGGTATCTCCCACTCCTCCTTAGCTCCCTGCAACATCCTGACATAGCTGACATGTGTCCCTTTTTCTGTCTGCACTCTCTCATCCTTTTCACATTTCCTCTTTCTCCCCACTCACCCCTGACTGCCCCACCATCCCTGATCTCTCACTTAAAGGAAGGGCACACACTGCTCTGCTTGGTGAGGTAGGGTGACAACCTCTGGTTGCTCTCTGTGGGCCTGGGATGTGTGCTGTCTGCGTGTTTGGGAGAACAGAGACACAGCGAGCCACTTCTTAAGCTTGTATTCATGAGCTGCTACTGTGGCCAGATGGATTAGGAATTGCCCCCAACTCCGGTGGTGGGTAAGGAGAATAGAGGTAAGGTTAAAAATACCAGAGTGCAAATTAGCAATAGGGAGTCAGAGTGGATCCAGGATTACGCCTCTTTCACCACCTTCACTGCTCTCCTCTGCCCGTTGCACCCCTTGGATTAAACTGGGGGTCAACCCTCCAGGGTGGGAACAAAGGGGCAGATGGATGGTTGTCATGTGGAACTGGGGGACATCCAGCCAAGATATGGAAATGGGGAGGAAGAGCTATCCCATATGATTTGGGCACAAACTTTTAAACATGGCATGGAACCAGGGAAGTTTATGACCTACCTGTTCTTTCCGTCACACAAGAGGGAGGCTCATAACATCACAACCCACTCCCAAACTCCAGTGACTGCCCTGAAGGGTTAGTAACAATACAACACACACCCTCTGTTTCTGCTCCTCTGTACGGACGTCACTGCGAACATTTGCCCATGGAATATCCTCAGGCCACCAAATGGGTTTGCAGCTTTCCTTCCCCCAGCCCGGCTTCCCACGACCTGTTGAGTACTTCAGCATTTCGGGGATGAATGCTCGCAGCTGTGCCTGAAACCAACAGCACAAGAGGGTTAAAACTGGAAATCCCACTTTCTTTGGGGGGTTTAAAGTTAGTTTTATAAATTACTAGACTGGGTTTCCACCTGGAAATGATCAGACTAAAACTACTCACTGGAACAGCCCTGAGCACACCTGAAAACATGTGATGAATCCCTCTTCACCTCATCCCCAGTCAGAGTTGAAAAACAGAACACTGTTAGGTCGTGGGATAGCGACAGACGTAAGTCAGCCAATTAGAATAATAAAAGTAACACACCCTATATTACTGCAACGTTAAGGTTCATATACTACAGTAATGAGAACCAGCCAGCCCAGTTAAAATCCGAGAGGAAATGCAAAGCTAATGCTCTAACAGCAACTTGAATGTAGCTGTGCTGCATATCTTGTATGGTATACATTGTACAGGGGTGTCACAAAGACAGCAGGGATTCAACAAGCCCTGCTATCAAATACCACCCATAGGAGAAGTCACAGCAGGAACAGGAGGCATTCCCCCATTGCTAGAACTGCTGGACAGCCTGTATAAGAAGGTTCTTTTTTTCATGCTCCATCTGAAAAAAAATAATCATCTCTGAATGATTTTCCATAAGAAGAAATCTTTTGTCAAAGAAAGAGAGGAGGAGATGCGTCAGGCTGATGTTTTCGAGAACATTATGGGAAAGGGTAAAGAGTGGGATGATGATGTTTCAGCTGAGACAAAAGCATTACTACCACGAGAAAATATTTTGAGAGAGATTTGCAGACCAGAAAACACCACAAAGACATATTAACAAGAACATGGCTTACTACTAGCATTATCATGAATTCTGCACATCTAGCAGTATGTTTTTAGACCATATTAATTATTATTATTTATATTACCACCGTAGGACCTAGACCCCATTGTGCAGGGTGCTGTACAAACACAGAACAAAAAGACAGTCCCTACCCCAGAGAGCTTGCAATTTAAGTAATGCTGATCACTGTGACACCTAAGTGTCAGATGTTTCTCAGAGAAACAGGCTAATTTAAGACTAGAACATTCTTCCTCCCTCTTCCCCTCACCCCACATAACCTTGGGTGACTCTGGTAGCAAACCATTTGAACTTCGCTCTCACGGTTGCCACCAGAATTCCTGGAGGCAACTAGTCTTGTATTACCTGGGGGCTGATGATCCTGCAGCACCAGCCCCAAGAGCCTGCAGTACTAGGAAGCTCAGGGAAGAGGAATTGTTTGCTGCTGGTTACAGTCATGACAAGAATTCCAATTAGCAACAGAGACATTGTTTACCCCACTAGACAACTATCAAGTAGTTCCAATTCTCTGTCACAAGAGCATGGGCCTCTTCCAAATGCGCTGCTGCCTGCATGACCTCAGACACACCAGTCTATGTATTAGGCACCTCAGCATCAAACTGCAAGCTAACAGAAGGGAACATGTTTGCAAGTCAGCTGACCTGTAAGTTCCCTTTTCAGGGTATTTTAAGCAACTGCATCTCAAAGTCGCTTGTAACTGCATCCTAAACCCTTCAAACATCATCCTGCACCAACACCAGAGAGAGGGGAGTACTTCAGAATGACAGGACAGTGTGAAAGGAAGGTGACTTACCTTCCTGTAACGGAGTTCTTCGAGATGTACGCTCCCTATGAGCATTCACTGTGGGTGTGCATGAACTCCAAGGACCTGAGACCAGAAGATTATTCTCTAACAGCGTCTGTTGAGCCGTGCCTGCACCCTGAACCTCCTCATACTCCGAAGCAAAGGCATACGGGACGGCGGGGACAGACTGCCTCTCCAGTTCCAACTCTACTGCAAATCAACTCAGAAGGATCCGAAGCACAGGGGAAGGAAGGGGGGTCATGGAGTACCCATGGGGACCACACATCTTGAAGAACTTCAGTCACCATAAGGTAAGTAACATTCCTTTCTTCGAGTGCTTGTCCTCACAAGTATTCACCATGGGTGATTCACAAGAAGTGCTCCTGGAGAAGGAAGGTGCAAGGGACCCATGCTGCACCACGGGTCCCAGGACCACTGTGCCAAAGGATGCATCTGCTGAAGAAGCCTGGGCGTAGTGCCTAGTAAAGGTGTGCAAAGAGCCCCATTGTCACCACTCTACAGATCTGTACCAGAGGTATGCCCTGAAGAGAAACTACAGAGCCAGCATGTGCTCTAGTCGAGTGTGCCCTCACGCCCTGAGGAGGAGTTTCCATCAGTTCATAACATAGCAGAATGCAGCCTGAAATCCATTCTGAGAGCCTGTGTGATCAAATTGCCTCCCCTTTCATCTGCTCATTGAAGGAGATGAATTGTTTCTGGGATTTTTGAAAGGGCTTCGTCCTCTGCAGGTAGAAAGCCAAAGCTCTATGAACATCCAGAGAATGAAGTGTCCTGTCCTCCTTGGTGGCATGAGATTTTGGGTAGAATACCGGTATAGGGATAGACAGATTAAGGTGGAATTCAGAGGGAACTTTTCGGATGGGTTTGGGATGTAACCTTAGGGACATTTTATGCTTATGGAATACTGTGTAGGGAAGGCCTACATAAGAGCTGCAAACTTCCCTACTCTCCTAGTGGAAGTGATTGCCATTAGAAAGGCTACTTTGATGGATCGATGGAGAAGGATGCAAGATGCCAAGAACTTAAGTGGCGGATTCATAAATGCTGACAGCACTAAATTAAAGGTCCCAATTAGGAGTTGGCACCAATACTGGAGGAAAGGTTCTGACAAGACCTCTCAGAAATTTCACGTTTGTAGGATGGGTGAATATTCAGCAGTTGCCTACAAGAGGACAGAAAGAGTTGGCTGTTGTGTGTGTACCTGGCAGCAATTTAATGGACAAACCTGAAGACTTTAGGAAGAGATTGTTCAAGATGATAGGAATGTAAGAGTCCAATGGAGGTATCTGGCAGCATTAGCACCAGATGGAGAACCTCTTTCATTTGGCAGCACAGAATTTTCTTGCGGAAGCCTTTCTGCTGTTGCTGAGAATGAACCGGACTTCCTTGGAGCACGACCTCTCTCATTGCCCATCCAAATACCAGATTGTGAGGTGGAGAGAAGCTGGGCTGGGATAGAGAGTTTTGCTTTTGTCTCAAGTCAGAAGGTTTGGCAACTATTTTAAGTGGATACATGGCTGTGTGGACATCTGGAGGATTCTCATGAACCAAAACTGTCTCACTCACCAAGGAGCCAATATGATCCACTGCCCATTTGTCCTGCTTTACCTTGTTCAGGACTCGTGGTTAGAGTGGGATGGATGGGAAAGTATACCTTAATGGCACTGACCACGTAACAAGAAATGCGTCTCCTCTGGAATTGTGCCCTTGAGCAGCAACGAGTCACAAGCTGGACACTTCTTGTTTACCTGGGGTACAAAGAGGTCCCTGCCTAGAGAGTCCTGCTGTGGAAGATGTTCTGTACCACTGAGTTTTGCTGTTCCCACTTGTGGCATCTGTGGAAGTGACTACCGAGGCTGTTTACTAAGGTGTTCGTTATTCCAGGAAGGAGCACCGTTGAAAGGGAGATATGATGTTAGATACTCCAATTCTGGAGCTTGACTGCCTTTATGTAAAGAGGGGCAGATCCTGCTCCTCCCTACTTCTTTATGTAGAACACCATCATCATGATGTTCAACGTGACTGGAACGTGATGGAAATGTATGAATGGCGGAAACCTTTGCAAGTCTTGTGCACACTCAAAGTTCAAGCAGATTGCCACTTGGTTGTCCAGGTATATTCTCCAACCCAGTAATGAAGGGTCCATAAGTAGCTTCTTTGTGGGTGGAAGGGGAAGGAAGGGAACCCCTACACACAGATATCTTGTTTTCTCATGAGGCAAGAGAAGACAGAAAGCTCTGAGGGAACGTGATACACTTGTCTGTTCAGAGCTTAAACCATGTGTAGTCACACCTGAAGGCGATGACTATGGAGCCTTGTGAAGGATGTTACATAGGTGCAGGCGGCCCTGTGGCCTAGAAGAACCAGAGAGGAGCGAGCTGTCAGCTGGGGGCTCAGTTGGAGTTGGGCAAGGTGGTCCCTGTTCTGATGTAAGTAAGTTTTGACTGAAGTTGAGTCCATAGTCACTTCAATATATTCTATAATCTGCTTTGGGGTTAAAGCGGACTTTTCTGGGCTCACATGAAGCCCTAAGGATTGTGCAAGACTGAGTACGAGCATCCTGTCAATTGAACTCCCTAAGATGGCCATCCCATGAGCAACAAGTTGTCAAGGTAGGTGGATGTTGGGTTGCAATGCAGGTCCATCACTGCCACTAAGAGCATCTTTGTGAGTGTTCTCAGGGCTGTCGAGAGACCAAAAGGACGGACTCTGCACTGGTAATGCTCTAGGTCCACACCAAGGTTAGAAACCGCCTGTGAGCCAGGTGAACGCCTAATGAAAACAGGCATCCTTTTAAATCCAGGAACTGCAAACCAGTCACTTTTGTTGAGGGATGGGATTACAGAAGCCAAGATGGTCATCTTGAATCTCCAACAACCGAAGGAGACATTCAGTTGCCTGAGATCCAGGATGGGTCTCCATCCACCCTTCTTGGGAATGAGGAAGTATCTCAAACAGAAACCCTTCCCCCTGCAATGAGGAACTGGCTCTCCAGCTTTAGCTGAAGAAGCGAGTCTCTCCCTCCTGTCTGAGAAGCCTCTTGTGAGAGGCATCCGTGAAGAGGAATGTGAGAAGGGTTGGTGTAGGAATGGAAAGAAATTCTATTGTGTACATGATCTCCGAGACCTAAATTTCTGAAGTAATATGTTACCGGGTTGGGAAGGAATAGAACAGGTGGCCACCAAAGTGAGTGGGGGGTGTCTGGCTGCGTGGAGATTGTTTGGCGGCTCTCAAATGTCCTGTTGAAACGGCTTCTTGGCAGGGGATGTGGATGAGGAGGAACCGATGGCAGGGCTTTCTGCCTGCTGTGCTGTAACCTCCGGAGTCTCCTGGGCAATGTTCCCTCTAATTTTTGACAGGCCGTGTGCGCAAAAAATTTCTTCTGTGCAAATTTTTGAAGCAGAGTTCAAATTTGTGCACGATGAGGCAAATGCGCACAAGTGAGTAAAATGCTTATACGTTTAAAAAGTTTTAATTTACAATTTGTGATAATAATAGTTTTACACCATGTTATTTTATAAATGTCATTTTTAAATACTTAGAAAAAGGAAATTTAACCATTCTTCATGAAGCAGAAGTTAGTTTTAAGCATTACACTTTATGATCCTTTTTATAGACAATCACGAGCATATATCAAGCACATATTAATCATGATCATCATCAGTCCATAGGCTTCTGCCCATTGGTGTCCACTTTCACCTTTCATTCTATACACGTCTGAAAAGATTTTGATAAACATATAATAAAGACAATTTAAGAAGTATGCCATTATATCAATTTACATGGGCTTTCAGATAGAGACATCATAAGTAAAAAAAGAAAAACAAGAGTTTGTGTTTTAAATTTAAAATTTTCCTAAAAAATATCAATAAATGATCATCAGCCAAGAATAAGATATGTAATTACAAATGCATTTTAATTTCCTTATTGGTCGAAATGTCAAAGAGTGCTAAACTAACCTTACTGTTTTTCCCTGCGATCTTTTTAATTTGCCCATTCAATATAAACTCTGTCCAGATCTATCAGTCCTCCATCCAGCTGGTAACTCTTAATACACATCAGCATGTCCAAATGATCTACTTGTAAACGATTCCGTAGTTTGTTTTTTAGAGTGTTCATTAAGCTAAAGCCAAGCTCACAGTCTGCACTTGATGCTAGGAATGTTCCTCCAATATCCATCAACTTTGCAAGATCCTGAAACTGTTCGTTCTGGTGAGCAAATGTCACCATATCTGGGAAACTTGAAACCAATTGGCTTTTGAGCCTTTCGGCTACTGCAAACTTGAAGTCATTCTACTGACTGACTATAACAATCTCTTCAGCAAGAAAGTCTTTGTATTTTGAACATAGGGATTTGACCTGATGAATTCCAAAACTGAAGTCACACGTAACTATTGCTGCACAATCAAAAGCGGACCACTCCTGGACTTCATCCTCTGGAATCCTGTCTGCCAAATGTGCACACAAGATGTTTATGAAAGTTATTATGGAATTGGTACCAATTTCATTATTTTCTTGAGAGCTCATATCTAAGAGAGACTTAACTTTGTCATTCCATAAGACTGAATCTCCAAGGTACTCTCTCCTGATCTTGTTCAGTTTACCTCAGACAAGGTGAAATGCTTCAAGAGGTGTAAGGCCCTGCTTCTGGAGCAGCGGGGATAGCGAAGCCAGCTCCAACAAAACATCATTCAAAACTTCTAATGTTATTCGATATTCCATGGTATTCAGCTTTTGGTGGCAGTATTTAGAAACTGGATTAGTATCTTTGTCTTGCTCAAAATATTCCAGAAGAGGATTATAGTTGAGAATAATTGCTTGAAGTGCAAAGTGCCTAGATAACCAGTGCACTTTATTGAGTCACATTCAGAAGCATCCACTATTTCCTGAAATTTGCATTTTCTCCTGGATGACCGACAGAACACCATGTAGACAGTTCTCATTAGGGTTTCAATGTCTCTTATCAGCTTGACCTCTTTCCATGCATCGGAAATCCCCAAGTCTTCCCGGTGTACAACGCAATGTTGCTGGACTAAGTGTGGAATATCACGTTTCAGTTGAGCCGCCACACCTTACTTGTGAGTAGGGTCCTAGACTTCCTTCAGTGAGATCTGGAAAGCCACCACAATCCTCTTCAGGAGGTCCTGGAGCTGTTTATAATCCTCAGACAGCAAAGGTAAGGCTGGCACCACCACCTCCTCAGGAGACAAGAATGAGCCACCGGCGGAAGAGAGGGTTCTTGCTGGTTGGGCTGCTCCTGATCCTTACAGTGCTCCAGGGGCTGATACTCTTCCCCACAAAGTGATCTCTGCTGGCATTCTTGCTCCCATCTTCTGTAGCCAGGGGGTCTAAAGTAAGGATCCCAAGAACCCTAACAGGGACATGATGTGGGGTCATATGGGTATGGAAGTTGTCCCAATAGGGTGCCACTCGTCCCAGGGCTGAAGCTATGTCTTGTGGAGGTAACAGAGTACAAATGAGGCTCTGGAACCCCTATCAGGGCTAATTGCGCAACTCGGGACTGTCAGAATGATCGGTGCATCAATCCTGCCAGAGGAATACGAGTCATTGGAATCTATGGGCGAAGTGGACGGAACTGCCTGTCTAGTGGTGCCACGGCAAGTGGCTGGCATGCATGAGTGGTACGCTGTCGGTTCCAGCAGCTCGATACCACAGTGGAAGGGACCAGTGAGTGGCCAGTGTAGGCACCTCTCTGGAGATAACCGGATCTGAGAGTAGCGGTGACTCTGGGTCAGTATAAACCTCTAGGTTCCTCAAGAATAGCATAGCTGGGTCCAACAGAAGAGCAAGAGGGGCTTCTGTGCGTAGCTGGAGCCGACAGCACAGGCTTGGGATGGAAGGTAGGTGTTGGTACCATTAAGTTCCTTCTCTGCTTGTAGTATGAAATCACTGGTGCAGAGAGCGACTATCCTCTCCTCTCCTTCACTGATGATAGAGCTGGACCTGTCCCTCGCTTAGGCAGCAGTCTATGGGCATGCCTGACTCTCGGTATGGCTGATACCCGCACACACTCCCCGGGAGATGCAGACACCTGTACCGGGGCACGGAGTCTCGCCTGACTTAGAGGGGGTAGGGTAGGCAGAGGGTTAGATGGGGATTTCTCCCATTTCTCATGAGGGTGCTTTCCTTTACCCTCTTCCCATTCATGCATGCTAGAGTCTTTAGATCTGGACTTTTATGATCTGGGAAGTGCTGGGTCCAGAGAGGTGCTAGTGGATGGATCCTGGTAACATATATGGGGGTCAGAAGCCACTGGGTCAAGCTGTGGCCTCATAGAAAGCTCCCCACGTGCCTAAGCCGAAATTCTTGAGATTGTCATGTACAAGGTGGGAAGGAACAACAAATCTCGCACTCAGACGGAATATGAGATTCTCCAAGGCAGTTACAGGCAGGAGGAGTGGGGATCACTGACCAGGAAAACCCAGAGGCAGGCCACGTAGGACTTAAAGCCCAGGATTTGGGGCATAATGAGTAACCCAAACGGTGCAGATGAGCAAGAAGGAGGAACACCTCCTAACCCAAACATTAATCTAACTAGCTACACTGCTAAACTAACTACACTAAAATAAAACTATTTACAATAATCCCCGAATAGACAGCAGGAACGCCAGCCAAGCTGCGGACACTGTGGAATTCCATCTCAGACCACAAGTGGCAGAATGGAACTGGAGAGGTGGTCGGTCCGTGCCGCCCCTTATGCGCTTCGTTTGGAGCACAACACTGTGCAGGTGCGGACCGATGGACATTGCTAGTGAAGAATCTTCCGGTCTGAGGCACATGCGCCCACAGCGAATATCCCTCGGGACCAGCACTCAAAGAAGTGCCCTCCCCACAAATTCCGTATTAAGCCCAGGGCAATACATACCACCTGCATTTCTATAGCTACTTTCATCTCAAGGTGACTACCCCCAAGGTAGAAATGGGGAAAGTGAGGCCCAGAGAGGTTAAATGATTTGCTCAAGGTCACGCAGGGAGTCGCTAGCAGACACACCCAGGTCTCCTCCCTCCCACCCCAGGCCCTGCCCTCTAGAACGCTGCCTGCTGTGTGGCCTAACCTTTCTGTGCCACAGCCTCCCCATCGACAAAACAGGGGCAACGCCCATGCTGTGAAGTGTTCTGAGATGCTTGGGTAAGAAGCGTTATCGCAACAATAATTATTAAAAAATCATGAGCGTGAATGGAATTTCGTTGTCAAAAGCTCCTTCCCCAAACTCCGAGCTGCAAGCTGTGCTCCTTGTTACCAGATGGAGTCATTACTGGTCCTCAGGAGTTCAGAGACTCAAGGCACTTGTTAAGGAGGGTTCGCCTCTAATCCGCCAGGGAAACAATCAACAGCAGCGGCACAGCATTATAACCTGCTCGAGCGCAAGGGCCTCTCTAATTAGCATCACAACAAGCACGGCCCCCCTCATCCCACCTGCTCACAAAAGCCTAAAATGGGCTACCGTTCTGAGATGCAGAGCCCCGTCTCGCCGAAGTGTGCAGCATCTGGGAGGGAATCAGCACAGTATGCTGAACTCGGAGCCCTCAGACCCTCACAAACCCCACCACCACCACACAAAAAGGGAAACCCTGGCAAAATCAAGTCACTTATAAAAATAAAGATTCATTCCGATCTCCTCAGTCCATCAGCTTGGAAAAGAGCTCGCGTGAGAGACAAGGCAAGGTCTGTACACGATATTGTTAGAAACGTTTATTGGGTGCCCTTAGCTAGGGCACCTGGGGTCTTCTAAGGAAAAACAGTAAGATGAACCCTTAAAGATAATTAGTTAATCCTGATCTTAACTATCCTCAGCCTCCAAAAAACCAAGATGCACCCAACTGCAGAGACACAGAAACACTAGAAGCAACAGGGCAAAGTGCAAGATGCATCGAATAACAGCCAGGCCTGAACTCTGAGGGAAGCAGCTTCCAGAACAGAGCACCTTCTGTGAAGAACAGCCTTCCAAGGGCCCCCAGAAATTCCCTCTCGGGAGAACACCAGCCATCTGCAACAGCTACAATGGGGCATAGGTGGATTAAGCCAAGTCTAGACAATTCATATTCTTGAATTGTACCTGAATGGTGAAGCAGGTGATTGCAGATGAAGCAGTAACCAGAGTGGAACACGGGGGTTCTGTGATCTTGTGTCCATCCTACCTAACACATGAGAGAGCTGCCTTCTGCAGCAGCAGATTTTAGACTGAATGATCCAATAATATTTTATCTGCAGCAGCAGATTAAAAAATGGGACATCGGCCAAGGTAGGTAGCAACAAATTCACCATAATGAATTGCCTTTTTACAAAGCTCATCTTGCCCTTCTGGAACCCCTTTTCAGGCCTCACCACTGCTGGCACTTCAGACAGGCCAGGCTGGGAGAGAAGTTGGGCCAAATTTAATCATTTGTTGAAGCAAAAATGAGAGACAGGGCCTGATCTCACAGATCTCAATGGGAGCTGAAGGTACCTAGCACCAGACAGGATGGAACCCTGGTAAATGCAGCAGGCTAGCACCCCCCACCACCAGAGGCAAGTCTCTACGTAAAAACATTGTCCCTATCCATAGCCAGAGGTACAGTGGGAACACTAGGAGTGCTCAAAGCAGAGAAACTCATGCAATACTGTACAATGGGTCAGAGCTGAGGAGCAGAGATTGGGACAGAAGAGTAGGCAGAACATGGCAGAACACACAGTGCAGAAGAGGCTCAATCAGATCCTTCGATTAACTGACCTCACCTGTTCACAAATTCTTTAATCTTGCATTTTACTCTTACATGAGCCGTCTCCCTTCCCCTCACTCACCTTGGTCAGGTGAAAAATAAGAAACATAAAGAAATCCGAATTGTTAACCCGTTTGCTGAGCTCCTGCACAGCCTAAGCGTGGTGCACCCTCTAGGCAGGAGAGCGTACAGTATCACTGACCCTTGACGCTCACGACCTCCCATTCCACCTGTAGCAGCACACGAGGTTGAGAAGTCCTCTGAATGCTACATATAGCAACTTCATTGCATCAGGATGCTGCAAACCAGGCACAAGAACAAACCCTGAGCCTCCAATGTTAGGATGCTTTCTCAATGCTGGTATGCACGGTTACAGGTATGCTTCAAACCCCCTCCCTCTCTATCATATACTCACCACAACTGACTGACTAATTTCCCCAACATAACTGTTCAGTGCCTAACAGTAAACTGGTTTGGTGCCTACATGCTGACCCACATCAGTGAAACAAACACCTTTTAATTTCCTTTTTTGGGGGAAGTGGGGTGGGGTGGAGTCATCTTTGCATCAAAGTCATACGCAGACGTTAAAACAAAGGAAGGAAGGTCAGGTTAAGAGACAAATTTTGCATTCAGGAAGGTGTAAGCAACATCCAGCAACTTCCTGAGATTTATATATGCAGAGCAGAGTACAAAATACGACAGTGTTCACCCACTGCGTTCAGATAAAGACATGGATAAGCTACTAGCCATCAAGCTCCTGACTGGGCTGTTCTGAAGTCCTTCGTCAAAATGCCCATTGACTACAATGGGAGATTCCCCTGAGTAAGGGCTTCAGAATCAGACCCCACTGCACACATTTTTCACACACAGCACAGGTGGGCAGTGCTCCCCATCTGCAAATCCATGGAAACACCTTTACTCAACCTACGGAAGGTTTTATTTCCCCCAAGACCTCCAAAGAAGCAAGGCAATTAAAAGGAGGAGAATTATTTTCATCTCCTCTTCAGTGAGCTAAACCTAACACTTCTAACACCTGTCCAATGAGACCTGCAGCTGTTCAAAGCCAAAGCCTCATTTTTCCATTCGTAGTGACGTGCTCCTTAATTGAGATGCCCAATATATATTTTTAAATTTTTCTGCTTTCCTCCAGGCTTTGTAATCTCCAGTCACAAACAAGAATTGAAAAAGGCTAAATTCTCCTGTTAGCTGATGAAGGCAAACACCGTGAAAAGAATATATTGAGCCATGTAAAAATTATCAGCCATGAACTGAAAAGCTTTATATCTGCTCAGCTGGGCATTCTGGGGATCAAGATTTCTGCTACAGTGTTTGAGGGCATCACTAGCCACGCAAGATGCTTCATTCTTTGCACTGATTTAGGGCTAGTAGTATCTTCTGCTCTCCCAAGTGAGATGCAGAGCCCTGAACAAAGGGCTCACTGCAGAATTGTTGTGCTTTAAAATTACCTTTTATAACTCTTAAGTGCCATTGTGGTCAGAAAAATGACTGAAAACGTGGCACCATTTTAGCCAACATCTCTGCTCCCTGCAGTGTCCAAGTGCTATCTCAGGTTTTACTGAAGTAAGTGTTTACTTCTCTTAGCCCTGCAGGGGCTGTACAGCTATAAGCTAGGGAGACTCCCTCATTAACAAAATGGTCAGCTGTGATCCAAATGTAGCATCTTTGTTAACTTTAACAGGCAGAAAGACCACAGGTGGATTTTCAGATCCCACGGAGAGTTTGTAGCCCTGGCAATATTTAATAATACTTGGTCCTTGTGTGGCCCTCTCCCATCCAAGGCTCTCGAAGTATTTTATAAATGTTTAGGACAGTGATGAGCACCTGGCGGTCCACCAGATCATTTTATTTAGCCTGCCACAGCCCAGCTCGGGGCAGGTGATTCAGAGGCACCAGGAAGGGTGTAGGGCATTGTGCGGGGAGCTTGCACCTATTGCAAGAACCAATGAGCCAGAGCAGGGAGTTGGGACAGTACCGCAGGATAGGAGCTGCTGCGGAGGGATGACTTCAGGGTGGGCTTGTTCTCCAACCCCACCCCCCAGGCCTCACCCCCCTCCACCATTGTATCACAGGCCCAAGGCAGGACCTGACACTCCCCCTGTATTACCCCTTCGGCCTGCCAAAGAGTTTCAGTGGATCGTGTGGCTCTCTACTTCCTTTAAGTTGCCCATTCCTGATTTATGAAGTCACCCCCATTTTACAGATGGGAAAGCAGAGACAAGAGCATCAACGTGACCACCTGTCCGCAGACAGATGATTTGCGCACTATCCACAACAAACAGAGAATGGTATTTATTACCTAGTCCTGCCTTGAGTGCTGGGGCCTGAACAAGATGACCTCTCAAGGACCCCTGCAGTCTGACACTTCTATCAGTCTATGGGGATGAGGGTACAAGTGCAAGAGCTACATCTGTCTACAGCTTGGGAGAAATTCAACACCATTGCAATAAAGTTGTTTATACAAAAAGTATCATTCCAGCAAGAAAGATATTCCTAATTAGGCAGTTACTTAAGCATGATGGGTACACGAGATCTCAAAATAAGGTGCCTTGTAAGTTACTTTACTGTTGCATCAACAGTTTGCATACTTATTGCCAGAGAATGCTGCTCCAATAGAGAACGCCAGAATACAACTGCTCCACCACTAATAGAAAGAGGAGGGGCAGAAGATTAGGGAAGGTTAGCAGCAGAGTGCATTGGAGCAGTCAGCAATCCCCTCTGTACATGTACTCCTCATTATTTATACTGCGATAGCAGTCAGTGCCTACTGAACCCTGTTTAGGATCTGGGTCCCCTTGTGCAGTGTACTGTACAAACACATAGTAAGAAAGGCCCCTCCCTCTGAAAAGCTAGCAATCTGATTTAGGAAATCATCAACCGTGCTAACAGATCAGCCAAAGGAGCTTTTGCAGAAGGACTCACAAGGTGCCACCTTAACAGCGAATAAGTTCTGAGCCAGAAGACAAAGCACGAAGAACCTGAAATCAAAGTCACATCTCACACATGGCAACACAGAGCAGTCAACACCCCACCTGCCTCGGCCAGATCTGTGCACAGAGTAATTGTTTCAAAACCACAGAATTTTCTTAACAGCCAAGGCCACTTCATACCTAGAGGAAACAGAACTGCTTATATTTTAGATTTAACACAAGAAGTTTTTTTTAAACAGAAAGTACAGATTAAAGAGCTGAGGTTGTCTAACCATGTTTGGAGAGTTAGAGGGTAAAACTTAAACAACTCTTGAATTTGAAGTGTTGCTCTCATTTCCAACACTAGCATAAAAATTAAATACCTTCCGTGTAGAAAATCCATGTGGGGGGTTTACTAGAATGAAAGTTGACATTTTTATATTGTTCTGATGATCAAATGCAACACTAACGGCCATCGAGTTGACTGGACAAAAATTTTTCTTTTTAATAGCAACTATTTTTATATGTGTGCCTACATCCTGCAGCAAAAAGAGGGAAAGCTTCTTGACATTTCTACCTCACTGCAATAGCTGCAAATCGTGGATTTCCTCTAGTCAACCTCATCTCTCTCTAATCTCCTTTCCCTCTGTTCCACTAGCACCAATTTCTTCTCTGTCTCTTCCTCACAATGTCACCACTGTTGAGGTGAAAACCTTCCTCTTCACTGCTCCGACCACTCTCTGCGCCAACAACTCTTCTCCCGAAGCACTCTGACCTTCTTCTGACATATCACACGATAAACCCATATCTAACTTGCTGACCACCCTCACCCCAGGTCTCACTCACTCATGTTCCTCTCTGAGTTTCTGCCTCCCAGTGCAGAGCTGGGTCTGGGCATTTGCGATTTGTTTTGATAGATCAATCTGCCTAAATGAGCACATGCAGAGCCTTTTACTTAGCTCCTTTACAGTGTGTTCGTCGCACTCCTCCCTCCTCTCCTGTCCCTGCCACCGCCAAGGGAGAGAGGAGATTTACACGATGAAGTGAGCTGTAGCTCACGAAAGCTTATGCTCAAATAAATTGGTTAGTCTCTAAGGTGCCACAAGTCCTCCTTTTCTTTTTATACAAGACTACTGATCCTTCCTCATGCAGGGGAAGTTTCCTTCAGAGCCCCCTCCCCTTTTCTCCCAGAGATAGGACCACCAATGCAACACTGCTCAGACAAGGACTGGGTCATGAGAGGACGAGGAGTCTCCCCGACCCCTATTGCAAATGACTCACTGTAACCACCAGGTATTAGCAGCTCGCCCCTGCCCTGGAGGTGGGAGAGTGGGGTTTGCCCTGGAACATAACTATCAGTGGGTTTCCTTCTGCTTCCACCCACAGCATCAGCGAGAGGAGAAAAACCAAGGCACACAGTTTAAGTCAAGGGGAGAAAACTAAAAGGGGACTCTATTGACAAGTAATAAGCCACCTTCCTGATACAGGTGCAGGACTGACAGCTCCTCCATTCATAGCTGATGGAGCACGACAATGATCCCACGGGGAAAGGTGGGGGAGGAGTCCCAGCAATCTGTGCTCTAGCCCTCACTAGGATTTGTACAATTTCATATGGAAAGAAGCACCAGTGATAAAGATTCACACCTATTACCTGGCCCGCTATGGTCCCACCAGAGAGACGGGATTAAGTGTCCCTTAGGACGCAGGCATACACTCCACTGTAAAATCAACAGGCTTTAAAACGCCTCTTCATTTCTTCTTCCAAGTTTCCACCTTCCTTGGCTGCTTACCTGGGTCATCTTGTCCACCGAGACAGGAATTCCGTCGATGGTTAGGGGTGGCAGCTCGGAGTTAACCTCTTGTGGCGCAGGGGCATGCTCTGCTAGTGCTGACTCCAGGTCTTCCAGGATCATGCTCTTGTACTTGCGCACCTGTGGGGAATCATTAGGCTCAGGTAAACAAGGCAAAGAGCAACAAGAGAGGCAAGGGTGCTAGGTAACCGGAGGAGGGGCTGTTCACCGTCCCCAAGACGCTGCAGAACTGAGTGAGCAAACAATGCCACAGCTGGTAGGTAAAAATACCCACTGGCCCCACAGGGCTGCATGAAAGAGAAATGATGAAACTCCGAGTAACACCACCAAGGGGGGGGGGGGGGCATGAGAATGCTTTTAATAAAAGTTTGGAAGCAATGGTGCTGTTGCAATCAGGATGATCCCCTCATTTCCTGCAAGGCTCAAGGAAGCTCATTCGAGGCTAGCTGGAATCACTGACAGCCGAGACGATTTTAAACCCTTTCTACTTACCAGCAGAGTCCAGTCCTTCCTGACTGTCCTGGAAATTGGTGGTCTCCAACTATTCCAGGTAACTACTGGTTTGCCAGATTGAGACCTCAGCAGTACCAGCCAGTGACTCCCTTAGGCCCCACCCTCCCACTGCAGGTATCTACATGAACTGCATGTCCAGCCTCAGGTGCACCAGCACAGCTTGCCTCCTACTGAACTGGATACACTCCTCTAACCTAAGACACAGCGGAGCCTGGGTTGCTTCAAACCCCAGATCCCACAAGAGTAAGGCCTGGAGCAGCCAAGCTGCATCGTAAGATATAGCACATCACAGCAAATAGGGCAGGAGATTTGGTGATGTATGTAGCTCAGCACAGAGGCAGATCTGCACGCTCATCTTTCAGGGTTGAGAGGAACTGCAGCAGGGACTACCGGCTGAGGGGTTGCTGGCCAGCCCAAGCACCAGTGGCTAAAGATTAAAGTCCCAGAACTGCTACATATACCAGTGGTTGAGAAATAAATCTGTAAGTAACATCCTGTAATCATAGCTAAATGAGAGCAATGTAACAACACGCACGTCTTTGATCCCAGAAGTCCCACTAAATCCCTTCCCTCCTCCCACCACGCACCTGACCATTCAAGACAGCTATCCATGGTGGTACTGTCAGATCCTTCCTATCTTACCTCAGCCTAGCCCAAAGCTCACTAGTGCGAGCAATACAGGCTCTAAGCCCTGATCTCATTCCATAGCTCTCCAGGCAAAGTACTCCACATGGTAGACAGAATAGCACTGAATGCAGCCATCTCTAGGGTGAAGGCAGCATCCAGATGCACGATCAGCTCACAGCACAGAAATGGAGAAAGGGGAAATTTTGGTCTATAACACTAAGCTAAACTCCTCTTTTATGAGAAGTGACAGGGAACCTTTAGCATTTAAATGGAGCAGGTGGGACGTAGTATTAAGGCCTTATCTGAAAGCCCCGATTTGGGAGATTATTCACTATGCCGGGATTTGATCTTGTGGCTCCAGGTGTATGTGTTTTTCAAACCTGAAGCTGACACCACTGTGGCTCTTAGAAGAACTGTAAGCCAAGATGAAACATGCACAGAAAGCAAACA
This sequence comes from Eretmochelys imbricata, assembly GCF_965152235.1. Lineage (NCBI taxonomy): Eukaryota > Metazoa > Chordata > Testudines > Cheloniidae > Eretmochelys > Eretmochelys imbricata. The sequence continues at coordinate 355,179,479 of NC_135572.1, forward strand.
ACTCATCTTAGATCCTTTTCCCCTTCCCAGGGAGACTTACCACATTCTCCAATGGTGCAGCACCAAACACTTTAAAAACAGGGTTGGGTTTGGAGGGGGATATGCAAAGAACAATGGCCTGCTGCCCCACTCTGGTGGTATATTCATCTAGTGTGGCGCGGAGCTTCCTGAAACAGGGGAAGAAAACAAGGGGAGGGGAGACGATAAAATTAAGGCCCATTGCAGCCACTGTCCTTCAGATTATAATCCCTCCTCTTGACACTGCCCATTCCAAAAGCAGGTGTGAAAGGAAATCATGGTGAGTAACAGTGGCCATACAAGCACCCCTTTGCTCCCACGGGCCTGCTATGCTCCAGACTACAGCTCAGCTATGGCATTTCTAGTTTTCACAAGGAACATGTTCATGAAAAAGAAAAGTAAAGCAAAGCGGAGAGAGGAAAGAAATGAACATTTATCTCTCAGCAGTGAAATTAAGGGCACAGAGGATATGCCACATCAAACCATTGGGCCCATCATGTCTGGGAATCTTGTCTCTAGCAATGACCAACACTCAATGCCTTATAGGATGTCAAGAAAACCTCCATGACGCACTTGACCAATCATGCAACACTGGGAAGAAATTAATCTTCTGACGCCTGTGGATGATCAGTTAACAAAGAGGGAGAAACAAGCTACAGTCACCCACTGACTAACAATAAAGAATGTATAGGTAGAGCACTTTGAAATATTTTACAGATAAAGAATCCCACACACACACCAACTATTTTATGTTCAGCACCCACAACAATGCTGAATAATTCACTGGTATTTCAATCCTGCACAAAACCATAACTGAAGCGTGGTAAGCAAGAAACAGAGACATTGCAACAGCTGGCTAAGGGAAATGTGTATATTCAGCCACCTGTTATATCAGTGAGTCCCTTTGGGATGGTCCCTCCATGGGGAAACACTCACACTTACCACTTCTTTCCTTGTATTAACATTTAAATGATGTGAGAGAATTGACAAGAAAATGGCAGTGACTTTGCTAGAGCGGATCGTAGAAAGTTGATATAGGGGAGGAAGAGCAGTTCTCACCATGTAAGCTGCCACTTTATGCGACATTAAGATTATCAATTCAAATGGGCATTTTTGAGCCCCCTTCAACAGCGAATGTACTGCTGAAAGCTGTCATCATGTGACGCCATATGGAAGCTCCAGTGCCAGAGACAATGCACCAGCTCCCATCTGGCTCGCACACTGATTTAAGCGGACACACATTGACTATTTAAATATTTTGACAAAATGGAAAAATTCTTCTGATTGTCAAACTGACAGAATGCACGGAACTGACATGCTTTGCCAGTGTTCTACCCAAGTCATTTGTGGCAGAAAAGGGAAGAAAGAGCTGATGCCCCTATAATGAAGTTTCACCCAGGACATTTTTATTGAAAATACCCAATATGTGATGCACTCTGCTATGTGCCACCTCAGCTGTGCTAGAAGAGGGAGTGCAAGGACAAGCATTAGCTCATTTCCACCTTGTGGAACTATTGGGAAGACTTGTAAGAGGACCCATTCAACAATACAATAAAAATACTGAATAAAGATGCATCCCTCGTGATGGTGGTGAATGGTTTATACCATTCCAGAGCTGGGATATTGCAACTCCAACGGTTCTCAAGATAATGGCTTTAGCTGTAGTTAAGAATTTAAATGGAAAAAAGCAAGATGGTAATTAGGATGACGTGGACTAAATTTCTGATCAGACAGGAATAGAAATAAATAGTGAAAATACTATCAGAATGGTGACTCCAGTCTCTGTGGGTCACATTACCATATTAAAAGCAGAAAACAGCTGCAATCTGATCCATTTTTGCAAATTAAGTGCAGCCCTCAGGTTCCATGCAAATTGCCAAAGATGACCTCAGCTGAGCAACATGTGGCCAGTCCCTGATCTCTCAACAATAAATGGGTTTTGGAAAGGCACAAACAGAAATGGACATGGTTGTTAGCATGCAGAAGCCACAGGCAGCTGCAGTAGAGGGTCCTTACCGTAACAAACGTGTCTGCTGCCTCTTGCGGATGGATGGGTTGGACTCAAACACATGAGGTCGCTTTCGTTTTTTACCTGTTGCCACAGCGGCAGCTGCTGCCATTCCCACCGGGCCTGGAACCAAACCACAAATGGTGAATCAGCGCACAATCTATTAACTGTACAAGATAGAGAAGTGACCATTATGCCAACTGGAACAGGTTCTGAAGGGCTCAGGTAATACAAATAAATAAATAAATGGGTCTTTTACCCTCATCTGGAGCAAAGTAGCCAGAATTCATTGCAAAACACAAACTTCTTTCCCTGCAGGGATCAGAGGGATATTTCAAGAAACTCTGTCCATGTTGTTCGGCCTAAAGTTAGGCCTCCAGTGAACACTGCATATTTCATTTCACAGAATTCTCCTCCCAATTATGTAATTACTATTCGGGATTGTTTGTCGTCTTCCCCCAACTACAAAAATAACCCAAGTGCTGCAGTCAGTGGGGCCACTGGATAATCAAGGTGCTAAAGGAACACACAAAGAAAACTAGGCCATTGTGAAGAAGCTAAATGAATACTTTGCATCTGTCTTCACTGCAAAGGATATGGGGGAGATTCCCACACCTCAGCTAATCTTTTAAGGTGACAAACCTGAGGAACTGTCCCAGATTGAAATGTCCCTAGAGGAGGTTTGGGAACAAATTAATAAATTACACAGTAATAAGCATGGATCCTACTTTTCCGTGATACAAAAACAAAATTCCCCAATAAAAATAAAAATCCACATTTTCCTGCGATTAAAATGAAATGCTGAACTTTAGTTCCCCTAGCCACACTATATATAGGTATCAGTTGAACTACGGTGACCATGCGTCCTGTTTTGGCTGGGACAGTCCCCTTTTTAAGCCCTGTCCTGAACGTCCCAACCTTTTTGTCCTGTTTGCAAATGGGACAAATGCCCAGTTTTGCAAAAAGAAAGTGGGACATGCATCCTACAGGGGGCTCAGAGGAATGTTGGGGAGGGGGACGGGGGGGAGGTGATGCCAGGTGCTGGGGCTCAGGCTGTTGGCTTCGATGGCTCAGGCCAGCCCCACATGTGTGTCCCGTTTTCACTTTGGGAAACATGGTCATCCTAACTTTCAGTAAAATGTAGTTAATAGTCAATACATGTTCTTATTTTTTCACAAAATGTAAAACTAAAGATTCTCTGTAAAAAAAAGCAAATTCCACGTAATTCGATGGCAAACGGATTTCTAGGATTCCTGGTAATAAGTCACCAGGACCAGATGATATTCACCCAAGAGTTCTGATGGAAATTAAATATGAAACTGCAGAATTACTACCTGTGGTATGTAACCTATGGCTTAAATCAACCTCTGTACCAGATGACTGGAGGACAGCTACTGTAACGTCAATTTTTTTAAAAGGCTCCAGAAACGACCCTGGCAATTATAGGCCAGTAAGCCTAACTTCAGTACCAGGCAAATTGGTTGAAACTATAATAAAGAACAGAATTATCAGACACGTCTGTGAACACAATATGGTTGGGGAAGAGTCAACATAGCTTTTGTAAAGGGAAACCATGCCTCACCAATCTATTAGAATTCACTGAGGGGGTCAACGAACATGTGGACAATGGTGATCCAGTGAATATAGTGTACTTGGACTTTCAGAAGCCATTGACAGGGTCCCTCACAAAAGCCTCTTAAGCAAAGTAAGCAGTCATGGGATGAGAGCGAAGGCCCTGTCACGGATCAAAAAACTGATGGATGACAAAATAGGAAACAAAGGGTAGGGATAAATGGCCAGTTTTCAGAATGCAGAGAGGTAAATAGCGGGGTCCCCCAAGTATCTGTACTGGGACCAGTGCTGTTCAACATATTCATAAATGATCTGGAAAAAGGGCTAAACAGGGAGGTGGCAAAGTTTGCAGGCAATACTAAAGAACTCAAGATAATTAAGTCCAAAGCTGGTCGCGAAGAGCTACAAAAGGATCTCACTCAACTGGGTGACTGGGCAACAAAATGGCAGCTAAAATTCAATGTTGACTAATGACATTGGAAAACATAATCCCAACTATACACAGAAAATGATGAGAATTAGCTGTTACTAATCAAGAAAGAAATCTGAGTCACCGTGGATAGTTCTCTGAAAACATCCGCTCAATGTGCAACGGCAATCAAAAAGCGAACAAAATGTTAGGAACCATTAGGAAAAGGATAGAAAAGACAGAAAATATCATGTCACTAAATAAATCCATGGTACGCCCGCAACTTGAATACTGTGTGCAGTTCTGGTTGCCCCATCTCACAAAAGATAAATTAGAATTGGAAAAAGTAGAGAGAAGGGCAATAAAAATGACTGAGATATACAAAGAGAGATTAAAAAGACAGCAACTGTCCAGCTGAGAAAAGAGATGACTAAGGGAGGATAGGATAGAAGTCTATAAAATCATGATTGGTGTGGAGAAAGTGAACAGGGAAGTGTTATTAACCCTTCACATAACACAAGAACCAGGGATCATCTAATGAAATTAATAGGCAGCAGGTTTAAAACAAACAAAAGGAAGTACTTCTTCAAACAACGCACAGCCAACCTGTGGAACTCATTGCCAGGGGATGTTGTGAAGGCCAAAAGTATAATTGGGTTAAAAAAAGAATGGGATAAATTCATGGAGGATAGGTCCATCAATGGCTATTAGCCAAGATGAGTCAGGGATACAACCCCATGCTTTGGGTATCCCTACGTCTCTGACTGCCAGAAGCTGGGACAGTACAACAGGGGATGGATCACTCAATGATTGCCTCTTCTGTTCATTACCTCTGGGGCACCCGACACCGGCCACTGTCAGAAGACAGGATACTAAGCTAGATGGACAATTGGGCTGACCCAATAGGGTTATTTTTATGCTCTTAAAAGAGAGAATTTAAACAGAGTAAAACCTAGGAGGACCCCTACAAAAAAACACAGTACTGGAGAACATACTCTAGCCAGGAATAATCCTGCACCAGGACTAGGGAAGAAATGAACTGGTCAACATAAAAGGGATTTCCTATCTTTAACGTCTACAATTCAAATCCAGGTTACTAGATTTCTCTGTGACTGAGGAGTTGGCTCAAGGGAGTCACACCACATGCACCTGTGATTGGCTACTGCAAGTACGGTAGAACCTCTGAATTACAAACACCAGAGTTATAAACTGACTGGTCAACCACAAACCTATTTTGGAACCGGAAGTATGCAATTAGGCAGCGGCATAGATGCGAGACGCCGCCCCCCAAAAAAAGCAAATACAGGACAGTACTGTGTTAAAAAAACTACTAAAAAAATAAAGGGAAATTTAAAAAAAAAAAGATTTGACAAGGTAAAGATACTGTTTCTGTGCTTGTTTCATTTAAATGAAGATGGTTAAAAGCAGCATTTTTCTTCTGCATAGTAAAGTTTCAAAGCTGTATTAAGTCAATGTTCAGTTGTAAACATTTGAAAGAACCACCATAACGTTTTGTTCAGAGTTACAAACATTTCAGAGTTACCAGGTGTTCATAACTCTGAGATTCCACTGTACTGAAATGTATGCAAATCCCGCTGACTCACATAAGCTATAATGATCAAGGTGCAGAGCATCCCTTAGCGATTAATGACCCGCTGAGGGAGGGGAGGTAAAAGCTTGACGTACAAGCAGTGGCCATTAACACCAGGAAATGCCCTGCCCTAAGATTATTGCTATTATAAAATGAAAATGAAAAAAAAAGTCACAGACACAGAATCATAGGACTGGAAGGAACCTTGAGAGGTCAGCTAGTCCAGTCCCCTGCACTCATGGCAGGATTAAGTATTATTGTATGGGTGATGCAGTTAGCACCGTTCTGCACAAGGGTATTGTTAACCTATTTGGCAACATCCCTTTAAAATAAACCCCTGCTGAAGCTGCTTTAAGCGTTACTGTTGAAAGCATTATGAACAGTAAAAATCTTCTGATGCAGCACCAACATCACTGCAGGATGGACACTGCTTTATGCTCTCCAGCTCCGGGCCCTCCACTTGCCAGGCCACAGTAATGCCCCGGTAATAGCGATCTGCAGAGCAGCAGGGAAGCACCAAAACGCAGAGTTAAAATTAAAACCTTCAAAAGCAAACTTCAAAACCAGATTTCCTGCAGCAAGCAGCTGGGCCTTCTGCACGCTGAACTCAGGGAAGGGGCAGTTTTCTCCATTTTTGTTAATAGTCTGGAGGAATGAGGACAGGGCTTAGAGTCAGGAAGCCCTGGGCTCTGATTCTGGCTCCATCAATGACTTGCTATTTGACTCTTGAACAAGTCACAACCTCTGCCCCTCAGTTTTCCATTGCAAAATGGAAACACTTCATAACTGGTTTTACAAGGGTGTTGCAAAAATCAATTAACTTACGTTTATATAACTCTTTGAACATGAATTGCTACAGACATATTAAGCGTCATATTATTGGTGACCCCAGACTAGTGCCATGTGCATTTAATGGGAAGAACAAAATTCAAATCTCAGATATTGCTTCTCATCTCTGCCGAGCCTGTGAAGAATGGGAAGATTATGGAGGGGCTGACCAGCACTCCTGAGGTAGTCTGCTGTTGCTGGTTAATTGGGTAGTCACATTAACTACAACAAAGAAAATCCAGCCCAGCCCCTCCACAAAAGTGGAATCAGAGCAATACATAGGCTTTGTACTGGAAAGTGTAAGATGACATACAGATCCACATGACATTGCAGGCTGGATTACCAGCCCACTGAATTTCACATGACATGACCTGATAACACCAACCTGTAGCAGGGGTAGGCATCACTTGTGTGGTGTTAGGGCAAGCTGGTGAGTGAGGGAAGGCAAAAGTTAAACAGAAAGGACAAAGACAACTTTAGCAAGTTGTGTGACCTTCCAATTCTATTCTAAATTCATTATGACTTTTAATCTCTACGGAGAGACAGGGCTGGAGATCAGAAACTCAACAGCAGCCTTCGGAGTCTATCAATTCTTATTGCTAGGCTGCCCTCTGGTGGCCAGTCCTAGAATTTTATAGCATGCACTTAATTAAAAGCTTTGCCGAAGATGGGACATTGAGAAATCCAGGAGAAGGAAGAATTTGGGGTTTTTTTTCCATTTGTTTGGTTTTGAATAACTGTTAGTGTGACCTCGCAGCTTGAGGACACTGAAGGAGAAGTGAGATGTCAGGAGGGATCTAATGGTGACTTTGCTTACCAGAATTAGGAGGTAACTCCATGCACTGGACAGACATTATTTATAAAAAGAAGAACAGGAGTACTTGGGGCACCTTAGAGACTAAAGTTTATTAGTGCATAAGCTTTCATGAGCTACAAAAAGCTTAGGCTCTAATACATTTGTTAGTCTCTAAGGTGCCACAAGGCCTCCTGTTCCTTTTGAGGATACAGACGAACACGGCTGCTACTCTGAAACCAGCCATTATTTAGTATTTGTACTATTATTTTTTTATTTGTGGCCCAGGACTCCACAGTGGTAGGTGCTCCAGGATCACCTAGAGGCCTCAACCAGGTCATAGCTCCATTGTACCTGGCACTGTACAAACATATAGTAAATGACAACCCCTGCCCCAAAGAGCCTACACTCTAAGGAAAGAATGGAATCAAAAAAGGCTTGGAGACAGGAGCTGGAGAAGGAAAAAATGGAGTGCAAAACTGGCATCACTGTGGATGCAGTGAGGTCTGGGATGTAGATGAGAGTAGAACTAAACTGTGAATGAGGGAAGTCAGGAGAATATTTGGGAATAAAAAATAAGGAATTTGGTTTCAGTCACCTCTTAGTCAGCAGCCTCAGTTTGCAATCCCAGAATTGGGTGGTGGTGTGAAAAACACTGTGGTGACACAAAGAATACCGACTTCCAGAGAGGAAGGAATAGAAGGTACAGATGGACCTTGAAGAAACCAGAATCCAGGCATTCGATTGCTCTTAATGCCTTCTCCTAAGAAAAGGGGGTGCTGGTGGCCAATTTTTTGAAGGCACTTTCATCAGGAGGGTTTCTCAGGTTCAAATCAGTCAGAGCAGGGACCTTCAAGCTATTGGCAATTCTGGAGATGGTCGTCACATGCTCTCTCTCTCTTGTTTTTTCATGAAAGGTCTCCGTTTCATTTCAACACAGAACAAAAACAAATGTCAAAACCTCAAATTCTTTTTTTGCAAAATGCAATTCTTGTTTTCTGGCCAGTCCCAGTGCTCTGTGGCTCCAGGACAAAGGGGGAGGGATTGGGTGCACAGACAACAACCCTTCTATTTCCTTTTTTGCATTAACTTCCTTTTCAAAATTTTACCTGATATGTTGGCAGACCTACAAGGCAACTGATGATAACCCCTCCACCCCCTCTGCTTCAGAGGCATTTTAGCAATCTGGTTATTAATCTAAACCAGACAAATCTCATTTGGGCTGCAAGTTCCACCTGCTAAAATCCAATTTATCGGACGCATGCAGTGGAAAATTATTTCCCCATGCTTATTTTCCCCCCCTACTGTCACTCTCACCTTCTTGTCAACTGTTGAAAATGGGCCATCCTGATTATCACTACAAAAGGTTTTTTTCTCCTGCTGATATTAGCTCACCTTAATTGATCACTCTCGTTATAGTGTGTATGGCAACTCCCATTGTTTCATGTTCTCTGTGTATATAAATCTCCCCACTGTATTTTCCACTGCATACATCCAATGAAGTGGGTTTTAGCCCACGAAAGCTTATGCTCAAATAAATTTGTTCGTCTCTAAGGTGCCACAAGGACTCCTCGTTCTTTTTGCTGATACAGACTAACACGGCTACCACTCTGTAACACAATTCAGTAAACATCCACAGCTTCACAGGTTGCCTTTTGTTCAGCACGTGCACACCAAGGTTTACTTTGGCACAGAAATGATGTTAGGCCAGTCTGTGACTGGTTATCTGCTCCTATGTTTGAGGCCAATAGGGTTAGGACCAATCCATGATTTCAAGGACAGGAGGTAGGAGCTTCACTGGAAAAGGCCTATGACTTTGGAATGTTTTCCTACTTAAAATATGCCCAAGCCCATAAGTGGCATCTTCTTAGGTGAGGCTAAAGATGTGCCAGTTTCCGTCCTAGTCTGGGTTGTGGGGGATTTATTGGGTTATTTTGGTTAGTGTTCTTTTGCCGCACTGTTTTATTTGGTGATGAAAGCTGGTTACGCTTTGAAATTTTCTGCCTCTTCTTTACCTTTCTGCGCAGCAAACAGATACTGCTGGCACTTGCATTTTAACGACAAATATATTTTCCCCAGCTCCACCACAATGTGGATATCAACATGGCATTACTCAATACAGCAACACCCATTCCGTTGGCATTGCAGGGCCCTGTAATTAAACCTGGCACAATAACCACCCAGCCCGGTTTGGTGAAAAGAGACGTCAGTCACATTAAAGGACTGCACTCAAGTGCTATTTGCAACTAACGCCTGGGACAGCAGGCAAATAATCACAAGTGCCCAAGTAAGCTTACCTGCAGCAGCCAGGTGGGCAGTGACCTCATCAGCAGCAGTAGAGTTGAGAATATCAGAGTCATCATAGGAGGTATCCTCAGGAGAAGACGGTGAATCTTCATCTGCACTCAACATGCTGTGTTCTGTGTATGTGGCAACATGGACCTGCTGCACCTGCTGAGCCACGGCATGGGCCTCAATGGTGTCCATGTGTTCTGTTTTGGTCACCCCGTGTCCTTCCATTAATAGCTACTGTTAAGGGAGACAAGAAATGACAGGACAAACATTACTAAACTGACGCATTGTAATAAAATGGGGTTGACCATCTCTCCTGCCACACTCAGATCACTCCACTGACCGAGAATGGGACAGAAATTATCTTACCCAATGGAAGTTGCCCTTTGGGCGACAATTGATGGCTGCACCGGGAGGCAGAGAAGGAACTGGAAATTTAAAACAAGAGGTATAAAAAACCTTGCTTCCAAACATTGAGGGGATAATCTTTGTTGAGAGAGAAGTCCTCCAGGATCCAATTACCCTTGGTAAAGTGACAGCCCCACCCTCCCGCACACACACTTCGAGATGTTTGACCAAAGACACAAACACTATGTAGAGGTTATTATTAAATTGAGTTTTCTGTGTAGAGAGTCTAGTCATCAGGTCAGAATCATTATGACCAAACACAAAGGTTTCATGAAGTACCCTTGTCTGACATGACTAGCAGTAAACCACCGAATAAAAGAATAAATATGTAGCACTTATATAATGTTGTACATTCTCAAAGAACTTTACAACCATTAACTCATCAACCCTCACACAGTCCCTGAAAAAGCTTGGGGGGGAAGACAGGAGCAAAGAAATGGCCGTTTGCAGGTACATATGCAAGCCACATGTTGTGCGTGAATTGTTATATACTGACATTCAGATTCCTGTCCCTGATCTGTTATCACTGAAAGATTTCATGGAAGAAATTAGTTTTAAAAGGAGAGATGTGAATGAAGAGAGGGCGGTTAACTAGGACACAATATGTGGAAGATCACTGCAGGCACAAGAGACACAAAGGAAGAAATCAGGAAGATGAGAGTGCAAGGCAAGAAAAAGATGCATCTGTTAGGGTGGAGGTTTGCATGAAGCGAAGGGTAAGGTGGGAGGAAGAAAGGGGAGCAAGAATGCGTGTGGGGTGAAGCGGAAAGGACCAGAAGCCTGCATTCGATTCAGAAGGAGAGGGGAAGCCCAAAGCGATCTTTAAGAAAGGGCATGACGCAGTCAAAGCTATGGGAGAAACACATTTTTTGTAGCAGCATTTTAAGCAGACAGACAAGAAAAGAGGAAGTTGCAGTAGTCCAAGCAGGACATAATCAAAGCTCAGATAAGGGATTTAGCAGTCAGGATGGAAAGGAAAAGATTGAATTGAAAGAGACTGTAAATGAAGAGTTGTCTGGATTTACAACAGCCTGGACGTTGTCAGGCATAGGAGAAAGATGTCATTCAGTTTCCGCCACGTGGTATTTAAGTTGGTGTCAGAACACCCAGGACAAGATGTAAGGCGGCAGGAGAGGTAGATTTGGAAGTAACCAGCTATGGTGTGAACAGAGAAGAGGTTTCAAGGCCTTGCTGAGACTGGGATTTAAGCTCTGATGTTAGCACACGTTAACACACACATGCTACTATGACACTGTATGCCTCGGGCAGCCTGCACTGGAAAGTGTCATAGCTACCATCACACCTTTACAATACTACTTCAGGCAAGGTCTTAGATGGTAATTGGTGACCCTCAGAAGAGGTGAAATGAAGAGGATGGAACCAGAGGACAGCAGATTCAGGACGGCATTTGAGAAGAGGACGTCGAAGGAGTGGGAATAGGCTCAAGGAGCTTGGAGGTGAAGGGAGGAGCAAGAGATACGGTCATAGAAAGGCCAACAGGGTCAAGAGAGAGGACACAGTGCCCACATTTAAACCCCTTAAGGATTTTAGTCACAAGCTGGTTTCTAAAGCCCACAGGTGGCAGCATTTCCTTTGCTCTGTCATGCAGGCACAAGTGACGTTTAAACGAGTTCTACCATCGCCAAAGACAAAGGACACCGAACGTGTTCTATTGTCAAACGACAATATTCACCAAAGACAAAGGACACCAAACGTGTTCCATTCCAAAGGACACCGAACGTGGGATACAAGCCCTTAAAAATAGTCACGTAGAACTGAAACAGTCTATTCTAAAATCTCTTTCCACATTTTTGACTGTCTGATAGTAACTGTTTCTTCAGGAAACATACAGTGCATCTCAAGTGCAGGAGACAAATCCTCTGATAGGTTTTTTGCTTTTAAATTATTAAAAAGGAAAAATAATTTAGAGGAACCTATGTGAATCCCAAAGACTTCCATCCCTTGCTTACTACTATAGCAAGTCACAAAGGGTGGATAAGAGAATGCCCCCTATACTGATAATGAAGGCTATATAAATGGATTGTCTGAAGTTCCGTGTTTTGAGGTATGACATTACTTGCATAACAGGCAGGACCAGGAAATTGACAGTTTGTAATGCTCTACATACAGAGTTTGCTGAAGCAATGGCCAAAGGAAAGTAGGAAGAAGGTTGCTAGTGTGGGAGAGTGATACTGAACACAGAGAAGAACCAGTGACTTCCCATACCCTCAGCTGTACATAAGGTGTTTGGAATTTCGTAAGGGATCTGGTTAGATCATATGTACATATCCTGGTGTCAGGCCCAGTTGAGGTAACCATGAACGCAATGTTGCCCGCAGGGGTTGCAAGGATATCAGACAGACCAACCTCTCCTGCCTAGAAAATTGGTAAATCTAATCAGTGATTTCCTGACATTTGGGCAGCCCCACACGCTCTTAAAAAGAGTCATTATTTCTATCATCCTGATAGGAGAGCCTTGGACCCAGTCAGAAGCCATGAAGGCATATCTCAGATCACCATTTTAGATGAGGGAGTGATACCTTATTTATAAGGTTCAGATTTTGTCACGGTTATTTTTAGTAAAAGTCACGGGCAGGTCACGATCAATAAACAAAAATTCACAAAAAGAATACAGACTAACATGGCTGCTACTCTGAAAAATTCACAGAAGCCCATGACCCGCCTGTGACCTTTACTAAAAAGAACAGGGAGTGGGGGTGATGACAAGCCAAAGTGGGGTGGGATGAGAGCCCAAGCCCCAGTGCGAGAGGGTGGAGGGGGTCCACCACCTGTCGACTGAGGCAGCTGACAACTCCGGCACCTCAGGTTGCAGAGCCCTTGATGGCTGACAGCCCCACAATTGAAGCAGAAAATGTCATGGAGGTCTCTGAAAGCCACGGAATCCATGATTCCATGACATAATCTTATCCTTACTTATTTACTAGTACAAAAGAAAGGAAGAGGTCTCCAGACGCTGCCGGAAGGGCCTAAACTCCACAAGCTATTTAGGGCCATTTTTCTTTCCATGCATGTTCATGGCAGGTTTCTCCCACATCACTTTTTACTATGTACTTTTCTGATGTGATTACACAACCCTTGCTAGGAACCAGTCTACTATACTACCGGGTCCTCATGCACCACCAACTTTATAAAAAGGTGGGAAGGCTCCATCAGCTCTTTGTGATGTACTTTGAGCTCATGGGGGAGAAGCAGCAGGAAAGTGCCAAGTATTATTAGGGCATGGATTTTAATTAATCAGATGGTGACAGTGCAGTAATACACAGGGAAGTTTCTAAAGGCAGGGTGATACTGATTTATATCACAGCTGGTCGGCGAGTCAGATAGTCTAAAAACAGAGACCCTATTTCTGGAGCGGGGTGGGAAGAAGGGTTTGGTCACTGTGGTATCCAAGTGCTTGAGCTGATCGCACAGCTCACGTGCACGTTTGTGTCACTTGCCTAGTGTGCAGGAGGCAGGGAGCATGGTCTAGCGGTTAGCACAGAGAAATGGGAACCAGGACTTTTGAGTTTCACATCTGACTTTGCCTTCCCCAGAACACAACAGAAGTTTGTTACGTCACTTAATGTGCAACTGGAAGTAGCTCAGACACTAGGGTGATGACAGCAGTATAACAACCTATATGGAACAGAAATCCTTTAACCATCTGATATCAGGCACTCCATCTGTACTTGGGAAAAACCCCATCACTCATGCACTCAGGGAAGATTTACTATGTGAGAAGCATTTTGAGATCTTTGTCTGAAAGCTGCCAAATAGTATGGGAAATGAGAAAGATTCAGTTGAGACCACAAATACATGTATCTAAGGCGATGTTTACACTGCAGGGGCTATAGCACCATAGCTGTGTGGCATAACCCACTACGTAGCGCAGGTGGAGCTTACAGCAACAGGAAGGGTTCTTCCATCGCTGTAGGACCACCAGCTCTCTGAGCAACAGTAGCTACATCTGCATCTATACCAGAGATTTTTCACAGCCCTGAGCGACATAACTAAGTTGACCTAACTTGTAAGTGTAGATCAAGCCAAAGTTGCAGTTTCTAGCTAAATATACTCTAGAGGAGCTCCATCTGACATGATAGCAAAACGGCGACCATAGGACCCACTCCATCAGGCTATAGAGATTTATACCTATTACTAAGTCACCTTCAAAATCACTGTCCTATCCGTAATAATCAAAGACCAGTAGAGCAAGATGATGCTACTTCCCAACTCTGTTTACGAGGCAGATTGTTAAATCAGAGCCATCCAGAAATAGCAGCAATTCAAACACCTCCAAAAAAAACAAAAACAAACCAGCAAGATGTTGAGAGGACACGGAAGTAAATTGAAAACATCAGCCAGATCTTCAGATGGAGGAACCTATTTGTCAATGTCCTACTGAAACAAGGAAGGGAAAATTAGGAGAAGTAGAACTGGGCAAAAAATTTTGCCCGGAAAAAAATTTTTTTGAAGAAAGATGCAGATTTGGGTTGATCAAAACTCTTCATGAAATTGGTACAGATTTGGGTGTATTGTTTCAGTCCAAAAAACAAAACAAAAACCCTAAAAAACTGAAAAGGTATAAAACATTTTATTTCAATATTTTCCAAAGAGAAATATTTAGAATTTGACTCAAAGAGACTGTTCTAAAATTACCTTTAGTTTTATTTTAAAAATTAAAAGAAAATAAAGCTCAATATCAAAGGAAATATTTGGTTTGAAGTGAAACAAAATGTTTCATTCGATCCAACATGATTTTTTTTTTGAATTTTCAGAATTACCAGTTAACCAAAAAACAACTTATTTACATAGTTCTACTTTAAAATAGGCTTGATGGACCGGCCTTTTCCTGTTCAGTTACTCTGCCTCTTTCAGAGGTATGCAGTGGCCTTATTTTATGAAGCAATGCAACATTAAATGTTCTCTTCAGTTTAAAAAAGTTTATTGACTTAGAGTTGATGTTAGAGCAGGGATGACCAAAGCAGGACTTTGCAGATCAAAATAGCTCAGTGTCACCCTTTAGCATAGTGACATCGCCTCTGGAGACTAGTCGTTACTGTATGCAATGACAGGTTTCAGAGTAACAGCCGTGTTAGTCTGTATTCGCAAAAAGAAAAGGAGTACTTGTGGCACCTTAGAGACTAACCAATTTATTTGAGCATAAGCTTTTGTGAGAGTGATCACTTTAGATAAGCTATTACCAGCAGGAGAGTGGGGTGGGAGGAGGTATTTTTTCATGCTTTGTGTGTATATAATAAGATCTTCTACACTTTCCACAGTATGCATCCGATGAAGTGAGCTGCAGCTCACGAAAGCTTATGCTCAAATAAATTGGTTAGTCTCTAAGGTGCCACAAGTACTCCTTTTCTGTATGCAATGAGCCATTTCATTCAGAATGAAGGCTGTTTGAATTACAAAGCAATATTGCACATTGGGAAAATGTAGTCTTCAGAGATTGCATGTTTAATATTAAAAGAGATGGGTGGCTGTAGTCAGCTTCACTTGATACAATTAGATATGATGCTCTGGCTCTTTTGGGGTAACGTTTGGACACTTTATTTAACTATGAAATTATAATCACTGCATTTTTTGAGACAGTAAATGAACTGTATAACAGACATCAGCATCCCTTAGGTAACCATGCAAAGTTACACAAATACATTTGATCTAGTTAATGGTAACGTTCATTCTAGTTCAGCTTACAGTACACGCTCATAGGCCTTTTCTACACAACACACACTTTGTCAGGGTAGCTATACTGGGTGAGCCCCTTGCAGTAGACCCTTCTTATGCTGACAAGGAAGAGTTTTTCTGGTGAGATAGTAACACTACTTCCCTGAATGATCTCAGCTATGCCGATAGCAGCACCCTTGAATTGGCACAGCTGTGTTTACAGTGGGGGTTTTGCAGGCAAAGCTATGTCGGTGAGGCAGTGTGGTATTTTCCTCCTGCACGCCTGACCAACAATAACTATGCCAACACAACACAACACGTAGTCTTCATCTGGTGTTTCTGAGACAGCCCCAAATAATAACTAGTCATGTTAGCAGTGGAATTATTCATTATGAGAACTCTTTCACCTCCCCCCAGATGAGCCCCACCTACATTTTGTAGCAGTTTATGGTTTCTTGCTCTCACTGACAGTCTATTCGATTTTTTATTCTTGACTTTTCTTGCCTTTTATTAAGTATGCATATACATATTTCATATGAGAAACTACTATTCTTTCCAGCTAATAAAGCAGAGTTCACGACTTGCGTATGAATGACACTGATACTGATCTCCTTTGCAATGTGCTTTAAGATCTACTGATGAAAACTACCATAACAGAGCTGGACATTATGATGATGTTATTTAGGTGGCAGAGCTCTTTAAACCCTATAACAGTGGATTCCAGAACAATGTGCTTTTCATTTTTTTATTTTTTTTTTTAGGCAAATTCATTCAAGCCAGACAGATAAATTCTAATAAACTGACTACTAAGGTCATTTGTAGTCTAAGTGAACAGTTTTAAAGAAAATTAACTTCATTTCACGCAGTTGCTGTGTCCCCCCCCTTTTTTCTTCTTCTTCAGGGAGGGAGGATATGTTTGTGTTTGGTTTTGTTATTTAATTTCTTCCCCCAACATCTACAGCATCTTCTAATCCCCCAGGTTTTCCCATTTCCCAGCTCTTGGAAATCTTCCACCCCCAACCCAGCAATTGTGAAGATCATGAACACTATATTTGCATCTTTCAAACCTATTGTGTTATTCTTGTGGAGGGTCCCTTCAGATGAAACCAGTCCTAGTGGAAAATCACATTAGACAGACGTTTCTGCTGGCAACCATCAAACAGCGGTCAACAAGTTTGTTTCTGTCTCTGCAGTTAAGCAGTTATCTATTTTGCATCCAGGAAGGCCATGTCTACACTACCCCAATGTCAGCAAAATTTATGTCGCTCAGGGATGTGAAAAAACACACCCCTGAGCAACATAAGTTTTGCAGGAATAAGCACTCATGTGCACAGCGCTACGTCGGCGGGACACGTTCTGCCGACATAGCTCCCGCTGCTCATTTAGGTGATTTTATGTTGACGGGAGAGCTCTCTCCCATTGGCATAGAGAGGCTACACGAGTGATCTTACAACGGCACGGCCGTATCAGTACAGCTGTGTCACTGTACGATCGCTTGTGTAGACATGACCTATCACTATGATGCCAATGAAGACATTTCCTGATTGTTGTAGCTCAGTCCAAAAGTATTTGACGAAGTATTTTGACATCAAGGCAATTTTTGACCCACCAAAAAAAAAAAAAAAAAAAAAGCAGCCCCTCT
Source organism: Eretmochelys imbricata (assembly GCF_965152235.1). Taxonomy (NCBI): domain Eukaryota; kingdom Metazoa; phylum Chordata; order Testudines; family Cheloniidae; genus Eretmochelys; species Eretmochelys imbricata. The sequence continues at coordinate 355,196,713 of NC_135572.1, forward strand.
CTACACCCTGTGCAGCTGCTTAATATCTTTTTAAATCAGGGGGTTCTTTGATGTAAATTCAACTGCAATCAAACAGAACTAGAAGAATAACAAGCCTACAGGAGGACAAAACCAAACTACTAACTAATCTGAAAAACTCATAAAAGAGTTGAGGCTGCAAGCAAGGAGGAGGAAACTGATCCTCTTAAGCATGAAGTCTACAGGATGTTGAGCAAACAACCACACGGATTAAACTGAGGCCTTGCCTACCACATGAAAGTTTTTGGTATAATTGAAGGAGTGAATGTGAACGGATATAACTGGCATAAGCCCTTGTGTGGATGCTCTATTTCATATGAGAGAGACTTTTTTCAGCTTAGCTTATATCACTTGGGAAGGGGTTTATGCTCGTACTGCAACAAGTGTCAAAACCGGGGGAGGGGAGTGGGGCATAGACCTACATAGCTATACCTGTATAACTGGCTTTCCCAGATAGACAAGTCCTGAGAATATTTCAACCTCACCTCCTTACCACTGAACTATTACTACTTCAGCTGCTGTAGGAAGTGTGTGAGGTCGGGATACTGAAAGGGGAGGTATGCAAGAAAGGATTTCAGCCTTAAGACATGGACCACAATATGAAGTTTGAGAAGCACTATGCTAAGCAAGATAGTTATGGTTGACATTTAAATTGCCATTATGTTTCAGAGTTAAACACTCCATGAAAGGTAACTGGGCAGGTTATTGTTCTAGTCTGTGGATGCAGCATGGCGTCGGGCCAAATTCCGAATGTTTTCTTCAGCTTTATAATTAGAGGCTAGAAACTACTCTGTAAGTATTAAAATGCTTAAATTTTCAAAAAACACTGGAAATACAGAAAAATGCACAGGAAGACACCACTTGCCTAGAAATATCACACAGATTTCCAAAGCCCCAGCAGTAACTAAAATCAGAAAGCCCCAAAAGATTTTGGGGTTTGAAACATTTGTTATAACTAGGGGTCGATTAATCGCAGTTAACTAAAAAAATTAACTGTAATTAAAAAAATTAATCGCGATTAATCGCACCGTTAAACAATAGAATGCCAACTGAAATTTATTAAATTTTTTTGGATGTTTTTCTACATTTTCAAATATACTGATTTCAATTACAACACAGAATACAAAGTGTACACTGCTCACTTTATATTATTTTTTATTACAAATATTTGCACTGTAAAAATTATAAACAAAAGAAATAGTATTTTTCAATTCACTTTATACAATACTGTAGAGCAATCTCTTTATCGTGAACGTGCAACTTAAAAATGTAGATTTTTTGGGGTACATAACCGTACCCAAAAACAAAACAATGCAAAACTTTAGAGCCTACAAGTCCAGTCAGTCCTACTTCTTGTTTAGCCAATCGCTAAGACAAACAAGTTTGTTTACATTTACAGGAAATAATGTTGTCCACTTCTTATTTACAATGTCACCAGAAAGCGAGAACAAGCATTCGCATGGGACTTTGGTAGCCGGCACTTCAAGGTATCTACATGCCAGATATGTTAAACATTTGTATGCATCTTCATGCTTCAGCCACCATTCCAGAGGACATACTTCCATGCTGATGATGCTCATTAAAAAAATAATGCGTTAATTAAATTTATCACTGAACTCCTTGGGGGAGAATTGTATGTCTCCTGTTCCATTTTACCAGCATTCTGCCATATATTTCATGTTATTGCAGTCTCAGATGATGACTCAGCACGCTGTTCATTTTAAGAACACTTTCACTGCAGATTTGACAAAATGCTAAGAAGGTACCAATGTGAGATTGTTAAAGATAGCTACAGCACTTGACCCAAGATTTAAGAATCTGAAGTGCCTTCCAAAAATCTGAGGGATGAGTTGTGGTACATGCTTTCAGAAGCCTTAAAAGAGCAACACTCTGATGCGGAAACTACAAAACCCAAACCACCAAAAAAGAAAATCAACCTTCTGCTGGTGGCATTTGACTCAGATGATGAAAAAGTGTCAGTCTGCACTGCTTTGGACTGTTATTTGGACTGTTATCGAGCAGAAGCCATCATCAGCATGGACGCATGTCCTCTGGACTAGTGGTTGAAGCATAAAGGGACATATGAATCTTTAGCGCATCTGGCATGTAAATATCTTGCGACACCAGCTACAACAGTGCCATGAGAACACCTGCTCTCACTTTCAGGTGACATTGTGAACAAAAAGTGGGCAGCATTATCTCCTGCAAATGTAAACAAACTTGTGTGTCTGAGCGATTAGCTGAACAGGACTAAGTGGACTTGTAGGCTCTAAAGTTTTCCATTATTTTATTTCTGAATGCAGGTTTTTTGGAACATAATTCTACATTTGTAAGTTCAACTTTCATGTCAAAGAGATTGCATTACAGTACTTGTATGAGGTGAATTGAAAAATACAATTTATTTTGGTTTTTTACAGTTCAAATATTTGTAATAAAAATAAATACAAAGTGAGCACTGTACACTTTGTATTGTGTTATAATTGAAATCAATATATTTGAAAATGTGGAAAACATCCAAAATATTTAAATAAATGGTATTCTATTATTAAACAGTGCGATTAATTGTGAGTAATCGCTTGACAGCCGTAGTTATAACATGCAAAGATGCTACAGACCCTGTAATATAGACGGGCCTTAGAGACATATACTTGTGGTCTCAACTAAATTTTTCTTATTTCCCATACTATTTGGCAGCTTTTAGCCAAGGACCTCAAAATGCTTCTCACATGGTAAATCTTCCCCGAGAGCATGAATGGTGGGGTTATTCCCATATACAGGTGGAATGCCTGACATCAAATGGTTAAACAATTTCTATTTCATATAGGTTATTAAGCTGAAAATTGATTAGAAACCATTCTCTAATTGAGCCAAAATGTGGCGCTTGATCCAGGAGTTGAGTGTGGAAAAACTAGCCAGCAGCAAGGGTTGCAGGAGAACTGTTCTCTACAGCTTTCATTACAAAAAAGTCTCTATTATGCGGGCTAAGAAAACCTCCAAAAATGGGAATGTAATGGAGCAATGTCTGTCTGAATTTGCAGAGAGCTTGAAGCAATAGTTCTCAAACGTGAACTGTCCTTGTCACTTCAGTGGGTGCTAACTCAAATGCCAGTGGTGACATTTAAAATGTCCACATTGTTAACTATTTCACTGTTCATCAAAATATATCAAAGGAGCCTTGGCTCGCCCAATGTTAAAAAAAAAAACATGCTAGCCTGCTGTAATTGACCTTACCACCACACATTTTTTTTGCCCATCAAGAGGATTATTAGAGATGAACACTTTAAATCAATGTACTTTCCATCATTTAAATTTACTTGAGGAATTTCACTCAGCCTGGTTCAAAAAAAATTTTTTTTTTAAATAAATGCTAACTTTTTTGTCTACCCCTTTGGAAGATTCCTGTAATTAATGATCGTTTTATGAATGAAAACTGAATTTGAATATAGAAAAAGGCTTGAGAGATAATTTAGACAATTCATGCTGAACCCCACTATGTCTGCGTGCACACACCCTCAGAGCACACTCCTGACACATCTGCTCCATATCTCTCTAAAGAAAACAGACACTGGATAGAGACAGAAGCCTGGGGAACACAGGTGTACACTCTGATTTTGAAGTGGTAGGCAGAAATGAGCAATGAAGAGTGATAAAATACAGCAGTGCAGGCTTTGCTCTCTGTCCCTGCCAAAATACTCACTAAAAATCCTCTTTTACTGTTGAGTTACATAACCAGACCCTCATTTTTAATTATAACAGACTTTAACATTTTAGAAAAATATTCAAAGGGACGAAATATGCCTTTGAATGGTTCATCATATAACACGTATGCCAAGAAGCTATCATGATATTATCTTTTTTTTTAAAAAAAAATCTTGTTTTCTAGAAACCAGCACTGCTTCACCATCAGATCAGTGCACAACATTTTCTTCCCACATAAGCGGAGGTAGGAGATTTATATTTTACAAAAATGAGACAGAAGGAAGCTTTTGCATTCAGAACCAAGGCTGAGTCACAAATATGGTAAAAACACAATAGTTAAGGGAAGAGTTCAGCTACTAGCTTGTGGTGGTCTCCAGTGTTTTCCATAAGTTATTTAATAATTTTTTGTGAGGCATGTAATAATCCTAAAAAAAGATCAAACCAATAAGTCATTGGTAGCCACTGTTGAGGTGGGAAGCCATTTGTAATTCAGATTGTTCAATTAGCCCGGCCCTTTCCCAAACAAAATAATTGGGCGAAGTGAAAGAATCATCCAGTCAGAGGCAAGCGTGTGATGTTCAACAGGACTCACATGGTATGTATGAGAGATAGGCAGGGACTCCATGAACATGAGTGGCAGCGTTTGGTGGCCAAACTGCAACATCCTGTGAAAGACGTTCATTTCTACCATCCTTTAAAACGGAATACTAGGCTTTACAAATTATATTGAGTGGAGAGAAAGAGGGCTAACAATTGTCAGCACCCTTTCAAGATCTGCCTTAAGCAAGTGTAATACCAATGATTAGTTGGCAATTCACAAGCCATCTTGGACTCCATTCCTCTTCCTCCAAACCCACTTAAGACAGAGTCAGCTACCTAACCAATATCTTCCCCTCCCAGCAATGAGAACAGAGGGCAAGAAAACTTAATACCCAACTCACTATCCTACTTTTTACTTAGATACAAGATGATTTAATGTCTGGATATTGAAGATAGACAAAAACAGATTGGAAATAAGGCGTAAATTCTTAACAGTGAGAGTAATTAACCACTGGAACAATTTACTGGGGGGTGGTGGGGGTGGATTCTCCATCACTACAATTTTTAAATCAAGACCGGATGTTTTTCTAAAAAACTCTGATCTAGGAATTATTTTGGGAAAGTTCTCTGGCCTGTGTTACACAGGAGATCAGACCAGATGATTACAATGGTCCCATCTGACCTGGGGATCTATGAATTGCAGGACCAACTCCATTCAGAGCCCTGAAAATTAAGAGACCTTAAATTTGGCCCTATAATGTTCGATGGGAAGCCACTATAAAGAGCAAAGCACTGGCTGACACACTCTCAGCAGCTAGTGCTACTGAAGAGGCACAAGGCTGCATCCAGCACTAATTGAAGCTTAAAAAAAAAAGTAAGTGTTGGGGGTGCCATAGCTAGTACATTGCAATATTCTAGCCTGGAGTTTACAAAGCCAAGGATCTCTGTGACACACCCCATGTTTGCTTAATAAGCTGTGACACAGACTTCTGGTTAGTTGACTATGACATTTTTGGTGGCTGTCACTGAGAGTCCTGCAGGCTACCAACCAATTTGACACTCTTTGTGAAGACCCCTTCAGTACAGATCCTATAATATACAATCTAATCACATGAAACAAGACAGGACCCTGAGGAAGGTAACATTAGGCAAACAGGTTTCAGAGTAACAGCCGTGTTAGTCTGAATTCGCAAAAAGAAAAGGAGGACTTGTGGCACCTTAGAGACTAACCAATTTATTTGAGCATAAGCTTTCGTGAGCTACAGCTCACTTCATCCAGTGAATTGGATGATTCATTGGTTAGCCTCTAAGGTGCCACAAGTACTCCTTTTCTATTAGGCAAACAGGGGCAGGGGAGGAAGGAACAGACAAACCAACACTGTGGTGGTTTGACTGACACAGTACGTGCATCATGTTCCCTTTTAAAAATTAAGTTAATGTAGTGGACTAGCATAGGAGAGTGGGCCACTTTTACATGTTTCCTCTCATAACCCTGTTGGCAGAATTCTTACTTTGCTTAAAGAGAATAGTAATGTTGCTGTCCCCTCCCAAATCCCTTATCTATTTGTTCCCTGTGTTATTAGTGAGTAGGTAATTGGCAATGATAATTTTGACTTCACACAGAAGTTCAGTGTAGAGTTAATTGGTTGAATCTTCTGGCACTAAGCACACATTCCTGGCAGCAGAATGCCTGCAACAGATTCCATTTTTTATTCAGCTTTTTCATGCTTCTTGTAGTTTTGACTTCAACTGCCCAAGTATGGAATCTGTTTTCATTGAGCTTTTCTACCAAATAGGGAATACCTCCTCTGTTTCTTATCCTGTTTGTAACGTCAACATCATCTGGAGTTTAATATCCCCTCCATGCGTTCAACCCCGCACAGTAAACAGTCATGTTTGCTTTGCATTACGCACTGAATATCACACTGGCATTTTGTTCACACATGCTGTTGTGGTAAGCTAACCAAGGGGATTTTTGTAGAACAGTCCTGTGGGCAGCAGGCATCTGAGCTGGCTGTTGGAGAGCAGGCTGCAGTGTTTCAGCTGTACCCATCAACAGTTGACCGCTAAATTACTTTTTGTGGCTTTCCAATGGCTTTAATTACAGATCAGCCTCTTACAACAAAACTGGTTTCTGAAACAAGTCTCAGTGTATTTGCAATTTAATGTTACTCCTTCTTTATCGACTGTCAAAGGGCTTGGTCGCTACAGGCTGCTGCTTCTTCAATATCTTTGTGAAGCTACTGGAGAAAACCGTGAGAAAATATGAAGTATGCCATCAATATGCCAAAGATGCTCAGCTCTACATCAGCCTCTCATAAGGCCCTGGCAAAACTACAAATGAACTTTCTAACATCTCATGAATGAAAGCCATCTAGCTTATGATTTAGCAGATCAGACTGATATAGTGCTTCCCCATTCTTTGAAGAACTCACAAAAAGAATGCAGCTGCCCTCACCAGAGGGTACTTGCCTACCTTTCAGAGAAGCTCTCAGTATCAGCATTCTAGCTATATCCTCCTCTACTCTCAAATAGCAATAGTAGCGAGAAACACCTTTCGCCTTGGACAGGCCATGAGACTGTGTTGGTCTGAATCAGCGCAATGGTCAGCTATCTTTGTTACATGAAAGCTACACTAGAGCACCATGCTCTACCTACGGCTAGTCTTGAAGGTCACTTGGAAGTTTCAGGTGGTGCAAAAGGCAGCTGCCTACCTTTTAGGTACGTTCTACTGATGGGAGTATATTACAACTGAACTCTAGATTCCACACTGACTGTCAATTCATGTCCAGAGGAAATCTGATGAGCTGGGTTGGCATCTATGAAGCTGTACATGATCTAGATCCGTGGTTCTCAGCCAGGGGCATGCGTAGCCCTAGGGGTACACAGAGGAATTCCAGGGGGTACATGAACTCATCTATATATTTGCCTAGTTTTGCAACAGGATATATAAAAAGCACTAGCGAAGTCAGTACAAACTAAAATTTCATAGAATGACTTGTCTAAACTGCTCTATATACTATACACTGAAATACAAGTATGATATTTATATTCCAATTGATTTTATAATAATTATACGATAAAAATGAGGAAGTCAGCAATTTTTCAGTAATAGTGTGTTGTGACACTTTTGTATCTTTATGTCTGATTTTGTAAGCAAGCAGTTTTTAAGTGAGGTGAAACTTGGGGTACGCAAGTCAAATCAGACTCCTGAAAGGGTATAGTAGTCCAGAAAGATTGAGAGCCACTGGTCTAGATCGCTTCCTTCCCTATGCTTCACTGTAACAACTGTACTTTTACACGTGCTCTTGTTATGTGTTCAAAGAGTGACATTGGTGAGAGCAGAGAAAAGGGCGGTTTCTTTGGAGAGCACTCACCTCAATAATTCAATTCCGTCAGACACCATGAGTCCAAATTTGGCCATGTTTAGAGGAAGAATGGAAGACAAATATTGTTCATGCTTCCCATCAAGTGCAAGTTTTGGAATCTTCTAACAGTCGGGCTCCTTGATGCCTTTATGGAGTCTGCCAATCATGATGGGTTGGCTGTTATGGAGGATCAAAAGGTATATACAGTTTCACATTCTGGGGAATATGTATTTGGCATCATTCTAACCTATCGAAAGTGTACCCAGAATCCAGGGCGATGATTCTCTTAATAAGGAAATAGTGCAATTAGTCAAGCTGGAGTTCTTTTTAAGTCTTCAGTATTGCTGAAATTTAATTAAAGACAAATCTAAAACCTAACACACAACTTGACTTTTCCATAAGGGCTTGTCTACATGGAGAAATTTATCAGCATAATTACAGCAGTATAAACTTCCCATACAGATACTCTTATTCCAGAATTTATTCCAGTATAACTACAGCAGTATAATTATGCCTGTAAATTTCCCCATGTATCCAAACCCTAAGCAAATAGGTTCAAGAAGGGACAAAATTCCAAAGAATGCAATCTTTCTCCTTAAAATTTTCCATCAAAGTTCTGTGTAGCAGCACAAGTGCAGGGATCATATACATTTCACACTAAACAACGGGATCACAATCTTGAGAGGAAACCAATATGATTCTACACAAAATCATTAGATAAAGTCACCTGTAGATTACTGCTATCTATTGCTGGAACTTCAACTGAATTTTTAAAAGCCAGCAATAGAAAACTTGGTCTTACATTTATTTCATAACACATGCAATTTGTGACCAATTATTTTGTAGTTTAGCCTCTCAGTTTTAACAAAAAAAAGTCTAGGCGGAAAGCTCATGTGCAAAACATGAATATATGACAACTTCTACTCTAACAGAATCTCCTCACACTTCAGTATGCACAGAGATGACCTCATTGTAGTGCTCCACATAGTCATGCCAGACTCCTCCTACCAGAATTCTGGTCTCAATCCTCTGTGGGTCAGCAGCGACTAGGAGCAGTACAATAGGAAGTAGGCTGAGCCCTTTGGAAAACACACACATTCATGGTTCCCTGTAGCAACAGAACAAATGGTTCTGACTGGCTCCAAGGGGAATCCCATCCAGTTGTCAGCCTTGACTAGAAGGAGGATGGTGTAAGAGCAAGAAAAATAGAGGGAGGAAGATTGCAGATGTGAAGAAGCTCCTTTTCCCAAACTTCAGACAATAATCTGTAGAGGTGTACTTCAAAACTTGACATTAAACTACACTGTAAAACCCTCCACCACAGGATGAAATTCCCATTCAATATTCATGCATTTCTTTCACAAAACTGCAAGTTTCATGTTATACATTTATGGGCCAGTCTGCCATCAATATGCCTAGACCATTACACACACTGATGAGAGAACACACGTTAGCTTTAAGAACTTTTATAAACACACAGTCTGATGCATTAAGGTAAAACAAGCACTCTACTCACAGATGATGCTTTTTCTAGAATACATAATTCTTTACTTTTTACATTTTTGAAAAAGAATCATGCATATATTCCAATACAAAACAATTTCACTCTCAACTATGTATCCTTCAGTGAGTCATTCTAACCATTTGAATCAAGTTAAGAGTCATTTCTAGTTTATATAGTTTTAACTAAAACACGAAGTGGTCTTTAAAGAATTGCTAACCCAATAAACATCACTGCTGAGAGATCTGTTATTTACTGATTGCTGAGAGCACTCTTGGCACAGTAGAAAGGCACAGTCCTTTCCCCAACAGGATTAGTCTAAAAGACAGAGTGCAGCCACAGCCAGCTGAATTAAGGTGCAAATGTTCCTGTTTTTAATCCTTTTTTATATAGAGAAGATTAGCAATTATGCTGGACTACCACCAAAAGGCATAATGGAAGTGTGTTTTAAGAAGGGATTTGAATGAGAGGGTGGCAATTCAGCACACTGTGGTCTAAACCTACATTTAAAGGTGTGCAGTTAGCATGCATTACCTAAACGTCTACTGTATAGCAAGCACAGTCTTTAACATGTGCTAAACTGGTTGAATGAAAGTCTAGACTCCCCTCTATGCATTAACAAAACCATTTTAGTGCAAGTTAAAGGCAGTGTGCCCTATATGCACTAGCTGAATGCACCCCTATATTCTCACCCTACACACTACAGTAATAATCTTTGTACAAAATATGCCTTGTGAAGTATCATTTAAAAACTAATAACTCCCTGGTCAATAATACCAGGATGAAACGTATGTAGCAACATTGTGTGTGAAGTTATGAAATCCCCCCCCCACCCTGGATTATGTCAAAGGACCATGTTCTAACTCATGTAGCCCTGATTAGGTAGAACTGGTCAAGCAGGCCTGTCTTAAACAAAGCGATGGGCTTACACCTAAATCTGCATATAAGCTGTAAACACAGCCCTCAGACAACGAGAGGGGGAAGAAAAAGAAAGTCTGCATTTCAACATACACAGGTAGCAAACAACAGCATAACTCCTTTTCCCCCACCAGACACCATGTCTCCTTGCTCTCAGCCGGAAAGAACTTTAGGGAACACTCTCAGGAAAATGCATTTCAAAGGGTGACTGAACTATAGAAGTGAGGGGCAAAAACACCCAAAGTTCTGTCTCCTTGTCTCTCTTTTCACCTAAGACGACAAAAGAAACAGCCGTTGGATCTTGGAAGCAGATCCGGACCTGAAACTTTGTCAGCAATGCTACTGAAAACCTGTGGTAAGAATTTCACCTTGAACCAAGTCTAGTTTGTTAAATTTAGTACTAGGATGCGTTTTATCTTTATTTGTCTTGTAGCCTTTTCTGACTTTCATGCCCTAATACTTGTACTTACTTAAAACCTCTCTCTTTGTAGTTAAATAAACTTGTTTTATTCTTTAAACTAATCCAGTGTTGTGAACTGTGTGGGTAACTTTAGGGTCCAAGGTATTGTATCTTGATCCCCATAGGGGGACAATGGATCTAATATATCTCGACTGTCCAGGAGAGGGCTTGACAGTGCTACAAATGTTTTTGGAGAAAGATCTAAGGCTGGGAGTGCGTTGGGATCACCCTGCAAGTGTTAATCAAGGCTGCTGGAAGCCAGAGTGTGGCTGCTGTAATCAGAATTGCTGGACCAGGGCTGTGGCTATACATGGACACTCAGGATGCTGTTTGTGAGCAACTCATGTTGGGACCCACAGCAGCAAAGCACTGTGAGGCATGCCAGGTTGCAGGGTAGGCGGTGACAACCCCTCACTGGTCTGGACTGCACCCCAGAATGTCATAAACACATGCTAATTTTACATCTTTAAAGCCTAGGCCTAGTCCATGCATAGATTTTGTACCATATACCTATTGCAATTAGGGATGTGATTTAACAATAAAATACCGGTACAATCCCTAGTTTGGACATAGTTACATTGCTATGAAGTTGCTTTATACTGGTATAGTTTATTCAGCTTACCGTATGGGAAAAAGCATCTTTATACCAGTATAACTGTATCCAAATTAGGGGGAATTGTACCACTTTAACTATACCAGTAGAGGTAAAGTGGTACAACTTGTGTGCAGAAAAGACGAACACTAGACAAGAGCGACTAGTGAGTAATTGTTCCAGGCATAAGAATGGAAGATGAATACTAAGATAACAAGACAAAGTAGGAGCACCTGGAAGAATGATGTAGCTATGGCAATACACCTAGTAGGAAAAGATTTTCACAAAAGCACTGGGGCGGGGAGGGGCAACCACTTATTTTCCATCACTCACTCCCTACCCCCCAAAAATATAAGACAATGCTCTCAAAAATGTTTTCCTTAAAACTAGGTAAATCCCATAGACTGTCTATGGAGGATGGAAAAGAATGCGCATAGGCTTCTAAAGCAGTGAACACACGTAGTAAGCCAGGATCTCACTCAACTGACACCATCTGCAAAAATAAGCAGGACACCAGATATAATGGACAACCTGATGTCTGTCAAGTTCACAGCTTTGTACCCTGGAATTTGCTGGTAACAAGTCATCAAAAAAGGCAGAAACTTTCATTGCAAACCAAATGTGACTAGGGCCAGAAGCTGAAGAATTTCAAGCAACGAGAGTATTGGACGTAGACATTGGCTTTTTTCTTTAAGTACTGATACAGTGATTTTTTTGTAAACTGGATTACGCTTCTACTGTGATAGCATATGATTTAATGTTGGACTATGCAACAGTTTTAACCTACGCATAGATGATACCAGATTTTAAGCTACTGAAGTGATTTGTTAAAAAGATGAGGCATGGTTATAAATAATGTACAGCTGACCAACCATATGGCTGCTAATATTTTTCTCGTGCTGCATGGATATATTTCAGCTCTCTGCTTGTGCAGGGATCCAGTTCAAATGTGAGTTTAAGGAGTGGTATTCCACCAGAGTTGAAACTTTCTTTGCTCCTGGAGAACATTTGGCATTAACCCAGTCAGACCATGGTGATATACAGTTCAAACTCACCTTAAGTCATTACCCAATTGAGGCTTTACTTGGTTTAAGCATACTGAAATACAGATAAGGCTCCCATGAGAAGTCACTAAACATTAGTGTCTCCGTGAAGTATGACCATACATTTGGTGTGCTGGAATTACTGGTATACAAACTGCAGCGGCAAATAAGAACACATATTGTATACCTAACCTTTCACACATTATCCCTGCCCCGCAAAATCCTCACTCAAAATAAATGTTTCCTATTATAAGGACATAGTCTTACAAACATCACAGGAGCAGACTGTAAACTCCTCATGGAAGAGACGTGTATTACAGCTTGTCTACATGGAGACACTCAGGAAAGTTAATCCAAATTAGTTTTTAAAGTTCATCAGTTAAAACTTCTGAATAAACTACACTGCATTAAGGCCACTTCAATTCTGAATGAGTGTGTCCACACCAGGGTTTAATGTGATTAACTAATCCACTTTAAATTAATAACTTCAGTTTATTCAGATTAATTTTCATGTGTGCTCTCATATAGACAAGCTCTTATTAATTCATATGCAAGCATAGCTAAGGTGCTGCAGAAACATTCAGGGCTTGAAAAACGCACTCATCAAGCAAAAAGTGGGCTGAATAGGGCCTGAAACCTGAGGGCTCTTTCACTGAAAGGGAGGAAGAAGGATGTGAGGAGCAGAGTATCTGGAGCTACACTTCCTTTAAGAGGAAGGGTTGGTGCACAGAAGGCCTCCTGTATGCCCAAGAAGACAGCAGTAGCAGAAGTAGTAGAGGAGCTGGCAAAGACAGAGGAGACAAAAATTAATTTATGGGGAGCAGAACTGATTTATGCTCCATTCCCATAAAAAAATGTTGCAATGTAAATTAATTGTGCATAATTTGTGGCTTTGCAAATGTTTTGACCCAGGTTAGTAGGCACTGGGGAAGTTTTGCAAGCCCTAGAAATCATAATAGAGTTTGATTACTTTAATGAGATGATTATGCAATACAGTGGGAGGGAATAAGATTCCCTTTTGGATTTGACTGTATTTTACTCATTCACTTAAGCTGCAAGGTAGAATGGAGGGATAGTTCAGTGGTTTGAGCATTGGCCTGCTAAATCCAGGGTTGTGAGTTCAATCCTTGAGGGGGCCATTTAGGAATCTGGGGCAAAAATTGGTGATTGGTCCTGCTTTGAGCAGCGGGTTGGACTAAATTACCTCCTGAGGTCCCTTCCAACCCTGATCTCAGCAATTCTGAATGTAAATTAGTACATATATATTTCTAAATTAGTTAATGGAACTGACGTCCATTGCATTATGCAACCACAATCAAAAAACTGTACAATTAAATGAAAGTTAAACATCCAAGTCTCTCGCATCAATTCTTAACTTGGGAGTAAATCAGTTTCTTACTATTTATATACTAGTCACAAGCAGCAAGTGAAGTAAATAAATGACCTCTCTCTCTGATATACAATCATCACTAGAAGCAAAAGGTAGATCAATAATCTAAGAAACCATTTTAATGGGAAAGCAGAGCCTCAGAGCCTAGCAGAGCAGAATACACTTCAATGGAGTCTCTGGTCCTTACCGAGGATACACCTGGTTTTACACTTCAGTACACAGATACATACTCCACTGCCCACTGAAGGCAGATTTACTCCTAAGAAAGGGACAAAGTATGAAAATTGGAAAGAAAATAAATAGGAAAAGTTGGACTTTTCAATCCTACACAGCAGATGTCCTCATGGAACACACCTCCATGTTTTCAAACCTTACTGGTACATGGGAAAAATTTATTTTAGGGCTGTCAAGCAATTAAAAAAATTGTGATTAATCACGCAGTTAAAAAAATTAATTGTGATTAATCGCACTGTTAAACAATAGAATACCATTTATTTAAATATTTTTTGATATTTTCTACATTTTCAAATTTATTGATTTTCAATTACAACAGAACACAAAGTGTGCAGTGCTTACTTTATATTTATTTTTGTTTACAAATATTTGCACTGTAAAAAAAATAGTATATTTCAATTCACCTAATACAAGTATTGTAGGCGCAATCTCTTTAGCATGAAAGTTGAACTTACAAGTGTAGAATTATGTATAAAAAATAACTGCATTCAAAAATAAAATAATGTAAAACTTTAGAACCTTCAAGTCCACTCAGTCCTACTTCAGCCAATCACTCAGACAAACAAGTTTGGTTACAATTTCCAGGAGATAATGCTGCCCACGTCTTCTTTACAATGTCACCTGAAAGTGAGAACAGGTGTTTGCATGACACTGTTGTAGCCGGCATTGCAAGATATTTATGTGCCAGACGTCCTAAAGATTCATGTCTCTTCATACTTCAACCACTATTCCAGAACACGAGTCCATGCTGATGATGGGTTCTGCTCGATAACGATCCAAAGTAGAGCGGACCAACGCATGTGCATTTTCATCATCTGAGTCAGATGTCACCAGCAGAAGGTTGATTTTCGTTTTTTGGTGGTTCGGGTTCTGTAGTTTCCACATCGGAGTGTTGCTCTTTTAAGACTTCTGAAAGCATTCTCTACACCTCATCCCTCTCAGATTTTGGAAGGCACTTCAGATTCTTAAACCTTGGGTCGAGTGCTGTATCTATCCTTAGAAATCTCACATTGGTACCTTCTTTGTGTTTTGTCAAATCTGTAGTGAAAGTGTTCTTAAAATGAACATGTGCTGAGTCATCATCTGAGACTGCTATAACATGAAATATAGGGCAGAATGCAGCTAAAATAGAACAGGAGACATACAATTCTCCCCCAAGGAGTTCAGTCACAAATTTAATTAACACATTTTTTTTTTTTAACGAGCATCATCAGCATGGAAGCATGTCCTCTGGAATGGTGGTCGAAGCAAGAAGGGGCATATGAATGTTTAGCATATCTGGCATGTAAATACCTTGCAATGCCAGCTACAAAACTGCCATGCTTGTTCTCACTTTCAGGTGACATTGTAAATAAGCAGCAGTCGGCAGTACCTTAAATGTAAACAAACTTGTTTGTCTTAGCAATTGGCTGAACAACAAATACATTGTTTTGTTTTTGAGTGGTTATGTAACAAAAAAAATCTACATTTGTAAATTACACTTTTACAATAAAGCGATTGCACTGTGCTACCTGTATGTAGTGAATTTAAAAATACTATTTCTTTTATTTATCATTTTTACAGTGCAAATATTTGTAATAAAAAATAATATAAAGTGAGCACTGTACACTTTGTAGTCTGTGTTGTAACAGAAATCAATATATATGAAAATGTAGAAAGACATCCAAAAAGATTTAATAAATTTCAATTGGTATTCTATTGTTTAACAATGCAATTAATCGCGATTAATTTTTTTAATCACAGTTAATTTTTTTGAGTTAATCGCATGAGTTATCTGCAATTAATCGACAGCCCTATTTTATTTGTATTACAGGAGTGACCAGAGACCAAATCTGAATTGGATCCCCGCTCTTCCCACTCCCATTGACCTTGATGCTGTAACAAAAATATAGTCCCTGTTCCAAGCTCATATAAAGTCTGTAAAACAAGAGATATTTCTTAAAGTTTGACGAAAGGCTGCTCCATGGCAGAAAAACTGGTCAGGTTTACAGAAAACTAGATCCTTTACAGAAAAATTCGGGGTATTATGTAGCCATTTATATTTTACTATTAAGTGTTCTTGGCCCAGTACATGAACAGATTACTCCTGGGAGCATTCTGCGCCAAAAAATTAAAATTTTTAGAAATTCTGTGCCAAAAAAAATGTTTTGTGCAAAATTCTGCAAATTTTGTCAAAATAACACTACATAAATTACCAAAATAACAAACTGGCATAATTATTTCAAAATACCTGTCAGCAAGTATGTCTGTAACAATACAGACACATACAAAAAGTCCCCCAGGAGCAGAGTGTTAAAGAAACCCCTATGATAACCCAGTTCCTGGTTCTCTGCCTCCTTCCCCAGAGCCAAGCCAGGGGGCCAGACACCCACACCCCTCAAAACCCCCCTCCAGCCAATACACCCGAATCCCCTTCCTCCCCCAGAGCCCAGCTGCAGGGCCCCCCAGCCAAGATACCCACCGACACACCCTCCCCCCCAAAGCCAAGGAATCCAGAGGGAGAAACAGCCTGATGCTCAGCCCCAGACTTGGACAGTTTCCTGCACGCCACCCTCTCCTTCCCTCAGGGCTAGCTGGGAACTGCAGCCACCAGAACCCTCTAGCTCCCTCCCACTCCCCCTGGTAGTGTCTTCTATGTGCGGGCTGGGCTCTGCCTGGTCCAGCAGCCCCTAGTGGCAGCTATCAGAGAATCTGATCTATCAGAGAATCAGAATCTGTATTCGCAAAAAGAAAAGGAGGACTTGTGGCACCTTAGAGGCTAACAAATGTATTTGAGCATAAGCTTTCGTGAGCTACAGCTCACTTCATCAGATGCATTCAGTGCGGAAAATACAGTGAGGAGATTTATATACATAGAGAACATGAAACAATGGGTGTTACCATACACACTGTAACGAGAGTGATCACTTAAGGTGAGCTATTACCAGCAGGAGAGCACGGGGGTGGGGGGAGACGGACCAACACCTTTTGTAGTGATAATCAAGGTGGGCCATTTCCAGCAGTTGACAAGAACGTCTGAGGAACAGTGGGGGGTCGAGGGGGGGAATAAATATGGGGAAATAGTTTTACTTTGTGTAATGACCCATCCCCTCCCAGTCTCTATTCAAGCCTAAAGCTTCACGAAAGCTTATGCTCAAATAAAATTTGTTAGTCTCTAAGGTGCCACAAGTACTCCTTTTCTTTTTGTGAAGTCTTAATGGAAGAGACGGGAAAAGACATTTGGAAACTGAAACGGATAAGGACTTAAATACGTAACATTCATGAAAACTAAACCAATTTCACAACAGTTCTTAAATCGGAATTTCTGCCAAAATCTTTAGTTATTTTCTCTTAACTGAATGCTACTACAGTACTTAAAACTTGTAAGCTGTCCTTTACTGAATGCTATAAGATGTTGCCATGATATGCATGGGTTTGTTTTAATGCATACAAGATAAAGAGCAACTCGCTGTTAAGAATACAGTATTAGCTACATATGATTACACACCTCAAAGAAAATGGCAGACACACAAAGTAAAATAAGCATTTGAACTCTTTAGTGGGTTTTGGAACTTTAAATGCACTTAAACTGATATTGTAGAAGTAATAAGTGGTTGTGTCCAAGGGCATGAGTAATGTTTAATTTTAAAATATAAGCACATGTTCCTCATTTATGTGTTAACTTTAAAAACACAGAAATAGTCCAAAAGAAATATTAGAGGGTGAAACATATTCCAGTGAAGCGCAGAAGGGTCTATGTACCACTTAAGTTCTTAATACAGAGGGCCTTAAGCAGTTCACAGGGCTTTGAGCAGGCCCTCCACAGTGGGATGAATTTCACCTAAAATTTGCAGAGAAGCATATAATACAGCAACACAGCTCTGGAAACAACATGAGCTCATGGTATGGAGAGTAAATTAACCTGGTATGGCTGAAAGCCTCTCACTGCTTACATTGCTATGCAATTTACTGTAACCACTTCTAATTTTAACCAAATATGTGTAACTGCTATTTATTGAACAGCTAATGAAGTTCACCACAGGAAAGCTGAGTAAGCTGCAACAAATATTTGACTCAAATAACTATGGACAAAATAACTATGCGAGTTACAGCAACATAGCTACACCACCGCAGCCGTGATAGTGTAAGCCCATTGTACAGACACACACTACAGCGGTGGTTCTCAAACTTTTGTACTGTTGACCTCTTTCACATAACAAGCCTCTGAGTGCAACCCCCCTTATAAATTAAAAACATTTTAAAATATATTTAACACCATTATAAATGTTGGAGGCAAAGTGGGGTTTGGGATGGAGGCTGACAGCTTGCGACCCCCCATGTAATAACCTCGCGACCCCCTGAGGGGTCCCAACCCCCAGTTTGAGAACCCCTGCACTACAGCAATGGAAGGGCAAAACCTGCATCCACATTGGAAGCACTTTATTGGTACACAAGGACAGCTATGCTGGCAAAGTGCTCCTTGTGTAGATCTGGCCTGAGGCCACTTTACACCTGAATCAGAGCATCCCATAGTGGTTTAATAATGTGCTTTCACTTTCACATCTTTAACTAATTCATCTTAACTTTCCTGAGTGACACTGTGGATGCTTCCTTTGTGAGATGTGCCTTTGGATGTTCACTTGAAGACTGGTTTTGATTTTGCAGAGTAGCAATATTTTAAACACTCATGCAATACTCCAAGCAAAGTCAGGTATACAGAGTACATGCATGCATAAGTTATCTACAGTCAAATGCTTACAAAACATCTGTAGCAAATGAGCAGCGTTTAACAGGAACCCTGCCTCGTTCTCTGTATATCCTGTAAGAGTGCAACAGGCCATACATATTTCATAAAATGTAAACATTATTCCAATCTATGAAGCTACACAGCCTGATGCACATGTTAACATACAATAAGTGAAGCAGGGCTCTCCTTGTCTTGACTTATTCATGATGGATGTATAGAGAGACAAGAGTCCATAGGAGCTCTTGCCTTATGCACTGCACTTATTGTATATATGGCATAAACTGTGGTTTACAGCACTACATGTAGCTACACTTGTGGAAAAAAGTATGGTTACATGGGAAATAGTATATGATCATATAATTAGAGACTACACCACAATGCACACCCACAGTGTTGAGGTTTGATGGCAAATATACTTTGGTGTTTCCTGACTTGAGAGCATCACTGTAGACCCTTTTCTTTCTCTTTTATTTTTGGTTGGTTTTTATTCCCAACCCTATCCTGGGTTAAATGTAAAATTCTAGTGCATTCAGGAGATGAATTACATCTAGACTTCAAAGGGATTATTTCCCGGCATCAGGCCTTTAAAAATGAATGTAAAGGTTTTAAAAAATGAGCCACTGTAATGCTGGAGCAATATGTTGATGAATTAGAGCACAAGCTGAAGTTATAGCTGATGTAAAGGTGAACACAATCAGTCATGAGGTCAGATAATAAATGTTTGGTATAAGCAAACCACTAAAAACACACATGATTGCAGTCACCATAATACCTAAAATATTCTCACTAAAGGAAAACCTGGCAGGAGAAGTGATCAGACAATTCTGGTTGGAACAGCAGGAAGACTGCTGTATTAAAATATAAAAAAGAATGGTAAGCGCTGCCCCGAGTAAATCAGAGTCAATCGTCAAGAATTGATGATGGAGGCCATAATGGGTGAAACAAAGAGCAAAGGAGATTACAAGATCAGTGTATCCAAAGGTGCATCTCCCTACATACTGAAAGTGAAATTACTAGTAGTTATAATAAAAAAATCAGGGACCCTGCATGAATGAAGGAAGGAAGTATTTTGAGTCTAATACTCTTGTCTTGTAACTAAAGACTTAAATTTCCCCTTTGAATACATTATACAAGAAAATTCTGGTTCAATGATTTAGGCTGTATTTTGTCCCACAAACCATACAGTGGCTCCAAAACAAGATCTTGGCCACAAAATACTCACATGCACCCTCTTTACAAAAAGAGGACGTGAGTTACTGGAACTGCCTTCCTAATTTCCAGAAGTGGGAAAGGACTAGACCTACCCGCAAAGCAATCAGTACCGAGGACCAAACACATTACTGCACTAGCCAATGCTAGATTGGGGGGGGGGGGGGGAGGAGGCTGGAAAAGGTAAACACACCTCCTCGTACATAAAGGTTACTGCATTCCCCACTATCAGCCACTCTTTCTGAGTGCACTGGGGATCCTGTCTCTTGCCACACGAGTGCAATACCCACCCGTGCAGTTCATGCAACACATGCTTTTGCCCGCTTCTGAACCCAACCATCCTTTCTCCATTCCTTGGAAGTGGAAGAGTCAGAGCCCAGACCTGTCCCCATGATTCACTCCAAAGAACAGCAGAACTTGCTCAAGATAGGGGGAAAAAGAAAGCTCCTTCAGGTGTCACCTCACATTTACAGCAGTGGTTAAGATCCAGGAGCATAAGTCCTCCACTCGCCCCCTAATGCCAGCTCGCTTCTTGAATGAAAGAGTAAGTCCCTCCAGACTCACTCCTTCCCCTTTCCCATTAGCTATTAGCACCCTTCTCCCATGGGGGCAGAGAGGAGAAACACCTTCCAGCCCTCTTCCCTAGATTGCCAGGGGTGTCAGTCACATCCCATTGGAATGGGGAACAACCCCCTTTATTTTCCCCATCCCAGAACTGGGGGTCACAGGCAGGGATCCTGCTCCCCAGAGGGGTGGCAGATTGACCCCTCTCCCCACCCTTGGATAGAAGGGGGGCCACAGGCAGGGATCCTGCTCCCCAGAGGGGTGGCAGATCAGCCCCTCTCCCCACCCCTGGATAGAAGGGGAGGGGTGTCACAGGCAGGGATCCTGCTCCCCAGAGGGGTGGCAGATCAGCCCCTCTCCCCACCCTTGGAAAGAAGGGGTGGGGTCACAGGCAGGGATCCTGCTCCCCAGAGGGGTGGCAGATTGACCCCTCTCCCCACCCCTGGATAGAAGCGGAGGGGTGTCACAGGCAGGGATCCTGCTCCCCAGAGGGGTGGCAGATCAGCCCCTCTCCCCACCCCTGGATAGAAGGGGGTGTCACAGGCAGGGATCCTGCTCCCCAGAGGGGTGGCAGATCAGCCCCTCTCCCCACCCTTGGATAGAAGGGGGGCCACAGGCAGGGATCCTGCTCCCCAGAGGGGTGGCAGATCAGCCCCTCTCCCCACCCTTGGATAGAAGGGGGGCCACAGGCAGGGATCCTGCTCCCCAGAGGGGTGGCAGATCAGCCCCTCTCCCCACCCTTGGATAGAAGGGGTGGGGGTTACAGGCAGGGATCCTGCTCCCCAGAGGGGTGGCAGATCAGCCCCCCTCCCCACCCCTGGATAGAAAGGGGGGTGGGTCACAGGCAGGGATCCTGCTCCCCAGAGGGGTGGCAGATCGGCCCCTCTCCCCACCCCTGGATAGAAGGGGTGGGGGTTACAGGCAGGGATCCTGCTCCCCAGAGGGGTGGCAGATCGGCCCCTCTCCCCACCCCTGGATAGAAGGGGTGGGGGTTACAGGCAGGGATCCTGCTCCCCAGAGGGGTGGCAGATCAGCCCCTCTCCCCACCCCTGGATAGAAAGGGGGGTGGGTCACAGGCAGGGATCCTGCTCCCCAGAGGGGTGGCAGATCGGCCCCTCTCCCCACCCCTGGATAGAAGGGGTGGGGGTCACAGGCAGGGATCCTGCTCCCCAGAGGGGTGGCAGATCGGCCCCTCTCCCCACCCCTGGATAGAAGGGGTGGGGGTTACAGGCAGGGATCCTGCTCCCCAGCGGGGTGGGCGAGCAGCCCCCCCCTTCCCTCTCCTCCCGGCAGCAGCGCCCAGGTCACCCCACGGGGGAAGGGGGGGGCGCGAAGGATCCCGCCCGCGCCTTTCCCTCAGCCCACCCCTCCCACAGCCGAGCGCGGGGAGACCACCCCGGGGCAGGGGGGGTCCAGCCCCCCCGCCGCCGCCGCCTCCCCAGCCCGGGCCTAGCGCGGCCTGCGCCTCCCCGAGGTGGGAGTTGGGCCGGGACCCGGCCGGGCCGGGAGAGGCCGAGCCGGCGGCGCGGGCTCCGGAGCGGGGTGCCTGGGCAGCCGGCGGGGGCCCCGCGTTGCTGCGGCTGCGCCGGGGCTGGAGGAGCTGGGAGATTGCGCGGTAGGACACTCACCTCAGAGCGGCTGCGCTGCAGCGGGCCTGCGCCGTGGAGCCACTGCCAGGCGGCGGCCGGGGAGGGAGCCGAGCGGGGACACGGCGCGGCTCGCCCTGAGCCGCCGCAATGGCGAGCGAGCGAGAGGCGGGCACCAGCAGCAGCAGCAGGAGGAGGCCGAGGACGCGTGACGTCACGGGCCGGCGCCGCCGCCATGATGAGGAGGGCACGGCGCAGCATGGCATTAGGAGGGATGTGGGGGGGGGAGGTGCCGGCCGGCGCCATGTTTGGGAGGTCGGGGGCCTACAGTGAAAAGGGAGAATTAAGGGGGCGCTGGGCGCCATGTTTGGGAGGTCGGGGGCCTGTCGCGATGAGAAAAGGGGGGGAAGGAGCGCCATCTTAGGCAGGTCAAGCCCCCAGCTTGATAAGCGGGGGAAAGGGGAGCTGGACCCTATGGGCTTCATCTGAAGCCCTCGGAAATCAGTAGAAAGAGACCTGTGGATTTCCAAGGGCTTGGGCTCAGGCTTCACAGTGGGAAGGGCAGAGCAGGGGCCCTGCTGTGAGGGGTATGGACCATTGGGTGCTGGGGTGGAGGAGAGGCATGGACCACTGGGTGCTGTGATAGAGGGTATGGACCATTGGGTGCTGGGGTGGAGCAGGGGTATAAGCCACTGGGTGCTGTGATAGAGGATATGGACCATTGGGTGCTGGGGTGGAGCAGGGGTATAAGCCACTGGGTGCTGTGATAGAGGATATGGACCATTGGGTGCTGGGGTGGAGCAGGGGTATAAGCCACTGGGTGCTGAGATAGAGGGTATGGACCATTGGGTGCTGGGGTGGAGCAGGGGTATAAGCCACTGGGTGCTGTGATAGAGGGTATGGACCATTGGGTGCTGGGGTGGAGGAGAGGCATGGACCACTGGGTGCTGTGATAGAGGATATGGACCATTGGGTGCTGGGGTGGAGCAGGGGTATAAGCCACTGGGTGGTGTGATAGAGGGTATGGACCATTGGGTGCTGGGGTGGAGGAGAGGCATGGACCACTGGGTGCTGTGATAGAGGGTATGGACCACTGGGTGCTGGGGTGGAGCAGGGGTATAGGCCACTGGGTGCTGTGATAGAGGGTATGGACCATTGGGTGCTGGGGTGGAGGAGGGGTATAGGCCACTGGGTGCTGTGGCGGGACAGACAGGGCCTAGTAGTGAAGAGTATGGGCCATTGGATGCTATGGTGCGAAGGAGAGGGCCACAGAATTTTGAAATGAGAAAACTACCATCAGGCACATGTAAGCACATTAGGAAAGCCGAAGCCCTACAGAGAGGATGCGGGCCACTGGATGCCATGTTGGGAAGGGCTGTGCCATGCTAGCAAGGAACTATGATTGCTGTGTTAGCAAGGGCTGACTCAAGTTCTCAGTCCTTATCTCCAAGGCACTCCATGCCCTGTGTCCAGGATATCAAAAATACTGTCTAAAGTTCTGGGGAAGGCTGTGATAGACATGTGCACTCCTTGGGCACACTGTAACTTTCAACAATAAGGGTAAAGCTCACCAGTGCAGGAAACAGAACTTTCTGAGGGTCCAGTCTGAGACTGTGGAATAAACTCCTCAAATAACTAAGGAGCATCACAAACCTCACCACCTTCCTCTCCACGTCCAAGGGGCATTTCTTTGATCTTGCTTTCTCTAACATAAATACATAGTAGCGTGTATATTTAATTTAAACAAAAATCTAGAACCTTACTAAAACAATTCACTCCAGTGTACATGCTTCTTCCCCTCGAGGAAAAAATGGTTACTTACCTATATTGTAGCATAGGAACTTAAGAATGGCCATACTGCAGTGGTTCTCAAACTAGGGCCGCCGCTTGTTCAGGGAAAGCCCCTGGCGGGCCAGGCTGGTTTGTTTACCTGCCGCGTCCGCAGGTTTGGCCGATCGCGACTCCCACTGGCCACGGTTCGCTGTCCCCAGCCAATGGGGGCTGCAGGAAGGGCAGCCAGCACATCCCTCGGCCCGCGCCATTTCCTGCAGCCCCCATCGGCCAGGAGCGGCGAACCGCAGCCAGTGGGAGCCGCGATTGGCCGAACCTGCGGATGCGGCAGGTAAACAAACCAGCCTGGCCTGCCAGGGGCTTTCCCTGAACAAGCGGTGGCCCTAGTTTGAGAACCACTGCCACACTGGGTCAGACCAATGACCTATCTAAGCCAGTATCATGTCTTCCAACAGTGGCCAGTGCTAGATGCTTCAAAGGGAATGAACAGAACAGGACAAGCATCAAATGATCCTCCCCTATTGTCCAGTCCCAGCATCTGGAAGTCAGAGGCTCAGGGACACCCAGAGCATGGGTTTGTATCCCTGATCGATTTGGCTAATAGCCACTGGTGAACCTATCTTCCATGCATTTATCTAATTCTTTTTTTGATCCATTTATAGTTTTGGCCTTCACAACATTCCCTGGCAATGAGTTCCACAGGTTGACTGTGCATTGTGTGAAGAAGTACTTCTTTTTGTTTATTTTAAACCTGCTGCCTATTAATTTCATCAGGTGACCCCTGGTTCCTGTGTTATGTGACGAGGTAAATAATACTTCCTTATTCACTTTCTCCACACCATTCATGATTATATAGACCTCTAGCATATTCCCCATGTCACCTCTTTTCCAAGCTCAACGATCCCAGTCTTTTTAATCTCGGCTCATATAGAAGCTGTTCCATACTCTAATCATTTTGGTTGCCCTTCTCTTTGCTTTTTCCATTTCTAATACAGCTTTTTTGAAATGGGGTGACCAGAAATGCATGCAATATTCAAGGTGGAAGTATACCATGGATTTATATAGTGGCATTATGATATTTTTCTGTTTTATTATCTAACCCTTTCCTATGGTTACTAACATTCTGTTAGCTTTTTTGACCACCACTGCACATTGAGCAGGTGTTTTCAGAGAAC
This sequence comes from Eretmochelys imbricata, assembly GCF_965152235.1. Lineage (NCBI taxonomy): Eukaryota > Metazoa > Chordata > Testudines > Cheloniidae > Eretmochelys > Eretmochelys imbricata. The sequence continues at coordinate 355,221,527 of NC_135572.1, forward strand.
TATCCACGATGACTCCAAGACCTCTTTCTTGAGTGGTAACAGCTAATTTAGACCCCCCCCTCATTTTGTATGTAAAGTTAGGATTATGTTTTCCAATATGCACTACTTTGCATTTATCAACATTGAATTTCAGCTCCCATTTTGTTGCCCAGTCACCTAGTTTTGCGAGATCCCTCTGTAACTCTTCGCAGTCTGCTTTGGACTTAACCACCTTGAGTAATTTTGTATCATCTGAAAATTTTGCCACCTCACTGTTTACCCCTTTTTCTAGATCATTTATGAATATGTTGAACAACACTGGTCCCAGTACAGAGCCCTGGGAGACACTGCTATTTATCTTTATCCATTCTGAAAACTACCATTTATTCCTATTCTTTGTTTCTTGTATTTTAACCAGTTACTGATCCGTGAGAGGACCTTCCTTCTTATCCCATGACAGCTTACTTTGCTTAAGAGCCTTTGGTGAGAGACCTTGTCAAAGGCTTTCTGAAAGTCTAAAAGTACATTATATCAACAGGATCACCCTTGTCCTCGTGCTTGTGGACCCCCTCAATGAATTCTAATAGATTGGTGAGGTATGCTTTCTCTTTACAAAAGCCGCATTGACTCTTCCCCAACCATATTGTGTTCATCTATGCATCTGATAATTCTTTATTGTAGTTTCAACCAGTTTGTCCAGTACTGAAGTTAGGCTTACAGGCCTGTAATTGCCAAGATCACCTCTGGAACCTTTTTTAAAAATTGGTGTCACATTAGCTATCCTCCAGTCATCTGGTACAGAAGCTAATTTAAATGATTGATAGGTTACATATCACAGTTTATAGTTCTGCAATTTCATATTTGAGTTCCTTCAAAACTCTTGGGTGAATACCATCTGATCCTGGTGGTTTATTACTGTTTAATTTATCAGTTTGTTCCAAAACCTCCTCTAATGACACCTCAATCTGGGACACGTCCTCAGATTTGTCACCTAAAAAGAATGGCTCCGGTGTGGGAATCTCCCTCACATTCTCTGCTGTGAAGACCAATGCAACGAATCCCCAACTTGCTTGGCTTGGGTTAGCCCCAAAGGACATAAAAGTTTGCTTATTATAGAAGCTTCTATTACCTTTTGAACTTAAAATTGCACCTCATTTGTGTATGTATGTTTCTGGCTTTAATCTCTTTATTTCTTCTCTTAGTTAATAAAGCTTTAGTTAGTGTATTACAGGATTGACCACAGGCGTTGTCTCTCATTTGAGATCTGAGTAAAATTGACCTGAGTAAGTGAGTGGTCCTTTAGGACTGGGAATAAACTGAATATTGCTGTGATCTTTGGTGTAAAGTGACCATCTATCATATAGTCCAGCTTGCCTGGGTGGCAAGATAGACTAAAATGCCCAAAGGACTGTCTCTGACTCCATCATAAGAGTGTTAAAGTGCTTTAGGAGTTCACACTTTTTACTGGATTGATGAGCTCCCCCTACTTCCACATGCCACTGTGTGCAGATATAAAAGGCAGGGCTTCCCTTAGTCCCTCTCAGTTCCTTCTTGCTGGAACTCCAATGTAGAGGGGCAGGAGAGTGGGTTGTGGCATTGACATGTGCAACATATCTCAAAGAACAACAGTTACTGAACAAGTTAGTAACCGTTTTTTTCTTCTTTGAGTGATTGCACATGTGCATTCCACTCTTGGTGACTCACAGGAGACGGGATTAGAGTCTATTTCAATAAAGATTGGAGAACAACCCATCCAACTCTAGCATCATCTCTGGAGTCCTGAGCCACAGAATAGTGGGCAGCAAATGTGTGGACCAAGAACCAGTTACCACTCTACAAATGTGTCCAATTGGAAATGTGCCAGAAAGGCTGCCAAGACCGACTGTGACCTTGTCAAATGAGCAGTGACTCTGCTAGACGGAGTGACGTTGGCCAAGTCATAGAACATGCATATACAGGAGGTGATCCAGTAAGAAATTCTGTGGGTGGAGACTGACTGTCCTCTTATTCTGTCCACCACTGCTATGAACAGCTGGGATGATTTATGGAAGTGCTTGGTTTTGTCCATGTAGAATTCTAGAAGGACCCTCAAACGGCAAGTCCTGCATAGTATTCTGGACTTCACAGAGGAGACCAGAAGACTGTAACCAGGATGATCTGGGCATGGAAGCCATGGTTCAAGCTGCCGAGTCTGCTGCATCCTGCCCCATCTGCAGTGAAGTTCTCGCAACCAGGCTGCTCTCACTGACCAGGGAAGTGAGCTCCTGCCTAATGTTCTGTATATTTCTTCACACAACGCACAGTCAACCTGTGGAACTCTTTGCCAGAGGATGTTGTGAAGGCCAAGACTATAACAGGGTCAAAAAAGAACTAGATAAATTCATGGAGGATAGGTCCATCAGTGGCTATTAGCCAGGATGGTGTCCCTAGCCTCTGTTTGCCAGAATCTGGGAATGGGCGACAGGGAATGGATCACTTGATGATTACCTGTTCCATCCATTCCCTCTGGGGCACCTGGTATTGGCCACTGTCAGAAGATGGGATACTGGGCTAGATGGACCTTTGGTCTGACCCAGTATGGCCGCTCCTACGTTCTGTGGGGAAGTAGATCTCTGAATTTCTCTATGGAGCCCCATACATTAAAATCGTACAGCCCCAGCAAAGCCTGTTGGTTAGCAATACGCAGATGTCAACACCCCGTTGAATAAATCTTCCTGCCAAATAAATTTAGCTTCTCAGTGTCTTTATATTTGGGGGTGGCAGCCTGGTGCTCTTGTTGCTCTCTCTCATTAGCCGCTGTCATGACTAACGAGCCCGGTGGTGGATGAGTATAAAGGTACTCAAAACCTTGGGAGGGTACATAGTATTTTCTTTCTGCCCTTTTTGAGGTGGGAGGCAATGAAGATGCCATAAAGCCCTTATAGGCCCTAGTATTACCTCATTAATTGGCAGAGCTATCCTGGAGGCACCCACAGATGGCAAGGTGTCAAGGTGAGGACTCCCTGACTTTCTTGATCTGTATGCCCCAGTCTGCGGCCACTTTCTTTAGCAACTCCTGATAAACTTTTAAATCATCAGGAGAGGGTGAAGTTGCCCTGGACAAAACAACTTCATCGGGAGGGGACGAAGAGGAAGCCAAGACTGGAAAGGGCAGAATTTCTTCTACAGGTATTGCTCTGGTTCTAAGGCCACCTCTTGGTGCTCAGTACTGGACTCTGGAGACAGAACTGGCCCCTGCATATACTCTGCCCTTCTAGAGGAGGGCGCCGAGTAGGCACAGTGAGGGAAAGATTGGAAGATGGAGGAACCCCCAAGGATTCCAAAATGGCCACTGATATGGAGCTGAACACCACTGGCCTGGTCACATTCCCATGGCGGTTCCAATTGAAGGGTCGTGGTGGTAGGCTGGGAGAGACGATTTATGAGGAGACCAGCGGGTCCCATTTCCAGCTTGTGAGACATAAGATTCCACTTCCAAATCACATAGTCATAAAATAAAATAAAAGAGACTCCCTGCCTCAAACAGCTTGTAATCTAAATAGGAATAAAGACATGAGAGGGGCATATAAAACATAAATGAGGGGGGAGGGATCAAAAGTAATAAACATGGGTACACTATCAGCTTTGCAGTAGAAGTGTGGTTTAAGAATGAACTTGAAGGAGGACAGGATAGTGATTATGCAAATTTGTTTGGAAATTTTGTTCCACACATAAGGGACAGCATAAAGGTGTTTGTGGGGAAAATGGGTAAGTGAACAGAAAAGGCTGCCATCACCAGTGAAGCAAAGAGCATGGGTCATGATGTGCTGAGACAAGTTCTTATCTATCACTTGTCCTATAAACACTTGTAGATGGAATTTGGACATGAAGTGAGCCTGGACATGAAGGCATAAGCAAATTCCAAATTTGCAATCTGCAGAGGAAAATATCTATGGTAATGATTTTAAACTTATATAACACATTTTGTCTCTAATGGTCCTGGGAGCTAAGTTGGATTAAAAAAACAATTAGGTGCCGTTAGACTGGATAGAATAAAATTTATAAGGGATATAAACCCTCTTGCTTCAGAAAACAAGCCTTCCAATAACTGCCGTGGAGTCAGAAAGAAATTTTCTCCATGGGCATGTTAGTGCATGTCGGTGCCTAAATGCCCAATAGGAAAGCTTTTACAACTTTCTCTGAAGCATCTGGTACTGACCACTATACCACTGGTCCCATCCAGTATGGTGATTTTTATGTTCCTGTGACCTCAGAGCACTTTATAAACCAATATACAGATTATACACTGGGATCATTTCAGCCACTAACTGAAATGCTGCTACGTCTGGAATGAAACACGGCAACTTTTCAGCAGCACCCAGCAATACTAACTAAATAACCAGTTAGGCCAGAAAATGAAGACTACACTATAGTCAAGTGAAACCACAGGTGCATTTTAAGTATGCAAAATGAACATAACTGAAGGTATATCTTCACTGCAGAGTTAATCTGAGTGCTGGGCACTTGAGTCTTAGCACCCAGTTAGCCTAGCTCAGGTGTGAGTATTCACACTGCATAGTCCTACTCGAGTTGCTGCATCCACACTCATGTGAGGTACTAAGACGTCTAGGGTCACACCCTGAAGGTCTTACCTCTGCTCAGCTTGCAGTGTATGGTGAGAGAATTTGTCTGTCCTTTCTAGGCTCCTGTGCGGAAGTGGGTTTAGCCTACCAGCTCAGTAAAGCAAATCACTTCTGGCTTGGCCTGCTTTAGACGTCTGTCTGTGGCTTCCATTCCAGCCAGGCACAGGGCATGGATCCAACTCAGGATAATGAGCTGTTCCAAATGTTGGCATTACTGCAACTCTCGTTTCAGAACCAGGAGGTAGAAACAAGGCATGAGAAATGGTGGAGGGTATTTTGACAGCCGCTTGGCACTCTGAGAAGATGGCAGCGTGGCTTGCTAAGGAGATCACACAGGTTGCATGCAGACAAGGAGCAGTGGAAACTGTGAATGCAAGTTTTAATAGCTGTGAAGTCCCCCTTTGCTGACCAGTGGTTCTGGAGCAGGGCTGCAAGCTCGGAGTGCTGGTACTACATCATCATTCAGACCTGAGATGACCAACAGTGGACCCAGAACTTCTGCACGGAGAAGGCCACATTTCTTTGAGGAACTTGCTCCCCACCTTTCAGTGCCAGGACATGCAGCTGAGACAGGCCATACTAGTCCAGAAGCAGATTTACTATTACTATCTGGAAGTTGGCTACCCCAGACAGCTGCAGGTCTGTTGCTGGTCAATTTGGCATTGGCAAGTGAACCGTCGGTGCTGTGGGTATGGCAGTGCTGTGGGGATGGATGTTTGCAAGACAATTATTGCTGTGGTTCACCCAAGTGTGGTGAAGATTGATAATGGCCCAGAAATAAATTTGAGCAAATGAGCTTCCTGAACTGTCTTGGGGCCACTGGGGACACATGTCCATTGTGTGCCCCCTCCCGCACCCAAGATGCTTATAAGTTTGTAAATCAAAAAGGATACTACTCACTACTTATGTGAGTTAATCATGGAAGGAGAATCATAGACACCAATATGGGAAGCAGGGATAGGGTGCATGATACTAGTGTATTTCAGAGAGCTGGTGTTTTCAAATTTGGACAAGTGGGACTTTATTTCCACCCTCCAATATGACTATCAAGGGCTGCGGTGGGGAGGGGGGAGGGAAGGTCTGTGTCCATTGTTGTTTTGGGAGACCCAGCCAACTCTCTGCTGCCCTGGCTCATGAAGCCCTGCCCTGATGTGAGAACACCTGGAAGAAGGTTTCATAGTTGTAAGATGGTGGTAGAATGTACATTTGTCCAACAGAACGCAAGGTGGCATTGCCTACAAAACTGGTTGGCTGCCAGTGCATGTAATGCCCTTCAGGTCACTGGGAGATGCTATGCACTATACAATACATGTGAAGAGAAGAGGCTGTACGTTGGCCAAGAATAGATTCATGACTGGGCTGGCTTACAGGCTTGGTATAAACCGTCAGAAAGTGCCCCTCTGATAACTGGATTGGATCCAGGTGAGTGAGGGTAGAAATGGATGCCTTGTATTTCCACATCCTTGGTTTGGAGGGGAAAATGGGAAAAAGGGATAAAGTGAGCACAATGTTAGGGTGGTGTAGCAGTTTACCAATTCTACATATTAATCTGAGATTATATTACAATCTTTGCATTGAAGTTCCTGGCTCTCTCTGTTGTTGTAAGGGCTATCCACACCTTGGTGTCAGCCTCTGGCCAGCTGGCAGGATAATGTCCTAGATGCTATCTCCTCTGTTCCAGTGGTGTGGAAGCACAGGAGAAGTGTAGAACTGTTGCCAGTTGTGCAGCCTCTGCGCAATGTGGGGTTTAAAAGTTGAACCAGTGACTTCCACTGTAGAAAAAGGGAGGAGGGTAGATGGCAAGAAAATATTGCTCGGGAGGAACTGGAGAACTAGCAGCACCAAGTTAATTAGCCGACAGCCACAGTGCAAAATGGATGGGTTACCAGCATGAGAATAAGCAGCACTTGGGGTTTAGTCTATAGACCTGGAAGGGCCAGCTAGCATGGGCTGACAGTATACCAAAATTGGGTGAGAAGTTTTTTATGTGTGGATGAGAGATGAATTTGGACAACGCCTGAATCAGAGCCCAGGTCAGCTGTGCAGTGAAGACATAACCATACCCTCAAGTTGAATTTGATTAGGTCGCTGGCAAGAGATTAGCACCACTGTTCCCTCTAAGCTGTGCACGGGTGCCTGCACACACTGATCCTAGACCCTGCGCACACGGTGAAACATCACGTGCACTAAAATTTGCACAGAAGCACAACTATTTGCACAGAAGAATTTTTGAGTGCACACGGCCTGTCAAAAATTAGAGGGAACATTGGTTCGCACCTGCCATGGAATTTTAATGATTACAAATGAGCAAGGATTTGGTGGTAGATCTCATCCAATAGAAAACATTATCAGAAGGCTGACTCTGCCCTCCAGTCAGTCCATGATGTCAACATCCATCAGCCACTTGTTTCAAACAAGCACCTTCGTACTTTCTCCCATACTGCCCCTCATACTTGGGAAAAGCTCCCCATGAACATCTGCAAAAGTAAATCATTGTCTTCCTTCAAAACCCTCCTTACAACTCTCCTTTGCCAGGAGGCCCACAAAAACTTGACAACGGTTGTGCTGCTGTTGTGCTAAAACCACTCCCGATCATGCTGACCTACACTGTCTCATTGTTTCCTTGTACCCCCCCATCAATTTACTTGTATCCATCTGTTGTCTCTTGTCTTCTACTTAGATTGTAAGCTCTTTGGGGCAGGGTCTGTCTTTCAGGTCTGTGTTTATACAGCATCTAACACAATGGAGGTCTCGTCCATGAATGGGGCTCCTAGGTGCTACAATAATACAAATAAATAATACCAGAATAGCACCTCTTAACACTGCACTGTGTCATTGGCTCAGGGATGATGAGTCAAGGAAGGGGTATCACTGTCAACCTGCTGAACTACCAAAACCACATACACTAAGGCCTTGTCCACATTAGATTTTTGGGGAGAAATTACCCATCATTGCACAGTTTCCACGGTATGTATCTGATGAAGTGAGCTGTAGCTCACGAAAGCTCATGCTCAAATAAACTGGTTAGTCTCTAAGGTGCCACAAGTACTCCTTTTCTTTTTGCGAATACAGACTAACACGGCTGTTACTCTGAAACTAATACCATTGCAATTCCTCTGGTGGCAACAATGGCAGGCGCACTACTATAGACAGGGTACCAGCATTTACTGACATTTTCAGCACCGTGTTTTCTAGACCAGCCCTAGAATGCCAGTGAAACTGCAATGCAGGGAGGTTTCTAAGCAAAAACAAGAGTCTACTGTAGACATAAACCAAAAGTATTCCTTAGTCATCTCCCATGCACACACTGACGTTGCTTATCTTAGGAGAACAGGTGGGATGACAACAAAGTGTCTATTACAATGCTGTACTTATATGGGGGTTGATCTTTGGTGTGTTGGAAACAAGCGGGCTGTATAGAGCAGTGCAGTGGAAGGAGCATTCATGGCTGCAGTTATGCTAGAAGTCCATTTCCTACAAAATGTAGGCATTTTGATGGCATTACGGATGGCATTACTTAGCTGGCTACATTTTGAACCACTTTGAGGTTAGAATCTCAGACTCTCAGAATTTTGTGCGTTATGGAAAGGAAATTGATAAAATGTTTTTAAAAAACCCACCTATCTTAGAGAGATAGATTGGAAAATCACAGAAGATATTATAGCCAGTATGCCACAAGCAAGTGAACAAGAATTATAACATAAAGAAGTAAACAAGCAATTTTGGACATGTACAGAAGGAAAGTCTTAAACTGCTGCCTGACCTTTTCCTTCTCTCTCTTTAAGAGTGGGAAAATATCCTTGCATCTATTTCTTTGTTTAGGTCTTTTCTACCGTGATTGTTCTGTAATGGACTATAAAGTAGATTTGCATGACTCATAAAGTGCTGGGCTGTTTTTCATTACTCCAGGGAGAATGTTGATAGTACAATAGGATTGTAAGTAGCATGATTCTAGGAATCATCTTTGAATTGGTTCCTGATGCCACCGTGCCTAGATAGATGGATTAGACAGAAACTGTTCCTTTGCTTGGGGATCTGTAAGAAGCCGAATTCATTTAAGGCCATGCATTAACCACAGCGAGATACAGCTCATTGTCAGGAAGTTTCTCCTAATCTTAGTCCAAATATTTCATCTCTTACATTTAATTCTTTAGTCCTAGTTCTTCCTCCTTGAACTGCCCTAGATAAATATTTGCTTAGTTTATGTGTTGCTTTGCCAAGCTCTACCTATTTAGCCCTTAACTTTTCCTCATAATTCAATTCCTCCAGACTGTGAATTATTTTTAATTTCTCTCCAACTTGTCAATGTCTTTCTGGTGGAGAAATGTCCAACTAATTGCACTATTTCAGGTGTAGCTGTACCAGAACCATATCAAGAGGGTTTTACAGTACTACCTCTCTGTTCTGTGATATGATACCTCTGGGCATGCTGCCCAGAATATTATCTTTTTTTATAGTCAGTCTCTCCTAGGTGGGTGAGAGTGCCATACGGAGGTAGTGCACCCTGAGCATGGAATAGAGATGGTTTGTGAACCCCAGGCTGAGAAAGGCCCATTGGGTTCGGAAGGGTGTGAGTGGAGGGGAGTTCCTTTTGAGGTTATTTTTTTAGAACTGTATTTGGGATTCAGGGATGATGGCCTCTGTTGCCAGCCTTGGAGGGTCTTTCAGTGCCTGTCTGTGTCATCAGCTGCATCCCTTCAAACTGGCCAAGAGGGCTGAACCATACTGTTTTGTTTGGTGATATGAAGGCCCGATGGGGGGAAATCACAGTTGTGAAGGCTTGGAGTCCCTGATCTCTGGTCAGCAGAAGATCAGGCAGGAAAAGACTTTGTATAAGGTGAAAACCTGGAACAAAACACCTAGTTTGGGGCAGGACCCACCTTTTTGTTCTGTGTTCGTATAGCACCTAGCATAATGGGGTTCTGGTCCATAACTGGGACTCTTAAGCATGACAGTAATACAAATAATAAATAAATGTCATGGTGGCAGTGGTTTCACCTGTTATTTTGCAGTACCATGGGATGTAATTACCAAAAACAGTCAAGGCTTCAGTTTGGCCTCTTAGGAGCCTGCCCCTCCTGCACGACAGTTACTTGTCAAAACAGAATCTGTTAATAATTACTTTTTTCTGCCAACAGACACAGTATATAGAAACAAAAAGTGATAATGCTGGATGAGTATAGTCAATCTCCTCTGCACCATCTCCTCTGGCAAGATGGTAGTTTCAGCAACATTTATACAGTGACATCTCTATGAGAGCCCATTCATTATTATTTATGTAGTGCCGACCGTGTGCCAAACTTCTTGCAGTATAAAAGCAAGGTCCAAGTCACAAAGAGCTTACAACAAAAATAGGTAATGGACAGATGAAAAACAGGTTGCAATGAAAAGGAGATGAGCAATACAGTTTGTTACAGTTCATGCTTCATAGGTCTGAGATTTTAATTTATTCATCTTTAAAAAATATTTTGTCGATTTTAAAAAAAATATCAGCGTTAACACTCCCTTGTGGGGTGAACTGATTTATGGAAGACGTGTTTCTGTAATTCTTCTATCCTTCTTTCTTAAAAGACCACTCCAATGTTTCCACAAGTGTACTGAGGGCAATTCTGCTCTGCCTTCATTAAAACTTCATCAGTTTTGATCCATCTTTATTATGCAACCATGCTTCCTTAAGTGGTCACTGAAGACTAGCTTTATTGTGTGACATTATGGTTTGCTTTCCTTCATTTTTATTCTGCGCAATTTCAACCTAAATTGCATACAGGAAAAAGTCATTTTTTTCCATCTGGTATAGCCACTTGAATGTGATACGTATGGTACATTATACTTATCTCTTATTAGCAAGAATAAGGGGGGATATAATAGTGATAGAGGTCTATAAAATCATGAATGGTGTGGGGAAAGTGAATAAGGAAGTATTATTTACTTCCACAAGTTGAGCGTGTGTTGTGTGAAGAACTCATTGCCAGGGGATATTGTGAAGGCCGAAAGTATAAATGGGTTAAAAAAAGAATTAGATAAGTTCATGGAAGATAGGTCCATAAATTGCTATTAACCAAGAAGGTCAGAGACACAAGCTTATGCTTTGGATGTCCCTAATCCTTGACTTCCAGAAGTTGGGAGTAGACGACAGGGAAGGGATCATTTGATACATTGCCCTGTTCTGTTCATTCCTTCTGAAGCATCTGGCAAGGTCACTTTCAGAAGACAGGATGATCGGCTAGATGGACCATTGGTCTGACCCAGTATGGCTATTCTTATGTTCTTAAGAATCAGAATGGTTGAGTTTACCACTGTAGTGAAATAATAAGCTTAAAAAGATATAGTTTCTTTCCCCTCTGGCTTTTGGAATATAGATGACCTTCAAAAGGGATAAAATTTGACTTTTTTATTTTTATTTAAAAAGTAAAGCCTGCAAGAGATGGGCCTTTTACAAGAAATTCCAATCCTGTTTAGGTTGCATGACTCTATTATGACTGAAGAACTAGTGAAATGTTAACAACACAAGAATCAACAAAATTGAGAAGGGAAGGTATCTTTAGTCAAACTGTTGAAAACTTTTTTTTTGTAAATTTATTTTTGTTGACACCTATTGAACTTCAATGTCTTATTAACCTTTTTGATAAAGAAAGCTTTTAATAAAAGATTCAACATATTTGCCCCTTTTATTATGGAATTAGTGCTCACAAACATCCAAGAGGTCCTCCAACAAAACCAAAGAACAACAAACTTGATATTTCTAATGTAGAAAATAAGCAGAAAAAATATTTAAACACGTACAACTTTGAAGGCCTTTCTGCATCATCAAGAAGCAATAAGGGATACAAGCCCAAAAATCCTTTCCAGGTCACCTTTAAAGACATTAGCACAGAGGTTAGGCCTAAAACTTAGTTTTTTATATGAAAAATGTGTGATAGAAAACTTGAATTGAAATAAGAGTACGTAAGAGGGAATGCTTGAGGCATGAAACTTTCTCCTGCCAAGTGTGGTGGATTGTGCCTTCTGCTTAAACACATTTTTGCCAATATGTAGCCTCCACTCACACATTCACTGGATAACCACATTCATGTGCTCCCTGACGCACACTACCCAAGGACATGCAGGTGAGAGGCCAATGTATTTTTAACAGCATGGTTTTGACATAGAACTTGCTACAGGAAATGCTGATCTTACTCACTCTGAGAACAGCACACGATGCATGACAACTGCTAAGCAACAGATAGCAGAAGGGAGGAAATACTGTTAATACTGTAACAAATGTGTGGCCATCTAAAAACAAACATTTTTAACTGTTAACACCAACCCTTCAGAACTTCACAGTTCCTAAACCACCGGCTTCCATTGTAACGATTTGTTCACTTGCGTGAGTATAACATGTAGGCAGGAGCTACACCTAAGAAAGTTTTTCTTAGATTGAGGCAGGACAAACTTTATTGATGCTTTTTATTTTTTTAGAAGCAGAGCCTGAGGGGAATCACGTTTCTCCCAAGCTCTGACTCCTACTTATTGTGATAACAGAATGTGTAAAATCATCTGCAGTAATCTGGTAGTGACTGAGGGTGTATCGATGCTACAAGCGCTGCAGTGGTACAGCTAAATTGACCTACATTTTCGGTGTAGACCAGGCCTGAGGCTGCACTAATGTCACATCAATCGTTTGTGCTAAAGAATGATCTCCACTAGCGTTTAGCAGAATGCACAATGACACAGTTTGGCAAAGAGGTCAAATTACTACAAGAGGAAAAACAAGGAAATGTGACTTTGCTTTGCAGGGATGACAGGTAAGGATCCCTTATCTTCTACCCAATTTATTTGAGCATAAGCTTTCGTGAGCTACAGCTCACTTCGATGAATGCATCCGATGAAGTGAGCTGTAGCTCACGAAAGCTTATGCTCAAATAAATTTGTTAGTCTCTAAGGTGCCGCAAGTCCTCCTTTTCTTTTTGCGAATACAGACTAACATGGGTGCTACTATGAAACTTATCTTCTACCGTATATTGTAAGGCTTTATGTAAAGCTTTCCAAACATAAGAAATTAATAGCAACTTTTCAGCTATATTCGAGGGCCAAAGCTTTAACGTCTGCACTTCACCAGCCCCCATGTGGAGTCGTAGGCCTCATCATGCAGAAATTAAAAACTTTTTTTTTTTTCCGTATTTAAGCCTAGAGCTGAAATCTGTCTTGCAGAGCCAATACTCAGTCTGTTACAGATATGTTAAAAGGCTGGATTTACATAGGAACATAGCCATACCAAACTGGACTGGTGCTCTATCTAGTCCAGTATCCTGTCTTTGACAGTAACCAGTACTAGCTGCTTAAGAGGAAGTTGCAAGAAATCCTGCATTAGGCAGTTATAGAATAATCTGCCTTTAGGGAAGTTATTTTCCTAAATTCATTCGTAAGAGAGTGACTTGTGCAACAAAGTAGAAGGTTTTCTCTCTCTTCCAAGCTCTTGGTGTTTTTTAAAGTCCTTGCTAATGCAACTCAGGATTTTTTTTTAATCTATGTAAAATATCCAAATGTTTTGTTAAGTAATTTGAAAGTGCATAGAAGTCACATCACACTTTTCCTTTGCCCGAGTAACTGAAAGATGGTAATTCTCTCCCTCAGAGAATCTACCACACTGATACACTGCTGTGAGGATAGCAGGTCAATGAAGGAGCTGTATGTGCTGGGCCTGCTGCAGAGCTTCTATGGAGCACTCAGGAGATCAGGTAGAACAGGAGACTCAGCAGGCCCTGAAACGGGAAGGCTCACCACACAAGGAGACAAATCTGAGTCTCTCAGTGGACTGGCAGAAGCTACTTGGTTCTCCAGTTTCTGAAGTCAAACCTCCCTAGCTGAGATTAACTGGAGAAGCTTTAGATTTACCGACAGACCTGAATGAATTGCTGGTGATTAGCTTTTGGGCCCAACAGCGAGTGAGGAAGCTTTAGGAGTTGTCTGCTAGGTGTCAGAGTAGCAGCTGTGTTAGTCAGTATTCGCAAAAAGAAAAGGAGGACTTGTGGCACCTTAGAGACTAACCAATTTATTTGAGCATAAGCTTTCGTGAGCTACAGCTGTGTTGCTCTGCTGATTTATGAAGCCTTCCCCTTCAGGCCTGAAACAGGGTGAGGACCTTTTCAATTTGCCTGACAGACTTCCTTGCTACCTCTCAGGCTTAGGAGATGCCTCCTCAGCTGCACAGCAGCCAGCACAATAGTTGCTTTGCTTTTTGGTAATTTTCTCTTTCCTCCATTTTTTAAAAGGAAATTTTCCCTTCCAGCCCCACCTGCCGTGACTGTTAGCAAGAACAAATGGCATAAAAGGAAGGAGAGGCCACAGGCACTTCTAATTTAGTGACAGCAGAAACAGAACTTGGTTCATTCTGTTTCAAGAGCTATATAGAGCCCTTTCACTTGAGCTACAGGTGAATCACTTAGCAACATAGACCACATGACATACAGCTAAATAGTCTTAATTGTAATGTGTTCATGAACAATCTACAAACCAAGATTTAACACACTTTGAATAATTAATAGATTTAAGAAAATGTCAGCTCCTTGCGGGCATTTCACAGAAAGAGGCTATATGCATGGAAAGAATTATTTACCCAGCTCTTCTGAGCAGTGTCCCTTGAAAATAAGCCAAAAGTGCTGGAGACACTAAGTCTTGGAGGACAGCTGGCAAAGCACAAATATGTTCCAGTGCCTGGATGCGCAATCTCTTCTGGATTCTGGGACGGAACTTCGCACCCGCTCTGCATCCAGGCTCATCATTCATCCAACAGCTTTATTTGGGTATCAGATTGTATCACTTTTCCTCAAGTATCTTTTGCCTCTTTTGTAAATTGATCCTGTACACCTGTCTGACAAATCATCCAAAAACTGGTTCAAGCTCTGGTGTAGCTTGGGATGCACTGTGCATATAGGGCAGAACTTTGCCCTCTCTCTCTTTGGAGCCACAGTATGGAGGGGAAAGAAGAGTCACAGCTGTATGGTGGGACCAGAGACTTCCTGCTGGATGATGGCAGTAGAATGTGATTCTATGGTGAGAACCTGCCACTGGGGGTGGGAGGGTGGCATGCTGGGCAGTACAGCGGACAGGTCAAGGTCAGTTATATCTGTGCAACACCACTAGAGTAGCAGGTTTGCACTAGTGTAAAGGATGGAAGTATTTGGCCCTCTAAGCAGAGCCACAGAGCTATGAACTCTCCAAATGAGACCTGTGCGTAGAGCCATTCTTATGTTTTTATGAAATCTCCATCTTGCAGGGCTACCAGGCATTTAATACTAAGATGGGTCAAATTATTATTGGTTCTAAGTTGCTCTTCCAAAGTCCATAACACACTTTACCTAGAACTCAGAAAGGTGTCCAATTCTTCCTTACTTCAAAGACAGTCAGAAATTGCTTTCAGTCCAATTCTTCAGGGGCTGTTCAAACAATGATGCCAAACCTGCAACCAAAGGGGCCATAACCCAGGCAGAGACTGGCTGAAAGTTTCCTGCTCACGTTATGCCAGATGGGGTGGAGCACAAGCTTTCATGCTGGCAATAACTTGAGCATCCTAGGGAATCAGGATGTCTCCCTCTTTTATTGTAGCCCTGGCTCGTTGCAGATTCTCCTCTCCTCCTTTTTAAGGAGGACACTTCTATCCAATCATCCCCTAACTTCCCCCACCACATACATCAGTTCTTGACACATTCCCTATTGCCGCAACCCTCCGAGCTGGCAATGCATAAGAACGTGGGATAGTGAAGAAAAACATTTCATACCAAATCCTGGGTCTTGTAGGTGGGAGTGGATGGGATAAAATGTGCTTGAACCAGCCCTGTGATAAATATGTGCCATGGGCACACAAACTTTGCCCAACAGGTGACTGGTTAGCAGTTTGCCAGGCATCCAAGAGTTGCATTTAATCTGTATAAAATGGAGCTGCTTGTAGCCACTCTAATCTTTAACACAAAGCTTGTGGCTTTCAGCCAGGATGCTCGGATTGAGAGAGATCACTGCATGTTGGGCCATGAAGTCTCCATGGGCTGCATTTTATGAGACTGCACTTTGGCAACCCTTGGTTTAAGCAATGGCAGACACACCAGCTTTGGCGTGCACTGGCTTTCAGGGACTACATTAGATTTCTAGGAGCAGGAGTAGCAGCAGGAGCTACAGTACAAAACTAATCCCTCCCCCCACCACACATCATTAGAATTGCTCACAGAGGTGCAATGTTTTATTTGCTGCCAGAATTAGCAGGCAAACGGCCATGGTCAGTATTACACTGGTACAGTAAGCATCTTAAATGAACATTTACTATCTCATGCTCGAATCATAACAAGAGTGTCTTAAGTACTGGCCTTCACAGTGATTATGGCAAACCTTAAGAGTTAAAAACCTGAGTGATCAGTTTGCTTTTAATCCTTTTCATGGTGAAGCTTGATGTATCATGGGTCCCTTGCCTTCCATCCATTAGATTATTACTTTCCTTTCTTCCCTTTCTTTTTGGGGGAGTCAGGCCAGTTAAAGCCACGGAACTCCAGGCAGGCAGCAGCATTGTGAGAAATGTAGTAGGCATTGAGCATGGCAGCTGGGCTAAGGATATCCACTTCGCTCACTGGCTTCTTTGTTTTCTTCCTGGAGCCTTTGGATTTGCTGCGTGTGGATTTGCCACCTTTACCTGCCTGTAAAAGCAGAACAGCAACAAAACACCCAGGGATTGCAAATAGATCTGGATCATGATTGTGTCAATGCCATCTACAAGAACTCAGAGCACCTCACTCCTACATTGCAATACTGCCTTTCTCACCCAGTACTGGGGTCCCACCTAAAGCTACATTGCTGCACCAAAATCATGATCTGCAGCACCCCCAGTGAAGTTAGTCCAGGGTCTCTTGACCACAGACTACTACCCTGGGTGTGGATTTTGTTAGATGGACTAATAGCTATGACATAGTAGGACAAACCTACCAAAGTGATATCTACTCTATGGACCAGGTTAGATTGTGAAAAGGTCAACAGAAAGGAAAGGCTGCATAGATATTTTTGATAAAACTGGTGGATTAAAGTGAGCAATCTAACCAGTCAATTAGTGCTCCAAACTGTGTTTATCTCTAGTTAAAAAACTATATCTGCACAGGCTGAAAGTTGTTAGTCCATACAGAACAGGTAGTTACTAAGCGCTTCTTGAAGAATGCGCTAAAATGTCATTCTGAAGCACATAAAATGTCGTATCACCATCCTCTACTCTTCGCCTGTTTGTCTTGAGACTGTAAACCAGGATGGTACAGCACCCAACTGGGGCCTTTGGCTGCTTCCATAATATAAATATGTACTACTACTGCGTCTAAGAGCAAAACCATAACTACCCGCTTTAGCAAATACATCTATACCGAGCAAGGATCTATTTAATACTCACCAAGAGCCTGATCGAAACCCTACTGAAGTCAATGGAAAGACTCCAATCAAATTGAATGGATTTGGCTCAGGCCCTTTGCTCCCATCGTGCTGCCTCAGAGGATAGATTCTCTGCATATGGTCATTTTGAACATTTAAAGATCTAATCAAGAATCTGTAGAGAAAACATGCAGAGGAAATATGGAAACACTTCAAGATGAGCGGATGCCATGAGGAGAAGGAAGTGCGAGTTTCTGGGCTACAGCACACGTGCAGAGAATGGAATGAGGAGCCAGTTTCGAGAGGAAAGGTATTCAAGAATACCTACACTTCCTAAGTGATTAGAAGCTCTTGGACTTTGTCCTCATGCCAGACACCACATCCACTGCACATGGGGTAGCCTGGTGTTACTGCCTACCTAGCAGTGTGTTATACAGGTAATTTCACATGCTCTTCTGAATGACTGGATTGATGCATTCTTCACAAGAAATGCATCAGTTGATGCACAAGAGAAACAAATGACTTTGATACAGTCAGAAAAGTTATGAACATCATCATCGCTTTAGGAGACAGCGTTATCACTATGGAACAGGAATGCATGTACCACATTTTTACAACATAAACCATGAGAAGTACCTCCATGGCTCAGCACATGTCAGCAGAAGAGAGGCATAAATGGAAACTCAGTGACACAGTCCTGGAACATGACTCATCTAAATCAATCCACAGATAAACATGAAGGAACATGTATGGTAAAAATAAGAGGAAATGCAATTCAAATGAAACACAGAGCCAAACTGCAGCATCCTCAGAAAGAGAAAACAAAATTCCCCCCCCCCCCCCCCGAAGGAAAATGCAGAGCACAAGCTGTAGGGCAGTGGTTCTCAAACTTTTGTACTGGTGACCCCTTTCACACAGCAAGCCTCTCAGTGCGACCCCCCCCTTTATAAATTAAAAACATCTTTTACATATTTAACACCATTATAAATGCTGGAGGCAAAGCGGGGTTGGGGTGGAGACTGACAGCTCGTGACCCCCCACGTAATAACTTCACGACCCTCTGAGGGGTCCCAACCTGCAGTTTGAGAACCCCTGCTGTAGGGAATGAAAGTTTAGGATACAACACTACCTGTCATGTGGAAAGCAAACTGCTTGCAATCAGACATCGATTAGCATAAGTGACAAACTTTCATACAAATAGTAATTGCATAGCTATAATTTGCTGAATACTCATTGTAATGGAATGTGTATGGTTTATGACGTAAGTGCACCGCTTACGTAGATTGATTTTTAAGCAAGCCTCCTGAAATACACTCCCATACATTTGTGCCCTAAAAACAGATGCACTGGCAAATTTTTGAAGTGCAATTACTTTCCTGCTGGAAGTTTGGCCCATAGTATTAAAGTGTCCACAGCATTTTGTGATCTTTCAGAATGAAAAGGAGGACTTGTGGCACCTTAGAGACTAACCAATTTATTTGAGCATAAGCTTTCGTGAGCTACAGCAAGTTACTCTGAAACCTGTCAGAATGAAAGGCACTGTATTTAAGTGCAAGTTGTTATGGGGCCACACAGTTATTCGGGAGGTGGCAATTGTCTCACCACTATTTCTCTCCTTCATTGTGAGAAATGCCTCTGACCTCCCGCTACTTTGCTTGCCCACAATCATTATCAGCAGTGAAGCACTTTCATTATTTCTGATGAGCTCTAGGTCCCCATTTCCTGTCTCTCCATTAAACTGCAGAACAGGAAGCTGAAGTCTGCATGTTGCAACATGTCTAGTAACACTAGAGCAGTGCTACTCAAAGTGGTGGTCTGCGGACCGGTGCCAGTCCGCAAGCCATCAGCTGCCGGTCTGCGTGCACATTGGAAAAAAAAATTGCCGGTCCCCCACATTATACAGCTTGAGAAGCACTGTCCTAGAGGATTCCAACCTAGGGATCTCTTACAAACTTCCCAGGCATCCAAGGGCTGCATCTCACTTGTATGGCATTGAACAGATCATGGCCCTCCCTCATCTCACAGAGGCATAGCTCAGACAGTTCACAGATCCAAACAAGATCTAAGTACCTATTCTTGTGGCACCTTAGAGGCTAACCAATTTATTTGAGCATAAGCTTTCGTGAGCTACAGCTCACTTCATCGGATGCATACTGTGGAAAGTACACTAGATCTTTTTATACACACAAAGCATGAAAAAATGGGTGTTTACCACTACAAAAGGCTTATCTTTAGATAAGCTATTACCAGCAGGGGAGTGGGGTGGGGGGGAGAGAAAACCTTTTGTAGTGGTAAACACCCATTTTTTCATGCTTTGTGTGTATAAAAAGATCTTGTGTACTTTCCACAGTATGCATCCAATGAAGTGAGCTGTAGGTCCCGAAAGCTTATGCTCAAATAAATTGGTTAGTCTCTAAGGTGCCACAAGTACTCCTTTTCTTTTTGCGAATACAGACTAACACGGCTGTTACTCTGAAACCAGTACCTATTCTATTCTGGTTCTTATTCCATGCCCAGCATCATGGTATTTTGGCACCTTCCGAAGATGCTGGACATTTCTACTCTTGTGGAAAGTGCAACGGAATCTTTATTGACCCCAAGTGGTCAGAATTTTAATTTTACGAAGCATGTGTAATGCTCTACTCCCTACTTACAAATATGGCAAAGCAGAATCTGGTGCATCCAAACACACAACTTAAAACGTACGTTAGGTAGGTCAGTTTGTGTTCATCAGCCTTGAAAATGAGCCTTTCAGCTTCATAATACAGTAGAACCCCAATGTAATGAACGCTGGTCTTACAAATGGCTGGTTATATGAACCGTTTTTATCCCTTGATCAATAAGGTACACATGTATTTACTTGAATAAGGAGCACAGGTCAGGTGCACTCACAGCATGGGTGTACTGACCTTCCTTACACACTGCTCAAAGTGCCTTTTTAGTAATATAACAAAAGTGCTGTATGAAGAACATGTCGACATCACATTCTGAAGTCTTCAGTGCACTGGAAATCCCTTAGCCGTGGTTTGATGAACAAGAAGAAAACGATGCAGTGTAACTTGGTGGCAAAGAAGAGATACAGTTCTTTTAAAGCGAAATCAGCTATTTATTTAACCAGTGACTATAGGGACACAACAGCACAATATGTTCATACAATACTGTATGAAGTAGTGAAATCCATCTGCAAGATTGTAACAGACATATTGTATACATTTATTACTATTCATTATGTACACTATCACTGAACAATTAGTAAGCAAGTTTATGCACCCTTCCTACTCTAATTTTGAACTCCTCAGTTCCCAATTAGTTCACAGATTGTTCTGCATAAATAAATATAATTGTACATTTAAAAAAATTAACTTGTATTACCATGGTAAGTCCTTTTATTGACCTGAACTGATGGACTCAGCATAAAGCCCTGAAGATAGACCCTGCAATATACAAATCATGCAAAGGGTTACATGCTATGCAGATATCACAGTATTGCTCTCTATTCCCCCTCAACCCTATGGCCATTTACAAAAAGGAAATGGAACAGGTAATAAAATGAGCTCCACCGAAAAAACCTTCTGTCTTGTACAGATAACTACAGTAGGCTAGAACTGTTTTAATTGTAAATGGCAAGAACAGATCTGTTCAATCATCTACACCAGTTGTTCATGACTCCATAGTCTACTAAAGATTTCCAGCTTTGCTCTGAGACAGGAGTTCTCCTGTGTTGTAAGAGACCATCTGAATATCAGAAGTGCAATGAGTTAAGAAAGAGGGTGAGGGAAGAGACCTAAATTGCAGCTCACTGTGTTACACAGATAGCAAACTGGGAAAGAACCTAGTGGTGGTAGATGTGCAATAGTTCTGTTAAATTACTACAGTTTATAATTAACAACCCTTCCCCTTAAAAATCAACCTCAGTTCCTGCAGTTTCAAAATTGCATTTTTGATTGGAGAGGGAAGGAAACATTCTCTCTCAGAAAGAAGAAAAGGAGGACTTGTGGCACCTTAGAGACTAACCAATTTATTTGAGCGTAAGCTTTCGTGAGCTACAGCTCACTTCATCGATGAAGTGAGCTGTAGCTCATGAAAGCTTACGCTCAAATAAATTGGTTAGTCTCTAAGGTGCCACAAGTCCTTCTTTTCTTTTTGCGAATACAGACTAACACGGCTGCTACTCTGAAACCATTCTCTCTCAGGTATTTCTTAAGCTCCTATCACCACAGTATCTCACTTCAACTCCACTGCTGCAAAGCAGGGGAAGAAGAAACAGGAGAATTCGATCGCGGAGGAAACTTTCTCACACGTGATCAGCACTGCACCGTCCTGTCCAAGGAAGTTGAGCAGCACTGGAATAGGTGACCCCTAGAGGATTTTAAGCCCAGGTAGGGGTGGTCGAGGTGTACTGAATCTTGCCTCAGCTCAGCAGGGACGAGGACTAAATGCCCTCTTGAGGACCCTTCCAGCCCTACACTTCTGCGATTTATTTTCTCCTTGCAGAAAGGCGAGTTGAGGACAGCCTGCAGGGCTGTCTTGCCAGGCCTCGCACTCGTCCCCCAGCCGGGAGCGCCCCTCACAATCCCAGAGCCGCACAGGGGACGTTACAGCCACCTTACACCCAAGCCCCAAACCAGCCACGTAGCCTCGTAACCCCAGGAACACCGCACCGTTGAACAGCCCGATTACCAACCCGTGCGCTGGGAGCGATGGTGCACGCCTGCCCGGGCGCAGGGCTGCAACCCCCGTGGCCAGGGAACACGCTCCCCCCGCCCAACGGGAGCCCCCCCGGCGCGCGTGCAAACACACCGCCTCTCCTGCACGGGCTGCAGCCCGGAGCGCGTGGCAGCACGGCTGGCCGGACCCAGGGGTGGCTCGCGCTCCCCGCCGGGGCCAGGCGAGGCAGCCAGCGAGCGTGGCCTCCTCCCAGGAGTGGGCGGGGTCTCCCCTTTTGTTTACACCTCCCACGTCCCGTTACCAAGGCGCCGGCGAGGCTCGGCCAGACCCCGCCCCCGCCCGCCTGCGTCCTCTCCGCCGGGGAAAGGGCGGGGGGGCCGGAAACCTGGGGAGAGGCGCGCGCGCGCTAAGGGCCAAAGGGATGATTTTCGCGCGCCCCTTCCACCTGTCGGGCCCAACGGTCACCCACCTCAGGGAAAGGGCGGGAAAGCTCTCCCGGGGCAGCGGGGTGTCGCCCCTCCCCGTTCTCAATATTGGAGAATCTGTCAGGAAACAGCGCTAGGGGCCGACCGGCCTCCCCCACCACACACCCCCAAAGGGCCGACTCGCCACCCCTACCACACACACCCAAAGCGCAAGGGGACAACCAGCCTTCCCCCCCCCCACCCCATGCTCCCAAAGTGCAAGGGGCTGACGAGTCTCCCCCTAGCCCCCAAATTGCGAGCAGTGGACCATGACCAGCCTTCCCCTCTACTCCCAAAGCACAAGGGGTTAATCAGTCTCTCCTCCCCACAAACTAAGTGCAAGGAGCTGACCAGAATCCCCCCCCCCGCCCCAAGGAAGTCTCACTATCGCCAGTTTTCATTAAAATAAGTGAGGAAAATTCCTTGTTTTTTGGTGATGAGGGTCAGGTCTTACCTCCCAGACTCCTGTTAAAGTATTATAGACCCAAGGCAGAGCTTGGAAACTTCTTACTTTCCTCAGCAGCTGTTGGTCCAATAAAAGGTATCAACTCACCCACCTTGCCCAGCACAGCTAACATTGCATTACTACCTGTTTATTTTACTGGTAGGACAGTATAGTCCCCCAGTTTCCTGTCTCATGTCATTTGAAGGCAGGACAGCCACACCAATGGCATCGTTCAGTCCCTACACATTTCACCTAAAAGACTGGAGTTTGGTGATGTTCAGGGATGGGGCCGGGGGAGAGCAATTCAGTTGTTTCCAACGTTCCCTGTAGTCGTTCACTGAAAGCATAATTCCCAGAAGCAGTCTTTTGGCTGCCTTGATTTCCTTCACTGGGAATTCTAGAATCGTAGGACTGGAAGGGACCTCGAGAAGTCATCTAGTCCAGTCCCCTGCACTCATGGCACCAATAAGTTTTGTCTAGACCATCCCTGACAGGTGTTTGTCTAACCTGCCCTTAAAAAATCTCCGATGATGGAGATTTCACAATCTCCCCATACAATTTATTCCAGTGCTTAACCACCCAGACAAGAAGTTTTTCCTAATTTCCAATCTAAACCGTCCTTACTGCAATTTAAGCCTGTTGCTTCTTGTCCTAGTGTCAGAGGTTGAGAACAATTCTTTTTCCTCCTCTTAGTAACAACCTTTTATGTACTTGAAAACGGTTATGGCCCCTCTCAATCTTCTCCAGACTAAACAAACTCAGTTTTTTCAATTTTCCCTCAGAGGTCATGTTTTCTAGACTGTTAATCATTTTGGTTGTTCTCTGGATTTTCTCCAATTTGCCCACATCTTCCCTGAAATGTGGCACCCAGAGCTGAACACAATACTCCAATTGAGGCCTAAGCAGCATGGAGTAGAGCAGAAGAATTACTTCTTGTGTCTTGCTTGCAAAATTCCTGCTAATACATACCAGAATGATGTTTGATGTTTACTTTTCTTGCAACAGCGTTTCACTATTAACTCATATTTAGCTTATGATCCACTATGACTCCCAAATCCCTTTCCACAGTACTCCTTCCTAGGCAGTCATTTCCTAGTTTGTATGCGTGCAACTGATTGTTCCTTCCTAAGTGGAGTACTTTGCATTTGCCCTTATTGAATTTCATCCTACTTACTTCAGACCATTTCTCCAGTTTGTCCAGATCATTTTGAATTTTAATCCTATCCTCCAAAGCAGCTGCAACCCCTCCCAGCTTGGTGTTGTCTACAAACATTATAAGTGTACTCTCAATGCCATTATCTAAATCATTGATGAAGATATTGAACAGAACCGGACCCAGAACTGATCGCTGGGGGACTCCACTCGTTATGTCCTTCCAGCATGACTATGAACCACTGATAATTACTCTCTGGGAATGATTTTCCAACCAGTTCTGCACCCACCTTAGAGAAGCTCTATAGAGGTTGTATTTCCCTCATTTGTTTATGAGAAGGTTATGCAAGACAGTATCAAAAGCCTTACTAAAGTCAAGATATACCACATCTCCGCTTCCTCCCTATCCATTAAGTCTCTGGAGTACATCCACAGCTTGGATGGGTCATTCAGTCCATTTTTATGAGCTTCAGTTTGTAGAAAGGTTCCTCCAGAGCTAAGAAGTAAGATTGAAGACCCATCCAAGCTGTGGATGTACTCTAGAGAGACTTAACTTAAGCCAGCAGTTTATTCCACCACTGCTACAAGCCTGAACCAAGAACTTTGCCATTACTGTATGTAATTGATTCCTTTAACCAATTTTAACTCTCACCTTTCTTTCTTTTTATAAATAAAACTTTAGATTTTAATTAATAAGAAGAATTGGCTGTAACGTGTATTTGGGTAAGATCTGAAACATTCATTAACGTGGGAGGTAATGTGTCCGATCCTTGGGGATTGGTAGAACCTTTTCTTTTATAAAATGAAATAAAATTTATAAAAAATGTCATCATATTTGATGTGGGTACCTGGATGGGTGCCTGAGGCTAGATCACTTTAAGGGAACTGTGTTGTTTGGACTTCTGAGTAACCAGTAAGGTAATAAAGAAGCTGTTTTATTCTCGCATGGTGAATCTAAGTATTGGAATATCCACCAGCTCTTGGGGATTTGGTTGCCCCATTCTTTGCAGTTCACCCTAATTGAGTGACCACAGCTGGCTCCCCACTAGGACGCCGATCGCAGTGAAGTAGTCAGCGGGATTCACATTACCACAGGTTAATTGGGTTTTTGGATCAGAACCACACGCTTGTCAAAATTTATTTTTGATATTGGAGAGTTTAAGGGTTAAAAATCAGTTACAGTGAGTGACCCATGATCAAGATCCTGACAGAAAAAGGCTGGAAGAATTGTGCTTACAGAGAGGGTTGTATTTTAAGCAAAAGGCTCCAGCACAGGAACTGAAAAATCTGTTAATTGCCAGCAATAAGAAAGCAGACCCAGCAAAAATGGTTGTAGTGAGAAACCAGCAGCTAGAACTTGAACAAAAGCAAAACATAGCTGATACGGAAGGAGAAGCTGCTGAAAGAGAACGCCTGTGTTTTGAACATGAACAAAGAATGGCATATATTCGATTGCAGGAACTAGAAGCTAAGGCAAAAGTGGACAGACTTAAGCTCCAACTCAAGAGACTAAAGGAATAACAGGAACTGTATCATCCTGAAAAGCCAGTTCCTCTCAGCAGCAAAGATGGGGATAGAATCTATCCAGTTTGTAACAATGTTGGTATGTTGTTTGACTCTAAGCAGTTAAGTGTGTAACCAAATGTACCCCAACACTGCCACCTTTTATGTAAATGCTTTTACTATGAGCTCAGGTGAATGTAACCCCATAACTTGTGCAGAGAATGTAAAAGTCAATGGTAAAAGCTGTTTAGGGCAAATTACAGCTTCTAATATCACTCTTGTTAAAGCGGATCTTGACAAAGAGGAAGATTATTTACCAGACCAGAGTGTGAATATTGTAATCTTCCATGAATTTACTGTAAATGTGCCTTTAGCCAGAATCCATCTAGAATGGAATGGTGTTAAACATGAAGTTATAGCTGGTGTAAGGAAGTTATTGCTTAAGGATCTTTTGATTGGGGATGATATTAAAACTTTGTTCAGTCAAGTTGATGACATAAACCAGTCACAGGAAAGAAATAATCCTGAACCTGTGTTTATTAGGGGAAAGGATTTGCCTATGGAGGGTTTCTCCAAATGTTTGTCTGAGAAAGATGGCTGTTTGTCTGTGCAAAGAAGCAGTGCATATGTGGAAAAAATTTCTGAGTGTCTGTCTGGTATCTCAGAAGTGAATCCGGCATTAGATAAGGCTCAGGAAGATGTTTCTCTAGAGCAAATTAAAAATTGGTGATCAGGTTAAAGCCCTGACTGAGGAAGGAAGGGGTACATTCTTGGTGAGTGATTAATTGTTGGCTAGTAAAGCTTGGGAAAGTAAGCCTGCCCCAGGTAAAAGTGATGTGCTTAAAGTTGCTCAGCGTAATAAGAACTATTTGTGGAAAACAGCAGTTTATTTGTTAAGGGAGGGGAAGGCACAGAAAGTTTAGATGAGCATAGGCAGCCTTCTGAGCTGATGGCTTTGTCTAATCATCAGTTTGGAAAACCAAGGTTAGTGGACCATGAGTATCCCTACACCTTATCTGTTACCTGTGTGGAGAATTGTGACAGTGATGAAAATGTTCCTGTGACTGTTAGGGATAATGACTTGCCCATGAAGGGAGCTGTTTGTCTGTTAAAGGGGAATGCTTCTCCAGCTCTTTCCTGTTTGTAGAGCAGACAGAAGAAGCTTGTCAGCCTATGATGGTTGAAAATTTATAGGTTGACCCAGAGCTGATTCTGGATACAACTAAAGCCCAGGAAGGAAGTGGTCCTGAATTTGTGTCTGCTAGGGATGTTGACATTAACTCGATGCAACCTAGTTACAATGTCATAAATAGCTCCCAGAGACCAAGCGATTCTGGTGCTTCTATTTTGCCTGTTGCTAGTGTGTTGCTGGGTAAAGATATGACAACCTTGTCTAGTCAGGGTGATATCATCACCAGGGCACAAGAAAAGCATGAAGGTGATTTGACTACGATACCTACTGACAGTGTGGAAACTTGTCACGAGGAAGAGACTACTTCTAATCTTGTGAGTATGAAGTCTAGCAGTTTACCTGAAAGGGGGTTTTGTGAAAATCCTCCTGATGGGTCAGAGGTGATTCTGGATTTAAGTGAAACCCAGAAATAGTCTGTTGTTGCTCAGGAAAATGTTCCTTTAGGGCAAGCCCTAGGTGAAAAGGGTAAGGGCAAAATTTCTGTGAAAAATGGGTTTTTGCTTAGAAAGATTCCTGAAGAGGAAAATCTTCATGGTAGTTTTTGCAAGCAGTTTACTGCAACTGATAGGTGTGGAAGTGATTTGATTAAGTTAACTCAGGGTGAATCACTGTATAGAGAAAGCAACAGTTGTTCCAGTTCCTAACTGCCAGAGTCTTTCTGAGGTGTATAAATCCACTGACTTTGCTTTAGAAAGATGCAGTGTGGATAGCTTTGAAAAGGTCTGAAATGAAATAAAAATTGTTAGGGAATTTAAACAGCCCTATAAGCTTAACCAGCTTTTTGGGGAGACAATGTTGTTGGAACATGAATATCTCTATGTTGATTCTTTAAGTAAGCAGTCTGTGACTCAGATACTGAGAAAAGATCGGATTACTGGTTACTGGGTTACAAGGATGCAGGCAGACTCTCATCTCTAGATATTTTGGATATGACTTGTAGTCTTAATGGACCTGACATCTGATTCCATGTGGAAGCAGAGGTTGGTAATGGAAGGACAAAATAACCTTGAGTCTAACATGCTAGTGAAAATTGATGTTATCACTTTAAGATAGATCCAGCCTTGGAATTGGTAAAGCTTGGGGATTTGAAAACTAGTAAACAAGCTAGTGTCTGTGTTGATGCAAATTACCTGACTGACAGGGGGGAGAAAGACTTGCCCATAGCCATTAGCAAAGAGGACGCACCCAGCCAGCCAATGGAATCTGTTACACAAAAGAGTTCAGATTTTGACCCTGTTGGACAGGGAGGAAGGGAAGGATTAAACCTTGCAAATAAAAGCCACAGGTTAACCCTAAAATACCAAAACCCCAAGAAAGTTGTTAAACTAAAAGCCTATGTTAAAGAAGACCCTGAGGTCAAGAAAAAGCTACAAAGGTTCAACAAGGATATTGAACAAGCTGACCTAAAGAATGATTTGTCTAAACCAAAGGCTTGGCATGACAAAAATAATTGTAAATGTACACTTGTGATAAAATTGATGTTATTGCTAATCATAGAATATCAGGGTTGGGAGGGACCTCAGGAGGTCATCTAGTCCAACCCCCTGCTCAAAGCAGGACCAATCCCCAACTAAATCATCCATGTAACTAACTTGTTGCTGATACCAAGAACTGTAAAAATGTACAATGTGCATGTTTTTTTAGAAAAACCCTTGAACATGTTGGGGGTGATACATAAGAACTCACGTTGTAAAAACCTTCATTACATGACAACACACACTATGTTAAAAGGCCTGTTGATAATGAAACCTGATATTTCACAGTTTGTGCCAGTATCTAATCTTGAAATTGTACACAACAGAAAAACCACTACAAGCTTGAACAGCTGTGCACAAAGGGAAACTGAGGTACAACACCTCACAGCCTTCATGGCTGAATGCCAGAGTAAATGTTCTTTAAAAAACATTAATTGCTATGTTAAGTTAACACATAGTCCAAACCCTGGAATCGCTAAAGTCTTTCACAAAGTATGGGCTAAGTTTTTGGCTGGGGCATGCATCAATCATTTGGCCTTACACAGAATTCAATGTAAACACAGCTCATATCAATGTTGGAAGATCCTTAAGGTGTATCCAGGAGCTCTAATTTCACCCTTTCACACCAATCTCATGTTGGGGGTGTGATGCACAGCTAGAAAGGGTTAAACATCCTACAAAATGAATAATGCACTGAAGACACGTGGGGAAATTATGTTTTTGTGTATTTACATATGTATGAGTAGGGTGGACAATGTAATCAACCGTCCCTGTCTATGCTGTATTCTGATAATTCAGAGGTGAAAAGAACATCTTATCATGTAAATGAATTGTAAACATGGGATGTGATAAATGGGGCGGAGGAGCGGGGGAAAAGTCCCTTTTATGGACACCCAGCCAGCCAGTTAGCTGTAAAATCCCTCTTGGTAGCTGTTCTCTGCTTGTTTTACCTGTAAAGGGTTAACAAAGTCCCCCAGGTAAAGAAAAGGGCACCTGACCAAAGAGCCAATGGGAAGGCTAGAACCTTTTAAAATTGGGAAAGCAGCTTTCCCTTTGTGTCTGTGGTTGTTCTTTGGAGAGCGGAGACACAGAGCAGCGATGCTGTAAGCAGCTTTAAGCCAGGTATGATCATAAATCATCAGATCATACCTAGAACTACTTATCTGGAACTCCCAAATGTGTTTAGAAAGACGCAGTTAGGGTTATTTCTGTTTATTTCTTATGGCTAATGGACACCTCTGTGCTAACCCCAGATGCTTTTGTTTGCTTGTAACCTTTAAGCTGAACTCCCAAGAAAGCTATTTTGGGTGCTTAATTTTTGGAATTGCTCTTTTAAAATCTAGCAAAAGCCTAAGTTCCAGATGTATTTTCTTTTTTGTTTTTCATAAAATTTACCTTTTTAAAGAACAGGATTGAATTTTTGGTGTCCTAAGAGGTTTGTGCGCATGTTCTTTGATTAGCTAGTAGCAACAGCTAATTTCCTTTGTTTTCTTTCTCAGCTGTTCCTTGGGGGGGCGTGTGTGAAAGGGCTTGAGGGTACCCCACAGGGAGGAATTCCCAAGTGCTCCTTCCTGGGTCCAAGGGGATTTTTTGCATTTGGGTGGTGGCAGCGTTTACCAAGACAAGGTCAGAGAAAAGCTGTAACCTTGGGAGTTTAATACAAGCCTAGAGTGGCAACTATGAATTTTTAAAATCCTTGCGGGCCCCCACCTTCTGCACTCGAAGTGCCAGAGTGGGGATTCAGCCTTGACATGGGATATCTCAGTATTCATCTCTCTTTGAAATGTACTGTGAATGGTGGAGGAACAAGCAAATGGCCTTATGTTAATTCGTATAGCTAAGTACCAGTGACGGACCTCCTTCAAAGTCATCCTGATTACCTTTTGTTCCCTGAGGAATTCCAACTTGTCAAAAGACATGAAATTGTATAAAAGATCTTTGGGTCCTGATTCTGTCATCTCAGATCTGCTAAGACTTCATCAGGGGACATTTGAGTCACAAGACTGAGGTCCCAGTTATGTTGGTATGCCCTGAATATGAGATTTGGACATTGGACTATGACCTATGAACTGAATTCTAAAGGAACTCTTTGCAACTACAAAGTTCACCATCTCTGCTGTGAATCTGAATGTCAGTGAATTGAACCCATGTCTGTCTGTATGTATCTTTTAACCATACTCTCTCTTTTGTTTTTTAATAAATTTTAGTTTAGTTAATAAGAATTGGCTGTAGTGTGTATTTGCGTAAGATGTGAAACATTCATTAACCTGTGAGGTAACGTGTCCAATCCTTTGGGATTGGTAGAACCTTTTCTTTTATGTGATGAAATAAGATTTACAGAAATGTTCATCATATTTGATGTGGGTACCTGGATGGAGGCCTGAGGCTGGATCACTTCAAGGGTAGCCACTGAATGCATCCGATGAAGTGAACTGTAGCTCACAAAAGCTTATGCTCAAATAAATTGGTTAGTCTCTAAGGTGCCACAAGTACTCCTTTTCTTTTTGCCAATACAGACTAACACAGCTGCTACTCTGAAACCTGTTCAAGGGAACTGTGTTGTTTGGACTTCTGAGTAACCAGTAAGGTAATAAAGAAGCTGTTTTATGCTGGCTTGGTGAATCTAAGTAGTGGAATATCCACCAGCTTTTTGGGGTTTGGCTGCCCCATTCTTTGCCGTTCACCCTAATTGAGTGACCACAGCTGGCTCCCCACTGGGACCCCGGTCACAGCCTCATTAAAGGAACATTCTCATCATGAAACAAACTCTTTTGAGCTACCACCTCCTTGCAGTATGTGTAGTGGAAGCACTGGCTCTATTGTTTTCTACTACTCTTACAGAAGTAACCTCACCAATTATGGGCAGCGTGAGCAAGACTTTTCTGGACAGGCATCAGTTAATCTTCTGTTCAGATACCACTAGGGAAAGCCTTTGGGTTATTACACTGTTCGAATTTTTAGCATCCGTTTGCAATTGTAATATATAGATTCCCTTTTCAACCAGCTAGTCTCTTTTAGTTACCATCTCAGCCTTATAAGCATGCTGTAAAGCACAAGTGGTATTATGCAGTATCTGTAGGTTGTCCATAGAGCTAGTTTCCTACCCTTAATAGGATTTTCAACCCATCCTCCCCAGCTTCCCAAAAACAAGCCCATTATTCTGAAATCATACATAGCGCATTTCATCCTGGGTTAGAATTTTTGTGGCAAGTATTGAAAAAATACATAGACATTTAAGTTAAGGTGTTTAAAATTCTTCCTATTGACGTTTTGAAAAAATTTCTCACACTTTTTTGGCTCATTGTTATATCTCCAAAAGTGACTTGGCCTAAGAACTACAAATTTATTGCTTGGCTTTGGTAAGAACTGCCTCTTAGTGGAGGTGGTCAATGAGGGAATTTAAAAGATAACAGCTTTCTAACAAACTCCCCCCACCTCATAGAGGTAATCAGGTAATGGTTTATATCCCTATTCTGAAACCCATTTAAGTAGAAGACACAGGAAGTCTAGTGGGTGCTATGTGGAAGTTCAGGCCAGGAAACAAAAAGGAAGTGGAAAGATGATGTTTAGGGAGTAGTGATTTTGGATGATGTACTACTGTAGGAAAGGGACACAAGATAAAAATTATGAGCCAAATTATGAGCTTACTCAAGCTTCACTTCGGCCAGCCCTCAATCTTTAGCCTTATCCACAACGGACAGGAAAAGACTAGGAGTTCCACAGGTTGACTGTGTTGTGTGAAAAAATACTTCCTTTTGTTTGTTTTAAACCTGC
Organism: Eretmochelys imbricata; assembly: GCF_965152235.1. Taxonomy (NCBI): domain Eukaryota; kingdom Metazoa; phylum Chordata; order Testudines; family Cheloniidae; genus Eretmochelys; species Eretmochelys imbricata. The sequence continues at coordinate 355,253,173 of NC_135572.1, forward strand.
TGCCTATTAATTTCATTTGGTGGCCCCTAGTTCTTGTGTTATGAGAAGGAGTAAATAACACTTCCTTATTTACTTTCTCCACACCAGTCAGGATTTTATAGACCTCTATCATATCCCCCCTTAGTCATCTCTTTTCCAAGATGAAGAGTCCCAGTCTTATAAGGAAGCCATTCTATACCCCTAATCATTTTTGTTGCCCTTTCCTGAACCTTTTCCAAGTCCAATATATCTTTTTTGAGATGGGGCAACCACATCTGCATGCAGTATTCAAGATGTGGGAGTACTGTGGATTTATATAGAGGCAATATGATATTTTCTGTTTTAACTTCATGGCTTGCTTCAACATTTAGGGTGAGAATTTGCTATTTATATCCAATCTATGTAGTATATTAAGCTTAGGTTGTGTGTTTTGTTTATTTGCTAGGTAGGTAATCTGCTTTGATCTGCTTGCTATTCCTTATAATCACTTAAAATCTATCTTTTGTAGTTCATAAATTTGTTTTTGCTTTGTCTAAAACCAGTGTGTGTGTAAATCACAATTTGGGGCAGGTGTTATAAATTTCCTCTCCCCATTGAGGGAGAGGGCAAATTTCATGAGCTTACACTGTACAGTTCTCTATGCAACACAAGATGGTATAATTTTGGGTTTACACTCCAGAGGGAGGTGTGCACTGAGTTGCTGGGCAGTTTCTTAGCTGTAGCCTCCCTGTGCAGAGCTGATTACAGCATCTGTATGTAACTGGAGCTGGGTGTGTCCCTACCTGTGTGTGTGCTGGTAAAAGCGCAGGCTGGAGCCTGGGAAAGGGCTTGGCAGGTTGGTCACAGAAGTACATTGTAAAGGGTGCCCAGGCTGGTGGGTCATGGGGGCTCAGTGGTACCCCAGTTCCAGGTGGCACGCCGGGGGAACCAGTCACACCCTGCACAACTCCTTTTTGGGTCAGGATCTCTACAATTACAACACTGAAATCTCAGATTTAAATAGTTGAAATCATGAAATTTACAATTTTTAAAATCCTATGATTGTGAAATTGATCAAAATGGGTAGGGCCCTAAACATGAATCAGGATTAATTTTACTTACAAATCGCTGGGGGGCTCCCGCTGTCAGTCCGCTCCAGGGCTGACAGTGGGAGCCCCAGCCACCTGGGACTGACAGCAGGAGTCCCTTCTCGCCAGGTGGGTTGACAGGAAGAGCCCAGGCCGCTACAAGGAGAGGCTCCGGCTGTCAGTCAGCCCCAGTTGGTGTTCCTACTGTCCCTGAGAAATCTCCCCAGCTGACAACCTTACTGATCTCTTATAGCAAGTCTTAAGTAAAGAATGTGACAGTTTGGGGAATATACAGTGTCAGCTTGTGAATTTTTTGCTTTTACAAATCATTTATTATTGTAACCTCCACTCTGGACTTGATTAGAACTTGTAACAGGAACTTAACACTCAAAGAGCAGACTACATCTGGGAAGCTGCAACAACACAGGCCCACCGCCATGCAATAGTTCCACCCTGGTAGAACAATGGGAGTTTCTACCAGCAGAACCATTGACTTTTAGTGCCTCTCCTCTTCCCAGCAGCCCATGGGGGAAAGAGTGGAAAATCACCAGCAGAAAAAAAACAGAAAAGGTGCCAGAGGCCGCTTTTAAAAGGGACATGCTCCCTGTGCTGTTAAAGAGTATAAGAAGTTCCCTTGCAGTGCCTGGGTTCTTTGCTTTAATTGCCACATAGCTCCCAAGGGATCAAACTGTAGTCCACAACTAGCTGGGAGAAGATGCAAGTGGCTGGTAGCACAGCTCTGCAGCAGGGAGGCGATGGGCCTTTCATTCACCATCTAAGGGTCAGGAACCAAAACTGAAAGCAATATTGAGGTAAGGAGGTACCAGCAATTTAGATTTTTCAATATACTCCATCCCCTTCTTATTACAATTAATACCTGTGCTTTTAAGAGCACCATTGCACGTTAAAAGGTATCGTAATTCATCGTTCCACAATGCCTAATGTGGGTGAGAGAGCTTGCATTGTGCCTTGTGATGTGCATTTTTTGTTGTCGTTGAACTTGGGTACTTCAGCACGAAAAGCCTAACTGGTACTTCAAAACAAATTCTCCTCTCTTCCTCTTAGTACATACTTCAAAACAAAATCTGAGAGAAGAAAGTTGCTTGGAATCTGCAAAACAAATGATACAACAGCTAACCTCAGAAATGAGAGACTGAAATGGATACACAAATAATTCATGTTTCCTTCCTGCCCATGTCCAAAAATCATATCTAACAAACGTCACTTTCAGGAGCACATCTCCTGCCACAGTCAGAAGTGAGTTCTCAGTATCCCAGCAAACAGATATTGTCCACAGGCTTGTGATCAGAATTAGCTACAAATCGATGCTTGTTATTTTAAATTTATAGAAAGGTTTTACCACTGACCTTTTGACAATCACTTTCCCCCCCCGTGGGGGGGGAAGGTCAGAATGAAGGGAAGTCTGAGTGATTAGAAGCCTTCCAGCCATAACCATAAATAGCACCAACTATGGGTTTGTGCCTTCCTGTTGCAGATTGAAGACAAGGTGTGGCATTTTTAATGTGCACGTTTTCCTTCCCCCTGACTGTGGAAAAGACTGCCTCTATAAAAAGAGCCACCAAACAAGTCAGTCAATACTTATAGGCCGAAGGTACAAAACCAGTGGAGTGTGGATTAAGTTCAAACTATAGGACCCTGTCAGTCATGTAGCAGTACCTACATTTCACTTCTACTCACACTCACCTGAGGTACTTACATGGCCCTTATTACCATGGTATCTGAGCACTTCCATCTTTAGTTTATTTATCTTCGTAACACCCCAGTGAGGTAGAGAAATACCATTATCCCACTTTTTACAAATTAGTAACTGAAGAACAGAGAAAGGTCAAGGTCACATGGGAAGTCCAGGCAGACCCAGGTTCAACCAGAGGCCCCGGCTAGCACCCTGACCATTGGATCTATAGCAAATTTCCAGTTACCAATATGCCACCATCTTATTATTTAATGTTGGGAGAATTCTTATTTTCAAGGCACAGACACTGGACGGCTAACTACATTAAATAATTCTATTATTTTCCAGCTTCTTTGTTTGTTTGGTCTGCTTAGAAACATCAGAATAAAATAAACATCCATGATCCCATGATGTAGCATAAGGCCTGCACAGCGTTGAGAGATCTGAAGCAGAGAGATAAGAGTTCAGGTAGCTGAGGGGAGGACTGAACAAGCCTTGAATTTTTACAAAGAATATTAGCAACTTTTCTTCCAACACCTTAATTTGAGGAAATGCACACGCCGGAGAAGTCACTCTGCTTTATTTTTCACACAATGTGTTTAAGAAGTGAACAGATTTACTATTGCCATTTCTTTGAAAAATGCCTTATCATACAAACCACATTAAGAACCGTTCTCAGCCTCATTCCGTTGTAATGAACACCGATGCTGGCGTAACAAATACTTGTGGCCTTATCTCATGTGCCCTTGAGATGCGGCTAGCACGACTACCGTCTACATGATGAAGTTTTGCCTGCAATATACTAACAAGTGCTGCTTCTACAAAAGCTGAATTCCTCTGTTCAGGAAGGACAAACAACAAGGTAAAACCCAAGATTGTTCTAAGGCCTTGGCTGTCCAGTACTGATGGGAAAACTCACAGCACATAGGCACTGCCACTATACCTTCAATGTTGCTTTTATGTGTCTCTCTCGCAAGGTCTCCTACTGACTGTCATGGGTTTTACAGTGCATACACCATGCCAAGAGCCAAATCTCATTCAGTGGTTTAGCAACTGACTTTAATGTACTGGACAAATGATTTTGTTCTGACACATAAGCGACTCTCGGTTGTTATATCCATGCAACACAGGCTTAAGCGAAGGTAGACTATATCTGAACATTTATACTAAGCCCTAAACTTTCCAAGTTGTAGAAGTCTCACACCGAAATTCTCACACACCACCACAAAGCTATAGGCTACACAGTTCACTATTCTTTTCCCTCAGCACAGAAATGCTATGCCCCCCGCACATACACGCACACCATTTTACGCTAGAGCTCAAAGAATAGGCCCCCAACACCAAACAAATTCCTGTGTCTCAAAAAGTCAGGAGGGTCACTTTCAGCAAGACATTTTACAAGGCAACAGGAAGAGCTAAGTAGAAATCTAACAGGTTACAGTAATTGCACTTCATAAAAACGGCCCTGCTGCCCTCTCCTTCCAAAGAAGAGCAAATCATTGTAAATTAACTGGGCACTTACAATAGACGAGAAAGAATCTCTTACGTGGCACCTTTTTGCAGTTTAGGTTGGTAACGTCTAGTCAAATAAGTCCAGACTCACTTTAAATATTAAGTAGAGCAGACCTGAGTCTGTCTAACTCCTTTACGGCTAGGACTTGTACATCATAGATACCTTACTGTTCATTTTACTTCAATACAAAGTTAAATGAATGTAGTGAGGGAGGAAAGTGCTGGATTCACAGGTGTAGTGAAAGATGCCACACTGCCAGCTCTGGAAACCAAAGTCCAGAGGTTTGGTTATACAACGCAAGCAGCAGTGAGGTTCCACCTCTAGAGGCAAAAAGGTAGTTTAGTTTCCATTGGCTTATTCAGTCTGTAGCCTCTGATGAGATGGTCAAATATCGCCAGTTATTGTTTACTTTCAATCTTTTGAGGTATTACGTGTCTAATCTAGGTGTTAATATGGTAGTGGGATGTCTAATCATCTCTCAGGCGACTTCCAAGTTGAATCAGTGAAACATTTCTGTGCATTAGGCACAATGCAGGGCAGTCAGGCAAGGCAAAGACCTTTCACAGTATAGAAACGTAGCAAGCTTATCATACATGAACAACGCTAAGAAAGAAGTTAAGATACTCCGAGCCAGATTCTGATTTCCATTATCCTGGTGTAAACCTGGAATAAACTCCTCTGATGTCGGTCGAGTTTCTCTAGATTGTCACCAGTGTAACATCAGAATTTGGCCCTCAACCTCTACGTGCAGGTCTCTAAAAGACCTTAGATGGTCTCTAAAAGATTGGAGGAAAGGGAAGGTCTCTAAAAGATAGGGACACCACACTTTAGGGTGTCTGAATAGTTATAAAAAGTCAATTCTGATAAGGGAGATTTTTAGCCAGACTTCAGAACCCCCCAGTCAGAGAGTGACCTCTCCTTTCCCCAGGAAGTAGCATCTCAGAGCCTTACTGTGACGGTATTTGGTTCAGGTAATCCTGTCATTGTCACTGAAAATGTAGCAACTCTTCCCAGCAGATTGGCTGAGAAAACACCTCTCTTTCTAGCCAGAGTTCATACGAGTAATGGAAATCTTCAGGGAGCTCCAGCCGTTGCCCAAGCACACTCTGCAAGCAATTGTCCACCGGTGCAAACTCTGAGTCCTGGGATTTATCATATCTCCGGCTATTAAAGGCTTCAATGTTGGCTCTTAGTGTGCATTCTTCAGCTTGGAAATCCCATGGTCTGGCATCAATATCTGCATTTGATAAGAAACACCACCCCCACAAGAGTATGAGAAAATCATTCCTTTTTTCTGACGTGGGATGAGGTTTTAACAGAAGTAAAGGATTGTGACCTCATCACACAGTCATATGCCCATGATGGTCAGATTCACAACAGTCGCTGCAAGAGCTTATTCCAAACCAGTTCATAGTATGTATATATATTTCATACACAAATCTCCTATATTAACATAATGTTACAGTTGCAAAGCATTCAAAAATTAGGCAGTAGCAGAATTAAGGTTAATTGTACAACCATAATTCTTCCCCTCTCTGTATGCATTATATTACACTTTTAATTAATTACATGAGCACATCATATTTTTCCATAGGACCCCACCATTTTTGCTGAAAATTGCCAAAGAAAACCTTTGGCCCGAGAAACAGACAAAGCATGGAAAATTTAACATTAAGTAAAATATGGCAAATGTGTAACTCACTGTAAATCATGGCTGTTAATGGGAAGCAAGTATAGGTGTTCGGGAATTTATTGGCTGGATGTAATAACCATATTTCAGCCATGTAATATCATTCAGTAGTGTCATTCAGTCCCCCTGAAGTCCATTTCTATATGAAATAGTCATTCACACTATAAAGATGCAGTGAATTCACTGGTTTAAGGGGGAAAAGGTTTGATTGAGTGAGCTCAATGGCAACCCAGACATACATAGAATAAAAATAAACCCTCCTAGGGGAAAACAAGTCCAGGGCTGGTCTCTGAAAGCCTGAGCATTTCCAAAGTAGTCTGACAGACTGTCCAGATCAAGATGTGATGTCTGCTGAGTACTGAGCCATGTTAAGTATCACATTATGTTGTTGCTTAAATCTCCTTTCCTGAAGGAATTTGGGATTCTGGCAAAATGCCACTTTCCATTAGATTCTTATGTCAGAGTAAACCATGGTGCAAGAGAGGAGCAAAATGTGGGGCAGAGAGGGGGACCCTAGTGCCAAAGTGCAGCACCCAGTGTAAGAGAAATGCATACTACGCAGAAAGATCCAACCACAACCTCCTACAAGTCATCCTCGCTCTAGCCCAGTGGTGGGCAATCTGCAGTCCATCAGGGTAATCTGATTGCAGCCTGCCGCTTCCCACAGCTTCCCTTGGCTGGGAACGGTGAACTGCGGCCACTGAGAGCTGTGGGGGGCTGTGCCTGCGGTCAACGTCAGCAATGTCAGCTGCAGGTTGCCCCCACTGCTCTAGCCTCACCATCTTTTCTTTGCACTAGTTGTAAAAATCATCCTTCATTTCTGTGTTTCCAGCTCATTATTCTGAACAGTGGCTGGTAAATTAGTTTTTTAAAAAATGGCGAGACCTCGTTTTAAGAAAAAAAAAAACAAAAACAAAAAACTGTAGGTGTTCTGCTTCTTCTGTCTGTGAGCGTCGAGTGCCTAAAACTCTCCCAACAGCCAAAAGCATGAAGTAGCTGCGCACCATCTGCAGGACAAAGCATTCCTGCTACTGTCTTCACTCACTTCAAGAAGCAAAGAGCAAGTGGAGGAAAACAGTTTTATGGTAAATAATTCAAAATGGACACGTCAAAATTAAAAAAAAAAAACAAAACAAAACATTAAGCTTTTGTGTCATGTGTTTCCTTTTCGGATTTCACTAAACTCCACAGTGAAACGAGATTAATGAGTTCTATCCTTGATTCTCCTGAATCAGCACAACATATATGTTAGGGCTCTCAAAAGCAAAGGGTGAACGCTTAAATATTAACAAATCATTTTAATTGAAATTAAACTCCCTAAAGTGTTTTTATATATAGCCAATTTCTCCTACTCATTTAACCTACTCCTCCCTCAAAACTTAAGTACGGGGTTTTGATAGTGTCCCATTCGTATGAATTTCTTAGAAAGTTGCAGTGTCACCTGGCCCTTGGCTTAATCCTCATTAGGTGATATAAGTAGCATGGACACAATACAAGTTTTAAGGCCAGGTTGTCAAGGCAAAGAAATGTGTTTAGATCCTTCCTTCCTCTTTAACCAAGCCTGGGATTCAGATTACCCTACTGAATTAACCACAAAGCAAGGGCACTGAGTGTGTAGTCAGCTGCATCCCATGGGTTAATGCATCACTGTAGTTGTCAGAATCCTTCTTACAGCTGTTATTGTAGAAAATACGGAGGGGAAAAAGATGGAAACTATATCCCAGGGGTGGCAGATATGCAGCCCACAGGCCAAAACACAAGCTTGCACAATGTAGCCTGTAGCAACCCTCACCTTTAGTTCAGAGATGTGACCTGCAAGCCCTACTAGTTAGATTTTCACACACTGGCCACATTTACACCCGCAGACTTGATGCGATTACAGGCACAGCCAGTTACTTGATGTACAAAATGACCTCAACTGCACACAACATTGCACCTGCAGTTTTTACATTTGCAAAGTAGCAGGTGCAAATGGAGGCCGAGTTGAGGTAGTGCTGAAACACAAGTCCTACAGATCCCAGCTGATAATGCTCTGAGTACTCACGTGATGGGAGGTTGGATGCAATCTGTGTTATCTTAAGCAAATCAGATGTGGTCTTAAGGCTTCTGACCAGCTACCAGGGCAGCCCTCAGCCAGACCAAGTTTGTAGGGTCCTGATGGATCAGCAGGTCAAACTAAATGCGCAGTAGCATCAACCAAGAACCCAGAGACGGTGCTTTTTCCAGGGATACTCACCGTTGCCATAAGCCCAGTCATCGTTCATGCGGTGACGCACTTTCTGGTAAATGGCAGACATCGTTTTCATGTTGCTCTTTCTCCACTGGCGCCCAAGGTACTTGGTCTGGATCTTCAAGAGTTTCAGCACATACAGCTGCATCATGGCCTGCTTCACTTTCAGAGCGCGTTTCAGGATCGGGGCGGATTTAAAAACCACCAGCATCTACCAAATCACCAACAAAAATGTTGTCAGCACATTCCCAAGTTCTTAGCCGCTCTGACACCCTGGTGGCAAACATAGTACAAAACACAGAGAAACTGAATAGGGACAGTCAGCAGAGCAGGTAAATTGTGGAGGGTGGGTAATAAACTTTTCTAACTATCCTTTTGCAGAGGAGGGTTTCTGTAAGGGAACTGACTCCTAGATTAATATAACTTTAATATGAACCAACGTGGGGGGAAGTAAAACTGGCAGCACTGCAGATCTTAAGAGTATTCAAAACAATTGGCCAGCCTGAACCCCCAGCAGGGGCATTCACTGTGGCCCATTGACACCCTGCAGACTCTTTTTGGGGCACGATAATCTAGACTTACTGAGCTCCACTCCCTTCTCTCCTCATCTTCCTCTGCTTCTCCTCAAAAAAACTGTTATGTGATCCCATCCATCACTAGGGCGCCTCCTCCTGGTGGCTCTGGGGATTAGCGCCTTCCAGGTCTGATGCCCCCTTCTGCCGCTCCTTCATGTGCCCTGCCACATATCTCTGTTTGCGACTCAGAGTACTCCCTCTTCATTGCTTGGCCCTCCAGCCAAGTCACGACAGTTCTCCCCTTCCGGGGCATCAAGGTCCTATCAGACGACTGGCCCAGGCAGTCTTCTGCTCCACTGCCCAGTCTGTGCTGCTCCCCCAAGTAGCTGCTAGGGGACCTGGATCAGCCCTCTACTCCGGGTTTCATTCCAAGAACCCTATGCCTAGCAACCGTGGTCTGCTTTCTCCCTGACCCTGCTGCTCTTTCCCTGCACTCCTCCTTACATCTTCTGACTCCCGACCCTGGGTTTACCAGCCCAAACTCCCCCCCTCCCAGGGAGTAATGGAAGATCACTTAACTGCATATCCCCAACCGCGTCTCCCAGGGAGTGACTACAGACTACTTCCCCTGCAGCCCCTTTCTGCTGCCAACTTCCTGCTCCGACTGCATGTTCGCTCTTCCCTGCCCTTTCCTCCCTAACGGAGCCATACGTAACGTTCTAGGCACCATCTCCCAGTTTCTTCTTGTGTCAACATCTCACATTCTAGTTACAGAAAGTCCTTGCTTAACGTTGTAGTTATGTTCCTGAAAAATGCTACTTCAAGCAAAATGATGTAAAGTGAATTCAATTTCCCCATAAGAATTAATGTAAATAGGGGGGTTAGGGAAATTTTTTAATATATAACACACACACAGTATAAGTTTTAAACAAACAATTGAATACTGTACACAGCCATGATGATTGGGAAGCTTGGTTGAGGTGGTGGAGTCAGAGGGTGAGATGGTTCCCAGGGAATGCCTCACTGCTAAATGATGAACTAGCACTAGGCTGAGCCCTCAAGGGTTAACACATTGTTGTTAATGTAGCCTCACACTCTACAAGGCAGCACGAATGGAGGGAGGGGAGACAGCATGGCAGAGAGAGACAGAGAGACACACACACACTGTGTGTGAGTGTGTGAGAGAGAGAGAGAGAGATGTGCTTTGCCCCTTTAAGTACGCTGACCCCACTCTAGGTACATTTCCTTTTTAAGTAGATCAACAAGTTGAGACAGCAGCTGCTGGCAGCAAGCTCCCTCGGTCCTGAGACCTGTCGTGTCCTGTCCCCCAACCCCATTCTGTGAAGATGGCTAAATGGGGTAAAGGAGCGGGGGCAGAAGTGAAAGTAAGCTGGTACGGTCAGGTATGGCATACCGGCAAGAGCTGGTATGCTGGACCGGACCGGCTTCCCCAGGCCAGCGATTTAAAGGGCCTGGGGATTCAAAGGCCTCGCCCCTCCTGCTTGAGGCCCTGCCCCTTCCGGTTGAGGCCCTGCCCCTGCTCAGGACTCCAACGTACCGGTAAGTCCTTTAAGTTACTTTCACCCGAGTGGGGGGGGACAGGAACAGGGGGGAGGGGGACACCTCTGACATTAGCACCCCTGTTCCCCTTTCCCCACCCCCGCACAGCAAGCAGGAGACTCCTGGGAGTGGCTCCAAGGCAGAGGACAGGAGCAGCACACAGCAGTGGGGGGAGGGACAGCTGAACTGCCAGCAATTGATAGCCTTCTGCGTGGCTGCCACACAGGGAACTTAGGGGAGCCAACAGGGGGGCTGCTGGTCCACCCTGATTTCAAACCCCCACCAGCTCCAACGGGCTGCTCTTTCTGCAAGCAGTGGGCAAAGCAGGTGGCTGCCAAACAACTTTATAAGGGAGGATCGCGCAACTTTAAATGAGCATGTTCCCTAATTGATCAGCAACGAAACAACGTTAACCGGGATGACTTTAAGTGAGGAGTTACTGTAGTTTAAATGTTTTCTTGCCAAGGGCAAGATCCAGGGAGAGAAATTAGCTTCATCATCCTAATCGGATAGCAAGCTCTTAGACATAGAAGGCTGTTCCTTCCTGCATCAAGGATGGGCAGATGTAGTGCAGTACACTCGCTCACATCAAAACGCCATTAAATGCACCACAGGATCTCTGCAACAAAGGGCGAACCCCCCCAGGCCCCAGCTCACCATTGTCCTAGAATGTTTCCACTTGGTCAGCTTGTTGAGGAGCCTCAGCAGGTTAATACAGGAGAACAGGTTCCTCCAGCAGAACTGGTTGTTGTCCCCAGCTTCCTGCAGACAGACACAGGAGGGAAAAGGGTCAGTTCAATGCTACTGCCTGCAGCATTAAACTGGCACCTCCCCAGAAATCTCCTTGGGTACCCGCATGGCCCCACAGTATGCCAACATTTTTATGGCTGACTTAGAACAACGCTTCCTCAGCTCTCGTCCCCTAACGCCCCTACTCTACTTGCGCTATATTGATGACATCTTCATCATCTGGACCCATGGAAAAGAAGCCCTTGAGGAATTCCACCATGATTTCAACAATTTCCATCCCACCATCAACCTCAGCCTGGTCCAGTCCACACAAGAGATCCACTTCCTGGACACTACAGTGCTAATAAACGATGGTCACATAAACACCGCCCTATACCGGAAACCTACTGACCACTATTCCTACCTACATGCCTCCAGCTTTCACCCTGACCACACCACACAATCCATTGTCTACAGCCAAGCTCTGTGATACAACCGCATTTGCTCCAACCCCTCAGACAGAGACAAACACCTACAAGATCTCTATCAAGCATTCTTACAACTACAATACCCACCTGCGGAAGTGAAGAAACAGATTGATAGAGCCAGAAGAGTTCCCAGAAGTCACCTACTACAGGACAGGCCTAACAAAGAAAATAACAGAACACCACTAGCTGTCACCTTCAGCCCCCAACTAAAACCCCTCCAACGTATTATTAAGGATCTACAACCTATCCTGAAGGATGACCCAACGCTCTCACAAATCTTGGGAGACAGGCCAGTCCTTGCCTACAGACAGCCCCCCAACCTGAAGCAAATACTCACCAGCAAACACATACCACACAACAGAACCACTAACCCAGGAACCTATCCTTGCAACAAAGCCCTTTGCCAACTGTGCCCACATATCTATTCAGGGGACACCATCACAGGGCCTAATCACATCTGCCACACTATAAGAGGCTCGTTCACCTGCACATCTACCAATGTGATCTATGCCATCATGTGCCAGCAATGCCCCTCTGCCATGTACATTGGTCAAACTGGACAGTCTCTACGTAAAAGAATAAATGGCCCCAACAAATCAGATGTCAAGAATTATAACATTCATAAACCAGTCGGAGAACACTTCAATCTCTCTGGTCACGCAATTACAGACATGAAAGTTGCGATATTACAACAGAAAAACTTCAAAACCAGACTCCAGCGAGAGACTGTTGAATTGGAATTCATTTGCAAATTGGATACAATTAACTTAGGCTTGAATAGAGACTGGGAGTGACTAAGTCATTATGCAAGGTAACCTATTTCCCCTTGTTTTTTCCTACCCACTCCCCGTTCCTCAGACGTTCTTGTTAAACCCTGGATTTGTGCTGGAAATGGCCCACCTTGATTATCATACACATTGTAAGGAGAGTGGTCACTTTAGATAAGCTATTAGCGGCAGGAGAGTGGGGTGGGGGGAGAGAAAACCTTTTGTAGTGGTAAACACCCATTTTTTCATGGTTTGTGTGTATAAGAACATCTTCTGTATTTTCCACAGTATGCATCTGACGAAGTGAGCTGTAGCTCACGAAAGCTTATGCTCAAATAAATTGGTTAGTCTCTAAGGTGCCACAAGTACTCCTTTTCTCCTTGGGCAAAGTTATTTTATGAACATCTGCAGTGGCATCTGCACAGTTCTCATCCCATATAAAAGACAAGGGCATTGAACACCATAACACCCTCATCTGGCTGGCTAATCACTCTGCTTACAAGCTGACAGACACTGGGAAAAGCCATTCTGAAAAGCCCACTGGTAATGCTGAGGATTTAATCTGTGCATATGTTAAGAGAAAGGGATAAGATGGAAGTGCAGTCACCTGCTTGTGTTATCCAAGGAACTACCTGCTGCAGTATACTTGCATTCATTGTTTACATACAGAGACAGAATTACAGCCTAATAATCACCATTTATTTACAGAATTATGTTTTTTGGATTTTATATATGAATTTGCACATCACCACAGGCATTGGGGACATTTAGCAGATAAATAAAATGAAATTACATAACAGATGACAAACAATAGTATGGGTCATTGGAGGACAAAGCTTTTATACTGCAGAGATCACATTGGCATTTTTTTAAATTCTACTCATATAATATATAGAAGCAGTATATCAAATCACCCACCAGCTCCTATTTGTGCAGATTGTGTCTGTTTCTCCTCCAGGAGGAGCAGATATAAAACAAGCGCACATTGGATTAGAAGATCATATTTCTATGGTACCTTTCATTCCAAACTAGCCCCAACACCACTTCCAAAGCAGCAGAACTGAAATGCAGCTACTTTTGGAGTGAAGGGCAGCACCTAACCGTGCAGAGTATGCTGCTTGACAGAGAAAATGGACATCATGGCCAAGGATGCAAGAATAAATTGCTACATGTACACAAAGCTCCCCTAGATTTTAAAAAGGTGTTCATGCAGAGAAGACAGAACCTGGAATTTGAAGATCTTGTCTGTTAGCCCTGGTATTCTAGAGATTTCAAACCAGATCCAGTCCCTCAGGCTTTATCATCAATTTTTGGGGGTAATAAACATCAATTTAAAAAATAAAAACGGTCTAAAATGACCCCCCAAATGGAGGACGTTCATTGTATCTGATCTGTGACGTCGGTGTCCAATTTGGGAGGTAAGCTCCTCACGGCAAGGACCATCTCCCTCTATTTGTACACGCTTGAGCTCTCTGTTGGTGCACAATGATCGATTTGGGAATAAGGGCAGATACTAGTACTGGCAGATTTCTAAGCCATTTACATTTGTCTAGCAAATACCTAGGAACCCATGAGAAACTGAAACGTGTCACATGGCACAAATACTAGGCCTGCTCAAAGGAAGAGCTCTGAGCCACGAGAGGAGGCTGGGAGACAACGAAGCGGCTTTTGTAAGAAAGGACACCACTATCATATTTCACCTCTTAAAGGCCAGGTCTACACTAGAAACTTTTGCTGGTATAACAACATCTGTTAGAGGTGTGGGTTCTTTTTAAACAACATTTTTATAATCAGAAATAGCCCTTGTGTAGACAGTTATGACAACAAGGAAGTGATTTTGCCAGCATAGATTATTTTGTTCAGGCAACTGGTATAAGCTATACCAGTACAGCATATTTTCACTGGTAGAAGCTGTGTCTACACAAGGAGGGTCTACCTGCACAGCTATAGCAGCAAACCTTTTCCAGTGCAGGCGAGACTATAGAGGCAATTGCCACTAAACATCAATCAAATGGCGTGCAGAATTTAGCCAGACAGGAAACCCCCGTGGCTGTAAAGTATTCCTCATGACAACGTACAGTCCTGACCTGCAGACTGCAACAGGCTGTGTTTCTCCAGCCAGAACGCTTTCATGCACGCAAAGCCTTTTTAACTTAACTAGTCTTGGTTTTGTTATTGTTGTTTTGGGTTACCAACAGTATTATAATGGTGGGCTGGAATTATTTTTGCTATCATCCTTACTTTAACTGTAAAGCTTAATTACTCTAAGTCTTCACACCTCCTTTATGAAGGAGCAATTATCCAATAGGCAACAAGAACATCCCCTGGAATTACACAGCTAAACTGGCTCACACGCTCTCCAACTCCTCTAATGAGGAAAGATTAAGCAAGACCTGGCTCTGCTCTTTTCTCACAGCGTTTTCACAGGAGACCAAAGAAGCGAGTCTCGTGTTCCCTGTCTGACGACAGTGTAACCAGGCAAGATTGCACTTCTTTCTTCCCTTTACCGTCTCCCTGGGGAACCCTGCCTCCCATCTGACAACAATGTACATGGCACTCCGCCTGAGAAAAGGGGAGGGGGACACTGAGCTGACCCAAAGGCGATTATGTTTTACCCTAGTCCTTTTCATTAGCCTTCCTCTCCCCCGACCTCTGGTTTTTTTTGGACTGCCTCTGAAAAAGAAGCTACATTTTTAAAAATCTCATTGATTTACTCCTTCTGTATCAATTTTCCATGGAAGCAGAATGTAAATACATAATCTATTTCTTTGTATTCAACCCGCATCAGGGATATTTTCATTCCCACAGGGCACAATCAACTGCTATGTCAGCTAAGAAATATGTAATCATAACATTAACAAAGTTCAAACCAGGGCATCAGTGAAGTATAACACCTTTTCATTAGATGCAGAAAATTCTAGTTGAAGCAATACATTTCACACACTCCCTCTCTCTCTCCCCCTCCTCCCCCCTTTATAAGGAACATTAGGGCATGTTTCAGTCCTATTAAATAAGGTGATCTCAAACTGGGGATCGTGACCCCTCGGGGGGTTGCGAGGGTATTACGTGGGGATCACAAGCTGTCAGCCTCCACCCCCAAATCCCACTTCACTTCCAGCATTTATAATAGTGTTTAATATAAAAAACGGTGTTTTTAATTTATAAGGGGGGGTCGCACACAGAGGCTTGCTGTGTGAAAGGGGTCACCAATACAAAAGTTTGAGAACCACTGAAAATCAACATGTTTTTCAGGGGCGGGGGGGGGTAGGGAGTCTTAGTTTTATTTCACTTGTTAAAACATAACATGCCGTTTCCATGTAAACAAGCCACTAACTGATGGAAAAAAAGAAAATCTTTGTAACAACCCCGGCAGAGTGATCCATAGATCCCAAGAGAGAAAGAAAAAATATCCATCATCTACACACAGACCTACGAAAAGCCTCCAGACCTAACTTAAAATGTAAGAATTTGGGTGCTGAGCGTACCAGCCCAGACATAAATGTAACATCTACTATCCAGCTCAGCCATGGAACCAAACAAGAAAACTCAGAAGAGGAAAGAAAAGTGAAAACTAAGACTTGGCTAAGTAGGACGACCTACTGCAACGATATAGCACACACAAGGTCATGAAAGGATCACCTTAGACCTATGAGAAGAGGAGCTGGGTGCACCTTACTCCCCAGCAGTCTTCCCAACAGCAGTACAGCTGCAAATTCCACAGAACTCTTAGGTACGGCAAGATGAGGGTTTCCAGGAAGAAAATCATAAGCATCTCATGAGCTTCTTACAAATTTATTTCAGTTGCTAGAAGTGCAACAGCATATGGGACAGTGGTTCAGGGGTCCCCTGACATATTCAAATTATTCCTTCCAAATGTACTTATTGACATTATGGAAGGGAAGAGACCTCGATAGGTCATCAAGTCCAGCCCCCTGACCTGAGGAAGGACCAATTAAGGTCAGGCTTGACAAAGCCCTGGCAGGGATGATTTAGTTGGGGATTAGGCTCTGCTTTGAACAGGGGGTTGGACTAGATGACCTCCTGAGCTCCCTTCCAACCCCGATATTCTAGGATTCTATAATTCTAAGAAAACCTAGCCCATCCCTGACAGGTGTTTGTCCAACCTATTCTTAAAACCCCCCAGTGATGGGGATTCTACAACCTCCCTTGGAAGCCCGTTCCAGATCTTAACTGTCCTTACAGGTAGAAAGTTTTTCCTAGTATCTAACCTAAATCTCCCTTGCTGCAGATTAAGCCCATTCCTGCTTGTCCTACCTTTAGTGGACAACTGATCTAATTCTCTTTATAACAGCCCTTAACATATTTGAAGCTGTTAACAGGTCCCCCCCACGGTTTTCTTTTCTCAAGACTAAACTTGCCCAGTTTTTTTAAGCTTTCCTCATTGGTCAGGTTTGCTAAACGTTTTAGCATTTTTGTTGCTCTCCTTAGAACTCCCTCCAATTTGTCCACATCTTTTCTGAAGTGTGGTACCCAGAATTGGACACAGTACTTCTGCTGAGGCCTCCCCAGGGGTTGAGTAGACCAGGACATTTACCTTCTGAGTCTTACATGCAATATTCTTGTTAATACATCCGTGAATGATATTCCTTTTTCGCATCTGTATCACACTATTGACTCATATTCAATTAGTGATCCACTATAAACCCCAAGTCCTTTTCAGCAGTGCTACTGCCTAGCTAGTTATTCCCCATTTTGTAGTTGTGCATTTGATTTTTCCCTTCTTAAGAAAAGTAATTTGCACTTATCTTCGTTGAATTTCATCTTGCTGAATTCAGACCAATATAACAACTCTGGATATACTTGATATCCATTGAAGGATACAATCCCATTTTTAATCTTGTTAAATTCTACTCCTTAACTACTTCCTGTGGCAATGACTTCAACAAATGTAATTACATATTGTATGAAAGAGTATCCATTTACTGGTTTTGATTTCCCCACTCTTTACATTTAATTGACTGTCCCCTTGTTCGTGTATTATGAGACAGTGAGAAAAAAGCTCCCAATCTACTTGTCTCCTCTAATTTTCCTCCTTTCTAAAGCAAACTATTCCAGTCTTTTCAATTGCTCCTAACATAGGCATTTTTCCAGAGCCTTGATCATTCTCATCACTCCTCGCTGAACCCTCTCCAGTTCTGCAATATCCTTTTGACTAGCATGGGACACAGGATCCAAGTGAGGCTGCACCACTGATTTTCTAAAGGTATTAGGATAGTGTCTCTATTATTCTCCACCCCATTCCTTATACAGCCCAACAGCTTGCTTGCTTTTTTTGGATCTCAGCTGTACACAGAACAGAAGTTTCATTGAGCTGTTTACAGTGACACCCAGTACCCTTTCTTGAATTGAGATAGTCAGTTTAGAACCCTGTATGGTGTATGAATAGTTGCTTTTTTCCCCCTTCAATGTGCCTCCAACTACTTTGCATTGGTCAACCTTGAATTTAATCTGCCATGGTGTTGCCCATTTCCCTGGCTTGTTTAGATCTCTCTGAAGCAGGGTGGATTGATTTAAATCAAAGCAATTTAAATCATGATTTAAATCACCAAGTGGAAAGCCTCAATTTAAATTGATTTTAATCAACTCTTCCATTTATACTTCAGTTATTTTCTAAAGAAAGTTACATGCTTATTAGATGATATAACCATTAAACCATGTTGATTTACTACTAAATAGACCCGTTGCACCAGATTTGGTACATCTTTTTGCTACCTAGGAGGGTACCCTAGAACTACAGTAGAACCTCAGAATTACGAACAACAAATTACAAAATGACCCATCAACCACACACCTCATTTGGAATCCGAATTACACAATCAGGCAGCAGCAGAGAAAAAATAGCAAATACAGGAGAGTACTGTGTTATACATAAACTACTAAAAAAATAAAGGGAAAGTTAAAAAAAGATTTGACAAAGTAAGGGAACTGTTTCTGTGCTTGTTTCATTTGAATTAAGATGATTAAAAGCAGCATTTTCCTTCTACATAGTAAAGTTTCAAAGCTGTATTAAGTCAATGTTCAGTTGTAAAAACTTTTGAAAGAATCACCATAACGTTTTGTTCAGAGTTACGAACATTTCAGAGTTACAAACAACCTCCATTCCCAAGGTGTTTGCAACTTGGAGGTTTTACTGTCTATACATGTATTTGAGTAATTATATAGTTTAATATTTTTATATTCTTATTAATTGTATATTTTTAGTATGTTAGAATATGGTGAATGATATATTGCTTATTTACTAGATAATTAATGATGTTTTGCCTATGATTTGTGTCAAGCTGAATTAGGCTGGTAACTGGAATTTAATTTAACACAAAACAGCATATAAAATTTATTTGTATTAAACAAAACAACCTTAAGTGTTTTGGACACACAAATTTCTCTTATCAAAACATGTTTCACATTTACAACTAAATGATTTATTAAACAGAGGGATTAACTCTAGTCAGTGAATTTAACTGATTATTTTCGGTCAGCCTGGGAAAAATTTTCAAATATGCCTAAGTAAAAGTGACTGGAGCTTAAGTTCTTACTTGCCTAAATCTCTTGAAAATGAGACAGACAGACAGTCTCCTAAGCTACTTAGGCTGACCTATTCCATATTTATAAAGCTTGACCTCAAAAGTCAGATGTTTTCCCCCTGATTTCTATAGAAAAGCAGCCTGTAACTCAAAGTTTTCGATAGATTCAGCATATTTATTTTTTATTTAAATGTTTTAAGAGTTTATAATAAGTTTAGATCTTAACATACTTTGTATTGCATTCATATTTCATTATATTAACAGGTTTATTTTTTGAAAGAAAAAATTATGATTTCAATAATCAAAAAATATAATTTAAATAAAATAGGATTTTTTAAAAATAATCTTTTTATCCACCCTGTTCTGAAGTTCCTCACAGTCCTCTCTGGTCCCAATTAACCTAGATAGCAAAATTTGCAGATGACACAAAGTTATCTCACTACTCACCTCTTTTCCATATTATTAATATATCCCCTAAGGTCCCCACTGATAACCTGTTAACATTATGAAAACTGACCATTTAATCCTACTCTGCATTCCATTTTCTAACCATTTTTTTGAGCCATGACAATACTTTGCCTCTCACCCAATGACTACACCTAACTTCTTTAGTAGACTCTTGTAAGGGACCTTTGCTAAGGCCTTTTGGAAGTCTCAGTAATGTCATCTAGTTCTTCTATATCCACTACTTCATTAACATGTTCACTATCTTCTTCTTTGCCTTCACCCTGTCCAATTAGTTGTAATTGGTGGCTTTTGTTCATCGCCAAGAGATCCTGTTGAAAGTGTCTTTCAAGCTGGCACCACCTTCTTCAGGTTCTCCTTCCATGTCTCGAACCACATTTTTCTAGACCTTCTTTGTGGTCTTCATCCTGTGACTGCCAGATCTTGTGCTCTCTGGCCAACATATCCTGTGTCATATTGCCTCACAAGACCCTGCCACTGCAGTCAAAACTCCCTCAACTTTCCCGTGAGGGGGACCACCTGCATCATGGCTCGTACCATTCCACTGGATAGCCTATCAGCTCTTGTCGGATCCACTGTCCACATGAGTGTTCTCATTTTGGCAATGTGAAGTAGTTGTACTCTCTCTCTCTCTCATTGCCCAGCATTCCGACTTGTATGTCCTGGCTGGCCTTAAGCATAGTCTTATACACTTTGCTCTTTAGTTTACTTGGCTTATGCTTATTGCAGGGAATTCCCAGCAACTCCCTGCATTTGTACCAAGTGCTCTTAATGCGACTCCTAGCACACACATGCACATTCCCGTCATGGCTCAACAATGAATGGAGGAATTTGAATTGTTGCACAGATTTTAACTCTATACCACCTAGTTTTACTGGCTCCCCATTGTCCTTCTCAATGAAGCAACGTGCGTATTCCACCTTTCATCTGCTGACTCGTAAGCCACTTTCTTCTAATGACACCCTCCATGGTTCTAGATCCCTTTCCATTTAGTATACGTGTGCACAGCAGTACAAATAAATAATGTCTAAAGAATTCTAAGAGATTAGTGAGACAACTTTCCTTTGCTGAATCTCTGCTGGTCAGACCCAATCAGATCATGATCTTCCAGATGATTTGTTATTCTATTACTGATTATCTTCCTTAATTGCTCCCTTTAACCCTTGGAGATCCAGTGAATCCACTGATTCTTTTGTAGGCTTCCTGCTTCTGAAACAAAGACTCTAGTGTTGGTTTTACCTCTAGCTATTTGCTCTTTGAACTCCATTTTGGCCCTTCTAATTCGCCTTTTACTTAAAGCCTGCTGTAATTTATACTCCTGTTTATTGGATTCACTAAGGTTAGATTTCCAAATTTTAAAGGATTTCTCTTTGGCTTGAATAGCCTCTCAAAAGCTTGGCATTTAGGCCTGGTCTTCACTAGAAAATTAAGTCAATACAACTATGTTGCTCAAAGTTGTGAAAAATCCACACCCCTGAGCAACACAGTTAAACAGACCTAACCCAGGGTATAGACAGCGCTAGGTCAAACGTAGAATTCTCCGGTCGACCTAACTACTGCCTTGGGGGTGGATTACCTATGCCAACGGCAGCATAGGTAGCATCTTCACTGCAGTGTTTTAAGTGTAGACGAGCCTTAGTCATATAATGGTTTACTCCATGGCCTCCTGGTTCTCTTTTTATCCAGTGGTATGCATGGCTTCTGAGACTCCGTTTTCCTTCGTAGCATCCAAGTCAACTCCAGGGATTTTATGGCCTTTACTTTCAGCTTTATGTCCTTTTTGACTAACCTTCTCATATTATTCAAATCTCCTCTTCTAAAGTTTAGTGTCACTTTCTGGTACTTTACCTGTCCTATGGACATTAAACCTAATTATACTGTAGCTACTCTCCTTTAACGGCTCAGCAGCTATCCCCACTCGAACTAGCTTCGCTTTGTGACTTCAGATTAAATCCATAACAGTTTCTCCCCTAGTATGTTCTAGAAGGAGAGGTGTACAGTAACTGGAGTTTGAGAGCTTTTGTCCTTATGCGTGCTCTATTGTTGGATGCGCGTGTGCCCATGTACTCTTGACCGGAGTGCCTGTGCGTCTACACCTGCATTCCACTACATCCTCATGCTCTGGTGTGAGAGTATATAGGGAGGGACAGACCCGCCGATGCTCTATTTTGTCCTCAACTTGTAGTTGAGTTAAAAATTGAGGCAAATCCTTGTCTGACCCCTTCTCTCCTACCCAGGGATGGGGAAAAGGGCCAATCTGCCACCCCTCTGGGGAGCAGTATCCTTGCCTGGCCCCCAGTTCAGGGATAACATAAGAACGGCCATACTGGGTCAGAACAGTGGTCCATCTAGCCCACATCCAGTCCTCTGACAGCGGCCAGTGCCAGATGCTTCAGAGGGAATGAACAGAACAGGGCAGCTATTGAGTGATCCATGCCCTGTCATCCAGTCCCAGCTTCTGGCAAACAAACAGAGGGACACTTCAGAGAATGGTTTTGCATCCCTGCCCATCCTGGCTAATAGCCATTGATGGACCTGTCCTCCATAACTTACCTAGTTCTTTTTTGAACCCTGTTATAGTCTTGGCCTTCAGAACATCCTATGGCAAGGAGTTCCACAGGTTGACTATGCGTTGTGTGAAGAAATAGGATGAGGAAATGGAGGGGGGTTGCTCCCCCACTCCAATGAAATGTGGCTGACACCCCTGCCAATCCAGGGAAGAGGGCTGGAAGGTGTTTCTCCTCTATGACCCCAAGGGAGAAGGTTGCTTTCCCTCATCACCATCCCAATCCAGGGGAAAAGGGAAGGACTGAGTCTGGAGGCACTTACTCCTTCGTTCCAGAAGCGAGCTTGGTTGCTGGACTTAGGGGGTGAGTGGAGGACTTATGCCCCGGCCCTTAACCACTGCTGTTAATGTGAGGGGACACCTGAAGGATCTTTCTTTTTCCCCATATTTTGAGCAAGTTCTGCGGTTCATTGGAGTAAATCATGGGGACAGGTCTGGGCTCGGACTCTTCCCCTTCCAAGGAATGGAGAAAGGATGGTTGGGTTCAGAAGCAGCCAAAAGTATGTGTTGCATGAACTGCATGGGTGGGTATTGCACCCATGTGACAGGAGGCAGGATCCCCAATGCACTCAGAACGAGGGGCTGATAGTGGGGAATGTAGCAGCGCTTACAGCAGAGCACGAGGATTTATAGACTGCAGGCAAGAGGCACGGACCTCTGGGTCCTGCTGACTAAAATCTCTGATTGAGAACATGTGGAGTACACGTAGCGGTGTACCCAGAGGGGCAATAACTTGAAGAAGAACTAGCTCTTGCAAGAAGCAATTGCTTAAAGTGTTGAGAAATTGTTTCTCTAAACTTTATCCCCATGTGCCATTTGACCAGTTTCTACGTCACTAGTTGCAGTGACTCATCGTCACCTTGTTAGATTTTGCTGCCTTCTCGATCTCTCAATGTTGTGCACTCAGTCACCTTTTCTTGATTTGGAAGCTTAAGTGCGACCCAATTGATGCACAGGCCTTAAATAGCCCATCTGCACTGGGCTGAATTCTGGAACTGTAAACCTGAAGGAAATAATGAAGATAACAGATGGCTGAGACCTATGTTTGAGTTGCAGCGGTACACAAGTCCACCATCCACAACTATGATCCACTAGAACTATCAATAGGTGCTCTAGAGCTGTTTAAATGCAGATGGTTTAGGACTGGAAGATCTCCAGGAACCAGCATGGTCCAGTGGGATGAGCCTGTGATGGGGTGCCAAAAGCTCCCAAATTCTAACTCCGGTTCTGCCAGGGATTTACCCAAGCTCCCCACACACACACACACACACACACACACACACAGAGCTCTGGCTCCTCCACCTGTCAAGTGAGGATAACATTCATCTCCATAACAGGAGAGTTATGAGGCAAAATCAGTGAATGTTCATACAGCACTTCATAGTTGCTGCAAGTGCAAATTAAGAAAACAGCTGCAATTAGCAGAACATGCCCCTAGATGTCACTGTTGCTTCAGAGAAAGTGAAGTCGAAGTGGCTTAAACGTTCACTCCAGTTTAAACACAAAATCTGGCCCACTGGAGAAGTACATGTGTACTTCCTTATAGTCTTCATTTTTTTCTTTTTTGAGACCTTCTTAAAAGCAGAACTTAAACTTTTTCCCAGCACCACTGAGTATGCAGAGGGTTGTGGGTTTTTGTTTGTTTTTTTTAACTGCCTTTTGGATGGAGCATGGAATAAATTTAGTTCCATCTGCTGATTTTATTGTTGCCCTGGCATCATTTGTGGTTTTGCAGCACTGCTTTGGGAATATTGTTGGTTCACTTGTACTCCCTCCCCTTTACTTGCCCTGAAAGAGTGGATCTCAAATACTGCAGGCCCTGTAACAACGGTGGCTATTTGTTGTCTTCACCATGGGCGATGCCAAACAAACCCAACTGCTCTACATATTAAGGGCTAAGTTCTGCCCTTAGGCACACATGCAGTTTGATGATTGCCCCCTAGCCACATTCAAGAGCGGAATTTGATCCTTCAGATCTAGAGAACACTTCCCGCCCTGGTCTGATGGCTGTCAACTCTTACAATACTAAACAGCTCCCATGTGAATCACTGGATGGGATAAGGGCTTGGAAGACAGAAAATTAGTGCCCTACCATAGTCACAGTCCATTCTGGTCAATTTCACGGCAAGAGTGTTTTAAAAAAAGTCAAAATTAATGAATTTCACGGTGTTGTAACTGGGGGTCCTTACCCACAATGGGGGAGGGGGATTGCAAAGTTGGGGGAGGGGGATTGCAAAGTTGGGGGAGGGAGAGTCCCAAGATTGCCACCCTCACTTCTGTGCTGCACTTCTGTGCAGTCTCTGAGCTTTCTGCAGTTAGAGGAGGTTCCCAGAGACGTAGGTAGGTAGGACCTCCCCTGTGCTGATGGGAACGCTCCAGTCATGGGTTCCTAGCTGCAAGTCCAGGCCAGATTACGGCAGGGCCCCCCAGCCTATTTGGGTGCCCCAGACCCAGAAGAAGCCACAGGGTGGAAGCCCCAGCAGGAGCCCTGGGGGAAAAGGCCCTGAAGCCCTGAGCCCAGGCTGTCCCAAGCTCCAGCTGGAGTGGTGGGGGGTGCCCTGAGCCCTGGCTAGAACAGCAGGGAGCGGAAGCCCCAAGCCCGGGTTGTCCCAGGCCAGCTGGGGAAAGGGGGTGCAGAAGCCCCGAGCCCTGGCTGCCCCTAACTCCAGCTGGAAGCCAGGGGGAAGAAGCCCAGAGCTTGGGCTGCCTTGGCTGGGGGGGAGGGAGGCAGAAGCTCCAAGCCCAGGCTGCCCCAGCTGCAGCCCCTGGGAGCAGAAGCCCACAGGAAGCCCCGAGCTCAGCGCCCGGAGCTGCAGCAGGAGCCACGGGGGGTGGGGTGGGGGGGGGAGTCTGACACCAGGGGCGGGGAGGGGGATACGGAGGGTGTACCACCCTCATTTCTGCACTGCCTCTGGAGGTGGGTCTGATCTCCCTACCAAGAGCAGCCATGCAGGGGAAGGATAACTCCTTTCCCTCCCCAGCGTCTCCAGACTAGCAGCTAGGAGCCCCAGGCTCCCAGCAGCAGGGGAGATCAGATTTCACGGGGAAGGGCTGATTTCATGGTCCAAGACATGTTTTTCACGGCCATGAAGTTGGTAGGGCCCTACAGATAAGGTAGGGAACACTAGTCTGGACTGGCCTCTGGCTCATAGAAGATGGGTTGAGTCAAAGTCCTTCCAGAGGAGAACCTTGCCCCATCTCCCCACTGCCAGAAAGTCTCCCACTCTCCTTACTCTCCAGTCCAACAGTCCCTGCTTCTGCTTGATCCAGCCATCCTCTCTGGGTTCCCAGGGTTACAACATTAAATGTGGAGTCTAAACTCCTCTTCAGAGTCCCTTTAAAATGACTGTGGTTGTGAATCTGCCATTATGATGCGTCATCTCCAGTCCAGGTGTGTCTGACCCAGACAAAGTAGCTTACGCTTAATAGCAACTGGATATTGACGACTTCTGGTTAATAGCGACATTTTGCTGGGATGTAATTGCCTGTAATGTTAATGGGACTCGAAGGTTTGCCATGGTATGTTGCTTATTGACATGATTTTGAAGAAAGGCCCCAGCTGCAGGCAGGTCTGTAGGGCTGCAGCCGGAGAAGGAAGTGCTGGGATATGCCTGCAGCTGGTGGTGAGCCCGTCCTAAGCGCTTCCTTCTGGGGCTGCAACGTCTGTTACAAGGGTTATTGATGTTCTCCTTACCAGGCTTTCCGCAGTGAGCTCAGGCAGCTCATGAACTGTGCAGTGTGGATAATCCAGGACAGAGATGCTGTGGGAGACAGGGAAGGGGGAAAAGAGTCATTCATGAAGCAGCAGATCAATATTCAAGGAGCTGTTCTAAACCGGTCACCATTACTTTTCCCCAATCAACCATTATGATCTCCAACCCTAGCTCACTACATCCTGCATCTTAGACTAGATGGTCCTTGCGGTCCCTTCTAACCCTATGATTCCAGGATTCTTAATTACAGTAACCCTAACTGGCACAGGCAGAACTGTGCAGCTGTGACTTCCCCACCCCACACGCCAAGTTGTTGGGCGCTGCTAGGAAGTCACTTGCTTTCCAAGTAGGTCACGATTTCTCAAAAGTTTTCTTAGTGTGAGCCACACTGAAGAGCCTGTCTTGCAGATGCACCTGCCTTTTGCATTTCTGATTGACAGACTACCTCCCATCCTATTTCCAAACTCGTGACACCTTCTGTCTCTCTGCTCAACAGCACTTGTCAATTTCTTATTGCTCTAAAGTACATCCTGAGTGCAGTACTAAAGACTCCAGTAATTTGGATCCATTAAGCCAAAACAGATTAGCTATTTATAGATTTTAAAAAACCCTAGGTTAAAATAATAAGAGATCTGACTTACTTAAACTGATAGTAGCAAGGAAATTCGGAGTGAAGGCTGCAAACCTCTCTATCACCCCTTCAGGCTTTCATGTCTTAATATAAAGTTGCCATTAAAGAATAAATAAATACACCCATCCCCCACCCCAAGACATGCACACACCTAAAATGAGTAGCCACATAATAAAATAGCTCTTGTTCGTGTGCTCTTTCTTATCCCTTCATCTTTTAAATGGGAATCTACAAACATCTACAGGGAATCTTCAAACAATAAGCTGACTTGCTGTATTGATTTCTGAGTCAGTGCCCATTCAGCGTAAAATCCCCAAATCAAAAAGACAGGTTTCAGAGTAGTTGCCGTGTTAGTCTGTATCCGCAAAAAGAAAAGGAGGACTTATGGTACCTTAGAGATTAACCAATTTATTTGCGCATAAGCTTTCGTGAGCTATTGCAGCCAGACTTCACATAACACACCTGTTACAGTAAGACCACGTACAGGACTTCTACCTGCTCCCCAAAGATTGCACGCAGTTTCTATGCATGGTCAGAAACTGCTGCCCCACATTAACAACTTGTTCATTTACTTATTTGAACATAAGTCTTAGACTGTCAAGCAGCGTAGGCTCAAAGCTCAAAAGTTTTTGGGGAATCTTATAAAAGCTAATGTGAATAGAAATGTTCTCAGGAAAAGCAAAACTGTTTGGATTTAAGCTTCCACGCACTTGCGTGACTGTAACTAATAGAGGAAAATTTGGATTTTTAACGGCTCCAGAGTTAACATTATGTTTATTGTGTTTCACCCCCAATTTCTCCCCATTCAAAAGAACTGGGTCCAAATGGAAAAGCTGCAGCTTTTAATGACAAGAGAATAAACGTGCTTTGCACAAACAGCTGTTTTCCATCTTTAACTTTCTCAGATTAGAAGGGGAAAACAAACCCGTTTCCTTTCCCTCTGTGTATATAAACCTACAGTACAAGATAGAGATTAGCCCATAGAGCCAACTGAAGACCTATATGAAATGCTGTTACAGCTCATTGTTCTCTCATCAATACTGTGTGTGGAACTGCATTTCGGGCGTGCCCAAATACCAAGTCCTACAGTAAACTGAAACTTCCAGCTGTCCCACGTCCAGAAAGTAACTGGAGAGCAAAGGAAACAGAACTGTGCTTCCCTGGAAGGAACTCATGCATGTGTAGCCTTATTCCTCTGTTCTCTATGTAGGTGTAGGTGTGTTTGGAGGTGCGTGCGTGTGTGCGCATCCAGACATGGCATATATAGATTTAATTAACAAGTCCAATATCTCGAATCACAGAGTAAAATAAAGGCCCTCCTATTTCAAGGCACTGATAATAAGCAGCAGTGGAATTCAGTGACACTTCTGTGACTATTTAAAGCCAGCTGATCGGGGTCCAAAGAGCTGAGTGATAGACACGGGAGGTGAAGGCCCAGGAGATTCTGTCTACCCATGCCTCTAACCTGCACAGGGCTGTTTCCCTGTCATGTGTTCTCTAGTACTCTGTCCTGCCTAGAACATGGCCCCTTACAGCTGCGTTGGTGACCACAAGAGGAAGATCTCCACGCACACAAAGCCCCTACTAAGCGCAGGAGGAAAAGGAACTGCTGCAAATAGGCTGTACCTGTTTTTGGCAGTGATGTAGGACATGATATTCTGGTTAAAGAACTTCAGGATCAGCGGGATACAGTTGGCAAACACCAAGTGCTGAGACACATACTCAAACTGCAGAAAAGAGGTGAACGCACACAGTCAGGCAGTGTAGTTAAAAAAAATAAATCAAACAAAAGCCACATTTCTGCATCCAATTAAAAACCTTCTTCCATGGATTCGCCGCAGCTGGACCTTCTCTCTCTTGGCTCTTCCCCGTATGCCCGGTGCCAGTCTCCTGTACATTTCTCCCCACAACCCTACAATTGCTGAAGCGAGAGGGATCTCATCTGCAGAGCCTGCTCTCTGGAACAGCCTCCTTCTCTCTCTGCCAAATGGTCTCTCCAGCCCTTTCCAAGTTTTAACTAAAAAACAAACTTTGTACATGCATCTTCAGTTCTCTCCCTCTGTTAATATTTAATCCTAAAGCCTTTGAAAATATGGTTGCAATGGCTACAACCTAAAGCACAACTGATCTGTATATAGATTGCTACAAATAGAGGCATTCCTCTTCTAACCAATTACCCAGGGATTTAGAGCAAACTCCCATTGGAAGGAACAGTTTCTTCCTTTATTTTTACACAGCACAGAACAAGTTGTCAGTGCTCAATGACTTTGGACAGTGGTGATTCGGACACAATTAATACTTAGCCATTCTCTGTCTAGGTATTACAAACTGCACCCCTACTCTGGTGTTTAGGCACTAGTAGCCAGTCTCTTCCCATCAGAGCATCTTGAAGTGTTTACAAACATTACAACGATGCCTCATGTTTCTCTCTTCCCTGACCGTGTTTTACAAAGAGGGTCATTAAGGGCTTGTCTACACGGGGAGTTATTCCAAAATAGCTACTGCTGGTTAAGTCCATGTATGGACACACTTATTGCAAATTAGCGTAAACCACTTTGGAAGTGGATTAAACTAATTTGGAACAAGGCCAGAACAAGAGCATCCACAGATTGAATTGGTCAGGAAGCACTACTCTGCTTTAAATTCACACTCTTCCATATTCCCGATTAATTTCCATGTGTAGACAAGCCCTAAGGCACACAGAGGGGGACTGACTGGCCCAGGGTCACACAGCAAGCCAAACTCAGAGTCAAAACAAGACCAAGGAGTTTGGACTCCTGGTTCTAAATTCCTAATACAGAGTATGGGAGCAGACAGAGCAGCACTGTAAAATGGAAAGACTGGCCCACAGGGGTCATGCTAAGCTGGTCTCAGCTAATAGCTCAACCAGGGGGAGCTCCCTTTTTTCTCACCAAGCAGAACTGTTGGTCCCTCTTTGGGTATGTCTACACTACAGCTGGGAGTGAGCCACGCGCTAACTCAGGCAGAGCTAGTGTGCTAAAAATAGCAGAGTGGGCATGGGTAGCAGCTCGGGCTCACTACCCAAGTCCAAGCCTGCCTGAGCCCGTCTAGCAACAGCCACACACATCTATTTAGCCCACTAGCTAAAGCAGAGCCAGTTCCTGTTGGTCTGACCAGGCTGGGAGGCACGCTGCCAGCTGCAGCACGGACATCACCTCACAGTCTTCCAACAGAACCATGGAGGATGTATAGAGAGACAGCACTGGAAGCAGGGGGGCAGAAGCGCCCTAAAAGGGGTAGGGGGCACAGGTGCCCAAACCGTGGCCCTGCGCTATGACTCCCCCTCGCACCACCTCTTCCTTCAAGACCCCTTCCCACTCCCCACGTCACTCGCTCTTACGGCTGGTAAAAAGTCGGGGGCCATGGCTCTCTGTCCCCTCCTGGCTGGGAGTCTCCACTGATTAGCCAAGTCCCCTCCAGCTTCTGGCCAACCGCTGGCCAGCCCAGCACACTGGTGGTCTGACAGCCCCACGTTTCCCAGAATGAGGTGACATCAGGGTGACCAGATGTCCTGATTTTATAGGGACAGTCCTGATATTTGGGGCTTTGTCTTGTATAGGTGCCTATTACACCCTGTCCCAATTTTTCACACTTGCTATCTGGTCACCTTAGGTGACATGCTGTTTGCAGATTAATTATAAACAGGAAGAGGACCCTCATTTCTGCTGATCACTTGGCTCCACAACGGCCAAGCTCTGGTACAAGCAGACAGACGCAGCAGGGAGCAACCCTTGGCAAAGCCCCTGGGTGAACAAAGCACCTGGCCGGAATATCATTTTACCAGTAACCTCAGTGACCCTGATATACACACGCAGCTGGATGCGACATTTACACAAACATGAAGGGTCACAAAACTAGAGCCAGGATGTAAATCTGGTTTGTTCTGCTTGAAATGGAGTTTATTGCCCTGGCAGTCTAAGCTCAGGAATAGCAGCTGGATCGCTGAGAGGTTCCTGCTTTTTTTGCTCTGTTTTCCAGCACAGGTGACAGATGCAAAAGGCACTTTAATGTCTCACCCAGGGTTAAACAACAAGCAGGATCAGAACCTAGGAGCCCCCTGGATGCCATTTCTCTGCACTACCTGCTGGATCGCATGCACCCTCGTGTCACAATAAAGGGGGAAAATGAGAGAACGCCCTCCTGTGCTGAGGGGAGCAAGTTGCAAACACATAAGGGGGCATGAGGGACCCACTGCAGCTGGGGATCATAAAATTTAGTGTATTAATGTCAAATGGGTATTCGGCATGCAAAGTGGCTGCACTACTGGGCCGAGGATGCAGCCCAATGTAGTGTTTAGTCAGCCATTGTTAATAAGGGAACCCCTTAGCATGGTCACAACACCGTTCGGTCCGGTTTAGACTCAGGCCAAACGAAACTGTGTTAGGATGCAAAGGCGAAAGTCTCTAACTCTTAACTCTGGATTCCCCGACTACCTGTAGTTTAGACAAGGCCTCAGAGGGGTTTGGCTAGTCCCCATCCCCTTCCCACTCCTGGCAGGGGGAAAGAAATGTCTTCCCTTCAGGCTGAACACAGATGTAGCCAAGTTTTGGCCACGGTGAAATAATCACGTGGAGGTTTACAAGGGGACACAGCCTTGTGGAAGTGACCCAAACACAACCAAAGCCAAGACATGTACTGTCACTCGTCCTGTGCTAATAATGCTAAAGAGGATATGCCCTGGGGCTAAAGGTCACCACTGAGGTAGACCAAGCCGCAGCTGCTCTCCAGGCGACACTAACCTGAACACACCTGCACTGCGAAGCACCTAGCAATGGCCTTCTCATATAAAGCTCACCTGGTAGATGTGGTTCAGTTTGAAATGCTTCAGCAGCAGCAGCAGCATGGCCGAAATGCTCTTCACAATGATCTCTTTGTGTCTGTTTACATCGACCCCCAATTTCATGCTCTGAAGAACTGTGATGCTAGTGTGGAAGGAGAAAGGGAGGGACAGATCCATGTACAATGAGCATTACTGGGATGGGATTTTTGTTCTGATTGGTTTCTATTCATCTGCATGGGCTCTATATAAAGGGGGTTTTTCACTGAACCTGCCACCCAAACAGGACCCCGCACTTATCCCTGGGCCTCCTGCTCCCAACATGTCCTGCCTAGGGGCACCATAGTGGGTCACAGAACGGATGGACTACAGCACACAAGGAGAATCTGGGATGGAGCTTGTTACAGGAGTAAACTAGAACGAAAAGGGCTCTCCCAGAGACGCACTCTGCCTACAGAGCAGTAAAGCTTTACTTCTTGTACTGGTTGGTTTAATTTTGACATTTTGCCATAAGTAGCCTTTTCTTTTGTGCTGCATTCTGGCCACAAGAGCTCTACTGAATCAGGTGAACAAGCATGGGTCACTCCCAGTAGAGATCAATTGGGGTCACAGCCATTCACGTTAACAGAGCACAAGGACTGGTCTGGTACAGCCTGCAGCACTGAAAGGGTCAGAGGTCCAGCAAAGACCATTCACTCACATGGATCCCTTTTTCCCCATGAAAACAGAAACTTCATCTCCAGAGGGACATGTAGATTCTGCCATCCCAGAAATGGGAAATCGCTGCATTACCCACATCAGCCAGGAGACCGCGTTGTTGCTGAAACAGCCAGCACTCAGCTGCCTGTCACCCACCCACGCACTTACGGCATCTCCTCGGGCAATACGTCTGCCAGGATGTTGATGGAGTCGGTCTTGGCTTTGGAGGTGGGTGCTGCAGCCAGGAGAATCTTCAGCAAAGCAATCTGCAGAGGGAGAGGAATCCCCCCCCAGCCCCCAAATACATTGAGAACAAGCAGGCACTAGAGGCCCGTGTACAAACAACACGTGGCGGGAGGAAGGAATTTCGTTTTCGCTCATGTGACGGAGTTGCAGCCTGGAACCAGCGTTGGTCTCAGGTTATGGTCTCAGGCTGGGCTACTCCTGAAACTAACAGGGGAAGTGAAGCCTCCAGCAGAGCTGTAAGTAGACGTCCTACAAGGTGGGCAGTTTGGCTCTGGGAATTGGGAGTGGCATACCCACTCTTTCATTGTTGGGCTGCCTGTTCAAACTTAGCCAAGTAGTGACTCACAGTGGTCATCAAGCTGTTTGCTGGCCCATCTGCAGCAAGCTGGTGGTTTGGAGGTCGGTTCCTGGCATGACAAGGGTCCCCATCACAGACCCAATACCACTCTGGCACTAACTGGAAGGGACCTCAAGAGATCATCTAGTCCAGTCCCCTGCACTCATGGCAGGACTAAGTATTATCTAGACCATCCCTGACAGGTGTTTGTCTAACTTGCTCTTAAAAATCTCCAATGATGGAGATTCCACTACCTCCCTAGGCAATTTATTCCAGTGCTTAATCACCCTGACAGTTAGGTTAACCTATCCTCAGAGGTTAAGAAAAACAATTCTTCTCCCTTCTCCCTGTAACAACATTTTATGGACTTGAAAACAGTTATAATGTCCCCTCTGTCTTCTCTTCTCCAGACTAAACAAACCCAATTTTTTTCCAATCTTCCCTGATAGATCATGTTTTCTAGACCTTTAATAATTTTGGTTCTCCAATTTGTCCACATCTTTCTTGAAATGTGGCACCCAGAACTGGACACAATATTCCAGTTTCAGAGTAACAGCCGTGTTAGTCTGTATTCGCAAAAAGAAAAGGAGTACTTGTGGCACCTTAGAGACTAACCAATTTATTTGAGCATAAGCTTTCATGAGCTACAGCTCACTTCATCCGATGAAGTGAGCTGTAGCTCACGAAAGCTTATGCTCAAATAAATTGGTTAGTCTCTAAGGTGCCACAAGTACTCCTTTTCTTTTTGCGAATATTCCAGTTGAGGCCTAATCAGCGCGGAGTGGAGTGGAAGAATAACTTCTCATGTCGTGCTTACAAAACTCCTGCTAATACATCCCAGAATGATGTTTGCTTTTTTTGCAATAGTGTTACACTGTTGACTCATATTTAGCTTTTGATCCACTATGACCCCTAAATCCCTTTCTGCAGTCCTCCTTCCTAGGTAGTCATTTCTCATTTTGTATGTCTACGACTGATTGTTCCTTGCTAAGTGGAATATTTTGCATTTGTCCTTATTGAATTTCATCCTATTTACTTCAGACCATTTCTCCAGTTTGTCCAGATCATTCTGAATTTTAATCCTATCCTCCAAAGCACTTGCAACCCCTTGAGCTTGGTATTGTCCACCAACTTTATAAGTATACTCTCTATGCCATTATCTAAATCATTGATGAAGATATTGAACAGAACTGGACCCAGAACTGATCCTTGCAGGACCCCACTCGATATGCCCTTCCAGCTTGACTGTGAACCACTAATAACTCCTCTCTGGGAACGGTTTTCCAACCATTTCTGCACCCACCTTATAGTAGTTCCATCTAGATTGTATTTCCCTTGTTTGTTTGTGAGAAGATCATGCAAGATAGTACCAAAAGCCTTTCTAAAGTCAAGATATACCACATCTACTGCTTCCCCCGTATCCACAAGGCTGGTTACCCTGTGATGGTCTCAGCAGAGAGGACAAGGGTTGGGTGGGCCAATGAAGCTGAACTCTCTCTTATCCCTGCAGGTGTCTCCACCAGGTCAGGGCTGAACCTTAGTGAGAAGGAAGCCTGCACTGATGATTTGAGTCTCCAGGGTGCTCAGTAAACCACCAGTGGTGAGCTTTCAAAAAATATATGACTTACCATATACTGGGGGAGGTTGTATAACATTGCCCGATAGAGCATCTCACAGGGGGTCTCCTGAACTTCCTCCTCCCCCTAGCAGGCGACAAACAGATACGGAAGGAAAAAATAGAGCTGTCACTCAATCACGGAGGTACGTCAGAGACGTCCCCCTCCCGCCAGAGCCCATCTTGAGGTGGAGCGGCACCACATCCGTGTCAGGACGCTGCCTGGCTTTTCAGAACTGCTGCTGGGACAGGTACAATCCAGATCAAAGCCCAAGAATGGTGTTGCCTTAGAGAAGGGGAGGCCAATGCGTGTCCTGAGGTTCAAAGTAAACCTATGGCGTTTGATGACACAGCCATCATCTTTAATACAAGCATG
Source organism: Eretmochelys imbricata (assembly GCF_965152235.1). Lineage (NCBI taxonomy): Eukaryota > Metazoa > Chordata > Testudines > Cheloniidae > Eretmochelys > Eretmochelys imbricata. The sequence continues at coordinate 355,287,392 of NC_135572.1, forward strand.
CAGCCTTCAATGACTACAAGTCCCAGCATGCAATGCTCCATCTTGTGCGACCCGCCCACTGGGATCAAAGTGGAGCAATGCATTTTAGGACCTGTAGTCCATGCAGTCTGTATCTGTGTATCAAAGCTGGTACCTGTTTCAAAAAGTAGACAGTGGTTGCCCTGTTCTGTTGCATGTAACTTAGACGCAGCCCTCAGGGTCCTAGCAAATGGGCAGTGAGGTGCCACTTTCTAGACTCAAGCTATTTCCTTTCCACTTGGATATCTTCACTTCAGCCCTCCGTGGACACACACAGAGCAATCAGCATGCCATGGTAACACTCGACAATGACGCACTCCTTAGAAACTGCTCCTTCAGACACACAGTCTAGCTGTGGAGGGTACTGGTTTCTTACCAGTGACATGGGACACTTCTCCAGCTCCTCTTCGTTTTTGATCTGAACATCCGAGATAGAGACATACTTGTGCTGGAGAAACACAAACCAGAGAGGCAGAGTAACACCAGGACTGAAAGAGAAGGAACACACTGTGCAATGAAAAACAGGCCAATCTCCCTCTCCTGTTCAGCCAGGGTAGGGTTAGATTTACAGATCCCACCAGAAAAGATCTTCACAGAGGTGTGAGAATTCATCCCGCATGGGATACTCCTATGGCTGTGACATGCTTTACAAACTACCCAAACTCCTCCTAGGACAAGCAGAAATCACTTCAACCAGTACTGAAATGCAGCATCCTCTGGAGCACAACCCAGCAAGTGCTTAACAGTGCATAGCAACATCAGTGAAGGAGAAGAGACAAAGTCTGCTGCATCATCCAAATGCAACTGCAGGGCGAGTTTAGTTTGGCCAGCACCGGGGTTAACAACCCTAATGCTTGCAAAAGATTCCAGGGCAGATTTAATGACCTCAGATGGTTAAAACCTATGATTTCATCACTTATTTATATTGTGATAGCAGCTGAAGGCCTCAGTCAGGGACAGACTGTTAACAGAGACCCAGAGGACTGATTAAAAAGGGGTGGGTGGAGAGAGTATCTTTCCTTTTAGTTTCCTGTATTTGGTCTTCTTCAGCCAGGTGCTGGAAAGCAATAGGACCTGGGGCACAGGAGTGGATTTATTCTTCCCGGAGGGTGCTGCAACCCTGCCCCCCCTGAGGCTCCCCGCCCCCACTCTGCCCCTTCCTGCCACGCTCCGCCACCTCCCCTAAGGCCCCACCCTCACTCTGCCTCTACCCGCCCGTGCTCCACCCCTCCCCCAAGGCCCCCCGCCCACCCACTGCTTGCTGCTCTCTCCCCTCCCCCAAGCACCTCCCTCCAGCTGCCAGACAGCTGATCTGGTGGCCCCCCTCAACAGCTGTGGCTGGTGGGTGCTGAGCACCCCCTATTTTTTTCTGGAGGCGCTTGAACTGGGGTATAAGTACAGGGTGTGGGGGCAGGTTCAGGCTTCAGGAGTAATGTGAATTCTATTGGGGAAGCAATCCTAGCCACACAGGATGGGTTAGAGGTCCAAGGGAGAACACCTAGACTCCCCAGTGCAACGAAGTTCAAATCCCCACAGGGTTGACTCAGTTTGTCAGCCTCCCAAGGCAGACAGACAGAGCTGCAAAGTTTGCATGCACAAGACGCTAAGCCAGACATCCCGTCTGCTCGGTGCGCACACCGACGTTCTCTTTTGCATTGGTGATCCTGGCCAAAGATTTCCCCCGCTCCTATGGAATATACTATGCACGAGTTCCCACCCCAGAGGTGGCTGCATCCCAGCACTGCCGGGTGTAAGAACCAGTGGCGTTCTAGCAATTCAAGACATTAGACAAGCCATCCCCTATATCAAAATCCCGCAGATCAGAACAACAGCAGATGTTTAAGGCACAGAGCCACTGCATTACCTGCTTTAGAGTCTTCACGCTTTCGTGGATGGGCCGGGGCAACCCTACTAAGGTATCCGTGTCCCTGCAGGAGGGGAAGAAAGAAGATCGGTACAAGCCCAAAAGGGAGATCTGGAACGGACACTTTCCCTTTTGGATTTAGAGCAGAAGGCAGGCAGTCTGCTGTCAGATGAACGAAACCCAGATGTTCCAGGAACTCAATGTCTAAATGTCAAGATCACCCGCCCCTCTTCCCCGCCCTCATCTCCGCTCTGCCAGAGGGGCAGACGCTCCTAGGACATGCAACAAAAGGCACACGGTGAAATTCTGAAGTCTGATACTCTGCCCCATGACCACAGCTACACAGAAAGGGAAGGTCGGCAGCCAGTGCTTTCCAGCTCTGCTCCGAAGGGCACAGGTTTGTTCCTGACTCAGAGAGAAAAGTGCTCACTGGATCACCAAACATCCCTCCCTGCAGGTCTCCCAGGCCACCCACGGCCAGTCCCACGCCTGTAAGATACAACTAGCTCCCAGCTCGTGGATGGCTCAGCAACACCAGGGGTCAGCGCAGGACTTGTCGGCTCCCTCCCGCCTCTCACACCGGACCAGACTGAGCCCCAGCCACCTTCGTTGCCACCCAGCTAACGCAGCCAGAATCAGCTGTGGAAGTTTCCAAGGTGGCCTGTGAAAATCTTCTCTCCTGCTGCCACACCAGCAGCTTCCAGCCCCTGCCCACACTGATGCCACAATGTACGCAGGGATTTTTCTGGACTAAGGTATCTGCACCAGCCACAACTCCCACTGCCCCTCCCACTCCCTACACTCCCATCTCCTTACTCTCCTCCCCCTCCCATCAAAAGGCAAATTTATAACGGAATCAATCAGACCTATGGAATAAGATGACCCGGGCCAGCTATGACCCTGACCCCTTGCTTGCACGAAGCGTCTGGTTCTCCACACTTGCTCTGTTTTTCATTAGACCGTAAGCTCTTTGGAGCAAGCACTGTCCGTTAGAACATGGTTTTACATTGCAACGTGGTTCTGATACAGACTGAGAATGGCCAAGCATCCTCCTAAGCCTTCAGGGTGCCAGCCTCCTCAAGAAAGCCGAGGACTAACACCTCCCAGCAACAATCGAACGTGGCAATGACAGGAGATCAGGGGACAGACTTTGCTGGCAAAAGCCAAACCAACTCTATTCTCCCAGATGCCCAATACTCACTGTCCGAGGGTGAATCCAATGAATTTGTTCCTACTTGCCTCCAGGAAATGCTCAATGTCCTTCTGTCTGATAGAGTGGCAGGAGAAACAACCAGGGAGAGAGGGGAAAACACACATGTCCTGTCAGTACCAAGTTTGCTTGGACACCGAATACCAGACCCCCTGCATGTAACATCCAGCCCTGGAGTATTGCTTAGTGGAGTCGTTACTGCCACCTGGCAAACGGCTGCAATATAAACAAGATGATCGGGATTTATCCTAAACCTCTAGAGCCATTTAACATGTGGGTATAGTTGAGAAAGCGACTCTGTAAAACCAGCCCCTTCTTATCCAACCACTCTGCTCTCTGCAAGTCATCAAGGGCCACCTGCAGTCCACCTTATTGGCCCTACAGGTGTCGAAGAGCAAGTTGGTGCTGTTTTGCCTTGTGCATCCTTCCCTAGAACTGGTAGCTTAACACCATCAGTAGAATTTGTATTACCAGGTGAAGCTGTGAGAGGCAAAACTAACCCAGCTGAATTCCATATTCTATGGGGACTTGCAACCAAACCAAAAGTCACTTAACTTGCAGGGTGAGAGAATAACCGTGGGGCCCTGCAGTATTGCATATGCAGAGATAGAGACATCAGAGCCCCATGGGAAACAGGGTCCTGCCCATTTTAACGGGCAGGGCAGTGAACAGGCCTGGCAGCAGCTTCGTTTATCCCAGCTGATCAGCTTTAACCCTTGCACTGCTCCCAAACCAGAGAATTACGTGGGCTCCTGCATTTTAAAGTCCAGGTCAAATCCCGGCTCTACTGAAGTCAATGGCGAATCTCGCATTGACTTCAGTCGCGCCAGGATTTCAGCCACTATGCATAACACAACTCATGGATCAGTATCAGCTCTAGAAAGAGCCATGCCCCGCACCCCAGACCTACAACTGAGGTTCTCTGAGCTCCCAGATCACAGTGAAGCCACTGGAGGACACTCACCATCCAGGCAGGTAAAAGACTCACTGCGTAACTGACAAGAGATGATTTCATTAAACAGCTGTCAAGACTAATTCCCTAAGGCCACAACTGGGGATGTACCCAGCTCTGGACTACCAATACTGGCTAGTAACACTGACCTTCATCCCCCATCTGTAAGAAGGAGCAAGCTCAGGGGTCTTGCACATGGAGTACAACACAACCACCAACCCTACTTCCTGCAACACTTGGGATTTCCATGGTGGCCAGCATCCCCCCGCCATGGACCTGATTTGACCTTACTTGGCTTGTAAAGTCTTGGGAGATCCCAGCCAAAGGTGGTATGAGAAAAGCCAAGTAGGGAAAACAGTGAAGTCTTTTCAGTCCAACAAGTAGCAGGCAAACGTTCCACCAGTAATTCATTGCAACTTAAGGGGAGTTGGGGCAGGGGCGGATGACAATGAAACGAGAGGGTTATACCTGACTTTGGGTGCCCATGGAAGCCCTTTGGGGAAGGACACCCGCTCGATGGGCGGGCGCTGAGCTGGCACAGCCTGGATGATCGCTTCCCGCTCCATCAGGTCCAGCTCCCCCTCAATCCCGCTGTCTACATCGTCATTTTCCTCTTCATCCACTCCAGCCTCATCGTTCTTGAAAGGGTCCCTCTCATTATACATGTCCAGGCTGTCTTGCTTCACCAGGGGCTGTCACATGTGGAAACAGAGGAGAAATCAGTGGGGAGGAGGAAGGATTTTACAAACCCTCAGGCTCCACTTCCCTAGGGGGTCAGGAAGCTGCGTGGGCTGAATACTGAAGTTTCTCCTGAGCAAGGACTTCATCATTTTGCCTCGTCTCTTTATTTGGCATCTCAGCCTGGATGAAGCACATCCTCCCTACCTTCAAAATGGAGCCCCTGGCTGCTGGATTTTCTGCCTGCCCCAGAGGAAGTGGCGGAAGGTATCCTTCCCCCTTTGAATCCGATTTGTTTCTGCAAACTTTGGAACTGCTAAGCATAAAGCATCAGCTCAACCAGCTGAACTGGAGGAGAGCCCCGGTTTGCAGTCAGTAGTTCAGTACGTCGTGCTTTGCTCCTCTTAGCTGGGGATTAGACGATTGGGATGCACTCTTGCTTTCTTAATAGGAAAGCAAGCATGCCATCTCCAGGACGTGACCGGTGAATACCCCCACCCCCCACCGCTGCAAACCGGGCGAAGAGAAGGGCACTACTGAACGCAGCCTCTCCTGTTGGATGGAAGTTCCCTTCTGGAGGAATGCCACGCCACGAGCTACATCCCAGGAGCCTCTGCTATCACTAGCTCTCACCCGCCTGCTCCGGTGCCCACGTTTCGACGGCTGCTGGTCCAGGAGTTCGATGGTGTAGGTGGGAGGCGACGCAGCCCGCATGCGGCGCATGACCTGGATGCTGTCCTCCGGGAGAGGCGGCAGGCCCAGCTCCTCCCGCTTCCTCATTTTCATGGCCTGGAGGGCTTCAAATCCCCCCAGGGTGAACTGCGGGCCACCAGGCCAGGTGTAAAAGAGAAAGAAGGGAAAATGAGCCGTGCCTCACCCCCCCACACCCCCTTCCCGGAAACCAGCAGGGATGTACTCCGCACAGCTCAGCCTTGCCTCTGCAGCCGCTTCCCACACTAGCGCAGCGACACTGCTATTTACACCTGCTCTAGCGTAAGGAGACCTACCTCCAGTGTGTGTGCAAACGCAGGGGAATCACACCCCTAGCTCGCAGAGTAGACGTAGCATCAGCTCCTCTTGTGCTACCCTAAGTAATTCTCCTCTCTCTTTGGGGTTTGCACCCTGCAAAGGGAGGCCTGTGCCCACCCTTAACTGTCGCTGGGCGAAACTAGATCTTCTCTCTCCTAGGAAGATAATCCAGGTGCAGCCATGCAAGATGAGGGCTATTCCCTCCTGGCTCCAAAGCCAAAACTCGCAGCGGGGCCTTTTTCGTTCCCTATCAAGCTACAAACCCACGCCTAATCTGCTGCCCACTACCATCCCCAGTGATCTTTCAACACACTCGAGGAAACTCTCTAGCCAGAGTCATGCAACCCAGACTAGCTGATCTGAACGGTCCCGTCTGGGCCTATAAAATAAAATATGAGCATTTCTGCTTCCCAGGCAGGCATTTTCCTCTCATTTAATTATGGGTGTTTCCAAACTACTTTCCCATGGACGTTTTTCCACATTCCATTCCATGATGTTATTTCTCATCCAGATTTCTATATGCTGTATTGCCTCCTGCCTCCCCAGCATTTCTACATCCTTTTGGGTAACATGTCACTTACTCCCTCTTCCAGATATTTATGGATGGTATTTAATGAGCCCGGACCTAACAGGAACCCCTGCGGTATCCTACTCCTATCTTTTCCAGCCCATATTTAACTCTCACAAAAATCTTGCATGTATGATTCTTCAACCAGTTTGCTTTCCAAATTATGTTCTTTGTCCCCAAGCCAACCTGAATTCATTTCTCAAGTAAGATTTCCTGAGATGCTATGACAAATGCTTTGCTAATCTCCAAATGTCACATCTGGCACATCCCTTCATCCAGTAACCTTGGAGAGCTTTATACTTTATAAACTCCCAACACAGTCTGTTGCTCATGGGGCGATTGTATGCTACGCATACACAGATCATTCTTGCTCAGAAGTTTCTGTGTTACAGAAGCTGGTGGTGAAAGTAACTCAACCCAGGAGATCCCCTTGGACCAGTGCAGATTGCTCCCTCTTGTATATTGCCTAGTGCCTTTTTCAATCTAGCATTAAATGCGTTTTAAGTGACGAGGAGACTTCGATGCTGGGACCTCTACAAGGCTGAGTTAATTAGCAAAGGGAGGCCAGGTGGCAGCCTCCCAATATATAACCCCCTCCCCGATTCAGGAGATTCTTGAAAAGCAAAAGAATTGCACCCACCAGAAGCACCTTCCACAGCAGGAGCAGGACCTTCTTCATGGGGAAGTGCGGAGCGTGCCCACTGCAGAACTTGGCCACCATGGTGAAGAGCAACAGAGCAAATGGTTCTTCACTGTGCACAGGAAAACCTGTGAGGGACGGGACCGAAACAAGCTTAGAATAAAGAGAATCTCCCCGCTCCCCATGCTCTCGCCGCTGGAGTGAGTTTATTAGCACGTCATGCAGGCCTTGTCAGGGACATTGTATTCGCTGATGGTGCCAACAGCAACCAGCCAACAGCAACCAGCCCCCAACAATCCCCCCCATCCATCACTAAAGACTCCACAGTCTTAGCCCAAACTTGGCTTGACCTTGGGCTGGTGGAATAAGGGGGATCCCTTTACATTTGATAGTGGTTTGTTCCTTCTGGTTTTACAGCTACCACTCAGAGGCCGTCACAGCACGGGACAGTGGAGTGAGCTGCACCCCCCCAGACATGGTTGCGTGTGAGAGAGAAATGGAGCTTTGGAGGGTGACCAGCTACTCACTCAGCTCTGTCCTGAAGGTCTCCCGGGAGCTCTTCCACTCAGGCGGGTCGGCCTCCACCTCCACACGGATGTTCTCCACCATCAGGTACATGACACTCAGCAGCACCCTGGAGAGAAGGCATCATGACAGGCAGGTCGCACAGCCACCCACAGTCCATTTCCACTACAGGTCGCCACCCCCCGTAGGATTTGTGGGGGATCCCAGCCTCTCCATTCCCCAGCTCCCAATTACTCCTCTCTCCCAGGTGTGGTCAGGAGGCCAGCCTGCCCCTTCCACTACTAAGGCTGGTCCAAGAGGAGGAGAAAGTCTGGAAGGAAGGGGGTCTGGGGTTTTCCTGGAACAATCCAGTGACCTTCGCTCTGCCCTAACAGCCAGGCAGCAGTAGAGCATGCAGGCCCTACATTACCATCCAGACTGTTCCACAATCTGCCCCCTGCGCCAGAGTCAGAGCCTGCAGGTCTCAAAGGCTGGACCTTCCATCGCACCGCATTGCAATTACTCGGGGTACAACCAGCGGATGCTTGTGGGACCCGCCGCGTTAGGGTGATGCCCTGGAATGATCCCATGGGGCCAGCAAGGTGACAGAAAGGACGACTAAAATAAACTGCATTTTCTCATCTGAGATACTGCTTCCCCCTTGGATTATGGGTTTACCCACCTGTTCCTGACCCCCCTCAGTTTGATCATCTCTCCCCACATATTCCTTCAGCTACAACATATCCAGGCAACCTTCCCCACAGCAAAGGACTTGCTGCAATCTTCTGGGGAGTCCATCAATGCCCCTTCAAGGCCAAAGAGGGAGTAGGGGCCATAAGACGACTTGAGGTTTCATCCCCTTTCCTCCCAGGAGCTGAATGTGCAGCTGCAGTAGCAAAGCCAGACTCTGCTGGCCCAGAGAGCTGAAGGCACTCGCCTTTCTCTGCAAGGCAACTGATGGGGCCACCAGACACCCTCGCTGAACTTAGCCTGAAGAGCTCTGATGCCTAAAAAATAAGCCTGGGGATTTCCCTGGCACTTTGGCCAAGGCAGCGGACAGACGGACTGGGAGCCCGCTGACCTGACAGCTCACGTCCCACTCAAGGGCGGGCGGACAGGTTCTAGAATGGAGGACATGGGGTGAAAAGACAGGTTACCTGAGCTCTGTGCTATCTGCTAAGGAGATGGCTGGTTTCCTCAGGGCACTGCTGCAAGCCTGGCTGTTGCTGCAATGAAGAAAGAGGACAACAGGAGTTCGTGGTCAAATCTCCCGTCAGTCAGTTGCTGCTCAGGATGGTGAGAGACTCCACCACTCAGACCAGACAAGGCCACATCTAGGGCCCATTTACACTATGAATAGCCAAAGACTCAGAAGTGTAGGACTGGAAGGGACTACAGTAGGTCATCTAGTCCAGTCCCCTGCACCCAAGGCAGGACTATGTAATAACTAGACCATTCCTGACAGGTGTTTTAAGAACAAGTTAGACAAACCTGCCAATGACGGAGATTCCACAGCCTCCTTGGGTCTTTTTACACTAAACCATCTACACTAAATGGTCCTTTCTACATTAAACCATCTCGCTCTCACAGAGTTAACTGCTCTGGTGATTAGACCACCTTTGTTCAACCCTCCCCCCCACTCCACTAGCAAGTAGCCAAAACCAAATGGGGGCATCCCACAGACGTATATGTTATAAAGACGAGAGCAGACCAGAGAATGCTAAACCCTCTCACTCAATCTCCATGTTCAGTAGCTCCAGGAAGGCTGAGAAAGTCCCCATCTGGTACAGCAGGAAGTTATTGTGCCGAGACCAATGTAGGACCTCCGCTTCCATGTCACACTCGCCAAATACACCTGGGAGAACAGAGAGGCCGATGGAGCAAACCATGGGAAGAGAGGCAGCTTTAAGGTGAAGTTAGTGTTGGTGAAAGGTACCAGACTGGCAGGACTGGAGTACAGGGAACAGGAGCAGCAACCATGCAAGCTTCCTCCATCGCGATATGGAAGGACCACTTATCGGAGTGAGAGGGGAGTTTGGGCTCAGCTTCCCATTCAACCACTGGTTTCTCTCCAATTCTGCAGCCAACATGCTCAGAGTCTAACTGATCACCATATGTGGGGTGGGGAGGGAATTTCCCCCAAGTCAGATTGGCCGTGTGGGGGCGGTTTCGCCTTTCTCTGCAGCAGGGGGTGTGGGTTGCTTGCCAGAATCATCTGGGTATAATGCATTAAATCAATTCCCTGGATTTGGTGCTAGACAACAATCCAGGAGGAACTGCACCGAGAACCAACCCCTAATTCCCCCCGTCCACCCTCACAAGACGGCTGATATTAAATAACTGTACAACAATACATCCACGTGCAGGAATCGCCAACGCCCAGTCAAAGAAACCTCCCTCAACAGGGGCAAATGATGAAGGGCAAACACTTCCAGTTTCCATTTCATGTAAGGTTGGTCATGATTTGGGAGGAGGGGAAGAGAAATTAACTCAGAAAGTGAGGGTCTCATAGTGCCGAAGATCAGCCTGACAATATCCAATTACCCCCTGGCTGACCTGCACAACATGAAAAAGGAGAAGGAAGAACAGAAGGAAACACAGGAAGGAAGGGGGAGGGGGGGGAAGAGAGAAGCCAAGTGTGGGGGAAAGGGAGATGCTTAGTGAGGAACCACCCAGCTGGGCACTGAGGGACCCTGCTGTAAATTGAGATCATAAAGGGTCTCCTATGGGACTCTTTTCAAGCAGACCAAGCAGCCTGCAGGTGATAACTTAGTCCCTGCTAACCTGGACTGGATTTATTCCAGCAACCTTCACACTAGGCATTTCTAATGCCCAATTACTGCAGAACCTAGGTGCCGAGTACCTGGCAGCATCCAGATCTAGAGATCTAAGTCTTCAATTTCTATTCCCAATCCCATGAACCATTCAGTCTCCTGAGATTTATTTCTTAACTATGACATTAGCACTGCCTCTGGATGCACAACAGCCTTCGGCGGACACTAGCATACCACGGTGACAGGCAATGCAGAAATACCGTAAACGCTTGTGTAAATGAAGATGCTATTTGCATCCAGCTGGGGTGAAATCTACCCCGTATTAGCCGGCCACACACTAAAGTGTCTACGTGGCCCCTGCTGTCATGCACTCAGTTTCCTGGTGTACTTTGATCTATCCCATCTCAAAGTGGGACAGATCAAAGCACACCTAGGAACTTTCAGCATCCAGTAGCCGGTTCCACACAGACACAGCGTGTGGCAGGCAAGCACCAGGCGGATTTTCACCCCAGCTTGACGAGAACTAAGTGTTCGTTTAAACAAGCCCTTAGACAACGCAGGGCTTCGAGAGTCAACCCATTGAGCACAGGGAGCAAACAATTCCTCCTCACCTTAGGAGCAACCACCATGCAACCAACCTTTCCGAGTAAACCCACAGCACAAATGCCACCTGGCACGGTGCCGTCTGCTGGGCGCAGGCAGTTACCTTGTGCCAAATAAAGGACAGCTCGTGCTGCTTTCAGCCTCTTGTCCCTGTTGACCACCTCCAGCCCGTCCAGCAACCGCATCACATAGGCCTTCTGCTGAGCCAGGTCCAGCTCCAGCCATCTCTTGCCCTGCACTGGAAACAAGAGATGAGAATGAGCCAGGATCTTGGCCCCGCAGTGGTCTGGTCCCTTTTCCTTCAGGGATCCTGTTCCAGCCTCTTTCAGATACTACAGGGATGGGTGTCAAAGCAGATGGAAGGAAGCCAAGTGGAATAGTGTCCAGTATCACTGGCGTGCTGGAGACGCACACAGACTTTTCTGGGCACTAGACCAGTTTTCAGCACCCTCCTTCCTATGGATGACATTGTCAGGGAGGCCACTTGTCTGGTTTTAAGCCAGCCAGTCCTCTTTTGTCCCCTGTCCAGTACAGAGACTAAACCAGACGTGGTTTTGTCCGGTATCATGAATAAGGGACACCATTTTGAAGTTCCCACCACTCCACCTCCCCGCCGGCATGACCTCACGTGCTGACGGAATGGCATGCTCTTCAAAATGGCTGCCTCTGGGCAGCACCCCGTTATGCACAGTGTGTGTGTGAGGTCACGCTAGCAGGGACAGGCCCATGCTGTTCCCAAAAGTACAGGCATGTCCGGTGTTCTGGGGATGGGGCAGCGGCCACCCTACATACTGTTCCTGTTGGACACAGCCAACTCATGGGACACTGGGAAATAGTCCAGCCAGGCCGAGTCAGCCATTGCTCTCGTGATCCCTCACTTCATTCATCGTGTAGGGGACCCAAGGCTGCAGGATCGTCAGCTGCAAAGCACATGCGTATGTCACAGAACCCGTCAGCATCATCTAAAAGCAGCCCTGGACGAGCCCTCTGCAGGCAGCAGCAGTTCTGGGGTTTCAGGCATTAGCAGGCTCTCAGTCACTAGCCAGTGGGAAAGCACTAGTGATGTGCATCAGGCTTCTGTTCCCGACTGCCCCTGACTCATTGTGTAACCGCGGGCTATTCGCGCGCTAACTCTGTGCGTCTGTCCCCCAGCTCTGCGAAATGGGGACGATACAGACCCATGTCGGCGGGGGAGCAGTGAGAATTCATGTCCGACGAACGAGGGGATCCTTAGAGATGCTGGGATCTTCTGTAGAGACAAAGATGCTGGAACGCTCCTCACGGACGAAAGCGGCGCACGCTTCTCTTTGTTTCGTCTGCTCTGTTACAACCTTTAGTATTTATATCCCCCCATTACCAGAGTACCTGAGCCCCTCGCAATCTTTAGTGCAGTAGTTCTCTAAGCCCTAGTCTACACTAGGAGTTGAGGTAGAATTTAGCAGCATTAAATCGATTTAACCTAGCACCCGTCCACATGATGAAGCCCTTTTTTTCGACTTATATGGCTCTTAAAATCTATTTTCTTACTCCACCCCTGACAAGGGGATTAGCGCTGAAATCAGCCTTGCAGGGTTGAATTTGGGGTAGTGTGGACGCAATTAGACGGTATTGGCCTCCGGGAGCTATCCCAGAGTGCTCCATTGTGATCGCTCTGGACAGCGCTCTCAACTCAGATGCACTGGCCAGGTACACAGGAAAAGGCCCGCGAACTTTTGAAGTTCAATTTCCTGTTTGGCCAGCGTGGCAAGCTGCAGGTGAGTGCAGAGCTCATCAGCAGAGGTGACCATGATGGAGTCCCAGAATCCCAAAAGAACTCCAACATGGACCGAACGGGAGGTACGGGATCTGATCGCTGTATGGGGAGAGGAATCCATGCTATCAGAACTCCGTTCCAGTTTTCGAAATGCCAAAACATTTGTCAAAATCTCCCAGGGCATGAAGGACAGAGGCCATAACAGGGACCTGAAGCAGTTCTGCGTGAAACTTAAGGAGCTGATGCAAGCCTACCAGAAAACCAGAGAGGCAAACGGCCACTCCAGGTCAGAGCCCCAAACATGCCACTTCTATGATGAGCTGCATGCCATTTTAGGGGGTTCAGCCACCACTACCCCAGCCATATTATTTGACTCCTTCAATGGAGATGGAGGCAACACGGAATCAGGTTTTGGGGATGAGGAAGATGATGATGAAGTTGTAGATAGCTCACAGCAAGCAAGCAGAGAAACCGGTTTTCCAGACAGCCAGGAACTGTTTCTCACCCTGGACCTGGAGCCAGTACCCCCCGAACCCACCCAAGGCTGCCTCCCGGACCCGCCAGGCAGAGAAGGGACCTCTGGTGAGTGTACCTTTTAAAATAGTATACATGGTTTAAAAGCAAGCATGTTTAATGATTAATTTGCCCTGGCATTTGTGGCTCTTTCCCAAAGCCTTTGCAAAAGGTTTCCGGGGAGGGCAGCCTTATTCCGTTCACCCTGGTAGGACACTTTACCACACCAGGCCAGTAGCACGTACTCGGGAATCATTGTGGAACAAAGCATTGCAGTGTATGTTTGCTGGCATTCAAACAACATCCATTCTTTATCTCTCTCTGTTATCCTCACGAGAGTGATAACATTCATGGTCACCTGGTTGAAACAGGGTGCTTTTCTTAAGGGGACATTCAGAGGTGCCCATTCCTGCTGGGCTGTTTGCCTGTGGCTGAACAGAAATGTTCCCCGCTGTTAGCCATGGGGAGGGGGGAGGCAAAATGCGACCTTGGAATGAAAGCACGTGCTATGTATGTAATGTTAACAGCAAGGTTTACCGTGAAAGAGTGTACCCATTGTTCTATAAAATGTATCTTTTTAAATACCACTGTCCCTTTTTTTCCTCCACCAGCTGCATGTGTTTCAAGGATCACAGGATCCTCTCCTTCCCAGAGGCTAGTGAAGATTAGAAGGCAAAAAAACGCACTCGTGATGAAATGTTCTCTGAGCTCATGCTGTCCTCCCACACTGACAGAGCATAGACGAATGCGTGGAGGCAGACAATGTCAGAGTGCAGGAAAGCACAAAATGCCTGGGAGGAGAGGTGGCAGGCTGAAGAGAGGGCTGAAACTGAAAGGTGGCGGCAGCATGATGAGAGGAGGCAGGATTCAATGCTGAGGCTGCTGGAGGATCAAACTAATACGCTCCAGCGTATGGTTGAGCTGCAGGAAAAGCGGCTGGAGCACAGGCCGCCGCTTCAGCCCCTGTGTAACCAACCACCCTCCTCCCCAAGTTCCATAGCCTCCTCACACAGATGCCCAAGAACGCGGTGGGGGGGCCTCCGCCACCCAGCCACTCCACCCCAGAGGATTGCCCAAGCAACAGAAGGCTGGCATTCAATAAGTTTTAAAGTACTGTGTGGCCTTGTCCTTCCCTCCTCCACCACCCCTCCCGGGCTACCTTGGCAGTTATCCCCCTATTTGTGTGATGAATGAATAAAGAATGCATGAATGTGAAGCAACAATGACTTTATTGCCTCTGCAAGCGGTGATCGAAGGGAGATGGGGAGGGTGGTTAGCTTACAGGGAAGTAGAGTGAAGCAGGGGGCGGGGGGTTTCATCAAGGAGAAACAAACAGAACTCTCACACTGTAGCATGAATCTGGTTTTCGAAGCTTCTCTGATGCGCACCGCGCCCTCCTGTGCTCTGCTAACTGCCCTGGTGTCTGGCTGCATGTAACCAGCAGCCAGGCGATTTGTCTCAACCTCCCACCCCACCATAAACGTCTCCCCCTTACTCTCACAGATATTGTGGAGCGCACAGCAAGCACTAATAACAGTGGGAATATTCACAAAAAGAAAAGGAGTACTTGTGGCACCTTAGAGACTAACCAATTTATTTGAGCATGAGCTTTCGTTGCTGAGGTCTAACCGAGTCAGTAAACTGCGCCAGCGCGCTTTTAAACATCCAAATGCACATTCTACCATCATTCTGCACTTGCTCAGCCTGTAGTTGAACAGCTCCTGACTACTGTCCAGGGTGCCTGTGTATGGCTTCATGAGCCATGGCATTAAGGGGTGGGCTGGGTCCCCAAGGATAACTATAGGCATTTCAACATCCCCAACAGTTATTTTCTGGTCTGGGAAGAAAGTCCCTTCCTGCAGCTTTTGAAACAGACCAGAGTTCCTGAAGATGCGAGCGTCATGTACCTTTCCCAGCAATCCCATGTTGATGAAACGTCCCTTGTGATCCACCAGTGCTTGCAGCACCACTGAAAAGTACCCCTTGCGGTTTATGTACTTGCCGGCTTGGTGCTCCGGTGCCAAGATAGAGATATGGGTTCCGTCTATTGCCCCACCACAGCTAGGGAATCTCACTGCAGCAAAGCCATCCACTATGACCTGCACATTTCCCAGCGTCACTACCCTTGATATCAGCAGATCTTTGATTGCGTTGGCTACTTGCATCACAGCAGCCCCCATAGTAGATTTGCCCACTGCAAATTGAGTCCCAACTGATCAGTAGCTGTCTGGCGTTGCAAGCTTCCACAGGGCTATTCTCCTCTTGGTATTCATGCGCTTCAGGACAGGGGAAAGCAAGTCACAAAGTTCCATGAAAATGCCCTTACACATACGAAAGTTTCTAGAATCTGGATTGAAAGAATCGTCCCAGACCCACAACACTATGCGGTCCCATCAGTCTGTGCTTGTTTCCCGGGCCCAGAATCGGCGTTCCACGGCATGAACCTGCCCCATTAGCACCATGATGCCCGCATTGCCAGGGCCCGTGCTTTGAGAGAAGTCTGTGTCCATGTCCTCATCACTCTCGTCACCACGCTGACGTCGCCTACTTGCCCGGTTTCGCTTTGGCATGTTCTGGTGCTGCATATACTGCCGGATAATGCGCGTGTTTTTTAATGTGCTCCTAATTGCCGAAGTGATCTGAGCGGGCTCCATGCTTGCCATGGTATGGCGTCTGCACAGAAAAAAGGCACGGAACGATTGTCTGCCGTTGCTCAGACAAAGGGAGGGGCGACTGACGACATAGCTTACAGGGAATTAAAATCAACAAAGGGGATGGCTTGACATCAAGGAGAAACAAACAACTGTCACACAGAATGGCCCCCTCAAGGATTGAACTCAAAACCTTGGGTTTAGCAGGCCAATGCTACAACACACCAAGCTATCCCTCCCTCTGGTATTTCAGGGAGGACTTTGGGGGGGAGGGGGGAGCAAATGAATACCAAAGAAATCTGGTTCATTTCTTGTTTTGATCCACTCCATCTATCTTTTACATCTTTGTCTGGCAGCAGATGGTGCAGAAGGACTGCAAGCCATCCACATCTCCTCGCTGCTCAACAGAAGATGGTGCAATAGGACTGCCTGAAGGACTAAAGAGAATGACCTGGTCGAGTCACTCCTAATTTAGTCCCTGCACCCATATCTGCCCAGGCACTCCTGACCGACCTTACCGAGGCAGCCGGGAGCATCTCAGACATGAGGAGGATGATTTTCAGGCCTATTGCACCGTCTGCTGCCACAAGGCAATGGGTTGCTGCTGCTGTGTAGCAATGCAGTACCGCATCTGCCAGCGCCCAGGAGACATACGGTGACAGTGAGCTGAGCAGGCTCCATGCTTGCCGTGGTATGGCGTCTGCACAGATAACCAGGAAAAAAAAAGGCGCGAAACAATCGTCTGCTGTTGCTTTCACAGAGGGAGGGAGGGAGGACCTGACGACATGTACCCAGAACCACCCGCGACAATGTTTTTTGCCCCATCAGGCATTGGGATCTCAACCCAGAATTCCAATGGGCAGCGGAGACTGCGGGAACTGTGGGATAGCTACCCATAGTGCAGCGCTCCGGAAGTCGATGCTAGCCTTGGTATTGTGGAAGCACTCTGCCGAGTTAATGCACTTAGAGCATTTTGCGTGGGGGGACACACAATCGACTATATAAAAACGATTTCTAAAAAAACGACTTCTATAAATTCGACCTAATTTCGTAGTATAGACATACCCAAACTTATTTGATCGGGCCCCTCTGTGTCTGGAGTCGATTAGGGGCCCCAGCCCCACAAGTATATATACTGCCACTGTGCTCTGATGGCAGACGGGAGAGCAGCGGCTGCTGGCCGGGTGCCCAGCTCTGATGGCAGGGCTGCGCCAACAGCAGCACAGAAATAAGGGTGGCAACGTGAAAGGGGAGGGGAGACTCCCTGGAAGTGGCCAGCATGACCCTGCAACTCCTAACCTAGGTGGAGGGGACAGGGGACTCTGCGCGCTGTCCCTGCTTGCAGGCACTGCCCCCGCAGCTCCCATTGGCTGCGGTTCCTGGCCAATGGGAGCTGCAGAGCCGGAGCTTGGCGGGAGCTGCACACAGAGCCCCCACCGGCTTTCCCTCCCTCTAGGAGCTGCAGGGACACACGAAGCCAGGTAGGGAGCCTACCAGCCCCACCGTTCCCCACCCCCCCAGTGCCAGCCGGGGTTCCGGGCAGCATGCTGCCACCCACCTCCACCTCCAGTGGGGGTCCTGGGCCACCCCCCAGCACCCTGCTGTACCCCCAGACTGCCCCACCCCATAGAGCACCTGCAGACCTGGCCCAAGTTTTAGTTATGGGTAAATAGTACAAGTCATGGTCAGGTCACGGGCAGTGAATTTTTGTTTCCTGCCCATGACCTTTACTAAAAATACCTGTGACTAAATCATAGCCTTAGTTATTGTGACATCTGATGAACTTCTGCTGATTCCTTACAGCTGGGCTCACACAGAAAGTCATTTTGTAGGCCCAATTCTCACAACCCCACCTCAAACCCTGAGTCAGCCCAGATACCGAAGGCGCAGTATACGGATCCAGATCCTGCAAAACTTAATTGGCACAAGTACCACCTCTCCCATCTGGGCAGTCCCACTGAGGTCTGTTCACCCATGTAAGGGCTCCTCATGAGGACAGGTTTGCAGGGTTGGGACCCGTCTTGCCACATGAGATGCAATAGTCTGGACCAGGATACCTTGAGTTTGAAAATCCTCTTCAAAGCACTTCCTATTGATGGTGAACTCCAGCTCCTCCGTGTAGCTGTACAGTTCTATTGGGGAAGACAACAGGAATTAGAGACAGATAGCCCCACTTACCAGTTCCAGTGCCTGAGTTCTCAAAGGGGCACCTCAGGGCCGATCTACTCATTTGAGCAAACACATGGAAACTGGATGCCTACATTAACTAGATTGAGGACAGCCTGGCCTAGTGGAAAGCCCTGGACTGAGACTCAGGAGACCCTAGGTTCTATTCCAAGCTCTGCTCCTGACCTGTGGGGTGCCCTTAGGCATGTCAGGTCCCCATTCTAAGCCTCAGTTTCCCAATCTGTAACATATGGATAATGATCCTGACCTCTTCTATAAAGCACTTTGAGATCCATGGATGAAAAGTGCTATAGAAGAGCGAGGTATTATTATTAATAGGCTTTTCTACCACCACCAAGTGCCTCACAAGAATTAATGTACCTTAACTACACCTCTGTGAAGTAAGGAAGTATTATCCCCATTTTACAGACGGGAAATGGAAGGACAGAAATGTGCCTTTCCCCAAGGACAGAGTCTGTGGAAGAACCAGGAACAGAATCCAGATCTCCAGATTCTCAGACCAGATCCTTAATTACATGCACATCCTTCCTCTCTCACTTCGGTGCCCAAGTTTCAAAATCATACTCACACTGTAAATGAAAAAAATGCAGCCAGGGTGAGGATGAAACATGGTGGGTGGGTTTAGGTAGCTCTGACTGAGCCTAGAAAATACTCTGTTCACTTTAATGTCACACTATTAAAGTGGGGGATCCATAATTATTGCTAAGCTACAAAATAATACAACACACATAAGCAAAGACCCACTGAATGTGTGTTACCAGCACCACTGCCGTTTGCTATAACGGCATTTTTAAAATCTAATTGACATAACACCATTTATGCCACTTGTTTACTTCTTTGCATTTCCCCATTTCTAGTCAATTGCATCCCCAAGTTCTCTGGCACTAGCCAATGGGAATTGCTGGCACTGCGGGGAATGTTTCCTCGGGATTATTTTTGAAGTTATTTCTATTACCGCTGAGTTTTGTAGCGAAAGGGGTCACAAAAGTCTGGGGATAGATGCAAATAATTATGATTTATCTTACAATACGAATGTGGATCAGAACCCCTATTGTGCAGGGTACTGAAACTGAGTGTGTCACGACTGGGATGTGGGCAATCGGGCAGGCCTAGTGGCTGCAGCAGGCATCAGAAGTCAAGCTAGTGGTCAGAGACAGCGTCAGGAATCAGGAGACTAGTCACAGAAGAGGAGTCAAGCCAGGAGTTAGAGCCAAAGTCCAAAGTAGGGAACAAGAGTGGGGTCTGTTCTAGCACCAGGCCAGGTACCGGCAGGCTGCAGAGACAGCTTCCTGGAACTCCTTCTGTGCCTAAATAATGCGCCTGGAGCAATCAGAGGTCACAGGGCTGCTGCCACTGGGTATTTGGTGAGAGGCATGTCCTGTGTTGCTTATTCCCTATGATTTATAGTGCACGCTATGCCCTGGCTGCCAAGTGACAGGGTGGAAGTGTTCATCACCTGAAGCCCTACAGACCCAGGTTCTACTCGGCTGGACCCTTAGAGGTCAAGACAATCCCTGCTTTAAGGAACTTACAGTGTACATTAAAACCAAGTCACTCGGGCCTTGTCTACACCACACAGTCAGCATTCATCGACAAAACAGCGGAGACAGACATACTGCAACACTCCTCCCGCTGATTTAACTCTCCTGCTACGCCAACAAAATAAAGCCACCTTGACGAGAGGCATGAAGCGTTCTGCGACAAAGTTAGATCAACGCAGTCTCAGGGTAGACACTGCGCTTGGTTAGGTCGCTGTAAATGGCCTCCAAGAGGTGTCCCACAATGCCCAACCTGTATTTGGTGTCAAATTTGACCAACAGTCTCCTTCTACAGGAGAACCCAATATGAACTGCAGGAGGTGGGTACTTCTATCTATAATTTATGACACTACAAGAGCGAAGGCAACCCTTTCACAGACTTTGTCCTACGGACAAACTCTGATGTTGCACCAGCGCATCCCGACCCACTATCACTTTTGCACCAAATCATCGAGTTGTGATGTGGCAGAATGACATTTCATGGGCTCCAAAAGCCATTTGGTACCGCAAGTGCTTGAGAAGCTGAACTCCCCCTCTGGAAAAAATCGAGATGGTCTTGATTCCTGATATTCACGAGATAAGGGTGAAAACTCCAGGAATGTCAAGTAATCGGTGCTCATTTAAATGGGGGTTTGGGATCACACAAAGGATAGCCAGGAGAACTACTTTCTCCTCTCTCCAGCGGTGGAAGGACACCTCACTGAGGAAATGTGCTGCAACCCCCTCCGCACCAGCAGATCCTCTGCTTAGAAGTGCAGAGCTAAAAATAGTGACCCCTTTACAGTTTGCTGGCAGGAATATGCTCAAGACCCCCTGACAATTACACTGCAGAAATAGCCTGAGTCATTCCACTTGTAAGAACACAGGGCCCGACCTGTGCTTAACTCCCTCCCCACCCAGCTTATCCTGACCACAAAGCAGGACACGGTGCAGCGACGAAGGGGAACAGCTGAGTAACTCTCACAGTAAAGTAATTCCTGCCCTGGAAACAAACACCAAATGACTCACCCCTCCCGCGGCTGGTTACCAGTCGCCCTGAGGATTATGCTGAGCACCCTGCCAGCTCTGCTTGGAGTTTGGAACGCGGGTGTGATAAAGCCACTGAGTGAAACACTGATATGAAACACCAATACACTAGGAGTCTGCGTGGTCTAGTCATAGGAGCACAGAATGTGACTCAGAGCTTAGGTTCAGCTCAGACACCCAACAAGAGGGGGACTAGGAACGGGACAGGAAGCCTTTCACTTTTCAGCCCAAGTTGACTGATCAAAAGTTGTTACCAGCTGATGGCTATTCGGTAGCCTATGGAAGTGAGCTGATGAGTTTCGCGGTCTAGATCCCAATCACTGTCCTCAGCATCTTTTGGTTGACGGGCCCAGGGGTCAGTAGGAAATGACTTTGATGAGATCTTTCTGAGTAGGCAGGGTGGGTACCTATTTGAGAGGGACGGTGCAGAGAGGTTTCCACTACCTGTGCTGTACTCTGACTCCCTGAGCTGCTCCAGTTCTTGGAGAGTACTTCGGAGCAGTCCTCTGAAGCTATCCTGAGACCTTTTTCCTGACACCTTACTCCCCGGCGGGGAAGTGACCAGGCATCGGGGATCTGCTATTAATTACTCAATACCATCTCCGATTCTAGGTAATTATTTGGGATGTCTTCAACCTATTGCTTATGTCTGTGTGTGCTTAAATCTAATAAATTGTAGTTTTAGATAAGAAAGTGCTTACCTGTATTAAAGTTTCAGACAGAATTGCTGTGTTCCCACTGATTTACTGCTGACAGTGCATGGAGTGAAACAGTGAAGTTACCACTGCTTTGGGTTTTGAAAGCCCTCGGTAACATCCCCTCTCCAGTGTTTAAGGACAGAGCTAATTAGACTCAACTAGGGTATTGCTACACTACAAGGCTTTTAACAACACGCAGTGTAGCTAAAAGGCACACACCGTAGCTGCTGTTTGTCGGCAGGAGCGAGCTCTCCCGCAGACAAAAAATTTCCACCCCCCACGAGCGGCAGCGGCCTTGTCGACAGGAGAACGCTCTTCACACCAGCGCTTTTCATCTGTAAAATTTTGTCGTTCGGGGTGTGTGTTTTTTTAACACCCCTGAATGACAAAAGCTTTGCTGATGAAGTGACAGCGTAGACAAAGCCTGACTGTCATTGTTTCTGTTCAGTGATTAGCAGAGGTGAATTGCTGCTAAGCAGGTCTAGGGGCATAGCTAAATCACTAAAGATCTGGGTTAAGCAGCGGAACCTCAGAACAGGGCAGAAGTGTCAGTGGGTGTCCAACAGTGGCAGCCCGTGACCAGCAGCGGCAGTAAACAGCCAGCTGTAGACGTGCACATCGACCATGGAGACACGGCTCAACACCCGCTCCCAGGGGCGGAAGGTGAATCCTTGCGAACATACCTCTGAACTCGGGGTCTTTGCTAACCAAACAGCCAGCTGTGAGCTGGGCGCACAGGAGCGGGGAGTAATGTGTTAAAGGGACATTTGTTCATCAGACTTTCCCACTGCAAGGTGGGAAACTGAGGCAAAGACCCTGCCCAGGAAACTGTACAGTGAGGCGCTTGCTTACGGTTACATGATTTGAATGTGGTTGTGGTGTCTTCCCAAACTAATACTTGGTTCCCTTTCCCTTTTATTAAAAAGTTCTCTTTTGTTACACAGACTCTGTGCTTGCAAGAGGGGAAGTACTGCCTCTTGGAGGCGCCCAGGGTGGTGGTCAATTTTTGCAGATTACTGGCTGGGGGCTCAAGCTGGTTCTGTTTTGCAGTGTTAAGAGGAACCCCGAGATGTTGAACTGGGCTCTCGCTGCTGCTGACTCCACCTGGCAGAAAGGTTACGTATCAAATAAACAAGAAGCAGCGATTGTAACGTTTATCACAACTTTTAGGATTTTGAAAAAAATTCTCATGTACGAAAAGAACAAAGAACGTGCAGGGCTCTTAGCATGCACAAAGTCAAGAAAACAAGGCCACAAATGGGTCCTCAGTAATCTCCGAGGGGTGCTTGAAGGATTAACTAGCTATGGCGTGCAAAGCCCTTTAGACAGATAAAAAGCAGGAGGTTTAAACATGAAGAGCAGTCTCCTTAATTATCACCATCATGCTACTGATATTCGTCCTGCTATTGCCATTCAAAACTATAATCTGAACAAAACAGGAAGCAGAATCCACTGACATGTAAATACTTCTGGCAGAATTTGATTAAAAAAATAATAATTTCATCAGATAATATGACACTTCATCAGACACTTATTTTTAAGATTTTTTTTAAAAAAAATTTAAATTTTCACAGTTGTGCAAAATTCAGGGGTTTAAACATTTTTATTGTTATCTGGGTTTTAAGCATTTTTTATTTTTATTAATTTAGGTTTTCAGAGTTGCAGGAATGCATGGGGGAGGTGAGAGAATTATTTAATGAGAGTAGATGTTGAGATTCAAAAAGTTAAAGCAGCATCCTGCTAAAAACACAAAGTGTCAGCATCATATGCAAAATATACAAAGGAAATAGGTCTTAAATGAAAGTCTAATAAGTTCTCAAGCAGCATTTTTCAAACTCAGCCTACCTGTAAATTACGGATACTGATGAAAATATTATTTTGCCCATTTCTGTGCATGATGAAATTGACGTTTACTGATAAAAATCAAATTCTCCCATGGCCACATGTAAAGAATCTGCTGCACTTCATCTTGGAAGGGATCCTATTGGCAAACCCTCTGGTTATATATTCTGATTTTGCTTTGCATGTGGACCTCCACCACACATCTAACTTTTCTAGGTGATACTTCTTAGTCATGTACGTTTGAGTACATCTTGGTGGGCACAAACAAATGCGTATGGAGATGGAGGTTTTTTTAAACTAGATGATAAATCTACATTATGGCAAAGGCCAAATCTCCCGGCTGCATACAATCGTGACCTCAGGGAGTCACATCACTCAGCGTTCTAGCCACTAAGGGACCACTTGGCGTTGGGTACGTTGAATTACAATCCAATATAAGCGAGAGGGGAATCTTTGCGGAAGAGGGTTTGTAGAATTATGATAGGGGTTCATAGGGCCCCACCCTGGGGAACATCTGGTATAGTACAGGAGTCTTGGACTGCAAGAGCTCAAGGCTGTGTGCATCATGGAAGAAAGGAAAGCTGTGTTATTGGCTCTTCGTGGCTGCCCACCTCTGGATTATCCCAAAAGAGGGTCCAACCCTGTTCCAGATGCAAGGAATAAGGGCTACAAGAAAGCTGCACAGATCCACTCACATGAGCACTTAAGTTACAAGGGAGGCAGATCTCCTGCTCAAATCTTTCCTGGGCAAGATGAACACTCCCCACCATTCAAGGCAGCTCAGGCACTGTCTGGCAGGCCCACTGATACACACACCAGTGAGAGGAGGCAATACCAACCCTCTTTCCCTGTGAGAGAGCCTGAAAGGGGGCCTTTAATGTGATCCAACCTCAAATGAACTTGGGGAGATTTACACGTCGCTCAGGGGAGGTGTTGCATTAGACAAGGAAGGCCAACACCACTTTAGAAGTGACCTCAGTACATCTCTGCATCACCACTCTTTCTGTTTGGTGATTACCAGAGTCGAATCACTGCTGAGCAGGTCTAGGGGCTATGCCTTAGACTTGAGGTCAGGACAGTGGTGAAAGAAAGACAATGCAGAGGCTGCATTGGCCGTGAGGCTTCCTGCTACCCAGGGAAATCACTCAAGATCTGGGTTAAGCACTGGAACTTCAGAACAGGGCAGAAGTGTCAGTGAGCGTCCGACCGAGGCAGCCGGTGACCAGCAGCGGAGTCAACAGCCAGTTGCAGATGTGCACAGCAACCACAGAGACACCCACTCCCAGGGGCGGAAGGGGGACTCTTGCAAACACACCTCTGAACTCTGGGTCTTTGCTAACCAACCACAGCCAGCTGGGAGTTGTTTTGTTAGAACTCCCTTCACCAGGCGCTTTAAGGTTTGCTGTGTTACATATTTCATTTCCCAACCTAACCTGCAGCACAGTTAGGTAGCTCTTGCTCCACCCCAGAAACGGATGCATTTCCGGGAAGGATGACATAATTCCTCTCTGCTGTGGATGACTTGTAAAGCCCTTTGGAATGAAAGGCGCTCTATAAATAGAAGATGACATTATTAAATATATACCTCTGACTGAACTGGTCTTATTCTGCAAGTGATTTTATACCCAACGGATGCCAACTTCAATAGCTCAGGAGAACCGACATGCGGCAAAAATCTCCTGACCTCCATTTTTCGCATGTTTCTTTACCTGATAATTCAGCAGCGTAGCCGTCAGCATCCCCGTACTCAAACTCCACACTGGGGCAGTCCACTGAGCCCTGGGGGAGAGAGATTCCTTTGTCAATAGAAAGACAGGAAACCGAGGGGCTTCTCTCACACGCCCAGAAGAAATAGAACAATCACAGTCAATACACACACATAGACTACACAGCCCAGGTCTAACACGGCATCTCACTTTATTGCATCTTTTATTTATAGCTTCAGAATATTCTGTTTAAAATAAAGAGAGCTGGAGGAGACAAGCCATTTCCATCAGGCCCATGTAGTTGTCAGGAAAAATCAAGGCAGCTCCGGTGAGGGGCTGGGAGAGCGTTGGGAGGATGCCAGGGGTCTCTTGGCACATATTTCCCAGCACCACTGACAAAGGTTTCCATTAAGGTTTATCAGGAGCACGTCAAATTAAACCACGCCAGGGCCTTCGAATCAGGGGACAGTTATCCAAGCATACACAAGCCTCATTGTGGACACAGGTCTCCAGAGCCGCCTGCTTAAAATACCGGGTCATTTGGGAAGAGCTATTTTTACCATCCTCCCAAAGCCATGTTTGGGCACTTCTGCGGCATGACAATAGGAAGCAGGCCAGGCTTCCACTGGCTTCCAGCACACATCACATGCATCCGATGAAGTGAGCTGTAGCTCACGAAAGCTCATGCTCAAACAAATTGGTTAGTCACTAAGGTGCCACAAGTCCTCCTTTTCTTTTTGCAAATACAGACTAACACGGCTGCTACTCTGAAAACTGGGCAATACATAGGTACCGCAGGCTCCCCCAACAGGTCACGGAGTCTGGCTCTTATAAAAGGGACCCTGCCTTCGTTTAAATGGACCGTTTCTCATCTGATCATGTTCTGATCTATGGTACAAATGCAAACACAGTTTGCTCCTAAGTGGAAAGCTCTCTTATGATACAGTGAAATGACGGCTTTCCCCCGCCCCATTTAAACCACCAAAGAAGAAAACAAAGCCCCTTGTGCCCATGTGGGAGTCCTCAAATACAAATGGAAAATCCCTTCCTGGGAAGTTTTCCTGAACAGGGGCCATAGAGCAGGACCTCAATGTATGAGTAATCTCAGCAATAGGCTACTTACCGAATAAGGTACTACTTAAGGTGAGTAACGGTGACAAAGTCAGGCATTGAAGTTTTGTTGTTTTTTTTAAATTGTCTCACATCAGCTGATAAATGGTATATAACGAAACAAGATCTGGATAACAGAAGTCCCAAATAATAGTGACTAAATCTCATTTTTCTCCTCCAATTTCCCCCAACTTTTATTAAATGTGACATTATCTTTCTTTGTTTCCACAAATTACGTTCCAATAGAATTATACAGGCATCTTTCGTGTTTCCTGGGAGTCGACAAACTATCACTATAGTCATTCATCCATTCCCTTTTTCAGCCACGGAACAATGTCCCATGGCTATATTTTGGCCTATATGAAATACAGTTACTTTGGCTACATGTGTGTCTTTATCCGATGGAAAACGTGAGATCTGAACTTGGTTATTGGGGCATGAACCTTTGTAAATGATCATCACAGAGAAGAAAGTAAGTTGAGTAAACACATACAGTGTCTCCGATGAGAGAACACATGGGAGAACTACAAGTACCACAAATATCAACTAAAAAGAAGTGAATTTAGAACCTGAAAAGTATCAGTTGATACGTCAGGTTAAAAAAAAATATTCCACCATTCAAAGCTAAAATCCTGTTTTAGTGTTAGAGTGCGAGCAAGTGCCGGAAGTAATAGTTTGCACCATCAATATTCATAATCATGAATGACAGATAACATCTGCAGAGATGGTCAGAACAGGGCCTAATGCAAAACCCACTGATGTCCTCAACAATTCATTGACTTCATTGGGCTTTGGATCGGGCCCAAAATGAACCACCATCACCAAATGTTGTGAAGTTTTCCAAAATTTGTTTTTCCTCCAAATTTTCAAATCACTTCCAATGATCGGGCATCATGTGTCCTTTCAATATATAGTAGCACCTCAGAGTTACGGACACCAGAGTTATGAACTGACCAGTCAACCACACCCCCCATTTGGAACCGGAAGTACACAATCAAGCAGCAGCAGAGACAAAGAGAGAGAAAAAAAGCAAATACAGGACAGTGCTGTGTTAAACGTAAACTACTAAAAAATAAAGGGAAAGCAGCATTCTTCGGCATAGTAACGTTTCAAAGCTGTATTGAGTCAACGTTCAGTTGTCAACGTTTGAAAGAACCGTAACATTTTGTTCAGTTACGAACAACTTCCATTCCCGAGGTGTTCGTAACTCTGAGTTTCTACTGTACCTATAATGCACAGTAAAACCCTCCTTCTCAAGAAGGCCCAGGGAACAATTTGTGGTTCCTAGACGGAGCCATTTTAGAACCATCATGAGCCAAACCTGAAAGTCTGGCTGAAGTCTACAAACACCACAGGATTAAAACTGTCCAACCATTACCAAACTCCATAGAAGACGCACCCCGGGCGAGAATCAGCAAGCGAACTTCCAGAATGGTTAGTTTGTTTTGAAGAAACTGGGGATGGAAAAATGAATTTATAATAGGGAGCAAGTTTCAACCCTGATCATCCCCCTCCATTCCACTGCCCAATAATTCCCATCAGTGGAGGAGAAGGCAGACAGGCAGCATGATTCAGTGGGTAGACATGGACCAAATGGCAGCAACTGAAAGTGCCAAAACACCTGCAACAGGTTGAGGACTGCACAAGATGCCTTACTGTAGAGGAAACAGTAAAGCTGGGAATTAGGTACTTTCGGACCCTAATCCTGACCCTGCCATCAATTTACTGTGCAGCTCCAAGCAACTCCCCTTCTGTCTCAGTGTTCCCATCTGTAAAGTGGGGATAACACCCACCCCCTTTAAATTGCATTGAGAAGACTGTCTGTACATTTAGAGCACTGTCTGTCTGTCGGTCTACTTTAGAGCACTAGGTAAGTGTCACGTATTGCTGTATTCTGCCCTGGATCCATGAGAAACAAGCAAATATGAAAGACCAGCGACAGACTTAAAATGTGAGAGCTCATGAACTATTAGGGCTATGAATGAAGGCACTTTGTACCTTTGGGAGCCTGGCCCCCCGGCTTTCCAATGGTAAAATGTCTTTAGCTGTTGTAGGTCATGAGGGCTCAGTTCTTACATTCGCATCATTCTGATTACCAACTTACTTTATTTCCCTGTTTGAACTCCAGCATGATTTTAGCAGACATTATTTTGAGCACTGTTGGAGTTATAAACCAATGCTTTTTAGCATCTCCACCGTAGATCCCTGCTTTGAAATTCCAGCTGCTCGTAAAATATCAGGCCAAATTCAGTCCTGTCTTAGGTGGGTGAAATTCCACTGAAGTCAATGGATTTTGCCTGCGATCAATCGCTAAAAGGCTGAATTTGGCCAACTGCCTGTCACACATATTGGATGCCAAATGCCACGGTGGTGGGTGGGGAGAAGACCGAATGATTTTAAGATCCAATGTCCCATTAGCTGTCTGTACTAGAAAGCTGACATGGGCCAGTGTAAACGCTGTCAGGACCAGTCAACATTATCAAGCACTTGACTGGTTTTCTTTTAAGCCCAGAACAAGTCCTGCGAGGAGTTTTCCTGATGTAGCTGGGATAAATAGCCAGTTTTACCATCAGCTCCTGCAGAATCACAGTGGTCACAAAGCAGGTCAACAGCTGAGCCAGAAATAGAACTGAGATGTCTCGACTCCCTGTCCCCAGCTCTACCAGACCTTCCATTCAAGCTCTAACATTTGGTCTCACACCTTTAGAGAGCCTTGACTGCACAAAGCGTAGTACGTAATCAATGCTTAGACCAAAAACACTGCGCTGACCAACTAAGTTCTGAGCTCTAAAGCCTTGGAGGAATTCAGTTAAGCCCTTGCGCCTGCAAACGTTAATCCACCCAGCAAAGGGACTGTGACGCACGGAGCTAAAACAAAAAGAATACTGCACCTCGGACCAGAAAATGGATTGAATGCGTCTGGGTATTGAGGCCAGAATTCCACTGCCCATGTCAACTGTGTGTTCCTTGAAAGAGACCACCTCTCTCGCATCTTGTTCAGTGCCAAGCCCAAGTATTAGCTACGGTTAAACTAAAGCTTCCAACTCATACCTACAGAACATAGGGCAGTGTCAACAGGTTTTTACAGTTCATGGCCAATCCTGTTCCACCGAGACAGATTCCTACCATCCACCTGTGTTCTACACATTAAGCTCTCTCTATATAGGTCTACTCAGCTGGGTTACCCCAGCATCTAAGTTCATCTCTCTTCTATCAGGTTCATACCTAGAGTTAAACTGAGAAGTGATTAAGCGATTCCCTGGTGCTGGCATCGAAGAAAACCCACCACTGTGGAGATGAGATGCCCCAAATCAGAGCTATAAACTCCCCGAAGAGTGTCATAAGCAAAAGGTCCAGAAATGGCAGGATGTTAAAAAGAAGTTACAGCAGGTTTTCGCTGAGAGAGAAATGAACTGAAAACGTGTTTTAGAGAAGACAGTTTGGTAGGGCCTTGGCTGCACCAGCACTAATAGGCACAGAGTCCCATTCTCCTCCCTCTGAAATCAACGGCAACCTCAGTGAGACCCTGTCCCCTGCCACTTCTGCCTCCCTCGTAGCCCGTCTGCTCTGTTCCCCACGAGCGCCTCTCTACTTTCTCCCATGCTGGAACTGGGGTCCTCCTTGATCCCACACGCCACGTGGTGGCTGTCAAATCCCTCCTCTTCCCACAGCGACCCTCTCATTAAAACAATACCAGTTCTTTTTTAAATCCACACTCTAACACAAGGCATGTCAGGCTGGGCTGACAAGTCCCCAGCCCTGCTCGGTACAGCCTTCCTCCTTCCATCTCCCTCAGTTCCCTGCAGGATTATAAACTCTTACAGGCAGAGATTATATCTCCAGTGTTTTCCCCTGGAATTGAAATAGGGGGGTGGGGGTGGCTCGAATTTATCCGGGGGTGGGTGTGTGTGTGTCAGGGCCGATAAGGGGTGAGACCGTGAGGGTGAAGGTGGCTCTATGGCACCAGAGTAAAAACTGAAATGTTTCATGACCATTTAATTAGATTTAACTCACGTTTTAAAATCATCACAAAAATTAAAGTTGGCTACTCAAGCCTTCTATGAAGCACTATACCCTCATTCTTCTTGGTTTCTTGTTATAATTTTGCACAACTCTGTTACTGAACTTCTTGAATGCAATGCGGTCACCTTTGGTGGCTTCTCGTGTGTCCGGTACTTCCATTCCTTCCACTGATATGCTCATTAGATCATTCACAAGATCAGGCAGAAGGCGACTTCTTTCAGAAGACAAAATTCTATTCAATGAGGCAAAAGAATGCTCAACTGTAGCTGTTGTGACTGGGAGTAACAAGAGATGAATTCCTACTTCTTTCATCCCAGGAAACAGAGAACAAAGATTGGGTCAAGCCACTAGCGATGATAAAAAAGAAAAGGAGGACTTGTGGCACCTTAGAGACTAACCAATTTATTTGACCATAAGCTTTCATGAGCTACAGCTCACTTCATCGGAAGTTGAAGTCAAATCTTCATTCATTCGTCGTATGATATTCCACTCTATGTTCAAATTCTCTGTTCTGTCCTGAGCACGACAGCCCCATTGCTGGTAGTGCCTCACTCCACCCAACTGTCTGTGCTTTATAGGACAGGGATCTGTAAAAGCTATGAGGAGAATCATAGAATATCAGGGTTGGAAGGGACCTCAGGAGGTCATCTAGTCCAACCCCCTGCTCAAAGCAGAGCCAATCCCCAACTAAATCTATAAGTCGCTGTTGTAGATTTTTAAGAATCGAGTCGTGTACTTTTTCAGTTGTCTTAACAAACACTTCGTGTCCTCTTCACTTAAGGATTCAATAGAAATGCCTTTATTACTCAACTTCTTGACTGAAGTCTTTGCTTCTTCCAGTGCGTTTTCAAAGGATAGCTCTCTCATTAATCCAAATGTAGCTTCTATTTGCTGGACAAAGATCTACTACTGTTGTAGCAGATGCCTGGACGGCATTGTTTAATGACCCAAGTGGTTTCCACAGTAGACTTACAAGGGAGAGAATGGCAATAGTCTTCTCTGAACATAGTAGCAAAAGTAATCCACCAGCCTCACTACTTAGATCCATCCCATCTTGGAAGATACTTTCCAAAGCCAGTAATAATGGCTGGAGTAATTTTAAGACAACAGCCAAGGATCGATCATGAGAGAGCCAGAGGGTTTTCCCAGGTTGGACGAATTTGAACTTCAGTCCCAGTGTATATTCTATATTTTCCAAGATATTCAGTCTTTTTGGACTCTTGCTGAAAAAAAAAAAAGAGTATAATGAAGACATTAAATATATAGGTTTCAGAGTAACAGCCGTGTTAGTCTGTACTCGCAAAAAGAAAAGGAGTACTTGTGGCACCTTAGAGACTAAGGAATTTATTTGAGCGTAAGCTATATAGCTTTTAAAATGTCTTTTGAAGAGTCTGCAGCTCGTACTAGTGCTAGTTGGAGTAGATGGCCTCTGCACTGTGTACAGGTGAGATTAGGGTTACACTTTTCTCTGAGCAAAGCTTGTGCTCCACCATGTCTTCTAGAGAAGTTTGCAGCTCCATCAAATGCACAAGCAGCCAACTGTTTGGGGTCCAAAGGACAAGCATTTAACTCTTCTAAGATGTGGGTTGTCACAGATGCAGATGATGTGTCTTCTATAACTTGAACATCTAGAAATGCATCTACTGGCCTACCACTGACATCACAGTACACAGTTACTTGATACCCATTTGCATCGGTGCATTCATCAGCCATGTATGCAATTTTTTTTTGTGGTGAGAGAGTTCACTTTTCCAACTGTTGAGTCTTTCACTGTTGCACCACATGCTTCTAGCCAGTCAGCCAAGTTTCTTGCAGAAAGATGATGAGCATTTGCTGGTCTTGTTCAGAACCAGTGTTCAACTTCAGGATGAACAAGTGATAATGCACTTAACATTGGCCTCCAGTTTGTAGTGTGTGGTATCTCTTGCTTAAATAGAAAGTACGATGCCACAGCCATGTTTGTTCACATGAACTGTGTTGTATCACCAGCATTCTTAACAGCCTCATGAACACTCACCGGCGTTGTCCTTGGTCAGTGGAGACTCAGAGTTCAGAGGTGCTTTCACATGAGTTCACCTCCCAGGTCGGGGGCAAGACGGCACCTTGCTCGTTCCTCCAGCTGCTCACTGTTCGCTCTGGCCACTGTTGTTCGTTCTGTCACTGTTCACTCAATTGCTCTGTTGCCAATAGCCCTGTGCCATCACCTTCTGCTGCTACCTGCCACTGTGATCTCTGCGAGCTCATAGAATCATAGAATATCAGGGTTGGAAGGGACCTCAGGAGGTCATCTCGTCCAACCCCCTGCTCAAAGCAGGACCAATCCCCAACTAAATCATCCCAGCCAGGGCTTTGTCAAGCCTGACCTTAAAAACTTCTAAGGAAGGAGATTCCACCACCTCCCTAGGTAACGCATTCCAGTGCTTCACCACCCTCCTAGTGAAAAAGTTTTTCCTAATATCCAACCTAAACCTCCCCCACTGCAACTTGAGACCATTACTCCTCGTTCTGTCATCTGCTAGCACTGAGAACAGTCTAGATCCATCCTCTTTGGAACCCCCTTTCAGATAGTTGAAAGCAGCTATCAAATCCCCCCTCATTCTTCTCTTCTGTAGACTAAACATCCCCAGTTCCCTCAGCCTCTCCTCATAAGTCATGTGTTCCAGTCCCCTAATCATTTTTGTTGCCCTCCGCTGGACACTTTCCAGTTTTTTTACATCCCTCTTTTAGTGTGGGGCCCAAAACTGGACACAGTACTCCAGATGAGGCCTCACCAATGTCGAATAGAGGGGAACAATCACATCCCTCGATCTGCTGGCAATGCCCCTATGTATACAGCCCAAAATGCCATTGGCCTTCTTGGCAACAAGGGCACACTGTTGACTCGTATCCAGCTTCTCATCCACTGTAACCCCTAGGTCCTTTTCTGCCGAACTGCTGCCGAGCCATTCGATCCCTAGTCTGTAGCGGTGCACTGGATTCTTCCGTTCTAAGTGCAGGACTCTGCACTTGTCCTTGTTGAACCTCATCAGATTTCTTTTGGCCTAATCCTCTAATTTGTCTAGAGCCCTCTGTATCCTATCCCTACCCTCCAGCGTATCTACCTCTCCTCCCAGTTTAGTGTCATCCGCCAACTTGCTGAGGGTGCAATCCACACCATCCTCCAGATCATTAATGAAGATATTGAACAAAACCGGCCCGAGGACTGACCCTTGAGGCACTCCACTCGATACCGGCTGCCAACTAGATATGGAGCCATTGATCACTACCTGTTGAGCCCGACAATCTAGCCAACTTTCTATCCACCTTATACTCCATTCATCCAGCCCATACATCTTTAACTTACTGTCAAGAATACTGTGGGAGACCGCGTCAAAAGCTTTGCTAAAGTCAAGGAATAACACATCCACTGCTTTCCCCTTATCCACAGGGCCGGTTATTGCATCATAGAAGGCAATTAGATTAGTCAGGCATGACTAGCCCTTGGTGAATTAATGCTGACTGTTCCTGATCACTTTCCTCTCCTCTAAGTGCTTCAGAATTGATTCCTTGAGGACCTGCTCCATGATTTTCCCTGAGCTGAGGCTGACTGGCCTGTAGTTCCCCAGATCCTCCTCCTTCCCTTTTTTAAAGATGGGCACTACATTAGCTTTTTTCCAGTCGTCCAGGACCTGCCCTGATTGCCATGAGTTTTCAAAGATAATGGCTAATGGCTCTGCAATCACATCCGCCAACTCTTTTAGCACTGTCGGATGCAACGCATCTGGCCCCAGTGGACTTGTGCTCATGCAGCTTTTCTAAATAGTTGGTCTCTTGAGGTTCCACCAGCTCTCAGTGATTTCAGCTGAGCTCTCAGTGGGGGAACCTCGCTGCTAGTCCAGGCTGGGCCGTCTCTTCCACAGAAACACTGTCCCACAGCAGGTCTAGGCACTTAGACCTGATTATCAGTGATTTCAGCTGTAGTGGTCACTTAACAAAAGACTCTCCACGGAGCCTACTCAGCTCTGTCTTTAAACAGTGGAGAGGGGCAGGTCAAATGGTACTCGTGATTCAGGCAGACCATCAAGCAAAACACCTGTCCCCACCCTCTCTCTCAATGCCCTCAATCAGCAGAGGCGAAGTATAGTTCTACTGCTCTTTGCTCCTACAATAAGAACAACAACATTTCATTACACACACACCCCGCATTCCAGTGATTTGTAACCCAACCGCAACCAAAATCGATCACTTGGGCAACACAGCTCTGTTTGCTGGATACCTAGTAGATTAGGTGTGAATGTAAACACAATCTGGTCCTGAAGCCTTTCCCCGCAGCCCCCAGCTCATCACTAGCTGTCAGGGAGAGCTCATTCAGACTTTGCTTACAAATCATCATTTGAAATTATTAGGTTGGCCAACATCACCGAAATGAATGCACTGACACTGTCATAAAAACCAACAGCTGTATAAGGAAGCTAGTCTATGTCCATACTTTTCAAATCTATTATACTTTTTCAGATACACATATTTTATCATACACTGTATATGCTTTTAAAGTGTGTATTAATGTTTCAATTTCAATTCAAATTTGCAAACAGTCACTAAACAGGCAATACTGCATGTAACTAGTTCACAAAACTGGATGGGGGGGAGGGGTGTTGGGGAAATTCCTGGTGTCTCCATTTGCCATGCATCTATGGGGCTCCAGCCAAGTATTAAATAAATACTGCTAACAATCAAGGTAAGAATTAAGAACGGCCATACTGGATCAGACCATATGCCCATCTAGCCCAGTATCCTGTCTTCCGACAGCGGCCAATGCCAGGTGCCCCAGAGGGAATGAACAGAACAGGGAATCATCAAATGATCCATCCCCTGTTGCTCATTCCCAGCTTCTGGCAAACAGAGCCTAGGGACACCATCCCTGCCCACCCTGACTAATAGCCATTGATGGACCTATCCTCCATGAATGTCTCTAGTTCTTTTTTGAACCCTGTTATAGCCTTCGCCTTCACAACATCCTCTGGCAAGCAGTTCTACAGGTTGACTGTGAGTTGTGTGAAGAAATACTTCCTTTTGTTTGCTTTAAACCTGCTGCCTATTAATTTCATTTGGTGACCTCTAGTTCGTGTGTTATGAGAAAGAGTAAATAACACTTCCTTATTTACTTTCTCCACACCAGTCATGATTTTATAGACCTCTAGCATATCCCCTCTTAGTCCTCTCTTTTTCAAGCTGAAAAGTCCCAGTCTTATTAATCTCTCCTCATACGGAAGCTATTCCAGACCCCAATCATTTTTGCTGACCTTTTCTGAACCTTTTCCAATTCCAATATATCTTTTTTGAGATGGAGCGACCATATCTGCACACAGTATTCAAGAGGTGGGCGCACCATGGATTTATAGAGAGCCAACATGATATTTTCTGTCTCATTCTCTATCCCTTTCTTAATGAGTCCCAACATTCTGTTCCCTGTTTTGGCTGCGGCTGCCCATAGAGTGGCTGTTTCCAGAGAACTCGCCACAGTGACTCCAAGATCTCTTTCTTGAGTGGTAACAGCTAATTTAAACCCCAGCATTGTGTGTGTATAGCGGGGGTTGTGTTTTCTAATGTGCATTACTTTGCATTTAATTGCCCAACCGGAAGATACCCGGTATCCATCTAATCAGTATCCTCTCCCTGCCTGCCAGAATCAGATGCTTCAGAGGAAGGGGGAAGAAATCCCGTAATGAACAATTATGAAACAACCTGACGGTAATGGCAGTTTCCTAATCCCGGGCAGCTGGCTAGTTTCTCATGCTTCAGGAAATCAGCCGATTGGTGCAAATCGGGGATTTTAGTCTCCCTCTAGGTACAATATTGGACGGTTCCCCAAGGCACCCAGAAGCAGGCAGCCCTCAGATACGACAGGGCTGGGGGACTGCACAAAGCCCGCGAGGAGACAGGCTGCTCTCCTGGCAAGGCACCAGGCGCAAGCCATGGCTGGAGGCAGCGCACCTGAGCCGGCAGAAGACTGGCCCCACCAGCCTGGGAAAGCTCAAACCCCACCTCAGCCCCCCGCGCTCAGAGCCCAGCCCCGGCTCACTCTCCGCCCGGCTGGTGCTTCCATAACCGGGCCACCCAGGCTGGGGCCGGGCGCAGGAGCTGGCAGCGGAGCCGCAATAAGCCCCAGCCGCTCCTGCGGGTCCCAGCGCAGGGACGTGCCCCGGGGGCCCTGCAAACCGGCCCCCGCTCAAACCACCGACCCACCCACAACGTGGGCCCCCGCCGCGGCCGCCCGAGCCCCGCAGCCGCGCCCCCCCACGCCCGCCCTGCGCCGAGCACCGAGGAGGCACCAGCCCCAGGGCGGACCGGGGACCCGGGGGTCTCCCCTCCAGCGGCGGCGAGGCGAAGCGCAGCCGCGGGACCCGCCCCCCGCGGCCGGGGCAGCCCCTCTCCCCCCGGGGCGGGCAGGGGGGTCCCGCAGCCCGGGCCCTTTCCCCCACCCCCGGGCAGGGCGCCCCGGCCCCCGCTCACCTCGGACTCCTTCCGCTGGCTCCTGAACAGCTCCCGCCCCTTGGCCGCGGGCTGCAGCGGCCTCCCCTTGCCGGGCGCCCCGTCCCCGGGCCCGGCGCCGCCCGCCGCCTCCATGCGCCCCCTCTGCCCTGCCCGGGCCGGCACGTGCGGGCGCCGCCCCCGCCCCGCGCCGGGGTCTCGCCACGCCCCCTCACTGCCATTGGCTCGCTGCCCCGCGGGGGACACACCCCCCGGCGCTGATTGGAGCGGCTGCTGCGGGGGCGGGGTTGAGGGAGAGGGACGGCTGGGCTTCCAGCTGGGGCCATGTGGGTTGGGGCTGCGGCCACCGGCCCCAGGCGAAGGGGGAGAAGCTGCTGCCAGCCGGGGGGGAGGGATAGCTCAGTGGTTTGAGCATTGGCCTGCTAAACCCAGGGTTGTGAGTTCAATCCTTGAGGGGGCCATTTAGGGATGGGGCAAAAATGGGGGCTTGGTCCTGCTTTGAGCAGGGGGTTGGACGAGGTGACCTCCTGAGGTCCCTTCCAACCCTGATAGTCTGTGAGTCTAAGGGGAGAGGCTGCTGACCCGGCTGGGATGGGGTGAAAGGCTGCTAGACCCCACGGGAAAGCGGGGAGGCTGCTGGCCCTGGGGGCCAGGGAGGGAAGGCCTCTGGCTGGGAATGGAAAGCGGGGGAAGAGACAGACAGGTCCTTTGCAGAGCAGGATCCGGTCAAAGGGCGGTGGTGGTGATGCGGCAGACACCAGGGGATGGGTGAGTGGATGCAAAGCTTTAATCCAAGCCTGGAGACTCCCTTTCACAGCACTTTTCCTCTGAAAGGATCCCTGTGCTGCACTTTGTGAACCAGACAGACTCAGTCTGTTCCTTTACAGCAGCCGAGCTGCCTCCAGGGTGGAAGTTAAAAGCCAGAAGCTGAGCACACCAGGGGATAGAAGTGGATGAGCAGGAATTTTAATCCAAATGACAAAGGTGACCCTCCTCCTCTCATATAAACACAGAGCCCACAGGACCTCAGATTCTAAATTCTCAACATGCCCCCTAAGAAACCTCACAGGACTCAATTTATCTTCCTGGCCTGCAGTCCATCCCAGCTTGGGTCAGCCCTTGACACTGATGGAGACTTTCGCTACGTCCTTGGGCACACCCTACATTATAAAGCCAGAAGGGATCACCAGTTCATCTGACGTAACCGGCCTATCACCAGCCATTAAATTCCCCCCTAGTCACCACTCTGCTGAGCCCAGTAACTTTTGTTTGACTAATGCATCTTCCAGAAGGGCAGCCAGTCTTGATACGAAGACACCGAGAGCTGGAGAACCCACCACTTGCCTAATCTCACCCCTCGCCCCAATTAAAATGTTGTGCCCCTCTTTCATTGCAAATGAAGCACTCTTCTAGACCCAAGGATCATACTAGCCCATTTTGTCACAACATCTCACTGGGAGCTCATATCCAGTTGCTTGTCCATTGTGACCCCTAAACCCTTGTCAGGGTCTCTGCTTTCCAGGGTACATTTTGAAGCGTGGCCCACATTCCTTGTTCCAAGATG
This sequence comes from Eretmochelys imbricata, assembly GCF_965152235.1. Lineage (NCBI taxonomy): Eukaryota > Metazoa > Chordata > Testudines > Cheloniidae > Eretmochelys > Eretmochelys imbricata. Next base: position 355,325,314 of record NC_135572.1, read on the forward strand.
CATAACTGCATTTGATGGCATTAAAATGCATTTTGCTCTGTATGAAAGCCTGTCCTCTTTTACCACTCAGCCAATCTTTGTGCCATCTGCAAACTTTATCAGCATTTACATTTACTTCCCTATCATTGCTGAAAACACTGAGTAGCATCAGGCCGAGGACTGATCCCTGCAAAACCCCACTAGAAACGCCCCCATCTGATGATTCCCCATTGACAGCTACGTTTGGAGGTCTGTTCGTTAGCCAGTTCTCACTCCGGGTAACGTGTGCCCTATTGATGTAGCGTGGAGTGCCAATTTTTTAATCAGAATGTCATGGGGTACTAAGTCAAACACCTTACAAAACTCTTGAATGTTACATCTACGCAGTTACTGATGTCAACCAAACTTGTAGTCCCAAAGAGTTAAATCAGGTTTGACAAAACCAATTTTCCATAAAACCATGTTGACAGGCATTAATTATATTCCTTCTCATTCATTCTTTATCAATAGAGTCGTGTATTGGCATTTCCATTATTTTGCTCAGGATAGATGACAGGCTAACCAGCCTACAGTTACGCAGGTCATCTTTCTTATTCTTTTTGAATACTTGAATAAGTCTTCTGGAATTTCCCTGGCATTCCAATACTTATCAAACATTAACACCAGCAGGCGAGAGATCGCCAGCTCTTTTTGGGTGCAAGTTGATCTGGGCCTGCTGATTTAAAAATGTTGATTACCAGTAGCTGTTGTCTAACATGATCCTCAGTTACTAATGGACTGAAACCATCATCCTCATATGAGATGAGCACAGCATCCTGCTTCTTTCCACTTAGAGAGCAGTAATAGTTATTGAAGAAATATAAAATAGAAATATGCTATTTAGTGAAGTCACTTTGTGGCTCTGTGCCTCAGTTTCCCCATCTGTAAAAGGCAACAACCCTTTCCTCACAGTGATGCAAAGCACTTTGGGAGCCTTGGAGGGAAAGTTCTGCAGAAGGAAAAGCAGGACTTGCTATTCCTCTGTGGCTGAGGAATGAGGATATTCAGGGTCATTATGTCACATTCTAGACCTTTTCAAGTTCCACCCAGTGTAATTATCGCTGTCAATTTATAACATTTCTGTATAAAAGTTGGCCCATTATTCCTTCTCATTAATTCTTTATCAATAGAGTCATGTATAGGCTTTTTGGGTGCAAGTTGAAGGGGAGAAGTGCTTCCAGAATCAGAGGGGGGCATTTTGCACCCCCTTTTGCATTGGCAAAAATGACCACACAATATCCAAGGCAACTCCAAATGCAGCCCGGAGAGCTACAGCCCATCTCCATGAGCTATTGTCAGAATTGTTCTGCTTAAGAAACAACCGGCCCAACGCTGGTCCCAATTCTGCAGCTATTTCTGCACAGCCTGGCTCCAGTGACCGTTCAGAATTCTTTCCCCGCCCCAAGTGATCTCAGTGGGGCTCTGCACAGGTACAGGGTTCCCCCTGAGCAGATAAGGGACCTGATCCTGCCCTAATGAGTCTTCCCAGGGTCAACCACTTCCTGTGCTTTGCCAAAATGAAATATTCTTCTATTGTTCAGCGAAAGGACAAAAACCCAGACCCCAACTCACTCAAACCTTCCATAGCTTCGTTTATTCCTGGGAAGGGACTAGCCCTGGGCCTTTATAGCTCAGCGCTGCTTGGGACTACATCACACTCACAAAGAAAAGGAGGAGTTGTGGCACCTTAGAGACTAACAAATTTATTTGAGCCTAAGCTTTCGTGAGCTACAGCTCACTTCATCGGATGCATTGTGATGGAATGCATCTGATGAAGTGAGCTGTAGCTCACGAAAGCTTAGGCTCAAATAAATTGGTTAGTCTCCAAGGTGTCACAAGTCCTCCTGTTCTTTTTGCGAATACAGCCTAACACGGCTGCTACTCTGAAACCTGTCATCACACTCACGTTCATCATCCGTTTCCTATAGCCCAGCAGCAGCAGAATTAAACCCTTCCTTTCCCGTTAGCAAACCGCATTGGTCAACATCTCTAAACGAACACATAGGTGGGGCTATCAGTTCCAGGCCACTGCAGTTACTCTGCCGCCCTTATCTGAATCAGCCCTCAACAGCTGTGTGAAAAGAAACCCACAGGCAGGGATCAGCAAGTTTCAAATGGGATGAAGGGAGGAAGTGAAGGGAAGGGAGGGGGGCAGGGAGAGATGCTTAGAACGGAAGCAGCAACGGTCCCCAGGGCGGCTGGGTCACTGGCAGCTTGGTCTCACAGCACTGGGTGGAAGTAGTAAGTCCTGCCATTAATATGGCCTTTTATCCTCTTCCCCAGAGAGCTGGGGGCTTGATTCCAAAGAGCATCACAGCCAAGGAGCGCGACTGATGCTGGTATCTTTAGTTAACCTTAAAATGCTGCCCCTTCACCTTTGTCCAGCCTCCAACACACACGTGATTTCTCAGTGTGGCCAGCCAGCTGGGAATCAACACAAAGAGTTGTTTCCAGTGATGTTCGGAATTTGTCAGCCATTGGAAAAGCCCATCTTGAGTCCGATGAAATGTTTCATTCCAGGCAGCTTCAAAGTAACTGTGGCGGTCACCTTCTAACCTTTAGCCCAGTGGTTAGAGCATATGCCTAGGATGTGGTAGACCCAGGTTTGAATCCTCCCTCTGGAGCAGGGACTTGACCTCTGATATCTCCCAAAGTCTGCTCTCAAGCTGTCTTGAGTCTCGTATAACTAAATAAGGATGCTATAGGCTGGTCCTTAAGGGAATCACCTGGCAGGTGGGAGATGGGGTTTAAAATCCCTCCTCTGAATCAGAGCATAAGGGGATGTCAACTTTGCAGAGCAAGTGCATGGTCTTCCCACCCACAGCGGGGCTGTACACTTCTCTATCTGACATTCATTCTAGTGATTTGTCACACAAAGGCAGTTTGGGACAGTGATGGGGAGATTTTCAACACTTTTCAACACTCCCACTTTTGCGGGTGGTAAAGCCACTAAGGACAGAAGGTTAAAATTATAGCGAGCCAGGTAATGGTTTGGGACTCAGGCCTCGTAGAGATGACAAGTGGCTGAAGAGGGTTTTCTTTACACCTGAAACGAAGGGAATCTGGGGCTAGTTTTGGGTTCAGAGATAGCGGAAAGGCTCAACCCCTTCCAGAGACATAATGGAGTTCATTGGTAACTTAATCAGCAGCATGTAGGAAAGGAGACAGGGATCCCAGAACAAAATGCACACAACCGGTGGTAGGCGGGAGCATTTCACTGCACACCCCTTGCTGAGAGTCTAACACAGCAGCTGACTCCCACGGCCAATTGGCGACTCATGTAGGGAAGTGTACGAACACAATGGATAATGAACCTTTACCCAGCCAAGCAGACCCAGTGACTTCCACAGGAAGTGTAAGAACTGTGCATATGGGGAAGGGCTGCAGGAGTCGGTCCCCAGCTCTTCAAGCTGCCTGCCATTGCTCGTCTGCACAACACACAACATAGACTTGTTTTGGGCGCCATGGCCATCGGGGAGATAAGAGAATAAATCAACTCAGTGGAGTCCAGTGACACCAAGAAATGGGAAAGCAAAACTGACATGCAAAGATAAACTCAGAACCACCCTAGAGCCAGCAAAGAGCGTAATGTAACGGACTACAGCAACTGCATTGGATTAAGCATTGGAACGTGGAGTCGTCTCCCCAGAGAAAATGGGGAAGGCCGCTGCTTGTGTTATTTTAAATTCGATTGCACAAAACACTGCAGAATGAAGTGTAACAGCTGGAGGGAACAATCATGCCATGTGTGGGGCCAGGGGAGAGGACTGACGAGGGGACTTACCAGACATAGGGTACTCTCTTATTAGATGCAGAGGTGGCCCTATGGAAGTGCAGACTGAAGAGAGGAATGGAGAGAAACACCTGGTGCCCATATTTCTATTCATTTTTTTAATAGCAAATTTTTCAATTTTCAGTTTTTCTTCTTCTCAGGCAGCAAATATTCTGGTCTTTTCAAATCTAATTCTGCAGCATCGCTGGCAAGTTCCACCTTTGTGAGCCCTGTGTTTCTCTGGCTGCAAAGTGCAAGGATGTGCAGCATCATGGCCACTGCATGAGTGGATCCCAGTCTTTTGCACAGTCTTGTTAATTATTCAGCTCATTTCTGTTATTTAGCCAGGTGATGGACGCTGGGAGTTAAGGGAAGAGAAAGCATAAGGGATGCTCATTGCTCCAGCTTGAGCAGTCACAGCAGAGAAGCTGGAGTCATTTAACACCAGCATGTCTACATGGAGCCTGCAAAGCTTTGCCTTCTGCCAGTGAATTAATTCTACTCCTTGGGCGATGCTGTCCCTTGACATGATCTCTAACAGCAGGTTGTGTGAATCCTGGAGGACTGGGGACCTCTAGGAGCAGATGGGAATTTAAAATGACCTGCTAAGTCCACTGCCTTTGGAGAGTTCTCTAGAGATGCTGACCTACTCAGACTTCAGCAGCAGCTGGGTATCACTTTCACCCCCACCCCCACCTGGTCACTTTCTGCCATCCATGCATCTGCCATCCCTGCTACACTTGGAGGAGGACTGGTCAGCTTAGCTCCTGCTGTTTAGATGAAACGTGCTCAGAAAAGACAAAGAACCAGACCTGCCCAATGCATCATGGAGGGACAGTCTTGATGGGAAGTGCCACCATGCAAGTTCTCAAGGAGTTATGGGCTCTCTCCCCCTGCGGTCTCCATGTTACTTCTGAAAGGCTTCCACAAGGGCCTGGCCTCCTTCTTCCATATACTTCTCACCAGCCAGAACTGCAGATTCAGAGCAGTGTAACTACATTACTGCTAGGTTACAAGGTTTCTTGATGCTCAATAAAGGAGCATCCCCAAATCAATTATCCAGTGGCCTCATCAAACTCTGTTCCACTCCGCAGCTTTCAGCCAGGAGTGATCTGATTTTGTGTTTTAAAATGGCCATTGGTTTATTCTGTTCATCTTGGAAGAAATGTCATCCTTTTAAATCTGTATTTTCCTGGTGTCTTTCTGGGTCTTGTGTAAACACGGATTGTTTTGCAAAAGGGCTGGGAAGGGAGGTGAGAGAATGGGAGCAAAACAAGATAATAGGTTTTTTTCAGACACAATTTAGCTTGTTTTCACCAAGGACAGATCAGGAACAGGAGACAACCCAAGAAACCTACAACCAAAACAGTTTCCAGCTGCACTCAGACAGCTTCTCCACAGAATAATTGCCATCACTCCACAAAACACAGAGAGGATGGGAAGTTTAGTAGCCAGAACCCTCTCTCACAGGCCATCTCTGCAGAGACAGTTGCGGGCTGCTATATTGTACGGAGGGGTGGAAACATGTCCAGAATTAAGGTTGCAATCAACCTTAATTCAGTATAAAATGACTGTAACTTTGGCTTGGAGAATTGGTTTGGCCTGAGAATTGTCAGATCCACCCTGATGGCAAAGGAGAATATTTCTGCAAATCTTGAAGAAAATCTGCCCATCTGATTTTGAGTTACAAGGACACCAAGATTTCCCTGATTTGAATTGTGTCGTTTTCCTATTAAATGACAATATTCTCCAGAAAAAGCAAGATGACTACTACAAAAATGGTCAATTTTACTCTTCTGCAGCTCTCCTAGTGCAGGTGACCCACAGCACTCACTGCTCCCCCAGTCCTGGGACAATAGCCCCCAATACATTCTTTAAAACAATGAACCACCAAGGCACCAATGTGGCCTTACTCTATGGATATCTCCAGACTGGCTGCTGCTACCCCACATTGTTTGTTTGTGATTATGAGAAGATGAAGGTATCTAATTTAGATAGCAAGCTCCTTGGAGCAGGTAGCCGTTGTTTTCATTTGCAAAGCCCCCTTCACACCGATGGTGCTGTCTACACTGAAGAGATGGCATTATGGGATCAGTGCACCCAGGGAGGAAAGGAAGGAGGGATATAGATGGGGCTGCTCCAAGTCAAGGCAGATCCTCTGTCAGAATCAGTCTGGAGGGCAAGTCCATGCACTGGGTAGAGGATGGAGTTGGCTGTGTAACACCTGGAGCAGAGGAATCGGGCTGGAAGGAGGAGAAGTGTGTGAAGAAATGAAAACCTGGGAGGAAGAATGTGACTGGAAACCTGATCCTGCTAAGCAGGGAGAGGAATCTGCCATTTCCAGCAGCGGAAGTTTTTATAAATCCACCAGTCCTGGCACTACAATATGTGGCTAGTGGATGGCTTCAACCCTTGGCAGAGGCAAGAGTGAACGGACCGTATACATTGCGGAATACGTGGACCGGGACATTACCTTAAGAAACAGATCAAATAAATTGGTTAGTCTCTAAGGTGCCACAAGTACTCCTTTTCTTTTTGCAAATACAGACTAACACGGCTGTTACTCTGAGGCTAGAAGAGAACATTAGTGGCCAACACAGTCATTAAAACTATTGGTGGGGTCCTGGCTGGCAGCTTGTAGTGTGACAAATACAAATGGAACCTTCAGAGACAACGACAGGCCCATTTTGGTACCTGGTTGTCACAAAAGCTGAGAGGTTCATAACCTTCCTTGCAACATACCATCCTGTTTCCAACCACTTCCAGGGCCTGCCACATGAACACACTGCAGAGGCCAACTGAATTTTGCAACATTTTATTTGTGTTTTGAGATTACAGAGTCTTTATTGCTGATCTAATACAATCACTCAGACATTAATATTTAAAACATCCTTTTGAAAATGTTATAGTCTTAGTTTTTACTTCCTTACTGTAGAATTATGACAGATGATTGGGTTTCTTTTCCTGGCTTCTAAAGTTCAGAACAAAATTATTTTCCTTATAAGATTTTGCTGGTGTCGCCTATCTCCTTTTTCTAATATTTAAAAAAAATTGTTACATTTAAAAAGATCTGTTACACTAAATTTAGAGATGATCACGGAGTATGATTCCAGATTGATTAGGAAAAGCCAAGCAAGCAAAAAAGCTTACGAAAAGGCATAGCAACATGGAGAAAATCTGTAAAAGATCAGAGGGGAAAAAAGCCATTCAGAATGATTTTTTCTTCTTCTTATAGCTACACTGAAGATAAAATGAGCTTAAAATCAGCACAAACAAATTCACTGATGAGGACAGCACCACTACACACTACACTAGTGACAGACTTGGAATAGGTAAGCGACCCTTCTGAGCTGCACCGTCGGGTCACCTGACGGAACGGTTATTGTCCTGGGGCCAGATTCAGCCTGATTTCTGACCCCATTTTTCCAAAGGGTGCCTGGATGAACATGTGACACATAGCGGCATTTCCTAGGTGGCTTCGCTCCAGAACACAGAGACAGGCTAATGTTGTCACCTTCCCCATAAAATAAGAGAGACGAGAAGGCTGGTAGCACCACTGTGCTGGTCTGGTTTTCCCAGGGAAAACTATGAACTGTTTCCACACATTAAACTAGGGGGTGCCCGAATGATGCCCAACAGCACTGGCCACTTGGAACTGATTACAATGCTCCATTTCTGTAAAGCACAGGGACTACACCTCCCAGCTTGCAATGCTCCAGCTTGATCTGAGCAGAAATCCATGCAGGGGCCTGCAGTCTCTGAGGCTGCATCTCCACCTAAAAGGAAAGAGTGGTCATGGGCCACACTTTGGGGTGCTCTGGTCTCCCAGTCCCTCCCCCAGACAGGCAAGTGAGGAGCCCAGTTCATGTTAAGCAATGACTGTCTCTGTCTGCACAGGGCATTCCCAGCCACGCCACCTCACTTCTGCACAGCTAACTCTGTAAAAAGTGCACAAGTCTTGACTCAACTGTCTAGCAAATAAAGAGAGAAGGAACTTCCTTGTGTTCGTCAGTTTGGAACATTTGCACCCACTCTGTTCCAGCTCATTGACAGGAGTGTGCATGGAAAAAACCTCCCAAAAAAGATGGTGTCCTAAGATACCCTTAGCTAAGGCTGCACTTCGCTATCAGATTTCAAACCAGCATCATGGTGCTAGCCTGGGAACTCCCAGTAAGTGTACAGCAACTGCATGAATACTGTACTGCTCCCTATATGACTGAACTCAGGTCACAGAGGCGAGATGCAGGCTCACAGAGACAGTACGGCCTGGGCTGACGCCAAGCATTTGTCTAACAAGCAGTTTCACATGCCAGGCGTAACCACGTGAGATAAAGAACAGATTGATGTGTTGGATGCATCGTCATACATGGACACTGATACCACAATGGATCCAAGGGAGGAGGAGAAGATAATGTTCCCAATTAAATCAAAGACCCGTGTTGCCCATCCCCCAACTCCCGGCTGCTGGGAAATGGTTCTGTGACTGGTTTAGTACACAGAAGAGAAAAGCCTCTCTTTAAGAAACTCTTTCCCCTTTATCCTTGGCCATTTGTGCAGCCCATGTATGCCAAGATCTTGAAGAGCTCCATGGGTGGACACATTCCCGGGGCTTTTGCCCAGAAAAAGGTCCCATTCAGACAGTGCAATCTACAAGTGAAATCCTGGCCCTTCTGAAGTCAAAAGGGAGCTTTGCCATTGAGTTCCATGGGCCTGGATTTCACCCCACACATCTACAAACAATGAAAGTGACTCCAGGATAAAGCTGGGTCACTGCAGAATAAAATAACTCAAACAACGTAAGTAATAAAAGTAATACACCCGACTGGCATCTTAACAATAATTCAGTGTCTCTTCTGAAAATCTCAGGACCTGAATAAAATCAACCAAGAGTTGAAGATCAATTGATACATGACTGGGGATCATTCTATGATGCCTCCCTCAGACACAGCCTCATAAAACCTCCAACAGCTTACCTACAACTTTCTACCTAGGGCTCCATCCCTTTGGAGACTGAAAATTGGATTAAACAGCATACTAGAAAATTTGCTTTATGAAACAACTGTGACATTGGACAAACTGACCCAGGAGGCAGTCTTCATCTCTAATTTTGATGATTCTGTGACTTGCCTGTAGACCACAATTTCTGTCTTTTGTGTGTGAGAACACAATGCCACAAAGACACCTCTCCCATTCATAATGGCAAAGGATTCAGAGAGGGCAAAAAACAAGGATCTTCACTTGATCAGGTGCCAGGGTGGTGAGCATGGTACATAAAAGCCTAGGCTGATAGGTCAATGCTTCACGTGGAAGTCTGGTAAATACCACTTGAAGTAATTTTAAAAAAGAAACATGTCTTCAGTGACTCTGGGGAGATATGGCAACCTTAAAAATTACCTTGACACGCATGTCTGTGTTGTATGCAGGATCCAGACAGGACATCCTGGGCTAAAACAAGTAACAAGCATGTTTATCTTCCATCATTTCTGACTAATACAGCAAGACTTGACAAGATACTAATGTGACAGTGATTCTGAACTCTACTTATAACATCTAGATCTCAGGACAGAGCATACTCTATGGGATAATTACTGGCGCTTATTCATTTGTTCAGTGAACGAATTCTAGGGACCCTTATTTGGATTTATATTTGAAAATAAGACTCGAATAGCTCCAGCACTGGGAGTCTGGGAAACATTTCCCAGAAACAGGTGCTTTTATACACAGAAGTCACTTCCAGAAAGGACTGAAATACCAATTGGAGAACGACTGTGTCAAGAACGGTCCTCAGAACTGATCAGTTTTACTGCTTCATTCTGCAGCAGTGCGAACAACAAGCTTCTGAGTGTCATCTCGAAGAGCTACCTTGAAATGTAAGCAGCATTTGTCGGCAAAGTCACAAGGCTGTTCCACGAGCATGAGCAAAAAACTCCACACAACTGCTCCATGAGAAATATAGCTTTGGTTGAACTGAAAAACGTTGGCACTCATCAAAAACTGCAGAAAAATACTGCAAAGTTGCTGAAGAATGGTGTGTAATTGGGTCTTAGTCCACTGGTGTGAACCGTGCAGCGTTCATCACTGACTGCGTTAGAGCAGGTGCATCTCTGCCTCATGGGCTCCTAACTCAGGCTGTGGGGTGTCCCCAGCTGATGCTATAAACTGGACTCTTGGTTACAGCTTCCCACAGTGCAAAGGCAAAGTTCATTTTGGCTTGTTGCCAAAGCCTGTCCTTGCACAATAATCAGAATTAGAGAGTTTTCCCCAGTGGCTGCTGGTAAGATTTAGTGTTTCACTGCTAAGATAGCACCAGTCTCGTCAGCAATGTCTAGAGCAAACAGGCTTGTGCTAGTTTCATTTTAAAATGGCATGGAAACAAAATAACAGAGTGTTCTACCCTGCAAACTGACAGACAGTTCTGGGGACTGCCTCAGATTCTGCTTCCATGTAAGAAATGTTAAGGTACAAAGGAAATGTGCAACCTTGAAATTAAGTTCCTAGACATTAAGGTATTAAAGTAACGTGCAAGCTTGAAGTCTGATCTCAAATCTTGCCTCATGCATTGTCCTCCATCCCCTGTATATTAGAATAGACATACAGCGATAATGGATTACTTGAAGCTAACGGATACTTTGCAACAAAATAATTCAGCCAGATTCTTCTTTCCTCCCCTTGCTTCCCGCTCCCCCAAAAACAAAAACCAACTGTCTCACAGTCCCCTGGCAGTAAAAAACACCATCGGCAGAGGCCGCACGTACAGTGCTCTAGTTTAATAAATAAATAACCTAACACACTGTCTACTATGTGAGCAAGTCCAGCTCTGATTTAAGAAGCTTGTACTATGTCATCCTGTACAATAGTTGAGAAAAGGCTTGGATTCTTGTTCCTTACTTCTTAAGGTTACAGCTGCAGAAACTTAATACCTGAAAAAAGAAGAGAAATAGTGTTCTCAGTTAGTGGTGGTATATAAAACTGTACACTGTACATTGATTACTGCCAGGATCAGACAGAGTGTAATGATTTAGTGGGTATAAATCCAAAGGAGGAAGAAGACTGTTTAGGAGGGTATAACATCTTCCTCCCTTAAACACCCCATCAAATTTAGACATCTTGTGCCACCCACATGGCCCTTCAACTTTGCCCCAACATCCTAGACCCCTGGTATAATTTTCAAAAGCACCTAAGTCCCATTGACTTTTAATGACCTGACTGAAAAGCTTTAAGAGTGGATGGTTTAAAAATTGGAAAGAATGCCGAAAAGAACAAAGATTATTTCAGAGCCGGAGAAAATGCCTTACAGTGAGAGACTGAAAGAGCTCAGTCTGTTAGTTTATCAAACAGAAGACTCGGAGGTGACTTGATTGCAGTGTATGAGTACATTTATGGGGAGAAAATACCAGGTATTAAAGAGCTCTGTAATTTAGCAGAGAAAGGCAACAAAAACCAATGGCTGGAAGCTAAAGCCAGACAAATTCACAAAATAAGGCACAAAGTTTTAACAGTGAGAATTATTAACCACTGGAACAAAGTACCAAGGGAAGTGGTGGATTCTCTCTCTTTCAATGTCTTCAGATCAAGCCTGGCTACCTTTCTGGAAGATATGCTTTAGTCAAACACATGTTACTGGACTCGATACAGGCATAATGGAGTGATATTTAATGGCCTGGGTCATGTAGGAGGTCCTACTAGATGATCTAATGGTCCCTTCTGGCTATAAACTTTATGGATCTAAGTGCTTACGTCACTGCAGAATATGCAGAATAGAAGTTTTTGAAAATTTCATCCCTTGTCTTTTGTGTGTGACTCCCACGTCCCCTAACTTCTCTATATGCAAGTCTACCATAAGCACTTTGAGGCAAAGATTGTCTATGTCCTGTACAATACCCAGCACATTGTTGGTGCTAAACACATCAATCATATGTGACACTGAGCAAAGGGAAATTTAGACTGAACAGCAGAAAATGGTTGATAAGATCTAGAAATGGTGGAAGCCCCATAGCTTGTGACACTTAACATTGGACAGGAACACATCGCAGAATGGGAAGGAAGACTAACTGGCGTTTTGCAGGCCTTTCCCACCTCTAACTCTGAAGATAATTCTTTCTGTGTTTTGGGGCTGAGGGGTCCAAAGCTCCTATCAACACTCAAGTGTTGTGTATTGTACATTATTGTTAAACATTGGGGTTCCAAAGGAGTGTATTCCGGCACAACCCCATTCTGCAAGCTCACACTGATCTGTGATGGTGCAAACCCATTCTCATCCCATCTGTAAACAGGAGCACAGGAACTTAAATGAATGAGACGATTTCCCAACAGTTTGACCTGGAAGAGAGATGATCTCAGGTGTCATAATGCAGCCTTTATTTTTTACTGAGCACTGTCAACCTATCCAGACCTGTACAGGCTCTGAGAAAGACAGTCCTTGTCCCAAGTGATTACAGTCCAAGGCCGACAGAAACAGCAGAGTTAAAACATTCTGAGGTACGTTTTCAAAGGCGCAACTGGGAGTTATGCATGTAAATATGGCAATCTAGCCCACAGTACAATAGATGAGGTTCCAGTGCTGAAGTCTGTACTTCAGCCAAGAGTCTTGCCACTAGAAATGCTCCCCCAGGGACACTAGCAGAAACACTGCTTTGTACCATTTTGTGCTTGTCAGATTTTAAAAATAATTTGTCATTTGAGCTGGCTGGATGGTGTTACTTTGAGATTTGTCACTTTAGGATGACAGCTTCTGCCAGATACAATACGCTGCCTCATTTCACACAAAGTGTTCTGTGTGTCAGAGCTGATCGTGCATTGTCTGATTTCCTTCATTCTGTACCTCCACCATTTTATATCATGTCTTGATGTACTGGGGCAATGGGCAATTACCAGGATTCCATGGTGCCTGTGGAATTAGATGCTTAATTATGGTGATTCTTCTTGCTCATATATATAGGGTTGAGCTGATACCCATACATGTGTGCACACTCATATACTACGTTAGCAAGAAAGAAAGAAAGAAAGAAAGAAAGAAAGAAAGAAAGAAAGAAAGAAAGAAAGAAAGAAAGAAAATGTTTAAAACCAGCACCTGTAGTAGTTTGGTTTGAAAGGCCCGTTTTTATTTAGTCCCAGGTATTTTGCTTGTTCATCTGTTAGTTCTGTCAGATGTGCATCGAACGTTGGAAGATGAAGACTTGCCACATACTCATCTGAAACAGATTCAAGCCCTGGGAAATTAGCTTGAACATGGCAAATCCCCTGGGTCCCTCCCTCGCTGAAGGAGCTCTAATGTATAAAGCCCCAAACAGACTATGGGTCTGTCTACATTGCAATGGAAGCCCGGGCTTGAGCCTAGCCCCCCTTATATCCACACACCAATTATGTTAACCTAGGGCTTGAACCTAGGCTCCAAGGACTCTCCAGGGCTGGAGGGTGTGAGCCCGTGTTAAGCTGGAACCTAGGGTCTGAGTCCTATTGCTTTAGCTTGACTCTGATCCCAGAAGTCTTCTGAATGTATCCCAGAGTTCCCTGGGGCAACTTCCTTAGTCCTCTCTATGCCAAGGATCTGTGGTGCAGTCTATTGCCCTCTCTTTCAAATGGACACCACATCTCCCTTTGCAAACGGCAGCAGCTCAGGACAGCTGAAAACTGGTCTGCAAGCACACTACCAGACAGCCTGCAGGCTTTTCAATGGAGACTGATCAGAAGAAGCTTTTTGCAAAGAGAGCTGCTTCCTGGTCACAAGAGCACAGCCAGATTTTGGGGCATGCTGCCTGGGCGCCCTGCACATCCAGCCCCCCGGAGGGCAGGGGTGCCCAGGAGGAAGAGCCAGAGAGCAGAGTGGGGACTAAGCATCTGCCCTGCAGGGAACGGGAGTGGCAGAGCTCATGGCTCAGCACAGCCAGGGAAGAAGGACCCCCAACACCTCAGCTGCTCCCCCTCCGTGCAGGCAGCTGCTTGGTCCTGCTCTGCTCTCTGTCCCTCGCTCCTGGGCCCCCCTGCCCTCCTGGGGGCAAAGTGTGAAGAGGCACTTGGGCAATGTGCATTGTGAGGGCAATGAGTGGGAGCCAGCCCCAAAACTTCCGCACAGTCTCCCGAGGATCTCTTATCCTGGCCTCCCAGGGTGCGGTGGGGGCAGGGATAAGGGATCCCCAGGGGGTGCAGAAGCACGCTGCACCCCAAGCCCTGGGGACGCATTTCACCACTCCGCAGCCAGGCTGGGGTATGTGTGTTTTTGTTCTGAAACTTACATTTTTCGTCAAACTTCAAAACAGACAAAAATAAATTAAAAAACCAACCAACTAAACACACTTCCATTGACCAGCCCATTTTAAAAATTGAGAATTGCAGCGTTTCATTTTAATAGTTTGACGGCCCTGGAGACTCATGTCCTGATTATCCTCAGCTGCACATGGGTATTTTCCTGCCAGTGTGACTCAGCCTAGAGGGGTGAGCCCAATTCTCAGATCAGATGTCAGTTCACTGTAAAGCCTTCTACCAGTGCAGTCATTCTAACGAGACAGCCACCGAAGGAGCTAATCATGCAGTTTATGTACTCGTGTGGGCACCAGAGTCCCATCGATAGCACCATCAGTTAGGAAACAGGGTGGGCAGTAGAGTTTTCCCACAATGCAACACACTTGTAGGGTTAGAGTGTCGACATGGGGTTAGGGTGCTATGCACTCGGGGACAAGGTTACTTTGACTCAGGTCTGTGCACTGCTGTGTGGACACCAGAGCCCTAGGTTTGAGCATGGGTCAGAAAATCCTTTACCTAGGCTTAAAATGCAGTGTAGACACTCAAGCCCAGGGTTCCCTGACATAGGTCAGCTGACCCGAGTCCCACTAACCCTAGGCTTACATTGCTGTGTGGACATACCCCATGTGGCCCATCCGGACCTCCAGCAGAGTTTTGGCCCTGTAAGAAGTGCAGTGTCTGGCCTCATGGGTGTTAACATACCACATGCAAACATGAAGTAAGAGAGGAGTTTTAAAGTATTTCTTTCTTCATTTATCTGCCTGAGTCAACTTTAGTAGGTGTATCAAGCATTGCAGGAGACACGCTGGAACCTGATGCTGGTGGCTTGGGCAGGGAAGTGAAAGAAGAAAGTTTTGGTTTTTTTTTAAACCAAAGCACTGCTGTTCACCTTTACAGGGAGAAGGGCTGTGTCATTTCCATAGATCTTGACATCAATACAAACGACCTTCAAGCTGAATACAACTTATTATCCCTGAGAAAAATATGTGATTCTGCTAAACTCAGAAAAGAACTACACCCGCCTAGTTCAGCTGAAGGAAAAGAGTAAAAAAAAGCGGCTGCAAACCCTTACAGATCACACAGTGTCTCCACTGGCTACAGCAGGGCAACGGGAAGGTAGACTCCTGGAGTCTGCCATAGAATCACTGAGTGTCTTTGAGCAAATCATTTGCCTCTCTGCCTCAGTTTCCCCATGTGTAAAACAGAGATAATGCTTCCCTACCTCGCAGGGGTGAGGCAGCCTAATTCACACTTGTATCGCCCTTGGAATCTCAGGTGGCAGGGGCTATAAAATGAAAAGTACGTTCCCCCTCGTTACCTCTCGAGCCTCCTAGTAATCCACACACAGGTTTTCCTGCTGAGATTTATCTTATTCTTGCACCACCTTCAAGCAGCGTTTATACACCTTTCAGATGACAGCAAATATTCATATCAAAACAAGAAAAGTTCTGGTGTCAGGAGACCCACGTAACGATGGGGAACTGCTCTGGGATTTCCAGATGTTTGGCTACTTGTGTAAGCTGTAGGATCGCTGCCATAACGAATGAAGACATGGCTGGATTTGGAAAATGGAAGAGTCTCTTAGGGAGACTGAATCCCACCCTGAAACTGAGTAGCTTCTTCACTACAATGAATGTGAATTAATTAGGTCTGACTCACTATTATAGTCAACCCACAACCTCACCCTGTTTTCTAACTGATACCCCTGTGAGGTAGGGAAGCAAGATACCGTTTTATAGAAGACAGAGCAACTTGCCAAAATCACAGCAGCAGAGCCAAGAACAGAACCCCGCTGGCCTCCCCGTTCCTGCTCTCACCACCAGACAATCCTCATCCCAAGTTAGGGGGAAAAGCTACAACACAAAACCCACCAGAATGTGAGAGGACAAAGCCAAGTCTCCAAAAGCCACTGAGAGCCCCCACCCTGTTCCACCTCAGTTAAAGCAAAGACCAGGTGATGGGTATAACCTTACCCATTTTCTTAGGCAGCAAGTAGACGTCCTGTTTGTAGCGCCCTTCAGGGGCATTGTAGAGCTCTATCAAAGCCAGAGCCTGGGAATAAAACAACACATCTGGCTGAGTAACTCGCATGTACCATGGAGCAAGATACACCTCTTGCTCACCCAAATTCTGCTCACCTGAGTGGTTGCGGTGATGGACAATACAAAGGTGGGAACAGTGGAACAGCTCAGGTTCAACAGGCGGCCCTGAGAAATAAAATAAATAAGCTCCTTAATTCACATGGTACCTTTCAGCCTGGAGGATCCCAAAAGAAGAATACAGAAACTGCTTCAAATCATCAATGAAATGCAGCCCTGCTGGGGTGGAGTGCAACAGTCCTGAAGAGCACATAGCAACACTCAACAGAAGTGAGAAATCCTGTTCCCAGTGGAACCTGCAGGGGGTTCTAGGGACACAGGGAGGTAGAAAACTCAAACGGGACTTTCAATACCGAGGCCAAGCCCTGTACTTGTGTGAAAAGGGCCATGGAATTAGCTAACAGCCCGCACCGTCAGGAGCGCACCACTTTCCCAGCCCCGCGCTGGGCACTGGCTCAGACCCCGGGGTAGTGCCACCTGGTCAATCATCAACACCCCCATGGCGCTGCTGGAGCTTTCCCATCCGAGTACTGACTAGCCAGGCCCAGTTTAGCTTGTGAGAGCTGACGAGATCACAACCTGGGGGGAACAGAGTTAGGGAGAGAGAAAGACATGCATGGGAATGCAGCCACCTGTTCCTTTGTGAAAGCCACCGGAAATATTTGACAGCAGCTTGCTGCCTTTGGCAACTTTCTTAACAGTAGGTTGTAGCCCTAGGAAACCACCATATATATAGCTCATTGTCCCAGCAGTCCTCAACTGAATCTCTGCGGCTGAGCCATCAGTGATGGCTAAAAGCTCAGTCAAACGATTTCAGAAGAATGAAATCTGACAAAATACCAGTGGGTGGGCTGCTGTGGATCACAGGCAGAGCGGGAAACACTGGAGCTGTTCGGACCATACAATATGCCAGAGGGACAGACACAGCAGGGCTTTAGGAGCTAACAAATCCTTCTACCCAAAGAGACATTGGTGAGCTGCTTGGGCCTATGCAGCAATCTCTAGAGGTTCTTGAGCTCCATGGCTCATTCAACCCTAGGCAGCCCACTAGGGTAACAGTGCCTGACCTTCATGTGCTACTTACCTCTGCCAGCAGCACTATCCTCTTCCCGTCTGGCCAGATGACATGGTCTACCTGAGATCTCACCCTTTCCCAGGTCAGCTCAGGTGTACGTAAGCTCGCCTGAAATACAGCATTTAAACAGTTCAAGTGTGGCAAAAATATCAGAAAATAGCAGCTACAGAGCAGCAAGGGAGCGGGGAAATAACACATATAATCCACTGACACTGTTCTCCAGGCCTGATCTCTGTCTCATATGTTATATGGGTCACTTATTAATTTATTGTAGGCTGGAGATCTAACAACAGCTGTAGTTTGAATTCTTCTGATTGCAAAGCTAGCTACAAAGCAGGATGAAAACAATTTACGATTGTTTACAATTTACAATCATGAACATTAGGCCATCTTGTTGCGGGTGTCATCTTTCTTTCCAGCAACATGGTGGCTGGCAGCGGGGTACAGAGAAAAGGCGACTGTCACCATGTGTCTATGGGCAAAACAAGTCTTTCTCCTATGGGACTGCTTATAGCAACAAACACCTTCTGGACTGGCACCGCAAGGAAGAGACCGTCCTATTTTCCTGCTTAACTCCAAACACAGATGAGCAGATTTAAAGTTCTGAACAGTAATTTGCATAATTTGCACCTGGATTACAAGCAGCGTGCTGAATCCCACTCTGATACAATTTTAAACCGACTTACAAGTCTCAGCAAGACCCTTAATGATTGAATAATGTGAAAGTGCTGCTCTAATTAGCTTGCTACTGGGAAGGAGTAAAAAGGGCCATTCTACTCTTCCAGGTTTTATTTCTGAAGCTAAACTAGTGTGAGCTCAGCTCTTTTGAATCCTTTGAGGACACCACTGAAGTTACGAAGACATTTTTGGCAGCACAAAATAGTTGGTAGGGGTGGAGGTCTAGCTTATTATGCAGCCTTCTCATGCCAGCCAGTCAGAACAATGAGCACTAGTCAGGCACCGCTACTATTGACTGACTGATCTCAGAAGCTTTCAACACTATTGAGTATGAGAGCGAGGACGGATGAGGGGAATCAATTAAATGAATGTAAGAATGTAAGAAACCCCCTCCCAGGACATACACCAGAAAACAGTCCAGTTCTTACCACATCAATTTCAGTGTTGGAATGTCCCATGTTACACACAATACAACTGTTCTTCATTCTGTCTAGATGTTCTCTTGTCACTACGTTCTTGTTACCTTTAAACCCAGAAATATATGGTAATACATACGAACGCTGACATAGCTACAGTAAGTTCACCAGTACAGCCCACTCCAACCAGCTGAGTTTTACTCGATGAGAAGTTTTGGAAAAAGGCATTAATTTTTTCATGAATTTTCCAAAAACTAGAGTAAAAACTAAATTTATTACATACATACACACAGAGACAGAGACAGACACACACAGTGAAGTAGGAACCTGGCTCTTTGGCCAGCAAATGAGAGGTATGCACGAATCTATTCAGATAAAATAGACTAAAAACCCTGCTCCCCAAGGAACTTCCACCCCAAATTCAAATTAAACTCTCTGGTGTTTGAATTAGCTCCCCCTCCAGTGCCTGCACACACTATATTCTGTTCTGCTGAACCATGGTACTTCCTGTTCCAAGCCACAGCCCAGAAGGACTAAAATAGTTTGAGCGTCCTCACTGTATTTCTGCAATGAGGAAGTACCGGGAACCTCTCAGAGAAGAGGATAGCAGTGAGCCTGCTCTCACAAAATGCCTAGCCCAGTTTTGCAGATGCACGAGCTTCTTGTTGTTCTAATGAGTGTCTGAACTCTTAGATGCTTAGAGAAGAACAACTTTGTGAAGGTCTAGAAACAAGCAGGTCAAAGTCTCATGTACCGTAGCTGCTTATCACCTCATGTGAGCTAAGGTGTTCACCATACTGGACATACACAGCTCTTGGTTGTGGGAAGAGTCTGAAGTAGACTCAACAGCCTTCTGCAGTATTTACTGGGTGCAGGTAGCTGTGCTCTGGCCATTTTTCATAGCTCCATTGGCTGCTGTTCCCCAAGCTAAGCAAGCTAAAGGTGACAGATTAAGTGTGTTCCTGGACTGTCATGAGCAGAGCCAAAGCTCCAGCAGCCAATGACAGTGTATGGGTCTGTGACCAGCAACTAATGTGAAAGTGCCTCCTTGCTTGGCAGGCTATCATTGGCTGCTGGGAGTTAGCAACTTTACCAGTATCCTATCAGTACCCGTTATTTTTATTCTATCCTGCCCAACTCCAAGGGGAGGGGTTTGACCAGCCTATCTAGTACACTTCACCTTACAGGTACTCCCACTGCCCTGTGATATACGTACCTGTACAGGTGATGACAATGTCAACTTGTCTGATAACCTCATTGAGTTTCACAAGGCGGAATCCATCCATACTGAGAGAGGACAGAGAAAAATGTATAGAATCTGAGGATTGGCTGAAACGTACCAGACTCAAACACCCCAATGTGAGTCTCAGCTACTGACATTAACCCTCTGGGGCCAGAGATTGGGAATGCCTGATGCAGCACACTGATGGATTTGTAGTAGCACCAAGAACAGTGCTGGCTAGAGGACCTTAAGTGGGGTTGTGGGAAAAGTGACACTTTGAAAGTGACACTGTGGGGTTCCATGTCCTCTATCATTCCAGATGAAAGAGTTTCAAGTATATTCCAAGATGGCCTTTCTAGCTGTCAACCCTGCAAACTGCACTTGGGATCTGAAAATCCATCTCTACAAACAATACAGAAATTAGGTCAATGTTTTCAAACCTGGCTGCCTAACTCCATACTTAGGCACCAAAATTAGTGGCCTAAACAGCTCCTACTGACTTCAGTGGCAATTGCAGGTGTCAGCATATCTGAAAACAAGGCCATATTTCTTTAGGATCCTAAATATGGATTTATGAATGTAACTCCAGGACTTCTGGCTTGAAACATCTGGGTTTAGACTTTTTCCCATGGTAACCACCCAATCCCCCTCATTAAAATCCCTCCTGCGATATTACTTCTATGATGCCCATGAGGTGTATGATCATAATTACAATAAAACACAAACACAAGTTGTTTCCTCCTCTGGGTTTCTCTGTGTCTCCCATCCTCTCTATGGCTGTCTTTTACAGGGTAAAGGGCTGTCTATCTTTGTGACTTGTACCGTGCTGGATATATTGTTGGTATGAAGCAATCAAATTAACAATAAATTGATGCATAAGGCAGAAAGGTCACCAGCTCACTCCTTTACAGCTGGATTGTCTCCTGCAGGTTTGTGCATGTTACCAAGCAGATAGGATCAAAGATGCATGGATCAGCTCTGCTGAGTAAGCAAAGCCTAGTAGTTACTTTTCTGACCATAACTGCACTTTGGAAGTTAGATGTTAGAAGGAAAGAAGCTGGTGTGTTTAACAAGGCCCTAAATCTCCTGGTACTTTGCAAAATGACTACCGTACCTTTCCAACCCCTTTTAGCTGCAGTTCTTAAGCATAAGTGGTATCTCCACAATAAGCCAGATTTCATTTGGAGAAAATGAGGCCAGAGATCATTGCAACACCCGCACATGAGAGGATAGCTCTGTGCTTTCAGCCCCGGTTACAGCACCAGGATTTGGAATGTATGATCTGTAACTGGATGATGTGAGAAACTGACATGTTCCTTCAGTGGACTCCCCCACTGAACACAAACTGGGGCAAAATATGATATTCAGAATTAAAATTCTAATATCACTACAATCCATAACAATCTGGCAGTCTCACAGTCACTAAACCTTCAACTGCCTCTTAAAACATCTGCTATCTCTCATAGTTGAGCTGGCTTATCAGTAGATAGAGATTAGCAGGCTGTTCCTGAGGAAAGTGACCCATTACTGATAGCAGCTGTGAGCAACAGATCACCCTGAACCTGTGGAGCTGGGACAAAGTCATTTTCAGCACTCCTCCAGAGAGTGATTGACACTGACGGGATCCTGGCCCCAGTCTTACTCTGACTGAGAACAACCTATGGAAGGAACCAGACTCCCCGCTGCCCCTTACCAGGCTTGCAGGGCACAGATGGGATCGATCTCTGTCACATACACTATGGAGCCCATGGCCTTCAAAGCAGCACAGCAGCCCTTTCCAACCTGCAGAGGGAGACGAGCACAAGGGCAGAGGATGAGATGTCAATATTACCACAGTGCACAGTATAGTACGGCAAGCACAGTCTGCTCCCGACAGAAAGGTGAAAATCTCCCCTCCTCTGTATTCAGCCACGCCACACCCTGCTGATGTACGGTGAACTTAACACACGGGGGAAAAAAAAGTCCCTTGAAATATGGAGCATAACTAACTTTGCCGCAGTGTTGCCAGAGATAGGACCCAAAGCAAAACCCCAGAGCCAAATGCAACCCAACTTTAGATGAGGCTGGATCTGCCCCAAACTTTGTGGCCGGTACTAGAGAGCATTGCATTAAAATCCTGGATTCGGTTTAACTCCAGGAACGCGAGGGATCTGGATCAGGCCCTAATTTTAGTAACAACATAACCAGATATTTGAAAAATTCCATTATAGTACCACACAGTTCCTTTTCTTCATACCTCCCACCCCTAGAAAGCAGCAAGCCTGGTGCATTAAAAAAAACACCAAACTTCTCACTCTGGGAAAGTCTAAGGCCATGTCTATACAACAGATGCTACAGTGGCATCGCTATGTGGCCATCGCCATGCTGCTGTAACCGCATGGCATAGATGCACACTACAGTGACAAAAAGGGTTTCTCCACTGTTGTGGGAACTCCACCTCCACGAGTGATGGTAACTGGGTTGATGGAAGCATTCTTTCATACACCCAGTTGTGTCTACACCAGGGGTTAGGTTAACATTATTACAGTGCACCGGATGTGGATTTTTCACACTCCAAGCTCTGTGGCTTTGTCGACCTAAGTTTTAAGTGCAGACCAGACCTAAGGGGTTCTTACAACCTTTAATCTATTTGGATAGCTCAATATCAATGTTTTAATTTCCCAGTGTTAACTAACTTTACCCTTTACACACTCAGGAAACCTCATAGTGGAATTCAAGGGCATGGCTGACTGGCCAAGAATTCCCCGAATATGTTTGATTGTGCAATCATTCCACAGGCTTACTGGAACATGTGATCACCAAGTGCACTCAACTTTTAGATCAGAGTCGAACCACCTGATGTTTGAATCATGTGAAATGATTTGGGGGTTCTCAGTCCAGATCAGAACACACCCCACTATAACAGCTACTAACTAGTCCACATGTTGGCAGCCCCAGCTGAGGGAGGGGGTTGGAATATGGAGACTGAACTCCCTACTTTCATCTACAGAGATGATCCCTCCAGATCAGGTGTGAAAGCTCATTGGCAGGTCAACATTAAGATGGATTAATTGATCTTTCTTGACCATATTTCAGTGTGCAATGCCACAGCACACATCTCGCCCCCCCACCCCTCCCCAGCATCAAACTTCTAAGTACTTTTAAAAATCTATTGGTACAAGAAAAGAAAAATGCAGAGAAATTGTAACAGGGGAAAAACCCTTCATTATTGTCTAATTGGGCCCATTATTTTAAAAGCAAGTTTTAACATAACTGCAGATGAAGACAGAAGCCACAGAGATACAAAGCACGCTAGGATCAAGCTACGAGAAGAGAAGCCCTAATTTTATGTGCAGCAACCACTCGATGTAACACACAAAGCAAATTCTGTGTGATGAAATATTAAAGTTTTACCTCTCCATAGCCACAGACCACCACTTGCTTTCCTCCAAACATCATGTCCGTCGTCCTTTTAAGGCTAAGAAAAAGTGCAAGAATTAAAACAACAGAGATTAGACGCAACCCCCAGTGCCAGGGTATAAAACTTAACACAGGCCAGTATTTAATGGGCAATAATGATAACGTCTCAGAAATAAGACTAGTGCTGCTACAGACAGGGTTTTTGGGCTCAGCTGATGGGAAATCCCCTCTGTCAAAGCCTATTCCATCCCACAGACAACACTGCATTTGGTGGGCTGACCATGTTCCTTTGCAGGACCACTGAAAGAATCCCAGATTTCTTCCCCAAAGTATAATTGTCTAAATGGATATATGTGTAAATCCTTTGGATCTGAAAGGGAATTACAAGTGTGTATTTCAAGGGCAAAATCTGGCCCATTGTTTCTTCTGGGGATCACAAAGTGGGAACCTCAAGGCCCCTCCAGAACCAGTCTTCCTCATGGTAGCACAGAGTGCTACCACCCAAGGCCTGGGGCTAGAAAGAAGGAGAATTTTCTACACAATGGCACCCAGAAGAGACTTGCTAGGGAAGACAAACAGTGGTTTCCTGGCACAATCCTGATGATTTGTACAAATAAGACTCTTCCTTCCAGTCTGTTTCTTCTTAGCTCTTCCTAAGAGTGTCCTACATTACAGCCTATTTTTAGCATGAAAGTGAATAGGTTAGCAGTGTGGGGAAGGCAAAATTCCCTTACTTTCCCAATGAATTTAGACAGAAATCCCTGCAGATTTAGCTGCACTTTTGCACAGATTTTCTCTGGCCCAGTTTAAGAGGTCTGAGAGAGGCTTTATATTAGAGCTCAATTTACTTACGTCTATTACAATTTAACGTGACACAGCAAGATAATAAGGAGGTGTTTTGAATGTCTACATTGCAAATAGAAAAGGAGTACTTGTGGCACCTTAGAGACTAACCAAATTGGTTAGTCTCTAAGGTGCCACAAGTCCTCCTTTTCCTTTTGCGAATACAGACTAACACGGCTGCTACTCTGAAACCTACATTGCAAATAGTCACTGATCATTAACACATGCTACATACACACAGGTGCACCTAACTTCTCATTCTGTCATGATGAAAATCTGGAAGCAATTCTTCCTTCGACTGTAAGACTCCTGGGGCAGGGACAGTGTTTTCATTACACTCATGTACTTTGTCCAGCACAATGAGACCCTGATCCCTGACTGGGTGCCTAGGTGCTGCTACAATGTAAGTAACAGTAGTTATATAAAACAGTTGTATTAGCCCTAAGAGCCATTTAGTTTCACAAAACTACTTTAAAGGCACCCAAGAGACTTTGACATAAGTCATTCTATATCTAGTCACCTATATGCCCTGCATCACTAGAATTTGTAAAGGGCTCAGGAGAGATCGATTGTATTTGAACACCCTGGGAAGGCAGGGAAATATTATCATCCCTTTTTGCAATGGTGGATTGAGGCACAGAGATTCAGCAACCTGCCCAAGGCCACACAGCAAGTGTATGGCCAAGCTAAGAATTGAACTCACATCTTCTGAGTCTGAGCCAGTACCTTAGTCACAAGACCATCGTTCTCATGTCATCCAAGGAAAGAAAAAAACAAATGAAAGCACAAGATTCACTGATGCAGGAGGCTAGCGTCTACTGCTGGGGCTGGATTTGCAGTGCTGGACCCTAAAACTGATGGGAACAAATCTTCTGATTTAAGGCATCGGCTGATCACCACAAGATCAGAAGTGTTTCCGTCCCAGTTCCCCTGCACAGCGTGAGCGCTACTGATTAGGTACAATATTGGGGAATCTCTACCTTCCACTGAAACATTAGGTATTAGGCAATGAAGGACACGGGATGTTAGATTAAATGGAAAAATGGTCTGAGCCACTAAGGCAAATCCTGTGTTCTTACAAGAAATTAAACTTTAACATTTCCACATGACCCCTTAGAACATTAAGAATGGCCATACTGGGTCAGACCAATGGTCCATCTAGCCCAGTATCCCGTCTCAGACAGTGGCCGGTACCAGAGTTTCAGGGGGGTGTACAGGTCAGCGCAATTTTGGAGTTATCTACTCCTGTCTTCTCCTCCAGGTTTCTGGCAGTCAGAGCTTTAGGATCACCACGTGCATGGGGTTACATCCCTGACCATCTTGGCTAATAGCCATTGATGGGCCTGTCCTCCAGGAACTTATCTAGTTCATTTTTGAACCCAGTTATACTTTTGGCCATCACAACATTCCATGGCAATAAGTTTCACAGGTTAGCTGTGGGTTGCGTGAAAAGGTATTTCTTCTTGTTTGTATTAAACCTGCTGCCTATTCATTTCATGGGGTGAGCCTGGGTTTTGAATTGTGGGAGAGGGTAAACAACACTTGCCTATTCACTTTTTCCACTCCATTCATGATTTTATAAACCACTATCGTATCCCCCCTTAACCATCTCTTTTCTAAGCTGAACACCCCTAATGTTTTTCATCTCTCCGCATACGGAGCAGTTCTGTACCCTTGAGAATCTTTGCTGTCCTTTTTTTAAACCTTTTCCGGTTCCACTGTATCCTTTTTGAGATGGGTGACCAGAACCAGACACAGTATTCAAGGGGTAGGCGTACTATGCATTTTATAGTGGCATTATAATATTTTCTCATTTTCTATCCCTTTCCTAATAGTTCCTAACATCGTCAGCCTTTTTGACAGTTACTCTGTGTTGAGCTGAGGTTTTCAGAGAACTATTCACAATGACTCCAGATCTCTTTCTTGAATGGTAACAGTTAATTTAAAACCCATCATTATATAGGTATAGTTGGGTTGATTTTTTCCAGTGTGCATTACTTTTCACTTATCAATTTTGAATTTCATCTGGCATTTTGTTGCCCAGTCACCCAGTTTAGTGGACTTCTGTCTTTTCTAAACACACCCAAGCATGGAAGTCATACAGAGTGCTCTATTTAGTCAGGGAGCTACATACCCATCAAGAATGGATTCTCTGCAGCAGTAGAGGTTGTCAAACTTCTGTTTGGTGACAGAGTCGTTGACGTTCATAGCTGGGACACAGAGTTTTCCAGCTTTAGATAACTGGTATAACCTGTAAGGAATAAGGGAGAGAACAGGAGAATGAAAAACGAACTGAGAAAGGTTTTCCTATGTTCTGCCTCCAAATGCTCTTACCTCTCTTGATTAGCTGGTAAGGAGTGGCACACATCTCCATAGCCAAAGTTAGCACCTACCTGTGAACATCCTCCCAATTCTAGCATGGGAGGTATATCCCTCATTTCGTAAACGCATTTATGCTTGTCCCGTCCAGAAAAATTGCCAGTACCAGATTAGAATCTAAAGCATGTTCTGTCCTTGGCTCCTTTACATTTTTATCAAGTGCATGACAGTATGCTTCTTCCAACTTCAGATCAATACCCTTTGGTGCCCTTTCAACGCAAAATATGTGTGTTCCTAAAGCCCTCCTCCCACATTTCTTACAATTTAGGTGCAAGTAGTAAGAGCTGGTCACAGCGAGAGACTTAAAACAGCCTTACAAAGTGCAACCACTAAGATGGGTATTTGGACCAAATCACTTATTTTAAATGGCACAGTCAGCACAGGTTTCAGAGTAACAGCCGTGTTAGTCTGTATTCGAAAAAAAGAAAAGGAGGACTTGTGGCACCGTAGAGACTAACCAATTTATTTGAGCATAAGCTTTCGTGAGCTACAGCTCACTTCATCGGATGCATACTGTGGAAAGTGTAGAAGATCTTTTTACACACACAAAGCATGAAAAAAATACCTCCCCCCACCCCACTCTCCTGCCGGTAATAGCTTATCTAAAGTGATCACTCTCTTTATAATGTGTATGATAATCAAGTTGGGCCATTTCCAGCACAAATCCAGGTTTTCTCACCCCCCCCCCAAACCCACTCTCCTGCTGGTAATAGCTTATCTAAAGTGACCACTCTCCTTACAATGTGTATGATAATCAAGGTGGGCCATTTCCAGCACAAATCCAGGGTTTAACAAGAACGTCTGGAGGGGGAGGGGGGTAGGAAAAAACAAGGGGAAATAGGTTACCTTGCGTAATGACTTAGCCACTCCCAGTCTCCATTCAAGCCTAAGTTAATTGTATCCAATTTGCAAATGAATTCCAATTCAACAGTTTCTCGCTGGACTCTGGATTTGAAGTTTTTTTGTGGAACACAATGCCATCCACAGCCTCAGAAACAACTCTGACATCATAATCAAAAAGGCTGACAAAGGAGGTGCTGTTGTCATCATGAATAGGTCGGAATATGAACAAGAGGCTGCTTGGCAGCTCTCCAGCACCACTTTCTACAAGCCATTACCCTCTGATCCCACTGAGAGTTACCGAAAGAAACTACAGCATTTGCTCAAGAAACTCCCTGAAAAAAGCACAAGATCAAATCCGCACAGACACATCCCTGGAACCCCGACCTGGGATATTCTATCTACTACCCAAGATCCATAAACCTGGAAATCCTGGGCGCCCCATCATCTCAGGCATTGGCACCCTGACAGCAGGATTGTCTGGCTATGTAGACTCCCTCCTCAGGCCCTACACTCCCAGCACTCCCAGCTACCTTCGAGACACCACTGACTTCCTGAGGAAACTATAATCCATCGGTGATCTTCCTGATAACACCATCCTGGCCACTATGGATGCAGAAGCCCTCTGCACCAACATTCCACACAAAGATGGACTACAAGCCGTCAAGAACACTATCCCCGATAATGTCACGGCAAACCTGGTGGCTGAACTTTGTGACTTTGTCCTTACCCATAACTATTTCACATTTGGGGACAATGTATACCTTCAGATCAGCGGCACTGCTATGGGTACCCGCATGGCCCCACAGTATGCCAACATTTTTATGGCTGACTTAGAACAACGCTTCCTCAGCTCTTGTCCCCTAACGCCCCTACTCTACTTGCGCTATATTGATGACATCTTCATCATCTGGACCCATGGAAAAGAAGCCCTTGAGGAATTCCACCATGATTTCAACAATTTCCATCCCACCATCAACCTCAGCCTGGTCCAGTCCACACAAGAGATCCACTTGCTGGACACTACAGTGCTAATAAACGATGGTCGCATAAACACCATCCTATATCAGAAACCTACTGACTGCTATTCCTACCTACATGCCTCCAGCTTTCACCCTGACCACACCACACGATCCATCGTCTACAGCCAAGTTCTGCGATACAACCGCATTTGCTCCAACCCCTCAGACAGAGACAAACACCTACAAGATCTCTATCAAGCATTCTTACAACTACAACACCCACCTGCGGAAGTGAAGAAACAGATTGATAGAGCCAGAAGAGTTCCCAGAAGTCACCTACTACAGGACAGGCCTAACAAAGAAAATAACAGAACGCCACTAGCCGTCACCTGCAGCCCCCAACTAAAGCCCCTCCAACGCATTATTAAGGATCTACAACCTATCCTGAAGGATGACCCAACACTCTCACAAATCTTGGGAGACAGGCCAGTCCTTGCCTACAGACAGCCCCCCAACCTGAAGAAAATACTCACCAGCAACCACATACCACACAACAGAACCACTAACCCAGGAACCTATCCTTGCAACAAAGCCCTTTGCCAACTGTGCCCACATATCTATTCAGGGGACACCATCACAGGGCCTAATAACATCAGCCACACTATCAGAGGCTTGTTCACCTGCACATCCACCAATGTGATCTATGCCATCATGTGCCAGCAATGCCCCTCTGCCAGGTACATTGGTCAAACTGGACAGTCTCTTCGTAAAAGAATAAATGGACACAAATCAGATGTCAAGAATTATAATATTCATAAACCAGTCGGAGAACACTTCAATCTCTCTGGTCACGCGATTACAGACATGAAAGTTGCGATATTACAACAAAAAAACTTCAAATCCAGAGTCCAGCGAGAAACTGTTGAACTGGAATTCATTTGCAAATTGGATACAATTAACTTAGGCTTGAATAGAGACTGGGAGTGGCTAAGTCATTATGCAAGGTAACCTATTTCCCCTTGTTTTTTCCTACCCCCCCTCCCAGACGTTCTTGTTAAACCCTGGATTTGTGCTGGAAATGGCCCACCTTGATTATCATACACATTGTAAGGCGAGTGGTCACTTTAGATAAGCTATTACCAGCAGGAGAGTGGGTTTACCAGCAGGAGAGTGTGTGTGGGGGGGGGAGAAAACCTGGATTTGTGCTGGAAATGGCCCAACTTGATTATCATACACATTGTAAAGAGAGTGATCACTTTAGATAAGCTATTACCAGCAGGAGAGTGGGGTGGGGGGAGGTATTTTTTCATGCTTTGTGTGTGTAAAAAGATCTTCTACACTTTCCACAGTATGCATCCGATGAAGCGAGCTGTAGCTCACGAAAGCTGATGCTCAAATAAATTGGTTAGTCTCTAAGGTGCCACAGACAGCACACTGACTGCAACGTAAGGCAAGTTACAATCATGCTGTAGTATGTGCTGTGTTGAACTTTTTTTACTGGCAATAGACAGAAATGCATCTCTCTATGGAAGTACTCAGCTATGATTAACTATTATGAGAGTGAAAACATAAACAAGATAACAAATCTAAATTCTAGACTACAAACAGGAAGAGAACCTGAAAGTATTCAATTGTTATGTGTAGGGCTTTGGTACGGAGCCCGGAGCTGGAGTGAGGAGCAGCTCCGGAGCAGTGGAGCTGCAGGTTTTTGCCTGGGGCTGGAGCGGAGCCGGAGCACAGCTCCAAAGCCCTGGTTATGTGTTCAAGAGTTGGCTGGTATCCTGCAAACCAGAATGTGAACTATCAGCTCTCTCACAAATATACACTGAGTACAATTATGCCTTCTCCAGAAGACTTTCTTCTTGCTCTCTACTGTTTACCACAACCTGGACAACACTTCTGTGCACAGACTGCCCAACTGTGTATTTCCTTCATTGCACACTCTGACCCACCTACAAGCCTCAAGTGTTAGCTCCCAGATACAGTGATTTCCCATACCAAATGCTTCAAAAACTAAACGTGTCCATTTGGATGAAGAGTTTTGTGTTCCCTGTGTGCGTCCCATCAGCATCCTTAACTCAGACCTTAGCCACTGAAGCAAGAATGCAGGGAGTTACCCTTAACCTTACTTTGCTCTCTACACATCTGCCTTGCCCATACATCTCTGACTGCCACTGATAGAATACTGTCAAATCAGGTCCTTTTCTTCACCCTGCCTCTGCTGAAATCTTAATCAGGTTTCAGCCAGCACTTCCTATCTCCACAGTTTCAATTCCCTTTTTCACAGCATGCCTAGATCCCTATTCTAAACTTCAGCCAGTTTCGAGAGCTGCAGCCATATTATGCTCTCACTGCAAGAAAAAAAAAAAAGACTGCTGCCCTCATCCTCTGCCACCTTTGCTAGCTTCCCATTCCTCCCTACTGTTCTGACTCACCTTCCCTACCTTGCAATCCATCGCCTCCTCCAACTGAAAACTGACTTGCTGATTTGCTCAAACCACACACTTGCTCAGACCTTCCTTCTGATTTTGTTAATCACTTCTCCCACTACTCCTCTGCTTCCATAGGCTGAGGTATGGGTGTCACGCATTTATGCTGACTTGTCTGTCTGGAATTCTCCCCCTCCCTCAAGCTATGGAGTCATTTCCTCCTACAATCTCACTCCTTCCCGTGCACTTCAGTTTGAGATTGACTCTAAGCTTCTCACTTTTGCCAAAGCCAACTACACTTTCTCCTTGCACTGTAACACCAATCCTCACTCCTCTTCTCACCGTCCCTTCCTCTTCACATCCCTGGCAAGGCAGGCACGTATTATTCCCATGTTACAGACGGGAAAAAGAGGTTAGATGTTTTCTCAAGCTCACACAAGAGTCAATGGCAGAATCAGAATGAGAACTTAGAAGTTCCTACCTCCTAGTCTCAGGTTCAGATCATTAGACGTTTTCAAGTTTATTTTTAGATGGGGAGAGTAAATGTGACTTTTTATTTTTTAAGAGCTAATCCACACCAACAGGAAACTACTGCAAGGCTGTATTTGTAGGATCAAAGTTCAGGCAACAGGCTGAGATATGGTATGTCACAGCTTCTTGTGAGTGCTGAGTATGTGAGACACACACAGGATCCTTTTCCCAAAGGGCTATGTGCTTGCTGTGGATACAGCTCCATTACCTGTGGACCCCAGTCACACTCTCTTCTACTATCCCCTTGATCTTCTTAAACATGTTGGGGTATTTCTTGTAAATCCAGTGGGTCAGGTCCCCTCCATCATCCAAGATCTGTAATGAGAAAGTTGCACCAAGTCACTGTACTGAAAACCAGCGAGGCCATTGACCTCCTTCGTTAATAACACCACAGGTAAATTATTCACGGAATTCCAGCTTCTGAAGCAAGTCCACATCTTGGTAAGATGTAGGCCATAGGGCCGTTGCAACACCCCAGACAAAGCCAAGACAAGGACTACTCAATGGAGCAATGACACTTTGGTTACATTTTTGTTTAATGAGGCTGGAGAGGGACTGCTCAGGCCCTCAGGATTTATCCTCAGATTAGGGACAGCGCAAACAGCAGCAGTGCAAGCTCCAGCAGGAGGGACCATCTCTGGAAGTGACAGGGAAATGTTTGTTGACCATAGCCCAGTCTCTGGCCTTTCTGCTCTGACTGTGAACAGTGAGGCCAACTAATGACAACTGTAATAATAATTTTATATTGGGAAACCCATTGTGTTTCACATAGGCCACTGAACAGTCTTTAGTCAGTAACTTTTGGTCACACCCTACCCAGGCTGGATTTGAATTTGGAACCTAGAAATACCAGGCTTCCTAACAGCTCACCAATCCCCTGAACCATCCAGTCCCTCCTAATGAACCACTTTACCAAAGGAGATAAAAGCCACATTATAAAAGACATTCCTTATGGAATGTGCTCCTCATGGTGGAATGTTAATAGCCAAACTTATTGCTTTATTAAAACAATTAAAATGAGCAGATCTGCTTATGCTGGTTTGATGCTAAATACAAGTTAAGTGCTCTCTGAAAAATTAATGCCTTACTACGGACCATAATTCAGCCTAGAATCCTAGAAATTAGAGACGGAAAAAGATCTCAAGCTTTCTAATCCAGTGAGCTATGGCCCCCTTGGGGACCCAGAAAGGGTTCACAGGGGAGTGTTTGGGAATTTGTTTTTAATTGATATGCCCATTTTTGTTTTTTTTTTCTAATTAAGAAACTAATAAAATAAGCTTAACAATCACCTGTTTTACCTATGGGTCTGCATCTTATGCTGCAGCTGCTGTGGTGCTGGCAGCCTCTCTCTGCCCTCCACTCCTACAGGGGGCTTCCAACAGGGAGACTTGCTGCTCTGGGACGCTTTCAGCAGGAAGTCTCCTGTCTGAAAGCCCCCTGCTGGAGAAGAGAGAGAAGGGATACTAAAACAGTGCTGCCTGCGGCACCAGCATCGGCCAACAGGGCAATGGGGCGGGGCAGAGGAAAAGACAGGTGCATTTTACTTTACAATGGGACAGTTTTTACTAAGTGCTAAGTCTACATGTTGCAAACATTGGGCTGAAGATGATGATGATTTTAATGCAGTTAAGCAGAAAAGGAAGAAAAGTAGACAATATGATAACTAGAGGATGTTTGGATTTTCATGTCTTGTGTCCAGGGCCAGTTGCCAGAACAAGCTAAGAAGAATCAATATTTTGCACTGCAGCTACATGAATCCACAGACACAGCAAACATGGCTCAGCTTCTGTG
Source organism: Eretmochelys imbricata (assembly GCF_965152235.1). NCBI lineage: Eukaryota > Metazoa > Chordata > Testudines > Cheloniidae > Eretmochelys > Eretmochelys imbricata. The sequence goes on from NC_135572.1 coordinate 355,358,007, forward strand.
TCATGTGAGATTTATTAAAGCAGGTGCAATAGTGGAAGAACTTTTATTTAACAGGCCCATTCTTGTCATTAAAATCTTAGGCTGTGTCCAAACAAATCAAAAATCCATATTTTCAAATGATAGTTTTAAAAATACTGATAAGATTATATAATTAAATAAACTATGTAGTTGAATAAAGATGCAAAACTGTCTAGTGACCAACTTGAAACTAGTGTCTGAACTCTTGTAGCTTCCTGAGTTGGTAAAAAAAAAAAAAAATAGTATCTGGTACTGGGGAGCCACTCAATTTTAAAATATCTGTAGAGAAGCCACAGTACTGAAAAGTTTGGAAGCACAGTTCTAATGCACCCATGGCCGGTGTTATATAAACTCAACTTAAGGTAGCACATGAGAATGTAGTTACCAGGCAGTTACTAAGTACATGTAATCAACCATAAAGATGTAGCACAGGCTACAATAAACTAGGGTGAATGTCCAGATACTCCTTGACATTAGTTGATTTTATTTTTAGGGTTTTCTGCGGCATACAATAGCATCTGCAGGATGGATCAAGGCTTTTCAGACAAAAATTTTATCTAACACAATGTGATTATAATCACTGTCTGCTGTCATGACCGGGACATGGGTGTGACCTTGTGGTCAAAGTAGGAGTCAGGCTGTGTCTGACTCCAGGGGATCAGAGTCAGAAATAGGCCAGAGGCGAAACAGAGTCAAGTGTCGGGAGGCAGGCAGGATCAGGTTACCAGGAGACCAGAAGAAGGAGACAAACTTGAGAGCAGAACCACAGATCAATAACCAAAGTCAGGTCAGTACAGGATTCCAGGAAGTGAAGCCAGGTGAGCAGGCAACACAAGGCACACAATCCAGAGCAACATGGATCCCAATTGCATGGACAACTTCCTGTTCCTGTGCTGGGTTAAAATAGGGGCTGTGGACCAATCAGGGCTCCCCCAGTGTTCTGCCAATCATCTCCCAGAACTGTGTCTGAGCTCAGCTCCCATTCTGACAACAGTTAGCAAGTCCCTGTGTGGCAGGCTAGACCCTGCTGGCACCAAAAAGCCCTAAAGACCAGGGTTTAAGACCCACGGTCCCTGATGTGTAGTGACTGGAGGGCCACAGAAAGGACTAGAAAAAGCCACCTAACAGAGATTCTCGAATGGTAGATCCCTGTCTTTATGGTCCCCTTCCAAATACCCTGGCCCCAATCCCCACTACTTCCAATTACACTCTTTCAGCTAATCCTAACAAGTGCACAAAAAGGATGGAGAGCTCTGCAAGCAATTCTGGGCTTGTATGTTGGGGTGTCTAAGGGATCCAGTATGTTCCATTAGCCCACAGCACCCCTCTACTCTGTGTGCTGAGTGCTCACGTTACATACAGCATGCCAATCACTGTCATCTCTGCATCCCAACAGCCAGGCGATAAAGAGCACTGCAGCACACTGTTACCATAAAATTCTGCTTTGCTTGAGTCTCAAGATATGCAGCTGCACTCAGGTGTCTAGTCCCTTCTGTGATACTCCTGGGGCGAGTATACCTGGCTGGAATATAGAGCCATGACTGTCCTAAAGGATATTCAGGAAAAAGCCTTTTATTTCCAGGTTTATACTGCACAGGATTTCACAAGGTTTCCTCCCCGAACTGGGATCTAATTAAAAGGCTGGGGGGGGGGGGGAATCACTACAGACAAAATTTGCACCTCCTTAACTCCTCCGCTCCCCTCAGCTAGCTCCAGGTAGGTAGCTGAAGTGACATCCCCAGCACAGCACATAATGAGTAACACATCAGAGTAGGAGACAGCTGCCAAATCGCAGAAGGAACACAAAGCAGGTTTTAATGAACAGCGGATGATGTGCTGAGGGCCTGAAAGCCTGGCTCCCCACGCCCCCTACTGGTTCTGAGGCGTGCCCAGCTGTTTATTGGTGCTACTCTATACAGAATCAAATAATTGCTATACACTGCTTTGTTCTTTTTAAGTCCATTCCAAACACAAAATTCACTCCCAGCTTTTACAGACACAGCACACAATGGAATATCAGAAGAGCACTTGGCAATCTCCATCTAAATTTTCCTTCTGTGATAACATGGCTTGCGGTGTATGTATTGAACCAGAATGCTGCCATCATTAGTTGTTTATATAGTGATTTAGAAATGCAAAGTGCTGATTATTATTGGAGCCCATGCCCATAATCTCTCTCTCTCTCCTTTGATGATGAGCTCCTCAGTGCAGGGACCAACTGTTCCTTTCTGAATGTTTGGAAAGATTAGCACATTGTCAGTGCTCAACAAAATATTACATAATAATAATAAACACCATCTCCTTTTCCTCTTCCAAGTGCTTTACAAGAAAACAAACTCCAGTGTGAACAGATATAATCTCCATTCTACATATGGGGAAACCTAGGCACTAATAGGTTAAATGACTTGCCAAATCCACACAGCGTGGTGGCAATGCAGAAATCAGAACTAAGGAGTTCCTGACTCTCAGACCTGTGCTCAGATTACACCTTTCATTTAAAATCTAGAGATCTAATGGAATGAAGAAATTGACATGAGAGTGAAATATTAGAGATAAGACTCATTCTCCACTCTTGATTCCTTTCAAGCTACTCATATTTCACTTGGAGTACACACAACTACTGAATCTCTTGGTTTCATCAATCCTCATTTCATTGATAGGGCAGAGAGTCCTCTTGTGAAAATGCATACACAGAGCAGAATTCTGGCTTTTAGCAAGTTTCTCCTTCCTAGGAGAGTATAAGGTAAGAGGACATGAAGGCTCGAGACTGGGTCTCTGGAATGCCTCCACGGATGGCCACCTTCAGACAGCAGAATGTACATAAATTACTCTAAAAGCAAGATCCACCTCATGCTCATTTTCCTGTAGTTTCCTCATACATCTTCTTTATTTTGTTTCATTAGAATCCTTCCTAGTTATCATGTTAGCAAACCAATCTTCACCTGCATGACCACGCCAGGGAGGAGTTTTTCATGCAAATCAACCTTTCTGAGCATTATCCCCATCTTGCCTTTCTGCTGCTACTTGCAGTCAACGCCAGACTTTTTGTTAGACTGGAGTGTTCGTATAGCTGCACTGTATCAATCCCCTCCTGATTTTAGTGCGCTCAGTGTGGCTCAGAGAACTCTGAGGGGCCAAAACATGGTAACAGAAACATCACTGCATCTTCACTCTTCACTCTCTTCAAAAGGGACATTTATATCCTCTGGCACAGACAATTGCTGGGTCCACTATCCCAGCAGAGATCTAATCCACACCCTACGTAGAAATACCTTCTCCTTTGATTTGCATTTTATGCCTCCAACAATGCAAACCTGGAATCCTGTTAGTCTCTCATTGCAGCTGCTTGTCAGACTATAAGGTTCTTTTTAAAATAATAATTCCCAAATCTCCCCCAGATCAATTTGCTGTACCCTATTTCCCCTTCACATGTCTGTCCCCAGATGACTTATTTCACTTTGGTTCATGCACAGAACAGAACTGGTGCACTCTTGACTGGAGATTGTGAACAGCAGTGTCCACGGGTCTATGCTGATACAGGGTAGCATCTCGTGCTCCCATGTGAGGACATATAAGGAGGTGCAGCTCCGCTGCGACTCCAATTCCTTTGCAATTGTGAAGCTGAAGACTGCTGCAGAAGGGAAGGAGGATGGGAGGTGGAGCACCCATAGGGACAAAACATCTCGAAGAACTCAAGTTAATGTGCAGGTAAGTAACCTCTCCTCTTGCACAACATCTGCCCCTAAAGGTGCTCCACCGTAGGAGACTCCCAAGCAGTATCTGAACATGGAGGTGGGTGCTGAGGAGAAATCCAAGACAGTTTGGAGGATGACATCACCAAAGGTAATGTCAGCCCTGGAAGCAGGTAAGATTATGTAGTGCTTGGCATAAGTGTGAATGAAAGGCCATGTTGCAGTCCCATTATGGGATGCGAGGTCTCCCGAGACTCAGCACTATAAGGTGACCTATCACTGTTTCTAGAGTTTGGTGGATGAGAGGGACTTCATCCTTTCAGAGGTCTTGATCTCTGGAACTTCCTCTAAGGCTCTGGAAGCCACCGGAGCCGCCTGAGAGACTGAGGGGGGAGGAGAAGAGACGGTGGGGGAGGAGGAAGCAGACCCCATTGGAGCTAGGGAGTGTTCTACTAAGAGAAGCTTCAACCTAGCCTCTCTATCTTTACAAGACCTGCCTTTGAACCCCAGGCAGATTTACGCTTTGACAGGATGTGTCTTGGAGACAACTAGAATGCCTATCACTGTGGGGAAATGGCGGGTCTGGCAGGACTTGAACTGTGGGGTTTTAGGCATAACACAGGGAAATGCCGAAAGCACTAATGCAAGAAGTTTGTAGGAGGGGACCACCACCCCTTCATGAACAAGCTGTGCTAAAACTGAGAAAAAATTAACCAAAAAATAATAACTAACTAAATAAAATAAAAAATAAATGATAAAGGGTAAGGCAAGCGGGAAGGCGTAAACAGCGGACACCACAACAGTGCTGTTTCAAGCTGCAGGTGGTTGAGAAGGAACTGGAGTGGCGGGAACTGGGTCTGTACCTCCCTCTATGCTCTCACATGGGAGCACAAAGCTCTGCTTTGCTCGAGTGCAGTAACAGCTATTTACAATTTCCAGTCACGAGTGCATGGGCCCATGCATATCCTATGGTGGAACACCCACAGGGGATATACTTGAAGAAGAATGCTCTGTTGTGTGGACCACATGAAAGAGCTCTGCAGATCCACAATGCCATCCTCACAAAGAGGAATTCTGAGAAGACATCAGACATCCTAACACATTGCACAGAACCAAGAAGCTGAGTCAAACTATCGTAGGACAAACGTGCAGGTGCAGGAAGGGTTTTGATTTCTTGGACACCAACTCAGTGATTGCTGTCACTACTGATGGAAGCTTATTCCCCAACATAAGCCATTTATCATTTCTTTAATTGAATTTTCCATATGCAGATTTATGGCTGAGGGGATGGATTATCTGACTATTCCCCAAACCTTCTAAAGGGGATGGAGAAAATAAAGTGAACACAGGTGTACTTAAAGAAAGAAAACTCTAACACATCCCAAATAATTCAATATGAGCAAACTTAAGTGATACAGATACATCACAAAATCCACCATCCATTAGATTGTGAGCTCCAGAGCCAAGGACCAGTCTCAAATGTTGTAGGAATAAAACATCTGAGAACTGAAAACTACTCCACTTGCCAAGTTCAGGGTTCTGGGATTGCCCTACGCGCAAAGATATCACAAGCCATTAAAGCAAGAAGCTATGCTTCTTACTGTTTTGCAATCTGATACAATGAGCCCAGGCTAGTTGTCAAGGTCTCTGGAGTCCTAACCCTGGCTCTGAAATGGAGGCCTTGTCTAAATGGGAAAGTTGCCCTGGTATAACCTAAGGTGTGAATTTAAGATGATCTAGTTGAACTGGTGCAAACTGCTGTGTGGACGCTTATTTTGCTTTGAGTGGTTTTTTGCAGTTTAGCTTAACTCGATTGGGAACAAGTTTAAAAGTTATACTGAAATAAACTGCTCAAATGGAAATAAGAGCACTTATACAGGACTTCACACCAGTTTAACTACATCGGTTTAAAAACTGACTTAAGTAAAACTGGTGCAACCTTCCTGTATAGACAAGAACTGGACTGGCTCCATGTAAGGTCTCTTGCAAGTGTGTCAACCACCTCCTCCAATTCCCTACTTGTAAGACAGTGATAAGTTAATTCCCTATATTGTGAGGATCAGTTCATAATTCTAATGCACTTTGAAGATAAGTGCTATGTAGGTGGCAAGTAGTATGATTAGCTTTTGATGAAGAAACACAGAACTCTACATTCAAGGTTTAATAGGGAACATTTTAATAATTCCAAACCTTCTGTGGACCCTACCCCACCCTTCATCTCTCTAGACTATAGCTGAGACATCAGTCTTAATAACTTGTATTACATGTGCCAGATGTTTTAGTTCCTACCATATTTTAGACCCACCATATTAGGCTGCCATCCTTCGACGTTGACACAGCGATCGATACACCACCAGAAGTCATCTTCAGACTCTCCCTTCCAGGCAAAGACAGGGAACCCTGACAGAGACAGGAAGAAAGTTCCATACTAATGCAACCTATGAAAGTGTCACTTGAGTGGTCCCCTAGCCTGGCAAAGGTGGAATGGTCAAGGTGATGCACTGCTTTCTGTCACCCTGAGAGTGCCCATACTGACAGAATCTGGCTGGAAGGAGCGCTTGCTCTAGCGGAGGTTTGGTTCTTGCCTCTTTTAGTTGCAGAGGTGCTGACATGGTACCATGGGCAGCAGACAGGAATGAGCCTTACTGGAGAGTGACTGTCTTGAAAGGGCTTTTCAAAAAGTCATAAAAGCTAAGCGTTCGGACCCTTCCTTTTCATTGTTGTTCTAGCCAGTCTTCAAATATACCATCTTGAGGGGGAGGACCCAATTCTTAATTCCTAACTATAGTACAGAAAGCCATTTGCAGGGACAGTAATATTTACAGCATGTGCAATAGTTATTTACATATCAAAAGGCTGTCCGGGTAGCTTTCTTATACAGACTGCAGAGGGGGCTAGCAATAGATGATATCAACTGTTAAGTACATTTACACTCCAGAGAAGCAAAATTTCTGGTTGTGATTTTCAAAGCAGAGCAGGGGATTGAAATGCATGAAAATTACTAGAAGATATGTAGTTCAATCCCCTGCACTGCTTTGAAAATCTTAACCTCTAACGCTAAACAAGCCACATGTCTTGCCAAGGCTGCTTAGGCCAAAGTTTGATTTCCAGTTTCATTCCTTATGCCTCAAATCCACAGAATTTTCTCTGCTTCTGAGAAGCAATATATTTGATTAAATCAGTATGAATGGCTAATACTCACCAGCAACCCTGCAAGAATAAAGCAGGGTGAATAGTCCAGCTTTCTAAGTAACGCTAATCAATAAATGAACATATGCAACCTTGCCTCATAACTTACCAGCCTACACACTTGTGTGAACATACAAGATGGAAGGGAGATGAATGAAGAAACATTGGAAAGATTTCAAGCTTCTAAAGGTTTATTTTACATTGAAGGGAAAACTATTTGAAAAAGAACATAGTACACTAGAGCAGTGTCCTCTTTTAAAGTATTAATATTTAAAGGCTGAAAGGAATCTCTCTAAAGCACGCTGAAGAAGGGAAAATCCCTTACCACTTTCAGCCAGGGCAGCAGCCACTTCATTGAGAGTAGAATAGATGTTGCAGGCAGCCCATCGGCATTGAGCACCCAAGGCACCAAGAGTCTCCATTAGCACCTGGATCAAAGAAAACAAGAACAGCCGTATTGGGTCAGACCAATAGTCCATCTAGCCCAGTATCCTGTCTTCTGATACTTCAAAGGAAATGAACAGAACTGGGCAATTACCATGTGACCCGTCCCCTGTCATCCAGTCCCAGCCTCAGAAGGTAATGAGTGATGTTGTTTTCACATGAATTGCACTGAATTAGGAGGCCTTTGTGCAAATATACTTTTACATGAAGCCAGATATCAAGCTCTGTAATTACTGTGAAACAGATTTAAATGGGCTCACTGTAGTTTCTTTAAACATCGAGATTTATATGAAGCCAGATATCAAGCTCCGTAATTACTGTGAAACAGATTTAAATGGGCTCACTGTAGTTTCTTTAAACATCGAGAGCTTGTCTACACGGTGCATTAGTCCTCCTCAGAGGAGTGTAAATTCCAGTGCTCACTATTGTGTTGTGCTAACTGGCTCACTTAATCCCTTGCTGGCATGCACTAAGAGCCCCCTCGTGTGCACTACTGAACTTTAGTGCATGCCAGCAGTGGCCACCTGGGCCAGTTAGTGCACAGCATGCCAGTGCACCCTGGCATTTAGTGCGGGCTAACGCAGCGCTGTGTAGACAAGCCCTGACAGAGCAGTCAGTGCTATATGAAACAGAGACAGACAGACTGTGCATCAGAGATCCTATCATTTAAAACAAATGAATACAAAAATAAAATAGTAATTCCAATGCACCTAGTCCATTTCATCCAGATATAGCAAAGCCCCAAATCCCAATCCCCTGCTCTAGTCATTAGAGCTCATTCCCTTCTAGTGCTCGGAAAATTCAAAAATCCAAGAGTCCTGAATCACACAGTACCTTCACCTTTACCTTCACAATCACTAGATCCCACTTCCCTCTTGTTTTATTCTAAGATTTGTGGGGGGTTTTCTTAATCATCATTACTCACAGCTATGACTCACAGACACACACATGCACTGCTCACATCTTAAAAGATGAGATACAGATAGACACACATCCTTATTAAATAGACCTTTACAGAAGTCAGCAAGTCTCCTTTTTAAAAAGCGATTTTGGTGAAATGTGCTGGATTGACATCTCTGGAGACTGAAGTCCTCTTTGTCCCCAAGGGCAGCTGCAGCACAGACAAAGAGAGTGCAAGATTCCCTGACACTGCCCTGCCAATGTGCTCCTGCCCCGGAAGGACAGAGAACAGGTTTCAGTCTTCATGGCCTATCCATTCTTTGGCCTCCCTGCTGAGACTGCCAACAAGGGTATGAATTAGTGCCAATTGCGTTGGTGTTTTTTGGGCTGTGGACTGCCATTGTTTGGGAACTGGACTGAGACCCACTAACCTGTCTCACACCGGTCACTGAACAGCCAACAGTAGCTGTTACAGTCATTACCGTCCTGGGCCAGACTCAGACAGGGGACCTATCAGTCACTGGCAGCATATCCCTTCAGCTATCCCAAGTCATCCAATCTCTGGGAAATCTATTTTTCTCCAAACATGGCATTATGTAACGATGCCTATTTCAGGGAGACTATTTCCTAGGAGCACATGCTTTGTATACCAATGGAGTCACCCTACAGTGGAATTTAAAGAGGCTTCTTGCTGAAATGCCCACTGCAAAGGGAAAAGAACTGAATAAATAAAACAGGGCCTTACGGCAGTCTGTGCAGTTATGTGTGTGCAGCCCACAATCTTGGCCCCAGCCAATGGCTTCTCTCCCTGAGCACGCTTTCTTAAAGCCATAAGTGCAGGCATCTCTGGAAGGAAAGAAAAATCCATCATTAAAAAGCAAAGAAGAGTCATCACAAAGAAGCAGACATCCAGCGCCGCTGCCCTACCTTGCCTTAGCATTTAAGATCTACGGTAATAAATCTGTGCAGTACTGCCAACCCCAAACCCTCAAAAGCCTGGAGTCAGGCCCCCCAAATCATGACATTGGCTTAAAAATATTAAGATTTTTAAAAAAATAATTTGTTTTAGATTCTTTTTACTTGTCTTCTGTTGTTTAAGTGTTTAGGGTGCAGCCTAGTCATGGTTTCAAGCTTTTCTCTGCAGCCAGAACAGCTAGAAACGTACTGCACCCTCCCCAATGGAAGCTGAAATTTTCACATAATCACTTGTCTAAATGAGTTGGGGCTTGAAGAAAATCAAATATCACGAGACTCATGGTAAAATCCAATAGTTGGCACTACTACTGTTATGGCTGTGTAAGAATTTCAGTCCCTGTCTAGAGAGCTGAGAGTTGGATAAGCCCACTCTTTTTGCTTGTGAACAATCTAGTAATTGGATTTGGTCCCCTTTCACAAGTTGTCTGAACTAATCAGCATTTTTACAACTTTGTCTATTATTTGTGAAGTATTTGATAACCATTGTCTTCTGTTTGTAATAATGGGTCTTTAAAAGTTCAGTAATTTCTCTATTGTGGGTCACTGAGATCACAGGATATGTTTTTTCTGTTCTATGATAGGCTAACCTAACTGTTATTAGCAGGAACAGTGCCAGAAGAAATCAGTGGGACACTGAACCTCCCAAGGAAAGGATGGGGAGCACTTTAAGAAGATGCACAGAGAGGAGATAAGGTAGCCTAAGAAATTTTAGGACACAAATATTTCCCTATTTTGTGTTAGCTACTGGAGCCTCTTGCCTTTTACACCTGGTTGGAAGTGTATCACGTAGCTCTGTTGTAATAGGGCAAAGAGAAGTTTCAGGTCATCTACTTGAACCCTTAAGTATAAAATGTTATGAGTAGAGCTGGTCAAAAAATGGACTTATTCTCTGCTCCATGGAAAATTTCAACAAATATGAAAAAATAGTTTGTCAAAATTTTCCCATGGAAAAATTAGACTTTTCAGGGAAAAAATATTTTATCCAAAAACTGAAATATTTTAATTCAGAAACATTTCTGTGGTGTCACATGCTCTTATTCTCTGGGGTTCCTGGTCAGACTCCATTTCCCCATCATGCACCATGGTCTCCCTTTATGATGAGGAGAGGTAGTTGCATCAAGGGTGTATTGTGAGAGGTATAGTCTGGCTGGGGAAGCTGGCCCATAGTGGAGGATAAAGACATGAGGAAACACAATTGCATCTCCCATGAGGCACCAAGATGGAAAATCCAAACTGAAATATTTCTGTTTTTCACTGAAATATTTTGTGTTTAGAGCATTTTTTCTTTTTGACGAAAGATCAAAATGTTTTGCAGAAAATGGGCACTTCTCTGGGAAAGGTTCCTTTAGTCAAAAACCCAATTTGCTGCTGAAAAACAGTTTCAATAAGCCCTTGCTATAAGCTCTGCAGGATGGGAAAGTATGAGGTACTCCGGATTTGAAGCTGTTCAGGTGAGAAGTCCAGATCACAACAGCATCAAACTTGAGGAGCCTGCCTCCTTTTACCTTGTTCAGCAATTTCAATCTCTCGGCGCCCAAACTCTGCCTGCTTTATGTTTTTCACACAGAAATCGCTGCTGCCTTTGGAGTTCTTCTGTTGCTTGTCCCTAGGGGAGGTCTCATCATCAGAGCTGTCGGTATATGAGGCAGCTGGAGAATGAGAGAATGAGGACACATCAGGCAGAATAAAATATCCCCGACCCCACCGACAAGCAAAAGAAGGGAATTTGTGGTGTGGAAGAAGTCAGACAATCTGCAATGGAAAGGGGGACACAGGTTCAAGTTACAGTAAATGTCCAAATACCTGGTCACTTGAGGGTAAAAATACTTCGCAATTATGCATCGCTCACAGACATGCCCTACAATTTGTGTTCTTTCCAGTTTTGAGTTGATCAGCTAAATAGCCCAGATGCGTTTCTCTTGGGCAACAAGAGCATCTTTCTTCAACTGAGACCTCCCCTTCTGCTTCTACTGTCCACAACCTCAGGATCAATCTTCACCCGGAATTGCGCCCCCCTCCCCCCCCAGCCCCAGACCACGATTCCCATCACTACTTCAGCAACAGCTTCTCCTTGACTGTGCCAGTCTCTATTCATGTCTTCATCTCCTCTCACCTTGTCTACTGCAACTCTTGTCTATGGCCTCTCCAAGTTCCATCTCTCTACATTCTCCACCCACTTAGTCACTGGCCCCTCAGACTGCCTACAAGCCTGCCTATTATGTAGAGAGCTGTACACTAGGAACTGGACACAGACCCGATCTTATTACACGTTAGTCACCAAATAGTAGTTTGATAGTAAAAGCGCCGAGTCATGACTCATTTAAGGTGCCTACGTACAGTCCCTGGACTCACTTAGTTTGTAAGGCCTGGTCTACACTATGAAGTTAGGTCGATATAAATTTCCTTGTGTTGACCTATTTATGCCGGTATCTACACTCAAATTAATCTCCCTCCAACATAAGCGCCCGATTACAGTGACACAGTAAAACCACCTCCCCAAATGCCATTGAGCAATGGTCAATCTACTGAGATTGACAGAGTGTGAGTGCAAACATTGTGTGACCTGTATCAACCCTAACAGTTCTCCATGTCACATTCCCTGCAACAGTGATTGTTTTGGTCTCAATTGTGAACTGCATTGCTCAGGGTCATGCAGACCAAAAGCAAACCCCCGTCCCCCAAAAACCAGCCTGCATATTTTTGAAATGCCTTTTCCTGATTCCCTACTGTGGCAAGCACACCTAACAGCTCTCTCGTTGTGTGCAACGGCCCAATTGACCATGCTGGCTCCACACACACTAGATGCACTTCTGCCTGGATAGACAGGAAGTACTGGATCTCCTGGGCCTGTGGTGAGAAGATGCTGTGCAAACACAGCTACGGACCAGCCACAGAAACAGATATCTACAAAAAGATTTCACCGGAGATGCAGGCAAAGGGTACAACAGGGATCAGCAGCAATGACAGTTGAAAGCAAAGGAACTGTGCCAGCATACCACAAGGCCAGGGAGACCACCAATCATTCTGGTGTTGAGCCGCAGACTGGCCACTTTTGCATCAAGCTGCATGCCATATTTGGTGACGACCCCATCAGCACCCTACAAACCATTGTGGATACCTTGGAAGAGCCCACGTCAGAGACTCCTGCTGTGAACAGTGAGAAGGAGGAAGAGGGGAGAGAATTCCCCACAGTCTAGCCAGTCCAGCCTGCCGAGCCTGGACAAACCCGATGAAGGGGAAGGGACCTCTGTGTGCAGGCATTTTCCCTTACAGTGCTTAAATTTAAAGATGGCACCTGGTCCATCACCAAGTTGACATGACAAAGATACCAACTTGCTTTACTCGCACAAGAAGAGGTAGCAGACCAACCAACGGAGGCAGAGTTGGTATCTGCTGTTCATTCCTCTGTAGGGTTAGGCATGGGGAGATGGAGGAGGGCCATGTGGAGTGTTTTGTTTATGTACACAGGAATGTCCCTTGTATCCTGAGAGATCTGAAAGAAAACTTTCATGGAGGTACTCTGCAATTCTTTCCCAAAGGCTTCTTGGGATGGCTGCCTTATTTCTTCCTCTGTGGTAGGACACTTTCCCATGCTACGCCACAATGAGTTTGGCTGGCACCACTGCAGTCAACAAGCCAGTGGCATATAGGCCCCAAGGGGGGCGGGGGAAGCGGGGGGGCGGAAGCGAGCTCCAGGACGCCATTAACAGGTTAGCTTACTGTGCCTTTGTTACTCTCGAGAGTGAGATACCAGCTAAAATCACCACTGCTTGTGGAAAATAGTGCCAATTCAGTTCCCCTGCCCTATACGCATATCCACGGAATAGGGACCAACATTGTATTGTTTCGTACAACTGGATTTCCATTCTTCCACCTTGCCCTGGGCAGGCAACACTCACCCTGGCTGGGACAGAGTGGTGTTGTGCAGAGTCACTCCAAACTGAAGCGTCAATAGGCGTGCCTTATTAAACACTTTTATGAGAATAACGGAAAGGAGTTTTGAAACATATCTTTTCCTTTTGACTGGAAATCCAATGACACACCTGCCTGTTTTTATCAGCAGCTGCTGCCGTTGCAGCCTTGAGAGGTGCTCCCTCCACAGCCATTGCATGCCGGACCCTGATGAGGAGGAGGAGGAGAAGGAAAAGGACTAGGAAGGACATGTTCAGTGAGATGCTACAAGCCAGTGCTGCCTCAGATCATGATCAAAGGGTCTGAAAGGCCAACATGGCAAAGGGCATGGAGAAGGACGGAGCTGACAGGACAAAGGCCCAGGAATCCCAGCAGGAAAAGGAGAAGGAGATACACCAGGACACAATGGGGCTTCTCAGGTAGCAAACTGAAATGGTGCAGACCCTGGCTGATCTACAGAAATCCCACCCTTTGCAGTCCTTAGAGAACTCCATGGTAAGCAGCTCACTACATCTCCCAGCATGCCATGTGGCATCATGGGCTATGTCCTTATCCCTACCATTCCACACTGGGGGACAGCAAGGAAAACCACAGCTTCACATACACCAACCTTGGTTCTCACAGATCAGTGTATGTGTAAACCATAATGGACTACCATTGTCCATTGAAACGGATAGAAATGTTTGCTGCCTTTCCAATATTAAAGTTTTCTTCTATTCATTCATGTTACAAGTTTGGGTTGCATGGCCTGGTGGTGTTTGCACATTGGTTTTATTGCACTGTTTTTGCTACTCCATAAATTTATATTTTTTGAAAATAAAATTATCTTTATTAGTGCACAATACATATTGCAGAATGCATAGCAGTACTCAAAGCACCCAGTACTTGTAAATGTACATCACCACAGACCTAGGTCCAAGAAAACACCGGCTCATATTTATAAAAATACAGCAAGCACTGCATAAATAGGTTCAGTAAAACACACAATCATAGTTATTAATGTACAAGAAGGACTACACAACTCCTAAAAGCATCCAAACCTTCAGGCCCAGAAAACACTCCAGCACAGAACACTGTTGTGGCTGACCATTTAAGTGCTCTTTCAAAGCCTCCCTCAACCACACAGCTCCATGCTGAGCTCTTGCAATGGCCCTGTTAAACTCACCAGACAGCTGTTCCACCTCCACCCTGCAGCAGCTTTTGCTCACAGAAACTATGCAATACACAATAGGTAGCTATAACTATTGGGATATTTTTCTCACTGAGATCCAATCTAGTGAGTAAACACTGCCAGGGTCCCTTCAATCTACTAAAAGCACTTTCAACTGCCATTCTGCACCTGCCAGTAGTTGAATCTTTCTTAACAACCCTGTGTTCTTAAAGATGCAAGGGTCATGCACCTTCCCTAACCGGCCTGCGCTGATATCAGGGAAGTGTCCCTGGTGGTCCACCAACACTTGTACAACCACAGAAAAGTAGCCCTTTCTGTTGATGTACTCATTGCAAGGTGGGCTGGTGACAAAACAGAGATGTGTGTGCTATCACCCCACCACAGTTCAGGAACCCCATTGCCGCAAATCCTTCCACTTTGGCAATGTGCAGGACAAGACCCCTAGTCCTGCGTGCAGGAGACAATTAATGGCCCTACACACTTGCATGACAATGGCCCCCACTTTGGATTTTCCACCTTCAAAATCATTTCCCACTGACCAGTAGCAATCCAGAGTTGCAAGCTTCCAGAGTGTGATCACCACTCACTTCTCCACTGTCAATGCAGCTCTCATTCTGGTGTCCTTGCACTGGAGGGCTGGGCCAAGCTCATTACAAAGATCTAGGAATGGAGTCTTTAGCATCCAAAAGTCCTGCAGCCACTGCTCATTGTTCCAAACCTGCTTTAGGATGCGATCCCACCAGTCAGTGCTTATTTCTCAGGCCCAGAAGTGGCACTCCACCATCGCAACTGCTCCATGAATGCCACCAACAACCTTGAATGTTTTTCATTATGTCCCTTAGCAAACGGCCTTTGAAGAAATTGTCATGAACCCTGTTGTTGTGGTACTTCCTGGAGGTCTGCAAATACAGGAGAATTGTGTCCCATATTTGCAATGTTCATGAGAGCAGTGCAGAGCTCTGCAGGCTCCATGCTTCTATCAGAGATGACTGACATGAAAAGCGCCATGCATGTTTGTGGGATTTTAAATGAAAGGCACGAAAATTATGAAATATAGATGGCATTATGGGACGGAGAAAGTTGCAGGCTGGAAATTTGACCCTTAGCTTTCAGAAATTCCTGTGCAACTCATTTCTACCTCCCATATTGTGAAAATTTCCCAAAAGGCATTGCACTGCACACTGGGATACCTACCCATAGTGCACCACACTTTGTATTGACACAAGCACTCCTGGTGAGCACATAAGCAGCCAAGTACGCACACGCATGAGCAATATATTATCTTCAGTGATTGTACACTGATGTTACCTGCTTCAACCAAAGTTTGTGGTGTAGACATGGGAATGTGTTATTTGGAAGATAAATCCTCCTTAAGGAGATTTAAGATGGGAACAAAGGGCAGGAAGGTGATTGGATGTACAAGGGTTTTAAAGTAACTATGTTCAAAAGAGCAGGCATTTAAAAATGTCATACTCTCACTCTGCATCTCTGCTCCCCGTGTGTCAGTCTCAGCTGCTCACTTTACAGACATGAACAAGTATTTGCTTCCTTTAGCTCTGCACAGCCCTTATAGCTATTGGAGAGCAAGCTTGAGTCTGTTTTGCCTCACGCATCAACAGAACTGTCCGCTCATTGGTGAGCCTTTGTCTAAGCACGGTAAGAGGCAGAAAGCCCCAGCTAGATTTTCAGATGCCAGGGGAATCTGTGAAGCTGACAGTTATTAAAATCATGTTTTGTCTCACAGCAAGAACACATGATTTCAGTGTTACTGAAAGAGAACCACTGCATCAGTACAGGATCCCACGATCCCATTAGCAAAATCTCCAAGGACTGGTAAGAGTCAGGGAGAAGTATTTCACCTTTCTATTTAATTATAAATACAAAACACCCAGTGACAAAAGTGTCACATGTTTCTTCTTTGCATTGTTTATACATTTTCTTTACTTGTTTTTCATTTTCTCTCCCTCACCCCAGTTCTATTTTTTCCTTTGCATCCAAACAATTTTCCTCTTCTGAAGTTGTTGATTCGCCTTCAAGTATTATCAGTGCAGCCCTCCCCCACCCACCTCTAGAGGTGCACCTGTATTCTCCTCAGAAGCTCAGAACCCTATGGAAAACTCAGCCGGGTGGAGTCAGATGCCTGACTCTGCCTGGAGCTCTGGAATACTTCATGAGAGGCTAGTAATGAGGCATGGCCCCTTAAAGTGCGCTCAGCTCCTTCCAGCTATTGAAGCAGCATGTTGGAACTCCCTCTCCTCTTTCCATAGTTCAATGAATATTGCTATGCTACTTATACTGTATAAGAAATAAGTATTATTATATAGAGTGGCCCTCTTGTGTCTCTGGCACTCAGAGACACTCTTTATGATGCACAGGGCAAGGATCATAGACTGGAGTGTTGCCAGTGTTGTTCAGTCTATACGGGCCTTATGTCTCAGGCATGAAGAGACCATGAGTCTTGCCTCAGGTTAATCCTGATGGATAAAGCACTGAGGGCTTCAAGGATGAATATGGAGTCAGAATTGGTATCTGGTCCTTCCTGCCATTCCTGAATGCAGGAGAAGACAAAAATCCAGTGCCAAGGAATGCTCAGTGCTGACAAGGTCTGGACACTCAGGTGGGCTGCATGGTACCCCAGGTTTCTGAGGGCCAAGAGACAGAGGAAGAAAGATGACGCACGTCTTTCCCCTCATTCTCACTCTCAGAGGTCTAACGGGGATAGAAGGGGATCACTGGTGCAAGAGGTGATGGAGATCAGAAACATCCGGTGCCTAAGAGATTCAGTTCCCCAGTGCCGAGGAACAAATCTTTGTCCCCAGTGACAGAATTCAAGACAGTGTGGAATCATCATGGCTGGGGCCAATGACACACAAACCTTTGGGCGGGTAGCTAATATTTTGAGCCCAGTTCCTTGTTTGGCATCTAAGAGATTTATTGAGGACAACCCAGCTGGATCATCCCATCAAGGACAGATTTCTTTGATGACTCAGTAGGAGTCCCCCCACCCCATCCCAATTACTAAGGCAAAACACGGGGTTCCACTAGCATCGAAGACTAAGATCTCCGATCCCTCAGAGCTGACCTTGCTGTCATATGAGGTGAAGTTTGAAAGCTGTGCCAAGAGCTCTCTGTTTTCCAAGCCTTACCCCGAATTCTTCTTGACTCCAACCTCGATGACAATTGTCTAAATACCTGGGTCGGTTCATCATAATTATCTGAGGGGACCCTTTGTATCATCTTATCGTTATGGAACGAGTTCCCTTGCAGGATGCCAGGCTCCTTGAGCCCCTCAGCCCTAGGATCAACCGTCAAAGCAACATTCAGGGACCGGAAACCAAATGGAAGCCATCACCAACACATTCCATTCCAAAGACAAAGCATCTGGAACCTAGAATGATGGAACCTCCCCGCCTCATCATAGCTAATACAGAGTTCTCTGCTGGTAAGAATGTCTTGGAGGGTATGTCTACACTGCAATAAAAGACCTGCAGCAAGGCCATAATTGGCCTGGGCTCACAGGGCTCGGGGCTAAAAATTGCAGTGTAGATGCTCCGGCTCAGACTGGAGCCTAGCCTCTGAGACCCCGTGAATGGGTGGTTCTCAGAGCCTGGGCTTCAGCCCGAGCCCAAATGTCTACACTGCAATTTTTAGCCCATTGAGCCTGAGTCAATTGACCCGGGCTCTGAGACTCAGTGCCACGGATATTTTATTGCAATGTAGACATATCTGATATGGACTTCTCAAGAACCTGATCCACACTGTTTGCCCTCCTCCCCTGATGGAATCCTCTACAGTTTCCCTCCAAAGAAATTTAAATCCTTTCAAGATCTTTTGACAAGAATTGCAGGCACACTGGGCCACTGCCATAACCACCAGAAGGGCAGCATGGCTAAAGTGCTCTAGTCCCTCCACACAAATAACCCAGAGGGGAAGATCTTCCCTTTGAATGTTGGGAGCTTTTTAGTGCCTGCAAGAATGAGAGCTTACAGAAAGTGAAAGATTCAAGGTTCACTTTGAAGACTCTAGGAATATATAAACCCTCCTTCAGAAGGAAGACTCCCTTTAGATACCACAAACAATATCTGTTGACTTCTCCGGACTGTCAAGAGGAAACCACACCAACGGTCTTCCTCTCTTCTGGCAAACACAGATCTCAGTCTTATTGTCAGACGCATGTGTCTTCATGCTGTGTTTCAAGCCCTCCTTCAAACACCAAGTAAAAGTTTTGGAAGTATACTTGAGAGCCTCAGACCAGTCAACCTGGATGTACTAGACATCAACCCTGTCTCCACCTCGCTTCAGAGGCCACCTGTTCCCTGTTTTTGAAAACATAGAATAAAATTATCACAGACAAGTGGGTGTTGGAAAACTCTTGGAGTGGCTACACTATACAATTGCACTCCATAGTTCCAAATTATTCACTTTTTCCATCCCTCTTCAGGGACTGTTCTCGCAAAAAAACCCTATCAGAAACGAGAATTCTGCTCTGTTGCAGATTAGTGCAACCGACACACTTCCCAATCAATACTGGTGGAAAGTGGTTATTCCTGTTCTTTTCTTATTCCAACTAGACCTGGAGGGCTCCTTTCTATTATGGCTTTTAGGGCATTCACTCAATACTTTAAGTTTTGGATTATGATTGTAGTCTCCATTACTTCCTCTTTAAATCTACAAGATTGGTTTGTAGCTCTCAGCTTCAAAGACACTTATTTCTATAGATCCATCAGACCGTCACACAGGAAGTATAACTGTTTCTGAATCAATAAGGTTTGCTATCCATATGGAGTTCTACTTTTTGGCCTATGTACTGCTCAGCTGGTATCTACCAACTGCCTTGCACCAGGCTGTACAGCAGCACAGCTAAGACATCAATGTGACAGTGTATTTCTATATCTGGACAGCTAATAAAGGCATTGTCACTACAAGAAGTTCAAGACCCCTTTCAAAAAACATACTCTCGATTCAGTCCCTGGGCCTCAGGATAAATCAGGAAAAGTTATTTTATTCCCATCTACAGGATCACATTCACGGACGCAGACACACACTCCACAACTACAAGGATTACCTGACACCACAAGGCTTCAGGAGATACTCAGGACCAGAAAACTGTTACACGCTCCATCCCAGCATCAAGCCAGAACAATTGTACAATTGCTAGGATTGATGGCATCATGTATTCTGATTATTTCCTTTGCCAGATTAAAAATGAGACCTCTAAAAACCTAAAGAAAATGGACTTGAGAAAAACAAACCACCTACGTTCAAGGGCTCTTTCAAGCCTCCAACTCCCGCTCCAGTTATCAGCAAAACAAGAAAGCAGACTGCACATACATATGCCAGAACTCAGAACAATCAGACTAACATAAAAGAAATTCCTCCCACATATACAAATACAATATTACAAAAAAACATAATAAACCACTCTTCTATGTCCAGAGGATTGTATTCACCAACACATCACATCACCAACTATTCAGCTCCCAGACAAGGAGAATACCTGGGCAGACCAACTCAGCAGAACAAGCAACATGACACACAAATAATCCCTAAAGACACACTACAGGCTTGTCCACACGATAGCTTAGTGTGTGGCAAACTAGGGCACTGTATGCTCACACCCTGGCTTGCTGTGCATTAAGGGTATGTCCACCTTGCAATTAAACACCCACTGCTGTCCCATGTCAGTTGATTAGGGTTATGGGGCTGTAAAACTGTGGTATAGACATTCAGGCTCAGGCTCGGGCTCGGGCTCAAGCTCTGGAACCCTATGGGTATGTCTACACTACCCGCTGGATCGACGGGCAGCAATTGATCCAGCGGGGGTCGATTTATCATGTCTAGTCTGACGTAATAAATCGACCGCCGAGCCCTCTCCTGTCGACTCCTGTATCCCATTGCCGCGAGAGTCGCAGGCAGAGTCAACGGGGGAGCGGCAGCAGTCGACTCACCGCAGTGAAGACACTATGGTAAGTAGATCTAAGTACGTTGACTTCAGCTACGTTATTCACGTAGATGAAGTTGCGTAATTTAGATCAACTCCCCCCCGCACAGTGTAGACCAGGGCTTAGTCTTCAAGACTTGTTCACTATTTCCCCATACCCCAATCTGTGGAACACAACAAACATCTTGTTGCAGCACAAGAGAATTGCAAATAAGCAGAATAGCGCTCCTGAGGAGGAACAAGTTGCAGTTCCCTGACAGTTATCTTCTCCCTGAATTAAAGCCATCAGTTTCTGCATGCCTTTTCCCCAATCCCCTTGATTCAAGTGTTATTGGAAAGATAAAAGACAAGGCACATGGTTCTACTGATAACATCAAACAGGACCAGATAGTTTGGGAATTCAGTGGAGTTGAGCCACCATTTTCTCTTCCACTGGTTCTGGATCTTTTAGCATAACTGAGGTCTCATGCTTCACCCAGATCAAAAATCTCAGCAATTGGAGTTTTCATCAAACTTCCGTGAAAACATTTATCTTTCTTCCAAGGAGTCTCACAGTTGTTAGTGCAAAGCCTTCAACTAGTATGTAGCCAAGTAGAAAGAGTCTCAGTTTTGGTGACCATCATAATATAACTAAATCTGCACCAGCGTTTCCCACGAGTGGGGATCTGTACTGATAAAAGGAGAAAGAGGAATTACCTAAACTGAAAGTTGAGATCCACATTCCATACCCGCACTATTCTGATCTTAGATGGTCTGAGGAGGAACTTAGGTGACACAGGGGGTCCACTCCCCCTTATGCAGCCTCTCATGGAGTATCCCATGTCTCAAAGCATGTGTGCTGTGTCCTTCCAGTAGTCAGAACTTTCCAGAGGGATCCAAGCTTCAACGGAATGCTTGGTTATATCCCAAGAGAATATGGGAATTAGTTACTGATAAGCTACTCAAAGGAGTCAAGTTATAGGGATACAAACTCCTCTTTCCAGCGCTCCCACAGCCTTTCATTAGCATTTAGGTGTCAGTAAATCTCAACCAAGCAGTTAAAACCCTCCGTTCTGTACTGCCAGTATGCATATGGTCTTTTACACAGCACCCAGTGTGCTTGTAATTGACTTTTCTAGCCTCCTGCAGGCACTTTAGAACACCCCCAGGAGAAAAAGCTTAGTGCTGGTGCTGTCTGCGTGCCAGGCTCCCCAAGACCTGCTTGTGCCTAATCTGCTTATTAAGAATTATACATTACTGAAATTTCTCTGCAAAGGATCTGTCCCCTGCAAGGGTGTGAAAGGCAAGTCTGACCCTGCAAACAGCCCATCGATGGCAAAACACATTCAAGGAGGTGAAGAACTAGAAGCCTATTTTTAATAAAGAAAGCAAGTTATACAATATTGAACACTGGGATCAAAAATTTCAGAAGGATTAACTAGTTAATGCAGGATTATTTTCCTGAAAACAGCTAATCTGTGCAAAGGGTTTTTAAAACCGTATCTTGGTGTTACTCCTTGGGCTGAATGTACTTTTTGTAACCAAGCCTGAAAAACATAGGTAGTAACCAGATTTTCATACATGCTGCGTTCTTTCCTGTTAACAGCCACAGAGGAAGTTATGCTATGTGTGAGCCCTACTATCCTGTGGCACTTGACAAAATTACTGAGGTCAGGATCTCCCCAATACACATATTTTGGAAAGGTACTAGAAGTCTGCAGGATTTATCTCCTAAATTTAATTTAAAGTTTAGGTCAGGACCCCCATTTAGCAATTTACAAGTAAGCAAAACAAAGCTATGTGATGTCAAAGAAATGGCAGTTGCCAGGCAGTGTTATCCAATGGCCAAGAAAGGGGAAAACAGCTGCAAACTAGAAATGGTCCCAACTGGCAGGAACCAGAGGGGGATCGGAACTTTCCCAAAATTCAAGGATGCTCAGATTTAGGGTTTGGATCCAGGAAAATCTGATTACTGATACCACCAGACTCTTTTTAAACAGTGATAAAAAGAGGAACTAGGGTACATTCCAAAAAAGGGCACTTCCCCCACTAACCAATTAATCCTCCCTATGACCTGCACCTCCTAAAGATGGCTATTACAAGCTAATAGAAAATGTACCTTGGTCCTTTTCTGTTTGACCCCACTAAAGTTATGAAACAGCGTGAGAAAGAAATCAATCTCCTTTAATTAAAGATATTATTAACTTAATCTTATTTCAATAACCAATTTATGTGTGTAATGTGCACAACAACAATACTTAGCACTTAAGCGCTTCAAAGCGCTGGACAAATATTAACTAACTAATCCTCATAACACCACTGCAAGGCAGGTAAGGATTATCCTGATTTTACAGAAGGGGGAAAACAGACACTGGAGATTAAATGATTTGCCAAAGGCCAAGCCACTTAGTCACTGGCGGAGACAGGATTACCACATGCAGACCACTAGGCTGTGCTGCGTTGCTACTGTGACTAATGCCAGGTCATACAGTTGCAAATAGCTGCCTTTCCCCCTCTTGCTGTGACAGCTAGCTGGGGAGACTGGCCATGAAACTGTACTGTGAGCCTTTTGGCATACCTACAAGACACACAAGATGACTACCACAAGTATAAATACAGCCGCAACACTGAAAGCATTGCATGGGCCAAAAACTGTCCGAATTTTCTTTCAGTGAAATACAGGGATTGGATTTTTATATAAGTAGGCTTTGAAGTATTAGGTTTTTATTGGTAAATGTTGGTAAATGTCAATTTCACTGTACACACACAAACCGATAAAAAATATTTCAATAGATGATCATCTAAATTTCAAGATAGTCGAAGAAAGAAAAATGCTGCTGAGACTTAGAGTATGATTTAAGGATATTTACTTTGTATATTTTGACATTTGACATTGATAATGTGTTCTAAGAGTTATAAAGTTTTAATTTTTTACATCTCAAAGTCAACTGTCATTAAATTGTCTGCCCCTCCATCCCCCTATTTCCTACAACTCTTGAACATTTAAATAGATTAAGCATTTTTCCAATTTTTAACCCCATAACTTTTTGCAACTGTGAAAATTTTAATTGATAAAAATAAAAAAAGATTAAAAATGAACATCAATATTATCCATCATAATTACAAAAAAAAAGCAAATTTTGCCAAGCCTATAAATAAGTAAGTCACTTGGCAAACAAACATATTACACCATACGCTGCTGGAGGTGTTTATGCTTTGCACTTGAAAATACAGGAAAGCATCCTCAGATTGGATAACAAAGTGGGACATGGGGGATAAAAAGGCAAATAATTGGCTCTTCAGAAGTATTTTAGGAGCCTCGGGGTTGAGTCACCTTTGTTAAGAGTTGGTTAGCAACAGCAAGAAAGCAGCAAACCCTAGAGGCAGGGAAATTCCCCCCAGACTTCAGTTTAGTGGTAGAATTTTTAACAAGGTACTCCCATGAGACACACCTATAGCACATCAGTGACCTATACAACTGGGAATCTTCTAAGGGATTTAAGGGAGTTAGGCGCTCTGCTCAATTGCTGGGGACCTAACTCCTCAGGTCCCTTTGGAAATCCCAGCCTTAACTAAAAAATGATCATTTGATTAACTTGGACACAAGAGAAGTCTTTGCCACTTTAAAGAAAGCAGAAAGAATGATTATCATTGGTCATTAGTAATAGTGTAGTGACTGCAAGTTGATATATTGAGATGATTCTTCGGTGTTTTACATGAAATGAATTTGGAGGGTCTCATTCAGACCCATTCCTAGAGGGACTGGAGTTCACATCACAAGAACAGCATAACTGCCGCCCATTCTGTGCAGAGGTGCCAGGACTCAATGGGCCTGTCAACTAAACTCCCCTTTTGGCTCTAAAATCCCTCTCTCCAGGTCAAGGATGAGGCACATTGATGGGAGTCTCCGCTACCTGCAAATGCAACGGTCCTCGGAACAGAGGGCTTCAGTCTCCAGGGCTGTCAACCCAGCACTTTGCATTAGCACAAAAATGCACTGTTTTATTAATACAAATTAAAATGCTGATGCTGTAATGGGAGAGACTAAGTAAGATGGAGGAGAGCACACAGGAAATCACTCAGAGCTCTTTCAACTATGGGTCTGGAGTACCGACAAATTGAAGAAATATTAGTCAGACTAATTAGACTAACATTAGTCTTTAAAAAATGACAGTCATACCAAATATTCACATTAAAATACTGATTAGCTCTCACAGATCTATATTAGAGAAATTCTAAACCTTAGTGCCAACTTAAAGCTTCAAAGGGGTAGCCATGTTAGTCTGTATCCACAAAAACAACGTGGAGTCTGGTGGCACCTTAAAGACTAACAGATTTCATAGAATCATAGAATGTCAGGGTTGGAAGGGACCTCAGGAGGTCATCTAGTCCAACTCCCTGCTCAAAGCAGGACCAATCCCCAACTAAGCCCTGGTCTACACTAGGACTTTAGGTCGAATTTAGCAGCGTTAAATCGATGTAAACCTGCACCGGTCCACACAATGAAGCCCTTTATTTCGACTTAAAGGGCTCTTAAAATCGATTTCCTTACTCCACCCCTGACAAGTGGATTAGCGCTTAAATCGACGTTGCCGGCTCGAATCTGGGGTACTGTGGACACAATTCGATGGTATTGGCCTCCGGGAGCTATCCCAGAGTGCTCCATTATGACCGCTCTGGACAGCACTCTCAACTCAGATGGACTGGCCAGGAAGACAGGAAAAGAACCGCGAACTTTTGAATCTCATTTCCTGTTTGGCCAGCGTGGCAAGCTGCAGGTGACCATGCAGAGCTCATCAGCACAGGTGACGGAGTCCCAGAATCCCAAAAGAGCTCCAGCATGGACCGAACGGGAGGTACGGGATCTGATCGCTGTTTGGGGAGAGGAATCCGTGCTATCAGAACTCCATTCCAGTTTTCGAAATGCCAAAACCTTTGTCAAAATCTCCCAGGGCATGAAGGACAGAGGCCATAACAGGGACCCGAAGCAGTGCCGCGTGAAACTGAAGGAGCTGAGGCAAGCCTACCAGAAAACCAGAGAGGCAAACAGCCACTCTGGGTCAGAGCCCCAAACATGCCGCTTCTATGATGAGCTGCATGCCATTTTAGGGGGTTCAGCCACCACTACCCCAGCCGTGTTGTTTGACTCCTTCAATGGAGATGGAGGCAATACGGAAGCAGGTTTTGGGGACGAAGAAGATGATGATGAGGAGGAGGTTGTAGATAGCTCACAGCAAGCAAGCGGAGAAATCGGTTTTCCCGAGAGCCAGGAACTGTTTCTCACCCTGGACCTGGAGCCAGTACCCCCCGAACCCACCCAAGGCTGCCTCCTGGACCCAGCAGGCGGAGAAGGGACCTCTGGTGAGTGTACCTTTTAAAATACTATACATGGTTTAAAAGCAAGCATGTGAAAGGATTACTTTGCCCTGGCATTCGCGGTTCTCCTAGATGTAGTCCTAAAGCCTTTGCAAAAGGTTTCTGGGGAGGGCAGCCTTATTGCGTCCTTCATGGTAGGACACTTTACCACTCCAGGCCAGTAACACGTACTCGGGAATCACTGTAGAACAAAGCATTGCAGTGTATGTTTGCTGGCATTCAAACAACATCCGTTCTTTATCTCTCTGTGTTATCCTCAGGAGAGTGAGATATAATTCATGGTCACCTGGTTGAAATAGAGTGCTTTTCTTCAGGGGACACTCAGAGGAGCCCATTCCTGCTGGGCTGTTTGCCTGTGGCTAAACAGAAATGTTCCCCGCTGTTAGCCACAGGGAGGGGGGAAGGTTGAGGGGGTAGTCACGCGGTGGGAGGAGGCAAAATGCGACCTTGTAACGAAAGCACATGTGCTATGTATGTAATGTTAACAGCAAGGTTTACCCTGAAAGAGTGTAGCCACTGTTTTATAAAATGTGTCTTTTTAAATACCGCTGTCCCTTTTTTTTTCTCCACCAGCTGCATGTGTTTCAATGATCACAGGATCTTCTCCTTCCCAGAGGCTAGTGAAGCTTAGAAAGAAAAAAAAATGCACTCGCGATGAAATGTTCTCCGAGCTCATGCTGTCCTCCCACTCTGACAGAGCACAGATGAATGCGTGGAGGCAAATAATGTCAGAGTGCAGGAAAGCACAAAATGACCGGGAGGAGAGATGGCGGGCTGAAGAGAGTAAGTGGCGGGCTGAAGAGAGTAAGTGGCGGGCTGAAGACAGGGCTGAAGCTCAAATGTGGCGGCAGCGTGATGAGAGGAGGCAGGATTCAATGCTGAGGCCGCTGCAGGACCAAACCAGTATGCTCCAGTGTATGGTTGAGCTGCAGCAAAGGCAGCTGGAGCACAGACTGCCACTGCAGCCCCTCTGTAACCAACCGCCCTCCTCCCCAAGTTCCATAGCCTCCACACCCAGACGCCCAAGAACGCGGTGGGGGGGCCTCCGGCCAACCAGCCACTCCACCACAGAGGATTGCCCAAAAAAAAGAAGGCTGTCATTCAATAAATTTTAAAGTTGTAAACTTTTAAAGTGCTGTGCTTAAAGTGCTGTGTGGCATTTTCCTTCCCTCCTCCACCACCCCTCCTGGGCTACCTTGGTAGTCATCCCCCTATTTGTGTGATGAATGAATAAAGAATGCATGAATGTGAAGCAACAATGACTTTATTGCCTCTGCAAGCGGTGATTGAAGGGAGGAGGGGCGGGTGGTTAGCTTACAGGGAAGTAGAGTGAACCAAGGGGCGGGGGGCTTCATCAAGGAGAAACAAACAGAACTTTCACACCGTAGCCTGGCCAGTCATGAAACTGGTTTTCAAAGCTTCTCTGATGCGTACCACGCCCTCCTGTGCTCTTCTAACCGCCCTGGTGTCTGGCTGCGCGTAACCAGCAGCCAGGCGATTTGCCTCAACTTCCCACCCCGCCATAAACGTCTCCCCCTTACTCTCACAGATATTGTGGAGCACACAGCAAGCAGTAATAACAGTGGGAATATTGGTTTCGCTGAGGTCTAAGCGAGTCAGTAAACTGCGCCAGCGCGCCTTTAAACGTCCAAATGCACATTCTACCACCATTCTGCACTTGCTCAGCCTGTAGTTGAACAGCTCCTGACTACTGTCCAGGCTGCCTGTGTACGGCTTCATGAGCCATGGCATTAAGGGGTAGGCTGGGTCCCCAAGGATAACTATAGGCATTTCAACATCCCCAACAGTTATTTTCTGGTCTGGGAAGAAAGTCCCTTCCTGCAGCTTTTGAAACAGACCAGAGTTCCTGAAGATGCGAGCATCATGCACCTTTCCCGGCCATCCCACGTTGATGTTGGTGAAACGTCCCTTGTGATCCACCAGAGCTTGCAGCACTATTGAAAAGTACCCCTTGCGGTTTATGTACTCGGCGGCTTGGTGCTCCGGTGCCAAGATAGGGATATGGGTTCCGTCTATAGCCCCACCACAGTTAGGGAATCCCATTGCAGCAAAGCCATCCACTGTGACCTGCACATTTCCCAGGGTCACTACCCTTGATATCAGCAGATCTTTGATTGCGTGGGCTACTTGCATCACAACAGCCCCCACAGTAGATTTGCCCACTCCAAATTGATTCCCAACTGACCGGTAGCTGTCTGGCGTTGCAAGCTTCCACAGGGCTATCGCCACTCGCTTCTCAACTGTGAGGGCTGCTCTCATCTTGGTATTCATCCGCCTCAGGGCAGGGGAAAGCAAGTCACAAAGTTCCATGAAAGTGCCCTTACGCATGCGAAAGTTTCGCAGCCACTGGGAATCGTCCCAGACCTGCAACACTATGCGGTCCCACCAGTCTGTGCTTGTTTCCCGAGCCCAGAATCGGCGTTCCACAGCATGAACCTGCCCCATTAGCACCATGATGCATGCATTGGCAGGGCCCATGCTTTCAGAGAAATCTGTGTCCAAGTCCTGATCACTCACGTGACCGCGCTGACGTCGCCTCCTCGCCCGGTATCGCTTTGCCAGGTTCTGGTGCTGCATATACTGCTGGATAATGCGTGTGGTGTTTAATGTGCTCCTAATTGCCAAAGTGAGCTGAGCGGCCTCCATGCTTGCCTTGGTATGGCGTCCGCACAGAAAAAAGGCGCGGAACGATTGTCTGCCGTTGCTCTGACGGAGGGAGGGGCGACTGAGGACACGGCTTACAGGGTTGGCTTCAGGGAGCTAAAATCAACAAAGGGGGTGTCTTTACATCAAGGAGTATTTCAGGCAGGACTTCACGGAGGGTTCCAATAAGAAATGGTGCACCTAAGTTATCGTTCTTATTGGAACAAGGAGCCTGGCCTCTGATTGATACATGGCTAGATTTACCTCGCTGCACCTTCTCTGTGAGCGACTGCAGTGTGACCTAGAGGAATGAGTCCCCTAGACAGGGGAGGAGGCAAATGAGTACAAAACAAATCTGGTCTAGTTCTTGTTTTGACCCACTCCATCTATCTTTTACATCTTTGGCTGGCAGCAGACGGTGCAGAAGGACTGCATGCCATCCACATCTCATGGCTGCTCGGCAGAAGATGGTACAGTACGACTGCTAGCCATCCTCATCTCTTGCCTGCCTGGCAGAAGATGGTACAATACGACTACTAGCAATCCTCATCTCTTGCCTGCCTGGCAGAAGATGGTACAGTACGACTGCTAGCAGTCCGTATCGCCTGCCCGCTCACCATAAAACGGTTCAATAGGACTGACTGCAGGACTAAAGAGAATGACCTGGTCAAGTCACTCCAAATTTAGTCCCTGCGCCCATGTCTGTCCAGGCGCTCCCAGCCGACGTGGCCAGGAGCACCTCGGACACGACGAGGACGACTACCAGTCGTATTGCACCGTCTGCTGCCAGAAGGCAATGGGTTGCTGCTACTGTTTAGCAATGCCGTACCGCGTCTGCCAGCACCCAGGAGACATAGGGTGACGGTTACCTGAGCGGGCTCCATGCTTGCCGTGGTATGGCGTCTGCACAGGTAACTCAGGAAAAAAGGCGCGAAATGATTGTCTGCCCTTGCTTTCACGGAGGGAGGGAGGGAACGGGGGCCTGACGATACGTACCCAGAACCACCCGCGACAATGTTTTAGCCCCATCAGAGTGCTCCATTGTGACTGCTCTGGACAGCACTCTCAGATGCCCGATTGTTTGCCGTTGCTCTGACGCCGGGAGGGGTGACTGAGGACACGGCTTACAGGGTTGGCTTCAGGGAGCTAAAATCAACAAAGGGGGTGTCTTTACATCAAGGAGTATTTCAGGCAGGACTTCACGGAGGGTTCCAATAAGAAATGGTGCACCTAAGTTATCGTTCTTATTGGAACAAGAAGGTTAGCCTGGCCTCTGATTGATACATGGCTAGATTTACCTCGCTGCACCTTCTCTGTGAGTGACTGCAGTGTGACCTAGAAGAATGAGTCCCCTAGACGGGGGGGGGGGGGGGAAGCAAATGAGTACAAAACAAATCTGGTCTATTTCTTGTTTTGATCCACTCCATCTATCTTTTACATCTTTGGCTGGCAGCAGACGGTGCAGAAGGACTGCATCCCATCCACATCTCATGGCTGCTCGGCAGAAGATGGTGCAATAGGACTGCTAGCGGTCCGTATCGCCTGCCCGCTCACCATAAGACGGTTCAATAGGACTGACTGCAGGACTGAAGAGAATGACCTGGTCAAGTCACTCCAAATTTAGTCCCTACGCCCACGTCTGCCCAGGCGCTCCTGATTGACCTCACAGAGGCGACCAGGAGCACCTCGGACATGATGATGACGGCTACCAGTCGTACTGTACCGTCTGCTACCACAAGGCAAGGGGTTGCTGCTACTGTGTAGCAATGCCGTACCGCGTCTGCCAGCACCCAGGAGACATAGGGTGACGGTTACCTGAGCGGGCTCCATGCTTGCCGTGGTATGGCGTCTGCACAGGTAACTCAGGAAAAAAGGCGCGAAACGATTGTCTGCCCTTGCTTTCACGGAGGGAGGGAGGGAACGGGGGCCTGACGATATGTACCCAGAACCACCCGCGACAATGTTTTAGCCCCATCAGGCATTGGGATCTCAACCCAGAATTCCAATGGGCAGCGGAGACTGCGGGAACTGTGGGATAGCTACCCACAGTGCAATGCTCCGGAAGTCGACTCTAGCCTAGGTACTGTGGAAGCACTCCGCCGAGTTAATGCACTTAATGCACTTAGAGCATTTTCTGTGGGGACACACACACTCGAATATATAAAACCGATTTCTAAAAAACCGACTTCTATAAATTCGACCTTATTCCGTAGTGTAGACATACCCTTAATCATCCCAGCCAGGGCTTTGTCAAGCTTGACCTTAAAAATATCTAAGGAAGGAGATTCCACCACCACCCTAGGTAACGCATTCCAGTGTTTCATCACCCTCCTAGTGAAAAAGTTTTCCTAATATCCAACCTAAACCTCCCCCACTGCAACTTGAGACCATTACTCCTTGTTCTGTCATCAGCTACCACTGAGAACACTCTAGATCCATCCTCTTTGGAACCCCCTTTCAGGTAGTTGAAAGCAGCTATCAAATCCCCCCTCATTCTTCTCTTCCGCAGGCTAAACAATCCCAGTTCCCTGCAATTTATTTGGGTATAAGCTTTCGTGGGTAAAAAACACAGTTCTTCAGATGCATGGAGCGAAATTAGACAAGCAATCAGAATTTTAGACAAGAAAAAACTTAAAGCTTGTGTTACCATGTGGGGTATAGTTAGATTTAAGAGTTCATTGAGACATACTTGTCCGTATAACTGGTATGGTGAACACTGAGTCTGGGATAATATTTGTATGGGAAGGACACAGCATGCATTGTTCCTTTGCACCTCCTAGGAACCCACTGTGAGGAAATACAGGCACTGTGGGCGAGATAGGTCAGCCGCAGGGTGAGTGTTCACACAGTACAGGGGCAAAGCAGTGGATTATAGTATTAAGGAACGTGGCATCCCAAGTACAAACATGTGGGTGAAAACCCTACTACACCTGGATGAGCTAGCCATATCTTCATTGCTTCCTTGGGGGCAGAGAGAGTTCCCTTGGCATTTGCCTGTGCTGAGTGTGGCAGGGAAGAGCCCACACTCAGCTGTTTGGGCCTCTCTTCTGCAACAATAGAAAGAGAGTCCAAGAATTAGAAAAAACAGCCTCAAGTCATTAATGATCAAGCCCACTTGTAACTAGGCTGCCCCCAAACTACAAGGTGAATTCTCCATCTGTTATTTAGAGAGTATGAAAAACATAGAGCCCCTACCCCCAAAACTTCATAGTCTCATTCAGAGAAACTGAGTCAATGGTTCAGATATGAGACATTGTCAGGGAGTTCAGCATAGGTGGCTTCTCAGAGGAGTGGGTTTTCAGGAGGGACAGGAGAGGAAGGACATTTGGAATACACAGCATGGGAGGATGTTCCAAACGTAGGTTGCAGCAAGACAGAGGCCATAAAGCCAAAAGTGGGAGAAGACAACGGGAAAGAAGTTAATTATCCTTCTGTAACTGTGGTTTTTCAAAATGCTGTAGTCAGTGTGGATCCCACCATAGGTGCACATGCATCTCATGTATGCAAGCTCAGACCTTTTGCATAGCAATCTGTCAAGGGAATGTGCCCCGTGCAGCATTGCGCTTCTGTACAAGGGTACATGGTGTGGGGCAGCTGCGACCCTATCTCAGTTCCCCCCAATTCAAAGCCCGTGTTGATGAGCACTCTGACTAGAAGGGATGGAGAGCCGGTTGTGGGACTTGCCCCAAAGACCATAACTCAAAGAACCAGTTACTGTAGGGTAACAATTCATTTGTTCTTTGAATACGTCAGCGTGGATCCCACTGTAAGTGACTGGCAAGCAGTATCCTCCCTGGAGAGTGGGGATGAATACTTCCAGCTGCATTGGTCAAATAATGATTGAAGCACTGCCCTCCTCAACTTGGCAACAGACCTGGCTATCATGACACGGTCATAACACGGTTTAACAAAGGTCAGTGGGTTGCTCCATGGAGATGCCTTAGAGAGCTCAGATACTGGCACGGTTCCAAAGGAGGCTGCTGCTGCTGCCTGTGCCCTGAGGGAGTGCGCCTTCATTTTTGGAAGGAAAATAACCCGTTACTCTCCTTCTCGTAACTGTTGTTCTTCGAGATGTGTTGTTCATGTCCATGCCAATCAGGTGTGTGCGCGCGCATGTGCATGTTGGCCGGAAGATTTTTCCCTTAGCAGCATCCATCGGGTTGGCCTATATTGCCCTGCCGACCTGCCACCCCTTCCGTTCCTTCTTGCCGGCTACTCTGACAGAGGGGTAGGAGAGCGGGTATTGGAATGGACATGAACAACACATCTCGAAGAACAAGTTATGAGAAGGTGAGTAGCCGTTTTTTCTTCTTCGAGTGCTTCTTCATGTCGATTCCAACCACGTGACTCCCAAGCAAAATTAGGAGCTGGGGTCGGAGCTGTCCACTAATTGAAGTACTGTTCTACCACAGGCCACATCATCTCTGGCCTGCCTAGTAATCGCATAGTGTGTGACAAAGGTGTGTATTGATGACCACGTCGCTGCCTTCCAGATTTCCTGGGTGAGGACTTGAGCCAGGAAAGCTGTTGATGAAGCCTGCGCCCTTGTAGAGTGTGCCGTTATCAGGGGCGCTGGGACCCCTGCTAGATTGTAGCACTCGGCAATGCAGGCCACAATCCATGATGAAATGCGCTGTGTCGAAACAGGCTGGCCCTTCATCCTTACTGCGACAAAGAGCTGTACCGACTTCCTGAACGGTTTCGTCCTCTCAATGTAAAAGGCTAGCGCTCTATGGACATCGAGAGTGTGGAGTCTCTGCTCCCTGCTACAAGCATGAGGCTTGGGGTAGAAATCTGTGAGGAAAATGTCCTGGTTGATGTGGAACTGCGATACAACCTATGGGAGGAAGGCTGGATGGGGCCTGAGCTGACCCTTGACCTTAAAAAACATGGTGTAGGGCAGTTCAGACGTTAGAGCCCTGAGCTCAGACACCCTCCGGGCTGATAAGAACATAAGAATGGCCATACTGGGTCAGACCAAAGGTCCGCCCAGCCCAGTATCCTGTCTACCGACAGTGGCCAATGCCAGGTGCCCCAGAGGGAGTGAACTTAACAGGTAATGATGTAGTAATCTCTCTCCTGCCATCCATCTCCACCCTCTGACAAACAGAGGCTTGGGACACCGTTCCTTACCCATCCTGGCTAATAGCCATTAATGGACTTAACCTCCATGAATTTATCCAGTTCTCTTTTAAACCCTGTTATAGTCCTAGCCTTCACAACCTCCTCAGGCAAGGAGTTCCACAGGTTGACTGTGCGCTGAGTGAAGAAGAACTGATGTTATCGCCACTAGGAATGCAACCTTGAAGGAAAGGTAGAGCAGGGAGCATGTTGCTAGAGGCTCAAAGGGATGCCCCATGAGCCTAGAGAGGACCAAGTTAAGGTCCCAAGCAGGAACTGGTTGGTGGGCAAGCGGGTACAACCTGTCAAGGCCCTTCAGGAAGCAACTGACCAGGGGGTTAGCAAAAACTGAGCGGCCCTGTACCCCGGATGGAAAGCCAAGATGGCAGCCAGGTGTACTCTTATAGAAGACAAGGAGAGACCTTCCTGCTTTACGTGGAAAAGATAATCCAAAATCTGGGGCACTGAGGCTAGCGCCAGGGGAAAGTTGTGCTGAGCTGACCAGATTGAAAATCTCTTCCACTTGGCCAGGTACATAGCCCTAGTGGAGGGTTTCTTGCTGCCCAGGAGAACCTGTCTGGCTTGTTCTGAACAGCTCGAATGGATTCAGCCATGGAGCCTCCATGCTGTGAGATGTAGCGACTACAGGTTTGGGTGCTGGAGCTGCCCGTGATCCTGCGTGAGAAGGTCAGGGAAAAGTGGCCGGGTAATTGGGGGTTGCACTGACATGTCTAGGAGAGACGTGTACCAATGCTGGCGGGGCCAGGCTGGTGCTATGAGAATGACCTGAGCCTGATCTCTGTGGATCTTGTGGATGAGTGGTAAGGGTGGGAAGGCGTATCAAAGTGGACCCCCCCAATGGACTGTGATTCTGGAAGGAGCAGAACTGCTGACACTTCCTGTTGCGTCACATGGCGAAGAGGTCCATCAGGGGACAGCCCCAACTCTGGAAGAGCGAGGTTGCGACATCCGGGCGAAGGGACCACTCGTGGCTGTGAAAAGAC
The DNA here is from genome assembly GCF_965152235.1 of Eretmochelys imbricata. Taxonomy (NCBI): domain Eukaryota; kingdom Metazoa; phylum Chordata; order Testudines; family Cheloniidae; genus Eretmochelys; species Eretmochelys imbricata. Next base: position 355,392,393 of record NC_135572.1, read on the forward strand.
CAGCTGAGACGGTCCGCCAGCTCATTCTGGACCCCTGGAAGATACGATGCCTGTAGATCGACTGACTGCTCTATACAAAAGTCCCATAACCTGAGGGCTTCCTTGCAAAGGGGAGAGGAGCATGCACCCCAATTTGTTGATATAGGACATCACGGTTGTATTGTCCGTCATGACCGATACACATCGACCTTCCAAATACGGGCGGAATGACTGACATGCTAGGCGTACTGCCCTGAGCTCCCTGACATTGATATGAAGACGGAGATCTGTCTGTAACCAGAGGCCCTGAGTCCTGTGGTCCCCCAGATGAGCTTCCCACCCCAAATCTGACGCATCTGTCACTTGTGCTAGGGATGGTTGTGGGGCAGCAAAGGAAACGCCTGAGCACAGCTCCTGAGCGTCCGCCCACCACAGGAGCGAGTCAAGGATAGAGAGAGGCAGGGTCACAATCCTGTCCAAGCTGTCCCTGGCAGGTCTGTACACTGATGCAAGCCACGACTGCAGCGGTTGAAGCCTGAGTCTGGTGTGCCAAACCACGTACGTACAGGCCACCATGTGACCGAGAAGTTTGAGACAATTTCTCACAGTGGTGGTGGGGAACTGCCTGAGTACCTGGATCATGGCGTCAAGGGCCTGGAATCTCGCCTGTAGGAGGAATGCCCTGGCTTAGGTTGAGTCCAGAACCACTCCTATGAACTCTATCCTCTGGACCAGGGACAGAGTCAATTTTGCCTTGTTCAGTAGGAGGCCCAGATTCTTGAAGGTGGCTCTGATGAATGCCACCTGAGACCTGGATCGGCCTTTGATCAGCCAGTCGTTGAGGTATGGGAATACCTGTACCTGATGTCACCGCAGAAAGGCAGCGACGACTGCCATGCACTTGGTCAAGACTCAAGGTGCTGCTGACAGGCCGAACAGGAGGACAGTAAATTGGTAATGGGAACTGTTGACCACAAACCTGAGGCACTTTCTGTGGTTTTGAGCTATTGCTATGTGAAAATACGCGTCCTTCAAGTTGAGGGCGGCATATCAGTCTGCTGGATCCAGTGAAGGGATAATGGAGGTCAGGGAAACCATGCGGAACCTGAGTTTCCTCATGAACTTGTTGAGGTCACGCAGGTCCAGGATAGGCCTGATGGCCTTCGGTATTAGGAAATAGCAGGAATAGAAACCCTCGCCCCGTGCTCCAGCGGAACCTCCTCCACCACCCCCAGTGCTAGGAGCGATTGCACCTCCTGAATGAGAAGTTGCTCGTGAGAAGGGTCCCTGAAAAGGAACAGGGAAAGGGGGTGGAAGGGCGGGAGGGCACAGAATTGGATGGAGTATCCCCTCTCTACCGTGTGAAGCACCCTGCAGTCTAAAGTAATACAGGACCATGCACGGTAGAAAGGGGATAGTCGGGAGGAAAAAGGTAAGACGGTGTAGAGCCAGTCTCTGGTCTGGTGCGCTGTCCTCGACCACACCTTCAAAAGGCCAATTTAGAGCCAGAGGGCGGTTTGGCCTGGCCTTGATTAGTGGAGGGATGTTGCCTTCTCCTACCGCTCCAGTTCCTCCTCCTAGAATAGTCCTGGCAGTTCTGCTGCTGGAACCTTTGAGAAAGTTGTGGGCGGAAGTGTCTACACTGTGTGGCAGCGGTAGGCAAGCCCAAAGATCTGAGGGTGGCTCTGGAATCTTTTAGGCTGTGGAGCCGTTTGTTCGTCTTTTTTGAAAAGAGAGTCTCATCCTCAAATGGGAGGTCCCGAATTGTCTGTTGGACTTCATAGGGTAACCCTGAGACTTGCAACCAGGCCCCCCACTGCATAGCCACCCCTGTCGCTAGGACTCTCATGGCAGCGTCTAAAGCTGCCTGCAAGGAAGCACAGGAGACTAATTTCCCTTCTACCACCAAGGTGGTGAACTCTGACCGAGAGTCCGAAGGGACGAGCTCCATGAACTTCGCCATTGAAGAACAGGTGTTATAAGAGTACCTGCTCACAATGGCCTGCTGGTTAGCAATACGGAGTTGTAGACTGCAAATGGAGTAGACTTTTCTACCCATGAGGTCCAGGCATTTAGCATCCCTATTCTTTGGGGAAGGACCTTGGAAACCTTGTCTCTCCCTCTGGTTAGCCACATTGACCATTAGCGAGTCTGGAGGCGGATGGGAGTAGAAATGCTCAAAGCCCCTGGAGGGGACGAAATATCACCACTCATTACGTTTGGCAGTGGGTGACAAGGATGCCGGCGTCTGCCACAGGGTCTTAGTGGTGTCCACCACTGTCTTTATGAGGGGTAATGCTACCCGTGAAGGCCCCGAGGGTGCGAGGATGTCTACCGTGGGATTTGTGTCCTCTACCACCTCCTCGACCTTGATGCCCAGACCCTGGGCAGCCCTGCGGAGCAAATGCTGTAGGACTGTTATCCCCTAACGCAGGAGCTATGGTCATCCCTGCCATCACTTTGTCCAGCGACGAGGAGGAGGAAGCATGTGCCAGCAGTGGAAGCTCTCTACCGTCTGCCCCGGAGGGGTCACGTGACTCCTGGGGCAGCGTTGGAGGAGGCGGTGCTGAAGACGGTGCCACGGCCATAGGCATCGTAGCAAACGTTGGCATCAGTCTCACTGGAGAGAACTGTGTCGGCACGCTCACAGGAGCCACCCGGCCCGGTGCCGACATCGGCACTGGGGCTGTAGGTGCCCTGCATCGAGGTCGACGTCAACAATGGTGCAGGCATGGGGGACGGGTGCGTCGACGTCGTGAAGGCCGGTGCCGAAGTTGGAGCCGAGCACGGTGCCAGAGTTGACAACAGGGCTGGAGGCAAAGGCGTCAGGACCGTAGGTGCCGGGGGCGGATGCACAGCGGAAGGTGGCACAAAAGTAGTGGAGGCCACTGGAGATGTCCCTGACCGTGGCCCTGGGTTCCTCCCTGGCCCTGGTGATAAGCCCAGGGAGTCCAGAAGGGCCACTGAGGCGGATTTTGCCACTGTGGAGGTCATGCCAGATGCTCCCATCTGTCTCTGCCCAATCTCACTCTATGGCTTCTGCTCCTACTCAAGTGGTAGGAGTCGGGCTCTGACTCCGAGGTCTCAGACACTGAAGACCATGGAGGAGCTGATGCTTGGTACCTCAAACGTTGAGAGCTCGGGGAGCGGGAAGGCTCTCTGTCGGAGCGTGTAGGCGCCAATGGACAAGGCAAAGGGGAGTGCCTTGACACCATAGCCGGCTTTCCCTTAGAGTGCACCAGAGGACGTGGCTCCATCAGCGCTGAGGGTTCCTCCTTGGCAGGTGAGAACGGTGTCGTCAGGTGGAGGAGCTCTCTAGCAGCCTAGTTTGCTTCCGGCGTGGACGGGAGCTCCAGCTGCTGTGTAGACGCCGGTGATTGAGGTGGGGCCAGACTCGACCGCCTCACCTGGACAGGAGTTGACATGGCCCCAGAAGAAAACGCCGAGGAGTGGCCCACCTGGGGTTGCACGTCTCGAGGCTTAGCCGGAGGAGAACGGTCGTCCTGCTTTTTCTTCTTTTGAGACACCAGCAAGTGGGAGCGGTGCCTACTATCAGATGGGCCCCGTGAGGAGCTTTGGCGGTGCCGAGAGTCCCTGGAGGAGTCCTTCCTTGGCGCCAAAGTCGCCAACGGCGCCAGGGCGCTCCGTGTCGAGGACGACGCCGTAGGATCAGAGTGGGGGCGTAGGGCTGCCTCCATGAGGATCACCTTCACCCACTGTTCCCTTTCTTTAAGTGTTCTTGGGCAGAACTCACAGCAGATCTTACAATGATCTTTCTGATGGGTCTCCCCCAAGCACCAAAGACATGATGAGTGCGAGTCACTCTTCGGCATGCACTTGGCGCAAGCCACGCAGTTCTTGAAGCCTGGGGACCGCAGCATGCCACGGCATCAGGGCCGGAGGGAACCCCCAACTATTATACTAAACTATTAACTGGAGTACTACTAAGAACTAACTAACTATATACATGGAATAGAGAAGAAAACTTGCTGAGCAAGAGCCAAGGGAAGTTCCAGCCACTGTCACTGTCGATAAGAAGGAACTGAAGGGGTGGCGGGGTCGGAGGACTCTATATTAGGCGCCATGAGGGCGTGACTCCAGGGGGCGCCCAGGCCGACCCGACAGATGCTGCTAAGGGAAAAATCTTCCAGCCAGCATACACGTGCACCCACACACCTGATTGAAATCGACATGAACAAGCACTCGAAGAAGAACTATCTGATAGCAGATAAAATCTGAGTGGATCATGCGGTGTGTTTGTCTGTGATGAGACGGCTTGGCCTTTTGATGAGCAGGATATAACCACGAATAGGTGAGGAGACAGGCTCAGTCATGTTATGGTAATAGAGCAAAGTTCTTGAACTATTCGGAGAGTGTAGCTGCTTCTCCCCTACCATTGAGTGTTGTTTTGGGAGAAGACTGGCAGGTTAAATGGTTAATTCAAGTGAAATTTTCAGACCACTTTAGATATGAACTTAGGGTGTGGTCTCAACACAACTTTGTCTCTATGGAAGAATGTGTGAGGTGATTCAGCCATAAGGGCTTAGACTGGCTGACCTTCCTGGCTGAGGTGACAGCAACCAGAAAAAACTGTCTTAAGAGTAAGGTGGTGCATTGAGCAATCCAACAGGAGCTTGAAAAAGAGGCTCCATAAATTTCAAGAGGCCAGTGGTGAGATCCCATGCAGGAACTGGGCCTCTAACATGTGAATAAGTAAACAGGAGGCCCCTGAGGAATTTTAATACCACTGCAGCTGATATTACTGCAAGGTGGACTTTGAGAGAACTAAATGTTAGTCCAGCTTGTTTTAAGTGCAGCATGTATTTCAGGATCCTTGGTATCAGGACCTCTCCTGGGTCCAGATTGTTTTGGGTTGCCCAAGGAAAAGCCTTTTTCATTTGGAGGAGATCATTCTAGTACAGGGCTTAATGCTATGTATGAGAATTTCTTGAACCTGTCAAGAACAGTCCCTATCAGTAACGCTCAACCTGCCAACATCCAAGAAGTCAGGTGCCACAACTACAGCTCTGGGTGCAACAGCTGACCATGATTCTGAGATTTCATGTTTGGGTGGACTGGGAGATGGATAGGAGGCTGACTGGACATTTGCAATAGGTCTAACAGTCAAATTTGCCTTGGCCAGTAGAGAGCTATCAGGGTGGTCTTGTCCAGTCTGATTTTGGATATTATCCTGGGTATCAGGGAATTGGTGGAAAGGCATAGAGGAGGCCTTGAGACCACTATAGCAGGAAGGTGTCTAGTAAGAAGCTCTCTCTGGAGCAGAAGTTCGGTCAGAAGTTCATGTCTTCTGTAATGAATAGATCTATTGTGGGAATCCCTCATTAGTGAAATATTGGTTCTATGATAGAATTCTATGGCAATCATTTCTGATTGGTTACTGCATGTTTGCTTATGGCAGACCACACCCAGTGGAAAGGGCGAGGTGACTTCCGACGGTCATGCTTAGGGCCCTACCAAATTCATGGTCCATTTTGGTCAATTTCATAGTCATAGGATTTTAAAAATCATGAATTTCATGATTTCAGCTATTTAAATCTGAAATTTCACAGTGTTGTAATTGTAGGGATCCTGACCCAAAAAGGAGTTGTGTGGTGGTTGCAAGGTTATTATAAGGGGGGTTGCGGTACTGCTACCCTTACTTCTGTGCTGCTCTGGCAGCGGCTGTGCCTTCAGAGTTGGGCAGCTGGAGAGCGGTGGCTGCTGGCCAGAAGCCCAGCTCTGAAGGCAGAGCCACATTACCACACTTACTTCTGCACTGCTGCTGGCAGGGTGCTGCTTTAAGAGCTGGACACCTGGCCAATAGCTGCCGCTCTCTGGCTGCCCAGCTCTGAAGGCAGTGCAGAAGTAAAAGTGGCAATACCGTGACCCCCCTAAAATAATCTTGCGGCCTCCCTCCCCCGCAGCTCCCTTTTGGGTCAGGACCCCCACTTTGAGAAACGCTGGTCTCCTGCCACGAAATCTGTATAGTATAGGGTAAAAGCATACAAAAGACCAGATTTCATGGTCTGTGACACGTTTTTCGTGGCCGTGAATTTGGGTTGGGCCCTAGTCATGCTCTTAGGACTGGCTCTGTTGCAGCCCCTGACAATCTCAACAAATTTGCTGATGCACTCTGGGAATGGGTGTGTCACCAATGAGGAAAGCTGGTGACGCCTGTCTCATTTGGGTTCTGCCTAGCATGATAGTGAGGCTGCTTGGTGTGATAAAATCTGTTCCTCTGGCTAGGCTGGGGTTGATGATGTTATGGTTTGTGGTACAGGGCTGGGGTGCAGATCCCCAGGGAGCACAAAATGGCCTTAGAGTCCATTAAGAAGTGCAGAGCTTTGCCTGTCCACTTGTTGATTAGTTCCATGACTTCAGAGGGCAGTTCTTTGATTAAGGCCTGCACTTCCCTGGGCATGCCCAATGCCTGAAGCCATGATGCTCTGTGCATTGTCATTGCCATGACCCTAGATCTGACAGTAGTGTCTGAAGAGTCTATTGCCAAGTGTAGGGCTGCCTTGGCCACTAATGGACCTTCTAACTATTTATTTGAGCTCTTCCCTATTCTCAGATGGGACTGAAAAGGTGTCACCCTGTACTAGGTCAAAATGTTATATTTGACCAGAAAGGCCTGAGCTTGCCACCCATAGTGGGAGGAAGGCAGAGGAGTAGAATTTCCTCCAAAACTGATCAAGCTTCTTTAGGCCTTTGTCCTTTGGGGTGCTTTTATTGGACTTGGACTGCTCATGCACAGGTGAGACGACCACAGAGCCTGTTTTGGGATGGATGTAGAAGTACTCAAACCCTTCTGAGGGGCTTGGTAATGCTTTGCTATCCTTCTTGGGTGAGTGGTAGGTATCATGGCAGGCATTTGCCACAAGACTTTACTGGGATCAAGCAGTCCTTCATTGGGTGAGAAATCCCCGCAGGCCCAAAGATGTCAGTATGTTGAAAATTTTAGGAGATTTTTCTTGTATGACAGATGTCTCTATTTCTAGCATCTCTGCGATTGTCATAAGTAGTTCTTGAAATTATTTGAAGTCACACAGCACTGACAACAGCACTGATGACACTGCTGCATTGGGTGACGAAGATGAAAGGTTCTTAGGTGGTGAGGTAGAACATTGTTATTGCTTTTTCCCAAGACCCAGTGTTGATGGTCTGGCCAACAGTGCCTTTAGGGAGCATGGTCACTCTCTCTCTTCCCAGAATGAGATGAGATTGGCTCCTAGAAGCTTACGAAGGCAGATCCCACCAAGCTCAACAGAGCCACAGCATCATGCCATAGAGTTATGGCAGGCTTATCTGATATTGGCCAGTCCAGCGACATTCCTGATGTGACGGTTGCTGAGTTCTGCAGGGAGAGCCAGAGCTACCAAGGTCTTTCTATTGTGTTACCCAGGGAACTCTGGAGAGAGGATTCTCTGCTCAAAGGAGGTGAGAACAAGCAGAGAAGAGGAACAGATCTCCTCTAGTGGCAGCACTGAGGAAAACGACACTCTCAGTACCAGGATCTGCTTCAATACTGCTTCAAGTATCTCAGTTCTAAGTTCTTCCAGGGGAATACTGAGCATCCTGAGTGAGTCTGTTAAAGGCATAAATGCTGAAGGTTGTGTCACTGATGCCAGTGAACTTTTCCTCTGTGCTTCAGCGGTAGGTGGTCCCTCATCACTACCTCTCAATGCTGTGTGGGGCTCAGTGGTTTTCCTCCAAAGTCTTATGTGGACTTTCCTTGTGAGAAGACACTGAGCTCCATCTGGAGTCTCTGTCCTTGTGTTCAGGGAAGCCTCTCTTGGTGCTGCACTTTGATTCTGGAGACGTTGGCTTAGAGTCTTTTCTCAGTGCTGTCTTCTCTAAGCTGGCTTTAGGCATTGTGTATCTGCTAGACAGGGCACTCAAGGAAGGTGGTCGGTTCGTTACCTGGTGGGCTCTGGTATCTGTCTCCTCTAGGTCCAAAAAGATCTTCATAGTTTGTTCCAACAAATAACGCTTCTGTTGTGCGTCCCACGGCTTGCACAGCTTGGAAGAGAACGAGCAGCACATCTGTCACCTACCAGGTATATGACTCTCTCACAAACAGAAGAGGCATCCACTGTGCGTATCTTAATGGAAGTAGCCGGCTACAGGAAGGGTGGGCCTTGAAGCCCACAGGTTTAGAGTCTGTCATGTTAAGGCATCCAGAACAGGAGACTCTCGCCATCAAAAATCACTCCAAATGGGCTGAGTTCATTCACAGCGGTTCTTCAAAGGAAGCAGAAGAGGTCTGATTTATTTATTTATTTTCAATAATTCTGAGAGGCTTAGCTGGAGTTATAGATTAGTACACTGGAGACAGACCAGGTTCCATCTCACAGCCACGGACAGAAGGAACTGAGCCACTCCACCCTTTATGCCTTCATATGGAAGTACGTGCAGTTCCAATGGATGCTGCTGTTCATAACATAAGAACATACATAAAAATGTAAGAAAGGCCCTACTGGGTCAGACCAAAGGTCCATCTAGCCCAGTATCCTGTCTTCTGACACTGACCAATGCCAGGTGCTTCAGAGAGAATGAACAAACCAGGTAATTATCAAGTGATCCAGTCCATCACCCATTCCCAGCTTCTGGGAAAAAGAGGCTAGGGACACCATTTTTACCCATCCTCGCTAATAGCCATTGATGGACCTATCCTTCAGGAACTTATCTAGTTCTTTTTTGAACCCTGTTATAGTCTTGGCCTTCACAACATCCCTTGGCAAGGAGTTCCACAGGTTGACTGTGCATTGTGTGAAGTACTTCCTTTTGTTTGTTTTAAACCTGCTCCCTATTAATTTCATTGGGTGACCCTTAGTTCTTGTGTTCAGAAGACTGATGTTGCACACGAGCGACTATAGTGGGATCCATGCTGACACATACTCGAAGAACAATTAGGACAGCTAATGTGGAGGAACACGATGAAATACAAGCACAGTTGTAAGCTGGGTGTGAAGTTGCACAGAGCCTTGGAGGGAAGGAGGAGGAGCTGGAAAGACACATGAGGGATTTGAGAGGGAGCAGTGGGGTTAGAGAGTCAGGGAAGCCTAAATCTGAGTTTTAAGCCAGACTCTGTGTAAGAAACCTGTTTAGTATAGCATCCAAGTGCCAATTGTATATGGAAAGAGGAAAACAGCAACACATTCTCTCTTCATCCCCTTTCCTAAACCTCATAGAGCAGAGGTGGGCAAACTATGGCCCACGGGACTGTCCTGCCTGACCCTTGAGCTCCTGGACGGGGAGGCTAGCCCCCAGCCCCTCCACTTCTGTGCCCTCTCCCCCAGCCATGCTGCCAGCACTCTGGCCAGCCGCTCCTGCTCGGCAGTGCGGCGGCGGGGCTGGCTCCAGCTGGGGGGCGGGGCTGCGCTCCTGCTGCTCTGAGCAGCATGGTAAGTGGGTGGCGGGGGAGGGGGGTAGAGGTCAGGGGATAGGGGGCGGTTGGATGTGGGGGAGGTTAGGGCCCGGTCAGGGGCTGGGGAACGGGGGGGTTGGATAGGCGTGGGGGCGGGGGGGTTGGACAGGGGCCTGTCAGGGGGCAGGGGGTTGGACAGGTGTCAGGGCAGTCAGGGGATGGGGGGTTGGATGGGGGGTGGAATACTGGGGGGGGGGGGTGGTTAGGGGTGGGGGGTCCCAAGAGGGGGCGATCAGGGGACAAGGAGCAGGGGGGGGTTGGATGGGTTGGGGGTTCTGAGGGCGGATGGGGGCGCGGGCCAGGCTGTTTGGGGAGGCACAGCCTCCCCTACCTAGCCCTCCATACAGTTTCACAACCCCAATGTGGCCCTCGGCCCAAAAAGTTTGCCCTTCCCTGTCATTGAGGTATGAAGGAAAAACTATGAGGCTGGCAGACAAATGGACAAAAGAGCACTTGCAGCTTAAAAAGACACACGGACAGAAGGGAGCCAGCAGCGGTACCTACCTGAGCTGTAGCTATCTGTAGATGATTGAGAGATGGAACGGGACAGAGAACGGCGACCGATTTTCGTTGGGCGCTTGTTAAATTCTTGCTTTTGGTCAGCAAACTGGATCTGTTAAGAAAGAACTCCAGTTACATGTGGTATAAAAAAATCCACTGCCTGACAGAGTAGTTGCCTAACAGCCTCAAAGACTACACCGGAGAGGGGCTACTTGCATTATTTCAGTGGAGACTGAGTAGCAGTTTCTATTATATAATTGGGGGTGTTAATTTGGGCCTATCTTAGCACACATGGTATATTTGTCCTCCACAAACACTTCAAACTCACGTTTCAATCACTTTTACCAACAGGCGCACTAGTTAGAAGAATAAAGACATTTCTGTTCCAGTAACTAAAGTGCTTTTTCTAAAACTGAAAACAGTGCAGATTATTAATCATAAAGGGGGCCCTCAGAAATCTGTAGAACTGAAGTGAAGGTTATTTTATCAACAGCAGACCTGACAAGAAATATGGAGAGCATGAGATGCTAGATACCTGCTGTGCAAAAGTCCAAAGGTAGAACTAAGCAACCCTCATAGCAATACATCATACACTGGACTACTTAAGATTTGCCATAGAGGATGTGGCTATCATAATTCTGGGGGTGATGCCTGGAGAAACACCCAGCGTTTTGACTGCCTGGAAAGTTGGCATATCTGTATAAATGTGGTTGCTACAAAGTCAAAAAGGAGGACAAAGTAATAGCTGGATCACACAATAAAGTTGGTTTCAGAGTAGCAGCCGTGTTAGTCTGTATTCGCAAAAAGAAAAGGAGGACTTGTGGCAACTTAGAGACTAACAAATTTATTTGAGCATAAGCTTTCGTGAGCTACAGCATCCGATGAAGTGAGCTTATGCTCAAATAAATTTGTTAGTCTCTAAGGTGCCACAAGTACTCCTTTTCTTTTTACAATAAAGTTGAGATCACTTCATCTTCTCTAGGGTAGAACATGACAGCTGTTTAACAGTGTACAGGAAACTCTATGTAACAGGTCAAAAAGTGAAGGACACCACTTGCAGCTGAAAATGCCATAGGAAATTTACTTTGGCAAACTGTAATTATCCAAATTGGAATTTGGCCAGGAGACTGATGCTAACACTCCTACAAACAATAAGAACGGCGATACTGGGCCAGACCAAAGGTCCATCAAGCCCAGTATCCTGTCCTCTGACAGTGGCCAATGGCAGGTGCCCCAAAGGGAATGAACAGACAGGTTATCACCAAGTGATCCATGCCCTGTCACCCAATCCAAGCTTCTGGCAAACAGGGGCTAGGGACACCATTCCTGCCCATCGTGGCTAATAGCCACTGGTGGACCTATCTTCCATGAATCTATCTAGCTCCCTTTTGAAACCTGTTATAGTATTGGCCTTCACAACACCCTCTGGCAAGGAGTCCCAGAGGTTGACAGTGCGTTGTGTGAAAAAATACTTTCTTGTGTTTGTTTTAAACCTGCTACCTACTAATTTCATTTGGTGGCCCCTTGTTCTTGTATTTTGAGGAGTAAATAACACTTCCTTATTTACTTTCTCTATACCACTCATGATTTTATGGACCTCTATCATATCCCCCCTTAGTCGCCTCTTTTCCAAGCTGAAAAGTCCCAGTCTTATTACTCTCTCCTCATATGGAAGCTGTTCTATATCCCTAATCATTTTTGTTGCCCTTTTCCAAACCTTTTCCAATTTCAATATATCTTTTTTGAGAAGGGGAGACCACATCTGCATACAGTATTCAAAGTGTGGGTGTACCATGGATTTATATAGAGGCAATATGATATTTTCTGTCTTATAATCTATCCCTTTCTTGATGATTCCCAACATTCTGTTCACCTTTTTGACTGCCGCTGCACATTGAGTGGATGATCTCAGAGAACTATACACAAGGACTCCAAGATCTCTTTCTTGAGCGGTAACAGCTAATTTAGACTCCATCATTGTATATGTATAATTAGGATTGTGTTTTCCAATGTGCATTACTTTGCATTTATCAACATTAAATTTCATTTGCCATTTTGTTGCCCAGTGCTCTAGTAATGAATGTAGTATAAATACATCACGGCAGGGCTCTGTATTTACCCTCTCCCAATGATTAGATGTGCTCAGTTAACTAATAAAATGATGGGAAGGGGGCAGTAACTCCCAACCTGCAGACTCAGTCTGGGATCTGAGAATCAAGCTGAGTTCTTTCCATATCAGGCATCACCATCAATAATCAAAATCCTACAGGCCAAGATAGGCTCTTGACAACACCTTGGCAACCCTATTAACTTCAATGGGTTTGCATAAAACTGACTGAAGATGGAAAATAATTCTACTACACTGCACAGAAAAGCTTAGTCTCCAGTTCATTCTCCTAGAGTTGTCTTGACTCTGCCAGGCTAACAGAAATCAAAACTTATTTTTAGTTCATAAAGTCAGCAGATCTGTTCTGAAAGCGTGTAGCAGACAGAGCTGCGAAGGTGGTGCCCGTTTTATATAGACACCGTGTAGAGTAAAGACACACTTAGCACCCTTACTTACAGAAGAGGCTCATTGTCATCCTCTGTCAATGTGCTTCAACCCTTTCATGGATGTTACCTCCCGAGGAACACTGGAGGGGTGGGCGATGGGGAGTTTTTATTCCACCCTGTCCCATGTCTTATTCCACCCTTGATCTCTGCTGAAATGGACAGTAAGAGGGCCAAATATAAGGTGGCTTTGTGATGTGGCCATTTGCCTAATAGGGACTGACTGAAACCCCATTCCACACAGATGTTGGATAGTAATAGCTACCAAACAGGACCAGATTTTTTTTTACTGGCGAGCTACCAGTGAAAGCTCCGTTGCCCGCTGCCTATCCCCAGACCCTTCAAGTCCCTATAAAGGCATATCTTATAACTTTCAACAAAAGATTCTTTATTAAATAGAAGTTCAGTTCATTAAGAAAAACACAGAAGTAATTTGAACTTCTCATATTCCTAACTACACTTCTCTAGCAACCTTTCACCCAAAGATCACAAGGCACTGCAAGCACTGAGCTAACATCTGAGGTAGGGACTCATGTTTTAACAAACGGAGAAACTAAAGATATGAATTTATCTGACTCGTGCAAGGTTACACAGCAAGCCAGTGGCAGCATCAAGGATAGACGGTAGGCAGTCTACTTTCAGTCCTTCCCTGCTCTAACCACTATTACTATGCTGCAATTCAGCAAACATTTCAGCGCACACGTCTATTAGTCACAGATAAATTCACTTCCAATGTCTGAATTTTTATGCTAGCTAATTTTAAGCATTGATCCAAAGTCTTTTGTGCGTGTGTGCTAATGTGTTAGAACTCTCCCAGTGAAACTGGTAATAACTCTTCACTTGATAATTAAGAACAATGGGCCAGATTCTTTGCTGGTGTAAATTGGCAAAGCTCCATTGACTTCACTGGAATCAATCTGCTCCAATAGAGGATCTGGCTCAATAAGTGTTAAGTATTTACACCTTCAGAACACTGTCAAACCATTAATTGTGATTATTAACCTCTTAGGATATTTTAAGTAGTTGGTTCTGTTTAGAGATTTCTCCTACCTGCCTGGAACTTGATTCCTTTCTGGGAGCAGCTCAAATTCAAGCACAGTAGCTTAAGCAGCAATGTTCTACATTGCCACAAGGGAATGCTAAATTTACAGTCCTGATGTCTCACTCCTTGCACTAGCAAGTGCAGGGAAGCAGCACTACATCACTAAAAGTGACTCTGTCCAATTTAATAGGGATATTGACTAGGTCAGTCTAGACCATGTCATCCAGAACATGGCCATGACATGAAGCCTGGTAAGCAGGTAGGGATTATTGGAGCTGATTCGGTGATACCTCAAGTCTCCGGCAGGAATTCAGAGAACTGTTTTGGAACTTTGGCAAGGTCATTGGGCTAATAAAATTAGTATGCTGCAATCATGGCTATGGAAGAAAGGATTGCAAGAAGGTTTGCAACAGCAACCCAGGGTTTTCCTCTGATAATCCTAAAGCTGGTATTGCCTAGAATACTCAATCAACAATAAAATGTTACTGAACACCAGACAACAAACAGAAAAAGGCAAGTGGTCACTCAAATTAAGGTGAGAATCAGGAGTTGCACATCCAGCCTTCAAACAGCTCTACTCCTTGTGAAACGGATTCTACGCACAATGGTATACACATGCCCTTTTCTAAGAATGCTGTTTTTCTACAAGAATGCTCTTTTCATTTAAACAGATCCCTCAATTAGTAGAAGAGCTTTACCCCACCAGATTATTGGCATAAAATGATGCTCTAGGAAAAGTTAGATATGCTGGAAGGCTAACAAGGATGAATAACTCTTCTTGCAGAATTCAGAAAAAAAAGCAACATTCTGTTAATATTCCCCTGCATCATCTGTTAAGGGATTTTCAATGCAAATGCTGTAAAAAGTGCAATAATATTTAGCATTTATATAGCATGTATAGAGATTTCAAATAACTTTTTTCCAAAGTAACACAGGAATGTGACTTGCCCAAGTTCACAGAGTAAACCAGTGACCAAGTTACGCAGAACTAGAACCCAGGTCATGTTACTACCACATCTCAGCTCTAACCACAGGAATGCCAACTCAAGCCAAGAGTGAGTAATTAAAACAGGGCACTGAACCCCAAGACACGGCACTTACATACCAAACCAACAGCAGCACTATATATAGCAATGATATGCCTTCCCAGTCGTGTTTTTAACTAGCATAATATTTCACTAAGTCCCTCTGATGAAACTATATCCTTCCACTCTCATTCACAGTCCTGTGTAGGTCAATAACTGGAATTTGGTTTCTATAGGACAATTACTATAACCAGCTCAGTCTGGTTGTACATTATATACATATTTCTTATGTATATGTATACACACAGTATGATGGTGATACACACATACATACACCATCATACTGTGTGTGGGTGTGTGTATATGTAAAATTTTTTTATAATGGTACAATTTCTAGATCAGGACTGCAGTTCAGAATTGGAATCTCTGCAACAGAAATATGCCCTACCTAGAAATGTAAGAATTGAGATCTTTAAACTTCATTTATTGTCAGACCAAAATTCTCATTTAAAATTCTATTAATTCACACCCGTCCTCCACAAGGCTAAGTCCTCCACAAGGTTAAGCTACCCCAAAAAGAGCTGTTTTCCTGCTGCACCCGAGACAAGCTACCACCATAACCTGTAATCAAGACTCTCCCTTGCTACTTGACACCAACAAAAGCAAGGATACTGATTACATGTAGAACCTGTTTAGACCAAGAAACAAAAGTCCCTCTGAAGGTAACAATCAATTTCCCATGAGAGTTAGTTTTCAGGTGATAAATTCTAAGACCCTTAAAAACGACAAACACTTGGATTTAGGAGACTGACCTGCTTCAACCATCTGTGGCTATATATACACTGCTTCTAACAGCCATATAGATCTTTGGCAGGATGAAATGATTCAGGCTGGAATTCATGCCAGAGCCACAAGGGTTACTGATTTCTAAATGCAGGTGCATGCTCACTTCTTTTTAAAGAAGTGAGATACAGCTCCCCTCTTCCCGGGGAAGTTGCCCAGGAGCTCCAATTTAAGACCAGCTCTGCACAGATTTACAAAGCTCAATAGCAAGTATGGCCATCAGAAGTTCTGGTTTTCACATGCTGGTTTGCCCCATCCAACCTCCCAGCTCCAGATTTCCACTATACCTTCCCACAGGCGTGATCTGAAGAGAAACGACAGAACGTCTCTAAAATCAGCAGTTCAACTAAAAGCTGTGACACTTAAACCCCGATTCCTGAGAGGAAACAGCCAAACAAAGATGCGTTCTCTGGAGATTATGCTTCATTTACACCAGGTGAAGGGGCTTAGTCGATACCAAAAGTAAGTGACTGGGGAGAAAGAAACAATTGTACTTTGTTCTAGAAAGTCTACAGTATGGTACCTAAAGGCTGCCCTCACCTGGGCTTTAATCCCTGAATCGCCATTCACATGGTACTTCTTCTTGTTCGGCATAGCGTTATTATCTACAGCTCTTCTGCAATCCTTCCAGTCCAGTGTAGTTGCTGGCCATTCATTTATACCTCCAGCATCAGAAATCCTGCCTGCTCTGGTTTCAAGTCTCTATTCTGTTGTGCAGGGAGGAGGGCAGGTAAGGAGAGGGCTACACTTGCCTGGGTTTCCAGCTCCCCCTCCAACGGCCCATTTGGCAGGGAAGAACCCCGAGACTGAATGAGGCATTTCTGCTAGCATCTCACAAACAAGTCACAGCATTTTCCCTTTTTTGTTTTACATTGAGTGACAAAATGTTTCCCGACCTCTCCCCCATTAGCAGCGGTTTCTAACATGGCCTGACTTGTGTGTGCATAACAATCGCTTACTTATCTAACCAGTACATTTTCTTGCTTGCTATAATTAACTTGCTAATTAGGCTCTTTTCAACTTGGGTTCTCCCCCACCTCCCTTTCCCAATGTCAGATGATTACATTAACAGAGCCTCATTAGAACAAAATTAACTCACGGGCAACTAAAACAATGAAGGCATTTGTTGGGTTGGTAAATGTTTTTCAAATGATGCCAACCCCCCATGGCAGCAAGCGCAGAGCTCTCTGTCCTTGGAAGAGTCAAGCCCTTTCAGAACACAGGGTCACTTGCGGGAATGACAAGACTAACACCTACCTCTTTGGACTACCTCTTTCTCCATATTACAGATACCCCCCAATGCAGGAGAGGGGAAAAGGAGAAGAAGGGACAAGATAGGCACAAAAAGGCACTGGCAAAGAGCA
Source organism: Eretmochelys imbricata (assembly GCF_965152235.1). Classification (NCBI taxonomy): domain Eukaryota; kingdom Metazoa; phylum Chordata; order Testudines; family Cheloniidae; genus Eretmochelys; species Eretmochelys imbricata. The sequence goes on from NC_135572.1 coordinate 355,409,127, forward strand.
CTCATACTAGTGTAGCTCAGAGGGCACAGCTTTGTTACACATTTGCTAAGCAAGGATTGCCTCATTTGTAACAGAAGACTTGAAATGAGGCAGAATTTTATTTCTTACTTACTGGGTCAGATCATCATTCCACAGCTGGCTACTCTGAGCTGTTCACAGAACAATTTTGTCCCTTCTGGATGGGCTCAAGGCAATCTGCTACAGTGCTCAAGGCAAGGTTACTACAGAACTTCAATGTGTTTGTCCAGAACATTTTATACTGGGAGAGTCATAGTACATAATTGGATTAACTAATGGCAAAGTCTAAACAAGTGTGGCAAAATACAGTGAGTTTTCCACCTCCCCCCCCGACATCCTGTGCTATCACCAAACACTCCACTGACTCACAATAATGGGAATTTGCTCTTCTATAGCACATTTCATCAGAGGATTTCAAAGCACTTAAACAGTATGAATCACAGCATCCCTGGGAGGTAAGGACATAAAGAATCCCCATTTTATAAGTGAGGAAACAAATATTCCCTGTCTCACAAAGATGATCTACAGTAGAGATGGGAATAGAACCCAAGCATCCTAGCTTTAAGCATTAGACAATGCTCCACCACTATGAAATTTGGGTGTCATAATCTTCAGTTTCATTCATTGCTGAAAGTCAACTAATGTAGTTCTGGAGTGAAAAGTTACAGCTGTTTAATAGGACAAAGCAACACCACCCCACAGCTTATGACAAAGTGAAGAAATAGATTACATTCCATTGAAAATGCACAGAGGATTTGAGAAGTGCAGAACTATTACTCCAAATGGAAATTGCCAGGACATTGGGATTAACACCACTGCTGCATCTCAGGCTAGTTCTTCATGGCAACAGAGGTGTGTTTTTACTATCTTACTGTAAAATCCTAGAGAAGACAGTTTTTTAACTTGACGTAGCTATTCAAGTTAAGCCATAAGTGGAGGGTATAAGGTTGACCTGAAACCTGTCATTAAAGAGAGTGAAGTCAAAATTACCTGTGCCTCGTCTCCACTAAGATTTTACATCAAGAAAACTAACTCGAACAGCTCTTTCAATGTAAAAAACACTCCCCCCAGTGAAAAGAGAGCCTAAGGCGCCAAAGCTTAACAGACTATATAACCTATAAAGAAACTACTTAACAACTTGTCAGGAAAAAAGGTTGCAACACGCTTGTTCTTTGATGAGGTTAAAACGTAGAGAACCACATTCAGTCCCACTGAAGTCCAGTGCTGTACCACAGTTTGAGAACATGGTTAACACATATTTTGAATCATCTGAGCTACAAAGATTAAAGTGCCTTTAACAGTGCAATGTGCAGGAGGTCAGACTAGATGATCATGATGGTTCCTTCTGATCTTAAAGTCTATGAGTCTGTAAGTACAGGGGTTGTAATCTGGTCTTCCAACAATGTTAACATGGCCACATTGTGTGTATGGAGTATTTTCTATTCCTGTTTGCTTTGTTAATTGTAAGTCTTAATATACTTATTATAGTATACCCATAAAAAACAGTAAGTAATATACAGAGGGGAATGCTGCAGGAAGAACTAACTTTGGAAATGTCTTGAGTGCTTGATTTTGGAAACAGCGCTTGCAGGAATGCTCACTTTTTTCACTTAAAATCTCTAGTTTCTTTTAAGGAACAAAGGAAAAGAAACGGGGGCTACCGATTTTGTGCAGCCTACAAGTTCATGGGGATTTGCTAATGGAGCTTGTAAATTCCTTGCTCACAGCAAATGGACTTGTGAAATAAAACAGGGCAAGCTCTAAATTACTCTACAGCTAATCAGAATGTAATGATCAGTAAGATCTCGATACACACCAATTTAGATGTTTCACAGTCTCGCCTTTATTTTGTTATTCCTGTGAGAAACAAGGTGATAAGAATGTCTCTTTCCAATGGGAAAATTCTCAGCCTCTCAGAACACCCAACTGGGGTAAGTGATTTTACTCAAACTTCCCAAAAAGTTCCATCGAGAAGACAAACTTAAGGCAGAGAACAAGTAACTATCATCCAAAAATAGTTTAGAAAGTTACAAGGCTGTAAAAATAACAGGATTAAAATGGAAACTGTTTGGCAATCTCACCTATAGTGGTTATGACCAGCCTGAATTATGATAATACTTTGCCCTTTATAGCACTTCCTATCAGAGGATCTCAAAGTGCTTTACTTAATGCTCCCAGTGTTCTCATGAGGAAGGTATTACCCTATTAACAGATGGAAAAATGGAGGTACAGACAGGTATGCAACTTGCCAAAGCTCATAATGTGCAGAGACTGGAATTGAACCCAGGACTCCTAGCCCTCTGAAAACTCTGCTTTAACCATTAGACTTGTGAAAAGTCCCCAGCCAACTAAGATCTCATAATTTTTCATGAAAGGAAAACCACATGACTGCAACAACACACAATACCCTGGTTACCAGGAGAGATGCTTTATATCCTGTTACACTTTCCTGCATGAAATCAGAGATGTGCGTATGGATGCCTGGTGCTAATAGCTGAGACACCTCCAAAACACACAGAACTGGCTTGCTGAGGTAGACACAATGCTTTTCCCTCCACTGTGACACAAACTCACTCCTTGCTTAGTGACAACAGCTGCCTAGCACAAAATGAGCTGTAAAATGTGAAGGTTAAGTTACTTCAGTTAACTTGTAACCCTGCCTCCTTCAGCTATGTTCAAAAGACTTATGATTCATATCCTTTTTGAGGAGGGAGCTGTACGAGTGTTTCAAACTTTCTCATGCCTTAAATTAATGTGTAATCCTGACAACTCTACTTGTTGAGCCAAGGCCTATGCTAAAGCTTTAAGTGTTTAAGATTCCAGCCCTACAGCTAAAATGTCACATGGATTCTAACTCAGTAGATTAACGTGTAAATTTTAACCTTTTGCACTTCTGAAGCACAATTTGAACTTCTCCCAATAATGCATCTTATTATCCAGACATGTTGCAGTTGCCATGTCATTTGCTCTCTGGGAGGCCATAGGCATCCATCTAGAGCAGAGGTCCCCAAAGTGTGGGGACCACCCCACTAGAGGGGTATGGAGGACCATCCAGGGGGGCACAGCAGGGCCCAGGCCAGCCCCCCTGGGGGCAGAGAGGGAGCGCCATCCAGCCCCTTCCCGCCCCCAGATCTATTCTGGTTCAGCCCCCAGCCATGTCCCCGGCTCCTGGCCCCGTCCCTAGCCTTGGCCACTGACGGCGGCTCCGTTCCCAGCCCGGGGCCAAGGCTGGAGGCAAGGCCAGGAGTGGAGCTCCTGCCCCCACTGCAGCCCGGCTGCAGCGATGCTCCCACCCCCAGCTGCGACACCGGCTCCCGGCTCCACGTGCGCCTGGCCCCATCCACAGCCGTGGCTCTGTTCCCAGCCCAGGGCCGAGGCTGGGGGCAAGGCCGGGAGTGGAGCCACATCTGGCCATGGGCCCAGCTGCCCCCACCGCAGCCTGGCTGTGGCTCCTTCTGCCCCTGCCCCCAGATATGGCCCTGGCCCAACCCCACCTGCAGCCCTAGCTTTGATCCCCTTACTCCTCCCCCCAGCCATGGCCCCGCTCCCGGCTCCAGCTCGGGGGTGGGGTGGGGGAAGAGCATGTGGATAGAGGTATGGTGGGGGGGACCCGCAACCCTCAAAAGTTTGAGGACTGCTGATCTATAGTATTTCTAGTGTACCTAGAATCTCAGTGCAGTGATAAATGAAATGCAAATCAAATATTAGACCACTGCCTAGAATAGTACAAACTCCAGCTTGAAAGTTGAGTATATTCTACCACTTCACAGGAGACCCGGGATGGAGGTTGAATTTGGTTCTCAGACCTCTTGGATATCAGTGCCAACAGGGAGGTTGAATCGTGGTATATTTCAATCAAGCCCACCTTCACACCCAGTGGCTTGCTCAGACTACCTCTTGCCCAAAGAGGTCCTAGCAGACGAGGAGAACTTTCACACTTGGATGCCAGGAAAATCCCTTCCCCTCACTGCCATTCCTAGGCTTCTTCACTAAAAAACTTCCCACCATGGCCAAATTGATACAGCTCTACTGGTGGAAGTGCTAATGGAGACAAGACTCCAAGCAGATACTAGAATTTTATCACTATGTTCATATACCTGTTCAGAGCAGGCTTATGTACCACAGGTAAAAACGCTGCCATCTGATAGTCCCTGGTCTATATTACTGCTACCACCATAGCAACCGTGTTTGGAAGTGCGCTGGTGGGAAATTTTTAATAAAACAGCTTTGTGTGGACAAGGCCAAAGAGAGACTGAGATGATGAACTACAAAAACTTTTACAAATGGAGAAAATAGTTCCCCAAACTTGTTACCAGGTCTGTTTGTAGCGGCACTGTGACAGCTGAGGCCAAGTGGCAAGGTTCTTTCCATATTATTTCAAGTTGCTCAGGTAACAAAAGGGGGCTTTGTCTTCTCCAGTATAAAATCGTGAGATCATAGAAGTTAGAGAGGAAAACACCTGTTGGGTCCTCTAGGCAGGACACATTTCCCCCAACAGTGAATGCATTTGATGTTGAAATGATACTACACTTGATCTTAGTCACAGGCCCAAAACCAGCAAGTTTTTCCACTTGTTTTGAAAGTGGTGGTGAAGTTCCTTTAATGCGCTTGCTACAGGCCACCTGCATGCGTTGCCCGGGCATCTCTGCTCTTTGGACCCATATAGACACTATTCAACACAGACTAGAAAGGAACAGCCTTTTCCCAGAGCAATGAGTTATCATTACAAGTGAAACCGGTTCCCTCTGTGTACTCTGAGCTATTACCATGTCTTCAACATGAAACTGCTGAATTTTCAGAAAGAATCCATTTGCCTGGTGTTGCTGGTGTCTCACCAGCATTACCACTGCACTGAGCATGTTTTTTTGCTGAAAACAAATAAGGGAACTTTTGCTGAATTTTAAAGGGCAGATCTGAAAATCCAATACTTGATTTTACAATTGCCGCAGGTCCCCAGCAGTACTTCTGATCCCGACCACACTGGGGTTAGAATCACATGAGCCACAACTGCATTTAAACAGGGTTTTTGCTAGCAGGATTCTTCTACCAAAATTTCCCTAGATTGGTGTGGACAGGGATTTGCTTAAGGCCAGTATTTAGACTAAGCTATAGGTTACCTGAGAGATTATCTGCGATTAAGTCATGGAGGCCGCAGAAGTCCTGGAATCCATGACTTCCAGAGACCTCCGTGACTTCAGCTCATGGTGGCTGGAAGCTGCAGGGTCCCCCTGCTGCACATGGTGGCTGGTGGGGGGTACCGTGCAGCTCCCAGTTGCTGAGGGCAGCAGGGACCCCTGGAGCTCCAAGACATGGGTGACTCCAAACCGAGCAGCTCCCGGCTGCCACAGGCAGCGGGGGACTTTGAAACTCCAAGCCTCCACACGTGGTGGAGGCCCCGGAGCTCCGAGCTGGAGCCCCTGCAGCTGCCCAGCCTCCGTGGGTGGTGTGGGGACTCTGCAGCTCCCCATTTTGTCAAGGATATTTTTAGTAAAAGTCACGGATGTGTCATGGGCTTTCATGAATATTCTGTGACCCATCCGTGACTTTTACTAAAAATATCTGTGACAAAATCTTAGCCTTATCTATGATACCATCTATGCACAGTCCAGATCTCCGCTTCATTGTAATTTCTACCATATTGAGGTCACAGTAGTCCCCCAACATAGTTAACATTGGGTTCATTCTCCTCAATCATGTTCTAACCCTATTCCTGTTTTTTTCTTCAGCCCTGTAAAACTTCAAATGTATAGCACAATTCAGGGACACCTATATTACAAGAATGATTTAAATCACGTCAGGAGATTGCTGTGTTGCAACTGATTCCTCCAATGCCGTGAAAGTTATAATGTATGTGGGACCTTAAGCTTGGTTGTTGTACAACCAGTTTAAAATACAGCTTGGCTGACCCATGCGAAAAGGACTAAATGTAGGGTTAGTTAAAAATCAGTGCTTTATCCAATGTGGGGACCTAGGTTAGAACAGTGATTTTTTGTAATCCCCGAACTCCCTGAATCTTACCACCCCACAACTCTGAGAAGGGTAGTAGGTTTGAAATAAAGCACCAAACCAACATGTGAATTTTGCCATTCAGGACAATCTTTATTTATAGTGTGGTTGGACCCATCCACATTGGCTTGGCAAATCACGTTATATCTGGGTTTAGCAGAGTTCAAACTGATTACGCGTGGCTGTTAAACACAACTACAAGCTCTTTGTATATGGGCCTTGTAGCACAGACTCTTTAAAATGTATTTTTTCCAGAAAAAAAACATGTCCAGATAGCAAAGAGAAACTGTTAGAGCCCTGCTAGCAACCATCACATTTAAACTTATTTTTTGCTAGCATGGGTCAGATCCCAGTATGATTACGGCACTTGTTTCTTTGCCCTAAAGATCTAGAAATTATGAATGACCAAACTAAACCTAGTTCATAAACAGAAATCCCGATTTGAAGATATCTGAATCAGTGAAGACACTTCTAAAGTGTCAAATGTTATGCCAAGTTTTATCAATGCTGACCTTCAAATGTAATAACTATTTCCTGCTTTTAGTGACTAGCAAAATCTGTAGAGAGACTAATTAACACTGAATTATTCCAGAGGACTAACAAAGTTCAAACAGAACCAGAACAGATCCTCTGAAAAGGTATTTTTATAGCTTTGAGTATTTACATCAGACCAGTTCAAATACTGGGTTTTACCACTGGCTATTTGCAAAGCTTGTTGCTGCAACACATTTTGAAGTACCTGCAGAAACCCAGATCTCTTGCTATAATGCTCTAAAACAAACCAAAGGCCTTCCTTAGGCTCTCTCTACACTGGCAACCGATCGACAAAACTTTTGTCATTCAGAGGTGTTAAAAAAACACTCCCCCAAAAGACACAAGTTTTGTTGACGAAAAGCTCCAGTGTGAGCAGCGCCTGCCGACAAAGCTGCCGCCGCTTGTTGGGGATGGAAGTTTTTTGTCAGCGGGAGAACTCACTCCTGCCGACAAACAGTGGCTACACGGAGTGGCTTTCAGCCGCACAGCTGTAGCAGCGCAGCCCTGTCGCTAAAAGATGCGTAGTTTAGACACAGCCTAAGAAGAGCTCCTAAGAGTCAACTTTGCAAACAGAAAGAATTTTAGGTTGTAAAACATGAGTAGCAATCTGGGAAGGAGTAATAGCTCTTAATACGGCACTCTTTTGCACTAGGATGGCATAAGCATTTTTAAACCATGGTAGGTGCACAGACACTTTCTCTGGTGGAAGCTGTCCCCCAGACACAAGCTTTAACTGTTCCAGTGCTGGCTAGTTTTCAAAACAGAATCACTATGTTGTCAACCGTTTCAAGAACTCCTAGTGTCAAAGGAGCAAAGCAGAGAAAAGGTTATTTCAGTTCTCACTGTGTTCCCTCTCCTGCCCTCTTACTGGTTGAGGTGAGGTTGAGCAGCACATGTTGCTCTGAGGATCAGTTGCCTGCTTTAAAATTAACATTAGGGAAGGTAACACAGACATAAGCAACACAGATGCCATTTCAAAGATGGAGTCCTACTTAGTAATAAACATTGAGACTGCCAACGAAATAATAAAGAGTGTTTGCTACGCATGTCTCAGAGAAGACAATGCAATGCACCGCAGAAGATTATTCTGCACTTCAAGTGGTTTTTCCTCCATGCATCCCAGATTGCTTTATAAACATTAAGTCCTTACACAATATTCTGGTGAAGTAGGAAAATAGTATCCCCATTCCATAGATGGAGACTATTTCTAGTGCCACTTGACCTTTTACAGTTAGACTGGACAGTATATGTACAATGAAGAATAATCCTGCATGGACAGGGAGATGGGACTACTGGATCTTGCCTGCCTCTGACTTTAATGATTCCCATTCCTGGTAAATTTTATTATACTTGAGTACAATGCAGTAAAATTGAGCCTGGCATAAATCCACCTGACAAAGAGAAAGTCCCTTTAGAAATCCAGTAGTGACCGATTTGCTATGTATTAACTAAAATAACAAACTATACGTCAACTCACCATCCACTCTGGCATGTGGAAAGCAGAGGTACCTGCGCTGCTGTCCCATTTCTCCATAGCTGAGACTTTTCAAGTTTGTTCTGTAGCAAAGGGAATTGCTATTTGGATGTGCAAAAAAAAAAAAATACACACACTGTACGCGCGCACTCAAACTCAAGAGCCAAACTCCTAGCTTTTCAGGAGCTTCAGTGGCTGCACCCCCTTCCAGCACAGGCCTTCTATTCAAATGAACCTCATTAGTCAAGTGCTCAGACAGAAGATAGGCAGCTCCAAGGACTGATTCAATGCCTCGTTTCTGTTTGAAACCCTGGGCCAGATGACGCTCTCAAACACAGTTTCTCTTGTGGCTACTTCATACTTTCAGCTGGGCACTGCATGATGCACAAGTAATGAACCCCTCTCTCTACAGACTTTTAGCTCCAGTTGAGTGCAGAGTGCATGCCTGGCAACCTTGCTTTTGTGTGTGTGATATCTATCAATGGCCTGCATACGCCCCTAAGAATACGTCACCGAAAATGCTGATACCGTGATCAATAAGGATCAAGGTCAAGAACGCACTTCTATTTTTATAGCTCCTTTTTGTACTGTATTGTAAACATGTGTCTCCTTGAATATAGCTGGATACTTGATAGCATTAAAAGTTCATGTAACTCTGAACAAAATAGCATACGAGTGCCTCTAGCTGCTAAAAATGTACTCCTGGCAAACTAGCAAAACAGTGTATTTAAAATTAACCTCTAAGTGCCACAATTTTGTATAGAACACAGTAAATATTGTTTTTAAAGAATATATGCATTTATCAGACTCAGGGAAAAGCAGTGGAGTGTATTTACTTGTCCACAGCTCCCTCTGCTGGGTACCATGCACACCCCTCTTTTTGGAACTAGCTGAAAAACAGGTACTGTATAAACATCTAGCTGAAATGAATGATTATAAAGTGTTCTCATGTTCAGAAGAGTTATGGGGTCCAATGTTTGTTCACTCCACATTAAACTTGCTCAGTTCACAAGTAAAATTATGGCTTTGTGATCTGCTAATGCTGCACACTCAGCATGGGGTTTCTAAATTAAGTTGGGTCTTTCTGGTTCACTCACTACCAACATTTAAGATTCTGCCATCAGAATTTAGTGAAGAATCTATCTTCAATGCACAAACTAGAAAAGAATCCAGCTCATTATTCTGTAGCTGCATCGGTTCTGCAGGCGTAAAAAGTAGTAAAAACTTTCATCATTACAGTCTGGAGAGCCATGTCTGATTACACACAAAACAGATGTTAGAATAAGGTGTCAGACAACAGCACATTAATATTTTATCTGTTATTGGCTTTTTATAAAAGAGAAATTTCATATAACAATGGCAATCTGGACTAACTAGCTAATCTTCTTACAGAAGTTAGTTTTCCAATTATAAGCTCCAAATTCCACCCAAAAGAAACCGATCCCCTTGAAAATTTCCATGCCATTTCTCATTCAGAGAGATTTATTTCTGGGAAACCCCCCAAAAAAGAGGTTTAAAGTTATGACGGTTGACTTTTTCTCATCTCTGAATTTTTGAACAATTTCCTAAGTTTTTTTTGGCACATCATCTCCAAAATGGCTCACACTACAAACTTACAAATGTGTTTTAGCATTGCTGATAAATGTCTTCCAGTGTTTGAACACATATTAGTATTCCAACAGCATACTTCCATAACAGAACAAAACAACGGGGCAATGTTAAGGTTGGATGGGAGCTGCAAATTGGTGGTGGTGGGGGGGTGTTAGTGAATGATTATATGACAGTGGAAACCTGGCTGGATATCTTTACTGTTCATACAGAGTTTAATGTGGATTTTTTTTATTTGATAGGTATAGAATTTTTGTAAATAAAGTAATGGGGGGCGGTGCCACCTTGAATCCACTGAAATGCTGTCAAATTTAGCTCTTCTATAACAAAGTTTTTTGTTTGTTAACAATACTTTAAGACAACTGGACAGCATTCTGGCTTCTCTCTTTCTCAGAGATATCGACAGCTTCCCCTGCATGCCTCTTAGAAGTACCATGCAAGAGGATGAATACAGCACTTCACACTTATTCATTCCTCTCTCTTCCATCCTGCCCTCATCAGAGGGTATTTGGCTTCTGAAACCACCTTTTCTTAATTTTGCATTGAAAAGCTCACCTAAATGCCTGGGACAGTGTCCTGTAATCTACAGTAGTTTTCCTCTCCTATCCTCCTAGTGTACCAACAAATTTTGAATGCCAAAGGTTTGGAGTTGCCAGGTACTAGCTGAGACAGGGTCATCTGAGGCTAGGGGATAAAACTGAAACCCAAGCAGAGCATCTAGTATGTTTTGGACAAAGAGTTCTAATGAAATAGGGACAAATTCAATGCTGGGGTAAGCAGGGACAACTCCACGGAACTGGATGTAATCCTAATATGTCAGTGGTGAATCTGGCCCATAGACTAGATCAGGGGTCTCAAACATGCGGCCCGCGGGGTTATTTTCTGCAGCCCGCCAGCTCCCCGCGGCTCCCACGCCCCCAGTGCTTACCTAGAGCAGCTCTGGCCCGGCGCACACTGGGGGCAGGGCAGGCTCCCTGCCTGCCTGCCCCGCGCCGCTCCTGAGGGAGCGGGGGCACAGGGGTCTGTGTGTTGCCCTTGCTTCCAGGCACCGCCCCCCACTGCTCCCATTGGCCGGGAATGGGGAACTGTGACCAATGGGAGGTTCCGGGGAGGTACCTGGAGGAGTGGCCAGGGAATTAAGAATTAAGGAAGAATTAAGCACTATGAGAATTAAGGAAACCCTGTCCTGACAAGTCTTGAGGAGCATCCTGTGTATGAAGGGGAATGGCGGGAACACGTACAGCAGGTGACCCATCCATGACAAGTGAAAGGCATCCACGATGGAGCCTGGGCTGTGGCTCAGGAAGGAGCAGAATCTCTGGCACTTCCTTTTGCCCCACCTCTGGAAAATTGAGTGAGTGATGTCCCATATGAGGGACCACTTGTGTCCATGGAACGAGCAACTGAGGTGGTCTGCCAGCTTGTTCTGCACCCCCGGAAAATGCGACACCTGCAGGTGTATGGAGTGGGCAATACAAAAGTCCAACAGCACGAGGGCTTCCCGACAGAGGGGAGAGGAACGAGCACCACCGTGTTTGTTTATATAGAACATCGCTGCGGTATTGTCTGTGAGCAGCAATACACACATGCCCTGCAGACCGGCCTGAAACACTTGGCATGCCAGGCGAACTGCCCTCAGCTCCATCACGTTGATGTGCAGCGATAGCTCTGCATGGGACCAGAGGCCCTGGGTTCTGATATTGCCCAGATGCACTCCCCAACTGAGCGTGGCCAAGGGAAAGCGTGGGGTGGGGTTTTGCGAAGGGTACTCCCGCACAAACCAGCTGAGGTTGCAGCCACCATTGGAGAGAGTGGAGAACTTGAGGTGTGAGGGTCACGATTGAGTCCGATGGGTCCCTGCCTGGTCTGTGCACCTGCGCTAACCATGTCTGGTGCGCCATCCTTGTGCGCATCTTCAAAAGTTGGGCTTGGGGCTGGGGGGCTGTTTGGTTGAACCCTGACCTTGGCCTGAGGAGGATTGTGGTGTGAGTTTCCTGTTATTTCTGCCCCTCCTCCTAGGTGGATCCCGCCTAGAGGGTCCCGGGTAAAACGGGACGGGGGCTGAGGTCTAAAGGGCTTTCTCTGAGGCGCTGGGGTATGTAGCCCCAGAGACTTCAGAGTTGCCCACGAGTCCTTCAGGCTATGCAGGCACGTGTCCGTATTTTGAGCAAACAGGCCCTCACAGTCAAAGGGGAGGTCCTGAATTGTATTTTGGACCTCAGGTGGGATCACTGAAACCTGAAGCCATGCACTCCGCCTCATAGCAATGGCGGTGGCCATGGTTCTAGCCGCAGAGTTTGTTGCGTCCATGGCTGCCTAGAGGACGGTCCTAGAGACCACTCTACCCTCCTCAAGGAGCGCACCGAACTCCCTGCAAGAATCAGCTGGGATTAACTCCTGGAATTTAGCCAACGAGCTCCAGGAATTGAAAGTGTAACAGCTAAGCACTGCCTGCTGATTTGCTACCCGAAGCTGGAGCCCCCCAGTCAAATAGACTTTACAGCCAAAGAGATCCAGCTTCTTGGCATCATGTGACTTAGGTGCGGGGCCTGGTTGACCCTGCCGCTCCTTGTGGTTTGCCGCATCAACCACCAGAGTCCCCAGTTGGGGGTGAGTAAACAGATGCTCATAGCCCTTTTGTGGCACAAAGTAGCGTCTCTCGACCCCTTTAGCCGTTGGTGGTATAGAGACCAGGGTTTGCCAGAGCACCTTCGTGGTGTTCTGAATTGTGCTTATGAGGGGCAAAGCCACTCTGGAAGGATCCTCGGGGGTGAGGATGTCCACTATCGGACCTGAGTCCTCCATAACCTCCTCTGCCTGGAGGTTGAGGTTGACTGCTACCCTCCTAAGCAGGTCCTGGTGGCCTTGGTATCCACTGGTGGTAGAGTGGTGGAGGTGCCCGCCACCGCCTGGTCCGGCGAAGAGGAGGAAGAAGTTCCCAGAACAGGGTCTTCCGGCTCCTCGGGTTCTCTGGAGGCCGAGTCAGGTACCTTGGAGCACCCCGCGACCGGAGGTTCAGGGAGAGGAGAGGCCGTGCTTGACTGTGGCCACTCAACAGCCCTGTCCCGTAATGGGCCCTAGGGGTGTGGCGTGCCATCGACGTCGCTGATGGAGGGGCACCGGAGGCCGATACCATCAACACTGGCCTAGATCCCTGACCTTGAGCCTGGTGGTAGGCCCGGGTGGGGGTCCAAAAAGGCCACTGCACTGGGCCCTGCCACTGCAGTGGCCAAGTGGCGACTCGTGCCGATTATTCCACCGACCTATGGTGCCGGGAGTGGCTGCATCGGGACACAGACAATTCCGCGTCTGACTCTGACAAGTATTCTGTACCTGACCATGGGGGAGTGGAGCCCGACGGTGCCAGGGAATGGTACCAGGGAGATGGAGACTGGCGCCGCAACATCATGGGCTTCCCCCGATGACGAATCAACGGCGGCGCTGCTGCCAGAGCCACCGACACCATTGGTGCCGCCACCGGTGCCACCATTGGGGTGGGAGGGATAGCTCAGTGGTTTGAGCATTGGCTTGCTAACCCCCGGGTTGTGAGTTCAATCCTTGAGGAGGGATCTGGGGCAAAAATTGGGGATTGGTCCTGCTTTGAGCAGGGGGTTGCACTAGATGACCTCCTGAGGTCCCTTCCAACCCTGAGATTCTATGATTCTATGATTGGTGTTGCGGCCAGTGTTGTAATCACCCGCGATGCTGTGCAAGACGCCACAATCGGTGCCATCGCCGTCACTACTGGCGGTGCCTGAGTTTGCGGGGCCAGGTACTGAGCCGTCATATCAATGAGGTCTCGAGCCGCCTCATATGCGTCTGGAGTGGAGAAGAGATCAAGCTCTTCCTCCAAATCGTCATGGGTAGGAGAGTCTGTTCTCGCCGGACTCAACGGCTCTGCACCTGGGGCCAGAGTCAACCGTGCCGGTTCTGAGGGACCAGACCGAGGGTGTCCCGCCAGAGGACGCATCCCTCTGGAACCCCCCCTCGGCTTCCTGCCCAGGGAACGTCCCCTGTCTGGTTTCTTTTTCTTACGCGGCACTGGAGACTGTGAACGGTGCCGCTGTGAGGCACTGGCCTTGCGGGCTGGGAAGCGGTGCCAGTGCTCCCTGGTGGAGTCCTTCCTCGGTGCCGGGACATCCCACACCGAGGGTGCCGGCATCGGCTCAGGCTGTGGCTGAAGGGCCGACTCCATCCAGAGGAGCTTCAGGCGATAGTCCTGCTCCCTCTTAGTCCTGGGTCTCAAATAGGGCACTTATCTGTCTGATGGCCCTCCCCGAGGCACTTGAGACAGGTGGCGTGCGGATTCTTGTTGGCATAGGTTTTGCACACCTCTCGCACGCTTTAAACCCCTGCGACCGAGGCATGCCCCGGAGCCAGGGAGAGTAGAACGGGGGGGAAACCCCCCGAAGTACGTAAACTAATCTAATCTACAACTATTAACTACTAACAAACAACTATGTACACTAGAAACCAGGGAACCACTAGGTAAGGCACTTGCAAAGCAAGAGACTAAGCTGTTCCAACGACCGTCACGGGCGATAAGAAGGAACTGAGCAGGTGCTGGGTTGGCAGCGACATATATACACCGCCATGAAGGTGCCACTCTAGGGGTCTCCACAGCCGACCCGACGGGTTCCGCTAGGGAAAAGCTTCCAGCGAACGTGCACGCAGCATGTACACACACCTACTGGAATGCACATGAGCAATCACTCGAAGAAGAACCAGTGCTTCTAGCCCTGCGAACACTTGCAGCTATTTCTCAAACTAATGCTCTCTCATTAGCCTTCAGAAGATTTAATTGGAAACTGATAATTGATTGCTCCTCTCAAACAGCGAAACAAAAAGCATCGGTTGAAAAGTTTAAAAAGAAATTAATTTTTAAAAGTCACTTGCGGGCTGACTATATGTATTAGTAACTCCAATAAGGAAGTCAGTATTATTCCACTGTGCTCAACAAGCTAATGAAATATTAATTCAAAGAATTCTGAATCTGCTGCAAATCTTGACTTCTGCAATCATCACGTTTTTGAATCATTAGTATCTGGTGTGTGTTTTTATACATTCTTGTACTCACAGAAAATATAACTCACGTAAAAACATCATACATGGAAAATACTTCCAATATCAAATGAAATAAAATGGATTACTTCCAAGCCTTGTTAGGCTAAGATCTTTGTGCCAGGAACTTCATCTCCACATCTGTCTGTAAAGCACACAGAACACATTTTAAGCTAAATAAAAATAGTTCTACCACCATTTTCTTGCATGCTGGACCTACTAAACTTGCATTGCTTCCTATACCCTTATTTTAGACGAGGAAAGGCATCCCATGATAGGAAAAGGCAGATAATGAATCCTGGTCCCCTAGATATCCTAAAAAAAAATCAGACCTTGAAATCTATAAGAAATGAACTGGTCTTAGTCCAGGTCCTACTGCAACATATCATAAATGACCACCACAAAATAGGTACCATCTTAGACAGCGTGAGCAAGCAGTTCAGTATGTTGGCAAAACTCCCATTGACTTCAAGGAGGGAGTTTTACCTGTTTAATGTACTGCAGGAGCCCACAGAGTAAAAGGAACAGAATGAGTAAGAATGCACCATGTTCCTCTTGCCCCAGGTCAAGGATAAGGCATTCAAAAGAAACTTGCCCTGCTACAGAACTATTCTGTGGATAGAGAGCTCCAGTATCCAGGACTCTTAATTTAGCATCTTTCATGAGTGAAATTCACCCCTGTGCAGAGAGCTACCACAAGCCCTAAAGTGCACAAGAAACATCACTTTCTTTGTCACTCTGATCATCAGAAAGATGCCGAACCATATTCAATAAATAGCTCCCTCAGTTAAATGAGCCTTGGACTAGCAGAACAACTGAAGGCTTTAAAAACATTTGGTAAACAAAATTTAAACAGAGAGGTGAAATGCTCACTGGGAAGGACACCCAAGGACAGGCTTTCACCTAGTAGTAACAAGTTTGAGAGAGGAGAGGAAAAGTGATTCCAAAGCCTTAGGTAAATAGAGCTTTAGAGCCTGCTTTAATAAACGCTTTCCCTGAAACCACAGAGGAAGACATGGCCTGAAAAATTAGAAATATTAAGAGGTCTCTGCTGGAGCTCATAGAAATTCTTGGCTCTACAGAATAACGGATCCAATCTCTGTTGAAAACTTGAATAAAACTTAATGACAGACAGAGTCTCTTCAGTAGAACAACCAAACAAGGCAAGCCTCAGTAAGAGATGTTTGGCAATTAAACAAGAAGGAAGTTTAACGTGAGAAGACAGGCAGTGAAAACTCTACATGGACACTAGGGGGTGCTGAGAGTCTGCAGAACAACAGCATTTATTCCTTATTTAATACATTCAACTTGATGGTTGCAAAAAAACTTCCAATTTACACCTTTCTGTGGGAACTCTGGCGTTAGGGGACAGCAAGCTGGGCAACTGCCTGGGGCCCCATGCCACAGTGGTCCTTGCAAAGCTACAGAGCTCAGACTCCAGCTTCAGCCCCAGGTGGCAGGGCTCAGGGGCTGGGGCTTCAGCCCTATGCAGTGGGGCTTCAGCTTTCTATCCTGGGCCCCAGCAAATCTAATGCTGGCCTTGCTTGGCAGCCCCCCTGAAACCTGCTCATGGGCCCCCAGGGGGCCCTGGTCCCCTGGTTGAGAACCACTGTCTTACAGCATACAGCTCCACTTGGAGACATTTATCATTATGAACAGCACTGCTTTAATGAGAGAAAGGAGAAAATTAATAAGGGCTCCCTCAAAAGAAGGCCATTACTCTGGTGCCAATGTACAAAATGAAGCAGGAGTGGGAAACTTAGTACCCACTGTGCCAGCTTTAGAACGAGCCTGCATTATTTCTATTCAACAGATGAGATCCCAGGAAAGAGTACATTAAATGCTCAAACGCACATATTGTTTTCCCACCTGTTTGAGCAAGGTATTTGCTGTTAAATGGACTGGAACCCTATTACACATTTACTTTTAAATAAGTACTTTCAGTGTTTGTAAATTAATGATCTCCATGTATGCCATACCAGTTCCAAGCTCTTTGGGACATTGTGGGTGAGGGCCTAGCTCAGAGAGCAACCTTCTTTAGGTGGGAAGCCTGAATGGCAACACTTTTCACAGAAAGTCCCACTTTACGTGATCCTGCTAATGGTGAGTTTGAGAGTCTATGTAAGACATTCCAGTAACTAAAATACTTAAAAGAAGTGCAGCAATTGCTTGCAAGAATGCGTATGCAGGAGAATACAGAATGGATTTTCTCTGTCTGTAGAGTCCTCTGCAGTTCATCCTCTGGACTCAGAAGGCCCACCACTAAACACAGTGGGGTTCAGCATAAGGAAATGCCTTCTACCGGTGCCAAAGACTTCCTCAATTAGACGAGCTGCCGAGCTAATGAACAGTTACATTTAGAAAATTAATTCTATTATAACTGAATAAATAAATAAATAAATAAATAAATAAATGATAAAGCCCCCACCTAGCTCTCCTGCAGTGCTTTTCATCCATAGATCTTCTAGCACTTTACATAGGAGATAAATATCATTCCCATTTTACAGATGGGAAACTGAGGCACAAAGGTGAAGTGGTTTCCCCAATGTCACCCAGCAAGCCAATGGAAGAGCCAGGAATTAGAATCCATGTCTCTTAAGCCCCAATCCAGCTAGCCCTACAATTAATGCATTTTGATAAATTACTAAAATCCTAGGAAGTACAACAGAAATTCGTATGATTGGTTTGTCTATATATTCATCTTAAATACTTCATGACAATGAGTTTATAGACCAAGTCCAAATGCCCAATGAAAATCTAGGGGATCTAAGCGTATGTCACCTTTCCAGGGACATAGAGCATAGCCTATAACTTCTAATCACCAAAAAGGGCATTCAAACTCACCTTCCACCCATTCAAAACACTCTAACAAAATGATTTCAGAGGCCGAAAGAGGGCTAGACACAAAAGCTGCACCTCTCTAACTGGTATAGTTAAAGCAGCATAACTGGATGGAATTATATCAGTATAAAGGTGTTTATATCTGTGTAGTTTAGTCCCATATAGGAAGGGGAATAAGCTATGCTAGTATAACTACTCTGGTATAAGATAGTTTTATAACAATTTATCCACATTCGCATTACGGGTTGTACCAATGTAAGCATTTCACAAAAAATCCCACAGCCCTAACCAAAATAATTATACCAGTATAAAAACTGTATAAACCAGAATTTATACACTAGTTACATTTAGGGCTTTCTAAACTTCAGGTTTTTTACCTGAGGTTTACTGATTGCCATTTAACTTGGGGTAGTTAACACATTTTCAGAGGCTGGCCTGAATTTAAGCTAAGGGCTGGTCTACACTAGAAAATTAGGTAAACCCCACCTATGTTGCTCAGGGATGTGAAAAATCCATACCCCTGAGCAACATAGTTAAGGAGACATAAGTCCCCAGGTAGACAGTGCTAGGTCGATGGAAGAATTCTACCACCGACTTAGGGCATAGCTACACTACAAAATTAAATCAACCTAATTTACATCAGCATACAACCACCACAGAAATTACATCACTTGTGCATGCCTACACTTTGCTCCTTGTGTTGGTGGTTTGCGCCCTCATCAGGAGCATTTGCAATGATTGAACTCTCAGTGTGGGGCACTGTGGGATGGCTTCTGAAAGTCAGCAACAGTTGATGCAAGCAAGGCAGTGTCTACACTGATAATGCATTGTCCTAACCAGATTGACATTGACTCCATGCCTCCTGTGGACGTGGAGTTAAGAACATAAGAATGGCCACACTGGGTCAGACCAAAGGTCTGCCCAGCCCAGTATCCTGTATACCGACACTGGCCAATGCCAGGTATCCCAGAGGGAATGAACCTAACAGGTAATGATCAAGTGATCTCTTTCCTGCCATCCATCTCCACTCTCTGACAAACAGAGGCTAGGGACACAATTCCTTACCCGTCCTGGCTAATAGCCATTAATGGACTTAATCTCCATGAATTTATTCAATTCTCTTTTAAACCCTGTTATAGTCCTAGCCTTCACAACCTCCTCAGGCAAGGAGTTCCTCAGGTTGACTGTGCGCTGTGTGAAGAACAACTTCCTTTTATTTGTTTTAAACCTGCTGCCCATTAATTTCATTTGGTGGCCCCTAGTTCTTATAGTATGGGAACAAGTAAATAACTTTTCCTTATTCACTTTCTCCACCCCACTCATGATTTTATAGACCTCTATCATATCCCCCATTAGACTCCTCTTTTCCAAGCTGAAAAGTCCAAGCCTCTTTAATCTCTCCTTATATGGGACCCGTTCCAAACCCCTCATCATTTTAGTTGCCCCTCTCTGAACCTTTTCTAATGCCAGTATATCTTTTTTAAGATGAGGAGACTACATCTGTACACAGTATTAAAGATGTGGGTGTACCATGGATTTATACAAGGGCAATAAGATATTCTCCGTCTTATTCTCTATCCCTTTTTAAATTATTCCTAACATCCCGTCTGCTTTTTTGACTGTCACTGCACACTGCGTGGATGTCTTCAGAGAACTATCCACAATGACTCCAACATCCTTCTTCTGATTAGTTGTAGCTAAATGAGCCCCCATCATATTGTATGGATAGCTGGGGTTATTTTTTCCAATGTGCATTACTTTACATTTATCCACATGAAATTTCATTTGCCCTTTTGTTGCCCAATCACTTAGTTTTGTGAGAACTTTTTGAAGTTCTTCACAGTCTGCTTTGGTCTTGACTATCTTGAGCAGTTTAGTATCGTCTGCAAACTTCGCCACCTCACTGTTTACCCTTTTCTCCAGATCATTTATGAATAAGTTGAATAGGATTGGTCCTAGGACTGACCCTTGGGGAACACCACTAGTTACTCCTCTCCATTCTGAAAATTTATCATTTATTCCTACCCTTTGTTCCCTGTCTTTTAACCAGTTCTCAGTCCATGAAAGGATCTTCCCTCTTATCCCATGACAATTTAATTTACTAAGAACCTTTGGTGAGGGACCTTGTCAAAGGCTTTCTGGAAATCTAAGTACACTATGCCCACTGAACTCCCCCTTGTCCACATGTTTGTTGACCCCCTCAGAGAACTCTCATAAGAGATCAGTAAGACATGATCTCCCTTTACAGAAGCCATGTTGACTTTTGCACAACAATTTATGTTCTTCTATGTGTCTGACAATTTTATTCTTTACGATTGTTTCAACTAATTTGCCTGGTACTGACATTAGACTTACCGGTCTGTAATTGCCAGGATCACGTCTAGAGACCTTCTTAAATATTGGCATTACCTTAGCTATCTTCCAGTCATTGTGTACAGTAGATGATTTAAAGGACAGGTAACAAACCATAGTTAATAGTTCCGCAATTTCACATTTGAGTTCTTTCGGAACTCTTGGGTGAATGCCATCTGGTCCCGGTGACTTGTTACTGTTAAGTTTCTCAATTAATTCCAAAACCTCCTCTAGTGACACTTCAGTTTGTGACAATTCCTCAAATTTGTCACCTACAAAAGACAGCTCAGGTTTGGGAATCTCCCTAACATCCTCAGCCGTGAAGACTGAAGCAAAGAATTCATTTAATTTCTCTGCGATGACTTTATCGTCTTTAAGTGCTCCTTTTGTATCTCGATCGTTCAGGGGCCCCACTGGTTGTTTATCGGGCTTCCTGCTTCTGATGGACTTAGAAAACATTATGTTATTACCTTTTGAGTTTTTGGCTAGCTGTTTGTCAAACTCCTTTTTGGCTTTTCTTATTACATTTCTACATTTAATTTGGCACTGTTTATGCTCCTTTCTATTTACCTCAATAGGATTTGACTTCCACTTTTTAAAAGATGCCTTTTTATCTCTCACTGCTTCTTTTACATGGTTGCTAAGCCACAGTGGCTCTTTTTTAGTTCTTTTACTGTGTTTTTTTAATTTGGGGTATACATTTAAGTTGAGCCTCTATTATGGTGTCTTTGAAAAGTGTCCATGCAGCTTGCAGGGATTTCAATCTAGTCACTGTACCTTTTAATTTCTGTTTAACTAACCTCCTCATTTTTGCACAGTTCCGCTTTCTAAAATTAAATGCCACAGTGTTGGGCTGTTGAGGTGATCTCCCCACCACAGGAATGTTAAATGTTATTATATTATGGTCACTATTTCCACGCGGTCCTGTTACAGTTACCTCTTGGACCAGATCCTGCGCTCCTCTCAGCACTAAATCCAGAGTTGCCTCTCCCCTTGTGGGTTCCTGTACCAGCTGCTCCAAGAAACAGTCATTTAAAGTATCGAGAAATTTTGTCTCTGCATTTTGTCCTGAGGTGACATGTACCCAGTCAATATGGGGATAACTGAAATCCCCCACTATTATTGAATTCTTTATTTTGATAGCTTCTCTAATCTCCCTTAGCATTTCATCTTCACTATCACTGTCCTGGTCAGGAGGTCGATAATAGATCCCTACTGTTATATTCTTATTCGATCATGGAATTACTATCCATAGAGATTCTATGGAGCATGTGGATTCATTTAAGATTTTTATTTCATTTAATTCTACATTTTCTTTCACATATAGTGCCACTCTCCCCCCCCCCGCCCCCCCCACGACCTGTTCTGTCCTTCCAATATATTTTGTACCCTGGAATGATTGTGTCCCATTAATCCTCCTCACTCCACCAGGTTTCTGTGATGCCTATTATATCAATATCCTCCTTTAACACGAGGCACTCTAGTTCACCCATCTTATTATTTAGACTTCTAGCATTTGTGTGCAAGCACTTTAAAAACTTGTCACTGTTTATTTGTCTGCCCTTTTCTGATGTGTCAGATGTTTCTTGTCTGATCTGGCACATACTTTATCCTTTTCCATCCTCTCCTCCTGACTAAAACCTAGAGAATCTCTAGCAATAGATTCTCCTCTAAGAGAAGTCCCTATCTGATCAACGTGCGCCTCTGCAGCAACCAGCTTTCACCATCTCTTAGTTTAAAAACTGCTCTGCAACCTTTTTAATGTGAAGTGCCAGCAGTCTGGATCCACTTTGGTTTAGGTGGAGCCCATCCTTCCTGTACAGGCTCCCCCATCCCAAAAGTTTCCCCAGTTCCTAATAAATCTAAACCCCTCCTCTCTACACCATCGTCTCCTCCACACATTGAGACACTGAAGCTCTGCCTGCCTACCTGGCCCTGAGCGTGGAAGCATTTCTGAGAATGCCACCATAGAGGTCCTGGATTTCAGTCTCTTTCCTAGCAGCCTAAATTTAGCCTCCAGGACGTCTCTCCTCCCCTTCCCTATGTCATTGGTACCTACATGTACCACGACCACCGGCTCCTCCCCAGCACTA
This sequence comes from Eretmochelys imbricata, assembly GCF_965152235.1. NCBI lineage: Eukaryota > Metazoa > Chordata > Testudines > Cheloniidae > Eretmochelys > Eretmochelys imbricata. The sequence continues at coordinate 355,431,114 of NC_135572.1, forward strand.
CACATAAGTCTATCTAGATGCCTCGAGAGATCCGCAACCTTTGCACCAGGCAGGCAAGTCACCATACGGTTCTCCAAGTCATCACAAACCAGCTATCTATGTTTCTTGTCACTCTCTTGAGGGCACAAAATCACCAGCAGCCTCAGCTCCATGCCGTCAGTCAGCTTAAATCTGTCCCTATTTTGGGATATAGGAATCTTAACAGATATTCCAGGACCAGTTTAAGCAGTGTATTTTCTCAGCAATAAAATTAATATGTTTTAAATGTGCATTGAACAACCAAAGTAATTTATCCATATAATGCAAGCCAGTAATTTCCTCCAAGCAGAAACAGATATTTAACTACAGCTATTAGCCTGTAACTGTCCACGTAATCCATTCTCTCATTCTTTGCCTTCTTGCCAAGTTTGCTCTGAAGGGTCTTGGAATTGCAGATTCTTCCCTTTCCACAGATATGGAAGCCTCTTCAGGGACCCAGTCTTGCCAACTCTTGCAATATTATTGTGAGGTTCATGATATTTGATGCTTTTCTTATAGCCTCAGTTCCGGGAGTCATGTGATTATGTAAGAATCTCTTCTTTCGGTTTTTAAAAATTAAATTTCTAGCCCTCAGGGTTGCAGAGAAAAGTTTGAAGAAAAAAACCCAAAACAAACAACACAAACTCTAAAGGGATCAAAACCAAGAGGGCAAATAAAGAAAACACATTTTCAAGGAAATGTATCATGATTTTTTGGCAGGTTCAAGGCAGTTCATGGGAAGCTTTCTTGGACATAGTAAGATTTGAGGACAACAGGTCTAGATCTTGCATGACTAATCCAAAACTGCATGTCTTTGAAAGTGCCAGGGTATATTCAGCGCATACTTATAGAACTAACAGTTTATTTTATCCATTGCACAGTCTCATTTTAGAATTTTGTTATAAAGCTGCAAAATGGCACATGAAATAACTGTACAAGAACATGAGGAGAGCAGTTATTCTCCTGGTTGCTTCAAGAGTGATTAAAATCTAGGAGTTAACACAAAAACAAACAACTCCACCAGGCTTTTCACAAAACACATATCTACAGCAATAATTAGGTTTCCAGATTTAATTTCTGGTGTGCTGAGACCACTATTTATCATGATGTCCTATACTGTCTTGCTCCTTGAGTGCCACTTGTCTGTTATACTCTCCTGTTGTCTCTTGTTTTATGGATTATAAACTTTTGGGGGCAGGGACTGTCTTTTTGCTCTGCATATGTACAGTGCTTATAAATGGGGCTCCTACTTACTACAACAATACAAATAAATAATGATCGTGATAATTTATAACATGATCTGGAATACCCATGAGTTCCAAATTCCCAATCCTGACCCTGTTCTCCAACTTTTCCACCTTCCTGTAGAGTCATTTTACTCTCAGGTTTCAGAGTAGCAGCCGTGTTAGTCTGTATCTGCAAAAAGAAAAGGAGGACTTGTGGCACCTTAGAGACTAACAAATTTATTTGAGCATAAGCTTGCTCCTTTTCATTTTACTCTCAGGTACTACTGTAAATATATCCTCAGGGCCAAAGGTATTTTCCAAATCCACTAGTCTGCTATCTGGCTCTTGAAGTTTACAAACTCAGCCTCCAACTTGCTGTCAATTGTGAATAATGCATAATAGTGCCCACCTTTTTGTGCTGTAGTTCCAGTCTCATTGTAACTGCCTTTGTAAGTGTTTCAATCCTGAGCAAGGACCTGATCTTTAAGAATACCAGGAGAAGCCACGCCCCACACAGTTCCTGGTTTCTTGACCAAGCTGCTAAAGGTTTCCCGTTGGGCCTGAATAAGTGCCCATGCAGTTTCCTCTGACGCCAGCAATTCCAGTGAGCAAGTTTCCAGCCGCACACACAAAAGGGATCTCAGCACTCCACCCTTTGGAGTGAAAGTTTACTGCTACACGGTATGTATCTGATGAAGTGAGCTGTAGCTCACGAAAGCTCATGCTCAAATAAACTGGTTAGTCTCTAAGGTGCCACAAGTACTCCTTTTCTTCTTGCTACACTAAGGAGAACATGTCCAAAAGAGAAAGTATGAAGCACTCAAGGCAACCACAAGAATCCCCAACTTGAATGAACTTGGTCATGGACAGGCTGCTTGATTTAATGGAAAGCAAGGAATATTGCTGCCAAGGGCCAAAGAATTGGGAATTCTCCACGAGTACGACAAAGAAACATCCTACCTCAGAGAAGAAAGTGGCTGGAAAAGCAAGCCTGGGCCTAGTGCAAACCATATAAGTTTGGATTAGAGAGGTCTCAGCTGACATGGAAAGTGGTTATCCTACTGAATTTTATTTCAGGACAGCTTCCCCAGTGGTTGGATCTGTAATATATTAATTTTGAAACAACTTTAAAATGAAAAACTAAAGCTCAAGGTAAATGCATACAATTTGGCAGACGTAGGCATCATGGTTTTACATTCCTGCATAACAATTCTGAGCACTTGGGGAGGCATCAATTACTATATAACTCACTGCTACTATGCATCCTTATCAGGATGAGATTGTTCAATGGGTCAGGAATATCAAGGTCAATAGGGCTAGCCACCAGCAGTTGGAATGCTCTGCCAGGACACAAGTAGAGATGGGCCTGACTCAATGACCCTAGATCTCTAGGGAAATTTGGGGACCTGGAACCGAACATTGCATCAGGCCCATCTCTGTAGAAATGTAATGGTACAGTGATTAACCAAAAGCTAGAGAGGGGTATGAGGAAGGTATACCTTCACATATAATGACATCTAAGGTACACAGAGTAATGCTATTGCATCCTTATGAGAAATAAGAGGACTGCCACCTGCAACCCTGGGAGCAAGGTGATCAATTCTTAAAATCCTTTTTGCAGAAAAAAGGAGATCAAAACAAGACTGTCACCATCCTGTACCTTTGTTCTTCCCAGAGCAAAGTTCAGCAATTAACAGGGAAGCAGACAGATCTGGCAAATACTGTGCAGTGGAATCTGAATTCAGTCCCTCACTCCGTAGGCTTGCGAGGGCTAAATGTGCTGCATGGAACATGTGCTCAACCCCTACAGAGAGGAAGAAGAGATTCACATCACCCGAGACATCCATCTCCCACAGTCAACCCAAAAACTTAAACTGACTGGCTTCAGAAACTCACAGCCAGTTCTGACCCAAAAGGACAGAGAGCAAATGGGGAAGAAATAGGGTTTCTGGAAGACCCCAAAACTAGGGGCAGTGAGCATATTTTGAGAGAGGTCAGAACCTTCATGTCGTCTTGATCCCAGTTAAAGAAACTGAAGTTACACAAGCCAACACGGGTGGCATTCAGGACTCCATAAGTAAGCAGCCAGCTAGTTTGAATTCTAAGGTGCAGATTTGCAGGTTCAGGGGTCCTACATGATGGTACAAAGTTGAGTAGTTTTGCTATTTCCCCACAAGTTGTGTTAACAGGGGGCTGTGAGAGACTGTTTCAATTCTTTACCTAATTGCTAAAAACAATGGTCGGCTCTGAAAGCTAAATATAGGCCTGGCTCTCAGGCAAGTCAATTATATATTTTGCATTTATTTTTCCTGTAGTAAAAGGAGTAAATCTGAGAACAAAAGTCCTTCAGACCCGCAGAGAAAAAGTCAACTTTCAATATTCTTCTGTTCCTACATGCAAGGAACTACTGTACGGGTGCACATTCCAGTTAACCAGGATTGTACGGTCTCTTGTAGATGCACATTCCAGTTAACCAGGATTGTACTGTCTCTTGTAGATGCACATTCCAGTTAACCAGGATTGTACTGTCTCTTGTAGAGGTTTACACCTCAGTACTACAGTAGCAGCACCAGGTAAGAACAGAGGAAGAACCGGGGTTCTACTGTGTCTTCCACAGAGGAGTTCTGTTCATGTAGGAATCTCAAATTCACAAAGCAAAAAATCAAGGACAAGAATTTTGCTTACTTGAAACTGAGAGCGTTTTAATGGTAAAATAAAAGGGCATCTATACCAATGCTTCACTGCTGGTTTCATTCTAATGCATGGGCTAGCTGTGGATTAAGTATGCTCAAGAAAGGAAATTAGCAGGGAGGTTAAATAAAAATCATTTAAATATTGTTGTATCACATCATTGCCTTCAAAGGTTTCAAAATGCTTGTGGTGTCTGATGTTGGAAAAAGTAAATTGCTTCTGCACACTGCTTGATTGCAAGTTATTTATAATGCACCTGTTCCTGAAGCTGAAACTGGTAAATAGGTGCTTAAATACTCACCTTCTCTCATCAGTTTGTGTAAACTACTACATTGTATTATAGATCCTGGGTAGGATAATACTCTATATTATTCTGAATGTGTCCTGGAATTAGCTGCTTATTTGGAGGAGATATATGATGGGAAAGAAGGATGTATGCTTGAATTCTGTATAGCACACAGTAATATCTTGTCTCTCTAGACGTCTGAGGTGACTCCCCAACCCTTTGGATATATGGCATTTCAGATGAACTGGGGAGCTGACTGTAAGCAACTGATACCGCTACATGCTGAGTTTTCAACCCAAGAGCACAGCGAAGGAAATGCTGGCCAGCTTTTTAAAACACTACGCACAGAGGCTGCAAATGCCGGGCATGATGTATTTAAAAGCTGATCAGCAGCCTTTTTAAGGTGGAGAGTCTTTGCACAGCCCCAGGGATACAGCCACAGGCTAAGACGCTATTACTACCGTTTAAAACATTCAATTCCTGTTTTTTTAGATTGCCAGTTCTACTGATCTTGGCCAGTTTTTGTTTGACAAATAGTAGGGTCTTGGCATTGTTTGGAGTTCACCCTTTTCTAAATGGAAAATGGTCTTGTGATGAGCCCTGGATTTGGACTCAGAAGACCTAGGTTAATTTCCTAGCTCCCACAGACTCACTGTGTGACCCGGGGTCAAGAAGTATAATCCCTCTTTTGCTTGGAAACTCATCTGTGTAATGGTGGTAATACTTCCATCTCACAGGGCAGGGGTCTCCAAACTTTATGAGATGAGGGCCATATTAGATTTTTGAAGGGGCTTCGAGGGCCAAAGCGACTGTGAAAGAAATTAAATGTATGCAAATATACGCAAAATATATGCAAAATCGTTAAAAAAACAAAACTACTCTACTCAGTTGGTTGGGACTGTTTGGTTCTATTAGTGCTGGAGTTAAAATTTAACCATTATGAATTTGTTAATTTCCATCTTCTTTACTCCATTTATTGGAGATGTAATCAAGCATCTGGCTTGTATTTTTACTCTAAGGCAGGGGTCCGTGCCTGCTCAGCTGCAACTCTCCCCTAAGGTGGTTCCCCTTTTGGGAGGACACTGGCTCCCGGGGGCATTCACCCCTCCGCACAGCTCAGCTGAGCTACCCGCCCCCCACCCGCGCGAGCTGCTGCCGGCAGCCCCTCCCCCTGCCTGCTCAGCTGTTCTCTTCTCCCATTGGGAGGGCCGGACAAATGGATGCCCCAGGCCGGATCCGGCCCACAGGCCATAGTTTGAAGACCCCTGTCATAGGGGAATACATTCATTAGCGTATGTGAGGTGCTCAGATACCACAGCAAGGAGTGCCACAGTAAAGCCAATAAAGAGATATGATATCTTAAAAACTGAAAAATATAAAGCTGCCAAATAAGAACTGTCAACCTTAATTGCAATCTTCATCCTCAACATGGAGAAGTCTGCGGAGGAGGGATAGGAAGAAGTCAAGTAATACAGAGAAACTAAAGCAAAATTTGAGAGATGTCATGAAGAAATGCACGCATGCATAAAGAAAAATTCCTGAATGCGTGGAGCCAGCTTCCAAGCAAGGCTGTTGAAGACTGAATGAATCACTAAGGGCATTCAAGAACACGTTTGAGATAATATCCTCAGGAATATGAGTATTAAATAGACGATGAGCCTTGCTTGAAGAGCTAAACAGCCTGTTTATTAACTAAAAACAAGGGTGAAAACTGTTCTTTCTTATATGTTCCTTTTTTGAAAATAACAAGATCAACAAAAAGGAGTTTAACATTATGTCTGCATGTTAAGATAGGAATGTTCTCCCTATTTTTTGTTCATCTTCACTATGCACTGTTGTCTTTTTTACTATTCTTAGCACCATGGGCTTTAACCAAGAAGCTTATGTCAATTAAGCTATCTCATTTATGATAAGCATGACTGCCAAAGGTGGCCAAATATTCTAAAAGTCCAGATTGCACATTACTCTGAACAGTTCCCAAAAATCAGAGCAGAGAGACCTCTTTCCATTAAAATGAAATAGAGGGGCTGGGAGAGAGGGGAGATAATCAATATTGCTGCAACACAGCAGTGGCAGGGGGTAGTGGCATATGTAAGTACCAACAGTTTCATGTAAGAATGGATTATCAGTTGAGTAATCCTGCTGAAATGCATTTCCCCAGTGAAAAATTTGGTCATAGTAGCAAAGTGACTGCAGAATCCCAAAGGTCACTAGAAAGAGATCAAAGGACCCCCACCACTTCCATTGAGCAGTGAAATTTATCAAGGACTCAACATGCAGAACAATTGCCAGACTGGCCAGTCCTCCTCCAACGTCCTGCCCAACAAGCTGCTTCTACAATTATGCGAAAGAAACAGACCAAACATTTGAATTCTCCTCTGTTGCAAACCTCACCACAGTTCTCCATGCCTTTACCTCTTCTGGCCCAGACTCCTGAATACACTCTATTTAGGGCTATCCAGGGTAGACTGCTTGCAGGCTTCAGCTACAACAGAATGCATCCACAGCAGGGGGGGCTGCTACCACCAGCATATAACACAGCACAATGGGCCCCTCCACTGCTTTTTTTCTTCTGAAGACAACTCAAGGTATCAAAACCCCAAGAGGTACCTGGCAGCCTGAGAGATCCCATCTCTCCCTACATCTTGTGGCGTTAGTTAAAATCAGACAGGGTGCTTTTGTTGTCTAGTTCTGGGAGTAAAACTTCAGAGGATTTGTCAAAAACGGTTATCAATAGAGGGTCTTTGCCTGTGTAATTCACTCCATCTGATTGTCTTCCAGAACTTGGTGGCCTAAAACTTATTTGTTAAGGCAGGGCTTTGACGATCATCGTGTCTATAAGAGGATTCTTTGTGAGAGAGGAAAAAGGCAGAATGGTGTGTTTAGCCCATCCATCTGACCAACTTACATACTTTGTTTGTAATTTGTTATGCACCCAGATGCTTGGTAGTAATGGTGTGTTAACCAATATGATAGGAGTAGACAAAGTTGCACATGATTTACTGAGATAAAAGTTACTGTCTTAGAATTGCACCACGCAGATATGAGCTTCTCATTGGGCAGCAGTACAGGATTAGCAATAGGTTCTTGGACAACCCACAAGAGAAAAGAGGGAAGGAAAATCAGTAAATGTCTACCCAAAAAGGTGGGCACAGCAGCCCCGATTATGCCCAATCTGAGACAGACTTCCTGAGAGTGGCTATAACATTTTTGAAGTTGGTAAAAAGACAAAAGTAAATTCTGTCGGAGGTCATAATGGGTTTATGCTAAGCCTGGTCTGTGCCCATCACAAAGGCCCATCACAATATGGCTTTTGTTCAGAGAGGCCAAAAACTAGAACAGCACAGAAACTGCAGGTCAAGAGTGAGGAACTATGACAGAGCCATGCACAGAAATTTGCTAGACGTGGGTCAAACCAGGGCTATTACCTTTTTGTACAAAGTTTTAAATAAAATAGAAAGGAAAGTTAAAGAACTTTTCATCAAGGTTTTATGAACACACAGATTGCCAGACTGCATCAGACCCAAAGTCGATCAAGTGTAGGATCCTCTCTCTCACAGCGGCCAGTACCAGATGTTTCAGAGGAATTCGTAAGAATCCTACATTAGGCAGGTGTGTGGTAATCTGCCCCCTACATGAGGCTTTATCCTGATTGTTAATTGTTAAGAGATTGGCTTAAACCGTGGAGCATGAGGTTTTAATGCGTGTTCTGGAAGCCTTCTGAGATCATAGTTAGCAGGTGCTTATAGAGGGCAGATATAGCACAGATGAAGCTAAAATAGCTACAGTACTCTCCACTGTACCTTTGTGAGCTGGCTAGAGTGGCCAGCTCCTGAACAGTCCTGGTAATTAACATCTCATTTGTATCCAAACCTCCCTCTTTGCCATGAAGTACTGATACCTTAAACAAAACCAAAACCCTGCTTTAAGATGACTCTCCCACTAGATGATCCAAAATGGCAGCAATATGGATTGCAAATTCCCTTAATGCAGTTCCTGTAGTCTTACAGCCCTTTAATCTTTTTGCAAAGCCTATGCTTCAATCTGACAGCACCACATTATCATATGACTTACACAAGAATTAAAGACGAAAACCTGAAGTTTTGTTTAGTTTTTTAATCTACCCTTACCTGGTAGGATTTCCACAAGCCATACCATCCCAAAAATAGCAAGTAATAAGAATGTGAACCAATGATTATATCTGAAAACAGTGAGCTCCATGTTTTGAGGAAAAGGACTTCTACACAGTCAACAAGCCCACATGAAATACCTTTCACAGTCAAACTATGAAGTAGTGAATCTAATATGTCACATCAGGAACAAGCTCTTGATTAGAAAACGGTGTTTTCATAAGGGCCATAATCATGCTGGGATAAAAGCCCAGAACTTTGGGATAAAAGTGGTATGTGAGCTGCAGAAGCCTTAATACTTGCTAAGTACTATCTAGTTAGGAAGTCTTATATCTATCCCAGCCCACATTTGTCAGTGGCTTGTCATAAACTGAACTGAAGTCTATTTTACTTGGTAAGGCAGCAAATAAATACAGGCAAGGCAGGTTTCTCCTTACCCATGGGAATTCTTTCCAATCAGCAACAAGATGACGGAAGCAAGCTGAGGTAGTTGGCCGATTGCAAAAATCACTCTTTGGTTTTACGAAAAGAAAAGGAGTACTTGTGGCACCTTAGAGACTAACCAATTTATTTGAGCGTAAGCTTTCGTGAGCCACAGCTCACTTCATCGGATGCATACCGTGGAAACTACACTTTCCACAGTATGCATCCGATGAAGTGAGCTGTGGCTCACGAAAGCTTACGCTCAAATAAATTGGTTAGTCTCTAAGGTGCCACAAATACTCCTTTTCTTTTTGCGAATACAGACTAACACGGCTGTTACTCTGAAACCTGTCTTTGGTTTTAAACATTCCTGAGCTAACCCTCATTTCCCTCCTTCCCTTCCAGCACCTCCTGTGCAAGTTGCAAATATTCCAAGACAATGCAGTAAACTAATGATATTTTCTCTCTTCAAATTGTGCAAATCACTCAGCTGTCAATGGACAAGGGAAAATGAAGTTAATGAGCACGGCTTTAATCAGCGGACCTTGTTCTAATCAGAAAAGCAATCTTTCAAAGAGGTAATGACAGGCAGTCTCTCCATGGCATTCCATTTTCCCATGGGAATAAAGTTAGTGTCTTAAATTAAAAAATCAGCCTTCAAAAAAAAAGGAAAGACCCTACTGAAAACCTGCACTAATGTATGCAAATAAAAAAGTCATTTAAATACTTGTTCAACACACATGCCTTCCCGTGTTGGGAGATGGGGGCAGAGGAAGGGGTGAGGGGTAACTAGCTACAGGGAACCCAAGTACAGGATCACCAACAGTGGCCATGTCACACCTTCACTTAAACCAGTAAAACTCTGCACCTAGGCCAGGCCTTAGAGTAGGCTTGTTCTCTGAAAAGGGAGTGTGTAAAAATCCCACCTTCTTATTCAACACACATCTGCTTTCAAGTTCACACATTTTACTCCGGCTGGCATTCCAAAGCCCATCTGGAATAGCGAGTTGGACAGAATTGTTAACTCCATTCCAGTTACAGAATCTTTATTACTGGTGATATGTGATCCACCAAATGCCAAGCTTCACATTCAGATTTCAGGTTTACATAGCCAGTCAACAGCATGCTCACTCCTGATGAGATGTTAGAAAAAGCCACTATTCTACCTGTAAATTGAGCACATTAGGTCAGGAACGTATTGGCCCTCATCTAAGCTCAGAAAATTAGGAGGTAGGTAGCAAAGGAATTAGGCAACATGTTTTAATCTACACATTTTAATCACTTAACACATAGTTTAAACTGATAGTGGTACTAAAAAAACATTAGCTGGTCATGATACACCGGGGGGGGGGGGGGGGGGGGGGGGAGAGATAATTAACATGTGTTAGCCAACATTTTTGCTAAACATGTCTCATTTTCCTAGTCAAGACAAAGCCTTTGAGAGACTAACGTGGAACCCCACACCACTGTTTTTATACATTTCAGAACAGAACCACACTTCCAAGCATGTACACATTTGAACTTCAGACTTTCAAACATGGAAACCTTTTCCTACATTTCCCCTCTTCCCCTTCTAGCTACTAGACCAGGAGTTCTCAAACTTCATTGCTCCTCGACCCCCTTCTGACAACAAAAATGTCTACATGACTCCAGGAGGGAAGACTGAAGCCTGAGCCTGCCAGAGCCCCACTGCCCCCAGCGGGACGGCCAAAGCCAAAGCCCAAAGGCTTCAGCCCCAGGTGGGGGCCTGTAACCTGAGCCCCACCACCCAGGGCTGAAGCTCTTGGGCTTCGGCCTCAGCCCCAGGCAGTGGGGCTTGGGCTTTGGCCCCAAGCCCCAGCATATCTAATGCCAGTCCTGGTGACCCCATTAAAATGGGGTCCTAACCCTCAGTTTGAGAACCGCTGTACTAGATGAACAGGAACATTTACCAACTAAGGGGCAACGTCAGTTAAAAATCTGTTTAAAATACAGTTTCATTGCCTGGGCTGCAACCCAACATCTGAGGTAAAAGTGAAACAGATTTTAATAAATCAAACTGACTTTTCACTGTGACATTTGCACGCTCCTCAGCTTTGACAATGAAAACAGATTACCTAGTTTCTCTTTGGTTTGCCATACTTTTCTATTCTGCTTCTTGTTCTTACGCGCTTGCATATGGCCGCAAACGTCTGGGGTGCAGACATGTACATGAAGACTTGTATTAAACATTTCCACTGTAATCTTCCATGACATTAACCAATAGAAGAAAATACTAATGGATAGGAAGTTATTTTTACAAAGTCTAAAGTGAGCCAAATTTGACCTAAGGGTGTCCCTTTAACTTTATTTTGTACCATTCACGAACCTTTATAAACTTATATAGTCAAGAGTTGTTCCAACGAATCTCTCATGGAGAGCTCACCTTGGTAGGCAAGAATTTAAGTTCGGATTCCCACAGGTGCAGTGAAGAGAACAGTTCTTAAAATGTAGATGAGATTAACAAAACTGGCATAAGAACAATACAAATAAGAAATAAACGTAAATCAATTAGGCATTCTTCAACGTGTATTATAGGATCAAGAAGAACATTTCAATGCAAGTGATATTTAAAAATTAGAATAATGAGGGATTACTAACAGTTTCTCTCTCATAAAACCAGAACATTCTGACAGCTTAAAAGGCAAATGATTTATTTCATTCGTGAGCTTAGTAAGAATTTAACACCCACACTTGGGACAGAACATACATAGAGGTGACTGGCTTTCTGTTCATGTACAGTACACTGTGTGCAGATGGAGGATATTGTGAAGACTAGAGTGGGTGTCAACAATGGATGAAATAACCAGTTTTCTTTAAAGGGCTGGGGGGAACAAATTGCTTTCAAAGATTAGGTCATCCTTTCTAGTATTCAGTAACAAAAGTGAGCCCTTTAAAAAAAATCTTATTATAAGGGTTACTTTAAAAGCTTCCTGTTGCAACATTAGGAGCAATAAGAGTATATCATCTACACAGCAAACAAGGCAGCAGGATACAATTGTAAATTTTGCCAACACAGCTATGTCAGTTAGGTGGGGTGAGGAGGGAGGGCAAAAACCCTAGTATAGACACAACTGTATCAACAAAAATGTCTATTTTCAAGTTTAGCTTATTTCATTCATAAGGGCAGCTACCAGCTGCCACTCACTCTCCTTTTGATTCACTCAAGAGTACAAACTGCATTTGTCCCAGCTACTAAGATCCCTCTAAAGTCATTCATTTTTGTTAAACAAACTCTTACAATTGATCTTTGCCATACTGGTGGCTCATTTTATGAGTACTACATACACACTCACCCTACTTTAAAAATAAATGTTAATACAAACAACGGCATCACCACCACCATCTCACTCACACCCCTGGAATAACTGAAATTATAGAGTGAGGGTAAATTTTTCAAAGGCACCTAATCCCAGGATTCAGGCTCTTACATTATTTACAAAAAGAAAAGGAGGACTTGTGGCACCATACAGACTAACAAATTTATTTGAGCATAAGCTTTCGTGAGCTACAGCTCACTTCATCGGATGCATACTGTGGAAACTGCAGAAGACATTATATACACAGAGACCATGAAACAATACCTCCTCCCACCCCACTCTCCTGCTGGTAATAGCTTATCTAAAGTGATCACTCTCCTTGCAATGTGTATGATAATCAAGTTGGGCCATTTCCAGCACAAATCCAGGTTTTCTCACCCTCCCCCCCCCCAAAACTCACTCTCCTGCTGGTAATAGCTTATCCAAAGTGACTCACTTTGGATAAGCTATTACCAGCAGGAGAGTGAGTTTGTGTGTGTGGTTTTTGGAGGGGGGGTGGGGGGTGAGAAAACCTGGATTTGTGCTGGAAATGGCCCACCTCGATTATCATACACATTGTAAAGAGAGTGGTCACTTTGGATGGGCTATTACCAGCAGGAGAGTGAGTTGGGGGAGGGGGGGGCGGAGAGTCGGAGGGTGAGAAAACCTGGATTTGTGCTGGAAATGGCCCAACTTGATTATCATACACATTGTAAGGAGAGTGATCACTTTAGATAAGCTATTACCAGCAGGAGAGTGGGATGGGAGGAGGTATTGTTTCATGGTCTCTATGTATATAATGTCTTCTGCAGTTTCCACAGTATGCATCCGATGAAGTGAGCTGTAGCTCAGGAAAGCTTATGCTCAAATAAATTGGTTAGTCTCTAAGGTGCCACAAGTACTCCTTTTCTTTTCTTTTTGTGAATTTAATTAGTGACTTCTGCAAATTATTCCCCCAGCTTGAGTTTATACTATCACCTGGTGTATCCTCAAGTAGATTTTCAGTTTACTGAGGTAGGGACTGTATTTTGTCTGGGTCCTCATTCATCTCACGTCTTGATTTCTGTAAGTGCCTCCTCTCTACCTCCCCAGTGCTCACACTGTTTTCTTATCCAGCTGGTGTCAGATAACCTTAATTGCCCCTCATTTTACAATCTCTCCTGCCCCTTTTTAATCTCCATTTAAACTCCTCTTCCAATGCAAATTAAACCCTGTCCCCACCTTCAAAGTCTTACTCAAGTCTGATATTCCCTACTTATCCATTTGTGTCTTAGGGCTTGTCTTCACTACAAAATTAGGTTGATTTAAATTTAGGTTGACCTACAGCCACCACAGTAATTCAACTGGCTGTTGGTGTCCACACTACCTTCCTTCTGCTGGTGGAGCACGTCCTCACCAGAAGCACTTGCACTGACTGAAGTGGGGCATTGTGGGGCCCAGACAGCCAAATGTGGGGCACTGACAGCCATGCAGGGCTCACAGCTGGAGCCTCCCACCCGCCCCTGGTGACACCCCAGCTGTGAGCCCAGGCCTGCTCAATTTCTCAGCAGGGAGACTACCAACAGCCGTGAAATTGACATTCTTGTCAATTTCACAGCTATTAATGTCTCCAACTCAGAGCAGGAGCACTTAGAGAACTCTGACAGCTCCAAGCCAAGCTGAGAACCCACACTCTGAGTGCCAGGCACCCAACCAGGTATCCTGGTACAGGGCTCACAGCTGGAGCCATGAAATTGACAAGAAGAGAGAATTCCTCACCTTGTGCAGTAACTGGGGTCCTCCAAGACGTGTGTCCCTGTGGATGCGCCACTTCAGGTGTTGGTGCACCCCGGCGCAGACAATCAGAGATTTACAGCAGCTGTGTCCACGCGGGTCGTGCGTGCGCAGTAGGCGTCTTTGCAGTGCCCTCGGTGACGTGTCTAGCATGCACACAACCTGAGCCCTCCAGTTCCTTCTCTACCGCAGAGTCCTAGCAGCGAACTCCGAAGTAGAGGGGAGGAGGGTGGGTAGTGGAGTACCCAAAGGGACACTATGGATGGGTGTTCCTGTTGGAACGGGATGCCCATACATACATTTTCTCACCAGTGTAAAGAGTCCAGGACACGGGGTGGTACTGTAAGTCATTTCTGAAGGCACTGCTTGCTGGGTATGTATGTCAAGCTCAACCAGCCCTGTAGGCAGTGCATATGTAGTCTTGTGTGTCGTACCACAAACCTTATGGCTGCCATGTGTCCAAGCAGTTGTAGGACAGTGCGAACCGGTATTTGGGTAGTACTTTGTACTGAAAGCATTCAGGTCCCACTGTGAATCACAGAAATTTCCTGCGAGCAGGGTGTATGGTCATATGAAAATAAGCATCTTGGAGGTCGAGGGCTGAAAACCGGTCCCCCTTTTGCAGCACTGGAAGTATCGTGCCCAGTGTGACCATCTTGAACTTTTGAATGCATACAAACTTGTCGCGCTTCCCGAGATCCGAGATAGGTCTCCATCCCCCGTTCTTCTTCTGGGTCAAGACGTAGTGGGAGTAGAGCCCCCTCCCCCTGTATTGCGAAAGTACTCGTTCCATGGCACCTAGTAGTAGAAGATGACCGACTTCTTGTCATAACAGGTGCTCATGAGAAGGGTCCCTGAAGAGGGACGGGGCGGGGGGAGGGTAGGTATTCGGGAGGTGACCCTCATTTACAATGGCCTGATATTGTGATTGTTTCTCCTCAGGGAGGTCTGCTGTGAACGAGCTAAAATTGCCATAATTATCATAATCGTATTTGGCCAGCATGACTGGATAGTTGGTGACTTGGAATTGTAATGTCACCGAGGAGTGAATTTTTGTCCGAAGAGTGTTCTTGTGTTCTTTGTCTTGTGGGGTCAATCTAAACCGTTGTTTGCCACACTGATTAGCGGCATCGACCACCAAGGAGTTGGGAGGCATGTGCAAGAAGAGAAAGTCCACCCCTTTGGCAGGAACATAATACTTTCTATCCACCCTTTTGCATGTCGACAGAACTGAGGCTGATGTCTGCCAGACTGTCTCTGCTGGTTCCAAAATCGCATAATTGATGAGCAGAGTGATTTGGAAGTAGATACAGGGTGTTAGATTTGTACCAGCTTGTGTTGGTTTATCTGCATTTCCTCCAAAGGGATGTCCTGGCTTTGGGCGACCAGCTTAAATAGTTCTTGGAACTGTTTGAAGTCATCCGCTGAGGTAGGCGGCGATGGCATAATTGCCTCATCTGGGCAGGAGGAAGAACTGTGAGCAGGAGATGTAGCTTCCTGATCTGTGCCTGTTTCTGTGTCATCCCCAACATCTTGAGCCTCCGTTGGCTGCGGGGTGCAGGATGTGGCATTAGACCTCAGCTCACCTCTGTGAGCTGTGGGTCGCCTGGAGTGAGGGTCCCGGTAAGTTGCCCAAGGTTCCCAATGTGCCCATTGCATTGGGAAGGTCATCGATGGATACCACGGTTGAGCCAGCTCGTTGCAAGGGTATTTAGGCTCCTTCTGGCTCCAGGGTGATCATCGGTCTTCCGGTGATGAGTGGTGCATTGAGAAAGTGCATGGTTCCTGCACATCTTCGTTGTCTTCACTGGACAAGTGCACCGCGCCATGAGAAGTACGGTGATCTCCTCTATAACTTAAGGAGACTGCAGTGACAATGAGACAGCCAAGTCTGTCTGTTAAAGTAGATTCTGTGGCGGTTCTGATGTCGGTACCGTTGGTGCCGATGGGGGTGCTCTTGTTGGTGCCGACACCGGTGCCATCAGATGTTCCTATTGGTTAAGTCAGTGGGGTCAGTGCTGACTTGGTTTTCTCAACCAGTGTCAACTGCGATGTCAGTGCCAGGGGCGGAGGCATGGTGCCTGAGGATACGCTCGGTACTGGGTCCCTTATGGGTGAATTTGGTGCCACGGAGGAGGCATGTCACCGTCTGTGCCTCTACTCCATCTCCTTCACTCAGGACTCGGCAGTGCCAGAGGTGCCCGGGGCATCGTAGGTGTTCGTCCGAGCATGTGTCGGCATCATGGGTAGCAACCTGGCAGGAGACTGCCTATATTTCTGCGGTGCTCTCTGCAGAGATGTCTGCGCCCTCTTCCTCAATCTTTTAGAAGAAGACATGTCTCCTGTCCTTGCAGCCCAGAGAGGAGGTCTATTGGTCTGGCTCTGACTGGAGAGATTTCTTCATCAGCATCATCTTCAAGTGGAGATTTCGGTCACACCAGGCTCTCGCTTTCAGATTACTGCAGCAGGCACATTTTTGTGGGATATGCGCCTCCCCAAGACATTGGACACACAAAGAGTGTCTGTCCAAAATGGGCATTGCTTCGCAGCAAGAACAGCATCGCTTAAAGCCTGGGAAGCCAGGCATCTCTGACGGTTAACAGACCCTGGTGCGGGGAACTATGGGGAGGGTAAACTGAGACAGAAAACTTTTTTTTTTTTTTACTGAAACTATAACTTTGAAAAGACTAACTAACTTGAACTAACTACTGCTATTTTTAAACGTTTAGCGAGAGTGATGAACACTGCCCCTGAGCTCCGTCTTCAGCCGAGGATGGTTGCGAAGGAACTGGAGGTCTTGGTTCGTGTGCGTGCTAGACGCGGCACCATGAGACGCCTACTGTG
Organism: Eretmochelys imbricata; assembly: GCF_965152235.1. Classification (NCBI taxonomy): domain Eukaryota; kingdom Metazoa; phylum Chordata; order Testudines; family Cheloniidae; genus Eretmochelys; species Eretmochelys imbricata. The sequence continues at coordinate 355,447,822 of NC_135572.1, forward strand.
CATGCCCACGTGGACACTACTAGTATAAATCTCTGATTGACAGCACTGGGACACACCGACACCTGAAGTGGAGCACCTACAGGGATAGCACTCAAAGAAGAATATCAATTTCACTGCTGGTAAGGTCCCTGCTGTGAACTTGAACCTGCAGGACTGTTACCCAGGTAAGAGGAGTGGGATGCTCAATTTCACAGCAGGAAAACTACCAGCTGTGAAATTGACATTCTTGTCAATTTCACGGCTCCAGCTGTGAGCCTCCACTACTGACAGAAGGACAGCCAACAGCCGATATAAGTAATGCAGTGTCTACACAGCCACTGCGTTGCCCTAACTACTCCAACGTAAGTTCTATGCCTCTCATGGAGGTGGAATTATATCAGTGTATTTCCCACAACAGCCTTTGGATTTTTTTCTTCCCTGCCTTTTCTCACTTGGAGAGCCTCATCCACAAGTCAGTCTTTAGAGCCACTCCCCTGTCCTTCAAATCACTACTTAAGACCCACTTCAGCTGAGATGCCTAAAAACTAATGGCAGTATGTCAGGGCAAACATATAAAACAATACTTTTTATGATTCAGCACCACTGAGCTATGAACATTGCTAGCGTACATAATGGTATAACTTTCTGACAGTTATCCTCATCCTCCACCAATATCTCCATCCCTCTTACTGTTTCAATCTCTTTTTGATTCTTATTTTACATTAAATTGACTGTAAACTCATCGGGGCACAGACTGTTATCTTATACATTTGTGGAGCACCCAGGAAAATGGGACCATTCTAGTCAGGTTCTTATACTGCATCCATTACTGTGGGGTCGGAGATCTATGGGTCTATGATCCTGATTGGGACCTTTGGGCACTAATGCAACACAAGTATTCGTTATTAAAGTATCAAGAGTAATTTTGTGTAGCACAGACACTGTTGACATTCAGTTCATCGGCACATAAGATTTTATATTGTTCAATCTGAAGTAAAACCTTCAGATATGGTTGTCAGAAAAACAACCAGGGCACTCAACGTAGTAACTTCCTGTGTGAGTCATATTCACTCATTCTAATGACACAAATGTTTTTGTTTTTTTTTTGGTAGCCCCATAGAGAAAACTCAGACTGGTGGTGTGAACTGGATTCTGTTCTGCCTTGTACATCAACAAAACTGTCTGAAATTAGATACCAAAAATCTTATTGGGGACTATGCAAGAGGCAGAAAGATCACAGGTGAAGTTTGTGACTGAGAGTCTTAACTTGTAAGAAAAGCCCCAGCTCTGTTGTCATTTGGTTTTGACATGGAATTGTTTGGTATCATATTTAGTCATTTTTCTGCCTACAGCTGTCCTTTAATTTCATTTTCACACTGCTTCCTATTTGCTGTCCCTAACTGTGTGGTTCTCTGATTTTCACTCCAGTGGAGTGGTAACCAGGGAATCAGCTGAATGTATACTGACAAAGAACCAATAGTTTGGTTTTTTGGGAGGACAGAAGGAAAGTAGCCAACAAAGCATCAGCTGCCCTATACAGGCCAGTGGCTTCTCAGTGAACCAGACATTTCTGGAAGAGGTGGCCTTTCATTAGCTCCTGAACAATCATGTCAACAAAGCAAGAACCACCGGCTCAGCTGCAGCAACAAGTTACCTTCTGAAGCTTCAGAGCCAATTTTTTTTTCAAGCCCGTATTTCATGCCTACTAAAGTCTCTATGAAATGAGCAACTTTCCACGGTATGCATCTGATGAAGTGAGCTGTAGCTCACGAAAGCTCATGCTCAAATAAATTGGTTAGTCTCTAAGGTGCCACAAGTACTCCTTTTCTTTTTGCGAATACAGACTAACACGGCTGTTACTCTGAAATTTGACAAAGTTGTAGTCCAAAACAAAGTTTTTAAAAACTGAGCATTTGGCCCCTAAGGAATTTTCACAAACAGGCCAGGAACAGCAATTGCAGATCACAAGAATGCACAAAGCTCTGACCTTATGCAACTTCTGACATTTATATCAGCTTACTAGAGAGTCATCTGTCACTGCTGCAGCATGTTGCAATTTTACCACTGCACCATAATAGGTGATCTGTTCTAATGCTTTTGGCCTAAAGAATGGAGTGGGCAACTGCAGACTGCACAAGAGCAAGCAGCAAGTTATTTAGAGATGTTCTTTTATACTTAGAGAGCAGCAGGCTGTAAACCAAGGGCTCATTTCCATAGACTGACAAGGAGATGAGATCAGTTAACTCAGAGGATAATCTTGCCCTCACACAATGTATAATATATGCAGTTGCTGGTTTATTTTTTGGTAAGCGGACACTACAACAAAACATGAGATGCCAGAGCTATAAATCTTGTATGAATCGCAGGATATTTTGTCTTTAAATGTTGTGGGTTTTTTTAAATGCTTACAGCACTGCAAGAAGTAAATCAGAAGCAGTAATTGGCTTAAGGGAGTTCTAATGACATTTACAAACCACTTAACCTTTACTCTCTCGGTTTAAGAGACAGTAAACTGATCCCTTCAGGTGAACATCACCCAGAAGTTAAATTTATATTGTTCAATTTGAAGTAAAATCTTCAAGTGTGGTTACTGTCAGAAAAGCAACCATGGCACTTAATATACTAGCTCCTTCGGTCATCCATCAATACTAGTAAGTTTTAGTTTGGAGATAGTATTTTATTGATATTGTTGGGCGTTCCTCATAACATAACATATACGGAGGCAATTTAACATGCAGTAAAAACCAACATAAACCCCAAGTGACTGTGACACTGTATAAAAAGGAAGGTGACCGTCTCCACTAATGTTGTCACCAGTGTTACACAACTGTGATAAATCTTATACAAACTGCCCTGTAAGGTATCATTGGAAAAGTTGTAATCTGTTGAAATTTAAATGTGTGTATCAACACTGGGTATGAAGTTATTCAAATTTTACTGGATGCTTGTTACGAAACATGCTGTGTTCCGAGGTAACACCACAAGACAGATTTACATCGGGACTAGCCAGCCATATGTTGATGGGCCAATAAAGAGAATCACCTCCTTCAGCAGGCCCACCCCGAGGAGGCCTCAGGGAACATATGGACAATGGATGCCCCCTGTCTCAGCAAGGCATGTAGACCATGTGATGCACAGCTCTCCAGTACTTTTCCATGCACGTGGACTAGGGGGCATAAACTGGAGATAGTGACATCACCTCCCTGCCTATTCCTGCCCCACCTCTCTGGACTCCCCTTTCTAACAAGGGGAGCTTTGAACAATGGACTAAGGACCCCCATCTTTTGGGTGAACCAGAGAGACTTATTGCAAGCTAGCAGATTTAACATCGCTGCTGTTATTCTGATCTACAGACTCTGAAATCAATTGTAATGTATGTTTAACTTTAATCTTTTAATGACTCTCTTTTCTTTTTAATATTAATAAACCTTTCATTTTAGTTTGCTGAAGGATTGGCTATCAGCATAGGTTTTGGGTGAGATCCTGAAGTATATTTTGACTTGGCGTACGTAGCTGGCTCTCTGGAGCTGGAATAACCTAACGTGTGATAAAGTTTGGTTTTAATAGCCTTTCATCATAGTCTGTTTTGTCTGAGTGGTGCATGAGGGGCTAGAGGGCCTGAAGGGGACTGTAACTGGCTTCATAATAATGAGTATAGTAATTTTGAAGTACACGTTTGTTACAGGTCTTATGATAGAGTATATCACCAGTTTGGGGGTACATACCCTGTTTTCAGGTAGTCTGACCTGAAAACAGCACTCTTAGCTGTGTCCCATATCAGGCAGTGTGACAGTTACAATGCACATTTATCTAGGCCCAACAGTATTTCAGACTCTGCAAGGTGTACAGGGAGGGCAAACAACCTAGCAATCTTACCCTGATTGAGGAATTCCCCCCCCCACTTCCTATGCTTTTGATCAATTTTCTTAGATTAACCTACCAGGCAGGTGAACTCTCACATCACTCTCATGTCTCTCTCATTGTCCAGAAGAAATTCTGGAGGTGTTTAAATAAGATATTTTCTCTAAGGAGAGGGGAATAGCCTCCTGCACAAGGTGCTTTACAGAAATGGAATTACAAGATACGTGGGAGATGCTATGCTACTTATACCACTAGGCTAAAGGCATGTGTGTCTCTCTGTGCCCTTATACCTCCAGTCCAGATGCCACAATTCAGTGGTCTGAAATCCAAGCTGAGTAAATCCCACCTCAAGGAGATACTGGTGTATATCCAGAAAATTCCTTAAAAAGCAGAGAGGGAGAAACTTTTCACTTATCTATTTTCTTTCCCTAAATGGGGACACTCAAAAACATGCCAATAAGGGGAGAGAAGTAGGGAGAATCGGCTTTATCATATATTTATTCTAAAATATCAATATGTATGTACTCCCGCCACTGCACACACCCACCCACCATGAGTATATTGATAGCACTTTTCAGTTTGTACTATTTGAAGTGTGAATTTGGGATGAAGACCTTGTAAGGGTTCCAGGGGCATGAGCCCAATGGAAATTGTTTTAAAATTTACATATCTGCCATTTGGTGCAATCTGGTCCCTTTCAAAGTTTAAAAAATATACTCCCCAGCTATACTTTCATGATCCCCAGGGACGTGTATTTCTGTCAGGCATGATTCAGTAACATCCACAAGGGATATGAGAGGAGGGTGAACTCCTGAGGCAGGAAATCCGCCAACCTCCCTTTGTTGACAGAACATTAACAGAGGAACTCCTGAGAGTCCCCAACAGCATCATCATGGAGGGACTGGACCACGATGATTAAAGTATCTCACTGCTAGAGGTCTTCTCCCACAGCTCCAAACACCAGCCAACACAATACAGAAGAAGCTTGAGCTGCTGCTGTTCGGTAAATAAAGAGAGGAAGTCACTACCTAGGGCTATTTAATCCCATTCCTTCTACCAGCACTTAAGTTAAAAAAAAAAAAAAATCAGTCAGTACCTGTATTTTCTGATTATAAACAGTGTTGGGACTGCAGGCTCTCCTGTGCTGTAATGAACAGCAGCACAACTCAGGTAAGGAAATAGGGAAGCCAGAGTTTACATTTCTATCAAAATTAAAATGGAGTTTGTTTTCTCAAGTTGCTTTCTCCCTAGTATCCATTATTATCCTAGTGAAGTCCAGAAATACACTGACAGGACTATACTTGTTCCTGCTGCTGTTCAAAGAAGTAATCATGCCTTCCAGCCTCACACGTACTGGGTCAGGTTGCCCAGCCACTGCAATCTGATGCCCAGTATCAAGGACTGCATTTCAAACTCCATAGCAGCTGGGGGCATTAAGCAACGTCATCTTGGCAAGTGGAAGTTTTCTTTGGCAATGGGGAAAGGAGGGGGAATAAAAGCATTCTGTGTGCTGCAGACTGGAAGAAAGGGAAGTGTTACAGCTGTGTAAACATGACTAAGAAAGACCTAGTGGTATGCTGCATTGTTTACTTTGAATGCTACAGTTCAGAACACTCTCAAAAAAAGTTGAGTACCAGTTTTAATTCTTTAATAAATGTAATACTCTAAGCATGGTTTCTGAACACATGAAACAAGCTATTTAACTGTCAGTGCAATGTTATCAGTTCTTTACTGCACAGCACTTTATCCAGTCACCTTAATACTTTGGCCAACCTTGCCTGGCTTTATAAGATTTGAGGATAATTCATATTACAGTAGCTCCCAAAGGTTTAAATCAGACTGGGGCCCCATTGTGCTGGGTGCTATATAAACAGTTAAATACTGGCTGGATAATTTTATGGCCCATGACATCTGTAGTTCTGCACGCTAAGGTGAGGGAATTAAACAACATGCTTTAGGGCATCAGTAGATTCTTTCTGGCTCCTGCAGAAAATCCCCAGAATTTTCCATTCAGCATAAAGCACTGCATACTTGGCCAGGCACATTATGGGTTACAGGTGGAAGGAGAATGTTGGATGTGATAAATCAATGGTTTGATGTAGTGTGGTAAACCCCTCTGTTCCTATATACAATAATAGATTGTCAGCCCAGACAGGACCATTGTGATCATCTAGTCTGACCTCCTGCATAAACACAGGTAATGGGACTTCCCTAATTTAATTCCTGCTTCAAGTCCAACAGTAGTGGTTGGACTAGATATATCAGTAACACTAGATCACATCTACCCTAGAAAGTTTCACCACCAGAACTTCTGCTGGCTACAGTTGCTGATATGGCAATGTTACTCGAGTGCATATACACTTGGCTGCTTTTGCTAGTGCCACGGGACCCCACTGCGACTGCTACACCCCCCCCCCCCACCAGTGTCCAGCACAATGCCTTATGGGACATTTTTGCAGTGCACGGAGGGTTCCCACAATTCCCATTCCCCCAATCCATTATGTTTCTTCTAGCCCATAATTTTCATGCCTTTTAAAAAAATTCCCACTGCTTTTCTTTCTCGGGCTTCTCACAGGCAAAAGTAGATCCTGAACAGAACCAGTGGAGTTCTCAGGTTTGTTTAAAGACAGGGTGCATAATTCTGTATTTGTGAAACTTCACTGACTACTACTATACTAGTGGTCGACGGTGCTGTGATGAAAATGAGACAGGACACACGGAGGAGGAGGAATGGATGGTGCAAACAGTGCATTAAAAAAAAAAGTCACAGGACGTGGCAAGCATTCACTGCTCAGCACTATACGATGGAGGGGCACATGTAGGCCTGAGAAATGAACAATGAATGGTGGAGATCAGTAGTGGCTACAGAACATTCAGATGCAGACTATCACATTCCTGGATCCGTATGCAGACACCAGAAAGAGAGCTATTTTGACAGTGGAAAAGTGGGTGGTGATCGCTTTCTGGAAATCTGCAAGCCAGAACTGCTGTTGGTCAGTGGGTAATTAGTTCAGGACTGGAAAATCCATGGTGAGGTAGTTGTCATCCAGCTGTGCACGGCCGTTAGCACCTGCTGCTGCCCTGGATTGAGAGACTCCGGCAAGGCGCAGGAAATATACAGATTGGAAGAAAGGGTCTTTCCAAACTGTGGTTGGGTAATTGATAGGACACATCCCAATATTGCATCTCCCTCCCCCCGTCTTAATTCCAAATACTTAAATAGCAAGGGGTACTATTCCATCGTTATGTAAGAGCTGAAGAATCACTGAGGACAGTTCACTGACATTAACACTAGCTGGTCAGGAAAGATGCATGATGCTCTCATCTTTAGGAGTACAGGATGTTTCCAAAAGATGCAGCCAGGGACATTCTTCCTAAACCAGTATATTCACATTGGTGAGGTTGAAACACCAACAGTGATTCTGTGGGCCCATCCTACCCTTTGCAGCTCTGGCTCCTGAAACTATACACTGGGCTTCTGAACAACAGCAAAGAGAGATTTAACTGAGTGGGTGCAGGACAACTGTTGAACACGCATTTGGTAGACTGAAAGGACATTGGTGATCGCTCATGCCAACGGTGGATTGCAGGCAAGTAAATATTCCTATTGTTTTTGCTGAAGGTTGCAAATTACAACATATTTGTGAAGCAAAGGGGGAAACATTACCAGCAAGGTGGAGGGGTGAAGTGGCAAGGCTGCCTGCTGATTTTGAACAGCCCGACACACAAGCCTGTTGAGGAGCTGTATGGCTGAAGGAGGCCTTAAAAGATCACTAAGGTATGCCATGGTATTGCAGTGTGGTGCTTGTGTGTCATTGGTTTAAATTCTTTTTTAAAATGATTTATAAATGCCTATTATGAATTTAGTGGGAGGGGTAGCCCTTTAGTCCTAAACCTTACCCAATAGACTGGTTTTTAAAAAAATAATTTTACTGAGTGGCACAAAAATTGAGCATTATCAACACTTATGAAACCTTAAATAAAAACCTTATTGAGCTTTACACTTTTATTGTATACTGTATATTAAAAAATAAAGAGCTAGGTGCTTGCTGACTGATCCTGCAGATCAGGGTATGTATAGTCTCAGTTTTCCTTGTTTCCACCACTGTTGAGTGGTAGGGATAAGACGGCAGGCTATGCTCGTGTCTTGCTTGGTGTGTGGTATTGTGAACATCAAATTGTCTACTGAGTGCAAAAAGCTGATGGGGAGGTCTTTGGGCATTTTGCTCCATAATATTCTGCAACAGCTGTATTTGTTGTTTGAGCAGAGTCAGTGTCCTCGGGCATTTCCTGATGCACCTCTCAGTCCCTCCGCCTTCTTTGAGCATATGATCATTCAAGTTCTGGTCCTTCTGCCCAGTCTCCATCATGCGTTACCCTCCAATCACTACTCTCCCAGTCAGCAGCCTCAGAGTTGGAGAAGCTCTGAAAACATATCCTCCCTTGTCCGCTTCTTTCTTCTCCTGATCAATGCCAGCCTTTCAGCAGCTGTGCAAGGGGTGCTTCTTAAGGATAGCCTGGCCAAGAAGGCTGATAAACAAATAGACACATTGTTACCACTGTAAATCTAGCAAGGAAAAATAAATTCTCAAAAACTCCCTAAAACTTTTCCATTAATGATCTTTTATAAAACATGCAGAGCACCAGACTAGCTCCAGGACACCTTGCTTCAGGTCTGCTCTGTAGCTCCAGGCATGAGGAGCATCGTGGCAGTCCTGTTGTAAGCCCATCTCTGTAAGGGGACAGGATGGGGATACTAGGTGCCTCAGGGGCTGAGTGTAGGGATACTGCAGTAAATATTGCTAAAATTATTGGTGATAAAGGCTGATACATCGTTCCAGGCAGTGACAAAGGCCCAGAGAAGGCAACTGCTCCACGTGGCTTGAGATCACCCTGGCCCATACACCACAAGGCTGTTTATCGCCATGGTGCCACTGGAGCTCATTGCAGAGTGGCATGGCAAGGTTTTTGTTGTTTTTTTCCTGGGGGGGGGGGCCGGGGGGGGGGAACAAAGGCTGCCATTCCTAGAAATGTCTGGGTAAGGATCAGAGTATCTCCTTGAAAAAAAATGCTCTACAAGGGCTCAAGGGTTGTCCCCGCTGCCTAGCGCAACAAGTGAATCCCCCAAGGCACTAATACCACCTCCACCTCTGTCCGAGCACAGCACGAACATATTTTGTTTTGGGCTGGGGAAAACGGGACTTGTGAACCAAATCTCTATCTTTTCCAATGTTTATATTACAGGTTTACTCTTAAAAACAAGGCACCCTGACAAGATAGTCACTTGATTGCTTGCAAGGGATATTTTTAGTTTCCTGTGTTCAAGCTTAGGTTTCAGTGTCAGTATCTTTGTTTGTAAAGAACTGATTTTCTAACAGGTTAGTACTTTATGATAGCTGAAATTCTAACTTGATGCCAAAACACGTTGGCTATTAAATGATTCTAATAGTCTTATTTTATTGCTTTTATATATTTAAAATCAGGCAGCAATACACCTACGTGTGCTCCATTCCCGTTCCTCGCTGTCGCTTGTCTGAATCATGTCCTGGCCCTCCATGGGGTCTGCATCCCCCTCTTCTATGAGTTCATCCTTGCAGGGCACTGCCGAGGTTCTCTCCTCTGGATCTCACAACACGTCCAGTCACTTTGGAGGTGGGGGGGGTCCCTGCCAAGCAGGGGCAATGAATCCAGAGGGATAGTGGGGTGAGGGGAAAAGGACTGTTTTACCAGCACAGGTAATGTGGTGTCCATGCTGGCATCTTGCCAGCGGAAGTACATTGGCTGAGGACTTGAGTTGTCCAGGGAGGTGGTTTTATTCTGGTGACAAAGTCTGGGTTATGGTGGTAGGAGTGAAATTTGGGTGTGGACATATGCAAGCCTGTGGTGGAAAAGGCAACTTTGACACAACTTTGTACTCTAGACCAGGCCCTATGTAGGTTCAGAGCTTTGCTGTGATTGCAAATATTTTGGAGGGTCTTTCAGGACCTAATTCAGACTCCTTTTTTCAACTTTCATAGCCTCTCAGAACTAAGAAAATTATGAAATGGACAAATAATGGCCCAAAACAGGGGCAAACACTAAGATGAGACATAGCCTATTAGTTTAACTGGCTTTCTCACACCAGGAAATTACTTAGGGAGTTGAGCAAGGGAAATCAGTTGGAATTTTCCAAATTAAGCATTTTAAAACCCGAATTATATCTGTGAAGGCAAGAAAATTATCATGGGTAGTGAATTGCATCGTGTTGCTCTAGAACATATATAAGAATAGAGGGACGAACCTTTCTGATTAGGAAACCAAAACAGACACTTGTTTTAACAGCAGCACTAGCTCAGTAGAGATAGTTAGTACTAACACAGAAGTCTGTTGCTGATGTTACTGTTCCAATTTGCTCAGGTCATTTTATTCCTAAACTATAAGGAGCCCAGTGGAAAACCCAGGAGAGCTCAAAAGAGCAAGAGAATTCAAAGAAAAAACACTCAGCTAAAATCTCTCCCCTACCCTCAAAGATAGAGAATAGAGGATTAAATTTTGTGAACTCCATCCAGTCTGAAATGCACAAACAAGCATTACAGCATCTTTGCTCTGTCCTGCTGAAGCAGCCATAATTTATACATTCTTTGTGTAAACCCAGGAGGATGGACACAGACAAAATGTTTAACAGTAAGGCTCTGCAATGTCATTTTAATCGCCTCAGTTACATTGAAAACTATGGCTTCAGCGCTTCTGGGCCCAAATCCTTGCAGGAAGTAACACACTACCAATCTCTTCACCTATCAGACACTGTCTTCTCCCATTCACATCTCTACACCTTTTCCTACATTCCTCTCTATAGTTGGGGTGCCCTCTCTGATTCAGTGCACCACTTTCGCCCTCTCTCTGCCTTAACAGCTCACTTCTTTCAGCTTCCCTTCTTCCACTACTTGTCTCCTTGCATTCCTGTCTCTATGTAATTTTTTTTAATTGAAAAAAAAATCAAAGTTGTCATAGGAAAACCATTTAAAACAAATCCAGTACATGCTATGTATGCCAAGCCATAGCAATACGTACTCCATGATATTGTGTTGATCAGGTCTCTTCACTTACAGCTCTTTCACATGACTATTGTGTGTGCTGAACTTCAGGCACACAAACAGTCCCATCAAAGACAAATTAAGTTAAACACATTTCTAAATTTTTGCAGGATTGAAGCCTGGGATTGCAAGCTCCTCGGAGCTGGGACTGTCTTCTTTTCTGTCTGTTAGCTGCTAGAGAAATAATAAATATTTATACTGGGGAAGCCTCCACAATGTTTTAGGCACTGAACTACGCACCACAGTAATATAAATAAAAATAAATAATGAACTTATAGCAAGACAATCCCTACCCTAGTGATACTCAGACCTTTACTATAGTGCTTTATAATCATATTTAAACAGGATGAAAAGGGAAATATCTGGTTTATATTGATATATCGATAGAATCCATAGGACTGGAAGGGAGCTCGAAAGGTCTTCTCGTCCTGTCCCCTGACTCAAGGCGGGCCTAAGTATTATCTCTATCCCTAAATATATTTGATATATATACACAGATTATTCTCACAGCAAAATGACTGACCAAGTATTATTTTATCATCTACAATAGGTTAATAACGTAGTAAAAGCATCCTGATTGGTTAATGATTAAATCACACAGGGTTTTACTATCATGTGCAGCAAGGAGCCACAGGAGCCACCTTAAAGACCCACGTGCAGCTCGAGAATCACACTCTGCGGGCTAGTCTACGCTCGAGTCGCTACAGTGGTACAGGCTGTACCGATGTAGCTGCACTGCTCCAGTGCTGCTAGTAACGATGGGAGAGCGCTTTCCCATCAGCGCAATTACTCCACCTCCGCAAGCGGCGGTAGTTATGTTGGCTGCTGTTCACATCAGCGCTCAGGTCAGTGCAACTTGCATTGCTCAGGGAGGTGGCTTTTTCACACCCCTGAGCGACTTAAATTATCCCCGAGGTAAGTGCTACTGTGTACAAGCCCTGAGTATCACTGCCCTACCCCAAAGAACTTCAAATCTATAAAACCAAAGAAGGGTGGGTGAATGGGTTACTACATATAAACAGAATGGCCAACAAGATGCGTGAGACACACATTGTTAATTCCATCATCTATGAGAGATTATGAGCTGTATTTTTTTTCCTTTGTATGTATAACCTATCCCCAACTGTTCTTCTACTTAGCCATAATTGTCTAATTTCTTGTAGCTTTGAAGCAGAAGTGGGTCAAACAAACAAACAAACAACCCTAAGCCTACACCATTTTAAAGCTTATTAGAATTTGCAACCAACAGGGCATTACTACATAATTAACTGGATAGTTCAGTGGATAAGAGGGAGCCCTTTGGAGATATCTATTATAAATCATAGAATCATAGAATATCAGGGTTGGAAGGGACCCCAGAAGGTCATCTAGTCCAACCCCCTGCTCGAAGCAGGACCAATTCCCAGTTAAATCATCCCAGCCAGGGCTTTGTCAAGCCTGACCTTAAAAACCTCTAAGGAAGGAGATTCTACCACCTCCCTAGGTAACGCATTCCAGTGTTTCACCACCCTCTTAGTGAAAAAGTTTTTCCTAATATCCAATCTAAACCTCCCCCACTGCAACTTGAGACCATTACTCCTCGTTCTGTCATCTGCTACCATTGAGAACAGTCTAGAGCCATCCCCTTTGGAACCCCCTTTCAGGTAGTTGAAAGCAGCTATCAAATCCCCCCTCATTCTTCTCTTCTGCAGACTAAACAATCCCAGCTCCCTCAGCCTCTCCTCATAAGTCATGTGTTCTAGACCCCTAATCATTTTTGTTGCCCTTCGCTGGACTCTCTCCAATTTATACACATCCTTCTTGTAGTGTGGGGCCCAAAACTGGACACAGTACTCCAGATGAGGCCTCACCAATGTCGAATAGAGGGGAACGATCACGTCCCTCAATCTGCTCGCTATGCCCCTACTTATACATCCCAAAATGCCATTGGCCTTCTTCGCAACAAGGGCACACTGCTGACTCATATCCAGCTTCTCGTCCACTGTCACCCCTAGGTCCTTTTCCGCAGAACTGCTGCCTAGCCATTCGGTCCCTAGTCTGTAGCGGTGCATTGGATTCTTCCGTCCTAAGTGCAGGACCCTGCACTTATCCTTATTGAACCTCATCAGATTTCTTTTGGCCCAGTCCTCCAATTTGTCTAGGTCCTTCTGTATCCTATCCCTCCCCTCCAGCGTATCTACCACTCCTCCCAGTTTAGTATCCTCCGCAAATTTGCTGAGAGTGCAATCCACACCATCCTCCAGATCATTTATGAAAATATTGAAAAAAACCGGCCCCAGGACCGACCCTTGGGGCACTCCACTTGATACCGGCTGCCAACTAGACATGGAGCCATTGATCACTACCCGTTGAGCCCAACAATCTAGCCAGCTTTCTAACCACCTTATAGTGCATTCATCCAGCCCATACTTCCTTAACTTGCTGACAAGAATACTGTGGGAGACCGTGTCAAAAGCTTTGCTAAAGTCAAGAAACAATACATCCACTGCTTTCCCTTCATCCACAGAACCAGTAATCTCATGATAAAAGGCGATTAGATTAGTCAGGCATGACCTTCCCTTGGTGAATCCATGCTGGCTGTTCCTGATCACTTTCCTCTCATGCAAGTGCATCAGGATTGATTCTTTGAGGACCCGCTCCATGATTTTTCCAGGGACTGAGGTGAGACTGACTGGCCTGTAGTTCCCAGGATCCTCCTCCTTCCCTTTTTTAAAGATTGGCACTACATTAGCCTTTTTCCAGTCATCCGGGACTTCCCCCGTTCGCCACGAGTTTTCAAAGATAATGGCCAATGGCTCTGCAATCACAGCCGCCAATTCCTTCAGCACTCTCGGATGCAACTCGTCCGGCCCCATGGACTTGTGTACGTCCAGCTTTTCTAAATAGTCCCTAACCACCTCTATCTCCACAGAGGGCTGGCCATCTCTTCCCCATTTTGTGATGCCCAGCGCAGTAGTCTGGGAGCTGACCTTGTTAGTGAAAACAGAGGCAAAAAAAGCATTGAGTACATTAGCTTTTTCCACATCCTCTGTCACTAGGTTGCCTCCCTCATTCAGTAAGGGGCCAACACTTTCCTTGGCTTTCTTCTTGTTGCCAACATACCTGAAGAAACCCTTCTTGTTACTCTTGACATCTCTTGCTAGCTGCAGCTCCAGGTGCGATTTGGCCCTCCTGATATCATTCCTACATGCCTGAGCAATATTTTTATACTCTTCCCTGGTCATATGTCCAACCTTCCACTTCTTGTAAGCTTCTTTTTTATATTTAAGATCCGCTAGGATTTCACCATTAAGCCAAGCTGGTCGCCTGCCATATTTACTATTCTTTCGACTCATCGGGATGGTTTGTCCCTGTAACCTCAACAGGGATTCCTGGAAATACAGCCAGCTCTCCTGGACTCCTTTCCCCTTCAAGTTAGTCCCCCAGGGGATCCTGGCCATCCGTTCCCTGAGGGAGTCGAAGTCTGCTTTCCTGAAGTCCAGGGTCCGTATCCTGCTGCTTACCTTTCTTCCCTGCATCAGGATCCTGAACTCAACCAACTCATGGTCACTGCCTCCCAGATTCCCATCCACTTTTGCTTCCCCCATTAATTCTACCCCGTTTGTGAGCAGCAGGTCAAGAAAAGCGCCCCCCCCTAGTTGGCTCCTCTAGCACTTGCGCCAGGAAATTGTCCCCTACGCTTTCCAAAAACTTCCGGATTTCTATGCACCGCTGTATTGCTTTGTCAAGTGCAATAGCACGCTCAGAACTATGCAGAACTAATAAGGCACTTCCCGCCATAGAGGGATTATAATCTAAAGGACAGGTTCAGAAGAGGGGGCACCCTGGGAAAACCAGAAGACAGAAGAACTTGCAGTATGTTTATAGAATGATTTATTTAACTATTATTACCTGGAGTATTAAAAAGTGGAAAGCATTTCAATAATGCTAAATTTTGAGTGTAATCTAGACCGACACCCAAAAGCTGACACCACCCTGAAAAGCTTTTCAGTTTAGCAGGGCAGCAGGGATCAGAGGTAGTTTTTAACACTAGGTAATTCTCCACCTCCTTTCACCTGTGGATCCCAAAACACAATGACAAGCCATTAGGTCTGCGAGGTGGAATGGTTATTTTACAGAAGGAGGATACCAACGTAGAGAGAGGTTAATACATCTATTTGCCCTTGCCTTGCTGTGGTCTAGGGCAGAGTCAAAAGTCCAGACTCTCCGTCCCCTGCTCAGAGACACTCTTCCTTTAAAATCCCCAGACCCTTGATTAAAGGCTAATTGAAAGACAGTGACCATAGCAACAGATCTTTTGAGTTCAAATTTGAAGAACCTACCAGAACAAATTCATTAAACAGGTTTCCTTCATACACAATTTCAATAAAATCCCAGTTAAAATTCCAATACGTACTTTCCAAAACTGTAACTTTAAGAGTTTGCCTAAAACCCTCAAGTCAGTAACATTCACTTTCCCTGTTAACAGAAGCCTACTGGACATTCCCCTAAATCTTGTAGAATTACTGTACAGAAAAGGCCTGGATAGGGTGACCAGATGTCCCAATTTTATAGGGACAGTCCCAATATTTGGGGCTTTGTCTTATATAGGCACCTATTACCCCATCACAGTCCCAATTATTCACACTTGCAGTCTCGTCACCCTAGGCCTGGAACTTCATTTTAAAAAGGTGACACATGACTTATAGTCTAAAGGTTGCTGAATATTCTAAATGTGAGAAGACAGCTCAGGGGGAGCAGAGCCTTTAGAAGGGCTATAACAGGACAAGATTTGTCCCTGCTGACAGGCTTGCTTGAACTGTTTTTCAGCAGGGATGTAATTCTCAAGACAATGCATATCAATTGATTTGGCCAATTAAGTCAAAAGCTAGGAGGTGACTGCATCAACTCTGAGTCGATCTGAAAAGGCTGTGTTTAAGGGTTATATTCCAGATTTTGAGAGGATCAGAGATAAATGACGGACCAGAGGAAGACCAGAGCTCAGATATTGGCTCTCTTTCTGATAATTCTGGAGCACATTGGAAAGCAAATCATGAAGGTTTTTCATTCTCTTTACTCCTCAATTCAGCAAAGACGACAAACCTGAGACCCTAAGCCCCAACTCTCCCACTGCTAGAAAGGACATAAAAGAATTCTGGACTGATAAAATAAAGGACGCATAAGTGTATCATCTCCTACTCTTTCTACTGACTCTTTCCATGAGATCGGCAGAACTGCAGCTGCTGGGATTCTACTGAAGCAAGAATTCAGAGCAGGCAACGTGATTATATAATACCTCAAGGTGCCAAGGAAGAGATTTCTTTCAGGATACCTGAGAGCAGACAAATCCAGACTGGTGGATTAACACAGAGGCTGCAGAATATTTATGATTTGGAAGTCTGGTTCTCCGTATGTGTGACAAGAGGTGTAACTGCTTTAGAAAAAAAAATGTGAAAAGTAGATACATATTTTTAATAGAGAACTTCCCGAAACACATTGCCAAGAGATAAAAAGGAACAAAATGTCAGGCGCACTAAAATTCAACCGCAAGAGTCTTTTAACATGCAATCAGTATGCATCTTCTTCTTACATAAATACTTCCTAGGAATTAGGAACAGAAGCCTATCAAACCATATGTTTAATATGTAAACTTAATGAACACTGGCCGTCTGCATGTCAACTGACAACCTTTCAAACACTGATCAGCAACAAGTTTCTCTTTTGTTTACATTTGTTGAACAAATTTACAGCTAATTGAGTCTGAATACTTTTACAGCTGCTAAAAAGCACAGAAAAGGCCTCTCAGTATTCCCTTCATACTGGCTCCTCTACAAGACATGACAAGACTCCTCACAGAATGGTAGGCCTGGTCTACATTAGGAAATTAGGTTGGCGTAACTACATTGCTCAAGGGCATGAAAAATCCACGCCTCTGAGCAATGCAGTTAAACTGACCTAAACCCTCCTGCAGACAGCGCTAGGTTAATGAGAGAATTCCTTCGGGCTTGGCTACACTTACATTTTATAGCGCTCTAACGTGCTGGCTCAGGAGTGTGAAAAGTCACCCCCCTGAGGGCAGCAAGTCAGAGCATTTTAAAGTGCTAGTGTAAACAGGCTCCGAGCGCTGAGAGCTAATCCCCTCATGGAGGTGGATTACCAGGAGCGCTCGGAGACCTCTCTCCCAGTGCTCACGCGTGACCACACTTGCACTTCAAAGCCCTGCCGCGGGAGCGCTCCCATGACAGCGCTTTGAAGTTTCCAGTGTAGCCGTACCCTTCATCAACTTAGCTACCGCCTCTCAGAAAGGTGAATTACCTATGTCGATGGAAGAACCTCTTCCGTTGGCGTAGGTAGTGTCTTCACTGAAGCACTACAGAGGCACTGCTGCAGTGTTTTAAGTGTAGACAAGCCCCTAGGAGCTGGACACAGAAGAGACCTAGTGGCCATCTGTACCACCCCTCCTTATGATAATTCAAGTGTTGCTACACTGTATTCTCCAGGTCTTTTCCCAATCTAGTTATAAACGATTTGAACTATGGGACTTGCCACCATTTCCCTTGGAATATTTTTCAGTCTAATATTTTTAAATTACTTTTTTTTTTCCTTTTTTGTTTTTCAAGGTCTTTAAAATACAGACCCTGGCTGTATTCAAGATTATTGCCTTGACCCAATTCACAGCTGCAGTCAGACACCACCCACTTCTTGGTGGTATATAAGCAAGCCTTCCTTGTCTCAGGGCCTGGGGTGAAGAACTACTACAGGTCAAGCCGAACAAAGAAAATAACAGAACGCCATTAGCCGTCACCTTCAGCCCCCAACTAAAACCCCTCCAACGCATTATTAAGGATCTACAACCTATCCTGAAGGATGACCCAACTCTCTCACAAATCTTGGGAGACAGGCCAGTCCTTGCCTACAGACAGCCCGCCAACCTGAAGCAAATACTCACCAGCAACCACACACCACACAACAGAACCACTAACCCAAGAACCTATCCTTGCAACGAAGCCCGTTGCCAACTGTGCCCACATATCTATTCAGGGGACACCATCACAGGGCCTAATCACATCAGCCACACTATCAGAGGCTCGTTCACCTGCACATCCACCAATGTGATATATGCCAGCAATGCCCCTCTGCCATGTACATTGGTCAAACTGGACAGTCTCTACGTAAAAGAATAAATGGACACAAATCAGATGTCAAGAATTATAACATTCATAAACCAGTCGGAGAACACTTCAATCTCTCTGGTCACGCAATTACAGACATGAAAGTTGTGATATTACAACAAAAATAACTTCAAATCCAGACTACAGCGAGAAACTGTTGAATTGGAATTCATTTGCAAATTTGATACAATTAACTTAGGCTTGAATAGAGACTGGGAGTGGCTAAGTCATTATGCAAGGTAACCTATTTCCCCTTGTTTTTTCCTATCCCCCCCTCCCCCCACCTCCTCAGACGTTCTTGTTAAACCCTGGATTTATGCTGGAAATGGCCCACCTTGATTATCATACACATTGTAAGGAGAGTGGTCACTTTAGATAAGCTATTAGCAGCAGGAGAGTGGGGTGGGAGGAGGTATTTTTCATGCTTTGTGTGTATATAAAAAGATCTTCTACACTTTCCACAGTATGCATCCGATGAAGTGAGCTGTAGCTCACAAAAGCTTATGCTCAAATAAATTGGTTAGTCTCTAAGGTGCCACAAGTACTCCTTTTCTTTTCACTTCCCTGAGAAGTTTTTCTCATTTCCTTTCTCCCGACTTTTAAAAGTTTTTAAAACCGCACACAGCTGAACAACGTATTACCTTTCCTTCTCTTCCCCAACCCTCAACTTGTAAAAAAAACAAAAAAACAAATGCTGTTTTACGTTTTTAGAGGTGGGTTTTTTAAAAAAAATACATCTGACTACCAGAAAGGGTCTTGCGGTCTAATTTTTGCCCTTCATACAACCATAACTGATTATTTTTTCTTACATTTGCTTTGGAAGAACTGATTAAAGAGCTATACGACAGACTAACAGTGAACTATGACCTATGTTCTGGGAATCTAGATTCAGTTCCTCGCTCAGTCACTCAGCATATGTCTATACTATACAATTAACCTGAGATTCCCGTAATTGTCCACACTGAAAAGCCTCTGACCCAAGACTGGAGAGGTGCTATAAACCTGATCTGGCTTGTGTGGCTGGGGATATGGGTTAAAGCCCAGACTTCATTTGAACTCAGGCTGGAAGCTGCGTTTCAAGTGAGGATGCAGGCAAAGACTTCCTGTAGGACCTGGGCCAATTCACCTCATCTCTCTGTGCCTCAAGTCTTCATCTGTAAATGGGGATAATTTCCCTAACTCAGAAGGGCATTAAGAAGATAAGTTCTTCAATGCTGGTGACATACTCTAAGACATGATGAGCACTACAGACAAGCCTCTCTTGCAGCCCCACATAGGGTCAATCTGTATTTTATGATATTCAAAAGAACCGGTTTCGAAAAGGGATTTAAGGCTTTTATGGGTGTGTTGCAATAGTCAAGTACATTCACAGGCATAATTTTAGAAAAAAGGCCTCCTAGTACGTAGTTCTGGTTCTAACTAGTAAAGAGACTGCATCTACGTGGCTTGTGACCTATTCAGTTAATAATAGAAATGGAGTCTGAACAATCAGCTGTGGGTGGGGGGTAAGTAATGAAATGCCTAGTGAAAGTCCATGCTAATGAAGAACGTGGGCAGGGAGGCAATTAGACTGCCTTCAACTACCGCTGCACAGAAATTTTAATAGCTGAACCATTTGGAATCTCATAATGAGTTTCCATCTATATCAATCTATTCCATCATGAAAATACCTGACATTTATTGCCCCTTACTGGTATCAACGCTTAAGATAAAGAGACATCCAAACAGACCCAAGGTCCTTAAACAAAAGAAGCTTAGAAAACAGCTATTGAATGGTTTGCAATCTAATATATACTAGACAATACTGATATGCAAGCAATGTATCTAAACCAAGCATTGACTGAGTGCGGCTCATGGAGTTTTAAAACATGTGCCTCCATCTTTATTCTGGAGCTGCAACACCCACAAATCCCAGCATATACAGTGCTCCACCTTGAACAGATTGCACTGCTTTTAGTCTCCACACAGTTATACTATCATATTAAAGAGAAAAACAGCTGTGCAGTGACTTTTATTGAAATGGGGAGGACTCCTGCTAAGTTATCAATGCAACACTCAAGTTGGGCAGTTACATACCATTAATCTAAGAAAGGAGGTAGGGTCATTTGCCTTCAACCAGTGCAAGTCACCCAGGAAGTCCCAGGCCAGATTTATCCTATTCACAACCAGAGCTCAAATGCATGCAGAGTTTGAAGAATGGGGTTAAAAAAGGGATGGTGGAAACCTCCTAGAAGTTCCAGACAAGATTCTAAGGGATAAAACTAAGACAGAGGTTACGGTATATACTGACACTTTTAGGCCCGGTCTACACAGTTTTTGTACCAGTCTTGGTTGGTTGGGAGGTGGGAAGGGGGGTGTCAATCAATATAATTACACCAGTACAACCCACCTAGCGTGGACACAGTTATACATCTGAAGTCTTTAAATCAAGATTTGAGGACTTCTGTAACTTAGCCAGAGGTTATGGGCCTACTACAGGAGAGGGTGAGTGAGGTTCTGTGGCCTGCAATGTGCAGGAAGTCAGACAAGATGATCATGTTGGTCCCTTCTGGCCTGAAAGCCTATGAGTATGTATAAAGTTGCCTTATACGGATACACCTCTATTCCCCTTCCCATATAAAAAAGCTATACTGGTATAAGCACCTTTATACCAGTGCAACTATATCCATACTAGGGTGGTTGTACTGCTTTCATGATACCCGTCTACACACAAAAGTTTTTACAACTTTACAAGGCTTTAGAGAAATTACTTGCTGGCCACATGGTGCTGGCTCTCCTCATTTCCACCTGTTGCACTGCATTAAAAGACAGCTAAACATGAATTAAATGTTCCCCTAGCATGACTTATCCAATGTAGTTGCCACAGAGATGTTAGGAGATTGTAAATGGGGGAGGGAGGAAGATACCCTCTGTAATAAAATGTGATCCATACTGAACATTTGAGACCCCTGTTTATATCGCACAATAAGGTGCTTTACAATAGACAGGTACATAAATGCTTAATACATATACAGGGCATTGATAAAATAGCTAATCCTCTTAAAGTTTACCCCAACAAAGTAATCCTACTTTTAATTCGATTCGAAAAGCTTGATCAAACTGACACCAGTTGGGTCCTGCAAGCTGGTGTGTTCCTGTGGAAAAAATAGTTATAAATACCACTATTCCTAAAATTATACAGATGCTATTGCAGCTTCCTTCTGACATGATCAATGGAAAGCTTGAAAGCTCTGGACACAGCAGCACTTAAGTCTCTTGAGACAAGTGAAAAGGTTAGTTTCTGACCCCTGCTAACGAATACACAATCTCCAAGGATTCTGAAAACAGTCAGTAAGAACAAAAATAGAAATTAAAATCCACTTTAGTGACCACAAGTTCATCCAGCCCATATTTCTTTAACTTGCTGACAAGAATACTGTGGGAGACCGTGTCAAAAGCTTTGCTAAAGTCAAGAAACAATACATCCACTGCCTTCCCTTCATCCACAGAACCAGTAATCTCATCATAGAAGGCGATTAGATTAGTCAGGCATGACCTTCCCTTGGTGAATCCATGCTGACTGTTCCTGATCACTTTCCTCTCATGTAAGTGCTTCAGGATTGATTCCTTGAGGACCTGCTCCACGATTTTTCCGGGGACTGAGGTGAGGCTGACTGGCCTGTAGTTCCCAGGATCCTCCTCCTTCCCTTTTTTAAAGATTGGCACTTCATTAGCCTTTTTCCAGTCATCCGGGACTTCCCCCATTCGCCACGCGTTTTCAAAGATAATGGCCAATGGCTCTGCAATCACAGCCGCCAATTCCTTCAGCACTCTCGGATGCAACTCGTCCGGCCCCATGGACTTGTGCACGTCCAGCTTTTCTAAATAGTCCCTAACCACCTCTTTCTCCACAGAGGGCTGGCCATCTACTCCCCATGTTCTGATGCCCAGCGCAGCAGTCTGGGAGCTGTCCTTGTTCGTGAAGACAGAGGCAAAAAAAGCATTGAGCACATTAGCTTTTTCCACATCCTCTGTCACTTGGTTGCCTCCCTCATTCAGTAAGGGGCCAACACTTTCCTTGGCTTTCTTCTTGTTGCCAACATACCTGAAGAAACCCTTCTTGTTACTCTTGACATCTCTTGCTAGCTGCAGCTCCAGGTGCGATTTGGCCCTCCTGATTTCATTCCTACATGCCCGAGCAATATTTTTATACTCTTCCCTGGTCATATGTCCAACCTTCCACTTCTTGTAAGCTTCTTTTTTATATTTAAGATCCGCTAGGATTTCACCGTTAAGCCAAGCTGGTCGCCTGCCATATTTACTATTCTTTCGACTCATCGGGATGGTTTGTCCCTGTAACCTCAACAGGGATTCCTGGAAATACAGCCAGCTCTCCTGGACTCCTTTCCCCTTCATGTTAGTCCCCCAGGGGATCCTACCCATCCGTTCCCTGAGGGAGTCGAAGTCTGCTTTCCTGAAGTCCAGGGTCCGTATCCTGCTGCTTACCTTTCTTCCCTGCGTCAGGATCCTGAACTCAACCAATTCATGGTCACTGCCTCCCAAATTCCCATCCACTTTTGCTTCCCCCACTAATTCTTCCCTGTTTGTGAGCAGCAGGTCAAGAAAAGCTCCCCCCCAGTTGGCTCCTCTAGCACTTGCACCTGGAAATTGTCCCCTACACTTTCCAAAAACTTCCTGGATTGTCAATGCACCGCTGTATTGCTCTCCCAGCAGATATCAGGAAAATTAAAGTCACCCATGAGAACCAGGGCTTGCGATCTAGTAGCTTCTGTGAGTTGCCGGAAGAAAGCCTCATCCACCTCATCCCCCTGGTCCGATGGTCTATAGCAGACTCCCACCACTACATCACTCTTGTTGCTCACACTTCTAAACTTAATCCAGAGACACTCAGGTTCTTCTGCAGTTTCGTACCGGAGCTCTGAGCAGTCATACTGCTCCCTTACATACAGTGCTACTCCCCCACCTTTTGTGCCCTGCCTGTCCTTCCTGAACAGATGTACATTCTGTCCTTCCTGAACATGTACATTCTAAATCCGTACCCATGTTTTTGTTCTTCATTTTACTGTCCATTCATCTCTTCTATCGCAGATCACGACTTAACACCAACAAGTTGTATTAAGGATATGCCTAAAAACACTAAAAATTTAATCTAACAGGAGTACTTCATTCACCAAAGCAACCACATGATCAGCATGCTACAAGCCCTGTATTCCCTTCTCCTCCCCACCACAATGTTTACCAAACTTCTCGATTTCTTCTGGTCAATTCAGATAGTAAGTTCTTCGGGGCAGGGAAAATGTCTTATTTCTCTGAAGTGCCATGCACATTTGGGGCACTATATAAATAAATTTGCAAACTATTCCTGGGAAGGGCTGAGTAGTCCAAGGAAATGAAAAGAGGATTGAAATGGTCAGATCACCTGTTCAAATCTGACTCAGGTCAGTAGCAAAAAATATAGTTACCTGAAAGCTGTTCCATGCCCTATGCAAATTATTTATCATTTACATTACTGTAGTGCATATGGAGCCCTAGTCATGGACCAGGACCCCACTGTGCTACGCAATACACAAACAGAGCAAAAAGACATTCCCTGCCCCAAAGAACTAAAATGTAAGTATGAGACAAGAGACAACAGATGCATACAGAGAGATGGGAGAGTACAAGGAAATGAGACGACAATATTGGTCAGCATGACCAGTAGTGGTCTCAGTACACCTTGGTCACGTCACACTTCCTCTCTGCACTTGATGCAATATTCACCCACTTCTTATCATTCATGAATCTGAGCAGGTACAGTTAAGTGCAAAATATTTATAAGTATTCATTTATTAGGGACAGCATTCATTAAGTTTGCATAACTGGATTATTTGACAAGTGGTGGAATTAAGAGGGGCAGAATTGCTTTATTTAGAGGCAAAATTTCACTCATTTTTCAAAAAACGTGAAGTAAAATATGCAGAGTTTTGTGGTAGGAAGTGAGCATGGCAAAGCAAGCATTTTTAACAAGGGATAATAGACTACCTATGCAGGAGGCATCACAACTACACCAAGAGTCGTGAGTAGCATCACTTAGTTCCATTCTTCCATGTCTGTATAGTCCCCCTACTCCTCCGTCAGGCACCTTTGGTGGGTCAGAAACCACTGCCGGAACATCCACCAGCATCTCATGGATGCTCTGCCCATTTGCTGAAACAGGAGTAAAAGAGCAAGGAAGAGAAGCTCTTCAAATGGTGACTCCTCCATGATGTTTGCCCAATTGCCGGGAGCATGAAAACCCAAAAGATGGCTGCTTAGCAGGGTCTGTTGGGAACTTGGTAGGTTGCAACAACTTCCCTTATTGAGCAGGATAAACAGTCAAGTTTCCCACACACTGAACCACAAACCAGGGGCTAGAGCAGCCATAGATGGGGAAGGCCCAGGTCCAGAAATTCTAAACCTTGGGTCAATATGCAGCGTGAATGCTCAAGCTCTGGGCCTGCAATCCCAGGGTTCACAGACAAGTTGCCCTAACCCTGTGCTTACACTGCAGCCAACCTTTAATCCTTAGGCAGGTAAGTTTTAAGGAGGCTTTTTCCAAGTCCTACCTACTTGCTTCTTCCATTCCACAGGAACAATAAGTGTAATAAAAGGTGTAACTGAGCTCAACAATATCTAAACAGAATTGCCAAAACTCAAGTTAAAACTAAACAAATTACATACTAAATCACTGAAGTATACATTGTTCTCCCTGACTCCATACAAACTTCAGACTAATGCCATCTGTTAGAATAGCTTCAGTCACCAACAGCAGGACAGGACAGGAGTTGGACATTCCAACTCCAAGCACAGGAAGAAGTAAAATGCAACTTCTGCTAGCTTGCTGAAAATCTGGCTTCTGCATGAACTGCTAAAAAGAGGCAGGGTGGATTGATTTAAAACAAAATTATTTAAATCACAATATTAAGTCAGAATTTAAATCAGGAAGCAGGAAACTTTGATTTAGATCATCAATTTTAATCTTGTTTTGCATCTTGTACTTTTTGGTTATTTTCCTAACAAAAGTTTGATTCTTATTGGTAACCATTCATGTTAATTTACAACTAAATACAGCCTTAACGTTAAATTTGGTACATGTTTTTGCTAATCAGGAGGATACACTATATCTATACACATTTATCTAAACAATTATAAAGCTTAACATACATTTGTTCAGATTCTTAATTTTATATTTTGAAAGAAAAATGGTGAATGATGCATTTCTTATTTACTAGATGATTAATTTTACTTGTGATTTGTGTCAAACTGCATTTAGGTGTAAATTGAAATCCAATTAAAAAGGCACAAAACCAGCATTTTAGAATTGTTTTAATAATTAAATAAAACTACCTTAAATGTGCTGGATATTTAAGAAAATATTTTATCAAAACATATTTTTGCATTTAAAACTAACTGATTGATTAAGCAAAATGAAGTGTTATCAGTAATGAGTGAATCAGTGTGTTTCTGTTCACCATGTCCTTCAAGATTTTAGGAGTAGATCCCATTCTCTTACACTTGACTTTTATTTAAAACTTTGGCAGCAAACAGGTACTGCTTGAATATTTAATTAATAGATTATAGTAAATTTAGGACTCAGCATGGGTAATCATAATTTCAAACAGATTTTTAAAAAGAAAAATAATTAAATAAGAAGTCTCTTTTGTTTTTTTTTTTTAAGTCACTGATCTTTAGATATCCTGTAAAGAGCTCAGTAATTATCCAATCCCTGGTGACGGTGCCATTCTGCTAGAGAAGAGAGGTTTACACAATTAATACATAAATCAGATTTGAAGGATTTTGCTGTAAAGCATGGATTACAAAGCCACAGGTGAAATGCAGCAAATAAAATTTAATTTTTCAGCATGTTATTCTATCAGGCCAAGATTTTCAAAAGCGACTTGTGATTTTGGGTCCCTCAGTATCTGAGAGTATCCAACCCAAGAAACTTAAAGGAGACTAATTCTCTGATAGCAGGTGTTCATCACATTCTGAAAATCTAAATAGTCTCAAATTGGGCACCAAGCAGTTATTTTTAAAATCCCGGCTCAAGCTTTTCTTCTGTGAAGCTAGAACTAATGTTGCTGTCTACAAACAAAAGCCCAACTCATCACTCCCAACATCTTGCCTTATGCTGGGAGTTACAGGTCAGTTACCGCTTGGCTCCAAGTAACTAAGGAATGGAAGCAAGCTACACACATTCCATTAACCTCAAACCTAGCATGGCTTGTTGTGGAGTATCTTTGCAGATTATGCCACTGGATTCTTGTGCTCTGCCGGGGACACAGGTCTTATTAAATAGGGTTATGCTAGGCTATTACTGGGCATCCTTTGAATAAAAGCTGACAGGTTTTCTAAATTTACCCTTAAGTGAAGTTCACTTGATATATTTCAGAGTAAAAGCCGTGTTAGTCTGTATTCGCAAAAAGAAAAGGAGTACTTGTGGCACCTTAGAGACTAACCAATTTATTTGAGCATGAGCTTTCGTGAGCTACAGCTCACTTCATCGGATGCATAATGTGGAAAGTGTAGAAGATCTTTTTATATACACACAAAGCATGAAAAATACTTCCTCCCACCCCACTCTCCTGCTGCTAATAGCTTATCTAAAGTGACCACTCTCCTTACAATGTGTATGATAATCAAGGTGGGCCATTTCCAGCATAAATCCAGGGTTTAACAAGAACGTCTGAGGAGGTGGGGGGGGGTAAGGAAAAAACAAGGGGAAATAGGTTACCTTGCATAATGACTTAGCCACTCTCAGTCTCTATTCAAGCCTAAGTTAATTGTATCAAATTTGCAAATGAATTCCAATTCAACAGTTTCTCGCTGGAGTCGAAGTTTTTTTGTTGTAAGATAGCGACCTTCATGTCTGTAATTGCGTGACCAGAGAGATCGAAGTGTTCTCCGACTGGTTTATGAATGTTATAATTCTTGACATCTGATTTGTGTCCATTTATTCTTTTACGTAGAGACTGTCCAGTTTGAACAATGTACATGGCAGAGGGGCATTGCTGGCACATGATGGCATATATCACATTGGTGGATGTGCAGGTGATCGAGCCTCTGATAGTGTGGCTGATGTGATTAGGCCCTGTGATGGTGTCCCCTGAATAGATATGTGGGCACAGTTGGCAACGGGCTTTGTTGCAAAAACTTTAAATCCAGACTCCAGCGAGAAACTGTTGAATTGGAATTCATTTGCAAATTTGATACAATTAACTTAGGCTTGAATAGAGACTGGGAGTGGCTAAGTCATTATGCAAGGTAACCTATTTCCCCTTGTTTTTTCCTACCCCCCCCCCACCTCCCCAGTCTTGTTAAACCCTGGATTTGTGCTGGAAATGGCCCACCTTGATTATCATACACATTGTAAGGAGAGTGATCACTCTAGATAAGCTATTACCAGCAGGAGAGTGGGGTGGGAGGAGGTATTGTTTCATGGTCTCTGTGTATATAAAGTCTGCTGCAGTTTCCACAGGATGCATCCTATGAAGTGAGCTTTAGCTCACAAAAGCTTATGCTCAAATAAATTGGTTAGTCACTAAGGTGCCACAAGTCCTCCTTTTCTTTTCACTTGATATAGACAGTTACAGAAGCCAACTTTTTAACATGTCACAGGTGGTCAAAGAAATGGGACCACAAAGCAATTTCACATTTGGCCCTCTGAACAGCAGCTGATCCACAATGCAAATCAAGTGTGTGAAGACTGTGGACAACCAAGCAAAAATCATTGCAAGAAACCATTGCTTGCAACTCCTTGAGCTTGCAACACTTACCCTGTGTACTCAAATCAAAAACAAGCATTCCAGGCTGCAGCATCTGGAAACAGATGTGGCTGAACCAGTGCTGTCTACATTTTCTCACAGTGTACCCCCTCCCCTTTACAATCTGTGAGAGATACAGAAAGTACATACATGGAAAAGTAATGTTAGAAAAGCATTATGTATTCTGCGCTGTGTTTTAACTTTTCTCCTTTAAAGATGATACTCTTTACGCTCCATTTTGTCTCCCATTCCTATCTGACCTTGCTTCTTTGCAGCCTGGCCCCTTCACCCCCAGGTTTCCTTCTCATCTCCTGCACATGTTGCCCTGTTCCTTGATCCCCTGTATGAGCTGCTCAGCCCCTGGTCCTCTTCTCTGCATGCTCTCTTAGATATTCCTCCCTCACTGGTGGCTGCTAGTGCCACCTCCAGTTCCAGTGGTAGGCTCAGACCTCTGAGAGCAGTCAGCCCCTAATAGATGTAGCGAGGCTGCCACCTCCCCTCCCCCG
Source organism: Eretmochelys imbricata (assembly GCF_965152235.1). NCBI lineage: Eukaryota > Metazoa > Chordata > Testudines > Cheloniidae > Eretmochelys > Eretmochelys imbricata. Next base: position 355,476,174 of record NC_135572.1, read on the forward strand.
CTTACTTCCTGCTGCTTGTATGTGCCTGAAGGCTCCGCTTTACAAAGAAGCTGTAGAAACGAAGTATGGCATATCATGTGGTGACTAGTCAGCTCTGCAGACTATCAACAAGTGCTCCATAGACCACTTTTTGGGAACCAGGCCAGGCACTGTCTTCACTAAGAAAAAGGGCATGTTCTTAAAATTGAGCCAAGCTACACTTTTTAAAAAGCAAAACAAAGCAAAAAGCCTTTCACTGTATATATGTTCAGTGACCATAAAATATTAAAAATCAGTCAATAGTGGGGATTAGCGTCAGAGATTGGTAAGGATACAAAATCTCATCTCTATGCTAGACTACAGCTCAGTAACTACTTTATTTATCTACCGATGGGATAGATATATGCCATCGTGCCAGCAATGCCCCTCTGCCATGTACACTGGACAAACCGGACAGTCTCTACGCAAAACAATAAATGGACACAAATCAGACATCAAGAATTGTAACATTCAAAAACCAGTCCAATCTACCTGGACACTCAACAACAGACTTAAAAGTCGTCATTTTTCAACAAAAAACTTCTAAAACAGACTTCAACGAGAAACTACAGAATTGGAATTAATTTTCAAACTTGACACCATCAAATTAGGCCTGAATAAAGACTGGGAGTGGCTGGGTCACTACAAAAAATAATTTGCCCTCTGTTGATATTCACCCCTTCTTGTCAACTGTTGGAAATGGGCCACATCCACCCTAATTGAATTGACCTCATTAGCACTGACCCTCCACTTGGTGAGGCAACTCCGATCTTTTCATGTGCTGTATATTTATACCGGCCTACTGTATTTTCCACTCCATGCATCTGATGAAGTAGGTTATAGCCCATGAAAGCTTATACCCAAATAAATGTGTTAGTCTCTAAGGTGCGAGAAAGACTCGTTTTTATTGACCAAAAGTCATTACTATCTGGGGGTTGTTCAGCAACCTATATGAAACAAGTTGGCGGTTCGGTCACTCACGGGTGTGAAAAATCTATACTCCAGGAGACATAGTTATACCGATCTAACCCCCAGTGTAGACACCACTATGTCAGCAGGAGAGTTTCTCCTGTCACATAGCTACCGCCTCTCACAGAGGTGGATTAACTACACTGACAAGAGAAGCACTCCCATTGGTGTAGGAGCAACTTCACTTAAGCACTGCAGTGGTGTAGCTGTGCCGATGCAGTATTTTAAGTGTAGACCTGCCCTTAAGTTTAAACTGCTTCTAAAGCAACGTAAGCTGAATCAGTAAAGGAAATTGTGCCAGAATAAGAATGTCTACACAGAAAGTTACACTGATTTTACTATAATAATTTAAAATCACATCCAGTATAAAACTTTCCCATGTAGACAAGCCTTTAGAGATGGTCCTTACGGAACAGTGTTGAGGCATATTCATAGGACAGTATAGGGGAAGCTTGAGGTACAGCTGCCCACTCAGTATCTGCTCTGTCGGGGAACAGGGGATTCAGTCCCCAGCAGTGTTGATATGGCTCCTTTAAATCCAGCTTAAAGTCTCACAAATATGCTTTAAAACCAACAATTTACATTTAAAAGTGATCATTTTATTTATGGATGCATAAGATAGCTGGCAGTTGTCAAGGCCAACAACAAATCAGAGAAATTAGCAGCTGAGAAAAAACCATAAAAGTAGAGCAAAAGGAAAAACATTTTACTTGAAACTACTTATTAAAACAACAAGCAGCACATGAGATGTGCGCAATAACGTACCTAATAATTATAACAATACAAATGCTGGCTGGCAAGACAGTTGGCCGAGCTCTGAAAGGTGGGGACACTAAAAATTGTCCAGATAACTTCCCATACACACCAGTCAGATCGCAGTGAGGCCTGATCTACGTTTATAAGTTTTGTTGGCATAGTTATGTTGGGGGGGGTGGGGGACACAAAAAACAACTCACCCCTAAACATCCCTATGCCAGCAAAAACATCAATGCAGATACAGTTATAGCAGTAAAAAAGGTCTTTTGCTGGTATAAGCTGTCCCCACACTAGGAGAGTGTACCCATATAGCGATATCATAAAACCGTTGTTAGTATAGACAAGGCCTTTGTGGCTAGAGCTGGTTGGAATTTCTCAAAATTTTTCCATCAGAAAATATCAATTTGATGAAACCAAAACTTTTAGCAGGAATGTACCAGTTTGAGAAATGGTTTCCTTAGGTCCAGGATGGAACTCCTGGTCAAAACGAGCAACACACGGATGCATGCACACAAAACAGCCAATTGTCCAGTGGTTCAAGTCCCTGCTGTGGCTGATATGGGACTTGAAACTGGGTCTTTCACGCGAGTGCCCGAATTGCTGGATTATTGGCTGTTGTGAGGGGTGGGTGCCTGACTGGGTACATCTCTGTTTTCACTGAAAAATTCGGAAAGGTCTGTTTTGTCTGATGAGGAATTAAATACTTTGAAGTCTTGAAAGTTTTCATAGGATGGGAAAGCCATTTTCTGCCCACCTCTATTAGTGACTCAGTTATTCTCTATGTAGGGGTCAGCCATGAAAAAGGGCAGCAAAAATTTCATCTACAAAGACTGTTCAGCATAGGCTGGGCAAGAGCAGTGAATTATTTTTGTACAATGCCAACACTGTGAGAGGCATTTAGAGATCTCTGTGTATGTCCAAGCCCTGCACAGTCTAAACAGACAATTTGTAAGGAAAGGGGAGCAGTGACAACCCAAACCATTGAAGTGGTAAATTATTATTTGTACTATGGTACTCACAATGGAGACAGGTTTCTGTCCCCAAAAACTTACAATTTAAAGTTTAGAGGAGACATAATTGTGGATACAACCAGGGTGGATAAAAATCAATGATTTTTTTATTTAAATCTGATTTTGTTGATAAGTGCTTTTTGAGGAAAAAACTTATTAAGATACATTATAGCTCAAAAGAAATCTCATCATGGAATAGTGATTATAAATTCTAATTCTATAGTATGAGAATATATTCATGTCATGTTTAAGAAAAGTTTTGTAAATGAGTTCCAATAGTTCATGGATTAGGGACCCAATTTTATGGGGTTCCAAGGGCTTCTGTATAGATTATTTAGGTTAATCTTTCTATCTACCCACTGGGCCTCAGTGCTCAGTCTAGAAGATATCATCAAATATTCTTAGTTTTGCAGTTCTCAAACCGTAGATTTGTGTCTCCAGAGATAACATGCTTGTTAACCACAAAACTGTTTTAAAATAAATAGAGAGAGGTGAGAAATAACAGACCTCAACCCTATTGTCCCTCTGAAAATTTGTGTACACAGACTCAATCCCTTACCTCTCTCTAAAAGTGCAAAGTTTCAAAAAGTTCAATGAATAGAAGATTGTTGGGGGCAGAATAGATCTGGATAAGGAGAGGTCTAGAAATAAATGTGAGAAGGGAGGGACAGGCAGTAGAAACAAAAGTGAAACTGTTTGAGCAGTATATTCCAGAAGTCTTGAGGTCTTTCTGAGTGTAGCCTTCATTGATTTGAGATCTACCATACCATCATTGTATAAGTAGGGGCATAGCGAGCAGATCGAGGGACGTGATCGTCCCCCTCTATTCGACATTGGTGAGGCCTCATCTGGAGTACTGTGTCCAGTTTTGGGCCCCACACTACAAGAAGGATGTGGATAAATTGGAGAGAGTCCAGCGAAGGGCAACAAAAATGATTAGGGGTCTGGAACACATGACTTATGAGGAGAGGCTGAGGGAGCTGGGATTGTTTAGTCTGCAGAAGGGAAGAATGAGGGGGGATTTGATAGCTGCTTTCAACTACCTGAAAGGGGGTTCCAAAGAGGATGGCTCTAGACTGTTCTCAATGGTAGCAGATGACAGAACGAGGAGTAATGCTCTCAAGTTGCAGTGGGGGAGGTTTAGATTGGATATTAGGAAAAACTTTTTCACTAAGAGAGTGGTGAAACACTGGAATGCGTTGCCTAGGGAGGTGGTGGAATCTCCTTCCTTGGAAGTTTTTAAGGTCAGGCTTGACAAAGCCCTGGCTGGGATGATTTAACTGGGAATTGGTCCTGCTTCAAGCAGGGGGTTGGACTAGATGACCTTCAGGGGTCCCTTCCAACCCTGATATTCTATGATTCTATGATCCTGGAGGTCCTGGTGATGTCAAGGAATTATGACGTGACTGGAATAACAGAGACTTGGTGAGATAACTCACGTGACTGGAGTACTGTCATGGATGGTTATAAACTGTTCAGGAAGGACATGCAGGGCAGAAAAGGTGGGGGAGTAGCACTGTATGTAAGGGAGCAGTATGACTGCTCAGAGCTCCGGTACGAAACTGCAGAAGAACCTGAGTGTCTCTGGATTAAGTTTAGAAGTGTGAGCAACAAGAGTGATGTAGTGGTGGGAGTCTGCTATAGACCACCGGACCAGGGGGATGAGGTGGATGAGGCTTTCTTCCGGCAACTCACAGAAGCTACTAGATCGCAAGCCCTGGTTCTCATGGGTGACTTTAATTTTCCTGATATCTGCTGGGAGAGCAATACAGCGGTGCATAGACAATCCAGGAAGTTTTTGGAAAGTGTAGGGGACAATTTCCTGGTGCAAGTGCTAGAGGAGCCAACTGGGGGGGCGCTTTTCTTGACCTGCTGCTCACAAACAGGGAAGAATTAGTGGGGGAAGCAAAAGTGGACGGGAATCTGGGAGGCAGTGACCATGAATTGGTTGAGTTCAGGATCCTGACGCAGGGAAGAAAGGTAAGCAGCAGGATACGGACCCTGGACTTCAGGAAAGCAGACTTCGACTCCCTCAGGGAACGGATGGGTAGGATCCCCTGGGGGACTAACATGAAGGGGAAAGGAGTTCAGGAGAGCTGGCTGTATTTCCAGGAATCCCTGTTGAGGTTACAGGGACAAACCATCCCGATGAGTCGAAAGAATAGTAAATATGGCAGGCGACCAGCTTGGCTTAACGGTGAAATCCTAGCGGATCTTAAATATAAAAAAGAAGCTTACAAGAAGTGGAAGGTTGGACATATGACCAGGGAAGAGTATAAAAATATTGCTCGGGCATGTAGGAATGAAATCAGGAGGGCCAAATCGCACCTGGAGCTGCAGCTAGCAAGAGATGTCAAGAGTAACAAGAAGGGTTTCTTCAGGTATGTTGGCAACAAGAAGAAAGCCAAGGAAAGTGTTGGCCCCTTACTGAATGAGGGAGGCAACCTACTGACAGAGGATGTGGAAAAAGCTAATGTGCTCAATGCTTTTTTTGCCTCTGTCTTCACGAACAAGGACAGCTCCTAGACTGCTGCGCTGGGCATCAGAACATGGGGAGTAGATGGCCAGCCCTCTGTGGAGAAAGAGGTGGTTAGGGACTATTTAGAAAAGCTGGACGTGCACAAGTCCATGGGGCCGGACGAGTTGCATCCGAGAGTGCTGAAGGAATTGGCGGCTGTGATTGCAGAGCCATTGGCCATTATCTTTGAAAACGCGTGGCGAATGGGGGAAGTCCCGGATGACTGGAAAAAGGCTAATGAAGTGCCAATCTTTAAAAAAGGGAAGAAGGAGGATCCTGGGAACTACAGGCCAGTCAGCCTCACCTCAGTCCCCGGAAAAATCATGGAGCAGATCCTCAAGGAATCAAACCTGAAGCACTTACATGAGAGGAAAGTGATCAGGAACAGTCAGCATGGATTCACCAAGGGAAGGTCATGCCTGACTTATCTAATCGCCTTCTATGATGAGATTACTGGTTCTGTGGATGAAGGGAAGGCAGTGGATGTATTGTTTCTTGACTTTAGCAAAGCTTTTGACACGGTCTCCCACAGTATTCTTGTCAGCAAGTTAAAGAAGTATGGGCTGGATGAATGCACTATAAGGTGGGTAGAAAGTTGGCTAGATTGTCGGGCTCAACGGGTAGTGATCAATGGCTCCATGTCTAGTTGGCAGCCGGTGTCAAGTGGAGTGCCCCAGGGGTCGGTCCTGGGGCCAGTTTTGTTCAATATCTTCATAAATGATCTGGAGGATGGTGTGGATTGCACCCTCAGCAAATTTGCGGATGATACTAAACTGGGAGGAGCGGTAGATACGCTGGAGGGCAGGGCTAGGATACAGAGGGACCTAGACAAATTGGAGGATTGGGCCAAAGAAATCTGATGAGGTTCAATAAGGATAAGTGCAGGGTCCTGCACTTAGGACGGAAGAACCCACTGCACAGCTACAGACTAGGGATCGAATGGCTAGGCAGCAGTTCTGCGGAAAAGGACCTAGGGGTGACAGTGGATGAGAAGCTGGATATGAGTCAGCAGCGTGCCCTTGTTGCCAAGAAGGCCAATGGCATTTTGGGATGTATAAGTAGGGGCATAGCGAGCAGATTGAGGGACGTGATCGTTCCCCTCTATTCAACATTGGTGAGGCTTCATCTGGAGTACTGTGTCCAGTTTTGGGCCCCACACTACAAGAAGGATGTGGATAAATTCGAGAGAGTCCAGCGAAGGGCAACAAAAATGATTAGGGGTCTGGAACACATGACTTATGAGGAGAGGCTGAGGGAACTGGGATTGTTTAGTCTGCAGAAGGGAAGAATGAGGGGGGATTTGATAGCTGCTTTCAACTACCTGAGAGGTGGTTCCAGAGAGGATGGTTCTAGACTATTCTCAGTGGTAGAAGAGGACAGGACAAGCAGTAATGGTCTCAAGTTGCAGTGGGGGAGGTTTAGGTTGGATATTAGGAAAACCTTTTTCACTAGGAGGGTGGTGAAACACTGGAATGCGTTACCTAGGGAGGTGGTAGAATCTCCTTCCTTAGAAGTTTTTAAGGTCAGGCTTGACAAAGCCCTGGCTAGGATGATTTAAATGGGGATTGGTCCTGCTGTGAGCAGGGGGTTGGACTAGATGACCTCCTGAGGTCCCTTCCAACCCTGATATTCTATGATTCTATCCTCTCAACAAAAGGGAAAACCTATAATGGCAGCTATCTCAGAGTTGTGAAGAATATGTATTAAGGTTATAACAACCAACAAGAATGCACTTTTATGTAGAAATCCATGATTAAATTGAGTCTTCCTGACTAGTCATTTAAATCAAATCCACCCTGGATACGACAGGGATATCCTAAGGCAACAATCAGACAATTACAACTGATATAATAAGTGCTCAGAGTACAAAAATTGCCTAGCCATTGTAGAGTGTTTTGTAGGCATGGCAACAGATTAGTTAAGCAAGCATCTTCTTAATTCCAATATTTTTATGTTTTTCCCCAGTAAGTTACATTAGCTAGTGCCTATGCAATGATGGGCAGAAGGAGAGGTTACTTACCTTGTACAGTAACTGGAGTTCAAGGTGTTCTGTTCCTATGGATGCTCCACATCAGGAATCAAGCGCACCAGTGCACTCTTCATCGAAGATTTCTGTCAGCAGTGTCTGCACCCTACACATCCACATGGTGTAGTAAAAGGTTAGATAGAGGGTCGTGGACCTGCCACTTCTCCAGTTCCTCCTCAATCATGAAGTCCAGAGAGAATGATTCCAAAGGAGAGGGGAAGGAGGATGGGGAGCAGAGAAAGAATAGAGACAAAACATCTTGAACTCCAGTTTCTGTACAAGATAAGTAATGTCTCCTTTGAGACATTGCCCTATGGGTGCTGCATGTCAGGAGATTTCCGAGCATTACCTCAATTACAGAGCAGAGTGCTGAGGAAGTAGATTCACTGCAGACTTTACAACAGCCACACCAAAGGCCGTGTCAGCTCTAGAAGCATTCACAAGAGCATGGTGTTGGGAAAATGTGTGCACCAACAGTGGCCTTGCAAACGTCAGAGATGGATATATTCTTCAGTAAGGCCATAGAAGTAGACTAAGACCTGTGGAATGGGCAATCACACTAGGTGCAGGATGCACCCCCGAGGCTTCGTAACAAGTCAAGATACATCCCAAAGAAATCCATTTTGACAGTCTTTGGGTAGAAATTGGATGCCCTTTCATTCTCTCTGCAACGGAAAGAGTCTGGGAGAAGCCCTGAAAGACTTAGTCCTATTGAGATAAAAGACAAAGCTTCGTTTTATAGCCAGCGTGTGGAAACTGGCTTCCTCTCTCAAGGAGTGAAGCTTGGGATAAAAGACCAGTAAATTAATGTCCTGATTAATGTGAACTTCTGATGAAACTTTAGATAGAAAGTGAGGATGGGATGTAACGTCACCTTATTGTGAATCAGCCATATGAGCTCCTAGTTCCTGTACCCTTCTAGCCAAGGTGATGGCTATGAGGAACAAGATCTTAAAAGACAAATGAAGAAGGAACAGCTTCCCATTGGTATAAATAAGGTTTTCCCAGGACATTGAGGACTAAAAGTTGAGGTCCCAAAATGGAGAAAGTTATGTGACAGGAGATAAAAAGGTTAAACACACCATTAATAAATCTTGCAGTGGTTGAGTGAGTGAAGGCCAAAACCCCCTTGATGGGGGGGGGCAGGGGGGCGACAGCGACAAGGGCTATGATAGCAACCAGATGAATCTTAACTGAGCTCAGCCATAAACCCATACAGTTTAAAATTTAGCAGGTAATCAAGAACGTGCGTGAGGAGAGGTTCAAGAGGAGGTATGGATCATTGGGCACACCACACAGAAAAGCTTCTATTTCTGCAGTTCAGTTATCCTTGTGGTGAGTTTTCTACTATTCAGCAGTACTGCCTGAACCTCCGGAGAGAAATCCTGTTCTATGCCAGAGAGCCACTGAGGAGCCAAGCCTTAAGATGGAGCAACCAGAGGCTGGGGTGGGTCATGGTGCCAGATTCCTGGGTCAGAAGGTCCACTGTTGGATGAAGGCAAAAAAGCAGCTGTAAAGACAGATGGAGAAGATCTGGGAACCATACCTATCTTGGCCATGATGGAGGTATAAGGATGGCCACCAATCTTTCATTTCAACTTGTTCAAGACTTTGAGAAGCGGCACTGGGAGGTGAAGTGGGATCAGTACACAGCAGGACGCAAGGCCAAGGGATACAGAGTGTGCCTCTAATGAGTTCTGACCATGCCCTCCCCTCGAGTAAAAGCACCAGATCAGAGGCAAATTTGCTGAAATATGTCGTTCAGCTCCCACTTGTGCCTTGATGAAAATGCCTGCTCAGGGAGTCTACTACTGGCATTCTGTAGCCCTAGTAGATAAACTACTAAGATCTCTATGTGGTGGGACATGCACCAATTCCCTAATTTTATGTACTTTGTGCAAAGAACTAGGATCTTGCTCCTCCTTGGCAATTTATAGAATACAATTTAGCCCTGTTGTCCAGCATTACACATCAAGAGTGGCTCTTGATGTTGGACAGGAAGTGATGGGCAAACCTATCTGATTGCTCTAAGTTTGAGAATGTTGATATGAGGAGATATCTCCTGGGTAGTCCATTTGCCTTGGGCTGCGAAGACCTGGAAACAGGTACCCCAGTCTAGCAAAGAAGCATCTGCCATGATGATCTTTGTGGGGATAAAATGTGAGAATGGACTTGCGCACTGACCTTTAGAGGATCCCTCCCCCTGGTGAGGGATTTGAGGTCTCTCAGGTATTGACCCTCACTTGAACTGTTTGCGTTTACTGGGTGCGTAGACTTGAGCCAGGGTTGAAGACATCAGAAATGTAGTCTTGTTAGGTGTGTTATGAACATACAGGCTGCCATATGGCCCACAAGTTGAGAAAACACCCTGTAGTTTGTGGTCCCTATTGCAGCATAGCAATGAAGCTGGCCATTGTAGCGAACTTGTCCATGGGCAGCTATGTTCTGGCTGTAGTGGACTTTAGCATGGCTCTGGTGAAGTCTATTGATTGAGCAGGCGGGCAGAGGAATAGGGCCTTGATGGTTGCTGACCGCATCTCAAGAAAGGAGCAACCCTTGAGGAGCCAGTCACTGAGGTGAGGAAAAACTATTATTCCCACCTGACAAAGATATGCTGTGATGGCCAAGTGCAGCTCTGTAAAGATCCTTAGGGCAGTGGAAAGGCCGAAGGATATGAAATAGTATTGGTAGTGGTCCTTGCCCATGACAGATCATAGGAAACGCCCATAGGAAGGGTGCGTTATATGGAAGTATGCATCCTGGAGGTCAAAGGAGACTAACCAAGAAGGAATTGTCTCTGCCATGGTTACCATTCTGAACTGCTGAGAGAGAGAGCAAAGATGTTCCAAGTCTGAAGTTCTGAATCAGTCTCCACCATCCTCTTTTCTTGGAAACCAGAAAGTACCTAAAGTAGAACTCTTTCCCCACAAAGTGTAGTGAAATGGGTTTGATCACCCTCAGGGGTAAGAGGGATTGTACCTCCTGTCTGAGACACTTGTGAGAAGGGTCCCTGAAAAGAAACAGGAAAGGAGGACGGGGTGGGGTGAAGCTGAACTGGATGGAACAGCCAATCAAAACTATCTCTAGAAGCCTTAAACTGCTCCCTCTGGTCTTGTGGCAGATACTCAAATGAGAAAATTTGGAGCAATTTGTAAAGTCACATTTTGCAATCAAGGCCTAACAGTTGGCAACTCTGAATTGTAGAGTGGCTGAAGAATAGCTTTTGCAGCCGAGAAGGTCCAGGCACTTAAAGCTCCTTGTCAGAAGGGGTTGTTCTAGATTAATTCCATCTATTTCTTTTGTTGACAGCACCATCGACCATAGAGTTAGGGGTGGGTGGGAGAAAAAGATACTCCAAACTCTTGGCAGGAATATCATGCTTTTTATCAGTCCACTTACAAGCAGGTGGTATGGTCAGTGGAGTTTGCCACATCATACAGGCTGGTGACAACAAACAGTCACTGATGGGCAAGGCAATCTTGCCCTGGGAAGAAGAATATGAGATGCCCTGGGGGAATGCTGGGGTTCTTGTATCTCCTGTAGCAGAATCTGTAAGGCCTTTGCAATCCTTTTCATGAGGTCCTGAAAGACCTTGAAGTCATCCACATTGGATGGCAAGAGGAGCAGAGGGGAGATAACAGCTTCATCTGCGGAGGAGGAAAATTTCTGAGAAAGTGGTGTCTCCTCCTCTCTACCTAGCTCCTGCTCTTCTGGGGGGTTCTACCTGAGGAAGAGGACACACAGGTGCCAGTGACAGCTGTTCTTGGTGGGACTTCTTGCACAAGAGCACCCTGTAGAACTATTCACTGCAGGGGGACAAAGGGTTCCAAAAAGACCACTGTGGTGGGACATAAAGGAGTCGGCCCCATGGGGTGCCCTTGCCAGGGTTGGTGGATCAGACCTTTACTGGGGTCCTCCTCCTCAGGATGCACCTTAAGGGAGGTTGGAAGGGGAAGATGGTGGAATCATGGACAGACAGATCTGAGTCTGAGGAAGCATCCTTGTCCAGCAGAAGATCGACAGGTTTTGGTATCGGGGCTCACATTGCTACCAGAGGCTGGGGAGGGACCAGCAACTGCACCAATACTGGCGGCTGCACCTTCAGGGAAGGGTGCAGTAGTACCTGAGGGTATGTCAGTATTGGCGGGAAATCCCTCTTGGTATCCTTCAGCAGAGGGATTCAGCCTCTTCCAGGATTTGAAGATCCTCGTGAGAGAGGAACGTGGATGGTACTGGAAAATCTGGGTACTCTTACTTGGGAGTCACCACATCAAGAGATACTGGGATAATAAGTAAAAGAGCAAGAGCAATAATCACACCAATTCACTATACGACACGGATACTTCATTCAACCCATATTAACATAAACCCAATATTAAAGGTGTTTCCATAACTCTTTGCTAAGTGTTGAAAGGAAAAAGTTATAGGAATTAAGATGTAATAAATTTAACAAAATTTGAAACTGTCACTACCTTCCTAAGAACTTCAGAGAACTGAGCTGCAGACTCCACAATTTCTCTGAAAAAACATGTCATTCTAAGCTCCCTATGTTCCCGCCCATTGTTTATGGTACTTGCAATGTCATTGGCTCTGAAAAGGAACCCACGATGTCTGTATCTCAAACTTCTCAGGATCTTAGGGAGGTCATTTTGCTAAAATATTGCAATAATTACATTTCTGAACAATAGTCATATACTAGATTCCTCTCTTATCTTATAAAGAAGGTTTGAACTGCAGCAAAACTATACAGTTCACCTTAAAAAGCAAACAGACTTGGCCTGTCCGCCCACATCCATCAAGACCAGGGACTGGAAATAACCCTGAGTTACTTGAGGCGTTTGGCACTGTAAGCCCTTAAGAGCAGGAATATTCTCTTGCGTGTGTCTATATAGTGCAAAGCACAAGTAAGGCCAAAATTCCAACGTGGGCCCTTAGAAGCTACTATTATACAAATATCTACTATTACTACTGTATTATACTGGAAGCAACACAAATTGGTGTTAATCCTTTATGACTAGCAGAAAAATTAGCAAGACTACATTTATACAATAATTTATCTGAGACTCTGAAAGCTTTTTACAAGAGTGTCTGGGACCAGAAATCTCCATAAGGTTGCAAGAAAGTAAACCTTGTTACCACAGCTTAGTCTGCTAAACTGATCTCCATTAGGTATGGCTATATTTTCCCTCTTCCAGGGTACCATGCAGTCACAGTCTCCTCCTCCAAATGCCCCCTTAAAAGGCACTTTGACTAGCTTTTCACCATTGATCTTCACTTCAGCATTATCAGCTCCCTAACATTCAATTAAATTAATAAATTACAAGAAATACATGAAAAGGATGCTTTTTCAAGAGTATCATTATTTCCCTCTTTTCCACCCACATTCCCACCTGCCATGGTCTGTCGTCATCTGGCAGCTTAATGGCAAATAATGACAAAGAAAAATGTCCTCTCTCTTTTATTGGACCAACTTCTGTTAGTGAAAGAGACAAGCTTTCAAGCTTACACAGAAGCTTCTCTCTCTAATACCCTGGGACCAACATGGCTACAACAGCACTGCAAACAAGTCTGTCTCTCTCTCACTCTCTCTCACACACACACCCACCCACCCACCCCTCTGTTTCACCAGAGCTCTGCTGGCACTCTGAAGATATTAATTGCTCACTCTGTTGTTTCCAGAATCAAAATCCAAACCTGAAAATTATCTTTCAGACTGCTGTTTGTAAAAATCTGTGAAATGCTGCCCCCTGCAAAACTTTGTCCACCATTGGAAGCCAGTCGAAAGAGGATATTCATTTTCAAAATCTCAAAACCAGAATTCCTCCTCCTCAGCAGTAGCAGCTGGTCAAGAATAGCAATTTTGCCTGGAATTATTGTGCCAGAAGATGCAATTTGGTAAACTACAAATGCAATTTCTGATCTGACCAACAGGCAGAGCAGATGAAGGAAATAAGGTCATAAAAAGATATACAGCGTACTCCTGTTTATTCAAAACCCTATTATCCAAATCTCTTCCTTGTCTCCATATATCTCATGCTGGGTGACAAGGCAGGGATTTGGATAATATGGAAGTCTGGAAAATAGAGCAGACCCTCCCCCACCCCCAAACAGGACAGCAAAGAGGAGGAGGAGCCGCCCCTGGCCATGTAGGAGGCCACCCTGTTGCTGAATGGCTCCTGTGGCAGCACAGGGAGTCCTCTCCAACCCCACTGTCACAGGAGTAAGTGAGTAGGCCCATGACAGCAAAGCTGCAGAGCGCTCCCGGCAGGGCCACAGGGCTGGTGAAACCTGATCCCTGCAGATGCAAAGGGCAGAGAAGTCTGCAGTCTTGGCAGGACAAAGCAGAATCCTGACCAGGAGTCTTTGCTCTGCTCCACACTTTGCACCTACACGAATCGGGTGCCACTGGCCCTATGGCAGCACAGGGTGCATTCTGCAGCCCTACTGTCACAGTAGTGAATGACTGGGGCAGAGCAGAGACCCCCCCAACCAGGACTGCCAAGCCCGCAGCTGAATGGCTCCTGCCTTCTTGATTATCTGAACTCCCAATTATCTGAATAAAATCCATGTCCCCCGTACTATATGGATAATCGAGAGTATACTGTAAGTAAGTGTCGCCTAGCCCACTTCCTTGATGATATATTTTCTAGTGATTTGTCTTCTGTATTTAGGTGCCTAAACCGATAGGTCTCTCTACCACTTCACTTGGGAGACTTAGTCCACAGTGCAGTAACTCTCACATTCAGGAGGTTATTCACTGCTACAAAGCTTAGATTTTTTTTCCCCCTTTATTTCATCCCATTACTTTTAGACTCCCCCGACTCTCTCCAAACAAGTCCTCTCCTCCTCGGTGTTCACAACTTACACTGACAGTTTTGTTCCTTTTTTAGTCATCATCTAGCCAATATTCACATTTAATTTATTTAGTGTTCCCTTACAAATTAGCCCCTGCTGCTCCCTAATTTGTTCTCTTTTCTGAGCTTCCTCAAAATAGATTTATATCTTTCTGGTATGAAGATGCTCACATTTTAATGCACTATTCCATGCGAGATCTCAGAGCCATATTGAGAGGGATTACCACCTCACTGCTGCATGACAGGATACTCACGTAACACCTGTTAAAAATGTTTATATTTTAAAGTACAATTCTGAAAGCAGCTTTATTCCGTTCATACACAACCTTATCCCTCTTCTTCCTCCAAGTGTTTTGTTTTTTTAATTAACACTATGAACAAAGCAGCTGCAATCCATAATTTGGAGTCATCTCTCTAGGTTCTTACCCCAATCCATCAATGATCTATCTTGCTAACAGCATTACACTTATGTACATGGATTGCATTGCAGTGTTCAGGCCACAAATACAATTAGAAACTGCTAAGACAACGCATATCCCCAGATGTTGAAGCCAGGATTTTGGTTGCTAAGCAACAAGATGTTGGACTTAAACTTCCCCCATACTCTACTGAAACTGTGCACAGGATCAGCCCACCAGAGCTGTTTTAAAACTGGCATCATAGCTGAACTTCTGAAAAGGATTACACCACAATCAGCCAACCCATACTGTTCCAAGTGGCTTAGAAAAAAACAGGAGCACATGCGGAACTCATGATCAGCCTGTGAGCTCAGTTAACAGGCCAAGTATGCAAGTCACTGTTGTGTTCCCCAACAATTAGCATCATCATTAACCTGCTTACAAGTATCTCAGTCTTGAAGCAAAATCCACCATGCAGTAAAGCAGCACAGAATTGGGTGACAATTCACAGCAATTGTTGCAACATGAAAAGAAGAAAATGTCAATTTGCAGTTAAACATCAATACATGCAGCATTAAAATCCAACCCACTGCAAATAAATTCATCTCCAAGAAGAAAGCAAGCAATTGTGCAGAACTGACCATTAAAAAAATCCCCACAAACCCAGATCCAGATATTCTTTTCCAAACACACATTGCCATCCCCCAATAAAATCATCTATGGCCTTTTCTGGAGTTTCTGTAATGGTAAAAACTAAAGGAAATGCAATGAAACAATGTGAAAATGCAGTACTGTATTCCCAGAGAAGCAAAGAAAACAAGCACCACACTAATAAGAGATGAGGCACTTATTAAAAGTCACAAGAAGAGATATTGTCAGCACCATACTACAATATGCATCAACTGCACCATAAATGGCCTTTTCCTCTAATCAAAGTTTTTCAGCCTTCTCACTGGGGAAATATAATTGATCCTTGGATAAACAGATGAAACAGCCTGGCCACAAAGGAAATGGAAACCAAAGAATCTAAGAGCACTGACTTTCAGACAAAAATTACAGAAGTCAATGACTGAGGAAATAGTGCTCTATATAATGATTATTTTCTTGTACCCTGAGGGTAATAGACAGTAGTTTAGTAAAAGTAATAGTAAAAATGACTGTCACTATCAATTTAGGCCAGGCCCCCTACTTAGATTGTATTTTAAAAGGGGCTGTTAAGGTAGTGATTTTTTTCTAATTTCCTGTGAACAATTTTAATTTAAATATTCCCTAGATACAAGGCGTTTGAACCCAACAGCTTTGTGCTAGCGCAGAATGTGGGAGTGAACCATACCACAACCAGTCTAGTTTCATGGTGAGAAGTAAATAGGTGCAAAGACCATCAGATTTTTAAAAATGCTTTTCAAGCTTGTTGTGATTATTAGAATTTGTACAGTACTTGGTTATAAAGGGCTAACAGGGCTAAGTGGAGAGGACGATGGTCTAATACAGGGGTTTCAACCTTTTATCATTTGTTGACACCTAAAAATTTTCAAATGGAGGTGCAGACACCTTTGGAAATCTTAGACAGTCTCCAGACGCCCAGAAGTCCATGGACCACACAGGTTGAAAACCACTGGTCTAAGAGTTAAAGTATCAGGGTCACAAGACTAAGTTAGGAAACAAATTCTACTTACAGTTCTGTAACAGGTCTCCTGTTTGACCTTGGGTAAGTTTAACAAAATGTTTAAATTCATCATTCTGTAGACAAGGAGATAATATCTACTTCATGGTTGGGAGGGAGACTGTCAATTTTCTATAGAAGGCACTAGAAAGGAACATTTTTTAATAATCAAAGGTCTTAGCAGCATAGATCATTACAATTTTATTTATAACAGTGTCATCTTTATACTTAAAGACGACATAACTTTTAGGGCTTGTCTACACACGAAGTTATTCCAGATTAACTATTCTGGAATCCTCTATGTGTGGACACACTCAGGAGTAGCTACTGCACTTCAAATTCACTCCCTACCTTAATCTGACTTAATTTTCAAGTGTGGATAGACCCTCAAATTAAAAAAAACTAGTTTTATTGATTAAACATGAAAATTAGAGCTGGTTGGAAAATTGCCCCATTTCTTTGTGAACATAGGTCCTATTTTCATAGAAATTTTTATGAAGAAAGTTGTTGAAATTTTGAATTTTCAAAGTTTTTTGACCGGCTTTATAGCTGATCAGAAAAAGAACATTTGTGGAAAACTTTTCAAAAATTTATTTTTAATCAAAATTTCAATTTTTTTAATCAACTCTACTGAAAGTGTACTATCAGTACAGAATTATGTATGTTACTTAATGTTCTATTAAATTCAATTTTACACTGCCCCTCACCAAAATTTAAGTTTCAGTTGCTGGCACTTGGGAAGGTGTGGAAAGCAACCTGATTGGGGGATATGCGGATTGTGGTGTTTCTGTTATAGAGCAGTAGTGAAATAGTTAAGTGCTATCATTTAGAGTGCCATAACTGGGTTTTAAAGCTAATGAACATCTGAATACCTGCTACAGCCATTTTTTCAGACTGTGCAGATTCTGATCTTACTGTATTATTTCAGCTCAGTTCACCTTTTGAAGATTCTCTTCGCATCCATATGGGCTGAAATTATGCGGATGGGATTTTTAATGAAAGCTTAGATTCTTTAAGCAAGGGGCGAATTTTATGGCCAAGAAATCAGAGTACACAAGGTCCTGTTTCATGAAAGAGCACTCCTATCCTAGCAGTATGTGAAAGAGTATGGGACACAGGACAACTGAACATAAGAACATAAGGCCATATTGTGTCAGACCAAAGGTCCATCTAGCCCAGTATCCTGTCTTCCGACAGTGGCCAATACCAGATGCCCCAGAGGGAATGAACAGAACAGGTAAATCATCAAGTGATCCATCCTGTCGCCCATTCCCAGCTTCTGGCAAACAGAGGCTAGGGACACTATCCCTGTCCATCCTGGCTAATAGCCATTGATAGACCTATCCTCCACGAACTTATCTAGTTCTTTTTTGAACCCTATTACAGTCTTGTATGCCTTGTGTGAAAAAACACTTCCTTTTGTTTGTCTTAAACCTGCTGCCTATTAATTTCATTTGGGGACCCATAGTTCATGTGTTATGAGAAGGAGTAAATAATACTTCCTTATTTACTTTCTCCACACCAGTCATGATTTTATAGACTTCAATTATGTCTCCCCTTAGTTGTCTCTTTTCAAAGCTGAAAAGTCCCAATCTTATTAACCTCTCCTCATATGGCAGCCATTTCATACCCCTAATCATTTTTGTTGACCTTTTCTGAACCTTTTCCAATTCCAATATATCTTTTTTGAGATGGGGCGACCACATCTGCACACAGTATTCAAGATGTGGGCATACCATGGATTTATATACAGGCAAATGATATTTTCTGTCTTCTTATCTATCCCTTTCCTAATGATTCTCAACATTCAGTTCGCTTTTCTAACTGCTGCTGCACATTGAATGGATATTTTCAGAGAACTATCCACCATGACTCCAAGATCTCTTTCTTGAGTGGTACAAGCTAATTTAGACCCCATGGTTTTATATGTATAGTCGGAATTATGTTTTCCAATTTGCATTACTTTGCATTTATCATCATTGAACTGGGTTCAAATCCTCAGTTCTACCACTGAATTCATGTTCGCATAAACAAGTCACCACTCCAGGGTGAGGAGTATAAATGCATTTTAAATCATTTTGAGTTCATGGGATGAAAAACCCTTCAACTGCCCATTATATTTTATATTAATTTACACCCTAGCTTTTGAATTCTATGTATTTGTGTCAGAGGCTGTTAGCTCCTCATGAGGGTTTATTAAGTAATATGCACTGCAGTGAACCCACTCGTCCCCAGAGACACACATTTAAAAAGATTACTGCTGTGAAATGTGAAATCAGATTTTAATCGCAAAAATATTTAGATTAAACCCAGTTAAAACCAGAGTCCTTGGATCCAAGGAATGGATAAACAAGCAAGATTTGGCAACTCATGTCAACCTCACAGGAAGAGGAAAGCCTGAAGCCTGGCCCTGGGCTGCAGAGATGTTTGTAAATTACAATTTCAGTTTTACTTTCAGCATTCCAATTAATTTTGGAGACAAGGTGACTGAAGAAGGTCACGACAGGAAATGAATATGAAGATACAAGTTCTTTGTTCAAAGGATTTACTGTCAATTGCTGCTGTTCCTTGGATTTTTCCTGGCAGCCTGCCAGATGTCAGCTAGACAGATGGCATTCTTGTTTAATGGGATGGTACTAGCTTTTCATTACACTTTACTATCCCAGTCTCACAGACAATCAAAACCTGCAGACATATCTCCACTGCTACAGTGATGAATACCCCCCACACAACAGATCTTTAAAGATCACTGGATCCTACACATGCCTATCACATGTGGTGTACCTCATCTAGTGCACTAAATGCCCCAAGAACTATGTGGATGAAACCAGACAGAATCACTATGCTCTCGAATAAACTCGCACAGAAAAATGATAAAAGTCAAAACACCAGGGCTGTCAATTAATCGCCATTGACACCTGTGATTAACTGAAAACAAAATTAACATGTTAATATTTTTTAATACATTAATCGCATACCTCTGGGCCGGGAGGCAGCCCTGCACTTGGAGGGGGGCTAGAGCCCCAAGTCCATATTTGAAAATATAGAAAACCTCCAAAAATATTTAAATAAATAGCATTCTATTATTATTTAAAGGTGCAATTAAAACTGTGATTAACTGCAATTAATTTGTTTAATTGCTTGACATCCCTAAAAAACACCATATTACCTGTGGACAAACACTTTTCAGAAAACAATCACTTCGTATCTGACCTCTCAGTCCTCATCCTCATGGGAAACCTTCAAAAGATGAACCTGGGAGCTTAAATTAATAACTTTTGTGATAGGGTCGGGCCCAATGGCTACAGGAGAGAGTGATAGAAGGCAGATATATTAGCCCCAGGTTAAGTAGGTCCCTTTTCCCCGGGTAAGGTAACAGGGAAGGTTCCAGATCAATCAGGAACTTTCTGGAAACAATTAAGGCAGACAGGCTGATTAGAACACCTGCAGCCAATCAAGAAGCTGCTAGAATCAATTAAGGCTGGCTAATCAGGGCACCTGAGTTTTAAAAAGGAGCTCACTTCAGTTTGTGGTGCATGCGAGGAGCTGGGAGCAAGAGGCGCAAGAAGCTGAGTGTGAGAAGGCATACTACAGGAAGACTGAGAAGTACAAGCATTATCAGACCATCAGGAGGAAGGTCCTGTGGTGAGAATAAAGAAGGTGTTCAGAGGAGGCCATGGGGAAGTAGCTCAGGGAGTTGTAGCTGTCACGCAGCTGTTACAGGAGCCACTGTAGACAGCTGCAATCCACAGGGCCCTGGACTAGAACCCGGAGTAGAGGGCGGGCCCAGGTTCCCCCCATCCCTCCATCTCCCTACTTGATACTGGAGGAGTTGAACTGGACTGTGGGTTCCACCAGAGGGGAAGATCTCTGGTCTGTTCCCTGATCCACTAGGTGGACCAGCAGAGACTGCGGGGATTGTTGTTCTTCCTTTCCCCATGCTGGCCAGTGATGAAGCTAACTGAGTGAATGGCAGATTTGAGCCACGAAAGTGGCCAAACTGAGGGCTGCCGTGAACCTCTGAGGCAAGAAAATCCGCCATTAAGTGCAGGACCCACCAAGACAGAGGAGGAACTTTGTCACACTTTGCAAGACACTACAAATCATGGTCTTAATAAAGGTACCAGATTTATGGCT
Organism: Eretmochelys imbricata; assembly: GCF_965152235.1. Taxonomy (NCBI): domain Eukaryota; kingdom Metazoa; phylum Chordata; order Testudines; family Cheloniidae; genus Eretmochelys; species Eretmochelys imbricata. The sequence continues at coordinate 355,496,523 of NC_135572.1, forward strand.
TATTATAACAATCTGTAATCCACTCCATTTTTTTGTCCTATGACTACAGAGGTGTTAACGGGCCAATTCACTTTGCTCTCTTACAATGTGTGATCGGTGGCAATCCCTCGAGGTCGAGAATAATCTCTTTCACAGATTTTATTTTTTATGGGTCCTGTGGTGACTGAGGAGTCCAATCCTTGAGCCGCAAGCTCATTGGCAGACGTTGCAGGCGGCGTTGGACGTTAGCGTTGCGCCCCAATTGCTGTGTGACAATCATGTGTCTTTTCTTTTCGGCATTCTTCTGTGACCAGGACAAACCAATTTTCTTAAAAGTGAATGATCCTTCTCTGACAAGTCTTCACCAGTTGTCCCTATCCTGGGCTACTGTCTCCTAGTGTGTGATGTCGATGCCACATCTCTTGATGTTTATCTTGAGAATGTCTTTAAAGCATTTCTTTTGGCCTCCCGGTTTCCTTTCTCCTTTGGCGAGTTGGGCGTACAGCAATTGTTTTGGTAAGCGTACATCAGACACGCGCACACAGTGTCCACTCCACCTCAGCTGGTGCTGGATAATCAGGGCCTCAACACTGAAGATGTTGGTCTCTGTGAGGACGCTGACATTAGTGTGGCAATCCTCCCACTTTATGCTAAGGATCTTACAAAGAAAGTGCTGGTTCTGGCATTCCAGGTGTTTTCTATAGTAACCCAAGTCTCTCAGCAGTAGAGGAGAGTTGGGATTACCACCACTTTATAACTAAAAGTCTAGTGTGTGTTCTAATATCATGATTGTTGAACACCCGGCGAGACAGTCTGCTGAAGGCAATTCTGGCACAGCAGATTCTGTGCTGAATCTTCAATGTGTGTTCACTACTTATGCTAAACAATCTGTTCCATCTTGTATTTAGCTGTGATACTCTGAGTATCTTTCCCAGACTTGAAGCTTGTCTCTTTCACCAACGGAAGTTGGTCCAATAAAAAATATTACCTCACCCACCTTATCTCTCTAATATCCTGGGACCAACACAGCCACAGCACTGGAAACATACAACCATTTACTTTGCCAGGTATTTATGGACAGTACTGATTGCCAAGAGTTAACTGGAGACACAAGATAGTCCCATATATTTGTTTGCGGGGACTGAAGTTCTCTAATAATTGGTCCAGAATCTGTGATCAAAAACTTATCCAAATTGGTCCAGCAAACCAAATCTGTAAGTCTTTCCCAAATGATTTTCATAACGTAACTATATATTTATCTTTTTTGAACCATTAGAGTTAGAAATGCTTTATACCAGCTGAAAAATAGGATTCTCAACATGAGGATTCCCATGGAGCTCTCCCGGAGTCCACCGGTCTGCTTTCGTCTCCAGTGTTGTTAACAATGGATTCATCATGCTGCTCAAGGCACGTGGGGCTGCACAGGCATCACGGAGATGCCTGTATTCTTCCTAGCTCTTCTCAGAAAACAGTAAAGGGGCGCACACACACACCCAACTTTCTTACAGCTGCTGGGGCAAGAGACACCTTCTCGTATAAAGGTAGGAATGGAGGAGTAAGAACTTAAGAAGTGGGGAAAAAAAGGAGAGCATCAAATAGAGGACCACAGTTTTGTATTGTGATGGTGTCAGGACATTACAAAGTATCTCTGTGAGATGATCGACTACAACAACATAATGTCATGGCAAACTCTGCAATAAAGAGTCACAATAGGGAGTACTGATTATTTTGTATCTCTGCACTTCAACAACAAAAACTCTCACCAACTTTACAAGACTGACTGTTGTATCACGCTAGATTTTAGCACTTGGAGCTCAGGATGGCCGCTGCTAAAGTCTTGCTACAGAAATCAATTATGAAGAATATGGTAATCAGAATTATTCAATTTTAAGGCCTGATCTTGTGACCTGCCAGGAACCAAAACAAATATATTGCATCACTGGAAACCAGGGAATGGCATAAAGCATTTACTCCATATGGTAGAAGTTTGCAGAACATCAAACCTTAATCACTAATCCCTCAGCCTAACAGTGCTTTTTTGATACTGATGCTGGACTGAATATAGCAAGTACTGGGGCATAGACCAAGGTGATCTGCAACACGACTGAAAAATCCTGCGGCTAAAATCGCTCAGTTTCTTCATATATAACAGCCCCCAAATCTGACCATTGTAAGATGCACAGGCACTATGCTTCGCTATATTTTCACAGTGCATAGCATAACTGGGCACCCAATCCTGATTTGAAACTCTGGGAGCTATCATAATGCAAACAAGTTCTTCTCCATCCCCACTGCCAAAACCCTTCTCCAGCCTCTCTGATTATCTCCTCCCTCCACCTCAGCATCCCCGTATAATCTGGCCTCCCAGACAAACATGTTATCTATCAGTCCATTCAAAATGTTGCTACAGTCATTCATCTTGCCCATTGCTGTGACAATATCAAGCCTCTAGTTCAGGGGTCAGTAACTTGTGGCACGTGAGCCGATTTTTACCGGCACATTGCTGCCAGCCGGGGCACCGGCCGCCGCCCCCGCTCAGCCCATTGGTGGCCTGGGTGAATGGAACCCCGGGCCGGCAGCAGGCTGAGTGGGGCCAGTGGCCGGGACCCCGGCTGGCAGGAGCTGGCGGACGGAACTTCAGACTGGTGGTGGGCTGAGCCGCTCGGCCCGCTGCCGTTCTGGGGTTCTGTCCACCAGTGCAGTGTGTTAAATTTCTCCTCGTAGGAACGTGCTAATTGCGGAGCACCAGGACTGGCAGCCGTAAGTAGTATACCATCAGTAGCACATTCCTACAGAGAGAAATGTAATACACTACACCTGGATAGGGGAGACTGTGCCTCCCCAAACAGCCCGCCCCCTATCCGCCCCTCCCACTTCCTGCCCCCCTCATAACCCCCCCATCCAACCCCCCCCACTCCTTGTCCCCTGACCACCCCCTCCCAGGACCCCCCACCCCCTGAGTGCCCTCCTCAGAACCCCCCACCCATCCAACCCCCCCGCTCCTTGTCCCCTGACCACCCCCTCCCAGGACCCCCCACCCCATCTACCCCCCCATCGAAGCCCCCTTGCTCCCTGTCCCCTGACTGCCCTGACCCCTATCCACATGCCCGACCAGCCCATGCCTATCCAACCCCCCGTTCCCCATCCCCTTACCATGATGCTCAGAGCACCAGGACAGGCAGCTGTAAGTAGTATGCTGTAAGTAGCACATTCCTATGGGGAGCAGTTTAATACACTACACCCAACCCTGCTCAGCCCGCTGACTGTCTGGAGTTCTCAAAATATGTTCTCGCACCTTTATCAAAAATTACACTACAATTAGGTTTAAGTTTTCAAATTTTTAAAACTTTGTATATTACAGTAATCGTTAAATGTATAATGTTAATACATAGGTTTGATGAAACTAAGTAGTTGTACTTATGTGCCTGTGCTTAATTTGTTTTTTCGACAATTTACCTTCTTAAAAAAATCTCGCATGTCTTACTCCCCCAGAAAGGGCATCTCGCACCCCTAGGGGGTGCGTGCACCCCAGGTTAAGAACCACTGCACTAAGCTGATAAGATCTGCATTTTAATTTAATTTTAAATGAAGCTTCTTAAATATTTTAAAAACCTTGTTTACAGAGACCTTCTAAAAACATTAAAATGTATTACTGGCACATGAAACCTCAAATTAGAGTGAATAAATGAAGACTCAGCACACCACTTCTGAAAAGTTGCCAACCCGTGCTCTAGTTTTTCTCCTCCCTACCCCCACCCCTTTGCCTTTAAAAAAAACCACACTGTTTACAACAAATTATGTGTTGTATGTATTGTGGTATCACCTAGGAACCCCCCAGCCATGGACCAGGAACCCACTGTGCTAGGAACCAAACACACACATATACACTCCCTACTACAAAGAGTTTACAACATAAGGCCAGGTCTACATTAGATACAGTACAGCTATTGGCAAACCCCTTCTAGTGTAGAAGCAGCTTATATCAGGAAAAGAGGGATTTTGGCAATATAGCTTCTACTCGTTCAGTGAGCAAAATAAACTGTACCAGTGAAAGCACTTTTATACCAGTATAATTGTGACTATCATACAGCTACTGCCAGCCTAGAAATGTCACCCATCACATCCCTACCTGATATTCTATGCTAGCAAAAGTTTCTAGCATAGACCAGGTCTAAGAATAAAACAACAAACAGACAGGGAGCTCAAGGAAACAATACTGCTAAGCGTAATAGACAGTGGTCTCATCTGCCTATTGGTTATCATTCTGTTTATAGAATTGATGTAAAGTGTGTTCACAACAGAGATCATGTTCTTCAACTCACAAAACCCTTTAAGAGGTAGTGTTCCAGAGGTCTCCCAGTGGTTAATGGCACAAATGAAGGAATTCTGCCTCCACATCAAAAGATACCCTGTGTTCTGGGAAAGAAAGTTTTTTTTGTTTAATTAAAATTCAGGGACTGGATTTGTTGCATCTGAGCTAAACTCTTAACCTGGATGTGAGGGGGGCTCTGTATCACCTTTCTACCTTCCAGTTTGGCTCCTAGAACAGTCAGCGCAATCCCAGCAGCTGCCCTAATTTGTGTCCAGCTGCCTATAGTTCTAAAAGGGCTGGACCAAAAGACAGGAATGGCTTGCTCTGGCCATGCTGCACCCTCCTCTCCCCATATTGCTCCAGGAAAATTCTGGTATTACCTATGCTAGGAACTGCTCCTGCAGGATAGCAGAAGCAGCTACTCTGCCTCTACACACACGACGTGCTCCACCTACCTCGGGGAATTCCCTGTTGATCTGTTACAGCAGTTCTATGCCCCTTTACGGTCAAAGGGCCTGTGTAAAAGGACTATAGGACAACCAGGAATTGGGCCCTAGATTTTTATGGCTAAAAATTATGCAGAGCCACTTGTTTTAGAGAGTATGGGAAAGGGAAGAGGGAACTTGTGCTCAAACATTCCACTGACTATGAAAATTTCCTCTGGGCTTCAGGAAATATTGTATGTCCTCCTTTGTAGCTGCAAAAAAGTATTTGATAATAAAACTAATCTAGCCCTTGGAAGAATGATTACCATTCTGTTTATAGAATTGATGTAAAGTGTGTTCACAACAGAGATCATGTTCTTCAACTCACAAAACCCTTTAAGAGGTAATGTTCCACAGGTCTCCCAGTGGTTATGTATGTTAAGTGGAATTTTAATGTTTGGCTAGCTTTGAGTAGGCTAACAGAGGAAATGGGAAAATTATAATTTCTGCCTCCAGTTGCACAGTTGTTTTAATTGAAAATAGACCCAAATCAGGAACATTTGAAGTGATTCTTCTCAATAATTCTGTGTCTAGCGATTACACTTTATGAAAGCAAGGATCTAGCGAGAAATGTGTACACACTGGCTCAGCCACTTGAATCTCTCACCAACCCTATAATCTAACAACACTCTATCCTCCCTTCAAGATAGAAATGCCATTACATAATATGATCCCCAACATAATGGGTTCTGTGGATTAGAAAGGAAAGATCTACCAGAGTGCTCGTGAGGCTTAATAGGGAAAAATCTGCCAACCATCATATGACAATGATGAACACCACGGAAAACCCATTACCCCTACACTATACTGAATACGTAGTGTAATCCCTTGTTGGGGAGAAACAACTGATAAAGAATCAAATCATACCATGACAGGAGAAGAGGGAAGTCACAGGAAGACAACAATAACGTGGGCTGGGACAGACCTAGCCCAAGATTACTATACCATATTCCCAGATTTTCACTAAAGCCCATCAACATCTCCTCCAACCTTTGTACTAAACAATAGTTCTTTCGAGCACAAGAATGGCTTCCAAAAAACCGTGCTGTGTTCCCAAATTAATCTTTCTAGTGTGTCTGCTATTATCATGGAGAAATATCAGCTCTTATGATACCATCATGTTTGGTGCCCTAAAAATATTTGATAGGCAGGCAGCATGGCATCAAATATTTGATGGCTTCTAAGTAAAATAGAACAGCATTCAGAAAGATCCATCATTTTGTTGTTATACACAAGTTCTGTCTATGTGCTGCTCATTCTGGTCTAAGCACCTCTAAGGTACCTCTGCTGTTACGCATAAAAAAGGTAAAACAGTATTCTTAAAGTTGTGTGCCTCCTTGATGACACATCACAAAAGTAAACAAAAAAGACACAGGTTGTGGTGCAATGGTAGAAACAGCCAAATAAAATGCATTCCAACAAGGGAAGGAAAATAATTAGTAGGAGTTCTGCAATCTTCTCAAATCTCAAGATGCTATTGCAAGTAACAGAACACAATAAAATTAGACCTTACTCTTTTAAAGAAGCAGGTGGACACACCAAAACCAAACATGAATTTTAACTAGGAACAGCAAGTAAGGGCCATCTGCACTAACCAAGAAAAACAGATTCATAGATTCATAGATATTAAGGTCAGAAGGGACCATTATGATCATCTAGTCTGACCTCCTGCACAATGCAGGCCGCAGAATCTCACCCACCCACTCCTGCGATAAACCTCTCACCTATGTCTGAGCTATTGAAGTCCTCAAATCGTGGTTTAAAGACTTCAAGGAGCAGAGAATCCTCCAGCAAGTGACCCGTGCCCCATGCTACAGAGGAAGGTGAAAAACCTCCAGGGCCTCTTCCAATCTGCCCTGGAGGAAAATTCCTTCCCGACCCCAAATATGGTGATCAGCTAAACCCTGAGCATATGGGCAAGATTCACCAGCCAGAAAAGAAAGATTCACATACCCAGGAAAGAATTCTCCGTAGTAACTCAGATCCCACCCCATCTAACATCCCATCACAGGCCATTGGGCCTATTTAGCATGAATAGTTAAAGATCAATTAATTGCCAAAATCATGTTATCCCATCATACCATCTCCTCTATAAACTTACTGAGTTTAATCTTAAAGCCAGATAGGTCTTTTGCCTCCACAGAATAACACAGGTTGTTATTCTTGCAAAAGATTTGTAACAGATTCTTCTTTTCAACCATGAGATACCATGCTTTACACGTTAGTGCACTGAAAGAATTCCTGCCAAGTGGCAAGTGAAGAAATCTCATGCTCCCAGGCACCAAACTTGGAGATCCCTGGATGATAGGCAACTCTCCACAAGTGGATGTGTGAAGAGGAAGTGAAGCCTGGAGATTAGAGTTTGGAGTGCTTCCAGTAAGCTCTGAGTGTAGGGTGAGGCAAATGAAAGAAAACATCACAGGGGATAATGGTGAAATAATTAAGAATCTCCTGCTCCAAATTTTTCAGTTCAATCAAGATGGTGTTAATGAAATACAGTTAATTAATGGAAAGTTAAAACAGAGATAGTATTCACAGATATATCATGATCAGTCATTAATCAATGTATCTAGTGAATCTAATAATTTACTATGATGCATGGAATATTTTATAGTTTCACATACATTAACTGATATTTGCAAAATTAATATCTTCCAATATTTTAGCATATCCCGCTGTCCACTATTACACTACTCACACAGGATTGCCTCCACAAAGTCCTGCCACTTACTCCACTGACTCATTAAGATACTTAACATATATCTAACTTTAAGCATGTTAGTCCACTAGCTTATGTACTTTGTTGAATCAAGACCTAAACTCTAAATCAATGGGAATCTTTCCAATGGTCTCTGGATCAGGCCCTTAATCCTCGAGTAGAGGACTACTTTGCTTGAGTCATCTTCACCCAGGAAGTGGAAGAGGTCAATGTGTCATGGGAAAAGAGGAGAATAAGGGACAAAGACCTCTCATGAACTGACCTTTCCTTTCTAGCGAGAAGTGCACAGAATTAACCATGCTATTAGCACAGTTTTGTGAAATACTTATTAGAATGATTAAGTGCCAGCCACACAAATGTCCCGGTACTAATGCTTTACTGAACCATTGCTGAGATTTTCTGACTCTCAGTTTCCCTTGTTAGAAAATTCAGCATACATAACCCTTTAGGTAATACGTCTTCAAGATTTTTGGTACAGTCATTCTGACTGGAAAGTTAAGCTTTGAAGAGCCATCAGTAAGCAGAAAGTGATGTTTAAAAAAAAATCTGCTCAGCAGAAGACACTGAGGAAGACATGACTAATTTGCATCCAACTCTGTATTTCATCATCCCGGGCTATCAGCACAAATCTAATACTGAACAGAAGAGGTTGCAGGGGAGAGGTGGATAGAAAAAACAGTATCATGTGTAGCTGAAGGATGGAGTGGGGCCTCACTTAACCTAATGTTAAAGTCTGAGGTGGTGTGTGTATAATGTCTCGTTTAAAAAAAAGTTTAAAAAGAAATGCAAAGTCATAGACTTGTATAAGACCTGGCAAAAGACAATAGAAGGATGCGTATTTATTGTTTAAATAGGGATTTGTGATTCAAAATGCAAAATATAAGCACAAAATTCTCAAACTATATTCCTTCTTATTCATCAGATTAAGTGGCCTATTATGTATGTAAATATTTGACTATGTTTGCTACGGTCCTGATCCTTTAAGATTAAGCCATAATTTTGGGCCAAATCATCCACTTGCATGCAAACGGCCACTGACTGCAAAAGAAATTACTCACGTGTATCTCAGAGAATTTGGCTCTGAAAATGTATACATGCTTAGCCCATGAGTCCAAGCAGTCAGTCTATTTTGTAGCCCTGTACTTAGGTCCTTTTAAAAGAAAGGATTTTTGACTATAACAATCTACCATGGTAGAAAGTTTTCTGTAAACTGCATATTTAAGTAAGGCTCTAGCTACAGGCTTTTATAATTCAGTCTGTAAGAAGTGCACCCATTGAGTTATGAAGAATAGCAAATGTGTACTCAAGTGGCCAGAAGTCACTCAACACAATCTGCCTCTGTAGAAAAACACTTCAGTGTGCCACCCCTCACCACACACACCCCCACTCAAATGTGCCCTGGTCACGCCTCCGTCATGATGTTGGACACAGACATATGACTGCCATCCTAGGCAGCTGCTCAGATTTCACAAAACCATACAAATGTAAGGCTGGAAGGGACTTGCAAAGACCAGCCTCCTGCGCTAAGACAGGACTGAGTAAACCTAGACCATCCTTTACAGGTGTTCGTCCAACCTGTTCTTAAAAACCTCCAGTAATGAGGAAGCCACAACCTCCTTGGAAGCCTATTTCAGCACTTAACTATCCTTATAGCAAGAGATTTTTTTCCTAATATCTAACCTAAATCTCCTTTGCTGCAGATTAAGCCCACTACTTCTTATCCTACCTTCAGCAAACATGGAGAACTGATCACTCTCCTCTTTATAGCAGCCTTTAACATACTGGAAGACTTATCAAGTCCCCCTTCAGTCTCCTTTTCTCAAGACTAAACATGCCCCGTTTTTTTAACCTTTCCTCATAGGTCAGGTTTTCTAAACCTTTGCTGCTCTCCTCTGGACTCTCTCCAATTTGTCCACATCTTTCCTAAAGTGTGGCACCCAAAATTGGACAGTACTCTAGCTGAGGCCTCACCAGTGCCTAATAGAGCAGGACAATTACCTTCCTTGTCTTACATGCGACTCTCCTGGTAATACACCACAGAATTATATTAGTCTTTTTTGCAACTGTATCACGTTATTGATTCACATTCAAAGTATGATCCACTATAACCCCCAGATCTTTTTCAACAGCACTACCACCAGCCAGTTATTCCTAATTTTGTAGTAGTGTATTTAATTTTTCCTTCCCTAGTGAAGTACTTTGCACTTGTCTTTACTGAGTTTTAACTTGCTGATTTCAGGCTAACTCTCCAATTTATCAAGGTCATTTTGAATTGTAATTGTATCCTCCAAAGTGCTTGCAACCCCTCCCATCTTGATGTCATCTGAAAATTTTATAAGCATACTCTCCACACCATGAACCAAGTCATTAATGAAAATACTGACTAGTACCAGACCAAGACTGACCCCCTAAGAGACCCTCCCAGTTTGAAAGTGAACCAACTACTCTGAGTATGGTTTTTCAAACAACTGTGCACCCACCTTATAGTAATTTCATCTAGAACACATTTTTTAAGTTTACATATGAGTATGTCATATGGGACTATGTCAAAAGCCTTACTAAAATCAAGATACACCACACCTACTGCTTCCTCCCACATCCACTAGGCCTGTAAACCTGTCAAAGGAGGAAATTAAATTAGTTTGACATGATCGGTTCATAACAAATTCATGCTGGCTATTCCTTATAACCCTATTATCCCCTAAGTCACGGTTTCTCAATAACCGGTCAATGTTCCCTGACCTCTCCTTGGCACAGTTTAGGAAGGCAGCAAGACAGTCCCTGGTATCAAAAAGTTTGAGGAACACTGCTCTAGGTTCTTACAAACTGATTGGTTAATAATTTGTTCCAGCACCTTCCCAGGTATCGAAGTTAGGCTGACGGATCTATAATTCCTCGAGTCCTCTTTGTTCCTCCCTTTTAAAGATAGGTATTATGTTTGCCCTTCTCCAGTCCTCTGGGACTTCACCTGTCCTCCATAAATTCTTAAAGATAATTTCTAACAGTTCCAAGATTGCTTCAGATAGTTTCTTTAAGTACCCCAGAATGAATTTCATCAGGCCTTGCTGATTTGAATATATCTAACTTATTTAAATATTCTTTAACCTGTTCTTTCCTTATTTTGGCTTGCATTTCTTCCCTCTTATTTTTAACATTAATTGTGAGGAGTAACTGGTCACCATGATCCTTTTAAGGGAAGACTGAAGCAAAATAGGCATTAAACACTTCAGCCTTCTTAATGTCATCAGTTATCAGTTCTCCTTCCCTGGTAAGTAGAGGCCCTACACTTTCCTTTGTCTTGCTCCTAGTATATTTTAACCACTTCTTATTGCATTTTACACCCCTTGCTAGGTGTAATTCATTTTGCGCCTTAGCCTTTCTGATTTTGTCCCTACATGTTTGTGCTATTCTTTTATACTCCTCCTTAGCAATTTGTCCATGTTTCCACTTTTTGTAGGATTCCTTTTTGATTTTCAGGTCTTAAAGAGCTCCTGATGGAGTCATATTGGCCTCTTACTGTTCTTTCCTTGCATTGGGATAGTTTGCATTTGTGCCTGTAATATTGTCTCTGAGAAACTGCCAGCTCTCCTTAACTCCTTTATCCCTTACATTTTCTTCCCATGGGACCTTAACAACCAGTACTCTGAATTTGTTAAAGTCTGCTTTTTTAGACTTTTTTTAGAGCCTTGTTCTGTTGCTCTCTCTCCTTCCTTTCCTTAGAACTATGACATCACTTCATGATCACTTTCACCCAAACTATCTTCCATCTTCAGATCTGCTCCCAGTTCCTCCCTGTTGGTCAGAATCAAGTCTAAAATGGCTGTCCCCCCTGATTACTTCCTCCACTTTCTGAAACAAAATGTTCTCCCCAATACACTTAAGAACTTATTGGAAATTTTGTTTTGCCCAGTAATCTGTTGCACTAGATGATTGCCTAGAGAGGTCACTCTGGCTATAGGGATGCTAAGCAGTCTTTTAGTGGAAAGAAAAAGCTCAATTCCTCCCTTTTGTTAAAAAAACAAATTTTCAGTCTAGGGAGATTGTAACTCAGTCATAAACAAACTCCTGAAGCTAGGTGGTTTATAGTGGAAATGCTGACACCATCACAGACAAGATCAAAGCTGCAGACACTGCTGTAATGAAACCATAAATCTCTTCAAAATACTGCTCTGATGCCCACATCCGCAGAGAGAAGGCCAAAGACTGAAGTTGCCACACTTACAGATTTTTCTTTTTAATTCTTTAATCCATCCTGCTGAAAGTAATGAGGTGGAATGGTATACGTCTATATAGAACCAATAAAACTGCCTACATGAGAGGCTGGCATCTTCACACAATTTTTCCTGAAGTCTCTCAGTTCCCAACTAATAAAACTGATTTTAAAAGAATGCAAAGGGCATCATCTTGCCCAAGTCATCAGATGGGACAAAGTGCCAAGCAGGAAAAGAAACCTCTATGGCCTGATCTACACTATGAGTTTATGTCGGATTTAGCAGCGTTAAATCAAATTAACCCTGCCCCGTCCACACAACGCCATTTTTTTCGACATAAAGGGATCTTAAAACTGATTTCTGTACTCCTCCCCAACGAGGGGATTAGCGCTGAAATCAACATCACCGTTTTGAATTACGGTTAGCGTGGACGCAATTCGAAGGTATTGGCCTCCGGGAACTATCCCACAGTGCGCCATTGTGACCACTCTGGACAGCACTCTGAACTCGGTTGCACTGGCCAGGTGTACAGGAAAAACCGCGGGAACTTTTGAATCTCATTTCCTGTTTGGCCAAGCGCAGCACAGGTGACCATGCAGAGCTCATCAGCACAGGTGACCATGCAGTCCCAGAATCGAAAAAGAGCTCCAGCATGGACCCAACGGGAGGTACTGGATCTGATCACTGTATGGGGAGAGGAATCTATGCTATCAGAACTACGTTCCAAAAGACGAAATGCCAAAACATTTCAAAAAATCTCAGAGGCCATGAGGGACAGAGGCTACTGCAGGGATGCAACACAGTGCCGCGTGAAACTTAATGAGCTCAGAGAAGCATACCAGAAAACCAAAGAATCAAACGGACACTCCGGGACAGAGCCCCAGACATGCCACTTCTACGCTGAACTGCATGCAATTCTAGGGGGGCTGCCACCACTTCTCCACCCCTGTCCGTGGACTCTGATAATGGGGTACTCTCCACCATGCCTGAGGATTTTGCGGACGGGGAAGATGAGGAGAAGGACAACGAGTTTGAGGAGCACACAGCACGCAGTTCTCCCCGACAGCCAGGATCTTTTCATCACCCTGACTGAAATACCGTCCCAACCCAATGAAGCTGGAGAAGGGACCTCTGGTGAGTGTACCTTTTTAAATATAATACATGTTATAAAAGCAAGCGTTTTTTAATGATTAAGTAACCCTGAGGACTTGGGATGCATTCATGGCCAGTACAGCTACTGGAAAAGTCTGCTAACATGTCTGGGGATGGAGCGGAAATCCTCCAGAGACATCGCTATGAAGCTCTCCTAGAGGTACTCTAAAAGCCTCTGCAGAAGGTTTCTGGGGAAAGCAGCCTTATTCCGTCCTCCAGGGTAGGACACTTTACCACACCATGCTAGTAGCAAGTAATCTGGTATCAGTGCATGACAAAGCCTGGCAGCGTATGCTTCCAGTGTTTGCTGGCATTCAAGCAACATCCGTTCTTTATCTCTCCGTTATCCTCAGGAGAGTGATATCGTTCATGGTAACCTGGTTGAAATAGGGGAATTTAATTAAGGGGACATTCAGAGGTGGCCGTTCCTACTGGGCTGTTTGCCTGTAGCTGAAAAGAAATCCTCCCTGCAGTTAGCCACAAGGTGGTGGGGGGAGGGGGGCATTGCCGCTAAGCTGTTTGCATTTGGCTAGCAGGGATCTTCCCTGATACCAGCCACACAGTGGGGTGAGGGATACAGCAATCATCCCAGAGAACAGGATGGGGGGTGGGGGGCTTAGTTTGGTTTCTGCTGCTGCACGTTAACAGGAAAACCACGGCACTAAATTGCCAACTAAACATGCTTTGCTTGGTATGGGAGAGGAGGGCCTGCTGTTATGAAGGTTGCAGAAACCGAAAGACTATGGCTTACCGTGGCCGCCTGCAAGCCGAATTCTGTTGCCTGGCCCTGCGTGTGTGATCGCTAACCCCAAAGCCGCAGGCACTCAATAGAAGATGCAAAATGCGACCTTGTACCAAAATCACACGTGCTCTGTAATGTGAACAGTGTTATTCACCGTGAAAGAGTATAGCCATTGTTCTGTAAAATGTTTTTTTTTTCCCCTCCAGCAGCTGCAAATGTTTCAAGCCTCCCTCCTCCATCCCAAAGGCTCTCTCAGATAAGGCAGCGAAAAAAAAGCACGCATGATGAAATGTTCTCTGAGCTCATGCAGTCGTCCGGCACTGACAGCGCAGCAGAATGTGTGGCGGGACACAATAGAGTACAGGAAAGTGGCCGATGAACATGAGAAGAGGTGGTGGCAGGAAGATCAGAGGAGGCATGAGGCAAGCAACGCTAGGGCTACTGCGGGAATCAAACAGACATGCTCCAGTGTCTGGTGGAGGTTCATGAATGGCAACAGGATCACAGACTGCCGCTGCAGCCCGTTTAACCGCCCTCCCTCCTCCCCAAGTTCCATAGCCTCCTCACCCAGACGCCCAAGAACGCCGGGGGGGGGGGGGAGGGAGGAAGGCTCTGGGCACCCAACCACTCCACCCCAGTAGACAGCCCAAGTAACAGAAGGCTGTCATTCAACAAGTTTTAAAGTGGCCTTTTCCTTCCCTCCTACCCTCCTCCCATACCCCACCCAGGCTACCTTGTGAGTTATCTCCCTATTTTTGTAATCAATTAATAAAAAATACATTTTTTTAAATTATAGTGACTTTATTTCTTTTGCAAGCAAGCTGTGATCAAAGGGGGAGGGCGGGTGGCTTACAGGGAATTTAGAGTTAACCAAGAGGGTGGGTTTTCATCAAGGAGAATCAAAACAGAAGTGTCACATAGTACCCTGGCCAGTCATGAAGCTGGTTTTCAAAGCTTCTCTGATGTGCATCACTTCCTGCTGTGCTCTTCTAACCTGTCCTGGTGTCTGGCTGTGCGTATTCAGCGGCCAGGCAATTTGCCTCAACCTCCCCCCCGCCATAAACATCTCCCCCTTCCTCTCACAGAGAGATTGTGGAGCACACACCAAGCAGCAATAACAATGGGAATATTGGTTTCGCTGAGGTCTGAGTGAGTCAGTAAACTGCGCCAGCGACCCTTTAAACGTCCAAATGCACACTCTACCACCATTCTGCACTTGCTCAGCCTATAGTTGAACAGCTCCTGACTATTGTCCAGGGTGCCTGTGTATGGCTTCATGAGCCAGGGCGGTAGGCTGGGTCCCCAAGGATAACTATAGGCATTTCAACATCCCCAACAGTTATTTTCTGGTCTGGGAAGTAAATCCCTTCCTGCAGCCATTTAAACAGACCAGAGTTCCTGAAGATGCGAGTGTCATGAACCTTTCCCGGCCATCCCACGTTGATGCTGGTGAAACGTCCCTTGTGATCCACCAGTACTTGCAACACCATTGAAAAGTACCCCTTGCGGTTTATGTACTGGCTGCACTGGTGGTCCAGTCCCAAGATAGGGCTATGCGTTCCATCTATAGCCCCACCACAGTTAGGGAATCCCATTGCAGCAAAGACATCTAGTATGACCTACACATTTCTCAGAGTCACTATCTTTGATGATAGCAGCTCAATGATTGCGTTGGCTACTTGCATCACAGCAGCCCCCACAGTAGATTTACCCACTCCAAATTGATTACCGACTGACTGGTAGCTATCTGGTGTTGCAACCTTCCACAGGACTATTGCCACTCACTTCTCAACTGTGAGGGCTGCTCTCATCTTGGTATTCTTGCGCTTCAGGGCAGGGGAAAGCAAGTCACAAAGTTCCATGAAAGTGCCCTTACGCATGCGAAAGTTTCGGAGCCACTGGGAATCATCCCAAACCTGCAACAATATGTGGTCCCACCACTCTGTGCTTGTTTTTCGGACCCAGAATCGGCGTTCCACAGCATGAGCCTGCCCCAGTAACACCATGATCTCCAAATTGCTGGGGTTTTAGAGAAATCTGTGTTCATGTCCTCATCACCGCGCTGCCGTCGCCTCCTCGCCTGCTTTTTCACGTGCTGGTTCTGCATAAACTGCACGATAATACGCGAGGTTTTTACAATGGTCATAACTGCTGCAGTGAGCTGAACGGGCTCCATGCTTGCCATGCTATGGCATTTGCTCAGGCAATCCAGGGAAAAGAGCGTCAAATGATTGTCTGCTGTTGCTTTCACGGAGGGAGGGAGGATTGACTGACTACATTTACCCATAACCACCTGCGACAAATTTTTGGCCCCATCAGGCATTGGGAGCTCAGCCCAGAATTCCAATGGGCAGCGGGGACTGCTGGAACTGTGGGATAGCTACCCACAGTGCACCGCTCGGAATGTCAATGCCTGCCACGGTACTGTGGACGCACACAGCGGAATTAACGTGCTTAGTGTGGACGCATGCACTTGATTTTATGCAATCTGTTCCCAAAAATCGACTTCGGTAAAATCAGAGTACTTTTGTAGTGTAGACATGGCCTATGACTGAAAGGGTTGAAATATGTAGTACTTGATTTTGCTCTAATTTTACACTTTATACTTCCTGTTATCTGCTCTGAATTTCATAGTTCTAATGCTTGTAAATAAATATTGTATCATAGACCTTCATACCTCCTGCTTAAATAATTAGTGATAGAACTTTAGCTGGCTTTTTTTTTTCCACGTCTATTGGGGTTGAAGCCCATAAGAGCTGTGGTTTATGTATTCCTAATCTAAGCCAGTGTTTCCTGCCTCCATGAAGAGGCTCAGACTAATGCAAGCAAAACTCAATTAAACCCTGATAAATTCTCTTTGTGCTCAGGCCTCACCAAACCCAGAATTGACTATTCACTATTGTGTACCAACATAACCCCAAAAATGGTTCTGAGAGTACAAAGTGGAAACAACCCATGAAGAAAGAAAATCATGCAGTGTACTCCTGGTTCACAATACTACAAAATACACCCTAAAGGCATATGCCTCCCACCCAAACACCAAATTGTTCCTTAAATAAAATATTTCCATTAGAGGAGGCCCAGGTACTTTCCCTCTGTTTAGGGAAAGAATTCTATGTGCCAAAGCTTGTAAAATCCTGCTACGTAGCTATCCCAGGAGTGTATACTTTATCTCTAATTCCACGGCCCAAATGCATCTAGCCCTGCAATAGTTTTGGAAACAGGTATCCTTTCAGATGTGTCTTTGCCAGAGGAAGCTGGTCATTTCAGGACACTGGCAAAGGCTGATTTCCTTGGCAAGTCACAACGTGATTCTCTTTCCAAGCATCTCTGCCTTGCATTGTAATTTGTCTTGCTCACACTTTTATGAGTTCCAAAATAAAAGGAAAAGAACAGGAGGGGAGAAGAGAAATGAAGTGTGGTTTCTGTGATATCAACCTAAGTCAGCTGGAACAAGTAAAATGTAGCAAGCCAAGTGCTCCCTAGTATTCTGGAGATTCAGTGCTGCCCCAGCTCCAAATGAAATATTCCCTTTGCCCTTCCCAGTTTCTTTAATAAAATTTTAGTTACCCTGAAGGCAGGGCTGCACACAAAGATGGATGCCTCCTAATTGATGTCACTACTGTCTGGCAGCATTCTGTGCATCTGAAAAGATTCTATTGGGCAATATGTTCTGGCAACCATGACAACTATTTTAGTGGGAATATAAAATATCGCTACAAGTGGCAGAAAATGAGATTCTTCCCCCCTAACCTCTGCCCCAGTAGAATCCAATCTAATACTAATGCAAAGTTCTCTCCTAATTAAAAATTTATTTTCATCAAGCTACATTTGCACCTGCACACAGATTACCCAGAAATGGATGGCTGCTCTTCCATGAGGCTGCAGAACAGTACCTACTGTAAGAGCCATTTTATACCTTCAGACCTTACCAACAACAAAACAATTGTAAAGGTTATTATTGATCAAAGGTTGGAGGATAATCTAGTTAGGTAAAGAACTTTGGAAGTAGGGGAAGAGTTTGTTCAGTGGCCTGGTGATATGGACTCTAAAGTTTTGTCTGTCATTTCCATGCCAGCTCAGGTTCGCAGCAAGTGAAAGTGGCTACCATTTGATGACTGAACGGTAGACATGTCAAATGAATTAGGTCCAGGTCTCAGTGATGCATTCATATCGTAAGACCTCAAGTACCATTAATTGGCACACTTGTTGGTAGCTTTGGAGAGGCTGAAGACTAACTGGGCCTGGAAATGAACTCCGCTCTCCCACTAGGTTCACCAAGCTGAGGTTGAGATAGTGTGAGGGAAGCTTGTACTACTGCTGCCGCACTGTTCTGAGGTCATATTTCTGCCTGCAAGGATGTAAAATGCTGCACTAAATTCACTTTATATTTGGCATAAGCTTGACAGGAAACCAGAGCAAAAAAAAACAACCCTCCTAACATTAAGAATGAACTTCAGATGCCCCTACTCAGTAGGCCTGAAGCAAAAAAGTCATTATAACTGACTAAGAAGTTCTAAAACTTTTGGATAGCTATACGTCAGGTGATGAGAAAACTTAGACACAGCCCTTTAGAGTTTAGATGTTGCTGTCATCTTAAGCGAGTTTAGTCATTTCAGTTTTCTCCTTATAACAGAGTCCACACCACAAAACCACCAGATGCAATTTGGCACAAGGATCAAGGGCTTATCAGCAGTCACTTGTGGTAAAGCTGGAGCACTAAAAGTTGAAATTGCCCTTTCACAGCTAACAAGCTATGTAGCTTGTCTACAAACTCAGGCCCAGACATTTCTAGAGAACAGGCTCCATGAAAATACTGACATTTGCTTTAATCAGTAGGGTTAACCTGGGGGCAACGATCTAGCAGGCCAGACCCAGAGTGGAAAAAAGCAAGTTACCCAGACAGCCCTGGGACACAGTGGGTCAGAAGGCAGACAGGGTGTCCCACGTTAACAAAATTTCAGTCAGCTCTGGATAAAGTGCAAGTTCATCACGCCATTGATTATACTGGATGCACCTTCAAGGGAAAGAACAGTTCAGCTCCTCTCTGATAGCTTTAAGACTAGATCAGTCAAGGAAAGACAGCAGAAATTATTTGTGTTATGGTAGCGATAGGTAGCCCCAATCAGATTGGAGCCCCATTGTGCTGAGAACTGTACCAACACATAATGAGTCTCCCTGCCCCAAAAGCTTAGGGATGAGACATGGGACGAAGGACAAACGGAAAGATGCAGAGAATTGAGAGAAAAAGGGAAAACACTAGCATTAAATCAGTTACTGAACAAATCTCCTAAACTGTAACCCCTCCCTTCAACCAGGGATTACAATTATTTCAAGTCCCTCCATGCCCTGACCAGCTTCTACATTTCTGCAGATTAAAACCAGCAGAGAGCTGTGTGTAAGCAAAACATGAGTGGACAGATTCTTAATTTAAGGTTTCAGAGTAACAGCCGTGTTAGTCCGTCTTTGCAAAAAGAAAAGGAGTACTTGTGGCACCTTAGAGACTAACCAATTTATTTGAGCATGAGCTTTCGTGAGCTACAGCTCACTTCATCGAGCTGTAGCTCACGAAAGCTCATGCTCAAATAAATTGGTTAGTCTCTAAGGTGCCACAAGTACTCCTTTTCTTTTTAATTTAAGGTGCAGTTAAGACACAACAAAACAAATATAAATTATCAAAAGAGCTAAATTGATGCAACTGGTCCATGAAACACCCGCTGATCCCATCTGTGCTTTGCACAGGCCAGCTCAGGTAGCTCATTTATAAGTTAAATAGGGTGAAATACACAGATTGCAAGGGTGGGGGGGGGAGAAATCAGACAGTGCTGCTTAAAAGTGTTGTTCCCATTTGGCCCTCTGAACAAACCACGTCTGAAGAGACAAAGGAGAAGGGGGAACACTGGGGAAAGGTGACATTAGTTCTACCTCTGCTGTCATCACATGCAACATTCTACCTATCAAGCTATAAAAAGTAGCTTCTCTCCAGTTCCCATACATGAACACCTCTTGCTAGTCAGCTGCGGAGAGATCTTTGTATTCAGGCATTAACTAACTTTTCAGAAGCCCAGAGCAATGATATCTAATGATATATATATATGCTTCTGGTCACAGCAGTCTGCTGCACTTCCCCCCCACCAATATTCATGGACACAGGAAGAGACTGAATGCCTTCAGCACATGGCTGTAGCTGGAGCTGGCTGGTCTATTCATG
This sequence comes from Eretmochelys imbricata, assembly GCF_965152235.1. Classification (NCBI taxonomy): domain Eukaryota; kingdom Metazoa; phylum Chordata; order Testudines; family Cheloniidae; genus Eretmochelys; species Eretmochelys imbricata. Next base: position 355,516,334 of record NC_135572.1, read on the forward strand.
GTACGGGATACAGCCCTACCAGTTTAAATAATTCCTGAACGGCAGCATCCCATGCTATCCTTGAACACCCCAAAACTTTGGTGATGGACCTCAATCCCTGCCCTGCAAGACCCCCCCCCCACCTTCTATTTTAGACCTGGGCTCCCCCCACAGCTCTGCCAATGCACCTCAGTCCTGACCTCTAGCATCCCTTGAAAAAAGTTAGGATAAGTCTAGGTCATGCCCCTTTCTTTAAAGGGGCAGTATATGATTTTAAGACTCAGATCCTGGAAACATTACAGATTTTATTATGGTGGTGGCCCAGGTCCCCTGACGTTGATCAGGGCTCCATTGTAGCAGGTACCGTACAAAGAATAAAAAAACTGTCTCTGCCCTGAAAAACCTTACAACCTAAGTAAACTTATATTTTATAAATTTAAATGAGTGAACTTGGTTTTGTCTGATTTAAGAGGACAAGAGTAGCTCTATTAGATACAATTTCGGCATTTGGAAATTGGTTAGTCTCTAAGGTGCCACAAGTACTCCTTTTCTTTTTGCAAATACAGACTAACACGGCTGTTACTTTGAAACTTGCAGAGGTGGATATTTGACAATTTCAATGCATTTCTCAAGAGGAAAAACAAACAAACAGAGGATGTCTGAGTGATAAGAGCTTCAAGGAAAAACAGGTGGCCAAGATCTTTACTATGACTAATGCAATTTTCACTCTGCATTACAGAGCAACTGTTTTAAAAGTAACCATTTTAACGCTTTTCTACTCTGGCTTTCTCCATCTCATGTATCTGAAATATGTTCCACTTATAACATTGATTTTTCTCTGCTTGAATAGCTTTTAAAATTGATTAAAGACATAGGGAGACTGGATGACTCAGGGGGCTGGGAATGCAATATGAAGTCTTTCACATCTAGAACTCTAGGTCAAAATTAACTAAAGTAGAACGCATCTGGGGTTTTTTTTGTTTTTTTGAAGGGGAAAGTGGGGCCAGTGGTCGTTGTCAAATATGGAGTTTAAATTGTGGTATTTCAAAACAGGCATTCACTCTAACATGTTCGGCTCTTAACGCCAAAGTGACTTTGCCTAAAACAAAGTGTCCTGTTTTGTTGTCCTTGCTGAGAAGTGGCCTTTAATGTATTTTGTGGCATGGGGTAGTAAACTGCTTTAGAATATAATAAACCCATACTAAGGTGAGCAGGGAAGGGTTCTGTAGAAAGACTGGAGACTGAAAGAGCGAAATGCCCATGAATGCCTTCTGCCAGTGCTATCATCGCTCCATCTGCTCCCATAGACTACTGAAGAAGTAAAATGCATTTGTCTGGGATCTGTTTTTCCCAGAAAGTTCAGCTCAGATGTAGCACCTGGTTTGAAAGGAGATGTCTGCTTTGTGCTCAATTTTGCATTTATATTATCTGAAGCATGAGGTCATACGATTTGTACAATATCACATAGTGAGTCAGTGACACAGGTAAGATTAGCGCCCCAAGTCTTCTCTATGCAAGTTCTTAAACCATACAGCCTTGGTATATTTGTCCATGCAATAGGATATAAACCAGATCTGATCATTTCTGAACCAATGCATTGGCAGCAAGCTACTTAATAGGTTTTAGACAAAAGAGAAGAGAGAGAAAACAGAGAAGAGAAATGTATCACCATCTAGGAGCCACACTGTGCAATAGTTCAGTGTTTTTCAACTTTTTTGATACAGGAACCGGGTTGCTGCCTTCCTAAACTGTGTCAGGGAGACCTCAGGGACCAGTGCTGGTCCACAGATCAGCCATTGAGAAACACTGCAATAGCTCATAAGCAAGAAATTCACATGCTCAGGATGCCCAGTGATTCATTTATGGTCATCTAAAGCTAACATTTGCTGCAGAGAAACCAGAAAGACATTTCAACTTATTCATATTAAAAACATAAGTAAGAATGGCCACTAAATTTAAAGGAAAGTACACTATGTTCCTAGTATTCATGGTTACTCACCAGATTCTATATTATGCTAACTAGATAATTAACTTCCAAACCAATAAGCCTCCTGTGGTCAATGTACAGGCACCATCCTGCTGTAGTCATCAGGCAGCACGTGAAACCCAAAATAAATCTTAAATCAGTTCAGCAAAGAAGTTTATTACATAGATCCATTTTCAGAGGATCTAAGCTGCCTCAAAGAAATTGGTTCCATTTTAAAGTAGCATCAGAAAAATTACAACGGCAATGAAATTGGAACTTCAGAGCTACCAGATGTTTACAATAGTTTTCATGCTTGAGTAAATTGGCATTGCTCCCATTAACATCTGCTTTTCATCAATAAAGTGCTTTACAAACATTAATTCATCCTAACAGCCATCTTGTATAGACAGGTATTATTCCTCATTTTACATACAAGGAAAAGATACAGAGAGGGTGAAATGAATGGCCCAAGAACACAGAGTGTCTCAGAGCTGGGAGAACTCTTGACATCTATATTCACAGCACAAGACTATTTGTCTCCTTCCCTACCAAACCCTGATTTTACTTAACTAAGAGATGCATAGGTACAACAATATCCAACAACAGTACTATATTATGTCAGAACAGAAAAATTGCCACGGCAGATCAGACCAGGCTGGCATCCAGTCTCCAGTGGCCAGTACAAGATGATTCAGAGAAAGGTACTAGAAGAGACGACAGACCGAAAGGGGAGTTAAGGTGCTAGCCTCAGACTTAGGAGACCTAAATTCAATCCCCCTGCTCTGCCACAGACCTCCTGTGTGACCACGGACAAGTCACTTAGTCTCTCTGTGCCTCAGTTCGCCATCTGTAAAATGGGGATACATAACACTTCCCGCATCTCAGAGGTGTTGGGCGAGGATAACCACGAAGATTATGAGTGCTGAGATACTACAGGGATGGGGCTATATAAAGTACCTAAAACAGAATCCCCATAATCTGCCCATAAAGAATGTTCCTTCCTAACCCCAGACAGTTAAATTCTCAGTTCCTGGTTCTGTTCCTGGTTGGGTTAATGCCCCCAACTGTAAGAGGGTTCTATTCTTTATTTTTCCCCTATTGCATGCAAGTGTGGATGGTCTCATTATCCACGTATATATGGTCTAATCCTTTAAATCCAACTAAACTCCCAGCCTGAATGATTTCTGGCACTGCATTCCATAGGTGAATTACACATAACTGAAATATACTTTCTACATAACAGACCACAGATTTCTGGCACTGAATTCTATAGAGTAAGCTCCTTGGAACAGGGACTTTTGTTGTTCTGTTCGTACAGTGCCTAGCACAATGGGATCCTGGTCCATGACAAGGGCTCCTAAGCACTGCAGTAATGCAAATAACTGTGTAAAATATTTCCTTTCAACACTTTTTAATTTGCCTTTGTGGGTCATTGATGTTGCTTTGTTCTTATGATATGAGGAAAGGTAAATAAGAGCCCTCAATTTATCTTCTGTGCACCGTTTATATTGTTTCGTGTACCTTTAGCACATCCCTTCAACCTTCTTTCTAAACTGAAGAGTCTCAATCTTTTTAAATTTCTCACTGAATGGAAATATCCCAGGCCACTTATTTTTGTTGCCCACTTCTGGTTCCCCTTCTATTTCTGCTATTTTTCTTTATTTCAAATATGGAATGACTGGACAACTTAATGAAAACGATACTGTCAGCCCTTTAGCTCTTCCAACAAAAACAGGAAGGGACAGTTAATTTACAAACTCTGAATACGAAACCTATAAAGTCTACATTATGCATGGGTGATTCAAAAGTCATAAACTGACCTCAGCCATCCAGAAATGGATGTAATTGGAGAGACTAAAAGTGAACACATGCAGCACAGTGGGGAAAGCCAGTAGGATCATCTTGATGATGATCACTCCAGAAAAGAAAAAAAATACCCCAAAACTGGCACTAAAAATAACAAGGGTCAAATGAGGAAGCTGGCAAGATCTCAGCTTTCCGTATTGCATAAGCATGTTTCTGTCCTTTCTAATCTTGTCCCAAACACACACTGCAGCTCACTTACTTCGTATTTCTTCAGAATGCTTTGTGCCAAGATTATTTTCCTCTCAACTCTATGCCTCTGTGATTCCTCCCAAGAGTTTTACACCTATTCTGCAGAAGTTTGCAGGTGGGTCTTTATCCACATAAAAATGGTGTCCCTTTGGAAAGTCACAACATTGGACTAAGCTGTCCAAGCATCCAAGGCACAGTTTATCCTGCTTTCTCATAACAAAGAGCAGTAGCATCCCCTGAATGGGCCACACCATACCAGGTTGGGAGGCAGAGGAAAGGGAGGAAGAGTCACACCTGGATCTCCTAAGAACCATGTCTACTACAGTGTGGGGACAAAATGAAGCAGTGTTTCACTCACAGTAGGAAGGTTGGTTATTGATTGAGTATATTGTGGTAAAGAGTACTCAATGGCTCAGAGTACTGGAAATAAGATACAGAGAATTTCACCTCTTTGACTTAAAGGTTCAAATCCAACCTAGTAAAATAGCATCCTCAATTATTAAAACCTTAGTGGGTTTTGTGATGGGACTCCTGTTCCACTAGGAACTGACACTCCCTCACTTCTTAGAATTGCAGAAGCATGAATACCCCATGGAAGCCACAGTACAGAACTGAAACTGCTTTAGTGGCACTGATTGATGATTTCCTCCCGTCAATGGATAGAGGACAGACACCCATTCTCATCCTCCTGGACCTCATTGCAGAGTTCAACAATGTTGACCATTAGATAATGCTGTCTCACCTGAGAGGCAGCAGGAATCCAGAGTAATGCAATAAAATGTTTTGAGTCCTTCCTGGAAAGGGGGACTTAAAAAGTAGTGATGGGAAACTGCACCTCCATCCCTAGACCCCTCAATTGTGGAGTTTCAGAAGGATCAATTCTCTCTGGTCCTTTTCAACATCTACATGCAACCACCAAGCAAACAGGTCAGATGGCATGGACTCAAGTGCCAGCAATATACAGATGACAAACAGCTCTATCTATCCTTCACCACATATGAACACACCACTAATCACCAAGATGGCCCAGTGCTTGGATGAGATCAGCTCTGGGATGAAGAGCAGCCAGCTGAAGTTGAACCTGAGCACAACAGAGATGATGCTGGTGGACAGGGAAAGTATTTGGAGGAATTTGCAGCAACGGTGAAGTCTCCTTCGACTGAAGGTTCACATCCACAATTGGTCAGTTCCATTCCTAGTCTAGAAGGACTCTTGGATTCCTCGCTGATGCTGAGCTCTCCCATCGCAATGGCTGCAAAATAATGCTTTCTGTTCTCTCCGCTTGGCTGGGAGACTCTGTCCCATTCCGGAAGATGAAGACCTGGCCTCAGTTATTCCTGCCTTCGCCACCTCTCCGCTGGACGACAGCAATGCGATTTACCCAGGCACGAACACTTCAGCACTTTGGAAGGTCCAACCAGTACAGAATTCTGCCATTCATCGCCTCAGGAACTCATGCATAGGTGTGATGTGCTCACCTATCTTCCACTCCCCACCCTGGCTTCCCATAGAATATGCACATTAAGTTCAAGGCCTCGATCTTTATCTTCAAAGCACTCCATGGGCCCAGGGGCATCTAAAGGACTATTTAAAGATCTGGGTTGAAAACTGTGGTGGAAATCTTCACTCCTATGACCCAGTGAACTCTCAACAATAGGAGCAAAGCTAGTCTGTGCAGGAGACAGAATCTTCTCTGAAGGTTGTCTGAGACTGGCATGAACTCCCCCGGGAAATAGGGACAGCCACAAATGTCACTACTTTCTGCTCCAAGTGCCAGGTGCATTCCTTTGACCAGCTTTCTCTAATATAAACACACAGCAACAGGTATATTTAACAACAACCATCACCAACATAAGAATGGCCATACTGGGTCAGACCAAAGGTCCATCCAGCCCAGTTTCCTGTCTGCTGACAGTGGCCAATGCCAGGTGCCCCAGAGGGAGTGAACCTAACAGGTAATGATCAAGAGAGCTCTCTCCTGCCATCCATCTCCACCCTCTTACAAAGAGAGGCTAGGGACACCATTCCTTACCCATCCTGGCTAATAGCCATTAATGGACTTAACCTCCATTAATTTACTCAGTTCTCTTTTAAACCCTGTTATAGTCATAGCCTTCACAACCTCCTCAGGCAAGGAGTTCCACTGGCTAACTGTGTGCTGTATGAAGAAGAACTTCCTTTTATTTGTTTTAAACCTGCTACCCATTAATTTCATTTGATGGCCCCTAGTTCTTATATTATGGGAACAAGTAAATAACTTTTCCTCATTCACTTTCTCCACACCACTCATGATTTTATAGACCTCTATCATATCCCCCATTAGACTCCTCTTTTCCAAGATGAAAAGTCCTAGCCTCTTTAATCTCTCCTCATATGGGACCCGTTCCAAACCCCTCATCATTTTAGTTGCCCTTCTCTGAACCTTTTCTAATGCCAGTATATCTTTTTTAAGATGAGGAGACATCATTTATATGCAGTATTCAAGATGTGGGGGTACCATGGATTTATACAAGGGCAATAAGATATTCTCCGTCTTATTCTCTATCCCATTTTTAATGATTCCTAACATCCAGTTTGCTTTTTCGACTGCCGCTGCACACTGCGTGGATGTCTTCAGAGAACTATCCACGATGACGCCAAGATCTCTTTCCTGATTAGTTGTAGCTAAATTAGCCCCCATCATATTGTACGTATAGTTGGGGTTATTTTTTCCCATGTGCATTACATTTATCCACATGAAATTTCATTTGCCATTTTGTTGCCCAATCACTTAGTTTTGTGAGATCTTTTTGAAGTTCTTCACAGTCTGCTTTGGTCTTAACTATCTTGAGCAGTTTAGTATCATCTGAAAACTTTGCCACCTCACTGTTTACCTCTTTCTCCAGATCATTTATGAATAAGTTGAATAGGATTGGTCCTAGGACTGACCCTTGGGGAACACCACTAGTTACCCCTCTCCAATCTGAAATTTTACCATTTATTCCTACCCTTTGTTCCCTGTCTTTTAACCAGTTCTCAGTCCATGAAAGGATCTTCCCTCTTATCCCATGACAACTTAATTTACGTAAGAGCCTTTGGTGAGGGACCTTGTCAAAGGCTTTCTGGAAATCTAAGTACACTATGTCCACTGAACTCCCCCTTGTCCACATGTTTGTTGACCCCCTCAGGGAACTCCCTTAAGAGATCAGTAAGACATGATCTCCCTTTACAGAAGCCATGTTGACTTTTGCTCAACAATTTATGTTCTTCTATGTGCCTGACAATTTTATTCTTAACGATTGTTTCAACTAATTTGCCTGGTATTGACGTTAGACTTACCGCTCTGTAATTGCCAGGATCACCTCTAGAGACCTTCTTAAATATTCGCGTTACCTTAGCTATCTTCCAGTCATTGGGTACAGAAGCTAATTTAAAGGACAGGTTACAAACCATAGTTAATAGTTCCGCAATTTCACATTTGAGTTCTTTCGGAACTCTTGGGTGAATGCCATCTGGTCCCGGTGACTTCCTACTGTTAAGTTTCTCAATTAATTCCAAAACCTCCTCTAGTGACACTTCAGTCTGTGACAACTCCTCAAGATTTGTAACCTACAAAAGACAGCTCAGGTTTGGGAATCTCCCTAACATCCTCAGCCGTGAAGACTGAAGCAAAAAATTAATTTAGTTTCTCTGCGATGACTTTATCATCTTTAAGTGCTCCTTTGGTATCTTGATCATCCAGGGGCCCCACTGGTTGTTTACCGGGCTTCCTGCTTCTGATGGACTTAGAAAACATTTTGTTATTACCTTTTGAGTTTTTGGCTACCTGTTCTTCAAACTCCTTTCCGGCTTTTCTTATAACATTTTTACACTTAATTTAGTACTGTTTATGCTTCTTTCTATTTACCTCAATAGGATGTGACTTCCACTTTTTAAAAGATGCCTTTTTATCTATCTCTCACTGATTCTTTTACATGGTTGTTAAACCACGGTGGCTCTTTTTTAGTTCTTTTACTGTGTTTTTTAATTTGGGGTATACATTTAAGGTGGGCCTCTACTATGGTGTCTTTGAAAAGTGTCCATGCAGCTTGTAGGGATTTCATTCTAGTCACTGTACCTTTTAATTTCTGTTTAACTAACCTCCTCATTTTTGCATAGTTCCGCTTTCTGAAATTAAATGCCAGTGTTGGGGTCTTGAGGTGATCTTCCCACCACAGGAATGGTAAATGTTATTATATTATGGTCATTATTTCCAAGCGGTCCTGTTACAGTTACCTCTTGAACCAGATCCTGCGCTCCACTCAGGACTAAATCCAGAGTTGCCTCTCCCCTTATGGGTTCCTGTACCAGCTGCTCCAAGAAGCAGTCATGTAAAGTATCAAGAATTTTTGTCTCTGCATTTCGTCCTGAGGTGATACGTACCCAGTCAATATGGGGGAAATTGAAATCCCCCACTATTACTGAGTTCTTTATTTTTATTACCCCCCTACCAAAACAAGCCACTGCACATACTTCTCCCTCTCAGGAGAGGATGAGAAAACAAACAACAGGACATTGCTTAATGCACTACTGGAAGGTGCTCAAATACTATGGTAATTGAGCACAGTATAAAAACCTAGATAGGATAGAATAGGCTCTCACACCTGGAAGAAGTTTCTTTAAAAAAATGTATCCCTTCAAGCACATTAGCAGGGGAAACTTGCACTGTTCCACTTAAAGAAAAGGAGTACTTGTGGCACCTTAGAGACTAACCAATTTATTTGAGCATGAGCTTTCGTGAGCTACAGCTCACTTCATCGGATCAGGATCTTCCTTGGTTCTTCAGGAAGAAGCAAAAGATTTCAGCATTCAGAGCCATCAGTACAACACACCATTAGCACCAAGTTAAGCAAAAAAGAGTTTGCAGCACCTACTCAAACTCCCTATGAGCAAGTCTGACTAAGGGGTATGTAGACAGGAATGTGGAATGGCAGAAGAGTGGGGGGACAGCTTGGTTAGGGGAACACTGAGTATGTTTTTGTTTCCCCAGCACTTCTTTAGATCTTTGAATCATTATCAGAAGGACTCTAAGCATGTATACATTGGCAAGTCATAATCTGCAGTCAAAACTGCTCTATTATAGCCTAGGTGCACATAGGCTAAGCACCAAAAGGCCTTCTGGCTTTATTATCTATATGTGATTGCAAGATCTCTGTCTGATTTTGTTTGCTCTAGTACAGAAATAGTGTTAAAAACTAGACTGGCAAAGACAGGACCTTCAGAGACCGAAGTATCACATTGTTTCCATTTAGACTGACATTTGTACATGTTCATCTGCTTTTTTCCTCCATCGACACAGGCCTGGGAAGTACAGACTTGCCTTCCAGACACTTCTTTTGAACCCCTTTTATACAGTCACCAGACCTACTTATGCTTAAAGGCAAAGAACTTTTTGGACTCTGATGTGATTGCTACTCAGCCTCTTTGAAGGCAAATCACAATAGTTCAACTTCTCTCAATTACAACAGCTTCAGAACATATCCTAACTGATATTTTATAACAGCATTTATTAAAGGGACCTGAATAAGAGCCAACACAATAACTGCATCTGGTCCCTACACACTACAGTAATGGGTGCATTAGAACTGCAGAGTTAAAGTGAGGCTCCTTTTTGACTGACTCCTATGAATTTCTTTAAGTCCCAGCTCTGGACTTCACCATTTGAAAAATGCTGCTCTCTGCCATTTTACTAACCTTCATCTTCAAAACATCACCAGTTTTTCACTTCTTTCAGGATCCAGCTCAAAATTGCCAGACAGATTCGATAAGATTCACCATAGACAGACTCCAGCCTCCACCGACTCCCCACTAGCTTAGTGACCTTCTTGTTGTCCTTCACACAACCAGGCAACTATTGTTACAATTGTCTTCTCTGCTCCTCCACTATAGGAAACCATTTCTTTGGATTTCCCCACCACATGAAGTCTCTCATTTTAAAAGTCTCATTTTAAAAATTCCCTTGCTCATATCTTTTAGGCCATGTCTACAATACAACTTATGTCAGCAAAACTTATGTCACTCAGGAGTGTGAAAAAACAAACACCCTGAATGACATAAGTTTCACCGGCATAAGAGCTCGTGTGCACAGCACTATCTCGGTGGCGGAGCTTCTTCCGCGACATAGCTACCGCCACTCATTTAGCTGGTTTTATTAGGTCAATGGGAGAGAGCTCTCCTGTTAGCATAGAACAGCTACATGAGCTATTTTATAGCAGTGTAGCTGCATCGGAACACCTGTGCTGCTGTAAGTTCGCTAGTGTAGACATGGCCTTAATTTCACTTCATCTGCCATTTAAGTTTGCGACTATTTAATTGAAAAGCAGTTAGGGCTATAGTTTGTATGAAAGATGCTTCGCAAACTAAAGTTCTATTATGCAAAGTTTTTTCTGATAATTAAAGTTTCATTACTGACCCTCACTCTGTCTGGTCACCAGAGATAGTGTTCTCAGTGGAAGGTTAAAGACAAAATCACTCAGAGAAAAGTAAATGTGACTGTGTGTTAAAACATCTACATGCACTACTCAGGGTAATCGTTCTTACACTTTATGACCTGGTACACACTACAGAGATACGTCAACGTAAGGCAGCTTACGTCAACATAATAATGTCTACACTACAGTGTTCCCTACGCCGACATAACTCGCCTGCTAAGTTAAACTCTACGGCCTGGTCTGCACTGAGGGGACAGGGGACGATCTAAGTTACACAACTTCAGCTATACGAATAACGTAGCTGAAGTCAACGTACTTAGATCGACTTACCATGGTGTCTTCACTGCGGTGAGTCAACTGCTGCCGCTCCCCCGTTGACTCTGCCTGCGCCTCTTGCCGAGCTGGAGTACAGGAGTCGACGGGAGAGCACTCGGGGGTCGATTTATCGCGTCTAGATTAGATGCGATAAATCGACCCCCACTGGATTGATCACTGCCTGCCGATCCAGCGCGTAGTGAAGACATAACTCCACCGGTCACGGAGGTGGAGTTAAGTCGATATAGCTAGCTTGACATAGTGGCAGTGTAGACACTGCATTGCGTACGTTGACTTAACTTGCCTCCAGGAGCTGTCCCACAATGCCCATTGTGACTGCTCTGGTCACCAGCAGTCGCTCTGGTGCAGAGCTGCAGACATATTGCTTTTACATGGAGCTGCATGTTATTCTCTGCAAGTGTACCTCTTGCTATCATCTCAAAATGATATCCCCCCCCTTTTCCCCTGTGCTTTGAACTTTGCAACACCTTCTCAAGACACCCTGCGCTAGAGTTGCACAGTGGGATAGCTACCCATGGTGCACTGTGCTCTGTGTCAATATACGTGCCGCTAGTGTGAACGCCCTCCGCCAACACAAGGAGCATAGAGTAGACATGCACAACTGACTTAGTTACTGTGGTGACTATATGTCGACTTAAGTCAACTTAATTTTATGATGTAGATTATGCCCTATTTAATAGATCAAATAGACCTGGCTACCCTGAATTCCATTGACAATATTACCCTTCCAGAAGGTTGCTCAAAACAAATCTTTCACTACAACGATTTAGAAGACCAACATACAGGTCCTCTAAATAGGATCCAGGCTAAAAAAATGTATTCTTATCCTGGATGCCAGAGAAACTCAAGCCAGCAGGAAAGATACTGAAGAACTGGGGTGGTTGGTGAAAGACAGGACCACATACCCCAACAGTGCCCTCACAGACCTAGACCCAGGACTTCTAAATTTGCAATCTAGTCAGTTCAGATAATGCACTGATTTTTGTGGTTTTAAAACTCACATTTGTCTATTTTTAAAATGTTGTTCTCTCCCTTGTGGCTGTGTGAAGGATCCACACAAACAGGGAAGACTGGCTGACTATGCAGGGGAAACAATCAACTGACTACACAAACAGCAGTCACATGCACAAAGTAAATGAAAAAGAGATCTTTCCGATCTTTCACAGTAGTTATAAGCAGCTTAGGTGTTACTTGTAACACCATCAACAGGTAAAAAATTAAGGCAGAAGTGCGATCTTAAAATATAGTACTACTTCAACCATGTGCCCCAATGGGCAATGCAGTTCAGACTCCTACTAGTTGTGTGTCATAACTTTGGTGTTAAGGTTACTCCAACTCTACTCTTCTGCTTCCCCACCTCCCAGTGACACACATACTGAAGAAACAACTGCCACCCCCCACAGAGTTATAGAATTAACAGAAAGCTTCAAAATTGAATGCCCTTCCTTCCATAAAAGGGGCAAGAGTTAGGAGAATTAGACTGAAACATGGGAATTAGTGGCAGTCCAAGCTATGAACTAACTACGACAATGTACAGCTGTGTTCCACTAAAGTATACTGAAGATATGCACCTGTGCATACACAGTCATAATTTCTCAGAAAAGCTTAGGAGGCTGGAGCGTAATGGAGGGAGATGGATTCAGTACTGTGCTGCAACAGCAGAGCTCAAGAATAGGACTGTCAGAGAGAACGAAATATCAGAGTCCAAGGACACAGTGATGGGAGATAACAGCTTCACGTTATACAGAGAAAAACACTAATGCCATCATTTCAACTCCATAGGAAACAGACGCAAGAACTAGTCGGCACAGCAAAAGCTCACAAGACACTCTCAAAAGAGCAGCATAGTTGCCCTTGGTGCTGGAGTATTAAATTGCTGCAGCAGCATGATGTTATGTAAGCTAAAGATATGAATGAATGCAGCAAACGTGGACACAGTCTTACGTCTCAAGGAGGCCTATTTTATTTATAATGGTTGCCAAGGTTACTTTAATTCCATCATAGCTCCAAGTAGTCTCTCAGCTCAAACCTCCACACCACTGATCAGGAATCTTGCATAACGTTAGCACTGAATAAGCCAATTTAGACAAACTTTAAATCCTTGCATTGGTGATCTTCCAGAAAACACCATCCTAGCCACCATGGATGTAGAGGCTCTCTACACAAACATCCCATACACAGATGGAATACAAGCTGTCAGGAACAGTATCCCTGATGATGCCACAGCACAACTGGTTGCTGAGCTCTGTGACTTTATCCGCACACACAATTATTTCAAATTTGGTGACAATATATACCTCCAGACCACATGGCCCCACAATATCCCAACATTTTTATGGCTGACCTGGAACAACGCTTCCTCAGCTCTCGTCCACTCACGCCCCTTCTCTACCTACGCTACACTGATGACATCTTCATCTGGACCCATGGGAAGGAAACCCTGGAAGAATTCCACCATGATTTCAATAACTTCCACCTCACCATCAACCTCAGCCTGGATCAATCTACATGGGAGGTCCACTTTCTAGACACCACAGTGCAAATAAGTGATGGTCACGTTAACACCACCCTATACCGAAAACCCACCAACTGCTATGCCTACCTTCATGCCTCCAGCTTCCATCCCAGACACACCACACGACCCATTGTCTACAGCCAAGCGCTGAGGTACAACCCCTCAGACAGAGGCCAACACCTACAAGATCTCCACCGAGCATTCTCAAAACTACGATACCCACATGAGGAAATAGGGAAACAGAGCAACAGAGCCAGATGTGTACCCAGAAGCCTCCTGCTGCAAGACAAGCCCAAGAAAGAAACCAACAGAACTCCACTGGCCATCACATACAGTCCTCGGCTAAAACCTCTCCAACACAACATCAGTGATCTACAACCCATCCTGGACAACAATCCCTCTCTTTCACAGGCCTTGGGAGGCAGGCCTGTCCTTGCCCACAGACAACCCGCCAACCTGAAGCATATTCTCACCAGCAATGACACACTGCACCATAGTAACTAACTCAGGAACCAATCCATGCAACAAACCTTGATGCCAACTCTGCCCCACATATCTACACCAGCGACACCATCACAGTACCTAACCTGATCAACCACACAATCACCGGTTCAGTCACCTGCACGTCCACCAATGTAATATACACCATCATGTGCCAGCAATGCCCCTCTGCTATGTACATCAGCCAAACTGGACAGTCCCTACGTAAAAGGATAAATGGACACAAATCAGATATTGGGAATGGCAATATACAAAAACCTGTAGGAAAACACTTCCATCTCCCTGGACACACAATAGCTGATTTAAAAGTAGCCATTCTGCAGCAAAAAAAAAAGAACTTCAGAACCAGACTTCAAAGAGAAACTGCTGAGCTTCAGTTCATTTGTAAATTTGACACCATCCGCTCAGGATTAAACAAAGACCGGGAATGGCTAGCCAACCACAAAAGCCGTTTCTCCTCCCTTGGTGTTCGCACCTCAACTGCTAGAAGAGGGCCTCATCCTCCCTGACTGAACTAACCTCGTTATCCCTACCCTGATTCTTGCTTGCATATTTATACCTGCCTCTGGAAATTTCCACTACATGCATCTGACAAAGTGGGTATTCACCTATGAAAAGCTTATGCTCTAATACGTCTGTTAGTCTATAAGGTGCCACAGGACTTTTGCTGCTTTTACAGATCCAGACTAACACGGCTACCCCTCTGATACTTTAAATCCTTGGTTATTACAGAGAATGTTGAGGCAAATTAAGGATACTGTTTTGCTCTGGGGAGCGCTACTGCTGCATGTTCCCCATCAGTTTTGCTTTACTCTTACCCATACAAAAGCATCCAGCTAGACCCAGTCCAAACTAGGTCAGACCCAAGTTAGGTAAAAGCGTATTTAGGTTTTATTTTAAACATGGTTTCCTTTCTTAACAGTGTAATAGACATGACACTAAAGGCTGCTAAGGGAGTTGTCTATAGCACAGTTTAATTAGCAAAGTTCTAGGAAAAATATTCTTAACATTATCCTCTAAAAACAGCTGTAGTTTGTACAATTATGATCCAAGTGAAGACAGGGCCAAGGAGACTCCCTGAGATCTGCAGCAGTCTGCATCTTAGCCTCACTGTTCTACAAAACCAGATAACAGTAGTAATCTAACTAGCTCAGTCTATATTCCTCCTAGGATTCAAATGCAAAACTTAAGTTTATGACAGCAATTAAGTTTAGGACAAGTTATTTGTCCTATATATTCTATAAGATAGGATATTTGCAGGTCGTGGGTGGAGGAAGGGTAAGGAGAAATTCCCCTCTCTACTCTCTTTCAAATAGCACGAATAAAATTTTAGGAGTGGAGTGCACAGGAAGAGGAGGTTTATCTCTTGGTTTATTTCAGCTACTAATGCAGTCAATTATTGGGTCAGTGGCAAAAAACGAAATACAATCTTGCCCCTACTAAAATTAAGATGTTACCTTTCTGCCTCCCTTTTCATTTAATTGCCACTCTCCCTTCCTTAGATTCCCTATGTCAGCCTTTAGTCCTGTCCCTCCCTGACTCACTCAGAAGTCCACATTCCTCTGACTGAGCCTATAATGCTGCTTCTTCAGCCAGCCCGAGACCATGATTGAAGGACGAGAGAGCTGCCTCTGAAGAATCGCTATCCTTTGCTGGCATTTAATGTAAAGAATTGAACTTGGTTTGGCACTAATGCTGCCACGAGATATGCATCACAAACAAAAGGGAAGGAGGACAGAATAGCTTCTCCATTCCTCCCTCACCCAGCATAATACAGCAGTAGCTCCTTTCTTCAGGAGCATCAGAATGGAACTGACATGACCCTGAACTCCTCTCCCATGTGGGTGTAGAAGAGATCAAATTTCTCTTCTAAACGGAATGCCCCAGTGGCAGCACAGGATCATTTCTTTGATGTTCCTGTATAAAACATTTTCCAATGACCCAAAAGAATCAGCAGAAACTGATCCTGATAGCATCCCCTTTGCCGCACTTGCTCCTGCAGAAAGCCTCCTGGTAACTGCGGTATGATCTTGCATCAAATTTAATTCACATTTTAAAAAATTTTCTATTGTTTGTAAATACCCACTTAAAGATAAGAGTAGCTGCAATATCCATTTTAGGCACAGTACAGAGAGTCCTCCGGCTCGTGAAATTACCAGTATGGCCCTCAACTGACAAAGTTGGGCATCCTTAACCTATCCTGTATTACGCTGCATTTCCAAGGAACTCTCTTCACTTTTAATCCTCAAAGACTGAACCTGAACGAGTCTCAATAATATTAAGCTAATTTTCTACAGTCTCTCAAAAATCTTATTCTCAAAATTACATTTTTTAGTTGGCTCACATATGGAACCGTGTCACATGGATCAACAATTGGATGAAGAACTAAGTGATGATGGGAAAGCCACAAGAGTGTGTGTTGAACAGATCTGATCTCATTTAACACCTTCAATGAATGGATTTAGAAGAATAAAAATAGCATATAAATGGACTATGCAGATAACACTAATGTGGGAGGAGTTATGCACTCCAACAAGGCCAGAGAAGTTACATAACAGGGAATGACCCTGTTCTGGCTGAAAAATAAACTAGTGTCCCAACAGGCTTCTCCCCCCACCCTAGATACTATAATTCCAATGCAGATGCCTAATTTATTCTATTTCTACTATGCTCATCTCTGTGGTATCTAAATGCCTTACAAATTACACAGTCATAAAAAATCTGGTGCTGTGTGGCATTCTCCCACTTTTTTTCCACTATACTTGAGTTTTTGTTTGTGTTTTTTGGTCTCTTGTTCATCTCGCTCATTATTTACTGATTCTGTTACTCTAGTAGGAGGCAGTGGTTAATGTAAAAAAAGCTAAGGTGAAGCAATGAGTCTTGTGTTTCAGCCTGAACTAGAAAGATTCATTATCTCACTCACAGTACTATAACAGTACTTAAGTGACTTAAAACCCACCCTGTGAAAAATCCTGATTCTGAGCTGCAGTTCTCCTGGCATTAGTCTTAGCGGCAGCAAGTTAGATCACATCATCCATCAGAGCCTAAGGAAAAGATCACAGAAGCACGAGTGATGTAGCAGTTTGTTCACAAACCCCTGGAATCAGATGAAGGCTTTAATGTGATTTGATATCAGGGATTCCAAGCTCTCAGGTGGTGTATAGAATTGGTTCTAGCTCTAACAGTTTGAGATATTAGCAACCATTAATATCAGATAATTTAAAAGTGGAAAGCAAGATGGTAAACAGAAGAATGTGATTTTAGTGTTCTAGATCTTCTGATGCAATGAAAAAAACAAATGGACACCACTTGATGGCTGGAATTCTCAGCATTTCTTTCTACCCTACTAGTTTAAAATATATAGGGACTTTAAGACAAGTCACTATTTATTTTGTTTTATACACATTCATTGTAAGAGTTTTGCTCTTTTGGCACTGGTCCAAAGCTATAGGTTTCATGATTATACACATACAAACTTATTTTTACCATACTTCCACAGAAAAAAAATTCACCTGCTAATCCTTAGTACACCAGGCTACACACATCTCTGTTGTATCTGCTTCCCTTCACGCTATTTGACAAGACTGACAAAGCGATGCCTACAATTTAAGTAATATCAAATAAGAGTGGCCACGAGGACACCGAAAAGGCAAGCATTTCTTTCTTCCCATTGCTACCAGTGTGGCACAGAACAAAAATCAGTTCACTCTAAAGCTTTGACAGATAGGTTACTCACTGGACTCCTCACTAGCTCCTACAGGCAACCTGAAAATATCACACCATAAAGAATCAAGCCACCATGGCATACAAACACACAAAGGAAAAACACAGAGCCACCATGAGTTTCTGCTTCTTGACATTTTCACACCCTTCCACACTCAGATTTTCAGAATTCAACACGTCCTTATGTGCAGAAGCAAAATACCAGGAGTAGGCGGTGGGATTATATACCAGTTACAATACACAGTATTAAACTCCCTTCATTTTCAGGTCAGTGTGACAGTGACTCAGACAGTAAACGCCTGGTTCAAAAGTGTATGCAACCCAATATTAAGGGTTTCTGGCTCACAGACCGTCATAGCTGAGTCAGGTATTGTAAGTAACCAGGGACTCAGAAACCAGCTCCAAAAAGAAAACTAAAAGCACCACTAGGGTTAGAAGTTATGACCAGGAGCCAGCCGTTCTAAAACTCTAAGTGTCAGACAGTGGACACTATTAAAGCCTGTTGGACTGATTTGCTGGATTCTTCTTCTGACACGGTCTCCCATAGTATTCTTGCCAGCAAGTTAAAGTAGTATGGGCTGGATGAATGGACTATAAGGTGGATAGAAAGTTGGCTAGATTGTCGGCCTCAACAGGTAGTGATCAATGGCTCCATGTCTAATTGGCAGCCAGTATCAAGTGCAGTGCCCCAAGGGTCGGTCCTCGGGCCAGTTTTGTTCAATATCTTCATTAATGATCTGGAGGATGGTGTGGATTGCACTCTCAGCAAGTTTGCAGAGGACACTAAACTGGGAGGAGAGGTAGATACGCTGGAGGGTAAGGATAGGATACAGAGGGCCCTAGACAAATTAGAGGATTGGGCCAAAAGAAATCTGATGTGGTTCAACAAGGACGAGTGCAGAGTCCTGCACTTAAGACGGAAGAAGCCCATGCACCGCTACAGACTAGGGACCGAATCGCTAGGCAGCAGTTCGGCAGAAAAGGACCTAGGGGTTACAGTGGACAAGAAGCTGGATACGAGTCAACACTGTGCCCTTGTTGCCAAGAAGGCCAATGGCATTTTGGGATGTATAAGTAGGGGCATTGCCAGGAGATCGAGGGACATGATCATTCCCCTCTATTCGACATTGGTGAGGCCTCATCCAGAGTACTGTGTCCAGTTTTGGGCCCCACACTACAAGAAGGATGTGGAAAAATTGGAAAACGTACAGCGGAGGGCAACTAAAATGATTAGGAGACTGGAACACATGACTTATGGGGAGAGGTTGAGGGAACTGGGATTGTTTAGTGTGCAGAAGAGAAGAATGAGGGGGGATTTAATAGCTGCTTTCAACTACCTGAAAGGGAGTTCCAAAGAGGATGGATCTAGACTGTTCTCAGTGGTAGCAGATGACAAAACAAGGAGCAATGGTCTCAAGCTGCAGTGGGGGAGGTTTCGGTTGGATATTAGGAAAAAACTTTTTCACTAGGAGGCTGGTGAAACACTGGAAGGGTTACCTAGGGAGGTGGTGGAATCTCCTTCCTTAGAAGTTTTTAAGGTCAGGCTTGACAAAGCCCTGGCTGGGATGATTTAGTTGGGGATTAGTCCTGCTTTGAGCAGGAGGTTGGACTAGATGACCTCCTGAGGTCCCTTCCAAACCTGATATTCTATGATTCTCTTAACTCCTGGCTCATTTAAAACCCACCACTACGGCAGAAGCATCACTGTAATATCTGGGCTTTAAAATCAGTTGAAAGAAAAGGAGTACTTGTGGCACCTTAGAGACTAACCAATCTATTTGAGCATAAGCTTTCGTGAGCTACAGCTCACTTCATTGGATGCATTCAGTAGAAAATACAGTGAGGAGATTTATATACACACAGAACATGAAAAAATGGGTGTTTATCATACACACTAAGGAGAGTGATCACTTAAGATGAGCTATTACTTAGCAGGAGAGTGGGGTGGGGGGGGAGAAAACCTTTTGTAATGATAATCAAGGTGGGCCATTTCCAGCAGTTAACAAAAACGTCTGGGGGGGGAATAAACAAGGGGAAATAGGCTTGAATAGAGACTGGGGGTGGTTGAGTCATTACAGAAAGTAAAACTAAGTTAATTGTATCCAATTTGCAAATTACTTCAATTTCAGCAATCTCTCGTTGGAGTCTGTTTTTGAAGTTTTTTTTGTTGAATAGCCACTTTTAGGTCTGTAATCGAGTGACCAGAGAGATTGAAGTGTTCTCTGACTGGTTTATGAATGTTAAAATTCTTGACATCTGATTTGTGTTCATTTATTCTTTTATGCAGAGACTGTCCAGTTTGACCAATGTACATGGCAGAGGGGCATTGCTGGCACATGATGGCATATATCACATTGGTAGACGTGCAGGTGAACGAGCCTCTGATAGAGTGGCTGATGTGATTAGGCCCTATGATGGTGTCCCCTGAATAGATATGTGGACACAGTTGGCAACGGGCTTTGTTGCAAGGATAGGTTCCTGGGTTAGTAGTTCTGTTGTGTGGTGTGTGGTTGCTGGTGAGTATTTGCTTCAGGTTGGGGGGCTGTCTGTAGGCAAGGACTGGCCTGTCTCCCAAGATTTGTGAGAGTGATGGGTCGTCCTTCAGTATAGGTTGTGGATCCTTGATGATGCATTGGAGAGGTTTGAGTTGGGGGCTGAAGGTGACGGCTAGTGGCGTTCTGTTATTTTCTTTGTTGGGCCTGTCCTGTAGCAGGTGACTTCTGGGTACTCTTCTGGCTCTATCAATCTATTTCTTCACTTCAGCAGGTGGGTACTGTAGTTATAAGAATGCTTGATAGAGATCTTGTAGGTGTTTGTCTCTGTCTGAGGGGTTGGAGCAAATGCGGTTGTATCGTAGAGCTTGGCTGTAGACAATGGATTG
Organism: Eretmochelys imbricata; assembly: GCF_965152235.1. Taxonomy (NCBI): domain Eukaryota; kingdom Metazoa; phylum Chordata; order Testudines; family Cheloniidae; genus Eretmochelys; species Eretmochelys imbricata. Next base: position 355,536,739 of record NC_135572.1, read on the forward strand.
TGTGGTGTGGTCTGGGTGAAAGCTGGAAGCATGCAGGTAGGAATAGCGGTCAGTAGGTTTCCAGTATAGGGTGGTGTTTGTGTGTCCATCGCTTATTAGCACCGTAGTGTCCAGGCTGTGGATCTCTTGTGTGGACTGGTCCAGGCTGAGGTTGATGGTGGGATAGAAATTGTTGAAATCATGGTGGAATTCCTCAAGGGCTTCTTTTCCATGGGCCCAGATGATGAAGATGTCATCAATATAGCACAAGTAGAGTAGGGGCGTTAGGGGACGAGAGCTGAGGAAGCGTTGTTCTAAGTCAGCCATAAAAATGTTGGCATACTGTGGGACCATGCGGGTACCCACAGCAGTGCCACTGATCTGAAGGTATACATTGTCCCCAAATGTGCAATAGTTATGGGTGAGGACAAAGTCACAAAGTTCAGCCACCAGGTTTGCCGTGACATTATCGGGGATAGTGTTCCTGACGGCTTGTAGTCCATCTTTGTGTGGAATGTTGGTGTAGAGGGCTTCTACATCCATAGTGGCCAGGATGGTGCTTTCAGGAAGATCACCGATGGATTGTAGTTTCCTCAGGAAGTCAGTGGTGTCTCGAAGATAGCTGGGAGTGCTGGTAGCGTAGGGCCTGAGGAGGGAGTCTACACTCTTTACCTTAATATGCAGCACTGAGACAGTTTACAGTAAAACTAAGCATATGTTTATTAATAAAAAATACAAATTTATGTGATATTAAACAACAGAAAAAGGCAGGTATGGTTACAAACAACAACATAAGTATTAGTCACTAAAACTTAACTTTAGCAAGCTACAATCTTTGTCTAAACAGTTTACATCAAGTCATCAGCATCCCTAGCCCTTCAGACAAGAGCACCTACCATTCACAAAAAGAAAAGGAGTACTTGTGGAACCTTAGAGACTAACCAATTTATTTGAGCATGAGCTATGAAGATAGCGACCTTCATGTCTGTGATTGCGTGACCAGAGAGACACACAATCACAGACATGAAGGTTGCTATCTTAAAACAAAAAAACTTCAAATCCAGACTCCAGCGAGAAACTGCTGAATTGGAATTCATTTGCAAATTGGATACTATTAATTTAGGCTTAAATAGAGACTGGGAGTGGCTAAGTCATTATGCAAGGTAGCCTATTTCCCCTTGTTTTTTCCTACCCCCCCCCCCCCAGACGTTCTGGTTAAACTTGGATTTAAACTTGGAGAGTGGTCAGTTTGGATGAGCTATTGCCAGCAGAAGAGTGAGTGTTTGTGTGTGTGTGTGTGTGTGTGTGTGTGTGTGTGTGTGTGTCCGTCCCCGGGGGAAAAAAAAAGGGGGGGGGGTGAGAAAGCCTGGATTTGTGCTGGACATGGCCCACCTTGATTACCATGCACATTGTAGGGAGAGTGGTCACTTTGGATGAGCTATTACCAGCAGGAGAGTGAGTTTGTGTGTATATGGGGGTGGGGGGGTGAGAAAACCTGGATTTGTGCTGGAAATGGCCCACCTTGATCATCATGTACATTGTAGGGAGAGTGGTCACTTTGGATGAGCTATTACCAGCAGGATAGTGAGTTTGTGTGTGGTTTTTTGGAGGGGGGTGAGAGAACCTGGATTTGTTCAGGAAATGGCCCACCTTGATTATCATGCACATTGTGTAGAGAGTTGTCACTTTGGATGGGCTATTACCAGCAGGAGAGTGAGTTTGTGCGTAGGGGGGTGGAGGCTGAGAAAACCTGGATTTGTGCTGGAAATGGCCCACCTTGATTATCACTTTAGATAAGCTATTACCAGCAGGACAGTGGGGTGGGAGGAGGTATTGTTTTATGATCTCTGTGTGTATATAAAGTCTGCTGCAGTTTCCACGGTATGCATCCGAAGAAGTGACCTGTAGCTCACGAAAGCTCATGCTCAAATAAATTGGTTAGTCTCTAAGGTTCCACAAGTACTCCTTTTCTTTTTGCGAATACAGACTAACACAGCTGTTACTCTGAAACCTACCATCCACAGAATCAGAGGGTGCTGTTTCCTTTGTTCCCTATGTGAGGGATAACAAAAGAGGCCCCTTTTCTGCCCCTCTTATAGCCCAGAAAGCCTTTAAAACGTATTCTTTGAAAAGAACCCAGATAAAGTTCCTCTCCCCTGCTGCTTGTTCTCTGGTGTGCAGGTACTAAGCCTGTTCTTCATCCTGTGATTAATTTGCTTTTTTGATTGGCTTGATCACTTTGTTTACTTTAGATGCAAATGTACTTCTATTGACCTTTGCTCATAATCAAGCCATGCTGTTTTCTCATCTGTCTGTTAACTTTGTCCATACTGACAGGTAAATCCACATTCCTTTGCCTAGGGCAAGTGTGTTTATCAGCTGCCTCGAAATCACATTTTAAGAACATATTTCAAACACACATACATAACTCTGACAGGTTTCAGAGCAACAGCCGTGTTAGTCTGTATTCGCAAAAAGAAAAGGAATACTTGTGGCACCTTAGAGACTAATCAATTTATCTGAGCATAAGCTTTCGTGAGCTACAGCTCACTTCATCGGATGCATCATAACTCTGTATACACAACCCCTACGTACATCGCACAATGATATTCATGACCAGCATGTCACCAGTTTTCATATGATACCTTACTAGGCACTGGCTAAATATTCTGACAACAACGTACAAGGTGAGCCTTTTGCCAGTTGGCATAAAACAGGCTCTTAGGGTCACAATAGGCGAGTGGGTTTTCTAAGCTCTGCCTTATAGCTCTTTAAATTTTTCCTCTCCCTACTTAAAAGACATCCCTTGACCCTGCCCTAACCACTGCCCTGCCTGTAGCCTTTCCTTTCTCAATAAAGAGCTTGAGACCATCACCTTCACAACTCCCCAAGCACCCTTCCTCACAATATCCTCCTGAGGTTTGGCCTGGGTATAGCACAGAATTCCCATTCTGTCACTGAACTTCCAAATTTTCACTGAAGACTCCTCCTCTGCAGGCTCTGTACAGCCTCTGACACTGGATAATTCCAGGCTCCTGAACATTCAACATAGGTTTCATCCAGCCATGGTTCCACACTTATATCTAATGGCTCTCTCCTAATAGCGAGAAGTCCTCCGCACCTTTTTCATTCCACTCACTGTCGTTTCCTATCTAGCCCCCATTTCTTTCATACATCCCTTAAACCTTAACCACTACTTTTATGCTCATAATACTAAACAGTAACATTTCTTGAAAAATTTATTACTCTTCTTTCTTCATCCTCTCTGCCTCTTGACCAAGGAAAACTTGTCATTGCCCCTAAACTTTTCAGTTAAATGCCTCAGACAAGCAGTTCTCTTGGGCAAGAGCATCATCAAACATGACTCTCTCTCTCTCTCCAGTCATCCCCTCAATTCACATCTTCCATTTGCTGCCTTTGGATGTAATCATGGTATCTTCCTGACCCCGAACTTTCCTCTTATTAGTCATCTGACTGGAGCAGGAGCCCACTGGCCACGGTGCTGTACAAATACGGACCAAAAAGACACTCCCTACTCAAAGAGAGGTAATTTCTTCCCGCATCACCACTTCCATGTTACCCATCTACGCTACTGCCTTGACTCCACTTCTAGGCCTTCATCTCCTCTCACTGGTTCTTCAGCCTCCTTCAAGTGTCAACCCTCCAAACCCAAGCATATGCAGCAGAATGCCCTCCTTCTCATATGTACAAATGAGCATGACCATGTCATCCCATCCTCAAACAAGTCCATTGGTTCCCCAATCATTTTAGGACACAACTCAGTTAATCTTTGTTATAAAGTCTTCTGTGGAGTTGCACCAACTTCTGCTCACTTTCTTATACCACCTGCTTCATCTCTTAATTTTACTATTGTTGGTGAAAGGTTTTTTCCTCTGCAAATCCAGCTGCCTGGAACAAGCTTCCTTTATACTTTGGGGACAGCTCTCCGATTTGGAATGTAGCAAGGAGGCATGGCCTTCCTGAGAGGCGGACACGAACGGAACACCGCAAGCCACCTGGTGGGCGGAGCCAGGAGGACCATGCCCTACACACCAGAAGCAGATGGGCTGGACAGGAAGAGGAAGTATAAAAGGCCAGCCCCGCAGCTCAGTTGGGAGGGAGCTGCCAAGGGAGACAGATATATCTTCCCTGCTGCTGGAATGGGATCCCAAGGAGAGCCATGGCTGACCAGGGCATCTGCACGAACTTCCCAAAACCCCGGCCACTCCCAACACTGAGGAGCTGCTACTGCTACCCTTGCCAGTATATCCCAGGGAGACTGAGGACGACCCCTGGACACTGGTACACCCAAGGGGGAGAGTCCAGGAAAACCAGACAACAGTCTGGTTGAGAGCTGACCCGATACAAGGTCAACGTGTTGCGGACGGATCCCTGCTGACCCAGTGGCAGACCACGCCACCACTGTTAGGGCCCTGGGCTGGGATGAGGTGAAATTAGGCGGGCTCGCAAACCCCCTGCCGCTCCCCCTCCTTAGGCCAGGAGGCCTGCACTCCTCGGACACCTCTGCCGGAGCCCCAGAGCCTGTGCATGGTGCTCAAGTCTGCCAGAGCCTCACAGACGGAGTTTGGGCTATAGCTCTGCCTGACTGCAGGCCAGGGCCCTGGCTGTTTACTGTCTCGCCCCACTTGAGGGCTGGGCTTCTAACTTAGCACCACTCTGTCCTGACCACTGGCCAGAGCCCAGACTGTTTGCGGCCCTTCCCTGTTTGAAGATCAGGGCCCACAGAGCACTGCTAAATCCCCCTTTCTTTGTTTTGAGTGTATTCTAGCAGACCAGACTGCGAGAAGGCGTGGCCCCCCGCTCAGAGGGACTGTCATGACCACCTACATGGACACTGGTTCATCCTGTCTCCTACAAACTTCTACATGACTTTCTGATCAACAATCATCTTCACTTACAAGAACTGAACATGTGATATGATGCACATGTGTTTGAGCAGGATTGCAGAATAAGCAAGTGTCTGCTGCAAAATCAGAGAAGTCTCAAAATCATGCCTACCATGATCGTATCTTCATTATATCAATTTATTTGGCCATAAAGGGCCACTGTTTTCTTTTAACCACTTGCATACCATATCTCCCTGACATATGACCACTCCAGTTAGATAAGTGAAGCAGCACTGCTTTTGATATATGGGATGTCAAACCACAGCCTACAGCAGGGGTAGTCATTAGGTGGACCACGGGCTAAATCCGGACCACTAAACGTTTTTGAACAGACACCAAAATCTTTTTATTTACTTATCATTATTGGGTTTTTTTATTATTTTCTTCTCTGGAGTCTGGACATTGACCAAGAAATTTGGACCTTGACAAAATATGACTACCCCTGGCCTACAGTGTTCAACATCAGTGACATGGCCAACAGCTGCCCTCATGTTTAATACTGAGATGAGAAGATTCCAAGACTAGATGTCTGCATGCAGTGCTCATCTTGAGATGCACAACCAAGAATTCTTGCATGTTGAGATCTGTAGTTTCCACAGGCTGCACTTCCACATTGAGAGGACAGCTGCAATCTGTTAGTTTATGCATGTGACATTTGATCTCGTCAATGCAGCATTTGAAGGGATAAAGTTTGGATATCCCAATGTACATCAAAGGACTAAACAATTATACTTTTTCTTCTGCCCTCAGACCCACAGGGCACAAGAGTGATGGCAATTTACTAAGAGAAAAGCAAAGCTGCAAGCTGTTGCTTCAGGGACTTAGGCCAGGAGATGGCCAATGAAGTTGCTACAGCAAGTGTTCCCAAAAGAGATTTGGTTTTGGAAATCTTTAAACGACTTTACACATCATGAGAATTGCTTGAGGAAATCAAATCTCAAGTTCTTCAATCTTATTTCTACACTTGCCAAGTCTCAACATTTCAGAGCACCAGACTGACTTCCGAGAGCCCAGAAAGGCTTCGCTGAAATTCAATACATTTATATTGAGTTAAGTGTTTGGTGAATTTGATTTTGGTTTCCTTCACTGTCTTTATAATGACACCTGTTACACAGACTGTACAGCATTTCTATCAAGCTTTAGGGTACAAATCAGTAAAAATTAGAGTTTGCTAAACCCTTATTCCTTTTTATAGCACTGTCATCAACCATTCTGTCTTTATCTTAAAAAAAAAACAAAAAAACAAAAAAAACACACACTCCACTACTGCAAACAGGGGGGCTGGATGGCTCACACTATTAATGGGACACAGTTTTTCACCTCTAGGCTGCTGGTACAAATCTAGATCAGTAGCAACGAGCAACTCTATCTGACAAATGTTTAGCAAATAATGAAAATTAGTTTAGAGGGCACTTGGGTTGAGAACTCATCACAAAAACTGAGCCACCAATGCTGTCATTTAGTGACAGTTTTGTGGCAGAAATCACAGGAGACAGGAAAACATGAATGGGCCAGAGAGAGTGAGCTCCACTCTCCCCACTACAGATTGTTCCTCCAAGTCAAGGTTGAGGCATTAAGGAGACGCTTGTACTGCAAATGCCTATGCTATGCCTCCCCACAGAGGACTTCACATAAGAGATTTAAAGCTCACATTACCTCTTTTCTTAGATTCTTCTTTAGTCTCTTATTTGGTCTAGTGTGCTTTGGATACCTTGGTCTGAATTTTGTGGGTGTCTGAAACAGCCTCCAGCACTCTCACTGGGAGACGGGATCTTACTTCTCTTCCATGCCTAGTCGAGACTTTACATCTCCCCCTCATCCTAATACAAACTGCCTCAGGTTCCCAGTCTTGATCCATTTCTCCATATCTTATCTCCCTATGGGAGAACTCAATGCTAGATCAGAAATCACTTTTCAGAGATGACATTTAACTTTACATCTCCCTCAGTTCATTCTCTTCATTTACCTTATGCTTGGCCTGTCAGCTCAAATCTACAGCATAAGAACAGCCATACTGGGTCAGACCAAAGGTCCATCTAGCCCAGTATCCTGTCCCCTGACAGTGACCAATGCAGGTCCCCCAGAGGGAATTAACAGAACAGGAAGTCATCAAGTGATCCATCCCGTCGCCCATTTCCATCTTCTGGCAAACAGAGGCTAGGGATATCATCCCTTGCAAATAGCCATTGATGAACCTATCCTCCATGAATTTATCCAGTTCTTTTTCGAACCCTGTTATAGTCTTTGCCTTCACAACGTCCTCTGGCAAGCAGTTCCACAGGTTGACTATGCGTTGTGTGGAAAAAAATACTTCCTTTTGTTTGTTTTAAACCCGCTGCAGATTTTCATTTGGTGACCACTAGTACGGTGTTATCAGAAGGAGTAAATAACGCTTCCTTATTTACTTTATTTTATAGACCTTTAGCATATCCCCCCTTGGTCGTCTCTTTTCCAAGCTGAAAAGTCCCAGTCTTAATCAATCTCGCCTCATTTGGAAGCCATTCCATACCTCTAATCATTTTTGTTGCCCTTTTCCAATTGCAATTTATCTTTTTTGAGATGGGGTGACCACATCTGCATGCAGTATTCAAGGTGTGGGCGTACCATGGATTTATACAGAGGCAATATAATATTTTCTGTCTTATCTATCCCTTTTAATGCTTCCCAACGTTCTGTTCACTTTTTTGACTGCCACTGCACATTGAGTGTAAGTTTTTAGAGAACTATCCACAACTCCAAGATCTCATAATTTCCTATTAAATGTTTGCAAGAATAACTTCTTCCTTGTGAGCAGAATTTCCTCTAATCTCTCATGTCATGCATTTATTCCCCTCTGCCTTCTTTATACATACACAAATCAACCGTATGTCTCTTTGAGGCTATCACTTTAACTTATGCTCCCAAAAAATCACAAAATTTGGAAACATCCTGGACCATTAACCTTTTTCTTCTCATCTGCAAGTCATCCAGTACCATCCTCAGAATACACTCACTGCTGAAATCTTTATTTACACTTTCATCATTTCTTGTCTCAATATTTATCACGTCATTTTGTAGACTTTTGGAAGGCTTACACTCAACTTCACGGGGTCAGAATGTTGCATCCAGACTATTCTCTCCTTTCAGGAAGTATGACTATATTACCCCATCTTTCACTATGGTCACTGGCTTGAAGTCCATCACCAACTGAAAACTCCCTCCCTAGCTTTCATAACTAGGCACTTGTTGCACCCTATCACTGTCATAACCACTTGAAATAATTCCGCTCCTCCAGTCTTTGTTACCTTTCAGTCCTCTCTTTAAAACTTCCCAACACTACAAGTGACTCTCACTCAAGTTGACCTGTGTCTTCCCTTTACAACACCTCAACCATTTTTTAAAATCTTGCCTTCATCACTTCCTGTTTGACGTAGAACATTGTATTACAGATGCTAGAGCGCCGATGTTCAGAATACACCCCAAGAGGCAAAATACGCTTTCCAAAGTCTTAAATACGACCTATGGCCCATTTCTCGACTGCTTGGTGAGGATCAAAGCTGATCAGCTACAGGTTTTTAAATCACAGGTAAATTCAAAACATGAAGTTTCTATTCCTTTGTCAAGGAAGTATAAATATCATGTACTTAGAATTTATGTCAATTTTAATACAAATTGGGTGTGGGCTTCAGACTCCTTGCCAACTGATACTATTTCACTCATTCATCAGAGTTTAGGTACCCTTAATTATACTGCATTTCCTCATTTCTGCACTTTCTATGCCCTTCATTCCGTTAACATTTACTCATCTTTACTGCTTTTATATTTCTACTATTGTTTTTCTCTTTACATGTCACTTTTCCTTTACTACCTGCAAGAGTCTCTGTATACAACTTAAGGTATTGGTCTTTCAACAAAGGTCTGAATATATCATTCAGAAGGTGCTACCTAAAAATAAATTGCATACATGCTGAGGGAGAGGGCCCAAGTGTATTATATATTATAACACTGCCTCCAAATGATAGGATTTTACTAACTGGCATACAAACCACACTCATTATGAGCAGCAGTTGGGAATTCAGCCTAAGGAGAAACATTTATTACCCTGGTATAACTGATCACTATAGATTAGAATGAAATTGAGTAAATGGCAAACACACACAAGTAAAATAAGATAGTCTGTGTTCTATTCAGGTTATCTAAAAATCCTCCTATACAGCAAGTGAATAAAATGGTGTGAGAACCTCACACCAAACAATTGAATTTATTATGGAAAAGCAGCCATTTCAACCCTTATGCTCCCTGATGCAGTCAAATTAGCGAAGAGTCAAGGTCAAAATCACCATTTAGACAAGCCACATGAGTGTCATTTATATGCTGCAAAGTAAAATACCCAACTGCAGTCTACTTGTCAGGTGATGCGCCAGTCTGGTGAGCATCAGGCACATATTTTGATTTATTCATTTTACTGAGGAATTTTATAGTTACAATGAAGTTACACTCAGATGAGTGACACTGTCATAAGATGCACCTTGTTACCCTATGCGTCTGTACCCTCTGTTTTCAATTTTAAGCCCACTTAGTTTACAGACAAAACCTACAGCTTTTACTGCCATCAATATTGCAGAGGCGGACTAGCTATGGAAGAGCAAGCTGTATTCTATTTTGCTTCATGAATCAACAGGATTGCCAGCTCAGTTCTGATTCCAGAACCTTTATGCTGATAATGTTAAGAAGCAGAAAGAACACAGCTTGACATTCAGAAAGCAAGCTTTGCTTTCAGTGCTGAAAGCTAGGAAAAAAGTTCACTTTCAATTTGTAAAGTGAGCATATATATTAATATAAAATTTTGCAACTGTATAGTGCCTTTCCTCAGAAGAGCTCAATATGCTTCATAAACAAATATGCCTTACCCGTAGGGCAGGTGAGTATTAAATTGCTATGCACACCTGTGTAAGTAAGTGTACACTCATTTCACAGATTTTGAAAACAAGTTGTAGCAATAAGCCCAAGGACACACAGTAAATCTATTGCGTAGTCTTGATTTTCATGCCCCTACTCTTACCAACTTACCACACCACAGTCACTAATGCCAACATTTCCAAAGTTTTCTGATTTTGGATACCTCATTTTATGACTGTCCAATGTCAATTACCTTAAGCCTGATTTTTAAAGCTCTCACTCACTTCCAACTGAAGTCAAGGGGAGCTCATCTAATTAGTAAGTTGCAACTGGGAATTTTAATTTGTTAAGACTAAATGACTGATGTGACTTGTTTAAATGACTTTGACCTCTGAAAGTCTGGTCCACAGTATCTTAAAAACTGACATTCCCATAATCGGCGGCCACTTTTGAAAATTTGGGCCTACACACAGAATTCTAAGATGTCAGAGAAGTAGGTACAAAAACGTTAGCATGCAGCAACTCGGTATAGTGAAAATGAGGACAAACATTAAAGCACCAGGCATGAGAAAAGGTTCTTAACTTTACTTACTCTTGTCCCAATTAAGTTAATGTGATTAAAGTTAAGCATGTGCACACAACTTCGTAGGATCAGGTCCTAAATGTTTATCATGTTATTTTGCTATTGATCAGATATTACAATCCCATCATTAAACTAACACAGCATTGCAAAATCACTGAAGTTTACCAATTTAGGCACATTTACCCACCCAGCCTTTACCATAGTGATGTGTGTGTTAATAATTATATCCTCATGCAAAGGAAAAATATTTGCCTATGCAACTAGAATTTTGCAAGACCAAATTAATATGTACTAACACCACTTCTAAAACGAGAGAATAATAGAAGGGGGGAAAAAAGCATTGGCTATTAATCCTCAGAGATCATACCTACGCTACAAAAAAAAAAGTATTTTAGGCATGTTACATAATGTGTTAACACACATGTTAAAATCGTAGTATGGACAAGGTAAATTGCAGGTTTAGCAGATTAGTCAGTCAAGATAAATCTTAACAGAGAGCATACTTTTTTCTTGACCAGCCAACACATTAAAACTATAACTTATCCTGTCTACACCAGGATTTTAACATGCATTAATGATTAGTTAACATGTTTAAAATACGCTTTTTCCCTAGTGAAGACAAGGCCTGAAAGTCTTAAAGCCAAGCAAAGATATGTTTTACTTCTGTATATTGCCTTAAAAGTTGCATACATTTGCTTTAAATTTACTACTGTACCAAAAGGACCATGGATGTGTAAACCTAGTTTAATAAATGCAGAGACAACCCTTCAGTCACTGGAACAAACCCACGCACTGAAGCAACTGGAAAGCAATAGCATTGCAGAAGGAGAAGGAACAGCATGTACTCCCAGACATCCTCATTCAACACATTTTACTTCCTATAGCAACCACACAGATTCACAGCCTATAAACAATCCCACCATGCTAGGCAATGGAGGTGGTGGTTGGTTTTGCTCCATGAATATCTGCTCCTACTGCACGGAGGATCAGCTCCCTCTGGTTGGGTATTGTTTGTTTCCCTTATCTCAGGCCCTGTCTCTGCTGAGTTTGGAAGTACCTGGAGACAGGGATGAGAACTGTTCCCAGGCAGAAAATCATCACCAACATCATTATTCCCCCTCCACCTGGGAGATTTAGAAGGTCAAATATGTCATGATCCTTGACACAGAAGATCCATGACCATGCTTTTTGTCTGGTCAAGCAAGCACTGGTCCTTGGGAGAAAATATGAAGGAAAACAGGTGTCCTTCCCAAGGACGGCAGACTCCAAAAAGGGGATGAAGGAATAGAGTGATATAACATGGTGGGGATATAGATAATGTGAGGTTACCTAAGAACAAAAAAAGAAAAGGAGTACTTGTGGCACCTTAGAGATTAACAAATTTATTTGAGCATAAGCTTTCGTGAGCTACAGCTCACTTCATCGGATGCATTCCAATGAAGTGAGCTGTAGCTCACGAAAGTTTATGCTCAAATAAATTGGTTAGTCTCTAAGGTGCCACAAGTCCTCCTTTTCTTCTTGCGAATTCAGACTAACACGGCTGCTACTCTGAAACCTAAGAACAAAGATGACCAAGGAAGAAGTAGTATCAAATTATGGGTACTCCACTCTTTCTCCAAGAGAGGGTGCCTACAGTGACACCACATGGCAAAGTCTCAACCTGGGTACTCTGGGGTCTCTCCAAGGGCTGGATTAGTGGGTTTATCTGGCATCTCTCTCTTCAGGGAGTTCAATGTCTCAGGTTCTAGTGCTTTTGGTCTCTCTAGGGAGAGATCAGGTGGGGCAGGTCCCCCAAACACTGGGTATGCTGTCAAGGGGTCACAAAGAAGGTCTCTCCAGAAGAATAGGAGCTTTGACAGAGATGAGCCCCAACCTTTCTTGAAGAACCAAGATTCCCCCCCCCCACACCCCAATCCCAGCAGGCTGGCAAGGGAGTATCTCCAAGGAAAACTGGGCTCTCTTACCTAAGAGGCTTGTGGGAGCCCCTTCATGAGGGCAAAGATATACCCATAGGGTAAGAGTTTCCCTCTCCAAGGATGAGAGTCCCTGTCCCACAGCATGCCTATAAAGGGGTCCCCCATCAAGGGGACAGAGGTGCTTCTCCCAGGGGTCTCTGTAAGGGGGGGGTCCCACCTCAAGCAAAGGGGGATTTTTGGTATGCAGGCGGCTCTGCCTGAAGGGAATGGGGGTCTCCTGCCCGCAGGGTCTCAGTCACGGGGAATCCCCCTCCCTTTTGGGGTCCCGCATTAAGGGGGTCAGGGCCCCCCTCCCGGAGGGGAATGCCCCCCCCCACGTTCAGGGGAGCAGCGCTGAGGCGGGGGCGGGGCGGGTCGTCCCCGGGCTCCCCCTCACGTTACCTTCTTGACGGTGCGGGGCGCCTCGGTGACGGTGCCGTCGGGGCTGACCAGCGCCTCTCGCCCGGCGCCGCCGCCGTCCCCCCCGTCCCGGTGCCGGTGCTGCGGGTGATGCGGGTCGCTCCTCTTCATGGCCGACGCCTGCGGCACCTTGGCGGCCCCGGGGGGGAGCCCGGCCGCGGGGAGGCCGGGGCAGCCGCTCACGGGAGGCCGCTCGGCCCCGCACCCCGGGCCGGGGGCCGCCGCCTCACGCTCCCCGGCCGGGGCCGGCAGCGGGCAGGGCGCCCCGGCCACGCCGAGCCCCGGCGCGGGGAGAAGCCCCGGCTCGGCCGGGCGGGAGGGGGCGGCCGCCCCCTTGTCCCTGGGGCCGCCCAGCTCCTTCAGCTCCACGGCGGGAGCCGCCACCTGCACCGACATCGCCGCCGCCGCTGCTCGCCGCCTGCCTGCCTCCGGCTCCCTCAGACCCGGCCGCCGCTGCTCGCCGCCGCCGCCCCTCACCGGCCGCCGCCGCGCGGGGCACCACGGGACATGGAGTTCGCCGCCAGGCCCGCGGCGCGCCGGCCGGGCCCCCCAGGACTACAGCTCCCGGCGTGCTGCGCGCCGAGCGCTCCGCCTCATGGCGGCGGGGAGCGCGGGGGGGCATGGGAGATGTAGTCCTCACCTGCCCGGCGCGGCGGCTGGGGTTCCGGCACAGCAGGGACGTGGGCGACTGGCGCAGGTCCCATCGCACGCGCCTGTTTCCCCAAGCCCCAGATGCATCCACTCAGCCATCCCCCTCGGCCTGGCTCCTGGGTCCCTCCTTCCCCACGGCTGCAGCTGCACGAATTCCCACCAGCCCCTGGGCTGGTACCTGTTTCACAGCCCATCGTCGTGGTGGTTTTTTTTTTTTTTTTTTTTTTTTTTTTTGCTGGGGGAGGATTTGTTTTTCTGTTGAGCAGCTTGTAAACTCTTCAGGGCCAGAACTACACGTGCCTGTACGGCCCAGATCTTGCAAACACAAAGCGCATCCATGCAGTCCCGTTACAGTCCGACTATTCGAGTGAGTAAAGCTTGAATATTTGCCCAATGGGCCCTACATCACAAACAATATATTTTTTAAAAACACATCGTTACTTGTTTCAGAGGGGTAGCCGTGTTAATCTGTATCAGCAAAAACAACGAGGAGTCCTTGTGGCACCTTAGAGACTAACAAATTTATTTGGGCATAAGCTTTCGTGGGCTAAAACCCACTTCATCAGATGCATGGAGTGGAAAATACAGTAGGAAGATATATATACAGAGTACACGAAAAGATGGGAGGTCAGTTCTCACGAGACAATTCAATTAAAGTGTGTTGCAGTCATGCTTAGAGGCCTCAACCACAACTGAGCGAAGCACAGTCCAGACACACATTTCCTCCTCAAGCAGCTTACAGGCTAAATAGATAAGATAGTCAAAGTATAGGAGGGGAAACCGAGGCACACAAACACTTGCCCAAGGTCACACAGCAGAGACAGGAATAGAAACTTGTGCTTCTGACTCCCAGAAGCCATCGCACAATATGCTGTGCCTCCTTAGCAGTTCTACAGACTTGGAGCCTCCTTGCCTGCAACGATATATCAACAGCTGTTAGCGTTTTGTACAGAGGCGGGAACATCTGTTTTGAGGGAGACCCTGGTGACCTTCATATGTCTATAAGGATACAGTTAGCAGAACGGACACTTTTTTTCTTTTCAAAACAATTGTATTGGCTTTGTAAAATATTAGACACCCAAAACTTTTGCTAACGGAGAGTCAGGGTTGCCTCATGCCTTTCCAGAAGGGTCAAGTTCGGCTACAATTCAAACCTTTGAAAACAAGAAAATGAAGCATTAAGGTAACACAAACTTAAACTTCTGAAAACCACGAAATACAAAATTAAGGCGCATGCTACCCCCACTCTGTCATTGCTTCTTTGCTCCCAGAGAGCAAGCATCTCTTTGGGGATGTTTAACAAAAACAAAAACTTGCATCTTTGGAGACCCAGTTCTTTGTCAAAGCTGTAGTCATTGAACTGGGTTTTCAAAGTCATAATTTTATTATTAATTATTATTATTATTAATTTGTTTGTATTTCCACAGCCCTAGGGGCCAGAGTCATGGACCAGGACCCCATGCTGCTAGGCACATACAAACATAGAACACAAGGGCGGCCAGACTGGGTCAGACCAAAGGTCCATCTAGCCCAGTATCCTGTCTTCCGACAGTGGCCAATGCCAGGTGCCCCAGAGGGAATGAACAGAACAGGGAATCATCAAGTGATCCATCCCCTGTTGCCCATTCCCAGTTTCTGGCAAACAGAGGCTAAGGACACCATCCCTGCTCATCCTGGCTAATAGCCATTGATGAACCTATCCTCCATGAACTTATCTAGTTCTTTTTGAACCCTACTATAGTCTTGGCCTTAACAACATCCTCTGGCAAGGAGTTCCATGAGTTGACTGCATTGTGTGAAAAAAAATATTTCCTTTTGTTTGTTTTAAACCTCCTGTTTATTAATTTCATTTGGTGACCCCTAGTTCTTGTGTTTGAGAAGGAATAAATAACACTTCCTCCACACCAGTCATGATTGTATAGACCTCTATCATATCTATCGTAGACATGCCCTAAGTCAAGTTCTTGAAGACTTGTGGTAGGAAAAAAAGAGAGAATGTATACCATTTATAATGTTGTGACACACTCAGATACCATGGTGATGAATGCTGTATAATGGATATAGATGCAGTAGCCATGTTGCTGATCTATACTATATATATTCTAAACACTGGAAAAGTCAATACCCTTCTACAGTGTTTGCTTTTTGATGGCACCCAGTGCACTATAGACATGAACTCAAGATGATTCAGACTGTCTCTGCTTAATAGCATGTGTGCATTTGAGATGAGCAATCTGATTTTCCTACAGCTATTGATTTGTTCTGGCAGTGTTTCTGGGCCAGCCTGTGTGATCATAGGTTTCATTCGTTTAATTAAAGAAAAGGAGACCAGATGGCCGGAGAGCATTGACATTTGTCCCTGGGGATGGATATGGTTAAATGTATTCACTGCCAATATTTCTCAGATTCCTTGAAACCTCTCTTCCGTGACCAACAAAATGCTCATGTGGTTATTCAGGTAGCTTGGGGACCCTCTGCATATTTATCTCCTTATCCCTTCCAAAACCACTTTAATTCAAAAATGCTTTTGATGAGAACATCCATGGGTCTCTTCTTGAGCCCAGTTCCATCCATCTAAGGTCCTTATATTGTTCCCATTACCACAGTATCTGAGCCTCTCTCAGTCTTTAATATATTAATACTCACAACACACCTGTGAGATAGGGACGTATTATCCCCATTTTACAGATGGGGAACTCAGGACAGGGGATGAAGTGACTGGCCCAAGGTCACACACAGGCAGTCTGTGGCATAGCAAGGAATTGGACCTGGGTTTCCTCAGTCCAGCCGAGCACTTTAGTCCCCGGACTATCCTTCCTTCTGCTCTGTGCCTCAGTAAGGTAGGAATACAATGCACACTCCACTTGCAAGGTTAAAAATAACTAATAATTATGGATCAGTCTGCTCATCCTCCAGCAAAATATTATAGCCACCTCGTAGAAGGGTAAATATCTGCAGATTGGAGACACAGCCCCATTTAAATGTTCTTAGACATCTCTCATTTAGGTCTGATCTAGGCTTAAAAGTTTTGCTGCCATAGCTATGTTGGTTAGGAGCGTGAAAAAAACCACACACACCCTAACTGGCATAGCTATACCAGGAAAAAGCCGTAGTATATATGCTATTATACCATTCAAAAAGTCCTTTTGCGGGTATAGTTCTTCATTCAGAGAACTTGTATAAGCTGATTCTCTGCTAGGAAAGTTTGCCAGTATAGCTACAGCATAGACAAGACCCTAGATATTGATCTACCATGACCTCTTTAGCTTGAGAACTCCCACAAGTCCATAGACCAAGGAGGCATTAGGGCACTTCATGGCTATTGGGTATCTTGAGTAGTAACAAACAAGGGTGGCATTTGCTCCCTTTTGCAATTTCCTACAAATTCTAAGCCTCCATCTTTAAAAGATTGTTTCTCTCGGTCCTGTAAATGACTCCATTAGCTGCCCTCTAAAGCCAGCCTTGCAGAAAACTCTCTCTCACAACACATAGTGGCAAAGGTATATCCAACTTCTCCCTCAGACAGTCTTTTCAATGAGGTATGAATGCCTAGATGAGCCATTTAAATGCAAACATTTTTGAGTATGGGTGATCTAGGGAGCAAACACTTGATGGAGTCAAAGCACTTTTTGGAAAGCACTGGATACAATGGGCCAGGTTCTGCTCTTGTTTATGCCATTGGAATGCCAGGGCTGCCACTTCACTGTCTCTATGCTCTTTCCCACCTCTTTTCCCCTTGTGTTCTTCACAGTGAGACATATTCCTGGCCCCCAGCCTTGGCTGCAAGGAATTTAGGTTTCTCCCTGTCCTTCACCCATGTCATGTTTTCTTTTAGGCCTTGTCTCTAAAATAGACATGAGAACTCCACTGATCGGTTTAGCATCCTCCATGCTTCTGAAAGCAAGATGGCAGAGGGAGAGCTTGGAAACAGGTGTGAGGAAGAGCAGGTTATGGGATGTAACAGAGGAACGGGGGGGATTTTTTAAAAAAAGCATGAAAATAGCAGTTTCCAGGATGAAGCCCTGGCTGGGATGATTTAATTGGGGATTGGTCCAGCTTTGAGCAGGGGGTTGGACTAGATGACCTCCTGAGGTCCCTTCCAACCCTGATATTCTATGATTCTATGATAAGCAAAGGGAATTCCCACAATTCCCCGACGGGGAGTGTTGTTATCGCACAAGGCGCTGTGACAACATCCCACAAGGTAGGGTGCTGGACAGTTGAATGGGGCACACCGGGATGCTTACCCATAGTGCAGCACGTCTTTTGCTGATATGTCTTTTGCAGTGCGGAGTCACTGGCAAAGGCAGATGAGTGTGCATACGTTCTAGTGACATTGAAACATGGGCAGCCGTATGCCAGCAAAAATGCTACCCTTAAAACCTTCTAGCATAGTTGTGATATAGATAAATCCTACGTTGTGGATTTATTCCAATATCATGCCTTGATGGCCTTCCACAGATGTAGTTCCACCAGTACAAATGCCTAGCATAGACGAGGAAAGCTGTGATTCACACTGGTACAGCTTACCCCTGCTAGAAACCAGTTCCATTCCTGTCACTAGTTAGGCACCTCACTATGGTCTTGTGTGGACAAACATTCCTAACCAGGCCTTGTAACTGGTAAGGCCAGTCCTGTATCCCACAGCACGCAGGAGTGGGAATCTTCCTGTCCTTTCCTTTCACGAGTACCTCCCTGCTTAATAGTTAAGTCCAAAACAGACTGCAAAGAGTTACAAAGGGATCTCACAAAACTGGGTGACTGGGCAACAAAATGGCAGACGAAATTTAATGTTGATAAATGCAAAGTAGTGCACACAGGAAAAGATAATCCCAACTGTACATACAAAATGATGGGGTCTTAATTAGCTCTTACCACTCAAGAAAGAGTTTGGAGTCACTGTGGATAGTTCTCTGAAAACATCCGCTCAATATGCAGCAGCAGTCAAAAAAAAAACAAAACAAAAAAACCCCTAACAGCATGTTAGAAACCATTAGGAAAAGAATGGATAATAAGACAGTAAATATAATGCCGCTATGTAAATTCATGGTATGTGCACACCTGGAATACTGCGTGCAGTTCTGGTTGCCCTATCTCAAAAAAGCTACATTAGAAATGGAAAAAAGTACAGGGAATTTCAACAAAAAATGATTTGTGGCCTGGAACAACTTCCATATGAGGCGAGATTAAAAAGACCAGGACTTTTCAGCTTGGAAAAGAGACGGCTAAGGAGGGAGGATATGACAGAGGTCTATACAGTCATGACTGGTGTGGAAAAAATGAATAAGGAAATGTTATTTACTCCTTCACATAACACAAGACCAGTTAATAGGCAGCAGGTTTAAAACAAACAAAAGACACTACTTCGCACAATGCACAGTCAACCTCATTGCCAGGGGATGCTGTAAAGGCCAAAACTACAACTGGGTTCAAAAAAGAATTGTATAAGTTCAGGGAGAACAGGTCCATCAATGGCTTTGAGCCAAGATGCTCAGGGATGCAACCCCATGCTCTGGGTGTCCCTAAGTCTCTGACTACCAGAAGCTGGGACTGGATGACAGGGGATGGATCACTCAATAATTGCCCTGTTCTGTTCATTCCATCCGAAGCATCTGGCTTTGGCCACTGTCAGAAGACAGGATACTGGGCTAGATGGTCCATTGGTCTGACCCAGTATGGCCATTCTTATGTACTTGGATTAACTAGCAATGAGCACGTTTCAAATGATAAACTGGGCCCAGGTCTAATAAGCACCACAATTTTTTGATGTTTGCTTGGAGCTCATCCATCTGCAAAATTGGGTTGGTAAGTACAAGGGAAGGTCTTCCGCGGTGAGGTTGCTGATCTGATGAGGCCCACAAGGTCAAGAAGAAATTTGCCCCAGGGCCCAGCTGTGTAACCCCTCTGTGTATGACATGCAGCTTCACTGGGTGTTCCATGTGCAGAAGAAACCCCACAGGTCAGGCCCTTTGTGCTGTTGTAATCCTGAGCTCAGTTGGCCCAGAAGCAGCAGCAAGGCACACAAAGATGAAAAAATAATTTGAAGAGATTAAAGGTGGTTGATCCAGAAAGGGGTGATGTTCTTTGGGCTTGGCTACACTTGCGAGTTGCAGCGCAATAAAGGAGCCCCGGGCGCACTAGCTCACTCCCCACCCACACGGGCAAGGCGCGTAGAGCGCTCTGACTCCGCGGCTACAGCGCGGCTGGTCTCCACCTCGGCCAGCGGAATAACGTTTGCTGCGCCCCCGCTGCAGCGCCTCGGCGCCAGTGTGGAGGTGTTGCATTACCGCGCTCTGACCAGCCTCCGGAAACGTCCCATAATCCCCTTCAGTCAAGTGGCCACTCTTGTCATTGTTTTTGAATTTCTGTAGGAATGTGGATATGCCCTTTGAAAGCTCCGTTTCTGACAGCCGGCTGCTTATCTGCTCCAAGACAAAGCAACCATTACTGTGGAATGCTGGGTGTGAGAGAGAGAGGCGGGGCAGGGTGGGGGTGTCTGCTGCTGTCCGAACTTACAAGACAGCATGCTGACATGCTCTCAGCCCCCCCAAAACCCACTCTCTCCCCCCCCACATACACACAACACACTCCCTGTCACACTCCACCCCCCATTTGAAAAGCACGTTGCAGTCACTTGCATGCTGGGATAGCTGCCCATAATGCACCGCTCCCAATGCCGCGGCAAGTGCCACAGATATGGCCACGCCAGTGCCCTTGTAGCTGTCAGTGTGGACAGACTGCAGCGCTTTTCCTACTGTGCTCTCCAAAGGCTGGTTTAACTCAAAGCACTCTACAACTGCAAGTGTAGCCATGCCCTTTGTTTGCTTCTTTAGGATCTAAAAAGGAGGCCAGGGAATTGGTTTTAACTGAAAGTAAAAAAACAAATACATAAGAGGGTGTTGTTTACATTATCAACTTTGGTCTCCTCCCTTTCTTTTCCAGGAGGACTCTCTGTGCAACTGGAAAACTTAATTGGAGTTGACATCCGAGAAACTGTGTGGGTGAAACCTGATTAATTGAGCAGAAGTGATTTTTGATTCAGGCTGTTTACAGCTCTTGTTTTAGTTGACACTTAATTAATGCAAATGCTTAGGATAAAAAAAACCTCTCTTTGTTAAAATGCAACAACCCCAGTGACATGCTTAGTAATCTGACAGTTCACATCCCTGAAACCTCCAATGAGTCCTTCACCAAAGCCAGAACTAACAAAATGTAACACTCCTTGATATTTCAAAAGGTAAATCCAAACAATTAAAAACAAACCGAAACCGCTTTCCAGGCCTTCATGATACAGGGTACATGCAGGGACTGGACTAGATGACCTCTCGAGGTCCCTTCCAGTCCTATGACTCTATGATCATAAGGAAGCAAACAATAGGGCACAGATTCATTTCCACTGCTCATTTCCATCTTTCAAGTCACCTTTAACCAAATAGCTTCAGACTACAAATCAATCAATACAAGAAAGGATTCAGCCTGAAAGTGAAGACCATGTTTGAGAAGGGGGAGGGAAATGTTATTTTAGCTGAACAAGCCTGAGCATCGCTAGAAATGGCCCCCATTTTATTCAATGGGATCACTGCAAACCCCTGGTACCCCTCCCCAGTGAAAGGGTGGGAGCCTACTGTAATGATGCTGAGAGGCCACATGTGTTCACAGCTACAGTCAGTGGTTTCCTAGGTTGTGGTTTGTTTAATAGCAGCATAGGCCAGAGGAAACTGAATGCTCCCACTTACATTAGTGAAGGGAGGACGTGTTGTGTGTATTGGTTAGAGGACAAGGTGGGTAGCTAGGACTCTCTATTCCTATTCCAGTTTCTCCCAAGACTTGCTTTGTAACCTTAGCTAAATCACTTAGGGTCAGATCATGGTCGCAAGTGCAGTAAATGTCCCTGAAGTGCTTGTACAATCTGCACTGGGATGCCGTCCCTGTTTATCCTTGCTCGGGGACTCCAGATAACAGTTTCTCAGTTTCTTTTTCTAGTTGCATGCCCTACAAATTCAACCTGGGATCTGGAAGTCAAGATGGGTTTTGCTGGCAATAAAGACGCTGCCATTGGAACCTTGTAAACCATACTGCAAGTTACGCAGGTTGGAGGGGGGATGGAGTCCAGCTCTTCCTCCAGCACTGTGCTGGCTCAGCCAAGTAGTAACGAGGTATTTTTGGCACTCCAGGCAATACCCAGGAATCTGCGCATGCATGGGGGCAGCTCCCCTCAGGAGAGAGGTTGTAGTTTTACACACTTTTCTGACAACAGCAGCACAGTAATCTCTCTCTGCCTCCGTTTCTCGTCTTTTAAGTGGAGAAAAAAATAAAAGAGAGTGATGTAAGGAGACTGCCATAGCGAATGTTTACAAGGCATCTCACCTCACCATCATGGGAGAATGATTATCCCCTACAGCTGAGCTCTGCTTGGCATGACAGAGTAGCAGGAGGGGCACACCAGAAAAACCCATTAACACAAAAGTTAGAGCAGCCTAGGGGCTTCTCTAACTTATGTCACTGGTCTAGGGTCCCTAAAAGACCTTACATAAGTGGAGCAAAGCTGGGGAAGGAGGGCAGCTAGCAAAGGAGCCAGCTCTGCTGGCTTTGCATGAATAGAGAGTCCCTCTTCATTAGGGGAATTATCCACTGGACATTTGTAACCAGAATGGAACAAAAGGATTGGATTGTAAGGGAGAATGTGTCAATATAAGTGCAAAGTATTTGGTTCTGCAATGATGCCAAGTAACAAGTTTCCTGTAAAGTACTTTAGGACTCTGGTAGGAAAGACACTGTAGTCAGGTCTGCACTAGAATCTTTTGCCAGTGCAGTAATGTTAGTTAGTTGGTGTGATTTTTTATTATTTTTTTTTTTTACATTTCTATACTGGCAACAGCCCTAGTGCTGACACAGTCGTACCAGCAATAAAAGTGCTTTTGGCACGAAAGCATATTTTGCTCAGGGAACCAATACAAGCTACGCTGGCAAAAGCTCTTTTGCCAGCATAAGCTGCATCCACACTAGGATGCCAGTGGAGGGTTTGCCAGTGTAGCTATACTGAGAAACCTTTTCTAGTGAGACATGGCTGGTCTGCCTACTTATGTGACCCCCGTCACCACAGCACGAGGTGCCAAAGAAAAGTAAGCTACGGTTGGGCCCGGTTATCACTCACATCCTACAGTTCACTCCAAGTTTGCAGTTCAGGTTCAGAACAACTAGCAGAACCAAAAGACAGCATAATTCTTGAGCCAGAAGAGTACCCAGAAGTTACCTATTACAGAAC
Source organism: Eretmochelys imbricata (assembly GCF_965152235.1). Taxonomy (NCBI): domain Eukaryota; kingdom Metazoa; phylum Chordata; order Testudines; family Cheloniidae; genus Eretmochelys; species Eretmochelys imbricata. The sequence goes on from NC_135572.1 coordinate 355,559,377, forward strand.
TGGCCCAACAAAGAAAATAACAGAACGCCACAAGCCATCACCTTCAGCCCCCAACTCAAACCTCTCCAATGCATCATCAAGGATCTACAACCTATCCTGAAGGACGACCCATCACTCTCACAGATCTTGGGAGACAGGCCAGTCCTTGCCTACAGACAGCCCGCCAACCTGAAGCAAATACTCAACAGCAACCACACACCACACATCAGAACCACTAACCCAGAACCTATTCTTGCAACAAAGCCCGTTGCCAACTGTGTCCACATATCTATTCAGGGGACACCATCATAGAGCCTAATCACATCAGCCACACTAACAGAGGCTCGTTCACCTGCACATCTACCAATGTGATATATGCCATCATGTGCCAGCAATGCCCCTCTGCCATGTACATTGGTCAAACTGGACAGTCTCTACGTAAAAGAATAAATGGACACAAATCAGATGTCAAGAATTATAACATTCAAAAACCAGTTGGAGAACACTTCAATCTCTTTGGTCACTTGATTATAGACCTAAAAGTTGCAATTCTTCAACAAAAAAACCTTCAAAAACAGACTCCAACGAGAGACCGCTAAATTGGAATTAATTTGCAAATTGGATACAAGTAACTTAGGCTTGAATAGAGACCGGGAGTGGATGTGTCATTACAGAAAGTAAAACTATTTCCCCTTGTTTATTTCCCCCCCTACTGTTCCTCACACATTCTTGTCAACTGCTGGAAATGGCCCACCTTGATTATCACTACAAAAGGTTCCCCCCGCCCCCCGCTGGTAATAGCTCACCTTTCCTGATCACTCTTGTTACATACTCTTGTATGATAACACCCATTGTTTCATGTTCTCTGTATATATTAAATCTCCCCGCTGTATTTTCCACTGTATGCATCCAATGAAGTGAGCTGTAGCTCACGAAAGCTTATGCTGAAATAAATTTGTTAGTACTTGTGGCACCTTAGAGACTAACAAATTTATTTGAGCATAAGCTTTCGTGAGCTACAGCTCACTTCATCAGATGCATGCAGTGGGCACTTAGTCCTCAGTGCCTGGGACTGAACTAGATGACCTCTCGAGGTCCTTTCCAGGCCTACATTCTACGATCCTCCCTCTGCGGGGAGGATGATATAACAAACAGCATATGACAGATGTGTAGTCATGTTCCTTAATACACTGGCAGGCCCTCAGGTACTACGGTGTTGAGTGTGGTATAAAAACCTGTATAGAATAGAAGAGAAATAGTGCTCAAAAGTGCGTGTGCACTCAGAGTTGCAGATACACAAATGGAGGGCAGGTAGGGTCCCTTTTGAAAATGTGTCCCTACGTTGTGTGACAAAGTTCCTCCTCTACCTTGGTGGGTCTTGCGCTTACTGGCGGATTTGCTTGCCTTGGAGCTTCACAGCAGCCCTCAGTTTGGCCGTTTTCGTGAACCCACAGTCCCGGACACTCCTCCTGTGTCTGACCAGGAGTTGGGAGGTTTGGGGGGAACCCAGGCCCGCCGTCTACTCCAGGTTCCAGCCCAGGGCCCTGTGGATTGCAGCTGTCTAGAGTGCCTCCTGGAACAGCTGTGCAACAGCTACAACGCCCTGGGCTACTTCCCCATGGCCTCCTCCCAACACCTTCTTTATCCTCATCATAGGACCTTCCTCCTGGTGTCTGATAATGCTTGTACTCCTCAGCCATCCAACAGTCCGCGTTCTCACTCTCAACTCCGAGCGCCTCTTGCTCCCAGCTCCTTACCCGCGCACCACAAAGTGAAGTGAGCTCCTTTTTAAACCCAGGTGCCCTGATTAGCCAGCCTTAATTGATTCTAGCAGCTTCTTGACTGGCTGCAGGTGTTCTAATCAGCCTGTCTGTCTTAATTGTCTCCAGCAGGTTCCTGATTATTCTGGAACCTTCCCTGTTACCTTACCCAGGGAAAAGGGACCTACTTAACCTGGGGCTAATATATCTGCCTTCTATTACTCTCCTGTAGCCATCTGGCCTGACCCTGTCACAGTTGGCATAGGTATAAACAAGGAGAGAATATGGCCAGCAGGTTCTCTGTTCTTGGTGAAGCTGCAGACACTAGGATGAACCCAGTTTGTGTTAGAGACTGAGCCGTGGGTAATCAGGCCTAATGGTCAAAGCAGGAGCTGGGAAGGGGATCCAATTTCAGGGCCAGGGCTGAAGTCCAGAAGCAGTAGCCACAACCCAGGAATCAGTAGCAAAGGATTAGAAACCAGTAGGCACACCAAAGGTCAGGCCTGGAGTCAAGAACCGGAGTCGGGGAGAGGAAGCCAGAGCCAGGAGCAAGTTGGGGTAGCAAAGACTTACAGGAGGAAGGCTGGGACAGGACTAGGAGCAGGGCTGGAGTCAGGTGAGGAGCAGCAGCCACAGGGAGGATCTCAGCCGTGAGGATGAACACGTTGAGCAGCTAGAGAGAGCTGCTGCTGAGCTAAAAGCCAGCCAGCTGCCCTCCCTAACTAATCAGGTGGTGCAGTCAGTCAGGGAGCCTGCTGTAGCCCAGCTGCGCTTGTTGGGTTGCCAGGAGAGTGACTGTTGCAGGGTCTGATCCCTGACAGTTTGATTCAGATCCCAGGGAATCCATGCAGGATGAGCGGATAGAACAATACATCTTTCAAGCTGCGAACAGAGCACATCGGATTTGAGTGAGTGGGCATGGAAGGTGCTCAGTACCTCTGTGGATCAGGCCCAGTATTTGCAAACTAAGGAGGTTTGACTCGTTCACATGAGATGTGAATAACAGTTTATCACCCTCCTCTTTATAACAACTTTTTAGCACTTGAAGACTGTTATCAGGTCCCCCCTCAGTCTTCTCTTCTCCAGACTAAGCAAAACGATTTTTTAAATGTTTCCTTGTAGGTCACATTTTCTAGACCTTTAATCATTTCCATTGCTCTTCTCTGGATGTTTTCCAGTTTATCCACATCTTTCCCAAAGTGTGATGCTCAGACCTGGACGCACTACTCCAGTTGAGGCCTTATCAGCGCAGAGTAGAGCGGAAGAATTACTTCGTGTGTCTTGCACACAATACTCTGGCTAATACAGCCCAGAATGATGTTTCCTCTTTTTTTGGAAAAGTGTTTGTTACTTTGTTGACTCATATTTAGTTTGTGATCTACTTTTCTGCAGATTCCTTCCTAGCCAATCAGTTCCCATTTTGTATTTGTGGAATTGCTTGTGCCTTCCGAAGTGGAGTACTTTACATTTGTCCTTATTCAATTTCATCCTATTAATTTCAGACGACTTCTCCAGTTTGCCAAGATCATTCTGAATTCTAATCCTGGCTCCAAAGCACTTGCAACCCCTCCCAGCTTGGTATCATCTGCAAACTTGACAAGTGTACTACCTCTACCATGATCCAAATCATTTCTGCAGATATTGAATAGAACCAGACCCAGGACAGATCCCTGTGGGACCCCACTCGATATGACCTTCCAGCTTGACTGGGAATGACTGATAACTACTCTCGAGTATAGTTTTCCAACCAGCTATGCACCCACCTTAGAATATGTTTGCCTAGGCTATACTTCTCTAGTTTCCTTTTGAGAAGGTCATGTGAGACAGTATCACAAGCCTTACTAAAGTAGAGACATATCTCATCTACTGCTTCCCGCACTATCCACAAGGTTTGTTTCCTGTCAAAAGACGGATATTATGCACAGAAGCCAGCTTCTAATTTTCCCTGAGGTGCTCAACCCCCGCTTAGCCCCACAGGCTGTGCCCCCTCTCCACCTCTTCCCCTATGTCCCCACCTCTGCCCCACCTCCACTCTACCGCTTCCCTCAAGGCCCCACCCCGCCTCTTCCCACTCCTGCTGCACTCCCACCCTGCCTTTTTCCGCCCCCTCCCCCGAGCGCGCCCTGTCCCTGCTCCTCCCCCTTCCTCCCAGCCCCTCCTTCACGCTGCAGAACAGCTGATCCGCAGCCTTCAGGAGGCACTGGGAGGGAGGGAAGGAGTGGATTGGTGGAGGCCCCAGGCGGGATTGGGGGAAAGGAAAGGAGCTTGGCTGCCAATTTTTTCTCCATGGGTGCTCCAGCCCTGGAGCACCCACAGAGTCGGTGCCTATATTAGGTTGCTTTGACAGGATTTGTTCTTGACTAATCCATGTTGACTGTTACTTATCACCTTCTTTTTTCCTAGGTGCTTACAAATGGATTTTTTGATTATTTGCTCAATTCTTTCTGGGTACCACAGTTAAGCTGGCTGGTCTATAATCCACTGGGTTGTCCTTATTTCCCATTTTTATAGCTAGGATAATATATTTGCCTTTTTCTAGTCCTCTGGAATCTCTCCTGTCCTCCACAACCTCTCACAGATCATCGCTAATGCCTCAGAGATCTCGTCAGCCCGTTTATTAAGTATTCTAGGATGTATTTTGTCAGGCCCTGCCAACCTGAAGACATCTAAGATCTGATCTACTCTAAAAAGTTCAGTTGGCCCAGTTATGTCGCTCAGGGATGTGAAAAATCCACACCTGTAAATCATGTAGTTAAGCTGAACTAATACCTGGTATAGATAGCACTGGGTTGACAGAGGAATTCAACCTAGTTCCTGGCTCTTGGGAAGGTGGATTACCTACACTGACAGGAGAACCGCTGTAGCGTTTCAAGTGCTAAACTTTTTTGATGAAAACTGAAACAAAAAAAGGCAGTTAACGCTTCTGCCATTGCTACATTTTCTGTGATTGTCTTTCCCTCCTCATTGAGCAATGGGCCTTGGTCTTGGTCTTCCTTTTTGTTTCTTAGGTATTTGGAAAATGTTTTCTTGTTACACTTTGTCCCTCGCTAATTTAATCTCATTTTGTGCTTTGGCCTTTCTAATTTTGTCCCTACACACTTCTGTTGTTTTTTTATATTCATCCTGTGTAATTTGACCTAGTTTCCATTTTTTGTATGACTTATTTTTTTGCATTTCAGGTCCTTCCAGATCTCCTGGTTAAGCCAGTGTGCTCTCCTATCATGCTTTCTATCTCTTCTACACACGGGGATAGTTTGCTCTTGAAACATGTACGGTGGAATGTCTTGTTTTGTTTTTAAAAATAGGGATATACCTGTTGCTATGCGTTTATATTAGAGAAGGCAGGGTCACAGAAATCTCCAACGCACTTGGAGTGAAATGTGGTGAGACTTGATGAGGCAGAGAGGCCCCACACTGGTAACAAGTGGGTTAAGGAGGCAGACAGGCTCTCCCCTGGCAATGAAAGGGTTAGGGAAAGCCTGTGGACCCAGCTGGCCCCACCTCGCTACACATGCAGCCAATGGTGGGCATGGAGAGGGGAGATTAAAGGAGAGGGCCTCGCCCAGTTGAGTGCTGACCAGGATGGAGGACAGAGCTTAGCTTCTCTTGGTGGGAGAGAAGCCTGGTTATAGACCTGCGACTGAGCTTTCTTGCCAAACCAGATCAGCCTCCCTGGAAAGAACAACCGGATGATGGGAAGGGAATTGGTGGAAGCACAGACTATTTGGGAGACCAGCCCTGAATAGAAGGGTGGGACTCCAGTCATGCTGTCTGGAGTGGCTCACAACCAGGAGTGCCAACCTCAGGGCAGACACCCCAAATGGGTGGTATATTCTGTAATGAGATTTCACCAACCCCGTACCAAGTGTCAACTCCTAAAGTACTAGAACAGTCTTACCATGGAGTCACAGAGGGTCCCTTTGAGTTCTCCAGCCTGTCTTGCCACCCTGGCTACTTGGTCTTAGTGACAGATGGTCCCTTACACCAACAATCACGGCAATATTCAGGTTACTCTCAGTCCCAAAGGACCAGTCACTTACTCCAGATCAGCTGTACTCAGATCTCAAACCGAAGACAATGCTTGTAGCCAATCCTGTAACAAACTAACTAAGGGTTTATTAAGGGGGCAGAGGGGGAAGAAATGAGAGTGATTTACAAGGTTAAAATAGGAAACACACACACACAAATGAGTTACAGTCTTAGAGTTAAAAAGGTAATAGAAGTGTCTCTAATAAGCAGCTCTACATACCCTTTAGGGCTGACTCAGGCCAAGCAGCATGGGGATCTCTTGCTTTTGTTTAGGAATCTTTGCCCTTCAGAGTCCAGACAGTGGAAAGAACCCAGTTTCTCCTTGCCAGGGATTTTATCCCCTTCACCCCAGAATCCAAGGTGATGGGATGAGTTCATGCACAGGTCTCCCCTTCCCAGAGGGAGTGAGGAATGCAATCAACAGGCTCTCTGTCCTTTGATGCTACACAATGCCTCATTTGCCTTCAATGGACCATGTAGTGTGCAGGAGGAGCACTTTACCTTATTTAATGCTTCTTTTCCTGGTTGGTGAGTGACACAGTTAGAGGTTTACAATGCAAACACTCCATATAACCGTATAACATGGAATACAGATGTTATAAAGTAGGATTAATACATGCAGCATCCTACAAGCAGTTCATAAAGTCTAAACATTAAAAACATGCTTATAACACTAATATCTGTTTTAACCATGCTAATCTACAGGTGACTCGTTTCCAGCTATGCATTTGTCAGAGTTCAGCAAGGTCTGGGGCTTTTGGCATGAGCTGGCACCTGGTCTGCCCATGTCGCAGCCTTACTGAAGGTTTGTGGGACGATCCCAATTTTGAGTTACATTTATTTTTGTTTCTGATTAACGTTGAACCTTAACTGCCCTGAAAGGGATAGGACTGAAGGTTGCTCTGGCCAGAGGGACCTTACTGGGACAGAGACCTGCAGCTGGGTGAGTTGTGTTCTGCAGAGCCACAAGATGACACCACCAGGCAACCCAATCTCCTGCACAGACTAGCTTTGCTCTTATTGTTGAGAGTTTCATTGGGCCAGAGGAGCGACGCTTTCAACCACAGTCTTCAACCCAGAGCTTTAAACGGTCCTTTAGTTAGATACCCTTGGCCCAGGCCATAGAGTGCTTTGAAGATAAGGACTGCGACCTTGAACTTGATTTAAAATTCTATGGGAAGCCAGTGCCAAGAGGAGGACAGGTAAAATGTGTTTGCAATTGCCTTTGTTACTGAGGAGATGCATGGCCCCACAACCAAGGGGTCTAGTGGGGGAGGGGAAGTTTCCCATCATTGCTTTCTGGGGGGCATCCCTCCCAGAAGGACTGAAACCGTTTCAGCGCCTTCCCCTGGACCCTGCCACCTCTTGGGCGAACCAGCAGACGCTCCTGGCCCACGGTATGGATCACTGCAGAGAGGTCCAGGGGGCTGAGACCGGATGGCTGCCCCTCTCCCCACTGACAGGAGGAGCTCAGCCATCAGGGCCATGAAACCAGCTCCAGTTCCGTGTCTGGGCCCGAAGCCAGGTGGTGCCGGATCCCGCCTGCTGGCTGCAGTTAGAGGAGCCTGGAGCTGGCCTTTGGCTGGCTTCTCTCTGAGCTTGCCCAGGAACGGGAGGTCTGACGCCGGGAGAGCTGGCCAGGCCTGACGTGCCCAGGGTGGTGTTGGAATTATAGGATACCACCATGACACCAATTTAACAGTAAATTCCTTTATTAAATTCGAAGGCAGAATGGTATTTGTGCAGCCATTTGAATGCCTATGCAATTATTACAGGCCTAGTCCCAGGATGCTCAAACCCATGTTGCCTGGTTCCAACAGGACCGGCAGTCACGAGTAACAAAGCCTCTAAGAGTCCATCCTTTTGTACCTTATTCATCGGGACCTACGTGAGCATGGTCACTACTTCTTGAGTCCTTTTCGTTGCTAAAACTCATCCGAACCATTCTTGATAATGGAGGTCTCTTCTTCCAAGACTTCCTTCCAATCTTATCAGCCACATTCCAGGTCCAGTGTTTCCAATCAAGGGCTCTGCAATGATCATACACCCTTACCCCACCACCTAGACACCCAAGAACTGCCCAGGGGAAACCGAGGCACCCCCACACCACTCGGAGGAAACATCAAGAACAGTCCCACTTCGTCACACATACCACCTTTCAAGGCCTTCCCACCACCACTAAGAACCTGCACTTTGCACAGACTGCAACACATATGTATATACCTTTTAGACAAGCTAATTTAACCCTTTGTCTCTATCTAATCCCACATGTGGGTTTCTTCAGTGTTGGTCTGACTATTGCATGCAAGGGCTAAGGTTTCAAAATGTGCATACAAATATTTGTATGTGCAAAGCTGGCAAAGTGTCCTTATTTGGCCTTTGGTGTCTATGGAGTTGCCTCTGGGGGTTCCAGGTCCTTGACTTAGGCTTTACAATGTCTCCATCCTCTCCTCTCCAAGGGGGGGAGAAGAGGTTTATGCCCCTTCCACAAAGAGGGTGGGTTGTAGTGGAACCCAGGTCCTCTGTCCCCATCAGGCTCCGACCCAGGGCCTTTGAGAGGCAGTGATTGCAAATACTCTGGAGTGCTTCAGGCCTCCTCCCTGGGCCACTCACTTCTCCATAAGGCCTCAAAAGTCCTTCCCCTGATGTCCAACAGAAAAGAGCAGAAACAACAGACTCTTCAGCCTAGCGGGGCTTAGCTGGCAGCCTTCTTCTTTGTGGCCTCGCCCCCAGCTTCACAGTGGCCCAGGTTCCTGGGTTTCACTCCCACCGCCCAGGATCTGTCATGCTCTCCCTCTGCCCAGGGCTTCCGGCAGGCTGCAGTCCCTGATCAGCCCCTGTCTCCAACCAGGCTTCCAGCTCAGGACTCAGCCCCAGAGAGAAAGCTCTCAGCTGGGTCTCTTCCCTTGCCCCACCTCTAGGGCCAGGGGTGGCTGCCGCTGCTTACAGGCCCCTCCCTTGCCGTCAGGAGCAGAGTGGGTTGGGTAGAATCATAGAATCATAGAATATCAGGGTTGGAAGGGACCCCTGAAGGTCATCTAGTCCAACCCCCTGCTCGAAGCAGGACCAATTCCCAGTTAAATCATCCCAGCCAGGGCTTTGTCAAGCCTGACCTTAAAAACTTCCAAGGAAGGAGATTCCACCACCTCCCTAGGCAACGCATTCCAGTGTTTCACCACCCTCTTAGTGAAAAAGTTTTTCCTAATATCCAATCTAAACCTCCCCCACTGCAACTTGAGGCCATTACTCCTCGTTCTGTCATCTGCTACCATTGAGAACAGTCTAGAGCCATCCTCTTTGGAACCCCCTTTCAGGTAGTTGAAAGCAGCTATCAAATCCCCCCTCATTCTTCTCTTCTGCAGGCTAAACAATCCCAGCTCCCTCAGCCTCTCCTCATAAGTCATGTGTTCTAGACCCCTAATCATTTTTGTTGCCCTTCGCTGGACTCTCTCCAATTTATCCACATCCTTCTTGTAGTGTGGGGCCCAAAACTGGACACAGTACTCCAGATGAGGCCTCACCAATGTCGAATAGAGGGGGACGATCACGTCCCTCGATCTGCTCGCTATGCCCCTACGTATACATCCCAAAATGCCATTGGCCTTCTTGGCAACAAGGGCACACTGCTGACTCATATCCAGCTTCTCGTCCACTGTCACCCCTAGGTCCTTTTCCGCAGAACTGCTGCCTAGCCATTCGGTCCCTAGTCTGTAGCGGTGCATTGGATTCTTCCGTCCTAAGTGCAGGACCCTGCACTTATCCTTATTGAACCTCATCAGATTTCTTTTGGCCCAATCCTCCAATTTGTCTAGGTCCTTCTGTATCCTATCCCTCCCCTCCAGCATATCTACCACTCCTCCCAGTTTAGTATCGTCCGCAAAGGATAGGATAGGTCATGTCTCCCCCTTCTGAGCCATCTGGCTCCCTGTTAAGCTCCTTGTCCAAGCGTTGGAGCAGGGCCTACAGCAGGTGCAGTGGGGCAGTGTTGGCTGGTCCCAGAATTGCTCCTTAACCCCCGTGGGGTTTATACACACAACCACAGACCCTAAGAAAGAGAGACCATGGCACATTCCCCGCTGCATGCCAAACCCACAGATCATTGCCATTCACCAGCAAACAACAGCAGAGCATCTAAAGACTAGAAGTTCAGAGATTCCTAAGGCCAGAAGGGAATATTAGATCATCTAGTTTGACCTCCTGTGGTAAGATGGGCCACTGAATTTCACCCAGTCACCTTCCCCCCTGCGCATATTGAGCTCAATGACTTGTGTTTGAAGAAAGCATCTTCCAGAAAGGCAGCCAGTCCTGATCCAAAGACATCAATAGAATCCACCGCTTCCCTGGATAGTTTGTTCCAATGGCTAATCGCCTGCGCTGTTAAAAATGTGTGCCTTATTTCCAATTGCAATTTGCGTGGCTTCAGCATCCAGCCATTGGTTGTTCTTCTTCTGTCTTTCTCCGCTAGATCGAAGAGCCTTTTAGTACCTGGTATTTCTCCCCATGAAGGTCCTGATACACTGTGATGAGGTCACCTCTCCATCTTCTTTTTGATAAATTAAACCAGCAGTTCTCAAACTGTGACTCGGGACCCCGTTTTAACGGAGTCACCAGGGTTGTCTTAGACTTGCTGAGGCCCGGGGCCAAAGCCCGAGCCTCACTGCCCAGGGCCAAAGTCTGAGGGCTTTGTCCCTGGGCGATGGGGCTCAGGTTAAAGGCCCCCTGCCTCAAGCTGAAGCTCTTGGGCTTTGGCTTTGACCCTCCCTGGGATCCAGGGCGGTGGGGCTCAGGATTTGGCTTTGCTCCCCCACCCCCAGGGGTGGTGGGATTAGGGCAGGCTCAGGCTTTGGTCCCTCTCCTGCCCCTGGGGTTGTTTAGTCTTTTCTGTTGTCAGAAGGGGGTTATAGTGCAATTAAGTTGGAGAACCCCTGAATTAAACAGATCAAGCTCTTTCACTCTCTCACTATGAGACATTTTCTCCAGCACTGGCATCATTTTTGTGGACTCATCTTCTCTGCACTCTCTGCAATTTTTCAGCCTCGGGTTGCTGGGAACGTGATCGCCAGCAGTACAAAGATTCCTGTGAAAACACAACCCAGTTGTGGAGGAAGCCAAAATAAACTTTGCAGCACAGGATGGGCAAAGCAGAGCTGCAGACTCAACCTCAGACACAAGCATCTTTCTTCCCTTCTGCTCCCACCCCCACTGGCAAATTGTGCTTCACTGCAAAGATCCACTGAAGACTGAGAAAGACACCTCAGAGCAGAGAGAAGGGCTCATCCCACCGGCCTTCCTGAGTTTGGTTGGACCATACAAAAGCCCTGGGCAATGTCTGGGCTGCTCTGTGTGAACCTGACTCCTGCACCTCCTGGCTGGTGAATGCCTGGCAAGGACACCCACACACATCACTGGATAAGACCATTCAAGCTTTTTTCAGAACAGGCAACCCACCTGCCAGACCCGAACCCAACTACTTCTCAAGGAACCAAACGTCAGGTGTCAATGTGACGGTTGCCATCTTGGCCAGCACCAGGGATCTCCAGAGCTAGGAGCATGAATCTCTGCAGCTTAAGCTAAAAAGCCAGGCCGTGTAGCTGAGGGCTGGAACAGACTCAAATTTCTCCAGGGACTTGGGACACATAAACACATCCTGAGCTGTGATTTCCATTGATTCTAAGGCCAGAAGGAACTAGACTGACCTAATGCATAACACAGGCCAATAATAATTCCTGTTTGACCTAGAACAGATCGTTGAGAAAAACAGCCAGTCTTGATTTGAAAGTGTTCAGTGATAGAGAATCCACCACGACCCAGTAAATTGTTCCAGTGGTTATAATCCCTCATCTGGCTTAAGCTAAGGCCTTTCTTCCTACACCCCAGAACTAGATAAGTTCATGGAGGATAGGTCCATCAATAGGTATTAGCCAGGATGCTGTCCCTAGCCTCTGTTTGCCAGAAGCTGGGAATGAGCGACAGGGGATGGGTCACTTGATGATTCCCTGTTCTGTTCGTTCCCTCTGGGGCACCTGGCATTGGCCATTGTTGGAAGACAGGATACTGGGCTAGATGGACCCTTGGTCTGACCCAGTATGGCCACTCTTATGTTCTTATGTCCTTTTTCTAAGCAAACACCCTTGAGATGGCCATGAAAATCCACCAACATCCTAAACCATTCACAATCAGACTGAAAAACGTGGCTCTGGGTTGTGTGCTCTCAGGGCTGGACTCTCAACTTGAGAGCTCCTTAGGATGAGTCACCAAACCTGAGCGAATTCAGAGCACGGTGCAAACTCGGCCCTATCTGCATGGGCCTTTCCCCTGCTAACAAAGGCTGATGACCCTGAGGATCATTTCAGGGGACAACGGGAACAGCAATTTAAAGAGCAGCAGCTGGAGCTGAGAGCAGCAAAGGCAGCATATCAAGTTGAGGGCATTGGCTAGATACTGTGGCAGAGGGCAGTATTTAAAATGATGCTCACGAGGAGAGAGAAGACCGGCTGCCGGTCCCCAGGGAAAGGCCACTGGAGTGGGAATCCAAAGACACCTGTTGTATCTTGGCTTTCAGACAGCGAGCTCTTTGAGGGAGGTGTTGTAATATATTAGATGCTTGTACAGCTCCCAGCAGAGTGGGGCTCAATCTGATGGAGTCCTCTAGGCGCTACCTCAATATAAATGTTTAACCACCACGACTAACGAGGTCTTGAACCTGACCTCCTCCATGTGCTTGATATCACAAGATACTAAAGCTCACTGATGTGGGTAACACCCAGAACACTTCTCATGGGGAAGGTTTTCTAGAACCTTATTACTCGGCAAGGAGAGACTTGGGAGAACTCCCGTAATACTGTGGAAAGCGGAGCAGCTCTGGAGCTCAAAGTCCTGGATTCAAAACCAGCAAAGCACGTAGCGTCTCAGAGACAGCTTCCACCGTATGGCCCAGCCCTGATCTGGAGACACTAGCCCACTGGGGGAAGAGGGGAATTCAGGCTCCAGAGCCACAGCTGTGCCTAGCCCCTCTGCTGAGGCTGCCAATAACGTGGGATAATCGGTGCTAGCGGGTTTCAGAAGCAAACACCTGTCTGCCTAGGAACTGGACTGCAATTCCCGTCACAAAGGCTGAGAACTGTTGGCAGGAACAACCATCAGCCTCTCTCGATCAAGGCTGGATTTGAAGCAGGGATCGAGCACGAATTATACTGACTGCCCCTCAGGCCGGCCGCTCCTCTCGGGCTGCTGCTGTTCATCCAACATGCGAAGAAAGGCCACCATGCCACAGCTTTCAGCAGGAAATATTTACAAGTTTTTCTCCTGGAGGGCCTGCTGTGGGGTGGGACGGGAGCTGCTGGCCTCACTCCCAAGCTAAATAAAGAGGTGCTTTGCAGCGGTTGCCAAAATACATGCGTCTCCCCCTTCGATTCCCGGGCCAATGGCTGCCGTGATGGGAATGCAGATTTGCTCCTGCCTGGCAGGACCAGAATAACCAGGCAGGCACTTCGAGCCAAGCCAGCAAGCGCAGGACAGACTGTTCTGCTAAACCTACGGCCTAGCACAGCGCCCAAAATCTGCACGGAGAACTGGTCCTACGCTGGGACCACCTTGGAGTTGCAATGGTCATCAATGACAGCTAGGCCCAGAGCGCCATCTCGTGGCAAAGGGCTGCTCCAGCTTTTCCCTTCTCTAGACTGTATAAACCCCTGTGGAATATTTAGCATCAGTGGGCCCCACCGGCTGCTGTGCACCCCCATGCAGGAGAACGGTTGCTGAATCGTGGCATTGTCACCCTTCCAAATGAGTGCAGGCGAGGGCGTCTTTGATCGCTCTTTCAGAAAGACCTAACTTAAAAATGGTGTGAATTTAGCAAAAATAAAGGGTTGATGCTACTGTCTTGAGTGTTACAGGAAGGGAGGTGCGCATAGCTCTAGTGATACCCCTCAATCCCGACCCACAGCCCCTTGTTATTCCAGCCCTGCCCCCAACTCTGCCGGTGCCCCTCAATCCCGACTCACAGCCCCCTGTTATTCCAGCCCTGCCCCCCAACTCTGCCGGTGCCCCTCAATCCTGACCCCCTGCTATTCCAGTCCTGATCTCTCCCCACGCACACTTCTGCTGATGGCCCTTAATTCAGCCTCACAGCCCCCCCCCCCCCAACATTCCAGTCCGGGCTCCCGCTCCCCTGCCCAACTCTGCTGCTGCTCCTCAATTCTGACCTGTGCCCTGCTCCAGCCATTCCAGCCCTGCGCTCTCCCCACCCGCACAGCTCAGCTGGAGCCACAGGTGGGGTATGGCAGGTGGTGGGGAAAAATGCTGCCCGCTTCTTCTCATCCCACATCTCTTCAGCGCCCCCTTCTCCTTCCCCCTGACCTCAGTAAGGCCTCCTGGCCGCCAACCTAAACCACACCTTCCCCTGGAGCATGTGGCCACCATCAGACAAGATGCTGGATCACATGGCCCATTGGTACACAGGGCCAGGACAGAGCTGCCCTGCAGCTCAGCGGGGAGCAGGCAGACCAATGGGCAAACTCAGGGAGGTGAATTTTCAGCAGGGTTCAAGCATGGATGCCCCCAACCAACTCCCGTAAACTCAGGCACCAGCCAACCCTGTTGCATAGCAGTAACACAAGGAGCAGGGCTGTCCAGTGCATCCGCTCCACCCTCCGGCATGTGGCCATTGCAATGTATAGTCCCCTCCCCTCCTCTGCTGCAGCACGGACTCCTCCAGACAGCCCAGGCTGCAAGGATCCCTGGTTCTTGCCAAGGGGGACAATTCTTCATCCCAGGCCCCGCACATACACTCAGGCCTGCCCTGCACTCCCCCACCGCTTGGAGAAAAAGGCTTCAGATTAACAAGTATGTAAAGCTAAGGAAGCAATCTGCTCCCCCGAGACAGATTTGCTGCCCTCCTGCAAATGAGTGATTGGAACTATAGCTAACAGAACTGGGGATTCCCCTATGCACCTCTCTATTCTATATGCATCAGGCTGACAGGTGCCAGCCTGGAGTAAGGGGGTAGGGTAACAGCCTGTTTTTTCCCCGCGTTCTAGAGGCAGATGGAGTTTGATGTAGCCAGTTTAAAACGGACGCCGTCCACCCAAAAATACTTTGTCCCTGTTATTCATTGTCCTCCTTCAAATCCCTTAAAACTCTCCTTTCCTGTGATGCCTACATAGAAACTTGACAACGATTAGGCAGCTGATGTGCTGAGACAGCTGCTGATCAATAGTGTCTCATGGTTTCCTTGTACTCGCCCACCTGTCTGTATCCATCTGTTGTCTCTGGTCTTAGAGTAAGTTCTTTGCAGCGGGAACCGTCTTTTTGTTCTGGGTTTGTGCAGCACCTAGTGACATGGGATCCAGGTCCTGGGTATTATCATAATACAAATAATAATGAGTTATAAGAAATACCTGAGATCGCAGGAGCAGAAAGAAGTTAGCAAAGAAAATCCTCTTTTTCCAACCTGGTTTCCTTTGTGCATTCGGCAGCATTTTATTTAGGGTCAATTTCCCTGTTTTCCCTGGATAGCTGGCTGGCCAACTTCTCTCTTGCTGAAACTGCCTTTGTAAATTTCAACAAGGGAGCAGAAAAATCCCTTATAAATATTTTTAGAAGAATTATATGAAATCAGGACATGATATTGAAAGGGATTTTAAAAAATTAGTTAATGTCAAAAACAATCTAAATTAACACCAGGCCTTTAAGTATAGTGTCCAATTGGCTTATAAACAGAAGTAAAATAATCCATTTAGATCCATTTACACTGACTGATGTGCATTGTTAGAAAATAGGCTGGTCTCCTGGTTTTAGGGTGTTCTGTGGGCAGTGATGCAAGGGCAGAGTTAAGGCTGTTTGGGTGCTCTCATCTGTGCATTCCCAATGTTTAACTCTGTCAACATTATCTCTCGACCTATGATATTAACTCTTTTGCTTGTTAAAAGAAAATAATTCTTTAAACCCAGTTTGTCACTCTTCTTGATCTTCATTTTATTTTTGCATGACTCATGATTCAGATGATGAAAAATTCCTGACGTCAGTTTCATTTTGGTCGGAGGCAGTTTCACCCAGAGATTCTCTGTGCTTTGGGTTCCCAAACACTACAGGTGAAAGTTTGTGCATTTAAAAAGCCAATTGTTTCCACTGAAGTTTTTTTTTTTTTTTTTTTAAAGTTGGGCAGACAGTCTACTGGCCTTCGGTTTTATAAAACCTCATTTTTACACCATTTAAATGTTGCCTGATTTAAAATGGAAATGCCCATTCACATGGACTTCTGGATAGGATCTCTGGGCTTTATAACATTTGGGTCTTTTAAAAGAAAAAGCTACCAAGCTTTCTCTCCATCTGGTGGTGCTGGGTTATTTTTCATTATGTACAAATAAGGGGGCAGACAAATTGAAACGTAGCAAATTTAATACTGATAAAAGCAGTTTTTTTCTTTTAGACAGAAAAATTAACCTGTGGAACTTGCTGTCACTGGATATCATTGAGACCAGGAGTTAGCAGGATTCAACAAAAGTTTAGACATTTACATGAATAATAAACACCGACAGATAGAAAACATGTTAGAAAGGATATGAAACCTCATGCCTTAGGGCTTAGTCTGCTTAACACTGCCAGGGTCTAGGAAGAAACCCCCTGGAAGGGCTGAATATTCTATAATTGACCACTAGGAAGAGTCTTACACCTTCTTCCAAAGCATTTGGTGTGGACCATGGTCAGAGACAAGATAGTGAACTAGATACACCTGGGGTCTGAACCGGTCTTCGTAGGATCCAAAATTCCTACTTTCTTATGGAATCATTTACCACCTTAATTCCAGCATAAAGCTGCAGCATTTTTGCTGTGCATTATATTATTTGGAGAGACCCACTTAGCAGTGTGTGCATCTGCCAGCCTCTGTATACTATACTGGGCCCTATACAGGAATTTGCAGTGCAGAGCCCTCAGGGAGATAATTAGGGTCAGGAGAAACCAAAGACACTTCGATGCTTCTCCAACCCCCTTGCACCTGCAGAGCCAGGCTAGGAGTTTTGACAGGACTCAGTGAGAACGCCAGCTCCAGTCCCCCCAGAACTTTGGGGGAGTTCAGATCTGGCTACAATGGGCCTGGCTGCCCCCGTCCTTACAATGGGCCAAACTGGAACCCTGGGCCCAGACCCGCCCCTGCAAACTTTAGATCTTCAGCCCGACTTTTCAGCTCAGCCCCTCCAGTGGGAAGAGACTCCCTGCATGCCCAGAAATGCCACGAGGCGAGACTTCCTCCTGGGTCTGGGGCATTGCCAGCTGGAACCCGGAGGCTCATGAACATGGAAAATGAGCGGTTTGTGGCAGCCGGACTTTTTAAACCTTCTGGAAGTTCCAGGTTTGAGTTCTGGGTCAAAGGTCGAGCTGGTTTTTACCTGCGTCTGGAATAGCTCCCCTGACCCCAGGAGGTCAACAATTCCAACAGACAGACCCTCAGACTGAGGGGAGGGGTTAGCACCAGCAAGTCTCCACCCCTTACACCCGAGAGGTGGGGTTAGCCCTTGAGAGTCTCCGCCCCTTACAGAGAAACAGTCAGATGGGGCGGGGCTTGCACATGAGAGACTCCGCCCTTTACGTGAAAACAGTCACGACACACGTCCCATTTAACCACCAACTCTTGAGCAAAAGGGGATTCCAACCACCTGGCAGGTTCTGAGGGCGCAAGCGCACCAGAAAAGAAGTTTTATTTGCCCTTTACATGCCCCCAGCTTGGGGAACACACCTCCTCCAACACCGTCCATCCAACACAGCTGCTTCTGTTTCGCCTCAGGCCAACTGCTCTGGTTTGGAGCATAGCTGCTCTCGGCCATCACTGTCAGCCAATCAAAAGCCACTTCCCTACCGCTTGGGATGCTGGGACACAGGAGGAATAAGGCCCTCCCCAGCAAGAATACATCCTCTGAGGCTGTGTCTTTGCGAAGGGGATCCCGGTGACCAAAGGGAACAGGAGCGCGCAGCTCTGATACAGACGAAGGGTCTCATTTGGTTCTCAGTTATGTCCTTTTCAATCCGGAGTAACTTCACTGACTTCAGTGGAGTGAAACTGGCAGGATGGGGGGCAGAACGGGGAGCCCCGGCTTAGAACGGGGCACATTTTGGGTGTGGGAAGGGCGACAATGTTTTCTATTCCACAGTGAAAAGCACAGTAAACAAGATCCGGGCCCAAGGCAGGCGACATGACACGCTCCTGTAAGGGATTTCTAGCTGGGACATCCCTTTTATGGCCTTCAGCACCAGTAAATGTCTCTGTGTATTATACAGATACATTAAAAAAACAGTAGCACAACAGAAATATTCAAACCCACTAAGTAACATCTAGCCGGACGGGGCCCAGTTAGCTTCCTCCGCACACAGGGATGGAGCCGTCAAAGGGGAAGGCTGAGTGTGTGCTTGTTTTGAACTGGTCCCATCTAGCAAGCCAGGAGGATCTCCAACAGGGGCATTAATAGACATATATCAGAGAGGAGGACAAGTTCCAAAATGCAAGGGACTACAAATCCCAGCATGCAATGCTTCGTGAGAGCCGCATGGAGCACTACAAGCTGGGACTCCTTGCCCTCCAGCCGCTCACAGTCTGTCCCGTTCATCACAAGCCTGGCCCAGGCCCCTGGTTCCAGAGCTGGGTAACATGTCCCTGCCCCCAGATGTACGGGGAACTATTAGATGCGCCCCAAGGAGGGTTGTGCTGATTGGCTGAGTCACGGAGGTCGATGCTGGTGACGTGTTACACACGCTGCCCCTCCCTGTACAAAGTCTCCACCTCTCCTGGCAATAGCGAATGGGCGAAGATCCGGGAGCGACGCGGCCCCTGCGCTTCGGAGAGTTGAATAGACAGACCCCTAAATAAACTCTCCCGCTGTCTATGACAGCTGCCGTGGCAAAGAGCCACCATCCCCTTCCTTTCAGCCCCCAGTGTCGTTCATGGGACAGCCGGAAGCTCCTGGAATAAGGAAGCCACAGGATCTTATCTCTGCCCTTGGAGAGGCTCCTCTCTGTATAGACCCCCAACCTCCCTGATACCAGGCCATCAAGGGACGTTTCTCTCCTTCTCCTAGGCTCATCCCTACCCCCAGTCCAAAGATTGGGGAGCAAACACAGCACCCAGTTGGGGCAGAGCTGCCGGTGGGGGAGTCCTCAAAAAACTCCATGCAGCAGGGTGAAGAAAGGAACAATCCACGACTCCATCTGGGAGCTGGGGCATCCTGGATCCATCCCACAAGCCCCGCAGGAGCCCGGCCTCTCGGGGCATCACCAGCAAACATCCGTTTGGTTTTGTTTCCGTCACCCACGGAGCAATAAATAACAATACCTGGTAGGCCACGTCCAGCTGCTGTGAAACCAGCTGAGATGAGGGCTGGCGCCCTCCCGCAGGCAGGACGAGGGCCGAATGTCTCGGGTGGGAAGATCAGCAGGGAGGTGCCCGGGAAACCCAGGATGGGGAAGGAGTTCAAAAGCAGCCGCAAACTACCAAGGAAACATCAAGGTTTGCAGCAGAGAAGAACCTGCCTCTGAGCGAAAACCGTACCTGGTTGGAACCTGGAGTGTGAGCTTTAAACCCGTGTCTGTATGCTGGGGGATCTGCAGGCTCCTCCACAGTCTGTCTCCCCATGAGGTGGTCTCCAGGGCTTATCTAGGCAGCAGAAAGGGTCTGGGTCCCTCCTGGCCTAAAAGTCTGAGTCGGCATCCAGCAGCTCGGCATCCATGAGATTTGTCTGGGAGTGGAGGGGGGCGAAGCCTGCCCTTCTGCCATGAGTCCTTGGCCCGCAGGGGACGCTCCCACCGGGCAGGGCACCGGGATCCAGGCCCGCGGCGGGGGGCCGGAACGAGCTGTTGTACTGCTGGCGTGCCAGGAAGCACCTCACGCTGCCCTCGAGGGCCAGATCTTCCTGGGGCCGGGTCTCGGGGCAGAAGGGGTTGCTGATCAGATGGAAGGCATCGTGTTTCCTGGAGCTGGCGGGTTTGTCCTGGGGCCCCTGGGGGATGAGGCCTTTGTGCTGGGAGACGCTGAGCCCCAGGCCAGGGTAGGAGCCCAGGGGTGGCACCTCTTCCCCAAGCTGAGACTCCCTGGGGTTGGAGACCAGGCACTTCTGCCGTGGCAGCTTGGGCAGGCGAGGGACGGCACTGCGGGCCTGCGGGGTGAAGTAGCCCACATCACAGATGGCGGGCCCCAGGGGGCAGACTTCCTTCTTCTTCCTCCTCGTCTTCTTCTTGCGGCTGGCTCTCTTCTCCATCTCGGGCGAGATCTCTGCGTCCACCACCCACAGGTTCGCCCTTTCGTCCGGCGGCACTAAAGGCACGAGAGAGGGGAGACGGGGTGAGAGGGGGGCTTCCCGGGTGGGTTCACTGGTAAAACGCTGCGGGCAAACTCAGTGACCGGGACGGCAGGAGATGGACCCGAGTGCGGGCACAGCATGGGCAAGTGCGATGGATCCTTGTCCTCACCCAGCTCTGTCACTGCACCCGTCCCAGCCAGAGATTCCCTGCTGCCCCAGCCCTGCCAATGGCCCTCAATCCCAACCCCTGCTCCTGACTGTTCCCGTCATGGGGCCCCTTACATGGCTTTGCCCATGACCTCAATCCCAACCTGCAGCCCTCTGCTATCCCAGCTCTGAGCTCCCCCGAATAGCTCCCCACCCTCCCAATCCTGACCTGCAGCCCCCTGCTATCCCAGCTCTGAGCTCCCCCGAATAGCTCCCCACCCCCCTCAATCCCGACCTGCAGCCTCCTATCCCAGCTCTGAACAACTCACACGCAGCTCTTCAGTGCTCCTCAATCCCGACCTGCAGCCCCCTGCTATCCCAGCTCTGAGCTGCCCCCATTTTACAGGTGGAGAAGTGACTTGCCCCAGGTCACACACCAGGTTAGTGTCAGGGCGAGGAGGAAAACCAAAGTCTCCTGACTTCCAGCCCAGTGCTTTCCATCTAAATGTGGAGAGCAAAGCTGGCCTTGTGGCTAAGGCACTGGGACGCAGGAATCCTGCATTTGATTTCTGACTCTGTGGACATTCATCTTTCTGCCTCAGTTTCCCAGCTGTCAGAAGCTAGATTGCAGGGTGTCTCTCTCACTGTGGGGCTGAGCAGCACCCACCACAAAGGGGCCCTGACCTCAACAGAAACCTCTAGGTGCTACCGGGACAAAATGTACCTGGTGCAGACACGCGTGATGTCATAACCTCATCGCCTGCCCGCCTCCTTCCCCGCCCCACGCTTTCCCAGGGACTCACCGGGTGTCGCCACGGGCGTGACGGAGATGTCCTGCGGCAAGATAGCCCCTCTCCTGGCCACCATCTTGGTGACGTGCTGGGCCCAGGCCGAGGACATGTCAGCTGAGGGCTCGTTGATGTCGAAAGCCAAACCAGCTGGGACGAAAGCCACAGAGGAGATTCTTACAGCCTGTTCAGTGGAGGGGGAAATCCCGCGGCCTGAGCCGGGGTGGGGGGGATCTTCACTGATTCACCCCAATCTCCTGCCCCTCCAGTTGATCCCACAAGCAGCCCATGCCGGAACCAACGCCCTGCGTTCTCGGGGCAACCAGGAGGCCCTCCCATTCCCACACGATGTCCCCAGCCCGCAGAGGCTGGACCCTGTGCTAACAGCCCTGCACAGCATGCTGACACAGTGAGGATGCCTTTTCCAGCTGCCTAGGAGCTGAGAGCCCAGAGGGTCTTTGCCAGGCTGTGACATCACCAACAGCAACGACGCGACGGCCAAACAGGCCAGAAGTCAGCCTGAGGGGTGCCTGGATGATGGCGGCGAGGGGCGGGGGGGGCGCAGAGCGCAGGGTCTGGCCCTTTAAGTGGATCTTTGGCCACAGAATGGCGAACTGCTGCATGAGTTGGGCTAGAATCCGGCTCCCTCTTCTGACTAACAACATACTGTAGTCACTTAATTAATTATTACTCCGTACACAGGCAGGCAGGATGAGCCAGTGGTTACAGCACATCTGGGTCCAATTCCCTGTTCTGCCAGACTTCGACTGTGACCATGTGCGAGTCACTTCGCCTCCTTCTGCCTCAGTTTCCCTTCTTCCCTATGGGGATAAGAGCCCCGGCCACTCAGGGACGAGCGAGGGTAATTCCACTAAAGACTCTGAGGCGCTCCGATACTGGGCCACACAAGTAACTTAGCTAGACAGAGACGTGCACCTTCTGAGGTAACTTCCTTGGACTCATGGAGTTACGCCAGGAGGGAACTGGGTCCAAGGAGCAGATCTGTTGGGTAGGGCGGGGCCATTTCATAGAATCATAGAATATCAGGGTTGGAAGGGACCTCAGGAGGTCATCTCGTCCAACCCCCTGCTCAAAGCAGGACAAATCCCCAATTAAATCATCCCAGCCAGGGCTTTGTCAAGCCTGACCTTAAAAACTTCTAAGGAAGGAGATTCTACCACCTCCCTAGGTAACGCATTCCAGTGTTTCACCACCCTCCTAGTGAAAAAGTTTTTCCTAATATCCAACCTAAACCTCCCCCACTGCAACTTGAGGCCATTACTCCTTGTCCTGTCCTCTTCTACCACTGAGAATAGTCTAGAACCATCCTCTCTGGAACCACCTCTCAGGTAGTTGAAAGCAGCTTTCAAATCCCCCCTCATTCTTCTCTTCTGCACACTAAACAATCCCAGTTCCCTCAGCCTCTCCTCATAAGTCATGTGTTCCAGACCCCTAATCATTTTTGTTGCCCTTCGCTGGACTCTCTCCAATTTATCCACATCCTTCTTGTAGTGTGGGGCCCAAAACTGGACACAGTACTCCAGATGAGGCCTCACCAATGTCGAATAGAGGGGGACGATCACGTCCCTTGATCTGCTCGCTATGCCCCTACTTATACATCCCAAAATGCCATTGGCCTTCTTGGCAACAAGGGCACACTGCTGACTCATATCCAGCTTCTCGTCCACTGTCACCCCTAGGTCCTTTTCCACAGAACTGCTGCCGAGCCATTCGGTCCCTAGTCTGTAGCAGTGCATGGGGTTCTTCTGTCCTAAGTGCAGGACCCTGCACTTATCCTTATTGAACTTCATCAGATTTCTTTGGCCCAATCCTCCAATTTTTCTAGGTCCCTCTGTATCCTATCCCTGCCCTCCAGCGTATCTACCACTCCTCCTAGTTTAGTATCATCCGCAAATTTGCTGAGAGTGCAATCCATACCATCCTCCAGATCATTTATGAAGATATTGAACAAAACCGGCCCCAGGACCGACCCCTGGGGCACTCCACTTGACACCGGCTGCCAACTAGACATGGACATTTGTAAGTCAGTCACTTTTCCGACAGTGCTTTTAATGCGTAAATAAATCCTGCAGCTTGCCGGCTCCCTGGCACAGGACTGGGATATTGCTCTAGGGCAGCGGTTCTCAAACTTTAGCAACCCGAGGACCCCCATTTTGATTTTAATTTTTTCATGGATCCCCAAGCCTCATGCTCAGTCCCAGGCCCTGCCCCCAACTCCACCCCTTTCCCCAAGGCCCCACCTCAACTTTTCCTGTCCCCGCTGTTTGCTGGCGTGCAGAAGGCGCTGGGAGGGCGGGGCAGGAGTTGATCAGTGGGGCCCGTGGACTTCCTGGACCCCAGTTTGAGAAACACTGCTCTAGAGAGATAGGGCCATCAATGGTTATTAGCCAAGTGGTCAGGGATGCCACCCCAGGCTCTGGGTGTCCCTAGCCTCTGTTTGCCAGATGCTGGGAATGGACGACAGGGGATGGATCACTCAGTGGATGCCTGTTCTGTTCATTCCCAGCGCCTGGCACCAGCCATTGTCGGAAGACACGATACTGGGCTAGATGAACCATTGCTCTGGCCCAGTCTGGCCGTTCTTCTCTTCTAGCTGCTGGCCCCTTTCAGGGACGCAGGGATTCAGCCACACACTTAACAACAAGGCAGCGCGATGGGCGCAGTCAGACTGGGCGTTACGGGCCGGTCTCACCCTGCGGAAGCCGGGGGTGCCCCCGGCGCTCTTGGCAGTGCCCTCTAGTGCGAGCGGAGGGAGGCGCCTTGCGGAGAACCACGGCCCACGTGCCCCACAACAAAGCTGGGACCACAGAAGCGTCTTGCAGTGGGGGCTGCAAACCTGCCACCGAAGAGGGGGCCTACTGCCAGGGGCGGTAGTGTGTGAAAGCCCCCGTGGTCCCCGCCCCCGCCCGGGACGTACCCACGGGCCCGTCGTGCGAGACGGTGTGCATGCTGAAGGACAGCTCCTGCTCCGGGTTGTGCAGCAGCTCCTTCCGCTTGGAGAAGGCCTTGGCGATCATCTTGCTTTTCTTGATCCTCTTGGGCTCGTCGTCGCTCTGGCCGGTCAGCCTGTGGGGGAGGGAATGGGGGGCAGGGGGAGGGCTGGCTCAGCGGGGGAGGGCAGGGCACTGATCCTCTCCAGCAAGGGGCTGGAGATCCCCCGGGGTGGGGCTGAGGAGTGCCAGGGCTGCTGCTCCTCGGCTGCCCCCCTCCGCCCCTCTCCCGCTGAACCAGGAAGCCATCTGTTTGTCTGTTACCAAGGGAATCCCTCATCATCCCAACCCAAAGGACTCGATGTCCCGCTCCTTCCCCGCACCACGGTGGGGAACACGCTGGCACCAAGGGCTGGGTTCTCCAGGGCCCTTCCCGCCACTCTGGCTGGGTGATGGGTCTGGAAAATGGGCATAAAATTCACTTCCAGAGTGGTGGCCAGGGCTTTGGTGTCCATGAGACGGGGGCCCCAAGCCCCATCCCCGGGATCACCCCTCTAGGAGCCCCGACCCCTCGGCACAAAAGGTCTTGGGGGGACTCGCGGCAGCCCCCCTGCAGCCGTGGGTCAAACTCACGCAGGCGCCCCCCCCCACCCGGCACCTCCTAACTCCGGGATCTTCCCCTTCTCCGCAGCACCATGCGGCTCCCCATGCAGCTCGGCCGAAAGGAGGGGACTGCACAATGGGGTCTCAGCCCCCCTGCTCCGGATGGAGAAATCCCTTCCCCTCCCCCACCTCTTTAATGGGCATCTAGGGCTGGAGGGGCAGCCTGGGAGACCAGTGCCCCCGACGGAGCCACATCCAGGTAGGACACAGGCGGTGCTGGCTGCACAAGCTTCCCTCCCCCACGCAGACGTGCGTCGCTCCCAAACCAGAGGGGCCGTAGCTAGGGGGGCCCAGGGAATTCAGCCTCCAGGCTGGGAGCTGATGAGCCACCCCTGAACGAGCCCGGGGAAGTCACATCTGGTGATGGGTCCGTCCTGCGCTAGGCTCCAGCCAATCCACAAGCGGGTCTGGTGACCCTTGCTCCAGCCCTGCCCCGACTCCAGCCTCGTTCCCAATCCTGCTCCAGCCCTGCCCCGACTCCAGCCTCGTTCCCAATCCTGCTCCAGCCCTGCCCCGACTCCAGCCTCGTTCCCAATCCTGCTCCAGCCCTGCCCCGACTCCAGCCTCGTTCCCAATCCTGCTCCAGCCCTGCCCCGACTCCAGCCTCGTTCCCAATCCTGCTCCAGCCCTGCTCCGACTCCAGCCTCGTTCCCAATCCTGCTCCAGCCCTGCTCCGACTCCAGCCTCGTTCCCAATCCTGCTCCAGCCCTGCTCCGACTCCAGCCTCGTTCCCAATCCTGCTCCAGCCCTGCTCCGACTCCAGCCTCGTTCCCAATCCTGCTCCAACCCTGCCCCTACTCCAGCCTCGTTCCCAATCCTGCTCCAGCCCTGCTCCGACTCCAGCCTCGTTCCCAATCCTGCTCCAGCCCTGCCCCGACTCCAGCCTCGTTCCCAATCCTGCTCCAGCCCTGCCCCGACTCCAGCCTCGTTCCCAATCCTGCTCCAGCCCTGCCCCGACTCCAGCCTCGTTCCCAATCCTGCTCCAGCCCTGCTCCGACTCCAGCCTCGTTCCCAATCCTGCTCCAGCCCTGCTCCGACTCCAGCCTCGTTCCCAATCCTGCTCCAGCTCTGCTCCGACTCCAGCCTCGTTCCCAATCCTGCTCCAGCCCTGCTCCGACTCCAGCCTCGTTCCCAATCCTGCTCCAGCCCTGCCCCGACTCCAGCCTCGTTCCCAATCCTGCTCCAGCCCTGCCCCGACTCCAGCCTCGTTCCCAATCCTGCTCCAGCCCTGCCCCGACTCCAGCCTCGTTCCCAATCCTGCTCCAGCCCTGCCCCGACTCCAGCCTCGTTCCCAATCCTGCTCCAGCCCTGCTCCGACTCCAGCCTCGTTCCCAATCCTGCTCCAGCCCTGTTCCGACTCTAGCCTCGTTCCCAGCCCTTCTCCGACTCCAGCCTTGTTCCCAGCCCTGCTCTTGCTCCAGCCTCATTCCCAGTCCTGCCTTTGCTTTGTTCCAAACCTGCTCTTGACTCGTGACTCCAACCTTTGGCTCCAGGGCCTGGCCCAGTTGCCACCACACCCACCACTACCACTGCTCCAGTCACTAGGCCTGACCCTCCCCATCTCAGCTTCTGACACACACCACTCTGTGCCTCTCTGTTGGGAACACACACCATCCCCTAGGAACCGGCTGAGACCCGCCATATTCATTGCACATGGGCCACCAGACAGCTGCTGGATGAGAACAGCTACAGACCTGGGCTGGACTGGGCCTTGGGGGCGATGGGCATGTGGTCCCGCAAGCTGAGCCTCAGCTCCTGGGGCTCAGAGGATACAGGGCCCTGAGACCCCAGCAGCTGGGGGCAGAGCTGCTCCTACCTGCACCAGGTGCGCTTCCAGATGAGGAGGGTGGCTTTGGTCCACACCCAGGTGCTCATGGAAATGCCAGTGCCGAACATGGCAAAGAGGTTGATCTTCTCCACCAGCAGGCTGGGCCGGTTCTTGATCTCGCAGTTTGGGATCGGCTTGTTGGTTTGGATGGCGATCGTCACATTAGCTTCGCACCTGCGGCAGGGACATGGGGCACGGCAGTGGCATGAGGCACAGGGGCTAAAACCCACCCTTGGCAATGGGCAGCTGGGGCACCCGGGAAGCAATCTCCCACCCCCCATCCCCTGCGACAAAGTACTCTCCCCTTAGCGCAGCCAGATAAAGGGCAATGACATACGCCCCCTGCAAGGAGCAGCTGCTGATTAGATTCAGGGGCTGAGTCCCCTGCCCACAGCTCGACGACCCCCAACAGCTGCCCAGATACCACGGTGATGGGGGCCATGCGAGGGCAGGAAGTTGATGGCAGCCACAGGAGCGCCACGTGATGGGCTCTCTTCAGAAAGTTTCAGCAGAGCTTCACGGGGCGTGGCAGAAGCCCCCCGGTCTGAGCCGCGGGACCAGCCTGGCAGGGAACGACCCAGCACCAACCAGAGCGATGGGCAAATGGGCCCATCTTGGATTCCTCCCGATGCATCTCACCGGGATCAGGCATGGCAGGGTGCCCCTGGTCTCCGTGCCGTAGCCCTAGGCTTTGCTCCTCGCTGAAATGGGAACAGGCCCGGGGCCATGGATGGCCTGGGCAGTCATGCCACAACGTGCCTGCGAGGGGTGACGTGGCAGCCCCTGGGGATTGCCGTTCCCCCGGCATCAGGCGACGCCAGGGCGGGAATCCACACGAGCAGCCAGGCTTCTGCGTGGGGAAAGGGAAGAGCATCATCACAGGACCTGGCAGCGGAGGGGAGGTCATGGAAAGCGTCACTTTCTTCCAACACAGAGCGAGGCGCTCTACTGGAATCCCCCCGAGACTTCCCGCCCCGCCGGGTGGGGGGCTGGGGGTGCCTGTTAAAGGGGCGGGGGGAAGAAACATGGCCTGTCCCCACTTACAGGACATACTCCCGGAAGCTCCGCTCCCACTCAGCCTGGTTGAAGAAGTCGTAGAAGTGGCAGGCGAAGGTGATGAGCACGAAACCGAAGGCCAGGAAGCCAAAGATGCCTGAAAGGAAGCACAGGAAGGCCCGGGGGTTATTCCCACAGCCCCAGGGCCAGGATGCGGCATGCTGCCAACCAGAGAGAAGCCCTGATGGAAACACAACAATCCAGGAAAAGTGAAGGGAGGGGTCAAACCAGGGCTTGGGCTCCTTCCGTGCCTCTGACGGGGTCCTCGTCAAAATCAGCTGCACCCGCTTTTAGCACGCCTTTCGTCCCAAAGAGCTTTTCGTACCGTCTACACAGAGGTCACGTTACCTGGGAGTGAAATGCAGCCACCTCTGGGGAGGACCGTGGCAGCTGCGTAACAGTAACACTGCACAACAGTTTCGGACCAGAAAAGGAAGAATATAGCCAACCTTCCCAGGGACTCCGAGGGAGGCAAAATGCACTCACTCAGGCTGGCGTTTGGCCAGGAGGCCTGGGTTAACTTGGCAGAGAGGCTCCGGGAGTGGCCAGGACTTGGCTTTCATGCCTTATCTGAAGGGCAGCGCCTCCAGCAGCCCCAGGCCAGGCTCGTGTTCACAATGGTCTCAGAGGCGAGAGCACCCTCCGAGAGCCACGCATACCCCTCCCCGTGTCTTCTGCTGGCCCAGCGCCACCGCTTTGTGCAGGCCCTGGGTTTCCCCGGGAGGCTCCTACCCAAAGCTAGCCCTTTGGGACGTGTGAGATCCTGGCCCGGGTAACACGCCGGCACCAAGGCACCAGCTGAACCCAAACCCGCCCGGCTTACCCAGCCGTAACATGGTCTCGTTGATTTTGCTGGCAGCTTTCTCGCTCAGCAGGCCGGGGTGATTGCTTTTGATGGAGAACAAAGTCATGACACCTAGGGCAGACAGACAGCAAGACAGGCGCGTCAGCCGGGACTGGGGCTGCTGGATCAAGCAGCTAGGCAAGAGACCCCGGGATCGCCTGAGGTGACCTCTGAAGCCCCAGCGAGACGGAGCAGGGAGGCTGAGCCGGGCTCACGGGCGGATGCAGCATCTGGCTCTGGTGTGGTCGCTGGCGGTGTGACCTCAGGGGACACGGCCAAGCAGGAGCAGGCAGCTGAGGAGCAGATGCAAGTTCCCGCTGGCCGAGCCAACCCTCCCTGATCAGCTCTTCACTGGGGCGACACTCTGGGGACAGACCCCCCGCGACCCTCCCGTGGGCTGCTCCAGGGTGTTGAGGAAAAGTTAGCATATGTGACTCCATTTTGGTTTGGGGCCCACCATTGTCTAAAAGCAAACACATCATGCACTAGGAGGAGTGTTCCTTAGATACTGCATTCCTGTGAAAACCCTCCCCCTTGGTTCCAGCCTGTCTCGACTCCCGGTTTCTGTTCTTTGTCTGTTCCTAACTCCCTGCCTCCTGGCCTTGATGTGAGCCTCCCATCCTGATAAGAATGGTTACTGATACATTGCTTTAGGACCATGTTGTGTAGTTGAAGTAATGGTCTAGCACGAGGAATGTACCTAGCAGGGACAGGTGGTAGATAAGGGAAGGGTTTGTCTATTGGCTAAGGTTTCCAATTCACGAGGGCAACATGCTTTGCTAAAAGGTATATAATCTTTGTGTAACCTGCATTTGGGGTCCCCTTCTGACTATCAGGGGGGCACCACGCTCGAGCGTAATAAACTTAATATCTTTGGGAACGCTGCAGTTGTGGACTTTGTTCGTGTGCCTCAGCCTAGACTCGAACTGCGCGTGACCTATCAGGTATAATTTGCAACAAGGGCTAGAGGAGAAGAGCTGTTTAGGGTGCAGGGGAGGAAATGGGCTACACCTGGCTGGTTTTCAGTACCCTGGCTGCTGGCCATTCAATGAACTACAGCAGCCCCCCTCCGCACTGGCTGGGGAAGTTTATCCCAGCCTGCACTGACCTTAAAACTCAGCAGCGTTCAGGGTAGCGTCTTCCTTTCCAGCCACGAACCAGAGCCCACAACACACACCACCCCCTGGGCAAGGCCCAGCATGTGTCACCCACATTAGAATATGGTTTCTGTGTCTCCCTCTAGTGGCTGGTCCACGTAAGAGGATAACAGTCCACTACAGCTGCCAGCTGAGCGACCGCATGCAGTGTGGCTGTAGCGGTGTCTGTCCCAGGATATGAGAGAGGCAAGGCGGGTGAAGTAATATCTGTTATTGGGCCAACTTCTGCTGGGGAGAAAGACGAGCTTTCGCACTACACAGAGCTCTGCTGCAGGTCTGGGAAATGTACTTAGCCTAGGCACTGAGTTTTTCTTTTCCTCCACCCCCTGGCTCTTCCTCGAGGCCCCGTCCCCACTTCGCACCCTCCCCCGAGGCTCCACCCTTGCTCCGCCTCTTCCCATCCCTGCTCCGCCCCCTCCCGGCTTTCAGCTAATCAGGGGCGCTGCCAAACAGTTGTGGCTGGTGGGTACTCAGCACCCACTATTGTTTTTTCTGGGGGTGCTCCAACCCCGGAGCAGAGGTCAGACCAAGGGTCCATCTAGCCCAGTGTCCGGTCTTCCAACAGTGGCCAGTGCCAGGTGCCCCAGAGGGAATAAACAGAACAGGGAATCATCAAGTGATCCATCCCCTGTGGCCCATTCCCAGCTTCTGGCAAACAGAGGCTAGGGTCACGCTCCCTGCCCATCCTGGCTAATAGTCATTGATGGACCTATCCTCCATGAACTTATCTAGTTCCTTTTTGAACCCTGTTATAGTCTTGGCACTCACAACATCCTCTGGCAAGGAGTTCCACAGGTTGACTTGTGCCTTGTGTGAAGAAATACTTCCTTTTGTTTGTTTTAAACCTGCTGCCTATTAATTTCATTTGGTGACCTCTAGTTCTTGTGTTATGAGAAGGAGTAAATAATAATTTAACAATCCAAGTAATAATTCCTTATTTACTTTCTCCACACCAGTCATGATTTTATAGACCTCTATCATATCCCCTCTTAGTCGTCTCTTTTCCAAGCCGAAAAGTCCCAGTCTTATTAACCTCTCCTCATACAGAAGCTGTTCCAGACCCCTAATCATTCTTGTTGCCCTTTTCTGAACCTTTCCCAATTCCAATATATCTTTTCTGAGATGGGGCGACCATATCTGCACACAGTATTCAAGATGTGGGTGCACCATGGATTTATAGAGAGGCAACATGATATTTTCGGTCTTATTATCTATCCCTTTCTTAATGAGTCCCAACATTCTGTTCGCTGTTTTGACTGTGGCTGCCCATTGAGTGGATGTTTTCAGAGAACTCTCCACAATGACTCCAAGATCTTTCTTGAATGGTAACAGCTGATTTAGACCCCATCATTTTATATGTATAGTTGGGATTATGTTTTCCAGTGTGCATTACTTTGCATTTATTAACACTGAATTTCATTTGCCATTTTGTTGCCAAGTCACCCAGTTCTGCGAGATCCTTTTGTAGCTCTTCATAGTCTGCCTGGGACTTAACTGTCTTGAGTAGTTTTGTAACATCTGCAAATTTTGCCACCTCACTGTTTACCCCTTTTTCCAGATCATTTATGAATATGATGAATAGGACTGGGCCCAATACAGACCCCTGGGGGACACCACTATTTACCTCTCTCCATTCTGAAAACTGACCATTTATTCCTACCCTTTGTTTCCTATCTTTTAACCAGTTACCAATTCATGAGAGAACCTCCCCTCTTATCCCATGACAGCTTACTTTGCTTAAGAGCCTTTGGTGAGGGACCTTGTCACAGCTAAATACGAGATTGTCTGGTTTCACCCACATTTAATGCCCCAATAACAATTATGTGAGTGAAACCAGACAATCACAACTCTCAAATGAATTCTCACAGGAAAAGGATAAAAGACAAAGACACCCTGTCACATGTGGGCAAACACTTTTCGCACAGAGATCACTACATAGCTGATCTCTCAGTCCTCATCCACAAAGGAAACCTGCACAACACCTTCAAAAGATGAGGCCGGGTGCTTAAATTCATAACTCTGCTAGACACTAAAAATCACGGACTGACCAGAGACAGTGGATTTAGGGCTTATTAGAACAATCTGTAACCCATTAACAACCCCGAACCCCCCTGCCTTCCTTCCCTCCCACGACTGGACGGGTATTAATGGGCCACTTCCCTTTGAATGGTCCCTTGGAATATGTGCTAACTACTTATGCTGAACTATCTGTTGCTCTTGTATTTAGCTGTAACCCTCTCAGTACCTTCCCAGACCAAAGAGCTCTGGATCGCTCGAAAGCTTGTCTCTCTCCCCGAGAGAAGTCGGTCTCATAACAGATATTGCATCACCTAGCTAAGGGATTGACTCCCTTGGCTCAGGGGACAGCATTTCCTGCTTTTAGCGCTGAAGGTCCCCAGACCAAACCCCGCTGAGTTGTTAGCACCCACCTCGGATCAGGAAATAGCCTCCCACGATCAGCACCAGGCCGATGGGAGCCAGGACGAAGCCAGCGCGGAACCGATAGTTCTTGTAGCCCACAAAGCAGATGCCGCTGACGGAGTCTCCGTCCACCTGGTTGGGGCAGAGTCATCAGTGTCCGTCCGTCCCCAGCCTGGAGATTGGGCTGGAAATCTCATGAGAACGGGCTGGCCAACGAGGGGCTGTGCTGTCCCTTTACCAGGCAAACGGGGTGCCCATCCAGTGATGTGGCAGCCGATGGCTCTGCCATTTGGTAGACCCAGGTTTTGTAGATGACCCTGGTGTCGGGTGCTGACTGGGGAGGGAGTGGGATGGAGATGGTGGCTGGTGTCCCCTATGGGTCAGTTCGAGCAGCCTGGGTATGGCCTTTGGGAACATAAAATCATAGAATCTCAGGGCTGGAAGGGACCTCAGGACATCATCTAGTCCAACCCCCGCTCAAAGCAGGAACACCACCAACTAAACCATCCCAGCCATGGGCTTGGAGATAAGCGTGGCCCCATGCAGTCTATCAGTGCAGGGAAGGCACGAAGTGGGGGGGGAGCCAGGAACATGGGGGGCTGGGAAATGCTGACCCTCACCTGGAACACCCAGAGGATGTTCACAGATACAGGGAGCCTACAGGAGGGCCACAGGCAGTGGGGTCAACAAATGGACGAGGAATGAGATGAGACGCTGAGCTGGGATGGTTCTCGCTCACCAATGCAGGGTTAAACTGACCACCCCAGGGCAGAGTGGCGGGACCTTCCCCCTTCCACTGAGAGGGGAGCATCCCTTAGGGTCCCGAGGGTGGGGTGGGCACAGAGGTCTCCATGCCGGGCGCCCCGTACCTGGGCGACGGCCAGGATGGCGACAGTGAGGACGAAGGGGATGGACCAGGTGACCAGGTGGAAGTAGGAGGTCTTGCCTAGCAGGGGTTGGTAGGTGGTGCCCAGTGCTTTGAAAGAGGTGTGCCAGGCGTAGGTCAGCATGACGAACCAGATCACGCCCGACATCAGCGAGTAGTAGACGATGACGAAGATGATCACGCAGGAGAGTGTCTCGTTGGAGCTGGGGAGGTGGGACGGGATAGGACTGGAGGTGGGAGGGGGTCTCTCCCCCATTCCCCACTCCACTCTGGCTTGTTCCTGACTGACAGATAGGTGCTAGCCTGGCACAGCACCCAGAGCGTGCCCATGCCCCCCGATAGAGCACCTTGCAGTCTGCAGGATCCCATCACCTTAAGGGGCTGTGAGCCAAACCCTGATCCTGTATGAGTCAGTGGGAGCTTTGCCCAGAACCCCAGACCTGTCCCCAATCCCACCAGTTCCCTGACCACATCTGCTGGGACTGCTGCCTTTCGCACTGCCCCTCCCATAGCGGGCAAAGGCACAGAGACGGGGGTGTGGGTGGGTGAGCCTGCCCTGCGGGGCGGAGGTACCTACGTCGGCTCTCCCAGCCGCATGGTGCCGTCGGCTCGGCACACGATCTCGCCGCGGGCCCCGTCCATGAACTGCGCCAGCCAGCCGATGCTGCCCACGAAGAAGCAGGCGTTGACGTAGAAGAGGATGACGGCCGGGTAACGGTTCGAGTTCTTCCAGTCGGCAACAAATGTGGCCTGGGGCAGGGACAGGAGAGAAGAGCCGGCGGATGGGCCAGGGTCTGTGGCTGTGCATCACCCATTCCTGGCTTTGCTCCGGAGCCCTACTGGTCAGCCCCGCAGCCAAGAGCGGCAAAGGCCCACGCCAGCCACCAGGAGGTGCTCTGAGCCAATGCAGATTTCACTCCTCCCCTCCGCCCCCCCAGCCGGGGATCAGCTCCCATCCGGCAGCCCCCCGGCTCGCTCCGCTCACCAGGGTGAAGAAGGTGCAGAAGATGGTGACGGAGCTGAAGGCGGCGATGTAAACGTGCATGTCGCGGTGCTCGTGCTCCGTGAAGAGGGGATTCTGGCACTGGATGCCGCAGCCCTCCACGTCCTCGTACCAGCTCTTGGGGTTGTCCGTCTGCACCAGTGGGGCCTCGCAGTGGCCTGAGCTGTTGAACTTTAGGTTCTGCACCTCGTTCTGGGGGTGGGCGGGAACGAGGGGCGGGACCAGAGAAGAAAGGAAAGGGATCGTTAGGGGTTGGAGGGACACTGTCATGAGAGGACGACCCACGCTGAGGGCTGGGAACCAGGACTCCTGAGTTCTTAGTCCAAGACCTACCACTGACAGCCTGCCTGCCTTTGGGGGAACTGCGTACCCAGCCTGCCTCAGATAGGGATTACTCCACACACCCAGGGAGGTGTGACACTGAATCCACTGGGTGAAATCTGGCCTCGCTGAAATCAACGGCAGTTTTGCCATCGATTTTCATGGGACTGGGATTCCAACCCAGAGTCTGTAAAGCCCCTCCCAGCCAAAGTCCTTCTTGGGGGACCCTGCACTAACCCAGCGTGGCGTGGAAGCATTTCAGTTCTCCCAGTGTGAGGACGGGTTCCTCTTCCTTTAGCTCTGCGAGGGGAAGGGACATGGGAGGAGGGCTGGAGAGGGGTCGACCCAGATGCTCTGAAGGGAAGGGGCCAGGGGCAGATAGCGTTGGGAATCTCCCTCCCTCCCCCTGGTCAGGGTTAGAAGAAAGCCAGTCTCGCTGCGGTTCTGTACTAGTCACAGGACGCTCGAAAACTGTCTGTCAATAACCCTCATCTTGGTCTCACTGAAGCTGTAAAAATACCGCCCCCCCCCCGCAATATTTCAATTGCCACCAAGTTTTCTAAAACTCTTCCCCTCGCGAAACACACAGGTTGGGTCTAAACCTACGCGACTATGCCACTAGAGGGAGATTTTGTATTTCCTGTCCTCAGAGCAGGGGCAGGAATACCTGGTATCTCACATTTATACAGCACCTCCTAGGGGACCTCCAAACTACTTTACAAAGATCTCCCAACCACTGCTGAAATGCGGCCTCCTCTGGTGTGGAACAGAGTAGCTCAACAGTGCTGCACAACAGCCCTTTAGGGAGGGAAATCCAGAATAACTTCCCTGAGATTCCAGGGGGGATCTAGCTGTAGACAGGAGATAACTGTCCACTTTGTTTTGATGTCCCGGGCACAAAACAACCCCTCTTGTAGCACAGCGCCCCCTAGCACCATGCAAGGGCATTAATTCAGTCCCAACTCCGAAGGAAGAGCACCCACTCCGCAGCTAACACCACTTCCTGCAGCACCAGGGTTTTGCTTAAGGGCTTCCCATCCAGATGAATTTAGAGCCTGTGAAAGGGGCTGGACTGACAGCCCTGGAACAAGAGGCCTCTGTTTATCTCCAGAGCAGGCAGAGCAACGTGTTTCAACCCTGCACAGGGAAGGGCAGTTGCTATGGTCCAGTCCGTCCATGGGACCAGAGGAACCGCTGGATGGAATCGGATCGGGGGCCAGAACTGTGGGTGGCCCTCCTGGCTATATAAAACGTCTGATCCTTTGATATTTCTGTGGACAGAGAACTTGCGGTAACTCCGGTGATGTGACCACCTGTCTCCTAGGAATTGAAATGAGACCCACCAACTTGTGGCCATTGAAGAGCCATCAAATGACTCATCGCCACAGCTAACGTTCCCCGCTCTGGCCAGGATCGGCACCCCCCACTCCTGGCTGCATGGAGGGCGCTGTTTCTGCGGCCTGGAAGAGGCACGGGGACAGGACAGCCGTGCCATCGGCTGGACACCGGGCGCAACGGCGAGGTGTAAGACGCCTGCTTACCGGGCAGCCCTCGGGAAAGCGGTCTGTGGTGCACTTGAGGAAGTCGGGCCAGCCCCGCTCCCGCTCCACGATGGTGCATGGACCCCGCGTGGCCTGGCACAAGGTCTGGCTGGGCAGCTCCACCTGGCCGTCCTCACACTTGGGCATGTACACGGCGCAGAGCAAGGGCTGAATTGCGTCCCAGCAGCGAGGGGCGTTCCGCAAACCTGGCCGAAGGAAAAAGCAGCGGTGGAAACTCGGCACGGGTGTAGCACGCTGGCTCGGCACCGCCCCCTAGTGGCTGGGCCCACTGACTACAACAGCCAACCACCTACAGCTCAAGGAGTTACTTCATTAGCTCAGCCAGGAAAGGCCTGGGTTTCTGATGCTGAAACTCCCAGTTCAATACCCGAGGGCCACCACGGTGTCTGTACACATGCCACATGTGTCTGTACATTAGGACATGTAACAGAACCAGGTAGGTCTGACATGCTCCATCCAGCGCTAGATAATGGCTCACACACCCGCAGCCCCCTGTCTCCCAGTCACAAAAAACGGGATTTACTTTTGGACCCGCTCTGTTAAATGGTACAGGGAAAAGATCAAACTCCCAGCACGCATGTCCACACAACACTCCTCCGCTCTTCCTCTATCCCCCTTCATCAACGACTAGCTCTCAGGATGGGGTGGGGGGGCTGCACACCCTGGCGCTAATAGACCCTCCGTTCCCAGATAGTTCCTGTGTCACAAATCCACCGTATGGCGAGTCCTTTGGCGATTATTTTTAACGTCACGCCGATATGTTGCCTTTTACAGCACCTTTGTGAATGATCTCCACATGCTTCACAAGGCACAGACATAGCGCACCAGTGGAAGGCAGCCACCTCTGGGGTGGAGGAGGACAGCAGTAAGGAGAAGGGCATTTTGGGCTGAGATCACCAGGGTAACCTTCCCTTCTTAGGAAAAGGGCCATGGGATGGTCAGCCCCCCCCACCCCCACCCCCAGCACAGACAGGGCTTTTGAACTGACACCTCCTGCTAAAGAGCCAGGCCCAGCTGGTTGCGTGGAGCAGGGGCGGCCAAACTGACTGACTGTCCGAGCCGTGTACGGCAACCTTCAGAAGTCTGAGAGTCGGGGTGCACCTGCTGGGGCTCGGGGCTTCAGCCCTGCTCCGGCTGAAGCCCCGAGCCCCAGCAGTCATGTCCTGTGGGGCTCAAGCCCCTAGGACCCCCCCCCGCCCTGCTGGGCAGAAGATGGAGATGAGGTGACACATGGGTGGGGTCATGCGCCGCCCCCCCCCCCCGATTTTTGCCAGGTTCACATGGTGCCACCAGGCACCCTCCCTGCACGGCAGCGGCTGGAGCCGGCGAGCCGGGAGCTGCGGCCATGGGGCGAGGCAGTGGCAAACAGCTGGGAGCTGCTGCTTTTTGCTGTTACCCCTCCCCAGGGAGCTAAAGCAGAGACCCCTCCCTGCAGGTCCCAGCTGTCTGCCACTGCCTCTCCACACGGTGCTAACACTGGGAGATGAAGGGACTAGGGGTCGCTGGGGGGGGCACGCCTGGGTGGGGGTGACTCAAGCTTTTGGGGAGGGTGAACATTTACATTGTGCTCCCCCACTCTCAGCAGGCACCAGTCGTCTCTGGCAGCAGCCCCTAGCCCCACCACTGCGCCGGAGGGCAGAAGCCCCGAGCCTCCCCCACCCATGGAGAATAGAAGGGACATGGGGGCACTGCAAGCTGCACTTTCACTGTAAAAGAGCCGCAAGAGAGTCACGAGCCCTGGTCTGGCCACGCCTGGCATAGGGGTCTGTTGATCTAGCCATGGAGGAAGACAGGCTAAGCTGACTCTGCTGGGATTTGAACCTACAGCTCCAGGGAGACAGGCAGAGCACTGAGCCGGTTATGATCGAATTCACCCTTAGTTGCCAACGAAAGCCCTACTTTAAAAAAAAAAGCAATAAACGTAGCGAGTGGTCACATGGATTCTCCTCTAGCCTGGGCCCATGCCTAGGCTGGGAGGGCAGCTTGGCCCCTGAGCGGGGACGACCCCAGGGCATTCCTCTCCCCAGGAGCAGCTCTTCAATCCTCCGGCTCCCTGTCATCTTGTGTCAGTACCATCTGCCGCACTGGGTCGGCCCACTGGGCCATCGTGTTTGAAATCCATCCTCCCTCAGTGAGCAATTACTGAATCTCCCGTGAAAGGCCGAACAAATCCCCCACCCCGCCGCAGTGATCAGAGAGCTCTTCCCCAGCAGCATTGAGGCAGCGGTGCAGAGCCTGCAGCTGCTTACGTAGTATTTGGCTTCCCGGGTACTCCAGGACACTCGGTATCATCTCCGATCGCAGGGCCGTTCCCTGCTGTCTCAATACCCACTTGCCACCCTCTGATGGGAGCAGCGGGCGTTCACTGCTAGCCTAGGCCACATCTGGGCTGGTGAGGCGGGTGGCAGATTCTGCATCTCCTTCCCGGTCTCTTGAGCTCGGTGATTGATGCCCTGAACCTCCCAACCAGCTCCGGGGGCCAGGCTGCTGAGTCATCGAGGGCAGCCCCTGCAGGGACATGTCTCCTCCTGCCCCGAAGGGTTCAGTAATGAGTGGCCTGCTTGCAAACAGGCCCTGTGATTATCCTGGGTCTGCAACCCTCCTGCTAACGGGACTTTTTGAGATCAATAAGTGAGCGGTTTGCATAGACACCGGCAAAGCAGGTGAAGCATCATAGACATGAGCTCGCTGCAAAAGCACACAGGAGTACGTTTAATACCAAAGTATCCGCAACAGTACGACATCTAAACACATGTTCCCTCAGCAGCTTCTTCTCTTTGCCTGGCCTCTCTGCAACTTTAATTAGCAGCGTCTTCCCCTTCTCTCTCTGTAGTGAAGTATTGTTCCTTATGGAGAAGGCAGTCTGGCCTAATGCTTAGAGCCCTGGTGCAGGAGTCATGACTAAGGCTCCATGTTTGTCACGGGGGTCACAGAAGCCGCAGCAG
Organism: Eretmochelys imbricata; assembly: GCF_965152235.1. Lineage (NCBI taxonomy): Eukaryota > Metazoa > Chordata > Testudines > Cheloniidae > Eretmochelys > Eretmochelys imbricata. The sequence goes on from NC_135572.1 coordinate 355,598,002, forward strand.
GAGTTCGGGTGTGGGGGGCTCAGGGCTGGGGTGCAGGGTGATGCTTAGGATTGGAGGAGCTCCCCAGAAGGGCGACATGAACTCCCCTCCCTCAGCACCTAGCTCCACGAGCTGCCCCCGCAGCTCCCATTGGCCGTGGTTCCCAGCCAATGGGAGCTGCAGAGCCGGGGCTTGGGGCAGCGTGGAGGCAGCACGTGGAACTAGGAGCTGGGGGTCCCCACTTCCCAGGAGATGGGTAGGGAGCCTGCTCCAGCCCACCAACTCCCCCCTTCCCAGCACCCGCAGCGCCCCCCAAGGCCGCAAGCCCCCCTCAGCACCCGCGATGCCCCCCCGGCCTGCGACTCCCTCCCCAGCACCCACAGCGCCACCCAGGCGGCCCTCCCCCCCAAGTTTTAGTCAAGGGGTATATAGTACAAGTCATGGACAGGTCACGGGCCGTGAATTTTTGTTTACTGCCCGTGACCTGTCCATGCCTTTTACCGAAAATACCCGCGACTAAAATGTAGCCTTAGTCACGAGTCCTGGGTTCGCGTCCCAGCTCCGTCATTGACGCACCGTGTGAACTCATTTAGACCAGTGGTTCTCAACTAGGGATGCATATCCACCGACTCCTCTCGATATTGGCCTCGTTTTACAGCAGGCTACATAAAAAGCAGCAGCGAAGACAGTACAAACTCAAATTTCATACAGACAAGGACTTGTTTATACGGCTGTATACACTGACATGTCAGTACAGTATTTATAGTCCCATTGATTTATTTGATAAGTCTAGGGCAGAAAGGGAGACAGTCCGTACATTTTCGGTAATAGTGGCTGTGACTCTTTTGTATTTTTAGGTCTGAATTTGTGAGCAAGTCGTTTTTAAGTGAGGAGAAACTTGGGGGTACGCAAGACAAATCGGACTCCTGAAAGGGGACAGTCGTTGGGAAAGTGGAGAACCCCTGATTTAGACCTCTTGGTTTCTCCACTCCCTCCTACACAAAGTGGGGATAATACTGCCACCCCTCAGAGATAAGGGGTAGCACCACGCCTTGGGAGCTCATTCAGTCCATAGCCTCCCTGCTGCGACTGCAACCAGGCTAGTTAGCGAGTGCCAGGGGTGACACTGGTTTGCCCTGTGGACACCTGTTCATGAAGAACATATTGCAGTTATTTCACTCAGGCCACTAAACTGCCATCCCTGTGAGGACAGCAGCCCCCTGAGCCAGCCAGTCCTCCAGAAATAGAGATCTTTGAAAGACACCACACACCGGTCATCCATGGAACTCACTGCTTCAGGACAGAGACAAATAGCAAGATTCAAAATAATAATGAGACATGCATCTCACCGAACAAAAAGTCATTAAGGCACCATTAACACTTTAACCATGTCACGCTAGCAAAGCCCTTACTTAAGAGAACTCTCGAGTTGAGAATTTAAACATAAATTAGGCAATTCTAAGTTGAAGGGATATGACCCGGTCAAATTTCACCCAAAGCTTATAGGCTTTGTAAAAAACCAACCGCAATCTCAAATGCTAAAGTTAATAAGTATTTTTTATTAAATGTAAAAATAAAATAATATAGAGACCACCTACGAGCAAAACTCCTTTTCAGCATTTGCAAAGTAACATCTTGGCGCCATCCTAGCACCCCAGAGCTTGGAAGTGAATGAAAAAGGGGGAGGTGGAAGTGAAATGGACGTGAGCAGCTGGCATAAGAGAAGCAAATTAAAATTTTAAGTCATTTCCATGTTCATTGTCTCACCTGCTGTTAGTAGAATAGGAACGGCCATTTGTTCATTACAAACATTTGGATTTTTACCCTGACCAGCATTTCAGCATCAGTTTTAACTCCACCTTTGCTGCTCCTGCCAATGTTGGTACACGGTACATACCCGACACGGCCCTGGTGTCCTCACCCATCCCCCTCTCACAGGTCTGAGTCCTTCCCAGACCCTGCTCGCTTCTGAATATGGATCAGAGACTCCCTCACAACTTCACCCAGCAGCTTATACAAGCAGAAACCCCCCAACCATCTCGCCGTGGGCCTGGAAGGTCCGTGGATTATATCACCATGTGATAAGATGGGGCTATATTCATGCATATTGGCATGGAAGCAGAGTTAGTTCCTGGAGAAGCGAGCATTTCCTGTCTGTATGTGGTGGTTGATAGGGGACATGTGGGTCTATGTACTTGAAAGTTATGCATGAAAAGAGTGTGTTGGGGGAGGGGTGGGGGGCCTGTCTCTGGCAGTGGATGGTTACAGGACAGCAGCATGGGGGCAGAGTTAAAGTTAATCTGGGAACTACAACTTCATGAACACTGCTGGCTCTGCATCCCACTAGAGTTAGATTAAGGTCCCCTTGCACTTCTAAGGATTACAAAATCTTTTGCATGAAGTCCCTGGTGTCGTTTCAGAGCAAGCGGAGCTTTTAAGGGGTCTGGGTTTCATGTGTATTTAGTGAGCGCGGTTTCTGAGCTCAGAAAGAAGCAGGTGCGGCTCCCAAGGAGCTGCAGTGTGAGACACAGACAGTCTTGTATGTGCAAGCAGGCAAAAGGCTGTACAATGGCTGAGGAGCATGCCTGCATCTGGCTGATTAACAGCCAGCGTGAACGAGCCCTGATGGGTGCTGGCCTCATGGATTCGTACACCAGAACCAGCTTTGGCAGAAGGTCTGGACATGGAGATGGAGGCTGCCTGGTGACTCGTGCAGGAGAGGGAGGAGATCCAAGGGGGAGAGGCCTGGAAGAAGGTGGGAAGAGAGATGGGCGGACAGGAGCTGAGAACAGGGACGGAGGGAGGAGAGGGTGTTGCTGCGTGGGGACTCGGAGGGGAGGCAGCCGCTGAGACAGACGGCAAAGTGAACATAGAGGACGAGGGGTGTGGCTCACGGGATGGGAGTGGAGGAGGTATCCAGGCTGGGCGCAGGGAGCTTTTCGGCAGCAACTGGGTGCGGAGGCAGAGGGGAAGGTTTAGAGGAAAGTTCAGATCAGGCGTCCTACCTGAAATGTGACAGGGGGACCTCCTGGAAGGGGATGAGAGGTGAGCGTGAGCGCAGACTGGGATGGGAAGCCACTTATTTGGGGCCGAACTGCTGAATCCTGCTGTTCGAACAAGAATGATCTGAGGTCTGGGAAACCGGCCTTACAGCGACAGGTTAGAGAAGCTCAGTCTATTTAATTCACCGAAGAGAAGGCGAAGAGGTGACGAGGATGGTAGGGGGAGGAGATTTGCTAGCAGAGGGCTCGGCTGTCTAGCCGGCCTTGATTCTGCAGCCTGCATTAACCATGCACTGGCCACAGAAACGCTTAGGCTCTTCTATTTACTGTCTGTGCTAAATGAGACACAAACACACTCGAGAGCTCATCTCTCAGACACCGAAAGCTGCTCTCCTCTCTCACTCCTAGCAACAAGCAGACCATGCATTCTCTGCGGAAAGGGGAGTCTGGTCCAATGGTCAAAATATGGACCTGGGTGCCAGGACTCCTGGGATCTATCCCCACCTCGAGGAGCGGACCTGGTTCCACTCCCAGCTCTGCCATGGATTCTCTGTGTGACACGCTGCCCATCACATCACCTGTCCAACAGGGATAACACTTCCCTAGCTCACCGACGTGCCTGTAACACGGGATGAGATCCTCAGTCGGAAGTCACTAGAGCAGGCCCAAGCCTTATATACACCAACGTCCGATATTGATCCTGGGGAGCGGGGTTCATCTTATAGGCTGGCCACTGGGCTGCCTCCATGCTGGAGAGATCCTTCACTCCAGCTTTCCCGCTCCTGCTCTGTTGCAGGGCCGTGGTCACAAGGCTGGGGGCACAGCCGGGGCACCCCACTAGCTCCAAGAGGAAAGAAAAAGGCAGCTCCCGGGCCACCCTGGGAAAGAGCACGTCTTCCCTCCAAGTACGGGGAGCTTTTTAGTATAATGTATGCCTGGAGTAGGAGCCCTCTGGAGAATGCCCCGGTGCACCGAGCCACCCCTTACTTCATCCGCCAGCCCAACACGCTCTGTGCGAGCCGGGGAATGCAGGGGCCCCAGCACCCCTTTGCTTCCCAACAGGGGCTCCTTTCCTCCCTCCACACAGGCTCAGAAGAGAGGACAGGGGGAACCTTCCCCTCCCAGTGGGCACCGAGGGCTGGGGAAGGGATCCTAGAACCGTTGCCAGCCAGGAGGCAGGGCTGGCTCCTTTCCAGGCAGTTGCGAATGCACCGTTTGCCTGTGCCTGTTGGAATCTGCGTCAGCTGATGCCGTAAGCCCCAATCTGCTGCAGCTGACCGACCCCTCCACAGAACGTCACAGTCCCTAGAGGATATCAAGCCTCTGAGAAAGGCTGGCATTGCTGGAAGGAGTTTTCTGTGGCAACCCCATGCGAGGTTTTCCAAAGGGCTCACCTGAGTTAGGCCAACGTGGAGGGTTTTTGAAAAGCCCAACCCGACAGCTTCTTCAAGAAGCGCAAGCTGCAGAAAACCCTGCTGCCCGCAAAGGAGTCATGAAGTCGGCTAAGGAGACTCACCCCCACTGCCCCAGTGACCAAGCTCCGGCCAACGAAACCTTTAATGCTTTTTGACAGGTTTCAGAGGAGCAGCCGTGTTAGTCTGAAGTGAGCTGTAGCCCACGAAAGCTTATGCTCAGATAAATTTGTTAGTCTCTAAGGTGCCACAAGTCCTCCTGTTCTTTTTTTTAATGCTTTTTGTATTTAGAGATTTAAAAAAAAAAAAAAATCAAATTAAGCCTATTCCCTACTTTGCATTGAAACCTAAAGACAAGTTAGAGGGGGATCCAAACAGGGCTGGGAGCGGAATGGGTCTTGCTACTTCACTAGCATTTGCAGATCACAGCAGCAAAGGAAAAAAAAAATGACCGGGGCTGTCAATGCTTCAGGCCACGAATTGAGGGAATCAGGTATAAATGTCTTCCTGTGATACAGTGTTGCTCTATAGTCACAGAGTTCAAGGCCCGAAGGGGCCATTAGATCAGCCTGCCCTCCTGTGTAACTCAGGCCACAACATTTCCCCCGATTTCCCCTGGGCTGAGCCAATCACTTGCATTTGACTTAAGCGTATCTTCCCGACAGGCCTCCCTCCAGGTCTGATCTGAAGACAGCAAGAGCTGGCGAATTCACTATTTGTTAAAGACGACGTTAGGACCCCGTATTTCCTCCCCATGGATGCCGTCATACACTGTCATCAAGTCACCTCTTGGGCTTCTTTTGGAGAAGGTAAACGGACAGAGCTCTTTCGGTCCCTCATTGTGAGGCATTTTCTCCATTTCTGCGGCTCTTCCCTGCACCCGCTGCAATTTTTCAACGTTCTTTTTCAAACGCGGAGGCTAGGCCTGGACAAGGTATTCCAGTATTTTGCCACTGACACAGGTAAAATCACCTCCTTTCTCCTATTCCCCACCCACCCTGTTTACACATTCCAGGCCCATGTTGGCCCTTTTGCAACAGGATGGCACTGGGAGCTCATTTTGAGTAGCTTGCCCACTTCCACAGTCATTGCTTTCCAGGATGCAGTCCCCCACACTGTGGCAATGTCCCATGTTCTCTGTTTCTAGGTGTAGAACTTTGCATTGGTCTGTATCAAAACACATACACAGAGGCAGGTTCTCATGCTGCATCCATCACCATGGTATTGGAGCACCAGGAATACATTGTGTGGTCCTTTTCGGCTTCCTCTAGAGCACACGGCATGCCAGACGAACCACTGGTTGACTCAGATATGGGCACCTCTACCTTCCTAGAGCTATAACTCTCCCCCCACCTCCCCGATATCATCCTCGTGTTGAGGGATAGCTGACGACAGCTCTAACAACTCAGACGAATTTGGGATACAGAGTCCAGTGGGCACATCTAAAGGAGGGTTCAATCACACCGACTAGGCTCTCCAGCCCAGAATCAGAGAACCCTAGGGTTAGACAGGACCGCAAGGGTCATCTGCTCTAACCCTCTGCCAAGAGGCAAGATAAACCACCCAAGACAGATGACAGGTTTCAGAGTAACAGCCGTGTTAGTCTGTATTCGCAAAAAGAAAAGGAGTACTTGTGGCACCTTAGAGACTAACCAATTTATTTGAGCATAAGCTTTCGTGAGCTACAGCTCACTTCATCGAGTGAACTGTAGCTCACGAAAGCTTATGCTCAAATAAATTGGTTAGTCTCTAAGGTGCCACAAGTCCTCCTCTTCTTTTTGCCAAGACAGATGGCGACCCGGTCTCTTTTCGAAAACCTCCAGTGACAGAGATTCCCCGACCTCCCCTAGGCGCCTGTTCCATGGTCCGGCTGGTCTTACAGTTAGCAAGATTTAATCTAAATCTGATTCCTGGTAGCTTTGTCTACAGGCACAGGGTCCAAAAAGGAGACTATGCTAATAACAACAGTGCAACGTGAGTTCAGGCAGAGACAATGTTCGCCACGTATGACCCTCATACACTGCAAGCCAGTTGGTGCTGTTGGTTTCCTCCATCTAGGATACATGGACCTCTTCCGTCTTTAACAAGGAGGTGCATCCTATGGACACTGCTTGCCCCGCGTCCAGTGCCTGGTCCTGTTGCATGCAGGGCTCTGTAGCTTCAATAGTATGCACATAGATACAAAAGATGTGGCCAGTTCCAGTGCGCTCCAGCTAATGCAAATTAGATTTGGTGCATGGGATCCTAGCAGATTGCTCGTGCAAGTGTCGGCTGGGGAAAGGTTGGCTGCCCCCACGCCTCAGGGTGTGCTGATGAATGCTCGGAACAAAAGGGGCGCCCCAGACCACCGGGGCAGCAAAAGCTCATTTCGTTTGGTGTGCCCTGATCTTATCACGGTGAAACCCGCCAGACGCACTCGGGGAGTGAAGTTCTCCATTCAGCCACCCCCCGGGCACAGCCACAGCAACAGCACCGTTCACAGCCCCAAACTAGTACGTCCGACTCCTGACACCCGCCCCAGGAGGCTTTCACGGCCCACGCTCTTGGGAGTTCTAACGAGGGGGCCAACCCTGGTTTTGTTTCCTAGGAGTTAGGCTGAGACTACCATCTCATCGCAGGTGGTGACTTACAGCTCCTCCTGACACAGGCCGGGTCAGAACGGGCATACTAGAGATCAAGGAAAGAGACAACGGCTCATTACCAGTCTCCTAAGCCAGTGACTCTCACCCTTTCCAGATGACTGTCCCCCTTTCAGGAGTCTGATTTGTCTTGCGCACACTTGCTTCCACCTCACTTAAAAACGACCTGGCTACAAAATCAGACAAAAATACAAGGGTCCCAGCACACTATTACTGACAAATTGCTGACTTTCTCATTGACCACATAACTACAATAAGTCAATTGGACTGTAAATACTGTACTTACATGTCCGTGTCTACTATATAGAGCAGTCTAAACCAGTCATTGTCTGTATGAAATTTTAGTTGGTACTGACTTCACTAATGCTTTTGATGCTGCCTGTTGGAAAGCTAGGCCAATATCTAGATAAGTCAATGTAACCCCTGGAAGACCTTTGCGTACCCCAAGGGGTACGTGTCCCGCTGGTTGAGAACCACTGTCCTAAGCCACCCAATTCCCCCAGCTCCCTCATTTGCACCTGACCAATTCCCTCCCCATCTTTCCACCCTCAGCCTCCAGGGCAGGGCCTTGGAGCGGAGCCCCTGGAGCAGCTCCGGAGCAGTGGAGCTGCAGGTTTTTGGCTGGAGCTGGAGCGGAGCCGGAGCCCAGCTCCAAAGCCCTGCTCCAGGGACAGCGGCCTTCGGAGGGTTCCCCCTCTGGGGCTGGGAATCAGCTGCTGCTGCTGCGATCAGGATTCATTGAAGCCCCGGAGAAGTGGCTCTATGGAATTGCCCCTGGTAACCACTGGCTCCTACCTCTTTAGATTACAGACAACAATGGAAGGCTGGTCCTGGCCCTCCTGGCTGCATGGAAGAGCAACAGATTTACTGGGGAGAAGCAAAGCAACCCCCCGTTCTGCCTGCGGATCAGCTGTGAAACTGCCCAGTCCTGAGGGCAGGCAAGCCGCAGGAAAACACCCAGACCCTGGCTGGAGAGCGCAAAGAACCAACTTTCCCCTTTGCACTTCCAAGTGCAGACCTGCTCAGGGAAGCCACCAGTGGGAATTACCAGTTGCTTTCCTGGCCACCTCTGCACATCCGAGCGCTGCACCCAGCGTGCCATCCGCTGTCCCACATAGCTGGGCACCGTATGAACCTAGGGTCACCGTAGGGCTGGTGTGACGACACATTGCACGCTGTCGGTGGGGCCTGAACCCTGGACCATCAGTACCAAAAGTACAGACCGGTGACGCTTGAGCTAAAGGAATCTCTCTGCCAGCTGGCAGCAGTAGAAGGCTCTTACCACTAAGGTAGGCCCAGCCGCTTTAAGCTGGTGCATTACAGCCAAGGGAATAAAGGGAGCCCAGGATGCATCTGTAAGAACTACATTCCCCTCTGACCTGCCCCCCAATTCCCCAAGCCCCCCGTGAGCTTGGCTTCTTCTCTCCCCATTGCCACCTGCGCTCACCCACCCACTGCCCAAGTGATCTACCCCTGTATGGTGTGCCCTGAAATACCCACTCCATTTGGACCCAATGGCCCCGTAACCCCCTGTATGGCCTGTCCCCATGCTCCTCCAGGCTCCCTTGTCCTTTGCCCTCCCTGCACTTCCCCCCAATACCTCCTGCATTTGCCCCCAGCACCCCATGATGTGCCCCTTCCTCCGATGCCCCCTGCGGGACATGCACCCTCCTCCCAGTGTCCTCTTCCTCCTGCATTTCCCCTCGGCCTCCTCTGATGTGCTCCTTCCCCCCATGTTCTCCTCATGATCTGCCCCCTCCTGCTGCATTTGCGCCCCAGTCCTACATGATATCTCCCCTTCCCCAAGCCTCCTGCATGACCTCCCCCTCCATTTGCCCCCAGCCCTTCCCCCATGCCCTGCCCCTTCCCACAGTGCTCCCTACATGACCTGCCTGCTTCCCCTGAATTTGCCCCCATGCATTTGGCCCCGTCCCCATTACCTACTCCCCTGCATTGGCCCCCAGACCCCTATGTCCTGCCCCCTCCCCCTGCGTTAACCCCCAGCTCCCCATGCCCTGCCCGTTCCCCCTGCATTGCCCCCCCATACCAGGCCCCCTCACCCTGCTTTGGCCCCCAGGCCTCATGCTCTGCCCCCCCCGCATTGGCCCTCGGCCCCCTATGCCCTGCCCCCCATATCCTATCCCCCTGCACTAGCCCCCAGCCCCCCATGCTCTGTCCCCCCTGCATTAACCCTCAGCCACCTATGCCCTGCCCCTGCATTGCCCCCTCCCCATGCCTGTCCCTCCCTCCCCTGGCCCCCCAGCCCCCCATGCCCTGCCCGCCTCCCCATGCATTAGCTCCCAGCCCCCCGCCCTCGTACCGGACCAGAGCAGCAGCTTGTCGTGCGCCTCCTCCTGGGAGCCCGAGTCGGCGGCCAGCAGCGTGGAGGTGGCGGCGTAGGGCAGCGCCGAGCCCAGGCAAACGCTGGAGCGGAGGCGCTCGCAGGGCGCCGCTCGCTTGCAGCGGTCCCGGGCGGCCGAGGCGTTGAGCTGCGCCCCGCGGCAGGCGGGCGGCCCCGGGCCCAGGCCCAGCAGCAGCAGCAGCAGCCCCCAGAGCAGGGGGCCCCGGCCCCAGCCCGCCGGGGCCATCCCCGGCCCCCCGCGCCCCCCCTCGCCCTCCCTAGGGCGAGCCGGGCCCCGGGGCCGCGGGCCACTCTGCAAACTCCCAGCCATCTTGGCCAGCCTCGCCCCGCGGCCCCCCCGCGCCCAGGATCATCCTAGCGCCCCCCCCCCCAGTATCCACCCCTCAACCTGCCCCCTTCGCTCCCGCAGCCCCGGGGGGCATTCCCGGGGCAGGCTGCCTTGCCCCCAGCACCGAGCTCCCCAAAATGTCCCGCGGGAGGGAGGGACGGGCCTTGAAAACGCGGCTCCCCCCCCTTCCCAGCCCCCGATCCTTGCGCGCACAACCCAAAAAGTTTGCAAGGGAAAAGAGGAAAGTTGGAAAACAGGCCACCCCCCCGCGGAATCCTCCACCTCCCCCTGCTAGAAACTTGTCTTGCGCCTTCTCCTTCCCTGCCTCCTTTGTTGTCCTTGCTCCTTTCTCAGGAATGCACAGGCTGGAGGGAGCCAAAAAGGGCGAGAGGGAGCGAGGGAGCGGGGCCCTCCCCCTGCTCCGCACGGAGAGCGGCAGGAGAAACGTGGGGAGCAGAAAGGCAGCCCCTCGCCTGGCTGCCTAGCAGCGGGGATCTGTCTGCAAGTAAGGGGGAGGCAGCCCCCACCCCCAAATCGGGGGCCGGTCAGCCGGCAGCAGCGCCCGGGAGAAGAGAGCTCCCCTGGGGCTCGAGCTTTTATGGCACATTTTGGGCAGGACAAAGGGACCGCACAGTGCCCCGGAGCAGGGGAGAAGTGTGTGGGGACGCGTGTGTCTTAGTCCAACTCCAGGTTGTTCCACTTCCAGGCGCTGCCCTTCGGCATCGGAGCCCGATCCCGCTCGCTGCCCTCTGCAAGGGAAGCCAGGTTCATAGGATCCTAGCCCCTGAGGGCTGGAAGAGACCGCAGGAGGTCCTCGAGTCCCCTTCTGGAAGCGCCCTGCTTTTGAAAAGGACTCGCACCCCCCGATTTGTCAAACGCGGCTGGGAGCCACAACCTCCGTCTGAATCCGCCCCCCCCCTTCAAAGCCTTTGTCCGCAGACCCTGGTTTGGATCGCAGAATCCAGACCCCCCGGGCAGTGGTTTTCAAGCAGGGGGAGGGGCGGGTCTGTGAGCCCCTTGGGGGTCCACAGACTGTGTCTAAGATTTCCAAAGGGGTCCGCTCCTCCGTTTGAAAATGTTTGGGGGTCCGCCCATGAAAAAAGGTTGAAAACCCCCGATCTAGGGCAATGGCTCTCCACCTTTCCAGGCTCCTGTACCCCTTTCAGGAGTCCCATGGGTCTCGTGTACCCCCAAGTTTCTCCTCACTTAAAAACGACTTGCTCACAAAATCACATAAAAACACAAGTGTCACAAAAAGAACAGGAGGACTTGTGGCACCTTGGAGACTAACCCATTTATTAGAGCCTAAGCTTTCCTGAGCTACAGCCCACTTCATCGGATGCCGTAACTCAGGAAAGCTTAGGCTCAAATAAATGGGTTAGTCTCCAAGGTGCCACAAGTCCTCCTGTTCTTTTTGCAGATACAGACTCACACGGCTGCCACTCTGAAAAGTGTCACGGTCACACTACTACTGAAAAGCATGCAGACTTCCTCATTTTTACCATATAATTATAAATCAATTGGAATATAAATATTGTACTCACACTTCAGTGTATCCTAGATACAGCCCTCTAAACAAGACATTGTATGAAATTTTAGTTTGTACGGACTTCACTAGTGCTTTTTACATAACCTGTTGGAAAACTAGGCCAAGATCTAGATGAGTTGAGTACCCCCCGGAAGACCCCTGCGTGCCACCAGGGATATGTCGACCCCTGGTAGAGAACCACTGACCTAGGGCAGTAGTTTGGGGCTGCTAATGCCCCTCCCCCATCAACCTAAGGTTTTTGGAAGTTCCCCCTTTCTGGCCCAGATCTGTGATCATCCGTTTTCAGTAAATCCTTTCAGTGGATTTTGTATCACTCCAGAACATATTTAAATATATCTTACACATTAATGATATATATTATTATTTAGCTATTGCTCACCTATAGAAGAGCTACGTATTAGCTCATTTCATGGAATATCAGGGTTGGAAGGGACCTCAAGAGGTCATCTAGTCCAACCCCTTGGGGCAGGACTACCAATCCCCAATTTTTGCCTCGGATTCCTAAATGGCCCCCTCAAGGATTGAAATCACAACCCTGGGTTTAGCAGGCCACTGCCCAAACCACAGAGCTATCCCTCCCCCCTGTGGATTCTCCAAGCCACTTTTAAGCCCCATTGTGTAGATCCTAGACAAACTAAACATAAAAAACCAACAGTCCCTTTGCAGCTGAATTTACAATCTGTATTTCCCCTGCTGGTTCCAGGCCTGTCTTTGCCCCAGTTTTTGTTCTACATGCCCACCAGTGCCCTCTCCGTGGTGCAGACCCGCTTGTGGTGGCAGTCACGTTTGAAGACGGCACGGATGTTTTTACCACTGGCTCCAATTCAGAGCAACTGTCAACAACGTGGGGATAAAAACACCAGCAGGGCCCGGTCCCCGCTGGTTCCCCCGGGGGCTGCCTGGGGAACACTATTCATGGATAGGGTAGATAAATAGCAGGGTCTTCAGCAACCCAGCTGCTGCAAAACTTAGCGGTGGGGGGAGGGAGGCTGGACCCAAATGCACCACCCCTGAAACAAGCTTGTGACCTCAGCTGCATGCTGGTGCTCCAACCACCTGCTAACCTGCAATGCCAGGCAGCGAGCTGCCTGCAAATTCCCCATCAGCATGGCGACTGGGAAGTGGGTCCCAGCCAGCATCAGAGAGCAGTCTACTGGCCCAGTCCCAGACAGCGCTCCCCTTTCAAGTCGACTTTTAGGACAGTGAGTGTACATCTGTATGAAGAGAGGCAGCACGGGTCTAATAATTAGGATGGGGGAATGGTGCCAGATCACCTGGGCACCGCATTTAAACCACCCCACCTCAATTTCCCCCTCTGTAAAATGGAGATAATATGCATGCTGGTAAAGAGCTTTGAGCATCTTACATAACAGATATGAGCACAAAGTTATGGTGAGCCCCTTTGTGCTAGTGGGGGAGGCTGCTGGGATTCAACAGCTGGGGTTCTAAGGTCAAGCCCCCCCAAAATTAAGCCCATTCAGTGTTTTGTATTTAAATATACAGACACAGCTGCTTAAATAATCTTAGGTTCTTAACCTCGCAAACGTATTGCTTTAACCCAAAACCACCCTAGGAAAGAAGGAGGATGTGTGGTGCTAACCTGTCCAAGGTTTTAGGGACTTTTTAAAACCAAGGAATTTCAGCTTAGGTACTGCCCAGCTAAGGGTGAGAACGTGGCCCCCTCACAGAGCCACTTACTACTTCGTATCTGAGAATTTCGATGATCTGCTTTTAAAGTAGTAAAGAGATTCTCAGGGAAAGATCCAGGGGGTGCTGGAAAAGGCCATGGACTGGGACTTGGGCTCTATTCCTGGCTCAAGCACCAACTTCCTGTCTGACCTTCACTTTGCTTCCATCTTGTCTGTTTAGACGGTGAAGCCAGCTCTCCACTCCAGCCTTACGTCGCTCTAACTACGTCACTCAGGGGGGTGAAAAATCCACGCCCCGGGCAGGATGTAATTTACTGACCTAACCCCCGATGGAGACAGCAAAAGGAGAGCTTTTCCCATCAACGTAGCAACTATCGATGGGGGCTGGATCACTTGGTGATTCCCTGTTCTGTTCATTCCCCCTGGGGCACCTGGCACTGGCCACGGCCAGAAGACAGGACACTGGGCTAGATGGACCTTTGGCCTGACCCCACATGGCCATTCTTACGTTCTCTCGCGGAGATGGATTAACTACGCTGACAGGACAGCTTCTCCCATCGGCCTAGGAGCATCTCTGCTTAAGCGCTACGGGGCCTAGCCGCATTGGTGCAGCTGCGCCGATGCCGCGTTTTAAGCGTAGACCTGCCCTAAGTGTGACGCGAGCAGACCAGGTGTCAGCTCGTGCCAAGGCCCCGGGGCCTCCATGGAACACTGGCAGACGTAGGGCTGGAAACCAGTCTGGCTCACGTGTGCTTACATGCTGGTAGAACAGAGGTTACGTTTAGCAGAATGTGATTAGTCTTTATGGAACGCCTGTCGGACGCTGCATGTAGCGATCTCACTTGTAAGCTGTCGCCCACGTTATAAGGGGTTTGCCTTGTAAACCTCTGCAACTCACCCTGCAGGAAAGACGCATTAACTCATGTAAGATGCTGGCTTCCTACAAAAGGTGTTAGTCCTGCCCCCCAAGAAGGCCCATTGAAACCAAACGAACCACTGTGACTCATCAATGAACAAAGATTTTAATTGCATTCCTCCCTGCCCCCCCCCCCCCCGCTCCCATGAAGAAGAAACCACCATGTGAATTCATCCCAGCAGCTCAAACTCTGGGAGGAAGGGAATAAAAATCGCCAAGAAGAAACTGGGGCTACATCCACACTAGAGAGCTTACAGAGGCACCTCTGTAATACTCTCAAGCAGCCGCTTTATGCCAACGGGAGAGAGCTCTTCCACCGCCATAATTAAAGCACCCTCAAGGAGCAGTGCTGGCGGGAGAAGCTCTCCCGTCGACACAGCGGTGTGCGCACAACCCCGTGTGCTGGCAAAACTTATGTCGCTCAGGGTGGGGTTTTTCATACCCTTGAGGGACGTAAGTTTTGCCCTCGTAAGTGGTAATGTAGACTGGGTCTCTGTGCTGCTTGGACTTCAGAAAGGGCAAGATTTCTAAGCAGAAGCAAGGGATCCCCAGCTGCTTGGCCTGGGTTAGCCCTAGAGGACATGTAGAGCTTGCATATTACAGCAGCTTCTAGTACCATTGAGTCACTCCAAGCAGCTTGACAAGCTCTTTGGGAGTGGAACAGGGTCTTACTGTGCGTTCATACAGCTCCTAGCACAATGGGGCTCTGAGCACAGTTGGCCTCTCCAGGCACTATTCATACAAACAGCAGATCAAGCTACTCCTTACAGGTGATTAGTAAAGAACAACAGCTAGGTTGTGGCTTCTGTGATGTCTAACGAGAGTGTGGAAGATTTCTCCTGCCCCCCCCACCCCGCCACTTGGTGCTTGCCTAGAAACCTCCAGTCTGGCTTTCCCCAGTTTTTGCTGGAGCTGTCTTTGGAGAGCCAGATAAGCAGGGCAGGGTCCTTCTGTGCCTTTAATTGACAGGACAGCAAGGGTACTGGTTCAGCAGAAATCTCATCTCCTGCTTGTCCTGTGTTTGAGTTACAGAGACATTAACAAGAGAGACATGTGCAGCGCTTGGGGGGTGGGTATCTTTGCTGCCCCCCATGTCTGGTCAGGAGCTATACCCCTTATAACACTAAACTAGGCCTTCCTTATCTCACTTGCCAGCCATGTCTGCAGCCATTCAGGAGTGGACTCTGAAGGAAGCCCCACGCCTGTCCAGCTAGGTTGGAGGGACAAGGGCTATGATGTGGGGAGACAGACAGCTGGTCCCCTGAGGGAACACAAGAAAATCCATCGAAGGAAGTTTTCCTCCTTAAAGGAGATTGGCCAGTGCTATCAGTCAGAGCTGATCCTCGTAGAGCTCAGCCCTCATTTATGACAGTCCTTGAACCAGCCCAGTTCTACTGTCTTGGCTTCTGAGCCAGGTCTCACCCAAGCAGGCTTGTATTCTCTACCCCTGGGCTGCTCGTCTGGTGGGACACGACCCAGCTGGGATGAGGGGGGTACTCACCCAGCACAAAGCCCACATCCCAAAGTGGCAGAAAAGAGACGGCCAGGATGCAAATCCCTGCTGCAAAGGATGGGGGGAATATGGAGGCGTGCCGGACAATTTGGTGGCTCCAAAGGGAGTTGAGAAGCATAGCTCTGTTTCTTCATGCCAGCCCTCCTCCTAGCCCCCAACAAAGCCCCCTGCATTAGCACACCAGGATAGGTGTGTGCAGTGTGACTTGGCCATTCCTTGCCTTACTCACATACAGTGTGTTTGGTCTGTACAACCCAGGCCCGCCCCAGTCATTTGCACAGAGACGATCTAGCTTTCTCCACCACGAAAATCTGCTCACAGCTGGGCCCTCCAGCCGTAGGGCTGGACTGGACACTGCTCTTTTACTCGCCCCTGGAGACATTAGCGCAGAGTCCCTGGCTCAGTCTCTCCCAGCCCGTGGAGCTGAAACATAGCCAAGGCGCTGGGGTGGGGGGTGGGGAGAGGAGACACGCAGGGGGACCACACACTGAGCCCAAAGCTGGCAGCTTCAGCCGGGGCTGAGCCCTCCCTGCCTTTCCCAGCAAGCTGAATGGAGCCAGCCGAAGAAAACCCCACCCCCGTTCACAGTGAGCGCGGCCTGCTGAAAAGCTGCAGCAGGGCCATCAGAACTGGGGGAAGGCACGGGGGGGGGGCCTGTTTCCAGGGAGGGAGCCTGGGGCCAGCTCCAGCGGCTGGAAGTGCAATGGGGGCGGATTCGGAAGCAGCAGAGATGGAGCCCATGCAGTTGCTGGCCCTCTTCCAAACAGCCCAGGGCCCAGTTTGTCGGGACGCCAAGGAGCGATCTCCGCTCAAGACCCTGAGCCCCTTCTTATCCCCTTTCAAAGAGGATGGGGCGGGAGAAGGGGCGTGTGGGAAGAGAGAGTTGTACTTCTGTGACCTCCCGGTGCCGTCGTCACCCAAACCCACGCGGTGCCTGCATGGAACCAGTAAGGGAGGAGAGGGCCCACTGCAACCCAGCAGGGCAGCGAGCAGCACTGGGCTGCAATTAGAAGAAAGCTCGGCTGCCCAGAAGGAAGAGGTTCCTGACAGCGAGGGGTCTGCTGGGCTGGGGGCACTTATGAGTAGACAGGACAGCCTCCTCAATGGTACAATTCTGTCCTGGCAGGCGTGCTGGAACAATCGGTGCTGAGAGCCACCGCACCAAACTGTAAACCCTGCATATAATGGAAACCACTTCAAGCCGAGAGGCAAGGAGGTGGTAAGACCCCTAATTCCAGCACCCATGTGCACAGTTCAAGGAGCATGGCAGGATAGATTCAGAGCCTGGAAAGGGACCATCACGCAGATCGAGCATGACGTGCATCACACTGGCCTCGAATTTCACCCAGCCGTTCCTGCATTGAGACCAGCAGCTCAGCATCAAACCAGGGCAGGAGCTGCCATCTTGGCCCCAGCACTGTTACCAAGTTGCATTCCCCTAGTGCCTAGGAGCCCCCCGTCACTGACCAGGCCCCTGCTGTGCTCGATGCTGTGCAAACAGGACAGACAGATGCATTAGGAAGGGAGAGATTCTCCAGGCCAGCCGCCAATTCCCCTTCCCAGAGTACTGTTCAATCAGGCCAGGGGCGGGGGCCTGAGCAGCTTCTACACCTTGCCCCTGCCTACACACGGGGGCAACACACACTCGAGACAAGCGCCACCCTACGAGCTTGGTAGACAGCGATTCTGATATATGCACTGACCCAAGTAGCGTAGCAGGCTGCTGTCGACTATGAAACCTCAGACGCTCCTGCTCCAAAGAGCACAGAGCACTCTGCTCCTTGAACGGAAGGAGAATCTGCATGAGCAATACAGTGCTTATGACCCAGTTGAGCTGTTCTGATTCCATCCAGCAGAGGGCAGGAGCGTGCACACGCACGCGTTTTATTCCAGGGCAGGTGCAGTACAGAGAAAACCAAACTGTAACTTCAGCCGGAACCCGACTTGCTTTCATTCTCCGCAGAAGCAAAGGAAAACATCACAGAGGAGTTAATTTCACAGACAAATATCGAACCCATGTGTTACTTACAAACCTCCGAAAAGAGAGAAGTCTGTGCCGTTCCCACCCTTTGTACAGTGTTCAGAATATCTATCTGTGCATGTTCCCAGAGGCCCGTTACAGCCTCTCCATGCCAGGAGGAGATGCTGCCTCTTGGGGGCAGGAGAGAACACAAGCAGATGTCATAGAATATCAGGGTTGGAAGGGACCTCAGGAGGTCATCTAGTCTAACCCCCTGCTCAAAGCAGGACCAATCCCCAATTTTTTGCCACAGATCCCTAAATGGCCCCCTTAAGGATTGAACTCACAACCCTGGGTTTAGCAGGCCAATGCTCAAACCATGTCCATCCACAGAGGTAACACACACACAGATCATAGGGTCTCGCCCTCCACCGTGGGGCAGCTAGTGGTGTTTGCAGGGCACACGCTAACTGAGTGTTACTGGCGGAGGGGAAGAATGGTTGTACCTTCCTCTGACCACCTGGCACCAGCCCCTGTCCAAGATAAGCTGCCCACAGGCATTAGGGCCGCAAGGGACTGTTACGAACATCTCGTCTGACTTCCTGCAGAGCACAGGCTGGAGAATTCTGCCAAGTGACACCTGGATCAGGCCCATAATGGTGGTTGAATTGGGGCAACTTTTAGAAAGTCACCCAGCCTCGATGCAAAGGGCCCACCTGATGGAGAAGCAGCCCCATCCCTGGGGAAGCTGTTCTAATGGTCCATTACTGGGAACAATTTGCACCATATTTCCAGTTTCAACTCTGCCAACTCCCAGCCCTGGGATCATGTTCCACCTTTGCCTGCTAGGCTAAGGAGCCCCCCAGTATCAAATATCTTCACTAGATGGATGAGCCACTGGTTCGGATGCAGCAAACCCTATGGGAAGAGATGCTGTACTGCTTTTCCTTTTTTCAGAGTAACAGCCGTGTTAGTCTGTATTCGCAAAAAGAAAAGGAGGACTTGTGGCACCTTAGAGACTAACCAATTTATTTGAGCATGAGCTTTCGTGAGCTACAGCTCACTTCATCGGATGTGTTCTCTCAGTCCCACCCTGCCTGGGTCACCCACGCCAGGCTGACGACTGCAAACCCGTTACCCCGATCGCTTCCTGCCACGCCGCCCCTCATCGCTGCCTTACACAAGGGGGTAGGGTGGGCATCTCTCGCCAGCAATGTTGGATAGGTATAGAGCGTTTGGATACAAAACTGCTTACCTCCTCCTGCCTCTGTGCTAACAGTGTGACTTCGTCCCCCTTAGCGGTGACACCATGGACACAGGTTTATGAGCCTGTTCCTGTCTGAGCTAACAGACTTGGTCCTTTAGCTCAAACAGTAGCAGCTTACGTTTCTAGAGCCAGAGATTGCAGGTTCAATCCCTGCGGATGGATCCAATCAGGAGCATCATCGTACACACAGCAGAGAGAGCTCAGCAAGAAAGCAGCTGCTCTGAGGGTTTAAAATCCCAAAATTCGAGGCTTGGGGGAGCTGAATTCTGTGTAGCCAGACTGGTAGAAGCTACCACCATTGATGGCCCTGCCAACTGGACTCTTCTGTGCCCAGAACTGGCCACTCCACTGCAGTCTCTGCTCTATGCTTGAGGGTCTGCTGCTTCAGTCCCTTCCCACAGCCAAGCTCCCGGGGCCGCGGGCCACATCGGATGGACCTGGAGTAGCCAACGCACCCTCCGATCTTTGGCTGTGTCCACTGAACTCGAGAGTCCAGAGCCAAGACCCACGAGGGCCTCCGGCTAGACTACAAACCCACAGATCGAGGGCTTCCCAGAGCTGCTGACAGCTGCTGCCTGCCACAGGGATCAGCTTTGAGAAACTCGGCCTCTCGGGAGGTTTCCAAGAGCCCAAACAGTCACCTCCAAGGCAACCCAGCTGTGTGCTGCAGAGATACCAGCCCTGCCAGGGACCGCGGTGAGTCTTCCCCGGCAGAGAGTAACAACGGTCAGCGCTGCCTGGGCAGGGACTGGAAGCCCTAGCGGTGAAAGGCTTCATATCCTGTGCCCAAGACCCACTTCAGACTCAGACGGTGCCCCCAGACTGGAGTCAGTGCCCTGGAGGGCTGGGCTCCAAACCCCATTCCTGCCCCTCCTCCCCCACCCCAGAGTCTGGTTTTTGGCAACTAGTTACATCCTCTAGCCCTCCCCCCTTAGCAGCCCCCTCCTGATATATTTAAGCCAGAGGAGCATCAGTAAAGATCAGTGCAGGGTCGGGGGCTGATCATTCTCCTGTCTGGTGTCACTCCCATCTGGATACAGGCAGCTGGTCCAGGGCTGGGAAGCTGGCAAGGCCCCCCTCCCCGTGCTCCAAGACCACACAAGAGGAAAGAAGCTTGTACCTGCATTATACCCCCCACCCCCCACTTACCTCCCTTCCATACCAGCCAGCCCAGCTGTGCCCTAGTAGCACCAATGCGTCAGCCTTCTAGGGGAAGACGCAGCCAAGCCAGCTCTCAAGGCAATTCCCAGAGAGGGCAGCTGGGAAATATTTTGCTCTTTTCCCTCTTAAAAAAAAAAAAAAACACACCCCAAAAAATGCTGCCCAAAAAAGGGACCACGATGTCAGTTACTTGGGCAGGGACGCTACAGATGATGCCTGAGATGCAGCAGCTTCTCACTGCCGGCCTTGGGGGCTGCGGGGGGGTCTTCTGCTCTCCGGGGGGCTACCCCCCTGTCCCGTCCCGTGCAGGGCAGGGTGAGCAATCGCAGGGGAAAAATGCAGGTCTCTTCTTCCTCCCCACGCCATTCCCTGCCGGAGGGGCGAGAAACACTTCCCCAGCAAGGAAGCCCTCGCTCGTCTCGGTTGGGTTTCAGTTCCAAGGATCCGCTCGGTGCTGCTGATTGTAGAGCTGCAGCTTGATCTGGTCTTTGATCTGGTTACTGAGGATCTGGGAGAGCAGGATTCCCACCAGCTGCAAGGAGAGGAAAGTGCCACAGGCTGAACCCCCCCGGGAGGACTCAGGAACAGGTGAGTGCGCGGCTCCAACTGGGAACAGCCGGCATCCCCGCCGGCCAATCGGTGTGCTCCCCTCCTGAGGTGAAGCCAATCGGAAAGCTCTCGCCCAGCGACAAGCACACGGCTATTGACGAGAATAACCGTCGTTTACGTCTGGTGTTAGAATCGTAGACTATCAGGGTGGGAAGGGACCTCAGGAGGTCATCTAGTCCAACCCCCTGCCCAAAGCAGGACCAATCCCCAATTTTTGCCCCTGATCCCTAAATGGCCCCCTCGAGGATTGAACTCACAACCCTGGGTTTAGCAGGCCAGTGCTCAAACCACTGAGCTATCCCTCCCCGCTCTCGAGAGAGACTCGCGGCCCAGGCTGGAGCTGGGAAAGGGGCGAGCGGGCCAGGCAAAGGCTCCCCCCACGCCCAGTAACTGTGCCGAGCCCGACCCACAGCCTGCTCCAGCCCCGGGCTCCCCCCACAGCTCTGCCAAGCTCCGCAGCCAGGGCCCCAGTGCAAGCCGAGGCTTCCTTAGGATTCCCCCCCGAGTTACACGCCCAAAGTCAAAACACGCCCTGAATTGGGAAGCAATTCTTCCCCACTCCCATCCCAGGGCATGTTAGCACGGACCACGGTGAGGGTTTTTTCCCTGCTCTCTCTGAAACACCCAACAGGGATTCTTCGCTAGGGTTAGATGGGTCCATTCTGCACTCCAGCCCCTGCCATGTCATGGGTGGGGGAGGGGGAAACAGCCCTTCCCCGTTGGAGTGCTTCTAGCATCCCAGACCCACCACTGACGTGGGGGGCGTGAATACACCCCTCAGATCTAGGAGTGCCCTATCCCCGGCTCCAAATCTAAGGAGCCATTCCCTTTTAATCCCTGCTCCAGATAACCTGGCTCTCATTATCCTGTGGGGGCTATACCAAGTAGGCTGGGCCTGTCCCCTGCTCCCTTCCGCCAGAGCTAACGGGGGTGGGTGGGTGCAGAAACCTCTCCCCCCCCCCGCAGTTTGAGTGCAAACACCAGACGCTCTGGCCCCAGCAGAGCGCATCCCGGGGGGGGGGGAGGAGGAGGGGGGGAAACTACCTGTGGAATGGCCAAGCCGAGCGCGATGCCCCCCAGCAGGAAGAGGTTGCTGTGAATCCAGTTCACCAGCTTGTCGATGCAGCCGTTGGTGTAGATGAACTCACTGGCCTCCAGGTAGTTCATGGCTTGCATCCCCTGGCCACACATGGTGTTGATGACGGCCTGCAGGGAAGCACCAGGGCAGGTGACAGCGAGCCGGGGCCCCGGGGATGGATAGCCTCGTGCGGCCACGCCTCGCACACCGCCACGGGCCGCACAAGTCGCTCCGGTTCCCTCGCACGCCTGCGGGATGGGGGTCGGGCTTTCCCTAGCTGCTGCCTAGTGGCACGTGGGACAGACCCAGGGACAGGTCCTGGCTTCCTTAGCCAACATGTCCTTGTTAACGTCAGGTTTCCCTGTATGCTCTCTCTCCCGCAAGCCCAAGCCCCAGCCCTTCCTAGTTCCCCCATCACTGGGGTATCTGGGCTCTGCAGCATGCTCCAAACTGGGAGAGCGGCCTCCTAGGGAAAGGGCAGAAGCTCCAGTGCTCGTGACTTTTCGGGAGATCCGGCTGCAGGGCATCACCTCGTCTGGTGTGGGACAGGCGGACTAGAGGGGATCCCATCCCTTCCGGACGAGGCAGCCAGGAGGAGCCATGACATACAGGAACCCACGTGAGCTGCTTTCCCATCCCACGGCATGTCCGCCGGGCATTTACCGACACAACCATGCAAGTTTCATGGGACTCCTTTTCCACCCAGTGTCTACAGCGAGGGTGTCTCCCTCATAGGAGCTGCTGGGGGGGAAGGGGGTGGGCACAAATGCATCCCTAGCGCAGCCTCATTCTCCTAGACCCACTCGGAGACCAGAGGGCCAGTACCTTGCAGGTCCCAGCCTACGTGTGATTGGTGAGAGCCTGGGAAACCCCAGAATCAGGCCCCTCGTTTGTCACCCAGGATCAGTGATCGGATCCCCCTTTTTCCTCGGGCTCAGAAACAAACAATAGCCATTTCTAGCTGTGACTGGGCCAGGGCAGCACCGGCCACCTGAATTGGCTCCCCCAGACACCCTGCCTCCAGAGGGAGAAGAATTAGCAGGGCCTACATCGATTCCTATACAATACCCCCAGCCCTCTCCTCCTACCACAGCCTTGTCACTCAGCTGATGGAGCTTCTTCCAAGCCAGCCAGGAGATGGCATGGAGAGGAGTCTACAGCCAGCCATGGCTACAGCCTGGTCAGCTGGAGCTGTAGGAACCAATGGGCTATGAGCACCCCCTAGTGGCATGAGGGTTTGTCCAGGGGCAAAGGGATCACATGCGGGACATGAATCACAGAAGTGTAGGACTGGAAGGGACCTCGAGAGGTCATCTAGTCCAGCCCCCTGCACTCAGGGCAGGACTATGTAATGACTAGACCATCCCTGACAGGTGTTTGTCTAACCTGCTCTTAAACCTCCAATGACAGAGGTTCCACAACCTTCCTGGGCAATTTATCCTAGTGCTTAACCACCCTGACAGTCAGGAAGTTTTTCCTAACGTCCAACCTAAACCATCCTTGCTGCAATTTAAGCCCATTGCTTCTTGTCCTGTCCTCAGAGGTTAAGGAGAACCATTTTTCTTTCTCCCTGTAACAATGTTTTGCATACTTGAAAACTGTTATGTCAGTTTCTCAATCTTCTCTTCTCCAGTTTAAACAAACCTAATTTTTTCAAATCTTCCCTCATAGGTCATGTTTTCTAGCCTTTTAATCATTTTTCTGGCTCTTCTCTGGACTTTCTCCAATTTGTCCACATCTTTCCCCAAATGTGGTGCCCAGAGCTGGACACAATACTCCAGTTGAGGCCTAATCAGTGTGGAGTGGAGTGGAAGAATTACTTCTCGTGTCTTGCTTACAACACCCCTGTTAATACAGCCCAGAATGATATTTGCTTTGTTTGCAACAGTGTTACACTCTTGACTCATATTTAGCTTGTGGTCCACTAGGACCCCCAGATCCCTTTCCGCAGTCCTCCTTCCTAGGCCGTCATTTCCCATTTTGTACGTGTACAACTGACTGTTCCTTCCTAAGTGAAGTACTTTGGATTTGCCCTTATTGAATTTCATCCTATTTACTTCAGACCATTTCTCCAGTTTGTCCAGATCATGTTGAATTTTAATCCGATCCTCCAAAGCACTTGCAACCCCTCCCAGCTTGGTATCGTCCGCAAACTTTATAAGCGTACTCTGTATGCCATTATTTAAATCATTGATAAAGATATTGACCAGAACTCATCCCTGCAGGACCCCACTCATTATGCACTTTCAGCATGACTGTAAAACACTGATAGCTGCTCTTTGGGAATGGTTTTCTAACCAGTTCTGCACCCACTTTATAGTAGCTCCATTGAGGTTGTATTTCCGTAGTTTGTTAATGAGAAAGTCAGAGACCGTATCAAAAGCCTTTCTAAAGTCAAGATATCTCACATCTACCACTTCCCCACATCCACAAGGCTTGTTACCCTGTCAAAGAAAGCTATTAGGTTGGTTTGACACGATTTGTTCTTGATAAATCCGTGCTGACTGTTACTTATCACCTTATAACACCTTCTAGGGGTGTTTGCAAATTGGTTGCTTAATATCTTCTCCGTTATCTTTCCGGGTACTCGAGTTAAGCTGATTGGTCTGTAATTCCGCAATTTGTCCTTATTCCCCTTTTTGCGAATGGCAGAGAGCACATGGTGGAGGAGTGCAATGCTACCCAGCTACTCGACTTAGAGACTTCCTTGGCCCTGGGTGCAGGGCAGCCACCAGAATTTGAGGGTGGCAAGGAGAGGTCCTGTTCTCAGCAGAACAGCGGGGCTGCTCTTACCTGATCAGCTGCATGCAGGCAGCAAGAGTAAGGCACAGAACAGCGCTCCCTGCTGGGGTTATCGGCCGTGCAGTTGAAATACATGTTTTGGGACCAGTCCTTGTAGGAGATACCCCCACAGCAACTGAACTGTAACGAGACAGCACAGGTCAAAGAGGGCCAGGGAAGGGGAAATTGGGCCTATGCCAAAGGGCAGGTCTTTAAAAAGAGGCCAGGTCAATTTGAATGGGCTTTTAATTTTTAGTAGGTCCTACATAAACAACAGCTTAAAAACAGAGGTAGCAGGGGAATGAAAGACTTCAATAAATACATTACTCCCCATGGAGGAGAAGAAACCTTAAGAACCAGGGAGACTGTCAGTTCGGGTCCAATTTAAAAGCGTCTGTAACGTGGCTTCATACTTTTCCAGGGTGAGACCCTGGGGGGGGGGGGGAAGACAGACACAGGGAACTCAAAGGAACCATGATTGTATTTCTTTAGCACTAGCCCCATTCCCTCCAGCCTCTGTCCCCAATCCAACATTTCTCATGGCCTACAGACAGCAGTGGAACTGGGAGAACAGGGCTCTGGGAGACAAAGGCGTAATAAGGGTCTGAGCAGAGGGGTGGGAGTATATTTAGACTCCAGATGTGCAACGCCAGCTGCACGACAGTCCTAGGACCAAGCCCGTGGCAGGAGAACAAAGAATCATTTGTGCGTATGTGCGAGAGAGTTCGGTGGGTACTTGTGACGAGCACGATTGGACTCAAACTGGGCGGGGTGTGGTGTCCGATGGCACCGCCCTCCCGCTGGAAAATGGGGGTCCACAAAGAAGCAGAAGGATGTGGGACTAGTGGAATGGGGTCTGATAGACAACGAAAGGGAACCAGAGAACTGTGGACACCCACAGCTCCAAGAAGGGATGAAGGGGAACAGATCCTGGCCCTGCAGCCTCAGAGAGGAGAGAGACCGTGATATGTGCTTTGAAAGGGAACTTGGGTCAAGGCAGGAGAGATGATTTCAGGGATGTTTTAAAGAGAGAGACTCAGCCATCCCCGCTACGGGGCGGAGAGACCCAGCCATCCCCATCACAGAGGAGGCCAGAGAGCTGGCCCAGGGCCAGTCACCCCATAGGAGGCAGGAGACCTGTTGGACGGCCATGCTTGCTGGCTCTTTAACTGGACCCACCTCCTTCTGCCCATAGTCGATGAGGTTCTGCAGGTCCAGGTCGTCGCGGTAATGCACGACGGCGTTGTTGATGATCTCGCTCACCTTCCCGCGTGCCTGGGGGAGGAATACCGAGAGGTCGCCAGGGAGATTTCCCTCCTACCAGCGTGCTTGCACACCCCTCGCCACTCGCACCTCCTCCCCTACAATTTAAGCTCACAGCTACGCCGGACGGGCGTCACCCCCAGTTTGTAGACCACACGTGGAGCCAGGGACCTGAACCCATGTTGCCTGAATCGCAGGCCAGTGGCCTCACCCCGGCCCATCCTGCCCTGCCCCCTCCACTTGTTTGGGGTGGGAAATATACTGGAAACCAAAATGCTGGCCACCGACAAGGACGACGAGGTCAGGGACCAAACCCTGGGGCAGACACGCCTCCTGCAGTGACAGCGAACCCAGCCAGCCAGCTGCACTCTGGTGCTCACGCCCCAGCAGAAGGCTGATGTGTTTGGGTCTCCAAGTCTGCCGGGGAAGCCTTGGATCAAAACAAACCTTTTCATTTACCTTTTCATTTAAATAAGATTTTAAAAAGAGGACAGTCTCTGTTCACGCCCAGACACCTTGCCTCCTGTTTGCGGTTCGGCCTCTCTGGCCCTCCATCCCCATGCAGAACATCCTTTCTCCAGAGGATCGCAGCTTAGTGAGGGAAGAAATCTATTCTCTCTTCCCAGGCAGCTCCCTGCCAATCCAGGTCTGGTCCTGCAGTTATGTTGGTGGATCCTACTCCCCCCACCACCACTTCAAAAGAACAATGCTCACCCCAGCTCTCTGGTGTATTTACCTTATCAGAGAAGACAAAGCCCAGCACTCCAGCTGCCAGCTGCAGCAGGAAGACTAAGGTCAGGCAGATTGAGAACTGCAGGAGAGAGAAAACAGCTGTCAGCAAATTGCCACGGAAGAGACAACAATGCACCATCTCTTACGGAGCAAGAGTTGCAGCTGCTTGGGTCACGGTGGTGCAATGTCACAGGGCAGCAGGACTCCAGGCCCATCACATTACATTCCCGTAGTGCCTTTTCACAGATTCCTATCTACTGACCACTTCACCCAGCACTGAAACGCAGCCACCTCTGGGGTGGAACAGAGCAGCTGTGTAGCCATGCACAGAGGACTGGTACAGGGGAGAGAGAAAACATCACTTTTGAAACTGCAGGGGACGTCAGAGAGGCAGGGTGGAGTTAATGCCCCGTGCTTGCAAAATATGCTGTGGGATCTTTACCATCCCAAAGTGCTCAGAGCCTGGGTTTTACATCTCTTCTGAAAGATGGCACCTCCTGGAGCACAGCGCTCCTGTGGCCCCTTGCCGGGTCACTGGTTCAGGGCTGAACCAGACACAACCCACCTCTAAAGCGTTGTCCATGTTGGTGCTAGCAAACCGATCCACCACGGAGAGCTCGGTGCAACCGCAGGAGAGCTGTACAGACTCCAGCGTCTGTTCTCCCCTGGCTATGCAAGCAGCTCTTACCAACACACATCCAATCAGCTGGAAGGAATGAGAAACCCTCCGTCTCTTCAGCAGAGATGCCCGGCTCAATGCCATTAAAGGCACTTTGAGTGGAAAGGGTCAGTTTCCCTGGGAGGCGCATGGTTAAGTATCTGCTGGGGCACCAGAGTTCCCCAGCTCTGGCCACTAGAGGGAGCCACAAGCTTTCCTGTAATCAGCATGGCTGGGCACCAGCCAAGATTTCATGCCAATGGGTGGGGAAGGAAATTGGAGACAGAGCAGAGACACCCTGGGTCCCATCAGTCCTGACGGCTGCCCAAGGTGCCAGTCATTGAGGGGGGACCCCCAAGCCCACTTCTGGTGGTTTCTGCAGGCTGCCCAGGTAGACAGCGGGGTCCCCATGAGGCTTCCCATCCCCTATCCTGGCTATAACCCCCATACGACTGTTCCCTGCTCCCCCGCCAGCCCAGGCTGGGATCCTGCGGCCTCCCGTCCCCTCACCGTCTGCAGCAGGCAGATGTTCTCACGCAGGGAGCCGATGCAGCCGCAGAAGGTGATCAGGAACATCAGGATGCCGACCACGATGAGCAGGATGGCGGGATCCACCGCGAGGCAGGCCATGGCCGCCTCTGCCAGGTGGGAGCAGAGGGGGTGGGGGGGGAGAGAGAGGATGCGAGAGCACAGAGCCGTTAGTCCAGCTGCACCACCCTGCCAGCAGGCCCGTGACAAACGGGAGCGGGGATGCGTCCAAGCCCCGTTTCACTGGACAAGAGCGGCAGCTTCTCCCCTCTCCCCCCAGATGGGGTTGGTTGCTTGGGTTAAATGCCAGCCGCACACAGCAGGCCGTGCTCCCTCCCAGAGACCTCACACCCCCTTAGCTGCGTTCCAGCCTCAGACCCAGGGAAAGGCTCTGCTCTCCTCCCCAAACCCGTCTGCTTCCAGGGCAGCCAGTCTCCCACCAGAAGGAGCGATCTCAGAGCCCCGACAAGGGGAAGGCGGCAGTCGCTCACCTGCGTGCTTCATCAGCCTGGCGTAGATGCCCACGGCCACCATCACCATCGAGATCATCTGTGGAGACAGGACGTGGAGATTCAGAGCCAGCCACTTGCTCGGCACTTCAGCCCACACATGCCGTGTCCCTAAATGAGGGGAGGGCACTGGGGGTCTCCAGAGGGCTCAGGGGATTGGCAATAGGATAAGGAGCCACGCTCCCTCCCCAGGCACAAGAGCAAATCCCGGTCAGCCCAGCCAAGGCTGAAAGTTACCACCATCTGAGGGGTGCTTGGGGCCTTGCTAAGTGCTAGAATATGGATATTCAGGCCTGCCTGTAAAGCGTTAAGAACTTAAGTGTATTTTTATCACTTAGCCAGTTACAGAGGTATAAAATCAGAGAATCAAAATCACCGTCCGCCTGTGTAGGGGCCTTCTCTCCCTAGGAGAGTCGGAGGCCTGGTTCTTAGGCAGGGGTGGCCAACCTGTGGCTCCGGAGTTAATATGCGGCCCCCTGTCTAGGCCCCAATTCTGGGGCTGGAGCTACAGGTGCCAACTTTCCAATGTGCCAGGGGGTGCTCACTGCTCAACCCCTGGCTCTGCCCCAGGTCCTGACCCCACTCCACTGAGCCTGCCATGCCCTCGCTCCTCCCCCCCAGAGCCTCCTGCACGCCACAAAACAGCTGATCGGGAGGTGCAGGGAGGGAGGGGGAGGGGGAGGCGCTGATCGGTGGGGCTGCCAGTGGGCGGGAGGTGCTGGGGGCAGCTGACGGGGGGCTGCTGACGTATTACTGTGGCTCTTTGGCAATCTACGTTGGTAAATTCTGGCTTCTTCTCAGGCCCAGGCTGGCCACCGCTGGGCTAAGGCCTTTGGCTACGCAGCAGGGGCAGCCATAAGCTGGGAAATGAACAGTCACGTTCTCCCATCCCAAATGAGTCACGTTGAAATAAGGTGGTGTTGGGCTGTTAGGAAGACAATCCTGTCCCGATAGTGCCCATCACCGCCAGATAAAGATGGTTAAAGAAAACTTAGTTTGATAGCATCCTGTCTGGCAAGAAATCACTTCTCAGTGGTTGTGAAACTCTCATTTCTGTATGTTTATCTTTATGGTCCCCACTTTTCTATTGTTCATCTGTCTGGTTCTCTAATTGTTTCTGTCTGCTATATAATTCATTTTGCTAGGTGTACGTTAATTAGGAGAGTGGGATATAATTGGTTGGAGAATGATGTAACTAGGTTAGGATTGGTTAATTAAATTTCAATAAAACGATGGGTTAAGGTATAGTGGAGAATATTACTATATAAACTAGGGTCAAACAGGAAACGGAAGGGAAATTGGAATCATGCTTGCTGTCTGCATGACAAGAACCAGGGGAGAGGGTGAAGGGAAAGCTCTCTAACACTAAGCAGTGTGGATAGGGCCCGTGGGCTCTGTACCCACAGCTGCTATTCCTCTGCTGGGTGTCCTTGAATGAGTCACTTTGTGCCTCAGTTTCCCTTTGTCAGCAGGTACTGGCCGAGCTTCGTAAAGCACCCATCAGCCCCAGGGCTCAGAACGCCGAGTCTCACGGTGCCCAGTGTCCACAGAACATGCCGCCACGGCAGGCGGACGGCAAGGACTGGATGGGCCCTACAGAATGCACTCCCCTCTCACCCTGGTGGGGGATCCAAGCAGGGATGGGGGCAGTACACCGGGGAAGCGTCATCCCCTTCTCTGCGGGCAGAGACTTCACGCTGCAGGGCTGTCAGCCAGCTCCTTTCACCAACTCTGGATTCACACCCACACACAGAATCAACGCCTGGAGTGATGCTCTGCAGCCAATCCGTGTAGGGGGCGTGCGCGCCATACCCTCTCCAGGTTCTC
Source organism: Eretmochelys imbricata (assembly GCF_965152235.1). Taxonomy (NCBI): domain Eukaryota; kingdom Metazoa; phylum Chordata; order Testudines; family Cheloniidae; genus Eretmochelys; species Eretmochelys imbricata. Next base: position 355,627,724 of record NC_135572.1, read on the forward strand.
ACACACACACACACACACACACCCCCCTTCCCCTTACCACGCCCGGCTGGCTGAAAAAAGCCACAGCATTTCAAGCAATCCTGTTCTCCCACCGCTCTGTTCACCCTGAAACAGCCAGCCGCCATAGCCAGGAGCTAGCCGGGAGGAGTGGACGTGGATTCTCTCTGTTCCACAGGCAGGCGGCAGTTGTGATCCGCAGACCCTACAGCCCCCTTGCCTACTGCTCTGTACAAGGCTGCCTGGCGCTTTGTGCTGGCAGACGAGTATCAACGCCCAGGGGAAGAGGCCGTCTGATTCCTGCGTCTAACCAGATTCCCAGCGAGCCAGGAGCAAATCCAGAGGGGAAGCTGGCGCCAGCCCCGGGAGGTAAAGGGGAAGCTGGCAGCAGGCTTGCCTCAGAGCCCCCTCACTAAATGCCACTGCAAAAGGAGGCTTAGAACCAAGGCTGGCCCCCTCCAGCCCCTGGGGGAGAAGCCTTGGTAACAGGCTTTACCAAGAGGCCATCATTTATCCAGCGCTGCCCAACCACTAGCCTGCTTTTTGTAGCTGGAGGAAACTGAGGCTCAGAAGCGAAGCCGCTGGCCCATGGCCGGTGCCTGGGGCAGAGCTGAGAATAGAGCCCAGGCGTCCCTACCCAGTGCTCAGCCCACCAGACTGCGCAGCCTCTGCTAGCCACTTCCTTCACTTGGGCCTCACATGGTACGTCCACAGTGCCGTTAAAGACCCCTGGCTAGCTGGCTTGGGCCAAGGGGCTGTTTAGCCATTTGGGCTGGGACCATTTGGGCTGGGTCTGGAGTTTGGGCTCTAGGACCCTGCAAGGTGGAAGGGTTGAGCCTCCACACAGCAACTCAACTGCCCCTTAGCCTGAATCAGCTGGCACGGGCCAGCCGCGGGCGTCTAATTGCAGTGTAGACCTGTCCCTGCCGGCTGGAAGGTAACAGATTCCTTCCAGGCTTCCCCCTGGGCTGGACTCTCTGTATTGATCTCATTACAGGAGGCACCAATGACAAGGCTGAATTCCAGTGTCAGTGGGATGTGAAAGTGACTTTTCACACTTGCTATGAACTATCGGGACAGGGAGTGGGGAGTACCATACGCCTATATTAGGCAAAGCCCTGATTATCGGGACTGTCCCTATAAAAATCAGGACATCTGGTCACCCTAAGCGTCAGCCACGTGCCCCAATTCCCAGGTGCTCCCATTACAGGGGAAGCAGATTGCTCCCCACGCCCCACTGCCAGGAATCAGGCCTGCTAACCCTGCACCCTCCCCACCCCACCGCAGAAGGAAGTTGCATTCTCATCGTTCTGCACTTTGAATCCAACCCTTTTTTGGGTCCTTAAAGGACAAATGGAAGAACAGAAGGTGGGAGTGGAGCGAACTTGACCACCATGGCTGCCACCCCCACCCCCCCCAGGACCCTGGACCTTCTTTCCTAACCCTCAGGGACATCCTGAGGAGACGAGGCCAGGGAGAGGGACCCAGAGGGCATCGCCACCTCTGCTGGCTACAGCGGAATCCCAAACACCCTCTGGGATGAAACAGGATCGGACTTTAACAGCAGCATCGCGACTGACTTCTTCTCTGTTCTCCAAAAAGGACGGTAATCACCATGTGTGACACCATCAAAGAAACGGTCTAACAAGGGGCGTTTCCATCTAAAACTCTCCGCAGCGTAAGGGAACAAGGGAGGCTGTTAAAACGAAGCCTGACTCAACACTTCACATTTCAAATGCTTTAGCTGCTTTTCCTTCTTTTCTTTAACTTTACTAAATACAATGGTTTTTACCTGGTGCGTTTGCCATGGTGCTAAGCCGGCTGAGGGCTCTGCACAGCCGGCCTGGTTTAACACTGTTCAGTGAAGGACAGCGACTGGGTTGGGATAACCCCTTTGACCCATTTATTGCATCTAAATTAATACAACACCCCTCAAGGGCCTTTTGCACTGCTCCCAAGAGCCATTCGTTGCTGCAGGGCCCGCGCAGGCTGCGGCTGTCCTTTCCCGGAGCCCGCGGGGTGAAGGCGGACGGAGGCCGGTGAATTCAGGCAGTTTCAAGACAACTCTCTTGTGTTTGTGGCCCCTGCATCGCTGCCCCGATAAGACAGACCGCTCGCTGCTCCCCGGCAGCTCTGAACCAAGGGACGGGGAGCGGGATGGAGGCTTACAGGCAAGTCTATCAGGGTCACAAAGGCGGCCCCGGCTGGGGAAGGACAGTCAAGCCAGAGGCTCTCCCCACTTTGGCTTCCAGCCGTTCCCCTTGGCACAGCAGCTGACGCCCGTTCCTTCCCACCCGTTCTCCCAGGCGGGAAGCAGCTTGGTATCCCCGGAGCACAGGGCCACCCCTACGCAGGCAGGGAGGCCTCTTGTCACGCAGAGCGGGCGCAGGGTAAGCGGCACATCCCTTGCCTGGCTAATGGGTCTCATTCTAACTCGGAGGAGCCAGCTGCAGTTCAGCGTCCACTGCCCCCTACTGGCTGAAAGCAGAGCGCAGCTGCCCCCTCTGTGCCCCGTCTTGGGTAAGCGGGGCTCGGCCGCAGCACCCCGCCCTTGTCCTTCATGCAGGGAGAGCCCCCCCCGGCAGCTAACCGCCCGTCCTAACCCCCACAGACGGAGCGCGCTAGCCAGGCTCACCGAGCCGAGACACGACAGACGTCCAAGCCTGATGGATGCCAGGCGCACGGAGCCGATGCTTGGACACGGAGGCACTTGTCCTTCATGCACCGCAAAGCAAGGGACGGGAGACGCGCGTCGCCCCGCCCCGCCCCAGCCGCCACGGAGAGAGGGGAAGATGGAGGCCCGGCCACCCGCTGCGCGGTTCGGGCTTCCCTCGAGGGCCTTGGCACCGGTGACCTCTCCCGACGGAAGGGAGGTTGCGAGCAGGGGTGGGAGGTGACGGGACGGCTGCTCAGCCTGAAGGAGCCCTGGGCACCAGCCTCGGAAACAGAGACTGCCACAAGATGGCTGACAAGGGGGGCGCCAACTCCCTGCTTCCCTCACCCACTGCTAAAGCACCGAGGGGCGGGAAGAGGGGAGAAATCTCCCAAGCTGTCCAGTCAGCCCCCAACCTGAAGCAGGTCTCCCACATTGCATAGGGCCAGGCAGTGCCCTAAGCAACCAGGCAGGATGCAGGGGGTGCAATTCCTGGCGCTCGTGGCCTATTCCCCAGGCCATCCAGGGATGGGACTGCCACACACCCACCAGCCTGGCAGGGACCAGCCACTTACTGTGACAGGCCGATGCCCACACTGGCGCAGCACGCCCAGATGGCGTGGAGGGGACGTTCTCCCTGACCCCACGACACCCGAGTCCACAGTCCGTGCGCCCACTGGGCCTTGCACAAAATGCCACCTTAGCCTTTACCCGGAGGGGCAGGGGAAAATAGCAGCTTCCTCGGCTTCTCCTTCTGCTGGGGAACTGCTCAGCACCAGGGGGGTGTTTGCTGCCCTGCAGAGACAGGGAGTCAGTCCGCCCCCTTCCAGCACCTCCCACCCCCCCAAAGACTCTGTGGGGGTTTGGAGCGAACGTAAAGCATCAGAGCCAGACACAGGACACATCATGTCTCCTCTGCCTCACTAGCCTGGATGCGGGAGGCTCCTGCTAGCCCAGGCAGGAGCTGAGCCCTCAGGGCAGAGAGGAGGGGAGACCTACATTGTAACAGCAGCTACGGGGGCTGCCTGTGGCCCCACTGTGACCCCCCCCCCCCCGGCCATCTGCACCCCTTCGCTGGGGCCATTTTAGTGGGTAGAGCAAACCAGTCAATGGCAAATTGCTCCCTCTCTCCTGAAGCCATGAGGTTACCCCCTGCCCCACCCGCTCAAGCAGTGACCATCCATCCCTCTGGGGCTGGTCGCATCTCTGCCCCATCTACCCCAGCTGTGACCTCTCCCCATTCTCTGCTTACCTGGGCTCACTTCACCCACATGGCTGGAAGGGCAGCAGCCCCTTCTTTCCTGCAGGGGGTGCTCGGCGGGTCACCAAACCAGCCTGAGACCCTAGCAGAGGTCTCCTGGTGGCCATAACAATCCCACCCAGCCCCGGCAGGGCGCAGAGCCAGTCCGTTGTCACTGCACAGCGACGGCTCCCATTGCCTCGTACCTGGGATGGGGAGCAGCCATCTCCGAGCAGGCATCTCCGAGCAGGCATCCCTGGCTCCTCGTCCAGCTGGTCCACACCAGGGCCAGCCCCAGGCACACAGTGGGGAGTTCATGCTCTGGTTTATACTCTGCTGTTAGCATTTCATCAGAGGACGGGCTGGGCCCAAGGTCGGAGCTGCTCTCTGCATCACTCACCCCCCCCACCCCGGCTGCCCGAGCCCTGAGAAATAGCCGACCCAGCCCTCGGGCACATGGAAGAGGAGGCTAGGCCAGGCCAGGCCTGAGAGCTTGCTGACTGGCCTTGTGCTGGAACCAACCTCTCTATTTCCAGTACTAACGCCAGGCGGCCCAGCTGAGCGGGCAGGAGCCAAGCACAGAGGCCCTTGGGCCGTTGCACATGAGCGGGAGCGCTTTCCTGGGAAGCCTAAGGTGGTGTTAGGAGGCTAACAGGTTCTGGGGGTTTAGGGAACCCTAGCAGGAACAGCCACCTCACCCCGGGGGCTTTGCTTCGCTGCTTCTTCTGAGAGCAACAGGGAAGCAAAAAAACAGCCCTGAGCATTTACATTTCAAACAGGACAGCCCCATGTTAAACAATAATCTAGGCGTTTTAAACACCCTTTATTATCTGAGCACCAGCCAAGCGCTCAGCCCTGTATCAAGCACAGACGACGGACAAGGTCGCTGCCCGGAGGAGTGCAGACTCTTAAAAATAATAATAAAAATCCTACCACCACCCAGCTCTGCCACAGAGTCTCTGTGCACAACCCCTCCCACCCTTCACATCCTTTTAGCCTGCAAGCTCTTCAGCACGAAGGCTGTCGCCTACCATAATGCAGCCTTGCTGCTCTTGGTTGGGGCCACTAGGCAATTAAACACACACACACACTTTTACAGAATCTAAATTTTTGCTTAAGTCTGATCTGAACTTCAGCTACAGGCAGGAGAGAAAAGGGACCTTTTCCACACAGCCCATCTGCTCTATGCAGTTCCCCATCTCAGCTGTATTGGTTCTCATACATGCATCTATCCCTGTCAGCCCTGCAGAACCCACACAGCTAGAGGAGGAAATCTGTTCTGCCTCCTACCCCAGCTGGTTTTCCCCACTTGCACCTCTGTGGCCTGTACGCCTGGAACACGCACAGTTTATATCAAACTCTCTGCTCCTTTAAATTGCAGACAATCCAGGAAGTTTTTGGAGAGTGTTGGGGACAACTTCCTGGTGCAAGTGCTGGAGGAACCAACTAGGGGCCCTGCTCCTCTTGACCTGCTGCTCACAAACAGGGAAGAATTGGTAGGGGAAGTACAAGTGAGTGGCAACCTAGGCAGCAGTGACCACGGGTTGAGTTCAGGATCCTGACAAAAGGAACAAAGGAGAGCAGTAGAATACGGACCCTGGATTTCAGAAAAGCGAGTTAGTTCCCTAAGGGAGTCTGATGGGCAGGATCCCCTGGGAGGCTAAAATGACGGGGAAAGGAGTCCAGGAGAGCTAGCTGTATTTTAAAGAAGCCTTATTGAGGGTGCAGGAACAAACCATCCCGATGTGCAGAAAGAATAGCAAATATGGCAGGTGACCAGCTTGGCTTAACAGTGAAATTCTTCAGTGAGCTTAAACTCAAAAAGGAAGCTTACAAGAAGTGGAAACTTGGACAGATAACTAGGGAGGAGGATAAAAATATTGCTCGAGCATGCAGCGGTGTAATCAGGAACGCCAAGGCACAATTGGAGTTGCAGCTAGCAAGGGATGTGAAGGGTAACAAGAAGGGTTTCTACAACTATGTTAGCAACAAGGTGGTGGTCAAGGAAAGTGTGGGACTCTTACTGAATGGGGGACGCCACGCAGTGACAGATGATGTGGAAAAAACTGAAGTACTCAATGCTTTTTTTGCCTCGGTCTTCACAGACAAGGTCAGCTCCCAGACTGCTGCACCAGGCAATGCAGTACGGGGAGGAGGTGAGCAGCCCTCAAATGGTGAAAGAACAGGTTAAGGACCATTTAGAAAAGCTGGACGTGCACAAGTCCATGGGTCTGAGGGAGTTGGCTGATGTGATTGCAGAGCCATTGGCCATTATCTTTGAAAATTTGTGGTGATTGGGGGAGGTTCCGGACAATTGGAAAAAGGCAAATTTTGTGCCCATATTTTAAAAAGTGAAGAAAAAGAACCCAGGGAACTACAGACTGGTCAGCCTCACATCAGTCCCTGACAAAATCATGGAGCAGGTACTCAAGGGATCCATTTTGAAGCATTTGGAGGAGAGGAACGTGATCAGGAACACTCAACATGGATTCACCAAGGGCAAGTCATGCCTGACCAACCTGATTGCCTTCTATGATGAGATAACTGGCTCTGTGGATATGGGATATCTTGACTTTAGCAAAGCTTTTGATACGGTCTCCCACAGTATTCTTGCCAGTGAGTTAAAGTAGTATGGATTGGATGAATGGACTATAAGGTAGACAGAAAGCTGCCTAGATTGTCAGGCTCAACGGGTAGCAAACAATGGGTCAATGTCTAGTTGGCAGCTGGTATCAAGCGGAGTGCTCCAGAGGTCGGTCCTGGGGCTTGTTTTGTTCAACATCTTTATTAATGATCTGGATGATGGGATGGATTGCACCCTCAGCAAGTTCGCAGATGACATTAAGATGTGGGGAGAGGTAGATATGCTAGAGGGTTTGGGATATGGTCCAGAGTGACCTAGACAAATTAGAGGATTGAGCCAAAAGAAATCTGATGAGGTTCAGCAAGGACAAGTGCAGAGTCCTGCACTTAGGATAGAAGAATCCCATGCACTGCTACAGGCTGAGGACCGAACGGCTAGGCAGCAGTTCTGCAGAAAAGGACCTAGGGGTTACAGTGGATGAGAAGCTGGATATGAGTCAGCAGTGTGCCCTTGTTGCCAAGACAGCCAACGACACATTGGGCTGGATTTGTAGGAGCACTGCCAGCAGATCAAGGGAAGGGATTATTCCCCTCTATTTGGCACTGGTGAGGCTACATCTGCAGTACTGCATCCAGTTTTGGGCCCCTCACTACAGAAGGGATGTGGACAAATTGGAGAGAGTGTGGCGGAGGGCAACGAAAATTATTAGGGGGCCTGGGCACATGACTTACAAGGAGAGGCTGAGAGAATTGGGCTTATTTAGTCTGCAGAAGAGAAGAGAAGAGAAGAGAAGAGAAGAGTGAGGGGGGATTTGATAGCAGCCTTCAACTACCTGAAGGGGGGGTTCCAAAGAGGATGGAGCTTGGCTGGTCTCAGTGGTGGCAGATGACAGAACAAGGAGCAATGGTCTCAAGTTGCAGTGGGGGAGGTCTAGGTTGGATATTAGGAAACACTATTTCACTAGGAGGGTGGTGAAGCACTGGAATGCGTTACCTAGGGAGGTGGTGGAATCTCCATCCTTTGAGGCTTGACAAAGCCCTGGCTGGGATGATTTAGTTGGGGATTGGTCCTGCTTTGAGTGGGGGGTTGGACTAGATGACCTCCTCAAGTCTCTTCCAACCCTAATATTCTATGATTCTACGAAATTGCCACACAAACTCCACCTGCTCAGGATGGCTGCACCCCGAAGACTGTGCTACACTAGAGAGATTTTTGCACAACTTTCTCAGCATTGTTCACACTGCTTCAGCTCCATCTGGATTAGGGTTAGCGTTATCCACACCTACTCTGTGGGGTGGTCTGCTCCCCTCGGTTGGTGGCTGGGCCATATATAGACATTGACAAGCTGGTTACAGCTTTAGCTTACAGACCTGGGGTCCTTAGAAAGGCCCATGCTTTTAGATCCAGAGGTCTTAGGTTTGATCTCTGCTGCCAAAGACCTACCCAACTGCAGCACAGCTGGGCTGCCAGGACTGCAGCCAGGGCTGGCTTTGTACAGCACGTTTGTATAGCACTAGGATGTAATGCAGGACGTTGGGTTGTTAAATCGAAGTGAATAATCAAATCAACTGAAGCATTAGCTATGTTCTGATGGCGGGGTTACTTGGGATCACGGGCGAGGCAAAGAGAACAGCTGGTTTTTCACACACGACAGGGGAGGCAACAGAGAAGAAAGAATCAGTTTGAGACTTCCAAGCGGAAGCAGTTTCCTGAGAGAAAAAAAGAAAAAATGCAGAACCCCACGGTGCCATATTTTCTTGATCATTACAGCCCTTTACACAGACCCACAGATGCTGAGAGTGTCCCGAGCCGCCAGAATGCCAGTCATTTCACACACACCTCCCACTGTAGGTTGTGTCTGTGCCAGGCCATTCGCACCCCCTCGCCCAAAATCCCCTACTGCCTTCATCTGCATCAGCATTCTCTGGCACTTCAGCAGCCTTTGACAGCTAATCCTACACGGAGCAGGCCTGGGGCACATGGTGCTTAAAACGCTAGGGGGAGGCAGTTCTGTGCCTACACTACACCAGCCACCCCCCACTGCAGTGCAGCTAACTGAACCAAGGTCCAAACAAATCCCAACTCCACTGGAGTGATGCAAAGTTCTGCCCGGGACAAGTGACAACATTTAAATGCATGTAAATGACTCAGTTCCCCCCCACCCCACCCCAACACACTGACTTCTGGATGACTGCACACGGGGCCTGCTTTACTGCTCCAATACAGACATGGCTGAGTGACGGATCACGCGCACCAAGCAAGCAGCAACTGGGAGACCTCCAAAGGGGCACAGCAGCCCCAGGCTGGAGTCTCTCGGCCAGAGAAGAGCAGGCAGGAGAGAAACTCAAGAGCTGAAAAGGAAACAGGCCCACACAGTTTGAGTTTAGAGGTATCCCTGCTCGAGGGGCTGAAAGGAGCCTGTACCTGTTTAGAGAGAGAGAGAGAGAGAGAGAGAGAGTGTGTGTGGGCCGGGCAGGCCCTATACCCAAAAGGGACTTGACCCCTTCCCTATGAGATGGAGCTATGAGCATCTCCAGCCCTAGCAAGGAGCTTGGAAGGGCCAGGAGACCAGCAAGGGACAGGCCAGGCCAGCCCTGCCGCAGGAATTCCAGCTGCAGTTTCATTTCATCCTGTATGGACCAAGATTTTCTTTTTCTGCCGGCCATCTTTCTTCATCCCATTCAGACCAATTTTATCCCCCCCAGGCTGGTGAGTTTTGCACTACGCGCTCCCTGGCTCACTCGTGCTGGCACGCTGCACGTCCGCCTCACACTCAGAGCACATCCAGGATGCAATTCTCTTGGATCAAAGGAGCCCTGGCACTGCCTGAGGGCCCAGCTGGCTGCCTGGCACCTCTGTGGGGCACCCCTTCCTCTCCCACCGCACCCATAACCACCACAGCCCAGCTCCAGAACCCAGGTGCAACTGCGGGGGAATATCAGGTGGCCCCGACACGGCGGGCGTGTATAGGCCAGAGAGACGACGAAAACACAAGTAACTAGTCTGGACGTGGTGGAGGGGGAGCAGCAGGCAAACAAGCATGCCAGGGCTTTTCAAACAGCGCCGGAGCGAGTCAGCCAGCAAAATGGCTCTCGGGAGAGGAAACAAATCTGTGCTGGGGGAGAGAAATCCAACAGCAGCCTTCACACAGCAGGAGAAAGAGAACAGTGCGGCGTGAGCGCTTGGGGCAGTCCCCGCTTTCGATTTTAAAGGGACGCAGCAGCCTAAATAGGAGTCATTTCACAGTGTACCCTTTCCTTGGTTACATCATTAAAACAACAACATTTTAGCAAAGCCCGATTTACTTTACTAGGGGCGTTTCACGCCATACTTGGCATTAAACTTGACCAAACTAGTCAGTTTCCTTCTATAGGCGGCACTCACTACTAGTTCCCCGCTCCTGGGCAGGCGTACGCCTTTACCTCTCTGGTGCTTTTCCTCATAATTTCATGAGAGCTTTTATATCCACACTGAATCAAATCCATCCCCATGGATACCTAACGCACGGCCTCTGTGCGTCACTTTACCTCCTCTATGCTCCAGAGAGAGAGAAGGCGGATGAGGTAAACACATCTTTTACTGGACCAACTTTTGTCGGTGAAACAGACAAGCTTTTGCGTCTAGGGAACACTGCAAACAATAAGGGGCTTAAGTGATATACAGACACCATATGCTGGTCTAACGCAGGGAGTGAAATTCACACAGCATTTTTTGGTAAAATCCTTTACAAGATTTTAATGTGCTGGGCATTACACAACTGACAATCCCCTTCATCATCTCCCCCAAAAACCACCGTTCTATTTTCTAAAGCATCTCCTTAGCACAGTGGTTCTCAAACTGGGGTCTATGGGCCCCTGGGGGTCCATGAGGGTACTCCAGGGGGTTTGGGAGTCATGTGCGGCTCAAAGGGACCGTGAATCATGTCCAAGGCTGCTGGCCCCACTGATCAACTCCTCCTCCTCCCCCCCAGGGCCTCCTGCATGCCGCAGAACAGCTGTTCAGCAGTGTGCAGGAGGGGCTGGGAGGGTGGGGGAGGAGCAGGGATGGGGCATGCTTGGGGGATGGGGTAGAAAGAGGCAGGGAAGAGGGGGAGCAGGGGTGGAGTGGGCACAGGAAGAGGTGGAGTAGGGACAGGGTCTGGAGCCGAGCAGGGGTTGAGCACTCCTGGGGAAAATTAGAAGTCGGGTTGGGGAGTCCCCAAAAATTTTTAAATCAAAATGGGGGTCCTCAGGTTGCTAAAGTTTGAGAACCGCTGCCTTCGCGGATTCATTTTCTTTTCAAATATTTTGAACAGACTGAAGTTACAGGGGTTACAAAGACATCTTCCATGGAGGCAGTTACGCAAGTTACACACGCAGCCTCTTGCCAGTGCTTAAAGTCATCCCAAAAGAGCAGGGGACCTGTTACCATCTGGGAGCTTCCGTAAAGCCAGCGCTGAATGTGGGCTCTTCACCAACATGGCTCTATTTTTAATTATTTTTAGGGGACAGGCATGCGCCCCCGCCCTGAATCAGCTGACCTGGGGTTTAAAAGTCTAAAAAGCCACCTTCTGACAGCATGTCATGGAGAAGTTTATCTATACAAAAACAAGTCAGTGGCCAAGATTTTCAAGCGAGCTAGTGATTTTGGAAGATTGGGAAGTTTAAGACACCCGAGGACACGTCTGTATTGCAGCCGGGGGGAAACCACAGCCACACTTGTGTTAGCACGCACGTTGCGGGTCCAGCGGAGAGGAAGGCTAGCCACCGAGCTAAGCCTAAGAGGCTGGGTGGGCTTGAACTCGGGCGTCTCGGCTGGTGCTGCAACATCCACGCGGCTATTTCAAACCCCAGAAATGTGAGTCTGCGCAGCTGGGCCGGGCAGCTCGCTGCCAGCTGCCGCGTAAACATCCCTTCAGCCCCTCTAGGGAGTCAGGAGACATCAAGGACATCCAGGCAAACGTTTTCAAAAGTGACTTGTATGATTTTGCTCCTCCTCTCTGTCCCGCTCCTGCCGCCCCCCCCCCCCAAATCTGTGGATGTTAATGGCTGGTAAAGGGAGCAGGGAAGGGACACACAAAAAAACCAAACCCCATAGGCTAGACCAGAGGTGGGTAAACTTTTTGGCCCGAGGGCCACATCGGGGTTGCAAAACTATATGGAGGGCCAGGTAGGGAAGGCTGTGCCTCCCTAAACAGCCTGACCCCCGCCCCCATCTGCCCCTTCCCACTCTCCGCCCCCTGACTGCCCCCCTCAGAACCCCCAACCCATCCAACCCCCCTGCTCCATGTCCCCTGACTGCCCCCTCCTGGGAACCCCTGTCCCTAACCACCCCCTGGGGCCCCACCCCCTATCCAGCCCCCACTTCTCCCTGTCCCCCGACTGCCCCAACCCCTATCCACACCCCCAACCGCTCCCCTGGGGCTCCCCCGCTCCCTGCCCCCTTACCATGCCGAAGCCAGCCACGCTGCACGGCAAGGGCAGCAGGCCAGAGCGCTGGGGGGGGGCGCGCTGAGGCTGCAGGGGAGGGGGGACAGCAGGGAAGGGACCGGGGGCTTGCCTCCCCGGCTGGGAGCTCAGGGGCCGGGCAGGATGGTCCCGGGGGCCGGATGTGGCCCACAGGCCGTAGTTTGCCCACCGCTGGGCTAGACAGACCTTAACGCCCCCTCAGACATCGTGCGTTGATGGTGCCCGCCTATTTCTGCAAGTCCGTTTTGTCTAGTTAAGCTTGTAAGCTCATGGGGCAGGCACGGTGTCTTGCTCGGCGTCCGTACAGCCGCTCGGACGTGCTAACACACTGGGAAAATACAATCCCAAGGCGGCCGTCTAGGATGGCGGGAAACAATAGACAATTTAACATTCAGAGCATCCGGCTTTTGTTAGCGGCAATGTACAAAATACAGCCCCTCTGCAGAGTCTGGGTGGGTTTGTTCTTTTACATGAAGCCCTAGCCGCTGGAGGAGATAATTTCACACACTGCTCAGTCTCCACCGCCCCCTGCCCCCCCCCGCCACGGGGATGCATGGAACCCAGGGTACGGCTACACTGCAAAGAAAAACCCACACAGCGACTCAGCCCCTGGGTCAACTGACTCAGGTTTGCAGGGCTAAAAAGGCAGAGTAGAGATTTGGGCTCAGGCTGGAGCCCAGGATGAGAGACCCTCCACCCTCGCAAGGTTTCCTAGCCCGGGGTTCAGCACAAGCCACAACTTCTACATTGCTGTTTTCGCCCTGCAGCCTGAGTCCTGTGAGGCGAAGTCATAGAACCACAGAATATCAGCGTTGGAAGGGACCTCAGGAGATCATCTAGTCCAATCCCCTGCTCAGAGCAGGACCAATCCCCAATTTCTGCCCCAGAACCCTAAATGGCCTCCTCAAGGATTGAACTCACAACCCTGGGTTTAACAGGCCAATGCTCAAACCACTGAGCTATCCCTCCCCCTACAGGTGACCTGGCTCTGAGATTCGCTTCTGCTGATCTTTTATGGCAGTGTAGACAGACCCATTGTGACCTGCTCAGAAAGCAATGACCAAAGGCAGGTCTGCAGGGCAGAGATAATGGGTTGATTCTCGACACCGCGGAGGACCACAGTTCCCACTGAAGTCCATAGGGGCTGGGGACACCAGCCTGTCTGGGAAACAGTCCCTAACTTTCCCCTTGCTGCTGTAACTCGGCGCTAAGCCGGGGTCAATCCTCTGCATGCAATTCTCTCGTCCGGGTTTGCTCTTCCAAGCACCTAAATCTGCAAGGCTGATGGTGACTCTGATTAGCTCACCTTGCTGAGAGCAGAACCACATCACACCAAGCCCTGTGTGTAGAGGACTGGGGTGAAAGAAACTGAGAATTTTTCCTATTACAGGCCCTTAAGTTTTACAAACTGCATCCAAGTCCCCACACCTCCCCCCAGTATAGAGAAGATTCTACAGCTCGATTCTGCAAGGGGAATTCTATACAGATGCTTCCCTCTCTAGCTTCTGCATTTCTTTAACTGCATTCAGGTGGCCGCACTTCCCCAAAGGGGCCGGGGAACAGGAAAGCAGGTCCCTCTTCCTCAAACTGCCAAGAGTGCCTTGATGGGACTGCACTGGGTGTGGAGTGCCCAGGATTGGGCAGGAACTGGGCGGGGGGGGGGGGGGGTGTGTGTGTTCCCAGCTGTATTAATATTCACTGCACTGCAAGCAAAGCTCCCTCCCATGGAAGTTAAAATAATCAAAGCCACCCAGTCAGTGCATCTCATTACAAAGCCAGCGGAAAGCGAGTCACGCCCGTGGGACTCAGCCGATCCCTGCCACTTTCCTCCAGGGGCCCCGCCTCTGCCCCAAACCCATTACGCTCCTCTGTTCAGCTGCCAGCATTGCTCATTAGCTATATAAGGTGCTGTAATCTGCATCCCGAGGCTGGGGCGCGCCCTCTCTGTTGGGCAGCCAGACGGAATATAATTCAATTAGCGGCCCAGCAGGGAACACAAGCCAGGGTTTCCACTTAAGGACAGGACTCTGCCCGCCCCTGCTGAGAACTGAGTTGTAGTTACACACCAGAGCCCTGCTCCATGGGTTAGTTCAGCCCATATGGGAGGGCTTCCCCCAGGAATGTATCCCCCTGCCTGCCACTTGGCGTAACCTCTAAACCTAACCAGCCTGATTTAACTCTTTACTTCCTACCCGTGCTATTTGCCATGGATGCGGGGGGTGGAGGGGTGTGTCAGCTCTGTGACCTGTCAGAACCTCCTCCCCAGGCAAGCCACATAAAAACAATCACACTGACAATTGACTGGATTAGATGAGCTGTGAAGGAAAGTGCCAGGCAGGTAATTGGATAACGCACGCAGCAGTAATTATGGTGCTTGCAAGCCGCACAGGAAGCCCTGGCACAGCCGGCTCAGCCTGGCAGGTCTCTGCTTAGACACATGCAAACAGCATTTCTTTTGGGGTGGGGGTTTTGAAGCAGGGGGCCACTCCTTCACTCCCCCCCCCATCACGTTTTCCATCCCCACCAGCCAACGGCCCCCAAATTCCCATCATTCTCTTGGGATACGCAGTGAGGACAGACTCCACAGGGATGTATGAATTCAGAAGGCCAGTGGTGAGGTCTGCAATGCTCATCCTGGCCCGCGGCCTGCTCCAGCCCCCAGCATTTCTGCAGCATTACAAGGAGGTAGATGGGGGGGGGGGGGGGGGGGAACGGAGACTTCTCCACACACACATGGAATTCATTTGCACCTTTGACCAGGAATTGCTGTGCCCATCTACAGCAGCAGTGTCAGCTAACCAAGAGGCAGGGCTGGTGGGCTCTGAAAGGAGCCCCCCTCAGCCAAAGGACATTCTGAGGGACACCGGTTCCTCTTTGCAAAGGGGAAGTGCAATTACTACCATACTGAGCCTGGACGTTTTGCCACCACTGTCCCAATCTCTAGATCACAGCGTGATCAGGCTGGAGAGAAGCGTCTGGAGTGAAAGCCCATCAGACCAAACTAAGGACAAAGAAATAAGCACAGCACAGGGATGTGCCTTATAAGAAGAGAAGGCAAGAAACTGCCAAGAGCTTGTCTTCCTCCATGCACTCTTCTCTCAGGCTGCAGATTCCCTTTGGCCCAGATCATGCCAAAGCTGCACCCACAAGGCTGAGGTTTGTGACAGAAGTCCCCCTTACTAGGGGGCCAATTCGGCTGGGTATGGAGCCTTTATCAGAGTGACCCTCATCTGACCTCGTTGCACCTTCTGGCAGAAGAACTCTGTGTTCTTTGCAAGGGACAACCAGTTAATCCTCAAGGCCTCTGAGTCAAATCCCTGTTTTACAGGCAGGAAAAGTGACCTACTGTGGCCTGCGGCAGGTGTATTTAGAGCTACACTTAAAAGTTTTGCTGGAATAGCTATGTTGGTTAGGAGTGTGCACAAAAGAATAAATACACCTCTAAACAATACAGTCATGCTGGCAAAACCCCAGTATAGATGCAGTTATATGGTGGGCTGTAAGTCCTTTTGCTGGTATACCTTCTTGTGTAGGCAAGGACTGGGAGTCCAATAGCATAGCCAGGAATATAACCCGACTCACAGGTCCACCAGCTCTGACCACTAGACAGCGATGTAGATACTCACTGAAGAGGGGCCTTTACAAACAGATCAAGGCAAGAAAGCTGGAAGCAGAGGGTTCTGCTAGACTGGAATTACAGGGGGCTTTTGGGGCAGTTCCTGGCAAGCTACAAGTGACAACCCTGTGAGGTCTTGCTTCCCAGTTAGAGGGCCGCTCTAAGGATCTCAGCTATTAAAGAAAATATCATTGGCCAAGGAAGGGTTCGAAGTGCATTGGGGGAGATAAACAGGTGACCCAGTAGGTATTTCCAGCTGTAAGTTTATTCTACGCTAGAAATCAGTCAATTTCATGCTTACACTGAGCTGGGCCAAGTCCATTCAGACGCATGAGATCAACTAGTGAAACTACCATATTCGATGCTTCCTCCTCTTCTTGGCATTTTACAGGGAGATGGTTAACACCGTAGTGTTCAGAGGGGACAGGCACTGCACTAGGACTGCAGGGGTCAATGCAAAAGGGGGCCAGCCAGAGAAAACTAACCATCAGTGGATGTGGGAGGCCATTGGGAAAGGAGATGGGACCTCAGCTCCGTTTCCAGGGGACAGGCGTCCACCCCACAAAAAGTCACCTTCCTAACCAACCCTCTCAGCAGAGGCAACAAGGAACGAACGTGCCACGGAGACTGAGCTGCTCTGACTCCAAGCTGGCCCCGGACACGGTTAGAGAACATGGACAGGAGGCTGTGGGAAGGCTGCCATTGTCCACGCGGTCCCTGTTCGGCAACGCGCGTGCATTTCTAGCACAAGACCCCCGCTGGCACGCGGCTCAAAGGAGCTCCTCTGAAGCCCGCCAGTTTACAGGAATTTGCTGGGCACAGCTGTAAGGTTCATAAGTTCATTGGGAAAGGCACATCTGACCAAAGAGCTGTTTACAAGGCTGACCAGGTAGAAAGATCTGCTCCGATTTGTCCTCTGGCCTGTGTCTATCCCTTCTCAGACACTGTGGTCACCTAGCAAAGGTATTCTGACTATGGCAACTCCAGTGAGCGCCGAACACTTGGCTGAACTATACCAACCTGGGAAGAAAGACAGCAAAACAGCTGAACCGCAAAGGATATTCTACATGGCACCAGCTTCACGCAACAGCACTGGAAACAACCAGCCAACCTGATGGTGCCTACAGGGTAGGGCTGGGCATACAGTCCTAATTTGTAGTCATTCTAAGCTCTAAAAGCACCTTCTTCTTACCCCAAGACATTACTCCAGTTAGTAAAGTGAAGTGAAGTCACCATTGATATTAAACAGGCCATGTCAGCTAGAAATACAGTCGATTTAAAAATGTTCTAAGTAGCGTCCCCAGTGTTGCAGTGTAGCAATCACATTTTCCTTTAAAAATAAAGAATCTCTCGGTCTCTGGCCTGTCGTTCTCAAGAAAACCCCCACAAAGTAGAAGTGGAAACTGACTGCATAAGACAGGAACAAAGCTCTGCAGTGGGTTTAAAAAACCACCAAGGGATGTGTGATTTTTAAAGTCAACGTCCCTGTAAATTCTACAGACTTTGAAGGGCAAGGGGAGAGCCATGGATACATTTTTTCCCCCCTTACCTCCCTTAATTAAAAGGCCTTTTTTGAAGGGGGAAAAAAAAAGGAAAAGAAAAGAAAAGAAACCTGACAAGTATACGAGATATGGGAACAAGTCACCCGATAGCTGACTGGCCCCCCCATTCCACAGCCTCAATCAATGCAGCACCACGTAGGTGCCTGTGTAATAGAAATGCACAGAGCAACGAACATCAACAGAGACAAAAGGTGTCCAATTTACGTTCAGCTGGTTATCCAAAGGGCCAGCATACCCTGACACGACGATGCCACTGCTGATAGTGGCTGAAGGTCTATGAGAAACAGTTCCGTCCAACCACTCACACAGCATGTGAGACATTTGCTTTGTATGTTCCCCCCCTACCCCCCCGCTTTTGACCGATTTTACACAATAATCAAAGTCTAAGTCTAAACAACCACCAAACGTATAAATAGGCCTCTTTAAGTGTAGTGTTATTTGCTGTTCCCCAATTCTCAGCCAAGCTCACACTAGGTTAGAGTTGCTATCTTTAGAACAGTATCCAGGCTGAACGAACTGATGCGATCACTATTCAGGGACCTTTCAGATATTATTCTAAGCTCCACTCCCTTCTTAAAGGGATACATCTCACAACTAGGTTAGAGACAACCTTTACCATGCCTGCACCTGTGTTGGAGGGAGTGGGGGAAACTGACAGTTTTATGAAACCTACCGAGAACAGAAATGCATTTTGTTTCTGGTTTCCTGGATTTTAAGATTCCCTGCTGGGAAACCGGTCACAACAGCTTCATGCTAGGGTGCAAGAGGCCAGCCACGAAGGGCACTGGCTAAAATGAAGCCAGTCCTCTTTCAGGTGCAGGTGAAGTAAATGAGAATTTACCCCCTTCTTTCGGTTTTCCTTTCAGAAGCCCAGGGAAGGGTTTTTTACGTATACAGTTTTTGTCAGGACAGCATCCTGGCAACTAGGTTTGTTCAGAATGAAAATATCAACCCCCCCCCACCCCAGCCAAAATTAATGAACAAGCAGAGAGAGGGGAAAGAAGAAGGAAAGTGTTTTTTCCTCTATTACATGGATAAAAAAAAACTGACTGTGCTCCTTAAAGAGCTGTGAGCCCTGTTTGGAACTGGGATGAAAAGAACATTAACTGGGTTGGATTTTATGGGGGTCATTTTCCTCCACCCACGGACCGTCTCACCGCCCTCCCCTCCAGCTCCCCCCACACCTCTGCCCTAAGGGCTCATCCCAGGCATGGCAATACCCTCGGGCCCCCCATGCCCTGCTGGCCCCCCTCGCTCCAGACAGGGAATCACCCCCCCAACCTCCGCCATGCCCCCCACACTCTGCCAAGGGACAGGGCTGGCTGCCCCTGTGCCCCCCGCCCCGGGTCTCGCCCCCACGCACCCAGAAGAGCAGGTTGAAGAAGAAGAGCAGGTACTTCACCAGCGGGCTCACGAAGGAGAAATCCTCCCCGTGGGGGCCCGCGGGGGGCCCCGCCAGCCGCCTGGGCATGGCCCCGGGCCCGCCCCGCCCGCTCACTGCCGGCCCATGGGAGCCGGGGCCGCCCTGGCCACCCGCAGCCACCGATCGACCGCGATCGCCAGCGCCAGCTCCCCCAGCTGGCAGACCCCAGCCTTGCCCCGCCCACCTTGCCCGCCCATTGGCCCGGCCGACCCCGCCGCCTGCCTCCCTATTGGTCGCTCTCCCCCCCGTCACTCCACGGCCGCCGCGGCCCCGCCCTGCTCAGAACGCTCTGTATCCATCCCGTCCGGCAACACCTGCGAGGCGAGGCAGGTCTTAAAGGGGCAGCGCCTGCTTCCCAGGGGCGGGGAGGGCAGGGGAAGGGCAGAGACTCAGAAGGGTGGGGGAGGGGAAAAGTTCTTAAAGAAGCAACGTGCCTTCTGCAGGCCCAGGAGAAGGGGAAGGGGTGCCCCTGCCAGACCAGCTCAGCTGGAAAAGGGGGAACCCCACTGGAGTCCGTGAATGCCCTTTGCCCAGAACGCTGCCTGCCTAGCTGCACGGGGATCTCGGGGCAGCTGCCACTGGGCAAGATGCGGCTGCGGTATCCGCACGGGAGCGTGCTCGCGTTCGCGGCCAGGGACAGCAGTGGTTCTCAACCTTTCCAGGCTCCTGTCCCCCTTTCAGGACTCTGATTGCGTACCCCAAGTTTCACCTCACTTAAAAACGACTTGCTTACAAAAATCAGACATAAACTACAAAGGTGTCACAGCACACCCGTGCTGAAAACATGCTGATGTTCTCATTTTTACCATATGCTGGTAAAACAGGGTGGATAAAAATCAATGATTTTTTTAAAAAAATATTAAAAAAATTGGATTTTTGATAAAATGCTTTTTGAGGAAAAAACCTGTCTCAAGATAGTTTTAATTAAGATACATTGTAGCTCAAAGATATCTCATCATAGAATAGGGATTATAAATTCTGATTCTACAGTATGAGACAATATATTCATGTAACGTTTAAGAAAAGTTTTGTAAATGAGTTCCAATATGTAAGGGGACTGTTGCCCCCTTACTAACATTCAGTGGGGGTGTTTTGGTTGGCTAGCTCCCAGTACTAAAAGGGGAAGGGTCTATGGGAAACCAGGACCCTGAGACTGATAGTCCTCAGGAACAATGGGGAGAGGCCAATGCTCCTGGTCAGCCTGAATGACAGGCTAATCAGAGAGTCAGGAGGCCAGGGAGGTCCTGTCCTCGTCCTCCGTGTGAGTTGGATTTTCCTGGGTCAGACAGAGTGGGGCTGACCTAAGGAGAAGCAGGGGCCCAAGCTAAGCTGGGGAGCAGAGCTGGGCCAGATCCAGAGGGACCAGAAAAGCAGCCCAGAGAGAGCAGACCCTGTCCTGGGAGCAGAGCTGCAGCCCCAAAGCCAGAGGCACAGCCCAGAGAGAGCAGACTGGCCCTGGGAGCAGAGCTGCAGCAACCAGAGCCGGAGGGGCCAAAGAAGCAGCCCAGGGAGCTGGAGGCAGAGCAGCAGCCCGGCAGAGACCGAGCGGTGCAGCTGGGGCTGGAGCAGTCTGGAGCTGGGTGCGGTGGGCAGCTGGGGAGAGCGAGGGGACCCTGGGCAGCAGGCCCAGCACAGGGAGACGCCTCAGCCAAGAGGCTCTGCAGGCCAGACTTGGATCGTAACCCCGACAGGGCGGGGGCGACACTGGGAAGAAGGGTCCTACCACTTAAGGCCTGAGAGCATGTGGCCACCACCAGAGCAAGTGTCCAACCCACAGCATCCCTGCAGCACAGCCAGGGCCTGAGAAGAAGGCCTGGGACTTACAAGGAACAGACTGTGAACTGCCCTGACGTTCCAGAGACACTGTTTGTGATGTTCCCTGCCACAGAGCAGGGTGATGTGTTTCCTTTAACCTCTCCCATTTTTCCTTATTCTTTTTACAATTAATTGTTGATTAATTAACTTGCATTTGCTTTAACTTGTATGTAATGGTCAGTGGGTCAGAGAAGTGCCCAGTGCAGAGAGAGTACCCCGGAGTGGGGACACCCTAGCCCCTGTCCTAGTTGACCACAGCAGGGTTGGGGGTCAAGCCCCCCAGGAATCCTGGGCCCAGCCTTGTTGGGGTTACGAGGACTCTGCCAGACAGGAGAGTGGAAGGGGAGTCCTCAAGGGCAGGGAGGCCACTGGGTAAAGGACGTGGGAGCGAGGACTCAGATCCTTTCGCTAGCCCACTTCCCCGGGGTAGTGCAGAAGCCAGGAAAGTTCCCCACAATAGTGGGACTATTGCCCCGCTTACAAATAGTTCATGGATTAGGGACCCAATTTTATGGGGTTCCAGCAGCTTCTGTATAGATTATTTAGGTTAATCTTTCTATCTACCCAATGGGACTCAGTGCTCAGTCTAGAAGATACCATCAGAGATGCTTAGTTTTGCAGTTCTCAAACTGTGGATTTGTGTCTCCAGAGATAACATGCTTGTTAACCGCAAAACTGTTCTAAAATAAATAAATATAGAGAGGTGAGAAATACTAGACCTCAACCCTATTGTCCCTCTGAAAATTTGTGTACACAGAGTCAATCCCTTACCTCTCTCTAAAAGTGCAAAGTTTCAAAAAGTTCAATAAATAGAAGATTGTTGGGGGCAGAATAGATCTGGACCAGGAGAAGAAGTCTGGAGATAAATGTGAGAAGCGAGGGACATATGCTTGTTTTGTTAAAATGTTATGTTTGCTGTTGAAAATAATCCAGAATACTTAATGTTGTTGTTTTAGTTAAATAAAACAATTTAAATGTCTGTCTGGTGATGTTCTCCTCCTAATACAGCATGGCAAGAAAATCCTCCAAATATTAATGATTAACTTGTTGAATTGGAGATAGTGCACCTCCCAATGACTTCATAAATACCTGCTTCAATGACCTTTGATAAATGAAATAACCAATCATTCATTTTATGATATAGCTGTAAAACTAATCTGAAAAGTTTTCAAAATAAATCACTGTTTAAAAATGTATAGCGTGTACCTTCTAAAAATGAAACCTACATCTATCTCTGAGTTGTGAAGAATATGTATTAAGGTTATAACAACCAACAAGAATGCACTGTTACGTAGAAAACCATGATTAAATCGAGTCTTCCTGACTAGTGATTTAAATCATGATTTAAATCAGTTTGATTTAAATCAAATCCACCCTGTTGTAAAATAAATGGATTTGAATATAAATACTGTACTTACATTTCAGTGTATCGTAGATAGAGCAATATAAACAAGCCACTGACTGTATGAAATTTTAGTTTGTACTGACTTCGCTAGTGCATTTTATGTAGCCTGTTGTAAAATTAGGCAAATATCTGGATGAGCTGATGTACCCATTGGAAGATCTCTCCGCCTTCGTCTGCCCCCCTCTCCGCTTCTTCTTTCTCCCCCTCCTTCTTCCCTCTTTCGGCTTCTGCTCTTCTGCCCTACATGTCCCTGCCAGTCACTATGTAAAATTAGGCAAATATCTGGATGAGCTGATGTACCCATTGGAAGATCTCTCCGCCTTCGTCTGCCCCCCTCTCCGCTTCTTCTTTCTCCCCCTCCTTCTTCCCTCTTTCTGCTTCTGCCCTACATGTCCCTGCCAGTCACTATGCGTACCCCTGGTTGAGAACCATTGCTGTACAAGACACAGGCAGAGACCATCCCTGCACTGCGACACTTACAGTTTAACAGAAACAGTGGTCGCTCGGTAGAGTGAGAGGGCTATGGAATTGACTTGTTATCCCAATCCTAAGTGTTAAAAAAAAATCACACCTCAGGCTCCAAAAGAGATTGGCTTAAAAATCATTAAAAATAATACAGTTTTGGGTCTTTTTATTTTCCTTCTGATTTCTGAGCTTCCGGGGGTCATGTCTCCAAGTTTTTCTCTCCAACCATGACCAAGGTGAGAAATGTACTTAAAGAAGAAAAACAAATGAGATACTCACATAATCACAGGCCCCTAGGGGCTAGGACTTCAAGAACATTAAACATCACCTGGCAATAAATGGCAATGACCGGCAATGCCCTGGGATGCCCGGAGTAAGGGATCACCCTCTCTTGATCCTCACATGCTTCCACAGATTCTCCATTCATTTAAGCTGTCAGAGAGCCACCGGCTACCCCCAGGTTAATTTGCTATTTAGAGCGCTCTTCTACACAAGAGATTGGCCAGTGGCAGACCCGTGAGCCAAATTCCTCTCATGGAAGTTCTACAATGGGGATCAAAGCTACCATCATCTTAAATGTGGAGTAACAGTGTGCAAAGAATACAGGTCCCAATCTGGTGTTCTAGCCCTGCTGTCTCTGCCATCTGCTATATCGCAGATGATGATTCTGCTCCAATTTAGGCATGTTTGCTGTGCATATTGCTGCTAACGATTAGCCTCCCTTGTTAATGGAGCAGAATAACCTGAGTTTCATGCCTGCCGACAACTGCAAAGTCCATATGGTGGTGGTGTGCACAGCACCTGACAGCCAGGAGGTCTGTTATGGCCGCAGATTATTACAACTCCTCTAACCTACACGTCCCTGCCAGTCACTTTTGCATTCAGCCATGAAGGAAACCCACAAGCAGAGCCTGATTCTCCTCTCAATATACACCAGTCTAAATCAGAGGAACTCCAGTGAAGTCAATGGGGGACACGGGTGTAAACCTGGGGTAAGGGAGTGGGACGCTTGAGCTTTCCTTGGCAAACTCTACCTCTGAACTCCAAAATCAAGGAACGAGTTTCTGCAGCAGGATTCGCAAAAAGAAAAGGAGTACTTGTGGCACCTTAGAGACTAACCAATTTATTTGAGCATGAGCTTTCGTGAGCTACAGCTCACTTCATCAGATACAATCTGTGGCCAGCATCGTGGATTAAGCAGCAGCAGGATTAAGACAGACTCCGGACGCCGCACCTTGAAATGGGTTAGAAAATCATTAAAGAACCAACAACAGATTTTTAAGCAAACCTGTTGCAATGTGCTGCAGGTTGTGATGTGTACATTCCCGCGTCTAGGGCACAGCTGCATTTAGGAGGTAGCAGAAGGGTATTTCATACAAAATGGGTACAAATAAGTTTGAGATCCTCATTTCACTGCAAAGGCCATCGCTTCACGCAGGGTCTGGAAAGCGATCTGAGACGCAGAACTTTATTTTGTAATTGAACTGTGTTAATGAGAGAATCACAACAGGGCCATGAGGCTGGTGACTTCAGCAATTCTGGGGCTCGAGCCAAGGAGATCCTAAGACAAAGCAGCCAAGGAGATTTTAAAGGCTTAGGAAACTTTTAAAATAAATGTAATTCCATGCTCTCTGTATTTCTCTTCCCTCATTCTTTATTATGAATATAGTTGGAATCAGACACCTCCATTGCTGTCTGGGGCTCCACAGATGCCACGATGCTGGCCACAGATTGTCCTGCTCCAAAATCTCAGGGCCCTGACACCTGAGCCAGGAGTGGCAGAAGCACCCTACAGGTATGGGGGGGGGGGGCTACAGGCACCCGAACCATGGCCCCATTCCCTGAGGCTCCACCCCCATTTGCTCCTCTCTGCCCCCTCACCCCCATCACTCACACTTATGGCTAGCATGGCCCCCTGGTCCCTCTGTTCTGGTGCCCTTGACCTGAGCTAAAGGAGAGTCTCCTTTTGGAGACACTGTACAGCCATGTCACGTAGGCCTTGGGGATTTTAGCAAAATATTCCCAATGAGTTATCGCCAGTGGGAATTTTTTTACTAAAAGTCCTTGCTGCAGAGTCTTTTGGGAGGCATTTTTATGAAGGGGATATTTGATGTATCAGAGCTGCGTTTGGCTGGGATGACTTCTGCTTTGTTGTCATTTGAAATTTTGTATAGCCTTTTCTTTAATAAAGGAGAAGTGGCCTAAATATTGATGCTGTCCAACTGGCACAAAGCACATTGTGAAGAGAAATGTTTTTATATTCCTTTTAATGTAAAGTACATTTATATGTCAACAGCCCCCAGAGGGGCTGGGCGCTGAAATGGATCAGCATTATGCCAGTGCCTGAGAATCAGGATGTGAAACTGGTCTGAGAAAGAAGATGAAATTTACCATTCTGGACTCAGTATCCCAGCTGAGAAAATGCAAAAGAGTTAACGAAACTGCAGATGCAGCATTGCCTATTCTTGCAATGGTCTCAAGAGTCTTGCAATTGGGGTCGGGGCTGGGCGGGGGGTTCTTAAAGTCCTTGATTGCTGGAATCATGTGGCTATCTGAAAATCTCAGCTTTCATTAAACAAAAAAAGTAAATTTCCAGCCCTCCTGGCTGCAGAGAAAAACCCCAGGGGGTGTGAACCCTAAAGTCTCCAACATCAGAAGACAAATAAAAAGAACCCCACATTTATGATTTTTTGAAATTTCAGCATTTTTGAGCCCATCTGAAGATGTCCAGGGTCTGACTCGTGATTTGGAGTTAGCAATACTGCAGAGGCAAAACTGCAGATGAGGTTTTAAAAACCACTCAGTTTGAACAATCTGAGGTGTTATTAGTAACAGACAAGGAATTTGGAGGTTTTAGGCTATAATTTTTACCTTGTGAGGATCACTTTAAAAAGATAGATGGAGGGTTGGGGTGAGGTCAGTTGGGGATTAAATCTAGGAACTTTGGCTCATTATTTATATCATACCAAAAGTGTCTCAATGAGTATTAAACGGGCTCTCACTCCAATTTCTCCTGATGACACGGATTGGTTACCTCACCACCTGAAAAACGCTGTGCCAGGCTATACATGGCTGAGTCATTCCCATTACCTGGAGTAAAATTAAACCGTGCACAGAGCGGCATTAATGGTTTTCTTTAATTACCTTTCTAAGTGCTTAGAGCTGAGAATTTCTCCGTTGCTGTCAGCACACCAGGCCGGTGCATTTTCACACAGGGCCAAGTGAATCCGGGTGCAGCTGATTCGACAGCTTCTTGGGGAGGGAAGGATGAGGCATGAAGTTGAACAAACCTGAGTCAGCAAAAGAAAGTCCCAGAGGATGGTTTATGGCTCTGCTCTGGTGCAAAACGATAACTCCTGGTTTGATCTTTTGTGTCACATTTTGGCCCATAAATCCGTGACTAAAGGCTGCAGATCATCCATATTTCAGCCTCTCGTCCACTGTCACGTGGGACTGTTAACTCAGCATTCATTACAGAGTCCAGTGGGAAGGAAACAGCCCGTCTCCATCAGGCTAGATTGCCTACCCCAGAATTACTCCCCAAAAGATCAAAGGGCTATAAAAACTGAAAGCTTCCTGCTAACCAACGCCGGATTTCAGGGTTCTGGGTTTCCCGTACATTCACTAATAACATCACAACTGACATGTAGAGCAGGACCAGAGTGAAATGCCTTACATTGCTTTAAGTTTTAGTGATAGCAACAATTATTTCCAGGGAAACACACAACATCGGACTCGTGTCTTAGGCCAGGTCAGCCACTTGGCACTAGGGGGCCTGAGTCTTCATTGTCCTGCGTCTTGTGTTGTCATTTATACCTGTGCACGAATGGAGAGTGTGGATTTTATAGCACTTTATACTCACTGGGCCCATAGTTTACAATGCGGGGGGGGGTTGACAACACAAAGTGTAAGGAAGTGGAAAATCCAGGCTGGAAATGGGAGAACATGATTTACTTTAGATTAAAGGGGAAAACAACACAAGAAGAAAGACCAAATGCACAGCTTCTGTGAGAGAGAGCACAGTGTGTTTATTATCCTCTGGCCAACAGGCAGCATGGGAAAGGAACACAAAATGGCAGATGCCCCCAGCAGACTATTTGCAATTTAAAGGAGCAGTTACACAGTTACACTCCCAAGGTTGCTTTCTACTAACTCGATAGTAACTGTATCATAGAAACCATATTACAGAGGACGAGGCACTACCCATAAGGACATTTACTGACTGTTCCTTAGTTAGAAAAATCATCGTCATCCTCATCATCCTCAGCAATCCCTTGATTCGAGGATGATCTCTACCACGGATTTACATATGGGTCCTGAGATGACCCATCTGGAGCTCCAAATCCGCCCGCAGCAGGTACAGACATTTCCTGGTGGGTCAGCTGCCTGCTGGGTGAAAGTTCTTTCTATGCCACATTTAAAACATAACTTTCCTTATTTGGGCTGAGATTTCCAGACTACCGTCTCAAACCTGTATAGAGCCAGTGCCAGGATCACAGCCTATGTCTGTCAGGTTTCAGAGATTTATCAATTCTCAGGCAGAAGAGAGAATTGTGATCCTCTAGTCTGACCTCCAGCATGATACAGGCCATAGAACTTCCCCAAAATAATTCCTAGAGCAGATCTTCTAGAGAAATATCCAGTCAGGATTTTAAAATTGTCAGTGATGGAATCCATCACGACCCTTGGTAAATTGTTCCAGTGGTTCATTACTCTCACTATTAAAAATTTACACCTTATTTCCTGTTGGAGTGTCCAGCTTCAACTTCCTGCCATTGGTTCACATTAGACCTTTCTCTGCTAGACTGAACAGCCCATTATTAAATATTTGTCCCTCAGGTAGGTACTTATAGGTTGTGATCAAGTCACCCCTTGATTACAGTTTAACCTTCTCTTTGTTAAGCGAAATAGATTAAGCTCCTTGAATCTATCACTGTACGGCAGGTTTTTTAATCCTTTAATTGTTCTTATGGCTCTTCTTTGAACTCTTTCCAGCTTAACAACATCCTTCTTGAAGTGTGGACACCAGAACTGGACACAGGATCCCAGTGGTGGTCGCACCAGTGCCAAGTACAGGGGTAAAATCACCTCTCTGCTCCTACTCCAGATTCCCTTGTTTATGGCATCCCAGGATCCCATTAGCTCTTTCCACCACAGTGCCACATTGGGAGCTCACATTCAGCTGATTATCTACAGTAACCTCCAAAGCCTTTTCGGAGTCACTGCTTCCTGGATAGAGTCCGCATCCGGTATGTCTGGCCGAAGTTCTTTGTTCCTAGATGCAGACATTTACATTTAGCTGTATTAAAACGCATATTGTTCGCTTGGGCCCAGTTTACCTAGCAATCCACATCGCTCTGTGTCAGTGACCTGTCCTCTTCATTATTTACCACGCCCCCAACGTCTGTGCCATCTGCCAAACGTATGCAGTGTAGTCATCGCTGGGTCGGTCCCAGGATATTAGGGAGACAAGGTGGGTGAGGACATATCTTTTATTGGACCGATCTCAGTGATGATTTTATGTTTTCACTTATAAAGATGTTAAATAACGTAGGACCAGGAACTGATCCCCATGGGGCCAGCCAATGCCATTTGGCTTTCTGGCTTTCCATAAATGGAAAGACTCCTATTGACTTCACTGGGCTTGGATCAGGCCCTAAAGGAGTTGCCGTGTTGTTCAGAAGGATGGCTGCTATTGGTGGCTGAAATGGTGTGCGACCATCAACAGAAGCTGGACATGTGCAAAATCCCCTTATAGTGCGAATGGCAGAGATGATGGGCCACTTTCTCAGCCCTGGTACAGCTGTTCTGTGCCACTCTGGTGGCAAAATCACCCTTACAGGGAGCAAAACAAACTTCGGCAAAGTGACCCACTCACATCATCAGCGGTATTGAGTCCTGACTGCAGCCGGCCCTTCAGCCCCTGTGGCAGTTTGTAACATTTTGTGCACCTGTCCTGATGTTTTAATTGTATTAGAGTTTAACAACTGGCCTGTTCAGTCCCCCACACCCACCCTCCAGCGCCATGGCAATAGGTGTATATTTAGGGGTCTGACGGTCCTCACTCGGGGGTTGGTTGGTCGGGCAGTGGCACCTAGTGATCAGACTAAGGCTGCTACCTCCCACTCCATCGGGCTCCCACCCAGGGCCCTTTGAGGACTATCTATGATCTGATGGCTGAGGCTGCTCAAGTGTGCCCCCCGCCCCCCAGCTCACTTCCTGTCCCCGCCCCCGGCTATTGTCCCAAAGTCACTGTCTCGGTTAAGGCAGTGTGCAGGGCATCTGCTGACCACAAGGCACTTTCCGGTGCTGTCATGCACTGGTAGCTCTTTTTCTCCTTCCAGGTTATGACCCCCCCGCCCCCCATCTCCTGGGCCAGCTCAGGCCCAGGGCTTTCCCTGCTGGGGTAGTCCAAACAACAAATAAAGGGAATTCCCAAAGTCCAGAGTTCCTAGGAGCAGGAGAGTGGCGTGCTTCCCTCTCTGGCTGTCTCTGAGGCAGGTCTTTCCTTGGAGGGACCTCCGGGCAGGTGTCTTAGGGAGAGATTCGCCTTCCCTTCGTTCTCCTCTGCTGGAGCTGCAGGTCTGTTCTCTTCCCTGGTCTGCCCCCAAATGAGCTGTTCCCCTGCCTTTTAACTCCTCCAGATGGAGGATTTGCTCCAGGTGTGGAGGGGTGGGGTCCAGAGTAGTTCCTTAACACCTTGTGGCCCAGTGTGGGGTTTGTACACCCCGTCACAAGAGGAGTGTGTTATATCCTATATAGACAATACCTAGCTCTTAGGTAGAGCTTTTCATCAGTTGATCGCAAAGCGCTTTGCCAAGGAGCCCAATATCATTATACCTTTCTTATACATGGGGAAACTGAGGCATGGGGAGATGAAGTGATGTGACTTGCTCATGCTCACTCAGGAAGCTGAGCCAGGAATAGACTCCAGTTCTCCTGAGTCCCAGTCCAGTGCTCTTTCCACTAGGCAACAGACCTTTTCACTAGACCTGGCTGAAGAGTCATTGTCCAGTCCATGAGCTGACAAATTTTTGCCAGTTTGGGGGCTGAATTTATTTAAGAATTCAATTTTTCTGGTATTCATCCAACTCTGGAGCTGCTCGAACATGGCCCCGATCCTGCAATGAGCATCACACAGGTAGACCCTGCAAGGCGCTTCACTGATTCTGCTCAAGTGGTCTTTGCAGGATTGGGACCCATATTTACACAATAACTTATGCAACAAATATTTTCTCTGGTATTTGACCAACTTATTAATTCTCAGTCAATGCACAGGTGTTACCTTCCAGTGCAGATTCCAGAGGACCTCAGCAAAAGACATGGGAACACCTAGGCAGCCAGCAAGACCAGAGTGCAATCAGAATACATACATGGATTCAGGACTCTGAGGGATCACTAGCCAGAATGAGTGGTCCATGAACTCATGATAACAGGAAGCTTCAGACTGGAATGAGCAGCATTTTGGGGACAAAACAGAACTAGGGAAGGAGCCTTTGTCTTGGATTCCAAACAAGTCATTTCAGGCAGAACGTGCTTTCGCCGAGATTTTCACTGAAAACTCCCATACCCTGTGTGGCTAGAATCAACAGATCTCAACATGCACCCCCTTTCCAACTTGTCTCATACAAGGCAGACATCAAATCAACAGCAACATCCATCCCAAGGCGAAGTTTACCTTGACTCTTTGGGTTGGCCTTTTAAATCTGTTTCTCTTTCCCTGACTTCTTTGCATGGTATGGATACTCGTTTTAAAGCTTATCTTTTCAACCAAAATATGAAGCTCCAACATAAAACCATAGTTATACCAGGACTGTAATAGGAAACAAATTAAAACAAACAGAGCAATAACTGTTAGCTATTTCTTCTCATCATGCCTTTATTGGGGAATATGCAGATTACATAGGAACATAAGAACGGCCATACTAGGTCAAACCAAAGGTCCATCTAGCCCAGTCTCCTGTCTTCTGACAGTGGCCAATGCCAGGTGCCCCAGAGGGAATGAACAGAACAGGTAATCACCAAGTGATCTATCACCTGTCGCCCATTCCTAGCTTCTGGCAAACAGAGGCTAGGGACACCATCCCTGCCCATCCTGGCTCATAGCCATTAATGGACCTTTCCTCCATGAACTTATCTAGTTCTTTTTTGAACCCTGTTATAGCCTTGGCCTTCACAACATCCTCTGGCAAGGAGTTCCACAGGTTGACTGTGCGTTGTGTGAAGAATTACTTCCTTTTGGGTTAGATTAGTGGGAATATTTCCAGTTCTATTTCTTGACCAGCACGTGGTGCTTGGAACATAACAGGAATTCTGAGCAGGGCAGGTCTACACTAAAAATGCTCTGCACCGATGGAGTTGTGCTGCCAGATCGCTGTACTGAAGATGCTCCTGTGCTGAATGGAGAGGGCTGTCCCATCGGCGTCATTAATCCACCTCCCCGAGAGGCAGTAGCTGTGTTGAGGGGAGAAGCTCTCCCATTGACTTAGTGCTGTCCACACCACGGGTTTGGTTGCTATTACTATGTCGCTCGGGGGGGTGGATCTTTCACACCCCCGAGTGACTCAGTTATACTGAGATAAGTCTGTAGTGCAGACCCGACCTCAGTTCTCATTTAATCATTGTCTCCTTTAAAATCAGTGTAGAGGGGGACGGGAGAAACCCCCCAACCCAGCTCCATCTATAAATAACTCAGAGTAGCGTGTGATGGATTTCACACAAGCAGTAGCCACTGGATGAGGTAATTCATCTGTGATGACTCCATAGCGACAGGGAGTCATCTTCCCCGCTCCTGTTATGAGCCTGGCATCGGTTTCCACCCAGCACTTTGGCTCATGTTCCTCAGGGTTTCATTCTTCGTGGTTCTTGCCATCCATCTCTGGTTTCTGCTCTGCTTTGTCCATTCTTGGTCCGGTGTAATTGACTTGGACCATACATTCCAGTCTCTCAGGTTGCCTTGATCCAATCACACAATACGATCTCCAGTGAAAATTGATCTCCCATCCCCGGTCCAGATTTGTCATCATCACAAAAGAAAACCTGCTGGCTGGTTGGACTAATCCAAGGTATAATTCTGTTTTCCCCTAATCACATGGTAATATGAGGTCATATCTTTTATTGGATTAACTGCATCCTGTACTGTGGGTTCCAATTTACAACTGATTTCTGCAGGCTTGTCATAGTGCAAACGTTGTACTGCACTGAAGGTTAATATGTTGAATTTTCATGCTGGCAATTACTGACTCTGGAATAGTATGAAGTGCACAATGTAATAGACAGGCTGGTGTGGGCAAGCATCTACTACATTTGGCTACCTGTGGATGATTTGGAGGCGTGACAGTATGTATCATGGTGATACCGTATTTTAGCCAAATTGCTAAGCGATATTTAATGCCGCAGCCACAAATGGCTGTTCTCCGTGTTGTTCGGTGACAAGATTGCCCAGGACTGTGGCTATCGCCGGAAGAGGAAGAACTGTCACCTCCAGGGGCTCGATGTTCCCTCCATCACATCCGTGGCCTAGTGGAAGTGTTACCGTTGCAGCACCGGGTCGCTAAAAGCCTTGTAGTCTAGCCATGGCCTTAGAAACGCACTAGTTTTTAGTGCACAAGAGCTGACTGAGCAAATCTGAGCTCGTTCGAAACATGATCCTTAATTAGCATGGGATGGGTGCTTACAGATCATGGAGTGTGTCTGGCAAGTGGCAGAACAGCCATTTCAACCACCGGATAAATTCAGCCCCACTTTAGGCAAAGGAAGGACAACACAAGGCCAGATTTTCAGCTCGGTGTAAATCAGCACGTCTCCTGTGACTTCAGAAGTCTGAGCAACCCCTAGGCAGCTCTAACACATGCCAGGGCCTGCACCGATTGGGCCCTAGCCTCAGGAATCTGGAACCAGCTCTCTGGTGCCCATTCCCAGCTGTGCTGAGTAGATCTCTGCACCATTACGGTGCAATGACTTAGTTAGTCCTAAGATTTGCTCTCATGGTGGCCTTGAGAAGTTAATGGCAGGCCACCTGGGGGCTCAGTTCCTGCATGCTCTTTTCGCTTGTCTTGGTTCAATCCTCCTTGAATAGGCCTGGTGACCCCGACTCCCTCAAGGTCTCATCTTTTGGTATAACCAGGAACCAGGCTGAATTCTCCCGGATGTTCCAGTTGTCACATAGGCCTTGCGCGTCTGAGTTCAGAGGGAGCATTTTCTGCTCACGCTCTATCTCACTGGATGACTGCATTAGCAGCCCTCTGGTTCACTGCAGCTCTTTGAGTCTAGTTAGAAATATGGCAGCTCCCCCATTTTAGCATCACACTCAGACACTCATACTGCCACATACTGGCTTGTGCTTGGCTGGGCTACCTCCTGCCGGAAGATGGCAATGGTCCTTTGTGTTAGTGACAACGTCCCTTGCTGCTCATCGAGTTCAGGTGTCCTACAAACCAGCCAACACTGAACAGCACTGCCTCAGTTTCCCCATCTGTAGCTCACCATCACGTAGGGAAATCAAATTTGTGTTTGTAAAGTACTTTGAGATCCTCGGAAGGAAGAGCCGGCAAGGGATTAACAACTTAAAACAAATGCTGCCAACAGAAGCAGACATTTACCAGCTCCAAATACAGCCAAATGCAAAAGCTAATTAAATAACCAAGCTTGCAGGCCCACATTCAGGGAGCAATAGGTGCAATCCCATGGGAGCTGCCTGGGCCTCTCACCCCCAACCTGCATTTGGCCTTTAGCATGGCACACTTTGCATCTCAGAAATAAGATGGGAAATCCCCATCAGGCAGCTTTCCCAGCTACCCACCAAAGCACAGGGACAACGGCATGAAATGCTTTGCCGTTAACATCTGACGGGAGAACCAACCTATGTGCAACCTACCTGCCAGGTACCAAGGGCCACAACAAGGGCTGGGTTCAGCCTGTCCAAGGGCCCTTCTCTAAAATACACCGAATGACAGCTCATGCTGGGCTCCTATTTCTGGCTCTGGGAAATTAAAATAAACCCTGGCAGAGCAACGTTGCAGGTGGGTCTTCTCCACTCGTCAGCACTTGGGGGCCTTGGGAATATGGAACCAGATGGATCTTTTGCTTTAGCGAAAAGGGAAGTCAAAAGAAACATGAAAACCCTACAGATAAATATTTTACATACAAGAAATCGAGTGAGACAGATCACTGCATTAGGAATTTGATTTCAATGGGAGTCAGGTGCCTAAATACCTTTAAAATCTGGCCCGTCCTCAACCCCTTAGTTCCAAGTAATAACTGGCCAGGCTTCTTGAGGCTCAGATCTCATAGTCCCAGCACAAACCATCTCAGAGGACCAATTAGTCGCGGTGGTAGTTGAGTGGCGGCTATGCTGCACCAGTTCAGAGACCCGCTCCGTGAGCTCCTGCTCAGCTGTGCAGCTGCCTACTCCAGTTCTGTGATATCTGCCCGCCTCCTCCAGCCTGGGGATCGACGGGCTGTACAGCGGTGTACAAGGAATTCAGTGTCACAGCTGGTCCGGGCAGGCCTGCTACGAAGACAACTATGTGG
Organism: Eretmochelys imbricata; assembly: GCF_965152235.1. Taxonomy (NCBI): domain Eukaryota; kingdom Metazoa; phylum Chordata; order Testudines; family Cheloniidae; genus Eretmochelys; species Eretmochelys imbricata. The sequence goes on from NC_135572.1 coordinate 355,661,463, forward strand.
GTGAAGCCAGACAATCACTACACTCTCGCATGAACTCACACAAGAAAATGATAAAAGTCAAAACCACCCTATATCTGATCACCCTATAAGTGATCACTCTATATCGGACCTCTCAGTCCTCATCCTTAAAGGAAACCTGCACAACACTTTCAAAAGATGAGCCTGGGAGCTTAAATTCATAACTTTGCCAGACACTAAAAATAATGGACTGAATAGAGACACTGGATTTATGGCTCATTACAACAATTTGTAACCCACTAACAACCCCCTGCAGCTACCTTTCCCCCCCTCCCTTCCTTTCCCCCATGACTGGAGTGGTGTTAACAGGCCACCTCACCTTGTCTGGTCCCTTGAAATATGTTAACTACTTGTGCTAAACAATCTGTTCCACCTTGGATTTAGCTGAGATGCTCTGAGTATGTTCCCCAGGCCTGAAGAGGAGCTGTGTGTAAGCTCGAAAGCTTGTCTCACTCACCAACAAAAGTTGGTCCGATAAATGCTATTACTCCACCCACCTTGTCTCTCTAATATCCTGGGATTGACATGGCTACAACAACCCTACATACAATGCATAGCTTTTGTCTTTCTAAGTTATTTCTGTGATGCACTGACCCAGGCAGTTCAATATACCTCCAGGGCTGGTCAGAGCTGTGTCAGGTGACTTCAGCTCGGAGAGGGGTTGAAGGTGACTGTAAGTCCCTTCTGAGATGACTGTCACATCCACCCTTGAGTCAATTTTAAAGTCAATAGTTTTGCCAGGAATATTCAGTTTCACTCTCCAGGCAGGCTCTATGTCATCACACATGATAGATCCCAGAAACAATGGCCCTTAGTTGTCTGTAATACGAGCCAACTCACTGACTGCTTTGGTGCAGTGAATAGCTGCAAAATATCCATATTTCATGCATGTATTATGCCTTGCGTCTCTGGCTGGACATGCATCATCTCTTGGGATATGACTTTTTCCACACCTTGTGCACACAAGCTGGAATTGGTCCCTCTTAGCCTGGGAGTGCTCCCTCCTTGCCTCAGGGGGTTCATAATAATTACTTTTAACACTCAAGTGGCTGTTTACAGTTTCTAAACTAGTTTCAGGTTTTTCAATGTTTGTCAAGTTTGCTCTAGGTTTTGCAGTCTCATCATCTCAGACTACTCTGCTCTCTGTATAGGCGAGGCTAGAGTTTAATCTCTCTACAGTTGTAGCTGCTGTGAAAGGGTTTTATCTGTTAACCCAATAACCAGCCTGTCTCTGATATTTTCATGTTTTGCATTCCCCAAAATCATAGTTTTCAGCCAATGCATGCAGAACTCTTATAAAACATTCAACATTACCCCCCCACACACACACCAGTTCTTGAATTCTCTGGAGAAAATATGCTCTTTCATACACCACATTTCTCTGAGGTGTAAAGTATGCAGCAAAATAGCCAGAACCCTTTCATAGCCATCTTTGTAACTGTCTTCAGTAAAGTCAAAAGATTTAAAGATATGCTCTACTTGCTTTCCCATAGCATAACTTAAAGACAATACCTAGATATCTCCAGTTTCTTCGTGCAGCTTGATAGCAATGCAAAATCTTGCAAAATACTGCTTCCAGTCTGTCCATTCTGAAGGTTTGTCAAAGTTGAAGTGCTCTGGAGCGTTGAAGAGAGGCATGTTGATGAGATACTGCAACCTTTGGTGCTTTGTTCCTTCTTGTCTCTGTTCTTAGTTTACTCCTGACACCATGTCTTGTACTTCCATACCAGATCTGTACTGGTTACCAGGCTTGCTTGTATACTCCAGATGTGTTCATCATAAAATCATTTAACACTCTTCCAGGTATGGCTGAGGTTAGCTTAAATCAGCAGCTCTCAAGCAGGAGTCCGGGGCGCTCTGGGGGGCCACAAGCAGGTTGCAGGGGGTCCTCCAAGCAGAGCTGGCATTAGACTCACTGGGGCCCAGGGCAAAAAGCTGAAGCCCTGCTGCACAGGGCCGAAGCCTGGGGCCCCGAACCCTGCCACCGGGGGCTGAAGCCGAAGTCTAAGCAACTTAGCTTTGCAGGGCCCCCTGCGGTGTGGGGACCTGGGCAACTGCCCGGCTTGCTACTCCCTCACGCCGGCCCTGACTTTTGTATGCAGAAAAAACAGTTTGTTGTGGTACAGGTGGGTCATGGAGTTTTTACAGCATGTTGGTGAGGGGAGGGGGCGCTCAGAAAGAAAAACGCTGAGATCCCCTGGCTTATAAAGGTATTTTACACACCCTGCCCCCAGCTGGCGGAACGTTTACCATTCCCTGACAGAGGGGATCATTATGGTCACAAAGCGCCGCACTGATGTCCCACAAGGCATTGCGCCAGACAGCGGCGTGGGGGTGTACCGGGACACCTCCCTTGTGCGTACAGCATTTTCCATCGATGCAGCCACACATGGGGAGTAAGCACGGCGCTGACGCAAGCCTGCATACACCCAAGCAATGTACAGAAACCAGCAGCTGCCCTCCAAAGTAATTTACGCCAGTCAAACTTCGTAGCATTGAGCTGGCCCTAGTCTGCTTTGCATCGCACAGAACAGTCCACCCAGTGATCCCGGCACTGAGGAGTCCGCTTGTACCCGGCTCTGGCAGCCAGGATGCCACCGGGAGAAATGTCAGAGCATTTGCCAAGACTGAGATGCTTTGTTGAACACTCCATTGATCAGCATCGAATGTCTCCATTTCCTGGATACTTACTTTTCATGAAGCAGCCTAGCAGGAAAATAAGGCAAAGAACCACAGCTCCTCCAAAAATAAATCTGATGAGGATGATGGGCACAGGTAACAACGCAGCTGCAGCCAGGGGAGAGAAGAGAAATGCATTTGTTTATCACTGCTGATCCCTGCTGAGTAATCACCATCAGCATCTTATACTGAATGGGAATTAAACAGTTAACATGCCAGAGCCCTAGCAGGTGCAGGAAAGAAACAATAACATTTGGAATCCCATTGCTGAGCAAAGACCTTCTCAATGAATGGTGTCCCCAAGAGTCATGCGGTAAATACAGCGTAACAAACCCTTATGGCCCTGCTGGCATTGCGGTCTTACCTCACCATGAGCCAACATCAGCACATGTCAGTGTGTGGCAGGGCAGGGGTAAAACCCCTTTTAAAGCCCTGCCAAAATGCTGGCTGCAGACGGCTCTCTGGTCAAAAGGCCAGGTAGAGAGACATGGGTATACAACAGGGAGCCCAGGTGTAAGCCCTAATGAGGGCTAGCTCAGAGCAACAAGCTGGGCTGAGTGGGAAGAGCTGGGCTAAAGACTGGGACGGCTATGAAAGCCCTGGGAAAACCTCAGTGAGGGGTGGCCTGGGAGGAGACAGGAGGGCTGTTTCTCTGTCTCCTTACCTACTGGAAGGAACCTCAAGGGCTAGAAGACCCTGGGAAGGGTTTGCGGTGTGATTGTTGTTGGGGGGAAGTGGGACTGCACTGTAAATAAGGACACTGTAAATAAGGACACAAAGGTGAGACCACTGAAGAAGGATGGTGGGACTCTTTATTATACCAGCCTAAACACAGGGTGTAGGCACAAAAGTGGGAGTGCCGGCACAGACCCTGTGACACGGTGCAACACCACAGCAAAGCAGAGAAGCAGCCAGACGAGGACTCGTCCAGTAGCCTGAATCTGACTGAGGCCAGCACCAGATGTTTCAGAGGACGGTCCTTGGAACCCCATATTGGGCAGATGTGGGGTAATCTGCCCCCCCCCCCGCCATATTAGGTCTCCTAATCTCTTTAATTAGAGTTGGTCTTAAACCCTGAAGCATGAGGTTTAATCTCCCAAAATTTACATTAGCATTGACTGTATCAACTCCAGACATTCTTGCTAGCCATGCAAACATCCAATCCCTTTTTGAACCTTCCTATGTTTTCAGTCTTGACAACATCCTGTGGCAAGGAGTTCCACAGCTTAATTACCTGTCATGTGGTGTAGTAGGCAGTTCATCTCCAGGGTGCCGTCTTGTATCGGGGCATGGCATCATGGCGAGCCTGCCTCTAGTTGTTTGCCCTCCACTGGCTTCAGTCCCTACTTACGGGATGCTACTTACTGAGGTTTGACCACAGAGTTAGCTAGGGCCTCATTCCTCTTGGGATATGCAAAGAATCTGGCAGCTGATAATCCTAGGATCAGCCAAGAGGGTCTCTAGGCCTCCCCTGAGACTATGTTTTGAGGTCTCTACTCCCTTGGTTTTGGGGCTTTGATTCCATCCAGGTTCTCTAATACCAGGGTAGCCTTGAGACCCTCGTCACCCCCTAGGGGTTAGTAGGGGAACCCGAGCCCACCCTCTCCTTTGCGTTCCAATCCAGGGCCCTGTGGTAAGCAGTGAAGGTTTGCACCCAAAGGTGCTGTACTTCTCCTTCCCTGGATTGCTTCCTGCCAGTCCCCTGCTCCAAAAGGGCAAACTGAAGACATCCAATAAAATAAATCAGAGCTCAGAGCCCTTCTGAGTGTGGAGTGGCCTTTCTCTCAGCAGGTCGAGTAGAGCCCCAAAAGCCGGTGGCCCAGGCAGAGGAACCTCTTGCAGGAGGAGCTGAGGGCGTAGGTCAGGTCCCCTCTGCTCTGTTCTGTTTGCTCTTCCTTTAATCTCCAACCCAGAGGTACTATCCAGGGACAGCAGGGTGGGGCTGCCTGGGCCCCAAGTAGCTCGTTAACCTCTCCCTTTCCCATGTGGGGTTTGTACACCTTGTCACCCGTGGAAAAACATTTGCTTGTATAGGTGCAGGGTCGGACCATTGGCCGAGATACGCCATTCCTGCTGATACAGGATCAGGCCTCTTGAAGACCAGAGTGGGGTCAGTCATCGCTGGCTAGTGCAAAGACTGGTACTAAATATTTCCTAAGTCAATGCTAAAACACAAAAAGCAAGATAAGAAGTGAAGGGGGGGGCGGTTAAATTATAAAGCCTGGGAAAGGGCTACAATTCAGGACAGAGCAGAGAAACTAGCACTTAAGGGCTTGTCTACACTGACCATGTACAGCGCTGCAACTTTCTTGCTCAGGGGGGTGAAAAAACACCCCCCTGAATGCAGCAAGTTTCAGGGCTGTAAAGCGCCAGGGCAGACTAGCCCTTAGAAACTGCACTAGGCAAAAAGACAGATATTTCCACACTTCTGGAATCAGAGGGGTGGGGTTTTTTACCCACGAAAGCTTAGGCCCAAATAAATCCGTTAGTCTTTAAGGTGCCACCGGACTCCTCCTTGTTTTTCCACATTTCTGGTACTTTAGAATGGAGTAATTTCATCTCATGCTCATCCCTAATGCATCACAGTGAGAAGTCCTGGGCGTACATATGTGACATCTTAACTTCCATGAGAACTTTGCTGCATGCATCAAGAGGGTTCTTGGTGTATGTAGCCATATAGCTGTTATGACCCTTTTCTCTTCACTGCACCTTTAAATTACTAAGGCGTCTGCCTGCCTGCATAGGCAGCTGCCATTTTGGAAGGCAGAGGGCATGCAGCATGGTACAGAAACACACACACACTGTGCTCTCCCTCTCTCATAGAGACTTCACTTACTTTCTAGCTTGCTTGATTGCTTCCCTTAATAGAAGCCATTCAGAGTGAACATACAGGGTTGGCCTTTGTGTACAGACTAAAATTCAGAGCAGGGTGAATATCCACCCAGTACTCAATAGTGTTTGCTTCTGTAGAGGAACAGAGAACGAGCAGTTTCGTGCAAACCTGGGCCCCTAACCACATGCTGTAATTGCTTCCTCCTTACTCTTTTCTGCTCTACGGTCACTCAGTGGATGTGAAGATAAGGCCTGTGGCATTGCTCAGACCAGAAGCAAGTGCCCATCTGCTGCAGTGTTTGAGCAGGTTAGCTTGAAAATTACTAAAAAGATGGGCCGGGGGGGCAGGGAGGGCCGGGAGTGCTCTCATAGCACTGTAGAAATTCCAGTACACTGCATGGCAAAATCAACCCACTGCAACACACACTGGCCCTCTCCAAACTGCACCCAAGGCAAGCCAGCAGGCTGAGTACTTATGGCTAGAGCAGAGCGATAATTGGCTTTTCGGTACAGTAGCCGAAACAAAACATCGAAAATATTTCGTTTCGGGTGGAACACAATGTTTAGTTTCACCCAAAACGATTATTTTTGTTTGTTTTTTCATTTAATTTTAACGTGTTTTTTACCCTTTAAAAGAGAAATCTAGTGACATTTTCAAATAAAATTCCCAATTCTGAGAGGGCGGCTGGGGATTACTGCCAGTGTTTTATCTGGTAGCTGTATTGTGGTCAATAAACAAGCCCCAAGGAAAGGAGGAGTGCATGCATAACACAGGCAGACCTCGGGCATCAGCGCGTGGGATCAAACCTGGGACTTCTGGAGCTTAATGCATAAGCCTCCACCGCATGAGCTAAAAGCCACTGGCTGTTAGCTAAGGCTGTAGAGCAGACTCATTAATCTCTCTCTCTCTAAGTGGTCTGGGTGCCACTAGATGGGACAGAGCATCACCCCCAGGAGGTGTGTGGGTTACACATGGAGCTTGATTTCCTTTCCCTGCCTGGTGGGAATGCCCACTAGCCTGCAGCATTTACACCTGTTCAAGAGAGCCTATGCCCCAATGAGTTTGCAATCTACCAATCCCTCGAGACAACACCACGAGGATAAAAGAGAGACGTGGGATGGAGAGGGGAGGAGAAGGTAAAGAGTTAACCATTAGGTGTGTAAGTTACTTATGGAAGCCATACTCTTAATAAGAAAAGGAGGACTTGTGGCACCTTAGAGACTAACCAATTTATTTGAGCATAAGCTTTCGTGAGCTACAGCTCACTTCATCGGATGCATACTGTGGAAAATACAGAAGATGTTTTTATACACACAAACCATGAAAAAATGGGTGTTTATCACTTCAAAAGGTTTTCTCTCCCCCCCACCCCCACCCTACTCTCCTACTGGTTAGTATGCATCCGATGAAGTGAACTGTAGCTCACGAAAGCTTATGCTCAAAAAAATTGGTTAGTACCAGCAGGAGAGTAGGGGGGGGGGAGAGAAAACCTTTTGTAGTGATAAACACCCGTTTTTTCATGGTTTGTGTGTATAAAAACATCTTCTGTATTTTCCACAGTATGCATCCGATGAAGTGAGCTGTCGCTCACAAAAGCTTATGCACAAATAAATTGGTTAGTCTCTAAGGTGCCACAAGTCCTCCTTTTCTTTTTGCAAATACAGACTAACATGGCTGTTACTCTGATACTCTTAATAATAATTATTATTAATTATCGGCATTGTGGTACTGGCTAGAAGTCCAGTCCTGGACCCCATTGTGCTCGGGGCTGTACAAAACACAGCAGAAAAAGATGGCCCAGTCTCAAAGAGCTCACAATCTATGACAAGAGATGACAGGCAAGGTAGCACAAATGAGCCAGTATTAATCAGCATGCCGGGCCGTGGTCTCTGGTTCTGATGGCCAATCTTCACATCATCTTTTCGATGTGCAAGTAAAGTTATGTATGGATTTGGTTCTGTTGGAAAATAGCTTTAGGTACAGACAGCTGGTGCACTCACTAGAAGCCTAAAATGAATGGGACCAGCGGGACATTTAACTGGACAGAGGTCTGCTCTGACATGGCAATCGATGAGCCTGCGAGTGCATTTCACACCCTTCAGGCTGCGGCTCATCCCACAGGTAAAACAGAATTAACAATAGTGACCACACTGAAGCTGCCGTTCAGCTGCCGGACGGACAGGAAAATGGAAACTTGGGGTTTTGAAGCGTGTCAACTTTGTGAACAAACCACGACACTAAAAAACTCAGCTGCCAAAATATGCTTTAAAAATCATTTAAGGCCTTATTCAAAGCCAGTTGAAATCAACGGAAAGCCTCCTGTGGGCTTCAGTGGGACCGCAGGCCCGGAATCCTATGAAAAGTAGACTGGAGCCAGTGGAGGAACTGGGAAAAGGGGCAGGGGGGGTGTTCGTTTTTGACCAAGTTCAGAGCCAGAGCAGGATGTCATTTGCACAACCATTTGCTTACAAGGACACAACTCATTTGAAACCGAGTCCGTTTCAGAAAAAGCAAGTTAAAGAGCAGTGTCAGGTGGGAATTACAATTTCAGGTGTCGTTTTAAAGTCAATTTTTTCTACTTATTAATATATTTCTCTCTTCCCTGTTGCTGAGTGAAAGACTCGCTAAAATGACACAGAAAATGAAGGGTTTGTCTACACATGAAAATTAATCCAGAATAAAGTCAAGTGTGAATTTAAAGGTGATTAATTATTCCTGATTATCCACTCATGGATTTACTCTTATTCCAGAATAACAGTGCCTTATTCCAAATTAGTTTAATCCACCAGATTAAGCTAATTCAGAATAAAACACTCTAATTCTGGCATAAGAGTATCCACATATGGAGTTAATCAGGAATAATTAATCAGGAATAACTCCCCGCGTAGACAAACCCTAAGAGTCAAACCTACAAATGCCCATGCAAATGAGTTACTTATGTGTGCAGATGTTTGTAGGATCAGGGCCTACATCCCCAGTTAAGCAAACCACTGAAGCATCCATCCCTTCACTTAAGACTGTGCTTAACTTTAACTACATACTTAAACACCGTTAGTCCGTGGTGTTTCAGGACAGGCTTAGTTTTAAGCATGTGAATTCAATGGGATTTAAACATCTGTTTCAGTCTTTTGTGAACAGGGAAATGGACTAATTAAACTCAGCCTAATTAACTCCGCAGAGGAAGCAGTGAAAGTGGCCACACACAAAGGGCTGTTGAATGCAAGGTCAGCAATCCGTTTCCTTTAGCCTCTGCCAGCTACTGGACTCTCAGCTGTGCCTTGCAACGAAAGCAGGTCTGAAGTTTCCAGACTGAAGCCCTCTATTTAAGTTCACAACATCCCATTAAAGCCTGGGTGTCGCTGGTGCATAATTTGCATGTGCAATGGGGGCAAGTTTGGTTATTATTATTTTTGACTTAGTAAATGCAGCCATGCTGCACTTTGGGCACACGGTCAAACCATTTTATAAAAGTCTTTGGCACCTTCCATTGTCTCCCCGCTCCCTCTATTTGATGCTTTTATCTCCTCTCAGGTTGTCCCCTGCACCTTCCACCCGGCCGGCCACGACTGCTTCTATCCCAGCCGTCTTCACACATTCCCCCACAGCGCTCCTACACCCGGAAAGCCTCTGAATTGCTACATAAGGCCATTACCCCCTCAAATAGCCAGGGCTCCTACCTTTATTTTTTGCCCTGGGTATCCAGAGAACTCTGCTTGTCTCAGCTGTGAGCTGTCTAACCAAACAGGTCACTTCCGTCCCATTCTGGCAGTCGGTCATATTCACCCAGGCCCGCAGGGTCATGCTGAAGGTCCCATCACCAGTCATTACAGCTGAAGCATTGTCCGCCAGCGCCTCGTCTATCCCGCACGTGGCGTTCAGTGTGGCGTACAGAGATTGTGGATAAAAGTCCCTCACTGCACAGCTCACTTGGGCCATGGGAAGAGCTGCTTCCCAGGGAGAAGAAAAGAGCCAGACATTGGGCAAAGCTGCAGAGGAGAAGAGAACCAGGTCAATCAGATTACAGATCGGGGCGGAAATGGAGATCTAGAGGTCCCTGTTGTGACGACAGGCAACTGTGTGGCTATTTGTTTGTTCAGGTACATTAGAGTGTCAGAGATTCGCAGACCCCTATTCTGAGCCATAGGCGCCAACTCCGTGGGTGCTGGAGCACCCACAGGGAAAAATTAGTGGGTGCTCAGCGCTCACCAGCCACCCGCTGATCAGCTGTTCGGTGGGCCCTGCCGATCAGCTCCTCCCCCTCCCTTTCAGTGCCTCCTGCCCACTGCTGATCAACTGTTTGGCAGTGGGTGGGAGGACCTGGGGAGGCAAGGGGGAGGAGCTGGGACGGGGTGCACTCCGGGGAGAGGACGGAGCGGGGGCAGAAAGAGGCAGGGTGGGGGTGGAGCCTCGGGGGAGAGGGTGGGGAGGGGGCGGGAAGAGGCAGAGTGGGGGTGGGGCCTTAGGGGGCAGGGCGGAGTGGGGGCGGGGCCTTGGGGCAGGGGTGGAGCACCCCTGGGGAAAGCAGAAAGTCGGCACCGGCGTTCTGAGCTCTTAAGTGGGATTTAAGTGGTGACTTTTTGCTGGTACAATGTGCAGAGGTGAATTCCACCCATAAAGAATGCGACACAAACCCCAGCTCTCTCTCATCCCTCATCTGAGCTGCAAGAAAAACTCTACCCCTCAATGGACAGGTTTCACTGGATTTAGGTCCTGGAGGCCAGGATTTAAGCTGGATTTAGGTCCCGGAGGCCAGGTCCTCAGCTGGTGTAAATTGGCTTAGTTCCACGACTGCTGAGGTTCTGGCCCATGCTATCTGTGTTTCGTGTCAACGATCATTACCATAGACTTCAAGCTGAGTCCCGGGTCCTTTCAAGATCACCGTAGGAGGTGGCAAGTTTTTAATCATTGTACACAGGTAGGTTCCCTGGTCGTTTATCTGCAGGTTTTTAATGAGCAGCAAAGATCTTGAGTTTCTCTGGTGCGTCAAAGAAAACTTGTGCCATGGGTCCAGCTGTTTGGAACTGATGGCCGTCTTCACGGCCAGGATGGTGACTGGGCCCCCGTTTCCACTGGTGAAACGCCATTCGGAGTGGAAGTCAGGGTAGTTACAGATGTCACAGGAGCAGGCCAGAGTCACAGACTCCCCTCTGAGGGCTCTGACAACTGGAGGCTGATCTAAAACCAGGTCTCGTTTGGACGCAGCTAAGGAAAAGGAGAGCGTGGAGTCAGTCACAACGCAAGCGTTCAGTCTGGAATAACTCCAGTAGGCTCTGTCTACACAGCAAAGGCAGCCGTGCAGGTAATCTGGTTACGCTACAGTTGCCTCCCCGCCATCCAGTTGCAAACATTGCTGTAAGTTGCAGTGTAGACGTGACCCTAACCACCTGCAGAACATCACAGAGATTTCCTTGCCTACTAAACCCCGTGTCACTTCCCTGACAGAGCTGCCCGATATTAACATGGCTCCTTGGTACATTTTCAGCGTCACACACTGGGCTGGTTCTCTAGGAATCTCTCCATCCCCCAAGGTGCTTTTCCACAGGAGAAAGCTGTAGGCTCTAGAAAGTGACCATTATAAAAATAATGCCTATGTTGATAACTACTTTGCTACTTTGTACTTGGAGCATGAAAGTTGCAGAAGAAGATAAATCAAGGGAAAGTGGTGCTGCTTTAAGAAAAATCACAGGTAAAATGTGGAGATTAAACGGGTTTTTTTTCCAAGGATGATCTAGCAGACAGACAAAACAGCAGGGTGTTTGTACAGTAAAGACTAGGATGCAGGTTCATTTCCTTGTCGCTCCCAGACTTCCTGTCTGACTTTGGGCAAGTCTCTCTGTGCCTCAGTTACCCATCTGTAAAATGGGGATAAAAGCCCTGCCTCACCAGCGTGTCATGAGGATAAATACCCTAAAGATTATGAGTAGGGCTCCGCGTCTGTCATGGAGGCTGCGGAAGTCATGGCTTATGCAGTGGCCAGTGGAGCTGACTACAGGGCTGCCCAAGCAGCTGGCTCCAGGGCCTGCTGCTCAGGTGTCCCTGGGGACAGCCACACCGGCTGCTGCTGGAGCGGCCCTGGGCAGCTGGCCCTGCGCACCACCTGAACAGTGGTCCCAGGGCGGCTGGAGCAGCTGCTGCTCGGCGGCCCTCAGCAGCTGGTGATGCTGGCCCTGGCCCTCCCCCGCCAAGAAGTGCCTCCCCCCAGGGTGCCCCCTGAGCAGCACCCCCGGTACCCCCCCCACAGCAGCATCCCCCCCCCCAAGATTTAGTCAGGGGTATTTATAGTATAAGTCACGGACAGGTTACGGGCCGTGAATTGTTGTTTGCTGCCCATGACCTGTCCATGGCTTTTACTGAAAATACCCGTGACTAAATCCTAGCCTTAATTATGAGCTGCCCAGATATTAGGGTAATGTGGCCCATATAAATACCCAAAGCAGAATGAAATCCATCATTTGTCTAACAAGTTACCTCATAATAATTCTCACAAATCTCCTTAGAATAAAAACACAGGCCACATTCTGCTTCTGCAACCTGCTGATTTCAATAAGAGCAGAATTTGGCCCATACATCTACAAGACATCACGCAATATTTTTATTTCTGATGCACCAAAGATGTTCACGATGCTTTGCCGTCAAATGCAAGAAGCCAAGGTCCATACCTCGAGGAGCTGACAATCTAAAATTAAAATCTACTACTGTACATACAGTATAGAGCAATCCAGAGACATACAGACTATATAGGTTTCTGAATGCATCCGATGAAGTGAGCTGTAGCTCACGAAAACTTATGCTCAGATAAATTTGTTAGTCTCTAAGGTGCCACAAGTACTCCTGTTCTTTTTACAGAATATATAATAAATAGTACATGCACGATATACTATACAGTCTTAGACACACAGAGTATACTCAGACGTGCGTGTATATTTTATCCCCCTCCACTTAGCCGACTCAGAAGGATTTTACTCAAACGTTCCATCCACCTCTCACTTCTGAGGCAGGCTACTGAGAAAATCTCTAGCATTTGGAAATGCTGACAAAAAGAAATTCCACGTATTTCTCAGAATTCCCCCTCCCCATTTTAAGCCAGTGCTAGTGGAAACCAAACATAAGACATTTAATCCCACAAGGATTTTTTTTCCTCCAGAGAGTTAGGAGCGAATAAAAAGAGAGACTTTGAACAGAAAGCTCTTCTCAGCCTCTCATAGATTGTCCACTCCATGCTAACAGGTTTCAGAGTAACAGCCGTGTTAGTCTGTATTCGCAAAAAGAAAAGGAGTACTTGTGGCACCTTAGAGACTAACCAATTTATTTGAGCATGAGCTTTCGTGAGCTACAGCTCACTTCATCAGATGCATACCGTGGAAACTGCAGCAGACTTTATATATACACAGAGAATATGAAACAATACCTCCTCCCACCCCACTGTCCTGCTGGTAATGGCTTATCTAAAGTAATCATCAGGTTAGGCCATTTCCAGCACAAATCCAGGTTTTCTCACCCTCCACCCCCCCACACAAATTCACTCTCCTGCTGGTGATAGCCCATCCAAAGTGACAACTCTTTACACATTGTGCATGATAATCAAGTTAGGCCATTTCCTGCACAAATCCAGGTTCTCTCACTCCCTCACCCCCCTCCAAAAACCCACCCCCAGACACACACAAACTCACTCTCCATGCTAACAGTAACACACAGGCACACCTTTCAGAGAACGACTATGCAAACAACTAACTAGGGCCCTGCTCCTGCAAAGACTTAAGCACATGCTTGCCTTTATGCACTGTGAGTAATCTAATGGACTGAATTCTAAAGTCAAGCCCATAGGAAAGTCTGTGTAGGCTGGAACCGAGGTGTATATATACCGTGCTCATCATCGGAAAAGTGAATGCCTGTACTATAAACTTATAAACTTGAGCTTATGCTCAAATAAATTTGTTAGTCTCTAAGGTGCCCCAACTACTCCTTTTCTTTTTGTGAATACAGACTAACACGGCTGCTACTCTGAAACCAGTACTATAAACTGTATGTTACAATTAACCTGAAAAAGGTAAAACATTTGCAATGTTGTATTCACACCTTGTCATTGGCTATGATATGCACCTCTATTTGAAGATTGTTTCTGCTTATATTATGGTACTTAGAACATGGGGCTTCATCAAATTCTACATACACAGGACAGATTTTCCAACTCAGAGAGAGAGCTGTCTGCAATAAGAAACTGAAATTCTGCACAAACATACATTGCTTGCAGTTGATTTGCAGCTTAATTTCAGCTTCAGCCCATGCACAAGACCAACAAACTACCACAGGCTTGCAAGAAAATGCAAAAACTTGTCCTAGGGTAAGACTACACTTGCCGATATACTGCGCTGGAATAGAAAGCACTAAGATTCAGAGATTCCTCGGCCAGGAGGGGCCATTGTGATCATCTAGTCCAACCTCTCGTACGACCTGAACCAGGGAACTGCCCCACAATAATTCCTAGAGCAGATGGTTTAAAAAAAAAATCCTATCTTGATTTAAAAATTGCCAGTGATGGAGAATCCAGCATGACTGCTGGTACATTGCTCCATTGGATAATTACTCTCACGGTTCAAAATTGATACCTTATTTCCAGTCTGAATTTGTCGAGCTGCACCTTCCAGCCCTTGGATCATGTTAGATCTTTCTCTGCTAGGCTGAAGAACCGGTTATTAAATATTTGTTCCCCGTGTAGATACTTATAGACTGTGATAAAGTCACCCCTTAGCCTTCTGTTCTTACCTCTACACAGCCCAGTCCCCAGAAGGTAGAGAGAAAATGGCAACCACGCCATGTTTCATCGGAAACTGTAACCAGTCCTTGAGCTCTCCTCCAAGCCAAGAGCAGCCACGCCCATGGGTCACTCATTGCAAACTGCTTGAAACCCTCTTGAAAGATGCTGAGATCCTGAACATTTCTCCTCCTGTCCCCAATAAAATTAGGCCTGATGTAAACAAGCTGAAGGAAGAAGTGAATCTTGACACCTGCCCGGTGCAGTCTCTTGATCGTTATTGTTATTGTTCTTGATTGTTAAACAGAGAGAGCAATTCCCCCGAGACAGAAGAATTCAGGGGATGAGGCTGCGTGGCGGAGAGGAACAGCTCAGGGTGAGAAGATCAAACTTTGCATTATTTTGTATGTCTGGCCACCTAGTGGAAATGGAGGGCGTGGCAACCAATTGAAAATAGCTGCAAAAACCCGAAACCCAAACCCAGAAATGACATTGAGGGGGGAAGAGGGGCAGGAGATGCGTACAGTAGGAAATGAGAAGGTGGAACTGTTTTGTCTGCTCTAAGATGACTGTCTAGATAACATACAGTAACTTCCAAAAAACAGACACATCATCACCAGAATATGCTCGCCTCGTCCATTCTTTTGTTGCTGTGTGTTCTGTCTTCTAACCGTTGTGTTCCCCAGACCCTAGGCCCCGAAACATAAGACTTTTATCATTCCCGAGCTCTGCTTAGTTTCTCTTTGCTGCCTCCCTAAGCAACCCGTTGCTCTGCATATGTTAGAACTTGCAGTTCCTGGCAGGACAGAATACTCTCCCTAGCCCTGGAGAACTTCACGGGTATTTTTAGTAAAAGTCTGGACAGGTTGCAGGCAGTAAACAAAAATTCATGGCCCGTGACCTATCCATGACTTTTACTATATACCCCTGACTAAAACTTGGGTGCTCTGGAGGGAGGGGCGGCCTGGGGGTGCCGTGGGTGTTCTGGGGGGGGGCGGCCTGGGACCCCATTGGTGCTGGGGGGGGGTGACGCGTGGCCCGGGACCCCCTCTGAAATGGGGGGAGGCGTGTGCTGGTGGGGCTGACAGGCTCCCTACCTGGCTTTGCACAGCTCCCAGAAGCAACTGGCATATCGCTGCAGCCCCTAGGTGGAGGCCTGGCCGGGGAGGGTCTGTGTGCTGACCCCGAGTGCTTGCTCCGCAGCTCCCATTGGCTGGGAATCATGGCCAATGGGAGCTGAGGGGGTGGCACTGGTGGGGAGAGACAGTACACAGAGCCACCTGGCCACGCATCTGCCTAGGAGCCAGACATGCCGGCCGCTTCCAGGGAGCCCCCCCAAGGTAAGCACTGCCCAGAGCCTTCACCCCCTCCCACGCCCCAGGGCAGAGATCTGCTTTTCAACAGTTTCTATTTTAATATCAAGATCGAGAAGTGTAAATGAAACATTCTAGTTCCTCTGGCAGCAGAATGCGCCTATCTGCAATTAAAAAAAATTAAAAAATTGGTGTGGCATAAAGCAAGTAGAACAAAATATTGTTCATGGTGAAACTGCATTTAATATGGATTGGAACTGAAATGCTTGCTTGGTCATATCTGGCAGAAGCATCCCTTATGAAAATGACCAGGAATTGCATTTGCAATGCCTTATAACTCTGACCTTCACAGGGTGTTTTTCTGTGTAATATGCAAAACTGATCTATCCTTGCAATGGGGTTGGTTAGATATGGTGCAGGGGGCAAGTGTGCTTGCGGGGGAGAGGTAGTGGGAGAAGGACAGAGCCCCTTTCCCTCCTGCCCCGGCAGGCCAAGCAGAAATCTGGGGGGACACTTTAACCCACATGCCCCACCCGATATGTTGCCCATGCCTGTCCTTATAAAGTTTTTCCTAATATCTAATCCAAATCACCCTTGCTGCCGAATAAACCAATTATCCCATGGGCACTGATGGTAGGACACAAAGAATTATTGATCCCTGTCCTCTATAACAACCCTTAACATATTGGAAGACCATTCTCAGGTGCCCTGTCAGTCTTCTTTTCTCAGGACCTCTGTGGGTGAGACATCCAGCATGCTTGAACCCGTAGGGCCCAGAGGCTCTTCTCTGCTTCACCAGTGGTGGCGCTGTGGACATGTCAGCCACCCAAGAGCTAGCAGGCCCAGCCCAGGTTCATGTGTGTGGTATACGGGGCAAAGGAGGGGTGTACACTGAGGATGGAAGAGGTGTGGGCAGAGCATCTTGCCCTCCAGCTTTCCTGGGTTGCTGCACCAAGAGGGAAAATTAGAGCAGCCCCTGGGGCAAACCAACCAGCTGCCCCCAAATCAGTTGGGGGGGACAACAAAGATAATGTAAAACCACATTTGCCCACTCCACTTTTGGGGCTGTGTTGAGTTTAGAAGCATAGAACCATAGGGTTAGAAGGGACTGCACGAGTCATCTGGTTTAACGCCCTGCCACAATTCAGGATTTTAGCTTGGTGGCAGCCCAGGACTGGAACTAGGGCTGCAGTCTGGGCCTCTCTGTGATACCTGCCCCATTTGGAAGGAAGGAGGGGAAACCGGCAATAAAAGAGGATCCTGGCTTCAGAGGGCTGGCTGCTTACAGGCAAGATTTCTCTCTTTGTCTGGGAGAAACTGAAATCAAGGGGCTTATGCACAAGAGCTTACCTGGAAGACAGGGGTTTCCCTATAGTAACTGAGTCGGCTATATGCATTGCTTTCTTGGGGCGCGTGCTGAGATAATTTCCTTGATTATTTAAGAAAATTATGGAGCCTGTTTGATTTCAGATGTCAGCAGCTGCCAAGTGATGGGCCATATTCAGACTCCTGCTCTGGCTGAAAAGCAGCCAGAGAGCTTGTTTGGCTGGGTACCGGATAATTCCTGCTGGGTACCTGATAATTCCTGCTGGGTCAAGGGACTTCCGGGCTGTAGGGCCGTCTCCCAGCGCTGGGCTCATTCCTGGAAGAAAGTGGACATGGCTGGAACTGCTCCTGCTGGCTGCCAGAATGGCTCCTGGGGTTCCTGGTCAGCATCTGACACCTTCACAGGAGTGAGAATGAAGCTGACTTTCTGGGGGTGCTGATGGAATGCGGGTGCCCAGGAATCGTTTGTAGAGAACAGTGCTGTTAACCTGTTTTTTTCTATCAGCTCTGCTCTAGGAATTATTGTGGGGAAGCTCTCTGGCCTGTGTCCTACAGGAAGTTGGACTAGCTGATCACAGTGGTCCCTTCCGGCCTCGGACTTGTAGTCTGTGAACTGCTGGGTGCTTCTTGTTTGTGTCCTTGTCCTACAGAAGTAAAGGTCCAGCTAGGTGAGATTTGGAGAGTCCTGCAAACTAAAGTATTGCATCTACTGCTGAATATCCATAGCACATGAAGTCAGTGGGATGCTGACAAGCAGAGCTACTAGGTAACACAAACGGAACCAGGACAAGGGGAAACACCAAGGCCTTTTAAAATCTCTCCCTAGTTCCCTGGTCCTTCAGCTTCGGAAACTTGGGGTTCTAGCATTTGAAATCAACAACATCTTTGCTGGTCTCTTATTCCATCCCTTTCGCACAGGTATTTGCCAGCTCTGTATGCTCACCTTGGGATCTGCAAATCAAGCTGGGTTCTCTCTTGTGCATCATTACGTGTAATAAATATTCAGCAGCCAATGTGGCCAACAGTTCTGTAATGATGCACAAGCCAGAAGAGAATCCAGTTCCCACTCCATGGCTGGGTTATCTCTACAGGGCTAGCAGGAATAAAAACTTTAGTCAACTGTGACGTATCGGAGTGCGATCCAGACCAGTGGGGGGCTGGGTCACCCTTGCCCTGCAACCTGGGTGCCTTGCAATGCTTTGCTGCTGTTGCCTCCAACTGGGACTCCTCACAGACAGCCTCCAGCACGCAGCCTGGCAGTAACACCCTGGATCTCACCAGCCTTTGGCTATATCGTAGGGTGACCCCCAACTCACTCCCAGTCCTGGATTATCCCCCAGAAATGTATGTCTTGTACTGCCCAGCCCTCTCCTGGACAGTCCAAATATATTAAATCTGCTATTCCTTTCAGGGAATAACAGCAGCTCACCACCTTAAAGGAAGTTACCCAGAGAGTTCAACGTACACACTGGATTAGACAAAACAAGTTTTTTAACTACAAAGAGCGTTTTAAAAGAGTATAAGTTAATGAGGCATAAGAGTCAGAAATAGCTACAAGAAAAATAAAGATAAAATGCTTTTTGGTGCTTAACTTAACAAACTATATTAGATTCAAGCCAAGTTTCTCACCACATGCCTCCAGCAGTCCAATGGCCGTTTTCCTTTGTCTCCTTAGGTGCACAGCCAGAGACAGACAGGGAGAGAGAGGGGTGTCTGGGGGCATTTGCGCCGCCTTTTTATTGTTTTTTTAGTCCCTCTTTGAAAAGCCAGGAGAGAGGCCGTCTGCTGCAGGAAGGAGACTTCATGCTATTTCATGGCTAAGATTCAGATCTCTTTCCTCTGCTCCCCTTTCTTGCCAAAGTTTGACCACGAGGTAGGTGATTGCCCATTAGTTTTGCTGACACCTGGCTGGGATGTCAGCTTGGCCCTTTGTCTCTGAGGAACTGGTTTAACCACTCTGCAGAGTTATCTGGCAAACATAAGTCACCATGATTTCAGCTTATGTTCATAACTTTACATATAATGTTGATAGATGCATATTACTATAATATCACTGACCAGCAAAGTATGAGTTTTCAAATGATACCTCCCAAGGCATGCCTTGTACAAAGATTATTACATTAGTGTGGAGGGTGTGAACATTGGGGTGTATTCCATCACATCAACACAATCAGTTGGTCTGACCAGTGATAGATGCAGGGAGCAGATTTGCTCCGTAAGCAGAGCCTATTTTTAGCAGACGCTCTTCTGACCTTTAAAATTCATGCGTTGTCTGGCAAAAGTATTTTTACTGGCCTTAAAAGAGCCGGGGCATTTGTTTGTTAAATCCTCTTTGTCAATGAACTGCACATCTGTGGTACCTGTATTCCATTTTAATTGCAGATTCCTTGGTCTAGCTGCCAATGCCAACTGGCTTGTCAAACTCCCCGCTTTAGAAGGCTTATATCCTTATATCCAGGTGCTCTTTAGGGAACTCCGGTTTCTTTTTGCTGTCGCTGGAGCTGCCTCACTCCTCTCGCAGACATCTGAGCAGGCAGTCTGTCCTGTAACAAGGAGGGAAGCATGAGGACAAAAATGCATTGCCAGCGATGTATTTCATGAACAGGATCTAGCAGGAAAGAGCGCTTGTAACACCCCTTTTAATCTCTCCACTGATGCCCTCATTTCCACTGCATCAAGTTCAAGCTACTTGTTACCCATCACAACTCTGCCTGTCCCTGTTTGCCTCACTTCTCTCTTCCACCTGCACAGATTGGTGTCGCTTCTATTGTTGAGAGTTCCACTGGGCCGGAAGAGTGACGCTTTCGACGAGGGTCTTCGTCCCAGAGCTTTAAACAGTCTTTTGGATACCCTATGTGATGCGGTGTGCCACGGGTAGACCTCACTGAAAATGTCAGCTTCAGGGCAGGCTACAAAAGGGAGAGCAGATACTCCCAAAACCGGTGGTTAACACTGAAGTTAAACTCACCAACCAGCCACAAACTGTGCTTCTGATCCCCCACACTCGTTATCAAGAAGCTGAAAAAGAAACCACACAGCCCCCCCCCCATTGCATTCCAGTTCTCTGGCTCCCAGTCAGCACCTAGGTCCAGTACAGTGAGAAGTTATTTAAAAACTCTGCTCACTATACAAAATGTTCTTTTGACCACAAAGGGTCAGCCACGTTACAAGGTCAGTATTAGTTTGGATCTTACCCAAAATACCACGCTGCCAGCCAATCCTTTAGTGTCAAAAACTAAAGATTTATTATAAAGAACAAGGAAAGAACAAGAAGAGAGTTGTTAAATGGTAAAGCACTCAGATACATACCAAGACTTCAAAGTCTATATATCAGGTTCTTAGCAGTATTGGTGAGTTTGCTGGCTTGAAAGTCCCTCTGGACAACATCCATAGCTTGGATGGGTCATTCAGTCCTTTGTTCAGACCTTTGTAGAAAAGTTACTCCAGAGGTGAGAAGCAGGACTGAAGACAAAATGGAGATGATGCAGCTGCCCTTTATATTCCTTTTGCTGTGTGACTTGTACTTCCTAGGTCCCCAACACAAGCTTCACAGCACATGGCATGGAAAAGCCTTAGAGTTCTCTGTCCATAGGCTTGCCCCTACATGCCTTGCTGAGTCATAAGATGTATCCCTTGGCTCCTTTCCAGGGATTCATTGTACAGATTCTACCACCTCCCTAGGTAACGCATTCCAGTGTTTCACCACCCTCCTAGTGAAAAAGTTTTTCCTAATATCCAACCTAAACCTCCCCCACTGCAACTTGAGACCATTACTACTTGTTCTGTCCTCTTCTACCACTGAGAATAGTCTAGAACCATCCTCTTTGGAACCACATCTCAGGTAGTTGAAAGCAGCTATCAAATCCCCCCTCATTCTTCCCTTCTGCAGACTAAACAATCCCAGTTCCCTCAGCCTCTCCTCATAACTCATGTGTTCCAGACCCCTAATCATTTTTGTTGCCCTTCGCTGGACTCTCTCCAATTTATCCACATCCTTTTTGTAGTGCGGGGCCCAAAACTGGACACAGTACTCCAGATGAGGCCTCACCAATGTCGAATAGAGGGGAACGATCACGTCCCTCAATCTTCTGGCTGTGCCCCTACTTATACAGCCCAAAATGCCATTGGCCTTCTTGGCAACAAGGGCACACTGCTGGCTCATATCCAGCTTCTCGTCCACTGTCACCCCTAGGTCCTTTTCTGCAGAACTGCTGCCTAGCCATTCGGTCCCTAGTCTGTAGCTGTGCATTGGGTTCTTCCGTCCTAAGTGCAGGACCCTGCACTTATCCTTGTTGAACCTCATCAGATTTCTTTTGGCCCAATCCTCCAATTTGTCTAGGTCCCTCTGTATCCTATCCCTGCCCTCCAGCGTATCTACCACTCCTCCCAGTTTAGTGTCATCTGCAAACTTGCTGAAAGTGCAATCCACATCATCCTCCAGATCATTTATGAAGATATTGAACAAAACCCGCCCCAGGACCGACCCTTGGAGCACTCCACTTGATACCGGCTGCCAACTAGACATGGAGCCATTGATCACTACCTGTTGAGCCTGACAATCTAGCCAACTTTCTACCCACCTTATAGTGCATTCATCCAGCCCATACTTCTTTAACTTGCTGACAAGAATACTGTGGGAGACCGTGTCAAAAGCTTTGCTAAAGTCAAGAAACAATACATCCACTGCTTTCCCTTCATCCACAGAACCAGTAATCTCATCATAGAAGGCGATTAGATTAGTCAGGCATGACCTTCCTTTGGTGAATCCATGCTGACTGTTCCTGATCACTTTCCTCTCGTGTAAGTGCTTCAGGATTGATTCCTTGAGGACCTGCTCCATGATTTTTCCGGGGACTGAGGTGAGACTGACTGGCCTGTAGTTCCCAGGATCCTCCTTCTTCCCTTTTTTAAAGATTGGCACTACATTAGCCTTTTTCCAGTCATCCGGGACTTCCCCCGTTCGCCATGAGTTTTCAAAGATAATGGCCAATGGCTCTGCAATCACAGCCGCCAATTCCTTTAGCACTCTCGGATGCAACGCATCCGGCCCCATGGACTTGTGCACGTCCAGCTTTTCTAAATAGTCCCTAACCACCTCTTTCTCCACAGAGGGCTGGCCATCTACTCCCCATGTTGTGATGCCCAGAGCAGCAGTCTGAGAGCTGACCTTGTTCGTGAAGACAGAGGCAAAAAAAGCATTGAGTACATTAGCTTTTTCCACATCCTCTGTCACTAGGTTGCCTCCCTCATTCAGTAAGGGGCCCACACTTTCCTTGGCTTTCTTCTTGTTGCCAACATACCTGAAGAAACCCTTCTTGTTACTCTTGACATCTCTTGCTAGCTGCAGCTCCAGGTGTGATTTGGCCCTCCTGATTTCATTCCTACATGCCCGAGCAATATTTTTATACTCTTCCCTGGTCATTTGTCCAATCTTCCACTTCTTGTAAGCTTCTTTTTTATGTTTAAGATCCACAAGGATTTCACCATTAAGCCAAGCTGGTCGCCTGCCATATTTACTATTCTTTCGACACATCGGGATGGTTTGTCCCTGTAACCTCAACAGGGATTCCTGGAAATACAGCCAGCTCTCCTGGACTCCTTTCCCCTTCATGTTATTCCTCCAGGGGATCCTACCCATCAGTTCCCTGAGGGAGTCGAAGTCAGCTTTCCCAAAGTCCAGGGTCCGTATCCTGCTGCTTACCTTTCTTCCCTGTGTCAGGATCCTGAACTCAACCAACTCATGGTCACTGCCTCCCAGATTCCCATCCACTTTTGCTTCCCCCACTAATTCTTCCCGGTTTGTGAGCAGCAGGTCAAGAAAAGCTCCCCCCCAGTTGGCTCCTCTAGCACTTGCACCAGGAAATTGTCCCCTACACTTTCCAAAAACTTCCTGGATTGTCTATGCACCGCTGTATTGCTCTCCCAGCAGATATCAGGATGATTGAAGTCGCCCATGAGAACCAGGGCGTGTGATCTAGTAGCTTCTGCGAGTTGCCGGAAGAAAGCCTCATCCACCTCATCCCCCTGGTCCGGTGGTCTATAGAAATACCATACATATCTGTAACTCATAATATAAAGGTGATACAAACACATAAACAAGATCATCATACTTGGCAAATTATAACATTTTCGCAGATACCTCACACTGCATATCTGGTCAGATACCTTGCAATTTTATAATATTGATATCAATAATATCACAAAATGTTCCACATATTCCATACAAAGTCACACCCTGGGCCCAGGCCGGGGAGTGCTTTGAAGATAAGGACTGAGACTTTGAACTTGACTGTAAATTCTCTGGGAAGCTAGTGTCGGAGCAGAGGAAAGGCTTTCTTTTAACCAGTTATTAACCCATGAAAGAACCTTCCCTTTTATCCCAGGGCTGCTAGGTTTGCTTAAGAACCTTTGGTGAGAGACTTTATTAAAGGCTTTCTGAAAGTCCACATACACTATATCCACTGGATGACCCTTGCCACACGCTTGTTGACCCCCTCAGAGAATTATAACAGATTGGTGAGGCATGATTTCCCTTTACAAACACAACGTATTGTTTTTAGCTATGTGTCTGATCATTCTGTTCTTTACTAGAGTGTCAACCAGTTTGCTTGGTACTGAGGTCAGACTCACCAGCCTGTAATTGCCAGGATCGCCTCTGGAGCCCTTTTTAAAAATAGGCATTACAGTAGCTACCTTACAGTGGTACAGCGGCTGATTTAAGCAACAGTGTACAGTCTGCGGTTAGTAGTCCTGCCATTTTGTATTTGAATTCTTCAGCATTTGGGCCTGGTGACTTAACACTGTTTAATTTATCAATTTGCTCCAAAACCGTCTCTATTGGCTCCTCAATCTGGGACAGTTCCTCAGATGTGTTGCCTACAAAGAATGACTTGAGTGTGGGGCTCTCCCCCACATCCTCTGCAGTGCAGACTGATTTAAAAAGTCAGTTTTTCCCTCTGCAACAGCCTTGTCTCCCTGGAGCACTCCTTTGCCACCTCGACTGTCCACTGGCCCCTCTGACTGTTTGGCTCCCTGCTCCTGATACATATTTTTAAACTCCTGCTAGTTTTGTGTCCTTAGCTTGTTGCTTTTCAAATTCTCTCTTGGCCTGTCCTATTACACTTTCACACTTGCCTTGCCAGAGTTTGTACTCCCTTCTCACAAGGATTTGACTTCCCATTTGAAAGGATGCCTTTTTGCCTCAAACCACTTCTTTCACTCTGTTGTTTAGCCATGGTTCAGGCTACGATTTAATCAGGGGAATTTATGGTATAAGTCATGGACAGGACACGGCAAGAAACAAAAAATCATGGCTGTGTCCAGGACTTATACCCCTGACTGAATCTTGGGGGTGGGGGGAAGCCTGGGGAGGGACCATGGCACCAGCTGGGGGGAGAGTCCGGGGGGCCCGCAGCACCAGCTGCTGGAGGAGGGGGAAAGCCCCAGGGGTCCCACTGCCGCCCCAGCCCCTGTATGGTCGGGGGAAGCCCTGGGGGGCCTCCCTGCTGCTCCGGCCTCCGCCTGGGGGGAAGCCCCAGGGGGACAGCCGCTGCTTTGGCCGCCCCGGGACTGCTGCCAGGAGCCAACGAGCTGTGGCTGCTCCCACCACTCCTGGGTACTGCTGCTCAGGTACAGAACAGACCCCTGGGGACACCATTATTTACCTCTCTCCTTTCTGAAAACCGACCATTTATACCTACCCTTTGTTTCCTATCTTTTAACCAGTTACCAATCCACGAGAGGACCTTCCCTCTTATCCCATGACAGCTTAGTTTGCTTAAGAGCCTTTGGTGAGAGACCTTGTCAAAGGCTTTCTGCAAAATTAAGTACACTACATCGACTGGGTCACCCTTGTCCACATGCTTGTTGATGCCCCTCAAAAAATTCTAGTAGATTGGTGAGGCATGATTTCCCTTTACAGAAACCATGTTGACTCTTCCCCAATGAATTATGTTCATTCATGTGTCTGATAATTTTGTTCTTTACTAGAGTTTCAACCCGTTTGCCCGGTAGTGAAGTCAGGCTCACCGGCCTATAATTGCCGGATCATCTCTGGAGCCCTTTTTAAAAATTGGTGTTACATTAGCTATCCTCCAGTCATCTGGTGCAGAAGCCGATTTAAATGATCCGTTACAGGCAACAGTTAGTAGTTCTGCAATGTCACATTTGAGTTCCTTCAGAACCCTTGGGTGATGCCATCTGGTCCTGGTGAGTTTAATTTAGCAATATGTTCCAAAACCTCCTCTAATGACACCTCAATGTGTCCTCAGATTTGTCACCTAAAAAGAATGGCTCAGGTTTGGGAATCTCCCTCACATCCTCAGCTGTGAAGACCGATGCAAAGAATTCATTTAGTTTCTCTGCAATGGCCTTATCATCCTCGAGCGCTCCTTTAGCATCTCGATCATCCGGTGGCCCCACTGGCTGTTTAGCGGGCTTCCTGCTTCTGATGGACTTAAAATATTTTTTGCTATTACTTTTGGAGTCTTTGGCGAGCTGTTCTTCAAATTCTTTTTTGGCCTTCCTAATTATGTTTTTACATGTCATTTGCCAGAGTTTATGCTCCTTTCTATTTTCATCCCTAGGATTTAACTTCCACTTTTTAAAGGGTTCTTTTTTGCCTCTCACTGCTTCTTTCACTTTGTTGTTTAGCCATGGTGGGACTTTTTTGGTTCTCTTATTATGTTTTTTCAGTTTGGGTATACATTTAAGTTGAGCCTCTCTTATGGTGTCTTTAAAAAGTTTCCATGCAGCTTGCAGGGATTTCACTTTCGGCACTGGACCTTTTAATTTCTGTTTAACTAATCTCCTCATTTTTGTGTAGTCCCCCTTTCTGAAAGTAAATGCTCCAATGTTGAGCTGCTTTGGTGTTATCCCTGCCACAGGGATGTTAAATTTATTTATATTATGTCACTAGTACCAAGTAGTCCAGCTATATTCACCTCTTGGAACTGATCCTGTGCTCCACTTAGGACTAAATCACGAATTGCCTTTCCTCTTGTGGGTTCCAGGACCCTGAATGGCCGAATGCAACCCTAAATGACTGGATTATCCAACCTTTTGTAGCTGAGGCAGTGACCCTGTCCTGTCTCTCAAATGAGATTTGGGAGAAGTTGTTTGAATGTCAGAGTGATAGGACACTGGGCATTCAATTTAAAAAACAGTCTTTGGGGGATTTCTGATTGAAAGGTGTCTCAGAATATCCAGCTTTGTCAAAGTGTGTGATCACAGCTCTTTTATCGTTTGGTTCATCTTATTTGTGAGAGATCGGATTCTCCACACTGGGTGTGCCAAAGACAAAGTACCGTTCGAGACTGGAAGTGGAGGACAACCTCAGAGTGTTGGTTTCAAAAATCTCCCCACAAATAGATAAACTGCCCATGGAGAAATAGGCACCCCCTTCACATTAGCTGGCAAGTGAAACTTACAGGTGTAGGTAATTTCATTAAAGTTGTGTTAAGGTCTCCCTTAGGTTTATGAGTAGGCTATCAAGCATACTTTTGCATGTGTCTATTTTTGTCGGGGCGGGGGGGGGGGGGGAAGAGGCGCAACCAAAAATTGTAACACAAAGGAGAGGGGGGGAGAGTTCAGTTCAAAGGTTTGAAAACCACTGCCTTAGCGTCGAACAAGGCGTGTTTAGAATACACTATGACCCACTTTCTGATGCAATTTGTTATCTAGTAAAATACGGTGAAACATTCCAATACCACCCTCACTTTCTTTTCAAAAAGCTGACAAGTGTGTTAACTGGCTTCAGTGTACATGAGGGGTTGGGAGGGACTTGTTAAGTTAGGTGGTCCAGAGATACTGCTGCAGAGGAGATGAGAGGAAGGGACCAGAACACCACAAGAGGTGAGGGAAGCTTCAGCCTTAAGTATAATTTTTTTCCTAGGACACATTTCACTCCCTCAAGACAGCATGCAATGTCAATTGAACTAGATAAAACAGGGGAGCTCTGCATCAGGTAGATCTGCCTGCAGACTTTAGTAAGCAAGCGCAGAGAAATACATGTCTATTTTATCCCAAGTTAACCCAAGACAGTTAGAGGGAGGGAAACAAGACACAAAATGATAGGCACAAGACACAGCTCTTGTTCTTCCCTCCAGATGAGTCAGCAGAAATTTTGCTAATGTGTCCATAAAGGAAGATCATGCTGCTAACAAGATGTCCCATTGCACACATTGTTGCTATATGCTGGGGTACAGAACGTAGGGAAGCAGAAGAGGACGTCAGAGAATAGCAGCGACATGCAGCTTTGTCTAAAGCGTCTACAAACTGAAGAACGTAAAACTCAAGGCAAGACCTATAATCTCTGGGACGTTTCTTCCGGATTAACACAACATGCTTTATGCTAGGTGCAATTAAAGAGCGGGCCAGTCCTCTGCGATATAAACAGCTCTGCAATCATAATCAATCTCTGCCTTTTAGGAGTTTTGCAAACCTGTGCTCGTTGCGGGCGGCCAAGCTGGGGCTCCGGAGCCCCATGCGGCTCTTCAGAAGTTAACATGCGGCTCCATGGGGCTGGAGCTACAGGTGCCAACTTTCCAATGTGCCGGGGGGTGCTCACTGCTCAACCCTTGGCTCTGCCACAGGCCCTGCCCCCACTCCACCCCTTCCTGCCCCCTCCCCCTCCCCTGCCGTGCCCTGGCTCCTTCCCTCCCTACCCCCAGCCTCCTGCACGCCAGGAAACAGCTGATCGGGAAGTGTGGGGAGGGAGGGGGAGGAGCTGATTGGCGGGGCTGCCGGTGGGTAGGAGGCACTGGGAGCGGTGGGGTGGGGGGACTTGATGTGGGGGTGCTGACGTATTACTGTAGCTCTTTGGCAATGCACATTGGTAAATTCTGGCTCCTTTTCAGGCTCAGGTTGGCCACCCCTGGTTTAGGCAAATAAAGTGCCCTACAAGACTGCACCCCCAGATTATATACCCTACAGGGCTACATGCCCAAGCAATGGCTTCCACAGCTACACTGCTATTTTTAGCAGGGTAGTGTCCCATTGCCTCCCCCCGGTGGTACGGTACGGCGTACCAGCAAAAAGCCGGTACACTGCCAACTGTACCAGCAGGGGGCAGCTTCCCCAGGCTGACAATTTAAAAGGGCCCTGGGCTCCCAGCAGTGGACGGAGCCCCTGACCCTTTAAATTGGTGCCAGAGCCCCGCTGCCAGAGCCCTGGGGTAGCAGCAGCCGGCAGCCCCGGGGCTCTGGCGGTGATTTAAAGGGCCTGGGACTCCCGGCTGCAGTAGTCCTCGCTCACAGACAGCCTCCCAACCTGAAGCAAATACTCTCCAGCAACCACACACCACACCAAAAAACCACTAACCCAGGAACCTGGCATTGCAACAAAGCCCAATGCCAACTCTGTCCACATATTTATTCAAGTGACACCATCATAGGACCTAATCAAATTAGCCACGCCATCAGGGGCTCTTTCACCTGCATGTCTACCAGTGTGATATATGCCATCATGTGCCAGCAATGCCCCTCTGCCATGTACATTAACCAAACTGGACAGTCCCTTCGTAAAAGAATAAATGGACACAAATCAGACGTCAAGAATCATAACATTCAAAAACCAGAAGGAGAACACTTCAACCTCTCTGGCCACTCAGGCCTGGTCTACACTACAAGTTTAGGTTGAATTTCGCAGCGTTATCTCGATTTAACCCTGCACCCGTCCACATGACAAAGCCTTTTTTTCGACTTAAAGGGCTCTTAAAATCGATTTCTTTACTCCACCCCGATGAGGGGATTAGCGCTGAAACTGGCCTTGCAGGGTCAAATTTGGGGTACTGTGGATGCAATTCGATGGTATTGGCCTCTGGGAGCTATCCCAGAGTGCTCAGTTGTGACCACTCTGGACAGCGCTCTCAAATCAGATGCAGTGGCCAGGTATACAGGAAAAGGCCCATGAACTTTTGAATCTCATTTCCTGTTTGGCCAGCATGGCGAGCTCACCTGCACAGGTCACCATGCAGCGCTCATCATCACAGGAGACCATGCAGTCCCAGAATCGCCGAAGAGCTCCAGTATGGACCTAATGGGAGGTACGGGATCTGATCTCTGTATGGGGAGATGAATCCGTGCTGGCAGAACTCCGTTCGAAAAGACAAAATGCCAAAATATTTGAAAAAATCTCCAATGGCATGAAGGACAGAGGCTATAACAGGGACCGGCAGCAGTGCCGCGTGAAACTTAAGGAGCTCAGGCAAGCCTACCAAAAAACCAGAGAGGTAAACGGCCGCTCCGGTTCAGAGCCCCAGACATGCTGCTTCTATGATGAGCTGCATGCCATTCCAGGGGGTTCAGCCACCACTACCCCACCCCTGTGCTTTGACTCCGTCCAAGGAGTGGGAGGCAACACGGAAGTGGGTTTTGGGGGCGAGGAAGATGATGATGATGAGGAGGTTGTAGATAGTTCACAGCAAGGAAGCGGAGAAAACGGTTTCCCCAACAGCCAGAATCTGTTTATCACCCTGGACCTGGACCTGGACCCAGTACCCCCGAAGCCACCCAAGGCAGGCTCCTGGACCCTGAAGGTGGAGAAGGGACCTCTGCTGAGTGTACCTTTATAAATATTATACATGGTTTAAAAGCAAGCCTGTTTAATGATTAATTTGCCCTGGCATTCGCAGCCAGTACAGCTACTGGCAAAGTCTGTTAAGGTGTCTGGGGATGGAGCGGAAATCCTCCAGGGACATCTCCATGAAGCTCTCCTGGATGTATTCCCAAAGCCTTTGAAAAAGGTTTCTGGGGAGGGCAGCCTTATTCCATCCTCCATGGTAGGACACTTTACCATGCCAGGTCAGTAGCACATAGCCGGGAATCATTGCAGAACAAAGCATTGCAGCGTATGGTCCCGGTGTTTGCTGGCATTCAAACAACATCCGTTCTTTATCTCTCCATGTTACCCTCAGGAGAGTGATATCATTCATGGTCACCTGGTTGAAATAGGGTGGTTTTAGTAAGTGGACATTCAGAGGTCCCGTTTCTGCTGGGCTGTTTGCCTGTGGCTGAACAGAAATCTTCCCCGCTGTTAGCCATGCGGTGGGGGGAGGGGTGAAATGGTCATCCCAGAGAATTGGTGTGTGTGTGTGTGTGGGGCAGGGGGGTTAGTTGGGTTTTTGCTGCACATGAACCCGGAAACCACAGCCCCTCCTTTTAAATTGCCAACCCATTTTAAACGGCCAACCTCACGGCTACTTCATATGGGAAATGAGGGCGCTGCTGTTTGAAGCCATTCCCATATGTTCTGAAGGTTAAAGAAGCCAAAAGACTGTGGCTTACCAGGACTGCCTGCAAGCCGAATTCTGCTGCCCGGCCCTGCATGAGTGATCTCTCACCCCAAACCGGCAGACCCTCAATAAGAGGCAAAATGCGACCTTGTAATGAAAGCACATGTGCTGTGTAATGTTAACAGCAAGGTTTACTGTGAAAGAGCGTACCCATTGTTCTAGAAAATGTGTCTTTCTAACTACCACTCTCCCTTTTTTTTCCTCCACCAGCTGCATGTGTTTCTCCTTCCCAGAGGCTAGCGAAGATTAGAAGGGGGAAAAAATCGCACTCGCGATGAAATGTTCTCTGAGCTTATGCTGTCCTCCCACACTGACATAGAATCATAGAATATCAGGGTTGGAAGGGACCTCAGGAGGTCATCTAGTCCAACCCCCTGCTCAAAAGCAGGACCCATACCCAATTAAATCATCCCAGCCAGGGCTTTGTCAAGCCTGACCTTAAAAACGTCTAAGGAAGGAGATTCCACCACCTCCCTAGGCAATGCATTCCAGTGTTTCACCACCCTCCTAGTGAAAAAGTTTTTCCTAATATCCAACCGACAGAGCACAGCAAAATACCTGGAGGCAGACAAAGTCAGAGTGCAGGAAAACACAATATGACTACGAGGAGAGGTGGCGGGCTGAAGATGGTAAGTGGTGTCAGCTTGCTGAAAGAAGGCAGGAGTCGATGCTCAGGCTGCTGGAGGATCAAACTCATATGCTCCAGCGTATGGTTGAGCTGCAGGAAAGGCAGCTGGAGCACAGCCCCTGTGTAACCAACCGCCCTCCTCCCCAAGTTCCATAGCCTCCTCACCCAGATGCCCAAGAACGTGGCAGGAGCCCCCACTCTGGCCACCCAGCCACTCCACCCCAGAGGATCGCCCAAGCAACAGAAGGCTGGCATTCAATAAGTTTTAAAGTGCAGTATGGCCTTGTTCTTCCCTCCTCCACCATCCCACCCGGTGCTTCCCTCCTCTACCACCCCTCCCGGGCTACCTTGGCAGTTATCCCCCTATTTTGTGATGAATAAATAAAGAATGCATGAATGTGAAGCAACAATGACTTTATTGCCTCTGCAAGCGGTGATCCAAGGGTGGAGGGGAGGGTGCTTAGCTTACAGGAAAGTAGAGTGAACCCGGGGGTGGGAGGACGGGTTCCATCAAGGAGAAACAAAGAGAACTTTCACACCATAGCCTGGCCAGTCATGAAACTGGTTTTCAAAGCTTCTCTGATGCGCACCACGCCCTCCTGTGCTCTTCTAACCGCCCTGGTGTCTGGCTGCGCGTAACCAGCAGCCAGGCGATTTGCCTCAACTTCCCACCCCACCTTAAACGTCTCCCCCTTACTCTCACAGATATTGTGGAGCACACAGCAAGCAGTAATAACAGTGGGAATATTGGTTTCGCTGAGGTCTAAGCGAGTCAGTAAACTGCACCAGCGCGCCTTTAAACGTCCAAATGCACATTCTACCACCATTCTGCACTTGCTCAGCCTGTAGTTGAACAGCTCCTGACTACTGTCCAGGCTGCCTGTGTACGGCTTCATGAGCTATGGCATTAAGGGGTGGGCTGGGTCCCCAAGGATAACTATAGGCATTTCAACACCCCCAACAGTTATTTTCTGGTCTGGGAATAAAGTCCCTTGCTGCAGCTGTTGAAACAGACCAGAGTTCCTGAAGATGCGAGCGTCATGTACCTTTCCCGGCCATCCCACGTTGATGTTGGTGAAACGTCCCTTGTGATCCACCAGTGCTTGCAGCACCACTGAAAATTACCCTTTGCGGTTTAGGTACTCGCTGGCTTGGTGCTCCGATGCCAAGATAGGGATATGGGGTCCATCTATGGCTCCACCACAGTTAGGGAATCCCATTGCAGCGAAGCCATCCACTATGACCTGCACATTTCCCAGAGTCACTACCCTTGATATCATCAGCTCAGTGATAGGTTGGCTACTTGCATCACAGCAGCCCCCACAGTAGATTTGCCCACTCCAAATTGATTTCCAACTGACCAGTAGCTGTCTGGCGTTTCAAGCTTCCACAGGGCTATTGCTACTCACTTCTCAACTGTGAAGGCTGCTCTCATCTTGGTGTTCTTGTGCTTCAGGGCAGGGGAAAGCAAGTCACAAAGTTCCACGAAAGTGCCCTTACACATGTGAAAGTTTCGCAGCCACTTGGAATCGTCCCAGACCTGCAACACTATGCGGTCCCATCAGTCTGTACTTGTTTCCGGGGCCCAGAATCAGCGTTCCATGCCATGAACCTGCCCAACTGACACCATGATGTGCACATTGCAGGGACCTGTACTTTGTGAGAAGTCTATGTCCATGTCCTCATCACTCTCGTCACCGCTCTGCAGTCGCCTCCTCCTCGCCTGGTTTCCCTCTTCTTGCAGGTTATCGTTCTGCATATCCTGCTGGATAACGCACGTGGTGTTTACAGTGCTCATAATTGCTGCGGTGATCTGAGCAGGCTCCATGTTCCCAGTGCTATGGCGTCTGCGCTGAAAAAAGGCACAAAATGATTGTCTGCCGTTGCTCTGGCGGAGGGAGGGGCGACTGACAACATGGCTTACAGGGAATTAAAATCAACAAAGGGGGTGGCTTTGCATCAAGGAGAAACAGAATGGCCCCCTCAAGGATAGAACTCAAAACCCTGGGTTTAGCAGGCCATTGATTTCACGGAGGGAGGGAGGAAGGGACGAGAAAATGAATACAAAACAAATCTGGTCTATTTCTTGTTTCGATCCACTTCATCTATCTTTGTACATCTTGCTGGCAGCAGACGGTGCAGTACGACTGCTGGCCATCGTCATCTCCTGGGTACTCGGCACAAGACAGTGCAGTATGACTGCTGGCCATCGTCGTCTCCTGGCTGCTCATTAGAAGACAGTGCAGTAGGACTGCCGGCAGGACTGAATCACCATGAGATGAAACTTAAAAGGGAAATGACCTGGCTGAGTCACTCCCATGTTTGCCCGGGCGCCCCTGACCGACCTCACCGAGGTCGGCTAAAAGAGCACCCAGGACTACATCGACGATGGCTACCAGTCATATTGCACCGTCTGCTGCCACAAGGCAATGGGCTGCTGCTGCCGTGTAGCAATGCCGTACCGCGTCTGCCAGCACCCAGGAGACGTACGGTGACGGTGAGCTGAGCGGGCTCCATGCTTGCCGTGGTATGGCGTCTGCACAAGTAACCAGGAAAAAAGGCGCGAAACGACTGTCTGCCATTGCTTCCACGGAGGGAGGGAGGGAAGGGGGGCCTGAGAGTACGTACCCAGAACCACCTGCGACAATGGTTTTGCCCCATCAGGCATTGGGATTTCTACCCAGAATTCCAATGGGCAGCGGAGACCGCGGGAACTGTGGGATCGCTACCCACAGTGCAACGCTCCGGAAGTCGACAGTCGCCTCGGTCCTGTGGACGCACTCTGCCGACTACATGCACTTAGAGCATTTGTGTGGGGACACGCACAATCGACTGTATAAAAACGCTTTCTACAAAACCAACTTCTATAAATTCGACCTAATTTCATAGTGTAGACGTAGCCTCAGTAAAAGATTTAAGGGTGGCAATTTTGCAACAGAAAAGCTTCAAAAAACAGACTCCAATGAGAGATTGCTGAGCTACCATTAACTTGGATTTGAATAGAGACTGGGAGTGGCTGGGTCATTAGACATACTGAATCTATTTCCCTAAGTTAAGTATCCTCACACCTTCTTGTCAACTGTCTAAATGGGCCATCTTGATTATCACTACAAAAGTTTGGTTTTTTTTCTCCTGCTGATAATAGCTCATCTTAACTAATTAGCCTCTCTCAGTTTGTATGGCAACTTCCAACTTATCTGTATGTATAGATCTATCTTCTTACTATAGGTTCCATTCTATGCATCTGATGAAGTGAGCTGTAGCCCACAAAAGCTTATGCTCTAATAAATTTGTTAGTCTCTAAGGTGCCACAAGTACTCCTGTTCTTTTTGCGGCTACAGACTAACACGGCTGCTACTCTGAAGTCCTGAGCCATAATTCAGTTTCCAGCAAATTTCCTTAGTTCATGTGGAATGAGAAGAGTTCAATCCTGGCAGCCAGGGAGCTCACACAACCTCCATCAGCCACATGAAATCATTTTCTAAGATGGAAAACTCTTTGTACAAGACTATGAAAGAGCTACATTGATCACCCTCAATACATGCCCTAATTTACTGATTTACATGCCCTAATTTACGCCCTGCGGTCTGGGGAGTTGCCAGGCTGGAGCTTCCCAGCTCCTCCTACCTTTCCCCAGCACTTCCCTACCTCTGGTACCCTGCTCCCAGGCAGCCAGGTCCTCCTCTCTCCACCCCTAGAGAGCAACTGACCCAGCTCCTCCCTGAGTCCTTATAACAGGGCCAGGTGTGGCCGGATCGGGACGTGGCCCCAGCTGTGGCTGCCTCCCCAATCAGCCCGGCCTTTTCTCTCCGGAGCCGGGTCACTGCCTCGCTACAG
Source organism: Eretmochelys imbricata (assembly GCF_965152235.1). Taxonomy (NCBI): domain Eukaryota; kingdom Metazoa; phylum Chordata; order Testudines; family Cheloniidae; genus Eretmochelys; species Eretmochelys imbricata. The sequence goes on from NC_135572.1 coordinate 355,696,140, forward strand.
GTGGGTTTCAGTCAGGGCAGAAGGTTAACGGGGTAGCTCACGGTCCTGCACTCGGTCCCATGGTGTTTAATGTTTTTATTAATGATCAGGAAAGGGGGGTGAGGAGTGAGGTAGCCAAATTTGCAGGTGAGTGTTGGAACGATTAATAATATTTAAAATGATTAATATGGGAAACCCCCAAACCCTGGTCTAACCAGAAATTCCTTTATTAAATCCAAAGGCCAAGAATTGCTCTAAACCAGGGGTTCTCAAACTGGGGGTCGGGACCCCTCAGGGGGTCATGAGGTTATTACATGGGGGGTCGCGAGCTGTCAGCCTCCACCCCAAACCCCACTTCGCCTCCAACATTTATAATGGTGTTAAGAATATAAACAAGTGTTTTTAATTTATAAGGGGGGGTCGCACTCAGAGGCTTGCTATGTGAAAGGGGTCACCAGTACAAAAGTTTGAGAGCCATTGCTCTAAACAAGACTAAAAAGCCAAGCATTTGATCATCCCTATTGGTTGGCTCCAGCATGATCAGACAGGGATTGGCAATGAACCCTTTTAGAGTTTCCTTTTTATACCCTCTAACAAACAAGTGATGTGATTGCCAACGACTGACATCAGCTAAAAACCGACGAGAGACAATTCACCCTGACTTCCAGTCTTAATCCAGAAAACATTCACAACCTCCTCTCCTCCCAAGGTCTTTCCTCCCCTCCTGGCTGACGAGCGGCTTTTTTCCTTGCACCTGGGTTCACGCAGGAGATAACTCTGGTATGTGGGTGGGAAGGTCCATGTTGGCTCCTTTTAACAGAGATTCTTCTTGTCTTGTTGAAAACCATCTGCAGTCACCTCTATCGGTCAGAGGCCTTTTTAGAAACCTCCCCTCATTTCGTTAGTTATTCTTGGAACCAGACATCCGCCGTACTTTGTTCCTTCTGGTCTTATAGCTCATTATTTTCAAGGCCTTCCTTCTGCTTGCTACTCACCGGTTTTCTTTAACACACACACACACACTTCCTTACCCAAACTTAAGCTAACTTTAATTCTTCAGTGTTATGCGTATTCTACATTGTCAATTATTTAGATTATTATTATTTAGATTAGCCAGGGCCAGAGAGCACTGTGAGGAATTTGAGAGACCTAACAAAGCCAGGAAATGGGCAACACGACGGCCGATGAAATTCAGTGTTGAAAAACACAAAGCATTGCACATTGGAGGGAAAAGATTAAATTACTCATACACCTTGCAGGGCTCTCAATGAACTGTATCAATTAAGGAAGGGACCTTGGCGTCGTTGCAGAGTGCGCAGTGGGCAGCTGTGGTCGGAAAAGCAAACGAGATGCCGGGATGTGAACCAATGCACAGGTGCAGGAACTAGGGGTGCGGCGGGTGCAGCTGCACCCCCAGGTTACACTGTGGAAAGTTTGCTGGTGCTGTCAGGACGAAGTTAGCGTTATTCCGTGAATCCTGGAGCTGTGCTGCACCCGTGTGGTGTGAGCGGGAATTGCACTTTGCTTTTGGACACACACACACACACACATGGTTTAAAGAACAGGAGGACTTGTGGTACCTTAGAGACTAACCAATTTATTTGATCATGAGCTTTCGTGAGCTACAGCTCACTTCATCGACTGCATTCAGTGGAAAACACAGTGGGGAGATTTATATACACAGAGAACATGAAACAATGGCTGTCTGGTTTCTATAGCTATTACCAGCAGGAGAGCAGGGTGGGGGGAACCTTTCGTAGTGATAATCAAGGTCAGCAAGTTAAGGAAGTATGGGCTGGATGAATGCACTATAAGGTGGGTAGAAAGTTGGCTAGATTGTCGGGCTCAACGGGTAGTGATCAATGGCTCCACGTCTAGTTGGCAGCCGGTGTCAAGTGGAGTGCCCCAGGGGTCGGTCCTGGGGCCGGTTTTGTTCAATATCTTCATAAATGATCTGGAGGATGGTGTGGATTGCACCCTCAGCAAATTTGTGGATGATACTAAACTGGGAGGAGTGGTAGATACGCTGGAGGGCAGGGATAGGATACAGAGGGACCTAGACAAATTGGAGGATTGGGCCAAAAGAAATCTGATGAGGTTCAACAAGGACAAGTGCAGAGTCCTGCACTTAGGACGGAAGAACCCAATGCACCGCTACAGACTAGGGACCGAATGGCTAGGCAGCAGTTCTGCGGAAAAGGACCTAGGGGTGACAGTGGACGAGAAGCTGGATATGAGTCAGCAGTGTGCCCTTGTTGCCAAGAAGGCCAATGGCATTTTGGGATGTATAAGTAGGGGCATAGCGAGCAGATTGAGGGACGTGATCGTCCCCCTCTATTCGACATTGGTGAGGCTTCATCTGGAGTACTGTGTCCAGTTTTGGGCCCCACACTACAAAAAGGATGTGGATAAATTGGAGAGAGTCCAGCGAAGGGCAACAAAAATGATTAGGGGTCTGGAACACATGACTTATGAGGAGAGGCTGAGGGAACTGGGATTGTTTAGTCTGCAGAAGAGAAGAATGAGGGGGGATTTGATAGCTCCTTTCAACTACCTGAGAGGTGGTTCCAGAGAGGATGGTTCTAGACTATTCTCAGTGGTGGAAGAGGACAGAACGAGGAGTAATGGTCTCAAGTTGCAGTGGGGGAGGTTTAGGTTGGATATTAGGAAAAACTTTTTCACTAGGAGGGTGGTGAAACACTGGAATGCGTTACCTAGGGAGGTGGTGGAATCTCCTTCCTTAGAAGTTTTTAAGGTCAGGCTTGACAAAGCCCTGGCTGGGATGATTTAATTGGGTATGGGTCCTGCTTTTGTGCAGGGGGTTGGACTAGATGACCTCCTGAGGTCCCTTCCAACCCTGATATTCTATGATTCTATGATTCTAAGGTGGGCCATTTCCAGCAGTTGACAAGAACGTGTGAGGAACAGGGCGGGGCGGGGGGGGGGTTAAACAGGGAGAAATAGTTTTACTTTGTGTAATGATCCACTCCCAGTCTCTATTCAAGCCTAAGTTAATTGTATTCAGTTTGAAAATTAATTCCAATTCAGCAGTGTCTCATTGGAGTCTGTTTTTGAAGTTTTTTTGTTGAAGAATTGCCACTTTTAGGCCTGTAATCGAGTGACCAAAGAGATTGAAGTGTTCTCTGGCTGGTTTATGAATGTTATAATTCTTGACGTCTGATTTGTGTCCATTTATTCTTTTACATAGAGACTGTCCAGTTTGACCACTAACCCAGGAACCTATCCTTGCAACAAAGCCCTTTGCCAACTGTGTCCACATATCTATTCAGGGGACACCATCATAGGGCCTAATCACATCAGCCACACTATCAGAGGCTCGTTCATCTGCACATCTACCAATGTGATCTATGCCATCATGTGCCAGCAATGCCCCTCTGCCATGTACATTGGTCAAACTGGTAAGAGGTGCAACTAGTAGAAAAGAGATACTAGGATGGTAAGTGTGATAGCTTGCAGCTGTGGCTGAGCATGCATGGCAGAGACGTGACTGGGGCCCGGGGCTGCCCGGTGCAGCGGGGACGTGACCAGGGCTTGGGGCTGCCCGGTGCGGCGGGGATGTGACCGGGGCTCAGGGCTGCCCGGTGCGGCGGGGACGTGACCAGGGCATGGGGCTGCCCGACGTGGCAGAGACGTGACCGGGGACCGGGGCTGCTCGGCGCAGTGGGGCCCTTATGATATCCTGGTATAGCACAGCAGTGCCCAAACCTGGTTTCCAAGGCCACATCTCAGCTTCCGCGGGGTCGCCTCGCCTTTGCGTATTAACTGGCACCAGCTGAAACATTCCCACCCCTGAGATCGGCTCGGCTTTGGCAGCTGAATAGAAACTGTAGCGGAGCCGGCCATGGAAACCAGCCGCCCGCAACGTGGGGTGTCAGAGCAACATGAGTGGGGAGCTTCGGGGAGGCACTTAGGGACTCTAAGGGCCACCCCTGGCTTTTGCTGTAAGATCGGCCAGGCAGGAGGAGACCCCAAAACATTTGAGGTGGGGGAAAGTTCATCGTTCCCATCCAGCTGTGACGTGGCCTTGGTAGCTAGGCTGGGCACTGCCATGGATTTTAGGCAATAAAATTCCTCCTCCTCTTCACTGAGCTCCTCTTCTTGGGGGAAATCACTTCATTCTGGCAAATCCCCCAACGATTAAAAATGGGCTTGTCTGGGATTTGAACCCAGGACCTCTTGCACCCAAAGCAAGAATCATACCCCTAGACCAACAAGCCAGCTGGGAAAGATTTTTGCCAGATGTTGTCTTAGAGGAGACCTTGGCAGTGCTGGCAACCACAAGACCATGTGGCCTCTGAGGTTTAAGCAGCTGAAGAGCAATCTCCCCCGGCTCCTCGGCACACTTTACAGCACTTACAGTTTACACCTTGGGTGGCTCAGACACAGTAGCCACTAGACCCTGAGTCAAGTCACTTCCAGCAAACCAGAGCCCCCCCAAAACCAATCCCTGGCTCCTTAAGGGGCCCATTGCTTGCGTCTCCCCCTAGAAACATTGCTGCGTTGGCGATAAGCCATGCTGAGAGGGGGGAGCTGTGACAGAACACACCCCGTGTTCACAGCCTGCACACTGGTTTGCACGAGGGATGCCTCGTGAGCTGTTTAAAAACTCAGCATTTGCTGATCAGTAGCAGCCGGGCGCCGTGCACGGCGCAGCCTGACATCTAACGTTGTAAACACGAGCAGAAATCAGGACTAATAGCAGGTTTTCCAGAGACGTCTGGGGAGTGGTCAAACCAGTTCCTCAGGGCAAGCCGACGCCTCGGCCAGGTGTAAACAAGGCCCGTGGGCCATTACCTGCTCAGTGCCCGTTCTTGGGTGGGGCAAAAAGCTACGTCTTAGCAAAGAAACAGCATAGGGTTCCTGTCCTCACAGACAGCCTGTCGTCAGGCTCCCAGCTGGAGATGGGGGGACAGGACTATACAAAGGAGGGGCAGACACCCCTCTCCGTCCCCCTGCCCATCGCATTCTCTGCACCGGAAAAGACAAAGGAAGCCGCTGTTGGACTCTGGAGGAGGCGTCCTGACCTCAAGGGGCTGCTCAGGGAGATTGCTGGAGGCACCTGGCCAGACAACTTTGCTTTGACTCTAATAGAGCTAGTGAAGTTGGGCACCCGTAAGAGTCTTATCTTTATTTTTCTTGTGTCTGACTCTTACGCCTCCTTGCTGGGCCTCACTGAAAATCGCTCTCTTTGTATCTAATACACTTGGTTTGTTGTTTTAGCTAATCCAGTGTGTTAAGTCGAACTGTCGGGATAACGACTCTGTGGGTGGAAAGTTTTACAGCTGATAGGCAAGTGTTTGGTTATGGACCTGACCTTTTTATTGCTGCGTTACAGGCACCCGCCCCTTCCTCTGCAGCCAGCGGAGCTCAGCCCCCCCCAGAGCAGGGCATGAAATACCCATTCTCGTGGGCAGCCAGCGGGCATAGCTGCAGGGTGGGGTTGCAATGGAAAAAGGCGAGTGTTTTAATCCAGCTCCACCACTTTTCTGTCACTGGGGAACTGTCGATAAAAGTCGCCCTTCCTTTCCGTACATTCTTTAAGGGGGGAAAGTCAGTTTGCTCCGCCAAATCTTCATCTGTCCCACTGCTGCTACGTGCTGAAAAAATGGGCTCGTCCGGGATTTGAACCCGGGACCTCTCGCACCCTAAGCGAGAATCATACCCCTAGACCAACGAGCCAGTTGAGCAAAGTTTTTCTTCCAGATGTTTTTAGAAATGAGCCATTGACTGTGTTGGCACTCAGAGACTATATTCCTTTCCACACACATCTGGCAGCAGGATGTTCCCTAGACTCTTTCCCCTGGCTCCTAGACACACTTGAGAGAACAATTTATGGCCTTCTCTCTACACTCTACACTTTCACCCCGCTGAAGCTGCCAGGACGGAAAGCTCTGTTCTAGGTGTGATTTGCACGGCCACAGTTTAGCCCCTTTACAAAACTGGGGACGCGACGGCTTTGAGCCACTGCAGCTACTGTGGAAAGGTCTCCATCTTCAGCCCCTAAAATCTAGACTCTGAGCCGGGCCAGTTCCAGAGCGGGTCAGCTGTGGAGGGGGAGACCTTCTGTGCGAAGGGGGATGTCACAATTTTCTCCTTCTCTCTGCCTTTGCGTTCATTCTTTCGTCCAAATCTGAGGGCTGATAAAAGGCCACGCTGGCCTGGATCAGGGCCTGGGGGAGGAAAGTGCATTTCCAAGGGCGAGGCTGATCCCTATCTCGCTGCTGTCTGGTAGGCAGTGAGAGCAGCAACAGGTGTGCGCTCCCCTGCCCCTCTCTTTGGGTGCCCACTGCATGGGCTGGTTACGACCACCCGTGGAGCAGCTGTACCGAGCCACACAGAACTCAGCAGTTCTCTGGCAGGTGGCTAGTTTTAGGACAGCCCTCGCTGGCCTACAGGGGGCACTGCCCCTGGGGCTTGAGGAGGCATTCAGTGGGGTCACTCTGCATTCTCCTGCCATCCCAAGAATCTTCCTGCACCCTGCAGTATACCCAGCTCCTGGGCCACAACTGCCCCCCGTTCCTGGCCAGAGCTGAGACCCCCAGCACGGCTGCAGAGGTCTGTCAAGTGATCAGCCCCTGCACTGCTGGCAGGCAGCTCCCCTCTCAGCCTGGCATCCCAACACCCCCCTGCTCAATGCCATTGCCCAGGGGCAGCACCATTATCCCCAGCAGGGGCACAGGAAGAGACTTGCCCAAGTGTCAGAGACAGGACTAGAACCCATGACTCCTACTTCCCCAGTGACTGCCCTATACACTGTACCGCCCTGCAGTGCATGGGGCGCTAAAGTGGTGCCAGAAAGCACCCTACTGTTTCAGTGCTGAAGTGTAGTGGATTAGGCAGAGGACTTAAGACCTGGGGCATTTGGGTTCTAATCCAATTTCTGCCGTTTCATCGCCCCAGGTGTAAAGCTGCCCTTCCCCAGCTCAGGCTGCTGCCCTGCTGGGGAGGCCGTGGGCTCTCCGGGCACCAGTGAAATCTCCACCCCTCTGTATTACCTTCTGTGTGGCCTAACAGAGGCTCTTGCTGGGATTTGTCACCGCTGGTGCCAGTTGCTGCTCCCTGAATGCTGCAGAGCAAGGGAGGGGTAAGCAGGAGCACAGCCCCCCAATCATGGGGGCACAGAACTGTCGTGTGGGGAGAGGCAGCTGTGGGGGCCAGGGGAGAGGACCAGCTCCTCTGGCCACAGAAAGTACCTCTCTAAAAGCGGCCACGTTTGTATTCCTGTGCACGCCCCTGCTGCGGAGGATTCACCTTTGGGTGACGGGGGGATGGCGCTTCTGGGAACATGCTTTACAAACTGTCCCCTAGGCCATGCTGCCTTCCAGGTCTGCATCCCCCCTTGGCAGCCGGCTCTGCCCCCAGAGCATGGGACCTTACTGCTGCTTTGTCATGGGCATGTGACTTCCCACACTGGTTTGTTGTCCTGGCCTGGAGAGCCCAGCCCTGGGCTCCGTCCCGAGTGGCAGCTTAGCTCGGCCTGAGCGGTCAGCACCCCTCCTAGCCAGCTGCCCCGCTCATGGCACACGGCTCCCGTGCAGTGCGGCGAACCGGACACCCCGGGTGCCAGGGCAGTGGATAAGCTACAGAAACCCACTGATCTCTAGGGCTCAGTGCTGCACAGAGGTTTCTGGGGGCTTGGGGCAAAATATGAAACTGAGGCCCCCCACCCTTCTGAAACAGTACCACTGAGAGGGGCTGGGGGGCAGGGTGCTGGGGAAGGGGACCGCCCCACACTCACCACACAGCAGCAGTTCCTGGGCCCCATGGGGCTGGGGCTGACTCCCTGCTCTGGGCCTTGTGCTCTGCTCGGGTTTGGGGGCCCTCTCAAATACAGGGCCTGGGGCCAACTGTCCCTCCCCTCCCCCACCCTGGGTGATCCTGAAGAAACTAATGGCTTGACAGCTGGGCCCACAGCTCCAGTGCGGGGCGGCTCCAGGGGGCCCTGCATGGGTCCAGCGCCAGCAGGGCCAGAGCAGGGGATCCAGAGAGCCCTTAAAGGGGCCAGGTCCTGCTCCCCCAACTGCTTTCCCACCCCCACCCCTCAGGGGACAGACTGCCTAAGGGCTGGTCAACGATCCTGCAGGTAACTGCAGCTGGGTGTGTCCCTAGCTGGGTGAATGCTGGTGAAAGTGCCGGCTGGAGAGGGCTTTGCAGCATGTCACAGCAGTACGGTGTGAGACGGAGCCCAGGCTGGTGGGTTGGGCGGCTCAGTGGTACCCCAGTTCCAGGTGGATCCGGGGAGAGCGTGGGACTCGTCACACCTGTATTGTAAGGTAATGTTGGAGAGTTTCGCTCTGTGACAGTGTATCTCACCAGATGGGAGAGAGGCGTTAACTCGTGTGAAATGCTGGTCTCCGACAGAAGGTGTTCTGCCCCGCTCCACGAGGAAGGCCCAGTGACGCCAGACGGACTAGAGTGGAACATTACAGAGGATGAAAGACGTTGTTGTTTACTAACCCCCTGCCCCATGAAGATGAGTCTTGCAAGTAAATTCCTCCCATTGGCTGAGTTTGCAATGGAAAGCAGATGGGGGGTAGGGAATAAAAAACCCCTACCAAGGAGGAGCTGGATCTCATTGCTGCTTGGACTCCTCTGGGTGGCGAGACAGATCGGAGCTCAGCCAGGTGACAGCTCCAAAAGGTATCCAACAGACCTGCCTTTCCCACGACATCCGTTGAACCAGACAAGCATCCCTCGGCACACCCCAAGGCCACAGCCACTTCACCTTCTCCCACCGCTCAGACTGGGAGGAGCCGTCCAAGGAAACAGAAGTACGAAACCAGATTCTACACATCTGACGCCAGCACACGGCACAGGCCCACCACCTCGGCACGGGCCGGGAGCGCACCGCACACTAAAGCTGACAGCGATCAGTGCGAGAGCTGCCACTAACAGACAATGCACGACCTCATCTGGGAGGACACCCCGGATGTAGCCTGCCCCATTGAGGCCTGGCTGGAGAACCCCGCAAGCCGTGTGTTAGCCCAGCTCGCCCTCCCAGGATACTCAGTGCACCGTGGACCTGGAAAGGCCGAGAAGGCAGGTGGTGCTGCATCCATCTTCTCTGCAAACATCAAATGCAAGAGAGGTGCCTCTGGTAAGACAACTTCACGCACCTGACAGGAGAAGCCAGAGCCAGGGCTCACACTGATTTTAGGTGGATTTCCAGACCATCACAGAGAAAAACATACAGAGGCTCACTGGCGCACGGAGAGGCACCTCAGCCTTGTCCTCCTGGGAGATCCTGAAGTCCTCAAATCATGGTTTAAAGGCTTCAAGTTACAGAGAATCCACCATATACACTAGTTTAAACTTGTGAGTGACCCGTTCCCCGAGTTGCAGAGGAAGGCAAAAGACCCCGCTGCCAATCTGACCGGGGGAAATTCCTTCCTGACTCCAAATCTGGCGATCAGTTAGACCCTGAGCGTGTGGGTGAGACCCACCAGCCAGACACCCGGGAAGGAATAATCTGTAGTAACTCAGAGCCCTCCCCAGCTAGTGTCCCATCCCTAGGACTTTCGCAGGTCATTTTGGTCCAGCCCACACAGCTGGTCACGCCTGGACTCCCTACATATCAAGACTGAGGACATCACAACCCACAGACCATCCCCTGACTAGGGCGGTGCTCAGAGACCTTCCGGTACTGGGCATCAAGAAAGACCCTGATTCAACCACGAGGACTCAGGACTCCAATGAATTCCAGAGCCTGCTAAAAGACACCTGGACCCCACCCATGGGACAAGGAGTTGAGGACCTGGTGACCTGCTGGCCCCCAAAAGGCTCCTCCCTCCCTCCACTGAGGCGGCCAAAACCCACCCCAAGGAGCTCTCCAGAGGGGTAAATGGCTTCCTCAGTCCTGAGGGCCTGCTGCAGAGCTGAGCACCAAGCACCGTAAGAACTGTCACCCTCCTTCATTGAACTGACGACGAACAGCCTCCTCAAACAGCAGGGGCCTGCCGTGCTCAGCCCCGCCAACCCACGGCCTCCAGCAGAGACCTGTGACTCCGACCCGGGCCCTTCCCGGCTGGAGAAAGAGTCGTGTGCAACTGGCCCCACTCCTGAGCGAACCAGCCAGCTCCTCATTCAGGGAGGGAATCCGCCCTCCATCCTTCACGCATGCACTGGGGCGACCCGCGCTGGAGAAACTCACCCTGGGCACGTCAGGCCTGGCCAGCTCTTGCCCGGCGTCAGACCTCCTGTTCCTGGGCAACCTCAGAGAGAAGCCAGCCAAAGGCCAGCTCCAGGCTCCTCTAACTGCAGCCAGCAGGAGGGACCCGGCACCACCTGGCTTCAGGCCCAGACACGGAACTGGAACTGGTTTCCTAGCCCTGATGGCTGAGCTCCTCCGGTCAGTGGGGAGAGGGGCAGCCATCCGGTCTCAGTCCCCTGGGCCTCTCTGCAGCGATCCACATCGTGGGCCAGGAGCTTCTGCTGGCTCGCCTGAGAGGTGGCAGGGTCCGGGGAAGGTGCTGAAACGGTTTGAGTCCTTCCTGGAGGGACACCCCCAAGGAGCAGTGATGGGAAACTGCCCCTCCCGCCCAGACCCCTCGCTTGTGGGGCTCCACCAGGGTCCATTCTCTCTCTCCGGCCCTTTTCAACATCTACATGCAACCACCAGGTGAACGGGCCAGACGACATGGACCTTTTGGGGCCGGTAAGAAGAGTCTTGAGGGGGAAAAAAGGAACTTTGACCATCACCCCGGCTGGGGCAGCAGGACTGTTGCCGTGACCCCCAGCCTTGGTCCTCCACAGAGGATGCTTGGCCAGCATCGCTCCACTAGGGAGAACCTCAGCCTGATACATGTGAGATCCTGCTCCGAGTCCCTCCCTCGTGTGTCCGTTTCCGTCCCCCACTATCTTCCTGCTGGCTGATCTCTCTCTCGGCATTTCACCTGACCCTGAAATCAGCCATAGTGCCCGGCACCAGCACGGCCAAGTGAGATGTCCCCCAGCTCTGCTCGGCCTGCAAAGGACACTGACCCGGCCAGACCAATCAGATGATGTCCCTGGCCGGGGAGGCAAGCTGGGGTCAACAGGTGTCATGGCCAACCCTCCTGCCCAGGACACCTGTCCGTGACTGAGCAGCCGCCTGGTATCCTGAAAACGTCAGCCAAGCTGTATCCCCCCGGCTAGCCCATTTCCTCTCCCTCTCGCGTCTGGCTGTTGTGCTGAAAGCAGGAAGGTGGCTGTCCTTCCCAGAACTAACCTGTCCTCCCCAGCAAGAAGGACTGTGGTGGAGGGGCAAACGCTACCTGGTATCCAACATAGGTTTGATTGTTTTACGTCACTGCTCAACTGCGGTTCCAGCTCTTTTTGCCTTGTTTCGATCCCTCCAGCCCCCCGTTTTGTGTGTTCTAATCAATGAATATCCAACCTTCAGCATGAGCGGCACGGTGCGTCTGCCAGGACACTCAGCCGGCTGTGGTCTCTGCGTAGCAAACCCCAAAGCGTGTCTCACAGTGTTCACTGTGGGACAGTTTCAGGGTCATGTGAACGCCTTGTGACTCTTTGGGCCCATCTGTTCCTTCTAAACAGTAGCATGTCTCCTCAGCAATGGTGGGCACATCCCACCTGTCCGCTGCTCCCTGCACCGGCCTCCTCGGGAATTTCACACCCAGTTGAAGGCCTCAGTCTTTCTCTTCAAGGCACTATATAGCCTGGGCCCAGGATGATTTAGTTGGGGATTGGTCCTGCTTTGAGGATCATTGGACTAGATGACCTCCTGAAGTCCCTTCCAACCCTGATATTCTATGATTCTATGATACCTAAAAGACTCAGTCTCCTGGAGGAAAACCATGGCCCAATGGAGCTCTCAACAATATGAGTGCCGCTCGTCTGTGGGGCAGACAGAACCATCTCTGGGGAAGTCCCAGACCACAAAACAAAGTCCCCCAAGAACTAAGGGCCATCACAGACCTCACCACCTTCCCTACCGGATGCATTTCTTGGACCCGTCCCTTCTCTACCATACTCAAAGGGCAATAGTCTATTTAACAAAGCAAAGGAAACCCTACCAAAACTAGACACTCCCGACCACATGCGTCTCCCTCTGGGCCTGGGGAGGGGATGAGGGAACCAAAGTGTGACAGATGTGTAGTCACAGTGCAGAATGCATGACCGCACGGTGCTCAGACTACACCGATGAGCACACCATTAAAACCCATGTAGATTAATAACATTGCTTATCAGACACCTTACAAAGCCCCTAGGTATAACCTGCTTCAGCTGGCTTGTTGCTTTAGGGGTATGAGTCTTGCTTTGGGTATATCCTAGATCAGCCTATTTCCCCTCCCCCATTTAAGTAGCACATAACCAGGGCTTGCCCTTTTCCCCCACCGGATAAAAAGGGAGTGGAAGTAATTGTACAAGGAGACAAAAAATATTTTGGCAGCTACTCCTGGAACGGTGGTGCCCAAACCAGGTCAGATGGGCTAAAAGCAACAGGGCCCAGCGGGCTGAAAGTTAGACGGAGCGGATGATGTGCCGAGAAGGACTTAACATTGCTTTCGAGCTCCGCAGAGGTCTGCTGCAGGCCCGGGACAGCGTGGCGTGTGCATGTCACCCCACGGGGGGGATACGCCATCCTTCGCTGTGCAGGCTGGCTGGGGGCAGGCAAGTGCCCGAGGCTCGGTAGGAAGGGACGTGGGAAGCAGGGTGCTGGGTATGAGAAGCCTCCATGGCCAGCTGTAGAGAATCCTTGCTCAGCGGGTGCCCTGAGGCTCAAGGCTTGTTTGTCCGGGCTGCAGCAGCAGCTGGCAGTTCCCTTCTGCTCTGCAGACTCCCCAGGAAGGCGGGGTGAGGCAGCAGCCAGCCCCTGTCAGTGTAACCTGATTGCCAGGCTGCTGCTTTGCTGAGGTGGCACCTAGAGTAACAGCTGGAAAAAGTGCTACAGGGTGGCTCGTTGGTCTAGGGGTATGATTCTCGCTTCGGGTGCGAGAGGTCCCGGGTTCAAATCCCGGATGAGCCCTATTTTGCATTTTAGTGTGGGGAGGGTTTCCCAGAGAATTTCCTTGTGAGAAAACCCCCAGAGGCCAGTGATCCTGCCTGAATTGTTGGGTCCAGCCAGCCAGAGACTATCAGGGACAAATCCTCCCCCCACATCTTGCGGGTGCAAAGACATCACTTTGCTGGGTGCTGCCGCAGCAGGTCCGCATGTGTCCCGGTGGCAAAGTGGGAATTTCCTGCCATATGTTGGTGAAGGAGACCCATGGTGGCCCTGACTTACTTGCCTAGCGATCGCTCCACACTTCCCGGGGTAGGGAAAGGGCTCAAACGCTGCTTTGGGGGCCGAGCGGGAGATGCGAGGGGGGGGGGTGTCATGTGACTGTCTGGGTGGGATGAATGGGCTGGCCGAGACTGACCCAGATCAAGGGAGAGTCTGGAAAGACACTAGGAACCCCAAGGCTGGGAAATTCCAGCAGGCAGAAGGTGTGAGCTCAGCCTGGATCTGCAGGAGAAGGACAACGGACCAAGAGGTGACATGGCTGGGATCATGGGCGCCAGGTTTGTATAATTTTTGGTGGTGCCCAGAATGGGTCCAAGCAGAGCCGTCCCGTCCATAGGAGGGACCGGGGCAACTGCCCTGGTCCCCGTGCTTCGGGGGGCCCTGCGCTTCAGGGGGACACTGGGTCCAGGGTGGCCTGGGAGGTTAGCGGGGGGCCTGGCACCGGCAGCAGTGAGTGCTCTGGCCCCAGCCTGCCCCTACTTCACCCCTCCCCGCCCCCACTCCACCCCTTCCCCCAAGGCCCCGCCCCGCCTCTTTTCGGCTTCTGCCCCCTCCTCTGACCGACGCCGGGAGCTGGTGGGGCGGGCTGGCCCTGGGTCGCTCACTGCTTCTAGCGCCAGGACCCCCACTAATCCCCCTGGGCGCTCCGGACCCTGCGTCCTCCTGAAGCGCGGGGCTCCCCAATGCGCGGTAAGCCCAAACATTGGTGGAGCCAGGCCCACGTTCCTAAATATTGGTGGAGCACGGGCACCACAGGCCCATATAACTTGCCGCCTATGAAGAGCTCATGCTCTAGACAGGGACTATCTTCAAAAATTAGTAGACCAGTCATTAAATGTGATATGATGTGTTAACCAATAGTATTAAGTATAAGTGTGTATAGAATTCATGATTCATGATTATCTGCATTGGATGTGTGGTATATCCTGTGCCCATCCTCTACGCTTGAGCCTGATCAACTTCAGTGTAGCTTGATTGTCTGCCAATAGAGAAACCTCAGGGATAAGTTCAGAGTTGAGCTGAGTTCTTGGGAACTGAGTGAAGAAGGTCTCAGAAGCCATCCCAACATCAACACAACCTTATCCAAATCACATCATAGCATAAATCCTTAAATCCAACCTCAGTGATGTTGAGGCAGTTAACTGAAGAAGGCAAGAAGGGACTAATTAGTAGGAGGAAAGGTTTTTCATAGATTCATAGATTCCAAGGCCAGAAGGGACCATTGTGATCATCTATAACACAGGCCAGAGAACTTCCCCCAAATAATTCCTAGAGCAAAACTTCTAGAAAAATATCCAGTCTTGATTGAAAAATTGTCAGTGATGGAGAATCCACCATGATCCTTGGTAAATTGTTCCAATGGTTAATTACTCTCACTGTAAAAAATTAACATCTTATTTCCAGTCTGAATTTGTCTAGCTTCAACTTCCAGTCAATGGGATTGTGTTAGACTTTTCTCTGCTAGATTGAAGAGCGCATTATTAAATATTTGTTCCCCATGTAGATACTTATAGACTGTAAACAAGTCACCCCTTAGCCTTCTCTTTGTTAAGCTAAATAGATTGAGCTCCTTGCGTCTTTCATTATTAGGCAGGTTTTCTCATCCTTGAATCAATCTCGTGGCTCTTCTCTGAGCTCTCTCCAATTTATCAACCTCTCTGCTCCTACTCAAGATTCCCCATTTATGGATCCCAGGATCACATTAGCTCTTTTGGTCACAGCATCACACTGGGAGCTCATGTTCACCTGATTATCCATCCCCACCCCCAAATCTTTTTCAGAGTCACTGGCATAAAATACAGCATGCTTTTACAAATCTTTCTTTGAGAAGATAACTGATTTTTTAGACAAAGGAAATGCACTAGATCTAATCTACCTGGATTTCAGTAAAGCATTTGATACAGTTCCACAGGGGAAATTATTAGTTAAATTGGAGAAGATGGGGATTAATATGAGAATTGAAAGGTGGATAAGGAACTGGTTAAAGGGGAGACTAAACGTGTCATACTGAAAGCTGAACTGTCAGACTGGAGGGAGGGTACTAGTGGAGTTCCTCAGGGATCGGTCTTGGGACCAATCTTATTTCACTTTTTTATTACTGACCTTGGCACAAAAAGTGGGACTGTGCTAATAAAATTTGTGGATGACACAAAGCTGGGAGGTACTGCCAATACAGAGGAGGACCGGAATATCATACAAGAAGATCTGGATGACCTTGAAAACTGGAGTAATAGAAATGGGATGAAATTTAATAGTGCAAAGTGCAAGGTCATGCACTTAGGGACTAACAACAAGAATTTTTTCCATAAGCTGGGGACTTATCAGTTGGAAGTGACAGAGGAGGAGAAAGACATGGGTGTATTGGTTGATCACAGGAGGACTATGAGCTGCTAATGTGTTGCAGCTATGAAAAAGGCTAATGCAGTCCTAGGACGCATCGGGCGAGGTATTTCCTGTAGAGACAGGGAAGTGTTAGTTCCATTACACAAGGCACTGGTGAGACCTCACCTGGAATACTGTGTGCAGTTCTGGTTAAGAAGGATGAATTCAAACTGGAACAGGTGCAGAGAAGGGCAACTAGGATGATCCGAGGAATGGAAAACCTAATTTATGAGAGGCTAAACAAGCCAAGCTGTGGAAGTCTCCTAACCAAAAGAAGGTTGATGGGAGATATGATTGCTCCCTATAAATACATCAGAGGGATAAACAACGGGAAGGAAAAGGAGTTATTTAAGTTAAGTGCCAATGTTAACACAAGAACCACTGGATACAAACTGGCCATCAATAAGTTTAGGCTTGAAATTAGACGAAGGTTTCTAACCATCAGAGGAGTGAAGTTCTGGAACAGCCTCTCAAGGGGAACAGTGGGGGCAAAAAACAGGGGCGCCATTTCAGATTTTGGTTGTGGGGGGGCAACTTTAATCATGATTCCAGTGGCTACTTAGACACCTGAAAACTCTAGTTTTTCTTCCGATAATTTCTGACAGGAGCACTGTATCTAATTCCTATATAAAGAGAGAAAATATACACACACAGACACTTATTAAAGCCATATTTTAAATTTACATGCAAGTTTCGAACAATCAGGAGACAATACAGCAAAATATTCCCAGTCCCAAGTCTTGAGGTATCAGTTCTGGAGCTCTAACACAGATCTCAGAAACACACGTTTGATACTTTGTACACTCTCTTAAGCAGATTTTATTTCTCTCTACTAACTCCGGCAATTGTTGTTGTTTTTTAAATGTCTTGTGTTCCAAATTCCGAAGAGGAGAATGAGACACTTAATTTGTTCCAGGAATGCTTAAAGGTAAAGAAATGATTGCAAACAAACAAAAAACGCCCCAGAGACGAGCTAAAACAATGGATAACGCCCCGGTCTCATCTTGGCAAAACTGCCAATGGCCTGATATCAGGTGTTTTGAAGCTTCACATTCACAGGCTAAAGTTGCCAAGTTATTTAAGTGCCCTGCTCTCACTGTGGATCATACATAGTCCTTTACTCTCTTGAGCACAGAGAGGTACCTCTCCTTTGATGCTGTAGAAACTGGAAGGCTCAACACAATATCTACAATAGACAGTGAAAACTGGGAACCCCTTAGGAAGTCATTGAGAATGTTCCAGAAGTCAAAAATTGAAGTCAATTTTTTGGTGCAAAGTGCTTCTTGGCAACTTTGACTTCTGCATCCAGATTGCCAAAATTGGTGCCCATTGATCCATAGCGATCTGCAATTATTTTCAGTTTCTCAACATCCAGAACATGTTCATTCTTTGTGTCACAAGCAGCTAGTACAGAAAGCCAACTGGAGTTGGCAGTGAATCGTCTATCAAGCTCTACAAGAATTCTGTCCAGAACGGCATAGTAGAAATCAGATTTTATAGATTCTTGAGCGCTCTTGGGAACATCATGTGTAGATGACTGACCTAGTGTACTAGAACCAAAAAATAAGGCCAGCTTGGTGGAGATTTTGTGAGGTTTTCTTGCCTTTTTTGTATTGCTGTGCAATGTCAAGTTCCGTAGTAATTATTTCAGTTTCCTCACATAGCTCCTTCCATTTGCTTTCAGATGGTCTAATTTCTTGAAGAGCAGCAGCATTGCTTGCTACTAATTCCATGGCACTTGATAAATTCAGGTTTTCATTTTGCAGGTCTTCTGAAGCACTGTTCAAAATCATGAACGTTCTTTCCAAAACCAAGCGCCTCAACAGGAAGGAATAGCTCTTTAGCCTGGCCGTCAAGCCCTTTGCTAGTTGATGGTCCGTCAGTCTTCTGAACTGAAATGGCTTCCCATGTTTCCACTACCGTGCCATATCCTGCATGCCGTTTGCGGAGGGAGTCATGCCGGCAAAACCAGCGAGTTTCACATTATCTACCTAGCTCAAGTACCTTCTGACCTAGCTTCTGCTGTGCCATAACAAACAGTTCCTGGTGCTTGTTACTATGGCTAAAGAAGACGTACGGGTCCTGAGCACATGCAAAGACTTCCTGGCACTGGGTGATGCTGGAACATGTGTCTGCAATGACTAAGCCTGTGAGCATGGCCGTGCACATAAATGGCATGTGTAATCCTTTCCTGAATGTGAGCTTGTACTCCTGGTAAATGCCCGCTCAGCACAGAATCACCACAGAATGATAGATGTGAAGGACTGGAAGGGACCTCGAGAGGTCATCTAGTCCAGTCCCCTGCACTCACGGCAGGACTAAGTATTATCTAGACCATCCCTGGCAGATGTTGTCCAACCTGCTCTTAAAAATCTCCAATGATGGAGATTCCTCAAGCTCCCTAGGCAATTTATTCCAGTGCTTAACCGCCCTGACAGTTGGGCAGTTTTTCCTAATGTCCAACCAAAGCCACCCTTGCTACAATTTAAGCCCATTGCTTTTTGTCCTATCCTCAGAGATTAATGAGAACAATTTCTCTCTCTCCTCCTTGTAACAACCTTTTATATACTTGAAAACGGTTATCATGTCCCCACTCAGTCTGCTCTTCTCCAGACTAAACAAACTCAATTTTTTCTGTCTTCCCTCACAGGTAATGTTTTCTAGACCTTTAATAATTTTTGTTGCTCTTCTCTTGACTTTCTCCAATTTGTCTTTCCTGAAATGTAGCACCCAGAACAGGACACAATACTCCAGCTGAGGCCGTATCTGCGCGGGGTAGAGTGGAAGAATTACTTCTCGTGTCTTGCTTACAACACTCCTGCTAATACAGCCCAGAATGATGTTTGCTTTCATTTTTGAAATTGTGTTACACGGTTGACTCATATTTAGCTTGTGATCCACCATGACCCCCAGGGCCCTTTCCGCAGTTGCGCTTCCCAGGCAGTCATTTTCCCTTTTGTGTGTGTGCAATATGTCACTGTCCTGGGCAACAGTGTAATTAATAACATGCTTCAAATGCTGTTGTTCTTCAATAACCATTTTTGAAACAGATTCAACACTTAGATTTTCCACATGGCACCAGCCCAGCGCTGCTTGCTGAGCGAGTCCTTTCCCATGGTAGCGTAAAAGGATCCACAGCTGTTCTTTTTTAGCCGCAGCTTTAGTTTCATCAACAAGGGGAGACAAATATTTGGTGTGTCTTTTTAAGCCCTGTCACTTAGGGTGTGTCTACACAGCAAAAGCTGTGCACAGGTCAGCCTACCTGAGGCAGCTTGACTCCAGCTAGCCAGGGAACAATAGCAGGGAAGACAGCACAGTGCAAGTCTGGGAGGGGCTTTGGGTGCACACGTGGCTTGCTAGCCCATTCTGAGGGCTGTGCTGTGCTCTCTTCGTGTCTATTGCTCCCCGGGCTAGCTGGATGCAAGTTAGCTTGGAGAGACGAGCACACGCGCAGCTTCTGCTGTGTGGACATATCTTTAAACCTGGTGATGACGACAGAGGCTGGTAGCACCTTGTCTACATCAGGACTCCCAGATACAATGCTGGTAGTTCCGGTGGGGAACTTAGCCAAGTTTAGCAGTGGGTGAATTTCCTAGTGCAGACAAGGCCATTGTCAGACTTAATATCAGTTTCTTCTTCTGGAAAGTAGGATAGTATTTATTACCTTAATCCAGCCTCACCTCCACCCATGCTCTGTGAGGTCGTCAGATTTTAATTTGTGTGCATTTGTCCTGTTAATGGGAGGAGGGGGAATAGTCCTGAGAGTTGAACTTCTGTTCTGTATGCAGAGATGTGCGTTGTATTTAAGAATCTGCATGTCTCCTATTTTGATTTATTCTTATAACTTAGATCCTCAATACATTAGCCCCTCACTCTCAGTCTAAACCCTTAGCCCTGACCAAGCTATCATTTGCCATGAAAAGAAAATCAGTGATTACTGTATAAGGAAATCACACACCAGCGTGGGTGGCAGGTATCGTAGCCAAGCGTAGGCTGTGCCTTCCCAAACAGCCTAGCATGGCCCTGCCCATGCTTCGCCCCCAGGCCAGGCCCTCTCCTGCGGTTCCCAGTCTAGGGCGCTCTGCCTGGCTGGGCATGGGAGTGTCTTAGGAGACATGGAGTGTCTTCCACATTTTGTTTTAGAAGTGTTGTGAGTGTAACCCCTGCCTGCGTGGTGTGCGATGGTGCCCCTCTAGTGGTAGCTAGGCCAGGCAGCGATTGATGAGCCTGCTACAGCCTTAGCTAAGAGAGAGGTGCCTTTCAGGTCATGCAGTAGAGGCTCATGCATGAAGCTCCAGAGGTCCGAGGTTTGATCCCAGCTGCTGACGACTGGGGTTTGTCAGCGTTCCATGAGGCTTGAGGCACAAGGAGATGATTGGCTGTGAAGTAGGGGAAAGGAGAGCGGCTTTAGCAGACGACACTTTGGTCAGAGCAAATGCAATAGGAGATACATCTGGAAGTTTGGTTCACTGAACGTCACACTCCTCGACTTGATTCTGGGAACAGTCTACATTCAAGTGAATTCAAGATAATGTTGACAGGTCATTATGGGATAGAATCTGCCTCCACTACAACTTTCCCACTGAGTTTAATGGTGCAGAACCCAGCCCCGTAACCTGCAGGCTGTGAGTCACTTTCATAGGTTAACAAAAAACGGTGTAAGAAAATGAAAAGACAAATTGGAGTAGCCAATCCTGTGTTCTTTTGACCTTTTGCCAGGCTCTCTGTGTTGTGTTATTAAAGAGGTTGTAAGCAAGGACGTGCTCCTGCCCTGCATTGTTGGAGTGGAAGGTGTGGTGCATCTTGGGGAAGTGACTGTGAACTGGCAGGACTCAGAAACTCAGGAAATAGTCCACAGCTTCTACGACGGCAAAGACTATCAAGGAGAAAGATTTCGGGGGAGAACCCAGCTCTTCCCTCAGGAATTTTCCAAAGGCAATGCCTCTCTGTTGTTGAAAAGACTAACCCTGAACGACACAGGAAACTACTCCTGCCATGCTTTCCTATATGAGGAGACGCTGCCTAGTGAACACGTGGTGCAGCTTTGTGTGTCAGGTACGCCGTACTGGAATCCGTCCTTACGAAACCTGCTCTTACAGTTGTTCCGAGTGAAAGAGCTAACAAGCCTCAGAGTCACTTTCCCAATGACATTTGCTGTTTGAAGAGCTGTCGTTTCAGGTCTGAATACTAAGCGTAAGAGTTGGGATGATCATTATTAGCCGCTTTATAATGTGGCTTGAAGATCCTACATTCAGACCTTTTGAAAGTGTGATTCATTTAACAGTGTATCCCAGCTCCTACCCCTCCAGTCCCATCCCCAGACCTTCCAGGTACAGAATTTAAATTGAGCATGGGAATCTAAGCCTAAAATGTAGGGTCCTTTATGTCTTCTGCAGTTCTTCTATTTTCGCCCTTTGCTAAAGGTTTGACACCAGCCCATCTGATCTTTCTCTAACCTGTCCAGCTCTTGCTGCCCACCACTGAAGCGAATTCTTTCTCTTTTCCTCCAGCGACACTGCTCTGGGTCACCCAGTCCCCCCAGAAACCAGTTCAGGCTGTGTCTACGCTTCAGGTCTAGCTGTACCGGTGGAACCCCTCTGTGTAGACACAGCGTAGGCTGACGGAAGGATTTGTTTCTGTCGGCGTAGTAACGCCGCCTCCCCAAACAACGTGAACTAAGCGGACAGAAGCACTCGTCTATCAGCACAGCTGTGTCTACTCTGGGGGCTTTGCCCACACACCTGACTGACACAGCTGTGCCAACAAAGCCTTGTAGCATAGACTTGGCCTGAGTGGGTATGTGAGATCAAGTCACCACAATAAAGTTGCTTTATCCTACACAGCTACGGGCAAAAATACTACTTACTGGCAACAATAAGCAGAGGCAATAATTTACCTAAATGCTGCAAATTTTGAATACTTGTTAGGGGATTGGGAACGGGATTATAAGGGCCCTGGCCCTGTAGGTTTTCACCTTTAATGTACTTATGGATGTGTGCGTGCGAGCACACATCTGTATACACATCCTGCTGCCTTCTATTGGAAGGGACCGGACACGTGTGTGTGATAGGAGGTCCCTCGATGTCAGATGGGCTGCAGAGGAAGGAAAGTCTAATATTAGTGACTCCTAATGGGGAGTCTGATGTGGTTTAAGATGGCAGGGTCTGGCCAATAGCAATAGAGACACGTGAAAGGGAGCACTCCCTCCCTCATGAGCTCTGCCCAACTCAGAGACCTGCTGAGCAGGAGCACTGTTATCCTGCTTTACAGCTTTGCATCAGTGTTGCCGTGTGAGCTTAGAGCCCCGGCAACAGCTCCTCTTTGGCCACCAACTTTTTCCCCTAGCTAGCCACAAGCTGCATCTCCCCAGCCACTCATCTGCCTCCTCTCCCCAAAACCCCACCATCTCTCACCCTCCTTGGGAGTCATTATTGTCCCAGCTCCCCTTCCCCTCTCCCTCCTTGCCCCTGGGTTCCTCATATATGGCACCTCCCTGTTCTGTCTCCTTCCCCCATCCAGCCCCTCTCATTGGTCACTATCGGATTTCTCTTGTTTTCACACATGAAACTTTGCAGCAGTCAGTTACACTATGGAGCACAATAGTGATTGCATAATTAATGTTGCCCCTGAGTTCTTTGGTACTGTTATGGCAGCAGCGGGTCAAGGATGCATTGGAAGGGAAAGCAAAGAAACACAATAAATGCAAAAACCATGTTAATCGAGCATGAGGTAGGAAGCAGTACTGCAGAAAAGGATCTGGGGATGACAGTGGATCACAAATTAAATAGGAGCCAACAAGGTAATATTGTTGCAAAAAAGGCAAACATTCCGGGATGTACTAGCGGGAGTACTGTAAGCAAGACACAAGAAGTAATTCTTCTGATCTACTCAGCGCGGATAAGGCCTCAGCTGGAGAACAGTGTCCAGTTCTGGGCATCACACTTTGGGAAAGATGTGGACAAATTGGAGAAAGTCCAGAGAAGAGCAACAGAATCATCAAAGGTCTGGAAAACGTGACCTCTGAGGGAAGATTGAAAAAATCAGGCTTGTTCAGTCTGGAGAAGAGAAGACTGAGGGACCTGATAATAATCTTCAAATGTATAAAATATTGTTATAAAGAGGAGGTGATACATTGTTTTCCTTAACCAGTGAGGCCAGGACAAGAAGAAATGGGCTTAAATTTCAGTAGGGAGGATAGATATTAGGAAAAACTTCCTAACTGAAGGTTTAGACCTGTGTGCAGTTCTGGTGACCCCATATAAAAAAGGTATATTAGAACTGGAAAAGGTACAGGGAAGGGCAACAAAAATGATTAGGGGTATGGAACAGCTTCCGTATGAGGAGAGATTAATAAGACTGGGACTTTTCAGCTTGGAAAAGAGATGATTAGGAGAGGATATGATTGAGGTCTATAAAATCATGACTGGTGTGGAGAAAGTGCCTAAGGAAGTGTTATTTACTCCTTCTCATAACACAAGAACAAAGGATCACCCAATGGAATTAATAAGCAGCCAGGTTTAAAACAAACAAAACAAGTATTTCTTTCCACAATGCACAACCTGTGGAACTCATTGCCAGAGGATGTTGTGAAGGCCAAAACTATAATAGGGTTCAAAAAAGAACTAGATAAGTTCCTGGAGGATAGGTCCATCAATGGCTATTAGCCAAGATAGTCAGGGATGCAACCCCATGGTCTGAGTGTCTCTAGCCTCTGTTTGCCAGAATGGTCGACAGTGGACGGATCACTCAATGATTGCCTGTTCTGTTCATTCCCTCTGAAGCACCTGGCATTGGCCACTGTCAGAAGATGGGATACTGGGCTAGATGGACCACTGGTCTGACCCAATATGGCCATTATTATGTAGTTAAGCACTGGAACAAATTACCTGGGGAGGTTGTGGAATCTCAGTCACTGGAGGTTGTTAAGAGCCGGTTAGACAAACACTTGTCAGGGATGGTCTAGATCAGTGGTTCTCAACCTTTCTAGACTAATGTCCCCCTTTCAGGAGTCTGATTTGTCTTGCATACCCCAAGTTTCACCTCACTTAAAAACTACTTGCTTACAAAATCAGACACAAAAATACAAAAGTGTCACAGCACACTTACTGAAGAAGTGCTGACTTTCTCATTTTTACCATATAATTATAAAATAAATGTACTGGAATATAAATATTGTACTTATGTTTCAGTGTGATACTTGAGTCTGTTTTTCAGTTGTGAGCCTTGTCTGAAGCCTGAGCCCTGCCACACAAAGCTGAAGCATGTAACTTAGCTTTGTGGGCCCCCTGTGGCATGGAGCCCCCTGATTGCCACCCATAATGCAACCCCCTGGGGCTTGCAGCCTCCAGGTTGAGAAACACTTGATCTAGAGGAGTTGAGTACCCCCTAGAAGACCTCTCTGTACCCCCAGGAGTAGGCGTATGCCTGGTTGAGAACCACAAGTCCTGTCTCAGTGTGGGGGTCTAGACTAGATGATATAGCAAGGTCCTTTCCAGTCCTACATTTCGATGATTATGTGATTAGTTGCACAGTTAAGCAGACAAACATGTGGATAATAGCTGAGCTAGCATTGTGAGAGCCTTACAAGTGACCTCAGCTTTTTTCTTTAAACAGTCTGTGCCGTGTTTTGCTTCTACAAATTTTTAAGATGCCACTGAGAATGCTTGAAGCGTTTTTTCAGTCACCTAGAATGCAACTGATTTCTTTAAACATAGCAAAACTGCACTCCTTATAATGACTCCTTAACTACTAACTTTGACATTTCAAAGTTGAACTGTTTTTGACTTATCTGCGTGGAAAACAAGAGGTGCAAGGAATATACACTGTATTCCTCCCTAAAGGAGGACACTTTACCACCTTAACTCTGCCCCTCCTAGTAACATCAGCCTTCCGTCTTCTGCTTTATCCAACGGCCTCCTCCAGACAACACACTTCTACACCAAATGTCCACAGCTAATGTAATGCTGATTTTAAAAAAGGTTTTAGGGGTGATCCTGGCAATTACAGGCTGGTAAGCGTAACTTCAGTACCAGGCAAATTGGTTGAAACCCTAGTAAGGAACACAATGATCAGGCACATAAATGAACACACTTGGTTGGAGAAGCATCAACACAGCTTTTGTAAAGGGAAATCATGCCTCACCAATCTATTAGAATTCTTTGATGGGGTCAACAAATGTGGACAAGGATGATCCAGTAGCTATAGTGTACTTTGGACTTTCAGAAAATCTTTGACAAGGTCTCTCACCAAAGGCTCTTAAGCAAAGTAAGCTGTCATGGGATAAGAGGGAAGATCCTCTCATGGATCAGTAACTGGTTAAAAGACAGGAAACAAAGGGTAGGAATAAATAGTTTTCAGACTGGAGAGAGGTAAATAGTGGTGTCCTTCCAGGATCTGTACTGGGACCAGCACTGTTCAACATATTCATAAAAGATCTGGAAAAAAGGATAAACAGTGAGGTGGCAAAGTTTGCAGAAAATAATAAATGACTCAAGCTAGTTAAGTCCAAAGCTGACTGTGAAGAGCTACAAAGGGATCTCACAAAACTGAGTGACTGGGCAAGAAAATGGCAGATGAAATGCACTGCTGATAAATGCAAAGTAATGCACATTGGAAAACATAACCCCACCTATACATACAAATTGATGGAGTCTATATTAGCTGTTACTACTCAAGAAAGAGATCTTGGAGTCACTGTGGATAATTCTCTGAAAACATCCGCTCATTGTGCAATGGCAGTCAAAAAAGCATTAGGAACCATTAGGAAAGGAATAAATAATAAGAAAGAAAATAGCATAATGCCATTATATAAATCCATGGTACGCCCACACCTTGAATACTGTGTGCAGTTTGGTTGCCCCCATCTCAAAAAAAGATATATTAGAATTAGAGAAGGGCAACAAAAATGCTGAGGGGTCTGGAACAGCTTCCATGTGAGGAGCGATTTAAAAGACTGGGACTGTTCAGCTTGGAAAAGAGACGACTCAGGGAGGACATGAGGGAGGTCTATAAAATCATGACTAGGGTGAAGAAGGTGACTAGGGACGCATTATTTACCCCTTCACAGAATACAAGAACCAGGGGTCACCCGATCGAAGTTAATAGGAAGCAGGTTTAAAACCAACAGAAGGAAGTATTTCTACACACGACGCACAGTCAACCTGTGGAACTCGTTGCCAGGTGATGTTGTGAAGGCCAAAAGTATAACTGGTTCCAAAAAAAGAACTAGAGAAGTTCATGGAAGGACAGGTCCATTAATGGCTGGTAGCCAAGATGGTCAGAGATGCAACCCCATATTCTGGGTGTCCCTAAAACTCTGACTGCCAGAAGCTGGGATTGGATGACAGGGCATGGATCTCTCAATAATTGCCCTGTTCTGTTCATTCTCTCTGAAGCATCTGGCTTTGGCCACGGTCAGAAGATGGGATACTGGCTAGTTGGGCTAGATGGGCCATTGGTCTGACCCAATCTGGCCAGTTGCACGTTCTTAAGTGCTGGGAAGAGGTAGTTTGGTAAATGGGTCTGTAGAGAAAGATGGGCTTGTGGGAGGGCAGAGTTACTGTCCTGGCACGTGCTCTGTGGGGTACGGCACTTGAAGTAATGGTAAGGCATGTGCTTGTGGCTGGAGGAGAACGTGCAGTTAGATGCCTTAACTCTTCATCTTCTTGCTTCTGCGTGTGTGTGTCAGGCGTGCTGTGTGTAGCAACCCTAACAGCTTCTCCACGTTTAGTGTAATATTCTAAAAGAGGTAGCCTTCCTGCTGGAAGTCGGTGGGTTGGGATGAACGAAAAGAGCAAAGGGGAAGTAGAAAGCTGTAGGGCATCAAATCAAAGAGTTACACAGTGTCTACACGTCAAAAAGTAGTGTAATTTGCGACTGTCCCTATAGTAATGGAAAAAGAACAGTGTGTCCAACAGCAGGTCTCTACTGGTCATCTTATAGTCTGGAACAAGTGGTCTGCTCCTGCCTCCTTCCTCTTAGTAGGCAGACAGACCAATTCACTAACAATGATATTGCACTATTTGTCTCCTCGGTAGCTCTTCTGCTGGTCCCATTTCCAGCCTTTCTTTTCTAATATTGGGGTGTCCCCTTTGCTGACAAACATGCGCCATGGCAGAACCTTCTGCCCGTAAAAGTTGGAGGAGCTGGGTGTGTTTTCAGTGACAGGCCTGCTCTGCCTGAGGCCAGACTCCTCCCGCAGTTTCAGACCTCAGGATTTGTCATGTGGCTCTTTTCTGAAGTATCTGCAGGCCGGCGCCTCAGCTCATGCAGGAGATTGAACGGTGGTGTTAGACAGGAGCCCCTGCCCGAAGAACAGCAAGGGAGGCCCAGGAAGCCTTTGACATGTTAATAGTTTCTGTCTGATGCTGCTTCACGCCTGGAACATTTTAAAGTGTCCCGGGACGAGGTTAGACGGTTGTTTCAGCACCCGTAACGGGGTGACTTGCATGGAGACGGGCGGGCTGCCTGTTCTCCAAGGGGAACCACAAGGGGATTGGTATCTGTGAGCCTCATCCCACAGGAAGTCTGATCAGCTCAAATCAGCTGCTTGAGTCTTACGGTTCTTCTGGGAGGGAGGCAGGAGTCCCCCTCATCTCGTAGGTCCATCACGTGCTCAAATTCCGGGGTGTGACGTTGACACAGGACACCGTCACCTAGGTGCTCCACATAAGAAGGGATACAAGTGCAGAAAGGAGTCCGGGTCCTCTGCTCTTGATAAGTTTCCCTCGCCCAGACCTGCCCATATTGTACCTCTGGAATAGTGACAGCTAAGGGCCTTCTTCCCGCAGTCACAAGGCAGAGGGCTATTTATCCCTGCGTAGTGACCTGGGATTGTCAGGAAGTCATGGCTCCACCCAAATACTAGGACAGCTCACCTCAAGACGCATAGGTTGCCCAGATCCTGGAGGGAGGCTCAGCCATCACCTGGAGTGTAAAGAAAGTGCCCAGTTTGCAGTCCGACTCTAGCAGATGTGTTTGTTAGCAGCAAATATCTCCAGTGGCCGGTGATGAGACACTAGCTGGGGAGGGCTCTGAGTTACTACAGAGAATTCTTTCCCAGCTATCTGCCTGGTGGGTCTTGCCCACATGCTCAGGGTCTAACTGATCGTCATATTTTTGGTCA
This sequence comes from Eretmochelys imbricata, assembly GCF_965152235.1. Classification (NCBI taxonomy): domain Eukaryota; kingdom Metazoa; phylum Chordata; order Testudines; family Cheloniidae; genus Eretmochelys; species Eretmochelys imbricata. The sequence continues at coordinate 355,723,871 of NC_135572.1, forward strand.
GGAGGGAATTTCCCCCCAGGTCAGATTGGCAGAGACCCTGGGGGGTTTTCTCCTTCCTCTGCAGCATGGGGCATGGCTCACTTGCTGGTTTGAACTACTGTAAATGGTAGATTCTCTGTAACTTGAAGTCTTTAAATCATGGTTTGCGGTCTTCAGTAACTCAGCCAGAGGTTATGGGCCTATAACAGCGGTGGGTGGGTGAGGTTCTGTAGCCTGCAAAGTGCAGGAGGTCAGATGAGATGATCGTGATGGTCCCTTCTGACCTTAGAGTCTGAGACATGAAGCCTCAATCTAATTCCATGAAGGGGAACTGGCAGTGGGGAAGAGAAGAGCAGCTTGTAGGGCTAGGGCCTTGAGGCAGAATGGCACAGACAGATGGGGCCCTGATCCTGCACATTGGTTGAGCTGGGAGAGTTTTAGATCCACCTTGTACGGCTGTCAATAGCTGCAGAATGTGCATTGCAAAGGACGCTCAAGCTTGTGGGTCTCTAACTTGGGAGTGTTTGGAAAGCACCTTTTCTGAAGTATCAAAAGGAAGCTGCAGTTCCTAAGGCTGGTCTCATTCCATAAACCACATTTTCCCCACTCCTGATCAGTAACGTGGTGGGGAGAGAGATTGCCGTGCTCGGAACCACCGTCCGACTCCCCAGCAGAACGGAATGGAACTGTTCAGCCTTTCAATGGAATGGGGTATTTGTGGACACCTTAGAGCAGGTGTTTCAAAAGTGTGGTCTGTGGAAAGCTGGCTGGTCACATGACTCCATCTCAGCCTCCTTATTTCCAGCTCCCAAATAGCATTAAAAGACAGCTAAAGCTGCATTAATACTATTCTCATATTACTTTTTCTCGTAAGCAAGAGGTGTAATTGCTAGAGAGATGTCATGGAATTGCCAAGGGGGAGAGGGGCTCTGTGGGAGTGTGAACAGGGGGGCAAGTAGGTATATGATGCAAACTCAGTATTAAAACATGGCCTATGCTATGAAAAAATGTAGGAAACTCTTTCCTGGGCATAACCACCAGGACAGGACTTATCTTCCTTACAATAGGTGTTTCACTTCTCCTTTTGCAGAGACGAGGCCAGTTTTTGTATTCACTCCAGATGTCCAAATTCTGCTCCACATACCAGAATTCTGTGGCTCCTAAGAAAGAAGGATGGGGATTAGGGTGGAAATGTGGTTAGCCTGTCAATGAATGGGAACCTAGACATTGTACTCCTGTGCAACCGTAATTTTGCCCCCTTCTTCATATGCAATATACAAAAGTATTTTAGTTAGACGAGCACATCATGCTTTTTCCATAGGGTCCTGGCTCATTCAGAGCACAGGATGGATAGTGTTAGAATATAAATATGCCGGCCTGCCTATAAAGGCCTACACTTTAAGAACTTAGGTGTATTTTTATCACTTAGCTAGTTACAGGGGTATGAAACAAAGAATCAAAATCACAGTCCACCTGTGTAGGGGGCCTTCTCTCCCTAGGATAGTCTGAGGCCTTGTTCTTAGGCTATGGCCTTTGGCTAAGCAGCAGGGGCAGCCATAAGCTGGGAAGTGAACCAGTCACGTTGAAATAAGGTGGTGTTGGGCTGTTAGGAAGACAATCCTGTCCTGATAGTGCCCATCACCACCAGATAAAGATGGTCAAAGAAAACGTAGTTTGATAGCATCCTGTCTGGCAAGAAATCACTTCTCAATGGTTGTGGTTGTGAAACCCTCATTTCTATATTGTTTTATCTTTTTGGCCCCCACTTTTCTATTGTTAATCTGTCTGGTTCGCTAATTGTTTCTGTCTGCTGTATAATAAATTTTGCTAGGTGTAAGTTCATTAGGGTAGCGGGATATAATTGGTTAGAGAATTATGTTAGGATTGGTTAGTTAGATTTCAGTAAAATGATGGGTTAAGGTATAGCGGAGAATATTACTACGTAAACTGGGGTCAAACAGGAAGTAGGTAGGGGAAATTGGAATCATGGTTGCTGGAAATTTACCCCAGTAAACATTGCATTGTCTGTGCTTCGGACTGCTGGTCTTTTGCTGCTTGCTGTCTGCGTGACAAGAACCAGGGAAGTGGGAGGACGAAGGGAAACCCCTCTAACAGATCGTGCTCACTTAGTAGTTAGTTGATATTTCTTTTTATGCACCACCTTCGATGTGGGGCCCAAGGCTTTATTCACAGAGCTGGGGGGGGAGAGAAGAGAGGACACGACAGGGATCAGGATGGAGGGAACTTGCTGCCAGCAGCTGCTGTCTCAACTTGCTGATCTACTTAAAAGGTGCAATACGCGTCTTTCTTTCTCTCACACACCTGGTGTGTGTCTCTGTCTCTCCCTCTCTCTCACTCTCACACACAGGCGGGGTGTGTGTGTGTCTGTCGCACACACACACGCACACACACACAGACACACACACACACAGCCCCGGCACTTTGGAAAGTGGAGGGAGCGGTGCGTTCCAGTGGGATAGCGCGGGGTTCATCATCACGTTCAGTTTCCACAGGGAAACTGCCACGGCCATGTTGTGTCTCTTTCCTCCATTCGTGCTGCCTTGTAGAGTGTGAGGTTACATTAACAGCAATGAGTTAACCCTTGAGGGCTCAGCCAAGTGCTAGTTCATCATTTAGCAGTAAGGCATTCCCTGGGAAACATCCCACCCTCTGATTCCACCACCTCAACCAAGCTTCCCAATCATCATGGCCGTTTACAGTATTAAATTATTTGTTTAAAACTGATACTGTGTATATGTGTGTATATATATATGTGTATATATATGCGTGCATATATATAAAAAAGTCCCTGGAACCTAACTCTCCCCATTTACATTAATTCTTATGGGGAGATTGGATGTGCTTAACATCGTTTCACTTAAAGTAGCATTTTTCAGGAACAGAACTACAACGTTAAGCGAGGACTTCCTGTAGTTTCTTCTATTCTAAATAGAATGCTGCCTGTAGTGACTCAAGAGCGTGCGTACCAACTGTTAGGAACCGGGGCACAAATCCCCAATTGGCTGTGAGATCTGTACTTCGATTTCACCGACCAATTATCAAGTGTAAACTCCCCAGGCACCATAACAGCCTAACCATGGAGTCACAGACAGTCCCCTTGGGTACGCCGATCTGTCTCGCCGCCCAGGTGACCGTATCTTTGTGAGAGATGGTCCCTTACACCAAGAATCACAGCAATATTCAGGTTACTCCCAGTCCCAAAGGACAAGTGACTGGCCCAGGTCAGTGGCACCTTAGAGCTCACACCAAAGACAAGGCTTGTAGCCGATCCTATAATAAACTATATATATAAAATGTATTAAATAGGAAAAGGAAATAACAGATTATTTATAAGGCTAAAGCAAGTAAACGCATATGCACAAATGAGTTACAATCTTAAGTTTCAAAAGTAATAGAAGCATTGATAATAAGCAAGTGCTATATGACCTTTAGAAAACCTTGCCCCGCAGAGTCTAAGCACTATAGAGATACCTAGTTTCTTCTGATTGGGTTTTTTATTCCCCTTCTCCCATGTGCTCTGAGCTGCAAATTCAGCTGTTGGGAGGAATCCACTTGCGTGACTCCTCTTCGCAGTCGGGAAGAGCAGAACAACAAAGTCTGTTGTCCTCTTTAATGTTCCACAGTAGTCAGTCTGGTGTCAATGGGCCTTTCCTGTTGGGCAGGGTGTAACACCTTCAGTTGCAGATTGGCACTTCACACTGCTTAATGTCTCTTTCCCGTCTGGTGAGTTACATAGTCACAGAGGCTCATAATACAACTGCTCAAATATTACCTTAGAATACAGGATACAGATGTCATAAGTGAGATTAATGCTGACAGCAACTCACAAGCATTTAATAAACCGTAGGTTTCAGAGTAACAGCCGTGTTAGTCTGTATTCGCAAAAAGAAAAGGAGGACTTGTGGCACCTTAGAGACTAACCAATTTATTTGAGCATGAGCTTTCGTGAGCTACAGCTCACTTCATCGGATGCATACTGTGGAAAGTGTAGAAGATCTTTTATACACACAAAGCATGAAAAAATACCTCCCGCCACCCCACTCTCCTGCTGGCAATAGCTGATCTAAAGTGATCACTCTCCTTACAATGTGTATGATAATCAAGTTGAGAAAACCTGGATTTGTGCTGGAAATGGCCCAACTTGATTATCAGAGAAAACCTGGATTTGTGCTGGAAATGGCCCAACTTGATTATCACACACATTATAAGGAGAGTGATCACTTTAGATAAGCTATTGCCAGCAGGAGAGTGGGGTTGGGAGAGGTATTTTTTCATGCTTTGTGTGTATAAAAGATCTTCTGCAGTTTCCACAGTATGCATCCGATGAAGTGAGCTGTAGCTCACGAAAGCTTATGCTCAAATAAATTGGTTAGTCTCTAAGGTGCCAGAAGTACTCCTTTTCTTTTTAATAAACCGTAAACACCCAACATATCCTTATAATTCTAATACCTGTTTTAACAACACTAACACACGGGTGAGGCAGATTGGTCCCAGCCATGTATATGTCCGTGTTCAGGTGAGACATGGGGACCTTGGCATGAGCAGGTACCTGGTCTGCCAGCATCACACCACTGTGACAGTGTTGGAGGGGGTCATAAACAGTATTAAAAACAGTGAAATCGCTGGCGGCTGGGAAGCATGTCTATATATAAGGTCAAACGCTGAGAATTCTCGACAGCCTTAGAAAAAGTACACTTTATAAAACCATAGGTCCAGTGTCCACCTCAGTAGGTTGGCACCTAAATAATGCTGATCTTATCCAAGTATCTTTCTATGACGGGGTGGACTAGGCCCTGACGCCCCCTGCTGGAGGCCTTGTGGCCCTGCCACACCCCACCCCACCCAGAAAAGGGCAGTAGAGAGGTCCTCCGAGCTGCCTAGAGTGGCTGTGTGGGAAGCAGCCAATCAGGGCCCAGCAAGCTAGTATAAGAAGAGCTGCAGGGCCAGAATGAGACCACTTCCTTGCTAGAGCTGGAGGAAAGTGAATGATGCTGGGACGCCACCAGGACAAGGCTCTGAGTTAAGGGAGAAGAATGTGTGGGAGCCACAAGAGAAGTGGTCCAGGGAATAGTAGCAGCAATGCAGTGTATTTAAAGGGACATTGCAGATGGCTGCTATCTATGGGGTCCCTGGGTTGGGACCCAGAGTAGAGGGTGGGCCCAGGTCCCCCCCACCAGCCACTGGGAAAATGGCCTGAACTTTGAGGCACCCCAGAGCTGGGGCCAGAAAGGCCCTGAGAGGGTGAAGACATTGCCTCCAGGGAAGGAGCCTTAAAACACCGCTCTATTCCGGAGCAGAGACAACGAGAGAGACATTGCAGAGGGTGCTAAGAGAGGCCCCTGTTGAACTTGTACCCCAAAGGGGTTTGCTTTGCTTTTATCTCACAGACAGACTGTATGACTTGGCCGGAGGTATGAGTCAGTGAAGATCCACCACAAACAGGTAGAGAGAGAGGGCAGACACATTTACGATGCAGTGTGGATGCTCAAGTGTGGGCCTGGATACACCAAGTCCACAAGCCCAGCTCCCACAGACCCAGACATAATGTGCAGTATAGACAAACCCCTAAAGACCCTCCTCTGCTGTGCTGTCTTCAGCTAATCCAATTACCTTGCATTCCAATTTCCTATTTGTTGTTTTAGTTTCTATAATCTCCGTCTCCCTGTCAACCTTTGGATTGTGAGCGCCTTAGGGCAGGGACCATCCCTTTGAATAACTGGTCCATTGGGGGTGCTCCCATAAACAAAGCAGAAACGATGCACCCGCCTCGTGCAGTCTCTGTGCCCACGGGCGGGGGAGGTGAATTTCATCCCCAGTCATTAACAACAGGGCTCTAGCATGGATGAATCGTACAGTGGTTTGAAATCCAGCTAATTGTTTATGAACAATGATTTGTACTAATTGACCAGCTCTAATCTCATTCCAACTGAAGTAAAACTTCCATATGGAGCTGTTCACTATCTAGAGACGAGTGTCTTGGTTCTGTAGCTCTCCAGGAACTCGAGGCCTCAGGGAACTCTGTATGTTGTGTCACGGCCATATCTGGTGCTGCTGACTAGGAGCCGTATTGTTTGTAGCCTTGCGGTATGTCAGACACCAGGTGCTACGTGAAATAGTTCTCCAATTTAATATGTAAAAATAAAAGTTTGATCTTCGTTTTGGCTTTTTGAATGAACTAAATAGCGTGTACTACTTCAAACAGGAAAACAAATTCTTACCGCTAACTTTACGTCTTGTTCCTTGATGTGACGTCATCCACAACCTGACTGATTTATCCGTCTGGGGAGTGCACAGGAGGCAACCGCAGTGGGGCACTGGAAAGGGGGTGCAGCTGTGGAGGATCTGTCCCCATGATGGCCATAGTCTCTCTCACTACTCAGTCTCTTAGGCCCAGATCCTCAAAGGTGTTCAGGTTGCCTTACTCCATCGGTCCAGGATCTCTGCAGATTCAGGCGGTGTCGCTGTGTCAGTCACCCGGGTCAGAGTGGGTGTTATGCGTTTAAATACTTTTGAGGATCTGGGCCCTGGATCTGAAACCAGAATCGTTGCAGCCTGGCATGAGATTCAGAGATTCTAAGACCAGGAGGGACCATTATGATCCTCTGGTCTGACTTCCTGTATAACAAAGGCCAGAGAACTGCCTCATCATAATCCCTAGAGCAGAGCTTTTAGAACGGAAGTTCCCCAACTGTGGGCTGCAGCCCAAAGGGGCATTGCACACCCCACCCCAACTGCATCTTTCCACTCCCCTCTCGCCCCTGGCCCTTCAGCGCGGCTCCAGGGCACGCAGCCCTGTCCACTTGCCCTGCCTGACAGTCTGCGTGGAGAGCGAATGTAGGGGGAGGGTCTGGAAGAGAGGGATTTGTCAAGGGCAGGGGAAACTGGGGTCGGGGGAGCAGCAGAGGTGCAGCTGAAAGGTTTCCGCCTTCCTCAGCGTCCGGCTTGTAGGCAGTGTCGGGGGGATTCCTAGTTTGCAGTGGGGAGTATCAAAGATCGCCCCCCCCCCCCCCCATGCACTGAGCTTTCCCCTCCACCTCGGTTGCCAGCAGTGGGGTGTGGATGTGCTGTTTTGCAGTGGGGGAGTTGGGGGACCCCCCCCTCCCCAGGGCACTGACCTGTCCCCTTCCCCCCGCCCCCCATCTCTGCTGTCTGTGCTGGGAGCCCCACCGCCATCGCGGGCTGCACATGGTGCCCTCCCCAGCCATCCATCCCTTGCCAGGGTGGAGCATGAAGCTTCCAGTGGGAGCATCCTCAGCCTGTCCCTGGCAGCCGGGCTCACTCAGCCACTTTGCCAACTGGGGGCTGCCCTGCCAAGCCCTGGGTTCCCCTGCCCCATTTCTCCCCAAACTTGGGGTCCCCCCCCAACTTCTCCCCACAATGTGGCTGCCTCACCCCTTCCAAAACACTCTTAACTCTTCATATGCCACAGCCCAGCCCACCCCCTCCAGCTCCCATAAGCCATCTGTCACCAGTGTCCTCCATCTTGGACCAAACTGATCTCAGTGTCCCACCGCGCCCACCCCAGGGCCAGGCTGGGGCTCTGTGGGGCTGGACCCCTGCTCTGACTGGGGTAACGGATTCTGTCTTCTTTCTCCGCCCTTCACCCCCAGTCTCTCTGCAGCAGGAGGGGGCGCTCCCCTGCCTGCTGCAGGAGAACCGGGCCCCGCGGGCTGAGCTGGAGCTGTGGCAATCCCAGGCTGAGCAGAATGTGCCGTGCCTGCCTCTGGTGATCGGCAACACCGAGGGACCTCAACCACCTCCCACCAGCCCCCCCTGGGGGACAGAGCCAGGGGCACCTTGCTCATGGTAAGGGGGGGCATGGAGCTTTGTCTCGATTTGGGGGCTGAGGTCAAGGCTTTTGCCCCCAGCTCTGTAAGGGAAGGGGTGCTGGGCATCAATGGGGAGGAGGGGTGGCACCTGCCCTCAAGCCGCAGTCAGGGTTGGGAGGGGAGTGTAAAGATGCACCCTGTGAGTACTGGCCTCCTGCAGGTACATAGAGTGTATAGGTATGTAATCATCAAAATTAATAATTTTCCTCAAGAAAACAGTGGGCCGCAGTGCACAGGTGGGTCTTAGGGAAAAAAGTTTGGGACCCCCTGGACTAAAGGCCTGGCTGCGTGAAGAAAGACCTGGCTGAGTAGCAAGGTGGGGTCTTGCTGAAGACTCAGCCGGTGACCCTGCTTTGAGTTTGGGGCATTCCTTTATTTTTGGCTTTTAACACCCCAGCAGGGGTGGTACTCAAGTGTGCCTTAGCGGAAGGGCGAAGCACGACTGCACTGGGCCCTGTGAGCTGACCACAGGAGATCTGCTGGGACACCGTAGAGGTGGGTCCAGCTAGACCATTGGCTGGTGCCACTTGCCTTAGGCAATGGCCTGAAGTGGGCATCTGGCACCTTTCAAATGCAGCTGCAGAATGGGGTGGGGTCCCCTTTGCTGTGCTCTCTCCCATCCCACGCACTTTCTGTACGCTTTTTGAGACCTTGCTGCTCCTTCTTGCCCGTAGAGGCATGTAGTGGCTCAAGATTTCAGTGGGTGGGGGACTTCCTTTTCTTGTGGAAAAACCCTATTAAAAAGGAATAGAAAATGGTAGCTTTTCCATAGGCTTTTGCACCACCCTATAGAACTTCATAGAGAAGTATCTCTTTCTATAGGATGGTTCAAAAAACCTATAGGAAGGGTTGCATTCACTCTTAAATGCTATATGTTTTAAGAGACTTCCTATGGTGTCTTGTAGCTTCCATAAGGATGTCAGCAGGTTCCCTGATATTCTTGTGCCCCAAATCCTGTTGGAAGTAAACCAGAGGGTACCATGAAGGGGATCAGGGAGTACCCGCTAGTGCCTGTTCCTTCTCTTTCTGTGGAGTTTTATTCATATGGGTTGGAACTAGGGGTGCTGGGGCTGCCGCACCCCCTGGCTTGAGGTGGTTTCCATCCCATACAGGGTTTACCAATGGCTCTCAGCACCCCCACACAAATTGTTTCAGAGCCCCTGGAGGTATAGAATCATAGACTATCAGGGTTGGAAGGGACCTCAGGAGGTCATCTAGTCCAACCCTCTGCTCAAAGCAGGACCAATCCCCAACTAAATCATCCCAGCCAGGGCTTTGTCAAGCCGGGCCTTAAAAATCTCTACCAATGGAGATTCCACCACCTCCCTAGGTAACCCATTCCAGGCTTCACCACCCTCCTGGTGAAATAGTTTTTCCTAATGTCCAACCTAGACCTCCCCCCCCACAACTTGAGACCATTACTCCTTGTTTTGTTCCCAGCAGCTAGTTGTCAGCTCTGGGCTTCACATCTGGGGGAGGGATAGCTCAGTGGTTTGAGCATTGGCCTGCTAAACCCAGGGTTGTGAGTTCAATCCTTGAGGGGGCCATTTGGGGATCTGGGGGAAAAACTGGGGATTGGTCCTGCTTTGAGCAGGGGGTTGGACTAGATGACCTCCTGGGGTCCCTTCCAACTCTGATATTCTATAATTCTACCTCATTCCATCAACTTAAATGGTCTAATATTGATGCTGAAGTGTCATTATTGGCTTTAGTGCTGACAGTCCAGCTGGATTAGTAGTGGTCAGCAGAGACTACAACTTGATTGAGGCAGATGTCACGGCACTGGGTCACACTTGGCAGTTTGTCTCTGCAGCCAAGAGTGCTAGAAACTCTTCTTAAAAAGAAAGCTGAGATTGTGCACCATCTCAATGTGAGATGTGGGCCACACAGATCCATCGCACAGGCCAGATCCAGCCCACAGGCTGTATGTCCAACACCCCTGCTCTGTACCTTGTTTCTGGGATCTCATTAGCATCTCCATGCAGATAACTCAGATCCACTTCTCCACTCTGGACCTGTCTCCTTCTGTTCAAACTAAAATCTCAGCCCATCTTTCTGACACCTAGTCATGGATGTCCAGCCACCAATTTAAACGTAATACAGGCAAAAAAAGAGTTCTACGTCGTCCTCCTTTCACACCACTCCCATCTCTCAGTCACTGTGGACATCACCACCATCCTCCCTATTACTTGTACCTGGGTGTCATCCCTAACTCTGTCCTCTCTAGAGCCTCACATCCAGGCTGGGCCTAAATTGTGCTAATTCTTCCTGAAGAACATGTGTAAGATCTCGCCTTTCCTATCTCTACACAGCTAACTGTCTTCTCTGTCACCTTGCATCTTAACTTCTGCAACATCCTCCTCTCTGGCCTGGATCAATCCCATCTTGCCCAGTTTATCCATTTAAAAACATTGTTGCAAAGATCACTCTCCCTGTTTATCATTTCAGCCATGTCACCTCCCCTCTTTGCATCCCTCCACCGGCTCCTCCTTATCCACCACATACGCACAAGCCACTTGTCTTCACCCTCCAGGCCCTGCAAAGCTTATCCCCGCCTGACCTGTCCTCTCTCATTCACTATTGAAATGTCAACTCTGGCCTCTGATGGGCCAGTGATGCCAGCCACCATTGTCCACCTGTTAAACTGTCACACGAGTACCTTTGGGCTTTCTCCCATCCTGCCCATTGCATGTGGGAGGAGATACCTATAAACCGCCGTAAAGCCAACTCATTGTCCTTCATATTGCTCCTTAAAAATCTCCTCTTCCCTGATGCATATAGAAAGGTAGACGTCTGCAAAGCTAGATTGATGTCTGAGACCAGCGCCTATCGTGCTGACCAATACAGTCTCGCCTGTTTCCTTGCGTTTCTCCGGGCTGGGTCCCACTGTTGTTTCAGCCTAAGTATAAAACAAGAGACTCTAAGTATGTCGACACAGCAGCTGGCAGCAGCCTCCCGGCCTGGGTAGATGGTGTCATGCTCACAGGGCTCGAGCTAGCATGCTACCAATAGCCATGTAGCTGTTGTGGCTCAGACCATAATTTGGGTCCTCCAGCCCACCTGACCCCTGGGTCTGAGCCCAGGTGGCTCGCTGGAGTCTCTTCCGGAGCTGCGAGGCCCACGCTGCTATTTTTAGCGTGCTGGCTTGAGCCTCGCTGGTGTAAGTCTGTCTGCCCGGGCTGGGGGGCGCACTGCCAGCCGCAGTGTGGCCGGTCCCTGGCCCCCACGGGCATGTCTTCCTGTTATACCAATAAAATAAAAACCAGCAGGATCTTATTAAAGGGAAAAAGGCAAAATACCACATTTATTGTGAATACAGAAAGAATCATAGTAAGCAGTTAGTTATAGCTATAACATGCCATTCAATCTCATATTTATTCACACATTCATTCATACAAACACACACACACAGGTTCTGCAAGGTTGTTATCATAGTTACCAGCCTTAGAGTTGCTCATGCCAAGCCACTGGCCAGGTGGCCTGGACATGAGGAGGGAGCAGGGCCTTGTCAGATGCTCATCTGATGCTCCTGGAAGTTGGTTTGCAGAATCAGACCCCAAAGTTCTCACTTTTTAGAGTCTATTTTTATAAGAATTTCTTCCTATGCCAGTCTATGGGAATTGCTTCATCATGCTGTTGCTGAATCAATCAGCAGATAGCACATTCCTGACGGCTCCAAGATGTTATCTTGTTCTTTGGTTCTCCCATTCTTGAGGCTGTTGGGTGGATTCCAGTCTGCCCTCCGGGTGGGGTCCTCTGGTTATTTCCACTTGACGCCTTCTTCAGCCGATGGACACTGGATTCTTAGGCTGGCACCTCCCTGATCATTCAGTTATTATCCACACCAAGCATCCATCCACATACATCCTCTATCTCTATTTTAATCACAATGGTTAATACAACAAAAGGGCGGGGAGTCTCTGGGTGCTGTTTCTGTTGTTAGAGTATTGCTTTGAGTCTCTCTCTCTGTGAATTGCTTTGAGAACAGACTCTGTCTTAGAATCTACTAACACAATTAGCAGCTTGCAAGTTTCACACATAGAGGGAGAGAAACAGTACCAAAAACCAAGAGACCTCTTAATTAGTAATACCCTGGAATTTAAACTCTGGGGAATCAAACTCATTTGTGATTTTAATACAGAACTTCTTTAATATGATCCAACATAATCCCCCTTTTGACACTAAGATTTATAATCGTCAGTGTCACTTTCTATGTAGCCTATTCAAGAGAAAGTACTGTGAGGCAATTTGAGTTTGTGATTCCAATTCATGCCACATACATGATCCTAGTGATGTATCTTTACTACAAGGTTCTGGGGCAACAGGCAAGGTGAGGCACACCCACTTCTGAGGAGTCCATTCGGTACAACCTATCGTGTCCAATAGCTTCCCTCCCTCCCCAGCCCACTGGCTCAAGGTCCAGGGTAGCCAAAAGGATCCCATGTGTAATATGGGGAGTGGGTTAACCTTCAATACCTTTGCCTCCAGGGACTGTTGGTGTGCAATTTTGACAACAATTTCTCCCATTAACAAGTCTGGTTTACAATACTGGAAACATATTGCATCCATTCATATTGATAAGTGTCAAACAATGATCTCTTTCTTTTTTAACAAATGCATCAAACCCTTAATATTTCCCAATATGACCCAGCACATTTTGTGTTCCAAAGTAGCTAGGGCAAGTATCTGCATTTCAGTGCATCCCATAGCTATGGCTGTGTAGTTTCCTATTTCTAATATTTTTTTTTCTTATGGATAAGCCATGTGGTCCATTACTAAAGATTCCATTGGCCTTTTAGGTTACCCAGACCAATTTGGACCAAGTCTACATTGGCATGTACTTGTTTTTGTATCAGGCTGTCCTGTAGCTGGGACAGAAAACTTAATTTATTTTTAAGTTCCTGCAGGTCTTCAGTATTTTTTTTTTAAACACACAACAGTGCTAGCAACAAGACAAGACAAAACACAAGACAAAACATAGAACACAGAACACAATTTCTATTGTGACAGTAGATTCATGGTATTGGGTTGCTTTTCAGCTGGCATCAGCTTTTCCTGATTTTCTGAAAGACAAAAAGAACATGTTTCTACCCCTTTTGGGGTGGCAGATTATTGCTTAAAATATTTCTTTTACAAATACCCTTGCTGATTGCAGGCAAAACAGAGAAATTGCCCCCATATTTTCCTGTTTTTGTTCTATAGGCAGGCCAGGTTTCAACGGCTTTTATCTTTTAAGGGTTATGGGGAAATTATCCCACTGTTTAGTCATTAAATCCCTGAGTTTTCCTTCTTATACAGCAGACCAAGTTTATAATGTTTTTCCTGCTGTGTTAAGCTTTAAGTTTTATTTACAGGTAATAACTGAGAAGCATCATTACCATATGACCTTAAAGGATTTTTCCAAAAATCATACACACTATACGTTGTTACAGGGATACTTATTATCATTAAATTTATTAAAATTATCTTGTTATCCCATGCCTTTTATTTAGACAATTTGTTTGCTGACCAGGTTTGTCCTTTATCTGCAGCTCCTTTTTGCTGCTAGTTCTTTCCTTCCTTTATCATTTAGGTAATTTGCATTTTCACAGAAACTTCCTGCTTTTGGATTTAAAGCCATCAGCAGCTCAGAGAGTCTATCTTAAAAGGGACACAATCAACTTTCACCAGAGTTTTGATTACTTTTAACTTCTGCTTCCAAAACACACAGCAATCTGAAAAAGAAAACCCAACCTATTGTGGCTCCCTTTCGAGCCCTAATAGCATTTTAATTAAGTAGCATGGTATGTTTGCATTTCTTTTGCCCCTTCTACAATATACCCTGCACATGTTCTGGGGCAAATGCACATTCCTTCCATAGTTTAACTTCTATAACATTATCCAGATCCATTTTTACATAAGGTGTCACTATTTCTTTTGTTGCTTACAGAGTTTTCATGTACCTTTATCAAAGTGACAGTCTGATTACTCAGAGCCATTTTAAGACTCACTGTTTCTAACATTGCTTCTTTTTGTTTTGTGCACCTCACCCCTGCTGTTGCTTCAGAGAGGCACTGTCTTTTTTTAATTTTTTTTTTTTTACTACAACTCTCATCTGCTATTTTGTTACAAAAACAAACAAACAAAAAACAAACAAACAAAAAGAATCCAAATTTTTTTTTTATATTCTCCTGATTTTGACTGCCCTGCTGCAGCCACAACTTAAAAACATTTTAAATTTTGTAAAGCATTGAGTTACCTTTTAAGGGTTAAATGCCAAATCCCAAAGCCAAACAACACTAATTACCTGTGTCTAGCAAAAAGGTCTGTCAGTTTTGCAACTTTGAATTAAAGAGTCAAATGGATTTTTAGTGGCATTATTTAAAACAAAAACAAAACTAACTGGTCCTTAGAACTTTACATATTTACACACACACAGACAGACACATACACATTTTCTTTTCCTTAACATCCCTTCCACACTGCTCTGTTTTTTACATCTTACATTCCCTTTATACATTTGAGGCAGTTAAGTTCCAATAGAACCCTCTTATGTTCTTTTATCAAATTTGACTAAATTGTCCAGTCAAATGATTTTAATCAGATAGTTTATTTTTGCCTGGCTAATTTACAGACATTCCTTTGGAAAAGGGCCCATTTTTCTTTCAGAATGGCTGCAAAGAAACCAAGAATGCTCTTTCTCTAACACTTTTCCTTTTTAACATTTTCGGTTAAAAGTTGTTTGGGTGAAATACAAAGTTTAACTGCTTAATTCCCTCCAGCCTCTGCAGAGTTAACTTTTTTTTTTTTTACTCTCTTTTCTCTTTGTAATTATGCCTGGGGGTGCCGTACATAGGACCTTCTCCCCCTTTACCTGCCTCCCTCCAGCCTCTGCAGAGTTAACTTTTTCACTCTTTTTGTATTCCTGGAGTGCCTCTTTCACTATTTTCAGCTGGCTTTGGGTATTTGTAGCCAGCAACTTCCAATTGTCTGCTCCCTTTTCTGTTTGTGCCTTTTCCTCTTTACATGAAGACAAGCGGAGGGAAGAATCCTTACATGCCTCCCACAACAACCAAATTGCTGCTGCATCTCTTTTGGCAGCACTAGAAGGTTTGTATATGAGGATATACTGAGCCAATCTATCCTCTAGGTCCGAAATAGTGCAGACATCAGCTAGGGCTTGTTTAGTCCAAGGACTGTGCCCAAATTTTTGAAGGATTTGTTTAAAAGGTGTAATTTCTTTAACAAAAGGTGAGGTTGGAGTTCCTTCTGACTCCATTCCTCCCTCTGGTACTGGCTTACCCTGTTTTCTTTTAAACATCTTAACATGGATATTTCAATCTCTTTGTCACTGCTGGTATTACTTAGCAAGTGACACAGCCTAGATTCTGAAATCATAGCTTAATCTATGCGTTTTTCCCCTGCTACCCTCCCGGAGGCCAGCAGGTCCCCTGCTACCCTCCCAGAGGCCAGCAGGTCCAGTTAACCTATTTCTCCCTGCTACCTTCTCGGACGCCAGCAGGTCCGGTTAACCTGTTCTTTCCTGCTACCTTCTCGGAGGCCAGCAGGTCCCCTGCTACCTTCCTGGAGGCCAGCAGGTCTAGTTTAATCTGTTTTCCCTGCTACCTTCTCAGAGGCCAGCAGGTCCCCTGCTACCTTCTTGGAGGCCAGCAGGTCTGGTTTAATCTGTTTTCCCTGCTACCTTCTCGGAGGCCAGCAGGTCACCTGCTACCTTCTCAGAGGCCAGCAGGTCTGGTTTAATCTGTTTTCCTTACTACCTTCTCGGAGGCCAGCAGGTCCCCTGCTACCTTCTCGGAGGCCAGCAGGTCTGGTTTAATCTATTTTTCCTGCTACCTTCTCGGAGGCCAGCAGGTCCCCTGCTACCTTCTTGGAGGCCAGCAGGTCTGGTTTAATCTGTTTTTCCTGCTACCTTCTTGGAGGCCAGCAGGTCCCCTGCTACCTTCTTGGAGGCCAGCAGGTCTGGTTAACCTAATAGAAATGCCTAGCTCACTAGAACTGGCGGTGTGCACACCAATATTTACAATAACTGAGGTTTTTTACCAATATTCCCCCTTTTGCATTTCTCCACCAAAATGTTATACCAATAAAATAAAAACCAGCAGGATCTTATTAAAGGGAAAAAGGCAAAATACCACATTTATTGTGAATACAGAAAGAATCATAGTAAGCAGTTAGTTATAGCTATAACATGCCATTCACACATTCATTCATACAAACACACACACACAGGTTCTGCAAGGTTGTTATCATAGTTACCAGCCTTAGAGTTGCTCATGCCAAGCCATTGGCCAGGTGGCCTGGACATGAGGAGGGAGCAGGGCCTTGTCAGATGCTCATCTGATGCTCCTGGAAGTTGGTTTGCAGAATCAGACCCCAAAGTTCTCACTTTTTAGAGTCTATTTTTATAGGAATTTCTTCCTATGCCAGTCTATGGGAATTGCTTCATCATGCTGTTGCTGAATCAATCAGCAGATAGCACATTCCTGACGGCTCCAAGATGTTATCTTGTTCTTTGGTTCTCCCATTCTTGAGGCTGTTGGGTGGATTCCAGTCTGCCCTCCGGCGGGGGTCCTCTGGTTATTTCCACTTGACGCCTTCTTCAGCCGATGGACACTGGATTCTTAGGCTGGCACCTCCCTGATCATTCAGTTATTATCCACACCAAGCATCCATCCACATACATCCTCTATCTCTATTTTAATCACAATTGTTAATACAACAAAAGGGTGGGGAGTCTCTGGGTGCTGTTTCTGTTGTTATAGTATTGCTTTGAGTCTCTCTCTCTGTGAATTGCTTTGAGAATAGACTCTGTCTTAGAATGTACTAACGCAATTAGCAGCTTGCAAGTTTCACACAGAGAGGGAGAGAAACAGTACCAAAAACCAAGAGACCTCTCAATTAGTAATACCCTGGAATTTAAACTCTGGGGAATCAAACTCATTTGTGATTTTAATACAGAACTTCTTTAATATGATCCAACATTCCCATGTGTGTGCACAGCACCCACACAACGGGGCCCTGGTCCAGGGTGGGGACCTGAGGCACTGCCATAATATTACTGATAAACTATCCTGTAAAGTGACCCAAGCGCCGAGCTGGCCTCTCTTCCCAAGCGGATCAGCTTGCCAGGGTTAATAGGACGGTTTGGACTTTCTGTACAACAGTCCTGGGGATCTTTGTTTATTAAAAAAAAAAAAAAAAAAAAGGTTTCAGAGTAACAGCCGTGTTAGTCTGTATTCGCAAAAAGAAAAGGAGGACTTGTGGCACCTTAGAGACTAACCAATTTATCTGAGCATAAGCTTTTGTGAGCTACAGCTCACTTCATCAGATGCATCCTGTGGAAACTGCAGAAGACATTATATACACAGAGACCATGAAACAATACCTCCTCCCACCCCACTCTCCTGCTGGTAATAGCTTATCTAAAGTGATCGCTCTCCTTACAATGTGTATGATAATCAAGTTGGGCCATTTCCAGCACAAATCCAGGTTTTCTCACCCTCCACCCCCTACACACAAACTCACTCTCCTGCTGGTAATAGCTTATCCAAAGTGACCACTCTCCTAACAATGGGTATGAAAATCAAGGTGGGCCATTTCCAGCACAAATCCAGGTTTTCTCACCCCGCCCACCCCCCCCCAAACACACACACACAAACTCACTCTCCTGCTGGTAATAGCTCATCCAAACTGACCATGATTATCATGCACATTGTAGGGAGAGTGGTCACTTTGCATAAGCTATTACCAGCAGGAGAATGAGTTTGTGTGTGTGGTTTTTGGAGGGGGGGTGTGAGAAAACCTGGATTTGTGCTGGAAATGGCCCAACTTGATTATCATACACATTGTAAAGAGAGCGATCACTTTAGATAAGCTATTACCAGCAGGAGAGTGGGGTTGGAGGAGGTATTGTTTCATGGTCTCTGTGTATATAATGTCTTCTGCAGTTTCCACAGTATGCATCCGATGAAGTGAGCTGTAGCTCACGAAAGCTTATGCTCAAATAAATTGGTTAGTCTCTAAGGTGCAACAAGTACTCCTGTTCTTTAAAAAAAAAAAAACAGGTTGCAGGAGGATCTGAAAACCAACAAGAAAAATGGCTGCTCAGATGAAGAACTGGCTGTTACTTGTGTGTGGCATTGTCGTGCTGCGAGGTCCGCTGAACTATCTGCTCTCTCGCTCCCGTGTTGCCAAATGGGGAAAAAGGCAAAGTTTTCTCCGAACATCGCTGCAGCTCTTCAAACACTCTTGTCTTCGGTGTCCCTGACTTGCCACCCCGGTGCCGTGGGGGTAACCGGGTGGGCGGCTCTGTGCTAATAGGTCTCATTGCTGCAGGGCAGCTGCTCCCGGAGCCGGCTCCGTGCTCTTGCTCAACTTTCTATGGATATGTAAATGCACCCAGCCCTGCTTCCTGCCCCTCTGTGTACCTGGCCAGCGCTTGGTCTGCGGGTTCAAAACCCAGCCTGTGAGAGTTGTTTGGGGGGGCTGTTCTCACTCCCCATAAATCCCCCCGCCACACACACACCTCCTGAGCCTGGCAAAAGGCCAAAGAATGAAAATGGGCCCGTACAGAATGGGGGAGGGGGGACTGTGGAGTCAGTATACAGAGCAAAGCACATGGTGAGGTGTGGCCCTCACACGACGGAGGGGAAATAGAAGCCTCAGTACAAACATCTGGCCACTTCCCTTCCCCAGCATTTTGAAAACCCAACCCTTGGTCTGTCCAGACAGGTGAAACGTCTGCCCGTGTCCCCACGGACACCTACACTGCCTCCGTCCAGCATGTGCTAAAGTGATCTGCCTTGCCCCAGTCTGGCTGTCCCTGCACCTCTCCCGGGCGGCTCCTCCTGCAATGCCGCAAGTGCAAACTTATTTTTCTCCCCTGCAAGGCCCTGCACAATTCGGTCCTAACCTACGTCTTGGAGCTTGTCTCCTACCGTCTTCCCCCTGCCCCGCTACTGTGCAATCCCAGCCTCCATTCGCTTCCTTCTCCTGCTCCTGTCTGTGCCTTGTTCCACCCCCTTCTCCAGGGAATGGCCTCTCTGTGCCAGTTTGCCAAGCTGCTACCCTGTCCTCATTCAGCTCCCTACTGACTAGGGTTGCCAACTCTGACTGAAGCTCTTCTGGAAGATTTTTTTTTCCCCCGGGAGATTCCCTCCCCCTCCCCTCTAACATGACAACTTCATTTTCTTAAAATAGCCCATTAAAATCTTCTGGGCTGCTTTCAATAGTCACTGGGAGATCGATGCTGGTTCCGGGAGACTCTGGGCCAATCCTGGAGGCAAAACAAACCAAGTGACCTCCCTGCTTCTACCTGTGGATTTCCCAGTGTGCTTTGCCTTCCATCTGTCTGCCTTTTCGACTCTTTGGGACAGGGGATGTTTGTGTACTGTACCGTATCAGTGCTAAACAAATCCTCCTATTGTCTGGCATCACACAGTAAGTTAACAGCGATGGGGTGGGGGAACACCATAATGAGGAAGGAGAGAGAGATGAAATCCTTAACAGCCACTGTAGGGCTAGCGAACTAGCATAACATGGGAACTATTGGCAGGTAGGCCAAAGAACGGGGGGAAAGGACAAATGTGTTATGTGTCTTCAAGAACTGGCTGGGGAGAGGGGACAACCCCAGGAGTTGTAGGGTGAGGAGGTTAACTTAAATAATGGGCAAATTGGTAAGATTGAAAGCTGTTGGTAATCTGCCATAAAAGCAGTGAAGTTCATGGTGCAGGCCCACCTTCCCTCCAGCTGGGAAGCACTAGGTGTAAAATAAGTAATAAAATGAACCATGCCAAGCTCATTTAGTTCCTTTCTCTGACACCACAGCTGGGTGGGCAGTGGAAACGAGGTGGTAACACAGCAGTGCCAGTGATTAAACTCTCTGTAATTCCACTAACTTCGGGGGGTTGCAGGGGTGTCACTGAGGGCTACATTTGGCCAATGGAGTGACTTCTTCATGCTGTTCTAGGACTTTACAAGTCCTTCCCTTTCTCTTTGTACACAGCAATTGTCCTCTGACATCAGACCAGTCGTCCATTTAGCACAGTAGCAGATGCTCCAGAGAGAGGTGAACAAACCACCCTCATGGGTTTACTCCCATCACCGGGTTCACTCACTGCCGGTGACACCTCCTGCTGGCCGTCCTGGGGATTAGCCCCAGCCAGGCATTGCACCCTCCCCTGGCGGTGCCTCTCCTGTCGTCCTCTTGCCCTGCGGACCCCTCGCTCCTCTCCATGACTCGGTCCCCCAGGCAGGCGGGGGTGAAAGTGGGCTGGTACGGCGTACCAGTAGAGAGTGCCTGAGGTGCTGGCCCATAGTCAGCTGACGTGAAAGAGCTGCCCCAGCAAAGAGCCGCAGGAGTGCTTTAATGGCATCCCCCCTTTTGCCCCAGAGCTGTGATTTAAAAAGGCCCCGAGCTCCAGCCACTGCTACCACAGCAGCTGGAGCCCCGGCGGGCGCGGGCCAGGCAGAGCGGATAGGCTGGCTGCGGGACGCTGACCCCCAGCCCCGTCCCTTCTGCCTGAGGCCCCACCCCTTCCAGGGGCCAGAGCCGGCCCCCGTACCAGTAAGAGTGGAATGTTTTGCTCTCCCCCCCACCACCCAACTTTCCATTCGTGTAGGTCGTTCACATAACTTCATGACTGTAAATAGCATCTGGCTGCTGCTGTGATAGATGCTATGCGTGTGAATAAAATAAATGTTCGTTAGCGTGGCTAATAGGACCTCCGAGAGTGCTTCAGAAAAGGACATTTCGACGTGCCTGTCTGCAGTGTTGGATATCCAATAGATGAGAGCTAAAATTGGTTAAAGGAATCAATTCCATACCGTAATGGCCAAGTGCTTGGTTCAGGCTTGCAGCCGTGATGCAATAAACGGCAGGTTCAAATCAAGTCTCTGGAATGCATCCACTGCTGGGATGGGTCGTTCAGTCCTTTGTTCAGAGCTTCAGTTTGTAGCAAGGTCCCTCCAGAGGGAAGAAGCAGGATTGAAGACAAGATGGAGATAATGATGCTGCCTTTTATAGTCCTTTTGCCATGTGGCTTGTGCTTTCTTTCTTCTAACCACAAGCCACCCAGCACAGGGCATGGAAAAACCTCAGAGTTCTGTCCACAGGCAGGTCCCTGCATGCCTGGCTGAGTCCCTAGGTGTATCTGCCTTCTCTCAGTGGGTCAGCTGTACAGCCGATGGCCTGTAATGCGCCATCAAGCCGGCTAAGCAGAGCTGACACCAAATTGTCTGGGGTGTCACCCAGAAGCAGAGCACAAGTTTGAAATACAGACAGTAGAGAGCCAATACTTATAACTGTAAATACACAAATGACACCTACATACAGACAGCATCATCATAACCAGAAAATCATAACCTTGTTATGGACAGCTTACGTGACCTCCTTTGTACAAGATTTGGTGCCACCATATGAAGGGAGGCCAGCCTCTCCCGTTTCCGCTCCTGGACAGCAGCCGGGCCAGTGGGAGCCGCGATCGGCCGAACCTGCGGACGCGGCAGGTAGACAAACCAGCCTGGCCCACCAGGGGCTTTCCCTGCACAAGCGGTGGCCCTAGTTTGAGAACCACTGGGCTACACGGCAAGGCTCAAAGCGCTGCTGCGGGTGCCAGTGCTCCTGGCGAGGGGATTAGCTCCCAACGCTGGGGGCTGAGCCTGTCCACACTAGAGCTTTAAAGCACTCAGACTTGCCGTGCTCGGGGGTGTGATTTTTCACACCCCTGAGCCAGCAGGTTAGAGCGCTTTAACTTGCCAGTGTAGATACTCCCTGAGACTTAATTCAGTGAAACGTTTTACATATATCCCCTCAGAAACAAAGAATCCCTTATCCCTGTATCACTGTATCTGATTGCATAGAGTCTCCTCACAGTTGTCTTACCTATTGCTGGGATTCCCTGAACTCCCTGAATTTTTAATTTTAATTTTTTTCTTCTCATTTTAGAGCTGACTGAATTTCTGGCCTAGTGTCAAAACTTTTTGAGTCAATCCACCAATGGGGGTTGAATTTTTGCAACTGGTATTTTGCCTCTCAGTCTAGCCCTTAGTGTTTGTCCGCATGCCATTGTGTACAACTTCATTCTCCAATATTCAATAAAGGCAGTATATTATCTCCTATAACGTCCTTCTCCCTGGAAATAAAGCTATTGTAATGACTGCCATCGTGGGTCAGACCAATAGTCTGCCTAATCCAGTATCCTGTCTTGTGACAGTGATAGTGATGTGCCCCATGAGGGTTAATGTGTATGCATTCGAATCCAGGGCCTCGTACCATCCAGAAACATATGCAACAGTGACAGGTCCTACTTGGCTAAAAAAGGCCATCTGATGTAGCTAATGGCTGCAGATCGCAATCTCAGGTACCTATGGTGTGAGAAACTGCTATCTGTAGGGATTAGCTTCATCAGATTGCAGTGTTACAGGTCTCCCATGACCTTCTCATAAACAACCTAAGGAAATGCAACCTAGATGGAGCTAAAATAAGAAGGGTGCAAATGCTTCACAGGCTGAAAGGGCATAAGGAGTGGGGTTCTCCAGGGATCAGTTCTGGATAAGTTTCTATTCAAAATCTGGATCAATGATTGAGATAATGGCATAGAGAGTACAATTATAAAGTCTGTGAATGATAACAAGCTGCAGGCATACAAAATGGGCAATGACTTCCCAGGAAGGAGTCGTGTGGAAAGGGATCTGGAGCTCAGAGTGGACCGCAAGCTGAATGCGAGTCCTGTGGAAAGGGATCTGGGGGTCAGAGTGGACCACACTGAATGCGAGTCCTGTGGAAAGGGATCTCTGCAGAAAACCAGAGCATCACTCTGGGATATCAGCTCTACTCCGTGGTGATTCGGTCTCAACTGGAGTAAAAAGTGGAGAGAGTCCAGAGAAGAGAAAAAAAAAAATAATTAAGGTCTAGAAAACAAGACCTCGGAGGGAAGGAAAATCTTTTTACAAAAGCAAGTTCTTACAATCTACAGGTACCGGGAGCACATTCCTATGCGGGGCACTTGACCCCACTGCACCTGCTCTCGGCTTTTCCTGCCCCAAACAACAGCAACAAACCTCCGAGAGCAAAACTGCCGAAGCAAAAAAACCCCCAAACAATAAATAAATAAATAAATAAATCCGCCCCCGGGAAGGCCGCCCCCTCGCCGGGGCAATTGTCCTTTGCGGATGGCGAGATATTAGGTATTGTAGAAAACACGGAAGGATGCTTGAAGATTGAAGCTGTCGTTTCCGCAGACTACAGCTCTTGGGGCCTCGGAGCTGGGAGCGAAGAAGCGGCCTTCTACCCCGGCTCGGTCGGAGGTGGCGGGGGCGGCGCGCCCGGGGGCAGTCGGAGCAGGGCAGGGCCGGGGGGACTCGGACTCACACTCACCGGGAGTCGGGGGAGCGCCGCCTTTGCCCACGTTTGCGGGGAGCGGCGGCGGAGGTAAGAAGCGGCCCGGGCTGCGAGCGGCTTCCTCCGTCTGTCCCGCTCCGAGCTGGGGGGTCCCCCGACCGGCCCCGGGCGACGTGTCTCTCCCAGCTCCCCTTAACGGGGGGGGGGTGTCCCGTCCCCGTCCCCCCGCGCTTCTCTGGCCCGTGGTTAATTTCTGGGGCGTCCCCGGGGGCCCGCTAAGCGCGGTGGGACCCCCGCCGCACCCCCTTCCCCCAGGACAGAGCCCGCCGGGGATCAGAATCGGGACGGGATCGGGATCGCCCCGAGCGGGCTGTGGGTGGCAAGCGGAGGGAGTCACAGCGGGGGGGGGGGGGCGTGTCCCCAGTCTAGGGAGGGGGAGACACAGCCCGACCCCTGCCCCCTTACTAACGTTGGGCGCCCTCCGCTCCTCTCCCCTGCTGCCCCTCACCGTAGCCGCGCTGGGGGTGCGGGTGGGGCTGCCCCTTGCCCAGCGTGGGGCAGGAGTGGTGGCTGGGGGGGGGGGGGGCGGATCACAGGATCAGACACTCACGGAAGCCCCAGCAGCTGCTCAGGTGAGTGAGGCCCCCTGTGGATGACCCTGTCTCCCGCTGGAAGCCCCGTTCGCCTGCTCCTGGTGGGTGCGGGGGGGGGGCCCGCACGTGCTGGCAGCCCCCCCCCCCCCGCCGAGGCGCGGCCGCAGCGTCTGCTTCCGGCGTCTTTCGTTACCATCGGCAGCGGGGAGCCGCGCGCAGCTTCCAGTCCGGGGCGGGGGGTGACCAGAGGAAACGGACAAAATATCGGGACTGGGGGGCGGGGGAAGCGCAAAACCCCCCCCCCAAACCCGCCGGAGCCGCAGTATCGGGACAATTGGCCTCCGGAGCGCGCATCACTCGGGACGCGGGACAAAGCACTAAACGTCAGGACAGTCCCGGTCCCATCGGGAGGTCCGGTCACCCTAGTGCAGGTGGGGACCGGGCGCCCCAGGCAGGGCGGGGGGAGAGACCCAGCTCCAATCCTGATTTACATCCCTAGTCAAGAAGACTCCATTTCATCATGGATTTCGGCAGGAAAGCGCATTCCCCGGGGTGGTTATCACCTGAATACATATTCCTCGCAACTTTCAGAGACCGGTGTAGGGTTCATTTTTAGAAGGGGGACACTCTACATTTTTAAACAGTGATTTATTTTGAAAACTTTCCAGGTTTAGTATTACAGCTATATCAGACAATGATTGTTTGGTTATTTAATTTACCAAAGGTAACTGAAGCAGATATTTATGAAGTCATTGGGAGGTGAACTATCTCCAATTCAACAAGTTAATCAGGAATATTTGGAGGATTTTCATGCCAGGCTGTATTAGGAGGAGAACATCACCAGACAGACATTGTTTTAAATTGGTTTATTAAACTAAAACAACAATGTTAAGTATTCTGGATTTTTTTCTTCAACAACAAACATATAATATTTTAACAAAACAAGCATATGAATTTTTGAATTTAGTTAAACATTCATGTTTTTTAAAATCAAGTTTGCTTGTGTTAAAATTGTTTTTAACTAAAATAGTTAAATGAAATCTTTTTTTAAAAAAACAACAAACTTTAAAAACAAGAACAACAGTAGTATAATGGCCCTACTGTCAATCAAACCCTAACCCCGCCCCTTGACCCCTAAGCCCCGCCCCAGCTCAAGGGGCCCTACCATCAATCAAGCCCTAGCCCCGCCCCTTGACCCCTTAGCCCCGCCCCCTCACCCCTTAGCCCCGCCCACCAGAAGTCCCACCCTCATGAGTTATTACTTCCGGGGTCAAGGCCGCCACATGACCGGAAGCAAGGTGTGTCATGTGACACCCACCCCACCCCTTGACCCCTTAACCCCACCCCTTGACCTCTGCCCCACCCTCCACCGGAAGTCCCGCCCCATGGGGTATTACTTCCAGGGTCAAGGCTGCCACGTGACCGGAAGCAAGGTATGTCATGTGACCCCTCTAACAACTCCTCCCACTGCCCTCTACCAATCAGGATGGGTTTCGCCCCTGTAGGACCGCCCAGAGAGGAGCTTTGACCAATCAGGGCGAGTTCCGGGGTGGGGGTGTCCTCTCTGGAAGTGGGTCTTGTGACCCCTCTAACAACTCCTCCCACTGCCCTCTACCAATCAGGATGGGTTTCGCCCCTGTAGGACCGCCCAGAGAGGAGCTTTGACCAATCAGGGTGAGTTCCGGGGTGGGGGTGTCCTCTCTGGAAGTGGGTCTTGTGACCCCTCTAACAACTCCTCCCACTGCCCTCTACCAATCAGGATGGGTTTTGCCCCTGTAGGACCGCCCAGAGAGGAGCTTTGACCAATCAGGGCGAGTTCCGGGGTGGGGGTGTCCTCTCTGGAAGTGGGTCTTGTGACCCTCTAACAACTCCTCCCACTGCCCTCTACCAATCAGGATGGGTTTTGCCCCTGTAGGACCGCCCAGAGAGGAGCTTTGACCAATCAGGGCGAGTTCCGGGGTGGGGGTGTCCTCTCTGGAAGTGGGTCTTGTGACCCTCTAACAACTCCTCCCCCACCTCCGCTACCAATTAGGAGGAGTTTTGTTCCGATAGGACCAAGAGGAGATTTGACCTATTAGGATGAGTTCCGGGGGCGGGGTGACCCGTCCGGAAATGATTCGTGTGACCCCTCTAACAACTCCTCCCACCAACCTCTACCAATCAGGCCGGCCCGAGAGCAGATTTGACCAAAATAGGGCAGGTTCTGGGATGGGGTGAACCCCCCAGAAGAGGGGCGTATGACCCCTCTGCCAATCAGAGCGCAGCACCATCACCCCATAAGGCCCAGCGTCGGGCAGAAGAGGCTGTCTTTTACTGAGAGCGCGTGTTTTAGAAATCGTGGAAACATGGACTCCTTCACCACCCCCGTGAGAACTTCGGACTGTGTTTTAGCCCTGAAGGCCTTTGGACTTGTATGGAGAAAGCGCTACATCAGCGAGAGTTCCGAGGAGGACCCTTTGGCCCAACCGTTGATGGACACCCCAGAAACCGACCCCGAAACCCGGCTGCTTGTGAGGCACCGCGATGAGCGTGATGGCCTCTTGTTGTCCACCCCCCGAGAGGTGGAAAGTGATCGCGGTTTGGGGGAGTTACGGGCGGACAACGTGAATGAAAAAGACGTGGCTCAGGTAAATGAATGCTTAAGAAGTGACGGTCGGGGGTGGGGGTGTAATGGGGGGGGGGGGCTAGGAACCAGGGATTGTGTAAATCAAA
Organism: Eretmochelys imbricata; assembly: GCF_965152235.1. Taxonomy (NCBI): domain Eukaryota; kingdom Metazoa; phylum Chordata; order Testudines; family Cheloniidae; genus Eretmochelys; species Eretmochelys imbricata. The sequence continues at coordinate 355,750,345 of NC_135572.1, forward strand.
AACCAAGCAGTGGTGTGCTTACGCTGTTTCTTTTTTGAAAAAAATCTCTCAACAGCTCGATGATGCCTTTCTGGAGGCCTTTGAGAACTTACACATCGGTAGCCCTGTGGGAGTAAATGTACATCAGCTGTTTTTGCTCATGTCTGAAACACAGATCTCAAGAGGAAAAGGACAAAATGGAAGAATGAACCAGCACAGACACCCTCATGTTAGGAGTCGTGGCGTCCATTTTTACAGGCGGTTGTAAAAGGTTGTGTTAAACCAGGCGATTAATAAAACGTATTTAAATGTGTTAATATGAATGTTGTCCCCCGCCCACACTGGTGTTAGTAAAAGATGGTACCGGTAAGAGTCAGTCTCCACAGGCGGCTCTGTTAAAGAAAATATATTACACCCCTGGGGAAGTTGGGAGCTTTGGCGGGGTGAACCCTCTTTTTCAAGTGGCCAAAAAGCATAGTAAAACTTTAAATAGAAGACAAGTAACAGCTTGGCTTTCAGACTAGGATGCTTATACTTTACACAAACCGGCTCGAATACGTTTTAAAAGAAACAAGACCATTGTTTCAGATGTGGATGCGCAATGGCAGGCAGATTTGGTGGATATGCACCAGTTCTCCAAACAGAACAGCAATTTTAAGTACATCTTAACAGTGGTAGACATTCTATCCAAATATGCCTGGGCCTTAGGCCTAAGAGACAAGACGAGTGGTGAGGTATGCAAGGCCTTTAAAGCTATTTTTAGCGATGGGCGTGTGCCTCAAAAATTACAAACCGATCGGGGGAAAGAATTTTTAAACAAACCCTTAAGCAGATTGTTAAAACGGCACGGCATTCACCATTTTGTTACTAATAATGAAGTCAAAGCAGGGGTTGTGGAGCGGTTTAACAGAACTTTAAAAACTAGGATGTGGAGATATTTTACAGCCCATAACACCTTTCGCTACATTGATGTGTTACCTGACTTTATAAAGAGTTACAACCAGAGCTTTCACAGAACTATACGTACCAGACCCGCTGATGTTAACCCTTCAAATTCTCTGAAGGTATGGAAAATGGTTTATGGAGATGATTTTAAAATAAAACCGGTTGTTGCCCCTTTTCGAAAAGGCGACCACGTGAGACTATCTAAAACCAAAGGAGCTTTTGAAAAAGGTTATGAACAGACATTTACCGATGAGATATTCATAGTGGATGAAGCCTTAACCAGGGGTCAGAGACCTGTATACCGATTAAAAGACTATGAGGGTGAGACAGTTACTGGATCTTTTTACCCTGAAGAATTACAAAAAGTAAACCCCAAACACGACAGGATTTACAGGGTTGAAAAAGTTCTAGCGGAGAAAGGAAAAGGGAGAAAAAAGCAACTACTGGTAAAATGGTTGGGGTGGCCTGATAAGTTTAACAGCTGGGTGAAAGCTTCTCAACTCTGTGACATTTAGACGCAAACAACAAACAAACAAAAGTTATTCCTCCCCGCAAAGTCAGAGAAGATGAGCGACGGCGGGTTTTACATTACTTTGCCCAGCAACGCCGGCTCTGCAGTTTTTCCCCAAAACACCAGCTCGAACTTTACAATACGGCTAATTAAGCCCTTGGATCTCCAGGGTGCCTGGGAGGTGGGGTTAGTGGAAATACAATACCCGCACAGCTGGAACACTATCAACGAAGACCCCCCTTTTGAAGTCACCTTTGGAGATATGGCATGGAGTTTTGTCCTACGACGAGGTTATTACGCGTCCATACCCGATTTACTGGATCATATGAACAGTACCATAGCTCGTCACCCCGGACCGCCCGAGATGGTCATGAACTACGACCCTGTGGGTAGAAAAGTTAGACTTAAATCCGCCACTTTTACTTATATGTTTTCTACCAGCGGGGAGCTAGCTAACATTCTGGGCTTGGGCCCCAAACACAGCGTCCAAAAATTCCCTTTCTCGGCAGACATTACAGGGGGTTTTAATTCCTTGTATCTGTACACGGATATCGTAGAACATCAGTTTGTGGGGGACTTTTCTGTTCCCCTGTTACGTTGTGTCCCCGTCCAAGGAAGGAACAACGAGTTTGTCACCATCACCTACGATAAACCTATCAGTAAACATCACATCGACACCATTACCATTGAAATAAAGACAGATCAGAACAAAAGCGTCTCATTTCGCTTTGGCAAGGTGATCATCAAGCTACACCTGCGCCCCCAGAGAGAGCGAGTTTTCTAAAAAAAAAAAAGCAAAACAGTATTATGGCGATCCTAAAAAATTACGGTGACCCCAACGTCTACAGAAACTATTACAAAGCCCAGGCGGGATACGCCCTTCCCGGATATCATGGGGCCCCCGTGATGTATGGAGCAGGAGTGGGTGGAATATTCCGTAGCCTCTTTCGAAAAGCCGTACTGCTTTTGAGGAGGGGGCTAGAGATTATTAAACCCCACGTAAAAACCGCCGCTCAAAACATAGCTAAAGACGTGGTAGGTTACGTCTCCCGCGCTGTTCTGGAGAAGGTGGGGAACACAGCTTCACAGGAAGGATCGGGGCTGATGTACATTAAAAGGAGGAAGAAGAGAAAGAGAAATGCGTCATACCCGCGATGCGCAGGTCCCCCGAAACCCTTTAAAAGAAGGGCTTTGACCTGCAGGGTCGGCCATAAGCGAAAGTCCAAGAGGAAGCCTGGGCAAAAGAGGAAACAATCGCTGGCTGATACGAGAGATATATTTTAATCAACATGGCTTTCGTTCACTGCGGGTCTGAAGAATGCACCAAATCCGAACTAGACTTGTTCCAAATAGCCCCTACGCAGACCAGCATTGAGAAAAGCATCTACCTCGAGGTGCCACCTCTGTCGGCCGTTACGGAGTCTGCCCCCATTGACTTTTTTATAGCAGGGAGTGGCGTAGATTATATGGATTTAAACAACACACTGCTGTACCTGTGTTTCAAGATTGTAAAAGGAGACGGAACTGAACTCGAAGCGGACGCCGAGGTGGGCCTGGTGAATTACCCAGTGGCCTCTATTTTTAGTCAGCTGGATGTCACGCTCGGAGACCGTCTCGTAAGCCAAAGCAACAACTGTTACCCTTACAGGGCCTTTATAGAATCGGTGCTCAATTACAGCAACGACACCCTCGCCACACAATTTTCCGCTGGCCTCTTTTACAAAGACACTGCCGGACAACAGGAAGACACAGACTTGGATGGCGAGAATCTAGGGTTTGTGAGGCGTGCAAAGCTGACCGCTCAAAGCAGAACAGTAGAGCTTCTGGGTCATCTACACAACGACCTATTTTTTCAAGAAAAACTATTGTTGAACGGAGTGGATGTGAAAATTAAACTGACGCGCAGTAAAGATCCTTTCTGTTTAATGGGCAGCGGAACTGAAGGCTTTAAACTGCGCATTCTATCAGCATCCCTTTTTGTGAAGAAAGTACGGGTGGCCCCGAGCGTTCGTCTGGGGCACGCCGAGGCCCTGCTTACCGCTAATGCCAAATACCCCGTGGACCGTGTGGGAATGAAAGTGTTTAGCATCCCTGCGGGCAGCAGGGTCAGTAACCAGGAGAACCTGTTCTTGGGACAGTTACCCAAAATGCTTCTCCTGGGGTTCGTGGATAACGATGCCTTTAGCGGAAGTTACGCTAAAAATTCCTTTCATTTTAAGCATTACGATATTAATTTTGTGGCCTTGTATGTGGATGGTGAGCAGATACCGACCAAGCCTCTGCAACCAGACTTCGAGGCAGGACGCTGCGTGAGAGAATACATGAATCTGGTACAGACGGCCGGTAAACACATGAAAGATCGTTCTCTGTTAATCAACCGTGAGGAGTTTGCACAGGGTTACACCCTGTTTGCCTTTGACCTGTCCCCCGACCAGGAATGCGCCAATCACTATTCCCTGATTAAAACCGGGAACCTGAGAGCAGAAATTCGTTTTGGGAAGGCTTTAACCATTATCGTCAATATGATCGCGTATGGGGTTTTTGACAACGTCATAGAGATAAATCAGAGGAGAAATGTTCTGTTTGACTACATGTGAACATGGACACCGTGCAGCTCTCACGTGTCTTATCAACGGACCCTTACACGAAAAAGAATTTCTTAGACGTGTTTCCCTGCGATTGGCTCCCTGGCGGCAAGCTGTCTCAGAGACCCCTAGGTTTGGTGGTCAACATGCATCCACACAGCCGACCGGGTGAACACTGGCTTGCCGTGTATCTGGTGGAGCGTAACCTTGGAGAGTTTTTTGACTCATACGGGCATCCCCCGAACAGTGTGTTCTTTCCTAAAAGCATTATGAAATTTTTAAACAAAAATGCCACAGACATTGTGTTTCACAACAGACAATTACAAGACCCCAGCTCCGTTGCCTGCGGCTATCACTGCGTGTTTTTCTTACACCATCGTAGCAAGGGTTTATCTTTTGACCGGATTTTAAAATTGTATTCTAATGACTTAGTGCAAAACGATCGGATGGTGATGAATTTTGTAAAAAATAAATTTAAATACTTAGCCATGCCTAGCCTTGCTCAAAGTATGTTTCAACAAGCCCAGACATGCGTATCTTGCAACGATTTTCATAGTCATGTTACCCAATAAAGCACCCCAGGTAAGGGGTTTAAAGACAATTGATGTTTGGCGTGGTTTTTTAAAAAAAAAAAAAAAAACCACAATGACCCAATTCAGAAACGTTTTATTTAAAGCAAAACATTACCAGTTTTAAAAAAAATAGAACGTGAAAAAGATCACAAACTGAGCCATTCGGCTCTTTTAGCCAATTTTCATTTTTTAGATGGCAAAAAAGGGGTCACTGTTTCTTGGTCCACACCGGTGTCGACGATCAAGGCCTTGAGGCGTTCCAAAAGATCTCTGTTGGTCGCGTTGCCCATGACGGAAGATGGTATGTTCAGTTCCACCATGGCCTTCATAAACACATCCCATCCTTTAGGTACGTGTCTGCTAGGAACAGAGCGCGTCTGGGTGACGGCCCTGACTAAGTTGAGCATGTTAGAACCATTAACCACAGAGCCTTTGTACACAAAAGACCCTTTATCGGTCCATGAAGAAATGTTTTTATCTTGGCCCAGCTTATTTAGCAATACTGATGCATTTTTCTTATAACGCTTATTCACGTTATCCAACACCTCCTGAGCAACAGAGTCTGAGGTCTTTGGTGTTTCAGAGGGTTTGGCAGTCACACTCTGTTCCTGTTCTGGTAGAAACAGACTTATTTTTCCTTTGTCCACATCGCTCTGCTTCACGTACGTTAGGTACCTTTGAAGCACGGTGCTGTAAAGTTTAGCCTTTTCATATTCACCTAAGTCAGTTCTTTGAAGAACAGATTTCATTTCAGCATCCAGTAAGCGTGTTGCGGTCGTTCTGATATTTTCCTCTGCCGGAGGGGGAGCACTTAATTGCTCCAACTGCTGGCTGGGCACCAGGTACATTTTTTCTGCATACTCCATTATCGATTAGTTAAAAGTCCCGTTATCAGAGGGATAGCAAAACTTAACAGGGGTCCTATAAACCCCCCAGACTGCTTCACAGACGCTTCTTTGTTTTAAGTGAAACCCTTTTATTACACCAAGTTTTTATAAGCGTGTGTTTCTTTTTCAGCACACGCACTTGCTTTGGTGTTAAAGGTACGTTTCCTTTTAAGGTGTTGAGCGCTATTTCTGAGATGGCTGCTACTAGATCGTCAGAGGCCGAGCACAGTATAGCCCTTCTTTGCTGCGGGGACGATTTGCTAAGTAATTTTAAAAGGCCCAGGTTTCTTTTCACGCAGCTAGACATGTTTTCAGTCAGCACCCCCGGCTGCTAAAAAGGGGCCTGCCAATAATTCATCTCTTTTTATACCGGGCTGTTGTTCTTTTTAAAGTATAAACTGCCGGCCAGTCTGGAGGGAAAAGACCAGTTCTTAGCCTATAAGCTTCTGGTGTGGAAGCATTTAAATCCACCACCAGGTAGCCCTAAGGCCTTTTGGTAGCATCCTCAAAAGCTTCTAGAAAGAACTGAGCTTTGCCAGGGTACATTTGCCGAGCGAGTGTAGCAATTTGCAATCTGTCCCTGGGGTTTTTGAACAGAACCATGTATTTTGTGTTTAGGTTAATAGTGCGACTCTTCTTTCCCTGGCAAAATACGTTCTGAACTATATACATAATGCTCAGGTTCCTGTGATGCACGTACTTGGTAAAGGCTTTCTCGATTTCATTGCTTTCACAAGCGGAGTTCATCAGATCGTCTATGATAATCATGTTCACTTTATTGGTAGGAAACAAACGGTCATCGTCAAAAGCATCAGGCAGACCCTCCACAAAATTGATAAAGGGGTATTTACAGAGCAGCTCTTTATACAGAGGTTGCCAACAACTGTAACACCACACAATATTCTCAGGCGTAACAGACAACGTTTGTTTGGCATTATCCAATACATTTTTTATAAAGTAACTTTTCCCGCAGTTGCTAGGCCCCGCGAGAATTGCAGAAAAGGGGTGTTTCCACCTCGTATCCATTTTTCAAAAGCCGTAGGGCAGGGTTTTAAACCCTTCTCCTAGGACCCTCTTGTTGTAAACGACTTTCTGTGTTTTTTTAAGAGTTTTTGTCTCTATTTGCCACTGATTTTTGTTTCTTACAATAGAGGGTTGCTGCACCTCTATCTTTTTTGAGGGGTTCTCTCGCAGATCGGTGCAATAGTTCAGGACTAGATCTTTCAAACTGTCAAAGTTGATCTTTTCACAGTTTGCTACGTTCAGGGTAATACCTTTGACCTTCATACAAGCCTTTCCTCCCGACAGTTTATACCCGTATGTTTTTGGGCCTGCCGACACAAACTCGGTGATGTGTTGATCTGGTGGGATCTCGCTCGTGAGGTCCCCTAAATAATCCCCCAGAGGGGGATTCCAGGCCCCCTCCCTTTTCACAAATATCACCGAGTCAGTGTCGTGGTACAGGCACCGCTCTTGCAACCCGTCTAGGAGGTTGTATAGTTCTAAGCGGGCATAAGCGGTGGTGAAACAGGCTATGAAAATATTGGTATTGCCAGAGACAGAATAACGGTCTTTTGCGTGCTTCCAAGATACGCACGCTGTTTCATCGTCGATAAACTCACAGGATGAAACCTCGTAGTTGGGGGAAAATAGGTACTGAAAGAGTTCGTCGGGGTCTCTCACGATGCTGGTATTGGGTAGGTTGGTTCTTTGGCCGAATTTACCCCACAGAGAATTTAAAAAGAGTTTAGCAATTTGGCGTTTAGCGGGGTTTAGCCTGATCTCGTGTCGGCGTAAAAGCACGCCTTCTTTCTGGTAGAAATCGTTAACATACTTATTTTGTTTGTCTTCGTCTGTGCACCAGCTGGGATACCCAGACGCCTCTTGTTTCTGGCGGAGGTGTAATTTTATGTACTCCGAAAAGAGTTCATCAGATTTTTCATTAAAATGCCAGATTTCATAGATTTTAGCCACCACATACCCCTTCGCTGTGGCCGTGTTCAATTCCACAGTGCACCAAGTCCCCAGGATGGCCCTCTCCTCGTCAGTGTGGGTGCACGTCTCCCGCTGCACGGTTTCCGCGCAGGTTCGGCATAGCGGGAACATAAGCTTGCCGCCCACTCTGACAGGTAACAATGGGAAAAAGAGGCCTCGTGGGGGTACACTTTAACTTTTGCAATTCCAAAATAATTTGCAAGGGGTCCAAATTTGTCATAAACTATATCGGGGTGCCCGATAGGGTAGTCTTTGGTTTTGTTTACAAAAGGGTACAAGCTGGTAAAATCATAATCGTGGATTTCTTCGCCGGGCTTAGGTTTATAATATAGACGGATGGCGTTCGTCCTCCCCCCAAAAAGAGCATCCCTAGGCATGAGAGGTTGGGGTAACTGGGCTCGGTTTAAAAAGCTCACAAGCTCCCTGTCTGTTTCTTTCATCACCACCCACTCGTGCTCCCAAAGAGTCCTCACTACAAAACCGAGCCGTTTTAGATAGTCGGTCTTGAGCTGCGTCTTGTAATAAAGAAACCCAAAAGTTGTACCCATCATAGGGTTTTGTGCTTTTTCACAATGACAGGTGACACAGCCGTGAAAAAAACACCCATTAAACTCAAAGGCCGTGTGTACCCCGTCAATATTGGCATAACCATCTAAAAAGTAGGGGCCTACTTGTAGTTCCCCACCCTGTAAAGCGTGCCGTATTTGTATATGTTCTTTTTGAGAGATATACAACAGCCACTGGATAGATGGGGTCGAATATCTCTTTTTCTGTCTGTGATAGTTGTCTGGAGGGAGAAGAGCTACCGTGTTAGGCTCCAGAAACATAAACCTGTACATAGCCATGCAGACGGATGCCAGCGTTATGTACCGGAACGGATCTATACACAGTTTTATCTCGGTGAATTTACCGGGTTCTCTCTCTACTAGATCGACCTTCTCCGTCATATTCATAATTTCTTTTCTGTATAGGATACAAGCCTGTCTCAAAATTTTTACATCCTGCTGGCAGTAATACGCAAGCTCTTTCTGCAGGTCAAAAGTCTCAGAGCTGTGGTCTTGATACCAGTCGAGAAACTCTGCTTTTTCCCTGGGCATCATGCTTTCTACACTGTAGCGCTCCACACCGGGCATAGGCCCCACATAATTTTGATTTTCTAAAGTGTTAAAAAAATGTGGAAAATACCCTTTGCAACCTTCAAACCCCATCGCCTGTGGGAGCTTGCTAAGCTTCATGGGCAAGAAGTTTAAAGAGTCTATAAAATGAATGCCAAGGGCCTTAACTTCCACACACATTAGTTTACTGCCCTGAGTGATCAGTTCTATGCACATCTTTTCCTTCAGTAACTGTCTAACGCAGAAATACGCATCATAACCTTTGGAATTGTGCGCTAGGAACGTGTAGTCCCGGAACTCTTTGCCAATAAAGGTCTGAACAAACATAGAAAGACATTCGTCACCCTTAAATTCCCAGGATTTTTCCGGCTTTAGGGACATCGCAAAAATACAATTGGGAGTGTGCAACCCTGTCTCCTGCATGCATTCAAAATCATAAAAAATATACTTTTCTGATGATTCGGGCTTTCTAAGGCTGTCCATAAAACAGAGGTGAACGTCTACATCTCCAACGATCAAACCCTGACACTGCTTACAACGCCTCCCTTTACACCTGTGCCGCTTGTCCACGTACGCCTGACACTTATTGCACAAAGTTTTAGACAGGCATTCAGCTTGGTTTTTTGACGCACAGTTGACATGTCTGTCTAAACACTCTTTGGACCGACAATACAGTCTACAGCTAGGACACCTCAGCTGCACGTCCACGCTGTCTGAGCATGTTGCGCTCAAGTAGAGACGGCAACGATACCTGCAAGAGTGGTCGTGACTGTGCACCGAGTGGCAAAACTCACAGTAATTTTTTGCTCCGAACAACTTTTTCACATCCAGAACCCCATAGTAATGTTCATCGTGCAACAGGATAAAATAAGTCTTAGGGTACACGGGGCCCCCCGTTTTAAAAAATCCCCAGCCACCTTTCACCGCATACAACACCACCTGTATGTTAACTCCTAAATGCTGTTCAAACTTTGCTACGTCACTGAGCATAACCTTTTTGTGATCTGACCACCCCCGTTTCTCGTGCAACTTTCTCGCCTCTGCTAACAATTCTGCATCCATAGGTTTATGACCGGCCATGACGGCCAAGAGCCCTCCCGCAAAACATAGATTGGTACCGGTGTAAGTCAGGTCTACTAAACATTGTCTCTTTTTATGAATAATCTGACTACTAAGGACAGAATTTAAAACTCTTCGAGCGCCCCCACCCCTATTTTTTACAACTGTCACAACGAGGCGCAACGTCCCATCGAGATGCAATTCTCTATTGCTCTGAAGCAGCTTTGAGGCCTGATTTAAGAAATCCTCAGCGGACAGCTCATCCCTAGTTCTTCTGACTGAAAACAAAGGGTTAGTTAAACGACGGCTCTCTAAACGTAACTGTACGTAATCAGGGCCTACCCTACCATTAATGTCATCGAGAACTAGCTGTATCCCTCTATGTATGGCTTCAACAGCCTGTTGAGCTGAATTTATTTGCTCAAGATGGACAAAACGAAACTCCTCACAATACACCAACCCCCCAAATCTAGGTAATTCACGTTGCCAACTTCTCACTCTCTCCATACACACCTCTGCATTTTCAGGGTTACTTGGGGGTTCCTCTACGGAACCATCAATGGCATCTTCTACATCAGATACTAATTGAGAGTCAGACCCTGAGACGCCTCCCTGTGGGTCATTGGGAGTAGATGGGACACAATCTAGAGAACTCGCTGGGGAATTTTCTAAACCAGAGTCTGATTTTGCCTCCCCATTTTCAGACAGGCCAGTCTGAGAGCCTCCAGTAGGGGGCGTCTCTTTTTGTTTTTTTTTCCTCATTACCTCTTTAGCCTTTTTAAAATTTTTACAGCGACCCTGGCCTGGAACTTTTTGGCAGCCATCTGTTTATCCCCCAAGCGCTGTCCACCCTTTTGTTTACATGTGAGCTGATGTGCATCCTTGAAGGTACCCCTTTCCACACCTAGACAGGCCTGATCAGAGCCACCCTTTCCAGCCCCCCTTTCTTTTAGGACCCCTGAGGCTTCAGCCTCCACCAGTTTTCTGAACAAAGCGTATTTTTTCCAAATCTTTTTAGAATGTCGTGGTTTTAGACCCCCCGAGGATACAACATCCATCAGTTTTCTGAATGACACATCAATCTCTCCCCAAATACTATCAGATGGGGGATCTGTGACAAGCTGGTGGTTTTGGGAGAACGGCTGGTCGGTCCTTGGTTTTTTATTCACAGCCCCTAGAGCGCGTTTTTTACCAGAGGGTTTTGTTTTGTCCTTGGGTTTGACGTAAATGAGGTTTGGACTGGCCTGATGCTTCATCTGCAGGCTTGTGCTGCTTTGCGCTGTTAAAGGTCTCAAAGCAGATTCCTGGTTCTTTGATGGTTCTCGGGGGGATGTCCTGGTAGCTCCCACCACAGCCTTGTCAGAGGGGCTGCACATGACTGATTGGGGCAGGAGAAAAAAAAGAGCATTTTACAAAAACGTAACTTTGCCACCTCTCGCACCTGCACCTATGTATGTACTTAAAATACAAAACCTCATAAATTAACCAGACTAATAAGCAAAATATATTTACCCGGCTTCATCCACCCATCTGTCACTGATACTGGTGAATTTTTCTTTTCAGTCATCTCTTTCCTTTTTCTTTTTACTCCCCCAGGTTTTGACCGTGCTGTAAAGCAAACCCGTTAATTGGAAACACACCATCACCATCAGTTTGTAGACATATACTTTTTAAAAACCACTTATGTTTTACACACACACACACACACACACACACAACCCCAGCAGCTTTATAAACACACCCTTACCATCAGTTTAAAACAGTTTTGCAACAAAATACTTTTCAATACCCCCACATGCTTTTAAAAAGACCCCTGGTTGTTCTGTCCCCCACCCCACAGCCATGTGGGCTTGGGGCCTTTGGCTTTTTAAAAAAAAAAACAAGCCAAAATGTTACTTAGTATTAGCCCCAAATGCTCCCCTCCCATTTAAAAAAACAACAACATTGGGCACAGTAAAAAGCCCCTGTTAACTGGAAACAAACCATCAGTTTGCAACCAAGCACTTTTAAAACCCTGCATCTAGGTCTTTCACAGGCCCCTCTCTCTCACACACACACACACACACCCCCAGCAGCTTTATAAACACACCCTTACCATCAGTTTAAAACAGTTTTGCAACAAAGTACTTTTCAATACGCCCACATGCTTTTAAAAAGACCCCTGGTTGTTCTGTCCCCCACCCCACAGCCATGTGGGCTTGGGGCCTTTGGCTTTTAAAAAAAAAAAAACAAGCCAAAATGTTACTTAGTATTAGCCCCAAATCCCTGTTCAAACTAAGTAATACCTGAAGTTATTACTTAAGTTATAACTACACTTAAAATGGTTTTTACCGTGGCCTGGTGATGAACTGCAACTTAAAGTTACTGGTTCCATTGTAAACAGATCACACTGTAATAGACATCCTTATTTACTCAGACAGCACGGCCAAAGCATGGCATTATAGAAGATATATTTTCAAGGTTAAAAACAGAGAACATACCTCCACTTGCAGTCCAGCAGCAATTCAAGAGAGTTTCTGTTGAAAGAGACAGTCTCCAAGCTACCTGAGGTTTTTATACCACCCTAACTCTTTTGTTTCAAAGTAGTTAGCAGGTTGATTGGATCACCCCTCCCTAGCATTCCCTTTTTTGTGATCTGGGGAAGGGTTGGGTATAAGTTTTTTCTTTTTTTTTTTTCCTTTTTTTTTTAAGTTCAAATACATTTTATTTTTCCCCATCCCCTGTAGGGCCTTCTTATAGTAACCATTTCAAGTGAGGGACCCTTTTCAGATATCAGTGAATGTCTTGGGACTTGTTTGTATTTTTTTTGGGGGGGACCACCTCCCTTACTATGGGTGCGCCCCCATCAAAATTAACCCTATGACAACCAGGGTGAGTAATCACAGTCACCCTGGCTATTCAGTGAGGGGTGGGGATGGTTAAACCCATTCAGTTCAACAGAATAAGTCAGTTCTATTGTACTCAACCACATGTCTGAACCATCCCTGTTTGTTTTATTGTAAACACACTTTTAGGATTTTTTTCCCTTCCCACAACATATATTTCAGCTTTTTTTTTTTTTTTTTTTGCTGTAAATGAGTCTCTCTTACACAAAAGACACAAGAGCTAGGTTCTCACAAGCAATTTTATTTTATTTAAAAGACATACAGCTCCTTGAAAACAAACCAAGATGCTCCATTAATAAAAGAAAGAAAAAAAGACTTTAAGCTCCCTTAGGGGCCAGAGACCTTTTAACAGAAATACAGATAGTCACAAAGCCCTTTTCAATAGATTTTTTTTTTTTAAATTTACAGCTACCAAGTTTTATATCGCATGTTTGGCCCCTCACCATTTTCTGACTTAATCCTTTTAGATTTCTTACAAATAGACTTTTTCTGAAGCAGGGTTCTGTAACTTTTTGTGCGGACCAGACGGTCAATATAACGCTCTAAGCAGGCATCTTCCGGTTTGGTCATTTTCTTTAAAACATGGTCAGGGTCTCCACTGAATTGCACAGCATTTATCAAGGTCACCCCTTGTGCTAAATGTTCTTGGGTTAGGCACAGACATTGCATAGCATAACCTATGGCAATCACAGTGTTTAATAAGCTTTCCAAACACAGCTCAGCACACAGGCCCCGGAGCTTGCAGTTTATATCCACTGAAGTCCAAGTCACACAGTCATGGTGCCGCTGGCCTGGTGCACCTATGACACAGCCCTCACAATCTTCAAAAAGCTTTTGCCTAAGACAGTGATTAAGAACAGAATAAACAGCAACGCGTACAATAGTCCGCATGACTTTTTTATGCTCACGACGTGGCACTGGCTCAGTCAGTTCCATGCCAAGCCTCCTCCTAAACTCCTCATAGCCATCATCCTCGGAGTCCTCTTCAACATTTTGTATCGGCGTTGAGCAAAAACAAGGTGGGCCCGGTTCATCTTCGCTGCTTGGTGCAACGCTGTCCAGAGTCTCCGGGTCCTCTAGAAAGGCATCATCGAGCTGTTGAGAGATTTTTTTTTCCAAAAAAGAAACAGCGTAAGCACACCACTGCTTGGTTTTTGATTTACACAATCCCTGGTTCCTAGCCCCCGTTACACCCCCACCCCGACCGTCACTTCTTAAGCATTCATTTACCTGAGCGTTCATCTTGTCCACTAGTGACTTCCCCGAGCTGCGATCACCTTCCTCCTCCAGGGGGGTGGACAACAAGAGGCCATCACGCTCATCGCTGGGCCCCACAAGCGGTTGGGTTTCAGGTTCTGGGGTATCCATCAATGGCTGGGCCAAAGGGCTCCCCTCAATCGCCCCCTCCTCCTCGGAACTCTCGCTGATGTAGCGCTTTCTCCGTGGTTTGTTGAAGGCCCTCGGGGCTAAAACAAAGTCCGAAGTTCTCACGGGGGTGGTGAAGGAGTCCATGTTTCCACAATTTCTAAAACACGCGCTCTCGGTAAAAGACAGCCTCTTCTGCCCGACGCTGGGCCTTATGGGGTGATGGTGCTGCGCTCTGATTGGCAGAGGGGTCATACGCCCCTCTTCTGGGCGGTTCACCCCATCCCAGAACCTGCCCTATTTTGGTCAAATCTGCTCTCGGGCCGGCCTGATTGGTAGAGGTTGGTGGGAGGAGTTGTTAGAGGGGTCACACGAATCATTTCCGGACGGGTCACCCCGCCCCCGGAACTCATCCTAATTGGTCAAATCTCCTCTTGGTCCTATCGGAACAAAACCCCTCCTGATTGGTAGCGGGGGTGGGGGAGGAGTTGTTAGAGGGGTCACAAGACCCACTTCCAGAGAGGACACCCCCACCCCGGAACTCGCCCTGATTGGTCAAAGCTCCTCTCTGGGCGGTCCTACAGGGGCGAAACCCATCCTGATTGGTAGAGGGCAGTGGGAGGAGTTGTTAGAGGGGTCACATGACATACCTTGCTTCCGGTCACGTGGCAGCCTTGACCCTGGAAGTAATACCCCATGGGGCGGGACTTCCGGTGGAGGGTGGGGCAGAGGTCAAGGGTTGGGGTTAAGGGGTCAAGGGGTGGGTGTCACATGACACACCTTGCTTCCGGTCATGTGGCGGCCTTCACCCCGGAAGTAATAACTCATGAGGGTGGAACTTCCGGTGGGCGGGGCTAAGGGGTGAGGGGGCGGGGCTAAGGGGCGGGGCTAGGGTTTGATTGATGGTAGGGCCCCTTGAGCTGGGGCGGGGCTAAGGGGTCAAGGGGCGGGGTCAAGGGGCGGGGTTAGGGTTTGATTGACAGTAGGGCCATTATACTACTAACAACCATTTTTGCTCTTAACAAGCATGTTATCTCTGGAGACACAAATCCACAATTTGAGAACTGCAAAACTAAGCATCTCTGATGGTGTCTTCTAGACTGAGCACTGAGTCCCATTGGGGAGCTGGAAAGATTAACCTAAATAATCTATACAGAAGCCCCTGGAACCCCATAAAATTGGGTCCCTAATCCATGAACTATTGGAACTCATTTACAAAACTTTTCTTAAACATGACATGAATGTATTGTCTCATACTATAGAATTACAGTTTATAATCCCTATTCCATGATGAGATTTCTTTGAGCTATAATGTATCTTAATTAAAACTTTTAGATAGGTTTTTTCCTCAAAAAGCATTTTATCAAAGAAATCCAATTTAAATTTTAAAAACTCTGTTGTTTTTTTTATTTTTTAAAAAAGTCTGATTTGTATCCACCCAGATTTCCATCCCAAATGCTGAAAGAACTGACCCAGGAGATTGCTAGTCTGGTAGAAAGGATTTTTAATAATAATACATAATGTCATACCTATATTTAAGAAATGGGAAAAAAGTGAATGGGGCGATTACAGACCTGTTAGTCTAACCTGAGTAGTAGGGAAGATTTTGGAACAAACTATGAAGGAAAATAATTCAATTCATGGAGGTAAACAGAAAAAGGGGTTTTGATGCAACATGAGTTTACCAAAGGTAGATTGTGTCAGACTAACCTGATTTCCTTCTTTGAGAAAATCATTGATTTCTTACATAAGGAAATGCAGGAGATCTGATGATACACCTGGACTTCTAGAAAGCATTTGACAGGGCACCACATGGGAAATCATTATTCAGCTTAGAGAAGATGGGGGATTAGTACAAGACCTGTAAAGAGCTGCCTAAGGGGGGAAGGCAAAGGTTTGTGCTGAAAGGTGACCCCGCGGACTGGAAGGAGATGATCAGTAGAGTCCCTCAAGGATCAGTCTTGGGAGCAGTCTGAGTCGACATTGTTTAGGAATGATTTGAGCACACAGAGTAGGAGTGTGCTAATTTGCTGATTCTCACGGATCCACAGGATCTGCGCTTTGCCCCAGCTTTTTAACAGTCTCCTGGGGGAATCCCCTCAGCGGCGTGGGGCGGGTGAAAGTGCCGTGGGAGGTGCTGGCTTGCAAACCCTGTGGCTGGAACCGCAGGTCTAGCCCCTAAGGGGGCGGAGGTCGGGGGGCTCCCTGCGCCCTCCCGGCCAATGGGGGCTGCGGGCCAGAGCGGCCCTGCCGTAAGGGTGTCTCGGAGCCACTAGCCGGGGCCGGGCAGGACGGCCGGGACTCGGGTGAGTGGGTTACACCAGCTCTTTCCTGCCCCTTCCCCCGGACCCTGCTCCTTCTGGGCTCCTGCCTCACCCCTTCCCGGCTTCCCATCCCCGCTCCCCATGGCTGGGGCAGGTTCTGCAGCAGCCCCGGGGCCGGGCTCGATCGATCGCGGCCCCTCCGCTGTCCGCAGATGCAGCGATTCACCCACCGGGGAGCGGGTCCGCTTGTGGCGGGAGGGGCCGGAGAAGCCGGCGGGCTGCAGACACGCTCCGGGGATCCCGGCGAAGGGCGCTGCCGCTTCCCCTTCCCCCGGCCCGGGCTAGGGCGCGCGGCCAGCCCGGGGAAGGAGGCTGCGGGCTGCCCGTACCTGCCTCTGTCCTGCCCCCGGCTCGGCTCGGCTCGGCTCGGCGCGGCAAGGAGGGGACACGCCCGCCCCCCCCCAATCCCGATCTCCGGCCGCCGCCCCCGCTGTCCCGCCCCTGCGGCGGCGAGTTGGGCTTCCGGGCGCCGGCAGCCGGGTTACTTCTCAGTCGCGAAACTTCTGACGCGTGTCTCGGTGGCTTCTTGAAACGCCCCCGCGCCAGCGGCAGCCCTCGGCCACGGGGCTCGTTTCCCCTCAGCCCCAGGCTGGAGAGCAGCGGGTGAGTTGGTTTCTGTCTGTCCCGGGGGCTGCCCCCGCTCGCCGCGAGCGGCGGCTGCATGGCCCGGGCGCGGAGTGAGCGCGCTGCGGGTCTCTACGCACACACGTGTGTGTTGGCTCCCGACTGGCAGTGACTGCAAGCAAAAGAGGACTTGGGCAGGAGATCTGACGGGAAAGTGCATGCCCAGGAAGCGGCTTGTGAGAAGGGCAGGGCGGATTTGGTGCCGTTTCACTTTCTTGCGTCTCGTGTGAAATCTGTGAAGGGACAGGACCTGGCTAAGTACTCGTTTACATTAATGTAATGGGAGGGAGATTCCCAAACCTGAGCCGTCCTTTGTAGGTGACAAATCTGAGGAATTGTCACAGATTGAAGTGACACTAGAGGAGGGTTTGGAATTAATTGAGAAACGTAACAGGAACAAGTCACCGGCATTCACCCACGAGTTCCGAAAGAACGCCAATGGGAAATTGCGGAACTATTAACTATGGTTTCTAACCGGTCCTTTAAATCAGCTACTGTACCCAGTGAAAAGAAAAGGAGGACTTGTGGCACCTTAGAGACTAACCAATTT
The DNA here is from genome assembly GCF_965152235.1 of Eretmochelys imbricata. NCBI lineage: Eukaryota > Metazoa > Chordata > Testudines > Cheloniidae > Eretmochelys > Eretmochelys imbricata. The sequence continues at coordinate 355,767,741 of NC_135572.1, forward strand.
ATTTGAGCATGAGCTTTTGTGAGCTACAGCTCACTTCATTGGATGCATACCGTGGAAACTGCAGCAGACTTTATATATACACAGAGACCATGAAACAATACCTCCTCCCACCCCACTGTCCTGCTGGTAATAGCTTATCTAAAGTGATCATCAAGTTGGGCCGTTTCCAACACAAATCCAGGTTTTCTCACCCTCCACCCCCCTACACACAAACTCACTCTCCTGCTGGTAATAGCCCATCCAAAGGTTTCAGAGTAACAGCCGTGTTAGTCTGTATTCGCAAAAAGAAAAGGAGTCCTTGTGGCACCTTAGAGACTAACCAATTTATTTGAGCATGAGCTTTCGTGAGCTACAGCTCACTTCATCAGATGCACATCTGATGAAGTGAGCTGTAGCTCACAAAAACTCATGCTCAAATAAATTGGTTAGTCTCTAAGGTGCCACAAGGACTCCTTTTCTTTTAGCCTATCCAAAGTGACAACTCTCTACACAACGTGCATGATAATCAAGTTGGGCCATTTCCTGCACAAATCCAGGCTCTCTCACCCCCTCACCCCCCTCCAAAAACCACACACACAAACTCACTATCCTGCTGGTAATAGCTCATCCAAAGTGACCACTCTCCCTACAATGTGCATGATAATCAAGGTGGGCCATTTCCAGCACAAATCCAGGTTTTCTCACCTCCCCAGTGACAGGAAGATAGCTAAGGTAACGCCAATATTTAAAAGAGCTCTACAGGTGATCCTGGGAATTACAGACCAGTAAGTCTAACGTCAGTACCAGGCAAATTATTTGAAACAATCATAAAGAATAAAATTGTCAGGCACATAGAAGAACATAAATTGTTGGGCAAAAGTCAACATGGCTTCTGTAAAGGGAGATCATGTCTTACTAATCTACTAGAGGTTTCAGAGTAGCAGCCATGTGAGTCTGTATCCGCAAAAAGAACAGGAGGACTTGTGGCACCTTAGAAACTAACCAATTTATTTGAGCATAAGCTTTCATGGGCTTTGAAGGGGTCAATAAACATGTGGACAAGGGGGATCCAGTGGACATAGTGTACTTAGATTTCCAGAAAGCCTTTGACAAGGTCCCTCACCACAGGCTCTTACGTAAATTAAGTTGTCATGGGATAAGAGGGAAGATCCTTTCATGGATTGAGAACTGGTTAAAAGACAGGGAACAAAGGGTAGGAATAAATGGTAAATTTTCAGAATGGAGAGGGGTAACTAGTGGTGTTCCCCAAGGGTCAGTCCTAGGACCATTCAACTTATTCATAAATGATCTGGAGAAAGGAGGAAACAGTGAGGTGGCAAAGTTTGCAGATGATACTAAACTGCTCAAGATAATTAAGACCAAAGCAGACTGTGAAGAACTTCAAGAAGGTCTCAGAAAACTAAGTGATTGGGCAACAAAAGGGCAAATGAAATTTAATGTGGATAAATGTAAAGTTATGCACGTTGGAAAAAATAACCCCAACTATACATACAATATGATGGGGGCTAATTTAACTACAACTAATCAGGAAAGAGATCTTGGTGTCATTGTGGATAGGTCTCTGAAGACGTCCACGAAGTGCGCAGCAGCAGTCAAAAAAGCGAACAAGATGTTAGGAATCATTAAAAAGGGGATAGAGAATAAGACGGAGAATATCTTATTGCCCTTGTATATATCCATGGTATCCCACATCTTGAATACTGCATACAGATGTGGTCTCCTCATCTCAAAAGAGATATACTGGCATTAGAAAAGGTTCAGAGAAGGGCAACTAAAATGATGAGGGGTTTGGAACGGGTCCCATATGAGGAGAGATTAAAGAGGCTAGGACTTTTCAGCTTGGAAAAGAGGAGACTAAGGGGGGAATATGATAGAGGTCTATAAAATCATGAGTAGTGTGGAGAAAGTGAATGAGGAAAAGTTATTTACTTGTTCCCATAATATAAGAACTAGGGGCCACCAAATGAAATTAATGGGCAGCAGGTTTAAAACAAATAAAAGGAAGTTCTTCTTCACACAGCGCACAGTCAACTTGTGGAACTCCTTGCCTGAGGAAGTTGTGAACTAGGCTATGACTATAACAGGGTTTAAAAGAGAACTAGATAAATTCGTGGAGGTTAAGTCCATTAATGGCTATTAGCCAGGATGGGTAAGGAATGGTGTCCCTAGCCTCTGTTTGTCAGAGGGTGGAGATGGATGGCAGGAGAGAGATCACTTGATCATTACCTGTTAGGTTCACTCCCTCTGGGGCACCTGGCATTGGCCACTGTTTGCAGACAGGATGCTGGGCTGGGTGGACCTTTGGTCTGACCCAGTATGGCCATTCTTATTAGAAAGTTGCTGTGGTTCTTCTCCCCCTCCCCCCTTCCCCAAAGCTAATGGTTAAGATGTTCTAAAGGGCTGTGTGGACCCCTTAAACCAGGCTTGTTTCATTAGGAATTGCCTTAAGCTAAATTGAAGTAAGCCGCTCTTAAACCGAAATACAGTAAGTGTGTGCACAGAGAGCTTGGAACTGATTTGATGAAAAAGCAAGTGGAGAAAACAGACCCACCCTCAGGGACTGAGCATCAGCTGACATAGAAGGGAACAAGGATTGATCTTGACTTAACTTCTAGGTCGACACAGCCATGGGGGGGGGCGGGGCGGGGGGAAGCTCCCTACAGTGGTGCTGGAACAATTTTTATAGTGGGGGTGCGGAAGATGGAAACCATGTGTTTGGTGTTTGTTAGTACTTCAAGCTGGGGGTGCAGCAGCACCCATAATTCCAGCACCTATGGTTTGTGTGTCGCTCCTCACCTCCAGCAGCTGGCCTTAGCCTGCCCCAAGACCCCAGAGCCCAAGGAAGTACAGATGTAAGTGTGGGGGACCCAGGCTTCTCTGAACTGGGTTTGTCAAGGTTCCTCCCCCACTCTGAACTCTAGGGTACAGATGTGGGAACCTGCATGAAAAACCTCCTAAGCTTATCTTTACCAGCTTAGGTCAAAACTTCCCCAAGGTACAAAATATTCCACCCTTTGTCCTTGGATTGGCTGCTACCACCGCCAAACTAATACTGGTTACTGGGGAAGAGCTGTTTGGACGCGTCTTTCCCCCCAAAATACTTCCCAAAACCTTGCACCCCACTTCCTGGACAAGGTTTGGTAAAAAGCCTCACCAATTTGCCTAGGTGACTACAGACCCAGACCCTTGGATCTTAAGAACAATGAATAATCCTCCCAACACTTGCACCCCCCTTTCCTGGGAAATGTTGGATAAAAAGCCTCACCAATTTGCATAGGTGACCACAGACCCAAACCCTTGGATCTGAGAACAATGAAAAAGCATTCAGTTTTCTTACAAGAAGACTTTTAATAAAAATAGAAGTAAATCGAAATAAAGAAATCCCCCCTGTAAAATCAGGATGGTAGATATCTTACAGGGTAATTAGATTCAAAAACATAGAGAACCCCTCTAGGCAAAACCTTAAGTTACAAAAAAGATACACAGACAGAAATAGTTATTCTATTCAGCACAATTCTTTTCTCAGCCATTTAAAGAAATCATAATCTAACACATACCTAGCTAGATTACTTACTAAAAGTTCTAAGACTCCATTCCTGGTCTATCCCCGGCAAAGACAGAATATAGACAGACACACAGACCCTTTGTTTCTCTCCCTCCTCCCAGCTTTTGAAAGTATCTTGTCTCCTCATTGGTCATTTTGGTCAGGTGCCAGCGAGGTTACCTTTAGCTTCTTAACCGTTTACAGGTGAGAGGAGCTTTCCCCTGGCCAGGAGGGATTTCAAAGGGGTTTACCCTTCCCTTTATATTTATGACAGGGTTTAACCCCTCTGAGCCCAGCTCTTATTCTCTAACTTTTTCCCTCTCTTCTCCCCCCCCCCCGTCACCTTTTTTCACTTGTGTTCTTTTCTTGCTCTCTGCCTTTTTTCTCCGTGTTTCTCTCTCTTTTTGTTTCTCTCCTGGTTTTTTCTTGCGTTCTTCATCCCCTCCCCCACATAGACAGAGAGAAAAGATTGTTTTCTTGATTTCCTCCCCCTCCCATTTTTATTGTCATTTTTGTTTGTAACTTTGTTCATATGTCAGTATAAACAGGCAGCAAAATCCCTTCTCCCAGAAGCTGGAGGGGTGAGTCTGGCCTGGGGGACTTCAGTCTGTCTGTCCCCTGATGTCTGTCCCATTCAAAGGTTTTGATTGCAGCCATCACTATAGTATCTAAGGATTCTCCTGCTCGGCTTTTAAAATGATGCCCCATCTGACATTGTGAAAGGTGGATGCCTGGACGTTGCACGGGTAGGGGAGCATATGAACATGGGGGTCGGGGACAGATGGGGTTGCATGCCAGTGGATTCGTATCTGTGAGACGTGCACATCCTGGGTGGGGCACGTGTGTACGAGGAGATGGCTTAGTCCAGGACAGTATTCAGTATTGCATCACCCCATACGAGTTCAGCCGAGTGATGCTGGACCTGCTTCCTCCTGGTCCGACACCGATGACTAACCCGTGCCATTGTGTCATTGAACACAGCAGGTGCAGCCTTACACCATATAATGGCAGACAGCTAAAACGTGACATATTTTATAAGTGCTTGTATACAAATGCTAGATGTCTAAATACTAAGATGGGTGAACTGGACTGTCTGGTATTAAATGAGGATACTGATATAACAGGCATCACAGATGTGACCAGCGCCTATCATGCTGACCAACAGAGTCTCGTCTGTTTCCTTGTGTTCCTCCTGGCTGGGTCCCACTGTTGTCTCTTGTCTCATACTTAAACTGTGAACTCTTTGGCTATGTCTACACAGCAGCTGGCAGGCAGCCTCCCGGCCTGGGTAGACAGAATCATGCTCACAGGGCTCGAGCTAGCATGCTACCAGTAGCCATGTAGCTGTTGTGGCTCGGGCCATAATTTGGGTCCTCCAGCCCACCTGACCCCTGGGTCTGAGCCCAGGTGGCTCGCTGGAGTCTCTTCTGGAGCTGCGAGGCCCACGCTGCTATTTTTAGCATGCTGGCTTGAGCCTCGCTGGTGTAAGTCTGTCTGCTCGGGCTGGGGGGCGCACTGCCAGCTGCAGTGTGGCCGGTCCCTGGCCCCCACGGGCATGTCTTCCCATGTGTGTGCACAGCACCCGCACAATGGGGCCCTGGTCCATGGTGGGGTCCCGAGGCACTGCCATAATATTACTGATAAATTATCCTGTAAAATGATCCAAGCGCTGAGCTGGCCTCTCTTCCCAAGTGGATCAGCTTGCCAGGGTTAATAGGACGGTTTGGACTTTCTGTGCTGGAGTCCTGCAGACGTATGTGATGGGATTACTTTTTTTTTTTTTTTTTAACAGGAAGTTTGGAAGAAGGTCTGAGAAATGGCAGTGCACAGCAGCGTTTGGGTATTGGCTGGATTTTTGCCCGTTGTCCTGGCAGGTAAGGTGACCAATCTACTCTCATTGCTACCTCTTTATCAAACTGGAGAAAGTCCCACTGTTTCCTCTAATGTCTCTGTAGTTCTTCAAACACTCTTGTCTTCAGTGTCCCTGACTTGCCACCCCGGTGTCATGGGGGTAACCAGGTGGGCGGCTCTGTGCTAATAGGTCTCATTGCTGCAGGGCAGCTGCTCTGGGAGCCGGCTCCGTGCTCTTGCTCAACTTTCTATAGATACGTAAATGCACCCAGCCCTGCTTCCTGCCCCTCTGTGTAGCCAGCCAGTGCTTGGTCTGCGGGTTCAAAACCCAGCCTGTGAGAGTTGTTTGGGAGGGCTGTTCTCACTCCCCATCAACCCCCCACCACACACACACCTCCTGAGCCTGGCTATAGGCCAAAGAATGAAAATGGGCCCGTACAGAATGGGGAAGGGGGGACTGTAGAGTCAGTATACGGAGCAAAGAACATGGCGAGGTGTGGCCCTCACACGACGGAGGGGAAATAGAAGCCTCAGTACAAACATCTGGCCACTTCCCTTCCCCCGGCATTTTGAAAACCCAATCCTTGGTCTGTCCAGACAGGTGAAATGTCTGCCCGTGTCCCCACGGACACCTACACTGCCTCCATCCAGCACGTGCTAAAATGATGTGCCTTGCCCCAGTCTGGCTGTCCCTGCACCAGATCCCTACTAACTAGGGTTGTCAACTCTGTCTGAAGCTATTCCAGGAGATTGTTTCCCCCCCGCAACCTGACAATGTAATTTTCTTAAAATATCCCATTAAAATCTCCTGGGCTGGTTTCAGTGATCACCGGGAGATCGATGCCGATTCCAGGAGACCCCAGGCCAATCCGGGAGAGTTGACAACCCTAATCCTAACCCCCACCCTCCGCCGTGTCCCCTTCCAACGTAAGCGCCTCTCGGTGCTGATTTAGTAACACCACCTCCCCGCGCGGCAGAGTCAAGGTTGATGGAGTTAGGCCGATGCCGTGTCAGTGTAGACACGGCGTTGCTTGTGCCGATTGTTCCTGGCTCTCCGGAACCGTCACACAATGGCCCACGCTGACAACAGAATCGCTACAGCGCACCAGGTGAGAACGCGCACGGCCGACACAAGGGGCCACGTGTGCGCCTTAACTGTGGTGGCTGTATGTTGATGTACGTTAGGTTGACGTAATCTGCCCTGGGTCTTAGGCCAGCCCTACACGACAGACTCACGTGGGTATAACTGCATTGCTCAGAGCTGTGAAATATCCCCACCCGAAGCAACGTAATCCTGCAACCGAAGCCCCGGCTAGGCAGCGCTGTGTCGAGGGACAGCTGCTCCCGTCACAGAGCTACCACCTCTGGCGGAAGTGGATTAACTACGCTGGTGGGAGAAGCTCTCCCGTCGGCCTAGGAGCACAGCGCCACTGCTGCAGCCTTACAAGTGTAACCTGCCCTTGGTCTTTCCTCTCTAGTACAGAGTCTGCACCCTACAAATCACTTTCTTTTCCCTCCAGCTGGGAAGCACTGGGTGTAAAAATACGTGATGAAATCAATCATGCCAAGCTCCTTTAGTTCCTTTCTCTGACACCACAGCTGGGTGGGCAGTGGAAACGAGGTGGTAACACAGCAGTGCCAGTGATTAAACTCTCCGTAACTCCACTAACTTTGGGGGGTTGCCTGGGCTGCGTTTAGCCAATGGAGCGACTTCTTCATGCTGTTCTAGGACTTTACAAGTTCTTCCCCTTCTCTCTTTGTACACAGGAATTGTCCTCTCACATCAGACCAGTCGTCCATTTAGCACAGTAGCACGTGGTCCAGAGAACAGTAAAAGAACCAGCCTTATGGGTTGACCCCATCACAGGGGTTCGCTCCCTGCTAGTGGCGCCTCCTGCTGGCCGTCCTGGAGATTAGCTCCAGCCAGGCATTGCGCCCTCCGCTCGCGGTGCCTCTCCTGTCGTCCTCTAGCCCTGCAGACCCCTCTCCCTCTCCAGGAACTGCAGCCTCCTCTCCATCACTCGGTCAACTGGGCACGTCGCCATACATGTCCCCCCCCCGCCTTCCCGGGTATCAAAGTCTTTCTTGACAAATGGGCTCTGGCAGTCTTCCTGCTCCTTGCCCTGCTCATGCCACTTCCTCAGTGGCTGGTCGCGGGCCCCGGCCCCGCTTCTACTCCAGATCCTGGCTCACAGGCCTTCTCATCGGGAGCCAAGGTTTGACTTACCCCATACCTTGCTGCTTTCCCCCTGAGCCTTGCCTGCCTCTCTGGCTCTCCCCCTTCTCTGGACTTGCCAATCCACACTCCCAACTCCCCCCTCTCAGGGAGTAACCATGGACTACCCACTGTAGCCCCAAACACACCTCCCTTCTCCCAGGAAGTGAGTTCAGACTTCTGCCCTGCAGCCCCCTTCTGCTCTCAGCTCCTGGACTTTCTACAGGCCCTGCCTGTTCCTGACCAGCTGAGCCTCATTTAATCAACCCCCGCTCCCTGGCTCCTCCTCCAGGTGCAGCTTGGGCAGTTACTTGGCCCACCTACCACCTTTGCCCCTTTAGGCCTTCTGTGGGGTGGACACCCCGTCACTCCCCCCATAGTCCTATTACTGCATGTCTTTTCCATATCCCTGAACCAGCCTCCCAGATGGAGCAGTTTTATCCCTTATTAATCCTGTTTTATGCAACACTGCCTTCGAGACTTATTGGAATAATAGGAAAATCCTTTGTTTGAGCCCTGGAGGAAGCTGCTCCCCCAGGCGAGACACCCGTAGCTTCCGGGAAACTTCCCTGACCTGAGAAAGAGGGTACCAGAGTTCAGGTCTCCTGTCTAGCTGCTGTTCTTAGTCCCATGCATGTATTGCCCAATGCCACGAACCCCAGCCGTTGCAGGCAGCTGCTGAATGCCCCCACCACACCAACATTTCAAAACAATAATCTAGAAGTGAGTTCATAGCAGCTCACAGCTGACCCCGAACTCGGGTCTCTGTCATGACAAACCCTGATCTTATCCCCGCACCCCACTGGTTTTCAGAGTGGGGAGCCAAACCAGGTTTATTCTCTCTAACTTCTCCCGGAGCCAGGGAGAGAATCCAGGATTCCTGAACACCAGGATTCTACTGATGACTAGTAAATGGTTGTGTAGCCCATTGGGGTTGTCTGTCAAGGCCTCCGCTGGTGGCTGGCCTGCAGAGGAGCTAGCAATTACTCCAGGGCCCTGTAGCTCAAAGAGTGAGGTCCTAGCACAGGGCTCTGATGGTCAGGGGCTCAAGCCCTGCTGCTGGTCTCTGGGTTGGGAAGGAACGGGATGGCTGCATGTCATTCACACGGTGCAAAGGCCTCTGTAAAGGAGATGATGTACTGAACTGTGATGAGCTGTACATCCTGGTGGGAATCTGCACGCATCAGGCATGTGTTACATATTTGGCTTGTATAACTGAATGGGGGGACGTGGGGTTGTGTGACGCACCCTGTATGGTCACGCCCCACAGGTGGAGAGTCTGTGACAGCTCACTGTTGGAGGTCTGTCAAAGATGGGAGCTGAGCATTGGCGTGTGTTATCGACAGCATTGTGGACAAGATGAGGATGGACAGGAACGCAGGGGCCGTTCTCCTTACCTATGTCCCTCTGTGCTTTTAAGGCTTCGGGTGGACGGGTTATGTCCTGAGGCAACTTAGCTGCCCCTGAACCTTTTGTTCTTGAATTCTCGTTAGAAGTAGCATTGTGACCCCAGCCAGCCACGGCCCTAGAGGCTGTATCCCTTGACAAGGGTAATAGAAATTGTTTCAGCTGACTTTGAGTAATGCCATGTTCTCCTTCCCTCTTTCAGCCTGTGACCATGTCGGAATTGAAGCGGATGTCGGTGAAGATGTGCTCCTGCCCTGCATTGTCAAACGTGGAGACGCTATCAGTCTTTCAAACCCTACAGTTAACTGGCAAATTAACTGGTTAAATGGGAGTTGTGAAGTCGTGAACAGCTACTACTGTGGCCAAAACCATCCAGAGTATCAGTGTGGACAATATAAGGGGAGAACGGAGTTCTCTTCTCAGGGATTGTCCGATGGCAACGCTTCTCTCCTCCTGAAGAATGTGACCCCCGCTGACTTTGGGAACTACACCTGTCATGCCAGTTTATATGAGAACACTCCCCAACCTTTACAGATTGTCCTGCTTATGCAGAAAAAGACCCAAGGTAGGTCAGCGACGTTCCCTTATCAATGGTGCTGTGACGGTTGTCCTTTCAGTGAGAACCCCACGAGCCCTTGAGCATAATTTTGAAGCAGGAGCCTGCTGTGATAAGTGACATTAAGAGAAGCATCCTGGGGATCAGTTTTTTTTCTCCATTACTCTGTGTCTACCACGATCTGTTATTAGAAGTAGAAATGGAGCTTTAACTGTCAGTGCCATGATGGGAGAAGGAAGTGTAGATCGAGTTGGGTTATTCCTTCTCTCACTCCATCACCAGTAATAGGGACACTGCAGGGTGAATGATGCCCTCTTTTGATCCCCTGTAACCCCATTAGGCTTCCGTGGAAACGTTCCAGTGTAACTAGGGGCACAGTTTGCCATATCGGATCTCTATTTCTGCTGATGTTTGAGGCGGGAAGAGCCCAGCTTGACTCTCAGATCCCAGGATGGGTTTGCGGAGTCTGTCTCTGCCTCCTGGGGGTTTTCCCTACTGGCAGGCGCCGCAGTCCCTGTGCTTAGAGGAGTGCAGTGTCTGGGATTGTGGTTGGTTCTGTAGGGGGGCCTAAGGTGTTAGCGCGTCTCCTAGCATAGCTTTCTGCTTGGCCATTAGCACCAGGCCAGACACACTGTGTGGCCCAAAATGTGCTTTTTCAAGCCGTCTTTCGGATAATGTACTAAACATGCCAGAGATGCAGTGACGCATTTGAACTCCTTCTGGTGAGACAGGAAGCTCAGTCAAAGGTTTTCAGGGTTTGATTCATGTAGAACTTAGGGAATTTTTATCTTTCAATTTACGGGGAAATAAAAAGCACCAATCCCAAGTTCTAGGTGTCCTGTTATCTCCCTCTTTGTGACCCTCCATTCCCACCATCAGGCTTCCCTGGTGCATTCAGGAAACCGAATTCTGGAATCTGAAACCCCAGGACTCGGTTTAATAAGGGACATGGGGGGTGTTTCGGATCCTGTATCTTCAGTGCTCCAATTCTGCCAATAGCATTGTGCCGGCACACGTGAGCGCTCTGTGGCTCACTGCTGCAGCTACCCATTCTGGCCAAACTTCTTCCCCACCCCATTTGCAATTTTGCTCTGGGTCACCTAATTGCTAGGCCATCAATCCATCTGCTACTGGCCACCTTGAGATGAGCCAGACCCTTGCTGTGTCTCAGCCTGCTGCTCTTATTGCTACCCACCTGGATGTCTAGTGTCCCTTCCCCTTAGCATTTCTGCATTTCCTGCCGAGAGCCACCACCATGTTCCCCATCTTTCCTGTGCATTCACTCCTGATTGCCCACCTGTGGGTTTTAAGCCCATAACCCTTATAGCAGAATGCCTGGCTGTATGGAGCAAGCTGTAGTAACAGCTAATTGCAACTGGGAGGGAGGGTTTATATTGGAAATGGCTGGAGGCAGTTCCAGCTTACTTAATCATTTTACTCTTTTGCAGGTGCAACTGTTCAGACAGATGCCTACGTTCCAGGAGGACATGAAAAACGACTCCGCGTTCGAAGGGTTTGCATGCCATTGAGCGCAGTAGTGATTCTTGTAGTAGGGAGCTTTGCAGGGTGGTGTTGGTGTAAAAAGAAGACTACAAAGGCTAAAGAAGGTATGTGCAATAGTGTGTGAGAGACGAGTCGTTTTAAAAATCAATTTTCATTATAATGCCAAACCAGTGTTGGATCATATTAAAGAAGTTCTGTATTAAAATCACAAATGAGTTTGATTCCCCAAAGTTTAAATTCCAGGGTATTACTAATTGAGAGGTCTCTTGGTTTTTGGTACTGTTTCTCTCCCTCTCTGTGTGAAACTTGCAAGCTGCTAATTGTGTTAGTACATTCTAAGACAGAGTCTGTTCTCAAAGCAATTCTTTGTAACAACAACTCCTCACACAGAGAGAGACTCAAAGCAATACTCTGTAACAACAGAAACAGCACTCAGGGACTCCCCACCCTTTTGTTGTATTCATCTCGCTTTGTTAACAATTGTGATTAAAACAGAGATAGAGGATGTATGTGGATGGATGCTTGGTGTGGATAATAACTGAAGGAACAGGGAGGTGCCAGCCTAAGAATCCAGTGTCCATCTGCCGAAGAAGGTGTCAAGTGGAAATAACCAGAGGACCCCCCGGAGGGCAGACTGGAATCCACCCAACAGCCTCAAGAATGGGAGAACCAAAGAACAAGATAACATCTGGCAGCACGGAGCCGTCAGGAATGTGCCATCTGCTGACTGATTCAGCAACAGCATGATGAAGCAATTCCTATAAAAATGGACTCTGGAAAGTGAGAACTTTGGGGTCTGATTCTGCAAACCAACTTCCAGGAGCATCAGATGAGCATCTGACAAGGCCCTGCTGCCTCCTCCTGTCCAGGCCACCTGGCCAGTGGCTTGGCATGAGCAACTCTAAGGCTGGTAACTATGATAACAACCTTGCAGAACCTGTGTGTGTGTGTGTGTGTGTGTATGAATGAATGTGTGAATAAATATGAAATTGAATGAAATGTTCTACCAATAAAATAAAAACCAGCAGGATCTTATTAAAGGGGAAAAGGCAAAATGCCACATTTATTGTGAATACAGAAAGAATCATAATAAGCAGTTAGTTATCGCTATAACATTCCATTCAGTTTCATATTTATTCATACACACTATACATTGTTACAGGGGTACTTATCATTAAATTTATTAAAATTATCTTGTTATACCATGCCTTTTATTTAGACAATTTGTTTGCTGACCAGGTTTGTCCTTTATCTGCAGCTCTTTTGTGCTGCTAGTTCTTTCCTTCCTTTATCATTTAGATAATTTGCATTTTCACAGACGCTTCCTGCTTTTGGATTTAAAATCATCAGCAGCTCAGAGACTCTATCTTAAAAGGGACACAATCAACTTTCACCAGAGTTTTGATTACTTTTTTAACTTCTGCTTCCAAAACACACAGCAATCTGAAAAAGAAAACCCAACGTATTGTGGCTCCCTTTGGAGCCCTAATAGCATTTCAATTAAGTAGCATGGTATGTTTGCATTTCTTTTGTCCCTTCTACAATATACCCTGCACATGTTCTGGGGCAAATGCACATTTCTTCCATAGTTTAACTTCTATAACATTATCCGTATCAATTTTTACATAAGGTGTAACTATTTCTTTTTTTTTTTTTTGCTTACAGAGTTTTCATGTACCTTTATCAAAGTGACAGTCTGATTACTCAGAGCCATTTTAAGACTCACTGTTTCTAACATTGCTTCTTTTTGTTTTGTGCACCTCACCCCTGCTGTTGCTTCAGAAGGGCACTGTCTTTTTTAATTTCTTATTTATTTATTTATTTTACTACAGTTCTCATCTGCTATTTTGTTACAAAAACCAACCAACCAACCAACCAAAAAGAATCCAGAATTGTTTTTTTCTATTCTCCTGATTTTGAATGCCCTGCTGCAGCCACAACTTAAAAACATTTTACATTTTGTAAAGCATTGAGTTACCTTTTAAGGGTAAAATGCCAAATCCCAAAGCTAAACAACACTAATCACCTGTGTCTAGCAAAAAGGTCTGTCAGTTTTGCAACTTTGAATTAAAGAGTCAAATGGATTTTTAGTGGCATTATTTAAAACAAAACTAATTGATCCTTAGAACTTTACATATTTACACACACACAGATAGATACATACACATTTTCTTTTCTAACCACCCTGGTGTCTGGTAACCAGTGGCCAGGCGATTTGCCTCAACCTCCCACCCCGCCATAAACGTCTCCCCCTTACTCTCACAGATATTGTGGAATTCACAGCAAGCAGTAATAACAATGGGAATATTGGTTTCACTGAGGTCTAAGCGAGTCAGTAAACTACGCCAGCGTGCTTTTAAACGTCCAAATGCACACTCTACCACCATTCTGCACTTGCTCAGCCTGTAGTTGAACAGCTCCTGACTACTGTCCAGGCTGCCTGTGTATGGCTTCATGAGCCATGGCATTAAGGGGTAGGCTGGGTCCCTAAGAATAACTTCTGGCATTTCAACATCCCCAACGATTATTTTCTGCTCTGGGAAGAAAGTCCCTTCCTGCAGCTTTTGAAACAAACCAGAGTTCTTGAAGATGTGAGCGTCATGTACCTTTCCTGGCCATCCCACGTTGATGTTGGTGAAATGTCCCTTGTGATCCACCAGTGCTTGCAGCACTATTGAAAAGTACCCCTTGCGGTTTATGTACTCGCCGGCTTGGGTGCTCCGGTGCCAACATAGGGATATGGGTTCCGTCTATGGCCCCACCACAGTTAGGGAATCCCATTGCAGCAAAGCCATCCACGATGACCTGCACATTTCCGAGACTCACTACCCTTGATATCAGGAGATCTTTGATTGCGTTGGCTACTTGCATCACAGCAGCCCCCACAATAGATTTGCCCACTCCAAATTGATTCCCAACTGACTGGTAACAGCCTGGCATTGCAAACTTCCACAAGGCTATTGCCACTCACTTCTCAACTGTGAGGGCTGCTCTCATCTTGGTATTCTGGCACTTCAGGGCAGGGGAAAGCAAGTCACAAAGTTCCATGAAAGTGCCCTTACGCATGCGAAAGTTTCGCAGCCACTGGGAATCGTCCCAGACCCGCAACGCTATGCGGTCCCATCAGTCTGTGCTTGTTTCCCAGGCCCATAATCGGCGTTCCACAGCATGAACCTGCCCCATTAGCACCATGATGCCCACATTGCCAGGGCCCATGCTTTGAGAGAAGTCTGTGTCCATGTCCTCATCACTCTCATCACCGTACTGATGTCGCCTACTCGCCCGGTTTCGCTTTGCCAGGTTTTGGTGCTGCATATACTGCTGAATAATGCGTGTGGTGTTTAATGTGCTCCTAAATGCCAAAGTGATCTGAGCAGGCTCCATGCTTGCTGTGGTATGGCGTCTGCACGGAAAATAGGCATGGAACGATTGTCTGCCATTGCTCTGATGGAGGGAGGGGTGACTAACGACATGGCTTACAGGGTTGGCTTACAGGAAATTAAAATCAACAAAGGGGGTGGCTTTACATCAAGGAGAAACAAAAACAACTGTCACACAGAATGGCCCCCTCAAAGATTGAACTCAAAACCCTGGGTTTAGTAGGCCAATGCTCAACCCACTGAGCTATCCCTCCCCCAGGTATTCCAGGCAGTACTGAATCTCCATTAAACTTTTCAAGGTGCCCCTGACAGACCTCACCAAAATGATTGTTGGTCGTTGATTTCATGGAGGGAGGGAGGGAGGTGGGAGCAAATGAATACAAAACAAATCTGGTCTATTTCTTGTTTTGATCCACTCCATCTATCTTTTACATCTTTGGCTGGCAGCAGACGGTTCAGTAGGACTGCTCGCCGTCCTCATCTCCTGGCTGCTCGGCAGAAGACGGTGCAATACGATGGCCAGCAGGACTAACAAGAATGACCTGGTCGAGTCACTCCTATTTCAGTCCCTGCGCCCATATCTGCCCAGGTGCTCCTGACCAACCTTACTGAGGCGGCCAAGAACACCTACGACATGAGGACAGTGGTTATCAGGCCTATTGCACCGTCTGCTGCCACAAGACAATGGGCTGCTGCTGTGTAGCAATGCAGTCCCACGTCTGCCAGCACCCAGGAGACGTACGGTGACAGTGAGCTGAGCGGGCTCCATGCTTGCCGTGGTATGGAGTCTGCATGTGTTACCAGGAAAAAAGGCGCAAAACGATTGTGTGCCATTGCTTTCACGGAGGGAGGGAGGGAACGGGGGCCTGACGACATGTACCCAGAACCACCTGCGACAATGTTTTTGCCCCATCAGGCATTGGGATCTCAACCCAGAATTCCAATGGGTGGCGGAGACTGCGGGAACTGTGGGATAGCTACCCACAGTGCAGCGCTCCGGAAGTCGACGCTAGCCTCGGTACTGTGGAAGCACTCCACCGAGTTAATGCACTTAATGCACTTAGAGCATTTTGTGTGGGGACACACGCAATCGACTATATAAAAACAATTTCTAAAAAAAACAACTTCTATAAATTCGATCTAATTTCATAGTGTAGACAAAGTAACATGGGCTGGATTGGAATGCTCACACACAGCTGGCTGGGCTGGGGAACATGTCTCTCCCCCGGGCTGGCAGTGATCCATCTGATCGGGGGGGAGCCATGTGGGGCAGGATGAGATCAGTGGCAGCATGCTGCATTAACTTCACCATGGTCCATGGTGCTGGCAGCGGTGCCCAGTGGCGTGTAGTCTGACCTGAGGGTTTGCTGCTGCTGTTGCCACTCTGCACCCCAAAAGGTGGATTTTTGGGTCCTGCATCTTTCCACCTATCTCCTCCTCTACTGCAGCTGTTGGACCAGCAGGCTGGGGGAGAGCCAAGCATGGAAGCAGGACTGTGTTGCCATTTAGAGTGTCATTTAACAACTTTGTTTGCCAAAAATGCTTGCATCCAATTTCAATATTGAAAGAAAAAAAATCAATATCTTAGCCAAAACCAGAATATTAAGTTGTTGACAATTATTTGTGACAAGTTTGGTTTGGGGGAGGGAGTGGGCCATCATCAGAGAAACAAAACCTGTTAACAAGCTTTCCTTTAACCCTCTTACTGCTAAACAAAGACTTCCAACAACTGGAATATGCTCATCTCCTGACTAGCATAGAGAGTGACCATATGTCGTACTAAGATTCTCTTGGTTTGTTTTCAGGGAGTCAGTATAGTTTTTGCCAGCCCAGAGGTTGGGCAGCCAATGTCTTAAGTTTTCACAATGTTTCGTCCAAGTTTTATAAAGTAAATACATGGTTAACATGAGTTAAAAAGGCCAGGGACACTTCCTTGTGAAGAATCTGTGCAGCAGATCATGCTCGAGCTGTGAAAATGTCAGGTTTTGATGGAACTTTAGCGGCAGTGATTTATCATGTATTTCTGGCAGTGCCCAAAATGTGCTGCGATTGCTAACATCTTTCCAAACAAAAATAAGGCACAATTTACGGACTGGACAATGTTAAGGTCAGATGCAGGGCTGTCCTTAGGATTTATGGGGCCCTACACAGTATTATGAAACTGGTGCCCCTATGCCCGACTTGCTCTTAGCAACACAAACATAAGCTGACAGTAATGGAAACCTTGCCATGTGCCCTTTATTAAAACCATCCTAAACTAATTAAGCTCACTATGAAGCTGAGGGCCTATACTTGCACTAAAGAAGTAGCACTATAGAAAAAATTCTGATTTATTGACAGAATGATACAAATAATATCATGTTTTGAATTTGTCAACATTTTATTGGACATTTCTATGAAGAGGTATTGAAACAAGGATTTGCTTTTAATTAAAAGCAATCTTTCTTGCCTTTTTGGCTGCACAATCAGTAATAATATCATCGTATGACAAAGACAAAGTGATGTCTTGTTCGATTGCAAGAATACCAAGACCAGTCAAGCGTTCCTGACTCACTGTAGAGTGGAGATAGTATTTTTAATAGTTTTCTCATTCGTTGGAGTGTAAGTACTTTAGATTTGCCTCATTCAGCTTTCTAGAACTTTGGCAACAGGCCTGAACAATGGGCTGCTGGTGCTAGAAAGATGGATGTTTTCTGTGTTTTCTGTGCTATTTTCTGGGGAGAAAATAGAGTCCTGAAGCAAACTGTAAGTGGGAGTTGAAACCTCCGTTGCCTACAAATAGGCATTTGTCAATCAGAGCAGCGCAACTGATTCAGTTTCATGCCTTTGTAGATGAGGGTATGCTGGTGGACCCCCATTGCCACTTTGGGACAAAATTGGCCACCCCCAGTTCCGTTTGTAGCCCTTTGCTCAGGGATCGGTGTGTTCCTCAGCATCCATCCAAAAGGAAACATGGAATAACAAAAAGCAACTGCCCTGTTCTCAGCTGATGCTGTGAGGCCTGTGGGAGCTAAAGGCTCTGGACCACCTTCCCCAGTCTAAGGTGGGGGTGGGGGGGTGAGGGGGGTCGCACCAGCATGCTCAGCCCTCTCCTGGACCCTCCATTTATATCCCTCAGCTGCAGCTGGGAATCAGACCCAGTCTCTAAATGCTGTCAAGCCAGGTTGGCTGATTCCCAGCACCGGGCTGCTGGGCTGCTCTGTGGGACGGGCTTGGCTGCTTCCTGGCCCCCACGGTCCTTGCAGAGACAGGCTGTCCTGTTACACACCTCCCCAGCCCTCTCAAGAGTGAAGTCGGTGCACTCTTTGCCTCCCTCCTCATGAGAAATATAGTCCACATTCACACCAGGGTGGCCCTGGACTGGGGGTGAACCATAAGCACATAGGGCTGCAGAGCCAGGTCAACCTGGGGTTCATGTCTCTCAGAGCATGCAGCCCTGCAGAGGGGCCTGGTCAGCGAGGAGGGTAAAAGACACACCGAGCGAATAGTGCCTCAGGACCTTGATAGTCCACCTTAGCACCAGGCACTCCCCATTCACTACAGAGTTTTGCTGTCTCAGGAACAAATATTATTAAATATTATTTATTAAATATTTCTTCCCCATGTAGATACCTGGACTGTAATCAGGGCACACCTTGACCTACTCTTTGTCAAGCTAAACAGATTGAGCTCCTTTAGTCTATCACTGTCCGGTGGGTTTTCTCATCCTTTAATCCTTCTTGTGGCTCTTCTCTGAACCCTCTCCACTTTATCATCAACATCCCTCTGGAATGGTGGGCACCACAACTGGACACAGGATTCCAACAGCATTTGCATCAGTGCCAAATATAAAGGTAAAATACCCTCTGTAGTTCTGCTCGAGATGCATCCCTGCTCATGCACCGAACGGTCACATTAGCCCTTTTGACCACAGCAGCATCACACCGGGAGCTCATGTGCAGCT
Organism: Eretmochelys imbricata; assembly: GCF_965152235.1. Classification (NCBI taxonomy): domain Eukaryota; kingdom Metazoa; phylum Chordata; order Testudines; family Cheloniidae; genus Eretmochelys; species Eretmochelys imbricata. Next base: position 355,786,140 of record NC_135572.1, read on the forward strand.
GCTTGCTCTCCACCCCCCCCAAAAACCATTTTCAGTCACTGCTTCCCAGGATCGAGCCTTGCTACCCAGTGCTGCGTAGGGACGTTCCTTGAAGTATTTCTGAGTTCCTCGGGCATGTGACTTCCTCCCTTGCCTGAGCTGCTTCCTCATCACCTGCAAAAATACACGCCAAACACAAACCAGGAAACACTAGACTGTAGAACCTGAGCTGAAAGAAGTGCTGAGCATGCAGCTTTGCACACGGATCGCCCACAGGAGCCTTTTGGGTTCTCACAGCCCCCAGGAAGATCCCGACATCCGGTAACGTGGGGAGGGTACGGAAGGAAACGGGAGAACAAGCACATTTGCTGAGGGCCATCAAGCACTAGCCAGCGCGGCTTAGGGAGTGACAGCTCCTCAGAGAAGCAGCAGCCAGCACATTTCCAGCCTTAGCGAGGGCTAAACGCTTTAATAACCAGTGAAGCCTTAGGAACTTTGGGTAACTCCAGGAAACATTTTTTACTCCTCTCCCCCATCCAGCTATAACCCGATTCCTAATTCAGTCACACGTCTCTGCACAGGGCTGGCCAGAGGGGTTGGGGAAGGGTTAGTGACCGGATTCTTTAAACTTTAAGTCGCCTCCTTAATCCCGTGTCCAGCTGCCTGGATCGTAGGTAGCAGCGTGGTGAGGAGAGCAGCCTCCGGGGAGCTGGTATGTGGCCCACCGTGCAAGCAGAGGGGACAGGATGTGGAGCGGGCAGAGTGGGCTTTGCATCCACCCCCCATAGCCCCACCTAGCGCTGTTCTGCCAGCATGCTGGGGAAGTACCTGCACCAGGTGCAGACCTGCCACTGGATTCTTCCCCTCAGAGCAACAATCACACTCTGCCTTATGGGCTGCTCCAGCTGCCCCTTGCTCGGGTCTCACGGCAAAGCCACCCCCGAGCCCTGTTAGCTTGTGCTTTTCTGGAATCGCAGGCTAAGAGGCAGAGAATTTGATGGGTAAGATAAGGAAGCTGCCATGGATATTGGCTTATCTAGCTCTATAAGATATAAGCTCTATCTTTAAAAAAGGGAAGAAGGAGGATCCTGGGAACTACAGGCCAGTCAGCCTCACCTCAGTCCCTGGAAAAATCATGGAGCAGGTCCTCAAAGAATCAATCTTGAAGTACTTGCATGAAAGGAAAGTGATCAGGAACAGCCAGCATGGATTCACCAAGGGAAGGTCATGCCTGACTAATCTAATCGCCTTTTATCATGAGATTACTGGTTCTGTGGATGAAAGGAAAGCAGCGGATGTATTGTTTCTTGACTTTAGCAAAGCTTTTGACACGGTCTCCCACAGTATTCTTGTCAGCAAGTTAAGGAAGTATGGGCTGGATGAATGCACTATAGGGTGGGTAGAAAGCTGGCTAGATTGTCGGGCTCAACGGGTAGTGATCAATGGCTCCATGTCTAGTTGGCAGCCGGTGTCAAGTGGAGTGCCCCAGGGGTCGGTCCTGGGGCCGGTTTTGTTCAATATCTTCATAAATGATCTGGAGGATGGTGTGGATTGCACTCTCAGCAAATTTGCGGACGATACTAAACTGGGAGGAGTGGTAGATACGCTGGAGGGGAGGGATAGGATACAGAAGGACCTAGACAAATTGGAGGATTGGGCCAAAAGAAATCTGATGAGGTTCAATAAGGATAAGTGCAGGGTCCTGCACTTAGGACGGAAGAATCCAATGCACCGCTACAGACTAGGGACCGAATGGCTAGGCAGCAGTTCTGCGGAAAAGGACCTAGGGGTGACAGTGGACGAGAAGCTGGATATGAGTCAGCAGTGTGCCCTTGTTGCCAAGAAGGCCAATGGCATTTTGGGATGTATACGTAGGGGCATAGCGAGCAGATCGAGGGACGTGATCGTCCCCCTCTATTCGACATTGGTGAGGCCTCATCTGGAGTACTGTGTCCAGTTTTGGGCCCCACACTACAAGAAGGATGTGGATAAATTGGAGAGAGTCCAGCGAAGGGCAACAAAAATGATTAGGGGTCTAGAACACATGACTTATGAGGAGAGGCTGAGGGAGCTGGGATTGTTTAGCCTGCAGAAGAGAAGAATGAGGGGGGATTTGATAGCTGCTTTCAACTACCTGAAAGGGGGTTCCAAAGAGGATGGCTCTAGACTGTTCTCAATGGTAGCAGATGACAGAACGAGGAGTAATGGCTTCAAGTTGCAGTGGGGGAGGTTTAGATTGGATATTAGGAAAAACTTTTTCACTAAGAGGGTGGTGAAACACTGGAATGCGTTGCCTAGGGAGGTGGTGGAATCTCCTTCCTTGGAAGTTTTTAAGGTCAGGCTTGACAAAGCCCTGGCTGGGATGATTTAACTGGGAATTGGTCCTGCTTCGAGCAGGGGGTTGGACTAGATGACCTTCAGGGGTCCCTTCCAACCCTGATATTCTATGATTCTATGATTCTAAGACACCATTATTGAAATGCTCTTCAGCTGTCTATACCTTTGTTGTGTAAAGGTCTTATTTAGGTATTCAAGTGCATTACTAAACCTTTACAACTGTTCCATAATACCTAGCTCTTCACCTAGAGAGCTCCAAGCGCTTTACAAGGGAGTGTCATTCCTATTTTACAGTTGGGGAAACTGAGGCACAGAGCGGGGGCGTGACCTACCCGAGGTCAACCAGCAGGCCAATGGCAGAGCCAGGAATAGACTCTGGGTCTTGAGAGTCCCATTCCAGTGCTCTTTCCACTAGGCCATAGTGCTTCAGTGCCTTTATGTTAGTAACGGACGCTCCAGCTGTCCGAGGGGCAAATATTAAGATTTGTTTGTCTCAGAAAGAAATAGGTTAAAACCTTATTTTGCAAATATTTTTGTCTTGCTGCCTAGGGGATATCATGGTTGACAGGACCTTTGTTTCTCTTTACTGGTTTGGCATTGTAATGAAAACTGATTTTTAAAACGACTCGTCTCTCACACACTATTGCACATACCTTCTTTAGCCTTCGTAGTCTTCTTTTTACACCAACACCACCCTGCAAAGCTCCCTACTACAAGAATCACTAGTGCGCTCAATGGCATGCAAACCCTTCGAACGCGGAGTCGTTTTTCATGTCCTCCTGGAACGTAGGCATCTGTCTGAACAGTTGCACCTGCAAAGCAGTAAAATGATTAAGTAAGCTGGAACTGCCTCCAGCCATTTCCAATATAAACCCTCCCTCCCAGTTGCAATTAGCTGTTACTACAGCTTGCTCCATACGGCCAGGCATTCTGCTATAAGGGTTATGGGCTTAAAACCCACAGGTGGGCAATCAGGAGTGAATGCACAGGAAAGATGGGGAACATGGTGGTGGCTCTCGGCAGGAAATGCAGAAATGCTAAGGGGAAGGGACACTAGACATCCAGGTGGGTAGCAATAAGAGCAGCAGGCTGAGACACAGCAAGGGTCTGGCTCATCTCAAGGTGGCCAGTAGCAGATGGATTGATGGCCTAGCAATTAGGTGACCCAGAGCAAAATTGCAAATGGGGTGGGGAAGAAGTTTGGCCAGAATGGGTAGCTGCAGCAGTGAGCCACAGAGCGCTCACGTGTGCCGGCACAATGCTATTGGCAGAATTGGAGCACTGAAGATACAGGATCCGAAACACCCCCCATGTCCCTTATTAAACCGGAGTCTTGGGGTTTCAGATTCCAGAATTCGGTTTCCTGAATGCACCAGGGAAGCCTGATGGTGGGAATGGAGGGTCACAAAGAGGGAGATAACAGGACACCTAGAACTTGGGATTGGTGCTTTTTATTTCCCCGTAAATTGAAAGATAAAAATTCCCTAAGTTCTACATGAATCAAACCCTGAAAACCTTTGACTGAGCTTCCTGTCTCACCAGAAGGAGTTCAAATGCGTCACTGCATCTCTGGTGTGTTTAGTACATGATCCGAAAGACAGCTTGAAAAAGCACATTTTGGGCCACACAGTGTGTCTGGCCTGGTGCTAATGGCCAAGCAGAAAGCTATGCTAGAAGACGCGCTAACACCTTAGGCCCCCCTACAGAACCAACCACAATCCCAGACACTGCACTCCTCTAAGCACAGGGACTGCGGCGCCTGCCAGTAGGGAAAACCCCCAGGAGGCAGAGACAGACTCCGCAAACCCATCCTGGGATCTGAGAGTCAAGCTGGGCTCTTCCCGCCTCAAACATCAGCAGAAATAGAGATCCGATATGGCAAACTGTGCCCCTAGTTACACTGGAACGTTTCCACGGAAGCCTAATGGGGTTACAGGGGATCAAAAGAGGGCATCATTCACCCTGCAGTGTCCCTATTACTGGTGATGGAGTGAGAGAAGGAATAACCCAACTCGATCTACACTTCCTTCTCCCATCATGGCACTGACAGTTAAAGCTCCATTTCTACTTCTAATAACAGATCGTGGTAGACACAGAGTAATGGAGAAAAAAAACTGATCCCCAGGATGCTTCTCTTAATGTCACTTATCACAGCAGGCTCCTGCTTCAAAATTATGCTCAAGGGCTCGTGGGGTTCTCACTGAAAGGACAACCGTCACAGCACCGTTGATAAGGGAACGTCGCTGACCTACCTTGGGTCTTTTTCTGCATAAGCAGGACAATCTGTAAAGTTTGGGGAGTGTTCTCATATAAACTGGCATGACAGGTGTAGTTCCCAAAGTCAGCGGGGGTCACATTCTTCAGGAGGAGAGAAGCGTTGCCATCGGACAATCCCTGAGAAGAGAACTCCGTTCTCCCCTTATATTGTCCACACTGATACTCTGGATGGTCCTGGCCATAGTAGTAGCTGTTCACGACTTCACAACTCCCATTTAACCAGTTAATTTGCCAGTTAACTGTAGGGTTTGAAAGACTGATAGCGTCTCCACGTTTGACAATGCAGGGCAGGAGCACATCTTCACCGACATCCGCTTCAATTCCGACATGGTCACAGGCTGAAAGAGAGAAGGAGAACATGGCATTACTCAAAGTCAGCTGAAACAATTTCTATTACCCTTGTCAAGGGATACAGCCTCTAGGGCCGTGGCTGGCTGGGGTCACAGTGCTAATTCTAATGAGAAGTCAAGAACCAAAGGTTCAGGGGCAGCTAAGTTGCCTCAGGACATAACCCGTCCACCCGAAGCCTTAAAAGCACAAAGGGACGTAGGTAAGGAGAACGGCCCCTGCGTTCCTGTCCATCCTCATCTTGTCCACAATGCTGTCGATAACACACGCCAATGCTCAGCTCCCATCTTTGACAGACCTCCAACAGCAATAGGTTCCCCAGTGTCATCACACTCGCACTCGCAGGGAAACCCCAGAGGCTTGGCTGGCAGCAGATCCATCGCCACACATTCCGTGCATTATGGATCAGACCAGAACACCCCAGCGTTGCTGAGGCCAACAGCAGGGCTTTGCTCAGTGAGTAAGAGACCTGCACCTGCCGGGGGGACACTTTCCTGCAGAAGCGGCTCCTGAAGGGCGTGGGAGGCAGTGACATCTCAGGAAATCATGTGTGTGCAGACCTACTGCACCCCCCTGCCTCTGGGATCCCCACTTCTGCCAGAATGAAGCCCCCCTCTCAACCTTTAAACATGCCGGAGTGGGACAGCTGCAAGCGGGACAGTCACCAGGTTGGCTGACAACGGGGATTGAACCAACGACCTCACAGCAAAAAGCGGGAGCGAGTCTTTTGTAAAAGCTGTAAAGAGCCAGGCTCACAAGCAGTGAGCTGTCACAGACTCTCCACCTGTGGGGCGTGACCATACAGGGATGCGTCACACAACCCCACGTCCCCCCATTCAGTTATACAAGCCAAATATGTAACACATGCCTGATGCGTGCAGATTCCCACCAGGATGTACAGCTCATCACAGTTCAGTACATCATCTCCTTTACAGAGGCCTTTGCACCGTGTGAATGACATGCAGCCATCCCGTTCCTTCCCAACCCAGAGACCAGCAGCAGGGCTTGAGCCCCTGACCATCAGAGCCCTGTGCTAGGACCTCACTCTTTGAGCTACAGGGCCCTGGAGTAATTGCTAGCTCCTCTGCAGGCCAGCCACCAGCGGAGGCCTTGACAGACAACCCCAATGGGCTACACAACCATTTACTAGTCATCAGTAGAATCCTGGTGTTCAGGAATCCTGGATTCTCTCCCTGGCTCCGGGAGAAGTTAGAGAGAATAAATCTGGTTTGGCTCCCCACTCTGAAAACCAGTGGGGTGCGGGGATAAGATCAGGGTTTGTCATGACAGAGACCCGAGTTCGGGGTCAGCTGTGAGCTGCTATGAACTCACTTCTAGATTATTGTTTTGAAATGTTGGTGTGGTGGGGGCATTCAGCAGCTGCCTGCAACGGCTGGGGTTCGTGGCATTGGGCAATACATGCATGGGACTAAGAACAGCAGCTAGACAGGAGACCTGAACTCTGGTACCCTCTTTCTCAGGTCAGGGAAGTTTCCCGGAAGCTACGGGTGTCTCGCCTAGGGGAGCAGCTTCCTCCAGGGCTCAAACAAAGGATTTTCCTATTATTCCAATAAGTCTCGAAGGCAGTGTTGCATAAAACAGGATTAATAAGGGATAAAACTGCTCCATCTGGGAGGCTGGTTCAGGGATATGGAAAAGACATGCAGTAATAGGACTATGGGGGGAGTGACAGGGTGTCCACCCCACACAAGGCCTAAAGGGGCAAAGGTGGTAGGTGGGCCAAGTAACTGCCCAAGCTGCACCTGGAGGAGGAGCCAGGGAGCGGGGGTTGATTAAATGAGGCTCAGCTGGTCAGGAACAGGCAGGGCCTCTAGAAAGTCCAGGAGCTGAGAGCAGAAGGGGGCTGCAGGGCAGAAGTCTGAACTCACTCCCTGGGAGAAGGGAGGTGTGTTTGGGGCTACAGTGGGTAGTCCATGGTTACTCCCTGAGAGGGGGGAGTTGGGAGTGTGGATTGGCAAGCCCAGAGAAGGGGGAGAGCCAGAGAGGCAGGCAAGGCTCAGGGGGAAAGCAGCAAGGTATGGGGTAAGTCAAACCTTGGCTCCCGATGAGAAGGCCTGTGAGCCAGGATCTGGAGTAGAAGCAGGGCCGGGGCCCGCGACCAGCCACTGATGAAGTGGCATGAGCAGGGCAAGGAGCAGGAAGACTGCCAGAGCCCATTTGTCAAGAAAGACTTTGATACCCGGGAAGGCGGAGGGGGGGACATGTATGGCGACGTGCCCAGTTGACCGAGTGATGGAGAGGAGGCTGCAGTTCCTGGAGAGGGAGAGGGGTCCGCAGGGCTAGAGGACGACAGGAGAGGCACCGCGAGCGGAGGGCGCAATGCCTGGCTGGAGCTAATCTCCAGGACGGCCAGCAGGAGGCGCCACTAGCAGGGAGCGAACCCCTGTGATGGGGTCAACCCATAAGGCTGGTTCTTTTACTGTTCTCTGGACCACGTGCTACTGTGCTAAATGGACGACTGGTCTGATGTGAGAGGACAATTCCTGTGTACAAAGAGAGAAGGGGAAGAACTTGTAAAGTCCTAGAACAGCATGAAGAAGTTGCTCCATTGGCTAAACGCAGCCCAGGCAACCCCCCGAAGTTAGTGGAGTTACGGGGAGTTTAATCACTGGCACTGCTGTGTTACCACCTCGTTTCCACTGCCCACCCAGCTGTGGTGTCAGAGAAAGGAACTAAAGGAGCTTGGCATGATTGATTTCATCACGTATTTTTACACCCAGTGCTTCCCAGCTGGAGGGAAAAGAAAGTGATTTGTAGGGTGCAGACTCTGTACTAGAGAGGAAAGACCAAGGGCAGGTTACACTTGTAAGGCTGCAGCAGTGGCGCTGTGCTCCTAGGCCGACGGGAGAGCTTCTCCCACCAGCGTAGTTAATCCACTTCCGCCAGAGGTGGTAGCTCTGTGACGGGAGCAGCTCTCCCTCGACACAGCGCTGCCTACGCCGGGGCTTCGGTTGCAGGATTACGTTGCTGCGGGTGGGGATATTTCACAGCTCTGAGCAATGCAGTTATACCCACGTGAGTCTGTCGTGTAGGGCTGGCCTAAGACCCAGGGCAGATTACGTCAACCTAACGTACATCAACATACAGCCACCGCAGTTAAGGCGCACACGTGGCCCCTTGTGTCGGCCGTGCGCGTTCTCACCTGGTGCGCTGTAGCGATTCTGTTGTCAGCGTGGGCCATTGTGTGACGGTTCCGGAGAGCCAGGAACAATCGGCACAAGCGACGCCGTGTCTACACTGACACGGCATCGGCCTAACTCCATCAACCTTGACTCTGCCGCGCGGGGAGGTGGTGTTACTAAATCAGCACCGAGAGGCGCTTACGTCGGCGGGAGCCAAACGGAAGCAAAGACACTTCCACAGCTCGTGCGGCCCAAGGCAGCTCACGTCGATCTAACTCTGCAGTGCAGACCAGGCCGCAGGACTCCCGGCTTCGCTACTGACTAGCGGCGGGGCTTCGTGCAAGTCATTTCAGTTCAATTTCCCCATCTGCAAAGTGGAGAAATCACCTACCCAGAGGTTGTGATTAATTCAAGTGCTTTCCAAAAATGAGACCCTTCCTGGGAAAGCAGGCCTGCACCCTGGACGTCACTGCTTTTGTGGCAGATTATCAACAACTTTAATTCTTACCAATTTGCCCCTTACTTAAATTAACCTCACCGCCCTACAACACCTGGGGTCGTCCCCTCTCCCCAGCCAGTGTACAATACAGCACAGTACAGAAACAACCCCTGTCCCAAAGAGTCGAAAAGGCAGACACCCGGAAGGCAAAGCACACTGGGAAATCCACAGGTAGAAGCAGGTCACTTGGTTTGTTTTGCTTCCCCAGAACCGTAATAAACGTTCTGCCCGTGAGCCGTGCAGGAGAACAGGTCTGAAGGTTGGGAGAGGACACAGCGGGGGGCAGGAGGGGTTAGGATTCTGGTTGCCAACGCTCCAGGCTTGGCCTGGAGTCTCCTGGGAGAATCGGCATTGATTTCCCGGTGACTATTGAAACCAGCCCAGGAGATTTTAATGGGATATTTTAATAAAATGACATTGTCGTGGGGGGCGGGGAGGGAATAATCTCCTGGAATAGCTTCAGTCAGAGTTGACAACCCTAGTTAGCAGGATTCTGGTACAGGGACAGCCAGAGTGGGGGAAGGCACATCATTTTAGCATGTGCTGGACTGAGGCAGTGCAGGTGTGAAGGGAAGTGGCCAGATGTTTGTACTGAAGCTTCTATTTCCCCTCTGTCATGTGAGGGCCACACCTCGCCGTGTGCTTTGCTCCGTATACTGACTCCACAGTCCCCTCTCCCCCATTCTGTACGGGCCCATTTTCATTCTTTGGCCTATAGCCAGGCTTGGGGTGTGGGGGAGGAGGGAAGGGGGGGGTTGATGCGGAGTGACAACTGCCCCCCCAAACAACTCTCACAGGCTGGGTTTTGAACCCGCAGACCAAGTGCTGGCCGGGTACACAGAGGGGCTGGAAGCAGGGCTGGGTGCATTTACGTATTTATAGAAAGTTGAGCAAGAGCACGGAGCCGGCTCCGGGAGCAGCTGCCCTGCAGCAATGAGACCTATTAGCACGGAGCCACCCACCCGGTTACCCCCATGACATCAGGGTTGCAAGTCAGGGACACTGAAGACAAGAGTGTTTGAAGAGCTGCAGAGACATGAGGGGAAACAGTGGGACTTTCTCCAGTTTGGTAAAAAGGTAGCAAGAGAGTAGATCGGTCACCTTACCTGCCAGGACAAGGGGCAAAAGTCCAGCCAATACCCAAACGCTGATGTGCGCTGCCATTTCTGTCGTTGGTTTTCAGACCCTCTTCTGACCTGCTTGTTAAAATAAATAATGTCATCCCATCACATACGTCTGCAGGACTCCAGCACAGAAAGTCCAAACCGTCCTAGTAACCCTGGCAAGCTGATCCACTTGGGAAGAGAGGCCAGCTCGGCGCTTGGGTCATTTTACAGGATAATTTATCAGTAATATTATGGCAGTACCTCAGGACCCCATCATGGACCAGGGCCCCATTGTGTGGGTGCTGTGCACACACATGGGAAGACATGCCCGTGGGGGCCAGGGACCGGCCACACTGCAGCTGGCAGTGCGCCCCCCAGCCCGAGCAGACAGACTTACACCAGCGAGGCTCAAGCCAGCACGCTAAAAATACGGGTCAGGTAAGCTGGAGGACCCAAATTATGGTCCGAGCCACAACAGCTACATGCTAGCTCGAGCCCTGTGAGCATGATTCTGTCTACCCAGGCTGGGAGGCTGGCTGCCAGCTGCTGTGTAGACATAGCCAAAGAGTTCACAGTTTAAGTATGAGAGAAGAGACAACAGTGGGACCCAGCCAGGAGGAACACAAGGAAACAGACGAGACTCTGTTGGTCAGCATGATAGGCGCTGGTCACATCTGTGATGCCTGTTATATCAGTATCCTCATTTAATACCAGACAGTCCAGTTCACCCATCTTAGTATTTAGACATCTAGCATTTGTATACAAGCACTTATAAAATGTGTCACGTTTTAGCTGTCTGCCATTATATGGTGTAAGGCTGCACCTGCCTTCCTAACTCTGCCGTGACATCACCAGTGCCCTGCACTTGCATGGTCAGTAACACCAATGCAAAGGGAGTGAAAATCTCTGCTATTCTAATTTGAACTTTCTCCTTTGCAAGTGACTACACAAAATGCAGGACATGGAGAAACTGGCCCAGCATCTGCAGCCATAGAGGACATAATAGTTCTCCTTCCATTGTGTAAAGAGGAGTCCAGCAAAGGCCTGAACTTGTAAAGCCATGACTTTCGTGAATAAGTCTTCCTCACATATTTCAACCATCCATAGGAAGCTGTTGGCATGCGGGCTGCTGGCTCCCCGCAGCCCAGGAACAGATTAGACTACAGACAAGAGACTAGAATTGATGGGGGCAAAAAGGGGGCAGGGTGTAACCATGTCTGAGCTGACACAGGCTTCAGTGTGACTCTTCAGGGTAAGAAGTTGCCTATGCACATTCCTCTAGTGCTTCACTCCTGCGACTGGGAGGAGAAATGCGTTAGCCAGGTAGCAGCGACTCATTCATGCAGGAGCAAAATTCCACCATGTCTGAGCCCGACTGCCAACAGCTGTGTTCAATGACACAATGGCACGGGTTAGTCATCGGTGTCAGACCAGGAGGAAGCAGGTCCAGCATCACTCGGCTGAACTCGTATGGGGTGATGCAATACTGAATACTGTCCTGGACTAAGCCATCTCCTCGTACACACGTGCCCCACCCAGGATGTGCACATCTCACAGATACGAATCCACTGGCATGCAACCCCATCTGTCCCCATCCCCCCACGTTCATATGCTCCCCTACCCGTGCAACGTCCAGGCATCCACCTTTCACAATGTCAGATGGGGCATCATTTTAAAAGCCGAGCAGGAGAATCCTTAGATACTACAGTGATGGCTGCAATCAAAACCTTTGAATGGGACAGACATCAGGGGACAGACAGACTGAAGTCCCCCAGGCCAGACTCACCCCTCCAGCTTCTGGGAGAAGGGATTTTGCTGCCTGTTTATACTGACATGTGAACAAAGTTACAAACAAAAATGACAATAAAAATTGGGGGGAGGAAATGAAGAAAACAATCTCTTCTCTCTGTCTGTGTGGGGGAGGGGGGGTGAAGAATGTGAGAAAAAACCAGGAGAGAATGCAAAAAGAGAGAGAAACACGGAGAAAAAAGGCAGAGAGCGAGAAAAGAACACAAGTGAAAAAAGGTGACGGGGGGGGGGGGAGAAGAGAGGGAAAAAGTTAGAGAATAAGAGCTGGGCTCAGAGGGGTTAAACCCGGTTCAGAGAAGCCTGGGTCCCCCACACTTACATCTGTACTTCCTTGGGCTCTGGGGTCTTGGGGCAGGCTAAGGCCAGCTGCTGGAGGTGAGGAGCGACACACAAACCATAGGTGCTGGAATTATGGGTGCTGCTGCACCCCCAGCTTGAAGTACTAACAAACACCAAACACATGGTTTCCATCTTCCGCACCCCCACTATAAAAATTGTTCCAGCACCACTGTAGGGAACTTCCCCCCGCCCCGCCCCCCATGGCTGTGTCGACCTAGAAGTTAAGTCAAGATCAATCCTTGTTCCCTTCTATGTCAGCTGATGCTCAGTCCCTGAGGGTGGGACTTTTTTCTCCACTTGCTTTTTCATCAAATCAGTTCCAAGCTCTCTGTGCACACACCTACTGTATTTCGGTTTAAGAGCGGCTTACTTCAATTTAGCTTAAGGCAATTCCTAATGAAACAAGCCTGGTTTAAGGGGTCCACAGAGCCCTTTGCAACATCTTAACCATTAGCTTCTGGGAATGGGCTGGGGGGCAAGAACCACAGCAACTTTCTAATAAGAACATAAGAATGGCCACACTGGGTCAGACCAAAGGTCCACCCAGCCCAGTATCCTGTCTGCAAACAGTGGCCAATGCCAGGTGCCCCAGGGGGAGCGAACCTAACAGGTAATGATCAAGTGAGCTCTCTCCTGCCATCCATCTCCACCCTCTGACAAACAGAGGCTAGGGACACCATTCCTTACCCATCCTGGCTAAAAGCAATTAATGGACTTAATAACCTCCATTAATTTATCTAGTTCTCTTTTAAACCCTGTTATAGTCATAGCCTAGTTCACAACTTCCTCAGGCAAGGAGTTCCACAAGATGACTGTGTGCTGTGTGAAGAAGAACTTCCTTTTATTTGTTTTAAACCTGCTGCCCATTCATTTCATTTGGTGGCCCCTAGTTCTTATAGTATGGGAACAAGTAAATAAATTTTCCTCATTCACTTTCTCTACACCACTCATGATTTTATAGACCTCTATCATATCCCCCCTTAGCCTCCTCTTTTCCAAGCTGAGAAGTCCTAGTCTCTTTAATTTCTCCTCATATGGGACCCATTCCAAACCCCTAATCATTTTAGTTGCCCTTCTATGAACCTTTTCTAATGCCAGTTTATCTTTTTTTGAGATGAGGAGACCACATCTGTATGCAGTATTCAAGATGTGGGGGCAATAATATATTCTCCGTCTTATTCTCTATCCCTTTTTTAATGATTCCTAACATCCTGTTCGCTTTTTTGACTGCTGCTACACACTGCGTGGACGTCTTCAGAGAACTATCCACGATGATGCCAAGATCTCTTTCCTGATTAGTTGTAGCTAAATTAGCCCCCATCATATTGTACGTATAGTTGGGGTTATTTTTTCCAATGTGCATTACTTTACATTTACACACATTAAATTTCATTTGCCCTTTTGTTGCCCGATCACTTAGTTTTGTGAGATCTTTTTGAAGTTCTTCACAGTCTGCTTTGGTCTTAACTATCTTGAGCAGTTTAGTATCATCTGAAAACTTTGCCACCTCACTGTTTACCCCTTTCTCCAGATCATTTATGAATAGGTTGAATAGGATTGGTCCTAGGACTGACCCTTGGGGAACACCACTAGTTACCCCTCTCCATTCTGAAATTTTACCATTTATTCCTACCCTTTGTTCCCTGTCTTTTAACCAGTTCTCAATCCATGAAAGGATCTTCCCTCTTATCCCATGACAACTTAATTTACGTAAGAGCCTTTGGTGAGGGACCTTGTCAAAGGCTTTCTGGAAATCTAAGTACACTATGTCCACTGGATCCCCCTTGTCCACATGTTTGTTGACCCCCTCAAAGAACTCTAAGAGATCAGTAAGACATGATCTCCCTTTACAGAAGCCATGTTGACTTTTGCCCAACAATTTATGTTTTTCTAGGTGTCTGACAATTTTATTCTTTATGATTGTTTCAACTAATTTGCCCGGTACTGATGTTAGACTTACCGGTCTGTAATTGCTGGGCCACCTCTAGAGCCCTTCTTAAATATTGGTGTTACCTTAGCTATCTTCCAGTCACTGGGTACAGTAGCTGATTTAAAGGACCGGTTAGAAACCATAGTTAATAGTTCTGCAATTTCCCATTGGCGTTCTTTCGGAACTTGTGGGTGAATGCCATCTGGGCCTGGTGACTTGTTCCTGTTACGTTTCTCAATTAATTCCAAACCCTCCTCTAGTGTCACTTCAATCTGTGACAATTCCTCAGATTTGTCACCTACAAAGGACGGCTCAGGTTTGGGAATCTCCCTCCCATTACATTAATGTAAACGAGTACTTAGCCAGGTCCTGTCCCTTCACAGATTTCACACGAGACGCAAGAAAGTGAAACGGCACCAAATCCGCCCTGCCCTTCTCACAAGCCGCTTCCTGGGCATGCACTTTCCCGTCAGATCTCCTGGCCCAAGTCCTCTTTTGCTTGCAGTCACTGCCAGTCGGGAGCCAACACACACGTGTGTGCGTAGAGACCCGCAGCGCGCTCACTCCGCGCCCGGGCCATGCAGATGCTGAGTTTTGCAGTTCTCAAACTGTGGATTTGCGTCTCCAAGCATGTTGCTTGTTAAGAGCAAAAACGGTGGTTGCTGTTGTTTTTTAAAAATTGATTTCATGTAACTATTTTAGTTTAAAACAATGTAACAAAAGCAAACCTGATTTTAAAAAACGTGACTGTTTAACTAAATTCAAAAATTCAGGTGCTTGTTTTGTTACAATATTATATGTTTGCTGTTGAAGAAAAAAATCCGGAATACTTAACGTTGTTGTTTTTAGTTAAATAAAACAATTTAAATGTCTGTCTGGTGATGTTCTCCTAATACAGCCTGGCAAGAAAATCCCCCCAATATTCATGATTAACCTGTTGAATTGGAGATAGTGCACCTCCCAATGGCTTCATAACTATCTGCTTCAGTTACCTCTAGTAAATGAAATAATCAAACAATCATTGTCTGATATAGCTGTAAAACTAAACCTGAAAGGGTTTCAAAATAAATCACTGTTTAAAAATGTAGAGCCTGTCCCTTCTAAAAATGAAACCTACATCTCTCTCCCAGTTGTGAAGAATATGTATTAAGGTTATAACCACCAACAAGAATGCACTTTTATGTAGAAATCCATGATTAAACGGAGTCTTCCTGACTAGTGATTTAAATCGTGATTTAAATCAATTTGATTTAAATCAAACCCACCCTGATGGAAATTATCCGGTCCTCCTACTTTGAGCACAATAAACTCTCTAAATTTTTCTTCCACCTTAGATGTGGGAATGACCACTGTAGTTCACTTCTTTCCATGGGCCATCCTGCCTTCATACCTATGGTCCATCCTGAGGCCATCTCTTTTTACGGGGCTAGAATCACAGACCCAAAGGGTTAGAGGGGACCACAAGGCTCATGGAGTCCACCCCTGCCAAGATGCAGGATTTGTTGGGTCTAACCCATCCCGGACGGGTGGCTACCCAGCCTCCTTTCCAAAACCGCTAGCAAAGGGATTTCCCGACCTCCCGAGGCGCCTGTCCCAGGGTCCCACGGCTCTGGTGGTTGGGAAGTGTTTCCTGAGATTTCAGCTAAATCTCCCGGGCTGCAGTTGCACCCATCGCCCCTTGTCCTGCCCTCCGCGGTAAGAGAGAACGACTTTTCTCCCTCTTTTTTGAGGCAGCCTTTCCAGTATTTGAAGAGGGCTGCCATGGCCCCCTCATCTCCTCCTTTCCAAACTCTCACAGTCCCCGCCGAGATGTGTCTGTATATTGAAACAGGCAAGCGGGCATTCAGCGGGGGGGCCCCGGCAGACTTGGAAAGAGACTCGGCTAAACAAAGCACCAGGTCGCTCAGCCTCCCCCAGAGCAAGGCGCAGCCCAGCGCCAGCCGAAGGCGAGGGAGGAAGGATCCCCAGATAGTTAATCATGAATATTGGGGGGATGAAGCCGGCTGGCCAGCAGCGCCATCCCCGCCGCTGGCCGGGAACCCCCCAGGCGCCAGCGGAGCGGAGGGCGCCCATCGCTAGTAAGGGGGCAGGGGTCGGGCTGTGTCTCCCCCACCCAAGACTGGGGACACCCTCCCGCCCCAGGCGTGACTCCCTCCGCTCGCCACCCACAGCCCGCTCGGGGGGATCCCGATCCCGATTCTGATCCCCGGCGGGCTCTGTCCTGGGGAAGGGGGTGCGGCGGGGGTCCCACCGCGCTTAGCGGGCCCCCGGGGACGCCCCAGAAATTAACCACGGGCCAGAGAAGCGCGGGGGGACGGGGACGGGACACCCCCCCCCGTTAAGGGGAGCTGGGAGAGACACGTCGCCCGCCCCGGTCAGGGGACCCCCCAGCTCGGAGCGGGACAGACGGAGGAAGCCGCTCGCAGCCTGGGCCGCTTCTTACCTCCGCCGCCGCTCCCCGCAAACGCGGGCAAAGGCGACGCTTCCCCCATTCCGGGTGAGTGCTCGGCGCTGGACCCCGCCCCGCCCCATCCACCCCCTTCCCCCAAGTCCCCCCCGCCCCCCTCTTCTCCAACTCCCCCACAGCGCACCGCCCCCCGCTCCTGCCCCCTCCCTCCCAAAGCATGCAAAGGGAATAGCCTCACATCAAACTCCAAGAGCTTTTCAAGCAGCGTTTGCCTTTCTTTGCCTGTCCGTACATTTGGGTTATCCTGGATGGAAATCGCGTTTCATTGGTTTGTGGGCATGCAGTGAAATCCATGTTTATGGACATTTACCAAGACAAATCTAACCCTTACATGCCTAATTATCTTTCAAAAGAAAGGTTTAGAAAGCGGAAAGACGTGTACATAAAATAGTTGGCCTAGTTTTGAAACAACTTTCAACTCCTCTTAAACTCTGATGGACCTAAAGGATCTCAGTAAGGGAACTGAGTAAAGCTGGGATTTTAGCTTTAAGTTCATCCTGAGAATTTCTCCCCACAAACACACCGAAAAGCAACAGCCAGGAGGCGGAAGAATTACAGCCCTGCTGCATATGCATGAGCAAGACTGCATATTCATGAGCCAAAGGTGCTACCACGACCATCCCCTGAAGGTGCTGAGCCACTGAAAGAGTGATGGCTAGATCCAAATACCAGCTACTCGAGCCCTGAACGAAAAAGGCATGTCTTCCCGCTTCAGTGAGGCTATGGAAAACAGGTGTCTCTCTGAGTTGACACTATGGACACTATGGTGCTAATAAACGATGGTCACATAAACACCATCCTATACCGGAAACCTACTGACCGCTATTCCTACCTACATGCCTCCAGCTTTCATCCAGACCACACCACACGATCCATCGTCTACAGCCAAGCTCTACGATACAACCGCATTTGCTCCAACCCCTCAGACAGAGACAAACACCTACAAGATCTCTATCAAGCGTTCTTACAACTACAATACCCACCTGCGGAAGTGAAGAAACAGATTGACAGAGCCAGAAGAGTTCCCAGAAGTCACCTACTACAGGACAGGCCTAACAAAGAAAATAACAGAACGTCACTAGCCGTCACCTTCAGCCCCCAACTCAAACCTCTCCAACGCATCATCAAGGATCTACAACCTATCCTGAAAGACGACTCATCACTCTCACAGATCTTGGGAGACAGGCCAGTCCTTGCTTACAGACAGCCCCCCAACCTGAAGCAAATACTCACCAGCAACCACACACCACACAACAGAACCACTAACCCAGGAATCTATCCTTGCAACAAAGCCCGCTGCCAACTGTGTCCACATATCTATTCAGGGGACACCATCATAGGGCCAAATCACATCAGCCACACTATCAAAGGCTCGTTCACCTGCACATCCACCAATGTGATAGATGCCATCATGTGCCAGCAATGTCCCTCTGCCATGTACATTGGTCAAACTGGACAGTCTCTACGTAAAAGAATAAATGGACACAAATCAGACGTCAAGAATTGTAACATTCAAAAACCGGTTGGAGAACACTTCAATCTCTTTGGTCACTCGATTACAGACCTAAAAGTGGCAATTCTTCAACAAAAAGACTTCAAAAACAGACTCCAACGAGAGAGTACTGAATTGGAATTAATTTGCAAACTGGACACAATTAACTTAGGCTTGAATAAAGACTGGGAGTGGATGTGTCATTACACAAAGTAAAACTCTTTCCCCATGTTTATTCCGCCCCTCCTACTGTTCCTCACACGTTCTTGTCAACTGCTGGAAATGGCCCACCTTGATTATCACTACAAAAGGTTTTCTTTCTCTCCTGCTGGTAATAGCTCACCTTTCCTGATCACTCTCGTTACAGTGTGTATGGTAACACACACTGTTTCATGTTCTCTATGTATATAAATCTCCCCACTGTATTTTCCACAGTATGCATCCGATGAAGTGAGCTGTAGCTCACGAAAGCTTATGCTCAAATAAACTGGTTAGTCTCTAAGGTGCCACAAGTACTCCTTTTCTTTTTCTGAATTGAAATGCTAACTCAACATTCTTTCTCTGTTTCTAAGCCTCTCCACAGTCCCTACCTGGGCTCTCTCTAGGACTCTCCCTTAGGCCCACTTCCTACCACCCATCACAGCTCTGAGAAGCTACTTTGTTACACACACCTCAAGCCTGCAGAAGCTTATGCATGTGCTTAACTTCACTACCACCACCAGGCTCATTGAAGTGAGGCCTATTCACAGTAGTAAAGTGTTTGCAAGATCAAGGCCATAGGCTGTGTTTATGCATCACACAGGGCCCATTCTATCCCTGGTGTAACTGGAGATCACATCACAGTGAACTTGGCCCTACTCAAATGTATCAGGGTGAACAAGTCTCAGGCAGCCCCAGTCTGGGTCATGGCTCTCTCCTAGGAACTTTGTTATCTTAGGTAACCAGAGGTACTAAGAAATGCCAGTCTGTAAAACAGAGGTGTTAATAGCTACCAAACTCTGCACAGGGGAGGGGCTCAAGTGGCTGGTGTGAATAAAGGGTGGAAGTTTTTACACGACAGACTCATGTTCTTAAATCACTTTGGCTTTTTTTTCCAAAATCCCACCAAAGTGTTTTCAAATCTTTCGGTGGCAGGTGCTAGAGAAGGCCGAAGGGTTGGTATTACCATTTCACCCATGTCTGCTGCCTGTTTCCAGCCACCTAGCAACAGATGGCCGAGGAGCGCTCCCCCTCTCCCTCAATTTCCACCACTGAGCATTGCGTGTGGAACTTTTCCTGGCATTAGTCCCTTCAGTCTCCTTCTGGCATATGGCTTTGGTGCGCGTCTCATGCTAGGGCTGCATGTGCACCAGTTTCTCTGCATGGTTGTGAGGGGCCCGAGAACACACTCAATTTGAGCATATTATTGTACACAAGACCCAGGATGCTGACATAGTTTCTCTCTTGCCCGTGAGGGTACAGAGACTAGCTGTGTAAATGGGCCTATATTTTCAAAAGTGATTAGTGATTTCGGGTGCCCAACTTGAGACACCCTGAAGGCAGCTGATTTTCTTAAATGATTGAGCACCCAACCTCTGAAAATCAGGCCCCTTTAAGGCAAGTACCCAAAATCACTCGTTACTTTGGCAAATGTAATCCATAGTCTGCAAGTTTTAAGGTTCTTTTCCTATTCAAATAAACAAATACAATTCCAGTGAATTTCTAACAGGCCACCTTTCTACATCCCAGCTGGGCAGCGCAAAACAGAGCCCTCTGAAGTGCCATTATTTATTTAATAAGGCTCAACCAAATCACCCACTGAGCTGTCCCTCCCACTCCCAGGCCATTCTCTGAACTGGAAATCCAGCAGGCAGGTTCTGCAAAAGGGACCAGCACGGGAGAATGAGATTCTGCCCCCCATTCTAATATGTTGTTTTAAGAAAGTGTCAGCATATGGGGGCAGGGGTCCCGGGGGACAGTCAGGAAGGAGAGGGGGAGTTGGATGGGGCGGCAGGGGGCCGTCAGGGGCAGGGGTTCTGGGGGCAGTCAGGGAGAAGGGGTGGTTGGATGGGGCAAGGGTCCCAGGGGAGCAGTCAGGAATGAGAGGAGGGGTTGGATGTGGTGGCGGGGGGCAGTCAGGGGCGGAGGGTCCGGGGGTGGTCAGGGGACAGGGAGGGGTGGATGGGGCAGGAGTCCTAGGGGGGCCACCAGGGGACAAGGTGGTTGGATGGGGCAGGAGTCCTGGGGGGGCTCTCAGAGGGTGAGAAGCAGGGGCCAGACCACGCCTGGCTGATTGGGGAGGGACAGCCTCCCCTAACCAGCCCTCCACACAATTTCAGAAACCTGATGTGGCCCTCAGACCCAAAAGTTTACCCGCCCCTGATCTAAATGCAAACATCTAATGCAAAATCAGCCTTTTACCAGTGCGGTGTGAATAGTAAGACTTTTTTTTAATGTATTAACATATAATTAAAT
Source organism: Eretmochelys imbricata (assembly GCF_965152235.1). Lineage (NCBI taxonomy): Eukaryota > Metazoa > Chordata > Testudines > Cheloniidae > Eretmochelys > Eretmochelys imbricata. The sequence goes on from NC_135572.1 coordinate 355,806,320, forward strand.
TATCTTGCTATAACTGGTTACTAATATAAGAAGCCATTTGAGTACAAAATATTTATTCTCATTGGGGAATTAATTCATTCTCTGAAAAGATTTGTCACATTTTTACCCAGAAGCGACAATACCTTCTTGAGGGGCTGTGATGAGGTGCACCTGACGCTTCCAGGCTGCCCATTAGAGACCCCCCGGTCCTTCCACACACTCCGCCCTGGGAAAAGAGTAGCAGAGATGGTCCTCCAGGTCTGCCTAGAGAGGCAGCATAGAAGCAGCCAATCAGCATCCATCAGGCTCAGATAAAAGGATCTGCAGGATCTGAGCAGTTCAGCTCCTGGCTGATGCCTTAGCTGTGCCCACTGGAGTACAGTTGGTTGTGTTCACTTGATCTGGGAAAGAGAGGGCCTGACAATTGTAGCCCTGAGGAAAAGATGCAAAGAACGGGGCTGTGTTGACTGTCCCTGATCACCTTCCTCTCCTCCTAGTGCTTCAAAATGGAATCCTTGAGGACCTGCTCCATGATCTTTTTCCAGGGACTGAAGTAAGGCTGACTGGTCTGTAGTTCCCTGGATTCTCCTTCTTCCCTTTTTTTGAAGATGGGCACTATATTTGCCTTTTTCTAATTGTCCAGGACCTCCCTGGATTGCCACAAATTTCAAAAGATAATGGCCAATGACTCTGCAATCACATCAGCCAATTCCCTCTGATGCATTGCATCCAGCCCCATGGACTTGTGCACGTCCAGCTTTTCTAAACAGTCCTTAACCTGTTCTTTCACCGCTGAAAGCTGCTCACCTCCTCCCCATACTGTGCTGCCCAGTGCAGCAGTCTGGGAGCTGATCTTGTCTGTGAAGACCAAGGCAAAAAAAGCATTGAGTCCTTCAGCTTTTTCCACATCCTCTGTCACTAGGTTGCCTCCCTCATTCAGTAAGGGGCCCACACTTTCCCTGACCACCTTCTTGTTGCTAACATACCTGTAGAAACCCTTCTTGTTACCGTCCACATCCTTTGCTAGCTGCTACTCCAGTTGTGTTTTGGCCTTCCTGATTCCACCTCTGCAAGCTCGAGCAATATTTTTATACTCCTCCCTAGTCATCTGTCCAAGTTTCCACTTCTTGTAAGTTTCCTTTTTGTGTTTAAGATCAGCAAGGATTTCACTGTTAAGCCAAGCTGGTCACCTGCCATATTTGCTATTCTTTCTGCACATCGAGATGGTTTGTTCCTGCACTCTCAATAAGGCTTTTTTAAAATACAGCCAACTGTCCTGGACTCCTTTCCCCCTCATATTAGTCTCCAGGGGCTCTTGCCCATCAGTTCCCTGAGGGAGTCAAAGTCTGCTTTTCTGAAGTCCAGGGTCTGTATTCTGCTGCTCTCCTTTTTTCCTTTTGTCAGGATCCTGAACTCAACCATCTCATGGTCAGTGCCTCCCAGGTTCCCATCCACTTCTACTTCCCCTACCAATTCTTCCCTGTTTTGTGAGCAGCAGGTCAAGAGGAGCACAGCCCCTAGTTGGTTCCTGCAGCACTTGCACCAGGAAGTTGTCCCCAAAACTCTCCAAAAACTTCCTCGATTGTCTGTGCACTGCTGTATTGCTCTCCCAGCAGATGTCAGGGTGACCTGAAGTCCTGCATGAGAACCAGGGCCTGTGATCTGGAAACTTCTGTTAGTTGTCCGAAGAAAGCCTTGTCTACCTCATCCTCCTGGTCTGATGGTCTATAGCAGACGTCCACCACAACATCACCCTTGTTACTCCCGCCTCTAAACTTAATCCAAAGACTCTCAATGGGCTTTTCTCCAGTTTCACACTGGAGCTCTGAGCAATCATACTGCTCTCTTATATACAGTGCAACTCCCCCACCTTTTCTCCCCCGCCTGTCCTTCCTGAACAGTTTATACCCCTCCACGACAGTGCTCCAGTCATGTGAGTTACCCCACCAAGTCTCTGTTATTCCAATCACATCAGAGTTCCTTGACTGTGCCAGGACTTCCAATTCTTCCTGCTTGTTGCCCATGCTTCTTGCGTTCGTGTACAGGCACCTAAGATAACTAGCCAATTGCCCTGCTTTCTCAGTGTGAATCAGGAGGCCTCCTCCTTGGCTTTCCTCCCAGTACCCCACTTACCTCTAGGCTTAGGTGTCCATCCCCTGGCAAACCTAGTTTAAAGCCCTCCTCACTAGGTTAGCAAGCCTGCCTGCAAAGATGCTCTTCCCTCTCTTCGTTAGGTGGATTCCATCTTTTCCTAGCAATCATTCTTCCTAGAACCACATCCCATGGTTGAAGAATCCAAAGCCCTCTCTCCGACAGCACCTGCACAACCATGTATTTACCTCCACAATTCAATGGTCCCTACCTGGGCCTTTTCCTTCAACAGGGAGGATGGACAAGAACATGACTTGCATCTTAAACTACTTTATCCATCTTCACAGAGTCACGTAGTCTGCAGTGACCCACTGAAGGTCATTCTTGGTTAATTTTTAAATATGTCCTAACCACAAAGCCATTTTTCTGTGGTCTCATTTGAGATTTACAATAGACACGTCATTCCTCACAAAGATGTCTAACCTCGTGTCAAATGTCTTTCATTAATGCTAGCTGTCAAATGTGAGTGGAAGTGATCTCTGTGGTTAAAAATGTAATCCAGTTTTAGTGTACAATAAAAATATTAACTACACAAATGAGCTTATGAAAGTCAGTAAACCATACACATCATACTGTAATTAAAAGAGAGATCTCTGTTTTAGTAACTCAGGAAATGATTTGCTGGTGTGTGATTTCATTATACGGTAATCACTAATTTTCTTTTCATGGCAAATGATAGCTTGGCCAGGGCTAAGGGTTTAGACTGAGAGTGGGGGGCTAATATATTGAGGATCTAAATTATTAGAATAAATCAAAATAGGAAACATGCAGACTCTTAAATACAACGCACATCCCTGCATACAGAACAGAAGTTCAACTCTCAGGACTATTTCCCCCTCCTCCCATTAACAGGACAAATGCACACAAATTAAAATCTGACGATGTCACAGAGCATGGGTGGAGGTTATGCTTGATTAAGGTAATACTATCCTACTTTCCAGAAGAAGAAACTGATATTAAGTCTGACAATGGCCTTGTCTGCACTAGGAAATTCACTCACTGCTAAACTTGGCTAAGTTCCCCACCGAACTACCAGCATTGTATCTGGGAGTCCTGATGTAGACAAGGTGCCACCAGCCTCTGTCGTCATCACCAGGTTTAAAGATATGTCCACACAGCAGAAGCTGCGCGTGTGCTCATCTCTCCAAGCTAACTTGCATCCAGCTAGCCCGGGGAGCAATAGACACGAAGAGAGCACAGCACAGCCCTCAGAATGGGCTAGCAAGCCACGTGTGCACCCAAAGCCCCTCCCAGACTTGCACTGTGCTGTCTTCCCTGCTATTGTTCCCTGGCTAGCTGGAGTCAAGCTGCCTCAGGTAGGCTGACCTGTGCACAGCTTTTGCTGTGTAGACACACCCTAAGTGACAGGGCTTAAAAAGACACACCAAATATTTGTCTCCCCTTGTTGATGAAACTAAAGCTGCGGCTAAAAAAGAACAGCTGTGGATCCTTTTACGCTACCATGGGAAAGGACTCGCTCAGCAAGCAGTGCCATGGGCTGGTGCCATGTGGAAAATCTAAGTGTTGAATCTGTTTCAAAAATGGTTATTGAAGAACAACAGCATTTGAAGCATGTTATTAATTACACTGTTGCCCAGGGCAGTGACATATTGCACACACACAAAAGGGAAAATGACTGCCTGGGAAGCACAACTGTGGAAAGGGCCCTGGGGGTCATGGTGGATCACAAGCTAAATATGAGTCAACAGTGTAACACAATTTCAAAAATGAAAGCAAACATCATTCTGGGCTGTATTTGCAGGAGTGTTGTAAGCAAGACACGAGAAGTAATTCTTCCACTCTACCCCGCGCAGATACGGCCTCAACTGGAGTATTGTGTCCTGTTCTGGGTGCCACATTTCAGGAAGGATGTGAACAGGGTGAAAGTAACTTAAAGGATTTACCAGTACTCTGGAGTACTGAGCAGGGGGCGTGGCCTTTACAGGAAGAGGTGTGGCCTCAACTGGAAGACGTGGGGCCTTTAAATACCCAGGCCCTTTAAATCAAGATTTAAAGGCCCCAGGGCTCCAGCTGCAGCTGGGAGCCCTGGGGCCTTTAAATCACCTCCAGAGCTACAAGCTGCAGAGGCAGCTGGGAGCCCTGGGGCTCAGGGCCGATTTAAAGGGCTCCGGGCTCTGGCCACCGCTACCGCAGCGGAGCTCCGGGCCCTTTAAATCAGCGCTGGAGCCCTGCCGCTACCCTGGGGTTCCGGCAGAAGGGCTCAGAGGGCGCTTGAAAGGGCCCGGGGGCTCTGGCTGCTCTGGGGGGGCCTGGGGTTGCTGAAAAGGGCCCGGGGCTCCCCACAGCAGCCGGAGCCCCGGGCTCTTTAAAGCACAGCCGGAGCCCTGCCGCCGCTACCCCAGGGGCTCCGGCAGTGGGGCTCAGGCGGCTGCGTGGAGCCTGGGGCCCTTTAAAGTGCCAGCTGGGGAAGCCAGTCCGGCACGGTGTACTGGCTCTTGCCGGTACACCGGACTGGACCGGACTGGCTTACTTTCACCTCTGGACAGTGATGAGCTGCCAAAATCTTAACAACCAGTTCCCTATAAAAAGTTCTGATTTAAGGGATGTGCCCCAGTATGTATTTTTTGTACCAACAGGGTTACCATACGTCCGTATTTTCCCGGGAGGAATTTTTAAAATTTAAAAATTCCTCTTGGACGGCGATTTAAGAACCAAAAAGCCTGACCTGTCTGGGAAAATATGGGTGTGTGTTAACCCTGCCTAAAGTTCTTTTTCAGAAAGATGGGCCTGAACTAGAAATGAGCTCCGGTTCATGTGTAGGTCCCCGCCACTCCCTGGGGGTGTGCTAGGGTGACCAGATGTCCTGATTTTATAGGGACAGGCCCGATCTTGGGGTCTTTTTCTTATATAGGCTCCTATTACCCCCGACCCCCTGTCCTGATTTTTCACACTTGCTGTCTGGTCACCCTGAGGTGTGCACATGTGTGCATCCCAGCTGCTCCCTGCCCCCCTCATTGAAGCAGGTGTGCAGGGTTACTGCCCTGGGAACTGCAGGGCACCAGTGGACATGGGGCCAGCTGGAGGCAGGGGGTGCGGGGCTGGCTGCAGGCAGGGCAGGGCGTGTGGAGCTGGCTGGAGGCAGGGCAGGGGCTGACTGGAGGTAGGGGCTGGCTGCAGGCAGGGCAGGGGGGTGCGGAGCTGGCTGCAGGCAGGGGTTGCGGGGGTGGCTGGAGACGGGGGCTGGCTGGAGGCAGGGATGCAGGGGTGGCTGGAGGCAGAGGCTGGCTGCGGGCAGGGCAGGGGGTGCAGGGGGTGGCTGCGGGCAGGGGCTGGCTGCGGGCAGGGGGTGCAGGGGGTGGCTGGAGACGGGGGCTGGCTGCAGGCAGGGGGTGCGGGGGTGGCTGGAGGCAAGGGCTGGCTGCAGGCAGGGGGTGCGGGGGTGGCTGTGGGCAGGGGCTGGCTGGAGGCAGGGGTTGGCTGCGGGCAGGGCAGGGGGTGCAGGGCGTGGCTGTGGGCAGGGGCTGGCTGGAGGCAGGGGGTGCGGGGGGTGGCTGCGGGCAGGGGGTGCGGGGGTGGCTGCAGACGGGGGCTGGCTGGAGGCAGGGGGTGCAGGGGTGTCTGGAGGCAGGGGTTGGCTGTGGGCAGGGGGTGCGGGGGTGGGCTGGAGATGGGGGCTGGCTGCAGGCTGGGGATGCAGGGGTGGCTGGAGGCAGAGGCTGGCTGCGGGCAGGGCAGGGGGTGCAGGGGGTGGCTGCGGGCAGGGGCTGGCTGCGGGCAGGGGGTGCAGGGGGTGGCTGGAGACGGGGGCTGGCTGCAGGCAGGGGGTGCGGGGGTGGCTGGAGGCAAGGGCTGGCTGCAGGCAGGGGGTGCGGGGGTGGCTGGAGGCAGGGGTTGGCTGCGGGCAGGGCAGGGGGTGAAGGGGGTGGCTGCGGGCAGGGTGTGCAGGGGTGGCTGGAGGCAGGGACTGGCTGGACACAGGGGGGGTCAGGGGCTGGCTGCGGGCAGGGGGTGCGGGGGTGTCTGGAGGCAGGGGTTGGCTGCGGGCAGGGCAGGGGGTGCAGGGGGTGGCTGTGGGCAGCGGCTGGCTGGAGGCAGGGGGTGTGGGGTGTCTGGAGGCAGGGGTTGGCTGCGGGCAGGGCAGGGGGTGCAGGGGGTGGCTGAGGGCAGGGGCTGGCTGGAGGCAGGGGGTGCGGGGTGTCTGGAGGCAGGGGTTGGCTGCGGGCAGGGCAGGGGGTGCAGGGGGTGGCTGCGGGCAGGGGCTGGCTGGAGGCAGGGGGTGCGGGGTGTCTGGAGGCAGGGGTTGGCTGCGGGCAGGGCAGGGGGTGCAGGGGGTGGCTGCGGGCAGGGGCTGGCTGGAGGCAGGGGGTTCGGGGTGTCTGGAGGCAGGGGTTGGCTGCGGGCAGGGCAGGGGGTGCAGGGGGTGGCTGCGGGCAGGGGCTGGCTGGAGGCAGGGGGTGCGGGGTGTCTGGAGGCAGGGGTTGGCTGCGGGCAGGGCAGGGGGTGCAGGGGCTGGCTGGAGGCAGGGGGTGCGGAGTGTCTGGAGGCAGGGGTTGGCTGCGGGCAGGGCAGGGGGTGCAGGGGGTGGCTGTGGGCAGGGGCTGGCTGGAGGCAGGGGGTGCGGGGGTGTCTGGAGGCAGGGGTTGGCTGCGGGCAGGGCAGGGGGTGCAGGGGTGGCTGAGGGCAGGGGCTGGCTGGAGGCAGGGGGTGCGGGGTGTCTGGAGGCAGGGGTTGGCTGCGGGCAGGGCAGGGGGTGCAGGGGGTGGCTGGAGGCAGGGGGTGCAGGGTGTCTGGAGGCAGGGGTTGGCTGCGGGCAGGGCAGGGGGTGCAGGGGGTGGCTGCGGGCAGGGGCTGGCTGGAGGCAGGGGGTGCGGGGTGTCTGGAGGCAGGGGTTGGCTGCGGGCAGGGCAGGGGGTGCAGGGGGTGGCTGCGGGCAGGGGCTGGCTGGAGGCAGGGGGTGCGGGGTGTCTGGAGGCAGGGGTTGGCTGCGGGCAGGGCAGGGGGTGCAGGGGCTGGCTGGAGGCAGGGGGTGCGGGGTGTCTGGAGGCAGGGGTTGGCTGCGGGCAGGGCAGGGGGTGCAGGGGGTGGCTGTGGGCAGGGGCTGGCTGGAGGCAGGGGGTGCGGGGGTGTCTGGAGGCAGGGGTTGGCTGCGGGCAGGGCAGGGGGTGCAGGGGTGGCTGAGGGCAGGGGCTGGCTGGAGGCAGGGGGTGCGGGGTGTCTGGAGGCAGGGGTTGGCTGCGGGCAGGGCAGGGGGTGCAGGGGGTGGCTGGAGGCAGGGGGTGCAGGGTGTCTGGAGGCAGGGGTTGGCTGCGGGCAGGGCAGGGGGTGCAGGGGGTGGCTGCGGGCAGGGGCTGGCTGGAGGCAGGGGGTGCGGGGTGGCTGGAGGCAGGGGCTGGCTGCGGGCAGGGCAGGGGGTGCAGGGGGTGGCTGCGGGCAGGGGCTGGCTGGAGGCAGGGGGTGCGGGGTGTCTGGAGGCAGGGGTTGGCTGCGGGCAGGGCAGGGGGTGCAGGGGCTGGCTGGAGGCAGGGGGTGCGGGGTGTCTGGAGGCAGGGGTTGGCTGCGGGCAGGGCAGGGGGTGCAGGGGGTGGCTGTGGGCAGGGGCTGGCTGGAGGCAGGGGGTGCGGGGGTGTCTGGAGGCAGGGGTTGGCTGCGGGCAGGGCAGGGGGTGCAGGGGTGGCTGAGGGCAGGGGCTGGCTGGAGGCAGGGGGTGCGGGGTGTCTGGAGGCAGGGGTTGGCTGCGGGCAGGGCAGGGGGTGCAGGGGGTGGCTGGAGGCAGGGGGTGCAGGGTGTCTGGAGGCAGGGGTTGGCTGCGGGCAGGGCAGGGGGTGCAGGGGGTGGCTGCGGGCAGGGGCTGGCTGGAGGCAGGGGGTGCGGGGTGGCTGGAGGCAGGGGCTGGCTGCGGGCAGGGCAGGGGGTGCAGGGGGTGGCTGCGGGCAGGGGCTGGCTGGAGGCAGGGGGTGCGGGGGTGGCTGGAGGCAGGGGTTGGCTGCGGGCAGGGCAGGGGGTGCAGGGGGTGGCTGCGGGCAGGGTGTGCAGGGGTGGCTGGAGGCAGGGACTGGCTGGACACAGGGGGGGTCAGGGGCTGGCTGCGGGCAGGGTGGTGGGTGCTCAAGGGGAGAGTGGCTTGGAGCAGCCCGAGCAGCAGGACGCAGCCCAGGCCCAGCAGAGCAGCCGGGGACCCACCAGGCTGCAGCGGGAGCCCCAGGGCCAGGGGTCGGGGGAGCAGCAGCAGCACCAGGGCTCGCGCCCAGGGCCAGGCGGCAGCCCACATGGCTCCCACAGCGCAGCGCCCCCGGTGGCGGGAGGAGGAATGACATCACTTCCCAGCCGGAGCCCATCAAAACCTCAGCGCCCCCTGCAGGGAAGTGGGGTAATAACCGGTTCTAAACTGCTTCAGAATTTAACAACCCGTTCGCGCGAACTCCAGCTCACCACTGCCTCTGGATGTGGACAAATTGGAGAAAGTCCAGAGAAGAGCAACAAAAATGATTAAAGGTCTAGAAAACATGACTAAAGGAACTGGGTTTGTTTAGTCTGGAAAAGAGAAGACTGAGAGGGGACATGACAGTTTTCAAGTACATAAAAGGTTGTTAGAAAGAGGAGGGAGAAAAATTGTTCTTAATCTCTGAGGCTAGGACAAGAAGCAATGGGCTTAAATTGCAGCCAGGGAGGTTTAGGTTGGACATTAGAAAAACTTCCCAACTGTCAGGGTGGTTAAGCACCGGAATAAATTGCCTCGGGAGCTTGAGGAATCTCCATCATTGGAGATTTTTAAGAGCAGGTTGGACAACACCTGCCAGGGATGGTCTAGAAAATACTTACTCCTGCCGTGAGTGCAGGGGACTGGACTAGATGACCTCTCGAGGTCCCTTCCAGTCCTACACTTCTATCGTTCTATGGTGATTCTGTGCTGAGTGGGCATTTACCAGGAGTATGAGCTCACATTCAGGAAAGGATTACACATGCCATTTATGTGCACGGTCATGCTCACAGTCTGAGTCATTGCGGACACATGTTCCAGCACCACCCAGTGCCAGGAAGTCTTTGCATGTGCTAAGGACCCGTACGTCTTCTTTAGCCGTAGTAACAAGCACCAGGAACTGTTTGTTATATCACAGCAGAAGCTAGGTCAGAAGGTACTTGAGCTAGGTAGATAATGTGAAACTCGCTGGTTTTGCCGGCATGACTCCCTCCGCAAACGGCATGCAAGATATGGCACGGTAGTGGAAACATGGGAAGCCATTTCAGTTCAGAAGACTGACGGACCATCAACTAGCAAAGGGCTTGATGGCCAGGCTAAAGAGCTATTCCTTCCTGTTGAGGTGCTCGGTTTTGGAAAGAACGTTCATGATTTTGAACAGTGCTTCAGACGACCTGCAAAATGAAAACCTGAATTTATTAAGTGCCATGGAATTAGTAGCAAGCAATGCTGCTGCTCTTCAAGAAATGAGACCATCTGAAAGCAAATGGAAGGAGCTATGTGAGGAAGTTGAAATAATTACCAAGGAAATTGCACAGCAATACAAAAAAGGCAAGAAAACCTCACAAAATCTCCACCAAGCTGGCCTTGTTTTTTGGTTCTAGTACACTGGGTCGGTCATGTACACATGATGTTCCCAAGAGCGCTCAAGAATCTATAAAATCTGATTTCTACTATCCCGTTCTGGACAGAATTCTTGTAGAGCTTGATAGACGATTCACCGCCAATTCCAGTTGGCTTTCTGCACTAACTGCTTGTGACACAAAGAATGAACATGTTCTTGATGATAAACTGATCTGCAACTATTTTCACTATGGATCAACGGGCACCAATTCTGGCAATCTGGATGCAGAAGTCGAAGTTGCCAAGAAGCACTTTGCACCAAAAAATTGACTTACTTACTAAGGGGTTCCCAGTTTTCACTTTCTATTGTAGATATTGTGTTGAGCCTTCCAGTTTCTACAGCATCAAAGGAGAGGTACCTCTCTGTGCTCAAGAGAGTAAAGGACTATGTATGATCCACAGTGGGAGCAGGGCACTTAAATAACTTGGCAACTTTAGCCTGTGAATGTGAAACTTCAAAACACCTGGATATCAGGCCATTGGCAGCTTTGCCAAGATGAGACCAGGGCGTTATCTATTGTTTTAGCTTGTCTCTGGGGTCGTTTTTGTTTGTTTGCAATCATTTCTTTACCTTTAAGCATTCCTGGAACAAATTAACTGTCTCATTCTCCTCTTCGCAATTTGGAACACAAGACATTTAAAAAACAACAATTATTGCAGGGGTAAGCAGGTTTTATTTATCTCTACTAAAGAGAGTGTACAAAGTATCAAACGTGTATTTCTGAGATCTGTGTTAGAGCTCCAGAACTGATACCTCAAGACTTGGGACTAGGAATATTTTGCTGTAGTATCTCCTGATTGTTCTAAACTTACATATAAACTTAAAATATGGCTTTAAATGGTGTGTGTGTGTGTGTGTGTGTGTATTTTTTCTTTCTTTAGATAGGAATTAGATACAATGCTCCTGTCAGCTAATTTCAAGGTTATTATCTGCAGAAAAACTAGAGTTTTCTGGTGCCAAAGTAGCCCCCAGAATCACAGTTAAAGTTGTCCCCCACAACCAAAATTTGAAAGAGCATCCCTGTTTTTAGCCCCTACTGCTTTTCTTGGAAGGCTGTTCCAGAACTTCACTCCTCTGATGGTTAGAAACCCTGGGCCATCAACAAGTTTAGGCTTGAAATTAGACAGTTTATATCCATTTGTTTTTGTGCCAGTATTGGCACTTAACTTAAATAACTCCTCCCCCTCCCTGGTATGTATCCCTCTGATGTATTTATAGGGAGCAATCACATCTCTCTTCAGCCTTCCTTTGGTTAGGCTAAACAAGCCAAGCTTGTTCTCTCATAAAGTAGGTTTTCCATTCCTTGGATCATCCTAGTTGCCCTTCTCTGCACCTCTTCCAGTTTGAATTCATCCTTCTTAACCATGGGAGACCAGAACTGCACACAGCATTCCAGGTGAGGTCTCACCAGTGCCTTGTGTAATGGTACTAACACCTCCTTATCTCTACTGGAAATACCTCGCCTGATGCATCCTAGGACTGCATTAGCCTTTTTCACGGCTGCATCACATTAGCAGCTCATAGTCCTCCTGTGATCAACCAATACACCCAGGTCTTTCTCCTCCTCTCTCGCTTCCAACTGGCAAATCCCCGCTGATAGCAAAAATTCTTGTTAGTCCCTAAATGCATGACCTTGCACTTTGCACTATTACATTTAATCCCATTTCTATTACTCCAGTTAACAAGGTCATCCAGATCTTCTTGTATGATATTCCGGTCCTCCTCCGTATTGGTAATGCCTCCCAATTTTGTATCATCCACACATTTTATTAGCACAATCCCACTTTTTGTGCCAAGATCATTAATAAAAATGTTAAATAAGATTGGTCCCAAGATTGATCCACTAATAACCTCCCTCTAGCCTGACAGTTCACCTTTCAGTACGACACGTTGTAGTCTCCCCTTTAACCAGTTTCTTATCCACCTTTCAACTGCCATATTAATCTCAGTCTTCTCCAATTTCACTAATTTCCCCTGTGGAACTGTGTCAAATGCCTTACTGAAATCCAGGTAGATTAGATCTATTGCATTTCCTTTGTCTAAAAAATCAGTTATCTTCTCAACAAAGGAGATCAGGTTGGTCTGGCATGATCTACCTTTTGTAAAACCATGTTGCATTTTATTCCAGTGACTCTGAAAAAGATATGGAGGTCATGGTGGAAAATCAGTTGAACATGAGCTCCCAGTGTGATGGTGTGACCAAAAGAGCTAATGTGATCCTGGGATGCATAAACAGGGAATCTCAAGTAGGAGTGGAGATTATTTTACCTCTATATTTGGCACTAATGCAACTGCTGGTTGTCCAGTTCTGGTGCCCACAATTCAAGATAGATGTAGATAAATTGGAGAAGTGTCAGAGAAGAGCCACAGGAATGATTAAAGGATGAGAAAACCTGCATTATAGTGAAAGACTCAAGGAGCATTTCAATCTATTTAGCTTAACAAAGAGAAGGGCAAGGGATGATTTGGTTACAGTCTATAATTACCTAAATGGGGAACAAATATTTAATAATGAGCTCTTCAATCTAGCAGAGAAAGGTCTAACACAATCCAATGGCTGGAAGTTGAAGCTAGACAAATTCAGACGGGAAGCAAGATGTAAATTTTTAACAGTGAGAGTAATTGAACATTGGAACAATTTACCAATGATCATGGTGGATTCTCCATGACTGACAATTTTTCAGTCAAGACTGGATGTTTTTCTAGAAGATCTGCTCTAGGAATTATTTGGAGGAAGTTCTCTGGCCTGTGTTATAGATGATCACAATGGTCCCTTCTGGCCTTGGAATCTAGTAGGAGGAAAGGTTTTTCATAGATTCATAATTAGTCCCTTCTTCAGTTATTCTGTCTCAACATCGCTGAGGTTGGATTTAAGGTTTTATGCTACGATGGGACTTGGATAAGGTTGCGTTTATGTCAGGGTGGCTTCTGAGACCTTCTCCACTCAGTTCCCAAGAACTCAGCTCAACTCTGAACTCATTCCTGAGGTTTCTTTATTGGTATACAATCAAACTATCCTTGAGTTGATCAGGTTCAAGCCTAGAGGATGGGTACAGGGTATACCACACATCCAACGTACATAATCATGAATCAGCTTATATACACACTTATATATAATACTACTGGTTACCACATCACACACTTAATGATTGGTCTCCTATTTTTTGTAGACAGCCCCCGTCTAGATCATGAGCTGTTCATGTGTTGCACTACATGCTCAGCCACAGCTGCAAGCTATCACACTTACCACCCTACTATCTCTTTTCTACGAGCTGCATCTCTTACATATTTACAAGGCTACTGGAAAGTCAGGCTTTGGCCATTATTTCATGTCCTTGCTCAGAACAGACCTCCAGCCGAGTGTTCTATCTGCCACGCGCACCTACTGAAATGCAAACGATTGCCCTAAAGGGGCCTGGGATGTGGCACTGCCAGCTGTAAGAGCAACAGGTGTAAACCTAACTCGCTGTACGATGGAGCTGGATACGTTTATGAATGGGATCTCATGACGGGGTTGCCTGCAGCAGCAGCAGACTGGCTCAGTGACGCAGGCAGGCCCTTCCAGCCCTACACAAGGGATGGAGGAGACTTCTCCTGAAACTGGCAATTTTTCCTTTGAACACTAACAGGGCTGTTCCCCACTCTTGGGATGTTGCTGCACACCCCACAAATGCAGGAATACTTTGGCAAGCTCTGACCACTGGGGAGCCCTGGTACTATCCAGGAAAGGCTGTGTAAGGGGATGTGGCTTCCCGTGCACCCTCAGTTCCCTCCGTAATGAGTTGCTATCACCAGCCCCAAGATACAAACTGACATGCGCATGATTCTCTCCGGTGCCACAACTCAGACAGTCATCAAGCCCTCGGATCGCTACCCCTTCCTGCTTCTCCACGTGGGCACCAATGATACTGCCAGGAATGACCTTGAGCCGATCACTGCAGTCTACGGGCTCTGGGAAGAAGGATAAAGGAGTTTGAGGCACAAGTGGTGTTCTCATCCATCCTCCCTGTGGAAGGAAAAGGCCGGGGTAGAGACCCGTTGAATTGTGGAAGTCAATGAATGGCTACGCAGGTGGTGTCGGAGAGAAGGCTTTGGATTCTTTGACCATGGGATGCTGTTCCAAGAAGGAGGAGTGCTAGGCAGAGACAGGCTCCACCTAACAAAGAGAGGAAAGAGCATTTTCGCAAGCAGGCTGGCTAACCTAGTGAGGAGGGCTTTAAACTAGGTTCACTGGGGGAAGGAGACCAAAGCCCTGAGGTAAGTGGGGACGTGGGATACCGGGAGGAAGCACGAGCAGGAGAGCACAAGAGGGGAGGGCTCCTGGCTCATACTGAGAAAGCAGAATGATCAGTGAGTTAGTTTAAGTGCCTATACACAAATGCAAGAAGCCTGGGAAACAAGCAGGGAGAACTGGAAGTCCTGGCAAAGTCAAGGAATTATGACGTGATTGAAATAACAGAGAATTGGTGGGATAACTCACATGACTGGAGCACTGTCATTGATGGACATAAACTGTTCAGGAAGGACAGGCAGGGCAGAAAAGGTGGGGGAGTTGCATTGTATGTAAGAGAGCAGTATGACTGCTCAGAGCTCTGGTATGAAACTGCAGGAAAAACCTCACAGTCTGTGGATTAAGTTTAGAAGTGTGAGCAACAAAGGTGATGTCGTGGTGGGAGTCTGCTATAGACCACCAGATCAGGGGGCTGTGGTAGACGAGGCTTTCTTCCGGCAACGAATGGAAGTTACTAGATTGCAGGCCCTGGTTCTCATGGGAGACTTCAATCGCCCTGACATCCGGTGGGAGAGCAATACAGCGGTGCACAGACAATCCAAGAAGTTTTTGGAAGGTGTAGGGGACAATTTCCTGGTGCAAATACTGGAGGAACCAACTTGGGGCAAAGTTCTTCTTGACCTTCTGCTCACAAGCCAGGAAGAATTAGTAGGGGAAGCAAAAGTGGATGGGAACCTGGGAGGCAGTGACCATGAGATGGTCGAGTTCAGGATCCTAAAACAAGGAAGAAAGGAGAGCAGCAGAATATGGACGCTGGACTTCAGAAAAGCAGACTTTGACTCCCTCAGGGAACTGATGGGCAGGATCCCCTGGGAGAATAACATGAGGGGGAAAGGAGTCCAGGAGAGCTGGCTGTATTTTAAAGAATTCTTATTGAGGTTACAGGAACAAACCATCCCTATGTGTAGAAAGAATAGTAAATATGACAGGCAACCAACTTGGCTTAACAGTGAAATCCTTGCTGATCTTAAACACTAAAAAGAAGCTTACAAGAAGTGGAAGATTTGGACAAATGACCAGGGAGGAGCAATAAAATATTGCTCGAACATGCAGGGGTGTAATCAGGAAGACCAAGGCACAATTGGAGTTGCAGCTAGCAAGAGATGTTAAGAGTAACAAGAAGGGTTTCTTCAGGTATATTAGCAACAAGAAGAAGGTCAAGGAAAGTGTGGGCCCCTTACTGAATGAGGGAGGCAACCCAGTGACACAGGATGTGGAAAAAGCTAATGTACTCAATGCTTTTTTTGCCTCTGTCTTCACGAAAAAGGTCAGCTCCCAGACTGCTGCACTGGGCAGCACAGGATGGGGAGGAGGTGACTAGCCCTCTGTGGAGAAAGAAGTGGTTCGGGACTATTTAGAAAAGCTGGACGAGCACAAAAGTCCATGGGGCCGGATGTACTGCATCTGAGGGTGCTTAAAGAGTTGGCGCATGTGATTGCAGAGCCATTGGCCATTATCTTTGAAAACTCGTGGCGATCGGGGGAGGTCCCGGACGACTGGAAAAAGGCTAATGTAGTGCCCATCTTTAAAAAGGGGAAGAAGGAGGATCCTGGGAACTACAGGCCAGTCAGCCTCACCTCAGTCCCTGGAAAAATCATGGAGCAGGTCCTCAAGGAATCAATCTGAAGCACTAGGAGGAGACGAAAGTGAGCAGGAATAGTCAGCATGGATTCACCAAGAGCAAGTCATGCCTGACTAATATAATTGCCTTCTGTGACGAGATAACTGGTTCTATAGATGAGGGAAAAGCAGTGGACGTGTTGTTCCTTGACTTTAGCAAAGCTTTTGACATGGTCTCCCACAGTATTCTTCCCTGCAAGTTAAAGAAGTATGGGCTGGATGAATGGACTATAAGGTGGATAGAAAGCTAGCTAGATAGTCAGGATCAACGGGTAGTGATCAAGGGTTCCATGTCTAGCTGGCAGCCGGTATAAAGCCGAGTGCCCCAAGGGTCGGTCCTGGGGCCGGTTTTGTTCAATATCTTCATAAATGATCTGGAGGATGGTGTGGATTGCACCCTCAGCAAGTTTGCAGATGACACTAAACTGGGAGGAGTGGTAGATATGCTGGAGGGTAGGGATAGGATACAGAGGGCCCTAGACAAATTAGAGGATTGGGCCAAAAGAAATCTGATGAGGTTCAACAAGGACAAGTGCAGAGTCCTGCACTTAGGACAGAAGAATCCCATGCACCGCTACAAACTAAGGACTGAATGGCTCGGCAGCAGTTCTGCAGAAAAGGACCTAGGGGTTACAATGGACGAGAAGATGGATATAAGTCAACAGTGTGCCCTTGTTGCCAAGAAGGCCAATGGCATTTTGGGATGTATAAGTAGGGGCATTGCCAGTAGATCGAGGGACGTGATCGTTCCCCTCTATTCGACATTGGTGAGGCCTCATCTGGAGTACTGTGTCCAGTTTTGGGCCCCCCACTACAAGAAGGATGTGGAAAAATTGGAAAGAGTTCAGCGGAGGGCAACAAAAATGATTAGGGGACTGGAACACATGACTTATGAGGAGAGGCTGAGGGAACTGGGATTGTTTAGTGTGCGGAAGAGAAGAATGAGGGGGGATTTGATAGCTGCTTTCAACTACCTGAAAGGTGGTTCCAAAGAGGATGGATCTAGACTGTTCTCAGTGGTAGCAGATGACAGAACAAGGAGTAATGGTCTCAAGTTGCAGTGGGGGAGGTTTAGGTTGGATATTAGGAAAAACTTTTTCACTAGGAGGGTGGTGAAACACTGGAATGCGTTACCTAGGGAGGTGGTGGAATCTCCTTCCTTAGTTATTTTTAAGGTCAGGCTTGACAAAGCCCTGGCTGGGATGATTTAGTTGGGGATTGGTCCTGCTTTGAGCAGGGGGTTGGACTAGATGACCTCCTGAGGTCCCTTCCAACCCTGATACTCTGTGATTCTATGATATGCTGCATTCCCTGGTGCAGAAGCACATCTGGGTACATTTATCCTATTGCCCGGTGTTTCCTCCAGCAGTATGAACTATCCTCTCTGGTTATTTCTGTGCTTTGTGAGAAAGTGGGACAAGGACATGTGCCAAAGTCCACTCGGCCTGACGAAGAGGCTAGGAAGACCAGAGTTGTTGAGATGCAGAAAAGCTTCCAAGCTACTTTCTGAACCATTCATTGTATTATTTATGTCTGTCACGTCCTCTCTTATTCACATACTTTCAAATGTCATAATCCCAGTCCTTTCAATCTCCGCTGGTCAGAGCATGTTTCCAGGCCCTTGGTCACTCTCACTGCCCTTCTCAGAACCGCCAGTTCTGCAATATCCTTTCTGAGATGGGCTAACTAGCACTGCAGACGGCATCCAGGGCAGACGGAGTTAGGTAAAGGCATTATGTTTGTTTTCAGTATTATTCTCCATCCCATTCCGTCAGTGGCACTTTTTATAGTGGTGGTGGGGGCGGGGGAGGGGGGGTGGGGGGGGCTGAAAGCCAGCTAAGGAAACTAAACCATGTGTCAGGTTTCAGAGTAGCAGCCGTGTTAGTCTGTATCCGTATAAAGAAAAGGAGTACTTGTGGCACCTTAGAGGCTAACAAATTTGTTAGAGCATAAGCTTTCGTGATCTACAGCTCACTTCATCAGATGCAGCCGATGAAGTGAGCTGTAGCTCACGAAAGCTTATGCTCAAATAAATTGACAGGTTTCAGAGTAACAGCCGTGTTAGTCTGTATTCACAAAAAGAAAAGGAGGACTTGTGGCACCTTAGAGACTAACCAATTTATTTGAGCATAAGCTTTCGTGAGCTACAGCATCCGATGAAGTGAGCTGTAACTCACGAAAGCTTATGCTCAAATAAATTGGTTAGTCTCTAAGGTGCCACAAGTCCTCCTGTTCTTTAAACCATGTGTGTGTGTGTGTCCAAAAGCAAAGTGCAATTCCCGCTCACACCACACGGGTGCAGCACAGCTCCAGGATTCACGGAATAACGCTAACTTCGTCCTGACAGCACCAGCAAACTTTCCACAGTGTAACCTGGGGGTGCAGCTGCACCCGCCGCACCCCTAGTTCCTGCACCTGTGCATTGGTTCACATCCCGGCATCTCGTTTGCTTTTCCGACCACAGCTGCCCACTGCGCACTCTGCAACGACGCCAAGGTCCCTTCCTTAATTGATACAGTTCATTTAGAGCCCTGCAAGGTGTATGAGTAATTTAATCTTTTCCCTCCAATGTGCAATGCTTTGTGTTTTTCAACACTGAATTTCATCGGCCATCGTGTTGCCCATTTCCTGGCTTTGTTAGGTCTCTCAAATTCCTCATAGTGCTCTCTGGCCCTGGCTAATCTAAATAATTGTTTGACAATGTATGGACTATAAGGTGGATAGAAAGTTGGCTAGATTGTCGGGCTCAATGGGTAGTGATCAATGGCTCCATGTCTAGTTGGCAGCCGGTATCAAGTGGAGTGCCCCAAGGGTCGGTCCTGGGGCCGGTTTTGTACAATATCTTCATAAATGATCTGGAGGATGGTGTGGATTGCACCCTCAGCAAGTTTGCAGATGACACTAAACTGGGAGGAGAGGTAGATAGGCTGGAGGGTAGGGATAGGATACAGAGGGACCTAGACAAATTAGAGGATTGGGCCAAAAGAAATCTGATGAGGTTCAACAAGGACAAGTGCAGAGTCCTGCACTTAGGACGGAAGAACCCAATGCACAGCTACAGACTAGGGACCAATGGCTCGGCAGCAGTTCTGCAGAAAAGGACCTAGGGGTGACAGTGGACGAGAAGCTGGATATGAGTCAGCAGTGTGCCCTTGCTGCCAAGAAGGCCAATGGCATTTTGGGCTGTATACATAGGGGCATTGCCAGCAGATCGAGGGATGTGATCGTCCCCCTCTATTCGACATTGGTGAGGCCTCATCTGGAGTACTGTGTCCAGTTTTGGGCCCCACACTACAAGAAGGATGTGGAAAAATTGGAAAGAGTCCAGCGGAGGGCAACAAAAATTATTAGGGGTCTGGAACACATGACTTATGAGGAGAGGCTGAGGGAACTGGGATTGTTTAGTCTGCGGAAGAGAAGAATGAGGGGGGATTTGATAGCTGCTTTCAACTACCTGAAAGGGGGTTCCAAAGAGGATGGCTCTAGACTGTTCTCAATGGTAGCAGATGACAGAACAAGGAGTAATGGTCTCAAATTGCAGTGGGGGAGGTTTAGGTTGGAGATTAGGAAAAACTTTTTCACTAGGAGGGTGTTGAAACACTGGAATGCGTTACCTAGGGAGGTGGTGGAATCTCCTTCCTTAGTTATTTTTAAGGTCAGGCTTGACAAAGCCCTGGCTGGGATGATTTAGTTGGGGATTGGTCCTGCTTTGAGCAGGGGTTGGACTAGATATCTCCTGAGGTCCCTTCCAACCCTGATACTCTGTGATTCTATGAATGTAGAATACGCATAACATTGAAGAATTAAAGTTAGCTTAAGTTTGGGTAAGGAAGTGTGTGTGTGTGTGTGTGTGTGTGTGTGTGTGTGTGTGTGTGTGTGTGTGTGTGTGTGTGTGTGTGTGTGTGTGTGTGTGTGTGTGTTAAAGAAAACCAGTGAGTAGCAAGCAGAAGGAAGGCCTTGAAAATAATGAGCTATAAGGCCAGAAGGACCAAAGTACGGCGGATGTCTGGTTCCAAGAATAACTAACAAAATGAGGGGCGGTTTCTAAAAAGGCCTCTGACCGAGAGAGGTGACTGCAGATGGTTTTCAACAAGACAAGAAGAATCTCTCTTAAAAGGAGCCAACATGGACCTTCCCACCCCACCCATCAGAGTTATTTCCAGCGCTTAATTTGTAATGAAAGAGATGCTGGGGCTGAAGCAATTTTTTTACATTCATAACTGATGCAGCAAGCCCAGAGGCGCCAGGGCTCTGACCTGCCGGGCCCAGAGGCGCCGGGGCTCTGACCTGCCAGGCCGAGAGGTGCCGGGGCTCTGAACTGCCGGGCCCAGAGGAGCCGGGGCTCTGATCTGCCGGGCCGAGAGGTGCCGGGGCTCTGACCTGCCGGGCCGAGAGGTGCCGGGGCTCTGACCTGCCGGGCCGAGAGGTGCCGGGGCTCTGACCTGCCAGGCCCAGAGGCGCCGGGGCTCTGACCTGCCAGGCCCAGAGGTGCCGGGGCTCTGACCTGCCGGGCCCAGAGGTGCCGGGGCTCTGACCTGCCGGGCCCAGAGGAGCCGGGGCTCTGACCTGCCAGGCCCAGAAGAGCCGGGGCTCTGACCTGCCAGGCCCAGAGGTGCCGGGGCTCTGACCTGCCGGGCCGAGAGGTGCCGGGGCTCTGACCTGCCAGGCCGAGAGGTGCCGGGGCTCTGACCTGCCGGGCCGAGAGGCGCCGGGTCTCTGAGCTGCCGGGCCCAGAGGCACCGGGGCTCTGACCTGCCAGGCCGAGAGGTGCCGGGGCTCTGACCTGCCGGGCCCAGAGTTGCCGGGGCTCTGACCTGCCAGGCCCAGAAGAGCCGGGGCTCTGACCTGCCAGGCCCAGAGGTGCCGGGGCTCTGACCTGCTGGGCCGAGAGGTGCCGGGGCTCTGACCTGCCAGGCCGAGAGGTGCCGGGGCTCTGACCTGCCGGGCCGAGAGGCGCTGGGTCTCTGAGCTGCCGGGCCCAGAGGCACCGGGGCTCTGACCTGCCAGGCCGAGAGGTGCCGGGGCTCTGACCTGCCGGGCCCAGAGGAGCCGGGGCTCTGACCTGCCGGGCCCAGAGGCGCCGGGGCTCTGACCTGCCAGGCCCAGAGGCGCCAGGGCTCTGACCTGCCGGGCCCAGAGGCGCCGGGGCTCTGACCTGCCAGGCCGAGAGGTGCCGGGGCTCTGACCTGCCAGGCCGAGAGGTGCCGGGGCTCTGACCTGCCGGGCCGAGAGGCGCCAGGGCTCTGACCTGCCGGGCCGAGAGGCGCTGGGTCTCTGAGCTGCCGGGCCCAGAGGCACCGGGGCTCTGACCTGCCGGGCCCAGAGGAGCCGGGGCTCTGACCTGCCAGGCCGAGAGGTGCCGGGGCTCTGACCTGCCGGGCCGAGAGGTGCCGGGGCTCTGACCTGCCAGGCCCAGAGGCGCCGGGGCTCTGAACTGCCAGGCCCAGAGGTGCCGGGGCTCTGAACTGCCGGGCCCAGACGTGTCGGGGCTCTGAACTGCCGAACCCAGAGGTGCCGGGGCTCTGACCTGCCAGGCCCAGAGGTGCCGGGGCTCTGACCTGCCGGGCCCAGAGGTGCCGGGGCTCTGACCTGCCGGGCCCAGAGGCGCTGGGTCTCTGAGCTGCCGGGCCCAGAGGCACCGGGGCTCTGACCTGCCGGGCCGAGAGGTGCCGGGGCTCTGACCTGCCAGGCCCAGAGGTTCCGGGGCTCTGACCTGCCGGGCCCAGAGGAGCCGGGGCTCTGACCTGCAGGCCCAGAGGCGCCGGGGCTCTGACCTGCCGGGCCCAGAGGCGCCGGGGCTCTGACCTGCCGGGCCCAGAGGCGCCGGGACTCTGACCTGCCAGGCCGAGAGGTGCCGGGGCTCTGACCTGCCAGGCCCAGAGGTGCCGGGGCTCTGACCTGCCGGGCCCAGAGGTGCCGGGGCTCTGACCTGCCAGGCCCAGAGGTGCCGGGGCTCTGACCTGCCGGGCCCAGAGGTGCCGGGGCTCTGACCTGCCGGGCCGAGAGGTGCCGGGGCTCTGACCTGCCGGGCCCAGAGTTGCCGGGGCTCTGACCTGCCAGGCCCAGAAGAGCCGGGGCTCTGACCTGCCAGGCCCAGAGGTGCCGGGGCTCTGACCTGCTGGGCCGAGAGGTGCCGGGGCTCTGACCTGCCAGGCCGAGAGGTGCCGGGGCTCTGACCTGCCGGGCCGAGAGGCGCTGGGTCTCTGAGCTGCCGGGCCCAGAGGCACCGGGGCTCTGACCTGCCAGGCCGAGAGGTGCCGGGGCTCTGACCTGCCGGGCCCAGAGGAGCCGGGGCTCTGACCTGCCGGGCCCAGAGGTGCCGGGGCTCTGACCTGCCAGGCCCAGAGGCGCCAGGGCTCTGACCTGCCGGGCCCAGAGGCGCCGGGGCTCTGACCTGCCGGGCCCAGAGGCGCCGGGGCTCTGACCTGCCAGGCCGAGAGGTGCCGGGGCTCTGACCTGCCAGGCCGAGAGGTGCCGGGGCTCTGACCTGCCGGGCCGAGAGGCGCCAGGGCTCTGACCTGCCGGGCCGAGAGGCGCTGGGTCTCTGAGCTGCCGGGCCCAGAGGCACCGGGGCTCTGACCTGCCAGGCCCAGAGGTGCTGGGGCTCTGACCTGCCGGGCCCAGAGGAGCCGGGGCTCTGACCTGCCAGGCCGAGAGGTGCCGGGGCTCTGACCTGCCGGGCCGAGAGGTGCCGGGGCTCTGACCTGCCAGGCCCAGAGGCGCCGGGGCTCTGACCTGCCAGGCCCAGAGGTGCCGGGGCTCTGAACTGCCGGGCCCAGACGTGTCGGGGCTCTGAACTGCCGAACCCAGAGGTGCCGGGGCTCTGACCTGCCAGGCCCAGAGGTGCCGGGGCTCTGACCTGCCGGGCCCAGAGGTGCCGGGGCTCTGACCTGCCGGGCCCAGAGGTGCCGGGGCTCTGACCTGCCGGGCCCAGAGGCGCTGGGTCTCTGAGCTGCCGGGCCCAGAGGCACCGGGGCTCTGACCTGCCGGGCCGAGAGGTGCCGGGGCTCTGACCTGCCAGGCCCAGAGGTTCCGGGGCTCTGACCTGCCGGGCCCAGAGGAGCCGGGGCTCTGACCTGCAGGCCCAGAGGCGCCGGGGCTCTGACCTGCCGGGCCCAGAGGCGCCGGGGCTCTGACCTGCCGGGCCCAGAGGCGCCGGGACTCTGACCTGCCAGGCCGAGAGGTGCCGGGGCTCTGACCTGCCAGGCCCAGAGGTGCCGGGGCTCTGACCTGCCGGGCCCAGAGGTGCCGGGGCTCTGACCTGCCAGGCCCAGAGGTGCCGGGGCTCTGACCTGCCGGGCCCAGAGGTGCCGGGGCTCTGACCTGCCGGGCCCAGAGGTGCCGGGGCTCTGACCTGCCGGGCCAAGAGGCGCCGGGGCTCTGACCTGCCAGGCCCCGAGGTGCCGGGGCTCAGCCCTGGCACAAATTAAGTAGTGTTTTTCTCCTATATGAATCCAGGTGCAACAAAAAAGCAGCTGGTCAGGAGGAAGGAGGGAAAGAGATGAGGAAAGGCCTTGGGGAGAAAGGAGGTTATGAATCTTATCTGGATTAAGACTGGAAATCAGGGTGAACTGTCGCCAATTGGTTTTTAGCTGAAGTCAGTAACTGGCAACATTGTTTGTTTGTTAAAGGGAAACTCTTAAAGGGTTTATTGCTAATACCTGATCACGTTGGGGCCGATCAATACGGGTCTAAGCATCTCTGGGTTGAGCCCATTTGTAAGTATCTTGATCAAGAGCTTACCAATGTTTTGTTACTGTTTGGCTGTAATAAATTGCTTATTAATAGGGCCCTTAGAATCATAGAATCATAGAATCATAGAATATCAGGGTTGGAAGGGACCCCTGAAGGTCATCTAGTCCAACCCCCTGCTCGAAGTTTTCAGTTTTTATTTTATTTAATTTTTTCTGGGAATTTACCAGTGTGTTTTACCACAACAACAAGAACAGATGAAAATAGTGCAAAAAATCTATAAAGAATTTTTCTGGGTAAATATTGGGGTTTATTTTGGTGGATGGAAAGACGGGGGAAAAGTATTCAGTAGATTAATGCTTTGAATTCCGTTCATCAGGGTGGTTTGCTGCAGAACTAAAACAGAACGCCGTCTCAGAGCTTAAGAACACAATACATCTGTAATCCCCAAGCAAAACTTTTCATTTGAATAAACAGTTTACTGTTGTAGACTTAGAACTATGAGCCTATAACTATTTACATTTAATAATTGGGCCCCACCATTTGCAGCACATACACTCAACTCCATCCTTTTTTCCTGTTTTTGTTTTTGTTTAAACTTTTGAATACTTCCTTGTGTTCTGAACCATATTCTGATTCCGATTTTTGTTTTCTTCCCATTTTAGTGTGTGTCAAATCTTTATCTGCTAACAGCTTGAAATGTTTACACGGTGGGCATGAGATTCATCAGTACGTTCAGATGCGCAGTCACTTCAGCGCTTGCCTGTGTGCCTGTTTGTTTAGTGTGTGTATCTTCTGGACTAATACAGAGCCTTATTTCCACAGGCAGCTTTGCACACACACAGGCTAAAGTATTCTCGTAACACAGATATCTCATGGAATGGATTGTATTTTCTTAATACAACAAGTTATTTTTTATATATTTGGATATTACAAAAATAGGGTGAAAATCAGAAAAAATGGAATAATGCTTTTGTAAAACCTGGGCAATTTCCAGTGAAAATCAGTTTAAATGGAAAACGAAGGGGCTTACTTATTAGTTAGGCTTTCCAGGCATGGTTAGAGAAATTCTGTAAGCCCCATTTGGCCTTTGGATTTAATAAAGGAATTTCTGAGTAAATCAGGGTTTCCCTCGATGCCAGTGCAGAGGTGGAGTCTGGAGTGTCACCCAGAAGCATAGGACAAGTTTGAACTACAGACAGGAGAGACCAATACTTATAACTTTAAATACAATAACGATACATGCATACAGATAGTATCATCATAACCAGCAAATCATAACCTTCCCATAGACATCCCACTTGACCTCCTTTGTACCAGATTTGGTGCAACTACAGGACCTTGGTTGCAACAATGATCTCTATATGGTCACACTTCATGTCAATAACGTCACAGGCGGTCAGGGCGTTTCCGGGACCTCCCGGAATCAAAGATGCGACTGGGAGGCATCTCCATCAGCATACAGAATGGAAAATAGAGATTCCAAGGCAAGAACTGCACTGAACTCTGGGACCAGAAAAGCAGGGAAGCACTGCATCCTGGGGGATCTCTGCTCCAGATGTTAATGAACCTATGCCTGCACACACCCAGCTCAGCAGATATCAGACCAATTCTAGTAATGAATCCTTGACTGATATCCAAAATACTGAAGCAACCTAGTTGCATTGTGAGCTCCCTGGAAGAAACACCACCCATAGCCATGAGTGATCAGCTCCTATTGTAAAAGGAAAAGGAGTACTTGTGGCACCTTAGAGACTAACCAATTTAAGAAAACCCTTGATTCATCAGTTTACACATAAACAAATCTAGTGTTCTCCCTTGAACCACTGTATTTTCCTTACAAAAACCCCTACTCACGCTCCAGTAAGTGTTCTGATGCCTGGATCCAAACTCTGAATCAGTTCCACTGGGATTTCATCTTCTCCTGCCTGATTGTGCTGGGGGCTCTGTCTGTCTCCAGCACTCAGGACCCTGAGCTACCACCATCCCCTGGGAACCCTGACCAGTTCAAGCCTCCTGGAGTGGGTGAGATCTCTCTCTCTCTTGCTCTCTGTTTTCTTTTCTACCTCAGGCAGGTATAGTTCTTTATATATGATTTTTGTAACCTGTAATAATGTAACTGTTATGTTGGTTTAGGCTCTCCTTGTGTAGTTATCACTATTATTCAATAAATAACTTTTACGGTTAAGCTGGTTGCTTCCCTCTCTCTCTCTGCACTTTACTCTTTGTGTTTTTAGCTTCCCCCATTTTCTCTGCAGCAACACTTCTTTTACCTAAGCTAAAGATCCCTGCAGCGCCCCAAAATACTGTGGCGTTTGCTCATCAAGTGGGTTATGACCAGAACAATTGTGACGTGAAAGCGGGGAGAGGGACGTGCTGAAGCTGTGGCATATAAGGGTGGCAGCTCGAAAGTGCTGCTTCGACCAGTCCACCAACATGTCCGCTGAGTCCAGGGCTCACAGCCGTGCCAGCATGTCCACACTGCAGTGTGAACCTGCGGTAACAACGGCTGCACCCGGGGCTCACAGCCGTGCCAGCATGTCCACACTGCAGTGTGAACCTGCGGTAACAACGGCTGCACCCGGGCTCACAGCCGTGCCAGCATGTCCACACTGCAGTGTGAACCTGCGGTAACAACGGCTGCACCTGGGCTCACAGCCGTGCCAGCATGTCCACACTGCAGTGTGAACCTGCGGTAACAACGGCTGCACCCGGGGCTCACAGCCGTGCACGCATGTCCACACTGCAGTGTGAATCTGCGGTAACAACGGCTGCACCCGGGCTCACAGCCGTGCCAGCATGTCCACACTGCAGTGTGAACCTGCGGTAACAACGGCTGCACCCGGGCTCACAGCCGTGCCAGCATGTCCACACTGCAGTGTGAACCTGCGGTAACAACGGCTGCACCTGGGCTCACAGCCGTGCCAGCATGTCTGCTGAGCCCAGGGGCATATAAGGGGGGGCAGCTTGAAAGTGCTGATTGACCTGGTCCACTCAGATTTGCTCTGTTAATGTGTGTGTGTGTGTGTGTGTGTGTGTGTACGCACTGGATAGCTCCATTGGGAGGGGACTTGCAGAAGGGAGAAGTAGTGCGATAGCACGGGGGGGAAAATAAAACTATTTCCCCATGCTTATTCCCCCCCTCTCCCCGCCCGGCTCCCACTGTCGCTCACACCTTCTTGTTGGCTGTTGGAGGTGGGCCATCCTGATTGTCACTACAGGGGGATTTTCTCTGCTGCTGGTAATAGCTCACCTTAATTGATCACTCTTGTTATAGTGTGTATGGTAACGCCCATTGTTTCACATTCTCTGAGTATATATATCTATGTATATCTTCCTACTGTATTTTCCCCTGCATACATCCGATGAAGTGGGTTTTAGCCCACAAAAGCTTATGCTCAAATAAATTTGTTAGTCTCTAAGATGCCACAAGTACTCCTCGTTCTTTTTCCTAATAAATGAGCATACCCCAAAGTAACGGGCAAATTTGGTAACACCCTGCAAGCCAGAATAGAAGCTTCTTGTGCATAAAGTATCACTCGGGCTTTTCCCCATTATTCTGCCTCTCTGTGTACGCTTGCCCAATAATATTCACATTAGGATGGAACATAGTATAAACACCACGCAATACCTCTCACTGATCTTTACCAGTAGTCAATATAATATCACATGGTATATTGTGGAAATCCTCAGCAGACATACACTCCCTTAATAATGTTATAAAATCATCCTGAGTTAAGCGGGGTGTAATAGACACACGGGTGAGACATTCTAGTACTGACTCCTTGTTACATTTCACAAGCTGTCTGCCTAACGCCCGCGCTTGTTCTGGTGTCAGAACTTTATCCCCCTCTTTTACCATGGGGGGTTGGTCACTCTGACCATGATACCTGGTGACTGAAGTCACAATCGGGGCCATTGGAGGGGCTTCTTCCATCCATGGTGCAGTAGGTTTTACCGAGTGTGCCCGCTCCTTGGCAGCACAAGGGGTATACTGAGGGGGATAAACAGCTTCCCCTTCTTCCATTTCTTTAGTAAATTCCCAGCTCCCCTCCTTGTTTCAGGGGATCCTGGTGTCTGGCACTATGTAGACCTCTACAGGAGCTCAGCTCCAGCTGTAGCTCTTCTGTAGTTCTTTTGCATTCCCTATGATCTGTTTTTTGAGCAGCATTTTCTCTGACCTCTTGCATCAGCCTTCTAATGGCTGCTTGGGTTTCCTTAAGTTCCAGGCTATGGATTTCTGCAGCGCTGTCTGCTGTAGTGGCCTGTCTGTGAGCCTGTGCCACTCGTGATTCCAGCTGCAAGATCTGATTAGGTTTCAGAGTAGCAGCTATGAATTAGTCCGTATCCACAAAAAGAAAAGGAGGACTTGTGGCACCTTAGAGACTAACAAATTTATTTGAGCATAAGCTTTCGTGAGCTACAGCTCACTTCATTGGATGCATACAGTGGAAAATACAAGAGGAAGATATGTATATACACAGAGAACATGAAACGATGGGTGTTACCATACAGACTCTAACAAGAGTGATCAGGAAAGGTGAGCTATTACCAGCAGGAGGGGGGGGGAAAGAAACCTTTTGTAGTGATAATCAAGGTGGGCCATTTCCAGCACTTTACAAGAACAGTAGGAGGGGAAATAAACAAGGAGAAAGAGTTTTACTTTGTGTAATGACACATCCACTCCCAGTCCTTATTCAAGCCTAAGTTAATTGTGTCCAGTTTGCAAATTAATTCCAATTCAGCGGTCTCTCGTTGGAGTCTGTTTTTGAAGTCTTTTTGTTGAAGAATTGCCACTTTTAGGTCTGTAATCGAGTGACCAAAGAGATTGAAGTGTTCTCCAACCGGTTTTTGAATGTTACAATTCTTGACGTCTGATTTGTGTCCATTTATTCTTTTACGTAGAGACTGTCCAGTTTGACCAATGTACATGGCAGAAGGGCATTGCTGGCACATGATGGCATAGATCACATTGGTAGATGCGCAGGTGAACGAGCCTCTGATAGTGTGGCTGATGTGATTAGGCCCTATGATGGTGTCCCCTGAATAGATATGTGGACACAGTTGGCAACAGGCTTTGTTGCAAGGATAGGTTCCTGGGTTAGTGGTTCTGTTGTGTGTTGTGTGCTTGCTGGTGAGTATTTGCTTCAGGTTGGGGGGCTGTCTGTAAGCAAGGACTGGCCTGTCTCCCAAGATCTGTGAGAGTTATGGGTCGTCCTTCAGGATAGTTTGTAGATCCTTGATGATGCATTGGAGAGGTTTGAGTTGGGGGCTGAAGGTGATGGCTAGTGGCGTTCTGTTATTTTCTTTGTTGGGCCTGTCCTGGAAATCCTGGATGCCCCATCATCTCAGGCATTGGCACACTGACAGCAGGATTGTCTGGCTATGTAGACTCCCTCCTCAGGAACTACGCTACCAGCACTCCCAGCTATCTTCGAGACACCACTGACTTCCTGAGGAAACTACAATCCATCAGTGATCTTCCTGAAAACACCATCCTGGCCACTATGGATGTAGAAGCCCTCTACACCAACATCCCACACAAAGATGGACTACAAGTCGTCAGGAACAGTATCCCCAATAATGTCATGGCAAACCTGGTGGCTGAACTTTGTGACTTTGTCCTCACCCATAACTATTTCATATTTGGGGACAATGTATACCTTCAAATCAGCGGCACTGCTATGGGTACCCACATGACCCCACAGTATGCCAACATTTTTATGGCTGACTTAGAACAACGCTTCCTCAGCTCCCGTCCCCTAATGCCCCTACTCTACTTGCACTACACTGATGACATTTTCATCATCTGGACCCATGGCAAAGAAGCCCTTGAGGAATTCCACCATGATTTCAACAATTTCCATCCCACCTTCAACTTCAACCTGGACCAGTCCACACAAGAGATCCACTTCCGGGACACTACGGTGCTAATAAGCGATGGTCACATAAACACTATCCTATACCAGAAACCTACTGACCACTATACTTACCTACATGCCTCCAGCTTTCATCCAGACCACACCACACGATCCATCGTCTACGGCCAAGCTGTACGATACAGCCGCGTTTGCTGCAGCCCCTCAGAAAGAAACAAACACCTACAAGATCTCTATCAAGCATTCTTACAACTACAATACCCACCTCCTGAAGTGAAGAAACAGATTGACAGAGCCAGAAGAGTACCCAGAAGTTACCTACTACAGGACAGGCCCAACAAAGAAAATAACAGAACGCCACTAGCCATCACCTTAAGCCCCCAACTAAAACCTCTCCAGTGCATCATCAAGGATCTACAACCTATCCTGAAGGATGACCCAATGCACAGCTACAGACTAGGGACCGAATGGCTAGGCAGCAGTTCTGCGAAAAAGGACCTAGAGGTGACAGTGGACGAGAAGCTGGATATGAGTCAGCAGTGTGCCCTTGTTGCCAAGAACGCTAATGGCATTTTGGGATGTATAAGTAGGGGCATAGCGAGCAGATCGAGGGATGTGATTGTCCCCCTCTATTCAACATTGGTGAGGCCTCATCTGGAGTACTGTGTCCAGTTTTGGGCCCCACACTACAAGAAGGATGTGGATAAATTGGAGAGAGTCCAGCGAAGGGCAACAAAAATTATTAGGGGTCTGGAACACATGACTTATGAGGAGAGGCTGAGGGAACTGGGATTGTTTAGTCTGCAGAAGAGAAGAATGAGGGGGGATTTGATAGCTCCTTTCAACTACCTGAGAGGTGGTTCCAAAGAGGATGGTTCTAGACTATTCTCAGTGGTAGAAGAGGACAAGACAAGGAGTAATGGTCTCTTGTTGCAGTGGGGGAGGTTTAGGTTGGATATTAGGAAAACTTTTTCACTAGGAGGGTGGTGAAACACTGGAATGCGTTACCTAGGGAGGTGGTGGAATCTCCTTCCTTAGAAGTTTTTAAGGTCAGGCTTGACAAAGCCCTGGCTGGGATGATTTAGTTGGGGATTGGTCCTGCTTTGAGCAGGGGGTTGGACTAGATGACCTCCTGAGGTCCCTTCCAACCCTGATATTCTATGATTCTATGATTCTATGACTCATCACTCTCACAGATCTTGGGAGACAGGCCAGTCCTTGCTTACAGACAGCCCCCCACCTGAAGCAAATACTCACCAGCAACCACACACCACACAACAGAACCACTAACCCAAGAACCTATCCTTGCAACGAAGCCCGTTGCCAACTGTGTCCACATATCTATTCAGGGGACACCATCGTAGGGCCTAATCACATCAGCCACTCTATCGGAGGCTCGTTCACCTGCGCATCTACCAATATGATCTATGCCATCATGTGCCAGCAATGCCCCTCTGCTATGTACATTGGTCAAACTGGACAGTCTCTACGTAAAAGAATAAATGGACACAAATCAGACGTCAAGAATTGTAACATTCAAAAACCAGTCGGAGAACACTTCTATCTCTTTGGTCACTCAATTACAGACCTAAAAGTGGCAATTCTTTGACAAAAAGACTTCAGAGACAGACTCCAACTAGAGACTGCTGAATTGGAATTAATTTGCAAACTGGACACAATTAACTTAGGCTTGAATAAGGACTGGGAGTGGATGTGTCATTACACAAAGTAAAACTCTTTCTCCTTGTTTATTTCCCCTCCTACTGTTCTTGTAAAGTGCTGGAAATGGCCCACCTTGATTATCACTACAAAAGGTTGCCCCCCACCCCGCTCTCCTGCTGGTAATAGCTCACCTTTCCTGATCACTCTTGTTAGAGTCTATATGGTAACACCTATCGTTTCATGTTCTCTGTGTATATATATATTTTCCTCTTGTATTTTCCACTGTATGCATCTGATGAAGTGAGCTGTAGCTCACAAAAGCTTATGCTCTAATAAATTTGTTAGTCTCTAAGGTGCCACAAGTCCTCCTGTTCTTTTTGAAGATCTGATTAGTTAATGCAGCAGTCCTTGTTTTTTCAGCGTTGTTATTTAAAACCACTTGGTCTAACTGCTGTTTAATTTCCTCCCTCCCAGTCTGGAGAGAGGTGATTTCAGCTTTCAGTTTAGTTACCGCCCTGTGCAATTCCTGGCTAGCCAACGCTAAGCCGTACAACAAAGCACTACGCCTTTCTGCCTTCTTCGGCTGTTTCTTACATAGGCTGTAGTGTTCCCATAGAGTGATAAAGGTAGCCAGGTCATCAGGGCCAAATAATACCCCTTCCTTCCACCCTTTCTACCCTTGCCACATAAATCAACTGCAAAGTCTTAGGAAGTTTTTTTGACTCCAACTCCCATCCTTTCAGTGAGAAGTCACGGTCCATCTCGAGGAAAAATCCTAAGGGCCTTACCTCCGCCGTCCATAAAACTTGTCCAGCAGAGACAAAAATAAAGGAAGATTACAGAGGTTGGTCTCCGCCTTCGCTGGCCTGCCTGAGGGTTTTCCAGAATGCCCTCGGCGACAGCGAACGACACGGATGCCCCTGTGTTGCTGTGCCTTGCAACAGCCATGCTCTGTAAACCTCTCCTGTTCAGTCAAGTGTTCATGGTTGCTGAACTAGCCCCTTACTAAAAGGCAGCCAAGCCATTTGACTCCTGGGGAGGCCAAGCCGTCCCCTAGTCACTCCGAGTGGAATGACTTCTCGAGCGCCTGGACCCGATCCGGCCATTCTCGAGACAAAAACTATCTCTCGGCAAAAATTAAACCAAGGGAGGAAAGAAACACGTGTTAGCGGGTTTCCCTATCCAAGCCGGCAAGCCGTAGGCTCTGCGCCTTCTTGCCCTTAGTGCCGGGACCAAACCCCCAGCGATCCCGCCCCGAGCCGTTGGGCCATGCTGGTCACTGTACCAATGAAAACCAAATGAAATGGACTTCCGGATGGCAACAACCAATCTCAGAAGTCCTACTGCGGTCACCACTTGTTAGGTACAAGAAATAAAAAAATCGGAAAGGCAGCAGGGAGCCCCCTAACTATACCTGAGCTCACAATCTTCTACAGCATCTGTCATCGGGTTGGCAGCCACCCGCTATTGTATAACCTCCCTTCCCTCCCTATGATGGAATAATGCCAATGGAAGCAGACGTCTATAAACCAAACAAGGTGTGTTGAGTTAGGGGAAACCGAGGTACACAAATGGGAATGGGAAGATGCATGAACATGAACTGACTCTTATTTGCTTTACAGGGACAGTAGCTCAGTGAATGTGTGGCCTGAAGCCAAGGCCCAAGAGTATAAGGTAAGTATAACCTACAAGATCACCCTTCTGAGGGCTGCCCAGGACCTTGATCCTTTGGCTCGTACAGAGCCTCGGGAGAGGAACGCTGAGGTGATCCCGCGCTGGCTTGTCCTTCTCTCCAGCTCCTCGTGACGCAGAAGTGGCAGCTGGGCGCTCACGGGCGGCTAACGACGGTGGATGGTGACCGTGGGAGATGGTAATGGCCGTGGGTGACAATTGGTCCGGAGTCTCGACGCCCTGTGGAAGCAGCACCCGTGCCCCTGCCTCTCGGATGAGCAGCCCCCAACTGAGGTAACTGTCGGCCTTAGATAGATTCTCTGGCTCCAAGCCCCTTTGGGAAGTCCCGTAGAATCCCCCAGTAAATCCGGTCCAAACTGGTCCTTGTTTGCCGCTGGCGCCACCACTGACTGTTAAAAAGGGCGGGAAACACTCCAACTGCCCTTCCAGTCACATGACCAAATCCTCCATGTTGGGTCACAAAATGGATTCCATACCAGTACAATGAGTCATAATGATAGAAACAAAACAAACACAAACTTTAGGAATTTGCCCCAACAGGTGAGGGGCATGGCTTCCACAGTGTGGCGTTAACCCTTCCCTGTTCAGTACGGGGCGAGTTCA
Source organism: Eretmochelys imbricata (assembly GCF_965152235.1). Taxonomy (NCBI): domain Eukaryota; kingdom Metazoa; phylum Chordata; order Testudines; family Cheloniidae; genus Eretmochelys; species Eretmochelys imbricata. The sequence goes on from NC_135572.1 coordinate 355,839,451, forward strand.
CCCCATCACAGAGGGTCGCTATTTGTTGGACGAGGCGTTGCTGCTGTTCTTATTGCTGCACTGACAACTCCTGAGCTGCTGCTGTTGTTGTGTTGCATCTCCTGCTTGTCACATACAGTTACACTGTCTCATCGCACACAAAGAGGAGACCCTTTGATCTCGAAAACTAGAGAAGATGCTTCAGTCTGGGCTAAGTAGCTGCTCCTCTTAATGATTTAAATATAATAAAGTACAAATAGAATAGAATATTTCAGCTATTATACAGCAGAACCCCGTTTATCACTTCTAATTGGGACCGGGGCCAGATCAAATAATCAAAAGTTCGGATAAGCTGGAGAATGGGAAAGTGCAAGGCTGCAGCACCATCCAGCCCTCACAGGAGAAATCGCCTGCTTCTGGACTGCGGTGTGCTGATTGTTCGGTTAATATGGAGAGCCGGATAATGGAGAGTCGGATAAACGGGGTTCTATTGCATTACATCACAATCTGCCAAGACTCAACATGATAGGATGCCGCATATTATACACTGCTATTAGTGATACTCTCAAATGGATCGTCACACCTTCTCAACCTCCCCCGGCCGCGAGCTAGGTATGAGAGGATTGTTGTCCTAATTGACAGAGCAGGGAAACTAAGGCTGAGAAAGGTACAGCAACTTGTCTTACGTCACACAGCCGGTCCGGGGCAGAGTTTGGAATAGGACCCAGGAGTCCCTGACTTTCAAACTAACCGTCAATCTTGAATTTCACACACTAAATGATCAGAATAAAGTGATCTCAAATGAGCTACAGACCAACCACTGTTCATAGTAATGATTCAGCAAATGTTTTAGAGGAACTAGAACGTTAGAGAGAACCAGGAATGGCTCAGAGACAATTAATGGAGAGGAGCAGCACAATCCATCAAGCAGATGATTGGTTATGGCTTATTTGCTGGGTTTTAAAAGAGAACAAAGTCCTGAATCTCCTCTCTGTCACTAGACCTCCAGCTCAGCCAATCAGCGTTGAAACTCTGCGGGGCAGAAGGCTGAGGGTTCTCACCACCTGGCCCAAAGGATGACCCAGATCCCCAGTGGGGATCACGGTCCGAGCACTCTTCCTGTCCCATCGCTTTGTGAGGGTCCCCCACAACGAGGGCGGGAAAGCAGCCCCCTCCTCGCCAGTGGAGGGAGGGAAGCAGGGAAAAGGGAAAACAGAAGAGATACAAACCGCAATGTCCTCAGTGACTCTAAGGGACAAAGGCCTAGGTGGGGAAAAAATTCTCCCCCCTTAACCTAGAGTTTCCCGTGCCCAGAATTTGGCCGGCACCAGATGGCTCAGGATGAACAGGTTCCAAACCATTTTCTAGCTAAATTAGCAGTGGGAAAGGGGGAAACTCCGAAGAGGCTCCTCCTTGCACTCACGTACCTGAACCTGAATTCTCCCTCAGTCCTCAAGGGGAGACCTCGGGAAGGAGACTCATGGCAGCAAAGCCCCGGGGGTCTCTGAGGTCACCCCTGCCCTGCAGCCTGTCCTGCCTGGCCATTGTCATGGATTCTCTGTGAGGTCACCACCTCCCAAACTCCTTTGACCAATCAGCTGAGGTGCTGCAAAAGGCCCTTGTGATGTCACTGCCACACCCACCCCTGCCCTGCAGGGCTAATGTCCTGCCCCTGGTCAGCCCCTTTGGATGTCTGAGCTGCTCGCCCTGTATCACCCCACTCACTCACTGCTCGCTCTGGGGATCAAGCAGGCCACTCATGAAAACATCAGAGGCTGCTCAATGTGCCACACTCAGGTTTTCAGAGATTTCTAGACTTTAAGGCCAGAAGAAACCATTAGCTCATCTAATCTGACCCCCACCACCACCACCCCGGATATCACAGGCCTCCTGTATAGCACAGTGGCTAGTTTGGGACCAAAGCACACCCCGGAAAGGCATCTAGTATTCATTAGAAGACGTCAAGAGATGGAGAAACCACCACTTCCCCTGGTAGTTTGGAGGAAACTGATGCAGAGAGGGGGAGGGAATTGACCCCAAGGCCACACAGGTGAGTCTGTATCATAATACATATGCACACCGACACTCTGCTAAGGTTGTACAAGCAGCCTTCATTCTGGTGTTTCCTAAAGTTTAAAGGCCTGGTCTGCACACAGTTCTTTGTACTTATATAACTATTTTGGGTAGGGATGCATTTATTTATATCTACCTTAATAGTTGTCCCAGCACAGCTTCTAGCTGCACACAGTTTATATCCTCATAAAAGTGCATTATACCGATGTAGCTTATTCCCCTCATTACACTGGTATAAAGCCCCTTTATACTGATATGTCTGTGTCCATACTAGGGAGATTGTAGTGTTTTAATTATACTAGTAGTGATCAGGCAGTACAACATTTTAGTGTAAACAAGCCCCTGCTCACTATCGCTCATGCACCTTTATATTGAATTAGAACAAAACAGTCAGTCTCTCGTTAAGGGGGAACAGAGATTGCCTCTGCACAGGACAAATGACACTCGGATACTTGGCCCTCAGATACTATGGTGATGGGCACCAACTGAGAAACCTAGATAAATAGCTCCATGTAGACAAACGAATGTCAGTGCAGAGGTGTCAAGGGGTTGCTGGTCCCTTTAAGGGGAATCTGGGCCCAGGCTACGTATGGGAAGCTAATTTAAAAGCAAAGAGCCCATGTAGGGCACATGATTGTCTATCAGGCACCTGGCCCTGATCAAAGGCCATCAGGACTCAGCGGCAAGGAAGGGCTCTTGGGAACAGGCTCGTTCTGTTGCTGCAGGAGGAGACCTACAGCATGTTTGACTCTCTAAGGTGTCAGGTAAACTGATGGAGTAGAAAGAGTCCAGCTTTAGCCCCCAGCTCAGCCAATCAGCGTTGAAACTCTGCGGGGCAGAAGGCTGAGGGTTCTCACCACCTGGCCCAAAGGATGACCCAGATCCCCAGTGGGGATCACGGTCCGAGCACTCTTCCTGTCCCATCGCTTTGTGAGGGCCCCCCACAACGAGGGCAGGAGAGCAGCCCCCTCCTCGCCAGTGGAGGGAGGGAAGAGGGAAAAGGGAAAACAGAAGAGATACAAACTGCAATGTCCTCAGTGACTCTAAGGGACAAAGGCCTAGGTGGGGAAAAAATTCTCCCCCCTTAACCTAGAGTTTCCCGTGCCCAGAATTTGGCCGGCACCAGATGGCTCAGGATGAACAGGTTCCAAACCGTTTTCTAGCTAAATTAGCAGTGGGAAAGGGGGAAACTCCGAAGAGGCTCCTCCTCGCGCTCACGTACCTGAACCTGAATTCTCCCTCAGTCCTCAAGTGGAGACCTCGGGAAGGAGACTCATGGCAGCAAAGCCCCGGGGGTCTCTGAGATCCCCCTGCCCTGCAGCCTGTCCTGCCTGGCCATTGTCATGGACTCTCTGTGAGATCACCGCCTCCCAAACTCCTTTGACCAATCAGCTGAGGTGCTGCAAAAGGCCCTTGTGATGTCACTGCCACACCCACCCCTGCCCTGCAGGGCTAATGTCCTGCCCCTGGTCAGCCCCTTTGGATGTTTGAGCTGCTCGCCCTGTATCACCCCACTCACTCACTGCTCGCTCTGGGGATCAAGCAGGCCACTCATGAAAACATCAGAGGCTGCTCAATGTGCCACACTCAGGTTTTCAGAGATTTCTAGACTTTAAGGCCAGAAGAAACCATTAGCTCATCTAATCTGACCCCCACCACCACCACCCCGGATATCACAGGCCTCCTGTATAGCACAGTAGCTAGTTTTGGACCAAAGCACACTCCAGCATGAAAGCTTGGTGGACTTTCTTCTTTCCTGCCTGGGACCTCCTTCCCCAGTTCAGTCTTTGTTCCTTTGATGTTTTTGGGTACTGTGTTGTAGGGGGAGTGAGGCCAAGTGATGGTGTCACTTCCCCTCTTTTATAGTTTCTTCCAGCTTTCTGGAAAGATCTTTGCTCATGATGGAGGGTCCCCCCACCCCGGTCAAGCATCCTCCATTGCCTTCGTGCTCCCTCTGGGAAGCCTCCATTTTAAACAATTCCTGAGATAGTCTTTGGGCATGTGGATTCCCTTTAATGGGGTCATTAGCACTGTCTAGCTTCTTCATTGTTGTACCTGAAAGGCTGGTCGTGGGTGTTTCCAACTTCAGAACATATTTCAGTAACACACACATAGCAAAACTTCATAACTTCCCATACAATGATAGCACATACAATCTAACAGGGTATTAATGTTCAACAGATCCAGACTTTTAGAATGATACTTTACAAGGCATACTTTGTACAAAACATATCGTAATTACACGGTAGTGGTGAACATGGGGGTGCCAGGGTGTTGCTTTGAGGCACAGAGAGACACAGTTGTTATCAATGTTGCTGTCTTTAGTGTATGAGTAAAGGGCAGCAGAACTGGGCTTTGCCTGTCCTGATTGAGGACCCAGGAGGCATGGCTCTCTCTCAGAGACTCTGCCCCCAGCATGGTTTAACCTGTCCCTCCCCACTGTTCAAAGACAGAGCTAAGTAGGCTCCAGTAGGAGTCCTTTGTTTGATTAAGTGCTCACTAGAGCCGAAATCACCTGTTGTGGGACAGCGTTTCTGAAATTCCCCCATTAGGAGATGACAATTGCTGAGAGCTGAAAGTTACTAAGAGCTGGGCACAAACCTCAAGAGACTGACCTGCAGAGGTCACAGTAGAGAAGCAGGTGACTGCCCCCCGCACGCTGTCCTGCTCACAGGTTTATGATTATGAATCCTGCTTGTGGCATTTTCCCTCATTAACGTCGGCTGACTTCCCTTCTTCCATGAAAAGTGCCTTTCCTACACGCAGGCTCTGCGAGATAGGAAGTACTGCCTCTCAGAGGCACCCGGGGTGGTGTGTAATTGTCCCAGGTTACTGGTGGGGGCTCGAGCCAGCACCTCCTCTGATACTGCATGCAATATCATCTGTGGATCTGAGCACAGCATGGGACTCGAACTCACCACCTGCCCATGCAGAGGCACCAGGTGCTGACAATGGAGAGATGCCCCCCCACCCCACCCCACCGGCTTGGTGCTTGCTTAGAGGTGACCAGCAAAGGGCTTGTTAAAAGCTGGGCTTTTACTTTTTGGCTGGTGTGTAATGAAGGGCTGAAAGGTTTTTGTGAGGAGTTTTTCCTCCTGGATTGGTCTCTTAGAAAATGTCAGGAATGTTAGGCCCAGTGTACACTGGCTTTGCGGGGAGGATCTCTGGGATGTTTATAAGGAGATTTAAGATCTTTTTGACATGGGAAGGTTTCTAGTGGCACTTTAGTTTTTCCAGCATAACCTGCTTTGCCCTCCCCACACAAGGGACATTTCCCCACTTTAGCTTGCATCTTATCCTCGTATAATTAAACCACTTTGGAAGCAGCATAACTCTTATGGAATGAGATATGCCACCATCAGCCTCATGGGCATGTGTCCCCATTTGGAATTCACTATACGGCGTCAAGCAGTCCTCCCACTGCTATCCCACACTGCATTGCTTCATGTCTGGATTGGCCTGTCTGGTTACTGGGCACTCACCGCTGCTCTGGGGGTCATATTGATCAAATGTCTGTTTCAATGCTGGCACAAGTCCAAGCGCAACGGTTTGCAACTCTAGCTTGTGGCAAGTGTACAGACCCCAAATCCACAATAGCCACCTGCTTCCCGGTGGTCCTGGATGTTCTGGGCAGAGAAGTGCCTTCAGTTCCATCCTTCCAGCGGTCGCTGGAACGTTAAGATCAGCAGAGAGCACGCAGAAGGCGAGGCACTTCTGGGATTTTCCCAGTGCCATATCCAAGCTAAGGAATAGCAGCAGAATTACAAAAACAAGTCTCCCGGTAATGCTGACCATACACGTGCAGCAGGGCCAGGACAAGAGAGTGAAGAGCTGGAAACATTCTAAGCAGTTTCCCAGGGAATGCCTGGACCAAACGGACAAAAAAAAAAGGGGACAAGCAAGGAAGGATGCCGGAGCTTATGACGAAGCAAACAGGTTCGCTGGAGAACCCTGTTGCATGCGCTCATGAGTAACACCCCAGCCTCCCCCTGTCCTGCAGCCTCTTGAGAGCCCAGAAAACAGAGACGCTTTTAACTTTCTCAACTGCAAAAGGACAGACATTGCACCCCTGCTGTTCTGTCTCACCAGGTAGGGCTGGTTGGCCAAGCCCATAATCCGTGCTCCGCCCAGAGACACTGGTTCAGGAAAGTATCACACAGCAGCAGCTGCCAGGTTTCATCCTCCTCCCCTAGCGGTATCCATGTGGCGTCGTTGGAAGCATGATGGCAGCAGTCTCCCATCTACTCCAAAGCCTCCCATCCACCTGGAGCACCTTGATTATATTAACAACTGTCAGGATCGCGCTGCCCAGACGGGCTTCCTCCGTGTGGCCTGACAGCCATTTTTGAACGTTTGTATTGAAACTGGCTGAAAATGGGACCGGCTAGTGAAAACCAGACTGATTATGGGATCCCATGGAAGGAATGGGGAGAATTTGAAGAAGCCCCAGAATGCCAGAAGGTGGCCCTTAACTCATCGCAATATGTGACCCATTGTGCAATGAGCCTAGTGGCCACAGATTCCACCTTGGATACCTGCCCAGAATGCTGTGCACTAATTTCAGGGCAGTATGGACACTGAGTTTCACAAGGCAAGTGACGGAAGCTGTCTTCGGGTTTGTGATACCTGTATAAATATAGCATAAAGAACACGGTCAAGAAGACTTTCCTGTGCAGACACGAATTTAGGCTGAAGCTCCCACGGCAGCTCCAGAATCCCAGTGAGCAAAACCATCTGAAACCCCTCCCACTCTGTCCCAGATCTTCCACCACAGAGGCCAATCATCTGTTCTGGAGGCAAATGAGCTTACGCCCAAAGTACAATGAAAACTAGCTGTGAGGAACACTTGAAGGCGACCTAGCAGATGTCTACCACACCGGCTGGGAATGTGAAGACAGCTTGATGGTGGGGTGGGGCTGCTTGACATGCTGTGAGGGTGGTGCCTGGCCATTCTGGGGATTAGCTCTGTGAGGTCAACACCCCTTCCTGCGGTCACACGCCAACTCCCGCTCTCGGTCTGCAGCCCTCTCTTCCTCCAGGAGCTGCTGCTGCCTCTCAGTGACTCAGCCCTCCGGCCAGGTTGCTCAGCGCTCCCCCCTTTGAAGAGTCCTTCAAAGTCTCCTCTGTTCAAGGGGTGTCCAGCAGTCCTCATGTCTAGTGCCCTGACCCTGTCACTCCTGCAGACCCAGGAAGTCTTCCAGCTCACTGCCCCGCCAGTGTCACTTCCCCAGGGGCAGGTAGGAGAACCCGGGCCTGCCCTGTACTCCAGCTCAGGGACCTTACAACACCCAGCCAAGGTCTGTTCAGTCCCCAACTTTGCTGCTTGCCCCCTGGGTTGCTTCCTGCTCTGTGTCCCACAGGCTCCCTTCTCCAACCTGCTCTCTTCTGGGTCCACCTTTCCCTCCTGGCCAGGCCCCCAGGGGCCTACTCTTCCATTAGGTTCCCTCCTTCCTTCTCGTCTAAACAGAGGGTGACCACAAACTTCCTCCCAGCCGCCTTTGCTGCTGCCAGCCTCCTGTGTTTACATGAGCGTAGCCCACCTCAGATCAGGTGAGCTCCCCTTTAATCAAGGCTCTTCGCCCAGCCTCTATCTCCTTCGTCTGCTGCTTCATTGGCTGATTGGACCTGCCCAGCCTACTCCAGCCCTCACTGAAGCAGCATGGGGAGTGTACCCCATCACACCTGGATGAAGAACTCCAGCCCCAGCCGCTCTCACGGGGGAGACTGTGACACTTCCTGGTGGTCTCCAGGGGTGTGAGGTGCCTCGCTTTGCCCTTGGCACAAGGCAACTTTGTCTGTGCCGCCGCTCCCTGAGTCCCCTGGCCACGGGTGCCATAAGTCATAGAATCATAGAATATCAGGGTTGGAAGAGACCTCAGGAGGTCATCTAGTTCAACCCCCTGCTCAAAGCAGGACCAAAACCAACTAAGTCCTTCTCTCCAGGCCTAAGGTTAGCGACGGGCACACTCCAGCTCCTTCTTGTGGGTATGGAGAATTTATTCCGTGATCCATGCCAGGGGTTTTTCGAGTTTTGAGTATAGCAGCTGGGTCTCATTATCCGGTGCAGGTTCAGGCATTTATTAGAGACTGAGGCCACGTCTACACTGACAAGCTTCCAACACTGTAAGAGCCGTCGCGTAGCCGCATTATGCCGACGGGAGAGAGTTCTCCCGTCGTCTCTCCCGTCGACATAATGAAACCAGCTCAACAAGTCCTGCAGCTACGTCGGCAGGAGAGCATCTCCCACCGACTTAGTGCTGTTCACGTGACCGCTTATGCCTGTGAAACTGATGGCGCTCAGGGCGTTGGTTTTTCCACACCCCTGAGCGACAAAAGTTTTGCTGACATAAGTGCTAGTATAAACACGGCCGGAGTTCAGGGCACAAAGGGTACGGAAGCCACATGCTGTGTTCTGCGAGCTGCAGGGTTACGTCTGGGGCACCGTAATGTGACGCGATATCCTGCGTCAGGACACGACACTCCCGAGCCTCTGCTCCGCTGGGCGCTCCCAGAATTCACTGCTCCCCGCTCCGCTGGACACACCACGTGTAGGTTTGGAGAGAGTGAAAACAAGGACGTTTATCTAACGAAGAACAGAGACTCGCGGAGGAGCGAGTAGGTATATTGGAAACAAATGGTTCCAGATCAAAGAAAATCATAATATGCCCTCCAGAGCTGGGTCTTGATGAACAAGATACTCCTGTGTCCGCTTGTCATGCCAATCCCTGCTGGCTGCGTCGCTCCCAAAGGGGCAACTGCTCTGCCAGGTGCTGAGCTCTGAGCCCCGGGGAGACACAGCGGGGCTGGAGCCTGGGGGCTCCCATCTTGCATTGCAGAGCCGTGGGGCTCACCCCTGGACGAGGGGAGACCTAGGACCTGGCACGTGAGCAGGGGTGCTGATGCCAGAGAGACAGGGTAAAGGCGGGGCACCCATGGCAGCAGCAGGAGCACAGCCGGGGGCATCCTCTCATTCCAGGGGAGCCTTTGCCAGGTCAGCGAAGCTGATGCAGGTGTTGAGGTGCAGCCTCAATCATCCCTCCCGCGCTGGCCCACCTCCTCCCCAAAAGAGTACCCCCCCGGGGCCTGTGGAGAGCCCTCCATGGACACAGGCACCCTCGCAACTCCACGTCCCCATCCTGCCCATCCCCCGCTCTCCCCCACTCTCCCAGGAAGCCCCCACCAGTAGCCCCTTCCCCAACTCACATGCACCTGAAGCTCCGCCCCTGCTCACCTCCGCCCCTGCCCACACATCCATGGGGTGAAGGTTTGGACTCCCATCTGGGTGCTGTTGCTCTGGCCGTCATTTGCCCCAGGAGCATTGGAGTTTCCAGAGCAGCTGGGGAGCCAATCCTATTGACCAGCCAGGGAAACTGAGGCAGAGAGCCCCTATAACCGTGGTGGAGAAATACACACCCATTGTACTCTGACTGACCGCACCCTGCAGCCCCTGCTGAATGCCCTTGGCAGTGCCTGGGACCTGCCTTACCCAGCCACTGGCGCCCAGCAAGGTGTTTGCTGGCATGCGGCTCTGATGCTTTGCTCGCTGAGAAATGAGCTGAGGGGATGTCAGACCAGGCAGATGGGCAAAACACTCTGAACAGACTGGACCTGTCCATGGGCCCTCATCTGGCAGGTGTTTGGATTCCTCTAGGGCTGCCCTGTACACAGAAGCCCTAGGTCTCCTGTTGCGGTTACTACCTTGTGGGTAATTAAGGTGACTCTCCACACCCCATCACCTTAATTACCCACAAGGTAGTAACCGCAACTCACTGCTTAAAGGTGAAGATGTTTTGTCCAGCCAGGAACTTTCTTCAAAGTCTTCTTGGGCTAATGCTATAATAATAATAAATCTACCCCTTGCCTGGGTGCCTTTCACAGCAGCACCTTAGAAAGGTGGGTTAACGTTTTTATCCCTGCTTCGTAACAGCTGGGGAAACTGAGGCACGGCAGGGCGCCAGGATGTGCCCAAGGTCACTCACCAAGTCCCCGGCAGAGGCAGGAGCAGAACTCTGGGCTCCTGCCAGTGCTGCATGATGTTAATTGTGCCACACGAGAAAAAAAAGCCAATTGTGTTTTTTCAAAACAGGTTTAATTTCAAAATATTAGTAAACCAGAGGCAGACACTGCGTTTTATACACACCAGAGACGCAGGCCTGCTGAGGCTTCAGCTAGGGGAGGGGGGGCTCCGAGTGGGGCTGGGGCCGCCATGGCCCACCAGTGGGGTAGCTTAGATCTTAAATCTTTAGGGGTTGGGGCAGTGTCTTCAAATACCCCCAGCCCGGCTCCCCTTCACCATCCGCTGACTTGCTTCCGAGCCACCACTCTTGATTTGGTTCGGTTCGTTCTCCCCCCCACCAGTGTGACCCGGGCCCCTTGGAGCTTTGGGAGGGCAGGGGAAAGCCGGCCCTTTGTACCCGTCTAAACCAACCGGGGCCACTCTAAGAGGAGATGCGGCTATAGCCGAGTAAGCGAAGATGGGAGAGAACCAGCCGTCGACAGCGTGTAATGCAGGGTGTATTTACAGTGATACAGGGTAACAGCGGGCGTTCACGGCACTTCTGGCCCCGGGCACCTCACCAGCATGCACCCTTTTAGCAGGCGCCGAGCTCGCAGTCTTTGTCTCTTTCGATTTCAGCCATTTGCTGCCAAAGGAATCGAAGTTCTGAAACTACGTGACCAAAGCGGGAGCTTCCTCTGGGGGTGAGAATTTGCCCCCGAGCCCTCTCAGTTGAACAGCGTGAGTGTTGCTGACTCTGGTGGCAGGAGTGGGATGGGTTTGGGGGATTCTGGGTATATGGGATCAGTGCCACGGTGCTAGGTGCTCTACACACATGGCCCAGAGACAGGCCCAGCTCGTTGGTGGAAGGAGCCCAGTGTTTCGCTGTCACAAACAGCATCTCAGCTCCCAGGCAGATCCTGGGCGTGCTGGGCCGGCGCCGTCCTTTCCGCTTGCGGAGCGGGCAGGCGGTTCGGACACAGAAGGGGCAAATCTAGGGATGCCAGTTTTGGTTGGCTGTATTCCTGGAGGTTTCATCACACAACAGACTAATCTTTAATTCCCGGAGACTCCAGGACCATCTTGGAGAGCTGGCAGCCCTCAGCGAATCGCGAGCCTCACACAATCCACCCACCCAGCCCCGCATTAAAAAACGTCTCTTTACAAACCAGAAAGGCCAAAGGCTCCTTTGCAGCCACACTGGGTGCGCCGTGGCCAGGGACTTTGGGGAAAGACACAGGAAGCTCCAACCTGTTCTGCACCGGGCCTCAGTACCGTATGGGATGCTGGGCTTTACTCTAGAGCTGTGGAACGGGGAGGGCGGTGCCCCACCCTTCTCCAGGCATTACAGGAGGGCTGGCTCCGGTCGCCAGCCGCAGTCTCTGTGTTGGGCTCGGCTCCGTGTGGCCAAGGCGCTCACCCTCTCGGATGGGTTAGCACTCTATGGAATCCTCCAGGAGCTGCATCAACGTGACCGGCATCCGGACGTCGCTGATGGGCAAGGGCGCCAGGGGGTCTTGGGACGTGGGCGCTCCAGGATCGGGGCCATCCTCCTCCAGCGTCTCCTCGCTCACCTCCTCCAGCACCGGCAGCTTGGGCGGGGGCTCGTGCTGCCCGCTGGGGGCTGGAGGCTGGAGGCTGGCGTCTGCGTTGCTGCCGTCGGTGTAGCTGGCACTGCGGGGAGCAGTGCGCTGGCTAGTTGCCGGGGCCCCCTCGGCCGGAGAGCCCCCTTCGCTGGCGGTGCAGTTAGGCAGGGCTTGGCTGGCGGGGAGCGGCTCCTGTTCACTCCAGCCTGCCTCCCCCTGGCCTGCAGCAGCTTGCGGCTTGTCTTGCAAAGGCTTGCTCGGCCCCACCTCCGTCTCCTGGCTTCCCGCCCCAGCCTCTGGCTGCTTTTCCTGGCTGCCCGGCTGAGGGTCGTGCGGCAGGGGCTCTTCCTCCTTCTCCCCCGCTGGCTGGCTCTCCACGGTGCCCTCCTCGGCGCCGGGCTCTGCACTGGTGCTGCACTTCCTGGGTGGCGCCTGGTCTTCCTGGCAGGCGTCTTTACACCCTGAGGGGTCGAGCGTCTGCCCATTGGGGAGCGTCGCCGCGGCACCGTTTCCCTTCTCCGCGGGCGCTAACCCTGCCCCGCTCCGCGCTCCCGGCAAGCCGTCGGCCTTCCCCACGGAGTTGGCCAGAGGGCTCGCTTTGCCGGTCTGTGCCGGCTCACTCCTCCCCGTCGGCGTGGCCTGGGCCACCCAGCCCCCGGAGCTCTCCGCCGTTGTGTCTCCCAGGTCGCTGTAGCCTTCGTTCTGAAAGTAGATGTTGCCGGGGTGGGGGGCCGACTTCCCGGCGTTGACCTGGGGGATGGAGGGAAAGGGTCAGGCTCTGACAGTGCGGGTGCGCCAAAGGAAAACCCTCCCCCACGCTGATGCTAGCTGGGAAGGCAGCGGGGGGAACGGGGGGCGATCGTCCCCCAAGCTGCCTTCGCCGCGGGGCAGTGGGGGGACGCAGGCACAGCTGGGAACAGAGTCAGACCCCAACGTTCAAGTCTGCAAAATTCAACGATTGACTTAAAAATGATAATAAATTAAGCAACAATAAAAATCTCGAGTCTGGCCTGTCGGGGCCTGGACACGGGCAAGCCGCTTATGCCAGCTCTGCCGAAAGCTGCCTCACCCAGGCTGGGGACCGAAGTGGGCCTAGCGTCTGCAGAGGGCAGCTCCCCACATCCAGGCTGTCCCGCCGCACCCCACATGGGAGGGGGCCAATAGCAGGTACAGTTCAAGAGGGCTCCTTCCCAGCCCTGGCATGGAGACACGGTGCCATCCGGGTGCAGAGACAGCTGAAATTCACCAGCCCAGTCCGTCACGGCTAGCGAGACGTTTCTAAAGCCCAGCTGAAGGTTTGTCCAGCATGGCACGCCCTGCCCCCGCAGGAGACGCCCCCGAACTCACGCTAGGCTCGGGGGGAGCGCGACCTCGACACCCCGGGGGTGGGATTTTTGCACCACACTCAGTGCCGGCCCTGCTCTGCTCCGACAGGCGTCGCCGGCAGAACTCCCATCGGCTGCGGTGGGAGCAGAGCCGGGCTCCCAAGCCGAGGGGCAGGAATCATCGCGTCATTGAGCCGCCTCAGCCTGCCGTCAGCCCCTTGGCTCTGATCTGCGGGCCCAGCAGGACGGAGCTGCCAGCCGGGCCTGGGGGAACCTGCTCTGATTGACACGGTGCGACCCCGATTTACTTTGGGGGAGCAGGGTCAGAATGGGGCCCGGCACCTCACCGTTCACACACCATCTATACACGCCAGGCACCCAGTGGGGCCCAGCCTCCAGGCTGGAAATAGTTCACCCCCCTGACCTTTCGCCGTGCCCGGGGCTTTCTAGCAGGCAGCTCCTTTGGGCTGGACCGGGATCTGTCCTGTCCCCGGGCAGCCCATGCCAGGACAGAGGTGCTGGGAAGCATGCTGCTGGGGCCAGGTCCCCTCTGGCAGGGCGGGGTCAGGGCAGCTTCCCCCTCCCCAGGGGTAGAGACCCCAGCCCACGTGCACCCCACAACTGTGCCTGCCCGGGTGGGGCGCTGCATAAGGTGTGAGCTGCACGGCTGCCTGCAGGGGTCAGCGTAGAGCCCCGGGGCTTACCCAGTGTTTGCATACAACGTCCATCCATTGCCCCCCCAGTCTACCCTCCCATCCATCAATCCAACTCTCCCTCCCTCCAGCCCCTCAAAATCCCCATCCCCCTGCCCCCTCCCCTCCTCTCCACAACACTTTCCCTTCCCCCACTGTGCACTAATGCGTCCCCTCCCCGGGGTACCCCCATCTGCCCTCAGAGCATCTTCCACGCCCCCCAACCTCAGCAACCCCCTCTCCCAGCAGTTGGGCCTGGGCAGGCCTCTGCTGCAACCCCCGCTCTGACCCCACCCTGGAGCCCCTCCACTATGTGATGGTTTGCGGGGGTCAGAGTGGGGCTGCAGGAGGTTGGGGTGGGGGTGACTCCAGGGCAGAGGTGGGGATGCTGGAGGGGGTAGCATGGGGGATGGGCATTCACACGGGAGCGAACAGCACATCTCCTCCTGCCCAGTAGCGGCCAGTCCCTCCAAGGGGCTCCGTAGCCACCAGGGCCCCCCCAGGAGTCACCGCCAAACACAGCAGCTCCCCGAGGGCAGCACCAGCCGGCAGCCACAGCCAGACCCAGGGGGAAACCTGGGGGCCTGTTACTCAAAGGTGCTGAGCACCTTGGCTGCATTTGGAGCCGGGGGTGCCAGACGCTCGGCTCCTGTGCCGTCTGTCCTCACTCTCGGTGACCAGGCCCATGGCCTGGCTGTCTGAGGGACGATCTCCCCAGAGCTCGTTGTAGGCACCGAGTATTTAAGTGGCTGCTCTAAGGGGACGTCTACACTGCACTGGGTCTGCGAGCCCAGGGCAACTGACTCCCCTAACCCAGGCCATGGCCCCACCCTTGCTCCCCCTATTCCCCTAAACTGGGGGCTCAGCTCAGGTTGCCGGCCTGGAGCTCAGGGCCCAGGCCAGTAGGCAGCACGGGGTGGCACGGGCTGGCCAGTGGCTCAGGGCATTTGTGGTTGGCTGGCATCTCAGGCTGGCCTGGGGATCAGGCCAGCAGCTCGGGCCAGCCAGCTGGCCCCAGGGCCAGGATGGTTTGGCAGGGGCTGCTCCGACAGCAGATCAAGTGGGGCATAGGGGGTGAGGTGGGGCCGGGGCGTTAGGAGGAAGGGGCGGGGCCAGGGAGCTAGGAGGGGTTCCCCCGCTGCCCATGCTCCCCGCTGTGCACTCACCGGCTGGAACCACTTTAAGCTCTGTCGGGCGGCAGGGCGAGCCGAGGGCGAGAGAAAGAGAGAAGCACAAGGCGTGAGAACGCAGTGAAACAGCAACACACACCGGCCGTCACACGCCAAGGCCTCTGCCTGGCATGCTGGGTCCACGGGTGGCTTCATCGGGGGCCAGGGGAAGGGAACTGTCTCATTTTCTCTTGTGTGGAAGGCTGGTCAGCGCAGCCGGGGGCAATTAGCCCCATTTCATAGGTGAAGAAACTGAGGCCCGAAGCCATGCTGTGATTTGGCCAAGGGTCGTACAGCGAGTCAGTAGCAGGGTTCGAAGCAGTGTATCCCCTTCCATGCTGGGAGCTGGGATAGAACCCCGGAGTCCTGGCTTCCAACCCCCTGCTCTAACCATTCGACCCCACTCCCAGCGGTGGGGCTAGAACCCAGGAGTGCTGGCTCCCAGCCCCATCTGCTCTAACAAGCTGACCCAGTTCGGGTCATTGGACCGGCCTGCAGTGGGGCAGGAGCAGGCCCGCATGGTTTGGGGAGGAAGTGGCATTCCTGGGTGTCCCTGCTAGGCGGGGAGCAGATGAGAGGCAGGGGTGAGGGGTCCCCAGAGCTGGGCGAGGGGCCAGGCTGTGCCAAGGATGATTATGGGCGAGGCTGGACAGGGACCGAGTGGAATGAAACAGGAGAACAGGACAGAGGGACAGCGAAAAGCAGAGGTGCCGACTCTGTGGGTGCTCTAGGTCTGGAACACCCATGGAAAAAAATAGTGGGTGCCCAGCGCCCCCAGACACAGCTAATCTGGCAGCACCCCCCATCAGCGAATCCGGGGCGCTGCCGTATGGCTGACTGGGGACCCCAGCAGCGAGGGGCAGGTGAGCGGGGTCCCAGAGCGGGGGCAGAGTGGGGGCAGGAAAAGGCGGAGCGAGGGCAGGGCCTTGGGGGAGGGGAGCAGGTGGGGCCTTGGGGGGGAGCGGGGTTGGAGTGGGGGCAGGGCCCCAGGGGGGAGAGGGGGTGGAGTGGGGGCAGGGCCTCAGGGGGGGAGAGGGGGTGGAGTGGGGACAGGGCCTCGGGGCGAGAGAGGGTGGAATGGGGGCAGGGCCTCAGGGGGGGAGGGGAGGTGGAATGGGGGCAGGGCCTCGCAGGGGAGAGGGGGTGGAGTGGGGGCAGGATCTTCGGGGGAGCAGGGGTGGAATGGGGGCAGGGCCTCGGGGGGGAGAGGGGGTGGAGTTGGGGCAGGGCCTCGAGGGGGGGAGCGGGGCGGGAGCACACCCAGGGAAAAGTGAATTTGGCGCCTATGGAGAAAAACCTAGCGAAAGGGCAGGCTGCCGCATAGCACTGGGCTGAGCCCGACCCCTCGCCCCCCTCACCCCTTGGCTGTGGAGCGGCTGGCAGCCCCCCACCCCTCGTCTCACGGCCATTCCTTTCCAAGGCCCCTCGCACGTTTACACCAGGGCCGTGGCTCTCCTCTTCCTCCCACGGCTCCACCAGGCGCTTGGGGCGTCCCCCGGGCTTGCGGCTGGGAGCTTAAGCCGTTGCCTGGGGGCTTGTCCACACGAACACTCAGCTGGTGGCGAGCCGGGGCGGGAGCCTAGCCTGCCGCATGCTGAGTACGCCCCTGGCACTATGCACTAACCATTCCCTAGCGCACCCGGGTCGTTTCACAGTGGGGAGGCGGTGGAACGGGCAGTGCGTGGCACCTGGGTCAGACACCAGCGCACGGCAGGCTAATGGGGGGTAGATTCATGCCTCTGCTTGCCGCGCACTAAGGATGTGTCTAGACTGCACGCTCAGCCTGGGCTCTGACTCAGGTTTGAGCCCAAGCCCCGCTTCCGTCCACACACAAATCAGCCTGACTCGGATCAGCAAGCGCTCAGGCCCGGGGGCGTAGGGGTGGGACAGAACCCGATTCCCGTCCAAGTCCCGTCATGCTGCAGTGTGGACGCGGCTCAAGCCACAGCCACCAGGCAGGGCTGTGTAGTACAGCGTGGATGTGCGTGCACGGCTGTGAGCCCCGGGTGCAGCCGTTGTTACCGCAGGTTCACACTGCAGTGTGGACATGCTGGCACGGCTGTGAGCCCCGGTTGCAGCCGTTGTTACCGCAGGTTCACACTGCAGTGTGGACATGTTGGCACGGCTGTGAGCCCCGGGTGCAGCCGTTGTTACCGCAGGTTCACACTGCAGTGTGGACATGCTGGCACGGCTGTGAGCCCCGGGTGCAGCCGTTGTTACCGCAGGTTCACACTGCAGTGTGGACATGCTGGCACGGCTGTGAGCCCCGGGTGCAGCCGTTGTTACCGCAGGTTCACACTGCAGTGTGGACATGTTGGCACGGCTGTGAGCCCAGGTGCAGCCGTTGTTACCGCAGGTTCACACTGCAGTGTGGACATGCTGGCACGGCTGTGAGCCCAGGTGCAGCCGTTGTTACCGCAGGTTCACACTGCAGTGTGGACATGCTGGCACGGCTGTGAGCCCAGGTGCAGTCGCTGTAAGCCCAGGCAGGGCCCTCCTTAGGATTTATGGGGCCGTATGCAGTATTATTAAGCTGCTGCCCCTATGCCCGACTTGCTCTTAGCAACACAACCATAAGCTGACAGTATTGGAAAACTTGCCACGTGCAGTTTATTAAAAACAGTTTCATTGTCCGGCCTTCACCCCTAACCCCTGCACTTCCCTCCCACCTGCACCCCCAAACCCAGCCCTGCGCTGCCAGCTTCCCCCACCACACTGCCCCCCTGCCCAGTACCCACCACCCCCTTATGCCCACCAACCCCCATGCCCAGTGGCCCCTCACCCAGAGATCTTCACCACAGATCCCTATGCCCAGCTATCTCCCACCCACAGACACTCCCCCACTGCCCAGCGCCCCTCACAGCCGCCCCCCAACTGCCCAGTGCCCCATATTCCCGAGGGAATTCAGCACCAAAAAATTAAATTCTGTGCACAATATTTTACAATTCTGCAAAATTCTGCAAATGTCAATAAATCAGTGGGGAGGCTCCAGCATGGTAGTGGCAAGCATAGGCCGGTGGCTGCCTGGAGGTGGGAGATCGCCTGCAGCCTTCCCCCTCCCCTGCTAGGCAGTGAGATGTCTCTGTGTGCATGTCCAAAGGCCACAGGGAAGCGTTGTACATGACGGCTGGGATGTCAGCCATGACCCCAGATCCATTTGAATGACAAAAAAGAAATAGCTGATACCAATGGCTGAGTCCAGCCCCCATCCAGGCCCTTTCCTGCCACTGCTCTGGGCCATCAACCCCCAAATGGCCTTTCGCTAAACTCCGCACTGCTTAGAGCTCTGCCTTGTTCAAAGCCGCCAGCTTGAGAGGCAGCCCTGGAGGTACTTGGGTCCACAAGAAAAAAACCATGGCCCTTTCCCCCAAATACAAGTTTTCAGCTCCTCCAGCCTCGTCAAGTCCGAGTCCATCTTCCTCCCCAGCGAAGAGCTCGCTCCCTCCCCTGCACTCTGCAGCCCTGCTTGCTGCTTCTCTTCTCCAGGTACATCCCCCTCCTCCCACGGGTTTAGTGCAGGGGGGGTTCTCAAACTGGGGGTCGGGACCCCTCGGGGGTCACGAGCTATCAGCCTCCACCCCAAACCGCGCTTTGCCTCCAGCATTTATAATGGTGTTAAATATTTAAAAACGTGGTTTCAGTTTATAAGGGGGGGTCGCGCTCAGAGGCACGCTCCGTGAAAGGGGTCACCCGTACAAAAGTCTGAGAACCGCTGGCATAGAGTCAGTTTCCTCCTGCTGCCACTGGACTGTTGTGAATGGGCAGGAAAAGCAAACGCCCCCGTCTTTTATTTCCCGTTAACTTTCCCTCCTCCCCAACCTGGTTGTGTGCGCACCTCTCCCTCCTCCCAGCCCGCGTCTGCTGCTGATCCCCCCCCACCCCGACGCTGTTCCCGGCCTGGCCAGGCTCAGCTCGGCTCCCCCTGCTCACTCACATGCAAACTTTCGCTCCTGGCCCCGTGAGGCCCCGCCCGAGCCGGGGCCCTCAGCCGGCCACGAGGAGTGAGTGGGTGGCGGGGAGGGGCCAGGGGCTTGGGTGGGGCAGAAGCCTGCCAGCCCAGCACGGGGGAGGGGCCGGAGCAGCGAGGAGTCCGTGCCGCAGTCAGTGAGGGTGGTGCCCCAAACGTTTGGGTGCCCTACGCAGCCGCGTATGCCTAAGGATGGCCCTGAGCCCAGGTTCACACTGCAGTGTGGACGCGTTGGCACGGCCGTGAGACCCGGCTGCGGCTGTTGTTACCCCAGGTTCACGCTGCAGTGTGGACGCGTTGGCGCGGCCGTGAGACCCGGCTGCGGCTGTTGTTACCCCAGGTTCACACTGCAGTGTGGATGCGTTGGCATGGCCGTGAGACCCGGCTGCGGCTGTTGTTACCCCAGGTTCACACTGCAGTGTGGACGCGTTGGCACGGCCGTGAGACCCGGCTGCGGCTGTTGCTACCCCAGGTTCACACTGCAGTGTGGAAACTCAAGCATGGGCTTGGACACAGGGAGTTCACAAGTCCGGGTGCCCCAGCCCGGGGTTCACAATGCCGTGGCGACGTACCCGAAGTATTCAAGTAGACAAGCTGTGAGTGCCCCCATCCCCGTCCCCCTTCTCACACTGCCCTGTGCTCAGCGGTACCGGGGAGGTCCCAGGGGCATGTCTGTCCAACACAGAGCCTAAACAAGGGACGGACACCCAGCACCTGCTTCCCTCTCCTGCCCCTGCCTGGCCCTGGGCGCCAGGCTCAGGACTCCTGCAGCAAGGTGTTAAAACTGCCCCGTAACGAAGACCGGGGTTCAGCCTTAGGTGCCCACCGTTAGACCCCTGCCCGGAGCGTTGCTCAGTTAATCACCCCCAGTGCCCTCGAGGCAGAGGGTGAGACGCAGCACTGGGCCTGGTGCCCCCCTGGGCTGGGCACACAACACAACAAGCTCCAACTGGCCACGGGCATGGCACCCCCAACACGGGGTACCTGCTCTCCATGGCATTCCTCCAGCCGGCTCCCGACTCCCAGCCGCTGGGGGTAGGAGACAGGAACCCAGCTAGGGGAGGGGCACATCCCTTTCTCCTTCCAGGACCAGGGTCTCCTGCTGCCCAGCCTGGGGGAGGAGCTGTTTGGGAGAGCAACAGGCCTACCCCTGCACCCTCCTACCATGGCCTCAGGAGGAAACCTGGGTGGGGAAACCACAGCGGCTGGACCCCACCCATCCTGCTGGCCAGGGGTTCTCCAGCTGCCACGGACCATCCTCTGCTGAACCGATCGCCCCTCCTACACACCCCAGCCTGCCGGGGCAGGATCTCCCAGAGGGTAGCTCTGGATCCGGGGGGCCCTGATGTAAGCAACAAAGTATGGGGCACTCTGGGCATCAGGCTGGCGGACGTGTGCCCTGGACAGCCAAGAGGCTTCAGTAGACAGGGCCCATCACTGAAAGGCCCACCCCGTCTCCGACTTGGGAACAGCTGGGCTATCTCCAGTCCCGCCTGGGGGGGCCGTCCATACGTCAGCCGGTGAACAGCCCTGGTGCTGCAGGGGGGAATTCCTCCCGCACAGAGCGCTCTCCATGGGGCAGGCTTCCGAAAGTCACCCTCAGCCGCACCAGGGAACACCCCTCGTCCACGCGGACAAGGCAGCCCGGGTGAGCCTGGGCACACGCCGGCCTGGGATCCCGGGGAGAAGCCCAACCCAACTGAACCTACCCCCTGCCGTGGTGAGAGCGCCCAGCGGGGCTGGGCCAGGGTGCCTGGCAGCCCAGTGCCCCCCCCAGTGCCTGCAAAGCCAGCAGGGGTGGGGGCAGGGGGCCATGCTCCGGGGGGCCTTACCACGTTGGGGTGCTTCTCGATGGCCAGGGAGGCCCTCTCCAGGGCCTGCTGATGCCGCTGCCTCTTCTTCATGGCGTGCATGATGAGGACGAGGATGGCGGCGGTGAGCAGGAGCAGTGCCCCCAGGCTGCCAGCGAGGATCCCCACGTCCAGAGGGCCCTGGCTCTGCCCGGCTTCGGAAGGGTCCACGGGGGCTGCGGGGGGAAGGGCAGGGACCCGTTCAGGGAGCGTCTGGGTGACCGGCGGAGCTCAGCCTCTGGACGCGGCCCAAGCGCGCTGTGCATGCCAAAGGAAGCTCCCCGGTGACCTCCTCTGGGGATGCACGGGTCAGTGCTGATGGGGCCACCCAGGTCCCCATGGACCAGACCATGGGAGGCGCGTGACTCCTCCATTTGGGGAGGCTGGGCGCATCCAGACCATGGTCCCACCCCAAGGCCTGCCCCCGCTCAGACTCCTCCCCCCGAAGCTCCACCCATGCTCCACCCCCAGCCCCACTTGGCCCCCCAGCCTTGCCCTTTCTCCCAAGGCTCCCCCCACCCACTGCTAGCGCCCCTTTGCCCCCTCCCCCAGGCCCCACCCTCTCCTGCGAGGCCCCCATGTGGGCAGAGCGGGGATGGGGAGAGGCAGAGGGAGGGCAGGGCCTTGGGGGGAAGAGGACTAGTGGGAGCAGGGCCTTGGGTTGGAGAGCGCTCCAAAGGCGTCCGGCCGGCTGTTTGGGGAGGCATCGCCTCCCCTGGCCTCTTCTACCCGCCGCCCCGGGACCAGACCACATCCTCAGAGCTTCGGCTGCCTGGCCTCAGCTGGCTGCATCCCCGGAGACAGACCCAGCCCACGGGGCGTCCTGCCGGCTCCGTACCTGCCTGGCCTGGCCGCAGCACCTCCACGTTGACCGTCGTGTTGGTGGTCTCCCCTGACTCCTCGTCTCGCGCGATGACCTAGGCAGGGAAGCAGTGCTCAATATCGCCGGCGCTGAGAGAGCCTCGAGGAGCCAGGCACCTGGGAACAGGCCCTCACAGCCACACGTCCACAAGGTGAGGCCTCCACAGGGCTCCTTGGAGACTTAAAGCTTCTGTTCCAGGGTAAATCATACCTTGGGTTTATACAGCAAAGGAGGCAGCATGGTCTAGTGGTTAGAGCAGGGGGGCTGGGAGCCAGGACTTCTTGTTTGTTCCCATTTCTGAGAAGGGAGTAGGATCTGGTGGGGTTAGAGCAGGTGGGGGCAGAGAGTCAGGACTCCTGGGTTCTATTATCATTGGTGTGAGGGAAGTGGGATCTAGTGTTTAGAGTGGGCGTGAACAGAGAGTCGGGACTCCTGGATTCTGTTCTCACCTCTGCTGCCGACTCACTGTATAACCCTGGGCAGTTTGTCCCTCCGTTTCCCCATGTATAAAACGAGGACAATTTATCACATCTACCACTTCTCCCTGTGTGGATGGGGGAAGCAGTAGACATGATATATCTTGATTGTAGTAAGGCTTTTGGCACTGTCCTTTGAGACTTTCTCATCAGCACACTAGGGAAATGTGGTCTAGATGAAATTACTATAAGGTGGGTACACAACTGGTTGAAAAATTGTACTCAGAGAGCATTTATCAATGGTTGACTGTCAGAATGAGCAGATGTAACTAGTGGGATTCTTCAGGGGTCTGTCCTGGGTCCAATATTTTCATTAATGACTTGGATAATGGAGTGAAGAGGATGCTTATAAAATTTGCAGATGACACCCAGCTGGGAGGGGTTGCAAGCACTTTGGAGGACAGGATTAGAATTCAAAATGAGCTTGACAAATTGGAGAACTGGTCTGAAGTCAACAAGATGAAATTCAATAAAGACAAGTGCAAAGTACTTCACTCAGGATGGAAACGCAAAAGCACAACTACAAACGGGAATAACTGGTTAGGTGATAGCACTGCTGAAAAGGAGCAGAGGGTGACAATGGATCACACACTGAATATGAGCCAAACGTGACGCAGTTGCAAAAAAAAGGCTAATTCATTTTGGGGTGTGTTACAGGAGTGTTGTATGTAAGACACAGGAGGTGATTGTCTCTCTCTCCTCTGCATTGGTGAGATCTCAGCTAAGTACCCCGTCCAGGTCTGGGTGCCACACTTTAGGACAGATGTGGAAAACAGGAGAGAGTCCAGAGGAGGGCAACAAAAATGCTAAAAGGTTTAAAAAACCTGACCTGTGAGGAAAGGTGAAAAAAGCTGGGCATGGTTAATCTTGAGAACGGCAGACTGAGAGAAGACCTGAGAACAGTCTTTCAATATGATTGTTCCTGGGGGAATTCTGTGCCACTGCGCACGCACAGAATTTATGTCCCACGCAGATTTAGTCTCCCCCCCTCCCCCCCCGAAAACAGATTGTGCCAGAGAGGCACTGCAATTATACCTTTCATCCACCAAGGGCTGCTGTGGCACCAGAAGAGAAGGCAACTGGCTCACGGGCCGGAGCAGCCAGCCAGAGAGGGAGAGAGGCTGCCTTCCCCAGGGAGCGAGGTGAGAAGGCACAGAATATGGGGGAGGGATGGACAGCATGGGGCACACATGGCTGCTGGAGGGATCACACAAATTGGGGTTCAGAAGGACTAGTGGGGGACAGAATGGGGCAGGGGCATAGAGCTAATAGGGTAATAGCATTGAGCCAGGGGCTGAATGGGAGTGGGGGTGCAGGGCCACATGGGATCAGGGGTACAGGAGTGGCGGTGCAGGGATACATGGGGACAGGGGTTGGCTGAGTGGGGGTTCAGGAACACATGGGAACAGGGGCAGATGTGTCTGACTGAATGGGAGAGGCTGGGGCCAACCAGGGTCTGCATGGGGGAGGCTTTCCCACTCCCTAACAATCCTTCCGCCCCCACCCTCCCAATAGTTCCATACTTCTCCCACCCACAACCAACAACCCTTCAGCTTCACCTCCAGGCTCCCAGCAATTACTTCCCTTTCCCTCAGCTCCTCCATTACCCCTGACTTCCCCAAGCCTTTGCACTGCTTCTGACGGGGGCAGGTAAATATGGTTCTGTATTGTAGATTAAGAGAATTACTCTGAGTTCTGTATTCATATGCCCAGTAATGAATCTCTTTGTAAAAAAAAACATTTCCTGAATCTTTTTCGTTGTCTGTATTGTTACAAACATACTTGCTGACAGGTATTTTGAAATAAATTACCAAAATAATTGAAACTGGCATGATTATACTGTGGTATTTTGACAAATAAAATGTGCAGAATTTTGCAGAATTTTAAACTTTTTGGCACACAATTTAAAACTTTTTGGTGCAGAATTCCCCCAGGAGTTGGATCGTTATAAAGAATCTCCTTCCTTAGAAGTTTTTAAGGTCAGGCTTGACAAAGCCCTGGCTGGGATGATTTAATTGGGGATTGGTCCTGCTTTGAGCAGGGGGTTGGACTAGATGACCTCCTGAGGTCCCTTCCAACCCTGATATTCTATGATTCTATGAAAGAGGATGGGGATCAGTTGTTCTCCATGTCCACTAAAGGCAGGACAAGCAGTAATGGGCTTAATCTGCAGCAAGGGAGATCTAGGTTCGATATTAGGAAAACCTTCCTTACTGGAAGGGTAGGGAATCGGCTTCCAAGGGAGGTTGTGAAATCCCCGTCACTTGAGGTTTTCAAGAACAGGTTGGAGAAACACCTCTCAGGGCTGGTCTAGGCTGACCTGATCCTGTCTCAGTGCAGGAGGCTGGACAGGGCTGCTCGAGGTCCCTTCCAACCCGCCATTCTCTGATTCCATCACAAAGCCGTGTGCCAGCACAGGGCTTGGGGGGCGTCATGTGGGAATGGTCCCTGGGACGCGTCCTGCAGCCCATCCTCAGGCAGAGCTCCCAGGACCTGGTTTTGCTCTGGAGATCTCTGCCTGCAGGTACCGCTTGTGCCGTCACGCCCACTTGCCGTGGCAAGGACAGCGATGTCACGAGCAGCTCAGGACCTCAGCAGCAGGGGCCTATAGCCTCACAGAGCAAGGAGCCAGCGGGCCCTGCAGGCCCCCAAGGAACCCACGAGGAGCCGTGCAGATGCAGCCCTGGCCGGAGCCAGACAGTGTCCAGAGAAGGCAGAGAAGTCTCCAGGACCCGCGCCCCAGGGCTCCCTGCTGCCGGGGCAGTAGGGCATCTGCTGGCAGGACGGCCCCCCTTCCCCAAGCAGAGACGTCTGAGACAGTCTGTTGGCTCCCGGGTGCCCAGGAAGGGCGGGCGCAGCCTGGGGCCACAGCGGCTCCGCTCTTACCTGCAGGAAGTAGCGCTGGAGGGCACGGAGCCGGTCGGCTCGGGCCACGAGGAGCCCGCTCGGCGTGATCTGGAAGAGCTGGGTGTGGTTGGACTGGGGCGTCAGGCTGTACTGGACCTTCGGGTTGAAGCCCTGGAGCCGCACACGGGATGGCAGGGTGAACGCGGCGGGAGGGAGGATGGATGGGCGGCCCCCAGGGATGGGCGAGGGGTGCCCCCAGGGACCCTGCGGGAGCAGGTCCCAGCACCGGGATCTCACGGGTGTGGGGTGGCCAAGCAGGCCCAGATTTGGGAGGGGGGACGGGACCGTGAGACGGACTCTGCTCCCCATCCCCCAGCGGGAGCCATGCGGCCAGTCTCACCTCTCCTCATTCCTTCTCTCGGGGGGGCCAAGTCTGCCCCCTTCCCACCCATGGAACAGCCCCCCAGCCCTGTGGAGCCCCAGGTTTAGCAGGCCAGATTCCTGCACCCGGAGGGTCGGGAGCTTCCTAGCCCCACGCTGGACAGAGACGCACCGGCACTGCTGCCCTCCCGGCACTGCACGATGCCGGCGGAACGGCTGCTCGCCAAGCGCTGCCCACGCCCAGCCAGCCAGCACCAGGCTGCAGCCGCCGGCCGGACGCCCAGGGGCACCGACTGAGTTGGCTCCTCGACTGTGAAATGTGGAGCAGCGCCACTGACTGCCACGGAGCAGACGGACGCCAGCCGGGGCCCTGGCCGAAGAGTCAGGCACAGGCAGCTGCAGGGGGACGCCTGGCTGATGTTCTCCATAGATAGTGGTCCCTTAGAGCACGTGCCCAAGTGGGCATCACCACCTGGCGGGGGGGGTGAGCAGAGGGCACAGACCTGGGCAGGGCGGGGAATGGGCAGGGGGCATGGCCCTGGGTAGGGCGGGGAGAGCCAGAGGACACAGACCTGGGCAGGGTGGGGAGGGGGCAGGGGGCATGGGCCCTGGGCAGGGTGGGGAGTGGGCAGGGGGCACAGGCCCTGGGCGGGCAGGGAGAGCCAGAGGGCACAGGCTCTGGGCATGGTGGGGAGGGGGCAGAGGGCACGGGCTTTGGCCAGGGCGGGGAGGGGGCAGGGGGCACAGGCCGTGGGCAGGGGAGAGAGGGCGGACGACACGGGCCCTGGGCAGGGCGGGGAGGGGCAGGGGGCACAGGCCCTGGGCAGGGCAGGGAGAGCCAGAGGGCACAGGCTCTGGGCATGGTGGGGAGGGGGCAGAGGGCACGGGCTTTGGCCAGGGCGGGGAGGGGGCAGGGGGCACAGGCCGTGGGCAGGGGAGAGGGGCAGGCGGCACGGGCCCTGGGCAGGAGAGAGAGGGCGGGTAGATGCGGCTGCCTTGGTGTGACTCACATCGGGGAAGTCGGCGTCGGCGGCCTGCAGCGTCAGCACCCGGCCGCTGTACGTCAGCACCAGCGCGGCCAGGCCGGGCTCCTCCGGCACAAAGGCCTGGTAGTGGGGCTGGCTGAAGCGAGGCGGGTGCACATTGGCGGCCAGGACCCTCACCCGCACCTCCGTCACCACGTACTTGTTGGCGTCGTTCACCTGCGCGGCCTAGAGAAGGCACAGAGTGGGTGGGGTGGGCAGGCTGAGGTCTCAGGACCAGACTGTCCCGTTCAGGCCCCCGTGGGCGCCCGAACCCAGAGCCCGGCCCCAGCCCGACCTACCATGACGCTGAGGCTGAACGTGGGTGTGTGGATCCGGCTCTCCGCGGGCCGCAGCATGGTGATGGCGCCCGTCACATTGTCTATGTGGAACCTGCCGTGGTCTGTCCCTGAGTGGGGAGAGGAGACGAGGTCAAGGAAGGGGGCAGCTCTGGATCCCGGCATGCTCCCAAGACGGGTGCTGTGCACCGGGCACCCTGGCTTCCTAGAGCCACAGGGGCTGCCCAGAGCCACAGGGTATGAATACAACCCATAGCCACAGGCTGCCATGCAGAGCCACGGGACACAGGTGCCACCCAGAGCCACAGGGTGCCACGCAGAGCCACAGGCTGCCACAAGGAGCTACAGGACACAGGTGCCACCCAGAGCCACAGGGTGCCACCCAGAGCCACGGGACACAGGTGCCACCCAGAGCCACAGGGTGCCACCCAGAGCCATGGGACACAGGTGCCACCCAGAGCCACAGGGTGCCACACAGAGCCACAGGCTGCCACAAGGAGCTACAGGACACAGGTGCCACCCAGAGCCACAGGCTGCCACAAGGAGCTACAGGACACAGGTGCCACCCAGAGCCACAGGGTGCCACCCAGAGCCACGGGACACAGGTGCCACCCAGAGCCACAGGGTGCCACCCAGAGCCACAGGACACAGGTGCCACCCAGAGCCACAGGGTGCCACCCAGAGCCATGGGACACAGGTGCCATCCAGAGCCACCGTGTGTCACCCTCAGCAAGGCAGCTGAATGCGGAAGTGGAGAGTGGGCTGCAGTGCATGCTGGGAATCTCTACCCATCCATCCCTCTCTAGTGCACCGATCGGCCAGCATCTTGGCCTCCCCGGCTTACCAAGACTCAGGGGCATTTTCAGCACCCACTGCCCACTGGTTGAAGCTGGCACTCAGGTTTCTGTTGTGCTCGGGGATCCTGGTATGACACTGATACTAACTCAGCATCCAGCTCTGGGACGATGCCCTGACAGAGGAAGAACCCGGCGTGCTGCCCAGAGCCAGAGACCCGTTGGGGACACAGCCATGCAGGCTCCAGGGACCCCACGAGGGTGTCTTCTCAAAGCGACAGTGAGCACAACGCTTGGCTCCTCTCGCCCCTACGAGCCCTGGACCCTACTGGTTATGTTAAAGGAGAATCCCGATTCACCATTAGCGCGATAGGACCAATGACACATGGGGAGCCGTGCTGACTGTCCACACACAGCCCCGCTGCAATGAGAGGTGGCGTTTCCAGGCTACCCCAGAATCTGGGGCCCCCCACATGAGGCCAAGCGGAGCCAACCCCACTGAAGTCAGGAAGCCCAGGGGAACAGCTGCCCCTTAACGTGCTACAGAGGGTTCCCAACAGTAGCCAATCTTCCAGGTGGCATGTGCCACAGTGACCTAGGCAAATGGGCTGAATTAACCCTTAGCCAGCTGGCCAGCTGCCGACTGGAAAAGCCCCAGGAACAGGCTGAGGCTGTTTCCTGGGGATCTGCAGGGACAGGTGGGGGCACTAGTGTGGGAAGTTTCCTTCAGTGGGGTGACTGGGTTGGGCTGGGGCATGTTCCTCCCCCACCTCCCCTCTATCCAACTCTCCCACCCCCGATAACGAGGCCTAGGCCCAGCAGAGCCAGGAAGCCCGTGGAGCAGAGTACGGGGGAGATGGGGAGGGGGAGCTGGGGATTGTGGCAGGAGCTGCGGGAGGCAGGGAGTGGCCGGGGAAGGGGAGGGAGGAGAATCTAGCTGGCCTCCATTCTGCAGGGTTTGGCTTCACTGGGGCTTCCATGCACTCAGCAATGGGGGTCGGGGGGAAGGAGCCAGCCAGGCTCAGCCCGCTCCTTAGAGCCGTGCAGCCTGGCTGGGTGATCCAGGCCGGGGTTAATGGCCGACAGTCCCTGCCATCCCCACGTTTCCATCTGCTGTCACCTGCGCTTAGCCCCTTCCTGCCCAGCTGTTTAATTTCCTGCCAGAGTCGCTGTGTGCGTGTTTGTGGGCATTTGTGCAGATCTGCACAGGCCTGTGCACATGGCATGTGAGTACATGTCTCTGTGTGTGCATGTCTGTGACATACTGTGCGTCTGACTGTACCCCTGAACTCACCCCTTGCACACAGCTGTAATAAGCTTGGTACAAAGTATGCCTTGTGCGGTATCGTTTGAAAACTCATAAGTTGCTGATCATTATTGTCCCGGTAAAATGTGTGTGGCAACATTGAAGTTATAAGGTTCCACTGTGTGGTGTTACTAACACATGTGCCATATCTGGAGAGTGGCCAAACCAGTTCCTTAGAGACAAAGGGCAAGCTCACGCCTCAGCAGGTGTAAACAAGGCTGATGGGCCATTCCTTTCGCAGAAAATCTACATGTTAGCAAAGAAACAGCTTGGGGATCTTGTCCACCCAGACAGCCTTTCGCCAGGCTCCCAGCTGGAGAAGCTTCTCAAATGGGGGAAGGACTATAAAAAAAGGGGGAGACACCCCAAGAACACCCCTCTCTTTCTCTGTGCCCACTACATCCACGTCATCTGAAGGGCAGAGGGAGCACTGTTAGATGGGGGGAGGGATCTGACCGAAGAGATCGGCTAGTAATCTGCTAACGCATGCGGTGAGAAAACCTTGCTGTGAATTTCACAGAGTTTGTTAAGTCCGGCTCCAGTTGTGTTTTATCTTTATTTTTCTTGGAACCATTTCTGGCTTTTATGCCTCATGCCTTATTTCTTATTTCTTATTTTATGCCTCATGTCTCGTTTTTATGTTCTCCCTGAAAATCTCTCTTTGTAGCTAATAAACTTGTTTGATCTCATCCAGTGTGTTTGAATTGAAGAGTCTGGGGGAACAGGACACATGCATATCATTTTTATTAATTCAATGACGAACTTTATTTCAACTTGGACTGCCCAGGAGGGGGCCAGGCAGGACTGGATGTACATTTCTGGGGGAAATCTAAGGACTGCGGGTGTGTTGGGTCACCCTGCAGGAGAACCCAGGCTGGTAAGAGCCGGGCGGTGGCTGGCTGCTGATCACACAGAGACGTCGCTGGGAGTGACTTGCATGCGGGAGGCTGTTCGTGAGCAGTGCAGGCCACAGCAGCAAAGCGGTGTAAAGAGCACCCCAGGTTAGAGGGCAGGGGTGACACAGCTACTCGTTGTCTGGATTGTGCCCTGATGTGTCACAGAGAACATGCATGTGTGCATGTCTGTGCGTGTGTGTCTTCCTGTCCCTGTCCGTGGGCACGGTGCTCTGGTGGTTCGCCCCACCCTGAAGCTCTACCTGCAGCTCAGGGATAGCTACAGCAAAGGGAGGAGCTCCGTTAGCTCTCCACGCGGAGCAGCCTGGAGCCACAGGCCCCGGGTTCAAGCCCCGGCTCCCCACGATGGGTGCTTCTGGTGTCGGCAGCACAGGTGTGCGTCCCAGTGTCCCCACAGCACCCCCATACCTGCAAGGATGGCGTAGGTAATGGCTGCCTTCAGCTCCCTGTCCCCATCTTCCGCGTAGACCGAGCTGGGGACGAAGTGCAAAGGGCCCACCTGGAGGAGACCCAGAAAGGCAGGTGTGATGAAGTGGGACTGTTCTTACTGTTTCCTCCGAATATTGTGGGGGTGCCTCAGTTTCCCCTATGCAGTTAAGGGGTAAGGGTGTATGATCATTGCAGAGCCTTAGAGGGCAGGTGTGTGCAGGGGTCTGGACACAGAGAATGGCCGACACCCTGTTTCCTGGCAACTGATGGCCTGGGCCCTTCCCCCCCCTGCAAGGTGAAAGCTGAAGGGTTGGAGAACAAAGGAATCAGGTGACCTCCTGGCCCAGGAAAGGAACAAAGCCCAGAGGAGGAGGGGCTGGAGGGAGTTTCAGTTTGGGGCTGGCTGGGACATGGAGTGAAGGGCAGACGTGGTTGTCTGGCTCACTGCCCCCCAAAATGGACCCAGCTGAGGGGTCCTGTTCTCTGCACCTACAAGCTCTGTTTTAGACCATGTTCCTGTCATCTAATACACCTCTGTTTTACTGGCTGGCTGAGAGTCCCGTCTGACTGCGGAGTTGGGGTGCAGGACCCTCTGGCTTCCCCAGGAGCCCTGCCTGAGCGGACTCGCTGGGGGAAGCGCACGGAGGGCCAGAGGAGGCTGAATGCTCCGAGGTCAGACCCAGGGAGGTGGAAGCTGGGTGAGCTGTGTGTCCTGAAGACAGGCTGCTCACGGAAAGGCGACTGCCCCAGAGTCCTGACCGGCTTCATGGGGAGCAGTTCCAGAGCATCGCCCAGGGACTCCGTGACAGCAGGTGAGGCCGTGCCCTGAGCTGGGAGCGAAACAGCCCCCCCACCCCCCAGGCCATGTGTGGCTGTCCTCCCAGCATGCCCCACGCCCCCTGGAGATGGCCTGGACCGTCCACCTTGCTCCGATGCTGGCATGTCCTAGTCCCGCTCTCAAGGGCCCAGCTGGCCTCAGCAAACCTGGTGGCAGGGGCTGTAGGAAAGGTTCTGCCCCGCAGCACCGGAGGCTCCATCCCCCATCCCACCCCCCATGCTGGGCCAGTCCCCCGGTGCCTACCTTGACCTCCTGCTCGGTGACGTTTGCCGTGTAGATGGGGCTGACGCACACGTGGGCACCATCGTGCGACAGGAAGTTGCACGGCAGGAACTGGGGGTACTGGTCATCCCCATCCAGCACGTTGATGCGGATCCTGGCGGAAGAGTTGTACCTCTCCTTGGTGTTCATCTCCTGGGAGGGGAGCAAACCACGACAGCCAGTCAGCCCGGTCTAGCTGCCTCCCGGGGCCGTCTGACCTGCCTGGCTATCAATAGGGTCCCCGGCTGCCAGGGGGCCAAAACCTGGCCCAGTCCAGGGTGTTGCCTGCTCCATCGGCCCATCCTAGCCCAGAATCTCCCTCTACAGCTTCTCTCTACCCATCCCTCAGCCGGATCAAGCTTTAGTATTTGTCTGTCTGCCCATCCACAGCATCTCTCCATCTACCCAGTCAGCCTGTCTGTCCCTCGGGCCCACATCCACAACTGGCAGAATCGATAGCCCTGCCCCAGTGAAAGTCCCTTCTCATGGACACGAGCGGAGGCTGGGCTGTGATACAGCAGCCAGAGTGGCTGGTGTCAGGGAGCAGGGTGCCTCCTGCTGGGGAAGAACAGAAACAGTGATGGCCAGCTCCACTTAGTCACGGGGATGCTGGTAGGACGGTTATTGCTGATGCTGCCTGAATGTGGGGATCCTGGCCTGCCCATAGCTGCCTCTCCATCCCAGATGGAGTTACCGTGACCGCGAGCATTCAAAATCAGATTTTAGAAATCATTACTTCCGGGCCCGTTTCTTTGCCTTCTGGCTTCCGAGCATTCTGGGGTCATGTGTTCTAGTCTCCCATCCGTAACCATCTGGGGTAGAAACTCCCCTTTTCTGTTCCATGGGACCTGTGATGCTCCTGGCTTCACAGGACTCCAGGAGCTGGGGCTTTAAGAAATGCCCAGAACGCTCAAAGACCCACCATAAAATCGTGGGTGTGGCCAGCACCGACTCTGGGGACATCATTAAACTGTCCCAGCCTGCTCTCCTGCAGCAGGCACATGGAGATTCCCAAGCAGTGTGGGGTGCATGGCACTGTCCCCCACAAAAGACCAGGTGTTTGTAAAGCCCGAAGAGCTCAGCTATGGAGAAGTCTTGTCCAAAGCCTCAGACAGTGTAGCTCAGGCAGCAGGGACCCCAGGACACCCCCAAGCCCTCTCCGAGTCCACACTGGGGCAGTCAGCACTGTACCCCTCATCAGTGATGAGCTGCCAAAATCTTAACAACGGGTTCCCTCCTCACCCCACAAGGTGGTCGTTGCCCACCCCCGACCCCGGGACTCCTGCCCCATCCAACCCCCCCCCGCATTCCTTGACGCTCCCCCCAGGACCCCTATCCCATCCACCCCCCTCCCCTGTCCCCTGACTGCCCCCAGAACCAGGCAGGAGGGTCTCGTGGGCCACCATAGTGGGTGCCCACCCCACCCTTAAGAGCCAGAGGGACCAGCCAGGGGGCGAGGTGGGGAGTCCCGGAGGTGCATACCTGGAGCAGCTCCCAGGAAGCATCTGGCAGGTCCCTCTGGCTCCTAGGGGCGGAGGAGCGTAGCTGGGGAGGGGAAGGGGGAGCGACTGCTCCCCCCACTGATCACAGGGCTGGAGCACCCATGGGGAAAATTTGGTGGGTGCAGAGCACCCACCGGCAGCTCCCCACCCCGCGCCCGGCCCCAGCTCACCTCCGCTCCTCCTCCTCCCCTGAACGCAGTGCGTTCAGGGGAGGAGCTGGAGGCAGAGCGGAACTGAGCTGGGGCCAGGGGTGGGGCGGGGAGGTGCTGGTGGGTGCTCTACACCCACCAAATTTTCCCCTTGCGTGCTCCAGGGCTGGAGCACCTGTGGAGTCAGCACCTAAGGCACCGCTCTTGGCCAGTTAAATTTAGACGCCCTTTTAGAAGCGGTTCTCCCTCGCGGAACAACCGGTTCTAAAAGGGCTTCTAAATTTAACAACTGGTTCTAGCGAACCCGTGCGAACCGGCTCCAGCTCACCACTGCCCCTCATGCGGCGCATAGGGAAATCATCTGCATGGATCCAGAGGCAGGACAGGGCCGAGTGTGGATCAGGCAGGGGACACAGGTGGGAAAATACCCTGGGATCTCGGCACTGCCTATTGCCTTCCAGGACTGTCCCAAACTCACGATCCTTTTACCAGGTCTGCTGCCCTAACAGGCTGCTTGGTGGATTAGCTGGGCCACTGGGGGCTCCATACTCGGAATAAGCCACTGGCCCTTCACATGAGCTGCCTGTCTTTTCTGATGCACTGGGGGGGGGCACGTTCTGCCCCGGTGCACCCCGAGGCCTCCCTGCCCATGCCCTTTGTTTTGTTTCTTTCTGCTGGGGGGCATGCCGCTTGGGTTTTTACACTGCAGCATCCAGCCCGTGGGAGACTCTGTGGATGACTGGGGATCTGGCAGGTTAGGACAGAAGAGACACCTGATGAATGGAGGGAAAGGCCTTTTTTCATGAAGCCTATTTAACAACGTTGTTCTCTTGAGCACCTGTTTAACTCAAATGCCCGACAAACAGTCAGGCAAAAACTCTCTTTGTTAAAGAGCTGATCCCCTCCCCCAACACCGGGCAGACACGACTTCCTGCTCCTGGTGTAGCAAGGGTGAAATGCAAGCGGGAGGCCCACGCAGCCTACATCGTGAAGGAGCAAAAGAAACCACCAGTCCCATGAGGGTTTCCTTTTGCTGCTTGCCCTGAAGTCGATGGGGGCTGCATGGGTGGAAGCGAGGCCTGCTGATGAAACTAACCAAGGGATGGGATGCAAGCTCTGGTAGCCTAATGCTTGGTCTGCTAAGCAGGCACTGCTGTGTTTCCTACCATCTGGAGAGCAGCTAGAAATCCCCAGCACGGAGCAGGGCGTGAGGTGCCGGAGGCAGGGGATGCTCTAGGGGGGGGCACAGCCCCAGGGGCAGGGGCACACACAGGGCATGGACCAGGAAAGGGAGCCGGCAGTCCCTAAAACCCCAGCCTGCTCCCCAACCCATCATCAATGGAAGGGGCCAGCGGCGTGGAGCAGGGGTGGCGCTGGAAGGGGGCAGGCCAGCAGCAAGGTGCCGCTCAGCTTTAGACCTATTAGGGAAATTAAAAACGGGGATTTAGGACATTCACATTGAAAGGGGAGCTGACAAGATCACGTCGCTCCCAATTAGCCGGGGGAAGACTGGCTTAGTGAGGCACAGGATCTGCTACAGAGGCAGGAGAAACAGAGAGCTTGAACCGGGCAGGGACAGAGCCCGGCAGGGCAAGTTGGGAAACTGGCAACAATGGGGAATGGAAACCACACACCCACCGATCTGTGTGTCTCACACTCGCATACTGATCTCTGTCACACATTGATCTCGGTCACACACTCCACAGATCTCTGTCACACGCTGATCTCTGTCATGCCCACCCCAAATCTCCATCACATGCTGATCTCCGTCACACACCCCACAGATCTCTGTCACACCCACCCCAAATCTCCATCACATGCTGATCTCCGTCACACACCCCACAGATCTCTGTCACACACTGATCTCTGTCACGCCCACCTCAAATCTCCATCACATGCTGATCTCCGTCACACACCCCACAGATCTCTGTCACATGCTGATCTCGGTCACCCCCCCCCCCCAAATCTCTGTCACACATCGATCTGTCACACACCCCACAGCTCTCTATCACATGCTGATCTCAGTCACACCCACCCCAGATCTCTGCTACACGCTGATCTCTGTCATAAACCCCACAGATCTCTGTCACACGCTGAGCTCTTTGTTTATCACACTCACACACTTGCCTCTTTCTCACACCCATACACATCACACACTGATCTCTGTGCATCTCTCACACTCACACTTCACACTGATTTCTCTATGCCTCTCTCTCACACACACACCGATTTGTATATGTGTGTCTCACTGATCTGTGGGTCTATTACACTCACATGTACCAATCTCTCTCTCTCTCTCTCTCTCTCTCACACACACGCACACAGACAAAGACCCTGATCTCTCTGTCTCACACCTTCCCACACACTGATCTCAGTGTCCCGAGTCAAGCAGCACTGTGTTAGAGCGGTCTAGGTAACTTTCAGAGCATGCGGGGATAGCCGAGGGTTGGCTCACTGCTCTGCACTTCCGAAGCATGGGCCAAATTGGGAGATAATTAATTAGGACTGGGTGGTTAGCCAGCTAACGAGGAGATGGTTAAATGGCAGACCGAAAGGGGGGGCTGGAAGGAAGGTCAATAAAGAAGCCTTGGGTCTCCCCACACTCTCTCCTTGGGGGGGCACTGAAGCTTGGGAAAAGCCGGACAGTGCTGGGACTCACAGCTGCATAAGACACTACAGAGCCCACAGGGTGGTGAACTTCGGGAAGCGCGCGTGAGGGCTGCTTGCACAGAGATGCCCGGGGTGGGGAGTGTGCTGGGACCCTGCGGGGCTTGGCTGGGATTTCCCACTCCGGTGTAGGCAAAGGCCCGGAGAGGGGAGCCAACAAGGAGGCCCAGTGACCCGAGCAGCGTAAAGGGACGCCCGAGCTGGGGGATGGAGCAGCAAAAGGAGTTACCGGAAAAAAGCCTCCAAGAGTTTCAATGCGTGGAGAGACAGGCCCTCTCCACCAGGCCAGCAGCCCAACGAGGGAGCCTACAGCCATCCCTTGCAGACGCGGGAACAGCGCTTGGCGAAGCCGGCAGGTCCCCCGCCTGGGAGCGATGACCGGGCGGTGAGCATGGGGCTGGGAAAGTGGGCCAAGCGGATGACCCCGGAGCTTTGGGGTGAACGTTTGAGAGGGGGCTTCGGGAGCAGGCTGGGAAAAGAGGGGCTGGGCCCTCCACACGGCTCCCTGCCTCTCCAGAGAACTCAAGCTGCTATTCTGGCACTGAGCAAAGAATAAGCCGTGGATGAGGATACTCTAATTGCAGCCGGTTTGGACGGGCTGGGTCTGGCGGCAGAACGATCCAGGCAGGAGTTTCCAGAAGCGAGGTGGTCGGAGGGGACGCGACCAAGGGCCCGGGCACAAAAGTTACAGGATTGGGCTGCTCGGTGGCTGAGGCCAGAGGACCCAGGACTTGGGGAGATCACAGATCAGCTGTTGCAGGGCCTCCCCGACGTCCTTAGGGCCCAGGTGCGGAGGTGCCTACCTGGAAGCAGTGGTTAAACTCCCAGAGGAGTTCCCGGAGGCTGGTGACCCTGGTACAACAACATGGCCATTTACAGGACACGGCCCAGGGAGGAAAGGCAGAGAAGCGCCAGTTATAAGGCGGCAGGAGAGACAGGAGAGGAAGGAGACCCTGCCCACAGGCCGTCCAGTGGTTTGCGATCAGTGTGGGGCCACAGGCCACCTGAGGGGGCTGCCCCGGATGGACTGGACTCTTGCCAAATTCAGCGCGTGACGGAAAACCTTTGGGAAGCAGTTCAAAGAAAGCCCCCAGTCCCCATGAGAGCTGGGGGGAGACAGAGGAGGCCTGCTGGCCCCTGCCGCGGGGCGCTCATCGCTTAGCAGAGACTGGGTGAAACCCTGATGGACGGTGCCGGGGCGGGGAAGTGAAGATAACCTGTATCTTGAGGAAAGGGAAATCTGCCCAGTGGCTGAGGTGCCTCTGGAAATGTGGAGCCTGTTTAGGTGGAAGGGTTTGGGGTGGCCAGGACATCGCCCCATCTTTGCCAGAGTTTGGCGCCTTTTCCTTTAAGGAAGGGGAGAAACGCCGGAGAACCAAACGGCTCGGGAGCAAAGGCTTGGAGAAGGAAGAAATGGGGCAGACTAGAGCCAAGCCAAGACCCCAAAGACCCCGAGATAGAGAGGAAGGAAATGGGGACAGAAGGAGACCCAGACGGGACGGAGAAAGCGGGCTGGCACCCCACAGAGATTTGCAGAGGCCCCATCCCAAGAGAGCTGCCCAGAGAGGGGTCGTAGGAGGAGGGCGCAAAGAGACTGGCACCATTACCTTAGACGGGATGGAGGGGTTCACAAGGAATGGGGCAGACCAGGGAGATGGGGCGCTGCTACTGACCCGCTCGTGATAATACAAGAGCAAGAGGACGGGCAATCCCACTGAAAGGGGCACGTTTTCTAGCAATAGAAGCAATGTGCACATGGACACACACCTCCAGGTCGGCCTGTGGAACTCACCACCACAAGAGGTCATGGAGGCCCATGGCTGAGCAGGATTAACAGGGACTAGACATTTCGAGGGGTAATTTGAACATCCAGAGTGGTAACCATGAGGAGTTAAATGGTTGTGGATGGGCCTTAACCAGCCTCTCACTACTGGGGGATCGGAGGGGGCATCGGGTATCTTGCCTCTTCACTGTCACTGCAGGGTCCCTGCGCCTTCCTCCGGATCAGCTGCTACTGACCACTCCGAGACAGGAGACTGGATTCAATAGACCCCAATCTGACCCTGTCTAGCAATTCCTATGTTCCTAAACCAACAGCTCATCTAGCCCGGTATCCCCCACTCCCTGGCACCCCAGCTCAGACTGAAGGCCCATTGAGCCTGGTGTCGGGGCTTCAGCAGCAACCAATGCACGATGCTTTGAGGAGGGGGAAACTCCCCTAATAACAGCACGGACTGAGCAGCATTCTGCCCAGGAGGCAGGGGCAAGGGTCAGAAGCAGCTGGGAACTCCTTGTGAACCTCTTGCCAGTCCAGTGGTGCCCTGAAGCAGGAGAGCTGATTGCCCTGCTTTCAGGGGTACATCTAGAATGCTTTGGACATGGGCTTACCCAGTCCTCAGTACAACCCAACAATCCACTGCAGCAGGGAGTTCCACAGGTGAGTCCCACAGCACTGACTATGGAAAAGCCAACGTTGAGCCTGGGCCTTCGCATCTCTAGGCCAAACCCCACCTCTTTGGCCAGGGTCACCTGGGTATAGCCCCTTGGCAGGCTGCCCTCTGGGCTGGCCCCCTCTGGCTCTGAGAGAGGAGAGAACATGTGACGTGCCCCCAGATACCACGATGACAGGCCATGATGCCAGCCCACATGGGCAGAGGGAGTGGGGCCTCTGCCTGGGGGAATGGGCAAGAGCGAAGCTTCAGGGATCCAGAGCCGCCCACCCTTCCTCACGGCACCGCCTTACCACAGCGTGGACCACGAACTCCAGGTGGTGCTTGGTCTCGAAATCCAGCGCTTTGGCCAGCACGATCTTCCCACTGTTGGGCAGGTCGATCCGGAAGTATTTGCCATCGGCCTGGGTGGCAAAGCGGGGATGACACTGAGTGCCCGGCTGGAGGAACGGAGCCCCTGAGTCAGGCTGGCATGGTGCCGCCCGCCTCTTGGTCAGCAGGCAAGGTCAGACAGCCACACGGGATCATGCAGGGATCCCTGCCCACCCCGAACGCCACTTCCCCCAGCCCTGCACATCCTCCCCCTCCGCATGACACATGCAGCCCTGATCCCTGCCCGCCTACGCCCCCAGTCTGGCGTCCTCGCGCCCCTGGATAATCCACGCCCACTCCAGGGGCCGCTCAGGCCGGCTCAGCCCAGCTCCTCTGGCCTGGCCACGGGGTGAGGGCAGAGCCACCGCGTGACCTTCAGGAAGGGAGCGTCCCGGTGTCCGTGCCCGCCGTGCGCAGAGCTGGATCAGCCCAGGGAGGCCAGTGCAGTCCCCCAAGGGGCCAGTGCTGGCCTGGGAGGGCGCTGGCTTGGCTGATCCAGCCCCTGCTGGGGACGCGCCAGGAGGGCCAGGTGCCTGCCCCTTCTTCGGGGGCCAGAGGGGCTGCCTGGTGCGTAGAGGTGCCCCATGCTGCCCCCTGTGAAGCCAGAGCTGCCCCACTGCCCGGCTCCCCCTAGTGCCGAACAATGGGGATCGCACCTCCGTGCACGCCGCTCATCGCCGGCTTGGCTGCCATGACACCCCTTTTCCCCGTGCCGGGGCGAGGGGGCGGGACTTACCGAGGTGCTGTCAATCACATACATGAGGGTGTCTCCATCCTTGTCCTCCGCCCGGGTGGCGAACACCACCGAGTGCACCACTGCCAGCTGCAGAGGGGGCAGCGCTGGGTTAGGGGCCCCAGAGCACCAGCTCAATGGGGCACCATGCTGGAGGGGCTGGGCTTGGCCAGCCTGCCTCCCGGCTGCACCCCACGCCTGCCCAACCCCCCTGCAGGCACGTCCAGGCCGCCCGGTCGCCACTTTCGTGACCACTCCTCCCCTCCTGCCCAGCCCTCCTCCCCATGCCCCCACCAGCCCATCCCCCTTGGCTCTGGGCCCTTAGACTGAGCGGCTCCACCCCTCCCCTGCCCTGGCCCCAGTGCTCAGGCACTGGCCTGGGAACGCAGGACCCGAGGCCCAGCTCTCCCCCAGGCTGGGACGGGCAGGAATCCCACCCGGGCCCCCCGCCCTGTACCTCACTGATGTTCTGGGCCAGGACAGAGTCCTCCAGGAACCGGGGTTTGTTGTCGTTCTCATTCAGCACCTGGACGATGATCCTGTACTCGACCTGGGGGGAGAGGGCCCAGGGCCCGGGAGATGGGTGCCAGGGCCCCGCAGGGACAGATGGCTTCCAAGGTGCCGAGAGACGGACGCACCTCAGAGGGTAAAGCCCCATAGCCAGAACCCTGTATGTGCCATCGGGGAACCCCAGCCAGTGCTCCTGCCCCGCTCCACACAGCACCCCCTGCTGGGAGAGGCTGGGACTGGAGCAGCCGGGAGCTCCCCCCACAGCCAGAGCTCTTGCCCCACTCCGCACAGCGCCCCCTGCTGGCAGAGGCTGGGCTGGAGGAGCCCACTGGCAGCAGCGCTGGCCTGTCGATCTGACCCCGTTCCCATAACCCGTGAGCCTCACACACGCCTGGCAGGCAGGGCAGATGGGAACTGAGGCACAGCCAGGCTGAGTGACTTGCCCAGGGGCCACCCTATGGTGTCTGCTGTAGAGCGGGGAGGTGAGGTCGGGTCTCCCGAGTCCCAGGCTAGTGCCCTGTCCCCTTGGCTGCCCCCCGCCCCCGCTGGGGGGAGTCCGTACCGGAGAGAAGCCGTCCTCTGAGCAGGTGAGCGCCACCATCAGGACAGGGGACTCCAGCGCCTGCAAGACACAGGAGGTGCAGGGACCTTAGAAACCATGCGCCAGCTGCCCCCGCCCGCCCCACACACCCTGCCCCCCCCACGGCCGGAGGCTGCTCACCGCCCGGCCGAGCCGGGGGCACCCACAAGGCCCCAGCACCAGCCACAGCTCCGCACGGGCCCAGAGGGCACGAGTCAGCCGTCTGGGGCAGCTGGGGCCGAGCCCCTCAGCACGTCAGCTGGTCTAGGCACAGGCGGAGGGACAGTCGGGTGGGGGCATCACCACTCCAGGCCCAGGCGGTGGACGCCCCGGGCACAGGCAGCCCAGGGACAGGCCGCGGGACACCCTGGTGGGGATGGTGCCACCCCAGCTCTGCCCCATTCCTGAAGTGGAGCTGTTATGTTCCCATTCCCAGGCATGCTGCAGGCCCCCCCCCCCCGATATGTTCCTGAGCTGGGGCATGAACCTGGAGTCCCCGGGGCGAGGCCGGTGCCCAGGGGGCCAGCCCAGCGGCTGGTTGTCTCTGTGCCCCCCAGAAGCCCTTTGAGCTCCTGGGCACTGCCCCGGCAGCCATCCTGCCTGGCAGGGCCCAGGCCAAACAGAGACATGCCTTGGAGGAGGATCAGCCTGAGGGCATCTTGCCAGGGCCATGGTGGCAGGAGCATTGGGGCTGGGGCTCCCCAGGCCAGGAGGGGTGACCACTTTGGTGTTGGGGGTGCTGTCACAAGCCAGCTCGGCACAGCTCTCGCCACCCCACGGGGCAGGCGGGGGGCGGTCGCACCGTCGGAGGGGGAGTGCTAGCCGAGAGCCATCTTCAGCGAGGGCAAGGGGCCCTGTGGCACCTGGGCTCAGGCAATCCCTGGGGTTCAGCAGCTGGCAGCCCAACGTGGTGCCCCCCTCTGGACGGGCACCCCCGGGGGCTGGTGGTGCCAGCAGCTCCACCAGAGGAGCCGAAAGGGCATGCGGCCACCCTGAGCCCCGCTGGATTGGCAGTACCCTCCCCGGGGCTAGCCCTCCCAGGAGGAGCAGATGCCACCGGGAGGATCCTGCAGGGGGTTGGGGGGTCTCCCCTGGAGGGGGCAGCTATGGGAGAAGAGTGACCAGCAGCAGCAGCGCCCCCCCACCTCTCTGTCCAGCGACGCCCCTGGCGAGACGCTCAGCCGCACGGTTTTCCCCTCCAGGTAGAACCACCCGGCGTCGGTGCCACGGAGTCCCAGCTGGAGGCTGCCGCTCTCGGGCTCCCCGAAGACCGTCAGGTTGGCCACAAAGGTGCCGTGGGGGCTGTTCTCCTGCAGCTCCGTGAAGACGTTGCTGCCCCCGCTGCACAGGTCGGCCACAGCTGGGCGTGGGGGAGAGCGGGTCAGAGCCTGCGGCGCCCAGCCCAGCCTGGCAAAGGGGCGGGAGGGGGGCCGGCCCAGCTCCTGGCCGTGGGGAAGGGGCTGCAGCTCCCTGCCCGGAGGTGGGGCGGGCGTTAATGCAGGGAAGGGCGTGGGGGTCCACGGAGGATGGGGCAGCCTGCAGGGGAAGTGGGACGGACTCCTTGTGCCACGGGCTTTGCGGGCCCGAATCGCCCTCTGCAGGGACCGGCTGGTTCTGATGGCAAATTCCAGCCACTTGGGTTCCTAGGCCTGGGCGAGGGCAGAGGGGTCAGGCCCCGGGGGGGGTCTGCAGCCCACCTGATATCTGTGGTGCGGAGCTGCCAGGGTCCCCAGCAAAGAGCAATCGGCCTTCGGCCGGTCCCCGAGCCCCCAGGACGTCCATATGGCGCCAATCCACATCGCGCCAGCCAGCGCGTCCAGCAGCCCGGCTTGGCTGGTGCGGGCCAGACTCACTGGAAGGCAGCAGGGAGCTCCTTGCCTTCTCTGGCCAGGACTCAGCCCCATGCTGGTGTGCCACCGTCTCTGGCCAAATGGTACCACACTCTGCCCGAGTCCCCTTTCCGCGGGCCAGTGCCCCTCCCTCCCTAGGGAACAGGGACTTCTCTCCATTAGCTGCCTCCCTCGCCACGCCCTGGCAAGCACCCGAGAGGAGGCGAGGGACACGGGGAGGTGGCACATGCCGGGTACGAGCGAGTTGCCCGTGTGCGGGAGAGCAAAAAGGAGGGCGTTGTAGAAAGCTGTGGAATCCTTGGCAGCAGATCGGGGGGCCGATTGTTGGCACGACCCCCTCGTGTCCCGGGGCGGAGCCTGGCCTGGCAGCTGTGCCCCCGCTGGCAATACAGCATGGCTTATCCCGGAGAGGGTGGTTGGCGGGGGGCCCCTCTCCTGGCATCTCAGCCCTGCCCCGAAGGCCAGCCTACCTGTGGTGAGGTGGAAGGACATGCTGATGGCCAGGAGGAGAACTCCACAGGTGGGCAGAGGCATAGTTCACCGCCCCAGTGCCCAGGCGCTCTGTCCTGACACACAGAGCTGGGGCGGGGAGGCGGCTGGGGGCCAGTCCCCTGGAGGCGTAAAAGACAAGAGACCCCATCAGTATGTGGACATCCCCAGCCCCACAGGCCCAGGCCTGGCTGACGCTCCAGTGATCCCTCCGACCCGAGCTGCCCCCCTCCCCTGGGTACCAGCTAACGTACTTCAAACCCTGTTCAGGAACCAGCTACTCTGCCCGTGTAAGTTCCCCTGCTGTACCCTATGCCAGCTAACTGGTGTCCAGGCAGATTCAAACTCCCGGCCCCAGCACCCAGCTCACCCCCCTGGACCGTTAGCCGGGGCACCTGCATGGCACAGGCAGGCCGGGATGCCGCTGCAGGGAGATTCTGCGCTGAGGCTGCCGGACACAGACAGACGCTTTGGGTCCACCAGCTGGGTCACAGGGTGAACACGTCCACACAAGCACATCACACATCTAGCTCCACGCAGGACTGGGAGTCCGAGCCCCCGGGCTCTATTCCTGTCTCTGCCACTGACTCACTTGAACAAGCCCCTTCCCCCTCACTGTGCCTCAGTTTCCCCACCTGTATACCTGGGGATAGCGCTACTGACCCACCTGGCAGGAGCTTTGCGAGTCTTATGTCTCAGCGTTTTGAGATCCTGCACGGGAAGGGGCTAGAGAAATGCAGAGACATATTCATTGTCACATTGGGATAAAGTCAGTTCCCCCACCACAGCCATGCAGCCACCTCTGGAGAGGGAGAAGCAGCTGCCTGGCAGTGGACAGCACCACTTCAATCTCTTTGTGCCAGGAACCAGCCCCAGTTTAAGCCACCAGGATTTTATTTAGGTGGAATTTAATTAGCTGGGTTGGCATCTGGACAGGACACTGGGGCTTCCCCCCAACTCTTGCTAAAAAAATGTCCCAGATCTTTATACCCAGGAATGCCCATGGCCGGGGGTATGGTGCAGTGGAAAGAGGGCACCTCCCTTCAGCAGAGCGCCCCCCGCAGCCACGCTGGGGCGCTGGGGTCAGTGCGGACTCGGGAGTGGCGTGACCCCTAGTGCGTCACCCGACACGGGGCTTGTTTCACTTAGTGGCCATCCAGCGAAGGACCAATCACACCCCAGCCTGCCGCGCTCAGGAGAACTGACACGATCCCAGCCTAGTGTGGTCCCACCTGCACCCCCCACCTCTCTGCTCACCACCAAACAATGACTGGGGCTCACGGACCCCCCATGCCCAGAGCCAGCCCCACCTGCTCCTGGCTCCTGCAGATGGACAGGGATCAAGGGGCTCCACTCCCTTGCAAGCAGCACCTGGATCCACCCGTGGTGCTATTCTCAGGCAGCCAAGTGGCTGGGGGCAGGGCTGGGCCTGGTGGTCTTCCAGGAGCAGTGAGAGTCCTACTCGCTCTGCCAGCCCCTGGCACCCACAGCAGCCTCTGCGGGCACTGCTGGACCCAAAGGTCCTTCATGTGCCAGGCTGGGGTGGGTGTATTTATTCCCCCCCTTCAGGGTTTTCCTGTCACCGTCTCAGACAGGGCCACGCCGGACTGTGCCAGGAACGCCGGGTCGCCCCTCCCAGTACCTGGCCCACCACCTGTCCCTTATGCCTGCGGCTTGTGCCCAGCTACACACACATGTGTGTCAGAGCAATGGCACTGGCCACACTCACCAGTCCTCACCCCCCCGCACCCCAGAGCCCTGGTCGCTCTTAGCCCCCCTTCATCTGGGGAATGCCCATCTCCTAGCCCCTGATCACCTGCCCACACCTGCCCCTCCCTGCACCCGCCACCAGCCACACTCCCCTGCAGCGGGTCTGTTTGAACACACAAGGCCACATGCAGAGCAGGGGGAGGGGGAGATCTGCGCCCGCTTACCCCAGGCTGACCCTCACCCACTAAGTTCCCCTTGTCCATGCTGGGGGGCCATGCACTCCACAGGGGCCTGGCGGGTACAGGTGGGCATGTCGGGTAACAGCCTGCTACCTTGTCTCGGCTAGTGACCTCGCTTCTGCAGCTCAAGGGAGAGGGGCTTGAATCTGGGTCCTGGGGTCCAGCCCCAGCAGCAGGAAAAGGACGGCGGGGGCACTTTGACGTGCCACGATCTTCCAAGTGACTGTTCAGACTGCAGCCACCTTGCACCTGTATCTTAGCCCCGGGGCTCACCCCAGCCACACCCATCCCAGAGGGCTGCAGGCCCTGCCCAGACCTGTGTGATTAGCCCAGCTGGGGAAACTGAGGCAGAGTGAGGGGAAATGACTTGCCTGAGGTCACCCAGTGAGCCATCGGCAGAGCCAGGAACTGTTCAACACATTCATAAATGATCTGGAAAAAGGGGTAAACAGTGAGGTGGCAAAGTTTGCAGATGATACTAAACTGCTCAAGATAGTTAAGTCCAAAGCTAGCTACAAAGAGATCTCAAAAAACGTGGGTGACCGGGCAACAAAATGGCAGAGGAAAGTCAATGTTGATGCAAAGAAATGCACATTGGAAAATATAATCCCAACTATACATGCAAAATGATGCAGTCTAAATTAGCTGTTACCACTCCAGAAAGATCT
Organism: Eretmochelys imbricata; assembly: GCF_965152235.1. Classification (NCBI taxonomy): domain Eukaryota; kingdom Metazoa; phylum Chordata; order Testudines; family Cheloniidae; genus Eretmochelys; species Eretmochelys imbricata. The sequence goes on from NC_135572.1 coordinate 355,884,436, forward strand.
TGGAGTCACTGTGGCTAGTTCTCTGAAAACATCCACTCAATGGGCAGCAGCTGTCAAAAAAGCGAACACAGTGTTGGGAATCATTAAGAAAGGGATAGGGAATAAGAAAGAAAATATCATGTTGCCTCTCTATAAATCCATGGTTCGCCCACGTCTTGAATCCTGCGTGCAGATGTGGTTGCCCCATCGCAGAAAAGATCGATTGGAATTGGAAAAGGTGCAGAGAAGGGCAACAAAAATGATTAGGGGTCTGAAACAGCTTCCGTATGAAGAGAGATTAATAAGACTGGGACTTTTCAGCTAGAAAAAGAGACGACTAAGGGGCGATATGAGTGAGGGCTATAAAATCATGACTGGTGTGGAGAAAGTAAATAAGGGAGTGTTATTTACTCCTTTTCATAACACAAGAACCAGGGGTCACCAAATGAAATTAATAGACAGCAGGTTTAAAACAAACAAAAGGAAGTATTACTTCACACAACTCAGTCAACCTGTGGAACTCCTTGCCAGAGGATGTTGTGAAGGCCAAGACTATAACAGGGTTAAAAAAAGAACTGGATAAATTCATGGAGGGTAGGTCCATCGATGGCTATTAGCCAGGATGAGCAGGGATGGTGTCCCTCGCCTCTGTTTGCCAGGAGCTGGGAATGGGCGATGGGAGATGAATCACTTGCTGATTCCCTGTTCTGTTCATTCCCTCTGGGGCACCTGGCATTGGCCGCTGTCGGCAGACAGGACACTGGGCTGGATGGACCTTTGGTCTGGCCCAGTCTGGCCGTTCTTATATTTGTATGAATGCAGGTCGGTGCTTCAGGCAGCGGCATGGCTCTCTCCCCGCCGTGGGCCCTCCAGCTTCAATGGCCACAGTGCAGTGCCTGGCACCTGGGTGCACTGGGGCAGCTCAGGAACAATCCTTTCCTCTCCTGCCAGAGTAGAGGCAGTGGAACCCATGGGAGCTGCCCCCTGGGAACCTGCCCCCCTAGAAGTGCCCACGGGAACCTGCCCCCTGGGAACTTGCCCCCTGGAAAGGTCCACGCCTGACCCCGTGAATCTGCCCCCCATGAAGCGTCCAGGAGAACCTGCCTCTGGGAACCTGACCCCGTGGGAACCTGCCCCCATAGAAGAGCCTGCGGGAACATGCTCCGTGCCCCCACAGGAACCTGCCCCCCTGGAACCTGCCCCCGTGGGAACCTGAAACCTGGAAGCGCCCGTGCGAACCTGCACCTGCGGGAACCTACCCCCAAGGGTACCACCCCCCCAAGAACCTGCCCCCTCGGGAACCCGCCCCCAATGGAACTTGCCCCCTAGGAACCAGCAGGAACATGCCCCCTAGGAACCTGCCTGTGAGAACCTGCCCCCATGGGAACCTACCCCTGTGGAAACCTACCCCCAGACGGATGGAAACCTACTCCCACAGGTACCTGCCCTTCCCCCGGACAGGAACCTACCCCTGTGGGAACCTACCCCCACAGGAACCCGCCCCCCTGCAAGCACCTGCGGGAACCTTCCCGTGCCCGGCAGACAATGTCTCTCCACTCTAAATCGAGGTGTGAGACCGTTCAGCCAATTGAATGATCCAATTGGCCCCGTGCCCTGGGCGCTTTCTAATTGGGATCATCCTGTGCTTTGCGAGGCGGCTGAAGCCAAGGTGCTGGCCGAGCGGAGCCGTGATTAGCGAGCCACGTGTGGGGGCGGAGGGGGAGGGCAGGCCTGTGGCCCCCAGCCTGGCTGCTGCTGACACACTGCACGTCCCTGCCAGCTGCTTGGCCAGGCCTGCTGGGTCCCTGGCAGCCCGGGAATCTGCTCCATGCCGTTCCCTGCCCTCAGACCTGGCTACCACGCTGCAGGGGGCCCCGCCGCACTAGCAGTCTTCACGTGGAACCTGCAGTAGGCCCGGCTGCACCATCTCCTCCCCTAGCGGCTGGGCCATGGGAGGATAAGAGCTCACTGCCGCTGCCAGCTAACGGAGTTCCGCCCTCAGCTCAGTCCCGGGTTATCACACACACAGCCTCTGCAGCGGGAGGCTGGGGGTGACGGGGCCGGCGCTGTGTTGTGAGGGGAAGGAGAGAGGCTCCTCAATCTCCCCCCAGCTGCTGGCTCGCACATGCCGTCCCTCATGCTCAGACCAGCAGTCTCTCCGCTCCCCTAGGCCTGACCAACCTCTCGCCCCTGCCCCGTGCCAGAAGAGACACCCATCCCGACGCCCCTGCCCAGCCTGGCTCAGCTGCCGCCAGCCTGGGCCCATCTCCTACGCTGCGGACCATGTGCACAGGTAAGCAAACAGCCTCTCCCCGTTGGTTAGTGACTGGAAAGGCCCAGGCCAGGGATCTCCCCTGGGACCAGCGATTTCCCTGCACCCTGCCTTGAACTCCACCCTCACCCCTCCAACCAAGAACCAAGAATATACCAACCCCTCATCTGAAAGTTCAAATGGTGTATTTACACCCAAACTGCCCAACGCACAAATACAGTGACCTACTGACGAAACAGGGTCTCCACAAACTAAAGGCAGTTCCCAGTGTTTGTCGGTCAAACTTTCCCCATTTATGGACGTCACAAAAGATAGCTCCTGGTACATCTCTGGCCAAAAAGCCTAGGAAGAAGGAAAACTTCCTGCTGGTAAAAGTGGAGGAGCTTGGTTTGCTGGACTGATCAGCAAAGCCAATGCGGATAAACTGTGTGAAAAGGCTGCAAAACACCAAGCCTCTGGACTGGATAGACATGCAGAATGCCCTGTACGCCAGTCACTGTCAAAGCCCATTTTAGACGTACTTAATGAGGCTGTTAAGAATGCTGGAGACACAACACAGTTCATGCAAACAAACATGGTTGTCACATCAGACTTTCTATTTAAGCAAGAGATATCACGCACTACGAGCTGGAGGTCAATGTTACATGCATTGTCACTTGTTAACCCTGAAGTTGGCACTGGTTCCAAACCAGACCGACAAATCCTCACTATCTTTCTGCAAGCCACTGACTGGTAGAAGCGTGCGGAGCAACAGTGAACGACTCAGCAGTTGAAAAAGTGAAGAACTCTCTCACCACATTCAAAAAATTGCATACATGGCTGACGAATGCACCCATGCAAATGGGCGTCAAGTATTAAGTCACTGCGTACGTTATCTTGATATCAGTGATAGGCCAGTAGATGCATTTCTAGATGTGCAGGTTATGGAAGACACGTTGGCTGCATCTGTGACAACCTGCATCTTAGAAGAGTTAAATGCTTGTAAATTGGACCCCATACCAATGGCTGCTTGTGCATTTCATGGAGCTGCAAACGTCTCTGGAAGACATGGTGGAGCACAAGCTTTCTCAGAGAAAAGTTTCAGAGTAGCAGCCGTGTTAGTCTGTATCCGCAAAACGAACAGGAGGACTTGTGGCACCTTAGAGACTAACAAATTTATTTGAGCATAAGCTTTCGTGGGCTAAAACCCACTTCATCGGATACATGCAGTGGAAAGTGTAACCCTAATCACTCCTGTACGCACCGCAGAGGCCATCTTAACTTTAGTACCCGGAAAGATAATGGAGCAAAGAATTAAGCAATTAATTTGCAAACACCTAGAAGATAATAAGCTGATAAGTAACAACATGGATTTGCCAAGAAAAAATCATGTCAAACCAACCTGATAGTTTTCTTTGACAGGGAACAAGTCTTGTGGATAGGGGAGAAGTGGTAGATGTGGTATATCTTGACTTTAGAAAGGCTTTTGATACTGTCTCGCACGACCTTCTCATAAACAAACGAGGGAAATACAACCTAGATGGAGCTACTATAAGATGGGTACAGAATTGGTTGGAAAACTGTTCCCAGAGAGTAGTTATCAGTGATTCACAGTGAACCTGGAAGGACATATAGAGTGGGATCCTTCAGGGATCTGTTCTGGGTCTGTTTCTGTTCAATATCTTCATCAATGATTTAGATACTGGCATAGAGAGTAGACTTATAATGTCTGCGGACGACTCCAAGCTGGGAGGGGTTGCAAGTGCTTTGGAGGATAGGATTAAAATTCAAAATGATCTGGGCAAACTGGAGAAATGGTCTGAAGTAAATAGGATGAAATTCAATAAGGACAAATGCAAAGTACTCCACTTAGGAAGGAACAATCAGTTGCACACATACAAACTAGGAAATGACAGCCTAGGAAGGAGTACTGTGGAAAGGAATCTGGGCGGTCATAGTGGATCACAAGTGAAATATGAGTCAACAGTGTAACAGTGTTACAAAAAAAGAAAATATAATTCTGGGATGTATTCGCAGGAGTGTTGTAAGCAAGACACAAGAAGTAATTCTTCTGCTCTACTCTGCGCTGGCTAGGTCTCAACTGGAGTATTGTGTCCAGCTCTGGGTGCCACATTTCAGGAAGGATGTGGACAGATTGGCGAGAGTCCAGAGAAGAGCAACAAAAATTATTCAAGGCCTACGACACATGACCTGTGAGGGTTTGTTTAGTCTGGAGAAGAGAAAACTCAGAGGGGGCATAACAGTCTTCAAGTACATAAAAGTTGTTACAAGAAGGAGGAAGAAAAATTGCTCTTGTGAACCTCTGAGGACAGGACAGGAAGCAATGAACTTAAATTGCAGCCAGGGCGGTTTAGGTTGGACACATTAAGAAAAAATTCCTGACTGTCAGAGTGGTTAAGCACTGGAATAAATTGCCCAGGAGGTTGTGGAATCTCCATCGTTAGGGATTTTTAAGAGCAGGTTAGACAAACACCTGTCAGGGATGGTCTAGATAATACTTAGTCCTGCCCTGAGTGCAGGGGGCTGGAGGTCCTTTCCAGTCCCACACTTCTATGATTCTATGATCTATTCAACTAGCACTAGTAAGAACTGCAGGATCTTCAAAAGACATTAGAAAAGCCATAAACTTAATGTCTTCATTATACTCTTTTTTCAACAAGAGTCTAAAAAAAAACAAATACAGGTGAGAAAACCTGGATTTGTGCTGGAAATGGCCCAACTTGATTATCATACACATTGTAAGGAGAGTGATCACTTTACATAAGCTATTACCAGCAGGAGAGTGGGGTGGGAGGAGGTATTGTTTCACGCTTTGTGTGTATATAAAAAGATCTTCTACACTTTCCACAGTATGCATCCGATGAAGTGCATCCATATCTAGTTGGCAGCCGGTGTCAAGTGGAGTGCCCCAGGGGTCGGTCCTGGGGCCGGTTTTGTTCAATATCTTCATAAATGATCTGGAGGATGGTGTGGATTGCACTCTCAGCAAATTTGCGGATGATACTAAACTGGGAGGAGTGGTAGATACGCTGGAGGGCAGGGATAGGATACAGAGGGACCTAGACAAATTGGAGGATTGGGCCAAAAGAAATCTGATGAGGTTCAATAAGGATAAGTGCAGGGTCCTGCACTTAGGACGGAAGAATCCAATGCATCGCTACAGACTAGGGACCGAATGGCTAGGCAGCAGTTCTGCGGAAAAGGACCTAGGGGTGACAGTGGACGAGAAGCTGGATATGAGTCAGCAGTGTGCCCTTGTTGCCAAGAAGGCCAATGGCATTTTGGGATGTATAAGTAGGGGCATAGCGAGCAGATCGAGGGACGTGATCGTTCCCCTCTATTCGACATTGGTGAGGCCTCATCTGGAGTACAGTGTCCAGTTTTGGGCCCCACACTACAAGAAGGATGTGGATAAATTGGAGAGAGTCCAGCGAAGGGCAACAAAAATGATTAGGGGTCTGGAACACATGACTTATGAGGAGAGGCTGAGGGAACTGGGATTGTTTAGTCTGCAGAAGAGAAGAATGAGGGGGGATTTGATAGCTGCTTTCAACTACCTGAGAGGTGGTTCCAGAGAGGATGGTTCTAGACTATTCTCAGTGGTAGAAGAGGACAGGACAAGGAGTAATGGTCTCAAGTTGCAGTGGGGGAGGTTTAGGTTGGATATTAGGAAAAACTTTTTCACTAGGAGGGTGGTGAAACACTGGAATGCGTTGCCTAGGGAGGTGGTGGAATCTCCTTCCTTAGAAGTTTTTAAGGTCAGGCTTGACAAAGCCCTGGCTGGGATGATTTAATTGGGGATTGGTCCTGCTTTTGAGCAGGGGGTTGGACTAGAGGACCTCCTGAGGTCCCTTCCAACCCTGATATTCTATGATTCTAAGTGAGCTGTAGCTCACGAAAGCTTATGCTCAAATAAATTGGTTAGTCTCTAAGGTACCACAAGTCCTCCTTTTTTTAAAAAAAAAAAACCCTGTATGTCTTGGAAAAAATAGAAGATATGCTGGGATTGAAGTTCAAATTAGTCCAAGCTAGGAAAACCCTCTGGCTTTCTATGAGCGATCCATGGCAGTTTGAAAATTCCTGCCACTCTTATTACTGGCTTTGGAAAGTATCTACCAAGATGGGACAGATCTAAGTCGTGAGGCTGGTGGAACTGCTTTTGCAGAGAAGATTCTCTCTCTTGTAAATCTACTGTTGAAACCACTTGGGTCATTAAACAACACCATCCAGGCATCTGCTACAACAGTAGTCGATCTCTGTCCAGCAATAGAAGCTACATTTGGATCAATCAGAGAGCTACCCATTGAAAACGCACTGGAAGAAGCAAAGACTTCAGTCCAGAAGTTGAGTAATGAAGGCATTTATATCGACCCCTTAAGTGAAGAGGACCAGAAGTGTGTGTTAAGCTCACTGAAAAAGTACACGACTTGATTCTTACAAATCTACAACAGCAACTGCTGGAATCTACTCAATCTCTGCATAGCTTTTACAGATGCCTGTCTTCTAAAGCACTGGCAGTTGAGTGGAGCGAGATGCTATCAGCAATGGGGCAGATTAGACAGAATAGAAAACTTGAACACAGAGTGGAATGTCATATGATGAAGGAAGAAGATTGGACTTAAACTTTTTGTTGTCATCACTAGAGGCTCGACACGATCTTTGTGCTCTGTTTCCTGGGATGAAAGAAGTAGGAATTCATCTCTTGCTACTCCCAACAGCTACAGCTGAGCGTTCTTTTGCCTCATTGACTAGAATTTTGTGCTCTGAAAGAAGTCGCCTTCTGCCAGATCATGTGAACGTACTAATGAGCATATCAGTGGAAGGGCTGGAAGTACCGGAGACACGAGAAGCCACCAACGATGAACGCATTGCATTCGAGAAGTTCATTAGCAGTTGTGCAAAATTACAACAAGGAACCAAGAGGGATGTAGATGTCGTGCTTCAAAGAAGGCCGGAGTAGCCAACTTTAATTTGTGTGGTGATTTTAAAACACAAGTTAAATTTAATCAAATGGCCATGAAATATTTTTCAGTTTTTCCTATGGTGCCATACAGCCCCCCTTTACCCTTACGGTCTCACCCCTCAGCCCTCACCCCCCTGTACATTCAAACACCCCCCTAATTTCAATTCCCAGGGGAATACTGCCTGGGGCACCCCAGCTCCTGGATCTGGCTGGCATGTGGGCGGCTCCAGCGAGTAACTCCAGCCCGAGTCTCAAAGGGGCTGGTCTCTGGTCCTGCAGGCTCAGTGGGACTCAACCCAGCCCACGTTATCCCAGTCCCAGCTTCTTGCATTTCCCCAGCCCCAAACCCCAGCTGCTTTAGACCCTCTGCACACTCGCTCTGGCCTCTGGCCAGTCCCCTTTCCCAGTGCATGTTCTTTCGGTCCCAGACTAAGACCAGAAGGGACCGGCTCATCCCATCTGAGCTCCTGTACATGGTAGACCACAGACCCTCACCCACCCACTGCCGCAGCCTGCCTGTAAGCTCTAGCCGGGCGGCTGAAGCTCTCAAGCTCGAGTCAGATGTCAAGTCACAGCGACTCCACCTTGTACTCTAGCTCAGGGGCAGAGAAAACGCTGCCTGGTTTAGTGATGCCTCAAATCTACAAACTGACTCCACCCATTTACAGCAGCTGAGGATCTGGCCCAGAGAGAGGGAACTCGGGCCCAAATCACTTTCGGTTCCCATGACTACATGAAACAAACACAGCATAACCCGCCAACCTCCCACCTTCTGCTCTGTGGCGCCACCTACTGAAATTCAGTTGTGCCAATTTTAGATCCTATTCAAGAGTCACTTCACCCACCACTGGAAAGCAGCCACCTCTGCAGTGGAACGTGGCAGCTGTTTAAAAGAGAGCAGTAACCATGGCTGCATACAAACATGCAGACCCCTGAGCCATCACAGAGGGGGAACCCCCTTTGTGGTCATAGAATCATAGAATATCAGGGTTGGAAGGGACCCCTGAAGGTCATCTAGTCCAACCCCCTGCTCGAAGCAGGACCAATTCCCAGTTAAATCATCCCAGCCAGGGCTTTGTCAAGCCTGACCTTAAAAACTTCTAAGGAAGGAGATTCTACCACCTCCCTAGGTAACGCATTCCAGTGTTTCACCACCCTCTTGGTGAAAAAGTTTTTCCTAATATCCAATCTAAACCTCCCCCACTGCAACTTGAGACCATTACTCCTCGTTCTGTCATCTGCTACCATTGAGAACAGTCTAGAGCCATCCTCTTTGGAACCCCCTTTCAGGTAGTTGAAAGCAGCTATCAAATCCCCCCTCATTCTTCTCTTCTGCAGGCTAAACAATCCCAGCTCCCTCAGCCTCTCCTCATAAGTCATGTGTTCTAGACCCCTAATCATTTTTGTTGCCCTTCGCTGGACTCTCTCCAATTTATCCACATCCTTCTTGTAGTGTGGGGCCCAAAACTGGACACAGTACTCCAGATGAGGCCTCACCAATGTCGAATAGAGGGGAACGATCACGTCCCTCGATCTGCTCGCTATGCCCCTACTTACACATCCCAAAATGCCATTGGCCTTCTTGGCAACAAGGGCACACTGCTGACTCATATCCAGCTTCTCGTCCACTGTCACCCCTAGGTCCTTTTCCGCAGAACTGCTGCCTAGCCATTCGGTCCCTAGTCTGTAGCTGTGCATTGGGTTCTTCCATCCTAAGTGCAGGACCCTGCACTTATCCTTATTGAACCTCATCAGATTTCTTTTGGCCCAATCCTCCAATTTGTCTAGGTCCTTCTGTATCCTATCCCTCCCCTCCAGCGTATCTACCACTCCTCCCAGTTTAGTATCATCCACAAATTTGCTGAGAGTGCAATCCACACCATCCTCCAGATCATTTATGAAGATATTGAACAAAACCGGCCCCAGGACCAACCCTTGGGGCACTCCACTTGATACCGGCTGCCAACTAGACATGGAGCCATTGATCACTACCCGTTGAGCCCGACAATCTAGCCAGCTTTCTACCCACCTTATAGTGCATTCATCCAGCCCATACTTCCTTAACTTGCTGACAAGAATACTGTGGGAGACCGTGTCAAAAGCTTTGCTAAAGTCAAGAAACAATACATCCACTGCTTTCCCTTCATCCACAGAACCAGTAATCTCATCATTAAAGGCGATTAGATTAGTCAGGCATGACCTTCCCTTGGTGAATCCATGCTGGCTGTTCCTGATCACTTTCCTCTCATGCAAGTGCATCAGGATTGATTCTTTGAGGACCTGCTCCATGATTTTTCCAGGGACTGAGGTGAGGCTGACTGGCCTGTAGTTCCCAGGATCCTCCTTCTTCCCTTTTTTAAAGATTGGCACTACATTAGCCTTTTTCCAGTCATCCGGGACTTCCCCGGTTCGCCACGAGTTTTCAAAGATAATGGCCAATGGCTCTGCAATCACAGCCGCCAATTCCTTCAGCACTCTCGGATGCACCTCGTCCGGACCCATGGACTTGTGCACGTCCAGCTTTTCTAAATAGTCCCTAACCACCTCTATCTCCACAGAGGGCTGGCCATCTCTTCCCCATTTTGTGGTGCCCAGCGCAGCAGTCTGGGAGCTGACCTTGTTCGTGAAAACAGAGGCAAAAAAAGCATTGAGTACATTAGCTTTTTCCACATCCTCTGTCACTAGGTTGCCTCCCTCATTCAGTAAGGGGCCCACACTTTCCTTGGCTTTCTTCTTGTTGCCAACATACCTGAAAAAACCCTTCTTGTTACTCTTGACATCTCTCGCTAGCTGCAGCTCCAGGTGCGATTTGGCCCTCCTGATTTCATTCCTACATGCCCGAGCAATATTTTTATACTCTTCCCTGGTCATATGTCCAACCTTCCACTTCTTGTAAGCTTCTTTTTTATGTTTAAGATCCGCTAGGATTTCACCATTAAGCCAAGCTGGTCGCCTGCCATATTTACTATTCTTTTGACTCATTGGGATGGTTTGTCCCTGTAACCTCAACAGGGATTCCTTGAAATACAGCCAGCTCTCCTGGACTCCTTTCCCCTTCAAGTTAGTCCCCCAGGGGATCCTGGCCATCCGTTCCCTGAGGGAGTCGAAGTCTGCTTTCCTGAAGTCCAGGGTCCGTATCCTGCTGCTTACCTTTCTTCCCTGCGTCAGGATCCTGAACTCAACCAACTCATGGTCACTGCCTCCCAGATTCCCATCCACTTTTGCTTCCCCCACTAATTCTACCCGGTTTGTGAGCAGCAGGTCAAGAAAAGCGGCCCCCCCTAGTTGGCTCCTCTAGCACTTGCGCCAGGAAATTGTCCCCTACGCTTTCCAAAAACTTCCTGGATTGTCTATGCACCGCAGTATTGCTCTCCCAGCAGATATCAGGAAAATTAAAGTCACCCATGAGAATCAGGGCATGCGATCTAGTAGCTTCCGTGAGCTGCCGGAAGAAAGCCTCATCCACCTCATCCCCTGGTCCGGTGGTCAGCCAGTAGAAAGCCATTTTACTGAAAGAAGGCGAGATAATCGCACATGGACGAAAGCCGGTGCATGCCAACTACAGAGCAGTGGCAGACGGGGAGAGAAGACGACCGCAACATCCAGCTTGAAGCCTCCAGGGGATTCGTGAAGGTGCAATGGTATTGCCCAGGCTGGAACGTGGCCAGAGCAGGGAGACTAACAACCCAACTTGCAAATTAACATAATGAGATCAATCATCCCAGGACTGGGCCCGTCCTTGAGTTTATGCCTAATTAGGAAAAAAATCCCAACATCCTAGCACCACATTTGGGGCCAGCACTGGCTGCCAGGGGAGAGCGCCCCATTGAGCACCTCACCCTGCTCCCTGCGGCACAGCGCCCCCTAGTGCTTCACTAGGGCATTGGGGCCAGCACTGACTGCCGGGGAGAGCGCCTCCTGCTGAGCCCCCTGCCCTGCTCCCTGCGGCACAGCGCCCTCTACTGTGTTACCCCCGCTGGTCCCTACAACATCTGAATTTCCCTTGTAGGTCCCTATGCCTGGTGCTGCCCCGGCGGCTCTGCTCGGTACTTTCTCTCCCTCCCCATTTATGACGTGCTCATCACCGAGCGGCAACGCCGTCCTTATCCCTGGTCCAAGGGCAGCTGCTGAGACCCTGCTGAGACCCGCCCCCAGGATTTGGCTGCGTTCCAGGCGAGATGTCCCCAGGCTGGGCGTGGAGGAGTCACACCCCACACTGCCACCTCCCACACCGGCCACACTGAGAGCTCGGATTAGCCCCTTCTCTGCCCTGCTGCCGCTGGCTTTCGGTTAGGGTTTAAATGTAACTGCGCTCGCTGCCTGGCTCTAGGGCTGGGGAGGGGCAACCGGGCTGCACCGGGTCAGAGGAGGACTGGGGGGGCACAGCTCCGGCTCTGGGGCTGGCGGATCCTCTCCCCTGGAGAAAGGCTGGGAACCCCATCGTTTGGGAAGGTTACAGGGGACAGTACTTGGGGATGGGAATAGAGGGACACCCGGCACCATCCCTGAGCGAACCAGCGAGCTCCTCGTTCAGGGAGGGAATCCGCCCTCCGTCCTTCACGCATGCACTGGGGCGACCCGCGCTGGAGAAACCCACCCTGGGCACGTCAGGCCTGGCCAGCTCTCGCCCGGCGTCAGACCTCCTGTTCCTGGGCAAGCTCAGAGAGAAGCCAGCCAAAGGCCAGCTCCAGGCTCCTCTAACTGCAGCCAGCAGGAGGGACCTGGCACCACCTGGCTTCAGGCCCAGACACGGAACTGGAGCTGGTTTCGTGGCCCTGCTGGCTGAGCTCCTCCGGTCAGTGGGGAGAGGGGCAGCCATCCGGTCTCAGCCCCCTGGGCCTCTCTGCAGCGATCCAGGAGCTTCCGCTGGTTCACCCGAGAGGTGGCAGGGTCGAGGGGAAGGTGCTGAAACGGTTTGAGTCCTTCCGGGAGGGACGCCCCCAAGGAGCAGTGATGGGAAACTGCCCCTCCCGCCCAGCCCCCTCGCTTGTGGGGCTCCACCAGGGTCCGTTCTCTCTCTCCGGCCCTTTTCAACGTCTACATGCAACCACCGGGTGAACGGGCCAGACGACATGGACTCAGGTGCCTGCAGCATGCCAAAGACACACAGCTCTGCCTATGCTTGACCGCATCCCACCACACCACCCTCCGCCAGGACGGCCCAGTGCTTGGATGAGATCAGCTCTGGGATGAAGAGCAGCCAGCTGAAGCTGAACCCGAGCACAACAGAGGTGACCCGAGCACAACTGGGTAGGGACCGTCGAATCGTGGAAGTCAACGAATGGCTACGCAGGTGGTGTCGGAGAGAAGGCTTTGGATTCTTTGACCATGGGATGGTGTTCCATGAAGGAGGAGTGCTGGGCAGAGACGGGCTCCATCTGACGAAGAGAGGGAAGAGCATCTTTGCCAGCAGGCTGGCTAACCTAGTGAGGAGGGCTTTAAACTAGGTTCACCGGGGGAAGGAGACCAAAGCCCTGAGGTAAGTGGGAAAGCGGGATACCGGGAGGAAGCACAGGCAGAAATGTCTGTGAGGGGAGGGCTCCTGCCTCATACTGGGAATGAGGGGCGATCAACAGGTTATCTGAAGTGCTTATATACGAATGCACAAAGCCTTGGAAACAAGCAGGGAGAACTGGAGGTCCTGGTGATGTCAAGGAACTATGATGTGATTGGAATCACAGAGACTTGGTGGGATAACTCACGTGACTGGAGTACTGTCATGGATGGTTATAAACTGTTCAGGAAGGACAGGCAGGGCAGAAAAGGTGGGGGAGTTGCACTGTATGTAAGGGAGCAGTATGACTGCTCAGAGCTCCGGTACGAAACTGTAGAAAAACCTGAGTGTCTCTGGATTAAGTTTAGAAGTGTGTGCAACAAGAGTGATGTAGTGGTGGGAGTCTGCTATAGACCACCGGACCAGGGGGATGAGGTAGATGAGGCTTTCTTCCGGCAGCTCACGGAAGCTACTAGATCGCATGCCCTGATTCTCATGGGTGACTTTAATTTTCCTGATATCTGCTGGGAGAGCAATACTGCGGTGCATAGACAATCCAGGAAGTTTTTGGAAAGCATAGGGGGCAATTTCCTGGCGCAAGTGCTAGAGGAGCCAACTAGGGGGGGCGCTTTTCTTGCCTGCTGCTCACAAACCGGGTAGAATTAGTGGGGGAAGCAAAAGTGGATGGGAATCTGGGAGGCAGTGACTATGAGTTGGTTGAGTTCAGGATCCTGACGCAGGGAAGAAAGGTAAGCAGCAGGATACGGACCCTGGACTTCAGGAAAGCAGACTTCGACTCCCTCAGGGAATGGATGGCCAGGATCCCCTGGGGGACTAACTTGAAGGGGAAAGGAGTCCAGGAGAGCTGGCTGTATTTCCAGGAATCCCTGTTGAGGTTACAGGGACAAACCATCCCAATGAGTCGAAAGAATAGTAAATATGGCAGGCGACCAGCTTGGCTTAATGGTGAAATCCTAGCGGATCTTAAACATAAAAAAGAAGCTTACAAGAAGTGGAAGGTTGGACATATGACCAGGGAAGAGTATAAAAATATTGCTCGGGCATGTAGGAATGAAATCAGGAGGGCCAAATCGCACCTGGAGCTGCAGCTAGCGAGAGATGTCAAGAGTAACAAGAAGGGTTTTTTCAGGTATGTTGGCAACAAGAAGAAAGCCAAGGAAAGTGTGGGCCCCTTACTGAATGAGGGAGGCAACCTAGTGACAGAGGATGTGGAAAAAGCTAATGTACTCAATGCTTTTTTTGCCTCTGTTTTCACGAACAAGGTCAGCTCCCAGACTGCTGCGCTGGGCATCACAAAATGGGGAAGAGATGGCCAGCCCTCTGTGGAGATAGAGGTGGTTAGGGACTATTTAGAAAAGCTGGACGTGCACAAGTCCATGGGGCCGGACGAGTTGCATCCGAGAGTGCTGAAGGAATTGGCGGCTGTGATTGCAGAGCCATTGGCCATTATCTTTGAAAACTCGTGGCGAACGGGGGAAGTCCCGGATGACTGGAAAAAGGCTAATGTAGTGCCAATCTTTAAAAAAGGGAAGAAGGAGGATCCTGGGAACTACAGGCCAGTCAGCCTCACCTCAGTCCCTGGAAAAATCATGGAGCAGGTCCTCAAAGAATCAATCCTGATGCACTTGCATGAGAGGAAAGTGATCAGGAACAGCCAGCATGGATTCACCAAGGGAAGGTCATGCCTGACTAATCTAATCGCCTTTTATGATGAGATTACTGGTTCTGTGGATGAAGGGAAAGCAGTGGATGTATTGTTTCTTGACTTTAGCAAAGCTTTTGACACGGTCTCCCACAGTATTCTTGTCAGCAAGTTAAGGAAGTATGGGCTGGATGAATGCACTATAAGGTGGGTAGAAAGCTGGCTAGATTGTCGGGCTCAACGGGTAGTGATCAATGGCTCCATGTCTAGTTGGCAGCCAGTATCAAGTGGAGTGCCCCAAGGGTCGGTCCTGGGGCCGGTTTTGTTCAATATCTTCATAAATGATCTGGAGGATGGTGTGGATTGCACTCTCAGCAAATTTGCGGATGATACTAAACTGGGAGGAGTGGTAGATACGCTGGAGGGGAGGGATAGGATACAGAAGGACCTAGACAAATTGGAGGATTGGGCCAAAAGAAATCTGATGAGGTTCAATAAGGATAAGTGCAGGGTCCTGCACTTAGGATGGAAGAATCCAATGCACCGCTACAGACTAGGGACCGAATGGCTAGGCAGCAGTTCTGCGGAAAAGGACCTAGGGGTGACAGTGGACGAGAAGCTGGATATGAGTCAGCAGTGTGCCCTTGTTGCCAAGAAGGCCAATGGCATTTTGGGAGTGTAAGTAGGGGCATAGCGAGCAGATCGAGGGACGTGATCGTTCCCCTCTATTCGACATTGGTGAGGCCTCATCTGGAGTACTGTGTCCAGTTTTGGGCCCCACACTACAAGAAGGATGTGGATAAATTGGAGAGAGTCCAGCGAAGGGCAACAAAAATGATTAGGGGACTGGAACACATGACTTATGAGGAGAGGCTGAGGGAGCTGGGATTGTTTAGCCTGCAGAAGAGAAGAATGAGGGGGGATTTGATAGCTACTTTCAACTACCTGAAAGGGGGATCCAAAGAGGATGGCTCTAGACTGTTCTCAGTGGTAGCAGATGACAGAACGAGGAGTAATGGTCTCAAGTTGCAGTGGGGGAGGTTTATATTGGATATTAGGAAAAACTTTTTCACCAAGAGGGTGGTGAAACACTGGAATGCGTTACCTAGGGAGGTGGTAGAATCTCCTTCCTTAGAGGTTTTTAAGGTCAGGCTTGACAAAGCCCTGGCTGGGATGATTTAACTGGGAATTGGTCCTGCTTCAAGCAGGGGGTTGGACTAGATGACCTTCAGGGGTCCCTTCCAACCCTGATATTCTATGATTCTATGATTCTATGATGCTGGTGGACAGGAAAAGTCTTCGGAGGAATTTGCGGCCACGGTGAAGTCTCCTTCGACTGAAGGTTCACATCCACAATTGGTCAGTGCCATTCCTAGTCTAGGAGGACTCTTGGATTCCTCGCTGATGCTGAGCTCTCCCATCGCAATGGTCACAAGGAATGCTTTCTGCTCTCTCCGCTTGGCTGGGAGACTCTGTCCCATTCTGGAAGATGAAGACCTGACCTCAGTTATTCCTGCCTTCGCCACCTCTCCGCTGGACGACAGCAATGCGATTTACCCAGGCACGAACACTTCAGCGCTTTGGAAGGTCTAACCAGTACAGAATTCTGCCATTCATCGCCTCAGGAACTCATGCATAGGTGTGATGTGCTCACCTATCTTCCACTCCCCACCCTGGAGTGGGCGGATTGTTGTTAGAATATACACATTCCCATAGAATATACACATTAAGTTCAAGGCCTTGATCTTTATCTTCAAAGCACTCCATGGGCTGGGCCCAGGGGCATCTACAGGACCATTTAAAGCTCTGGGTCGAAAACTGTGGTGGAAATCTTCACTCCTATGACCCAGTGAACTCTCAACAATAGGAGCAAAGCTAGTCTGTGCAGGAGACAGAATCTTCTCTGAAGGTTGTCTGAGACTGGCATGAACTCCCCCGGGAAATAGGGACAGCCACAAATGTCACTACTTTCTGCTCCAAGTCAAGGGCGCCAGAAGAGGGGGGGACCAAGGGGCCATGGCCCCTCTGCTTTTTACCATCCATAAGGGCGAGCGATGGGGGGAGGGAGCAGAGAGGATTGAGTGCGGGGCGGGACTTGGGGGAAGAGGTGGTGGAAGGGTGCGGGTTTAGGGGGGCGGTGCAGCGGGGGGGGTCACGGTTCAGACACCTGTGGGGCCCCTCCCCACACTTTTAGGGTGCTTCCACCACTTCTGCTCCAAGTGCCAGGTGCATTCTTTTGACCAGCCTTCTCTAATATAACAACCCAGCAACAGGTGTATTTACCAACAACAACCCTACCAAAACAAGCCACTCCACGCAAGTCTCCCTCTGGGCCGCAGCTGAGAGACCCACCAACCTGGGATGGAGCCGCGTTGCAAAACGCTCAGATACTGCGGTGATGAGCGCGGGATAAAACCCTCTCTCGGAGAGAAGGAGGCTAGGAATTACACAGGCCGTCGCTCCAATCCGTGCCCCCAGCGTCCCTCCCAACCCCGCCTCCTCCAGCCCTGCTTTCAGGGAGCGCTTCATGCGCCTTGGGAAGCGTCTGCCTCCAGGGGGCACCGGGTCTCTCGGACACGCTGGCCGTGGGGTCGCCCTGGCCGATTCCCTGATCGTTGCCCCCTGGAGCCGGCCCGGTGTGGGTGTTTGGCTGGCTGGATTCGCGGAGGGGCTGATGCATAGGTACGGCAGGAATCTGTTAAACGCAGAGCTCCGGCGCGCTTGGCCGGCCGCCACCCCACCCTGAGCTGTCGGCTTGTCAGAGCTCTCAGAGACAGGCGAAGCCAGGATGGGCCTGGCTAGTCCAGCGCCTGGAGACCTCCGAGCCAGAGCCGGGGGCTGCACAATATAGTACGGCGACCCCTGCCATTCCCCGAGTCAGTGCTGCCCTCAGTGTCCCAGACTGGCACTAGGGGGCGCTGTGCTGCAGGAAGCGGGGTGGGGGCTCAGTAGGGGGCGCTCTCCCCTCTAGGCCGGTGCTGACCCCAATGCCCTAGAGTGGCACTAGGGGGCGCTGTGCTGCCGGGAGCAGGGCAGGGGCTCAGTAGGGGGCGCTCTCCCCTCCATCAGCACTGCCTGCAACAGCAGGATCGTCAGCACAGGGCAGGCGAACACGGATCAACCAACCCCACTTCCAGCTCTGCAGCTGGGCAGAGACACATGAATTTGCCGCCATGGCAAAGACCAGGGGGCCACTAGACCAGCATCCCGTTGTTCCACAGCTGCCTAGCGTAGTCACACCGCCCTCTGGTGGCTGCTCCGCACAGAGGATAACAGCCTGCTGCTGCTGCCAGCTAAGGAAGCAGCGAGGCCTGCGTGGTGGAGCTAAACGACTCAAGGCCCATTGACGACCCCAGGGTTGGGGTTGTTACACTGTCCCCAGCGGTGGCCAGCACTGATTGCAGCAGATGAAGGCGTGACAGCTCCCCGAGTCCCTGTGATTCCTCAGGCGTGGGGAGTTCTTCCTGACCCCCCGCTGCAAAGCAGTCGTGCCCTGGAGCATGACGATTGATGGCCTTTGTCACCTGTATTCCACAGGCTTTAATGGCGGGTGCTCTCCCAGTTCAGGTCCGTGTCTAAGTCTCTTTGTCACGTCTTGCTTCCATAAAATCATGTGGCAGTGAGTTCTGCGGGTTAACCGTGTCCCAGCAGACAGCAGACCCCACCCCCCACACTGCAGAAGGCCAGGCTGCTCTTGTGCCGAGCTCTCGTCTCAGGCCGGGAACCGAACGCATTCCAAACAGAAGCCTGGCAGAATCAATCCGCCAGCATCCCAAATGCCAGCACCGGGGGACGCTTTCCAAGGGCCCGGCTCCACTGGGTTGGCGCTGGGGAGGTGAAACCACATGGGGAGTGTGGGGGGACATCCTCACTGTGCTCTCGCTGTATGCATGCAGCAAGTCCATGGTGGGAGAGAGAGAGAGACGAGCTCCCGGCACCTGGGGACTGGGACGAGAAGCCTGGGACTAGAGTCCTTCGTTCCCTCCCTTCAGGTCCCCACTGCCCCCCGCCCCCCATGCTCCCATGCCCCCTCTCTATGGACAGCCTGGCACTTTATCAGTGCTGCCCCACCCTCAGAACTGGCCAGTACCGGGGGTGCTGGACCCGCTTCCTTCAAAGCCCCCCCCACACCCGCCAGTGCCCGTCTCTCGAATCTCTCGGAGCTGTAGATGTCAGGGAAGTAGGAAATGGCCCAGATGGGACCTAGAGAGATTAGCGAGCAGGAGGGATCAGGGAGAGTGGCTGAATGAACAGAGCAACCGGCATCATCTACAACATGGACTTCCCAGGCTGCCTGCTCCGTCCGTTCAACCGCTGTCCCAGACCCCCGGAGACCCACTCTCCCAGGCTTCATGCCTGGCCTGTGAGATCTGCAGGGACACGGACTCTGCTGGGAAAGCCTGGAGCAGCGTCACACCCGTGCCCCAGCCCTGAGCCTCGGGGGGGGGTGCTCCCTCCCTGCGGCTCGCTTCTAACTCCCCTGGGAACTGGCCGAAGATCCCCCCTGCCACGGAGCCCCAGGAGCCGGGCCATGCCCAGTTTGCCAGCCCCCCAAGGATCCAGCTAGGCTGTGACCCATCACGGCGTGCCCCCCCAGCCCCACTCCAGCACGCACTGCTTGGCCATCTTCCCCTAGGGCTCTGTCCTACACACCAGAGGTGGGGCGGGTCCAAGCAGCGACGTGGCTGTGCCACCCTGGAGAGCGGCTTTCGAACCCCAAACCCACCCCGTGCTCCCACATGGGTGTCCTAGGGTCAATGCCTGCCCTGGCTCACTGCCCAGGGGCTGGAATCCCCCTGCGGACCAGCCCACCGGCCTTGGGGTTATTGTCAGGCCAGACCCTTCCTGCCCTCCGGGGCTGGGCTGAGACCCTTGTGTCACTCAACAGCGCCCCCTCTGGCCTGGTGAGGCTCAAGGAGCCCCAGCTGCGAGGACAAGGGCTAGGATGGGAGGTGTGGGGGGGGAGAACGGAGCCCCGACCCTGCCCTCCAGCCCCAGATCCCCCCAGTGAGGATCCCATCACCCGGGGGTCTGTGCCAGGCCCCTCCCCAAGCCCAGGGGAGTCCTGAGGCTCAGCTGAATATGGGTCCGCTCACCCTGGCGCCAGCCCCATTGCTGCCCCCTGCCGCCAGGCTGCCAGGCTCAGCTGGGGGCAAAGGCAAGATGGAAGGTACTGGTCAGGATCCCTCACGCATAGCCCCGGAGAGGCCAGTGGCTTGCAAGGGCGGCGTGGCATGGCCCCACCCCACTCACACCGGCCGCGTCGCCCCATTGCATAGACTCCTAGAACCAGAGGGTTCGAAGGGATCGCACGGGGCATCTAGTTTGACCCCCCTGCCAGGACACAGGATTTGTTGGGTCTAAACCGTCCCAGACAGATGGCTGCTCAGCCTCCTCTCGAAAACATCCCGTGAAGGAGCTTCCACACCCTCCCGAGGTGTCTGTCCCAGTGTCCTACTGTTCTCACCGTTAGGAAGGGTTTCCTGAGATATCGGCTAAATCTGCCGGGCTGCAGTTGCACCCATCGCCCCTTGTCCTGCCCTCTGCGGCAAGAGGGAACAACTTTCCTCCGTCTTTTTTGTGGCAGCCTTTCAAGGCCACTGCCATGCCCCCCCTGAGTCTCTCCTCTTTTCCAAACAAACATACCCAGTTCCTTCTGCCTTTGCATTCCATCCCTTTCATCGTCTCTGCCGCCCGCCTGTCAGTCCTTTCCAGTTTCTCTGCATCCTTTCTACCCATTGGTGACCAAAACCGGACCCAGTCCTCCAGCTGAGGAGAGGTACTTTCACCTCCCGTGACTGGCATGCTCTGCCTCTGTTTGTGCAGCCTTAACATTGCATATGCTTTTTGGGCAACAGCATCACATTGCTGACTTCCGTTGATCCACCACAACTCCCAGATCCTGCTCAGCAGCCCTGCTGCCAAGCCAGTTATCCCCCATTCTGTACTTCATACAGTCACAGGACTGGCAGGGACCACGAGAGGTCATCTAGTCCAGTCCCCTGCACCCAGGGCAGAACTAAGTATTATCTAGACCATCCCTGACAGGTGTTTGTCTAACCTGCTCTTAAAAATCTCCAATGCTGGAGGGTCCACAACCTCTCTAGGCAATTTATCCCAGTGCTTAACCCCCCTGACAGTCAGGAAGTTTTTCCCAATGTCCAACCTAAACCTCCCTGGCTGCAATTTAAGCCCATTGCTTCTTGTCCTGTCCTCAGAGATTAAGAACAATTTTTCTCCCTCCTCCTGGTAACAACCTTTTATGTACTTGAAAACTGTTCTCTTGTCCCCTCTCAGTTTGCTCTTCTCCAGACTAAACAAACCCAGTTTTTTCAATCTCCCCTCAGACGTCATGTTTTCTAGGCCTTTAATCGTTTTGGTTGCTCTTCTCTGGACTTTCTCCAATTTGTCCACATCCTTCCTGAAATGTGGCACCCAGAATTGGACACAATACTCCAGTTAAGGCCTAATCAGCGCAGAGTAGAGGGGAAGAATTACTGCTCGGGTCTTGCTTACAACACTCCTGCTAATACATCCCAGAATGATGTTCACTTTTTTTTTGCAAGTGTTACACTGTTGACTCAAGAGTGGCATCAGAATCCACCCCTCTTCTCCTGCCCCCACCTGGCCCAGGGCCCTCCTTGGGCCACATTAGTCTCTCCCAAGTGGTTAGCTTGGATCAGGGGCCTCTCCTAGGTCTCCTTTCTCCACCCATGTATGTAGCTGGCTGCTCCGTGTGTCAGCCTGGGCACCAGGGCTGGGCTCACAAGCCAGGCATGGGCTGTGGCTGGCCAGGGGAGACCAGCTCTGTGTGCTGATGCAGCCTGTAACCCTGGCCTGATGGCTCAGCCCCTCCGCTGCTCCCCAAGGGCCCCAGAAGCTTGGTGCCGGGGCTTTCAATCCTGTCCCCCCAGCTCCCACTTCCCGGGGACCGAAAGCGGCAGGTGGGGAAGTAGGAGTGCTGGATGCTCTGCTCGAGAGCTGTCTGCTGGGGAACCCGCTGGGTCCAGCCAGGGGGGCCAGGCCTGGGGTCTCACCCCACACGCCCTGCCAGGAGCGGCCCAGGGCATCACTCGGGCCGAGGGCACCAGGTGAGGCGCTTGAGTGTATTCAGTTACCCTTGTACGGGCTTTGATACCCTGCGAGGGGGATCGGCCCCGGTGCCAGGGTGACCTCCAGAGGGCATGGGGCTGCGTGGGAGATCCCAGGGCAGTTTGGGGGTTGGAAGCCTGGACAGAGGCAGGGCCCGATCCTGCGAGGGGCTGAGCGTCCCTGAGGGGGCTGAGTGCCCTCTGGCATGTAGGGTCTCTACGGGCCAGTCCCAGACGGTGCTGGGGACATGCTAAGGATGAGCCACTCCTGAGCATGGGCACCTCACTCCCTCTGCCCCCACTTCTGACTGCACCCCGGGGGGGCGGGGGGGCTGCACCCGGGGAATGGCCACTGACGCAGCAGCAGGGCCAAAAGTCAATCAGGAGGGAGAAGGGAGGGACCCAGCTGGCTGGGCTGGCAGAGAGGGGTCCTTCCCATTCACCGCGGCTCCACTCTGCCCTCCCCACCCCATGCGGAGCCAGCCTGGTGAAGAGGGGAACCAAATGGCAGGAGCTGTCAACAGGCTTTGAGCTGGGGCCCTTCAGCACTGGCTGCTACCACAGGAGGAGCTCCAGAAAGAGGCTGCAGTAGTAGACCATTATCCTCCATGTGTATGAGCTACGAGCAGGGGACGCAGCACCCACTCCAGCAGCCTGTCTCAGGGCTGGCTGAGGGGAATGCGCCCCCCTTCCCTCCCCCCCCGGACACATTCAGCACTGGTGCTGGGCTGGGCAAGCAGATGGGGCCTAGGGGCAGCTGTCCCACGCAGCAGCTCCCCCTCTCACCCAGACAAGCGCCTGGCACCTGGCAGGGGGCACAGGAGCTGATGGCAGCCTGCCCCACGGTGGCTGTGGGTAGTGGGTGGAATGGGGCACCGGGGTCTGCAGTGAAGGGTTCGCTTGGATCCCCGGCCGATGCCCCTGAGCCGCACCCCGTCCACGGATCAACACACAATGCCCCTGGGTCCTTGTGCAAGAGGGGACGGGCCACGGGCCTGACAGCCCAGGAGCCGCCCTCCGGCCCCAGGACAGAACACCCTGGCAGCTCTGCCATGGTCGCTCACTTAGCATTGGCTCATACAGTGCCCAGCGGGCATTAGGGCTTCCCGGCCAGCTAGCCAGGCCCAGTCCCTGCAAGGCCAGTCCCTAGGGAACCCCCTGCTTTAGCATGGCAGCTGCCCATGCCAGAGACAGGCATTGTGCCCAGGGGAGGGACTGGCCCGATTTGGTGCCTGGGGATCTGAGGCCCCCAGCGCAGAACCACTGGGTGCACGAGATCACAACCGACATCTACCTGGGGTCACCCTCTCCTGGGCACCTTTCCCAGCATGCTCCGTATCTTCTCTGCCCCGCTCCCGCCGGGCTCCTGACACAGAGACCCCCCAGCTCCCAGAGGCTGGTCTGCCCCAGGCCCCCCTCACCCACCTGGCCCACCTCCAAAGCAGCAGCCATATAACGCCCGCCCGGCTGCCCTGCTGGCCACCTCTAACGCCCATGACCGTTTCCTGCCGTGGAGCCAAGAATCAGGAAGATTCTTCTCCGCTCATCACAGGCCTGTGACGAGAGCCGCCTTGACTCAAACCCAGGCCAGTGGCTCGACAAGAAACCAGCTCAAAGGTCTTATGATCCCCTGAACTGTAAACTCTCCAGAGCCTCACATTTGAATAGTGCCCAGCTCGATTATTATTCTTTGCATCGCGAAGTCGTGTTAGTTTCCTTCCCCCCACCCCATACAAAAACCTGGGCTCATCCCAGGAAATTCACAGGCCGCAGGTTGAATACGAACTAGAGGAAATACTTGTTTGCACTACGCAGAGCTAACCTGTGGAACTCATTGCCAGGGGATGTTGTGATGGGTTCAGAACAGAATTAGATAACAGGACAGGTCCATCAACGGCCGTTAGCCAAGATGGTCAGACGCAGCCCCATGCTCGGGGCGAGACAAAACCTCTGACGGCCAGAAGAAAGGAGGGGACCACAGGGGTGGATCTCTCAAAATTGCCCTGCCCTGCTCACCCCCCAGAAACTGGACCAGGCCCTTGCGGTGCCAGGAGCTGTACAGACCCAGAACAAAAAGCCAGTCCCCACTCCAAAGAGTTCACAATCCAACCCTAACTCCACTGGCCCATTTTCCGAGGAGCCAGCTGATCTGGGAAGGAACCAAACCCTCCTGTACCCCTTGTGACGCAGCATCACGGCGCAGGAGAGCCGGGCTCCAGCGTCAGCGAGGTGGCCAAATGCAGTCACTTGCTCCAGCACGGTGCCGCCCTGGTGATCTGGGGGCGTTTCAAGCTCCCATTGCACAGGTGCAAACGCCAGTGCGAGGGGTGAGGCACGGAGGAGGCCGGCCCGGGAAGGGACAGGAACAAAAGAACTGGTCCATCTCCTGTTTGATGTTTGTGCAACACCCAACGCCCTGAGGTCCCAATTCTGGGCACCACTGCAGCCCAGCTAGTTGGGGATCGACGGGGAAACTGAGGCACAGAGACGTTAAGCGCCTCCGGAAATCAGCCCCCTAATTTAGCTGCCTAGCCCGCAAGTTGGAAAATGCCGGCCTAAGTGATATGCGGAAGATTACCTGGCATAGTGCAGGCAGAGAGCTAAGAGAAGAACCCAGGAGTCCTGGTGCCCAGCTCCACCCGCATCACCCCAGACCACAACTGCCCCGTGACCAGGAAAAGCGGCTGGCAGGTGGGACGCTCTCTCCTGCCAGTGGCTGGCATTGTCCCCACTACAAGGAGGTAGCAGATGGCTTGGCCACCTCAGCGAGCTCACTGGCAGGCCAGCCTCCCTGGGCCCTGTGTTACTGGGACCGGGCTGACAGCCCTGGGCTATGGCAGTGGGGGATGGCCCCAGGCAGGGGGAGATCATGCCCCTTGGGCAAGACGGCCCCCGGATGCCAGCTGGAATGGCAGGACTCCCACCCAGCTGTGCTCACACCCTGACATTCCCCACCCCGGCTGAGCTCAGAAATCCCCATGGCCCTTTTGGATGTCAGCAGCTTCCTCGGCTGGCCTAGGAGAGGCCATATGGCCACAGGGCCCCCTGAGCCTGGAGGCCTGGCTCTGACAGTGGCCAATGCCGGCTGCCTTCCCCTCCCCCCCCCCCACAAGTGGGGTTTAGCCATGTTAATCGTGGGGAGGGGGATTTCTCCCCCACTCCATCTGTCCCTCAGCTTAGCGCTCATGGAGCCAGAGCCCTTGTTGCTTTCCTCCCAGTCGGTCTCAGTGGAGCCGATATTCGGAGTCATATGAATGGCCGTCCCCATATGCTGAATCCACTTGCCTCTGTACCATCCTGCAGCACTGAGTTCCTCGAGTTAACGGGGGGAATATTGCCTTTCCCATGGGGAAATACGACCCTGACAACAGATGGCGTGGAACAACAGCCGTGCTGGGCAGATCCTGAGGCAAAACCCCCTTGGACTACAATAGCGCCAGAATTTGACTCAGACATAGGATCCATAAGAGAATAAGAGGCTACTACTGGTACCAGCAAAGGGAGTTGCTTCTTTCACCCCAGGGGCAACAGTCTGTGCTCTGGTGCTGAAGGACCTAGAGGTTCTGACCTCTGACCCCACTGCCCAGGAGACCGCATGCTTCAGAGAGGGTGGGGGGCCCAGTGGGGTTAGCGAAATGCCCCCTCTGCACGATCCCCCTCTAGCATGCTGGGCACCATGGGTGCTCCAGGGTCCCTGGGTCCCCTGATTACGCCCAGGCTAACCCTGCCCTCCGCAGCCTGGGGAGTGGGCAGGACTGGACGTGGGCCAGAGGGGGAAACACCAGAAGGCACAGGCCTCAGCTCACACAGGGAGCCCCAAACAGCTGGGGAGAGAACCCAGGAGTCCTGACTGCTAGTCCTCCCCATTCTAACCATTAGACTCCATTCCCAAAGCTGGGATTAGAACCCAGGAGTCCTGGCCCCCAGCCCCACTCCACTGGACCACACAACCCCCTGCTCTGACCACTGAAGCCCGCCAGACTCTCTCTCTCTAAGTGAGAGGTGGGGCTGGGCCCTTCTCCTGTCACTTTCCCAGCATGCCTCAGCGGGTGGGGAGACCCCCCAAACGCCTGCCGGGGGGGCTCTCTATTCAGGTCGCTCCCCCGAAGGGAGCAGGATGGCGGGACTTGGGCCATGGACATGTCCCTGTCCTCTCGTGCCTGACCCCATGCGCCAGCTGCAGAGCAGGGCTCCCCATTCACCAGCACCCCACACGCTGCCCGTCACATACTTTGTCCTCTCCGTAGAGTGTCAGGCTGCACCCCAGAGCCGCCAGCCTGGGCCCCTCCCCGCTGAAGGGCTCCGAGCCAGCAGGTGCCCTTGGGCCTCGGGGATGGGTCCGCCCCTGGAGAAGCAGCGGGTAGTTTTCCACGCCAGCCAGGGCAGATCCACTAGAGACCAGGATCCACGATCCACTGGAGACCAGCTTCTTCTGTTCCCCCAGCCCCCTAGAGCAACGGCTGAGGGGGGGCACCCAGCCATCCATGGGGAGCAGCTCCATCTGCCCCCCCCACTCCATTTCCCAGGGCAGGGCTGCCTTCGCAGCAGGCTCTGCCCA
This sequence comes from Eretmochelys imbricata, assembly GCF_965152235.1. Classification (NCBI taxonomy): domain Eukaryota; kingdom Metazoa; phylum Chordata; order Testudines; family Cheloniidae; genus Eretmochelys; species Eretmochelys imbricata. Next base: position 355,910,456 of record NC_135572.1, read on the forward strand.
GGCCGGGGGTAATGCCCCTCAGCCCCCTGAGGGGGACTGGGGCAACGGAACACGCACAGAATAGGGGAGAGCAGCGTCCCAGTGAGGGGAATAGAACCCAGGCATCCTGGCCCTTGGTCCCCCCACACATCCCCTGATCTAGCAGCCGGACACACACACACACCCCGCTCCCAGAGAAGGGTGGGGAATGGGCAAGGAGCTGCGTGTCGCCCCCCCGGATGCCCATGCCGGGGTCACGGTGCCGGGGATCCAGGGCTGGGAAGGGTCGCCAGGTGCAGGAGCCCCGGCTGGTGGTGTGGGGCAGCGGGGGGAGCCCAGGGGAGAGGGGCCAGGCTGCCACCCGGCCCCAAGCGCCTTACCTGCGGGCGAGGGTCCCACGTGTCACCTGCTGCCTAGCACGCTGCTCCGCGCCGAGGAGCCAGCCGCCCCCGCCAGCTGCTGGGCCTCATGGCCCCGTCGCTCGCCCCACCATAGCTCCGGGGTGCTGCTGCCCCACGCTGCCCCACGGCACGCTGGGCGCTCCACACCGGCGGGCGCTGGGCAGAGACAGGCTCACGCCGGGCACCAGCTGCTGCTGCTGCTCAGAGGCTCAGCGTTAACCCTGTGAGGCCCAGGCGGGTGGGCGGGCAGCTAATGCCCTTCCTGCAGGCCCATAATTGGATTCGGCTTTGCCCGACACTAATGGATTGATCCCTTTTCCGTCATGTGCCGGCCTTCAGCTCCACTGGAGCCACGGCACGACACCCAGCTGCCTTGCTGCAGGGCCGGGAGCTTGGCGGGACCAAGAGGCAGTGGGGTCTAGTGATGAGAGCAGGGGGCTGGGAGCCAGGACTCCTGGGTTCTATCTTCAGCGGGGGAGTGGGGTCTAGTGGTTAAAGTTGGGGGGCTGGGAGTCGGGGCTTCTGGGTTCTGTCTCCAGCTCTGGGAGGGGAGGGGACGGGGGTCTAGTAGTTAGAGCAGGGGGCTGGGAGTCAGGACTCCTGGGTTCTATCCCTAGCTCTGGGAGGGAAGGGGGGGTCTAGTAATTAGAGATGGGGGGCTGGGAGCCAGGACTCCTGGGTTCTATTCCAGGTTCCACCACCGACATCCACAGGCAAATCTCTCCCTGCCCCGCATGCCTCAGGCGTCCTCTGTAAACTGGGGGTGATGAAATGTCCCGCCCCCAGAGAGGGGCTTGGGGCTTCACTCAGGATGGCGACGCGCTTTGGGATCTTCCCCTGGAAGATGGTACAAGTCGGGCCGAGGGTTACTGGGGCGGCCCCAGTTGTGACTTTGCTCCTGCTTCTTAAAGCCTGAAACTTCCACTCCACCACTGAGAGAGACACGGAAGGAAAGAACTAGCAATGGTTTGTGTAGGTCCTACCCAAACCCCACCCGGGAGCTCCCCCTCCTGGCTTCACAAGGGTGCTGGTGTGGCTGACGCTGCTGCACGGGTGAAGAGCCGGGGCCACCCCGCGAGCCAGGAGCCCAGCGGAGTCCCGGCGGGTTTACTCCTCCTTGCCCGCTGCGGGGGGACCTGTGCAGAGCCTGGCCCCTTCAAGGAGCCGTTCCTGGGGCGCAGGGTCCCCTGAGACCCACAGGTCTGGGGGACAATAACTTCTGCAAAAGATGGCCTAGCCCTGCCCCCACAAAGGATCTCAGGAAACCTCAGTGGGAACTGCGTGGTGTTTCTCCCCCCACCCCCACTGGTAGTTCTGGGGGCGGGGGATGGGGCCCGGGGCCCGCGCTGTGTTTGCAAATGCCCGGTTTTACTCAAATCTTCTTCCACGTTTCCTGCTGCTGCTCGAAATGCCGGCAACAGCCCCAGTCCCCCGGGGCTGCCCTGCCTGGCGTCTCCTGGGCCGCTCCCACCCTGGGCACAGCTCAGCGTTCACCCCCGCTGGGCCCCCTGGGGCAAACGGCGACAGGTGGTCCCCGCAGGGGGGACTCCATGCTGGGATGGCAACCCCAACGCCCCAAATCTACCGCATGGCTTCACCTGCCTTGTCCTTAGCTGGCCCACCAACACCTTTCATGGCCACCTGCTGCAGGCCCCCAAAGGCCAGTGGGTCCCCGTGGCCAAGAAGCCTCTTGCAGTAGCCATGGGCCATTCTGGAGCCCCAGCAAATTCTGCTAGGGTCAGGGCAAGTTCTGAAGCAAAGCCCCGTCAATCGGGCTCCCCAGGTGGCCATGCTCAGAGGGGGCCCCTGTGTCTGGGCATCAACAGGCACAAGGAAACCTGCCCCCAGGAGCGGCTGCACTCCCCCAGGGTTGCCCCCTCTGTACCCACGGGACCCGGGCCCTGGATCACCGGAGCTGGGGTCGGGGGGAGAGCGGCGCAGGCCCATAATAAGACACTTGCCGCAGGCACTGGGAGACCCCACCTGGGCCCACGGGGCAGCCCGGGCTGGGTGAGCCTAGAGAGAACCCCAGGGTGGGTCCGTGTCCAGCCGCCTCAGGAGATATTCCTGGGGGAGCAGGGGAGGGGGGCGCATGCCCCGGCAGTGGGACTAGACCCACACGGGGGCTACATGTGCCAAGCTGGGAGCGATTCTATGCAGCAGCTGCTTCGGGCAGGCTCGTCCCACGGCCAGAGACGTAGTCGGCAGGAAACAGACAAACCGGCTTCAACTTCCCTTGGCCTCCCCGGGGGTGAGGTTCAGCTCTTCTGCCCCCTGGCGGGACCGTTCCTGCAGCCCCCCGGGGCAGTACCCTCGCCCGGCCGCGGGGCCCTCTGTGTCGCCCTCAGCGCCCGCTCCCGCAGCCCCCCGGGCAGTACCCTCGCCCGGCCGCGGGGCCCTCTGCGTCGCCCTCAGCGCCCGCTCCCGCAGCCCCCCGGGGCAGTACCCTCGCCCGGCCGCGGGGCCCTCTGCGTCGCCCTCAGCGCCCGCTCCCGCAGCCCCCCGGGCAGTACCCTCGCCCGGCCGCGGGGCCCTCTGCGTCGCCCTCAGCGCCCGCTCCCGCAGCCCCCCGGGCAGTACCCTCGCCCGGCCGCGGGGCCGTCTGTGTCGCCCTCAGCGCCCGCTCCCGCAGCCCCCCGGGGCAATACCCTCGCCCGGCCGCGGGGCCCTCTGCGTCGCCCTCAGCGCCCGCTCCCGCAGCCCCCCGGGGCAGTACCCTCGCCCGGCCGCGGGGTCCTCTGCGTCGCCCTCAGCGCCCGCTCCCGCAGCCCCCCCGGGGCAGTACCCTCGCCCGGCCGCGGGGCCCTCTGCGTCGCCCTCAGCGCCCGCTCCCGCAGCCCCCCGGGGCAATACCCTCGCCCGGCCGCGGGGCCCTCTGCGTCGCCCTCAGCGCCCGCTCCCGCAGCCCCCCGGGGCAATACCCTCGCCCGGCCGCGGGGCCCTCTGCGTCGCCCTCAGCGCCCGCTCCCGCAGCCCCCCGGGCAGTACCCTCGCCCGGCCGCGGGGCCCTCTGCGTCGCCCTCAGCTCCCGCTCCTGCAGCCCCCCGGGCAGTACCCTCGCCCGGCCGCGGGGCCCTCTGCGTCGCCCTCAGCGCCCGCTCCCGCAGCCCCCCGGGCAGTACCCTCGCCCGGCCGCGGGGCCCTCTGCGTCGCCCTCAGCGCCCGCTCCCGCAGCCCCCCGGGGCAATACCCTCGCCCGGCCGCGGGGCCCTCTGTGTCGCCCTCAGCGCCCGCTCCCGCAGCCCCCCGGGGCAATACCCTCGCCCAGCCGCGGGGCCCTCTGCGTCGCCCTCAGCGCCCGCTCCCGCAGCCCCCCGGGCAGTACCCTCGCCCGGCCGCGGGGCCCTCTGCGTCGCCCTCAGCGCCCGCTCCCGCAGCCCCCCGGGGCAGTACCCTCGCCCGGCCGCGGGGCCCTCTGCGTCGCCCTCAGCTCCCGCTCCCGCAGCCCCCCGGGCAGTACCCTCGCCCGGCCGCGGGGCCCTCTGCGTCGCCCTCAGCGCCCGCTCCCGCAGCCCCCCGGGCAGTACCCTCGCCCGGCCGCGGGGCCCTCTGCGTCGCCCTCAGCGCCCGCTCCCGCAGCCCCCCGGGCAGTACCCTCGCCCGGCCGCGGGGCCCTCTGCGTCGCCCTCAGCTCCCGCTCCCGCAGCCCCCCGGGCAGTACCCTCGCCCGGCCGCGGGGCCCTCTGCGTCGCCCTCAGCGCCCGCTCCCGCAGCCCCCCGGGCAGTACCCTCGCCCGGCCGCGGGGCCCTCTGCGTCGCCCTCAGCGCCCGCTCCCGCAGCCCCCCGGGCAGTACCCTCGCCCGGCCGCGGGGCCCTCTGCGTCGCCCTCAGCGCCCGCTCCCGCAGCCCCCCGGGCAGTACCCTCGCCCGGCCGCGGGGCCCTCTGCGTCGCCCTCAGCGCCCGCTCCCGCAGCCCCCCGGGCAGTACCCTCGCCCGGCCGCGGGGCCCTCTGCGTCGCCCTCAGCGCCCGCTCCCGCAGCCCCCCGGGCAGTACCCTCGCCCGGCCGCGGGGCCCTCTGCGTCGCCCTCAGCTCCCGCTCCCGCAGCCCCCCGGGCAGTACCCTCGCCCGGCCGCGGGGCCCTCTGCGTCGGCCTCAGCTCCCGCTCCTGCAGCCCCCCGGGGCAGTACCCTCGCCCGGCCGCGGGGCCCTCTGCGTCGCCCTCAGCTCCCGCTCCTGCAGCCCCCCGGGGCAGTACCCTCGCCCGGCCGCGGGGCCCTCTGCATCGCCCTCAGCTCCACGCTGCGATGCGGGGAGCACCCACAAACCAACCCCCACAGCTCCACGCCACGGCAGCTTAACGAGTCCGAGGAGGGGGGAGGAGAAACGCCAGTGGAGTTACAGCAGGGATGAGTTTGGCCCGATGAACCCAGAGCTTCGGGAAGTTGGCCCGGCGGGAGCCCTGGCACTGCAGCTGGTCTGTGTCTGGGCCGGTTTGACTGTATAGGCGGTGGGTCCCATTCAGTACCTGCCCCCGATGCCGAGGGGGGGTCCCCTGGGGAGGGTCAGCACGGGAGGTGCTGGACTGGTGCCAGTTACAGTGCCCAGTGGGGCCGGCACAGGGGACGAGCCCAACGCTGAATAATCCCCAAGCTCCCGCCGGGGCACCGCCAGCCGCGGGTACCTCCTGGCACTCCGGGGGAGCGGCACCCGTCAGGCCCAGACAGTTTTGGAGCATCTCAGGTCTGAATCTCCTGCCAGGCGCCCAGAGCTGTTACCCTGTAGCAAAGCAGAGCTGTCTCCAGGGTCCCGGGTGCGAGTGCCCCCCAGCCTGGCTGATCCGGGGGGCCGGGCTCCGCTGACGGCACAAACAGAGGTGTGTCCTGTTCCCAGAGTCTTTGACTTTTCCCACCCCCTGGGATGCTCAGTCAGCTGGACTGGCTGTCTCGCCCTGCTGCTACTGGGCCCCTCACCGTGGTACCTGGCCTCTTATCCCACCTCCTGCCAGACGGGCTCGAACCCTCTGTTCAGTTAGGGGCAGGGGAGCTCAGCTCCCAATGGGGCGGGGGGTGACGGGGACACTTTGGAACTCCTGCCCCCTCGGCTGGGCCCCACCATCCAGCCCCTCCCCGCTGACTCCAGGCCCCTTGACCCTGGGCGGGGTGGGGGGGAGGCGGGGGGCGTCCTGCAGCGGGTGAAGAGCGTTATTAGTAGCTGTGTCCATTCTGACCAGCCCTGATCTCTCGCTAATGAGCTTTGAGGACAAAGAGGATTAGGGCTCCAGCAGCTGGAGGGCCGGCGGGGTGGGACACGTCCCCGGGATAAAGGGGGCCAGCGGGGGGTTAGTGGGCGAGCCCGGCGGGGAGGTGAGCAGGTGAACGCTCGCCTGGCTCCTGCATGGCCGGTGGAGGGGGGACGGAGCCAGGTCTCGAACCAGCCCCGGGGGTCCACAGGGCACAGGGGGCTCATGGCGGGAGCTGCAGCATCTGGACACAGAGGGGTGACCCCGCACAGACCGAATGGGGCTCTGCTACCGGCCGCACTGGGGTGCACCCCGCGGTGAGAGCGGATCCCAGCAGACACCCCTCCACTGGGGCCCTCAGCCCTTCCCCCACTCCATCCTCCCTGCCCTTGGACCAGCCGCGCCCCCGTCTCCTCCGGACCCCTCCTTCCAGCCTGCTTCGCCCACGGTGGTGCCCGGCACCCACCTTCCCCTATCCCTGCTGTGTCGGCCCTGCGATCTGGGGTGAGTGGGAGCTGGAGGTGGGCGTGAGTTCGTTGGCCCCGTCTTTGCCCGACAGCGACTGATCCGTGGGCAAACTGAGCTCACAACAGTCAGTCAGCAACACCCCTGAGCCCCTGGCCATGCCGGTGCGGGTAGGACCCCTGAGCCCCCTCTCCCTTGAGCTGCAGGAGAATCTCCGCTAGCAGGATGGGGCCTATGACACGCAGCCACAGGGTTCTGTATCCGACCAGCACAGGTCTGCCAGCTGCCCCAGATGTTCCCCCGAATGGATCCCTTCAGGATCCCAGCCTGCCCCTGGTTCCCAGGACGTTCCCTGGTCCCGCAGAGATGGGGACACGCTCTGTGTAACTGCTGGGCGCAGAGGGTGGCAGCAAGCAGGGGTGTCAGGCTCTTCTGCTGCTAAGCTGCCCCCTGCCCCTGCCCCCTGAAGGGGGAGAGAAATGTCCCCAGTGGGTAGCGAGAGGTCCTGATTGTCATATCCCAGCCCCCACCACACCCCACGCATGGTGATCCCAGCCCCCACGACAGCCCCAGCCCCATGCAGGGCGATCCCAGCCCCCACCACACCCCACGCATGGTGATCCCAGCCCCCACGACAGCCCCAGCCCCACACAGGGCGATCCCAGCCCCCACCACGCACGGCGATCCTAGCCCCCACAACAGCCCCAGCCCCACGGAGGGCGATCCCAGCCCCCACGATGGCCCCAGCCCAATGCAGGGTGATCCCAGTCCCCGCCACGCCCCTGGCCCCATGCACATCGACCCCAGCCCCCACCATGTCCCAGCCCCATGCATGGCGATCCCAGCCTCCAGCAAGGTCATCCTAGCTCCCACCACGTCCTCAGCCCCACACACGGTTATCCTAGCCCCTGCCAAACCCCTGGCCCCACGAACGGTGATCCCAGCACTTCCACACCCCCAACCCCACGCATGGCAATCCCAGCCCCCGCCACGTCCTGAGCCCTAAACACGGTGACCCCAGACCCATGCACGGCGATCCCAGCCCCCGACACACCCGACACACAGCCTTCCCAGGCCCCAGAGGAAGAGCAGCATGATCCCAACTCCGATTCTCCTCCCCTGTGTGATGAAGTGGGGGAGTTTCTTGTTTTTCCTTCTTTCCTATGGGGGATTTTCTTGGTTTTCCTATGGTTTGCATGCAGAGGGGGTGGGACTCAGTTTCCCTAAGTGCTACGGGTTTAACAAGGTGATGGGAGAGGGAGTTTGTTGTTACAGAGGACCGGCGAGGGAACTTGGGACCCCAGCCACTGGCTGGAGAATGGAGACCCCAAAACTGGTGACCTGGTGACCCGGAGCCCAGCTCAGGAGTCCCAGCCGGGTTTGGCCAGTGGGAGGACAATGGGCTGCGAAGAGAGGAGGGGGGCCCAGGCGACTCTGTTTACCTGTCAGAATACAATGGACAGAGGTGGGGCTTGGGGCCGTGATCTCAGATGCCCAGCTGGGAAGCACGGGGGCTCTGGGCTGGAGGGAGGGAGCAGGCAGAGCCCACCTGGATGCAGGGGAGACTTGGATGTACTGTGCTGGGGGAGGCCAGGCCTGAGGCCCTGAGAGTTTCCCGTGCTGTGTTCAATGCTCAATAAACCCTCCTGTTTTACGCTGGCTGAGGGTCACTCTGGGCTAGAGAACAGGGGGGTGGAGGCCCCGGGGGTCCAGAGCAAGTGGACTCTCTGAGGGGGCCCACAGCGGGAAACAGGTGTGCTAAGGCTCAGAGAGGTGCGGCTTCAGGAGTTGGAGGGGCTTAACCCCCGAGAGAGAGTGGACCCCCGGGAGAAGGGCTGTCTCACTGAAAGGGGCACCCCCTGTGACGGTGCTTCCTGTGGGAGCCAGCGGAGGTCGCTCAATCAGGGTGAACTGGAAACAGAACGGGGCAGACAAACCCCAAAGGCTGAGGGATATTCCAGTACTTAGAGTTACCAAACCAGCTTCTTTCACACCTCACTGGTTACTCAGAAGTCCAAACAAGGAAGTTCCCTTCAAGTGCCCAGCCTCTGGCCTCCCTCCAGACACACACGTCAGATATGATGGCGGTTACTGGAAATCTGATTTCATCATATAAAAGAAAAGGTCCTTCCAACCCCAAAGGAGCAAGCCCCAGACCCAGGTCAAATAATAACTTAGATCTTACCCCAAATTCACGCTTACAGCCAATTCTTACTAACTCAACTAACATTTATTAAAAAAGAAAAGAGAGCGTGTTGGTTAAAAGCTCAAGATACATAAATACTTGAGTTCAATTCTTGAGGTCCAGATACAGAGCAGAGATGGGGAGTTTGTAGTTGCCAAAAGTCCTCTTAGAAATAGTCCAGAGGTTAGAGCCCAATGTCCATATTCAGGGTGACTCTGGTCAGTGACTAGGGATCTCCATCCTTATGGCTCAGGGTTTCCCCCTCTTGAACCCAAAGCAGATCTGAGATGAAGAAGGATCCTGTCCCAGGGTTTTTATACATTTCCTGCAACCATTTGGCCTGAGAAAACAATACGCTTAACTTTCCTTCTCCCAAACATCCTGGCAATTAGCACAGGGTCATTTATCCATTAAACCGTTCAGACACAGGCTATCCCAACCTTCAAAGAGACATACAGACAACAATCCTATTTCACTCAAGTGTCTTCCTAAATGTTAATATTCCTTTTTTGATCTTTGAATCAAAGCCATAGCAATAGACAAGACTCGTTTGCTGACATCACAAGACCTGAGCCAACATCTCCCCTTCTACCGCTAACAATGCCGGCTGCATTTCACAGCTCGGCTCATGTCCAGATCTCCCTAACTTGTCTTTAAAGTTCGGCCCTGTGTCCGGTCAGTCTGTGAGTTAATTAACTCTTTCTGCCCCTGTCACCTTTCAATGAGATATAATAATTTTATTAAGATGATGTTGAAGTAAAAAGAAAACGGTACAGAGTTTAAGCATAGAAGTTTCTGGTTATCAGGGACTAAGGTACAGATTATCAAGGGGTGCGAAATTCGGTTTAGGAGCGGGTGGCGTTATTGCACACATAACGTCACACCCCCCATAGACCGCATGGGGCCAAGAGCGGACACAATCTGTGAGTCCATGACACCCCTCACCACACGCAGCCATTCAGGCCTGGGCAGAGTGGGGGGATCCTGAGTCCTGTCTGTGCCCATGTGCCAAGCTCATGGCACGACTCCGTGCGAGGCGGTCAGCTCAGAAGGTTTCTATGACGCCACGCCGGGTGCTTTCCGGGGCTCCCACCAAGGCCTGTCATTGAAGGGGTCCCAACGGGTTACCCTGGCCTCAGTGCAACATGGACTCTTTGCCAGGCTGCCTGCGGGGCACCGCGTGGATACAGCACGCAGGGCCAGAGCTGAGCGGGCCAGCAGTGGACTGGGCTGGGCAAACAGCTAAACAGAGAGCTGAGAATTGAGGCATATGGGCTTGCACGAGAGCCAAGCTGCTGGCTCCTTCTCAGCTCTCCGCTCCACCAGCCAAGCCAGGGCCGGCAGTCAGGGCACCTCGACACCCCATCGTCCGAGGTCTGATGGTTTCTCAGGAGTCACCGAAGTTGCCAGGTGGCTCGACACCATGCTGAGTACAGCTGCAGAGGGGAGACCACCCTCCAGAGCAAATCAGCTCCCACAACGGGCCTCAGTTTCCCCCGAGACCTTTCAGAGGTTTGTGGATACCTGCGGCATCACTCACGTCACAGCCAGCACCCTGTTCCCCCCAGTAAGGGTGAACCAGAACATGCAGAAAAGTTAATCAAACCCCTTCAGATTCTCCTCTGGACCCCCTGGACCGGAGCCGTCCCACCTGCCAGGAGACATTGGATCCAGGTCTGTTGGTGGGTGGGGAGTCCAGGCCCACTACCCAGGTAGACCCTGGGGGACCTGACTGCCCAAGATTACAGCAGAAGGAAGATCAACATAAAACCCATCAGAAGAGGTGCCATAGGGTGGGGGATCCCGAATCACATCTGGGGGCAAGATTCTCAAGAAAGGGGGACAAAGCAGGGATGTGCCGGGACCCCTCGATCCTGCTGTTAGGAGGCCAGTGGGATCCACCCATCAGAACAGGTCCTATCTTGTAGCAAATACACCCTGATCGCTTCCCCAGACTGACTCTGTGGGCAAGCCCCAGCCTGTTTCCTTCAGACCCCACCAGGAGATACCCAGCCAGAGCCAGGTGCCGCCTGCATTCCCGGAGGGTTATGTCAGAGGCGAGAGGTTCAGGCAAGCCCCCCGCCCTCTGTAGGGCAGCTTGGCCTTGCTCTGCTGTTTCACACCTGCTGAAGGCTGTGGCTTCGTGCAGAGTTCGGATCGAGGTCTCAGTCCTGGGGCCTTTGGTGGGAAGGGTTAGTGCGGCCGCTCGGGGGCATAATCGAGCCAGGCAGGAAGGGTTAGAGTGGCAGGCATGCCTGGGTTCGGGCTCGGGGAGGGGCGTAGAGTGGGTTGGGGACGTGAGGCATTTATATCCAGCTCTGGGCGGGAATTGGGGTCTAGTGGCTAGAGCAGAGGTGCTGACCCTGATACATTCTCCCAATGTCCTGCCACCGTTAATAATTTACACCTTATTTCCTGTCTGAATTTGCCTAGCTTCAGCGACCAGCCATGGGATTGCCTTAGACCTTCCTCTGTTAGGCTGCAGAGCCCATTCATAGATACTCACAGACTGGGGTCAAGCCACCCTGGCCCTTCTCTTGGTTCAGCTAACAAGATATGGAGCTGCCTGTCCTGTAGCGAGGCCCCGAGAGCTCCAACCGCTTTGCAAAGCTTCATTCGTCGTCCCAGCCCCGCTGGGCAGCAGCCAAGGATTGCTGCCAACTGGCTGGTGTACATGTGCCCTACTGCCCTCGAGTGGCTGCAATCAGAACAGCTCAGCTGTGTCCCAAGCCCTATACTGCTTATGGAGATTCTCCTTTAGCTCAGTAGCAGGGGCTCTGGAACGGGAGAACACCAAGCTCTACCCCCCACTGTCCTCATGCAGCTCTGCGAGGCCCAGCTGGGCAGCACAGTGACCACCATCGCTTTGTTACAGCATTGCTAGCCTCATTGTATAGGTGGGGAAACTGAGTCACAGACCAGCTTGGCACCTGCCCTCCAGCCCCCTGTTCTCACCATGGGACCAGAGTGTCTTTTGCACTGCTGGAGTGACTTTTGAGGGCTGGGGTGGGGCACGGGGGGAGGGGTATTAGCCACAGAGAACTCAACAGTGGGGTGCAGTGACTACTGACCACCCCTCAATCTGTATCTCTATGCCGTAGTTATTTCAGTCAAGTGTCTTCCCACGCTACCAGAGGCTCGTTCACCTGCACGTCTACCAATGTGATCTATGCCATCATGTGCCAGCAATGCCCCTCTGCCATGTCCATTGGCCAAACCGGACAGTCTCTACGTAAAAGAATAAATGGACACAAATCAGACGTCAAGAACTGTAACATTCAAAAACCATCCGGAGAACACTTCAATCTCCCTGGTCACTCGATTACAGACCTCAAAGTGGCAATTCTTCAACAAAAAAACTTCAGAAACAGACTCCAAGAGACTGCTGAATTGGAATTAATTTGCAAACTGGATACAATTAACTTAGGCTGAATAGAGACTGGGAGTGGATGGGTCATTACACAAAGTAAAACTATTTCCCCATGTTTATTCCCCCCCACCCCACCCCCCACTCTTCCTCACACATTCTTGTCAACTGCTGGAAATGGCCCACCTTGATTATCGCTACAAAAGGTCCCCACCCCCACCCCCCTCTCCTGCTGGTAATAGCTCACCTGACCTGATCTCTCTCGTTACAGTGTGTACGGTAATACCCATTGTTTCATGTTCTCTGTGTATATATATATCTTCCTACTGTATTTTCCACTGAATGCATCCAATGAAGTGAGCTGTAGCTCACGAAAGCTTATGCTCAAGTAAATTTGTTAGTCTCTAAGGTGCCAACAAGTCCTCCTGTTCTTTTTGCGGATACAGACGAACACGGCTGCTACCCTGAAACCTATTCCTAAATGTTAATACTCCTGTTTTGATCTTTGACTCAAAGCCATAGTATAGACAAGACTCGTTTGCTGACATCCCAAGCCCTGAGCACACAGCTCCCCTTCTCTCTCTCACAATGCCCCGCATGTCACAGCGCTGTTTGTGACGAAGTGGGACTGTTCTTAATGTTTCCTCCGAATATTGTGGGGGTGCCTCAGTTTCCCCTATGTAGTTCTTAAGTATCTAGGTGGTGGGGTAAGGGTGTATGATCATTGCAGAGCCCTAGAGGGCAGGTGTGTGCAGGGGTCTGGACACAGAGAATGGCCAACACCCTGTTTCCTGGCAACTGATGGCCTGGCCCTTCCCCCCTGCAAGGTGAGAGCTGAAGGGTTGGAGAACAAAGGAATCAGGTGACCTCCTGGCCCGGGACAGGGACAAAGCCCAGAGGAGGAGGGGCTGGAGGGAGTTTCAGTTTGGGGCTGGCTGGGACATGGAGTGAAGGGCAGACTTGGTTGTCTGGCTCACTGCCCCCCCCCAAAATGGACCCAGCTGAGGGGTCCTGTTCTCTGCACCTGCAAGCTCTGTTTTAGACCATGTTCCTGTCATCTAATAAACTTCTGTTTTACTGGCTGGCTGAGAGTCACGTCTGACTGCGAAGTTGGGGTGCAGGACCCTCTGGCTTCCCCAGGAGCCCTGCCTGAGCGGACTCGCTGGGGGAAGCGCATGGAGGGGCAGAGGATGCTGAATGCTCCGAGGTCAGACCCAGGGAGGTGGAAGCCGGGTGAGCTGTGTGTCCTGCAGACAGGCTGCTCCCGGAGAGGCGACTGCCCCAGAGTCCTGACTGGCTTCATGGGGAGCAGTTCCAGAGCATCGCCCAGGGACTCTGTGACACTGTTCATTTCCAGATCTGCCAAGCCAGTCAGGTCAGGCTGGAGGTAATTAACTCTTTCCGGCCCTGTCACCTTTCAATGGGACATGAATAATTTTATTAAGATGATGTTGAAGTAAAAAGAAAATGGTACAGAGTTTAAGCATAGAAGTTTCTGGTTATCAGGGACTAAGGTACAGATTATCAAGGGGTGCGAAATTCGGTGTAGGAGCGGGTGGCGTAAGGGATACATAATCTGCAATCTCCCTGATTGGGGGTAAAAGTTTAGCGGGTCAAAGTACAGACATTGAGCTATGGGCGTGTGTTGTCCATATCATGGCTATGTTCAGGTGTGGAGTACAATGAGTGGATAGGATGATGAGGATGGATCTACCCTCATTTGGTGGGATTTAATGTTCCGTGAGTTTATGGTTCCAGTTCATATGGTCCAATGGAAAAAGTCTCTCGGTCCTTTTCCCATAGTGGATGCAGGATGTTGTACCGGCTCATAGTACACTCAGGACCTCACACAGGGCACGGTGGGCAAAGGTTGTTGACTCTCTGCAGAGACCCAGGTGTGACTGACACCACCTGCCTGGGCCCTGGGCCCCGGGCCCCGTGGAGAGTCCGAGAAGACAGTGGCCACTCCAAGGGAACATTTGGCCCCTGGCAACTAATGCCCGTGGAGTCCTTCCCCCCCCCCTCAGGAAGCCAGCAGGGTGCGACCAGCTGGGGACCAAGGGGCTGGAAGGAGGAGACGCTCCTGGCCTGGGACTAAGGTGGGCTCAGGGGGCTCGGGGCCGAGCCGGGGGGCAACTGCCCGTTCTCTTGGCTAACCAAGGGCTTTCCAGGCGGTGTCCAGACATCTAATAAACCGACTGCCTGTCCCCGCTGGCTGAGTCCCAGCAGGCGCGGGGGGGGGTGTCCTCCCCAGGTGTCCAACCCAGGAGGTCTCGCTGCAGGGAGCTCCCGGCGGACGCAGGGGGGCTGGGGGGGCCGAGGATGGGACCCAGGAGGCGGTGAAGCCAGGGGAGCGTGTGCCCCTGCGGGGACTGGCGACTGAAGGGGTCCGGGGCCTGTCCCAGAGCACCGGGCTGGGGATCCCTGACACCCCATCTCACACCCAGAACCGAAGCAGGGAAGCCAGGGGTCAGATTTTCAAAAGAGCCGGCGCTTGGCCCGCAGGGTTCTGGACCCTGCCCGGGCAGGCTCGGGCCCTCAGCCCGGGGCTGGGCTGAGTCGATGCCCGGTGCGGTGCCGCGTTCCGGGCCCAGCTGTCCCCGGCCCCCTCTGGGGGCGACACACCCCCTTTGCCCAGCTCTGAGCGGGTCCCTTCCGCGCTGCCTCTCGCCCGGCTCCGCTCCGGGTTTTCGCTCCGGCCCCCGGAGGGTCCCGGCGCCGGCCCCCTTCCCCGCAAGGGGATCCCGCCGCTGCGTTGCACCGAGGGGCGCACGGAGTCCGGAGGGCGCCCGGCTGCTGCTCCCCCCGCCGCCGCCCCACCAGCTCCGCTCCCCCGCGGGCCGCCCCGGCTGTGCCCCCAGAGGGGACGGGCGCGGTCCCCGGCACCTCCGGCTCCGGGCCAAGGCAGAGCCCGGCTGCGCTGCGGGGAGTGGCGCGGGGCCCCCCATCCCCGTGCGCCCTGCGCCTTGGCCGGTGCTGCTGCCTGGCTCTGCCCCGGGGGCTCCCCGAGCTAAACTGTACAGGGCGGGACCCCCGGCCCCGATCCGGCCCCGATCCGGCCGCCCTTCTCCCCGCGCTCCGTGCGCCTGGCCCCGGGCGCTCGGCCCATGGCGCGGCTGCCCCTGGCCCTTTGGCTCGGGCTGGCGGCGCTCTCCCTGCAGGCCCCGCCGGGCGGCGAGCCGGGCCCCGAGCTGCCCCCGCTCCACTACGGCGACAACGGTGAGTGAGCCCCGCTCCGACGGCCGGGCCGAGGGGACCCACGTGCCCCGCCCGGCTCCGCGCAGATTCCTTCCCGGCGTCGGGAATCCCCTGCCCCGCGGCGGCCCCAGCCCTGGCCCCGCTGGCGAGGCGCGGAGCCCCCCTGCTCCATGGGAGCCCCCTGGGCTCGGGCTTCCGCTGCTGGAGCGGGCCCGGGGCCAGGCACAGCCTGGGTTGCTGGACCTGCCCGGAGGGTTCTCGGTTTGGGGGGCCCAGGGCTGGCCTTGGGGGCACCTAGGGGGGTTCCCCGTTGGAGGGCCTGGGGCTGGCACTGGAATGGAGTTGGCACTGGCCCAGGAGGGGATGAGCCACCCCTGGGCTCTGCGTGTTTCCTTGGGGCGCCCGGCAGCACTTTGGGCCTAGTCACGGTTCTTCTTCCCCTTGGGGTCAGGCTGGGCCCATTCTTTCCCCCCGCTCCTCGTGCTGGTTTGGTGTGGGGACGGGGCAGGGAGAGCGTGACATGAACCAGGCCCAGAGCCCCAGGGCCTGCGGCCTGGCCTGGGCTGGATTCCCAGGTGATGATTCTCCTGGGGCCTGTTCACTCCAGAGGGCTTGCAGGCTGGGACCCCGGCGTCCGGGTGCCCCCGGCGATATGTGGCTGAGAATGCGGGCATTCTCTGCAGCTGGGCCTCCCACGCCCTCCCGGGGCCATCTCCAGATGTTCCTAACTCTGGGATCTCACCAGATGTGGGGTCACTAAAGATACAAGGGCCAAACCCAGCTGTGGTGGAGTGGTAGAATCCGTGTCTCTGACACCGGGATCCAGCTGGCCCGTTCCCTTTATCATACTAAAGGAGGCCTGTCTCTCTGGACCCCTTGTTGATCTGGGTCAGTTTCAGCCAGTTTCTTAAGGACTCTTCATTCCAGCCCAACAGGGAGGTGACCCCCACCCCATCCTGCCCTGCAACCATAGCCCGTTTCCCACGCTGGGGAACCACGCAACGGATAAGGGGAAACCGAGGCACACTCAGGCATCGTAAAAATATTCCAGAAAATTCCCACTGTATCACGTTTCTTCCAACTGGAGCAGGGTCACTTTAACAAGTGGCCTGGGGAAGTTTGGCCCCACCGGTGCCCCAGCGTCTCTCCCGGCCCCAGGGGTCTCACAGCACCTGGCTCACCAGGTCCGGCCTCTTCCGTGGCACATGATGAGCTGCTGTGTGGCCCTGCCCTCCCAGACCCTTTGGGTTTGAAACGGGGCTGGGGTCCTGCTACTGCCTCGTCCCCCTCGTCTGCAGGGAGCGAGGAGGGCCATGAATCCACCTTCCTCCGAGTCTCCACCCCACCAATGTCTCCCCATTAACCGTCTGCTCCCTCTAGGGGTCAGATGGGTCTGAGCCCAGGCGGGTCCAAGAGGACATGGGTACTGATACCGGGAGTGGGAGCCCGTCTGTCCCCACCCTCTGTGCCCCCGAGGCTGGGTGGATGCTTCCCTCCAAAGGATCAGCCCTAGCTGGACACCCCAATGCCCTGGGCAAACCCTGTGCCATCCAGCCTGGGGCAGCCTGCCCGCTGATGGCCTGATTCCCTACAAGTGTTGCACCCCCAGTCCTGGTGATCCCGCGGTGGGGGTCTGCCGGGCCAGCTGCTCACCCCACTTTGGGTTTACCCGAGTCCCACTCCTGGGGGCCCTCCGCTGGTTCCTGGGCCCAGCACCCAGCTTGGTGTGCCTGGTACTGCCTAGGGAAGGCAGAGAGAGACTGGGGCAGAAACGGGGGTTCTCCAAGAGTCTGTATGAAGTTGGGGTGCGGCCCCCATCCTGTGGCGCCGGGACATGCCCTTTTTGGGGGAACGCACCCCCTGCTGGCTCATGTGCTCTGGCAGAACCAGGAGTGTTGCATGCAGGAGAAAACACTCCCTGCAGGCATCGCAGCGCACCCTACAGACAGGCTGCACCGCGGCGCCCGTCCACGCCGCCCTGCTCTGCCTGCTCGTTGGCGCTGGTTGGTAACCGCCCGGGGTGGAGTGTGGGCGTCATGTGTGTCACAGCCCCTCCCCTCTGGGGTTTGGTATCAGCCCGCTTGGGAGCCAGGAGGGTGCCATGGGGAGCCCCACAGGAAACCGAAATGAGGGGGGCTGTCAGGAGGGGAATTCCCCCCCCCCCAGCTCCATCCAGGCGGGCGTGGGGCAGAGCCCCTGCCCGGCGTATCAGGGAACGCTGCCGGCCTGCCATGGGCCGCACTGCCCATGGGCCTGTGGCAGCAGCCCGGGCAGAGCCGAGGACACCAAAGGCCATGAAGCCGCGCCAGCTGCCCGTCAGCCAGGGCTTGGGGTGCAGCCCGTGGGGCTGCAGCTTCCCACTCGCAAAGCCTGGGCGGGCTTGGCCCGGTCTCCCCGCGCTGCCAGAGCAGGATGGAGCCGCCCGGAGCCGGCGACCGCTCCCTGCCCCGTGGGGCCGCGTGGCGGAGGGGAGCTGGTGGCAGCCGTCTGGGGCATGTGGGCAGTGAGGCCTCGGCTCTGGGCACCTCGTGTGGCTGACGCTGTCGGTGGCCTCGGCACTGGGGGGAAGGTGACTGGGACCGAGCTGGGGAGGGGGCCGTGTGGCTAACGCGGCTGGGCAGCAGGGGGCTGCAGGCCGGAGGCCCAGGCTGAGAGAGGTTGGGGTGCGGGGACCCCCTGTACGAGTTGCAGGAGACCAGGCCTGGCGCCTGGGGGCGGCACTCGAGAGGGGCTGAACGGCTGCATGGCTCAGGCTGCCCATAGCCACTACCCGGTCTCTAGAGCCGCAGGCCTGGCAGGAGGAGATGGACGTGCTGCGGGGGATCCTGCCGCTGGTGCCCCCAGGCACAGACCCCGCTGGGCTGGGGGGGCTGAGTGAATCCCAGTGAGATCCAAGGTCTCTCTCTCTCTGCCTCTCCTCCCCTTGCCCCCCAGGCAGCCCCCCCGCTTCCCTCTGCCCCCCTCCACCTTCTTCAGCAGGGCTCCCACGCACCAGGCTCCTGCCGGCTGCCTGTGAACACAGCCCCTGGCTGGGCCGTGGGCCAGTACCTGGCACGCCATCCGCAGCACAGCTGCACAGAGCTGTCAGGGACAGCCGGGGAGAATCCTCAGGCGACCCCCCGGCTATCCACCCCCCAGCCCATGACCCTCTGTGCCCAGGGCACCAGCACCAGGATCCACCCCCCAGCCCAGTGGGATCTGTGCCCGAGCGCATCAGTGACAGGATCCAGCCCCCCAGCCCAGTGGGTTCTGTGCTCAGGGGCACCAGCACCAGGATTCAGATCCCCAGGCTTTTAGAGCTGCAGGTTCCAGACCCCCCCAAGTCCCGCGCTTGGGTGAGGGGATGGGGCAGGGGGGTGGCTCTTCCTTCCCATTTCTTCCACTTCTCAGCTCCCACTGGGTCTCTGTGCACCGGGCCAGTGGCCCATGCCTGGCTGGGGGCAAGTTTCATGAGGGTTCCCAGCTCCCCTTTGCTCAGGGTCAGGATCGGGCCCCTTGGGGTTCAGCATCGGTCCAGCCAGGGACTCAGCATGAAAGTGGGGACCGGGGGGTCCCAGCAGAGATCCCCGCGTCCTGCCTGGGATGACGGCTCTGCAGACGGAGACGGAGCAGGGGAGAACCCGGGGGGCGGGAGAGATGCACGTTGCTAAATCCCCCCCCCCCCACTTGCTTCGCAGTCATTGACCTGCTGGAGGCGCTGAACGTCACCCGCTCCGTCCAGGGCGTCAGCAGGGCCCCGGGCCCCGAGCCGGGCGCCCCGGCCTGGAAGTTCCGCCAGCGGGTGCCCCACCTGACGCTGCCCTGGGACTACGCCGTCTACCTGCTGGCCAGTTCGCAGGGCGCCCTGGGCTTCCACTTCGTGGCCAGGCAGAGCCAGGGCTCGGCGGGCACGCTCATCTCCCTGGTGTCGCCGGCTGCTGCCGCGCGGGACGGGCGCCCGCTGCTGCAGCTGGCGTCCAGCACCCGCGCCAACCAGCTGCGTCTGGACTACCGCGCCGGGCCCAGCATGGAGCCCGCCTCGCTGCTCTTCCCCGGCGGCAGCCCCTTCGCCCGGGGCCGCTGGGCCCGGCTGGCCCTCGACCTGCAGCCCCACCGCCTGGCGCTCTTCGTGGACTGCCGCCCGGCCGTGCTCCTGGAGAGGGGCGGCCTGCGGGACGCGCTCAGCCTGCTGCTGCCCCTTGACCTGCAGATCACCTTCGCCAGCCTGCCCGGGGACCCCGCCAGCAAGTTCCTGGTGAGCCCTGCGCCCACAGGCAGCTGCCCCTGCCCGCCCCGGCTCCGGACCCAGGCAGCCCTCCGTGGGGCTCTGCCAGTGTCCTTCCCGAGCTAGGGCCTAGCAGCAGCGGGAGGGTCCCGTCCCCCCCACTGCCTTCTCCCCCCTAAGCTCAGGACTGTCTCCCTTCCCAGCTCTGCCGGGGCCCCTCACTCCCGAACCGCAGCCCCCTTCCATCCCGGCCCTGGGGGTCCCCCATACACAGCTCTGCCAGGGCCCCTCACTCCCGAACCGCAGCCCCCTGCCATCCCAGCCCTGGGTGCCCCCCATACACAGCTCTGCCAGGGCCCCTCACTCCTGAACCGCAGCCCGCTGCCATCCCGGCCCTGGGGGTCCCCCATACACAGCTCTGCCAGGGCCCCTCACTCCCAAACCGCAGCCCCCTGCCATCCCAGCCCTGGGTGCCCCCCATACACAGCTCTGCCAGGGCCCCTCACTCCTGAACCGCAGCCCGCTGCCATCCCGGCCCTGGGGGTCCCCCATACACAGCTCTGCCAGGGCCCCTCACTCCCGAACCGCAGCCCCCTGCCATCCCAGCCCTGGGTGCCCCCCATACACAGCTCTGCCAGGGCCCCTCACTCCCGAACCGCAGCCCCCTGCCATCCCGGCCTTGGGGGTCCCCCATACACAGCTGTGCCAGGGCCCCTCACTCCCGAACCACAGCCCGCTGCCATCCCAGCCCTGGGTGCCCCCCATACACAGCTGTGCCGGTGCCCCTCAGTGCCGACCTGCAGCCCCCTGCTATCTCCACCCTGGGCTTTCACCCCACAGCCCTGCCGGTGCCCCTCCCTCCCAACCCGCAGCCCCCTACTACCCCAGCTCTGAGCACCCCACACAGCAGCCCAGAGACACACGTGCACACCCCAGTTTCGTGGGTGCAGTGACGTTGGGCTCTCGCCCCTGGTGCTGGCGGGCGACCCGGAGCCTGACGGGCTTCGCTCTCGCTGCAGGGTTATTGGCAGACGGCTGAGATCTCCCCGAGCGGATTCCCACGCCGGCCGTGGCACTGCGAGAACCTGGCAGGTAGGAGCCAGCCACGGCCATGGGGCTGGGATGGGGCTGGGATGGGGGGTGCATCTCCAGACCACCCCGCACATCCAGCTCCACCCCGGGCTGGGTGGGGTCCCACAAGGGAGAGATCTGAATAAATCAGCATTGCCCCTGCTTAGCAGAGTGCCAGGCACCGCAGAATCCTGCTTCCCCCTCCTCCTCCTGTGGGGCGCTTGGCAGGTCTTGGGGGGGACACGTGGGGAAGCTGAGAATGGGGGGCGATTAGGGTGAGGAAGGGGACTTGCCCCTGGGTTGGGACAGAGCCGGGCAGACCCGGCGCTCTCCTCTGGGAATCCTGGATCAGCCGGTCACCGGGGCTGGGGCCTGGCCATGTGATGGCCCCCCAAGCCCTTCCCCGGGGGCCTGGCTGCTCCGGGCCCTTGGACCCCTCCCCTCCACTCTAATCACTAGAGCCCACTCCCCTCTCAGAGCTGGGGATAGAACCCAGAAATCCTGGCTCCCAGCCCCCTGCTCTAACCACTAGACCCCACTCCGCTCCCAGAGCTGGGATAGATCCAGGTCTCTGTTCTCAGCGTTGCAGCTGCAGTCAGTCCTGGCCCTGTCCCCCGGCGTGTCCTCCCCCCACCAACCCCCTCCCTGGGCTCCTCTCCTCTCCCGCCCCCCGTCTCTCCCCACTGGCCTCAATTCCGGCCCTGGCAGCCATAACAACAGCTGCCCCGCGGCTGCCCCCGGCCTCATCCGCTAACGAGCAGGGCCTCGGGCAGCCTTTGGCGCTAATTGCTGGGGCTGGCTCCGCTCCACTGCCCCCATTGAGGCTGGGGGGATGGGCCCTCAGCTGCGCCGGGTGCAGGCTCCTGGCCACTGCATGTGGGCTAACCCCCCTCCTGAGCGTTCCCCCCACCGGTGCCCCCCTCCTTGGGCAGTCAGTCTGGGATGGAATCGGGCCCCCAGCCATAGACGCTGGCTTGAGGCCAGCCCCCAGGAGCCGGAGGACAAGGAGGATCTGGGGAGATACAGCGGGTGGGGAGCGGAGAGTTTGGGGCCTGGCTGGATGTGGGGCAGACGGGCAGGGCCCGGCTCTGAACGCTGCCCCTCAGACACTGCCCATGTGCTCAAGTCCCCGGGCCTGGCAGCCGCGTAGTGCTCCAGGCGCTGGGGGACCCTGGGCAGCCCCCCATCCTCCCCTGCCCCCTCTGATCTGCAGCACATCCCCCCTCCCCCATATGAGCCCAGCAAGGTGCAGAGACCAGCCTGGAACCAGCTATCGGCCGGGCACATGGGGCCAAGCTGTGCTCGCCGTGGCCGGTGCCAGTTCGGGGCTGGCCAACCGGCTGCCCTTGGCACTGGCTGCTGGGCCAGGGGGAATCAGCTGTTTCCTCTGGCTACGCTCTGGGTGCTGGGCCCACCCTCGGCTCGGCTGGCTGGCGCTGGGTGCAGGGTGGGATTCGGTGCCCCAGGTTGATGGGCATGAGTGTGCATAACACGTGTGAGCTGAGCATGGATGGGGTGTATCGGGGGGAGGGGCCCCCATGTATCAAACCCCCCGCCGCAGCATGGAGGTGAGGTGGGCTTGGCCAGCTGAGGTGTCTGGGGAAGGTCTCTGTACCGTCTCCCGGCCTGTCCCCGCTGCAGTCACCAAAGGCCCCGTGGATGTTGCCCGCCCTGGCCAGGGCTTTGCCCAGCTTCCTGGCAGGTGCAGGTCCTGGCTCCCAGACAACAGGCCTCCTTTGGAAGGGGAATCCCCACTATTAGCAGTCTTGAGCCCATGACACACATCAAGGCAGCTCTGCATCCGTCCAGCAGAGGGCGGCGCTGTGCACCAGCCATCTAACTGGCACCCTGGTGGCTGCTGGGAACTGGCTTTGAGATGTCTGGGGGGGGGGGCGAGTAGGGGAGGGTTTCCCCAGGGGAGCAGCGAGGGCTGGGGTATATGGGGTTCCCATTTATTCCTTCCCCCCTCCCCACTGCTCCAGGTACCCCCAGGATCCCAGGGGCTGGAGTCATTGGGCTCCAGAGCGGGTGCCGGGGGTGCGCAGTGCCAGGCCATCAGTGGAGCCAGGGGAGAAGTGGCACCAGGTGGGGGGTGGTTCGCAGAGTTCCCTGGGCTTCCCAGGCTTCCCCCCAGCAAACCCCTCGTATCCAGCCCCCAGGCATCCATGGGTAGCACAAGATCCCCGTTCCCACGGGGACGGGCACATGCCAGCCCTGGCGGGATTGGAACCAGCGCTGCGGAACCATCTCCCCCGTTCACGCCCTGCCTGCGGTGTGTTGCAGACCCCTTCCCCGTGCCGTACACCCTGGCGGAGGAGGGGTACCTGGCCGAGCCCCCCTTTGATCAAGGATCCCCCCTAGCCCCGGAGCCGCCGGCCCTCGCCGACATCCGCAACTACCAGCAGCAGCCCGGCGAGCCTGAGTTCCCCCCGGGGCTGGCGCGGCCCCACCCGGACGCCCTGGAGGACAGAATGCAGCGGCTGGAGGAGCTGGTGGATGGATTCGGGGCCATGCTGGACATGGTCAAAGCGCAGGTAGGACCCGGGGACGCGGCCCAGCGGGAGGCAAAGCTCCGGGGAAAAGGCACTCCGGAGAGCGGGCAGTTCCTCCGAGACAATAAGAAAGGGGCCACTGCAGACTGCCCCCGTGGGAAGGAGCCGGGCCGGGGAGCTGCTAACGGCCGGCACCAGGAAGGCTGACGGGTTTCACCCATGGTTTGTTTCACTAAGGCAGTAAATGGTGAGCGGATACTTCACACGGGTCATATGAACCACCGGGGCAAGGAATGCCGGCCCCGACAGGCCAGGCCCAGGGGAAAGCTCGTCTAGAGAGGTGAGATGTGTTCAAGTCGGCAGGGCCTGATGAAATTCACCCTCTGATGCTTAAGGAACTAGCTGAAGCCATCCCAGACCCGGTAGCGATTATCTTTGAGACCTGGCCACCGGGTGAGGGACCAGAGGGCGAGAGAGGGGCAGACGCGGCACCCTTCTTGAGAAAGGGGATCAAACAGGACTTGGGGGATTAGAGACCCCTCAGCCTGGAAGCTAGGGAAGGATCGGCTTGTGAGCACGTAGGGGAGAGCAGGGACAGCCAGCATGGATTGCCTCGACCAAAGCATGCCAAAGCAACCTAATTGCCTTCTGGGACGGGGTTGCTGGCCGAGTGGGTGCGACTGGGGGGTGGGGGAGAAGCTGTAGGTCTGATGTAGCTTGATTTTTAATAAGGCTTTGGACACGGTCCCGTGTGACGTTCCCTCGAGAGATGTGGTCGCAATGAAATTACTATAAGATGGGCGTGAAACTCATTGAAAGACAGTTCTCCGAGAGTCGTTACCCGGGTTCACTGGCCAGCGGGGCGGCCGTGTCTGGTGGGGCCCCGCAGGGGTCAGGGCTGGGTCCAGGACGAGTCAATACTTGGATTACTGACTTGGTTCCTGGCGTGGAGAATATGCTGCTAAAGGTTGCAGGTGACACCCGGCTGGGGGGGTTGCCAGCCCTTGGCGAGGGGGGTGAGAATTCAGCGTGAGCTGGGCAAATGGGGGAATTGGTCTGAATTCAACACGCTGAGATTCAATACAGACGGAGGCAGGAGAAATCAAAGGCAAAGCTGCAAACCGGGGAGCGGCAGCGAGGGGGTGGCGCTGGTGAAAAGGAGCTGGGGGCTACAGCAGATTGGACGTTGAGTGTGGGTCAGCCATGTCTGGCAGGTGTGAAGAAGGCTACGCTCCTTCTGGGGCGCGTTTAGAAAACCTGACCTCGGAGGAGAGGTTAAAAAACGGGACCTGCTTAGTTTTGAGAGAAGGCGACTGAGGGGGGACCTGAGAACAGTCTTCACATCTCACGGGTTGTTCTCCAGAGGACGGGGATCCGGTTTTCTCCGCAGAAGGCAGGACAGGCAGGAATGGGCATAATCCGCAGCAGGGCCCGTTTTGGTTGGATAGGAGGGGAAACGTTATTGCTCTCAGGGTCGATCAGCTTTGGACCAGGCTTCCGGGGGATCATGGGATTCCTGACACTGAGGGGTCTGGCAGGGCTGGTCCAGGTCCATATGGTCCTGCCTCAGCTCAGGGGTCTGTACGTGACGTCTCAAGGTCCCTTCCAACCCTGATTCTATGAGACTCAGCCCCCTTCCGGCTCCCAGTCAGGAATAGTCCTGGCTCCCAGCCCCCTGCTCTGACCACTGGACCCCACTCCCTTACCAGAGCCAGGGATAGAACCCAGGAGTCCTGCTCCACCTCTCACCCACTAGACACCACTGCTCTCCCAGAGCTGGGATAGAACCCAGGAGTCCTGCCCCCCTGCTCTAACCGCTGGACCCCACTGCCCTCCCAGAGATGGGATAGAACCCAGGAGTCCTGGCTCCCAGGACCCCCCCGCCCACTAGACCCCCAGCCCATGCTCACGGCTCGCCCGCTGTCTCCTGCAGAACTGGGAGCTGCTGGCCCGCGTGAAGTCCCTGGAGCGCTGTGAGTGCCGGAGGCCGGCGTGCGTGTGGGAGGGGACGCGGCAGGAGGACGGAGCCACCTGGGACAAGGACGCCTGCACCGCCTGCATCTGCCTGCAGGGGGAGGTGCGGTGCTCGGCGCGCCAGGACCGGCCCCAGTGCCTCGGTGAGCAGGGGCCCCGGGCCCTGGCTCCTGTAGGGGGCGCTGTGCCATTCAGCCATCACGGCCATGCCTAGGGCTGGCCTGGCTGCCGGTGCTCCGGGGGCATCGTGCCCAGCCTGCCCTGTGCTGCGCGGGGCAGGGCTGGGTGCGGCTGTGCCATGCGCTGAGCTCTCACCCCAGCGCCTGGCTGGCACCGACCTTTGCCGCCGTCAGGGCAGCTCAGCCGTCTGCGGCTCTCGTCCCTCTGCCTGAGCGACTGCCGCGGGGTAACAGCTCTCCTACTGTTGGTGGGGGGAGCTCCCCCTTCAGCGCAGCGGGCGCGGGGCTGCCCGGGGCGGGGCACAGGGGGAGGAGGGCGTGGGGCTGCCGGGGCGGGTCACACGGGGAGGAGGGCGCGGGGCTGCCCGGGGCGGGGCACACGGGGAGATGGGCATGGGGCTGCCCGGGGCGGGGCACACGGGGAGGAGGGCGTGGGGCTGCCCGGGGCGGGTCACACGGGGAGATGGGCGTGGGGCTGCCCGGGGCGGGGCACAGGGGGAGGAGGGCGTGGGGCTGCCGGGGCGGGTCACACGGGGAGGAGGGCGCGGGGCTGCCCGGGGCGGGGCACAGGGGGAGGAGGGCGTGGGGCTGCCGGGGCGGGTCACACGGGGAGGAGGGCGCGGGGCTGCCCGGGGCGGGGCACAGGGGGAGGAGGGCGTGGGGCTGCCGGGGCGGGTCACACGGGGAGGAGGGCGCGGGGCTGCCCGGGGCGGGGCACACGGGGAGATGGGCGTGGGGCTGCCCGGGGCGGGGCACAGGGGCTGCCTGGGGCGGGGCACACGGGGAGGAGGGCACGGGGCTGCCTGGGGTGGGTCAGAGGCGGAGGAGGGCGCGGGGCTGCCCAGGGCGGGTCACACAGGGAGATGGGCATGGGGCTGCCTGGGGCGGGTCACACGGGTAGGTGGCCGGGCCCAGAGATCTGACCAAATGCCGCAGGGAGGGGCACCGGGCTGGCCCGTGGGTGCTGCCATGTCCCTGTGGGTGGTGTGAACGGTCTGGTTTTGTTTTAGAGCCCTGTGCCCCCAGCCTGTGTTCAAATGGGGGCTGTGCCAGGCCTTGAGCACTGAGCCCTCTGGATTCCTCTGCCAGTGCCTGGACCAGGGGCACTTCACCCACACGTACCCCCCAGCGGGCCCATAGCCCTGCTCTGGGCTCCCAGCAGCTTGCCCCGTGCCTCACCCCTCCCGGCCCGCGCTGCCCCCTGCCAGCCTGGAGCCAGACGGCGTTTGGGGAGGGGGAGCTCTCGGCCGTGCCGCTGCATGGGAATGAGGGTCGTGTGCGTGCCTACGTGTCTTCTCTTGGCGTCCTGCGGGCCAGTTCCCTGCCCCCGGGCGCAGGGCTGGGGGCTGCACTCCTACCGCCCCAGGCAGGGGGTCCTGACGTGGGGGTGGGGAGGTTTGGGGCAGTGGGTTTCAGCCGGGGCAGCGCGGTGCAGTTGGCAGAGGGAGCAGCCGTGGCTGGGGCCTGTGCATCTCCCATCTCCGGCTCCGTGCCCCCCCCCCCCCCAGCTGCCCAGTTCACCCACCACCTCCGGCTGCCCCAGGGCGTCTCCATCACCATCAGGCGCCCAGTGGGTCAGAAGAGCTGTGGGGCAGTGTCCCGGCGTCCCCGGGCGATGCTCTGGGACTGCTCCCGACGAAGCCAGGCAGGACTCTGGGGGAGCCTCCTCTCCGGGAGCAGCCTGTCTGCAGGACACACAGCTCCCCCGGCTCCACCTTCCTGGGTCTGACCTCGGAGCATTCAGCCTCCTCTGCCCTCCGTGCGCTTCCCCCAGCGAGTCCCCCAGGCGGGGTCCTGGGGGGGCCAGAGGGTCCTGCCCCCCGACTCCGCAGTCAGACGTGACTCTCAGCCAGCCGGTAAAACAGAGGTGTATTAGACGACAGGAACGTGGTCTAACACAGAGCTTGTGGGTGCAGAGAACAGGACCCCTCAGCTGGGTCCATTTTGGGGGGCAGTGAGCCAGACAACCCTGTCTGCACTTCACTCCTTGTCCCCAGCCAGCCCCAAACTGAAACTCTCTCCAGCCCCTCCTCCCCTGGGCTTTGTCCCTGTCCCGGGCCAGGAGGGCACCTGATTCCTTTGTTCTCCCACCCTTCAGCTTTCACCTTGCAAGGGGGAAGGGCCCAGGCCATCAGTTGCCAGGAAACAGGGTGTCGGCCATTCTCTGTGTCCAGACCCCTGCACACACCTGCCCTCTAGGGCTCTGCAACGATCCTACACCGTTATCCCACCACCTAGATACTTAAGACTGCATAGGGGAAACTGAGGCATCCCCACAATATTCAGAGGCAACATTAACAACAGTCCCGCTTCATCACAGGGGGTTGCTGAGGGCTGCTGTGCCCACAGGCTGGAGGTCACGGTTTGAACCCTGCCCTGGTGAGCCCAGCTGGGCTGGTGGAGCTCCTGGGGACTACAGGTCCCAGCATGCATTGGTGCCCCATGCCCTGAGCATGGATCAGCTAGCACACCGGTGCATGCAGGGAGCTGGAGTCTCCCTTGGCTGCAGCTCGACACCTGCCCCGCTCATTCCCCTGGCTGGCTGTGGGGTGGGGCCCTTGCAGGGCTCTGGGCAGGGGCGGGGATCTCCCACCTACCATGCTAATGCTGTGCCCGTGTCCCTCCCAGGCTGCAGCTATGCAGGGCAGCTCTACAGCAACGGGGACGCCTTCGCCAGGGACACCTGCACCACCTGCCGCTGCCGGGTGAGCACCCGCAGCCCTGCCAGGCCCCCAGACGTGGGCACTGGAGGGGCTGGGCAAACGGACACTAGGGGGGCGGGCACATGGGCACTAGGGGGGCAGGCTCATGGGCATGGGCACCGGGGGGGGCCTGGACACAGACACGGGCACTGGGGGGCTGGGCACACGGACACGGGCACTGGGGGGCTGGGCACACGGACACGGGCACTGGGAGGTGGGGTTGGACACATGGACCCAGGCACTTTGGGGGCTGACACCCCGACGTGGGCTTTGAAGGGAGTTTTGGTGCAGGAGGGGGCTCAGGGCTGGGGCAGGGGGTTGGGGGGCAGGGGGGAAAAGCAGGGGGGCGCTGTGCTGGGGGGAGCAGGACAGGGGCTCAGTAGGGGACGCTCTCCCTGGCAGTCGGGAAGTGTCTCTCAGGGGCCTGGCCCCCGTGTGGTCCCAGCACTGTTTTGCAGAGCTGGGGATGGACCCCGGAGTCCGGGCCGGCGCTACGTCCAGGAGGGTGCCCCTGCCTCCTTCGTTGCCCCTCTTCAGCTCCCGTTGGGGGCCTGATTCTTCGTCCCATCCTGTCCTTGGCACCGGCTGGTCGGGGGCTGCTGCCCTTTGCCCCAGAGGCAGCTGCATTTCAGTGCTGGGGGGGGCCCCTGCGGGGACACAAAGTGCCCTGTGGAAATGCTAGAGAGGAAGGAGGCTAATGTGGGTGAAGGGGATCCCAGGCTGAGCCCGCGTGCTTTGGGGTTCAGGGTGCCAGGAGGTCAGCTCTAACCCGCCAGAGTCCACTCCCCTCCCAGAGTCGGGATAGAACCCAGGAGTCCTGGCTCCCAGCCCCGCCTGCTCTAACCCGCCAAAGCCCACTCCCCTCCCAGAGTCGGGATAGAACCCAGGAGTCCTGGCTCCCAGCCCCGCCTGCTCTAACCCGCCAGAGTCCACTTCCCTCCCAGAGTCGGGATAGAACCCAGGAGTCCTGGCTCCCAGCCCCGCCTGCTCTAACCCGCCAGAGCCCACTCCTCTCCCAGGGCTGGGATAGAACCCAGGAGTCCTGGCTCCCAGCCCCGCCTGCTCTAACCCTCCAGAGCCCACTCCTCTCCTAGAGTCGGGATAGAACCCAGGAGTCCTGGCTCCCAGCCCCGCCTGCTCTAACCCGCCAGAGCCCACTCCCCTCCCAGGGCTGGGATAGAACCCAGGAGTCCTGGCTCCCAGCCCCGCCTGCTCTAACCCTCCAGAGCCCACTCCTCTCCTAGAGTCGGGATAGAACCCAGGAGTCCTGGCTCCCAGCCCCGCCTGCTCTAACCCGCCAGAGCCCACTCCTCTCCTAGAGTCGGGATAGAACCCAGGAGTCCTGGCTCCCAGCCCCGCCTGCTCTAACCCGCCAGAGCCCACTCCCCTCCCAGGGCTGGGATAGAACCCAGGAGTCCTGGCTCCCAGCCCCGCCTGCTCTAACCCGCCAGAGCCCACTCCCCTCCCAGGGCTGGGATAGAACCCAGGAGTCCTGGCTCCCAGCCCCGCCTGCTCTAACCCGCCAGAGCCCACTCCCCTCCCAGGGCTGGGATAGAACCCAGGAGTCCTGGCTCCCAGCCCTGCCTGCTCTAACCCGCCAGAGCCCACTCCCCTCCCAGGGCTGGGATAGAACCCAGGAGTCCTGGCTCCCAGCCCCGCCTGCTCTAACCCGCCAGAGCCCACTCCCCTCCCAGGGCTGGGATAGAACCCAGGAGTCCTGGCTCCCAGCCCCGCCTGCTCTAACCCACCAGAGCCCACTCCTCTCCTAGAGTCGGGATAGAACCCAGGAGTCCTGGCTCCCAGCCCCGCCTGCTCTAACCCACCAGAGCCCACTCCTCTCCCAGAGTCGGGATAGAACCCAGGAGTCCTGGCTCCCAGCCCCGCCTGCTCTAACCCGCCAAAGCCCACTCCCCTCCCAGGGCTGGGATAGAACCCAGGAGTCCTGGCTCCCAGCCCCGCCTGCTCTAACCCGCCAAAGCCCACTCCCCTCCCAGGGCTGGGATAGAACCCAGGAGTCCTGGCTCCCAGCCCCGCCTGCTCTAACCCGCCAGAGCCCACTCCCCTCCCAGGGCTGGGATAGAACCCAGGAGTCCTGGCTCCCAGCCCCGCCTGCTCTAACCCGCCAGAGCCCACTCCCCTCCCAGGGCTGGGATAGAACCCAGGAGTCCTGGCCCCCCCATATGTCTCACTGCCCGAGCGAGTGCAGCAGAGGTTGGTGTGTGCCCGTGTGGAGGCGTGTGCCCGTGTGGAGCCGTCTCCCTGTGCTGAGGCGTGTGCCGTGTGCCCAGGAGGGGGAAGCCCGCTGCGTGACGGAGCAGTGCCCGCCGCCCGCCTGCCAGCACCCGCTCCCCTCGCAGGGGAAGTGCTGTCCCGAGTGTGCGGGCTGTCTGTACAGCGGGCACCGGCTGAGGGACGGGCAGAGCTACCAGGAGGGGCCCTGCAGCACCTGCACCTGCAGGGTGAGTCCTGGGCACCAGGAGGGGAAGGGGGGCAAGTGGGTCCCACTGCCTGAGGTTCAAACCCAGAACCACTGCCCCCGGCTCAGGGCTGGGCTAGCAGGGGCTGCGGGGCAGGACTGAGGGGCACCGGCAGAGCTCAGGGGGTGGGGGGATCCCAGGGCTGGGCCGGCAGGGGGCTGCGGGTCAGGGCTGAATAGCAGGGCACAGTAGATTTGGGGAGTTGGGGCATGGGCGCCTTGTACCTGGGGAGAGGGACTCACAGGGCGCAGCGCCCCCCGCTGGCCATACAGGGCTGATCCCGCAGTCTGGCTGCCCCTGCCAACTGTATTTGCTCCCTGTCAGGCTGGGACCGTGCGGTGCCAGGAGACCGTGTGCCCGGAGCTCTCCTGCCTGGAGCGCGAGACCCTGGCTGGGCAGTGCTGCCCCACCTGTCGGCCAGGTGAGGTGCTGCTGGGGCGGGCACCTGGGTCAGGCTGGCTCTGGGGTGCCCCTGTTCCCACCCCTTGGCAGAGGCCCAGTGGCGTGTCCCAAGACCCGCTGTGTCTGCAGGGGAGGGGAGGCAGTGGGCATGGACCCTGGGGTTCGCTGTCCCGCTAGGCTGCGTGGGGCGGTGCTGGAGGAGTGCAGCCATCTCTGGGGGGGACCGTGACGGTGGGAGGGGTCTTTGTTAAAACTAACAATGGGCATTGGTCACGTGGCTGCCAGAGCCGGGTACAGGGCAGCACGACCGGGGCACCCAAGCCCAGGTCATCCGAATCCAGGGCAGCCCTCAGATGCTAAAGGAGTTGGCGGCTGTGATTGCAGAGCCATTGGCCATTATCTTTGAAAACTCACGGCGATCCGGGGAAGTCCTGGACGACTGGGAAAAGGCTAATGTAGTGCCCATCTTTAAAAAAGGGAAGAAGGAGGATCCTGGGAACTACAGGCCAGTCAGCCTCACCTCAGTCCCCGGAAAAATCGTGGAGCAGGTCCTCAAGGAATCAATCCTGAAGGACTTAGAGGAGAGGAAAGTGATCAGGAACAGTCAGCATGGATTCACCAAGGGCAAGTCATGCCTGACTAATTTAATGATGAGATAACTGTGGATGAGGAGAAAGCAGCGGACGTGTTGTTCCTTGACTTTCGCAAAGCTTTTGACACGGTCTCCCACAGTATTCTTGCCAGCAAGTTAAAGAAGTATGGGTTTGATGAATGGACGATAAGGTGGATAGAAAGCTGGCTAGATTGTCGGGCTCAATGGGTAGTGATCAATGGTTCCATGTCTAGTTGGCAGCCGGTATCAAGTGGAGTGCCCCAAGGTTCGGTCCTCGGGCCAGTTTTGATCAATATCTTCATAAATGATCTGGAGGATGGTGTGGATTG
Source organism: Eretmochelys imbricata (assembly GCF_965152235.1). Taxonomy (NCBI): domain Eukaryota; kingdom Metazoa; phylum Chordata; order Testudines; family Cheloniidae; genus Eretmochelys; species Eretmochelys imbricata. The sequence goes on from NC_135572.1 coordinate 355,941,677, forward strand.
CACTCTCAGCAAATTTGCGGATGATACTAAACTGGGAGGAGAGGTAGATACGCTGGAGGGCAGGGATAGGATACAGAGGGCCCTAGACAAATTAGAGGATTGGGCCAAAAGAAATCTGATGAGGTTCAACAAGGACAAGTGCAAGGACGGAAGATTCCAATGCACAGCTACAGACTAGGGACCGAATGGTTCGGCAGCAGTTCTGCAGAAAGGACCGAGGGGTTACAGTGGACGAGAAGCTGGATATGAGTCAACAAGAAGGCCAATGGCATTTGGGGCTGTATAAGTAGGATCATTGCCAGCAGATCGAGGGACGTGATTGTTCCCCTCTATTCAACATTGCTGAGGCCTCATCTGGAGTACTGTGTCCAGTTTTGGGCCCCCCACTACAAGAAGGATGTGGAAAAATTGGAAAGAGTCCAGCGGAAGGCAATAAAAATGATTAGGGGACTGTAACATATGACTTCTGAGGAGAGGCTGAGGGAACTGGGATTGTTTAGTCTGCGGAAGAGAAGAATGAGGGGGGATTTGAAAGCTGCTTTCAACTACCTGAGAGGTGGTTCCAGAGAGGATGGTTCTAGACTGTTCTCAGTGGTAGAAGAGGACAGGACAAGGAGTAATGGTCTCAAGTTGCAGTGGGGGAGGTTTAGGTTGGATATTAGGAAAAACTTTTTCACTAGGAGGGTGGTGAAACACTGGAATGCGTTACCTAGGGAGGTGGTGGAATCTCCTTCCTTAGATATTTTTAAGGTCAGGCTTGACAAAGCCCTGGCTGGGATGATTTAATTGGGGATTGGTCCTGCTTTGAGCAGGGGGTTGGACTAGATACCTCCTGACGTCCCTTCCAACCCTGATATTCTATGATTCTATGGATTCGGGCCAGGAACTTGGATCCGGGACCCCAGGAGCTACGTCTCAGGGACTGCAGAGGAGCCGACATTAAAAGGGGAGAGCCCCCTGCTGAGACCCCATCCTGCTCCGCCCAGCACAACAACCCCCGTTGAGCCCCTGCCCCGCTCCCCCAGTGCAGCGTCCCCTGCCCCACTCACCCCCCAGCGCAACGCCCGCTGCTGAGCCCCTGGCTCCCTGCAGCCCAGGGGAAAGGAGGGGTGTCCGTGTGACCCGATCGCTCTCCTTTGCCCAGGCTGTGAGTACGACGGGCAAAGGTACCAGGACGGAGACGTCTTCCTGGCCACATCCAACCCCTGCATGAACTGCTCTTGCCTGGTGAGACCCTGCACTCCAGGGGCAGGGGTTTGTCCAGGGCCCCCACAGGGCAAACCAGGGGGGGGGGGCCAGGGCGGGGGTCACAAGGGCTGTGGGTCAGGACTGAGGGGCACCAGCAGAGCTGGGCGAGGGGAGCCTGGGGCAGGGCTAACGGGGCTGTGGGTTGGGAGTGAGAGGCACTGGCAGAGCTGGGGTCCCCAGGATTTGGGCTCCCCCAGCTCCAGAACAGCCCCTTGGAGGGGCCCCTCTGCGGGCCAGACCCCCAGGGGGTCCCACTCTCCTGTCAGGGCGGCCATGTGGCCTTGCCACCCCGTATCCTGATCCTCTGGGGCTGCAGCGCCAGGCACCGTCCAGGCCACAGCGACCCCCAGGGTCGGGCTCTGCGTCTCTGGCATCCTTAGCCCCCAAGAGAGTCCCCCTCCCCCGTCCAGGTCCCTGGGGTGCTGCGTTTGTAGGGCCAGGATCCCCCCAGGGGACGGGATGGGGACGGGATCCCCCCAGGGGATGGGATGGGGTCGGGATCCCCCCCCAGGGGACGGGATCGGGACAGGACCCCCCAGGGGATGGATTGGGACAGGTACCCCTGGGAACCCCCAAGGGCTGGGACCCCCCCAGGGGACGGGATGGGGACGGGACCCCCCAGGGGACGAGGTGGGGTCGGACACCAGCTGCGTCTCTCCTGCCCAGGATGGGAACGTCCAGTGCCTCCGACTCGTCTGCCCGCAGCTCCACTGCGCCACCCAGGAGGAGCTGCCCGGGGCCTGCTGCCCCCACTGCCAGGGTGAGCCTGGGGGGGCACTGCTGGGTGAGTGGAGGGAGGGGAGGCAGGGGACAATGTGGGGGAAGGGGGGTGCTGGGGGGGGCAGGATCAGGCCCTTTTAACAGGAGACAAGAACCTTCCACTGCAGAAGACGTCCCAGCCCTGCCGGTGCCCCTCACTCCCGACCCGCAACCCCCTGCTATCCCCATCCTGGGCTCCCCCAGCCCCCCGCAGCCCTGCCGGTGCCCCTCACTCCCGACCCCGCAGCCCCCCTGCTATCCCCATCCTGGGCTCCCCCAGCCCCCCGCAGCCCTGCCGGTGCCCCTCACTCCCGACCCCGCAGCCCCCTGCTATCCCCATCCTGGGCTCACCCCCCCTGCCCCGCAGCCCTGCGGTGCCCCTCACTCCTGACCCACAGCCCCCTGCTATCCCCATCCTGGGCTCCCCCAGCCCCACGCAGCCCTGCCGGTGCCCCTCACTCCCGACCCGCAGCCCCCTGCTATCCCCATCCTGGGCTCCCCCAGCCCCCCGCAGCCCTGCCGGTGCCCCTCACTCTCCCGACCCGCAGCCCCCTGCTATCCCCATCCTGGGCTCACCCCCCCTGCCCCGCAGCCCTGCCGGTGCCCCTCACTCCTGACCCACAGCCCCCTGCTATCCCCATCCTGGGCTCCCCCAGCTCCCCGCAGCCCTGCTGGTGCCCCTCACTCCCGACCTGCAGCCCCCTGCTATCCCCATCCTGGGCTCACCCCCCCTGCCCCGCAGCCCTGCCGGTGCCCCTCACTCCCGACCCGCAGCCCCCTGCTATCCCCATCCTGGGCTCCCCCAGCTCCCCGCAGCCCTGCTGGTGCCCCTCACTCCCGACCTGCAGCCCCCTGCTATCCCCATCCTGGGCTCCCCCAGCTCCCCGCAGCCCTGCTGGTGCCCCTCACTCCCCGACCCGCAGCCCCCTGCTATCCCCATCCTGGGCTCACCCCCCCTGCCACGCAGCCCTGCCGGTGCCCCTCACTCCCGACCCGCAGCCCCCTGCTATCCCCATCCTGGGCTCACCCAGCCCCCCGCAGCCCTGCCGGTGCCCCTCACTCCCGACCCGCAGCCCCCTGCTATCCCCATCCTGGGCTCCCCCAGCTCCCCGCAGCCCTGCTGGTGCCCCTCACTCCCGACCCGCAGGCCCCCTGCTATCCCCATCCTGGGCTCCCCCCGCAGCCCTGCCGGTGCCCCTCACTTCCGACCCGCAGCCCCCTGGTATCCCCATCCTGGGCTCCTCCCCGCCCCCCGCAGCCCTGCTGGTGCCCCTCACTCCCGACCCGCAGCCCCCTGCTATCCCCATCCTGGGCTCCCCCCGCAGCCCTGCCGGTGCCCCTCACTTCCGACCCGCAGCCCCCTGCTATCCCCATCCTGGGCTCCCCCAGCCCCCCGCAGCCCTGCCGGTGCCCCTCACTCCCGACCCACAGCCCCCTGGTATCCCCATCCTGGGCTCACCCCCCCCCCCCGCCCCGCAGCCCTGCCGGTGCCCCCTCACTCCCGACCTGCAGCCCCCTGCTATCCCCATCCTGGGCTCCCCCCCAGGCCCCCGCAGCCCTGCTGGTGCCCCTCACTCCCGACCTGCAGCCCCCTGCTATCCCCATCCTGGGCTCCCCCCGCAGCCCTGCTGGTGCCCCTCACTCCCGACCTGCAGCCCCCTGCTATCCCCATCCTGGGCTCTGCCCCCGCAGCTCTGCTGGTGCCCCTCACTCCCGACCCGCAGCCCCCCTGCTATCCCCATCCTGGGCTCCCCCAGCCCCCCGCAGCCCTGCCGGTGCCCCTCACTCCCGACCTGCAGCCCCCTGCTATGCCCATCCTGGGCTCCCACCCCCGCCCCCTGCAGCCCTGCCGGTGCCCCTCACTCCCGACCCGCAGCCCCCTGGTATCCCCATCCTGGGCTCCCCCAGCTCCCCCGCAGCCCTGCCGGTGCCCCTCACTCCCGACCCGCAGCCCCCTGGTATCCCCATCCTGGGCTCCTCCCCGCCCCCCGCAGCCCTGCTGGTGCCCCTCACTCCCGACCTGCAGCCCCCTGCTATCCCCATCCTGGGCTCCCCCAGCCCCCCGCAGCCCTGCCGGTGCCCCTCACTCCCGACCCACAGCCCCCTGGTATCCCCATCCTGGGCTCACCCCCCCCCCTGCCCCGCAGCCCTGCCGGTGCCCCCTCACTCCCGACCTGCAGCCCCCTGCTATCCCCATCCTGGGCTCCCCCCCCAGGCCCCCGCAGCCCTGCCGGTGCCCCTCACTTCCGACCCGCAGCCCCCTGGTATCCCCATCCTGGGCTCCCCCAGCCCCCCGCAGCCCTGCCGGTGCTCCTCACTCCCGACCCACAGCCCCCTGCTATCCCCATCCTGGGCTCACCCCCCCCCCTGCCCCGCAGCCCTGCTGGTGCCCCTCACTCCCGACCCGCAGCCCCCTGCTATCCCCATCCTGGGCTCACCCCCCCCCGCCCCGCAGCCCTGCCGGTGCCCCTCACTCCCGACCTGCAGCCCCCTGCTATCCCCATCCTGGGCTCCCCCCCAGCCCCCCGCAGCCCCTGCCGGTGCCCCTCACTCCCGACCTGCAGCCCCGCTCTCCCTGCCCCTGCTAGCCATGGCCTGGGCTCAGTGATAGCCGGGGGGCCAGGGGCCCGATTGATGCCGGTTCTCTCCCACCCAGGCTGTGTGGACGGAGCCGCCCAGCGGGCGCACGGTGAGGATGTGGGTGCCGCGCGCAGACCCCTGCCAGAGCTGCCGCTGCTTGGTAAGGCCACGACCCCCCCCGTGTCGCTGGGCAGAGCCTGGGGGCCCCCATCCCCACTGGCCCCAGGCCTGAGGGCACCCCCTGCCGGCGCTCCCCGCTGCCCAGGGCAGAGCTCTATTCCCAGGCTCCGCCCCCAGCCCAGCCCAGCTCCGCCCCCCGCCCGTTATTTGGCTGGACCCTTTCCAGGGGGGCCCTGGGTCTGTCTGGGGGTCTGGGTGGGGTGGGGAACGCCCTGGGATGGGAGCTGCTGGCCTGCGAGTGGCCCCCGGAGGCCCTGACATCTCTGGCTTCGAGACTAAGCTCGTTAAGTTTGTGGAGGGGGTGGTACGATGGGCAAGTCTCTGATCTTCGACTTCTAGCGGTAGAAGTGCCCAGTGGCCTGTGGTGGGGTGCCAGATGGGGTGGGATCTGGGTTACGACGGCGAATCCTTTCCTGGGGGTCTGGCTGGGGAGTCTTGCCCACGTGCTCAGGGATCAGCTGATGGCCATATTTGGGGTCGGGAAGGCATTTTCCTCCAGGGCAGACTGGCAGCGGCCCTGGGGGGGTTTCGCCTTCCCCTGCAGCGTGGGGCGCGGGATTCTCTGCACCCCGAAGTCTTTAAACCCCGAGTTGAGGACTGGGACAGCTCAGACGTGGGTCCGGGGTCTCTGACAGGAGGGGCGGGTGCGGTTCTGTGGCCTGCGATGTGCAGGAGGTCGGACGAGACGATCCTAATGGTCCCCTTAAAATCTGTGAGTCTGTGACCCCCCCCGCCCCCCCCCCAGGAGGGCCGTGCCGTGTGCAGGAAGAGGCAATGTGCCAGGCTGTGCCGCCACCCTGCCAGCCCCCGGCCGGGCACCTGCTGCCCCGTCTGCGACGGTGAGTGAGGGGCTTCTCGCGGGGGGTGGGGGCTGTACTCCCTGGGGCCGTGGGGGGCGGGGCGGGGTCAATGGGGAAGTGGGTCTGGGCCGCTGGGCCCCCCCTCATTGCTGGATGGCTGGTCTTATTGGGCCCAGGCCAGGTAATGCCAGGGTCAGTGCCCCCCTCCCAGCCCTGGGGTGCGGGCTCCGTGGTCCCTGCATGGGGCCTGCCAGTGAGGGCCCAGCTGGTGCCAGGCGGGGCAGCGGGGTGAGGTGGGCACTGGGCTGAGGCCCAGAAAACTTATTGCATTCCCTGGCTGTGGGGCCGGCCCAGTGCCCTCGGGAGGAGGCCACCTGGGTGCCCATCCCACCCTGCCAGGGGGCTGGTGCTGGGCTGGGGGCTGCAGCTGTGTCCGGGGGGTGGGGAACGGGGCGGGGGGTGCCCTCAGGATGCATTGCCCTCTCTCCCTGCAGGCTGCTCGTTGGATGGCCGGGAGTTTGCCAGCGGGGAGCCGGTGCCCAGCGGGGAGCCCTGCACCCAGTGTACCTGCACGGTGCGTGCTCCGGACGGGGGCAGCCTGGCACTGCCCGTCTGCACACCAGAGGGGCTGGGGCCTGCCTCCCCCAGGCATCCCCGGGGAGGGGCTGGCCGGTGTCCCGGCGTCCCCGGGGCGATGCTCTGGGGCTGCTCCCTACGACCCAGCCAGGACTCTGGGGAAGCCTCCTCCGGGGAGCAGCCTGTCCGCAGGGCAAGAAGCTTCCCCAGCTTCCCCCTTCCTGGGTCTGACCCCGGGGCATTCAGTCTCCTCTGCCCCTCTGTGCGCTTCCCCCAGCGAGTCCGGGCCCCCGGGGCAGCCAGAGGGCCCTGCCCCCCAACCCCGCAGTCAGCCGGGTTATTAGTCGACGGGAACACGGCGCAGGGCAAAGCCAGGGCTCTGGTCCTCCCCCTGCGCCCCAAGCCAGCCGAGACTCACTCGCTTCCAGCTGCCCGGCTCTTGCCCTGCCCGTTGCTCCTCCTCCGGCCTTTGTCTCGCTTCCCGGGCCAAGAGTCCCCTGCTCCCAGCCCCCTCCTGGGTCTCTGGTTAGGAAGAGGCGGCCAGAGCATCCCTGCAGGCAGCTGGAGCAACCCCCGCAAAGGTCACACACCCTTATTCCCACCACCTAGACATTGGTGCGACACACGGGGAAACTGAGGCACGCACAGCATTCATGCAAAACAGTAAGACTCACATACAACATAACAAGGGAAAATCCCCACTTTGTACATCGGGGGCCCCAGAGGGCTGGGGGCCCCTGCTGCTCCGTTGGGTGGGGGGCTGGGCCGGGGCTGGCAGGGGCTCCTGGGTGGCAGGGCTGGGAGGGTCTCAAGGCAGCATATGGGGCTGGGCCCTGGGGCTCCCCCAGACCAGGGCGGGTGGGGGGGGCAGGCTGGGGCAGCGACTGCTAAAGTGGGGGGCACATGTGTCGTGCAGAGAGGGAATGTGTTGTGCAAACCCACCGCCTGCCCGCCTGCCCCCTGCCCGGAGCCCGTCCTGAGACCCGGCGAGTGCTGCCCGCGGTGAGTGGGGCTGGTGGAGGGGCGCTGCCCACCGTGAGTGGGGCTGCGGGGGGGGCACTGCTCACGATGACTGGGGCGGGGGTCTGGTAAAGGGGAACACTGCTTGGAGCGGGTGGGGGGCCGGGGCAGGTAGCCAGGGGGAGGGGAGGGCTCGGGGAGTTCAGGGGGGCCTGTTTGCAGCAGGGGGCTGGGGGGCACCCGTGGCGTCGCTGCCCTACGGCCGCGATGCCAGGGGCTGGGTGCCCTGGCTGCACCCCCAACGCCCGCCTCGCCCTAGGTGCCAGGGACTGCCTCTACGATGCCCAGCCCTTCCCGGACGGCGCCACCTTCACCCCCCCCGCAGCAGCCCTGCTTGAGCTGCCGCTGCCAGGTGAGCCGGGCACAGGGGCAGGTACCCGTGGGGTTAGCGCCCCCGGGAGCCCTCTCCATGGGCCATGCAGACGGCACAGCCCCTGCCCAAGGGATGCCAGTGCCCCGGGCGGGCCGCTGGCCTGGCAGCCTCACCACGGGCGCCCCTGCTCCTGCCCCGCTCTCCCCATGCTGCAGAGCACCGGAGGCCTGACAGTGCCAGGCCTGCCCTGGCCAGGGCTGGCAGCAGGGGGGGGCACCAAGCACAGGCTGCGGGGGGGGCCAGGGGCACGGGCTGCGGGGGGGCCAGGCGGCTGGGCATGGGGCTGTGCCATGCTGGCGGAGGCTCTGTGCCAGCGGGCGGGAGCGGGGGGCCGCTCACCGATGCCCGGCTGTGCTCTGGCTCGTGCCCGCAGGCCGGGGAGGTGTCGTGTGAGCGCCTGGAGAAGAGCTGCCCACCCGTGCCCTGCAGCCACCCTGGCACTGCCCAAGGCCAGTGCTGCCCAGCCTGCCATGGTGAGTAGTTGGCGGGGCGAGGGGAGGGGCTGGGGGGAGGGACCAGCAAGGGGCCTCCGGAGCTGCTGGCCCCACGGAGAGCCCCTAGCCCTGGCAGCAGGGCATGGGAGCGGGAGGATGCCCCCAGGGCCTCCAGCAGAGCCAGGCTCCTCCCCTGCATCCCCCCGGCACAGGGCCTGGCGCCACGGGGCACAAGAACCCCCCAGGTTACGGGCTGGGCCGGCCTCCAGCGTTGCCCAAGCAGGTCTGGGCGTCCCTCCTGCTGGGTTCTGGGCAGGGCTGGTGCTTCCCTGTGCCCATCCCGCTTGGCTGCGCTGGGAGGGGGGCCCACGGGGCCCCGACCCATCCAGACCCCTGCCAGACCCCCCCGGGCCACTGGGCGGTCAGAGCCAGGCCTCTGAGCAGGTGGGGGGAGTTTGAGGAGCTGGGGTCTCTGAAAGGGGGGGGTGTCTCCGGGGTCTCTGAGCAGGGTGGGGGGCGGTAGAGGCTCTCTGGGGGCGCTGGGGTCTCTGAGCCGGCCCGGGTTTCCGGGGGTGCGGCTGGGGCTGGCAGGCTGCCCCCCGTGCGGGGCTGTTCACCCCGTCTCTCTCCGCGGGCAGCGTGTGAGTACGAGGGGCGCCCCTACCGCCACGGAGAGACCTTCACGCCCCCGGGCCGCGGGCCCTGCGTGCAGTGCACCTGTGCGGTGAGTGACCCGGGGGGACTCCTGGGACGGTCACACGTGGTTTGGGGGGGGCCGGGGGGGGCTCACCTCCACGTAACCAGCCCCTTCCTGTGCCCAGGGTGCCCAGCCCTGCGGGCACAGGGAGAAGGGGACGTGGGTCCCTGGCACCGAGCGAGGGCAGAGCAACGGAGGCCTGGGGGGGTTGCTGGGCTGGGGGCGGGCGGCACTGGGGCGGGGCAGCCCCGCCGAGGGGTGCCAGGGCTGGGCTGTGCGGGGACACCGGCGCGCCCGGGTCTGTGCCCGCCCATCACTGACACCGGCTCTCTCCCGCAGGCTGGGCACGTGCAGTGCCAGGAAGAGAGGTGCCCCCCCCATGTCCTGCACCCAGCCCGTCCGGGACCCCCAGCGCTGCTGCCCCCCTCTGCAAAGGTTGAGTAACGCCCGGTTCTGCGCCAGCCCCCGGCCCGACGGCGCCCGCGAGCAGCACCGATGCCCCCTCCGCGGGCCGGGGACGTCGCCGGGGCGGGGCGCTGGGTGCTGCTGGCCCGTGGGCATTGACTGGGCTCGCCAGCCCTGGGGCAGCCCCCGGCCGGGCGGGGAAGGCTGCTAGCTCCCTGAGAACAGACCCGCCCCACGCCTGAGAGCAGGGCCCGGAGCTGGGGGCTGGGAGGGCAGGGCCCCGGGGGGGAGCTGGGGGGCTGGGAGGGGCAGGGCCCCGGGGGGAGAGCTGGGGGGCTGGGAGGGCCCAGGTGGAAGGAGGGGTGAGCCGTCTGGGGGTCCCCGGGGGCTGTGGCAGGGAGGCCCCCCCCCTCACGGCCTGCATCCCCCAGTGTGTGTGCTGGCCGAGGAGGAGTTCGAGGAGGGGGCGCAGTGGAAGCCGGACGGGGACCCCTGCACGACCTGCACCTGCCTCGCCGGAGAGCCCGTCTGCGGGGCCCTGCCGTGCCCGCCCCTCGCCTGCCAGCACCCCGCCCGGCTGAGCGGTGAGTGCCCCTCCCCCCGACCCCCCCCCCCACACTGCCCCCCTCTCCCGCCCCTCGCCTGCCAGCACCCCGCCCGGCTGAGCGGTGAGTGCCCCTCCCCCCGAACCCCCCCACACTGCCCCCTCTCCCGCCCCTCGCCTGCCAGCACCCCGCCCGGCTGAGCGGTGAGTGCCCCGACCCCCCCCACACTGCCCCCTCTCCCGCCCCTCGCCTGCCAGCACCCCGCCCGGCTGAGCGGTGAGTGCCCCTCCCCCCGACCCCCCCCCCACCACACTGCCCCCTCTCCCGCCCCTCGCCTGCCAGCACCCCGCCCGGCAGAGCGGTGAGTGCCCCTCCCCCCGACCCCCCCCCCACACTGCCCCCTCTCCCGCCCCTCGCCTGCCAGCACCCCGCCCGGCTGAGCGGTGAGTGCCCCTCCCCCCCGACCCCCCCCCCACACTGCCCCCTCTCCCGCCCCTCGCCTGCCAGCACCCCGCCCGGCTGAGCGGTGAGTGCCCCTCCCCCCCGACCCCCCCCCCACACTGCCCCCTCTCCCGCCCCTCACCTGCCAGCACCCCGCCCGGCTGAGCGGTGAGTGCCCCTCCCCCCCGACCCCCCCCCCCACTGCCCCCTCTCCCGCCCCTCGCCTGCCAGCACCCCGCCCGGCTGAGCAGTGAGTGCCCCTCCCCCCCGACCCCCCCCCACACTGCCCCCTCTCCCGCCCCTCGCCTGCCAGCACCCCGCCCGGCTGAGCGGTGAGTGCCCCTCCCTCCGACCCCCCCCCCCACACTGCCCCCTCTCCCGCCCCTCGCCTGCCAGCACCCCGCCCGGCTGAGCGGTGAGTGCCCCTCCCCCCGACCCCCCCCCCACACTGCCCCCTCTCCCGCCCCTCGCCTGCCAGCACCCCGCCCGGCTGAGCGGTGAGTGCCCCTCCCCCCCGACCCCCCCCCACACTGCCCCCTCTCCCGCCCCTCGCCTGCCAGCACCCCGCCCGGCTGAGCGGTGAGTGCCCCTCCCCCCCGACCCCCCCCCCACCACACTGCCCCCTGCTCCCGCCCCTCGCCTGCCAGCACCCCGCCCGGCTGAGCGGTGAGTGCCCCTCCCCCCGACCCCCCCCTACACTGCCCCCTCTCCCGCCCCTCGCCTGCCAGCACCCCGCCCAGCTGAGCGGTGAGTGCCCCTCCCCCCGAGCCCCCCCCACACACTGCCCCCTCTCCCGCCCCTCGCCTGCCAGCACCCCGCCCGGCTGAGCGGTGAGTGCCCCTCCCCCCGACCCCCCCCCACCACACTGCCCCCTGCTCCCGCCCCTCGCCTGCCAGCACCCCGCCCGGCTGAGCGGTGAGTGCCCCTCCCCCCGACCCCCCCAACACTGCCCCCTCTCCCGCCCCTCGCCTGCCAGCACCCCGCCCAGCTGAGCGGTGAGTGCCCCTCCCCCCGACCCCCCCCCCACCACACTGCCCCCTGCTCCCGCCCCTCGCCTGCCAGCACCCCGCCCGGCTGAGCGGTGAGTGCCCCTCCCCCCTGACCCCCCCCCACACACACTGCCCCCTGCTCCCACCCCTCGCCTGCCAGCACCCCGCCCGGCTGAGCAGTGAGTGCCCCTCCCCCCGACCCCCCCCCACACACACTGCCCCCTGCTCCCGCCCCTCGCCTGCCAGCACCCTGCCCGGCTGAGCGGTGAGTGCCCCTCCCCCCCAACCCCCCCCCCCCCACACACTGCCCCCTGCTCCCGCCCCTCGCCTGCCAGCACCCCGCCCGGCTGAGCGGTGAGTGCCCCTCCCCCCCGACCCCCCCCCACACTGCCCCCTCTCCCGCCCCTCGCCTCCCAGCACCCCGCCCAGCTGAGCGGTGAGTGCCCCTCCCCCCCGACCCCCCCCCACACTGCCCCCTCTCCCGCCCCTCGCCTGCCAGCACCCCGCCCGGCTGAGCGGTGAGTGCCCCTCCCCCCCTGACCCCCCCCCCACACACTGACCCCTGCTCCCGCCCTCCTGAGCAGTGAGTTCCCTTCCCCGCACTGCCCCTCCCCCACTGCCCCCATCCCTCACTTCCCCCCACTCCACCCAGCTCAATTGTGGGTGCCCACCTGGCCCCACCCCCTCCGTTCTGTGGTCCCCCCTGGCTCCGCACCCCTGAGCTCCGGGGGTCTGCGTGGCACCGGGCCCATGGCAGACACCGGGCGCCGTGGGTCCATCCAGCGGGGGCAGCCCGTAGAGCCGGCCGGGCACCGGGAGTGACCCCTCAGTGCTTCCTGCTGGCCCAGGCCCCCCCTGCCCTGGGGCTGGGCCATGGGGCGGGTGGCCACGGGCCGATCGGGGCGCCCCGCTGTGCTAACCCGCCTGCTGTCTCCTCGGCCAGGGGACTGCTGCCCGACCTGTGCCCAGTGCTCCTACAACCAGCACCTCTACGCCAACGGGCAGGCCTTCGCCGACCCGCACAGCCCCTGCCAGCGCTGCCAGTGTTTGGTGAGGGGGCCGGCCCGCGGGGCACCGCGGCGGGCGGCCAACCGGGGCCTCTGTGCCCCCGGAGCCGCCCCTCCCCGCTGGGGGGCAGTGGGGACGCCCTCCCCGGTTGCCAGGGTTGTGGTGCCGGACCTCCCAGTCCTCTCTAGGGTGTGGGCACGGGGCTGCCCCCGGGTCCTGCCTGGGGCGCCAGCACAGACCCCCCCCAGTGCCGGGCTGCATCCGCATGCCCCCATGGTGGGTTGCCCTGCGGCTCTCCCCAAGGGTACCTGTGCCTAGGGCACAGAGCCCAGCGGGGGGCTGGAACTAATGGGGCAGGGTCTGAGCCATGCTCAGCCTGGGGGTCCCATGGGGTGGGTCAGGGGAGGCTGGGAGCTCAAGCCCTGGGGGAATCCGGGGTCAGGGGCAGAGCAGGCTGGGGGCCCCATGGGGGGTGGGTTGGGGGAGGCTGGGAGAGCAGGCCCTGGGGGGATCCAGGGTCTGGGGCAGAGCAGACTGGGGGGTGGGGGGGCCCCACGGGGTGGGTCGGGGGGGCTGGGAGTGCAGGCCCGGGGGGGGATCCGGGGTCGGGGGCAGAGCAGGGTGGCGGTGGGCCCGGAGGCCCTGCGGGATGGGTCGGGGGGGGGCTGGGAGCGCAGGCCTTGGGGGGATCCGGGGTCGGGGGCAGAGCAGGGTGGGGGTGGGCCCGGAGGCCCTGCGGGGTGGGTCGGGGGGGGGCTGGGAGCGCAGGCCTTGGGGGGATCCGGGGTCGGGGGCAGAGCAGGGTGGCGGTGGGCCCGGAGGCCCCGCGGGGTGGGTCGGGGGGGCTGGGAGCTTAGGCCTTGCGGGGATCCGGGGTCGGGGGCAGAGCAGGGTGGGGGGCCGTGGAGGCCCCATGGGGGGTGGGTCGGGGGGGCTGGGAGCTTAGGCCTTGCGGGGATCCGGAGTCGGGGGCAGAGCAGGGTGGGGGGCCGTGGAGGCCCCATGGGGGGTGGGTCGGGGGGGGGCTGGGAGCGCAGGCCTTGGGGGGATCCGGGGTCGGGGGCAGAGCAGGGTGGGGGTGGGCCCGGAGGCCCTGCGGGGTGGGTCGGGGGGGGCTGGGAGCGCAGGCCTTGGGGGGATCCGGGGTCGGGGGCAGAGCAGGGTGGCGGTGGGCCCGGAGGCCCCGCGGGGTGGGTCGGGGGGGCTGGGAGCTTAGGCCTTGCGGGGATCCGGGGTCGGGGGCAGAGCAGGGTGGGGGGCCGTGGAGGCCCCATGGGGGGTGGGTCGGGGGGGCTGGGAGCTTAGGCCTTGCGGGGATCCGGAGTCGGGGGCAGAGCAGGGTGGGGGGCCGTGGAGGCCCCATGGGGGGTGGGTCGGGGGGGGGCTGGGAGCGCAGGCCTTGCGGGGATCCGGGGTCGGGGGCAGAGCAGGGTGGGGGTGGGCCTGGAGGCCCCATGGGGGGTGGGTCGGGGGGGCTGGGAGCGCAGGCCTTGGGGGGATCCGGGGTCGGGGGCAGAGCAGGGTGGCGGTGGGCCCAGAGACCCCGCGGGGTGGGTCGGGGGGGGCTGGGAGCGCAGGCCTTGCGGGGATCCGGGGTCGGGGGCAGAGCAGGGTGGGGGGCCGTGGAGGCCCCATGGGGGGTGGGTCGGGGGGGCTGGGAGCGCAGGCCCTGGGAGGATCTGGGGTCGGGGGCAGAGCAGGGTGGGGGTGGGCCCAGAGGCCCCGCGGGGTGGGTCGGGGGGGCTGGGAGCGCAGGCCTTGGGGGGATCCGGGGTCGGGGGCAGAGCAGGGTGGGGGTGGGCCCGGAGGCCCCGCGGGGTGGGTCGGGGGGGGCTGGGAGCGCAGGCCTTGGGGGGATCTGGGGTCGGGGGCAGAGCAGGGTGGGGGTGGGCCCGGAGGCCCCGTGGGGTGGGTCGGGGGGGGCTGGGAGCGCAGGCCTTGGGGGGATCCGGGGTCGGGGGCAGAGCGGGTGGGGGTGGGCCCGGAGGCCCTGCGGGGTGGGTCGGGGGGGGCTGGGAGCGCAGGACTTGGGGGGATCCGGGGTCGGGGGCAGAGCAGGGTGGCGGTGGGCCCGGAGGCCCCGCGGGGTGGGTCGGGGGGGCTGGGAGCGCAGGCCTTGGGGGGATCCGGGGTCGGGGGCAGAGCAGGGTGGCGGTGGGCCCGGAGGCCCTGCGGGGTGGGTCGGGGGGGGGCTGGGAGCTTAGGCCTTGGGGGGATCCGGGGTCGGGGGCAGAGCAGGGTAGCGGTGGGCCCGGAGGCCCCACGGGGTGGGTCGGGGGGGGCTGGGAGCGCAGGCCGTGGGGGGATCCGGGGTCGGGGGCAGAGCAGGGTGGGGGTGGGCCTGGAGTCCCCGCGGGGTGGGTCGGGGGGGGCTGGGAGCGCAGGCCTTGGGGGGATCCGGGGTCGGGGGCAGAGCAGGGTGGGGGTGGGCCCGGAGGCCCCGCGGGGTGGGTCGGGGGGGCTGGGAGCGCAGGCTGTGGGGGGATCCGGGGTCGGGGGCAGAGCAGGGTGGCGGTGGGCCCCGCGGGGTGGGTCGGGGGGGGCTGGGAGCGCAGGCCTGGGGGGATCCGGGGTCGGGGGCAGAGCAGGGTGGCGGTGGGCCTGGAGTCCCCGCGGGGTGGGTCGGGGGGGGGCTGGGAGCGCAGGCCTGGGGGGATCCGGGGTCGGGGGCAGAGCAGGGTGGCGGTGGGCCCCGCGGGGTGGGTCGGGGGGGGCTCTCGGGAGCGGCCGGTGACCTGCCCCCTGCCCGCAGGACGGGACCGTGCAGTGCTCGCCCGTCGCCTGCCCCACGCCCAGCTGCCCCCGCCCGGAGAGCCAGCCTGGCCAGTGCTGCCCCACGTGTCGGGGTGAGTGTGCCGCTGAGGGGCTGGGCGCTCCTGGGTTCCCCACCCAGCTCTGCCGGTGAGGCCCTGCCCCAAACGGGGGTGATGGCGCTGAGCCCCCCCGCCCCGCCTCCCCATATCCCCCCATGGGACTCGGCTGCCCCTTGCAGAGGCAGTGAGTGGCCCCCAGAGGGCACTGTGACCCCGGGGCGCTGCCCTGGGGCAGACGTGCGATGCCCCCGATGCCCCCGTCCATCGCCGGACCGGCCAAGCGGACCTGGGGGGAGGGGCCCGGGGCTGGCGGCCCCCTCGGGGCTCCCTGGGGGCACGGGGGGCAGGGGCACCTCCGCAGGGGCTGCAAACGGGGTGGGCTGGGGTGAGGGAGCCAACCCTGGGGGGCTGGGCCTGAGGCCCCGTCACACTGAGCAGCTGGCTGATCCCAGCCGGGGGGAGAGGGGGCACAGGGCAGGGCTAGGGGGCAGGACAGGTTAGGCTGGGGGGCAGGATGGGTGGGGCTGGGTGGGTCAGGGCAGGGGTGGTGGCAGGATGGGAGGGGGCACAGGGCAGGGCTGGGGAGCAGGATGGGAGGGAGGGCATAGGGCGGGAGGCAGGACATGGGGCAGGGCAGGGCTGAGGGGAAGATGGGAGGGGGCACTGGGCGGGGTGGGGCAGGACAGGGGGGGCAGGGCTGGGCTGGGAGCACAGGGGGCACAGGGCCGGGCTGGGGGCAGGACAGGAGGGAGGGCATAGGGCTGGGGGGCAGGGCAGGGAGGGGGGCAAGATGGGAGGGGGGCACAGGGTGGGGCAGGGCAGGGTGGGCGCAGGGCCGGGCTGGGGGGCAGGACAGGGTGGGGGTCGGCGGTCGCTGACATCTGCCCCCCCCAGGCTGCAGCGTGGAGGGGGGCGCGGTGGAGGCGGGCGAGCGGTTCCCCAGCCCGCGGGACCCCTGCCAGCTGTGTGTCTGCACCGACGGGATCGTCAGCTGCTCGGCGCGGGATTGCCCCGGTGCCCTGTGTGCCCGCCCGCTGCCCGGCTCCTGCTGCCCGAACAACTGCAACGGTGACCCCTGCCCGCGCCCAGTCTCCCAGTCCCCCGCCCCCTGCCCGCGGGGCCACGAGCCGGTCCCCCGCCCCCTGCCCGTGCCCGGTCTCCCCCGAGCCCTGCCCGCGGGGCCCACGAGCCGGTCCCCCGCCCCCCTGCCCGTACCCGGTCTCCCCCGACCCCTGCCCGCGGGGCCACGAGCCGGTCCCCCGCCCCCTGCCCGTGCCCGGTCTCCCACTCCCCCGACCCCTGCCCGCGGGGCCACGAGCCGGTCCCCCGCCCCCTGCCCGTGCCCGGTCTCCCCCGAGCCCTGCCGCGGGGCCACAAGCCGGTCCCCCGCCCCCCTGCCCGTACCCCGGTCTCCCCCGACCCCTGCCCGCGGGGCCCCACGAGCCGGTCCCCCCGCCCCCCTGCCCGTACCCGGTCTCCCACTTCCCCCGACCCCTGCCCGCGGGGGCCACGAGCCGGTCCCCCTCCCCCCTGCCCGTGCCCGGTCTCCCCCCGACCCCTGCCCGTACCCGGGTCTCCCACCTCCCCCGAGCCCTGCCCGCGGGGCCACGAGCCGGTCCCCCGCCCCCTGCCCGTGCCCGGTCTCCCCCGACCCCTGCCCGCGGGGCCACGAGCCGGTCCCCCGCCCCCTGCCCGTGCCCGGTCTCCCACTCCCCCCCGACCCCTGCCCGCGGGGGCCACGAGCCGGTCCCCCTCCCCCCTGCCCGTGCCCGGTCTCCCACTACCCCCGACCCCCTGCCCGCGGGGGCCACGGGCCAGTTCCCCTCCCCCCTGCCCGTGCCCGGTCTCCCACTCCCCCGACCCCTGCCCATGCCCGGTCTCCCACTCCCCCGAGCCCTGCCCGCGGGGCCGCGAGCCGGTCCCCCTCCCCCCTGCCCGTGCCCGGTCTCCCCCGACCCCTGCCCGCGGGGCCACGAGCCGGTCCCCCGCCCCCTGCCCGTGCCCGGTCTCCCACTCCCCCGACCCCTGCCCGCGGGGGCCACGAGCCGGTCCCCCGCCCCCTGCCCGTGCCCGGTCTCCCACTACCCCGACCCCTGCCCGCGGGGGCCACGGGCCAGTTCCCCTCCCCCCTGCCCGTGCCCGGTCTCCCACTCTCCCGACCCCTGCCCGCGGGGGCCACGAGCCGGTCCCCCTCCCGCCCTGCCCGTGCCCGGTCTCCCACTCCCCCGACCCCTGCCCGCGGGGCCCACGAGCCAGTCCCCCCTCCCCCCTGCCTGTACCCGGTCTCCCACTACCCCAACCCCTGCCCGCGGGGGCCACAAGCCAGTCCCCCCGACCCCGATCCCCCGACCACGGGGGACCCCACTGGGCTAGTTTCCCCAGCCCCAGTGGACACGGCTCTGTCGGGGCTGCGGGCGGATCGGGCGCTGCTGCACTGGGCCCCGACTCACTGGACGGGGCCTGGGCGGCACCTCAGGGGCCCTCGCTGTCTGCCCCATCCTCCCAGCATGCATTGCAGAGGCGGGGTCCTCTCCGTTAGCCCCCCCGTGTCCCCTCTCCGTCTGCCCTAGGCTGCAGCTATGGGGGGAAAGAGTACCCCAACGGAGCCGAGTTCCCGCACCCCACGGACCACTGCAAGCAATGCCACTGCCTCGTAAGTGCCGGGGGGCGAGCGGGGCCCCGGGGCCCGAGGGTGGTTCAGCGTGGCCTACTGGACGCCTGGGTCCCAGCCCGGGCTCTGCTGCTGCCTTGCTGGGGGAAGCTGGGCCGGTTGCGTCTCGTTAGCCCATGGCAGGGGGACCGATCGTGCAGCCAGCGCCCCCGCCGGCCCCGCTCTGCCTGCTTCCCGCGTTACAAGTGGGGAAACTGAGGCACAGAGCAGGCAAGCACGGCAGAGCTGAGACTAGAGCCCAGGGCTCCAGTCCAATGGCTGAGCCACTGCCCCCGAGGGAGGGACCCATTTAACCCCGTCCCGGCCACAGCGAGGGGCCGGGGCGTCGCAGTGGACGGTGGTTTTCACGCTGTGCTGGGTGGGGTTGAGGGCGGGGCTGGAGGCTGGGGGCACAGTCTGGGGCGGGGGTCACGGGATGGGTGGGATGCTGAGCTGGGGCACAGGGTGGGTTGGGGGCTGGGAGGCAGGACTCCTGGGTTCTCTCCCCGGCAGTGCCCGGCTGGCTCTGACCTGCCTCTCCCCCCTGCAGAACGGCCATGTGCATTGTCTGTCGCGGCGCTGCCCGCCCCTGCCCTGCGCGGAGCCCTTCCTGGTGCCCAGCGGGTGCTGCCCCCAGTGCCCAGGTAGGCCGGCGCCCGGGGCAGTGGTCTGGGGGGGTCACGGCCCCTTCGCAGCTGCCCCCCATCTGTCTGGGGGCGGGGGGGGGCTGGGAGGCACCATGGCACTGTTTGCTGGCAGGGCCGAGCTGAGCCCAGCCCATCTGGGCTCCCGGGAGGTGCCCCCCAGCACTGACCCCACAAGCTAAACCCTCTGCCGCCTTGAAACCCGCCCCTGCCATGGCCAAGGGCAGGGAGCGCCTGGGGGAGTCGGGCGCTCTGTCCCCGGCGCCCCCCTCAACCGCCCCTGTCTCCTCCCAGAGCCCCCGGCGGGCTGCCTCTCCGCGGGCATCTCCTACCAGCCCATGCAGCGATTCTACGACCCCTCGGACGCCTGCCGCCTCTGCATCTGTGCCAACGGGACCGTCACCTGCCAGCGCCAGCCTTGCGCCCCCGCCCTCTGCGCCCACCCCCTGCGGCGGGACTGCTGCCACTCCTGTGACGGTACCCCCCCAACCCCCTGAGCCCCCCACTGGGCCTCACTGGGCTCCCCGGTCCCGCTGAGCCCCCCACTGGGCACCCCGCGGGCCACACTGGTACTCCCGGTCCCGATGAGCCCCCCCACTGGGCACCCCGCGGGCCACACTGGGCTCGCCGGTCCCGCTGAGCCCCCCACTGGGCAGCCCATGGGCCACACTGGGCCCCCCGATCCCGCTGAGCCCCCCACTGGGCACCCCGCGGGCCACACTGGGCCCCCCGGTCCCGATGAGCCCCCCACTGGGCACCCCGCGGGCCACACTGGGCCCCCCGGTCCCGCTGAGCCCCCCACTGGGCACCCCCGCGGGCCACACTGGGCCCCCCGGTCCCGATGAGCCCCCCACTGGGCACCCCGCGGGCCACACTGGGCCCCCCGGTCCCGATGAGCCCCCCACTGGGCACCCCGCGGGCCACACTGGGCCCCCCGGTCCCGATGAGCCCCCCACTGGGCACTCCGCGGGCCTCACTGGGCCTCCTGAGGCCCCTGATGGACTCCCGAGCCCCTATGTTCTGCACCCACCCCCTGCTGCCGCTCCTGTGACGGTACCCCCTGTTGGGTCCCCAGAACCCCCTCCCTGGGCCTCCCCAGCCCCCCTCGGCCCCTCGAATCCCACCTGGGTCCACTAAGCATTCCCCCCCAGTACTCCTGGGCTTTGCACGTACCCTCACAGCAGGGCTGCTGCCATTTCTGTGACGATACCCCTTGGGCCCCCCAGCCCCCCGCTGGGTCCCCTGAAACCACCCAGTGACCTGGGCCCCCAAACCCCCCGCTGCACCCCCAGCCCCCGTGCTCTGCTCCCCCCTGCAGCAGGAACACTTCCCCCCAGCCCCCGGCTCTGCTCCTGCCCCACTCTTGTGCCCGGTGCCATCACCCACTCTGCCCCCAGGCTGCCTGTACCAGGGGAAGGAGCTGCCCAACGGGGAGCAGTTCCCGGACCCCGCGGAGCCGTGCCACGTCTGCACCTGCTGGGAGGGCAGCGTCTCCTGCCAGCCCAGGGCCTGCCCGCTGCTCCAGTGCCCCTTCCCTGCCCGGGGGCCGTGCTGCCAGGTCTGCGAAGGTGGGTTGGGCATGGGGTGCGGGCGGAGGCCGGGCTGGGCTAGCCCAGGGGGCCGCTGGGCTCCACCAGTTGGGGCGCCAGGGTTGGGGGGTGGGTCAGCCCATGGGGGGTGTCTTGGGCCCTGGCCTCCTCTGCAGTGCCTGGCACCGGGCTCACTCTGTCCGGCCCCCACAGGCTGCGAGTACTTGGGCGAGGGTTACCTCGATGGCCAGGAGTTCCCGGACCCCCAGGACGCCTGCGGCCGCTGTGCCTGTCTCCACGGCTTCGTCACCTGCACCACGACGCCCTGCGACCCGCCAGGCTGCCGCCACCCCGCCAGCCCCCCAGGCCGGTGCTGCCCCGTGTGCCAGGGTAAGCGGGGCTCGGGGGAGGGTGGGCACCGCGTGGCATGGCCACTCTCCGCCACCACAGGCATGGCTGGGGAACCTCAGGCCTTGTTAAAATGAAGGGGTATGGCCAGTGCCCCCCAGCCCCGCTGGTGCCCCTCATCCCTGACCCACAGCCCCCTGCTAGCCCAGCCCTGGGCTCCCCCTGGTGCCCCTCAATCTCAATCTGCAGCCCCCTGCTGTCCTAGCTCTGCCCCTCCCAGCCCCACTGGTGCCCCTGACCCACAGCTCCCTGCTAGCCCAACCCAGCTCTGTCCCTCCCCAACCCCACTGGTGCCCCTCACGCCCGACCTGCAGCCCCCTTCTAGCCCAGCTCTGGGCAGAACCAGGGGGGAGGGTGGAGCCAATCGATGGCTCCAGCATTTCTGTTCCTCACGGGCACCGCAGGCAGGCCTGGGCGGGGTACCGATGGGCTGAGCTGGTTTGGCCATTCCCAGTGCCCACGACAGGCCCAGGTGCCAGGGGAGGGGAGTGTGGTCCAGTGGTTAGGGCGCTCGCGTGGGGAGGAGGAGGCAGGTTTTGCTGCCGACGCCCTGCTTGACCCTGGGCAGGTTCTGGGCCTCAACCTCCGTCCGGCCTGGCCAGCGTGACGCCAGCCCAGCCTGCCCCACCCGGAGCGGAGCCTGAGGCCATGCCAGCCTGGCCTGGCCCCCGGAGCGGTGCCTAGGGCGAGAGCAGGCCCAGGCCGGGTCTGGGGGCGTTGCTGGCTCCACGGCGGGACGGTGCTGGGCGTGGGGCTGGGTGCAGGATCGGGGCCAGATCTCCCAAGTGCTGGAGGGGGCTTGGGATTGGCGGGTGCTGGAGGGGGGACACCTGGGATGTGGGGGGCTGGTTCTCCCCTGCTCTCAATGTCTTTCCTCCCCTCCGGTGCCAGGCTGCCACTTCCAGGGCCAGGACCTCGCGGACGGAGAGACCTTCCCGGCCCCCGGCGGGCGCTGCGAGCAGTGTCGCTGCCTGGTACGTGCCCGGGGGGGCATGGCCGGCCCTGTGGGGAGAGGGCTGGGCACAGCCCCAGGGGGCACAGGGAGCCGAGCTGGCACAGGGCTGGGGTTGTGCCAGGGGGATGGAGCCCAAGGGGAGTGGGGGCGCTGGGGGGCTCAGCATGGCTGGGGGCCTGCCCTGCTCACCCCCGTTCCCTGCCCTCTTGCAGCGGGGAGAGGTGTCCTGCGGGCCCCTGCCCTGCCCTGGGGTGACGTGTCCCCACCCGGCCGTGGGCCCCTGCGACTGCCCCGTGTGCGACGGCTGCAGCTTCCATGGGCGAGCGTGCAGCAACGGGGAGCGCTTCCCCGACCCCCACGACGCCTGCCAGCTCTGCTCCTGCCTGGTGAGTGTCCACCCCCGAAAAGCAGCCAGCTCTGGGGAGGGGCCCCGCTGCAAACAGCACGCCACGGTGCTGGGGACGGGGGTCACAGTCCTGGCGCCAGCCGCCTCTGCAGGGGACACCCCGGGGCCTGGCCCGGGACAGCGGGCGGGGCCTGGCCCGGGACAGCGGGCAGGGCCTGGGCCAGGAGCCAGCAGGCCGGTAATAGCTACAGATGGGCGGAACCGTGGGCTTAGCTAAAGCAGTCTCCCCCACAGGACCGCGCCCAGTCGTGCCGCCCTGGGGCCAGCGCTGAGTGCCAGGGGAGGTGCCCCTGCAGATCTAGCCCCTCCCCGCAGATTTCCCAGTGCTGGCCTGGCCCTGCCTCCGGGCACCGCGGGGGCTGGCGGCCCCAGGGACGGGGTGCTGGCTCTGGGGGGGGCTTTCGGTCCCTTGCCTGCCCAGGGCAGGAGCCCGGCCAGGTGTGATGCCAGCGGCTCTTGCCCCGCAGGATGGCAGCGTGACGTGTGTGCCCACGCCCTGCTCCCCCGCCCCCTGCGGGAACCCGGTCGCCCTGCCCGGCCAGTGCTGCCCACAGTGCCCCCGTGCCTGTCACTACCAGGGCCACCTCTACGAGAGCGGGGCCCCCTTCCGCCCCCCGGGGGGGGACCCCTGCTCCACCTGCACCTGCCTGGTGAGTGAGCCGGCCCGCAGTGCCCCCCTGCTCCGCCCGAGCCCCCCGACCTCCACCCCCTTCCCCCTCTGACCCCCACCCTGCTGGGCCCAGGTCCCCCGACCTCCACCCCCTTCCCCCTCTGACCCCCACCCTGCTGGGCCCAGGTCCCCCCGACCTCCGCCCCCTTCCCCCTCTGACCCCCACCCTGCTCCGCCCGAGCGCCCCGACCTCCACCCCCTTCCCCCTCTGACCCCCACCCTGCTGGGCCCAGGTCCCCCCAACCTCCACCCCCTTCCCCCTCTGACCCCCACCCTGCTCCGCCCGAGCGCCCCGACCTCCACCCCCTTCCCCCTCTGACCCCCACCCTGCTCCGCTCGAGCCCCCCGACCTCCACCCCCTTCCCCCTCTGACCCCCACCCTGCTGGGCCCAGGTCCCCCCGACCTCCACCCCCTTCCCCCTCTGACCCCCACGCTGCTCCGCCCGAGCCCCCCGACCTCCACCCCCTTCCCCCTCTGACCCCCACCCTGCTCCGCCCGAGCGCCCCGACCTCCACCCCCTTCCCCCTCTGACCCCCACCCTGCTCCGCCCAGGTCCCCCCGACCTCCACCCCCTTCCCCCTCTGACCCCCACCCTGCTCCACCCAGATCCCCCCGACCTCCACCCCCTTCCCCCTCTGACCCCCACCCTGCTCCGCCCGGGTCCCCCCGACCTCCACCCCTTTCCCCCTCTGACCCGCACCCTGCTCCGCCCGAGCCCCCCGACCTCCACCCCCTTCCCCCTCTGACCCCCACCCTGCTCCGCCCGAGCGCCCCGACCTCCACCCCCTTCCCCCTCTGACCCCCACCCTGCTCCACCCGAGCCCCCCGACCTCCACCCCCTTCCCCCTCTGACCCCCACCCTGCTCCGCCCAGATTCCCCCGACCTCCACCCCGTTCCCCCTCTGACCCCCACCGTGCTGGGCCCAGATCCCCCCGACCTCCACCCCCTTCCCCCTCTGACCGCCACCGTGCTCCACCCAGATCCCCCCGACCTCCACCCCCTTCCCCCTCTGACCGCCACAGTGCTGCGCCCAGGTCCCCCCGACACCCATCCCCTTCCCCCTCTGACCCCCACCCTGCTCCGCCCAGATCCCCCCGACCTCCACTCCCTTCCCCCTCTGACCCCCACCCTGCTCCGCCCAGATCCCCCCGACGTCCACCCCGTTCCCCCTCTGACCCCCACCCTGCTCCGCCCAGGTCCCCCCGACCTCCACCCCGTTCCCCCTCTGACCCCCACCATGCTGGGCACAGGTCCCCCCGACCTCCACCCCGTTCCCCCTCTGACCCCCACCGTGCTCCACCCAGATCCCCCCGACCTCCACCCCATTCCCCCTCTGACCCCCACCGTGCTCCGCCCAGGTCCCCCCGACCTCCACCCCCTTCCCCCTCTGACCCCCACCGTGCTCCGCCCAGGTCCCCTCCAAAACCCGCCTAGTCCCCCCTCCGACCTCCACCCCGCTCTGCCCAGATCACCCCGACCTCCACCCCATTCCCCCTCTGACCCGCACCCCACTCCACCCAGATCCCCCCGACCTCCACCCCGTTCCCCAGGGAGCCAGGCACTAACTCCGCATGGGCTGGGGCCGCCAGGTTCCTGGGGGGCTGGGGCGGGGATGGTGTGTGCAATGGGCCTGGGGCAATGCCCGTGACCACCAGCTAATTCTTTGCTCTGAGGAGAGCCCCCCATGGACCCTTCGCTGTGCCTCAGGTGTACTGGCCCCACCTGGGCATGTGTGGGTCCCACAGTGTGGGTCTCAGGATTTTATTGGTTTGCCACATTTTGCAAGTGTTTGTCAGAGCCCGCAAAGCGGCGCTCTCCCGGGGCCTGGCGACAGGCCCCCCGGCTGGGGTGGGTTTGCTGGATATTTTTCACTCCGTGGCAGCTACCGGGGATTTGGTGTAAATTCTCCACCCAAACACCGCTGGTCAGCGAAGACACGGTCCGGACGAAGAGTGTCCGACCTTCGACCCTGGGTGCCGGCACCCGCCGCTGGGGCGAGAGCCCCATCTACCCACTCCACAGCCCTGATCTCCAGCCCCTGCTCGTGCTCCGGATGGCTTCCCTCCGGGTGGAGGGGGCGTATCCCAAGCCGGGGGTCCCCCCCCACTGACGGCTTTGCCTTTCCCCTCTCAGGGCGGGGACGTGCTCTGCGTGATGGCCCCGTGCCCCCCGCTGACGTGCACCCACCAGGTGATAGAGCCCGGGGACTGCTGCCCCCGCTGCAAAGGTACGACCCACCCTGGCCGCTGCCCGCCCAATATCCCCCAGGGGACAGAGGGCCTATCCCTTTAAGAGAGGCGGGCCATCTACATAACTCCGCCCCAAACAAGTGGTCCATGTCAGTCAATAGTGACTCATTAGCATGTGGGGTCTGTGACCTCTGTTGGTCTATATTGGGCCGATAGTGCCCCCCCGAGTCAGGCAGCTGCAGGCTGTGGCCTAGCGTAGTGGGCACCCACGGGTCCATATCGACCTGTATGATGGACCGTGCAGAGAGCACAGGCATGACATTGGTGTGAGTCTGACCCGCTGCTCTCCCGCAGGCTGCATGTACGATGGGCAGGAGCACGCCGATGGCACCAGCTGGTTCTCCTCCCCCTGCGTGTCCTGCCTGTGCACCCACGGCATCGCCACGTGCGCCCAGATCCGCTGCCTCGGCTCCTGCCTCCAGCCGGTCCAGGTGCCCGGGGAATGCTGCCCACTGTGTGCAGGTGCGAGGGCGGGTGCGGCTCTGCCAGGCCCACACGGGGGCGGGGAAGGGAGCGGGCACAGGGGGCTCAGAGGTGGGCAGCTGCTGCAGAAGAGGGCACGGGGCTGAGCCGGAGGGTTGTAGGGTCAAAGGCTGGACGGGACTGTCTGACCCCCCCAGCCTGGCACAGGCCGGAGAACTGCCCCTGTTACCCCCGTATCGAGCCCAGAGACCTGCGACCAAAGCGCCTCCCAGACAGGCCCCGGGGGCCGGAGCTCCGACGGGAGTGTCCGGCCGTGCGCCCATTAGTGTCTGAGGGACGTCCTCACGCCCGGTGGCCCTGTGTGTGCCCAAGGATCACAGCCTGGCACTGGACGTGTGGAGTCGCTTATCGACTGCGAGCCTTGGATCCCACCCAGCGTCTCTGCTCTGCGGGGGACAGGCCCCTGCTCTGTGCACCTGCGTCCCTCGGTCCTGCATGGGGGACTTTGCATTCGGCTGCACTGAACCCTTTTGGTTGAACGGGCCCAGCATGCCAGGCAGGGCAGATGGCACCATGGGACGGCCCCTCCTCAGCATTATTTACCTCCCCGCCCCCAGGCTTTGCGTCGGCTGCAGGTGTTGTCAATAGTGATTCTACATTTACTGTTTCTATGACTAGTGGCTGATCTGGGAGCCAGGACTCCTGGGTTCTGTCCGCGGCTCTGGGAGGGGAGTGGGGTTTTGTGGTTAGAGTGGGCAGGGCTGGGAGCCAGGACTCCTGGGTTTGTCCCCGGCTCTGGGAGAGGAATGGGGACTCCCCCCACTGCCCTGACAGGTTTCTCCCCAGATTGCATGTTCGAGGGCCAGCCGTACAGCCCCGGGGAGAGCTTCCAGCCGTCACTGGATCCCTGTGAGATCTGCACCTGTGAGGTAAGGGGACAGGGAGCAAACACTGCTCCCCCTCCTCCCAGGCAGCGGGCTGGGGACACCCCCAGGCCTCCCACACTGTGCACTCGTCCTGGGGGTGCCGCGGCTTTGGGGGTCTGCTCTCCCATCTGGAGTCTTGTGGGAGACTCATCAGGGAGGGGGGCTATTCTGACCCCTGCCCCTGGATTGGCAGGGTGTAACAATGCTGGATCTGGTGGGACCCAACGGAGAGTGTCAATTCAGGACAAATTGCTTCAAGCAGGGCAGTTACAGCCCAAGGCTGGGGTTTTTCCACCTCTAAGGCACCAAACCAGCCAGACAGAGAGGACTTCGGTCTCACCCACTGGCTGACCACAAGTCACACAAGCAATTCCCTCAGACACTCCAGTTCCCCAGTATCACCACCAGGCCACTGGTTATGGGACAAATGGTTATGAAAACCAAGACCCCAGTGAAAGAAAAAGGAAAATGGTTCTCCTGATCCCAAAGGACCCAAACCCCAGACCCAGGTCAATATACAAGTCAGATCTTACCCACAAATCCCGCTGTTGCCAATCCTTTAGCATCTAAAATCTAAAAGTTTATTCATAAAAGGAAAAAGATACAGACGAGAGCTAGAATCGGTGAGATGGAATCAATGACAGCCAGTGATGGCCACGTTCTTGGTTCAGGCTTGTGGCAGTGATGGAATAAACGGCAGGTTCAAATCCAGTCTCTGGAGAACGTCCCCAGCTGAGATGGGTCGTTCAGTCCTTGGTTCAGAGCTTCAGTTTGTAGCAAGGTCCCTCCAGAGGCAGGAAGCAGGACTGAAGACCACGTGGAGATGAGGCATCAGCCTTTTATAGTCTCCTCCAGGTGGCAGGTCCCCTCTTTGTTCGTACTGTGGAAAATTACAGCAAAATGGAGTTTGGAGTCATATGGGCAGGTCCCTGTGTGCCTGGCTAAGTCGCAAGGTGTATCCGCCTTCTCTCAGTGGGTCAGGTGTGTCGCTGATGGTCCTTCATGGGCCATCCGGCCGGCTAGGCAGAGCTGACACCAACGTGTCCGGGGTGTCCCCCAGAAGCACAGCACAAGTTTGAGCTACAGACAGTAGAGAGCCAATGTTCATCACTTCAATTACAGAACCGACACACACATGCAGACAGCATAGTCCTACGCAGCCAGTCACAGCCTTGTCTGAGACACCCCACGTGACCTCCTTTGTACCAGATTTGGTGCCGCTATAGGACCTTGGTTGCACCAGTGATCTGTACGGCCCCAGATTCTGTCAATGACGCGACACAGGGTCTGTGCTGTGCGGGGTCGGGGGGACGGGGCAGTAACCAGCCTGGCCTCTGCCTTTCCTTCCAGCGGCTGGCGGTCGGGGGGCCTCATGTGCGTTGCTACCGCAGGCAGTGCCCCAGCCTGGTCGGCTGCCCCAGGAGCCAGATCCAGCCGCCCGGGCCACAGCACTGCTGCCCCACCTGTGCCCGTGAGTACCCTGCGGGCACACGCCAGGGCTGCTCAGCCAGGGCCTGGCACGGGGCGGCCATTGCTCTGGAATGCCCTGGGCCTACCCCACACACCCCACAGTGCCCCCTGCTGGGCAAGGCCGGGCTGGAGTCTCCAGGAGCTCCCCCCACGGCCAGTGCCCGCACCTCACTCCCCACAGCACCCCCTGCTGGGCAAGGCCGGGGCTGAAGTCGCTGCAAGTCCCCCACGGCCAGTTCTCCCCCCCACTGCGCTCCCCACAGCACCCCCTGCTGGGCCAGACCGGGGCTAGAGCAGCTGGGAGCTCCCCCATGGCCAGCGCCCGCTCCCCATAGTGCCCCCTTCCGGGCAAGGCCGGAGCTGGGCTGTTTCACTGGTCAGTCCGTTCCCGTCACACAGGTGTCTGGCCCTGGCTCCCCCCGGCAGGGCGGGGCAGGGCGGGGTGGGGCTGTCCCTTGTGCCTTGGCCCCTCACCCCGCCCCTCACCCCACTGCCTTTGTGGCTTGCAGAGGCCTTGAGTAACTGCACGGCCGAGCTGGCCGGGAACGAGCTCCAGGCGGCTGACGACCCGTGTTACACCTGCCAGTGCAAGGTACGAGCCCCGGGGCCGGCTCTGTCCCTCCGCTGGGCAGCGGCTGCCGGGCTGAGCTGAGCCTGACCCCGCTGTGTGATCAGACCCCCATGCCGACGCCTGCTCCAGGGGAGTGCGGACGCCTCCTGCCCTCAGCCCTTCGCGTCCCAAGATTGCACCCCCGGGCTGTGCCGTGCAGCCCCCTCTGTGGTGGGGCGGGGCAGCCGTGGAACGGCGCAGTCATTCCGGGAACGAAGAGTCTCGTCTCTGACGCACACGGCGCCTTGGGGTGTGCCCACGGCCTGCCCCCCATGGCCCACGTTTAAGGTCACCCCCACCACCGCCCTGGGGCATCGGGTCAGCGCGGAGTGCAGGGGAGAGCGCCCCCTGCTGGGCCCCTGCCCCACTCCTTGCAGCACAGCGCCCCCTAGTGCCGCACTGGCAGGCACTGACGTCCGGCGCTGACTGCCAGGGGAGAGCCCCCCTTGCTGAGCCCCCACCCCGCTCCCTGCAGCACCCTGGGCCTCCCTTGGAGGTCTCCCATCCAAAGAGTGACCAGGGCCAGCCCCGCGTGGTGTGAAGTGGGGCCAGAGCCCAGCAGGGAGAAGTGGGGAGTCCATGGCCCTTGATCTTCAGGGTGCCCCCCATAGAGAGCTCCAGCTCTCCCTCCAGTGACCCTCTAGGGGCTGGCCCCTCAGAGCCATGGAGAGCACGCTGGGTGTGGCCCGTCCGCCCCATGGCTCCGCTGCTGGACCCCCTCCGGGCCCCCCAGGTTCCTCTCATCCCATTAGCAGCAGGCCTGGCCAAGAGAGAATCGTGAGGGGCGCCCAGCTCCGGGCGCTGGCCTCCATACCCACAGCTGACCCTGGTGTGTGTGTGGGGGGGGGTGTGCCACCACCCCGTCCCATGTGGCTGTGCCCAAGTCGCGGCCCCGTCCCATGGGTCTCTGTGCGCCCATGTTGCCATCCCGGGTTGCCCCCTGTGCCCTGGCTGCATCCCGGCCCCCGCTCTTCTCATTGCAGGATCTCACCTGGGTGTGCGTGCACCAGGGCTGCCCGCAGCTCAGCTGCCCTCCCGCCGAGCAGTTCACCCCCCTGGGCGTCTGCTGCCCCGTCTGTGACGGTGACGTATGGCCAGCGCCTGCTCGCACCCGGAGGCCTCGCCGAGGGGCCCCTTGGAGCACGCTTCATTGTGGGGGGGAGGGGGAGCGGCATGGCACCAAGAAGCGGGGGGCTGGGATCTGGGGATCCCTGCGTTCCAGGCAGCAAGTCCCCCCCTTCCCAGCTGGGCACGGAGCCCTGTGGCTGGGGTGCTCGGAGCTGGCTACGCACAGAGGCCACAGGGCAGTTGTCCCTTCAGTGGCAGCAGAGGCCAAGCGGGCGAGGGGGACCCCGAGGCGGTGACGCTGGGTTAGCTTCCCCCAGGTCTGTCTGTCTGTCAAGCACCCGTCCCTGCAGACAGACAGCACAGTGCTAGATCAGAGCTAATAACTCTGAAGCCTAGTGATGGCAAACTGCCGGTCAGCACAGGCCTGACTGTGTGAGAATCCCCCCGTCCCATCATGTGGCCCCCCCAGGAACTGTCTTGCGCCATCATTGGCATTGCTGGTCACAGGGCGGCTGTCTGCCCACGCAGTTCCCAGCGCCCATCCCCATAGGTCTGGGGCAGCGGCTGACCCCCACCCTCCCTTGCAGAGTGTGTGATAGAGGCTGGAGAGCGCCGGGTGTCGGACGGTGAGAGCTGGATGGACAGTGAGGACGACTGTGTCAGCTGCACCTGTCATGTAAGCCCCAGCGGGGGCAGCCCCCACCCCAGCCTGGTGCTGTGCCCTGGGGCATCCCCTCCCCCACACCTGGTGTGTCTGTGCCCTGGGGGCTCCGTTCCCACCCCCAGCCTGGCGTGACTGTGTCCCTACCCCTCTCCCTCCAGCCAGCGCTTCCCAAACAACCGGCGATTCCCCAGGCGCCGGGCAGGGAGGGGCTTCGCCTGGGGCCCCACAGCAGGGCCTGGAGGGAACCCAGGAGTCCTGGCTCTGTGGCAGGGATCCCTGGACAGGCCATATGGCACCTTGCTTGGGCTGCCCCCTCTCGGGCCAGCGGGCGCGGGGTACGGAACAGGGGGGCGGGGGGCAGGCCCACCTGTGTGCCAGCGAGGCCAAGGGCTGCATTTGGGGGGCAGAGGGCAGGGCTCTCCGTGTGGAAAGGATGGAGCAGTCTCCCCGCGCCAGGCGTGCCCTGTGCAGACTGGCTACCGGTGCCCTCTGCGCCTGGGGCTGCCCGGCTGGGGGGAGAGGGGCGGAGGGCTGTCGGGTGGAGCCGGGCTCCCACTCCTCTCCGTTGTCTCTGCCACGCAGCGCGGCCACGTGGAGTGCCACGTCGCGGCGTGCGAGCCCGTCGAGTGCCAGGGCAGCCTGCGGCGGGTGCGGATGCCCGGCTCCTGCTGCTACGAGTGCCAAGGTAGGCGCTGCTCCTGGCGGGCTGGCCGGGTGCAGGGCCCACGCCACAGGAGGGGAGGGATGGCAGGCCAGTGACTCCGCAATGCCAGGCTCCCTAGGGGCGTGCTGCTCCCCCGGGTGGGAGCCCAGTGCGGTGCCAGCCCCTCGCTGGCAGATCCCGGAAGGTGGCACGGAAGAGGTTAAAGGGGCTGCGTGCCAGTTGATGGTGCCAGTCTGCGCGGGGCTAACTTCACAGCCTGTGCGGTGAGGCTGATCAGTGTCAGCCCTCCGTCCCAGGTGGGGAAACTGAGGCACCGAGCAGGGGAAGGGGGCCCTCTGCACGCTGCACAGAGACCAGTGCTGGGAGTAAGACCCAGGAGTCCTGGCTCCCCTGATTCTCCCTGCTCGAATCACCAGCCACGCTGCCTTCTGCGTTCCCGCACCGTCTGGCAGGCGGCATACCGGCCCCGTGCTGGGCGGGCCAGACCTGGCGCCCCTGCCTGCGCCATGCCAGTCCTGCCACCTTGCCAGGACCCGGCGCCTGCCCCCAGGCCGCTGTCTTCTGGGCCTGGGGGATCCCCACAATGCTGGCTCCATCCTCTGCCCTCAGACCCAGAGGGCTCCTGCTCCTACCAGGGCCAGCGGTACCCGGCCAGCGAGCGCTGGCAGGTGGACACCTGTACGACCTGCACCTGTGTCTCCGGGGAGGTGCACTGCCAGATCCAGCCCTGCCCCCCGGCCGCCTGCGCCGCGGTGAGTGGGGGGCCCAGCTAGGCCCCTGCCCTCCCTCTCTCTGCTGGTCGAGCTCCCTGGCTGAGCCATGGGGGGGCCGGTCAGGGGCCCCCCTGAGGACTTGCCTTGGCCACTGGGGGGTGAGTACTGTCCCATTGCCAGGATCCATTGCGCCCACCCCGTTACCCTGGGAGGTGTCCCATAGCCATGCTGGGGGGGATGGCAGCCAGCGCCGGGCGTTGAAGGGTGGAAGCCGGGAGGGGGATGGGAGAGGGGCAGCCAGCCGTGGGCATTACGGGGGCAGAGGCTGGCACCCGCATCCCCGTAACGGCCCCTGTGTGCCCAGGATGAGACACCTGCCCTGGCGCCAGGCACCTGCTGCCCTCGCTGCCTACCCCGCCCCGCCACCTGCCTGGCCTTCGGCGACCCACACTACCGCACCTTCGACGGGCGCATCCTGCACTTCCAGGGCACCTGCACCTACGTCCTGGCCCAGGACTGCCAGCGGGAGGACTTCAGGTGAGAGGGGGCACAGCAGACATGGTCAACAGCCCCAGGGAGGGGAGCCTGGGGGGAAGGGAAAGGCTGCCTAGTAGTGAGAGCAGGGGGCTGGGGGCCAGGACTCCTGGGTTCTATCTCCAGCTCTGGGAGGGGAATGGGGTCTAGTGGTTAGAGGTTTGGAGCCCGGACTCCTGGGTTCTATCTCCAGCTCTGGGAGGGGAATGGGGTCTGGTGGTTGGCGGTTTGGAGCCCGGACTCCTGGGTTCTGTTCCCAGCTTTGTCCCTAGCCCACCGAGGAAAGCCCTCCCCCCACACACAAACCCTGTGCCCGTCTCCTGCCCGCAGCATCCACGTGACCAACGACGACCGGGGGCGCCCGGGTGTGGCCTGGACCAAGGAGGTGACGGTGCGAGTCGGGGACACCGTGGTGCAGCTTCTGCAGGACTGGCTGGTCAGGGTGAGACGGGCGACAGTGCCAGGCCGGACGCCCACTGCACCCCGAGCCTCTGCCCATGGCGGAGCCAGGTCTGGAGCCTGCACTGGGCAGGGCCCTGGTGCGGTTATGGGAGGTCACCTGGAGGCAGGAGGGAACCAGGCCGCACAGGTGGGACCCCGGTGTCCTCTGGTGCCCGCTGAACCCCTGCCCTTCCCTCCCAGGTGGACGGCCAGGTGGTGACCTTGCCCTTCCTCAAGGAGCCCCACCTCTACGTCGAGCGCCAAACCAACACCGTCCTGCTCAACACCAACATCGGGGTGAAGGTAACCGCCGGGCCTGGGGGTCCTCTGCCCTGCCGCTGCCCGCTGGGGTGCCGCCCCCAGGCCCCCGATCCAGGCTGTGCCAGCGGGAGGGCATTGTCACGCAGGCATTTCAGACCGCGCCTGGCTGGTGATGCAGCCCGGGGCCGGCGGCTGGCTGGGCCCTGTGCCCGCGTTGGGGGGGTGCTGCCCATCTCCCCTCTCCCCCCAGGTCCTGTGGACTGGGCGCTCGCAGCTGGAGGTCAGCGTGCCCGGCACCTACCAGGGGCACATGTGCGGCCTGTGTGGCAACTTCAACGGCCACCCGCAGGACGACACCCGCCTGCGCTCGGGGCAGCTGGCCCGCTCCGAGGCCGCCTTCGGCAACAGCTGGAGGGTGAGTGGGGGCCACCCCGGGGACAGCAAGCCAGGTCCTCCGGCTGCCCACAGCCCAGCCCCCTTCCCCGCCATAACGCCCCCCCCGCCCGGCTCCCTTCTCCACCATCACGCCCCCCAGCCGGCTCCCTTCCCCCTCGGTATCCCTCTGGGGTGCCCATCATGACCCCCGAGTGCCCTGGAGTGAGGGCTGCGACCCCCAACTAGGGGGAATTGTATGCGGAAGGGAGACAGCCATGGGGAGGAGGTAGCCAGGACATGGGCAGCCCCCCTTGCCCTACTCCCTGCAGCGCCCCCCAGTGCCACACCAGGGCATTGGGGCCAGCACTGACTGCCAGGGGAGAACGCCCCCTGTTGACCCCCCCCCTTACTGCAGGACAGCGCGCCCTAGCACCGCCATAGGGCGCTGGCCCCCCAGCCCCTGCCCTCCCTCCCTGCAGCCCCCGGGCTCTGCTGGGTCTCCAGGCTGGGTGGGTGCTGGGGGCGATCCCCCCTCCCCGCGCTGACGGCGTCTCTGGGGCAGGTGCTGAGCGGTAACGGCACGGGCGGGCCGTGTGCCGACGGGCAGGATGTGGATCCCTGCAAGGAGGCCGGCTACCGCGCCCGCAAGGAGGCCAACGCCCGCTGCAAGGTGCTGAAGTCGGGGGCGTTCGAGCCCTGCCACCCCCTGGTGCCCCCGGAGCCCTTCTTCGCCGCCTGCGTCTACGACCTGTGTGCCTGTGGGGCCGGGGCCGGGGCCGAGCCCTGCCTGTGCGACGCGCTGGAGGCCTACGCCGCCCTGTGCCGCCGGGCCGGCTTGACACTGAGCTGGCGCTCCCCCACGCTCTGCGGTGAGGGGGGGCGGGGGCCAGGGCTTCCCACTCCTCCCACCCGGACCCTCGCAGCCCCGGGCCCGGCCGTGACCCCCACCGGTCGGGGGGCGGGCCCTGGGCTGGCTCAGATCGGGGTAGGGGGGGAGCCCCGGGGAGGGGGAAGGTCCCGGGCTGGCTCAGATCAG
Organism: Eretmochelys imbricata; assembly: GCF_965152235.1. Lineage (NCBI taxonomy): Eukaryota > Metazoa > Chordata > Testudines > Cheloniidae > Eretmochelys > Eretmochelys imbricata. The sequence goes on from NC_135572.1 coordinate 355,975,243, forward strand.
TGGGGGGAGTCCCTGGGGGGCAGGTTCTGGGCTGGCTCAGATTGGGGCGGGACAGGACCTGGGGATGGGCAGGCCCTGTGCTGGCTCAGATTGTGGGGGAGCCCTGCAGGGGGGCAGGCCCTATGCTAGCCCAGATGCAGGGGTGCAGAAGGGGCAGGTGGTGGGCACAGCCCCAACCCCCTGGGGAAATTCAGGCCGGCCCCATGGCCACGGGGACAGTTCTGGCTTCTCACCCTCGGGGCTGAGCCTGGGCTGAGGGGGGAGGCAGGTCCCAGGACTGCCTCTTCCCCCCCCGAGCCCTGGCACTGACCTCTCCATCTCCCTCCAGCCGTCGGCTGCCCCAAGGACCGGGGCTACGTGTTCGACGAGTGCGGCCCGCCCTGCCCCAAGACGTGTTACAACAAGGATGCGCCGCTGGGGGCCATCGAGTCTCGCTGCTTCACGCCCTGCGTGCCCGGGTGCCAGTGCCCCGCCGGGCGGGTCGAGCACGAGGCCCACTGCATCCTGCCCGAGGCCTGTCCCCGGGTCATCTACGACAGCCTCTGAGCCCTGGGACGCCCACACCTACCACCATGGCACCGGGGCCGAACACGCTCCCTCCCACAGCCCCTGGGACACCGCGTCCTCCGCCATGGCCCCGGGGCCGGCCACGCTCCCTCCCACAGCCCCTGGGACGCCCGCGTCCTCCGCCATGGCCCCGGGGCCGGCCACGCTCCCTCCCACAGCCCCTGGGATGCCCGCGTCCTCCGCCATGGCCCCGGGACTGGCCACGCTCCATCCCACAGCCCCTGGGACGCCCGTGTCCTCCGCCATGGCCCCGGGGCCGGCCACGCTCCCTCCCACAGCCCCTGGGACGCCCGCGTCCTCCGCTATGGCCCCGGGGCCGGCCACGCTCCCTCCCACAGCCCCTGGGACGCCCGCGTCCTCCACCATGGCCCCGGGGCCGGCCACGCTCCCTCCCACAGCCCCTGGGACGCCCGCGTCCTCCGCCATGGCCCCGGGGCCGGCCACGCTCCCTCCCACAGCCCCTGGGACGCCCACTGTAACAATGCTGGTTCTGGCAGGATCCAACTGAGAGTGCCAGTTCAGGACAAATTGCTGAAAAGAGGGCAGTTACAGCCCAAGGCTGGGATTTCTGTGCACCCCACTGGCTAACCACAAGTCACACAAGCAATTCCCTCAGACACGCCAGTTTCCCAGTATCACCACCAGGGCCACTCGTTATGGGGACGACTGGTTATGAAAACCAATACCCCAGTAGCAGAAAAACAGTTCTCTCGATCTCAAAGGACCAAGCCCCAGACCCAGGTCAATATACAAGTCAAGTCAGATCTTACCCACAAATCACACTGTTGCCAATCCTCTAGCATCTAAAATCTAAAGGTTTATTCATAAAAGGAAAAGATACAGATGAGAGCTAGAATTGGTGAAATGGAATCAATGACATCCAGTGATGGCCAAGTTCTTGGTTCAGGCTTGTGGCAGTGATGGAATAAACGGCAGGTTCAAATCCAGTCTCTGGAGAACGTCCCCAGCTGGGAGGGGTCGTTCAGTCCTTGGTTCAGAGCTTCCGTGTAGCCAAGTCCCTCCAGAGGGCAGAAGCAGGATTGAAGACAAGATGGAGGAGCTGCCGCAGCTTTTCTCAGTCTCCTGCCATGTGGTCTCTGCTTTCCTTGTCCCAGAGACAAGCTGCCCCTCACACAGCCTGGAAACACCTCAAAGGTCTGGCCATAGGCAGGTCCCTGCGTACCTGGCTGAGTCGCACGGTGTATCTGCCTTCTCTCAGGGGTCAGGTGTGTCGCTGATGGTCCTTCATGGGCCATCCGGCCGGCTAGGCAGAGCTGACACCAACGTGTCTGGGGGTGTCACCCAGAAGCACAGCACAAGTTTGAACTACAGACAGTAGAGAGCCAATGTTCATAATTTCAACTACAAAAACAATACACACAAGCAGACAGCAGAATCATAACCAGCAAACCCCAACCTTGTCTTAGACACCTCATTTGACCCCCTTTATACAAGATTTGGTGCCACTTCAGGACAGTTGCAACGATGATCTATACGGTCCCAGTTCATGCCAATAACCTCACACCTGCGTCCTCCGCCATGGCCCCGGGGCTGGCCACACTCCCAGTTGGTGCCCCAGATATGACCCCTGCAGCACCCATGGGGGACCCACAGGGAGCCTGGCAGCTCCAATACTCCTCCCCCACCCACAGGGAGGAGGCAAGGGTCTGCCACCCCCTTGTCCCCTCTTTTTCCCCTCGGATCCCCTCCCAGGTTGCCCCAGCCAGGGCATGCAGCCATGGGGGTGCAGGGAGGGGCAGGGTGCCAGGCTGGCCATGGCTCCCACACGCCCAGCTGCAATGGCTTGAGGACCATTTCCTGAACACCAGCCCCGGCGGCACAGAGTGGGGAGAACGGACTCCTGGGTTCTATCCCCAGTACCCCCTAGGTCTCGGTGTCCCATCCATGCCCTTAGCATCAAGTCCTGCAGGCCCCCTGGGGGTAACGGTGCCCTGGCACTAGTATTGCTGGGCATGCAGGCTGGCATGGAGCCCCCCCCCGGTCTGGATCCACCCCTGCCCGTACCCCGCCCTGCCCAGCACCCAGTGGCATCGTCCGCCATCAGGTGCCAGTCACACGGGGTGCTGTGTCCTGGCACAGATGGGCTGGCCAGTCCCCCTGGCCTTGGGGAAAGGTGCCAGGTGCAGATTGTGCCACCCCTGTGCCCCTTTGGCTGGACAGGGGCAAGGGTATTTATCAGTGTGGTGGGGACTGGGCACCCCTGTGCCCACAGCAATAAACGTGGTAACCATGGGCAAGCATCTGGTCCTTGGGCAGCGGCCTCTGGCCAGTGGGGGCCTGTGGCCCATCACCCGGGCATCTGCTGCTCAGGCAGCCCTGCGACGTTGCCCACGACCCAGTGTGGCCTGTGGAGTCGGGGCCGCAACGAGCCCAGCCCCTCCTGTGACTGGCTCGCCCCATGGGGCCCAGTCGCACCAGCTGCAGGGGCAGCTAAGTGGCAGGGTTCAGCTGGCTCAGAGTCCCTGGGTGGCCCTGCCCAGGAGCCTGCCAGGGGTGCATTGGCAGCAGTGGCTCCCCACTGCCCACCTGGCCCCCAAGGCTTGGGGTGCAGCTCCCTGGCCAGGTGCCAGCGATGCCCATCTGTATCGCGGCAGGTGCTCTCTGTGGGCAGAAATCCCCCCCACCCCCGCAGTGCTCTGGGCACCTGGGGCCAAGTCTTCCCAGGTGCCCTCCAGATCCTCACCAGGAGCCAGCAGGTCGTCCCCCAGGGCACTCGGCCCTGCCCTGCCCACGCCCCTGGCCCTGCTGCTGTGAAATCACTAGTGCTGCCCGCGAGCTGCATGTCTCCGGATGCCGCCTGGCGCCCTGCGGAGCTCCCTCTCCCTGGGATGGGGGCTGGTCACTGGCTCTGTGACCTCCCCCCATTTCTCTCCATCCCCCCCCCCCGGGTTCCATTGATGCTTTGGGGGGAGGCTGCCTGCAGCTGGCACAGACGGAGCCCAGCCCCTCGGAGCAACGCTGCCGTCAGCCCAGCGCCCCGTGATGGCAAAGGAGAGTCCAGCTTGGCGGGAGATCTGCGGGGGCGGGGGGGGGGGACTGATCTCACCTGAGCCTCCCACAGTGTGGGCCACCGGGAGCCGAGCTGGAGCCAGGACTCCTGGGTTCTCTGCCCAGCTCTGGGAGGGCAGTGGGTCCGGCTGCTGCTATAGACCTGCTCAGGATTGTTCCTACACCACCCCCCACCTCCCCGGAGGGTCCTTGACAAAATGCCCTGAGGGTCGGGTTGCGGGGGGGGGGGGGTGGTTCCCTTCATCCCCCCGGCCCTATGGGCCATTCTGCCCCAGGGACAGGCACCAGCCAGAAGCTCAGCCAGGGACCCAAAGCCCTGGAGCCAGGGGGCAGTGGCCGTGTGCCAGGAGGCAGGGGGAGAGCCGTGCCAGGCTCAGAGCCCAGTGCCAAGACCCCCTGGCAGGTGCCCAGCTGTGCCCATCGCAGTGGGTCAGACAGGCCATCACAGCACCCAGCCCGAGACACTCACCGGGTGGCCACGTCCCGCCCCAGGGCCTGGCACCCCCCAGCACCACAGGCTGCAAACTGGGGTGGGGCACCCCTTTGCCAGGATAGGGGCAGGAGGGCACCTGCCCCAAAGAGCACAGCCATGGGCAGTGGAGGGAGATGGGCCCCCCCGCCCAACCCCCACACTGCAGCTCAGATGTCCCGAACCTGACACCTGGTGCCCCTGCATAATTGAGGAGCTGCCAGCAGCCAGGGAGCCGGGCGTCTGACACAGCCACCACCAGGTACGATTCCCCCCACACACACATGGGGCACCAGCTGCCCCCCGGCATGGTGCAGAGGCTGGGGTGATGGGCGCAGGACAGCGTGGCAGGGCCCTGCATCTGCTCAGGGCTGATTCCTTGGCTGCCCCTTGTGAGCATCTGCAGGCTGGGGACATGGGCACTGCCCACTTGGGGGGCATCCTTAGCCCATTGCCAGCCCGGGCCAGCTCCCAGCCTCGGCACACTGCGGCCCCTCCCTGGGTTGGTCCGGCCTCTCCCAACCTACCTGTCTGTGGGATGCCCAGCCACCCCCTCCAGGCTTCGAGCCCCCTGGGGCCATGGTGCCGGGGGGGACCCCATCACCGGGGCCAGTAGTGCCAGACATGGGGGGGGAGTCCTGGGGCCTGGCGCAGGGGAGCTGGGGGGGGTGCCCTGGGGTAGGTGCTGCGGGGGGGGCAGGTCCTGGCTCCAAGCCCTAGGGGAGCTGATCACCACCTCCTCCGCAGGCCACCAGCTGCCTGAGATGGACCCATTGCCCCAGGAGGCCCCGAGCCTGTGGGAGCTGTGTGGGCTCCACCCGCAGGGGGCCCAGAGGCCAGGGGCCACGCACCAGGTGAGACTGGCCCCACACAGCCTCTCTGGGCACATCTGGGCAGCTGCCACGTGGGGGGGGCTGGTGACCCCCTCGCCCCCAGGGGCCAGACCACAGCCCCATTGCCAGCTTGGTGGGACAGGGCTGGGGACACCCCGGGGTGCTGCGCTGGCAGGAAGCCAGGCAGGGGCTGGACCCGGTTGGGTCAGGAGGGTCCAGTGTGGGGCAGCTTGGCCCATGGCTCCTGTGGGGGGTGGGCAGGTGCTGGGGGCAGCTGGCATGAGCTGGGCACATGGGCTATGAATGCCAAAGAGATGGTGTGAGCTGGACAGCACCCTGCAACCTTCTCCCCTGCCCTCCAGCTCCGCCAGGGCCCCTCAGTCCTGACCCGCAGCCCCCTGTTACCCCAGCCCCCTCCCCACTCAGTCCCCCTGGGGCTGACCCTGCTTCCAGTGCCCAGTTTGCACATTGCTGTGATGCCCCCCTCCCGGTGCCCCCCTGTGCTCTCCTGCAGCAGCTGCTGGGGAGCAGGCTGGGGCTGCTGGCACCGTCCCCACCCCTCTGAGCCCTTCTCCCCCCAGGGCTGTGGGGCTGGGCCCCAGGGAAGCTTCTGCACCGAGATGCTGCTGGAGACGCTGCTGGCGGCCGGATGGCGGCACCACCTACTGGCACAGGTGCGCTGGGCTGGGTCAGACCCTGCGGAGTGGGGCAGGGATCTAGGCAGGGCTGTGACCCATGGGGCAGCCAGACCCCGGGGAAGGGGCAGCCCCTGGCTCTCTAGTGCCCCCCTGTGGCAGGCTGAGGAGCTGCGGAGGCTGCTGTGCCCCGCCATGCCCAGAGGGGGGCAGCGCCCGTCACTGCGTGGCCTGTCCAGGTCCTAGCCAGCACCTGCCCCACCAGTGACTGGGGGGAAGTGCCCCCAGCACAGGGCCCACCCTGTGTGGCAGAGGGGCCAAGGCCTGGGGTCCCTTAGCCCTGAGGGTCCATGCCAGGGCCCAGCCGTGTTCGCCCCCTGGCTCCGGCCCTGCGCTCGCTCGGTGGCTCCCAGAGCTGAGCTGTAGCATCTCTTCCCCCTACCCTCTGCCCCATCTGCCTCCTGCCCCCCTGCGCTCCTCCTGGCTCCGCTCCCCAGAGACTCCCCAGCCGTCTGCCTCCTGCCCCGCTGCGCTCCTCCCCCGCCCGCTCGGCTCCCCGGCTCCGCAGCATCTCCCCACCTATCTGCTCCTGTCCCCCGGCGCTCCTCCCCCGCTCTGGTCCCCAGATCTGCAGCATCTCCCCCCCTGTCTGCCCCCTGTCTGCCCCCAGGCTATTGTACCTGGCCCACCATGTCCCTCTCTCGGGACACCAGGGGATCCAGCACCCATCTGCAGCTGATGTGGCCCTTGGATCCAGGCTGGCACAACCCCTTGGCCTCATCTACTCCAGGGCCCCACATTCCCCCCCCCCCAGATTGCCCAGCTTGGCACAGGGGTGAGGGGGAGCTAGTGTTGATGTGACCTGGGGCAGAGCCCATTACTCCCCAGGCTGGGATAACAGCTCACTACTGCTGCTGGCTGGCACTGAGCCAGCAAGCCGTGGGGAGGGGGAGGGGGCCTTTGACTTCAGCCTTGTCCCTTGTTCCCCACCCGCACCCCCTGCCCTGCAGCTTTACTGGGACTTCCAGCTGCTGGACTCCGATGGCGACGGCCGCCTGCCCCCCCGCGACGCGGAGCTGCTGCTCCGGGAGGTGCCGGGAATGGGCGCCAGCGGGCCAGCCTGGCACAGCTTCCTGCAGGAGCACAGGCATGGCCTGGCCTGGCGAGACATAGAGGTACCCAAGCAACTGCCCAAAGACCAAGGCTGTGGGGAAGGGGAGTCTAGTGGGCAGAGCACAGAGGTGGGGGGGGGGCTGGGAGCCAGGACTCCTGGGTTCTATCCCCAGTTCTGGGAAGGGGGGTGTAACGATGCTGCCTCTGGTGGGACCCAACCTAGAGTATCAATTCAGGACAAATTGCTTAGAGCAGGGTGTGAGAAGTGGGAATGTTGTCTCTGAATATTGTGTGGGTGCCTCAGTTTCCCCTAGACTTTTCTTAAGTATCTAGGTGGTGGGATAAGAGGGTGTGATTGTTGCAGAGCCCTAGAGGGCCAGTGTGATGGTGTCTGACAGAGAATGGCCGACACCCTGTCTCCTGGCCACTGACGGCCTGGGCCTCTCCTCTGCAAAGGTGCCAACTGAAGGTGTTGGAGAACAAAGAGACCAGGTGGCCTCCTGGCCTGGGAAAGAGACAAACAGAGGCCAGAGGAGGGGCGGGAGAGTTTCAGTTGGGAGCTGGCTGGGGAAATGGAGGGAGGCCCAGATGGGGCTCTGGCCTCCCTGCCCCCCAAGATGGACCTGACTGAGGGTCCTGTTCTCTGTACCTACAAGCTCTGTTTTAGACCGTGTTCCTGTTGTCTAATAAACCTTCTGTTTTACTGGCTGGCTGAGAGTCACATCTGACTGTGGAGTTGGGGGGCAGGACCCTCTGGCTTCCCCAGGACCCTGCCTGTGCGGACTCTGTCCCGGCGTCCCCGGGTGATGCTCTGGGACTGCTCCCGACGAAGCCAGGCAGGACCCTGGGGGAGCCTCCTCTCCGGGAGCAGCCTGTCTGCAGGACACACAGCTCCCCCCGCTTCCACCTTCCTGGGTCTGACCTCGGAGCATTCAGCCTCCTCTGCCCTCCGTGCGCTTCCCCCAGCGAGTCCCCCAGGCGGGGTCCTGGGGGGGCCAGAGGGTCCTGCCCCCCGACTCCGCAGTCAGACGGGACTCTCAGCCAGCCAGTAACACAGAGGTTTATTAGATGACAGGGACACGGTCTAACACAGAGCTTGTAGGTACAGAGAACAGGACCCCTCAGCTGGGTCAATTTTGGGGGGCAGTGAGCCAGACAGCCACGTCTGCCCTTCACTCCATGTCTGCAGCCAGCCCCAAACCGAAAACTCTCTCCAGCCCCTCCTCCTCTGGGCTTTGTCCCTTTCCTGGGCCAGGAGGGCACCTGATTCCTTTGTTCTCCCACCCTTTAGCTCTCACCTTGCAGGGGGGAAGGGCCAGGCCATCAGCTGCCAGGAAACAGGGTGTTGGCCATTCTCTGTGTCCAGACCCCTGCACACACGTGCCTGCTAGGGCTCTGCAACGATCATACACCCTTAGCCCACCACCTAGATACTTAAGAACTGCATAGGGGAAACTGAGGCACCACCACAATATTCAGAGGAAACATTAAGTACAGTCCCACTTCATCACATCTCTGCCCCCTTCAAGACCGAACTGAGTGGGGTCATTTTAGCTGGAGACCTGGGGAAGTTCGAAGCCACCAACGTTCCCATGGATGCCCCAGCATCTCTCCCATTCCTTGGTGGGAGTTACACCAGGCCCTTCCAGTTTCATGCCCTCCCTTAGGTCGGGGTTGGTCGATAGCATTCGCATGCCGCATGGGGGAAGGTTTATGCGGCCCGTGCCCTTTGGTCACCCCAAAACCCCCAGGGGTCAAACTGGGATAGGGTCTTCTCCCAGCGCTCCAGTCTGGAGGGCTGCAATTCGGGCTCTCTTGGTTAAGAGCCCCCATCTTGACCTAGGCCACATACTGTTCACTTACAGAACTAGCATGGAGACACTCCTCTCTCGACAACCTTGTCTCCCCAACAAGCTGGCCAAACACAGCCACTTGGTTATAGGACTGTTCAACTTTCTTAACAGCTCTCACTCCATCTGAGACCTTCTCAAAGCTCTCCACACTGGATCTTTCGACAGGAAAGTCAGTGGATCCATTCACAACAGAACATTTCTGGCTGTTAGGAACTGAAACTTTCTTGGTTAAATCACTTTCACACCCTTCAGTTGCAGTAAACTGCTTGCAAAGACTCCATGAGGATTCCTTTCTCCAGGGGCTTTTCTATGCAACAATTCACCCCTCCCAGAAATTCTGCCCTTACCCTCTTCACCTAGGGCTTGCTCTAGAGGAACACTTTCCTGAGCAACAACAGACTCTTTCTGGGTCTCCCTCACATCCAGAATCACCTCTGGCCCATCCAGAGGATTCCTACACAATCCCCTTTCAGGCAAACTTACAGACTTCCTAGATAAAAGGTCAGAAGCATTCTCCTTCCCTTTGCCACACACAAGTTCAGGAATCTTTTCCTTCTTGCTACAGGTTTCCACACGCTCAGTAGGTAACACAATCAAATCCTCTTTCTGCTCTCCTTGTGCCCTGGCTAGGATCTCACCCTGATCAGACAGAGTTGCAACACCCTTTCCCAGCCACACACTAGCAACGGGCAAAATACAAGCAACGGGCAAAATACAAGCACCAGAATTGCCTGGTCTCTGGGATTTTACACAGACACTAACTGGATGCGACCTAGTTACAGGGCCATTCTCCCGAGCAGACACAAACTTAGGGCCCTTCCCTTCCTGGGCTTTAGCTGAATCCAGAACCAACTCTGAGACAACTGCACCATTCTCAACCATCACAGGCTGAAAGGCCCCTTCTGTCTGCTCCACAGACAAAGAAGAGCCGGAGACACATTCTCCTTTCCCAGACACCCAGCTTGGGATCTCATTCCCCTGGCCCCAGCACACAAGGCTGGTCACAGACAACTGCTTGGAGACCAGGGCAGCTCCCTCCACAGGCAAGTCAACACCCCTGACAGACACAGGCATGTTTCCTTCCCTGTCCCAATTCTCCACCCAGCTAACAGGTAAGGTCCAGGGACACTCCTCTTCCACTCTCCTCGCCTTCCCACCCTGCTGACTAGACACAGCCATCAGCTCACAAGGCTGCCTAGGCTCATCCAGACTTTCCTTACCAAGCACCTTGCCACTCCCCACAGATCCCCTGCCCTGCCTGTGCGTCCCCCCACTCAGCTGGGTCTCAGCTCCCACTGTGCTCAGCGCGGCCCTTGCTGTCCCAGTGGGGGTAGGCAGCGAGCTTGCTGCTTTCCTCACTGCATCAGAGCCAGCGTGAGCCCCCTCTCCGGTGTGCAAGGGGGGCGGGGAGCATCTCTCTGTCCCACCCAGCCCCAGGGGTCTGGTTACAGGCAGGCAGGTACCCTGAGCCTAGCCGCTCCTCCCCGCTGCCAGCCAGGTCATCTGCCTTTTCACTGACCATTTCCCTCTCTGCCAATTGGTTCCCTGGATTCAAAGGACTCATCGAGCAGCTGGAGAGGCCTAGGGGACCTCCCAGGGGTGAGTGGGGATTGATCCCCGAGGTGCTAGTTCCTCAGGGAGCCTCATTACTAAATTGTTCACCCTGGTTAAGGGGGGGGGGATGTGGATGCCACCTCACTGCCTTTGAGCAGGCTGGCGATTTAAACCAGGGGAACTCTGCAGAAAAGCCCCAGTATCTAGCTGGGTCCCAAGACCATAGACGGGTCAGCCAGATAGGTGGGGAGGTGGACAGGCTCCACTCCTGACCCCAACCTATATGTGTGCGTGGAGTTTCCTGGGCTCAGGCCCCTCCGACCCCCCAGTGGGAGGAGAAGGTGATGGTCAATGGGGAGACATTCCTGGGGTGGTGAGACCCTGGGACACAGAGAACTGTTGTCAGGCCCTGGGTGGTGCAGCCCCCCCAGATGCTGCAGGGCTGAGAGACCTGGGTAAAGGTGCCAGGGACGAAGCCCCTCACCCTGCCTATGGCCCAGATCCCTGTGCAGACACAGGAGGGGTGGGGCTGGCTGGTGGTTGGGGTTCTCCAGGATATCAGCTGTGAGACCCTGTTGTGGGGTGACTGTGTCTCTTTGGGACAGGATGCAGGCCCGGCTCCTGTAACAGCCAAGGGTTTGAATTTGAATCTAGGGAACCAATTGGCAGAGAGGGAAATGGTCAGTGAAAATGCAGATGACCTGGCTGGGGGGAGGAGCTGCTAGGCTTGGGCTACCTGCCTGCCTGTAACCAGGGCCCTGGGGCCAAGTGGGACAGAGAGATGCTCCCCGCCCCCCTGCACACCGGAGAGGGGCTCACGCTGGCTCTGATGCTGTGACCAAAGCAGCGAGCTCGCTGCCTGCCCCCACTGAGACAGCAAGGGCAGCACTGAGCATGGGGGGAGCTGAGACCCCAGCTGAGCAGGGGGACCCACAGGCAGGGCAGGATGGCTGCCAACCAGGTTTGCCTAGTCCAGAGGTGCTGCTGGGAAGTGATCCCATGGCAGGGAGGAGGTGACCCAGGACAGGGCTCAGCGGGGCTGTGACCCCAGGCCCAGCCCGTGGGAGGGAGCAGGTCCCACTCCCTTCCCCAGCAGCTGAATCCCAGACTGAGCTGCAGAAGGATCCCTCCTTGGAGGAGCTGAGGGAACGTGCTGGCCGCAGGCTGCAAACCCCCTTGGGGAAGGCTGCAGGGACAGATTCCCGTGGGAGAAGGGATTCCTGTACCGGGAATGGGCTCCCCCAGGGAATGTAGAACTGTGGGGGATCAGGAAGCAGCTGGGGGTGCCCCAGAAGTATCGCCCCAGGCTATTGTACCTGGCCCACCATGTCCCTCTCTCGGGACACCAGGGGATCCAGCACCCCAGGAATGTCTCCCCATTGACCACCACCTGCTCCCACTGGGGGTTCAAGGGACCTGACCCCAGGAGACTCCACACAGACATATAGGCCGGGGCCAGGAGTGGGAGCCTGTCCACCACCCCACGCATCTGACTGACGGAGTCTACAGCCTTGGGACCCAGCAAGGGAGCTAGATACCGGGGCTTTTCCGCAGGGTCCCCCGGTTCAAATCTCCAGCCTGCTCAAAGGCAGTGAGGTGGGCATCCACATCCCCCCTTCCTTAACCAGGGTGAGCAATTTAGTAACGAGGCTCCCTGAAGAACTGGCACCCGGGGGTCTATCCCCGCTCACCCCTGGGAGGTCCCCTAGGCCTCTCCGCTCCACCACCGCCAGTTCATGCAGCTGCTGCATCTCCTGCAGCTCTTTCTCAGGCTCTCGCTGTCTCTCAGGGTCCTCTCCAACCCCTTCAGTTGGCACCTTTGCAGGGGAGGGCCCCTGGCCATCAGTTGCCAGGAGACAGGGTGTCGGCCATTCTCTGTGCAGACACCATCACACTGGCCCTCTAGGGCTCTGCAACAATCACACCCTCTTATCCCAACACCTAGATACTTAAGAAAAACATAGGGGAAACTGAGGCACCCAGCATTCAGAGAAAACATTAAGAACATTCCCACTTTGTCACAAAGGGCAGTCACAGCCCCAAGCTGGTGGGTCTCCACCTCTAAGGCACCAAACCAGCCAGACAGAGAGGACTTTGGTCTCACCCCACCGGCTAACCACAAGTCACACAAGCAATTCCCTTCGACACTCCAGTTTCCCAGTATCACCACCAGGGCCACTCGTTATGGGGGTGAATGGTTATGAAAACCAACACCCCAGTGAAAGAAAAACGGTTCTCTCCATCCCAAAGGACGAAGCTCCAGACCCAGGTCAATATACAAGTCAGATCTTACCCACAAATCTCGCTGTTGCCAATCCAAAATCTAAATGTTTATTCATAAAAGGAAAAGATACAGATGAGAGCTAGAATTGGTGAAATGGAATCAATCACATCCAGTGATGGCCAAGTTCTTGGTTCAGGCTTGTGGCAGTGATGGAATAAACGACAGGTTCAAATCCAGTCTCTGGAGAACGTCCCCAGCTGGGAGGGGTCGTTCAGTCCTTGGTTCAGAGCTTCCGTGTAGCCAAGTCCCTCCAGAGGGCAGAAGCAGGATTGAAGACAAGATGGAGGAGCTGCCGCAGCTTTTCTCAGCCTCCTGCCAGGTGGTCTCTGCTTTCCTTGTCCCAGAGACAAGCTGCCCCTCACACGGCCTGGAAAACCCTCAGAGGTCTGGCCATAGGCAGGTCCCTGCGTACCTGGCTGAGTCGCAAGGTGTATCCGCCTTCTCTCAGGGGTCAGGTGTGTCGCTGATGGTCCTTCATGGGCCATCCGGCCGGCTAGGCGGAGCTGAACCAACATGTCTGGGGTGTCACCCAGAAGCACAGCACAAATTTGAACTACAGACAGTAGAGAGCCAATACTTATAACTTTAAATACAACAACGATTCACACATACAGACAGCATATTCCTAAGCAGCAAACCCCAACCTTGTCTTAGACACCTTATTTGACCCCCTTTATAGAAGATTTGGTTCCACTACAGGACCTTGGTTGCAACGATGATCTATACGGTCCCAGTTCATGTCAATAACATCACGGGGGTCTACTCGGTAGAGCAGGGGCCGGGGAGCTGGGACTCCTAGGACTCCTGGGTTCTATTCTCTGCTCTGCTGGTAGCTGTGAGTCTGCCAGTGTCCCAGCCTCACACCCTTGTGCCAGGCGTTCAGCTGCTCTCTGGGGAGGGGTGGCAGAGGGCAGCAATGGAGCTAGGGCGGGGGGGCACTGTACCCAGGGGCCCTGCCAGCTGGACTGATTGCAGGAGCAGGCTGGGGGGTGGGGAGTGGACGCAGGGCTGGGGGGGGCTGGCACTGCCTGCATGGGAGCAGGCGGGTCCAGGGCTGCCCTGGCACTGACCCACCCGTGTGTCTCCTGTCCCCAAGGCCTGGCTCTCTGCAGACCGCCAGCCACACCCAGGGCCGGCCTGGGCCCCTGGGCAGGAACGCCGAGTGGAGCCGGGGACATGCTGCCCCAGCGGGACGGTAAGGAGCGGGCACTCCCAGGGGGCCGAGGGACAGTGCATTGCCAGCGTGTGCCAGGCCTGCCCCCGGGGCAATCACGACCCCCCCTCCCCTGAACTGGCATTCAGCCTCACTGGCTGGGCCACTGGGTCATGGGTCCTTGTCCCACAGCTGCCAGCCCCCCATAACTCCCCTCCCTGGGCCATGGACTGCCCTGGCAGGTGCTCTAAGGCAGGGTAGCTTGGGCTCCGGGGCCCGTTTACCCTGGCCGTGATGCCCAGGGGGCACCGGGGACGCCTGGCCTCCAGACTGAGACTCCCACAAACTCACTGCATGCCTGGTCTGCTGAGAGCCAGGATCCAAGCCAGCTGGGTGCTGATGGGACGCTCTGTGCCTTGTGGGGGCTCATCCCTGGAGAACGCCCCCCCCCAGGCTCTGCCCTATCTGTGCCCCCTGCCAGATACTCACTGGTCGCCCTCCCTCCCTGCAGGGTGCGGGCACCAAGGACAGCAGCCTCCTGTGCCCCTGGGCAACGCACCGGCCCTGGCAGCTCCTGGATGGGTAAGTCTGACCCCCTGCCCTGGCACTGCTGCCCTCCCCTCGCCCATGTCTGACAGTGCAGCCCCCCCAGGACCTGAGCCATGTACAGCAAGGGGGCGCAGCCAGTGCTAAGCCAGGAGACAACAGGGTGGGGGGGACGGGCATCGCCGACCTGCTCCTGCCCCATTGTAACCCGAGCAGTGCCATGGCGGGACACAGTTTGGGGGTCCGGGGTGAAGCCCCACCACCCCCTTCCCCTCCCCCACTTCCCCCTTCCCTTCCCCCTGTGGGAAGCCGGGCCCTGGACACTGGCACCAAGCCAGGGCCCAGGGGAACCCACAATGGGGCAGGAGCCAGGCCAGACGGGCCCGATCCAGGGCAGAGGGTGGGACATGGGGCCAGACGGGCCCCATCCAGGGCAGAGGGTGGGACTTGGGGCCAGACGGGCCCGATCCAGGGCAGAGGGTGGGACTTGGGCCAGACGGGCCCGATCCATCTGGGGAAGCAGTCATGCAGGGGGGCGCGGTCATGGAGCCCCAGAGCTGGGGGAGACTCCTGGCCTTGCTGTAATGTTGCCTCTTCTCTGACTGACGCTCTGGGGCTGGCTCTCTCTCACTACCCCCCAGGATCAGGCCCCATGGCACTGCTGCAACCCCACTAAGGGCAAGTGGTGGGCACCTGGCTGGGACACCCTCAGCAGCACCAGGCAGGCCCGAGAGCCTGGAGACGTCCCCGTCCCCCCGTTCCTCAGTTTCCCCCCGTGTGGCTGTGCTGTGAGGTGTCCCAGACCCCAGGGGCAGGCCGCGAGGGCATGGGGCTGGGTGTGAGTGCTCCCTGCGGGCGCAGGCCAGGCGGGACGGAGGACCTAACCCTGACCCCTCCGTGGGAAGGTTCTGGGACTCGGCGCCCTTCCAGGTGGTGTCGCGGCGCGAGGCGCTGGCCGGGCCCAGGCTGGTGGCGGGGCGGCGAGCGGTGCCTAGCTGGACGAGCGGGGCAGAGACTCTGTGGAGCAGAGCTGCCCAGGTAGGAGCCGGGCGGGGGGAAAGCCACAGCCCGAAGATCCACACCCCCCTTCCTACCGCCCGCCCCGCCACCGTGCCTGCCCTGGGCCCTGTCTTGCTGTCAGAGGCTCTCCTGGGTTCGGGTGGGTCCCCCCTTACTGCTCTGCCTGGCACCGTGCCCCGGGCAGGGCAGCCCCGCTGGGCCCACTCAGCCCCCGCTTGTCTTCCCATGGTGGGCACTCCTGGGTGGGTGTGGGTGAGCGGGTGCGGGGCACGGCCGGGGGAGGGGCTGGGGGGCACGGTGAGGGGGTGTGGGGCACGGCCGGGGGAGGGGCTGGGAGGGCACGGTGAGGGGGTGTGGGGCACGGCCGGGGGAGGGGCTGGGGGGGCACGGTGAGGGGGTGTGGGGCACGGCCGGGGGAGGGGCTGGGAGGGCACGGTGAGGGGGTGTGGGGCACGGCCGGGGGAGGGGCTGGGGGGGCACGGTGAGGGGGTGTGGGGCACGGCCGGGGGAGGGGCTGGGGGGCACGGTGAGGGGGTGTGGGGCACGGCCGGGGGAGGGGCTGGGGGGGCACGGTGAGGGGGTGTGGGGCACGGCCGGGGGAGCGGCTGGGGGGGCACGGTGAGGGGGTGTGGGGCACGGCCGGGGGAGGGGCTGGGGGGGCACGGTGAGCAGGGGCAGTGGCGTGGGGCACGGCCGGGGGAGGTGGTGGCTCCAGGGAGCTAGCAATATCTGGTGCCAGGGTGGCTGCCAGGCCTGGGACCCGGGTTGCTCCAGCGCCTCCTGGTTCTTGCTCCGTCCTCAGGTGTGAGCTCGGCCCAGCTCCCCGGGCTGGCCTGGCCCTGAGGAATCGCCTTGGTGCCAGGCTCTGCCGCTGGGCCGTTGGCCTGGCTGAGCAGCTGGATGTGGCGTGGCCCGGGTGGGGCAGGACCGGCAGCTGGCACGGCCACGGGGCTCCGGGCAGCCTGTGCCGGGCACCTCACAGCCACGTGCTGTGCGGGGCGGGTCCTGGGCACAGTGCGGTGCCATGAGGGGCGGGGGGGGAGGGACTGGGCACAGCATGGAGGGCGGGGGGGGGAAGTGGTCGCGGAGCCTGTGGCTGATCCCGCTGCCCCTGTGCCGTGGCCCCGCGTGCCCAGAGAAGGGGGGTCAGATCTGGTGGCACCAGGCGCCGGCTGATCGCGACAGAGGGGCCCCAGTGGGGCTGGCTCACTCTGGGACTTCCTTCCCCGGAGCCAGGGCCGGGACACGGGCTGGCTCACTGCCCCCCCCCCCACGCTTGGCCGTCTCCTGCCCCGACGGGTACAGCCCCTCAGCAGCTACTGGGGGCAGCGAGGCCATGGGGGGTGGGGGGGCGAGTGCCCAGACGAACCTGTGCAGTTATACCTGTGGGGGGCACCGTGCCCTCTCTGGTCAGCAGCCCAGCTGTGGCCCCTGCCTCGTTTCCGGGGGCGGGGGTTCGAGCCTCCACAGGTGCCCACCCAGGTGGACCCAGCTGGCTTCGGGCAGGTGACTCGGGACAGCACCAGGGAGCAGAACCCAGGTGCCCGTCGGCCCCGACCACTGGCCCTGCCGTGGGACGCAGGTCCCAGCGCCTGTCTGGCTCACACCCAGCTCGCACGGGCACCCCTGCTCCGGGCCACACCCGTGCTAGGCACCATAAGGGCAGCCACGAGGGGGTGCTGTGTCCAGCCCCCCCACCCACGGGCTGCCCCCTGCTGGTCCCGAACCCCTCCCCCATGCTGCTCTGGGGCAGGGCTCCCCATGGCTGAGCGGGTGGAGGGGGGTCGTGGGGCCCTAGCAGCCCCAGGCAGGGCAATGGGTTTATCATCGGGCCGCCACAGGGTTCGGGGTCCATATAGGGTCTATAATGTCTGGCTGTGTCTCGTCTAAGCCCCAGGAGATGCCGTGCAGCGAGCCGGGGGCCCTTCCTGCCTGGGAGCTGCTGCAGAGAGAAACAGGGGCCCGGCAGCCCCACGAGCAGAGGTCGCCGGAGGCCCCGGGACTCCCCCAGAGGGAACAGCGGCTCCTCCTGGCCCCAAACGTGCTTCAGCGGCAGGGAACTCCACAGCCGGCGCCAGAGGCCCAGGAACGGGGGGAGCTGGAAACCCGGCAGCCGCGGGGGTCTCCACCAACGGCCCAGTGGGGGCTACAGAAAGCGCCGGGGGCCCAGCCGCTCCAGGGAGCTCCGCAGACAGAGCGGGCGGCTCTTGAGCCCCAAGATCCACATGCCCTCGAGGCCCAGGACCAGGGGGAGTCCAGGGCCCAGAAGCCCCAGGGGCGCCCACACGGGGAGCAGGTGTCCCTTCCGGTGCAGTGGACCCCACAAGGGGACCCAGCGGCTCTTGAGCCCCCCGAACAGAGGGAGCCACTGGTCCTTCAGCCCCAGCAGCTGGACCCCCCTGAACCCCCACAAAGGGAGCTGGGGCCCCATCAGGCTCAGGGCGTGCTGCAAAGGGACAAGACTCCACTGGGGCTGTTGGGGGCCCTGGAGCCCCAGGGGTCCCTGGGGAGGGACCTCGCAGCCCTTCAGGCCCAGGAGCCGTGGCAAAGGGAGCCGGAGGCCGGCCAGCCCCAGGACCTTCGCGCTGGCCTGGGACCGATGGGGCTGCGAACCCCTGAGCCTGCCCAGAGGCAGCTGGAGACCCGGCAGGCCCCAGGGAGGCCGCAAAGGGAGCCAGGAGCTCCTGAGTCCCTGGGGGTCCCTCAGCTTCAGGAGGTTCTGCGGAGGGAGCCCCAAGGACAGCAGGCCCCACAGGCCTGTCGGCTCTGGGGGGCTCCACAGTCAGAACTTAGTGCTCCACAGCTCCAGTGGGAGCCCCAGGCCCCTGCACCCCAGGAAGTGAGGGGCCCCCCAGAACCCCTTCAGCCTCAGGGATCTCTGCAGAGTGACCTGGAGCTTCTGCAGGGGGAGCAAGGAAGGCCCCAGGAAGGGAGGGAGCCAGTGGGCCCCGTGCACCAGGACCCAAAGGGGGCAGAGCCCCTTCTGCCCTGGGACACTCCCCAGAGCGAGCCAGAGCCTTGGGGGACCCAGGGGGCTCAGCTGCCAGAGCCATGGGGGTCTCAGCTGAAGGAGCCCTCAGGAGCCCCTCAGCCCCAGGGAGCTGTGCTGAGGGACCCCCCCTGGGTTCATCCCCAGGGACTGAGGGAGCTGAGACCAGCCCCAGTTCTGGGGCCAGGGAGCATCCAGGCCCAGGGGATGCTGCACGGGGAGGAGCTTCCAGCCCCTCGGCTCCAGCCAGCGCTGCCAGGGGAGGCCACCCCGCTGGAGCTGGGGCCGCTCTGGGCCCAGGGGCATCTGCAGGGGGACCCCAAAGTGAACCAGCCTCGGGAGCTGGGGGGGCCACGGATCCCACAGCTCCACAAAACGCCACTGGGGCCACTCCAGCCCCGGGAAAGTCCAGAGCTCCAGGAGCTGAAGGGAGAAGAGGCTCCCCAGGTCCCTCAGCTCAAGGGATGGGGGCCAGGGGCCTGTCAGCCCCAGGGAGCACTGCTGAGGGAGCCCGGGTCCCGGGCTCTTGGGTCCCGGGAACTTGGGGGTCCCCAGGTTCTTCTGCCCCAGGCACTGATAGGACCAGAGGTGGCCCAGCCTTGGAGAGCTCTGCTACTGGAGGTGGAGCCTGCTCAGCACCGGGAGCAAGAGGCCCTGGAGCCCCTGGAGCCCCAGGAGCCAGAGACTGAGGAACCCCAGGTGTCCCTGCAGAGGGAGCTGGAGACTGAGGAGCCCCGGGAGTCCCTGCAGCGGGAGGCAGAGACTGAGGAGCCCCGGGTGTCCCTGCAGCAGGAGGCAGAGACTGAGGAGCCCCGGGTGTCCCTGCAGCAGGAGCCAGAGACTGAGGAGCCTCGGGTGTCCCTGCAGCCGGAGCCGGAGGCCCTGGAGCCCCAGGTGTCCCTGCAGCCGGAGCCGGAGGCCCTGGAGCCCCGAGTGTCCCTGCAGCGGGAGTTGGAGGCTCTGGAGCCCCAGGTGTCCCTGCAGCAGGAGCCGGAGACTGAGGAGCCCTGGGTGTCCCTGCAGCTGGCTGGGGAGGTGCTGCCGGCCCAGGGTGCTCTCCAGTGGGGGCGGCAGGCCCATCAGCTCCTAGAGCCAGCGAAAGCCACTGGGCCTTCCCCACCCAGCCCTGGGCATCCAGACCAGAGCCCTGGGGAGGCCCTGAAGTGGGATCAGGCAGTCCTCGGTACTGGAGACTGTGGGGCGAGCCCTGGCTGGGCGGACCAGCACAGCAAGCGTGGAGAAGAAGCCATGGGGCCATGCTGGGTAAGGAGGGGCAGTGGGGAGGGAAGCCCTGAGGCAGGGGATGGAGGTGGGGCCCATGGTGCAGAGGGGGTGTGGCCTGTGCCATGGGCTGGGGGCTCCCAAGCCTGGTGGGGGAGGGGGCATGGCCCATGGTGCAGAGGAGGTGTGGCCAGTGCCATGGGCAGGGGCTCCCATGCCGGGTGAGGGAGGAGGTGTGACCGGTGCCATGGGATGGGGGGGCCCCAGGCCCGGGGGCAGGGGTTGGTGGCTGGGATGGGAAAGCTGCTCAGGGATCTGGTGTTCCCCAAAGCGCCGCAGCCCTGCAGCCCCCTGCCTGGAGCCCCCCAACCCGAAGGGAGGAGACCAGCTCCCAAGCAGCTCACGCAAGGAGCGCCGAGTGCGGGAAGCTGCCACCGGAGCCTGCCCTGGAGACAAGAGGGGTACACAGGCGCCCCCCAACCAGAGCGGGCACTGCCAGCTGGGAGGGGTTTGGCCCAGCCCCCAGGGAGCCAATTTGGCCCAGCCCCCAGGGAGCTGCGCTGAGCTCAGAGCGGGCCGGGTCCAGGTGCCCCCCCCAAGCCGACCCTGGCATGGGCCCATCCTATGCCCGCTAGCCGCGTCCCAGCCCCATAGAGTCACAGCTGGACCATGGCTTGGTGCCGGCCCGAATGCCCATCTTCCCTGGCCCAGGCACTGCGGGGTTAGCGTGGTGTCCTTCACGGTGCCGTCTGCACCGACCCACGGGCCAGGCTGGGGCCCTTGTGCGGGGGGGTGCTGCGGCCTGGGAAACCCAGGGGCTTGGGGGGTGGGCCGCGCTCAGGGGTCACCCGCTGCGGGGAGAGGCACATGTAGGGGGAGGGGTGTCTCGCTCAGCTGCCCGGCCCCCTGGCACCCCCGTCCCTAACGCTTCTGGTGCCATTGCAGCCCGGCCTACCCGCCCCATGCGGCTGGCTGCGGGGCAGCCCCCTGCGCCGGGAGAAGGCCTTTATCCGCCCCTCCCGGAGGGAGCAGCAGGAGGCCGTGCGCAGGCTGGCGGAGCTGCGGCTGGAGGGGGGGCACAAGCACCGGCGTGACAAGGAGCGGCAGCTGCTGCGGGTGAGGCGGGGGGGCTGCCCGGACTCGCCCCGCACACGGGCCCTGCTGTGGGGGCAGGGGTTGTCCTGCCCAGGGCGCCCCCAGGGGCGAGGCTGGGGAGTGTCACTGTTCTGGGCCCGGCCCCTGCGGCGTGGGGACCAGAGTGCCCGCCTAAGTGCCCCAGGGCCCGGCTGCCCCCTGGCGCTGCCCGGGAGGTGGGACGGGATCCTTGGGGCAAAGATCGGGCCAGGCAGGGGGTGCAACTCCGGGGCAGGCTGGCACCCCACGGGGCGCTGCGCCCTCTGCCCTGGCCTGTGCGGAGCTGGGGGGTGGCTGGGTCCCACTCTGGGCACTCTCTCCAGCCCCGTGGAGGCTCCGTTCCCCTGCCCTGGCAGTGCCAGGCCCCCGGAGCTCCCCGGGCAGGGCTGGCACAGCTGCTCTGTGCACCTGGAGAAGGGGCCACTCCTTGCCCAGCTGCCCCCTCCCCGGGCTCTCTCAGGTTCGGGTTCAAGCCCCCACCCCGTCTCCCCCCAGTTCCAGGAGCGACTGTCCATCGCCAGGCACAGGACGGTGGAGAATCTTCTGGGGAGACCCCAGCCCGCTGCGGAGCCTCAGCTGCAGGCAAGGGCCCTTCTGCTGCCCAAGGGGGGTGGGGGGTCCAGCCTGGTGTGGGGTGGCGATCACCCCAGAGGGTGGGGGGTGGGATCCAGCCCAGTGTGGGGCTGGGGGGAGATGATCACCCCGGGGGGGGAGGTGGGAGCCAGCCCAGCATGGGGGCAGTAGGAAGCAGTTGCCCCAAGGGATGACGGGGGGGTGGGATCCAGCCCAGCGTGGGGGCAATAGGAGGGCCGGGGGGGGGCAGTGGCCCTGGGGGTCAGGGCACAGATGCACCAGCAGTGGCAGATGGCAAGACCCTGTTGGCATCTCCCTAGATGGGGCAGGGGGCTGCCTGGGGCTCAGGGAGGTGGCCTGCCCCCCTGCCCCGCTCTCTCTGGGGCGCCGCTCCTCCACGCTCGAGGCTCTTGGCCGGCCAGGGCAGAAGTCCCCAGGCGGCTGGCTGTGCCCGGGGGGCAGGCTGGGTGGGGCAGCGTTGGCTCAGCCTGGCCCGTCCCCCTGGCAGGAGGCCCGGGCACAGCAGAGGGAGGCGCTGAAGCAGCACCTGGAGCAGGTGAAGTGGGCGCGGACGCACGGCATGCAGGCCAGGGGCCACAGGCAGGTGCCCGTGGGGAGCGGCATGGCTGGGGGGGCGGGGGGGGCAGAGGAGCAGTCCTGCAGCATGGGGCCGGGGAGCCGCTGGGGTGCCCTGGAGTCTCGTCTCTCGCTCCAGCCCACTGGCTGCTCCGAAGCAGGGCTGGGGTCCCTGCCATTCCCTCACGCGCCCCCCGCATCTCTGCCTGGGGGCAGGGGTGGCCTGGGCAGGAGGGGGTCGGAGGGGAGTGCGGCTTGCGGGAGGGGGTCGAGCAGAGCAGCAGGGCGTGTGGGGCCAAGACCCCCAGCTCTGGCCTGGGCCATCCCACCCCTGTGCTGGCTGTCCTGCCTGCCTCCCCCCAGGCTCATTCTGGCCCCAGGGTGCCCGCCCTGGCTTGCCCCAACTCTGGCCCAGACTGTCCAGTCACAACCCCACCATTACCCTGCTCCCCCAGGGCTGGCCGCCCCTCTCCTGTGCTGCCCCAGGGCTGGCCGCCCGTCCCCCGGGCTGGCCCAGGGCTGGCAGCCCCTCCCCCGTACTGGCCCAAGTTGGGCCAGGCTCTCTGGCCCCACGCTGACCCATGCTGGTCTCTCCACAGGAACACGCTGAGTTTCCAGGAGCTCTTGGAGCCGCTGGTGGCACCGGGTGAGGAAGGCAGCGACCTGAGCCCGGCTGGGAAGGCCTGAATATGGGTGGGCATGCAGGGATGGGCAGCCCCCTCCCCTCGCTCCCAGCCCGGCATTGCCCAGCCGTCAGGGGGCCGCCAGCACACAGCCTGTGATGAAGTGGGGGATTTGCGTAACATGTTGTATGAATAGTTTGTGTGCCTCAGTTTCTCCATGTGTGCAGCATGATTAACTAGGTGGGGGGACTCAGGTGTGAGCATCTCGGGCTGCCTGGCCAGACGTTGTGACCGATTTTGCCGGAAAGACAACAAAGGACGGAGGAGGGGCAACTGGGCATGACTGGGGGTGGGGGGTGGGCTGTTGGCCGCAGGACACTCTCCAGGTTTGGGACTCGGGGGACAGCCCAGGGCTCTGGCCCCCCCAGATGGACTTTGCTGAAGGTTCCTGCTTTCTGGGCTAACAAACTCTGTTCTCCGCTGTGTTCCCGACCACTAATAAACCTCTTGTGTCCCACGCTGGCTGAGTCCCTGCTGGCTGCGGAGTTGGGGTACGTGGCCCCATTGAGGGTGTGTGAGGCTTCCCCAGGTGTCCCAGCCAGGGGGACTCACTGTGGGGAGCATGGATGGGGGGGGCTGAACGCTCCGAGGTCAGACCCAGGAGACGCTGTACCCAAGGGGGCTTGCCCTGGTGAGAGCACGCCCTGAGGGGTGTCACACTGCCCCCAGGGTCCTGTCGGGCCCCCCCTGAGAGCGGGGCTGGAGCCCCGAGCGCCTAGGGAGTCCAGGGAGCCAGAGCCACCCCACAGCCTGCTGCCCAGCCGCCCTGGGCTTTGACTGAGGTGGGGCAGACACCATGGCCGGGTGTGTACAGGGCTGGCCCCATCCTTCTTGGCTCCCCCCATGCTCACCATGGCTCGGAGCTGTGGGGCTGGAGATCCCGGAGCGTGGGGGGTGCTGTGGGGCTGGAGATCCTGGAGCGTGGGGGGGCGCTGTGGGGCTGGGGCACAGGGAAGGACAGGAGCTGCAGCTCAGGGGCCATTCCCAGGGACTGGAGAGGAGGCTCGGGGTGCTGTGGGGCTCAGGCCCCCCTTTCCCCCATGGTGGCTCTCGGGGGGGTCCCCACCAAGAGGGCGAGGGACTGCCGGTGAGGACAGTGGGCAGCCACCAGAGATCCCCAGTGGATGGAGACACTGGCTAGGCAGGGGAGTCCCCTGGCGCTGCCGGGGGCCTTGGAGAGGAGCCCGCAGGACTGTGCAATGGCTCTGCCCACGTGCAGCCCAGCCTGGCACAGCCTACAATAAAGTCACCCACCCTTCACCTTGGCACGGCCCTGGGGCTGTTACCATGAAGGACATGCCAGGCCCTGCTGGCTGCCTGTGCCCACCCTGGACTCGCCGCAGGGCCTGGTGCCCAGCCTGCCCCTCACCGGCTGCCACTCCCAGAGCCTTGACCCTGCTTGGAGGGGCCCTGGCAGCCACAGGCTGGGCACTGGCCAGGCAGGGTCAGGCTCTGCCAGAGCCGGGTGCCAGGCCCAGCTGCCTTGGCATGCCGCTTTGCACAGAGGCAGTTAAAGGGGAGGCCCCTGGGCCCTACATTTGGTTAGTGCCCGGCCGGGTGGGTGAAGGATGCACAGAGCCAGCAGGGCAGCACCAGGCGGTCGTGTTAAGAGAGCCCAGCGTCCCAAGCAGCCAGCGTGATCCAGGGGTGGGGGGACTGGCCCAGTCCCAGGCCCAGAGCCCCATGGCGGTGGAGGGGGGTCGGGCTCTCACAAGGCCACATCGCGTGGGTCCAGCAGCGAGAAGACCCCATTCTTGCGGAAGAAGCTCTCGATGCGGCACTTGGGCGACGGGGGCACGTAGACGTTGGTGACTTTCCCTGGGCAGAGACACAAGGGAAGGGCGGTGAGCTGGGGGGGGGCAATGAGCTGGGGGGGGACAGACCAGAACCCCAGACCCCCCCCACCCCCGAGCTGACTCATTGCCAACCTTCCCCCCCCCCCGGCAGCACTGGGCTCCCACGATCTTGCTTGGTGAGTGTCCCCTGGCACAGGGGTGACCCCAGAGCGCCCCCACTGCATGCCCAGCGAGCCAAGAGGGGACCTCGGCTTTAACCCCAAGCCCTGGCGCCCCCCCCGGGCAGAGCTGCTCGCTGGGCTATTAGCCGGCAGCTGGTACTCCAGCTGGCAGGGGTGAAGGGCTGGGGCATGAGGCCACCGTGGGCAGAGGAGTTGGCTTGGGGGGCAGCTGGGGAAGCTGTTGGGCCAGTCTGGCTGGGAGCCCTCCACCCCCGGGAGGCGGGCCCAGAGCATGTGAAGGCTGAGGGGACATGGTGACTGTCATCGCAGTTCCAGAGCCCACGTGGCACCTGGCTGCAGCTGCAAAATGCTGAGAGCCTGGTGGGCTTTGCTCGGGGGGTTGTCACAGCTGGTGCTGGGCCGCAGGCCAGGCCCCCTCAGCACTAGAGCCTCCTGGCCAAGAACCACGGCCCTGCCTCTTGAGCCAGAGGGGAATCTCCATCACACCCCAGCACTGTAGGGCCTATGACACACAGCAGACGAGATCTCATCCCATCCAGCAGAGGGCAGGGCTGCCCCCACCCCCAGGTCATTAGCACAAACCCAACCTGTGCCAGCCAGGTGCCCCGACACCGTGGGGGAAGGGGCTGGGGAACCCCCGGCCCACAGCGCCAGCCGCAAGAGATTTGCCGTACGCAAACGAGCTCAGGCCGGCTGTGCTGATTGGCCCAGCCCGCCGCGAGGTCACAGCCGGCGTCATGGCGCCGTTCCGGAGGCACTGCCCCGAGGGGAGAGCGCCACCTCGCGGAACCCCCCCCCCCCCGCCAGTGCAGCCCCGGGCTATGGGGCGAGACGGCCCTGCGGGCACAGGCGGGAGGCGGGGGCAGGGCTCTGCCCCCCAGCGCCCGCTGCCCCGGCTCACCCATCTGCCAGCCGTAGAGGAAGTTGGTGGTGACGGGGGTGTAGTACTTCTCCTCGGGCCCGCGGGTCGTGCGGAGCCGCAGGTACCGCCGCCGGCCCTCGCCGTCCTGGGAGATGCCCTGGTCCAGCAGCTTCCGCACCTCCGGCGCCACGGGCTTCATCTCCCCCTCCGGGATGCCCGGGGCGGCCCCGGCGGGCGCCTGGGGCGGCCGCTGGGCCTGGGCCACGGGCGCCGGAGACCGGAGGGCGGGCAGCTTGAGCGGCTCCCGGGCGGCCCGGCGCCGCTGCTCCTGCTTGGCCCTGACGGACGCCCCGAAACGCTGGCGCCAGCGGAAACGGAGCCGCAGCTCCTGGAGGTGCCGTTCCTTCCAGAACTCCTGCTGCTGCGCGTCCATGCTCAGCGGGCGCGCCATGCTGGCCCCCGGGCGCCCCCGAGAGAGCTGCGGGGGGCCCCCTGTGGCAAGGCTGAGCTGCGCCCCGAGGGCCTCCTGCACCGGGTACCCTGTGGGCACAAGTCCGGGGCTCGGGTCCCGTCCCTGCTGGTACCAGGGGCAGCTGTGTTGCCATGGCAGCCGCATCACACCCCTGAGCTCACAGAGGCCGGGGGCAAGGGGCTGCCTGGCACGGACCCGGCTGCTGCCCTGCTCCGGGGCCCCAGCAATGGCTCCAGGGCAGGGACGTCTGAATCTCACCCGGAGCAGCCCCCCAGCGGTGCCCTCCATCAGCAGCGGCTGCCCGCGGCCCCTGCTGGCCAGCCCAGGGGGCACTGAGCCTGGGCATCGCGCTCACATGCTGGCTGCCCCCGTGGCACCTCGGTGAGTGGGGGGGGGGAGACCAGCTGCCCCAAGGATCAGATGGGCCAAGGCTGTACTGGTGCTGATGGGAAAGGGGGGGATGCTCTGGGAGTCACACCCCCCCCCCCCGGTGACATTATGAGTGTAATATAACATCTCATTGAAAGGTGACAGGGCCAGAAAGAGTTAATTACCTCCCAGCCTGACCCAGGGCCAGACCCCACCCCAAACCGCACCCCCCCCCGGGATCCCACCCCCTATCCAACCCCCCTGCTCCCAGTCCCCTGACTGCCCCGACCCTTATCCACCCCTCCCCGACAGCCCCCCAGGGACTCCCACGCCTTATCCAACCCCCCCTGTGCCCTGACCGCCCCAGAACCTCCACCCTATCCAACCACTCCCTGTCTCCTGACTCCCCCCCAGGGCCCCCTGCCCAACCCCCCCACTGCCACCCCCTTACCATGCCCCTCAGAGCGGCAGGAGCTCACAAAAGGGGGGACAGCGGTGGACGGGCAGGAGCTCAAGGGCCGGGCAGGATGGTCCTGGGGGCCAGATGTGGCCCACGGGCCATAGTTTGCTCACCGCTGGGTTAATGGATAAATGACCCTGTGCTAATTGCCAGGATGTTTGGGAGAAGGAAAGTTAAGCGTATTGTTTTCTCAGGCCAAGAGGCTGCAGGAAATGTATAAAAACCCTGGGACAGGATCCTCCTTCATCTCAGATCTGCTTTGGGTTCAGGAGGGGGAAACCCTGAGCCATAAGGATGGAGATCCCCAGTCACTGACCGGAGTCACCCTGAATATGGACATTGGGGTACAGCCTCTGGCCTATTTCTAAAAGGACTTTTGGCAACTACAAACTCCCCATCTCTGCTCTGTATCTGGACCTCAAGAAATTGAACCCAAGTCTGTCTGTATCTTGATCTTTCAACCAACTCTCTCTTTTCTTTTTAAATACATTTTAGTTGACTTAATAAGAATTGGCTGTAAGCGTGTATTTTGGGTAAGATCTAAGTTATTATTTGATCTGGGTCTGGGGCTTGCTCCTTCGGGATCGAGAGAACCTTCTTCTGTCACTGGGGTGTTGGTTTCCATAACCATTCGCCCCCATAACGTGCGGCGCTGGTGGGGACATTGGTGTGTCTGAGGGAATTGCTTGTGTGACTTGTGGTTAGCCAGGGGGTGAGACCGAAGTCGGGCCGGCTTGGCGCCTTAGTAATAAAGGACACTGAGCTCTGGGCTGTGACTGCCCTGCTCTAAGCCATTGGTCCTGAATTGATACTCTCCGTCGTGTCCCCCATGAGCTCTGCAGTGGCCTGGTACAAAGCCCAGCCCCTTCCCAGGGGCTGCAAGCTCCTGCCGCTCTGAGGGGCATGGTAAGGGGGTGGCAGTGGGGGGGTTGGGCAGGGGGCCCTGGGGGGCAGTCAGGAGACAGGGAGTGGTTGGATAGGGTGGAGGTTCTGGGGCGGTTGGATAAGGCGTGGGAGTCCCTGGGGGGCTGTCGGGGAGGGGTGGATAAGGGTCGGGGCAGTCAGGGGACTGGGAGCGGGGGGGACAAGAGGCTACAAGCCCCAATGGATTAAACCTGGGCCCGTACTTGTGGCTGTTAGAATACCCCCCGCCCCACAAGGACTTGCAGAGGGATCCAGAGCAGATGGCACCCGCCAGCAGATGCCAGCTCCAGGGGGCAGGTGCTGTGCTTGGGGTGGGCGCTAGCAGCCCAGACTCCTGGGTTCCCAGCTCTGCCAGACTGACCTTGGCCGGGTCAGTGCTGGCTGCAGGTATTTGGGGCCAGGATCCAAGGTTCTGCTGGGGGCAGCCTGAGGCTGGAAGGAAGCAAGCTGTGCAGAGGGCAGGGGGTCCCCCAAAGGCACTGCCAGCTAGGCAGGGGGCAGATCAGTGGCATACAGGAAGCTTAGGCCACCCTCAGAGGAAGCAGCACGGGGTGATGCAGTTCAGATAGCAGCTGGATAGGGGGGCTCTTGCCCCACTAGGAGGGGTCACCCACCTGGGGTGCCCCTCAGGCTCATAGACTGGGCACAGCCCCTAACCTGAATGCCCCACAGGATGGGCAGTGAATGGGGTGGGGAGGGGGCGGCTGGGAGCCAGAGCAGACAGGCTCCCCGGCCCCTGGTTCCCCAGGGCTCAGGGGCCGTCTCTGGCTCTTGACACACAAGCTCAAATCAAGTCCCCCAGAGCAGCACATGCCACATGCCCCAGGCTGGCACCTCGGGGGCTGGGGAAGGCTCTGTGTTGACAAACTCTGGGACAGGGCTGGCAGCACCAGGCCGTGGAACTGGCGAGGCCCCAACGCCCCTAGAGCCTGGCTGGTGGGCAATGCCCCAGGGCAGAGCATGCCCCCTAGAGAGCACCTGGGCTCCGCTCGGCCTGCCCAGGGAGCGAGGAGCAGGGGGGCATCATCACTGCACCCTCAGCTGGCCCTGGAATGGGGGTGGGCTGCTGGGCTTCCCTAGCAGGACCCGCCTGAGGGCAGACCCAGAGACCCCCCCCTTTGTGATCATCTCCCTGACCCCAGCCCAGAGCCCAGCTCAGCTCGCTGTATAAACCATGCCACCCCCAGCCCTGCTGAGCTGTGCCAATGGTTAATTCATTGGCCCTGAGCCAGGCCCCCCGGGCCGCGCTGGCCCCAGCTCAGTGTCCTCCTGGCTCATCTGCCCAGGCCGCTCTAGCGCCCCCCTGCCACGCGGGCACCCTGTAACACCGACTGTGGAAGCTCCTGGCCGGCTCCCAGCACCCCGGGCATAGTGGCCTGGCTAAAGAGTCCCAGCACCTCCCGGGCTCTCCCTCCGCTCTGCAGCAGCAGCCGGCCCACACGGCTCAGCATTTCCACCGCCCCAGCCCTGCCGGCAGCAGCAGGGTCCCCCTGGGTCTGTCACGCTCTGTGCAGAGCCAGGTCTGGGCAGGGGACAGAGAGCTGCCCCCAGGCAGGAGGGCAGGCCCAGAACCAGGCTGGGAGCGGCCCCGGCCGGCTGGAGCTGTCCCATGCGGGCAGGGAGCTGGCACAGGCCAGCTCCTCCCGTCAGGGCTCTGCCCAGCATTGCAGCCAGCTGGGACATGGTGAAACTGAACCCGGGAGGCAGGAAGCAGCCACCAAGGGAGGGAGAGGGAGAGGGAGAGAGCCCGGGGGCAAGGAGACAGCAGCACCCATATTCAGCGGCCCCTCCTCCCGTTCAGGAGCAGCAGATTCACCAGCCACTGGCACTCCCCACCCAGCGCCTGCGTTCATGAACTAGCTGGTGCCACCGGCACGGCCAGGCTGGAAGGGCAGAGGGCATCACCCGCTGGTCAGCTACCGGCCCAGCCGCGGCTCCGCAGCCGGTTTCCCTGGGGCCGTGGCAGCCCACGCGCAGCAGCCAGCGAGCGCAGCGCGGTCAGCAGGGGTGCAGGTCGCTGCACGTCCCTTCGCCCGCCTAGGTCAGGGCCAGGAGCCAGGCCAGCCGGGATGCCGCCCGCCTAGGTCAGGGCCACCAGGCCTCGGGCTGGTGCTGAGGACAAGGGAGCTGCTGGCTCCTCAGAGCCGCATGCGGGTGAGTCGCAGCCACTTCCCCTTTCGGGGTCATGGGACGGGCTCATAAGCAGCCCCCCCGCCGGGGACAAGCCAGCGCCTGCCTGGGGAGGAGGTTTGCTGGCAGAGCGTCACTGGGAGCGAAGGCTGGTGACTGCCGAGAGCCGCCAGCCTCCGCCAAGGGCAGGTGCAGGAGAGGGGGCAGGTGTGTGTGTGTGGGGGGGGAGGTCAGGATTGCACGCACACCCCCATCTCCACTGTGGGCAAGTGACCGGCCTAACCAGGGAGCTCCTGGCAGGCGGGAGAATGCCACTGCAGCGAACCGGGAGCTGGGCTGGGACTGGCCCCGGCCGGCAGGAGCTGTCCCGGACACGCAGGGAGCTCAGCACAGGCCAGCTCCTCAGCCTGGCTCAGTTTTAACCCCTCGCCCTCCAGCTGAGCCCCCTCCCTGCTGGTGCTCTGCCCACACCGGGACCTTTGGGGCGCAGCCCGGCTCGGGAGGGCGTCTGCCCCAGCACAGAGCACAGGAATCGGGGGGGGGGGGGGGGGGCTCCTCTGCTTTAATGTAACAGCTCAACCGTCACAGGAACATACACAAGGCGGATCCGCCGGCAGCACACGGAGGGACAGGGGGAGCCAGGGCTCTGGGAAACGGGAGGGGTGCAGCCGAGCCAGGGGCATGGGCCAGCTCTGGCACCCACCTTGCTGCTGCCCCCCATGCCAACTGGCACACAGCCCCTGCCCCCAGCACACAGGGGCTTGGGGAGGGTTCGGGGGCAGCAGCATGGATTGGGTGCATTTGGCCCTCAGCCCCACAGCTGGTGGGAGGCCCCTGGAGCCCCAGAGGGGGTCAGAGGAGCAGGGTGGGGAGGACAGCCACGTAGGCCCAACACGCCCCCCTCCCCCCCCGGGAGCCAGTCTGGGCCCGGACGCCCCAGCACAGGGGGGCTGCAGCAATTCAGCCCTGGGGAGGGGCAGATGCTGTTCCGTGCCCCCGAAGCACGGCAGGAGCAGCCGCTCCCCCGGGGCTCAGCTGGGGCCCGCTGGGGCGACCGGGCCGGAGGCCGGAGGGAGGGAGGGAGCCGGCCGGGGCCCGGGGCCGGCAAGGCCAGCCCCTAGCGCAGGTCCTCGGCGGTGAACATGCCCCTGGCGCGGCGCAGGATGGAGTCCTTGGCGGCGTCGTAGGGGTGCTCCTTGGAGGGGATCTCCAGCACGGCGGGCAGCGAGCGGGTGTGCGCGTCCAGCACGTGCCGGATCAGCTCCGCGATGAACTGGTTGATCAGGATGATGCCGATGTCCTCGCGGCTCAGGAAGCTCCTGGGGGAGGGAAGCGGGAATGGGGGGGGCTGCACCAGGGGGAACTGACACCCCCCCCCCGAGCCAGCATCTGCCCCCCCAAACCATCACCTGCAGACCCCCCAGGGAACCAGCACCTGCACCCTCCACTGGATAAGCAAAGCCGGACTCCTGGGTCCCCCGCAGCTCCAGGGTCAGCTCCCCGCACCCCCTGGCTGCCCCCCCTCCGCGCCCCGGTGGTCCCGCCCGGCTCCCCTCCCTCCCCCGCGCCCCGGTGGTCCCGCCCGGCTCCCCTCCCTCCCCCGCGCCCCGGTGGTCCCGCCCGGCTCCCCTCCCTCCCCCGCGCCCCGGTGGTCCCGCCCGGCTCCCCTCCCTCCCCCGCGCCCCGGTGGTCCCGCCCGGCTCCACCCCCCCTCCGCGCCCCGGTGGTCCCGCCCGGCTCCCCTCCCTCCCCCGCGCCCCGGTGGTCCCGCCCGGCTCCCCCCCCCCGCGCCCCGGTGGTCCCGCCCGGCTCCCCCCCCCGCGCCCCGGTGGTCCCGCCCGGCTCCCCCCCGCGCGCCCCGGTGGTCCCGGCCGCGCACCGGAAGGTCTCCTCGATCTCGGTCAGGCTCGTGTCCTTCTCCACCACCAGGAAGTTGGGCTTGCGGTGCTTGTTGAGCTCGCCCACCCCGCCCAGCAGGAAGCCCGTCACCGTGTCCTCGTCCCCCATCACCGCGATCAGCTTCCCGCGCCCGGCCATGGCTCGACTCCGCCGCCGCCCGCCGCTGGCCCCTGAGACCCTCGGCGCGCACGGCGCAGGCGCGGCCGGCCCCTGCAGCACCCGCCTGCGCGTGCGCGGCTGGCTCCCCCGCCCCCCGCCATTCGGAGCATGCGCATCTCGCGCCGACCGCTGGGAGGCTGGCGGAGCGGTTCCACGCGTGCGCGGGCGCTGCTTGTGGCCTGCGGGCTCCTGCGCCTGTGCGCTGTGCCCCCCACCCCCCCGAGCTCGGAGAGAACCCAGGAGTCCTGCCCCCTCCCCCACTCTACCCCCCCAGACCATGTGACGAAGTGGGAATTGTTTGTAGTATTTCTTCTGGCGCTTGGCCGTGCCTCAGTTTCCCGGGTGTGCGGCTTTGTTCCCAAGCGGGGCAGGGCTGGGAGGACTCACCGGGGTGGCCCCAGCTGGCTGGGCCCTGGGCAGGCCCCCGAGCACCCGGTGCCCCCGGAGCGCCGAACCCCCCGCCCGGCCGCAGGGCCGGAGCGGCGGGAACAGGGCCCGGGGGGCAGGGGTGGGTGGATTCGGACCATGGACTGAGGGAGCCTGACCCCGGGGCTCCCTGCGGCCTGGCCTGGCTGGGCTCTGGGCTGCCCGAGGCCTCCTGGGCGGGGCGCCCGCTACTGCCTACACCCACCTGTGCTGCCAGCCGGGGCAGCGGTGCCGCAGATGCCGGGCGCGGGGCCAGTCCCCAGAGGCCCTGCACGGCTCCCCCGCGGTGGGACGCCCTGAGCAGAGCTCATGGGGGGGGAGCCTGGGGGGCTGCAGGCCCAGCCTCAGGGCACACTGAGAGGGGGGGGATTAGCCTGGAGGCCGTGAGCCCCCTTGGGAGTCTGCCCCACTGAAGGGCCCCTCCCAGAGACTGAGTCAAAACTGGGGACACAGCGCTGACCATGTGGGTCTACGACAGACCCCACTCCCCTCCCAGAGCTGGGAGAGAACCCAGGAGTCCTGGCTGCCAGTCCCCCTGCTCTAACCACTTGACCCCACTCCCCTCCCAGAGCCAGGGATAGAACCCAGGAGTCCTGGCTCCAGCCCCCTGCTCTGACCCGTCCGCTCCCAGAGCTCGTGTAGGGCCAGGCCCTCGTGCGCCATGGTGCGTGGGGTGTTGATTTGTGAGTGCTCAATTTGTGGGTGCTCAGCTGCCCTGGGGAACGTTTGCAGAGGCTCCTTTGTTCGCTGCCGAGCCAGGGCCTGGTTCTGAACCCCGCGGCGTCATTCTGCTCTGGGCGGCCCGACTGGCAAACCCCCGGGCAGAGCACTGCCTGGGAGTCTGGCGCACCCGCCCTACCCGGGGTGGCAGCCACTCCGGCAGCATGTGGAGCGGGAGGCGGGAACCCTGGGCCTGCACTGATGGCATCACACTACGGAGCCACCTGCCAGCAGGCCAGGGCCAGCCCAGGGAGCCCAGCTCAACCCCCAGCCACTGTGCATGACCCCAGCCTTGGGGGGGGGGCAGGTCAGAGGCACCTGGCTCTTCCCTCCCCCCCCTCGCCAGCTGGGCCACACTGCATTGAACTGTGCCAGCCACGGGGCAACCACCCCGGCTGTTCCCCAGCTCCTGGGGGGGGTGGGGGTCACCAGCTCTGGCTCCACAGGGCGGGGGACCCAGCTAATCCAGAGTAGCCCAGACCATAATTTGGGTTCTGGGTAGCCTGGTCCTGTGTTTAGGGCCCATGCCCAGCCCCCACATTAGGGGGCACCATGGGGGTCGGCTGTTGGCCCCATCTAGGGGGATCCACCCCCAGCAAGCTCCAGGAGCAAGGCACCACTTTTTGGCCCTGACCAGTGTCTGTTGCACCCGCTGTTTGTGCCAGTCTCTCGGCCTTCCCAATCTAAACCGGGATCCCCTGGCAAGGCACGGCTGGCTGCCCCATCCTTGGGGGGCTCAGTGCAGCTGGCAGCAGGGGCAGGAGTCGCCAAGCTGTGACGAAATGGGACTGTTCCTAATGTTTCCTCTGAATACTGTCGGGGTGCCTCAGTTTCCCCTATGCATTACTTAAGTCTCTAGGTGGTGGGATAAGGGGGGGTAATTGTTGCAGAGCACAGGGCCAGGGTACATAAATGGCCGACACTCTGTCTCCTGGCAGCTGATGGCCTGGGCCTTCCCCCCTGCAAGCTGAGAGCTGAAGGGTTGGAGAACAAAGGAACCCGGTGACCTCCTGGCCCGGGACAGGGACAAAGCCCAGAGGAGGAGGGTCTGGAGGGGGAGTCAGTTGGGGGCTGGCTGGGGACAAGGAGTGAAGTGCAGACGGGGTTGTCTGGCTCACTGCCCCCCAAAATGGACCCAGCTGAGGGGTCCTGTTCTCTGCACCTACAAGCTCTGTGTTAGACCACGTTCCTGTCGCCTAATAAACCTTCTGTGTTACTGGCTGGCTGAGAGTCACGTCTGACTGCGGAGTCGGGGGGCAGGACCCTCTGGCCCCCCCAGGACCCCACCTGGGGGACTCGCTGGGGGAAGCGCACGGAGGGCGGAGGAGGCTGAATGCTCCGAGGTCAGAGCCAGGAAGGTGGAAGCCGGGTGAGCTGTGTGTCCTGCAGACAGGCTGCTCCCGGAGAGGAGGCTCCCCCAGAGTCCTGCCTGGCTTCGTCGGGAGCAGTCCCAGAGCAGCACCCCGGGACGCCAGGACACCAGCCAGCCCCACTCTTGGAGAATCGGGGAGTGGGGGGGGGCAGGGAAGGGAGGGGATGAACCAGCCCGAGGCTAACATTACACAGGAGGGGGCCAGCCGCTCCGCCTGCCCTTCAGCTCCCCGCAGCTCAGTGGGTGCCAGAGCATGCGGGGCCCGGCTGGGTGGGTAAGACTTGGCATAGGGCTGGGAAGCAACGTCCCCAGGCCACGGAGGCAGCCCTGATACTGGGAGCGGCTGGGGCGGGGGCCTATCCTGTCGCCCCATCGTGGCCCCACGGCGCAGGACACACAGGCAGCAGCACCGGGCACATTAGCAAGTCACTTTATTTCCCTGGCAGGTGGCAGGCCCCGGCGCTCGGCAGAGAACGAAGCCGGGAGCGCCAGGGGCTCCCCTCGCCCGTACACACCCAGAGGCACTCACAGACCACGCACCGGGGCCGGGCACCCGGGCGGGGGTATTTTTAGGGTGTGGTTTTTTTCAAAAAGCATCAGAAGCCAGACAGCGAGTCGGCCACTGAGCAGCTCAGGGAGGCAGTAGGCAGCGCCAGAGGCCAAGGAGGGGCAGAAGGGCACAGCAGGCATTGGCCAAGGGCAGGGGATGACCAGACACTTACCAGGCCCCCAGCACCCTTGGGAGCTCCCCACTTCCCCAGGGCTTGGCTCTGCGGGCTGTGTGCATGGGGCCAGTGGGCTCCGGCCTGGGGGGTGGTGGGTATCACAGCTCACTTGGTTTTCCCCTCCCTGGCACCGGCTCCACGGCCTGCTGCCCTGGGCTCGCGGAGCAGACCCCAGACACTTCCTGCCCACTGGCCTAGCCCCTCTCAGCCTAGCCCCTCTCAGCACCTGTGAAGCAGGGGCCCCTCAATCTCCTCCTGAGCTGGGCTGGCATGTCCCTTGGTGGCACCCCCAACCAGCCCCTCCTAGGCACCTCCCTCGGTCCTCAGGGCTGAGCCTCTCGCTCAGAGTGGGGAGAGGAGCCCTAGGGTGCACACTGACCTCTCCCTCCCCCACCACCACAGCAGCTCACCCCTTGCCCACGTACAACCGGGAGCCCCAACCCTGGAAAGCGGCTTCTGCCCCTGGCCCTTTTCCTGCTCAAACCTAGCCTGTCTACAACCTCATCTGCCCTGTCATGCCCTGGGCCATGCTCTCTGCCAGTCTGTGCCCAGCCATGCCCTGCACCCATCTACATCCCAGCCATGCCCTCCTCCCCATCTGTGCCTGGTCTGCACCCCAGCCATGCCCTCCACCCCTTTTATGCCCTAGCTGTGCCCAACTGTGCCCAGTCTGCACCCTGACCATGCCCTCTGCCCTGCCAGTGCCCGCTCTGCACCCTAGCCATGCCCTCTGCCCTGCCTGTGCCCGCTCTGCACCCTAGCCATGCCCTCTGCCCTGCCTGTGCCCGCTCTGTGCCCTGGCCATGTCCTCTGCCCCTCCAGCTAGGCTAGTACTGGAGGAAAGCGAGAGAGGAAGTGATGAAAAACCACTATAAAAAGTTCCTCTCTTCCTTTCACCCAGTTCAATGCCCCTAACAGGGCCCCGCAGAGAAGCATTGTGGGCAGCTGGCTGGTGCCCCTGCAGAGAAGCATTGTGGGCAGCTGGAGGGCAGCCTCGCAGAGGAGCATTGTGGGCAGCTGGCGGGTGCTGTTGGACAAGAACAGTCCTTGGTGCCGGGCAGGACAGTGGAGTCCGTGGCTGATGGCTCTTCACCCGTGGACGGGACGGAGTTCGTGGGGCACCGGCCGGGGGGAGGGGGGGAAAGCGTGTGTGTGTGTGTGTGTGAGTGAGTGTGAGAGAGAGAGGAGGGGAAGGGGGTGGGCGCCTCGCTGTGCCCAGGGGAGGCGCCGCAGCTCCCGGCGCTGGCTCCTGGCTAGGGCACGGTGACCTGGTAGGGGCTGCCCGGCACGCCCTCGTCGCCCCATTTGAGGATGAGGACGTAGTCCCCCTTCTCCTTGACAGTGTAGGTGACGTTATACACCCGGTTGCCCATGTGCTTGACGTACACCTCCTCGCACGGCGTCTTGGGGCCGTGCACACCGACCATCAGCATGTTGGTGCCTGGGGGGGCAGAGAGCGCAGCTGGGGGTGAGGAGGAGAGCGTGTCCCGGGGGGGCAGGCTCAGCTTGGGCCAGGTCCCTGCAGAGCACAGTGCCCCCAGCACCAGAAACCCCATGGAAGCCGGGCAGCCACAGCGATGGAGGTAGGGCCCACGTCCTCCCCCCATATGCCCGCCCACCGTCCCCCCCAGCTCTCGGGGGCTCACGCTGACTCTCAGCGGTGCCCAAGGAGACCTGGTTGCTGAGTTACCTCCTGTGCCCCATAGAGCTCACCCCACATTAGCGCCCCTCCCCCAGCCATGTGACCCACTAATCCTGCCCCCTGCTGGACAGGCTCATCCCGTCCCCACTAAGCCCCATCCCTCTCCACCAGGTCCACCCCGGAGGCCAGAATCCGCCCTTCCCACTAGACCCCGCCCCATGAGGCCAGGCCCTGCCCCTCCCGTACCAGCCTTGCTGCAGTCCACGGTAAAGGTGTTCTTCTGGCCCACGAAGGCCTTGGTGAGCCCGGGCCCCCGGGCCACCACCTTGCTGGCGTCGGAGGAGAACTTGGGCATGGAGCTGAAGCTGCTGCCCACGGAGGACGAGGACTTGGTGACCGTCTCCACCAGGACAGTGGACGTCTCATGGAGGCTGTGGCCGCCGGAGAGACGTGGCCCTGGAGAGGGGCAGGGGGACACGTAACCAACCACCCCCACCCACGCGGTGACCCCCTTCTGGTCTGCAGCCTCCAGCCAGCCAGCCCCTGCTGCCTGAGCCCCACACCCACCTTTCACGCCCTCCAGCCCGACCAGGATCCTCCCCTGCACCCCAGCGGAGGGCATGGCTGGGACCCTGCCCCACCAACCATGCGTGGCCAGGCTCCGCCCCTCTCCCCATGCGTGGCCAGGCTCCGCCCCCCTCCCCATGCGTGGCCGTACCTGTGACCTTGGCTTTGAAGGGGCTGCCCACGATGTGCTGGGGGCCGCCATACTTGATGGAGATGAGGTAGCTGCCGGGCGCCATGGGCGTGTAGGTGACTCGGTGGCCCTCGGGGCACTCCTGGCAGTCCA
The DNA here is from genome assembly GCF_965152235.1 of Eretmochelys imbricata. Taxonomy (NCBI): domain Eukaryota; kingdom Metazoa; phylum Chordata; order Testudines; family Cheloniidae; genus Eretmochelys; species Eretmochelys imbricata. Next base: position 356,012,464 of record NC_135572.1, read on the forward strand.
GCTTCACCTTGGAGGGGCCGTCGATGGTGACGGCCAGGGCGCCCGAGCCAGCATTCACGGTGTTGACGAAGAACTCCGAGGACACACCTGGGACGGGACAGGGGTTAGGGGGCAGCGGGGGCAGGGCCTGCCGGACCCAGTCCCCGGGTGCCAGGAGCAGGGACCCTCCGCAATGGAGGGGCAGGGGGCTGCAGTGCCAGAAGCTACGCGGAGCCGGGGACAGTGAGGGCCATGGGTGCCCACAAGGGGGAGATACCAACCTCCGAGGGTTACACCTCTGGGTGTCGGGAGAGAGACGGGCACAGTCCCCCAAGTGCCAGCACACGTGGGGGCAGCCCAGGGCAGAGTGCCCCCTTCCCCAACCCACCCCACTGCCCGCTGGATCTCCTTGGCCGGCTCCCATCCAGGCTCGGGGACTGGCTCCGGCGCCTGGATCCCCTCCCTCGAGTGGTGCCAGGCCGGGCACAAGGGCACCAGCCGGTGCCGCGTCCTTCCCCCCTGCGGAGAGCAGCCGGCGGCAGGGTTGGGAGCGGGCCGCGCGCCCCTACCTGTGATGCCGCCCTCCAGGCCTGGGCCGTACGCCGAGACGAGGCCCGGGTCCCCGGCCTGGCTCTGCTCCCCAACGCGGATCTTGAAGGGGCTCCCCGGGATGTGGCGCCCGTTGAACTTGACGTCGATCGAGTGCACGCCGTTCTCTCGCGGGATGAACCGGATGGTGGATTTATCTGTGGGGGGAGCAGGGCTTAGAGAGCCCGGCCCGGCCCCTCACCAGCACCCGCCTGGCCCGGAAGACACACCGAGCCTCGGTGGGTCCGAGAAACCCGCCCAGCCCCTCGCCGGCACCCGTCCAGCCCACCCAAGGCTCAGGGGGTGTGAGGAACCCGCCTAGCGGCTCTGAGGAACCCGTCCGGCCTGGCACAGGCTGCCAAGGCTGCTCACTGGGGTCCAGCTAAGACGGCGCCACCCTCAGGCCAGTGACTGGCTCTGCATCTTCTGAGTCTCCAGGCCCCCGTGGGGCAAAACCGCTCCCGGCCCGGAGCCTTGGTGCAATCGCCCATCTGGCCAGCCCCGGGCACCTCCTCCTGCCCATGGCCCGACCCTCGCGCCTGCCCTGAGCCCGGGCGCCCTCACCGCTGTCCAGCTCCGAGATGTAGCACTCCTCCACCATGCCCGAGGGCGTGTGCACCTTGGCGTCGATCACGCCCCGCGCCCCGTTGAGCTGCACCGCGAAGGACGCTGGCTGGTTGACCTTTAACCCCGTCTCCTGCAACGGCAAGGGGGGGTGACGCCGAGGCCGGGGCAATGCTGGGAGTGGCAGGGGCCGGTTCCCGAGGGGAGGCCAGTGGAGCCTTGGGTTAACCCAGGGTGGGACCATCACCCCCCAGCACAGAGGGGGGCAGGGGGAGACCCACAGCAGTGGGCACGTCAAAGCCCTGCCCCCTGCTAAATCTGCCCCCCCGGACCAGATGGGCACATGGTCGCGGTTCTGGGGTCTTCCCAGGCTGCAGGGACCATGGCCCCAATGCAATCGCCCATCTGCTGAGGGGCCCTGGCGGGGGGGGCGGGGGGGGCTGAGGGTCAGGATTGAGGGGTATCGGCGGAGCTGGGAGGGGGACTTCAGGGCTGGGCTATCAGGGGGCTGCGAGTTGGGACTGAGCGGCCCTGGTGGGACTGTGGCTCGCATCCCTCTGGTGCCAACACTGTGTGCACTGGCCCCTGGCACCGAGCGCCCGCCCCTCGCCAGGCTGGCCACGTGGTACCTGGAGGCTGGTCACCGTCAGCCTGCGGGCGTCGTCGGAGAGGGAGGCCACCGGCACCACGAAGGGGCTGTCGGGGACATGCTCCTCGTTGAACTTGATGGACACCTCGTAGTCCCCTGGGGAGCAGAGCCAGTGGGACGGGTCAGGCTCAGGCCCGGCAGCCCGGGGCACCGGCGCAGCTCTAAAGGCCAGGCTGCCGACCTGTGCCGGGTCCCATGGGCCCAGGGCTGGCGCCATGACGGGAGCAGGGATTGGGTGCTGGCCCCAGGGCCACCGAGTCCCTGGGGGCTGAGTCCTGCAGCTCCCAGGCCAGGCAGTTGGCCCCGGAGGACCCAGAGAGCCGGCCAGGCCGGGTTCAAGGGGCCCCGCAGGCGGTGGGGGTCTGGGGGTAGAAAGGGGCAGCCTGATCGGGTGGGGGAAGGACTCCTTTGTCCCCCAAAGCTGCCAGATTGGGAGCAGGAGGCTGGGGGTGTGGGATGGCTGTGGGGACGTGCAGGGCCCTCCATGCCGGTGGGGGGACGCCTGGGAGCAATGTGCAGAGGACGAAGCCCAGGGATTGCCTGCCTCTGTACCGCCGGCCGCCCCACAGCGGGACAAGAGGGGTCCAACCCACGGGCGGCAGCAGCCCAGGCTATGGAGGACAGCCAGGCAGACGGGGGGCAGACGGGGGGTTGGCGGGGGGCTGGCGGGGCAGTGAGGAGCCAGGGCCCGGCCCCCCCGCACCCACCTGGCTCCTGCACGATGTAGGAGACTCCGCAGGAGCCGTCCTTCCGGTCCTCGAAGGCGATCTCGGCCTTGCTGGGCCCCTCGATGGCGATGGAGAGGCCCCCGGCGCCCGCCTCCCGCGTCCAGATGCTGAACTCGGCTGGGGGCAGAGCGCGCCGTCAGGGCGGGTCCTGGGCCCAGCACACCCTACACTCCAGCTCCCCTGGGGCCCCAGCTGCCCCCCAACGTCCCAGCCGCCCCCAAATGCCCGAGCTGCCCCCATCCCAATGCCCAAGCCCCTTCTAAATGCCCGAGCCACCCCCATCCCAATGCCTAAGCCCCCCCAAATGCCTGAGCCACCCCCATCCCAATGCCCAAGCCCTCCAATCTCTCCCCCCACCCCCAATGCCCCATGCTCCCCTCCAGCCCTGCGGGCTCTGGTGCCCACCCGGCGCAGTGCCCACCCCCTACCTGGCATTCCAGCGACGCCCCTCTCCAGGCCAGTGCCCCCAGCCCGCACCTTGTGGGCGCCCCCCTCGCCCATGGGCCCCACGGTGAACTGGAAGGGGCTGCCAGGCACGTGTTGCCCGCGGTACTTGACGTGGACGGTGTGGGCGCCCATCTCCTGGGGCACGAAGCGCACGCTGTAGGCGCTGTCCTCGCCCTCGATGATCTCCGCGTCGGCCGTCTGCCCCGACGGGCTGGTCACCTGGGCCGTCATGGTCGGGGCGCCCGCCTCGCCTGGGCAATGAGAGACGGGCGGGGCCGTCAATCAATCACAGCCCTGCGGCCCTCCCCCTGCCGCCAGCACTGCCATGCAGCCACCTCTGGGGCGGGGCACCACCTGTCTGACATCCGCAGACTTGACCACCCGCACGGCCCCAGCGGGCACAAGCTCTGCCTGCCACACTCGGGGGGTGCTGAGCCACAAGCTGGCAGGCAGCTGCGGCACCCGCCCCAGGGCAGTTTGGGACAGGAAGGAAGGAGGGTCCTGGGCTGAATGGGCAGGGAGTGGGCATGGAGTCACCTGCCCTGGGATCTGGGCAGGGTACCGGGGCTAACGCCCCCGTGGGGCAAAGAGCCAGGGGTAACAACGGCCAGAGATGGGGCCAGCAGCAGAGCGCCCCCTAGTGCCACCCTGGGGCATCGGGGCCAGCACTGACTGTGAGGGGAGAGCACCCCCTGCAGCACAGCGCCCCCTAGTGCCTCGTGGCTCGCACACCCGGAGGCGTGGAAGACACCGACACGTTTGCGTGGGACGCACCTGCAAACCCGATGTGCCCATGAGATCCCCAGCGCTGCCCCATCCTTTCTGCCTGCCCCGGCAGAGCCAGGGACAAGCTCCGGCTGCCCTGTGCATGACGGGGGGCAGCCGCCTCCCCCGGTGCCCCCAAGGGCAGGACGCCCCCCCACGGCTGCCATGCTGCTGTCCATGGATAAGGCACACATGTGGCCCCCGCCCCGTGCCGGGCACGCACCCTCCTGGGGCCGGGCGATGCTGCCGAAGGACCCGAGGCTCTCGCGGCCCAGGAAGTCGCCGAAGACGTTGTGGAAGGGGGCCCCGCCGACCTGCGTGGACTCCTCCACCCGCACCTCCCGCGTGGTCTCGCCGCCCCGCGTCTTGCTGATCTCGGTGCGCTCCGTGCGCGTGTACGTATGGCTGCTGCGTGTGAAGGTCCGCGTGAGCCGCTCCTGTGCCGACACCATCTGGAACCAGTTCCCTGCGCCACGCGGGGGGAGGGAATCAGAGCGGGGGGCGCTGGGCCCCCGCCCCCAGGCCTGGGCCCCCGCACGTCTCCCACTGCCAGGGGAGGGCCCTCCCCGTCATCTCCACCCCGGCCCCAAGCCCACCGAGGGCTGCGAAAGGCTCCCAGTCCTGGCCCCCCATCCACAGGGCTCAGCCTTCCTGCCAGGGGCCCAGGCGGGGCAGGCAGCCCCCCTCCCCCCCCCCCCGGACCCACATCAGTGTTCCCTCCTGCCCGGCTGCATAGGGCACAGGGCTGGGGGCCCCAGGCCAGGCCCTCGGAGCAGAGCTGCCCCCCGTTTCCCCCCCAGGCTGTACCTGGGATCTTGAGGTTGAGATCGCAGGTGCTGCCGATGCTGGCGATGGAGGGTGCCTGGCGCCGGCGCGTGATGCTCTCCTTCATGCGCCCCTCGCCCGTCACCTTCACCGTGAAGGGGCTCCCTGTACACGGACATGCCAGTCAGCCGCGCCCGCCCTGCCCCAACCCTGCCCGCGGAACCCGCCCCGCCCGTGGGGGGTGGCAGGGCGCCACGGGGGAGCCTGACACAATGCAGCCCCCGGCACTTCCAAACAACTTCAGCCAGGGGCTTGGTGCCTGCACCCCCTGGGCTGAGGGGAAACCGAGGCACGGAAACGGCTTCCCCAATGCCCAAGAGCCACCTGGGTTGCTTCTCTGCCTTCAGGAGCAGAGCTGGGGATAGAACCCAGGAGTCCTGGCGCCCAGCCCTTCCCCCCGCTCTAGCTGCTCGACTGAACCACATTCCCCTTGGCAGGCCGCCGTCCCCGGTGGCCAGTCTCAGCCAGCCTGGCTGTGCCCCGGCCATGCCCCCCGCACCTGGCACGTGCTTGTCGGCGAACTTGATGTTGATGATGTAGTTGCCGGGCTCGGTGGGGCAGTAGGTCACCTTGCAGGTGCCGTCCTCCACGTCCTCGCAGTTAATGTCCACCTTGCTGGGCCCCTCAATGGACAGGCCCAGCCCGCCATAGCCTGGGGACGAGTGAGCGTGAGCATCAGAGGCACAGCGCCAGCCAGAGCCCCCAGCCGGGCACACTGCCCGTCAGCACAGCGCCTGGGACCCCCACAGAGCCAGCCGGAGCCCCCCACAGGGCACGCTGCCCGTCAGCACAGCGCCTGGGACCCCCACAGCGCCAGCCGGAGCCCCCCACAGGGCACGCTGCCCGTCAGCACAGCGCCTGGGACCCCCACAGCGCCAGCCGGAGCCCCCCACAGGGCACGCTGCCCGTCAGCACAGCGCCTGGGACCCCCACAGCGCCAGCCGGAGCCTCCCACAGGGCACGCTGCCCATCAGCACAGCGCCTGGGACCCCCACAGCGCCAGCCGGAGCCCCCCACAGGGCACGCTGCCCATCAGCACAGCGCCTGGGACCCCCACAGCGCCAGCCGGAGCCCCCCACAGGGCACGCTGCCCGTCAGCACAGCGCCTGGGACCCCCACAGCGCCAGCCGGAGCCCCCCACAGGGCACGCTGCCCGTCAGCACAGCGCCTGGGACCCCCACAGCGCCAGCCGGAGCCTCCCACAGGGCACGCTGCCCATCAGCACAGCGCCTGGGACCCCCACAGCGCCAGCCGGAGCCCCCCACAGGGCACGCTGCCCGTCAGCACAGCGCCTGGGACCCCCACAGCGCCAGCCAGAGCCCCCAGCCGGGCATGCTGCCCGTCAGCACAGCGCCTGGGACCCCCACAGCGCCAGCCGGAGCCCCCCACAGGGCACGCTGCCCGTCAGCACAGCGCCTGGGACCCCCACAGCGCCAGCCGGAGCCCCCCACAGGGCACGCTGCCCGTCAGCACAGCGCCTGGGACCCCCACAGTGCCAGCCGGAGCCCCCCACAGGGCACGCTGCCCGTCAGCACAGCGCCTGGGACCCCCACAGTGCCAGCCGGAGCCCCCCACAGGGCACGCTTCCCGTCAGCACAGCGCCTGGGACCCCCACAGCGCCAGCCGGAGCCCCCCACAGGGCACGCTGCCCATCAGCACAGCGCCTGGGACCCCCACAGTGCCAGCCGGAGCCCCCCACAGGGCACGCTGCCCGTCAGCACAGCGCCTGGGACCCCCACAGCGCCAGCCGGAGCCCCCCACAGGGCACGCTGCCTGGGATCCCCACAGCACCAGCAGGAGCCCCCCCCTGCACTGGGCATGTGGGGGTGTGCCCCACACTTCGTTCCCAAGGGCTCAGCCCCAGCTAGACCTAATCGCCAGAGCCCCCCCTTGTCAGGGGGAATGGGGTTCCCCGTCCTTCCCCTGGGGTCAATTCCAGGCTGGATCCATGCCCCCCAGCTCTGGTCAGGACGTCCCCCAGATCCCAGCCCTGTTGGGAACCCCCCCGCCACTCCCCAGCATGAGCATCACCTGCGGTGCGGGTGTCCACGATGAACTCAGCCACCTCGAAGGTGTGCCCCTCCACCAGCCCCTTGCCCCACACCTTCACCTTGCTGGCGTCGCCGATCTCCGACTGCCCCACCAGGATCTTGAAGGGGCTGTTGGAGACGTGCTTCCCGCTCTTCCGCACGCTCACCACGTGCTCCCCCACCTCCTTGGGGGTGAATGAGATGCCTGGGGGAGACAGGCAGGTCAGTGCCCGCGGGCGATGGGAACCGCTGCCCAGAGCCACGGGCCCAGCCGGCCTCAGTGCTCCCTCCCCTGCCGCCCACGCCAGAGCCATGGGCCCAGCTGGCGTCAGTGCTCCCTCCCCTGCCGCTCATGCCAGAGCCACAGGCCCAGTGCTCCCTCCCCTGCTGCCCACGCCAGAGCCATGGGCCCAGCCGGCCTCAGTGCTCCCTCCCCTGCCGCCCACGCCAGAGCCACGGGCCCAGCCGGCCCGGTGCCCCCTCCCCTGCCGCCCATGCCAGAGCCACGGGCCCAGCCGGACCGGTGCCCCCTCCCCCGCCGCCCACGCCAGAGCCACGGGCCCAGCCGGCCCCGTGCCCCCTCCCCCGCCGCTAGAGCCACGGGCCCAGCAGGTCCAGCGCCCCCTCCCCATGCCAGAGCCACGGGCCCCACTGGCCCGGTGCTCCCTCCCCCGCTGCCCGCGCCAGAGCCACGGGCCCAGCAGGTCCAGCGCCCCCTCCCCATGCCAGAGCCACGGGCCCCACTGGCCCGGTGCTCCCTCCCCCGCTGCCCGCGCCAGAGCCATGGGCCCAGCAGGCCCGGTACCCCCTCCCCCACCACCCACGCCAGAGCCACGGGCCCAGCAGGCCCAGTACCCCCTCCCATGCCGGCCCGGTGCCCCCTCCCCCGCCGCCCACGCCAGAGCCACGGGCCCCGCTGGCCCCGGTGCCCCCTCCCGAGCCAGCCCAGTGCCCCCGGCCCCGGGGCTGTACCGATGTGGCGGTTGGGCAGCCTCTTGAGCAGGCAGGGCTCCTCGTGGCCGGAGGGTGCCCGGATGGAGGCCGTTAGCAGGCTCAGGTCGCTCTCGCTGATCTTAAGCGACACATCGGTGGAGGTGCCCACGTTGAGCTGGGACGTCCGCATGGAGTCGTCCCCTGTCATAAATACAAAGGAACGCTAACCACCTTTAAATCCCTCCTGGCCAGAGGCAAAACCCTCTCACCTGTGAAGGGTGAAGAAGCTAAAGGTAACCTCGCCGGCCTCTGACCACAATGACCAATGAGGGGACAAGATACTTTTAAAGCAGGAGGGGTGCAGGGAGGGGACAAAGCCTCTCTCCCTCTCTGTCTGTGTGATGCTTTTGCCGGGGACAGAACAGGAATGGAGTCTTAGAATTTAGTCAGTAATCTAGCTAGAGATGTGTTAGATTATGATTTCTTTAAATGGCTGAGAAAAGAGCTGTGCTGAATAGAATAACTATTTCTGTCTGTGTGTCTTTTTGTAACTTAAGGTTTTGCCTAGAGGGATTCTCTATGTTTTCAATCTAATTACCCTGTAAGGTATCTACCATCCTGATTTTACAGAGGTGATTCCTTTACTTCTATTAAAATTCTTCTTTTAAGAAACTGAATGCTTTTTCATTTTTCTTAAGATCCAAGGGTTTGGGTCTGTGGTCACCTATGCAAACTGGTGAGGATTGTTATCAAGCCTTCCCCAGGAAAGGGAGTGTAGGGTTTGGGGAGGATTTTGGGGGGAAAGACGTTTCCAAGCGAGCTCCTTCCCTGTTATATATTGATTAGACACTTGGTGGTGGCAGCAATAAAGTCCAAGGGCAAAAGGTAAAATAGTTTGTACCTTGGGGAAGTTTTAACCTAAGCTGGTAAGAATAAGCTTAGGGGATTTTCGTGCAGGTCCCCACATCTGTACCCTAGAGTTCAGAGTGGGCAGGGAACCTTGACATCCCCAGATGGCGGGAGCGGGAGTTGTTACCGGGGGGCACAGCCCAGGGTGGGGGGAGGGTTTGGGGGTGCAGCTGGGCCACAGGGAGGGCCTGTTGCAGGGGGAAGTGGCTGGGCAGGGGCAGGCGGGGTCCTGGGGGCTGGGTGGGGGGTCCGTTGGGGTGGCGAGGGCTCCGGGGCCTGGGTGAGGGCAGGTGGGGGTCCGTCTGGGTGGTGGGGGCCGCAGGGGCTCGGTGGAGGCCCAGTTGGCTGGCGGGGGCCCCGGTGGCTGAGTGGGGGTCTATCAGGTGTAGGGTCTGTCGGGGTAGTGGGGGCTCCAGGGGCTCGGTGAGGGCCCGGCGGAGTGGTGGTGGCTCTGGGGGCTGGTTGTGGGCAGGCGGGGGCCCGGTGGGGGGGCTCACCGGTGATCTTGGCGGTGAAGGGGCTCCCCGGGACATGCTGCTCGTCGAAGCGGACGATGACGCTGTAGTCGCCGGGTGCGGTGGGCAGGTAGGACACGGTGCAGGTCCCGTCCTTGTTGTCTTTGCAAGTGATCTCGGCCTTGGACGGGCCCTCCACGGCCAGCGACAGCCCCCCTGGGGAACCGGCCATCAGGGGTGCCGCAACCATGGCCCCCCGCCCTTCCCCTGCCTGCCCCCTGCCCTTCCCCCCTGCCTGCCCTGCCCATCCTCCCCCACCCTTCCCCTGCCTGCCTCCTGCCCTGCCCTTCCCCCCACACCAGCCCCCCATCCTCCCGTCAACCTTCCCCTGCCAGCTCCCCAGCCCTGCCCCACCCCTCCTTTCCCTGCCCCCAGCCGCCCCCCTGGTACCTTCGCCGGCGCCCTTGGTGACGATGGTGAAGGTGGCCGGCCTGTTGACCATGCCGTGGCTCAGGCCGGGCCCATAGGCGCTGACGTGGCGGGGGTGGATGGCGTCCACGTAGAACTGTAGGGGGCTCCCTGAGGAAGGGGAGGCAGGGGCACTGTGACTGGGGGCTGGTGGGGTGTGTGGGGTGGTCCTGGGGGCAGGGGCACCCTGATAGGGGGCTCATGGGACACTGGGGATCCTGTGGGTCAGGGAGGAGTGGGGGCTTGCAGAGAGATTCTGGGGGGCATGGCCCCAGGGGCTGGGCCAGGCTCAGAGCCCCCCAGCTTGGCCCAGCCTGGAGGGAGAGGCTGGCACTGAGCCCTGGGGACCCCAGGGGCAGGGGGTCCCATGGGGAGAAGGCTCGAGAGAGCCCTAGGGCCCCCCGCCTACAAGGCCTGGGCTCTCAGGGGCCATGGGGGGCCGGCTCCTCAGAACCAGGCTGGCGCTAGGGGGTGCTGGCTCTGCAGAGGGGGCAGAGCCTGGGGGCTGGGGAGGAAGGGGCCATGGCACCAAGGTGTGGGGGATCATCTGGGGGCTGAGGGGGTGGCCCCAGGGCTCTCTGGGGCCTTCTCCCCATGGGACCCCCTGGGCCTGGGGCCTGGCATACAGGGCAAGGCGCTGTCGGGAGCATCCCATCCTGGCAACAAGGGGAAGGAATGAGGGCGGGGTACTCCCATCACCCCCATGGGGAGCTGCGGGTGGGCCGGTCCCGGGTGTTCCCCAACCCCCCCAGGAGCCGTGGCCGGGTGGGTCCCGGGGCCCCCCAGCTGTGGGCGGCCGGTCGCTCACCGGGGATGTGGTTGCCATCGTATTTGATGTCCATCTCGTGCAACCCCTTCTCCACAGGTGCGAACCTCACGGTCACCGTCCCGTCCTTGTTATCCGTGATGCTGGGCCGGGCCGTCTTCCCCGAGGGCATGCGCACCTCGCCTGGGGGGAGGGAACGGGGGGGACACCGTCACCGGGCTCCCTCGGCCTGCCCGGGTACTGCCCCATGCCTCCCACACTGCTCCACTCCCCGCGAGCTCTCCCCCTGGTCCCCCCCCCCCAGGTCTCCCACCCCCACACCTGCTCTGCTCCTGAGCTCTCCCCCGTTACTACCCCCCTGAACTCTCCCAGCCGTACCCCCTCCCTCCAACCCCCCCAGCTCTCCCACACCCTCATCTCTCCCACCCCAACACCTGCTCTGTTCCTGAGCTCTCCCCCGTTACTACCCCCCTGAACTCTCCCAGCCGTACCCCCTCCCTCCAACCGCCCCAGCTCTCCCACACCCTCATCTCTCCCACCCCCACACCTGCTCTGCTCCTGAGCTCTCCCCCGTTACTACCCCCCTGAACTCTCCCAGCCGTACCCCCTCCCTCCAACCGCCCCAGCTCTCCCACACCCTCATCTCTCCCACCCCCACACCTGCTCTGCTCCTGAGCTCTCCCCCGTTACTACCCCCCTGAACTCTCCCAGCCGTACCCCCTCCCTCCAACCGCCCCAGCTCTCCCACACCCTCATCTCTCCCACCCCCACACCTGCTCTGCTCCTGAGCTCTCCCCCGTTACTACCCCCCTGAACTCTCCCAGCCGTACCCCCTCCCTCCAACCCCCCCAGCTCTCCCACACCCTCATCTCTCCCACCCCCACACCTGCTCTGCTCCTGAGCTCTCCCCCGTTACTACCCCCCTGAACTCTCCCAGCCGTACCCCCTCCCTCCAACCCCCCCAGCTCTCCCACACCCTCATCTCTCCCACCCCAACACCTGCTCTGTTCCTGAGCTCTCCCCCGTTACTACCCCCCTGAACTCTCCCAGCCGTACCCCCTCCCTCCAACCCCCCCAGCTCTCCCACACCCTCATCTCTCCCACCCCAACACCTGCTCTGCTCCTGAGCTCTCCCACCCCGACCCACCCCCAACCTCCTCTCCCACGCACTCGCTCCACCCCCCCCCCGAGCTCTCCCCCCGCAGTGCCGTCCCGCCCTGCCTGGTGCTATGGAACTGGGTTGGAGGCCCCACGCCGCCCACCCCAGGCTGGTGCCCCGCCCACAGGGCCCCTGTGGCGCGGTGCCAGGCTCCCCCCGCCCGTACCGGTGATCTCCCCTTTCTGCACGGTGAGGGGGATGACGAGGTTGAAGGGCCGCAGCATGGAGTCCAGGCTCTCGGCGGGCGCGACGGGCTGGTCCGTGGCCTGGCGGGGTGGAGGGAGGGGGCAGAGAGAGAGAGAGCATTGGCAAGGCAGGCAGGGTGCCCGAGGCGGAGCAGGACAGGAGCAGAGAGCGACAGGCCCAGGGCCCCGCACGGGCCCATGGGAGACAGAGCTGCAAGAGAAGGGGGGCGTGGGGGTGCGGGGACCTGGCGCAGGTACCCCAGATGGTTGGAGCTCATTGTGGGGGGGGGGGAAATCACTGCACCCAGAGCTTTGGGGGGGCCCTCATCCCGTGGCACCAAAACCCTCTCAAGGGAGACAGGCGGGGGTCCCCCCGGGTCTGCGACTGCCCCCAAGCCTGCCTGGAGCCGGGGCCTGTACCAGCTGGGTGTGAGACAGACAGTGCCGCTGGCTCCGCATGGCCACGGCGCACCAGGCACCGGGGGGATTCGCCCCTGGGCAGATGCCCGGGCACCTACAAGGGAGGGTAACGACGGAGGCTGGTGGGTGCCCTGCCGAGGGCGAGGGGGGCCCAAGCGAGCCCAGGGCTCAGAACCAAGAAGCGTCCTGGGCAGAGATGGGGGAGAGGCAGCAGGATAGGGCAGAGAGAGGCAGCGGGGCCGAGGGGGGCTCCTGGTACCCAGCGCGCCGGGTAGCCGCCAGCCTGGTGCGGAGAGAAGGGCTGGTGCAACTGGAGCGAGTCGCACGGCTCTTCAACGTGGGGGATGGTCTCGCATGCCTGGCGGGAGGCAAGGAACAGATTAACGCAGGCGGCCATGCCGGGCTCCATGGCTCGTAGCCACGCTCCTGGGGGGTGCCCCGCAGGATCCCTCAGACCAGGCACAGGGATCGCTCGCCCGGCACTGAAATGCAGCCACCTCTGGGGTGGGACGCAGCAGCTGGCTAACAGCCCCGCAGCAATAGTGTCCAGCAAGGAAGGGGCCCCGCAGCTAAGGCGGGGCTCCCCTGCAGCACCCTGGCTGGGGGACCTGTAACACCCAGCGCCCCCACACGCTGCACGATGGCAGCTCGGCGCCCCCTAGTGCTACCCTGCGGTACTGACAAGGGACCTACACCCCCTCCTGAGCCCCAGCACAGCGCCCCCTAGTGCCGCACTGGGGCCAGCACTGACAAGGGGAGCACACTGAGCTCCCCCCCTCCTCCCTCCCAGCACAGCGCCCCCTAGTGCCACACTGGGGTCAGCGCTGACCCCAACGGTCCCAGCGGGACCCCCAATCCCCGGGTTTCCCAGCAGGTCTCCCTGCCCACGGCCGGCCCAGCCCCACCCCGCCGAGCTCGCTCGCCCCCGGACCCACCAGCACGTGGAAGGGGCTGTTGGGGATGAGCTCGCCCCCGAAGCGGATGGTGATGACGTATTTGCCCGGCTCGGGTGCCGTGTAGTAGATGTCGAAGGTGCCGTCGTGGTTCTCCACCACGTCCACGTCCAGCTCGGCCCCGTCCGGCGTGGACACCTTGCACGTCACCTTCCCCTTGCCTGCCGCCTTGGCATCCACCGTGATCACCGTCTCCTCCCCGATCTGGATGGTGGGGCCCAGGCAGGCGCCTGCGGGGTGGAGGGATGTGGTCGGCGGGGGGGGGGGGGGGCAGGTGCCAGGGCCGTGCCCATAAGCAGGGATGGCATCTGGCCCTGCTGCTCCACCCACCCAGCTGAAGGGAGCTGAGCATGGCCAGGGTGTTGTAGGGGCTCTGGCCAGCCACTGGGGGGAGCTGTGATCCCTGCCCTCAGCCAGGGGTTCAAATCCCACCCCAGGCAGCCCACGCCCTAGGAGTCGGGCTCAGAGCAGCCACCAGAGGCCCTGGCTTCTGGCCGCTTTGCCCTGCTTAGCCTGGCCGTGCCCCGGGTCCTCCCCATGGCTCACAATGGCCAGAGCCTCCCTCAGCCACAGAGAGCAGGACTTACCCAGTCCATGGCCCCCAATGGACACTGCAAAGAGAGGGAGGGAAAACTTGTGAGAACAGGGCCAGCCACAGAGCTGGGGCATGGGGCTTCGGGTCGGGAGCGAGGGGCAGAGGCCAGAGGTCATGTGGGGCGGGGGACTGGAGGCTGTGTGGGGCAGGAGGGGGGCTGGAAGCCACAGAGGCTGCGTGGGAGTGCCGGAGGCCGTGGAGGCTGCACGGGGTGGAGGCCACGTGGGGCGGGGGTCAGAGGCTGCATGGGGGCATGAGGCAGAGTTTGTGGGCCACAGGGGACAGGAGTCCGCATGGGGCAGAGTCTGGGGGCTGCTTGGGGTGGGGGCTGGAGGGCACAAGGGGCAGAGTTCGGGGGGGGTCACAGGGGGCAGGGGCCGGAGGACACATGGGGCAGAGTCCGGGGGCTGCATCAGGCAGGGGCCGGAGGACGTGTGGGGCAGAGGGCCTGTGGGGCAGAGCCCAGGGGCTGCATCAGGCAGGGGCCGGAGGACGTGTGGGGCAGAGTCTGGGGGCCGCGTGGGGCTGGACCCACCTGTGACCAGGCACTTGCTGGCGTCGCCGCTGGGCTGGGCCAGGGTGCGGAAGGGCGAGAAGGGGATCTCGTCGCCCCCATACTTGATGGTGATGGTGTAGCGCCCCGTCAGGTCGGGCACGTAGGACACCGTGTAGGTGCCGTCCCCGTTGTCCCGGATGTTGGCCTTCTTGGGCTTGCCCTCGGGATCCTGGCCAGGCACAGACGGGTCACAGCCGCTCGGCCGCCCCAGCTCCCCAGCCCAGGGCAGCGGGCAGAGCCTGGCTGGGGGCCCTCACTTCCACCCCCTAGGGGGCTAGTGCCCCCATCACAGCCATGAGCCCCCCAGCCCAGTACCCCCCCGTCACAGCCATGGGCCCCCACAGCCCAGTACCCCCCCCATCACAGCCATGGGCCCCCACAGCCTGGCACCCTGCCATCAGAGCCCTGGGCCCCCCTAGCCCAGTACCACCCCAACAGAGCCCTGGGCCCCCCAGCCTGGTATCCCGAATCACAACACCATGGGCCCCCCAGCCTGGTACCCCGCCATGAGAGCCCTGAGCCCCCCAGCCCGGTACCACCCCAACAGAGCCCTGGGCCCCCCCGCCTGGTACCCCACAATCACAACACCATGGGCCCCCCAGCCTGGTTGCAGAGCACCCCCATCAGAGCCTTGGGCCCCGGCCCCCAGCGCCTGGTTGCAGAGCACCCCGGAGCCTTGCCAGCACTCACCAGGATCTGCACAGTGAGCAACCCCTCGCCGGCGTCACGCGCGTCGATGGTGAACTCCACGGGCAGGCTGGCGGGGATGCCCGCGGCACTGAGGCCTGGCCCGCTGGCCCGCACCTTGCTGGCATCGTGAGCCGGCAGCGCCTTGATCTTAAACGGGCTGGAGGCGGAGAGGCCGGAGTCAGAGCTGGGTCAGGCCAGCTGGGCGTGACTGAGGCTGGGCTGGTGGAAACTGGTCCATCTCCAGGTTTGGGACTCGGGGGGAGGGCCCAGGGCTCTGGTCCCCCCAAGCTGGACTTTGCTGTAACTTCCTGTTTTCTGGGCTAACCAGCTCTGTTCCTGACCACTAATAACCCTCCTGTGTCCCACGCTGGCTGAGTCCCTGCGGGCTGCGGAGTGGGGGTGCAGGGCCACTTTGGGGGTGTGCGAGGCTGCCCCAGGTGTCCCAGCCAAGTGGACTCACGGGGTGAGCCGGCGGCTGAATGCTCCAAGGTCAGACCCAGGAAGCGTTGAAGCCGAGGAGGCTCCTTGCCCTGCGGGGAGACGCTGCACCAGAGTCCTGCCCGGCTCCATCCCCAGCGGGGCAGGAGCCCCGAGCCTGGGACTCCGGGAGGGTTAGGACTCAATCTGACCTTACTCCGGAGCCTGCCCCAGCCCCCTGCCTCCGGCCGGCTATTTGTCCAGCCAGGCCCGCGGGCTCCAGGAGCCATTGTACGTCGGCCTTGTGCTCCCCCCCCGGCGGCACAAGCCCCCTCCCCCACACTAGCCCCTCCACCAGGCTCACCTGCGCGGCACCTCCTGGTCGGCGTACTTGACGGCCACGGTGTAGGGCCCGTCGCTGGCCGGGGTGTAGTTCACCTTGTGGGTGCCGTCCCCGTTGTCCCGCACGTCCACCGGCTCGGCCAGGCCTGCAGCAGAGGGGCACAGCCCAGCGGGCTCAGTGCGGGCACCAGGGGAGCCCCCCCCAATGGGTACCGCCCTGCTCAGAGCCCCGCGGGGGGGGAGAATGAGGGGGGATGGGTAGCAGGGGCTGCCCCAAGCCCCCTCTCCCCATAAGCCACCCCTTCCGCCAAGCCATCCCATCCCCCACCCCCACCCCCTACCCCAAGCTGACCCATCCCCCGCCCCTTATGAGCCACCCCATTCCCCACCCCATGAGTTATCCCATCCCCCTACAAGCCATCCCCAGGGGGTTTGATGCCCCATTCCCACCCTGCGCCCAGCCCTGTCATGCCCGGCCTGGCACTGCCCAGCCGTGGTGCGGGGAGCCCAGGGGTCTGCTCCAGGTACCTGAGGGCCCGAGGACCGTCACCTCCAGGGGCGCCAGCCCGGCCTTGCTACAGTCAACGGTGAAGGTCTGGGGGACGCGGGCCCGGACGCCAGCCCCCAGCCCGGGACCCGAGCACTTCACCTTGCTGGGATCCACCACGTCCTTCACGGGCACTCGGAAGGGGCTCCCTGTGGGGAAAGGGGTGGTTACCAACCGGGGGGCAGCTGGACCCCAGCCCCCAGGGCAAGGCAGGGAGCCTGGCCTGCACTGACTTCAGGGGGACTTCACACCCGGATCGGGAACAAACCCCACGCCCCAGGGGCCGCCAGCCTGGCCGGGAACCACCACACCAGCCAGCCTGCTGCCCCCCGGCCCCGGCCCAGAGCCGCGGGCCCAGCCGGCCCGGTGCCCCCCGGCCCCGGCCCAGAGCCGCGGGCCCAGCCGGCCCGGTGCCCCCCGGCCCCGGACCAGAGCCGCGGGCCCAGCCGGCCCGGTGCCCCCCGGCCCCGGACCAGAGCCGCGGGCCCAGCCGGCCCGGTGCCCCCCGGCCCCGGACCAGAGCCGCGGGCCCAGCCGGCCCGGTGCCCCCCGGCCCCGGCCCAGAGCCGCGGGCCCAGCCGGCCCGGTGCTGCACCCAGCCCACCCTGACACACCCTTGGCCAGCTCCTACCAAGCCACCCTGCTGCACCCCGGCCTGAGGCGCACGTGGCAGGACGAGGAGGTGACCCCAGCCTCCCAGCCCAGCTGGCTGTGACCCCATCCCCCAGCCCTGTGACCCCCGCTCCCCCGCCCAGCCTGTCCGTGGCCCCTGGCTGCGGCTCCTACCTGGGATGGGGCGTCCCCCGAAGGTGATGTTGACATCGTAGTCGCCGGCCGTGAAGGGGATGTACTCCACGCTGCAGCTGCCATCCTTGTTGTCCTTGCAGGACATCTTGGCCTCCGAGGGCCCCTCGATGGCCAGGCCCAGCCCGCCGGTGCCAGCACCCCTGCCAGGAGAGCCCGGGGCCGGTCAGAGCCCCCGCTGACCACCCGGGAAATCCAGCTCCGCCTCGGCCATGGGCCAGAGCAGAGGCGTGGGAGGGTGGGGGGAGGGCATCTGGGGCCTGGCCCCGCAGTGCACCGCTCCTAGGTCAGGGGGCTGAAGAGGGGCTCTGGCCAGGAGCAGCTGATGCCAAAGGCAGCATAGGGGGGTGACCTGCCCCGGGGAGCCCCCTCCTCGCTGCCAGCCCTCAGTTATCTCCGGTGCGGCTGCTCTGAGCCAGGAGGGTCCCATTCGCCCCAGGCATGGCACAGGCTTTCTAGAATCTTGCTCAGCTCTTGGCCTCTTGTGGCAGGGAGTTCCACAGGCCAATCACAGTGGATGCATTTAGTAAGCGTCTGTCCTGGCCCTGTGCTGTTACCCAGAGTCCCCAGCCAGACCTTCCGGAGCCAGGCCACGTGGCCGGCCAGCAGTGCCAGGACAGGGTTTTCCTTCCCGCAGGGCCGTGCCCGTCCCCCCTCAGGAGCCGCCCACCTCACGGGGCAGGGAGTGGTGTGGGAATGGGACCCAGGGAGCCACTCGCCAACATCCATCCCCCACCCCGGCCCGGGCCATGACCGCGGCGGCTCCGTGGTCTCCCCCTCTCCCCAGCAGATCCCGGCGGGACAGGGGCCGGTACCTGGTCTCCACGGTGAAGCGGTTGGACTTGTTCACCAGCCCCCCCTCCAGGCCGGGGCCATAGGCGCGCACACGGCTGGGCTCGCAGCCCTCGGTGACGGCCACGCGGAACGGGCTCTTGGGTACTGGCACCTCGTCATACGTCACCTCCACCCGGTGCAGGCCTGGTGTGCCAGACGGGGCGGGGAGGGGTCAGGAGCTGCCTCTGCTCCCCCCCAACTGCCCCTGCCCCCCAACTGCCCCTGTTCCCCCAGTTCCGCACAGGGGTCAGGAAGCTCCCTCCCCAATGCCTGCAATGCCAACTGTGGGGCAGGGAGCCATGATAACCCTCTGTCCCCAAGGGGCGCTGCACCCCCAGACCCCACTGGGATTTTGGAGCTGGGGGAAGGGGGGGGGGCCTGGTCTCTGCTCCCCATTACGAGAAACCAGGCCAGGTTTGACATGGGTTCCTTCCCCTCCAGCCCAGGCAGCCCCATGGGGTATAGAGGCCCCTGGGACACCCCTCCCCAAGCTGAGCTGGAACCTGTCCCACCCCCACCCCAGTGAAATCCTCCTTCAGGAAGCCCCGAATCCCAAATCCACCACCCCCATCCCCACCAGGGTCGGGCCGTGGACCCAGCTCCCAGGCGACAGGTGCACCTGGAGTCCCCCGCCCTGGCCGGAGCACGCCAAGGTCTCTAACAATAGCCACAGACTCAGGGCAGCTGGCAGGGCCTGGGCACCAGAACGCCCCCCACTTGCCCGGCCCAGGGCACCTGCTCCCTACGGTCCAGCGATAAATCATCCCCCGGCTCGGCCACGGCGTCCCAGCCTTCCCAACTCGGACACTGATTTATAGTGTGACCTCAGCCAGTCGGTGCACCTCTCTGTGTGCCTCAGTTTCCCCCTCTATGCTGGGGATAATTACCCTGACCCTGGGCCTATATGGTGCTGTCTGAATGTCAGGGCTACTACACGTTGAGGGCAGGGATAGCCTAGCCCAGGGCCGGAGCTGTGGGTGGCCCTGACTGGGGGGGCAGGGCTCCTTACCCTCCTCGTAGGCCGTGTACTGGACGCGGTAGGTCCCGTCGCCGTTGTCTGTGAGGTAGGTTTCTGTCTTGGCACCCGAGGGGTTAATGACGCGTGCCTTGATGTGGCTGCCGCCCGTCTTGGTGAGCGAGCGGGCATCCACGGTGAACTCGGTGGTAACCTCGCGAAGGACACCTGGCGGAGCGAGCGAGCGGGCAGTGAGTGCCAGTCTGCGGGCGCCGCTGCCCCCCAGAGAGAGCCGCACCGGCCTATCAGCGCGCTGGAGCCCGGGCTGTGCCAATCAGCTGCCAGAATCTTGGCTGAGGTGGTACCTGGCAGGACGTTTGGTGGAACCCCCTTCCCTGGCAATGGGCCCCGGGGGGCCCCCATCCCACCCCCGGAGCCAGGCAGAGCTGCACAGGGCCAGGGAAAGGACCCCATTCAGGAGGGAGCCGGTCGGCCTGGCCACACCCAAAGAGCAGAGATGGGGGGTGGGTACGGGGACATACGGGATGGGGGTATGGGGACAGAGGGGGAGAGATGTGTGTGTGGGGGGACGGATGGAGGGGAATGTGGGGCAGATAGAGAGAGAGACAGGTGTGTACAGGGACGGATAGAGGGATAGACAGAGAGAGGGTGTGTGGGGGATAGATAGATAGATAGATAGATAGACAGACAGATGTGTACAGGGATGGGCAGATAGACAGGTAGATGGGGGTGTCGGGGGATAGCTAGACAGACAGACAGATGGGGGTGTTTGGGGAGACAGACAGACAGGTAGATAGGGGATGTCGGGATAAATAGACAGACAGATTTAGACAGACAGGTAGACAGGGGGTGTCTGGGGACAGACAGACAGGTGTAGACAGACAGGTAGACAGGGGGTGTCTGGGGACAGCCAGCGGGGCCCTCACCTCGTGGCTCCACGCCGGGCCCGAAGACCTTGACGGCGCTGGTGTCGACGGCGGGCTGGACGTTGACGCGGGCGGGGAACTTGGGCACGGCGTGCCCGCCGTACTTGATGGTGATGGTGTAGGTGCCGGGGAAGGCGGGGCTGTAGGTGATGGTGTAGGTGCCGTCGCGGTTGTTCTGGATCACTACCTCGGCCTTGACCCCCGCCTCGGAGACGATCTCGATGGTGAGCGCGGCCTCGCCCGCCTTGGAGCAGTCCACCAGGAAGGTGGCGGTCTCACCCGCCGTGCCGCGCTCCAGCCCCGGCCCGCTGGCCGTCACCTTGCTGGGGTCGAAGAGCGGCTGGATGTTGGCCTTGAAGGGCGAGCCGGGGATGTGGGACTCGGCAAAGAGGATGTTGATGGAGTACTCGCCCGGCTCCGTCGGCAGGTAGGACACGGAGCACGACCCGTCCCCGTTGTCCTGGCACTCGATCTTGGCCTCGCACGGGCCCTCCACCGTCAGGCCCAGCCCGCCAGTGCCCGCACCCTTGGTGTCGATGGCAAAGGGGGCCGGCTTGCCCACGAAGCCGCCTTCCAGGCCCGGCCCGTAGGCGCACACCTGAAATGGGAGCGGGCGCACATCAGCGGGGCAGGAACGGCCCTGGGGGCAGCTGCCAGCGATGTCTTCTCTCCCCTCTGGCCATGGGAGGAGACGCGAAGGCTGCCCGCTCCCGGTCGGGGTTACGTCTCCCTACATGGCATGGGGGGTACCCCAGCCTGGTTGGGCAGTGGCAGACCCTGCCCCCCCAAAAAGTGATCCCAGATCCAGCCCCAGGGAGCAGGCTGGGAGGGACCCCATCGGGCCCAGCCCTCCCTCCCAGCCCTGGAGCCTGGGACACTGCCTGGCATCTCCTTAGCCGGGCAGCACCCTCCTGTGTCCTGCAATGCCTGCTCTCTGCCTGGCACCAGAGCACCGGGGGGTCAATTCCTCACTGTCATTCCTCCGGTCTGCGAGAGCTGGGAGCGCAGCCCCCTGGTGCGGAGAGGGGAGCTGGGGGGCACCGCAAAGACGCCCCGGAGCAGACCGGGTGGGCGGGGGAGCCGGGGTGACCCTGAGGAGCTGGGTGTGAAGCAACTCCACCCGTGGCATGCTACCAGGGCGACAGGAGATGGTGCCCGGCCCGCAGGCAGCCCCCGCCGCTCACCTTGGACGGGTCCGGGGGCATCACCCCCTCGACGGAGAAGGGGCTGCCTGGCACGGGGTGCCCATCGTAGGCCACGTCCACCTTGTAGGGCCCCTCCTCGGGGGGCATGTACTTGACGGTGTGGATGTCGTTGCTAGTGCCCGTCTCCACCTTGCAGGGGATGGGCCGGCGGGAGGGCGAGGTGATCTTCACGTCCACCTGGCCCTGCCCTCCGGCACCACGTGTGTTCACCGCGAACTCCTGGTCCCTGCCCACGTCCACCTCTGCAGTGCGAGATCAGGGCAATGGAGCTGGCCCACAGTGCCAGCCCCTCGCCCGCCACACCCCACCATGCCAGCCCCTCGCCCGCCGTGCCCCACAGTGACACCCCTTTGCCCACCACACCCCACCATGCCAGCCCCTCGCCCGACACACCCCACCATGCCAGCCCCTCGCCCGCCGTGCCCCACAGTGACACCCCTTTGCCCACCACACCCCACCATGCCAGCCCCTCACCCGACACACCCCACCATGCCAGCCCCTCGCCTGCCGTGCCCCACAGTGACACCCCTTTGCCCACCACACCCCACCATGCCAGCCCCTCGCCCGCCGTGCCCCACAGCGCGAGCACCTCTCCCACCGAGCCCCATGGTGCCCCCCCTTGGCACCCCACCATGCCAGCCCCTCGCCCGACACACCCCACCATGCCAGCCCCTCGCCCGCCGTGCCCCACAGTGACACCCCTTTGCCCACCACACCCCACCATGCCAGCCCCTCGCCCGACACGCCCCACCATGCCAGCCCCTCGCCCGCCGTGCCCAACAGTGACACCCCTTTGCCCACCACACCCCACCATGCCAGCCCCTCGCCCGCCGTGCCCCACAGCGCGAGCACCTCTCCCACCGAGCCCCATGGTGCCCCCCCTTGGCACCCCACCATGCCAGCCCCTCGCCCGACACACCCCACCATGCCAGCCCCTCGCCCGCCGTGCCCCACAGTGACACCCCTTTGCCCACCGCACCCCACCATGCCAGCCCCTTGCCCGCCACACCCCACCATGCCAGCCCCTCGCCCGCCGTGCCCCACAGTGACACCCCTTTGCCCACCACACCCCACCATGCCAGCCCTTTGCCCACCACGCCCCACCATGCCAGCCCCTCGCCCGACACACCCCACCATGCCAGCCCCTCGCCCGCCGTGCCCCACAGTGACACCCCTTTGCCCACCACACCCCACCATGCCAGCCCCTCGCCCGACACACCCCACCATGCCAGCCCCTCGCCCGCCGTGCCCAACAGTGCGAGCACCTCTCCCACCGAGCCCCATGGTGCCCCCCTTGGCACCCCACCATGCCAGCCCCTCGCCTGCTGTGCCCCACAGTAACACCCCTTTGCCCACCACACCCCACCATGCCAGCCCCTCGCCCGACACACCCCACCATGCCAGCCCCTCGCCTGCTGTGCCCCACAGTGCGAGCACCTCTCCCACCGAGCCCCATGGTGCCCCCCCTTGGCACCCCACCATGCCAGCCCCTCGCCCGCCATGCCCCACAGTGACACCCCTTTGCCCACCACACCCCACGGTGCCAGCTCCTCGCCCACCACGCCCCACTGTGCCACCCACCCACTCGCCTGCCACACATCGCAGTGCCACCTCCATCTCCGCCCACTCCTCCTGCACCCCATTGAACCATCGCCCTGGCATTTTCCAGCCCCTCCAGCCCATCCCCCAGGTCTCTGGGCGCGGCCCTGCCCCCACTCACTGTTGTTGAGTCCCTGCACTTTGACCTTGCTGAGATCCAGGGGAGGTGCCACGCTGACGGTGAAGGGGCTCTTGGGCACGGGGTCCCCCCCGTACGTCACCGTCACAGCCAGATTGCCCTGCGCGGGGAGAGCAACCGAGTCAGGGAACGGACGGGGGGTGATGCCCGGCAGGGAGCCGCAAAGCCCAGCTGTGGGTGTGCATGGGGGCGGGGGGGACGATCTCCGGTTGCTGGGCGTGTGGGGAACGATGCTCGGCTGGGGATGGGGTGGGGTGTGTGCGATGCCCGGCTTCTGCATGTGCGGGGAGGGTGATGCCCGGCTGTAGTAGGGGGCGATGCCCGTCTAGGTGTGTGTGTGCAGGGGGGATGATGCCCAGCTCTCGTAGGGGGACGGTGCCTGGCTGGTGCAGGCGTGTGGGCGTGATGCCCGGCCCTGGAAGGGGGCGATGCCTGGCTGGTGTGTGGGCGGGGGAGGGCGATGCCCAGCCCTGGAAGGGGGCGATGCCCGGCTGGCACGCGCCCCGGCCCCTCACCTGCTGGACGGCGGTGTACTTGACGGTGTAGGAGTAGTCGTGGTTATCGATGATCTCGAAGTCCCGCACGGCTGGGCCCTTGGCCGCCCCAGCGAACTGCACGTCCAGCTTGGCCTTGCCGGCGCCCTTGGTGAACACGGTGAAGTGGGTGGGTTTCCCGACCTCCACTCCTGGTGGGAAGGGGATCGAGGCGCCAGGTCAGCATCCTGCCAGCCCAGCTTCCCCCGGGCGCCCTGCACCCACCCGCCACACAGCGCCCCCTGGTGCCATGCAAGGCATCGGGGCTGGCACTGACTGCCTGGGAGAGTGCCCCCCGCCGAGCCCCTGCCCCGCTCCCCCACGCACAGCGCCCCCTGCCAAGCCCCGCCCTGCTCCACCCTGTCCCTGCAAGCACCCCAAGTTCTCTTCAGAGGTCTCCCATCCGGGTGCTGTGCAGGCCCCATACTGCTCAGGGGGGACTGCCAGCCTGGGGGGGGGGGGCCCATCCCCTGACCCGGGGGGTGGGGGCACTGCAGCCTCCTAGCCCATGGACACCCCCTTACCTGTCCTGCTGAGCCCGGGCCCCTCAGCCTTCACCTTGCTGGCGTCGTGGGACGGGTCCACCTTGATGCGGAAGGGGCTGGTGGGGATTTCCTGGGGGGCACAGGAAAGAGAGGGGTGAGAGAAGTCCTGCTGGCTGGAACCTGGGGCTGGGGGGCCAGGATCCCATGGAGAGCCAGACAGGGGGAGACCCTCCTGCTTCTCCTCCTGGAGCCCCCCGCCTACCCGGCAATCGCCCAGCCGGCTCCAACATGCTGCCCCCTCTGGGGTGGAACATGGCAGCTGGGCGGGTGGGCTGGATCCACCAGTGGGGACGTGAATTCGCAGCCATGGGTCCCAGAGCTGCCCCGGCCAGGCCCCTCCAGCAGCACAGATGCCCCCAGGCATGGGGTCTGCGCTGGCCACAGGGCTCCCATCACTCTCCCCCAGGGGCCTCCTCCTTAGCCTGGGACAGCAGCACGCCCAGCCCAGCCCAGCCCAGCCCAGTCCCCACCCCCGCCGGCTCAGGGGGGCAGCCAATGGCAGGTCCCTCCCAGTATCCCCAGTGCCAGGGTGAGAGGTCACAGGGAGCCCCCTACAGAGCCCCTCGAGATGCCCCCCGAGGGGGGGGCACCTGGGGAAAACGGTGGCTTTGACGCTGGTCTGAGCCCCCCTGAGATGAGATGGCCCCATGCGCCATTCCTCTGCCCTGGGCCCAGCATCAGTCCCACACCCGGCTGGCGAAGAGCACCACAATGGTGTAATACCTGGTGCCAGGCCATACCCAGCTGGCGAAGAGCACCATTATGGCGAAATGCCTGGCACCAGTCCATACCTGGTTGGGAAAGAGCACCATGATGGTATAGTGCCTGGCACCAGTCCATATCTGGTTGGCGAAGAGCACCATGATGGTGTAATGCCCGGCGCCAGTCCATACCTGGTTGGCGAAGAGCACCATGATGGTGTAACGCCCGGCGCCTGGCGGCGTGTACTTCACTGTGAATGTGTCGTTGTCATTCTTGATGATGTCAAATTCGATGTCAGCCTCCACTGGTCCCACCACGCCTGGGGCGCACTTGATCCCAATGCTCACATCCCCTGCAACAAAAGCCAAGGCAGCCCCCATCACCGGGGAGCTAGCCAAGCCGCTGTGGGGGCTGACACGCAGGGCGCTGGTCGTGGGGGGCTGGACTGGCTGAGCCCCAGGGGCAGGGGGGCTGGCACACAGTGGGGGCCGGGTAACAGGGGGGGACTTGCTTTCTAGCCCTGGGTAAGGGCGGGGAGGCTGGAGGACACAAGCAGCCCCCATCACCCCCTAGGCCTGCCCCGAGAGACCCTTTGAGGCCAAGGGGCAGCTTGCTCTTCATGCCCCACGTAGCCCGTGGACCCGCAGCCAAGCTGGCCAGTCCAGGCCCCACAAACATGGTGGCGTTTGCAATAGTGGTGTGCCCATCCCACTAGAGATCGGGCTGAGACCCATCACACTCGCTACACACGTGGGCCCCCGAAAGCTATCAGATGGCAGCCCTGACAGCGGTGCCCTGAGCACAGCTAGAGTCCCACGGGGCCGCGCGCCACCCAGCAGAGGGCATGGAGGAGCAGGGACGCCCCACGGCCCCTCGGCCGGCCCTACCTTGCCCGGCCTCGCTACAGTCCACAGTGAAGTAGGTGGGTTCGTTGGCTTTGAGCCCCGTTTTCTCCACGCCGGGGCCGTACACCTTCACCTTCTCTGGGTGGCTGCCCTCACCCACGGTCACCTGCCGGGAGCAACGCGCCGTGTCCATGGGCCCTGGCTAGCCGCGGGGCCCAGCCCCCCACCCCACACCCACAGGGGCCGCTCCATCCTTGGCAGGCTGGGCAGGACGCCCGGGCCAGCTCCTTTGGGACACCGCCGGGAAGGGGGTGTTTCCAAGCCAAGTGGAGGGCTGGGATCCCCCTGAATCCGGAGCCCCCTCAGCGCCCTGCCATTGCCTCGTCGCTCCTCTGGGAGCTTGGCGGGGTGCCTAGCCGGCGGGCACCGGTGCCCGCTCAGTCCCCCACCGGAGGTCCAGCAAGAGGCAGGGTCACTCACCCGGAAGGGGCTCTTGGGGATGTTCACCCCGCCCCAGGAGATGATGATGGTGTGTTTGATGGGCTTGGTGGGCACGTAGACGCAGTGGAAGGTGTTGTCACCGTTGTCCTTGATCTTGATGTCAATGGGGAAGCCCTCAGCATCCTGTGGGCACAACTGGGAGCTCAGCCGCAAGGCGGGCACCAGAGGGCAAAGGTCACCCCCCGCCCCAGGCTGTGTGCAGGCCAGAGAGAGCCACCCCTCCTGCTCCCTGGAGGATCCTCCAGTTCCCCCTGTGGAACCTGGTACTGCATAGGATGGGGCTTTGGCTGGTACCCCACTAGTGCCACATGCTCCGGGGGATTCCTCACTTTGGACTGGATTTATAGCCGGTCTAACTCAGATCAGATCATGGGCCCACCTGGCCCGGTATCCCGCCTGCCTGCTGCTTCGCGCCATGGGCCCACCTGGCCCGGTATCCCGCCTGCCTGCTGCTTCGCGCCGTGGGCCCATCAGGCCCGGTATCTCGCCTGCCTGCTGCTTCGCGCCGTGGGCCCATCCTGGTATCCCGCCTGCCTGCTGCTTCGTGCCGTGGGCCCATCTGGCCTGGTATCCTTCCTGCCTGCTGCTTCACACCATGGGCCCATCTGGCCCGGTATCCCGCCTGCCTGCTGCTTCGCGCCGTGGGCCCATCTGGCCCGGTATCCCGCCTGCCTGCTGCTTCGCGCCGTGGGCCCATCAGGCCCGGTATCTCGCCTGCCTGCTGCTTCGCGCCGTGGGCCCATCTGACCTGGTATCCCGCCTGCCTGCTGCTTCGCGCCGTGGGCCCATCAGGCCCGGTATCTCGCCTGCCTGCTGCTTCGCGCCGTGGGCCCATCTGACCTGGTATCCCGCCTGCCTGCTGCTTCGTGCCGTGGGCCCATCTGGCCTGGTATCCTTCCTGCCTGCTGCTTCACACCATGGGCCCATCTGGCCTGGTATCCCGTCTGCCTGCTGCTTCACGCTGTGGGCCCATCTGACCCGGTACCCCACCTGCCTGCTGCTTCGCTCAGTGGGCCCAACTGATTTTACAGTAAAGATTTTACCGTAAAGATTTTACCATTTCATAGTAAAAATCACAAATGAATCAAACTGTCCCATAGACTCTGCCTGGAGAGAAATTCCAGGCTGCAATAAGCAGAGTACAGCAGTGGGGATGTATTACCGACCGCCTGACCAGGGTGGTGCAGTGACTGTGAAATGCTCAGGAAATTAGAGAAGCTATAAAAATAGAAAACTCAGTAATAACGGGGGATTTCAACTATCCCCATATTGACTGGGTCCACGTCACCTCAGGACGGGATGCAGAGATAAAGTCCCGGAGGCTTTCAAGGACGGCTTCTTGGAGCAGCTGGTCCTGGAACCCACGAGAGCAGAGGCAACTCTGGATTTAGTCCTGAGTGGAGCCCAGGATCAGGCCCCAGAGGGGCTATAGCTGAACGGCGTGGTAATAGCACCAACAGTGTAATTAAACGGAACATCCCGGGGGAAGGAGATCCCACCCCCTCCCGAGGGAACCCATTCCAGGGCTTCACCACCCTCCTCGCGAAAAAGTGTTTCCTAACGTCCAACCTAGACCTCCCCCACTGCAACCTGAGCCCATTGCTCCTCGTTCTGTCATCTGCCACCACTGAGACCAGCCCTGACCCTGGACCCATCTAGCCCCGTCTCCGAGTCTCCAACAGCAGCCGATGCCGGCAGGGAAATGCCCCCAGTGTACCCCACAAGGAGGAACCTGCCCTCTGGGTAATGCTTGGGTCCTCAGCAGAGATTGGCCCTTGGGGCGCTGCCCCGGATGCCCTGCCAGGGCTGGCCCCAGCAAGGTACCCTGCGCTGAGACCCCCACTGGGGCCCCTCCTACCTGGGCATAGATCTTGAGCTCGGCTTTCCCTGCTCCCCGTGCGTCGATGGTGAACTCCGCCGGCTTGTCCACGATGCAGCCGGTGGGCTCCAGGCCGGGCCCGAAGGCCTTCACCTGCCGCGGGAGAGCGGGACCTCAGCCAGGCAGCCCGCCAGGAACGCACGACTGGGCGGGGTGCGCCGTGCCCTGCGTGGGCCGGGCAACAGCTCCCTGCCCCAAAGGGACCCCCCAGGGGAGAGGGGACCCCAGCCTCCCACCACCGAATGCCAGCGCTGCGGGGAGAGAGCCTGTCCCTGCCAGGGTGCATGGGGGGCTGGGACCCCTGGGAACGGGGCTGGGACCCCCCCAAACTCATTTCACCCAGGCCCCATTGCAACTTTTGGATGGCAATGATCTTTACTCTGTGCTGAGACAGCGCCCCCTAGAGGGGAAAAGCCCTGTACCCCATTCCTGACCCCACTGGGCCAGCCAGTCCCCTGCCCTGGAGCCAGATCAGAACCAGCGCCCCCTGGAGGAGAAAGGCCCTATGCCCCATTTCCCGCCCCACTGAGAGAGCCACCCAGCCCCCCCCTCCCCCCTCCAAGAGGATCTGTCCTCAGTTTCCCTAGTTAATTTCAGACTCATCCATCTGGCCAAAGTTTTATAAAATTCCTTCTGTCCCTGTCTCCTGAGACCCACCCCGAGCTGGGCTCCTGGGGGAGGGGACCCCCATGCCTGAGGAGGCAGGGGGAGAGGGGATGAGCCGGAGTGGGGGAGCAGACAGGCGGCAGAAAGGTTGGACTGCAGCTGATGTGTCATAGGCCCTGTACTGCACAGAGCTAATGGAGAGTCTCCTGCAGCTCAAGTGGCAGGGGCAGGGGCTAGGGAGGCCAGAAAGGGCCGGGGCGGCTGTACCTTCTCTGGGAAGTACTCGTTGGTGGCCGGCTTGATGTGTGCGATGAAGGGGCTGTCCTTGATGTCCTCGTCGTCGCAGATGACATGCACGGCGTATTCCCCGGGCTCCGTGGGCCAGTAGCGCACGTCGCACGACCCGTCCCCCTTGTCGTCGCACTCGATCTTCGCCTGCGACGGGCCCTCGATGGAGAAGCCTGCGGGGGAGCCGCGGGCCAGCATCAGCGGCTGGGCCAGGGCCCCCCTCCCACCCCACAGCCGCCACCCCCCACCCAGCCCGCGAGGCCCCGGGACGATGGCAAAGGCTGCCCAAGCCCACCAAAGGGGGGATGCTCAGCAAGTTCCTTCCACGCACCCCGCTCCCCCTGACCCCTTGACCCCCCCCGGACCCCGCCGCCCGCTCCCCCAGATCCCCTCCTCCCCCTGGGGCCCCACTCCCCGCTCCCCCAGACCCCTCGCCCCCCCTGGTCCTGCCACTCACTCCCCCCATATCCCTCCCTCCTTCCCCCCGGGCCCCGCCGCCTGCTCCCTGAAATCCCTTCCTTCTCCAGGGGCTTTGCCGCCACCTCCCCCAGATCCCTCCCTTCCCTCAGGTCTCCATCTCCTGCTCCCCCAGATCCCTTCCACCCCCTAGGGCCCCACTGCCCACTCCTCCAGGTCCCTCCCTGCCGCCCGCCGCCCGCCCTCTTACCCAGGGTCCCCACTTCGGTGCCAATCGCCTCCACCACGAAGTCGGCTGATTTGCCCACCACGCCAGTCTCCAGGCCCGGGCCCCAGGCCCTGACTTTCTGGGTGCCCGGCTCCGGAGCCACCTGCACCTCGAAGGGGCTGCGAAGGAGACAGAGGGTCAGAGCCAGGGGACCCCGGGCGGCCAGGCTGCTGCTCTGCGCCCGGGACACCACTAGCGTAACGAGCGTGACAGGGCTCAGCCACTCCCCGGCTCGAGAGCGCAGAACGACCCTGGGCAGGAATCTGCAGGCAGTGCCGCCAGGGCGCTCCGAGCTCCTCCTCCCCCGCACGTGCGCGTGCAAGGCTCCGGCACTTGTCCAGACACGGCTCCAGCCCCAAGCGCCACGCGCCAGGCCGGTCCCTTACCTGCGGGGGATGCTGTAGCCACCCCAGGAGATGGCCACCACGTATTTGCCAGGCACCATGGGGTAGTAGTCACATTCGTACACCCCCTCGCCAGCCTCCCGCACCTTCACCGGCTCCTCCGTGCCTTCTGCAGAGAGAGGGGCAAGGCGGTGAGAGCCGAACCAGGCCGGGGAGCACCCCGCCCGGCCTGGGCAGTGCGCGCAGCGGGACTGCTGCCCAGCCACCGCGTCCGTTGCCAGTAGGGCAGAACCTGGCGCCTTCCGCTCCAGACACACTGCGCTACAGAGCCGGCCAGTGTGCCATGCTCTGTCCAGCAGGGGGCAGCAGTGAGACTCACCCCCCCCACCCCCGCTCGTCACGTGACTCAGTTTCCCCAGCACTCTGGCCCAGATGCTGCTCTGCCCCGGCTGAGGACAGGCTGACAGAGAGAGACGGATCTTTCCCGTGATGCTCCAGGGCACTGGCCCTCGCCTCCCACCCGGGCCCCACACAGCTTCCCCTCCTGCCCAGCACTCACTCGGCCCCTTCACCACGACCTTGAGCTTGCCACTGCCAGCGCCCTTGGTGTAGACCTTGAAATCAGCCACCTCCTTGACTCGCACGCCCTTGGGCTGGAGGCCACGGCCCGTGGCCCGGCAGGCATTGGGGTTGCAGGCTGTGGGGATAGAGAAGAGAGAGCTTAGTGGGGAGGTGCCCCGGCTGCCACCCCCCTGCTCCTCACCCAGGTCACCCAGCTGGCTTGCTGGCCTGGGCCTGGGGGCTGCACTGGGCCCGAGGCTGGGAAGCAGCTTGCCCTCTGCGTGGCATGTGCGGTGGACCAGCACCCGGCCATGTCACTTGGAAGATCTCACATCCCGGCTGGCCTAGACCCCCTGCAGCCGGGGCACCCAGGTGTCTGTGCCCAGGCCAGGCAGCCTGTAGGCCCACAGCAGGGGCTGGAGAAGGATTAAACACACACACACACACAGAGAGCCTGCAAAGGGCAAGGGGCTGTCTCACAAGGGGGCAGACAGACCTAGCCTGGAGGGGGAGGATGGGGGGGGGGAGTGGGGAGACGCTATTGACGTAATCTGGGACCCTATAGATCATCATTGCAACCAAGGTCCTGTAGTGGCACCAAATCTTCTATAAAGGGGGTCAAATAAGGTGCCTAAGACAAGGTTGGGGTTTGCTGATTAGGATTATGCTGTCTATATGTGTGAATCGTTGTTGTATTTAAAGTTATAAGTATTGGCTCTCTACTGTCTGTAGTTCAAACTTGTCCTATGCTTCTGGGTGACACCCCGGACACGTTGGTGTCAGCTCTGCCTAGCCGGCTGGATGGCCCATGAAGGACCATCAGTGACACACCTGACCCACTGAGAGAAGGCAGATACACCTTGCGACTTAGCCAGGTACGCAGGGACCTGCCTATGGACAGACGGCTGAGGGTTTTCGAGGCTGTGTGAGGGGCAGCTTGTCTCTGGGACAAGGAAAGCAGAGACCACATGGCAGGAAACTATAAAAAGCTGCAGCAGCTCCTCCATCTTGTCGTCAATCCTGCTTCTGCCCTCTGGAGGGACTTGGCTACACGGAAGCTCTGAACCAAGGACTGAACGACCCCTCCCAGCTGGGGACGTTCTCCAGAGACTGGATTTGAACCTGCCGTTTATTCCATCACTGCCACAAGCCTGAACTAAGAACTTGGCCATCACTGGATGTGATTGATTCCATTTCACCAATTCTAGCTCTCATCTGTATCTTTTCCTTTTATGAATAAACCTTTAGATTTTGGATTGGCAACAGCGAGATTTGTGGGTAAGATCTGACTTGTATATTGACCTGGGTCTGGGGCTTGGACCTTTGGGATCGAGAGAACAGTTTTTCTTTCATTGGGGTGTTGGTTTTCATAACCATTCGCCCCCATAACGCCCCCTGGTGGAGATACTGGGAAACTGGAGTGTCGAAGGGAATTGCTTGTGTGACTTATGGTTAGCCAGTGGGGTAAAACCAAAGTCCTCTCCATCTGGCTGGTTTGGTTTGCCTTAGAGGAGGAAAAACCCCAGCCTGGGGCTGTAACTGCCCTGCTTGAAGCAATTTGTCCTGAATTGGCACTCTCCGTTGGGTCCCACCAGAACCAGCAGCGTTACAGTCCGAGTTTGTCCATAGGCAGCTCCCTGCACACCTGGCTGAGTCGCAAGGCGTGTCTGCCTTCTCTCAATGGGTCAATTGTAAAGATGCCACAGGATTCTTTGCCACTTTTACAGATCCAGACTAACACGGCGACCCCTCTGATACTTTATTCACACAAGCTCTGGCAAATGTGTGGAACCCAATTAACATAGTCAATGTAGATATTAATGTTGTCCATAGTATAGGAATCTTGGCAGTTAGTCGTGAAAGCAATATGGTAGTGTGCCTCAGTTTCCCTTTTCATACAGCACATTAGGTCTGGAATGTCTTTTCCCCAGTGAAAAGTTTCAAGCCTGTTTACAGGCACTAACTGTGAAACATCAGTATTACAAGGCCTTTTTAACATAAAGTGTGTTTTTATGTATCACTCTGAGCAGGTTTAAGAGTTTTTTCATAAGATTAGGCACATTGTACATTTTTACAGTTCTTGTTAATAGCAACACATTAGTTCAAAAATTACCATGAGCAATAATAACAAATTCATTGCAAGTGTCCATCTACAGTCAGAAGTAGGAGTGGCTGGGTCATTACACATACTGAATCTATTTCCCTAAGTTAAGTTTCAGAGTAACAGCCGTGTTAGCTGTATTCGCAAAAAGAAAAGGAGGATTTGTGGCACCTTAGAGACTAACCAATTTATTTGAGCATGAGCTTTCGTGAGCTACAGCTCACTTCATCAGATGTAGCTCACGAAAGCTCATGCTCAAATAAATTGGTTAGTCTCTAAGGTGCCACAAGTCCTCCTTTTCTTTTTCCCTAAGTTAAGTATCCTCACACCTTCTTGTCAACTGTCTAAATGGGCCATCTTGATTATCACTACAGAAGTTTTTTTCTCCTGCTGATAATAGCTCTTCTTAACTAATTAGCCTCTCTCAGTTTGTATGGCAACTTCCAACTTATCTGTATGTATAGATCTATCTTCTTACTATAGGTTCCATTCTATGCATCTGATGCTCAAATAAATTGGTTAGTCTCTAAGGTGCCACAAGTCCTCCTTTTCTTTTTGTGGATACAGACTAACACGGCTGCTACTCTGAAACCTGTCATCTACAGTCATGTTTGTCATGCCACACCTTTGGCTCAATACCATTGGGGTTTTGGCATTTTAGGGTTAACCTGTGGCTTCCCTTTATAAAATTAAGTTCTCTTTTTCCTCCTTGTCCTGAAGGATCAAACCCTGATTTCTCTTGCTTAACAGAATTCACTGGCCGGTTGGGTGTGCTCTCTGTGCTAACAGCTATTAGCAAGTCCTTCTTCTCCCTGCCAGCCAAGTAATTTGCGTTATCCCAGACAGGAGCCAGTTCACCAGTTTTCAGATCCTAAACTGCTACCAATTCCAAGGCTGGACTCTGTTTTAAAGAGATACCGTCCATTTTCACTAACAAGCTATACTCTGTGGTCCTTCCATTACCAACCTCTGATTCCACATGGGATTAGATGTTAAGTTCACCAAGATACCACAAGTCATACCCAAAGTGCCTGGAGATGACAGTTTACCGGCCATCCCCTGCATTCTCAAGAGATTAACTGCCCAGCTGTTCTGCTCTGCAGACTCAGCTACCCTGTCTTCCCTCTGAACCGGAGACACAGACTGTTCACTTACCGAATCAGCATGAGACACTCCTCTCTCGACAACCTTGTCTCCCCCACAAGCTGGCCAAACCCAGCCACTTGGTTATAGGACTGTTCAACTTTCTTAACAGCTCTCACTCCATCTGAGACCTTCTCAGAGCTCTCCACACTGGATCTTTCAACAGGAAAGTCAGTGGATCCATTCACAGCAGAAAATGTCCAGCTGTTAGGAACTGAAACTTTCTTGGTTAAATCACTTTCACACCCTTCAGTTGCTGTAAACTGCTTGCAAAGACTCCATGAGGATTCCTTTCCCTAGGGGCTTTTCTATGCAACAATTCACCCCTCACAGAAATTCTGCCTTTTCCCTCTTCACCTAGGGCTTGCTCTAGAGGAACACTTTCCTGAGCAATAACAGACTCTTTCTGGGTCTCCCTTACATCCAGAATCACCTCTGGCCCATCAGGCGGATTCCTACACAATCCCCTTTCAGGCAAACTGACAGATTTCCTAGATAAAAAGGTCAGAAGCATTCTCCTTCCCTTTGCCACACACAAGTTCAGGAATCTTTTCCTTCTTGCTACAGGTTTCCACACGCTCAGTAGGTAACACAATCAAATCCCCTTCATGCTCTCCTTGTGCCCTGACTAGGATCTCACCCTGATCAGACAGAGTTGCGACACCCTTTCCCAGCCACACACTAGCAACGGGCAAAATACAAGCACCAGAATTGTCTGGTCTCTGGGATTTCGCCATGACACTGACTGGATGCAACCTAGTTACAGGGCCATTCTCCCGAGCAGACACAAACTTAGGACCCTTCCCATCCTGGGCTTTAGCTGAATCCAGAACCAACTCTGAGACAACTGCACCATTCTCAACCATCACAGGCTGAATGGCCCCTTCTGTCTGCTCCACAGACAAAGAAGAGCCGGAGACACATTCTCCTTTCCCAGACACCCAGCTTGGGATCTCATTCCCCTGGCCCCAGCACACAAGGCTGCTCACAGACAACTGCTTGGAGACCGGGGTAGCTCCCTCCATAGGCAAGTCAATACCCCTGACAGACACGTTTCCTTCACTGTCCCAATTCTCCACCCAGGTAATAGGTAAGGTCCAGGGACACTCATCTTCCACTCTCCTCGCCTTCCCACCCTGCTGACTAGACAAAGCCATCAGCTCACAAGGCCGCCTAGGCTCATCCAAACTTTCCTTACCAGGCACATTGCCACTCCCAACAGATAACCTGCTGCTCTTTTCACTACTCTGAGGTACTTCCAGCAAATCACAGTTACCTTTTCCAGGTTCACTTTTACAAGCTGTACTAGCCAACAATCCATCACCCATCAAAAATCGACCCTTTCCTTCCTCAGTTAGGGCTTCCACCTGACCATCCACTTTCATCTGCTCCTGAGAAACATTGTCCTGACCAATGAGTTCTTTCTGCTCTTTATCTAACTCCAGATTCACTTCTGAGACGTTAGACAGACATTCCGAAACCTCATTCACAGACAAACTGCTCTTTTCCTTAGACAAACCTTCGGAGAAACCCGCCCCAGGCAAATCATTGCCCATGATAGACACAGGTTTAAGATCATTCCTTTCCTGTGACTGGCTACCTGGACTGAACAAAGCTTTAATATTTTCCCCAATCAAAAGATCCTTAGGCAGTAACTTCCTTATACCAACTATAACTTCATGTTTCAGAGTAACAGCCGTGTTAGTCCGTATTCACAAAAAGAAAAGGAGGACTTGTGGCACCTTAGAGACTAACCCATTTATTTGAGCACAAGCTTTCGTGAGCTACAGCTCACTTCATCCGATGCATACATATAACTTCATGCTTAGAACCATCCCATTCAAGGTGGATTCTGGCTAAAGGCACGCTTACAGTAAACTCACAGAGGACTACAACATTCACACTATGATTTGGTGAGTAATCTTCCTCTTTCACTAGATCTGCTTTAACAAGAGTGATGTTAGAAGCCATAATTTGCCCTAAACAGCTTTTACCATTGACTTTTACACTCTCTGAATTTTTCACCACAACTCCCATCCAGAGCATTGGCACAATGTAGGGGGCCACCCTCTACTGAACTCACAGTAAGAGCATTTACATATAAGGTGGCAGTGTTGGGGTACATTTGGTTACACCCAGACAACTGCTCAGAGTCATACAACGTACCAACATTGTTATAAACTGGACTTCCAAGAGGATACAGTTTCTGCTCTTCTTCCATTGCTTTTTTGACTGGAAGCAGAAGTCTGGGCGTCTTCTGTTGCATCTGGTGAGCTTTCTTCTTCCTTTCATCAGCGTATTTTTCAAATTCAACATTCCTTTCTTTGGCTTCTTTCTCCAGCTGGGCCAAGGCTTGCTTCGCTCTCATTCGAATATCTGCCAGTTTTTGTTCATGCTCAAGTTGCAGATTACTTGCTGCCTTCTGCATTCTAATTGCTTCTGCAGCCTCAGGTAAGACCTGTGCTCCTGCCTTCTGATCACTGGCCATTAACAGAGCTCTCAGTTCTTGATTTGTAGCTTTCTTTCTAAAGCTTATCCTCTTTTCTGAACACAAATCTTTCAGGGCTTTTTTGTCAAGCCCCTCATATGCTCTTTGCTCACCCATTGCAACTGCTCTTTAACCAACCAAACTCTCAATACCAAAAGTCAAATTTGGATAGTGTGGGGTTCTGAACCAAAGCTTAATTGACCTGGTTCTGTGGATCCTAGCACGACTACGCCACTGTAATGATGCTGGTTCTGGCAGGACCCAACGGAGAGTGCCAATTCAGGACAAATTGCTTCAAGCAGGGCAGTTACAGCCCCAGGCTGGGGTAGTTTTTCCACCTCTAAGGCACCAAACCAGCTAGACAGAGAGGACTTTGGTTTTACCCCACCGGCTAACCACAAGTCACACAAGCAATTCCCTTAGACACTCCAGTTCCCCAGTATCACCGCCAGGGCCACCCGTTATGGGGGTGAATGGTTATGAAAACCAATACCCCAGTGAAAGAAAAACGGTTCTCTCGATCCCAAAGGACCAAGCCCCAGACCCAGGTCAATATACAAGTCAGATCTTACCCACAAATCCCGCTGTTGCCAGTCCTTTAGAATCTAAAATCTAAAGGTTTATTCATAAAAGGAAAAGATACAGACGAGAGCTAGAATCGGTGAAATGGAATCAATGACATCCAGTGATGGCCAAGTTCTTGGTTCAGGCTTGCAGCAGTGATGGAATAAACGACAGGTTCAAATCCAGTCTCTGGAGAACGTCCCCAGCTGGGAGGGGTCGTTCAGTCCTTGGTTCAGAGCTTCCGTGTAGCCAAGTCCCTCCAGAGGGCAGAAGCAGGATTGACGACAAGATGGAGGAGCTGCCGCAGCTTTTCTCAGTCTCCTGCCAGGTGGTCTCTGCTTTCCTTGTCCCAGAGACAAGCTGCCCCTCACACGGCCTGAAAAACCCTC
The DNA here is from genome assembly GCF_965152235.1 of Eretmochelys imbricata. Classification (NCBI taxonomy): domain Eukaryota; kingdom Metazoa; phylum Chordata; order Testudines; family Cheloniidae; genus Eretmochelys; species Eretmochelys imbricata. The sequence continues at coordinate 356,049,091 of NC_135572.1, forward strand.
AGCCGTCTGTCCGTAGGCAGGTCCCTGCGTACCTGGCTAAGTCGCAAGGTGTATCTGCCTTCTCTCAATGGGTCAGGTGTGTCGCTGATGGTCCTTCATGGGCCATCCAGCCGGCTAGGCAGAGCTGACACCAACGTGTCTGGGGTGTCACCCAGAAGCACAGCACAAGTTTGAACTACAGACAGTAGAGAGCCAATACTTATAACTGTAAATACAACGATACACACAAGCAGACAGCATATTCCTAAGCAGCAAACCCCAACCTTGTCTTAGACACCTTATTTGACCCACTTTATAGAAGATTTGGTGCCACTACAGGACCTTGGTTGCAACGATGATCTATACGGTCCCAGTTCATGTCAATAACGTCACAGGGGGGTGGAGAGGCACAGAGCTGGGGGAAGAAATGGAGGGGCAGGGCTAGCAGCAATGAGGGGCACTGAGCAATGGGAGAGGTGGCAGCTCCCAGCAGGCTGCAAGGGCATCCTAACCCCGGCTTGCCCTGTGCCTCCGTTTACCCATCTGAAGAATGGAGCCCCCCACCACACCCCTGGCGAGCTAAGGAATATCTGGGGCTGTTATATGTAGACCACTGGCGAAAGGGGGGTGCAGCACAGAACCCAGGGCATGGGCTAGAGGGGACCTAGCAGGCCCACCCCACTGGCCCCAGCCCGGCAGCACCATTCCCCCCACTCCTGCCAGTGTCCCAGAGACCCCACCCCTGGCTCGCTGCCCTCCTCCTGGGGGAGGCACTGTGCCGCGTAACCCCCGCTGTGCGGGCATCCAGCCGGCCAGGAGCTGTTGGACCCTCCTGGCCTGCGGAGCTGGAGCTGGTCTGCCTGGGACCTGGGGGGCACCGTCAGGGGCCTGGCTCCCCCACGGGTGGGGCTGAGTGTGAACGGGGCGGGGGAAGCCATCTCAGGGCGGCCCAGCAGCGGGAGGAAGCCACGGTGAGTCAGGGATTCCTGTTTGCGTGGTGGGACTGGGGCTGGCGGGATGGGGAGGTCGCCCGGGGCTTCCGGGTCACAGAGCAGCCCCGGGCGCTGCATACCAGGAACAGGTGTCTCCTGGCCGGCAGGGGGATCAGCACCACCACTGCGGTGTGGGGGGGGTGTTAAGAGCCCCCCTTCCCACGGGCTGCAGAAGACAGGGCACAGCAACCCCGTGGGGCAGAGGCTGTCCGGGGCAGAGTGCTGCAGAGCACCCAGCAGAGGCAGAGGCTGCCATAGAATCATAGAATATCAGGGTTGGGAGAGACCTCTGGAGGTCATCTAGTCCAACCCCCTGCTCCAAGCAGGACCAATCCCCAATTAAATCATCCCAGCCAGGGCTTTGTCAAGCCTGACCTTAAAAATAACTAAGGAAGGAGATTCCACCACCTCCCTAGGTAATGCATTCCAGTGTTTCACCACCCTCATAGTGAAATAGTTTTTCCTAATATCCAACCTAGACCTCCCCCACTGCAACTTGAGACCATTACTCCTCGTTCTGTCATCTGCTACCACTGAGAACAGTCTAGAGCCATCCTCTCTGGAACCCCCTTTCAGGTAGTTGAAAGCAGCTATCAAATCCCCCTCATTCTTCTCTTCTGCAGACTAAACAATCCCAGTTCCCTCAGCCTCTTCTCGTAAATCATGTATTCCAGTCCCCTAATCATTTTTGTTGCCCTCCGCTGGACTCTTTCCAATTTATCCACATCCTTCTTGTAGTGTGGGGCCCAAAACTGGACACAGTACTCCAGATGAGGCCTCACCAATGTCGAATAGAGGGGAACGATCACGTCCCTCGATCTGCTGGCAATGCCCCTACTTATACATCCCAAAATGCCACTGGCCTTCTTGGCAACAAGGGCACACTGCTGACTCATATCCAGCTTCTCATCCACTGTAACCCCTAGGTCCTTTTCTGCAGAACTGCTGCCGAGCCATTCGGCCCCTAGTCTGTAGCGGTGCATGGGATTCTTCCGTCTTAAGTGCAGGACTCTGCACTTGTCCTTGTTGAACCTCATCAGATTTCTTTTGGCCCCATCCTCCAATTTGTCTAGGGCCCTCTGTATCCTATCCCTGCCCTCCAGCGTATCTACCTCTCCTCCCAGTTTAGTGTCATCTGCAAACTTGCTGAGGGTGCAATCCACACCATCCTCCAGATCATTAATGAAGATATTGAACAAAACCGGCCCCAGGACCGACCCTTGGGGCACTCCACTTAATACCGGCTGCCAACTAGACCTGGAGCCATTGATCACTACCCGTTGAGCCCGACAATCTAGCCAGCTTTCTATCCACCTTATAGTCCATTCATCGAACCCATACTTCTTTAACTTGTTGGCAAGAATACTGTGGGAGACCGTGTCAAAAGCTTTGCTAAAATCAAGGAACAACACATCCACCGCTTTCCCCTCATCCACAGAGCCAGTTATCTTGTCATAGAAGGCAGTTAGATTAGTCAGGCATGACCTTCCCTTGGTGAATCCATGCTGACTGTTCCCTACCACCCCGCTCTCTGACCAGGGTCGCCTCTGTGCCCCGCTCCCAGCCCTGGCATCAGGGATCCCCCAGCCCCACTGGCTTTTCGGGGAGGGGTCAGCCAGCACCTCCTGGTGGGCTGTTGGGCTGGCATGGAGGGTGGGCACCAGCGAGGGGGCACGGGGCAGGCTCTCACCTTCGGAGATGTTGACGGCGAAGGGGCTCCGGGGGATCTGGGTGCCGGCGAAGGTGACGCAGATGGTGTGGGGTCCCTCCAGCACGGGCCGGTAGGTGCAGCGGAAGGTGCTGTCACCTTTGTCCTCCAGCACCACCTCCACGGTGTCGCGCCGGCCCTGCGGGTCCACGATGACCACGCCCACGTCACCCGTGCCCGCACCTGGCACAGACAGGCAGCGTGAGTGCCAGACCCTGGCAGGGCTCCGCCAGCCCTCCCAGGCCCTGGCCTCCGCCCCACACCCCTACCTGCTGTGTAGATGTCGAAGTAGGTGGGCTTGTTGGCCACGTTTCCCACGGGCTCCAGGCCGGGCCCCCGTGCGGTCACCTTGTTGGCATCGCCCAGCGCCATGCCCACATGGACATTGAAAGGGCTCTTGTCGATGTTCTGCCCGGCAAACAGCACCGTGACCTGGGCCAAGAGAGCGCTGGGTGAATCCCTGCCTGGGCCCCAGGGAGCGGGCGAGGGGTCAGCCGCGGCGAGGGGGGCACTGGGGCGGCGGCAGAGCCCCCTGGCCAGGAGGGGGCTGGGCTTCTGTTTGCATAGGGCTTGTGACCTGCCAGAGCACTTCCCGGCCTGAACGCTCCTGAATGCGGCCACCTCTGGGGGGGGACACGGCAGCGAGGGCAGGAGAACCCCGCATCCAGCAATCGAACAGCCCCCTGTGACTGACATAACCTGTGACCGGGTAGATCATATATATATTTGCAGAAAATATTGTACAGAGGTTGTCGTGTGAGGTGTCATGGACAGGTTAGGATTGGCTGGGTAGGATTATGCTGTCTGTATGGGTGTATCATAGTTGAAGTGATGAACATTGGCTATGTACCTGTACCTCAATGTGCTTGATTCTAAGTAGCCTCAGGGAAGCATTTGGTCAGCTTCTTGAGAAGGGACTATTCTCAGTAAGTGCCCAGTCAAGAAACACTTAACTGACAGTGGACCTTGGGAGAAGCCGATCTACATCTGAGTTCTCCTGGGAGCCTTCAAACTAAGTAGGGGGGATTTGACAGCAGCCTACTGAAGGGGGGTCCAAAGAGGATGGAGCTCGGCTGGTCTCAGTCGTGGCAGATGACAGAACAAGGAGCAATGGTCTCAAGTTGCAGTGCGGGAGGTTTAGGTTGGATATTAGGAAAAACTTTTTCACTAGGAGGGTGGTGAAGCACCAGAATGGGTTCCCTAGGGAGGTGGTGGAATCTCCTTCCTTTGAGGTTTTTAAGGTCAGGCTTGACAGAGCCCTGGCTGGGATGATTTAGTTGGGGATTGGTCCTGCTTTGAGCAGGGGGTTGGACTAGATGACCTCCTGAGGTCTCTTCCAACCCTGATAGTCTATGATTCGAACATGTAAACAATGGCGTCGGCCTGTAGACAGCTGAGTCATGCAGGGACATGTGACTTGCCCACGTGACTCCAAACGCCATCTTGGTGCTGTGAGGGAACCTGCCACTGGAGGAGACGATAAAAGGCAGCTGCCTCATCTCCACGTGGTCTTCAGTCCTGCTTCCTGCCTCTGGAGGGACCTTGCTACAAACTGAAGCTCTGAGCCAAGGACTGAACGACCCCTCCCAGCTGGGGACATTCTCCAGAGACTGGATTTGAACCTGCCGTTTATTCCATCACTGCCACAAGCCTGAACCAAGAACTTGGCCATCACTGGCTGTCATTGATTCCATCTCACCCATCCTAGCTCTCATCTCTATCTTTTTTCCTTTTATGAATAAACCTTTAGATTTTAGATGCTAAAGGATTGGCAACAGCGGGATTTGTGGGTAAGATCTGATTTGTATATTGACCTGGGTCTGGGGCTTGGTCCTTTGGGATCGGGAGAACCGTTTTCCTTTCACTGGGGTCTTGGTTTTCATAACCAGTCGTCCCCATAACAAGTGGCCCTGGTGGTGATACTGGGGAACTGGAGTGTCGAAGGGAATTGCTTGTGTGACTTGTGGTTAGCCGGTGGGGTGAGACCGAAGTCCTCTCTGTCTGGCTGGTTTGGTGCCTTAGAGGTGGAGACCCACCAGTCCGGGGCTGTAACTGCCCTGCTTGAAGCAATTTGTCCTGAATTGGCACTCTCCGTTGTGTCCTGCCAGAGGCCGCATCGTTACACCCCCCGGGACATGGGGAGCCCCCCCAACCCTCACACAGCAGCTGTGTGGCCCTGGACAGAGGGGCCGACAGGGCCCAGCCACCGGTACCAGCCCTTCCCCGTCCCACAGCACCAGCTGGGGGCTCCAGCCGGGCGGGCAGCTCACCTTGTGCAGCCCAGCCACCTTGGGCACATAGGTCACCGAGTACGTCCGCTTCTTGTCGTTGTTGGGGACCACCTTGGCCTGCGGAGGAAGGCCCCAGAGGTGAGGCTGGGGCAGAGGCTATGCCGGGGGGGCTGTTCCCCAGCACCCCACCCTCAGGAGGGCCCCAGCCGTGCCCAGCTGTGCCCCAGGGCGACTCACTCACATGGTGCCCACCAGAGAGAGGAGAGCAGCAAGGTGCAGGGCATCATTGAGAGTCACACAGGGAATCAGGGTCAGAGCTGGTGATAGAACCGAGGAATCCTGGTTCCCAGACCCCTGCTCTAACCCCCCAGGACCCAACCCAACCCACCCCCCTCCGAGCTGGGGTTAGAACCCAGGCGTCCTGGCTCCCAGCCCCCAGCTCTGACCCACCAGAACCCAGTCCCCTCCCAGAGCTGGGGATAGAACCCAGGCGTCCTGGCTCCCAGACCCCCAGGTCTAACCACTAGACCCAGCTGCTCAGAGCTCCTGCTCTCTGTTTGCCCTGGCCCCACCAGGGGGATCCCCAGGGCAGGGGGTGCGGGAGTGGCAGGCCGGCCCCCAGGAGCCCCTACCTCCTCGGTGTGTCCCTCGGGGTCCTCGATGTAGACCAGCACCTCGCCCAGCCCCGCCTCCAGGGTCTCCACCGTGAACTGGGCCGGCTTCAGCACTGTGTTCCCGTGGGGCTCGATCCCTGCGGCGCCGGGACAGTGGAGCTCAGAGGGGGGGCACCAGCCGGGGCTGCTCCCCCATAGCCCTGCCCGGAGCGCTTCTACCCCTCCCCCACAGCCCCAGTTCCTGCCCCTCTCCCTGCCCCTCCCCCACACCCAGTTCCCTGCCCCTCCCCTGCTCCCAGTTCCTGCCCCCATCCTGCCCTGTCCAGTTGTGCCTGCTCCCCCCCCCTGCAGCCCTGGCTCCCAGGGGCCCCTCCCACGTGGGGCAGGGCGTTATGGAGCAGGTAGCCCTGTCCCAGGCCCCCCCAGCCCCAGGGGTGGGGCCCTACCGGGGCCGTAGGCAATGGCCTTCTTGGGGTTCAGCTGCTTGGAGCGCAGGGGGGCCCCGGGCTTCAGCTTGGCCTTGGGGAACTGGGACAGGTAGGTCATGACGGAGTGTTCGTCCACGTCGGGGTCCACGATCTCCTCCGGGGCGATCACCTGGGGGGAGGGAGCGGGGCCTGTGCTCAGGGCGTGCCCCCGAGGGCCCCCCAGCCCCACCGAGAGCCCCCCCGCCCCGATGCGCCCCTGCCCCCAGGAGCCCCCCAGCCCCACCGAGAGCCCCCCCGTCCCGATGCGCCCCTGCCCCCAGGAGCCCCCCAGCCCCACCGAGAGCCCCCCTGCCCCGATGCGCCCCTGCCCCCAGGAGCCCCCCAGCCCCACCGACAGCCCCCCGCTCGACACGCCCCTGCCCCCGAGAGCCTCCCATCCCCACCGAGAGCCCCCCACCTGACGCGCCCCTGCCCCCGAGAGCCAACATCCAGAGCCCCCCAGCCCCCCCCAAGAGCCCCCCACCCGACGCGCCCCTGCCCCCGAGAGCCCCCCATCCCCACCGAGAGCCCCCGGCCCCGACATGCCCCTGTCCCCGAGAACTCCCCAGCCCCACCAAGAGCCCTGAGCCCCAACACGCCCCTGCCCCCTAGAGCCGACACCCAGATCTCCCCAGCCCCACCGAGAGCCCCCCGCTCTGACGCACCCCTGCCACTGAGAGCTCCCCCAACCCCACAGAGAACCCCCCAGCCCCAACATGCCCCCCCAGAGCTCCCAGCCTCCTAAGAGCCCCCAGCCCCAATGTGCTGCCCCCAGGGCTCCGTTGCCCCCCAATCCTGACTGCGGGGGGGGCCGAGGGGGCAGAAAATGTCAACCTGGGTTCCCAGCAGCTGGCCAGTGTGTTGGGGGCCGTGCCAGGTGCTGAGTGGGAGCCACCAACCCCTTCACCCTGAGGTGCCAGTGTAACACCCCCTTCCGCTGCCCCGGATGCATTCCCCAGCGCAGGGACAGGCCCTGTCTGGGTCCCTAACAAGGCTGGGGTGACACCCAGGCCCACCCAGCCCCAGGGGCAACTCTCCCATGTATACCCTGAGATGGGAAGCAGGCCCGACTGGTTCCCGGGGTGCTGGCTGGGGGAGCTGTGTCCATGCCTGGCTTCCCCGCCTGCCCCCAGCCCAGAGAACAGCCCCGGAGTGCCCAGGGTTGCCCCCCATCTGGCCCCCATGCGGGTGGGGGGGGTGTGCCCCAGCCCAGAAATGGCCCCAGAGTGCCCAGGGGTGCCCCCCCGTCTGGCCCCCATGCGGTGGGGGGTGTGCCCCAGCCCAGAAACGGCCCCAGAGTGCCCAGGGGTGCCCCCCGGTCTGGCCCCCATGCGGGGGGGGGTGTGCCCCAGCCCAGAGAACGGCCCCAGAGTGCCCAGGGGTGCCCCCCACCGAGAGCCCCCCCGCCTCGACACGCCCCTGCCCCCGAGAGCCCCCCAGCCCCACCGAGAGACCCCCCGCCCTGACACACCCCTGCCCCCGGGAACCCCCAGCCCCACCAAGAGTCCCCCAATCAAAGAATGGCCCCAGAGTGCCCAGGGGTGCCCCCCGTCTGGGTCCCGTACCTGGGGCACGCCCAGCCAATCGTCCGCTTGCTGCATGGCTTCCCGGGCATTCTCCACCGGCTGGTTGGGGTCCCAGGTCTCCCAGTCCGGGCACAGGCCTATGGGGCAGGAGTTCGGGAGACGGAGTCAGACCGGCGGGCGGGGCGGGCACGGCCTTGGCAGAGAGATACGTCTCGCCAGGAGCCCTGCTGACAATGGGGCATTGTGGGCTTCCCTGGCACTGTGCCAGCTCTGGTCTGGGGGCTCCTGGATCCCTGCTGGGGTCTCCACAGGCATGGGAGTCCCCCACTCTTGCAGGGGGGAGGAGACAAACAGGATCCAGATTCCTGTGCCCCCGATTGGACTCAGGACGGCTCCTTCCTTGCTCCTGTCCAGCCTAGAGCTGCCTGCGGAGGGAGTGCGCCGAGTGGTAGAGCCAGGCCTGGCCCTGTGCGTGCCTCAGTTTCCCCATCTGGGCCATGCAGCAGGCACGGGTGTATTGGCCCGGCCAGGCTGGGAACGTGTTGGGAGCTTGGCGCTCCCAGGCAGTGAGAGCTGGCAAAGGGCAGAGAACTGGACTGTTCCAAATATTAGGCTCAGAGCGATGTGCCCGTTGGTGCCACGCCCAGAGCCGCCCTCCACGTGGTGCTGCGCTCCCCCCTACCCTGCCCAGTGGCACCCAAGGTGTCTGGCTAAGCCCGGCCGCTGCCAGGTACCATGTCCCCAGCGCTGAAATGCAGCCCCCTCTGGGGTGGGATGCAGCAGCTGTCTGCCAGAGCAGGGCAGCCGGGCAGGATGGGAAGAGGAGATGGCAGGCCTACAAGCCGTGTGCGCAGGGGGACAGGGAGATGGAGGACCCCCAAGCTGCGGGGGGATAGGGAGATGGGGTCCCCCCAAGCCATGTGCGCAGGGGGAGGGGGAGCTGGGGGACCGCCAAGCCGTGGAGGGGGAATGGGGAGATGGGGGCCCACAAGCCATGTGTGCATGGGGGACAGGGACCTGTGGGATCCCCAAGTCATGTGCGCAGGGGGACAGGGAGCCCATGGACCCCCAAGCTGGGGGGGGGGCGCACCTGTGTGTGTACCTGTGGCGGGGGGGGGGCGCATCTTGAATGGGGGCACATATCTGGGGGGGGATTTGCACTGCCGTGTGCTGTGGGGTCTGCATGTTGGGAGTGGGGGAAGGGCAGGGCATGGCCTTGTGTGTTGAGTGTGGTGCACAGGCCCTGGGGGGGTTCCGGGGGGGGCTGTGTGTGCTGGGGGGGTGCTGTACAGGGAGTGGGGGGCAGGTGTGTACAGTGTGTGGATATCGGAGCTGGGTGTCTGTCGGGGGGATGGGGGTGTCTGCGGGGGTGAACAGGGGATGTCTGTAGGGGTCTTTGTATAGGTGGGTGTCTGTAGGGTGTGTGTGTAGGGGAGTGTACTGGGTGTGGGTATATAGTGGATGTCTGGGGGTGTACAGGGCAGGGGGGTGTACAGGGGGTGTACTAGGCACGTGTACAGGGCTACAGGGTGGGTACAGGGCAGGAACAAGGGTGTGGGGGGCATACAGGGAGGTATGGGAATGTATGGGTGGCATATGGGGGAACAGGGGAGGTACAGGGGCATATGCGGGGTGTGCGGCATATGGGGAGTACAGGGGGCATATGGAGGGGTACAGGGATACGGGGGGTACAGGGCAGGTACAGGGGGGTCCGAGGCAGGTACAGGGGGTATGAGGGTGTATGGGTGGATCTGGGGCAGGTATGGGGGGGTACAGGGCAGGTATGAGGACGGGGGGACAGGGGATATGGGAGGATCCGGGGCAGGGTTGAGAGGGTCCAGGGGTGTATGGGTGGATACAGGGGGTCTGGGGCAGGTCAGGGGGGTGCAGGGGATACGGTGTGGCAGGGGGTCCAAGGGTGTATGGTGGATACGGGGGGTCCGGGGCAGGTCAGGGGATATGGTGGGGTCCAGCGGGTCCAGGGGTGTATGGGTGGATATGGGGGGTCCAGGGCAGGTATGGGGGTTCAAGGGGGGTATGGGTGGATACGGAGGGTCCGGGGCAGGTATGGGAGGTCCAGGGGGGTATGGGTGGATCCAGGGAGTCCGGGGCAGGTCCAGGGAGTCACTCACCCGGGGCGCAGTTGTCCACCAGGGCGCCCAGGGCTTTGCCGTCCTGCCAGTCCCGGTGGAAGTTGGTGATGGGCAGCTGGGGCACCTTGTTCTGGATCCAGCCCAGCAGCCGCTGCTTCGGCGTCTGCTTCTTGGCGTCCTCCTCGTCCTCGTCCTCCCACATGGGCATGGAGATGGAGTAGTGCAGGATCAGCGTCCACACCAGCCCCAGGATCAGCTTCAGGTTCCCGTCCACGATGGCTTTACTGTCTGTGGGGACAGGGGGGTCAGGCAGGGGGCGCCGGCTGCCCCTTGGTGGGGGGGTCTCACGGGCATCAGCAGCCCCCTTGTGGGCATCGGGCCGGGATCACCCGGGACATGGCTGGCAGGTGCAAAGCAGCCCCCCCGGCGCCCCTCACACCCGACCCGCAGCCCCATCCTGCCCCCTGTCCTGGGGGAGAGCCAGAGACAACTTGCTCAGGGCGGGGGCAGGGGGGAAAGATCCCCATCGCCAGTACTCCCCCCACCCCAACAGTATCCTCAAACTGGGCAGCTGGGGGCTCCCCTCGGCAGTGACCTGGGGCCCCCCCACCGATGGCTCTCCAGCGGGGGTGCATGGGGTGCTGTGTGACCCTCCCCTGCCCCGCCCCACCCCCTGTGCCCCGTGCTCTGGCAGCGTGCCAGGCCTGGGTCCAGGGAACAATGCGCCCGCCCGCCCCTTCCTGCTCCTCACTCTTTCCATAAACACTCGCCGGGCGGAGCCGCAGGGGCCGGACTGAGAGCAGAGCTGGGGGGGGCCCTAACAATGGACCCCCCCCCCAGGTCTTAAGCTTAGGAGGGACAGGGGGTGCCCCAGGGCAGGGGGGCCCAGGGCAGGCCGAACACTGAATGCCTCCAATCCAGCCTGATCCCCCCGCACGCCCCACTGCAGCTCCTTCCCCCTCCCCCTGCGCCTCTGGTCTCTGCCCTGGATTCCCCCCGCCATGCTGTCACTCCGCCGCCCCCCCCGCCCCACACGGCCAGGCATCCTGCTAAGCCCAAGCTGCGGGAGAATCCCCGCCAGAGCGGAGCGCTACGGAGCTTCTGACACACAACCGGCCAGTCCCCCTCCCAGCCCGCAGGGGGCAGCGCTCCTCCCGGAAGCATTGCGCCACGGCCTGTGGGAGAGGGGAACGCCGGCCCGGCTTGCTTCACACCCCCAGCAGGCCCTGCACCTCTGCCCGGCTGAGGGGGCAGCTGGGCCAAGCGGGGAGATGCCAATGCTGGAGGAATGGTGGGCCCATTCCTGGTCGCGGTGCAGGCTGGGTCTGTGCCAGCCCCCTGCCCCAGCTGGACGCCAGTGGGTATGCCCCAGGTGGGCAGGACTTTCCCACGAGGGTGCCCTGCGCTCAGTGCTGGTGCCACGCGGCGGGGTGTGACCCCTGCCATCCCGGCACTTGTCAGCTTTGCCGGCCATGTTCTGCCCTCCCATGGGGCAGGGAGGGACTGTCTCGTACCCAGCGGCCGCACCTCACCCCAGAGGTGGCTGCATTTCAGAGCTGGCGGCCCAACCCGCGTGTGGGTCTGAGACGTCCATGGGCCGCTAGCTCCGCACGCCGGGGACGCGAGGCTGGGGGCTGCCGGGCTCAGCAAAGCATGAGCGGCCTTCCAGCGGCATAGAGCCTGGGCTCCCGGGGGGCATCGCTGCACAAACCCTCCTCGCCCGGACTAACAACGGCCCCCTGCCCCCCGCCAGCACCGGGAAACTGAGGCAGGGCGACTGACTCAACCAAGATAAACCAGTGATTCAGTGGAAAAGCCAAGCACAGAACCCAGGAGTCCCGGCTCCCCCCACCTCCCCAACCATTTAACTCCCCTCCCCTCCCCCAGCCAGGAATGGAACCCAGGAGTCCTGGCTCCCAGATCGTCTGCTCTAAGCACTACACCCCTCCCCAATATAGCCCTCTGGCCTCCCGCTCCTCCCCACTCCCAAGGCTCAGCTCCCCCCCCCCCCGCACCTTCGCTCTGTGGGTTCCCCCCAGGCAGCCCATGTGGGACAGGGGCAGTTGGGATGCTAGGTGAGTGGGGGGCCCTGCGCTGTGGCCCCCCAGCGTGTGGGGGAGGGGAGCCGGGATGCTAGGCAGGGGGGAAGGGCTCTGCGCTGTGGGCGCCCCCCCCGGCGAGTGGGGGAGGGGCGGTGGACATGGAAAAAGCGATTGGATTTGGCCCAGGGAGGTAATGGGCTGCAGATGTTCCCAGCCAGGCTCCATCGATCCCTGTGGGGGGAGGGGAGCGCGGGGGAGGGGGCAGAGCAGGGGCGGAGCTGTCGCCGAAGGGGACCCCCCCCAACGGGCGCAAGGGGGCCGGGTCCCGTGCCCAGCGCTGACCCTGACGTAGGCCGGGCGTCCTGCCCAGCCAGCCTCTGACCTTGAGGCGACCTGGGGGGGCTGATCCCGCTCGGCGGGTGGGGGGGGCAGGTCTGGGAGACCGGGGAGCACCCGGCCCCAGCTTAGCCCAGGATGGGGCGACCAAGGGAGTGGCCCAGAGTAGCCCAACCCCACCCCCAGCTCTGCCAGCCGCAGTGCCAGGGCTTGAAGCCTGATTTGTTCTGGCTCGGAGGGGGGCTGTGCTGGGGGGGGCAACAGCTGCTGTTCCCAAGGGCCCCCCCAGCTGCCTTTGTCCACCAAAGGGAGCCGCTCAGCTGTTCGCTGCAGAAGGGGCGGCAGCAGCTGCGAGGGGTGGAGCGGGGGGGTGCTGTGGGGGGGACACTGAGAAACTGGCTCCTTTGTTCCAAGGGGCCAGGGGTCTGAGCAGAGAGGCCTGGGGCCCAATCCTGCACCCAGGCCGCCGAGCCTCAGCCCCAGGGGATTCGCCCCACAGATGGGGGGGGTTAGGCCCCCGGGGTTTGGAAATGACCTGTGCATTCCCCACCCCCCACCCCGTGGTTATTGCTGGGAGCCTTGCAGAGATCTCAGCGGGGCCAGCTGGGGGGTCAGCATCCCAGGGAGATACTACGTGGGCAGAGCAGGGGCTCAGCAGGGGCGCTGCGTGGAGGGGCAGGGTGGGGGCTCAGCAGGGGGCGCTGCACTGGGAGGGCAGGGGCTCAGCGGGGGGCGCTGCACTGGGGGGCAGCGGGGCCCCCTCATGCAGGTGCTGCCTTGCAGAGGAGGTGCAGAGGTGAGCTCCTACCGAGCTGGCATCGTTACAGTCCAGGGGTCCTTGTGCCCATTGCTGGCGAGACCCCCCAGCCAGACAACGCTCCAGTGCTCTCAGGGCTGAGCTCATCTTAATCCCGCCCCCCCCATCAAGACAGCGTCACTGTGCGGCTCTCAGCCGACTGCCACATTCCCCAGAAGTGGCTGCACTGCCCCATGGGGCCAGGTGTGCACCCCGGGATGAAAGGCTCTCCATACCCCCAGCTGTTATGGGGGGTGCCCTGGCTCAACCCAACATTAGGGGCACCAGGTTTAAATCCCGGGGGGTCGGGGGGATAGGCCCCCTTGAGCTACACCTGCTCTGGGCCTGCCCCCCCCAGCCGTGCCTAGGCCCTGGGGACCAGGGGCAGGCCACACTCAGATCCCCCTTTTCCATCCCCGCACTGGGACGGTCCCCCCAACCTCCCCCAGAAGAGCCCTGGTCCTGGATGGGAATGGGGGGGTCGGCCTGTCAGCTCTGCGGCTGGATCAGAGGGGCCGGGGAGCAAGACAGCACGTCCGGGGGCCCCTGAAACCAACCCCAGAAGAGGGCAGCAACTGGAGACAGTGAACATCTGCGCCCAGCTGGGGGGTCCCCTGCCGGCCCCCCACCCAGCCCTGCTGCTGCACTTCTGACGGCTGAGTCCATCCCAGCGTGTCACCCCTTGGCAGGCCCTGGTGCCAGCACTCCAAGCTCTGCCCTCTGCCCGGCCCCCCAGAGCAAGGGGGAGACCCGAGGCCCCCCGCTGGGGCGGATCCCCCCCCCACAGGGTCTGAACATGCCAGCTCCATGCGTGTAATGAGTGTACAAGGCTCAGTTCCACCAGACTGAGGGGGCGATCAGACAGGTGGGGCAGGCAGGTGCCTGGAGGGGAAGGCGCGAGCCGGACCCTGCCGTCCTTCCTCCAGAGGGCTTTGCGGCACTGCTGGGCCAGCAGGACGGGTTAGGTCCCCGGCAGAGCCCGGCTGACCCAGGCCGAGCGGTTGCGAGGTTTCCCAGGGCTCCAGCAGGGGAAACAGCCCCAGCGGGAAGCTCGGCTTTCCGGCCCCGCGACTCCGGCCACCCCCCCGCTCATTGCTGCGGCCTGAGGTCAGCGCCGAGCAGCCCAGCCCGCCGTCTCCGGAGAGATGAGCTCACCACAGCACTGGAGGGAGCCAGCGGGCGGCTGTGAGCACAGCCGGGGGCGGAGGGGGCCTGGCGTGCGGCGTGGCCCCTCCCAGCCCCGGCAGGGAGCCGCAACGACCGCCCCAGGCCCAGACCACGGGGGCTTACTGAGGGCCTCAGAGCTGCCTGGCCTTGCTGTCTCCCGTGGGGGGGGTGGGGGGCGCCCTGCCTGCAGTCCCTGCCTGCGATGCCCCAGGGGTCTGCCTCAGCCACCGGGCCCACGCACGGCGCCACGGCCCGGCTGGCTGGCATGGCTGGTTGGGGAGCAGGGATGGGGACGAAGAGCAGGGTGGGGTCACTGGGGGCAGGGCTGGACGGACAGAGCCGCAGTGGGAGCGGGCGGGCGGGTGGGCAGTGCCACGGTGGGAGCGGGCGGGCAGGCAGGCAGAGCAGCAGTGGGAGCGGACAGGCAGACGGAGCCCCATTGGGAGCGGGCGGGCGGGCAGGCAGAGGGAGCGGGCGGGCAGATGGAGCCGTGGTGGGAGCAGGCGGGCGGGCAGGCAGAGCCACGGTGGGAGCGAACAGGCGGGCAGGTGGGTGGGCAGTGGGAGCGGGCGGTGGGAGCGGGCGGGCAGATGGAGCCGTGGTGGGAGCGGGCGGGCGGGCGGGCAGGCAGAGCCACGGTTGGAGCGGGCAGGCGGGCGGGCAGTGGGAGCGGGCGGTGGGAGCGGGCAGGTGGGCAGAGGGAGCGGGCGGGCAGGCAGAGGGAGCCGTGGTGGGAGCGGGCGGGCGGGCAGGCTTGCGGGCAGAGTCACGGTGGGAGTGGGCGGGCAGACGGAGCCGGGGGGGAGGGGGCGTTTCCACGTCAGGAGGCGTCAGCCCCGGCATGTGGGACGGGCCCCTTACCCGGGAGAGGGGCCTCTGACCCCCCCAGCACGACACACCCCCTGCCCCAGGGCCACACGTGCCCCAGAACCTGCCAACTCAAGCCCATCCCTGGGCTCCCGACCCCACCCCCACTGCTTGAGAACCAACCCGAGTGCGACAAGTTAGCAATGTGCTGATTGGCTGTTTCCTCTGACATCACAGACCCCGCCCCATTGCTCTCACCAATGGGTTGTGCCCAACATTATCGCTCTCTTTGACCCACTGCTGTAACCCCACCTGCTCCCCCCACCCGTGACACCGCCCCTACAGCCAGTCCCAGCCACGCCCCAGTGACCCCACCCCATTGTTTGTCCCTGCCCCGCCCCTAGTAACTCCGCCCCCTTCCCCAGTGACCCCGCCCCTGCTGTCAGTCCCCTCCCTGTCCCCAGTGACCCCGCCCCCACAATTGTTCCCCTCCTGCCCCTACCCCAGCCCCATGTGGCACCCACTGTCTGCCCATTGCCCCGTCCCCCCACCTCCCCCAGCTTCCCCCCCAAACTCCCCATAGCAGCTCCCAGGCTCCTTGGCTGCACAGTGGGGGAGCTGCCCGGCCTAGGGGCGGGGGGAGAACAGCCCTGGGGACGGGAGAGGGGGGCACTGGGCCTGGGGCTGATGGCACTGGGCCTGGGGCCGATGGCCCAAGCTCAGCTGCTCATGCCAGCTGCCCTGAGCGAGCAGGGGCTGGGCCCGTGCAATGGGAGCAGGATTAGTTGGAGAATGTCGCTCCAGCCCCTGCCACCCACCAGCTGCCACCCAGCCCCACACTGGGGTGTGGGGGGAGAACCAGGCCTAGGTGCCCCCTCAGGGTGCTTCTTCCAGCGCCTCCCTGGCTGGGGGGGCGGGGGAAGAGGAGGGGAGGAAGGGCTCCATCTCCCTGGGACCCCCGGGATGGGGTGGGATGCTGTGCTGGATGCACCCATGGGGCAGGTGGTAGGGGGGACAGTGGGGTAGATGGGCCTATGAGGCGGGGTGGGGGGGAAGGATACTGGGGTAGATGGGCCCTTAGGGTGGGGAGAGATCTAGGGAGGGGGCAGGGTAGATGGGCCTATGGAGCAGGGAGGGGCAGGACACCAGGCCAGATGGGCCCATGGGTCTGACTTAAATCGCCTGGCCTGTGGGCCGCCCGGGGGAGCACTCTGGGCCCAAGGGGCCTTGCCAGCCGTGGGGCAGGAAGTGGAGCCGGGACAGGTGCTGGGGAGATTCCTGGAATTCCAGCCTGGGGCTGGCCATGCCGCCAGGCCTTGCAGACCAGCCTCCGAGGGCTCCCTGCCCCACGGCCGTGTGGAGACGGGGCCCCGCTGCCAGGGGCCCCACGGGGATCAGCTCACGGCTCGAGACTAACAGCAAACTTCTACCAGTGCCCCTCACTCCCGACCCGCAGCCCCTGCCAGCCCAGCTCTGGGCTCCCCCCTGAGGTCTGCCGGTGCCCCTCACTCCCGACCCACAGCCCCCTGCTAGCCCAGCCCAGGGCTGGGAACCCTCCAGACCCAGCAGATTGGATTTCTGTGGGGCTGGGGGTGGACAGAGACTGGGGGCTCAGCCCTGCCCCAGCCCCCTTGCCCTGCAATAGGGCAAGCCCTCTCCTAACAGAGAGGATGAAAACCCGGCCAGTGCCTGGGGAGCCGAGGGGATCTGGGACACGTGCCCGTGGCTATAGAGAGCCAGCCCCAGGGCACACACGGTCCTGGGTGGCGGAGGTAGCCTGGGAGGGGAGAACAGCCCCCCAGGAACCCCCAGCCAAATCCCAGCCAGGGGCAGATCCGGGCTCAGAAGGCACCAGCCGAGCAGCGGGGTAGGGAACGGGGGAGCCAGGCCTCCCCCTCCTTTGGCCAGGGCCTCTCCGCCTCCCCTGCCCCACGGGGGCTGCGTGGGAAGCCGGACTTAGCCCCTTCCCCCGCGCCACAGGCCGGGTATCTGGCAGCTGTGAGCCCCCCCCTTCTCCTCTGGCCCTGCAGCCCCTTTGCCATGTCCCACTGCCCCATCCGCCCCCTCACGGCTCCTCCCTGCCCCAGCCTGCGGGCAACCCCCTGGGTCCAGACCCCGTCCTGGCTGCTCTCACTCGCTCTCATCCCAGCTACCCAGAGCTCACAGCATCTGCCCTTACCAAGCCCCTCCTCCCCCCAAACACACCCCGTGCCCAGGAGCTCACCGCCCACTTGGGGGGGAGGGGGGACGGTTTTGGACACCAAAGGGTTAACTCCGCAGGCTAAGTCTGTCTCCACAGCCCTTTTTAGGCTTCAGATCCAGGGTCTGAATCCCACCCCCGCCCCCCGCCCGCACCACCCAGAGGGAGAACAATAAATCCGGGCCAGGCCGCCTCTGCAGCCAGGCAACAGCTGCTGGGATCAGGTCTCGGCACGGCACGGCCTGGGCTGGGCTGGGATCTGAGCGGGGGCCTGGGCCAGGCTGCAGCCGCCCCCTCTGAGTGAGAGGGAAGCCAGGCGGGGCGGCGCGGGTCAGGTCTGGGCGAGGGGCCAAAGATCTGTCCTGGCTCAGGCAGGGATGAAATCACAAATGGACCGTCACGGCGTGGGGCCACGGGGGGGCGGGGGAGGAGGCTCCACAGGGCTTTGCAAATGGCCACGCCGACCCTCAGTGGCCTGCTGCCCCTGCAAGCAGCTCTGGACCCAAGAGAATTGCTTGCCCTGTGCCGGAATGCAGCTGCCTCTGGGGTGGGACGCAGCAGCTGTTCAACCGCGGCACGGCAATGCCACATGTTTCAGGGCTGAGCCCCCTGTGGAACCAGCGCTGGGCAGACAACAAGGGCCAGAGCTGGGGCTGGATCCGCCCCACGCTTCGAGGGGCCCCCTCTCTGCTCAGGAGGCTGGGGCTAGCCCCACACGCTGCTCGGAACAGATCTGTGAGTCCTGCCCTTCCCCTCGCTCTGTGAGCCAGACAGGGACGCTCAGAGACGCCAGGGAACAAGTGTGCGGCCTGGGTGGGGCTGCTCCAAACACTCAGTTCCTCCCCTACTATGAAGGCTGAACAAATCAAAGCCCCAGACCGCCCAGAAAGCTCCCTGGAGCATTTACTGCCCCCTCTCGCTTTGCCCCCATGCCCTCTGCCAACAGCAGCAGCCTGTCAGCACCCCCAATGGATGGGGCAGGGGCAGGTACAGGTCTCCCCCACACCCCCCGGCCTGTAGCCCAGCCGGATCCCGCCTGTCCTCCTCACACGGGGAAACCCCTGCCCCTCGCCAGGCCGGGTGGGGCTAGCCGCAGGGATGGGAGGACAGGAGCCCCCTGCACAGAGATGTGGGGCTGCGGCTGATCTCACCCCAGCCAGCTTTCTGCCAGGGGCCCAGCAGGTTTCAGCGGGGGCCGTGAGAGCCGGGGCCCTCAGATTCGTTTGTTTTTCCTTCCTGCCCATGTGGCTCCAGCCATCCCCCCCATGCCGGCTAATCCCCTTAATTCCCTGGGCCAGCTCACAGACAGCAACGGGCAGCAAGCGCCCGGGCCCCCGCACTGGTCTCCCCCTGCCAGCGTCTCCCACGCTGTCCAGCCTGCTGGGGCAAACTCTTGGGGGGGGCAGCCTGGTATGGGGAGAGCCCCCCCAAGAGAGAAGAGGGAGAGTTTCACTGTCCCACCAAAACACACACAAGCAAAACCAGCACAGGAAAAGGAGCCGCCTGGGCCCGGTGTTGACCTCTCCGAGGAAGGGCACCTGGCTGGCCTGCTAGTGAACTGCACACCAGGGAGAGGCAGCAGCTGTGTGTGTGAGTGGGAGTGGGAGCGAGACCTGGGGGGTGTACGTGTGATATCAGCGTGGGGGTGAGATCTGGGGGGTCAGGGTGAGCAGTGTGTGTCTAGGGGAGAAAAAGCGAGGTACGTGTGTAAGGAGGCCATCGGCTTCAGTGTGCGGCACCCTGTGAAGGGATGGGGGGGGCGGAAATGGGTGTGTGTGTCAGGGGCACAGAGATCAGTGGGTGTGTCAGTGGCAGGGCACAGTGTGCGAGAGACCTGTGTGTGTGTGTGTGTGTGTGTGTGTGTGTAAGGGGAACAAGGGCATTCGTGAGACACAGATGTGTATGTGTGCGGGTGCGGGTGTGTGACTGTTAGTGACACACAGAGATGGGGGGCGTCTGTGTTAGTGACATGCGGAGACCAGCGGGTGTGAGGTATGAATGTACCAGTGTCACTCCCAGACCAGCATGAGCGAGCGTGTCTGGGGCACGCAGATCAATGTGTGTGAGCAGGTGTGTCAGGGACACACACAGATCAGTGGATGTGAGGGACTACGCATTGTGTGAGAGAAATAAGTGTGTGTGAGCAGGTGTCAGTGTCATACACATCAGTGTAAGTCAGTGGTTCTCAAACTTTTGTACGGGTGACCCCTTTCACACTGCACCCTGAGTGCGACCCCCCCTTATAAATTAAAACCACTATATTTTCTATATTTAACACCATTATAAATGCTGGAGACAAAGCGGGGTTTGGGGTGGGGGCTGACAGCTCGCGACCCCCCATGTAATAACCTCATGACCCCCTGAGGGGTCCCGACCCCCAGTCTGAGAAGCCCTGGTGTACATGAACGTGTCAGGGACACACGGATCACGGTGTGGGAGCAGGGGTGTCAGTGTCACGTGCAGATCAGTGGGTGTGAGGGCGTGTGTCAGAGACAACACAGTGTGTGAGAGATCAGTGTGTGGGTGAGGGGGTGTCAGTGGCACATGCTGTGAGGGTCAGCAGCATGTGCAGATCAGTGGGTGTGAGTGGGCGTGTCAGGGCACACTCAGATCAGTGTGCGTGCGTGGGTGTCTCGGGGCACACTCGACACAGTGGGCGTGGGTGGGCGTGTTGCGGGCACACTCGACACAGTGGGCGTGGGTGGGCGTGTCGAGGGCACACTCAACACCGTGGGCGTGGGTGGGCGTGTCGAGGGCACACTCAACACCGTGGGCCTGTCGGGGGCACACTCAGCACCATGGGCGTGAACGGGCATGTCAGGGGCACACTCAGCGCCGATCCCGCTCTCTCCGTCTCCTCCCGCCCCGGCGCTCGCCCATGGACACCAGCTTGACGTGCTCCCGCCCCGGCCCCTCCCGCCCCGGCGCTCGCCCATGGACACCAGCTTGACGTGCTCCCGCCCCGGCCCCTCCCGCCCCGGCGCTCGCCCATGGACACCAGCTTGACGTGCTCCCGCCCTGGCCCCTCCCGCCCCGGCGCTCACCGATGGACACCAGCTTGACCTGCTCCCGCCCCGGCCCCTCCCGCCCCGGCGCTCGCCCATGGACACCAGCTTGACGTGCTCCCGCCCTGGCCCCTCCCGCCCCGGCGCTCACCGATGGACACCAGCTTGACCTGCTCCCGCCCCGGCCCCTCCCGCCCCGGCGCTCGCCCATGGACACCAGCTTGACCTGCTCCCGCCCCGGCCCCTCCCGCCCCGGCGCTCGCCCATGGACACCAGCTTGACGTGCTCCCGCCCCGGCCCCTCCCGCCCCGGCGCTCGCCCATAGACACCAGCTTGACCTGCTCCCGCCCCGGCCCCTCCCGCCCCGGCGCTCACCGATGGACACCAGCTTGACCTGCTCCCGCCCCGGCCCCTCCCGCCCCGGCGCTCACCCATGGACACCAGCTTGACCTGCTCCCGCCCCGGCCCCTCCCGCCCCGGCGCTCACCGATGGACACCAGCTTGACCTGCTCCCGCCCCGGCCCCTCCCGCCCCGGCGCTCACCGATGGACACCAGCTTGATGTGCTCCCGCTCCAGGAACTCCAGCGCCACGGACACGTTCTCCAGCTTCATCTGGCGGAAGTTGGGGCGCGCGTGGTACTTGCGGTACATGCGCTTCTGGCTCAGCACCTCCAGCAACGCGATGAGCCGCAGCCCGTCGCCCAGGTCGCGCTGCAGGTCGCCCAGGCGCTTGTGGACGCACTTGAGGTGCTCGTTGCACCAGCGGGTGAACGTGTTCTGCTGGATCTTCTTCCAGGGCGCGTCCTCCGCCAGGTCCTTCTCCGTGGCCGGCATCTCCTCCGCCTCCTCGCCGGCCGCCGGCGCCTCGGGGCAGCTGTGGCTGTTCATCTCCGCCGCGCGGGGCGCCCCGCCCCGGCCCGGCCGCGAACTCGCTCCCGCACCCGCCCCGGCCCGGCCGCGAACTCGCTGCCCGACGCGCCCCGGCCCGGCCCGGCCGCGAACTCGCTGCCCGACGCGCGGCTCTCCCGGCCGCGGCGATGGCGAGGGGGCTGGCGCCGGCGGCTCCCGGCTGCGCCCCAGTGAAGCGGCGGGCCCCGCGCAGGGGGGTTTTAACGGGCCGCCTCCGGCCCGCCCGCCGGCCCCCCCGGGCCCCGCGTCAGGACGCAGGACTCCCAGGAATGCCGGGCCCTGACCATATACAAGTAAGAGCCGAGCGGGAACTTTCTCTTCCTCCCCGCGGAGATAACGCCCGGGCCGCGGATTGGGCGCTAAGGAGAGCGGGGG
This sequence comes from Eretmochelys imbricata, assembly GCF_965152235.1. Classification (NCBI taxonomy): domain Eukaryota; kingdom Metazoa; phylum Chordata; order Testudines; family Cheloniidae; genus Eretmochelys; species Eretmochelys imbricata. The sequence goes on from NC_135572.1 coordinate 356,070,339, forward strand.
GCTGGGATTGGCTCGGCCGCCGCCCCCCCGGGCTGACGCCGGGGACATCTGGCTGCTATTTTTAACCTGCCCCAAACCAGGGGGAGGGGGAGGATCCTCTCTCCTTGTAGACAATGGCAGGGGGGCAGGGCCCCTGCACCCCCCACAAACCGCCACAGGACCCCAGTCCGCGGGGGGCACCCTGGGAAGAAGTGGGGCCGGGCATGTGGGGGCTGGAGGGAGGACCAAAGGCGAGCAGGCACCTGGAGCTCTAGGCGCTGTCCCCGCCCCGGGGCTTTGCTCCAGGCCTCCCTGTGCCTCAGTTTCCTCCTCTGTCCCTCGGAGGGGGGGATACCAAACCCACGTGGGCGGGCGGGCCGGACTTCATTCATCCGGATGTGCGCCCAGCGCTTGGGGATCCCGGGTGGAAGGTGCTAGAGCGCGGCCGAGTGTGATCAGCGCTCAGAAAAAGCCCTCTCATGGAAAGCCCTGGCGAGCACGGGGGAGGGGACGGGCCGGGCCTGGAGCGCCGGAGGGGGCTGGGAGCCCGGAGGTTCATATTTCTCTCATGATGCGCCGCTCAGAATAGCCCATGAGCCGTGTGGTCACAGTGAGCCCGCAGCTCAGTGCGTGACGTGACGGGCAGCTTGGCTGGCTGGCTGAGCAATGGGACGGCTCAGGCCCGACAGCGCGGCCGGGGCCTCACCTGGCAAACGGCTCCCGTGCCCGGGTAAACGGCTCCCGTGCCCGGCTAAACGGCTCCCGCGCCCGGGTAAACGGCTCCCAGGTTAGGGTAAACGGCTCCCGCGCCCAGTAAACAGCTCCCACACCTGGTAAAGAGTTCCCACTCCCGCCCCGGTAAATGGCTCCCAAGCGGGGGTAAACAGCTCCCATGGCCGGTAAACAGCTATGGGGCCTGGTAAACAGCTCCCGCCCCTGGTAAATGGGTCCCGTGTGGGGTAAGCAGCTCCTGCCCCTGGTGAGCAGCTCCCACACCTGGTAAACAGCTCTCACGTCACTGCCACAGGGCGGGCAGCCCAGCACAGAGGACTGGAGCCCGTGCGGCTACTCTCTTTCCCTTGGCACAGGAGCTACTGGCCAACCCCTAGGGTTGCAGGAGGCATCTGGGCATCTCCCAGTCCCCTGGCAACATCTCCAGTAACGCCAGCTCTGCTCCTGGGACATGGGAAGCCCCAGGCTTTTGGGTTCTTGGTGGGCACGTGGGCCCAGCACCTCTCTCAGGGCCCTGCATGGGGCGTCAGGCCCACTCCCGCCTGCTAGCGGGCCTTGCCGGTGTCACGGGGCTGGGAGTCCAGCTGTCAGGGAGGAGCAGGAGTCATTAACCAGCGACTTTGCCAGGCGGTAATGGCTCCGGGCCGCCAGGGATCCCCCCGCCAGGCTTCACCACAATGTTTCTGCCTTTTCCCTTTGCTCTGGGGCTGGCCATGGGGTCCCAGGGCGCTGGGGGGTTCCCATGTCACATGGTGGGGCTCCCCCACCCCCAGTGAGCGTAGCATCGGGGTCACGTTCCCAGGTGAATGCTGGCGGGATGTCAGTGTCACATCCACTCCCCGCCCCCACCCAGCATTCCAGCGTGTCCTCGAAATCCGCTCCCCGCGCCCCCGGGTGCCGCCCCGCGTCTGCTCCCCGCCAGCCACTGAGGGGTGGATTCCAGCAGCACGGGTGCTGACGGGCTGCCAACTCCCCCGAAGGGAAGCCGGGTTGTGATTGCACCAGTGCTGCCCGGTTCCCCCTGCTCCCCCTCTGAGCTTGGCCCAGGTTTCTCCTGTTTCAGCCCTGCCCTTTTCCCTTCTCTTCCCGTGCGCCCAGTTTGAGCCCAGTGGGAACCACCCAGACCCGCCCCCCGGCCCACGTGCCGTTCACTCGGCCCGCCACTGCTTGGCTGGCAGCACAACTCCCGAGGCAGCAGATTGCATTCGACCCAGTTCTCCTGGATAGAAATAACCCACCTGGTCACCCAGGCCTGAATAGCACCCAGAGCCGATAGAATATCAGGCCGTGTTTCCTCCAGGGACAAAGGACACGGCGTGTCTGAATCCCGCCCGCCCCGTGACATCCCAGCTCCTCCCGGGCACTTGGCTGAGCTCCTAGGAGCAGGGATGCCCTGGGGACCATTCGTTCCCGCTCTCTCTGCTCCGGCTCGTTCCTTACCACGTCTGCACCCTAGAGACAGCGGGGAGGGAGCTGTAAAGCAGGACACTGGGGTGATGGGCCCGGTGGGGGCGCGTGAGTCAGACCCCACAGCTCTGCTGCACAGACCCAGAGCCTCCCCACTGTGCATCCCCGGGGCCCTGCACGGATGGCAGCCAGTGGGGGGCCGGGGCTGCTGGGGTCAAGCAGCTCCTCCCGTGGGGTGGCCAGTGCCGGCACATGGCCGGCGTTGGTGGCTGCCGAGGGGCCTAACCCCTGGAGGATCAGAAAGGGGATGGAAATCAAGCGCAGGGCAAGCAAGGGACATGCATGAATAACACACAAGCTCTGGGCTGGGGGCTCCTGAGGTGAAAGTGGCCGAGGAGGAGAGAGACAGTCTGACGGGCAGCCCCTCGGGGGCATCGGAGAGGCACTTCCAGCTAAGCTGGGGCCGGCTTCGTAACATGGGACAAAGCGCCGGCCAGACGTCGCCTGGAATCCCGCATGCAGGAGAGCCGGCTGCGCCCCGGCTGGGGGCAGACCAGGGCTGGGATGGGGGGCTGTCTCACGACAGGAGAGTGGACATGCCTGGGAGGGGATCCGTCAGGGCGGGGGGTGAACGCCAGGGACAGGGAAAGCCAGGGAAGCTAAAGGATGGAGCCGGCAAAGGACCAAATAACTGGCCAAGAGGGAACTGAAGCTGGCAATGAGAGGGTGGCCTCCTGTGGGGCCAGCATGGCAAATGAACCGGCCTGCAGCTGGAGGTGGGGAGATGTGGGAACGGGATCACGCAATGGGGCTGGAGTGACCCAGGAGTCTCGTCTGGTCCTGTGTTCCCTTCCCCACCCCCCATCCCAGATCCCGGCTGCCAGCGTGTACCCATGAGCGCGTCACCCCACCGGCACCCACCACCGCGCCCCCTGACATCTCAGCACTGCCCTCCCTCGGCTCCCGGCCCTGGCCTTGCCACCCACCCGGCCTCAGCCTCGCACCCTGCTTCTTGCCCCAGGGCCTCATCCCGCTCCTCAGCTCTCGCTGCCCAGCTCTGCCTCCCTCCGACCTCGGCTGCGCGCGTCTCTGCACAGCCCACCATCTCCTCTTGTGTTTGCTTGGTCGCGAAGCTCCCTGCCCTGGGCTGCGAAGGCGGGGCGGGGGGGTGCGCCGAGAGGCAGGGGTCTAGAGAGGGAAACACCCAGGCTGTAGTTTGGAGAGGAAACGAAGAGGAGGGGGCATTGGCAAGGGGCAAACGAAGCCCTTGTTTACACAAGGCAGAGTTAGCCTGTGGAACTCATTGCCACAAGATGGAATGCAGGCCAAGAGCTGAGCAGGGGTCAGGACAGGCCTGGCCATTAGTAGAAATAACGAACATCCGCAGTCCCCTGCACATGGGCAAGGGTGGGGGGCCCAGGCGTGGGGCATCAGCTCTTGCGCTGCCTTCTGGGCAGGACAGCCAGCGGGGGTCGGGTGTCCCTGTTGGTTCCGGTTTCTCACTCAGACAGCAGCTCGGGTTTAAAGCGGCTCCTGTGACCAGGCCATGAATCATCCCCTGGTCCTGCCTCATTACTTGTCCTCTCCGATCTCCCGGCTCACCGCCAGCCCCTGGAACCTTCCAGCCCATGGAGAGCCGGCGTGTGCCCGGCTATAGCAAAGGGCAGCAGGCCCCCTAGTGCCATGGTTGCAGGGGCCTCGGGCTGCCCCATGACACCCCTCCCCCCCAGAGCTGGCAGGGGGCAGGTTATGGTCACCCCCAGGGAATGACTAGGAGGAATGGGATAGGATAGAATTAGGAAACGATCCAGGGGCAGTACAGTGCGGGGGGGGGGGGGGGAGGCAGCACAGTGTAGTGGTTAGAGAAGCGGTTTCCTCGGAGTCAGGACTCCTGGGTTCTATCCCTGGCTTCTGGAGGGGAGGGGGGTCTGGTGGTTAGAGCAGGAGGGGTGAGGGCCAGGACTCCTGGTTTCTATCCCTGGCTTCTGGAGGGGAGGGGGGTCTGGTGGTTAGAGCAGGAGGGGTGAGGGCCAGGACTCCTGGGTTCTATCCCTGGCTTCTGGAGGGGAGGGGGGTCTGGTGGTTAGAGCAGGAGGGGTGAGGGTCAGGACTCCTGGGTTCTATCCCTGGCCTCTGGAGGGGAGGGGGGTCTGGTGCTTAGAGCAGAGGGTAGTGAGGGTCAGGACTCCTGGGTTCTATCCCTGGCTTCTGGAGGGGAGGGGGGTCTGGTGGTTAGAGCAGGAGGGGTGAGGGCCAGGACTCCTGGTTTCTATCCCTGGCTTCTGGAGGGGAGGGGGGTCTGGTGGTTAGAGCAGGAGGGGTGAGGGCCAGGACTCCTGGGTTCTATCCCTGGCTTCTGGAGGGGAGGGGGGTCTGGTGGTTAGAGCAGGAGGGGTGAGGGTCAGGACTCCTGGGTTCTATCCCTGGCCTCTGGAGGGGAGGGGGGTCTGGTGCTTAGAGCAGAGGGTAGTGAGGGTCAGGACTCCTGGGTTCTATCCCTGGCTTCTGGAGGGGAGGGGGGTCTGGTGGTTAGAGCAGGGGGGTAGTGGGGGTCAGGACTCCTGGGTTCTATTCCCCGCTCTGCCCCTCCCCTCTGGGTGAGTCCCCTGAACACTCTGCCTTGGTTTCCCCAGCTGCGATACAGGGACCCATCCCGCCGGCCGCCCTTGCTGGGGGAACGGATTGCTTGCCAAGGGCGCTGAGCCCCTCGTGGCAGACGCTGGAGCCGGGAACGGCCCTTCAATATTTCAGAGCCAAGGTGACTCCCCCGCTGGTGCTACAAGCTCCATCGACCCAGCTGAGCAAAGAACCGGAACAAATGAGCAGCCAGCCGAGCGGCTGACAGCCCAGCCGGGGCCCTTGCTGCGAGGCCGGAGCTCCCTCGGCTCAGGGGCGGATGGACGGACAGCGGGGCAGAGGGAAGGGGCAGCTGGTCGCATCCCCAGCTCCCAGGCCCTGCCAGGCATGTGCCCGATGCCCTGCACTTAGTCCGCGAGGGATCAGCCAGCCCCAGCTCCGAGCTGGCCCTGGGAGACGAGCCCCGCTGGGCAGGCACGGAGCAGACACGGTGGCCAAGCAGGTGCTGGAGGACCTGGGCACTGTCTGCCCAGAGGCCACGGGGCAAACACCACCCTGCCCTGGGTGAGAGACGTGCTGCACCCCAGGTAGGCCCAGAGCTGGGTCTCCAGGCCACACCAGACCTGCATCCCCCACCCTGCGGCACCTAAGCAGGCCATCAACCCGCGGAGCCTGTGTCCTGCCCTGGCACAGGTGCTGACAGCTGCTGGGGGCGGGGGGGGTGTGTCGGTCCTAGCCCTGGCCAGCATGGTACATAGTGAGGAGACCCCTGCAGGGATCAGCCTGAGCTTTGACCTTATTCATAGGCTGCCCAGCTCTGAACACTATCCAGCAGCAGCATCCCCTGCGGCAAGGAGTTCCCCAGATCAGCTCCACGCAAGAGGTGGCGCCTTGTGCTTGCTCTGCGCCCGCTGCCCTGTGTCCTCTCCATGGGGCAGGGGTGAGGAGCCGGGGCACAATGGGAGCCAGACCAGAGAGAGGGGGGCTGCCCGACGGTATCCCCGAGCGTGGCGTCACGCGAGGACCTGGAGCCCCAAAGGCCAGGGAGCTCTCCCGAGATGGCGAATCCCCCACTGCCCCAGTCACCCATGCTCCCTGTTCACAGGGCGTGCCTGGTTTCTGATTGAAATTGGTCCAGCTCTAGCGTCCTGCCGGGGCTGCTTGTGCCACCTTTCCCTGCCAGCTTGGAGCACCCAGGGGTGCCCGGGAGTTTCTCCCCATGGATGGCCTCCGGCCCTGTAATCCAGTCTCCCCTCGCTCTCCTTTGGGTGAGCTGACCCGCTGAGCTCCTTCAGCTGCTCACGGGCACCAATTTCCTCCAGCCTTTGCTCGCTTCCGCAGCTCTGCTCTGCACCCTCTGCAATCATCCCACATCCTTTTACCACCTGCCCCTAGAACGGGGGGCAGTATTCACCCCAGCAGCATGTGGCCAGCCCGCTGGGGTGGGGGCTAGTGAGAGAGGCCGCATGGGCTAGTGGGCTAAGCAGGGGATCCTGGGTCCCAATCCTGGCTTGTTGGGTGACCTCGGGCAGATCACCTCCCCTGCACTCTGCCTCAGTTTCCCCCTCTGTACAGTGGAGAGCTTGGCCTGACTGCCCCCCTCCAGGACTGGCTATTGAGGCTGGGGGGGGAGCTGTGTTGGGGAGAGGGCTGGGCAGGGAGGTACCAGGAGGCTGGAATGGGCCCAGTGGATCCAAGCCCCAGCTAACTTCCCACTCCCCAGCCATCATCTCCAGGCTGCAGTCCCTGCATTGGGCTCATCAGGGAGAGTCATGTGCAGGGCCCTGGGGGAGGGGAGCTCCATGCTCGGGGTGGGGGATGGGGGTCTCTGCAGCCGGCCGCCTGGGATTCCTGAATAACCAGGAGCAGAGGGAACCCGAGCCGGGGCCGCTATTAATAAAGGGCCGAGTCAGAGTGGACCCGGCATCAGCAGCCAGAAATACTCCTCGCCCTTTGCACACTCACGCCAGGCGTTGGGGACAGTCACAAAGCACACAGTGCAAACGGCAGGGTGCGTGTATGGAGACAGACAGACAAATAGATAGATGGTTAGACTAGACAGATATGGTCTAGCTTGACTTTAGTCAGGCTTTTGATACTATCTCGCATGACCTTCTCATAAACAAACGAGGGAAACACAACCTAGATGGAGCTGCTACAAAGTGGGTGCAGAACTGGTTGAAAACCGTTCCCAGAGAGGAGTTATCAGTGCTTCACAGTCAGGCTGGACGGGCATATCGAGTGGGGTCCCGCAGGGATCAGGTCTGGGTCCGGTTCTAATATCTTCATCAATGCTTAGATACTGGCATTGAGAGTACACTTAGAGAGTTTGTGGGCGATACCACACTGGGAGGGGTTGCAAGTGCTTTGGAGGACAGGATTAAAATTCAACATGATCTGGACAAACTGGAGAAATGGTCTGAAGTAAATAGGATGAAATTCAGTAAGGACAATGGCAAGCACTCCACATGGGAAGGAACAATCAGTTGCACGCATACAGAATGGGAAATGACGGCCTAGGAAGGAGGACTGCGGAAAGGGATCTGGGGGTCCTAGTGGACCACAAGCTAAACATGAGTCAAGAGTGTAACACTTGCAAACAAAGCAAACGTCACTCTGGGCTGTATTAACAGGAGTGTTGTAAGCAAGACACGAGAAGTAATTCTTCCGCTCTACTCCGCGCTGATTAGGCCTCAACTGGAGTATTGTGTCCAGTTCTGGATGCCACATTTCAGGGAAGATGTGGCCAAATTGGAGAGAGTCCAGAGAAGAGCAACAAAAATGATTAAAGGCCTAGAAAACATGACCTATGAGGGGAGATTGAAAAAATTGGGTTTGTTTAGTCTGGAGGAGACCAGGCTGAGAGGGGACATGACAGTTTTCAAGTACATAAAAGATTGTTACAAGGAGGAGGGAGGAAAAATTCTTCTCGTTAACCTGTGAGGCTAGGACAAGAAGCAATGGGCTTAAATTGCAGCCAGGGAGGTTTAGGTTGGACATTAGGAAAAACTTCCCAACTGTCAGGATGGTTAAGCAGCGGAATAAATTGCCCAGGGAGGTTGTGGACTCTCCAGCATTGGGGATTTTTAAGAGCAAGTTAGACAAACACCTGTCAGGGATGGATAATACCTAGTCCTCCAGCTCCATGCTCCCCCACGTCAGCTCCCCGGCCAGCCCAGGAGCGCCCTGCCGGCCACACTGCTGGCGACACTCAGGTGCCCCCCCTTGGCACGTCGGCCCCTCGAGGTGGGACAAGGACTCTGTACACATGCAGCACCTGGCACCCAGGGCCCCGGTCCTGACTGGCAGCTCTCGGCACCATGGCACTGAGGATGAGGCGTGGGGAGCGGGGAAGAAGGCTGCAGGTGCCGGGGCGGTTGTACAGGATGGTGAGGAGTGGGGGCTGTTTGAAAGTGGAGAGAGATGGGGGGGTGTCCGTCCTGGGGCTGTGCGTGTGTGTGTGTCCTGGGGGGGTGTGCATGTGTGTCCTGGGGGGTGTGGGTGTGTTCTCAGCCTTCCCCTTGGCTCCGCCCCACAGGACTGACCCCCCGCCCCACTCAAGACATGGCTCTTGCTGCCAGCCCAACCACTGGGCGCGCTCCTCCGGGGGGCACCTGGGGTCCAGCTCCACCAGGGCCAATGCTGCCCCCTTGCCTGGGTCGCCCAGGTGCTTCCCGGGCTCGGCCTGCTCCAGCCCCCTGGCTCACTGGGGGGCTCTAGCCTTGCACGGGCTGAGGAAGGCGTTGCCCCTCCCTCCATGCAGCCCCTGCCCTTCCCAGGAGGCCGCCACCTGGGGCCCATTCCCCTGGTCCCACCGGCCCAGGTGGGCTCCCGGCTGCTCCCCCAGCCCAGGGGGGAGGGTCCCTGCTGGGGCCTAGCCAGAGAGGCCCAGCCCGGAGGGTCAGGTGGGCCCGTTCTGCTCCAGCATGAGCTCTGGGACCCCCTGCACAGACCCTGTGCGATGGCCAATCTGCCCTGTCCCCGGGGTAGCCGATCCCGGGATCGGTCGCCACCCTGGCCACAGATAGCACCGTGGGGCCAGCATCCGCCTCGCCTCAGCGCCCAGCCACCGGCTCTCGCTCAGCCTCCATCAGCTGGTCACAGAGCCCCCCGCTCTCCGAAATCCCCCCGCCCCAGGACCTGCAGATGGGATCCAGCCACCTCACACCCGCTCTTGGTGAAGCCGGCACACGGGAGGCCTCTGGCATGATGTGATCCCCACAGCATGGAGCGACAGGAGGCTGGGAGGGGAGCCCTGGGCCAGAGGGGGCCGGCAGCGGGGAAGGGGCTCAGCCCGTGTGGTTTAGGGGCAGGCTGAGAACCCAGAGCCGCGCTGGGCACCTCCAGCTGGGGCTGCCTGCCGAGCACTGGGGCTGGCCAGGGAGGGCAGCGTGGCCTAAGCCCTCCAGTTACGGGGGGCCCCTCAAGCGGACAGCTCCCCGGGGGCTGATCTGCCACGCTAGGCCCTGGCCTCGCACACACTCAGCCCCCGTGCTGCTGAGTCGAGGGGGGGCAGCCCCCAGGAGCCTGGCACCATCAGACAGTCACACTGTGCCTGACCCTCGCAGCTCAATATAGCAGCTGAGCACTGGCCCGAAGCACCTGGCTGGCGCGGCCCGGGGTGAGGAACACGCTCCCTGCCAGCCGGCAGAGAACATGGTGTGCTTGGCCAAATGGGCCCTTGCCCCTCCGCAGAGGGGCGGTGCGGGTCAGAGCTCAGGGGAGGGGGCTTCGGGCTCGCAAGGGGCATTTCACCAGCCAGCCACCCTCTGCATCTGCAGTCCCAGCGGGGTCCCACCGAGCAGCCTCCGGCCGTGTGGGGGAGTAGAGAACCTAGACTCGCGCCAGCACTTCACAGCCCAGCTGACCTGGCCCAGATAGCCCCGATCCCCGGACCTCTGCCTGGCTCGCCGCCCTGAGCCCCTGGGGCTGCGGGCCGCGCACTCCCTGCAGTGCCCAGGGCAAGGGGGAGTCTCCTGGCTTGGGCTATGCTCAAGGCTCTTACGGTGCGTGGGGGGCAAACTGGTCCAGGCCTGGCCCTGAGCCTGCTCAGGAGGGGGCTGGACAGGGACAGGCTGGGCTAGAAACCTGGAGCTAAGGAGAGCAGCTGGGGAGCGCTCTGGCTCCTGCCTGAGCTGGCTCTGGGGAGAAGCTGGAGCCCCATTTCTCCAGCCTGGCGTTCTCTCCACCGTCACGGAGCAGCGATGCAGATGTGCCATCAGCTAGGCCCGAGGAGAGCGCCCCTGTGCAGTCACAGCGGGGCCCAGCAACCCCCGCAGCCAGGAGCTCCTTCTGGGCTTGGCTTTATGCTGCCTCGGAAGGTGCCCATCCCCACGGCATCTGGGCCATTCTGGACAGGGCCCAGGGTTGCAGCTGGGGGAAATTTCCCATCGACTTCCCCAGAGCAGGATCCTGACCATGGCTTCAGAGCAGGCAGCGGCTCCCCTCAGGTCTGTCTCCCAGCACAGGCTGGGCCAGCCCCCTTTGGTGTCCCCAGAAGTAGGGCCTGCTCAGGCCGGGTTCTTGCTCTACCCCGGGCGCAACCTGTGAGTCTGGCTCAGCCCCCGCCCAGCACGAGGCAACTCCCAGGACAGATCCAGGCTCCGTGGATTTAGAAAGTTCTTTTACCAAGTTACAACATTCAACAACCACAAAGAGAGGGAGCCCCCAAGCGCGCGAGTCGGGGGGGGGCAGCCGCAGCTCCAGTCGGAGAGCAGGGACGCAGGGCTGGGCGGGGACAGACCAGAACAGGAGCCGGCCATGGGGCCAGGTCAGCCTCCCGCAGCCCAAATGCAGGCACTTCCAGAATACATGCCCAGGGAAAGGTGTCAAGCTTCGGGGCCATTTTGAAGCCCCCATGAGAGCCCCTTTCTCTTCAACGGCCCCCTCCCTGCCCGTCCGTGCTGACCGGTCACGAGCAGTCGTGATACCAGTGAGCTTGCAAACGCCACCCACACAGCCCTGGGGCCAGCGCCCACGGCTTGCATGCCGAGGGCAGAAGAAAGGGGTGCACTAACATTGAAATGAGGTGACGGGGGAAGGTTTGTAGCAGGGGCCCTCGGGCAAAGGGGTGACAGCAAGATGCAACGCCCGGGTGGAGACGAGGAAACCATGAGGGCTCCCGCTTTAAAAATAAATAAATCTCTCTCCCTAGGGACTGTCTGGCACCTGGGTCTTCCCTGCTGAATGGCACCGAGACAGTCAAACCTTCCCAGACATGGAGCACAAGTGTGAAGACAGATTTTAAATATTGCCAACTAAAAACCCTGGCCCAGGCTTGCCCGCTGCTTCAAGCACCACGTGACCTCCTTGGTTTTCAATTTATTGCAGTGGATCACGCCGAGCGCCGGGCCAGCAGGGGGCAGGGTTCTGGTGGGTGGGGCGGGGAGCATTGGGTATTGGTCTCTAGCACCCCCCTCGGGCTGACCTGGAGAGGAGCCAATGTGTTCTGGAGAGGGGAGTGGGGAGGAAGAGGTGGGCGCAAGTTCGGAAGGACTGGGCTTCGGTGGAGGTGTAGGGTGGAGACCTGGCACAGTCCTTGGCAGAAGGGGGGGTGGCAGGCTGGTGCCCATCCTCCCTACCCCGGCCAAAGCCTATCCTGCCACTCCCAGGCTGTCAGCAGCTTGTCCGAGGTAACAATGCTCCATGGCAGTGGCCACATAGGGACACCGAGAGCCAGGCAACGTGAACCTCCCCTGGCGGGGCACACAGAGGGGCTCCCGGCGCAGCTGGGCTGGCCTGGCTGGGAACCAGACTCGCGCTGGAAATGGCGCCAATCAGCAGGGACTGGACCAGAGCCCTGGCTGGGGTTCCCTTGGGATCCCAGCTCCCCCATGGCAGGGCGGGGGCTGGGATGGCAGGGGAGCAGTGTGGGTCAGGGTGGGGGCTGGGATGGAGCGGGGTCAGGGCGGGGGCTGGGATGGAGGGGGCAGGACGGGGGCTGGGGCTCCACTGGAACAGGTTCTGTTTGGGGAGTCGATGGCAGGGATCCCTTGTACCCCCCACCTCCCCACTAGTTGGTGCTATGATCCAATGGGACCGGACCCAGCTCAGAGGGGGGAGCACCAGGGATGGCTGAGGCTGCTTTCCAGGGAGCCCCTCACTCTCCCACGGGGCCTGCAGCCCACCCCCTCCCTATCCCAGCCACCCCGCACATCCACGCACCCACCAGAGCAGCATCCTGGGCTGAGCTGCAGGAGGCTGGAGTCTCCCTTCCCTGCCCCACAGATGCAGTGTCCCTGACCCTGAGCCCCGATGCAGTAACGAGGGGGCAGATGCTGCCATGGCGTGACTGACCGGGGGGGGGGGTGTGACCTCCATGCACTGAGGGGGGCTGGAGCAAGGGTCTCCAGCCCTCCCAGTGGCAGCAGGCCATGGGGGGTAAGGGGCGGATCTCGCTTGCGTGTGTGGCATGGCCCGGGCACAGCGCTCCTCAGGCTGGCATGGAGCTGGCGCAGGACCGCTTCAGGCAGGGGTACAGAAGCAAGGCAACCGCAGCTACCGCAAAGAGGATGATGGGCTTCAGCCCCCCGGCCGGGACCTGTGGGAGGAGATGTGGGGGAGGTCAGTGCTGTGCCCCGCAGCCTTCCAGCGCCTCCAGGGAGCCCAGGCTGCTCAGCGGCTGCAGGGTGGGGGCCAGGCTGGGAGGCAGCTGGAGCCTGGGGGGGCGGGTTCTCCTGGAGCCCCCATTCCAAACGCGCGTGTGGCCGAGCTGCAGGGTGATGCCAGCAGGAGCGGACCCCGGCAAGCAGGGAGCGGTGAGCACCTCGGACCCGGAGTTCACCAGCCGCCCTGCGGAGCTACTGGCTAGCTGCTAACAGCTGGGTGGGGGGCAGCCTTCCCCAGGGGAGCACGGAGAGATGGGGTCCCTTGCTCTCACACACTCCCTCTCTGGGGGGACCCTGGGCTCAGACCCAGTGGGCCTCAATCTCCCAGGGCCACTCCCCCGTCTTGTTTCCCATGGCCCCAGTGATGGGGCGCCCGCCCCTCCCCTCGCCCGCTGGTTCCCACTCTCTGGGGGGCCAAACGTTGTCCCACGATTCTTGGCGGCCACAAAGGATTGTGGGATTTGAGTCCTGGGAAAAAACCATGGGCAGCTGGGGGATGCTGTGAGGGGGTGGGGGGATGGTGAGGGGTCTGAGGCATGCAGGGGGCTGGCTGCTTAGCAGGGGGGTTTGTGCTGCGCTCCTCGCCCCGCAATGGGCACTCAGAGGGCTTTGCCCGGAGATCCCAAAGCCTCTCACCAGGGCAGGGACCTGGTGCTGCAGCCCGATTGTGGGGAACACACCGGGGCTCTGGCCGAGGAGGCAGTGGAGATGGGGCTATGCCCCAGTGCTGAGGGCATCATACCTCATTACTGATGCCCCTCAAATCCTCTGCCGGTGCACAGTGCCCCCTGCTGGCCACCTGGGGCGCAGGCCCTGCCACTGGGCTCAGAGGGGCAGGAAGGCCCTGGTGTGACAGCAGGGGAAGGGAGTTGGTTGCCCCAGCGCCATCCTCCCACACACACACAGGGGCACTTGTTGCCCTCAGCAGTGGGGACGAGGTGGCATGTCTTTAGCGTATCTGACCTTTGAGGCAGCAGCCCCTTTCCCAAGAGGGCATGCCCCTCCCCAGCACTGTCTCTGGCTGGCGGGCCGGAGCAAGCGCCTGGGGAGATGGAGAGCAGAAGGGTGGATGAGGGGAGAGGCGAGGGGCAGGGATCGGAGGGCAGGTGCTGGAGGCTCAAAGCAGCGGCGGGACTGGGAGCAGCCTGCCATGCACGGGGAGAGCCAAGCAGGGGCCTGGGCCAGGGCCAGGGAAAGGGGAGATACCAGTACCTGATCCGCATTAGGAAGAGGTCTCGGCCCACCAGCACCAGAGCAGAGCCACTATAACAACCAGTCCTATGAGGGGGAGGGAGATCTCGGGGGCGGGGTGGCTCTATGGGGGGAGAGCAGGGAATGGAATGGAGCGGCAGCCACAGGCCGGGGGGTGGGGGTGGATGGAGATGAGAAGGGAGAGAAAAGAGAGATTAAATCACAGGCTGCTTGGCCTTGTCTCGGTGTCACCCTAGCCCTGCCCCAGCGGGCTCTCAAAGCTGGGGAGGGGGCGGCTCCTGCTGGGGGGCTGAGCCACGGGAGGGGGCGCTGGGGTGGGCTCGTGGGTCAGGCTGGGCCGCGGGTGGGGGCTCCCTGGCTGAGTGTCCTTGGCCCAGTGTGCACCAGGTCAAGCCCCAGCTCCAGCGGCTATTGACCAGCCTCGGGCTCAAACTGTCGCCGTCCGGGTCCAGGCAGCTTCTGTGCCCGGCTGGTACCTCCCCCCAGCACTGGGCGCTGCTTCCTGCATGCCGCTGGCTGAGACCCCCCTATCGCCCCCACTCAGGCTCCCCACTGGCTCCCTGGAGCAGCGTCCCCCTCTGCCTCAGCGGGTCCAGCCAAGAACGGGGTCTGTGGGAAAGTGGCGGGCACCCGCGAGGCGGCAGCTTGGCACAGCCATCGCCCACAAGCCCCATCCCTTGTGGGAGCGTGGCACAGTCAGCACCCACCAGGCACCCCCCACGGCAGCGTGGCAGCGTCGTTACCCACGCCTGTCACCTGCGGCGCCCCTGCCCGCGGCCGTGTGGCACCCCCGGGGCACACCTACCCGCCCGTCAGCGGGGACGGTGCCGTTGAGTCTCTGGATTTCCGCCCGGCACAGCCTCAGCTCCTCCTGCAGCTGCTGGCGCTCCTGCTGGATGGCCTGATACTGCCGCTGCAGCTCCCGCAGCTCGGTCTGCATGTTGTCACACTGCAGGGGCAGGGAGAGGGGCATGAGCAGCCCCTGGGGAGCCCCTCCCCCCGCCCTGCAGCTCCTGCCCGGGCAGGGCCAGGATGGGTACCTTGCTCTGGGCCAGCTGCACCTTCTCCTCCTCGCTCTGCAGCTTGAAGCGCAGGCTCAGCTCGGAGTCGTCCTCCTCGTCCTGGCTCAGGGGCTCCTTGGGGCTGGGGGCGCTGATGGTTCTCGTGTTGTCCACCATCTTGAAGGAGACGCTGCCGCTCAGGCGGGGGCTGGCGCGCCGGGGAGAGAGGGTCCGGCGCACCGGGGCATGGATCACTTCCGAGTCCGTCGACTTGTGAGACTCTTCCGACCTGCTCCTGGATCTGCAACGGGAGCCCGCGGCCCCGGGCAGAGACTGCAGAGCCGCTCCTGGCCCACCCGGCCCCCATGGGGAGGAGGCGCCTGGCCCAGCCAAGGGCAGAAGGCTCCCGGCCCAGCACAGCCCCGACTGGCCCAGCCCAGCCCAGCCAGTGAGAGGTGGCCTGGCCCAGCTCAGCTCCGCTCCAACAGCCCAGCCAGCGGGAGGTGGCCTGGCCCAGCCCAGCCCAGTTCAGAACTAACCAGTCCAGCCCAGCACAGCCCTGCCCCAGCTCAGCTCCGACGACCCAGCCAGGGGCCTGCCCACCTGCTCACAGATCCCCTGAAGATTCTGGTTCAAGCCCCAGCTGCCAGAGGGGACAGGAGGCAGGTCCTGAGCCCAGCTGCCACCTGGGGTCTGAGGCTGGGCTCCCTGGCCTGCCCCACCCTGTTGACCCTTCCAGCCCCCTTACCTGTACTTCTGGGCTTCCAGGTTCTCCAGATGGTGCACCATGATCTTGTTGCTCTCTTGCAGGGTCTGGTACTCCTCTGTCAGGTCCCGGTACTGCTCCCGCAGGGACAGCAGCTCCTCTGGAAACACACAGGCTGCAATGGGGCACAGCCCACAACAGGGCTGCCACCTCACAGGAGACCTTCACCCCCACACTGCCCCCTACAGCCCCCACATTGTCATGGAGTGTGGGGGAGTCCAGGCCCTGCACCCCTCTTCCTGGGATTCACTGAGACTCTCAGCCAGCCAGTAAAACAGAAGGTTTATTGGACAACAGGAACACAGTCCAAAACAGAGCTTGTGGGTACACCCAGGACCCCTCAGTCAAGTCCTTCTGGGGGAGCAGGGAGCTTAGACCCCAGCCCTGGGGTTCCCTGCGTTCCTCCACCCAGCCCCAAACTGAAACTAAACCCCCCCAGCAGGCTCCCTTCTGCAGCCTCTGTTCACATTCCTGGGCAGAGGTCCCCCTCCCTCTCCTGGCTCAGGTGACAGGCTCTCAGGTCTTCCATCCCCAGGGCACATTCCCAGGTCAACACTCCCCCCTCCCTGCTGCGTCACATGGTCACACCCTCCCCCCAGCCTCTGCCTCACAGGAGACCCACACACCACAGTGCCCCCCATGACCACCACCTCCACAGCTCCCTGGGGCTGCTTTCCAAGCACCCATTCCATTCCAATGCCACCAGTCTGGGGCTGCGCCTGGCTCAGCCCTGGGGCTGGGGGTTCCTACCCACCACCACCTCCCTGCTACCAGTTCCCACCCACGTGGCACAGCTGGGAACCAACCGCTGGGAGCAGAATCCACCTGGGTGCAGACAAGGGGAGGACACCGGGGCTGTGCACAACACCCCCAGCACCATGCTGACAGACGGGAGCCTGCCCCATTCTGGACTACCCACCCCACCCGCTGCAGCACAGCGCCCCCTAGTGCTGCCCTACCCAGCTCCTTACAGCACAGTGCCCCGGGACAAAGTGGAAATTTTCTTAATGTATTGTATGACTACAGAGTGCCTCGGTTTCCCCTATGTGTTGCACAAATATCTGGGGCTAGGTGGTGGGACAAGGGTGTGTGATTGTTGCACAGACCCCTAGGAGGCAGGTGTGACTGCCAGATGGCTGCCTGCGCACAGACGTGGCCAGGGCCCATCCTCTGCAGGTGTTGGAGAACAAAGAGAGGTGGAGGCCAGGTGCCTGGCTTGCTGGGAAAGAGACAAAGGAAGGAGGACGGGCAATGGGGCATGACTGAGGGTGGGCTGTTGGAGGCTAGTCAGTCTCCAGGTTTGGGACTCAAGGGGAGAGCTCAGGGCTCTGGTCCCCGCAAGCTGGACTTTGCTGTAACTTCCTGCTTTCTGTGCTAACAAGCTCTGTTCTACGCTGTGTTCCCGACCACTAATAAACCTCCTGTGTCACACACTGGCTGGGAGTCACTGCTGGCTGCAGAGTTGGGGTGCATGGCCCCATTGGGGGTGTGTGAGGCTTCCCCAGGCATCCCAGCCAGGTGGACTCACTGTGGGGAGCATGGATGGGGGGGACTGAACGCTCCAAGGTCAGACCCAGGAGACGCTGTACCCAAGGGGGATTGCCCTGGTGAGAGCACGCCCTGAGGGGTGTCACACTGCCCCCAGGGTCCTGTCGGGCCCCCCCTGAGAGTGGTGACAGAGCCCCAAGCCTGGGCACCCGTGACAGCCCCCTAGCGCCACGCTAGGGTATTGGGGCCAGCACTGATTGCCAGGGGAGAGCGCCCCCTGCTGAGCCCCCCACTTCCTGCAGCACAGTGCCCCCTAGTGCCTCACTGAGACCAGCACTTACTGCTGGGGGAGAGCATCCCCTGTTGAGCCCACCCCCACCCCACTCCCCACAGCTGAGTGGGGATCCCAGGGGCAATACCTTGGAGCACAGCCAGCTTGTCAGCGGGGCCCTCAGCCCGGGCCTGGCCGCTGGCCTTCATCGTGATCTCGGCGCGCAGGGTGGTGATCTCCGTCTCGTACTCCTCGCGGACCCGCTGGAAGCGCTGCAGCTCGGCCTGCAGCCGGCACAGCTGCTCCTGCAGGGCAGCGATCTCGTTCTCGTGGATGGCAGCCACCTCCTCCGCCTCCAGCCGCAGGCCGTGGATCTCTTCGTTGGCCTCCTGCAGCTCCCGCTCCACCTGCTCCAGCTCCGACTCCTTCATATCCTGCAGGGTGCTGAACTCATCCTTCAGCGTGCGCATCTGAGCTGTGGGGGGAGAGGCGGGGGGAGAGCCTGGCGCCAGAGCACCATTACTGCCCCGTCGCCTGTCCAGTGCCTTCTGGCCAGGGGACTGCAGTGAGGGATGCGTTCGAGAGCCAGAATGATCCCAAAGCACCCGCCAGCCTGCATGCACTAGGATCACTTCACCCACCACTGAAATGCAGCCACCTCTGGGGCGGGACGTGGCACTTTGGGACAGGAAGTAAGGTATAACCACATAGCCAATTGAATCTCTGGGCAGTGGATCCGCGGAGGCAGGATGAAAAAAGGTGAATGGCACACCCCACCCAGTCCCCACAGAACAGCCAGGCCCCCCAAGAGACACCTCCCACCTGAGGATGCCTGGCCCCAACCTGCAACAATGCCAAACGGCTTTGCCTCCCAGCCCATCTGCTGGCTGCCACAGGACTTTCTGCTGGCCTGCGCCAGCACCACCTCTGGGCTGGCTCCTGGTCCTGCCCCAGGAGCCTAATCCCTGGCCAACCCACCTGCCCTCCGCTGGGGCCTGCTCCGACCACCAGGCCAGGAACGGACAAGCAGGGAGGAGCGGTGCCTGGAGAGCACCCACTGGGTGGGCGCAGGGGGAGGGAAGTGGGTGGAATGAGGAGCACAAGCCAGGGGGGGCGGTCCTGGGGACAGTGGGGTTGGGGAGGCAGTGGGGGAGCGCCTGGGGGAGCTGCGGGGGGGGGGGGGGGTGGATATAGGCCAGGCAGGCTGTGGAGGCAAAGAGCTGGGAGTGTGGAGCAGGGGGAACCATGGCGTGATAGTGGTGAGGGAACCGTGGGGTATGCCTTTGGGAGTGGGGGGAGCGGGTGTGTAGGGGTGAAGAGATCCATGCTGGGATGACAGTTTGGGGGGGAGGGGGTGGTTTGGAGGGGCGACTCCTGGCGGGTGCAGGGCGGATCCCTTGGGAGCAGGGGTGACTGGGGGAAGTTGGGGTGTGGCTGGGTGGGAGCAGGGAGTACCCCCTGGAAGGCTGACCTTGGGGTTACGGTCCCCTGAGTGAGTGGTCCCTGGGGGGTGAGCTGGGGGGTGGAGACCCTGGGTGAGGGTGCCAGGTGGGGGTCCCTGAGCAAGGGTTGTCAGGGAGGCTTGTCTCACAGGGGGATTCCCGGGGCCGGGCTTGCTAGGCAGGAGAGTGCCAGGGAGGTAGTTGCTGGGGTGGGAAGGTCCCCGGGAAGGGTAGTTGCCTGATGATTACTAGACCGGGGGCGGGGGCTCCCTGAGAGGCAGTTTCTGGGTGGGTGGTCCCTGGGAGGCAGGTACCTGTGGGTTGGTTGCCAGGTGGTTGCCAGGCAGGGGGTCCCTGGGGGGTAGGTCCTAAGGGGGGCTTGTTTCTGGGTGCGGTGGTCCCCAAGGGGTGGTTGCTGTGCAATTACCAGGGGGTACCCGGGGTGGGGGAGGCCAGTTGCTGGGCAGTGAGTCCCCAAGGCGGTTGCCAGGTGGGGACTCCATGGGGGGCGGTTGCTGGGGAGTGGTGCCCAGAAGGTGGTTGCCATGCAAGGGGTTTCTGGTGGGTAGTTGCTGGGCAGGAGCTCCCTGGGGAATGGTTGCCAGGCGGAGGGGACCCGGGGGGATGGGTGTCAGGTGGGGAGGACCAGGGGCGGGGATTGCTGGTGGCGCTCCCTGGGAAGTGGCTGCTGGCAGGGGATTCCTAGGGGGCGGTTGCCAGGGAGATCCCTTGGGGGTAGTTGCTGGGGGACCCCTAGAGGGCGGTTGCTGAGTGGGGGATCCTTGGGGGTGGTTGCTGGGCGGGGAGTCCCCAGGGGGCAGTTGCCACGTGGGGGGTCCCCAAGGGGTGATTTCTGGCTGGGGATCCCTGAAGGGCAGTTGCTGGAGGGTTCCAGGGGGGTGGTTGCTGGGTGTGGGGGACCCCTGGGGGTGATTGGCAGGCAGAGGTTCCCGGGGGCAGTTCGACTGGGGGGGTTTCTGGGGCATGGTTGCTGGGGGTGGGGTATCTCTGGTGCAGTTGCTGGGGCGTGTCTCTGGGGGGCAGTTGCCAGGGTGCCCTGGGGGAGGTTGCCAGGGGAGATCCTCAGGGGGCAGTTGCTGCAGGAGCTCCTGGGGGGTGGCTGGGAGGGCCCCTGGGGGCAGTTGCCAGGGTGATCTCCAGGGGGCAGTTCCTAGGGGGTCCCCTGGGGGGCAATTGCCAGGGAGCTTGCCAGGGGGCGGTTGTTGGGGGGATCCCCAGGGGGCGGTCACCGGGAGGTTCTGGGGGGCAGTTGCCGGGAGGTGGTTGCTGGGGGGGTCCCTAGGCTGTGGTTGCCAGGGGGTCCCCAAGACGGTTCCCAGGGGGCGGTTGCCGGGGAGTCCCCAGGGGGCGGTTGTTGAGAGGTCCCCAGGCCGGTTTCCAGGGGGTGGTTGTTAAGGGGTCCCCAGGCTGGTAGCCGGGGTGGTTGCCGGGGGGGTCCCCGGGCTGGTTGCCGGGGGGTCCCCAGGCCGGTTGCCGGGGGCGTTGCCGGGGGGTCCCCAGGCCGGTTGCTGGGGGGCGGTCCCCGGGCCGGTTGCCGGGGGGCGGTTGCCGGGGGGTCCCCGAGCCGGTGGCACTCACTGCCCACGGAGGTGGAGGGCGTGAGCTCCATGGCTGCCTCCCCTGGCTCCAGGCCGGGCTGGCCCCTGCGCGCAGCCCGGGCGACCCCGCGCGGTTCCAGCTGCTCCGGCCCGGCCTGCGGCTCGCGCCCTCTGCTGGCGGGGCCAGGCCCAGGGACCGGCAGGGCCGGGGCCTTCTCCTCTGCCCCACCAGTGCACCCCTGCCTGGTGCCCCCAGGGCCCAGTGCGACACACCCCTACGGGCCCCAGCGTGGCACAGCCCCCGTGGGCTACAAGCCCCAGCTTAGCACAGCCCCCGTGGGCTATGGGCCCCAGTACAGCACGGCCCCCATGGGCTACAAGCCCCAGCATAGCACGGCCCCCATGGGCTACGGGCCGCAGCATAGCACGGCCCCCATGGGCTATGGGCCCCAGTACAGCACGGCCCCCATGGGCTACAGGCCGCAGTGCAGCATGGCCCCCATGGGCTACAGGCCGCAGTGCAGCATGGCCCCCATGGGCTACAAGCCCCAGCATAGCATGGCCCCTGTGGGCTTTGGGCCCCAGTATGGCATGGCCCCTGTGGGCTACAAGCCTCAGTGTGGTATGGCCCCCATGGGCTATAGGCCCCAGTACGGCATGTACCCTGTGGACTACAAGACCCAGAGTGGCACGGCCCCCGTGGGCTACAAGCCCCAGCATGGCACCACCTCCTTGGGCTACAAGCCCCAGGTAGCACTGCCCCCATGGGCTACAAGCCCCAGCGTGGCATTGCCCCCTTGGGCTACAAGCCCCAGCATAGCACTGCCTCCTTGGGCTACAGGGCCTGGTTGGTGCCCCACGCAGCTTCTCATGGACTCTCAGGACAGCAGGGACCATCTAGTCAGCCCCTCAACCCCTGCTCCTTACTGGGCTCCCCTGGGCTGAGACACTGAGCTCCCCAAATCTTCATTCATAAGCTTCAAGTTACAGAGAATCCATCATTTACTCTAGTTCAAACCAGCAAGTGCCCTGTGCCCCATGCTGCATGGGGCCAGCTGTAGGACACACACAACCTGCTGGCTCTTGGTGTGATCTGGGGCAGGTTTGATCCCTGGAAGCCTATAGGGTTTGGGTCCTGGCTCCCCACCCAGGGCACCAGAGCATTGTCACTGGCAGGCCCTGAGGATGGGAGGCAGGAGCTTGCTTAGATCATCAGAGCCTGAGAGTGTTCAGATGACAAGTTTGGTTGATAAAGACGGGATGCTGGCAGGCCAGATGCCAGCTCATGCCATGGTCCCCTTGTCTCAGCTGGACACTGACAAGCTCAGTATTAGAATTGTAAGAATGTGCTGAGTGTTTAACCTTGATGGCCGGTTGTGAGTTGCTGCTGATATTAATCCCACCTGTAACATCTATGTCCCGTATTGTATGGTAATATTTGAGCCGTTGTGTTGTGAGCCTCTGTGACTGTAAATCACCAGCCAGGAGAGAGACATTAACTCGTGGGAAGGGCTGATCTCCAGCAGAAGGTGTCACGCCCTGCCCAGCAGGAAAGGTCCATGGATACCAGACAGACTATTGTGGGACAGGAATTTCCCTACACACCATCAGCAAGAGGTTCTGCTATCCTCCCAGTGGAGAAGAGTCAGGCAAGTGGACTCCTCCCATCAGCTGAGTTTGCAGCTTAGAGCATGTGGCAGGAAGGGGATAAAAACCCCAAGCCAAAAGGCAGGGCAGAAAAGGTGGGGGAGTAGCACTGTATGTAAGGGAGCAGTATGACTGCTCAGAGCTCCGGTACGAAACTGTAGAAAAACCTGAGTGTCTCTGGATTAAGTTTAGAAGTGTGTGCAACAAGAGTGATGTAGTGGTGGGAGTCTGCTATAGACCACCGGACCAGGGGGATGAGGTAGATGAGGCTTTCTTCCGGCAGCTCACGGAAGCTACTAGATCGCATGCCCTGATTCTCATGGGTGACTTTAATTTTCCTGATATCTGCTGGGAGAGCAATACTGCGGTGCATAGACAATCCAGGAAGTTTTTGGAAAGCGTAGGGGACAATTTCCTGGCGCAAGTGCTAGAGGAGCCAACTAGGGGGGGCGCTTTTCTTGACCTGCTGCTCACAAACCGGGTAGAATTAGTGGGGGAAGCAAAAGTGGATGGGAATCTGGGAGGCAGTGACCATGAGTTGGTTGAGTTCAGGATCCTGACACAGGGAAGAAAGGTAAGCAGCAGGATACGGACCCTGGACTTCAGGAAAGCAGACTTCGACTCCCTCAGGGAACGGATGGCCACGATCCCCTGGGGGACTAACTTGAAGGGGAAAGGAGTCCAGGAGAGCTGGCTGTATTTCAACGAATCCCTGTTGAGGTTACAGGGACAAACCATCCCGATGAGTCGAAAGAATAGTAAATATGGCAGGCGACCAGCTTGGCTTAACGGTGAAATCCTAGCGGATCTTAAACATAAAAAAGAAGCTTACAAGAAGTGGAAGGTTGGACATATGACCAGGGAAGAGTATAAAAATATAGCTCGGGCATGTAGGAATGAAATCAGGAGGGCCAAATCGCACCTGGAGCTGCAGCTAGCAAGAGATGTCAAGAGTAACAAGAAGGGTTTCTTCAGGTATGTTGGCAACAAGAAGAAAGCCAAGGAAAGTGTGGGCCCCTTACTGAATGAGGGAGGCAACCTAGTGACAGAGGATGTGGAAAAAGCTAATGTACTCAATGCTTTTTTTGCCTCTGTTTTCACTAACAAGGTCAGCTCCCAGACTGCTGCGCTGGGCATCACAAAATGGGGAAGAGATGGCCAGCTCTCTGTGGAGATAGAGGTGGTTAGGGACTATTTAGAAAAGCTGGACGTGCACAAGTCCATGGGGCCGGACGAGTTGCATCCGAGAGTGCTGAAGGAATTGGCGGCTGTGATTGCAGAGCCATTGGCCATTATCTTTGAAAACTCGTGGCGAACCGGGGAAGTCCCGAATGACTGGAAAAAGGCTAATGTAGTGCCAATCTTTAAAAAAGGGAAGAAGGAGGATCCTGGGAACTACAGGCCAGTCAGCCTCACCTCAGTCCCTGGAAAAATCATGGAGCAGGTCCTCAAAGAATCAATCCTGAAGTACTTGCATGAGAGGAAAGTGATCAGGAACAGTCAGCATGGATTCACCAAGGGAAGGTCATGCCTGACTAATCTAATCGCCTTTTATCATGAGATTACTGGTTCTGTGGATGAAGGGAAAGCAGTGGATGTATTGTTTCTTGACTTTAGCAAAGCTTTTGACACGGTCTCCCACAGTATTCTTGTCAGCAAGTTAAGGAAGTATGGGCTGGATGAATGCACTATAAGGTGGGTAGAAAGCTGGCTAGATTGTCGGGCTCAACGGGTAGTGATCAATGGCTCCATGTCTAGTTGGCAGCCGGTGTCAAGTGGAGTGCCCCAGGGGTCGGTCCTGGGGCCGGTTTTGTTCAATATCTTCATAAATGATCTGGAGGATGGTGTGGATTGCACTCTCAGCAAATTTGCGGACGATACTAAACTGGGAGGTGTGGTAGATACGCTGGAGGGGAGGGATAGGATACAGAAGGACCTAGACAAATTGGAGGATTGGGCCAAAAGAAATCTGATGAGGTTCAATAAGGATAAGTGCAGGGTCCTGCACTTAGGACGGAAGAATCCAATGCACCGCTACAGACTAGGGACCGAATGGCTAGGCAGCAGTTCTGCGGAAAAGGACCTAGGGGTGACAGTGGACGAGAAGCTGGATATGAGTCAGCAGTGTGCCCTTGTTGCCAAGAAGGCCAATGGCATTTTGGGATGTATAAGTAGGGGCATAGCGAGCAGATCGAGGGACGTGATCGTCCCCCTCTATTCGACATTGGTGAGGCCTCATCTGGAGTACTGTGTCCAGTTTTGGGCCCCACACTACAAGAAGGATGTGGATAAATTGGAGAGAGTCCAGCGAAGGGCAACAAAAATGATTAGGGGTCTAGAACACATGACTTATGAGGAGAGGCTGAGGGAGCTGGGATTGTTTAGCCTGCAGAAGAGAAGAATGAGGGGGGATTTGATAGCTGCTTTCAACTACCTGAAAGGGGGTTCCAAAGAGGATGGCTCTAGACTGTTCTCAATGGTAGCAGATGACAGAACGAGGAGTAATGGTCTCAAGTTGCAGTGGGGGAGGTTTAGATTGGATATTAGGAAAAACTTTTTCACTAAGAGGGTGGTGAAACACTGGAATGCGTTGCCTAGGGAGGTGGTGGAATCTCCTTCCTTGGAAGTTTTTAAGGTCAGGCTTGACAAAGCCCTGGCTGGGATGATTTAACTGGGAATTGGTCCTGCTTCGAGCAGGAGTTGGACTAGATGACCTTCAGGGGTCCCTTCCAACCCTGATATTCTATGATTCTATGATTCTATGACCTGGTGTGTATCTCTATGATGCTTGGACTCTGGGGGGACGCGGGGGGAAGGTGTTTGTAGGAATAAACAAGAGATCACCAGTGCTTAGCCTGGGTTAACCCTGAAGGACATGCAGAGCTTGCTTATTACAGAAACGTCTAGTACTTTGTGAAACTTAATACTGGAACTCATTTGTGTATCTATGGTTACCTGCTTTAACCTGGTACATAACTCTCTGGTTTCCTTTTCCCGTCTTTTGCTAGTTTATTATAAGATTGGCAACAAGAGTTGTCTTTGGTGTGAGATTTAAGGTGCAATTGACCTCGGGCAAGTGACTTGTCTTTTGGGACTGGCAGTAACCTGAATATTGCTGTGATTCTTGGTGCAAGGGACCATCTCTCACAAAGGCAGGCTCCCCTGGGTGGCGAGACAGTTTAGAGCACCCAAGGGGACTGTCTGTGACTCCATGGTAAGGCTGTGGAGTTTACACTTGATAATTGGTTGGTGAAACTGAAGTACAGAACTCTCAGCCAGTTTGGGGTTTGTGCCCCAGTTCCTAAGAGTCTGCCCTGAGGTTGCTAAGTATCAGAGGGGTAGCCGTGTTAGTCTGTATCCACAAAAACGAGTCCGGTGGCACCTTAAAGACTAACAGATTTATTTGGGCATAAGATTTTGTGGGTAAAAAACCCACTTCTTCAGTGGGGTTTTTTACCCATGAAAGCTTATGCCCAAATAAATCTGTTAGTCTTTTGTGATGTTATTGACATGACCTGTGACCGTATAGGTCACTGCTGCAACCACTGTTATATATTTGCAGCAAATATTGTACAGAGGTTGTCGTGTGAGGTGTCTATGGAGAGGTTAGGGCTGGCTGGGTAGGATTATGTTGTCTGTATGGGTGTATCGTTGTTGTAGTTGAAGTGATGAACATTGGCTATGTACTTGTATCTCAATGTGCTTGATTCTAAGTAGCCTCAGTGAAGCATTTGGTCAGCTTCTTGAGAAGGGACTATTCTCAGTAAGTGCTCAAACAAGAAACACTTAACTGACAATGGACTTTAGGAGACGGCAGTCCACATCTGAGCTTTCCTGGGAATGTTCAAACTAACATGTAAACAATGGCGTCCGCCTTCAAAGAACTGTCATGCATGGACATGTGACTTGCCCATGTGACTCCAGGTTCCATCTTGCTGCTGTGATTTCCACAGTAAGAATGGAGGGGTGTCCTTCCACACGGCAAGAGACTATAAAAGGCAGCTGCATCTCCTCCATCTTGTCTTCAATCCTGCTTCTGACCTCTGCTACGAAATGAACTTTAACCAATTTTAGCTCTCATCTATATTTCTTTCTTTTTATGAATAAACCTTTACATTTTAGATTCTAAAGGATTGGCAACAGTGTGATTTGTGGGTAAGATCTTATTTGTATATTGACCTGGGTCTGGGGCTTGGTCCTTTGGGATGGGGAGAACCTTGTTCTTTTCCTGGGGTGTGACGTTGCACTCTATATGATTTTATAAAAATATGCTAATGAGTGAATATAATGTAACTGGAATAGGCTTCATGCAAAAGGTCTCTTGTAAGGTATCATTACAAAGCTTATAATCTACTGAGTGTGGTCATCCTATTTGTATAAATGTATCACTCTTGTATCTGAAACTAGAAATATGAAATATAACTCTGAGGTCCTATTGTAGTTATGCAAAGTGTGGGCCATTAATGGTGGTTTGGAATCTTAATGGCTCCCATTAACCAGGACTTTGTGACTTTGTCCTCACCCATAACTATTTCACATTTGGGGACAAATGTATACCTTTAAATCACCTTTAAGAACCTGCATGGCCCCACAGTATGCCAACATTTTTATGGCTGACTTAGAACAACGCTTCCTCAGCTGTCGTCCCCTAATGCCCCTACTCTACTTACACTACATTGATGACATCATCATCTGGACCCATGGCAAAGAAGCCCTTGAGGAATTCCACCATGATTTCAACAATTTCCATCCCACCATCAACCTCAGCCTGGACCAGTCCACACAAGAGATCCACTTCCTGGACACTACGGTGCTAATAAGCGATGGTCACATAAACACCACCCTATACCGGAAACCTACTGACCGCTATACTTATCTACATGCCTCCAGCTTTCATCCAGACCACACCACACGATCCATCGTCTACAGCCAAGCTCTATGAGATAACTGCATTTGCTCCAACCCCTCAGACAGAGACAAACACCTACAAAATCTCTATCAAGCATTCTTACAACTACAATACCCACCTGCTGAAGTGAAGAAACAGATTGACAGAGCCAGAAGAGTACCCAGAAGTCACCTACTCCAGGAAAGGCCCAACAAAGAAAATAACTGAACACCACTAGCCATCACCTTCAGCCCCGAACTAAAACCTCTCCAACGCATCATCAAGGATCTACAACCTATCCTGAAGGACGATCCCTCACTCTCACAAATCTTGGGAGACAGGCCAGTCCTTGCTTACACACAGCCCCCCAACCTGAAGCAAATACTCACCAGCAACCACACACCACACAACAGAACCACTAACCCAGGAACCTATCCTTGCAACAAAGCCCGTTGCCAACTGTGTCCACATATCTATTCAGGGGACACCATCATAGGGCCTAATCACATCAGCCACACTATCAGAGGCTCGTTCACCTGCACATCCACCAATGTGATAGATGCCATCATGTGCCAGCAATGCCCCTCTGCCATGTACATTGGTCAAACTGGACAGTCTCTACGTAAAAGAATAAATGGACATAAATCAGATGTCAAGAATTATAACATTCATAAACCAGTCGGAGAACACTTCAATCTCCCTGGTCACTCGATTACAGACCTAAAAGTGGCAATTCTTCAACAAAAAGACTTCAGAAACAGACTCCAACGAGAGACTGCTGAATTGGAACGTATTTGCAAACTGGACACCATTAAATTAGGCTTGAATAAAGACTGGGAGTGGACAGGCCATTACACAAAGTAAAACTATTTCCCCATGTTTATTTCCCCCACACACACTGTTCCTCACATGTTCTTGTCCACTGCTGGAAATGGCCCATGTTGATTATCACTACAAAAGGTTTTTTTTCTCTCCTGCTGGTAATAGCTCACCTTAACTGATCACTCTCGTTATAGTGTATATGGTAACACCCATTGTTTCATGTTCTCTGTGTATATATATATATCTTCCTACTGTATTTTCCACTGCATGCATCCGATGAAGTGGGTTTTAATCCACGAAAGCTTATGCTCAAATAAATTTGTTTGTCTCGAAGGTGCCACAAGTACTCCTGTTCTTTTTGCGGATACAGGTTAACACAGCTGCTACTCTGAAATCTGTTTTACTTGTAAGTCTTCCTGTATACCTGTGTGCCGGCAAGTGAGTAATTAAGTCTTACAGTGACATGTGATCATGTCACCTGAACTGGACTCCATCTTTAACCTGGTGCTTTTCCACTAAGAAGGAGGGGTGGGAGACAAGAGGGACAAAGGATTCCCGCCTTATGCAAAAGATATATAAGTGGGTGACAAAGTGAGCAGCCATCATGAGAAATCCCCTAGCTACCACCTGAGCTGGAACAAGGTCTGTACCAGGGGAAAGGATTGCGCCCAGACTAGAAAGGTGTCCGGTCTGTGAAAGAAACTTATTGAAACATCTCTAAGGGTGAGATTTTATCTGTATTCAATTTTTATTACTGTACTAGACTTAGACTTGCATGTTTTATTTTATTTTGCTTGGTAATTCACTTTGTTCTATTACTACTTGGAACCACTTAAATCCTACTTTCTGTATTTAATAAAATCACTTTTTACTTATTAATTAACCCAGAGTATGTATTAATACTTGGGGGGGGGGAACAGCTGTGCATCTCTCTCTATCAGTGTTCTAGAGGGCAAACAATTTATGAGTTTACCCTGTCTAAGCTTTATACAGGGTAAAACAGATTTATTTAGGGTTTGGACCCCATTGGGAGTTGGGCATCTGAGTGTCAAGGACAGGAACACTTCCTAAGCTGGTTTCAATTAAGCCTACAGCTGTTAGGTGACATGGTTCAGACGTGGGTCTGGGTTTGCAGCAGGCTAGCGGGTCTGGCTCAAACCAGGCAGGGCACTGAAGTCCTAAGCTGACAGGGCAGGAAAGCACGAGCAGAAGTAGTCTGGGCACATCAGGTGGCAGTTCCCAAGGGGGTTTCTGTGATCCAACCCGTCACAGGATTGGCAACAGCGGGATTTGTGGGTATGATCTGATCTGTATGTTGACCTGGGTCTGGGGCTTGGTCCTTTGGGATCGAGAGAACCGTTTTTCTTTTACTGGGATATTGGTTTTCATAACCATTCGTCCCCATAACAAGTGGCCCTGGTGATGATACTGGGAAACTGGAGTGTCTAAGGGAATTGCTTATGTGACTTGTGGTCAGCCGGTGGGGTAAAATCAAAGTCTTCTCTGTCTGGCTGGTTTGGTTTGCCTGGGTGTGCAAAGCAACCCCAGCCTTGGGCTGTGACTGCCCTGCTCTAAGCAATTTGTCCTGCGTTGGTACTCTCCGTTGGGTCCCGCCAAAGGCAGCCTCGTTACATCTCTACGGTGCTACCGGACTCCTCGTTGTTTTTTCACCCTGAGATTGGGACTCACTGCTGAGTGACTGCAGGCAGCGTTACACAAGGTAATAGTGTTGTCAGGTCCTTAGACCTCTGTAAGGCATGTGACTTGCTACCTCAGGCCATTTTGATTAAGATACAACAGTGATATAAAATTCACCCGGCACACGTTCAATGGATTAGAAGCCGGCTCACTGCTAGGTCTGAAAACATAACTGTCAATGCAGGTGCGTGTCTAGTGGGGTCCCGCAGGGATCGGTTCTGGGCCATTTTGCATTTTTATCAATGCCCTGGAAGAAACATGGTGCAGTTTGCAGGTGACACAAAGCCTGGGGCAGTGGGAAATGAATAAGAGGAGAGGTCACTGATTCAGCACGATCTGGATCGCTTGGTAAGCTGGGCACAAGCAAACAATATGCGTTTTAATACAGCCAAATGTAAAGTCACGCATCGAGGAACAAACAAGACAGGCCAGACTTACAGGATGGGGGTGGGACCAAATGGGAATTGTCTGTTGTATTTTTATGACCCTTTGTGACGGGTTGCACCAACCGCACACAGGAGAGGCAAGGGTTAACAAACTGTTCTGGGCCCAAGAGGCCATGCCCCTGTGGAGGGAGCATTAAAAAGGGAGCAGGTCAGCTCAGTTGAAGCTCACCGAGGAGCAGAGCAGCCAGGAAGCCACTGGGCTCCAAGCCACCAGGGTCACGCCTCCTAGCCGCGGGAAGCCATTTGACCGCGGGAACCGAAGGGGACAACCTGCTGTGGCCAGCAGAGGAGAATCTGGAGACTAATCAGAGGGAACACGAGAGGGACCCCACATCCCACCCCAAGACACCACCAGAGGGACGGGAATGAGGGTAGGAAGCGACACAGGGAATGGACGTGAGGGTGTCGGGACCTGAACCCTGTGGCAGGATCCACTGTTTCGAAGGGCTCCGGATCGGAACCCTGTGGAGTAGGGTGGGCCCGGATTCCCCTACCTTCCCCCACCACTAGGCGACTCTACCCCCTGAACTATAGCCACTCGGTAAAGGGGCCTTTGGACTCTCACCGTGATATGGCACACCCCACAGCATTGCCATTAGGCAGCGCTGTCAGCCCAGAGCACTCAACTAACCCCCGGAAACGCCTACGCATGCCTCAGTTTCCCATATATGCTACATGGTTACCCAGTGTGGGGAAAGGGACTGTTTGCTTTCAGGGCAGGCTGGAAGACATAGGCGTGCATGTCCCCCAGCTGTCTGAGCTGGATGGGTCATTAAAAAGGACTGGCCGAGGCTGACCTCATGTCAATGGAGGGTCCGAGAAGACAATGGCAAGCCCAATGGCCCAGACACTGGAAGCCCATGCCCCAGAAGTCCAGTAATCCCTGCGGAGTGACCAAGTCCCTCCCAACGGGCTGTCTCCGTGGGACTGGCTGAGCGGAGTTCCCGGTACGAAACAGAAGGGCTGGAACCCCATAGCTTCAGTCTAGGAGGCGGGGAGGCTGCTTGGCCATCGCTGGAGAAAGAGCGAGACCCCGTAGAAGGGCTCGTCCTAGAGACTGTTCCAAAGCTGGGGGCGAAGCCCTGACCCAGGGGCTCTGAGACAGGGCGATTCTATCCTGGGAAGCGGAGACTCTGAAAGAAACTGGGGGGGTCACGGAGACAATCAGCTGAACACGCTGTGGCCAAAAGGGCTAATGCGATGCCTGGCTACGTAAGCAGGAGTAGAAGGGAGGTTCTGTTACTTCTGTCTTGGGCACTGGGGCGACCGCGGCTGGGATTCGGTGTCTGGTTCTGGAGCCTGCCCTTCAAGAAGGATGTTGGTAAATTGGAGCGGGGCCAGAGAAGGGGCAAGGAGGGATAGGTCAGTGGTTTGATCATTGGCCTGCTAAACCCAGGGTTGTGAGTTCAATCCTCAAGGGGGCCATTTAGGGATCTGGGGCAAAAATTGGGGATTGGTCCTGCTTTGAGCAGGGGGTTGGACGAGATGACCTCCTGAGGTCCCTTCCAGCCTGGATAGTCTATGATTCTAAGAGCCACAAGAAGGATGAAGGGATCAGAAAAGCAGCCTTACAGTGACAGCCTCAGGGAGCTCCATCTATCCAAAGCAACGGGGTGACTTGATCACGGTCCATAAGTACCCACATGGGGGCAGAATCTGATAACAGAGGCTTTTCTGTCAAGCAGACAAAGGTCGAACAAGCTGCAGCGGCTGGAAGTTGACCTAGACAAACTCGGGCTGGGAAGAAAGCGTCATTTTTAACAATGAGGGTAATTGACCTTTAGATCAATTCACCAGGGTCGTGACCGATTCTTCATCACTAACCATTTCTGTATCCAGATTGCATGTTTTTCCGAAAGATCTTCCTTCTTTCAAACAGGAATTAATTCAGGGGACTCCTCTGGCCAGGGTTACACAGGAGATCAGAGCAGATCATCACAGGGCTCCCTATGTCCTTATGCTTAAGGCTATGATTTAGTTACGGGGTTTGCGGAAGTCACGGAATCCATGACTTCCAGCGACCTCCGTGACTTCAGCCTGCAGTGGTCGGGAGCTACAGGGTCCCCCGGGGGTTGCTCGTGGGAGCAGGGAGCTGCAGGGTACCCCCACCACCTCTGGTACTCCCGGAGCTCCAAGCTGCTGCGGGTGGCGGGGAACCCCCTAGCTCCTGGCCACCACAGGGGAACCCCGAGCTCCTGGCCACCGCAGGCCCCTGGAGCTGTGGGCGACGGGGGTACCCCACAGCTCCTGGCTGACACTGGAGATGGGAGCACCCCCAGCTCCCAGCCCCCACAGGCAGTGGGGGGACCCCCGGAGCTGCGGGTGGCAGGGGTACCCCACAGCCCTCAGCTGCTGCAGGTGCTGTGGGCACCCACAGACTTCCATTTTATCACTGATGTTTTTAGCAAAAGTCACAGACAGGTCACAGTTTCTGTTAATTTTTCTTTTTTGTCTGTGACCTGTCCGTGACTTTTACAAAAAATGTCCCTGACAAAATCTTAGCCTTACTTATGTTCTACAAATCTCTGCCTCACAGGGCCCGGGGGAGGTGTCAGAGAAGGGAGGGGGCTATTCTGAGCAGAGAAGCTTTTCGGTTACGGTTGTAACGATTCTCCACCCAGGCAGGGCTTCAGCACACAGGGGTCCTCCTGGAAGCAGTAGGAATAACTGCTCCAAAAGCCCCACCTGTGGGGAGCTAAAGAAGAATCCCTGTCAGTTGCTAGCAGTATAGGGCCTATGAGACACACCTGAGCAGTTCTGATTCCACCCGGGAGAGCACAGAGGAGATGTGTGATTTCTGTACGGTGCTTAGCTCTGGTGGGAGACCAGCACTTCACCAGCAGAGGCTTTGCAGGCTGAGAAGGTTTGAGTTGCTCTGGGGAGGCAGCGCTGTGGAAAGTGACCACCCACCCCTGATTTCATGGTATCATCCCCAATTAGTTACGTTCAAAGCTGACTGCAGAAAGTTCCAACGGGATCTCACAGACCTGGGTGACTGGGCAAGGAAATGGAAAATAAAATTAACTTGTTGATAAATGCAAAGGGATGCACATTGGAAAACATAACCCTGACTATACAGAACGAGAGGGTCTAAGTTAGCTGTTAGCACTCGAGAGAGAGATCTTGGAGTCACTGTGGATAGTTCTCAGAAAACATCCACTCAATGGGCAGCGGCAGTCAGAAAACCGAACAGAGTGTTAGGAACCATTAGGAAAGGGACAGATAACACAGAAAATACCGTAATGCCACTGTATAAATCCATGGTACGCCCACAGCTTGAATACTGCGTGCAGCCCTGGTTGCCCCATCGCAGAGAAGATCCATTGGAATTGGACAGAGTACAGCAAGGGCCACACAGATCATTGGGGTCTGGAGCAGTTTGCATGCGACGAGAGATTAGAAAGACTGGAGCTGTTTGGCTTGGCAAAGAGACCATGGAGGGGGATGTGACAGAGGCCGTGACGAAGTCAGGCCGGACAGCTGGAAGGCAGGAGAATTAGCCCTAGAATGATTAAGGTCCTTTTCCCTACAAGCTGAGAAGGGGTCACCTCATGTCAATTAGGGACCCCGAGACCAATTAAGGGCTGTCTGCATCCTTTGCCACCCCCACTCCAAAGGAGAGTGGGAGCGTTATTCACCCTTGGTTTGTAGTAGAACTCGTTTCTTTTTTCCCTTCAGTTAGTGGAGGGGCACCGCGTGGGCCTGCCTGGGAAATATGCCTCCCCCCTGTCCAGCAGGAGAGTAAACACTGTCCAGAGAGGGGCTGACTTCCTCCCAGCCCCCACCGCCAGAGGGGGGAGCGCTGAGCCCGCCGTGGTGCGGGGAGGCGCCTTGCCACAGGGCTATGAAATCACGATTGGGGTGGAGAAAGTGAGTAGGGAAGTGCTATTCACCCCTTCACAAAACACACGAATCAGGGGTCACCCAATGAAACTAACAGGCAGCTGGTTTAAAACACACCTAAGGAAGTATTTCTTCACACAATGCGCAGTCAACCTGTGGAACTCCTTGCCAGGGGATGTTGCGAAGGCCAAAAGGGTAACTGGGTTCAAAAAGAACCAGACAAGTTCCCAGAGGACAGGTCCGTCAATGGCCATTAGCCAGGATGGGCAGGGATGCAACCCCACGCTCTGTGTGTTCCTAAGCCTCTGTTCACTGGAAGCTGGGACTGGGCAACAGGTGGAAACGTGGATCACTCAGTAATTGCCCTGTTGGGTTCATTCTCTCTGGGGCACCTGGCACTGGTCACTGTCGGCAGACAGGAGACTGGGCTAGATGGACCATTGGTCTGACCCACCATGCCCATTCTTATGTTCTTGATTTGTCCCTTAGCGCAACTGCCCCGTATTTTCGGATGTACCGAAAGGCGTTAAAATAGAACAGAAGGAGCATTTCATACATGACATGGAAGCTCACGAGAACTGTGTGGTCTCCTTGAGGGCGGCAGACACGTACCCGCCCTGCTACGGGAGTTGGTGTTCCCCTGAAATGTCCCGCACAAGAACGTGCCGCCCCTCGCTTTTCACATGGTTTTTCCATTCCACAAAGGGGATCGCCCCAGCGCTGCATCCAGCAAGGACAGACAGGGACAGAGCACAGGGGGCTGGGAGACCAGGCGGTCCCACGAGAACAGCTCTGACCACATCTGGCTGGGCTGAGCGATGCCTCGGGGGAGGCCGAGGGTGCACACACTGGAGAGAATAATTCCACACTGGCCGAGGGATGGGCCGAGGGGACCCACTAGGCCAGTGGCGTCCAGGCCAGGAGGGACCTAGCTCACTAGGATTTTAAATCAGACGGGCTCCAAACCCCCAGCGCCCTGTGCTCTGGCTGGTCCCGCAACAGTAAGGCTCTTCCTGGCTGTCCATTTCCTCAGGCCTGGGACTGCAGAACTATGAAGAGACTCTCCACCCGCCCGGTAGCAGACACGTGTGAGTGTGTGCTCACGTACGAGTGTGAACACGTACGTACCAGCCGGGGCAGGTGCTATTTACAGCTCCATTGTGCACGCGTGCAGACACACAGCGCTAAGTAATGGAGTCGGGGCTAGAAATCACAGCAGAGGGGACCCGGTAACCTCACCACACGCTGGCAGGGAAGCTGAGCCCAAATCGATTTTCCCAGCCGCCAGAGGAGCACGGGACACGTCTGGGGTGTGAGGGTCAAACGGATCAGAATATAAAGGTGATCAGTGAGTGACCAGGTCCCCCAAATACCACGTCACCAATTGTTTGAGGAGTTTGGGGGGTCCTCCACCCTGCATATTTGTCCTCGTGTGGAACATAGGAACAGCCGGACTGGATGAGAGCCAACGAACACCCCGCGAGCCCAGTGTCCTGTCACTGGCAGTGCCCAGCACCAGATGCTTCAGAGGAAGGTGTGAGAACCCCACAGTAGCAGACGTGGAATAATCGGCCTCCCACTTTAGGTGTCTACTAATCAGAGACCAGCTCAGACCCTGAGCCAAGCGCTCTGCTAGCCCTGCGGGAATGTCTGTTGTCATTAATAATGCTGCAGAGCCATGGCTAATCCCTTGCTGAAGCTTGGATGAGTTCTTGGCCTCAACAACTTCCTGTGGCAGGGAGTTCCACAGCCCAAAACACAACCAGCAGAGTGCGTGGCCCTGGGGTGAGCAGAGGTGTTTTGTAATTGAATTCAAGGGAAACATTCCCCAGACAGAGATAAAAAAAAACAAATCAAAACAAGGTTCATGCTTTTTTTAAAAATGAGCCGGGGGGGGGGGGGAGGGAGGAATAAAACCGAAAATACAGTCAATCAAAGGAAGCAGAAGATCTGAAAGGGGAAACGTTATTCTTATACAGACACAGGTTACTTTTTACAGATGGGAAACTGAGGCATGGGGTAGCTCAAGTGATTTGCCCAAGGTTATACAGGGAATCTGTAGCAGAGCTGAGTACAGAACCGAGATCTCTGTGCCAGCCCCACTCCAAGGGCCATTATGGCTCCATCTCGGCTGAATGCATCCCAGGGCTGGGGCTGTGCTCAAAGCAGGGAGCTGTAGAGAAAAGGGTCTTTAGGGGTAGGGCCTTTGCACCACCCCAAGCTTAGATTCCTAGATTCCAAGGCCAGAAGGGAAAATTGTGATCACCTTGTCTGACCTCCCCTATAACAAAGGCCAGAGAACGGCCCTAAAGTAACGCCTAGAGCAGACCTTTTAGAAAAACATCCTGTCTTGATTTACAAATGGTCAGTGATGGAGAATCCACCATGACCATTAGTAAACTGTCCCAATGGTTAATTGCGGTCACTGTTAGAAATGCATGCCTTATTTCTAGTCTGAATTTGTCTAGCTTCAACTTCCAGCTGTTGCGGTCACAGTACACATTTCTCTGCGAGGGTGAAGAGCCTGCTAGCAAATATTTGTTCCCCTAGTAGATACTTACAGACTGAGATCAAGTCACCCCTTAACCTCCTCTTTGTGGAGCTCCTTGAGTCTGTCACTATCGCAGACCAGAAGAAGGGCTCTGGATAGGGTGACCAGATGACAAGCGTGAAAAATTGGAGCACTTCTTTTGGGTCTAGTTGTGTATATAAGACAAAGCCCCTGCTATGAGGACGGTCCCAATAACACCAGGACGTCTGGTCTCCCTAGCTCTGTGTGGTGCAAAAGTTCATCTCTTTTGCTAACAGAAGTTGGTCCATTACAAGATAATACCTTGCCCACCTTGTCCCCTCTATCACCACAGGGCAGGTTTTCTAATCCAGGGGCTCTCAGCCCTTCCAGAAGATGGGACCCCTTTCAGGAGTCAGATGTGTCTTGCGTACCCCAAGTTTCACCTCACTTAAAAACCACTTGCTTACAAAATCAGACATAAAAATACCAAAGTGACCCAGCACCCTAGTACTGACAGATTGCCGACTTTCTCATTTCATCTGGGCGAAATCTGAGTTTGTACTGACTTCGTTAGTGCTTTTTTACGTAGCCTGTTGGAAAACTAGGCCAATATCTAGATGAGTTGATGTACCCCCAGAAGACCCCTGCGTGCCCCCAGACCAGGACACAGGATTCCAGCCATGGCCACACCAGTGCCAAATACAGATGTAATTTACCCTCCCTGTGCCTACTTCTGCATCCAAGGATCGCATTAGCCCTTCTGAACACAGCCTCACCCCGTATCAGGGCGACTTGCCCCTTTAGGGCGGGCGGATCTGGGTCTAGCTGAACTACCGAGGCACCCCTGGGCTGGATCGGGTGGTTCCTATAAAGGGCAGCAGGTTGCTGGAGCGCAGGGCAGGAAAGAAGACAGGCAGAAGACCCTGACACCAAAGGATTTGAGCCCCAAGACCAGGAATCTGTGGCTCCAGCCAAAGCAGCAAAGGCCCCAGCAGGAGGGCCTGGGGCAGGGGGAATTGGAGTCTGCTGGGTGTGGGCACGCTGCAGCCGAAAGACCTGAGATATGGGGTTTCCCTTGTGAGGCCGCAGGCAGGGAAAGTGTGGGAGAACCCGAGGGGAGGCTCACCCTAGGGGGGCCGTCCTGGGACTCGGTGGTTCATGAGGTGAATTGCAAAGGGCTGGCGGGTGGGTGAGGCAATCCCTGGTGGAGTTTGGGTCGGAAGGAATTAACAGGGCACTGCAGAGCCACCCCCCAGCCATGATGCGGGGGGGGGGGGGGGGGGGCTGCACACAGGGGACCCCACTTCGGCTGTATTGAATTACACATTGTCCGCTTGTGCCCAGCTAGTCAGCTCGCTCTGTGTCTCTGACCCGTCCTCTTCGCCGCCCCCTCTTCCCCCGTCTCTGGGCCCTCTGCAAACTGCCAGGGAGGAGTGAATGTTTCCTCCCAGGTCATTAAGGAAATAGCACAGGGCCAGGAGCCGATCCCTGCAGGACCGCACTGGAAACACCCCGTCAACGCTGGCTCCCGGTTTACACTTACAGCGGGAGACCCAAACCACGGGGGCGGGGGTGGGGCGGGGTGTCATTCGTTTTCTTTCGTTAGTGGCCCAGACAAGTGTCTGAGCTCCCCCAAGCTGGGAAGGGAACCAGAGCGTCCCAGCAAAATACAAGCTGGGCCAGAGCGTCCCAGGAGTCAGCCCCTTCTGCCTGATCTGGCCCACCTTATAATTCGCTTGCCCGCTCTGGTTCCCTTCCCCCGACCTGCAGAAGAGCTCGGGGAAGCCCGAAGGCTCGTCCACTTCAGCAAAGCTCCGCTAAAAGACGTTCCCTTGGCTCTCGAATACCCTGGCACCAACACGGCTACCACACAGTGAGCAGGGCGAGCCCCAGCAGTTAGGCAGTTTTTAATCCATTTAAGCCACCAGCACAGACTAGAGCAACCCCAAGGCCTGCCCCGAGTGATAACTGGCAGTCTGTGACCCCGCAAGCCCGAGGAAGGCCCCACAGGCCTGCTGTAGGGGGTGGAGTAGAGCTGGACGCCCAGGATATTGCCCTTTGCCCCGATCTAGCTAGCACACAGCCCCCTGAGCCATAGGGAACCCC
Source organism: Eretmochelys imbricata (assembly GCF_965152235.1). Classification (NCBI taxonomy): domain Eukaryota; kingdom Metazoa; phylum Chordata; order Testudines; family Cheloniidae; genus Eretmochelys; species Eretmochelys imbricata. Next base: position 356,108,342 of record NC_135572.1, read on the forward strand.
TTTCTGGGGTTCATCTCTAGTCCCCTATCTTACTCGCCCTCTGGAGAGTGCTTTGTTTAGAGCAGCAGCAGGTGGCTCGGCCCTGCCTCTCCTGAGCCCTCTGAGCTGACACCCCTGGGGGCGCTGCGTGTGCCTGGGAGCAGGGGCAACGGGGGAGCCCTGGAGTGGGCAAAGGCCCCGTTTCTCGCACTGGCTCGTGACCGACTGTTTCCAAACATTTTGGAGCCCAGCGGCAGCCGCTCAGTGGGGAGCCAGCAAAGCAGCCCTGCCCCACAGGGCTGCAGCAGAGTGGGGCAGCTGCTGGGAAATAAAGGGTTAAATGATCTGGAAAGAGAGCCGCAAAGCCAACTGATCACCCGGCCAAGCAGTGATGGGCGGCCACTGCTGGGCCGGGGCCTGGCAGCTGCTCAAGGGCCCACAGCAATGCTGCCTGGCCATTCAGGACAGGAAGCGAAGAGGAATCTTGTTTCAAGGGGATGGAAGGAGCGAGAATGGAATTGCCTGAGTTGGAATTTGGCCAGGACATTGGGATTAACGTCTGTCTGTCTGTCTGTCTGCCAAATGAGCCCATCGCCAGCCACTGCTCCATCTAATTTCTGGGAGAGTCAGAACACGAAGCAAGGCAGGACATGTGAAAGGCCATTCGCTCAGGGAAGGCCCCGGCCAGTCCACCAGTGCTAAGTATTCCCAGTCTGGGAACAAGCACACCATGGCGTGACCGGGCAGCAAAGGAAACCATTTTATCCCCAGCACGGGCAATAATTAACCTGTGGAACTCACTGCTGGGGGGGGTTACCTTGGAGCCTCTGGATCTGTTTGGTGAAGATCTCAGCCTGCCGGGCACTGGCCAGTCGCTCGTCCTCCAACAAGCCTGCAGCAGAGAGCGCAAGGTCAGCAGGCAGCGTGCAGAGACCCTGCTCCTGCATCCGCCCTGCCATGCTGATCAGAGGAATGGGGCTGCAGGCCCCCAGGGCCTCAGCTGGGCTACATGCCACGGTACACAGGGAGGGACGTCCTGGGGGAACATGAGCCCAGCTGAGCCCTCCAGGGGGGAGAGGGAGAATTGCCCCCAGCCACCCCACGAGCATCTGGAGAGAGACACAAGGGACATGGGAAGGGCACGGGAGGGGCTGGGAGCCCTGCGTGGACCCTAGCCCGCCCAAGGGAACGGGAAAGCACATGGCACCGAGGGAGCTGTGCATGGGAACCTGTGCAAGCACGAGCCCCCCCGTGCCCCATGGTGCTCACGAGAGATCACAAGCCCCCCTGGTGCCCCATGCATGGGGACCTGAGAGAACATGACAGAGATCTGGTGAGGCCACACCTGGAGTATTGCGTCCAGTTTTGGGCCCCTCGCTACAGAAGGGATGTGGACAAACTGGAGAGAGTCCAGTGGAGGGCAACGAAAATGACCGGGGGCTGGGGCACATGACTTACGAGGAGAGGCTGAGGGAACTGGGCTTACTTTGTTTGCAGAAGAGAAAAGTGAGGGGGGATTTGATAGCAGCCTTCAACTACCTGAAGGGGGGTTCCACTGTTCTCAGTGGTAGCAGATGACAGAACAAGGAGCAATGGTCTCAAGTTGCAGTGGGGGAGGTCTAGGTTGGATCTTAGGAAACACTATTTCACGAGGAGGGTGGTGAAGCACTGGAATGGGTTCCCTAGGGCTGTGGTGGAATCTCCATTCTTAGAGGTTTTTAAGGTCAGGCCTGACCAAGCCCTGGCTGGGATGATTTAGTTGGGTTGGTCCTGCTTGGAGCAGGGGGTTGGACTCAATGACCTCCTGAGGTCTATATGATTCTGTGGAACGTGCACCGTGCCAGGAGTTCACGAGAGACGCCCTGTGCACACCAGTCACCTTCCCGTGCTCTCCTGCTCACACGACTCCGCATGGCCCCAGGCCAGCGTGTGCCGCCCTTACCCTGTAGCTCCAGTGAGTCATCCTCGTGCTTCACCGCCAGCTCCCGCGTCTCCTCCAGCTCCTTCAGCAGCTGCAGCACCTGGGCCCTCAGGTCTTCCATCTCCTGGTCCGTCAGGTCCAGCTGTTTGTCGTCCTCTTCCGTGAAGCCCACTTTCCCCACATCCTCCTCCTCTTCCTCCTCTGGGTCCGGGGCATCCACATCGCCTGGCAAGGAACACTATGTGAGCCTCCTGCCGCTGACCTCCAGCCCCTCGCAATGCACTCACTGCTTGTGCCCCAGGCCACGGCTTGCAGCAGGGAGCCAGACCACCCCCTGCCATGCCAGCCTGGTACCAGGCCTCTGAGCCCGCGGCAGAGACAAACCTCTGAGTCATTGCAGCGTGGAGGGGCAAAGGCCCCCCTGGCCCGGCTGGAGAAGCGGATTCCGCCCCGCCGCACGTGACCCACTGGCTCCACCTGACGGCAACGGGCAGAACCTCTCCAGCCGATTGGCTCTCGAGGTGGGGCACCCGCCGGGCCCACACAGGCAGCCACAGGGATGAAAAAGGGGGTCCCCTCCTGAGGTCCATCCAGAGCTGACCCCAGGGGCCTGAGAGAAATGGCTTGGCTGGAGGCAGATGGGGGAGAATTGACAGGGCTTCCCAGAGCCGCTCGTTAAAATTCTGCCCCCATGGTGACCGGAGAAAGGGGTAGGGGCTGGAGTCACCTCCACCGATGCTGCTAAGCCCCCATGCCAGGCACTGCGTACCCCTGGCGCTCACAGGACCACTGCTCCGGGGCCACGGGCAGGCATTTCCCAGGGGCTTGGGGTCCCCCGCAGAGTCCCCATTTCTCCACCCGTCACAAGCACACACCATCCCTCCATACACTTGTTTCCTCCCTACGTGGCTTGCTGGGCATGGCAGGAGAGGACAGATGACCTGGCAGGCAGGTCCCTGCTACCCTGGGCAGGGGCTGGGATCCCCTCTCAGCGCCACCCCATCAGAGGCGCCCAGGCTTCAAGGGAAAGGGCGGATTCTTCTTGTCCTGTTGCTGGCACCCTCCAGGGGCAGAGACTCTTCCCAGCTGGGCAGGCTCACCAGGCCAGATGTGAGCTAACCCAGGGGGACCCAAAGGTTCCAGCCTGTGACACCCCCCTGCCCTCCCAGGCTCGCGGGGGTGAGGAGCAGGGCTGGAGCGAGCGGGCTGGGCTCTGAACATGCCCACGGAGCAGAGCCACTGAGTCAGGAGGGGACGTGTTTATCCAGCCGCTTTCCAGGAATTACCGAACTGGGCTTTAGCCCCCGCAGGTGGGCTCAGGGGCACCCAGCGCTCTGGGCTGGGGAGAGGATTGCTCTCCGGGGGAGGGGCGGGGCTGGCGGCTGTCTTTCCTCACTTTGCCTGTAACACAGACAGTGGCAGCTCCCCACTCCCTGGGGCGGGGGGTTCAGCTTACAAGGAGGAAAAATGGACCACACAGGGCCCCACCCGCTGCCTCCGTCCTGCCCGTTTGCCCATCTAACACCCCTCCCCCCCCCCCCCCCGCAATGGGGAACATCATTGACTGCTCGGTTAGAACCATCGCTCGCTGCTGCCCCTCACCATGGCATCTGGACGCCTGCCATATACAAGCTGTAGCATCAGCCAAGTCCCCAGTGGGCTTCAGGGAATCTGTGGCACCTCCCCCTTTGGGGGCGTCTGGGGAGAATGCAGCTAGTTTAAGCACGTCGAAACGTCAAACCTGAGTTCATGCAATGGCCAGATGACAAAGGTAGGCCCTAATCCTGCAAATGCTCGTGCACGTGAATAACGTCACACCCAGGACTAACCCCAGCATGACCAGTTACTCACACGGGGCACATAGGATCAGACCTCATTCCTGCAGGACGCCGGGCAATCCCAAAGTTAGGGATCTCCTAGCAGCCCTCAGTGTCCCCACATGGCCCAGCCTCGGTCAGATTCTCTTCTAGTTTACACCATCATCAATCTGGATTAACTCCGCTGACGTCAACAGCCTTGCCCCGGGGTTAAAGCGACGGGAGAGGAGGGTCACAGGACAGAGATCCATGGAGCCGCCTGAGCGGAACTGACAAGCTTACGGACAAAGTGTAATGGGCCAGGGTATGAAATACGAGGTCAGTGGCCTCACACCAGGGATGGACTTGGCCCAGTCCATACAATGGGAATGAGTTACTCTTGTGGTATTCATGCCTCCTTGTGTTTTAGAGAGTTGACCAAAGGGGGATAGGCTAGAGGTCTATAAAGCCATGACTGATGTGGGGACGTGAATCGCGAAGTGTTATTTACCCCTTCCCATAACACTCGAACCAGGGGTCACCCAATGAAAGTAAGAGGCAGCAGGTTTAAAACAAACAAAAGACAGTACTTCTTCACATGACACACAGTTAACCTGTGGAACTCATTGCCAGGGGAATATTGTGAAGGCCAAAAAGGAATTAGATAAGTTCCCGGAAGATAGGTCCACCAATGGCTATTAGCCAGGAGGATGGGCAAGGATGGTGTCCCAAGCCTCTATTTGCCAGGAGGATCAGGGACGCAGCCCCCCATGCTCTGAGTGTCCCTAGCCTCTGGCTGCCAGAAGCTAGGAGTGGACGAGAGTGGATGGATCACTCGATAACTACCCTGTTCTGTTCATTCCCGCTGAAGTGTCTGGCACCAGCCAGGAGACAGGGCTAGATACACCATGGCTCAGTCTGGCCGTTGTTATGTTCTTAAAGCAACAGCATCAGGTTAAGACCTTTTGTTTTTTAATCAGGGGGCAGACTTTCAAAGACACATAGGAGCGGGCCATGCCCACACAGAAGGCCAATGGGAGCCGGGCATTTGCCTCCCCCTGCTGCTTTTGAAAACCTCTCCCAAGATAATGAAACCAGTCAGTTCTTCCAGCCCCAGTCCCTCGGTTACTTTCCACAGGTTCCTCATCTTGGAGAGTGAAACCAGGCTAGTCCGGTCCTGCTGCCAACTCGCCAGGCCTGGCTGGAGGCGGCCAGGGCCGGGTTACGGACCCCGCAGGACAAAGCGGGCGTTCTTTAGCAATCCAGTCTAACGGGAACTGACAGGACAAGAAACTAAAATAAACCCAGAGACCGGATTCTCTTGGTCCCACAGCTACTCTAAGCTTCTGTTTACAAAACCGAGGTTTGGGCAGATTTGACCTCCATGGTGCCTTTACACTTGCAAAATTCTCTTCTCCCCACCACCTGAGCAGAGTTAAGTGTTTTCTATTTGGACAGTCACGTAGGAAGAGGCTGAGACAACGTCTCTGTTGCGCTGGCCCGAAGGGACGTGGCCCTTTGCTAAACACACAAAGGGTATTTTTAAGGAGCGCAGTGGTCCCCGATTTTGATGATTTACGACGGAGAGGCTGTTCCCCACCCAGAAAAATAACTTGTTTCTTCTGCTTGCTTTTTACCCCAAGCCTCAGGGACATGGAGTCTGGTCTGGGTTGACTGGAGGAGCGGTGGGAGGTCTCTGGGAGATGCAGGAAGCTGGTGCAGGGGTATGAAGCCTGAGCCAGCCTTGCTCCCCTGGGAGGGGCCTGCAGCACAGCCCATGACCCAGCCCGAAAAGCACGGGGCTCACGCGCACTCGACTTTAATCTCCTTGGCAGGTGGGTGTCTTCAGCCAAACTGCAACATCGCACGGAGCTGCCACCGAACGACATGTTACGAGGCCTGCACCATGACTGCCACAGATTCGGTAACGAACTGGAGGGATGTCTGGGTCAGAACTGTGCACCCATGTGTCATATGCACTATACTGCGACCAGCTAGTGATGAGTCCCCTTTAGCTCTGCGGCCGGTGCATTTGGAGCAGGGGGGGTCTGGGTGCAAGCTCGGCTGTCGCTGGGGAGCTCTGGCTGTCCAGGGTGGCCCTGGAGTTATTGCAATAATGTTTCTACCTGCACAATTGGAAAAGCAGCCAACAAATGAGTCCCTGCCCCACACACGCTTCCTGCAGACAGATCCGAGGTCCCACCACTGCTCCCCTGAACCGAGCTGGAGCAAGGACTCGCTAGCTGAGACCCCCTCTTCGATTAGCATGCTGAAAGCCCTGGCACCAGCCCGTCCCGCTTTAGAGTGACTCTCCCTTGTCTGGTAGGGACAGAGGAGGGAGCCAGCCGGCTCCTAGTGCAACCCCAATCTCCTTGGCAAGCTCCATCCCACTGGGTTTGCCAACTCTGCCTCGGAGAGCAGGGGCTTGTGACAGCTCTAGGAGCTAGGCAGGCCGGGGCTCTGCTACTGACTTCTTTCTGTGGCCCTGGGCAAGTCCATTCAGCATCCAGTGCCTCAGTTTCTCCCTCTGTAAAATAGGGGTAAGGGTCCCAAGCCACACACCCTGAGGAGCTGGGAGGATGAACTCCTTAAAGTGCCTTGAGATCCACAGTGAGGGAGGGAAGTGGTCAGTGAAAAGCATTGACAGGGCCCATACACCATTCCCTGTCCCATCGCACTGGGGCGGCCGGGGGGCTCCATCCTCAGCCAGGCAGCAGGCTGATTTCTTGGGCACATCCATCAGAGGGCTCTTTGGTCTCCTCTCAATGAGCTCCTTGCAGCCCAGCTGTGGGGCGCTGGTAGCTGGGGGAGTCTGGGCTCCAGAGGAGTGGGGCTAGCTGGCTGTCCAGAGCCCTGGATTCTCTCTTCCCACTCCGCCAGCCCGGAATCCCATCCCCACGAAGAAGACAAGTCATGGGGCACTCGCATGGGACGGCTCGTTCTGGCCGTTCTCCCGCCCGGGGTCCGTCTGGCCGATTTCCAGCGTCGGCTCTTCGGGGTGCCCGCTTGGTGCTGCTGTAATAAATGGGGACGGGGGAAATCGTCGATCCGCAGGGAGGGCGCCCCTTCCCGTGCGCCGCGTGAGACCACAGGGCTGGCTCGGCCAGGGCTGGGGCGATGGAGGCCCAGCTGTGAGCAGCGAATCCCTTCCACGAGGAATAAAAGGAACAAAAGCGAGGTTTATCCTGCTTCTTTCCCCGCCCCCTGGGATCTCCGGCTTCCCTGCCCCAGAAGGCCCGGGATAACCCCATCACCACGCAGTGCGGGTCTAGCCCGTCGTGAAGGAGGCCGGGACAGGCACCTCCGCTGGGAAGAGAACCCCAGTGGCACAGGACCCAGATCTCCTGATTCCCAGTGCAGGGCTCTGGGCCCTGGGCCCCACGGCAGCCCCGATGGCGCATGGACAGAGAGGGCCCTGTTGCCTCACTAGCCAAGTCCTTCAGCCCCCAGCCCCTCTGCTGAGGCTGCCAGCCGGGTCGTGGGGGCTGACCCCCCCCCCCGCCCTCGCCCCATTGCACAGTGGGCAGATCGGGCTCCCCGGGAGGGGCGGAGCCACCAGGAGCTGCGAGCCCCAGAGCCCAGGGCTGCTCAGTAATGCATGGCCAGCCGGGCCAGCAGCGCTGTCTGGGCCACATGGGGAGGGACCGGAGCCGCCCCAGCCACAGGCCCGCTGGAGTGGAGGTGACGATGGCCCCGGTGCAGGACTCTCCCTGCAGACCCCCAACCTGCCCGGGACAGCCGAGCTCTCCCGGGCTGCAGAGACGGGGGGTAGGGAGGCGAGCGACTGGCGGGGGGCTGGGAATCCAACGGGCGAACTAGGCTGCACCCCACCCACCCGGCGCGGGGGAGAGACCCAGGCTCCCCCTGCAGGAGGGTCTCCACACACGGGGGGCAGCAGTGACAGGGGCGTAACAGACACTGCCTCTGCTGGAGACCCACCCCAGGCCCCTCACCACCGAGCACCTCAGCTCCCCCGAGCGTGCCAAGGGAGAGGCTCCACCCGCCGGGAGAGAGTAGTAGGCTGCTCCGGCCACTGGGGCTGGCCACTAGGGGGAGCCGGGATCGCGGCCTGGCGGGAACCGGGCAGGACGACACCAAGGGGCAGGAGGCTGTGGTCTGGGCTCCGCTGTCCAGAGCCGGCCCAACGGGGCGAGCTGGGACCGGGCAGGCAGGAGAGCAGCTGGGCAGCCCCCGGGCTAAGGCTTTGCAGAGGCTCTGATGCTGGGCTACAAGATGCCACCGTCTGCCCCTGAACTCAGCGGGCTGGACCGGGCCAGGCTGGTCGAGGCCAAGCTGGGCCGGGAGTCTCCTCTCCAGGCCAGTCCCCAGGCCGTGGCTGTGCCCGGTGGCTGGCAGTGCTGGGACGGGTCCATGGAGCATGAGGCGGGGGTGTGAGCTGCAACCAAGGAAGCAAGTGAAGCTTGCACCGCCCGGCAAGCGTCTGAGGGGCACCGGCAGAGCTGGGGGGGGTGGAAGCCTGGGGCTGGGCTAGCAGGGGACTGCGGTTTGGGAGTGAGGGGCACCGGCAGAGCTGCGGGGGGTGGGAGCCTGGAGCTAGGCTAGCAGGGGGCTGTGGGTCAGGAGTGAGGGGCACCGGCAGAGCTGTAGGGGTGGGAGCCTGGGGCTGGGCTAGCAGGGGACTGCGGGTCAGGAGTGAGGGGCACCGGCAGAGCTGGGGGGGTGGGAGCCTGGGGCTGGGCTAGCAGGGGGCTGTGGGTCAGGAGTGAGGGGCACCGGCAGAGCTGGAGGGGTGGGAGCCTGGGGCTGGGCTAGCAGGGGGCTGTGGGTCAGAAGTGAGGGGCACCGGCAGAGCTGGGGGGGGTGGGAGCCTGGGGCTAGGCTAGCAGGGGGCTGTGGGTCAGGAGTGAGGGGCACTGGCAGAGTTGTGTGATGGGCAAGACCCCAGGGCGAGAACCTCAGGGAGGCGGCAGACTGGGGAGGTTGAAGGGCAAGCTGACCTGCAGCCCCCATCTGCTGTTCCAGTCCTGGGTACCCCACCCATCTCTGCCCCCCCAGCTCAATCTTGCACCCCTCCCACCCGCCGTTACAGCAGCCCGGGGCAGAGCCGACACCCAGAGCCGGGCTGGCAGAGCCGGGCAGTGGCTCGTACCCACACAGGGCGGGCAGGCCAGGATCTCACAGGGACACATGCCCCCCGCACCCCAAACAGAGTTCACTCTTTGACACGCCCACCCGGCCTGGCAGCGGGTCCCACTGGGGGGGGGCACCGAGTTCCCCACACCTGTGGGCCAGGCTCTGAGGTGAGCCTGCCCCATGCGTTCAGACGGACTCCCCCGCAATGCCAATCAGACCCAGCCCGACAGGGGCACGGGGGGGGGCAGGTGTCTGGGCTGCTTCATTCAGCCTCTGGCCCCCCCACTAGCCTCTGGGCTATTTTTAACCCTGATCTATGTTTTGCACTGGGCCCCCGCTGTCAATTACGCTCCTGTTCCCATGACAACCGAGAGGAGCCCAGAGACATCAGGGGCCAGAACCCCTGGGAATCTCACCTTTGCCACCTACCGGCTGGGCTCCTGGGGGGGCCTCGGACCCACCCCCTGGAGCGTGCTCTGGGGAGGGGCAGGGACGTTTCCCCCCCACCACCACCCTCCAATTCTGCCGGTGCCCCTCACTCCCCACCCACAGCCCCCTGCTACCCCAGCGCTGGGTCCCCCCCAGCTCTGCCAGTGCCCCTCACTCCTGACCCCCCCATCCCTCTCTCAGCCAAGCCCTTCCCAAACTACTGCCCCCTTGGAGCATGGATGGGAGAGAGCGGCTGGAGCAGGGGAAGAGAGGAGAGTGACTGGGGCCGGGGGGGGGAAGCTGACAGTGAAAGTCGCAGGAGGAGGGGAGATGAGGCAGGTGCACACAGGGCCTCAGCCTGGGCGACCAAGTGCCCCGTGCCTGTGCCCGCAGACAGCTCGGAGCGATGGGCACCGCCACCACCCCACCCCGGGGGGGCACTGACTCTGAAACCTACTGATGGCAGGTACCCCAGCAACCCGCGGGCTCACTCTGGCACAAGCGGGAGGGGCTTGCCTCTTGGGCGGAGCTTGGGAGAGTCCATCCCCTCGTTCTTTTCCAAGCTGCCCCTTGGCGCAGAGCCGCTGCCCAGCAAGGGGGAAGCCATGGCAGCGAATCAGCCCAGTTCCGGTTCCTCACAGGCCCCGTGGACCAGTCCTCCCCGCACGGCCCCTGTCCCAGTGGGAATGGGCAGCCCAGAGAGCCGTCGGCCCATGCTGATCCTAGCCAGGATGCTGCGCTCCAAGAGCCGCTCCAAGAGCCACTCCCCCCACACCCCCATCCGCTGCTGTTCTGTGACAGCACATGGGGGGTGAGCTCCCTGGCACCCCCAATCTGCCCCCCCAACACACACATGCTCTGGGGTTCTGCCCCCAACTCTGCAAGGGGAGTGGGGTCTAGTGGTTAGAGGTGGGGTGGGGGGCTGGGAGCCAGGACTCCTGGGTTCTCTCCCCAGCTCTGGGAGGCGAGTGGGGTCTGGCAGTTAGAGCAGGGGGCTGGGAGCCAGGACTCCTGGGTTCCAATCCTGTCACGGATGCTTTTCCCTGAGTTCGCCAGGGCAGGGGATTCTGAGGCTGAATGTCTAATGCGCCTTGATGTGCTCAGATGCCAGGGCAGGACAGCATCATGGTGCCCTTGCTTCTGCTCACAGACTGGGGGGCATCAGGACTCGGGGAGCCAGCCTGTCCCCCGCACTCCAGGGGCCAGTGCAGGATCATTTTCCAGGGTTCTGACCCCGCAACTGGACAGGGGCCCCTCCATGCCCCACACACGGACCCATTCCAGCATCTCCTCTCCCTCCCGGTAGCCCTGGTCACTCTGGGGAGGGTGGAGGCTGCAGGGCTGGGACGTTCGCCCCCCTCTCCCCCCATCCAGAAACAGCTCCTCATCTGCGTCCACAAGTTAATTACATAACTGGGTCATGTGCCATTCCCGGGGGGAGGAATGCAGCCAATGTGCGTTGAGCTCCCAGGGATGGAGGGGAGTCGCCTGGCACAGAGGCCAGCTGCCTGCCCAGGCAGAGGTGCCCCATCATACCCCCCCCATAGTCAACGGACACCTGATCTCTACCCTGGGGAGTCAGGACTAGAACCCAAGTCCCTCTGCTCCAAAGAGCTGGGCTGAGCCCAATGGAGCAAAAGGAGAGCTCCCTCGGCCAGCGCAAGCAGTGGGCCCTTATCCCCTCGCAGGGCAACTGCACAGATGTGCCCCCAGGGGAACTGCACAGCTCTCCCCCAACTCTGCTGAGCCATGGTGCCCCTAAGTGCCCATCCCCATGCCAGCAGAGCAGCCCCACCCAGACAGAGCATCGTGCTAGATAGCCTGGCCCCAAGACATAGCCAGACATCCCTGGGGTCCCCGCAGCCCAGCCCCCGATCCCAGCCGGGCACCCCTGGGGTCCCCGCAGCCCAGCCCCCGATCCCAGCCAGGCACCCCTGCGGTCCTCGCAGCCCAGCCCCCAATCCCAGCCGGGCAGCTCACTCCCCCGCTCCCTGCTCTGGGGGGGGCTGGGGGGGGTGGAGGGCGCAGCATGTGGGGCGGGGGGCAGCCCAACGGCGAAGGGATGGAGAGCTGTGGGGAGGTGGAGGGCCCAGTGGGGAGGGTGGAGGGCTGTGGGGGGGCGTCTGGAGGGGGGGCACTGGGGGAGTTTGGCAGCCCGGCGGGGGGACTGGAGGGTCCGGCGGGGAGGTGGTGTCCGGCGCGGGAGGGGCACTGGGGGAGGATAGCAGCCCGGGGGGGGATAGAGAGATGCGGGGGGGTGTCCGGCGCGGGGGGGGCACTGGGGGAGGATAGCAGCCCGGGGGGGGATGGAGAGATGCGGGGGGTGTGTCCGGCGCGGGGGGGGCACTGGGGGAGGATGGCAGCCCGGCGGGGGGGATGGAGAGATGCGGGGGGGGGGGTGTCCGGCGCGGGGGAGGGCACTAGGGGGGAATGGAAGGTCCGGCGGGGGGGGATGGAGAGATGCGGGGGGGTGTCCGGCGCGGGGGGGGCACTGGGGGAGGATGGCAGCCCGGCGGGGGGGATGGAGAGATGCGGGGGGGGTGTCCGGCGCGGGGGAGGGCACTAGGGGGGAATGGAGGGTCCGGCGGGGGGGGATGGAGAGATGCGGGGGGGTGTCCGGCGCGGGGGGGGCACTGGGGGAGGATGGCAGCCAAGCGGGGGGGATGGAGAGATGCGGGGGGGGTGTCCGGGGCGGGGGGGAGGCACTGGGGGGGAATGGAGGGTTCGGCGGGGGGGATGGAGAGATGCGGGGGGGGGTGTCCGGCGCGGGGGGGGCACTGGGGGAGGATGGCAGCCCGGCGGGGGGACGGGAGGGTCCGGGGGGGGGGGGGCTGCAGCCCCACTGACCTGCCCGCTCCTGCCTCCGGCCCGGCTGCTGCGCCATGGCCGCTCCCCGAACCGCTGTGTGGACGCGGAGCCAGGGCGGGGGCGGGGGCGGGGGCAGGGGCGGAGCAGGGCCGCCCCCCCCAGCTTGGGGGCGGGATCCAGCGGGGCCCCCCGCAGGGCCTGCTGCGGGAGAAACCCCCCTCCGGCCTGCTCCGCTGCAGCCGATGGGGGGGGTTCACCCCCCCTCCCCCACGGAGGCCTTTAACTCTTCGCCTTCTGGAGCCTGGCCGGGGGGGTTACCGGGGGCCACGCGAGCCCCGGGCGCGGACAGGGCAGGATCGGGGCCCCCTGCTCCGGGAGAGCCGTGCTCCGGCCCCAGCCCTGCGCAGCCCCTTGGGATCGCTCACCCAGGGGAAATGCAGCCGACTCTGGGGTGGGGCGTGGCAGCCGGGGCATGGCCCTGCGGCCGCCCCCCCCTCAGGGAACGGGGGAGGGGAGACCCTGTGTCCAGCTGGGGCGGGGGGGCGGGGAAGGCTGGGGCTGGGGGCTTTGGCCAGGAGGGTGGCATTTATAGCCGGGCCGGAGTGTGGAATGACCAGCAAGGCCCGGGGGGGGGTCCCTGCCCCCTTCAACCCACAGGAGGCAACCCCGCCCCCCGCTGCACAGCGCCCCCTTACCGTGCTCTGGGGCATTGGGGTCAGACTGGCTGTGAGGGGAGAGAGCCCCCCGCTGAGCCCCTGCCCCACTGCACAGTGCCCCCTAGTGCCACATAGGCGTCATCACTGAATGAGTGGGGAGGCCCCCTAGGGAGCCACTCACATTAGTCCCTCTTTCTCGGGGCCTAGCGAGACCCCACCTGGGATCCTGACTCAGCTCTGGGCCTGAAGCACCACAAAGCTATCGGCATGAATACGAGTCAGGGCCAGCAAAAGCACACACCCATTCCCCCTGGCAGGGGGCCGGGACCCTGGACACTCGCCACACCAGCTCTCTTCTACAGCCCGCCGCGGACAAAGCCGGATGGCCTTGGGAAACGTGGCCCGGCGGAGGGAACGCAGCACAGAGAGCGGGCATCCCTAGAGAAACAGGTTACCAGGCACTGCCTGCCTTTTCAGGTTGTTGGGGTTCTTTTTACCAGGATCATATTGCGTATGCACCACGTTGTTATTGTAGGGTTTCCCCTAAGAGCGCTGGGCTCCGTGCTGTGGTTTGTTATTATACGGTTGCCTCTAGGCACAATGGGCTCCATGCTGTGGTTTGTTATTGTAGGGTTGCCCCTAGGAGCGCTGGGCTCCATGCTGTGGTTTGTTATTGTAGGGTTGCCCCTAGGAGCGCTGGGCTCCATGCTGTGGTTTGTTATTGTAGGGTTGCTTTGATGGTAATGCCTGTGGGAGCCAGCGAAGGTCACTCAATCAGGGTGAACTGGAAACAGAACGGGGCAGACAAACCCCAAAGGCTGGGGGATATTCCAGTACTTAGAGTTACCAAACCAACTTCTTTCGCACCTCACTGGTTACTCAGAAGTCCAAACAAGGCAGTTCCCTTCAAGTGCCCAGCCTCCGGCTTCCCTCCAGACACACACGATAGATATGATGGCGGTTACTGGAAATCTGACTGCATCATATAAAAGAAAAGGTCCTTCCAACCCCAAAGGAGCAAGCCCCAGACCCAGGTCAAATAATAACTTAGATCTTACCCCAAATTCACGCTTACAGCCAATTCTTACTAACTCAACTAACATTTATTAAACAAGAAAAGAGCGTGTTGGTTAAAAGCTCAAGATACATAAATACTTGAGTTCAATTCTTGAGGTCCAGATACAGAGCAGAGATGGGGAGTTTGTAGTTGCCAAAAGTCCTCTTAGAAATAGTCCAGAGGTTAGAGCCCAATGTCCATATTCAGGGTGACTCCGGTCAGTGACTGGGGATCTCCATCCTTATGGCTCAGGGTTTCCCCCTCTTGAACCCAAAGCAGATCTGAGATGAAGAAGGATCCTGTCCCAGGGTTTTTATACATTTCCTGCAACCATTTGGCCTGAGAAAACAATACGCTTAACTTTCCTTCTCCCAAACATCCTGGCAATTAGCACAGGGTCATTTATCCATTAAACCATTCAGACACAGGCTATCCCAACCTTCAAAGAGACATACAGACAACAATCCTATTTCACTCAAGTGTCTTCCTAAATGTTAATATTCCTTTTTTGATCTTTGAATCAAAGCCATAGCAATAGACAAGACTCGTTTGCTGACATCACAAGACCTGAGCCAACATCTTCCCTTCTACCCCTAACAATACTGGCTGCATTTCACCACTCGGTTCATGTCCAGATCTCCCTAACCAGTCTTTAAAATTCGGCCCTGGGCCCGGTCAGTCTGTGAGTTAATTAACTCTTTCTGGCCCTGTCACCATTCAATGAGATTTTATATTACACTCAGAATGTCACAGTTGCCCCCTAGGCACAATGGGCTCCGTGCTCTGGTTTGTTATTATAGGGCACTACACTGGCCCAGCTCTGAGCTGCTTCCCCCGTGCTGTGGGCAGTGCCCACGAGGCCCCGGGCATCTCAGTGACCCAGCACATGCCCACGAGGCACTGAGCAAAGGAGCAGTGGCAAGAGAGAGCCGTGCGCTTTGGACATTGTCCGCCCTGCAGAGGGCAATGGAACAGGCAGGCCCACACACAGACACACACACGCACAGATACACACAGTACATCACACCTGCTTCCTGATCCCCAGTGCCCCCGCTCACCCCTCTCCCCCTAATTCCTCAGCACCCCACGTCACTCCCCACTGAGCATCTGCTCTGCGAGCTGCGCTGATTTGCAGAGCCCAGAGCTGGGCCTGATGCTTCCCGGCTGGGCCTGCTCTCTGAACCCCTTCACTTTGCCACAGACTGTGCACCCGGGACAGGGCACTGCACCGGAGAGGTGGCTGCCAAACTGTGCCCAGGCCTGCGTTAAAGAACCTTTTCAATGCCCTGCTCACTAGCCGGGTGAGGGCAGCCCATGTCCAAGCTAAGAACGGGCCTGGAACTTGCTCGCCGCTCTCTGTCCCTGCCAGGACTGGAGTTCAAGGCTCCAGGTCCCCTCGGCAATGCAGGATGACACCCCAGGGGCAGGGCACTCTGCACACTTTGCTGTGGCTGCTCCGAGTGAGGCTGGTGTCAAGGTTCTCTCCTCACTCTGAACTCTAGGGTACAGATGTGGGGATCTGCATGAAAACCTCCTAAGCTTACTTTTACCAGCTTAGGTTAAAACTTCCCCAAGGTACAAACTATTTTACCTTTTGCCCTTGGACTTTATTGCTGCCACCACCAAGTGTCTAACAGATACATAACTGGGGAAGAGCCCGCTTGGAAACATCTTTCCCCCCCAAAATCCTCCCCAACCCCTACACCCCCTTTCCTGGGGAAGGCTTGATAACAATCCTCACCAGTTTGCATAGGTGACCACAGTCCCAATTGATCTTCAGAACAATGAAAAAGCAATCGGATTCTTAAAAGAAGAATTTTAATAGAAGAAA
Source organism: Eretmochelys imbricata (assembly GCF_965152235.1). Lineage (NCBI taxonomy): Eukaryota > Metazoa > Chordata > Testudines > Cheloniidae > Eretmochelys > Eretmochelys imbricata. Next base: position 356,123,913 of record NC_135572.1, read on the forward strand.
AAGTAAAAGAATCACCTCTGTAAAATCAGGATGGTAAATACCTTACAGGATAATGAGATTCAAAACATAGAGAATCCCTCTAGGCAAAACCTTAAGTTACAAAAAGACACAAAGACAGGAATATCCATTCCCTCCAGCACAGCTTATTTTCTCAGCCATTTAAACAAACAGAATCTAACGCGTCTCTAGCTAGATTACTGACTCAATTCTAAGACTCCATTCCTGTTCTGTCCCCGGAAAAAGCATCACACAGACAGACAGAGAGGCTTTGTTTTTCCCTCCCCCCAGCTTTTAAAAGTATCTTGTCTCCTCATTGGTCATTTTGGTCAGGTGTCAGTGAGGTTATCTTAGCTTCTTAACCCTTTACAGGTGAAAGGGTTTTTCCTCTGGCCAGGAGGGATTTTAAAGGTGTTTACCCTTCTCTTTATATTTATGACAGCTGGCATCAGCTCGGGTCCCAGCAGACTAAAAGACATGCACTAGGTCTTAAAACATTGTACCAAATTAGCGTCCTTCTGAAAGCCTGATAGTTTTCCAGGCTGCAAAGCAGAGTCACTCCCAGCGAGAGGAGGGTGGGACCTCCGAACCCCTGACCCCCTGGGACAAAGTGAGAATGTTCTTAATGTTTTCTCTGAAGACTGTGTGGCCTCAGTTTCCCCAATGTGTTACTGAAGTGTTTAGGTGGTGGGACAAGGGTGTGTGATCACTGCGCAGACCCCTAGTGGGAAGGTGTGATGCCAACTGGCTGCCTGGGCACAGACAATGGCTGATACTCTGTGTCCTGTCAACTGATGGCTGAGGCCCATCCTCTGTAGGAGCTAGCCGGAGGTGTTGGAGAACAGAGACCAGGTGACCTGTTTGCCCTGGGAAAGAGACAAAGCCCCGGTGGGGGAGCAGCTGGGCGTGACTGAGGCTGGGCTGGTGGAAACTGGTCAGTCTCCAGGTTTGGGACTCAGGGAGAGAGCCCAGGGCTCTGGTCCCCCAGATGGACTTTGCTGAAGGTTCCTGCTTTCTGTGCTAACGAGCTCTGTTCTACGCTGTGTTCCCGAGCACTAATAAACCTCCTGTGTCCCACGCTGGCTGGGTGTCCCTGCTGGCTACGGAGTGGGGGTGCCTGGCCCCTGTGCGGGCGTGTGAGGCTGCCCCAGGTGTCCCACCCAGGTGGACTCACTGCGGGGAGCATGGACAGGGGGGCTGAACGCTCCAAGGTCAGACCCAGGAAGGGTTGAAACCGAGGAGGCTCCTTGCCCTGCGGAGAGTGGCCCTGTGGGGAGACACTGCACCAGAGTCCTGCCTGGCTCATTCCCAGCGGGGCCGGAGCCCCGAGCCTGGGACTCCGGGGCAACCCGACCCCACCGCTTCTGCCACAGAACTAAAGGAGAATTGCCATCGCTAGGACACATAGCAGAGCAGTTCCCCTTCTATCCAGCAGTGGGCAGTCTCTGCCGTCACGCTGTTGCTCATGACAGGTTCTAGTCCCCAGTGCAGTAAAAGGAAGAAGTCCATGTTAGTTCAAGAGCGTGCTCCTTACATTGCTGTGGCATCTTCCAAGCCAAATGACCCCCAAACACCTCACTCACTGATTGCTACCTCTCTAACCCGCTGGCCTGCAGCCACCTCTGGGGCGGGACGGCGGACCTGTTAAACCATGGCCAGCAATGCTATAGACAGCGGAAGACAGGAAGTGGAGAAGAAGCCAGTTGAAACCAGAGGAGCTGGGTTGTTAGTCCAAGAGAGGAATCACTAAATGGGAACCTGGACGGGGCATCAGGGTTCACACCCTGAGCCTTGCCGAAATTGCCAAGGGATCTTTACCTGTGCTCCGGACCTTGTTTTTATCATGGATCGTTTGGAAGGGGGCCTGTCTAGCAGCACTGCGCCCTGCAGCATCACGCCCACTGGGGGCACCAACTCAGCTGGGGGCACCTCTACTGAGCCCCCCAGTCGCTTCCTTCAGGAACCCCCTGGCACCACAATAGGGCACTAGGGTCAGCACTGGGGCAGAGGGATGACTGCTCCCTTACTGAGCTCTGCACCCCACTCCCTGCTGCACAGCACCCCCTAGTGCCACACTGGGGTATTGGGGTCTGCACTGGGGGAGCGCCCCCTACTGAGCTCTGCACCCCACGCCCTGAAGCACAGCGCCCCCTAGTGCCACCCCGAGGTACTGGCTGTGGGAAGAGTGCAATGGAGCTGCTTGCAGCACCCGGATTTTCCCTCTAGGTCCCCCCAGTGCTGCTCATGAGGTCCGAGTCTGCCCTCGGTGCCGGACGTACCGCACCTGCTGAGGTCCCTGGCTCTGCTCACCCGTCACCCCACTAGCCCCCGTGTCTAGCGAGCACTTACCCAGCGGGAGAGATCCCAGCTCCTCGCGCCCGGGGAGGGTCCCTTCCGCCGCCCGGCTCGCCTGGGGGTGGAGGCCTGTCTTGGGTTGCAAGACAGCCACGCGCTGCACTCCGACGGCCTGGCTACGCGACAACCCTGGGCTGGGACTCGAAGCGGCTCGCCGCCCTGCTGGAGAAGAGTAAAGCAGGGGCCTGTTCACTCGGTAAAACTCCACCTGGGACACAGGGGCAGGCAGTTAGTGCCGTTCCCAGCCCCAGGGGGAGACAGGCCAGGTCCGGCCGCAGGGCCCGCACCCCGCTCAGACCACCCCTGCGCTGGGGGAGCTCCCCCTAGAGGGGAGAGCAGGGGCGGCCAGTCAACGGGGGGATTGCGGTGGACACCGGTCCCTGGGAATTGCCCTGAAAACCTCCGGCTTCTCTCTGGATGGGCAGCCACTGCCAGATGGAGGGGGAAAGGTTCGTTCAGGCCCTCTGCCTCTGTAACCGAGTGGATCCAATCCGCCAGCCCAGCCCCGTGCGTCGCCCCATCCCCTCTCCGGTCGCCGCCGTCCGTGGAAGTGCAGGGGCTGGGTCTCGGGGTGTCTTTCCCCGGCAGCCAGGTGGTGCTGTGCAAGCTACAGGAGGCCTCCACCCCTGTCCCACTGTCCTGTTTGCAGGCGCTTCTCCCGTCCGCTCGTGGGGCTCGCGTATCCCAGGGCAGGCTCTGCCTCCGGGTGAGGGAGTTCGGACCAAATTAATGCTGGGGAAGGGGGAGGGGAGGAATCCATTTGCCCATGATAAAAAAGGAAATCGCCCGGTGTTCTGTTGAACGGCTGTACCATCAAAATGGCAGGGGGATGGGGTGTGAGTGCTGAAATGGGGCCAGGAAACAGCCCTGCGAAGGGGACGGGGGCTTTGCGGTGACCCTCGATATTGCTGGGACTAAGTTATGGCTCGTTCAAAAACGGCCACCTTTTGATATCTTTCTGAAAAGGAACCCCACCCACACACCCCTCCAGGGCAACTCCACCTTCAAACCCAGGGTTAAGGGAGTATTAGGGGTGCACAAATAAGAGCTCAAAAACCAAGCTGTGAAAAAGTTAATACAGGGGACCTGACTCCATCGCTTTTAAGCCATGGTCCTGAACTAGCCCAGTACGGCTGCTGCCCGAGAGCTCTGGACCGTTGCTCTGGCTGCGGGGTCCCACTGAAATCTGACCCGGCCACATGGCGCTGTGACCCAGCACACAGACACTCTGATCTGGTACGGCCCCGCGCAGGGGACTCTGCCAAGACCTCGACTCCTGGATCTCCGTCTCATTCACTGTGGGGGCAAGAGCGAGGGATCCCCCCCTGCTGAGGGAGCCCCGGGTGCAGGGGGACAGAACAGAATTTCCCCCTTCACCCCAGGAAATATCTGAATTGGCACCACTGAGGTTAGGTCATGGGCAACCTTAACTCTGCCCCCTTGCAGGCATCCTTTATGCTATAGCCTGTAGGTACATGATCACATATGATTTCTCAGCTATGACAAAGTCAGACATTCATTCACTGCAGCCTTAGGTACCTGGGTAGTGTCTTGCAGGGCTGCATCCTACTCTGTATGACGGAGTGCCCAGGAAAGTCATTTATAGTTAAGTACACTGGTAATGTTCTTATATGACATACAACAGATTACGTGGAACACCACAGACTTGGATGGCAGATGTAGGCCACCCAAGTTAGCCTCCTCATCCGCTGACTCACACCCCAGAAAGGCCGTGCTGTGGGTGGAGAAGAAAATGCACCGTTCTTATCTGCTAGGGAAATGACTGTGCTACATACCTTGGAGCGAAGATAACCCAGCGCAGACCAGGACAATGACTAGTATGATAATGAAGCTAGTGCCAGGATAAAAGAATAGAAACCATGTTATGAGATGCTGCATACACTTATCTATGATATTCTATTTTCTTATCTAAGTACCCAAAGGTGATCATGAAATTAAAACCTGCACCACAACAATGCATGTGTGCAAAGGGGGCAGAGTTAAGGTTAAGTGAGCAACCTTAACTTTGGCTTTCCCTACCATTTGCACCATTATCCTTGCAACGGTACTAGTCTTTTAATGCAGTTATGGATGGAATATGCACATGCTGCTATATTAATAGACCATTGCATCTCATCCCATCACACAGCGCTATGCAAAGCCAGGGGGCAGCAGCTCCCACATTGATCAATGCCCCTCTGCCATTCTGGTCACTAAGAACCTCTGCTATGTGCTCTAAAAAACCAAGCAGACAATCCAGAAAGCCAAATATTGCCAAACAATCATGAATCTAGGAAAACAGGAGGACAGATTCTTTAGAACAACGCTGCTTGATCACACGGAGAGGTGCTCTAGAAAGACACACAGTCTTATAGACTCATAGATATCAAGGTCAGAAGGGACCATTATGATAATCTATTCTGAGCTCCTGCACAACGCAGGCCACAGAATCTCACCCACCCACTCCTGCAATAAACCTCTCACCTATGTCTGAGCTATTGAAGTCCTCAAATCATGGTTTAAAGATTTCAAGGTGCAGAGAATCCTCCAGCAAGTGTCCTGTGCCCCATGCTACAGAGGAAGGTGAAAACCCCCCAGGGCTTCTTCCAATCTGCCCTGGAGGAAAATTCCTTCCCAACCCCAAATATTGCAGTGGGGGAGGTTTAGGTTGGATATTAGGAAAAACTTTTTCACTAGGAGGGTGGTGAAACACTGGAATGCGTTACCTAGGGAGGTGGTGGAATCCTCTTCCTTAGAAGTTTTTAAGGTCAGGCTTGACAAAGCCCTGGCTGGGATGATTTAGTTGGGATTGGTCCTGCTCTGGGCAGGGGGTTGGACTAGATGGCCTCTAGAGGTCCCTTCCAACTCTGTTATTCTATGATTCTATGGTGATCAGCTGAACCCTGAGCATGTGGGCAAGATTCACCAGCCAGACACCCAGGAACGAATTCTCTGTAGTAACTCAGATCCCACCCCATCTAACATCCCATCACAGGCCACTGGGCCTCTTTACCATGAATAGTTAAAGATCAATTAATCAGTCTAGCCAGAGGCTCTCAAAAGACACCCTAGATGGAGAACAATGTTAGAGAAATACACTCGGACGATTAGTCGCTAGAGATGGGGCTGGATGGAGGTGAGGAGTGAGGATGTCCTTTCCATTTTCGTCCAGCACAATGCGAGATCAGGCTATCCTGTAGCATCCTCCGATATCCGTCTCTGACCTTTCTAGAGTGCCCATTGCCATGGTAAGGAGTTATGGCAGGAATACACTATCCCGGAAAGGCAGCGAGAGAGGAAGATGCGCTGAAGGCCTGAGGTGGGCCAGCCATAGGGGCTGAGAAGAGCTGAGCCCCCAAGGGCTGCCGAGCGAGATCTCGGCGCTGTGCAAGGGGAAGAGGGAAGGAAGGGGGGAGCTTATGGAATTGGGATCATTTCTAGGGCTAGGCAGGTTCGGCCGTGTGCGGCTCTTGTGAGTCAGTTTCTGCTCTGGGCTCCGATTAGCCTCTAGGCTGGAGATGGGAGTTTGGGGTAAGCAGCTCAAGGGAGCCCTTTGTCCTTAATCCTCCTTCGATCACCCCCCCCCAAAGGGGTCAGGGGGCTGAGCCAAGCTCCTCTCATTAAGCTGATTTCACCTTGCTCATCCTGGCTGGGAGGGGGCCACTCCACCTCGCAGCTCCCCACCACGTGCTGCGTCCCAGCTAGCGCTGAGCCCGATCTTCTCCCTGGGACGGGGCGGGGAAACAGGGGGCACCGGGCCAGCTGCAGGCCTCCCCTGTAACCCAGCCTCAAAGGAGGTCAGCTTTTGCCTGGCCTGGCCCGGCTGGGATCTCCAGGGGTGGGTGCGTGTGCTGCCCCCCAAGCGGAAAGGAGGGTGAAGCTCAGCTCACACCATTTCCCAGGCTGTGCAGTGTAGCCTGCGATCTCCACTGTGGGTCAGGGCGGCCAGGGGACAGGGGAGCATTGCATGAGGGGGGCCGGGGTGAGGAAAGCAGCTGCCTCTGGGAGGGCTCGTCACACAAAGCCCCAGGCTCCGCATGGGCCCCCCGGCCTCTCCTAGAGCCATCTTCACCGGTCTCCGTGGGCCGGGACCTGGCTGCCTCAGCCCTTACTGCCCCCAATGACACGAGCACTGCGAGCGACCAGGGCAGAGCCCAGGGTCGATGTGGGGCTGGTGGGGGTGGAGGTTTCTAAGATGCCCAGAGATCTGAACAACCCTCCCAGGTAGCAAGGGTCTCTGGTAGCCCAAGGAGCTCAGGATCTCTCCACGTCCTGTTTGAAGTGTGCTCGGATGGCCCCCTCAGAAACAATGCGGGAGCGAGCGTGGTGGTGAAAGGTCGCGCCCCCTCGCACGGCCTGGAAAGAGCACGAGGCTCTAACACGGAGCTGTGTTTCTAGGGGACACCAGGTGGACAGCCAGGCCAGTCTGGTAGTTGCACTACCAGACTCTGACGTGGCCGAGCCACGCGCACGGCCCAGCCCTGCCCCAAACACAGCGGCTGAGTCGTTTCATTGCTCTCTGAGCCCCGCCTGTAATATGGGGCTATTAAGACTCCCTTCCTTGTACCCTTTGGCTGCTTGTGAGTAGAGGGGCAGGGGCCAAGAGTGAGTGGGTGTCCAGTGCTAAGCACAGCGGGGTCCTGAGCTCGGCTGGGTTCTGTAGGTGTGACTGGAATATAATAATATGGGCCTGTCGTGGATCCCACAGACCCCCAGCGGGGCCCACGCGTCCGTCAGGGCAGGCCACGCGGCCTCCGAGACACCCGCCCTCCTGTTTCGTGCCGCGAGCTCTGCCCAGCTGAGACAGATGCCTGGTCTGAGACTTGTCCACTCTGCAGGGACCAGGGCACCGCAGCCAGCATGTGCAGGGGCGCCAGGCAGCCGTTCCCAAACAGAGCAGGGTTCATTAGTCGACTGGACGCGGCCTTGGGAAGTCTGTAGGTCAGCGCAGAGAGAGGAAGGAGAAGGCAGTCCATGCTGGCCAAGCCCATGCACCACCCGGCCAAGCGGCCAGGGAATCCATTTCCAGCGCTCTCTCCCTGGCCCGTGTCTCTGTCTGCCAGCCCCAGGTGAGAGCTCCCGAGTCTCCCCAAAGGCTAGGTCTGATCCAATTCCCAGCCGCGTCACCTCCTGGTCCATCGTCCCGCTCCTGCAGACCCAGGCTGAGCTCACACCTTCCGCCTGCTGGAATTTCCCAGCCTTGGGGTTCCTAGTGTCTTTCCAGACTCTCCCTTGATCTGGGTCAGTCTCGGCCAGCCCATTCATCCCACCCAGACAGTCACATGACAGCCCCCCTCACATCTCCCGCTCGGCCCCCAAAGCGGCATTTGAGCCCTTTCCCCGCCCTGGGAAGTGGGGAGCGATCGCTGAGCAAGCAAGTCAGTGCCACCATGGGTCTCCTTCACCGAGATATGGCAGGAAATTCCCACCTTGCCACCGGGACACATGCGGACCTGCTGCGGCAGCACCCAGCAAAGTGGTGTCTTTGCACCCACAAGATGTGGGGGGAGGATTTGTCCCTGATAGTCTCTGGCTGGCGGGACCCAACAATTCAGGCAGGATCACTGGCCTCCGGGGGTTTTCTCACAACCCTGCTTCAGGCGAAGGGAAAATTCTCTGGGAAACCCTCCTCACACTAAAATGCAAAACAGGGCTCGTCCGGGATTTGAACCCGGGACCTCTCGCACCCTAAGCGAGAATCATACCCCTAGACCAACGAGCCACCCTATAGCAGTTTTTCCAGCTGTTGCTCAAGATGCCACCTCAGCAAAGCAGCAGCCTGGTGATCGGGTTACACTGACAGGGGCTGGCTGCTGCCTCACCCCGCCTTCCTGGGGAGTCTGCAGAGCAGAAGGGAACTGCCAGCTGCTGCTGCAGCCCGGACAAACAAGCCTTGAGCCTCAGGGCACCCGCTGAGCAAGGATTCTCTACAGCTGGCCATGGAGGCTTCTCATACCCAGCACCCTGCTTCTCACGTCCCTTCCTACCGAGCCTCGGGCACTTGCCTGCCCCCAGCCAGCCTGCACAGCGAAGGATGGCGTATCCCCCCCGTGGGGTGACATGCACACGCCACGCTGTCCCGGGCCTGCAGCAGACCTCTGCGGAGCTCGAAAGCTCGCCTCACTCACCAATGGAGGTTGGTCCCATAAAAGTCATCACCTCCCCCGCCTTGTCTCTCTAATATCCCGGGACCAACACGGCTACAACAACGCTGCATACGCCCATTGACCGAGTTCGGATTCTCTCTCTGATCTGTGCAACTAAAGTGTGATGAACGATTGAAACAAACTTACTAAGATAATGTAAATATTCAACTGTACCGAGGCAATGTACAGTCCTGCTCTGGCCCGTTCACCTGGTGGTTGCATGTAGACGTTGAAAAGGGCCAGAGAGAGAGAACGGACCCTGGTGGAGCCCCACAAGCGAGGGGGCTGGGGGGTAGGGGCAGTTTCCCATCACTGCTCCTTGGGGGTGTCCCTCCAGGAAGGACTCAAACCGTTTCAGCACCTTCCCATCGACCCTGCCACCTCTCGGGCGAGCCAGCGGAAGCTCCTGGCCCCCAGTGTGGATCGCTGCAGAGAGGCCTAGGGGGCTGAGACCGGATGGCTGCCCCTCTCCCCACTGGCCGGAGGAGCTCAGCCATCAGGGCCACGAAACCAGCTCCAGTTCCGTGTCTGGGCCTGAAGTCAGGTGGTGCCGGGTCCCGCCTGCTGGCTGCAGTTAGAGGAGCCTGGAGCTGGCCTTTGGCTGGCTTCTCTCTGAGCTTGCCCAGGAACGGGAGGTCTGACGCCGGGTGAGAGCTGGCCACCTTCTGTTGGAGACCAGCATTTCACACGAGTTAACGCCTCTCTCCCGTCTGGTGAGATACTCTCTCACAGAGCAAAACTCTCAAACATTACCTTACAATACAGGTGTGACGAGTCCCCCGCTCCCCCCCGGATCCACCTAGAACTGGGGTACCATTGAGCCACCCAACCCACCAGCCTGGGCTCCTTCTCACACTGTATTGCTATGAAAAGCTGCAAAGCCCTCTCCAGCCTGCACTTTCACCAGCATTCACCCAGCTGCAGTTACATGCAGGCTCATTGACCAGCCCCTGCATGGGAAGGCTACAGTTAAGGCAACTTCCAGATCCCTAGGCACACACCCCTCTAGAGTATAAACCCAGAATTATACCATCTGGAGCTGCACAGGGAACTGTACAGCATAAGCTCATAAAATTCACCCTCTCCCTCAATGTGGAGAGGACTATGCAACAGCCTTCTGTCCCTGGGTTATGATTCCCACACACTGGTTTAGACAAATGTAAGCAGGGGAATAGTCCCGCTCTTGTGGGGAACTTTCCTGGCTTCTGCACTACCCCAGTGAAGTGGGCTAGCGAAAGGATCTGAGTCCTCGCTCCCACTTCCTTTACCCAGTGGCCTCCCTGCCCTTGAGGACTCCCCTTCCACTCTCCTGTCTGGCAGAGTCCTCATAACCCCAACAAGGCTGGTCCCAGGATTCCTGGGGGGGCTCGACCCCCAACCCTGCTGTGGTCACCTAGGACAGGGGCTAGGGTGTCCCCACTCTGGGGTACTCTCTCTGCACTGGGCACTTCTCTGACCCACTGACCATTACATACAAGTTAAAGCAAATGCAAGTTAATTAATCAACAATTAATTTTAAAAAGAATAAGGCAAAATGGGAGAGGTTAGAGGAAACACATCAGCCCGCTCTGCGGCAGGGAACATCACAAACAGTGTCTCTGGAACGTCAGGGCAGTTCACAGTCTGTTCCTTGTAAGTCCCAGGCCTTCTTCTCCGGCCCTGGCTGTGCTGCAGGGCTGCTGTGGGTTGGACACTCGCTCTGGTGGTGGCCACACGCTCTCAGGCTCTAAGTGGTAGGACCCTTCTTCCCAGTGTCGCCCCTGCCCTGTCGGGGTTACAATCCAAACCTGGCCTGCAGAGCCTCTTGGCTGAGGCGTGTCCCTGTGCTGGGCCTGCTGCCCAGGGTCCCCCTCACTCTCCCCAGCTGCTCACCGCACCCAGCTCCGGACTGCTCCAGCCCCGGCTGCACCGCTCGGTCTCTGCTGGGCTGCTGCTCTGCCTCCAGCTCCCTGGGCTGCTTCTTTGGCCCCTTCGGCTCTGGTTGCTGCAGCTCTTCTCCCAGGACAGGTCTGCTCTGCCGGCTGCTTCTGTGACTCTGCTCCCAGCACTGACCTGCTTCCTGGGCTGCTTTCTAGCCCCTCTGGCTCTGGTTGCTGCAGCTCTGCTCTCTCTGGGCTGTGCCTCTGGCTCTGGTTGCTGCAGCTCTGCTCCCAGGACAGGGTTTGCTCTCTCTGGGCTGCTTTTCTGGTCCCTCTGGATCTGGCCCAGCTCTGCTCCTCAGCTCAGCTTGGGCCCCTGCTTCTCCTTAGCTCGGCCCCACTCTGTCTGACCCAGGCAAATCCAGCTCACACGGAGGACGGGACCTCCCTGGCCTCCTGACCCCCTGATTAGCCTGCCCACCCTGTCATTCAGGCTGACCTGGAGCATTGGCCTCTCCCCATTGTTCCTGGGGGCTGTCAGTCTCAGGGTCCTGATTCCCCATCGACCCTTCCCCCTTTTTAGTGGTGGGAGCTAGCAACTAAAAACTAAAAACCCCCACTGAATGTTAGTAAGGGGGCAACAGTCCCCTTACACAAAGCAAAACCAAGTTTATTAACTACAAAAGATAGATTTTAAGTGATTATAAGGGATAGCAAACAGATCCAAGCAGATTACCTAGCAAATAAACAAAAAACTCAAACTAAACTTAATATACTAAGTACAGTGGATATGAATTAGCAGATTTGCACCCTAAGAGATGATACGAGCAGGCTGCAGATACTTAAGGGGCAAGCTGCACTTGCTTACAGTTTGGAATCCCAGGTCTTTCATTCACAGGCTAGAAATCCCTTTAGCCTAGGTCCAGCACTTCCCCCAGTTCAGTCTTTGTTCCTCAGGTGTTTCCAGGAGTCTTCTTGCATGGGGAGGGAAGAACCCAGATGATGTCACTCCCTGCCTTATATAGCTTTGGCATATGGTGGGAACCCTTTGTTCCAAAGCTTGGTTCCCAGATCAGTCTGTAGAAAAACAATGACATCCCAAGATGGAGTCCAGCATCATGTGGCCTGGTCACATGTTCCTGTGGAGTCCTAGCCGCCATAACTCACAGGCATCCGTAGCCTTCTCAGGAAGGCTCCCCGGATGGGAGATAAGGTTCTCCTAAGGTCTACTGTTTTTTCTTAATGGCCCATTGCCCTGAATAGGCCGTTCCCCATGCACTATCTAGACTGAAAGCATCTTGTCTAGTGGGCGTTCCCCAGGTGTAACTACATTGGAAATGCAGAGACAGAGTCAATATTCATAACTTCAGAGACCAAAATGATACAGGCAGACAAACAGAGAATCATATTCAGCAAATCACCTTTCCAATGACACCTCACATGACTTATTTTGCATGAAATACATCATAACTATGCCATAATCATATCCTAATAATATCACTGTGAAGAATACGGGGTGCGGTGTCACAATGGGCTACAGCTGTTACAGGTGAGATGAAGGCCGGCAGCACCTCACAAGCTTTCAATAAAGCCTGAACACTCCCCACCCCCTGATAATGCTAATACCTGTCTGAACAATACAACATCCAGGGGAGCCAGCCTGGGCCCAACCATGGAGCCGTCAGCGTTCCACTGAGGGATGGGGACCTTGGCATGAGCTGGCACCTGGCCAGCCAGCGTCGGGCCCCGCAGAGCAGCTGAGAAGTGGGGTGTTGGTGGAGGCTGGAGGAACAGGGCTGGGATTCAGGGTGCCTTCCCTGGAAAAGGACAAAGCCCTTAGGCAGTCTGTCTCCTTGGGGGGGGAGGGGCAGGAAAGCAGCTGGGGGAGCAGGAACTGGCCCCTTTAAGGGCTCTCTGGATCCCCTGCTCTGGCCCTGCTGGCGCTGGCCCCGTGCAGGGCCCCCGGGAGCCGCCCCCCCCACTGGAGCAGCAGGTTTGGGGGTTGAGCTCCCCAGGAATCCTGGGCCCAGCCTTGTTGGGGTTACGAGGACTCTGCCAGACAGGAGAGTGGAAGGGGAGTCCTCAGGGGCAGGGAGGCCACTGGGTAAAGGAAGTGGGAGCGAGGACTCAGATCCTTTCGCTAGCCCACTTCCCCGGGGTAGTGCAGAAGCCAGGAAAGTTCCCCATAATAACGGGACTATTCCCCCACTTACATAAGGTGCAACTGACCTGGGGCAAGTGACGGAGTAATCTGAATATTGCTGTGCTCTTTGATGTAAGGGACCATCTATCACAAAGAGAAGCTGACTTGGGTGGCCAGACAGATCGGCGTACCCCCCGGGGACTGTCTGTGACCCCACGTGAGGGAGTTTACACTTGATAATTGGTGAAATCGAAGTATAGAACTCACAACCAAATTGGGGTTTGTGGGCTGGTTCTTAACAGTCTGCGGTGAGGCTGGGACTCGCGCCCGTGAGCCACTATGGGACAGTTTGACAGCCTTAATTATAGGCTCCACATATACAGAGAATAATTTGTGCTTTTGGTTTCCAGCACTGCCAGTGTCCCCTTTCACAGCTCGTTGGTCTAGGGATGTGATTCTTGCTTATGGTGCAAGCAGGCTGCATTTGTCTCCCTCCTGACAGGGGTTTTTTCAGGCTGCACAGTTCCATGACTATATTGTAATATCCCCAGCAAGCCAGACTGCCCGAAAGGCTGGCGTCTGCACTTTGCTCTCTCCCCAAAGGCGATGCCCAGTGTATCGCTGTGGTTATGTTACCATCCGGCTCCTTTGAAGCAGCCCCATTTATTCATAGGGTGAAAGCATTACAGAGAAGTCCTGCGGAGACAGACCCTGGAGAGACCTGGCCACTACGCCGGGACTGATGCACCTCTCCGAGCATTCACAACGACTCACATGCCGTTGTCACACCAGTCGGGGGTGTTAGGCACAGGGACCTTCAGTTGGCATGGTTAGAGCATGGCCCAAGTCCATCTGGCCAGCCCAGAGCCCAGCCAAGCTGCGGTGAATGCTGTGGTCTGGCTCTGTCTCAGTCTGAGCTCCCTGGGCAGGTCCCAGGTGAGAGCCCTGTCTCCCTACAGCAGCTGGCTGTACCCTGCACCTCACCCCTTCCCAGTCCTTTGTGCTTCAGCTGGGGTCTTTGCTCAGCTCCCTGCTGAGGGGCTGGGAAATCCATCTACCTCTGGGGCACTGTCCTGGTGACTGGATTTGCCATTGACTTCTTGGGTCCTCCACTGATATAAGGTCGGCCTCGGCCACACTGGGTAGTCAAGCACAATATAGGGGAAACTGAGGCACATATCAGCTTAATAAAAATATTACAGTAAATTCCCACTTTGTCTCAGGGGCTCACTCCAGACACCTGACCCACTGCCCGAAAACCTCCCATTGCCCCCAGCTGGGACCTGGTTAGTTGTCTAGGGGTCAGCACTGCTGCTGCCCCAGTGAGCTTGCCCTGCCCGTGCAGTGAGCACATGGAGACAGATGAGGGAAGGTCACACCTCTTCACACCCAATGCCACTCCCTTACCGGCTACTGCAAACCAAGGGGAACGTCACAGCCGGGCACAAGCGCCAATATCCCTGAGATCTGGGAATGTTCTGCTCTCGGGGCAGGCTGACCATGAATGGGGCTGCAATCCATTCCTGAGGCACCTGGCTTTCCCTCCCCCAGCTTCAGAATGGGCTCCTGTGCCATACCCAGGGCAGAATCCAGATAACGAGTAGCTGTGTCACCCCTGCCCTCTAACCTGGGGTGCTCTTTACACCGCTTTGCTGCTGTGGCCTCCAGTCCTGCACTGCTCACGAACAGCCTCCCGCATGCAAGTCACTCCCAGCGACATCTGTGCGTGATCAGCAGCCAGCCACAGCCCGGCTCTTACCAGCCTGGGTTCTCCTGCAGGGTGACCCAACACACCCCCAGTCCTCAGATTTCCCCCAGAAACTGATGTCCTGCATGGCCCAGCCCTCTCCTGGACATCACAAATATTTTGTGCCTATTATTACTCTAAGGGAACAATATCCCAGCTTATTATTTTAAGTAGTTATCCAGACAGTTCAACTTAACACACTGGATTAGCTAAAACAACAAATCAAGTGTATTAGCTACAAAGAGTGATTTTCAGTGAGGCCCAGGAAGGAGGAGTAAGAGTCAGACACAAGAAAAATAAAGATAAGACATTTACGGGTGCCCAACTTCACATACTCTATTAGAGTCAAAGCAAAGTTGTTTGGCCAGGTGCCTCCAGCAATCTCCCTGAGCAGCCCCTTGAGGTCAGGACGCCTCCTCCAGAGTCCAACAGCGGCTTCCTTTGTCTTTTCCGGTGCAGAGAATGCGATGGGCAGGGGGACGGAGAGGGGTGTCTGCCCCTCCTTTGTATAGTCCTGTCCCCCCATCTCCAGCTGGGAGCCTGACGACAGGCCGTCTGTGAGGACAGGAACCCTATGCTGTTTCTTTGCTAAGACGTAGCTTTTTGCCCCACCCAAGAACGGGCACTGAGCAGGTAATGGCCTACAGGCCTTGTTTACACCTGGCCGAGGCGTCGGCTTGCCCTGAGGAACTGGTTTGACCACTCCCCAGACGTCTCTGGAAAACCTGCTATTAGTCCTGATTTCTGCTCGTGTTTACAACGTCACATGTCAGGCTGCGCCGTGCACGGCGCCCGGCTGCTACTGATCAGCAAATGCTGAGTTTTTAAACAGCTCACGAGGCATCCCTCGTGCAAACCAGTGTGCAGGCTGTGAACACGGGGTGTGTTCTGTCACAGCTCCCCCCTCTCAGCATGGCTTATCGCCAACGCAGCAACGTTCCTAAAGGGAGATGCAAGCAACGGGCCCCTTAAGCAGCCAGGGATTGGTTTTGTGGGGCTCTGGTTTGCTGGAAGTGGCTTGACTCAGGGTCTAGTGGCTATTGTGTCTGAGCCACCCAACGTGTAAACTGTAAATGCTGTAAAGTGTGCCGAGGAGCCGGGGGAGATTGCTCTTCAGCTGCTTAAACCTCAGAGGCCACATGGTCTTGTGGTTGCCAGCACTGCCAAGGTCTCCTCTAAGACAACATCTGGCAAATGCTTTTCCCAGCTGGCTTGTTGGTCTAGGGGTATGATTCTCGCTTTGGGTGCGAGAGGTCCCGGGTTCAAATCCCGGACAAGCCCATTTTTAATGGTTGGGGGATCTGCCAGAATCATGTAAGCTCATGCTCAAATAAATTGGTTAGTCTCTAAGGTGCCACAAGTACTCCTTTTCTTTTTGCGAATACAGACTAACACGGCTGTTACTCTGAAACCCCCAAGAAGAGGAGCTCAGTGAAGAGGAGGAGGAATTTTATTGCCTAAAATCCATGGCTGTGCCCAGCCTGGCTGCCAAGGCCACGTCACAGCTGGATGGGAACGATTAAGGTTCCCCCACTGCAAACTTTTCTGATGCTCAATAGAGCCAGATGGTTTGGGGTCTTCTCCTGCCTGGCCGATCTTAGCGCAAAAGCCAGGGGTGGCCCTTGGAGTCCCTAAGTGCCTCCCCAAAGCTCCCCACCCATGTTGCTCTGACACCCAACATTGCGGGCGGCTGGTTTCCATGGCCGGCTCCGCTACAGTTTCTATTCGGCTGCCAAAGCCGAGCTGATCTCAGGGGTTGGAATGTTTCAGCTGGTGCCAGTTAATATGCAAAGGAGAGGCGACCCCGGGGAAGCTGAGTTGTGGCCTTGGAAACCAGGTTTGGGCACTGCTGTGCTATACTAGGGTATTGTAAGGGCCCCGCTGTGCCGGGCAGCCCCATGCCCCGGTCACCTCCCTGCCACGCTGGGCAGCCCCAGGCCCCGGTCACATCCCCGCTGC
Organism: Eretmochelys imbricata; assembly: GCF_965152235.1. Lineage (NCBI taxonomy): Eukaryota > Metazoa > Chordata > Testudines > Cheloniidae > Eretmochelys > Eretmochelys imbricata. The sequence continues at coordinate 356,140,119 of NC_135572.1, forward strand.
GTCGGGCAGCCCCGGGCCCCGGTCACTTCACCGCCACACTGTCCTCCCCCCATGCTCCATTTTGGTGCCATGCTGTGATGTTATTGACATAATCTGTAACTGTAGACCCCTGTTGCAACCACTGTTATATATTTGCAGCAAATATTGTACAGAGGTTGTCGTGTGAGGTGTCTATGGAAAGGTTAGGACTGGCTGGGTAGGATTATGCTGTCTGTATGGGTGTACCGTTGTTGTAGTTGAAGTGATGAACATTGGCTATGTACTTGTATCTCAATGTGCTTGATTCTAAGTAGCCTTACATTATGCAAGGCACTGAATTTAGCCCTGAGTAGCCTTAGTAAAGCACTTGGTCAGTTTCTAGAGAAAGAAATTTGCAAATTTCCAATCAAGAAACACTTAACTGACAATGGATTTTGGGAGACACCAATCCACATCTGAGCTCTCCTGAAAACGTTCAAACTAACATGTAAGCAGTGGCGTCCGCTGGCAAACTGAGTCATGCAGGGACATGTGACTTGCCCATGTGACTCCAAACTCCATTTTGCTGTAATTTTCCACAGTAGGAACAAAGAGGGGATCTTACACCTGGAGGAGACTATAAAAGGCTGATGCCTCATCTCCATCTTGTCTTCAATCCTGCTTCCTGCCTCTGGAGGGACTTTGCTACAAACTGAAGTTTTGAACCAAGGACTGAATGACCCCTCCCAGCTGGGGACGTTCTCCAGAGACTGGATTTGAACCTGCCGTTTATTCCATCACTGCCACAAGCCTGAACCAAGAACTTGGCCATCACTGGATGTCATTGATTCCATCTCACCCATCCTAGCTCTCGTCTGTATCTTTTTTCCTTTTATGAATAAACCTTTAGATTTTAGATGCTAAAGGATTGGCAACAGCGGGATTTGTGGGTAAGATCTGATTTGTATATTGACCTGGGTCTGGGGCTTGGTCCTTTGGGATCGAGAGAACCGTTTTCCTTTCACTGGGGTCTTGGTTTTCATAACCAGTCGTCCCCATAATGGGTGGCCCTGGTGGTGATACTGGGAAACTGGAGTGTCTAAGGGAATTGCTTGTGTGACTTGTGGTTAGCCGGTGGGGTGAGACCGACGTCCTCTCTGTCTGGCTGGTTTGGTGCCTTAGAGGTGGAGACCCACCAGTCCGGGGCTGTAACTGCCCTGCTTGCAGCAATTTGTCCTGAATTGTCACTCTCAGAAGTGTCCCACCAGAACCAGCCTCGTTACACGTGCACAGTGTGGGCAACCCTCCCCCAGCTGTTTGGGCACGTGCTGAGCCCGGCAGGATGGGAGAGGGGGGGAAAGACGGCAACAGGAAATGTAGGCTCCAGATCTCTCCTGCCGCGAGAGCCCGGCGGAGCCACAGACCCCAAAGGGAAAGGCTGGGAGCCCCCTTTCAAATGGCTTGGGACAGGGTCCGAGGGGGAACGCGCTGGGGTGCACGGAGCAGGATGCACCTGCCGGGACTGCTCCGTCTCCTGGCGGAAAAGAGGGAGGCAGGTGACAGCCGCCCACTGGGGTGCCTCTGGATTCACGGCCCCCACGACCCACCTCCCTGAGGTCCGTCCACCCAGCCCCACTGAACAGAAGCAGGCTGCCAGCCGCCCCCTGCCCTTTCTCCCCCCGGAATCCCCTAGAGTCCACACAATCGGCTCCCGGCTGCGCAGCCAACAAGATTACCCTCTCAGGGGGTTTAGGGGACAGGAGGTAAGGGGCTTAGCGCCCCTAATCCCAAACTTTGTCCATAGGAAGCTCAGGCTTAATGCCTGATCCCCCCATGAGCCCTTAAGTGGCTTGTCCCCTCGGGGATTGTATATTAGAAGGGGGAAGGGAGCCGGGGCAGGCTCCGTGCAGCGCTCCCGGCCAGCAGGATGTCGGGGGAAGAAGACTTTTACCTCTTTGAGAACATCTCCTCGGTGGGGCCCTGGGACGGGCCCCAGTACCACATCGCCCCGCTCTGGGCCTTCTACTTCCAGACGGCCTTCATGGGCTTCGTGTTCTTCGCCGGCGTGCCCCTCAACGCCATCGTCCTCGTGGTCACCATCAAGTACAAGAAGCTGCGCCAGCCGCTCAACTACATCCTGGTCAACATCTGCCTGGGGGGTTTCATCTTCTGCACCTTCTCCGTCTTCACGGTCTTCATCGCCAGCTCCCAGGGCTACTTCATCTTCGGGCGGCAAGTCTGCGCCCTGGAGGCCTTCCTCGGCTCGGTCGCAGGTAACTCAGGGAGAGGGGCCGCGGGCAGGCCCCAGGGGGGTCCCAGCAGCCGTGGGCTGCGGCGTGGGCTCAGAGGGGGGGCACTGGGGGGCACTAGTGAAGCCGGTGGACCTCCAGCCATTTGCACCAGCTGAGGGTCTGCCTTTACTTTCTAATTGCTTCCCTCCCCCGCCGCCGGGGCCTCAAGGGGAGGCCGCTCCGCAGCGGGGGCTGCTCTGGGGACGAGGCAGACGCGAGCGGAGGCAGGAAGCGCTGGGCAGCCCCGGGGTGCAGATCCAAGGCGTTTTAAAAGCCTGACGCGCCCCTTTGCAGGCACAAAACTTGTGCGGAAAGGCCGGTCGCCCTGACGGCTCGTGCAAATTGGGGGACTGCACACGCACACAGCTGCTCTGGGCTATCGGGCCCTGTGATCACAAGCCTCTGAGTGCCAGGAGCTGGGAGTAGGCGACAGGGGCTGGATCACTCGAGATTGCCCTGTTCTGTTCGTTCCCTCTGGGGAACCCGGCACTGGCCACTGTTAGCAGAGAGGATGCTGGGCTGGATGGCCCAGTCTGGCCGTGCTTATGGTCCTGTGAGCACAATTAGGCAGCTGGTTTCTTTTAACGATCAGGCCCAAGTAGAACCGAATGGGGGTGGGATGTCCCTAGGGGAAATCAAGAGCAACAAGGGGGGGACGCTGGCAGGCAGTCAGCGGGGATGGGGCCCCCAGGCTTAAGGTGTTGGGCCAACCTTCTGTGGTTCCCCTGGGATGCCCACATGACCTACCGCTCCGGGTGGAGATGGGAACTGGGACGGGGTGGGAGAAGAGCTGAGGAATCCATCTGGAGAGGAGAGCAGGCACCTCCATATTCCCAGGGAAGCCCCAGGGCAGGCAGGGTCGGGGTGGGAACCCTCTTCAGCCATCCTGTTGCTGTCCTTTACTGCATCTTCTCCGGTCCCCGCAGTGCCAGGCATCAGAGCGGGCGCAAGCTCTGAATGCATGGCAGCGTCATAGTTCCCGAAGGGCCCAACACCCACGAGGGGCGATTTCCTGCTGCCTTCACCGGAGGCTGGACGGAGCCAGTCCAGGGGAGCCCTGTGCAGACAGGCTGCAGCCCTGGGAGAGCTGCTGTGCTAGGCTGCAGAAGGGCAGGTGACCATGGCAGCCTGGCAGATCCAGTTGCAGGATCGGGGCCAGAGATTTTCACCTTCATTCACAAACTGGCCCCTGGGGTGACCAGGCTGCTGTCACCGCTGGCTTCGCTCCAAAGCCAAACCCGAGTCCGGTGGATGTTCCACAATCCAGGGGGACGAGCTGAAGGGGGACGAAATGACTTTCCAGGCAGCTTCTGCTGCGACCCGCCCCTTCCCGTCCCCAGATAAACTCACCCGGCTCCCCAGCCCTGCTGAGATGCGAGGGGAGTTTCCACCAGCTGTTTCCCTGGGTCACTCTGCGTGCAACAAATGCATGCGGAGAACTGGCCGTCCCCCACCCCGCCACCTGTGTCCAGAAGTGTCTGTGGTGGGGAAGCAGGGGTCTGGCTACTGGAGAAAAGGGAGAAACATGGGGCAGAGGTTCAACAGGACAGCTTCACGTCAGCTGAGCTCCTCTCAGTATCCTGTCCCTGCACCCCAGGACACCAGCGAGGTGGGTTCGGGGGTCCCTGGCAGTGTCATCTGGGCACAGGGAGAGGCTGGAGGCTGCAGGGGGATGCTGGGCTCTGGGGCTGTATGGGTTAATCTCCCTGTGCCTTCCCCAGGCCTGGTCACCGGGTGGTCCCTGGCCTTCCTGGCCTTTGAGCGCTATATCGTCATCTGCAAGCCCTTCGGGAACTTCCGCTTCAGCTCCAAGCACGCCCTGATGGCGGTGGCGGCCACCTGGGTCATCGGCATCGGTGTCTCCATCCCACCCTACTTCGGGTGGAGCCGGTAGGAGCCGGGCAGGGAGCTGGGGGCAGGGGCGTTCGAGAGGGAGGAGGAAGCTCCCCTGACCAGCCGCCCTAGTGTGCCCTGGGCCTGCCTCTTTCCAATCACCTTGCCCAGCCTCGTGGCATCGCCTGGCAAACGCCCCTGCCAAGAGGGAGCAGATGTGGGGGGCCTCCCCAGCCCCATGGCAGAGTGCCTGGCAGGCTGAGCCGTGAGCCAGCTCTGCAGGGAGCTGGTGGTGTGCAAAGCCTCTCGCGCCGAACTGGTTCAGAGGCAGCTTTGCCAAGCGCCGGCTTCGCACCTGGGCTGCCGCCCCGATGGCAGCACAGGGGGCTGGGCTATTCGGTCTGATCTCTGGGCTCGAGCTCTGGCTGGGCAGGGCACGCGCCGGTCCTGGGACGTGTTCCCGGCCTGAGAGGTCAGGAGCCGTCAGGCCTCAAAATCTCGTCATTCTGATTCCTCTCTTGCTCGCACATGGATGTAGTAGCCAGGCTCACGATCGGCCTGGGAGCAAGGAACCTTCTCCCCCTTGCCTGTGCAATCGCTGTGCTCCCGGGAGCAGAGGGACTGCTTTCTGCTGGGGAACAAGCCACGCCAAACGGGGCGGGGGGCGGCTGGCCCTGCCCATCCCGCCGGCCCTGGCCAGCGGAGGTGGTGGGCTGTGCCGGCTGCAGAAGGCCGAGCAAGCTCTGGGGAAGTGCCGTGCCCTCTGTCTTGCAGGTTCATCCCCGAAGGCCTGCAGTGCTCGTGCGGCCCAGACTGGTACACGGTGGGGACCAAGTACAGGAGCGAATACTACACCTGGTTCCTCTTCATCTTCTGCTTCGTCGTGCCCTTCTCGCTCATCTGCTTCTCCTACTCCCAGCTGCTGGGCGCCCTGCGAGCCGTAAGTACCCGCTGCAGAGAGACAGGACGGTGAGAGCCAGGTCATGCTGCTGGTTCCCAGGGCACCTGTCCGCTAGCAAGTGTGCGGAGTGTGTGTGAGATGGGAGGGCTGCACGCTGGCGAGCGGGCGGTGTGTGTGTGAGACGGGAGGGCTGCACGCTGGTGAGTGGGCGGTGTGTGTGTGAGAAGGGAGGGTTGCACGCTGGCGAGCGGGCGGTGTGTGTGTGAGACGGGAGGGCTGCACGCTGGCGAGCGGGCGGTGTGTGTGAGACGGGAGGGTTGCACGCTGGCGAGCGGGCGGTGTGTGTGTGAGACGGGAGGGTTGCACGCTGGCGAGCGGGCGGTGTGTGTGTGAGATGGGAGGGCTGCACGCTGGCGAGCGGGCGGAGTGTGTGTGAGACGGGAGGGCTGCACGCTGGCGAGCGGGCGGTGTGTGTGTGAGACGGGAGGGTTGCACGCTGGCGAGCGGGCGGTGTGTGTGTGAGACGGGAGGGTTGCACGCTGGTGAGTTGTCGGAGTGTGTGTGAGACGGGAGGGCTGCACGCTGGTGAGTGGGCGGTGTGTGTGTGAGACGGGAGGGTTGCACGCTGGCGAGCAGGCGGTGTGTGTGTGAGAAGGGAGGGTTGCACGCTGGCGAGCGGGCGGTGTGTGTGTGAGACGGGAGGGTTGCACGCTGGCGAGCGGGCGGTGTGTGTGTGAGACGGGAGGGTTGCACGCTGGCGAGCGGGCGGTGTGTGTGTGAGACGGGAGGGCTGCACGCTGGCGAGCGGGCGGTGTGTGTGAGACGGGAGGGTTGCACGCTGGCGAGCGGGCGGTGTGTGTGTGAGACGGGAGGGTTGCACGCTGGCGAGCGGGCGGAGTGTGTGTGAGATGGGAGGGCTGCACGCTGGCGAGCGGGCGGAGTGTGTGTGAGACGGGAGGGCTGCACGCTGGCGAGCGGGCGGTGTGTGTGTGAGACGGGAGGGTTGCACGCTGGCGAGCGGGCGGTGTGTGTGTGAGACGGGAGGGCTGCACGCTGGCGAGCGGGCGGTGTGTGTGTGAGACGGGAGGGCTGCACGCTGGCGAGGGGGCGGTGTGTGTGTGAGAAGGGAGGGCTGCACGCTGGCGAGCGGGCGGTGTGTGTGTGAGACGGGAGGGTTGCACGCTGGCGAGCGGGCGGTGTGTGTGTGAGACGGGAGGGTTGCACGCTGGCGAGCGGGCGGTGTGTGTGTGAGACGGGAGGGTTGCACGCTGGCGAGCGGGCGGTGTGTGTGTGAGACGGGAGGGTTGCACGCTGGTGAGTTGTCGGAGTGTGTGTGAGACGGGAGGGCTGCACGCTGGTGAGTGGGCGGTGTGTGTGTGAGAAGGGAGGGTTGCACGCTGGCGAGCGGGCGGTGTGTGTGTGAGACGGGAGGGTTGCACGCTGGCGAGCGGGCGGTGTGTGTGTGAGACGGGAGGGTTGCACGCTGGCGAGTGGGCGGTGTGTGTGTGAGACGGGAGGGTTGCACGCTGGCGAGCGGGCGGTGTGTGTGTGAGACGGGAGGGTTGCACGCTGGCGAGCGGGCGGTGTGTGTGTGAGACGGGAGGGCTGCACGCTGGCGAGTGGGCGGTGTGTGTGTGAGACGGGAGGGTTGCACGCTGGCGAGCGGGCGGTGTGTGTGTGAGACGGGAGGGTTGCACGCTGGTGAGTGGGCGGTGTGTGTGTGAGACGGGAGGGTTGCACGCTGGCGAGCGGGCGGTGTGTGTGTGAGACGGGAGGGTTGCACGCTGGCGAGCGGGCGGTGTGTGTGTGAGACGGGAGGGTTGCACGCTGGCGAGCGGGCGGTGTGTGTGTGAGACGGGAGGGTTGCACGCTGGCGAGCGGGCGGTGTGTGTGTGAGACGGGAGGGTTGCACGCTGGCGAGCGGGCGGTGTGTGTGTGAGACGGGAGGGCTGCACGCTGGTGAGTGGGCGGTGTGTGTGTGAGACGGGAGGGTTGCACGCTGGCGAGCGGGCGGTGTGTGTGTGAGACGGGAGGGTTGCACGCTGGTGAGTTGTCGGTGTGTGTGTGAGACGGGAGGGTTGCACGCTGGTGAGTGGGCGGTGTGTGTGTGAGAAGGGAGGGTTGCACGCTGGCGAGCGGGCGGAGTGTGTGTGAGACGGGAGGGCTGCACGCTGGCGAGCGGGCGGTGTGTGTGTGAGACGGGAGGGTTGCGCGCTGGCGAGCGGGCGGTGTGTGTGTGAGACGGGAGGGTTGCACGCTGGCGAGCGGGCGGTGTGTGTGAGACGGGAGGGTTGCACGCTGGCGAGCGGGCAGTGTGTGTGTGAGACGGGAGGGCTGCACGCTGGCGAGGGGGCGGTGTGTGTGTGAGAAGGGAGGGCTGCACGCTGGCGAGCGGGCGGTGTGTGTGTGAGACGGGAGGGTTGCACGCTGGCGAGCGGGCGGTGTGTGTGTGAGACGGGAGGGTTGCACGCTGGCGAGCGGGCGGTGTGTGTGTGAGACGGGAGGGTTGCACGCTGGTGAGTGGGCGGTGTGTGTGTGAGACGGGAGGGTTGCACGCTGGCGAGTGGGCGGTGTGTGTGTGAGACGGGAGGGCTGCACGCTGGCGAGGGGGCGGTGTGTGTGTGAGACGGGAGGGTTGCACGCTGGTGAGTGGGCGGTGTGTGTGTGAGACGGGAGGGTTGCACGCTGGCGAGCGGGCGGTGTGTGTGTGAGACGGGAGGGTTGCACGCTGGTGAGTGGGCGGTGTGTGTGTGAGACGGGAGGGCTGCACGCTGGCGAGCGGGCGGTGTGTGTGTGAGACGGGAGGGCTGCACGCTGGCGAGTGGGCGGTGTGTGTGTGAGACGGGAGGGTTGCACGCTGGTGAGTGGGCGGTGTGTGTGTGAGACGGGAGGGCTGCACGCTGGCGAGTGGGCGGTGTGTGTGTGAGACGGGAGGGTTGCACGCTGGTGAGTGTGATTGCTTTGCAGCTCTGACAGTCTGAACGGGTGATATTTTGCCTGTAGCTGGTCTCCGATGTTAGAAAATGCCGGTCCGTCTAGTGAGGAGCGTGCCAAAGAGGCGCCCAGACAGACGGACGGACAGGTGTCCTCCACAGAGCCCCCACCACTGGGACAGTTCAGAGTTGCTTTTCTAATACCCATGGCTGCAGGGACCGGTTCGTGGGCTTGGTCTGTAACCCACAGTCAGGGCCTGCTGCCCCCACAGGGAGAGCGGCTCATGCCAGTGGCTGCGAGTGCCCTGCTCTCAGACTCGGTCTCAAAGAAGCGTGTGTTTCTGGTAACTAAAGCCCGGGCGGATGGGGCATTGTGACTCCTGGAGGAAGCCCCCGGGGATGACCTTCTCCCCGTTGGAGTCGGAGCTGGGGCCAGGCGAGCAGCGGGGTGGGAAATCAGACCTGCCACGAGGAGACGAGGGACCGTCCGGCCGATCCTACCCTGGCTCAGCAGCCCGGCTCTCCGGAGCTACCCCGGTGGAGGAGGGGGCTAGGGAAGGGGTGCCTGGGAGCCTCCTGCTCACGCCCGGGGGCCCTGGTGGGTTGCCTGCAGGTAGCGGCCCAGCAGCAAGAGTCAGCCACCACCCAGAAGGCGGAGAGGGAGGTGTCCCGCATGGTGGTGGTGATGGTGGGCTCCTTCTGCGTCTGTTGGGTGCCCTACGCGGCCATGGCCATGTATATAGTGAACAACCGCAACCATGGCCTCGACTTGCGCCTCGTCACCGTCCCTGCCTTCTTCTCCAAGAGCTCCTGTGTCTATAACCCCATCATCTACTGCTTCATGAACAAACAGGTGAGCGTTTCCTTCCTTCCGTCCCTGGTGGGCAGCGTGGCTCGGCGTGCGCCACGGACCAGGCCTGCCCCGGCCCACGTCCCGGGGGGGTCCCTGAGAGCGGGATCTGGAGCAGCCCAAGTCCCTTCCCAGGTACAGCCAGGATCGGATCTGGAGAAGTGGGGTGGTTGCCCGGAGGGGTGCACGGAGCCTGCCCTGGCGGTCACTGGGTCATGATATTAACCATGGGCCCGACATCAGGCCTGGCTGAGAGCAAGGGCAGGGCAATGGGGCTGTGCTGACGCCAGGTTCTGCTCGGGTCCCTGCTCCGGGTTCCCAGGACATGGCCTGGGGGGCAGAGGGCATGGCCAGCACTGTACCCGGGAGGAGAGCAGAGGGCAGGCAGAGAGTCTGGGCCTAGGAGTCATAGAGTTTAAGGCCAGAAGGGCCCGTTAGATTATCAAGTGTGGCTGCCTGCCTCGCGAAGGCCATGACCAGCCCCCAGACACCCTACGGGGAGCCCAATGACTTTGTTCCTCGGGGAGCCACAGGCAGAGAACAGGGGAGACCGAGGCCTGGTCTACACGACAAAGTGAGGTCAGCTTAGCCAACTTGCTCAGGGCTGTGAAAAATGCCTCGTCTTGTGGGAGGTAATTAAGCCGATGTCAGCCCTGGTGTAGACAGTGCTAAGCCGCCGGTAGAAATTCCTCCATCAGCCTAGTTGCCACCCGAGCTGATTAGGCGTGAGTTGCCCAGGCGAGGCCAGCCGGAGACCTCGCCCCATGCTGCTGAGGAAGGCGAAACCCCCTCGGTCCCTGCCAATCTGGGGGGAAATTCCTCCCCCACCCCAACTCGGGGGTCAGCTGGAGGCTGAGGATTGGCCAGACCCGCCAGGCGGGCACTGAGAGAGAGGGCTCTCGGCACCACCTCACAGCACGAGCCTAACATGGCAACGCAGACCCCCCCAGGCGTGTGGGCACTTCCTTGTGGCAGCCCGCGAGCCGAGGCCAGAGGGCTAGCAGCAGGCGCCTGACCCGGGTGGGGGGCAGCGCAGCAATGACCCCGGTCCCCCTTCGGGATGCTCCAACCCACAGCCAGAAGCACGTGCTCTGCCAAACGGCGTCCCTGTGCAGGGGGCAGGGGGCGTGCCGCGACCCTTTGTGGAGCAGGTTTGCTGAGAGGGGGGCGGATGTGGCTACCGGGGGCTGGATGGAAGCATCCTGTGGGCAGTTGCCCCCCCGGGGGTGGCCAGCTGGACCACCCCGGCCAGTCTAACGGTGCAGGGGGGTGGCGCTCTCTCCCCGAACAGTTCCGCGCCTGCATCATGGAGACGGTGTGTGGGAAACCCATCACGGACGAGTCCGACGTGTCCAGCTCCGCCCAGAAAACCGAGGTCTCGTCCGTCTCCTCCAGCCAGGTCAGCCCCAGCTGAGGAGGCTGCGGCATCTCCCGGAGCCCTTCCCGGGACACCCACGCCCAGGGGGAGCAGGCACCGGGCTCCAGCGCGGGCTCTGAGAGGAAGCCCCGAGGCCCCACAGCCCGGCCCCACGGCTGCGCCTCCGACACACTGCACTGTAAATTTCAATTGGTGAGCTGGCCCGCGCTCACCGACCCCCCGATGGGAGGACGGATCGAACCGGCTGGGGAGAGCAACCCCACGCTGCCCCTGGGGGCGCCCCCCGTTGACCCTCCCCAGCTGCTGTCCCCCAGGCTGAGTCTGCCCCTGGCACCGGCAGCATGGGGCAGGCTGAGTGGTGAGAGGGGGGCAGGGCAGCTTTGCCGTCTCCCAGCGTCCCCCCGTTGGGTCTGCTGACCGGCCGTCATCGCTCCTTCGTCCAAGCATGGCCCCGCCGACCCAAAGGAGACCGCCCCAGCTGGGGAACAGCACACAGTGCTTGGGAGGGGGAGGCAGGCAGAGGAAGGGGTAGAGAGGCAGTGTGTGGTCAGTGGTTAGAGTGGGGGTGGGCTGTGCATCAGGACTCCTGGGTTCTATCCCCAGCTCTACAAGGTGAGTGGGGTACACAAGAGGAATGGGGGTCTAGTGGGTTAAAGAAGCGGGGAGCTGGGCATCACGCTGCCTGGGTTCTATCCCCAGCTCTGGGAGGGGAGTGGGGTCTAGCGGTTAGAGCAGGGGGGCTGGGTGTCAGGTCTCCTGGGTTCTATCCCTGGCTCTGGGAGCGGACTGGGGTGTAGTGGTTTATAGTGGGGTGCAGGATGGTTGGGTGTCAGCTCTCCTGGGTTCTGTCCCTGGCAATGTCCCTGACTCACAGTGTGAAAGTCACTTGCGCTTTCGGTGGCTCAGCTGAGAAATGGCTGATGGCACCGACCCCCCCTCACATTGGTGAGGTCGGCCCCCCTGGGTGTCAGGTGCTTTGAAATCTCTTGCCGAGTGTTGCACCATTGTTGCGGTGAGGGCAGCTAACGGCGCCTTGCAGTCGCAGTTTCCTGCTCCCCTGCGGGAGCCAAGCCCGGGATTCTGGGGACAGGCAGCATCCTCTGGCCAGCACTCTAGGGCCCATTCCTCCACTGCATCACCTTTACCCATTCTCCCCACGGAGATCAGAGCAATGCGGGGCTGGAAGGGACCTCGAGAGGTCACCTAGTCCAGCCCCCTGCGCTGAGGCAGGACTAGGTAATCCTAGATCGTCCCTGACAGGTGTTTGTCCAACCAGTTCTTAAAAACCCCCAGTGATGGGGAATCCACAACCTCCCTTGGGAGCCTGTTCCAGAGCTGAACTACTTAGGGAGGTGGTGGAATCTCCATCCTTAGAGGTGTTTAAGGCCCGGCTTGACAAAGCCCTGGCTGGGATGATTTAGCTGGAGTTGGTCCTGCTTTGAGCAGGGGGTTGGACTAGATGACCTCCTGAGGTCTCTTCCAACCCTAATCTTCTAGGAGTCTATGAACTACCCCGAGAGTAAAGAAGTTTCTCCTAATATCTAACCTGGATCTCCCTTGCTGCAGATTAAGCTTCTTATCCTACCACCAATCCACATGGAGAATCATTGATCCCCATCCTCTTTATAACAGCCTCATATCTGAAATCTGTAGCAGGTCCCCCGTCAGCCCTGGGCAATGCTTCCCCTGCCATGTGGTCACAGCTCTGCAGAGCCATTCCCCACTGCTCTCCCCAAAACTCAACAGAAAGGGTCTCCAGGAGCAGGGTCCGGGCGCCATATGCCCCCCCGGCCCTGACACTTTGTCAGCATCCTCCTCTTCCAACAGGAAAGGCAGAAGAGAGAGCGAAAGAAGAAGTAGACCCAACCTCTTGTTTTAGCCCAGACAGCCCAGAGGCCAAAAGGGTGGGATTGACATCATCTTCTGCCCCCCTCACTTGGGACACCAGCGTGAGCCCCCTGGCTCCCTTCGACTGAGAATTGCCCCCATTTCCTGAGTCACTTTACCCATCACCCCTGAATTTGTCTGGCTCATTCTGGGTGCCAGGGAATTGAGAGGGCCCATTTCTGCCCTGTTGTACCCCCCTGAATTCAGCGGGGCTTGCAGCAGGTTTGGGGGGCTGGGATCTGCCCCTCAGCCAGGGTTAATTAATTTGCATGCTAAGGAGCCAGAAGACAGGAGTGTAGCAAAACAAAACAGCTGACCGGAGGGGTAAGTCCAAACTGCCACCTCCTTGCTGTGACTGGTCCCTTCGCGGTGGTTGTGAGGGTCTGAGCACCCAGGTCTCATGCACCCCAGGGTGCAGGTGGGAACAGCGCCAGAGAGACGCGGCCAAGGTCACCCAGGGCATGTATGGCAGAGTCAGGTCTTGAACTCAGCTCTGGCATCCCAGCGCAGTGCCTTAACCACAAGCTCCGCCCCCAACACAAACCGCCTCCCAGGTGGCGTGGGGTGTCAGCAGGCATAAGGGGGTGTCAGGTGCCCAGATACCACAGTGAGGGGCACAGCATGGTACAAGCACAGACCTTCCAGCTGCGCTGAGACTGGGCCCCACGCTGGGATCGGGGTGGGGTATTTATATACCCTGGTGGGAGTTGGGGAGAGAGGATGGAGGCTACACCTGGGCATGGTCTAGGGTAGGGTGAGAGGGCACAAGCTAGGCTCAGGAGGGAGGGAGCTATCCCTCAGGGGATGGAGACGGTACCTGGTCCCCGCCCAAGGTGATGGGGCTGGCTGGTAGCCCTGGCTCTCCCTCTGTGTCTCTGTTGTACTCCCCAAGGCAGCTCTGGGGCAGGCGGGGAGGGGGGGTCTTTTCTAGAAGCCCCAGGCCCAAGCCCACCCCCTTCCAGAGGCCAACCCAGGTCCTGTCTGTTCTCGGTGGCTGTTCAGCACTCCCCGGCACTTCTGGGGAGGTGTGCCCCATTCTGAGCTTGGCCCGCAGTGCCTCTCCCTACAGCCCAGCAGGGCTAGTGTGTGTGGTTTGTAAAACACCTGGGGACCCTGGATGATCCAAAGCACTGTGTGCAGGGGAAGGAGGCGTCTCGTTTCCCTCCCGTTATTGGTGGGGTCAACACCAGTAGCTTCCCCACCTGGTCCTCTGCCAGACCCCGCCAAAGCGAGAACCTCTCAGCAGTCCCACTCATTACACAGGGGAATGTCCATTCTCTTGCAATGCAGGGGTCCGGGCTCTGGAATCCAGAGTATCTCCTTCTAATCTCCTTCAGCGATTCACCTCAACCCCCGGACGCTGCGGGCCAGGGCAGAGTCCCAGAGCCGTGCTCCCAGCATACGTTTGTATTTAAATCTACAGAGCAAGTGCAATACCTGCAAACCCCTGTATCCCCACTTGCCCATTTGCCTTGTATTCATCCTTGTAGCGCAGGGTAATACTCTAGGAGCGGTTATGACAATAAAACAATGCGAGTGGGCTGAACGCAACACGGTGGTGGTGAGCCGTTTTGTACCCGTCAGCCCGCTAAGGTCACAGGAGCAGTGAGGGCTCTCCCAGGGCTACCTGTTCCCGGGGGATGGGACGGTGGCGACTCCCAGACCAGGATTAGCTGGGCCTGGCCCAGTTTCCGACGGCTTCATTCCGGGCAGCGTGCTCGCTTGCAGAACCGCACCTGTGCGTACAGCTGAACCCATGAACTTCCCCATTAACGCACAATCAGGTTAAAAAAGGCAAATGACCTTTCCCCGAGAACGCGCACGTGGCTTCAGCCTGACCTAGCATTTGCCCACGGCCAGAGCCAGTGGTCAGTCCCAAACAAAACCCAAGCCTTCGACGGCTTCGGTATTTGCCTTGTGCAATCGCTATTATCAAGGGCACTCACCTCAACCAGGAGGCTGCCTGGCCCTCTTTGCAGCCACATGCTTTGCTTTTCGCTGTGGGTAACAAACCTTCACAGGTTAGCAGAGCCACGGGCAGGGCCTGTTCCTTCTTCACCCTTGCTACCATTGCTACAAATCATCCCAACGATGACATTTGGACGACAAGGGTTCCAGGACCAGCCCTAACGCAAGGCTGGGCTGGCTCCCTGTGGAACAGTTACAGACGCTCAACCCCCTAGGGACAAATGCTTCCTTTGCCCCAGAGCTGAGCAGAACTTGAAGCCGAGCCCCACATTTAATGAGATGGGGAGGTGGAATTATAAAACGTCTGTATTTTACCCAGCGTTCTAGCTAGGCACTTATCAGCCCTTCATCACTGTCGTGTCTGACCACCTCACAAGTGCTAATGGAGTTTGTCCTCACCCCCACCCCGACGTAGGGAGACATTATCCCCAATTTAAAGGTGGGGAACTGAGGCACAGGCTGGGTGAAGTGGCTTCTCCAAACTCTGGAGAACTCAGGAATTGAACTCAAGCCCAGTGCAGCGCCCTGACGACTAGAGCATTCTTCCTAACATCAAGTGGGACAAACGCTACCTTTTAAAAGAGCAGAGAAAGGATATGACAGTGCACAGGGCTGCAGCAAGCTGTGTGAAAGGGCTGCTAACTAGAAGGTGTGCAGACCAACAGGAAAGTGGGATCTGGTCGTTAACAGTGACTGTGGCTTCCAGTTTAATTGACTCACACTTCCTCCATTGGTGGGACGTCAGACCAGTGAGGCCGTCAGATGCCACTTTTCAATGAGTTTGGATCCAGTTAGCAACACGGTCGGGTCTAAATCAAGTTTGGGTTCAAAAACCATGGTCAATACTTGTACCACATCAGCGATGTACCACATCAGCCTTGGTCTTCCCAGAGACGAGACGCCTCTTCTGAGTGTGGGCTGGGCTCCTTAACCTTCCCCATGTAACCAGGCTGACCTGGCCTTCCCGCCATGTTCACCAGGGGCAGGGCATCACAGTGGGCCTGCCCTCTGTGCCCTGCTGAGGCACACTGGGTGAGCTGCCCCACTTTCCCAGCAGCACCGTAGGTCTGGCTGCACAAACATAGGGGAGGCAAGTTTTCGGTGGTGACATAAAACACACCCTGCCCCCAAGCTGAGTTGGTGTAAATGAGTTGGGTGAGGGCATCTCAAAGAAGTTACATCAAGTCCTCAGCCCGGAGGGATCCTGTGATAAATAAAGGGGGGAGGAGGGTAGCTCCCTTTTATGGACACCCAGCCAGCCAGTAGCTATAACATCCCTCTTAGTAGCTGTTCTCCACTTGCTTTACCTGTAAAGGGTTAAAAAGTCTCACTGCGATGCATAGGTAAAAGGAAGGGAGCGGGCAGCTGGTCAAAAGAGCCAATGGGAAAGCTAGAACTTTTTAAAATTGAGAAAAAACTTCCCTTTTGTTTGTCTGTTGTTTTTCCAGGGAGAGGCAAACAGGGCAGCAGCTATGCTGTAAAAAGCTTAGGGCCAGGTACAAAAACTTATCAAGATCATACCTAGAAACTGCTCATTTGAAACCCCAGATATGTACGTAGACCAGGAATTGTCTAGGAAGACGTGATGAGGTTTATCCCTTTGATTCCTTTATGGCTTGTGGACTCCTCTGTGCTAACCCCGGTGCTTTTGTTTTGCTTGTAACCTTTAAGCGGGACCTCAAGAAAGCTATTTTTGGTGCTTAATCCTTGTAGTTACTCTTTTAAAATCTAGCAATAGCCTGAGTTCCCAGATGTATTTTCTTTCTTTTTTTAATAAAATTTACCTTTTTTAACAACAGGATTGGATCTCTGTGTCTCAAGAAGGTTATGCACGTTTTTTAATTAGCTGGTGGCAACAGCTGATTTCTTTCCCCCTCCCCCCATAGCTCTTCCCCGGAGGGGGGTGAAAGGGCTTGAGGGTACCCCACAGGGAGGAATTCCCACGTGCACCTTCCTGGGTCCTCAAAGGGGTTCTTCACTTGGGTGGTGGCAGCATCTACCCATCCAAGGTCAGAGAGAAGCTGTAACCTTGGGAGTTGAATACATGCCTGGAGTGGCCAGTATTTAATTTTTAAAGTCCTGATTTCCCACTCGAAGTGCCAGAGTGAGGAATCAGCCTTAACAGATCCTATGGAACTGGGACATACAGACCCTTCCCACAGACCCCAGAGAAGTGGAGGAGAGCAGACAATAGAAATCCAGCCGCCCACAGCCTGCGACTGCACTGCTCCAAAGGGGCTGGGCTTATGGGACTTAACACAGAGGGCACGCGAAGAGCAGGACAGATGGGGATGGTAGTGCCCTAAGCAACGTTTGACAGCCCGGGAAGGCTTTAGATTTAGAAAAGGGCAACAGGCACAGGGTAAGGACCAGTGAAACAGGTACATTACACCAAGACACCATATCGAGATAATCTCAAGCATTCATACATAAGAACAGCTATGCTGGGTTAGACCAATGGTCCATCTAGCCCAGTAACCTGTCACCAGTACCACATGCTTCAGAGGAAATGAACAGAACAGGGCAATTTATCGAATAGTCCATCATCCTGTCATCCACTCCCAACTTCTGGCAGTCAGACGTTTAGGGACACTCAGAGCAGAGGGTTGGGTCCCTGCCCATCCTGGCTAATAGCCATTGATGGACCCATCCTCCAGGAACTTTAGTTCTTTTCTGAACCCTGTATTAGTTTTGACCTTTACAATATCCCCTTGCAACCAGTTCCAAAGGCTGACTGTGTTGTGGAAAGAAGCGTTTCCTTTTGTTTGTTTTAAACTTGCAGCCTGTTTTAAACTTGCTGCCTGTTAATTTCATTGGGTGAGCCCTGGTGCTTGTGTGATGTGAACAGGTAAACAGCACGTCCTTATTCACTTCCTCCACCCCATGCAGGATTTTACAGACCTCTCTCATATCCCCCCTGTGTTGTCTACTTTCCAAGCTGAACAGTCGGAGTCTTTCAATTCTCCCTCCAGACCCCGAAGCATTTTTGTTGCCGTCTCTGTACCGTTTCCATTTCTAATGTAGCTTTCTGGAGATGGGGCAACCAGAGCTGCAGGCAGTGCTCAAGGTGTGGGCATGCTATGGGTTTATAGAGAGGCATTATGATATTTTCTAATTATCTGTCCCTTTGCTAATGGGGCCTAACATGCTGTTTGCTGTTTTGACTGCTGCTGCACATTGAGCGGACGTTTTCAGAGAACTCTCCGCAAATTTGCAATTTCTGATTGGACAGTTCAGGAAGTTGTCAGCTGAGGCTAATACTTTGGGGGAAGAAAGGGAAGTCCAGGGGACGCAGGAGGTAACTGAACGCTTTCCCTCTCCTCTTTGGACATGCATTGATGATGGCTCAAGCCCAACATGCAGGCAGCCTTCCTGATGCGAGGGAATTTTGACAAGATTCCTTCCATTCCACTAATACAGTAACACGGGGAACCCTACTGTCGTAAGCCTCTGTGCGTAGCGCGTGTGAATGTAATTGTGGGGAACGCCTGACCTGTAGAGCAGTGGGATGCAGTCATCCCTTGTGGAACATGTTGGCTCCCTTTCCCTGCCTCCTGTTAAAGCTGGCCTGAAAAAGGGCTGCAGCAGCATCCATCTGTCAAAGTCACCAGCACTGAACAGTGGCCACAAACTCAGCCAGGTACCAGAGGGTGGAGGCGGAAATGCAGGCATGGTAGGAGATCAGGGCCGGGGAGCAAAAGGGGCTGGGGGAGGCAGTGAAGTGCCAATTCACCCTTCATACTGAAATAGGAGAGATTGGTACCTAACCCAGGAATTGTTTCCATCACCGTGATGAGAAGGCACAAACATTAAAGAGCCTTTGGGTTTCTTTCCCCAGGAGAGGCTGGTGTAGCCCTCCTCGGCATGCTTCGGGATTTTACCTATTTTCCTCCCTCTGGCACATTTTAAAATCCCTGCATCACAGGCACTTCACAGCCAGGAGGGCACGAAGATCCCTCTGGACCCTCAACCAAAATGGACGTACAGCAGTGCTTGCTAAAATAGGGTTAGTTGACTAAGTATCAGTTGCAGCTCCAGCTCTCGTGGTACCATGATCCCTCTGGGCTTCCAGCAAGAACGGGAGAGACAAACGCTGCTATTTCCAGCACAAAACACAGGCAGAAAGAACTTTTAACAGGAGTTTCAGGCCTTTACACAGCAGGGGTGGGAGGGGGAGACCTTTTTCCTTTGCAGGTCACCTCAAACAATACAAGGACAGCCAGCAGAGTGGCAAAGGGAAAGTCAGAGGCAGCATAAAAATATATGCAGCAGAAATCTGAAATGTGATGGGGAGTTTCCGAGGTTGAGACACGGGGAGATGACTCCAGCTGGCAGCGAATACAGTGGAGAAGGTGTTTGCATCAACCGGAGTCATTTGTTGTCGAACAGGCACAAAAGTGGCCAGTGGCAACTGAACACAGAGGGGGAAAAGGCGACAAAGACCCCGGCATAAACTGAAGCCTGTCTATGGAGCAGTTTTTATAGCCAGGTGCCCCCATTTACTAGGGCAAGTGCAGGGTCTGATCAAGGAGCAGAAGGCGGAGCTGGATCCCTGCACAAAAGCGAAGCTAGCGGAAAGGTTTGAGAATGGGAGTGTCATGCCATGGCAGCTACGGACATGCAGCCCTAGCCTTGGAATCCTCTTTCCCAGCACAATGAAACCTCCCTTGCTTCAGATCTCTCATCCCCACCTTGGGTGTGGGCATATTAAGTCCCTAAAGTAGTGTGTGAAATATGGGAATCTATACAGGGGAAATCCTGCAGCCCTTTGCTGCTTAGGCCTTCAGCCAGCTGCATTATTTATAACACATAGGGCAGGGATCAGGTCTTCCTCTTGGTCTAAAGCCTTGAACACACCAGCACCCTCTGCAAACCACATGCAGGAAACCAAGCCACAGCATTGTGCACAGGCTCTGGTCTGGAGACGTGGCGATAGAGAAGGCTGATAGAGATAGCTGCAAGAGCTGGGAAAGGTCATCCAAAGAGAGAATAAAGATCAGAATAGCTAAGGCAGTGATACACACGGATAATGCTGCAGAAGTGGCAATGTGCAGTGTCTAACCCCAGGAGATGGTCACAAATGACCCCACACTTACAGAGATCGGAGCAGAGGGCCTTGCCTACGCTAGGAAATAGCACCAATTGGATCCACTGTGCCTAGGCTGATCATGGTTTAGCTGCAAGCACGGACAAGGACATACCACGGTCAGCCCCAGTTCACCTAAAAGCTGCTGTTTCCTAGTGTAGATGAGTCCAAGGAGATGGAGAGGAAACGGAGCTCAACTCCTACCCAGCATCTCCAATCTCATTTAAGTTGTCCAAATGAAAGTATTCTCTGCCCGTAACTTCAGATGCTGCATCTGTGTCTATACAGCCGCCAGCGGTTCAGCTTTTAAACAGACATCCAGTAACAGATGCCTGTTTTCCAAAGGAAGGTCATCCAGCATAGGTAAATATTAGATTGTATCGACCTAAAACTGCAATGGTAGTTCCAATTTGAGACATTCCCCCCGCAACGTTAAAAGCAAAGACTATTCCATGCCAGCAGTGACAGCATCTCAATGCTAGGAGAGCAACCCCTGAACAGCTCGGGGCTCCTGAGAATTGCATCGATGGAAAGTTCTCCGAGTGACTTGTTCATGTGGTTGTGTGCTAGAGGCAGTTTTATCTTCACCTAGTATAAAAACCTTCTAACTTGCTGGCTGACAAAGCAATCTACGTCAGTGTATTCTGCTTAACTTTACAGTGTCAATCTGTGGAACTCATTGCCAGGGGATGTTGTGAAGGCCAAAAGTACAACTGGGTTCAAAAAAGAATTAGATAAGTTCATGGAGGATAAAGTCCATCAATGGCTATTAGCCAAGAGGGTCAGAGATGCAACCCCATGCTCTGGATGTCCCTAAACCTCCAACTGCCAGAAGCTGGGAGTGGACGATAGGAGATGGATCACTCACTAGTTGCCCTGTTCTGTTCATTCCCCCTGAAGCGTCTGGCATTGGTCACTGAAAGAAGACAGGATACTGGGCTAGATACACCATTGGTCTGAGCCAGTATAGCCGTTCTAATTTTCTTAGCCCATTCAGGATGCAAGTCCATAAACTGAGCCAGGGCTCTGCTCCCACAAGGTACAGTTTTATAGAAGTACTTATTCTCGCTGCAGCACCCCACTTGCACTGTTTCTTAGTGACGACAGACTACAAATCATTCCAATACAACTAACAGATCATTCCTAGTCTCAGTTGCTGAATGATAACACACCACACATTTGAAGCCACAGTGAATGTAAACAGTTTTATTGAGACAGATTTACGTCTGACATACATTATAAAAATCTGTTTACACTCTACAAAACAAACCTAGAGGATTAGCATTCATGGGAACAGATACCTTGGGTGTGCAATCTGTTTTTCACCAGCTTTACATTTGCGTTGATACATACAGTAGAAGTGGGAAAACGCTGAGATTAAACTGATGTGCATCGCAGAGCACTGAATATGGCCAAACCTCTCCTGATGCTGAACATATGAAATAGGTTTTACTTTACTGGTGAAAGAATTAGTGTTTATAAAGTGTCTGCACCAGTCATTAGTGCTGACAGCAGCCGTGCAAACTTCTGCCACATAGCTCTGTAAATGCATCTCAATTGTGACTTTGAACAGCACTAGCCCATTTCAAAGTCCTGAGCCTCACACACAAGGACACCCAACTGTGTCAAAACCACATGGAGGTTTTATGATGGGACGAACGGAGGCCAGGAGGAAATGGAATTCATTTTAAATGTGAGACCCAAAAGCAGCTTGGGTCACCAGAAATGTGAGGCTATGGCCTTTCTGTAGTGAGCCCTATCACTGCTGCATTACCTGGCCTTCATCCCCTCCAGATTCCTTTGCTATGTGTAAGTTTTGTTTATTAGAGTAGGATTCTTCCTGGCTTTATCCCAAAACCATAAAGCACATCCAAGAGTCAGAACACCCATACTTCAGGGGTGAACACTAAAGGCACGTATACCATACAAATCTCATATACAATGCTTGATTATGATTTGATCCATTGTCTCAAGTTATATCAAAAGTGTGTTATTTGTAGAAAGTTACAAGAAATAATAGTACACATACTTAATGTTTCAAGCCTTTAATCCTTGAAACAAACCAATTTAAAGAAAAAGAGGCCCAAGTTTATTACAGTTAAGGGGCCAGAAGAGGCTGGCGTTAGTGTTTACAGGACTATATAGTGAAGGAAATGACCTATGTTTGCAAACACAGTGATTGCTTTAGACGAATTTCAACACTCCCCCACTAGGCTCCACACATGAGAAGTGCAAGTGACCCACTAAGCTGTGCAAAATGGCACTCCAAGAAAGAGTCACCAGCTAAGGTAGAGAAGTCATCTCTTGGCAATCACTTATCTCTGGCTCTCTAACAGCAGTTCTCCCTGGTTAAAGAAAAAAGCATAAGAAAATACCTCAGGATACAACGAAGTAAGTGGTTTGCCTTCTGAGGTAAGAAAATCCCTGGTAAAATAGGCAGCATATGGTTAAAAATTCACAAGAAGGTAAGAACACTGCTGCAAAGCTTTCTACTAATACTGCTGTTTAACCACTGCACAGGAGCAGAACACACAAAGGTTAATTTCAATCTTCAGAGTTTTTATTCTCTGGTTTCTTGTAGCCTTGTTGTTTCTTAGTTATCCTCTTTTGGCGCATTTCATCTTGAGGTTCCTAAACTGACAACCTAGCCCCGGTTTGTTTTTGTTTTGGCAGGTAAAGGCACTTCAATGATGTATGATTTGCAGGAGTCTAATGGTTTAAATAAAAAGGGAGCCTCTCCCATTTCCATCCCTAACCCCATGGAGCAAGCAGCACTCATCCACTTTGTTCCTTGCCTTAAGGGACCAATTTAGGATGAGCCACTTTTCCTGGTTGATTTCCCTGTATAACATACAGAGGGTCACATCAGGTCAGCCTCTTGCCTCATCTAGTAGGGTCACATGGCTTTGATTAACTACGTACATGGAAGCCATATGGATTCAGAAGAATGTAATGCACAAGTAACTTGCATTTACAGAGACCCTGCGGCAAACACAAAACTCAGGCTGAGGATTTTAGCAGCATCTGCAAGACGGCCCCACCTCCCAAGTATTTCTGGATGGAAAGCTTCAGATCACACTTGCTGTATTAGTTCAAATTCCTGGAGCTCCGAGAATAGCAAAGGCCTCATGAAGGAATGCTCTGGAGAAGAGCAAGCACAGGTTTGTCTTGCTGCCGCCATACACCATGGTGCCTATTTTGAAGGGGTCTGCAAAGCAGGAATGGCCAAAAGGCAGTCTGCAGTCACACAGAATCCCCCAATTCTACAGTGCTGTCCACAGACAGACAGCTCCCAGCATGCAATGTTCTTGACTTCGTGGGACAAGATACAGCATTGCATTTTGGGAGAATGTCTTTTGCATTGAAGATGACTGCAAAGTGCTCAGTTGTAGCACATTGTGTGTTGCCCTTGGGCTCCGAACAAGCTGCCATTGTGGCCCTCAGGCTGAATTTGCATTCCCCAGTCTAAACAAACATCATATAGCTTTGTTCCTTGACCTTATTGTTCTGTGGCTTGTAAAAAATTCTGTAGCTATGTCTATACAACATTAAGGGGGATAGAGGGAGGTGGGGCACTGGGGAAGGAACTATCATTGCTCTGCAGCTAACTTTTCAGGATATGCATTCTTCATTTCACACGGAACCCAAACAAATACAAAAATAAACAGAACTTGTTAGACATAAAACAAAGTGTAAATCTAAAAACCACAAGTGTTATCATTACAGAGTCACTTTTCAGAACACCATGTCCCCATCCCTTTGGGAAAGGAAAAGGGGACAGGACAGGATTTTTCACCTCATAGCCTGAAATAACAGTCTCAGTAGTGAAAACGTTTCTCATGTTAATCCAGAAACTGTAAAAAATAAATTACTTTTAAGAAACAGGTTTCTCTGTACATGTCTTAAAACTCATCGTGTCGTACTAAGGCTTCCCCGAAGTCTGTGGCCTGGCTACCCACGAACAAGTCATACTTGTCAACGATCTCCTCTTTGGTGAGTTTGCCATCCTAAAATTAAAAAGAATATGTTAGTCAAGTTTATTATGGTAGTGGCTAAGGAGCAGCCAAGCATTCAGCTCCCACTGTGCTAGGTGCTGGACAAACACAGCAGAGGAGACTGTCCCCACCCTGGAACAGACCAGACAGACACATGGTTGGGAGAGGGGTGGAATATACAAGCAGAGTGAACAATGTGATGGTGGTAAATGTCATGGCAGTGCCACAAGTTGTGTGTTGTGGGTTTTTTGGGTGGGATTTCCTTACGAGGGGCTCAGCTACATGGGAAGAGAAGGGAATGGAAGGAGGTAAATGGGACTGGTGTTCAGTGAAGCTGGGGTAAGGAGATTTGGGGGGAGGGGGGAGAAGAGGGAAGGGCTGGATCAAGCAGCCAATCAGTGCAGGGCAGAGAGAGCCCAGGCACAACTGTAGAGAGCTCTCTGAATGGCTAAAGGGCCCAGCTTTCCTCATCTGCTCCTACTGCCGGCTCCTTTCTCAGCATTCCCCCAAGGTCACATGGTGGGGAGCAGGTACCACCTGGGCCCTAGTTTCCCCAGAGCGTGTGCGCGCGCGTCTCCCCTGCACAGTTCTGTGAGCTCAGATTCACGCAGCAGCCATGACAGATTCCCATCCTCTTAGTTATCTGGAGACAGTTTTAGAGACCATTGCAAGGTTTTCACCCAAGGCATTCTGGGGAGGGTGGGGCAAAGAGAAGGGCTCATGCCTTGTTCTCCAATATGGCAGACATGTGCCTGCCTCCCTAGGCAAGAGAAGGGGAATCTAATCAGATTGCTCAATAAGAGTGTTTGCCAAACTTTTTAAATAGTCGGTGCTAGCTCCAGGAAAAAAGGGCCCTAGAGTTGTTAAGTTTACTGAGGTAAGCTCCAAAATCACTACTGAAAGGGAGAGCGTCAGTGGAGCTGCTCACAGTAACTCGGGCTTCTTGCCAAAATTACAAAGTGATCCTCAGAGACAATTCTGAAATGGCTTTTGAAGCCTCCATCCTGCACAGGACAAGACACTGAAGGGGACCAAGCTCCTCCCACCTTGTTCTGATCAGACTCGTAGACAAGGTGCCGTGCTTCTGCCTCAGCGTGGTCGTAATCCGAGGGGAGGATCCAATCTTTTGTCTCCTCCTTGTCCATCTTCCCATCTCGATTCTTGTCTCTGAACTCCACAAACTGCTCCCGCTCGGTCTTCACCCACTCTGGCTCATCAGCATCGCCATCATGACTGTACATATCCCCTGAACAAGAACACAAGACAGCTGCTGATGCAAGAACACCCCCTCACCTCTTTGTTCCACTTGGGACTGTGCAAGCAAATCGTAAAGCAAGGTGGTTACATCTAAGTTAAGCAGCAGTCATCCCCATCTTCAATACGGACATGCAGCCAGTGGAAACTGCAGATCCCCGCATGCAGTGCTACAGCCTTCTTAAAGCATTTGCTGCAGGGTGCAGCCCTCTATTACATACGACAGTGACCACAGGCCACACCACAGATCTAGGGAGCTGCATATTTTCCACCCATTTTCCCAGTGGCCACCTAGCCCTGGATCTCGTTGCTTTAGTGAGATTAGCCCAGACATTTAGGTTTAAAAAGGTTACTTTAAACATGTTTAGAGAAATGTGCAGAGTCTCTATATTGGCATATATTTTAGAGTCAGAGGCATTTATCACCACACCTATTCAATGCCAAAGCTTTCCATTAAAAAAAATAAGAGCTAAAATGACAGCTGCTCTGTTACTTGCTACTGCCAAGAGAAGTGGCAGCACTGTTCTGCAATTGGCAGGCCCCACAATATATCAGAGAGCAGCCTATGGACTTAGAGCAGATGTTCCCCTCTACCTAGGTTCTGTGATCGATCATACTTGCATTTTGTCTAGTTACCCTCAAGCAAATTATACATGTCATTTTGGTTATGCAGTTAACTTGGAATTACATAGTAAGGATTGACATGGGGAAAAAAAATATCAAACTCAGTTTCAAAGTTAGGGAGCAAAGAGGGACCCATCAGAAAAATTCCAGAGAGTAGGCAAGGGAGACTAAAGAGCATGACTGCTTTGGCACAAATACTGGTCACAAGAGGCTACAATGTAATTTCATTTGGGAGTATCTTTTTACAGAGCACTGATGGGAAGCGAACACATTATCAGCAGACTCAAGGACAGCGTGCAAGTTGCTTACCTATGTATTCTTCCAAGTCAATGACGCCATCCCTATTCTTGTCGATATCTTCCATGGTTTCCTATTTAAAAAAAGGACTAGGTTAGCCTCAAAGTTCATGGACAAAGAAAGGACTTTTTATGGCTCTCTACCACCTAGAGGAGAAAACATGAGACAGCAAATTGCCAGCAGTTCAGCTGTCCCTCCCCACACTGCCATGTGCTGCTCCTGCCCTCTTCCTTGGAGCTGCTCCTGGGAGCCTCCTGCTTGCTGTGCCGGGGGTGGGGTGGGGGAAAAGAGGGATGCTAATGTCAGGGTGTCCCCCTCCCGCTGTACCTTATCTCCACGGGTGGGGGAGAGGAGAGGAGAGGAGAGGAGGAGGGAAGAACACCTACAGGAGCTTGCTGGCAGCAGCTGCTGTCTCAACTTACAGATCTACTTAAAAAGGCAATGTACTTAGAGTGGGGTCAGCGTACTTGAAGGAGCAATGCCCGTCTCTCTCTCTCTCTCTCTCTCACACACACACAGTGTGCGTGTCTGTCTCTCTCTGCCATGCTGTCTCCCCTCCCTCCATTCATGCTGCCTTGTAGAGTGTGAGGCTACATTAACAACAATGTGTTAACCCTTGAGGGCTCAGCCTAGTGCTAGTTCATCATTTAGCCGTAAGGCATTCCCTGGGAAATCTCTCACACTCTTCCACCCAAGATTCACAATCATCATTGCCATGTACAGTATTAAATTGTTTAAAACTTATAGTGTGTGTGTGTGTGTGTGTGTGTCTATAGATAGTCTTTTGTTTGTTGAAAAAAAATTCCCCGGAACCTAACACCCCTCCCCCCCATTTACATTAATTTTTATGGGGAAATTGGATTCGCTTAACATTGTTTCACTTAAAGTAGCATTTTTCAGGAACAGAACTACAAGGTTAAGCAAGGAGTTACTGTATATACTTTTTTTTATAGGAGGATTAGCTGATACACCTGTGCTTCAAAAAATAGCAATTGCTAAATGGAAAAATCTCCAAAACAGCCATCAAATGCAGCTGCGTATGGAAGGTCTGCTCTGGTGCACAGCATAAGAGGACAGACTGACAAAGGAGTTTAAATGCGCCCTGGAGTGGAACATAATTCCACCCCCTTCAGCAACATGTGCTACATGCTACCACTAACCAAGTGAAGAGGAGCCACTTAGCATGTCAGTGACTAGAAGCATCTTTTCTTCTATTAGTTCCTGCAAAGCCAATCAGGGCATTCATTAGGTTTGCAACGCTATCCATCACAGAACTGGCTGCTGCCTGAAACTGCCGCTTATGGGGAGGAGGGGTCAGGCAAGATTTTTTTTTAAAACATTTGGAATAGTGTATAAAAACCTCAAAACTTTAGGATAAAAAATGAAACCTTACAAAAAGCTGTGCCCACCAGTAAGTAAACCTTATACACGACTCCCCCTCACCCAACAGGCCAACGACGTACTCCTGTGAGATCACGGGTAACTGGGAGATACCAGACTATTACTAGCCTGAGATAGCAAGTATAAAAACCTCTTTATTTTACTTCCTCCCTACACCTTAAGGCCCCAGGTCATCTCAACCTGCTTTCTAAATGTCACCCACCTGTACTACTATATCTTTCATGTAGTCATATTCTTCTGGATGCAGAAAGGCAGTAAATTCTTCCTTGGTAGCAATCAAGTCTCCATCCTTGTCAGCCATTTTGAACCTTCGTTCATCCCTCATCATCATCTGTTTGTAGTTGAACCCATCATCAGGGTCTGGGTCATCTGGGCAGAAACAGACAAGTTATACCCATTTTAGACTCCAAAGCTCATCCACAAAACAATTGCACCAGTATCGCATTTCAAATTTTCCTTTTGCTGTTGACTAGGGTAAGTTCACAATGTGTGTCAGGAGAGCCCAAACCTTGCACCTCCAAGGGTTACAGTGAAACTCATTAGGACTCCAGAGACTGCACCTATTTTGCATTAAGCGGAAAAGGTCTCCACTGGTTCTACATTTTAAACAGAGGGGCATCTTGAAGAGACAAGTGTCAACATGAAACGCTCCCAAGCTTATCTCAGCTGAGGATACTTTCATCAAGATAAACATTGTATTCTGACAACTGTAATCTCATTGGGCTATGTCTTCTCTGTGTTAAAGGTAGGAGAGACTGTGGGCTAGAGTTTGGCTACTCTTGGAATAGAATATGTAATGGGATTATGCTCTTCCACAGCGGTGCAACAGGCATTTTCAAAGCAAGAGCAACACTGCTGACTGTCCAAATCTACATACTTATATGTGCCCCAAGAGTATCTGAGGGCCTACTAGGGTGATTAAATTTAATCAGACTTCATATAATTTGTATATGAAATTACTATCCTATTTATGGGGCTCGTGTTTGTCGCAAGGTTTCTTAATTAGCAGCGAATACTTGAGGACAAAGTACATTTAATAACTAAAATAGTAATAACATACAGGTGCCCCTTTGTCAGAGTAATTAATCATATCCTGGGCTAACAAAAGCCCAGTTTAGAGTTTATTTAGTCCAGAATGTGGTTACCATCTTGTGAACATGAAACATTAAATTAAATACTGACACTGTAAAATTCTGATTAGGCAAATATTAAACAGTAAAAGGAATTTTGATCTGGTGAATGTATGTTCAGTTGTGACAGTTTGGGGGCTATACTATTATTGTCCATTTATCTACTAAAGCAAAAACATTATCTCTCTGTGGGTAAGTTAGCACCCAAGCTATACAGTGGTCTGGCTGACACTCCATTTCCTACAACTTCTGCAAATGGCACCGTCAATTCAAGTTATGAGGTCACCAGTCTCACGTTCATTTTTACATGGAGCAGAAGTATAAGGAATACATTTCTTTTAAGTGTAACTTAAAAGACAAGGATAACTGCTTCGAGAAACACATATGAAACAACAATGTGAATTAATTAAGGGTAAATTAAAGGAAGCAAATAACTATCTAGCTTGCTCTTTTTTTTTTCTCCCCCCGCTGTGTCCTCATGTCATGCTAGGCTAAACTAAGTGCTTTAGTAAACTACTTGCACATGTTGGCACAAAAATTCTTATGTTGTTTACAAAAGATTAAGACTCTCCAAAAAATTGGCGTTAAAGAGCTATGAACCAAGCCAAGACTTAGTGATTTGCAGTTATTGACTTCAACTGCACAGCTCATTAGAACTTTGCAGAGCAAGGCCACAACAGAAATAGATGCAGAAAACATTCAAGGTACACGCTGAAATTCAGGTCACCTAGTGGCACTGTTAACATTGCAGCAGCATCCAGGTTTGCTCTTTTGGACTTCATCTGGCCAGCTCAAGAGCACTTACATCTAACACCCCCGGTTCACCACAGCATGGAGTACTTGACAGTGTATATGGGAAAAAAGAAAAGGAGTACTTGTGGCACCTTAGAGACTAACCAATTTATTTGAGCATGAGCTTTCGTGGGCTACAGCTCACTTCATCGGATGCATACCGTGGAAACTGCAGCAGACATTATATACACACAGAGATCATGAAACAATACCTCCTCCCACCCCACTGTCCTGCTGGTAATAGCTTATCTAAAGTGATCATCAAGTTGGGCCATTTCCAGCACAAATCCAGGTTTTCTCACCTTCCGCCCCCCCCCACACAAACTCACTCTCCTGCTGGTAATAGCCCATCCAAAGTGACAACTCTCTTCACAATGTGTATGATAATCAAGGAGGACCATTTCCTGCACAAATCCAGGTTCTCTCACTCCCTCACCCCCCTCCAAAAACCCCACACACAAACTCACTCTCCTGCTGGTAATAGCTTATCCAAAGTGACCACTCTCCCTACAATGTGCATGATAATCAAGGTGGGTTGTCACTTTGGATGGGCTATTACCAGCAGGAGACTGAGTTTGTGTGTGTGGGGGCGGAGGGTGAGAAAACCTGGATTTGTGCTGGAAATGGCCCAATTTGATGATCACTTTAGATAAGCTATTACCAGCAGGACAGTGGGGTGGGAGGAGGTATTGTTTCGTGATCTCTGTGTGTATATAATGTCTGCTGCAGTTTCCACGGTATGCATCCGATGAAGTGAGCTGTAGCCCACGAAAGCTCATGCTCAAATAAACTGGTTAATCTATAAGGTGCCACAAGTACTCCTTTTCTTTTTGCAAATACAGACTAACATGGCTGTTACTCTGAACAGTGTATATGGGAAAATTCAGAAAGCTGTCTTTGGGACACTGGCCGCACGTGGCTCTAATCATAGGCTGAACTCCACAGATGGAAGAGAATGCAGATCCAGAGTACTTAAAAATAAATAAATAAATAAAAATCACTGTTTATGAGCAACATACCAGCAAGGCCAGGTGCCAGGTTCTGAAGCCTGCATATGAAGTTGGTGCCATTTAGAGCCAATATTAAACATAAGCAAAGAATATAATGGCTTTGTTCTTTAACAAGGACATCAGATCATAATCTAAGCAAATCTTCCACAGAGAGCCTGCTTATTGTATCATTGTGCACAGCCTCGGTGCACAGAAATTCCTTTTGCATTCTGGTGATGTATGCTAAAGCATGGGGTACTCAGAAGCTTACACACACTATTCAAGTGCAGCAGTGAAGTGACTAGCATGGTCTTGGAGCTTACTAACATGCTGTTTCATTTAGATCACAAAAACCTAATTTTAAAAATACTACATATAACAGCCAAAAGAGGCGCAGTGAAAGAGGATGATGTCTCAGCTCCTACAGCATGAAAGATGTATGTTCTCAATTAGATAAAGGGATTGTTAGTTTCCTGGCTGGGCATCAAACGTTTGAGAGGCATTTCCAAATTTGTTCATGCCAGAAAAAGGGAAAATAGCTTTTCACAACAGACATGAGGATCTTTTACCAGATACTATTATGGAAAAGTATTGACCTTTGAACAGAAGTGGGAAGCCAAGCCATTACACATACATGGCTGTCAGGGACAGATCAGCATTGTAGTTATGAAAGGAAGACCGGAGTAGTTTTAATATATTAACTATTTAGTAGATAAATATATCTGTATATATAAATTGTATATAATGAAGTGAGTAAAAGGTGGTGCAAGTGCATTATGAAGATTTTATCAGCATTAACCTGAGGCACTGGTGAGTAATGTGCCCATCCCAAAATCCTGGGAATGAGATCTTTATGGCATACCACCTTCTCATGGGCTCTACATATGCCATATGTGTTACAAATAAAACTTGAGAAATATTTTGAGTATATTACTTTGTTCATTAGGACATTTTAAATATACCCCTGCAGAGACAGGGGTCTGATCCAACTGCACGGGCTTCAGAGAAAGCCATAAAAACCCTCAGGATGACCCAAGGTAGTTTTTCTATATACTTAACATTGTCAAATTGTAAAGATCAGATACCTTGGAATATCCCAGGACTAGAAACAAGTGCTGTGGATCCCATCAGAAATCTGGTATTTTCCCTTTCTAGTTCGTGGTATAAGACTTGTTTCTAGTTCTACAGGGTCACAGGATCTTTCTTCTTAACCAGTCATTGGTGCTGGACTGAACATTGCTGGTCTTAGTTTTAACGGGTTACTTAAAAGTGGCGGGGGAAAAGCCCCAAACCTCACAGCTGTCTAAAACTGCTCGGCGGAGTGAAGTGATAGAAACAGCCCTGGAGGGACATGGATTAGCCAGAAGAGAGCAGACAAGATGCAACATACATTTTGAAAGCATGTAATAAATTTATTATGTGAGTCCAGAAACAGTCACACTGCTCTGCAAAATTTATTCCAACATACCAACTAAAATGATTAGTGGTTTGGAACGGGTCCCATATGAGGAGAGATTAAAGAGGCTAGGACTTTTCAGCTTGGAACAGAGGACACTAAGGGGGGATATGATAGAGGTCTATAAAATCATGAGTGGTGTGGAGAAAATGAATAAGGAAAAGTTATTTACTTGTTCCCATAATATAAGAATTAGGGGCCACCAAATGAAATTAATGGGCAGCAGGTTTAAAACAAATAAAAGGAAGTTCTTCACACAGCGCACAGTCAACCCGTGGAACTCCTTGCCTGAGGAGGTTGTGAAGGCTAGGACTATAACAGGGTTTAAAAGAGAACTAGATAAATTCATGGAGGTGAAGTCCATTAATGGCTATTAGTCAGTATGGGTAAAGAATGGTGTCCCTAGCCTCTGTTTGTCGGAGGGTGGAGATGGATGGCAGGAGAGAGATCACTTGATCATTACCTGTTAGATTCCCTCCCTCTGGGGCACCTGGCATTGGCCATGGTCAGCCGACAGGATACTGGGCTGGATGGACCTTTGGTCTGACCCAATATGGCCATTCTTATGTTCATACTACACCTGTATGCAATCCAGGTTACAAGTCCCTTTGCTAGTCTTCGTTCTCCCACAGCCCTACTCAAAATAGCCCCTCCCTCACCAACTCCCCCCTTCAAAGATCTCCACAGATATTGCCAGTCTTTACTTCTTCGTAAACCAGATCTAGGCCTTATGTCACAGGGCCACCGCTAAAAAAAGGGCACGCCCCCACTGGAAGTGGGGGTGGAGTGGAGAAGAGAAACAGAGCTAAGACATATATTTTATTTTTTTCGTCCTAAGTTTAAGAAAAGACAGTTGAGGTCGTTCTTCAGGAGCTTCAAATTCCAGAAATGTAGCTGTTAAAAGCCAAGTGAACCACAATTTATACAGAGACAACATACAGTACCTTACTACAGTATGGCTGCATTTCCACAGCCACATATATATTTCTGCAGATACTGAAGGCCACCAGTGGATAAATATTGCTAGGGAAAAGCTTTAGAGCTTCAAGTGGGATTTACAAGCAATGGAGAGTTAAACTAAATGCTAAACAAAGGGTCTGCCCAGAAGCCTTGAATAAAACTGTCAAGATTACTGCTCAGATTGAATTTTAGACTAGATTTTTAAATTAAAATTAATCAATAAAGCAGAGTTACAAAGCTGCATCTTCATACAAACTTTAGCTTTTAAGATTCTTCTGTGTGCTTGCCAATTTCACGGACCTCTTACTAATATGAGGGAAAAGATTGTTCCCAGTTGAATCTTATACTACTGCAAGACCTCTCCATGCTCTGTGTTACACAACACTTCTGCTTTATTGATTAGCGACTACTGTGTCTGCAGGTTTGACATCTCGCCCCTTACCCAGGTAAGTGCCATATGTCACGTTTCTGTACTCATCCCAGGAGATTAATCCATCTTGATTCATGTCAAACTCCTGCCACTGGCGTTCGACATTGTCATACACGTACTTCTTCTGGGCCTTCTTAATCCAGGCTTTCAGCTCCCCCTCCGTCACAAACCCATCCTTATCCGTGTCTATTTTATCTACAATCATTCTACAAGACAAAACAGCAAGTTTCAAGGTGCCAGCTCCACAAAGCTTTTACCCCAAGAATAAAGACCTACCTAAGATGTAGCCGTAGGTGGCATTTTTATACTCTTCCCAGGAAATGAGGCCGTCCTCATTGAGGTCGTGCCCCTTCCACTGACGCTCTACATCCTCGTAAATCCAGCGTTTTTGTGCAAATTTAATCCAGTCTCTGAGCTCCTCCACAGTTACAAACCCGTCCTTGTCTTCATCTATTTTACTTACAATCTTTCTGTAGAAAATGCAGAGAAATGCAGGAAAAGTTAAGGGAAATAAGGCTCTTTCTACTCAGAGCAGCGCATTTTAACGGGCAGGACACTGCACCTGTATGCAGGAGTGAACAAGTCAATTCCAAACTGTAACCCAGCAGGCTACCCAAAACTGCCTTCCAGCTGGTGTCGTCCTATATGCGTTTGCCAGTCGCACAATTTTAGAAAGTGATTTACAAGACTGATGTAGAGAATACTTGATTCAGAATGGACGGGGCACAGTTCAGCCTCAGTAGGTCACAGGCTACTGGAATAGTGACTTGTTCGTTCCTCTTCATAGCCGTAAGAAAAATACAGCTTCATCATATATTGATGCAAAACACAATGCATCACAGCACGACAGAGAGGATGCCGCAGTTATTTTGTGATTCCTTACGACTCTGATACATTCCCTTCTTTCCCATCTCCAACGCCCTGCCTGCTGGGAAGGACAGGCCTCATCAGGCTCCCATTTCCTCAGCACTCCCCTCATTGCCTCGTGTCTGGCAGCTTATGGAATGCTCCTTGAGTCACACTCTATCCACTTTTAGATCATGCAGAGCACAAGGAGCTGTTCCAAACACATCGGTGGAGTACATAACAGCAGCATGTTAGGCCGCATGTGGCTCTAATCATATGCTGAACTCCAGTTCAGTTGACAACGTGAAGATCACCAGAAAGGCAGTGACTTCAGGGAACAGCCAAAAGCGGTGCTGTAAAAGCTTTGGAGCAAGAACCTTCTCAACTCCGAAGGCTGGGCTCTTTCAACAGCAGACACACACAAACATGCCAGCCACAAGAATCAGGTTTAGTAGTGTGTTATGACTGACCAAGCACAATACCAGATCAGATTCAGAAAGAGTAATGAAAGTGCCTTTCACATGTAAAACAAGGAAAAATGGCATATCAGAGGGAGGGGTGGGTTCAAATACCCATTCTGACATTTTTAAGGAGCAAAATTTTACCCTAATCCCCACTCTTCCCATTGCCAGCTTTTCTAGCCAATAACTTTGCAGGACTGTGAAATTAAAATGCAAAGCAATGATGAAACCTAAAGGCTAGAAAAGCAAAACAACCTGAAAAGAGGATCTCTTGCATATTTCTACATTCTGTAACCAGTTTTCCGAGCTAGACATTTCTCTTGCACTAGAAGAGAACCTGTTGATCTTTCCCACTAGAACACTTTCTTCACAAAAGCAATAAAAACAAGCTTGTTTAATTTTACAACTGACAGCCCAAGCAAAGCTTGTTACACACGTTCTGGGAAAGCGTTCATTGCCTCAGCAGCACTGGGAGCCAAGCGCTTTGGAAGTTATGAAAAATGTTGGTTGGCACAGTGACCATCCAGGTGTGATTTCCAAGGCAGTCTCTTGCTCCCTGAGCTAAGTGTGCCACAGAGCGGACACACAGTAATTCCAGGCAGGAGGCAATCATTTCTCGTGTCAAACAAAGGCAACTCCCTATGCCTCCTTCAATAACCTTCTGATCTAGTCTTCCTCAGCCTGAAAGAGTATGATTGTGACAAGCACTTGAGATTGTGAGTGTATATTGTAAAGTTAGGAAAAATCTATTCCCTGGACATGCTACTATATAACTGTCCATTTTTAAAAAAAACACACCTTCACCTGAAGCCCATGGTATTCGTGTCAGGGACAGAATGCTCGACTAAAATGAATCATTGCATGCAGTGTAATTGTAGCTGTGTCGGTCCCAGGAAATTAGAGAGAAGTTGGTCCAATATTACCTCACCCACCTTGTCTCTCTAAATGGACCATTGGCTGATACAATATGACAATGCCTATGTTCCTACCATCAGGATTCCTTTAGGAACTTGGAGGAACTGAGACGGAGAACAAATACAATGAAGGTGACCTAATGTGCAATAACTTCATACTAGGATTTTAAAACAAGGAAACTTACAAAAAGGGTGCTATGTATTAGTTTTTCCAGATGAAAGTGGCACCCGTTTGGAGAACTAAAACAAGTATTTCACGTAGACACACTCAGGTAGTTTATTCTTGAAATTCAGGCTTTTATAAAAAGCAAGTCTTTGCAGAGCCTTACATAAAACTTTTTTTTTTTTACGTGCCAATCACTAATTTAATTTGGACTCAAATCTTTCCCCACTCAGTCCCTGCAACATGAACATTCCATCTTTGTGCAAAGCATAGGGCATATATCGTCACCTCAGTAATGTCTCCAAAACCAGTTGTCTTGCACTTATTTTTGTTTGTGTCACTTATAAGCATTTTGAGGCAGGGGCCCTGTCTTGTCTGTTTACAGAGCACTTTCTTACATTTATGATGCAAGAATCGTACATGAGAATTTAAAAAGCAAAATTGATTGGTCTAATTTAATTGCCAAGCTGAGTGAAAAAACACAGAAAACTAAATTGCAAAAAGCAGTTTATGCTGTAATAATTTTAGTGTTAATACCATAAAGACATTTATTTAAGTTTTATAGTTTTTAAACCTTAAATAAAGCTGAAAAATTGTATATTAGAGCATCTGGCAAGCTAGGAAGGCTGTGTGCTGAGGTG
Source organism: Eretmochelys imbricata (assembly GCF_965152235.1). Taxonomy (NCBI): domain Eukaryota; kingdom Metazoa; phylum Chordata; order Testudines; family Cheloniidae; genus Eretmochelys; species Eretmochelys imbricata. Next base: position 356,175,557 of record NC_135572.1, read on the forward strand.
TCATAGGTGGGGCACTCACAAAAGCCACTTCAACAGCAGCTTTCAGTATTGGGTAGGCTTATGCTTCAAAGTGTAAAGCCAAATATAAACCAGAGTGGTGACAGGTGCAGCTACGTGACACTTGGACAGAGGGAATGCCCTGTTATGCTGAAGAGCAAACAACTGCTGTGCCCCAGCTCTTACTGTTATCCTTCTCAAGGTCATATCCTGGCATTATCAATGGGAGCCAATTAGAGTGAAAGTAGTAAGACAAAAGTTAATTAAAAAGTATGCTATTTTCACTAGCTTGTGCCAACGGGTGTGGTTTTTGTGCAGCAGTCGCCTCCTAGATGGGAATCAATATGGCTAGAGAGCTCCTGCCAGGGGTTTCAGTTTTCCCTTAAGACAGAAGCCAAGCTTTGTTTAAATAATGGCAACTTGCCAGCACCCAGTTACCTTGAACTGTATGGAGTGGAGCAAACAGCAACATGGAGGTGATGTGTCAGGGGCACATAACAAAAATCATTTGGCGAGGGTGGGCCAGAGGGGTTCAGAATGTGGAAGAGGGCTCAGACCTCAGCCGTCGCAGGTCTGGGGCTGGGCTGGGGAGAGGCATCTCTCCCCACTGCAGCCTGAGCGCCTGCACGGGGCTTAATAGGTTGCTGCATGGCTGCGCAACATAGAGGGAACTTAGCCCAGCACGCAATGCTTTAACTTGATATGAGAGGCAAGACCATATTGCATGTTGACACCTATAAAGAAACAGCTCCATATTAAAGATGAGATGTGCTGCAGACAACCTATAACTTTACAAGGCTACATTTGGCTTGCTGGTAGCACTTGAGCTACTACTGACTTTTGAACCCCATTTAAAGTTTTAAATTTAGAACATTTGTACCAAACAGTCATCTGGTATAGAAGAAATATCAATATACTTGAGTTTTAGGATTACATTTCAAAGAATGGGAAAAACTATTTTGCAAAATTCCAGATGAGTAAAAATGTGAGGTAGTTCTTCTCAAATGAAGTAAAAAGCTAGTTAATTTCCTTACCCAAGTCTCTCCTTGCTCTCCTCTGGTGTCAGCTGGTCAAAGGTTTTGGCCTCATCTGCACCAAGGAAAGCATCATGGTCATACTCAAAGTTCTGTGCATCATCATGGACCTTGTCACTGAGTTGCGGGTCATGGTGAACACGGTCCTTCTTGTCCGTGGGTTTGGTGAGGACACAGACCGCACAAAGGGATAGGTACACAAGAAACTGCTGAATGGTCATGACGATTCAAGATGAACCTTTGGGATATTAACAGACAAGTCATTTAGGGGTTTGCTTCTCCCAAGATACTCATTCAGATTCAATTTTCTGTGTTTAATAATGAACGATGGATGAATCCAGACACCCGGAATTTCTGCCCAACTTTTCATTTTGTTCTGCCTTACTCATCCACGGATTACAAGTAGCCACTGCATTTCTATAGGGCCCCCCTCCGAGGCTATCAACAACACCACGCATCTCAGCCTTCAGCAAGGCTCTTCCAAGACCTTTGTCAAGTCCACAACTAGCGTCTTCAGATGGTTTAAAAAATACAATTGAATCGGTTTAAAGTTATGGGAGTTTGAAAATTGCATACTGAACATGCACCATTTTTTACGGTTTCCAGGCACACACACGTGTGTTATGCACTAATTAAGTGCATACACCACTAATTAAGTCTGCAGTCTTCAAAACTGGTTTGCTCACATTAATTGTCCGTGCCTTTTAAATTAGAGCCAATTTCTTATAAGCTTGTCTTATTTTGTAGCTCACAATTAGACCTAAACAATTTGAGGCAAATTTGAAGTAAGTTAGGTCAATAATTTTGAAGTTATTAACATTTAAAATTGACAAGTCTTGGTTAACTGTTATCTCATACAGGATTGTTTTGTTTTGTTTAACTTTTTACACCATGCCCATCAGCAGGATATACAGGTGTCTTGCAGACATAAAAAATCCCACTGAAGTCAATGGGACTCCATATTAGTGGAGCCCATTTAAGGAACGGGGCCTTAGCCTACCGGATGAACAGACACTATTAAGCCTTTGGCAAATGGTTGCTTTTTAAGTATATGTCTACACAACAAGTGTTACAGTGGCACAACTGCAGCACAGACACTTGCTACAGCAACAGAAGAATTCTTTTCGGTCACTGTAGTAAATCCACCCTTTCCAGAGGCAATAGCTAAGCTGATGAAAGAATTATTTTGTCGACCTCTTGGTACTTACACCAGAGCTTAGGTCGACAGAACAACAACTCTTGTGGTGTGAATTTTTCACATCCCTGAGGAAGGTAGTTTGGTTGATCTAAGTTTTAGGTGTTGACGAGCCATAAGTCTACAAATGCATAGTGCACTAATAACAGAGAGGCAACAGCTGGCTTTTGTCAACTGGGTCCTGTCGGTCATAGAACTAGGATATTCTCCCCATCATTTTTCCCCCTCAATAAATCTTGTGCGACCAGCAGCAAAAATCTACATTACTACGTTAAAGTTGCAGCGTTAAGGACTAAACCAAAAAACAATCACGTTATTCTTATCCTATGATTCACCATATTTAATGTCTTTTAAAAAGATACTCTGTTTCTTTCAAATATGAGGAATTATATTAGTATCACCTCTATTGGAGGTGCAGCAATATTGACTGAAAATAAAAACAAAACCCCGAAGATGTGCAGCCCTCCAGACAAACACTTGGTTTGCCACTGTCAAACTCATTCAGTGCAGAGGGCTGAATTTCACTTTAAAACACTTTCTGTGGTTTTGGGAAAATTAAGACTATATACTCTTCTTGATCTACAACAGAATTCCTACTGATGTCAATGTACAGTCTGCACAAAGATTAATGGCAGAATGTAGTCTTAATACAGAAAATGTTTTTGTTTTTGTTCAGTAACGTCTTGTATTCAGCATCACTCAACGGGAAAACTCATTTTTATGAGCATTGTTCCCCAACCCCAACCTCCTTTCTTTACTTCTCTCCCACTTCCTGGGTCTTTATATTGCTTCTCCTTTCTTCCTTCTGCATTTCCTTCACTGAAGTAACTCCCAAATCCACCCACCATAGGTTTCACTCCTACTCTTTCCCCATGCCATCTGCAATGATCAGAAATGAATTAGTTAATGACGACATTTAAAATTGTATCATTAAGCTTTAGAGTTAACACTCCAGTTAGATTAATAGGGACAGGAAGGCACACCTCAGCACAATTGTTTCAGGCTGTCTGCGGACTCGGGAAGACAACATGGCTATTCACAAAGTATACTTGGCAACCATGAGACCGAGAAACTGTTTTTCAAACAACATTCTGCAGAATCTAAGATTTTAACATTCCATGTAAGCCGCATCCTGCCCACACAGCCTTATGGTTTGACACCACTGACCTAGATCAGGGGTCTCAAACATGCGGCCCGCGGGGTTATTTCCTGCGGCCCACCAGCTCCTCACGACCCCCACAGCGTTTACCTAGAGCAGCTCCGGCCTGGCGCACACCGGGGACAGGGCAGGCTCCCTGCATGCCTGCCCTGCCCCTGCGCCACTCCGGGAAGTGGCTGGGACCTCGGGGAGGGGGGACACAGGGGTCTCGTCTGTGTGTTGCCCTGGCCGCTCCTCTAGATATCCCCCCCCCAAACTCCCATTCCCAGCCAATGGGAACTTTGGGGGAGATACCTGGAGGAGCGGCCAGGGCAACACACAGACCCCTGTGCCCCCCTCCAGGTCCCGGCCGCTTCCCGGAGCGGCGCAGAGGCAGGGCAAGCAGGCAGCCTGCCCTGCTCCCCGAACCCCTCCTGCAGCTGAACCCCCTGCCCTGAGCCCCCTGCCACACCCCTCCTGCACCCGACCTCCTGCCCTAAGCTCCCTGCCGCACCCCTCCTGCACCCCAACCCCCTGCTGAGCCCCCTGCTGCACCCCGCCCCCCTTCCCTGAGCTCCCTGCCACACCCCACACCCCTCCTGCACCCCAACCCCCTGCCCTGAGCTGCCTGCCGTACCCTGCACCCCGACCCCCTGCCCTGAGCCCCCAGCCACACCCCTCCTGCGCCCCCTGGGGGCAGGGAGGGGGCAGAGTTGGGGTGGGGATTTCAGGGAAGGGGTTGGAATGGGGTCAAGAAAGGGGTGGGAAGAGGCGGGGCCTCACGGAAGGGGTGGAGTGGGGGCAGGGCCAGGGAAGCGGTGGGGTGGTCAGTGGTGTGGCCCTCAGGCCAATGTACTAGTCTTCATGTGGCCCTCGTGGTCATTTGAGTTTGAGACCCCTGACCTAGATGCTACTTTATTGCCTCCAAATTAAACATAGGTACTATCTCCAAAAGTTGAACGTTGCAGCCAAATTAGAAATGATACATTGCAGAGAGATACTACAACGATGCACAGCCTGGATTAAAAGACAATGAATGCAAATACACACTGAAGACTAATGTTTAACTTGGAACAGTTCAAATATTCTGGTTTGATTTATTAGATTCATGCAGTAAGAAGATTCAATTAGGGCAATCATAGCCCTAATTGTCCTTAGCCCAACACATCCAATACAAATAGGTAACAGAAACTGTAGACTATTTATTCTGAATCCTGATCAGATACTTCAGTAGTCTTCAAACCCTAGAATCAGATTACAAATGCACATCTCTTCCCCAGCCCAAAATTTTTTTTAGGAGACAGGTATTACATAAAAGTGGACTCATGAAGGGTAAACTATTCTAGTCTCCAAAGGTAAGCAAGTGTCTCTCCCATCTCTCACACAAATATTTCCTTTGATTATCTGATTTAATTAGTCATAACTTGAATTTAGAAGTATGAGTGGGTAACATACCTATACCCAATATCTAAATCATAGGCACTCACATTCACCCACTATGGTACAAGTGGAGATGTTTACATAAAAAGAGTAAAGTCCTGCAAGAAGTAGCTTTATAAAACTAAGTTCTATTTCACAGAAATAGGAGTCATGAAAAAAGCCTCCCACATTAGTTTAAACTACTTCAAGAGGTTAAAAAGCCAATAACAAAAAGGAAAGTTTGCCATCCTTTAAGCAAGTGAAACAAGTAGGAAAAGTTAAATAAATACATACTTGAACAGTTACTTGAGTCTTCTTGTAAATCACAGTATTTCTGTTGTTTAAGTGGCGCATAACCACATTACAAATATTAGTTTAAGATGATGTAAATAGCACAGTAACGAATAATATCCAATGGATTTGTGCAGTCTGTTTGCCACATGAATCACTGTGAAGTTGTTAGGATGAGATTCAATGCCACATTCAACACAGATGTAGGTTTCCCAGACAGTGGAAGAGATTAAAGATTATTATGACTGAAGAAATAATCAGATGAAGATAATCCTGCTATGTAACTAATATTCACACCAAGAGATATGAAGTTAAAACAGATGGAACAAGCAACCCTGACAAAGAGCTCCACCATTCATATTACGCAAGAACTCTGTATTTGGAGTTGCCAATCTCAAAGCAGATCACATTATAAAACTTGTGATATTGAAGCTAGACATACAGTAGTTATAAATTACAAAGCCTTTATATCAATCATGGTATGTCTTCATGTTCTGGTTCTTATCTATAAGAAGATTTAGAAGAATCAGCAGGTTCTCAGAGTACCAGAATAAAATAAAGGTAGAGAGAGACTTCAAAGATTTGTACTGTTTTGCTTAGAGAGATGTATAAGAAAGAATATTACAGAGGACATACGGCATATTGCATGGTAAAGAGAAGGAAAAGGGGAGCCCATATTTAATTACTCATAATACAAAAACAAAGACATTACATGAATCAAAATGCTGCAAATAACTAATCATGCCCCCACATACACACACAATTCATAATTCATCTATGACTTCATTATCACAAGGTATCATTGAGCATGGGGATTTAGGAAAGTTTAAAAGAGTATTAGACATTTGTGGATAATACGACCATCTACAGTTATGTTACCAGAACGGACTGATTTAAATCAAAGTGATTTGAGTCACTGATTTTAATGATTTAAATCAGCAAGCAGAAAACCTTGATTTAAATCATCAGTTTTAATCGTTCATTTGTACTTTAATTATTTTCTTAAGGAAAGTTTGATTTTTACTGGTTAGTAACCATTAAAATATGTTGATCTGCAATAAAATATAGATTTTTATGCTAAATTTGGTGCTTCTTTTTGCTAACCAGAAGGATACACAGTAGCTATACATTTGTTTAAGCAATTATATAGCTTAATTTACATTCAGATTCTTAATTTTTACATTTATTATGCTAGAAAATGGGGAATGATGTGCAGTGGACTCGCATCTTACGTGGGGGTTAGGTTCTAAAGTCAGTGCATAAGGCTAAAATCGCGTATAGTCAAAATTACCCTTGCAAATCCCTTAAATCGCCCATAAAGTACAGTATACTGTACACAGTTTTCAAGTTGATTGCGTAGGCTCATCTGCTGCTGGCTGTTTTTCCTTGAAAAACATGGTGATCGGCAACTGTCGCTGTTGTCTCTTGAGCTGCTCAAACATTTCTTGGTGTGGTCTCAAATCTTCCGTAATACTATGTGTGATTTTGAGGCTTCGTTCCATAGAGGGATCGTATTCAGAAATTAAATCATTCAAGTGTTTCGCTGCTTGGAATACTTCAGCAAATTGGGCTTGTCCTTCTGATTTCAAAGTGTAAGTGCGGTTGGGCATTTTTTTCCAGAAGAGCCCAGTCTCGTCAGCATTAAAAACTTGTTCTGGAAGATAGCTCTTTTCTTCTATGATTTTCTTTAATTGTTCGGGGGTAGGCTTTTGCTGCCTCTTCATTGACAGAGGCAGCTTCACCAGTAGACTGCAAGTTTTTGAGGCTAAAGCGGTTCCTAAAACATGGCTGGCTTTGAATTCTCTCTCATCAGAAGGCTGTCCCTCTTCAGCGGCAGGTTTGAACAGCGTGTAGAGGCTAAGAGCCTTTTCTCGCAACGTGTTGCCATCGATAGGCACACGTTTACAGTTCACGTCTTCCAGCCATAAGTTTAATGCCATTTCAGTCTTCACTAAAGTCTTATCATGCACCTGGCTCATCACCTTAGCAGTTATTGGAGCACTTAATGCCACGGCTTGACGAATTTCTCTCTCTCGAATCTTGATGACATGGATGCTAGATTCGTTGTGGCCATATTTATGCGCCACATTGGAGACCAACATACTGTCTCTCAGTAAGTCCAGCACAGCCAGTTTTTCCTCCAGCACTGGAACAGATCACTGATTCTTTGGTTGAGCACCAGACGAAGTAGTTGCCTTGCATTTAGGGGCCATGTTGTATGAAAAATATGTACAGTATCTTTAAACACTAGAATCACACTCAGTGCGGCAAGATGCTCACACAATGAGAGGCATGCGGGAACTGAGACAGACTGAGGGAATAGCAAATTCACGTCTCCCATCTCATGCTCACTCCAGGGCATACGCTCATCTAGTGGAATGGTGGGCGGAATCGCCCGCACTATTTACAGATATCTTGTTATTTTTATTTTTGCCGAGCGCGTATTGTTGAATTTGCATAAGTTAAATGTGCATATGATGTGACTCACCTGTATTTCTTATTTATAAATTTATATACTTGTGATTTGTGTCAAGCTCAGCATTTTTTAAAATTTAAGTACCTTAAATGTGTTGGATACATTCAAAAAGAATAATCAAAAATAATTTTAAATGCAAAACAACTGATATATGAAACAAATACATATTATTTATAGGTAGTGAATTAAACTAATGGTTTCTGGTCACCATGTCCTTCACAATTTCAGAACTAGTAGATCTCATCCTATCACACCTAGTTTTTTTCCCCCAGATTGGAAGAAGAAAACAAGCTTTCTTGCTTTTTCAACTCTCAACTGGTTTCTTAACTTTGAAGGAACTACTAGTAATTGAACTGAACTAGCTGAATAAACTGAAATGAAGAAAATATTCTCTCTGTACCTGTAGAAGAAGCTACTGCTATCAGAAGCTGGTTTAGCACTTCAGCAAATTCTGGTTCCAGGTGCTCAGCCAGTCATTTCCATCAGTTCAGTGGTCTGACTTTCATTAAAAATTGGTGATAAACATGTACTGTTTAATACTATTTTTTGTGTATTAAAATAATTTAAATTAAATATGGTAAGTTTAAGCCTTAATATAGGCTGTCAATTGCAAATAGGTTTGTTTTTAAAAAATAAACCTGTATTTAGTTTAAATTTTACAAAAATGCAATTTAAATAGAAAATAGGATTTTTTTAAACAAATCGTCTATTTTTATCAACCCAGTATGCTACACAGCAAAAGGGTTTGGTTTTTGCTTAATGAATGTAAACCCTTATGCTTAGGGCATTAAATCAAACACTAAATGAACAAGGTTAAGAAAGAAGCTTTTATGAGTAGGTTATTCCATAACTATTCATTGTAGGGTTTCTTATACTTTCTGCTGAAGCACCTGGCTGTTGCCAGAGCCAAGTTACAGGATTTGATGGACCACCGGTTGAATCCCATGTAGCAAATCTTGTGTTTCCTATAAATTCCTTAAACCAAGCCCGCCCAACAGAACAAGGAGCAGACAGAGAAAGAATGTAAGATTTAGAAAGGCAACCAACCTACTTTCTGATCAAATTTAACTGCACTTCATATGTCTGTATGGAAAACAAACGCATAAAAGCATTTCCTCCCTCCTGGCTATATAATCAAGACGATCAAACATGGAAATTATAGTGGGTAGGCAGGTGGCCAGTCAGTGATTTATCTTTTGTTCACTGATTGTTAAAAAAAACAAAAAAACCTAAGTAGTGTCACCCTGAATGCTGGAACATTTGGAAGGAGGGAGGGGAACATCATCTGGAAACCTCCAAGAATGTCAGGTGTTCTCAGCTACCTTCTGCAACAGAAACATGTATCACCATAAAACTAGGATTCCTCAGCTCCATAAAGCATTCAGGCAGTCTGCCATCTTAACTGTGCATGAACATATCTACTCTGAAGAGAGAGAACACCGAGCAAACCTGATTTGCCACAGAGACTCTCATGCAACTGTTCTATTTGATTTAATTTAATTTTGTTCATTATTTCAAGTTTTGATATTCTAATCAAAGAACATAATTGTACTACTTTAAAACAAAAAGTTCTGCCTCTAAAGATCTCAAAATGCTTTACAGACACTAATTCAGGTCTCAACACTGCTCCAGCCATAGACATTATGGTTATGAAAATTATTAGTACTTATATGCTAAATGTAAAATGCTTTACATTTTCAAAACTCTTACAAACACAAGAAATGTGATAGCAGATGCTTCAGGGAAAAATTTAAATATTCTATAATGAAATTGAAAATGTCCAGAACCACCACCTGGTAAAGGAAATTTTTTGCCAACCTCAGGAAGTTAGCAGTTGGCTTAATTCCTGAAGCATAAGGGTTTATATCTTTTATTAATTATAATATCCATAATTTTATTAAAGTTTCTAATCCTACTAAGCTGTTAACCTCAGTATCTTGTTGTTCAGTTCATTCCATCACATTAAAAAGATTTAAATGTTTGCTTTTTGTTTGCTGTATGTCCCTGTGTTCTTGTATTATGAGAAAGATTAATCAGGAACAGGCAAATGACTTTCTCTATGCTATGTCATTTTTATATTTCTCTATTTTGTGCCATGATTTTTTCTACTTTTTAAATTAAACTATTCTAACCTTTTTAATTGTTCCTCATGTACAACTCTTTCCATGCATCTAGTCAATTTTATAGACCTTCTCTGAACCCTACAAGCTGGGATGACCAGAACTTATCACAGTATTCAGGTGGAGAGTAAACATCATATTAAGGAGTACTTGTGGCACCTTAGAGACTAACAAATTTAGTTGAGCATAAGCTTTCGTGAGCTACAGCTCAGTTCATCGGTGAATGCATCCGATGAAGTGAGCTGTAGCTCACGAAAGCTTATGCTCAACTAAATTTGTTAGTCTCTAAGGTGCCACAAGTACTCCTTTTCTTTTTGCGAATACAGACTAATACGGCTGCTACTCTATAATCCCACCATATTAAGGTGTCTCCATATTACAATTATGTTTTGAAACGAGTTTGTAATGCTTTCATATAACCCTGTTACAATGACAGAGACAGAATTGTGTCCACTGAAGTTTTTCTGCCTTAGAGATGCCTGAATCATCTATGAACCCACTCCTCAGATGCAGCCTACCCTATACTAATCAGCATTTTCTGGGAAAACTCAGAGCACTCTAATGACATGCACACAGAACATTTCAAGTAGATAATACTCCCAGCTCTGTGTGTTAGGACATACCAGAGTGTAAAGGGAAACCTGCAAAACCAAACACTTTTAAGGGGGTCCTATCCACACCAGAAAAAAAAAAAAGAAAAAAACAGGTGTGCAAGACTGGTTACAGGAAGACAACCATGTGTCAGACTAGTCTTCTGGTAGGGATGATGCTGTTAGATGCCACAATTGCAGAGTTTCATGCATGCTGTATGTAGACACAAACGACACTCTGAAGCAGTTTGTTGGTTCTAACCTGTAAAGTTGTAGCATGGTCAGGACCGTAATCATTTCAGGGTGGATAAAAATAAACGATTAAAAAAAAATTAGGATTTTTCCTCAAAAAGCATTTTATCAAAAAAATCCGATTTAAATAAAAAAAATCTATCTAAAGATAGTTTTAATTAAGATACATTATAGCTCAAAGATATCTCATCATGGAATAGGGATTATAAATTCTAGTTCTATAGTATGAGACAATATATTCATGTAATGTTTAAGAAAAGTTTTGTAAATGAGTTCCAATAGTTCATGGATTAGGGACCCAATCTTATGGGGTTTCACAGGCTTCTGTATAGATTATTTAGGTTAATCTTTCTATCTACCCAGTGCTCAGTCTAGAAGATACCATCAGAGATGCTGAGTTTTGCAGTTCTCAAACTGTGGATTTGTGTCTCCAGAAGTAACATGCTTGTTAACAGCAAAAATGTTTTAAAATAAATATTATATAGAGGTGAGAAATAACAGACCTCAACTATACTGTACCTCTGCAAATTTGTGTACACAGAGTCAATCCCTTACCTCTCTCTAAAAGTGCAAAGTTTCAAAAGGTTCAATGAATAGAAGATTGTTGGGAGCTGAATAGATCTGGACAAGGGGAAGAAGTCTGGAGATAAATGTGAGAAGCGAGGGACATATGCTTGTTTAGTTTAAAATATTATATGTTTGTTGTTGAAGAAAAAATTCAAGAATACTTAACATTGTTGTTTTAGTTAAAAAAATATTTAAATGTCTGTCTGGTGATGTTCTCCTCCTAATACAGCCTGGCAAGAAAATCCGCCAAATATTAATGATTAACCTGTTGAACTGAAGATAGTGCACCTCCCAATGGATTCATAAATATCTGCTTCAATTACCTTTGGTAAATGAAATAACCAATCATTCATTTTCTGATATAGCTGTAAAACTAAATCTGAAAGGTTTTCAAAATAAATCACTGTTTAAAAATGTATAGTGTGTCCCTTCTAAAAATGAAACCTACATCTATTTCTGAGTTGTGAAGAATATGTATTAAGGTTATAACAACCAACAAGAATGCACTTTTATGTAAAAAGAAAAGGAGTACTTGTGGCACCTTAGAGACTAACCAATTTATTTGAGCATGAGCTTTCGTGAGCTACAGCTCACAAGTGAGCTGTAGCTCACGAAAGCTCATGCTCAAATAAATTGGTTAGTCTCTAAGGTGCCACAAGTACTCCTTTTCTTTTTGCGAATACAGACTAACACGGCTGTTACTCTGAAACCACTTTTATGTAGAAAACCATGATTAAATCATGATTTATATCAATTTGATTTAAATAAAATCCACCCAGAATCATTTTAATCATTTCCACCCTATCCAAACATTAGACTCCTCTGACACAATCTCATATCCACTATCAGAGATTTTGTTCCAATGCAAACAAGAGAAAAATCTTTAGCTAAAGTTATTATTAAAGAGAATGTTTTCTGCAAGTCATCAACAGTTCTGTCTACAGAATATGACAAAACTTTTGCAACATCTAAGGACCCTCTAAATTATGTTACAATCAATAGGAAAAGCAAGCCATCATTTACCTCACTGATGTAAGTTTTTTCCACTAAGTCACAATAAGCAAGCCATGAACTAACAATATCTTTATAATCAACACTAGCCCACTCTCTGTTAAGCTACCTGCATAAATGGGTACTGGAGTTCATCGTGGGTACTAGGAAGTGGTAATTAGGTAGGAGGTGGCTTGGAGTTGAGAGACCTCTACTTGCAACAATAGGAGCTCATAGCAATCTTAACTTGTTTAAGATCTGAATGCTGATCTTCATGTTATTCCTTTCTTGCAAATAAGTATCTGCAGCAAGAGGTCACTCACAACAGTGCAACACCTGAATGGCTCTTTAGCACCTAGCACAAGGGGGTCCTGGTCTATGACTAGAACTCCGAGGTGCTACAATAATACATTAAAAAAAAATCTCTTCCAGCACACAGAAAAAACATGGACAACACAGCTCAACAAATCTTGAAATTATGCTCAAGATTGTCTTTTAATAATATTAACATGGATTCCATGAACCAGCCCATGGCCTAATGATATGTCTTGTCACACAGAAACACCAGATCTTTACTCATGATCCTGGTTGAAAATCAGGAGGTGCAGTACATACTCACCTGGTGGCGGAGAGAGGGAATAGTTGACTTTACTCACACAACCGCTCTAGTCAAATACAAAGAAATATTTACTGGCTTTGAAGTTTTTCCATTTCAAAATCTGGTGGTTACAGGAAAGGTCACTGTTGCATAGGGTGGACAAGGGGAAAAGAATGCAGCAACCTTCAGCACGAGGCATGGAGAAATAGCTGTAGTATCCAACTGCACTGTTTTCATAGAGATGACTATTTTAGAGAGATTGTTTCACGTACCCCCATGTAGCTAATATGTCAATTCACATATCCTCTGGGACAAAGTATAATGGAAATGCAAAATTACTTATTTCAGGGCATTTATACAGGTCTTTTATCATCTGGGTATCTAAACTCTACTTAGTTTTATTATCAATATGAGTAATGGTGAGAAACAGTACAGCAATTTACCGTGGGTGAATAAAAAATTCATTCACCCGCACAGCTGACATTTCGACAACTTGAAACCTTATTTGGCTCTTCTGTTAACATTCAGTGAACAAGACAACAGACATGCTGTTTTTTATTAAATAAAAAATTCAATTTTGAAGTGGCGCATCTCCTCTCAATTTCTCAAAGGGTGATGCAATAAATCAGCACAAATGACCATCCAGTGAGCCACATGCCATTCCAGATACACGTACAGGGTCACATCCTAGGTCTAAAGAGCTTTTTTAAGTAGTGACAGACTTCAGGCCCTTATAAGTCATACAAGCAGCCATAGGTAAGCTCCTTGTGGGCAGGGCTAGTCTTGAGGGTGGCCCTAAATCTCTGACGGTCCGAAGCTGGGCCTGGACAACAGGGGATGATCACTCAATAATTGCCCTGTTCTGTTCACTCCCTCTGAAGCACCTGGCACCATCTGTTGCAAGACAGGATACTGGACTAGCTAGACCGCGGATCTGTCCCACTATGGTATGGCCGCTCTTGTAGTCTCCATGCGGCGCTCAGTGCCGAACACACGAATGAGGCTTTGTCAATAACGAAGGCTCTTGGTGAGTTAAGTCTCACGTCATCAGCCCCCGCTTTCAGGGCCCTTAAAGTCCCCTCCCCCCAACCGTGGCCTCTGGAGCAGCTACACAAACACCAGGGTTGGTTCTGCAGCCACCAGCCGCTGCACCCCGCGTCCCTTCCCTGGCCTGCCCCACTGACCCTGCCACCAAGCCAGGCTGGGGCGCTTGCACGAGGGCGGGCGCGCCACGCCCTCGGGCCCGGGCGGGCCGCTGCACGAGCGCGCCCCCCCCCGCCTCGAGGGGGGGGGCGCCGCGGGCGGGCTTGGGGCGACCCACCCCAGTCCCAGGCGGGGGCGAGGAACAAAGGCGCACCCCCCCCGCACACACACACACTTCCAGCGGCAGAACGTCACGGCCAAGCCGCCGCTCCCCGCGTGAGCCCCGGGCCAGAGCGCGCCCCCAGGCCGGCCCCAGGCTCCCCTCCCCCGCGGGGGAGCCGCCCGGCCCTGAGCACCGGGCCCCCAGGCCGGGGAGGGCCCGCAGCGCGCGGGGGCCCGGCCCAGGGCTGTCACCTCCCTCCCCCTTCCCGGGAGACAGACCCCGGCGCCAGCGGGTGGCGGAGGCCGACACCCTCGGTTACCTTCTTCCCGCCAGGAGACCCTCCGGCTTCGCTCTCCCTCAGCTCGCCACCCGCCGCGCGGACCGGAAACAGCGGCGCCCGCCCCGCCCTCGGCGCCCGCCCGGCCACCCAATCAGGAATCGCCCCCGCCTCCCTCGCCGCCACGCGCGGGGCTCGGATTGGGCGCCCCGTCGGCTTTCCTCCAGCCGCGCGGCGGCGCCGAAGGGCTGCGGCGACTCGGCCTGGATTGGCTGGAAAGCGCCACGTCCTCAGGCGCGCGCCGGCTGGCGGATCCGCCCACTTCGGGGCTTCCCTCGTCCCTCCGCCCGCGCGCCGGCGTCCGGGGGGGGTGTGCAGTCTTTTCTCTGCGCAAGCGTCGACGCTGAAGCTGAGGCTTGGGATTGCCACGAGCGCAGAGGAATGAGGGGGGCGCGAGGGCAGGGAGTGACCGTTAGAAAGGGCGGGAAAAGAAGGCTATGCCCGTTGGCGGAGGGGGAGGGGCGATCCCGGCACTGGGAGGCGAGGCAGCCCTGGGCTCTCATGACCTGTTCCATGGGGTTGGCGGGCTACTCCCGTCACGGGTCCTGCCTGGTCTTGTGAAGGAGAGCTTCGGAGTGGAGGCGGAGTAGCAGCCGTGTTAGGCTGTATCCGCAGGAAGACCGAGGACTCCTTGGGGCACCTCAGAGGCTGACACATTTATCTGAACATTAGCTTTCCTCAGCTACAGCTCACTTCTTCGGAGGCATGCAGTGGAAAATACGGGGGGGGGGGGGGTTTATATACACAGAGAACATGAAACAATGGGTATTACCAGACAGACTGTAACGAGCGTGATCAGGACCGGTGAGCTATTACCAGCAGGAGAGCGTTGTTCTAAGTCAGCCATAAAAATGTTGGCATACTGTGGGGCCATGCGGGTTCCCATGGCAGTGCCGCTGATTTGAAGGTATACATTATCCCCAAATGTGGAATAGTTATGGGTGAGGACAAAGTCACAAAGTTCAGCCACCAGGTTTGCCGTGACATTATCGGGGATAGTGTTCCTGACGGCTTGTAGTCCATCTTTGTGGGGAATGTTGGTGTAGGGGGCTTCTGCATCCATAGTGGCCGGGAGGGTGTTTTCAGGAAGATCACCGATGGATTGTAGTTTCCTCAGGAAGTCAGTGGTGTCTCGAAGGTAGCTGGGAGTGCTGGTAGCGTAGGGCTGGAGGAGGGAGTCTACATAGCCAGACAATCTTGCTATCAGGGTGCCAATGCCTGAGATGATGGGGCATCCAGGATTTCCAGGTTTATGGATCTTGGGTAGCAGATACAATAGCCCTAATCGGGGTTCCAGGGGTGTGTCTGTGCGGATTTGTTCTTGTGCTTTTTCAGGGAGGTTCTTGAGCAAATGCTGTAGTTTCTTTTGGTAACCCTCAGTGGAATCAGAGGGTAATGGCTTGTAGAAAGTGGTGTAGGAGAGCTGCCTAGTAGCTGCCACACAAGAAAAACACTAACCCAGGAACCTATCCTTGCAACAAAGCCCGCTGCCAACTGGGTCCACATATCTATTCAGGGGACACCATCATAGGGCCTAATCACATCAGCCACT
Organism: Eretmochelys imbricata; assembly: GCF_965152235.1. Lineage (NCBI taxonomy): Eukaryota > Metazoa > Chordata > Testudines > Cheloniidae > Eretmochelys > Eretmochelys imbricata. The sequence continues at coordinate 356,191,419 of NC_135572.1, forward strand.
CTATCAGAGGCTCCTTCACCTGCACATCTACCAATGTGATATATGCCATCATGTGCCAGCAATTCCCCTCTGCCATGTACATTGGTCAAACCAGACAGTCTCTGCGTAAAAGAATAAATAGACACAAATCAAACATCAAGAATTATAACATTAAAAAAAACCAAAAAAAAAAAGGAGGACTTGTGGCACCTTGGAGACTAACCAATTTATTTGAACATAAGCTTTTGTGAGCTACAGCTCACTTCAACGGATGCATACTGTGGAAAATACAGAAGATGTTTGTTTTTATACACAGGGTTTAACAAGAACGTCTGAGGAAAGGGGGGGAGGGGGGCTAGGAAAAAAAGGGGAAATAGGTTACCTTGCATAATGACTTAGCCACTCCCAGTCTCTATTCAAGCCTAAGTTAATTGTATCCAATTTGCAAATGAATTCCAATTCAGCTCTCTCACTTTACATAAGCTATTCTATTACCAACAGGAGAGTGGGTTTGTTTGGGGGGTGTGTGTGGGGGGGAAGAAAACCTGGATTTCTGCTGGAAATGGCCCACCTTGATTATCATACACATTGTAAGGAGAGAGATCACTTTACATAAGCTATTACCAGCAGGAGAATGGGGTGGGGGGAGAGAAAACTTTTTGTAGTGATAAACACCCATTTTTTCATGATTTGTGTGTATAAAAACAAACATCTTCTGTATTTTCCACAGTATGCATCCGATGAAGTGAGCTGTAGCTCACGAAAGCTTATGCTCAAATAAATTGGTTAGTCTCTAAAGTGCCACAAGTACTCCTTTTCTTAGGAGTGGAGTTGGAGGAAATGCATACACCAGTGGTGCCTCCCATTTTATGAGGAGAGCCTCACCTTGGGAGTGGTGCCCCAGTGCTGCTCTGGGGCAATATTGTGGGCACTTGGCATCCTGAGCTGTTGCAAATAGATCTATGGTGGGGAACCCCCATAGTTTGAATATGGATTTGAGAATTCCAGGATCCATCTCCCACTTGTGTGTTTGTGAGAAATCCCTGCTTAGTGGAGCCACTGTTGTATTCTGACATCCCGGCAGCTAGGATGCTGATAGCTCTGTGTTGCTGGTGATGCACTTATGATCGCACTCCCCCTTGACGATTTATATAAAACATGCGTGCTATATTGTCCGCAAGGATCTTGATGGCATTGTTTTTGATTAAAGGGAGAAAGTGCTCGCATACATTTCAGACTGCCCTTAGCTCCAATAAGTTTATGTGCAGGTTGGACTCTGCTGGGGATCAGTGGCCTTGGATCATATTGTTGCGTAGATGTTCCCCCCCCTTCACCTATTAGGGAAGCATTTGTTGTGGTGGCAGTTCTTTGTTGGAAAGGGACTCCTGAGCAGATGTTCTTTGGTTGTGTCCACCATGTTAGCGAGTTTTTTACACCTGTGTGGCATTGAGGAGTGTCTGTTGAGAGAGTGACTGTGCGGTATATACACTGTTCGAAGCCAGGCCTGCAAGCATCTCCTGTGGAGTCAGGCATGTTTTACACAAACATTGTTGATGTATGCCCCAAGAGTTGTAAGCATGTTCTGGCGGATGTTTGGGGGCTGTCCATCACCTTTGAAATTAGGTTGACTAGAGTGAGAAAGTATTGTTGAAGTAATATGGATACTGTTGCTGTGAGACAATTGAGGTAGGCTCCTATGAATTCCAACTTTTGGACAGGTTTCAGAGTAACAGCCGTGTTAGTCTGTATTCGCAAAAAGAAAAGGAGTACTTGTGGCACCTTAGAGACTAACGAATTTATTTGAGCATGAGCTTTCGTGAGCTACAGCTCTGATCTGGTGAAGTGAGCTGTAGCTCACGAAAGCTCATGCTCAAATAAATTCGTTAGTCTCTAAGGTGCCACAAGTACTCCTTAACTTTTGGACAGGAGCCAGTGTGGACTTTTGTACATTTATTGGCAACCCTAGATCCGTGAACAGGGTTATTGTGTTCTGCATGAAGTTTATTGCTTCTTGCAGTCATCTAAGTATGGAAATATCACTCCTCCTTATCTGCAGAGGTGAGCTGCAATGACAGCGAGATCTTTGGAAAAACCCTTGCAGTAGTGGAAAGGCCAAAGGGTAGTACTCTGTATTGGAAATGCTGTTTCCTAGGGTGAATCTCAGGACTCTTCTGTGTGATGGGTGGATGATGATATGAAAATAAGTGTCCTGATGGTCGAGGGCTGAGAGCCAATCTCCTTTCTCTAATGCCGAAATCATTGTGGTTAGTTACCATTTTGAAATGTTGTGTTTTTACAAATTTGTTGAGTTTTCATAAATCCAGGATGGGTCTCCACCCGCCAGTCTTTTTCTTAGTTAGAAAGTAATGTGAATAAAAACCTCTCCCCCAGTGTTGTAATGGTACGGGTTCCATGGCACCTAATTGTACGAGGTGATTTATTTCCTCTTTTAACAGATGCTCATGAGAGGGGTCCCTGAAGAGGGACGGGGAAGGGTGGGTGGGATAGAAATAAAGGGGATGGAGTAGCCCTTCTGGATAATCTCTAAACCCATTTGTCTGTCTTGATGGTGTTCCAGACTGAGTAGCACCGTGACAGATGGTCTCCAAATGGGCAGACTGTTTCTGGTTCTGGAGTCAGAGAGTTTGCAGGTCTCGTTGCCTTACACCACACCTGCAAAATGATTGTTTAGAGGTGGATTGTTGAGATGTTGAAGGCTGATCATGGGTCTGCCGTTTTTGTTTATGCTGTTGGTCATATTGTCTTTATGCCATACTCTCAGCCACAGACCCAGAATCTCTGATTGGAAAACCTGTTCTGTTTCTTTTTGTTTGCAGATATGTAAATGCTAAGGGTTTTTAAGATTGCCCAGGAGTCTTTTAGGGGTGTCACGAAACATTGGTTTCTGCCCCTCGAAGGGTAACTCCTCGACTGTTGCCTGGACCTCCTTTGGAAACTCAGAGAGGTGGAGCCACGATGCACCGCACATGACCACGGATGTCGCGATGGATCATGCTGCTGCGTCTGCAGAGTCAAGGGAGACCTGGAGGGCCATCCTGGCACTGAGAGACCCTTCAGAAATGTTTGTCTTGTACAGTTTTTTTGTCATCTGGTACATTTTCAATAAAAGTTGACATTTTGACAAATACATTGTGTGTATATTTGGCCAGCAGGGCAGCATATTTGGCTACATGAAACTGAAATGTAGCTGAGGAATAAGCTTTCTGCCCAGAACAATCTAGCCTTTTCCAGTTCTTATTATATTGGGTCTTTGATGGATTGGACCCCCCTTTTTGGGGGTCACCAGATGTGCTGGGGTCCCAGTGAGCCTGCCTGTCTCACCAGCCTGGGTTTCCCTCACTCTGAGCTGCTGTGACCAGCTCTCAAGCCCCTTTCCAGTACACACACAGGTAGGGACCCAGCTATTGAATCACACAGAGCCTGCAATCAGCTCTCTGTGGGAGGACTCAGCTAGGAGATTGCCCAGCACTCACATACTCACCTCCTTTGTGGTGTAAACCCAAAATAATATTGTCTTGCACTGTATAGCGAGATCTGCACAGCGCAAGCTCATAAAAATCACCCATCCCTCAATGTGGAGGGAGTTATGCACAGCTTTTTGTGCCCCCTACCCCTAGTTATGAGTTGCACAAACTCTGTTTTGGTATAAGCTTATTTCTTGTTTATTAACTACAAAAGATAAATTTTAAGTGACAATAAGGGACAGCAACCAGAACAAAGCAGATTACCTTAGTAAATACACAAAAACTGCAAACTGAGCTTAACACATTAGATGGGTAGGCTATAAATTAGCAAATTTTCACTCTGAGTGATAAACAGTCTGGCAGATTCTTAAGGCACAAGTTGCCTTAGCTTTCCTAGGTTTTCATACACAGGCTAAAGATCCTTCTAGCCTGGGACCATCACTTCCCCTTCCCACAGTCCAGTCTTTGTTTCTCAGGTGTTTCCAGGTGTGTTGTTGTAGGGAGAGTGCGGTCCCCCATAATCTCATTTTCCCCCCCACTTGCTGGAAAGCTCTTTTGCTGTGACTGGGGTCAAACAGTTCCCACTGTGTAGTGCTATCTCTGAGAGGTTTCTATTGTACACAGTTCCCAGAGTAATCCTTATGCTTGTGTGCATTTCCTCAATAAGCCATTAACGTTGTTTGGCCTTTTTACGGTCGTACCTGAAAGGCTGCTTGTGGGTGTTTTCAACCTTAGGACATGTTTCGGTAACACATACATAGCCAAACTTCATAACTTCACATAGGATGATAGACAGTAATATCTCATTGGACTGTATGGGGTAGCAGATCAAGACTTTTAGATTGACATCTCACAAGGCATACTTTGTATAAGACATATCTTAATGACATGACAGTGGTGAATATTGGGATGTCAGGGTGTCACAGGGGCTTTCAGGACTAGTGGTGTTTCTCCCTTTGATTGACTGTGTCTACCACTAAGGAGTTTGGTGGGGATGTCTGAATAAAAATATTTTTTGTCACACCTCTTTGTCACACCACACAAGGGTGGTGCAGTAGCTGGAGTCTGCCAGATTATTTTTGCAGGCTCCATAATCACATCATTTATCGGCAGGACTATCTTTGCTGATGGGGATGCCTGGAGTATGTCCATGAACTTATGTTGGAATTCTGGTAGCTGTGCCACAGAAATGTCTAGGGACTCAGCAGCCCTTTTGAAGAGGTCCTGAAAGGATTTGAAATCATCCCCATAATAGGGAGCGGTGGCATTATGGTTTCATCTGGGGATGAAGATGAGATGTGAGTAGGCGGCGAAGTGTCATGCTTGGCTGCATCCTCAGGTTCCTCAGTGTCTTCCTCTTGTGTTTCTGAGGGTGCTGGGACAGTTGGTTAAGGGGACTGAGCTGTTCTGAACCTATACAGGCTAGGGGGCCTACGGTTTTGGGCCTTGTACATTGCCCATGGATCCCAGCATGACCAGTTAGGTGGGAATGGTGGGGGGGGGGGGGCAGTGCCCATACCATCCTCTTATATCCTCAGGTGGTGGGTGCTGAGATGGTCCTGGCTTGGGTGGGGAGCGGTGAGGAGTGTACATTGCTGCATCATCCTCTCTCATCACTGGAGAGAGAGTAGGGGCTGATCCGCAGGGAGTAGGTCAGCTGGCTTGTTAACGATCTGGATGTGGTGCCCTCTGGGCCAAGTAGAGGAGATTCTGGTGTTGAAACCACCTTCATGCCTCATAAATTGCTGTGGTACCATAAGGCTTGGTGCCAGAGATGGCATGGTGGATGGCCCGGGAGCATGAGTTAAACTGCTGGTGCCAAGCATTTATGGCTGTGTGGCACAAGTACAGCAGGTGGCGCCATTGTACCACTTGGTGCCGAGATCTTTGGCTCCGTGGGTGCTGAGTTGGCAGTTTTCACTTTAATGTGTGAACTGCCATTACAGCTTGCCTGCATAGGGTCTTCAGCTTGTCGGGAGCCCTCGGTGCCGGATGTTCCCGATGCCTCATGGTCTGCTGCTCTTGGTGCCGGGGCAGATTTTTCAGTAGGAGATTGCTTTCTTTTGGATGACTCCTGGTGCGGGGATATCTGCAACCACCTTTCTGTAGTCTTGGAACAGGCTCCTTGGCAGCTGTTGTTGGAGCAAAGTCCCTGTCAGAGGCTGCAGCTGGCAAAACCTCTAAGGAAGGAGATTCTACCACCTCCCTAGGTAACGCATTCCAGTGTTTCACCACACTCCTAGTGAAAAAGATTTTCCTAACAGCCAACCTAAACCTCCCCCACTGCAACTTGAGACCATTACTCCTTGTCCTGTCCTCTTCTACCACTGAGAATAGTCTAGAACCATCCTCGTTGGAACCACCTCTCAGGTAGTTGAAAGCCACTATCAAATCCCCCCTCATTCTTCTCTTCTGCAGACTAAACAATCCCAGTTCCCTCAGCCTCTCCTCATAAGTCATGTGTTCCAGACCCCTAATCATTTTTGTTGCCCTTCGCTGGACTCTCTCCAATTTATCCACATCCTTCTTGTAGTACGGGGCCCAAAACTGGACACAGTACTCCAGATGAGGCCTCACCAATGTCAAATAGAGGGGAACAATCACGTCCCTCGATCTGCTGGCTATGCCCCTACTTATACATCCCAAAATGCCATTGGCCTTCTTGGTGACAAGGGCACACTGTTGACTCATATCCAGCTTCTCGTCCACTGTCACCTCTAGGTCCTTTTCTGCAGAACTGCTGCCGAGCCATTCGGTCCCTAGTCTGTAGCGGTGCATTGGGTTCTTCTGTCCCAAGTGCAGGACCCTCCACTTATCCTTGTTGAACCTCATCAGATTTCTTTTGGCCCAATCCTCCAATTTGTCTACGTCCCTCTGTATCCTATCCCTGCCCTCCAGCGTATCTACCACTCCTCCTAGTTTAGTATCATCTGCAAATTTGCTGAGTGCAATCCACACCATCCTCCAGATCATTTATGAAGATATTGAACAAAACTGGCCCCAGGACCGACCCTTGGGGCACTCCACTTGATACCGGCTGCCAACTAGACATGGAGCCATTGATCACTACCCGTTGAGCCCGACAATCTAGCCAACTTTCTACCCACCTTATAGTGCATTCATCCAGCCCATACTTCTTTAACTTGCTGACAAGAATACTGTGGGAGACCGTGTCAAAAGCTTTGCTAAAGTCAAGAAACAATACATCCACTGCTTCAGGATTGATTCCTTGAGGACCTGCTCCATGATTTTTCCGGGGACTGAGGTGAGGCTGACTGGCCTGTAGTTCCCAGGATCCTCCTCCTTCCCTTTTTAAAAGATTGGCACTACATTAGCCTTTTTCCAGTCATCCGGGACTTCCCCCGTTCACCACGAGTTTTCAAAGATAATGGCCAATGGCTCTGCAATCACAGCCGCCAATTCCTTTAGCACTCTCGGATGCAACGCGTCCGGCCCCATGGACTTGTGCACATCCAGCTTTTCTAAATAGTCCTTAACCACCTCTTTCTCCACAGAGGGCTGGCCACCTATTCCCCATGCTGTGATGCCCAGCACAGCAGTCTGGGAGTGGACCTTGTTTGTGAAGACAGAGGCAAAAAAAGCATTGAGTACATTAGCTTTTTCCACATCCTCTGTCACTAGGTTGCCTCCCTCATTCAGTAAGAGGCCCACACTTTCCTTGGCTTTCTTCTTGTTGCCAACATACCTGAAGAAACCCTTCTTGTTACTCTTAACATCTCTTGCTAGCTGCAGCTCCAGGTGTGATTTGGCCCTCCTGATTTCATTCCTACATGCCTGAGCAATATTTTTATACTCTTCCCTGGTCATTTGTCCAATCTTCCACTTCTTGTAAGCTGCTTTTTTATGTTTAAGATCCGCAAGGATTTCATTGTTAAGCCCAGCTGGTCGCCTGCCATATTTACTATGCTTTCAACACATCGGGATGGTTTGTCCCTGTAACCTCAACAGGGATTCCTTGAAATACAGCCAGCTCTCCTGGACTCCTTTCCCCTTCAGGTTAGTCCCTCAGGGGATCCTACCCATCCGTTCCCTGAGGGAGTCGAAGTCAGCTTTCCTGAAGTCCAGGGTCCATATTCTGCTGCTTACCTTTCTTCCCTGTGTCAGGATCCTGAACTCAACCAACTCATGGTCACTGCCTCCCAGATTCCCATCCACTTTTGCTTCCCCCACTAATTCTTCTCGGTTTGTGAGCAGCAGGTCAAGAAAAGCTCCCCCCCAGTTGGCTCCTCTAGCACTTGCACCAGGAAATTGTCCCCTACATTTTCCAAAAACTTTCTGGATTGTCTGTGCACCGCTGTAGTGCTCTCCCAGCAGATATCAGGAAGATTAAAGTTGCCCATGAGAACCAGGGCGTGTGATCTTGTAGCTTCTGCAAGTTGCTGGAAGAAAGCCTCATCCACCTCATCCCCCTGGTCCGGTGGTCTATAGCAGACTCCCACCACTACATCACTCTTGTTGCTCACACTTCTAAACTTAATCCAGAGACACTCAGGTTTTTCTGCAGTTTCATACCGGAGCTCTGAGCAGTCATACTGCTCCCTTACATACAGTGCTACTCCCCCACCTTTTCTGCCCTGCCTGTCCTTCCTGAACAGTTTATAACCATCCATGACAGTACTCCAGTCATGTGAGTTATCCCACCAAGTCTGTTATTCCAATCACGTCATAATTCCTTGACATCACTAGGACCTCCAGTTCTCCCTGCTTGTTTCCAAGGCTTTGTGCATTTGTATACAGGCACTTGAGATAACCTGCTGATCGCCCCTCATTCTCAGTATGAGGTAGGAGCCCTCCCCTCACAGACATTCCTGCCTGTGCTTCCTCCCAGTATCCCGCTTTCCCACTTACCTCAGGGCTTTGGTCTCCTTCCCCCGGTGAACCTAGTTTAAAGCCCTCCTCACTAGGTTAGCCAGCCTGCTTGCGAAGATGCTCTTCCCTCTCTTCGTTAGGTGGAGCCCGTCTCTGCCCAGCACTCCTCCTTCATGGAACACCATCCCATGGTCAAAGAATCCAAAGCCTTCTCTCCAAGACCACCTGCGTAGCCATTCGTTGACTTCCACGATTTGGTCTCTACCCAGGCCTTTTCCTTCCACGGGGAGGATGGACGAGAACACCACTTGCGCCTCAAACTCCTTTATCCTTCTTCTTAGGGCCACGTAGTCTGCAGTGATCCGCTCAAGGTCATCATTGGTGCCCACGTGGAGAAGCAGGAAGGGGTAGCGATCCGAGGGCTTGATGAGTCTCGGCAGTCTCTGTCACATCGCGAATCTTAGCCCCCTGGCAAGCAGCAGACTTCTCTGTTTTCCCGGTCAGGGCAGCAGATAGATGACTCAGTCCCCCTGAGGAGAGAGTCCCCGACCACCACCTCCTTCTCGTGGGAGTGGTGGTCGTGGAACCCCCAACCTCAGGACAGCGCATCTCATGCCTTCCAACCAGCAGAGTCTCCTTCTGCTTTCTCCCCCCAGACATATCATCTGGTCCACTCTCCATAACGGTACCTGTAGAGAGAACATGAAAACTGTTACTTACCTGTGTCTGCGTTGCTGGTACCCGAACATTCCCCCTTCTTCTGGAGGTCACATGTTGCCAAGCTTCTTCGCTGGCCTCTTGGCTCCGCTGTGCAACCTGCTCTAAATCTTTAGAGCTTTGTGCCCGTAGAAGCATATCCTGACTTTTATCCAGAAAATCCTCAGATTCTCGTATGCAACACAGGGTCGATATCTGTTGCTCCAGACCTTCAATCTTCTCTTCCAATATGGATACTAGCTTGCACTTTGTACAGACAAAGTCGCTTCTGTCCTGTGGAAGAAAGACAAACATGGCACATCCAGTGCAGGTCACAATAGCTGAACCCCCTCCCCCCCTTCCATATCACATTCCTACTCTGAGCTTCCTCAGAGAAGTTGGCAAGATGTAAGCCTCACTGGGCTCACTCCAGGCGAACTCCCAAGCAAACTCCTGCTGTGTGCTGCTCAGCTGGTTCGCCGCTGCTCATGAGGAGCTTCAGTTGGAGATCCCTGACTTTTCTTGTCCTGGCTGTTAGCTTTCTGCAGCGTGGGCACTTTTAAGTAATGTGCATCTCATCGAGGCAGCGGACACACTGAGCATGGCCGTCAGAGATCGGTATGGAAAGTCTGCAGGTCAGGCAGTGTTTAAAACCAGGTGAGCCTGGCATGCCTGACAGAGTTGGTCCCTTAGAGAAAAACGTTGAGGCTAAGGCTGTACACCTGTCAGATAGGTGGGGGAGGGAGGGTGAAGAGAAATAAAAGGATTTTTTTTAAATGAAATTAAAGAAATTAGGGTAGGGCAAGCGGATAGGGAAGCTAACTACAACTAAGCTAACATTACCGCTATGAATTATCCACTATAATTTTTTTCTGAAGTAAAAGAGGGTGCTGCTGATTGCTCTGACTCAAGCCAAAGGTGGTAGAGCAGGAACTGCGGGGGGACAGTTGGCTATGCACTGCTATGTAACCACTTGGGAGTGGCGCGAGACGGCTACTGTGTGTGCGCGGCCCAACCGGGCACTACTACCACAAATCTCCAATTACAAGTGCAGGGTCTCAAGACACCTAAAGTGGAGCACCTACAGGGACACTCCTTGAAGAACACGTGGATACAGACAGATGGTGGAGTATAAAGAAATCATAGAAGATTGGGGTTGGAAGAGACCTCAGGAGGTCTAGTCCAACCCCCTGCTCAAAGCAGGACCAACCCAACTAAATCATCCCAGCCAGGGCTTGGTCAAGCCGGGCCTTAAAAAGCCACTAAGAATGGAGATTCCACCATCTCCCTAGGTAACCCATTCCAGTGCTTCACCACCCTCCTAGTGCAACGATGCTGCCTCTGGTGGGACACAACTGAGAGCATCAGTTCAGGACAAATTGCTTAGAGCAGGGCAGTCACAGCCCCAGGCTGGTGGTTCTCCACCTCTAAGGCGCACCAAACCAGCCAAACAAAGAGGACTTTGGTCTCACCCCACTGGTTAACCATAAATCATACAAGCAATTCCCTTAGACACTCCTGTATCACCACCACTCGTTATGGGGGTGAATGGTTATGAAAACCAATGCCACAGTAAAAGAAAAAATGTTCTCACGATCTCAAAGGACAAAGCCCCAGACCCAGGTCAATATACAAGTCAGATCTTAAGCCACAAATCACACTGTTGCCAATCCTTTAGAATCTAAAATCTAAAGGTTTATTTATAAAAAGAAATATGGAGGAGAGTTAGAATTGGTTAAATGGAATCAATTACATACAGTAATAGCAAAATTCTTGGTTCAGGCTTGTAGCAATGGTGGAATAAACTGCAGGTTCAAATCAAGCCTCGGAATACATCCACAGCTGGGATAGGTCATTCAGTCCTTTGTTCAGAGCTTCAGTTTGTAGCAAAGTTTCTCCAGAAGGAAGAAGCAGGATTGAAGACAAAATGGAGATGCTGCTGCTGCCTTTTATAGTCCTTTTGCCATGTGGCTTTTGCTTTCTTTGTTCCAACCACAAGCCACGCAGCACATGGCATGGAAAAACCTTAGAGTTCCATCCATAGGCATGTCTCTGCATGCCTGGCTGAGTCACAAGGTGCATCTGCCTTCTCTCAATGGGTCAATTGTATAGCTGATGGTCCTTCATGGGCCATCAAGCCAGTGCGGACGCCACATTGTCTGGAGTGTCACCTAGAAGCTTAGCACAAGTTTGAAATAGACAGTATAGAGATGCTTATAACTTTAAATACAAAAACGATACATGCAAGCAGATAGCATAATCATAACCAGCAAATCATAACCTTGTCATAGACGTCTTACTTAACCTCTTTGTAGAAGATTGGGTGCCGCTATATGACCTTAGTTGCAACAATGATCTATACGGTCAGTTTATGTCAATAACGTCACACCTAGTGAAATAGTTTTTCCTAATATCCAACCTAGTCTTCCCACACTGCAACTTGAGACCATTGCTCCTTGTTCTGTCATCTGCCACCACTGAGAAGAGCTGAGCTCCATCCTCTTTGGAACCCCCCTTCAGGTAGTTGAAGGCTGCTATCAAAACTCCCCTCACGCATCTCTTCTGCGGACTTAAGTCATGTGCCCCAGCTCCCTAGACATTTTCATTGACCTCCGCTGGACTCTCTCCAATTTGTCCACATTTTTTCTGAAGCGGGGGCCCCAAACTGGATGCAGTAGTCCAGATGTGCCCTCACCAGTGCCGAATACAGGGGAATAATTCCTTCCCTTGATCTGCTGGCAATTCTCCTACTAATGCAGCCCAATATACCGCTAGCCTTCTTGGCAACAAAGGCACACTGTTGACTCATATCCAGCTTGTCGTCCACTGTAATCCCCAGGTCCTTTTCTACCGAACTGCCACTTAGTCATTCGGTTCCCAGCCTGTAGCAGTGCGTGGGATTCTTCTGTCCCAAGTGCAGGACTTTGCACTTGTCCTTGTTCAATTCATCAGATTTCTTTTGGCCCAATTCACCAATTTGTCCAGGTCACTCTGGACCCTCTCCCTACCCTCCAGTGTATCTACCTCTCCCCCCATCTTAGTATCATCCGCGAACATGATGAGGGTGCAATCTAACCCATCATCCAGATCATTAATGAAAATATTGAACAAAATCGGCCCCAGGACTGACCCTTGGGGCACTCTGCTTGATACCGGCTGCCAACTAGACATTGAGCCATTGATCACTACTTGTTGTGCCCAATGATCTAGCCAGCTTTCTATTCACCTTATAGTCCAGTCATCCAGCCCATACTTCTTTAACTTGCTGGAAAAAATACTGTGGGAGACTGTCCCAAAAGCTTTGCTAAAGTCAAGGTATATCGCGTCCACTGCTTTCCCCATATCCACAGAGCCAGTTATCTCATCATAGAAGGCAATCAGGTTGGTCAGGCATGACTTGCCCTTGGTGAATCCATGTTGACAGTTCCTGATCACCTTCCTCTCCTCCAAGTGCTTCAAAATGGATTGCTTGAGGACCTGCTCCACGATTTTTCCAGGGACTGAGCTGAGGCTGACTGGTCTGTAGTTCCCCAGATTCTCCTTCCCTTTTTTGAATATGGGCACTATATTAGCCTTTTTCCAATCGTCTGGGACCTCCCCTGATCGCCATGAGTTTTCAAAGATAATGGCCAATGGCTCTGTAATCACATCAGCCAATTCTCTCAGCACCCTCGGATGCATTGCATCTGACCGCATGGATTTGTGCATGTCCAGGCTTTTCTAAATAGTCCCTAACCTGTTTTTTCACCCCTGAGGCATGCTTACCTCCTTCCCATGCTGTGCTGCCCAGTGCAGCAGCCTGGGAGCTGACCTTGTCTGTGAAGACTGAGGCAAAAAAAACAAAACAAAAAAGAAAAAAGCATTGAGTACTTCAGCTTTTTCCACATCATCTGTCACTAGGTTGCCTCCCCCATTCAGTAGGGGTCCCACACTTTCCCTGACCTTTTTGTTGCTAACATACCTGTAGAAACCCTTCTTGTTACCCTTCACATCCCTTGCTAGCTGCAACTCCAGTTGTGATTTGGCCTTCCTAATTACACCCCTGCATGCTCGAGCAATATTTTTATACTCCTCCCTAGTCATATGTCCAAGTTTCCACTTCTTGTAAGCTTCATATTTGTGTTTAAGCTCAAAGATTTCTCTGGTTTCAGAGTAACAGCCGTGTTAGTCTGTATTCACAAAAAGAAAAGGAGGACTTGTGGCACCTTAGAGACTAACTAATTTATTTGAGCATGAGCTGTAGCTCACGAAAGCTTACTTCATCGGATGCATACTGTGGAAAGTGTAGAAGATCTTTTTATATACACACAAAGCATGAAAAAATACCTCCTCTTCCATGCTTTGTGTGTATATAAAAAGATCTTCAACACTTTTCACAGTATGCATCCGATGAAGTGAGCTGTAGCTCACGAAAGCTTATACTCAAATAAATTGGTTAGTCTCTAAGGTGCCACAAGTACTCCTCTTTTTTTTTTTTTTTTTTTTTTTAAAGATTTCTCTGTTAAGCTAAGCTGGTCGCCTGCCATACTTGCTATTCTTTCTGCACATTGGGATGGTTTGTTCCTGTGCCCTCCATAAGGCTTCTTTAAAATACAGCCAGCTCTCCTGGGCTCCTTTCCCCCCTCCTTTTAGCTTTCCAGGGAATTCTGCCCATCAGTTCCCTGAGGGAGTCAAAGTCTGCTTTTCTGAAGTCCTGGGTCCATATTCTGCTGCTCTTTCTTCCTTTTGTCAGGATCCTGAACTTGACCATCTCATGGTCACTGCTGCCCAGGTTGCCATCCACTTCTACTTCCCCTACCAATTCTTCCCTGTTTTGAGCAGCAGGTCAAGAGGAGCATGGCCCCTAGTTGGTTCCTAACTTTCTGGATTGTCTGTGCACTGCTGTATTGTTCCCCAACAGATGTCAGGGTGATTGAAGTCTCCCATGAGAACCAGGGCCTGTGACCTGGAAAGTTCTGTTAGTTGTCCGAAGAAACCCTTGTCTACCTCATCCTCCTGGTCTGGGGGTCTATAGCAGATGCCCACCATGACATCACCCCATCGCTCTCACCTCTAAACTTAACCCAAAGACTCTCAACAGGCTTTTCTCCAGTTTCACACTGGAGCTCTGAGCAATCATACTGCTCTCTTACATACAGTGCAACTCCACCTTTTCTCCCCTGCCTGTCCTTCCTGAACAGTTTATACTCCTCCATGACAGTGCTCCAGTTATGTGAGTTATCCCACCAAGTCTCTGTTATTCCAATCACATCATAGTTCCTTGACTGTGCCAGGACTTCCAGTTCTTGTTTCCCAGACTTCTTGCATTCGTGTACAGGCACTCAAGATAATTAGCCAATTGCCCTACTTTCTCAGTAGGGATCAGAAGGCCTCCCCTGTTGCACCCTCCTCCTTGTGTTTCCTCCCAGTACCCCACTTACCTCAGGGCTTCGGTCTCCATCCCCTGGCAAACCTAGTTTAAAGCCCTCCTCACTAGTTAGCAAGCCTGCCTGCGAAGATGCTCTTCCCTCTTTGTTAGGTGGATCCCATCTCTTCCTAGCAATCCTTCTTCCTGGAAGAAAATCCCATGGTCGAAGAATCCAAAGCCCGCTCTCCGACACCACCTGCATAACCACACATTTACCTCCGCAATTCAGTGGTCCCTACCTGGGTCTTTTCCTTCAACAGGGAGGATGGATGAGAACACCACTTGCGCCTCAAACGCCATTATCCATCTTCCCAGAGCCACATACTCTGCAGTGACCCACTCAAGGTCATTCTTGGCAGTGTCATTGGTGCCCACATCCCCAGTAAAATAATAAGACCATATTTGTCAGCATGATAAAGTCATGATCTCTCCACACCAGCAGCCTAACCGTTGTCAAGATTTTTGTAAGTGTCACAGAAAAGGTGAGTTTTGAGGAGGGCTCTGAAGGTGGATAATAAGGTGGCTTTGCAGATGTTTAGGGCGAGCCCTCCCAAGCGTGTGGGGCAGCATGGGAGAAAAAACGAAGGGATTTGTTTGAAAATGTAACAAGTGGCCAATGGAGGCTGGTTATGTGGGCCGACTGGAGGTGAGCATGAACAGTGCCTGAGCAGATAGGTAGGTGGGGCTTGATTGTGAAGAGCCTTTAAAGTGAGTACAAGCAGCTTATGTTTGATGCAGTGGAGAAGAGAGAGCCTGCGATGGGTTCAGTCACAGAGACCCCCTTGAGACTGTCACCTCGTGTGCTGAGACTACCTCTGCGCTCGTTTTCTCTGCCAGTTTGGGCCTCCAGAACCCTGCCTTCTTGAGCCAGACACACAAGCCTGCTGCAACACAGACCCAGGGTCTGCAGTTTTGGGGGTTGTCATAAATATAAAGGGAAGGGTAAACCCCTTTGAAATCCCTCCTGGCCAGGGGAAAGCTCCTCTCACCTGTAAAGGGTTAAGAAGCTAAAGGTAACCTCGCTGGCACCTGACCAAAATGACCAATGAGGAGACAAGATCCTTTCAAAAGCTGGGAGGAGGGAGAGAAACAAAGGGTCTGTGTGTCTGTCTATATTCTGTCTTTGTCGGGGATAGACCAGGAATGGAGTCTTAGAACTTTTAGTAAGTAATCTAGCTAGGTATGTGTTAGATTATGATTTCTTTAAATGGCTGAGAAAAGAATTGTGCTGAATAGAATAACTATTTCTGCCTGTGTATCTTTTTTGTAACTTAAGGTTTTGCCTAGAGGGGTTCTCTATGTTTTTGAATCTAATTACCCTGTAAGATATCTACCATCCTGATTTTACAGGGGGGATTTCTTTATTTCTATTTACTTCTATTTTTATTAAAAGTCTTCTTGTAAGAAAACTGAATGCTTTTTCATTGTTCTCAGATCCAAGGGTTTGGGTCTGTGGTCACCTATGCAAATTGGTGAGGCTTTTTATCCAACATTTCCCAGGAAAGGGGGGGTGCAAGTGTTCGGAGGATTGTTCATTGTTCTTAAGATCCAAGGGTCTGGGTCTGTAGTCACCTAGGCAAATTGGTGAGGCTTTTTACCAAACCTTGTCCAGGAAGTGGGGTGCAGGGTTTTGGGAAGTATTTTGGGGGGAAAGACGCGTCCAAACAGCTCTTCCCCAGTAACCAGTATTAGTTTGGTGGTGGTAGCGGCCAGTCCAAGGCCAACGGGTGGAATATTTTGTACCTTGGGGAAGTTTTGACCTAAGCTGGTAAAGATAAGCTTAGGAGGTTTTTCATGCAGGTCCCCACATCTGTACCCTAGAGTTCAGAGTGGGGGAGGAACCTTGACAGGGGTGTGGTTCAGACTTAACTGAAAACAGCTTAGTAAGTGCTCCTGTCTCCAGCACTGAGACACCCAGCTCCCAATGGCATCCAAACCCCAAAGAAATCCGTTTTACTCTGTATAAAAGCTTATACAGGTTAAACTCAAACTGTCCGCCCTGTATAACACTGATAGAGAGAGATGCACAGCTGTTTGCTCCCCCAGGTATTAATCACTTACTCTAGGTTAATAAATAAACAAAAGTGATTTTATTAAGAATAAAAGTAGGATTTAAATGGTTCCAAGTAATAACAGACAGAAGAAAGTAAGTCACCAAGTAAAGCAAAAACATGCAAGTCCAAGCCTAATATGTTAAGAAACTGAATACAGGTAAATCTCACCCTCAGAGATGTTCCAATAAGCTTCTTTCAGAGTAGACACCTTCTTAGTCTGGGCCCAATCCTTTTCCCTGCTACAGTTCTTGTTAGTTCCAGCTCAGGTGGTAACAAAGGGGATTTATCATGACTGCAGCCACCTTTGTTTTGTTCCACCCCTTTTATAGCTTTGGCACAAGGCAGGAACCCTTTGTCTCTCTCTGGGTTCCCACCCTTCCTTCTAAATGGAAAAACACCAGGTTAAAGATGGATTCCAGTTCAGGTGACATGATCACATGTCCTGTGAGACTTCATTACCCACTCGCTGGCACACTATACAGGAAGTCTTACAAGTATACAGAGCCATTTACAACCAACTGTCCTGGTTAATGGGAGCCATCAAGATTCCAAACCACCACTAATGGCCCACTTAATTAATTGCATAATTACAGTAGGACCTCAGAGTTACATTTCATATTCCTAGTTTCAGATACAAGAATGATACATTTATACGAATAGAAGGACCGCACTCAGTAGATTATAAGCTTTTTAATGCTACCTTAAAAGAGACCTTTTGCATAAAGCATATTCCAGTTATATCTTCCAGTTATATCATATCCACACTTATAAACATATTTTATAAAAATATGGAGTGCAACGTTACAGCGCCATTGGAGGGATTCAAAGGAGGGATTCAAGCAACAGGCTAGGAAAATGATCTATGCAGCAGCATTTTGAATGGATCTAAGCTGGTAAGATTGCATCTGTCAAGGCCAGAGAGAAGGATGTTATGTCAAAACATCTTCAGGTTACATCGAAACACTATCATGCACATCACTGTTGTCATTTTACATGAAAATGCTATCACATTGTGTCAAAAGGACAGCACACAACAACATTGTATTAGATACAATGATATCACATTGCATCGGATGTGTGACCCTAAGAGCTACTCAAAACCCACTGGCAGAGGACCCACTATATTGTGGCACTTATCAGGCCTAACACACACTCACTACCACCCAGTACACTTGTCAAGGTTCCTTCCCCTCTCTGAACTCTAGGGTACAGATGTGGGGACCTGCATGAAAGACCCCCTAAGCTTATTCTTACCAGCCTAGGTTAAAAACTTCCCTAAGGTAAAAACTTTGCCTTGTCCTTGAACCCTATGCTGCCAGCACCAAGTGTGTTAAACAAAAAACAGGGAAAGAGCCCACTTGGAGACATCTTCCCCCAAAATATACCCCCCTCCCCAAGCCCTACATCCCCTTTCCTGGGGAAGGCTTGATAAAAATCCTCACCCATTGGTACAGGTGAACACAGACCCAAACTCTTGGATCTTAAGAAACAATGAAAAATCAATCAGGTTCTTAAAAGAAGAATTTTAAGAAAAGAAAAGGTAAAAGAATCACCTCTGTAAAATCAGGATGGAAAATACCTTATAGGGTAATCAGATTCAAAATATAGAGAATCCCTCTAGGCAAAACCTTAATTTACAAAAAGACACAAAAACAGGAATATCCACTCCCTCCAACACAACTTATTTTACCAGTCATTAAACAAAAGAAAATCCAACGCATGTTCTAGCTCGATTACTGACTAACTTAACAGGAGTTGGAAGCTTGCATTTCTGATCTGTTCCCGACAAAAGCATCACACAGACAGACAGACCCCTTTGTTCCCCCCACTCCAGATTTGAAAGTATCTCATCCCCTCATTGGTCATTTTGGGTCAAGTGCCAGCGAGGTTACCTTAGCTTCTTAACCCTTTACCGGTGAAATGGTTTTGCCTCTGGCCAGGAGGGATTTTATAGAACTGTATACAGAAAGGTGGTTACCCTTCCCTTTGTTTTTATGACAACACTGCAGTCAGCATATGTGTCCAGAAGGTATCTTGTAAGGGATCATATGTAAACTGGTGAAACACAGGTCAAGAATATTGCTGTGGGATGTATATACAGGATATGGATAAAGAATTATACATGTGTGCTGGAAATATGTTCTTAAAATGTGTTTGGGAGGCAGTGCATAAAGCATGCCTGCCCTAGACAAAGGAGAGTGGATTTCCCTGCCTGACTGGTTTGCCTACAGGCAAAGAACAATGACATACATTAACATATAAGGTAAACAAAGCAATGAAGCTAACAAGCAGTGGAGGAAAGAGTTTAGCAAGCACATCTGGGGGACAGAGCCTGCACCCCAGGAAGCCTTCCTTGCTCTTAAGGCAAAGACAATGGACTCTGCAAAATATAAGGGGAGCAAAAAGACATTCTATTTATCCATCCCTTAGGGAACCAAGGGGACAGCACCTCCTGAGCCTGTGAAAAGTGGAACCTCCTATCTGAATGGCTGGTGTTGCTGGTAGCTTGATGGAAGTGAAAAACCTGCACAGGGAAAGATTGTAACTCGCTAGAATTATATTTTAGGCACTAGAAAGCATGTTTTGGTTTGTTTCATATGTAACCATACCATCTTTTCTCTTGCTTAGCCTTTTATTTTATTTAAAATGAATTTTGTAATGTGGTGTTACACCACCGTGGGTTTGGCTCTGGTGGCTACAGTTTCAAGCTTAACAGAGTTAGAGTCTTTGGGAACACAAACACCAAGGGTAGTGACCACACAGACATTCACAAGTACAAGGTCCAGACTGTTTTACAAGTTTTATTAAAGATACAATTAAAGTTATGATTACCCAAGTGTAGTGAAGCAAAGACTCACCAGCATGGCACCTCCTGCTGGTCATCTTGGGAATTAGCTCTTCAGCCTCAGAGCACCTTCTGCTGGCCGGTGTCTCGCCTACCTCAGGCCCCCGTATCCCTCCCAGACCCCAGTGCCCTTTACCTTGGGGTGCTGCCCCAGCAGTGCCACACCACGCTCTGGGTCTCCCCTCCCAGGGGAACCCCCAACCCCCTCACCCACCTTGCCTCAGTGGCTACTGCCAGTTGTCATCTAGCCCCCGCTCACTGGGACAAACTGCAGTCTGTCATGGCCACTCATCATTGGCAAGGAGATTGGACCAGCTGCCTCTGCCTATCTCTGGGCTGCACCTCCCAGCCCCAGTACCTGCATAGGCCATTACCAGGCTGGAGCTCCCCAGCTCCTCTGGCCTTTCCCCAGCCCTGCTCTACTCCAGGGTCAGGAGCTAGAGAGAGACTGACCTAGCTCCTTCCTGAGTCCTTATAACAGGGCTAGATGTGGCCTGATTGGGGTGTGGCCCCAGCTGTGGCTGCTTCCCTAATCAGCCCGGCCTTTTCTCTCCGGAGCGAAGTAACTGCCCTGGGTGACGAAGTGGGACTGTTCTTGATGTTTCCTCTGAATACTGTAGGGGTACCTCAGTTTCCCCTAGGCATTTCTTAAGTTTAGGTGGTGGGATAAGGCAGGGGATGTAATTGTTGCAGACCACAGGGCCAGTGTACATAAATGGCCGACACTCTGTCTCCTGGCAACTGATGGCCTGGCCCTTCCCCCCTGCAAGGTGAGAGCTGAAGGGTTGGAAAACAAAGGGATCAGGTGACCTCCTGGCCCGGGAAAGGGACAAAGCCCAGAGGAGGAGGGGCTGGAGGGGGAGTCAGTTGGGGGCTGGCTGGAGACAAGGAGTCAGTTGGGGGCTGGCTGGGAGCGAGGAGTGAAGTGCAGATGGGGTTGTCTGGCTCACTACCCCCCAAAATGGACCCAGTTGAGGGGTCGTGTTCTCTGCACCTACAAGCTCTGTGTTAGACCATGTTCCTGTCATCTAATACACCTCTGTTTTACCGGCTGGCTGAGAGTCCCGTCTGACTGCGAAGTTGGGGGGCAGGACCCTCTGGCTTCCCCAGGACCCCGCCTGGGGGACTCGCTGGGGGAAGCGCACGGAGGGCAGAGGAGGCTGAATCCTCCGAGGTCGGATCCAGGAAGGTGGAAGCCATGTGAGCTTTTTGCCCTGCAGACAGTCTGCTCACAGAGAGGAGGCTCCCCCAGAGTCCTGCCTGGCTTCGTAGGGAGCAGTCCCAGAGCATCGCCCGGGGATGCCGGGACACCCCACTACATCAAGCATACAGAAATTCTATACAGACCTATGCACAAGTTACTAAAAGGGCTTCTAAATTTAACCGGCCAAGAGTGGCGCCTTAGGCGCCGACTCCATGGGTGCTCCCCCGCCCCCCGCCAGGCTTCCCGCGAATCAGCTGTTCGCGCGAGAAGCTGGGGCAGGCTGAGACGCAGGCCGCGGCTTCCCGCTCAGGCCCAGGGAGGCGGAGGTGAGCTCGGGGGGAGGGTGGGGGGGGTGCGAGGAGGGCCATCCATGCCGCAGCAGGTAACCGGGCTGGGGAGGGCGCAGGGGAACCGCTCCCTGCCCCAGCTCACCCTTAGCCACCCTCAGCCTGAGCGGGAAGCCGCCGCCTGCTTCTCAGCCCTCCCCGGTTTCCCGCCGAACAGCTGATTCGCGGGAAGCCGGGGGACGGGGCGGAGAAGCAGAGCGGGGCGGTGCGTTCAGGGGAGGAGGAGGAGCGGCAGCTCCCCGCCCCGCGCCCGGCCCCAGCTCACCTCCCCTTCTCCTCCTCCCCTGAACGCACCGCCCCGCTCTGCTTCTCCGCCCCCTCCCCCGGCTTCTGCAGACTCAAGTGAAGAACCAGTGTTGCTGGCCTAGGCGTTAATACACTGCTGCAGGGCAGAAGTGAGGGTGGCGTGGTCTGGTGTTGCCACCCTTCCTTTTGCCCTGCTGCTGGCGGGGCGCTGCCTTCAGAGCCGGGCGCTTGGCCAACAGACTCTGCTCTCCGGCCGCCCAGCGCTGAAGGCAGCATAGAAGTAAAGGTGGCAATACCGCAACCCCCCTAAAATAACCTTGATGGCCAATAACCTTGATGGCCAATAACAGAACACCATTGGTCATCACATACAGTCCCCAGCTAAAACTGCTCTAGCATATTATCAAGGATCTACAACCCATCCTGAAGGATGGTCTCTCACTCTCACAGACCTTGGGAGACAGGCCAGTCCTCGCTTACAGACAGCCCCCCAACCTGAAGCAAATACTCACCAGCAACCACACACCACACCACAGAAATAGTAACCCAGAAACCAATCCCTGTAGCAAACCTCATTGCCTACTCTGTCCCCATATCTACTCTAGCGACACCATCAGAGGACCCAACCACATCAGCCACACCACCAGAGACTCATTCACCTGCATGTCTACTAATGTGATCTATGCCATCATGAGCCAGCAATGCCCCTCTGCCATGTACATTGGCCAAACCGGACAGTCCCTATGTAAAAGAATAAATGGACACAAATCGGACATCAGGAATGGTAACATACAAAAACCAGCAGGACAGCACTTCAGTCTTCATGGACATTCTGTAACAGATTTAAAAGTAGCTATACTTGAACAAAAAAACTTCAGAAACAGACTTCAAAGAGAAACAGCAGAACTAAAATTCATTTGCAAATTTAACACCATTAGTTTGGGCCTGAATAGGGACTGGGACTGGCTGGCACATTACAGAAGCGCTTTGCCTCTCCTAGAATTGACACCTCCTCATCTATTATTGGGAGTGGACTACATCCACCCTGATCGAATTGGCCCTGTCAACACTGGTTCTCCACTTGTGAGGTAACTCCCTCCTTTTCATGTGTCATTTCATGGCCTGGGAACTACAGGCTAGTCAGCCTCACCTCAGTCCCTGGAAAAATCATGGAGCAGGTCCTCAAGGAATCAATTCTGAAGCACTTAGAGGAGAGGAAAGTGGTCAGGAACAGTCAGCATGGATTCACCAAGGGTAAGTCATGCCTGACTAATCTAATTGCCTTCTATGATGAGATAACTGGCTCTGTGCATAAGGGGAAAGCAGTGGACGCGATATACCTTGACTTTAGCAAAGCTTTTGGGACAGTCTCCCACAGTATTCTTGCCAGCAAGTTAAAGAAGTATGGGCTGGATGACTGGACTATAAGGTGGATAGAAAGTTGGCTAGATTGTCGGGCACAATGGGTAGTGATCAATGGCTCCATGTCTAGTTGGCAGCCGGTATCAAATGGAGTGCCCCAAGGGTCGGTCCTGGGGCCGGTTTTGTTCAATATCTTCATAAATGATCTGGAGGATGGTGTGGATTTCACCCTCAGCAAGTTTGCAGATGACACTAAACTGGGAGGAGAGGTAGATATGCTGGAAGGTAGGGATAGGATACAGAGGGACCTAGACAAATTAGAGGATTGGGCCAAAAGAAATCTGATGAGATTCAACAAGGACAAGTGCAGAGTCCTGCACTTAGGATGGAAGAATCCCATGCACCACTGCAGACAAGGGACCGAATGGCTCGGCAGCAGTTCTGTAGAAAAGGACCTAGGGGTTACAGTGGATGAGAAGCTGGATATGAGTCAACAGTGTGCCCTTGTTGCCAAGAAGGCCAATGGCATTGTGGGCTGTATAAGTAGGGGCATTGCCAGCAGATCGAGGGACGTGATCGTTCCCCTCTATTCGACATTGATAAGGCCTCATCTGGAGTACTGTGTCCAGTTTTGGGCCCCACACTGCAAGAAGGATGTGGAAGAATTGGAAAGAGTCCAGCGAAGGGCAACAAAAATGATTAGGGGACTGGAACACATGACTTATGAGGACAGGCCGAGGGAACTGGGATTGTTTAGTCTGTGGAAGAGAAGAATGAGGGGGGATTTGATAGCTGCTTTCAACTACCTGAAAGGGGGTTCCAAAGAGGATGGATCTAGACTGTTCTCAGTGGTAGCAGATGACAGAACGAGGAGTAATGGTCTCAAGTTGCAGTGGGGGAGGTTTAGGTTGGATATTAGGAAAAAATTTTTTACTGGGAGTGTGGTGAAACACTGGAATGCGTTACCTAGGGAGGTGGTGGAATCTCCTTCCTTAGATATTTTTAAGGTCAGGCTTGACAAAGCCCTGGCTGGGATGATTTAGTTGGGGATTGGTCCTGCTTTGAGCAGGGGGTTGGACTCGATGACCTCCTGAGGTCCCTTCCAACCCTGATGTTCTATGATTCTATGATTATATAATGCTTGCATCTGTAATTTTCACTCCATGCATCTGAAGAAGTGGTTTTTTACCCACGAAAGCTTATGCCCAAATAAATCTGTTAGTCTTTAAGGTGCTACGGGACTCCTTGTTGTTTATGTGGATACAGACTAACACGGCTACCCCTCTGATACTATTTAAAGAAGTGTTGTTTACTACTTCTCATAACACAAGAACTAGGGGGTCACCAAATGAAATTAATAGGCAGCAGGTTTAAAACAAATGAAAGGACGTATTTCTTCATACAACACACAGTCAATCTGTGGAACTCCTTGCCAGAGGATGTTGTGAAGGCCAAGACTATAACAGTGTTCAAAAAAGAACAAGATAAATTCATAGAGGCTAGGTCGATCAATGGCTATTAGCCAGGATGGGCAGGGATGGTGTCCCTAGCCTCTGTTGGCCAGAAGCTGGGAATGAATGACAGGGAATGGATCACTTGCTGATTCTCTGTTCTGTTCATTCCCTCTGGGGCACCTGGCACTGGCCACTGTCGGAAGACAGGAGACTGGGCTAGATGGACCCTTGGTCTGACCCAGTAGGGCCATTCTTATGGTCTTATGTTATGTTCCCATTGAATTAAATGGTAACATTTCTTTTGACTTCCATGAGTGAAGTTTCCAGCCCCAAGTTTGTTAACTGTGTTTTAAAACACAGTTTGAGTTTCATTTATTGCAGACTTTGCTGGTAAAGTAAATTAAAACAAAGTAAATTCTCTTCTTCCTGAGTCGTCTGACAAGCAGGATGCATTTTTCTTAGGGCGTGTCCATATGAACAGTTAGTGCACTGCAAGATGGGGTGTAAATCAACCTTGCACTAACCTATCGCATCCTAACCATCCGTGTAGACCCTGCTCTACTCGGCAGCTTTTGCCGACAAAACAGTGGAGATGCACACACTACAAAGCTACTTTGGCTGGCAAAACTCTGCTGTTTTGCCGACAAAATAAAACCACCTTGCCAAGAGGCATAGAGCTTTCTGCGGCAAAGTTCAAACATCAAAGCATCAGTGTAGATGCTGCCGTTCATTATATCACCAGAACTGGCCTCCCCCAGTATCCCACAATGCCTGCCACGACTGCTTTGCTCACTGGTTTGAACTCAGCTGCCCTGCAGGCATGTGCCCCTCTTCTTTCAAAGCTCCAGGAGGTTCTGACAGCTGATCATGCCGCTCCACTTCATCAGCAAAGAGCAAATCATTCATGTGGAATCCTCCTGCTCTCCCCCGCACTATGAACACAGCAGCTGAAAATGGGCTCTTCAGTCTAGCAGACAAAGGTCTAACAAGGTCCAATGGCTGGAAGCTGAAGCTAGACAAATTCCGATTAGAAATAAGGCACAAATTTTTACCAGGAAGGGTAAATGACTACCAGAACAACTTGCCAAGGGCCACGATGGATTCTTAATCACTGGAACTTTTTAAATCAAGGTTGGATGTTTTTCTAAAAGATCTGCTCTATTTCAAACAGGAATTAATTCAGGGAAGTCCTATGGCCTGTGTTATATAGGAGGTCAAACTAGATAATCACTGTGGTTCTTTCTGGACTTATCTATGAAACTATGAATATCCCTGCTAAAAACTTACTTCTTCCACAAGGTCTGGAATTGGGGAAAATGGAAAATATTAGATGATGGAGTGGGGCATAAAAATAGCCAAGAGGAATTCTGAACTCCTGATCTCCTGGAGCATTTTGACTTTTTATATCTGATTTATTATTAACTCTTATGATTATTTGTATTACAGTCAGAGCCAGGGGCCACATCTAAGATTAGGGCCCCGTTGAGCTAGACACGGCAAAAACGCATAGTCCCTGCCATGAAAACCATCTAAATAATCAAGACAGGCAAAGGAAATATTATGATTACTTTTTCATTTTACAGGTTTCAGAATAGCAGCCGTGTTAGTCTGTATTCGCAAAAAGAAAAGGAGGACTTGTGGCACCTTAGAGACTAACTAATTTATTTGAGCACAATATTTTATTTGAGCTCAAATAAATTTGTTAGTCTCTAAGGTACCACAAGTCCTCCTCTTCTTTTTTCATTTTAAACTCTCTGGGACAGGGACTTTCTCAATGCTTGCGCATTGTCCAGTGCCAATCACATGGTGCTTGACAAATAATAAATAAAATTAAAATAATACATCTTTGCATACATCGTACCAGTGGGTACACATAGGCTTCTGGTGAACCTCATCGATGTGCCTGTATTTCTGTTGCCTTTCTTTATGCCAGAGTTAAATAGGAAATTTAAATAGGAAATGGTTGATTTTTCCAGTACTCAGGCTGATCGGGTGCTTTTTGGGAAGATTCTGAATGAGAGTATTTGAGATGGGAAGTTGAATTATGTATCAACTAATCCTCAATTTGACCTCAGTTGCACTAGAAAAAAAAATCTCAGTTGACCAAACCTGGTTTTAAAACATACATAAGTTTTGTCTTCAAATATGGCATGACATTTTGCTTGGAATAAAATAACGTTAGTACACGTTGTTGTCAGATGCCACCGGTGTGGTGCTCTGCTCTAATTGATGAAGATAACGGTCGGCTGTGTGCGTGTGTTCCCTCTGTGTGCTGCCCCGGCTCCGCAGATCACTGGGACAGGAGACCCCGAGAGAACCCCCAGTGACCACAGACTCTGATAAGGTTCGAAGGCACCTGGCCAGGTTTATGTCAAACGAAGCACAGGAACAGTTCCCCACAGACAGGGCTGGTGCAAGGATGTTTCGCGCCCTAGGTGAAATTTCCACCGTGCGCCGGCCCCCACCCCAGCCCACTCCGCCAGCTCCCAGCCGCGTTGCTCCGCTTCCCACCACCACCGCTGGTCAGTTCGGGGGAAGGCCTGACCTCTTCATCCAAGCCCCCTCCCCCAAGCGACAGTGCTGGGAGCTGGGGGAGTGGAGCGGCCTGGGTCCGGGTCGCTCTGCTTCTCGCTGCCACCGGTGAATGCGGGGGCTGGTAGATCCGATCCCTGCTGCCAGCGCCAGGCCCCCCGCTAATCCCCCACACTGCTCTGGGCCTCCCTGCCCTGCTGCTGTGCCCCACAGCTCCTGCCCCTGCAGCCCTGCAGCCCTTGAGCACAGCCTCCGCCCCAGAGGGGCTGGCCCCCCAGCAGAGCAGCTGCTCCCCCCACAGGGAGGGTGCAAGTGCTTGGGCTGTGTAGAGCACCACCATAGATAGGGACGGCCCTGCCTGTGCAAATCCATTTAGAGCCAAAGAGGTTACAAACATGTCCTTGAAGTCAGAATCTGAAGACAAAGGGAGTTGCACAGGTGTAACTGAGGAAGCAATATATCCAGCAGAACCTCTGGCACTAGTGATCACTTGTGAGATGGGAGGAACCCAGCTTGACAGTCAGAGACCAGTGTGAGTCTGAGGGGCTAATAGAGAAAACAGGCCATATTTTTAAAGATATTTAGGTGCCTAGTGGGATTTTCAAAAGTATGTAAGTGCCAAAAACCCATGACTAAATACTGCAGGTGCCTAAACTCACTCGGCACCTGTCATGGAATGCTAAACTGTATTATATTATCAAACCGTTAGGTGGCATACTGTGTAAAATACCCTACTTAAGCTAACCTCAGCCATACCTGGCAGAGTGTTAAAGGATCTTACACTGAACACGTCTGGAATGTACAAGCAAGCTCCATAGCCAGTCCACCTCTGGTACAGAGGGACATGACATGGTGTCAGGAGTAAACTAACAGAAAGAAAACACCAGCAAAGGCTGCAGACAGAAGGAACAGCACCAAACGTTGCAGGATCTCATCCACATGCCATTCTTCAATGCCCCAGAGAACTTCAGCTTTGACAAACCTTCACAATGAAAAGACCGGAAGCAGGATTTTGCTAGATTTTGCATTGCTACCAAACTGTATAAAGAAACTGGAGATATCCAGGTATTAACTTTAATTTATACGATGGGTAAGCAAGCATAGCGTAACTTTAAATCCTTTGGCTTTACTGAAGACAGTCATAAAGATGACTATGAAAGGGTTCCAGCTAAGTTTGATGCATTCTTTATACCTCAGAGAAATATGGTGTACGAAAGAGCATGTTTTCATCAGAGAATTCAAGGACCAGGGGAAAATGTTGAATGTTTTCTAAGAGTTCTGTATATATTGGCTGAAAAGTGTGATTTTTATGGGAGCGCAAATAATGAAAATATCAGAGACAGGCTGGTTATTGGGTTAACAGATAATAACTTTTCACAAAAAGAAAAGGAGGACTTGTGGCACCTTAGAGACTAACAAATTTATTTGAGCATAAGCTTTCGTGAGCTACAGCTCACTTCATCGGATGCATCAGCTCACTTCATCGGATGCATCCAATGAAGTAAGCTGTAGCTCATGAAAGCTTATGCTCAAATAAATTTGTTAGTCTCTAAGGTGCCACAAGTACTCCTTTTCTTTTTGCGAATACAGACTAACACGGCTGCTACTCTGAAACTTTTCACAGCAGCTACAAATGAAGAGAGCTTAACCCTTGTCACAGCTATACAGAGAGCAAAACAGTCAGAATTAGCCAAACAGAACAAAAGGCAGGAGCAATTTGAAAAACCTGAAGCTAACTTAGAAGCTATAAACAGACACTTGAGTGTTAAAAGTCATGATCATAAAACCCGGGAGGCAAGGAGAGAGAATGCCCAGGCTAAGAGGGACGAATTCCAGTCTACATGCACAAGGTGTGGAAAAGGTCCTATTCCAAAAGATGATGCATGTCCAGCCAGAGGCACATGGTGTAATAATTGAATGAAATATGGACATTTTGCAGCTGTTTGCCGCACCAAAGCAGTGAGACAATTGACTCATATTACAGACAACCCAGAGCCATTGTTTCTGGGATCTATCAGGTGTGATGATATAGAGCCTGTTTAGAGAGTGAAACTGAATATTCCTGGCAATGTTGTAACCATGACTGTCCCAGGGTATTAGAGAGACAAGGTGGGTGAGGTAATAGCTTTTATTGGACCAACTTACGTTGGTGAGAGAGACAAGCTTTCAAGCTACACAGAGCTCTTCTTCAGGTCTGGGAAATGTATTCAGAGTGTCACAGCTAAGTACAAAGTGGAACAGCTTGTTCCTTTAGTTGTGACGCTCTGAATACATTTCCCAGATGTGAAGAAGAGCTCTGTGTAAGCTCAAAAACTTGTCTCTCTCACTGACAGAAGTTGGTCCAATCAAAGACATTACCTCACCCACCTTGTCTCTTGAATATTCCTGGCAAGACTATTTACTTTAAAATAGACTCTGGAGCTGACCTCACAATCATCTCAGACGGGACTTACTATCACTTTCAACCTCTCCCTGAGCTGAAGTCACCTGACACAGCTCTGACTAACCCTGGAAGTATTCTGAACTGCCTGAGCCAGTTCACCAGGGAAACAAGTTACAAAGACAAAAGCTATGCATTCAGAGGACATGTGGTCAAAGGATCAGAGACCAACAACCTCCTCAGCCGTCGCGTGGCAGCCATGATCAGACTAATGAGAAAGGTGGAAGAACTTGATGGAGGATTTGATGATATTGGACTTTGGAAGGGAGATCCAGTACAAATCAACTTAAGAGACCAGGCTGAACCATACAGTGTGCAAAACCCCCAACTGGCGGTGAAAAGAGACCTTGGAAGAAACTAGCTGCAGAATCTCCTTCCTTAGAGGTTTTTTTAAGGTCAGGCTTGACAAAGCCCTGGCTGGGATGATTTAACTGGGAATTGGTCCTGCTTCGAGCAGGGGGTTGGACTAGATGACCTTCAGGGGTCCCTTCCAACCCTGATATTCTATGATTCTATGATTTATCTGAATTCAGGGGACATTATTACCTGGAAACAGATCTTAAGATGTTTAAAGAAAACTTTGTTTGACAGCAGTCTGTCTGGCAAGAAATCACTTATCAATAGTTGTGGCTGTGAAATCCCTCACTTCTTTATTGTTTTGTCTTTATGGTCCCCACTTCTCTGTTGTTTATCTGTATGATCTCGGTCTGGTTCTTTGATTGTTTG
This sequence comes from Eretmochelys imbricata, assembly GCF_965152235.1. Classification (NCBI taxonomy): domain Eukaryota; kingdom Metazoa; phylum Chordata; order Testudines; family Cheloniidae; genus Eretmochelys; species Eretmochelys imbricata. Next base: position 356,221,026 of record NC_135572.1, read on the forward strand.
TGTCAGTTGCATAACTAATTTTGTTGGGTGTAAATCAACTATGGTGGTGGTGACTGATTGGTTAAGGCAGGGGTCGGCAACCTATGGCACACGTGCCGAAGATGGCACCCGAGCCGATTTTTAATGGCACGCTGCTGCCTGCCAGGTCCTAGCCACTGGACCCGCTCAGCCTGCTGCCGAACCCAGGCCGGGACCCCATTAGGCAGCAGAGTGCCATTAAAAATCCTGCCCGCCCTGGCCCGCTCTTCTCCGTCCCACCCCCACCCCGCGGGGGCAGAGTGAAGAAGCTGGGTCCTGCCGGCTGCTGCTGCAGGGCAGGCAAGGTCCCTGCTCCCCCGCCTCTTCCCCCAGTGTGCTGGGGCCCTGCCCCTCCTCGCCGCCCATCAGCTGATGGCCCTTGTGAGGGAGGGGAAGAAGCGGAGCCGCAGCACGCTCACTGCCCCGGGGAGGAGGCGGAGAAGAGGTGGGGATGGGGCCTTGGGGAAGGGAGGGTGGAATCAGGGCTTATCTCCTCCAGCCCCCTGCCGTAAGTCGCTCAGGGCAAGGGGCTGGGAGCACCCCCATGACCCCAGCCCACACCCCCAGCCCTCTGCCCTGACCCCTACACCTCCCCCCCACACCCCAGCTCCCTATCCTGACCCCTGCACCCCCCACACTCCCAGCCCTCTGCCCTGACCCCTGCACCCCCGTCACACACACCCAGCCCTCTTTCCTGACCGCTGCACCCCCACACACCCCAGACCTCTGCCCTGACCCCCACACCCCACACGACTCCAGCCCTGACTGCAGCACCCCCCCACATACCCAGGCCCCCCACGACCCCAGCCCTTACTGCAGCACCCCCCCACATACCCAGCCCCCCACACTCCATGCCCTGACTCCTGCACCCTCCTCACACACACCCAGCCCCCTGCTCTGACCCCTGAACCCCCCACACATTCCCAGCACTCTGCCCTGACCCCTGCACCCCCCACATTCCCACCCCCACCCTGAGCACCAAACGGGAGGTCCTGCACCCCTCGCGCCAAATGGGAGCTGCCCAGGTAAGCACTCCACACCCAAACCTCCTGCCCCAACCCTGAGCCCGCCCCCCCTTTCTAGCTCCTGGCCAGACCCTGCACCCCAACCCCCAGCTTGTTCCTTCACCCCCAGCCCTGTGCTCAGTGCACCCCCAACCTCAGCTCAGTGCAGAGAGAGAGGGCTGGGATCCCAGACCAGCAGCGGGCTGAGCGGGGCCGACAGCCAGGACCCTGGCTGGCAGGAGCCGGTGGACGGAACCCCAGACTGGCAGCGGGCTGAGTGGCAGCAGGCTGAGCCACTCAGCCCACTGCCGGTCTAGGGTCCCGGCCGCCGGCCCTGCTCAGCCCGCTGCCGGTCCGGGGTCCCGGCCGCCGGCCCCGCTCAGCCCGCTGCCGGGCCGGGGTGCCGGCCGCCGGCCCCGCTCAGCCCGCTGCCGGTCCGGGGTGCCAGCCGCCGGCCCCGCTCAGCCCGCTGCCGGTCCGGGGTGCCGGCCGCCGGCCCCGCTCAGCCCGCTGCCGGTCCGGGGTCCCGGCCGCTGGCCCCGCTCAGCCCGCTGCCAGTCCAGGGTCCCGGCCGCCGGACCCGCTCAGCCCGCTGCCGGTCTGGGGTCCTGGCCGCCGGCCCCGCTCAGCCCGCTGCTGGTCTGGAGTCCCGGCCACTGGCCCCGCTCAGCCTGCTGCTGGTCTGGGGTTCTGGCTGCCGGCCCCGCTCAGCCCGCTGCTGGTCTGGGGTTCTGGCTGCCGGCCCCTCGCCAGCCGGGGTCCTGGCCCCAGGCCCCGCTCAGCCTGCTGCCGGCCTAGGTGATCGGGACCCCAGATTGGGAATGGGCTGAGCGGGCCGGCGGCATAAGATCAGCATTTTAATTTAATTTTAAATGAAGCTTCTTAAACATTTTGAAAACCTTGTTTACTTTACATACGACAATAGTTTTGTTATATAATATATAGACTTATAGCGAGAGACCTTCTAAAAACGGTAAAATGTATTCCTGGCACGCAAAACCTTCAATTAGAGCAAATCAATGAAGACTCGGCTCACCACTTCTGAAAGGTTGCCGACCCCTGGGTTAAGGGATTGTTTTACAATACAGTAGGATTGGTTAGAGAATTGTTGAGTAATATTTTAGTAAAATGATTGGTTAGGGTACAGCTAAGCAGGACTCCAGATTCACTATATAAACTGGGGTCCAAAAGGAAGTTCTTTGGCACCAACTCCAGGACACAGCTCCAAGATCAGAGCTGCCAGGCCTCAGCACCCTGCCAATCACACCGTGCAGAAACTGGAGTCCTCAGATGACCTGATCCTGACTGGCCACCAAGAAAAGTTCATCGGCCTTATTGGGAGTGGTGAGTGTTGTGTGCTTCGTGTGTGCATTCTGATGTGGTGACTGTTAATAAACAGAGGTTAAAGATATTCCTGTGTAAGGCTCTTTCACGGGTAAAAGACCCCGTAAACCTGCAAAAGAGTACACCCTGAGGCCTAGGAACTGGGAAAGGGTGGGGTGCCTAAATTTACAGGGTTACGCCTTGAGCCCATGGGAGGGTAAAGGTGGGTTCCCTAGAGTGTGCAGGGGCGACTGGTTTGTATAATTGTTGGTGGTGCCCAGAATGGGTCCAAGTCCTGTGCAGCCCCCCCCCCCGCCCCGCACCACCTGCCTAAGGCTCTGGGAGGGAGTTTGGGTTCAGGGTCTGGGCTGGAGCAGGGGGTTGGAGTGCGGGGAGGGGCAGGGGGGACTCTGGGAAGGCATTTAGGTGTGGGGTGTGGGCTCTGGGCTGGGGCAGGGGGTTGGGGTGCAGTTGGTGGTGTGGGGGCCAGGCTCTGGGAGGGAGTTTGGGTGCAGGGTCTGGGCTGGGGCAGGGGTGCAATAGAGGGTGTGGGGGGCAGGCTCTGGGAGGGAGTTTGGGTGTGGGGTCTGGGCTGGGGCAGGGGTGCAATAGGGGGTGTGGGGGGAAGGCTCTGGGAGGGAGTTTGGGTGTGGGGTTGGGCAGGGGGTTGGGGTGTGGGATGGGGTGCAGGGGGCAAGCTCTGGGAGGGAGTTTGGGTGTGGGATCTGGGCTGGAGCAGGGTGTTGGGGTGTGGGAGAGAGTGAGAGGTGCTGCACTTACCTCGGGCGGCTCCCAAAAGCGACCAGCACCCCCCTCTGGCAGCAGCTCCTAGGCGGGGGCCCAGAGGGGTCTCCATGCGCCGCTGCCCGCAGGACCCACCCCCACAGCTCCCATTGCTGCAGTTGGCAGAGTTGGCACTCGGGGCGGGGGCAGTGTGTGGAGACTCCCACACACACATGCAGAGACGTGCTGGCCGCTTCTGGAAGCGGAGCAGGCAGGCAGGAAGCTGCCTTAGCCCTGTTGTGCTGCTCGTGGTGGCAGTGGGGGCCTCGGGCCCTTTTAAATTGCCCGGGGGTGGCAGGTGGGGCTGGGGAAGAGACCTGGCCCCGAACTTTGGTGGAGCCAGGCCCCTGTGCTCTCATATTGGTGGAGCACGGGCACCACGGGCCCATAGAACTCGTGGCCCCTGAGCGTGCGTGTAACAGAGAATTTTGTGCGGGTAACACTGATGGGAAGACAAACCAGAACGACTGTTCCAGTAAGATCCTATCTCCAGCCACGCAGAGAGCAGCCAAAGTGGATAAAAGGGTTTCTGAACACTTTAACAACAGACATCAGGCCGAGAACTGCTGGGTCTCAAACCCGGTGACCGGGTTTGTGCCAAACTGGATGGAGAAGAGGGAGGGACAACTGCAGCTGTCGAGAAATACAAAGAATTCAGGGCCCAGATCATGTGACTGAGACTGCCAGTGAAGAGTGAAATAGAAACTGTTGACATCTGCAGTTTGTTACGCAGAAAGAAGAATCAACAGGTCAAACGCTACAGACTGTAGGTGCAGAACGAGATGACGAAGATTCAAGGATTCCAAACCGTCATTGCAACTAGCAGACGGCCAGAGGCCCAAGTTGTTACGCATTCAGGTCGTGAAATTCGAAAACCAGCACGATTCAGAGACACTTGACAGCCTGAGCCGACCTGAACTTGAAAGAGAGCGCGACAGTGTAAATACTGTATGTGGTAGGAATGCAGAACTGACAAGGAATGCAGATGTAATCGGAGGCTAAACTGTGTTATACTCTTCCACTCCAAGGTGGTGCTCGGTGCTAACCTCAGCTAGGCCCCAGGGTACAGTCAAGCACCTGACGATGAACGCCGCTGGAGCGTACAAGCAGCGGGTGAGAGCTGGATTCGGGTCAAAGAGGAAAGGCCCGCTTGCTGAAAGGCAGGAATCTGCTTTCTGTAGCAGGAATGTTACAAGACATGGAGAAGCGTAAGTCACTTAGGAGGGTCTGGAGACTTGGGCTGAAGTCGACTGGATTTATCACAGATATTCCCAAGCCAGGAATGCAGCTGGGGCAGCCATCACAGCATCCTCTGGCTTCCCACTAGTGCTGGCCCACAGTGCATCTCATGGAAGCTTCTTTGACTGACGCGGTGCTTCCTCTCCTACAGCAGAGGTCGCTGTGTCCCACTAGCCACGCTGGTGCGACCTGTCAGTAGGACAGGGATGCTGAGATAAGAGAGGTTTCAGAGTAGCAGCCGTGTTAGTCTGTGTCCGCAAAAAGAAAAGGAGGACTTGTGGCACCTTAGAGACTAACCAATTTATTTGAGCCTAAGCTTTCGTGAGCATCCGATGAAGTGAGCTGTAGCTCACGAAAGCTTAGGCTCAAATAAATTGGTTAGTCTCTAAGGTGCCACAAGTCCTCCTTTTCTTTTTGAGATAAGAGAGTGGATTGGATTTGAGAAATCACTGCTGATGGCTTTCAGAGGGAACCCCAAACCAGAGCTGTGACCGCTCAAGGCCCTGAGAGATCCCCCGGCAGTTTTCATCAGAGTGGAGGAGTTAACCGTGTTGTTTCCTCCTCTTCCCCATCAGAAAGCCCTGCTCCAGGAATTGCAGGCTACCTCCAAAAGTCTCTGTTGGATACAGGGTTCCTATTCACAGCCTGCTTTAAACTGTTGCTGTGCAATGTTAAACAGCTTCCACGTTCCACCCCAGAAGTGACTGCATTGCATCAGTTGGTGAAGTGATCCCTCTGGCCAAACAATCAGTGTGTGAGTTCAGTGGTCCCGCTGTGTTTCAAGATCTGCTTTATTCTCCATTGGGCTCCAACAGGCAGCCTCTGGTGCATGACAACAAGCGTTTCCCAGCACCCTGCCCAGACTCTCTGCTTGGGAAGCTCAGCCCTTAAAGGCATGACCCCTCCCCTGCATCCAAACACCACAGAGCAATTTGCAAATATTTTGTTAATACAAATTGCAAGTTTGCTTTGGGACTATTCCTCGTGCCACACAGAGATGCACTTTAATACTACAACATTTAGGCACTTGAGCAAAACCAAAGGTATTTGTTATTCACAAGTGTTCAGAACACCACAGGGTTTGTTCATGAAACCTGCAAGTTTCACAGGTTTTAGCTTGAATGATTAGTCATCTGGAAACTCGTACTGGAAAGTTTTTTTTGTCTCCCATTATCTGCTGGTTTTCATTCGTTAGTCTCATGTTTAAAATGTTGCAGACATCTGTTCAGGGAGCGCTAGCCACACCATGTGATTTAGGTGACCAGTCACAGACCACAAAGAGCGAACAGTGGCCACTACCTGCTGGCAAACAAGCCATCGCTTGCCATTTGTGTGCGTAAGCTCAGTGTATGACTAACTAATGTGTGCACAGAAGTCGGTATTGGGTCATGAACAATTTGTGAACAGAAAGAAGGGCCAAATGCATCAGAGCATATTTCCAGCAAATAATGTGTCCCGCTCACCTTGTCCGTCTGGTTTATACAGATCTTTGGTGGGACTCTGCGGGGAGACAGGTTATAATAGATGCCTGGCCTGACGCTGGGGGGATGAGCAGGGATGCGGACAGGGAAATGACCAGCACTGCTTTAGATCAACGAAGAACCTCCACCTGCTAAATCAGGGCAGGATGTCACCTTTCCCTCAATGAGTTCAGCAGAACAGAAGCCAGGAGTGTGCAGGAAACCCCCCTGAATTGAGACTCGTGGGCTGGGGGATGGCTTGCTTTTTACACTGGGGCAGGCTGCAGCATGGACTCTGGAATCGAGTACGTCCGGTTAACTGGAGAGTAAACTCATGCCGGCCATGGAAACATGCAATGCAGCAGGAGGCAGCTGAGGGTGTTACTGCCCTGGGGCAGGGGGATGGCTTTTAATTCTTCTTCTTCTTTTCTTCCAGGAAGTCCAGGCTCCTGCGGGCGACAATCCATGTAAGTACCCAGCCACCTTTGCACAGTGTTTGCTTTGCAGAGCGAACCCCTGTCTGACCCGAAATTGGAGCGCGAATGGACAAACAGGTGCCTGGAGTAGAGCTGAGGACATGAGGAGCCAGCCCAGCCCACTGACCGGCCAAGTCCTTGATGCTGACTCTGACTAATGACACTCGACTGTCTGGTGTGCAATGCCAAGACCGATGGTTTAAAGGAGGCAGCTCTGGAGGGTCACTTCACATGGGGTATTGCTATGTGAACCCAAAGGGAACGGCAGGTAAGAGGGAGGGTTTGGGTGGCTCTGGGGCTGGGGAGATGCCCTGAGAGAGATCCTATTCCCTTGCTGCGCTGTCCTCCCAATGACTGCTCCACTGAGGGGGAGGGTGGGGCTAGCCTGAGATCAACCAGACGAGGGGGGCTCCTGCTAGGGTTTGGAGCTCTGACCAGTCGGGGGTTTTGCAAACCATATTTGCATTCACTGGGCTTTGTGCTTTGTCATTTGAATCCCAGCCCCCCTGGTCTATCACGTATAAAACACGCTTTCTAGCTACGTGAGGTGCCTGTGCTTTGTGTTAGGGACAGAACAGTGGATAGTTATTCCCACCCCTGCTTTCTTTCCAGCCGTGAGTTTGAAGCGCGCAGCCTGGATCTGAAACCGGGCTAAGTGAGATCATCAACCCTCACGCTAGAGGAGTCCCCTGCCTCAGTCTTTTATTTCTCTGAGGTCACTGCAGTGCAGCTGAGGTCCTTCCTTAATACCAGGCAGCTTTGAATTGCAGCGTGAGGGGGCCGCTCTCAGCCCTGGGTTTAAGATGGAGACTCGAGAGCGGATTGCTGGGACCCGCAGGGCCGCCAGGGGAACTTTCTGTAATATTGTTGGCAGTGACTCTGGGCGGGGGAGAGCTACCCCACGGGTGCAGAACTCTTAAAAAGCTGCTCCTGGGGCAGAGCAGGAGACACCAGGTGCGTGTGTTGTTAGGATATAGATATTCAGGCCTGTCTGCAAAGGCCTAGACTCTAAGAATTTAGGTGTATTCTTATCACTTGGCTAGTTCTAGAGGTATAAAACAGAGAATCAAAATCACTGTCTGCTGGTGTAAAGGCCTTCTCTCACTGTCACAGTCTGAGGCCCTGTGCTTAGGCTAAGGCCTTTGGCTAAGCAGCAGAGGCAGCCATAAGCTGGGAAGCGACCGGTCACATTCTTACAGTTAGAATTGGTTAGTTAAATTTCAGTAAAATGACAGGTTAAGGTTTAGCTAAGCAGAACTCAAGTTTTACTATATAGTCTGCAGTCAATCAGGAAGTAAGGGTGAGCATGGGAATAGGCAATGGGGGGTGGGGAATTGGAATCATGTTTAGCTAAGGGGGGGATGGGAACAGGGACACAGGTATAAGGCTCTGTGGTCTCAGAGCTGGGAAGGGGGACACCGAGGAAGGAAACTGGAATCATGCTGGCTGGAAGTTCACCCCAATAAACATTGAATTGTTTGCACCTTTGGACTTCAGGTATTGTTGCTCTCTGTTCATGCGAGAAGGACCAGGGAAGTAAGCGGGTGAAAAAATAAGCCCCCTAACATGTGTCACGTAAGGTAACTGTCTGGGTGGGATGAATGGCTGCAATCCACCCATTTCAACTGAGAGTCTGGAAAGACAATGGGAACCCCAGAACTGAACAAGTAACATCTAACGAGGGGAAAGTCTGACAGGCAGAAGGTGTGAACCCAGCCTGGGTCTGCAGGACAATGGACCGAGAGGTGACTGGAGGCTGGGATAAAAGCTGGCCCTTGGAGACACCAGCTCATGTGGGACTGGGAGACAGACAAGGACAGGGACAGAGTGAGGAAACCAAGATGTTTTCTTCAGGAACATGGCTGAAGGGATCCCTGCCTTGGCCAGTCTGGACAACCTCTTAACCTTTGGTTCTCTGTGGTGACCTAAGGACTTCCCAGGGCTATGTTGCAGTTGACTAATAAACCCTACTTTATTTGGAAAGGGCTGCCTGGTGTCACTGCAAATACTTGCAGAGGTGCACTGGCCCCTGGAGAGCGGACAACTCTCACAGCACAGGCTGGAGCCCAGGGGCTCAGCCTTGGGGCTGCTCAGGCCGGGTGGCCTCCCCTTAAGAAAGAGTGGGAGCCCTGGGGTGTCTGTCACAGTGAAGCAGTTCCTCCAAGGGGCTGTTTTAAAGCCAGGGCGTAACATCCTGTGGGGCCATGACACCCGTGCTCTCATTCAGCGCTTCATGAGGTAAGATTCAAGTATTGAGTTCACCTAGCAGTTCTTGTCATGGGGGTTTTTGTGGGCTCCCGTGCTCGTTCTGTGGTTCCCGTCTCGCTGGTTTTCCATGCAATTTGCCTTTCTCCCGGGCAGGACAGGTGTGGAGTCTTCCTTTAGCTCCCCTTCTCCTCAGGATGCTGCCATCTTGAATTGCCTGACCCCAGCTGAGAGAGACACATGGCAGAGGTGAGGTTCAAGACTGCAGGGCACCTCCCTTCTAGCTAGTCCCAGGGAGTAACACAGCTGCCTTAGCAACTCAGCCCCTGCGCAGCCCCCGCTCTCTGCAGGAGTCGCTACAGAGCTGTGGCTCTCAACCTATTTACCACAGTGGGCCGCATCCAATACTACCGCTACGGCCCTGCGGAGGCCACATGGGCTGCAGCGCTCTGCTGATTGGGCCACAAGTGGCCCGCGGGCCGCAGGTGGAGAATGCCAGAGAAGACAGTGATTGCGGAAGTTTGATGCTGACTGAATCCCTTTGCATCTTGGAGTACGTTAGTCGTGGCTCTTCCGGGCTCCAGCTCAGTCAGGGGTTGGGTAAGGGCGCGTAGCTGTCTGGGTGGTTATATTTTCCCATAAGCTTTTTTAGGGTCAAGGAGCCATTTGCAGGGCTATAACACAACCTCTGGTAGTGCAGTTCCTAGCTGGTGGAAAGAGAATGAGGAAACCAGCTCTCCTGCCATTTCACCCCCACAAATAGCTCCCTACAAGTAAAAAGAAAAGAATATCCTGGAATTTGTGCGTTCCCCTCACAGGGTATCAGCATTGCTGCACAATCCAAAGCGACAGCCCCCGGGATGGACATCTACCCCTACAACAGATACAGGAGTTGTGACAAAGTGGGAACTTTCTTAACGTTTTGCATGAATATGGTGTGTGCCTCAGTTTCCCCCATATGGTGCACAAGTATCTAGGTGCGGGGGCAAAGCTGTGTGATCTTGCAGAGGCCCTAGCGGGCAGCTGTGAGTGCCATATAGCTACTGGTGCACAGACAGTGGCCAGCGCTCTGTCCTGCAACTGATTGCTTGGCCCATCCTCTGCAGGAGCCAGCTGGAGGTGTTTGAGAACAGAGAGAGAGAGAGAGGTGGAGCCCAGGTGACCTGTTTGCCTGGGAAAGAGACGAAGGAAGGAGGACGGGCAATGGGGCACGACTGAGGGTGGGCTGCTGGAAGCTGGTCAGGCTCCGGGTTGGGACTCAGTGGGAGAGCCCAGGGCTCTCGCCGCCCCCAGGATGGACTTTGCTGCAGGTTCCTGTTTCTGTGCAAACAAAACTCTGTTCTATGCTATGTTCCAACTGATTAATAAACCCTCCTGTGTCACACGCTGGCTGAGCCACCTCCGACTGTGGAGCTGGGGTACATGGGGGCATGAGGCTGCCCCAGGTGTCCCAGCCAGGTGGACTCACTGTGGGGAGCATGGACGGGGGGCTGAACGCTCCGAGGTCAGACCCAGGAGGCGCTGTAGCTAAGAGGGCTTGCCCTGGTGAGAGCGCACCCTGAGGGGTGTCACACTGGCCCAGGGTCCTGTGGGACCTCTCAGAGAGTGGTGCCAGAGTCCCAAGCCGGGGCACCCATGACAGGAGCGATGAATGCGTTAGTTAGCACCCCCTCAGCTCGCTACAGAAACTACAAGGTGGCTCACTGGCCGCAGAGGGCTGGGAAAGGGCTGACAGCTCCTCTCCTCAGAGCTACGCTCTCCCACTCCTGCAAACAGAGCAAGGAAGTAACAGAGCTTCAACCAGGAGCAGGAGGCTATCCCTGCTTCCAGCCAGCGTCTCTCGCCAGCAAGCCATCCCTGGTTCACCACCGGCAAGAGCAGGTCTGACGAGATTTAGTGGCTCCCTGAATAAGCCCGACTCCTACAGCTTGACTCCGACTGTCAGGGGATGCCATGCAGGAGACAATCCAGTCTCAACAGTGGTATCAATGTCACTTCCCAGTGAAAGGCAGAGACTTCACAGCAGGGAGAGGAGGAATAAAAGCTTGTTCGAGACACAGTGTCCAGGTTGTGGAGTTTTTATTTTACAGGGAGGTCGTACTGGGCACTAGCAAGTTATAGACAGGCTCGGCTGTGCTTCGCGTCCAGTGCCTTAGACAGAACCATCCAGCTACACTTGTTTTTCCTGTTTGGGTGGTCACCTGCCCTGGTCTCCACATGGCTCTGACAGAGCCATCTGAGGACGGGTTTCGACCCTCCCCTAGGAGGCCAATTCCAGAGCAGCCATTACTGCCCACCTCACTCTGCCATCTGGGTCCCTGTGCCACTGTCAATCCACAGAGCTTCCCATGCTTCAGGATTTTGAATGGGTGATTACAAACCCCTTTGGGAGGGGTTAGAGCAGCGGTCCCCAGAGTGCAAGCACAGTTCTTTGCCTAATGTAGTCAGTACATGGTCATCCTCAGCTTGACTACACCCAGTGCAGACTGCATGGCCTGCTCCAGGTCCAGCATGCAATGATGGTCTTGCTTGGCTGAAGATGAAGCACTGAGTGCTCAGACAGGGAGTGTCTGGAGGCCACATCCATATTGTCATGATGAAGAGGGCTGCGTTCTGCTCCACTCTGCTGCGTATTAGCTCAGGCTGCTGGCAAGCTGCCAGCGGGACAGTGCACCTGGAAAGACGTCCAGGGGCATCCAGAGTGAAGCTTGTCTCACTGCCTGTCAAAGTGATTTTGGTCTCCTGCCTAAACCTTCTGAGCTAATGGTGTCTTTGACTGTATGTTGACTTCTACTAATCTGAAGGCTTGGAGCACCACAGCCAGCTGCAAACAAATGCCTTTCAGGATGTCGATAAGAGGATAAGTCAGGTTCCGGACACTGCAAAGGACATTCAATAGGAATAGCAGCAGGGGCTGCAGGAGGCTGTTAAACACGCCAACCAAGAAGGGCTTAAGAACGTGATCTCCTACAGTTGTCAGCAGGCCCACCACCAAGACCTGGAGGGAGAAGATGGATTTTGGTTAGTTGTTTACAGAGTTATTTATATAGCTGAATATATTCACTAACCAGCAGTATGTACTGTATCCAGCCAGGTGTAATGGAACTGCTGAGTTTATGAATAATTCGTGCAGGACAGTCCACTAGCAAGGACCCTGTGAACAGACCAACCACTGAGGTTGATGGTATCCAGATACAAGCTCAGGCTGGAGGGAAGTTCTCCATGCTGAGAAGGGGGAAAGCAGACTGAAGAGGCCAAGAGATTGAGGGTAGAAGGAACAGTTGAGAAATCTCCATTTGTCTCCACCACAGAAAACGATAGCCTCTGTTTAGTACAGAAAAATCCAAAGTCACAGCAAAGGTGAAACTTCCCCAGGTATTACAGAGCATTGGTAACCGCTCTAGGGGTTAAGATGAAAACTAGCTTCCCATTACAAGCCTGGTTTTCAACCCCTTAATCCAAAGGAGCAGATCCTTTTGAAACTCTATATGACACATCTCATCCCAGGGTAGAATCTGACTGAAGTACTGGAAGGGAATCAGGAGTTTTATTCTTAGGGCTGTAAACATTTTTCCATCATTGACTGTGACAAATTTCCATCCCTTTTCCTAAGCTAGCTTTGGCTCATTCGTCTCCCAAACAGCTGGGCCTCCAACCTCCAGAGCCGCTTTGCTGCCTGAGCAGAGGCACCTTTCGGTGTTTGGGGAAGTGACGGATTTATAGCAGGGTTTTGTTTGAGAATTTCTTAATGTTTGTGTTTTGAATGTGAGATTCTTCATAATCTGCATTTCTCTGTCTAGACAACGTGGGGGATCAAGATACTAGTCTTCCTTTAACTCCTTTTCTGGAAAGCAGGGAGAGCTTCCAAGCATGGCATGTTTGCTTGTCTTAGACTGGACAGTTCTTTTATGAATCAATTTCTTTGGTTCCCAAAACCAATCATGCAGGTAAAATTAGCCAAATGTTGGAAGTCCCTGAGCCCTCCAATTCCTAGAACACACCCTTCTCTCAAAGGGAAGAGGAGTTCCAGACGCGCCGCAGACTTTGAGAACGTTCCTGAGGCTATGCAGCAAAGGCCACTGGCCTCAAAAGCCACAGACTCCACAGGGGTTATCCTCTTTTCTATATAGGAAAGTAGGTTGTGCTCCCTGAAGGCCAACATATCTCTGGACCCCATTTATCCCGCCCCCTGCGCTGGGAGTTGTTGACTTCACTATTTAGGCTAGGGCTTAGGTTACAAAGGAACCAGCACTTATAGAAGAAGAAAGTGGGATACATACACCCCGCATAGAAGACCTACTGCAAGAGGGTCAGCTCAAGGAAAACCTCTCCCCACTGAGATGGTAGAGGGTCCACCAGCCACGATGCTTCACTCACACAGAATCCACCCTCTCCTGCATACTCAAACATCACAGAAAAGCATGTTTTGGTTAGAGTTTGGCAAGTACTTAAAAGAAGCCATGTTGATAAAGCAGAGTCAGGACTTTCATTTTTGGGTTTTCCATTTCTCCTCTTCATCCACCCACAAACCTAAAGCCACCCCCTGTAGCATCAACTCCTAGGAAAGTTCTAGGGAACATCCTGTTTCCTTCAGAGGACTGAAGTTGTGCCCACCTCTACCAATACAGTCCCACATTATGTCTGGGCAGACTATGGTTTTAAATTGAGTTGGGATAGGCCAAAGGCATGTGACCAAAAAAGGATGAGGTCATGAGAAAGAAGAGCTAGTATATTAAACTTACAGTGACCATTGGAAATACCAGTGTTCTCTTATTTAAGGATTGGGCTAAAGTAATAGACATAAAACACAGTTGATTGGGTACCAGGTGCAGTAAATAATTGGATATAAAAGAAAATCTTTCATCTGGCCTTAGGTAAGAGCTGATACTTGGCAATGACATCACTTGTTTGTTAAAGTGTACTGAAAAGTAAACTCTTAAAGGGTTCATTGCAAATACCTGCCTGACCATGCTGGAGCTGACCTATACGGGTCTACGCACCCCATTTGTGAGTATCTTGCTCAAATGTTTGTAAATGTTTTGTTACTGTTTGGATGTAGTAAATTACTTAATTAGTTAGGCATGTTCAGAGCAATTTCGGCCTCTAGTTTAACAAAGGAAAGTAAGGTTAAATCAGTGTCATGGTCGTACCCTGCAACAGTGAGGATGATGGAACCCCACCATCACAATCTGATCCACCTAGGGTGCTGCCAGAGGTGCCTTTCAAGGAGCAGGGAGGCCAGTGGAGCTCTGGGAAGGGCCCTGCTCACCTGGAACACTGATTTGCCGAGAAAGCGGACCAGCTCAATAAGGAAAACAAGGACCACGTTCATCAAGATCCTCAGCAGGCCAAAGAATTCCCTCAGGTTTTGCTGAATCACCTTCTCAGAGCTGCCAAATGGAGAGGAAATACAGGTTCTCACGCTGGCAGGAAAGACCAGGCTCTTTGGGAATGAATCATGCTAGCTCTGCCCTGGGTGTTACATCAACACAGAACTACTGTAAGAGTAAAATGACCCCCGAGCCCCACCTACCCACACTAGGGGCCAACGTTTTCAAAAGTAGGTGTTGAGCTCCATATTCAGGCACTTAAATAAGTGGCCTCATTTTCAAAGATGCTGAGCACTCATCACCCAATGAGCCTTGTGGGTACTTGGCCCCTCTGTCGTCAGGCTGCTTATTTAGGTGTCTAACTTTAGGTATCCAAGAGTCAAAGCTGTGGTCAGGAGCTTGAAGAACCCCTTCCCCCATCCCCATCCTGCATTTGATTAAGCTGCCCAAGGGCCCAGAGCAAGTCAATGGCAGAAGCTGGAACAGAACACGGAGTCCTGATTCCCAGTCCCCTCTTCTAGCCACACTCCCCTTCACATACACAAAACCTGTCTCAGCCTCCGACCTTTCAGCTAAAAGCAGCTAGATTATTTTAGTCTTTCAATATTACTCTTTATTAGCTAGCTGGACAGGTTGTTCACGAGCAATGCAAAAAGTTCTTCCCCCTGGGCTGAGCACAATTCCTCCACAGCACAGTGCCCTGCTCATCCAAGAAGGGAGAAGTCAGCTCTCAGATCTAAATAAGTCTCTCACACGGCAATCTGGAGTACTACCGACAGGCACCATCAGAGAGGATGAACGATTCCATAGCTTATAGGGAAAATCCAAGTCTTAACTAGCCCTTACCATTGAAAACTGCTCATCTATGAAAAAGAACGTTATCTTGCAACAGCTCATAGATAGCCTTCATGTATTACTGCAATGGTATAAGAGATCGTTATTTGTGGTGGTGGTAAAAATCTCTCCGCTGCATTGTGCAATACTTTCACCAGCCTACCTTCTTCAAACATTCTGTTCAATAATTGTCCTGTGACAGTAACGGCCAGAGCAGGATGCCTGACTCTGCCATTCAGCAATTTGACTGAGAAAGAGATGCATCCTCGCTGGCTCAAAATGATTCGTTCCTTTACATCAGGAACAATAGGAGGCTCTGGAGGCTGGCCAGCTCAGGGTAATGGGTTATGAAGACTTCCATCTCCTGGTAACTAGCGAACCAGTGACCCAGAGTTGCTACCATCTGCTGGGAGCTCAGTGGCCCGCCAATGTGATACAGCGGTCTAAGTTGGAGTCCCCATTACAAAAGACACCCAGGAAATGCACTGGCCTCATGTTAGGTTGCCTCAGAGAGAAGCTGGGTACAGATGTGCTGTATAGGGCTAGATATCATTAGGGTTATTGCACCCAGAATCCTAGCGGTGATCTTTCTCAGAATCATAGAAATGTCGGGCTGGAAGGGACCTTGAGAAGTCATCAAGTCCAGCCCCGCCCCCCGCCCTGTGGCAGGACCAAATACACCTAGATCTTCCCCAACAGGTGTTTGTCTAACCTGTTCTTAAAAGCCTCCAATGACAGGGATTCCACAAATGCCCTAGGAACCCTATTCCAGAGCTTAACTGCCCTTAGAGTTAGAAAGATTTCCTAATATCGAACCTAAATCTCCTTTGTTGCAGATTAAGGCCAGTACTGCTTGTTCTGCCAATAGGAGACTTGGAGAACACTGATCAGATCCCGCCTCAGCCGTCTTGTCTCAAGACTAACCATGCCCAGTTTTTGAACCTTTCCTCACAAGTCAGGTTTTCTAAACCTTTGATCATTTTTGTTGCTCTCCTCTGAACTCTCTCCAACTTGTCCACGTCCTTCCTAAAGGGCGGCACCCAGACCTGGGACACAGAACTCCAGCTGAGGCCCTGCCGAGCAGGACAATGACTTCCCGTCTCTTACATACATTTCCCTACCTTTCCAGGGCAGAGTTGAGGTCAGCGAGAAGGGGCTGGGGAAGAAGACACCCTTGCACTGCTACTGCCTTCACTGTACCAAAGAAGTGCAATTTTCAGGGCCACTAGTCAACGGTCCATTCATTTTAGAAGGGAAAATAAATAAATAATTTGAGACAGCTGCAGGCGGGGACTTCCCACAGGACAGCGAGTGCTGGTTACCTTTCTGCCAGCTTCATCATGTAGGCTCTCTCACGATCTTGCTTCGGCTGGTAATAATGTCTGTTTCCATAGTCAAAGCAGTACATGCAGCTGGAAGAGCCAAAAGCGACACAGTTGTTGGGGACCCTGGGGCATGGCCACTCGGTAACTCGAGGGGATGGAACACCACGAGTGTTGATGAAGCCCCCTCGCACGAGGCCCAGGTGTCCTTGGCTCCCCCTCCCGCCAGGAGGCACTCGCAGCAGCTCTGCGTACTAAGCCCAAGTGTCCTTGGCCCCCCCGCCTGGAGGCACACACAGCAGTTATGCTGAGAATCTGCAACAATATGCTGCAGAATCAGGCTGCCTGAAACTAAGCAAGGCCAAACAGGGCAGATATGGACGAACAATGCTGAATAAAGCAGCTTTATGTATAGTTTAACAAATGATACAGAGAACCAGGGAACTAGCTGGGAACTGGATTGGCTGGCTATATGGATACTTGGGGCAGCTTGCTATTGGATAAGTATGCTGGGAAAAAGGATGTATAAAAGCCTGTGTAACTTCCTGCTCTGCCTACAGGATTTGAGATTCAAATCTCCCTGTACCTATTTGAAGCTTCAAATAAACTTTTCTGCGTCTCCACCCCCTTGTGATTATTGGGTGCAGCACACCGGGTAACGAACCACTCAAGCTGTTGTTCAGCCTCTCGGCACTGGGTGCCGGCAACACAGTGAACACCCACAGTGTGCAGCTGGCTGCCTTTCACACTGTGAAAGCCGTCAGAACAGGCATCCCAGACGCTCCAGAGCCACCATTATCAACAAACAACGTTGCACACTAACTCTGGATGGACGGGGGGGGGGAGGGGGAAGGGGAAGGGAGGAAGCTCTATGCGGCAGGCACCACAAAGATGTCCACAGACCATGCTATTAATGGAGGGGAGTGTGCCCTCTAATGGCACAACAGAGAAGTGCTCTAGCAAGGCCCTGTGCACAGAATTTTTTGTCCAAAAGGTTTTTCTCAATAGTTTTAACAAACATCTACTTAAATGGTGATTATCTGAAAAGTGAGGGGGGAGGGTGGGAATTCCACGGTACTGTCCCTCAGTGACTCAACAAATGTATTCAGTTTGCCAGTAAAGATGTTTCCCGCCCCCGCATCGCCCCCGCATCCTCCCCGCAACTACCAGTTCTGCAAAGTTCCTTGATAATAGAGAGTCAAGCTGGTCTCTTTCCATCCCATGGGCCCCCCCACCAACAGTTCTACAGGCTGAATTATGTTCTCACTGACATCTGTGCCACTCCATTAGCTGCTTGCACAGGTGTAACTGTCTGGAGCTTAGCAAACCATTCTGTTGCTGACACCTGAGAAGGAAAAGACTCCAGCTTGCTCTTCCCTAGCATGTTGGTGCTGCAGATCTAGTAAAAATAAAAAGCACCACAAGAATGTGCAAACAGAACTCTGAATATACAAAAGGAGCAGCCCTGTTGGGTAATATGTTACCACTTTTACAGTCGCTTTTCAGAGGACAACGACACTTTTAATCACCTTTGTCTGCACTGGTGAATGTACAGTTTGGCAATACTGGCCTTAATTAAAAAATACAAACTGAAGAAATGATTGCCAATTGGATGAGACCTGGAAGGCCCTGGAGGTCAAAGCTTTGGCCACCCCTTTTTCAGACATTGCTGTGGTCACCTCTCTGGGGTGGATCATGGTAGCTGTTTAACAGAACACAGCAAGAGTTTAGAGCAGGAAATGGAAAAAAAAAAAACTTTCCAGTTGAAAGTGCTGGTGAAGTTTGAGGGCTGGTCTACACACAGAGTTACGTCAGCTTAACCACATTGCTCAGGGCTGTGAAAAACATCATGTCCCCTGCTATGCAATTAAGCCGACCTATGCCCTCCTGTAGACACTGCTAGGTTAGCAGAAGAATTCTTCCACTGACATAGCTACTGCCTCTTGGAGAGGTTGATCTACTACAGGGACGGAACAACCCCTCCAGGTGCTGCAGGGAGTGTAGTAAATGCCTATGCTACAGAGCTGCTGCTGTACCACTGTTGCGTTTCTAGTGTAGACGTACTCTTAGGTAGGAAAAATACGATAACCCATATTGGGGTTTGGCTGGAACACCAGAATTAATACCGCTGTTACTGCAAGAAGTGCTCTACAGCTTTAGAAACCAGAGGCGACAGGAACAGCCTGGGAATCTGTCTGTGTGCACTTATGGATTCCAGTTAGATTTTACATTTACACCCCTATGGGGGTTGTTCGCAGCATTGTACCTCTTGTGTTAAAAGAAGGGGGACTGGGCCTCTGCCCTGAATGGGACAAATTCACAGACCATCAGTTGGTTAATAACCTTGCCCTAGCAGGGCAATGGAGGCTCCTTGGAAGGGCTATTGACTTTCTAATGACTTATCAGATCCACCCCCTCTGAAACAAAGGGGTGTATGGAGGTGAACCTACCACAGCTGGGGTCCAAGGTCTCACACCGGGGCTCATGACCAAACCCCCTCTTATAAGCCAGAGTGCTTCAGTGAGCACTTGAGCAGAGAGAGCCCAGAAGCAGAAGACTAGGCAGCAGGAGAGGGGGTGCAGAAGAATCTGGGGTTCCCTGGAAGACACTGACTAAAACCCAAAGGACTCTCTGGAAGGGTGAGGAAACTGAGGCAGGTCCTTGCATACAGGTGTTTGTTGTTTCTTATAGATCTATGTATCTCTTGTGCTCTCTCTAATAAAATGAAAGTGTGTGTATTTAGTAACACCTTGGCAGAGGCTGCATGTTACTTGCTTAGGGCACGCCTACACTAAAAAATTAAGTCGACATAAGTTCGGTTGGCCTCCAGCTACTGCAGTAATTAAATCAGCACACACTGCATTCCTTCTGTTGGTGGTCTGCGTCCTCACCAGGATCGCTTGCACCAACTTACGTGGCACATCATGGGGCACTGACAGGCAGCGTAAGCAACGCAATGTCGACATGCACACGGCATCGAGCTAACTACATTGACATAAGTGCTACGTCTCTCGTGGAGGTGGAGTTATTAGGTCGGTCTAGTGGGCAACTTACTTCAGCGTGAGCAATGTTACAGTGTAGACGCTTACAGAGTTCAGTTGATGTAAGCTGCTTTACATCAACCGAACTCTGTATTGTAGACCAAGCCTCAGACTGTCACTTAGTCCCTCAAAGGGGAAACCACAAACCAGAGGGTCCAAAGCTTTTGTGGAACTCTGGGAGCAAGTAGCTGCTACTGAGGAGTTTGGGGAGAGCAGTGGTAGTTTCAGGGCCCAGGGGTCCCCACTGCCAAAAGGGGTGTCAGACATGGGGGCTGCACCTGTACTGCCTGACTAGAGGTTCAAAGCCAGACAGACAGTACCTAAACTTCATCCAGCCCTTGCAAGCCAAAAGCCTGTGGGACCCAAGGTTTGGGTGCAGTACAGCAGCCTGCTGACTGTCCAGGAATGGGAGCTCATCTAGGGGTGTAACACCACATATGCTCAGGACAGAAGTTATGCATCATCTGAAAGATGGTGCCTCCAGCAACACTGCGCTCCTCTCTCCCTGAGAGGGAATGGGGCTTGGTTCACTACCCACTCTGACTCAATGACCCAGTCTACCTTAATTAGTTTGGGGGAATATAAGAAAATCGCATACCAAGGGATGTTGCTGCAGTCACCAAATTCATCCCAGCCTAGAACTCCCTACTAGATGCCCAACTCCCAGTATTTAGGAATCAAAAATGCCCTGAGAAGAGGGGAATGGGAGAGCGAGTCCACAGGAAAGGGAAACGACAGGTTAGAGAGGCCTTTTCCAGGAGCAAGAAGGGAATCAAGCATTTCACTTACTGGTCATCTTTATAACTAACATCTGTTACAGTCCCCACTTTAACTCCTTCCTCCATGGGACAATCAAGCTTTCTATACAGTGGCTCCGCAGTGAACCCATAGTTAATCCAACCAAGCTGTCAAAGAGAAGATACAAAAGTATACATAAAACATTTCAAACTATTTTACTCTATCCAAAACTCAAGGACTGTTTCTAACACAATTTCTGGAAGAGAAATTTTCTTTGCATTCCTGCGCTTTTGGATGGCTTTTTTTTCCTGATAAGCTCATTAGTTTGTTCTTGTTGAATAACACACTCATGCTGTATATGGTTCTTTGTAGAATTAGAAAAAATAGACCTGAAGTCTCCCCTCTAAAGGGCAGTGTAGATGCAAGGGCATGACTTCAGGAGATGGGGGGGAGAAAGAATAAAATCCTCCCCAGTAACTATCATTCTGGGGAAGCAACTCCTCCTTGAATGTACTGATGGTAAATGACCACGGGAATAAACTACCAAGGGAAATGGTGGATTCTCCATCACTTGATGTCTTCACACCAAGACCGGATGCCTTTGTGGAAGATGAGCTTTAGCCATACAAGTCACTGGGCTCAATACAAGGGAAACTGGGGGAAACTGAATGACCAGGAAGTCAGAGTAGATGACCAGATGGTCATCTTCTGGCCTTAAACTCAAAAGGGAATTGGCCACTCTTGGCAACATTAGAAGCTCTCCTTGTTCAGGGGTCTATTATTACCACTCCTAACCACGAATACCATGCTTTATGTCCAGTATCAGTCATTCATTCAGTTCTTGACCTGCTCTGCTGTGACGGTCAATGATGGGGGTTTACATGGGGGCACCCACCTGTCCACTAGGAACAGGACTGAGATCCACTAGCTCACTTCAGACCCAAGTGACAGCCGTGACGATAGCAACTTCCACACTGGGTTGGCTGGGAACCAGTCACAACAAGCGAAAGGCTTTGTACCCCAGTCCTCTACAGTGAAGGGTTGTAAAAACCAACCCTCAGCAGCAACATCACCACATGCCTCAAGGAAGTGCTGGTACTTCACAACCTCTAACTCTGTCAGAGAAAAGAGATGACGAAGTGGGGGGATAGGATAGAGGTCTGTCAGATCACAAATGGGGTGGAGAAAGTGAACCAGGAAGTGTTATTTACCCCTTCACATAATACATGAACCAGGGGGTCACCCAATGAAAGTAAGAGGCAGCAGGTTTAAAACAAATCTAAGGAGGTATTTCTTCACACAACACAGAGTCAAACTATGGAACTCATTGCCAGGGGATGTTGTGAAGGGCAGAAATATAATTGGTTTCAAAAAGAATTAGGTAAGTTCCTGGAGAATAGGTCGAATAGCTATTAGCCACGATGGTCAGGGATGCAACCCTATGCTCCGGGAGCCCCTAAACCTCTGACCACCAGATGCTAGGACTGGACTGGATAAATGCCCTGTTCTGTTCATTCCCTCTGAAGCATCTGGCCACGGCCACTGTCAGAAGACAAGTTACAGGGTTCGATGGACCATTGGTATGACCCAGTATGGACATTCTTATGTCATTTAGGAACTGAGGCCCTATATAGGATGGCATGGTGCCATCTTCACCTTTAGCAAAAGAAGGTCTAGCTCTGGCTTCATACAATTAGTTGTACCCTCTCACACCAGGAGAGAATGTGGTCCCCAAGTGAGAGTGAAAGAAAAAATGAGCGTGCATCAATGCTAGAGTTTACTGTCCATGAATAGGCCTGGGTAATGTACCTACCTACTGTAGGATTAGCCATTGTGCCCATCACTATAGCAACCAAGCACTGAACAGCTCTCCCGGAGATGACTTGTATACAGATGAGATCCAAACCAGGATTGAGGTGCATTGGCAGAGCTGTGCTGGGACAGCCGGCACAACACAGCACCTGCTCACCATGCCAACCTAAGCCACTTAGTTCCTCATTTCCAAAAGCCCAGCTTTCTTCTGCTCTGTTCTCTTTTAAACCAACTGACCAAAATGCTGGATGGACTTTATAATAAAGACAGGCCCAAGCATCAAAGCTCCCTTGAAGCATGTGCATGCGCGTTAGAGGTCTGGGGTGGGGCACAAAAGTTGGGGTCCAATGTATTGCTTCATCTCTGGTTTGCAAGGGACTTGGTAAAGTACAAACACAGCCAAGTTATGATTTGGCTCTGCAGAACGGCATGGAGGCCTGAATATGGGGCCCACAGACTGCATTGGGGCAGAACTCTGAATATGCTCAGGCGTACCTTTTGGGAGTAGAGGGCAAAAACCCTTCAACATAGATCAGTCACTGCTCTTGCAGCTCTCTGATCACCATCACAGGTTGGCCAGGACCTCTAGGCAGAGTCGTCTCAGCTGAGAGAGTGCCACAGAGACACAAAGTATTGGAGTTTTCAGAAGTCAAGTGACTTGGAGAGAACTGTGCTGTTATCCTGAGATACACCCAGCTTTTGGATAAAAGGAGTTTTTAGGCACAGCAGAGAACCAGACAGGGTTTCCAGTCCAACCTCAGACACAAGTAGAAGGTAATCTAGTGGTTAAACCTCTTCCTAAGGAGAATTTTATGAACTAAGCAGACATTTCCGGAAGACAGAGCTCTTCAAAATCCCCTTCAGAAATGAAAGCCAAACCTCTAATCTCCATTCTGTTAGCACAACAGAGGTCCTGGATTGAGAGGAACATCCCAGTTTGGGCTGATCAAGTGCTGAAAGAGTCTGCAGAACAAATGACACAAGGATGAGCAGCCCCCCTCTAGAGGCTCCCACATTTCTTTTTACAGGGAGGCACTTTCATATCAGGGTTAGAGCTGAGCCCGAGTGGGGACAGGACAATTCGAGGGCTGGTTGAAGGCATCCAAGGATAGTCACACTCGGAAAAGTATCTTCGATTGAAAGCTCTTGGCACAGCATCTGCCTGACCCTGATCTGAGCTTTTGGGCATTACCGTAAAACAGATAATAAATATGAAAACTACGAAATAATAATCAGCACTTCACTCTTCACTATCACCTGGAAAAAATGCTGGACTGAGAGAGATTTAAAGAGCTCCATCAATTTACCTTATCCAAAACCAAGATCAAGAAGGAGATGGATCCCAGCCCATCTCCTAGCTGCTTGCTCAGTTACCAGTGGGGATGCAAAGAGCAGAAGATTTTCAGTGTTTAGGTAGGTGTTTGCAGCACTAGCTATTGGGGAGAAAATAAAAAAACATCTATTGGCTTGTAAACTAAGCACTCTGGCTCCTCAATCACAGCCTGAGGCTGCCACTGCTCTCACCTCTCCAGATCCTTCTGCAGCTGGGGTCTCTCCTGCTGACGTTTACTGTCATGGCCACTTTTGGCATCATGTGCCAATTTGATCACAGCTGAGTTTACACCAAACACACTCTGCTTTCTATTACGCTTGTCACTCCAGCAGCCAACCGCTTCCATTACAGGGATTGAAACACAAGAGCAGAACAGGTGTAGCTGATCAAAGGCTAAGTAGAAAAGAAGAGGTTCCTCGAGAATGCCCCCAGACCGCTTGCAGAGGCCATGAAGTAGCTGCACAGGATGTGGAGTTGAGAGTCTCCAGCGGCTTTGTGAATGAGTTATGTGTTCGCCAACTGGGCTACAACGCCGCTTGAAGCCTCAGAGATGTTTAGCTGCTGTAACAGGAGACCAGAGACCCGTGTGAGAACCAATGAGCTCTACACAACACAGCTCTGCAGTCTAGTTGGCTCCGCGGATCCGGGCCCCACAGAGGGATACTGATATATTTTAAGGTACCATTTCAGAATCAATTACACTAGCACAGGCCAAGTCTATAAATCGCTACAGTTAACTTGTGCACTACATTATGGATGCATGTGTGTTGCTAGGCAGTCCTGGCCAGAGTCTGACAGTAAGATGGCTGCAAACGCTGCATGCTGTAGTGGCTAGGCACAGTGCGGCACATGGAGGTCGCCTCCGACACATATATATCGAAATAGGACTCTCACAGTCCTATGGTGTCCTGAATTGGGAACTGCCAGATGAAGCTACAGAAGGCTTTGGGCAGCCTCCACACAAGTGGGTACAGATGATCCGTTACCTCTTTCAGTTCCTCTTCACGCTCCACTACAGAGCCCTCAGCCCACTTCCTTCCTGCTCCCCCCAGTGGAGGGGGAGAGTTCCTCTTCTCAAGCCCAAAGCTGTTCTTGTTCCCTCTGCCATCTGGGAAGCAGGGTAGCTGGGTCTGGTTTGGAGAGGATTCTAGACAAATATCCCAACAAAGGAAACAAAGAGGAGCGTTAGAGTCAGATATGGCCACCAATGAAGTCTGGGCTCGAGGGGGGTGGGGCTTGCAGGTTTCTTTGTTTTTTTCCTCTCTTTCTCTGGAAAAAGAAATGCAAACAAGTCAGTTAGCTCCCCCACAAGCAACAGCTGGCTGAGTCAGGAATCAGATTTCACAGCAGCTGGGAGCTTAGCCAGCCTCCCATTCCACCAGCACCATGATGATCACCACACATTTCCTTTAGCATCACCACAGTCTATCAGATTAACATAGACTGCCTGAAACCACATCCCAACTGGCTGGTTGCATCATGCTGAAGTCACACTGCCCACCTGCTGCACACAGCTCACGATGTCGCTAGCTAAATCATGCACCTCCGGCAACGCAGGCCTCCCTCACCAGAGACAAAGCAGCTCTCCCTTAGCTTGTGATAGCAGGTTTCTTCCTACCCCTGCCCCTTTGCTTTTCCTGCCTTTTTCCAGGCTGCATCTTGCACGTGAACTCCCCACCCCAGTACCCAAAGCAATATCAAACTATTCACTCACATCCCTCCTTAGCACTCATTTCTTCTAACAAGACTCACTTTGTGTAGTGTTCCTTGCCAGAGAGAAGAGGCAGAACTAGGCTGCGATCAATACAAAGGGGACTCTTCACTGAGGCGGCAGGACACAGACAGTCCCTGTGGTTTTCCCTGACTCTATAGCTTCCAGACTGACTGACAGACACAATTTGTGCTACCAAGTGTCACTTCTCATCTCCTGAAATCCTGGCCTGGACCATGCAGTCATGGAAAGACCTGCTGACTATGCTAGTGGTATCAAAAAATCCTCCAGTTGCCTAAAGCCTCTCACAGCTGACTTGTTTGGTCTGCAAGCAGCTTGGGACAGAGAACACATCTTCCTGCATGGAGCATGCTGCAGGCACTTAATACATCTTTGGAGCATGTCACTGTGTCTTCCAACTCAGAGCAACAACATACCCTTTGCATTTAGGTACTGCCTCCAATGTGCTAGGCACGGTCCAAACACACAATCCCTGCCCTGAAGAACCTATGATCTAATAATATTTGGCACTTATAAAGCTGGGCCAGTATCATCACCCCATTTCACAGATCGGGCAAACGAGGCAGCCCTAGCTGACCTGCCCTAGCTCTCACAGGGAGTTGGCAGCTGAGTCATGAATAGAACCAAGGAGTCCTGGCTGCCAGCCCCACTCATATACAAATTACAAACAGATACAGTCAGCAGCAACATACAGCCTTCTCTTGCTCAGTGACTGTGCCTGGCCTGGGCCAAGTTACCTTCAGTTTGTGTGCTCTTGGTAAGGGGCTGCATCCGCCTCGGACTTTTGATCTCAGACCGAGCCTCTGAGTTGTCACACTCCTCTCTTTTTTCAGCTGGTGCTATGGCCAGCTTAGCCAATGGTGGTGGATCTCCTGTTGGAAAGTAAACAGTACAGGCTCTCTTTTTGTGAAAGAGGCAATGAAGAGGCATTCAGGGCACAGACAGAAGACTGAATGGATAAGAAAGGAGACAGTGGACAGAGTTTAGTACAAGCTCTACCAAGGATCATCTAGTCCACCCCCTACCAAGCCAGGACACACTCCCCAGATAGGGGATGGTATCACACTCTAAACCAATCATCTTTTACTGTTAGGTGGTTACCTACTAGTCAGACAATATTAGACTGCAGCTGTTCACTCCTCACTCTAGTGCCAGGTACCACCATAAGCCATTCTTCTCCCTCTCTAGAAGTCATTCAACTTTCAGATACTTTTAGAAGTGTGTTTCCCTTGGGCATTGCCTGGGCTAGTTGGACATGTCTAGTTCTCACAGCTCTTCCTCACATATCAAACCCTCCAGCCTCGTCATCAATTTCTCTGTACTCTGAGTTGCCTCTAACTGATCTTTGCATCTCTCTGGGACTGAAGTGATGCTCAGGGGGGCAGAGACAGGACAGCTGTACCTTTCTCCAGTGCGTTCTGGCAAAGGGCATTGACAACATTCATGAATTAAGCCACCCACCTTCCACCTCTTCTGTGCCAATTCATTCATTGATGCATCTCCCTTTCCACTCATCTCACCCAGAAAAAGTCCCCTGCTCACATACATAGCATGACCTGGTTCTCTATTTCAAATTTGGCTTCTGCTCTCTGATGCAATTGGATGGTAGCCATGCACAAGGCCCGAGAAAGGGTCAGCACACAGTCATTTGGAAACTAAGAAGTAGCTAGGATACCAAGTGGCTAGTTCACTGTAGCTGCCATTCTGCCCCAATCTCAACTTCTATACGATTTTTACACTCAGGCAGGGTGGTCACTGCTAGCTTGTCTCTGCCCATGGAAAATTCCTGAGTCCACTGGATTTTCAGACAAAGCGGAAGTGCTCTTTCCCTCCACGGCTTTGTTTATACCTTACAAATGCTGGGTACATTTCAGAGCAGGATAGCCGCTTGTGAAACAACATGCTTACTCCGCTCTAAATGCGCTCCTCTTGCTCCAGCATGGTTTCCAATGACAGAAATGGAGCAACTGGAGTTTAGGAGGTTTGGTTAATCTCTAATTTTAATATGTTTCTGCAACTGGATCCAGCTAACTGAGAGATCCTGTAGAGCAGTGGTTCCCAAACTGGGGTTCGTGAAATGTTACAGGGAGTTCTCAGGAAAAATTTCCCTAAGGGTGGACAGAGCTGTCCCTAGGGATCTTGGGCAGCACGGGGCCAGCAGCCCAGAGCCTCTGGACTTCCAAGAGCTAAACAGATCAAAGCAACCATATCTATCACACTGAGGAGATTTAAACTTAAAGACTCCTTATAAGAAATGAAAAGGGAGGTGGATATTTTTTGCTGTTTTTAAAATTAAATAGGCAGCTAGTATTGTTTTTAAAATTATTATGAAGAACAAGTTTAAGCTTTGTTGTAACGTGCGTTGTTTGCCTGGACTGCTCAAGACCTGAATGCTTGTGTAGGAGGAACTCTCTGAGTTGGCTTCTTAAATACCTTCATGCTGTTTCACATCTGATACTCCTTGGTGAAACATAGGAGCCTTGTCTTATAACAGGCTTATTCAAAGTGATACAAGCTATGAAAGTGGGATCTTGGAAGAGTGTTGCCGTTTTCATAATGTAATAAAAATACTGTAATGATAAATAATAATTAATAATAAATAGTATGTAATAAGCATGTCATAAAAACAAATTTTATGTTTCCAAGATCACTGCTTTTATAATTTATACTCAGATAAAGGAGAAAATCCCTGGAAATATTCATTCTTAGGAGGGGGTTCGCGAGACTTGACATTTTAGTGAAAGGGGTTCACAGGTTGTTAAAATTTGGGAACCACACAGAGAAAAGCAGAGCTGGAATATTTTTTAGGCAGAATAAAGTATGCAAAGCACGGTTCCAGTTCTTGTAGAAGGACTTCAGGCAGAATCATTCCTTCGATTGTGAGTGGCCTGGGTCGGTATCTGTGTTTTTGTCTTGTTTTCTTGATGTTTTTATTTACCTTGAGCATGTTCTGTTGAGCTGGACTCGTAAACAAAGGCTCTCTGATTTTTCACGGAATGTTGATGAGATTTAGCATCTTTGGGGTCTTGATCTAAGAGAAATTAAGGAAAACAGGTACAAGAAGTAAACTGTCTACTGAGCCAAGCCACAGCCACTCACATGCCCCAGAGATGGCCACAGTAAAGAGTCCTGAATGGAATAGGATCACTTTTTTCCAAATCAAGAAGTTATTCCAGTCCTGGGCTCCCCACGCACACAGCAATTCTGACGTCCCTCAGTCCTGGCCCACAGCCCTTCTGGTCTTCTACGCTTGCATCCCCACACTGCTCTACCAATGCATCCCTTTACTCCTGGGCTAGAACATCCTCTACTGCTGAGAATCTGCTCAGACCAAGCAAACCCGCCACTCAGGTTGAACTGTGCTAATCTTGTGGCAGTTTGGGAAGGTAGAATATGCACAAGGCTGAGAAGAGCACAGCCATATAACAGTACATTGAAGGTAGTAGAGGGTTATATTTGTGTCTGATGCAGAAGTCATCTGTAAGTGCCAGTTACTCAGATGTGCTCTGTGCCAGCCCATCGGATTGGTGGGAAGCTGGTAAAATTCACTGATATACGATTTGTATATTTTTAAAGAAATCGGCTTCATAAAAAGATGAGATCCTTTAACAAAGGCTTCGAGCAGTGGGGCTGGGGTAAGGGGTAAGGAGAGAGTGGAGCTGCAGCAAGCTCAGCTCTCCAGGCCAGGGTTGACAGGACTACCATACTTGGCTCTGCTGCACCCTCTGTGGGCAAGCAAGGTGCAGGACTGATGGCCTCACAGGTATGTCTACACTGGAGCTGCAGGTGTAACTTCTAACTCTGGCAGACAGACCCAAGCCAGCCGTGATGGACTAGCATGCAACAAATGGAAGTACTGCTGCAGCAATGTGGAAGGCTAGCAGCCTGAATACATACACAGGGCTTGAGACGGGAGTGTACTCCAGCCAGCTAGCTCCAGCTCCAGAGTAGATTAAGAGCCCCATCCAGTTCTTCAGCTTCCCCTGTCAGGAAGATGCTGGACTGGAAGACAACTCCAAGTGACTACAGAACATGATATCTGTTCTCCAGGCCAGTCAGAATATAACCCAATAATGACAAACCTGCCTTCACATCTATCAGATAAAGTGATCTGTTACAGTTTCAAACAGGACCTGAAAGGCACCCTACAACCTCATCTTCAGGAGAGTTCTGGGGACATCACCTATCAAAGTTCCCTTAAAGTCCTCAAACGGAGGTTTCTTCTGATCCACTCTCCTGCTTGCCACCTTTTTCCTTGGTGCCTGAAGATGGCTCTCCCCCTCAGCAGAGGCTCTGGACACTTGCGAGTGGGTGAAAGCAATATTCATCCATGAACTGTAGAGATTAAAGGTCTAATTAGGAAAATAAAGGGCTACATACATAGAATCATAGAATATCAGGGTTGGAAGGGACGTCAGGAGGTCATCTAGTCCAACCCCCTGCTCAAAGCAGGACCAATCCCCAAATAAATTATCACAGCCAGGGCTTTGTCAAGCCTGACCTTAAAAACTTCAAAGGAAGGAGATTCCACCACCTCCCTAGATAATGCATTCCAGTGTTTCACCACCCTCCTAGTGAAAAAGTTTTTCCTAATATCCAACCGAAACCTCCCCCACAGCAACTTGAGACCATTACTCCTCTTTCTGTCATCTGCTACCACTGAGAACAGTCTAGATCCATCCTCTTTGGAACCCCCTTTCAGGTAGTTGAAAGCAGCTATCAAATCCCCCCTCATTCTTCTCTTCCGCACACTAAACAATCCCAGTTCCCTCAGCCTCTCCTCATAAGTCATGTGTTCCAGTCCCCTATTCATTTTTGTTGCCCTCCCCTGGACGTTTTCCAATTTTTCCACATCTTCTTGCAGTGTGGGGCCCAAAACTGGACAGAGTACTTCAGATGAGGCCTCACCCATGTCGAATAGAGGGGAACGATCATGTCCCTCGATCTGCTGGCAATGCCCCTACTTATACAGCCCAAAATGCCATTGGCCTTCTTGGCAACAAGGGCACACTGTTGACTCATACCCAGCTTCTCGTCCACTGTAACCCCTAGGTCCTTTTCTACAGAACTGCTGCCGAGCCATTCGGTCCCTAGTCTGTAGCAGTGCATGGGATTCTTCCGTCCTAAGTGCAGGACTCTGCACTTGTCCTTGTTGAACCTCATCAGATTTCTTTTGGCCCAATCCTCTAATTTGTCTAGGGCCTTTTGTATCCTATCCCTACCCTCCAGCGTATCTACCTCTCTTCCCAGTTTAGTGTCATCTGCAAACTTGCTGAGGGTGCAATCCACACCATCCTCCAGATCATTAACGAAGATATTGAACAAAACCGGCCCGAGGACCGACCCTTGGGGCATTCCACTTGATACCGGCTGCCAACTAGACATGGAACCACTGATCACTGCCTGTTGAGCCCGACAATCTAGCCAGCTTTTTATTCACCTTATATTCCATTCATCCAGCCCATACTTCCTTAACTTACTGGCAAGAATACTGTGGGAGACTATGTCAAAAGCTTTGCTAAAGTCAAGGAACAACACATCCACTGCTTTCCCCTCATCCACAGAGCCAGTTATCTCGTCATAGAAGGCAATTAGATTAGTCAGGCATGACTTGCCCTTGGTGAATCCATGCTGACTGTTCCTGATCACTTTCCTCTCCTCTAAGTGCTTCTGAATTGATCCCTTGAGGACCTGCTCCATGATTTTTCCAAGGACTGAGGTGAGGCTGACTGGCCTATAGTTCCCCAGATCCTCCTCCTTCCCTTTTTTAAAGATGGACACTACATTAGCCTTTTTCCAGTTGTCCGGGACCTCCCCTGATCGCCATGAGTTTTCAAAGATAATGGCCAATGGCTCTGCAATCACATCCGCCAACTCCTTAGCACTCTCGGATGCAGCGCATCTGGCCCCACGGACTTGTGCTCATCCAGCTTTTCTAAATAGTCCCGAACCACTTCTTTCTCCACAGAGGGCCGGTCACCTCCTCCCCATGCTGTGCTGCCCAGTGCAGCAGTCTGGGAGCTGACCTTGTTCATGAAGACAGAGGCAAAAAAAGCATTGAGTACATTAGCTTTTTCCACATCCTCTGTCACTAGGTTGCCTCCCTCATTCAGTAAGGGGCCCACACTTTCCTTGACTTTCTTCTTGTTGCTAACATACCTGAAGAAACCCTTCTTGTTACTCTTAACATCTCTTGCTAGCTGCAACTCCAGGTGTGATTTGGCCTTCCTGATTTCACTCCTGCATGCCTGAGCAATATTTTTATACCCCTCCCTAGTCATTTGTCCAATCTTCCACTTCTTGTAAGCTGCTTTTTTGTGTTTAACATCAGCAAGGATTTCACTGTTAAGCCAAGCTGGTCGCCTGCCATATTGACTATTCTTTCTACACATCGGGATGGTTTGTCCCTGTAACCTCACAAAGGATGCAGATGAAGTTTCCCTCCCCTCGGGTTAAAAGCCAAACCTAAATTATTCGTGACGATATCTACAACCCCGTCAGTAAACCTGTGATCTAGTTGCGCAGATTAAGAAGATATTTGAACCAGAAGGGGAGAAAAATCAGCTGTCTGCGTTTTGTGGCTGTGTAAACAATTCTAGGACGGTTGGCCACGTCCAGGTGATTTGGAACACGAACATCTGATGTTCCGTCAAAGAGAAGTTCTCTGTAGTTGGTGCTGCAATGCTTCCATCCGATCCCCACACGAAGGAATTCTCATGTACAGCAGGGATACAGACTGACTGCTAGTTTGCCATGCAAAATTTCATAAACCTTATGGTGAAGTCCTTGCACTATCTCCAGCTGATCCCCACTCAGCCCCTTGATAAATGCCGAGTTTATGGCTCAGTTCCCACAGCTCCCCAGATGAGAGCTGTTGTGCTAACTGGGCCTACAAATTTACCCTAATTGTGAGTTAAACTGTAAAAAGTGAATGAACATTTATAGAGCGGGTAACAAAATGGAGGAACTAGAGCTACTGGTGCAGGAAGTGAAGCCAGATACTATAGGGATGTCAGAAACATGGTGGAATAGTCGCCATGACTGGAGTACAGGTATTGAAGGCTATGTGCTGTTCAGGAAAGACAGAAATAAGGATAAAGGTGGTGGAGCAGCATTGTATGTTAATGATGAGGTAGACTGTAAAGAAATTAGAAGTGATGGAATGGATAACACAGAATCCATTTGGGTCAAAATCACTTTGGGAAAGAAAGCTACCAGAGGCTACTCTAGGATAGTGCTTGGGGTATGCTAAAGACCCCAGGATCCAATCTGGATATGGATTGACACCTTGTTAATATTTTTAATGAAATAAATACAATTGGAAATTGTATGATTATGGCAGACTTTAATGTCCCAGATATAGACTGAAGGACAAGTGCTACTAGTAATAGCAAGGCCCAGATTTTCCGGGTTGTGATAGCTGGCAGATGTCTTCATCAAACAGTCATCGAATCAACAAGAGCTGATGCCAATTCCGATTTAGAATTGGTGAGTAGTGAGGACATGGTTCGAGTGATCATGAGCTAATTCAGTTTAAACTGAATGAAAGGATAAACAAAAACAAATTTGCACATAGGGTCCCTGATTTCAAAAGTGCAAACTTTAAAATATTAAGGGAATTAGCTAGGGAAGTGGACTGGACTGAAGAACTCAAGGATCTGAATGTGGAGGAGGCCTGGAATTACTTTAAGTCAAAGTTGCAGAAACTCTGCCTGCATCCCAAGAAAGGGGAAAAAATTCATAGGGAAGGGTTGCAGACTAAGTATCACAAAGAGGTGATAAAGAGAAAGCAGAAAGCCTACAAGAAATGGAAGATGGGAAGGATCAGCAAGGAAAGTGTAGGGATAAATGAGAACTGCTAAAAGCTAAGCAGAGTTGGACCTTTTAAAGGAAATTATATCCACCTAAGTTAGGTCGGCGTACAGCCGATGCAGTAATTAAAGGAAAGAAGAAGTAGGATCGCCAAGCACTGAGGATGGGGTGGAGATTAAAGATAATCTAGGCATGTCCTAACACCTAAAGAAATACTTTGCCTCAGTTTTTAATGAGGCTAAAGAAGAGCTTAGGGGCAATGGCAGGGTAGTTAATGGGAACGAGGATATGGAAGTAGAAATTACCATATCCAAGGTGAAAGACAAACTCAAACAGCTTAATGGGACTAAATTGGGGAGCCTGGATAATCTCCATCCAAAAATATTAAAGGAACTGGCACATGAAAATGGGAGCCCAATAGCAAGAATTTTTAATTACTCTGTAAACTCATGGATCACGACTGGAGAATTGCTAACATCATATCTATTTTGAAGAAAAGGAAAAAAAGTGATCCAGGAAATTACAGGCCTCTTAGTTTGACCTCAACTGTATGCAATGTCTTGGAACAAATTTTGAAAGAGAAAGCAGTTAAGGACATAAAAGTAAATGGTAATTGGGACAGAATATAACATGGGTTTACAAAAGGTAGATCATGCCAGACCAACACGATCTCCTTCTTTGAGGAAAAAAAACTGATTTTTTTGACAAACGAAATGCAGTAGATCTAATCTATCTGGATTTCAGTAAGGCATTTGATAGAGTTCCACATGGGAAATTATTAGTTAAATCAGAGAAGATGGGGATGAATTTGAAAACTGGAAGGTGGATAAGAAACTGGTTAAAGGGAAGACTACAATGGTCATACTGAAAGATAAACTGTGAGGCTGGGCAAAATTTATTAGTAGAGATCCTCAGAGATCGGTCTTGGGACCAATCTTATTTAACATTTTTATTTCTGATCTTGGCACAAGAAGTGGGATTGTGCTAATAAAATTTGCAGATGACACAAAATTGGGAGGTATTGCCAATATGGAGGAGGACCGGAATATCATACAACAAGATCTGGACGACCTTGAAAACTGGAGTAATAGAAATGGGATAAAATTTAATAGTGCAAACTTATGCACTTAGGGACTAACAAGAAGATTTTTTTCTATAAACTGGGGATTTATCAGTTACAAGTGACAAAGGAAGAGAAGACCTGAGTGTGTTGGTTGATCACGGGATAACTATGAGCTGTCAACGTGATTGCGGCCATGAAAAGGGCTAATACAGTCCTAGGATGCATAAGTGAGGTATATCCAGTAGAGACAAGGATAAAGATACTAACACTTCCAAGGCACTGGTGAGACGTCATCTGGAGTACTGTGTGCAATTCTGGTCTCCCATGTTTAAGAAAGTTGAATTCAAACTGGAATAGGTGCAGAGAAGAGCTACTAGGATGATCCAAGGAATGGAAAACCTGCCTTGCGAGAGGAGACTCAAAGAGCTGGAGATATGACTGCTCTCTATAAATATGTCAGCGGGATAGATACCAGGGAGGGAGAGGAGTTATTTCAGTTAAGTGTCAATGTGGACACAAAACCAAATGGATATAAACTGGTTATCAACAAGTTTAGGCTTGAAATTAGACAAAGGTTTCTAACCATCAGAGGAGTGAAGTTCTGGACAACCTCCCAAGAGGAGCAGGGGAGGCAAAAAACCTAACTGGTTTCAAGACTGAGCTTGATAGGTTTATAAAGGGGATGGTACAAGGAAATTGCCTACAACTGCATGCAGCCGATCTGCAACTGCTAGTAGCAAATATCCCCGAGAGCCGGTGATGGAACACTAGATGGGGACGGTTCTGAGTTACTAGAGACTTCTTTCCCAGGGTCTTGCCCATATGTTCAGGGTCCAGCTGACCATCATATTTGAGGTCGGGAAGGATTTTTCCCTCAGGTCAGACTGGCAGAGACTCTGGGGGTTTTTAGCCTTCCTCTGCAGCATGGGACACAGGTCACTTTCAGGTTTAAACTACTACAAATGGTGGATTCTCTGTAACATTAAGTCTTTAAATCATGACTTGAGGACTTCAGTAACTCAGCCAGAGGTTATGAGTGTGTTACAGGGGTGGGTGAGTGAGGTTCTGTGGCTTGCAATGTGCAGGTCAGACAAGATGATCATGATGGTCACTTCTGACCTTAAAGTCCAAGATACCAGGCCAGAGAGAAGGAGCCAGATGACGTTTCCATCTCTACTGGCTAAATCCAAATACCACCTGGGATATCAAACTTTGTCACACGCCGCCCCCACCCCTTTGTGTATTCTTTTCCTTCCCCACATTATTTCTTCTCCTTCTCATCCCTCCCTCTCCTTTTTACTTCTATTTAATAAGAGTCTGGCTTAGCTGGCCAAGACTGCATATTTTGCAATTCTGCTGTAAGCCTGTGAGCAAAAAAAGGCAGCTACATGCAATGCCTTAAACAGCCTGAAGCTGGGACAAGTCTGCCAAGTCTATGAGGGTATCCCCACACAGCAACTAGACACCTGCAGCTGGCCCGTGCCAGCTGACTTGGGTTCGCAGGACTCTGGCTGTGGGGCTATTTCACTGCTGTGCAGACCACTGGGCTTGGGCTGCAATGCAGACTGTAGGATCCTGCGAGGTGGGAAGGTCCCAGAACTCAGGCTCCAGCCTGAGCCTGTAACTCTACACAGCAGAGAAACAGCCCCGCAGCCTAAGCCCCACGAGTCTTCTTTGCTGTGTAAACATACTCTGTGTAAGCATACTCTGAATGCCTGACCAGACAGTGTGCTGGGTCTGTGTTTCTCAAGCAGTGAGGCTGCAAGAGTCAATACCAGAGCCAAAAACTGCATTTTGTCTCTTTGCTGTTCTTTTCTCTCCCCCTTTTGTGTTTATTCCTCTTGTCTTGTCTTCTAGGAACCAGGATTGGACCTGAACAGCAGCAGCAGCAATGACAGAGCGAAGTCCTCATGTCGCTCTGGATATTTCAGGAGCTGCACTGCTCTGGAGTGAATGTGTCCAACCCTCCTTAGCCAGAGGGATGGGGCAGTCACGGTAACGTGTCTTGATAGTAAGAGCAAATACAGTAGAGCGAGAGGGAAACCCACGCGGGGAAAGAGAAAAGCTATGAACCATAATAGCACAACTACCTCTCCAAAAGGCAGAAGAAAATCTCCCAGTTTGGGCGGTGCTATTTGGGGATGGACCTACCCATCCTGCTGTGGAACTCCTGCTCCATTCCCTTGATGGCTTTGCTGCTTCTTCTGTCCCTCCTCTTCCTGACTGCACAAGGACTCGGTAGCACCAGCCTTGGGAAAGATGCAGGATGTCAGCAGTCTCATATTGCTAACCAAAACGTTTGCATCACAAGGTGAAGACACCAATTTAAAATTGCTCTTTAAAACAAGGCATGCTCTCCTTCGCTTGATATACATTACAGCACCCAAGGAACTAGCTAGGGTTATAGATGGGGAAAGAAAAGGAGGACTTGTGGCACCTTAGAGACTAACAAATTTATTTGAGCATAAGCTTTCGTGAGCTACAGCTCACTTCATCGGTTGCATTCAGTGGATAATACAGTGAGGAGATTTATATACACACTGAACATGAAAAAATGGGTGTTATCATACACACTGTAAGGAGAGTGATCACTTAAGATGAGCTATTACCAGCAGGAGAGCAGGGGCTGGGGGGGAAGAAAACCTTTTGTAGTGATAATCAAGGCGGGCCATTTCCAGCAGTTAACAAGAACGTCTGAGGAACAGTGGGTGGTGGTAGTGGGGGGAAATAAACATGGGGAAATAGTTTTACTTTGTGTAATGACCCATCCACTCCCAGTCTCTATTCAAGCCTAAGTTAATTGTATCCAGTTTGCAAATTAATTCCAATTCAGCAGTCTCTCGTTGGAGTCTGTTTTTGAAGTCTTTTTGTTGTAATATTGCAACTTTTAGGTCTGTAATCGAGTGACCAGAGAGATTGAAGTGTTCTCCGACTCGTTTATGAACGTTATAATTCTTGACATCTGATTTGTGTCCACTTATTCTTTTACGTAGAGACTGTCCAGTTTGACCAATGTACATGGGAGAGGGGCATTGCTGGCACATGATGGCATAGATCACATCGGTAGATGTGCAAGTGAATGAGCCTCTGATAGTGTGGCTGATGTGATTAGGCCCTATGATGGTGTCCCCTGAATAGATATGTGGACACAGTTGGCAACAGGCTTTGTTGCAAGGATAGGTTCCTTGCATGAGAGGAAAGTGATCAGGAACAGCCAGCATGGATTCACCAAGGGAAGGTCATGCCTGACTAATCTAATCGCCTTTTATGATGAGATTACTGGTTCTGTGGATGAAGGGAAAGCAGTGGATGTATTGTTTCTTGACTTTAGCAAAGCTTTTGACACGGTCTCCCACAGTATTCTTGTCAGCAAGTTAAGGAAGTATGGGCTGGATGAATGCACTATAAGGTGGGTAGAAAGCTGGCTAGATTGTCGGGCTCAATGGGTAGTGATCAATGGCTCCATGTCTACTTGGCAGCCGGTATCAAGTGGAGTGCCCCAAGGGTCGGTCCTGGGGCCGGTTTTGTTCAGTATCTTCATAAATGATCTGGAGGAT
Organism: Eretmochelys imbricata; assembly: GCF_965152235.1. Classification (NCBI taxonomy): domain Eukaryota; kingdom Metazoa; phylum Chordata; order Testudines; family Cheloniidae; genus Eretmochelys; species Eretmochelys imbricata. The sequence continues at coordinate 356,258,108 of NC_135572.1, forward strand.
GGTGTGGATTGCACTCTCAGCAAATTTGCGGATGATACTAAACTGGGAGGAGTGGTAGATATGCTGGAGGGGAGGGATAGGATACAGAAGGACCTAGACAAATTGGAGGATTGGGCCAAAAGAAATCTGATGAGGTTCAATAAGGATAAGTGCAGGGTCCTGCACTTAGGATGGAAGAATCCAATGCACCGCTACAGACTAGGGACCGAATGGCTAGGCAGCAGTTCTGCGGAAAAGGACCTAGGGGTGACAGTGGACGAGAAGCTGGATATGAGTCAGCAGTGTGCCCTTGTTGCCAAGAAGGCCAATGGCACTTTGGGATGTATAAGTAGGGGCATAGCGAGCAGATCGAGGGACGTGATCGTTCCCCTCTATTCGACATTGGTGAGGCCTCATCTGGAGTACTGTGTCCAGTTTTGGGCCCCACATTACAAGAAGGATGTGGATAAATTGGAGAGAGTCCAGCGAAGGGCAACAAAAATGATTAGGGGTCTAGAACACATGACTTATGAGGAGAGGCTGAGGGAGCTGGGATTGTTTAGCCTGCAGAAGAGAAGAATGAGGGGGGATTTGATAGCTGCTTTCAACTACCTGAAAGGGGGTTCCAAAGAGGATGGCTCTAGACTGTTCTCAATGGTAGCAGATGACAGAACGAGGAGTAATGGTCTCAAGTTGCAGTGGGGGAGGTTTAGATTGGATATTAGGAAAAACTTTTTCACTAAGAGGGTGGTGAAACACTGGAATGCGTTACCTAGGGAGGTGGTAGAATTTCCTTCCTTAGAGGTTTTTAAGGTCAGGCTTGACAAAGCCCTGGCTGGGATGATTTAACTGGGAATTGGTCCTGCTTCGAGCAGGGGGTTGGACTAGATGACCTTCTGGGGTCCCTTCCAACCCTGATATTCTATGATTCTATGATTCTATGTTAGTGGTTCTGTTGTGTGGTGTGTGGTTGCTGGTGAGTATTTGCTTCAGGTTGGGGGGCTGTATGTAGGCAAGGACTGGCCTGTCTCCCAAGATCTGTGAGAGTGATGGGTCGTCCTTCAGGATAGGTTGTAGATCCTTGATGATGCGCTGGAGAGGTTTTAGTTGGGGGCTGAAGGTGATGGCTAGTGACGTTCTGTTATTTTCTTTGTTGGGCCTGTCCTGTAGCAGGTGACTTCTGGGTACTCTTCTGGCTCTGTCAGTTTGTTTCTTCACTTCAGCAGGTGGGTATTGTAGTTGTAAGAATGCTTGATAGAGATCTTGTAGGTGTTTGTCTCTGTCTGAGGGGTTGGAGCAAATGTGGTTGTATCGTAGAGCTTGGCTGTAGACGATGGATCGTGTGGTGTGGTCTGGGTGAAAGCTGGAGGCATGTAGGTAGGAATAGCGATCAGTAGGTTTCCGGTATTGGGTGGTGTTTATGTGACCATCGCTTATTAGCACCGTAGTGTCCAGGAAGTGGATCTCTTGTGTGGACTGGTCCAGACTGAGGTTGATGGTGGGATGGAAATTGTTGAAATCATGGTGGAATTCCTCAAGGGCTTCTTTTCCATGGGTCCAGATGATGAAGATGTCATCAATATAGCGCAAGTAGAGTAGGGGCATTAGGGGACAAGAGGTGAGGAAGCATTGTTCTAAGTCAGCCGTAAAAATGTTGGCATACTGTGGGGCCATGCAGGTACCCATAGCAGTGCCGCTGATTTGAAGGTATACATTGTCCCCAAATGTGAAATAGTTATGGGTGAGGACAAAGTCACAAAGTTCAGCCACCAGGTTTGCCGTTACATTATTGTGGATAGTGTTCCTGACGGCTGGTAGTCCATCTTTGTGTGGAATGTTGGTGTAGAGGGCTTCTACATCCATAATGGCCAGGATGGTATTTTCAGGAAGATCACCGATGGATTGTAGTTTCCTCAGGAAGTCAGTGGTGTCTCGAAGATAGCTGGGAGTGCTGGTAGCGTAGGGCCTGAGGAGGGAGTCTACATAGCCAGACAATCCTGCTGTCAGGGTGCCAATGCCTGAGATGATGGGGTGTCCAGGATTTCCAGGTTTATGGATCTTGGGTAGCAGATAGAATACCCCAGGTCGGGATTCCAGGGGTGTGTCTGTGCGGATTTGTTCTTGTGCTTTTTCAGGGAGTTTCTTGAGCAAATGGTGTCGTTTATTTTGGTAACCCTCAGTGGGATCAGAGGGTAATGGCTTGTAGAAAGTGGTGTTGGAGAGCTGCCTAGCAGCCTCTTGTTCATATTCCGACCTATTCATGATGACGACAGCACCTCCTCTGTCAGCCTTTTTGATTATGATGTCAGAGTTGTTTCTGAGGCTGTGGATGGCATTGTGTTCTGCACGGCTGAGGTTATGGGGCAAGTGATGCTACTTTTCCACAATTTCAGCCCGTGCACGTCGGCGGAAGCACTCTATGTAGAAGTCCAGTCTGTTGTTTCGACCTTCAGGAGGAGTCCACCTAGAATCCTTCTTTTTGTAGTGTTGGTAGGAAGGTCTCCGCGGATTAGTATGTTGTTCAGAGGTGTGTTGGAAATATTCCTTGAGTCAGAGACGTCGAAAATAGGATTCTAGGTCTCCACAGAACTGTATCATTCTGGGGGTGGAGGGGCAGAAGGAGAGGCCCCGAGATAGGACAGATTCGTCTGCTGGGCTAAGAGTATAGTTGGATAGATTAACAATATTGCTGGGTGGGTTAAGGGAACCATTGCTGTGGCCTCTTGTGGCATGTAGTAGTTTAGATAGTTTAGTGTCCTTTTTCTTTTGTAGAGAAGCAAAGTGTGTGTTTCAAAGTAACAGCCATGTTAGTCTGTATTTGCAAAAATAAAAGGAGTACTTGTGGCACCTTAGAGACTAACCAATTTATTTAAGCATAAGCTTTCGTGAGTTACAGCTCACTTCATTGGATATAAGTGACTTGTCTAGTTTTTGTAAAGTCCAGCCACGAGGAAGTTTGTGTGGAAGGTTGTTTTTTAATGAGAGTATCCAGTTTTGAGAGCTCATTCTTAATCTTTCCCTGTTGCTGTAGAGGATGTTGATCAGGTGGTTCCACAGTTTCTTTGAGACCGTGTGGCACAAGCTGTCAGCATAGTCTGTATGGTATGTATGGTATGATGGGAAAAGAACATTCATCTTGGGGCATACGGGGTGGGCAGGTGTTTACTACATTTAGACAAAGTTCCACATCACGCAGTTTAGACTCCCCTCCCCCCTCACCTAAGGGCCAACTTTAGGCATCTGCACCTCCTGCAGAGGCCCCAAATTCTCCTAAACACCACCCATCTCCTGGGACCAATGAAGGACTGATCTCTAGTGCTAATTTCCTAGGGTTTGGTGTCCTGTCCAGTTTTAAGGGCCCCAGGTGATGGAGCTTCCATGATATCCTTGATGAGACTAGAATCCACAAGCTAATCCACATCACTGCTCCAAAAGTCCTTCCTGTAGAAAAGACTGGTCTAGTAGCCTTAGGTGACTGTGGACCTTGAACTCCTGAGTTTTGCTTCTTGCTCACTGTAATGCTTGAGTAAATGACTCCCTTCACCCTGCATCAATTCCCCAACCTGTGAAATGGGGAGGATAGTCCTTACCTAGCTCACTGGTATGTTGAGAGGTTTAGCATCAGTGAAGTGTTTTGAAAAGCTTGAATTTACCATAGCCAAATTATCTCCCCTGATCTTCCCTTCCAAATCCTCTCCATTCCCTGCAGTCTCTGTAAGGATGGTTGGCACCATCACCACCCTCACCTTCATTCAGGCCCATAACCTGGGAGTTTCCTTTCATTCCTCTCTCTCCTTTCCCCACATATGCAAGTCATATCCAACTCTTGCCACTTCTTCCTCCATAACCTCTCTATCTCTGCAGCTAAGAGCTCATGTCCAGGCCTTTATTTCCCATATCAACCTCTACAACTCCTCCTCTTCTCTGGCCTCCCTGCCATCCACTTCACCTTCTCCAGTCTACAAAAAGGTCACTGTGCATTATCCCCTTGCTTCTTTAGAGTCACTGATTGCTTAGGAGTCCCAATAATTCATGAGTGAAGGACTTCACCCCTGAGTACCAATTAAAGTCAAGTGCTGCAGCTAAAATCTTACCAAGAGTTCTGACACTGCTAGCCTTCCATATGGCTCCTCCTCACAACTGGAAGAAGAACGAGAACTGTCCCAAGGACTGCTCAGTGCATCAATGTCCTGAAATACAGAAGGAGGCGTCCAGGTCAGAGCCCACTGCACTTTCAGGCAGTTATATTTTGATTTCCTAACATCTCTGTGTCATTTCAACAGGATATGGTGTTCTCCTTCAGCTGCTGCAGAGCGCTGCGGCCAGTAAACAGGTGGTGCTGTGTTCCATCACAAAGGTAGCTGCATTTCAACATGGGGAAGTCACAAAGTAATTGCTATTTTTATGGTCCATAAAATGCGTTGAAGTCCTCCTGCATGAAAATTGCCATACTGGATATCAAAGATATAAGACCACAGTGAAGGCTGACCAATAAGATGTTAACCCTGCAATGTTCAGGAAGATTTTAATCATTTCAGGTATGCTTTGCAAGGGTGGTAAGCACATTATATCTTCCATACACTCACCAGAACTGGTCTTTTGCTAACAAATAAACTAGTTAATTGGCTTAAATATAAAATATACGTGAAAGTAAAAGGTATGGAGTTGAAATGTTAAAACTTGACTGATCTGAATATAAGTCTGTGTTGTTTTAAGCTTTCAAGACTGGATTACCTAGCTAGAAGGCCAGATATGGATTGCTAACTGCATTTCATTTTTGCACTGTACATGGTGAAAGATGCTGTCACTATATACAATGTGGAAGAGAAATCACCATGATAATTACTGTAATGAAAACTGGAAGGAAAGTTTGTGGTTGGAGTCAGAAAAGCAGCTATATTTAAAAGTTTCCTTCTTACTCAAGCAATCTTCTCTTGTGTATCTCTGAGTCACACTGTAGCTGCTCAGTTCACTAACACAAATTGCTCTCCCAACTACAACAATGCAGCTATGGCTGAGAGGTGGATTCTGATCTGCCTCGTGCATTCCACACTACGCTGGAAGACCTGTCAGCTGAGAGCCTGACTGCTACCTTCCCAAAACTCTTCTGGCTGCTCTTCCATGTGACTCCCCACTCTTCCTCTATTCACATAAATGACCCGGGAGAAGCACGAATACTGCCACGAATACTATTACTCAGCATCACGAATTATAATGCAGACTTGGAAGTGAGTGCATGAGTCATAATACCATAGACCATATAATGCAACAATAGCGAACTGATTCAGTAACAGCCTCTGCCTTATTCTCTTTTTCCAAGTCTAGCCACTACCACTTCCTAAGATCAGTTAGCTATTTCAGGTTAAGGATTTTAGACAACAAGTTACAGTTTCGTTACTGTGCGCAAACTAACTTTGTGTGCGGATTCCTTCTCCCATATACAGATACCACCTCTCCTGCTTTTCCCCATAACCCTGAATCCATGGCAGACTCCTCAGCAAAGATGCAGGTGAGCAGTGAAGTGAACATGTTCTAACTCTCACATGGCCCTAGGTCTGACTAAGCGTTTCCACTAGAAAACAAACAAAATTTGGGTTATTCTGGAGAAGTTTTGCGCTGAGGTTTTCGGTTTACTTGGATGCTGAGCTCAGGGGGATGAACTGGCACCAGAAAACGAGCACCACGCCGAATCATAGAGTTCTGCACCATCACACTCACAGGGCAGAGATCCAGGAAGAGGGATGGGGCCAAGCGTCCAGCTTTCAACTGGAATGCCCGGTCAAAAAGGGACCCTGGTGGCGGTGCTGACTGGGCTGTTAAAAGTCTGGTCAGCAGTGCAGCAGGGGCCCAGGGATAAGGCAGGCTCCCTACCTGCCCTGGCTCTGCATTGCTTCCAGAAGCGGCTGCCAGGTCCCTGTGGCCCCAAGGTGCTGAGGCAGCCAGGGAGGCTCCATGTGCTGCCCCCACCCCTTGTACCAGCTCCGCAGCTCCCACTGGCCGGGAACCACGACTAATGGGAGCTGCAGGGGCGGTGCCTGTGGGTGTGAAGGCAGCATGCACTGCGCAGAGCTGCCTGGCCGTCCATGTGCCTAGAGGCCGCAGGGACCTGGCAGCCGCTTCCTCGGAGCCATGGTAATTGCCGCTAGGACCCCACACCCTTCCCGCACCCCAACCTCCTGCCCCAGCCTGGAGTCCCCTCCCACCCCCAGGTAGAGTCCTCATTCCTCCTGCACCTCAACCCAAAGCCCCCTCCTGCAACCCAAACCTCTCATCCCTGGCCCCACCCCAAAGCCTACACCCCCAGCCCAGAGCCCATACCCCCTCCCACACCCCAACCCCCTGTCCCAGCCCAGTGAAAGTGAGTGAGGGTGGGGAAGAGCGAGCGATGGAGGGAGCGGGGACGGAGCAAGCAGGGGGCAGGGCCTCGGAGAAGTGGTGGGAGATGGGAGGGACAGGGGTGTTCGTTTTTGTATGATTAGAAAGTTGGCAACCCTAGATGGGGAGGGGTGTCCCTCTGTGGCCCCAATTTTAAAGGCACAGATGTGAACGCTCCCTCACACCTGGGACCAGTTCATAAACTGAGAGGCAAACCCCATGCTGCTCCTGCTAAGGTTATTCCTGGGGGTACGTACCATGTGGCAGGCCTGGCTGCCACTTCCTTCCAGGAAGTCTCTGGGAGCTGCCTAGCAGTGCAGAAGGACATGGAGCGGGGATTGTAGGTGGGCAACTGGAGTGGGCAGAGGGTGACACCCAGGGGCGTAAGGGGGCCTAGCACCTGAGGGAGGACTTAGGGCAAGGAAATGGAGACGGTGGGGGGGTGAAGCTGAGGCTGAGAGGCTAGGGGTCCCGAAAGGGCAAAAGCCGGTACTGGGCAGGCCTAGGAAGTGGAAGGGGCCTGGAGTCGGGGGGGAGCTGGAGCTGCCTGGGCAGTGGAGGGAAGAGATTGGGGTGGTCTGGCGCTCGGTGGGGGTGGGGAGCTGGAGCTGCCTGGGGAGTGGAGGGAAGAGATTGGGGTGGTCCGGCACTTGGGGGGGTGGGGAGCTGGAGCTGCCTGGGGAGTGGAGGGAAGAGATTGGGGTGGTCCGGCGCTTTGGGGGTGGGGAGCTGGAGCTGCCTGGGCAGTGGAGGGAAGAGATTGGCGTGGTCCGGCGCTTGCGGGGGGGGGAGCTGGAGCTGCCTGGGCAGCGGAGGGAAGAGATTGGGGTGGTCCGGCGCTTGGGGGGGGGGGGGGGGAGGTGGAGCTGCCTGGGCAGCGGAGGGAAGAGATTGGGGTAGTCTGGCGCTCGGGGGGGGTGGGGAGGTGGAGCTGCCTGGGCAGCGGAGGGAAGAGATTGGGGTAGTCTGGCGCTCAGGGGGGTGGGGAGCTGGAGCTGCCTGGGCAGTGGAGGGAAGAGATTGGGGTGGTCTGGCGCTCGGGGTGGGGGTGGGGAGCTGGAGCTGCCTGGGCAGTGGAGGGAAGAGATTGGGGTGGTCTGGCGCTCAGGGGGTGGGGTGGGGAGCTGGAGCTGCCTGGGCAGTGGAGGGAAGAGATTGGGGTGGTCTGGCGCTCGGGGGGGGGGTGGGGAGCTGGAGCTGCCTGGGCAGTGGAGGGAAGAGATTGGGGTGGTCTGGCGCTCAGGGGGTGGGGTGGGGAGCTGGAGCTGCCTGGGCAGTGGAGGGAAGAGATTGGGGTGGTCTGGCGCTCAGGGGGTGGGGTGGGGAGGTGGAGCTGCCTGGGCAGTGGAGGGAAGAGATTGGGGTAGTCTGGCGCTCAGGGGGGTGGGGAGCTGGAGCTGCCTGGGCAGTGGAGGGAAGAGATTGGGGTGGTCTGGCGCTCAGGGGGTGGGGTGGGGAGGTGGAGCTGCCTGGGCAGTGGAGGGAAGAGATTGGGGTAGTCTGGCGCTCAGGGGGGTGGGGAGCTGGAGCTGCCTGGGCAGTGGAGGGAAGAGATTGGGGTGGTCTGGCGCTCAGGGGGTGGGGTGGGGAGGTGGAGCTGCCTGGGCAGTGGAGGGAAGAGATTGGGGTAGTCTGGCGCTCAGGGGGTGGGGTGGGGAGCTGGAGCTGCCTGGGCAGTGGAGGGAAGAGATTGGGGTGGTCTGGCGCTCAGGGGGTGGGGTGGGGAGGTGGAGCTGCCTGGGCAGTGGAGGGAAGAGATTGGGGTAGTCTGGCGCTCAGGGGGGTGGGGAGCTGGAGCTGCCTGGGCAGCGGAGGGAAGAGATTGGGGTGGTCTGGCGCTTGGGGGGGGGGCTGGAACTGTCTGGTGCTGAGGAGCAGAGGAGTCTATGGGATGGGGCGGGGGGCTGCAAGGAGGCAGCTGGGGCTTTCTAGCACTGAGGGGCACTGCGGCCTGTGGAGGGGGTCTGGTTGGGGTGGAGCGGGGGTGGGGCTTTCTGGTGCAGAGGGGAGTGGGCCTGCCTAAGGGGGAGGTGCCGTGCCGCGACTGGCTGGGGGTGGGGCCGTGTATGGGGGGCGTGTCACCACTGGCTGGGGGCGGGGCTGTCTATGAGGGTTGCTGTGGGGGGGCGGTGTCGCGGGTGGCTGGGAGCAGGGTTGTCTATGGCGGTTGCTGTGGGGGAGGGGCAGCGTCGCGGGTGGCTGGGCTGTCTCTGGGGGTTGCTGTGGGGGAGGAGCTGTCTATGGGGTTGCTGTGGGGGAGGGGCGGTGTCGCGGGTGGTTGGGGGCTGGGCTGCCTCTGGGGGTTGCTGTGGGGGAGGAGCTGTCTATGGGGGTTGCTGTGGGGGAGGGGCGGTGTCGCGGGTGGTTGGGGGCTGGGCTGCCTCTGGGGGTTGCTGTGGGGGAGGAGCTGTCTATGGGGGTTGCTGTGGGGGAGGGGCGGTGTCGCGGGTGGCTGGAGGCTGGGCTGTCTCTGGGGGTTGCTGTGGGGGAGGAACTGCCTATGGGGGTTGCTGTGGGGGAGGGGCGGTGTCGCGGGTGGCTGGGGGCGGGGTTGTCTCTGGCGGTCGCTGTGGGGGAGGGGCTGTCTATGGGGGTCGTTGTGGGGGAGGGCGGTGTCGCGGGTGGCCGGGGGCGGGGCTGTCAATGGGGGTTGCTGTGGGGGGGCGGTGTCGCCGGTGGCTGGGGGCGGGGCTGTCTCTGGGGGTTGCTGTGGGGGAGGGGCTGTCTATGGGGGTCGCTGTGGGGGAGGGGCGGTGTCGCGGGTGGCTGGGGGCGGGGTTGTCTCTGGGGGTTGCTGTGGGGGAGGGGCTGTCTATGGCGGTTGCTGTGGGGGAGGAGCTGTCTATGGGGTCGCGTGCCGGGGGGCGGGGCTGCCAGATAACCGCCGCACGTAGCTCCCGCCTGCCGCCAACGGCCGCCCACGCCAGGCGGCCCCCAGTGAGAACTGACCAACCCGCGGCGGCCAATCGTTGAGCCGGGCTGGGTGAAAGGGGCGGAGCGATCTCAGGAGGCGAACCAATGGAAGCGGAGAAAAGCGGAGGGGCGGGGACAGTTTCATAGCCCTCGCTGGCGGCACAGAGGAATCCGGGGAGGCCCCTAGTCCCCCTTCCCGCTGCATCCCCCGCCTCCCCCTCGCGGCGCTGAGCGAGTGCCCAGGTGCATTGTGGGTACGCGGGTCGGCATTGGCCAGGGGGCCCCGGGGGGCGCAGGGCTGAGGAGTACGGGGCCCGGCCAGGAGGCCCGGGGGGCGCAGGGCTGAGGAGTACGGGGCCCGGCCAGGAGGCCCGGGGGGCGCAGGGCTGAGGCGTACGGGGCCCGGCCAGGGGGCCCGGGGGGCGCAGGGCTGAGGCGTACGGGGCCCGGCTAGGGGGCCCGGGGGGCGCAGGGCTGAGGAGTACGGGGCCCGGCCAGGGGGCCCGGGGGGCGCAGGGCTGAGGAGTACGGGGCCCGGCCAGGGGGCCCGGCCAGGGGGCGCAGGGCTGAGGAGTACGGGGCCCGGCCAGGGGGCCCGGCCAGGGGGCGCAGGGCTGAGGAGTACGGGGCCCGGCCAGGGGGCCCGGCCAGGGGGCGCAGGGCTGAGGAGTACGGGGCCCGGCCAGGGGGCCCGGCCAGGGGGCGCAGGGCTGAGGAGTACGGGGCCCGGCCAGGGGGCCCGGCCAGGGGGCGCAGGGCTGAGGAGTACGGGGCCCGGCCAGGGGGCCCGGCCAGGGGGCGCAGGGCTGAGGAGTACGGGGCCCGGCCAGGGGGCCCGGCCAGGGGGCGCAGGGCTGAGGAGTACGGGGCCCGGCCAGGGGGCCCGGCCAGGGGGCGCAGGGCTGAGGAGTACGGGGCCCGGCCAGGGGGCCCGGCCAGGGGGCGCAGGGCTGAGGAGTACGGGGCCCGGCCAGGGGGCCCGGCCAGGGGGCGCAGGGCTGAGGAGTACGGGGCCCGGCCAGGGGGCCCGGCCAGGGGGCGCAGGGCTGAGGAGTACGGGGCCCGGCCAGGGGGCCCGGCCAGGGGGCGCAGGGCTGAGGAGTACGGGGCCCGGCCAGGGGGCGCAGGGCTGAGGAGTACGGGGCCCGGCCAGGGGGCGCAGGGCTGAGGAGTACGGGGCCCGGCCAGGGGGCGCAGGGCTGAGGAGTACGGGGCCCGGCCAGGGGGCGCAGGGCTGAGGAGTACGGGGCCCGGCCAGGGGGCGCAGGGCTGAGGAGTACGGGGCCCGGCCAGGGGGCGCAGGGCTGAGGAGTACGGGGCCCGGCCAGGGGGCGCAGGGCTGAGGAGTACGGGGCCCGGCCAGGGGGCGCAGGGCTGAGGCGTACGGGGCCCGGCCAGGGGGCCCGGCCGGGGGGCGCAGGGCTGAGGAGTACGGGGCCCGGCCAGGGGGCCCGGCCGGGGGGCGCAGGGCTGAGGAGTACGGGGCCCGGCCAGGGGGCCCGGCCGGGGGGCGCAGGGCTGAGGAGTACGGGGCCCGGCCAGGGGGCCCGGCCAGGGGGCGCAGGGCTGAGGAGTACGGGGCCCGGCCAGGGGGCCCGGCCAGGGGGCGCAGGGCTGAGGAGTACGGGGCCCGGCCAGGGGGCGCAGGGCTGAGGAGTACGGGGCCCGGCCAGGGGGCCCGGCCAGGGGGCGCAGGGCTGAGGAGTACGGGGCCCGGCCAGGGGGCCCGGCCAGGGGGCGCAGGGCTGAGGAGTACGGGGCCCGGCCAGGGGGCCCGGCCAGGGGGCGCAGGGCTGAGGAGTACGGGGCCCGGCCAGGGGGCCCGGCCAGGGGGCGCAGGGCTGAGGAGTACGGGGCCCGGCCAGGGGGCCCGGCCAGGGGGCGCAGGGCTGAGGAGTACGGGGCCCGGCCAGGGGGCCCGGCCAGGGGGCGCAGGGCTGAGGAGTACGGGGCCCGGCCAGGGGGCCCGGCCAGGGGGCGCAGGGCTGAGGAGTACGGGGTCCGGCCAGGGGGCCCGGCCAGGGGGCGCAGGGCTGAGGAGTACGGGGCCCGGCCAGGGGGCGCAGGGCTGAGGAGTACGGGGCCCGGCCAGGGGGCGCAGGGCTGAGGAGTACGGGGCCCGGCCAGGGGGCGCAGGGCTGAGGAGTACGGGGCCCGGCCAGGGGGCGCAGGGCTGAGGAGTACGGGGCCCGGCCAGGGGGCGCAGGGCTGAGGAGTACGGGGCCCGGCCAGGGGGCGCAGGGCTGAGGCGTACGGGGCCCGGCCAGGGGGCCCGGGGGGCGCAGGGCTGAGGCGTACGGGGCCCGGCCAGGGGGCCCGGCCAGGGGGCGCAGGGCTGAGGAGTACGGGGCCCGGCCAGGGGGCGCAGGGCTGAGGAGTACGGGGCCCGGCCAGGGGGCCCGGCCAGGGGGCGCAGGGCTGAGGAGTACGGGGCCCGGCCAGGGGGCGCAGGGCTGAGGAGTACGGGGCCCGGCCAGGGGGCCCGGCCAGGGGGCGCAGGGCTGAGGAGTACGGGGCCCGGCCAGGGGGCGCAGGGCTGAGGAGTACGGGGCCCGGCCAGGGGGCGCAGGGCTGAGGAGTACGGGGCCCGGCCAGGGGGCGCAGGGCTGAGGAGTACGGGGCCCGGCCAGGGGGCGCAGGGCTGAGGAGTACGGGGCCCGGCCAGGGGGCGCAGGGCTGAGGAGTACGGGGCCCGGCCAGGGGGCGCAGGGCTGAGGAGTACGGGGCCCGGCCAGGGGGCGCAGGGCTGAGGAGTACGGGGCCCGGCCAGGGGGCCCGGCCAGGGGGCGCAGGGCTGAGGAGTACGGGGCCCGGCCAGGGGGCGCAGGGCTGAGGAGTACGGGGCCCGGCTAGGGGGCCCGGCCAGGGGGCGCAGGGCTGAGGAGTACGGGGCCCGGCCAGGGGGCGCAGGGCTGAGGAGTACGGGGCCCGGCCAGGGGGCCCGGCCAGGGGGCGCAGGGCTGAGGAGTACGGGGCCCGGCCAGGGGGCCCGGCCAGGGGGCGCAGGGCTGAGGAGTACGGGGCCCGGCCAGGGGGCCCGGCCAGGGGGCGCAGGGCTGAGGAGTACGGGGCCCGGCCAGGGGGCCCGGCCAGGGGGCGCAGGGCTGAGGAGTACGGGGCCCGGCCAGGGGGCCCGGCCAGGGGGCGCAGGGCTGAGGAGTACGGGGCCCGGCCAGGGGGCCCGGCCAGGGGGCGCAGGGCTGAGGAGTACGGGGCCCGGCCAGGGGGCCCGGCGGGCGCAGGGCTGAGGAGTGCAGGGCTAGGAGGGGGCAGGGCCCAGGAGGGGGCACGGCCCAGCCAGAAGGCCTGGGGGGTGCAGGGGCAGGGCATAGCTACAGGGCTTGGGGTGTACTGGGCTGGGCAGGGGAATGTGCAGGGCTGGCAGGTGCAGGGTATAGGACAGGGGGGTGCGGGGTCAGGAGGGGACAGGGCCTAACCACAGGGCCTGGGGTGTGCAAGGCTGGGGTGGGCACCGGTGCAGCCAGAGGACTTGGGGGTACTGGGCCTAGGACAGGGGTAGGGATATCCCAGGATGGCGGCACTGCAGCCTGGCTCCTTCAGCCTAGCCCTGTCTCACTCGAGCTGTGGGAGCAGCTCCATTAGCTGCTGGGAGTATTGGGCTGTTACCTCTCTGGACAGGAAGTGGATGTGATGCACACGCTCCACCAGCATGTGGCAGCAGCACTGACCCTTGCAGAGCCCATCCCTGCAATGCTGGAGTGAGGTGATGATGCCTGGAGCCATGGCACCCTTGATGATGTTCACGAGGGGAGCTTCCCCCAGGGAACTACTGCACGCCAGCTACTCATCAAGGTCCTGCCCTACTGAAGTCAGTAGGGACGTTACCATCCACATTAACTGATGCAGGCTCAGGCCCCAAGTCCAGAGTCTAAATACCCCAGGTGTCAATAACCAGACACTGACATAGGGCATGAACTAGAGGTAGGACTGCACAGTCAGGACCAAAAACAGAACAGGGATATGAATGACATGAGCAGCAATCCTCATGAAGTGAACTATTCTTAATCATATCACAAACAACCAGGCTGGCTACATATTCATATCCTAGATTGATGGCTGTGTCAAATAGAGGTCCCCAAACATCTAGGCCTTGTAACTTGTATCCTGTAACTTTAAATTCATTATTCCTAGGTGTGGAAGGATTTTTTTTTTATTGGTTGATGTCGGTAAAGCTCAGTTTCCCTGTACACTCCCAAACTGACAACAAAAATATTTTCAGCGATAACAATAGAAATGTACAGACAGGCAATGTAAGAAAGATGCTGCTTGAGAACTTACTGTGGTTTAGAATGTTGAATGAGGCTTGTTACAAATGGACTAGCATATGAATAGTGAACAGGTGTGATTTATTGATTTAAGGATATTTAATTTGTATGATTTTGACAATTTGTGTTTTAACAGTTTGTAAAGCTTTGCCTTTTTGAATATCAGTGTCTATTGTCCTTAGTCTGCGGCCCCCCCCCCCATTTCCCACAATTGAAAATTTAAACGGATAAAAATCTAAAAAAAAATGCTTAAAAATAAACATTGATATCAATCAAAATTATAAAAAAGTTAAATTCTGCCAAGAGTAATTATTTTCCAGTTTAATTTCTCTCACTTGACTTAGTTACATGCCACTTTGTGTCCCAGCCAGCAATCACACCAAAATATCACTGATTTGTTAAGTAACCAAAATAAACAAATCCTGGGCACTTTAGAGTCTTTAAATCGGGATTTGACATCTTTTTAAGAGGAGAGAGGTTTTGTCTGGTTAAACCACAAGTTATTGGCCCTGATACAGGAATCGCAGCATGAAATTCTATGGCCACGTTATGCAAGAGGTTAGATTAGATTATCATAGCGGTCCTTCTGGTGTTAAAATCTGTGAACTTCCTTTACATCACCTCCATTTGACAAATGAGGAGAAGGTGGCATGTTGAGGAGAAATGACCCACACAGCAAGTCAAGAGCAGAGCTAAGAACAGAAACCAGGAGTCCTGATTCCCTGTCACCAAGCCAATATCTATGTTAAATTCAACATTACCTTTGAAAAAGAGGAGATAAAAGTCTGTGATTGTCAGTCTAGTATTTCTGACATCTTTATGGGGAAACTGGAGACTTGCAGCTTGTGTGGGAGGTTTTCTTCATGTGTCTATCTCCGCAGCTGGAATGGGTCTGATGACTAAATTCATTGACACAGTACTGTGGAACAGCTCAGGTACTGTCAGAGATCCCCTGGGCTAAATCCCAACCTTTTATCCAAATTAAATAACATTCCTGGTCAGCCTCAACAATGCACGTGAAGTTGATCAAATCAAGTAAATGAATATTTTACATTTCTGTGGAACTTTTCAGTTTCAGATATTTAGAAGTGACTGGCAACAGCTGTTTGGTGTTTGGAAACACTGTGCAACCTAACTATCATGGCTGCTGCTACAATACCAGCAGGAATAGCTGGGAATACCCTGCTCTGAAATACAGCCACCCTGCTGTGAGTCAGGAATCTGGGACGTGGATCAACAGAGAGAATTTTGGACCAAGGACTTCAGAGCAAAAACCCTACTTATGAAAAGTGCCATGGAATCCTTAATACATACATAGAACAAACAGAATATTGGCACTCAAGGTCTCATCTAAAAGACCTTCATGCAGTAAACTGCATGGAGCTCATCAGTTTATTGACCTTGGTTGGAAGGATGAAGAGCTAGGGGAACCCTGCTGGAATCTGAAGCTGTGATTTCATAGAATCTGAGTGTCTGGAGGCTCCTGGTTAGCAGTTGCAAAAACTGCTTTAGCTAAGAAAACCTATCATTTCCTACCAAAAACTCTTTGGTGAGAGGCTGGAATATTTTAAGCTGTGCAAATCAGAATTCTGCTTCGTTAGAACGGAGTTCCAGCTTGTTGCTTTTAAAGGAATATGTTCCAAGGGAAGTCTTGTCTCGAAAGGAAGGTTTGGAAAGAAGATGTAATGGAACAAATAAATTGTTTCAGTTCCATTCTCTGCTGAGCCCCAGATCCCTGCCACGTACTGAATGGCCAGCAGAGAGGGATATCACTCCATTCCCCTTTGTGTAGGATGGGAGGCATGGAAATCTCATTTTGCGGTTAAGTTTTGACATCAGGATTAAAAAGAGTTTAATCGGGTTAATTTCACTTCACCAGGTGACTGCTGCGTGGGTGGGACGCAGCACGCACTGGGTTCTCTTGAAAACACTTCAGGCTTTACTGGGCCTGGAGTAACTATGATGTGCTCAACAACAGCTTACACCCAGTGCTTAAAAATACCACCAATGGTATTGCTCCTTCCTCTTTCTAAAAAGTGTCACAACATCTTGGACAGCTGCTTGTGAGATGGACACCAGCTGGAAGACGGGACCTCAGCCTAAATTCTCCGAAGCAGAGCATCTCTCTGGAGCACCCATTGTGCTATGCTGCAACACAGCTGTTCTTAAACGGTGGCCCCTGGACCAATTGGTAAGCCTCAGGGCATTTGGTCCCCACGTAGCGGGCTGGCCACATAGGGCTGGCTTCTCCTCCTTGTAGGCAGCTTCTGCACTTCATCAAAAGCTAGTTTCAAATGCTATACAAATCTCCCCTGAAGAAGTGTTATCCCAATGTGAGAGACTCACCCGAGCCCACCTTGGCTCGCTGGGTTTACTAACAAGAGTGTGATGCCAATGAGCCACACCAAGGTTTCCACTTGGGACGGAGCTTGGATGAAAGTACCTAGAAGAGGCCAGTCAACAGCTGGCCAAGGGAAGCCATTTTCTCCAGGGAAGAGGAGGGCTGGCAAGGGTTCCCAGGCACACACTAAGTTTGACAAGAGAAGCTTCATCCTGAATGAAGGGCTGGAGTGGATGGGCTGCCCATGCGGGGCAATAGCTCCCCCACCCAGGTGAAACTCATGTCTCAGTCAGTCCAACTCAACCGTACTGGGGAGGTGAGGGGCTGGCATAGATCTCTGGATAGATCAACAGGTGGCACAGGGCAGGATACCTAGGGAGAGAGGCTGGCCCAGGTGAGCGGCTCCCGAGGCGGGTGAGGGGCTGGCCTGGGTGAGGGGCTCCCCAGGCAGGTGAGCGGCTCCCCAGGCAGGTGAGCGGCTGGCCCGGGTGAGCGGCTCCCCAGGCAGGTGAGGGGCTACCCAGGCAGGTGAGCGGCTCCCCAGGCGGGTGAGGGGCTGGCCCGGGTGAGCGGCTCCCCAGGCAGGAGAGAGGCTGGCCCAGGTGAGCGGCTCCCCAGGCAGGAGAGAGGCTGGCCCGGGTGAGGGGCTCCCCAGGCAGGTGAGGGGCTGGCCCGGGTGAGCGGCTCCCCAGGCAGGTGAGGGGCTGGCCCTGGGCGGGTGCGGGGCTCCCGGGCGGCGAGGCGGGGCTGGCCCTGGGCGGGTGCGGGGCTCCCGGGCGGCGAGGCGGGGCTGGCCCCTGGGACGCCCCGGCAGGGGGTGCGGCTGAGCGGCGGGGGCGGCGGCCCCGCCATGCGGAAGTGCTGGGCCGCTGCTGCCGAAGTGAGGAGCCCGGCCCGGCTGACAGCGGCCCCCGGGCAGCGAGGGGAGCAGCCCGGCAGGAGGGTCCAGGAGCCTCCCGGCGCAGGGTGAGTCGCGGTCCCCTCCTCCCCGGGCTCTGAACCCCCCTCCCCGCCCCGGGGACCCTTGACTCCCACCCCCAAGTGCCCCAGCGCCCCTCCCCTGTCCTGTGCCGGCCCCAGCGCCCCTCCCTTGCTGGGGGAGCCCCTGAGTCCCTGTCCCGTGCCAGCCCCTGCCCAGGGTCAGCCCCTCCCTATGCCAGCTCCTCATGTGTCCAGGGTCAGCGCGAACAGGTGGGGGGCTGGCACAAGTGCCCGGGGAATGGCGCCTCTATTTATTGTGGTGAAAAGTTTCCTGGACCGGGACCCCAACCCCGTGGGAGAGAGAGAAACTGAAAGCTGGTGGGTCCCCAGCTGAGGGGCTGGTGGGAGCTGAGGCAGCCCCCTGCCCCCAGGAGCTGCTCTGCCCCCACCCCCTGGTGTCATTAGCGCAGAGCTCTTGATCCAGCCGATATTGTTTTTTCAAGCTGATCCAAGTGAGGTGCGGCACAAGCGGGTTTATCTCTGAGTGCTGGAAACACAAACCTCCCAGATGGGCTCACTTCTCCTCCCTGTCCTGCTTCTTCCTCACTGAGATAACGCACTCTGCTCTCCTGAGTCGTGTGTGGGCACACAAGCGCGCACACGTGCTCTCTCCCTGCAGAGTTGTGTGTGTGTGTGTACACTCCCCCCCCCCCCGCAGGGTTGTGCTCTCGTTCTCTCTCTCTGTCTCTCCAGAGTTGTGTCTACACACAAACCCCTTGTGTACAAATTAAAGGAAGCCCCCCCTTCCCCAAAACGGCAGGTGGGGAATAAAGACCAAAAGTTTCCTGCTGCCATTGGCGTGCGGCACAGACCTAGCAGGCTGCTCCGGAGAGCAGGACCTGCCGTGGAGATGGGCCCAGAAGGGTCCCATGCTAGATGAAGAGAGGGAGTGGGGAGAGTAGCAGGAGACTGCGCTGTTAGAGGGTTTACTTCTCACAATCAATGCAAGAGCTTTAATTGGGTTATTCCCCCTTGTGCCTATTCCTCTGTGTGCCATGTTCCCACCTTCCCCAATTCCCCACAGAGGAACATTTTTTCCCCATGTTAAGCTATTTTTCTTGGCTCAGTGACACATAGGTAGTGGGCAATCCGCTGGCAAATACCTAGGAGAAGCAGGATTAAATTAATAAAGACCCTGGCAGACAGTGTAGGTTTTATTGACAGTTTGTCAAAGGAGTTTTCAATGCTGCAATGAAGACAAAATTAGGAAAACCCATCACACAATGTGGCTTTTAACCTTCCCCTGCCAGGATTGTATTCAACCGCCACAGTCCGAGAGAGGCAGTTTGTGGCACTGAATTCTAAACAAACAGGAAATAGACGAGTGGGATTTGCTGGGCCAAGGCGAACAAATTGGAAACGAATAACAACTTTTAAAAATTCTCTCAGTGCCAACAATTGAGGGGTTTGTTAGGAACAAGGAGATGAGATTTCTTAAAAAAAAAAAACAAACAAAAACAAACCAATGCAAATGTGACCTTTAGTTCGCGAGCCTCCCTTTAAAAAAGAGACAATTAGGATGAATATGGGGGAAACTCAACAAAAGCACAGTCGTTGATCGTATAACCCCCACCCAATCCTGCACTGGCTGACGGTGGCTGGATTGAATGTCATAGGCCTGCCCACCTGTCGTCTCTAGAACTTCAGGATAGTTTTTTTCCTATCAATGGCAGCTTCACAGAGATGGTGGTGGTGGTGTTTACCTTTCTCCAAAGCAACAGGCCCTGGCCATTGCCAAAGGCAGCATACCGGCCTAGATGGCTCACCATGCTTCTGGACGAGTTGCAGCAGGGTTAACTGGTCATCCCTCCCAGAGCCCAGTTCTCCTTGTAATAATAAACTCATCCCTTGAATACAGGTGCTAGAAGGTGAAAGGGGAGTTCCCCTCCTTAAGCAAGGCTGTAATGACAAACACAATGACCCAGGCAGGGTGGCACAGTAGAAGCTGGTTCAGAATGCTGAATTTGTCATTTTAACAGCATGCTTCTCTGTTCCTTTCAAAAACCTAGCCCAGAATAGCAGCTGGAGGGTGGGGGAAGCCAGGCTGTTGCAGCAGAAAGGGGCAGGAGGACCTGAGTCACACACTAAACAGGGACCTGTGTGTGGATGTAAGTGTTCAAACTTGGGTGCTTCTAGCCAGACACAGAATAAGGACACTTATTTAATTGCTTAAGTGTGGATTTAGTTGTCTAAATATAGACACCCAACTCTGAAAAATGTGACCATAATATAATTGCCCAGGATAGCGTATATAGTCCTGCAAAACTTTAGGGACCAATCCTACAAGGCTCTCCTGGACAATTCTCCCTCGGATAATATTGCCTAGGAGAGCCAGTATTAATTGACAGCTGCTGTTAAGGTTTCATTGCTCCCAGAGATTACACTATAGATTCCCTGGGAGCTGGGATTGTCTCCCGGGGTTCTGAAATGTACATGTGTTTTTATTACAAAGGTCTGAAGTCATCTGCAAAACAGCTAATCCGAGTTCCCTCTCTCTACCTAGGTATTTAGATACTGTTGAGTCACAGGCACAGACCTATGGGAAAGTGAGAGACTTAAGTACTGCAACCTAAGCTGGGTGTCACTCTTGCCTGCCTGGGGTTTGGTTGCTTGCATATGAATTCCTTCCTTTTAACCGAGCTTCTCGTACTGCAAGATTTCCAAGACAAGGCAAGACATGTGGTCTGTCCAGCACCTACCATGGTGGGGCCCTGATTGAGGTCTCCGGGGGTTACTTGCGGTACAAATAAGAGGGGAAATGAAGGGGGTTGTTACGGACATGGCTAGGCTGTTTATACTCCTCCTCCCAAAGTTATGGAGTTTTCACGCTTGGTAGCTGAAAACCCATGTCTATTTCTGATGATTTGAGGAAGTGTCTCTCTCATTTTTATTTCAGATACTGAAGTTAGAAAAAACCCCAACCCGAATTTCAAATTCCCCTCTCTAACATCGAATTCAAAGCCAGACCTCCATGGGCTTCCAAGAAGTCTTGGGCCGCCTCTTCTCTCTTTCCGTTCTGTGAACTACCTTAGGTAAGTCCGCTTGTCTTTTGCACATTAACTTTATGAAGGTGTCCGCTAGTGGGAAACATCCAGGCAGGAATTGATAGTGGTGTAGTGGATGTTGTATTTTTTATCTCGACCTGGTGTCTGCAGCACTGTTACCGACTAGAACAATGTGGTTATGAATGGTTAATTGCGGCTCAGACCGGGAGCAGAGCTGTGTGGGAACTGTCTGTTCTTGTAAGATCATTGTTCATGTTTAATTAACAGGTGGGAGAAGGGGTTGTAAATAAGAACCTGTTACCATGTCACCCAGCTACAGACTGTGGTCAGGTCAGAATCAAGGTTTAAGGATTGAGATAAAACTCAAGAGTCTGGAGTTAATGAAGTCGGTTTCTCCGCCTTCCACCTCCTTTAAGAAATAATGTAAAGGGACACAGTCGTCTTGAAAATCGGATCTATCTGAAAATGTTGGACCTACGATAGTTAAAAGTAGCACATAAGACTAGGAAACCTGAGAGACGTTCGCAGAAAAGCAAATCT
The DNA here is from genome assembly GCF_965152235.1 of Eretmochelys imbricata. Taxonomy (NCBI): domain Eukaryota; kingdom Metazoa; phylum Chordata; order Testudines; family Cheloniidae; genus Eretmochelys; species Eretmochelys imbricata. The sequence continues at coordinate 356,278,528 of NC_135572.1, forward strand.
CTGTCTTTGCGCTTTGTCATGTGGCATTTTACAGGGCTCTGTAGAGTCAGTTTTGCTGTTCCTCTTTACAGTCAATCAGTCGCTTGGTGTTTCCCTTGCTGAAAAGAAATGTAGCGTTTTTTAAATTAACTAACTTCCAGAGAATTCCCATTTCTGATGGAGTGCCTTCTATGCATCCAATGAAGTGAGCTGTAGCTCACGAAAGGTTATGCTCAAATAAATTGGTTAGTCTCTAAAGTGCCACAAGTCCTCCTTTTCTTTTTATTCTTATGGCTGTATTTTGAGAATGCCTAGGGATCCCCCTCTGGGAGCAGGACCACATTGTGCTAGTTTATGTACAAACACAGAACAAAAATCTGGCCTGGAGAGGCTAAACTGCCTGTGAAAAATGAGTGAGGCACACAAATATTTTCCTGGGTTCTGCTTACTGCGGTTTCAGCCAGTCTGCCCTTTCCTCACATTAAATGGTCCCCGCGCAGCCACCTCCGAGCAACGTGATTAAAATGATCTGGGGCTCATTTCCATGGGTTTCCACACGGGGAAGAGCCTGAAAAGATTGGGATCATTTAGTTTTGGAAAAAGACAAATAGTAGATAATACCCACTCCTGCCATGAGCGTGGGGGACTGGACTAGATGACCTCTCGAGGTCTCTTCCACTCCTATGATTCTATGATCTCTTAAACTAGCCAAGGCGTGTTAAATTTGATGTTCCGTTTGAGGTTACTGGGCTAGACCTAAATGAAGTAGCGGGTGTGGTTTAAACTGAGAGTGATCATGAAGATGTGCATGAGATGTTCGTTTACAGAAAGAATCAAAGGGGCTTCCAATAAATTCCAGCAGCATTAATCTTTGTCAGCATGAACAGGATGACTGTATGAATTTCATACGGTAACAGGGATGCTGGCCAGCTGGGAGGTTGAGAAATCACCACCCACCTTTGTGAATAGAGCCTCAAAGGGAATTTTTGCCTGATGCCTTCTCCGACAGAATGGCGGTAGAGAGTGAGCTGGTTTGCATGGGAGGACAGGCTCTCTGAATCGGCATTGCAGGGAGATTCTCTCTTGTCTATTTTTTTTTTCCTTAGTCCTATTCTCAGGAACATACAATTTGCCAGCCTAGATCAGAACATGGGTCCGTAGAGCTGAATATCGTGTCTCTAGCAAGGGCCAGTGCCTGCCACTTCAGAGTTGAAGTCCCTATGAGATGTCTCATTGGCAATACCATGTAATGGGGCAGTTCCTGATATCACCTGGGGATCAGCCTGGGGCTGGATGGCAGAAAGCCTTTGCAAGCTTAGCCTTCCATCTCAGCACATCTGAGCTCTGGCCAAGGCCCTACAGAGCCCTGTCTCTGCTGTATCTCTCCCCTCTTTTCCACTCACTTGCTTTCCTCTTTCCTGGTGTCCCTCCCTCAAACCTTCTTCCTTCGCCAGTCATCCCTGGGTTCTTCTCCTCCACGCTCTTACCAGGGGCCCGTGCACTTGCACTGCATGGCTGTGATGAAGTGCGAATGTTCTTAATGTTTTCTCTGAATACTGTATGGGTGCCTCAGTTTCCCCTAGGTATTTCTTAAGTATCTAGGTGGTGGGATAAGAGGGTGTGATTGTTGCAGAGCCCTAGAGGGCCAGTGTGATGGTGTCTGACAGAGAATGGCCGACACCCTGTCTCCTGGCCACTGATGGCCTGGGCCTCTCCTCTGCAAAGGTGCCAACTGAAGGTGTTGGAGAACAAAGAGACCAGGTGGCCTCCTGGCCTGGGAAAGAGACAAACAGAGGCCAGAGGAGGGGCGGGAGAGTTTCAGTTGAGAGCTGGCTGGGGAAATGGAGGGAGGCCCAGATGGTGCTCTGGGCTCCCTGCCCCCCAAGATGGACCTGACTGAGGGTCCTGTTCTCTGTACCTACAAGCTCTGTTTTAGACCGTGTTCCTGTTGTCTAATAAACCTTCTGTTTTACTGACTGGCTGAGAGTCACGTCTGACTGCGGAACTGGGGTGCAGGGCCCACGGGCTTCCCCAGGAGCCCCACCAGGGCAGACTAGCTGTGGGAAGCGCACGGAGGGGCAGATGATGCTGAATGCTCTGAGGTCACCCGGCTTCCACCTTCCTGGGTCTGAGCTGTGTGTCCTGCAGACAGTCTGCTCCCGGAGAGGAGACTCCCCCAGAGTCCTGCCTGGCTTTGTAGGGAGCAGTTCCAGAGCATTGCCCGGGGATGGCGTGATGGTAGCTCTGCTGCGTAGGATCTTGGAGGCGGGGACTGGGTCTTATTGTTTGTCTTTTATGCACCATCTCTGAAGGCCAGGGTTCAAATCCCACTCAGGTGATGCAGTTGGGAGGGAAACAGCCTCCTGGAAAGCTCAGGACCCTCCCCTCCCCCTGCCCCCCAGCCTGCTGCATGTCTGTGTGTGGACATGGGGCGAGCTGGGGGTTGAGTCACTTTGCTGACATATTCTGTGGCTCTTGCTTTCTTTGTTCTTAATTTGCCTGTTGTCAAATGTAGGAGGTGGGCAGGTGCTCAGAACGGAAAATCAAGGCCTTCCACATGCAAAGGGAGACGTTCTGAATGAAGGGAGGTCGCCGGAGGTCCCTGTCAAGAGGAATTGGGCAGCCACAGATGTCTGTGGGCCCAGTTGGGTTCAGGTGCATTGGCAGAGGGTGGCTGGGGGCTCAGGCCTGCAGGAACAAGGATCTGGATTGAGGGGCGTGGCCAGAGGAGGCCCAAGGCATCAGCACATCTGTGGTGGGGGAGCCCCCAGGACTGGAGCAGCAGCAGGTCTGATACCTGAGCCCTGCTTGCTGGAGACCCAGATGGGGTAGGAGTGATGGTGTACAGGTAAGCGGGCAGGCATTTCTCCACCATGCACCTTGTAGATGGAACCAATTCACTTTTGGAGCGATGGTTTTGTTTCCTTACCCGGTTTCTGCAATGAGACAGATCTCCAGGGAGCGCTTGGGATTTCGTTTCCCGCGGGGCTTGGCCTCTCAGAGAAAGACCCAGCTTGCAAATGTGGGGCTCCCGGCTCTTTACTCACACGCCAGTTGCTTCACCCGTCCGCCCGTCACATCCGTGGTTGCTGCTGTAGCAACCTATGTGATGTCACTGGCCGGGTTCTGAGACCTAGATGTGATGAAACAAGCAGAGGCTTAAATTGCCCAGGGGGAAGAAAGGCAGGGAGAGAGCAGGACTTCAGATAGGCGGGGGAAGCACGGGAGGGAAGCTGCCCTAGTGGGAGGAAGAGCCATCAAACTCGGGTACTTGCAGCTCATCCAGAGCAAAAGTATTGGCCACCTCTCAGCCAATCAGATAGCAATATGCAAATCTCTGCTTGCTGACTGGCTCGGAGGAATATTTTTTCCCCATGTCAGTGTAGACCCTATGCTGCTTACCTCGACCGTTACTGGCTTTCAGGGGCCGTCCCCCGATGCCCCACGCTGACAGTAAACTCAGAACTGCGCTCCGGGTGGGGGCGCGCACCCCGCCACAAGGAGCCGTGTGGGGACCCGCACAAGCGATGGAATAACCTCCAGGGCTGCGTGCCGACATACGTGGGGTTGATGCAATTTTGTGTTGGAGACGTGGCCTAAGAAGAATGGCTGCAGAGTGATGTCCATGGGCTCGGCCGCAGGACTTGCCAGTGCGTTTGATGGGACGCTGAGCGTGTGCCGGTGGGGACGCTGCCGTCAGGTTTCCGTGATCAGCAGGATGTCCTGCCCCTCGAGAAAGAGCGGTCTGTATCTGTACGGCCCGGTGACTAGAGCCATTCCCCCAGGCCATGCTTGGAGCATGCGCACCTTCAGCTGGCCTCCAAATGTGCCCCGTTGTCACTGGGTCCACTCGCTGCCTCCTGGTTGCTCTGGGGATTAGCTTTGGCCAGGCATTGCGCCCGCCTCTGGCAGCATCCCTCCTGCCCTCTGCACCTCAACCCCCTGTGGTCCCTCTTCGTGCCTTGGCCCCTCCGGCCAGGTCACTGCGCGCTTCCCCTTCTGGGGGTACCAAAGTCTCTCTTGACACATGGACTCTGGCAATCTTCGTGCTCACTGCCCAGCCGGTGCCACTTCCCCAGCGGCCAGCAGGGGAACCCAGGCCCACCCACTGCTCCGGGTGCCAGCCTGGGGACCCCGTATCTGCAGCTGTGGCCTGCTTTCCTGCAAGAACCTGTTGCTCCTTCCTACAGTGCCTGGGCTTTATACAGGCCCCTCCTGTTCCTGCCCAGCTGAGCTGCCTGTCTGATCAGTCCCTGCTCCCTGGCTGCTCCTCCAGGTGCTGCCTGGGCAGTTAATCTTGCAGCTGCACCCGATTCCAGCCAGGGAGGATGGAGTCAGCAAGCGGATCCTGCCCTACTGAGTCAGCCTGGCCTGAGCCCCGTTGGCAGGATTCCAGGGCCACTGGAGTAACTCCTCACTCTTACAAAACCTGCCATGGTGTCGGAGACCAGGACATGGTGGTCATGCCCAGGGGTTAGAGCAGGAGTTGGTGACCGGGTCTGGAGCCGGAGGCAGACATCGGAGCAGAGACTCAGAGCAGGTTACCCTCGCCTGCAGTGAGGCAAGGCAAGGGAGGAGGGGACTGGCAACCCGGAGGAACAGGTCCTATCGCAGCCATGGGCGAATGCTCTGAGCAGCCCCCAAACTGCTGCTGCGGGGCACGGTTCCCACCAGTCAGGCAGCCGACTCCAGGTCAGCTGCACTCCTGTAGGTTGCTGGAGCCTGACTCCAGCTCCTGACCCATGGTCTCGATAGCGTCTGTGCACTGACTCTGTTCCCTGGGAAGGCTGAGGGGCCAAGTCTAACGTGCCGAGATTCAAACCTGTGAGTGCGGAAACTCTGGGCATGATGCTATTGGCTGCCTGTGGCTCTGCCAATATTTACTGTCTAGGTCAATTCTTGTTAATCTCGGCAGTAATCTTACCCGGCACTCACCGAGCACTTTACATTTCCAAAGCGCTGAGCAAACTTTGGCTGGCTCCCAACGACAGTCAGAAATCTCTCTGAGGGCTTGGGGTTAACACTCTGCTTCAACCAGGAAACCCAACTGCTCACTGAGCAGCACCATGCAGAGCAGATGCCAGGTCACGAGGGGAAAGGGCTTGAGGATCATTCCTGGCCCCATTTACACTGAACCCTCCCACAAAGGAAAACCCACAGTTTAGGGGTACTGGTAGCTTATCCCCAGAGTTTCAGGGCTGGAACTGAGGTTACAAGTTGGGACGGAGTTGTTGGCAGAGCAATGTGTGGAGCGCCCACAGCTGGCATAGCAGGGGCTGCGGGTCGGGATTGAGGGGCACAGGCAAAGCAGTGGGGAGTGGGGGGAGCCCAGAGCTGGGATAGCAGGGGGCTGCGGATCAGGAGTGAGGGGCACTGGCAGATCTTGGGGAGGGGGGAGCCCAGGGCTTGGAGAGCAGGGGGCTGCGGGTCGGGATTGAGGGGCACCAGCAGAACTGTGCGCGGAGAGCGTGGAAGAACTGAAAACTTGAATCTGTTTTCTCAATGTAATTTATTTGCCTTGATGGTTTTTGGTTACCTGGCTTTCCAAGAATGTCCGGGTCCTGGTACAGTAACAATAACCAGCTGCCAGCAAACCAGAGCTTCCCTCTGCCTGCTCTCCTGGGACGATCAGAAGTGCCGTGTGTGAAAGCAGGCGATTCTGGGCAGAAACCCGGTGGGCAAGGCAGTTGCAGCTGCCCACAAATGATTCTATGTTTCTTCGGGCGGTGTGGATGTGGACATGGGGTGGGAGGGGGGTCAGTTATGCAATTACCTGACTGGCCAGAAAGATATAGGAAGAAGCGAGAAAGGAGCAGAAGAGTAGAAAAAGGAGAGAGAGAGGAGACAGGAAAGTGGACCATAAGGATGATGTCTGGCTGTGTGGAAACATAGGTAGGTGACATTTATGGCCTAGAGTACAAGATCATAGGTGCGCTTAGGAGAAAGAGATCTCCTCTAAAGGGTTGCTCCTTGAGGGGCGTGACTGTCTCCATGATGAGAGACAAGGTCTCCTGCGTCCAGCCCCTTGGTCTTTCCAGGGTGCAGGGAGGCTCCCTGATGGGGGTCTCGCGACTGATGCATAACAGGGAAGGCTCAGAGCTTGAAAAGATACCGAAAGGAGGCCGTTGAGCACAGGAAGCTGGTTGGTGAGGGAGAGAAGCCAAGCGACAGCACTGTTTTGCAGTGGGTCAGAAGGGGTCCTGGCATTGACTGAGCCAAGGGTAGCAAATACAGGTTTGCCCCCAGATTTGGTGACCGTGTCTAGAGGGAGCGTGCTGCATTCTGGGCTGTGCCGGGGCAGAGTGTCACAGCTGGAATATTGGGAAAGGGGCTGATTTTCCTCCTGCATTTGGCAGCTGTCCATGGTTACACACCCCCTGCTTCGGGCTGTTGGCTGTGCTCTGCGTTGGCTGTTCCGGCAGGGCTGCCGATGGCGATGGGCCCCTTGTCAGGGCGCTGGAGAGCGTTCTGTGAGCACGCGTGGCCTGCGTTGGAGTTAGGAAAGGTTCTGCTTGCAAAGAGGGGATGTTTCCTCACCTATTGTGTGTCATTTCCTTTCTGGCTGTGACTAAGCACCGATCTGAAACCTCCACTTCCCTTCCCTGCCATGTGGCAAGAACTCCCAGGGCAGGCGTCTGACCCACCAGGCAGGGCTGCCCTTGGCAAGCCGTCCGACGTGAAGGGACGCCCAGGAGGCCAGCTGCCTGCCACGCAGCTCTGAGCAGCAAAGCCCTTGGATGTGAGTTTGCACTGTAACTGGGTTTGTTAGTGTGTATGCGCGCGCCACTGCCCCCTGCTGGATGGAATCAGAACTGCTTGTGCATGTGTCCTAGGCCTTGCACTGCTAATGGCGAGTGGAGGGTCTCCTTTGGCTGAAGAGATAGGGGTGTTGTGGAGCAGTAATAATAGATAATATGGAGATACACCGATCTCATAGAACTGGAAGGGACCTTGAAAGGTCATAGAGTTGAGTCCAATCCCCTGCCTTCACAGGGGGACCAAGTACTGTCCCTTATTTTTGCCCCAGATCCCTAAATGGCCCCCTCAAGGATTGAACTCACAACCCTGGGTTTAGCAGGCCAATGCTCAAACCACTGAGCTATCCCCAGTAAGATCAGGGTGCTATCCCCGTGGTGCTGTGACATTCCAGATGCACACAGGGTGCAGCCTATGTCCCCGGCTGGCCAGGATTTTGTTGTTGTATGTTGTATTTTGCACTCTCCAGCGTTCGTTACCTCCTTCTCTTAGCAGCTGCTCACCAGCCTCTCTTACCAACCATTCCTAGCCCCTTCTATGTGGGCCGAGGCTGGTTTCCGCTGCCCCAGCACCGTGTGTGGTGGCCAGCCCACGGCCAGAAGCTGTTTGCAGAGCACGGCAAATTTTATTGGTCCTGCAAAACCCAAGCACTGCACCGCATGTTCCCGAGCACTGTCTCTTGGCACCGTGTCTAGTAGCCAGCTACACCTGGATCCGCACACCTCTCCTCCAGAGCGTGCTCTTCGTAACTTTGCAGCTGTTACTTCTATGTTCGTGTAAGTACCCTGGTGCGGGCGTGGCTAGCAGAATGCTGCGCCCCCTGCTGGCTGGTTGTGGAGCCCGGAGCGTGACCAGATAGTTTTTTAAAGCAACGGCAACCATGCAAAGTTCTGTTGTCTCTCAATGTTCCTGTCTAACCCTTCCCTAGTGGGAGGGGTGGGACTTGGTGACCTTTTCTGTTCCTAATTGCTTAGCTCAGCCAGTATCCTGCCCTGCCTGTTACTGGTGGGTTGGTGCCAGTTACCACAAATATTCGGCCAATTAAGTATTTTTTAAGTCTTTCCAAAGATACCTGTTTTTTAAGAGTGCAACTTAAATTATTTCTAGAATCCCCACAAGCCTGGAAAGTCCCCTGTCGTCCCCCAGGCTGGTCATGCGGTGCAGGGTAGCAAAATGTTGGTAGCAAAGTTCTGCTTTCAAGTAGCTGTACTGTGAAGTCCCGGCAGGGCATGAATAATGTGGAAGAAGGCTGTTTAAAGAGCGGTGAAGTGCTGTTCCCTCTGGCTCCGGGAGCTGAAAGACAGATGCGGGAATGGATAAGGGGAAGGCTCCTGTTTTTTCCCTCTGCACATGCCCTTAAATCTTGGTACGTCAGTTTCTGCCGCAAGTCTAGAATCTGTTTATTGGCTCTTCATCCTCATGCATCAGGGCATAAACTGATCGGCAGCTGGGGTCAGGAAGAGGTTTCGTGGGAAATGCATGGTTGTGGGAGATGAGGAGGCATTCTGATATCCTCTGGAGCAACTAGCACCAGCCACTGTTAGGTACAGGATGCCAGACAAACTGGACCACAGCAGTGTTTGCACAGAGCTGACCCCAATTCCTACTCCCCCTTGCTCAGCTGCTGGCATCGATTACCCCAGTTCCCTTGCCTGACATCTGAGGGGTGAAGAGAGCTCTGCAAAGAGTGACTCCTAGTTGAAATCAGCTCTGGCTGAGAGTAGCTAAGCATGGCTTCTACCACTGTCTATCCAGTACCTCCCTTATAGCCTGTCTCCATGCCTCAGCTTCCTCCTCTGTACAGTGGGGCTAGTGATATGCACTCATCACCAGTACAGGGCCTATGGCACACAGTCAAGCAAGCCTGCTTCCATCCAGGAGATGGCAGCTCTTTGTATTCCAGTAGCACTGAAAGGCGCCCACCAAGGGTCCTAGTGTGCCAGGTGCTGTACACACAGATAAAGGAACACACAGTACGGTCCTTGCCCCAGAGAGCGTCGAAGGTGGGCTACAGCAGGTGGGTGACACCAAGTGTACAGGCAGGAAGATGGACATGGTGCCCAAGAAATAATCCCGTTTCGTGCACTCAGCAGCAGGCCCACGCTGGCCTGGTGTTTGGGGCCGGTTTCTGTCCTTTGTTCCACACTCTGGGGCAGAGCTTTTCCCTGTTCATCATCAGCTCCCTTTCTGCTTTGGGGATTCCTGGTGGGTGTGGCGTGTGTGTGTGTGAGACAGAGGTGGATTAAGGTCTCCTGAGGCCCTGGGCTGGAGCAAGGGTGGGGTCCTGGTGCTGGAACCATGACCCTGCCCCACCCTGTCCACCTGCGGCCCTGCCCCTTCTGCCTGAAGCCCCGCCCATGGCCCCACCCTGTTCCATCCCCTTGCCCATGGCCTGCCTCCATTCCACCCCTTTCCCCACAGCCCTGCCCCCCGCTCACTCCTGTCCATGCCTCCCTCCCCCCGCTGCAGAGAGCAAGAGCTCCTCCAATCCTGGAGTCATGGCGAGGGGAGATTTTTCCGGGGCCCCCAAATTGGCTGGGGCCGTTGCGCATGGGCCCTGTTGGCCCGTGGGGTAATCCGCCACTGGCATGTGTGGTGTGAATGGCACGTAACTGTTTGGTTTTTTTAAGTCTCTAAATCACTACCGCATGCTTAGCTCTCCCGAGAATGGAAGCGAGAGAACTCTCCTAGACGGTCGTTTTGTTCTGGCTTTGTACAGCTCCTGGCACGTTCGAGGGTTTCCCCATTTTCTTCTTACCTGCGTCCCAGGAAGGACTAGCTCAGCCAGTTGTTTTCTGGCCACTGGGGCTGAGCGGAAGCTGCAGCAGGTTCTAGTCAAGCAGAGCGGGGCAAGTGAGGGTGTCTTAAAGGAGAAGGGTGGCACAGAGTTAAGAATTGCACCCTAGGTCGTGTCTGAGCCCTGGTTCAGCGGGGAACTTAAAGGCAAGTGCCTAACTTTAAGCATATGAAGGAACTTAGTGAAGTCAGTGGAACTACTCATGTGCAGGGCAGCGATATTCTTTTTGTGGGAAACTGAGGCACAGAGAGACTAAGTGGCTTGCCCAAGTTAAACAGGGAGTCTTTGGCAGAGCCAGGAATTGCATCCAGGTCTCCCAGCACCCTCCCCACTAGATCTACCCCCCCCTCCGGCCCCATCAATCCGGAACTTCTCATACTGCACTATGGCAATTACCAACCTGACAGACTCATCCTGAAAGGTATTTTGGTGCCTAACTTCTATTGGTTTCAGCCTTTGAGGATCCAGGACTTAGCAAATTTCACTTCACAGCCCCTTTCTTCCTCCTGCTCATTACTCTGTCCACTGTAATGGCCCCCGGAGTGTATGTGGGGATCGGGGCCACTGCATTGGGTGGACAGGATCAGAACTGTGTGCCCTAGTCCTCTGTCTGTCGCTCACCATGGCTCTCGTGACAGGGGCCCGTGTTTTCACAGCAGCTCGGTTGTCGTTCTCGTCCCTGCTGTTGCCATGAAGTCCAGACTGACCCTAGCACCCAGCACAGTGACAAATGCCCAGTATTACAGGGACAACATCAGTCTAACCGGGACATTTCCATGTGGAAAGCTGCACCTAACAGTAACTGACAGCGCACTGGATAGTCAGTGTCAGTTTTCCTCTGGGTAGTCAGCTGTTTTGAGAGAGTCTTCCCTGCAGAAACAAGGACAAGAACTACATTTGCTAATTTAAATCAACCTGCTCTGTTACAAAGAGGAAACCTTGATTTAAATAAACAATTTTAATCATGTTTTGCATTTGCACTTTTTATTTTCCTAAAGACAGGTTAGTTCTCGTTGGCTGGTAACCATTAAAACACATTGATTTGCAGCCTTTGTGCTAAATTCGGGGCTTCTTTTTGCTAACCAGGAGGATACGCTATATTGAGACACTTTTATTTAAGCAATTATGCAGTTTGAAATACATTTATTCATCTTCTTAATTTTTACATTTTTATTAAATTAGAAAATGGGGAATGAAACATTTCTTATACAATAGATGATTAAGTTTAACTTGGATGAGAATTCAAATTCAATTAAAAATGCACAAAAACGCCGTTTTTTTTTTCTTAAACTAACTTAAAAGTGCTGGATACTTGAGAAAAAACAATTGATCAAAAAGTTTATCAAAACATGTTTTGCATTTAAAAGTAACTGAGTTATAAAAGAAAGGAAGTATCTGCAGTTAGTGAACTGAATGGATTGTTTCTAGTCACCACATCCCTCAAGGTTTTAGAATTAGTAGAGCTCATCCTCTCACACCTAATTTTTATTTACAGATTGGGAGAGGAAAACAAGCTTTCCTGCTTTTGCATCTCCCAATTGGTTTCTTAACTTTGAAGGAACTAGTAGTCATTGAACTGACCTAGCTGAATAAGCTGATCTGAAGAAAATATTCTAAAATAATTTAGAATTTCAGCAAACTCGGGTTCCAGGTGCTTCACCAGCAACTTCTACCGGTTCAGTGGTCTCACTTTCTTTAAAACTTGGCAGCAAACATGTACTGCTTCATAGTATTATTTCGTATTTAAATTAAATGATGTTGATAGATTATAATAAATGTAGGCCTTAACATAGGTCATCAATTTCAAATGTAATTTATGTAATTAAAAAAAATATTTATATACATTTTAAAAAATCCAATGTTTTAAATGGATTTTTATCCTTTGGTTTGTAAGAACAGTTCGGGCCAGGTGAGTCCAACACCACCAGATGTGGGGTGGCTGTTAGTCCTGGGGAGAGTTTGCAGATCCTTTTGGAAGGGGACGAGACTTGAAGTGGCTGTTGTCCCTTTAAGTGTCGCTGGCCCCAGTGCCCACCCCGGGGCACTTCCTCATTCCTGTGCTCTGCAGAGCAGCTGTTCCCTCTCACTGCTTCCTGTTGCCTAACCAGGGTTTATTCCATAACAACACTTTCCTCTTCCCTGTGGTCGTGTATTTTCCTCGGGAGGCTTTTTGGAGCAGCGCTCTCTGTAGCTTTTCATCAGCCCTACTGTTAGCCTCACTTTTCCTCCTGATGATTGTTGTTGCTCTTCTTCGAGCTCCTTCCTCTTGGTCTGTCTCTCTGCTGCGGACGTGCTGCAGGCAGAATGTAAGCGGGTGGCTGCATGTGCTCCATGTGTGCCCCCTACAGGCCCCGGCACTGTGGGTCTTGGGTCACTCCAGTGCGAAGGGAGGGCAAAATGCTACCCGGTCGGGATAGACTAGCCTTGCACTGACATGGAATGCTCAAGAACCATGAGCCAGCCCCGGTCCCCCACCATCACCACCGCGGTCATGAGACGGGCTTAAAAAAACCTTGCGATTAAAATAATCTTCTTTGGGGTTCTTTGCAATTGCCTTCTGGTTTTGATGCTGTTTGGGTCACATTTTCAGGCTTTTCACAGCCACCATGGCTAGAAAGGTACCTGTTGTTTGGTTTTTTTTTTGTTTTTTTTTAAATGGCAGCTGATATTCTCCTGCATTCACATGACTCTAGGAACTGGTGCTTTAAGTTAAACACCCGCTGTCACGAGAGATGGCCACCTGGCGCCTGTCGTAAGAGGTGACACCAGGTGCAGGGCCCTAGAGGAATTAGCCCATAGTTGGCACTAAGACAAGTGGGGTAACAATGAGCACATCACAAACCATGGCTACGTATAGGGCCCTACCAAATTCACGGTCCGTTGTGGTCAATTTCACGGTCATAGGATTTAAAAAATCATAAATGTCTTGATTTCAGCTATTTAAATCTGAAATTTCATGGTGGTGTAACTGTAGGGGTCCTGACCCAAAACCGAGTCGGGGTGGGGAGGGGTTGCGGTACCGTTACCCTGACTTCTGCATTGGTCCCGGCGATGGCGCTGCCTTCAGAGCTGGAGAGGGGCGGCTGCTTCCCAGGAGCCCAGCTCCGAAGGCAGAGCCGCCACCAGCAGCAGCGCAGAAGGGAGGATGGCCTGGTGTGGTGTCGTCACCCTTACCTCTGCGCTGCTCCCGGCAGAGCGGGGCCCTCAGTCAGCAGCCGCTGCTCTCCAGCCCTGAAGGCAGCACAGATGTAAAGGTGACAATACTGCAACCTGCCTAAAATAACCTTGCCACCCCCCTGCAACTCCCTTTTGGCTCAGGATCCCCAATTTGAGAGAGGCTGTGGGATCCGTATAGTATAGGGTAAAAGCACCCACAAGACCAGATTTCACGATCTGTGACGCATTTTTCATGGCCGTGAATTTGGTAGGGCCCTAACTACGTATGCACATAAAACCCGTGCTTGTCGGTGGGGCCTGTCCCAGCCTCTGACTCCTTCACTTGCAAATAGCACATGATTGACATGACTGTCGCGTGTGTATCTGCGGAACACGTGCCTTGATCTAGCTGGGAGCTGAGATGCGCACCGGGAAGCGGTTTGACTTGAGGGGGAGTTTGCTGTTGGGGGAAGGAGTCCATGGGTGTGTTTGGCTGGGCACGTGAGCCGGGCTGCGGGTGGATGTGAGCTTCGACTCAGCAGCTGTTTCGCTGGATGTGCAGTGGTTGTGTCCAAAGGAAATGCGCTTGAGGAACCTCGATTCTTGGAAAATCAAATGTTTGTCTTGGGAATAAAATAATAATAGCCTGCATTCCACCACTCTGACGCTTGCTGATCAGTGCCTTATGCTGCGTGCTGCCCCACAGACCTCCCTGCGGCTAGTTACTACTAAACGGGAGGACAGGTGGCAGAATCTTGCCCAATAAGTCGAGGAGTTGCACATCCATCACTGAAATGCAGCCACCTCTGGGGTGGAATGTGGGAGCTGCTTCACAGTGGACAGTAACGCTGGAGAAGAGTTTGAGACAGGAAGTGAAGCCTGACACTCTTTGGAGGGACCCTCCTCTCAGGTTAAAGGCAAGGGACCAAAAAAAAACCTGGGGTTGCTTGAGTTCAAGGGAAGAAACGGGCCAAAGAAGTTAACGTAACCCAGTCACTGTCCAGCATCAAACAGTGTTAAACAAGGTCCTGAGTTTGGTGTACAGAGATCTATGTCTGCTTTCCACAATGGCAAAGGCAACATCCAACATCCCGTTAGCCTTTACTAAAGGTATGGAAAAGGGAGAAAACTAGTTCAAGCCTGTGAAATGTATCCTCTTAAGTGAGGCTTTCCTTTTCACAGCCTCCCATGTCCCCTTTCCCTTTAGCTGGGGGAGAGTTTTAGAAGGAAACCCCCCCTTGTTTGACCAGCCCTTAGGTGGTACCAAAGATGGGGGTAACTGTCCTTTGGGGGAGAAGAGAAGTTCTATTCACTGAGATGGGCTGGCGCTCGGGTGACCAGATGTCCCGATTTTTATAGGGACGGTCCTAATATTTGGGGCTTTGTCTTATACAGGCGTCTGTTACTCTCACCCCCATCCTGATTTGTCAGACTTGCTATCCGCTCCCCCTAGCTGGAGCGGTTGTTTCTGCTTTTTAATGTCTGGTCCTGTTTCATCCCAGGTGGTGGATGGGATTCAGCTGGAGCCAGTAGGGGTGGCTGTATCATCTGGGTCCCTCTCTCTGGCCTGGCCTGGTCTGGTCAGGACATCTGTTAGGATTGGCACTAAGGTCAGGGGTCCCAGGAGCTGGGGTCGGGGGTGGCTGCCAGGATGCTGATGCTTGTGTGTCTGTCCTTCTGTCTGTTCTTTTCCCCCAGAGTCTCTCTCTCTTTAAGGACCCCAGAAGGGAGTGGTGGGTGGAACCGCCCATCCCCGCATTATTTTGTCCACTAATTAGGCCTAATATCCGACACACCAACTTCAGTTCGTTAATTTCCGGTTCCACATCTTCTGTTTTTAACTAGCATCATTTCAACAGTCCTGGGATTACAGCGATATGGGTATACACTAATCCGGTTTCTCTCTCTGGATTTCTTGCACCTGTTCCCTTCCACGGTGGTCGTTGTACACAACGGTGATGTTCGATGACTGTATGCTCGTGGTGTGTGTATGTAAACTCCAATGTATTCAGTGCAAGGGAGGTCACAGCTGTGTGCCCAGAGCTGGGGGTTGCAGGGTGGGGCCTGGACTTTGGGTGGGTGATTAAAATACACACGGAGCAGCCTGTGAAGAGCCCCGCAGGGACCAAGGGCTGTGCGGGGGTGCAGTTAGCACCCACCAGGGAGCTGTGCCAGGTGGGGGAAGGGGCTCCCCATCGTGTGGGGTGTCTAGGATCATACTAGACTGGAGGGAAGAGCTTTCCCCAGGCCCTGGGCTAGGTGGAGCCCCCGCCCCACCTCCCCGGTGGGTGTCTGTCGCTCTCCTCCCCAGGGGACGAGATGACGTTCCTGTGTCAGGGCTCTTGCCAAGCTGCCTGAGGGCATGGGAGCAGCGGGCTAGGTGAGGCTCCTCCCCCAGGTCTACAGGAGACGCGTGCTTGGTGTGTCGCCCCACGCCCTGCCGGCGCCAGGTGGCCTGACCAGCCCGGCGACTCGCCCAGCTCGGGCAAGCTGCAGCAAGCAGAGAGCCTCCCTGCCCAGCCCAGAGACCTTCCCGCTCTGCAAATACCAGGGTGTTGTGGGCCCCCTATAGGGCATCATCCTACCTCAGGGCTTGGCCTACCCTCCCGGGGCGATAGGTATGCAGCCCCCTCCATGACTGTCTCCTCTCCAGGCTCGGGGCTGTTCAGTGCTCCCCCCATCCACCCTCCAAGCTTCGATGGGCCCGAGGGCAGGGCGCCGTGTGCCCCACACCCGGTGACCTGCTCCCATCGGTGCAGATTGCACAGGGCTGGGCTTGGCACTCACCTCAGAGAGAGTGAAGGAAACGCTGAGGACTGGCAGCAAATGGGGAGAGTCGGGAGCTGTGCAGCACGGCAAGGAGATCCCCTCCTCCTAGGCCCTGCCAGCCCTGCCCTGCCCATGTGGGCTGGGCTTTCTTCTCTCCTTTCCCCTGGCTTATTTGAAATCCTCTCTCCAAAGAAGCTTGGAGCGGAGGAAAAGTCCTGCTGCGTCTCCTCCATTTCCAGCGCCTGAACCCCTCCTCCTGGCAGCGCCGTTGTCCCAGAGCTGAGAGGAACCTGCCCTCCGGGCGCTGCCCCCGCATCAGCCATGCTGTAGCCAGTGTCTGCCAGCTGGCAGCTGTGAAGCCTGGGAGGGAGCAGGGGGAGCTCATGCAGAGTGTGGGGTTTTGTTTGTTTGTGTGTAGGACCTACAAAAACTGTCCCTTTTTTTTTTCTCTTGGCAATAACAGGACTTGTTTTCTGTGTGAGAAGGTTCATAGATTCCAGGAGTTGAAGGCCAGAAGGAACCACATTAGCTCACCTAGCCCATCCTGTATCACGGGCCATTACATTTCACCCCGTTACCCCTGTTTTGAGTCCAATAACTTGTGTTCGGCTAAAGCAAATCTTCCAGACAGGCTGCCAGGCTGGATCTGAGGACCCCGAGCAATGGAGAACCTTCCACGTCCCTTGGTAGTTTGTGCCAGTGGTGAACCACCTTCCCTGGTCACAATTTTTACCTGATTTTAATTTGTCTGGCTTCCGCTTCCAGCCAGTGGTTCTTGCTCTGTCTGTCTTCATGAGAACCTGGTATTTTCTCCCTTTGCAGGCACTCAGACTGTAAATCGAGTCACCTCTAAATCTTCCTTTGATCAGATAAATAGATTGACAGTCTCTTGAAGTCTCTTGCTGTCAGGCATTTTCTCCAGCCCTGCAATCGTTTCTGTGGCTCTTTTCTGCACCCTCTGCGATTTTCAACTTCCTTCTTAAAACGCAGCCCCCAGAACTGGGCTCAGTATCCCAGGAGTGGTCTCACCAAGGCCGGGTAGAGAGGTAAAATCACCCTGCTGCTCCTAGGCACTGCTCCCGTTCATACATCCCAGAATTGCATTCGCCTTTTTGTTGCCACAACATCCCCGTGGGAGCTCATGTTGAGCTGCTTAGCAACTGTGACCCCAGAGTCTCTGCTTTTGAGGATCCCGGCCCCCATTCGCGTTCTGTGTTCCTTGTTCCTAGAGTTGTAACTTGTACAAACGTTTTGTTTGCCTGGGCCCAGCTTCCCAAGCGATCCAGATCGCTCGGTCTGACTTCAGGGCTCCGCTGGGAACCCTCCCATCCGGTGTTGGCTCCCTGTTGACAGCTCTTATCTGAGATCTGTCAGCTGGTCAGGCCCTAATCCAGCGTGCCCTGTAATGCAGTGCTAGCTTGGGATCCTCTGGGGACCTCGGGGTCACAGCCAAGCAGCCTCATAGCAACCTGCTGATATGTCGGGCCGTGGGCGGCTGGCGCTGGGGTTGTTTCCGCAGGCCTGTTTCGAAAGGCCTAGCAGCTGGCTCTCGGGGTTTGTTTTTTCCCTCTGCGTCCTCAGCAACAAGGCCATGTGCGTGCCCCATGGTGCCCTGCAGGGGAGGCCAAAAGAGGAAGCAGGACTGTAAGGAGAAGCTGTAGACCAAGTGCCCGGGCACAGGGAGAGAGGTGGTATGGAGCCCGTCCCTGGCAGAGCCCCGGGGTTCATACAGCTCAGCAACCCCTGCTCCCGCCCCATCGTGAGCCCTCTGCTCCTGGGAGCCAGCAGCCCCACCCCATGCACTGGGGGACCCCCCCAACATAAGCCAAGCAGGAGACCCCACCCTGCAGTACCACCAAGAGGTCTCCATCCCAGCTGACCCTTGCCCCAAATATAATTTGAGCCAGGGCACCCCTCAGCCGGGATGCCCCTTCCCCCACCACATGGACTGGGGCCTGGATCCCCCATCCCTCTGGCACACCCTGCCCCCATCCCAGGAGGTGTCCCAGCTGGCCAGGATCACACCATGGAGGTGTGAGTGGAGGCCCTGGCAGCAGGGGAGGAGCGAACAAGCAGGCCCCGCCACCTAGAAGCAGCAGCCGCTGGCCTGCATTTGGGATGGGATGGCTGGCGCGGCAGTCACCGTGGTAGAAGTGGGGCATCCCAGGGGAGTGGGGGAGGGGACGGGGACTCTGGGCTCACAGGAGAAAGGAGCATCTCAGTTCACACCGTGTGTGTGCAGGCGGGGCAGGAGTTTTGGGGGGCTCTGGGGGTGGGGAATGGGCCCCTCATGACTAGGGCACTGCCCTGAATCCAGCTTTGCTTGGCAGTAACGGGAAGGCAGCAGGTGCTGGCAGGTTGGCGGCCTACATGAGATGAATTTGTTGGGTCTCTGCCCAGTTCCTAATGAGCAGGTGTCTGCATCAGAAAACATCCCTGTAGATGACACCAGCTGGCCCCCTCCTTGGCAGTCCCAGCAGAGAGGCCGAGGACTTGTTGGACCTGGAGCCCGACCTCCGTGCGCTTTCCCTGCCCTATCCCAAGCGTGGCTGTCCACGTGGGGAATAACTGGCTAGCTGTTAGCGCTGCTGAAAAGGAGCTGGGGGCTACAGTTGATCACACACTGAATATGAATCAGCAACGTGAGGCAGGTGTGAAAAAGGCTAATATCCTTCTGGGGCGTGTTAACAGGAGTGTCGTACGTCGGACATGGGCAGCAACTGTCCTGCTCTGCTCGGCACTGGCGAGGCCTCCGCTGGAGTCCTGTGTCCAGCGCTGGGCGTCGCTCTCCTCTGGATTCTCTCCACTTTGTCCACATCCTTCCTGAAGTGCAACAGAAAACCTGACCTGTGAGGAGAGGTTAAAACACGGGGCATGTTTAGTCTTGAGGAAAAGAAGCCTGAGGGGGGACCTGAGAACAGTCTTCACACCTATTATGGGCTGTTATAAAGAGGGTGGGGATCACTTGTTCTCCATGTCCACTGACGGTAGGACAAGGACTAAGGGCTTAATCTGCAGCAGGGCAGACTTGGGTTCGATATTAGGAAGAACTTTCTACCTCTCAGGGTAGTGAAGCTCTGGAACAGGCTTGCAAGGGAGGTGGTGGAATCCCCGTCACTGGAGGTTTTTAGGGACAGGCTAGTGACCCACCAGCCTTGCTCTATAATTAAGACTGGTGTGCTCTTTCTAGGGAGAGCTGTATTTCTGATGGGGGAGAAGCAGGCTTTAATTACCCCTGTGGACCAAAGTGGTTGTAATAGACTAAAATGGACCCTGGCCATTCATGACCAATCATTGAGGAGATTGGAGGACTCGCTTGTTAGATCTCTCAGAGACATAATTATTAAGTCTGAGAATTGCTCTCAAATTTGTGAATAATATGAGCTGCTGGTGAAATCTGTACAACCACTTGTCTCTAGACAAGTTGACTTTGGTTTTAGCTATTCTAAATGCTTCCAGAGATTGCGCACTTGGTTTGATGCGGACGGTGAAGGAAAAGTCTGTTCTCGTGGGTAAGATGAAATCCCTCCCCTCATTTATTTCCGGATGTAGTAGAGGCCAGAAGAAGATATAAAGGTTTATTATATGAGACGCCTCCCAAGAATATCTTAGATCCTTGTGGAAGGATTTTGAAGCAGAAGCGAATTCTAAAAATTCTTCCCCATTTTGGAAGATGGCAGCTTTAGCGCTGGTAGGTACGCTCCAGTTGAGGAGCCCCATATTCATGATGAAGCCCAGGTAGTACACTTTGGCCAGGGCCTTAGTGATTCCGCTCAACCAATTTTACATCTACCATAGCTGGTGCAATGAGGAATCCTCTCTTGGGTTGACCGCTCCGGCCTTCCGAAATGGACAGAGAATTGCAGCTTCAGGGGAAGATTTTCTCCTGATGGAAGTTTTTTAGGAGAATCTTAATTGGTTCTCCCCAGTCTTTGGCTAAATTATTTACCGTCATTAACCAAATTGGATGGGTTCTGTCTGGCTGGCTGGATATCCAGTCTTGTCGTTCCTATTTTTAAAACAGGGCTAGAAAGAATCCTGCTTCATGTAGAGTTATTAGCTGGTTATATGTGTCAGAGAAAATGTACTCCAGATGTTTAATATCTCAGCTTGAAATAGGGGCTTTCAAGGCTAATTTATTACAGGCAGAGCAGTCCAGTTTTAGGGCGGGTAGGGCCACAATTGATAATTGCTTTATTTTATCCTATATGATTTATAAATATATGGGGTGCTACAGTGTGTGTTGCTTTCTTAGATCTAAAGATGGCGTTTGGTTCTATTGATCAAGGCAAACTTTGGGTGACATTAAGAAGGATGGGTAACAATCATAGAATATCTCCCACAGTATTCTTGTCAGCAAGTTAAGGAAGTATGGGCTGGATGAATGCACTATAAGGTGGGTAGAAAGCTGGCTAGATTGTCGGGCTCAACGGGTAGTGATCAATGGCTCCATGTCTAGTTGGCAGCCGGTATCAAGTGGAGTGCCCCAAGGGTCGGTCCTGGGGCCGGTTTTGTTCAATATCTTCATAAATGATCTGGAGGATGGTGTGGATTGCACTCTCAGCAAATTTGCGGATGATACTAAACTGGGAGGAGAGGTAGATACGCTGGAGGGGAGGGATAGGATACAGAAGGACCTAGACAAATTGGAGGATTGGGCCAAAAGAAATCTGATGAGGTTCAATAAGGATAAGTGCAGGGTCCTGCACTTAGGACAGAAGAACCCAATGCACAGCTACAGACTAGGGACCGAATGGCTAGGCAGCAGTTCTGCGGAAAAGGACCTAGGGGTGACAGTGGATGAGAAGCTGGATATGAGTCAGCAGTGTGCCCTTGTTGCCAAGAAGGCCAGTGGTATTTTGGGATGTATAAGTAGGGGCATAGCGAGCAGATTGAGGGACGTGATCGTTCCCCTCTATTCGACATTGGTGAGGTCTCATCTGGAGTACTGTGTCCAGTTTTGGGCCCCACACTACAAGAAGGATGTGGATAAATTGGAGAGAGTCCAGCGAAGGGCAACAAAAATGATTAGGGGTCTAGAACACATGACTTATGAGGAGAGGCTGAGGGAGCTGGGATTGTTTAGCCTGCAGAAGAGAAGAATGAGGGGGGAATTGAAAGCTGCTTTCAACTACCTGAAAGGGGGTTCCAAAGAGGATGGCTCTAGACTGTTCTCAATGGTAGCAGATGACAGAACGAGGAGTAATGGTCTCAAGTTGCAGTGGGGGAGGTTTAGGTTGGATATTAGGAAAAACTTTTTCACTAAGAGGGTGGTGAAACACTGGAATGCGTTACCTAGGGAGGTGGTAGAATCTCCTTCCTTAGAGGTTTTTAAGGTCAGGCTTGACAAAGCCCTGGCTGGGATGATTTAACTGGGAATTGGTCCTGCTTCGAGCAGGGGGTTGGACTAGATGACCTTCTGGGGTCCCTTCCAACCCTGATATTCTATGATGATTCTATGATTCTATGATCAGGGTTGGAAGGGACGTCAGGAGGTCATCTAGTCCAATAGATGCTCAAAGCAGGACCAATCCCCAATTAAATCATCCCAGCCAGGGCTTTGTCAAGCCTGACCTTAAAAACCTCTAAGGAAGGAGATTCTACCACCTCCCTAGGTAACGCATTCCAGTGTTTCACCACCCTCTTAGTGAAAAAGTTTTTCCTAATATCCAACCTAAACCTCCCCCACTGCAACTTGAGACCATTACTCCTCGTTCTGTCATCTGCTACCACTGAGAACAGTCTAGATCCATCCTTTTTGGAACCCCCTTTCAGGTAGTTGAAAGCAGCTATCAAATCCCCCCTCATTCTTCTCTTCCTCAGACTAAACAATCCCAGTTCCCTCAGCTTCTCCTCATAAGTCATGTGTTCCAGTCCCCTAATCATTTTTGTTGCCCTCCGCTGGACTCTCTCCAATTTTTCCACATCCTTCTTGTAGTGTGGGGCCCAAAACTGGACACAGTACTCCAGATGAGGCCTCACCAATGTCGAATAGAGGGGGACGATCACGTCCCTCGATCTGCTGGCAGTGCCCCTATGTATACATCCCAAAATGCCATTGGCCTTCTTGGCAACAAGGGCACACTGCTGACTCATAATCTTGTTGAATCAGAATCTTCTACGTGACTTCTGCTCTACAGTAAATTTTCATCCTACATGAAGTAAATAACTAACTGTCAATTATTTAAATATGTCTTAAAACCTGCACTAGAACGTCACGTGATCCCACATTACTAGGGATATCTCACCTTCCTTCAAAAACATGACTCACCATTTTGCAGGCACTTTTAGCCACTTCAGGGGAGTGTTTCTTCATTATGTCCAGTGCATTAATGTGTATTCCTTTTGCCAACAGAACCTTTCTAATATTTACATTACAATCTGAGACTTTCAACTCGTTTGGAGTCTCTAGCCCAGGGCAATATGGCTATCAGGGTCAGAACTAAAATCAACATTTTCCTTGTTTCTAGGGGAGTATGCCCAGGATGCCTTCTAGCTCCTCCTCTTTTTAATTTACATATTAATGAAGTGGTGGATGTTTTAATGGAAGATAATTTTTCTCTGCCACAAATTAAGGGTCGGCCTATCCCAGAGTCATTGTATGCTGATGATGGGGTTGTTTTATCACTAACTCCCCCAGTTATTTTCTCGTTTTCCCTCTCATGGTAACTCTCACTGTAACTAAATTATAAGGTCAAGGTCATGATTTTGGGGAAGAACCCCTCTGCAAATTGAGTGGAAGCTAGGAAGGCCACCCTGTGGAACAAGTCTCTGCTTTTACTTAGTTAGGGATAAAGTTTTATCATTCGGACCACTGGTCCCCTTGTCATAAAGACTTAAACCAAAAGGCCCTTAGCTCTGCTCCGTTTTACATGCTCATATGGTGGGAACAGAGTTGCCCCTGGCACTAAGAATTTTTAATGCAAAAATAATATTCTAGGTCATCTATGGGGTTGAAATTTGGTTAAGGGGACAAATTTTGGCCTTAGAGATTGTTCAAAATATTTTTTTGAGGAGACTTTTATTTCTCCCAAAGTCTACCCCTGCCTCGTTTTTACATGCCAAGCTGGGTGTTCTTTCTGTAAGTAGTAGAGCTTGCATTGCTTTTCTTATATTTTGGTTTAAAATCTGTCCCCTTCCAGATTATAAATTGCCCCTTCTTTGCCTCCAGGAGATGGAGGAACAACCTGTGTGCTCCTTATTTCCATGGTATAACACTCGCCAATTTATCACAGCTACGTTGGCTTTTTCTGCTACTCACTTTATTGTCAATATCTTTTAATTGATATCATCAGCTGCTCAAACAGAACATGACAGCCCATACCCAAGAAGAATATCTGGCTATGACTCATGATTCCAAGTTTGCTTTTGGTTTTTTCCTTTGAAGATGGCCTATGTCTTTTTGAACTATATTTGAGTGAGTTCTCAAACCCCTGTTGCTTAAGGCACAGACTCAGCTAAGATTCCAAACCATGGAAACTGCTGTCCTTCAAGCTGTTGAGAAGTTCCCTCACATCTTCGGCTTTGCCGATGTAAATCTGGAGTGCTGGAGGACCTACCTCACTCTCTTTTGGATTTTAGAATTTTCCAGCTTCTGAGAGCACGCGGGATTTTACCTCTTGTGCAGGAAACGAGCTTTGATCACCATCTCCAAGGATGTTTTTAGTTTCTTCTCAGTCGCTGGCAGTAATCAAATCAGTGGCAATCTTTGCCCTTTTAGCATTGTGCTGAAGAAGAGAGTTTTTATTAGGCTCTGACTGACATTTTAATGGATCATGTATATCAGTGTTTCTCACCGACCGGTTCGTGGACCGGTGCCCGTCCCTGAGATCCCCTGACACAGTTTAGGAAGGCAGCAAGCCCGTCTATGGTATCGAAAAGGTTGAGAAACATGGATATAGATGTGGTTACTTTAGACTTGTAGATTTGTCTTTTTGTATTTGCAGCAGACGTGTCATAGGTAAGGCTACGATTTAGTCACGGAGGTTGCAGAAGTCACGGAATCCATGACTTCCAGCGACCTCTGGGACTTCAGCCCGCAGTGGTGGGGAGCTGCAGGGTCCCCTGTTGCCCGCATGGGAAAGGGAGCTGTAAGGTACCCCCATCACCTCTAGCGGCCCCCGGAGCTCCAAGCTTGCTGCAGGCGGTGGGAGTACCCTACAGCTCCTGGACGCCGTGGGTGGGGGGGAACCCCTGAGCTCCCGGCCGCCGCGGGCTCCCGGAGTACGGGCAGCAGGGGCACCCCAGAGCTCCTGGCTGCTGCAGGCGGCGGGGGCCCCAGCAGCTCCCAGCCATGGACAGCGGGGGACCCTGAAGTGCCGACACGCAGTCCGCGGTGGGAGCTCCTAGCCGGATCCCCATTTTGTCACGGATATTTTTAGTAAAAATCAGGGACAGGTCACGGCTTCCGTGAATTTTTGTTTATTGCCTGTGACCTGTCCGTGACTTTTACTAAAAATATCGGGGACCAAATCTTTGCCTTAGTCACAGGGCGATTTAATAAAATTGACTTGAATAAAGAAAGAAGACCAGGCTGGACAAACCCCCATCAGAGATGGTCCAGGGTTACTTGGTCCTGCCTCAGCGCAGAGGGCTGGATTTGGTGACCTCTTGAGGTCCCTTCCAGCCTGACAGATCTGGGGGTCTGTGAAGAACGGGGAAGGGAGGACTCTGCCTCCCCCCCACTATTATCCCTGCCCTTCCCCCTCCCCTCATTCCTTCCCCCTTAGCTCTGCCCTCTCCCCAGGGTACCTGGCCCTGTAACAGACTCTCCCTCTCTCTGTCTGCAGGCTAGTGGCCGGCGTGGCCCTGCGGGCCGTGAGTCGCCATGAACGCGCATCCCCGTCGCATCCGCCTGAAGCCCTGGCTCATCGCCCAAGTGAACAGCAACCAGTACCCAGGCCTGCAGTGGGTGAACCCCGAGCGCAAGCTCTTCTGCATCCCCTGGCGCCACGCCACCCGGCACGTCCCCACACAGGATGACGAGAACACCGTTTTCAAGGTGACCGCCCAGGGGGCCTGTGGGATGCCAGGCTGGGCTGGGGGTACCCTTTGGGGCACATGGCACCCAGCTGACATGTAAGGAACGGGGTTGGCTGGTCATGCGCGCAATGCGACGTGACCCCAACTGGGACTCCCAGGAGCTGCTGCACTGGGGCAGGCTATGGGTCCCTCTGCCCCCTTGGGATGGGAGGCTCATGGGATGGCATAACCCCCTGGTGTCCCAGAATGCACCCTGCTAGCTGCATGGGACTAGCCACCAGGCCGCTCAGTTAGCCGCCTCTTGAGGTGTTTGAAAAGGCCTGTTTTCCCCCCTGTGAAACGGGGCCGATCGTACCAGCCTCGCAGCAGGAGGCGTGATGTCCGCACCCCTTTTTGAACTGCCCTGTGGACGCAGCTGCGAGGGGTGATGTGCTGCTGTCGGCCAGGCCTGGAAGCCCGTGGCGTTTTATGCCAGCCGGTGTCACTGCAGAAGCCGACACAGGCTCTGGCCCTGGTGCTGGCCCGCCAGTGAATTATACGTTGTGTCAGGAGAGCATCTCCGAGCTGCCTTCTCCCCAGGCCACCCCCTGGCTGCCCCTTGTCATCGCTCAGCCGATGGCAGCTCAGGAATGAAACTTTAATCAACTGACCATACAGGCGAAAGCTTGGATTTCCTGAGCTCCTAGCACTGGGGCTGGGCTGGGGCTTGACCTATGTCTGTGACCACCCCCCTACCCCATGAATCCCAACCTCTCAGGCCTGGGCCAAGGAGACTGGCAAGTACAATGAAGGTGTAGATGAGCCGGACCCAGCCAAATGGAAAGCCAACCTGCGCTGTGCCCTCAACAAGAGCCGCGAGTTCAAGCTGATCTACGACGGCACAAAGGACACGCCCATGCAGCCCTACAAGATCTACGAGGTGTGCGAGGGCCACCAGCCCAACGGAGGTACCAGCAGCCCGGGCAAGGGGGATCCAGGGGATAGAGTGTACTCAGACTGTCAGAAAGCCCCTCGCCAAAGGCTCTTGAGCAAAGTAAGCTGTCGTGGGATAGGAGGGAAGGTTCTCTCATGGATTGGTAACTGGTTAAAAGATAGGAAACGAAGGGTAGGAATAAATGGTCAGTTTTCAGAATGGAGAGAGGTAAATAGTGGTGTCCCTCAGGGGTCTGTTCTGTGGCCAGTACTGTTCAACATATTCATAAATGATCTGGAAAAGGGTAAACAGTGAGGTGGAAGAATTTGAAGGTGATACAAAACTACTCAAGATAGTTAAGTCCCAGGCAGACTGTGAAGAACTGCAAAAGGATCTCTCAAAACTGGGTGACTGGGCAACAAAATGGCAGATGAAATTTATTGTTGATAAATGCAAAGTAATGCACATTGGAAAACATAATCCCAACTATACCTATAAAATGATGCAGTCTAAATTAGCTGTTACCACTCAAGAAAGATCTTGGAGTCACTGTGGCTAGTTCTCTGAAAACATCCACTCAATGTGCAGCGGCTGTCAAAAAAGCAAACATAATGTTGGGAATCATTAAGAAAAGGATAGATAATAAGACTGAAAATATCATATTGCCTCTGTATAAATCCATGGTTCGCCCACATCTTGAATACTGCGTGCAGATGTGGTCGCCCCATCTCAAAAAAGGTATATTGGAATTGGAAAAGGTTCAGAAAAGGGCAACAAAAATGATTAGGGGAATGGAACAGCTTCTGTAGGAGGAGAGATTAATAAGACTGGGACTTTTCAGCTTGGAACAGGGACAACTAAGGGGAGATACGATAGAGGTCTATAAAATTATGACTGGTGTGGAGAAAGTAAATAAGGAAGTGTTATTTACTCTGTCTCCGGGGTTGTGAGTTCAATCCTTGAGGGGACTGTTCAGTTGATCTGGGGCAAAAAATGGTGATTGGTCCTGCTTTGAGCAGGGGGTTGGACTAGATGATCTCCTGAGATCCCTTCCAACCCTGATATTCTGTGATTTCATAACACACGTACTGGGGGGGTCACCAAATGAAATTAATAGTCAGCAGGTTTAAAACAACAAAAGAAAGTATTTTTTCACACAAGGCACAGTCAATCTGTGGACCTCCTTGCCAGAGGATATTATGAAGGCCAAGACCGTAACAGGGTTCAAAAAAGAACTAGATAAGTTCATGGAAGATGGATCCATGAATGGCTAGTAGCCAGGATGGGCAGGGATGCTGTCCCTAGCCTCTGTTTGCCAGAAGCTGGGAATGGGCGACAGGGGATGGATCTCTTGATGATTCTCTGTTCTGTTCATTCTCTCTGGGGTACCTGCCGTTGGCCACTGTCGGTAGACAGGATACTGGGCTAGATGGACCTTTAGTCTGACCCAGTATGGCCGTTCTTATGGTAAGGGGGGACTGGGTTGGGGGAGGAGGGGAACTGGGGGCAAGCAGGGTACCTGGAAAGGAGGCTGCTGGGAAAAATGAGGGTTGGGGTCCTCTTTTCTGAGGGGGGGGCAGGAGGATAACACCCCCCTTGCCCCCCCGCCGCCTGGGCTTCTCTGGCCTATTTCCCATCTTCGGCGGCCCCACCTCAGAGCTGCAGAGGCTAGGCAGGGGCTGCCTGGTGAGCCCCTCAGTGCTTGGGGGCGCTGCCTGTGCCTCCACCCAACAAAAACCCCACAAACAGGCCCCACAACACCTCCAGCCCCCTCCAAAAACCAGGCCCCGGGACCCACTGCCCCTGCAACCCAGCTACCAGGCCCCGTGACCCCCCTTCCCTCGCCTCACTCAGCTACCAGACCCCATGACACCCCATCCAGCAAACTCACCCTGCAAACAGGCCTCGTGACCCATCCCTGACAACCCAGCTAACAGGCCCCATGACTCCCCACCAAACCCCGGCTAACAGCCCATGTGACCCCCCCTGCACAGGGGGACCAGGTGTCCGGTTTTCGATGGGAGTGCCCAGTCGAAAAGGGACCCTGGTGGCTCCAGTCAGCACTACAGAGCGAGCCATTAAAAGTCCGCTCAGCGGCGTAGTAGAGCTAAGGCAGGCTGGTCCTTACCTGTCCTGGGTCCACGCTGCACCCTGGAAGCGGCCAGCAGGTCCGGCTCCTAGGCGGGGTCGCCACGGGCCTCCGCGCGCTGCCCCCGCCCCGAGCACTGGCTCTGCACTCTCATTGGCTGGTGCGTGCGGGCGAGAGCAGCCCATGGAGCCTCGTGGCCCGCCCACCTAGGGCCTGGATCTGCTGGCTGCTTTCAGGGTGCAGCATGGAGCTGGGACAGGCAGGGAGCCTGCCTTAGTGCTGCTGACCGGGAGCCGCCTGAGGTAAGCCCACGCCCCGAGCCCCTGCCCTGAGCCTCCCCCAAACCTGGAGGCCCCTCCTATACCCCAAAGCCCTCAGCCCCCTGCACCCCAACCCCATGCCTCAACCTGCAGCCCCCTCCCACACTCTGAGTCCATCGGCCCCACCCTGGAGCCCCCTCCTGCACCCCAAACCCCTCATCCCCAGCCCCACCCCAGAGCCTGCACTCCCAGCTGGAGCCTTCACCCCCTCCTGCTCCCCAACTCCATGCCCCAGCCCTGAGCCTCTTCCCGCACCATGACCCCCTCATTTCTGGCCCCACCCTGGAGACTGCACCCCCAGTTAGAGCCTGCACCCCCTCCCGCACCCAACCCCCTGGCTCAGCCCAGTGAAAGGGAGTGAGGGTGGGGGAGAACAAGCCACTGAGGGAGGGGGAATGTAATGAGTGGGGGGTGGGGTCTCAGGGAAGGGGCGGAGCTAGGGTGTTGGGTTTTGTGTGACTAGAAAGTTGGCATCTCTACCCCCACACACTCGCAGCACCCAGCTAACAGCTCCCATGACTGCCCACCCAGCAAACCCGCCCTGAAAACAGACCCTCTGACCCACCTCCCACAACTCAGCTAACAGGCCCCTGGGCACCCCCCAGGCCCTCCAAAAAACAGGACCCATGACCCACGCCCCGCAACCCAGCTAAGAGGTTCCGTGACGCACCCCAGACACTCTCACTCGGCCCAGAAAACAGGCCCCATGATCCCGCCCAGCTAGCAGGCCCTGTGACTCCAGCCTCACCCCCAACTAACAGGCCCCATGACACACCCCCTGCTGCCAGCGGGCCCCAGGACTCCCACGTGTGGCTTGCTAACCGCCCCCGTGTCTCCATTGTAGACTCGCTGGCCGGGGAGGATCACACCTGCTGCCTGGGCGAGGAGGATGAGGAGGTGAGTGAGTGAGGGGGTTGGTGGAGCAGGCCAGCGCGTGAGTGTGGGTGCAATAGGGCCAGAAGGCTACTAGTCATTACGCACTTCGCAGGCTGCCAGAGCTTGCCATTGAGTGTCCCCTGAAAACCCGGGGCAGAGCGCTGCGCGTGCCCCACCTGCTGAACAGCGCTGCGTCTGCTAGCCCACGGGCTGGCTGCCGAGGCCCTGGGGTGGGGGAATCCCTTCGGCTGCATGGGCATGCCCTAGTGTTGCCAGGCGTCCGGTTTCCAACTGGAACCTTCAGTCGAAAAGGGACCCTGGCAGCTCCGGTCAGCACTGCTGACCGGGCTGTTAAAAGTCCGGCTGGCGGTGCTCCGGGGCTAAGGCAGGCTCCCTGCCAGCCCTGGCTCCATGTGGCTCCCGGAAGCGGCTGCTGCGTCCAGCTCCTAGGCACGGGGTGGCCAGGGAGGCTCCACGCGCTGCCCCCACCCTGAGGGCCGGCTTTGCAGCTCCCATGGGCCAGGAGCCACAGCCAATGGGAGCTGTGGGGGCGGTGCCTGCAGGGGTGGGCAGCGCGCAGACCCACCTGTCCACACTTTTGCCAAGGAGCCGGACATGCCGGCCGCTTCCGGGAGCTGCCTGAGGTCAGCGCTCCCTGGCTGGAGCCCATACCCCACACCCCCTCCTGCACCTTAACCCCCTGCCCCTGTCCTGAGCCCTCTCCTGGAGCCTGCACCCCCTCCTACACCCCAATCCCCTGCCCCAGCCCTGAACCCCCTCCCTCACCCAAACTCCCTCCAAGAGCCTGCACCCCATCCTGCCCCCGCCCTGAGCCCCCTCCCGGAGCCCGCATCCCCTCCTGCACCCCAACACCCTACCCCAGGCCTGAGCCCCCTTCTGCACCCCAAGCCCCTCATCCCTGGCCCCACCCCAGAGCCCGCACCCCCAGCCGGAACCCTCACCCCAACCCCCTTTCTCAGCCCTGTGAAAGTGAGTGAGGGTGGGGGAGAGCAAGCGACGGGGGGGGATGGAGTGAGCGGGGGCGGGGCAGGGGCGTTAGGTTTTGTGTGATTTGAAAGTTGCCAGCCCTCCTCTGCCCCCTCCCCAGGGTCTGTCACAGGCCCCTGGGCGCCCTCCCCCAGTAACCGAGCACCTCCTGTCTCTCTCACAGCTGCAGAAAATGACGACGCTGACGATAGCGGGTGAGTGCTGGGGGGCCGGCCGGGGTGCCTGGCAACTTGGGGATGGGGCTAGCAGGACTTGCAGGGCTGGTCTGCTCCCTCCATCTACTTAGCCCCGGGGACAAAGCCACTCTGCTGCCCGGTTAAACCCCTCCCTCCCTCCCTCGGGTGCCCTGCAAGCTCGGGCAGTGCCCAGGCCCTGCGGCAGGCGCTGGGGCTGGTGCCAGGTGCCGGCGTGGCCTGAGGCCGGGGATGGTGATGGAGCAGGGCGACCTCATCCAGCTCGTGGGCCGGGACGCCAGCCAGGGCGTCTCTCGGCCTTGCCCCGGCCCATTGGCGGGGTCACTGCGGCCCAGTTGCCCGGGGCCAGCACCCCTTGGTGCAGAGTCTCGTCACCCCTGAGCACCCCCCTGCATTCCATAGGGCTCTGAGCCCCTCCCTCTCCCTACGACGTCCTCCTGCCTGAGTCTGCCCCCTCCGCCCCTGCTCCACCCGGACCCCCACCTCCACAGGGAAAGGAGAAGGGGCTGTGACATGGTGTGGGGTCCTGCCGGCTCAGCCCCATGGGCTCCCCCTGCTCTGTGCCCAGAGCCACCTGCAGCCGATCAGGGAAGGTGGGGCAGAGGAGAGCGATGCACTCAGCAGCCTCCAATGCCCCCCGCCCAACTCCAACGGGAGCCTGAAAGCTGTGGGGAGAAACACAGGGTGGTCCCTCTCTTCCCCAGTCGCGGGCTGGGTCTGTCCCCCAAGCAGACAGTCCCAGCTACCAAAGTGCCCTGGGGGCTTGGCTGGCACAGCAAGATCCCACTCCAGGTTGGGGGCTGCCCCTCTTTTACCCTCGATCCACCCTCCCGTGTGGGGCACTAAAGGACCAGCTCCCATCCGGAAGGGTCAGTTGTTTTCCTCCTTTGCTCTCCGTTAGGGTGAGGGCCCTTGCACCAGGGTTGCTGGAGAGCAGGAGCCGTGTGCCGAGGGGGTCCCGGACCGCTGGCCCTCCCCCAGGGCCTGGGTGTTGGGTGTCGTGGGCTGGAGCCGGCATGGCTGGCGATGCCAGCGGCTGGCTTGGGCTGACGAGGGGATCCTGAGCCAGGGTGCTTTGCTGTCTTGCAGATGGCAGCCAGGGCGTGGAGCCGCTCCCCTCCTACGTGTGGCCGAAGCAGGAAGTCCAGTATCCCAGCGCCTGCGGGAACGGGTCCTTCCCGCCGCTGGGCACCCAGGAACTCCTCCACCCGGACGTGTCGGCACCTCCGCCTCCCACCGTCGGTGCCTTCACCGCCGGGGAGCTGCCGGCCCAGAACCCTACCGGGAGCATGCCGCTGGGGGGGCCGGGCAGCCTGCAGAACCTGCCCCCCGCGGACGTGTCTCTGCAGCCCATGGAACAGTTCATCCCCGACCTGCTCATCAGCCCGCACATGCTGCCATGTAAGACCCCCCTGCCCGCCCGCTCTGCCTGGGGCTGCCCTCCCCATCGGTGCTTCCTTGCCCTGTCTCTTCTAGTCTGGGGCGCGGGCTGCACGCCGTTCCCTCCGGACAGCACCCAGCGCCGTGACCAGGCCGGGGGAGAGGCTGAGGGGAGGTAGCGGCGTGACGGTGGCACAGGGTTATCAGGGCCCCCCCGATTGCCCCGGCTAATGGGCTTGTCTCGCTCTTCCCGCGGCCAGTGACCGACCTGGAGATCAAGTTCCAGTACCGCGGCCGGCCGGCCAGCTCCCTGACCATCAGCAACCCCCACGGGTGCCGGCTGTTCCACAGCAGCCTGGAGCCCACGCACGAGCAGGTGGAGCTGTTCGGGCCCGTGACGCTGGAGCAGGTGCGGTTCCCGAGCACCGAGCACATCCCCCACGAGAAGCAGCGCTTCTACACCCACCAGCTGCTGGACGCCATGGACCGGGGCCTGATCCTGGAGCTGCAGGGACAGGACATCTATGCCGTCCGGCTGTGTCAGTGTAAGGTCTTCTGGACGGGGCCCTGCGCCGGCGAGCGGGCCGGCCCCAACCCCATCGAGCGCGAGAGGAAGATCAAGCTCTTCAGCCTGGAGAGCTTCCTCAACGGTGAGCAGAGGGGACCCTCCACATCCTGGCGCCCCGGCCCTGGCCTCCCCACGTGGCTTCTCTGCCCCCAGCTTTCCTGGCTGCCATTCCCCTAGGGCCCCTCTCCTCTGGCCCTGGCCCTGGCCCTGGCCCTGGCCCTGGCCCTGGCCCCTCCCACACGGCGGGAGGGCGGGGCGGGGCGGGGGGGGATTGCTAGATGCTGGGCGGCGGAGGGGTTTGGAAATGCCACGGGGTCCCCGCCCCTCATGCTGTGTCTCCCTGTGGGGCTCCCTAGGGCTCATCCTGTTCCAGAAGGGGCAGACCAGCACGCCGCCCCCCTTCGAAATCTTCCTCTGCTTCGGAGAGGAGTGGCCGGACCAGAAGCCGAAGGAGAAGAAACTTATCACTGTCCAGGTAAGGGGTCCCCCACCCGCTCTCGCCGCTGGGAGCAGGGCCTAGGGCCCAGCTGCGGTCCTGTCTGCTGGTTTGGCTCTGTTAAGGACCCTCCGCCCTCTCTGCCCTTGCTCCTTCCCAGTCTGCAGCAGGACACGCCAGCCATGGAACTATGGCCCTTCCAAGCTGGGGTGCCTGATGGCCCAGCGCCCCGGGCCCCTGGACTGCACTGAACTCCATGCACGCAGGCCAAGGCTAGAACGAGGACGCGCCCGCAGACCCACATGGGCCCCCAGCAACAGCCCAGAGAAGGCCGAGTGGTTGGGACCGGGGGACGCCTGCAGCTTGCGAAGGGGGAGTTGAGGGCCAGGCGTGTGCGCGATACCCTTCCCGAGCAGGGGGTCACCAGAGCATCTCGGGCTGGGAGTGGGGTGACCGATCAGTACTTGGACGGGACACTCGGTCACCAATTCCTCGCTGCTCCCTCGTTCAGCAGGCCCCCTGGTCATGCCGACCGCTCCCCCCCTCCCCTCCCTGGGCCAAGCTCGGAGATTTTCACACTGCCTAATCGCAGCCCTGGCCTGCTGGGAGGGGCGGAGACGCAGCAGCAAGAGGAGGCTGTTACCCGGCAGGGTTCAGCGGAGAGAAGGGAACGTGCTCGGAGCAGGGCTGTAGCAGGGAGTGGGTAACTCAGCCCCGGATCCTTCCAGGAAGTGGGGGGCAGACAAGGGGTTGAGTCTGGGAAGGGGCAGGGGTGAGCAGGCTGCAGAGGGGAGCGGGCTAGCTACGGCCTGCTGTTTGTCTGCCACCCAGGTCGTGCCAGTGGCCGCCCGCATCCTGCTGGAGATGTTCTCTGGGGAGCTCTCCTGGTCGGCAGACAGCATCCGCCTGCAGATCTCCCATCCGGACCTGAAAGACAAGATGGTGGAGCAGTTCAAGGAGCTGCATCAGCTCTGGCAAAACCAGCAGAGCCTGCAGGCCCCCCCGGCCTCGACCCTGGAGCCAGGCCCGGGCCCTTGGGCAATGCAGGCCAGCAGCATGCAGCAGTGAGGACGTGGGCACGTCGTAGACACTCACCCGCTTCCCCTCCCTCCTGAGGGGCGCCCGTGTGAGCCTGGCCGTGCACGCCAGCCCCGAGGAGGGGGAGACGAGGCAAACTGATCTCCACTGCTTCAGCTACAGGGCGATGCTCCGCCGGATCCGTCAGCGCAGGCTGCCCCCCAACCTCCCAGCTACCAGCTGTGGCCCCCAAAGGGGCCGGGGGGAGGGGGCTCTTCCTGCATGGGATGGGTGGAGGCCGGCCCACACCATCGCCTGCTGGGAATACGCTAGGCTGCGGGCCAGGCCCCACCTTGCCAGAGCACTGCAGGGCCAGGCAATGCCTGCCATGGAGGAAAGAGACGGGGTTAGACTCACAGCCCTGGGCATTTATGGGAACTCTGCCTGGGGGGTGGGCGGCAGGTGCTGGGGCCTGCTGAAAGGACAGGCCCGGCCGTTGGGCCTGATCCAGCCCGCGGGCGCGGCTGAGCCAGAGGCGATGCTGCATTCACAGTGGCTGGGAGCTGGCGTCACGGCCCCGGGAGCTGGCCTGGCACAGAGATGCGGCAAGGGAAGTGCTCAGCTGTTAATAAAAGCAACCACTTGCCTGCGTGCGCGGCTTCTTCTGATGGGGGCCGGGGGAGAGGACAGGGAGGGAGCCGGCCCGCTGAGCGTTCAGCGTAGGGAAAAGCACACGCTGAGCCCCCCCAGCCCAGAGCTCCTGTGCTCACTGAAACGCCCCCCCCCCGCAGGGGGAGAGGAGCTAGAGCGTAGCAAGCCCAGGCCTAAGGGCCCGCCCGGGGCTTGGCCGGCCGGGACCACAGGCAGCCTTTGACCCGCGGATTCTCTGCCTGCCTCAGCCCCCAGGGCGCGCGTGCAGGCCCAGCCGACCGCCTGCAGCCCTGTGCGCGTCGGAAACTGACCAAACCCCCCGGTTCGGGCTCCAGCACGGTGGCTGGGGGCGGGGCCCTGCTGCTCCCCCGCCTAGCCAGGCCACCAGGGAGCCGAAGCCGGGTTAGTTGCAGCCAGGAGTCTGAAGCGTTAATGACTTGGCAGCTGCCGGGCAGGTTAGCCCCCTCTTTACCATTTGTAACCGCTGGGCCGTAACCTCCTCAGCAGCGGGGCGCTTCCCCCCGAGTTCGTCACGGCTGCGGCACCGGCTGCCTGACTGAACAAGTGGGGCTGAAAAAGCCCCAGCAGGCACAGCGGTGTCTACGTTCCCTTCCCCGCGGCTTTGGCCTGGTCAGTTTTAGAGGCCAGGCAACAGCCCTTCCTTTGAGACAGGCCCCTGCTTGGACGCTGGGCTCGGCGGGGTTTCCGCAGACCCCGACTGCTCTGGCTGCGGCCGAGCACCTGTGGAGACGTTTTAAGCCGTTTGCCTCAGGGTAGAGCATCATGCAAAGCACGTGTCCCTGCGTACCAAACCCCCAGCGGAGCAGGACACGGGCCGACCAGCCAGCCCGTGCCTGTGTTGGCAGCTAGACAGCAGGGTGCCTGGTACACAAACCTGGGGTCGGACAGTCCTGGTGTCCCCGAGTGATGCTCTGGGCCTGCTCCCTATGAAGCCAGGCAGGACTCTGGGGGAGCAGCCTGTCTGCAGGACACACAGCTCACCCGGCTTCCACCTTCCTGGGTCTGACCTTGGAGCATTCAGCATCCTCTGCCCTCCGTGCACTTCCCCCAGCGAGTCTGCCCAGGTGGGGTCCTGGGGGGGTGGGCAGAGGGTCCTGCCCCCCAACTCCACAGTCAGACGGGACTCTCAGCCAGCCAGTAAAACAGAAGCTTTATTTGACGACAGGAACGTGGTCTAACAGAGCTTGTAGGTGCAGAGAACAGGACCCCCTCAGCCGGGTCCATTTTGGGGGGCAGTGAGCCAGACAACCACGTCTGCACTTCACTCCTCCTCCCCCTCCAGCCCCTCCTCCTCTGGGCTTTGTCCCTTTCCCGGGCCAGGAGGGCACCGGATTCCTTTGTTCTCCCACCCTTTAGCTCTCACCTTGCAGGGGGGAAGGCCCAGGCCATCAGGTGCCAGGAGACAGAGTGTCGGCCATTTATGTACCCTGGCCCTGTGCTCTGCAACAATTACCCCCCCTTATCCCACCACCTAGAGACTTGGTCAAAGCAGGTGTAAATGCAGAGGGTCTGGTTACCTTTCCTTGGCTGATGGAGGGCAGGAAGATGGGCAAACATAACAACGGCCATACTGGGTCAGACCACAGGTCCATCTAGCCCAGTATCCTGTCTTCCAACAGTGGCCAATGCCAGGTGCCCCAGAGGGAATGAACAGAACAGAGAATCAGCAAGTGATCCATCCCCTGTCACCCATTCCCAGCTCCTGGCAAACCGAGGCTAGTGACACCATCCCTGTCCATTCTGGCTAATAGCCATTGATGGCCCTATCCTCCATGAATTTAGCTAGTTCTTTTTTGAACCCCATTATAGTTTTGGTCTTCACAACATCCTCTGGCAAGGAGTTCCACAGGTTGACTGTGTTGTGTGAAGAAATACTTCCTTGTTTGATTTAAACCTGCTGCCTATTAACTTCATTTGGTGACCCCTGGTTCTTGTGTTTGAAGAGTAAATAACACTCCCTTATTTACTTTCACCACACCAGTCATGATTTTATAGACCTCAATCATATCTCCGCTCAGTCGTCTCTTTACCAAGCTGAAAAGTCCCAGTCTTATTAATCCCTCCTCCTACGGAAGCTGTTCCATGCCCCTAATCATTTTTGTTGCCCTTTTCTGAACCTTTTCCCATTCCAATATATCTTTTTAGAGATGGGGAGACCACATCTGCATGCAGGATTCAAGCTGTGGGCGAACCATGGATTTGTAGAGAGGCAACGTGCTATTTTCTGTCTTATCTATCCCTTTCTTGATGATTCTGTTGGCTTTTTTTTTTTTGACTGCCCTTTTTTAAAAATTGGCCTCACATTAGCTGTCCTCCAGTCATCTGGTGCAGAAGCTGATTTACATGATCGGTTACAGGCGAGTTAGTAGTTCTGCAGTGTCACATTTGAGTTCCTTCAGAACTCTTGGGTGATACCATCTGGTCCTGGTAACTTTACTGTTTAGTTTATCAATTTGTTCCAAAACCTCCTCTATTGACACCTCAGTCTGGGACAGTTCCTCACATCTGTCACCTAAAAAGAATGGCTCAGGTTTGGGAATCTCCCTCACATCCTCAGCCCTGAAGACCAATGCAGAGAATTCATTTAGTTTCTCTGCAATGGCCTCATCAACCTTGAGTGCTCCTTTAGCATCTTGATGGGCCAGTGACCCCCCCCCCCCCCCCAAGTTGGTTTGTAGGCTTCCTGCTTCTGATAGACTTAACATTTTTTGCTATTACTTTTGGAATCTTTGGCTAGCTGTTCTTCAAATTCTTTTTTGGCCTTCCTAATTCTATTTTTACCCTTCACTTGCCAGAGTTTATGCTCCTATTTTCCTTACTAGGATTTAACTTCCACTTTTTAAAGGACGCCTTTTGCCTCTCACTGCTTCTTTTACTTTGTTGTTTAGCCATGGTGGCTCTTCTGTGGTTCTCTCACTGTTTTTCAATTTGGGGAAAACATTTAAATTGAGCCTCTATTACGGTGCCTTTCAAATTTCCATGCAGCTTGCAGGGATTTCACTTTCGGCGCTGGACCTTTTAATTTCTGTTTAACCTCATTTTTGCGTCGTTCCCCTTTCTGAAATTAAATGCTGCGAAGCCTGAGCCTAGCAAAGTCAGTGGCAAATGAGCACCAGCTGGCGCTGCCAAACACCCTGGGTGGATGACAGTTGATGTTCAGTGCACGTGGGCCCTGTGCTGGCCAGCTGAGGGAACTACTCACCAGCACCTCCGAGCACAGACCCAACGATTCCAAAAGATGAAAGCCCTAAGCCAGGCACGTTCACTGCCTTTTAGCCCTGGGCAGGGCAGGGCAGGGCAGTTCCAGCCATATGGCCCTGCAGGCAAGTGTCAAGGAGAAGAGCTATAGATTTGCTGCTTGGGTAGTATTTAATTGTGGCTCATTCAGCCACGATGGCCTAGCATATAAACCTTTACCAGGCTCCTTTGAGCAGTCCCAGGCTGCTGTATTGTTAACTAGATCTCTGGCTGCAGGAGAGAACCTTGCTCACCAATACGCAGCATGGGAAGCTCACCTGGTGCTTATGAGTCTCACACCGCGGCTCGCTTTGACTAGCCGGATGGTACAGCGTGGGGGCCTTGAAGGCACGCTGCTTTTACACAACGGACACCAGAAGGCAATGAAATGGCGGTCACGCTCAATCACCCTGCTCAGAAGCTCGCTGCAGTGGAATAAAAAAAAAAAAAGGCACCTTGACTCTGATCCTCTTTGGTCGTTTACTTATTAAGTCATAAAATCCAGCAATTCCCACCAGACCTGGCCTGCATTAGTGCGAAGTAGGGAGGCTGTAGGGTAATTTCAAAAGGTACGACCTAGGATTACAGTGAGAGCACAGCAATACAGCCAGGTTAGTGAATGCTACTGTGCCAATCAGCGGGCAAGGGAGAAGCGAATTCTCTTCCTCAAGTAGCAGGAGCCAAGGTGGTTGGAGAAGAGGGTTAAACTGGGATTGAGTCTTGTGACTAAAGCACTGAAAATTAAATATCACGGCACTTGGCACCTGCCCTTCCAACCGGTTACGACAATCCGCCTTCGCTGGTACTACCCTTTAAGGGTAACGGGGTCTTGCTGCCAGTTGAAGCACGCGGACAGATCCTACGGTTACCGGGATTTCGGAGCCAGGGCAGCAGCCGGAGGCGTCCAGACTGGTTCAACAGCCGGAGACATGAGGCACAAAACCGACATTTTAATTTTTTAATTTATTTTTTTGTTTTTTTCGTTTGTCTTGTTCTCGAGATGGCTACAACACCAGACGGAACAGCATGCGTTCAATTCTAACGCCTGCACAGGGTCTCAGGTCTTGTCAATGTAAGATTCCCCAGGGAGTCGTTTCCAAATCTGTTGAGTAAAATAGTCAGCCCCGTCACTGCGACCTCGAGAGCCCTTCTCCTCTCTCCCCCTCACAGTAAAAAACCCAAAGAAAACCAAATTAAAAAAAAAAAAAAAAGAACCAAACTAAAAAAAGAAAAATATATATAATATATAACAGTCTATCGCAGGCGGTTTCTCCTCCCGGAGGCCGACAGATCGATGGCATCAGATTTAGCGAGGGGGGTGCGTAAAGAGGACAAGGTGGGGTAAGTTTAAACTTCCAGAGCTCTGGAAGTGCGCTCCACAGGGGCGACCAGCGGGATCCCCACGGTGCTGCGTGGGGGAACCCACTCCTCCGGATTGCTCTTTTAGAAGGGGTAGGGGGGAGTGGAGGGAGCTCGGGGAGTTCCGGAAGTGGGCTAAAAACCTGGGTGCCTTCCCCCCTCCCAGTGCAGACAAGGGGTTTTGCTAGGTGTGTATTTTTAATCCCCACGGTTTCCTTAAGTAAATTTTATTTTATTTTTCATTTCACAGAAAGTTTTCTACTTTGTTTGGTGTTTTTTTTTTTTTTCTTTTTTTTTTTTGCTACCAGGCAATTTTTTTTTCCATTCTTGTTTCATTTCTCTCTCTCTTTTTTTTTTTTTTTATTTTTTTGTTTTTTTTAAAGCGAGTCCATCAGGAAAGCAGCGTCCCCCCCACGATGCCGTAGGTCCGGCTGCAGCCATCTTTAGTCAGGTTGAGTTGCCCTCCCACTCACACCCAGTAACGTCACTGGCTTGTTCTGGCGGGGGTGCGTCTCTTCGGGTTTGACGATGCGCACTAGAGTGAGTGAAAGCCCTCGGCCACAATGAAGTCTGCTGATTGTGGGACATTCTTGGTTTTGTTATTTCCTGTCTTCTAAATAAAAAGACATTCCTGGCGGGGGACAGAAAGCAGAGTCAGGATTTCCAGAGCAAGGCGATTTATGGCTACGAAGAGAGCTCCCACCTGCCCCAAAGAGCTCACCACCTAGAGAGACGCTCTGGACTCCCCAGTGCCACAGGGCCCAGTTTACTGCTGGAAATACAGAGTAACTCCACGGCTGCGACATAGCCCAGAGGCTGAAAGTTGCACCGAAGGCACTAAGCAAAACTTTTATGGTCTTTAATTGAGTGTTGGTGAACAACAGTCCTGGGATGAGCTTCTCTAGCCACGTGGACAGCAGCAATGCCCGAACCTGCCCCCTAGCCAACATGACTCTCTCCTGACCTGAAAGGCCCCCTCGAGGAGGATGGACTTAGAGCTTGGTCTATTTGCCGAGACCAAGGAGTGCTGCTGATTTGTCACCCATCCATTGGGAACTCCCACTGAGTTTCATACTGACAATCAAGCTGCCCTCAGATGCTCAAGACGACTCATCCATCTGGGCTGAATTGGAACACGCAGCCTTGATGTGAAAGACCCCATTATCCCAAGCTGTCACCGGCCCTTTACAGATGAAACAGCTGCTGAAGCTAACAACTGGGGGGTGCCAGCAGGTGAGGGCAGCTCTAAGTCAGCAGGGCCACATTGCACACATCACCTCTGGCTAGAAACCCTGGCTTCCCACCAGCCAGCACTCTGAGGCCCAGCAGGGCTTTCACAGATTGCCGTTCCCCTGCCTTCTGGGACAGCAAATGGCCTCAGGAGTCCATCACCCACAGGGTGCTGGATTATTTTGTGCATCAACCCCTGGCCGTGCATTGGCTCCATGGCACATGCCAGAGAAACGCTCCAGAGGTAGCTACTCCCTTTGGTTACATGTGCAACACCTGGTAGCCGGTGTCCAGGGATGGGCTCAGCGGGCTGGGACCTGGGTGAGAATGCAGATTGCGTCTGAAGTCGAGGGTTTTCACGCATCGGCCACTGACCAGCCTTTCACCCCAGACGTGGCCTAGGACGGATTCACTTCGATACATGGGCCTCAGG
This sequence comes from Eretmochelys imbricata, assembly GCF_965152235.1. Taxonomy (NCBI): domain Eukaryota; kingdom Metazoa; phylum Chordata; order Testudines; family Cheloniidae; genus Eretmochelys; species Eretmochelys imbricata. The sequence goes on from NC_135572.1 coordinate 356,318,699, forward strand.
CTGTCTTCTCTACCACGGTGACCCAGGATTCTCACAACCAACCACCTCTTGGCATTTCTCAGAGTTACCGCTCTTACCACCCGCTGGCAACCACGGGGTTAATTTGTATTACAGGCCCCAACCCTGCCCTCCCTGAAGTCGGGGACAGCTCAACCAGCAGGGTGCCCTGGCTGGGAGGTGTCCACCGGACCTGGAGTGCGACCAGACAGCATCTACTAACCTGGAGACAGGCACAGAGTGGGAGCGCGAGCTATCGAAACAAGCGGGTGAAGTCCCTCAGGGCCCAGCACACTTGTTTACATTCCTCAGCACTGAAAGACAAGGGTGGCTGTTAGGGGAAGGGAAGATCCAGGCCCTTGCCAGGGAAGGCTGAGTTGAAGCAGAAGCTGGGAGATGCTACAGGAAGTCAGGCCTGTGCAGGCCCCTCGTCCCCCCCGACACAGACAGCAGCGGGCTGCGTCACAGCTGCTGATTTCCCACCGTAGCGACCTGGGGCCGAGCGTGAACTTTACCGACCCTCCAGGGAAGTGTCTGAACACTCAGGCAGCCTGACCGGGCTTCAGCGAGGACACACTGGGTGCGATCGTGTGGTCCCAGCACAGGACTGGGGGTCAGGGGCTCCCGGGCGCTGGCGTGAGTGTTTCAGTTTTCCTACAGGCAAAGAAGGAACGCTGCCTGCTGCCTCCCAAGAAGGGCTGGGAGGGCCAGGCTGCAGAGATGAGAAAGCTAAGCAGGAAAACATCCAACCGAGAAGGGGCCTTGATAGAATCCCAGAATGACAAGGGCCCTGGCCCAGCTCCGGGCCTCTGACTTTCTGACTGACGGAGACACAAGGCTGGCGTTTCACAAGGGCGTGAAAGAGCTGGAGGAACAGGCCGGGCCATGCTGAGGTGATCTGCCCTTTTACCGCTGGGGAGGAACAACGCCCATGTGCAGGCCCGGGCAGAGCCAGCAGCCCAGGCAACCTGGAGCTGCTGAGTCACAGGGCAGAGAAGACCAAGGTGAGTGTTTGAGGGCAACGTACAGGCTTGTGAAAGCCCAGTGGGGGGAAGGAATCCCAGAGCTCGTCCTGCTTCGGAGCAGGGCAGCCGGTCACCTAACTCCCTGTAGTTTCCCTCCTCCATGTGACACTGCATGGACTCACGGAAGAGGAGAGAAAGCGATGGAAAAGGAGGGGACTCTAGACCCCAGCTGGGGCTTTCTGGCATTCCTGATCACTCGGGACACAGACTGCGGCCTCGGTTTGCACAGAGCTCTCATGGGCTTGGAAAGTCAAGAGCGGATTCTTCCCCCAGGAAACCCAGCCCAGATACGCTGCACAGGCCCTGGCGGAAGGACCCCCACTTGTGTGCAGCCCGCCGACAGGATGAAGGGGAAATCACCAGAAATCAAAGGGTTAATGGGGGTGGCGGGGCTGGGAAGGGTCACGAAGCCTCCAGGGAACAAGCTCCTTCCAACCACCAGTTATGTACCAACACTGCACAATTCGAGCATTAGCCTGCTAAACCCAGGACTGTGAGTTCAATCCTTGAGGGGGCCATTTGGGATCTGGGGCAAAAATTGGGGGTTGGTCCTGCTTTGAGCAGGGGGTTGGACTAGATGACCTCCTGAGGTCCCTTCCAGCCCTGGTATTCTAGGATTCTATGATTCTAATTAAGCAGGGCTGAAGGGCACTAAGGAACCAGACTGCTTGCAGCACATACCGCAACAGAACAGCCAGCCACCACGGTGAGGGGCACGTAACAATCAGTTCTGGAGTGTAGCTGGTTTAGAACAGGAGGCAAAGAACAATATCCAACTGAACTCCTCTTCCTCGCCTCGTCTGGGCAGCAGAATGGAACTGCCCAGTTTAAGAACATAAGAATGGCCTTACTGGGTCAGCCCAATGGCCCATTTAGCCCAGTGTCCTCCTTCTGACAGTGGCCAGTACAAGAGCTTCAGGGGGAGTGAACAGAATAGAGCAATTTTACAGAGATCCATCCATCTTCCCCTCCCAGCTTCTAGCAGTCGGATGCTTAGAGTCATCCAGAACATGGGGTTACATCCCTGACCACCATAGCCAATAGCCACTGATGGACCTATCCTCCATGAACTTATCTAGTTCATTTTTGAACCCAGTTATACTGCTGGTCATCACACATCCCACGGCAATGAGTTCCACAGGTTGTGTGTTGTGTGAAAAAGTACTACTTGTTTGCATTAAACCTGCTGCCTGTTCATTTCATCGGTGACCCCTAGTTTTTTTTGTTTTGTTTTTATTGTGGGTGAGGGTAAATAACTCCTCTATTCACCTTTCCTGCACCAGTCATGATTTTACAGACCCTCTATCATAACCCCCCTAAATCATCTCTTTTCTAAGGTGAACAGTCCCTGGTTTTTTTCGTCTCTCCTTGTACAGAAGCCATTCCACACCCTCAGTCATCTGTGTTGCCCTTCTCTGAACCTTCTCCAGTTCCACTCAGACAGCATGACCAGAACTGGACACAGTATTCAAGGTGTGGGCGCACCATGGATTTATAGAATAGCATTCGGATATTTTGTCTTATTTTTCATTCCTTTCCTAATAGTTCCTAACACTTCATTCGCTTTTTTTGACTGCTGCTGTGCGTTGAGCTGAAGTTTTCAGAGAACTAGCCATGATCCCGCCAAGATCTCTTCCTTGAGTGGTAACAGCTAATTTAGAACCCGCCATTAGATACGTGTAGGTGGGATTATGTTTTCCCATGTGCATTACTTTGCACTTATCAGTGTTGAATTTCATCTGCCAGTTTGTTGCCCATCACCCAGTTTTGTGAGAACCCTTTGTAACTCATTGCAATCTGCTTTGGACTTAACTATCTTGAGTAATTTTGTATCGCCTGCAAACTTTGCCACTTCACTGTTTGCTCCCTTTTCCAGATCATCAATGAATATGTTGAACAGCACAGGTCCCCGTACAGACCTCTGGGGGACCCCACTATTTCCCTCTCTCCAGACCATTTATTCCTACCCTTTGTTTCCTATCTCTTAGCCCGTTACTGATCTAGGAGAGGACCTTCTCTTATCCCAGGACAACTTAATTTCCTTAAGTGCCTTTGGTGAGGGGCCTTGTCAAAAGGTTTTCTAAAAAACCATGTACACTATATCCCCTGGATCCCTCATACCCACATGATCATTGATTCCCTCAACAAATTTGAATAGTTTAGTGCTTGGGCAGGACGCTGGAGTTACCCAAATGTCTGAGAGCTGCAGGGGTCACAGAGGCAATGAGTAAGCTCTCAAAGATGAGCAAGTCAAAGGGATACCAGGCCGTGGAATTGATCGCTGACCCAAAGCATTCTCTTAAAACCAAGAGAAACTGACATCTATTCCAAATGATGGTCCTCGCTACCCAAATGGCAGAGCAGCATCTTCACTCAATGCCTTGTAATCAGACACCTCCATTGCTTGAGATAACGGGAGCACCCAAGCAATCCACTTGCAGAGAGTTCTATCAGACATCAAGGCCAACATTTTCAAACATGGAGGCTCTCAAATTCCCATCTCAACATGGGACGTTATTCTCAGAGGGGCTGAGTCATCACAGCTCCCACTGAGTCAGCCTCTCGGAGAAGCCAAGTCACAGGCATCAATCCTTTCACAGTCACAGAATCCGGGGCCACCTGTGCCAAGGCAGAGACTCCAGGTTAAACAATCAGTGCTTCGGTTTTCAGGACAATCACAGGGACAATCTGCGTTGTAAGTGACAGGGATTGGGTCAGTAAGCTGACTGGCCAAGTGACTGGAATGGTGCGGCCTAGCTGTTGGAGCTCTGGAACAACTCAGGTCTAACCCTGGCAGCTGCAGGCTCCCTCTGTGACTTGTAAATGGAAGGTCAGACTTTCCTCACAGGAGCGGGATGCGTGCATACGGGGCTATATCATTTATAAGTATTATTCCCGTTAGCTGATGTTTGTGGTCTTGCTCATCTGTAAGAGCTTTTCCCCTCGTTGCCTCAGTGACCCAAAGTGCAGGGGCTGACAGCAGGGGGCAGGTTGATTCTAAGTTTACCTTTAACGCTTTACATAACAAAGGAGGATTTTAGATTGGCCCCTGGGTTTTACCAGCGGAGAGCCTGCAAGTACCGCAGAGCACTCTCAGCACAAGAACCACCATGGCAGACTCCTGGGCCGCTGGCTTTAGTGGAGGTGCTAATTCTCTGTAAGGGACACCTCTGGCAGCCCTTGTAGAACAATGCAGATGATCGCTGCATTTGGGGTCAGGAAGGAATTTCCCCCCAGGTCAAATTGGCAGAGCCCCTGGGGGATTTCACCTTCCTCTGCAGCCCGGGGCGCTTGTTTATTTCAATTAAAGTATATAGTGGATTCAAGGTAACTTGAAGCCTTTAAACCATGATGTGAGGACTTCAGTAACTCAGCCAGAGGTTATGGGTCTATTACAGGAGGGGGCGGCTGAGGTTCTGTGGCCTGCGATGTGCAGGAGGTCAGACTAGATGACCACGATGGTCCCTTCTGGCTTAAAAAGTCTCTGACGATTGAGCGGACAGTCACACGGAACAGCCCAGTGGCTGGCCCTAGATAGGTGCGTGGGGGTGACTCATGGTAACACCTGTGTGAACAAGGGCATCCTGCCAACACGGAGTTCACTCACCTAGTCACCTCCTTGTGAAAGTCCGTAAGTTGTTTGTGCGTCACTTGGATGGCTCCCCCGGTTGTTTCCTTTGGTAAACCCTTCAGTGAATTCTCTAGCCAGCGACAAAATGTCTGGAGAGGGAGGGAGGAAGGAAAAAGTTAAACATTTTATTGCTGTAAAAAGAAATCTAGACCAAGTTTAGGTTCAGGTGCTGGCAGGCCCTGCATCCCCAGGCAGCGTTGCTAGTCAGCCTGTTAGGAAAGAGGGCCTATTTTTAAGTTTCATTTTTACGTGTTGTCTAGGTACGGCCGGAATGAATCATTCCAAGCAACTACTAAACCCTGCTTGTGCCCAGATACTGCTCGGAATGATTCACAACCCAGCAGGGACAGATTCAGCTTGGGTTGAGCAAGGACTGCGTTTTGTTGCAGCGGCTATCAGCCCATGGGCACCTCAAGAGCGCAATCTTCCTGTGCTGGCTGAGAACTGAGAACCCACTTTGGAGGGAGGGTGGGGAGACAGGATCGGCGGCAAGTCTTGAAGCAGGAAGGAGTGGGAACGAAGTAGAGAGAGGGACAAGCCAGCTAGCAAGAATCACAGAGCTAAAAGCGCTGGGATTGGAGCACTTGAGGGAGGTGGAGTAGGGGGTGGGTGCTAATCTTCACCGCTGTAATTGAAGAGGAGATGCGATTTTTTTTTATTCAGGCTGGTGAAATTGACCCTGGATGTTCTGACAGCTACTAATCGCTTGCTCCACCTTTCGTTCGATCCCATCCCCTGAATCCCCTGGGCAGGCCAGTTTCTCCCCGTGCCAACACCGGGCTCAAGGCAGTCCTGCATTAGATTTCTACTACATTTTCTTTCCAGGGGCTGCCCGGCCAACCGTACCGGCCTGTCGATCTGCATGATCTCCCAGAGCACCTCGGCTACGTCGGGCAGGGTGTAGGGCGGCAGGCAGAAGCAGCAGGTGTGCAGCAGCTGGCTCACGAGCTGCTGGCCCAGCTGGTTCATCACTTGCCCGATCAGCTCCTTCCGCAGTTCGAAGTCCTCCTCGTGCTGCAGAGGGAAGAGGGGCCGCGTGAGCAGTGCCCAGCATGGTGGCCTGGGGCACATTTCCCTCTGCATCCCTTCCCACCTCCCAGCGCCATTTGCTCATCGAGGCCGAACTCGCTGCAGTGACCGACGCGCCGGAAAGGTAGCACCCTGGGTTCTGGTGCTGCCCGCTGGCACCGAGCAACCTGGCATAGGCAGGGCACGAACACCGGCACCAACTGCCCCTTGGCCCCAGCAAGCAACAACCGGCCTTTTGTTGCACGTGGCCTGAGTGAGAGCCAGGAACCAGCCTCCTGGGGCAAGGGGCCAAGAGGAGAGACCAGGGCAGCGGCGGTTCACCCTTAGGAAGGCATTTCCTCCAGCAGAGCACTACGTGAATGACGCTGCTGGTCTGGTTAACCTGGGAACAGCACTGCAGGCTAAGGCTCCCCGTGAGCAGGTGGGAGTCCAAATCTCACCTGGCTTTGAATGGTTCATCTGTCAGCTGCAATTCCAAGAGCAACACAGATAAATGCAACAAGCAAAGCAACACCCAAACCAGCCAGCCTCTCTCTCAGGGGAGGGTAAAGCTCAGCTTCCCCGAGCCGACTGGGCAGGGCGGTATGTGACCCCACCACTAGGAGAAGAAACGCTGGGAATCACTCACGTCATTGGCCACCCCGGTGTGGACAAGGTCACGCAGGAATTTCATGACGCTGCAGTTTGCGTCCCGATGGTCCAGGGTGGTGGAGGCGATGGCCCACTGCAGGATGGGAATGATCACCTGGCTGCGGAGCAAGGTGATTGGGCTGCGCTGGATGAACCTGGGCAGGGCAGAGAGAGACCAGGGCGCGATCAGTGTGGTGTGAGCTAGAAGGCAGTTTTGCTTGGCAGGCTGGTTTGGACGGACACCCCAAGGACACAGCTGCAGTGGGGTTCAGAGGAACGTTCCCTTCCCTCCAGCGCTAGTCAGAGCAAGACCCCGGAGCCTCCAGCTCCCACCGCCCTCCTGATTCACAGGCCAGCCCCAGAAGGCAACTTCCTGATGCAAGCTGTACTGCACTGCCCCCTGCTGGAGACTAAGTTATCCTCCATGCAGACGGCTGGAACTCGAGGAACCGGGGAAAGTCCCGACCACTTCCAAATCCAAGGTCACCCTGTGCTGCAGCCAAAGCACCTACGGCAGCTACCGAGGCGCCTGGGCTGGCAGGGGACTCTGGGGGACGTGCATGTGCCACGAGGGTGGCTTTCTTGTGACAGTTATTGACGAGCCTCGATTCGTGGGTGCAGTGAGCAGGCCGTTCTGATAGGATTGGGAACATTAACCTAGGGGTACCGGGGGTGGGGGGTTGCCATTTGTACAGCTTATGAATCCAAAGGAAGAGAGGGAGTTAAAGATGGAAGCTCCCTCTGCCTGGGAAGCACTCAGCACTCAACCGCCCACTGCGTAAGGAGCAGAACCAGCCAGACGTAAGGGAGCAATCCCGTGTTTAGGCGGAGTGGTTACCTGGTGGCTAGCCGGAAGAGGTCGTCCACGGTGTCTGGGTGGTTCTGAAGGCCATTCTGCTGCTCTAGGAGCTGGAAGGTAGGCAAGCACAGTGCCTAGGAGAAGGGGTAAGGGGACCGGTTAATTAAATGAACGTACTCCATGATCTCTAGAGATGGCATGCGACACTGAGTTTGTCATAGATTCATAGATATTAAGGTCAGAAGGGACCATTATGATCATCTAGTCTGACCTCCTGCACAACGCAGGCCACAGAATCTCACCCATCCACTCCTGTGAAAAACCTCTCACCTATGTCTGTGCTACTGAAGTCCTCATATTGTGGTTTAAAAAGACTTCAAGGAGCAGAGAATCCTCCAGCAAGTGACCCGTGCCCCATGCTACAGAGGAAGGCGAACAACCTCCAGGGCCTCTTCCAATCTGCCCTGGAAGAAAATTCCTTCACGACCCCAAATATGGTGATCAGCTACACCCTGAGCATGCGGGCAAGATTCATCAAATCTCAAATCTCCAATAGCCAATGAAGATAGCTTCTAGAATCCAGTTAACATGATATGAAAGGAGTCACAAATGAATACATATCAGTGTACTGAGGCAGCTGAATAAGCTACACTCTGGCTTTTTGCATGGTGGGAAAAAGTACATGAGAAAACCCTAGTTAAGCTAGCCAATAAATTCCATTACCCTTTCTCCCACTTAAGTATACAGGCCATCAGTTATGACATGGAAATGAGGAATTCACATTTCAATTTGTCCTCAGGGTGTAGGCAGAGAAAGGAGGGAAGACGAGACAAGGGGGCAGAGGGAAGAAGAGAGAGGGGGCATGCTCACTTTGCAGCATACAGGCTTTTTGGATTACAATGGGGCACTGTTGCGGGGGTGTCTGGTGGTTTACAGAAGTCTGAGCTCCTAGATCCAGGTGGAAGCAAAACCGCGGAGGCAGAGCACCTGGTCGCTTAACTCTCTCCCCATTTTCCTGGTCTCCCTGAATCATTCAGACTCACCCACGCAGCCAGGAGTAATACCGCCCACACGCTTACAAATCGCCTTGCATTTATGGGGCTCAAATCACTTTACAAACATTAACTTAGCCTCAGGGCCCCGGGGAGGCAGGAATCAGTCTCCCCATTTTAGAGACAGGAAACCTGTCCAAGGTCAAACAGTTCTGGGACAAACCCAGGTGTCCTGAGTCCAGCTGTGGGGCCTAAGCCATAGGACGGTCCCTTCCATGCCCGTACACAAGCAGTGCATTAGCTGGGAGGAGCAGTGAGGGTCCAGTGATGGGGCTCCATGAGCGGCCAGGGTCCCCACAAACCAGTGAGGTGTAGCTGGCAGAGGCCTGACTTCTTGGCCGCTCGCCAGCCAGCAGGTGCCAGAGATGCAGAATGGAGACAGCCAGGCTTAACCTTCACCCAGTGCTGGGAACGCATAATGCCCCAAGCACGCAGATGCTGTGTCTGAGCCAGTCACAGCTTGGGCAGTGCCTAGATCAGGGAGCGAGCTGCGCTTTTAGAAGGAACGTTATGGGTTCAGATGCACCATCAGTTCCTTATCCCCTTCCTCCCACCGCCCCCCCCCCGGGTGTTTTGATTTCCTGTGCTGGATCCATGTTTATTTACCAGCACAGGGGGCCCACGCTGGGAACCAGCACCACATCAAGGAATTTCAGGTGGGGCAGGGGCTGGTTTGGGTTTCACTGACCGGGCATTTGGCAAAGTGCAGCAATACCTGACACTGGCACTAACCACAGCAATCGACACGAGAGAAGAGGGCATTTAAACAAAGCGTTCCTCTTTTTGGCTGTTTACACAGCTTCCGTCTGGGCGGGAGACATGCCCCATATCAGGTAGGGACCACTGTGAACATCAGACAAAGGTCATACGGAAGCGCCCTGGGGAAAGCCACAGCAAGCTCGGTCCAGCGTCCTCATCTGCACCGAGGGATGTGGCTGCACCAGCTGCTGAACAGGGGCGAGTCCCAAGGGCAGCCCAGAGGAAATATTATCTAGAACATCTGAGCGACTTAGGAGCTGAAGACCCATTTTCAAAAGTGACACTTGGAAGATGAAGTCCCATCGGCTTTCAGTGAGAAATGCACGGAGGGGAAAAAAGGGATCAAAAAGCTGAAGCCTAGTGGGACGGCAGGGAGCGGGTACCGTTTATACACATAACTGGATGTGCCTTCATGACACCTACCTGCAGCATGTCCAGCAGCCCCTGCCGGCAGCCTTCCTCCATCCCGTACTCGTCCACCAGGATGCTGCCAAGGTACAGGAAGCAGGAGTGCTGGTGTGCCTGGTACACGTTCACCATCTGCCAAGGACACAGCAAACTTACTCCAGCTCACGTTCCGCTCCAAGACACGCGGCCGACGTCAGCTGGCCCCAGCCAGGAGCTCGACAGAGCAGATGCGTTTCCTACCACCAGGAAGCCCATGGCCCGGCCAGGTTTCCAGTCCCCAGTGGCGATTTGCGTGCAGTACGGGAGAAATTCTCCCCTGTAAAGGGCCAGCTTGGCCCAATTCCCCAGTCTCTGCCCTGACAGAGGCCTATCCCTGAGGCTTCAATGGAGGGTGGCTGCCCGGGCCCATTCCCGTACTTAGCTGTCCCTGGAGAGCAGGGGGCTTCCAGTCCAACCGCTGTTGACAACCAACAGTTGCCCAGAAGTAGGGCTGGTTTCCCATGTCATTAGAGCAGCCGCATGTGTACTCATGAAGCCAGCACGGCTTCCTCTTACGTCGCACCTGGCTTCGGTATTTATAAAGCAGTAACCACGAGAGTCTCCCCCAGCTCAGAGTTACCTGTGCACCGTGACCTGTTTACAGGTATTCCAAGTGTCACACAGACTTTTAACCGTCCCAGACCTCCCAGCCTCCTGGGGGCTGTAAATCTCACTCAGGGGCTCAGCCACCTGACCGGCTGTGAGATTTCGCTTTCTGCGCACACCGATTCAAGACGCCCCGACCGGGCGAGACGCTCCCCCGCCACGTGTCTCCCCCGGGCGCGCTCACCTGCGTGACCAGCGGCTGCAGCAGGGCCGCAGACCCTTTGCCGACACAGCGGACAGCAAAGCGCAAGCACCGGCAGCAGCGTTCCACAATGCGGTTGTCGGCACGATGTTTGTTCAGGGTCTCCGACAGGACCGGCCAGATCTGAGCAAGCACAAAACGGAGGGCTCAAGGTACTCGGGAGGGACCCCACAACCACCCCAGTGACTACGATACTCTGCGTCCCGACAGTCCCCAGCTGCTGGCAAGACACCCCCTCAGGTACACCACCCAACTGCCAGGCAACCGAAGCTGCGGGCACCTCCTGGATGGAAGGAATCCTTCCCGCGTATCCAGCGACCCCGGCTCTCACACAGCCATGGATCTCAAAGCACTTGACAAAGAAGGGGCTACAACGTTTTGCTCAAGGTTTGCCTTAATTCCTCTATTTACCAAGGAAAGGAGTGAAAGCAATTAGGATACAAGCCCATTGATTCTTCATGCCCAGTTTCCCCCTCCCAGCAGTTCTACAGCAGCCTCTCCTCTGATTACAGGGACAAGCCAGCAGTGACTGTACGTGGGGCTCATTCCTGTTCACCAGCCCAAAGCCAAAGCTACACCTGTGGAGACCAGATCTGCCCCGAGCATTCAGTGACGGGGACACCCCAATTCCTGGCTAGACGCGTGCGGAGAAGGATGGCCCCAGGCCTGGCACCGATGTTCACTTACTTCCTGTATGACTTTTTGGCACGGATGGGTCTGGCCATTTTCTACAATGGGGTTGGTATGCCTGGGAAAAGCAACAAAAGGGTCAAGTGCCTTTTTAAACACGAGCTATTCTGTGTTAACTCAGTGCTGGTGAAACACACCTGGGTGACAGCCCTGACCACCGAGGGCCTCCATTCCCCCCCAGCACACGTACTGCATAAACACAAACAGAATACGCTTCCCACATCTGGAGACACGACCTGGGAGTGGGGGAGGGGAATTTAATCTCTTTAGCCCCTCTGACGAGAGGACAGACAAGAGGGTCACCTTGGGGGCTGGTTCTGGGGCTGCAGACCCATTGCGTACTGGACTCCAGCACATTTCCCAGCCAGAAGGAGTCACTACTGATAAGGCTGTACTTTATTGCCTGGTTTCCGGTTCGAGGCAGGGCATTACACACAGTAACTATGGCATGGGGTACACAGGAGCCCGCCTGGCCCTCTCCACAGCAGAGAAAGTTACTTATCCTACAGTAACCAGAGGGCCTTCGAGATGCGTGGTCCCTATCTGTAGTCCACTGTGCGTACGCACGCGCTCCACGCACTCAGACGGAGAATTCTTGAAAGCAGCTTCCATTGGTCCATGCAGGTGCCATTGTCTCCTCGTTCCTCCAGCTGAGGAGATATAGGGCGGGGCGCCCTGACCGCCTTTCCAGTTCCTTCTCTGCAGCTAATTCAAGACTGCTCGGAAGCAGAGGGGAAGGATGTGGAGGTAGACTACAGACAGGGACCACACATCTCAAAGAACCTCCAGTTACCCAAACGCAGCGGTTCTCAAACTTTTGTACAGGTGACCCCTTTCACATAGCACGCCTCTGAGTGCGACCCCCCCCTTATAAATTAAAAACACTTTTTTATATATTTAACACCATTATAAACGCTGGAGGCGAAGTGGGGTTTGGGGTGGAGGTTGGCAGCTCGCGACCCCCCCATGTAATAACTTCGCGACTCCCTGTGGAGTCCCGACCCCCACTTTGAGAACCTCTGCTCTAAGGTAAGTAACTTTCTCTTCTTTAAGTGCTGGTCCTGATCTGTATTCCACTGGCAGCGACTGACCAGCAGGACTCAAGGCAGATGGGGGGCCCGCGGATGCAGGCAGCAGAGTTGTTTCAGGGACTGCTGTCCCCAAGCAGGCGTCAGCGGAGGAGTCCTGCACTGAAGCATGTCTTGGGAGCGTGCGGAAGGAACTCCATGCAGCTGCTTTGCAAACGTCAAGCAGAGTCACTTCTTGAAGCGATGCCATTGACGTGGCTTGCGTTCTTGTCAAGTGCGCCTCACCCCAGGTGGGGGAGGAAGATTAGATCGCCGAGAGAGTAAGATACAGCCAGAGATCCATTTGGAGATCCTCAGAAGATACAGCTTGACCTGGGACTCTTCCCGCTACAGCGATAAACAGCCCGGGAGATTTTTTGACTGGCTTTGTCCTTGTGCAGGTAAAAAGACAAGGCTTGTTGATGGGATGGAGTCTTCTTCAGATGTGTGGTGTTTTGGAAGAGACACAGTTAAGTGGCCTGACTGGTTCAGGTGAAACAAACTGCTTTGGGGGGGGAGTTTAGAATGTAAAACACAATGAAATGGTCTCTACGGAACATGGTGTAAGGAGGATTCACCATCAGTGCTCCGAGCTCACCCACCTTCCTGGCTGAGGTGACGGCTACCAGGAATGCAACTTTCATGGGAAGGACAGACATGGAACATGTAGCGAGGGGCTCAAAGGGAGGCCTAGTGAGGACCCAAAGAACAAAGTTTAAGTCCCATTGAGGAACAGGTTTCCTTACTGGCAGAAAGGTTTGGATTAGACCCTTCCAGAATCTGGTACTCAGTGGGTGAGTGAAAATTGAGCCACCAGCGGAAGGTGGGTGAAACACCCTGATTGCTGCCAGGTGGACCCATAAAGAATTGATTGGGAAAAGACCCGCTGTGTTGAGGGAAAGAAGATAGTCCAGAATACGGGGAATACCCGGAGCTTCTGGGCATTAAGTTTTTGTTGCACCCAGATAAAGAAATGCTTCTCCTTGCCACACACTGTTTTCTAGAGGAATCTTTTCACCTGTTGGTAAGGATTGTTTGCCCGGCTTCTGAGCATGAACGTTCTAGAGTTTGAGCCCAACCAAAAACCACGCCCTGAGATGGGAGTGCTTATGGGTTGGGGTGCTTGGGGCAGATCAGAAAGGACCAGATGATGATATGTGTAGGAGACTCGGGAACCACAACTGTCTGAGCCAGTTGGGACTGATGAGAGTGTCTTGTCCAGACGAATGTTCTGTAAGACCCGATGTGGGAGTGGTAAGGGAAGGAAGGCAGAATTCAGATGGTCTGACCACAGAAGGAGAGCGCTGCCCTGAGAGCACTGTCCTAGGCCTCGTCTGGAGCACTGTATGTTGCACTTTGTTTGTCAGAGGCAAAGAGACCGCGTGGAGGTTCCCCATCAAGCAAAACTACTGTTTACCACGGAGGCATGGTTGATAGCAAAGTGTCTGCTGAAGGAGTCCACCAGCAGATTTTGATTTCCTGGACGGTGAACTGCTGACAGGGTGATATCATTGCTGATGTACCAATCTCACAGAGTGACCACTTCAGCACACAGGGGAATGGATCCCACTCCTCCCTGCTTGTTGATGTAAAAGACGGTCGTCGTCATATTGCCTGACACTACGAAGTCTTGGGGACCTGAATGAATGTGAGAAAGGGTTGGGCTGCTCTCAAGTTCCAGAATATCGCTGTGCATCCTGGTGTCTCAGGATGTCCAAATGCCTTGCGCTGTCTGGCTGTCCACGTGAGCTCCCCAGCTTAAAAGGGAGGCATCTATAGTGACTGTCTTGTCTGGTGAGAGGGGAAGGAAGGGAACGCCCATGCATGCCTGGTGGGGATACTTCCACCACAGTGGAGATGACGTTACTTTAGTGGGAAGAGTACCTATGGCGTTCATGGACTGTTGGTTTGGGGAGTACGCTGTTCTGAGCCATGGCTGCAGGCAATGAAGATGGAGTCTGGCAAATGGTGCGATAAGCACAGATGAAGCCATGTGCTCCGGGATGGAAAGACATTCTGATTGCTGTTTGAGGGTGGTTCACGACCTGTTCTATGAGGTCCTTCATCGCTTGGAATCTGTGCACTGGCAGATAAGCCCTTGCCATGACTGACTTTAGGGAAGCGCCGATGAAGTCTACAGTTTGCATTGCAGTGACGACAGACTTTTCTGAGTTCATGCCGACCCCTAGGGAAGACAGGAGTTAGAGCACTGATGAAGTCGACTCATAAGCATCTTGATATGTCTTGGCAATGAGACAGAGATAGGGGAAGATGGTGAAGCTGTGACACCTCATATGGGCTGCTACTACCAAAAAGAACTTGTCAGAGACCCTAAGGGCAGTAGCAAGACCAAATGGGAGCGCTCGGTGTTGAAAATGGTCAGGGGCCACCATGAACTTAAGACAATATCTGAGTGGGATGAATGTCCACGTGAAAATACGTGCCCTTCATATCAAGAGTTGTAAACCACATGCCCTTTTCCAGGAATGGGATCACAGATGCCAGTGTGACAATGCAAAATTTCAGTCTGTGAATAGAAGAGGCTGAGATGACAGAGACTGAGGATAGGTCTCCAGCCCCCCTTCTTTTTGGGTATCCCGAAAGCATGAAGCCATGATTCACAGTGCTGCACCTACTGCTGATTGAGCAGTGGGTCTGGCAACCAACTTGCCTTCCTCAACGAGAGCTCGTAACGGAGCTCCATCTTGTTGTGGAAGCTTGTCCAAGTCCATGAATTTGGAATAGTTCAGGTAATCATACTTTGGCAACAGTACTTGGTAACTGGCTATTCTGAACTGAAGGCTAATAGAAAGGAAGACCTTCCTTCCCAATAAAATCAATGCATTTACCCTCTGTATTGACTGGAGTAGGTCTAGGATGCTGCTGTCTAGATATCTCCATGGCAGTCTGGACAACCAAAGAGTTAGGCACAGGATGAGAAAATAAATTCCACCCCTTTGGCTGGGACAATATGGTGTTTTTCTGCCCTCTTCGGAAGGGGTAAATGTGACTGAGGTATGCCAGACTGTTCTAGCTCATTCGTTAACAGGAAGTGCTATTCAGCTGGATCCAGACGTTTGGAGAACTTCCAGGAGTTTACATTGAGGATCCTAAACTTCCTCCAGGGAGATCTGTAGCTCCTCTGTAACCTTACACAACAATTCCTGGAACTGCTTGCTGGAGGGATGGGTATCAGAATGACTACTTCATCCAGAGATAAGGACGGTCTCCATTGGTACCACCGGATCCTGCTCATAAACTTGCTCTTCCATGGGGCCACAGGAAGCTCTGGCTGTCCTCTCGCAGAGGAGGGATGGAGTGACTCCCTCATGGATCATGTCGACTCTGGAAGATGGTCCAGGTCCCTGGGACTCCAGAACAGACAGTAGGAGGGGTCAAATGGGCGGCTGTGGAGGTCCCCAGGGCATGGGGTACCAATGGTTCTGAGGTAGGTAATGAGATAGGCGCTGGTTCCAGGCTGGTCTGGGTCCTTTGTCTGGGAAGGCGTGCCCTGGAGGAAGTGATGTCGGTTCCTTGGGTAATTCAGTCTCCCAAGGGGAAAAAAAAAAGCCAATTCTGAATCCATTGGCCAAACCGACAGTTCCGCAGAAGGGAAATGACGCCTGGACAATGGAATGGGAGACAGACTCCTCCGACAAACTGCATCTCCTGGTACAGTCAACGCCTCCCTCATGAGGGAAGGACCTTATGGTGGTAGAGACTGGAGATCAGGGAGACCAAAAATGTCAGATGTAGCGCAAGATTCTGTTCGCCCCAGAATAGGAGATGGTCCGTCTGCCTGAACCAACGGAGCCGGAGGAGTTAGTTTGTGCCCCAGTCGGGCGAGGCAGTACTGTTGGTGGTTGAGACTCTCTATGGTTGCCTTTTGCCAGTGCCAGAGGCACTGTTGCCAGCAGAGTGGTCTGGTGCCAATGGAGCCCTGGGTTTGTGGCCCTTTTTGTCATGCCCCCGAGCCGACTCATGGCACAGGCTGAGCAGAAAGACTTGCTTGACTTAGCAGGGTTGTATCTGGCTGCTTTGAAGTGGATTTAGAGGAGAATTTGCTCTTGTGCTTATGAGAGCACTCCCGGCCCACCCGACAAGACCCCAGCAGGGGGTCTGTAGGAGTTCATTCCCTCGCTCTTAAGTCTGACTTCACGGCATGAAATGCACTCCTTGCTGAGTCAGGCCAATGTATGGGGTGTCCCCCAGCTGGGGCCTGACTGCAGCCTCATGACCTTCTCCATTAAGTGCTTCTTCAGAGGAAGTTTCCACTCCTCACAGGTATGACTGAGGAAAGAGCAGCAGATAGCAAACCTTGCTGCAACGTGAGCTTCCCCCAAGGATACTAAGATATGTATGCCTGTGACAATGGACGCAGCTCAGTGAATGGTGGGACTTTCCATTCCCCACTCAGCTGGACAAAGACACTCCCTCTGAGCGACATCTTTATACCCTGATACAAACAAATTAGTTACGGTCCCTCTGACGTAGTTAGTTACTGCCCCCTGACGTGGCTAGTTATCACCCATCACCTTGTACATGTTGGTTTAAAACAAACAAACATTTTTATTACGTACTGTTATCCTGACCTTATCTTTTAGGAGGGGTCAGTGTGTTCCTTTTATCCTTGGGGAATGTTTTTGAACCATCCTTGATATCGGGCTGTGTTTGCGTGAGCACTCTGTGTGTAGTACTTCTTAGGAATGTGAATTTCTGCAATATCAGCCCTGTTCTTGCCAGATTCTGTGAGCAGGTCCTGCCTCATACCAGGCCTATGATACGAGGGCTTATGTCTCAGGCTCTCTTCCTACTACAAGAAGGAACTTGAGAGGCGGTTGGTTTGTTTTGCCCTTTATCTCCTGGGTTGGAGGCACAGGACAGCGAGGGCACATGTGTAGATCAATGGACACTGCTTTCAGGAACTCTGACAGCAGGCGCCTGGATACATGCATACCCACAGTGGAATAACATAGGGCGAGCGCACTTGAAGAAGAACGTATCGTTTTTATAGACCTTTGTAAATGAGAACCTCTGGCTGGTTCAGGGATTTTAAGTTGATCTAGAGAGATCAGTAGGCCCCACCCAGCCCCCAGCAAGACAGTCTTACTCAGGAGCTCCCAACAAAGCCTGCCTTAGTCCCCACCTCTCTTACCTAAATATGACAGCCAGTCGATCTAGGGGCACAGTGGGGTCTGAAGACAGGCCATTGCTTGGCTCCTGAGACAGCAGCTGGAGAAACAAGCAAAATTAGCTGAGATTTCAGTGACCATACGGAGCTCCGTTCTGAATGGCTGTTGTCCCGAGAACACAAAGTAAACTGACAGGTTTCAGAGTAACAGCCGTGTTAGTCTGTATTCGCAAAAAGAAAAGGAGTACTTGTGGCACCTTAGAGACTAGCCAATTTATTTGAGCATAAGCTTTCATGAGCTACAGCTCACTTCATCGGATGCATACTGTGGAAAGTACACAAGATCTTTTTATACACACAAAGCATGAAAAAAATGGGTGTTTACCACTACAAAAGGTTTTCTCTCCCCCCACCCCACTCTCCTGCTGGTAATAGCTTATCTAAAGTGATCACTCTCCTTACAATATGTATGATAATCAAGTTGAGCCATTTCCAGCACAAATCTAGGGTTTAACAAGAACGTCGGGGCGGGGGGGGTAGGAAAAAACAAGGGGAAATAGGTTACCTTGCATAATGACTTATGGGGGAGAGAAAACCTTTTGTAGTGGTAAACACCCATTTTTTCATGCTTTGTGTGTATAAAAAGATCTTGTGTATTTTCCACAGTATGCATCCGATGAAGTGAGCTGTAGCTCACGAAAGCTTATGCTCAAATAAATTGGTTAGTCTCTAAGGTGCCACAAGTACTCCTTTTCTTTTTACAAAGTAAACTGTGCCTCTTTCACACCTCACAAGCAATGTTCATGTCTCAGACTCCCCATGTTCTGGCCAATGCAGAGCAGAAGACTCTTCTGTTCCTAGACAGAAGTGGGGAGTATCACACTATGAGCCTGAAGGGAGAGATGTGGGACTAGGGCTTGTGAAAAGATTTGAGTGGTGACTAGTCTCAGCTGCACAAGATGGGAAGTTCCTACTACCTACGGCTTTTCCATGGGGCATTCAGAGCTTACTTGACAGGGATTTCAGACAGAATGGCAAAGGAGAGCCCTACCAGGAGGAGACAAACTGATCAGCTGGTGAGCACGCCTCACAAGTTACTCACATCAAACTGCACACCACACTTAACTCAGCTTCCACAACAGAGAGGGAGCCATTCAGCCCACCTGGCTCCAAAATGGCAGGTCATTTTAGGAATGACATATGGGAGTATCCCATGCAATCTTACTTAGCTGCCCGTCCCCTCACTTCCCAGCCCTTTCCACTTTTTACCTTCCTTTAGCCAAGACTCCAAATGAAAAGGCATCATGGGCTACTTATACTTCAGGGATGGGTAAGTGGCCCGTGACCACCATCAACTACACTGTAGGGGTACAGTCCATAGAGACTATAGATTTCAGCATGCAAAGATCCATCTTGATCACAGCAGAGATGAAGCACTGCATGCTGGGAGATACAACATGAGGAGACTAGCTCCATACTGAAGCTGCAATCGGCTACATTTCATGCAAATTGGCTCATGTATTTACAACACTTTCAAGCGTTCTGCAAATCTGGTTCTTACACCTATTTAAGTTACTATGCTCCTCTCTGAATCAGATCCTCAGCTGGTGTCAATCTGTGTAGCTGCACTGACTTCAGCGAGCTACAGCAGCGTATGCCAGCGGAAGTTATGACGCTGTATTTTCAGATCTTGCTTCACGCTGTTGTCGTTCCCACGTTATTTCCCCATGCTCAGAATAGTAAGTTGCTCAGTGCTATGGCACTTGTAGAACACTGCAGCCACAGTGGAAGTTTTCTACTGAGCAACACACAGAAAATTCCTACTACAGACTGGCATAACCAATCCAGCTGCAGAACAAGGCAAAAGTTCTGCAACTGCAGTGCCCCGAAGTACCTTTTTCAGTGCCATCACCTGAACGGCACACAGTTCGCTGAGGCACTCTGCTATCTTTTCCAAGGGTAGCCGGGCAAGAACTAATGCTGTCCCTGGAATGCAAGAGGAAAAGAATTCAGGGAGAAGGTTGAGTGGAAGTTTAGTCAGTTTCAGACACTAAATGAACAAGTTTCCCCACATGGATCCAACTGCAGCAAAATCAATTGAAAATCTCCCTACACACAGCAGGAAAAAACATCTAATAATATCCACGTCCTGACTGGACATGAAGTTATTACCCCTCAAATAAAACACATTCCTCTGAATATACCACAACTTGGCATTGCTGCTTCATTTGGATCAGACGCTGAAATGGATGTGTGGGATGGAAGACGAAAGATGCTGGCGTGCTGGAGTAAGAGAAGAACCTAGATGAATGAAAAATCTAGCAACCCCACTCAAATCACACCTGTGACCTGAAAAGAAAAGCACGATGCACCATTGAGCTTAGAATAGGCACAAAACATTTCTGTCATAGCATGTCATTGTGTAGTAAAAGCTCTTTATATTCCAGCCTAATTGCAATAATCCTGGAAAATTACACACTTTTGGGGGACGGAAAAAAAAGTAAAAGCTTATACTACAGCATTTTAGGGGTCTTACAGTCGGTACAAAATCAAACACCACTTGCATTGCCCTGTCACTGCCCATTGCTGTAAGGGCCCGTGGTAACAACAGCATCTTACCTAAAATGTACTCAGAGCACAAACATAAAATGATATGCAAAATGTGTTAATGCAACATAAAGGGTGCAGTCAGGCACTGGTCAGGAAATGCACAAGTTAAGGTTGCAACAGCAGCAGTCGTTTTAGCCAAGTGTCACTCAGTGCAAGTTTCCTGGCATGTGTTTTACAACGTAAATTGGAAATTGCATATTAAACCAGAAAACATGGACAGCGTTACCTCTCCTTGACATGGCCAATACAATACTGCTGAGGAACCTTCACTTTGCCCTTTCCTAACCATGCAATTCAATGTTCTGGTATCAGAACTCACGAGTATTTAAACTCCCTCAGGGCAATGTGTTGTTTTGTTTAAAGAAAACAAACTCTCCAGGCAGCGCAAGTGCTAGGATTGCCTGAAACCCCTTAAAAAGAATGTTAGATGCAAGGTCCTGCAAATCTTTAACGCAAGCCACATTACAGACGCACAAGCAATTAAACAGCTAACGACATACATTGATAAGCAAGTACAGTAAAAGCTAGGTTATCTGACACTTTACCAACTGGAAAGCGCTATAAACCGGCATTTCTGATCTTACTGAAAGTCTGGTTTATAGTACAGTTGGTGCAGGACCGGCAGGCGGCTCGGCTTGCTCGCCCTGCCCCGCCCCAAGAGCTGGCCCCACAGCTACCATTGGCCAGGAATCGCAGCCAATGGAAGCTGCGGGGGCGGTGCCTGTGGGCGGAGGCAGCGCACAGAGCTGTCAAGCCACACCTCCACCTGCAGGCCAAGAGCTCCCACTGGCGTGGTTCCCAGCAAATGGGAGCTCCAGAGCCCGCGCTCGGGGAGTGGTGAGTACACAGAGCCGCCTAGCCACGCCTCTGCCTAGGAGCAGCAGGGACATGTTGCTGCTTCCAGGGAGCCACCTGAGATGAGCGCCGCCTGGATCCGGCACCCCGTATCCCCTCCCATGCCCCAACTCTCTGCCCCAAGCCTTCCTGTACCCAAACTCCCTCCCAGAGCCCACGCCCCTCACCCCTCTCACGCCCCAACCCCGAGCCCCTTCCCAACACCCAAACTCCCTCCCTCTTAGTTAACCGGAAATTTTTTACCTACTGGCACCCTCTATTCCCCCAACATGATGGATAACAAAGCTTTTACTGTACTTCTGAAAGACAGCTTGCTGCTTGAAGACCTTAATGCAAGTTGATGGCTATTGACATACATTGAAGAATGAACATTAAAAACTGCACGAGTGCAAATCAGTCTGTTTCCAGAAGTACAAAAACTTTTGTTTTCCACTGTGCATGAGCAGAAGCCAGTTTCCATGAACTCAGAACTATTATCAGACTAGCTTCAAATTCAGTCCCATTGGTACTTAAGAATATTTTCATGCTACATTTCAACGTTCTACCAGAGTCACTGAATGAAGTGTGGCAGTAGGTTTTAAAGCAGAAAACCTGTATTTTTCTACTTCTTCTTCAGAGCTGAGCATAACTGAAAAAATTCTGATCCAACTTTCTTTAAAACAAAAACAAAAAAAAAAGTCACCTTTGGGCCAAGAATAGGCATGGAAAATTCTGGCCTGAAAGTGATTTGGTCAGAATTCACTGTGATTTGAGAATGTCAACTGAAGTGTGACACTGGGGGCTGTAATACACCCCCTCGGTGACCCTCACAATATCGAGTGCACGTCTGCACTAAGCAGTAAGTCCTGACAGCGGTGTCTGGGCATGTGAGGAAATACCTTTAAGGAGTCCCACAGCAGCCTCTGGAGACAGCATGAAGGAGTCGAGGGAGCGGGCAATCTCCAGCAGGCCGTTAAAGTGCTGAGCCATATGGTCCCGGCATACTGAGCAGATATTGTGAATAGCTTTGGCAGCAGCAGAGGCCAGTGACTTTTCACAGAGACCTTTCATCAAGTAACCCAGCACAGGATCTGAGAAGAGAAGAAACCCACAAGGAGACACTGGATTATACAGAGGACTCCCACAGCTTCATTTTCTGCCTCATTCTAAGAGGCACACTGGTTTATCTGTCCCGCATTGACCTTGGAGAGGTCACATTTCCCAGAGGGAAGCCAGCTGAAGTGCAGAGACTGAGCTAGTGTCAACGGCTAGACTCACCCAGGAACTGAGGGTTTCTGTCCACGACTTCACTCATTTCTCCCACCAGCTCGATGCTGGTGTAGCGGACAGCAGTGTGTACGGATTCGGGGAGGCGCACCACCCCCTCCAGCACCTCCACCAGCGTTGGGTTGTTCTCCCTGGGGACAGAGGACAGTGGTTACTCAGTATCTGGCACAGTCAGTCTTATTCCCAAGCAAGAAACCGACAGTTCCATCGATTCTGCTATTTGAAGGCTGAAAGCACCAGCTAGATCAAGGAACCATGAGGCGCTACCCTGAGGAGCCTGGATAGAAAGTCTGACACATCGCCCAGCGGGGGCCAGTATCTTTAACAATAACTGTAACAATACTCAGCACTTAAACGCTATTCAGTCCAAGCTTTACACCGGGGAGCCAGAGCCAGGGGAGAGGACCACCAAGCTCCAGAATACTAGTGGCAAGAAAGAGCAGCAAGCTGAAGAAGAGTGAATGAGAAGAGCCATCTGGTAAGAGCCAGGGTTATGGGGCAAGACAGAGAGGAAAACACTCAGCAAGGAATTCAACGGGCATTCCTGATTAACCCTGAGCGGCACTTGCACTCAGATCATTGTGGGGCTCCTACTTGGATGCACACAGGACCCTTCCATCGCCACCCACTCCACTGGACACAAAAAGCATCTCTAAGATACAAGGAATCCAACTCATCAGCCCTAGACATCATCTGTTTTATCCTGCCCTGTTCCATCAGCTATGCCCTGAACTAGGGGAAGTACGCCTCCTAGTGCTACCAGAAGGGAATTCAGCCCTATTGGTGGAGGTGTCTCGCTCCACCAGCGTGTCTGTGTTTTCAGCTGTTAACCAAGTAATCAGCAACCAGGAGGAGCCACAGTGGGAAAGGCTGTGTTCAGAGGAACAAGGGTCAGTGACCCGGGAGACAAGCAACAAGATGGTCAAGCTCTCAGAAACCTCCATCATTCTTGCTATAGGGGAATGACGGTAGAAAGGAGGAGAAGAGCAACACGATGAGTTTTGATGCTTGGCAGTCTGAGCCGGTGAATCTACAGGCAACAGACTAGCAACCACCTCCTCCCTGGAGCACCTGCCCTGTAGAGACCGGATAGATTTGTTCTGGCAAAACTCGAACACCTTGCCAACACTTAATTTATCCTCCCCTCCCCCCGTTTTGCTAGTCCTCTGTGACTCAGTCGTCTGTTGTCAGGGCATCCCGGACAACCAGACAACAGAGAGCGCCAGCCTCCAGGGACCGGCGCAGTTACGGAACTCCTGCCCTTCCCCTCTACCAGCCGGGAAGCAGTGGCCTTCCGGATCCTAGGGCCGCTGCCAGCAGGGGATGCACCAATAATCGTTTTACAGACTCGTGACGCGAGCTGCAATTGAAACAGTACTTTACAGAGTTGTTCCCTGCCCTGAAGGGCTCCCCGCCTTCCACAAGCCAGACGAGAGATACCAGGCAGTAACACTGGGAGGGATTTGAGGAGCAGAGGGCATTGGTGGATGGCACTGGCTGAGGGTGCATTAAGGAGAGGGGCTGGGAAAGAACAGAGAATGGGGAGAATGAAGGCAGAGGCCGGGTGATGCACGGTCCTGACGGTACACAAGGAGGGAGTCCAGCACCGAGGTATCTGGGGCTCCTCACTTACGTTTCACATCAGCAGTAATCTCTCTCTCGACTGAGGAGCCCTGTGGCACACGAAGGTCTCTGCATGAGCTTGCAGGACCTGCATTTTTAGCGGGTAAACCTGACTTGCTGGTTGGGGGGACAGCGGCTCAAGCGCTACAGACAAGAGCAACTCAGGGCTGCTCAGGGTATTTTCAGCCGTCCCTGAATCTTGGCAACTGGTTCTCCTGGGGGGGTCCTGCACAGCATTCGTACCTGCCGCAGATCTCTTGGCTCCCGCACAGAACAATGAGGGAGCAAAGAAATCTGTGGGGAAACACACGCCCCTTCCGCGGCAGCCTGGGCGCATCTGCAGGGAGCAGCTGAGAGCAGATCATGGGGGGCGGGGAAGCTGGGCGTGCATGTGCCCCTGGAGAGACATTAAGGGGGTGGGGCTGGGCGGGCGCCTGTATGAACCAGAGAGAGAGACTCACTCTGTCCCTCTTGCTCACCGTTGCTGTGTCCTGGAGGCGTAGGGCTGGGTGAAGCAGGCTCTGTCCCTGAGGCAGAGCAGAAATGTAACAACTAAGCAGGCAGGCTGCTAATGTTCCCAATGTTAGTTAATTGTTCCTATTCTTAGCCAATTCAGGCTCCTATACCTTGCCAGAGCGTGCAAAGGAGCCTTATTGTAAAGGACACTGAGGGAACCCTGAGCTAGGAAGGGCTCTGGGCTTTCTCGTGTTTTTTCCCCTATGCCAGAGAGGGGGCACAAGGGGGCTAGATTACAGCTGAGGATCTATTTCACTTATCCATTGGAAAAAAATGCAGGACAATGATTAGCGAAACTGTCCGACTTCCATGTGTGAAAGTCTGAGCAATTCAAAGTGACAGTCTGCTTCACAGAACACCAAACAGCAAACTAAAACTCCTGTAATTTAAATGAAAATCCAGGATTAGAAATGGAATGCAGGGTCTTGGTTACTGTGTGTTTGTAACTTAACTTTCAGGTGTTTAGGAAATGCTGAACAGCTACTGCGACTGTTTTTCTGTATGATAGTTCAAATAAATTACCAAAATAAGTGAAACTGGTGTGATTATATTGCATTATTTTGACAAATAAAATATGCACAATTGTGGATGTTTTGGCGCAGAATTCCCCCAGGAGTAAACTGGTCAGCTGCAGCCAGAGCCCCGAAAACAAATGGGACGAGCCCCTACACCCAATCTTCACAGAGGCAGGCAGTGCCTGATACTCACTGGTCAACGCTCTTGGCTATAGAGGCCATGATGAAGAGAACAGCTTCCGTCACCTCCCAGGGAGGGTTCCCATCCTTCAAGGTAGCATAAAGCTGTGGGGCAGAGAGAGTCGGTCACACAGGAGGATTAAGAAAGTCGGGCAGCAGCAGGGTAGCACCTCTCCTTGGGAAGTGGCAGAAGAACCTGTTTGCTCCTCTCCTCCTAAACTGCTTTCCCAGCACTCTCTGGAGCCTGGTTCTGCACCGAGGCTGATCTAATGCTCACTGCTAGCGCCGCGGTCTCAGAGGAGGCCTGAAGTGCGCGGAGGCCTGTGACGAGACCCACTCGGCGGCAGCTCCTGGAAGCGATCTCACCCCGCCACCAAGAACCAGCTTTTAACACACAGCGGAGTGACTGCAGCGTCCTCACTGCTGAACGCCCCGAGGGGCAGCGTAGCATGGCATCAGCTGGTAGAGACGAAAGGAACCTGGGAGACGGCCCCTGGGGCCCAGCCAGACCACACAGTGGTGAACGTGACAGGATATGCAGAGATCCTTCATTTTGTCAAGGAGGGGAGAGTCCACTGTAGCTGGAGTGGGCTCTGAACTAACAGCGAGTGGTAGGGGACACAGCAATCCAGGATCAAGCCACAGGAGCCGACTCTGGCCAGCCTGGTGGAGGTGAGCAGCCAACACCGCCACAAGAAGAAGACACGGCCTCTCAGGGTAACAATCCATTCACAGAATATGGACATTACATCATCCTGTGCGTGCAAAGCCATGCTAAACACGCCCAAGGCAACAGAATCCCCTCCGAGGCAACTTATCCAGCGCCACGGCAGCATTACTAGGGGCTCACCTGGGCAAAACATTCCACCGATCCAACCAGGAAGATCAAGTCCTTCACCAGGTCCGAGACCCTCATCCGGAACTCCCCGAAGTCGTCTGTCTCCTCCGGGACACCCTCCTAGCAGAGATTTAGAGTTGGAGGAAGTGGGGTTACAGCAGCTAAGGGGATTTCCAGATCCTAATTCACCCACAGGGCAAGGGAAGGGCAAGACAAGCTATTACATTAAGCCACCCTAAACCATGTGATCCTCTCTGCCATCTCAGACGAAGGGGATTTCAAGGGATGGAAAGCAGGAGCACCAACATGTCAAGCGAGGTGTCTGGGGCTCATGATTGGCCCACTCCACACATCCTGCATTAACAGGCCAGATCCTCTCCCCGCACTGAGCTCCGGAAATAAAGGCAAGCTCTCAGACCCATGCAAAGTCTCCGGGAGGTGGGGGAATACAGCCGGGAATGGCACTAAGTATTCCAAGCCGCTCAGGCTCCTTCAAGAAGGGAGACAGTGACCAGCGGGAAGGACAGTCAGGTGAATGTGCTCAGCCTGCAATTCCACACTGGCATTTCAGCTGGGGGAGAAGGGGACCCAAGAATGGCAAACGCAAAAATGAGACCTGCCAGCACCCAGCTCCCCCATCACACACTTGCCCACCCAAGAGTCACTCTAGGGCAGCACAGCCACCAGACCTCTCTGCCGGAACACAGGCTGGCTTGCTGAAGGGAGGGGATGTCAGATTAGGCCCTCTAAGTATATGACAGTTTTCGTTACTGCCCAACTCCGTCATTTCCATCCCTAACTGCAGATGGAAATGAGGGGGGTGGGCGGTAACGAAAACTGTTACGTGCCCGGGGAAGGTGAGCTGCATTTCACCAGCCCCCCCATGTCCACTGCAGCCTACTGGAGCAGGGGAGGAAAAAGGAAGAGAGCTGAACGCAGCCTTACATGGTCCGGGTCAAGCTGACAGTGTCTGGCCAGAGCATGCAGAAGCCTCTGGATGTAGGCTTTGAAGATGCTGTGTATGACTGCATCATCTGTTTTGTACAGATGCTCCCCCAGTCTGTACCAGAAGTTAAAGGAAATTTCTACCACCTGTTGGGAGAGGAAAAACAGCCACTCGTCATTTTCACAGACAGGATTTTGCCCCCATCCTCCTAGTGTGGAAAGTCGTCAGAAGGCTGCTGCCGAAAAGCACCGTCACAGGCTCTACACTTACACCTGCAGCCTCAACAAAGCCACGAGCAGCTCCTTCGGCTTCACAAACCTGCATTTTTCGCTTGTTGTTTAAGCAGTTGATTTAAAAATCAAACAAGTTACTGCTGGGACAGCGTTTGGATGAGTGACCCTGGAGAGTAACAGTGAAGATGTCCCCACGCTGGGCGTACTCTGGCCTAGGGAGCCATCCCCAAGCAAAGGGGTAATTCAGCCTCCTGGCTTCAAACCTCTTCAGATACTAGTGTGTCTTGGAGCAGTGGATAGAGCTCACTAGGAGCTCAGCTGAAGTCATCAGCTCATTTCATGTAGGTCAAACATCTGTCAGACAGAAACCTCCACCCCCTCCTCGCTCAGGCATGAGTCACCCCAATAACCATGGAAAGATAATGTGACTCACATCCCAAGGCCTGGGCCACACAAAAAAACTGCATCTAAGAAAGCGCTGCACCCTGAGTGTGGACCCAGTTACATGCACAGACGCATGCTTTAGATCGGTATAACTGTGTCCATATGAGGGGTGGGGTCAGTATAATTATCAGCCAAAAGCTGACAGTTATCCTGGTACCCAAACTGTGTGCAGATAAGGCCTAAGGGACTTCTGTGTATTTGAAAACCCGCACCTCCAGAAGTTAACGGCATGCTAGCCCACTTAAAACCCAGTCAGTCCAGTTTCTACTTTTCTCATGAAGAGAGACTAATTTTAAAGGCTTGACTCCTCCATCAGTAAAGTTCTATGTCCCAAATAAAGTGACGGGTGCATAGGGAGTTATGAAACCAGGTCTGGCTGGTGACATGTATTATTGCTATATGTAACGAGCACCAATCCATAAATCAGTACCTCTGTGATGGGGCCACATTTACTGAACACAGATCTGAATAGAAGGGGCACAGCAAACACAACTAAAGGTCAGTCAGCAAGATTTTAGTTAATCAAACTGTCCCAGGGGATATCCCAAGAGTGGGAGATCTGGGGAAATCCCACACCTTACATGTGATATTTTGCTATTCTGAGCTTCAGGCGGTGTGCAAAAGTGTGTCGGGGGGAGAAAGCGAGGGGAGATGAGATCACTCATCTGATTTGGGTGGATATGCAAGAAATTACCGCTACATTGGAAGCCTCAGAGAACATTTAGCTACATGGAACATTGAAAAAAAACCCATTACAAGGGCTAGCCTTATGGGTGAGCTGTGGTCAAGAGGCAAGGAGTGAGGCGGGCCTGTAGTGTGAGGCCGCAGAAGCGAGCTAGGGGTAATGGGTCGGGGGGGAGGCAGCAGAGCTGGGAGCAATGACAGTGGGGAGCAGCAGGGGCAGGGGAGGCACCAAAATACATGTTCACCCAGGAATCTATTCTCCCTAAGGCGGACCCTGACTGACTACTGCACAGAGAAGATGCAGGAAGCAAGATACAGCTCCTAGCAGGTGAGAGGTTTAAAATGCTTTCAAGCAAATTGATGAGGGACTTTTCCTTACCTCTTCCATCAGGAGAGGCTGCCTCGGGTTTCTATCCCAGGCACAGACGAGTTAAACAATACCTTCTGCATCACAAATTCAGAGCAAGGCTTTCAAGGCCACTATGGAACGGGACCTGAAACCTGCCCAAACTCGCTAGGCTATAAAGAAAAGCTTTCTGAAGATCTGATTGAGGAAGAAGAGTGAGTAACGCACTGAGTCCTACCTCATACTGTGGATGGCCTGCACAGATCAGCAACAACTCCAGCGTGCGCAGGTCCCCCAGCCCATGGCCTGGTGAACAAACAATTTTATCCAGAAACGTCTCACAGAGTTCAGTGAAGACACGGCAGTAATTGAGAACCCTGTTGAAGGAAGTGAAGCAAATCATGTTTCACATGCAAATACTCAGTGATATCGTAAATACAGGGAGAAACTGTCTCCTACTTATGTACAGCATTAGCTTCCTGAAGCTAACATGCACTAAGCAGTCATCTCAGAGGCAGGGGTACACTGAATCCTTCCATTTCAGCAGCCTTTTCATCCAGAGACGTTTCTAATTCACCCCCCAAATTCAGGGAAATGGGGTTACAATGTGCTGAAGAGCATCATAGTTGTGGGAGTTATGTGCTTAACAAAATATGAACTAAGAACGGCCATCCTGGGTCAAGACCAATGGTCCATCGAGCCCAGTATCCTGTCTTATCCAACAGTGGCCAGAGCCAGATCCTTTAGAGGGAACGAACAGAACAGGGCAATCTCGAGTGATCCATCCCCTGTTGTCCAGTTCCAGCTTCTGGCAGTCAGACATTTTGGGACACCCAGATTATGGGGTTGCATCGTTGACCATTTTGACTAATAATCACTGATGGACTTATCCTCCAGGAACTTAACTAATTCTTTTTTGAATCCAGTTATGCTTCCAGACTTCGCAACATCCCACAGCAAGGAGTTCCACAGGTTGACGGTGCGTTGTGTGAAGAAATACTTCCTTATGTTTGTTTTAAACCTACTGCCTATTAATTTCATTTGGTGACCCCAAGTTCTTGTGTTATGAGAAGTAGTAAACAACACTTCCATATCTACTTTCTCTACACCAGTCATGATTTTACAGACTTCTATCACATTCGCGCCTTAGTCATCTCTTTTTTAAACTGAACACTCTCTCTTTTTAATCTCTCCTCATATAGAAGCTGTTCCAGACCACTAATTATTTGTGTTGACCTTCTCTGTACCTTTTCCAATTCGAATATATCTTTTTTGAGATGGAGCAACCAGAGCTACATGCAGTATTCAAGATGTGGGCGTACCATGGATTTATAGAGAGGCAATATGATATTTTCTGTGTTATTATTTATCCCTTTCCTAACGTTGCTAGCTTTCTTTCCCCCACCCCCTTTCTTTTTTTGACTGCTGCTGCACATTGAGCAGATGTTTTCAGAGAACTATCCACAATTATTCCAATACCCCTTTCTTGAGTGGTAACAGCTAATTTAGATCCCATCATTTTCTATGTGTAGTTGAGATTATGTTTTCCAATGTGAATTACTTTATACTTAACACTGAATTTTATCTGCTATTTTGTTACCCAGTCACCCAGCTTAGTGAGATCCCCTTGGAACTCTTCGCACTATCTGGAATAATTTTGTATTCTCTGCAAACTTTGCCACTTCACTGTTCGCTCCCTTTTCCAGATCATTTATGAATTTGTGAAACAGCAGGTCCCAGTACAGACCCTTGTATTGACCTCTCTCCATTGGGAAAACTGACCGTTTATTCCTACCCTTTGTTTCCTATCTTTTAGCCAGTTACTGATCCAGGAGAGAACCTTCTCTCATCCCATAACAGTTTACTTTGCTTAAGAGTCTTTGGCATGTGAAACATCTAAGACTTTCTGAGAGTCCAAGTACACTATATCCACTGGATCCCCTTGTCCACATGTTTGTTGACCCCCTCAAAGAACACTAGACTGGTGAGGCATGACTTCCCTTTACAAAAGCCGCGTTGACTCTTCCCCGACATATTGTATTCATCTATTTGTCTGATAATTCAGTTATTTACTCTAGTTTAAATTGATTTTCCCTGTACTGAAGTCAGGCTTACCGGCCTGTAATTGCCGGGATCACCTCTGGAGCTTTTTTTAATAAAAAATAAAAATCGGGGTTACATTAGCTATCCTCCAATCATTTGGTAGAGTCTGTTTTAAGTGATAAGTTACATATCACAGTAGTTCTGCAGTTTTACATTTGAGTTCCTTCAGAACTCTTGGGTGATACCATCTGGTCTTGGTGACTTATTACTGTTTATCAATTTATTCCAAAACCTCCTCTATTGACACCTCAGTCTAGGACAGTTCCTCAGATTTGTCACCTAAAAAGGACAGCTCAGGTGTGGGAATCTCCCTCACATCCACTGCAGGTAAGACCAATGCAAAGAACTCATTTAGCTTCGCTGCAACGGCCTTGTCTTCCAGGAGCGCTCCCCTTTAGCGCCTGGATCATCCAGTGGCCCCAGTGCATTTGGCAGGCTTCCCACTTCTGAGGTACTTAAAAAGAAACATGCTGCTGTTAGTTTCTGTGTCTTTAGCCAGTTGGTCTCCAAATTCATATTTTGGCCTTCCTTGTTACACTTCTACACTTGCCGTGTCAGAGTTTATGCTCCTTTCCATTTCCCTCAGTAGGATTTGGCTTCCAACTTTTAAAGCTGCCTTTTTGCCTCTAACTGCCACTTTTACTCTGCTGTTAAGCCATGGTGGCATTTTTTGGTCCTTTTACTGGTGGGGGAATGCATTTAGTTTGAGCCTCTATAATGGTGTTTTTAAAGAGCTTCCCTGCAGCTTGCAGGCATTTCACTCGTGACCACTCCTTTTAAGGTCCTTTTAAGGTTAAACAACTAGCCTACTCATGTTTGTGTAGTTAGCCCTTTCTGCAGGCGTACCATGGATTTATGTCAAGTCTGATATTTTCTGTACTATTATTTATCCCTTTCCTCATGGTTCCTAACATTGTTAGCTTTTTTTTGACCGCCGCTGCACACTGAGTGGATGTTTTCAGAGAACTATCCACAATGATTTTAATACTCCTTTCTTGAGTGGTAACAGCTAATTGAGTGTAGTTTTTAGTAGTCATTTTTGTGTAGTTAACCCTTTCTGCGGTCAAATGGTACTGTGGTGGGCTTCTTTGGTATTTTCCCCTCTACAAGGATGTTAAATTTAATTACACTATGGTTGCTATTACCAAGTGGTTCAGCAATATTCACCTCTTGGACCAGATCCTGTGCTCCACTTACGACTAAATCAAGAATTGCCTCTCCCTTTATGGATTCCAGGATGTTCTGATGAAAGTGAAGACCACTGCCTGGTCTAAATTGGGTTCCTCAGAGTGAAACTTTAATACGTACCCAGGACAACTATGAGACTGTGGTTAGGAGAAAGTTTAGGACATCCATCTCCATTGCTGCAAACAGACCCCAAGAAGTCTACCAAAATCAACCTCAAATGCATTCGGCACAAGAACAGGACATACAGTACCAGAATGGAGGGACTGTGCAACAGCATATGATACACAAGTACGTGAACCAGCTTTATCAGCCTTGCATTTTACAGCAGCATGTCACAGACAGGGAGGCAATTTGTGTTAGAAGACAGGATTGCTGTCCTGGAAATATCTTTAGAAAACAATCTGAGGGGCTGAGTTGAACAGCAAAAACCTGTCCTCAAACTAACCAGCTTTGCTATTCTGTTTGAAGGAGGAAGATCAAAACCAAGACCACAGAGACAGTGAGGGCTGATTGCCGAATATGAAGTCTCTCCGTTTGCCATCTCTCAGTTCCCGAGGACCGACAGCACAGCATTGTGTAACAGACAGCATGGCCGAGTGGGCTGAGCACAGGACTGGGAGTTCTAATGGCAGTTCTAGGAGTGATCTGGGGCATGATCCATGGAAAGCCACCACCCTCTTCACCTTCATTTTCCCCTCTGATAGTGCTGACTTCAGAGGGAGGTAGCAAGGAACACTGGCCGCAGGGCAGGGGAGAGGAGACACTGCCACAAGAGATCTGCCAACTCACTTCCCATCTCTTGCCTTTGTTTCTCCTTTTACCCTTTATTCAGTCTTGTCTCTCTGCACTGTAAACCCTCTTATTGTGCTAGGCACTGTACAAGCAGAGTGAGGCCTTGATCTTGGTTGGAGCAGCTAGATGCTAACATCATAAAACCAATAAGAAGGGCTCTTTAACATCGGCACAGAACTCTGTAGATGGAAGGCAGGACAAGTCCCATGCCGTAGCACTCACAAGGCTGGTTTTCCCCTCTCCGGAAGGCTCATCCATTCCACTCTCTGTCTCTCATCACTCCATGAGAGGCGCACAGCGGCACGTCTTCTGCTGCCCTTTGATAAGAGCAAAGCACCAGCGTGCCTGCAACGCTCCCTCCTGCCTGCCCAAGCTCAGGTTGCTCGCCCCCGGCAATTCTAGCCTGGCGTACTGACGGCAAAGGGAAGCGCCATTAACTCAGCCGTCTCTGTTCTGTGAGCAATCATTTGCATACGACACTCCAGAGCACTGCACAAACACAGCCGATCCCAAGAATAGCTCTGAACAGACAAGTTGACAGTTAATTATCGCAGCTCTCCCCCCTCTCCAGGAACACCGGAGGCTCATTTGCTTACTTGTCTAAATCCTCCCGGGCCACAGCCATGTGATAGGCGGCCTCCAGCGTCAGGACTCCCTGGAAGAGCTGCAGCGCGAGGGGCAGGTTGGTCTCCACGTTTTCAATAGCATAGAGAGCCGAGCACACACAATCAGAGGCTGCCTCGTGCAGGTTTGAGGACGTCTTGTCTTGTCGCTGCAGGACAGGAGGGGAGGAAAGGAGCCAGGTGACTGTGGAGCGATAAACAAGGCTGCACCTAACGAAGCTTTTGTTTCATCTCAAATACCAAGGCACGTTTCTTAATACACAGCTCTCCCCACACCACCTCCTTTGCCTGCCCTGCATAGCCTGCTGCTGTACCCAGGGGGCAACTGACCTTCGCCCCACGGAACCCTTCTGGCTTCTCTACATGGCACGTAAAGAGGTGGAACAGAATGACTCAAATCTCAGGTCTGAGATATTTCAGCACCATGGAAAAATTGTACTACCCCTTTCTCCTTGGATGGTGAAGCGGGGGGGGGAACACCCCTCTAAAGTGCGGATAAAATACTGGTTTTATTATCCTGGTGGCTTAGGGTGGGCCCTGCCTGGTAAACATTCATGGCCATTGTGCAAGGCTCATTTCACAGAAGCTTTAATAGCTACCATAGGGCTGGGGGCAATTAGGAAAGGAGACAGGGCTGGCGTACAAAGAAGGAGAGAGCAGACAGCGAAGAGGAGCGGAAACAAAGGAATAGCAGTAATCCGGTGCACACCTATAGATGCCCTTTCATAAGGGGATCCTCAAGCATTTTGCAAACATTGAATAATTAAGCAGCACAATCCCTTGAGAACAAGGAAGGGCAGGGAGAAATTAACTGCAAAAACTATCATTAATGTAACATGCAGGCTGAAAAGCTGAGCACTCAGAAGTCAGAAAACCCCAGAGGATAACAGTTTCTATTGCAACATTAACTCAGACTTGTTTCATGCATTAAAAGTGCTGTCTAGTCCTCTTTCCATTGTTAAATGGGAACCTTAATTTGCATTTTTGTTTGCTTAGATTGTATCGTGCAACAAATGCAAAGCAAGTTACCCGTTTCATAACGGCATAATAATAAAACATTAGACAATACCTCATCCATGCAACAGGTCTGAGCGAACAATGCAGGACGAACTGGTACCATCTGGGAATTTCTGACTTGTGTGTGCTTAGCTCAGCTCTTCAACTTTCATGTTGCATTAATGCAAGTTTTTTACATTTAATTTTCCTGTTTTACTGGAGCTCTTTGGGGTTTCCATACATATGGAGAAAGACTTTCCTGAGTTAGCTGTTCTGAGTTAAAGGTGTCAGAAAAAGGAGGGATAAAAGCGCAGTACTGTACATGAACAAAATATTGACTTAAATGTTCAGAACTTGGAAAATCTACAGCCAGTTTTGTTTCTTTGATGAGGATTACAAACCAAGCCAAGTTTTATGCTTCTAGCCTTGAAAGTTAACGACGTTTGAATATTTTAAATCCTGTGCAGATGGAGAGAACTTTATTCCAACAGGTTTCAGAGTAACAGCCATGTTAGTCTGTATTCGCAAAAAGAAAAGGAGTACTTGTGGCACCTTAGAGACTAACCAATTTATTTGAGCATGAGCTTTCGTGAGCTACAGCTCACTTCATCGGATGCATACCGTGGAAACTGCAGCAGACTTTATATACACACAGAGATCATAAAACAATACCTCCTCCCACCCCACTGTCCAGCATTGAAAAGCTTTCAAGCCACAGATTCTTCAGGTCTGGGAAAGGTACTCCGAACGTCACAGCTAAATGCAAGGTGGAACAGATTGTTTAGTGCAAGTAGTTATGCTGGTCCCTTAGAATATGAGCTAACTACTTATGCTAAACAATCTGTTCCACCTTGCGTTGAGCTGTGACGCTCAGAGTACCTTTCCCAGACCTGAAGAAGAGCTCTGCGTGGCTCGAAAGCTTGTCTCTCTCACCAACTGAAGTTGATCCAATAAAAGATATTATCTCACCCACCTTGTACATGATGGAGAAAGTTATGAGCTCCTAAAAAGGGAGATTAGTATAAAACCTTGCACTAATTCTTAATTTAAGTGGTCAGTAACAGCAACTGATAGCAATGTTCAATTCGCAGATGGGAAGCAGACAGAAGTTGAAGTCACAAAGAACATCGGTGACAGAAGCTGGAATGGAATCCAGGAGCCCTGGTTCCCAGCCTCGTGCTCTAAGAACTCGACCAGTGGTCCCCAAACTGGGGGGTGCACCCTCCTAGAGGGGCACAGAGGAATGTTTGGGGGGAAGGGGGTGCGGTGGCAAGGTCCAGGCCAGCCCCCACAGGGGGCAGGGCAGGGAGTGCCACCCACCCCAGCTTCGCTCCACCCCCAGCCCAACTCCGCCTCTAGCCCCAGCTGCTCCGCGGAGCCAACTGGACAGTAATGGAGAGGGAAGCACAGACCGATTCCATTACTGGTAAGAGGGGGGTGGGGCACGACAGGAAAAGCTGAAGCACCAGTGAACTAGACAAAGTGGCCTCTTAATAGAAGTTGAGAAAACTGATGATGAATGGGCGAGACCGTGAGAACAGGAGACCAGATCGACTAGAATTTTGTGAACTTCTTTGCGGAAGTACTGTCTGCCAGAAAGTATAACTGAGTTTGCAAAGATTACAGGATCATGTGGTTTCTGCAATCCAATGCCACCCCACTCCCACTCCAGTCCTGCCCTGGACCAATGTGCTATAACTGGAAACAGTACAGTGAGCCATTTCATGACCCATCTGGGGATACAACTGCTGAATCCCAAGCTACACAGAGGAAGCATTTGTTGCAGTAGGGCTTTCGACAGGAATGCAGGCAAAGGGAATAACGGAGTCCAGGGGGCGAGAAGGTGTCTTACCATCTGCTTTAATTAAAAACGTTCATACCACTCAGATCGAGGACTTTCAAATGCAGCATGAGAAGAAATACATGGTTCTTTTCACTATCTGAATAGCTGGACGTTGGGAGTGTAGACGGATGATGACCCTGATGATCACCCTGAACAAGGTGCAGGTTTCTCCCTCCTCTATGGTACACAGCCAAACTGGAGAACAGGTCTTACATTCACATTTTAAGTCTACTGTGTTTTTGGCCCAGGGCCTTCACCTATCCATCCCCCAATAATCCCTTTGCAGTTCAGAAAACCAAGATTTTGTTTGAGTTGCTCTTTTCCCCGCCTAATGGAGCGAGGTTTCCTCCCTGACTCCATGAGCCACAGTCCTTTGCTGTTCATTTCTCTTACTCGGTAAAGGCTAAAAATGACATCTTCAACCCTCCCTTTCACCATGCTGTGCTTGGGGCTAACTTCACCCCAGTCTGCTCACAAAGAAACTTCACCATTCACCTTCATGGTCTCTGACCCAGAATGGAATAGGATCAGATTGGAAATTCACAGAGAATGTAAGCATCACCCCCTTCTCCACTTCCCTGTCCAGTCCCGAGTTCAGCATTCAGTGCAAGAACGTTGGCCCATGTTCTAGGCGTATCTCAGGTCAGCGACAGCAGCAGCTGGTTCCAGAAAACTGGAATCCTAAACTCGGGACTTGACATGCGGGCAGAAGAAGCACTTAAACTGGACTCTTGCTCTTAAGAGAGTCCTGTGCTCCTGTTGACACCCACTTCTCCAAATTGCCAGTTCTTGACAGCCTTCAGGCTGGAAATCGAGGAGGCACTAAGCAGAGCTATTTGGGGCACTGGGGAAGAGCTATCGTGCAGCCAGCAGCACAGTGGGATAAGAGATGGGTTGGGTCTCATACTCAAGACAGAGAAAAGGGCCCAGGAAGGGGAGTAAACTTCTCTTTATGACCCGCCATGCAGACCACCAATGAGCTGTCATCCTAGTGTGCCAAAGTTTACAACGGATTTGTAACAAATCTGCACAGGGATTTCAAACTGATTTAAAAGTTTTGCTGCTCCTCTCCTGGTAAAAAGTTAACATCATTCTTCCCGGGCAGAGAGGAACTCGGCCAATGGCCTGAGCGAATACTCACCAGCACCTCGAAGAGGAGGGACAGTAACTTGCTGTTGGCCATGAAGTTACTATCCAGAACTCCCAGGTTGAACCAGCTCCCCAGGCAGCGGAAAATTTTCATGAGCATCTTCTCATCGTTGCCTGCTTTCTCTACACAGGTCATCTGGGGAGAAAGAGCAGGGACGGAGAATTGGTTAGAGACCCGAAGTTACCAGTTCGTTTCCACAAGCACAAAACTGACGCCCTCCTGCGTTCAACAGGTTTCTGGAAGCTGTGAACAGAGAGGATCAGCGTTTCAAGGTATGCAGCATCCGTGGCGCGATCGTTGAGGGATGAACTGTATTTAAAAACCACAATTCCCCCGCACCCATCAGTGCCAACGTGAAGAGACTCGTCTATATCACTAAATGACACCCCACGCCTAAAATCAGCCTCTCGAGAAAAGCGCATGGCAAGAAACATGAGCCACATACTATACCCGGAATGTCAGTCTGGCAGGACAAGTGAAGGAAGCACGATCGAGATAGGAGATGACTTGAGCCCCCCCGCCCTGCCTAAATAGACAAGCCCCCCACGTGATCTAGGGACTAAGCCAAGCACATCAATTGACTTCAACTGCAGTGACAGCACATGGTGAGAAAAGCAGCTTGGAATATGTTCACCCGTCCACAGCACATCCATTTCCTACAGGGTCCTGTCTCAAAGATAGATGAAGCCCAGCCCTAATGAGCTTCCTATTTGCCAAGTCTCAAGTTAAGATTTCCTTATGCTCACTGCTGCAAAATACACTCGCATCACTAGCGTCTCAGTGATGGCTTTGAAAGGTAAAAGGCATCGTTCAGGCCCGCTTGAGGACAATCATTACACCATCGTGCCGCAAGAAACTGGGGAGTTATTTCTGACTGTGGCTGGGGGCCCTCAGCCTGGGGGAGGGAGAGCCTTCTGTTGTTCATCAGCAACCCCACTGACAAGGTTTGCCAGGACCCATCCAAAGGGGGCCCTTTCTGTGCGAAGCTAGAAGAACAGCCTCATGTTTTGCCCAGTCAGGCCTTGAGTGGACCCTGGACCACCCCAGCTCCAGGGAGAATGGAGCCTACAAGTTTGACAGTGTACCTTAACTTTCCATACCAAATGTTTCAAGAGGGTCATGCTTACTGTTCACTTGATAATCTAGTCCAGAAGGCTAGTAGCTCTGTACATTATTACAGCCTCTAGAGGACTCCAATAAAACCTCTGTCTTATTAGACAGAGGTTTTATTAGGACAGCAGGGGGTCTACTTAGCTCATGGAGAAATCACACAATTTTCATGGGTTGGTCACGGCATAAATAGAAAATTTCGCAGATGGGTTACATATCCCTGAAATTCACTATTTAGACTGCGATGAACCCAAGAAAATGGTGCAACTTCTCCCACAGCATTTCTCAGACTAGGGGTCCAGATCCAAAAAGGGGGTCAGAAGCCTATTAGGGGGCCGCAGTATTGCTACCCATACTTCTGTGCTGATGCTGGGGGTTGCGCTGCCTGGGCGCCAAGCTCTGCCGGCAGAGCGGAGAGCGGTGGCTGCTGGCCGGGCGCCCAGCTCTGAAGGCAGCGCCACCGGCCAGCAGCTGCAGAGAAGGGATGGCACGTATCATCATCCTTACGTCAGCGCTGCCTGAAGAGCTGGGCACCAGGGCAGCAGCCGCTGCTCTCCGCTCTGCCTTCAGAGCTGGGTGGCTGGAGACCAGATTTCTTGGTCCGTAATGCAATTTTCACAGCAGCGAAGAATTTGGTAGACCCCTAAATATAAGTAACTTAAAAAAAATATGAGCTAAATCCTATATGAGTTATATATATATATAAGTTAAATCCTAGACAGAGACACCCGATTTCTTTTTGCTCTTCAGGCAGCTCATTAAAATGCTCACTCTGGACTTTGGAAAGGAAATTTGGGTGGCCTTAATACAGAATCTTTAATATATGCAGAGCGCGCTGGGGCAAAGCAAACACCTGGGTGGAGTCTGCCTGGCAAAGCAAACAAATGACAGGCTGTCCCACGATTTCCTCTCAGAAGGCATATCTGCAGACGGACCACCAGCAGATATCACCAGCGAATTGCCACCGTGCTGCCAAAAGCCACTTTTCCTTTCAGACTTCAGGAGGGTCATCGTGGTGGAACATGCTCAGAGATTCTACCACTGGGTCCAGCTGGCCTGCTCATGATCCTTTATGATCCACCATCAGCTTTTGACTAACCCGGGCTTCCCACGTCATCTCTACTAAGGCAATAAGCAATCAGAGAGACATGAGCTTGCTCAACTAACCAATTAACTAATCAGACAGCCGGCTTCTCTCTCTTCACAGAGAAAGTGCCAGAGGTGGCTAGAGCGAAAAAGCAGCACAAAGTTTTAAGGGTAACACTTCTGCAGATCCATAAAGATAGAACTTAGGCTTTAAACTAGGTTGGAATTTAAACCAGCTAATTCTAGTACAGGCTCCGGGGTGAGGTTCTGTGGCCTGCAAGGTGCAGAAGATCAGACTAGCTGATCACGATGGTCCCTTCTGAAAGTCTCATAGACTTTTACAGTTAGAATCTGGATTCAACCAACTGGCAAAATTAGGAATGTGTTCTTCACGGCCATCCTTATATACACAGGTGCATTGTATGGTGTGAGTTGTTTTTTTTTCTGGGGCGGGGTGGGAGGAGAAGAGAGGGGAGAAAGAAAGAGCAGACACTTAATCAATCTGCCTCTGAAGCATTAGATATTGGCCACCGCTGGACATGGGATACCTAACTGATTGGACTGGTCTGGTCTGACCCCATGTTCCTAACCTCCCCTGCTCCTGTTTTTGGCTATACATTTGTATGGAGGCAGCCTTTTTGAACTTTTAAACTAAGAGTTAAGCTACTAGTTAAATTTGAAAAGAAAAGAATTAAACTTCAAAAGCAGTTTGAACACATGAAAATGAGGAATTCTGGACAGCAAGGTAATAAACTGGGGATGAGTGCAGTGCCGGGTCACACCACAGAACAGGGTTAACCCCCATATTATTTATACTCCTGGTGAATATTTTATTTGTCAAAATAATGCAATATAATCACACTGGTTTCAATTATTTTGGTAATTTATTTAAACTACAATATAATAGATGGAGAAGGGGAGTGGGGAGCACTGGCAAAAATCCCCAACCCCCGCCCAGTAATGTAACTAGGTTTGACCTTTTATTTCTAGTTATTAGACAACAAATATATGCAGCCATAAGCTCAGTGTCACATCATAGGCACCTGAAGAGCAAGTGAGGGCTGGGGAATCAAACTCACAATTTATAGTGACTACTGACCATCTCCAAATAGATCAGTAGCAAACAGTTCATGGAGCACATTTTGATAGGCAATTTTTTCAGTCCAAAAATTTAGTTCAGTTCTAATCACTAAAGCACCATAAGCATTTCTAAGGCCAT
The DNA here is from genome assembly GCF_965152235.1 of Eretmochelys imbricata. NCBI lineage: Eukaryota > Metazoa > Chordata > Testudines > Cheloniidae > Eretmochelys > Eretmochelys imbricata. The sequence continues at coordinate 356,358,930 of NC_135572.1, forward strand.
ACTGTCCTTTACACCACTCTGGCAATGTAAAGGAGCCTTAAAACTTTTACACCTGTTTTATACTCCTGCGGGAATTCACAAAGACAGTGGGAACAATTCACTAAGCAGGCAGGCTGCTACATTCTGCTCTGCCTGAGGGGACAGAGCCTGCCCCATGCCTATCTCCTCAGAAACACCCCAATGCCCTCTACCCTTCCATGCCGAGCATGCTGCAATAGGAAGCGAGAGGAACAGTGTCTCTCTCTCTCTCTCACATGCATGACTGCCAAGCGCTCCCTGCAGTGATTTATGTCTCTACCAGCTGATCCAGGAGCCCAAAATCAACCTGCCTGTGCTGCCAGGGATGGGCGCATGACCGCTCTTGCAGCTTCCCTATCAGAATTCATTTTTCTGTGGGGGACATGAATTCTGCGGGGGACATGAATTCTGCGCACACACAGTGATGCAGAATTCCCCCAGAAGTAATTATTTAGCATCTTCACTGATGAGCTGGAAAGAGGAAGTAACCAGCATGTTAACCAAACTAAACGGTAGGGACTGAAGTGTCTGGGGAAAAAGTTACAAGCAACAACAAGGACACAAATACAAGGACCTAGACTGAATAAAAAGGAGCTGAAAATAAAGTGAGATTTAACACAGGAGAGATATGGAAAGCCGGGGAGTCAAGACAAACACAAGACTATATTGGACAATGAACTGGAGGTGCTTGTTACAGGATAGCAAAGAAAAGGGCAACATGCTCCATATGATTTGGAGATCCTTTGGGGCAGAAGTACCCCATCACATTGCAGGAAGCCTCTTTATGGCTTCAGAGCACAACCAGAATACTATGCCCAATTCTGAGCAATCAGGTATCAGAAAGATACAAACAAGCTGGAGGGGATCCAGAGAACAAAAGGAATTAGAAATGGGCAAGAGAGTTGATTCACAAAGTAAGGTTAAATAGTCTACATATGGCACAGCTAATCAATGGCTAGAAGGGAACATAATAACTGTCTGCAAATAACAAAGGGTGTAGTATCAAACTGAGAAGGGAATTTGACCAGGGATGCTGGAACGGGGGTGGGGGGAGGGGCCATAGCCTCATCACTTTTAAAAGAGGGAAGGCGGGGCCTTGGGGGGGGGGGAGTGGGTGGCACGAGGGGCAGGGCCATGGTTCCGACATCAGTGTCCCCCTTACTTTTAGGGCACTTCTGCCACTCCTGAATTTGACATCTTATGAAGTTCTGTAACTAGGAGTAGTGGCATTAAAGAGTGCACAGGAAAATTTAGGGTGAGCTTGGTCGGGTGATGGAATAATTCCCTCAAAGGAAGTGGTGACCCACATCACTGGTGGCATTCAAAACTGGATTAGACAAAGTGCTGAAGACACCCTGGGGAATGAACCTGCACTAAGCGAGAGGTGGTTTTAAAGGTGAAGAAGAAGAGAGGTATGCAGATCTGTTCCAACTCCAACAGCTACGAAAATGAGAAAAATTATGGCCAGAGTTGAAGCAAAAGGAAAGCAGCTGGAGGAAAAGACTGGGGAACAGACAGCAAAGCAGACACAGATGCAAAGGGCAGCGAAAGGAGAGAAACAGAGAAAGCATGGGCTGCAAAGCAAAAAAATAACTTCTGTTACCATCTATTATAATTATAATACATCAAAATGCAATTCCATCTGGGGTTCTAGGATATTAACAGCCTTATTATGCACAGCTGGGGGGCATGTTGTATTTCCCATTTAAATAAGCAATGTGAAATGGTAAAAACTAATGAGGAGCTCTGCATTAATGTGTGTGGGGGCTGTATTTCAGTACAGCCTGGAGCTGGGTCGGGAGGGGTCCAGATTGGTCTCTCTTGAGTATTTAGTTCAAACAATTTAGTAGGAAACGAGTAAAGCATCCTTGGGAAAACACTGACTGAGTAAAGTGGGGCTGGATATATTCTAGTCAGCTCCTTTCAATCTCTGTGAACTGCTTTGGAGACGGGTTGATTCATTTCACTCCTCAAACCCAAGTCACAAGCCTTGTTGAGCACCAATGTCCTCAAGCGGTTAGCTCCCTGGAGAGCCTGGGCTCCCCTCAGTGGCACACCAGTGGGAAAACATCTAGAAATTCACCTGTGGATGTTGATTTTTCCATCCAGGTACATTTTTGCAGTTGCCACCATATAGCATCCTTTGGGTGAACAGTACGGGAGCATTGGGAACATAAGTACACCTCTACCCCGATATAATGCAGTCCGATATAACGTGGTAAAGCAGTGCTCCGGGCTTACCTGCCCCAGCTCACCTCCGCCTACGAGCACGCTGCAGCTCCGCTTCTCCTCCCTCCCAGGCTTGCCGCGCCAATCAGGTGGAGCAGAGGTGAGCTGGGGTGGGCTGCAGCACGTAAGGGGCAGAGGAACCACTCCCCACCCCAGCTCACCTCCGCCTCCTCCCCTGAGCACACTGCCGCCGCCGCCCCGCTTCTTCCCCCCCCGACAGACTTCCCACACCGAACAGCTGATTGGCGTGGCAAGGCGGGGGTGGGGGAAGGGAGAAAGGTGTACATTTCTTCAAGGCATTGCACGAAGGGCATGGGTAAGTCAAGAAAGAACTCATGGTAAAAATAAGATACATAAGATGTCCTTTAGGTAGCTGTAAATCCTAAAGTGCTTATTCTGACAAATCAATACCTCTTATTCTAGAATTACTTTAAAGTTTCTCTCTGCCAGTCTCCTTTTATATTAAAATAAGGTAAGTGAATGGTCTGAGATCCCTCATCTTTTTATAATCTATAAATAAGGCCCTACTTAATTCACGGTATTGCAGACCCCATAGGTGGCCGACAGCGGAAAAAACAATGGACATTATTACTTTTCCATGATTTTCCATGGCTTGTCCACAGCTCAGCCACGATTCAAGTAGGCCTTATGTCTAAACGCATTTAGTGCCAGTGAGAGCTGCTAGACTGACAGCCCAGGAGGCTGAAGGCCTTTAAGCACAGAACAAAGAGTGGCAGGGCAAGTTTCCTCCCCACACTGCCCCTCGCTAACGTGTCTCAATCCTGACCTGGAGAAACTAGCTGGAGGGGTAGTTAAGTCTCCATGACCAAACTCATTCCTTGGCCTACTGCTTACAGCTGGGGGCCAGCTGTGCTTTTTTGCTTGACTCTCATCCGCTAGGGACTGGAGAGAGCGACTAGTTTCATACTGGCGCTGTTAGGAGCCCTGATAGCTTCCTGATCACTTCCAACCCAGGCTAGATCTGAAATAGTCTCACCCGAGCAGGCTGATTTGTCACATGCCTGCATTCCAGGTGATCTACTTACTAGAAGGGAGATCACTGTACTGGAGTAATAAGCCAGGTCTTCAATGATTTCAGTACGGCGGTTGGCTCCAATGCGCAAAGATCGGCTATTAACCTCCTCTGGCAGCACCGTGAGGATCTCCAGCAGAAACGGCAGTGATGTCACGTCGTTACTGTACCTGAAGCAGACAGAGTGGAAAAGAGGTGAAATGGCATGGAGAAGAAAGGGGCTCGCCAACATGCACAATATCGAACTCCAGGAGCGTCTAAGCACTTTTAACACCACAGTGGGAGAGGAGAGGAATCTCACTGGAAGAGATTCTGGACAGAGTTGTCCGAAAACACATGGTCTGGATTCATGTCAAAAGCAAACGTTAGGCTATGAAATAAATGAGCATTACCGACCCCGGTTTGGGGTTTAGTTCTCCTACCATAGTCGGAAGTGCCTGTCAAGGAGGATGACAAAAAACTCTTGTTCTACAAATACAAGCAGTTAAGTCCTATCACACGCACACGCCGCCAACAATGACGTCATGCAATCTCCATTTCACATTGCAGTGGTTTTGTCGAGTGGAAACTTCGCACAGCACCTGCACCATTTCACGACAGCGCCCTGGGTACGTGCTGGCCTCATGCAGTGACAAGCATTGCTGGACGTGGATCCTGCTTTGAGCTCCAGTTGCTCAGTGACAGTACTCAGCCCTAGCAAGAAGCGAAAGGAATGTCTCACGACACTAACTAGCTACAGTTGCAACCCGTGAAGATGCAGCATTGACTGGCTTGAGACTCCTGATCAACCCTAAACCAGAAGGATACGCCAGCTATGCGCGCGAGAAAGGGATTGTAAAGTAATACAGAAATGGAGCTGAGGAAGACTTAGACCGCAGCCCCAAAAAAGCACGCACGGCTTCAATCACAGATATGTCTATAAACTGACTTGCCACTCGCCTCACCTAGAACACTTCACGACTATAATTCAATTGGAATCAGGAGCTACTTAAACTATCAGTCACGAAAAGGTTATTTTCTAGCACTTTTTCGACTCTTTTGTATCAGTGCACACAAGTGCAATTGTGCTTTCAGATCATTACCTTTCTTTTCGCATTCCTGTAGGCTAAGTCTTGTAGGAGTGGAGTGATTTGTAGGTTTAATATTTCTATAAAGCTTAATGATATAAAACAAATACTTACTTTTCCACCAGTGTCTGTACACAGCCCTTCCAAGAAGCCATTTGTAGGGCGAGATCTGCTATGGCTAATGCCAGCTAAAATGTGGGGGAGGGGGGAAAAAAGAACAAGTCTAAGACCAGTGCTAAAAACATGGAGTGTCCAATTTGTGCGGCTAGATAGGGGGAAAAACATCCAGTTTCTGTTCAGCAACACTGGGAGAAGATGGGAGAAGTCAAACCCTCTGTGAAGGAAAGCCAGACCCCTCCAATCTCATGGGAATCTCACAGGACTCAGTAGCCACGAGCCACAGTACTATTTCTCTAGTGTGTAAGCAGCAACAGAATACTCATAACCAATGCACCACTCCACCAGGACAGAAGGGGCTGCGTGACTTTTGCTGGGCACATCATTTAGTCACAGGTAACAGTCTCATTTCCTTCAGGCTGAGGGGTCATAGGGCCTTCAACTCACCTGTCAGACTGAGGCCAGCACTCTCCCACCCACTTGCAAACTGCAGTATCTGATCCAGATGGCCAACCATCTTCTCCATGGCTGCAAACCTTCTCTCAGGTTGGCTAGTGGAGGCTGCATCATACACACTGTTCCCTAGAAACTTAGCCAGTCTCCTTGGCAGCACTGTGAGGTTATTTGCATTTAATTTGGAACTGAAGCCAGGTACAGTTCCTCTGCTATAAACAATTTTCATCCAGGCCCAACCTTGCCTGCACAGAAGTCAAATGCAAAATTCCCATTGACTTCAACCAGTGCATGATCAGACCCTGCAGGCTGATCGAGGACCAACAGGTAGCAAGGTTGATTTGGACTTCATAGGGATGTAGTGACAAGTGCTCTGCAGTGTCATGCAGGAGAGCTAAGTTGACGGCATGAAGGAATAATTAGTTCAATATCTAAGATGAACACAGGCCTGGGGAAATGGTAGCACCTCACGTCAGAGACCTTCCAGTCTCTGAGGGTGTTCTGATGGGTAATTCAATGTTGTTTTCATAGCTGAGCAGGGAAAAGATCCTTGCATAGCAGCTCCGCCCATCACTCTCCCAAAGCAGCACAGAAAGGGGTAAAATAATGTATTAACATATTGAATCACTGCTGAATTCATCATCGGACAAAAAATAAACTAAGCTGAGCCTATAAATGGAGATACTGCTCTGACTGGGTCTAAAGGGCATTGATTTTCCTTTTCTCCGTTTTTCCTGCTCCACGCTAAATGAAGAAGAGCCAGGGAGCATGAATGCTGGATTTCTGAAAGCCAGCAGTGAAAAACTTTAGTTATGATTAAACATGACTTGCAGCATCTATTTCTTGCCCTTTCTCCTAAACAAGGCAGCAATTATTGCACAGAATGGATTTGAGGGGGCAGTGGTGTAAATGTTACAACGTGTCCACAATGCATATCTAATTAAGGCACTGAATTATTCATCCTTTATTACGGAAGGTGGTATGCAACTGCCTTGAGAAATGCTCCTTTTCCTCCCCCACACCAGGAGTAACACACAGCTTACCTGAGTTACAATGACCGGTGACAGATCTTTCAAGTTCTGGATGTGGGACAGTAAAGAGTCCCGCAATGAAGCATGCGAGTCTGTGGGGAGTTCATAGAACGACGTCTGAATCTTCATCTTCATGGTCTGCGCTGCGAAGTAGCATGATTCTACATCCTGCCGGATCTGTAGCAACTGGTCTGAGATCTCCCACGCATGAACCTAAAGGCAAATTGGAACATTGCCATCAAGCAGAGAAAGACATGGAATAGAACTCAGATTAGCTAAACATTAATTGGCAGGGTTTTTCGAACAAAATGGACTTTCCACAAGTTTAAGCATCAAGTCTGCAAAAGGAAGAACCAAGAATTCCTGCAATTACAACTCCCTTGTTCTTAGCAAGACTATCACCAGAAGTGTTGAACTGGGTACTCCCTTCTGAAGGTGTTGCTGTCAAAAGTGTCAGTCACTTAGCAGAGGCTGGTTACACAGAGATGCCAGGCTCAAGCACAACATGAACCAACTTCACCTCAAGGTAAAAGAGCAAATCATACACCTGACATGGGAATTGCTTAGTATTTCCAGTAAGGCGGCTACTTTGGTGATTAAAAGGAGAGTCAGCTTTGCCAGTGGACCTTGGTTTACACATGCAATGCTTACTGCACTTCCACTCCTGTTCTAAAACGGCGTTCATTGCCAGATGTGTGACAAATTACAGTTCAGCAGCACAAGACATGCTAGCCATTCACCATCAGCACCATTCACCATACAGCCTGAAGCTGCAGTCACCTGGGACTTTCCAGACCAGCTTCAGGATCCCAGCTGGGCCTTACAACACATTTCCTGGACCTTCACAAATGACTAAGAACCGCACCTGAGCTGTTGATAGCTAAATGAAGTCATTTCATGGGGTCAGGGGAGAGAGAGAGGGAACAGAAATTACACGAAAATATTTTAGTAATAATCATTCTGCAATTAGCTCTTAGATCTGCGAACGAGACTGGAATGCAGCTCACACTCCAATGACAAAAACAGCCAGATTAGCAAATAATGAGGTGGCCAGGGCAGTCTTACAGAGCGATCCTGACATCCCAGTAAGCTGGGCCCTCTGAGACAAACTGTGTTCTAATACAGCTGAGCCAAGTGCAAAGCGACGCATCTAGGAACCAGGAACATAAGCCACAGCTACAGAATGGTTCCCGGGGAGGAACCAATATGAAAAGGGTCTAGGAATCACAGTAGACAAGCAACTCAACATGAGCTCCAGGTACAATGCTGTGGTGCAAAGGGCCGTGCGATACTTCGATGTATAAGCAGAAAAGCGGTGAGTAGGACTTGTGACGTACAAGAGGTCAGACTAGATGATCTAATGGTCCTGTCAAGCCTTAAAACACACAAAACCTAGGTTAGGTTATCATCATTCCAGAGTGAGAGATGAAAATCAGACCTACAACTTTCTCTGTTTAGTTAGCGTGGTATCTGAGCTCCAAATGCACTCTCTCCTCTAACACAGAGAGATCACTCTTTGCCAGCATGCAGTAACAGTAGAACTGCCCCTTCTCGTTACGTCCCTATAACAAATCCAGTGTGCTGGGAGGGCTGTAAAACGGGCACAAGGTGGAAGTGCAACCCTTTCCCCATTTCCCCCCAAGCCCCAAACTCCACTCTGATGTTGCACACTGCATGAGACACTGCTGCTCACTATGCCCTGGGCAGACTGCTCTCTCCGCCGCCCCATCCGAGGAGCCACACACGTCCCAAAAAGCCTTCCAGACCTGTGCCCGGAGCACTGTGCTGCGTTGGATCAGCGTGCAGCTCTACCTCAGCAGCAGCGGGATGCCTGCTGCTTGACACGGTTCTGTTTTACCGCACTCTTTACGTTCGCATACAGGACTACGCTACAGTAACCCCTGCACCTGGGAGCAGAACTCGTTTCCCCTCCAAGCACCCCACGCTCAACTCGCATTCTCCACATCTCTCTCACACAGCATCTGAAGTCAGAATTGTCTTTAGTCTACAAACCCATCATCGTTCAAACCTGGGAGCCTAACCCCTAGCGAGATGTCTATGTGAGCTTCAACAAGGGCAAAGTATGGTTTCCCATTGTAACATCTTATAAAGCGTGAGCATTCTGGTCAGCAGGCACAAGTTTTCTGTGCAGCTCTCCTACAGAACAACGCTTGAGAACCCAGTGGGGAATTAGGACATTGTCATCACAAATACATTTCGACTTCACGAAGTGTGGTTACACTCAGGACCCACCCCCATGGGTGCCTGAAGGAACACAGGCCATATCTACGCCGCAGCTGTGCTGCCATAATGTAGACACTCCCTACACTGACAGAAGGGGCTTTCCCATGGATGTAGGTCATCTGTCTCTCCGAGAGGCGGTAGCTAGGTTGACAGAAGAATTCTTCAATGGACCTAGCCGTGGCTACACAGGGGGTTAGGTCGACCTAACTACGGTGCTCAGGGAGCAAAATCTTTCACAGCCCTGAGTGACGTATAGCTAGGTCGACCTAATTTTTAAGTGTAGACCAGGCCTGAGCCTTCATTTCAGGATGCACCTGACACAACGTAACTGCAGACCTCATTCCAAGATGTTTGTTTCAGCTATACGCATTCCCTTCGCAGTAAGGCGTGGCAGCTGAAATCTCACGCCAGAAGCACTCCAAAAAAAAAAAAAATCTGAAAACGGTTTGCACATATTGTGTTTAATACGAACCGCACAGCTTTTTGCATTCCCAATACAGAACAAAAATGCATCCAACACTTGTGCCTTTTTCTTCATTGACAATTCTATCATTTCTGATAGACCATTGTATTTATTCCTTTTGTTCCTAACATACTTTTTAAGAAAACTGATTTTCCTTAACTCTGCTGGCTATACGTTTCTCCTTGTGCCCTTCTGTTTCCCTTATCAATTTTCTACAATCACTAGCTTCTGATTTATATTCATTATCACTATCAACTTCCCCTTTCTTCCATTTTTATATGTTTTGTTGTTTGTAGTTGCTTTCACTTCCCCACTAAACTGGATTGGTTGTTTAGCCAGAGAAACCTTCTCTCTCAGTTGTGGCTTTTTAGGCATCCATTAAAATGTTCTTCTACAGTTCCCAGTTATCATTCACATTTTTCTGTTTAAAGTCTTTCCAACAACTGATCTGGCTCAACTGTTTTCTGTTTTGTGAAACTGGCCCTTTTAATGCACTAAGTATATATATTGCCAGTTTGGATTTTATTCTAGTCACATATTACAAATGTAATCAAGACACAATCACAGAAATGTAGGACTGGAAGGGACCTCCAGAGGCCATCCAATCCAGTCGCTGGCAGGACCCAGTACACCTAGCTTAGACCATTCCTGTATTTCCGAACAAATATTTTTCTAACCTGTTCTTAAAAACCTCAAGTGATGTGGAATCCACAACCTCCCTTGGAAGCCTACTCCAGAGCTTAATATCCTTCTAGCGAGAAAGTTTTTCCTAAAATCTCCCTTGCTGCAGATTAAGCCCATTACTTCTTGTCCTGCCATCAGCAGATATGGAGAAAACTGATCCCCGGCCCTTTTGTAGCAGCCTTTGACGTATTCAAAAACTTACTTAGTCCCCTCTGGGCCTTCTTTTCTCAAAACTAAACATGGCCCCTTTTTTTTAACCTTCCCTCATAGGTCAGGTTTTCTAAACTTTTTGTTGCTCTGCTCTGGACTCTCTCCAATTGGTCCTCACTTTTCTTAAAGTGTGGCACCCAGAACTGGACACAGCACTCTGGTTGCAGGCTCACCAGCACCAAGTAGAGCAGGACAATTGCCTCCCGAGTCCCGCATAGAACACTTCTGTTAATGCATCCCAGAATATTAGCTTTTTGCATAACTGCACCATATGGCTGACTCAAATTCGATTTGTGATCCGCTATAACCCCTCCCCCAATCCTTTTCTGCTGTCCTGTCACCTAGCCCAGTGGCTCTCAACCTTTCCAGACTACTGCACCCCTTTCAGGAGTCTGATATGTCTTGTGAACCACAAGTTTCACTTTGCTTAAAAACTACATGCTTACAAAATCAGCCATAAAAATACAAAAAAGTGTCTCAGGACACTTACTGAAAAATTGCTTACCTTCTCATTTTACCACAGAATTATAAAATAAATCAATGGAATATAAATACTGTACTTACACTTCAACGTATCCTAGATACAGCAGTATAAACAAGTCATTGTCTGTATGAAATTTTAGTTGTTACTGACTTCACTAGTGCTTTTTATGTAGCCTGTTGTAAAACTAGGCAAATATCTAGATGAGTTGATGTACTCCCTGGAAGACCTCTGCATATCCCTAGTTGAGAACCACTGGCCCAGTTATTCCTGATTTTGTAGTTGTGCAGTTGATTTTTCCTTCCTACGTGTAGCACTTTGGACTTGTCTTGATTGAATTTCCTCTTGTTGACTTCAGACCAATTCTCTAATTTTTCAAGTTCATTTTTCAATTCTAATCCTGTCCTCCAAGGAGCTAGAAACCCTTCCCTGCTTGGTGTCATCTGCAAATTTTATAAGCATACTCTGCACTCCATTATCCAAGTCTTTAATGAAAAATGATCATTTGTGCCTAAACCACCAACTTTTGGGTCTGTGATCATTTTTTCTTTACTGCCAAGCTGAAGTCTAATACAGAATTCCCTTGTGTTGGATGCAAAACTTTTTGAATTAGAAAACCTTTATGCAGAAGGTTTAGAAATCCCTAGAATGTTTTAGTACTGGCACCCAGATTGAAGTCCCCTGGGGAAACACAGCTTTTCCTCCAATACATTACAGATAGGAGCTTCAGTTACCGGTCATCCTGTTCCCTCGTGTGATTCAGTGATCTGCTGCAGATACCAAATGAGGGCAGGCCACTATATTTCATAGGGGAGAAAACAAATGGAGTGACTTTCCCAAGGCCACAAATCTATGTTCGGGCCGAGATTAGAACTCAACTGGTTGGCACGGACTTCTGTAGTCTTGAGCAAAGCAAGATCTAATTTGGATACAGCAAGGATAATTCTGGGCGCTTTACAGTAAGGAAGGAAGACAAGGCACCAGCTCCCGAGACTATAACCTAAATATTAAACATGTTGATATATTTCAAAGGCATTTTGGCCCAGAAAGCAATACACATGCAGCAGCTGCATGCTTTCTGAATGTGCACAACAATACACAGACATGAGACTAATGGCAAATCAAAAAAAAATTCAGCTTGTTAAAGGAGTCCCAAGATATTACTTTGGGCACAGTTACGAACAAATAGGGTTCTGTTCAGCTCCTATATCCCCTTTGCTTTAAATACCAGAACAAAGGAAATATGCATCAAAAATAAAATAAAGATTTAAACCCAGAAGCACCTGGAAATTAGGAGTTAATACTGAAACTTCTTCAAATTCACCCCTTGGTGCCTAAAGGAGACAGCGGGGGGAAACTTACATGCCCTGATTAGCTGCAATATCTAGACACAAGGTGAGTTAAGGACAGTTTCACCCTTTGCTTTGACTTCTCTGGATTTTGTAGATTTAAGAAAAGTTCTTCATAGAGCAGTTACTCTGCAGGACTGGATTTCATTCTAAATGCAGGTCCCCCCTCCCTTTGCATGCATAGTGCACTTGCCCAAATGATCTTTGTCTCAAACACCAAACTGGCATTTGCTCTGGAGGCTTTCATGTCCAGTGCCACTGCAGCCATCGCAGGCAGGGCACTGCTCCTGAGACCAAAGTCCAACACACCTTCAGAAGGCAGACTGCATCCAAGGTGGACATGCTCATGCATCCCGCAGGGGCTCATTTTCAAAGGGAACTGAACAGGCCTGAATCAATTACTAGTGATTTTGGAGGAGATTTATGGACCTCTCAGGTGCTGCCTCCCTTAAACCAGATGTCTTTGCTGTCTGAAAGTTCATCTTTCAGTCCCTCTTTTCCAGCTGCTATGTACATCTGTGACAAAAATCTACTAAAGGCATTCTCTCTCATAAACCCAGCTATCACCAAAGCCTCATTACACGAAAGGCCTTGCCCACTGTTTGAAGCAGCAAAACATGTTCCAAAATGGTTCTAACAAAATCATGCTTGACCAGTGTTTACAGACATAGCTGTAAGCTAGCTGGACCTCCCAGCCCAATTTGGACAAGGAGAGTTGAAATAATTTTAGACTAATCACACCAGACTCCAAGGTAATCAATCTATAGTAAGGGACATACCAACTGCAGTCTACAGATCACCAATGGTCAGCAGAGCCCTTCTCGGTCATCTGCAGAATTAAATATATTGAGAACTGCGTAGTGGGAGGGATTGAGATGCTGGGAGTGGGTCATGAGAAGGTCTTAGCTCGTGGCCCATAGCACAAAGGCTGCAGAACTTACTGCATGATTGACAGTTTAACTGTACAGACAAGTTCACAGTCTAACACAATTGTTACAATTTTAGTGTTTGGAAAGGTTTCCAACTCAGTCCCAACAGCCCAGACATGGGCTAAAATGAGGCATTTTCGTGGCCTGAATTAACTCCAGTATATCTAGAAATTATATAAACCCTTCACAGCAGGCTCCATCCAGGAGATCGATCTCAGCAGGTTTGCTGGGATTCCAGGCAATACAAGTTAAAATATTTTTCATACTAGAAAATTAACAGAGACTTTTAGAAACACTGTAGCAAGATCAGAAACAAAACTGAAATGTAACTATGCAACAGCAGAAGGGGTGAGGGAAGACCTTAAACGGACACCATCAACTTGGGGGGGAAAGGGGGAGATCACAATTTTCTATCTGCAATAGCCGCAACAAACATTTCAGAACGCTGCAACCAGCAAAAGCGTCCACCTCCTTTGTTTACTTTGTGAACTGCACTAAACCAACTGTACAGTCAGCGCTAGGGAGAAAGTGATTTAACTAAAGAGACCCTCTGTCACAGGGCCTGCTCTCCCACCCTTTGCAAGCAGTTCTCACACACTCGTACGGCTACTCCCACTCTGTCACAGGCCCGTATAAAGAAAAGAGCAGGAAATCCTTGTATAAAAACCGTAATGGATTTTTTTTTTTTAAAAGTAACTCGGGACACAGAAGATGCTGTATCAGGAACTGGACTTTTTAAAATTTAGTCAGTCTGAAAAAATGTGAGTTGATGATGTCCCCGGCACATGACGGCCGAAGTAGTTCCAGGGGAGATAGTGGAAATCACCAAAATGCAGTGGCTGTTTGGGTTCCAACTTTAACCATTCAATCTCTGAGGCCACAGGAACTGGGAGCTTTCTATAGGTTACAGTCAGATTGGCGACAGAGAGTGGCATATCACTGCAATGGAGTCATTATTAAGTGGAAGCAGGACTGTCCTAAGTGGTCCTAGCTCCTGTCTTCAGATGGTGGATGCTCTCTCGAGTGGGTTTCAGGAAGGATGAAGACGCATCCCGAGGAGGGACCATGTAGCAAGTTACAGATGCACTCTGCTTTGAAGCTGTGATGATAAAGACTCAGCATTCCCCCTCACCTACATGTACGCTCTGCTCCTGACTAGACTCCCAAGGACACGTCCAGCTGTAGGAACGAACGGGCCTGTCCATAGGGTTATATGAGAAGCCCCGGGTTCTCCCACTTTCGTGATCATGGTAACCCAGGTATCCTAACCAAATAATGTGGGAAGTTACATTCTGACTCCATAAGTTCCCACTGAGTTTCAAAAAGGTAACAACATTCTCTGGCCCAAACTATTCTACAGCATTGTTGTTTAACATCTGCAGTATCCTACTCAGAGGCAGTCTTCATCACCAGAGAGAGAGAGATCTTTCTTGTTCTATTCAGTTCGGAAAAACCAAGCCCAGCACGGTGTCTGAACTGTTTAGAACACCCTTTGGAATTACTTTAAATGAAAGGAAGTTTATTAAAAAAATAAGATGGCTTCGTAATGTAAGACTCTAAAATAGCCTTGTCAAAACAGAGAGGTTAAGGGTTAAGATAAAGTTCTTTAGTCTTACATGCAAAGCTCAAATAATTGGTTAAATTTGCACCTATCACGGTTAAGACTGGCTACAGGTCTGGTTTCTTCAATAAATCTTTTAAGAGTTATACATAATCTTGCTTGTGTAGAAGATTTTTGTTTGGTCCCTGCAAGTACCTTTGTCATACTGGGGTCAGTATTTTACAACAGACATAGTAAGGGTTGAGAACTAAGGGAGGACGTACAGTGCAGAAAGGGAGCCTTAAAGCTTCAGACTCCTCATCCGTAGGTTCTAAAGATCCACACCCAATAGGCTTTGTCTCAAAGAACCAGCTTCCACAGACAGATAAAACAATAAACCATTTGAAGCGTGACATCTAGCAACAACGTGAAATATGAGATTTACGTGGCTGTAACAAGAGACACGGGTAAATAAGGGGACTGGAGAACTGAGAGACCATACTCACACAAAGATGTAATACTGCTTGCAAAGAGGCAATACCCTCTCTCAGTTTTAATGAGCTGCCAGATTAAAATTCATAAATTTAAAAAAAGACTACCTTAGCAAACTTAACACCTTCGAACAACAGAAGTGAAATCTAATTTACTATTCAACTGGTTACTAGTAGTCTGCCGAGTAAATCAGCTCTGACAATGAAAATAGACTTATTTCAAATCAGTTTCACTTTCTAGTTTGTAAATACATTAGGGGAACACCATGTTAGTCTGTGTCAGCAAAAAAACCTGAGGAGTCCTTGCGGCACCTTCAAGACTAACCAATTTATTTGGGCATAAGCTTTCGTGGGCTAAAACCCACTTCATCGGATGAATGCAGTGGAAAATACTGTAGGAAGATATATATACATAGAGAACATGAAAAAATGGCTGTTGCCATACCAACTGTAATGAGACTAATCAATGAAGGTGAGCTATTATCAGCAGGAGAAAAAAAAACTTTTGCAGTGATAATCAGGATGGCCCATTTCAGACAGTTGACAGGAAGGCGTGAGTAACAGCAAGGGAAAAAATTAGCAGGGGGAAATAGTTTTACTTTGTGTAATGAACCATCCACTCCCAGTTTCTAGCCTAATTTAATGGTGTCCAGTTTGCAAAATTCATTCCAATTCTGCAGTTTCTCGTCAGAGTCTGTTTTTGAAGTTTTTTTGTTGGAGAATTGCGACTTTTAGGTCTGAAATTGGGGGAACAATATCAGATTGCAAACAGGACAGAAGATTAGTAACCCCTTCTGCCACATACCACATTGAGGCCTAACTAAGCAGGTGGCAAAACAAGTGCCATCCTCTCTCTCTAACTGGTCAGAAAAATAGCACCGTCTAATCACGCACAGACCTGGCTATGGCGATTCACATTCATGATCTCCAGGCAGTATTATTCCAACCAAAATCTAGGAATGAAGCCACATCCACCCACAGAAGTGCCAACTTGTTGGCAATAATTTGTCTGCTTAGACACACAGGTTGCCATAACACCACCGCCCTGGCGCGTCACGCTCTGCACTGGCTCCCTGCTGCATACACGTCCACTTCAAGGCCTGATAGTCAAAGCCATCTAGGAGATCGGTCCTAACTGCCAGAGATGGCCTCTGCCTCCATATTCATGGCCTCCCACGAGAGCTTCATTCCACCTGAACAAAGGAGTCTATTAGAAGGGCGGCACACGAGTTGACTCTCCACAGGAATTGGCCCTCAACTACCACAGTCACTTCCATGAAAGAGAAAGCAGATCTCTCTGCTTTCAAAACTCGCTTCAACTCAGCTTTCCCTCCGTGTGTTATAAAAACACAATATACCCACTCTTGCCCCCACATACCCAATAAACTGATCAGATTATTTCTCCAACAGGCTGGGGAGGGAGAGGTAATGCTATCTCTATTTCAAACACTTGGGAAGCACTTACACATTGTACGATATGATGTAAGTGTCTAAACAGATTCAATCTTCCAACAAGGCCTCGCTCCCTGGACTGGTACAATCCACAGTTCTAGGGGGAAGAGCTGGCGGTATATATAAGAGCTGTGTGATTTAGAATTAATTCTGAGAGGAGTCACATCTAAAAAGGCTGCCTTAGATAAGAGGTTGAGAACAATGATAAGAGGAAAAATTCTTGTGGCTCCTCAAAGCCACCTACACACAGGACGCAATGTCTGAAGATATCAGTGAACCGTATTTTCCGCTTCTGCACAAAAAACAACAAAACACACAAACCAACAGAGACAGGACCCTTTAAGAACCCTAACACACCTGTAACTGCATTAGCACAAAGACAAGCATGAAACAGATATCAGCACTGTGCAACGAACATGTGTGAATTTCGTTTCTAAAATGCCACAAATAACCCCCACACATCTATTTCTACATTCACATCTTTTAGGGACTCACTGATTGGTTGGGTAAGGAAAGGAAGTGCAGCCTTATTTTCTACTGGACAAAGCCTCCCCACGCACAGGAAGAGCGACTGGCACATTGCTTCCAATCTGCACTGAGTTCAGATTGAATGACTGAAAACACAAAAGCCTCCCCCTCAAATTAAAAATTCAATGGGGTACTCACCAGGTTAAAAGCTCTGTATTTACTTCCACTAGCAGCATATTAAAATAGAAGCATTTTCAATATTTACTTCCCACACTTTATACGGTTTACATTCTCCATTTCTCTCTGTTTAGACATTGAAAAGAAACCAGCCAGTTTCACTTTTGTGGACAGTCTGTTTCTAGTATATTTCATAGGCGTCTTAGTGTTTGGGTTGCAAAAACCTACAGGGGAATGTTTTTCCCCCTTCCAAAAAGCTTTCTACTGGAATTTTGAAAAACAGTCATGGAATCATTTCCAATGGCATCAGTTTTGTAAAATGCTTGTTTTTACAAAGCCTAAATCCACGCTAAATTTCATACATCACTATCTTTTTAGCTGATTGGGAGGAAAACGTGGAGGAGGGAGAGGGGAAGTCTACACTGGAGTTAGCCTCGAAAGAATAAAGTAAATAAAACTATACTGCTATAACCCAGGTTTAATTTCACCTTTTTTTAAAAAAAGTGTTAGTTAACCGGCACTAATACCAATCCACACGGTCTTCTGAACATCGGATGCCTGGGAACGCAGGTCTCTGTTGCAAGTATATATTGCACACTATTTTTATGAACTTGTTCACACAGATTGGAAGCTAGCCAAGTAGCAGTAAAACAGAGACTCCTCCACAGTGGAGGTCCTATTCTGAAATACACATTTATCAAATGAGCAACGATCGCGTACACATAACATCTGCATTATATAGATAAAAATAAACTCAAAACCTCCAGGAGATAGCATCTTTTATTTAACTCAAAACACAGGGTGCAGATTTTTTTGGCCCAGTGGCTTCTGCATTTTGTGGTTTAAAGACCTTGGAATACTCCCGACAGGTGAGTAAACCAAGGCCATGCACAGAAAGTCTTGAGGTTGTGGAAAGCAAACTTCTTATAAGACACTCCCTTAGCTAATTTCCTACCCACATGCATTACATTTCTGGAATAAGTGATAGTTTAAAAGAAAAAGAAAAACAGAGTGACTTCTGAAGGAAGGAGCAGATGGACATATCAGCTCAAATAAATGAACAGCTCAAATAAATAACCAGAGAAGCACAATGCTGACTTAGATACCTTCAAGGGGAGGAACAACTAGACACAGAACCAGACAAATCAGGGATGGCATAGTATTTACCAGAGATGGTTACCACCCTGGGGAAAACTAGTTAGTCCCAGTTTAAAGCATTTTCTATTTTAAAAACTGTTTCATTAATGCACACAACATTACAATTAATTTTAATTACATACTAAAATCATAGATTCATCTAAAAAGTTTAATCAGTTTTACAGCTATATCAGAAAATGAATGATTGGTTATTTCATTTACCAAAGGTAACTGAAGCAGGTATTTATGAAGTCACTGGGAGGTGCACTATCTCCAATTCAACAGGTTAATCATTAATATTTGGAGGATTTTCTTACCATGCTGTATTAGGAAGAGAATATCACCAGACAGACATTTAAATTGTTTTATTTAACTAAAAACAACAACATTAAGTATTCTGGTTTTTTTTCTTCAACAGCAAACATATAATATTTTAACAAAACAAGAATATGTCCCTCGCTTCTCACCTTTATCTCCAGACTTCATCCCCTTGTCCAGATCTATTCCACCCCCAACAATCTTCTATTCATTGAACTTTTTAAAACTTTGCACTTTGAGAGAGAGGTAAGGGATTGACTCTGTGTACACAAATTTTCAGAGGGACAATAGAGTTGAGGTCTGTTATTTCTCACCTCTCTGGAGACACAAATCCAGTTTGAGAACTGCAAAACTAAGCGTCTCTGATGGTACCTTCCAGACTGAGCACTGAGTCCCATTGGGTAGATAGAAAGATTAACCTAAATAATCTATAGAGAAGCCTCTGGATCTCATCTACAAAACTTTTCTTAAATATTACATGAATATATTGTTTCATACAATAGAATTAGAATTTATAATCCCTAGTCCATGATGAGATATCTTTGAGCTATAATGTATCTTAATTAAAAGTACGTTTAGATACTCAAAAAGCATTTTATCAAAAAAATCTGATTTAAATAAAATAATCCAATTTTTTTTTTTTTAAATAACTGATTTTTATCCACCCTGTTATAGGAAAATGACAAATAGTGCAGCGTTGTAGGCTTGACAGCATTAAGCAATTAGAAACACCCAGAGCTGCAGATAGCAGTCCAGATCCATTTGGCCAGATAGCATTCTGAAGCAGAAGACCAACTCTCTCATGTAACGGATAGTTTGAGCCTATTCTTCAGTTTTGAATGGAAGTATCCAAAGCTTGAAAAGATTGTTCTATGCTTGCTGGACACTGATGCAATTTTTCCCAGCTTCCTGATTTAAACCGGGTTTAAGCCAGTATTTACCAGCACCCTGTCCTAAAAGAGTTTTTCCTTGGGAAACTGCCAAAATAAACAGATTAAAATATTAAATAAATTTGCTTCCCATGATGATTCTAGTAAAAAAGTCTGATCACATCCACTCATACTGGCTTCTCAGTTGCACTCAATCAGTAGGGCCATATCACATGACTTATGTGCCCATTGGAACCAACCAACACAAGTCAAATATCCAATACTCATAAGCCGCTGATGCATAGTCTAACCATGGACTATAAAAGTTATTCAGGATAGTTGAGAATAATGAATACCAAGAAACCCTTAATTTGCTCAAAGACAATTTGTGAATGGAAAAAAAGATCTTAAAAACTCAAATTATTCACTGCAAATTATTTCCCCGGTTCAGGTTACAAACCGGCATTATTTAAACCCCCCCCCCCCCCCCCAGATTGGCAAGCACTTGATCAGTATAAGTGCTGCTTTGAGTATATACAGGATGTTGCTGAAACTCTAAGTTGCTGGCAGGGTTTGTTAGGCTGATGGTCAACAAAGAGTTGAAGTGGCTCATGGCTCAGAGCCAATTACTTTTATTATTGAACCAACAGGACAAATCAGATTACACCCAAGGGGGCTGGATTTGTTCATCGGACATGAAACAAGCCTCTTATTCCAGGTTCATAAACTATGTTGCAGCTTCAACACAAGTTGATGCACTACGGGTATGTCTACACAGCAAAGAAACAAACCAACCAAACCCCACATCAGTGAGTCAACTGGGTCAACTGACTCAAGCTCACACTATGGGGCTAAAAATGGAACGTTTATACTGCTATTTGTAGCCCTGCAGCACAACCCCGACCGAGTCAGTTGACCTGAGCTCTGTGACTCACTAACATGGTTGTTTTGTTCCCCCACACCATGTCAACGTACACTAAGTGACTGCCATAGAGAGTTAAGTTCTCAGATGGTCACAAGAAAGTGGGTGAGGAAGGCAGGGGAGACCGTAAAGGATTTTCTGTTTTTTCTATCCTTCAATTAGTTCCTCCCACAAAATCATAATTACCCAGTGTATAACACTGTACACATAGGAGTCGGGATTCTATTCCTTCCTCTGCCGTTCACTCATTGCACAACCTTAGGCAAGATAACGTCTCTCTGTCCCAGTTTCAAGTACTTTAAGCTCTACGGACGGAGTCCCACAGAACTGCTCGATGGTATTAATAAAAAAGGGCCAGTAAAGAGACGCTGCTCCTTACTACCAAGTCGAGTAATGTGCTTGCATTTCAGTGGTGTTTGCTGCCCTAGCTAAGAGTTTATATAATGAAATTCAACTCAG
The DNA here is from genome assembly GCF_965152235.1 of Eretmochelys imbricata. NCBI lineage: Eukaryota > Metazoa > Chordata > Testudines > Cheloniidae > Eretmochelys > Eretmochelys imbricata. Next base: position 356,379,071 of record NC_135572.1, read on the forward strand.
AGGGAAGACTGAGAACATAGTAACGGCCAGACTGCGTCAGACCAACAGTCCATCCGGCCCAGTATCCCATTTTCTGAGAGGTGGCCAGGACCAGGTGCTTCAGAGGGAATGAACAGAACAGGGCAATTTCTCAAGTGATCCCTGTCATCCAGTTGCAGCTGTTGGCAGTCTGAGGTTTAGGGACACTCAGAGCATGGGCTTGCAACCCTGACCATCTTGGCTTACAGGTCCATCAATTGCTATCCTCCATGAATTTATCTAATCCTTTTTTGAGCTGGTTATACTTTTGGCCTTCACAACATCCCAAAGCAATGAGTTCCACAAGCTGACTGCGTGTTATGTGAAGAAGTACTTCCTTGTGTTTGTTTTAAGCCTGCTGACTATTAATTTCATTGGGTGATCCCTAGTTCTTGTGTTATGTGAAGGGGTAAATAAGACTTCCCTACTCACTCTCTCCACACCATTAATGATTTTATAGACCTGTATCATACCATCACCCCCTTAGTCATCTGTTTCATAGAATCACAGAACTGGCCGGAAGCTCAAAAGGTCATCTAGTCCAGTCCCCTGCACTCAAGTATTAGACCATCCCTGAAAGGTGTTTGTCCAAGCTGCTCTTAAAAATCCCCATAAGCTGAACAGTCCCAGTCTTTTAAATCTCTCCTCACATGGAAGTTGTTCCAGACCCCTAATCATTTGTGTTGCCCTTTCTGTACTCTCTCCAATTCTAATTAGGGTTGTCAATGAATTGCAGTTAACTCACGCGATTAACTAAAAAAAAATTAATCGTGATTAAAAAAATTAATTGTGATTAATTGCAATTTTAACTGCACTGTTAAACAATAGAATACCAATTGAAATTTATTAAATATTTTGGATGTATTTCTACATTTTCATATATATTGTATTGTTTTGTAACTGAAACCAAAGTGTATATTATTTTTTTACAAATATTTGCACTGTAAAAATGATAAATGAAATAGTATTTTCCAATTCACCTCATACAAGTACTGTAGTGCAATCTGTTGTGAAAGTGCAGCTTACAAATGTAGATTTTTTTGTTACATATCTGCAGTCAAAAACAAAACAATGTAAAAATTCAGACCCTACAAGTCCACTCAGTCCTACTTCTTATTCAGCCAATCGCTAAGACAAAAGTTTATTTACATTTACAGGAGATAATGCTGCCCTCTTATTTACAATGTCATCAGAAAGTGAAAACAGGCATTTGCAATTCAATTTTGTAGCTGGCATTGCAAGGTATTTACTTGCCAGATATGCTAAACAATCATATGGCCCTTCACGCTTTGGCCACTGTCATAAATATAAAGGGAAGGGTAAACCCCTTTGAAATCCCTCCTGGCCAGGGGAAAGCTCCTCTCACCTGTAAAGGGTTAAGAAGCTAAAGGTAACCTCGCTGGCACCTGACCAAAATGACCAATGAGGAGACAAGATACTTTCAAAAGCTGGGAGGAGGGAGAGAAACAAAGGGTCTGTGTGTCTGTCTATATGCTGGTTTCTGCCGGGGATAGACCAGGAATGGAGTCTTAGAACTTTTAGTAAGTAAGCTAGCTAGGTATGTGTTAGATTATGATTTCTTTAAATGGCTGAGAAAAGAATTGTGCTGAATAGAATAACTATTTCTGTCTGTGTATCTTTTTTGTAACTTAAGGTTTTGCCTAGAGGGGTTCTCTATGTTTTTGAATCTAATTACCCTGTAAGATATCTACCATCCTGATTTTACAGGGGGAATTTCTTTATTTCTATTTACTTCTATTTTTATTAAAAGTCTTCTTGTAAGAAAACTGAATGCTTTTTCATTGTTCTCAGATCCAAGGGTTTGGGTCTGTGGTCACCTATGCAAATTGGTGAGGCTTTTTATCCAACATTTCCCAGGAAAGGGGGGGTGCAAGTGTTGGGAGGATTGTTCATTGTTCTTAAGATCCAAGGGTCTGGGTCTGTAGTCACCTAGGCAAACTGGTGAGGCTTTTTACCAAACCTGGTCCAGGAAGTGGGGTGCAAGGTTTTGGGAAGTATTTTGGGGGGAAAGACGCGTCCAAACAGCTCTTCCCCAGTAACCAGTATTAGTTTGGTGGTGGTAGCGGCCAATCCAAGGACAACGGGTGGAATATTTTGTACCTTGGGGAAGTTTTGACCTAAGCTGGTAAAGATAAGCTTAGGAGGTTTTTCATGCAGGTCCCCACATCTGTACCCTAGAGTTCAGAGTGGGGGAGGAACCTTGACAGCCACCATTCCAGAGGACATGCTTCCATGCTGATGACCCTCATTAAAAAAAAGAATGTGTTAATTAAATTGGTCACTGAACTCCTTGGGGGACAATTGTATGTCCCCTGCTCTGTTTTACCCACATTCTGCCTTATATTTCATACTATAGCACTCTTGGATGATGATCCAGCACATGTTCGTTTTAAGAACACTTTCACTGTAGATTTCACAAAACACAAAGGTGGTACCAATGTGAGATTTGTAACTGACCCAAGGTTTAAGAATCTGAAGTGCCTTCCAAAATCTGATCTGTACAGAGTGTGGAGCATGCTTTCAGAAGTCTTAAAAGAACAACACTCCAATGTGGAAACTACACAACTCGAATCACCAAAAAAGGAAAATCAACCTTCTGCTGGTGTGATCTGACTCAGATGATGAAAATGAACATGCGCCGGTCTGCACTGCTCTGGATGGTTATCGAGCAGAACCCGTCATCAGCATGGACGCATGTCCCCTGGAATGGTGGTTGAAGCATGAAGGGACATATGAATCTCTAGCAAATCTGGCATATATATCTTGCAACGCCGTCTACAACAGTGCCATGCAAACACCTGTTCTCACTTTCAGGTGACATTGTAAACAAGAAGCGGGCAGTATTATCTCCTGCAAGTGTAAACAAACTTGTTTGTCTTAGCGATTGGCTGAATAAGAGGTAGGACTGAGTGGACTTGCAGGCTCTAAATTTTACATTGTTTTATTTTTGAATGCAGTTTTTTTGTACCTAATTCTACATTTGTAAGTTCAACTTTCATGATAGAGACTGCACTACAGTACCTGTATTACATTAATTGAAAAATAGTATTTCTTTTGTTTTTTTTTTTACAGTGCAAATACTTGTAATCAAAAATAAATATAAAGTGAGCACTGTACACTTTTTATTCTGTGTTGTGATTGAAATTAATACATTTGAAAATGTAGAAAACATCCAAAAATATTTAAATAAATAGTATTCTATTATCAACAGTGTGATTAATCACGATTAATTTTTTTAATTGCTTGACAGCCCTAATTCTCATATATCTTTTTGAGATGGAACAACCAGAACTGCACACATATTCAAGGTGCAGGCATATCACGGATGTATACAGTGGCATTATGATATTTTCTGTATTCTCTAACCTTTTCCCAATGGCTCCTAACATTTTTATCTTTTTTGACTGATGCTGTACATTGAGCAGATGTTTTCAGAGAACTATCCACAATGGCTGCAAGATCTCTTTCTTGAGTGGTTACAGCTAAGGCCTTGTCTACACTGCCACTTTACAGCACTGCAACTTTCTCGCTCAGGGGGGTGAAAAAACACCCCCCCAAGCGCTGCAAGTTTCAGTGCCATAAACTGGCAGTGTAGACAGTGCTCCCAGAGCTGGTAGCTATTCCCCTCATGGAGGTGGGTTTTGTTTGTTTTTTTTTTTTTTTTAATACCACTAGGACAGCTCTTTCATGTTCAAGTGCTGCATTGCTAGTGAAGACATGCCCTAATTCAGGCCTCATCATTTTGTATATATAGTCGGGTTCATGTTTTCCTAAGCGCATTACTTTGCATTTATCAGCATTGCATTTCATCTGCCATTTTGTTGCCCAGTCACCAGGTTTCGTTAGAGCTCTTTGTAAGTCACTGCAATCTGCCGGAGTCATTTTACACAGTATGTGTACACTGCATTTAGACACCCACAGCTGGCCCATGTCAGCTGGCTCAGGCTGCGGGGCTGTTTGGGATCGGGCTTGTCTGGGACCCTCCCACCTCGCAGGGTCCTAGAGCCTGGGCTTCAGCCCAATCCTGAATGTCTACACCACAATTAAACAAACAGTCACCCTGAGCCCCTTAGCCCAAGACACCTAGCACAGTCCAGCCATAGACTCTTAATTGCAGTGTAGACATATCCATATTGTCTGCAAACTTTGCCAACTCATTGTTTACCCCTTTTTCCAGATTATTTATAAGTATGTTGAACAGTGCTGGTCCCAATACAGACCCCTGGGGGACCCCGCTATTTGAAGCTCTTCATTTTGAAAACTCACCGTTTATTCCTACTCTGTCTCCCATCTTAAACCAGTTACTAATCTGCGAGAGGATCTTTCTTCTTATCCCTTGACTGCTTAGTTTGCTCAAGAGCCTTTGGAGAGAGACCTTCCCAATGGCTTTCTGAAAGTTCAAATACACTATGTCCACTAGATCATCCTCGTCCACGCTCGTTGACATGCTCAATGAATTCTAGTAGATTGATGAGACGTGATTTCCCTTTACAAATGCCATGCTGACTCTTCAACAACATACCGTGTTCAGATGGGTCTGATAATTCTGTTCTTTACTATAGTTTCAACCAGTTTGCTTGGTACTGAAACTAGGCTTACTGGCCCATAATTGCCAGGATCGCCTCAGAGTTTAAAAAAAAAATGGGCATCACATTATCTATCAGTCAGCCATCTGGTCCAGAGGCTTTATTAAGTGATAGGTTACACACCACAGTTAGTAGTTCTGCAATTTCATATTTGAGTTCCTTCAGAACTCTTGGGTGAAGACCAGCTGGTCCTGGCGACTTCTTACTGTTAAATTTATCAACGTGTTCCAAAACTTCTATCGACACCTCAATCTGGAGCAGTTCCTCGGATCTGTCACCTGAAAAGAATGGCTCATGCTTGGGAAAACAAGGTTTTGGTTTCAGGAAGATCACTGCAACCTGATGGAAGGCAGGTGAGCTCCTAATGGGACTTCTGGAAAAGCTGCAACAGGTTGCAGTTAGTCTGGAGATAGTAGAGGAACATTTTCCATCTAACCACCTAATTTTAGGCGCATTGTACAGAAGAGGCCAAAGAGAGACTTTTATAGTGGTATTTTCAAAAGGACGCTCATGGTGAACGTTTTGCAGCTACACCTCAGCAAGCTTTTCACTAGCGTGGTCTAAATCCTCCTATTACTCTCCGCAACCCAGGAGAGATGAACCATCCATTTTAAAGTGTTTTGCTGCTGCATGACTCACTGCTACACACAGCTCTGAAACTGCCAACACCACTGAAATCGACTAAACCCTCTTTTACAACACAGCCTGGTAAGAGCTGAGTGTGTGTAACCCACCAATAATTATGCAAGGGATTAGTACTGCTTATTAAACACAAACAAACCTCACCCAGACAGTCCCAAGCTACGTCCACTCTCTTGGCGAAGGCGGCTCATTAAATCAAATGTGAGATCTAGTCCAGCCCCACCACTGACCTCCTATGACTTCGGGCGAGTCGTTTCGTCCGTGTCTCATTGTCTCCGTTAGGTGGCAATAGCACTTGACTTCACAGGGCTATTAGAGGATTTAATTAATTCACATCTATCAAGCATTTGGGAAGTCTGGATGGAGATGCTGAAGAGTGTGACGTATTATTCCTCAAACCACAAATTGGCAGCTGGAGGAGGTCATACTACTATTGTTAATAGAGGATTAATTAACTTTCAACACCATTCCACCCCTTTGAGGGGGACATTATTATTTCCCTTTTAACACAGAGGAAATGAAGATTAAAGCAGTGAGATTCCCTCTGTGGCCTGGACAAGTCAGATGTCAGAACAAAGAAGATCTATCTAACTATAAAGTTCACCTCTCTCTAACTGGTAGTTGAGAGGAATCCTGTAAAGAATGGTTTAGACCAGTGGTTCTCAACCAGAGGTCTGGGGTGCCCTAGCTGGCCACGAGCAGGTTTCAGGGGGGTCTGCCAAGCAGAGCCAGAATTAGACTCGCTGGGGTCCAGAGCAGAAAACAGAAGCCGCACTGCCTGGGGCCGAAGCCCGGGGCCCTGCGCCCTGCCACCGGGGGCTGAAGCCGAAGCCTGAGCAATGTAGCTTTGTTGGGGCCCCTGTGGCATGGGGCCAAAGGCAACTGCCCTGCTTGCTACCCCCTCATGCCAGCCCTGGCTTTTGTAGACTAATGACTTGCTATGTTCGGAACGGAAACTAATTCCACCCCAATCCACTCACTGGACCAAGACCTTGAGCGTTTTGAGGAACAGCTCAGGAGCCTCCTAGAAGTGTGTGTGTGTGTGTGTGTGTGTGTGTGTGTGTGTTCGGAGACGAGCTCGGTTCTCAAGGAAAACATTTGCACTACAGCACGCGAAACAGAGAGCATAGTCCACAGCTAGAAAAAAAGATTTCTGAAATCGATGAAACAACGAGCTCTCATGAGATGAGATGCGAGAGTTATGTCTCTATAAGGGGATCCTTTGAAGTAGGTCTATCGCCTTGCTAGAAACCCTATCTGCCCCACTGTCTAAGCAGTAGTTTCACAGAGAAATGCTTGTTCAGTCACTATGGATTGTTTTTTAGTGACAGTAACTTAGGTGGGGGAGTCATGCAGAGGGAATAGTTACAGAGCGATCAATTAAGCAAGAGAAGGAAGATAAAGGCTAAAAAGGAAAACTGTGGCCCACTAATTTATTACACCAGGCAACCCCAGATAAATACACATATGAATCATAACCAATAGGAACAAGGCTGGAGCCCAAATCACAAATTTACAACAGGGATGGGACCAGATGATAAACCCCACTGAAGGGAGAAGTTTTGAGCAGATTTGACAGCCCTGCCTGCACTTCTTGATGAGAGATTCTGTAAATTAGAGGGCAAATATAGTACAGTCTACAGAGTCCTACAGAGCAGTCAGCCGGCTGATACCATTCTCTTTAGTGTAGTGGTGCAGCCCTCAGGGACTTCCAGTCCCAAAATTCAATAAGTCATCTTGATAGAAGGCAGCTCTCCATAGGCTTCCCTCAACTGTTTTTAGTCACGTATGCCCACTCTGGTTTTGTACGGTTTCCCATTTTGCCTGAACGCCTGAATGAGCCTTATTCAACACAGGTCAAAAACCCACCTGTAATGATCACCACACGCACCGTGCTTGTTCTCTTTGTACTGTACCATAACACGCAAGTCTGTCCCCTCGGATTGTTAGCTGCCCTCTAGGGTAGAGATGTAGTAATTTAATATAGCTCACCTGACAAAAGCAATCTGACTTTGTACTTACAAGTTTAGCAAAACTAAACACTTCTCTTGCTCATGTTTTACCTCTGTGTGAACATCCCCAAAATCATTTCTAGAGCAGATCTTTTAGGAGAACACCCAATCTTGATTTTAAAATTATCACTGACAAAGAATCCACCACAGCCCTTGGTAAATGGTTACAATGGTTAATTACTCTCACTGTTAAGCTCATTGTTTGCTGCCATCCTCTCGTTAGTGAGGAGGTGCAGCCTGCAAAAATGACAGGTATACAACACTACATTTCAATCCGAGTAGAGGCAGTATGCATACTGGGACCTGTCGTCTCCATGGGCTGAAACTCTTATAATACCAGCGAGAGGCGGCACTCAATTTTATGGACATTAAGTGCAAGTCCTCAGACTCTTCGAAAGTAACCAGTTTGCTCTTCAGCTGGAGTATTACTAGTTACCCAAAACTACACAAATTTGATTCATCCTTTTACTCGATTTTTCCATTTATCAGAACCTGTGGAAACAGTCATAGCTTGGAACGTCTCTGAGATATCTAGGCACTCAGCTTCGTCCCACTACTTCCCAGGAAGTTAACAAGGAAAATATTTGTTCTCTGTCACAAAGGCTTAAGAACGTACTAGCCCATAGAAAATTTGGAGCAGCAAGATTGTTAGACTGGTCAATTCTACAACTGCTGCCTAGGTCCTAAGAAGTAGTAAAAACTGACCGGAATACTGGAAAACTTACCGGAAACTCAAGTTGCACTGCGATTCCTTGGAAACTCTGAGCAGCAGCCAAGGACTTTGGGGGAGGATGGACCACACAGGAGAGAAGAGCCAACCACAAGCCAAAGTCAATACAGGAGCACCACTATAGGTAAGTTTGTGTCACGACTTCTGTGTAAAGGTCCACCTTTCCAAGTCTTCTGTAATCAACATGCTTAGTTGGAGTCCTTTGAAATCAGATGTGTATCAGAAAGGTGCAGGGTAGGCTTGATGACCTAATGTTGAGGTTATTTGAGCTAGGGGTTGCAGAGATTACATCCTCCCCCCGCAAAATTAGCCATTTTTCAAAAAGTTTCTAGGTAGGTCCCCTTCTCCCCCTGAGCCAGAGACTGGTCTCAGTCAACTGAGTTTTACCCATGGCACCCACTAAATCTATGGGGGACTCAAACGGAGAACGGTATTTGAGAAAATGTAAACTTGTGCGTGCACAAGCACCAATACAGAAAAATGGTTACAGGGTTTTCATTCCCGTCATTTTATGTTTTAAAGCTTAACTCTTGTAAGTTCTCTAAAATCCAATCGGTTCTTCAGATTGCTCTAACATTTGGCTTGCCTTATAGGGGGCATGGGTAGCATTAGTGATCCAAATGTGAGGTCATTTGACAGAGGGGTTCCCAAGTTCCCTACCCAAAACAGTTTCCTGCTGCTGCTGGGTCCTGTTAAACTAGTGACTGGATGAATCAGACCTCTGAGACTGATGGGCATGAACTCACCCTTCAATGAACAAAACTAAAGATAAATTAATCACAAGCCCCCACCCAAGACAAAAGGAGTTTTAGACTGACTGGCTGGATGTTGCTATGATCTGAGTCATGGGTGGCAATTTTATTGTGGGTGGAAAGAAATCTGAGTATTTATGGAGGAAAACTGGACATGACTGCTTGCTGGGAGGGGAGTGATATTAGGAGGCAGAGTGGGGGAATAGGGAGAAAGGGGAAGGGTGTCAAGGGAGAGGAGAGGGGTTGGGGGCTCAGGTGAAGGAGGTGCTGGCGCTAGAGAGAGTGGAGGGGTGGGACACTGGGAAGAGAGACATGGAAGTCAGTGGCGGGGAGAACAGGGGCAGCGGCACCTGTCAGCCCCAGTCTCCCATCCCACGTGTGCACTCAGATCTGAGGGGTTCTTGCCTCTCTGGGAGTCTGAGTCCCTTCGCTGCCCCCATATATGTGCCAGGATCTATCGGGGTTGGACCCACCTCACGTGAGCCAGACAGGTTCTGGGGAAAGGCTTACCCTTTTGGGAGGGACTGAGGCCCCCTCCCTGCCCCGATCTGAGTCAGGATCTGGGGTAGTCCTGCCTCTTTGGATGAGGAGCTGTGAAGAGGTATACTTCATGCAGATCACAGGCACTCAAGCACCCAGGAGGGGGACGAGAACACCCACTGAGATTAATGGAGCAGGTCACAGTCTCAGAGCTATTGTATTCACCTCCATGGGGTGTTCTCATTGAGGTGAATGGGCCATTTCACACCTTTCAGAGCCTGCAATGCTGCAGATGGAGGTGTAAAGGAGGCCTTGCTCTCCATCATCTCTATCTTCCTGAGGCCTGGGCTGCACTATAAAGCTAGATCGATACAAGGCAGCTTACAGCGACCTACCTGTGCATGTGTCAACACTCAACTGGTCTCCCACTGATGTAACTGCAAATTGCCCCATTAAGCTGACTGACCCCTGGTCTATACTGCAGAATTACTCTGGTATAACTACATCGCTCAAGAGCGTGAATAAGTCACGCCCCTGAACGCAGTTACCGGTGTAGACAGTCTCTCATGGAGTGGGTTCACTAAGCCATCAGGAGAAGCTCTCACCCATCATTTAAAGAGTGTCTCCATTAAAGCGCAGCAGCTGCATGGATGCAGAACTGTCAGCGTAGCTGTGCCCTGAGCAGCCCCATCTCCCCGAGCAGCACAGAGCCACTGCCAACACGCACAGGTTGACGCAGCGCGAGTGCACACGATCTGAACCGCCCTCCAGCACCTGTCCCACAGTGACCACTCTGGTCACCATGGTGAACTCCGCTGCCCCGGGGCCGCGTAGCCTGGAAGCCCCCCTCCCCTTTAAAGCCCTGCAAATTTCTGAAATTCCTTTCCCTGACTCAGCAAGCGCACCTCCGAACTCTCCTTTGTTGAGTGCAACTGCCAAGCTGCCCATGCTCCACGCTCCAGACACTGGATCTCCTGGGCCTGTGGGGACAACAGGCTCTGCAGTCACAGCTCCGGACCAGCCATAGAAATGTTGACACCTACGAACAGATTCCTCAGGGGACCCAGGAGAAGGGATGAGGAGCAGTGCTGCATGGAAGCCGAGGAACGCAGCAAGCATATCAGAACACCAAAAGAGATGCATGCCATACTCAGCTAAGGCCCCGCAAGTCTTCCCTGCACACCCCCGTGGATACCTCCAAGGGGCCCAAGTCACAGAGCCCTGCCGGGAACAGTGAGAAGGTGGTGGTGGTGGAGAATGAGGAGTTTGGGGGACAGACGACTGGGGGATCCAGCTGCGCAACGAGCCAGGACCTATTTTTGACTCCACTGCAGTCCAGCCAGTCGGGCATGGGCAAGCCTGGTGCAGGGGAAGGAACCTTGGGTAAGTGTAAATTTTCAATTGCAGGGATGGTGCCCCCAAAGTAGCAGGACACATTTCTGACTCAATAATTTACTCGAGGGGTAGTGGTACAACCAAGAGGGACAGTTGGTACCTGCTTTTCATTCCCCACTAGAGAGTTAGGCAGGAGAGAAAGGGGCATTTGGAGCAGTTTGTCTATGGACACAGGGATGTCCCTTGAATCCTCCTGAGAGATCGACGAAACTTGCCTGAAGGCAATCTGCAATCCTCTGCTGAAGGTTTCTAGGAAGGGATGCTTTATTTATTTCTTCCTCCCACATTACTCTGCAATAACTCCAGCAGGCACCATTGCTGTACATAGGCTAACAGCATATGGGCCCAGGCAGCTTCTGGATACCAGCAGTAACTGCTCTCTCTGCCTTTGTTACCCTCAGCAGTGAGATACCAGCTAAAAATCAACCCTGCCTGTGGAAAATGGCACCAGTATTCAGTGTCAATGTCCTATACTAGTAGATTGATGCAACCAGCCAATTCCCTCCTCATTGCCCCAGCCCCAAGTGGGCCATACTCAACATGGCTGGTGCCGCAACTGGTGCCGTACACAAGCAATCCCAAGCAGAAGTGAGAAGGTAGTGCCTAAAACCTTAGGTGAGCAAGAGGAGTGAGTTTGGCAGCTTAAGTTTGGGTAGTGAACAGAGTGACAATGGTACCTCTGGATCTTTTATCTGCAGCTGCTGCCACTGTGGCCTTCAGGGGCTCCCTCTCCACACCCATGGAACAGCCAAGCCAGATAAGGAAAAGATAGAAGACAACTTGGGATTTCATGTTCAATGAAATCTTGCAAGCCGGTGCTGGACTGGACTGTGATCACAGGGCCTGGGGGATGAACGTTGTGGACAGCCTGGAGAAGGCAAGAATGGAGAGAAGAGAGACCCAGGAGTCCAAGTATGAAAAGCAGAGGGAGATGCACCAGGACATAACAGGGCTTCTCAAGCAGCAAACCACAGATGCTAGCAGGCTCTGGGGCACCTGCACATTCAACAACCCCAGGCTCATGTGCCTCTGCAGCCCACTGTAAAAACTCAATATAGAGACCACCCTAAACCTCCCTCCAGATTCCATGTGGCATCAGGGGTCACTGAACTTCCCCCACCACTCCACCCTGAGGGACATTAAAGACAATCACAGGTTCACATACATTGACCCGTGAAAGCCATGGTTGTGTACCTACATGAACATAAGTGTTCTTTCCTCTTCATAGGTTCTGTTCTCAAAATTTATTAAGTTTTTAATGTATTTGTTTTAAAACAGCATGGAGTTGGTGGGGTGGTTTGTTTTTGTAGATCCTTTTTACAGAATAAAATTCTATTATTTGGAACATAATTCATCTTTATTAGTTCACAACACAGGCTGCTGAGTGCTCAGCAGTTCTGAAAGCAGCCAGTTACCTGTTACTGCACACAACTCATAGGATCAGTCACAAACAAAATTAATAGGTGCATTGACAATGTTATATTCCTACATGCACAGCAACCACCACACAATTCCAACCAGGCCATAAAAAGAGCAGGGCCTGGTAGAGTATACAACACGTTACTGTGGCTCACTGTTAAAAATGGTCTTTCACAGCCTCCCTGAGCCGGATAGCTCCGTGTTGAGTTCTAATATCCCTTGTATTTGGCTGTTCAAATTCAGTAGACAGCCACTTCACCTCCGCCCTCCACCGGCAGAAACTTTTCCCTCTTTGCTTCTCAGATATTATGCAGGACAGAGCAGGCAGCTATAACCACTGGGATATTTTTCTCACCAAGGTCCAATCTTGTGAGTAAACAATGCCAGCGTCCCTTCAAATGACCAAAAGCACTTTCAACTGCACCTGCCGAGCTGGTAGTTGAATCTTTCCTTGGTGTTGTCAAGGTGACCAGAGTATGGCTTCATGAGCCAAGGGAGAAAGGGGTACGCTGAGTCCCCAAGAATCACTATTGGCTTTTCAACATTGCCAGTGGTAATCCGCCAGTCAGGAAAAGGAAGTCCCTGTTTGCAGCTTTCTGAAAAATCCTGCATTCTTTAAAGATGTGAATATCATATGCCTTCCTTGATCAGCCCACACTGATGCTGGTGAAACATCCCCGGTAATCCACCAGATGGCATAACCATAGAAAAGTAGCCCTTTCTGTTGACGTACGCTGTGGCAAGGTGGTTTGGTGCCAACAGAGGGACGTGTGTGAGGTCTATCGACCCTCCTGCAGTTTGGTATCCTCACTGCTGCAGATCCATCCATACACCATGTCCTGCACACTGCCCAGAGCCACAGTCCTGCATAGCAGGAGACGATTAATGGCCCACCACACTTGCATAACGGCAACCCCCACGATGGATTTTCCCGACTCCCAACTGACCGGTAACAGTCTGAAATTGCAAGTTTCCACAGTGCAATTGCCACTCGCTTCTCCACTGTCAGGTAAGTTCTCATTTTGGTGTCCCTGTCCTGCAAAAGGGCTGGTGCAAGCTCAGCACACAGATCCAGGAATCAGAGTAACAGCCGTGTTAGTCTGTATTCGCAAAAAGAAAAGGAGGACTTGTGGCACCTTAGAGAGTAACCAATTTATTTGAGCATGAGCTTTCGTGAGCTCACGAAAGCTCATGCTCAAATAAATTGGTTAGTCTCTAAGGTGCCACAAGTCCTCCTTTTCTTTTTTAGATCCAGGAATGTGGCCTTATGCATCCGAAAGTTCTGCAGCCACTGCTCATCAACCCAAACCTCCATTATAATGCGATCCCACCAGTCAGTGCTTGTTTCTCAGGCCCAAAAGCGGTGCTCCACCATCTGCAGCTGCCCCATGAACGACACTAACAACCTAGACTTGGTTCTTGCTATGTCCCACTGCAACCTGGCCTCCAAAAAATCATTACCAATCGTTACCCCATCCACTCAGTTCTTCTTGTGGATCTTCAACTACTGCAGGACCGTGCATCCTGTGCTTGCTACACTCATGACAGTAGTGCAGAGCTGTGCAGGCTCCATGCTTCTGTCTGAGACGGCAGACAGTGAGGAGTGTGCCACGGGTTTATGGGATTTTGAAAAAAGGTACAAAAATGACGGGATACAGATATTATGCTATGGAGACAGTTGCAAACTTGGGAAATTGACCCTGTGCTCCCATTTACCACTGTGCAGCTCATTTTGGCCCCATCATGCATTGCCAAAATTTCCCAAAAGACCACCTGCTGGATCATGGCGAATTGCAGTGAGATATCTGCCCGTGGTGCACTGCACTTCATTGACACAAGCTCTCCTATTGAGTATGTGCATCGCTGAAACATGGAGCCAAGAACACACACAAGCGATGTATTACGTGTGGCAGCTGTATGGTGTTGTAACTTGAGTTGACATAAGTTTGTATCATAGACATGGCCTGTTTAAAGGACAATGTGCTCTAAAATCTGCACATTTGCATGACTTTTCTTGAAATGTGTTATGCTTTATGGGAGTACACAGCAAGGTTAGTGACCCAAATTTCAAAAAGTTTTTGGGTGGATTTTTCTTTGCACCAAGCTAGAGGAAAAACTAGTGCTGTGATGTGGGTCAAAATGGTCTCAATTGGTCAGTTTTACCCAAGATAGCGCATGGCACCCACTAAGTCTTTGGGGAACCCAAATTGTGAACAGTATTTAAGACCATGTTCACTGCTTTGCTTACATAGATGTGCAGTCTGGAAGAATACAGTGTGCATGCATCAAAGAGAAAAGGCATGAGAGGAGAGGCATGAAAGGCATGCAGCCACTTTATGCTTGCAGGGGTAGTTTTAGGGAACATGCCAACACCACTGCCCATGGTGAACATCCCACCACTGATGTTTCAAGCCTGAACCTTTGTAGACCTGTGCAATAAATATGTAACAACCTACGCTGCTTGATACGAAAAGATGTATGTTTTGTACCCTCTGATGTGAGCAGAAAGGGAAAGAGCAGCATGTGTACCTTCAAGATCCAGTACGCATCTTTTCAATGCCTCCACCATTTAGCGTGGGTACATGTACCATGCGGACTGAACCTGGAGTGTATCTAAATAATTTCCCATCAGCTACGGTCAGCTCCAGGGTATAGAAGGAATCCTGAGGGTGTGTGAATGGGTTGTAGAAGGAGGTGAAGAGCTTGCACATTTCAGCAACTGGTGTTGGCAGAGTAAAGGTGTGTGTTACTGGGGTGCATTAGAGCATTGCTGAAAAAGGGTAGGGTTAAGGTTTCCTGGGCATCCTTAACTGTGGATTTCCTGATTTTTAGAACTTTGAGATTTACTCAACTCAACACTCTTAACAGGTCGACATACTACCAAGGAAACTTCACTCTTTATGAATATAGCTTTTTTGCCATTGAATTAGAGTATTGGTCTGTTGAGTTAAAAATATCATCACACTACAACAGGCCCCAGCAGAGACTAGGGGCTATTAAAAGATTACAAAATGGGCCAAGCAGATAAGGGGAAACAGTAGGCATGATAAAAGTTTTAACACAGGCCCATGTGACATTATCATAAGCAAACTAGGGAAATGTGGGTTAGATGAAATTACTAGAAGGTGGGTGCACAACTGGTTGAAAGACAGTACTCAGAGTAGTTATCAATGGTTCACTGTCAAACTGGGAGGATTTATCTAGTGGGGTTACTCAGGAGTCAGTCCTAGGCCCAATACTATTCAATATATTCTTTAATTACTTCAATAATGGAGCGGAGAGTATGCTTACAAAATCCGCAGAGGACACCAAGCTGGGAGGGGTTGCAAGCACTTTGGATAACAGGATTAGAATTCAAAACGACCTTGAGAAATGGGAGATTTGGTCTGAAACCAACAAGATGAAATTCAATAAAGATAAGCACTTAGGAAGGAAAAAATCAAATGCATAACTACAAAATGGAGAATAACTGGCCAGGCGGTAACACTGCTGAAAAGGATTTGGTGGAGGGCATAGTGGATCACAAAGTGAATATGAGCCACCAATGTGGTGCGGTTCAGAAAAAAGCTAATATTCTGTTGTGTTTTAACAGAAGTGTTCTGTATAAGACACAGGAGGTAACTGTCCCACTCTATTCAGCACTGGTGAAGCCTCAGCTGGAGTAGCGTGTCCAGTTCTGGGTGCCACACTTTAGGAAAAATGTGGACAAACTGGAGTGACTGCAGAAGAGAGCAACAAAAATGATCAAAGGCCTAGAAAACCTGATCTAGAAGGAAAGGTTAAAAAACACCCGGGCACATTTAGTCTTGAAAAAAGATAACCAAGGGGGAACGTGGTAACAAGTCTTCAAATATGTCATATGCTGTAATAAAGAGTCAAGTCAAAGTTTCCCCAAGCCAATGGCTCATTGGGCTGATGCGTTTAAGGCACGTCAGTTTCATAGCCAACGGTACACAAGGACACAAGTACAATGTGGCCAGCATCACATCCGACTGCCTATGACTGCCCTAATCCAATGGATCAGATACCCATTTTGCAGTTGGGTGAACTGGAGGTGGCCCTTCTGTGTCAGATCACGCAAAACTCAAAAGTCCCTTGAAAAAGGTAGGACAAGATGTCGTCAGCTTAATCTGCAGCAGAAGAGATTTATTAGATAGTAGGAGAAACTTTCTAACTATAAGGATAGTTAAGCATTAGAGTAGGCTTCCAAGGGAGACTGTGGAATCACCATCATTGGCCAACCTGTTCTTAAAAACCTCCAAACACCTCTCACAGATGGTCTAGGTTTAATTTGTTCCTGCCTCAGCACTAGGGGCTGGACCGGATGACCTCTGGAGGTCCCTTCCAGGCCTATACTTCTATGGTTCTAACCCATTCCCAACAACCAGGAAGCATTGGGTGCAGACAAGACAATATCCTTGAATAATGACAAGACTGGCAACACTTTATATTGGCTTCTAGCTAGTAGATTTAGCCCTCTGACTAATGTCTTGTAACACCGTCTGGACCTGCCTAGCATCAATCCCCTTGAAGATTCAGAAGCCAGGAAATAGTACAGTACTCCAAACTTATTGATTAGTTGAGAGTTTCCCAGCATGTCACTTACAGGGTCCTTAAATGTGGCTTGTAATTGCCATTAGATCTGCCATGTTAGATACAGAGATAGGCTCCAAGAAGTTGCCAGAAAGCTCGGGCCAATACTTCTTGGAAGGGGAGAAGGGAGTCAAATAAGCAGTGTTGAATTGATGCATCTTATCACACAACACAAAAGAAGGGATGTTTATAATCCCCGCAAAAATGAAAACTCAAGAATTTGTCATTCACATTTCCTCCTTTTCAGACATTGCAAAGATTGTGCAAAAGAAGGAGAGTCTGCCTTTCCTGTCCCCCATTAAGGAAGTATGCTTCCCTGTGAATGCTCAGGGAGGAAGAGCAGGTCTTTCTGTTTCAACAGACTATTTTTGAAAGAAAGACAGAAAGACAAAGCCTAGAAAAATTCACTCACCAAGTTGGAATTTTACAGGGAAGAAGGGGAAAAAACAAACACAAAAAAACCCAACAACACTATTTAGAAACCTAGTGGAACTTTCTGGGGGCTGCTGATAGTTTGAGAACTTTCTTTAATTACTGAGGAGGGAGGGAAGAGAGAAATCCCTTCAACAATACTTAAAATTAAACAACAAGACGATATTAAAATTAGGAAAATAGGAGAAAAAAATCACAATATTGCATAGAGTTTGAATAGAACTAATAAAAGGTTACGCATCTAAATGTAAGAAAAGCAGAAGTCTGGATCTAGACAGGAGATAATGGAAGACTTTAACCAACACTATAAACTGACAAGACAAAAGAGGAAGTCTGAGTAGAAAAGCATCAACCACAATACAATACATGATCAATACCACGGGTATTTGTAGCAGGTCTCATCAATAAATTTTTAGGGACTTTCATGGGCCAATTTATAATTGTGTATATATTAAGTTTCTCTCTAGTTAATGCATCCGATGAAGTGAGCTGTATCTCACGAAAGCTTATGCTCAAATAAATTGGTTATTCTCTAAGGTGCCACAAGTCCTCCTTTTCCCTATTTAAGATACAAAGCAATTTTTATATTTTCATAAAAGAATAGATCTGTTAATAAATGGACTAAAAAGAAAAAAAAAAGAGCCATTACAAAGCAAGACATCTCCGTTACGAATAAACTATTAAGACAATACCACAACAGCAATCAGTAGAGGAAGTGAAGTCTCCCCCTGCTGTCACAATTCACAGCAGCTGAACAGGGCCAAACTACAGGGGAGCTCCGAATTGGAAAAGTACTGGGGTGGAGTCCTAAAGTAACACACTGTGACCCATGTCTGTTTATCTTGCTATCAGGGCAGAGAAAATTGCCTACAGTGAGATGCAAAATCAAATCTTTCTTACAATGGTAAGATAATCCGAACGGTTAGACTACATAGCAAAAATTAGTTTGCTTTACTGTATGTCCTCAACTATACATTTTATCTATTTTTAACCACAACTTGCATAGTAGCAAAACTTTTTGTTAACTGCTCCTGAATTTCAGATTCTAACTGGTGTAACACAGTGTAATAAAAATCCTTGTATGTCAGTATAGTACTTTAACATGAGGTTCTTAACTCCTGTTAGTAAAAACGTACGTGTCACAAAAATCTAGCATTATTACAGAACAAGCAGTATCAACACCAAACCCCCGATCTCACTTCAGACAACACAGATAAGAGGAGAAAATATGCAGTTCTTTCTGGAACAAAGAGATTCTTTCCTTTCAAATATTTGGGACTCCTGAAGGCAACAACTAGAAGCCTGGACTCCGATCATATACGCTGCAGTCTCCAGAACTTGAGGACTCGCCTGCAGGGGCCAGGGTATATTGTCATTTCCATGCCCACAGAGCTGGTAAAGATCAGCAGGAGCGAGCTCAGGGTTGTTTGCGGTCTAGCGCCACCCCAGATGGCTGCAGTGATCCCTGGGACTCCATAAAGCCCTTTCGGATGCTGGGGACTGGGACGCCCCAGAGAAACACGAGACTGCTCTGGTTTCAGGCTGGCGAGCAGGGAGGTTCAGAAACCGGAGCCCAGGGGCAGGCTGCTAACCAGGAATCTCGCAGGAGAACCAGTGCCCAGGGCTCCCACGTGGAGCCAGCTCGCCCCCCACCCCAACGCAGAGAGGGCCCGGCGCCCCCTCCCTGTCTCCGGAAGGGGGGAGAGGCCGGGCCCGGGTCCGTCCCCGCCCGCAGACACATTCAGCCCCGGCCTGCTGCCCTCCCCGCACGCGTGGCGCGGACCCGAGAAACCTAGCCCCCGTCTCGGCCCCAGACCCCGGGGAGGGCGGTGAGTCTCCCGGTCCCGGCCGCTCCGACCCCGGCCTCCCCGCAACACGAGGCCTCCAGCCGGCCGCGCTACAGGCCTCCGCGCGGGCCTAGCCCTGCTGCCAGGCCTCCTCCGGCGCACGGGGCCCGGCCCGGACCAGCTCCGCCCCCAACGCCAGCCGGCGCCGCGCTGGGGCTCGGGGAGCGCCAAGGCCGGCCGCGCCGCTCCCAGCCCCTCGCCGGGGCCGCCCAGGCTCCGCCGCCCGGGTCCCCCTCGCCACGGCTGCCCCGCGCCACGGCCCGTCCCGGGCTCCCCCCGCGACCGCCCGGCCCGCGCAGTTCCCCAGGGCGCGCTCCCGGCCCGAGGCCCCGCCCGGTCCTCCAAGGCCCCGCTCCCGACCTCTGCAGCTCCCCGGGCCCCGCTCGCCCTCGCCGAGCTCACCCAGCGCCACGGCCCGGCCGGATCTCCCCGGCCCGGCCCCGCTCCCCGACCTGGCCCCGGCCCCGCTCGCCCTCGCCGAGCTCACCCAGCCCCACGGCCCGGCCGGATCTCCCCGGCCCGGCCCCGCTCCCCGGCCCCCCGACCTGCCCCCGGCCCGGCCCCCGCTCGCCGAGCTCACCCAGCGCCACGGCCCGGCCGGATCTCCCCGGCCCGGCCCCGCTCCCCGACCTGGCCCCCGCTCGCCCTCGCCGAGCTCACCCAGCGCCACGGCCCGGCCCGATCTCCCCAGCCCCGCTTCCCGACCTGGCCCCGGCCCCGCTCGCCCTCGCCGAGCTCACCCAGCGCCACGGCCCGGCCGGATCTCCCCGGCCCAGCCGGATCTCCCCGGCCCGGCCCCGCTCCCCGGCCCCCCGACCTGCCCCCGGCCCGGCCCCCGCTCGCCGAACTCACCCAGCGCCCCGGCCCGGCCCCGCTCCCCGACCTGCCCCCGGCCCGGCCCCCGCTCGCCCTCGCCGAGCTCACCCGGCCGGCCAACTAGTCTCCCAAATGCGGCGCGGCCCGGCCCCGCTCCCCGCTCACCGATCGCTGCAGCTCCCCCAGCCAGCAGCTCGCCCGCTCCTTGCCGCTCGGGTCCGGGTCGTGGTAAAGCGCCTGCACCGCCTGGTACACGAGCTGCAGGCTCGGCTTCCCCGCGCTGCCCCCGCCGCTCTCCATGGCTCCGGGTCCCGCACAGGCCGCTCCGCGCCCGGCCCCAGCCCCTCAGCAGCCGCCGCTCCAGGCCGCCGCCATCTCCTCGCCCGGCCGTGTCCGTTACCGGGAGGGGCGGTGTCACCCCGAACGCGGCCCCCCGGAAGCGCGCGGCCCGCGCCCCGCGTTCCGCCCGCGCCGCGGAGCCCGCCCGCCCAGCCAGCCCGCCGCGCGGATACGCGGCTGCGCAGCCACCCCGTCGGGCACCGCCCCCGGCGCGCTTCCGGCCGGTGTCCCCGCCACACCTGTCCCCCGCACCCGGAAGTGACCTGCGCTGAGAGGCGGGAAGGAGGCTCCCCTCCTGCTCGGCCCCCCTTGCCCAGCCCCGCGGGCCGCTCCTCCGAGTAACCCCCCGCGACTCCCCCCGACCGGGCCCGTCACCTTCCGGGGCAGCGGCCTAGACCCGCTCACAGCCCTGCGGCGCCGCCAGAGCCCCCCCTTCCCAGCCGGCCCTGCGCCTCCCGCCTGGCTGTACCCCCCCGCCCCCCAACCACATCTGGGGCCTGCCCAGCCCTCAGCCCCGCTCAACCCCCCCGCCCCCCAACCACATCTGGGGCCTGCCCAGCCTCAGCCCCGCTCAACCCCCCCCGCCCCCCAACCACATCTGGGGCCTGCCCAGCCTCAGCCCCGCTCAACCCCCCCCGCCCCCCAACCACATCTGGGGCCTGCCCAGCCCTCAGCCCCGCTCAACCCCCCCGCCCCCCAACCACATCTGGGGCCTGCCCAGCCTCAGCCCTGCTCAACGCCCCCCCCCCCCGGGTCTACCCAGCCCCGCTCAACCGCCCCCCACCCCATCTGGGGCCTGCCCAGCCCTCAGCCCCGCTCAACCCCCCCCGCCCCCCAACCACATCTGGGGCCTGCCCAGCCTCAGCCCCGCTCAACCCCCCCGCCCCCCAACCACATCTGGGGCCTGCCCAGCCCTCAGCCCCGCTCAACGCCCCCCCCCCCCCCGGGTCTACCCAGCCCAGCTCAACCGCCCCCTCCCCCCCAACCACGTCCGGGGCCTGCCCAGCCCTCAGCCCCGCTCAACCCCCCCCCCCCAACCACATCTGGGGCCTGCCCAGCCCTCAGCCCCGCTCAACGCCCCCCCCCCCCCGGGTCTACCCAGCCCAGCTCAACCGCCTCCTCCCCCCCAACCACGTCTGGGGCCTGCCCAGCCCTCAGCCCCGCTCAACTCCCCCCGCCCCCCAACCACATCTGGGGCCTGCCCAGCCCTCAGCCCCGCTCAACTCCCCCCGCCCCCCAACCACATCTGGGGCCTGCCCAGCCCTCAGCCCTGCTCAACGCCCCCCCCCCCCCCAGTGTCTACCCAGCCCCGCTCAACCGCCCCCCACCCCCAACCACATCTGGGGCCTGCCCAGCCCTCAGCCCCGCTCAACCCCCTCCGACCCCCCAACCACATCTGGGGCCTGCCCAGCCCTCAGCCCCGCTCAACCCCCCCTGCCCCCCAACCACATCTGGGGCCTGCCTAGCCCTCAGCCCTGCTCAACGCCCCCCGAGTCTACCCAGTCCCGCTCAACCCTCCCCCCCACACACACACACCTGGGGCCTGCCCAGCCCCGCTCAACGCCCCCGCACCCCGCCTGGGGCCTGCCCAGCCCTCAGCCCCGCTCAACCCCCCCACCCCCAACAGTCTGCCCAGCCCCGCTCAACCCCCCCCACACCCCACCTGGGGCCTGCCCAACCCCGCTCAACCCACCCGCACCCCGCCTGGGGCCTGCCCAGCCCTCAGCCCCGCTCAACCCCCCTGCCCCCCACAGTCTGCCCAGCCCCGCTCAACCCCCCCCCCACGCCCCACCTGGGGCCTGCCCAGCCCCGCTCAACCCCCCTGCACCCCGCCTGGGGCTTGCCCAGCCCTCAGCCCTGCTCAACCTCAACCCCACCCCCAGAGTCTGCCCAGCCCCGCTCAACCCCCCCGCACCCCGCCAGGGCCTGCCCAGCCCTCAGCCCTGCTCAACCTCAACCCCACCCCCAGAGTCTGCCCAGCCCCGCTCAACTCCCCCGCACCCCGCCTGGGGCTTGCTCAGCCCTGCTCAACCTCAACCCCACCCCCAGAGTCTGCCCAGCCCCGCTCAACCCCCCCGCACCCCACCTGGGGCCTGCCCAGCCCTCAGCCCCGCTCAACCCCCACACCCCCCCCCCGGGTCTGCCCAGCCCCGCTCAACCCCTCCCGCACCTGGGCCTGCTCAGCCCCGCTCAACCCCCCCACGGTCTGCCCAGCCCCGCTCAACCCCCCCCACACCCCACCTGGGGCTTGCCCAGCCCTCAGCCCTGCTCAACCTCAACCCCACCCCCAGAGTCTGCCCAGCCCCGCTCAACCCCCCCTGCACCTGAACCTGCCCAGCCCCGCTCAACCCCCCCCGCACCCGGGCCTGCCCAGCCCTCAGCCCCGCTCAACCCCACCCCCAGGGTCTGCCCAGCCCCGCCCTGCTCAACCCTACCCCCAGAGTCTGCCCAGCCCCGCCCCGCTCAACCCCCCTGCACCCCACCTGGGGCCTGCCAAGCCCTCAGCCCCGCTCAACCCCCCCCACACACACACCTAGGGCCTGCCCAGCCCCGGTCAACCCCCCGCCCCCACACACACACACCTGGGGCCTGCCCAGCCCCGCTCAACCCCCCCGCCCCCCCCAACCACATCTGGGGCCTGCCCAGCCCTCAGCCCCGCTCAACCCCCCCCACCCCCCAACCACATCTGGGGCCTGCCGAGCCCTCAGCCCCGCTCAACCCCCCCCCACCCCCCAACCACATCTGGGGCCTGCCCAGCCCTCAGCCCCGCTCAACCCCCGCCCGCAAACACATCTGGGGCCTGCCCAGCCCTCAGCCGTGCTCAACCCCCCCCCCCTGGGTCTGCCCAGCCCCGCTCAACCCTCCTCCCCCCACACACACACCTGGGGCCTGCCCAGCCCTGCTCAACCCCCCCACACCCCGCCAGGGCCTGCCCAGCCCCGCTCAACCCCCGCCCGCACCCGGGCCTACCCAGCCCTCAGCCCCGCTCAACCGCCCCCCCCCAGGGTCTACCCAGCCCCGCTCAACCCCCCCGCACCCCGCCTGGGGCCTGCCCAGCCCTCAGCCCCGCTCAACCGCCCCCCCCCCCCCCCCCGGTCTGCCCAGCCCTGCTCAACCCTCCCCACACCCCACCTGGGGCCTGCCCAGCCCCGCTCAACCCCCCTGCACCCCGCCTGGGGCTTGCTCAGCCCTGCTCAACCTCAACCCCACCCCCAGAGTCTGCCCAGCCCCGCTCAACCCCCCCGCACCCCACCTGGGGCCTGCCAAGCCCTCAGCCCCGCTCAACGCCGCCCCCCCCGGGTCTGCCCAGCCCCGCTCAACCCCTCCCGCACCCGGGCCTGCCCAGCCCTCAGCCCCGCTCAACCCCCCCACGGTCTGCCCAGCCCCGCTCAACCCCCCCCCCCACCCCACCCCACCTGGGGCTTGCCCAGCCCTCAGCCCTGCTCAACCTCAACCCCACCCCCAGAGTCTGCCCAGCCCCGCTCAACCCCCCCTGCACCCGAATCTGCCCAGCCCCGCTCAACCCCCCCCGCACCCGGGCCTGCCCAGCCCTCAGCCCCGCTCAACCCTACCCCCAGAGTCTGCCCTGCCCAGCCCCGCCCCGCTCAACCCCCCCGCACCCCACCTGGGGCCTGCCAAGCCCTCAGCCCCGCTCAACCCCCCCCCACACACACCTAGGGCCTGCCCAGTCCCGGTCAACCCCCCGCCCCCACACACACACACTTGGGGCCTGCCCAGCCCCGCTCAACCCCACCCCACCTGGGGCCTGCCCAACCCTGCTCAACCCCCCCGCACCCCACCTGGGGCCTGCCCAGCCCCGCTCAACCCCCTCCCGCACCCGGGCCTGCCCAGCCCTCAGCCCCGCTCAACACCCCCCTCCCCCGGGTCTGCCCAGCCCCGCTCAACCCCCCTGCACCCCACCTGGGGCCTGCCAAGCCCTCAGCCCCGCTCAACGCCCCCCCCCACACCTAGGGCCTGCCCAGCCCCGCTTAACCCTTCCCCCCCCCACACACACCTGGGGCCTGCCCAGCCCCGCTAACCCCCCCCCCTCCGGGTCTGCCCAGCCCCACTCAACTCCCCCCCCACACACACACCTGGTGCCTGCCCGCCCCACTCAACTCCCCTGCCACCACACAAACCTGGGGCCTGCCCAGCCCCGCTCAACCCCCCCCACCTGTTTGCCCACCCAGCCCCTGCTCAGCCCTCCCATCCTCTCCAGCCCTACTCAATCCTCCCCCCCCCATCCCCAACCACACCTGAGGCCAGCCCAGCCCCGCTCAACCCTCCCCCTGCAACCACACCTGGGGCGTGCCCAACCCCCAGCCCTGCTCAACCCCACCTGGGACCTGCCCAGCCCCACTCAGCCCTCCCATCCCTTCCAGCCCTACTCAATCCTCCCCCACCCCAATCCCCAACCACAACTGGGGCCTGCCCAGCCCCTCCAGCCCTGCTCATCCCACCCTCCCACTCGAAAGACACCTGGGGACTGCCTTCCCTCTGCCCCTTCCCATCCCCCCAGTTTCCCTACCCCCAAACACACCTGGGGGGCTACGCTTCCTCCCCTGCTCATCCCACCTGGCTGTGCCCTCAAATACTCCAGGGGGCTGCCCTAGCCCCTCCTGCCCGGCTAAAACCCACCTGCCCAGCTCTACACCCCCAAATATCTCTGGGGGCTACCCTCTCCCCCAGCCCTGCTCATCCCACCTGGCTGTGCCCCCCATCCCCAAACACACCTGGGGGCTGTTCTGGGTCTGCCCAATCCACCTAGCTGGCTGTGCCCTCAGTTAAGTGTTTCGCAGCCCCCTACCTTCCAAACACACACGTAACTGGGGGCTGTCCTCCCCCACCACCACTGGAACAACCTCACCCAGCTGTGCCTTCTATCCCTCGGTCAAGTCCTGCCCAGCCCCCATGCCCCAAACACGCACACCTGGGGGATACCTACTCAACCCACCCTACCTGGCTGTACCTTCAGTCACATCCTGCCCAACAGTCCCCCGAAACACACACATATACATACCTGGGGGCTGCTCTTCTCTGCCCAGGCCTGCCCAGCCCCGCACCCCTTGGGCGTTGCCTGCTCTATTAGTCAAAAACCAATCTCTGCCAGCTGCTAGGCCTGGCCTGCCACTCATCTGGGACTGCTTCTTATCCATATTCCAAGGAGTGTCTTGTTCTTGTCTCAGCTCAGACGAGTGACCCGATTTTAACAGTCACTTTCTGAATAACGAAAAGGAGTACTTGTGGCACCTTAGAGACTAACCAATTTATTTGAGCATAAGCTTTCGTGAGCTACAGCTCACTTCATCGGATGCATTCAGTGGAAAATACAGTGGAGAGATTTATATACATAGAGAACATGAAACAATGTGTGTTACCATACACACTGTAACCAGAGTGATCAGGTAAGGTGAGCTATTACCAGCAGGAGAGCGGGCTGGGAGGGGGGAACCTTTTGTAGTGATAATCAAGGTGGGCCATTTCCAGCAGTTGACAAGAACGTCCGAGGAATGGTGCAGGGGGTGGGGGGAGATAAACATGGGGAAATAGTTTTACTTTGTGTAATGACCCATCCACTCCCAGTCTCTATTCAAGCCTAAGTTAATTGTATCCAGTTTGCAAATTAATTCCAATTCAGCAGTCTCTCGTTGGAGTCTGTTTTTGAAGTTTTTTGTTGAAAAGGTCTGCTATCAAGAATTCTTACAACTACAATACCCACCTGCTGAAGTGAAGAAACAGACTGACAGAGCCAGAAGAGTACCCAGAAGTCACCTACTACAGGACAGGCCCAACAGAGAAAATAACAGAACGCCACTAGCCATCATCTTCAGCCCCCAACTAAAACCTCGCCTGCGCATCATCAAGGATCTACAACCTATCCTGAAGGACGACCCATCACTCTCACAGATCTTGGGAGACAGGCCAGTCCTTGCTTACACACAGCCCCCCAACCTGAAGCAAATACTCACCAGCAACCAGACACCACGCAACAGAACCACTAACCCAAGAACCTGTCCTTGCAACTAAGCCCGTTGCCAACTGTGTCCACATATCTATTCAGGGGACACCATCACAGGGCCTAATCACATCAGTCACACTATCAGAGGCTCGTTCACCTGCACGTCTACCAATGTGATAGATGCCATCATGTGCCAGCAATGCCCCTCTGCCATGTACATTGGTCAAACTGGACAGTCTCTACGTAAAAGAATAAATGGACACAAATCAGACGTCAAGAATTATAACATTCAAAAACCAGTCGGAGAACACTTCAATCTCCCTGGTCACTCGATTACAGACCTTAAAGTGGCAATTCTTCAACAAAAAAACTTCAAAAACAGACTCTAACGAGAGACTGCTGAATTGGAATTAATTTTCAAACTGGATACAATTAACTTAGGCTTGAATAGAGACTGGGAGTGGATGGGTCATTACACAAAGTAAAACTATTTCCCCATGTTTATTCCCCCCCAACCCCCCACTGTTCCTCAGACGTTCTTCTCAACTGCTGGAAATGGCCCACCTTGATTATCACTACAAAAGGTCGTCCGTCCGTTTCCCCCCGCCGCCCCGGCTCTCCTGCTGGTAATAGCTCACCTTAAGGGATCACTCTCCTTACAGTGTGTATGGTAACGCCCATTGTTTCATGTTCTCTGTGTATATAAATCTCCCCACTGTATTTTCCATTGCATGTATCCGATGAAGTGAGCTGTAGCTCACAAAAGCTTATGCTCAAATAAATTGGTTAGTCTCTAAGGTGTCACAAGTCCTCCTGTTCTTTTTGCAAATACAGACTAACACGGCTGCTACTCTGAAACCTTTCTGAATAACCAGGTGCTTTGTCCTTGCTCCCATCACCACAGATAAAGGGAACCTTATTTGCCTTCTCCAGATAAGATGGTGCTTTCCAGATTACTGGGGAAAGTGGTAACTCTTTTTAGCTATTGTTTCTACACTGCTAGTTGGAGAATTAATTTACTGGCTCAATGCGGCTGAGGCTTTCTGCGGGCTACTCAGTGGATTTCTGGGAGCAGTGGGGCGGTATACTGGAATGCATTTACAGAATTGGGCAAAAATGTCTCACCCATAGCGCATGGCAAGATGAGCAATAAAATGGTGTTTTTTATAAGCTTTATGACTTGTGGCACCATAAAGGCTACACTTTTCATGATTCTCCTTCCCCTCCTCCCCCCCACTTATATGTCTAAAAATTGAGATTTAAATAGGTGAAAGTCAGCCATTATTAGCGTAGTATATTCTATCTCTATAAAATCCTTTAGAGATGATACACACTGCAAAATCACTTCCCCCCCACTACAATGGAACCACCTCTGACGTTAAAAGTGGTGGCTGTTTAACAATGCATTGCAATGCTGCACAACAATTGAAAGGAGACTTGAATGACCAGTTGAAATTGCAGTGTGAATGGAGGAAAGTAAAATATAATTATACACACTCATATTTTGCCTGGTCTATGAGTCTAACAACCCTCTCTTGCTTAAACGTCTCATGCCACGATCAAATTTAGTCTTACACCACGGATATTCTAATCTTACCTCCCTTGTACAGCATTTGTCTTAGAAGTCATTGGTGATTGGTGTTCAGTGTGGGTGACACAGAAGGAGAGGATATTTAGGGGTCAGCCGGTCACTGGATGGGAACAACAGGTAAAATCCTGCCAGTCCATCAACGAGCCAGCCCTGCAGCTGGATAGGATTTTCCTCTGTTAGCAAAAGGGATATTCATGACTGTCCATGAATATCAAGCAGTGGAATATTATTCCACACCTCCAGAGTGATTAGAGACAGAAAACAATTATTTGACTGTGGAGTGGCCCAGTCCATGAGGAAAAACCTTTGTAATGGGCTGGGAATGGAATGTATTGTCTGGATATTTTCCTCAGTTACACGTTAAATGGGGGTTGTTGTCTCTTTCTGATCCTCTTCATCCTCCCCCGGGCTATGGAAAAGTATGTCCTCTGTTTCACTCATTCTGTTCATGCTTTCATTGGAATCGTCAGGAGTGGCAGTAATACATTTCAGAGGATTGCATTGTGCTACACTGTGAATGAAATAATCCTGCATGCAACAGATATATTGTTAAACACAGTAAACGTACACACTAGAGATCATCCAAACAATATAAGCTTTTTCAACATTTTCAGTGTATAAAAATAATTTGAATAACCCTCAGATCAAGGCTGGGCTTGTCAGTGGAGCCGTCTTGGTTTCACATACACTACTAAGGAATAAAAATTATACTTCGGAGGTGTCTTATCCATGGAGCCAATACCAGAGAAGAGCTGACACAGCTAAAATTCAGACTTAAATAGATGGAAGGAAACTTCCATAGTCATGACTAGCAGGATTATGTCAAAGGTTTTGCACCCAATTTTCAGATGCTGCCCTTCTCTTCAGGGACAGCCATAACGTGTTCCAGATGAATAACTCTTGTGTCTATTGCTCTTTGCACTACAGAATAATAGGTAGACCAAGGCAGAGAGGGTTCTAAATAACTGGGTTTACAAAATGTACACAAACATGTGAGCCTAGCTACATATACACACTATTGCTCTGACTGGTTTCTAAACTGGTTTCTGTAGACAACGTATGTCTACACCGGAGCTAGAAAGTGTCATTTCCAGCTGGAGGAGACATACCCACTTTAGCTCTGATCAAGCTAGTGCACTAAAAACAGAAGTGTAGCCATCGCCACAGAAAGGCTAGCTGCTTGAGTACGTACCTAGGGTTTCAGATGGGATCATATTTGGGGTGGCTACTGTAGCAACGATTCTATTTTTAGTGCTCGGAGCAATCAGAGCTAGCACAGATATGTCTGCTGGAGCTGGAAATTACACTAAAACACAGAACACGCTGAGCACCGCTAGAGGGCTCACAAACTATTTAAAGGGATACCCCCTATTCCTATTCACTACCAAATAAGCATTTCAAACCTCCAACCTGGCTTCATCCTGGACATTGGCCAAAACTTTTCAAATCTGAGTGCCTAAAGTTAGATATTTGATTTCATATTTAGCCACTTACCTAACAAGCCTGATTTTCAAAGGTGCAAAGCGTTGCTTGCTCCTTAGCTCTGAAAATCTGGTCAGTTTAGTTAGATGCTTAAATCGGGATTTAGGTGCCTAACTTTGAAAATGTTGGCCTCGTTCCTTATAAATACGAAGGGTTAGATTTAGTATGGAATATTCTATAGTATATCCTATAGTGTATCCTATTCTACCACGTAAGTAGACCCTTATTCCTGAAGTCAACAGTGACTACTCATAGAGAAAAGAGGGCAGACTCCGGCTCCACATAGATAACCACATAAAACAGGAAGTAGCAATAACCTTCACTCATGTTTCACTTTTGTAATTCTCAGTCTCCCATACCTCCAATTATTTATTGTCAGGCTTTGCGAAGCTCTGTCTCGTTTAAGGCCAGATGCTGCTCTGCTACATAGGCATAACTCTGGAACAACACCACTGACATAAGTGAAGCTGCTTTGGATTTACACTGATGTGAGACCAGAATGTGGCCTTACAGTTAGGAAGGTTTTCCTGAGATTTAATCTTAATCTGCTGTGCTGTAGTTTGAACCCATCGCCCCTTGTCCTGCCCTCTGTGGCAAGAGAGAACAACTTTTCTCCATCTTTTTTATGGCAACCTTTCAACCTTTGAAGACCACTCTCATGTCCCCACTTAATCTCTTCTTTTCCAATGAAACCTATCCAGTACCTTCAGCCTTTGCCCATACAGCTGCATTCCACCCCTTTGAGCATCTTTGTTGCTCGCCTCTCAATCCTTCCAATTTCTCTACATCCTTTCTGTACATTGGTGACCAAAATTGGACACAGTTCTCCAGCTGAGGCCTAACCAACGCTGAGAAGAGTGATACTATCACCTCCTGTGATTTACATGTTATGCCCCTGTTCACGCAACCTAAAATTGCATTTGCTTTTTTTGCAACAGCATCGCATTGCTGACTCATGTTGAGGTTTTGATGCACCACAACTCCCAGATCCTTCTCAGCAGTGCTGCTACCAAGCCAGTTATCCCCCATTCTGTATTTGTGCACTTGGTTTTTCTTCCCTAAGTGGAGCACCTTACATTTGTCTTTATTGAATTTCATTTTGTTGTCGATAACCCAGATCTCCAATTTATCAAGATCCCTTTGAATTTTAGTGCTATCCTCCAAAGTGTTGGCCACCCCCCCAGCTTTGTGTTATCTGCAAATCTGATCAGTCTGCTCTCTAGACCTACATCCAAGTCATTAGTAGAAATGTTAAGTAACACCAGACCCAGAACAGATCCCTGTGGAACCCCACTTGAGACCTCCCTCCAATCCTGCATCAGTCCCTCTTAGTTTGCAGTTGTTTAACCAGATATGTATCCACTTAATAGTAGTTCCGCTGAGCCCACATTTCTCCAGCTTATTGCTACATGTTAATCATGACAGGACAAATCC
Source organism: Eretmochelys imbricata (assembly GCF_965152235.1). Lineage (NCBI taxonomy): Eukaryota > Metazoa > Chordata > Testudines > Cheloniidae > Eretmochelys > Eretmochelys imbricata. Next base: position 356,409,619 of record NC_135572.1, read on the forward strand.
AGACGTCCTTCCTCAGGACTTTTGCTATTCAATTCTAAGCAGACTTTCTCATCAGAAAAAGATTTTCAAGATGCAAAGGGTCATGCGGGTGCAAAATGCAAAACCCGCCTCTAATGCCGTCAGTGCTTTCTGAAACATAGGCTATTTATATGTCATGTATGCTAAGTGCATGGGATGAGAGCCACCTGCCTGTCTAAACTGTTCTGTCCCCAAGCTGATACCCTTTCACATGATCTGGTCATGTAACAAATGTAAATGCTTTGGGGACTTCATTGGTGAATTTATAGACAAGCTCTTAGAGCAAGACATAAAAGTCAGGCCCTTCCTTCTTGGCAACATGCTAGTAAATTTCACGTATATAAATAAAAGCAACACGAGAACATTTAGTTCTGTCCAGGAAACGGAGGAGGAACAGGTGGGTGGGTTCTGACCCATCACACACGTCAGCACTAAAGCTGTAAACACACTGCTGTATGGGATGCTCTTTGCCCGGATAAACAGAAGAGGTCTTTGAGGAACTTTGATCACCAGGGTGAGCTTTGCCTTCTCCTGAGTGCTGAGGAGCAATGCGAGTAACCCAATGCTGAATACAAAGTCAAGTGTTCTGTATTCGCTGTCTGCACAAAGTCAGGGAAAACTGTGAATATTTGGATTTTCTGGATTAGACGTTTGAGTACTGACAGCCGTCCAGGTCGCTGATCTTTGAGCTCATGCTTCAGTCCCACTTCAGATGCATTACTTGAGAGTCCCACTGCTGGATTTTATATAACATGGGTTGTTCTTTGTATTCTCACAAATACAGTTCAACTGGTTTGATTCAGTTACCATTTATTTCCATTATGAAGGAGAAAGCTAAAACCTAGTGTCACAGTTTCAGGGTAACAGCATCCACACCTCAGTGGTCCACTCCAGGAAAGCTCGGTCAGGGCTTAGGTCTCCAGCCATCACCTGTCTCTGGCAGGGGACCCTTGTTCCACTCCCTTCTGACCAGGGACTTTAAGGCCATACAGCTCCCTGCCTTGTACTGTGATATCCCCAGCAAGCCAGTCTGCCCAACGGCCGGCACCTGTACTTTGCTCTCTCGCCAAGGGCCAGGAACAGCAGTTATGAGTCACCACACAGCTCTTTCTAAGCAAGCACATTCTAACCCTAACCCTAATAAAAACAATAAACAGATTTAAACACACACTAAGCATACCAGGAGTCACCATCAGTCTTACAGTGCCCTGGTAAAGTCTTTCCAGCCCTTCCGCAAGACTTGGGCCCCCCTTGGACAGAAGGTCCTGTCCATTTGCTGGGCAGAAAGAAGGCCCTGAGTTAGTTCAAGCTCATACTTTTATACCAAACCCCTTTCTTTGTCTCCTAGTCTCCAGAAAACGCAGCTTGAACCAGTCTATGTAAACCACCCCAGGGCTGGAGTTTCTCAGGAGTCATTTACACTCTATGGGGTAGCCGCCCCCGACTGTTTTTAGCTCCTGTAGAAGTTGTGGTTACCTTCCCCCATGCTGGAGAACACAATCGGACATCAACCCAATCCTCAGTTTAATACAGAGAGATGGCGTGGTGTTGCAAAAGCTGTCGCACCTAGTTCCATGGGACTGTCTCCGGCATTGGTGGAACGCTTTGTGGGTCCCACTCACTGCAGCTGGGGATCTGTGATACATTCAGGGGCTCTGGAATACTTCTGTTTATTCCAAGACATGCTCTTTGCTTGTTATAGTTTTACTCAATGGCATTGCTGAAAGTTTAAATAAAAGGAAATTGAATACAAAGGAGCTGATGTTCGCTATAATGTAAACCTACAAGAGCAAGGACATTTGCCGGTAGGCCTCCAGTGTCCTCAATACTCATTGGCATGGTTTGGCTTATTTCACCTACCATACAGAGAAGCTCGTGGGAGAGCAACGTCTTTGCTTTTGCGGGTTCATGGCACAAGCGTGATTTTAGGGTAGAACGATTTACTCTTTTACAGGCCCCCACGGCAGTTCTCGGCACTTCCCTGAAAAGAAGAGTCCTTGCCCTGAAGAGCTCAACAGCTAACCGGCGGATTTGACAGACAAGTAAGGCCACAGGTTACCCTGTTGTAATGACGCGGTTGCTCAGTTCAGGCACTTCTTGGAGGGCATGCGTATTTTTAATACGTGTAGAGATGCTAGAAAAGTACCAGGGCCAGATTTGCAGTAGGTCAAACATGGAGGTTTAATCCCCCCTGAAATCAACTGGGTGATCTAAGGGATGAATTTGGCCTTGTAGTTCTTATCCAGCCTGTAACAGGGTGGCCCCAAACCTGGTGTCAGGCCCTGCATTGGCTTCAGTTTCCACACTCACGCGTCAGCCAGCAGCCAACTCACCTGCCAGTGCCTCAGTGATGCCTCCACCTGTCACAACTTCATTGCCTTTCCCAAGGGAGGCGTTTACTGTTCAGTCACAAACATAGTTCAACGTCGATCAAAGCCACGTCTACGCCAGAACGTTTTACCACTGCCAGCATTGCAATGTCACGAGAGCATGTGCACACGTGGCTGCCTTCGCTGGTGGCACATTTGCATTGGTGGGGGGGTTGAAACACCAGTAGTGATCCTGGGAACCTAACCCTTTGCTTCCCTAGCTCATAAAGCTGCAGTGGGCACCTGGACAGCAGCAAGGAGAGATTTAACCGGCATCCGAGCAGGTTCAGGATGACTGTGTTGTGTAGCATTCGGTAGATAGATGGTAAGGATGTTAACCAGGCTGGATCTCATCGAAGAAAATATCCCGATCATTGTCACTGCACGGTGTGTTTTACCTAATATCCGTAAAGCAAAGGGGGAAACCGTCGCTGGCAGGGTGGGGGGAAGTGGAAAGGCCGTCTGCTGACTTTCAGCAGCCGCAACTCAAGGGCCCATTGAGGCCCTGGACAGCTGAAGGTGGCCTTGTGCTTTGACCATGCACCATCCCCAGGCAGCGTGCTGCTTTGTGTTAATTTGTATCCCTTTATGATTAAATGGTAGTTGGCTGGCATCTGAATTGTCGATTGACGGTTAACGTACTGGGTACATCTGGAGAAGGGAGGCTGGTTTTGGAGGTTGCGTGACTGTCTTGCAAGACCAAATAAATACATCTCTATTGGCACAAACCACCACTTGACCGAGCAGTTGTAAGTGATAAAAATACTCCTCTCAATCACTGCAGACCATTTAAAAAGACTGTGTGAGCTGCCGAGCTGCCCTGCATCAGTCCCAGGTCAGTGTAGGGATATTCATAGCAGTGCTCCTTGCTCCTAGTGTGGTGTGCTATGCTGGTGTCATGGGAGGGGATGGGCCTGGGCCCAGAAACAGAATTGTCCATGCTGTTTGCAACAGCTGATGGGGCCTAGGGGAGTTTTGTAGCATCTGCATTTGCCGTCTCAGGAGTTCCATAATGTCTTGGCGGATGTCCCTGGGCACCCTCTTGTCCCTCTGCTGGCCCTCCCAGTCTTTCTGCCTTTCCTCCAGAATGTGTCTTCTCCAGTACCTTGTTTCATGGCCCCCCGACTCAGAGCTCCAGAGGAGACCGGAGAACATGCCCTTCCTTGTCCTTTTCTTCTTCCTCCTGCTCAAGGTCAGTTTTTCAGCAGGTGCAGAAGGGGTACCCTCGTTGAGGCCACTGCTAACAACAGGGCAGACAGACATTGTTAGAGTTAAAAGAGTTGGCAGATAGGAAAAGAGAGAGAGAAATCTCCCTAAAAGGCTCCCATAAAGGTCTTAATAAAACTATGAACAGCATCAGACTAGCTTCAGAGCCATTGGCTTTAGGACAGGTCAGCAGTTCCCAGCATGGTGAGTGCATAGAGGGCACTTTTCAAAACCTGTTGCCCTGAGGAGATGGGGGTGGTTGGCCAGGCACCCCAGCTAATAACTGGAGGGACAGCACAGTAAATATTACCAAACTTATTACAGGCAGTGGTGATTCTGGCCAATATACCACTCCTGGGGGTGCCATATGCTGCCGCACTCCTAGCGCTGGTGGAACTCATTGCAGGGTGATGTGCGAAAGTTGCCTACTGGGGTGGAAGAAACAAAGCAGCCCTGCTGAGAAACGTTCAGGCAAATCTCAAAGAATGCCTGCTTCCATACTTCATCGAAATGGTGCCAGATGACTAATGGGAGATCTATGGCAAGATCAACGCCGTACTCCGGAAAAGAAGGGAGGTTACCACGGCCTAGCCCTACAGGCCACTTCAGAGCCAAGTGCCCTGAGTCAGCAACAAACGCCCTCTACTTCCTTCTACTCCTAATTTCAAGCACAGCATGCAAGCCATGAATTAAACATGCAAACTCAGCTCCTTTCCCCTTCTGCAATGGGTTCCTCCTCTGGGCTCATCTGGGCCAGGGTCAGCTCTCCAGGGGGTCTGCAGCCATCACGCCCCCTCCTTGATGAGCTCTTCATCCCTGGGCACTTCTGGGGTTCCTTCCTCCAGGTCTCACAAGGGGTCCCCACCAAGTAAGACATCCAGCTCCGCATAGAAGCGGCAGATCTGGGGGGCAGCCCCAGCTTTTCTGTTGGCCTCCTTTGCCTTTCGGAAGGCCTGCCACAGCTCCTTCCCCTTTGCCTGGCATTGGGGCTCATACCCCTGCTGCTGCATCCCCTCTCTGCACACATCTGAACGGACAAATTTGGAGACAGGCCAGTCCTAGCTTGCAGACAGCCCCCTGGCCTGGGACAAATGCTCACCAGCAGGCACACACCACACAACAAAAACACTAACCCAGGAGCCTATCCTTGCAACAAAGCCTGTTGCCAACTGTGTCCACATATCTATTCAGGGGACACCATCATAGGACCTAATCACACCAGCCACACTATCGGAGGCTCGTTCACCTGCACATCTACCAATGTGATCTATGCCATCATGTGCCAGCAATGCCCCTCTGCCATGTACATTGGCCAAACCAGACAGTCTCTATGTAAAAGAGTGAATGGACACAAATCAGACGTCAGGAATTATGGCATTCGGAGACCAGCCAGAAAGCACTTCGATCTCCCTGGTCGCTCGATTGCAGACCTGAAGGTCGCAATACTACAACAGGAAAGCTTCAAGGGCGGACTTCAACGGGAGACTGCTGAATTGGAATTGATTTGCAGACTGGACACCATTAAATTGGGCTTGAATAGAGACTGGGAGTGGATGGGTCATTACACAAAGTAACACTATTTCCCCACGCTAATTTTTTTCCCACTGCAGTTACTCACACCTTCTTGTCAACTATTGCAATGGGCCATCCTGATGATCACTACAAAAGGTTTTTTTGCTCCTGCTGGTAATAGCTCACCTTAACTGATCACTCTCGTTATAGTGTGTATGGCAACACCCATTGTTTCACATTCTCTGTGTATATATATATATATATATATATATATATCTTCATACTGTATTTTCCACTGCATGCATCCGATGAAGTGGGTTTTAGCCCACGAAAGCTTATGCTCAAATAAATTTGTTAGTCTCTAAGGTGCCACAAGGACTCCTTGTTCTTTTTGCGGATACAGACTAACACGGCTGCCACTCTGAGATCTTTGTTTCTGTGGTTCTTCGGCAGCTAGGCTTGTGCTTCCCCTTCTCCCCAAAGACAGAGGCGATCCAGGACTTCTTTCCCGGACCAGGCAGCACCACAAGGTTTAGCCAGAGCATTGCATGGAGCCAGCCCTGCGTGTTTGCCAAGGTGGGCTGGTAAGAAGACAAACATTTCAAAAATACCTGGGGACTTTAAAATGAGCTTGGCCTTCTTCTCCTGGTGGCCCCTGGCCTGCAGAGTTCAGAGCTGTGGCCAGAGTGGTCTTGGTTGCAAGGACAGGGGCATTGTGGGACTGTTGCTGGAGGACTGGGGGGAGGGATAGCTCAGTGGTTTGAGCATTGGCCTGTTAAACCCAGGGTTGTGAGTTCAATCCTAGTGGGGGCCATTTAGGGATCTAGGGCAAAAATTGGGGATTGGTCCTGCTTTGAGCAGGGGGTTGCACTAGATGACCTCCTGAGGTCCCTTCCAACCCTGATAGTCTATGATTCTATGACTCTTTTTACCGGTATGGGTAATGGGCGTCTAGACAGATGTTCCACTGGTAGACCAGTGCCGACTGAGGGTGTGTGGCCTTCAGGGAGGAGCTCCCTGGCAGAAGGTTGGGGCTTCCCTGACAGGACTCGAACCTGAGGGGTTGTGCATCAAAAATGTGCCAAAATAAAACAGGTTTTACCAGTCAACCTGTGCAGTGTAGACCAGGCATCTGCTGTTCCCTACGTAGCACATATGCGCAGCGAGGCCCTCTCCGCAGCTGGTGTGGCAAGCTCACTTTCCCTGACCCAGAGTCTCCTCCCCACCATCCATGTAGCTCTAACACTGGCTGCTTGTTGGTCTTGTATCCACCACCTGGGAGACAGCTGGCTAGTGCCAGGTGACGGGGGGGGAGCTAAATCCAGCTCCCACAAAGGGCCGTCCCCCTCTGTGATACAGACCTCATGCCGATGATGCCCCCCATGGGAGTCTATGGACCAAATTGCTCCATCAACGCCCGGAACGAAGCCGGCACCTGGAGCATCGCTTGAGCGAGCCCTGAGGAGGCGTGTGAGTTTCATGACATAAGTGTTGGTTACAGAGTCGCTCCTCTGAAGTGCCAGGAGTAGGATCCTCTATGGTTTCGACTACAAACCAAGTGCAATGGGTAGGATAGAAGAGAAGGGGAAATGGCAGAGGGAGAGGAAAGTAAAGCAAGACTTCCGGGGAACCAGGCTGGCCTCACCGATCATTGTGTTAGCTTTTTTGTTAAGCGGATGGAAGAGTTTGTCTAGTTTCCACCCGGCTGGCTGCTTAAATGCTATTTTCTAACTTCTTCCAGCAGCACCTCGGTGGATTAGGATAGACAGCTCCCTGCTGTGGGTATCCGCTGCTATGTAGGTGTCCGTGTCACATGCTGCCTCGTTTCATTGGCCAGCGCTAATAGTTGGCTGCAGCGAGGATAAAAGCCTACTATTTAGTGACCGTGAATGGAGCTCCTCCTCTGCTGTAGCGACAGGGGCTTGGTCTTTTGGTGCAGAAGGTCTCCAAGTCAGGCGCCCTGCTGAGCCTTACGCCTGTCTGGATGCAGACCTATGCTCAGTGTGTAAATCCCCAGCTACACGGCAGCTATTGCTGTGTCCCTGTGGGTTGTACGGGTGCCCATCATCATGGCCTCTGAGCATAGGGTGACCAGACAGCAAATGTGAAAAATCGGGATGGGGGTGAGGGGTAATAGGAGCCTATATAAGAAAAAGACCCAGAAATCGGAACTGTCCCTATAAAATCGGGACAGCTGGTCACCCTACCTGAGCACCTCCCTGGCACAGCAGGGTCCGTAGTGAACTCAATTGAATCTGCTGCTCTTTTCCCCTCCCTGCTTCTAGGAAGCTCTGCTTGGGATAATTCTGGGGGTGAGAGGGGAGCAGGGACAGCATTATTCTGTTGTAATATGGACTGGCCTTACCTGTGTAGATAGGACCCCACCCTCTGAAAGGAGCTGCTCTGTAATCCCAGTAAAGACTCTGGAAGCAGGCCCAGGGCACAGCTCCTTAACATTGTCCCATCCACACAGGCAAGTCCAAACCCTGTTACACCATGGCTGGGGCATTTGTCAGTATCAGCTCAGAGCCATGACCTCCTGTGCTGTGTAATGTAGACAGAGTGTGTGAGCTGCGGAAAGAGAGAGGTTGAGCCACCACCCTCCATCAGCATCACAGAGCTTCTCTGTCTGCTGAGAAATGGGGCAGACCCACCCCAAACTGGGGGCTATTCTTCCATACGCTATGCCAAGCCAAGAGTAACAAGAGTCAACGTCTCTCTCACCCCACGGATCAAGGAGAAGTCAGACATGCAGTCTCCTTAGGCGTTCCAGCCCTTGTGTCACCACCCACAGACCAGACTTCATCATGAATGGTTATTTAAAACCAATTTCATCAAACAAAGGGTTCTTCTAATCCCAAGAGATCAGCCACTGAGCTAGGTCAATCTATAAATCAGATCTTACTCAATCATCACGCTGTTGCCAATCTATTAGTATCTAATATCTAAAGTGTTATTAATAAGAGAAAAGATAGAGGAGAGAATCAAAATCATTGGTTCTCAATCTTTTGTACTGGTGACCCCTTTCACATACCTAGCCTCTGAGTGCGACCCCCCCCCCTTATAAATTAAAAACACTTGTTTATATATTTACACCATTATAAATGCTGAAGGCAAAGCAGGGTTTGGGGTGGAGGCTGACAGCTCGCGACCCCCTGGTTAAAATGGTCAAGGAAAACAAATACATACACTCATTGCAAAATTCTTGGATCAAGTTTGTAGCAGTGATGGAATGAACTGCTGGCTTGTAATGTCTCTGGTAACTTCCAAAACACTGGAAAGTCCTCAGTCCATTAGTTGTAACGCTCCTGTTAGTGTAAGTCCTTAGTCCAGAGATCAGAGCAGGAAAGAGGCAAAGATGCTTCCAGGGTTTTTTATACCTTCTCCCATGTGGAGGGAACTTCACTGTCCCAAACAAAGCTCCCAGCACCGTTTGTGGAAAAGTCCAGGCACAAGAGTCCAGAGTCACATGAGCTAGACACATGCCCTTGCATGCTTCGGTGAGTCATAGGTGCAGCTACTACCCATATTCTGGCTAAAACATCCACAGGAAGGCTCGGGAAGGAATAAGCTTCATGTGTTTGTTAATGGGCCATCAACCTGAATGGTCCATTCACAATGTGCTGGCTAGACCGGATGCAAACTACCTTGTGTTTTGAAATACAGGTATATAGTCAATATTCATAACTTGAGATACAAAAATGATGCATGCATACAAACCGGATAATCATATTTGATCGGTTGTAACTTTTCCATGGATGCCTTACATGACGTACCTTATATAAGATTTGTTGCAATTATATAACAATGGTAGCAACAATAATAATATCTAGGGTCATATTTTAATCATAGAACATCACCAAAGCTCTAGCTCTTGCATTTCTTTCTGGGGGAAATTCACCTCTCTGGAGAGGGCCAGCACAAAGCCTATGCAACCAGTAAATCCCCAGCTGAAGGGCAGCATAGGCCCTGTGCTCGCTGGCAGCGGAGGGGGAATTTCACCTTCTGTGCATCAGGAAAGGTGCCGATGTGGCTGTTTCCAACTGGCTCCATTTTTTATTCAACCCTGCGTTCCTTATGTGTACAAAACTGCCAGGGCTGCAGCGGGTGTGGGATGGGCAGCGAATTCAGGAACAGAGCCTTCCCAGTAAAAACAGATGCAAATCTCTCTGCAGATGCGGAAACTTACAGTGCAGCTTTATTCTCTTTCAACGAGTCCAGATCTAAATCGCTCCACTTCTGGCACCCCAGCCTCAAGGGGAGAGCTGGAAATCCAGCCAGGCTCCTGCTTTTGCCACGACTCCCACAGCTACCAGAACGGCTCCAACCCCTCAGCGGTGTCCGAGCAAGCGGGACTCTAGCTCACTCTCTGACTGCTGCAGGAGTTCCGCGGGGCAAGAGGGAAATAAATGCTGGTTTGTGTGAGGGGTAGGGAGTCTCGCAGGAAGCAGAGATGTGGAGTCAGATGGGGCCAGTTCTAAAGCTCCTTTTCTGACCATATCTGCCCTTGAGATTTTGTGCAATCACTAGTGTCTTTCCAAAGCAAAATTCCTTTGTGGTTCGGTCTCTGAATGAGTCAGTGATTGGCTAAATCCAAAGAGCTTCCAATCCAGCAAGAGGGCTGCTTGTTAACAGGCCCATCTCCTCCTCTGTGGCTAACACCTTCTTTTTGTGCCACTGCCTGGCCTCCTCTCGCCTCTCCTGTGTCTAAGGTCCATGGCCCAGCTTTTGAAAAATAGGATCAAGTGGTTCCGGTCTCAGAGCAGCAACGCGATATAAGGTGCTCCAATTATCGTAATAAATTAATGACTGTCGTTCCATTTATAAACTCCCCTGCCCGAGGGAAGAGCTCAATGTGCTGGGAATCTTCATCTAAAATATATTGTCAGAAAGTAAACTGGCAACTCCCCTCTAAAACGAGTATCCAACCCATGGCCCACGGGACAGATCCTGCCTCCCTGGGGTCCTTGTGTGGCCGATCCAGATTGTGTAGAATCTCAGCTTTCACCTTAACAAGAAGTGTTTAAAAACGTTCCTAGCCCTCAAGGCTGCGAAACAACCTCTCAAAGGTGAACTGATGCCGTGTTGTCTTCCCGAGCCCTGGTTCACGTAGCTGCGTTGCTCATGGATGGTGTCATAAATATAAAGGGAAGGGTAAACCCCTTGGAAATCCCTCCTGGCCAGGGGAAAGCTCCTCTCACCTGTAAAGGGTTAAGAAGCTAAAGGTAACCTCGCTGGCACCTGACCAAAATGACCAATGAGGAGACAAGATACTTTCAAAAGCTGGGAGGAGGGAGAGAAACAAAGGGTCTGTGTGTCTGTCTATATTCTGTCTTTGCCGGGGATAGACCAGGAATGGAGTCTTAGAACTTTTAGTAAGTAATCTAGCTAGGTACGTGTTAGATTATGATTTCTTTAAATGGCTGAGAAAAGAACTGTGCTGAATAGAATAACTATTTCTGTCTGTGTATCTTTTTTGTAACTTAAGGTTTTGCCTAGAGGGGTTCTCTATGTTTTTGAATCTAATTACCCTGTAAGGTATCTACCATCCTGATTTTACAGGGGGGATTTCTTTATTTCTATTTACTTCTATTTTTATTAAAAGTCTTCTTGTAAGAAAACTGAATGCTTTTTCATTGTTCTCAGATCCAAGGGTTTGGGTCTGTGCTCACCTATGCAAATTGGTGAGGCTTTTTATCCAACATTTCCCAGGAAAGGGGGGGTGCAAGTGTTGGGAGGATTGTTCATTGTTCTTAAGATCCAAGGGTCTGGGTCTGTAGTCACCTAGGCAAATTGGTGAGGCTTTTTACCAAACCTTGTCCAGGAAGTGGGGTGCAAGGTTTTGGGAAGTATTTTGGGGGGAAAGACGTGTCCAAACAGCTCTTCCCCAGTAACCAGTATTAGTTTGGTGGTGGTAGCGGCCAATCCAAGGACAAAGGGTGGAATATTTTGTACCTTGGGGAAGTTTTGACCTAAGCTGGTAAAGATAAGTTTAGGAGGTTTTTCATGCAGGTCCCCACATCTGTACCCTAGAGTTCAGAGTGGGGGAGGAACCTTGACAGATGGGAAACACCCCCGCTCCCGAGCGCTGTACTCTGCCAACCTCACCCCCATGTTATGTTGATGGACGAATGCTTTTGTTGACCTAGCTACCATTGGTCAGTGAGGTGGTGTTCCTCCAGCAACTGGAAAACCCCTTCAGTCGGGGCACACTTTGTCTACACTGCAGGGTTTTGCTGGCGTACCTATGGCACCATAGGGCATGTCTCCACTGCCGCAGTTACAGGGGCACAATGTAGATGCTTCCTACATCAGCAGAAGGGGTTGTCCCATCGCTATAGTTAATCCTCTTCTCTGGGAGGCGGCCGCTAGGTCGACAGAAGAAGCCTTCCATAGACCTGGCCACAACTACACCAGCGGTGAGGTCAACCTAACTCCGGTGCAGAGGGTGTACAGGTTTTCAACAACCCTGAGCGACGAAGCTAGGTCAGTCTATGTTTTAGGCGTGTAGCTCATAGTTTCATGGATTCCAAGCCCAGAAGCGACCATTGTGATCATCTAGTCTGACCTCCTGGCTGTCACAGGCCAGAGACCTGCCCCACAATAATTCCTAGAGCAGAGTTTTTAGAAAGACATCCAGCCTTCATTGAAAAATTATCAGTGATGGAGAATCCACCACGGCCCTTGATAAATTATTCCAATGGTTAAATACTCTCACTGTTAAAAACGTACGTCTTATTTCCAGTCTGAGTTTGTCTAGTTTCACCTTCCAGCCATTGGACCGTGTAAGACCTTTCTCTGCTAGACTGAAGAACCTATTATTAAATATTTGGGATACTTAGAATCATACAATCACAGGACTGATAGGGACCTCAAGAGGTCATCTAGTCCAGTCCCCTGCACTCATAGCAGGGCTAAGTATTCTCTAGACCATCCCTGACAGGTGTTTGTCTAACCTGCTCTTAAAAAACTCCAGTGACGGAGATTTCACAGCCTTACCAGATATGCCCATTACTTTGGGGTATGCTCATTTATTAGGGTTACTCTGCAGGGATCTTTAGCTTCGGTAAAAGAAGTGCTTCAGAGAAAATGGGGGAAGCTAAAAACACAAAGAGTAAAGTGCAGAGAGAGAGAGGGAAGCAACCAGCTTAACCATAAAAGTTATTTATTGAATAATAGTGATAACTACACAAGGAGAGCCTAAACCAACATAACAGTTACATTATTAAAGGTTAATACCTGAGGTGGAAAGGAAAACAGAGAGAGAGAGAAAGAAGGGGATCTCACCCACTCCAGGAGGCTTGAACTGGTCGGGGTTCCCAGGTGATGATGTTAGCTCAGGGTCCTGAGGGCAGGAGACAGGCAGAGCCCCCAGCACGATCAGTCAGGAGATGGAGTCCCAGTGGAACTGATGCATAGTTTGGATCAAAGCATCAGAACCCTTATTTGGACATAGGTAGGGGTTTTTGTAGAGAAAATACAATGGTTCAAGGAAGAACACTAGATTTGTTTATGGGTAAACTGATGACTTAAGGGTTTTCTTTAGGCTAGACAATAGGAGCTGATCACTCTTGGCTATGGGTGGTGTTTTCTTCCAGGAAGCTCACAATGCAACTGGGCCGCTTCAGTATTTTGGCTATCAATCAAGGATTCATTACTAGAATTGGTCTGATAATTGCTGAGCAGGGTGTGTGCAGGTATAGGTTCATTAACATGTGGAGCAGAGATTCCCATGATGCAGTGCTTCTCTGCTTTTCTCGTCCCAGAGTTCAGTGTGGTTCTCTGTTCTCCATTCTGTATGCAAATTGAGTTGTCTCCCTGTCCCATCTTTCATGCAGATGAGGCTAGGGGAGTGGCCTCTGTTCTCCATTCTGTATGCTAATGGAGATGTCTTAATCTTGTCACCCTTGTCAGGGGGGGTCTAGGTGTGTCTCCCAACGCCCTTCACTGCTCTCTGAAAGTTTTTTCTCTGATGGGTTTTGGTTTAAGAAGAAACTGGTGATGGTGTGCGTGGGGGGGGGAGGTGTCTTTCATGAGTCAGACAGGCTGGATACTGCACCCTGGTTCCCCAAAAACACAGAGCTGACTGGTATCACTAGGCAATTTATTCCGGTGCTTCACCACCTGGACAGTTAGGAAGTTTTTCCTAATGTCCAACCTAAACCACCCTTGCTGCAATTTAAGCCCATTGCTTCTTGTCCTGGCCTCAGAGGTTAAGAAGAACATTTTTTCTCCCTTCTCCTCATTACAACTTTTTATGTATTTATAGACTGTGGGCAAGTCACCTTTTAACCTTCTCTTTGTTAAGCTAAATAGATTGAGCTCTTTGAGTCCATCACTATCAAGTTTGTTTTCCCGTCCTTTAATCACTCTCCTGGCTCTTCTCTGATCCCTCTCTAATGTATCTACGTCCATCTTGAATTGTGGGCACCAGAACTGGACACAGGATTCCAGGATTCTGGTCGCACCAGTGCCAATTACAGAGGTAAAATAACCTCTCTGTTCTTACTCGAGATTCCCTTGTTGATGCATCCCGGGATTACATTAGCTCTTTTGGCCACAGCGTCACAGTGGGAGCTCACATTCAGCGGATGATCCACCATGCAACCCCCAGCCCATAACTGTGCTGGGATAGGCCTTGGGGTGAAGGCATACCCTGAGTCTGCAGATAGCCTGAAGCAGTGGCTCCATGAGACATGAATGCCTCCCTGCCACCTTCCCACCCGTTCATCAAACTGGGGTGCTGTATTTGGTGCCTAGATACCATGGTGCGAGGCACTCTACAAATAGATCAGATAGAATCCACTGAGGACTCTGTGCCAGAAGGTGCCCAGATACCATGGTGACAGGCAACTAGACAGATTCTCCCTACTCTCAGCATCTGCTGCTAATATGGGCTGCCAGCCCCCTATTGCTTCTTGGCTCAAGACAGAGGCCACAGCCCAGGGAGTTGATAGGGCCAGGCTAGGAGACGAAGTTGGCATGCAGGCCAGATTCCCGACCCAGCCCTGCCACCGAGCATCTTGAAATCTCCCTCCTCCTGGCCTGGTGTCTCCAGGCTGCATGATCCAAACCCTCAGGCAATTAGCAAAGGTGCTCCAGGGAAGGAGGAAGAGACACGCAGGGAAGCTGAGGCTCTGCAGGCCCGTAAACCCTGGTTCCAGCCCACGCTGTGTCTGGGCTGAGGACAGATAGTGACTCAGCACTAAGCCAGGGCCAGTCAGTGCACGCAGCCTCTGAATTAGCTGATGTGCAGCCGGGTGCACCCAGCCAGTTCCTCCTCTTGCTGTCTGCCCTGCAGCTGCTGCCCCCGGCTTTCCCCTGGAGCTGCCATTTGCTGCATCTCACCCTGGCTGGCACCCAGCCCAGCCCCTCGCAGGAGCTGCTGTCACATTAGCTGCATGGGTTCGGCTGGCACAGTCGGCTCCTCCTGTAGCTGAGTTTCTGCAAGCCTCACTGAGTGCCCAGAGCCCGCTGCAGGTCAAATCCTCGCCAGGGGTTTGCTTTGGGGCTCCCGGGTGGCAGCTGGGACGACCGATAATTTGACTCTCGGGAGTAAAGCCCAATCCTGGTCAGCCTTCGCCCCCACCGCAGGGACGGTCATGCACAGCACTCAAGATGATGCAATCAATGTGCAGAAGCAACCTACACAGAGATTTTCCTGTTCCTCAGATCTCTGTTACCAAGGGGCTGTGGGAGGCCAGATGGCCACCCGCTGAAGGTTATTGTAGTCCAGTGAACATGCCCTGTTACGTCAGCGCGACGCATCTGTCTCCAGGGGTGCGTGCGTGTCGGGGTTTGCCTCTGTGGGCTGCTCTCTGGGTTGGTGAGGGTGTACCTGACGGCATGTGGCTCTGGACGTGCACATCTCTCTCCTTCCGGTTCCTGCTTTGTTCTGGGCTGGGGAAGGCTGCTTTGTTAGTCAGTGTTCTTTCTTTTCTCTTCGGTAGACCTCTCGGCACCACCATGATTTGCACATCCTCCTGCCTGGCTGAATGGAGAGGGCTTGTCGGTAGATCTCACTACCTGCACGTGTGCACACGCGTGGGAGACTTCCCAGGTATCCTCTGGCTACAGAGGAACGCTCTTTGCTGGCGATTTGTTGCTGTTTCTTACAGGGGCGCTGGAACAGGGTGGCCGGGGGCCACGGCCCTCCCGCTTTTTACCAGCCATAAGGATGAGTGACGGGTGGAGGGGCGGAGAGCAATGAGTGGGGGTGGGGTCTTGGGGGGAAGCGGTGGCGTGAGGGCGGGGACTCAGGGGACGGGGTGAGGTGGGGCGGGGTCTTAGGGGCAGGGTGGAGGCGGGGCCATGGTTCAGGCACCTGTGGCCCCCCCTACTTTTAGGGGGCTTCCGCTGCTCCTGGTTTCTTACGCCCAGGAATGGCGCTGTGAAGGAGTGACAGGTTCATCTGGTTTCAGGGTGGATTCTGCAAAACGCCTCTCTGTCCGCTCCTGAAAAGCAGTTTGGGAATTCCCTTAACTCCTCACGCCTCAGCAAATGGCTGTCGACCTCCTGCTGCCCCCTACAGCAAGATGGGGACTCCTTTCTGTCTGTGACCTGTGGTGACAGTCCCATGCCCCCGTATCACAAACAGCTTGTGCTACAGCCGGGCTCGTGGTGTCGCTGGGGTGGCACACACCATAACTTTGTATTTCCCGGGTTACAGAGGGCTAAGTGTAGCCACTCTCTGCAGGCTGCATGGGCACGGAGCAGCGCTGGGCAACCAGCACGCTGCATTAACAGTGTTTTGGGCCATTGAATTTCCTTGGTTTTTAAAGAAATCATTTTTCAACATCTCCATCAACTGCAGCCCAGCTGTCCCCTCTACAGCCTCAGCGATTCTGCTGGCCACAGAAGGCACTGGCTGCTAGAATCACGTGCCTAAAAATGCAAAGCACTCTGGAAAATCACACCAGGGTCTTGGTGCCTCAAGCTGGGCACCCAAAATTAGGGGACGCCCGACAATTTCAGCTTTGATCGCTCTGTGCCTCAGTTCCCCCATCTGTAAAATGGGGATGGTACCACCGTGCCCCACAGGAGTGTTGTGAAGACAGATTCATTACCGGATGTGAAGTGCTCAGATACTGGGGTGAGGGTGTCAGAGAAACACCCCGGAGGAACCGGATAACTGTATTCAGTGCAGGGCTGGATGATGTGTGGTAAATAAGGCCAAGGCCTAGGCCTACACATGGAATGAGGACAGGAAGAAATATTGAGCAACTAGCCATTCCTTGACTGAGGCAGGGATGCTGTGGGAAAATAGCATGTGATCCTGTTGTTAAAGACTAGCTCATACTACGTGTGCACAAGGAGGCTGAATGAAGGTTGCCTGGGTAACCTTGTTTCTGGCAGTTCCTAACTTTTGCGTGCTTGACTTTGCAGTCTTAATAATGTTCTTTTAAAGCAGGATTACCCCTTTCCGAGCTGAGCAGCCAGCCAAAGTTTGGTATTTTCTTTGATGGAATCTTGCTTATTTGCAAAGAGCGTACCAAATCCTGCTTCTCTGAATGCAGGAGAACCCAAACCCCGGGGAGAGCTTATCATAGAATCATAGATGAATAGAATATCAGGGTTGGAAGGGACCTCAGGAGGTCACCTAGTCTGACCCCCTGCTCAAAGCAGGACCAATCCCCAACTAAATCATCCCAGCCAGGGCTTAAAAACCAAAAAGGAAGAAGCTTCCGCCACCTCCCTAGGTAATGCATTCCAGTGCTTCACCACCCTCCTAGTGAAAAAGTTTTTCCTAATGTCCAACCTAAACCTCCCCCACTGCAACTTGAGACCATTACTCCTTGTTCTGTGATCTGCTACCACTGAGAACGTCTAGATCCATCCTCTTTGGAACCCCCTTTCAGGTAGTTGAAAGCAGCTATCAAATCTCCCCTCCTTCTTCTCTTCCACAGACTAAATACAGGTTTCCACGGTATGCATCCGATGAAGTGAGCTGTAGCTCACGAAAGCTCATGCTCAAATAAATTGGTTAGTCTCTAAGGTGCCACAAGTACTCCCTTTCTTTTTGAGACTAAATACACTTCTTTGCGTAGAGCTCCAAGCCTCCAGGTTGTCCTGGCTCTCCACCTCAAACTCTCTCTCACACACAAACTGTTCCCCCAAGTACAGCTCCAGCCCCTATCTTTTAAAACCCCAGGATTCAGTTTTGACTCAACGTTTTCCTGTGCCTGTGATTTTGGGTGATAGCCACCTGATTACAATGGCATCTTTACATTTATTTTGAATGGAAGGCAACAGCCACAGCTGACTCATTACAAGGTTTAGCCCAACGCACAACAGTTGTACTTTGGGGTGTAATTTTGTAACCTTTTATCATATCCCCTCTTGTTTGTCTCCTTTCCTTTGTTTTTGGTCTCTCTGTAACAGGGCGGTCTGTCCCTGTGGGCCTGGGGCCAGCCCGCCCTGTTTGATTTACAGACCCATCTGGGAAGAGATCTAGTAATTAGCAAAGCTAGTCAGTGGCTCAACGGGGAAGGGGGGCTGGCTGCTGTGTCTGGGCTGGGAAAGAGATACAGTGTAAGAAACCACTGAGCCCCTGCAGCCTGTGTTGGGCTGGGCCCAGAATGACTTTGTGTTGTGTCACTTTGCGAGTTTTTGTTTGAATTCATAACCTGTGCCCAGAGGGAAGGGCCTAAAAGAGCCTTGGGTGTGATGTTAATGTGACAAAGTTGGGAATTTTCTTTGTGCCTCGGTTTCCCCTATGTGTTGCATGATTCACCTGTGGTGGGACAAGGGTGTTTCATCTCTGCAGAGATGCCTAGAAGATCAGGTGTGACTGCCGTCTAGCCGCCTGGACCCAGATAATGGGCGGATAGTTTGTAACTTAGCAACTGATGGCCGGGGGGCCACCTTCTGCAAGAAGCCAGCAGGCTATGACTAGTTGGAGAACAAAGTGTTATACAAATAAAATAAAAAACAGCAGAATCTTATTAAAGGGGAAAAGGCAAAATACCACATTTATTGTGAATACAGAAAGAATCCTCGTAAGCAGTTACTTACAGCTATAACATTCTGTTCAATTTCATATTTATTCACACATTCATTCATACAAACACACACACACAGGTTCTGCAAGGTTGTTATCATAGTTACCAGCCTTAGAGTTGCTCATGCCAAGCCACTGGCCAGGTGGCCTGGATATGAGGAGGGAGCAGGGCCTTGTCAAATGCACATCTGACGCTCCTGGAAGTTGGTTTGCGGAATCAGACCCCAAAGGTCTCACTTTCTAGAGTCCATTTTTATAGGAATTTCTTCCTAGGCCAGTCTATGGGAATTGCTTCATCATGCTGTTGCTGAATCAATCAGCAGATGGCACATTCCTGACAGTTCCATGCTGCTAGATGTTATCTTGTTCTTTGGTTCTCCCATCCTTGAGGCTGTTGGGTGGATTCCAGTCTGCCCTCCGGGGTCCTCTGGTTATTTCCACTTGACGCCTTCTTCAGCCGATGGACACTGGATTCTTAAGCTGGCACCTCCCTGATCATTCAGTTATTATCCACACCAAGCATCCATCCACATACATCCTGTATCTCTATTTTAATCCCAATTGTTAACAAAGCGAGATGAATACAACAAAAGGGCGGGGAGTCTCTGGGTGCTGTTTCTGTTGTTACAGAGTATTGCTTTGAGTCTCTCTCTGTGTGAGTAGTTGTAATTACAAAGAATTGCTTTGAGAACAGACTCTGTCTTAGAATGTACTAACGCAATTAGCAGCTTGCAAGTTTGACACATAGAGGGAGAGAAACAGTACCAAAAACCAAGAGACCTCTTAATTAGTAATACCCTGGAATTTAAACTATGGGGAATCAAACTCATTTGTGATTTTAATACAGAACTTCTTTAATATCATCCAACAAAAGGAAGAGAGGTGGAAGCCAGGTGAACCGTTTTGCCTGGTGGGAAACTCAACAAAGGATAGAGGAGGGGCAGCTGGGCATGACTGAGGCTGGACTGTTGGAAGCAGGACACTCTCCGGTTTGGGGTCTCGGGGGGAGACCCTGGGCTCTGGGCTCAGGGTCTGACGAAGATGGACTGAGCTGTAACTTTCTGGATTCTGTGCTAACAAAGAACTTTCCTGCACTGTGTTCCAGACCATTAATAAACCCTCTGTTCTACAGCTCTGCTGGCTGGGAGTCACTGCTGACTGTGAAGTTGGGGTGCATGACTCCCCTTTGGGGGCATGTGAGGCTTCCCCCAGGTGTCCTATTCAGGTGGACTCATTGCAGGGAGCATGGAACAGGGGGGCTGAATGCTCCGAGGTCAGTCCCAGTAGGTGCTGAAGCCAAGGGGGCTTGCCCTAGTGAGAATGCATCCTGCGGGGTATCACACTGCAGACGGTGCTGCCTGGGTTTGATTCAGAGGTGTCCAGAGCCCCAAGCCTTTGCACCCGTGACAATTAGTCCTTTCTGAACCGGGCAAACAGGCCAGCAGCAGCCCTACCCTCTCTTCCAGGCCACACTCATTCTTGTTGCTCTTCTTTGACCCCCCTCCAGTTCTGCGCTAGCCTTTGGGCTGCGGGGACCTGCACCCCGTATCCAGGCGAGGCTGAATGTTTGATTTAGATGCAGCCACTATGGCATTCTCTGGGTTATCCTCCATCCCCTTCCTTACGCAACCCAGCTTCTTGTTCGCTTTTCTGACTGCAGCTGTACATTGAGCAAAGGTCTCCATTGAGCAGTCCCAATGCCGCCAGCTCCCTTGCTTGGGTTGATACAGTCTGGGCAGAGCCCTGGAAGCTGTCTGGGTAGGTTAAATGTTTCTGTCCCATGTGCATCACTTCACATTTATCAACATTGACCTTCGTTCACCAGCCGGTGGCCCAGAGACCATCCTAGGTGAATATAGTGCAGTCCTGCCTGGTTCTGACTAAGCGAACTCACGGTGTCATCTGCAAGTGTTGCTATCACACCGCTCACCCTCCTTTTCAGATCATTAATATGTTGAACCCAGGACCGAGTACAGAGCCCCACTGTTAGCCTTGGCCCAGGATAAAAACTGACCCCACTCTTTGCTTCTGACTTCCAGACAGTTTTTGATCCAAGACAATACTTTGCCTCTCATTCCATGATGACTACTTAGCTTCTTTAGTAGCTCTGCTGCAGGACCCAGGGGCACCATTTAGGGAGGGCAGGGGGGGCTGGAGCCTCCCCCCCACCCAGTTTCATACAGGAGTTGTGCGAGCTCCTGTCAGTGGAGCTCCAAGGTGGAGCTCTTAACTACAGCACCAGGTTCTGCAGAGGAGAGGAGCCTCTGGGGCAGGGAGTCAGTGTTTTGTTTACAAACAGAGGCAGGGTGATTAAGATAGGAAAAAGAAAAGGAGGACTTGTGGCACCTTAGAGACTAACCAATTTATTTGAGCATAAGTTTTCGTGAGCTACTGTAGCTCACAAAAGCTTATGCTCAAATAAATCGGTTAGTCTCTAAGGTGCCACAAGTACTCCTTTTCTTTCTGCGAATACAGACTAACACGGCTGTTACTCTGAAACCTAAGATAGGAAAGCGCTGGTGATTAAATTAAGGATCTGGAAGTCCTTAGATGAGCCTGTAAAACAGGAATCTCTGGGGGGGAAGGGAAGGGGTTGTTTTAGAGAGAACATAGGCAGGGACTCAGAAAAAATAAACCCAAGGCCTAGTGTTGCAGAATTTCCGGTGGCCCAGGTTGAGAGGTATATTCATTCACGAGATCTATGCTGTCAGCACAAGTGCCCATATGTCAGGCCACTCGGTCTTCACCAGCCTTTGCCTACCCCTTCTCGCCTCTGGCCCTTGGTATCCTTGGACTTCACTGTAGAGCTACCCACACCCAGGATCGCACCAGCATCCTTCTCACCATGAATCTCCTCCCTACAATGGCACACTTGATTTCCATTCACTCCCTCCCAACTGCTCAGGGAGTGACTTGCCTTTTTCTAGATTGTGTTTTTCAGCTCCATGGGCTGCCAGCCGGAGCGGTCTCAGATCAAGGTTCACAATTCACTTCCTGGTTTTGCCGCAAACTTTGCAAAGTCCTAGGAATGGAATCACTTATCTCCTTGGCCTATTGCCCGCAGACCAACGGGCAGGCAGAACAAGCGATCCAGATCCTCGAGCAATACCTCCATGGCTTTCTCACTTATCGCCAAGCTGACTGGGTGATCCTCCTGCCACATGCAGAGTTTGCGTACAACTCCTCCACCCATGCATCTGCTGACACAGCCCATTCTATGCAACCTGTGGTTTCCACCCTCAACTTCATTTGGCTGCACCTCCAGACTCCCAAGTCCCTGCCACAGCAGACGTAGTTGCCCACTTTCACCAAGAGCTTATCAAGCCCATCGAAGCCTCCAAGGAGGCACACAAACATCATGGCAACTGAAAATGCCAAGTCACACCAATGCTATCTGTAGAAGAGAAGGTCTGGTTATCCTCAGAACACCTAACATCCACCCGTCCTTCAGCTAAATTGGACTATCAATGCCTAGGCCTATTTAAGATTGCGGAACAGATTAACCCTGTAGCATTTAGGCTCCAGTTGCCAGAATACTTGAAGGTCCACCTCATTTTCCACGTGTCTGAAACCTTATGTGGAGAATTCCTTTCCCAGATGCTCTGCTTCACCACAACCTTCCTTAGTTGTCCAGGACCAAAAGGAATATACGGTCATGGAAATTCTAGACTCTAAGCGAGTTCAAGGCCTCTTATCTGGTAGACTGGGAGGGCTATGGACTGGAAGAGCGATTGTGGGAGCTGATAGAAAACATCCATGCTCCAGAACTCAGAGGTTCCATCAGAAATAACCCCTGAAACCATGTTCTGTGGCCCCTCGCAGTTGCCGTTGCCGGGAGGATACTGTCAGGGGCTAGCGTGCAGCAGAACCAGTCTCCTGGCACCCAATGAGCACAGCTGGTCCAACAGAAGCTGGACCACCCCGCTGGCTGCAGGAGTCTGCAGGTTGATTCTTAAGCGCAAGAGCAGCAGCAGCCCAGTGCTGCCCAATGCATTCCTAGCCTGCAGCTATGCTTGCTCCTGCCCCAGCCTGTATCTGCCCCAGCCTCCAGCTCCTTCCTGACCTCTGACTCCCAGCTCAGACCCTTGGCTCCCCCTCCTGACTGTGACTCCAGCTGAGGCTTCGGTCTCTGACTCCTGGCTAGGCTACAAGCCTTGGCTTTGCTCCTAAACCTGCCCATCTGGATTCAGATCTAACTGGTAGGCCAGACTCTTGCTCCAACCACTAGGCCAGACAGCTAACAACTTGGTCACTGACACCCAGGGATCTTGAAAGGTGTGTTGTGTGGGGTGTTGATCATTGTAGCAGTGGAGATATGTCTGCAGGTTTTGCATCTGTTGTTCTGGCAGAATCTGGTGCCGCTTTGAGTTGGTGGGTCCTGGTCTGTGGGGAGTTTGCTTTTGATGAGCTTGGCGAGGTTGTGGGGTTGTTTGAAGGCCAGAGGAGAGGGTTCAGGAAAGATTTCTTTCAGGATGGGGGCCCCATCAAGCATGGGTTGTAACTGTTTGATGTTACCCCCTGGGGTTGCAGTGTGGGGTGGTAGGTGACAACGCGGGGTGTGCAGTCAGAGGCCTCCTCCCCCCTGTTCCTGTATTGAAGCAGATTCTCTTCGGACATTTGTGGGGCCTGATCCATGATATAATTGTAAAAAGAACAGGAGTACTTGTGGCACCTTAGAGACTAACAAATTTATTTGAGCATAAGCTTTCGTGGGCTACAATTCACTTCACTGGATGCACAGCATGGAACATATAGTAAGAAGATATATACATATATATATATATATATATATACATACAGATAAGTTGGAAGTTACCATACAAACTGTGAGAGGCTAATTAGTTAAGATGAGCTATTATCAGCAGGAGAAAAAAACTTTTGTAGTTACTTGAAGGCTGCATTTGGCATAGGCTGTTTTGGTTACTGTGAAAGCACTCAGTGCAATGGAAGGAGATTTTCTCTCCAAATCAAAATAAATGTGAAAGTAAAATATGAATAACGGTGGCCCCAAGCACACACGACGACCCTTGTACTGTGGCTCTCCAGTGTGGCTCGGCAGAGGGGCAAAAGTCCACTCCCAGGACTCCGGCTGCAGGAGCTGGGCCAGAGCTGATCGTTACCTTGTCACACTTAGCGTGGACAGTGAAACTCAACCTGGCAGTTTCACTTTGTCGGTGCTCTCACTGTCTGGTCCTCCTGCACTAATGCCGGCATTTCTGGGTTTCCAAAGCCGGTCTTCTTTAAAAGAAAAAGAGGGGACCAGGCAGTTAGTAAATTATTTTACAAAATGGAACTCCTGGGTTGCCACAGCTTGATTGGGCCTCTTTAAAGCACAGGCCTGACAGGGACCTGAGCAAATGGATCCGCAGAAAGCGTCGATCACGGATTAAAGCAGGGAGCTGGTGACTCAGATTTTCCCTTTCAGAAAAGCCAGGTACAATCCACCGGCCAAAACCTCTGTAATTACATCAGTGCAGAGTTGCTCAGGTGTAACTAGGAGCAGACTGTGACCTGGCATCTTTACAAACCAATGGGAGCCGGCCCGTAAACTCAGCACAGCAAATGCCTCCAACAAAGAGCTTGCAAGGATGTGATGTGACTCCCAGACTCTAGGAACAGCTCCTTGCAGTCCCTGGGATTCCCTCCAAGAGCTTTGGATTTGCTGTTGACCGAGAGGTGACTAGTGCCCTCTGGTGGTGGACGGTAGGGATGAACCAAAGGCTTTTAGATGGAAAAACAGTTGTGTGTTTTTTCCTGTAGTTACAATTACTGTTTCCCTGCTGCGTACAGGCAAACAACAAAATCCCAAACAGGTTCCCTGAAGAGCATCAGTCAGATTTGCTGTCTCTCTGGGCTGGAAGGAAGAAAACACTTCACAGTCTCAACTGGGGAGAAAAAGAAAAAAACCCAAACAAAACCCATTTGACATCACGGTTTTGGAGCGGTCGTGAATAGTCGAGAATGAGTGTAATGTCAGTCTCACCCCCCGCCAAGGAGTTACCAACACAAAGTTCAGTACAAGCCCAAGTCTCCCTGCTTACGCCTTGAGGAGAGACAGGAGCTGGTGTCTACAGTAATGACTACTCAAACTTATGTTCCTTTACAAATCAGTTTCATCTAGGAGTGATGACGCATGCTAAAATACCTTAATCACAATTGTATTATTATTGCATGGAAAGAATTAAGCTTCTTTCCCTGCATTTGTAGATTTTAAAGTATTTGGATTTCTTTCAAGTGAAACTTCCATTCTGAATTTCCTTGGTGTGTAATGCTTGCTTTGGGATAATTCCAACATCCCTGTAATGTTTTTTTTTTTTTAACCCTTAGGATACTTATATGTACTCTCAACCATACCTCCATCTCAGTGCAGATTTTAACAAATCTAGAGTTACAAACAGCATCGTCAGAGATGTAATATGCCCTCGCTGCTTTACAAAGTGGGGAATAAGTGGAAAAGTTTTGAAAAGCAGGATTTTAATGAACCTGGAGCTATCTGATTCCCCCTTGAATGAGGGATCACAGTTGCTCAGCTGGGTGCATGAGGGAGCTCAGTTTCCTCTAAAGCATCTGGCCTAGATCCCCATCAGAGACTGGGGAATATCCAACTGCATGGCCCATGCGTCTGTTTAGATGAGCCAAACCCTACGTTACCAGCAAGGTGCTGTAATATTTGCTGTAAGGTGCCAGCTTCCACGCTCCAGAAGTGAGTTAATTTTTCCCCACAGCTGGCCTTGACCATTTGAAACCCAGAACTGGGGATTCACACTGCTGTTACTACTGCCATGTCAAGATCAGACACCCAGGTTCAGGCCTGTTCTACTCACAGTTTTTGTGCTAATTTAGCTATGTTGGGTAGGGTTGTGGCTTCCTACCATAAATAGTTAAATTCGTATGTCGGAGGGACCTCTCAAGTGGAGGGTCTAGCTCTAATGAAACCCTCACAGGTGCTTTTGTGAAGGCTAAATCCGAATTTTAATTTGTCCTTCCTCAAATGGGGAAAGGAAGTGCCCCTTGCATGAAAAAAGCCCACGAGGAATGCAGGTTTCAAAGCCCTGGTTCTCAATATATAATTGTCCCAGGTTCACACTCAGTGCATGAGGTTTAACCCTCCCAGCACCCAGATTCAGATGGCCTGGAGCTTCTGGCACGTCAGTTCCCTTCCTAACAGTTCCATTGTACTGCACGCAACTTGCCACTCTGAGGATCACTAGGCGACTTCCCACACACCTGCTCTTCCAGAGCCACTCCCCTCCAGTCAACTCAGGAAAGCTGTTCTGTACCTGGCTTTCCCCCTGTGCTGATTGGCCCAGACTCTGCTTTTCTCACCCAGCCTCCGCTGGTTTTTGAGGATCAAGCCGGGGCAATGAGGTCCTGCTTTTCTTGGCTAATGGTTGTCATGGCAACCCCAACTAGTTTCCAGGTGTCAGGACCCCGAGTGTCTGGAACCTGCTTACTTCCCGGCGAAAGTGAAAATGAAACCAGAACAGGGGAACGGTGCAGCATGAACAGCCATAAAGCAGAAGGGAGGGAACCTCCCTCCCCAAGACTGATAATGTCTCTACTCCATTCCTGTCATATTCACTTACTCACGCCACATGCAACGTTATGTGTTTTAAAAACCACAGAGACGCCATAAAGGTAAGGAAGGAAAAAACCTCCCCTAACTTATAACACCCCACAAAGCCCCTGGCCCCTCCGTCACATGGTCCAACCTCTTGTGTCGATGCAGTATAAGAATAGCTCATACCCCTTCCCACAGGAGAACATGCTATGCCAGTGTGAATGCATGTAATTGGGGAAGGGGTGCAGAGGTAACACGTATAACTCCATTACACCCCCCTTTTTCCTGCTCCTCACCTCAACACAGGCCACAATTCCGTCTTTTCCCAAAGCATTACACAGAGTTAAACCTCAGGGCCGGGGTAGGTAAAACCGGGAACATAGCTGTTACCAGTTCCCAGTCCGCTTCAAAGACAGAGAATCGGACAATTCCTTAGTAAAGAAACATTTAATGCACACCGTGACTGGGTGTACCAGCCCTGCACTGGCTCGGCAGCAGTTAATCACGCTCTGTGGGGCAAGGAGGCAAAGCTCCCCCGGATCCAGCTGGAACCCAGATATAAAAGGGAGCAACTCAGCTCAGTCTGGGCGGACCGCTGAAGGGAATGGAGGCGTGCTGCTGGTTCCCACGGAGGGAGCGCTGATACTCCAAGATGCAGAGGCCAGCCAGACTGTGATGACCAATGACTCCCAGGCACCACAGAGGAAGAAGAGGCTGTGGGACCCCCCCGAGATGGCTAACTATAGAGGAATGGGTAGGAAGTAATCCAGGGGAACCTGATGGGGAACTGGTCATAGAACCGGGGCTTGGCTCAGTGTGTTTTGGCAGGATTCCCACTGAGCAGGTGGCAGGGAAACCCTCCACCGCTAGGGGCCTGGGTTGGAACCCGGTGGTGTAGGGAGTGCCCAGGTCCCCCAAACCCAGCTGCCACCCACCGTGAGGCAGTGGCCCACTTCCCCAGCCACTCTGGCCATGGGGCCACACAGCCCTGACGAGGAGGGCGGTGATATTGATTCTGGGCACTAGCCCCCCAGCCCTGCAAGGAAATGCTGCCTTATTGATTCTGGCCACTAAGTCCTGCAGCCCCGCAAGGAAGGGCTGCCTTATTTACTCCGGCCACTAGGCCACATTGCCCTGAAGCTTATGGTGCTCAGTTGGATTGAGCTGTGGGGCTATAATGCCTGCCCCCGTTCCCAAAGGGGAACAGAGTGTACCAGCCCTGCGACACACACAAATATGGTGAACCGTATTTGGAATACTTACGAATAATTTTAAAAACAAAAGCTATTAAGTTCTTATACAGATTCCTCCTCCCCCTTTGTTGCTGTTTGTGTACATTTAAACGCAAGGTTCCAACATACCACCTACCCTTCAGCACCCCCCTACAAACCCATTCCTCTCTGATCTTCTCTCAGGGATGATTTCTCACTCTCTATAGTGCCACCAAAGCATGCAGCTTGTGTGACCTGGATTCTTCCTAGCTGGAGCAGAAAGAAGTGTTTGAAGAGACTGAGATACCACCAGAGCCTTGTCAACAAGTCAAAGTTTGCAACTGGCATGGGCCACTGTGGGAAGACAAGATACGGGGCTAGACGGACCATTGGCCATTCGTATGTTCTTAAGTCGGGGGTCCTCGCAGCTCGCAGTATCCCAGCCCTTGGGTTAAGAGTTTTGTGACAGGCTCAGTTGCCGGTGAAAGAGAAATGTGTAGCAAGTATCCCAAGTGGTGCAGGGATTGGGATCGACACAGAAAATATCCATTCCCTGGACTTCTCTCAGACTGTCACTAGAGGGCACTACCTTCCCCCCAGAAGCCCAGCAAAGTCAGGTTAAAACTGTGCAAACCCTCCCTTCAAAAAGCGCTGCCCCCTTCTCTCATGAAGTGAGACAACAGGGTCCCAGGTTAACGCAGTTACAGCAGCTACCTGTAAGTTCCATAGGCCCCTTCGCCCGAGGGGAACAAATGCTTCCCTCCCGGCTCTTCCGTCCATAAAGCACTCCAAAGCGGACCAGACGTTATCTCAGTGGAGGGTCCCTAGTAAATGAAACTGGAACAGCGCTGACCTGTATCCAAAGTGGTACAGGGACTGGTCCCCGCCCTCACAGGGGACCCACCTCTAGATCCTGCATCACTCAGCTGCTGACTCCCCCATGCTGTCTGTAACTCCAGTATTTATTTATAACCTTCCTCTCCACACAGATCATAGAATCTCAGGGTTGGAAGGGTCCTCAGGAGGTCATCTAGTCCAACCCCCTGCTCAAAGCAGGACCCATCCCCAATTTAATTTAGTTATTTATTTTGCCCCAGATCCCTAAATGGCCCCCTCAAGGATTGAACTCACAACCCAGGGTTTAGCAGGCCAGTGCTCAAATCACTGAGTTATCCCTTTCAGATACCATTCCCTCAAAACAGAGTAAGCTGGAGTGAAGGGAAGTGCAGGTAGGGTTTATTATTTTGGTGGGGTCTGTGTATTTCTCGTGTGATTAAGCAAAGAGAGTTAACAGGGCACACTCACCTCTTGAGCACCACCTGCTGCTGTGAGCGGTACTGCAGCCTTTTCCCTGCTCCTGGCACCCCCCCACCTGGCTTGGGGGGTCTTCAGTGGCTGAGCCCTCCAGCCACGTGACGGAATCAAAATGAAACCCTTTCCGGGTAACAGAAGTCCAGCAAAACTATCTGCCCTCACCAGCGTCTTCAGCCCTGGCTCTGAGCCTTTAATTTCAGCCTTTCGCTTGGGCCTCCAAATGAAATTTGTCCCCTTCTTGGCAAAAAGAAAAGGAGTACTTGTGGCACCTTAGAGACTAACCAATTTATTTGAGCATGAGCTTTCGTGAGCTACAGCTCACTTCATCGGATGCTCATGCTCAAATAAATTGGTTAGTCTCTAAGGTGCCACAAGTACTCCTTTTCTTTTTGCAAAGACAGACTAACACGGCTGTTACTCTGTCCCCTTCTTGGGGATATCACTTTGCTGGTGGGGGAACCTGGGCCCAAAGACTAGCCCAGGTTCCAACCCAGGGGCGCTCGGCACCTCCTAATAGCCATTGATGGTCCTATCTTCCAGGAACTTATCTAGTTCTTTTTTGAACCCTGTTATAGTCTTGGCCTTCACAACAAAGAGATCCACAGGTTGACTGTGCGTTGGGTGAAGAAATATTTCTTTTTTGTTTGTTTTAAACCTGCTGCCTATTCATTTCATTTGGTGACCCCTAGTTCTCGGGTTATGAGAAGGAGTAAATAACACTTCCTTATTTACTTTCTCCACACCAGTCATGATTTTAAAGACCTCTATCATATCCCCCTTTAGTCATCTCTTTTCCAAGATGAAAAGTCCTAGTCTTATTAATCCCTCCCAATATGGAAGCCGTTCCATACCCCTAATATTTTTTGTTGCCCTTTTCTGAAACTTTTCCAATTCCAATCGATCGTTTTTCAGATGTGGGTTCCACGTCTGCACGCAGTATTCAAGATGTGGGCGTACCACGGATTTATACAGAGGCCACAGGATATTTTGTGTCTTCTTATCTATACTTCGCCGAATGATTCCCGACATTCTGTTCGGTTTTTTGACTGTCACTGCACATTGAGTGGATGTTTTCAGAGAACTATTCACAATGACTCCAAGATCTTTCTTGGGTGGTAACAGCTAATTTAGACCCCATCATTTTCTATGTACACTACGGATTATGTTTTCCCATGTGCATTTCTTTGCATTTATCAACATTGAATTTCATCTGCCATTTGTTGCCCAGTCACCCAGTTTTGTGAGCTCTCTTAAAACCTCTTCGCAGTCTGCCTGGGACTTAACTATCTTGCGTAATTTTGTATCATCTGCAAATTTTGCCACCTCACTGCTTACCCCTTTGTCCAGATCATTTAGGAATATGGTAAACAGCACTGGTACCAGACCAGACCCCTGAGGGACATCACTGTTTACCTTTCTCCATTTTGAAAACTGACCATTTATTCCTACCCTTTGTTTTTTATCTTTTAACCTATTACTGATCCATGAGAAGACCTTCCCTCTTATCTCATGACAGCTTACTTTGCTTAAGAGCCTTTGGCGAGGGACATTATCAAAGGCTTTCTTAAAATCTAAGTACATGTTGACTCTTCCCCAGCAAATCATGTTCATTGATGTGTCTGATCATTCTGTTCTTTGCTATAGTTTCAACCCGTTTGCCCGGTACTGAAGTCAGGTTTACCGGCCTGTAATTGCCAGAATCACTTCTGGAGCCTTTAAAAAAAAATGGCCTCACATTAGCTATCCTCCAGTCATTTGGTACAGAAGCTGATTTAAATGATTGGTTACAGACGACAGTTAGTAGTTCTGCAATGTCACATTTGAGTTCCTTCAGAACTCTTAGGTGATACCATCTGGTCCTGGTGACTTATTACTGTTTAGTTTATCAATTTGTTGCAAAACCTCCTGTAATGACACCTCAATGTGGGACAGTTCGTGTTCCGTTAGTGACTGTCACGGTGCTTTACTGTGAGCTCGACGTGCCCGTGGGGTCCTGTGTGAGCTGCTCACCCTGATGCAATCTAGAGACAGGAGAAGCAATGTTCCAACACAAAGAAAGAGACTGATTTATTTCTCTTTTCTCTGTTACATATGTTTTTACTTCATTTACAATAAATCAGATCCATGACAAGCTGGGGAAACTGGTGCCATGTCAATGTGAGTCATGGTCAGGTGAGGTGCGGAGAGCAAAGATGGGAATAATTATATAGACACACTACAGGCACTCAGCAAAATGCAAATGCAAAAACTCAACGCTGTTAGAAGAAACTCCACACCTATTTGCTGTGTGGATATTAGAAGGCAGCAGAGCTGGAGGGTAGGTTTGTGTAGAGACAAGGATGGTTGCACTGTCCCTCTGAGTAGAAACAGCTGCTCAGTATCAGAAGCTAAACTCTGCTCTGCAGTGATGCTTACAAAACACTTGACAATGGCTGGATAGCTGATGGGCTGAGACCACTGTCCATTTCACTGACCAGTATTGTCTGCCTCTGCTCCTGCATCTGTCTGCTGGTTCCCTCCTGTTGTCTCTTGTTGCAGACTGTAGACTCTTTGGGGCCAGACACAATGGGGTCCTGGTCCATGTCTTGGCTACTAGGCGTGACTACAAGACAGGTAGCTAATAATAATTAGCAGCAGCAGCAGCAGCATGTGCCATAGTCTGAGTCATTTGCAACACGAATGTCATTGTTACACAGGTGGGGAAAGTGACTCACTTCAGAAGGAGGTCTTGGTGTGTCCAGGGAAGGGAAAGGATCCCCCATGTTCTCCAGATCTCCAGTCTCCTGCTCTATTGTTGCCACGAGTGGACTTCCTCCTTTATTCAAGAGAATGACTTTCAGTCTCGTGAATGAAGTCACGTATGGCCTCAGCCTCAGTGGTTTGGGAGTTCTGCTGGAATATTTCTGCCACCTTTTCCAACTTCCTTTTCAGTAGTTGCCTCTCCGGGTAGTTGTCTGGAATGGCAAAACCTGTTTTGTACATCTCAGCTGCCTCCCACACTGACTTCTGCTGGTACAAGAGGAAATTTCCCCAGTGAAGGCAGACTGCCTGCTGACACTTCTTGCTGAGGCTGGGGATTGCACTCACGAGATTGAGATAAATCTCTTCTCGGTAGTGAGGTGTGCTTTCTCCATACATTTCAGCTAAAGCCAGCCTTGAAAACACAGAGGCTGGATCTTTCTGCACAGCCTTTTTGAAGGCCTCAATAGCTGCTGCCAATATTTCTTCTCTTCTGCTGGATTTGGCCCCCCACAACTGTATCTTGTAGCAATAACCAAGGTCATAGTGAAGGAGATGATAATTGGGGTTCAGAGAGATTGCTCGCTCTAGAATAGAAATTTTTTTTCCTACGAATTCCCGTTCAAAGAACTTGGCTGCATGTCTCAGGACCTCAGGGTCCAGGCTATTCTGAACAACATCTTCTAAGAGGGCTTCGGCTTGCTGTCTATCCGATTTCTTAAGGATCTCGGCTAAATACACCTTAGCTTCATAGTTTTGCTGCTGTTCAGGGATAATGTCTTCCAACTTCTCTCTGGCTTCATTCCAAGATGTAGAATTGTATGAGTGATCCCATGATGCAAAGGCTGCGATTGCCAACCCAGCAAGAAATTCCCCATTTGCTTCGTCTTCTCTTAATGCCATTTGGAAACACTCTGTGGCTTCTTTGCCATTGCGGAAGCCTGCTGCCAGGAGAGACCAGCCTTTCTGTGCATGTGTCTCAGGGATCTGAGCTGCATGTGGAGAGCGGCTCTTCAGGGAGCTGCAGATCTTTCTGACCTTGTCCAGGTAAAGTTCAACCAAATCATAGTGGGCCAAGTGATAATAGATCCAGGCGTAGTTTCCGTAAATGACCAGGACCTGCCGGGGGAAGTTATCTGGATGATCTCTTTGCAGAATCTTTTCGGCTTCTCTCAGGCTTTGCAGAGCGTCTTCATATTGCCCTTGCAGGTGGCAGAGATAAGCCTGCATGGCAAGGAGCGTGGGCTGGTTCTGGTAGTGAGTGTGGGCGATCCTGAGAGCCAGAGTTTGGAGGAGGTGAACTGCATCTACCTGGTCTCTGATTTCAAAGTTCCAGGTGAAGTGGCACTGGAGGGCCTGCAGCTTCTCCTTCAGACGCAGGGTGCTGCAAAGAGAGGGGAAAATGAGACTCCATCTGGGCTGAATGAATTTCCACTACATGCTACAATGATGGGGCAGTGATTACAGAGTGACAGGGTTTCTTTCTGGTTAAAAGCAAATTGCTAAGTGGCAACAAAGAACTAAGCCTGGATTTCAGTGTCCGACGTCCTCACTCTCCCATGCATGGGACCAGTATGAATGGGTTGAATCTAACCTTTGTGAAATCCTCTTAGTACTTCCTGTGTCCTAGAAAGCAACACTGCAAAACCCCATGACTCATTGCAGTAGATGCAGCCTGTGGTATTTGTTATGTCACAGAAAGCTCCCCGCTTTGTAACGTCAGGAGAATTTCTCAGGGGGGAAATAACAATGTACAAAACATTTGTTCAAAATGTGTTTCCCTGTTTGAATGCTCCTCCAGCACCAGAGCTGCTAAGTGAGAGTATTTAGAAGTGACTATTTTGTTGTGCAGTTCACCTTTAGGGCTGAAGCTAGCTATTAACTGGAATATTTGATGCGTGTTATTCCAAGCCAAAATGTACATCATGATGTCACAACACAGAGCCCACAAAACAAAGGGATTTCCCATGTAAGAACTTGGTGAATCTGGAGCTAAGGTTGCAAATGCAGTATGGACCAATAATGTAAGGTATGGGGGTTAACCTTAATAGAAACGTAACTTTTAAGGAGCTGACATCTAGAAAATTGAATCTTCAGGGTGCACTTAAACCCCCTCAAACATTGGAAATCATCTGGCTGCCCACTGGGGTCATTTATGTCCTGGGATACGTATATGTGTGTGTGGAGAGAGAGTCTCGCACTGACTTCAATGGGGGCCATTTATCCAAGGAGACAGGAAGGGCCTGACTCTCATTTACACAAAGGCTAGTTCCCAGCACGCTGGCAGCGTAAAGCGAGTGTAAATGGAAAGGCCCCTTCGCACGGCCAGGGTGCTGTGAAATGGCCGCAGGGTGTGTCTACCCTGCAGTGAGAGGTGGGACCGTAGCATGGGCTGCCCTACCCGCACTAGCTGTAACCTAGATATCACAGCTAAAAACAGCAGTGACGCTTGGCGGTGCAGGACCTGCAAGCCCATCTGGCCCCCCAGGTACGTACTTGTGTTTCTAGCCCACATCCGGGTCTGTGTCTCTGCGGCTTCACTGCTCGTTTTAGTCCCACTAGTTAGATTAAAGCTCGCACGCGGATGCCTACCTGAGCTAGACACACCTGCGACTGCACTGTAGCCATAACCTTAGTATCAGTGGGAACGGGGCCCACTCTAGTCAGTAGGCAGGAGAGAAATGTAATGGGGAGATTCTGAGGGTCGGCAGAATGTAAATATTCTGTCTCCGGACATTTAATTGAGACAATCGAGGCCTGTTACACCCCTCCCCCTGCTGTGCATCCTGCATGCAGATGTGGTTGCCCCATCTCGAAACAGATAAATTGGAATTGGAAAAGGTTTAGAAAAGGACAACAAAAATGATTAGGGGCATGGAACGGCTTCCATGTTAGGAGAGATTAATAAGACTGGGACTGCTCATCTTGGAAAAGAGACGACTAAAGGGGGATATGATTGAGGTCTATACTGTCATGACTGGTGTGGAGAAACTAAATAAGGAAGTGTTTTTTTGGAACCTGAAATATCGTCACCCTGGAACAAGCACCACACTGAACAATAGAACAATCCCCCCCCCGCGTCTTGTTAGACTCACAGGACTCCCCCTTTCTGCCTTGCTAGACACATAGCCGCCCCCCCCTCCGCACTCCCTCCAGCTGTCCCTGCGCTCTGGTCTGGTGCCGGTGCCTTGCGCTCAGGGTGGTGCTGGGGGGGCAGTGGGGTGACATGGTCTCAGCTCCAGGCTGAGCATTCACAAGAGCCCCCCGCCCCCCCTTGCAAGCAGCTGGTTCCCCTCCCTGCAGCCTCCCCCGCGCTGTAGCTCCGGGCTCCTGCTGCTGCTGCCTTTTCTCTCTGCAGTTCCTGGGCTGGTCCCATCCCACCCCCCCGGCTGCCCCTTGGCTCCAGCTCCCCAGGGATCAGAGTTAATCTCCCCCCCCCACCACCCGCAGCCAGGTTTCCTGAGCTGTAGCTCTCGAAAGCTTATGCTCAGATAAATTGGTTCATCTCTAAGGTGCCACAAATCCTCCTTTTCTTTTTGTGAATACAGACTAAGACGGCTGCTACTCTGAAACACAACGGAGAGGGGGGACAGGGCTGGGGGGGCACTCTCTTACCGACTCCTCCGTTGATGCGGAGCGAAGCCGGAGTGACAGCTGGCCAGAGGGGGAGCTCTCCGTGAAGGTAGAGCGAGGGGAGCTCGCAGGGCGAGGTGCCAACAGTGACCTGCACTAGCCCTGAGAGGCACCAGCCTGGAGAGTCAACAGGACGCAGAATTACCCCAGAGTGACCCCGCCCCAGAGCTTTCAAAGCCGGAGATTTACAGCCCCAGAAATGCGCAGAGGGGGGCGGAAAGCTGTCTGACTTTAGCCCTGGCTGGAAATGTCCCCCCCGCCCAGCGACCCCAATGCTCCTACCTCATTGCGATCCGCTGAGTCCCAGCCCGGCCAGGGGAGGTGACGGCTCCTTTCACTGCCCCGGGTTTCTTCCCAAGGTGTGGACGTGCCCGGTTCTGGGAGAGACCCGAGTTCTGCCCGGGCAGGCTGGACTGTGGCCGCCCGGACGATGCTGCCCTTCTTATGCAGGGCGGGTTGCTAGCTGGGGATCTCACGGGTTTGGCTGGGGAGCTGCATTTCCCCGGAAAGCGGGAGTGAGCAGGGGAAAAGGAAACCGAAACTTAACTTTCCCTTCCACTTGTCAGCTTCAGCGTCCCCTCAGCCTGAGTCGCCAGCTGCAGCCCCCTGGTGACATGGGACTAGTTATGGGCGGGGGGGGGGGGGTGGGCACGTACAATCCTGGCCCGGGCTTCCCAGCACACGGCCGGGGTCACTCACCATCACCGCGCCGCGGGCGCTCCCTGCTACGCCCCCAACCAGCTCCGCAGCCCCCTGCCCCGAACCGGTTGCCCGCGTCCCGGCCCCGGCCAGCCCTTCCCCACCACCGGGGGGTGTTCGTATCGCCCTCACGCACTGCCAGGGCCCTGCCTGGGGCACGGAGCAGCGAGGAGCAGAGGGCGATGAGGGAGGCAGGGCAATTAGCCAAAGGTGAGAGCTTTGTACCTGCTCCCCCAGGTCTCCTCCCCTCCCCGAACCCTCCCCCAGCTTTATCCGCGCAGGGTGCGACTTTCCAAAGGCCCCCCCCTCCGGTTTAGACACCCAGGCCCCATTGGCTGCCAGCGTGATCCCTGCTCCTTAGTCACTTGGGCACTTTTGAAAATGCCTCCCCCACATACAAATTCAACCCTCTAAAGTGAGGAAATAATAGTCAGGTTGTGACGTTATTGACATGACCTGTGACCCTATAAAGATCATTGTTGCAACCACTGTTATATATTTGCAGCAAATATTGTACAGAGGTTGTGGTGTGAGGTGTCTATGGAGAGGTTAGGGTTGGCTGGGTAGGATTATGCTGTCTGTATGGGTGTATCCTTGTTGTGGTTGAAGTGATGAACATTAGCTATGTACTTGTATCTCAATGTGCTTGATTCTAAGTAGCCTCAGGGAAGCATTTGGTCAGCTTCTTGAGAAGGCACTATTCTCAATAAGTGCCCAGTCAAGAAACGCTTAAGTGACAGTGGACCTTGGGAGACTCCAATTCACATGAGAAGTCTTCCTGGGAATGTTCAAGGTAGCATGTGAGCAATGGCTGCTCTCCCTGTAAAAGAATTGAGTCATGCAGGGACATGTGACTTGCCCAAGTGACTCCAGACGCCATCTTGCTGCTGTGATTTTCCACAGTAAGAACAAAGGGGTGTCCTTCCACATGGCAGAGGATATAAAAGGCCCTGGAAATCCCTCCATTTTATCTTCAATCCTGTTTCTTACCTTTGGAGAGACTTTGCTACATTGAAGCTCTGAACAAAGGACTGAATGACCCATCCCAGCTGGGGATGTTCTGCAGAGACTTGATTTGAACCTGCCGTTTATTCCATCACTGCGACATGCCTGAACCAAGAACTTTGCCATCACTGTATGTCATTGATTCCATTTAACCAATTTTAGCTCTCATCTATATTTCTTTCTTTCAATGAGTAAACTTTTAGATTCTAAAGGATTGGCAACAGTGTGATTTGTGGGTAAGATCTGACTTGTATATTGACCTGGGTCTGGGGCTTGGTCCTTTAGGTTTGGGAGAACCGTTTTTTTTTTATTGGGGTATTGGTTTTCATAACCAGTCGTCCCCATAACGAGTGGCCCTGGTGGTGATACTGGGGAACTGGAGTGTCGAAGGGAATTGCTTGTGGGACTTATGGTTAGCCAGTGGGGTGAGACCAAGTGATCTGTTTGGCTGGTTTGGTGTGCCTTAATAGTAAAGGAAACCCAACCTTGGGCTGTAACTGCCCTGCTCTAAGGAATTTGTCCTGAACTGATACTCTCCGTCGTGTCCCGCCAGAGGCTGCATCGTTACCCAGGTTCCCTGTGCAGCCTCATCTCTTCCCTTTGTACTGCCGCATGCTGGTGCGCTCCTCAATGAGACGATCGCGTTCTATCTCCGGGGGGCCCCTGCCTGGTTCACTGCGCTGTGGGGACAGTGTGGGGGTCTCTTCTGTTCCATCCTACATCGGTTCTTACGCTCTGCTCCTCATTGCAGTGTCTAAGCGCTTTCCAGCTGTGCATTAATTACTGTACCTTAGAGACTAACCAATTTATCTGAGCATGAGCTTTCGTGAGCTACAGCTCACGAAAGCTCATGCTCAAATAAATTGGTTAGTCTCTAAGGTGCCACAAGTACTCCTTTTCTTTTTGCGAATACAGACTAACACGGCTGTTACTCTGAAACCTGTCATTAATTACTGTGACTCACACCTGTCACATGTTTGGTTTCTCGTCTCCCAGAGGGAGAAGCGTCTTTCCAGAGGGTTTTTTAAATATACATTTTGTTTTGTTTCAGAAGGTGGAGGATGTAAAGGGGGGAAGGCCGGTGGCTAGTTGCCATTTCCTTCTCACTAATAGGGAGGAGCTGGCTGTGAATCTGAAGGTGGAAGGCAACATGCGTGAAAGTGACTACACAGCGATAAAGAGTTTGTGATCCTAGGAGAAGGAAGCAGGGGGAGCAGCAGCATAAAGACAATACACTTAAAAAGCCGATTTCAACAAACTCAGGGAATCGTTTGCCTGGTTCTCTGCCCTCGATCGGTAGGGGGGACTGTCCCATCATTGAGGGGTGAGGGGGGAACAGCCAGCACCCTAGGGCCACATCTAGAGCAATTTATTTAAAGGGGATGCAAAGCCGCGGTTGCTTTTTGTTGGGGGGTGTCGGTGCCTGAGGCCTGGGCTTGCGAGGGTTAATGGGCCCTGACCAGCTCCCAGCTTATGAGCTCCTTGCTGGAGATGCATAAAGAGCTCCTTAAAGGGACAAATCCCATCATGTCCCGTGTGCTCCCCAGCCCCGGTCATCCGAGGCTCTCAGAGCAGCCCGAGGCCTTGCCAGCCGAACGCATTCTCCCCAGAGTGAGGCAGGCTGGCAGGGGGTGGGGCCTCACCATAGCCTGCTGTGTTTCCGGCCCAGCTCTTTCTGATTCCTCACGCTCCCTTTAGGTTTCATTTCTCTGCGTTTCAGCTTCCTGATCTCTGTACAAAGAGCTGGCAGGTGCCCAGGACGGGGAGGGGGGGCAGCAGGAGAGACATCACCCACCCTTCCCCTCTGAACATCCCCCTCCCCACACCCCCCTCCTGCGAACACTTGCACGACTCACATGCATGCCCCTGTGAACACATTCCCCCCCCCTCACCCACACTCCCCCCACACTGCTGTGCTGGGGCTGATCCTGGCTCTGTGGGGCCCTGCAGAGGGTTGCAGGGGTTGGGTGGCATAGAAGCCGGGCTGCGTCTGCCCCTCATGCCTGGTCTCTGTGCAGGGTTGATTAACTGGGGTGTCCAGCTGGTGGGAGGGAGCCGTGTTCCCCATGGGCTGTTAACCCTCCGAACCCCTTCCTGTTGTCAGCTCCCAGTGGCTATGTGAGCAGGGAGTGACTGAGCTCTCCTCTAACATCTAGTGATGGGCTGGGGGAAAAAGACTTCTGTATTTACATGAGTACATAAAAGGTTGTTACAAGGAGGAGGGAGAAAAATTGTTTTTCTTAACCTCTGAGGACAGGACAAGAAGCAATGGGCTTAAATTGCAGCCAGGGAGGTTTAGGTTGGACATAAACTTCCTACAGTTGCTGTAACTACAGGGTTTGGCAGCTCCCTGGCACGGTGAGTCGCTGCTGCCCAGAGCACAAGACTAGGAGCAACGTCCGGGTCAAATTGTCATACAGACATCCACCTTTTACCAAAAAAGCCAAAGAAACAACAAAAAAGATAAGAACGTTCAAAGCACCTTATTTGTGTTTCTATTGCATTTGGGTCTAGTAAACAATAGAGACACCTGTACATTGTTTTTATTATTGAGTCTGCAAAATACAAACCCTACATTTAGATAAATTACAATGGCATGGATGTGTCCATGTGCATATTTGTTTGTTTTTCCTAAAGTTAATTAAGTCTTTTAGGAAAAATTGTCAGAGCAGCCACCAGCAAGAGTTGGTGGCTGCACGGTGGCCACCAAAAATTTTTGTTGTGAGAAGACAGAGCTACTTGATGCAATTGAGAGTAGCTGTTCTGTTAAGGGGTCACTAGGGCTGAAATCACTGATGATGAGCTCTAGCTGCCGAGCCATTGACCTGGTGAAGGACAGTGGTGCAGGGAAAGAGAGCGCCCGAGCAGTGAGGTTTCCCGCTACCCACCGAGCGCTGGGTTCAGTGGTGGGACCTGAGAACGTGGCATCGCAGAGAGCAATGGGTGGCGGCAGAGAAGCAGCAGCAGCGCCAGGGTGACCGATGGTGGCAGAGGGAAGGGTGGCAGCAGGGTCCGTTGTGCTCGATGCACGTCCTGGATGGGGGTGGGAGGCGAACCCACATGAAGGCCCCTCTGAGCTCTGGGTCTTTGCTGACCAAGGACAGCCAACTGTGAGTGGGGTGCAGTGGTGGGAGAGGGGAGCGATGTGCTAATGGGACATTCATTCCTCAGACTTTCCCACCAGCAGCTGGGAAACTGAGGCAAAAGACACTGCCCTGTGTTAAAGGGGAAAGGGACTGAAAGGCAAAGGAGGAGTGTGTGTGTGTGTGTGATAAGAAAAGAGATCCTTATGCTTTCAGTCTCCCTAGGTTCGGCCTCCCTGTCCAGCGTCTGTCATCTGGAAGGATCCCTTCTCCTGCAAAGAGGACCCCTCCCACCCTAAATAATGAGGAGTCAATCAGTAAAGGTAAAATCAAATAAAGTGTATTGAAGGGTTTATAACAAAGAGTGGGACAAATAAGAAGGGGAAAAAAGAGCAAAATTGCGCAATACAGTGATTACCCCCAAACTCAACCCTACAAAACAGATATAAAAACCGTCTTCACAGATCAAAGCGACAGCAGGTGCTTGGGACCTCAATCCTCTGGCTAACGGCAAGGCTTTGGAGAGGAGCTCCAAGGAGTCCCTTGATGTTCCTTCGTGGCCACAGGAAAACAGAACAAATGGTACGCTCAGGAGCACAGCAATGGACGATGACAAAGGTAAGTGCTGTTTCTTCTCCTCTCTTCTCTTTAGAGGTGAGGAAGCTGTTGGAGGAAAATCCCTAGGATGGATAGATGTCTGCAGGTAAGACCCACGACCCGTGACCGTCCCTGGCTGCCACTCAGTTGGACAGCCCTGAGGCCATGTTCGGGGCAGCTTTTTATACACTGGCCCGGGAAACCCCTTAGAAAAGGCGGGAAGCCCCTTCTGGGAAACCCCTTAGGAAAACCAATTCTGACTGGAAGTTGTTTACAACTCCAGGAGAAATAAAAGAGCGGGAAAATGGACCTATAGCTCACGTGGGCATAAAATTCCATTTTGAAACCAACATGGATTCCTGTAGTCACAAAACATACGAAAACGAACCCACCTAACAAAAGTGTGCTGTGGGGTTGGCTTGGCTTATGATCACATGTGTTTGAATGTGGTTGTGATGTTTTCCCAAACTAATGCTGGGTTCCCTTTCCCTTTCAATAGCAGTTCTCTTTTGTAAAACACAGAGTCAGTGCCTGTGAGTGGGGACGTATTGTCTCTTGGAGGCGCCCGGGGCGGCGTTAAGTTTTCCCAGATTACTGCGGTGGGGGGGCTCGAGCCAGATCTTTGTGGCAGTGTTAGGAGGAACCCCTAGATATTGAACCTGTGTGGGTGCTGCTGACTCCACCATGCAGAAGGGTGAAGTTACATTGTGGTGGGCCACGCCTAGAGGTGCCACTCAGGTCAGGGCCTGTTGTATTAATTTAGATGGGCCAAAGGTGTTAACTACGGCTGAGGGAATTCTACACCAAAAAAATAAAAATTCTGTGCACAGTATTTTAAAATTCTGCA
The DNA here is from genome assembly GCF_965152235.1 of Eretmochelys imbricata. Taxonomy (NCBI): domain Eukaryota; kingdom Metazoa; phylum Chordata; order Testudines; family Cheloniidae; genus Eretmochelys; species Eretmochelys imbricata. The sequence goes on from NC_135572.1 coordinate 356,450,413, forward strand.
AATTTTATTTGTTAATAAGTAAATGTGGATGCTCCAGTGTGGCAGTGGGGAGCACAGGCCACTGGCTGCACGGAAGTGGGAGATCACGCTGCAGGACCCCCCGAGCCTCCAGGACAGGACTCGGCAGTGAGGTTGCTCTGGAGTCTGATACAGCGCAAGGGCTGGACCTCCCCCGAAACTCCCAGGGCCCTGCCCCTCTGCACCAGGCACACCAGGTGTGGGCAGGCAGGCTCAGCCCAGCAGGATCCAAGTGTGGAAGGGCTTAGTGTGGGGGGCAGGGGCATGTTTTCTGCACACACAGTGGTGCAGAATTCCCCCAGGAATAGTAACATAACCCAGTCACTGTCCAACACTGACCAGTTGGAAAAAGGTCCAAGGGGTGGTATTCAGGGACCTCAGCCTGCTTAGTACTGTGGCAAATGCTTCCAGCTCTGGTGGGGCCTGATGTTTACACAACCGCTAGAAACGTCCCTGCTTTGTGTGTCTGAGTGGAGATAAGATCAGGAGGAGGTGCGTGGGCCAGAAGAGAGAAGAAACTCTGGTTATTGCAGATATCTAGAGGGAGACCAAGTCCTGTCCCTTATCCAAAAGGCCAGACCCATCCTGCCTTCCTCTGAGGGTCCCCTTCTCTCCTCCACTGGGATCTGGGCAGTTCAGGACACAGTCAGAGGGGGGCTGGATGGACGCCTCTGTGCAGGGCCAGGATTGGGACAGAGGAGACACACATAGAACTGCATGCTCAGGAGAGTTTATTCTTGTTGTGGACTGCAGCCACTGAGGGGAAGGGGCAGGAGTGTAACTAGAACAGACAAACTTCGTGGAAGAGAGTTTGCAGCTGGGGAAGTGAGATCTGGTCTCTCAGGGAGGGAGAGGACTGTCCCTTGATGCAGCAAAGGCATCGGAAAGCCTGGGACCTTGTCTGATCATGCCCAAGGAGCCCAGTTCTTTTGCATCCCAGGCGCTGAGCTCCCCCTTCAGGCGCAGGCGAGCGACTCTCCTCGCCAGGGTCGATACTTGCAAACGTAGCCGTTTTTCATATGACAGTCTTTATTATTCCAGTTCTTAAAATCTAGAAGGCAAAATAGAAATCACTGGGGCAGTGGAAGGGCGAGTGGGGCCATTCCTGCCCTTACAGTGATGTCCCTCCTCATTGCACACTGCTGAGAGAAGACCCCAGCTCCTGTGCATGAGGCTGCGAGGATGAGGAGGCTGGAGGCCATGTGCATCAGACAGGGACAGGCTCCATCGTTCCATGAGGGACGCTGTGTCAGAGTGACAGTGGAAGACCCTTGTGACATTGCACCCCATAATGCTTTATGGAAATCTGCTTATGAAAGTAAATAGGACATAACTGGAATATATTTTATGCTAGATAGGCCACGTAACATATCTCTGCAAAGGTTATGGTCTACTGAATATATCTGTATGCATGTATCATTTTTGTACTCAAAGTTATGAATATTGGCTGTGTACTTGTTTGATTTTAAGTAGCTTTAGTAAGGCATTTGATCAGCTTCCTTAGAAAAGAATTTGCAAGTTAAGTGCCCAATCAAGAAACACTTAACAGACAATGGATTTTGGAAGACTCCAATCCACATAAGAAGTCTACCTGAGGATGTTCAAGGTAGCATGTGAACAATGGCTGCTACCTGTAAGTTCTGAGTCATGCATGGACATGTGACTTGCCCATGTGACTCTAAAACTCCTGTTTGTAGCTGGATTCTACATAGGGGGAGGGATGGGTGTCCGTCCATAAGAGAATCTATTTAAACCCCTGGGAAACCTCTCCATTTTGTCTTCAGCTGGCTCAAGAGATAGCCTCTCCACCCCAAGGGATACCTGAAAGAAACTGGAACAAAGGACCGTAACCATAGGGGTGTGAGTGATTGCTGGACCCAGACTAGAAGGAGCCTAGTCTGCAAAAGAAGCTTACTGGAACCTCCCTGAGGGTGAGGTTTCATCTGTAATCACTTTCTTACTGTATTAGGTTTAGACTTGTTTTGCTTGGTAATTCACTTTGTTCTGTCTGTTACTACTTGGAACCACTTAAATCTTACTTTTTGTATTTAATGAAATCACTTTTTACTGATTAATTATCCCAGATTATGTATTAATACTTGGTTGGGGGGGGGGAGGGGGAGAAACAGCTGTGCATATCTCTCTAACAGTGTTATAGAGGGCGAACAATCTATGAGTTTATCCTGTATAAGCTTTAGACAGGGTAAAACAGATTTATTTGGGGTTTGGACCCCACTGGGAGCTGGGCATCTGAGTGTTAGAGACAGGAACACTTCTTAAGCTGTTTTCAGTTAAGCCTGCAGCTGTTGGGGGACATGGTTCAGACCTGGGGCTGTGTTTGCAGCAGGTAAGCATGTCTGGCTCAAACCAGGCAGGGCATTGAAGTCCCAAGCTGCCAGGGAAAACAGGGGCAGAAGTAGTCTTGGCACATCAGTTGGCAGCCCCAAGGGGTTTTCTGTGATTCAACCCGTCACAACCCTCTTCTATTGTGTTGGAATATGTCTGATGAGAGCACGACGGGGCCTCTTGGTGCTAGGTGCTATGCATGCACATACCAACAGACAATCCCAGCTCCAGAGAGTGCACAGTCTAAGGAGACAAGAGGTGGGAGGGGAAAGTGAGGCCCATAGTGGGGAAGTGACTTGCCCAAGGTCACCCAGGAGATCAGTGGCAGGGCTGGGAATAGAACACTCAGACTCGTGAGCATCTGAGGCTGGGCGAGTCTGTGTGACTAGCAGAGCCCTATGAAGAATGAGTCATTCATGAATTAGCGAGTGAGCTTTCCCTGTTCACCCAGCTCTCTGTCCTATTGTCAGTGAATGGGATGAGACCTTCAGCCCCGCTCCACCCCCCACGCCACTCCAGCAACATGGACAGCAGAAAGCTGGCTTAAATGGCTAGCTGGGGATTCCTCTTACATAGGGGAATCCAGAAGAGAGACATCTGCCTTTGCCCAACCCTGGCCTCCCCAGCATAGGGGACAGGCTGGGATGTGGCGGAAGCTCCTGTGCTCTGGCCGTCCAGGTTGTTACTGCCGCTGTCAAAGCAGTCCTGAGGCTGCTCTAAATTGCCCCGGGGCCAAAATAGCCCCCCGGCTGCCTCCAGAATCAGGGTGCCAAAGGCACCAACTGAAGAACCCATACCCTGCCTGCACATCATCTAGTGGACAATAGCTCTGCTTGGGTCTTTCCGTTTAACTGATTGTCTGGGGCCAAATGTACTGTATGGCCTGCCTTTGACTGGAGCTGAACCTCAAACTGGGATGTGTGGGGGAGGAGTTACCAGGTGAGTTGAAAGGAGAGGGAGTGGCAGTGTGAGCTGAGGGAGACAGGCACGCTGACAGGACAGGGGGCCATCCTCACAGAGAGAGCTGGAGGGTGTGGCCAGGGTCCTGTCTTGGCTGCTTTGTTGGTGCATGTGTGTTTGAACCGTCTGCTTACCCCTGTAATTCAGCAACTCAGTACAGTACTCGACACCATGATTATTGTTTGGTTCCCCGGTGTTCCAAGCTTTGTAGTAATACTGGGAGCGATCTGTCCACCTCCAGCGTCTGTACTGCAGAGACAGGGGAGAAAAGCCTTTGGGTCCCCGAAAGAAGAGATCTCGGTGATAAGGCACCATAGAAACACCTAAACCCAATATAGAAGCCCCGACTCTCTCCCACTGCCTGAGTAGGGCAAAGGGCCGTGGGGCAGTGGGTGGGGAGAGACCAGCTCAGGGGGACAGGACCTGGAGACGCTGATCTAATAGTAACACAGCACATGAACTTCACCTTCTACCTTCCAAGCTCTTTGCTTGAATTAACAAATCTCCACACCATGAAGCAGTCACTCTGGAGTGTGTTCTAGTCCCTAATGGGCAAGGCCCGCCATGGGGCACCGGTGGTTTTAAGCAAAATAAAAGTGAGTCCGTGATGGAGATGCTGGATGGATCAGGGAATGGGACACGGGGCCTTTTCCCCTCTAGTGGGCTCAGCACCAGTCTGACCCCAAGTTAGCAGGACTGGCTAGCTCAGTAGAATCAGAGAAGGAGACACGGGGCCTTTCACCTCTAGGGGTGCCGCTTCTCGCCTGGCCTCAGCTCATAGGGGGACTAGCTGGCTTTGGGGGTCAGAGAACTAGTTCCAATCCATTGCCAGGTTGTGGGGAGCTGGATGCCTGAGGAGACTAGAGAACGGGACACAGAGTCTCTCACTCCTCCTGTTCTGAGTCCAGCCCAGCCTCCGGTCTGGGGCGGGGGATCCAGGGCCTGAGTCTGTGCATGCTGTTCGGGGAGCCTCTGGACCCCAGCGCCTCTCTAGCGGTGGGGAGTGAGAGGAAACGGATGGAGACAATGCTTCAGGTGGAGCTTGGTAAGTTTACGAAGGGGGTGGCGTGACAGGGTTGCCGGCCATAGCACGGCCTGGACTCGGTGACCCCGGAGGCTCTTTCCAGTCCTACGTTCATAACAGCTCCATCCCCCTCTGGGGCCTCCTTCCTAGCCTGTGACTCCTCCTCCTTCGTGTCCCTGCCCTAAGGAGCTGGGGGCTCTCCTACAAAGAACCAGGTGAGGACAGGATCCCCAAGCTGAGGGAGCAACCAGCAGTGTCAGGGGCAGTGCATAGGTCGCTGGGGAGCAGAGGCTCAAGTCTTGGGCAGGAAAAAGTGGCTAGAAAGCTTGTTGAGAGTTGAGTGCAGACGAGATGTGGGGTGCAGGGGGAGGGCTCGGCACATTGCATGAGCTGGGAGGGAGTTAGGGAGACGGGGCAGTAGTTGGAGAGGCAGGTGCAGGTCTAAGGTTGGTTTGATGGGGAGACCAGGACCTAGGCAGCTGCAGACTCTGCAGTTAAATGCTTCCCTCCTCTTCACCATGTCTTCAAGTACCTGAGATGCCCATCACCTGCAGCAGAGGCCACCAATTCCCACGCACCCCTCAGCTAGCACATAGTCGTGCAGAAAGTGCAGCCTGAATGATTTTGGAGGCTGGGGTGCCAGGAGGTTCCCATCCCTGGGCAGAAGCTCTGCAACAAGCTCACATGGCCCCCCTCCACTGTGGGACCAGGACCCTGTGAAGACAGTGGAGTTACCTTGTGTATAACCAGTTCTGTCCAAAGCCTGCTGAAGTGAGTGGGAGTCTTTTCATTGTCTCTAATGGGCTGTGTACGGAAGCAAAGGGTGTGGTGTTTATGAGTAAAGTGTTTTGGCTTTAGAAATTCCTCTGCAAAGTCTGGGTGTTGTTTGCCTCAATTATGACATGTCCCTGAAGGGTCAGACTATAAACCAGAGTGCCCACAAGGGCAGAGCTCTGGGGAGGGTGGGCTTACGCTGTTGGGGAGTCTTGGAGGGGGCGGGTGGTGGGGTGGTTAACAGGGCACACTCACCTCTTGGGCACCACCTGCTGCTGCGAGCGGTACTGCAGCCTTTTCCCTGCTCCTGGCCCCCCCACCTTGCTTGGGGGGTCTTCAGTGGCTGAGCCCTCCAGCCACGTGACGGAATCAAAATGAAACCCTTTCCGGGTAACAGAAGTCCAGCAAAACTATCTGCCCTCACCAGCGTCTTCAGCCCTGGCTCTGAGCCCTTTAATTTCAGCCTTTTGCTTGGGCCTCCAAATGAAATTTGTCCCCTTCTTGGGGATACCACTTTGCTGGTGGGGGAACCTGGGCCCAAAGACTAGCCCAGGTTCCGACCCAGGGACACTCTGCACAACAGCCGTGCGCCACTCCCTGCAATTCATTGCTGCTACTTCCCTGCCCCCTCATAGCTCAGGGGTAAAATTCTCAGAGCTTCTCTCTTCCCAGCTTCCGCAAATGCGGCTAGAAGGAAACTCGGGTTGTCCCCAGAGTTCCTTTGGCCAGAGAGGAGTGTGAGTGCCCCTGTGGCCCCAGCCAGACACTGCCCTGTTAGCACCCGCAGCTCCTGTCACCTGAGCCTGCTGGGCTCTGATTGGCTGCTTCCATGGGGCCTCTCTCGGCAGCCCTTTGCTGCTCTTTTCCTGGGGCAGGATGTGATAGGACCGCGGGGCCTCCAGCAGGGGCCACAAAGGCCTGGTGCAGCCTGTCTCACGCGCCCATGAGCCATGGGGCCCCACTTTCAAGAAGGGTGCCAGATCCAGAGTCTAGGACCAGGGAGTGAGCCTAGAGGTCAAAGAAGCAGGCAGTGCTAAGGCCTGTCCAGAATCCAGGGAGATCGGCACCGACTCTGTGGGTGCTCAGCAGCCACTGGCAGCCCTGTGGATCAGCTCCTTCCCCCCCACCCCCCACCCACTAGCAGGTGCTGCCAATCAGCCCCTCCTGCACGCCGCGATCAGCTGTTCAGCCTCATGCAGGAGGTGCTGGGGCGAGGGGGAGGAGCGGAGGCAGGAAGAGGTGGGGTAGGAGTGGGGGCTTGGGGAAGGGCTGGAGTGGGCGTGGGGCCTGGGGCGGGGAAGGGGTTGAGCCCGCCCCCTGGGGAACTCAGGAAGTCGGCACCTCTGCCGAGGGATATCAGAAATACACCCATCCAGTTCTGGGAGCCAATCCCAGCAGCCTGCTAAGCGTCCAGCACAGGTGACCTCAACCATGGCAGGGACAACTGGCCTAACAGTGGCAGCCACCCTGGAGGGCTGTACCAATGGAGCGAAAGCAGCTCCGTGTTTGTGTGTAGACAAGCCCTTAGCAACAGACGGAAAATGTAGTAAAGTGTCACAAGGCCTGATTCTCATTTACTTCTCACTGACACCGCTCTGGCACTTCTGAAACTTCAGCCTTGGCTCTTAAGTACATAAGAACGGCCATACTGAGTCAGACCAATGGTCCATCTAGCCCAGTCTCCTGTCTTCTCACAGCGGCCACTGCCAGGTGCTTCAGAGAGAATGAGCAGAACAGGGAATCATCAAGTGATCCATCCCCTGTCGCCCATTCCCAGTTTCTGGCAAACAGGGGCTAGGGACACCATCCCTGCCCATCCTGACTAATAGCCATTGATGGTCCTATCCTCCGGGAACTGATCTAGTTCTTTATTGAACCCTGTTATAGTCTTGGCCTTCACAACAAAGAGTTCCACAGGTTGACTGTGTGTTGGGTGAAGAAATATTTCCTTTTGTTTGTTTTAAACCTGCTGCCTATTCATTTCATTTGGTGACCCCTAGTTCTTGGGTTATGAGAGGGAGTAAATAACACTTCCTTATTTACTTTCTCCACACCAGTCGTGATTTTATAGACCTCTATCATTTCCCCTCTTAGTCATCTCTTTTCCAAGCTGAAAAGTCCCAGTCTTATTAATCCCTCCCCGTATGGAAGCCGTTCCATACCCCTAGTCATTTTTGTTGCCCTTTTCTGAAACTTTTCCAATTCCAATATATCTTTTTTGAGATGGGGGAACCACATCTGCATGCAGTATTCAAGATGTGGGCGTACCATGGATTTAAAGAGAGGCAATAAGATATTTTGTGTCTTCTTATCTATCCTTCTCCTAATGATTCCCAACATTCTGTTCGCTTTTTTGACTGTTGCTGCACATTGAGTGGATGTTTTCAGAGAACTCTCCACAATGACTCCAAGATCTTTCTTGAGTGGTAACAGCTAATTTAGACCCCATCATTTTCTATGTATAGTTGGGATTATGTTTTCCAATGTGCATTACTTTTCATTTATCAACATTGAATTTCATCTGCCATTTTGTTGCCCACTCACCCAGTTTTGTGAGATCTCTGCGAGAGGACCTTCCTTCTTATCCCATGACCGCTTACTTTGCTTAAGAGCCTTTGGTGAGGGACCTTGCCAAAGGCTTTCTGAAAATCTAAATACATGTTGACACTTTCCCAGCAAATCCTGTTCATCAATGTGTCTGATAATTCTGTTCTTTCCTACAGTTAGTTTCAACCAGTTTTCCTGGTACTGTTAAGGAAAAGTTAGCACATGTGACTCCATTTTGGTTTGGGGCCCACCATTGTTTAAATGCCAGCACCTCATACACCAGGAGGAGTGATCCTTAGATACTGAATCCCTGTGAAAATCCTCCTCCTTGTCTCCAGCCTGCCTTGACTCCCAGTATCTGGTTTTTGTCAGTCTCTAACTCCCTGTCTCTTGGCCTTGATGTGAGGCCTCCCATCCTGATAATAAAGGTTACTGATGCATGGCTTTAGGACCATGCTGTGTAATTAACATACTGGTATAGCACGAGGAATGCACCAAGCAGGGATAGGTGGTAGATAAGACAAGGGTTTGTTTATTGGCTAAGGTTTCCGATGCACGAAGGCAACATGCTTTGCTAAAAAGTATATAACCTTTGTATAATCTGTACTCAGGGTCCCCTCCTGGCTAGCGGGGGGCACCACGCTCGAGCGTAATAAACTTAGTGTCTTTTGGGAACTCTGCAGTTGTGGACTTTGTTTCTGTGCCTCAGCCTAGATTCGAACTGTGCGTGTCCTATCAGGTATAATTTGCAGCATTTGTGTGCGTGTCCTAGCAGGTATAATTCGCAGCAGTTGTGTGCGTGTCCTCTCAGGTGTAATTCGTAACAGTACTGAAGTCAGGTTTACTGGCCTGTAATTGCCAGAGTCACTTCTGGAGCCTTTTAAAAAAAATGGCCTCACATTAGCTGTCTTCCAGTCATTTGGTGAAGAAGCCGATTTAAATGATTGGTTACAGACGACAGTTAGTAGTTCTGCAATGTCACATTTGAGTTCCTTCAGAACTCTTGGGTGATGCCATCTGGTCGTGGTGACTTATTACTGTTTAGTTTATCAATTTGTTGCAAAACCTCCTGTAATGACACCTCAATGTGGGACAGTTCGTGTTCTGTTAGTGACTGTCACGGTGCTTTACTGTGAGCTCGACGTGCCCGTGGGGTCCTGTGTGTGCTGCTCACCCTGATGCAATCTAGAGACAGCAGAAGCAATGTTCCAACACAAAGGAAGAGACTGATTTATTTCTGTTTTCTCTGTAACTTATGTTTTTACTTCATTTACAATAAATCAGATCCACAACAAGCTGGGGAAACTGGTGCCATGTAAATGTAAGTCATGGTCAGGGTGAGATGTGGAAAGCAAAGATGTGTCTATATAATTATTCCCATTACAGGCACTCATCTATGCAAATGCAAAAACTCAACGCTGTTAGAAGAAACTCCACACCTATTTGCTGCGTGGATGTTGGAAGGCCGCAGAGCTGGAGGGTAGGTTTGCTTAGAGACAAGGATGGATGGTCACACTGTCCCCTCTGAGTAGAAACAGCTGCTCAGTATCAGAAGCTAAACTCTCCTCTGCGGTGATACTTACAAAACACTTGACAATGGCTGGATAGCTGGTGGGCTGAGGCCACTGTCCATTTCGCTGACCAGTATTGTCTCCCTGTGCTCCCCTGTCCGTCTGCTGGTTCCCTCCTGTTGTCTCTTGTTGCAGACTGTAGACTCTTTGGGGCCAGACACAATGGGGTCCTGGTCCATGTCTGGGCTCCTAGGTGTAACCACAAGACAGGTAGCTAATAATAATTAGCAGCAGCAGCAGCAGCATGTGCCATAGTCTGAATCATTTGCAACACGAATGTCATTGTTACACAGGTGTGGAAAGTGACTCACTTCAGAAGGAGGTCTTGGGGTGCCCAGGGAAGGGAAAGGATCCCCCATGTTCTCCACATCTCCAGTCTCCTGCTCTATTGTTGCCACTAGTGGACTTTCTCCTTTATTCAAGAGAACGACTTTCAGTCTCGTGAATGAAGTCACGTATGGCCTCAGCCTCAGTGGTTTGGGAGTTCTGCTGGAATATTTCTGCCACCTTTTCCAACTTCCTTTTCAGTAGTTGCCTCTCCGTGTAGTTGTTTGGAATGGCGAAACCTGCTTTGTACATCTCAGCTGCCTCCCACACTGACTTCTGCTGGTACAAGAGGAAATTTCCCCAGTGATGGCAGACTACCCGCTGACACCTCTTGCTGAGGCTGGGCATTTCACTCAGGAGATTGAGATAAATCTCTTCTTGGTAGTGAGGTGTGTTTTCTCCTTACATGTCAGCTAAAGCCAGCCTTGAAAACACAGAGGCTGGATCTTTCTGCACAGCCTTTTTGAAGGCCTCAATAGCTGCTGCCAATATTTCTTCTCTTCTGCTGGATTTGGCCCTCCACAACTGTAGCAATAACCAAAGTCATAGTGAAGGAGTTGATAATTGGGGTTCAGAGAGATTGCTCGCTGTAGAATAGAAATTTTTTTCCCTACAAATTCTAGTTGAAAGAACTTGAAATTCTAGTTGAAAGGGAAAAATGAGACTCCATTTGGGCTGAATGAATTTCCACTACATGCTACAATCATGGGGCAGTGATTACAGAGTGACAGGGTTTCTTTCCGGTTAAAAGCAAATTGCTAAGTGGCAACAAAGAACTAACTAACTAACTAACTGACTGTCACAGCTAAAAACAGCAGTGACGCTTGGCGGTGCAGGACCTGCAAGCCCATCTGGCCCCCCAGGTACGTACTTGTGTTTCTAGCCCACATCTGGGTCTGTGCCACTGCGGCTTCACTGCTCGTTTTAGTCCCACTAGTTAGATTAAAGCTCGCACGGGGATGCCTACCTGAGCTAGACACACCTGCGACTGCACTGTAGCCATAACCTTAGTATCAGTGGGAACGGGGCCCACTCTAGTCAGTAGGCAGGAGAGAAATGTAATGGGGAGATTCTGAGGGTCGGCAGAATGTAAATATTCTGTCTCCGGACATTTAATTGAGACAATCGAGGCCTGTTACACCCCTCCCCCTGCTGTGCATCCTGCATGCAGATGTGGTTGCCCCATCTCGAAACAGATAAATTGGCATTGGAAAAGGTTTAGAAAAGGACAACAAAAATGATTAGGGGCATGGAACGGCTTCCATGTTAGGAGAGATTAATAAGACTGGGACTGCTCATCTTGGAAAAGAGACGACTAAGGGGAGATATGATTGAGGTCTATGCAATGATGACTGGTGTGGAGAAAGTAAATAAGGAAGTGTTATTTATTCCTCATAACCCAAGAACTATCGGTCACCAAATGAAATGAATAGGCAGCAGGTTTCAAACAAAGAAATGGAAGTATTTCTTCCCACGATGCACAGTCAACCTGTGGAACTCTTTGTTGTGAAGGCCAAAAAAGAACTAGAGATGTTCATGGAGGACAGGTCCATCAATGACTATTAGCCAGGATGGGTAGGGATGGTGTCCCTGGCCTCTGTTTGCCGGAAGCTGGGAACGAGTGACAGGGGATGGATCACCTGGGGATTCCCTGTTCTGTTCATTCCCTCTGGGGCACCTGCCATTGGCCACTGTTGGAAGACAGGACAATGGGCTAGATTGACCTTTGGTCTGACCCACTGTGGCCGTTCTTATGGACTCTGTGGATGCAATGTCTGTTCTTTGTTCTGGAATTGGCCTGGATACAGCTGAAACCCTAAGAATTCAAGGCATAAACACACCTGAGAGTTATTTCTATGAGACTTTCTGATTCCTTCCTTTTCTTGAACCCAGAACAAAAACTGATGACACTATGTTTTTCAGTTAAAATGTAAAATTGCACAGCAGCCATTGCTCTACAACCCAGCACGGCACAGAACCTGCCACCCCTTGGGAGTTAAGTGATCTCGTCTCACCTAACTCTCATTCTCCATCCTTCCTGACCTCTGTGCTGCTTTTCATACTGTCAACCATGACATCCATCCCAACCTCCTGGGACCTCATGAAGAGGTTACATAAGAATGGCCCTATTGGGTCAGACCAATGGTCCATCTAGCCCAGTGTCCTGTCTTCTGACAGTGGCCAATGCCAGGTGCCCCAGAGGGAATGGACAGAACAGGGAATCATCAAGTGATCCATCTGCTGTCGCCCATTCCCAGCTTCCGGCAATCAGAGGCAAGTTACACTTAGAGCTTGGTGTCGCATCCCTGCCCATCCTGTCAATAGCCCTTGATGGACCTGTCCTCCATGAACTTACCTAGTTCTTTTTTAAACCCTGTTATTGTTTTGGCCTCACAACATCCCCTGGCAACCAGTTCCACAGGTTGACTGTACGTTATATAAAGAAATACTTCCTTTTGTTTGTTTTAAACCTGCTGCCTATTAATTTCATTGGGTGAGCCCTAGTTATTGTGTTATGTAAAGGACTAAATAACACTTCCTTATTCACTTTCTCCACACCAGTCAAGATTTTATAGACCTTTATCATATTCCCCCCTTAGCCATCTGTTTTCCAAGCTGAAAACTCCCAGTTTTTTTAATCTCTCCTCATATGTTGCCCTTCTCTCTACCTTCTCTATTGCAGTATATCTTTTTTGAGCTGGGGCAACCAGATCTGCACGCAGTATTTAAGATATGGGTGTGTCATGAATTTATATAGGGGTATTATATTTTCTATTTGATCTATCCCTTTCCTAATGGTTCCTAACATTCTGTCAGCTTTTTTTGACTGCCATCGCACAGTGAGCAGATACTTTCAGAGAGGTATCCACAATGACTCCAAAGTCTTTCTTGAGTGGTAACAGTTAATTTAGAACCCAGCATTTTGTATGTGTAGTTGGGATTATGTTTTCCAGTGTGCATTTCTTTGCATTTATCAACATAGAATTTCATCTGCCATTTTGTTGCGCAGTCACCCTGTTTTGTGAGAACCTTTTAACTCTTCTCAGTCTGCTTTGGACTTAACTATCTTGAGTAATTTTGTATCATTTGCAAATTTTGCCACATCACTGTTTACCCCCTTTTCCAGATTATTTATGAAAATATTGAACAGTCCTGGTCCCAGTACTGACCCTTGGGGAACACCACTACTCACCTCTCTCCATTCTAAAAACTGACCATTTATTCCTACCCTTCTTACACAAGAAATAATTTTTCTGCTCTATTCTACGCTGATACAGCTTCAGCTGGAGCATTGCGTCCAGCTCTGGGCACCACATTTCAGGAAAGATGTGGACAAACTGGAGAAAGTCCAGAGGAGAGCAACAAAAATGATTCAAGGTCTATAAAACATGACTTATGAGGAAAGATTGAAAAAGCTGGGTTTAGGCTGGAGAAGAGAAGACTGGGAGGGGACATTTATATACTTGAAAACGGTTATAAAGATTGTTACAAGGAGGAGGGAGAAAAATTATTCTTGTTAACCTCTGAGGATAGGGTAAGAATCAATGGACTTAAATTGCAGCAAGGGCGGTTTAGGTTGGACATTAGGAAAAACTTCCTGACTGTCAGGGTGGTTATGCACTGGAATAAAGTGGCTAGGGAGTGTGATGGCGTGGCTGCCTGCCACTGGCAGAAATGGGGTTAAAAGCAGCCCTACGGAGAGTGAACTGTAGGCAGCCAATTAGAAAGGGGCTGAGAGAAGCAGGCAATCATGACCTGGCAGGCGCATATAAGAAGGGCTGCACGGCATAGCAGAGTTCAGTAGCTGAATGGAGTTTGTGGGGAGAAGACCAGGCTCTGAGCAGGAAGAAGGAGTGCCAGCACCCGGGATAGAGCAGTGCTGCAAGCAGGGGCTGGGGGAGCTAGAGAGAGCTCTGGGCTGGTTGCTACAACCTGCAGGCTGAGGACCTGAGGTATGGGCAGAAAGGGTGCTGCAGCTACATGGGAAGTGGCCCCGGGACAATGGACTGAAGTGGCCACTGGAGGAGTGGCTGAACAGAGACTGTGGGTCCCCTGGAAGGGGGAGAATACAGAGTGTGGCATGGCCAGAGGGCAGTGTCACTGAAGAGGACTCTACGGTTCTGGGAGCGGCGTGGGTCCTGGAACAAAAGTGATGGCAACAAGGCGCCACCAGAGGAGGGGGCCCTGGTGAGTAGAGCTAATTCCCATCACAGCCAGCAGGAGGCGCCACAGTGGTGACTCCCATCCCGTCACAGGGAGGTTGTGGAATCTCTGTCAAAGAGTAGGTTGGACAATCCCCTGTCGGTGATGGTCTAGATAATACTTAGTCCTGCCTTGAGTGCAGGGCACTGAACTAGAAGACCTCTCGAGGTCCCTTCCAGTCCTATGATTCTATGAAATTGTGTTCATCTGTGTCTGACAATTCTGTTCCTCATTATAGTTTCAATCACTTTGCCTGGTAGTGAAGTGAGGCTTACTGGACTGTAATTGCCAGGATCACCTCTGGAGCTTTTTTAGAAATTGGTGTCACATTAGCTATCCTCCAGTCATCTGGTACAGAAGCTGGTTTAAATGATAGGTTACATACATAGGTTTTACGACTGTACATTTCATTTCTGTTTAACTAGCTTCCTCATTTTTGTGTAGTTCCCCTTTCTGAAATTAAATGCTCCTGTGTTGGACTTCTTTGGTGGTCCCCTCCCCCCAGATATGTTCAATTTAATTATTTTATGGATGCTATCTAAGGTGCAAATGGATGATTTTATGATTTTATTTTATGGATGAGATCTAAGGTGCAAATTGAGCTGGGTGTAAGTGAGTGGTCCTTTGTGAGTGAGACTAACCTGAATATTTTGTGATCTTTGGTGTAAAGCAACCATGTGCCACAGAGCAAGCTTGCCTGGGTTGCGAGAGAGATTGGAATGCCCCAGGGGACTGTCTGTGGCCCCACGGTAATGCTGCCTAGAGGCTGAGGGGTTCAAGTTTGTCACTTGGTTGGTGAAATCGAAGTATAGAACTCCCAGCCAGTTTGGGGTTTGTGCTGTGGTTCTTAAAAGTCTGCCCTGAGGCTGGTATTCTCACTCATGAGCCACTCCAGACAGCGTGACAATAAATACACTTCCCCATGGCCCTGTGGAGCCGCCTCCGGGCTCTCACGGCACAAGGGGGCTTGGAGCTGGGATGGACACAGTTCTCCATAGCCCTGCAGAGCCACCCCTGTGACTGGCACAGCCTCCATCCCTGACACAGAGGGTCGCTCAGGGCCGCATTGCCCTCTAGGCCCTGCCCTCACCAGCCACACTGCCAATGGGTGAAGTTTTCCGCAGCCGTTCTGGCTGCTATCTCCCATTACTCTCAATGGGGCTGAAGCCAGCAAGATGGCTGCCATTTCCCTACAGACTGTCTGCACGTGGCAGGGACGTTGCCTGTAATGAAGAGGGCAGCCATCTCCGACTGTGTTCAGTGAGACCCAAGCCCGGTGCAGCAGAGCGACCACCTTTGTTGGATGGAAGAAAGGGGGGGAAAAAACCACAGGAGAATTAAGTTATGGATGGTCATCATAAGGGCCAAATCAATGAAATGAGGGACAGTCCTATAAAATAAAGGCGGGGAGGCGGGGGGGTGGGGGACGGGAAAGAGGCTGGTGGTGCAGGTGAAAGGATAGGGATGGGATGGGAGAGAGATGGAGGGGATCAGCTGGTGTGTCAGCTGGGGGAGAGCAGGAAGCCGTCCCGGTGTAAGCGGGCTGCTGGCCCCGCACTGACGCTGAGTGGGGTTGTTTGGCTGCCCTCTGCCATTACCGGGGAAGGGCCACGGAGAAATTAGAATCCTGAGACTGGCAGTCCCTGGGGCCAATGGGCAGGGGCCAATACTCTAGGTCAGGCTGATTGACAGGGCGGGCAAGCCAATGAGGGAGTCAGGAGCCTGGGGGCCTGTCCTCCGTGTGCGCTGGAGCTCCCTGAGCCAGGGCAGGGCTGAGCTAAGGGGAGAGCTGGGCAGGAGGCAGAGCTGCAGCAGCCAGGGGGCCAGAGCTGGGGAGCTGGAGCGGGGGTGGTGGTGGAGAGGATGCTGGAGCGGGGGCAGGCGCTGGAGCCGGAGCAGCCCGCGGGTGGGGTGGGGGGCGCTGGAGCCGGAGCACCCTGGGCTTGGGGGTGTTTACACAGGGGAGGAGCAGGAAGGGCTGGGAGAGGAATACCCCACAGCTGCTGGGTTGAGGTCCTTGGACTGGCATCCGGGATAGAGGGCGGGCCGGGTTCCCCCCCAGTCAGTGCTGGGGTGACACATGAGGGAGAGCCCCTGGGGGCGGTGGGGGCCGTCTGGAGCAGCCTGCGATGACACCCGGCAGGGGCAGAACGTTAACGTGAGGTGGTCGGGGGGGCTCAGGGAGAGGGAAGCGCGGCTGCTCCCAGCGCGAGAGGCCAGGGCGTGACCAAGGGGTTTGACGGGCTGAGTAAGCACGGGAAGGGGCATCCGAGCTAATTCCCCAGATGAGCCAGAAGACGGTGCTGCCGAGGGGTGAGTAGGGGTGAGTAGGGGTGAGCCCCGTCACGCCATCTCAGCTCTCCACTGTGCCCACAGAATGGCCGCGCTGGTCCCCATAAAACTGCCTGAACCCCCGTAGCTGGGTCTCCGCGGCTCCTTTCCAGCTCTGAGTGGTGATACATCCATCCACAAACAGCTGCTGGGAGGGGCCCCCAACCCCGGACAGCCCTGGGGCAGGTACCTGCTGACTGCCCAGGTTTGCTGTGGAAAGGGATTGCGGCTGGAAGCAGGGCACCTGCTCTGCGTGCAAAGCAGCCCCCAACCAGATAAGAGCTTTCCTGTGTTTTGCCCCTTCCCCAAGCTCCCCATGGATCTATGCCCCGTCCCCTCCAGCATCCCCCGACAGGGCAAACCTGCCAGTTCCAACCCCCCTCTCACTCACTCACACCCAGCCTGCCCTGGCTGTCTGCTTATCCCTTCATCGCAGCGCAAAGGGGCCCGTGGTGTTTGGATGCGCCTGGCCAGTTGGCAGCGCTGGGGTGAGCGTGTTCACCTGCACCTGATGGGGTCGCTGTGCCTGAGGGGTTGGAGCACACAGGACCCCGGGGAGGGCTTTTCAACGTGCCAGGTAAGGAGCCTTTGTCCACCCCTTTGTCCATCTCACCCACCTGGGAGTTTAGGGTCCTTTAAGGTAATCCCTTGAGTGCCCAGCAGACCTCAAAAGTACCCCCTTAGCTGTCTAAGCGTCTATGGCTGCTTTTCAAAAGGGCTAGCAGTGTCTCCTGAAAACCATGGAGAATCTTCCTCACCTCACCCCAATGAGAACAATAGAGGATTCCACCGCCCCCCCGCCCCCCTGAGAATACTGCAGGGGTCTTGGACCCCAGCTGAGAACAATGGGAGCTGCTGTGTGCTGAGCTCTTTGGTAAATCTGGACACTCATTTCCACCAAGTGAGCTTCTGAAACTCCAGCCTTGGCTCCTGCTCTATTAGTGACTGTCACGGTGGTTTACTGTGAGTTCGACGCGCCCCTGGGGTCCTGTGTGTGCTGCTCACCCCGATGCAATCTAAGGGCACGCAAAGGAATGTTCCAAGATGGTGTAATTGACTGATTTCTGTTTTCTCAGTTACTTTTATTGTAAATGAAATAAAACCACAGCAGACCAGTGGCAAGCCGGGGATGAAGGTGCCATGTCAATGTGAGTCATTGTCAGTGAGAGGTGCTGAAAGCAAAGATGGGACTCATGATATAGGCACACTACAGGCACTGAGCCATGCAAATACAAACACTCAACGCTGTTAGAAGAAACTCCACACTTATTTGCTGCGTGGACGTTAGAAGGCAGCAGAGCTGGAAGGTAGGTTTGCTTAGAGACAAGGATGGTCGCACTGTCCCCTCTGAGTAGAAACAGCTGCTCAGTATCAGAAGCTAAACTGTCCTCTGCGGTGATACTTACAAAACACTTGACAACGGCTGGGTAGCTGGTGGGCTGAGACCACTGTCATTTTGCTGACCAGTATTGTCCCTTTGTGTTCCCCTGTCTGTCTGCTGGTTCCCTTCTGTTGTCTCTTGTTGCAGATGGTAGACTCTTTGGGGCCAGACGCAACGGGGTCCTGGTCCATGTCTGGGCTTCTAGGTGCTATCAGAAGAAAGGTAGCTAATAATAATGATAAGAAACAGCAGCAGGATGTGCTGTGGTCTGAACAATTCAGGGAACCCAGAAGCATTTGCAACATGAATATCACTGTTACACAGGTGGGGAAAGTGACTCACTTAAGAAAGAGGTCGTGGTGTGTCCACGGAAGGGAAAGGAAAGGATCCCACATTTTCTCTCCTTCTCCAGTCTCCTGCTCTGTTGTTGCCACCAGTGGATCTCCCCATGTACCACGGACTTTCATTCTCTTGAATGAAGTCACGTATGGCCTCAGCCTCTGTGGTTTGGGAACTCTGCTGGAATTCTCCTGACACCTCTTCCAACCTGCTTTTCAGTTGTTGCCTCTCCAGGTAGTTGTCTGGAATGGTGAAACCTGCTTTGTACATCTTAGCTGCCTCCCACACTGACTTCTGCTTATAGAAGAGGAAATCCCCCCAGTGAAGGTAGACTGCCTGCTGACACTTCTTGCTGAGGCTGGGCATTTCACTCAGGAGATTGAGATAAATCTCTTCTTGGTAGTGAGGTGTGTTTTCTCCATACATTTCAGCTAAAGCCAGCCTTGAAAACACAGAGGCTGGATCTTTCTGCACAGCCTTTTTGAAGGCCTCAATAGCTGCTGCCAATATTTCTTCTCTTCTGCCTGACTTGGCCTCCTCCAGTTGTTTCTTGTAGCAGATGCCAAGGTCATAGTGAAGGAGATGATAATTGGGGTTCAGAGAGATTGCTTGCTCTAGAACAGAGATTGCTTTTTCTATGATTTCTGGTTGAAAGAACTTGGCTGCATGTCTCAGGACCTCAGGGTCCAGGCTATTCTGAACAACATCTTCTAAGAGGGCTTCGGCTTGCTGTCTATCACACTTCTTAAGGATCTTGGCTAAATACACCTTAGCTTCATAGTTTTGCTGCTGTTCATGGAGAATGGCAACCAACTGCTTTTTGGCTGCTTCCCGATGTACAGGCTTGTGTGAGTGAGTCCATGATGCAAAGACCGCAATTGCCAACCCAGCAAGAAATTCCCCATTTGCTCTGTCTTCTCTTAATGCCATTTGGAAACACTTTGTGGCTTCAATGCCATTGCGGAAGCCTGCTGCCAGGAGAGACCAGCCTTTCTGTGCATGTGTCTCAGGGATCTGAGCTGCATGTGGAGAGCGGCTCTTCAGGGAGCTGCAGATCTTTCTAACCTTGTCCAGGTAAAACTCAACCAAATCATAGTGGGCCAAGTGATAATAGATCCAGGCGTAGTTTCCATAAATGACCAGGACCTGCCGGGGGAAGTTATCTGGATGATCTCTTTGCAGAATCTCTTCGGCTTCTCTCAGGCTTTGCAGAGCGTCTTCATATTGCCCTTGCAGGTGGCAGAGATAAGCCTGCATGGCAAGGAGCGTGGGCTGGTTCTGGTAGTGAGTGTGGGCGATCCTGAGAGCCAGAGTTTGGAGGAGGTGAACTGCATCTACCTGGTCTCTGATTTCAAAGTTCCAGGTGAAGTGGCACTGGAGGGCCTGCAGCTTCTCCTTCAGACGCAGGGTGCTGCAAAGAGAGGGGAAAATGAGACTCCATCTGGGCTGAATGAATTTCCACTACATGCTACAATCATCCCCACCACCATGACAGGGAGCGACACTGCCCCCCACCTCCAGTGAGTACCCCTGCTGCAGGTATCCCCTTCAGCACCCACCAATTGTACCCCCACCCCCACATTCCCTCCCCCTCCCCACTCGGCAGTGTCCTCTTTTTGGGAACCTGAAATATCGTCACCCTGGAACAAGCACCACACTGAACAATAGAACAATCCCCCCCCCCCGTCTTGTTAGACTCACAGGACTCCCCCTCTCTGCCTTGCTAGACACATAGCCGCCCCCCCCTCCGCACTCCCTCCAGCTGTCCCTGCGCTCTGGTCTGGTGCCGGTGCCTTGCGCTCAGGGTGGTGCTGGGGGGGCAGTGGGGTGACATGGTCTCAGCTCCAGGCTGAGCATTCACAAGAGCCCCCCCTCCTTGCAAGCAGCTGGTTCCCCTCCCTGCAGCCTCCCCCGCGCTGTAGCTCCGGGCTCCTGCTGCTGCTGCCTTTTCTCTCTGCAATTCCTGGGCTGGTCCCATCCCACCCCCCCGGCTGCCCCTTGGCTCCAGCTCCCCAGGGATCAGAGTTAATCTCCCCCCCCCACCACCCGCAGCCAGGTTTCCTGAGCTGTAGCTCACGAAAGCTCATGCTCAGATAAATTGGTTCATCTCTAAGGTGCCACAAATCCTCCTTTTCTTTTTGTGAATACAGACGAAGACGGCTGCTACTCTGAAACACAACGGAGAGGGGGGACAGGGCTGGGGGGGCACTCTCTTACCGACTCCTCCGTTGATGCGGAGCGAAGCCGGAGTGACAGCTGGCCAGAGGGGGAGCTCTCCGTGAAGGTAGAGCGAGGGGAGCTCGCAGGGCGAGGTGCCAACAGTGACCTGCACTAGCCCTGAGAGGCACCAGCCTGGAGAGTCAACAGGACGCAGAATTACCCCAGAGTGACCCCGCCCCAGAGCTTTCAAAGCCGGAGATTTACAGCCCCAGAAATGCGCAGAGGGGGGCGGAAAGCTGTCTGACTTTAGCCCTGGCTGGAAATGTCCCCCCCGCCCAGCGACCCCAATGCTCCTACCTCATTGCGATCCGCTGAGTCCCAGCCCGGCCAGGGGAGGTGACGGCTCCTTTCACTGCCCCGGGTTTCTTCCCAAGGTGTGGACGTGCCCGGTTCTGGGAGAGACCCGAGTTCTGCCCGGGCAGGCTGGACTGTGGCCGCCCGGACGATGCTGCCCTTCTTATGCAGGGCGGGTTGCTAGCTGGGGATCTCACGGGTTTGGCTGGGGAGCTGCATTTCCCCGGAAAGCGGGAGTGAGCAGGGGAAAAGGAAACTGAAACTTAACTTTCCCTTCCACTTGTCAGCTTCAGCGTCCCCTCAGCCTGAGTCGCCAGCTGCAGCCCCCTGGTGACATGGGACTAGTTATTGGGGGGGGTGGGGTGGGCACGTACAATCCTGGCCCGGGCTTCCCAGCACACGGCCGGGGTCACTCACCATCACCGCGCCGCGGGCGCTCCCTGCTACGCCCCCAACCAGCTCCGCAGCCCCCTGCCCCGAACCGGTTGCCCGCGTCCCGGCCCCGGCCAGCCCTTCCCCACCACCGGGGGGTGTTCGTATCGCCCTCACGCACTGCCAGGGCCCTGCCTGGGGCACGGAGCAGCGAGGAGCAGAGGGCGATGAGGGAGGCAGGGCAATTAGCCAAAGGTGAGAGCTTTGTACCTGCTCCCCCAGGTCTCCTCCCCTCCCCGAACCCTCCCCCAGCTTTATCCGCGCAGGGTGCGACTTTCCAAAGGCCCCCCGCCCCCGGTTTAGACACCCAGGCCCCATTGGCTGCCAGCGTGATCCCTGCTCCTCAGTCACTTGGGCACTTTTGAAAATGCCTCCCCCACATACAAATTCAACCCTCTAAAGTGAGGAAATAATAGTCAGGTTGTGACGTTATTGACATGACCTGTGACCCTATAAAGATCATTGTTGCAACCACTGTTATATATTTGCAGCAAATATTGTACAGAGGTTGTGGTGTGAGGTGTCTATGGAGAGGTTAGGGTTGGCTGGGTAGGATTATGCTGTCTGTATGGGTCTATCGTTGTTGTGGTTGAAGTGATGAACATTAGCTATGTACTTGTATCTCAATGTGCTTGATTCTAAGTAGCCTCAGGGAAGCATTTGGTCAGCTTCTTGAGAAGGCACTATTCTCAATAAGTGCCCAGTCAAGAAACGCTTAAGTGACAGTGGACCTTGGGAGACTCCAATTCACATGAGAAGTCTTCCTGGGAATGTTCAAGGTAGCATGTGAGCAATGGCTGCTCTCCCTGTAAAAGAATTGAGTCATGCAGGGACATGTGACTTGCCCAAGTGACTCCAGACGCCATCTTGCTGCTGTGATTTTCCACAGTAAGAACAAAGGGGTGTCCTTCCACATGGCAGAGGATATAAAAGGCCCTGGAAATCCCTCCATTTTATCTTCAATCCTGTTTCTTACCTTTGGAGAGA
Organism: Eretmochelys imbricata; assembly: GCF_965152235.1. Classification (NCBI taxonomy): domain Eukaryota; kingdom Metazoa; phylum Chordata; order Testudines; family Cheloniidae; genus Eretmochelys; species Eretmochelys imbricata. The sequence continues at coordinate 356,472,167 of NC_135572.1, forward strand.
CTTTGCTACATTGAAGCTCTGAACAAAGGACTGAATGACCCATCCCAGCTGGGGATGTTCTGCAGAGACTTGATTTGAACCTGCCGTTTATTCCATCACTGCGACATGCCTGAACGAAGAACTTTGCCATCACTGTATGTCATTGATTCCATTTAACCAATTTTAGCTCTCATCTATATTTCTTTCTTTCAATGAGTAAACTTTTAGATTCTAAAGGATTGGCAACAGTGTGATTTGTGGGTAAGATCTGACTTGTATATTGACCTGGGTCTGGGGCTTGGTCCTTTAGGTTTGGGAGAACCGTTTTTTTTTTATTGGGGTATTGGTTTTCATAACCAGTCGTCCCCATAACGAGTGGCCCTGGTGGTGATACTGGGGAACTGGAGTGTCGAAGGGAATTGCTTGTGGGACTTATGGTTAGCCAGTGGGGTGAGACCAAGTGATCTGTTTGGCTGGTTTGGTGTGCCTTAATAGTAAAGGAAACCCAACCTTGGGCTGTAACTGCCCTGCTCTAAGCAATTTGTCCTGAACTGATACTCTCCGTCGTGTCCCGCCAGAGGCTGCATCGTTACCCAGGTTCCCTGTGCAGCCTCATCTCTTCCCTTTGTACTGCCGCATGCTGGTGCGCTCCTCAATGAGACGATCGCGTTCTATCTCCGGGGGGCCCCTGCCTGGTTCACTGCGCTGTGGGGACAGTGTGGGGGTCTCTTCTGTTCCGTCCTACGTCGGTTCTTACGCTCTGCTCCTCATTGCAGTGTCTGAGTGCTTTCCAGCTGTGCATTAATTACTGTACCTTAGAGACTAACCAATTTATTTGGTCTACAGCTCACGAAAGCTCATGCTCAAATAAATTGGTTAGTCTCTAAGGTGCCACAAGTACTCCTTTTCTTTTTGCGAATACAGACTAACACGGCTGTTACTCTGAAACCTGTCATTAATTACTGTGACTCACACCTGTCACATGTTTGGTTTCTCGTCTCCCAGAGGGAGAAGCGTCTTTCCAGAGGGTTTTTTAAATATACATTTTGTTTTGTTTCAGAAGGTGGAGGATGTAAAGGGGGGAAGGCCGGTGGCTAGTTGCCATTTCCTTCTCACTAATAGGGAGGAGCTGGCTGTGAATCTGAAGGTGGAAGGCAACTTGGGTGAAAGTGACTACACAGCGATAAAGAGTTTGTGATCCTAGGAGAAGGAAGCAGGGGGAGCAGCAGCATAAAGACAATACACTTAAAAAGCCGATTTCAACAAACTCAGGGAATCGTTTGCCTGGTTCTCTGCCCTCGATCGGTAGGGGGGACTGTCCCATCATTGAGGGGTGAGGGGGGAACAGCCAGCACCCTAGGGCCACATCTAGAGCAATTTATTTAAAGGGGATGCAAAGCCGCAGTTGCTTTTTGTTGGGGGGTGTCGGTGCCTGAGGCCTGGGCTTGCGAGGGTTAACGGGCTCTGACCAGCTCCCAGCTTATGAGCTCCTTGCTGGAGATGCATAAAGAGCTCCTTAAAGGGACAAATCCCATCATGTCCCGTGTGCTCCCCAGCCCCGGTCATCCGAGGCTCTCAGAGCAGCCCGAGGCCTTGCCAGCCGAACGCATTCTCCCCAGAGTGAGGCAGGCTGGCAGGGGGTGGGGCCTCACCATAGCCTGCTGTGTTTCCGGCCCAGCTCTTTCTGATTCCTCACGCTCCCTTTAGGTTTCATTTCTCTGCGTTTCAGCTTCCTGATCTCTGTACAAAGAGCTGGCAGGTGCCCAGGACGGGGAGGGGGGGCAGCAGGAGAGACATCACCCACCCTTCCCCTCTGAACATCCCCCTCCCCACACCCCCCTCCTGCGAACACTTGCACGACTCACATGCATGCCCCTGTGAACACATTCCCCCCCCCTCACCCACACTCCCCCCACACTGCTGTGCTGGGGCTGATCCTGGCTCTGTGGGGCCCTGCAGAGGGTTGCAGGGGTTGGGTGGCATAGAAGCCGGGCTGCGTCTGCCCCTCATGCCTGGTCTCTGTGCAGGGTTGATTAACTGGGGTGCCCAGCTGGTGGGAGGGAGCCGCGTTCCCCATGGGCTGTTAACCCTCCGAACCCCTTCCTGTTGTCAGCTCCCAGTGGCTATGTGAGCAGGGAGTGACTGAGCTCTCCTCTAACATCTAGTGATGGGCTGGGGGAAAAAGACTTCTGTATTTACATGAGTACATAAAAGGTTGTTACAAGGAGGAGGGAGAAAAATTGTTTTTCTTAACCTCTGAGGACAGGACAAGAAGCAATGGGCTTAAATTGCAGCCAGGGAGGTTTAGGTTGGACATAAACTTCCTACAGTTGCTGTAACTACAGGGTTTGGCAGCTCCCTGGCACGGTGAGTCGCTGCTGCCCAGAGCACAAGACTAGGAGCAACGTCCGGGTCAAATTGTCATACAGACATCCACCTTTTACCAAAAAAGCCAAAGAAACAACAAAAAAGATAAGAACGTTCAAAGCACCTTATTTGTGTTTCTATTGCATTTGGGTCTAGTAAACAATAGAGACACCTGTACATTGTTTTTATTATTGAGTCTGCAAAATACAAACCCTACATTTAGATAAATTACAATGGCATGGATGTGTCCATGTGCATATTTGTTTGTTTTTCCTAAAGTTAATTAAGTCTTTTAGGAAAAATTGTCAGAGCAGCCACCAGCAAGAGTTGGTGGCTGCACGGTGGCCACCAAAAATTTTTGTTGTGAGAAGACAGAGCTACTTGACGCAATTGAGAGTAGCTGTTCTGTTAAGGGGTCACTCGGGCTGAAATCACTGATGATGAGCTCTAGCTGCCGAGCCATTGACCTGGTGAAGGACAGTGGTGCAGGGAAAGAGAGCGCCCGAGCAGTGAGGTTTCCCGCTACCCACCGAGCGCTGGGTTCAGTGGTGGGACCTGAGAACGTGGCATCGCAGAGAGCAATGGGTGGCGGCAGAGAAGCAGCAGCAGCGCCAGGGTGACCGATGGTGGCAGAGGGAAGGGTGGCAGCAGGGTCCGTTGTGCTCGATGCACGTCCTGGATGGGGGTGGGAGGCGAACCCACATGAAGGCCCCTCTGAGCTCTGGGTCTTTGCTGACCAAGGACAGCCAACTGTGAGTGGGGTGCAGTGGAGGGAGAGGGGAGCGATGTGCTAATGGGACATTCATTCCTCAGACTTTCCCACCAGCAGCTGGGAAACTGAGGCAAAAGTCACTGCCCTGTGTTAAAGGGGAAAGGGACTGAAAGGCAAAGGAGGAGTGTGTGTGTGTGTGTGATAAGAAAAGAGATCCTTATGCTTTCAGTCTCCCTAGGTTCGGCCTCCCTGTCCAGCGTCTGTCATCTGGAAGGATCCCTTCTCCTGCAAAGAGGACCCCTCCCACCCTAAATAATGAGGAGTCAATCAGTAAAGGTAAAATCAAATAAAGTGTATTGAAGGGTTTATAACAAAGAGTGGGACAAATAAGAAGGGGAAAAAAGAGCAAAATTGCGCAATACAGTGATTACCCCCAAACTCAACCCTACAAAACAGATATAAAAACCGTCTTCACAGATCAAAGCGACAGCAGGTGCTTGGGACCTCAATCCTCTGGCTAACGGCAAGGCTTTGGAGAGGAGCTCCAAGGAGTCCCTTGATGTTCCTTCGTGGCCACAGGAAAACAGAACAAATGGTACGCTCAGGAGCACAGCAATGGACGATGACAAAGGTAAGTGCTGTTTCTTCTCCTCTCTTCTCTTTAGAGGTGAGGAAGCTGTTGGAAGAAAATCCCTAGGATGGATAGATGTCTGCAGGTAAGACCCACGACCCATGACCGTCCCTGGCTGCCACTCAGTTGGACAGCCCTGAGGCCATGTTCGGCGCAGCTTTTTATACACTGGCCCGGGAAACCCCTTAGAAAAGGCGGGAAGCCCCTTCTGGGAAACCCCTTAGGAAAACCAATTCTGACTGGAAGTTGTTTACAACTCCAGGAGAAATAAAAGAGCGGGAAAATGGACCTATAGCTCACGTGGGCATAAAATTCCATTTTGAAACCAACATGGATTCCTGTAGTCACAAAACATACGAAAATGAACCCACCTAACAAAAGTGTGCTGTGGGGTTGGCTTGGCTTATGATCACATGTGTTTGAATGTGGTTGTGATGTTTTCCCAAACTAATGCTGGGTTCCCTTTCCCTTTCAATAGCAGTTCTCTTTTGTAAAACACAGAGTCAGTGCCTGTGAGTGGGGACGTATTGTCTCTTGGAGGCGCCCGGGGCGGTGTTAAGTTTTCCCAGATTACTGCGGTGGGGGGGCTCGAGCCAGTTCTTTGTGGCAGTGTTAGGAGGAACCCCTAGATATCGAACCTGTGTGGGTGCTGCTGACTCCACCATGCAGAAGGGTGAAGTTACATTGTGGTGGGCCACGCCTAGAGGTGCCACTCAGGTCAGGGCCTGTTGTATTAATTTAGATGGGCCAAAGGTGTTAACTACTCCTGAGGGAATTCTGCACCAAAAAAATAAAAATTCTGTGCACAGTATTTTAAAATTCTGCAGATTTTATTTGTTAATAAATAAATGTGGATGCTCCAGTGTGGCAGTGGGGAGCACAGGCCACTGACTGCACAGAAGTGGGAGATCACGCTGCAGGACCCCCCGAGCCTCCAGGACAGGACTCGGCAGTGAGGTTGCTCTGGACCCTGATACAGCGCAAGGGCTGGACCTCCCCCGAAACTCCCAGGGCCCTGCCCCTCTGCACCAGGCACACCAGGTGTGGGCAGGCAGGCTCAGCCCAGCAGGATCCAAGTGTGGAAGGGCTTAGTGTGGGGGGCAGGGGCATGTTTTCTGCACACACAGTGGTGCAGAATTCCCCCAGGAATAGTAACATAACCCAGTCACTGTCCAACACTGACCAGTTGGAAAAAGGTCCAAGGGGTGGTATTCAGGGACCTCAGCCTGCTTAGTACTGTGGCAAATGCTTCCAGCTCTGGTGGGGCCTGATGTTTACACAACCTCTAGAAACGTCCCTCCTTTGTGTGTCTGAGTGGAGATGAGACCAGGAGGAGATGGGTGGGCCAGAAGAGAGAAGAAACACTGGTTATTGCAGATATCTAGAGGGAGACCAAGTCCTGTCCCTTATCCAAAAGGCCAGGCCCATCCTGCCTCCCTCTGAGGGTCCCCTTCCTCTCCTCCACTGAGATCTGGGCAGTTCAGGACACAGTCAGAGGGGGCTGGATGGATGCCTCTACACAGGGCCAGGATTGGGACAGAGGAGACACACACAGAACTGCATGCTCAGGAGAGTTTATTCTTGTTGTGGGCTGCAGCCACTGAGGGGAAGGGGCAGGAGTGTAACTAGAACAGACACACTTCGGGGAAGAGAGTTTGCAGCTGGGGAAGTGAGATCTGGTCTCTCAGGGAGGGAGAGGACTATCCCTTGATGCAGCAAAGGCACTTGAAAGTCTGGGACCTTGTCTGATCATGCCCTAGGAGCCCAGTTCTTTTACATCCCAGGTGCTGAGCTCCCCCTTCAGGCGCAGGCGAGTGACTCCCCTCGCTAGGGTCGATACTTGCAAATGTAGCCGTTTTTCAGATGACAGTCTTTATCATTCCAGTTCTTAAAATCTAGAAGGCAAAACAGAAATCAGTGGGGCAGTGGAAGGGCGAGTGGGGCCATTCCTGCCCTCACAGTGATGTTCCTCCTCATTGCACACTGCTGAGAGAAGACCCCAGCTCCTGTGCATGAGGCTGCGAGGATGAGGACGCTGGAGATGAAGGCCCATGTGCCTCAGACAGGGACAGGCACCATCGTTCCATGAGGGACGCTGTGTCAGAGTGACAGTTGAAGACCCTTGTGACATTGCACCCCATAATGCTTTATGGAAATCTGCTTATGAAAGTAAATAGGACATAACTGGAATATATTTTATGCTAGATAGGCCATGTAACATATCTCTGCAAAGGTTATGATCTACTGACTATATCTGTATGCATGTATCATTTTTGTACTCAAAGTTATGAATACTGGCTGTGTACTTGTTTGATTTTAAGTAGCTTTAGTAAGGCATTTGGTCAGCTTCCTTAGAAAGGAATTTGCAAATTAAGTGTCCAATCAAGAAACAATTAATAGACAATGGATCTTGGACGACTCCAATCCACATAAGAAGTCTACCTTAGGACGTTCAAGGTAGCATGTGAACAATGGCTGCTACCTGTAAGTTCTGAGTCATGCATGGACATGTGACTAGCTCATGTGACTACAAAACTCCTTTTTGTAGCTGGATACTATATAGGGGGTGGGAGGGGTGTCCACCTACAAGAGAGTCTATTTAAACCCCTGGGAGACCTCTCCATTTTGTCTTCAGCTGGCTGAAGAGATAGCCTCTCCACACCCAAGGGATACCTGAAAGAAACTGGAACAAAGGACAGTAACCATAGAGGTGTGAGTGATTGCTGGACCCAGACTAGAAGGAGCCTAGTCTGCAAAAGAAGCTTCCTGGAACATCTCTGAGGGTGTGGCTTCATCTGTAATCACTTTCTTACTGTATTAGGTTTAGACTTGTGTGTTTTATTTTATTTTGCTTGGTAATTCACTTTGTTCTGTCTGTTACTACTTGGAAACTCTTAAACCCTACTTTTTGTATTTAATGAAATCACTTTTTACTTATTAATTAACCCAGATTATGTATTAATACCTGGTTGGGGGGGAGGGGGGGAGAAACAGCTGTGCATATCTCTCTAACAGTGTTATAGAGGGCGAACAATCTATGAGTTTATCCTGTATAAGCTTTATACAGGGTAAAACAGATTTATTTGGGGTTTGGACCCCACTGGGAGCTGGGCATCTGAGTGTTAGAGACAGGAACACTACTTAAGCTGTTTTCAGTTAAGCCTGCAGCTGTTGGGGGACATGGTTCAGACCTGGGCCTGTGTTTGCAGCAGGTAAGCATGTCTGGCTCAAACAAGGCAGGGCACTGAAGTCCCAAGCTGCCAGGGAAAACAGGGGCAGAAGTAGTCTTGGCACATCAGTTGGCAGCCCCAACGGGTTTTCTGTGATTCAACCCGTCACAACCCTCTTCTATTGTGTTGGAATATGTCTGATGAGAGCACGACGGGGCCTCTTGGTGCTAGGTGCTATGCATGCACATACCAACAGACAATCCCTGCTCCAGAGAGTGCACAGTCTAAGGAGACAAGAGGTGGGAGGGGAAACTGAGGCCCATAGTGGGGAAGTGACTTGCCCAAGGTCACCCAGGAGATCAGTGGCAGGGCTGGGAATAGAACACTCAGACTCGTGAGCATCTGAGGCTGGGCGAGTCTGTGTGACTAGCAGAGCCCCATGAAGAATGAGTCATTCATGAATTAGCGAGTGAGCTTTCCCTGTTCACCCAGCTCTCTGTCCTATTGTCAGTGAATGGGATGAGACCTTCAGCCCCGCTCCACCCCCGACGCCACTCCAGCAACATGGACAGCAGAAAGCTGGCTTAAATGGCCAGCTGGGGATTCCTCTTTCACAGGGGAACCCAGAAGAGAGACATCTGCCTTTACCCAACCCTGGCCTCCCCAGCATAGGGAAGAGGCTGGGATGTGGCGGAAGCTCCTGTGCTCTGGCCGTCCAGGTTGTTACTGCCGCTGTCAAAGCAGTCCTGAGGCTGCTCTAAATTGCCCCGGGGCCAAAATAGCCCCCCAGCTGCCTCCAGAATCAGGGTGCCAAAGACACCAACTGAAGAACCCATACCCTGCCTGCACATCATCTAGTGGACAATAGCTCTGCTTGGGTCTTTCCGTTTAACTGATTGTCTGGGGTCAAATGTACTGTATGGCCTGCCTTTGACTGGAGCTGAACCTCAAACTGGGATGTGTGGGGGAGGAGTTACCAGGTGAGTTGAGAGGAGAGGGAGTGGCAGTGTGAGCTGAGGGAGACAGGCACGCTGACAGGACAGGGGGCCATCCTCACAGAGAGAGCTGGAGGGTGTGGCCAGGGTCCTGTCTTGGCTGCTTTGTTGGTGCATGTGTGTTTGAACCGTCTGCTTACCCCTGTAATTCAGCAGCTCAGTACAGTACTCGACACCATGATTATTGTTTGGTTCCCCGGTGTTCCAAGCTTTGTAGTAATACTGGGAGCGATCTGTCCACCTCCAGCGTCTGTACTGCAGAGACAGGGGAGAAAAGCCTTTGGGTCCCCGAAAGAAGAGATCTCGGTGATAAGGCACCATAGAAACACCTAAACCCAACAGAGAAGCCCCGACTCTCTCCCACTGCCTGAGTAGGGCAAAGGGCCGTGGGGCAGTGGGTGGGGAGAGACCAGCTCAGGGGGACAGGACCTGGAGACGCTGATCTAATAGTAACACAGCACATGAACTTCACCTTCTACCTTCCAAGCTCTTTGCTTGAATTAACAAATCTCCACACCATGAAGCAGTCACTCTGGAGTGTGTTCTAGTCCCTAATGGGCAAGGCCCGCCATGGGGCACCGGTGGTTTTAAGCAAAATAAAAGTGAGTCTGTGATGGAGATGCTGGATGGATCAGGGAATGGGACACGGGGCCTTTTCCCCTCTAGTGGGCTCAGCACCAGTCTGACCCCAAGTTAGCAGGACTGGCTAGCTCAGTTGAATCAGAGAAGGAGACACGAGGCCTTTCACCTCTAGGGGTGCTGCCTCTCGCCTGGCCTCAGCTCATGGGTGGCTAGCTGGCTTCAGGGGTCAGAGAACTAGTTCCAATCCATTGCAAGGTTGTGGGGAGCTGGATGGCTGAGGAGACTAGAGAACGGGACACAGAGTCTCTCACTCCTCCTGTTCTGAGTCCAGCCCAGCCTCCGGTCTGGGGTGGGGGATCCAGGGTCTGAGTCTGTGCATGCTGTTCGGGGAGTCTCCTGACCCCAGTGTCTCCCTAGCGGTGGGGAGGGAGAGGAAATGGATGGAGACAATGCTTCAGGTGGAGCTTGGTAAGTTTACGAAGGGGGTGGCGTGACATGGTTGGCGGCCATAGCACGGGCTGGACTCGGTGACCCCGGAGGCTCTTTCCAGTCCTATGTTCATAACAGCTCCATCCCCCTCTGGGGCCTCCTTCCTAGCCTGTGACCTCCCCCTTCGTGTCCCTGCCCTAAGGAGCTGGGGGCTCTCCTACAAAGAACCAGGCGAGGACGGGATCCCCAAGGTGAGGGAGTGACCAGCAGTGTCAGGGGCAGTGCATAGGTCGCTGGGGAGCAGAGGCTCAAGTCTTGGGCAGGAAAAAGTGGCTAGAAAGCTTGTTGAGAGTCGAGTGGAGATGGGATGTGGGGTGCAGGGGGAGGGCACGGCACATTGCATGAGCTGGGAGGGAGTTAGGGAGACGGGGCAGTAGTTGTAGAGGCAGGTACAGGTCAAAGGTTGGTTTGATGGGGGAGACCAGGGCCTGGCCCTAGGCAGCTGCAGTCTGCAGTTGAGTGCTTCCCTCCTCTTCACCATGTCTTCAAGTACCTGAGATGCCCATCACCTGCAGCAGAGGCCACCAGTTCCCACGTATCCCTCAGCTAGCACACAGTCGTGCAGAAAGTGCAGCCTGAATGATTTTGGAGGCTGGGGTGCCAGGAGGTTCCCATCCCTGGGCAGAAGCTCTGCAACAAGCTCACATGGCCCCCCCTCCACTGTAGGACCAGGACCCTGTGAAGACAGTGGAGTTACCCTGTGTATAACCAGTTCTGTCCAAAGCCTGTTGAAATGAGTGGGAGTCTTTTCATTGTCTCTAATGGACTGCGTATAGAAGCAAAGGACCCCATTCTAGACTCCAGGAGCAAAGTGGATTCTATGCTGCACTGGTTTACTGTGGTAACAGGAAGGTCTGACATGACCTAGTGAATAAGCAACACCTCCTACAATACCTCACTTTTTCTGAGAGGCCTCCTGCCCAATTACTAAATGCAAACCTGCTTCGCTTCCAAGGGCTGAAAATATCAGGCCGCGTGGCCACAAAAGCAAGACCCTTCTGAATTCAGTAGGAATTCTGGATGTGCACAGAACACGGACAGGACTGGTTCCCGCATGGTTACAGAACTGCGGTAAAGTGGAACAATGTTCAGCTTGTGTGATTGGAGGATATCTGGATCCATATTATAAGACTGTCCTACATAAATGAGGACAAGTTGAGATGCCTTTGTTATTTTGTTCCACTCTTTGTTTCCATGGGGAATTTGCCAGTGCAATAGTACTGTCTTCCTTTTAAACAAACAAAACTAAAACAAATGGTAAAGGCTGTTGAAAATAGCAATTCCAGCGCTAGTTAGCACTGGGAAGGCCCCAGCATTTGTTCCTCAATTTTACCCTACTTTTTCTACAGCAAGTTACAGTGGATAAGCATATCTGATTTGGGAGAAATGAAGTAACCGCAGCCTAAACTGAGCATGAGCACTCCTGAATTTTGAGAGTGTTCAAATCTGGAAGGCAGGTGCTCGATTCCCTTTCTGAACATTAGATAAATCTGGAAAGGAAAAGCCAATTTCTGCTTCCATGGCTCAGATGTGGAAATCCTCCTGCGTGCCTGGTACTGTATCTAAAGCTGCCCAGGTCCTCTAGTAAAGCCTCTCCTCCCTTACTTATCATTTTAACTTCTGGTGGGATCCACAAACCTACCCTACTAGACTTCAGATAGAGAGGGGCACTGTCCATTCATCCCACTCAGTTCCTTCTTTGGGAGCTGCCAGGCGAGGTCACACCAGCATCCCTATTCCATCCAGGGGACATCTTCTGAGGGTGATATTGGGGCCAAAGCCTTTTACTCCTTGGCATACTTGTTCCCCATTCCCAGTGCCACCCCCTTCTAGCAGCCAGCTCCCCATTCACAGCAAGCTGCAGCGCATGGGGTTTCAGCTTCCCCACTCCTTTTCCTGTTGATAGTGGCCAAGGGAAAGCAGGGAAATGTAGTTCCTTCCCTGCTCCAGGACCGGCTCTCTAGGCAGGGAGCTGGCCAAGGAACTGCAGCTCCCAGGGCCCCTTGGGTTCTCAGCTCCCAGGCTGGATCCCTGCTGCTCTGAGGCTCAGAGCCTCCTCTTGTGCAGCGCTGTGAGGCGGGGGGAGTGAGTGTTATGGGCCCCCTTCTGAGCTTGGGCCCGGGGCGCCACAGAGCCATTGGCGCCATGGTAAATCCGGTACTGCCAACTAAATCATCCCAGCCAGGGCTTTGTCAAGCCGGGCCTTACAAACCTCTAAGGAAGGAGATTCCACCACCTCCCTAGGTAACGCATTCCAGTGTTTCACCACCCTCCTAGTGAAATAGTGTTTCCTAATATCCAACCTAAACCTCCCCCACTGCAACTTGAGACCACTGCTCCTTGTTCTGTCATTTGCCACCACTGAGAACAGCTGAGCTCCATCCTCTTTGGAACCCTGCCTCAGGCAGTTGAAGGCTGCTATCAAATCCCCCCTCACTCTTTTCTTCTGCAGACTAAACAAGCCCAGTGCCCTCAGCCTCTCCTCGTAAGTCATGTGCCCCAGCCCCCTGATCATTTTCATTCCCCTCCACTGGACTCTCTCCACTTTGTCCACATCCCTTCTGTAGTGAGGGGACCAAAACTGGGCACAATACTCCAGATGTGGCCTCACCAGTGTTGAATAGAGGGGAATAATCACTTCCCTCAATCTGGAAATGCTCCTACTAATACAGCCCAATATGCCGTTGGCCTTCTTGGCAACAAGGGCACACTGCTGACTCATATCCAGCCTCTCGTCCACTGTAATCCCCAGGTCCTTTTCTGCAGAACTGCTGCTTAGCCAGTCGGTCCCCAGCCTGTAATGGTGCATGGGATTCTTCCTTCCTAAGTGCAGAACTCTGCACTTGTCCTTGTTGAACTTCATCAGATTTCTTTTGGCTCAAGCCTCCAATTTGTCTAGGTCACTCTGGACCCTATCCCTACCCTCCAGCATATCTACCTCTCCCCCCAGCCTAGTGTCATATGCGAACTTGCTGAGGGTGCAATTCATCCAATCATCCAGATCATTAATGAAGATGTTGAAGAAAACAGGCCCCAGGACCGACCCCTGGGGCACCACTTGATACCGGCTACCAACTAGACATCTAGAGCCAACTAGAGCCATTGATCACTACCCGTTGAGCCCGACAATCTAGCCAGCTTTCTATCCACCTTATAGTCCATTAATCCAATCCATAACTTTAACTTGCTGGCAAGAATACTGTGGGAGACTGTATCAAAAGCTTTGCTAAAGTCAAGATATATCATATCCACTGCTTTCCCAATATCCACAGAGCCAGTTATCTCATCATAGAAGGCAATCAGGTTGATCAGGCATGACTTGCCCTTGGTGAATCCATGTTGACTGTTCCTGTTCACCTCCCTCTCCTCCAAGTGCTTCAAAGTGGATTCCTTGAGGACCTGCTCCATAATTTTGCCAGGGACTGAAGTAAGGCTGACAGGTCTGTAGTTCCCCGGGTGCTCATTCTTCCCTTTTTTAAATATCGGCAATATATTTGCCTTTTTCCAATCGTCTGGGACCTCCCCTGATTGCCATGAAGTTTCAAAGATAATGGCCAATGGCTCTGCAATCACATCAGAAAATCCAAAGGGGAGCTGGAATTTACGGAAGGATGGAGATGGAAAGGGTGCGGGAGGGCCGGGGTTAAAGATGGAGTGCACATGGGAGACTCTGGTGCTCATGACAAGGGTAAGGGGTTAGGAGTGGGGGAGGGAGCTCCTGGCAGCTCCTATGAAGGGCTCATGTGGTATGTAGTCTGTACAGCCCCTGGGAAACAGAGTTATGGGGCGCGGGGCGGGGGAGGGGAGGGGCAGCTGCCAGAGGCAAAGTAGGCTCTGGGCACTCACCTTCCGGGGATCGTGCAGTCCGATCCAGACACGATCCTTGAAGCCTGACTCGGTGATGTATCTGGCCACCACGTTCCCTTCTGCCTCAGTGAGAATGGAGGCGAGATGGGCCCCTTTGCGGTGATATTGACACTGCACCTGCGGCAGGGACAGCGGTGAGGCCTGTTACCCCCCTGCAGGGGGCGCTGTTTGGCACTGGTGCGGGGTCCTGCCCCACCAGGCTGCAGCAGGAGCAGGGACGGCTGTGAGGGGAGGGAGCCCCCTCTCGGTGCCTCTTCCCGAGCCCCAGGGCCTGGCACCAGCCACGTCACTTCTGCAGCCTCCCCACCCATCCTCTGCAGGGGTACACACTGGGGCCAATGGTGATGTCACCAAACCCCTTCAGCCCCTGCCCACAAACCCACCCCGTGGGTCCCTGAGAAGAGCCTCGTACCTCAGCTTCTGACCAGGACACCTTTTCAGGGAACAACGCGTAGCATTGACCTTGGTAGAACAGCCAGTCACTGGGACAGGACGTGGCCCCTATTCCTGATCCGAGAGAGGGGATGGGACGGGGAGAGAGAACAGTGTGGTGAGAGGCTGTTTCAGAGAAGACAATGGGAGCAGAGCTGCCGGCTGTCATCATTCCAGCTTCTCCAGATCTCCCCAAATCCTGTGAACGTTTGCCCTCTCTCAGAATGGCCACTATCTCGTATTACTTTCAATAGGGCTGAAGCCACGCAGTTAAAACAGCTGCCCCTCCCTTGCCACCTTTGTCAGTAGCAGTGAGGCTGTTGTACTGAAAATTACCACCGTCTCCTCTCCAAGGGGACAGGAGCTGGGCTGTCCTCAGTGAAGATGGTCTCCTCCTATCTTCTGTGCAGGAGCACTGGGGAACCTGATGGGGAGGGGAGGTAGCAACACGGTTGAATCAAAGTACACAGGGGACTGGGGGTGAGGATGGGGAGTACTTCTGGAGGGTGGGTGAGGTCCCAGATGACTGGAGAAGAGCAAACATAGCACCTGTCTTTAAAAAGGGGAACAAAGAAGATCCGGAAAATTATAGACCAATAGCCTAACTTCAATACCTGGAAAGAGACTGGAACAAATGATGAAACAATCAATTTGTAAGCATCTGGAGGAAAATTGGGTTATAAGTAAAAGCCAGCATGGAATTGTGAAGATCATATCATGCCAAGCCAACCTAATTTCCTTCTTTAACAGGGTTACTGGCCCCATGATGCTGTGGAAGTTGTAGACTTGTTAGATCTTGATTTTAGTGATGCTTTTCACACAGTCCCACATGATGGTCTGGTAAGCAAACTATGGAAATGTGATTCAGATGAAATTACTATAAGGTGTACTATAAGCTGGGTGCCCAACCAGTTGAAAGACCGTACCCAAAGAGCAGTTATCAATACTTTGCTGTCACATGGGTGGAACATATCTAGTGGGGTCCCTCAGGGGTCTGTCATTGGTCTGGTACTGTTCAACATTTTCATTAATGACTTGGATAAAGGGGTGGAGAGTACACTTATAAATTTTGTGGATGACACCAAGCTGGGAGGGGTTGCTAGCGCTTTGGAGGCAGGATTAGAATTCAAACGGCCTTAACAAACTGGAGATTTGGTCGGAAATCAACAAGATGAAATTCAATAGAGACAGGTGCAAAATACTTCACTTAGGAAGGAAAAATCAAACACACAACTACAAAATGGGGAATAACTAGCTAGGTGGTAGTACTGTTGAAAAGGATCTGGGGGTTATAGTGGATCACAAATTGAATATCAGTCAACAGTGTGATGCAGTTGACAAAAAGGTTAATGTCATTCTGGGGTGTGTTAACAGGAGTGTTGTGTGGAAGACACGGGAGGTCATTGTCCCACCCTTCTCGGCACTGGTGAGGTCTCAGCTGGAATGTTCAGTTCTGGGGCCGCACTTTAAGAAAGATATGGATAAGATGGAGAGTTTCCAGAGAAGAGGAACGAAAATGATAAAAGTTTTAGAAAACCTTCCCTATGAGAAATGGTTAAATAATGGGTATGTTTAGTCTACAGAAAAGAAGACTGAGGGGAAACCTGATAACCAGAGATCCTAGAAATCCGTTTGCTGCGGAAAAATGCGGAATTTGTGTTTTTTACAGAGAATCTTTAGTTTTTACATTTTGTGAAAAAATAAAAATATATACAGTATTAACTATTAAATAAATTTTATTGAAAGTACCAGTGCCACTTATTCAATGCATGCAACCTTCCACTCTTGTGGTTGATTTTTGAATGTGCTACATAGCTAAACATACTCCAATAAACTACTTCCGGCGTACAGATCTTACTGAATGGCATATAGTGGTTTGTGTTTTAATGCATCTCAAATTTCACTTCAGCCTCCAGCTGTGAGTAATTAAAGTTATGAAAAGATGCCAAAAACTTTCAAAATCACCCCTAAAGATTATGTCACTGAGTTGGCAAGGACAAATTTCACGTTGATGGTAATGTGCTGTTCTATTCTGTATGCGGCAAGGCTGTAGATTACGTTCGATGGCACACAACTGTAGAACACAAGGAAAGTGCTGAACGTAAACTGAATGAAAAGAAGCAAAAACAAGAGGCTGATCGAGAACAGGCAGGGCCATCGACTACAGCAACGAATCAATGCACTGTGACTGGATCATTCCATCGTTTTACAACTGTAAATATATCAGTAAAACATTGTGTTCAACTGATACCTATATATATTGTGGCAAGGGAAACTAAAGTTCAGCATTTAATTATAATCACAGAAAAACACAGATTTTTATGCTTTTTTTAATTGGAGAATTTTTTTATCATGGAAAACTAGGATCCCTCCTGAGGAACAGTCTTCACATCTATTACGGGCTGTTATAAAGAGGATGGTGATCAATTGTTCTTCGTGTCCACTGATGGCAGGACAAGAAGGAATTGGCTTAATCCGCAGCAAGAGAGATTTAAGTTCGATATTAGGAAAAATTTGCTAACTTTCAGAGTAGTTAAACTCTGGAATAGGCATCCAAGTGTGTTTGTGGGTTCCCTGTCACTGGAGGATTTTAAGAACAGGTTGGACAAACACCTGTCAGGGATGATCTAGGTTTACTTGGTCCTGCCTCAGTGTGGGGGGCTGGACAAGATGACCTCTGCAGGTCCCTTCCAGCCCCCCATTTCTATGGTTCTCTGATAGCTGAGGGCCCAGAGAGGGCAGGGAAGGCAGGGAGCTAGTGACAGGTGGGTGGGGGGAGGGATTAGGAGCATGTGGAGTAAGTGCAGAGATTGGTGGGGATAAGTAAAGAAGGGGGGCCGGGGGAGAGAAATAGTCTGTGGGTCCCAGGACTCTTCTTGGCACAGGAGGAAGGGGGAAGGGTTTGGATTATCCATAGCACAGGGATCAAGCTCATGAAGAGGTGCCATTTTGAGCCCCCTGAAAAGAGATGGCGGTCACTCATTTGGGATGTTATTGGCACAGTCTGTTTCCTGGTTGGGACGGGACCCCTCTGCCCCGGTGGGGAGAGTCTAAGCCGCAGCAGGAGATCGGGGAGGGTCTAGCTCCCAGCCTGTCTCTCACACTCAGCCCCAGGAGGTCTCAGGGATTCCCTCTGCACTCAGAGCCAGGGGCAGCGGGAGGCAGCCTCTCTCCTCAGGCAGGGGCTGAACCGCTGGCTGGGGTCTGGATTAGTGGGTTTGGTGGGGAAGGGGCTCTGGGGACCCAGCTGTGTTGGCTGCTCCCACATGGTGGGGTTGGGGGCCTCCGAGTGAAATGAAGTCACTTCCTATCGAGGGCAAACAGAGCCTGGGGTATCCAGCTCCGAGGGGCCTGGCAGGGGACTCACCTTCCATCAAGGGGTTAAAGATCAGGCAGCCGAGGAGGCAGAGGCCGAAGTAGGCAACTGGCCCCATCTTCTCGCTTCCCTGGGGGGGAAACACACAAGGGAGATGGGGCCATGACAGCCTGAGACACCCCTGGGAGCAACCCCCACCCCAACCCTCGCAGGGCATTTCAGTGCTTTGGAGCTGGGGCCGTTTGCTAAAGGGCCTAGATGGGCTGGAAGGACCCCGAGAGCGATCCTGTCCCCCACCCTGAGGGGATGCAGCTCAGAGCCCATCTACTTGGTTCTGAAGGGCCCTTCTGCCTCTAGCTCTCACTGAGCTATGCCCCGGGGACAGAACTGGACGCCCGGCAGGGAGCCAGGTCCCAGCTCCTCAGTGGCTGGGCTCTGCAAGCCGCATCGCCAGGGACTCCCCAGACCAGGGCTGCAGGTAGGGAGGAGTTGGGGGGCAGCAGGGAGGCCAGGCCCACTCAGAGGAAACAGGGTCCCAGGTAACAGGGTCCCATTTGCAGAACAAAGTGGTTCTCAGAAGGGGCATTTGCCATCTCCCGCTGTCCCTCTCTCCCCAGTGCTGGGGCTCGCGGGTCCCCACAGTAGCCACCTACACGGAACTTGGAGAGAGGAGCACAGGTGGGAGGAGGGAAGTTTGGAAGAGGACCAGGGCCACCAGGATGGAGGCCAGTCTGTGTGCACATGGCTGGAATGCCAGCTGCAGGTGCAGCACCTCTGCAATAGTTCTCTGACTAGAGACCAGTTTAGTGTTAGAAACATGGAGTCGTCTCGTGTTATCACCCAGCCCCTGGTCCACGAAACACCCACTGCCTCTGCCCCTGGGGCCTTTCCTCCACTAACAGGTGTTTGAATCACACTCATATTTTCAGCTCCAGGGCGATCGAGTGTCTGGAAAGCTAACACCGTGTATTTGGGGATGGGGAGGGGAGGGGGGAGAGTTACTGCACCTCTTGGTGGGGGATGGGATTCCCGTGGTACCATGACTGGGCGAACGGGTCCAATGGGAGAGCCGCCCTGCAGAGTGATGCTCCACTGGGGACTGGACACAGGACTGGAGGCTGGGCCCAGCTCTGGGAGGGGCAGAGGGCTCGGCACAGCTATGCGGGGCATTAGGGTGACACGTGCAGGGCTGTGCTGGGTGGGAGGAAGGGGTGAGACAGAGATGGCCCTGGATCAGGGGACACACACAGGGCACCTGCCCCTGTAATGGATCAGCTGCCACCAGCCACCCAGAGCAGAAGGAGGAAGAAGCTGGAGGAAGCCAGGGTCTCACCTGATTATCTCTCTGCGTAGCCGCTCCGGTGCAAGGTCGGGTCAAGTGCAGCCTGCATGGGACACTGTCCGTGCCTGGGGCATTTATAGACCAGTTCAGGGAAGGGGGCGGAACAGGTGTCAATACTGAATATGCAAATCTGTCCAGATGGCAGATACAATCATTTAATGCCCTGGCAAACAAAGATAAGAGGAGCTCTGACACACCCATCCCCTGGGCTGTGAGCAGGAGAAAGTGCTTGTCAGGGCTCAGATAACAGATAAAATAAGAGCTGTTCCCTCCCCCTCGTCTGTCAGTGCTGAGATCAGTGTCACTGTTGGGAGCCATCGTGCCCTGGCCCTGACTGGCCCAACTGCTCCCGTCCATCTTGTCCAGTGAAAAGTTTCGGGCAGATCCCCAGGGAGTGTAATTCAGCTGGAGCCCCACTGAAGTCAAGGGTGGGATCCCCAGCGGGTACAGTCTGGTGTAGGGCGATTGGAGTCCTTGGGGTCAGACCCCCAGCGGGTGGATGTTGCTCCGAGCTCCATTGGAATCACTGGGGCTGGAACCGCACTGGGCGTAAAGTGTTCAGAGCTCCACAGGAGTGAATGGAGTCACACCAGCTGGGACCTGGCCCCCATCAGAGTAGGCTAAAATGGCAACTTTTCCAATTCCTGGACCTCAAGCCCAGGGAGGCACTTGCCCCATCACACGCCCTGTGCTTGGCTCATCAGCGCCGTGCACTGGGTGTTGTCATTTACACCTGTGCAAAGAGACTGGGAAATGCACCATCCTGACTGGGTGGCGTTTTACACCTACCGGGCACTGGTGTAAATGGTGACATGTGGGGCCAGGGGAAAGTCAGGCCCATGAGGACTGGAATATAACTGGAGGGTGCTGCCTGTGGCCGAGGTATTGGCAATGTAATGGGCTCCCCATGCTCCCTCGTGTCTGTCTCTCCACTGTATTTCTAGGGAGTCCGTTACCCTGGTATCTAGGTGCTGACCATAGCAAGATGAAAGCGGTGTAAGACTTGCACCCAATGTGACTCTGTTCTCACATGTCTGTGGTTTGGCTGCTTATATTTGGAGATATTTTTTGCCTCTTTAATATGGTCATCATGGCTCCTGTTACGAGGGGGGCGGGGGGCTTAGGGCTTCATGGGGCTGGACAAATGAGCATTATTAATCTTGTCAGTAAGTTAATATTTCACTGAAGAATGGACAGTTTTCAATAACACAGGGGACAATCCCACCAGATAGTCCCACTGCTGGAAAGCCCAACTAGTATCAAAACTTCGTTTAGACAGGGGATGAATCTCCTCTTACTTCACCTAAAATCTGGAGGCATAAGCCACAGGGCAGAGCCCTGTTCCCTGGTTCTGACTAAATACAGCTTCCATCCCCCTTTCAGTAGCCATATGGGGACTGCCCAGAAGAGAGCAAGGGAAAAAGGAAGCTCATGGGGATCATCCCTCTCATCCTCATAATGAGAAAGATTCGAGTCGAGATCTTCTTCTGACCCACCACCCTTCCTAGTCTACGACTCCATCAAATCACAACCACTATTCTCTTCTACCCTCCCAACATGGCTATCAGAGCACAAGTTTGTCTCTTACATTCCCCATGATCTGCCTGGGTCTTATTCTGAGAATCCTTCAGTAAGGCCCTAACAATTCCTTCACTCTCCACTGTCTACTGTTTCGATCCAGACACTTCCTGCTCCAGCCTCTTATTCTCTCGCTCACTGTGACACCCCTGCTTTTGCAGTGCCACTATCTCAGCAGCCCTCAGGCTGAGTATTTCTTGTCTTTCTCATTTTTCTCTTTCTTTAACGCCTCTATTTCTGCCTTTAACTGATTTATCTCTTTATCTACTAGCATCATTAACATCTGCTTACACAGCTGTAGGAATGCTCCGGGACCAGGAAAACTCCCAGGCTTCCAGAGACCATAATCATGCTCCTGCATAAAATCTGCCAAGCTGTTGCCCCAAACCATTTCCAGCTTTTCTTTCTTTCCAGATGTTCCCTTTCCTTCTGACATATCTTCTTACCCGACCAGGCTGTCAGCCTGAGCCCGAATCAATAATGGAATGTAACCGTAAATCAACTCACTGGCTACGATGTGGGAAGTTACAGGTTGCGACCCTGATCCACTGTCCCCTTCCCCTACTGCAAACAAACAAACAAACAAACAAACAAACAAACAAACAAACAAACAAACAAACAATTTATATCCATCACCCCTTCCTCTGCACCACTCCTGGCAACTGGCCCGCCAGATCTGTTACCCAGGATTTTCAGAACCCAAATCAGTGGTAACTATGGGAACACAGCATTTCCATCTGATAAATAATTGATACAAATGAGTGCTCTTATCTAAAATGGCTATTTCTTAGATTTAAGCACACACAGACAAGCAATAGGATTAGAAGATTCCAAATAATTACCTAAAATCTGAGATGGCATTGAGTAATTAGTAGCAGGTCAATGATGGCCAGTCGCTTCCCCACTGGGGAGTAGGGTGCCAGGCAAAAGGTCTCTCAGGATAGCTTCAGAGAACTACTCCAAAGAACTCTCTATTATCTAGTCTTTTTATAACTACCTTTCACAAAACACATAGCTCATAGTGACCCCTACTGGGTCATCACTTCTCCTAACGTCAATCAACTACTTATCGATAAAACATTCCTAACAATCTTAGCCATAATAATCTTCTATATCAAAGGTGTCTAAAGTCAAGGTCTCTGTCCACATATTTTCTTTCACGCTCATAATTTTGTTGACTCTTTTCACCCCTCCTCCCACTCTGATTAGCAGAAACTGCAAGCCTGCAGCTAGTATTTGACCTTGCCTCCAAAAGCCCTGCTTGTCCAAATTAACCCTTAACTATGTGGTGTTCTATTTTATTAATTAATGGTGGCTAAATGCATATAATATGGTTGCAATTAGCTTGCTCAAGTTCTGGGGTAACACTGCACTCAAATCCCGAGTAACGACCCCTGCCATTAGACTTTGAGGGTTTTATTTAACTCTCTCAGGCCTTTGCCTTATCTTTCCTAAAAGGCCTTAATGCCAAGCCAATGCTTAAATAACAATCAATCATTATTTTGGGCCTTAGTGCCTACACTGCCATGACAGGAATAAGGGAGATCCAGTCTGAAACAAATGATCCCCACACTGGGCCTCTGTTCTCTTCTGGTGTGACAGAACTGGGAATGGTCTGTAATGTTTTTATGAACACTATGCATTTCAGTTTACCCACTGGCCTTTGTATTGTTACTCACTGGGCACAGAGGGGTTAAAATGCTTCCCCTGGAATGGAGGGAAGGGATGAGGTGTTTGACTCACGTGGCTCTCAGGTTGGAGACCAGAATCATGAACGTGAACGGAATAGAACCTGCACAGGTGAGAGGAGGATCGGGCGATATGAAGGAAGAGCCAAAGACCAGGCCACTGACACTTCATGACTGGGAAGTCGAGGCAGGCTGAACATGTGAACTCAGTGTGGTTGGCAGCAGGAGGACAATGGACTGCAAGTGTCAGGGGCCTGCGTTAAGAGTGGGGTTCACAGACACAGCAGCTTTCATTTTGGGACTCAGAGAGCAGAAGAGAGAAGAAGGAGGTCAGAGAAGCAGGGTATGGCG
Source organism: Eretmochelys imbricata (assembly GCF_965152235.1). Taxonomy (NCBI): domain Eukaryota; kingdom Metazoa; phylum Chordata; order Testudines; family Cheloniidae; genus Eretmochelys; species Eretmochelys imbricata. Next base: position 356,493,666 of record NC_135572.1, read on the forward strand.
AAGCCCTGGCTTCCCCAAGGTGAATTCTGTCCAAAGCTTACCGCTCATGCTGGCCTAAAGACTCTCCCAGCTGCTGGATTTCCGGTGACTAATAAACGTTACCATGTTTTGAGAAGGCTGCCCAGTGTTGCTGCAAACACTGAAGTGCATTGCACCCGGAAGGGGTAAAATGTCGCTCTCAGGAGTCTGACTTCAGGTGGACTCGCTGCAGGGAGCCGCAGACAGACATGGTGGCTGCTGGAGCCAAAAGCCCAGACTTGGAAACATTGAAGTCGTGGGCTTGCCCTTGTGCAACAGCTTGGAGCTTTGGGGTCCAACAGACCAAAGGGGTTATGCTCCAGAGACTGTTTAAAAAGGTCGGGCATAGACCAGACCCTGTGAATTCATGACAAGTGGTAACTTCACTCATTTCATTTCCAAGCACCAGCTGACTCCTAATACGAATTTTATGGATAGATTCCAATCCCAGGAGGAAACATTGTGATCATATCGTCTGACCCCCTGTAAAACACAGGCCAGAGACCTGCCCCACAATAATTCCTAGACCAGAGCTTACTAAAAAACATCCAATCTTGATTCTAAAATTGCTAGTGATGGGGACTCTACCAAGACCCTTGATAAGTTGTTCCAGTTACCCTCACTGTTAAAAATTCATGCCTCATTTCCAGTCTGAATTTGTTTAGCTTCAACTTCCAGCCACTGGACTGTGTTGCACCTTTGTATGCTAGTCTGATGAGCCCATCACTAAATATTTGTTTCCCATGTAGGTACTGATAGAATGATCCAGTCACCCCAACCTTCTCTTTGTTAAGTTAAACAGATTGAGCTCCTTGAGTCTATCACAAGAAGGCAGGTTTTCTAATCCTTTAATTGTTCTTGTGGCTCTTCTTTAAACCCTCTCCAAAGTATCAATGTCTTTCTTGAACTGTGGACACCAGAACTAGCCATAGGATTCCAGCAGCAGTTCATAGAATCATAGAATATCAGGGTTGGAAGGGACCTCAGGAGGTCATCTAGTTCAACCCCCTGCTCGAAGCAGGACCAATCCCCAACTAAATCATCCCCGCCAGGGCTTTGTCAAGCCTGACCTTAAAAACCTCTAAGGAAGGAGATTCCACCACCTCCCTAGGTAACCCATTCCAGTGCTTCACCACCCTCCTAGTGAAAAAGTTTTTTCTAATATCCAACCTAAACCTCCCCCACTGCAACTTGAGACCATTACTCCTTGTTCTGTCATCTGCTACCACTGAGAACACTCTAGATCCATCCTCTTTGGAACCCCCTTTCAGGTAGTTGAGAGCAGCTATCAAATCCCCCCTCATTCTTCTTGTCTGCAGACTAAACAATCCCAGTTTCCTCAGCCTCTCCTCATAAGTCATGTGTTCCAGTCCCCTAATAATTTTTGTTGCCTTCCGCTGGACGCGTTCCAATTTTTGCACATCCGTCTTGTAGTGTGGGGCATTGCCAACAGATCGAGGGACGTGCTGGCAATGCCCCTACTTACACATCCCAAAATGCCATTGGCCTTCTTGGCAACAAGGGCACACTGTTGACTCATATCCAGCTTCTCAGCCACTGTAACCCCTAGGTCCTTTTCTGCAGAACTGCTGCCTAGCCATTCGGTCCCTAGTCTAGCGGTGCTTGGGATTCTTCCATCCTAAGTGCAGGACTCTGCACTTGTCCTTGTTGAACCTCATCAGATTTCTTTTGGCCCAATCCTCTAATTTGTCTAGGTCTCTCTGTATCCTATCCCTACCCTCCAGCGTATCTACCTCTCCTCCCAGTTTAGTGTCATCTGCAAACTTGCAGAGAGTGCAATCCACGCCATCCTCCAGATCATTAATGAAGATATTGAACAAAACTGGCCCCAGGACCGACCCTTGGGGCACTCTGCTTGATACCAGTTGCCAACTAGACGGTTGCACCACTGCCAAACACAGAGGAAAAAACCCCTCTCCACCGCTAAACGAGATTCCCCTGTTTGTGCATCCCAGGATCCCATGAGCCCTTTAGGCCACAGTGTCGCACTGGGAGCTCATGTTCAGCTGATTATCCACCCCCACCCCCAAATCTTTTACAGAGTCGCTGCTTCCCAGGGTAGAGTCCTGCATCCTGTAAGTCTGGCCTATGTTCTTTGTTCCTAGATGTCTCCTTTTACATTTAGCTGTATTACAGTACATACCAATGACCTGTCCTCTTCATTATTTACCAGTTCCTGCAACAGAGATCAAATACAATAAGCATCCTGGTCTTCAAAGATATGTCTCAGAAATGTTTTCCTCAGCAAACACTGATTCACAGTTTACTGCCAGTCCTGGAACCTGTTATCAGCCCCGGCACATAGAGCAGCCAGCTTTATTGCTCACCCTGACTATCACATGTTATAGAATAATTATGATCAACCCCCAGAAGCCAGTAGCTGCCCACTGGCCCATTTTGCAGCTGTTGAACCCTCCTTAGGGATGGTCAAACACCCAGAAGTTCAGTGAAAGGCACCAACGTGTGGGGCAGAGCCAAAATATCTAAACAATTTGGGCCTCACTGTGGGACCCCCGGCACCTGCAGTCCCAGGCAGGGTGGGGAAAGTGGGCTCTTCAGGGGTCCGTATTCTTCTCACATAGAAGGTCTGGCTGAGAGCTGCAGTTTCACTCCTTTGCTCCAGTTCTCTTTCAACACTGAGAGGGGGATTGCGTGGCTGAGCCTTCAGCTCTGCCCCATATTCCCACATGGGTGCTGCCTGGGAACAGGGGGCTGTAGGAGAGGATGGGATGTGGGGCAGCAGCTCTCAGGTATTGTTATATCATGGTCTCTTCATAGAATCATAGAATAATAGAATATCAGGGTTGGAAGGGACCTCAGGAGGTCATCTAGTCCAACCCTCTGCTCAGAGCAGGACCAATCCCCAATTAAATCATCCCAGCCAGGGCTTTGTCAAGCCTGACCTTAAAAACTTCTAAAGAAGGAGATTCTACCACCTCCCTAGGTAATGCATTCCAGTGTTTCACCACCCTCCTAGTGAAAATTTTTTTCCTAATATCCAACCTAAACCTCCCCCACTGAAACTTGAGACCATTACTCCTTGTCCTGTCCTTTTCTACCACTGAGAATAGTCTAGAACCATCCTCTCTGGAACCACCTCTCAGGTAGTTGAAAGCAGCTATCAGATCCCCCCTCATTCATCTCTTCTGCAGACTAAACAATCCTAGTTCCCTCAGCCTCTCCTCATAAGTCATGTGTTCCTGACCCCTAATCATTTTTGTTGCCCTTCGCTGGACTCTCTCCAATTTATCCACATCCTTCTTGTAGTGTGGGGCCCAAAACTCGACACACCACTCCAGATGAGGCCTCACCAATGTCGAATAGAGGGGGATGATCACGTCCCTCGATCTGCTTGCTATGCCCCTACTTATACATCCCAAAATGCCATTGGCCTTCTTGGCAACAAGGGCACACTGCTGACTCATATCCAGCTTCTCATCCACTGTAACCCCTAGGTCCTTTTCCGCAGAACTGCTGCCTAGCCATTCGGTCCCTAGTCTGTAGCGGTGCATGGGATTCTTCCGTCCTAAGTGCAGGACCCTGCACTTATCCTTATTGAACCTCATCAGATTTCTTTTGGCCCAATCCTCCAATTTGTCTAGGTCCCCTCTGTATCCTATCCCTGCCCTCCAGCGTATCTACCTCTCCTCCCAGTTTAGTGTCATCTGCAAACTTGCAGAGGGTGCAATCCACACCATCCTCCAGATCATTAATGAAGATATTGAACAATACTGGCCCCAGGACCGACCCTTGGGGCACTCTGCTTGATACCAGTTGCCAACTAGACGGTTGCACCACTGCCAAACACAGAGGAAAAAACCCCTCTCCACCGCTAAACGAGATTCCCCTGTTTGTGCATCCCAGGATCCCATGAGCCCTTTAGGCCACAGTGTCGCACTGGGAGCTCATGTTCAGCTGATTATCCACCCCCACCCCCAAATCTTTTACAGAGTCGCTGCTTCCCAGGGTAGAGTCCTGCATCCTGTAAGTCTGGCCTATGTTCTTTGTTCCTAGATGTCTCCTTTTACATTTAGCTGTATTACAGTACATACCAATGACCTGTCCTCTTCATTATTTACCAGTTCCTGCAACAGAGATCAAATACAATAAGCATCCTGGTCTTCAAAGATATGTCTCAGAAATGTTTTCCTCAGCAAACACTGATTCACAGTTTACTGCCAGTCCTGGAACCTGTTATCAGCCCCGGCACATAGAGCAGCCAGCTTTATTGCTCACCCTGACTATCACATGTTATAGAATAATTATGATCAACCCCCAGAAGCCAGTAGCTGCCCACTGGCCCATTTTGCAGCTGTTGAACCCTCCTTAGGGATGGTCAAACACCCAGAAGTTCAGTGAAAGGCACCAACGTGTGGGGCAGAGCCAAAATATCTAAACAATTTGGGACCCCTGGCACCTGCAGTCCCAGGCAGGGTGGGGAAAGTGGGCTCTTCAGGGGTCCGTATTCTTCTCACATAGAAGGTCTGGCTGAGAGCTGCAGTTTCACTCCTTTGCTCCAGTTCTCTTTCAACACTGAGAGGGGGATTGCGTGGCTGAGCCTTCAGCTCTGCCCCATAGTCCCACGTGGGTGCTGCCTGGGAACAGGGGGCTGTAGGAGAGGATGGGATGTGGGGCAGCAGTTCTCAGGTATTGTTATACCATGGTCTCTTCATAGAATCATAGAATCATAGAATAATAGAATATCAGGGTTGGAAGGGACCTCAGGAGGTCATCTAGTCCAACCCCCTGCTCAGAGCAGGACCAATCCCCAATTAAATCATCCCAGCCAGGGCTTTGTCAAGCCTGACCTTAAAAACTTCTAAAGAAGGGGATTCTACCACCTCCCTAGGTAACGCATTCCAGTGTTTCACCACCCTCCTAGTGAAAATTTTTTTCCTAATATCCAACCTAAACCTCCCCCACTGCAACTTGAGACCATTACTCCTTGTCCTGTCCTCTTCTACCACTGAGAATAGTCTAGAACCATCCTCTCTGGAACCACCTCTCAGGTAGTTGAAAGCAGCTATCAAATCCCCCCTCATTCTTCTCTTCTGCAGACTAAACAATCCCAGTTCCCTCAGCCTCTCCTCATAAGTCATGTGTTCCAGACCCCTAATCATTTTTGTTGCCCTTCGCAGGACTCTCTCCAATTTATCCACATCCTTCTTGTAGTGTGGGGCCCAAAACTGGACACACCACTCCAGATGAGGCCTCACCAATGTCGAATAGAGAGGGACGATCACGTCCCTCGATCTGCTCGCTATGCCCCTACTTATACATCCCAAAGTGCCATTGGTCTTCTTGGCAACAAGGGCACACTGTTGACTCATATCCAGCTTCTCGTCCACTGTGACCCCTAGGTCCTTTTCGCCATTCGGTCCCTAGTCTGTAGAAGTGCTTGGGATTCTTCCATCCTAAGTGCAGGACTCTGCACTTGTCCTTATTGAACCTCATCAGATTTCTTTTGGCCCAATCCTCCAATTTGTCTAGGCCCCTCTGTATCCTATCCCTGCCCTCCAGCGTATCTACCACTCCTCCCAGTTTAGTATCATCCGCAAATTTGCTGAGAGTGCAATCCACACCATCCTCCAGATCATTTATGAAGATATTGAACAAAACCGGCCCCAGGACCGACCCCTGGGGCAATCCACTTGACACCGGCTGACAACTAGACATGGAGCCATTGATCACTACCCGTTGAGCCCGACAATCTAGCCAACTTTCTACCCAACTTATAGTGCATTCATCCGGCCCATACTTCTTTAACTTGCTGACAAGAATACTGTGGGAGACCGTGTCAAAAGCTTTGCTAAAGTCAAGAAACAACACATCCACTGCTTTCCCTTCATCCACAGAACCAGTAATCTCATCATAGAAGGCGATTAAATTAGTCAGGCATGACCTTCCCTTGGTGAATCCATGCTGACTGTTCCTGATCACTTTCCTCCCACGTAAGTGCTTCAGGATTGATTCCTTGAGGACCTGCTCCATGATTTTTCTGGGGACTGAGGTGAGGCTGACTGGCCTGTAGTTCCCAGGATCCTCCTTCTTCCCTTTTTTAAAGATTGGCAGTACATTAGCCTTTTTCCGGTCATCTGGGACTTCCCCCGTTCGCCACGAGTTTTCAAAGATAATGGCCAATGGCTCTGCAATCACAGCCGCCAATTCCTTCAGCACTCTCGGATGCAACGCGTCCGGCCCCATGGACTTGTGCACGTCCAGCTTTTCTAAATAGTCTCAAACCACCTCTTTCTCCACAGAGGGCTGGTCACCTCCTCCCCACGCTGTGCTGCGCAGTGCAGCAGTCTGGGAGCTGACCTCGTTCGTGAAGACAGAGGCAAAGAAAGCATTGAGTATATTAGCTTTTTCCACATCCTCTGTCACTAGGTTGCCTCCCTCATTCAGCAAGGGGCCCACGCTTTCCTTGGCTTTCTTCTGGTTGCCAACATACCTGAAGAAACCCTTCTTGTTACTCTTGACATCTCTTGCTAGCTGCAGCTCCAGGTGCGATTTGGCCCTCCTGATTTCATTCCTACATGCCCGAGCAATATTTTTATACTCTTCCCTGGTCATATGTCCAACCTTCCACTTCTTGTAAGCTTCTTTTTTATGTTTAAGATCCGCTAGGATTTCACCGTTAAACCAAGCTGGTCGCCTGCCATATTTACTATTCTTTCGACTCATCGGGATGGTTTGTCCCTGTAACCTCAACAGGGATTCCTTGAAATACAGCCAGCTCTCCTGGACTCCTTTCCCCTTCATGTTAGTCCCCCAGGGGATCCTACCCATCCATTCCCTGAGGGAGTCAAAGTCAGCTTTCCTGAAGTCCAGGGTCCGTATCCTGCTGCTTACCTTTCTTCCCTGCGTCAGGATCCTGAACTCAACCAACTCATGGTCACTGCCTCCCAGATTCCCATCCACTTTTGCTTCCCCCACTAATTCTTCCCATTTTGTGAGCAGCAGGTCAAGAAAAGCTCCCCCCTAGTTGGCTCCTCTAGCACTTGCACCAGGAAATTGTCCCCTACGCTTTCCAAAAACTTCCTGGATTGTCTATGCACCACTGTATTGCTCTCCCAGCAGATGTCAGGAAAATTAAAGTCACCCATGAGAACCAGGGCGTGCGATCTAGTAGCTTCTGCGAGTTGCTGGAAAAAAGCCTCATCCACCTCACCTTCTTAAGAGGGAGACCCACTCATGAACACCGATCAACACTACCCCATGGTAACACTAGCTAGGACCCCGTGTACAGAAAATGTTTTATACAAATTATTTTTGTGCTGAAAAATGCAGATGCAGGTCAACTGCAACAATTCCTGAACTCAGGTCGATTCTGGATAATGGTTTTGTTGGATTATAATGAATTCCATGTCTAGGTCCAATTTGTCTAGGTTCCTCTGTATCCTATCCCTATCCTCCAGTGTATCTACCTCTCCTCCCAGTTTAGTGTCATCTGTAAACTTGCAGAGGGTGCAATCCACGCCATCCTCCAGCTCATTAATGAAGATATTGAACAAAACCAGCCCCAGGACCAACTCTTGGGGCACTCCGCTTGATACCTGCTGCCAACTAGACATGAAGCCGTTGATCACTACCCGTTGAGTCCGACGATCTAGCCAGCTTTCTATTCGCCTTATAGTCCAGTCATCTAGCCCATACTTCTTTAACTTGCTGGCAAGAATACTGTGGGAGACTGTGTCAAAAGCTTTGCTAAAGTCAAGGAACAACACGTTCACTGCTTACTCCTCATCCACAGAGCCAGTTATCTCATCATAGAAGGCAATTAGATTAGTCAGGCCCTTGGTGAATCCATGCTGACTGTTCCTGATCACTTTCCCCTCCTCTAAGTGCTTCTGAATTGATTCCTTGAGGACCTGCTCCATGAGTTTTCCAGGGACTGAGGTGAGGCTGACTGGCCTGTAGTTCCCAGGATCCTCCTTCTTCCCTTTTTTAAAGAAGGGCACTACATTAGCCCTTTTCCAGTCATCTGGGACCTCCCCAATTCTCCATGAGTTTTCAGAGATAGTGACCAATGGCTCTGCAATCACATCCGCCAACTCCTTTAGCACTCTTGGATGCAGCGCATCCAGGCCCATGGTCTTGTGCTCATCCAGCTTTTCTAAATAGTCCCAAACCACTTCTTTCTCCACAGAGGGCTGGTCACCTCCTCCCCATGCTGTGCTGCCCAGTGCAGTAGTCTGGGAGCTGACCTTGTTCGTGAAGACAGAGGCAAAAAAAGCATTGAGTACATTAGCTTTTTCCACATCCTCTGTCACTAGGTTGCCTCCCCCATTCAGTAAGGGGTCCACACTTTCCTTGACTTTCTTCTTGTTGCTAACATACCTGAAGAAACCCTTCTTGTTACTCTTACCATCCCATGCTAGCTGCAACTCCAAGTGTGATTTGGCCTTCCTGATTTCACTCCTGCATGCCTGAGCAATATTTTTATACTCATTCCTGGTCATTTGTCCAATCTTGCACTTCTTGTGTTTAAGATCAGCAAGGATTTCACTGTTAAGCCAAGCTGGTCACCTGCCATATTACTATTCTTTATACACATCGGAATGGTTTGTTCCTGCAACCTCAATAAGGATTCTTTAAAATACAACCAGCTCTCCTGGATTCCTTTCCCCATCATGTTATTCTCCCAGTGTGTGTGAGATGCTGGCCGAGCAGGTGCCAGCTCATGCCTGGGCCCCAGGCCTCACTGATCACTGAGAAATGCATAGCTGGAAACCAGTCTGGCTTGCCTGTATGTTAGTGTTGTTAAGACAGATATTAGCATTGTAAGAAGCTGTTTGGTGTTTAGACCTTATAAATCGGTGATGCCATTTCCAATTTAGTATTGGTGAGTAGTGAGGAACCCATAGAAGAGCTGGTTGTCGGGGACAACCTTGGTTTGAGTGATCATGAGCTAATTCAATTTAAACTAAATGGAAGGATAAACCAAAACAGATCTGCAACTAAGATCCTTCATTTCGAAAGGGTAAACTTTAAAAAATGAAGGGAATTGGCGAGGGAATTGAACTGGACTGAAGAACTCAAGGATCTAAATGTGGAGGAGGCTTGAAGTTACTTTAAGTCAAAGTTGGAGAAACTATCTGAAGCCTGCATCCCAAGCACGGGGGAAAAATTCATAGGGAAGGGTTGCAGACCAAGCATCTCAAGGAGGGGATAAAGAGAAAGCAGAAAGCCTAGAAGGAATGGAAGAAGGGAGGGATCAGCAAGGAAAACTACCTCTTGGAGGTCAGAAAGTATAGGGATAAAGTGAGAACTGCCAAGAGCCAAGCAGAGTTGGATGGTGATCTTGCAAAGGAAATTAAAACCACTAGTGAAACGTTCTATAGCTGTAGAAGTAAAAAGAAAACAAGGGAAGAAGAAGTGGGACTGCCAAGCACTGAGGATGGGGTAGAGATTAAAGATAATCTAGGCATGGCCCAACACCTAAACAAATACTTTGCCTCAGTTTTGAATAAGGCTAATGAAGAGCTTAGGGGTAGAGGCAGTGAGTAGGGGCAATGGGAACGAGGTTACAGAAATACAAATGACCACATCCAAGGTGGAAGTCAAACTGCTTCATGCAGTCAAACTTTTTAGTTCTTGCCACCCCTTACCTGTAATGAAATTTGTTTGCCTCCACTCCCCGGGAGCCGGGGTCAGGAGCGGGGCCAGAGTCATGATCTGGAGCCAGGGCTGGGACTGGGGCCAGGGTGGGCCCACGGTCAGGAGCCAGGGCCAGAGCTGCAGCTGCGGCCACAGCCAGGGTGGGGCTTGGAGCTGCAGGCCGAAGGTGCGGCTGGGGCCAGAGGCGGGGCCGGAGCAGAGCTGGGGGCAGAGTGGGGCTGGGTGGCACTGCTTCCCTGCTCCCATGGGGGCTGGCTTGGCCTTGCAAACATTCCTGCATGCCTGCCCTAGGGGGTGTGCCCCACAGATTAGGGACGACTGACTTAATGGGACTAAATTGGGGGCCTGGATAATCTCCATCCAAGGAACCAGCATACAAAACTGGGAGCCCAATAGCAAGGATTTTTAATAAATCTGTAAACTCATGGGTCGTACCCTGTGACTGGAGCACTGCTAACATAATACCTATTTTGAAGACGGGGGGAAAAGGTGATCAAGGAAACTACAGGCCTGTTAATTTGACATCAGCTGTGTGCAAGGTCTTGGAACAAATGTTGAGGAGAGAGAAGTGAAGGACACAGAGGCAAATGGTAATTGGATAGAATCCAACATGGGCTACAAAAGGTAGATTGTGCCAGGAGAACCCAGCGACAGGAGGGGGTTCCCGGCCTCCACGGCAACCGCTAGAACCACGGCCCTTACCCCAGGCCCTCACAGCAGGGACACACGTGGTGCCACCCCCTGACAGCCCCCAGCAGCGCGCTCACAGCTCGGCGGCCCCCTATGGCGATCAGGAGGCGGGCAGAGGGGTGCTCGCTGCTGTGGGTTATACTGTGTGTGTATATATATAATATAGGTTTTTGTCTGGTGAAAAAAATTTCCCTGGAACCTAACCCCCCCTATTTACATTAATTTTTACGGGGAAATTGGATTCGCTTACCATCGTTTCGCTTAAAGTCTCAGTTTTCAGGAACAGAACTACGTTAAGTGAGGAGTTACTGCATTAAGGGTCAGGCAGTTCTCTGGCTTTGTGAGTGGCTGGGGATGGAGGTCAAGAGGCTGTAGAAGACAAACTCGGGGAGGGGAATATCTGAGGTCCATCTGCCAGGCCTTCTTCCCCACTGACACTCCTCAGTGGTACTTCTTTGCAAGGGACTGGATTCCCTGGAGGCCTTACTGTACTTCCTCGTCTGGTGACAAGAGGAGAAAGCCCCAGAGTAGGAGAAAGGAAGGCACCCGGGGTGGTGTTAAATTTTCCCAGATTAGTGGGTGGGGACTCGAGCTGGTTCTTTGTGGCAGTGTTAAGAGGTACCCCTAAATATTGAACCTGTCTGTGGGTGCTGCCTTCTCCAGCTGGCAGAAGGGTGACAGTTACATTGTGGAAGGCTGTGTCTAGAGGCCTCATCCATGCCAGAGCCTGTTGTAATAATTTGGATGGAATGTGTAGGCCAAAGGTGTTAACATGACCCAGTCGCTGCCCAGCACTGAACAGTGTTAAACAAGGTCTGGGAGTTGGTATTCAGAGACCTCACCATGCTCAGCGCCGTGACAAATACATTATAAAATTCTGAGCAGAGTTAGAAATGGATTGACTGAAACAGAAAAAGGAAATAAACCAGAACGGGGCGAGGAGCATTGAAATGTGAAGTGTTCAGCGAGGCTTTCATCTTCACAACATCCCTTCTTCCCTTTCCTCTTAGCAGGAGAGAGCGTGTAAAAGGTCCCCTCCCCCCTGTGTGACAGTCTCTGTGGGGTGATGAAAGATGGTAATAACTGTCCCTTTGGAGGAGAAGACGTTAGGTACAATGGGCTGGAGCCGGCGTTGGTGCTGTTGTTAAAGTCTAATCCTGGTTCAATCCCAGGTGGTGCTAGGGATTCAGCCGAAGCCTGTGAAGGTGGCGATGTCACTGGGTCCCTCTCTCCTGCTCGCTCTGGCCAGAACATCTCTGAGGATTGGTCTGAAGTCAGCAAGATGAAATTCAGTAAAGACAAGTGCAAAGTAGAGCACTGAGGAAGGAAAAACAAAACGTACAACTGTAAAACGGGGAAGAAGAACGAGGCGGCGATGCTGCTGGCGAGGATCTGAGCGTTCCAGTGGATCACAAGTAGAATGTGATGCAGCTAAGAAACAGGCTATCGTTCTGGGGTTTTGCTGTGACAACTTTGCCGATAACTTTTTGCCTGCTTGAAAATTAACCATGAAATTCTGTGCTTCTGTTTCCACTGATAGTTGTTGTCAGAGGTTATTGTGACACCTTATGAGCTCACACTCACTTTTCACAGATGAGCTGACAATGAGGGTAAAGGTGTAGGCCCCGTTATCACACCAGGCCCCATGGTGCACGGTGCTGCGCAGACCCTGTAACAGTGTCAGCCCCAAAGAGCCGGCAGTCCAAACAGAGCAGATGTAACGGGGGATGAGACAAACCGGGGGTAGCGGGGGCGGGGCGGGGTGCTCTGCACTCATATTCATTACCTGGGGAAGGAGGGGTGGGCAGGCCAGGATGTGATGAACTCACAGCTGGGAGGAGCTGGTGTGAAGTGCTTCCAGGGAAGGGCCAAGTTGTGATCTCTGTGTGTCCGCGGGCAGAGTGGGTTAGTGTCCATAGGGGGCCAGGGGTCTCAACACATTCAGACAGGGATGAGCACAAGACCCTCAGCCTCTCACTGCTCAGGGAGTCAGCCCCCTTGCTGCCAATGGGAGATGCTTGCTGCCGGTCCTCCCACTGGTCGCCAGAGATAGTGAGCCCCCAATCAGTGGCAGCTATTTTTGAGTGGGCTGTCCAGTCCTGTTGGGGCGATTTGGCTTCTGGGAGCCTGGGGCTGCTGTAATAAACCCCAGAATCTCAGGACAGAGGCTTTTTCATGTCTTCACGTTCTCCGTTTCCTTCCTGTCAGTGCCTCGCAAGGTATCTGCATGGTGGCTCTATGCCATCGTCCTTGGGCCCATCCGCCTGATCTTGCTGATTCTGGTGATCCACATGGCTCAACAGGGTGGGTGTTTGCAGGGAAAGAGTTGGAGTCAAACATTCGTGGGTTGTAAGTAGGGCCCTACCAAGTTCACTTTGCATTTTGGTCAATTTCACGGTCATGGGATTTAAAAAATCATAAATGTCATGATTTCAGCTATTTAAATCTGAAATTTCATGGTGTTGTAACTGTAGGGGTCCTGACTCAAAAGTGGGTAGTGGGTGGGGGAGGGGTTCAAGGTTATTGTGCGGGAGTCAGGGTATTGCCACCCTTACTTCTGCACTGCTTCTGGCTCTGCCTTCAGAGCTGGGCAGCCAGAGAGCAGCAGCTGCGGGCCAGGAGCCCAGCTCCGAAGGCAGAGCTGCCGCCAGCAGCAGCGCAGAAGGGGGGATGGCCTGGTGCAGTATTTCTACCCTTACTTCTGGGCTGCTGCCTGCAGAGCTGGGCCCTCGTCCAACAGCCACCACTCTCCAGCCGCCCATCTCTGAAGGCAGCGCAGAAGTAAGGGTGGCAACACCACAGCCCTCCTACAATAATCTTGCAACCCCCCCTCCCCACCCCCCGCAACCGCTTTTGGGTCAGGCCCCCCAGTTTGAGAAACGCTGGTCTCCCCTGTGAAATAGTATAGGGTAAAAGACCAGATTTCACAGTGGGAGACCAGATTTCATGGTTCATGATGCATTTTTCATGGCTGTGAATTTGGTAGGGCCCTATTTATAAGGCCAGCAGGGACCTCTGCGGTCATTTGATCTGTGTAACACAGGTGAGAGGACTTCCCTGAACTAGCTTCTCCTCCAACTGGAGCAGATCTGGCAATTTTAAAATCAAGATGGGATGTTTTTCTAAAAGGTAAATTGTGCCAATGGTTAAATGCCCTCCCTGTTAAAAAAAACCTGCAGCTTACACCTTAATTCTAGTCTGAATTCATGGAGCTTGACTTCCAGCTATTGAATCTAGTTATCATAGAATCATAGAAGATTAGGGTTGGAGGAGACCACAGGAGGTCATCTAGACCAGCCCCCTGTTCAAGGCAGGACCAATCCCCAACTAAATCATCCCAGCCAGGGCTTTGTCAAGCCAGGCCTTAAAAACCTCTAAGCACAGAGATTTCACCATCTCTCTAGGGAACCCATTCCAGTGCTTCACCACCCTCCTCGTGAAATAGTGTTTCCTAATATCCAACCTAGACCTCCCCCACTGCAACTTGAGACCATTGCTCCTTGTTTGTCATCTGCCACCACTGAGAACAGCTGAGCTCCATCCTCTTTGAAACCCCCCTTCAGGTTGCAGGTAGCAGCTGAAGGCTGCTAACAAATCCCCCCTCACTCTTCTCTTCCGCAGACTAAACAAGCCCAGTTCCCTCAGCTCTCCTCGTAAGTCATGTGCCCCAGCCCCCTAATAATTTTTGTTGCCCTCTGCTGGACTCTCTCCAATTTGTCCACCTCCTTTCTGTAGTGGGGGGCCCAAAACTGGATGCAATACTCCAGATGTGGACTCAGCAGTGATGAATAGAGGGGAATAATTACTTCCTTCGATCTGCTGGCAATGCTCCTACTAATGCAGCCCAATATGCCGTTAGCCTTCATGAAAACAAGGGCACACTGCTGACTCATATCCAGCTTCTCATCAGCTGTAATCCCCAGGTCCTTTTCTGCAGAACTGCTGCTTAGCTAGTCAGTCCCCAGCCTCTAGCGGTGCATGGGATTCTTCCGTCCGAAGTGCAGGACTCTGCACTTGTTCTTGTTGAACCTCATCAGATTTCTTTTGGCCCAATCCTCCAAATTGTCTAGGTCACTCTGGACCCTATCCCTACCCTCCAGCCTATCTACCTCTCCCCCCAGCTTGGTGTTATCCGCGAGTTATATGTTTGTCTACTAGACGGAAGAGCCCTCTATTATGCAATTTCTGAACCACTGTAGGATTTATAGACTTTGATCAAGTCACCCCTTAACCTTCTCTTTAAGCAAAATAGATTGAACTCCTGAAGTTAGAGGTGCCCAACTATGCACTGATTTGTTCTGGAATAGTTCAGTATTTCTATGTACAGTATTGTCTATCTAAAGCTGAACTGAAAATACAAATCAATACAGGTGACTTTGCATTTCATTAAAATAGGTAGAGTCTGTTTGGCCCACGTAAGTTTCCGCTTGGGGAGGCTAGCTCCCCAGCCCACCTCTTCCGCCCATGGCCCCGCCCACACTCCACCTCTGCTTTGTCCCAGGCCCCGCCCCCTACTCCACCCAGACCCCATCCCATCCCCACTGTCTCCCTCCTCTCTTCCCTTCCCCTCCCTGCTCGCCCCTCCCCCCCTTCTAGCAAGTTGCTCCAGCATCACAAAGTGGGAGGAGGCGTCGTCCCATAAAGTCCCAATGTCCTGTGACCCAGGAGGAGTGTCTACTGCATGAATGAAGCATAAAGGTTTTGGAATGGCAAAAAACAGTTTGCAAAATTGCACTTTTAGGCGCTTTCCATCGGATGACCTTCAAAGCACCAAACCAAAATAACGAATTTAAACAAACTCCTGTGAGGCAGGCAAGTATTATTATCCCTGTTTTTCGGATGGAGAAACTGAGGCACGGGCTAATTAAGTCCCCTATCTGCTGCCTTTTTAAATGAATGGAAAGACTCCCTTTGAGATCAAGCCCTAATCGGTGGGTCCAATGTCACACTGGAAGTCTGCGATAGAGGGGCCATTAATAAAACCCCAGATCTTCACATTTCTAGCTCTGCTTTCAACACCAAGCCATGCTTCCTCCCTTATATTGTACTTTCCTTTTCCCTTATCCGGAAAACAAAGGCGTCTCTTTGGAGGGACTCTTGCATGAATGCAGGAGGCTTTGCACGTAGGATAGTTGGACGTGCAGCGCAGTACAGTGCACAGAGGAACCCGCCAGCTGTGATTTCAGCGTGATTCCTTGTCTCGCACAGGAAGGACGTGTGATGAGTTCTACATGATGTGTGGCCTTTCAGAGAGACAAGGTGCCTCCCCCCCCGACTATTATACCCTGGCGCTGCCCGTGAAGGTGGGTGAGGCAATATTGTCTTTTATTGGACCAACTTCTGGTGGTGAGAGAGGCAGGCTTTCCACCCTCCCGCCCTCTGTTAAAAACGGCAACGTGCCCCCCCCCCGGCAGTCCCAGGCTCCTTGGCTGAGTTGCTCCAGCATCAGCACGGCAGCAAGAGGAGTCCCACAGTGGTCGGGGGGACAAGGGGGGTGGGGGCAGGCGAGGCGGAAACCCATGCAGTGAGCGGGGGGCGGGGGAGAGGCGGGCTGAGTGAGTGGGGAGAGGGGGACTGCAGTGAGCGGTAGCGGGGGCCAAACGTGAGCTGGGGAGAGGAGAGAAGGAACCCAGGGAGCTGAAGCTCGGGGGGGGGGGGAGGAAACCCACGCAGAAAGCAGGGGGGAGGGGAGGCTGAGCGGGGAGACGGGCGAGGGACACTGCAGCGAGCGTGTGGGGAGGGGGAGGAGTGGAGAGGAGGACCCGGGGAGCAGCAGCTGGACTGGGGATGCAAGCGGGGGAGGGACAATGAGGAAGCCCCACATGGAGCAAGCAGTGGGGCGGCTGAGCAGAGAGAGGGGGGCTGGGGCCAAAAGCAAGAAGGGGGAGGAGGTGAGGAGGAAGCCCATGCAAGGAGCAGGAGGGTGCCGAGCAGGGAGTGGGGACTGGACGGGGTGAGGGGCCAAGCAAGGAGGGAGCCAAGTGGGGAGGAGAGGAGGAAAGACCCAGCAAAGCAAGCAGCAGGAGCACAGTGGGGATCCCCGGAGAGGGAGTTGAGTCTTGGAGACGGTGTGCATAAGACCACCTGCAGTGTACCTCGAAGAAAAGGAAAACTTTGAAACTGAAGCTTGAAGACAAGAAAATCGCTGTTATCTTTGATGGCCTGAACATCTCTCAGGATCAGGATAATGAAGGCCTGGGGTCCCGGGAGATGGTGGGGGTGGCAGCCATGAGATGCTTGCTCCAGTAGGTAATTCTCCCCCCGGCCCTTTACCCCCCAGTCTCTTTCTTTAAGGCCCCCAGAAGGAAGTGGCGGATGGAACAGCCCATCCCCCATTATCCTGTCCACCGTTAGGCCTGATTTCAAACACACCAGTTTTGGTTCATTGATTTCCAGTTCCACATCTTCTTCTTTACCAGGCTGGATCTTAACACTGCCCTTGAGTTATATCAGGAGCTGTTTATGTTTGGGCTAATTCGCTCTGTCTTCCCTTCTTCCCTTCTCCCATCTCACACTCATTAATGCCTCTCTCCTGTCTGGTGATTCGCGGTTACAGAGCAAACACTTCGTTACCTTGTGACATGCAATACAGAGATGATAAGTGAGATTAATGCAGGAAGCAATTTACAAGCATTTCACAGAGTCTTAATGCTAATCCCCAGGGGAAACATAGTAATACACGGGTGACCAGACTGGCTCCAGCTCAGCATTGCCAGTGTTCAGCTGAGGCCCATTCCCCCGCCCCCCGAGGGCACAGCTGGCTAGAGCCCCCTCCAACTGGTGAGCTCTAGAGGCTGGATGTTGTGACCCGGCCCTCCCCTCGAGGTGCAGAGCTGGGGCCACACTAACAACGTTCCCCGGAGAACCATCCATAGAAGGATCCCCAAGTGCATCACAGACACTCCTGGCGTTACCCTCTCCCCCTCCCTGAGCGGCAGGTTGGTGTCATTAGCCCCCTGCACAGACTGAGATGGGGAGAAGCTTTCCCCAGGCACGTTCACACAGGAAACCGATGGTGGCCAAGCCAGGAATGGAACCCAGGAACCCTGGCTCAGTCTTTTGTTGTTATTAATGGTGTTTGATTTCTATAGCACCAGAGATGTGCATGGCATCCGTGTACCAGTACGAAGTGTGAGCTGTGTGTCCCACACAGTGCCTGATCCCAGGAGGCTGCTACAGCTCTCAGCCACGGGCTCTGAGTCCTTTAGCTGCAGCTGTGCAGGGTCACGCTTCCAGCTCTGGTGGGGCCTGTTGTTTACAGAACAGCTAGACACGTCTCTGCTTTGAGGAGATCAGTGTCTGAGTGGAGACGGAACCAGGAGGACATGGGTGGGCCCAAAGAGAGAGGAAACTCTGGGTATTGCAGATATCTGGAGGGAGATCAAGTCCTGTTCCTTATCCAAAAGGTCAGGCCCATGCTGCCTCCCTCTGGTGGTCCCCTTCCTTTCCTCTAGTGGAATCTGGGCTGCTCAGGACACAGTCAGAGGCTGCTGGATGGATGCATCTACGCGGGGGCCAGGAATGGGACAAAGTAGACACACTGTCATAAATATAAAGGGAAGGGTAACAACTTTTATGTATGCAGTAATATAAAATCCCACCTGACCAGAAGGACCAATGGGGAAAGAAGATACTTTCAAATCTGGGGGGGACGGGGGAGGAGGTTTTGTTTGTGCTCTCTTTGTGTGTGCCCCCTGGGACAGAGAGAGGGACCAGGCAGGAAAAAACATCTCCTAAAACCCTCCCTGAAATAAGCATCTAAGATTACAAAAATTGTAAGTAAAGCAAGGAAATGTATTAGATTATCTTTTGTTTTAGCTTGTGAATTTTCCCTATGCTAAGAGGGAGGTTTATTCCTGTTTTGTAACTTTGAAGTTGAGCCGAGAGGGGACTCCTCTGTGTTTTAAATCTTTTCATTACCCTGTAAAATGACCTTCCATTCTGATTTTACAGAGGTGCTTTTTTTACTTTTGTCTTTGTAATAAAGTTCTTTTAAGAACTTGATTGGTTTTCAGTGTCCTAAAAACCCAAGGGTCTGGTCTGTGCTCACCTTGTTAACCTATTGGTTGGTATATTATTCTTAAGCCTCCCCAGGAAAGCGGGTGAGGGGGGGGATAGGGCTCCAAGTGGCCCCTCCTTGAATGTTTGTTTAAATCACTTGGTGGTGGCAGCAATACCGTCCAAGGACAAGGAAAGGAATTTGTGCCTTGTGGAAGTTTTTAACCTAAACTGGTGGAATATAAGCTTCGGGGGTCTTTCATGTGGGTCCCCACATCTGTACCCCAGAGTTCAGAGTGGGGAGGGAACCTTGACACACACACACAACTGCATGCTCAGGAAAGTTTATTCTTGTGGTGGGCTGCAGCCACTGAGGGGAAGAGAGGGAAGGGGCAGGAGCGTAACTAGACCAGAGACGCTTGGGGGAAGAGAGTTGGCAGCTGGGGAAGTGAGATCTGGTGTCTCAGGGAGGGAGAGGACAGGCCCTTGATGCAGCAAAGGCATTGGAAAGTCTGGGACGTTGCCTGATCGTGCCCAAGGAGCCCAGTTCTTTTGCAGCCCAGGTGCTGAGCTCCCCCTTCAGGCGCAGGCGAGCGACTCCCCTCAGTAGAGTTCGTACTTGCAAATGTAGTTGGTTTGCTTATTACAGGGAATATCGTTCCATTTCTTAAAACCTAGAAGGCAAAACAGAAATCACCAGGGCAGGGGAAGGGCGAGTGGGGCCATTCCTGCCCTTACAGTGACCCCCCCTCATTGCACACTGCTGAGAGAAGACCCCAGCTCCCGTGCAGGAGGCTGCGAGGAGGAGGAGCATGGACGGCAGGTATAATAGGCCAGAGGAGGATAAGACTCCGCAACCAGCTGTCAACCCGCTGCCTTTAGGAGTCTGGGCCTTGGCCCCACCTGCACTCCCCCCCCAAGGCCCCTCTCCGGCTCTTCCCCTTTGGGCCCAGCCTCGCTCCGCCCCTTTCTGCCGCCGCTCCTCCTCTTCTCCCCCGAGGCCTGCCCTTGCTCCACCTTTTCCTGTCCCCACTCCATCCCTTCCCTTCCTCGCCGCGTCGTTCTTCTCCTCCAACCCAAGGAGGAGGAGAGGAAAGGAGCGAGTGGCGACGCTGAGAGGTGGGCGGGCGGGGCCGAGCAGGAAGGGGGCTGAGCGGGACTGGGGTTTGGGGCGGGGCTTGGGATGGAGTGTGGACGGGGCATGGGTGTGGCCTTGGGGAGGAGGCCGAGTGTGGGAAGGCCTTGGGTGGGGGGTTCATGGTCCGGGCACCGGGGAAGCTTCTGAAGCTTGCATCAGCCTCCCCAGGTGCCAGAGCATCGTGCCGCCCCTGACAAAGAGGCTGGAGGTGAAGCCCCATGTGCCTCAGACAGGGACAGGCTCCTTCGTTCCCTGAGGGACGCATGTCAGCGTAACCGTGGAAGACCCTCTTCTATTGTGTTGGAATGTGTCTGATGAGAGCACGACAGGGCCTCTTGGTGCTAGGTGCTGTGTCCAGGCAGATAATCCCTGCCCTCGAGAGCGCACAGTCTAAATAGACAAGAGGTGGAAGGGGAAACTAAGGCCCAGAGTGGGGAAGTGAGTTGACCAAGGTCACCCAGCAGAGCAGTGGCAGGGCTGGGAATAGAAGCAGGGTCTCCTGAGTCACAGTCCGTACATGTCCACTAGGCCACACCGCTCCTCCACCTGCAACTGCTGTTACCTCCCATTACCCCCCGGCTCCCAACAAAAAGACAGAAAGGAGAACACAGAGCCCTGGCCAGCTGCCAGCTGGGAGACAAGCTCAGGAAGAGGGAAGCCAGCTCGCTCTGTGCTGAACGAGCCGTCCCAACCTCCATCTCCTACACATCTGGGTTTGTATGTGGCCCAGAGGTATCATCTGTCCCCACAGGACAGCACTAAGGATTCAGGTTGATGAATTGCTGTGAATTTCACCCTCATTCCTGTTCGCAGAGCCACACAGCCCCAGGAGCGTTATTCAGAAACGGCTCCCACAACTGTTTTGAAGAAGTTTTCACATCAACTTTTAGCTCTGTGTGTGATTGGTCATGCAGGTCACATGGCATCATTCCTGCTCCATGATTGGATGAGTGACACTTTAAAGTAGGAGACAATGGGGGAAAAAAATCCTGCCCAGAGTGAGTTTGTGGGGGAAGGAGCATTCGTACCAACGCTGCTGAACACTCAGACCTGTGAGCATCGGATGGGTGGGTGAGTCTGTGTGACTAACTTGGGCCCTGAAGAATGAGTCTGTGATAAATGAAAGGGTGGGGGTAGCTCCCTTTTATGGACACCCAGCCAGCCAGTTAACTATCAAATCTCTCTTAGTAGTTGTTCTCTACTTGCTTTACCTGTAAAGGGTTAAAAAGTCTCACTGTGATGGATAGGTAAAAGGAAGGGAGTGGGCAGCTGGCCAAAAGAGCCAATGGGAAGGCTAGAACTTTTTAAAATTGAGAAAAAACTCCCCTTTTGTCTGTTTGTTATTGTTCTCCTGGAGAGAGGCGGACAGGGCAGAGCGATGCTATAAGAAGCTTGGGGCCAGGTATGAAAAATTCTCAGTATCATACCTAGAAACTGCTCATTTGAACCCCAGATATGTACGTAGATCAGGAATTGTCTAGGAAGATGCAATTAGGTTTATCCCTTTGATTTCTTTATGGCTTGTGGACTCCTCTGTGCTAAGCCCGGTGCTTTTTGTTTTGCTTGTAACCTTCAAGCGGGACCTCAAGAAAGCTATTCTTGGTGCTTAATCCTTGTAGTTACTCTTTCCAAATCTAGCAATAGCCTGAGTTTCCAGATTCTTTCTTTCTTAATAAAATTTACCTTTTAAAGAACAGAATAGGATTTCTGTGTCTTAAGAGGTTTGTGCACATGTTGTTTAATTAGCTTGTGGCAACAGCTGATTTCCTTCTTTTTCTTTCTCAGCTATTCCCTGGAGGGGGTGTGTGAAAGGGCTTGAGGGTACCCCACAGGAAGGAATTCCCAAGTGTGCCTTCCTGGGTTCTCAAAGGGGGTCTGCACTTGGGTGGTAGTAGCATCTATAATAATACAAATAATACAAGCCTGGAGTGGCAAGTATTAATTTTAGAGTCCTTGCAGACCCCCACCTTCTGCACTCAAAGTGCCAGAGTGGGGAATTAGCCTTGACAGAGTCGCTCATGAATTGGCGAGTGAGCTTTCCCTGTTCAGCCAGCTCTCTGCCCTATTGCCAGCCACGGGGACATGGCCTTCAGCCCCGTTCTTCCCCCCTACACCACTCCAGCAACAAGGACAGCAGGAAGCTGGCTTAATGGCCAGCTGGGGGTTCCTCTTGTGTAGGGGAACCCAGCAGAGGGAGATGCCCTGCCCAGTCCTGGCCTCCCCAAGCCTCTGTGCTCTGGTTGTACAAGTTCCTACTGCCACTGTCAGAGCAGCTCTGGGGCTGCTCTAAATTGTCCTGGGGCCAAAATAGCCCCCTGGCTGACTCCAGAATCAGGGTGGCAAAAGCCACAGAGGCACCAACCGAAGAACCCATGTCCTGCCTACGTATCAACTAGTGGGCAAAAGCTCTGCTCTGGTCTTTTGCTTCAACTGATCGTCTGGGGCCAAATGTACTGGATGGCCTTCCTCTGACTGGAGCTGAGCCTCAAACTGGGATGCTTGCAGGAGGAGTTACCAGGTGAGATGAGGGGAGAGGGAGTGGCAGTGTGAGCTGAGGGAGAGAGGCAGGGTGACAGGACAGGAGGCCATCTCCGCAGAGAGAGCTGGAGTGTGTGGCCAGGGTGTGTGTCTTGGCTTCTTTGTTGGTGCATGTGTGTTTGAACCGACTGCATACCACTTTTGCTCAGCAGCTCGACACAGTACTCGCCACCATTATCATTGTTTGGTTCCCTGGCTTCCCAAGCCTTGTAGCAATACGGGGAGCGATCTGTCCACCTCCAGCGTCTGTTCTGCAGAGACAGGGGAGAAAGGTTGTGGGGTCCCGGGGAGAAGAGACTTTGGTGACAAGGCGCCATAGAAACACCTAAACCCAACACAGAAGTGCCCTATTCAGGCAGTGGGAGAGAGTCGGGGAAGGGCCGTGGGGCAGTCAGTGGGGAGAGGCCAGCTCAGGGGGAGGGGCCCTGGAGACGCTGATATTAACACTTAGCACATAAACCTCACTTTCTACCTTACAAGCCTGAGTTAACTAATTATCTCGTGATGGAGCAGAGTCACTCTGGAGTGTCTTCAAGTCCCTAAAGAACCAATAGGCAAGGCCCGCCGGGGGGCACTGGTGGTTTAAGGTGGGTGATCTCATCCTGCTTAAGCAAAATAAAACGGCATTTGTGGTGGAGATGCTGGATGGATCAGGGAATGGGACTCAGCACCAGCACCAGTCTGACCCCAAGTTAAGAGGACTGGCTAGTGCAGTAGAATCAGGGCATGGGACACGGGGCCTTTCACCTCTAGGGGTGCTGGCTCTGGCCTGGCCTCAGCTCGTGGGGGGGACTAGCTGGCTTTGGGGGTCAGAGAACTAGTTCCAATCCATTGCGAGGCCAGGGGGAGCTGGATGGCTGAGGAGACTAGAGAATGGGATATAGAGCCTCTCACTTCTCTCACTCTGGGTCCAGTCTAGTCCCAGGTCGGGGGATCCAGGGCCTGAATCTGTGTGTGCTATTTGGGGAGCTTCCTGACCCCAGCGCCTCCCTAGCAGAGGGGAGGGAAAGGAAACAGATGGAGACAACGTTTCAGATGGAGCTTGATAAGTTTATGAAGGGGGTGGCGTGACGGGGTTGTCGCCATAGCACGGGCAGGACTCAGTGACCCTGGAGGTTCTTTCCAGTCCTATGTTCATAACGGCTCCATCCCACTCTCGGGCCTCCTTCCCAGCCTGTGACTGCTCCTCCTTCTTGTCCCTGCCCTAAGGAGCTGGGGGCTCTCCTACAAAGAACCAGGCGAGGACGGGATCCCCAAGCTGAGGGAGCGACCAGCAGTGTCGGGGACAGCGCAGAGGTCAAGGGGGAGCAGAGGCTCAAGTCTTGAGCCGGAAAAAGTGGCTAGAAAACTTGGTCAGAGTGGAGTGGAGACGGGATGCGGGGTGCAGGGGGAGGGCACGGCACATTGCGTGAGCTGGCAGGGGGGAAGGGTGATGGGACAGTAGTTTGAGGGGCAGGTGTGGGTCAAAGGTCAGTTTGATGATGGGGGAGACCAGGGCCTGGCTGTTTTTAGAAGGGAAAATCCAAAGGGGAGTTGGAGCTTATGGTAGGATGGAGATGGAAAGAGTACAGGAGGGCAGGGGTTAAGGGTGAGGTGCAGATGGGAGACCCTGGCAGCCCCTATGAAGGGCTCATAGGTCATTGTCTCTGACAACCTGGGAAGCCTCCAATAGGAGGAGCAGCTGTCAGAGGCAAAGCGGGCTCTGGGCACTCACCTGCCGGTGGTCGTGCAGTCCGATCCAGACGCTATCCTTGGAGTGCGAGTTGTTGATGTAGCTGGCCACCCTGTCCCCTTCTGCCTCAGTGAGAATGGAGGTGAGATGGGCCCCTTTGTGGAGATACTGACACTGCATCTGTGGCAGGGACATCAGCGAGGCCTGTTACCCCCCTGCAGGAGGACGCAGTTTGGCACTGGTGTGGGGTCCTGCCCCACCAGGCTGCAGCAGGAGCAGGGACGGCTGTGAGGGGAGGGAGCCCCCTCTCAGTGCCTCTTCCCGAGCCCCAGGGCCTGGCACCAGCCACGTCACTTCTGCAGCCTCCCCACCCATCCTCTGCAGGGGTACACACTGGGGCTAATGGTGATGTCACCAAACCCCTTTAGCCCCTGCCCACAAATCCACCCCGTGGATCCCTGAGAAGAGCCTCGTACCTCAGCATCTGACCAGGTCATCTTTTCAAGGAAATACCCATAGCAGTGGCCTTGGTAGAGCACCCAGTTAGGGAGACAGGACGTGGCCCCTATTCCTGATCCGAGAGAGGAGATGGGACGGGGAGAGAGAACAGTGTGGTGAGAGGCTGTTTTGGAGAAGAGAATGGGAGCAGAGCTGCCGGCTGTCATCATTCCAGCTTCCCCGGATCTCCAAAAATCCTGTTACTTTCAATGGGGCTGAAGCCATGCAGTGAGGCTGTCCTACTAAAAATTACCACTGTCTCCTTCCTGAGTGGACAGAAACTGGGCTTGCCTCATGGAAGATGATCTGTGCACGAGCACTGGGGAACCTGACAGGGAGAGGTATCAAGGGGGTTGAGTCAGAGTACACAGGGGACGGTGGGGTAAGGGTGGGAAGCACTGGGTGTCATGGGGACACTGGTGGGACTGGGAGCAGAGGGGAGGTTGGGGACACTGGAGTATAGTAGAGGCTGAAGGGACACCACACACTGATTTGCCAACCTAGTGAGGAGGGCTTTAAACTAGGTTCAAAAGGGATGGGTGACAAAATCCCACAGGTGACCTTAACAGAAGGCTAAATGTTGGTGGGGGAGGGGAGAAGGAAAATTACAATGGGGTCTTAGGAGCAACAAGAGGGATAACAGTGCAGGAATCTGCTATACATCTCAGACGTCTATACACAAATGGAAGGAGTATGGGGAATAAATGGAAGAACTGGAAGTATTAGTATATAAGCTACATTATGACTTAATTGGTATCAAAGTGACTTGGTGGGATAAATCTCCTGACTGGAATATTGGTAGAGAGAGGTATAGCTCATTCAGGAAGGACCGGCAGAGAAAAAAGGAAGGGGTGTTGTATTAGATATCAAGAATATTAACTTGTTCTGAGGTCCAGAAGGTGAGAAGCAGACCAACTGAAAGTCTCTGGGTAAAGAAAAAAGGGGAAAAAAGAGAGGTGATGTCATGGTAGGGGTCTCCTCTAGCCCACCACATCAGGAGGAGGATGGGGTATTTCTAGAACAAATAACGGAACTATCCAAAAGACAAGACCTGGTAGTAATGGGGGGACTTCAACTTCCCAGATATCTACTGGAAAAGTAATATGGCAAAACATAACATTTTCAAAACATTCTTAGAATGTATTGGGAATAACTTCTTATTTCCAAAATTGGAGAAATAAAAAGAGGAAAAGCCGCATTAGACTTAATTCTGACCAACAGGGAGGATTTGGCTGTGAATCTGAAGTTTGAAGATAATTGGGTGAAAGTGACCATGCAATGAAAGATTTTATGATTCTAAGGAAGAGTAGGAATTACAGCAATAGAATAAACACAATGGACTTCAAAAAAGCTGTCTTTAACAAACTCAGAGAACTGGTCAGTAAGGTGCCATCAGAAGAAAATCTAAGGGAAAAAGGAGGTCAGCAAATCTGGCAGTGTCTCAAAGACCATATTAAAGGTGCACCAGCACATTAGTCTGATGCAAAGGAAAGGTAGGAAGAATAGTGAGAGGCCATCAGGAGCTCTTCAATTACCTGAAAATCAGAAACGAATCCTACAGAAAGTGAAAACATGGACAAATTGCAAGGGAGGGATACAAAAGAATAGCACAAACATGTACAAAGAAAATCAGAAAGACACAAAGGCACAAAATGATGACACCTAGCAAGAAGTCTAAAAGGCAATAAGAAGAGTTTCTATATATACATTAGGAGCCAAGGGAAAGATGAAGGCAAGTGTACAGCTTAGCTGGGAATAAGAACTAATAACGGACGGCATGAAGAAGGAGAATGTGTTTAATGTCTATTTTGCTTCAATCTTCAGTAAAGAGGTAAATTGTGACCAGGTACTTAACATAATTAATATTATCAATCAGAGGGAAGGAATGCAAGCCAAAATAGGTAAGAACAGGTTAAAGAATGTTTAGATAATTTGCATGTTTCCCAGAAGCAGAGTCCGATGAAATTCATCCTAAAATACATAAGGAACGAGCTAAAGCAATCTTGGAACCATTAGCAATTATCTTTGAGAACTCATGGAGAATAGGTGAGGTCCCAGAGGACTGGAGAAGGGCAAACATAGACTTGTGATGGGTTCGGTCACAGACACCCCCTTGTGCTGAGACTGGCACCTGATGTGCTGAGACTAGCTCTGAGCCCGTCTTCTCTGCCAGCTTAGGACTTCAGTACCCTGTCTTATTGAGCCAGATATGCTAATCTGCTGCAACACAGACCCAGGGTCTGAACCATGCCTCCAGAGCTGCAGACTTAACTGAAAACCACTCAGCAAGTACTCCTGTCTCCAGCACCCAGACACACAGCTCCCAATGGGATCCAAATCCGAAACAAATCTGTTTTACTCCATATGAAGCTTATACAGGGTAAACTCATAAATTGTCCACCCTCTATAACACTGATAGAGAGATATGCACAGCTGTTTGCTTCCCCAGGGTTTAATCACTTACTCTGGGTTAATTAATAAACAAAAGAGATTTTATTAAGTACAAAAAGTAGGATTTAAGTGGTTTCAAGTAATAACAGAACCAAGTAAGTTACCAAGCAAAATAAAACAAAAACACGCAAGTCTAAGCCTAATACATTAAGAAACTGATTTCAGATGAAATCTCACTTTCAGAGATGTTTAAATAAGCTTCTTCCACAGACTAGACTCCTTTCTAGTCTGGGCCCAAACCTTTCCCCTGGTACAGACCTTGCTAGTTCCAGCAGGCATCTCAGATGAAAAGCAGGGGAGTCACATGACTGAGACCCTTTGTTCTGTTCCAGCCCCTTTAATAGCTTTGGCACAAGGCAGGAATCCTTTGTCTCTCTCTGGGTTCCCACCCCTCCTTCTAAATGGAAAAGCACCAGGTTAAAAATGGATTCCAGTTCAGGTGACATGAACTGTTCACATGTCCAGTTCACATGTCACTGTAAGACTTCATTACCCACTTACTGGCACCCACCTATACAGGAAGGCTTGCAAGTAAACAGAGCCATTTACAACCAATTGTCCTGGTTAATGGGAGCCATCAAGAGTCCAAACCACCATTAATGGCCCACACTTTGCATAATTACAATAGAACCTCCGAGTTATATTTCATGTTTATAGTTTCAGATACAAGAATGAGACATTCATACAAATAGGATGAACACATTCAGTAGACTATAAACTTTGTAATGATACCTTACAAGAGACCTTTTGCATGAAGCCTATTCCAGTTACATTATATTCACACGCATTAGCATATTTTAATAAAATCATATGGAGTGCAACGTCAGAGTACCTGTCTTTTAGAAGGGGAACAAAGAAGATCTGTGAAATTATAGACCGGTAGCCTAACTTCGGTACAGGGAAAGAGACTGGAACAAATTATGAAACAGTCAATTTATAGGCATCTAGAGCAAGATTTCTCAAACGTCATTGCACCATGACGCGCCTTCTGATAATAAAGTTCCTACGTGACCCCTGGGGCGGGGGTTGGAGCCCGAGCGTGAGCCCTGCCACCCTGGGTGGGGGGAAAGGAGGCCTCAGGCCAAGTCCTGCTGCCCTAGGTGGGGGAAGAGGGGGCTGCAGCCCGAGCCCCATTGCCCCAGGTGGGGATGAAGCTCAGGCTTCAGCTTCAGCCCTGGGTCCCAGCAAGTCTAATGCTGGTCCTGGCAACCCCATTAAAATTGGGTCACAATCCACTTTGGGGTCCGACCCACAGTTTGAGAACCGCTGGTCTAAAGGATAATTGGGTTATAAGTAAAAGCAACCATGGATTTGTCAAGATCAAGCCATGCCAAGCCAACCTAATTTCTTTCTTTAACAGGATTACTGGCCCAGTGAATTGGGAGAAGCTAAAGACTTGCTATCTCTTGATTTTATTAATGCTTTTGACAGTTCCACATGATATTCTCATAAGCAAAAGTGTGGAAATGTGATCCAGATGAAATGACTTTATAAGGTGGGTGCACAACTGGTTGAAAGACCCTACTCAAGGAGTAGTTATCAATGCTTTGCTGTCACATGGGTGGAACATATCTAGTGGGGTCCCTCAGGGGTCTGTCATTGGTCTGGTACTGTTCAACATTTTCATTAATGACTTGGATAATGGAGTGGCGATTACACCTATAAATTCTGTGGATGACACGAAGTTGGGAGGGGTTGCTAGCTCTTTCGAATACAGGGTTAGAATTCAAATGGCCTTAACAAACTGGAGATTTGGTCTGAAATCAACAAAATGAAATTAAATAAACACAAGTGCAAAATATTTCATTAAGGAAGGAAAAATCAAATCCCCAACTATGGTGTGGGGATTAACTAGCTAGGCAGTAGAACGACTGAAAAGGATCTGGAGTTTATAGTGGATCACAAATTGAATATGAATCAACAATGTGATGCAGTGAGAAAAAGGTTGATATCAGCCTGGGGTGTTGTAACGGGGTATACAAACCCCACACTGGGCAGCCAGGGCTAAGGACATGCCGCCCCGCCACACCTGTAGGAAATGGTCCAACTGAAGGAGGAGTTAAAAGGCAGGGGAGCAGCTCATTTGGTGGCAGAGCAGGGAAGAGAGCAGACCTGCAGCTCCAGCAGAGGGGAGCTGAGCTGAGGAAAAGGCAGAATCTCTCTCCAGGACACCTGCCCAAAGGTCGCTCCCTGAGGGAAGGGAGGGCCTGTTCCAGAGGCAGCCTGAGAGGGGAATATTCTCCTCTCCCTCTTCTATTTTGTTAATTCCCCTGCACTTGGCTTGGACAGCCGTAGAAGGGGAAGGCCCTAGGGCTGATCTGGCCCAGGTTGGGGGCCCCACTGCAGGAGGAAGCAGTTGCCAACCTGAGAGAGGAAGAGAACTACCACGCTACATGCAGCCACCAGAAGGTGCCCGGTGGTGAGCAGACACCCTTGACGCTGCCCAGACCCGGACACTGACCTTGGGCCTATTGCGGGGGGGTGGTACAAAGTGGCCCAGGGAGGGCAGTCTTAAGCGGCCCCGGCTGTCAGACCACTGATAACCCTCAAAGGACCCTGAGTTGGAGCCTGGTGGAGCAGGAGGGCCAAGGCTTCCCTGCCAACAAACCCCCTGCAAGTCACGGGTCTAAACCCTGACCACTAGGGGATGCTCCCCTACCAAGCAACCTGCGAGTGAGGACTGTCATAGGTGTGTTAACAGGAGTGCTGTGTGTAAGACACAGAAGGTCATTGTCCTGGACTGCTCGGCACTGGCGAGGTCTCAGCTGTACTTCTGTGTCCAGGTCTGGGTGCCGCATTCTCAGAAAGACGTGGATAAGATGGGGGGAGTCCAGAGGAGAGCAACAAAAATGCTAAGAGGTTTGGAAACCTGACCTGTGAGGAGAGGTTAAAAAATGGGGCTTGTTCAGTCTAGAGAGGAGAAGACTGAGGGGTGAGCAGAGAACAGTCTTCACACCTGTTATGGGCTGTTATAAAGAGGATGGTGATCAATTGTTCTCCATATCCACTGATGGCAGGACAAGCAGGAATGGGCTTAATCCACAGCAAGAGAGATTTAAGTTCGATATTAGGAAAAACTTGCTAACCCTCAGGGTAGTGAAGCTCTGGAAGAGGCTTCCGAGGGAGGTTGTGGATTCCCTGTCACTGGAGGATTTCAAGAACAGGTTGGAAAAACACCTGTCAGGGATGATCTAGGTTTACTTGGTCCTGCCTCAGTGTGGGGGGCTGGACAAGATGACCTCTGCAGGTCCCTTCCAGCCCCCCATTTCTATGGTTCTCTGATAGCTGAGGGCCCAGAGAGGGCAGGGAAGGCAGGGAGCTAGTGACAGGTGGGTGGAGGGAGGGATTAGGAGCATGTGGAGTAAGTGCAGAGATTGGTGGGGATAAGTAAGGAAGGGGGGCCGGGGGAGAGAAATAGTCTGTGGGTCCCAGGACTCTTCTTGGCACAGGAGGAGGGGGGAAGGGTTTGGATTATCCCAAAGCAGAAGGATTAAGTTTACGAAGAGGCGCCATTTTGAGCCCCCTGAAAAGAGATGGCGGTCACTTGTTTGGGATGTTATTGGGACATTCTTCTCTCTGGTTGGGATGGGACCCCTCTGCCCCGGTGGGGAGAGTCACCCTCTAACCTGCAGCAGGAGATGGGGGCGGGTTTAGCTCCCAGCCTGTCTCTCACACTCAGCCCCAGGAGGTCTCAGGGATTCCCTCTGCATTCGGAGCCTGGGGCAGCGGGAAGCAGCCTCTCTGGGGTCCGGATTAGTGGTGAAATAAATTCACTTCCCATCAAGGGAAAATAGATCCTGGGGTCTCCAGATACAAGGGGCCGGGCAGGGACTCACCTTCCAGCGAGGGGTTAAAGATCAGGCAGCCAAGAAGGCAGAGGCTGAAGTAGGCGACTGGTCCCATCTTCGTGCTCCCCCTGGGGAGAAAACACACAAGGGAGATGGGGCCATGACAGCCTGAGATGCACCCTCAGGAGACCCGTATCCCCTGTGTGGCATTTCACAGGGGGAAGTGCGTCGGAGCTGGGGATGTTTGGTAAAGGGCCTGGCTGTGCTAGAAAGGCTCCAAGAGGGATCCCATCCTCCCAGCCCTGGGGGACCCAGCTCGGAGCCCATGTCCCTGGTTCTGGACGATCCTTCCACCTCTAGCCCTCACTGAGCTGTGCCCCAGGGACAGAACTGGACACCAAGCAGGGAGCCAGGACCCAGCTCCTCAGTGGCTGTGTTCTGCAAGCCGCACCACCAGGGACTCCCTGAACCAGGGCTGAAGGTAGGGAGGAGCCCGGGGGCAGCAGGGAGGCCGGGTCTCAAGCAACAGGGTCCTATTTGCAGAACAAAGCGGTTCTCAGAAGGGGCATTTGCCATCTCCTGCTGTCCCTCTCTCCCCAGTTCTGGGGCTGGCAGGTCCCCACAGTAGCCACCTACATGGAACTTGGAGATGGGAGCACAGGTGGGAGGAAGGAAGAGTTTGGAAAAGGCACCAGGGCCACCAGGATGGAGGCCAGTCTGTGTGCACGTGGCTGGAATGCCAACTGCAGATGCAGCACCTCTGCAATAGTTCTCTGACTAGAGAGACAGTTTAGTGTTAGAAACATGAAGTCCTCTTGTGTTATCACCCAGCACCTGGTACACGAAAGACCCACTGACCCATCCCGTGGCCTTTTCCTCACTAATAGGTGTTTGAATCACACTCCTATTTCCGTCTCCAGGGAGATCAAGTGTCTGGAAAGCCAACACCCTGTGTTTGGGGGTGGGGAGAGGAGGGGAGGGGTGATAGTTACTGCACCTCGTGATGGGGGTTGGGATCCCCGTTGCACCATGACTGGGCGAAGGGGTCCAATGGGAGAGCTGCCCTGCAGAGTGATACTCCATTGGGGACTGGACACAGGACTGGAGGCTGGGCCCAGCTCTGGGAGGGGCAGAGAGCTCGACACAGCTACGCAGGGCATTAGGGTGACACGTGCAACACTGTGCTGGGTGGGAGGAAGGGGTGAGACAGAGACGGCCCCAGGGTCAGGGACTCACACAGGGCACTCGCCCCTGTAACGGATCAGCTGCTGCCAGCCACCCAGCGCAGGAGGGGGAAGAAGCTGGAGGAAGCCAGGGTCTCACCTGATTGTCTCTCTGCGTAGCCGCTCCGGTGCAAACCAGTTCAAGTGAAGCCTGCATGGGACACTGGCCGTGCCTGGGGCATTTATAGACCAGTCCAGGGAAGGGGGGACCAGGTGTCAATACTGAACACGCAAATCTGTGCTGATGACGGATACAGTCATTTAATGCCAAGGCAAACAGAGATAAGAGGAGCCATGACCCAGCCACCAGCCAGGCAGTGACCAGGAAGAAGCACTTGGCAGGGCTCAGATAACAGATAAAATAAAAGCTATCCCCCGCACCTGTCTGTAAGCGCTGAGATCAGTGTCCCTGTTGTGAGCCTCATGCCTTGGCCCTGAGTTGCCCAACTGCTCACGTCCATCTTGTGCAATGAAAAGTTTTGGGAGATCCTCAGGGAGTGTAAATCAGCTGGACGCCTACTGAAGTCAGTGGGTGGGATCCCCCCTTTGTTAGCCTCTCTGCTGCGAGGAACCGAGAAGTCTGCTGCTTGCCAGGAGCTAGGATTCACGATGTGACTGAGAGACTGCCGAGACTCATCAAGCCCTCGGATTGCTACCCCTTCCTGCTCCTCCACGTGGGCACCAATGATACTGCCAAGAATGACGTTGGGGGGAGCACTGCGGACTATGTGGCTCTGGGAAGGATAAAGGAGTTTGAGGCGCAAGTGGTGTTCTCATCCATCCTCCCCGTGGAAGGAAAAGGCCTGGGTAGAGACCATCGAATCGTGGAAGTCAACGAATGGCTACGCAGGTGGTGTTGGAGAGAAGGCTTTGGATTCTTTGACCATGGGATGGTGTTCCATGAAGGAGGAGTGCTGGGCAGAGACGGGCTCCACCTAACGAAGAGAGGGAAGAGCATCTTCGCAAGCAGGCTGGCTAACCTAGTGAGGAGGGCTTTAAACTAGGTTCACCGGGGGAAGGAGACCAAAGCCCTGAGGTAAGTGGGGACATGGGATACCGGGAGGAAGCATGAGCAGGAGAGCGCAAGAGGGGAGGGCTCCTGCCTCATACTGAGAAAGAAGGGCGATCAGCAAGTTATCTCAAGTGCCTATACACAAATGCAAGAAGCCTGGGAAACAAGCAGGGAGAACTGGAATTCCTGGCACAATCAAGGAATTATGATGTGATTGGAATAACAGAGACCACCAGATCAGGGGGGTGAGGTGGACGAGGCTTTCTTCCGGCAACTAAGGGACGTTACTAGATCGCAGGCCCTGGTTCTCATGGAAGACTTCAATCATCCTGATATCTGCTGGGAGAGCAATACAGCGGTGCACAGACAATCCAGAAAGTTTTTGGAAAGTGTAGGGGACAATTTCCTGGTGCAAGTGCTGGAGGAACCAAGTAGGGGCAGAGCTCTTCTTGACCTGTTGCTCACAAACCGGGAAGAATTAGTAGGGGAAGCAAAAGTGGATGGGAACCTGGGAGGCAGTGACCATGAGATGGTCGAGTTCAGGATCCTGACACAGGGAAGAAAGAAGAGCAGCAGAATACAGACTCCGGACTTCAGAAAAGCAGACTTTGACTCCCTCAGGGAACTGATAGGCAGGATGCCCTGGGAGAATAACATGAGGGGAAAGGAGTCCAGGAGAGCGGGCTGTATTTTAAAGAATCCTTATTGAGGTTACAGGGACAAACCATCCCGATGTGTAGAGAGAATAGTAAATATGGCAGGTGACCAGCTTGGCTTCACAGTGAAATGCTTGTTGATCTTAAACACGAAAAAGCAGCTTACAAGAAGTGCAAGATTGGACAAATGACCAGGGAAGAGTATAAAAATATTGCTCGGGCATGCAGGAGTGAAATCAGGAAGGCCAAATCACACCTGGAGTTGCAGCTGGCAAGAGATGTTAAGAGTAACAAGAATTGTTTCTTCAGGTATGTTAACAACAAGAAGAAAGTCAAGGAAAGTGTGGGCCCCTTACTGAATGAGGGAGGCAACCTAGTGACAGAGGATGTGGAAAAAACTAATGTACTCAATGCTTTTTTTGCCTCTGTCTTCACGAACAAGGTCAGCTCCCAGACTACTGCACTGGGCAGCACAGCATGGGGAGGAGGTGACCGGCCCTCTGTGGAGAAAGAAGTAGTTCGGGACTATTTAGAAAAGCTGGATGAGCACAAGTCCGTGGGGCTGGATGCGCTGCATCCGAGAGTGCTAAAGGAGTTGGCGGCTGTGATTGCAGAGCCATTGGCCATTATCTTTGAAAACTCATGGCAATCGGGGGAGGTCCCGGACAACTGGAAAAAGGCTAATGTAGTGCCCATCTTTAAAAAAGGAAAGAAGGAGGATCCTGGGAACTACAGGCCAGCCAGCCTCACCTCAGTCCCTGGAAAAATCATGGAGCAGGTCCTCAAGGAATCAATTCTGAAGCACTTAGAGGAGAGGAAAGTGATCAGGAACAGTCAGCATGGCTTCACCAAGGGCAAGTCATGCCTGACTAATCTAATTGCCTTCTGTGACGAGATAACTGGCTCTGTGGATGAGGAGAAAGCAGTGGACGTGTTGTTCCTTGACTTTAGCAAAGCTGTTGACACAGTCTCCCACAGTATTCTTGTCAGCAAGTTAAAGAAGTATGGGCTGGATGAAGGACAAAAAGGTGGATAGAAAGCTAGCCAGATCGTTGGGCTCAATGGGTAGTGATGAATGGCTCCATGTCTAGTTGGCAGCCAGTATCAAGTGGAGTGTCCCAAGGTCCTGGGGCTGGTTTTGTTCAATATCTTCATGAATGATCTGGAGGATGGTGTGGATTGCACTCTCAGCAAGTTTGCAGATGACACTAAACTGTGAGGAGAGGTAGATACCCTGGAGGGTAGGGATAGGATACAGAGGGCCCTAGACAAATTAGAGGATTGGGCCAAAAGAAATCTGATGAGGTTCAACAAGGACAAGTGCAGAGTCCTGCACTTAGGACGGAAGAATCCCATGGACGGCTGCAGACCAGGGACCAAATGGCTCGGCAGCAATTCTGCAGAAAAGGACCTAGGGGTTACAGTGGAGGAGAAGCTGGATATGAGTCAACAGTGTGCCGTTGTTGCCAAGAAGGCCAGTGGCAGTTTGGGATGGATAAGTAGGGGCATTGCCAGCAGATCGAGGGACGTGATCGTTTCCCTCTATTCGACATTGGAGTAGTGTGTCCAGTTTTGGGACCCACACTACAAGAATGATGTGGAAAAATTGGAAAGCGTCCAGCGGAAGGCACCAAAAATTATTAGGGGACTGGAACACATGACTTATGAGGAGAGGCTGAGGGAACTGGGATTGTTTAGTCTGTGGAAGAGAAGAATGAGGGGGGATTTGATAGCTGCTTTCAACTACCTGAGAGGTGGTTCCAGAGAGGATGGTTCTAGACTATTCTCAGTGGTAGAAGAGGACAGAACAAGGAGTAATGGTCTCAAGTTGCAGTGGGGGAGGTTTAGGTTGGATATTCGGAAAAACTTTTTCACTAGGAGGGTGGTGAAACACTGGAATGCGTTACCTAGGGCTGTGGTGGAATCTCCCTCCTTAGAAGTTTTTAAGGTCAGGCTTGACAAAGCCCTGGCTGGGATGATTTAGTTGGGGATCGGTCCTGCTTTGAGTAGGGGGTTGGACTAGATGACCTCCTGAGGTCCTTTCCAACCCTGATATTCTATGATTCTATGATTTTCTACAGTCTGGTGTACGGCTATTGGAGTCTTTGGGGTCAGACCCCTAGCAGGTGGGCATTGCTCAGAGCGCCGCTGGAATCACGGGGGCTAGAACCGCACTGGGTGTAAACTGGCCAGAGCTACACAGGAGTGAATGGAGTCACACCAGCTGGGACCTGGCCCCCATCTGTGCAGGGTAAAATGGCAATGTTTCTAATTCCCAGCTCTCAAGCCCCGGGGAGGCACGTGGCCCATCATGCGCCCTGTGCTTGGTTCATCAATTCCATCCACTGTGTGTTGCTATTTACATCTGTGAAAAGAGACTGGGAAATGCACCATCCTGACTGGGCAGTGTTTTACGCCTACTGGGCACTGGTGTAAATGGTGACGTGTGTGGCCAGGGGAAAATCAGGCCCACAAGGACTGGAATATAACTGGAGGGTGTTGCCTGTGGCTGAGGTATTGGACCTGTAATGGGCTCCCCACGCTCCCTCATGTCTGTCTCTCCACTGTATTTCAAGGGAGCCCGTTACCCTGGTATCTGGGTGCTGACCATGGCCCAGTAAAAGCGGTGTAAGACTTGCACCCGAAGTGACGGTGTTCTCACATGTCTGTGGTTTACCTGCTTATATCTGGGGATATTTTTTGTCTCTTGAATACGGTCATCATGGCTCCTGTTACAGTGGGGGGTTTTGCCACAGGGTCAGGTTTCTATTGGGCTCTGAGGCAGGGAATGCCATGCAGGTACTTATAGACTAATCAAGTCACGCCTTAACCTTCTTTTTGTTGAGCTAAACAGATTGAGCTCCTTGAATCTATCCCCATAAGGAAGGTTTTCTAATCCTTTAATTGTTCTTGTGACTGTTCTCTGAACCCTCTAATATATCAACAATTTTCTTTAACTGTGGACACCAGAACTGGATAGAGTAATAGTACCATAAGGGGCATGTCATCAATCAAATCTTGACCTCACCCACTGACCTGTCAGGCCCTGCCCAACTGTCACCCTAAGACCTGCCCCCCTGAGGTATTGCTTCCGGGGTCAAGATGGACACATGACTGGAAGCAAGGGGTGTCATGTGACCCCTCTAATAACTCCTCCCATTGCCCTCTACCAAGCAGCATAGGTTTTGCCCCCATAGGACCACTCCGAGAGGAGATATAACCAATCGCAGGGAATTCAACATGGATTCACCAAGGGCAAGTCATGCCTGACCAACCTGATTGCCGTCTATGATGAGATAACTGGCTCTGTGGATATGGAGAAAGCGGTGGATGTGATATATTTTGACTTCAGTAAAGCTTTTGATAAGGTCTCCCACAGTATTCTTGCCAGCAAGTTAAAAAAGTATGGATTGGATGAATGGACTATAAAGTGGATAGAAAGCCGGATAGATTGTCAGCCTCAATGGGTAATGATCAATGGCTTGATGTCTAGTTGGCAGCTGGTATCAAGTGGAGGCCCTAGGGGTCAGTCCTGGGGCCAGTTTTGTTCAACATCTTTATCAGTGATCTGGATGATGGGATTAATTGCACCCTCAGCAAGTTTGCAGATGACACTAAACTGGGGGGAGAGGTAGATATGCTGGAGGGTAAGGATAGCGTCCAGAATGACCTAGACAAATTGGAGGACTGGACCAAAAGAAATCTGATGAGGCTCAACAGGGACAAGTGCAGAGTCCAGCACTTAGGACGGAAGAATCCCATGCACCACTACAAGCTGGGGACTGACTGGCTAAGCAGCAGTTCTGCAGAAATAGACCTGGGGATTACAGTGGATGAGAAGCTCTATATGAGTCAGCAGTGTGCCCTCATTGCCAAGAAGGCCAACGGCAGATTGAGCTATATTCGTAGGAGCATTGCCAGCAGATCGAGGGAGGTGATTAGTCCCCTCTATTCAGCCCTGGGAGACCACACCTGGAATATTGTGTCCAGTTTGGGGCCATCCACTGTTGGCACCAGGAGATGCTATTACCCCTGAAATGGATCTTTACTGGCTCCCAGTGCAGCAGATTACTGTCATACCAGTGAAAAAGGTCCACAGTAATTATCTTCAATGCACTGCAGTTTATTCGAGAAGGAATTACACAAGTGGTAAAAGGTTACATTAAGCACATAACTTCTACGGTAGACATTAAGAAGTATACATTAAAAGCTATACATTCCTCTTAATGATTTCTTTTCTCCAGGTCTGGTCTCCTCAGCCCTCTGGTCTGTCTTGGATTCCCTCAAGGCAAGGCCTTGGCTACCCTGAAACCCCTCTAGTTCACAGTCCTACTTGAGCCCATGGAGCAGAGTTTTGGCTACTCTGTCTAGCAGCATCTTCAAGAGTCCCAGTCATTTACTTTGCTTGATTCTTATACTCTTTTTCCTCCAAGGAGTCACATGTCTCAAAAACATGCCCAGTGGGCATGTGGTTATTAATTTGATCTGATTAGTATTTTAGAAGAAGCTGGGTGGTGTGATACTGAATGCAGATCACTCCACATTTACTCACTCATCAATCATTCACTCTGGCTCTCTGCGTTGTGTCCTTGCTGTAGGGTCACTATAACTAGGTCGGCCTGAGCTCCACGCTGGAACTTTATGCATGTGATATTTACTTTTGCATGGGCCCATATTTGCTGACCAATAGGTTCAATATTGATTGCACACACAGGCTTTGCCAATCCTTTATCAAATCTGCTTCTGCTTAAAGGGACCCTTCTCCCAGGATCCCCTGCAGCTCTTCAGCCATGTTTAAGTCACATCAAGTTATGCTCACACCATTCGTTCAGCATGGCCACACCAATCTGGCACCATCTCAACAGTCCCCCATTCGATATTCAGTTACCAAAGATAATTGTAATATCACATCAGTCATACCAGCAATTTGTACGCTAACTATTAGATCATGTGTCTCCTTTTCTGGTTTCTATAAAACTTAAAGCATTGTTTTACAATTATTAGTTGCATAATTCAACAACTCAATCTTATAAGTTTTCCGCAAAGCTTGTTTGGGGAACAATTGGTTACATTATGATGTTCCTGGGTCACTTTAGTTATATTAACCCATGTTTTACCTTTTATATGTTGTATACTCCCTGTATATGAGGCATGGCATCTTAAAGCACATTGATGTTCCTCAGAACATTTTCGTCTAGATATTTCCCATCCCTCAAATCGGGTGTTATGGCAATGTCCCTTCACCATTATCCATTCATTTCCTAATTTCCATTCGAACACGGATTCACTGCCATACCCTAATGAACATGTGGTCTGGGTAAACCAATTACAGTCCCACTGACATATGTCCATACTCTCAGCGATGTTATACAATTTCACACTTGCGCCTATATCTATGGCAGGAACCTCAGTCCCATTTTCAAACCAAACTCCTTGAATTCTACATTCTTGGGGTGCTTTGGTTCAAAGGACCTTTCTTGGGGTACATCTGTTTTCCACAGTTCCCCACTTCTAGTATCGATAATTTGGTATTCGTGAATTCCTGACTTATGTAAACAATTAGTTACACTTGAGATCCATACACATCATTTACTATCTGGATCATATTCCCATTCAACTACCAAAGTGTATTCTTTTGATGTTCCTTGCCAGCCTTTTGTCAATATTTTAGAGTTTCACTCTTGTATCCATACAGAAACACATGCTCTATTTATTACATGAAAGGTCCATATTCCTTGAGTGTCTTTTTTTTTGGTCCCAAAGGGATTAACAGCTTCTGTTACCATATAGTGCCAAGCTTCTCCATCTCCCACATCCAGTTCTTCCTCCTCATTATAACCTTTACCAGACCTGACCACTCTTTCCAATCTCTGAACCGAGAAATCAGCTGCTTGGATAAAAAGTTGTGTGTTCTCCTTTTCCTTTAATTCTGGGGAGATAAGCGTTGTTGAAACATAACCTTTGGACAATACTACAGAGGACGGCTCTGAACTGTTATTCATAGTAAAGTTCATGCCAGTTGGAACTGTGCCTAAATCTATATTATCCTCAGCAGTTAGGGACCATTTCTGAATTTCCCCTTCTGCTTTTTCAGTTGGTGGAGATTCTGTTATAGTTCTGAGTCCTATAAAAGGTGGAAGTAAGGTGAATGGACGCTCATATCAGAATCCCCATTCTATCCTCCTATACAGATAGTCTCCCGGTTCTACAAATACTGCTTCAAATTCTTCCATGCATCTCCAAATAAGTTGGAGACCATCTTCACAAGAACTTCTTCCTGGTCGGGGATAGGTCCACCACACAGGACCCCTATTCCATAGTCTTGTGACATTCCAGTCCCAAGTCATACATTTTTCCTTTGCTTTAATCACCTCTCCATGAGGGGTGACTGTAACACTCAGTTCTATCTCTCGTTCCTTAACCCATTCAAGATTAGTACCCCCAATTCAAAGGAGAATATCCGTGCTTATCCTTGGTATAAGCCCCTGTTGCTGTTGGAATTGCTTGATCTCACAGCCTCTGGTCACCTCTCCCGTGGGACAGATGGATGGTGATCCAGTAGCCACATGGCAGACGGGCCCATAGATGACCAAACGAAACAGTATGTTCCTTGCTTCCATGGATCAGTCTGTGAAAACAAATAAACAAAGCACAGGCCTCTTACCGGGCCTTATAGGTTAGTACATCTTATATGACGATATACTATTTTATATCTACGCTATATATTCATGAACTATTATACTTACTTTCTTGATGGATACATTTTGATTTGATCAGAATGTCTCCATACATCCCCATTTGGAGTGGCTACCAGAACCACGATAGGACTGGCCACATATTTCACAGGGAATGGTCCTTTCCACGTGGGTTTTAGCTTACCTTTACTTACCAATTCTTTGAGCATCACTTTGTCTCCTATCTTCCATCGGTACCCGGATGGTCCTCTCTCTTCTTCCTTTTGTCTTCGCTGATTTTCTTGTGCCCAAATTTCTTCAAATGTTTGCACCAAATCTGCTATCCAAACTTCCTTCTGCACCCATCAGGTATCTAGGTCGGAGTAGGAATTCAGGAGTCCTCATAGCTCGACCTGTCATTAACTCAAAAGGTGAGTATTACTTCCAGCTTGTACCAAGGCTCTCATGGTCATCAGGATTGCAGGTAAAGCAATTTCCCAATCTCGGCCTTGTGTTTTAATTTGCTTGGTCAAGGTTGTTTTTATTTCTCTATTCTTCATTTCCACTTTTCCTGCACTCTGTGGGTGGTAGATTATCTGCCATGTCTGTTTGATTCCCATCATCAATAATAATGCTTTTACCATTGCTCCCAGAAAGTGAGGTCCTTGGTCACTATCCATAATCAGGGGTATACCCCATCTGCTTAGTATTTGGGTCTATAAAGCCTGAGCTGTAGTTTGAGCTGTGTTATCTGTTGTGGGGATTACTTCCACCCATCCTGAAAAATCATCTATGACCACCAAGCAAAAGGGTTTTTCCTGTAGGAGTTCTTTTCAAAGGTCCAGTGTAATCCATTTGTAATCTTTGCCATGGGCCCTTAGTGTCAGGTTGGTGTCTCAGTATTTTGTCCTTCCTGCTTTTCGGGTTAACTTGGGCACACACCAAGCATTGTTGACAAAATCTGTTAATATGCATGTCCAGTCCTGGCCACCACACTACTTTTTTTACTTGTTCTCTTAGCCCCAAAATGTCCTTGTTCATGTACAAATTGGATTCCTTCTTCTCTATATTGTCTGGAGGTACCCATCTTTCTTGATCTCCTTGTTTTGCTCTGATCCCATCCTGTTCTTTTGTTGTTTCCCATTCCCCTGCTACTCCTGTTATCCTTTGTCCCACTTGTTTCCATTCCTGTTCTTCATACTGTATGAATGCTCTGTGTTGTTCCAGAAGTTTTAGATCAGCTATATCAGAGTTTGTTTGCAGTTTTCCTGGATTTGCTTCTTCTTTCATTTGAGATCGAGTTACCGCTTTGATGTCACTGTGAACCGCAGAAGATGCTGCAGCTGCTGCTGCTGCTTTAGCCATCTCATCCACTTTAGCATTGTAGTTCTGTGACGTTCCCCTCTGGTGTTGTCTGGACCAGTGATCTGCTAGGCCTCTCCAGTCCTTGACTCTGGGAGCCAGCCTTACCCTGCTCTGCTGGGAGAATCCCGACTCCTGGGCTGTTCACACACAGCCTCTGGCATGTAAGCTGCTCCCAGCTACTTGCAAGCGAATGACACTAGCCAATATCTCTGGTCCCAGACACAACCCTGGGAACCTCCGTCTTGCAGTGTCCAGTTATGCCCACTGAATGCTGCAAGCTTATATAAGTTCATCAATTTAACAAAGAAATTGATATGTACCAGGCTTGTTATCCCAAGGGGACCCTTTGACACACTTCAAACCAAACACACTGCTTCAGATAGAATAAACAAATTTATTAACTATAAAGGTAGATTTTAAGTGATTATAAGTCAAAGCATAACAAGTCAGATTTGGTCAAATGAAATAAAAGCAAAACACATTCTAAGCCGCTCTTAACACTTTCAGTGTCCTTACAAACTTAGATGTTTCTTGCCACTGGCTGGCTGGTTACTTTTCAGCCAGGCTCTCCCCTTTGATCAGAGCTTCAGTTGCTTGGTGGTGGTGGTGGTGTCTGTAGATGTAGGTGGAAGAGAGAGAGCATGGCAAAATGTCTCTCCCTTTTATCATGTTCTTTCTTTCCTCTTGGCTTTGCCCCTCCCCCTTCAGAGTCAGGTGAGCATTACCTCATCGCTGTCCCAAACTGACCAAAGGAAGGGGGTGACTCCCTCAAGGGTCTAACAGATTCTTTTGTTGCTGCCTAAGCCAGTGTCCATTGTTCCTGTGAGGCTGGGCTGGGTTTGTCCCATCCATGCCCTGACGAGGTGTGAACCGCCCCTCTGTTCTTGGAGAGTTTTTGCATGGGCTTGCTTTAAGCCATGAGGATACATTTTCAGCCTCATAACTATAGGCATGAAATTATAACCTGTAACCTAACTATAACATTAGTGTAACAACCGTGCTCAGTGCATTAAGTGCCTTCCGAAGACA
This sequence comes from Eretmochelys imbricata, assembly GCF_965152235.1. Lineage (NCBI taxonomy): Eukaryota > Metazoa > Chordata > Testudines > Cheloniidae > Eretmochelys > Eretmochelys imbricata. Next base: position 356,536,058 of record NC_135572.1, read on the forward strand.
CCCAACGTGACAAACTTTCCATTGGCTACCACACAATCATTTGATAAAGATGAACATGAGGGTGTAGGGTGTTCCCCTGGGGGTACAGAGTGTCTCAAGTCCCCTTCCAGAGTATATTGTTTAGGATGAGCCTTGACATGCTAGATTTCTGTGGAACTAGTCCTTGTCCAAATCATATCAGTAATGATTTTCCAGTAATCCCAGTAGGCAACTTCTTTGCCTTCCTGCTGTTCCCATATGGGTGCCTACATGCTCATTCCTTGCACAGTCCATTGAGAACCAGAGCTTATGACCACATCACAGTCCAAGGGAGTTCCTTCAAATGCTAGCTTGACTGCTGCCACTTCCCATCCCTGGGCTGACATTCCTTCACATGTGATCACCAGCTCTTGTTCTGGAAACAAAAAACAAACAGCTGCTGCTGCACAGACAAGTTGACTCTCCTTGTCTCCTAGATCCATCTGTGAACCATACCCACTTGTGATCCAATATTGCCTGTGGTAGATCCCCAGCTTCTTGCACAGGCCCCTTGTGCGGTGTCTGTATGGGCATAGGACATTCATGTTGCTCCCCTTCCATTATTAGAGCCTATGGAAGTAGTGGGGGTTCTTTTACTTTTGTCACCACAAGCCTGCGGTTCTGTAGAATCAGAGCCCACTTAGCCAAGCGATGATGACTTACTCTAATATCAGAAGTCTTCCCTTGCAGAATCAGCTTCACAGGGGTGTGAGCTGTTGTTAAGGCTGATCCCCACTCTGTCACTCTGAGTGCGGAAGTGGGGGCCTGCAAGGATTAGAAAAATTAATACTGGCCACTCCAGGCTTGTATTACACTCCCAAGGTTACAGCTTCTCTCTGACCTTGGCTTGGTAAACGCTGCCACTGCCCAAATGCAAAAACATTCCCTTTGAACCCAGTAAGAAGCACATGGGAATTCCTCCCTGTGGGGTACCCTCAAGCCCTTTCATCCCCCCTCCGGGGAAGAGCTGAGAAAGCCACAGCTAATTTCCTTTGTTTTCTATCAGCTAATCAAGCAACATGCACAAACCCCTTAGGACACCAAAAAATCCAATCCTGTTCTTAAAAAAGGTAAATTTTATTAAAAACAAAAAGGAAAAAAATTACATCTGGAACTTAGCTTTTTGCGAGATCTTAAAAGAAACAATTACAAAAATTAAGCACCCAAGGTAGCTTTCTTGGGGGTTCAGCTTAAAGGTTACAAGCTGTCAAGGTTCCTTCCCCACTCTGAACTCTAGGGTACAGATGTGGGGACCTGCATGAAAACCTCCTAAGCTTACTTTCACCAGCTTAGGTTAAAACTTCCCCAAGGTACAAATTAATTTTATCCTTTGCCCCTGGATTTCCACTGCCACCACCAACCTTTAACTGGGTTTACTGGGAAATGTAGTTTGGACACATCTTTCCCCCCAAAATTCTCCCAACCCTTGCACCCCACTTCCTGGGGAAGGTTTGGTAAAAATCCTCACCAATTTGCATAGGTGACCACAGACCCAAACCCTTGGATCTTAGGACAATGAAAAAGCATTCAGTTTGCTTACAAGAAGACTTTTAATAGAAGTAGAAAAGGAATCACCTCTGTAAAATCAGGATGGTAGATACCTTACAGGGTAATTAGATTCAAAACATAGAGAATCCCTCTAGGCAAAACCTTAAGTTACAAAAAAGACACACAGACAAGGATAGTCATTCTATTCAGCACAGTTCTTTTCTCAGCCATTTAAAGAAATCATAATCTAACACATACCTAGCTAGCTTACTTACTAAAAGTTCTAAGACTCCATTCCTGTTCTGTCCCTGGCAAAAGCAGCATACAGAGAGACCCAGACCCTTTGTTTTTCTCCCTCCTCCCATCTTTTGAAAGTATCTTGTCTCCTCATTGGTCATTTTGGTCAGGTGCCAACGAGGTTACCTTTAGCTTCTTCACCCTTTACAGGTGAGAGGATTTTTCCTCTGGCCAGGAGGAATTTCAAAGGGGTTACCCTTCCCTTTATATTTATGACACAAGCAAACAAAAGCATCAGGGGTTAGCAGAGAGGAGATCCACAAGCCAAAATAAACAGAAAGAAACCTAATTGTGTCTTCCTAAACATCCCTAATTTACTTACATATTTGGGTTGTTAAAAGGAGTTCTAGATATGATCTGATGGTTTTCATATCTGGTTCAAACTTTACACAGCATTCCTGCTGCCGGTCTCTGCAGCCCCAAAAGCAACAGACAAAGGGAAAGTTTCTTTCCCCATTTTAAAAAGTTCTACCTTCCCATTGGCTCTTTTGGTCAGGTGCTCACTCCTTTTCTTTTACCTGTGGGCTTGTTAACCCTTTACAGGTAAAGCAAGGAGAGAACAGACCAAGAGGGATTTTATCGCTAACGGGCTGGCTGGCTGTCCATCAAAGGGAGCTACTCCCCCCGCCTCTTCATTGGTCACAGCTGTGGTTACAATACTAGGTGCTTGTCCTGTCCTATTTCTATTTCTGCAAGGCCCATATAATAGCCAAGCATTCTAGTTCACATGGAGAAAATCTGGACTCATGGGATGTTAATTTGCGGCTTCCATAAGCAACAGGGCGCTGCTTTCCTGCTGCAGTGCTGCACCTGCAGCTGCCAAGCGGTGCAATGCCGGTCACTAAAGAGACGGAGTTGGATCTGGATCTGCTCATGCCGGCGCAGTCATAACTGCTTCCTTTAACTTTCTGAACGCCTCATCATGGTCTGGGCCCCAGGCCCATTGTCGGTTTCTATTTATTAGGGACCACAGGGCTCTGCAAATTTCAGCAAAATTTGGTATAAAATCCTGAACAAATCCCATAGCTCCTAATAACACTCTAACTGAACGCACCTCCACTGCCTTTGGGACGGTACTTAAGATTTCCACTCTTTGGTTACTGATAGTACCTAAGTATTCAACTTCTCCTTGTACCAGCTGTGCCTTGTCCCATGATAATGTAAAGCCTGTTTTCTCCACTATTCCCAGGACCAGCTTAGTTCGATGTTTACGCTCCTCCTGGGAAGCGGCTGTTATCAGTATGTCACCCACATAAGAAGTAACCCACGGCTTATCCGAATCAGGGAGTTGAGCCCACACCCTTGTCACGTTGCATGTGCTGTAGCTGGAGCATCGTGGTATCCCATGGGGACACGTCGAAATGTCAGCTGTTTGTTCTGGAACGTACAAGCAAATCGAGACTGACTCTCAGGGGTTAACGGAATGGCAAAGAAACAGTCAGCAATATCCAATACAGAGAAACACCTAGCAGCTGCCGCTGTGCCAGCCGGTATAGCTGGGAGATTACTACGACTGGTGCCATCGGGACTATAGCTGCCTTGATTTTTCTATAATCAATTGTGAGGCGCCACCTTCCGTCCGCTTTCCGCACAGGCCAGAGCGGAGAATTGTATGGACTTTGGCACTCCGCCACCACTTCTCGTTCTTTTAAATCCTGTAGCAATTCTTCTACATGCGGAACAGCTTCTGCAGGACAGGGATATTGAGGAACTGGTTTTACAAAGTCTCCTACTATTTCCACTGCTGCTTGTATGCCCCAATTCGGATTTCTTCTCGGCCCACACCACAGGGACCTCCTGTGTCCATTCGTTATCTGGTAACGCCACAGCTGCTGTGGCTTTGCAAGCTCCTTTCCTTAATCCTCCTGAAATCACCTGCTCACTCACAATCCTGGTCTCCCTTTTCTACAGCCAACCTCCTGCCAGATCAATTACCCGTTTCTCCTGCTGTACCACATCTGCACCTAAGATGGCATTTTCGGTCATGCTGTTCCAGACCACTGCATCTGTCCAAAACTTACTGTGTCCTATCATCCATGACAGATTTTTTAATAAAATCCCTTTCACTCCTGTGCCCTGAAATCCAAATAAAGGAATAGTCTGTCCTTTCTGCACATCCCCCTGCCCCGATTTCATCAGCTTTGCCTTCGCTCCTGTATCAATTAATACTAGCATCCATTGTATGTTTCCTCCCGCCCCCACCTGCCCCGCTTCCACCTAAGGTCTAGGTGGGGCTGCAATTTAGCCACTAATGTCCAGTCTTGGGGCCTGGGGTTGCTAAGGGCGAGGCAACGCTACTGAGAGGTGGAGCTATCCTGCTGGGAAGCTGCCACGTCCATCTGAGCCAATTCCTGGGATAAGAAGCCGTAAGGGCCTACCAGATCTCCGCACCTGTTCCCACAATCTCAACAGCCTTAGCCCCAGGTTGTGGCATAGGCTGTGACTTGGTCCCTGCCAAATCACTCACAGCATTTAACAAAACCTCTAAAGGCTGTCCATCTAAACAAACCAGATCCACGCCTTTCTCCTGGAGCAAAGCCCATATTGGTGCTCACACTGATCCTCCACCGGACCCGGCCCGTTCTTTGTTGGATCGTCCCACTCCACGTCCCATACCGGCATGATTAGGACCCCTGTAGCCTGCTTGGTGGCTCTAAGAAACCTCGCTGACTGCCTTCCAGGAGCAGCCACTTATTCTGCTTACGACCTTCTCTGCCTCCCGGGCCAGTTAATCAATCCAACTCCTCTCGAGATCCTATAAACACCTTAATAGGTTCCCTGAAACCATCATATAACAAATCTGTTACCACCCCCGCTGGGCGCCTCCAAGAGGCAATACTTCCCCTCTCACAAGCACAGAGTCTGAGTGTAGCAAAAGCCTTTTAATAACAGAGAGAAACAATGTGGCATTATGTTGGGGAAACACCCCCAACAGGATTCAGAACACAACCCATGAGCAAAAAACCCACCTCAAGCAAATTGGGCCATGTCCTTTCCCTTTGGTTCTTGAGTCCAGCAACCCAAAATCACCCAAAGTCCCAAAAGTCCAACAACCGAAAAGTCTCTGCCCCTGTTCAGTGCAGCCCCAGAGTTTGAAAGTTTATCTGCAGAGTTTTACCTCCCAACCTGGGTGGAGATGGAGGGAGGTTAAGGGGCACCTTACATGGTCCAAAGATGATCGCTCCACCAGCTGTCCCACAAATCACTCAGCTCTGCCAGCCGCCCCCATGAGCTGCTCCAGGCATCCCACAAACTGCTCCACTCCACCAGCCGCTCTGCTCTGCCAGCTGTCCCACAAACTGCTCCGCACTATTTCTTCAGGCTTCCCTACTACTTAACACAACACTCAGTGATTTCAGCTCTTAGTAAGTTTAGCTCTTTTGGGATTTCAGCTTGTAGTAGAGGAGCTTCAATGCTAGTGTACCATTAGCTCAAAGTGAATTCAGCTCAGCAGCCTGTAACTAGACTCCTAACAGAATCAAAATTAGCTCTAATATTCTACAGTGAAGAAAGTGCAATTAGAATGTAAGGCCCTCACCAGAGGACTCATACTACCAGGTATCAATACCTATCCCCCAGCCATTTTCCATTCATTGGGGATTGGAATCCATGACCCTTGCCTAGCGAGTGCTGCTTAGTTGATGGTGAGTCCCTCCATCATAACAAAAGGCCAAGTACAGTTCCACTGTCCTTGATTCACATAATCAGGATAATAACAGTTTATTCCTGCCCCAATAACAGAGAAACTAGGGCTCCTACAGCAGCCAAAGTGACCATCTAGGTGGGGTGGGAGTGTCTATGCAAAATGAGATCAGGCCCTGAAGTTCTTTTCCACAACCCACCATGACTCGCCACCAGATGTCAGGGTAGAGCTCATCCTGACTCTGCTCACATCGGTATATCAATGTTATGGTAGGTGGGCTGACTTGCTGCTTCACTCCCATACTTTTTGCCAGGTCATAATGACACCCCCCCCCTTTTGCCCTTCTTTTCCTCTTTCATATATTCATGTGGAGGTGGTAGGGCACTTGGCTTTACATATTCCTCCTCCTTGTCTTGCGCTTTTCCCCTCTGCCGCTCCGTCACAGCATTTTCCCTATCCTCCTCGTCCCAGCGATTATGTTCAAAAGCCATGCTGCACATAGTTTTCCTAGCCACCAAAGCAGATTCCATCTTATTAATCACTTCAATGCATTTCTTATGATGCTCTTTTCCAGGTGGCTTTGTAGCCTGTTTAGTTTGTGCATCCATATCACATGCCAATTCCTGACAAATCTGAGTGAAAGTGGCCATCTGCTGGATGTTAGTTACATTTTGTGTCAGAGCAGTTTGCAGGTTTCTTTTCATCCCCTCATTTTGCAATCTCAGCTTCTCCAGCTCCTGTTGCAAATCTCCTTCTCCAGCTCCTTTCCTTCTCCTGTTTCCAAATCTCCTGCTACTTGTTCACAGCCTGATACATAATCCACACAGCAGCTGTCAAGGTTCCCTCCCCACTCTGACAAATAATTAACAGCAGGACAACACCCTCAGGAACCCCCTCTAAGAACTGCTCCATTTGCATTAGGAGAGACAGATCTTCCAGAGATTTAACGCTTGCTCCTGATATCCAGACATCCCAATTTTTCACTATGTGGTAGGCGTGCCGGAAAAATGCCACGTCTGGTTTCCACGTTAGGGCTCTGAACCACCGACAGGCATGCTCAGGTGTTAGCTCCATTCTAAATCTGGCCTTTTTAAAAAAGATTTGTAGCTGTTCTTGTGTTCCTTGGCGTTTCAGCTGCCGCCTCTGTTAGGGTCCACTGAGCTGAGGTATCAGCTCCACCATATACTGGTGTGGAGAAATGCTGTACCCAAGTCAGGCCCTTTTGAAATTTTCTAAGAAGGCCTCTGTATCATCGCCTAGTTTGTAGGTGGGGAAGTTTTTGGAATGGGGAGCGGTACCTGGAGAAGGATTGTTAGGGTTGTCTGGTAGACCCAGCTTACCCTTTCCAGAGCTAAGCGCTTCAGCTCTAACTCCGTCTCCAAGCATTTTGCCTGCATTTCCGCCTCCAAGCGTTTCACCACTTTTTCCTCTCCTCTGCTTCCAACTCCAAGCGTTTTAAATCCATTTGTCTATCATGTTCTTTCTGTTTTTGGTCAGCTTTCAATCTGGCTAATTCCCATTTTTTTCTGGACCTCACTTTCCATCATCCCAGCCTTCCTGCGCTTAGCCTAGCCTAACCCGAAAGCTAGTGTCAAGGTTCCTTCCCCACTCTGAACTCTAGGGTACAGATGTGGGGACCTGCATGAAAACCTCCTAAGCTTACTTTTACCAGCTTAGGTTAAAACTTCCCCAAGGTACAAATTATTTTACCCCTTGCCCTTGGATTTCCACTGCCACCACCAAACTTTATCTGGGTTCCTGAAAAAATGTAATTTGGACACGTCTTTCCCCCCAAAATCCACCTAACCCTTACATCCCACTTCCTGGGGAAGGTTTGGTAAAAATCCTCACGAATTTGCATAGGTGACCACAGACCCAAACACCTGGATCTTAGAACAATGAAAAAGCATTCAGTTTTCTTACAAGAAGACTTTTAATAGAAGTAGAAAAGGAATCACCTCTGTAAAATCAGGATGGTAGATACCTTACAGGGTAATTAGATTCAAAACATAGAGAATCCCTCTAGCAAAACCTTAAGTTACAAAAAAGACACACAGACAGGAATATTCATTCTATTCAGCACAGCTATTTTCTCAGCCATTTAAAGAAATCATAATCTAACACATACCTAGCTAGATTACTTACTAAGTTCTAAGGCTCCATTCCTGTTCTGTCCCCGGAAAAAGCATCACACAGACAGACCCAGACCCTTTGTTTCTCTCCCTCCTCCCATCTTTTGAAAGTATCTTGTCCCCTCATTGGTCATTTTGGTCAGGTGCCAGCGAGGTTACCTTTAGCTTCTTAACCCTTTACAGGTGAGAGGATTTTTCCTCTGGCCAGGAGGGATTTTAAAGGGATTTACCTTTCCCTTTATATTTATGACAGCTAGAAAGAAAGAAAAAAAAACAGCTTGTGAATTCCCTTGCTGTAACTTAACTACTCTGCCCTCAAGCAAAGAAAAAAAAATCTCCAGCTGCTCTCAGCTAAAAAAAAAAAGAAAGAAATTAAAAAATTGTCCTTTTAAAAAAACCCCAAAACACCCTCCCTGGTTTACAAGCAGCGAAAAGAAAAAATGTGTCCTTTTAAAATCCTGAGGTCTGTGCTTCTGGTTCAAAATGATCGCACCGTGCTGCCACCATGTCAGGGTTCCCTCCCCACTCTGAACTCTGGGGTACAGCTGTGGGGACCCCCTAAGCTTATTTTTACCAGCTGAGTCTAAAAACTTCCCCAAGGCACGAATCCTTTCCTTGTGCTTGGATGGTATTTGCTGCCGCCACAAAGTGATTTAGACAAAAATTCAGGAAAAGGCTCACTTGGAGTCCCTTGTTCCCCAAAATATTCCCCCAAGCCCTTTCACCCCCTTTCCTGGGGAGGCTTGAAAATAATGTGAGTACTGACCAGACCCTTTGTCCCTAGGATGCTGAAAATCAAACAGGTTCTTAAAGGAAGAACTTTATTTAAAGAAAAAAGTAAAAGAATCACACCTGCAAAATCAGGATGGAAGGTAACTTTACAGGGTAATAAAAAGATTTAAACACAGAGGATTCCCCTCTAGGCTCAGCTTCAAAGTTACAAAAAGCAGGAATAAAACTCCCTCTTAGCATAGGGAAAATTGACAAGCAAAAACAAAAGATAATCTAACGCATTTCCTTGTCTTTACTTACAACTTCTGTAATTTTAGATGTATGTTTTCAGGAGATGTTTTTCCTGCTTGATCTCTCTCTCTGTCCAGAGAGGGAACAACAAAGAGAGCACAAACAAAATCTCTCTTTCCCCCACCCAGATTTGAAAGTATCTTCTTCTTTATTGGTCCTTTTGGTCAGGTGCCAACCACGTTATTTGAGCTTCTTAACCCCTTCAGGTAAAGTGATTCTGTACCTCTGGCCGGGAGGGATTTTATGTTACTGCATACATAAAGGTTGTTACCCTTCCCTTTATATTTATGAAAGGGGGGAATCGACACCATTGTTTTGAAACTGGAGTCTCTGCAGGAAATATTGGAGATGGGCACTCCCTGCGTTTTATCCAGTAACAGCAATCACAATGCTTGGCACTTGTATATCATACATTTCAGATGGGGATGACAAACGTTAGTGAACTCATTACATGATGGATGACAAAGACCTCTTTGGCCACTGGATCCATCCCCCATCCCGGGAACAGAACTGTCACCATTTACATCCAAGATATTCCAGCAAATGTACTCAAGGCTGTATGTTTGTAGAGGGAGAGCTGCAACATCCCATGACCTAGAGGTCGCTGGACAAGTCCTTCTTATACTAACGTGTACCTAAGCAGGTATTTATACAGCCAGTGTCACCACAGGACCAGAGTGCCTCTGGGCACACACTAAGGGAAGAATCTCTCTCTCTAGTATCCATCACCATGGTACTTAGGCACCTACAGTTACCATTCCAATGGCCATGGCAATAACCTTTGACTCCTGATGGTCCAGGAGTTCAAAGCCAGCCTGTACAACCAGAATCCCTCGTGGTGGCACTTTTGGGCTTTGTCTATCCAGAGAGCCCTGATCTACCATGGACCTCACAACATACCAGCTAATGCACCAGCCCTGATTCCCCATGCAAAGTCCACTCTTAGTTTGCTGTTGATTCAATCCAGACACTTTCTGCCCCAGCCTGCTCCATTCTCTCTGTTACTGTCACACGTCTGCTTCTGCAGTACCACTATCTGAGCTGCCCTTAGTCTGGGTATTTCTTTGTCTTTTTAATTTTTTTTAACTTCTTAATTTTTGTCTTTAATTCTACCATCTACTTATAAAGCTGTAGGAAGGCTCTGGGACCGGTACAGCTCCCAGGCTTCCGAAACCATTATCATGCTCCTGCATGAAATCTGCCAAGCTATTACACAAATCTACTTCCAGCTTTTCTTTCTCTCCAGGTGTTCCCTGTCCTTCTGACATATCTTTTACTCAACCAGGCTTTTCAGCCTGAGCCTGTAACTCAACAACGGAATGGGACTGTAAATCAACTCAAGGGCTATGGCGTGGAGAATTATAGGTTGCGACCCTGTTCTACTGCCCCCTTCACCTATTGCAACAAACAAAGAAACTCCCTTCCTCTACACCACTCCTGGCTGGCTTGCCAAAGTCTGTTACCCAGGGTTTTCAGAAAACACAGCAGGGGCAACTTAACTCTTTCATGTTAGGCGGTGTCACGAATAAATCAATGGGAACATAGCAATTCCGTCCGATAAAAGATTAACGCAAGTAAGCCTGCTTTATTTAAAACTGCAGTTTATTAGATTTAAGCACACAGACAGAAGCAATAGGTTTTGAACAGTTCAGATATTTACCTAAAATCTGGAATGGTATTGAGTCAATTAACAGCGGGTGCACAATGGCCAGTTGTTCGCCCACCAGGGAGAAAAGGTGTCAGGGAAAAAGTCTCTGAAGATGGCTTCAGAGGACTGTTGTATAGTACACTATATTAACTAGTTTTTTATAATTAACATTCACAAAACACATAGGTTATAATGACCCCTACTAAATTATTACATTTCCTGAGTTTCAATAAACTTTTATATTAAAGGTGCCCAGATTTAAGGTCTTTTGTTGATCAAGGCTTTTAGTTATACTTGTTGACGTTTTTTTTATTTTACTTAGCGAAAACTGCCAACTAGTTTTAACCTTGCCTTTAAAAGCCTGTTTTTTAATTAACCCTTAACTATGTAGTTTTTTATTTTATTAAATGCACATAATACAGTTCCAGTTAGCTTAATTACATTCTAAGGTACACACTTCCCTTAAATCCAAAATAACACAGCAGCAGCAGCAGCGCCGGAGTGACTGATGGTGGCAGAGCGAATGGTGGCAGCAGGGTCAGTTGTGCTCGATGCACGTCCTGGGGGTGGGTGGTGAACCCAAATTAAGACCCCTCTGAACTCTGGGTCTTTGATGACCAAGGACGGCCAACTGTGAGTAGGGTGCAGTGGAGAGAGAGGGGAGCTATGTGCTAATGGGACATTTGTTTGTCAGACTTTCCAACCACAAGATGGGAAACTGAGGCAAAGGACACTGCCCAGAGTACTCTGGGGTCGGGTTGGCTTATGATCACATGTGTTTGAATGTGGTTGTGGTGTTTTCCCAAACTAATGCTGGGTTCCCTTTCCCTTTCAATAGCAGTTCTCTTTGGTTACACACAGATTCAGTGCCTGTGAGTGGGGAAGCCTCCGGGATGGTTATGAATGTCCCAGGATGGTGTTTAATTTCCCTAGATTACTGGGTGGGGGCTTGAACTGGTTCTTTGTGGCAGTGTTAAGAGGAACCCCCAGATATTGAACCTGTCTGTGGGTGCTGCCGACTCCACCTGGCTGAAGGGTGAAGTTACATTGTGGTAGGCCATGCATAGAGGCCCCACCCATGCCGGGGCCTGTTGTGTTAATTTAGATGGAATGTATAGGTGAAAGGTGTTAACATAACCCAGTCGCTGTCCAGCACTGAACAGTGTTAAACAAGGTCCAGCGGTGGGTATTTAGCGACCTCAGCCAGTTTAGCATTGTGGCATATACATTATAAAATTCCGAGCAGAGTTAGAAATGGATTGACCGAAACACAAAAAGGAAAAAACCCAAATGGGAGCCAGGAGCATTGAAATGTAGTGTTAAGCAAGGCTTTTATCTTCACCCTTGTTCCCTTTCCTCTTAGCAGCAGAGACCGTGTAAAAGGTCCCCTCCCCGCCCTGTGTGACAATCTCTGCGGTGGGATGAAAGGTGGTAATAACTGTCCTTTTGGGGAAGAAGACGTTAGGTACAATGGGCTGGAGCCGGCGTTGGTGCTGTTGTTAAAGTATAATCCTGGTTCAAATCCCAGGTGGTGTTTGGGATTCAGCCAAAGCCCCAAAAGGAGGTGATGTCACCTGGGTCCCTCTCTCTGGCCTGATCTGGTCACCCCATCTCAAAAAAGATATATTGGAATTAAAAAAGGAACAGAGAAGGGTAACAAAAATGATTAGGTGGATGGAACAGCTTCTGTATGAGGAGAGATTAAAATGACAGGGACTTTTCAACTTGGAAAAGAGACGACTAAGGGGGGATATGATAGAGGCCTATACTATCTTGGCAGGTGTGGAGAAAATGAATAAGGAAGTGTTATTTACTCCTTCACATAACATAAGAACTAGGGGTCACCAAATAATTAATGGGCAGCAGGTTTAAAACAAACACAAGGAAATATTTCTTCACACAACGCACGGTCAACCTGTGGAACTTGTTGCCAGAGAATGTTGTAAAGGCCAAGACTATAACAGCGTTCAAAAAAGAACTAGAGAAGTTCCTGGAGGATAGGTCCATCAATGGCTTTTAGCCAGGATGGGCAAGGAGGGTGACCCTAGCCTCCGTTTGCCAGAAGCCGGGAATAGGCGGCAGGGGAGGGATCACTTGATGGTTCCCTGTTCTGTTCATTCCCTCTGGGGCACCTGGCACTGGCCACTGTCAGAAGACAGGAGACTGGGCTAAATGGACCTTTGGCCCGATCCAATATGGCCGTCGTTATGTTCGTATGACCGGGGTGGGGAGCTCGGATGAGCTGCGGATTGAAACGCTGCCTAAAGAGCAGCGAGAGCCGAGGTGAGCCCCTTCGGCTAGGTGCGTCCCCCGTAGGCATACTTTGCCTACTGTATTTGCTGGGGCAGGTGTGCACTGAAGCCGTTTCCCCTGGCTCCCTGGCTCTCTCCCCCTGCCTGGAGTGGTACCTGGGCTGCCGGTGCTGGGGAGCGGGGGAGGCGGGGAGATGGGCCAGCTTATCGGGGGAGCCCCCCCTGCTGCCGCGACGATGCGGCCACTCCAGCTCCAGCTGCTGCAGAGATGCGCCTCCTGGTGCTGCTGCGGCTGCCTTCCTCTCGGGGCGGCTTCTGCTGCTGAGGGGATGGCACATGCCAGGCTCCTGCTCCCCGCCCCATTCCCATATCCCCTTCTCTTCCCCATCCCCCTTCCTCTCCTCACCGCCCCCTGCCCCAACCCCTTCTCTCCCCTCTGCCCTATCCCACCCCCATTCCCCACTGTCTCTTCCCCCATCCCCCTTCCCCCAGCACCTCTTGCCCTGCCTCCCCGCCCCCGCCGGGCACTCACCTTTGTGCAGCGAAAGGGTGGGCACTAGGACCCAGGAGGCCATGTCCTGCTGCAGAGCAGAGCACCCAGCAGGAGAACAGCAGCTCCATCCAGCCCCCTCTGCTGGGACAGGGGGGAGTTGCACGTGACCCCCAAGCAGCCCCCCGCCCAAACTCTGTCCATCCCCTCCCTGTCTGTCTCCCAACACGGCAACCGGCCCCCAGCTGGATTCCTCCCCCGTCCTGGCTGAGCAGGGGCTGGTGCTGCTGAGACGGCGCTCCCTGCTCTCGCCGGCCCCCGAGGCCGGTTTCTTCGTGTTAAAAAGGGGGAGGGAAGAGCCCTCCCGATTCCGGCGCCCCTGCCTCTCAGTGCCGGATCCCCAGGAGTCTGCTACAGCTCTCAGCTACGGTTGTGCAGGCTCAGACTTCCACGCCCTGATGTTCACACAACAGCTAGACACGACCCTGCTTGGAGGAGCTCGGTGTCTGAGTGGAGATGGGACCAGGAGGAGATGGGTGGGCCAGAAGAGAGAGGAAACTCTGGGTATTGCAGTTATCTGGAGGTAAACCAAGTCTTGTCCTAGGTCTTAAGCTTATGATCAAGTAAATTGGTTAGTCTCTAAGGTGCCACAAAAAGAAAAGGAGGACTTGTGGCACCATAGAGACTAACCAATTTATTTGAGCATAAGCTTTCGTGAGCTACAGCTCACTTCATCGGATGCATACTGTGGAAACTGCAGAAGACATTATATACACAGAGACCATGAAACAATACCTCCTCCCACCCCACTCTCCTGCTGGTAATAGCTTATCTAAAGTGATCGCTCTCCTTACAATGTGTATGATAATCAAGTTGGGCCATTTCCAGCACAAATCCAGGTTTTCTCACCCTCCGCAGCCAAGCTCTACGATACAACCGCATTTGCTCCAACCCCTCAGACAGAGACAAACACCTACAAGATCTCTATCAAGCATTCTTACAACTACAATACCCACCTGCGGAAGTGAAGAAACAGATTGATAGAGCCAGAAGAGTTCCCAGAAGTCACCTACTACAGGACAGGCCTAACAAAGAAGATAACAGAATGCCACTAGCCGTCACGTTCAGCCCCCAACTAAAATCCCTCCAACACATTATTAAAGATCTACAACCTATCCTGAAAGATGACCCAACACTCTCACAAATCTTGGGAGACAGGCCAGTCCTTGCCTACAGACAGCCCCCCAACCTGAAGCAAATACTCACCAACAACCACATACCACACAACAGAACCACTAACCCAGGAACCTATCCTTGCAACAAAGCCCGTTGCCAACTGTGCCCACATATCTATTCAGGGGACACCATCACAGGGCCTAATAACATCAGCCACACTGTCAGAGGCTTGTTCACCTGCACGTCTACCAATGTGATCTATGCCATCATGTGTCAGCAATGCCCCTCTGCCATGTACATTGGTCAAACTGGACAGTCTCTCCGTAAAAGAATAAATGGACACAAATCAGATGTCAAGAATTATAACATTCATAAAAGAGTTGGAGAACACTTCAATCTCTCTGGTCACGCAATTACAGATATGAAGGTCGCTATCTTACAACAAAAAACTTCAAATCCAGACATTTAGGCTTAAATAGAGACTGGGAGTGGCTAAGTCATTATGCAAGGTAGCCTATTTCCCCTTGTTTTTTCCTACCCCCCCCCCCCGACGTTCTGGTTAAACTTGGATTTATGCTGGAAATGGCCCACCTTGATTATCATACACATTGTAAAGAGAGTGATCACTTTAGATAAGCTATTACCAGCAGGAGAGTGGGGTGGGAGGAGGTATTGTTTCATGGTCTCTGTGTATATAATGTCTTCTGCAGTTTCCACAGTATGCATCCGATGAAGTGAGCTGTAGCTCACGAAAGCTTATGCTCAAATAAATTGGTTAGTCTCTAAGGTGCCACAAGTCCTCCTTTTCTTTTTGCGAATACAGACTAACACGGCTGTTACTCTGAAACCTGTCATTAAGGTGCCACAAGTACTCCTGTTCTTTTTGCGGATACAGACTAACACGGCTGCTACTCTGAAACAAGTCTTGTCTGTTGTCTCAAAGGCCAGGCCCATCCTGCCTCCCTCTGGGGGTTCCCTTCTTCTCCTCGAGTGGGATCTGGGCGGCTCAAGACACAGTCAGAGGGGGCTGGATGGACGAATCTACGCAGGGGCAAGGATTGGGACAGAGGAGACACACACAGAACTGCATGCTCAGGAAAGTTTATTCTTGTGGTGGGCTTCTGTCACTGAGGGGAAGAGAGGGAAGGGGCAGGAGTGTAACTAGACCAGAGACACTTGGGGGAAGAGAGTTGGCAGCTGGGGAAGTGAGATCTGGCCTCTCAGGGAGGGAGAGGACTGTCCCTTGATGCAGCAAAGGCATCGGAAAGTCTGGGACGTTGCCTGATCGTGCCCAAGGAGCCCAGTTCTTTTGCATCCCAGGCGCTGAGCTCCCCCTTCAGGCGCAGGCGAGCGACTCCCCTCGCTAGAGTTCATACTGGCAAACGTAGCCGTTTTTCGTATGACAGTCTTTATCATTCCAGTTCTTAAAATCTAGAAGGCAAAACAGAAATCACTGGGGCAGGGGAAGGGCGAGTGGGGCCATTCCTGCCCTTACAGTGACAACCCCCCTCATTGCACCCTGCTGAGAGAAGACCCCAGCTCCCGTGCATGAGGCTGCAAGGATGAGGAGGCTGGAGATGAAGGCCCATGTGCCTCAGACAGGGACAGGCTCCATCGTTCCCTGAGGGACGCTGAGTCAGCGTAACCGTGGAAGACCCTCTTCTATTGTGTTGGAAAGTGTCTGATGAGAGCAGGACGGGGCCTCTTGGTGCTAGGTGCTGTGTCCACACACACTGACAGAGTATCCCTGCCCAGAGAGCGCACAGTCTAAATAGACAAGAGGTGGGAGGGGAAACTGAGGCATGGAATGGGGAAATGAGTTGCTCAAGTTTACCCAACAGCTCAATGACAGGGCTGGAAATAGAAGCCAGGTCTCCTGTGTCACAATCCCTTACCTGTCCTCTAGACCAGGCTGCCTCTCAATCTGTGACTGCTGTTCCCTCCCCACCAACGCCCCTCAAAAGGCCAGAAAGGAGAGCACAGAGCCCTGGCCAGGTGCCAGCGGGGAGACAAGCTCAGGAAGAGGGAATCTGGCTCGCTCTGTGCTGAACGAGCCGGCCCTACCTCCATCTCCTACACATCTGGGTTTGGGCATGGCCCAGCGGCAGCATCTCTTCCCAGGGGACAGCACTAAGGATTCGGTTTGATGAATTGCTGTGAATTTCACCCTCTTCCCCATTCGCAGAGCCACACAGCCCCGGGAGCGCTATTCAGAAACGGTTCCCACACTTGTTTTGCAGTAGTTTTCACTTCAACTATTAGCTGTGTGTGTGATTGGCCATGCAGGTCACATGGCACTGTTCCCGCTCCAGGATTGGACGAGTGACACTTTTAAGTAGGGGACAGTGGGGGGAAGAATCCTGCCCAGTGTGAGTTTGTGGGGAAAGGAGCATTCGTACCAATGCTGCTGAACACTCAGACTCGTGAGCATCGGATGGGTGGGCGAGACCGTGTGACTAGCGTGGCCCATGAAGAATGAGTCACTCATGAATTAGCGAGTGAGCTTTCCCTGTTCACGCAGCTCTCCGTCCTATTGCCAGCGAATGAGACGAGACTTTCAGCCCCGCTCCACCCCACTATTTCACTCCAGCGACACGGACAGGAGGAAGCTGGCTTAATGGCCAGCTGGGGATTCTTCTCACATAGGAGAGCCCAGCAGAGAGAGCTGCCCTGCCCAGCCCTGGCCTCCCCAACATAGGGGACAGGCTGGGGTGTGTCTGAAGCCCCTGTGCTCTGGCTGTCCAGTTTGTTACTGCCACTGTCAGAGCAGCTCTGGGGCTGCTCTAAATTGTCCTGGGGCCAAAATAGCCCCTGGCTGACTCCAGAATCAGGGTGCCAAAAGCCACCGAGGCACCAACCGAAGGACCCAGACCCCACCTACATGGCACCTAGTGGGCAATAGCTCTGCTCTGGTCTTTCCCTTCAACTGATCATCTGGGGCCAAATGTACTGGATGGCCTTCCTCTGACTGGAGCTGAGCCTCAGACTGGGATGCTTGTAGGAGGAGTTACCAGGTGAGATGAGGGGAGAGGGAGTGGCAGTGTGAGCTGAGGGAGAGAGGCAGGGTGACAGGACAGTAGGCCATCTCCGCAGAGAGAGCTGGAGTGTGTGGCCAGGGTGTGTGTCTTGGCTTCTTTGTTGGTGCATGTGTGTTTGAACTGACTGCTTACCCGTGTAGCTCAGCAGCTCGACACAGTACTCGACACCATATTCATTGTTTGGTTCCCCGGCGTTCCAAGCCTTGTAGCGATACGGGGAGCCATCTGTCCACCTCCAGCGTCTGTTCTGCAGAGACAGGGGAGAAAGGTTGTGGGGTCCCGCGGAGAAGAGACCTTGGTGACAAGGCACCATAGAAACACCTAAACCCAACACAGAAGTGCCCTACTTAGGCAGTGGGAGAGAGTCGGGGAAGGGCCGTGGGGCAGTCAGTGGGGAGAGACCAGCTCAGGGGGACAGGACCTGGAGACGCTGATCTAATAGTAACACAGCACATGAACGTCACCTTCTGCCTTCCAAGCCCGTTGCTTGAATTAGTGAATTACCTGGTGATGGAGCAGAGTCACTCTGGAGTGTGTTCTAGTCCCTAAACCCCATAGGCAAGGCCCGCTGGGGAGCACTAGTGGTTTTAAGGTGGGTGATCTCCTCCTGCTTAAGCAAAATAAAAGGGCGTCTGTGATGGAGATGCTGGATGGATCAGGGAATGGGACACGGGACCTTTTCCCCTCTAGTGGGCTCAGCGTCAATCTGACCCCAGGTTAGCAGGACTGATTAGCTCAGTAGAATCAGAGAAGGGGACACAGGCCCTTTCTTCTCTAGGGGTGCTGGCTCTGGCCTGGCCTCAGCTCATGGGGGGACTAGCTGGCTTTGGGGGTCAGAGAACTAGTTCCAATCCATTGCCAGGTTGTGGGGAGCTGGATGCCTGAGGAGACTAGAGAATGGGACACAAAGTCTCTCACTCCTCCTGTTCTGAGTCCAGCCCAGCCTCCGGTCTGGGGAGGGGGATCCAGGGCCGGAGTCTGTGCATGCTCGGGGAGCCTCCTGACCCCAGCGCCTCCCTAGCGGTGGGGAGGGAGAGGAAACAGATGGAGACAATGCTTCAGGTGGAGCTTGGTAAGTTTACGAAGGGGGTGGCGTGACAGAGATGGCGTGACGGGGTTGCCGGCCATAGCACGGCCTGGACTCGGTGACCCGAGAGGTTCTTTCCAGTCCTCTGTTCATAATGGCTCCTTCCTCCACTGGGGCTCCTTCCCAGCCTGTGACGGCTCCCCCTTTGTTTCCCTGCCCTAAGGAGCTGGGGGCTCTCCTACAAAGAACCAGGCAAGGACGGGATCCCAAAGCTGAGGGAGTGACCAGCAGTGTCGGGGCAACTTAGAGGTCAAGGGGGAGCAGAGGCTCAAGTCTTGGGCAGGAAAAAGTGGCTAGAAAACTTGGTCAGAGTGGAGTGGAGACGGGATGCGGGGTGCAGCGGGAGGGCACGGCACATTGCATGAGCTGGCAAGGGGGAAGGGAGATGGGTCAGTAGTTGGAGAGGCAGGTGCCGGTCAAAGGTTGGTTTGATGACCGGAGAGACCAGGGCCTGGTTGTATTTAGCAGGGAAAAGCCAAAGGGGAGTCAGAACCTACGGAAGGATGGACATGGAAAGGGTGTGGGAGGGCAGGGGTTAAAGATGGAGTGCACATGGGAGAGTCTGGTGCCCATGATAGGGGAAGGGTGTAGGAGTGGGGGAGGGAGCTCCTGGCAGCCCCGATGAAGGTCTCATGGGACATGGTCTCTGCACAGCCCTTGGGAAACAGAGTCATGGAGAGGGTGAACAACTGCCAGAGGCAAAGCAGGCTCTGGGCACTCACCTCCCGGGGATCGTGCAGTCCGATCCAGACATGATCCTTGGAACCTGACTCGGTGATGTATCTGGCCACCGTGTCCCCTTCTGCCTCAGTGAGAATGGAGGCGAGATGGGCCCCTTTGCGGTGATATTGACACTGCACCTGCGGCAGGGACATCAGCGAGGCCTGTTACCCCCCTGCAGGGGGTGCTGTTTGGCAGGCAACAAGGAAGGGCAGGGCCCAGTCACAGGAACACACAGCTAAAGGAGGGGGCCGGGCGTGTTTTACCCCTACTGAGTGCTGAATAAAAAACTCCCTGTGCCGGGCTTTGCCCTCGGGCACCCTCTAGGAGCCCCTCACCCCTGAGCTCAACCCTGGCTCCTCCCACTCCTCCTTGGCCCGCTTCTGCACCACCCACGTCACTTCTGCAGCCTCCCCACCCATCCTCTGCAGGGGTACACACTGGGGCTAATGGTGATGTCACCAAACCCCTTCAGCCCCTGCCCACAAACCCACCCCGTGGGTCCCTGAGAAGAGCCTCGTACCTCAGCTTCTGACCAGGACACCTTTTCAGGGAAGAACCCATAGCAGTGGCCTTGGTAGAGCAGCCATTCAGGGAGACAGGACGTGGCCCCTATTCCTGATCCGAGAGAGGTGATGGGACAGGGAGAGAGAACAGTGTGGTGAGAGGCTGTTTCGGAGAAGACAATGGGAGCAGAGCTGCCGGCTGTCATCATTCCAGCTTCTCCAGATCTCCCCAAATCCTGTGAACGTTTGCCCTCTCTCAGAATGGCCACTATCTCCTATTACTTTCAATGGAGCTGAAGCCACGCAGTTAAAACAGCTGCCCCTCCCTTGCCACCTTTGTCAGTAGCAGTGAGGCTGTTGTACTAATAATTACCACCGTCTCCTCTCCAAGGGGACAGGAGCTGGGCTGTCCTCTGTGAAGATGGTCTCCTCCTATCTTCTGTGCAGGAGCACTGGGGAACCTGACAGGGAGTGGTATCAAGGGGGGTTTTCAGGGGACTGTGGGGTGAGGATGGAGAGCACTGGGTGTCATGGGGACACTGGTGTGACTGGGAGCAGAGGGGAGGTTGGGGACATTGGAGAATAGTAGAGGCTGAAGGGACACCACACACTGATTTGACAACCTAGTGAGGAAGGCTTTGAACTAGGTTCAAAAGGGATGGGTAACAAAATCCCACAGGTGACCTTTACAGAAGGCTAAATGTTGGCGGGGGACGGGGGAAGGAAAATTACAATGGGGTCATAGGAGCAACAAGAGGGAGAACAGTGCGCGAATCTGCTGTACATCTCAGATGTCTATACATAAATGAAAGGATTATGGGCAATAAATGGAAGAACTGGAAGCATATCAGCTAAATTATGTATATAATTTATATTGTATATAAGATAAATTATGACTTAATTAGCATCCCAGAGACTTGGTGGGATAAATCTCCTGACTGGAATATTGGTAGAGAGAGTTATAGCTCGTTCAGGAAGGACAGGCAGAGAAAAAAGGAAGAGGTGTTCCATTGTACATCAAGAATATACACTTGTTCTGAGGTCCAGAAGGTGAGAGGCAGACCAACTGAAAGTCTCTGGGTAAAGATAAAAGGGGAAAAAAGAGGTGGGATATCCTGTTAGGGGTCTACTGTAGACCACTACCTCAGGAGGAGGATGGGGTATTTCAAGAACAAATAACAGAAATATCCAAAAGACAAGACCTGGTACTAATGGGGGGACTTCAGCTTCCCAGATATCAGCTGGAAAAGTAATATGGCAAAACATAACATTTTCAAAACATTCTTACAATGTATTGAGAATAACTTCTTATTTCCTAAGGTGGAGAAACTAAAAAGGGGAAAAGCCACATTAGACTTAATTCTGTCCAACAGGGAGGAATTGGTTGCAAATCTGAAGTTTGAAGATAATTGGGTGAAAGTGACCATGAAATGAAAGATTTCGTGATTCTAAGTAAGGGAAGGAATTACAGCAACAGAATAAAGACAATGGACTTCAAAGAAGCTGACTTTAACAAACTCAGAGAACTGGTCAGTAAGGTCCCATCAAAAGAAAATCTAAGGGAAAAAGGAGTTCAGCAAAGCTGGGAGTGTCTCAAAGAGACAATATTAAAGGTACCACAGCAAATTAGCCGAATGCAAAGGAAAAATAGGAAGAATATTAAGAGGCCAGGAAGAGGCTCTCAGGAGCTCTTCAATTACCTGAAAATTAAAAAGCTTTCCTATAAAAAGTGAACAAACTGCAAAGGACAAACTGCACAGTGGACAAACTGCAAAGGAGGAGTACAAGAGAATAGCACAAACGTGTATGAACAAAATCAGAAAGACTGAGGCACAAAATGGTGACACCTAGCAAGGGACAGAAAAGGCAATAAGGAGAGGTTCTATAAATACATTAGGAGCAAGACAAAGATGAAGGAATGTGTGCCTCTATTATGTAGCTTGGAAGGGGAGTTAATAATGAACAACATCAAGAAGGCAAAGGTGTTTAATGCCTATTTTGCTTCAATCTTCACTAAAAAGGGAAATGGTGACCGGTTACTTAACATAATTAATATTATCAATAAGCAGGGAGGAATGCAAGCCAAAATAGGGAAAGAACGGTTAAATAATATTAAGGTCATTTATATGTTTCCTGGAGGTAGAGCCTGAGGAAATTCATCCTAGGGTACTTAAGGAACGAGCTAAAGCAATCTTGGAGCCATTAACAATCATCTCTGAGAACTCTTGGAAGGTGGGTGAGGTTCCAGAGGACTGGAGAAGGGCCAACATAGCACCTGTCTTTAAAAAGGGGAACAAAGAAGATCTGGGAAATTATAAACCAGTAGCCTAACTTGGATACCTGGAAAGAGATTGGAACAAATGATAAAACAATGAATTTGTAAGCATCTGGAGGATAAATGGGTTATAAGTAATTGCCAACATGGAATTGTCAAGATCAAGCCATGCCAAGGCAACCTAATTTTCTTCTTTAGCGGGGTTACTGGCCCCATGAATGGGGGGAAGCTGTAGACTTGCCATCTCTTGATTTTATTAATGCTTTTGACAGTCCCACATGATGTTCTCATAAGCAAAGTGTGGAAATGTGATCCAGATGAAATGACTTTATAAGGTGGTTGCACAACTGGTTGAAAGACCCTACTCAAGGAGTAGTTATCAATGCTTTGCTGTCCAATGGGTGGAACATATCTAGTGGGGTCCCTCGGGGGTCTGTCATGGCTCTTGTACTGTTCAACGTTTTCATTGATTACTTGTATAGTGGAGTGGAGATGATGCCTATAAATTTTGTGGATGACACCCAGCTGGGAGGGGTTCCTAGCTCTTTGAAGGACAAGGATAGAATTCAAATGGCCTTAACAAACTGGAGATTTGGTCTGAAATCAACAAAATGAAATTAAATAAACACAGGTGCAAAATATTTCATTTAGGAAGGAGAAAAGCAAATGCCCAACTGTGGTGTGGGACTAACTAGCTAGGTGGTAGTACTGTTGAAAAGGATCTGGGGGTTATAGTGGATCACAAATAGAATATGAGTCGACAATGTGATGCAATTGAGAAAAAGACTGATATCACCCTGGGGTGTGGTGACGGGGTATACAAACCCCACGCTGGGCAGCCAGGGGTTAAGGACATGCGGCCCCACCAGACCTGTGGGACATGGTCCCACTGGAGGAGCCGCTAAAAGGCAGGGGAGCAGCTCATTTGGTGGCAGAGCAGGGAAGAGAGCAGACCTGCAGCTCGAGCAGAGGGGAGCTGAGCTGAGCAAAAGGCAGAATCTCTCCCCACGACACCTGCCGAAAGGTCCCTCCCTGAGGGAAGGGAGGGCCTGTTCCAGAAGCCGCCTGGGAGGGAAATATTCCCCTCTCTTATGGACTCTGAGTTTTGCTAATTCCCCTGTACTTGGCTTGGACGGCCCTAGAAGGGGAAGGCCCTAGGGCTGATCTGGCCCAGGTTGGGGGCCCCACTGCAGGAGGAAGCAGTTGCCAACCTGAGAGAGGAAGAGAGTTACCCCACTACACACAACTGCCAGAAGGTGCCCGCTGGTGAGCAGAGACCCTTCACGCTGCCCAAACCTGGTCACTGACCTTGGGCCTGTTGCAGGGGGGTGGTACGAAGTCTCCCGGGGAGGACAGTCTTAAGCAGTCCTGGCTGTCAGACCACTGATAGCCTTCAAAGGGCCCTGAGTTGGAGCCTGGTGGTTCCCAGCCCGGGCTCCCCAGCCAACAAACTCCCTGCAAGTCACGGGCCTAAGCCCTGACCACTAGGAGACGCTCCCCAACCAACCAGCCAACACGCGAGTGAGGACTGTCATAGGTGTGTTAACAGGAGTGCTGTGTGTAAGACACAGAAGGTCATTGTCCTGATCCACTTGGCTCTGGCGAAGTCTCAGATGGACTTCTGTGTCCAGGTCTGGTGCCGCACTTTCAGAAGGACGTGGATAAGATGGGGAGAGTCCAGAAAATGAGAGCAACAAAAATGCTAAAAGGTTTGGAAACCTGACCTGTGAGGAGAGGTTAAAAAACTGGGGATGGTTAGTCTAGAGAGAAGAAGACTAAGGAGTGAGCAGAGAACAGTCTTCACACCTGTTACGGGCTGTTATAAAGAGGATTGAGATCAATTTTTCTCCATATCCACTGATGGTAGGATAAGAAGCAATGGGCATAATCTGCAGCAGGGAGATTTAGGTTAGATATTAGGAAAAACTTCCTGACACTAAGGGTAGTTAAGCTTTGGAAGAGGCATCCAAGTGTGTTTGTGGGTTCTCTTTCACTGGAGGATTTTAAGAACAGGTTGGAAAAACACCTGTCAGGGATGATCTAGGTTTACTTGATCCTGCCTTAGCATGGGGGGGCTGAACTAGATGACCACTGCAGGTCCCTTCCAGCCCCCCATTTCTATGGTTCTCTGATAGCTGAGGGCCCAGAGAGGGCAGGGAAGGCAGGGAGCTAGTGACAGGTGGGTGGGGGGAGGGATTAGGAGCATGTGGAGTAAGTGCAGAGATTGGTGGGGATAAGTAAGGAAGGGGGGGCCGGGGGAGAGAAATAGTCTGTGGGTCCCAGGACTTTTCTTTGGCAGGGAGGAGGTGGGAAGGGTTTGGGTTATCCCAAAGCAGAAGGATTAAGTTTACGAAGAGGCGCCATTTTGAGCCCCCTGGAAAGAGATGGAGGTCACTCGTTCGGGACGTTATTGGCACATTCTGCTCCCTGGTTGGGATGCCTCCCCCTCGCCTCGGTGGGGACAGTCACCCTGTAAGCAGGAAGAGGAGATGGGGCGGGTCTAGCTCCCAGCCTGTCTCTCACACTCAGCCCCAGGAGGTCTCAGGGATTCCCTCTGCACTCAGAGCCAGGGGCAGCAGGAAGCAGCCTCGCCCCTTGGGCAGAGGCTGAGCTGCTGGCTGGGGTCTGGATTAGTGGGTTTGGTGGGGAAGGGGCTCTGGGGACCCAGCTGTGTTGGCTGCTTCCACATGGTGGGGCTGGGGGGCATCAAGGGCAAATAGATCCCATCAAGGGCAAATAGATTCTGGGGTCTCCAGCTCTGAGGGTCCGGGCAGGGACTCACCTTCCAGCGAGGGGTTAAAGATCAGGCAGCCGAGAAGGCAGAGGCTGAAGTAGGCAACTGGCCCCATCTTCATGCTCCCCCTGGGGAGAAAACACACAAGGGAGATGGGGCCACGACAGCCTGAGACGCCCCCTCGAGAGACCCGTATTCCCTGTGTGGCATTTCACAGGGGGAAGTGCTTCAGAGCTGGGGATGTTTGCTAAAGGGCCTGGCTGTGCTAGAAAGGCTCCAAGAGGGATCCTGCCACGCAGGCCCGGGGGACCCAGCTCGGAGCCCATGTATCTGGTTCCAAAGGGCCCTTCCACCTCTAGCCCTCACTGAGCTGTGCCCCAGGGACAGAACTGGACACCAAGCAGGGAGCCAGGACCCAGCTCCTCAGTGGCTGTGTTCTGCAAGCCGCACCACCAGGGATTCCCTTAACCAGGGCTGCAGATGGGGAGGAGCTGGGAGCAGCAGGGAGGCTAGGTCTCAAGCAACAGGGTCCCATTTGCAGAACAAAGCGGTTCTCAGAAGGGGCATTTGCCATCTCCTGCTGTCCCTCTCTCCCCAGTTCTGGGGCTGGCGGGTCCCCACAGTAGCCACCTACATGGAACTTGGAGAGGGGAGCACAGACGGGAGGAAGGAAGAGTTTGGAAAAGGCACCAGGGCCACCAGGATGGAGGCCAGTCTGTGTGCACATGGCTGGAATGCCAGCTGCAGATGCAGCACCTCTGCAATAGTTCTCTGACTAGAGACCAGTTTAGTGTTAGAAACATGGAGCCCTCTCATGTTATCACCCAGCACCTGGTACACAAAACATCCACAGACCCCACCCCCAGGGCCTTTTCCCCACTAACAGGTGTTTGAATCACACTCATACTTCCATTTCCAGGGAGATTGAGTGTCTGGGAAGCCAACACCACGTGTTTGGGATGGGGGAGAGGGGTGATAGTTACTGCACCTCGTGATGGGGGATGGGATTCCCGTGGTACCATGACTGGGCGAAGGGGTCCAATGGGAGAGCCCTGCAGAGTGATGCTCCATTGGGGACTGGACACAGGACTGGAGGCTGGACCCAGCTCTGGGAGGGGCAGAGAGCTCGGCACAGCTCCACACGGGGTAGGGTGACACGTGCAGGGCTGTGCTGGGTGGGAGGAAGGGGTGAGACAGAGATGGCCCTGGATCAGGGGACACACACAGATGTGATCCCCTGTAACAGATCAGCTGCCACCAGCCACCCGGAGCAGAAGGAGGAAGAAGCTGGAGGAAGCCAGGGTCTCACCTGATTATCTCTCTGTGTAGCTGCTCTGGTGCAAGGTTGGGTCAAGTGCAGCCTGCATGGGACACTGGCCGTGCCTGGGGCATTTATAGACCAGTCCAGGGAAGTGGGGGGGACCAGTGTCAATATTAAACATGCAAATCTGTGCTGATGACGGATACAGTCATTTAATGCCAAAGCAAACAGAGGTAAGAGGAGCCATGACCAAGCCACAAGCCGGGAGGTGACCAGGAAGAAGTACTTGTCAGGGCTCAGATAACAGATAAAATAAGAGCTGTTCCCTCCCCCTCGTCTGTCAGCCCTGAGATCAGTGTCCCTGTTGGGAGCTATCGTGCCCTGGCCCTGACTGGCCCAACTGCTCCCGTCCATCTTGTCCAGTGAAAAGTTCCAGGCAGATCCCCAGGGAGTGTAATTCAGCTGGAGCCCCACTGAAGTCAAGGGTGGGATCCCCAGCGGGTACAGTCTGGTGTAGGGCGATTGGAGTCCTTGGGGTCAGAACCTCAGCGGGTGGGCGTTGGTTAGAGCTCCCAGTATCAACGAAGAAGGCAGTTTCGAAATCACCTTTGGAGATAAGACACAGAGTTTCAATCTACATTGGGGTTATTACTCGTCCATATCTGAATTACTAGATCAGGGGTCTCAAACACACAGCCCGTGGAGTTATTTGCTGTAGTCCGCCAAGCTTCCCACCCACCTGGAGTTATTTTCTGTGGCTGCCAAGCTCCCCTCATCCGCCGCCCACACTCGCCCTCCCCAGCATACTGCATCCCCGCGCCTCTGACTACGTCCAGGAGCTTCCCACTGCCAAACAGTTGTTTGGCGGCTTTCCAGGAGGGAGGGGGGAGAAGTGGGTAGCTGCGCGCTTGGGGGAGGAAGCGGAGAAGAGGTGAGGCAGGGGCAGGGATTTGGGGAAGGGGTTGGAATGGGGCAGGGAGGGGGAGGAGTTGGGGTGGGGACTTTGGGGAAGGGGTTGGAATGGGGGTGGGGAAGAGGCGGGGCAGGGTCGGGGCCTCATGGAAGGGGTGGAATGGGGGCAGGGCCGGGGACAGAGGGCGGGGGCTTTTGTATCTTCATATGAAAAGGTGTCAGTGATGCGGCCCTCGGGCCAATGTACTAGTCCTCATGTGGCCCTTGTGGTGATTTGAGTTTGAGATCCCTGGTCTAGATCATATGAACAGTACCAGGGCTCATCATGCTGGAGCACCTGAGGTGGTCACTAACTACAACCCTGTGCATAGAAAAGTTAGACTTAAATCCACCGATGTTACTTATATGGTTTCCAGTGCCACGTTGTGAGCGTAAAAAATTCATGCAATCGATTGTACGTGTTGCTATTTATGCTGTCCTTAATCGCTGCCTTAGGGAGAAGCTTTTCGAAGATTGTGGGGGCTGCAAGCTCCGGGACCCATGCATTGACCTTCTTTTCGGAAAGCTTATTAAATGTTGTTATTGCCATAGGTTGTGCTCTGCAAAGCACTTGAGAGCCTGACAGTGGTTTAAAGAAAATGACCAAACTGGAGGATACCTGCTTAGCGTGTTACATTGACTGTCTAGTCCGCACAAAAAGTTTCAGACCCCTGCTTAAGAAAGACTATTTGTAAGTAATCTAAAAGGATTAAGGTAGAGAATGGGGAGGGAACAATCATGTGATATAAAACTTGGTAGCTGTAAATACAAATATCTATTGAAAAAGACTTTGTGACTATCTGTGTTTCTGTTAGAAGATCTGTGTGGCCCTAAAATAAAAGTTTTGATGGAGCATCTTGGTTTGTTTTCAAGGGGCTGAATGTCTTTTAAAGTTTGTGAGATCCCAGCTCTTGTGTCTTTGTGTAAAGAGACCTGTTTACAGCAAAAAGCTGCACTGTGTGTAGTAGAATGCTGGGGGAAAACAAAACCAAAAAAATGTGTTTAAAATAAAGCAAAAAAGCCACTGTGTTGTGTATAAAACAGGGATGTTCAAGACATGTGTTTGAGTACAATCGAACTGACTCACCCTGTTGAACCACACACACCCTCCCACTACTGCCTTCAATGAGTCTGTTGGTCTAGGTCCAGATGTGATTATCCACCCTTGTTTCCATCAGGGTTAAAATGTTTTAGTGATCAGTAATTAAGTTTGATGGGTAGGTGGGGATGATGAGCTCTGATTAATATTTAATGAAATAAAACCTCAGGAGTTTGTAGACACTATTGGACAGTTTAAATATAACCCCAGGGGTTTGTAGAATAGTATTGGACAGTTTATATATAACCTCAGGAGTTCGTTGAATGCTGTGCATCAGTCTTTCTAGCAACTCAAAGTCAGTTTAAAATAATATATTTACAAACATAAAGAAAGGTCTAACCCAAAATTGAAATGTTTCAAGGGTTCGCAAACCTCCACCATACTTTTATAAAAATAAGCATTTGATGTAAGAACAATCAAACATTTAAAAGCTCTGGGTATTTGTAGGGGGTTACTATGGTTGTGATAAATCCATTTTATTTCAAAACAAACCAAAACTTTAAGCATGAAAGACACGTTTTAAAAAAAAACCCAAGACATTCATTGATATCTACAAGGTGCCCCCACTCAGGAGAGGGTACAGTGGCATTAAGGATTATCGTGTATGGTGATTTACTGTTTAATACTGTAAGAAGGCCCTACAGTGCTCTGTTTTTTCATTGAAAGAGGAAACTGTATTCTAACTGAAAGAAAAAACATTAGCCAAAAGCATCCCAGTTGTGTAGGGAAATTAATTTCACCCCCAGATCACAAAAGAGAACGTTTGGGGAGGAGTGCCTAAATTCCTTAAGTATCTATTAATTAAGAGTTGTAGTGATCAAATCATCCTGCTACCTACAGACTTTGACTTTTGTTTGAAACAAAGAGTTAGGATGGTATAAAAAAGAGCCTGAAATGGATTATTTTGTTTAAAGCTATGACTTTTTAAATAGGAAAACGCCCTAATGAGTATTATATTTTTAAGTTCACAAAACTGTTTCATGCATTTGATAATAATGCTGTCTGTTCCACAGTACGGTCAAAACATGAGAGACCCTTAGATCAGAGGGTAAACAAGCACAGAAGAAAAAGGAAAGAGACAGCTGAAAAGGAAAATTCACCAGCATCAATGGCTGATAGATGGATGAAGCCCAGTAAATATATTTTGCTTATTGGTTCGGTTATTTTACGAGGTTTTGTATTTTAAGCAAATACATAGGTGTGGGCGAGAAAGATGGTAAAATTAAGCTTTGTGTTTTGGTGAATTTTGTAAAATGTTTATTTGACGGTAACTTGGAACATCTCTGATTTTTTCCTAATCAGGCACGGGCAGCTCTCCTGACGAAGTCATAGTTGGAGCTACAGGGACACCTCCACCAGAACCCCCAAAGAACCAGGAATCTGCTCTGAGACCTTTAACAACAACGCTGAGGCAAAACAGCAGAAGAGCCCAGACGAAGCATCAGGATAGTCCAAAGCTTAGATACGTCGAACCTGTTAGGCAAGAGTTAAAAATTCAGTTAGCAGCTGAGACAGAAACCCACGTAACTAACAAGCAGGAATACCAGAGGCCCAAGGACAGTGGCCACTGTAAACACTTGATAGACTTACATGGCCAGATGTCCGCCCAGTAACTCGGCCTCTCGGTAAGAAAGAACAGTACAACCCCCCGCACAGCTCTCCGGATGTCTGTGCACACTCACCCCCACCCCACCCCTTGGCCTTAAGGTAGTCATAAATAATTGATGTGATCAAAA
Organism: Eretmochelys imbricata; assembly: GCF_965152235.1. NCBI lineage: Eukaryota > Metazoa > Chordata > Testudines > Cheloniidae > Eretmochelys > Eretmochelys imbricata. Next base: position 356,565,632 of record NC_135572.1, read on the forward strand.
TAGTTTTATGTGTATGTTCTGCTCCTGTCATTATCATGTTCAATGTTCTCTCTCTCTCTCTAAAACGATGTTTGTCTCTGTAAGTACAAAATAAATGCAAATAAAGTCATAACAAACAAGTATATAATTGGTCACTGTGGCACCATATTTTTGAAGCTGTTTATCAGTCTTCCCAGTACCGTAAATAAACCTCTTCTGTGTTGTCTGTGCCTGCCTAATTCTTGGGGAAAAGAATCTCCTTGCTTCACAAACCAAGGACAAAGCAAAAGACTCTGGTAAAAAGCAACAACGCAAACACAACTCCAGTTCCTCAGCGGTAGACACCACCCCAAACCCTGAGAAAATTCTGAGCAAAAACACATACATTCACAAACCCGGAGCACGCACTTTAGGGGTTGTGAATAAAAACCCAAGGATGCTGGGGTACCTCCTTATGAAGTATCTGAAAATTACTGTGAACCATCCTTCCAACACAATAAGCTTGGCACAGCTCTTCGGTATTCTAAAAAGATTTGGGGAAAATATGATTCTTTGTTCAGAAAGCTGATGGAAGCTGTAACCTCGGGGGTTCTAAAAGAAAGGAGGACTGGAAACTACATCCAAAATGCAAAAGCTCTAGCTGGTGACTTTTTGAAAAACACTTCAGTTTTTCCAGAGGGGGGCTCCGAGCAAGCCTGACTAGTCATGGAAAGGGGCCTGGGTAAAAGGGGCACCCTCAAGGGTCCATATCAGTTCAGGTGTAAACAAAAGGGGGGACAGCGTTTGGGGGATAAATGGATGGCTGCCCAAAAGTTACGGGCCAGGGTTGCTGTAAAAAATTTTAAAAAGGCTAAAGAGGTGATGAGGATTAAAAAACCAAAAAGAGATGCCCCCTATTGGAGGCTCTCAAACTGGTGTGTCTGAGAATGGGGAAGCGGAATCTGACCCTGGGCTCCGGCTGGGCGGTGGTGATTCTCAGAGAGAGTCTGATTTAGAAAATTCCCCAGAAAGCTCTCTAGATGGGTCCCCATCTCCTCCTGATGATCCTCACAGTGGCCCCTCGGAGTCTGACTCGCAAGTAGCGTCTGACATAGAAGACCCAGCTGATGGTCCCGTAGAGGAACCCCAAAGTAACACTGAAATGCAGATGCAGACCCCCCAAAAAGATGTGTATATGGAGCGAATGAGAAGTGGCAATGGGAATTACCTAGATTTGGGGGTTCGGTGTATTGTGAGGAATTTCATTTTGTCAATCTTCAGCGAATAAATTCAGCTCAGCAGGTCGTTGAAGCTGTACACAGGGGGCTACAATTAGTTCTTGATGACAATAACAGTAGGCTAGCCCCTGACGATTACGCTACGTTTGGAGAGTCATAATTTAACCAACCCTTCGTTTTCGGTAAGAAGAACTAGGGATGAGCTGTCTGCTGAGGATTTCTTAAATCAGACCTCAAAGCCATTACAGCGTAATAGAGAGATGCACGTGGATGGGACATTGTTGTGATGGTTGTAAAAAACGTGGCCGGGGAGGCCATAGAGTTTTAAATTCTATCCTCAATAGTCAAATTGTTCATAATGCTGATTTAGGGGTGATTTAGGGTTGGATCATGTGCCCCTTAAATCAACAGCAGCTTAGTTTCTAAGAAAGGCTGGTAGCCGTGTAATCAGCCCTGAGAAGCAGAGGAATGATTAAGAGTCTGTAGGCAAATGCCGTGATTTATCTGCAGTGCAAAGCAGGTCAATATTTGCTGATGGTTGGTGTCTGGCGTTCAGCCAGTGACTCCCCACCTACCTCTCCTCCCCCAGTCAAGCCCAAGTCTCCAGCTGTCTCTCTGACATCTATTCCTGCTGCCACCTCACAGAGCACCCCACCTTTCCTCCAGCCCCACCCCTTCTCTCGCACCTTAATGCTCTAGCTCAGCCACAAGATATGGGCTTCCTGCCAGACTCAGCAGGGGAGATTCTCTGGCCTGTTTTACAGGAGATCAGACCCATCTGGCCTTAACACATGGGAACTACTGGAAATATTATTTCCCCCCTTGTCGCTCAGGCTGACTGTGGTGCTTGCAGATCGGGGCCAACTCTTGCCAAGATCCCCATGTCTCCCCTGACAATACAGAGCTGGACCAGGCTGGCTCGCTTGGTGTTAGGGTTGTTAAAACAGGTATTAGAATTATACAACTGTGCTGAGGGTTTAGACTTTATTCAATGCTTCGGAGTTAGTTGCTGCCGGCATTCATCTCACATACACCAGCTGCGTCCCATGTTGTATGGTAATATTTAGTAGATACGCTGGAGGGTAGGGATAAGGTCCAGAGTGACCTAGACAAATTGGAGGATTGGGCCAAAAGAAATCTGATGAGGTTCAACAAGGACAAGCGCAGAGTCCTGCACTTAGGATGGAAGAATCTCATGCACTGCTACAGACTAGGGACCGACTGCTAAATGGCAGTTCTGCAGAAAAGGACCTGGGGATTACAATAGACAAGAAGCTGGATATGAGTCAGCAGTGTGCCCTTGTTGCCAAGAAAGCTAATGGCATATTGAGTTGCATTAGTAGGAGCATTGCCAGCAGATCGAGGGACGTGATTATTCCCCTCTATTTGGCACTGGTGAGGCCTCATCTGGAGTATTACATCCATTTTTGGAGCCCCCACTACAGAAAGGATGTGGACAAATTGGAGAGAGTCCAGCGGAGGGCAACAAAAATTATTAGGGGGCTGGGGAACATGACTTCTGAGGAGAGGGTGAGGGAACTGGGATTGTTTAGTCTGTGGAAGAGAAGAATGAGGGGGGATTTGATAGCAACCTTCAACTACCTGAAGGGGGGTTCCAAAGAGGATGGAGCTAGACTGTTCTCAGTGGTGGCAGATGACAGAACAAGGAGCAATGGTCTTAAGTTGCAGTGGGGGAGGTTTAGGTTGGATATTAGGAAAAACTATTTCACTAGGAGGGTGGTGAAGCACTGAAATGGGTTCCCTAGGGAAGTGGTGGAATCTCCGTCCCTGGAGATTTTTGAGGCCCAGCTTGACAAAGTCCTGACTGGGATGATTTAGTTGGGGTTGGTCCCGCTTTGAGCAGGGGGTTGGACTAGATACCTCCTGAGGTCTCTTCCAACACTAATCTTCTATGATTCTATGATTAAAAGGGAGCAAAGACTTGATTGTTTACTCTCCCCACACACACCATGAAGAGGAAACTTGCAAGTGAATCTCTCCCATCAGCTGAGTTTGCAACTCAAAGCAGAAGGGAGAAGGGAATAAACCCCCCTAATTCGGAGGATCTGGAATTGTATGCTCCTTGAACGGTAGTGGTCAACGATTACTAGGCATAAGCAAAAGATCCCAGTGCTTAGCCTGGGTTAGCCCTAAAGGCCACACAGAGCTTGCTTAGTATAGAAGGTTCTATTACTTTTTGAAACTGAAGATTGGGAACTCATTTGTGTGTATCTATATTTTCCCTGCTTTAACCTTGTAAGAAACTCTCTTGCTTCCTTTTCTTATACACTAAATCTTTAGCTAGTTAATTATAGGATTGCCTACATGCATTGTCTTTGGTGTGAGATCTAAAGTCAGTTGATTTGGGGTAAGTAGCCTCGGATCGCTACCCCTTCCTGCTTCTCCACGTGGGCACCAATGATACTGCCAAGAATGACCTTGAGCGGATCACTGCGGACTACGTGGCTCTGGGAAGAAGGATAAAGGAGTTGGAGGCGCAAGTGGTGTTCTCGTCCATCCTCCCCGTGGAAGGAAAAGGCCTGGGTAGGGACCGTCGAATCGTGGAAGTCAACGAATGGCTACGCAGGTGGTGTCGGAGAGAAGGCTTTGGATTCTTTGACCATGGGATGGTGTTCCATGAAGGAGGAGTGCTGGGCAGAGATGGGCTCCATCTTAAGAAGAGAGGGAAGAGCATCTTTGCCAGCAGGCTGGCTAACCTAGTGAGGAGGGCTTTAAACTAGGTTCACCGGGGGAAGGAGACCAAAGCCCTGAGGTAAGTGGGAAAGCGGGATACCGGGAGGAAGCACAGGCAGAAATGTCTGTGAGGGGAGGGCTCCTGCCTCATACTGGGAATGAGGGGCGATCAACAGGTTATCTCAAGTGCTTATATACGAATGCACAAAGCCTTGGAAACAAGCAGGGAGAACTGGAGGTCCTGGTGATGTCAAGGAACTATGATGTGATTGGAATCACAGAGACTTGGTGGGATAACTCACATGACTGGAGTACTGTCATGGATGGTTATAAACTGTTCAGGAAGGACAGGCAGGGCAGAAAAGGTGAGGGAGTAGCACTGTATGTAAGGGAGCAGTATGACTGCTCAGAGCTCCGGTACGAAACTGTAGAAAAACCTGAGTGTCTCTGGATTAAGTTTAGAAGTGTGTGCAACAAGAGTGATGTAGTGGTGGGAGTCTGCTATAGACCACCGGACCAGGGGGATGAGGTAGATGAGGCTTTCTTCCGGCAGCTCACGGAAGCTACTAGATCGCATGCCCTGATTCTCATGGGTGACTTTAATTTTCCTGATATCTGCTGGGAGAGCAATACAGCGGTGCATAGACAATCCAGGAAGTTTTTGGAAAGCGTAGGGGACAATTTCCTGGCGCAAGTGCTAGAGGAGCCAACTAGGGGGGGGCGCTTTTCTTGACCTGCTGCTCACAAACCGGGTAGAATTAGTGGGGGAAGCAAAAGTGGATGGGAATCTGGGAGGCAGTGACCATGAGTTGGTTGAGTTTAGGATCCTGATGCAGGGAAGAAAGGTAAGCAGCAGGATACGGACCCTGGACTTCAGGAAAGCAGACTTCGACTCCCTCAGGGAACGGATGGCCAGGATCCCCTGGGGGACTAACTTGAAGGGGAAAGGAGTCCAGGAGAGCTGGCTGTATTTCAAGGAATCCCTGTTGAGGTTACAGGGACAAACCATCCCAATGAGTCGAAAGAATAGTAAATATGGCAGGCGACCAGCTTGGCTTAATGGTGAAATCCTAGCGGATCTTAAACATAAAAAAGAAGCTTACAAGAAGTGGAAGGTTGGACATATGACCAGGGAAGAGTATAAAAATATTGCTCGGGCATGTAGGAATGAAATCAGGAGGGCCAAATCGCACCTGGAGCTGCAGCTAGCGAGAGATGTCAAGAGTAACAAGAAGGGTTTTTTCAGGTATGTTGGCAACAAGAAGAAAGCCAAGGAAAGTGTGGGCCCCTTACTGAATGAGGGAGGCAACCTAGTGACAGAGGATGTGGAGAAAGCTAAAGTACTCAATGCTTTTTTTGCCTCTGTTTTCACTAACAAGGTCAGCTCCCAGACTGCTGCGCTGGGCATCACAAAATGGGGAAGAGATGGCCAGCCCTCTGTGGAGATAGAGGTGGTTAGGGACTATTTAGAAAAGCTGGACGTGCACAAGTCCATGGGGCCGGACGAGTTGCATCCGAGAGTGCTGAAGGAATTGGCGGCTGTGATTGCAGAGCCATTGGCCATTATCTTTGAAAACTCGTGGCGAACCGGGGAAGTCCCGAATGACTGGAAAAAGGCTAATGTAGTGCCAATCTTTAAAAAAGGGAAGAAGGAGGATCCTGGGAACTACAGGCCAGTCAGCCTCACCTCAGTCCCTGGAAAAATCATGGAGCAGGTCCTCAAAGAATCAATCCTGATGCACTTGCATGAGAGGAAAGTGATCAGGAACAGCCAGCATGGATTCACCAAGGGAAGGTCATGCCTGACTAATCTAATCGCCTTTTATGATGAGATTACTGGTTCTGTGGATGAAGGGAAAGCAGTGGATGTATTGTTTCTTGACTTTAGCAAAGCTTTTGACACGGTCTCCCACAGTATTCTTGTCAGCAAGTTAAGGAAGTATGGGCTGGATGAATGCACTATAAGGTGGGTAGAAAGCTGGCTAGATTGTCGGGCTCAACGGGTAGTGATCAATGGCTCCATGTCTAGTTGGCAGCCGGTATCAAGTGGAGTGCCCCAAGGGTCGGTCCTGGGGCCGGTTTTGTTCCATATCTTCATAAATGATCTGGAGGATGGTGTGGATTGCACTCTCAGCAAATTTGCGGATGATACTAAACTGGGAGGAGTGGTAGATACCCTGGAGGGGAGGGATAGGATACAGAAGGACCTAGACAAATTGGAGGATTGGGCCAAAAGAAATCTGATGAGGTTCAATAAGGATAAGTGCAGGGTCCTGCACTTAGGATGGAAGAACCCAATGCACAGCTACAGACTAGGGACCGAATGGCTAGGCAGCAGTTCTGCGGAAAAGGACCTAGGGGTGACAGTGGACGAGAAGCTGGATATGAGTCAGCAGTGTGCCCTTGTTGCCAAGAAGGCCAATGGCATTTTGGGATGTATAAGTAGGGGCATAGCGAGCAGATCGAGGGACGTGATCATTCCCCTCTATTTGACATTGGTGAGGCCTCATCTGGAGTACTGTTTCCAGTTTTGGGCCCCCCACTACAAGAAGGATGTGGATAAATTGGAGAGAGTCCAGCGAAGGGCAACAAAAATGATTAGGGGTCTAGAACACATGACTTATGAGGAGAGGCTGAGGGAGCTGGGATTGTTTAGCCTGCAGAAGAGAAGAATGAGGGGGGATTTGATCGCTGCTTTCAACTACCTGAAAGGGAGTTCCAAAGAGGATGGCTCTAGACTGGTCCTGGTAATGTCAAGGAACTATGATGTGATTGGAATCACAGAGACTTGGTGGGATAACTCACATGACTGGAGTACTGTCATGGATGGTTATAAACTGTTCAGGAAGGACAGGCAGGGCAGAAAAGGTGGGGGAGTAGCACTGTATGTAAGGGAGCAGTATGACTGCTCAGAGCTCCGGTACGAAACTGTAGAAAAACCTGAGTGTCTCTGGATTAAGTTTAGAAGTGTGTGCAACAAGAGTGATGTAGTGGTGGGAGTCTGCTATAGACCACCGGACCAGGGGGATGAGGTAGATGAGGCTTTCTTCTGGCAGCTCACGGAAGCTACTAGATCGCATGTCCTGATTCTCATGGGTGACTTTAATTTTCCTGATATCTGCTGGGAGAGCAATACTGTGGTGCATAGACAATCCAGGAAGTTTTTGGAAAGCGTAGGGGACAATTTCCTGGTGCAAGTGCTAGAGGAGCCAACTAGGGGGGGCGCTTTTCTTGACCTGCTGCTCACAAACCAGGTAGAATTAGTGGGGGAAGCAAAAGTGGATGGGAATCTGGGAGGCAGTGACCATGAGTTGGTTGAGTTCAGGATCCTGACGCAGGGAAGAAAGGTAAGCAGCAGGATACGGACCCTGGACTTCAGGAAAGCAGACTTCGACTCCCTCAGGGAACGGATGGCCAGGATCCCCTGGGGGACTAACTTGAAGGGGAAAGGAGTCCAGGAGAGCTGGCTGTATTTCAAGGAATCCCTGTTGAGGTTACAGGGACAAACCATCCCAATGAGTCGAAAGAATAGTAAATATGGCAGGCGACCGGCTTGGCTTAATGGTGAAATCCTAGCGGATCTTAAACATAAAAAAGAAGCTTACAAGAAGTGGAAGGTTGGACATATGACCAGGGAAGAGTATAAAAATATTGCTCGGGCATGTAGGAATGAAATCAGGAGGGCCAAATCGCACCTGGAGCTGCAGCTAGCAAGAGATGTCAAGAGTAACAAGAAGGGTTTCTTCAGGTATGTTGGCAACAAGAAGAAAGCCAAGGAAAGTGTGGGCCCCTTACTGAATGAGGGAGGCAACCTAGTGACAGAGGATGTGGAAAAAGCTAATGTACTCAATGCTTTTTTTGCCTCTGTTTTCACTAACAAGGTCAGCTCCCAGACTGCTACGCTGGGCATCACAAAATGGGGAAGAGATGGCCAGCCCTCTGTGGAGATAGAGGTGGTTAGGGACTATTTAGAAAAGCTGGACGTGCACAAGTCCATGGGGCCGGACGAGTTGCATCCGAGAGTGCTGAAGGAATTGGCGGCTGTGATTGCAGAGCCATTGGCCATTATCTTTGAAAACTCGTGGCGAACCGGGGAAGTCCCGAATGACTGGAAAAAGGCTAATGTAGTGCCAATCTTTAAAAAAGGGAAGAAGGAGGATCCTGGGAACTACAGGCCAGTCAGCCTCACCTCAGTCCCTGGAAAAATCATGGAGCAGGTCCTCAAAGAATCAATCTTGAAGTACTTGCATGAGAGGAAAGTGATCAGGAACAGCCAGCATGGATTCACCAAGGGAAGGTCATGCTTGACTAATCTAATCGCCTTTTATCATGAGATTACTGGTTCTGTGGATGAAGGGAAAGCAGTGGATGTATTGTTTCTTGACTTTAGCAAAGCTTTTGACACGGTCTCCCACAGTATTCTTGTCAGCAAGTTAAGGAAGTATGGGCTGGATGAATGCACTATAGGGTGGGTAGAAAGCTGGCTAGATTGTCGGGCTCAACGGGTAGTGATCAATGGCTCCATGTCTAGTTGGCAGCCGGTGTCAAGTGGAGTGCCCCAGGGGTCGGTCCTGGGGCCGGTTTTGTTCAATATCTTCATAAATGATCTGGAGGATGGTGTGGATTGCACTCTCAGCAAATTTGCGGACGATACTAAACTGGGAGGAGTGGTAGATACGCTGGAGGGGAGGGATAGGATACAGAAGGACCTAGACAAATTAGAGGATTGGGCCAAAAGAAATCTGATGAGGTTCAATAAGGATAAGTGCAGGGTCCTGCACTTAGGACGGAAGAATCCAATGCACCGCTACAGACTAGGGACCGAATGGCTAGGCAGCAGTTCTGCGGAAAAGGACCTAGGGGTGACAGTGGACGAGAAGCTGGATATGAGTCAGCAGTGTGCCCTTGTTGCCAAGAAGGCCAATGGCATTTTGGGATGTATACGTAGGGGCATAGCGAGCAGATCGAGGGACGTGATCGTCCCTCTCTATTCGACATTGGTGAGGCCTCATCTGGAGTACTGTGTCCAGTTTTGGGCCCCACACTACAAGAAGGATGTGGATAAATTGGAGAGAGTCCAGCGAAGGGCAACAAAAATGATTAGGGGTCTAGAACACATGACTTATGAGGAGAGGCTGAGGGAGCTGGGATTGTTTAGCCTGCAGAAGAGAAGAATGAGGGGGGATTTGATAGCTGCTTTCAACTACCTGAAAGGGGGTTCCAAAGAGGATGGCTCTAGACTGTTCTCAATGGTAGCAGATGACAGAACGAGGAGTAATGGCCTCAAGTTGCAGTGGGGGAGGTTTAGATTGGATATTAGGAAAAACTTTTTCACTAAGAGGGTGGTGAAACACTGGAATGCGTTGCCTAGGGAGGTGGTGGAATCTCCTTCCTTGGAAGTTTTTAAGGTCAGGCTTGACAAAGCCCTGGCTGGGATGATTTAACTGGGAATTGGTCCTGCTTCGAGCAGGGGGTTGGACTAGATGACCTTCAGGGGTCCCTTCCAACCCTGATATTCTATGATTCTATGATAGACTGTTCTCAATGGTAGCAGATGACAGAACGAGGAGTAATGGTCTCAAGTTGCAGTGGGGGAGGTTTAGATTGGATATTAGGAAAAACTTTTTCACTAAGAGGGTGGTGAAACACTGGAATGCGTTACCTAGGGAGGTGGTAGAATCTCCTTCCTTAGAGGTTTTTAAGGTCAGGCTTGACAAAGCCCTGGCTGGGATGATTTAACTGGGAATTGGTCCTGCTTCGAGCAGGGGGTTGGGCTAGATGACCTTCAGGGGTCCCTTCCAACCCTGATATTCTATGATTCTATGATTCTAAGTGACTAGTCTTTTGGGACTGGAAGTAACCTGCATATTGCTCTGATGCTTGGTGTAAGGGACCATCTATCACAAAGGAAAGCTCACGCAGATGGTAAGACAGAGAGCATACCCAAGGGGACTGTATGTGACTCCATGGTAAGGTGTTACAGTGCCTGAGAAGTTTACACTCGGTAAGAGGTTGCTGAAAGTATAGAACTCACAGCCAGTTTGGGGTTTGTGCCCTGGTTCCTAACAGTCTGCGCTGAAGTTGAGACTCAGGCCCCTTAGTCCCTGCAGGAGAGGTTGACACTCCCAACCTCTGCATTGCCTTCGACTCCTCTCTGGGCCAGACTCCCTGCTGTCCTGCCCCTTGTGTAGCCATTCCCAGCTGTGCAAAGGGAGTGCATTGGGGTGAATGGCTCAGGAAGATGAATGGTGAATCAGGTGCTAGGATTCTAAGGGAAATGTCAGGTCACCAGGAGACACTAATTCTGAGCTGGATTCAGAGCTGGGGCGAGCGGGGGCAGATCTATGGCAATGAATGGAGTGGCAGGACACTGCTTACCCCTGGCCTCAGTGTGGCCCTTTCTCTTTACAGACCCGAGCTGGCCAGACCTGGCTGTTATATCAGAAAGTGAAGCACTGCCAATAGCCCTGGTTTGGCTGGGGCCATGTGGGTTTCTAAAGCCCACCCTGGTAACTGCTGTGCCAGCCAACATCCAGAGACCGCTGGCAGCTATTCTAACCCAGGCCTTGGGGACCGGCCTCCCCACTTGTCCTCTTGCTACCTGCTGAGACACCAGCTGTCCTGCTGTGCTCCACGTACGTCAGCCCCAGATTCTACATTGCGATAAAGCTCCAGTATCACGGGTAGAAGCACCAGCCACAAATGGAGCCTTAGCAATGCTGGGGGACGTCGATAACCACAGGGGAAAGCGGTAGCAGGGGCTGCAGGCTGGGGCACGTGTTTGCAGATTGCACGGTGAAGAATCATCCTGCCTGTGGGGCTGTGATCCTGATCCCCAGCTGTTTGTTACGCAGAGGAAACGCTAGGGCAATGTCGTGCTCAGCTGCTGCCAGCGGGGGCCCTGCCCCGCCCTGAGAAATGACACTCAGAGCAGAGTCAGGGGCATTTACCTTCATCCTAATTCTGTGCATCAGTTCCAGCTCTCAGTGGAGCAGGAGAGCTCCTCCAGCTGTTACCAGAGTTATTTAGCCAGTAGTGTATGGGGAGAATCTGTATTCATGCTAAAGAGACTCACTTTCTGTCAAGGTTCCTTCCCCACCCTGAACCCTAGGATACAGATGTGGGGACCTGCATGAAAACCTCCTAAGCTTACTTTTACCAGCTTAGGTTAAAACTTCCCCAAGGTACAAATTAATTTTACCCTTTGCCCTTGGATTTCCACTGCCACCACCAAACTTTATTTGGGTTCCTGAAAAAGCGGAGTTTGGACACGTCTTTCCCCCCAAAATCCTCCCAACCCACTTCCTGGGAAAGGTTTGGTAAAAATCCTCACCAATTTGCATAGGTGACCACAGACCCAAACACTTGGATCTTAGAACAATGAAAAAGCATTCAGTTTTCTTACAAGAAGACTTTTAATAGAAGTAAAAAGAAGAGAATCACCTCTGTAAAATCAGGATGGTGAATACCTTACAGGGTAATTAGATTCAAAACATAGAGAATCCCTCTAGGTAAAACCTTAAGTTACAAAAAAGACACACAGACAGGAATATTCATTCTATTCAGCACAGCTATTTTCTCAGCCATTTAAAGAAATCATAATCTAACACATACCTAGCTAGATTACTTACTAAGTTCTAAGACTCCATTCCTGTTCTGTCCCCGGAAAAAGCATCACACAGACAGACCCAGACCCTTTGTTTCTCTCCCTCCTCCCATCTTTTGAAAGTATCTTGTCTCCTCATTGGTCATTTTGGTCAGGTGCCAGAGAGGTTACCTTTAGCTTCTTAACCCTTTACAGGTGAGAGGATTTTTCCTCTGGCCAGGAGGGATTTTAAAGGGGTTTACCCTTCCCTTTATATTTATGACACTTTCCCCAGCACTCGCTGTACTGAAATACATTAAAAACTATGTGTAGCTTTTGTTCTTGGCATACACAGAGATAAAGGGTTGCTGTAGGTTGTGAAAATATCCAGCAACCGATATAACTAGATAGCATGTGCAGACTGCATGGGAATGGAAATATTAGGGTAAGGAGGATGCAAACCAGTTTGGGGGAGTTTGGTGCCCATGGGAACAGCCTAAGGTATATGTACTCCTTATTTCCAGAACCATCCAGGCTGCTGGCTGCATCCCCAGATTGATGGAGTGGTTCGGTACTTAATCCTTATCTGTTTTACTTTGTGCTGAATAATCATTGACTCACACTCACTGGATAATAATTTCCTGTTAAATGGGTCCTGGCAGTTAACCTATACCACTAGGCTTTGTTTTTTTTCTCTTTTGTAATGAATCTGGTTCTGCAACTTAACTTGGCAACTTGTTTCTTAAAACACCAACCTGTTTTGTTTTTTTTAAATTCACCTGTTTCCTCCTGCACTTGGCATGTTCTAGGAATATGTAGCGAAAAAGCTAACACAGGCATAATGCCAGAGCTCTAAAAAAATACAAATATCAGCTGACAATAAGATGGCCTTGGAGCCTTATGTAAAGAAAATATATTTTTGCCCAATGCTGGCCCAATAATGGGGTTAGTAATAATTCACAACAGTTAAAAACTTCAGACAAATCTGTCTCACACTGTCCCTGAGGCAGGTGCACATCAAATGGACTGTTCCAAGAGACCATTACAGAGAGTGAGTTCTTGGGGCAAAGCAAAGTCCCTCTCCAGTTCATACCAAGTTTATGAGAATTTAAGAAAGCAGGTCAGCGTTTTAAGGAAACTAGTTGCCATTTTAAGTTTCAGAATCAGGTGTTCGTTAAAAAACAAAAACAAAAACAAAAACAAAGCCTGCTGGTACATCCAGACAAAACTCCTGAAAGCAAACTGTACTGTGAATCCTACAGCAACTAGATTTACTAGTTGGAAAGGAAAACAGCATGTTTCTAACAAGTTTTTATATCATTGGTTATTGGTATTAGGGGGCTTATTCCTTCACCCACTTACGTCCCTGGTCCTTCTCGCATGAACAGAGAGCAACAATACCCGAAGTCCAAAGGTGCAAACAATTCGATGTTTATTGGGGTGAACTTCCAGCAAGCATGATTCCAGTTTCCTTCCTTAGTATCCTCCTTCCCAGCTCTGACACCACAGAGCCTTACACCTGTGTCCCTGTTCCCATCTCCCCCTTTAGCAAAACATGATTCCAATTTCCTTACCCACATTCCCTGTTCCCATTTCCCCTCTTTAGCAAAACATGATTGCAATTTCCTTACCCTTATTCCCATCTCCCCTCTTTAGCAAAACATGATTCCAATTTCTCCACCCCCATTCCCTGTTCCCATCTCCCCCACCCACACACCCACCCCCTCACTTCCTGATTGACTGCAGACTATATAGTAAAACTTGAGTTTGGCTTAGCTATACCTTAACCAATCATTTTCCTGAAATTTAACTAACCAATCCTAACATATTGTAACATGATTATGTAACCAATTATATCCCACCACCTTAATTAGTTTACACCCAGCAAAATTAATTATACAGCAGACAGGAACAATCACAGAACCAGACAGAGATTATACAGACAAACAATAGCAAAGTGGGAACTATAATGACAAAACAATACAGAAGTGAGGATTTCACATCCCAGCTATTGATAAGTGAGTTCTTGCCAGACAGGATGCGATCAAACTAAGTTTCCTTTTACATTTTCTAGGCACTTCCCTTTCTCTGGAGGTGATAGGCACTATCAGGACAGGATTGTATTCCTAACAGCCCAATAGCACCTTATTTCAATGTGACTAGTTTGGAATGTGAGGATGTGACCGGTCGCTTCCCAGCTTATGGCTGCCTCTGCTGCTTAACCAAAGGCCTTAGCCTAAGAACAGGGCCTCAGACTGTCACAGTAAGAGAAGGCCCTTACACCAGCAGACAGTGATTTTGATTATTTCTTTTATACCTCTAGAACTAGCCAAGTGATAAGAATACACCTAAATTCTTAAAGTACAGGCCTTTGCAGACAGGCCTGAATATCTGTATCCTAATACTCCACCCTTTTTTTTTTTTTCTTTTCTTTTGGGATCCTCCTGCCAGGTATCCCTGGAAAAGCATAGGACATATGGCGACACATTTCCTGATAGGGCCAGGCATCAAGGGGGAAGGTGTCGATATTCCATTTGTCCCTCTGCCCCTTGGGTAGTCTAGTGCCCTGCACCTTCTCTCGTACGGGCATACCACACCTATTCCAATTAGTGTTCCAGACTTCCCATTATAGCGGGCCCGAGAAGGTTGGGTCCAGGTTGTCTAGTACACTGTAGGGTCTGGAGGGCTTACTACATTACTTATAGGTTATCTCCCTATGCAACATAACACAAGTACAGTTAACAATACAAAATCCATAGCAACACCGAGTCCTGACCACTGCAGTAAGATCCAACATCCGAGACACCCCCAAAACACTGCCTCTCCTCCTTCGACAGGGTCACGATCTGATGTGTCCAGTTGCTGGCAGTTGCAACAAGCTGCCCCTGCAGGTTTTGCTTGTTTTTGTCCATATCATAAGTCCATTGAATGTTCATAGAGAAATGGGATATTGTCCAAACCAGCTTGACCACTTGGTATGGAATCAGGCAGTAAGCCCTGGTTTGATTATTCACAGCAATAAGATTCACAGATCCATTTGTGCACCAAAGTCCAGATAGCAGCATGTAGATGGGTGTAGTTTGGTTATGGGCTGGTGTAATTGTGCCCCCAGTAATACGTACATTCCCAGCAAAACACCTTATACACAGTACACCCAATTGTCCACCCCTTGCATAGGCCATTGATCCTGCTCCTCTATAGTCATAGGAGAGGGGCACATCCAAACATCTTCTATTGATTTACACTATTTTACACACCCCTCCATTGATTCCCAGTGAGCTCCTCCCCTTTTCATTATTTCCATAGGGCTTGTGGGGGCCACCTTAGTTGCCGTTCCATTTCCAGGTACCATGGTAGCTATTACACAGGTGCTGGCCTCCTAGTTGAGCATTTTGCATTCCCATACACATCTCCCCCCCAAGGCCAGCCTTTTGAAGCCATCCCCCACTCATGTCATGAGGTTTTTCTGTTCATTCAAACACAGCAATGCTAGCAACAAGACAAACACCACAGACAAACAACACAAAACATAGATCCATGGTATTCTGGGTTATTTTTCCCGCTGGCGCCAGCTTGCTTGCAGAGTGTCTGAAAAACAAAAGAAACAATTTCCACCCCCGTGGTGGGGACAGATTATTGCTTAATAATAATACCACTTTCTTTTACAAACTTCCTTGCTAATTGCAGGAAAAACAGAAGAATTACCTCCAGGCTCTCCTTATTTTGTTCTATAGTCAGGCTAGTGAATTACCTCACTCACTGGTCATTTATGAAATTCATGAGATGGTGTACCTCAGTTTCCCCTCTTGTACAACAGACCAAGTTTGCAATAGTTTCTCTGCTGTACCAAGCTTTAAGTTTATTCTCAGGTAATAGCTGAGACACAGCTTCAGATTTTAGCACTGTACACACACACACACACCCACCCCTTAAGGTTAACCTGTCCCCCTTATTTTCAGGCTTGACTTGTTTTTTCAGCTCCCTTTCCTGAAGGGCCATAATCTGAGTCTTCTAGTAGCTTGTTTGCTGACCGATGTATTCATTATTTGCAGCTCCTTTGTGCCCATCAGCTAGGTAATTTGCATTTACACAGAGGCTTACTAGCTTGCTTCTGGATCCAAAGCTGTTAGCAGCTCAGACACTGTCTTAAAAGGGAAGCATTTTACTTCCACCAGAGTTCTGATTACTTTCCACTTTCATCTCCTGCTCCAAAACACAAAGAGATCTGAAAAAGAAAGCACAACCTATCGTGGCCTCTTTTGGAGCCCTAATAGGATTTTAATTAAGTACCATGTTTTATTTGCATTTCTTTTACCCCTTCTCCAATATACACTGCACACGTCCTGGGAATATGCACATTCCTTCCATAGAGTTTAACCTCCATAACATTATATTAGCCATATTAATTTTACACAAGGTGTAACTGCCTCCCTTATGCCCACAGAGTTTTCATGCACCCACCAAAGCAACAATCTGATCCCCCAGAGCAACCCCAAGGCTCAGTGTTCCCATCATTCCTCCCCTTTTCCTTTTTCCTGTGCACATACAAAATTCTCTTTTACCTAACATCCCTTGCACTGTGATTACTCTTTTACACAACTGTACCCCGATTACACTTCCATCTTGTACAACTAGACACAACCAGGGGCAGCCAAGTTAAGTTCCAATAGAAACCCCTTACGTCCTTTAGTGATTTTGATTACATTACCCAAAAGTCAAATAATTTTGATCAGATTCTCTCTCCGCCTGCTGCCTGCAGCAGTCCCTTATAGACCACATTTCTGTGGGAAAAGGGCCCGTTTTCCCTCAGAATAGCTATAAAGGCTTCTGGGGACGGAAGCGTAGTGGTGGTAGTAGCCACTCTACCTGACCGCCTTGGAAAATTTAATTACCAAGCTTCCATCCAATGTGACTGCACAGAGTTGCACATACAGTTACATTTATATAACTGGGTTTTATCATTAAACAAAAATGACATCTCACATAAGTATCCAAAGTACCCTCCATTAAAACTTCAGAAAAACAAAAGAGTGTGGAAAGGCAGGTTGCACTTTGAAACTTTTTTTTTTCTTTCTCTCCACTCCCCCCAGGACCAAGTCCCAACTCCAGTCTCTAAAGGTGGTCTGTTAACTCTGCTTTTGACTATAAACCCTTTTGTGCCAAATAATCTTTCACCACCCCTAACTAATTTACAACCCTTCAGCAGCCCTTGCTGAAGCAGCACCAAACTTGAAAGATTCCTGGCAGCTTCCCGTAATGCTGCCCTTACTTCAAACCTCTCACAAGGGGACTGAAGTGCCTCCTTTCCCTGGAAGGCATTCAGCCTCCATGGGCAGGGACCTTCTTCCACTAGCCATATACCAAGGAGGGTGGGCTCCTCAGCCACCCCCCATCCCTCTGGGTCCCTAACACTGCTTCCATTTCCTTTTTAATCTCATCCCAGGTTGACCCCTGCACCTGGTATGGGCCCTGGTTCTTCCTTATCCATTTATCCAAAAAATCCTTTGCCCTGGCTTGCCAGAACCCGCAACTACCATCATGAGAGTTTGCGATATCCCCTCCAAGCAGCTGCGCGGACTGTTGGGGAGCGGGACTTACAGGCTGCCACTCACCTATCCGATGCGATGCATCCGAGTCACCGGCACCAAGATGCTAGGGGGCTTATTCCTTCACCCACTTACTTCCCTGGTCCTTCTCGCATGAACAAAGAGCAACAATACCCGAAGTCCAAAGGTGCAAATAATTCGATGTTTATTGGGGTGAACTTCCAGCAAGCATGATTCCAGTTTCCTTCCTTAGTATCCTCCTTCCCAGCTCTGACACCACAGAGCCTTACACCTGTGTCCCTGTTCCCATCTCCCCCTTTAGCAAAACATGATTCCAATTTCCTTACCCACATTCCCTGTTCCCATTTCCCCTCTTTAGCAAAACATGATTGCAATTTCCTTACCCTTATTCCCATCTCCCCTCTTTAGCAAAACATGATTCCAATTTCTCCACCCCCATTCCCTGTTCCCATCTCCCCCACCCACACACCCACCCCCTCACTTCCTGATTGACTGCAGACTATATAGTAAAACTTGAGTTTGGCTTAGCTATACCTTAACCAATCATTTTCCTGAAATTTAACTAACCAATCCTAACATATTGTAACATGATTATGTAACCAATTATATCCCACCACCTTAATTAGTTTACACCCAGCAAAATTAATTATACAGCAGACAGGAACAATCACAGAACCAGACAGAGATTATACAGACAAACAATAGCAAAGTGGGAACTATAATGACAAAACAATACAGAAGTGAGGATTTCACATCCCAGCTATTGATAAGTGAGTTCTTGCCAGACAGGATGCTATCAAACTAAGTTTCCTTTTACATTTTCTAGGCACTTCCCTTTCTCTGGAGGTGATAGGCACTATCAGGACAGGATTGTATTCCTAACAGCCCAATAGCACGTTATTTCAATGTGACTAGTTTGGAATGTGAGGATGTGACCGGTTGCTTCCCAGCTTATGGCTGCCTCTGCTGCTTAGCCAAAGGCCTTAGCCTAAGAACAGGGCCTCAGACTGTCACAGTAAGAGAAGGCCCTTACACCAGCAGACAGTGATTTTGATTCTTTCTTTTATACCTCTAGAACTAGCCAAGTGATAAGAATACACCTAAATTCTTAGAGTCTAGGCCTTTACAGACAGGCCTGAATATCTATATCCTAACAATTGGTTAAAAGAAGCAAGTAAAATTTCTGTTGCCCAATTAAATGATTTGGAAATTTGAATTTGCCATAAAAGCTTTCCAGTTGGCAAATTGGAATGATCCACGCATATCAGCCGCCTCCTGGGGGAAGAGGTGGGTGCGTGTCCATGTCATCATATGAGCCCATTGATAAAC
This sequence comes from Eretmochelys imbricata, assembly GCF_965152235.1. Taxonomy (NCBI): domain Eukaryota; kingdom Metazoa; phylum Chordata; order Testudines; family Cheloniidae; genus Eretmochelys; species Eretmochelys imbricata. Next base: position 356,584,003 of record NC_135572.1, read on the forward strand.
TGTCTAGTCAATTGCTTGGACCACACTTTGGTTCATTATGAAATATGTTCAGGGGCCCAAATAACCTGTGGCAGTCAGATTTATTGCTCTAAGCCAATAATAATACAGTGCAGGAGAAAGGTTGAATGTGATGCCAGTGTCTGGGGAGCCGCCTCCAGCAAAGTTGTTACAGTCACCTTACGCAGAAGATGTGCTCCCTAAGTTACATCCCTAAACCCATCTCTTTCGACCCTACAAGGAAAAGGTACTGTGTATGTCATCTGAAACAAGATTGAACCAACCAGCTTTCTACCTTGTTTCTCTGGCACTCTGGTGTACCCTTCTCTCTTTGTAGTGAACATGTGCATTCAAGATGCCAAAGGGGGTGAAGGTGCCTCAGAGGTTTGTGCAAGGGTAGAACAATCCTATGTCTTGTCCTCTTCTTTTGGGACATTCCAGTGCAGGCCTGTGAGAGTAACTCCCTTCTTGTTGCTCTGGTAAAGCACTCATCTGTCCTGATCTTGATAGCTTCCCTATGAACTTAAGCCAAAGCTTACTTCAGTGAATGCAAGGGGTTATGGGATCCTTAGCATGAGTGGGCAGGGTTATACAAAAAGCATAGGCCAATTTAGGCTATATAACTGCGATGGTATTACTATGATGTGTTTAATACATACGGATATATGTTTGGTGTGGTTAATAGGTGGTGGGAATGTGAGATATCTGTATGTGTGCTGGCCCAGCATATGTTAGTCAACATGCCACAGTAAACCAAAAAAAAAAAAAAAAAAAAAAAGAAAAAGAAAAAAGAGAGACTCCATTAACTAAATCAAATTGATCCAAAGTGTAAATAAAAATGTTAAAAAGAGATGCAAATATATTGTGTAATTATGCAAGGTTTTAAGGACTTAAACAAACACCGCTTGTTTATAAAACCCTGTTTACAATGGTGGATGTGGACTATATGTGTAAATTGGCTTTCAGATGATTCCACTAAGAATCCAGATACATTAATAATTAAAGAGGGTTTTTTAATATTACACCTGTAATTGTACGTGTAAGATGAGGTAATGATCACACAAAAGTATTATTCAAGTAATTCACGGCACAAATTGCTGCTAGGACTTTACATTGTGACTCTAGTGAAAACTTTCCTTTCAAGGTGCAAAGCTGCCAGAGACACACTTCAGGCAGCAGCCAACACTCCCCATCAGTCTTTGCTAAATTCTTTTAGTTTAAGTTTCAGCAATGGATCTTTAGCGCTCCAGAGAAACACACGTAACTAATGACAGGTTTCAGAGTAACAGCTGTGTTAGTCTGTATTCGCAAAAAGAAAAGGAGGACTTGTGGCACCTTAGAGACTAACCAATTTATTTGAGCATAAGCTTTCGTGAGCTACAGCTCACTTCATCGGATGCATACTGTGGAAAGTGTAGAAGATCTTATTATATACACACAAAGCATGAAAAAATACCTCCTCCCACCCCACTCTCCTGCTGGTAATAGCTTATCTAAAGTGATCACTCTCCTTACAATGTGTATGATAATCAAGTTGGGCCATTTCCAGCACAAATCCAGGTTTTCTCACCCCCCCCCCCCACACAAACTCGCTCTCCTGCTGGTAATAGCTTATCTAAAGTGATCACTCTCCTTACATTGTGTATGATAATCAAGGTGGGCCATTTCCAGCACAAATCCAGGGTTTAACAAGAATGTTTGGGGGGGGGGGGTAGGAAAAAACAAGGGGAAATAGGCTACCTTGCATAATGACTAAGCCACTCCCAGTCTCTATTCAAGCCTAAGTTAATTGTATCCAATTTGCAAATGAATTCCAATTCAGCAGTTTCTCGCTGGAGTCTGGATTTGAAGTTTTTTTGTTGTAAAATAGATTGTCACAAATCAGATGTCAAGAATTATAACATTCATGAACCAGTAGGAGAACACTTCAATCTCTCTGGTCACGCGATTACAGACATGAAAGTCTTGCTGGAGTCTGGATTTGAAGTTTTTTTGTTGTAAAATAGTGACTTTCATGTCTGTAATCGCGTGACCAGAGAGATTGAAGTGTTCTCCTACTGGTTCATGAATGTTATAATTCTTGACATCTGATTTGTGACAATCTATTTTACAACAAAAAAACTTCAAATCCAGACTCCAGCGAGAAACTGCTGAATTGGAATTCATTTGCAAATTGGATACAATTAACTTAGGCTTGAATAGAGACTGGGAGTGGCTTAGTCATTATGCAAGGTAGCCTATTTCACCTTGTTTTTTCCTATCCTCCCCCCGCAGACGTTCTTGTTAAACCCTGGATTTGTGCTGGAAATGGCCCACCTTGATTATCATACACATTGTAAGGAGAGTGGTCACTTTAGATAAGCTATTACCAGCAGGAGAGTGAGTTTGTGTGTGTGTGTGGGGGGCGGGGGGTGAGAAAATCTGGATTTGTGCTGGAAATGGCCCAACTTGATTATCATACACATTGTAAGGAGAGTGATCACTTTAGATAAGCTATTACTAGCAGGAGAGTGGGGTGGGAGGAGGTATTTTTTCATGCTTTGTGTGTATATAATAAGATCTTCTACACTTTCCACAGTATGCATCCGATGAAGTGAGCTGTAGCTCACGAAAGCTTATGCTCAAATAAATTGGTTAGTCTCTACGGTGCCACAAGTACACATAACTAATGTTCCTTGGCTTTGTTCTTTGCCCCTTAACTCTTTGGGGATGCCAGTGCTTCTCCAAAGTTCTGCATCTCTTTGAATTGGGTTAAGCTGAATGTAAATGTTAAAGGTGCATTAGTAAATGAGAACAGGGACAAGTCCAGTAAAATCAATAATTTTATCTCTTCAGAAATTAAAAAAAAGTTAGCGGAACTTGTAATTAGTACAATTTTTTAAAATATGTGTATATAAATGTGTGTGTGTGTGTATAAGTGTGTACTTGTGTAAGTGTGTGTATATTTTTATATATATTCCCCCGTCTTTTCTTTCCCTTTTTTTTTCCTTTCTGTATTTGTAATCAAGGGTTAAATAATATTAATGGTGTTTACCCTAGTACCAGGAAAGCTAGTTCTTTAAAACTGCTCAATGAGGAACAGCATTGAGTCATGTTAAGCCAATGATTCTATTTACCTTCAGATAATATTTCTGGAGTTCTACTTGGTACCTGGGAAACAGGCAATTGTTTCTAAAATATAAAAAAATAGACTGTAAAAGTCTGTTATTCTCTTGGCTCAACCCAAGAGGTAAACAGCATATTCAAGGGAAACAGTAACTTGATAGAGGGTGTGACTATGTTGTTTTGTTAAGGAAATTTTAAAGAATGCACAGAAGGCAGTTGCTAAAAGCAAATTTAAGGAGAATAACTTCTCTGGCGCGCACGCCTCTCCCAGGGCTGGTACCAGGCTGCCAAATATGCTGATAAGATCTTGGTGCAGCTTTTCTCCCACTTGAAATTAACACTCATCTTTCTTTCTTTTCTCCTCTGCTCAGTCTGCAGCTCTAGAAACAAAAAGAAAAGGAGTACTTTTGGCACCTTAGAGACTAACCAATTTATTGGTTTGCAAGGAATCTTGGCCCCTGTACTCTCTCTAAACACTTCTGGCACTGATAGGGATAATCAGGGCCAGCCTTAGGGAAAATAGCACCCTGGGCAAACTTGTATTTTGGCGCCCTTTGTTGTTGTGGGATGCAGGAGATGGGGTGTTGGGTCCTGGAGATTGCGAGCGGGCTGCCCCCTCATGGGGTGGAAGGGCTGTTATCCTATGGATTGCTCAGCACCCTGTGAGGGGCTGGTCGCCAGGGGCTGCCTCAGGGAGGGGCTGTACCGAGGAGCAGCTCAGGGCGTGGGAGGTCCCGGCACTCTGCTCCAGGAAGGTTCCCTTCGCGTACACCATGAGTAGAGGCCTTTTCCTGCAGCCTCCATCCCCCATGATCATGATCTTCGGCTGCTTCTTCCTGTCAAGAGTGGGCAGGTTCCTGTTCTCCTTGGCCCCAGGGCCCCCTGCCAGGGACGGACCCATTCACTTCTGCCATGTGCATGGAGACACGAGGACCCCGGTGGCTCTGTCTGCAGCCGGGGGGTTGCTGCTCTCTGCAAGCTCCGGGCTGAGGAGGACGGGAAGGGGCCGAGCTGGCATCGCTCCTGGCTCCCCAGGGACTGGCTGAGGGGAACAGTCCTGAGCCGCCTGCACCAGCCGCAGCCATCCCAGCCCTGCTCCCTGCAGGTGCCCCACAAATGGGAGACCTGGCCCCAGCCCCAAGGTGGCCGCATTGCCCATAGCCCTCCCCACCCCCGCCCCATTCCCCATTCACAGACTTCGCTACGAAAGCCTTCTTTGCAGACACTGAGACCCCCCCCCCCGACAGGGGCCCCTTGGACACTGAGACCCTCTTCCCCCCGCATAGGTGCCCTATGGGCACTAAGACCTTCCTACAGACAGGGGCTCTATGGACAGTGGGACACCCCTAACCACGGCGCCCCCTCTGACCACGGCACCCTGGCCTGTCGCTCACTCGTGAGGCTGGCCCTGGGGACAATGCAAACGTTACAAGATTTGAGACTGACCTGTGTACCACACCCTCAGAACCCTCTTGGCTCTGATTGCACTAAACCCATCGTGCCGATCTGATGTGCCACCCAACCAAGGCATGTTTCCTAAGACAGACGGCTTCCTTCTCAAGGACTACTCTGTCCAAAGCTGTATGGGCACCAGCCCAGCCGAAGGTAGATTCGATCGTTTACCATCACCTACCAGCTGTATCCACATTGTGGCTGTTTTTGGCCTTATCAGATATCCCAGAGCTTTCATCCCCAACTATGCTTCTGTGACCGCTTCCTTGTGCCAAGTGCTAAAGAAAGCTGTTCCTTGGCACTGGACAGAAGAGCGCACACAGGCAAGTGATTACTCTCAAACAGGCTGTGGATTAGCCATATACACGTAACCCCTGCTTTTAGGAGGTGCACGGTAAACACAGGCCAGTTGCTTTGGCTTCCAATCTACTCTTTCTTGTGGAGCTTAACTTTCCCTGTGCAAAGGCAATTTATTTGCCATATTCTGGGCAATCAAATATTTCACCTTTTTAATAGGCCTCTCTCCTATAACCTTACACATGTCACACACCTACCAATTTCCTCCTTTCTCACTGAGCTCCTAAAGTGTGAGTGTCTTAAATTAATTGGATTAATACAGTTAAATTGGTGAATACAATTAATGGAAAATGCTTATTAATTCTTATTAAAAGTCTTTAAAGGACAAGGCAACAAATAATCTGCCTAACCAATTGCATAATTTTGTTTGCTTGTTAAATTTTTCAGTATGCATTATCTTCCTAAATTTAAGTTCTTAGAATAATAGAATATCAGGGTTGGAAGGGACCTCAGGAGGTCATCTAGTCCAATCCCCTCCTCAAAGCAGGACCAATCCCCAATTTTTGCCCCAGATCCCTAAATGGCCCCCTCAAGGATTGAACTCACAAGCGTTGCTTTAGTAGGCCAATGCTCAAACCACTGAGCTATCCCTCCTCTCTTTAATGTGCTATTTTCTGTATTTGTCTTTAAGTGTAAGTTTTCCTAAAAGTAATGATTTTGTGTGTCACATAACTATTTAAAAAAATTCATTTTGGTTTTTTATTTTTCACTTATTTACTTTTTGTTTCCACCACAGAATTAATTTTACAAGCAAATTCATATTTTTTTTAAAACATATATATTTTAGTGGTACCACATTATCGTCAATATTATCACAGGGTCATGACCATTATCAATTTGTTATGAACGTTAATCATTTAATGGATTTTTTTTTGTTTCCCCTCCCTTACGTCATTAAAAAAAATAATTAAAAAACCCTCAACCAATGAATCTAAAAAAAGAAATCAAACAAAAGCTATTAAAACAAACGTCACCATCCTGGCTACCATCCCCACTGTTTCCTTAGACCCTGGCCCTTCTTCATCCTTATCCTAAAAATATTCTTACCAAACCAGACCCAAAAGCCCAACGTAATCACTTCCACCCACGCCCGCTGAGTCCCAAACACCACCCAAAATGAAATGAAATTTTATCTATGGCAGCAACAATGGCTCCAGCCCAGATCAACTCACATCTTCTCTCCCCACCCTCAGAATAGTTATTACCATCTTTAACACCATCGAAAAGCTGGCACACAAGTGGGAGGAGGGGGGCGGCGTTCCCTCTTACAAACTCTCCCTAGCTAAAAAGAAAACAAAAAATGCTATTAAAATACAAGTGTAACTACAGCTGTGTCAGTCCCAGGATACTGAGGGGAGGGAGAGCTCAGTGGCCTGAGCATTGGCCTGCTAAACACAGGGTTGTGAGTTCAATCTTTAAGGGGGCCATTTAGGGATCTGGGGCAAAAATTGGGGCTTGGTTCTGCTTTGAGCAGGGGGCCGGACAAGATGACCTCCTGAGGTCCCTTCCAGCCCGGATAGTCTAGGATACTAAACAGAGCAGGTGGATGAAGTAAAGTCCCTTTTACAGTCCAAGGAAAGGTATTACCTCACCCACTGTGTCTCATTAAAATAAAAAAGTCTTGCCCCTAACACTTTACACTGGAAGCGCTTTAACCGGCTTTCTTTCCATTCTATATATTTAATAAACATGTTTTACAATTTTAATAGTCTGAAGTTATTATTAAATCACAGACCCCTCCCTTCTCATTCAGATCAACAATAATAAGGAAACAGCAGGTGCCAGAGCAGCAGCCGTGTTCGCCGGTAGCCGCAAAAAGAACAGGAGGACGTGGGGCACCTTAGAGGAAATGGCAGAAAGAGTGACAGGTGATCATACACATGATGGTGATTTCTAACCCATGGACAGCAATTCCGTTTCAAGGGTTTGATTGTTTTTCCAAGAGATTTGGGGTCTGACTGTACTAATTTTGTTTTGTTGTTTCCATGTGTTAAAAAAAGTGTAACTGTCCTGTGGATGCGTTCCCATCGGCCACGTGGGATTGCAAGAAGGGGCGGCCCTAACGGTCTAATCAGACCATCAAGAGTGGGACTGTTAATGCCATTATTTAGCCAAGAAGTGTGTACCAGTAAGAGAATCCAAACCGATGCTAAAGTGAACCATTTCCACAGCACCCTGTCTACGAACGTAGATCAAGAACCGTGTGTAAGCTTTTATTCTTGCTGTACGCAGAATTGAAGTAGTATTTTGCTGAGATTTATGAAAAAAATTATCACTTGATATAATTGTTGCTAGACACTAGGTACAAATTTCAAACAAACTTGGCTAGCAAGTGCAGACTGCAAGGACATGGAAATATTAGAGTAAGAATGAGGCAAACTAGTCTGGGGGAGTTTGTGCCCATGGGAACAGCCTAAGGTATGTACTCCTCAGCTAAAAGTTATATTTCCAGAACCGTCTAGGCTGCTGGTTGTCTCCCTAGAGCAATGGAGTGGAAAGGATTTAACCCAGATCTTTCTATATTTTTGCTGATTAATCTTTCACTCACACCCACCGGTTAATAAATCTGAATGACTGTGATTATTTGACGTCGTATTGATCAAAGAAGAGAACCCTCAAGAGCCCGCCTGAGGAGGCCTGCGGGGAGGTCCCGGTGCCCCAGGCTGTATGGCACTGGCCAGCAGGGGGCGGCAGCAGCACTGACTAGCCCAGCAGCCACATCTCAGCCAGGACATGGGGCCATTCCAGCAACGCCACCGCTCGGAGCACAGCGATTTAAAGAGCCCCACCCCGAGCGATTTACAAGAAGTCGCAGACTAAACCACAAGGGAAGCCTGGGCCTTTAGCATCAGCGTTTTATTTACTGCCTCAAACACGATCAATAACTGAGCAACTTACAACTGTTGTCCTCAGCCCCTTAACTGAAGGTGACAGGGAGAACTTGGCAGCCGGCTCCTGGCCACGCGTCCCCGCTGCGCTCAGTGTGGTTGTGCTGAACAGGATCTGAGTGTGATGCCTGCAAGGTGCCAGAACGGGGTAGATCCACAGGAACCGCCAGGCTGCTCCTTCTTCCACGCCTGCCTGGCTGCTTACTTGCTGCCAAACCTGGCTGGCTTCTTGCAGATATTAACCTCCCATTTGGTGCAGCTCTGCATGTGGATGTCCCCCTCCTGCATGTATACGCAGCCAGCTGCTCCTGGAACCTGGAACCTGCCAAGCACAAGCCCCGTCTCACTGCCAGCCCTGGGGGGACAGCCGCAGGCTGGGGCATTTGCCCCTTCTCGGCTGCACTGGTAAGAATTGTCTTCAAGTGCATTCACCATAGTGCATAAACAAGAGGGGCCAGACGGACAGTCCTGGTGAGTCTCCCCTGCCCGGCACCTGGGTCGTCACTGACCCCTGTGCAAAGTGGGAGGAAAACCACACCTGAACGCTGCTATTTAACATCCACTTTGCCTGACACGCAGGGCCAGGCTCTGGTGAGTCAGTCCCCAGTGAGGTCTCTGCTAAGTTTTTACACAGCCCCCTCCGTCACCACATGTCTCAGTGCCAGGTAGGAGACGACGAGAGCAGCAGGGACTGGGGGCTGGTGAACAGCTGTCTAGTGTGAGGGAGACTCTGCATGCAGCCACCTCCTGGATGGGGATGGCATGGGGACCCTAGTAATAACCGATGCCTGGTCCTTTCCAGCCAAAGGTCCCAAAGCGCTTTGCAAAGGCAAATGGTGTCACTCGAGCTGCTCAGAAAATGCCCATTATTTCCCTTGGGGACATTTGTTTAAATTGTGGGTTTCTTACATTTCCTGTACATGGATTTTTTGATGGAAAACCAAAATGTCCTCTCCCAATTTTTATTTTGCTTTGGTTTGGTTTTCCAACACCGTTTTGGGTACACAGTTTCAGCCTTGAATAAAAATGTCTGCTTTCTCAAAACCAAAACCTTTTATTGAACACTGAAAGGTTTTATCAAAACCTTTTTCATTTCCATTGGCGAGCGTTGACAAGAATTATAATTTTCCACAACAGCCATTTGCCAATGACCAGAACGTCCCAGTGGAAAATGAGGGGTCGGCTCTGACTGGTTTCCCCATCGACAGGGGAGGAGCCACCCCATTCAGAGCTGGCACAGAGCTCGACCAGTGCCCCTGGGTGGGCGAGGAGAGACGTACAGCTGAAAGGAGAAGGCGGGAGCCGTCAGCCCACGTCCAGTTCCCGATTTCGTTGTCGTAGTTCAGCCCTGTCCAGAACCTGAAGAAGTGCTGCTGACCGTGTCGTATGCGGCCCGCTTGGAGGTCTCGCGTTTCAGGAACGCCTGCCCCAGAAAGCAAGGGACAGCGATAAATCCTGAGTCCCCCTTTGAAGGCATCTGGGTGAGAACGGGGGCTCAGTCTCTCTGGAAATCAGGGCATGGATCTAATTGTGTAAATATGCGAATAGGAGCCTGAATCTAGGACTTTCCCTGGGGCACCAGAAGCCGGATCTCCCTGCTCCTGGCCCCTGCTTCAACCCTTCCTGGGATGGATCTGCGAAACAGGGGACTACTCCCATCAGCCCCTCCCCAATGCACATCCCCTTCCTCCTGGCCAGGTGGGGGGAAAGGTCCTGAATCCGGAAGTGTCTGGCTCTGCTAGGGAGGCAGCAGCCCCATGGCTGGCCAGGGGCTGCTGGGAAGCTGGCTGCAGAAAGGATTCCTCTGAACCCACAAGCGGGGCCGTGTGTGGAGCAGCCTGTGCGTGCCGGACATCGCAGCTGGGGCAGGTCTGTGTCAGCCTTATGGGGGAAAAGCGGTGGCTGGGCAGCGAGCCAGCGCAGAGGGGCCGCAATGCGAGAAACTAACTGAGCCTGGCTTGGAAACCCACAAGCATCTGTTTGTTTGACTGGAGACTGGACTGGAGAGGACCCTGCAGGCACCAGCCTGGAATAGCCCCGAACCTCGACTGGACTGAAACAAGAGCTGCTATTGCTCACCTCAGCTGTAACCGTTAAGCCTCCGGACCTAGGGAATCGGCAACCCTCCCTGCGCTGCCAGCCCAGTACAATTCCCTTTCCCTGAGCCAGGGATCTGGGGCCCACCAGGGCAGGCACCTACAAGGCCTAGCTGCTGAGCCACCTACAGTGCTGGCCCCAAATCGCTGTCCAGCTAGCGTGCTATTGGCTCCCTTGGGGCTTGGTGTGCGCCAGCCCCCCGCAGCCTGGACAGTTATACCCCAGACCGTCTGTGGAGGAGTGCACTACCCCTTTAAGGGACAGGCTGGGGGGTAATCAAGGGGGTGCGGCCCTAGGGCTGGGCTATTTAAACAGGAACAGGAAGGTAGCTGTGCAGGAGAGAGGGGGTGGAAGCCATGCAGGAGAGGACCTTATGAACAGCTTGTTCTAATTGCTCCTGTCCTGAAGCTTCAGTCAAATTGGACGTTCTGTTTGGATAATGTGTGTGTTGGTCTCTGCTTGCCCCGGGCTGTTGAAGCAAACCTGTTCCCTCTCTACTCATGGGGAATTCAGGTGGGGCCCACCTGCAGCACCACCCTAGGCCACAAGGCAGCTTGTAGGGGCAGCCCAAACCTTTACACCGTCCTCCTCCTCTGGGCTGCCCGCAAACAAGATCCCCACATATCATTCTTGACTGGAAGCAGGAATAAAAGCCAGAGCCAAGGGCCCAGGAACTGCCAAATCAGAGCGCAGCGATGGCCCATCTCATGCAGTAGCTCACCGCCACGAGGGGCCAGTGCTGGGTGCCTTACAAGGAGGGGTAAAAGGCCCATAATGCATCTTGCCCAGTGTGCAATACGGCAGCATAAAGGTCACTCCTCCCTGGCCACCCAGCCAGCTGATCTGTTTATGTCCTGAAGCACAAGGATCAATGGCCCTGAGCCTCAGATCCTAGCTCATGTTGCTACACTCGGAAATGCTCTTCTCATTCAGGCAGGAATCTGATCCTTTCCCAAATCTCCATAAATTATTTGCCTCAGTATCCTGCAGAAGTGAGTTCCATAGATAATTATCTTGCCTTTCTCACTTGATTGTTAGCTCACAAAGCTCAGTCATTTGCAATGGGTTTCCCAGACACTAGTTCTATCTAACAAGGCCTAACTGTTCTTTAAATGCACGTTGTGCTCCTGAAAGGATCTGCAATGACAGAAGCAGAGAGTGGACTCAGAAGGCAAACTCCCTCCTCCTCGTGCTCTGCATGGTGACTTCTATAGAGGAAGAGGTGTTAGCTCCCATAGCCTATTTCATCCTTGGACTCTAATGAGGGTGACAACAAGGAGACCAGTTAACAACACCTGCCCCACTGGGAACTCAATGGAAGGTGTCACTACTGAGCTGGGTCTGGGCTGGAACGGGTGCATTAGAGGTGAAAGGCCTCTTGTCCCATTCAACATCCCCCTGAGCCAGTCAGTCGCCCCTTTGCTTCTCCCCAGATTGCCACAGACACTCAGTGTGTACGTAATTTTGCCATTGGCACCATTCCTCTGGAGGTGGCTCTGGACCAGCTCCTCCTGGGTGTCTGTCTTCACCAGACTGTCCGACATCGCAGCACAAGCGTCTCTGCTCTCCTGCCAGGTTTTCTCTTTCTCAGACAGCAAGTAACAGCTGGCTGCCCGCTGGACCCAGTCGATGTCACACGTGCTGCAGTTGTACCCTGGAAGAAAGGGGAGAACAGACAGGCTTTCAATCCTTGTTCTCCAAGAGCATTTTCTTACCACAGCTTCGTGCTGCTGGGTGTGAAGGATGATGGGAAATTCCCCTCGCTTAGAATTCTAAACTGCTGACCCATCCCGGCACACGTCTTCTCACCCTGAGCAGTTCAGCTGGCCCTACCGCCTTGGACCATCAGCTCCTTTGTTCAAGCAACAAGTAGGATGCGCAGTAAACTCGTACCATGAGTTCTCATTTCAGTGGGGAGGGCCGGTCAGGGAGGGAGGGACAGTTATAGCCCCTCTCTGAGAACAGGAGTTATAGGAAGATGGAGACAAGAATTGGCACTGAGATGTCACGGGGATGAGCACAGTATGAGTAAGATATTCAGACAGATCAGATAAAGATCTGGAACAATGAAAATAGGTAGGAAGCTAGGGATGGATGGATGGAAACAAAGAGAAGGATATGGAGAAGTGAGAGATTAGCTAAGCATCCAGGGATGGACAGACGGATAGACAGAAACAGATAAGGATACAGGGAGAGAGATTAGCTAAGGCTCTGATGGAGGGGGGGATGAATAGGTGGGTGGGTGGAGTCTTTTTCTTTCCCCCCCAAAAATGGTTATTATAACACACCCCCAGAGGCTCTAGCTGTGGTTCTTTTCTCAGACCGGTTGTCAGCAGCTCCACGGTGTCTGACAGAATTATATTTTCCACTTCCATGACCTCCAGCTGTTGCTTTGATTTCTGGGAAAACCTGGTAAACTTTAAAGGCACAAGAAATCTCACAATACAGTGGGGTGCCCAGAGCCAGGGGACTCCTACAGCTCTGATCATCTTGGGGCCTTTACAGCCTGAGATGGACTGTGACCATGTGGGGGCAGAGTGCCACCTACTGACTGACAGAGGGAATGCAGGGCTTACGTCTCCTTTTGCTTGCACCAATTTTACACTAGTCAGGTTCCACCGACATCAGGGGAGATGTTCCTTATTCACCCAAAGGGAGAGGGGAATCGACACCATTATTTTGAAACTGGAGTCTCTGCAGGAAAGAGCGGAGATGGGCGCTCCCTGCGTTTTATCCAGTAACAACCATCACAGTTCTTGGCACTTGCATGTTGTATACATCAGATGGGGCTTACAAACGCTAAATCATTACACGACGGATGACAAAGACCTATTTGGCCACCGGATCCATCCCCCTGCCCCGGAACAGAACCGTCAACATTTACGTTGAGGATATTCTAGCAAATGTACTCAAGGTTGTACGTTTGTAGAGGGAGATCAGCAGCATCCCACGTCCCAGATGTCGCCGGGCAAATCCTTATTTCTACTTACCTATATCTAAGCAGGTATTTATACAGCCTGTGTCACCGTAGGATCAGATTTCAGAGGGGCAGCCGTGTTAGTCTGTATCCGCAAAAAGAACAGGAGGACTTGTGGCACCCTAGAGACTAACCAATCTCTATCCTGAAGAAGGGTCACGCTTATACATGCCCAAGGATGGATGTCGCTCTCCACCCCATTTACAGCCACCTCTGCAGGTCGGATCAGTCTAGGTGGATGTTTTCCAGGGCAGAACCTTGCCCCGAAGCTACTACAGAGAGGCCTCGCTCCAGGAGGCGGGTCTTGTACTGGGCATTAAAATGGCAGGACTCAGGCCTAATCTGATCCCCAGTGACAGTGAGAATGCTAGGTTTCAGAGTAACAGCCGTGTTAGTCTGTATTCGCAAAAAGAAAAGGAGGACTTGTGGCACCTTAGAGACTAACCAATTTATTTGAGCATGAGCTTTCACGAGCTACAGCTCACTTCATGCTCTGGCCCCACCTCCCCTGAGCTGGGGCGGCAGGTTTGTAGAAATTTTGGTGGTGCCCAGAACGCTCAGAGCCCGCTCCCCTCCCGAACTCCGCCCCCCACCTGCCTAAGGCTCTGTGAGGGAGTCTGGGTGGGGGGAGGAGGTCTGGGGTGCAGGCCCTGGGTTGAGGCAGGGAATTGGGGTGTAGGATGGTTGAGAGGTTGGGCTCTGGGATGGAGTCTGGGTCGCAGGCTCTGGGATGGAGTTTGGGTGCTGGGTTCAGGCTCCGGGCTGGGGTGCAGGATGGGTGGAGGGGTGCAGGCTCTGGGACAGAGTTTGGGTACAGGCTCTAGGCTGAGGGTACAGGTTCTGGGCGGGAGATTGGGGGCCAGAGAGGGGGTGTGGGCTCTGGAAGGGGGTGGAGGGTGCTGGCGGCGGAGGGGACTGCCATCACATGTGGCTTCCTTCCTCCCCTGCTGCCCCTCGCCATAGCCTCACTGGGGGTGGGGGATGGGGCTGCCCCTTGCCCAGTGTTTGCAGGAGTGGTGGCGGGGGGATCACAGGGTCAAACGCTCACCGAAGCCCCAGCAGCTGCTCAGGTGAGTCAAGGGGGTCCGCTCCAGATGCCTCGCGCCGGAAGCCCCCTCGGCGTCTGGTGCCGGGGGAGGAGAGGGCTGCCAAGCCCGTGTGAGCCTCCTCCCGCTCCCGAGGTGCAGGAGCAGCCGCAGCTGCCTTGGCCTGCCCCCCGCCTCTTGTGCGGTGCTGTAGCCGCCGGCAGCAGAGGCCAGGGAGAGCCGGGCCGCTTTCACCCAGGCCGGGGCGCGCCGGAGGCCGGGGCGGGGCAGGCGGGGGCTGCTCCAGGGGCCGCTCCAGACAGGGCCAGGGGAGAGACCCAGCTCCAAACACTGGTGGAGCAGGGCCCCCCAGCCCTGAATATTGCTGGAGCCCAGGCACCACAAGGGAATTCAACTCACCACCCCTGTCCCTGAGTTTCACTCTACAGGACCATCAGAGGGTGAATTCCTTAGCAACCCTTCCCGCCTCCCCAACCAGAACACAGAGCTATGGCTGACTCCTGGCTTCCACTTAGGGTTAGGGTGACCGTATTTCCCAAAGGGGAAACTGGACACTGTGTGGGGCTGGCCCAAGCCCCTCTGCAGTCGCTCCAGCCCTGCCTGCCCCTTGTCCGAGCCCGGCCTCCCCCGTCCCCCGTGTGGGGCTGGCATCGCCGCAGCCCCCTGCACGTTCCTCCACACGGCACCCAACTTTTTTGACAAAAGTGGGCATTTGTCCCGTTAGCTCTCGCCAGCTGATCAACAGTGTAGCCTGGATGCCCTGATCGTCAGAGCCCTGGGCGCTTGGGACCCCTGCAACGAGCGTGTGCTGCGGACCGGCGGGATCGGTCGACGCTATGCACGGCTCTTGCGGTGCCTCATGGTCTCGGACACCATCCGATGGTCCAGGGACATCTACATCGACCACATCACCGGCCACCGACAGCACCAAGAGGCGTGAGCTGGTACGACATCCTGCATCCACTACAGGAAAGGGACTGAGAGACTTTTCCCATTGGACCATATGAACTGGAACCATAAACTCACGGAACATTAAATCCCACCAAATGAGGGTAGATCCATCCTCATCATCGTATCCACTCATTATACTCCACACCTGAACATAGCCATGATATGAACAACACACCCCCATAGCTCAATGTCTGTTCTTTGACCCGCTAAACTTTTACCCCCAATTGGGGAGATTGCAGATGATGTATTCCTTACGCCACCCACTCCTAAACCGAATTTCACACCCCTTGATAATCTGTACCTTATTCCCTGATAACCAGAAACTTCTATGCTTAAACTCTGTACCGTTTTCTTTTTACTTCAACATCATCTTAATAAAATTATTAAATCTGTTGCTTTGGTGCCCTTGACGCTCTTTGACTTTTCCTTCTGCTTCCCTCTCCAGCGTGTAAAGAGAAACCTGAGAGCACGCAGGTGAGAGTCCTTGTTTCTGTTCAGTGATTATTAGGGCTGCAGTCCCGGCGGAGGGGTCTAGGGGCTAAGCCTTCGCTGAGAGGTGGGGACAGTGTGGCAGCGAGGAAGGGGCAGCTGCGCAGACGTTCCCTGCTGCCCAGTGAAATCACCGAGAACTGGGGCGAGCGGGGGGACCTCAGGGCGTGGCTGTGAGTGGCAAGCAGTGGGGGTGGTAGCGGGTAGGGTAGCAAGCGGCAGCCGAGATAACAGCGGTGCTCAGCAGTAGCAGAGGGCAGTGGCATGTGAAGGCCGAGATGGCACCAGCAGCCATGAGCCAATTGCAGAGGCCGGGGCCGGCGCGGCGGCACGGCTCAATCTCTCCCCCCTCTTCCAGGGTGGGAGGTGAACCCGGGTGAAGGCTACGCTGGAGTCTGGGGCTTCCCTGGCCAAGATCAACCCTCTGTGAGAGGGGTGGATCAGAGGGAAAGGGGCTTGGTGTGTTAAAGGGACAGCCATTCGTTGGACTTTCACATCGCAAGGTTGGAAACTGAGCCAAAGGACACTGCCCATCACAGTGTGGGGTGGGTGTTTACTTATGGTTACATGCTTTTGAAAGTGGTTGTGGTGTTTTCCCAAATTAATGCTGGATTCCCTTTCCCTTTTTAATACAAATTTTCTTTTGTCACACACAGACTCAGTCCTTGCAAATGGGGAAATATTGCCCCTTAGAGATGCCCGGGGATGGGTTTAGTTTTCCCAGACGACTGGCTCAAGCCAGTTCATAGAATCATAGAATCATAGAATATCAGGGTTGGAAGGGACCCCAGAAGGTCATCTAGTCCAACCCCCTGCTCCGAGCAGGACCAATTCCCAGTTAAATCATCCCAGCCAGGGCTTTGTCAAGCCTGACCTTAAAAACCTCTAAGGAAGGAGATTCTACCACCTCCCTAGGTAACGCATTCCAGTGTTTCACCACCCTCTTAGTGAAAAAGTTTTTCCTAATATCCAATCTAAACCTCCCCCACTGCAACTTGAGACCATTACTCCTCGTTCTGTCATCTGCTACCATTGGGAACAGTCTAGAGCCATCCGCTTTGGAACCCCCTTTCAGGTAGTTGAAAGCAGCTATCAAATCCCCCCTCATTCTTCTCTTCTGCAGGCTAAACAATCCCAGCTCCCTCAGCCTCTCCTCATAAGTCAAGTGTTCCAGACCCCTAATCATTTTTGTTGCCCTTCGCTGGACTCTCTCCAATTTATCCACAGTTGTTTGGTATTGGCATCTGCAGCTCCATGGGAATCGTTTGCCTGGTTCTCTGCCCTCGATCTGTGTGTGGGGGACAGGACTCTCCCATCATTGAGGGGTGAGGGAGGAACAGCCAGCACCCTAAGGCCACACCTAGAGCAATTTATTTAAAGAGGATGCAAAGCTGCGGTTGCTTTTTGTCGGTGCCTGAGGCCTGGGCTTGCGAGGGTTAATGGGCCCTGACCAGCTCCCGGCTTACAGCATCTTGCTGGAGATGCACAAAGGGCTCCTTAAAGGTGCAAATGCCACCATAGGGGAGAGGTGGGTGGTACAGAAGAGAGATGATGGGTTATACCCCTTAGTGGGTATGTGGGGCAGTACATGATGGGTAATATGGGGCATTTCCATCATCACACTCAAAGAAACTGTCAGGGATTTGCCTTTAGTAGGATTCTCTGCCCCGGCTCCCATCTCCACTGCATCCCCATCTAACCTTCCCTTCCAACCTGGCAATAGCACTGTCCTGCTTAGAGTAATTCCGGCAGGAGTTTGCTCGGGAGGCGAAAACACAGCCTGACCGAGAATGTGCTGCCTTGCAGTTCAGTGTAATAAATGTATCAGGAAATGAACGGCAGCCCAAATCCCATCTCCCGGCCGCCTTCCTATGGCCTGTCCCTAGCATTGCCCCTTCTGCGGTCCGGCTCAGGGAAAGCCCTTTTGGGCTATTCCCAGAGGGAGAGCTCAGTGACTGGCTCCCGTCACCGAGTGTCCGAGGCTCAGGGGCTCAGATCTGTGCTGACTGTGAAGGCTTTAAGCGATCACTGTGACCCTACCCAGCGTGGGGAGGGTTTGGGGCTCTGAAGTTGAACCCCGAGAAAGCCAATAGCCCCCTGCCACAAAGTGGGGCAGAAAGGCCTATAGGATCGTTGCTCCCACAAAAAACCAGCCCCAAACCCTGGGCCAGGTGGGGGGAAGCCTTGTCTCTTTGCTGTTATTCCTAGGTACAAAAGTACCAGCGCGGCATGCCCTGCTGCCCGCACCAGAGCTCGGGCTGCAGGGCCTGAGATAAAGATGGGGGCAGCCCAGCTCTAGGGAAACAAGAAATCAAGGTATCCTGTCCCAGGAGCCTCCAGCTCGCCCATCTCCAGCAGCACAAGAGCAGTCCCCCAGCTCCAGGGGTAAGGTGACATGACCCAGTGGTGCTGGGATTGGGAGGTTCATCCCAGAGCTGCAGGGGGGAAAGCCCAGCCTGCTTAGGGTGACCATATTTCCCAAAGGGAAAACGGGACACTGCACAGGGGGCTGGCCCAAGGCCCCCACCTCCATGGGGCTGGCCCCAGCCGTTCGCCCAAAGTGCCCCTCACAGACTGTCACTGGATGTTCAAAGCCTGCTGACCTCCTGCTCGAGTCTGTCGCTGGTCACTGGAACCCTGTCTGCCCCCCACCACTGGAACCGTTCCCCCCCCCACCCCTGCACGGGGCTGGCATCTCCACTCCCCCCCCCGTACGTTCCTCTGCACTACACCCCACTTTTTAAGAAAAGTGGGCATTTGTCCCATTTGCTCTTGCCAACTTGAGACAATGGGATAAATGTCCACTTTTGCCAAAAAAGTCAAGAGGGCCAGGTTGGGGCTTAATAAAAGGACAGTCCCAGTCACAACAGGACGAACGGTCAGCCTATGCTGCTCCTACAGTAGAGCAGACAGGAGGATGCCTCCTGCTGCCCCTCCCTGCATGCTGAGTGACCCCCCCTTTCCTCCCGTAAATCCCTCACTCCCACCTTCATGAAACCCCTCTGCAGCCGTCCCTTTCATAGCGAGCGCTTGGCTCCTCCTTGAGCTGGGACCCTCGTCCGATGGACAGAGTTTGTCTGACACAGGGTCCTTTCTGCTCCTGCTTTAGTCAGTGGCAACCCCACCCGCTGCACTGATTGCAGCAGGCTCAGGATCAGGCCCTTAGACTGTGGTTGAGGAAGAGGCAATTCCCCTTTCTTTCATGCCAGGGTTGCTGGGTGCCCCCGCTCCCTTCTGCTGTTCCCTCCTATACCAGGGGCTCTGTGTGCCATGTAGAGCTGGAGGGTAGGTTTGCTTAGAGACGAGGATGGTCTCGCCGTCCCCTCTGAGTAGAAACAGCTGCTCAGTATCAGAAGCTAAACTCTCCTCTGTGGTGTTGCCTACAAAACACTTGACAACGGCTGGGTAGCTGGTGGGCTGAGACCACTGTCCATTTTGCTGACCAATATTGTCTCCTTGTGCTCCCCAGTCTGTCTGCTGGTTCCCTCCTGTTGTCTCTTGTCTCAGACTGTGGACTCTTTGGGGCCAGACAGAATCAGGTCCTGGTCCACGTCGTGTGGAGCTCCTAGGTGCTACCACAATACTGTAACCCAAACACCTCAAGTGTTCTGCTTCTGAGCAGCAACCCTTCCTGAAGTCTCTGAATCAGAGATCGACAGGAGGTTACAAATCCCTTGCAGGTCCCCTCTGCACCCCTCTGTCAGAGTTTGCCCAGGAAGAACGCCACCCACGCTGCTGTTTGAATGTAAATGTTCCTTTAATTAGTGAGGGAGGATGTAAAGGGAGGAAGGGAAGGGAGGGGAATAACAATAGAACCTTAACTTAACATTCACACGCAGGCAAGCACACGAGGTGGTCATTGGAAACCTTCTACCTTAACTTCTCCACAGGTGACACGGCTGGATGATTGATTCCTAGCTGAGCTGGATCAGACGCCTCCTCTGACAAGGACCGCTGACGATGGAGTTCAGGTGAGCGTCCCTGACACCAGTTTCCCACCCTAACCCCTTTGTGCCGTTGTGACTGCTAGTAAGAGTCTCCTCGAAGCGTCTGCGAGTGTGCTCCCCAACAAAACAACAAACCCAGACAACAACACACTCACCGGTAGCAGCAGCTGTCACAGGCTGACAGCTAGTCCCTGCTGTTACGGAGAGAGAGGTCCTGACTGCTGCTGTACTTAAAGTCACAGCTCAGCAGGCAGCAACCTTCTCCGTCTCCTGAGAAAGAGCCCCATCCCTACCCCACCGGCTTCCCTATATACCCTTCCCATTGCTAGGGCACTCCTTTCTTTTGAGTCCCGCCCTGTGCCATTTGCAGGGAACTGAAACTTCACAAACCCTATGTTCATGGACAATCTCAGGACACATAAACATATGATAACCATCACATAATAAAAACCTACACATAACCCTTATTAATTATGTACACGCACCCGACATGGATATGTCCCAAGCCTGCCCAATTTAATTAAGGGGCCTCGTTCTTTACAAGACAGGTAGCTAATAATAATTATAAGAAGCAGCAGCAGGATGTGCCGTGGTCTGAACTATTCAGGGGACCCAGAATCATTTGCAACACGAACGTCATTGTTACACAGGTGGGGAAAGTGACTTGCTTCAGAAGGAGGTCTTGCTGTGTCCAGAGAAGGGAAAGGATCCCCTATTTTCTCCACATCTCCAGTCTCCTGCTCTGTTGTTGCCACCAGTGGATCTCCCCATGTACCACGGACTTTCATTCTCTTGAATGAAGTCACGTATGGCCTCAGCCTCAGAGGTCTGGGAGCTCTGCTGGAATTCTCCTGCCACCTCTTCCAACCTGCTTTTCAGTTGTGGCCTCTCCTTGTAGTTGTCTGGAATGGCAAAACCTGCTTTGTACATCTTAGCTGCCTCCCACACTGACTTCTGCTTGTAGAAGAGGAAATCCCCCCAGTGAAGGTAGACTGCCTGCTGACACCTCTTGCTGAGGCTGGGCATTTCACTTAGGAGATTGAGATAAATCTCTTCTTGGTAGTGAGGTGTGTTTTCTCCATACATTTCAGCTAAAGCCAGCCTTGAAAACACAGAGGCTGGATCTTTCTGCACAGCCTTTTTGAAGGCCTCAATAGCTGCTGCCAATATTTCTTCTCTGCCTGACTTGGCCTTCTCCAGTTGTTTCTTGTAGCAGACGCCAAGGTCATAGGGAAGGAGATGGTAAGTGGGGTTCAGCGAGATTGCTCGCTGTAGGATAGCAATTGCTTGTTCTGGGAATTTTGGTTGAAAGAACTTGGCTGCATTTCTCAGGACCTCAGGGTCCAGGCTATTCTGAACAACATCTTCTAAGAGGGCTTCGGCTTGCTGTCTATCACACTTCTTAAGGATCTTGGCTAAATACACCTTAGCTTCATAGTTTTGCTGCTGTTCATGGAGAATGGCAACCAACTGCTTTTTGGCTGCTTCCCGAAGTACAGGCTTGTGTGAGTGAGTCCATGATGCAAAGACCGCAATTGCCAACCCAGCAAGAAATTCCCCATTTGCTTTGTCTTCTCTTAATGCCATTTGGAAACACTTTGTGGCTTCAATGCCATTGCGGAAGCCTGCTGCCAGGAGAGACCAGCCTTTCTGTGCATGTGTCTCAGGGATCTGAGCTGCATGTGGAGAGCGGCTCTTCAGGGAGCTGCAGATCTTTCTAACCTTGTCCAGGTAAAACTCAACCAAATCATAGTGGGCCAAGTGATAATAGATCCAGGCGTAGTTTCCATAAATGACCAGGACCTGCCGGGGGAAGTTATCTGGATGATCTCTTTGCAGAATCTCTTCGGCTTCTCTCAGGCTTTGCAGAGCGTCTTCATATTGCCCTTGCAGGTGGCAGAGATAAGCCTGCATGGCAAGGAGCGTGGGCTGGTTCTGGTAGTGAGTGTGGGCAATCCTGAGAGCCAGAGTTTGGAGGAGGTGAACTGCATCTACCTGGTCTCTGATTTCAAAGTTCCAGGTGAAGTGGCACTGGAGGGCCTGCAGCTTCTCCTTCAGACGCAGGGTGCTGCAAAGAGAGGGGAAAATGAGACTCCATCTGGGCTGAATGAATTTCCACTACATGCTACAATCATTTACACAAAGGCTAGTTCCCAGCACGCTGGCAGCGTAAAGCGAGTGTAAATGGAAAGGCCCCTTCGCACGGCCAGGGTGCTGTGAAATGGCCGCAGGGTGTGCCTACCCTGCAGTGAGAGGTGGGACCGTAGCATGGGCTGCCCTTCCGGCACTAGCTGTAACCTAGATATCACAGCTAAAATCAGCAGTGACGCATGGCAGCACGGGATCTGCAAGCTCGTCTGGCCCCCCGGGTATGTAGTATTGTTTCTAGCCCACATCATGGTCTGTGTCTCTGTGGCGTCACTGTTCGTTTTAGTCCCACTAGTTAGATTAAAGCTCGCACGGGGATGCCTACCTGAGCTAGACACACCTGCGACTGCACTGTAGCCATAACCTTAGTATCAGTGGGAACGGGGCCCACTCTAGTCAGTAGGCAGGAGAGAAATGTAATGGGGAGATTCTGAGGGTCGGCAGAATGTAAATATTCTTTCTCCGGACATTTAATTGTGGCAATCTAGGCCTGTTACACCCCTCCCCCTGCTGTGAGTCCTGTGTGCAGTGCAGATGTGGTCGCCCCATCTCAAAAAAGATATATTGGAATTGGAAAAGATTCAGAAAAACAAAATGATTAAGGGTCTGGAATGGCTTCCATGTTAGAAGAGATTAATAAGACTGGTACTTTTCAGCTTGGAAAAGAGATGACTAAGGGGGGGATGTGATTGAGGTCTATAAAATCATGACTGGTGTGGAGAAAGTAAATAAGGAAGTGTTATTTACTCCTTCTCATAACACAAAAACTAGGGGTCACCCAATGAAATGAATAGGCAGTAGGTTTAAAAGAAACAAAAGGACATATTTCTTCACACAACGCACAGACAACCTGTGGAACTCCTTGCCAGAGGATGTTGTGAAGGCCAAGACTATAAGAGGGTTCAGAGAAGAACTAGATAAATGCATGGAGGACAGGTCCCTCAATGGCTATGAGCCAGGATGGGCAGGGAGGGTGTCCCTAGCCCAGGGGTTCTCCCAAGACATTTTTGGTGGCCTCAGAGCGCAGCCACCAACTCTTGCAGGTGGCCGCACTGACACATTTTTCCTAAAAGACGTAATTAACTTTAGGGAAAAGCAATTAAATGTGCCTCACAGATTTACATCCAAATCAGTGTGATTTATATTTGTAGGGGGGTTGTTTTTTTTTGCAGAGTCAATAACAAAAATAACACTGTCTCCCCCCATCCCCTCACCCCACCATGCAGGGCTTTTAATGGGTCCTGGGGCTTGCTGTGCAAAGTGATATCCTGTATATTTGTTTATATCGTAGCGCCCTGGGAGGCTATGGAAAGTGATAAGTGCTATTAAGAAACACACAGGTATCCCTTTTCACAGATAGCTAGTAAGTCTGCTGTGAAAAGTGATACTTGCACGTTTGGTAATATCACTTTTCTCAGCAAGCCCCAGGACCCATTAAACCCTGGATGTGAGGGGGCAAAGGGGGAGGCAGCAGGAGCCAGAGGCGATGGTGGGATGGGTGCAGGGCCGGGGGAGGCTGCAGGGTACTGGGGGGGCGGGGGAGAGGGCAGGATGGATGCCGGGCTGTGGGAGGCAGCAAGGGTCCGGGGCAATGGGGGTGAGAGTGGATGTGAGGCCAGAAAGGCAGCAGGGTCCAGGGGCAAGGGGTGGGAATGGATACAGGGCTGGGGGAGGCAACAGGGGCCGGAGCAATGAGGGTCAGTGATGAGCCCCACTGTTGCGTGGCCAGAGCCAGGGCCAGGTGTCTGTTGCCATGCAGCCAAGGCTCAGTGTCTGAACCTGGAGCTGGGGACAGGACCTGCATGGCCGGAGCCAGGGATCGGAGCCGGCTGCCATGCACCCAGAGCTGTGGGTCAGCACCCAGGGCTATTGCCTGCCGCCGCGTGCCAGGGCTGAAGCCAGAGTCAGTGTCTGCCATTGAGTGGCTGGAGCCAGTGCTCGCTGCTGTGTGGCCGGGGTCGGCACCTGGGGCCAGCTCCCGCCGCTACGTGGCAGGAGCCCAGGAACAGAGTTGTGGGTCGGTGCCTGGGGCCACGTGGCTGGAGCCCGGGGCCAGCGCCCGCCCCCGCACGGCCGGAACGGGGGCCAGAGGCAGTCTGAAGCTCTGCCGTCAGACCCAGGGGACAGCACCTGCTGCCCCATGGCCAGAGCCAGGGGTTGGTGCCCAAAGCTCGGCGGTTGGAGCCCACTGCCGTAAGGCTGGGGCTGGGGGTTGGTGCCTGTGGCCAGCGACTGCCACTGTGCTCTTGGACCCCGGGACTGGAGCCAGGAGCCAGAGCCCGTTGCCACCCAGCTGGAACCAGAGGCTGGACGCTGAAACCCCACAGCTGGAGGCCAGGGCTGTGTGGCTAGAGCTGGGGGGCGGGGGGTATCAGGGCCCGCTGCCCTGCGGTCGGAGCCTGGGGCCACACAGCCAGGTTCCTGAAGTCCCGCTGCTGGAGCCTGCAGCCCAAACCCCTTTCCCCAAGGTGGGTCAAGAACTCGCCTCGCTCCTACAGCGTTGTGCCCCACCTCTCTCCAGAGGTGGAGCAGGGCAGCACATCCAGGTGTGACAAGGAGGGAGAGGGAGGGGCCGATGCTTTGCGCCCCCGGAGGCTGTCGTAGCCGCACAAAAAGCCGCTGGTGGATGCATGTAGCCACAGTGCCCATAGTTGAGAAACGTTGCCCTGGCCTCTGTTTGCTAGACGCTGGGAATGGGCGACAGGGGCTGGATCACTTGGGGATTCCCTGGTCTGCTCATTCCCTCTGGGGCACCTGGCACTGGCCACTGTCGGCGGACAGGAGACTGGGCTGGATGGACCTTCAGTCTGATCCAGTCTGGCCGTTCTTATGTACCTCTCCCATCAGCTGGCTCTTGGCAGCTGCAGAACTGGTCACTGGAGCTGCTATCAATATTCTGCAAATTGCTATTTTTCACCAGCCAGGCTCCTTTACACCATGAACCCCCCTGCACATACACTGGGGGGAAACAGGACCCATCAAACCTCATACACATTATGCTCTAAAAGTGACCTAAACTAGTCGTTCTATACCAGTGCTGTCCTTGTTCTCCCTCTGGCCCAGGAGCTCTCCCAAGCCCCAGCTGACTGGGGGAAGGGACGACGGGTCTCCCAATGTGCAGTTTTGTACCTGCTGAATGAGTGTTTGAAAGCGTCGGGCCGACAGAAGGTGCTGTGGAAACGCTCAGTGTCATTGCCACCACTGAGAAATCCACGTCAGATGATGCTGAGGGAGGTAGGGAAGACGGAACTGTTAAGGAAAAGTTAGCACATGTGACTCCATTCTGGTTTGGGGTCCACCATTGTCTAAAAGCAAGCACATCATACACCAGGAGGAGTGATCCTTAGATACTGAATCCCTGTGAAAAAGCTCCTCCTTGTCTCCAGCCTGCCTTGACTCACAGTATCTGTTTTTTGTCAGTCTCTAATTCCTTGTCTCTTGGCCTTTGATGTGAGGCCTCCCATCCTGATAATAAAGGTTACTGATGCATGGCTTTAGGACCATGTTGTGTAATTAACATACTGGTTTAGCAGGAGGAATGCACCAAGCAGGGATAGGTGGTAGATAAGAAAAGGGTTTGTTTATTGGCTAAGGTTTCCGATGCACGAAGGCAACATGCTTTGCTAAAAAGTATATAACCTTTGTATAATCTGTACTCAGGGTCCCCTCCTGGCTAGCGGGGGGCACCACGCTCGAGCGTAATAAACTTAGTGTCTTTTGGGAACTCTGCAGTTGTGGACTTTGTTTATGTGCCTCAGCCTAGATTCGAACTGTGCGTGACCCATCAGGTATAATTCGCAGCATTGGTGTGCGTGTCCTACCAGGTGTAATTCGTAGCATTTGTGTGCGTGTCCTCTCAGGTGTAATTCGTAACAGAACTGACAGCTGGCGAGAAGCGGGTGCTCTCCAGACAGTTCCAGCAAGGTGAGCTTGCAGGAGAAGGATGTGAACAGCTAACTCTTGTTAAATGGCCGAGATTGCACTTTATCCAGTGAGTCACCAGCCTGGAGATTCAACACGGCTGCAGAATTATATGACATTGATCCCCACCCCCAGGCTCGGAGAAATAAAAGCCGGAGATTTACAGTCCCAGAAATTAGCAGAGAGAAGGTTCGAAAGCTGTCTGTATTTAGTCCTTGCTGGAAATGTCTCCCCCGCCCTCCCCGCCCAGCAACCCCAACGCTCCTACCTCATTGCGATCCGCTGAGTCCCAGCCCAGCCAGGGGAGGTGACGGCTCCTTTCACTGTCCCGAGTTTCTTCCCAAGTTGTGGAAGTGCCCGGTTCTGGGAGAGACCCGAGTTCTGCCCGGGCAGGATGGACTGTGGCCACCCGGATGATGCTGCCCTTTATATGCAGGGCGGGTTCCTAGCTGGTGATCTCACTGGTTTGACTGGCGAGCTGCATTTCCACTGAAAGGGAGAGTAAGCAGGAGAAAAGGAAACAGAACTTTAACTTTCACTTCCACTTGTCATCTTCAATGTCCACTCAGCCTGAGTCGCCATCTGCAGCCCCCTGGGTGACATGGGACTAGTTATGGGTGTGTGTCTGTGTGTGGGTGTGTGTATGCACGTACAATCCTGGCCTAGGCTTCCCAGCACACGGACGGGGTCACTCACCATTACCACACTGTGGCGCGCTCCCTGCTACGCCCCCAACCAGCTCCACAGCCCCATGCAGCGAACAGGTTGGCCGTGTCCCGGCCCCCGGCCAGCCCTTCCCCACCACCGTGGGGTGTTCCTATCGCCCGGGTGGGAACACCGCCTGTGCTGCCCTGAACACAGGGGCTGTGGTTGTGTG
Organism: Eretmochelys imbricata; assembly: GCF_965152235.1. Lineage (NCBI taxonomy): Eukaryota > Metazoa > Chordata > Testudines > Cheloniidae > Eretmochelys > Eretmochelys imbricata. The sequence continues at coordinate 356,610,255 of NC_135572.1, forward strand.
CGGAGGATGGGCCCATAGCACAGAGGAGCTCTCCCTCATTCACTTCAAGGGCCCTGCACAGGGCAGTGGGCAGCCCGGCCTACGCACGGTGACTGTGCGACCCCCGCCCCCTGCCTGGGGCACGGAGCAGCGAGGAGCAGAGGGCGCTGAGGGAGGCAGGGCAATTAGCCAAACGTTAGAGCTTTGTACCTGCTCCCCCAGGTCTCCTCCTCTCCCCGAACCCTCCCCCAGCTTTATCCGCGCAGGGTGCGACTTTCCAAAGGGGCCCCCCCCCGGTTTAGACACCCAGGCCCCATTGGCTGCCAGCGTGATCCCTGCTCCTCAGTCACTTCAGCACTTTTGAAAACGCCTCCCCCACATACAAATTAAACCCTCTAAAGTGAGGAAATAATAGTCAGGTTCCCTGTGCAGCCTCATCTCTACTCTCTGCACGACGCATCGTGGTGCACGCTTCAATTACACGATCGTGTCTATTGCTGCAGGGTCCCCGCCTCGTTCACTGCGCTGTGCGGACATGGTAGGATAAATATAAAATTAAAGAATTAAAGTTACCTTAAGTTTGGTTAAGGAAATGTGTGTGTTGTAAAGAAAGGCCTTGACTAGCAAGTAGAAAGACCATGAAAATAATGAGTTATAAGGCAAGTAGGAATGTAGGGAGAATGTCTGGTTCAAATAATAACTCACGAGATAAGACAATGTTCTCAAGCAGGGGTACACGTACCCTGGGGGTACTCAGAGGTCTTCCAGGGGTTACATCAACTCATCTAGACATTGGCCTAGTTTTCACAGAATCCTAGAATATCAGGGTTGGAAGGGACCTCAGGAGGTCATCTAGTCCAACCCCCTGCTCAAAAGCAGGACCCATCCCCAATTAAATCATCCCAGCCAGGGCTTTGTCAAGCCTGACCTTAAAAACTTCTAAGGAAGGAGATTTTATAGCAGGCTACATAAAAAGCACTAGCGAAGTCAGTACAAACTAAAATTTCATACACACAATGACTTGTTTATACGGCTCTATATATTATGCACTGAAAGGTAAGTAAAATATTTACATTCCAGTTGATTTATTTGATAATTCTATGGTAAAAATGAGAAAGTCAGCCATTTGTCAGGAATAGTGCGTTGAGACACTTTCGTATTTTTATGGCTGATTTTGTAAGCAAATCGTTTTTAAATGAGGTGAAACTTGGGGGTACTCAAGACAAATAGGACTCCTGAAAGGGGGACAGTCATCTGGAAAGGTTGAGAGCCCCTGAGATAAGGGGCTGTTTCTAAAAATAAGGCCTCTGATTGATAGGAGGTGGCTGTAAAGGGTTTTAAATAAGACAAAAAGAAACTGTCTTAAGAAGAGGCAACACAAACTTTCCCACCGCACATACCAGTGTTATCTTAACAATTCGGGCACTGTGAGCCCAGGCGGAATGGAAAATCTGCTGATCAGCAAGCAAGAGGGGTGCCTTGGGAGAAAAGGAGGCTACAAAATGTATCTGGATTAAGACTGGAAATAAGGGTGAATATTCTCAAATTGGTTTGAAGCCAAAGTCAATCATTGGCAATGACAATTACATTGTTTATTAGTGGGTATAAAAAGAGTTATGAATTGGAGGGTTCTTTGTGAGACTCTCGCTAATCCCCCTGGGTCATGCCAGAATGAGAAAGTCATCCCCAGGTCTGGCCTATTTGTAAGTATACTGATCACATGCTTATGAATACTTAGTTACTGTATTGGGTGTCGTGACAGCTTAGTTTCAGGCTGTCAGGCGTATTTAGAGCAATTGTATAAAATACCATTGGCCTTTGGACTAAATAAAGGGGCATATGGTTAAATTAGTGTCTGGTGGTCTCCTGTATTAATACGTTCTACTATTTTTAATTCATTCCAACACCCACCCCCTGCCCAAGTTCTGTTACCTATCAATGAGGCCCTGCTGGGCCCTGCCAAAACCATCTGGCAGACGCCAGCATCAATACCACCCACATGCAAAAGAGCCAATAAAAAACACTATGTCCCAGCTAAGGACTCTGAATTTTTGTTTACTCATCCTGCACCCAACGCTCTGGTTGTGGAGAGACCACGAGTTATACCTACCTTGAAAAGTGGAAGAGATTTAGCCTTTGGTGTGATCAGTGACATTTTCCACTTGGTCGAAAACCAGCAAGCCGTTAAACTATTATGGTGTGTGTCTCGGAAAACTTCACTGAACCTTGGCTCTCCCCTTTTACATTTTGATAATTTAAGGATGATGCCTGGGTTGCTATTTCTGGATCACTGTTTCTGGAGCACTGTTACTAATCCTTCTCGGGAACTCTGGAAAACTAAATATTATAGAAAGGTTTTATTTGTTTCCTAAACATAAAGCTGGCCTGTCAAAATGCTAGATCTGTTACCGAGCAACAATAATCACAAATTGTTTTAATAAAAAAGTTGCAATCTGAAATAAATTAACTACTGTTTTCAGTGTCATTAGTTCGACTTTCTGCAAGGTCACTTAATTCAGCTTTGTTCATTGCGGTAATCGGATTCTCAGGTGTTGCATGTATCCCCTCTTGATCCTGCCAGGCAACCAGCAGCTGCTTCGCTCTCATCTTCACATCCTCACTATCTGACTCAATCTGTCTTATATCAGAGTCCTTCATTCCCAAGTAGGGGGCCAGAGTCTTCCACTGTTCTCCAAGCTTGTTAGCAAACGATTCAATTTGTTCCCCTGTCATGGGTTTGTCTCGTTGTACATCTGGACTTTCATTGTTTTCCTTTAATAAAGCATCATTATCTTCCTCATCTTCATCCTCTCCTGTTTTTATTTCTTCAGAAGGAGGAGGCAACTCCTTGGCTAATTTGATTACCATGTTTTCTAAGTATTCTGGTAAACTCTTAAATTGTTCATTGGTTGGCTGGAAGAAGTGGGGACTTCTGCGTGCTAGTAATCTTAATGCTCTCCATCCATAATTACAGTTGTTCACAGCCTTATACTCATTTTCAGCCATGTCTTCAGGATCTGCCTACTCAATGGCCTCTTCAAAGAACTCCTCCAGTGTCGGCATATATTCCCTAGTCTCAGATTTACAGGCTCCCATGTTGTCCGGACATAAATTCCAAAGCCGAGTAAGCTCCTCATTCCCCGTGAGAGTTTTTTTGTTTGGTCCTTTCCCTAGGAAATCCTCTGGAGCTGGCCTCTTTCTCATTCTTCTCTTTCAGCTGTTCTGGACTGCCTACGGCAATAGAAAACGACGGGATTATCTGTGAGTTCCTGGTGGCTATAACAGCATTCTATTCCCTGACTGAGGGATTCTTGGTGTTTGCTCATCCCACTCCTGTGAGGTTCCTCAAGGGTTTGGGAAACCTTTTCTTTCAAGTTAGAGAAACCACCCCAGTTTGGTATCTGGATTTAATTCCTAGACGCCCAATGAAACCTATCTTGAGCCAATGGCTACCTGTTCCCTTGTTAACCTATCTGTGAAGATGGCCTTCCTGGTGGCTAGTACCTCTGGGCAAAGGGTAGGGGAAATAGGGGCTCTAATGGCAGACGTTCCATTTACAATGTTCTTCAAGGATAAGGTTTTGCTATGTCCGTATCCTCAACTTTACTCAAGGTTTCATCTGAGTTTCATATCAACCAAGTTATCCATCCCCCAGTATGTTTCCTGAACCACATGCAGTCCAAAGAGGAAGATGCTGTTTTACACACCTGGGATGTTGGCAGGGCACTAGCCTTGTATCTAGACAGCACCAAGTCCCCAGAAAGTCATCTAGATTATTTGTCTCTATTGCTGTACATCTAAAGAGACTCTCAGAGACTCTCCGGGGGCGGTTCTGGTTGTATTATATCATGCTCTGAATGTGCCAACATACAACCTCCCTCCAGGGTGCTAGCCCTCTCCACAAGATCCCTTTCTCCCTCTGTTGTGTTACTCAGAGAAGTTTCTGTTGTGGAGATTCGCACGGCTGCATCTTGGCTTCCGTACGCACCTTTTCCAAGCCTTGTGTGGTGGCGCCGGCTTCTCGAGCAGATGCTGCCCTTGGAAGTGCAGTTTTGTCCTCAGTCTTGGACTTTGCGCCGAAGCCTCCTTCCCCAGCTGGGAGTTCTGCTCAGGAGTCACCTGAAGTGGGGCATACGTAGGGACACTACTCGAATTGGGAGGAGGACTAACTCTCCTCTGTGCAGTAGCTGGATTTCTTCGAGATTTGTGTCCTCAGCTGCTCCACTACTTGCCCTCCTTCCCAGCCGTTTCAGAGTGCCCTGCAGGGCTTTGTGGTGGAGAAGCAGCTGGGGGTAGGTTGCCCATGTAGGGCTATGTAGCCTGGTGTGGGGCATGAGGAGATGCAGGGTGCGTGAGCGGGTTGAATGGGTACTACCACCAAAAATCTGCAATCAAAGGTGTGTGAAGTGTAAGCGGACGAGAAGTGGAGTGTGAAGTGTAAGCGGACGAGAAGTGGAGTGCCCATCGGGACACACATCTCAAAGAACCTCAGTAACAGCACGGGGTGTGTAACATCTCTGTCATGATCCTAAGGGAAGGAAGGAGGGAGGGCAGCAGAATAAAGACAATAGGCTTAAAAAAGCCAATTTCAGCAAACTCAGGGAAACTTATGCCTACGTACTTTGCCCTCAGTTGTTTTGGGGAGACTCTCCCACCATTGAGGAGTGAGGGGCGAACAGCCAACATCCTACAGCCACACCTAGAGCATTTTATTTGAAGGGGGTGCAAAGCTGTTGTTGCTTTTTGTTGGGGGGTGTCGGTGCCTGAGGCCTGGGCTTGCGAGGGTTAGCGGGCCCTGACCAGCTCCCAGCTGAGAGCGTCTTGCTGGAGATGCACAAAAGGCTCCTTAAAGGCACAAATCCCATCATGTCCCGTGTGCTCCCCAGCCCCAGTCATCCGAGGCTCTCAGAGCAGCCTGAGGCCTTGCCAGCCGAATGCATTCGCCCCAGGATGAGGCAGGCTGGCAGGGGGTGGGGCCTCACCAGAGCCTGTGTTTCCCGGCCCAGCTCTTTCTGATTCCTCACACTCCCTTTAGGTTTCATTTCTCTGAGTTTCAGTTTCCTGATCCATTGCAAGAAGAGCTGGCAGGCACCCAGGACGGGGAGGAGCAGCAGGAGAGACGTCACCCACCCTCTCCCTGAGAATGCCCTTCCCCTGCCGCCTCTGCTGTGCTGGGGCTGATTGTGGGTCCGGGCAACTCTGCAGGGAGTGTAGGGCGGGGGCTGCATCTTCCCTGTCTCATGCCTTGGTCCCTGCGCAGGCTCCCTGCAGGGTTGACTCACGGAGGTGCCTACCAGCTAGGAGAGAGCCGTGTTCCCCCCAGGCTTGTGAGCCACCCCACTCCCATTCCTGTTATTAGCTGCCATTCATTACATTACGGAGGCAGCGCCTAGAGGCCCTCCCCAGGCCGGGACCACATGGTGCTCAGTGCTGCACAGACCCAGGAAATGGCAGTGTCAGCCCCCTGGAGCCCACTGTCGAAGCCAACCAGATGTAACAGGGGGATGAGACAAGTCGGGTGCAGAGAGTAGAAGTGGTCTCTGCTTACAATCATTGTCTGGGGAAGGAGGGGCACGTCACCAAGGATGTATACATGGGAATAGCATGAGCGTGTAAGGACAAAATCAGGAAAGACAAGGCCAGGAATGAGTTACAACTGGCAAGAAATGTGAGAGACAAGGAGAATGGGGTCTTAAAAATATCAGACACAAAAGAAAGATCAGGGAAGGTGTGGGCAGGGGCAGCAGGTTTGTATAATTTTTGGTAGTGCTCAGAACGAGTCCAAGTCACACCTCCCCCTCCCTCCCCCCCACATACCTCCCTAAGGATCTGGGAGGAAGTTTGGATGCGGGAGGGGGGAAGGGTCAGGCTCTGGGAGGGCATTTGGGTGTGAGCTCTAGGCTGGGGCAGGGGGTTGGGCTGTGGGGGGGCTCTGGGAGGGAGTTTGGGTGTGGGGTCTGGGCTGGGGCAGGCGGTTGGGGTGTGGGAGGGGAGGTGGGGGGTGGGCTCTAAGAGGGAGTTGGGGTGCGGGGTGTGGACTGGGGCAGGTGGTTGGGGTGCAGGGGACGGGCTCTGAGAGGGAGTTGGGGTGTGGAGTCTGGGCTGGGGAAAGGGGTTGGGGTGCAGGGAGTGAGGGCTCTGGCTGGGGGCACAGGCTCTGGGATGGGGTGGGGCCGGGGATGAGGGGCTTGGGGTGAAGACAGGCTGCCTTGGGGCTAGGGCCAGAGAGGAGGATTCCCCCCAACCCTCTCCCCTCTGGCAGCAGCGAGCTCTGGGGGAGGGAACCCCACTCTTCCCTCCCTCTTCCCCTCCCACCCCCGGCAGCACACTCACCTCACACCACTGTCACTGCACATGCTCCTAGGGCCCCTCTCAGGTCCAGGAAGCCCCCTCACCTCCCCTGTGGTGGGTGCCAGGGGGGGCTGCCATCACGTGTGGCCTCCTCCCCTGCTGCTGCCCCTCACTGTTGCCTCACGGGGGATGGGACTGCCCCTTGCCCAGCGTGGGGCAGGAGCAGTGGGAAAAGGAGGAGCTGGGGAACTATAGATCAGGCAGCCTGACCTTGATACCTGGGAAGCTACTACAACAATGTATAATGCATTGAATTTGAAAATAACTGGAGGATATAGGGGTGATCACTAGCAATCAGCATGGATTTACTAAAAACTAACAATGCCAAACCATCTTGATTTCCTTCTTTGACAAGGCAACTGGTTTGGTGGCTAAGGACATAATATACCCGGACTTTAAGGATCATAAATGATCTGGATGAAGGGATAAATGATCTGGAGGATGGTGTGGATTTCACCCTCAGCAAGTTTGCAGATGACACTAAACTGGGAGGAGAGGTAGATACGCTGGAGGGTAGGGATAGGATACAAAAGGCCCTAGACAAATTAGAAGATTGGGCCAAAAGAAATCTGATGAGGTTCAACAAGGAGAAGTACAAAGTCCTGCACTTAGAACAGAAGAATCCCATGCACCCCTACAGACCAGGGACCGAATGGCTCGGCAGCAGTTCTGCAGAAAAGGACCTAGGGGTTACAGTGGATGAGAAGCTGGATATGAGTCACCAGTGTGCCATTGTTGCCAAGAAGGCTAATGGCATTTTGGGCTGTATAAGTAGGTGTATTGCCAGCAGATCGTGGGACGTGATCGTTCCCCTCTATTCGACATTGGTGAGGCCTCATCTGGAGTGGTGTGTCGAGTTTTGGGCCCAACACTACAAGAAGGATGTGGAAAAATTGGAGAGAGTCCAGCGAAGGGCAACAAAAATGATTAGGGGACTGGAACACATGACATATGAGGAGAGGCTGAGGGAACTGGGATTGTTTAGTCTGCGGAAGAGAAGAATGAGGGGGGATTTGCTAGCTGCTTTCAACTACCTGAAAGGGGGTTCCAAAGAGCATGGATCTAGACTGTTCTCAATGGTAGCAGATGACAGAATGAGGAGTAATGGGCTCAAGTTGCAGTGGGGGAGGTTTAGGTGGGATATTAGGAAAAACTTTTTCACTAGGAGGGTGGTGAAACACTGGAATGCATTACCTAGGGAGGTGGTGGAATCTCCTTCCTTTGAGGTTTTTAAGGTCAGGCTTGACAAAGCCCTCGCTGGGATGATTTAGTTGGGGATTGGTCCTGCTTTGAGCAGGGGGTTGGATTAGATGACCTCCTGAGGTCCCTTCCAACCCTTATATTCTATGATGGATTGCACCCTCAGTAAGTTCACGGATGACACTAAGCTGGGGGAAGAGGTAGATATGCTGGAGGGTAGGGATAAGGTCCAGCGTGACCTAGACAAATTGGAGGATTGGGCCAAAAGAAATCTGATGAGGTTCAACAAGGACAAGTGCAGACTTCTGCACTTAGGACGGAAGAATCCCATGCACCGCAAGAGGCTGGGGACCGACTGGCTAAGCAGCAGTTCTGCAGAAAAGGTCCTAGGGGTTACAGTGGACGAGAAGCTGGATATGAGTCAACAGTGTGCCCTTGTTGCCAAGAAGGCTAATGGCATTTTGGGCTGTATAAGTAGGGGTATTCCCAGCAGATCGAGGGACGTGATCGTTCCCCTCTATTCGACATTGGTGAGGCCTCATCTGGAGGACTGTGTCCAGTTTTGGGCCCCACACTACAAGAAGGATGTGGAAAAATTGGAAAGCGTCCAGCGGAGGGCAACAAAAATGATTAGGGGACTGGAACACATGACATATGAGGAGTGGCTGAGGGAACTGGGTTTGTTTAATCTGCAGAAGAGAAGTATGAGGGGGGATTTGCTAGCTGCTTCCAACTACCTGAAAGGGGGTTCCAAAGAGGATGGATCTAGACTGTTCTCAGTGGTAGCAGATGACAGAACGAGGAGTAATGGTCTCAAGTTGCAGTGGGGGAAGTCTAGGTTGCATATGAGGAAACATTATTTCACTAGGAGGGTGGTGAAGCACTGGAATGGGTTCCCTAGGGAGATGGTGGAATCTCCATCCTTAGAGCTTTTTAAGACCCGTCTTGACAAAGCCCTGGCTGGGATGGTTTAGTTGGTGTTGGTCCTGCTTTGAGCAGGGGGTTGGACTAGATGACCTCCTGAGGTGTCTTCCAACCCTAATCTTCTATAATTCGATGATTTAGCAAGGCTTTGGACACAGTCCCACATGATATTTTCATAAGTAAGCTGGAGAAATGCGGGCTCAGTAGACCTACCATTAAGTGGATACATAATCGTAAAATCTTAGGTTTAGAGAGGACTGCAAGGGTCATCTAGTCTAACCCCCTGCCAAGATGCAGGATTTCTTGTGTCTAAACCATCCAGGACAGATGGCTCCAGCCTCTTTTGGAAAACCTCCAGAAAAGGAGCTTCTGCAACCTCCCTAGGCATCTGGTCTTACAGTTAGGAAATGTTTCCTTTAATCTAAATCTGCTGTGCTGTAGTTTGAACCCATTGCCCCTTGTCCTGCTCTCTGTGGCAAGAGAGAACAACTTTTCTCCATCTTTTTTAGTATTTCAAGTATTTGAAGACCGCTATCATTGCACCCCCATAATCTCCTCTTTTCCAAACTAAATATACCCAGATCCTGCAGCTTTTGCTCATACAGCTTGCATTCCACCCCTTTGATCATCTTTGCTGCTCACCTCTGGAGGCTTTCCAGTTTCTCTATATCCTTTCTATACAGCAGTGAGCAAAACTGGACACAGTACTCCAGAAGTCACCTACTACAGGACAGGCCTAACAAAGAAAATAACAGAACGCCACTAGCCGTCACCTTCAGCCCCCAACTAAAACCCCTCCAACGCATTATTAAGGATCTACAACCTATCCTGAAGGATGACCCAACACTCTCACAAATCTTGGGAGACAGGCCAGTCCTTGCCTACAGACAGCCCCCCAACCTGAAGCAAATACTATCCATTCTATTCAGCACAGCTTAATTTCTCAGCCATTTAAAGAAATCATAATCTAATGCATATCTAGCTAGATTAATTACTAAATTCTAAGACTCCATTCCTGTTCTGTCCTCGGCAAAAGCATCACACAGACAGTCTCTTTGTTTTTCCCTCCCCCCAGCTTTTGAAAGTATCTTGTCTCCTCATTGGTCATTTTGGTCAGGTGCCAGCGAGGTTATCCTAGCTTCTTAACCCTTAACATTCATAAACCAGTCGGAGAACACTTCAATCTCTCTGGTCACGCAATCACAGACATGAAGGTCGCTATCTTAAAACAAAAAAACTTCAAATCCAGACTCCAGCGAGAAACTGCTGAATTGGAATTCATTTGCAAATTGGATACTATTAATTTAGGCTTAAATAGAGACTGGGAGTGGCTAAGTCATTATGCAAGGTAGCCTATTTCCCCTTGTTTTTTCCTACCCCCCTCCCCGCCCCCAGATGTTCTGGTTAAACTTGGATTTAAACTTGGAGAGTGGTCACTTTGGATGAGCTATTACCAGCAGGAGAGTGAGTTTGTGTGTTTTTTGGAGGGGGGTGAGGGGGTGAGAGAACCTGGATTTGTGCAGGAAACGGCCCACCTTGATTATCATGCACATTGTGTAGAGAGTTGTCACTTTGGATGGGCTATTACCAGCAGGAGAGTGAGTTTGTGTGTGTGGGGGGGTGGAAGGTGAGAAAACCTGGATTTGTGCTGGAAATGGCCCAACTTGATGATCACTTTAGATAAGCTATTACCAGCAGGACAGTGGGATGGGAGGAGGTATTGTTTCATGATCTCTGTATGTATATAAAGTCTGCTGCAGTTTCCACGGTATGCATCCGATGAAGTGAGCTGTAGCTCACGAAAGCTCATGCTCAAACAAATTGGTTAGTCTCTAAGGTGCCACAAGTACTCCTTTTCTTTTTGCGAATACAGACTAACACGGCTGTTACTCTGAAACCTCCAGTGCTAGGCAATAAAGAAAGGGAGGAAAAAAGGCAGCGGGGGGGGGGAGGGGAAGGGTTGTTAGTGAGTCACAGATTGTCTCTGTTCAGTCCAGGATTTTTAGTGTCTGGCAAACTTATGAATTTAAGTTTCCAGGCTCGCCTTTTGAAGGTGTTGTGCAGATTTCCTTTGAGACTGAGAGTCAGATTGAGTGATTGTTTCGTGCAAAGTGTTCGCCCACACGTATTAGGGTGCTTTTGTCCTTTCTCATTTCCCTATGTGAGTTCCTTTGAGCATGTAGTGACTGCCTGCTTTCACGCACATAGTTATTATTGGGCACATATACACTAGATGAGGTACAACACACAGGACCCAGGGATCTTGAAAGGTGTGTTGTGAGGGGTGTTGATCACTGTGCCAGTGGAGCTATGTCTGCAGGTTTTGCATCTGTTGTTCTGGCAGAATCTGGTGCCACTTGGAGTCAGTGTGTCCCAGAGTGGAAAAAAAAAATCAATGATTTAAAAAATAAAAATAAAAAAATTCGGATTTTTTATTTAAATTGGATTTTTTTTTACTTACATCGGATTTGATATAATGCTTTTTGAGGAAAAAAACCTATCTAAAGATAGTTTTAATTAAGATACATTATAGCTCAAAGATATCTTATCATGGAACAGGGATTATAAATTCTAATTCTATAGAATGAGACAATATATTAATGTAATGTTTAAGAAAAGTTTTGTAAATGAGTTCCAATAGTTCATGGATTAGGGACCCAATCTGATGGGGTTGCAGGGGCTTCGGTATAGATTATTTAGGTTAATCTTTCTATCTACCCAGTGGGACTCAGTGCTCAGCCTAGAAGACACCATAACAGATGCTTAGTTTTGCAGTACTCAAACTGTGGATTTGTGTCTCCAGAGGTAACGTTTGTTAACCACAAAAATGTTTTAAAATAAATAAATAAATATATAGAGGTGAGAAATAACAGACCTCAACCCTATTGTCCCTCTGCAAATTTGTGTACACAGGTCAATCCCTTACCTCTCTCTAAAAGTGCAAAGTTTCAAAAAGTTCAATGAATAGAAGATTGTTGGGGCGGAATAGATCTGGACAAGGATAAGAAGTCTGGAGATAAATGTGAGAAGTGAGGGACATATGCTTTTTTGTTAAAATATTATATGTTTGCTGTTGAAGAAAAAAATCCAGAATACTTAACATTGTTGTTTTAGTTAAATAAAACAATTTAAATATCTGTCTGGTGATGTTCTCCTCCTAATACAGCATGGCAAGAAAATCCTCCAAATATTAATGATTAACCTGTTGAATTGGAGATAGTGCACCTCCCAATGACTTCATAAATATCTGTTTCAATTACCTTTGGTAAGTGAAATATCCAAACAATCATTCATTTTCTGATATAGCTGTAAAACTTATCTGAAAAGTTTTCAAAATAAATCACTGTTTAAAAATGTATAGTATGTACCTTCTAAAAATGAAACCTACATCTGTCTCTGTGTTGTGAAGAATATGTATTAAGGTTATAACTACCAACAAGAATGCACTTTTATGTAGAAAACCATGATTAAAACGAGTCTTCCTGACTAGTGATTTAAATCATGAGGTGTGTCCTGGTCTGTGGGGTGCTTGCTTCTTATGATGGGCTTGGAGAGGCCTGGGGGCTTGTTTGAAGGCCAGCAGAAGTGCAAGTTTTCTCCCACCTCCCTGCTGGTGCGTGTTTTTCTCCCACTCCCCTCATTGCGGATGTGCCCCATTCCTAGGGGAGCTCAGTCTATGTGGCTCATTCATTCCTTGGAGCCTCTGCCAGCATAGCCATGAGCCAATGAGAGCCTCCTAGCCACCATAGCCATAGCGTAGGAGACTGAGCTGCATGGGTGGTGGCTTGTGAACAGCTATCCGGTATGAGGTTTGCGCAAAGTCATCTGAATAGGCACAGCCTGGGGACACCAATAATCACAGAAGGGACCTCAAGGGTCATCTAGTCTAATCCCCTGCCAAGATGCAGGATTTGTTGTGTCTAAACCACCCAAGACAGAGGGCCTCTTTTTGAAAACCTCCAGTGAAAGAGATTCCACGACTTTCCTAGGCGTCTGCTCCACAGTCCTACTGGATTTACAGTTAGGAAGTTTTTCCTGAGATTTACTCTAAATCTGCAAAAAGAAAAGGAGGACTTGTGGCACCTTAGAGACTAACCAATTTATTTGAGCATGAGCTTTTGTGAGCTACAGCTCACTTCATCAGATGCATCTGATGAAGTGAGCTGTAGCTCACGAAAGCTCATGCTCAAATAAATTGGTTAGTCTCTAAGGTGCCACAAGTCCTCCTTTTCTTTTTGCGAATACAGACTAACACGGCTGTTACTCTGAACTCTAAATCTGGTATGCTGTAATAAACGATACTTGTCACTTTACAGCCAAAGGTCCCAAAGCACTTTGCAAAGGGGGATCATTGTGGTTAGAGCTGCTCAGAAACTACATATATTCCACCTGGCCTTTTTTTTTTTTTTTTTTTTTTTAAATTTCCCCCTAAATATTCTCATTTTGGTAAAAATGTTTGGTTTCTGAAAATCAAAACCAAAACCTTTTGACTGAAAAGTGGAAATTTTTACCACAAGCTTTTCAGTTTACATTGGAAAATTTTGAAAAAAATGAAAATTTTTTATGAAAAGCCATTTGTTGCGGGAAAAAATGTTCTAATGACCGGTTCTAACGGTTATCCCCATTTATGGAGGAGGAGCTACCCCGTTCAGAGCCAGTATTGAACTGGATCAGTGCCCTTGAATGGGCACAGGCAGCGAGGAGAGACGTACAGCTGGAAGGAGAAGGCGGGAGCCGTCAGCCCACGTCCAGTTCCCGATGTCGTCGTAGTTCAGCCCTGTCCAGAAATTGAAGCTGAACTGCTGTCCCCGGTACACGGACACGCGTTTGGAGATCTCATTTTTCAAGAACGCCTGCTCCGAACAGCAAAGGACAACAATCAATCCCCGAATAATCGTCTTTTCCCCTTTGAAAGCATCTGGGTGAGAACAGGGGCTGAGTCCCTCTGGAAATCAGGCCAACGATTTAATTGTCTAAACTATGGGTAGAGGTGTCTGACTCTGTAGGCCTCCGTGATTGATAACATTGGCCTAAGTGACCCTCCCAGGGTCACGTACTGAACCAATGGAACAGACCCCAGATTTCCTGGCTCCTAGTTCCTGACTTAACCCCCAAACCATCCTACCCCTCTGTGCTGTTTCCAAACAAGAGTTCCACATAGATTATTCTTGGCAAGGAGGAATAAAAGCAGGAACCAAGGGCCCAAGAACTGCCAAACCAGAGCACAGCGATGGCCTATCTCATGCAGTAGCTCACCGCCATGAGGGGCCACTGCTGGATGCTTCACCACGAGGTAGGAAAAGACCCATAATGCATCTTGCCCACTGTACAATACAGCAGCATGGAGGTCATTCCTCCATGACTCCCCAGTTAGCTGATTTGTTTATGCCCTGAAGCACAGGGATCAATGGCCCTAGCTCTCTTATTCGAGCTCACGTTGTTAAATGCTCTTCTTATTCAGGCAGAAATTGGATCCCTTCCTAAATCTCTCTAAATTATTTGCCTCAGTATCCTGCAGAAGTGAGTTCCATAGATAGTTAGCTTGACTTTTTCACTTGCTTGCTAATTCACAAAGTTCAGTCATTTGCAATGGGTCTGCCAGTCACTAATGCTAACTAATAAGACCTAACTGTTCTTTAAATGCACTTTGTGCTCTTTAAAGGATCTACAATGACAGAAGCAGAAACTGAACTCCGAGGGCAAGCTCCCTTCTCCTCGTGCCCTGCATGATGACTTCTATAGGAGAAGAGGTATTATCTCCCATAGCCTGTTCCATCCTTGGACTCTAACGAGGATGACAACAAGCAGGCCAGTTAACACTCACTGGGAACTCAATGGAAGATGTCACTACGGACTTGGGTCTGGGCTGGAACTGGTGCATTGGAGATGACAGGCCTCATGTCCTAGCCAGTCATCCCCCCCCTTCGCTCCCCCCAGACTGCCACAGATACTTTGTCTATGCTGGCAAGTGAAAGACAAAACTTCTGTCATTCAGAGGTGTTAAAAAAATACCCCCCCCCCGAGAAAGACAAAAGTTTTGCAGACGACAAGTTATGGTGCGAACAGCACGTTGTGGGCAGGAGCGCTCTCCTGGTGACAACACAAATGCTACTCATTGGGGGCGGAAGTTTTCTGTCGGCAGGAGAGCTCTCTCCTGCCGACAAACAGTGGCTACACTGCGTGTTGCCAAAAGCTGAGTAGTGTAAACATAGAGTCAGTGTGTATGCAATTGTCTTATCAGCAACCAATATCAATAAAGAAGAGAAGAGGAGGCGGCTCTGTACCAGCTCCTTCTTTGTGTCTATCTTCACCAGACTGGCCGACATTGCAGTACAAGCATCTAAGCTGTTATGCCAGGATTTCGCATTCTTAGAAAAGGAGTAACAGCTGGCTGCCTGCTGGTCCCAGTCCACCTCACACATGCTGCAGTTGTCCTCTTGAAGAAAAGGAAAAACAGACAGACTTTCAATCCTCGTTCTCCAAGATCATTTTGTTACCGGAGCTCTGCACTGCTGGGTGTGAAGGATGATGGGAAATTCCCCTTGCTCAGAATTCTGAACTGCTGACCCATCCCTGCACACGTCTTCTCACCCTGAGCAGTTCAGCTGGCCCTACTGCCTTTGACCATCAGCTCCTTTCTTCAAGCAATAAGTAGGATGCATAGTAAACTGGTATCATGAGTTCTCATCTCAGTGAGGAGGGTGGGTCAGGAGTGAGGGACAGTTATAGCCCATCTTCTGAGAACAGGAGTTATAGGGAGATGGAGACAAGAATTAGTAGGCACTGAGTTCCCATGGTGATGAACACAGTAAAAGGAAGACAGATCAGATAAAGATCTGGAACAGAGAGAATAAATAAGGATGGAAGGAAAGATAGAGAAGAATATAGGGAGAGAGTGAGAGCTTAGAGAAGGATCCAGGGAGGCGGGGAGGGATCAGAGATAGGTAGGAGTATAGGTAAAGGAGAGATTAGCTGAGGGTGTAAGGGGGAGAGGGAGGAACTGGTGGATGGGTGGAGTTTTTTCCTCAGAGGCTCTAGCTGTAATTCCTTACCCTTGCCAGTTGTCAGCTGCTGCAGAGTGTCCAAGAGGACTATGTTTTCCATTTCAGTGACCTCCAGCTGTTGCTCTGATTTCTGGGACAGCTGGTAAACTTTAAAGACACAAGAAAAATCATAAGACAATGGAGTGCTCAGAGCCAGTGCATTGCTCCAGCACTGATCATCCTGGGGTGTTTTACAGCATGAGATGGACTGTGAGCATGTCGGGGTACAGTACCACCTACTGACTGACATGGAATGTGAGGCATGGGTTTCCTCTTGCTTGCTCCAATTTTACACTAGTCAAATTTCACTGATATCAGAGAAGTCGTTCCTTATTCACCCCAGGGTGAATGAGAGGGAAATCAGCACCACTGTTTTGAAACTGGCTTCTCTACAGAAAATATCAGAGATGGGCGCTCCCTGCATTTTATCGACAAATAATCCAAACAAATGCTTGGAACTTGCATATCGTACATTTCAGATGGGGCTGACAAATGTTAACTCATTACATGACAGATGACAGAGACCTATTTGGCCACCGGATCCATCCCCCCTCCCAGTAACAGAACCATCAATATTTACATTGGGGATATTCCAAATGTACTCAAGGCTGTATGTTTGTAGAGGGAGATCAGCAACATCCCACAACCCAGAGGTCATGGGTCAAATCCTTTTTATGCTTATCTGTACCTAAGCAGGTATTTATACAGCCAGAGTCACCACAGGACCAGAGTGCCTCTACTTATACAGCCCAAAATGCCATTGGCCGTCCTGGCAACAAGGGCGCACTGCTGACTCCTATCCAGCTTCTCGTCCACTGTCGCCCCTAGGTCCTTTTCCGCAGAACTGCCGCCGAGCCATTTCATCCCTAGTCTGTAGCGGTGCATGGGATTCTTCCGTCCTAAGTGCAGGACTCCGCACTTGTCCTTGTTGAACCTCATCAGATTTCTTTTGGCCCAATCCTCTAATTTGTCTAGGGCCCTCTGTATCCTATCCCCACCCTCCAGCGTATCTACCTCTCCTCCCAGTTTAGTGTCATCTGCAAACATGCTGAGGGTGCAATCCACACCATCCTCCAGATCGTTAATGAAGATATTGAACAAAACAGGCCCCAGGACCGACCCTTGGGGCACTCCGCTTGATACCGGCTGCCAACTAGATATGGAGCCATTGATCACTACCTGTTGAGCCTGAAGATCTAGCCAGCTTTCTATGCACCTTATCGTCCATTCATCCAGCCCATACTACTTTAACTTGCTGGCAAGAATACTGTGAGAGACCGAGTCAAAAGCTTTGCTGAAGTCAAGGAATAACACATCAGCTGCTTTCCCCTCATCCACAGAGCCAGTTATCTTGTCGTAGAAGGCAATTAGATTAGTCAGGCATGACTTGCCCTTGGTGAATCCATGCTGACTGTTCCTGATCACTTTCCTCTCCTCTAAGTGCTTCAGAATCGATTCCTTGAGGACCTGTTCCAGGATTTTTCCTGGGACTGAGGTGAGGCTGAGTAGCCTGTAGTTCCCCGGATCCTCCTCCTTTCCTTTTTTAAAGATGGGCACTACATTAGCCTTTTTCCAGTCATCCTCTGGACTTCCCCCAATCGCCATGAGTTTTCAAAGATAATGGCTCTGCAATCACACCAGCCAATTCCCTCAGCACCCTTGGATGCATTGAATCTGGGCCCATGGGCTTGTGCTCATCCAGCTTTTCTAAATAGTCCCAAAACTCTTCTTTCGCCACAGAGGAATGGTCACCTCCTCCCCATGCTGTGCTGCCCAGTGCAGTAGTCTGGGAGCTGACCTTGTTCGTGAAGACAGAGGCAAAAAAAGCATTGAGTACATTAACTTTTTCCACATCCTCTGTCACTAGGTTGCCTCCCCCATTCAGTAAAGGGCCCATACTTTCCTTGACTTTCTTCTTGTTGCTAACATACCTGAAGAAACCCTTCTTGTTACTTTTAACATCTCTTGCTAGCTGCAACTCCAAATGTGATTTGGCCCTCCTGATTTCACTCCTGCATGCTTGAGCAATATTTTTATACTCCTCCCTGGTCACTTGTCCAATCTTCCACTTCTTGTAAGCTTCTTTTTTGTGTTTAAGATCAGCAAGGGTTTCACTGTTAAGCCAAGCTGGTCGCCTGCCATATTTACTATTCTTTCTACGCATCGGGATGGTTTGTTCCTGTAACCTCAATAAGGATTCTTTAAAATACAGCCCGCTCTCCTGGACTCCTTTCCCCCTCATGTTATTCTCCCAGGGAATCCTGCCCATCAGTTCCCTGAGGGAGTCAAAGTCTGCTTTTCTGAAGTCCAGGGTCTATGTTCTGCTGCTCTCCTTTCTTCCTTGTGTCAGGATCCTGAACTCTACAATCTCATTGTCACTGCCTCCCAGGTTCCCATCCACTTTACCTTCCCCTACTAATTCTTCCCGGTTTGTGAGCAGCAGGTCAAGAACAGCTCTGCCCCTACTTGGTTCCTCCAGCACTTGCACCAGGAAATTGTCCCCTATACTTTCAAAAAACTTTCTGGATTGTCTCTGCATGCTGTATTGCTCTCCCAGCAGATATCAGGGTGATTGAAGTCTCCCAGGAGAACCAGGGTCTGCAATCTAGTAACTTCCCTTAGTTGCCGGAAGAAAGCCTCATCCACCTCATCCCCCTGGTACGGTGGTCTATAGCAGACTCCCACCACGACATCACACTTGTTGCTCACACTTCTAAACTTAATCCAGAGACTCTCACGTTTTTCTGCAGTTTCATACCGGAGCTCTGAGCAGTCATACTGCTCTCTTACATACAATGCAACTCCCCCACCTTTTCTGCCCTGCCTGTCCTTCCTGAACAGTTTATATCCATCCATGACAGTGCTCCAGTCATGTGAGTTATCTCATCGAGTCTCTGTTATTCCAGTCACATCATAATTCCTTGACTGTGCCAGGACTTCCAGTTCTCCCTGCTTGTTTCCCAGGCTTCTTGCATTTGTGTATAGGCACTTAAGATAAATCGCTGATCATCCCTCCTTCTCAGTATGAGACAGGAGCCCTCCCCTCTCGTGCTCTCCTGCTCGTGCTTCCTCCCGGTACCCACTTCCCCACTTAACTCAGGGCTTTGGTCTCCTTCCCCCATCCATCACCATGGTATCTAGGCACCTACAGTTACCATTCCAATGACCACGGAAATAACCTCTGACTTCTGATGGTCCAGGAGGAGTTCTGAGCTGGTCTGTAAAACCAGAATCCCCCATTGTGGCACCTTTGGTCTATCCAGAGGGCCCTGATCTACCATGAACCTCACAATACAACAGCTAATGTCCCAGCTCTGATTCCCCATGCGAGGTCCTGAGTGTCTCTCCACCTGCACTTCATTGTGCCTATGACTGTACCTCTGTACTGATTGAGGGGGTCACGATTATACATGTTAAAAGATAGATGTCACTCTGCACCCCATTTATAGCCACGTCTGCAGGTCGGATCAGTCTAGGTGGATGTTTTCCAGGGCAGAACCGTAGGTAGAAGTCTCACTCCAAGAGGCGGGTCTTGTACTGGGCATTAAAATGGCAGGACTCAGGCCTAATCTGATCCCCAGTGCCAATGAAGATATTCTGGCCCTGCCTCCCTTGAGTTTCAGTCTACAGGACAATTAGAGGGCCAGGCCAGAGGGTCAATTCCTTAGAAGCCCTACCCATCTCACCAACTGGAACATAGAGCTAGGACTGATTCCTGGCTTCCAGGTTCACAGACAGGGACATCAGAGGCCACAGAGCTTGCTAGAGCCTGAGGGGCTCATTGGCATGAGGGGTCACAGATGAGGTGGTGAATGTTACTCCCGTGAGGGCCCCACAAACTGTCAGTTCCTCCTATTCTACAGTTCTACAACCTATCCTAAAGGATGACCCAACACTCTCACAAATCTTGGGAGACAGGCCAGTCCTTGCCTACAGACAGCCCCGCAACCTGAAGCAAATACTCACCAACAACCACATACCACACAACAGAACCACTAACCCAGGAACTTATCCTTGCAACAAAGCCCGTTGCCAATTGTGCCCACATATCTATTCAGGGGACACCATCACAGGGCCTAATAACATCAGCCACACTATCAGAGGCTCGTTCACCTGCACATCCACCAATGTGATTTATGCCATCATGTGCCAGCAATGCCCCTCTGCCATGTACATTGGTCAAACTGGACAGTCTCTACGTAAAAGAATAAATGGACACAAATCAGATGTCAAGAATTATAACATTCATAAACCAGTCGGAGAACACTTCAATCTCTCTGGTCACGCAATCACAGACATGAAGGTCGCTATCTTAAAACAAAAAAACTTCAAATCCAGACTCCAGCGAGAAACTGCTGAATTGGAATTCATTTGCAAATTGGATACTATTAATTTAGGCTTAAATAGAGACTGGGAGTGGCTAAGTCATTATGCAAGGTAGCCTATTTCCTCTTGTTTTTTCCTACCCCCCCCCCCGATGTTCTGGTTTAACTTGGATTTAAACTTGGAGAGTGGCCAGTTTGGATGAGCTATTACCAGCAGGAGAGTGAGTTTGTGTGTGTATGGGGGTGGGTTTTTGGAGGGGGGTGAGGGAGTGAGAGAACCTGGATTTGTGCAGGAAATGGCCTAACTTCATTATCATGCACATTGTGTAAAGAGTTGTCACTTTGGATGGGCTATCACCAGCAGGAGAGTGAATTTGTGTGGGGGGGTGGAGGGTGAGAAAACCTGGATTTGTGCTGGAAATGGCTTTTAGATAAGCTATTACCAGCAGGACAGTGGGGTGGGAGGAGGTATTGTTTCATATTCTCTGTGTATATATAGAGTCTGCTGCAGTTTCCACGGTATGCATCTGATGAAGTGAGCTGTAGCTCACGAAAGCTCATGCTCAAATAAATTCGTTAGTCTCTAAGGTGCCACAAGTACTCCTTTTAGTTCCTCCTCTGTTTCTAACTCAGTCCATCGTTCATTGTCACCTGTAAGTGTCCTGCGGGGGGAGGACTGTGCAGCGTACAAGTGACGGGGCTTGAGCCATGTCTCACAAGTAACTGATAAATCCCCAGCCCCATGGAAAGCAGCAGCTGGAAGGTTGAGTAAGAAAGATGGGGCTGAATAATCACTTTACATTACAGATTAACAAGTGAAATGCAAAAAAGACAGTGGTCAAATATTCTGTTCTCTATTTGGGAAAATTCAGATAATATAGTCTGATGATGATGAGTAAATACTTTGCATTCCAACAGTAACTCAGGAGGATGTTAAATAGTAGCTACTAATGTCAGACATTCTAAAATGAGCAGGTCTGGATTACTTGGATCAAATGGGTTTAGAAGAGCAAGCTCTGGACCATTAATGTTGATTCTCAATAAGTCTTGGAATACTGGGCAAGTTCTAGAGAACTGGAAGAAAATGAAGGTTGTGCCAATATTTAAAATGGGTAAATGGGATGATCCGGGTAATTATATTGCCCTGTCAACTTGATGTCAATCCTGGTCAAAATAAAAGAATGGCTGATGGAGGACTGAATAGTTATGGATCAATGTCCTATCAGATAAAGCATAAGATGAGTGTTAGTTGGTGTCTGCTACAGACCAGCAAATCACATTAGGGAGAAGAGGATGACTGGATCCTCACATACCTAACTATAATATGTAGGGGAGAAAAAGCTGTGTGATCACCGGGGACTTCAATTTCAGTGACATGTGTTGGCGGTCTGATGCTAAAACATCACTGGATCAGTACTAAAACATTACTGGATTTCTAAATAATATAGATGACAATTTTCTAAGTAAAAAAGTGTTGCAGCCAACACAGAAGCAGTCTGTATTTGTCTTGACAGATAAAGATGAACTGATCACAGAAATAAAAATTAGTAGTTGATTACACACAAGTGATCATGACCTGATCAAATTTATAATGTGCAAACAGAATAATGTCCAAACCAGTAATATAGATACTTAGTGCTTCAAAAGGGCCAATTTCACAAAACTGAAAATAATTATGAGCCAAATCAGCTGGGAGGAAGAACCTAATAAAAAAATGTGAATGGTAATAGGGAAGTGTTTAAGAACACTTTACTACATGCCCCAAAATCACTATGCCACAATCAGGGAAGAAGGCCATGCTGGTTAAAACACCAGCCTTTTTTAGAGAGGTTATGAAGGCAGCTATAAAAACCTTCAATACATAATAAGCAGAAGAAAAGGGAAGTCAACAATAATGAATATAAATCATAAATTAGGAACTGTAGAAAACTGAAAAGGGAAGCAAAGGGGCACCAGGAGACATCAATGGTCAGCATAATTAAGTACAATAGAACTTTTAAAAATATATTTGTAACAAAAAGTATCCTAACAATGGGATTGGTCTATTACTAGACTGAAATGATAGAATTAATAATGCAGAAAAGGCAGAAGTGTTCAGTAAATATTTCTGTTGTATATTTGGGAAGAAATAGATGTACTCATACCAGATCATGATGATGACACTCCTTCCATTCCAGTGGTAACTCATAAGGATGTTAAATAATAGCTACTAAGACAGACATTTTTAAATCAACTGGCTGAGGAGCAGGCTGGACCATTTATGGTGATTTTCAATAATTCTTCAAACACTGGAAAAGTTCCCAAAGACAGTAAGAGAGCTAATGTTGTGCCAATATTTAAAAAAAGTAAACAGGATGGCCTGCTTAGTTATAGGCCTGTCAGTCTGATATCAATTCCAGGCAGCATAGTGGAGCAGCAGATACGGGACCCCATTAATAAAGTATTAAAGGAGGGTAATATAATTAATGCCAATCAACACAGGTTTATAGAAAACAGATCCTGTCAAATTAATTGGTATCTTTTTGTGATGAGATTACAAGTTTGATTGATAAAGGCAACAGTGTTGACATAATATATTCAGTCTTTTGTAAGGCATTTGACTTGATACTACATGACATTTTCATTAAAAATTAGAATATAAATTTAACATAGGACACATTAAATGGATTAAAAACTGGCTAAAAGATAGGTCTCAGAATGTAACTGTAAACAGAGAATCATCATCAAGCAGGTGTGTTTCTAGTGAGTTCCCGCAGGGATTGGGTTTTGGCCCTACACTATTTAACATTTTCATCAGTGGCCTGGAAGAGAATGGAAAATCACCACTGATAAAGTTTTCAAAAGACAAAAAGACTGGGGGAGCAGTAAATGAATAAGAGGACAGGTCACTGATCCAGTGTTAAGGAAAAGTTAGCACATGTGACTCCATTTTAAGTATTATTCCGGGATTTACGTTTTTCATTCCTGTAATTATTTACTCTTCTTTTTCACTATGACCTTTAAGTTTTCAACCTGTTTTCCAATCTCTCTATCTGTTGCCTGCCCGCTTGGGCCCGATCCTTTTTTTTTTTCTCTGAACTGTCCCTTCCATGAGCACCAGCTTTGTTTCACTACCAAATTAACAAGGAGGGTGGGCTTCTTAACTAGCCCCCAGCCCTCCTGGTCTTTTTTTAAAATATTTTTACTTACAAGGGCTACCCGAGTCCTCCCCACATGAGGCTTGTCACCTGGACAGAAAGCACGGCTAATTGGCAAGCAAGGAGGTGACGGGCATAAGTCAGAAAGCCGAGGGTAAGCCGGAGGAGGGGCAGAAGCAGGCATAGCACAGAGCAGGGCTGGAGACCCCTGAGATGAATAAGAAAAGGAGGAGGAAAGAGGATGTCCTTTTGCATGCACATAAGCCCAGTTGTCCCATACATACCAATAATCCATCTGGGCTGGAGCTTTGTCCTCCAGCCTCCTTTTAAGCACTGTTAATGTATCCCCAGCAAAGGACCCATCCGGTGGCCATTCAACAGATGTTTGAGTTGTTAGTGCTGGCCACTCAACCTTACATAAAATAACAGCTTTTTTTTTTGCCTAACCCATGGGTGCCAGAAATATTCCCCCAATTCTTGAGAATTTCAGCCAAAGGGGTCCCCTTACTTACACTCTGCCCAGAACCTATAACGGGCTACCAAAAGAACACAAAATGTGCCACCTTATCGCCTAAGTGACGGCTCACCCCCCCCCCCTCCTCGGAGTTCTGAAAGGTGAACTCACCCTGTGCCGGCTGGAGCTGTCCGAGAGGAGGAGTGTAGTCTCGCTTGTTGGGGCGAGCCTAGAGTCCCTTCGTGGTCGCCAAAACTGTTACGAATTACACCTTGTAGGACACGCACACAAGTGCTGCGAATTACACCTGGTAGGACACGCACACAAGTGCTACGAATTACACCTGGTAGGACACGCACACAAGTGCTACGAATTACACCTGGTAGGACACGCACACAAGTGCTACGAATTACACCTGGTAGGACACGCACACAAGTGCTACGAATTACACCTGATAGGTCACGCACAGTTCGAATCTAGGCTGAGGCACAGAAACAAAGTCCACAACTGCAGAGTTCCCAAAAGACACTAAGTTTATTACGCTCGAGCGTGGTGCCCCCCTGCTAGCCAGGAGGGGACCCTGAATGCAGATTATACAAAGGTTATATACCTTTTAGCAAAGCATGTTGCCCTCGTGCATCGGAAACCTTAGCCAATAAACAAACCCTTGTCTTATCTACCACCTATCCCTGCTTGGTGCATTCCTCATGCTATACCAGTATGTTAATTACACAGCATGGTCCTAAAGCCATGCATCAGTAACTTTTATTATCAGGATGGGAGGCCTCACATCAAGGCCAAGAGACAGGGAGTTAGAGACTGACAAAAACCAGATACTGGGAGTCAAGGCAGGCTGGAGACAAGGAGGAGGATTTTCACAGGGATTCAATATCTAAGGATTACTCCTCCTGGTGTATGATGTGCTGGCATTTAAACAATGGTGGGCCCCAAACCAAAATGGAGTCACATGTGCTAACTTTTCCTTAACACCAGAGCAAGCTGGATCATTTGGCAAGCTGGACACAAGCAAACAATATGAGTTTTAATATGGCCAAACGTAAGACCCTGACAAAGATTTCAGGGTCATGGTGGACAGTCAGCTGAACATAAGCATCCAGTGTGACACTGTGGCCAAAAGGGGCTAATGTGATTCTCTGATGTATAAACAAGTGAATTCTGAGTAGGACTGGGGAGGTTCTGTTATCTCTGTATTTGGTACTGGTGCGAGTGCTACTGCAATACTGTGCCCAGTTCTGGTGTCCAAAATTCAGAAAGGATTTTGAAAACTGGACAGGGTTCAGGAAATGAGCCAGGAGAATTATTAAAGGATTGGAAAACTTGCATTACACTGTGATAGATTTAAGGAGCTCAGTCTATTTAACTTAAGAAAGACAAGGTTAAAGGGTAACTTGATCACAGTCTATATCTACATGGGGCACAGAAATTTAATACTAGAGGGCTCTTCAATGTAGCAAAGGTATAACAAGACCCAATGTCTAGAAATAGAAGCTAGACAAATTCTGGCTAGAACCTCAGTTTTCCGACAGGGAGGGTAAACCACCATTGGCCCAACTTACCAAGGGCCATGGTGGATTTTCAATCACTGACAATTTTGAAATCAAGATTGGATTTTTTTTCTAAAAGATCTGCTGTAGTTCAAAAATAATTAATTCAGTTACTCCCGTGTTCTACAGGACATCATATCAGATGATCAGAATGGTCCTTTCTGGCTTTATAATCTATGAATTATGAAACACTCACCCTGTTGAGCCATCATGATCACCAGAATCAGCAAGATCAGGCAGATTGGCCCAAGGATGGTGGCAGAGAGCCACCATGGAGATGCACTGGGAGATGCTAACAGGAAGGAAATGGAGAACATGAACATGCACTTCCTTCTGCTTGGGATCCTCAGCTGGGAACCCTCTTCTGGAGTTAGGTGCCTAAGCCAACAGCCTAGTGGTAGGGGCTCCCACCTGGGATGTGGGTGACCCAGATTTAAATTCCTGTTCTGCCTGATTTGGAGCAGATGCTTGAAGCCAGGTGAATGCCCCAAATGCTAGGCTGTTGGCTATTCGGAGGTGAGGCTCTCCCAGTCTTGTATGTTGGAGCTATTCCATGTGGTACAAATCACTAAATATTCATTGGGCCAGGGAAAGTGAGAGACTGACTCTTGGTGGTTTGGGCACTCATTTGGGATGGGGGAGAGTCAGGTTCAGTCCCTGCTCCAATAAATAGTTATTTATTTACACAAATGGAAAGAGATTGTGAGAGCTGCTGCAACTCCCCCCCTGGATAGGCTGGTGTTTAAGGCTCTCACCTGGGATGTGGAAGACCTGGGTTCAAGAGTCTCTCACATCCCAGCCGAGTGCCCTATCCACTGGGCTACTGGGTATTCTGGGACACACACACCTGGCTGTCTTTTGTGCAGGCTCCAAGCCATAGGTATGCACTGAGGGGGATCATGCCCCACTAGTGAGACAGATGGAGGAACATGTAGTTTGAGAATCTTGTTTCAGGGCTCCCAGGGCTTTGGCTTGAGCTAGGGCTCTGAGCAGCTCATTAGCTGTGGGGCAGTGCCATGAGCTAGGCATAAGCAAAGCCAACTACCAGCAGAAACATAGGTACCTAGTAAACTTAAGTACCTACTGGGTTAGGCAGCAGCTGAGCAGTGGTTCTGAGAACATCAGGAGCACCTAAATATTGGACTCAGGTGGCTAAAAAGGTAGTTAGGCCCTAAGCCCCTTTGTGAACCTGGCCTTTCTTCTCTGTGCCTCAGCTCCCTGTCTGTAAAATGGGGATAACGATACTGCCTTTCTCCCACGTCTATTTAAGCACTTCAGATCAGAGACTCTCTCCCACTGTGTTCATACAGCAGCAGCACAGTGGGGCCCTGAGCTTGGGTAGGCCTCTAGGAGCTACGTTAATAATAACGACCTTGTCCTACACAACTAAGTTAAACAGGTTGGCAGCCAAGGTGCCCTCTTTTCATGGTCTTCCAGCACCCAGCTACCTGCTTCTTGGATGGCGCAGGGAATCCTTGTGTGCTGTGTCCTAGCTGTCCAGGTAAGGCAGCCTGCAGTCATGGAACCCAGCAAAATGGGGGTGACTTCCTGACAGAAACCTTTCCTGATCTCCCCAGACAGGGGCACCCCCATGCTATCCTCCAGCAGAAATCCTCCTTGATCACATCTCCAGGCAGCCTCCCTGCCAATTCTGGCCCTGGTCAGTGGATTAAGGAGGCAGATAGGATGCAGTGTCAACAGGAGCATAGGTCCTAGAGATCAGGGTGGGCCAGGCAGGAGTGGGGCTGGGAAGGCTGTGGGGAATCGCTCTGCAGTGAAAGAGGCAGAGGAGCTTTAGGGATCACCCCATTTCCTTTATCACGATAGAACCTCTTTCTGTTATTCTTCACCATTGTCACATGAGAAGAGGGAGGCGTTTGGCAGGTAGGGTCTGGCAAGGCTGGGCACAGACCAGGGAGGGGGTCAGGGCACCCGTCTCAGGGGCGAAGGGGGAGAAAGGAGGCTGAGTGGTTGGGTCACCCTTCCCCTTGCTGTGGGAG
Source organism: Eretmochelys imbricata (assembly GCF_965152235.1). Classification (NCBI taxonomy): domain Eukaryota; kingdom Metazoa; phylum Chordata; order Testudines; family Cheloniidae; genus Eretmochelys; species Eretmochelys imbricata. The sequence goes on from NC_135572.1 coordinate 356,637,233, forward strand.
GAGACCCCTGCACCTGCAATGACAGCAGCTGGTCCGGCTTGCGCGTTGGCTGTCCCTTCATCCTTGGACTCGTAGATGACATTTATGTCAGATGGAGTGCCCTTCACCTTCCTTTGCTGCACAGGCATGGGGGCCTGCAGGTGAGAGAACTCACCAACAGGAGAGGGTCTCACCTCAAGAGATCAAAAGTCATGCGTCAGACCCTCAAGAATCATGAAACTGGCCCAAGAAATCATGTTTTCTTAAAAAAAAATCAAATAGTGTTTTTTAGTCTGTTTCTATTCCTTTGCCAATGTATGCGACAATTTCAGGTTGAAAAGTCAACCTTTAATGCATTCAGAAATGCACGCCTCTCTTTGCCTGATCGGATGGAGACCCCGCTTAGCATCCCTCACCTCTATGTCAGGGGAACTGCCATCCATTTCCTATTGCTGTCTTCGACCCGGCACCAGCACTCAAGGATCTCAATCTATTTAGCTTAACCAGGAGAAGGTTAAGGATTGACTTGATCACAGTCTATAAACTACCTCCACAGGGGAAAAGTATTTACTAATGGGCTTTTCAATCAAGCAGACAAAGGCATAACATGATCTGATGGTTCGAAGTTGAAGCTAGAGAAATTCAGACTGGAAATAAGGGGTAAATTTTTAACAGTGGGAGTAAGTAACCATTGGAATAATTTATCAAGGGTTGTGCGGGATTCTCCATCACTGATGATTTTTAAATCAAGATTGGACGTTTTTCTCAAATATCTGCTCTAGGAATTATTGTAGGGCAGTTCTATGGCCTGTACTATACAGGGGTCAGACTAGACAATCACAGTGGTCCCTTCTGGCCTTGCAATCTATTAATCTAATGTACCAGCCACTGCCCCAGGGCTTTTCCTCTGACTGGGTCCCACATCACCACTTTCTCAACTTCCCTCTCCCCTGCCTCTTGCTGCCCCGGGACCCTCTCTCTGCTCCAGGACATATATGAAGGCAGGGCTGGTCTGCATCCTCAGCCCTAAGGTTCCTGCCCAGCTCTATCCGTGGACCCAGCCCTGACATTTGGGAGATCCAGCCTCTTGCACCATCACGGCAGTTCCTGCTGCAGGCGCCCAAATCCAGTGACTTGCGATCCATCCGTGAGAATGGTGACACTGCAACACGGCCTTTCCCTGGCTGCTCCGTGGGGACTCCCCTACCCCACAACCACCCCAGGCTGGGGGAACTGTTATCTGATCCCTCCATCTCCCACCCCAACTTTGTCCTTTGCACCTCCTCTGCTGCCCTCCCATCCCCCCTAACCCTTGTACCCCCCCTCAGCCTCCCTCCTACCCCCACATCCCCTGCCCCCTCCCTCCGCCTCCCTCCTACCCCCACATCCCCTGCCCCCTCCCTCTGCCTCCCTCCTACCCCCACATCCCCTGACCCCTCCCTCTGCCTCCCTCCTACCCCCACATCCCCTGCCCCCTCCCTCTGCCTCCCTCCTACCCCCACATCCTGTCTCCCTCCCTCCTACCCCCACATCCCTGCCCACTCCCTCCGCCTCCCTCCTACCCCACATCCCCTGCCCCCTCCCTCCGTCTCCCTCCTACCCCCACATCCCCGCCCCCTCCCTTAGCCTCCCTCCTACCCCCACATCCCCTGCCCCCTCCCTCCTACCCCCACATCCCCTGCCCCCTCCCTCAGCCTCCCTCCTATCCCCACATCCCCTGCCCCCTCCCTCCGCCTCCCTCCTACTCCCACATCCCCTGCCCACTCCCTCCGCCTCCCTCCTACCCCACATCCCCTGCCCACTCCCTCCGCCTTCCTCCTACCCCCACATCCCCTGCCCCCTCCCTCAGCCTCCCTCCTACCCCCACATCCCCTGTCCCCCTCCCTCCGCCTCCCTCCTACCCCCACATCCCCTGTCCCCCTCCCTCCGCCTCCCTCCTACCCCCACATCCCCTGTCCCCCTCCCTCAGCCTCCCTCCTACCCCCACATCCCCTGCCCCCTCCCTCCGCCTCCCTCCTACCCCCACATCCCCTGCCCCCTCCCTCAGCCTCCCTCCTACCCCCACATCCCCTGCCCCCTCCCTCCGCCTCCCTCCTACTCCCACATCCCCTGACCCCTCCCTCCGCCTCCCTCCTACCCCCACATCCCCTGCCCCCCTCCTACCCCTTCACTCTTCCCATCCACCTTTCCCAGGGTCTCTCTCTGAAGCGCCTCGCAGCCGAGTCCTGCGCCCACTCCCAGTCCGGCCCCCCGACCCACGCAGGGGAGGCCATCTTGGCTGTGGGCACGGCTTCTACCTCATGGAAAACAAGGGGAGATGGCGGCCATCTTTGCTTAGGGCAGCTCCACGGGCCCCCTGCCGCCGGCCCAGAGGGAAATGGCGGCCGCCGTGCTGGCTTCAGCCCCATGGACAGCAATGGGAGGTGGCAGCCATTTTGAATCAGGGGAAATGAGGAAGTTTTCCTCCTGTGTTCATCCAACATATTAACCCCCCCCCCCCAGGGCGCTAGAGGGGCAACAGGACCAGGAGAGGTGGCAATACGGGGTTCCCGCCTCCATGGCCCTGGCGCCATGGGACACCCCTGGCGCCACCCCCTGGCAGCCCCCAGCTGCGGGCTCACAGCCTGGCAGTGCCCCATGGCCATCGGGAGGCCGGCAGAGGGGCGCTCGCTGCCGTGGGCTATGGCAGCACACGCCCAGGCGGCCCCGGGGCTGTTCGGCGGGTGGAGCCAGCTGCCTTGAGCTCAGCCATGTGGCTGGGCCCTCTGCGTTCAGCACCCGAGGGCCAGGGGGGTCCCCCCATCGAGGACTAGGGTGTGTGGATGGAGCCAAGGGGGATCCTGCCCCAGCCAGCCAGCCAGGCGCAGGGCAGGGCAGGGGTCGAGCCCCGGGGTGACTCTCGCCAGCCAGCTGTGTGTCTGGAGCGGCCGCTCCCCTGGCTGCCATGGCCTGGCTCCGGATTTCCCCGGGCCGGGCGAGCAGAGATTCAGGCCACGTCGCTGCCTCGTTGCTCCAGGAGCATCCGGGGGGGCCATGCTGAGCCCCCCCCCACCCCCCCGCAATGGGCTGTGGCGGGCCAAGGAGGGCGGCCCCAGCTGGTAACAGAGCCATGGGGGCTGTGGTGAGCCCTGCGGGGGCAGGACGGTCCCAGCCGGCTCTGGGCGCTAAGGGGCGGCTGGGCGGGTGGCTACCCATGGGCTCCTGGCTGGGCACCACCTGGGAGGGCTCCGGGCAGCTCGGTCTCCATGGGAACCGAGGGCAGCCGCCCCCCACTGCCCCTGCCCGGCCTCGCCAGGCCCCGATCCTCAGAACAACGCAGCCCGTTGGGGGCAGCATGGCCTGGTGAGGGGAGGACGAGGTCACGAGGGGCATCGGAGGGGCAGAGGACCCCTGCTGGGTGTTTCAGGGTAAAGGGTGCCTGGTGGGTGTTGGTGGGGGGGGGGGGGTGAGGAGACGTTGTGTGGCTCCTGACATGGTCACAGCCTGAGCTCCCCCGGTTCCCACCCACGCACCACTGTCCCCATCCCTTTCTGAGGAGCCCCTGTGCTGGGTTGTTCCTGGTTTCAGCTCCTGCCACTTAAGAGGCCAAATAGGGAGAAAATGCTGTCGAAACAGGCAAAAATCAAACCTGCCCCAGTGGCTGAGGGGGCTGCCCAGGAGGGGGAAGCTGGGCCAGAGGCTCCCAAGAAAGAGGAGGCCAGCCAAGAACGCCCAAAGAGTGGGGAATCTGGGCAGGAGGCCCCCAAGAAAGGAAAGGCCAGCCCAGAGGCCCCCCAAAAGGGAGAACCCAGGCAAGAGGCCCCCAAGAAGGAAGAAGCCAGGCAGCAGGTCCCCAAGAAGGGAGAGATCATCCCAGAGACCCACAAGAAGGGAAAAGCCAGGCAGGAGGCCCCCAAGAATGGGGAAGGCAAACAGGAGATGCCCCAGGAGGGAGGGGCCAGCCAAGAGGCCCCCAAGAAGCCCGTCTTCCCCTTTGGCAGTAAGTATGTGAAGAGCATGGGGATTTTACATCACAGCAGCAACTCCCATGAGGACTCTGGCCTGGTCTACACTAGAAAATTCAGTCAGCTTAACTATGTCACTCAGGGATGTGAAAAATCCCCACCTCTGTGTGGCGTAGTTAAGCCGACCTAACCCCCAGTGTAGACAGCACTAGGCTGATGGAAGAATTCTTCTGTCAACCTAGCTACTGCCTGTCAGGAAGGTGGATTAACTACAGCAATGGGAGAGCCCCTCCGCTGGCATAGGCAGTGTCTACACTGAAGTGCTATGGCTGGGCAGTGCAGTTCTGTAGCATTTCAAGAGTAGACAAGCCCTCTGGCTGCTGGGGCTTGGAGGTTTGTCCAGGGCATCCTCAAGCATTAGGCACCAAATGTGATTTATGTGCATGGTGCTGAGGGGCCTGTCAACGTCCCCTCATGAAGCCTGGGCGGGGGAGGAGGGTGCACCGAAGCCCAGAAAGAAGCAGGGATGCAGGGGCAGGGCGTTCTTTTACTGTCCACATGATTTGTGGCCTGGCAATGGAGTCTCCATGTTTCTCTGGAAATTGTCCCTTATTGAACAGAAAAAGGGGCTGTGACCAGGGGAGGAATGGAACCTGCTGCCCTAAGATCTCCTGGCTTTTGCCGCCCAAAAGCACACCCCATCTGCCAGATCCTGCCCATTGTCCCCAGTGTCACAGTTGAATGTAGAGATTCCTCACAGCCCTCCGATGGTGGCTCGCTGGCCTGTGTGCAGTAAACTGAGGGGGAGTCTCTCCTGGTTCCAGTGGGGCAGTCTGCTCTCATCCCAGAGAACAGCATTACAGTTGGCACTAACTGGCTCCCTCAGTGGAGAGGCCATGGATTGTGTGGATCATGGAGAATTAACAGCCCTTCGGAACAGGGAGGCTGATCCAAACTGGCAGGGCACATCTTGGGATAAACAAAGGATGCTGTCTCCAGGGTTGGCCCAAGCAATGTTGAGGGCCCTGATAATACCCTTAACCAGCTTCCAGAGCCATTGCAATGCAATCTCCCTGCCCCGGCCTGCCCCTTACTTCTCCCAGATGGAGGAGGGAATTCAACGTGGAGCAGCTCATCCATCACGCTGTACGGCATTGGCGAGAGAGCAGGTGTTACGAATTACACCTTGTAGGACACGCACACAAGTGCTACGAATTACACCTGGTAGGACACGCACACAAGTGCTACGAATTACACCTGGTAGGACACGCACACAAGTGCTACGAATTACACCTGGTAGGACACGCACACAAGTGCTACGAATTACACCTTGTAGGACACGCACACAAGTGCTACGAATTACACCTGGTAGGACACGCACACAAGTGCTACGAATTACACCTTGTAGGACACGCACACAATTGCTGCGAATTATACCTGATAGGACACGCACACCAGTGCTGCGAATTATACCTGATAGGTCACGCACAGTTCGAATCTAGGCTGAGGCACAGAAACAAAGTCCACAACTGCAGAGTTCCCAAAAGACACTAAGTTTATTACGCTCGAGCGTGGTGCCCCCCTGCTAGCCAGGAGGGGACCCTGAATGCAGATTATACAAAGGTTATATACCTTTTAGCAAAGCATGTTGCCCTCGTGCATCGGAAACCTTAGCCAATAAACAAACCCTTGTCTTATCTACCACCTATCCCTGCTTGGTGCATTCCTCGTGCTATACCAGTATGTTAATTTCACAGCATGGTCCTAAAGCCATGCATCAGTAACTTTTATTATCAGGATGGGAGGCCTCACATCAAGGCCAAGAGACAGGGAGTTAGAGACTGACAAAAACCAGATACTGGGAGTCAAGGCAGGCTGGAGACAAGGAGGAGGATTTTCACAGGGATTCAATATCTAAGGATTACTCCTCCTGGTGTATGATGTGCTGGCATTTAAACAATGGTGGGCCCCAAACCAAAATGGAGTCACATGTGCTAACTTTTCCTTAACAGTCCTCCCTTTTTTTTTTGTACGTCAGTAAGCTATATCAGGGCTGAGTAACCGTGCTGCAGGGTTAGCAACTGCCGACAGCACATACTGCAGCATTGTAGGCATACAAAAAATAACGCAAAAACAATAACAGTCAAAAAAAGTAAATACAAAATACGCCGTCCCCAAGTCCCCACATCCGGTAGCCATGAGGTGAGCCAGTCCCAGACCTTCTGGAATCCGGCGCTGGTAGTGTCGAGGCTGATGTGGTGGAATAGGGCTGCCTGTTGCTTGAGGATGTGGATGTTAGTTTCTATCCTATGGTGCTGATTTACAAATACACAACAGCTTGAATTGACCAGAGCACAAACCCCGCCCTGATTTGCAAGGAGATAATCCAGGGCTAGGCGGTTTTGCAATGTAGTTTGGGATAGCTGGGTGACTTCAATTTGAAGGGCAGAGAGAGCATCTGCAGTAGCATTTGCCATTAGTTACAAAGCAGCTGAAATGTTAACTATAGCTTTTTCCAGCTCGCTTACTCCCAACCATGGCAGAAACCAACGCACAAAGGAGTGAAAGCCTTTGGGCCGATAAGAAAGGGGGTTTAAAGGAATACTTTGTCGGTCCCTCCATACTAGATTGCGGATCTCTCCCCGGGTCAGGTTCTGGTGTACTGTCACGGCGGGTACTATAGCCCCTAAGGTACATGTACCACACCATCCTGCTGGGAGAACCTTATAGGCTGTGTGATTGCATAACCAATACCAGCCAGACCCCTCGGGGACCGCCACGGGGTCCTGGAGTAGGTAGAGGGGCCTCCCGCACCAGAGCTGATTTGGATGGTGTCCTTGCACCCTACAAAATTCCCTACAAAAACTGTATTTTCTATGCCCTTACGTTGTGACACACATAAAGCATAATTACTCTGGGCCACCATATCAATAGACCATATTTGGATTGTAACATTCCAGTTAAATGTAGTGTTTGCCCATAGCTTAGCTTGGAGTGTTCGATTAAGGGGGATAGGTACCCCTACCAACGGGACGCCCTGACCTAAATATGTGGGGGTACGAATACAAATCCAACACTGCGTTCGATTTACACCCTGTTTGATAGCACGGGTTAAATTCAAGAAGCTATTGCCCTCCCATCCTTGTACTGGACTTGGGAATAGGGAGAGAACCCCTCCCAGGCAAACCATACCAATGTTGACATCCCCCCCTGTACTATACAAAAAACACTACCCCCAATGTAAGTCCAATAAACAGGAACACAAAAAGTCCTGGTGGGCTGTGAAGGTCCCAGTAGCTGGAAAGCTTAGTCCATGGGTTGGTCGTGGTGTTCATTCGTGAAGTGGCTCATCCAATGGCTTGTCAGGGTCAGGTGGGGGTCCCAACGCCAACTTAACATAGCTATGATGGATCCAGGAACCTTTACCTGCAAAGGAGTGGTGGCAGATGGTGGGAGTAATGTTCATGGCTGTAAGGCGTTTTTGGTATTTATACTTGCCTACAAGCACAGTTCCAGCCTCTGGAATAAACCCACCCCACCACTTTACTTCACATTTCCAAGAATACATTCCGCAACTTTCTCCCTGCCAATGTACAATGCTCCGTCTTTGCCATCAAGGCCAATTCTCAGTGTCTTTTGCAGTCAGGAATTTTTGGATTTTGGTGGTTTTAGCAGAGCAGGCGTTCCTTCTCTCTTGGAACAGTCATGGTTTTGCATTATACAGGGGAGAGGTTACTAGCACGTCACCCTGTAGTGCTTTGGTTTCTTTAGCAAATACTGAATGCAGGTTAGCTTTGTCAGTGGACAAGGGAGAGGTTACTAGCACTTCACCTTGTTGTTTTTTTTTTTGTTTGTTTGTTTGTTTTTTTTTGCTGTTTAAAAGGAGGAAAGAAAAAAAAAATACCCAGAAGGAGGGACAGGCTGATCAGTAGTCGAAGTGAAGTCACCTCGAGGTGGAGGGGTCTTTTTGCAGTAAGAAGCATGGGTCTAGGCAGTCAGTCCTTGGCACTTCACAGCGGTGTTGGTAGTTAGCAGGACTTAATAAGGGCCTTTTCAACATGGGGCCAGAGTAGTATTTTGTCGAGGGACCTTTATGTAGACCCAGTCACCTGGTTTTAACAAATGGCAGGTTTGCTCAGGATTCTTGAAGCAGGACTTCTTTTACCTGTAAATACAGAGACCTAACACATTTCATTAATGTCTGGCACTGTGTTGCAGATTTCACAGCTGTTTGGGCACATTTAAGCCCCCCTCTTTCTTGGCTGTTAGCCAAATCCTAGCTGTGAGTAGTGTCCTTGGGCAGGCCAGTGTCTTATCTTTGGACCGAGCCTGCCAAGCCTGCCAGCTACAGCGTTGAATTAGCTCGTCCTCCGTTTTATTTTTTTTTTTTTTCCCCTTCTTGGCTTTTATTAACCTGCAAAGGAAACTTTCACTTTTTACTTATACATTTTTGTTTAAAAAGGAACACATGTACATTGCCCATTATACAGCACTTTAGTCTTATTGTATAATGTATGCCACATATACCCTTCTAGGAAAATGACTTTATTACAGAGCTTTGGAGCAACAAGCCAGGACAAGCACACCCACTTTTGAGGAGTCCACTTGGTACAATTTCTGGTGCCCAATAGCCTTTTTTCCCTCCCCAGCCCTCTGGCTAGAAATGTGAGGTAGCCAGAAGGATCTCATGTATAATATGGGGAGTGGGTTAACCTTTGATGTCCTTGCTTCCAAAGACTGTTGGTGTGCAAATTTTAACAACAATTTTTTAATTAAAAGATCTGGCCAATGAATTTTTTTTTATTATTTTTTTTTTTTACTTAAGCAAATGTATTAAACTTTAGTATATCACATTTTTTTTATATTATCCAAACACTTTGTATTGCAAGTTGAATAAAACAAGTATCTGCATTTTGATTTAACCCTTCTATTTAGTTTTAAACTAAACTGTCCTATGAAAAATTAAACAGCAATTCTGGCCACAAGACAAACACCACAAGACAGGACATAGAACACAGAACAGAATTTCTATTGTGCCAGTAAATTCATGAGATGTTGAATTGCTTTTCAGCTGGCATCAGTTTTCTCTGATTTTCTGAAAGACAAAAATAAAACACAGATCTACCCCTTTTGGGCAGTCAGTCATTGCTTAAAATATTTCCTTTTTATACAAATACCCTTGTTAATTGCAGGCAAAACAGAGGAATTACCCATATTTTCTTGTATTTGTTTTATAGGCAGCCCAGGTTTCAGTGGCCTCTACCTTATTAGTTAGGTAATTTACATTAAAATAAATGCTTTCCGGCTTGCTTTTGGATCCACAGGTTAAAGATTCTTACTTTAAAAAGGGCACAATAAACTTTACCAGACTTTTGATTGCCTTTTACTTTTAACTCCTGCTGTCAAACACACAGCGACCTGAAAAGGAAGACACCACCTATTGTAGCCTCTTGGAACCTAATACGATATTAATTAAGTAGCACTGTATAATTGCATTTCTTTGGAAAAGGGCCCATTTTTTTTCCAAAATGGCTGCAAAGAAACCAAGCATTTTTTTTTTCTTTTCAGTATTTTACAAAGTTTAACTGTTTAATTCTTTCCAGCAACTAAAGAGTTAACTTTTTACTTTTTTTTTTTTTTTAAATTACTTGCTTATTTTTCAAAACGACACCCAATTACTTAGATTTTACCATTTTAAGTATTATTCCGGGATTTACGTTTTTCATTCCTGTAATTATTTACTTTTCTTTTTCACTATGACCTTTAAGTTTTCAACCTGTTTTCCAATCTCTCTATCTGTTGCCTGCCCGCTTGGGCCCGATCCTTTTTTTTTCTCTGAACTGTCCCTTCCATGAGCACCAGCTTTGTTTCACTACCAAATTAACAAGGAGGGTGGGCTTCTTAACTAGCCCCCAGCCCTCCTGGTCTCTTTTTTAAAATATTTTTACTTACAAGGGCTACCCGAGTCCTCCCCACATGAGGCTTGTCACCTGGACAGAAAGCACAGCTAATTGGCAAGCAAGGAGGTGACGGGCATAAGTCAGAAAGCCGAGGGTAAGCTGGAGGAGGGGCAGAAGCAGGCATAGCACAGAGCGGGGCTGGAGACCCCTGAGATGAATAAGAAAAGGAGGAGAAAAGAGGATGTCCTTTTGCATGCGCATAAGCCCAGTTGTCCCATACATACCAATAATCCATCTGGGCTGCAGCTTTGTCCTCCAGCCTCCTTTTAAGCACTGTTAATGTATCCCCAGCAAAGGACCCATCCGGTGGCCATTCAACAGATGTTTGAGTTGTTAGTGCTGGCCACTCAACCTTACATAAAATAACAGCTTTTTTTCTGCCTAACCCATGGGTGCCAGAAATATTCCCCCAATTCTTGAGAATTTCAGCCAAAGGGGTCCCCTTACTTACACTCTGCCCAGAACCTATAACGGGCTACCAAAAGAACACAAAATGTGCCACCTTATCGCCTAAGCGACGGCTCACACCCCCCCTCCTCGGAGTTCTCAAAGGTGAACTCACCCTGTGCCGGCTGGAGCTGTCCGAGAGGAGGAGTGTAGTCTCGCTTATTGGGGCGAGCCTAGAGTCCCATCTGGGTCGCCAAAACTGTTACGAATTACACCTTGTAGGACACGCACACAAGTGCTACGAATTACACCTGGTAGGACACGCACACAAGTGCTACGAATTACACCTGGTAGGACACGCACACAAGTGCTACGAATTACACCTTGTAGGACACGCACACAAGTGCTACGAATTACACCTGGTAGGACACGCACACAAGTGCTACGAATTACACCTTGTAGGACACGCACACAATTGCTGCGAATTATACCTGATAGGACACGCACACCAGTGCTGCGAATTATACCTGATAGGTCACGCACAGTTCGAATCTAGGCTGAGGCACAGAAACAAAGTCCACAACTGCAGAGTTCCCAAAAGACACTAAGTTTATTACGCTCGAGCGTGGTGCCCCCCTGCTAGCCAGGAGGGGACCCTGAATGCAGATTATACAAAGGTTATATACCTTTTAGCAAAGCATGTTGCCCTCGTGCATCGGAAACCTTAGCCAATAAACAAACCCTTGTCTTATCTACCACCTATCCCTGCTTGGTGCATTCCTCGTGCTATACCAGTATGTTAATTTCACAGCATGGTCCTAAAGCCATGCATCAGTAACTTTTATTATCAGGATGGGAGGCCTCACATCAAGGCCAAGAGACAGGGAGTTAGAGACTGACAAAAACCAGATACTGGGAGTCAAGGCAGGCTGGAGACAAGGAGGAGGATTTTCACAGGGATTCAATATCTAAGGATTACTCCTCCTGGTGTATGATGTGCTGGCATTTAAACAATGGTGGGCCCCAAACCAAAATGGAGTCACATGTGCTAACTTTTCCTTAACACAGGAAACACTCTGCTGCAGTGGTAGGGCCCCCTAGCCTGGGAGAACCCTGGCTAGAGTTTTGGTATTATCGGCTAACCTGGCCCTGATGTCTACACATGGAGATACCAGCATTTATGGAGCATCCCACAAGCTGGGGGTGTTTTTGAAGGGAGTTTTCAGCCCTGGTTGATTACTTCTGGTTTTGGGAGCTTGATTCTGCCCTGAGAATCAGGCTCAGAGTCTCAGGAGTGGTGCTTGACTCTTGTCTTCCCCTTTCCTTTCCACTAGAAGTTCCTTTCAGGCCTCATCACTGGCGGCTGATGACGTTGATTCTGGGGGTCTGTAGCCTGGTGTTGCTCATTGTACTGCTGGGCTTGATTGGCAAGTGTGAGTATCTGCTGGAGACCCTGATTTCACCAGGAGCATGTTATTTCACGTGCCCCCATACTGGCTTTGTCATCCGACTCCCTAGCGGCTTTCCCTCGCCCTCCATGAAAAGGGGGTTCCCTACTAGCTGTGGAGCAGTAATCTGGCCTTTGTATTGTTTTTATCTGGGGAACTCCTGAGGGCTGTTGTGGGAGGATGATGTGCATCTCTCCATTCCAGATCACCCAGTGCTTCCACGGCCCTACCAGTGCCCTTTCCTGCATAGATTCTCAGACTGTCAGACAGCCCTCTGCAGGGTTCCAGGAAATGCTGCTGCAAATTGGGCTGCTCCCCATTCCTCCTGGGTGGGGGAGATCCATATATGAAGGGTGAGGCATGATCAGCCCCCTGTAATGGCTTCTCCAATTCCATGGGCATCCATTCCCCTTTCCATCTCTCTAGCTCTTCATTGCCCTAACACAGGCAGATGGCTAATATAGTTTTGAGAAACACACTTTCCTTCCTTTCTGGTCTTTGCAAGTGCCCAGAAGAATGTGAAATGTTCAAAGACATATCTCGCGGCTTCACTGTCAAAGTGTAAAGGACAAAGATTTCACTCAAATGACCCATACCCATGCTGCATCGTTAGTTTCACAGGGTGCATTTGGCATTATCTGTCCCTGTGTATTTCAGATTTGCATGTTTTGGAAGCAACAAGGAGAAAGATGGCGATGCTCCAAGGACAGAGCCAGAAGATCAAGGATTCAGTGAAGAAGCAGGCAGAAGGCAAAGGTGAGGGATGAGCTGAGTGCAGGGGTGCCCCCTTTAACAAAACAACCAAATACAGATGGGGAGCAAGTGACCTGAGGTAGGATCCATCCCAGCATGTAGCCAGACAGCCTGGGATGCGTTCTTTTGGTAAACGACCTACACACATCACACAAGACACTGTAGCACACCCAAGCCGTCCGGAAAGGGAGAACTCTACCAGCTGTGTTTTGTCTTCCAAGGCAGCAGATGCGACTCCTGTCTGGACACCTGGGTGCAGCATGGTAACACCTGCTACCTTTTCTCCAATATGAGTGCAAAGTGGCCAGAGTGTGTAGAGCATTGTAAGAAGCAGGGTGCCAAACTCGTTAAGATGGACTCTCAAGGAGAACTGGTAAAACTATGGTTTTTATTCTCTCTCCCTTACTAATATTTGACCTAATGGTTTAATACATTGATATCAGTAGGCTGAGGGATTGGTTGGCTCATGCTAGAGGGCTGTGATTGTCTGCCTGCCTGCCTACTGAGCTAAGGTTTTCTAGGGCAGTGGCATGCATACCCCTGGGGGTACACAAAGGTCTTCCAGGGGTTACATTACATCATCTAGATATTGGCCTAGTTTTACAACAGGCTATGCAAAAAGCACTAGTGAAGTCAGTGCAAACTAAAATTTCATGCAGACAATGACTTGTTTCTACTGCTCTATATACTATACACTGCAATGTAAGTGCAGTATTTATATTCCAATTGATTTATTTTATATTTCTATGGTAAAAATGAGAAAGTCAGCCATTTGTCAGGAATAGTCTATTGAGACATGTTAGTATTTTTATATCTGATTTTTTAAGGAAGTAATTTTTAAGTGAGGTGAAACTTGGGATATGCAAGAGAAATCAGACTTCTGAAAAGGGTACAGTGGTCTCGAAAGGTTGAGAGCCACTGTTGTAGGGTACCATCATTGTCAAGTCCATTCATGATGAGACATGCTGTTCATCTGGGTCCTGGAAGTGGTGGGAGAATGACTGGCTCAGAAAGTCCCAACACTCTAGGTCAGGGTTTGGAGCAGGAAGGAAACAGTTAATCAGCAGGCTCATGAAACAGCTGGAGGCTGGCTCATGAAGCCTGCCTGGAGCACATAGGAGGAAGTGCAAACTAGCAGCCAAGGGGTAGGTTTGGCTGAGTAAAGCTATCCTTTGGATAGGCTATGGAGGATAGGTCATCGAGCTGATCAGGGCTGTAACCCCATGCTCTGGATGTCCCTAAACCTCTGTCTGCATGACAGGGGATGGATCGCTCAATAATTGCCCTGTTCTATTAATTTGCACTGATGCATCTGGCAGCAGCCACTGCCAGAAGACAGGACACTGGGCCATGCTGACCTAGTACAGCCATTCTTACGTTCGTACTGCTGACTTCAGTGTAAACCCACTTTGTTTAAAAGCAGTTTGCTTTTACACGTTTTATTTGCACCCTGGTTAAAGGCTTTACTTCATCTTTGCTCTGATGTGGAGAAGACTCCAAGGGTGTGTGTGTGTTTGCAGCTCCATTTATAGCCTTTATTCCCACTTGGGATTTAAGTGGTGAATGTGCGATAGCCCCTGTCTAGGGGTGGATGACACAGTGGGGATTGAACCGTGGACCTCTAAAGCTGAAAGCAGGCATTGCCACAGCTGGAGCTGGAACTAAATTCCCTCCCTCCCGGTAGCATTGTCCCCTGTAGCTTCAGGCCGCTATTGAGTGACCCAGTTCTCGTCACACCCAACTTCTGGGTTGTGGCCGTCATCCTGTCGAGTCCCCACTGCCTAGCTCTGACAAATCTGCCATCATCCAAGGAACCCCAAACAAGGAAGCTATGTATTCCTCCCTTATTTCTGTTCTTATTTGCTAAAACACAAGCCTTGGGGTTCCTTATGCTTTCCCCTCTGCCCAGGGAATTGTTAACCCCCCTGACCTGAGTGTATGTTCGCAGTCCGGATCCCCTGGAGGAAGTGGGGTTTGATGGTGCGTGTGTTTATCCTTGTACAGGCGTTCCTCAAACGGGAGACGTGTAAATTGTTCCGTGTCGAGTTCAGGTACCGCCGGCACTTCAGTTACTGGATTGGCCTGACCTACAAAGCCAGCCTCAAGAAGTGGGTCTGGCTGGATGGGTCACCATTCACATTGGATCTGTAAGTGTCCCCTCCTCACTAGAGCCAGAATTAACCAACAGCTCCAAGTGGGACGAACAACAACTGCCCCTCAATGAAATGTATGCAACTACATGTTGTGGATTGGCGCCCCTCTATGACCAAGCTCTCTCCCCTCCTGGCTTTAATCCCAGGGACAGTGACTGCATTTAAAAGGCAAAGAAACATCAGGCTAGACTGTGACTGGGCCTATGGGTCCACACAGGGGTAGAGCTCTCTGACATGGGCTGCCTGGACCTTGGCTCCAGACACGCGGGGTTAGTGGGAGCTCCCCTGCTTCCTCCTTCCCTGGCACAGGTGGATGGCAAATGGGCCAAGCCTTGCACCACCTGCCACTTGTTGGTCAAAGCTGCTGAGCCAGCATGATGGGCTGGGCATGGGCCAGCACTCAGCAAATGACACTCATGTGCATGCCCCCTTGGTCACAGAGGATATAGGAGGATCTGTGTCTTAGTATCCCCTCTGAGTCACAATGCCTCCTGGGCTGGTGCAGTTGACACACCCCTCCTTGCTCACGGCTGGCTGAAAGGCCCAATCTGACTCACAAACATTATTGTCCCTGGGTGATTTTGTTTAGCCTGTTCCTCGGGGTTCAATCTAATGGCAATTAGAGATGCAAAGCCCAGCTCATCCATCCTCCTGTGGGTCAGCATAGCACTGGTCCATGTAGTGTGTTCTCCACTGTGTTACCCTGTTAGGAAGTGTTCTCTAATATCCAGCCTAAATTGCTTAGTATCATCCCAATAGCTTCCTGGGCCACCCTAAGCAATTCCACTCCATTCAAACCAAACAACTTTATGAGGAATACGAGCTGAACAAGTGCTGCCAAAGTGTCAAGGGGACAGATCTCATGCAGCTCTCAGACCAGATACAATGTGTTATAGGTAACCACCAACTTTCCTTGAAGACAGCTGTAGGAAACAGTTATGCTCCTTTATAGCAGCCCCACCTAAACCATGGCATATGCAAGTTGACCCAGGAATGAGAACTATGTGGGTGGATGGCTTTGCTGGGAATTGTTTTGGGAAAGGGTGGGCAAAGGGAAACAAGCAGAGATGCTCACAGAAACAGAGGAAAGCTCCAGACCCTGCCTGGATGGTGTGTGGCCCTGAGAGAAGCCTAGAGAAAGGGCTTTTGGGTCAGGTGCTGCCTGAAAGAGCCTTGGAGCTGTCAGCAAAAACTGTCTCCTGTTCTTTGGGTCCTTCTGTGTTCAGGGAAATGGGGCTTTGTAGATTCTTTCTACATAAACAAAATTGCATAAAAGAAAGACATGATTCCATCACCAATTCCTCCCCGCAACTGGAGCAACTTAGTAGACCCCAAACATTTTTGGCTAGCCACTTGGGTCTAAAGGCTTGGCATTGGTGTTAAAAGTGGGATCCAGTGTTCAAGGAGAGAAACTGGGAGTTGGCATTCCTCTTGAGCCAAGAGGGAACAAAGAATGGAAATGCTCGCAAAACTTGAAGCTGGCTAACAGAAGTTAAAACAAGATCTAGAACAGGAGCTGGAGACTCCACACCAGGAATTTAAAGAAACCAATGAAGCATCTGCCCCAGTTAGGACCTCTCAAAGGGCTCAGGGCTCTGACAAGCTAGCAGACAAAGGCAGAAGAAACTGGAAGTTGAAACTAGACCAATTCAAACGGGAAAGAAGGTGCACATTTTTCTCAGTGAAAGCCGTGGCCCACCGGAACGACTGATCTGACTTACAGCAGCAGGGGAGCTGGCTCAATGCCTAAAGCTGTGGTTGGTTTTCTTTCTTTAGTGTGGAGCTGACAAACATGTTAGAGCTGTTTCAGAGTAACAGCCGTGTTAGTCTGTATTCGCAAAAAGGAAAGGATACTCTCTAAGGTGCCACAAGTACTTCTTTTCATGTTAGAGCTGCTCACTTCCAAGCCGCACAGGTACACGCCCACCTGAGAACAGCTGAGGTGTCCAAAGATGTTGTAAGGGGTGTGCCCCTTGGGGGTGGCAGGGTGGGGCGCTGCACGGGCACAGAGAGGAGTAGGGTAGCAGTGAGGTAAGTGGGGAAGCTGGGATTGTAAAATCCTTTGTGACTAGACCCTACTGAAATTTGGTGTTTCTTTTCCAGGTCTTCTGTGGGAGCACAAGTTCTCTACGATGCAAAAGACGCTTGTGTGTTTTTTATACAAGGAATGTCCCATGCTAAGGATTGTATTACAAAACACTACTGTCTCTGCAAGAAGAACAAGTGAGCAAGGTGGCGTCTGATGAAATTGGAAATGATTTCTCATGCCCTGGAGAATTAAACTGGATTCCCTGCTCTGATAGCCCTCTTATTTCAGAGAACTACAATTAAATTATTTGTAAATACAATAAATAAAAGTTTCTTAACTTAAAGTAGGTGCAGTGTGTGTATTCTTGTATATTTCCTTCTGTTCCTTTCCTTTGACTTTTTTCCATCTCTTATTCCCACCTTCATTCCACTATCATTTATCAGTGTTGATAAATACAAAGTAATGCACATTGGAAAGCATAATCCCAACTATACATAGAAATGATGAGGTTTAAATTAGCTGTTACCACTCAAGAAAGAGATCTTGTAGTCATTGTGAATAGTTCTTAGAAAACATCCACTCAATGTGCAGTGGCAGCCAAAAAAGTGAACAGAATGTTGGGAATCATTAAGAAAGGGATAGAAAATAAGACAGAAAATATCATATTGCCTCTATATAAATCCATGATACGCCCACATCTTGAATCCTACGTGCAGATCTGGTCACCCCATCTCAAAAAAGATAATTTGGAATTGGAAAAGATTCAGAAAAGGGCAACAAAAATTATTAGGGGTATGGAACAGCTGCTGTATGAGGAGAGATTAATAAGACTGGGACTTTGTAGCTTGGAAAAGAGACAACTAAGGGGAGATATGATTACGGTCTATAAAATCATGACTAGTGTGGAGAAAGTAAATAAGGAAGTGTTATTTACTCCTTCTCATAACACAAGAACTAGGGGTCACCAAATGAAATTAATAGGCAGCAGGTTTAAAACAAACAAAAGAAAGTATTTTTTCACACAATGTACTACCAACCTGTGGAACTCCTTGCCAGAGGATATTGTGAAGACCAAGACTATAACAGGGTTCAAAAAAGAACTAGATAAATGCATGGAGGATAGGTCCATCAATGGCTATTAGCTAGGATGGGCAGGGATGGTGTTCCAACCTCTGTTTGCCAGAAACTGGGAATGGGTGACAGGGAATGGATCACTTGATGATTACCTGTTCTGTAAATTCCCTCTGGGGCACCTGGCATTGATCACTGTCGGAAGACAGGACACTGGGCTAGATGAACCTTTGGTTTGACCCAGTACGGCCATCCTTATGTTCACTTGGGGCCAGATTCACAAAGAAACTTGGGTGTGTTGGTGCTCAGAGTCTAGAAACTCACTGGGATTTATGAAGCCTGGGTTAAGGCCCAGGCTGCCTGTACACTGCATGGGAAGAGATAGGTGCCTCAGAGTGGAGCAAGGTCTACACTACAGACCAATATTGGTATAACTGCATTGCTCAAGGGTGTGAAAATTCCACACCCCTGAGTGAGGATGCAGCTATACCGCCCTACCCCCGCCATGTGGACAGCACTATGACAATGGGACAACTTCTCCCACCAACGCAGATACTGCCTCTTGGGGAGGTAGATTAACTACGCCAACGAGAGAAGCTGGAGTGCTGTCTGTGAAGACAAGCCCTGGAATTCACGAAAGCCAGCACCTGCTCACCTGAGCTGGCCAATGGGAGATGCCGAGGTGAGGGGTATAAACAAAGACCTGCCCTCTCAGGGAGTCCAGCATCTAAATCCAGGCTGCAGGAAGGCGCCTGACTGCTTGGGATTGTCAGCTGCAAACCCTCTTTTGGCGGACAAGAGAGAGAGCAAGCATGTAGGAAAATGACTCTAACCTGCTGTTTTGAGCACTCACCTGGGAGCCTCAGTCTCCAGTCCCCCTGCTTCAATGACTCGTCCAATTATTTATGCACAGCGTCAACAGGAGGGAGGCCCTCATCAGACTGTCCCAGAGCCCAGTGAATAGAGCGCTCACCTGAGAGGTAGCCAATCGCTGTGCAAATCCCTTCTGCCCCTCAAGCAAAGCGGGGATTTGAGCTGGGCATCTCCCACATCCCAGCTGGGTACCTTAACCCCTGGGTTAAATGTTATGAGGGAGGCCTGTTTTATCCTGGGAAATACAGGTCCCCACTGGGTAGACAAGCTCTGAGCACACTTACCGAGTGGGCCCCGCAGGGGAGTTAGGTGGAGTTTGTTTATACTAGCGTGGGGCAGCAGCATACCCAGCGTAGCCCCTTGCGATTAACTCTTCATTCCACCCAATACACACTCTGTTCATGCACAGTTAAGGTTTCCTAGCTCTGCCTTGGTCCAGGAGGTGGTGGGTGGCTTAAATCTCTGAAACCCAGGAAATACAGTCAATCTGGTAACTGCCCCCGTGGCATTGATGAGAGACGCTACGTGCTCCCCTCTTAAATCTCTCTCCTGTTAGGTTTATTTGCTATTGGTTATTGATGTTAGCCTATTGGTTATTGATGTTATTGATGTTAGTTAGAGGGGAAGCGGACGTATGGGTCGTAGCCCTCAGAGGCTCCAATCAGAATCAGGCTCCACTGACCTGGGCACTGTGCAAACAGAGTAAGATGTGGTCTCTGCCCTGAAGTGTCTGTGATCTAATTTATGACAAGGTGCAAAAGGTGGAGTGGGGAGGGAGGATGAGGACAGGAGCATGGCTACAACTTGGTTCCATTTACATTTCTTTATTTCAGTTCCAAGACACTGTTAAATAAGTGAGATAAACATCACTAGTCCCACTCTGCCGCCCACCCTATCAGCCACGTCGTGGCTTGGAATTTCCCAGAGGCACCATGGTAGAAGTGGGTCTTGTGGTCAGATTTGAAGGAGAAGAGGGTAAAATGTTTGGGGCCCTGGGGAAGAAGTTGCAACGTTGCTTTTGGGGAGAAATGGGTGGTGGATGTGTTGCGGGGTGTGTGCGTGTGTGTGTGTGGGGATTGTGACCTGGTGTCTTTGTGTGTGTGTGTGTGTGTGTTTGTGTGTGTTGGAGATGATGCAATAAGCTACAAGCATGGACAAGCATGCGGGAGCAGAGCTGTGAAGGGCCACAGAGGAGAAGACAAGACGCTTAACTGAGGTGGTGGAGAAGGGGAAACAGAGGCAGGGGGCAGAACAATGGGCCTGAGGGGGAGACACAGTGCGAGCTTCAGGGAGGCCAGAGGGGAGGAGGCTGCTGCTATGAAAGCAGAAGGAGGCGAAGGTGAGAAGAGCTGGTGCTCTGTGGGCAGAGGGAAAACAC
The DNA here is from genome assembly GCF_965152235.1 of Eretmochelys imbricata. Classification (NCBI taxonomy): domain Eukaryota; kingdom Metazoa; phylum Chordata; order Testudines; family Cheloniidae; genus Eretmochelys; species Eretmochelys imbricata. Next base: position 356,657,208 of record NC_135572.1, read on the forward strand.
AAGACCTTGGCAATGTCACGGAGGAAGAATTGGCAGGATTTGGACGTGGTTTGGTTCTGTGAGGTGGGGAAGAGGATGGAGTCAGAGATGATGCCCTGGTTGCAGGTTTTTGGTCTGGAGTAACCTGGCAGCCACACGGTGGTGCTCTTGTTAATCAGGGATCGAGTTCCCCACGTGCTGTCCTTTCTTCCGATCACCTGTTACCTGGCCCTCTGCATCTGCTCTGGTTAGAGTCAAGCCCAAAGTCTTTGCCGAATAATTTTTTTCCCTGTTGCTATTTCCAGACCAAGAAGGGAAAACTTCATCTCATAAATTATTTTCTGCAGATAATTTGCCCAACTTTACTTTTAACAGAGAAGCCAGAGCTCACGGGCCACTCAAATGTCAGCTGCTGGTGTAGGATCCCAACACAATGCTCTGCAATCCAGTCCCCGAATTTAGGAAATGGGAAGGGGTGGGGCACTGGGACTAGGGCAAAGTGGAAGGGGGAATCACTGAGGTTAGGAGAAGGGAGTATCAATTTCCCTGGGGAGGGCTCATGCTGGTGGAAAAAGCATCATTGGAGCCAATGGGTGAATGCCATTAGGGCTAGGCAGAAGAAGCGTCACTGCAGCCGTGAGGAGGAGGAAAGCAGTGCTGTGACGTAGAGGGAAGGGGGCATCCCAAAGCGGGGGGCTGGGGAGGGGCGCACTGGCTTTGAGTTGGTTTAGTAGATTCCACTCCCTCTTCCAAGTCGGTACAGGACAGAGTGAGGCTCATGAAAAATACCACCCCAGACCCGGAGCTTGATGAGCTTTGTCCGTTTCAGTTATAAACTCTCCAGGGCTTTGTAGACCCACTGGCCAGGAAGGCAGCCGGCTCACTGGGGGCACTCCTGAGATACTAAACGTACATCCTCCCTTCAGGGACTTCAGGCATGTCTCTGCCGGAACCGGTACATTCCAAACACTGCGAGCCAACATCTGAGTGAATGACACGCTGAGGAAGGGGTCCAGTGTTTACGTGCGTGTGGTACAGCTCTACACGCTCTTGGGGTCCATCCCCGACGGCTGTCTCTCTGCTTTCCCAGGACCTGGCCAAGGCTGGGGTTTGGGTGTGAGTGGAGCGGACAGAAGCAATGCTGGCTGGCCGGGTGAAGCACTAGAGGAATGGGCTAGGTGGTGCCTGCCAGTCACTCTCGGGGGTTGATATTCATCCCCTTTTCCACTGGGGTGCAATCTTGGCATCTTCTGGACCCCCAGGGAGTGGAAAGACCAGTGCCACTTTCAGACTCTTGCGTGGAAAGCGACACTGATCTTTTCCTCTGCTGCGGGCCTTGCCATGGGCTCCTTTCCTGTAGCCCTGTAGTCCTGTGGGATTAATACAACGGGTGGTGCACGGGGCTGCACCCAGAACCCTCAGCAGACGCATCAGATCACCCGGAGTGGGTCAAGAACAAATGGGGAGAAACTGGCTGTGAGTAAACTTGGGCTGGAATTGAGAAGCAGGTTTCTAACCACCAGAGGTGGGAGGTGCTGGAACAGCCTTCCAATAGAAGGAGGAGGAGGAGCCGGTAGGGGGTGCTGTGATTGTGGAAGAAAGATCTGCGGCCTCTGGCGGGACTGGTGGCCCTACTGTCATCATCCTGGGAACACCGCTCCGCCCCCTTATGGCTGCTGGAGAGGTAATTGAAGCGAGGAAGCCACATGAGGTTGGCAGCTCAGGGCAGCAGAAGTAGTTCCAGCCACAGTTCTGAGCCCAGAAAATGGTCCATGGCTCAGCGACGGCCAGCTGGGGCAGAATGGCTTGTCCAAAAAGAAGGGCCTTGCCTCATGCTCTGATGATCAGTCAACTCAAGCTGTGATGGGCGGCCAGAAGAGGCCAGAAGCACAGTGGAGGGTGCTCCACCGAGAATGCCTTCCTGCTCCATAAAGAGGAAACAGCTGAATCCAGAATGAGTGATGAAGATCTAGACACCATCGTCTCCTGCAGGGCCCGTTTCGTATTGCATTTCCTCAGCCACGCACCCTGTTATTGCAGAGACCTGTTAAGTCCTGACATGCTCGGAATATTTAGGGGTCGGGGATGTTATTGTATGAATACAGGCTGTGAGATGGATTTGGCTTTGCTAATTCCCTTTTCATTACAGTGGAAGAGTTAGGAATAGCTTGATACGCCAAATCTCCTTTGATTCAGGAGGCAGGGCTGGTTTTTCAAGACTGGAAAGAAAGCACATGAAATAATGGCATAGCTTTTAAATGGCGGGTTCAGAATCACCCCTTCTTGCCTGCAGCCCATTGTCCCAGTCTCCCCAGGTCTCCCCAGAGTTTGGTTCTGCCCCCTGTGTCTTTGCCACCGCTCTGATTGGGGATTGTCAGCAAATCTGATCCCAATTCAGTTTACACCTTCTTCCAGATTACCTATAAAATACCACATCCAAAGCCCAGTGAAGTTGATGGGAGGCTTGCGACTGACTTCAGTTGGATTTGGCTCAGGCCTTAACATACTGCAGTTGGCTTTGATCCAATTTCCTTAAAGGTCTGTTGCAACGTGATACTTCTCCCACTTGGAGGTCTTACCCTTTATATATTCCTTGTTTACCATCCGCTTTCTAATCCCTGCAACAATATCTTCAATGACTGTGGGATTTTTCCCCTCCCATTTCCTGAAAGGTTTGTTGCCATTTGTAGCACTTTGTCAAGTGCCTGATTGAAACCCAAATATTGAGAGTCAAGGTTGTGACACTGTCAGCTCATGTTAGTTTAGAAAAGTTTCCTTATGGTTACTGTTGATACAGAGTTCAACATGGTGGGAAATTGAGGGTTTTGTTCTGACTCCATCAAACACAGAAACAATTCTTTTCTTGGCTTTCCAGAGTGTATAATCTTGTGGTCATCATTTGAATGGCTGCCCTGTCTGGAGAGACAGACAACTAATGCATGAAAATTCTTGATCGTCTTAAGCAAAACACAATACAGACACTTCCAGGGCGCTGAGCCCAAGAATAGAATCCAGGAACTCCTGGGCGCTAATCCTTTCTCTGACACTGACTCTCTTTGTAGTCTGGTAATAGTAATTGAATCTCTGCCTTAGTTTCCTCATCTGTTATTAATAGTCTTCTTCCTCACATAGGAGCGTAGGTTCAGTAATGTTTGTTCATCAGTTTGAAAATTAAAAGTCCCATATATATGCTAAGTACCAAGAGATTAAGTTTCATTTGCATTAAGTTCTGCAGGCATATAGAATTGAGATGATGTAACACTGTCGCAAAAAAACCCAGAACATCATTCTGGGATGTGTTACCAGGAGTGTTTTAAACAAGACAGTAGAAATAATTCTTCCACTCTACTCCACTCTGATAAGGCATCAGCTGGAGTATTGTGTCCGATTCTGGGCACCACATTGCAGGAAAGATGTGGACAAATTGAAGAAAGTCCAGAGGAGAGCCACAAAAGTGATGAAAGGTGTAGAAAACATGACCCCTACAAGGAAAAACTGAAAAAAATGTATTTGTTTAGTCTGGAGAAGAGAAGACTGAGGGGGGACGTGTAACGGTCGCCAAATATGTGAAAAGTTGTCATAAAGAAGAGGGTGATAAGTTGCTCTTTAACCACTGAGGATAGGACAAGAAGCAATGGGCTTAAAGTGAAGCAAGGGCGGTTTAGGTTGGACATTAGGAAAAACTTCCTAACTGTCAGGGTGGTTAAGCACTGGAATAAATTGCCTAGAGAGGTTATGGAATCTCCATCACTGGAGATTTTAAAGAACAGGTTAGACAAGCAGAAGTCAGGGATGGTCTAGAACAGGGATCTCAAACTCAAATTACCAGGAGAGCCACATGAAGACTAATACATTGTCCCGAGAGCTGCATCACTGACATCGCCCACCAGCTGCCCCCGCCTCCACCCCCACTCCACCCCTTCCATGAGGCCCTGCCCCGCCCCTTCCCTGCCCCAATTCCAACCCCTTCCCCAAAGTCCTCACCCCAACTCCACCCCCTCCCTGCCCCTATTCCAACCCATTCCCCAAATCCCCACCGCTGCCCCACCTCTTCTCCGCCTCCACTCCTGAGCACATGACTCCCCACTCTTCCCCTGCCCTCCTGGAAACTGCTAAGTACCGCCAAACAGCTGTTTGGCGGCGGGAAGCGCCTGGAGGTAGGTGGAGGAGCGGGTATACGGCGCGCTGCGGTGGTGGTGGGGGAGGGGAGCTTGGTGGCCACAGGAAATAACTGGAGGGGATGGGGTGGGGGCACGGGAAGCTTGGCGGGCCACAGTAAATAGCTCTGTGGGCCGCATGTGGCCCGTGGGCCATGTGTTTGAGATCCCTGGTCTAGAAAATACTTAGTTCTGCCTCAGTGCAGGGTACTAGACTAGTAACCTATTGAGGTCCCTTCCAGCCCTACATTTCTGTGATTCTGTGATGCTGTACGTGTCAGGATCTTGTACTGCTTCTTTAAAACTAGCAGCAAGCCAGGCAAGAGGGGACTTGGCACAGTCCTAAACAGAAGTTGTGCAGTGAAGGAGAGAGAGAGAGAGAGAGAAGCTGCTTGAGGCAGTGTAAATGCTTCTTGAGCGATTTCATCAACTGCAATGGGGTTATTTTAAACTTGCCCCAGTGTAACTGAGAGCAGAATTTGGTCCTGTTTTCAAATAGAGTTCCTTGTTCAGCGTTAGAAGAAAGCAGCTCTTCCTCTGATTCTTTTCCATCATCATGTGACATTCTCTTTAGCACTAATAATCATTTTTAAATGATTTGTCTCCTGTTACTTTTCACCATGTGTCTTTTTACAAAGTGTCTGTTGTAAACTCCCATGGAGGCTAATGGAAGGCCAGGTGACTGAGTAGCTCAAGTCTCTGCTTTATACTATGAGGGTTCAGAGATGGGGATGGTTCTTATGAAGACTTTTGTATCTGTTATTCTCTGTGTCAAATCACGACACTGCCAACGCTGCCCTAATGGGTATAAACTCGCTATGAATAAATTTAGGCCGGAAACGAGATGATTTCTTACCAGCACAGAAGGCAGGTTCTGGAACAGGCATGGATTCAGGACAGGTGATGTAAGATCTAAGGTACCAATTGATCTGGGGAGAATGACCGGTCTCTCGGGACTGGAAGCAACCTGAATGTGGTGTGCTTTCTGCTGTAAGTAAGTGACCATTTATCACTAAGTCCAGCTTCTCTCAGTGGCAAGATAGACTGGAGAGTCTAAGGAAATGTTTCTCAAATGTGGACACCATGCCTGCATGCGGCCACCCGTGGATTTTTTTGTGGGCACGAGAGCCTCCAAAGCATGGGCGGAGATGGGGTGGGAAAGCAGTGGCCTGTCTCTGCAACACCCACCTGGTGCCGCTGAATAGCTGTTACCAAGGGCAGCGAGATGCGCCGCCATAGTGTTCATGCTGGTGCTGCCAGCATGGGTAGGCGCCCTGCACCGCGGAGCCTCCTCTCAGGCTCTGGGTAATGCCTCTGGAGACACGCAGGGCTGGTGCGCGTGATGCCGCAGGCGGCTCTTGTCAGTGGAGGCAGCTGAGGCATTAAGTCACCGGGGCGCTCCCCTGGGCATTGCCCCCACTCCCACCCGGCTGGGGCACAGGGGCCCTGGGACTCCACAGGTGGCCAGTGAGTTCCCAACCCACCTTCCCCAGGGCAGGCTGTCGCTGAAGGGCTGCCGGAAGCAGGGACGGAGAAACGGGTTTCTCAGAGGCCACCAAAAAAATTGTTGTGAGAACCCTTGAATCCTAATCCATAACCTGGGGTCCTCGAATCCCACAAAAAACTTCGACTATTAAAATAACACAGCCCTGTGCACACACACAACTCTAATGAGTCTGCAGTGCTTTGAAGTCCTTTGATTTGAGGAAGCCTCTGATCATCGAGCAGAATATCACTATGAGAGCTGGTTGATGTGGAGGTGAACAAGCACACTGAGGTGAAGGTTGCACAGGGAGCGAGTGGCAGAGTCAGCAATAAAACCAGTCACAGTGATTACTCACCCCCTGCTCACCACTGCTCCTGAACTGCATTGGGCAGTTCCCATTCAGGGCTTCCAAATATCCCATGGCAGTATCAGTGAAGTCAGTTGAATGATCCCAGGAATGTAGCTGGCCCATAACATTTTCAGAGGAAAGAGAGCTGCAGAGTATAATGCGCACCTCACCACATGTGGAGTTAGGAACAAACTAATCATCAAAAACATGGAGGAAAAAAATTACATCAGTTGACGAAGTTACTCAAAGTTTGATTTTTAACTAATTGGGCCTTCAGGAACAAAGGGTCTCTCAAGTCCTCTAGCAGAGTAAAAATCTGTCTAAAAATACTAATGATTCAGTGGTCTTCTAACCATTTTAAATTATTCTCCTCTGTCAACTAGAGAATCCTGTTCAAGTCGCTCTCTCCATAACCATTCAGACGATGCGCTAGTGATACTTTTAATTTAGGACTGAATCTTGCACAGACACTCTGTGATTCTTAACAATGGGGAGGGTTGGGGTTTTTTCAATTTTTTTCCACTATTGAGTTACAGGCCTCCCTAAGTTTCCTCCATAAATGACTAATTCATTGTTTTTCTGCTTTCTTCTGAAGCAGCTGGTGAGTGACACTCATTGAGACAGGATACTGCATTAGATGGGCCACTTGTCTCTTCCAGCATGGCTATTGCTAGGTTTTCATGTGCAGAAGTAATTCGAGGTGTCTCATGGGAATTGCAGTCTGGGTGCTCTGGATCTGCTCTGAGTGAAACTTGGCACAACTCTGGTGCAGTGTGACTCCCCTCTCTAGGCACCCTTACACCATGGCAAGAAGCTTCTTTGGCTCCGGCACTTCCTGAGTCTGAGTTCAGAGCATTCAGCACCCCATTCACCCTGTGAGCTCCCCCTATTGAGTCCACCTGGGTGGGACACCCAGGGAAGCCTTACTTGCCTCCAGTGGACCATGTACCCCAATTTCTCAGTCAGCTGTAACTCTCAGCCAGTGTTGTAAAACAGAAGGGTTTATTAGGTGGTTGGGGACTCCCTCCTAAGGGAGACAGAATCATCCATCTGCTGACCAGACCAGGAGACTTGAGAAGTGTGCTGCTTGCCTGGAGCTAAAATCCAGGATGTGATGGAGTGTTTGCTGAGACTGATCAAGCCCTTGGATCGCTACCACTTCCTACTTCTCCACTTGGGTACCAGTGATACTGCCAAGAATGACCTTGAGCAGATCACTGCAGACTACGTGGCTCTGGGAAGAAGGATAAAGGAGTTTGAGGTGCAAGTCGTGTTCTCGTCCATTCTCCCTGTTGAAGAAAAAGATCCAGGTAGGGACTGTCAAATTGTGGAGGTGAATGCATGGTTACGCAGGTGGTGTCAGAGAGAGGGCTTTGGATTCTTTGACCATAGGATGTTGTTCCAGGAAGAAGGATTGCTAGAAGAGATGGGATCCACCTAAGAGAGAGGGAAGAGCATCTTTGCAGGCAGGCTTGCTAACCTAGTGAGGAGGGTTTTAAACTAGATTTGCCAAGGGATGGTGACTTAAGTCCAGAGGTAAGTGCGGGAGTGGCATACCGGGAGGAAACACAAGGAGGAGGGTACCTAGTGGGAAGCCTCCTATTTATACTTAGAAAGTAGGGCAATTGGCTAATTATCTTAGGTGCATGTAGACGAATGGAAGAAGCCTGGGAAACAAGCAGGAAGAATTGAAAGTCCTGGCACAATCAAGGAGCTCAGATATGATTGGAATAACAGAAACTTGGTAGGGCAGCTCACATGACTGGAGCACTGTCATGCATAGATATAAACTGTTCAGGAAGGACAAGTATTTGTGGAAAGGTGGAGGAGTTGCACTGTATGTAAGAGAGCAGTATGATTACTCAGAGCTCCAGTTTGAAACTGGAAAAAAGCCTGTTGAGAGTCTTTGGGTTAAGTTTAGAGGTGAGAGCAACAAGGGTGATGTCATGCTGGGTGTGTGCTATAGACCACAGGATCAGAAGGATGAGGTAGATGAAGTTTTCTTCGGACAACTAACTGAAGTTTCCAGATCACAAGCTCTGGTTCTAAGGGGGTCTTCAATCACTCTGACATCTGCTGGGAGAGCAATATAGCAATGCACAGATAATCCAGGAAGTTTTTGCAGAGTGTTGGGGACAACTTCCTGATACAAGTGCTGAAGGAACCGACTCAGGGCCGTGCTCCTCTTAACCTGCTGCTTACAAACAGGGAAGAATTGGTAGGGGAAGTAGAAGTGGGTAGCAACCTGGGCAGCAGCGATCATAAGATGGTTGGGTTCAGGATCCTGACAAAAGGAAGAAAGGAGAGCAGTAAAATACGGACCATGGACTTCAGAAAAGCAGACTTTGACTCCCTTAGGGAACTGATGGGCAGGATCCCCTGGGACCCTAATAAGAGGGGGCAAGGAGTCCAGGAGAGCTGGCTGTATTTTAATGAAGCCTTATGGAAGGAGCAGGAACAGACCATCCCACCGTGCAGAAAGAATAGCAAATATGACAGGCTACCAGCTTGGCTTAACAGTGAAATCTTTGGTGAGCTTAAACTCAAAAAGGAACCTTACAAGAAGTGGAAATTTGGACAGATGACTAGGGAGAAGAATAAAAATATTGCTCGAGCATGCAGGGGTGTAATCATAGAATCATAGAATATCAGGGTTGGAAGGGACCTCAGGAGATCATCTAGTCCAACCCCCTGCTCAAAGCAGGACCAATCCCCAATTAAATCATTCCAGCCAGGGCTTTGTCAAGCCTGACCTTAAAAACTTCTAAGGAAGAAGATTCTACCACCTCCCTAGGTAACGCATTCCAGTGTTTCACCACCCTCCTAGTGAAAAAGTTTTTCCTAATATCCAACCTAAACCTCCCCCACTGCAACTTGAGACCATTAATCAGGAAGGCCAAGGTACAATTGGAGTTGCAGCTAGCAAGGGATGTGAAGGGTAACAAGAAGGGTTTCTACAGGTATGTTAGCAACAAGAAGAAGGTCAGGGAAAGTGTGGGACGCTTACTGAATGGGGGAGGCAACCTAGTGATAGATGATGTGCAAAAAGCTGAAGTACTCAATGCTTTTTTTGCCTTAATCTTCACAGACAAGGTCAGCTCTCACACTGCTGCACTGGGCAACACAGTATGGGGAGTAGGTGAGCAGCCCTCAGTGGTGAAAGAACAGGTTAAGGACTATTTAGAAAAGCTGGCCATGCACCAGTCTATGGGGCCAGATCTAATGCATCCAAGGGTGCTGAGGGAGTTGGCTGATGTGATTGCAGAGCCATTGGCCATTATCTCTGAAAACTCATGGCGATCAGGAGAGGTCCCAGACGATTGGAAAAAGGCAAATATAGTGCCCATATTTTAAAAAGGGAAGAAATAGAACCTGGGGAACTACAGACGGGTCAGCCTCACTTCAGTCCCAGGCAAAATCATGGAGCAGGTCCTCCAGGAATCCATTTTGAAGGACTTGGAGGAGATGAAGTTGATCAGGAACAGTCGACATGGATTCACCAAGGGCAAGTCATGCCTGACCAACCTGATTGCCTTCTATGATGAGATAACTGGCTCTGTGGATATGGGGAAAGGGGTGGATGTGATATATCTTGACTTTAGAAAAGCTTTTGATACGGTCTCCCACAGTATTCTTGCCAGCAAGTTAAAAAAGTATGGATTGGATGAATGGACTGTAAGGTGGATAGAAAGCTGTCTACATTGTCTGGCTCAACTGGTAGTGATCAATGGCTCAATGTCTAGTTGGCAGCTGATATCAAGCGGAGTGCCCCAGGGGTCGGTCCTGGGGTCGGTTTTGTTCAACATCTTTATCAATGATCTGGATGATGGGATTAATTGCACCTTTAGCAAGTTCACAGATTACACTAAAATGGCGGGAGAGGTAGATACACTGGAGGGTAGGGATAGGGTCCAGAGTGACCTAGACAAATTGGAGGATTGGACCAAAAGAAATCTGATGTTGTTCAACAAGGACAATCACAGAATCCTGCACTTAGGATGGAAGAATCCCATGCACTGCTACAGACTAGGGACCGAGTGGCTAGGTAACAGTTCTGCAGAAAAGGACCTAGGGTTACAGTGGACGAAAAGCTGGATAGGCGTCAACAATGTGTCCTTGTTGCCAAGAAGGCTAACAGTATTTTGCGCTGTATAAGTAGGAGCATTGCCAGCAGATTGAGGGACGTGATCATTCCCTCTATTCGGCATTGGTGAGGCCTCATCTGGAGTACTGTGTCCAGTTTTGGGCCCCACACTACAAGAAGGTTGTGGAAAAATTGGAAAGAGTCCAGGGGAGGGCAACAAAAATGATTAGGGGACTGGAACACATGACTTATGAGGAGAGGCTGAGGGAACTGGGATTGTTTAGTCTGTGGAAGAGAAGACTGAGGGGGGATTTGATAGCTGCTTTCAACTACCTGAAAGGGGGTTCCAAAGAGGATGGATCTAGACTGTTCTCAGCGGTGGTAGATGACAGAACAAGGAGCAATGGTGTCAAGTTGCAGTGGGGGAGGTTTAGGTTGTATATTAGGAAAAAACTTTTTCACTAGGAGGGTGGTGAAGCACTGGAATGGGTTAGCTTGGGAGATGGTGGAATCTCCTTCCTTAGATATTTTTAAGGTCAGGCTTGACAAAGCCCTGGCTGGGATGATTGACTTGGGGATCGGTCCTGCTTTGAGCAGGGGGTTGGACTAGATGACCTCCTGAGGTCTCTTCCAACCCTGATATTCTATGATTCTATGACACTAGCCAATATCTCCAGTCCCAGACACAACCCTAGGAACTTCTGTCTTGCTGTGTCCAGTTGTGCTGGCTGGATGCTGCACGCTTACATGAGTTCCTCAGTTTTACAAAGAAATTGATATGTACCAGGCTTGTTATCCCCAGGGGAGTCCCTGACGCTTCAAACCAAATGCACTACTTCAGGTAGAAAAAACAAACAGATTTATTAACTACAAAGATAAATGTTAAGTGATTATAAGTCAAAGCACAACAAGTCAGATTTGGTCAAATGAAATAAAAGAAAACGCATTCTAAGCTGATCTTAACACTTTCAGTGCCCTTACAAACTTAGATGCTTCTCACCACAGGCTGGCTGGTTGCTGTTCAGCCAGGCTCTCCTTTTTAATCAGTGCTTCAGTCACTTGGTGTGGTGTCTGTAGCTGTAGGTGGAAGAGAGAGACAGCATGACAAATGTCTCTCCTTTTTATCATGTTCTTTCTTCCCTCTTGGCTTTGCCTCCCCTCCCTTTCAAAGTCAGGTAAGCATTACCTCATCACAGTCCAAAACTGCCTCATTACCTCATCACAGTCCAAAGGATGGAGGTGACTCACTTGAGAGTCCAACAGATCCTTTTTTTGCTTCCTAGGCCAGCGTCCTTTGTTCCTGTTAGGCTGGGCTGGGTTTGTCCCATACTCTCCCTGATGAGGTGTGAACTGCCTCTCTGCTCTTGGAGAGTTTTTGCCTGGGCTTATTTTAAGCCATCAGCGTACATTTTCAGCCTCATAACTACATACATTAAATTATAACCTATAACATGACTATAACATTACTGTAACAACAACGCTCAGTGCATCGTGAACCTTCCAAAGACACCCGACATGACAAACTTTGCTTTGGATACCACACAAACATTTACAAAGATGAACATGGGGGTGCTGGGTGTTCCTCCAAGTTACAAAGAGTGTCCTCACCACCTGAGTATTGTATCGTGTCCCTAAAGATACAGAAAAATGTGTATAAATCTTTCCTTTTGTGTAGTCAAATCAAAAATTTGATTAGAGTAATATGTTCACCTTCTGGGACCGGAGAGCCAAAAAAATGTTAGAGAAAAATTTAGTGGGAAATTTAATCTTTATATCTGTAGTTCCTGCATATCCAGCCATAGTAAATCTGTAATCCACACACCTTTTGGGTGTGGTGTTCTGTCCCATCTAGTGGCACCGAGACCACTTAGAGAGAAAGATTAATGAGTCTGCTCTACAGGCTTAGCTAACATATGGCTTTTAGCAACATGGCTGCTGACCAGCTGATAAACACACGAGGGAAAAGAATGAGAAGATTAATTTCACTGAGTTTTATTGAAGCAATGAAATCCAGAATCTCAATATGAAGCTGAATTATTTTGGCCTCATTGCCCTAGTTCTTGTCAGCTTATCTCCAGCATTGCAAAGTGGGTGCAAAGTTTATGTCCAGAAGCAGATCCAGTTGAATTTGCACCCCCATTACGTTCTCATAAAAGACGGCTTTCTAGATGGATGCTAAGTGCTACATTTCATGAGGAGAAGAGAAGAATGTCCTGGAAAGTGGAGAATTATTCTGAAAGAGAGCTGCTGACTTTGTCATTATGTTGACAGTTTATTATTCTAAATGATCTCAAAATGACATGCCGGAGATATATAAGTTTGAACATTCATCCTTAGCACCTGGTGTAACAATGCGGCCTCTGGAGGGACACTACTGAGAGTATCAATTCAGGACAAATTGCTCAGAGCAGGGCAGTCACAGTCCAAGGCACACCAAACCAGCCAAACAGAGGGGACTTTGATTTTACTCCCCTGGCTAACCAGAATTCATACAAGCAATTCCCTCAGATACTCCAGTTCCCTTGTATCACCACTGGCACCGCTCCTTATGGCGATGAATGGTTATGAAAAGCAATATCCCAGTAAAAGAACAAAAAGGGTCTCCTGATCCCATAGGACCAAGCCCCAGATGCAGGTCAATATACAAGTCAGATCTTACCCACAAATCATGCTGTTGCCAATCCTTTAGAATCTAAAATCTAAAGGTTTATTCATAAAAAGAAAGAAATATAGATGAGAACTGAAATTGGTTAAAGGAATCAATTACATATAGTAATGACAAAATTCTTGGTTCAGGCTTGTAGCAATGACTGAATAAACTGCAGGCTCAAATCAAGTCCCTGGAATACAACCACAGATTTGGATGGGTCATTCAGTCCATTGTTCAGAGCTTCAGTTCGTAGCAAAGATCCTCCAGAGATAAGAAGCGGGATTAAAGACAAAATGAAGGAGATGCAGCTGCCTTTTATATCCTCTTGCAATGCGGCCTGTGCTTCCTCTGTTTCAAACACAAGCTGCTCAGCACATGGCTTGAAAACCTTAGAGTTGTTTCCATAGGCATGTCCCTACATGTCTTGCTGAGTCATAAGGTGTATCTGCCTTCTCTCAATGGGTCAGTTGTATAGCTGAGGGTCCTTAATGGGCCATCAAGCAGGCTAGGCAGTGCTGATGCCAAACTGTCTGGGGTGTCACCCAGAAGCATAGCACAAGTTAGAAATACAGACAGTATAGAGTCAATACTTATAACTTTAAATACAAAAATGATACATGCATACAGATAGCATAATTATAAACAGCAAATCATAACCTTTTCATATACACCTTACTTGACCTTCTTTGTAGAAGATTTGGTGCAACTGTTATGCTATACAAAGCACATGAGATCTTTTACAGGGGAGAAGGCAAAACACTGCATTTATTGAGAATACAGCAGTTAGCATATGCTTTTTAGTTACATACACACACCATGCACACCGTCCCGCCAGTCAATATTTATAGTTACCAGTCCAGAGTCTGGATTAATCTAGTGGCCAGCCACTGATGCTCCTGGAGTGTGGCAAGATGAACCCAAAGTTCTATGGCAAAGCAACCTGGTTTTATAGTTTGGTTTTTTTGTTGAAGTTTATGGATTTTGCTGTGTTAGTTTATGACCGATTACTCCTTAATTGGTGCTTTTTTTTTTGTTAACATTTTAAAACATTTCCGAGAGGGTTATTCTGTCCTGGATTTGATTTAATTAATTGTTTTTAGGGGTGCCAGCTTTTACCTTAGGGTTGTCAATCTGCCCTTTTTCAATTATGGATGCACATTGATGGTTCTCTGGTGTCAATAAGTTTTGATAAGTGTTTTTGCTTGTTTTTTTTTGACCATTTGGTTAACAATGGCCTTTATACCTTTTTTTTTTGATGCATGCATTTTTTATTCACACAGTCTTTTACAGAGACCTTTGAGAATATAAACAGCAGTATTTTATATTGAGCGAAAAGACATTGTAAATTAAACCTTGCCAAATTTTATAACCAAAACAATTCACATTGAGGCCTAGGCCTTCAATGCTCCTTTAATTTACTTAACATAGACCCAATACAGGATTTTGTGTTTTACTAACTAAACCTTAAAACAAAAAACTAAAAGGGCCCAATTTGTAATGCGTATGGGAAACAGAATCCCATAGTCCCAAAGGGTCATTCCTTTTTGCTTTTCAAATAGGGTGACTGGCAGGGTGAAGTCAAATCATACATTAATTCTCATATTACAGTTATAAAAAATCCTGCTTCTACACAACTAGAGGACCTTGGTTGCAACAATGATCTATACGGTCACAGTTCATCTCAATAACATCACACCTGGAGGAGAGATAGGAATGGAAATCGGGATTGATTTAATCAGAAGGCTCCAAAGCAAGCAACAAATGGCCAGGTTAGTAAAGATTTCCCAGTCTTTGTCTGAATGAATAAACCCTGCTGAAACACCCAAAGCCTGGGGAAGGCAAGCTCTGTAGAACATGGAGGGCTATTTGTGGAGTTCAGGTTCAGATGAGATTTCTAGTAAAGAGGGAAACTTTCAAAGCACTCTAGAAGCAAAGACATCCTGTCTTGAAAGTTGCTGTGCCATTCAAGGGGTTGGGGCTTGAGTTAACCTTGCATTAACCAGGCCGTTTGGTAGTGACTTTTCTTTTCCTTACTGTGATGGTGTAGGATTGAAATAAGACCATTTACATCAATGATATTGCCATTGTTAGACAACTGCAAGAAATCTTGTATGAAGTATCTCAAGTAAGGTGTAAATAGAAAAGTTATTATTTGCTAAGTATCATTATCCTGTTTATATGCATGTATCATTTTTGTCTCAGAAGTGATGAAGTTTGGCTATGTACTGGTAACTTACATATGTACTGTATTCCTGGGCAAAACCTACCAGATAAGATTAGGATGACCAGACAGGAAGTGTGAAAAATTGGGATGAGGGGGTAATAGGAGCTTAAATAAGAAAAAGACCCAAAAATCAGGACTGTCCCTATAAAATCGGGACATCTGGTCACCCTAGATAAGATTGACATCTAGGCTAGACAGCTTTGTGTTGATGGTCCATCAAAGACCATTACCTATCACAATGGGCCATAGAAGAAACTCATTCTGCCCAGATGGCTCTTCCTACTGACGCTTCAGCCTTCAAGAGGCTAATGGCTATCCCCCTGTAAGTCAGGAGGCCATGTAAGGACATATGATATTCTCATATGACCCTGGACTCCATCTTGTGCCAGTAACTTTCCAAAAACAGAAGCTGTGAGCTGTGTTTTGAACCAGAAAATTTCCAGGCACATGGCAAAGGGTATAAAAGATCCTTGGGATGACTCCATTTTGCCTCTTTCCTGCCCTCATTCTCTGGACTATGGATTTACACCTGAAAGGATTAGACTGAACTATGTACTGAGGACCTTCCAATATTTTGGAAGTTACCAGCAAAACTTTACAAGCCAGCAGTCTATATATCACTGCCACAAACCTGATGTAAGAACATTGCAACACTTGAATGTATATGCTCTATTAACCATTTTAACTCTCTTCTTCTTTTCTTTAATGAATAAACCTTTAGATTTTAGTTCCTCAAGCATTGGCAGCACCGTGATTATTGGGTAAGATCCGAGTTATGTACTGGCCTGGCTCTGTGGCTCATCTCTTGGGATTAATAAACCCCTCAATATAATGATACTGGTTTTCAATAACCATTCATCATAAAGTCTGATGTCAGGGTAGTGAAATTAGGGCTGGAATGACTAAGAAGACTGCATTTTTTACTTCTTGTTAACCAGTGGGGTGAGACAGAAGTTTACTTTTGTTACTGACTTGGTATAATCTAATGACAGAATAACCAACACGGTGGGGTGAGTCTGCTCTATTTCTCAGAAGTTTGTACTGAATCTGGTATTTTGAGCTGTGATGCACTGAGGCAAGGTGACATTTACAAAAACCTGGGCAGTTAGCCTGCAAAGACTCATGCAGACGCTTACTGCAAACCAAGAAATGGGTATTTTTGAAACCAAAGGAAAAACTTGCATTCTTTAAAGTGAAAATCTGGGTAAGTTTTTGAAGGAAAAGACTCTATGATGAAACAGGTAACCCTGTTATGGATGGCCCTCACAATACTATGAAACCATGTCAAGGTCACCTATCACTCCATGGCCTTAAAAAGATGCAATTGGAGAAGTGACTGGTGCTGCCAGCTCCACAGGGAGGAATTTCATCCAGTGCAATTTTCAAAAAAAGAGGGAGAAACAAAAAGAACCAGAAGACCGATATTACGATGCAACAGAGTTTTTAATGCAAATGCAATTGGCAGTACAGAGTTGCAGAAAGAAATACTACAGAGCAGAAAGAATGTGTTTCCAGTGTTTCAAAAAGGGCTATGACCAATCACAGGCCTCAGTGGGATGTATTTCAAACACAATGTTCTTTTTGCGTTGTGGCAGCTGCAGAGGTTTACAAACAAGTCCCCTCTGTAACCATTTTAAGTGTCTTGTTTTACCCCAGTCAGTGGGAAATGAGCCAAAGCCAAAGAGAAGCAGAGACTACGCAGCTTCTCCATTAGACATCTGCGGCAGCAAAGGTCAAAGCAAGATGCTAGAGGTACAGAGGAATGAAAAGGATAAAACATGTAGGGCCTAATTCTCCTTGATACCAAGGTCTCTTTTTCACACTCTCCAGGAACTTAAAGTGATAATAAATGTAAGAGGTTCCTGTGTTAAGGCCCCTGTTTCCTTCACCCTCTGGGGTTAGTGTAAAAAGCTGGAGTGTAATTCAGAATGAGTCCACATGTGAAGAAGAGAATCAGCAAATGCCTGGGACAGCCTTGGCAGAAAGAGTTGTAAAGCGTAACGTTAGAAATGCAGCATGGCAATCAGACCAAGGTGCTGAGCACACACAGCTCCCACTGACTTCAAGTGGAGTCATGTTTGCACAGCACTTCTGAAAGCCATGCCCAAAACGTCAGCGGTGAATCTGGATCTTGCTGTTCATTTTCTGGTTCTTCCTTCATCCACGGATGTTCCTGCTGGCTTTAGCATGGCCCACAGCTTCCACTGAGGTACCTATGGCAAGATACCCCAGAACCGCATATTCCCCACCCATAACCATAACCACCCAGGTAACCGCCTAATCCCCCATAACCACATCTCCCGTAACCCCAAGGGCCACCATAACCACCATAGCCCCCTAAACCATACCATCCTCCGTAACGGCCTCCATAGCCGTACAATCCCCCAGGACCGAAGGAGCCCCCGAAACCGGGTCCGACCACAGGTGCTCCTATGGCTCCCACTCCACTCTGTTGAGGGAAATTGCTGAGAATTGGTCCTGGGAGGGTCACGACCACCGGTGAGGGTCTAATCACCACTTCGGAGTCAGGGCACTGCCTAACGCACGGCACGTTGCAGCTGCCAGTGACTGGACAGGGCCGGGCCACCCCGCATTCTGGATAACACAGGCCGGAGAAAGTCATCTTTCTGGGATGGAGGTAAACCTGTAACACACACCAAGGACTAGAGTAAAGAAAAGGTACAAGTGCCAGTGGATGAAAGGCTTCAAATCTCAGTTACTATTGCAGCGAGGTCTTCCTGGGGCCCGAGAGAGAGAGAGAGAGGTAAGTTTCCTTAGTCCCTATGTTCATGGCCACGTATTTCTTCTTATATCCTCTTTCTACGCCTCTTGTCCACTCGCACTGAACTTCGCTCCCAACCGGCCCCTTTGAGCCCCTCTCAATGACTTTGTCTAAAAAACACCAATTGGAATAAGGGGAACTATTTCTATGCTGGACACCTAGGATTCTGTGTTCATTTGAGACATTTCACAAAGAGAACATGGCTGGTTTCATGGTACCTGAATCTCTTTGTTTGAGGATTTCACCTCTGCATTGCAACTCAGTTGAGTCCGGTATCACAGTGTAGTTCTTTGATGAATAAGAAACAGAGACTTTGCTTTTCTCCAAAGAAATCACTAAGGACAAGCTTGGGTACAATGGGTTTAGGTCCACTGATTTCCATGGAGTGACACTAAATTACACCATCTGAGAAGAAGCACCTGCAATGGGTATTACTGCTCAGAAGAACATAGGAATTGCTAGATTGGATCACACCACTTGTCAACTTAATCCATTCTCCTGTCTCCCAGAGTGAGGAGTAACAGCAGCATCAGCGTAAAGGAGAAGACCACTCAATTGGCTCTTTCTGGACTAACCTGAACAAGTTTCTTCCTAATCCAACTCAGTGAAAAATGGTAAGGGACTTCCTGAAGTTACCAAGAAGATGTAAATGTCCCAATTCTATTTCCAGTTAACAGGAATTATGTTTCCCAAATGCATATGTTGCTCCTAAATTCCCCAATCAGCTTTGAATCGTGAATCCTCTAGCACCTGCAAATGAGTAACTGCACAACATAGTAGTGGAAGGAAGTCCTGATTGCTGATCAAAAATCACAGGGAGTAAGTGCAAGATTCAGTCCTAAATAGAAATGGACCCTACTGTGACATCTCTATGGTTCATAAGAGATTGAGTTGAAATGGACTTACCTAATTCACTGAGGAGATGAAGTCCGGAGAAGTGTTTAGAAGAGCGCTGAGTTTTGTGTGCTTTTATACAGTCCCTGGGACTGCCTGGAGGATCTGCCATGTCATTTGTGGAGGAGGTCCGAATTAGTTACAAAACAAACTTGATTGCCTTGCTATGTCCTCCTTTGGATGGAGCTCTTTTCCTCAGGGGTTGTGATGATTGGGCTAATCACAGCCTGAGTGGGCGTGACATGCACGTTGCATTCTTCATCTTTCTTTCATCTTAAAATTGTACATGCCAACTGCGTTCCTCATGTCATTCCACTGACTTCATGGGGACTGCAATGAGAATGAACTTCAAGCTGCTTCTGAGTGGTAGGACGACAGGCTCTGATGAAAGGAATCTAGTCTGGTCCTTTCCATTCATGCTGGTCGTGGTTAGGGGCATGGGCCAGTTCATTCTAAACCTGCTAGGAAAGTGGGAGCCACATTTTTGCATTCTTACCAGGTCCATCTCCAGTGGGCCAGATCCAAATCCCTTTCATTCATTCCCTCCAGTGTGTTTCCTGTCTGGACCCTTAGTCTGAAATTCCCCTTTTGGCACAGGGGATAGTATGATGCCTATACACTACTTTAATCCCACAATGAATTTATAAACTAGATCTTATCAGGGACTTCAGAGGAGCCTGGGACTTTGCGATGACCTGCTGCTCAGGGTGAATTTTACCCTATGATGAGTACAACTTGACTTACCACTGGACCTCCATTTGGGTCACCAATGCTGTCTCAAAGGGCTTCGTCTAGCAGCTTTGCTCATGGGTCAAGTCTAGGGATAGCAGAGAGTGAAGGAAAGCAGTGCTCTTTTATAGAAAGAAATTGAGGTGTTGTAAGACAATTCAGCTGACTGAGACCAGCAACAAGACCAGAAGAGAGAAAAATCACGTATTCTTGGAGAAGGAAGAGATGGCTGTGTGATGAGATTTGAGATAAAATCTGACCAACCACAGGGCATGTTGCAGAAAACATTCCTGCCAGAACCAGAATGTTGTTTGAAGTGTAAAATGTGTCCTCAAGAGTGGGTCCCATGTGCAGGGAGGAATTCAGAAGTATCTTCCTTTGATTTTAAGCAACCACTTGAAGCTCTTTGAAGTTGAATCAGCTGTGCTGATTTACACCAAGAGAGCACCTGCATTTTCCAATACAAATCTTTGTAAATATACTGTGAGAAAGCTCTGTCCTTTCCTCCGTGGGTCCCGCATTCCCTGGCGGATTTCGCTCGCCTCAGAGGCTCACTCTGACCCTCCACCTAGCCCTTCTCTTTCTAGAGACAAGGGTCACAGTCTACTGAGCCGTTTTCAACATAAGCCAGTGAGGGAGGTGAGGAGAAGCTATCCTCCCTTGCACAGTCTCTGATGTCTCCAAGTCTCAGTGATTAATCAGGGGGGCAAAGGGGAGGAGCCTGGGCCCGCCCTCTGCTCTGGGCTCCAGCCCAGGGACCCTAATAGTATCAGCTATAGTAGCTGACCTTTTAGAAACATGACACCTACAATTCCTTGGGCTTCTTCCCCACAACAGCCCCCACTTCCTCAGGCTCCACTTCCCCTTACTTCAGGACCCCCTTCCTTGTGCCTGATATGGTGTGTACTGCTCAGTATCTCCAACAGTGCAGCTTCCTCCCACAGCTTCTGACATGCCCGCCCACCTGAGTAACTGGGAGGCTTTTAACTAGTTTCAGCCAGCTCCTGATTGGCTTCAGGTGTCCCAATCAACCTAGCACCTCCCTGCCTTCTGGAAAGCTCTTCATTGGACCCAGGTGTCTTAATTGACCTGGAGCAGCTACCATTTCACTTATCCTGGTACCAGGGATTTGTTTAGCCTGGAGCTAATATATCTATCTTCTACTACTTTTCTATAGCTAGTGGGCCTTGCCCCCTCACAATACCAAATGCAAAACTCTCTTTCAATGAAAATGAAACAGCCCCAAATTGGGTGGCTTTAAGTGATAACCTGATTCACAGAAGGATACTAGTGACTTTGGCCTCCACTTTTTTTATAATAACTCTGTTAATCAGTGTGGAGTTGTGTAATCCTCACAACAATTTATTAATATGCTGAGAATACTACCCTTTCCATGTGTGAAACACCAGTGCGTGTTTGTGAGGGGCTTTGAAATCTTGAGTTTGAAGCACCCTGAAGAACTTCCCGCCTTAACACCCTGACTCTCTTTGTTTGATAGGCCTAGAAACAGAGGCACATGGAGGTGAAGGTCACATGGGGCTCAGCTGCAGAAACAGAAATACACCCTAATACTTCTGACGCATCCTACCACAGGCTGAGCCCTAGGTTGATCCCTGTTACACTCTGTTCCAAGACAAGCTTAGTAACATGTCGGGTTAAAAATGTTTGTATCCTTGGATCTAAGCACCAACAATTAGAGAAAATGGCTAATGTTCTGATCCACTTTCACTGTGTCTTCTTAAACATGAGGATAATACTTCTCCATAGGAATTACAAGTCTGTCAGTTTCAATTTTCTCCACCAGTGCGGTGGCCTTGGAAATCTCCATATGTAATTCAACCATCACAAACTTGCTTTAAGTCAAACCACCTGTCAGGATGAAGTCACCACATGCCCCGTGTGTACTACTTTTTCTTTTCTTAGAAATACATCTCTGTAGTGGGTCAGAGTCACGCAATGGTAGTGAATTCTTTCTGGTTTGTGAAATGAGGTACAGCACAGGTTATGTCTGCCACATGGCCTTCTTTATACCGGAGGATAAGAATGGTCCAAAGGAATTGTAAGTGTGTACTTTTGAAATTTTTTTATGTGTACTGAAAGAAAAAAACCTCAATATAGAATTCAGAATGAGAAAAATTTTGTGACAAGACAATTTATGTCTGCTCAAGTGTAAATATCCACCACTGAGCCAACACCTTCAAATAAAGAGAGTTAAAGGGCACTGGAAGAGGTTTGATGGTTGATCATTGTTCACACGTAGAAGAGAAGATCTTTCACCCAAAAGTTCCTCCTAAAATTATCAAAACCAAATAAAAAAATATCCAGAATGAGCCTCTGTAAGAGTTACTCCCAGGTCAGGGAGGTATCTGGAAGCCGTGGACGGTAAGTATCCAGACAGGTTTAGGAAATAGAGGGTAGTATTGGCATGAATCGTCCCAACCATCGGGGTTTATTTCTGACTCTGCCAATCGTTCCTGTCTCACCTCCAACTCAATGTATCTCCGTTGACCTGTGGTGTAAACAGGTATAATTATAACCCTCAGGGTGGATTGTCTGAGTCTTCCTCTGATCTAAGCATTTCAAAACACTTCACAAACGCTCATCAAGTGTTGTAGGGCCAAAGAACTGTATTCCTTATAGCAATAATAACTTTTTATTAGCATTAGATGTTCCAAGTTTGAAGATTAGATTGACTTTAAAAATGTGTGTCAAGTTCTCAGATGTCATTCCGGTACTCGGCTCCTGATTTCTTTAGCCTCCGAAATTGGGGCTCTTTGATTTTCGTTTCTGTTCCTTTGCATTTCCCTTTTAGATATATTTTAAAGTTGAAGGGTAGATGCTGAGCCAGTGAAATCAATGGGAAACATCAGTTCCTGCATCTCTATCCATGAGTAGCCTAGAGCACTGGGTCTTGTGAGATACTTCAGCTAATAAAGATAAGGAAGAAGCACAAGAAAGATAGAGATAAGGAGAACTTCTTCAAAGGTCACACTGCTGTGGGATTAGACGTGATTAATTGAAAGACTGACCAACCTACAGAATTGTGCAAGACTCTTCTCTGACAGAAAGCTTTTCAGCCATTATTAGAATGATTTTTGAAGTAGAAAGTACGCCTCTATCAGGATTGGTTCTAACTCGAGCAGGATAAAACTCCTTAGCTCAGTTTTAAGGCACAGAAGTCAGTGAAGTCTGTGGAGCTCTACTAAGGTGCAGTGGCTCAGGATCTGCCCTGGAGTATTACAAGGGAACGTTTGTTAAAGAAATGGGAATGTAAACCTTTTTGGAATGAAAATCAAATAGCCCCAAATTCTGAGGCTAGGAATCATCACTGAATAGTCGTATGACATCAGAAACCTTAAAGGCTATGGCCTTTGGCTAAGTGACAGAGGCAGCCATAAGCTAGGAAGCGACTGGTCACATCCTCACTTTCCAAACTAGTCACATTGTAAGAAGGTGCTATTGGGCTGTTAGGAATACAATCCTGTCCTGATAATGCCTATCCCCTCCAGAGAAAGGGAAGTGCCTAGAAGATGTAAAAGGAAATTTAGGTTGATAGTTTTCTGTCTGGTAAGAACTCACTTATCCATAGACACAGCTGGGAAACTCTTATGTCTTTATAGATGTAGTTGTGAAATCCTCACTTCTGCACTGTTTTGTCATTATAGTTCCCACTTTGCTATTGTTTATTGGCATGGTCTCTGTCTGGTTCTGTGATTGTTTCTATCTGCTGTATAATTAATTTTGCTGGGTGTAAACTAATTAAGATGGTGGGATATAATTGGTTAGCTAATCATGTTACAATATATTAGGATTGGTTAGTTAAATTTCAGTAAAATGATTGGTTAAGGTATAGCTCAGAATATTACTATATAAATTAGGGGCCAACAGGAAGTAAATTGGGATTAGAAAATAAGGAAAAAGGAGCTTGTATTTAAGCTTGCTGGAAGTTCACCCCAATCAACATCGAATTGTTTGCACCTTCGGACTTCGGGTATTGTTGCTCTCTGTTCATGCGAGAAGGACCAGGCAAGTGGGAGAGAGAAGGAATAAGCTCTCTAACAGTTACCAAGGGCAGCGAGATGCGCCACCTTGATATTTGTGCTGCTGCCACCAGCAGGGGTAGGCGCCCTGCACCGCGCAGCCTCCTCGGGGGTTCTGGGCCGCGGCTCAGCAGACGTGCGGAGCAGGTGTGCTCAGAGCCATAGGTGCTGTCTGACTTGTCTTTGGAGCCGGTTGTATTATTCGATTGATGGGGTTCTCCCATACGCAGCTCCTCCACTCCTCCCTGGCCAGGGCACGGGGAGTCTGGGACTCCACAGTGGGCCGATGCGTTCCCAACCCACCTTCCAGGGAGCAGGCTCTCTCTGAAGGGGTGCAGGAGGCAGGGAGAGAGAGACAGGATTTTCCGAAAGAAACCAAAAAATGGTTGAGAGACCATATTGAGATGAAGGTTACACAGGGAGCAAGTGGCAGAGTCAGCAATAAAACCAGTCATTGTGACTACTCCTCCCCATACTTCCCATTGCTCCTGAACTGCATTGGACAGTTCCCATTCAAGGCTTCTGGATATCCCAGTGAAGCATCTATGAAGTTAGTAGAATGATTGAAGGAACGTAGTTGTCCCATCAAGTTTTCAGAAGAAAGAGAAAGAGGAAAGAGGAAAGACAGCTGCAGCTGCCATTGGCCAGGAAAGGCGAACTGCAGCCACTGGGAGCTGCGGGGAGCCATGCCTGCGGACGATCAATGTAAACAAAATGTCTCACGGCCTGACAGCAGATTACCCTGATGAGCCGCATGCCCCTGTTCTAAACTATGAAGAAATAAATGCTGGCAACTCAAGAATGCGGGGCGGGGGGAGCAGGAAGGGGGAAAACAATAAAAGCCCCACACCCTTCCCACTGTTCAGAAAGGTTTTGGACGGTTTTTTAGGCTGCGGGAGGACTTTGTTCCTGAAGGCCCAATTAGTTACAAACCAAACTTTGAGAACTCCTTCCATTCACAGAATTTTTTTCCTCTGTGTTTGATGATTAGTTTGTTCCTAATTCCACATGGGGCGAGGAGCACATTACATCCTGCAGCTCTCTTTCCTCTGAAAACTGTATGGCCCAGATAACATTTCTGGGATCATTCTGCCGACTAATCGCATCTAATCCCAAAGCAATGTGACCGTTGAAGAAATTCTCCTTATCTCTATCTTTCTTGTGCTTCTTCTTTAACTTTATTAGCTGAGGTGCCTCACAAGACCCAGTGCTCTGGGGTACTCATGGATAGAGATGCAGGAACTGATGTTTCCCATTGATTTCACTGGCTAAGCACCTACCCTTCAACTTTACAATATATCTAAAAGGGAAATGCAAAGGAACGGTAACGAAAATCAAAGAACCCCAGTTTCGGAGGCTAAAGAAATCAGGAGCCCAGTACCAGAATGACATCTGGGAACTTGACACGCATTTTTAAAGTCAATCTAATCTTCCAGCCTGGAACGTCTAAAGCTAATAAAAAGTTATTATAGTTACTATAATGAATACAGTTCTTTGGCCCTGTAACACTTGATGAGCATTTGTGAAGTGCTTTGAAATGCTTAGATCAGAGGAAGCCTCAGGCAGTGCACCAGGAGAGTTATAATTATACCTGTTTACCCCGCAGGTCAACGGAGACACACTGAGTTGGAGGTCAGAAAGGAGTGATTGGCAGAGTCAGAAATAAACCCCAAGTGAGAAACTGGAAGTTCCCTCAAGATTTCAAAGCCCCTCACAAATACTCACTGGTGTTTCACACATGAAAAGTGCTGTATTGTTGGAACACTAATACATTGTTCTGGGGATTAGACACCTGTGCAATAAGTAAGAGAGTCGTTA
Organism: Eretmochelys imbricata; assembly: GCF_965152235.1. NCBI lineage: Eukaryota > Metazoa > Chordata > Testudines > Cheloniidae > Eretmochelys > Eretmochelys imbricata. The sequence goes on from NC_135572.1 coordinate 356,682,400, forward strand.
TAAATGAAACGGAGCACAAGGTCCCTCGTACCATTCTGTGAATCAAGTTATCACTTAAAAGCCATACAAGTCAGGGCTGTTTCATTTTCACTGAAATAGAGTTAAGACCTAGTTCAAAAGAATGCAAAAAAGTGGCTCCCACTTTCCTAGCCGGTTTAGAATGAACTGCCCCATGCCCCTAACTACGACCAGCATGAATGGAAAGGACCAGACTAGATTCCTTTCATCAGAGCCTGTCGTGCTACTGATGCCACTCAGAAACAGCCTGAAGCTCATTCTCACTGCAGCCCCCGTGAAGTCAGTGGAATGACACGAGGAACACAGTCAGCCGGTACAATTTTAAGATGAAAGAAAGATGAAGAGTGCAACGTGCATGTCACGCCCACTGAGGCTGCGATTAGCCGAATCATCACAACCCCTGAGGAAAAGAGGTCCATCCAAAGAAGGACATAGCAAGGCAATCAAGTTTGTTTTGTAACTAATTCGGACCTCCTCCACAAATGACATGGCAGATCCTCCAGGCAGTCCCAGGGACTGTATAAAAGCACACAAGACTCAGCGCTCTTCTAAACACTTCTCCGGACTTCATCTCCTCAGTGAATTAGGTAAGTCTCAATCTCTTATTAACCATAGAGATGTCACAGAATGGTCCATTTATATTTAGGACTGAATCTTGCACTTACTCCTTGTTATTTGTATCAGCGATCAGGATTTCCTTCCATAATTATGTTGTGCAGTTACTCATTTGCAGGTCCCAGAGGATTCACGATTTTTAGCTGATCGGGGAATTTAGGAGCAACATATGCACTTGGGAAACATAATTCCTATTAACTGGAAATAGAAATGGGGCATTTACATCTTCTCGGTAACTTTAGGAAGTCCCTTACCATTTTTCATTTAGTTGGATTAGGAAGAAACTTGTTCAGGTTAATCCAGAAAAAGCCAATTGAGTGGTCTTCTCCTTTACGCTGATGCTGCTGTTACTCCTCACTCTTGGAGACTGGAGAATGGATGAAGCTGACAAGTGGTGTGATCCAATCTATCAATTCCTATGTTCTTCTGAGCAGTAATACCCATTGCAGGTGCTTCTTCTCGGATGGTGTAATTTAGTGTCACTCCATGGAAGTCTTTGGACCTAAACCCATTGTACCCAAGCTTGTCCTTAGTGATTATTTTGGAGAAAAGCAAAGTCTCTGTTTCTTCATCATCAAAGAACTACACTGTGATACCGGACTCAACTGAGTTGCAATGCAGAGGTGAAATCCTCAAACGAAGGGATTCAATTACCATGATCCCATCCATGTTCTCTATGTGAAATGTCTCAAATGAACACAGAATCCTAGGTGTCCAGCATAGAAATAGTTCCCCTTATTCCAGTTGGTGTTTTTTAGACAAAGTCATTGAGAGGGGCTCAAAGGGGCCGGTTGGGAGGGAAGTTTAGTGCGAGTGGACAAGAGGCGTAGAAAGAGGATATAGGAAGAAATACGTGGCCATGAACATAGGGACTAAGGAAACTTACCTCTCTCTCTCTCTCTCGGGTCCCAGGAAGACCTCGCTGCAATAGTAACTGAGATTTGAAGCCTTTCATCCACTGGCACTTGTACCTTTTCTTTACTCTAGTCCTTGGTGTGTGTTACAGGTTTACCACATCCCAGAAAGATGACTTTCTCCGGCCTGTGTTATCCAGAATGCGGGGTGGCCCGGCCCAGTCCAGTCACTGGCAGCTGCAACGTGCCGTGCGTTCGGCAGTGCCCTGACTCCGAAGTGGTGATCAGACCCTCACCGGTGGTCGTGACCCTCCCGGGACCAATTCTCAGCAATTTCCCTCAACACAGTGATGTGGGAGCCATAGGAGCACCTGTGGTCGGACCCGGTTTCGGGGGCTCCTTTGGTCCTGGGGGATTGTACGGCTATGGAGGCCGTTACGGAGGATGGTATGGTTTAGGGGGTTATGGTGGTTACGGTGGCCCTTGGGGTTACGGGAGATATGGTTATGGGGGATTAGGTGGTTACCCGTGCGGTTATGGTTACGGGGGGGGAATATGCGGTTCCGGGGTATCTTGCCATAGGTACCTCAGTGGAAGCTGTGGGCCATGCTAAAGCCAGCAGGAACATCCGTGGATGAAGGAAGAACCAGAAAATGAACAGGAAGATCCAGATTCACCGCTGACCTTTTGGGCATGGCTTTCAGAAGTGCTGTGCAAACATGGCTCCTCTTGAAGTCAGTGGGAGCTGTGTGCGCTCAGCACCTTGGTCTGAGAGCCATGCTGCATTTCTGATGTTACCCTTTAGGACTCTTTCTGAGTGGGGAAAAGAGATCTTGCTGTCAAGCAGAATTAGGCCATATATGTTCTATCCTTTTCATCAATCCGTACCTCTGGTGTCTTGCTTTGACCTTTGCTGCCGCAGATGTCTAATGGAGAAGCTGCATAGTTCCTCCTTCTCTTTTGCTTTGTCTCATTACACATGGATTGGGGTAAAACAATAAACTTAAATTGGTTATAAAGGAGACTCGTTTGTCAACCTCTGCAGCTGCACCATTGCAAAAAGAACATTGTGTCTGAAATACATCCCATTGAGGCCTTTGATCAGTCACAGCTCTCCTTGAATCACTGGAAATACATTCTTTCTGCTCTGTATTATTTCTTCCTGTAACTCTGTACTGCCAATTGCATTTGCATTAAAACCTATGCTGCATCATAAGATCAGTCTCTGGTTCCCTTTGTTCCTCCCTCCTCGTTTGAAAATCGCGCTGGAAGAGATTCATCCCTTTATCAGCGGCAGCACCAGGTACTTCTCAAGTTGCACCTTTTCGAAGCCATGGAGAGATTGGAGCCATTGAAGCGCTTCAGTTCACAGCATTATGAGAGCTGTCCTTACCTGGGTGGAGTTCCTCCTTGGTTTATGTGTTTTAGCAAAGACTCTTTTCCTGCAAACACCAGACAGCTTTTCCATTTAAGAATGGACGTTTTCCTATGGTTTGAAGAAGACCAGTCACATGGTCCACAGTAAGGGTGTGAGTCTTTGCGGGATAGCGACCAGGTTTTTGGAAGGAAGAGACAAGTGGCCACCAAATGGTTTCGTTAAGGCAAGGTTAACTGGAGCCCCAACTCCTTTCAGGACAGGCTGATTTTGCTTCTGGAGTGCTTTGAAAGATTACCTCTTCACGAGAAAGGTCTTCTCAACCTGAACTCCACAGAACACCCACCCTATTCAATGGAGACTGCCTTCCCCTCGCTTTGAGTGTTTTGGTAGGGATTATTCAGCAAGACAAATGCTGGGAAAACATTATAAGACAGAAAATATCTTCTTGCCTCTAGATAAATCCATGGCACACCCATGTCTTGAATACTGCATGCACATGTGGTCACCCCATCTCCAAAAAGGTATATTCGAATTGGAAAAGATTAAAAAGGGCACCAAAAAGCAGTAGGGGGGTAGAACAGCTTCTGTATGAGGAGAGATTAAGAAGACTGGACCTTTCACCTTGGAAAAGAGATGACTAAGGGGAGATATGATAGAGGTCTATAAATTAATGACTGGAGTGGAGAAAATAAATAAGAAGTCTTATTTACTCCTTCTCATAACACAAAGAGGAAATAGATCTTCATAAATGATCTGGAGGATGGTGTGGATTGCACTCTCAGCAAATTTGCGGACGATACTAAACTGGGAGGAGTGGTAGATATGCTGGAGGGGAGGGATAGGATACAGAAGGACCTAGACAAATTGGAGGATTGGGCCAAAAGAAATCTGATGAGGTTCAATAAGGATAAGTGCAGGGTCCTGCACTTAGGACGGAAGAATCTAATGCACCGCTACAGACTAGGGACCGAATGGCTAGGCAGCAGTTCTGCCGAAAATGACGTAGGGGTGACAGTGGACGAGAAGCTGGATATGAGTCAGCAGTGTGCCCTTGTTGCCAAGAAGGCCAATGGCATTTTGGGATGTATAAGTAGGGGCATAGCGAGCAGATCGAGGGACGTGATCGTTCCCCTCTATTCGACATTGGTGAGGCCTCATCTGGAGTACTGTGTCCAGTTTTGGGCCCCACACTACAAGAAGGATGTGGATAAATTGGAGAGAGTCCAGCGAAGGGCAACAAAAATGATTAGGGGTCTAGAACACATGACTTATGAGGAGAGGCTGAGGGAGCTGGGATTGTTTAGCCTGCAGAAGAGAAGAATGAGGGGGGATTTGATAGCTGCTTTCAACTACCTGAAAGGGGGTTCCAAAGAGGATGGCTCTAGACTGTTCTCAATGGTAGCAGATGACAGAATGAGGAGTAATGGTCTCAAGTTGCAGTGGGGGAGGTTTAGATTGGATATTAGGAAAAACTTTTTCACTAAGAGGGTGGTGAAACACTGGAATGCGTTACCTAGGGAGGTGGTAGAATCTCCTTCCTTAGAGGTTTTTAAGGTCAGGCTTGACAAAGCCCTGGCTGGGATGATTTAACTGGGAATTGGTCCTGCTTCGAGCAGGGGGTTGGACTAGATGACCTTCAGGGGTCCCTTCCAACCCTGATATTCTATGATTCTATGATTCTATGATTCTATGAAACAGGAAATGCAGTTGCAGCTCCCATTGGCCGGGAAAGGCGAACTGCAGCCAATGGGAGCTGCGTGGAGCTATGCCTGCTGGAAGTTTTCCTATGGTTTGAAGAAGACTAGTTTCATGGTCCATAGTAAGAGTGTTTGTGAGCCTTTGCAGGATAGCGACCCAGGTTTTCGGAGGGAAAAGCCAAGTGGCCACCAAATGGCTTGATTAAGGCAAGGTTAACTGAAGCCCCAACTCCTTGAATGGCAGAGCAACGTTTTCAGGACAGGATGACTTTGCTTCTAGAGTGCTTTGAAAGTTTAGCTCTTCACAAGAAAGGTCTTCTCAACCTGAACTCCACAGGCCACCCACCCTATTGAATGGAGCCTGCCTTCCCCTGGCTTTGGGTGTTTCAGTAGGGATTATTCATACAGACAAATGCTGGGAAAACTTTGGTAACCTGGCCATTTGTTATGGGTACTATATAAGACAGAATATATCGTATTGCCGCTAGATAAATCTATCCATCCTTAAGCAGTTCTTTAAATTCCTTGTTTCTATCTTTGTCCTAAAATGCTACCGTTTCAAAGAAGTATAAATGTATAGAATTTTTATCATTAATGCTTGGGATTCATAGTCCGTTAAAAAAATATCACGCAGAACATGGCTGGGATAGCATTAATAATGCTGGTTTCCTTCTTAGGATGTAACTTCTACTTACAAATGAGTTCAGTCCAGCATCACAGTGCTGTGCTCTGGTTTGTAAACCGTAACGAGACACCAGTACTAGCTGATGAAAGAACAAAAGTGTGATTTTTTCTCTTTACAAAAAACCCCACTAAACACCATCTCCTCCCCTGGTGTAAATCTTCAGTGTTCCGCTGGCTTCACACTGGAGCTGCACTAAGTTAGACCAGACGAGGCTCTGCACGTATAATTACTTCTGCACACGAGAACATAATTGCCAGGCTGCAAAAGACAAGAACAACCAGTCTTCCCATAGCAGCACACCATGGGGAAGACAGGCCAAGCCAAAGCCCAGCCAGCCAGCTCCATGACAGAAATGCAGGGAGGAGATAGGGGATGTTAGAGTTCCCAGGAGGAAAGGGTCAGCCCTCTCCCACCTGAGATCCCAGTGCGAAGATGGAGGGATGCCCTTAACCCCGGCCGAGATCTAACTATGGAAGAAAGGAATTTCTTCCTCCAGATGAAGTGCTTGAAGGTCGAACCGGAGGAGAGGAGAGGAGAGAGGTGAAGCGCTTGAAGGCGAAACGCCTGGAGGCAGAAGCGGAGGCGAATCATTTGGAAGTGGAAGAGAGGAAAGAGGCAAAGCGCTTGGAGGCAGAAATGGAGCTGAAGTGTTTAGAGCTGGAAAAGGCTAAGCTGGGTCAACCAGGTAGCCCTCACGGTCCTTCTCCAGGTACGGCTTTCCATTCCAAGAAATTCCCCACATACAAGCTAGGTGATGATACAGAAGCCTTCTTAGAAAATTTTGAGGGCCTGCCTTGGGACTCTTTGGTTTTTGTTACGGTACCTTTGCATTTCCCTTTTATACATATTTTCCAGTTGAAGGGTAGATGCTGAGCCAGTGAAATCAATGGGAAACATGAACTACTCCATCTCTATCCATGAGTAGCCAAGAGAACTGGGTCTTGTGAGATACTTCAGCAAATAAAGATGAGGAAGAAGCACAAGAAAGGAAGAGATAAGGAGAACTTCTTCTTCCACGATCACATTGCTGAGGAATTCAACGCAATTAAATTACAAGACTGACCAACCTACAGAATTGTGCAAGACTCTTCTCTGACAGAAAGCTTTTCAGCCATTATTAAAGTGATTTTTAAACTGGAAAGTATGCCTCTAACAAGTTTGGTTCTGACCTGAGCAGCATAAAACTCCTCAGCTCGGTTTTAAGGCACAGAAGTCAGTGAAGTCTATGGAGCTCTACTAATGTTCAGTGGCTCAGCATCTTCCCCTTGAGCATTACAAGGGAATGTTTTTTAAAGAAATGGAAATGTAAAACTTTTTGGAATGAAAATCAAATAGCCCCAAATTCTGAGGCTAGGGATCATCACTGAGTATTGGTATGACATCAGAAACCTTCACGTGCATTTGTAAAGTTCGTTTAATCCAGCATTACTCAGGGGCTCTGGGCTGCCCCTCTGGAGACATGTGGGGCAGGTGTGTGCAGAACCAGAGGTGCTGTCTGTCTTGTCTGTGGTGTCGGTTGTAGTATTCGATCGATGGGTCTCTCCCATGCACAACTCCCCCACTCCCACCTGGCCAGGACACAGTTGAGAAAGCCCTTTAATTCTAATCCACAATTTGGGGGCATATAATCCAAGGAAAAAATTCTACTATTAAAATAATACATCCCTATGCAGACACACAACTTTAATGAGCCTCAAATGCTTTGAAGTCCTGTGATTTCAGGAAGCCTGTGATTCTCGAGCACAATATCACTATTCGATCTGGTTGATGTGGAGGTGAACAAGCACACTGAGGTGAAGGTTACACAGGGAGCGAGTGGCAGAGTCAGCAATAAAACCAGTCATAGTGATTACTCACCCCCTGCTCACCACTGCTCCTGAACTATATGGGCCGGTTTTCATTCAGGGCTTCCGAATCTCCCACTGCACCATCAGTGAAGTCAGTAGAATGATCCCAGGAATGTAGCTTACCCATACAGTTTTCAGAGGAATGAGCTGAATGGTGTAATGTGCACCTCACCCCAAGTGGAGTTAGGAACAAACTCATCATCAAAACTACGGAGGAAAATAATTCCATGATTGGAAGGAGTTCTCAAAGCTTTGTTTGTAACTGTCAAGGTTCCTTCCCCACTCTGAACTCTAGGGTACAGATGTGGGGACCTGCATGAAAACCTCCTAAGCTTACTTTTACCACTTTAGGTGAAAACTTCCCCAAGGTACAAATTAATTTTACCCTTTGCCCTTGGAATTTCCACTGCCACCACCAAACTTTAACTGGGTTTACTGGGAAACATAGTTTGGACACTTCTTTCCTCCCAAAATCCTCCCAACCCTTGCACCCCACTTCCTGGGGAAGGTTTGGTAAAAATCCTCACCAATTTGCATAGGTGACCACAGACCCAAACCCTTGGATCTTAGAACAATGAAAAAGCATTCAGTTTTCTTACAAGAAGACTTTCAATAGAAGTAAAGGAATCACCTCTGTAAAATCAGAATGATAGATACCTTTCAGAGTAATTAGATTCAAAACATAGAGAATCCCTCTAGGCAAAACCTTAAGTTACAAAAAAGACACACAGACAGGGATAGTCATTCTATTCAGCACAGCTGTTTTCTCAGCCATTTAAAGGAATCATAATCTAACACATACCTAGCTAGATTACTTACTAAAAGTTCTAAGACTCCATTCCTGTTCTATCCCTGGCAAAAGCAACACACAGACAGACCCAGACCCTTTGTTTTCCTCCGTCCTCCCAGCTTTTGAAAGTATCTTGTCTCCTCATTGGTCATTTTGGTCAGGTGCCAGTGAGGTTAATTTAGCTTCTTAACCCTTTGCAGGTGAGGGGATTTTTCCTCTGGCCAGGAGGGATTTTAAAGGGGTTTACCCTTCCCTTTATATTTATGACAGTAACTAATTGGGTCTTCAGGAACAATGGGTCTTTCAAGTCCACACGCAGCCGAAAAAACTGTCTAAAACCTTGTTTCCAATGTGTGAACATTTTTCCTGAAATGTGCCTCCCAGAGCTGGACACAAGACTCCAGCTGAGTCCTAATCAATGCAGAGTAGAACAGAAGAATGACTTCTCGTGTCTTGCTTACAATACTTCTGCTCATACATCCCAGAATGATGTTTGCTATGTTTGCAACAGTGACACACTGTTGCCTCATATTTAGCTTCTGATCCCCTATTACCCTCAGAACCCTTTCCTACCACTGCTTCCTAGGCAGTCATTTTCCATTTTGTATTTGTGCAACTGATTGGTCCTTCCTAAGTGGAATAGTCTGCATTTGTCCTTATTGAATTTCCTCCTATTTACTTCACATCATTTCTCCAGTTTGTCCAGCTCATTTTGAATTTTGATCCTCTTCTCCACAACACTTGCAACCCCTGCCAGGCTGGTCTCATCTGCAAACTCTATGAGTGTCATAATCTAAATCACTGATGAAGATATTGAACAGAATCGAACCCAGAACTGATCCCTGGGGGAGCCATTTTGTCATATCCATCCAGCTTGAGTGTGGACCTCGATAACTAATCTCTGGGAATGGTTTACCAACCTGTTATGCACCACCTTTTAGTAGCGCCATCTAGGTTATATTTTGCTCGTCTGCTTATGAGAAAGTCATGCAAGAAGTATCAAAACCTTATTAAAATTAAGATATACCACATCTACCGCATGACCCTATCCACAAGGCTTCTTACCCTGTCAAATAAGCCCCAGCAGAGCAATAGGAATGGAAACGGGGATTGGTTTTGGCTGAGTGCTCCAGAGAAGAAATTAAGAACATAAGAAAAGCCAAACTGGGTGAGACAAAAGGTCTATCTAGCCCAGTACCCTGTCTTTCATCAGTGGCCAATGCTAAGTGCTTCAGAGGGAATGAACAGAACTGGTAACCATCAAGTGATCCATCCCCTGTCTCCCATTCCCAGGTTCTAGGAAATAGAGGCTCGGGACACCATCCCTGTTCATCCTAGCTAATACCCATTGACGGACATGTCTTCCTTGAATTTATTTAGGGTTTTCTTTTTGAACCCTGCTCAAGTCTTGGCCTTCACAAAATCCTCTGGTAAAGAGTTCCACAGGTTGACTGTGCATTCTGTCAAGAAATACTTCCTTCTCTTTGTTTTAAACCTGATGCCTTTTAATTTCGTTCGGTGACCACTAGTTTTTGTGTTATAAGAAGGAGTAAATAAGACTTCCTTATTTATTTTCTCCACTCCATTCATCAATTTATAGACCTCTATCATATCTCCCCTTAGTCATCTCTTTTCCAAGGTGAAAGGCCCAGTCTTCTTAATCTCTCCTCATAGAGAAGCTGTTCTACCCCCCTACTGCTTTTTGGTGCCCTTTTTAATCTTTTCCAATTCAAATATACCTTTTTGGAGATGGGGTGACCACATGTGCATGCAGTATTCAAGACATGGGTGTGCCATGGATTTATCTAGAGGCAAGAAGATATTTTCTGTCTTATAATGTTTTCCCAGCATTTGTCTTACTGAATACTCCCTACCGAAACACTCAAAGCCAGAGGAAGGCAGTCTCCATTGAATAGGGTGGGTGGTCTGTGGAGTTCAGGTTGAGAAGACCTTTCTCGTGAAGAGGTAATCTTTCAAAACACTCCAGAAGCAAAATCAGCCTGTCCTGAAAGGAGTTGGGGCTCCAATTAACCTTGCCTTAACCAAACCATTTGGGGCCACTTGTCTCTTCCTTCCAAAAACCTGGTCGCTATCCCGCAAAGACTCACAAACACACTTACTGTGGACCATGTGACTGGTCTTCTTCAAACCATAGGAAAACTTCCATTCTTAAATGGAAAAGCTGTCTGGTGTTTGCAGGAAAAGAGTCTTTGCTAAAACAGATAAACCAAGGAGGAACTCCACCAAGGTAAGGACGACTCTCATAATGCTGTGAACTGAAGCGCTTCAGTGGCTCCGATCACTCCATGGCTTCGAAAAGGTGCAACTTGAGAAGTACCTGGTGCTGCCGCTGACAAAGGGATGAATCTCCTCCAGCGTGATTTTTAAACGAGGAGGGAGGAACAAAGAGAACCAGAGACTGATCTTATGATGCAGCATAGGTTTTAATGCAAATGCAATTGGCAGTACAGAGTTACAGGAAAAAATAGTACAGAGCGGAAAGAATGCATTTCCAGTGATTCAAGGAGAGCTGTGACTGATCAAAGGCCTCAATGGGATGTATTTCAGACACAGTGTTCCTTTTGCATTGGTGCAGCTGCAGAGGTTGACAAACGAGTCTCTTTTATAACCAATTTAAGTTTATTGTTTTACCCCAATCCATGTGTAATTAGACAAAGCAGAAGAGAAGGAGGAACTATGCAGCTTCTCCATTAGACATCTGCGGCAGCAAAGGTCAAAGCAAGACACCAGAGATACGGATTGATGAAAAGGATAGAACATATATGGCCTAATTCTGCTTGACAGCAAGGTCTCTTTTTCCCACTCAGAAAGAGTCCTAAAGCGTAACATTAGAAATTGAGCATGGCTATCAGACCAAGGTGCTGAGCACACACAGCTCCCACTGACTTCAAGTGGAGCCATGTTTGCACAGCACTTCTGAAAGCCATGCTCAAAAGGTCAGCGGTGAATCTGGATCTTGCTGTTCATTTTCTGGTTCTTCCTTCATCCACGGATGTCCCTGCTGGCATTAACATGGCCCACAGCTTCCACTGAGGTACCTATGGCAAGATACCCCAGAACCGCATATTCCCCCCCCGTAACCATAACCGCCCAGGTAACCGCCTAATCCCCCATAACCACATCTCCCATAACCCCAAGGGCCACCGTAACCACCATAGCCCCCTAAACCATACCATCCTCCGTAACGGCCCCCATAGCCGTACAATCCCCCAGGACCGAAGGAGCCCCCGAAACCGGGTCCGACCACAGGTGCTCCTATGGCTCCCACTCCACTCTGTTGAGGGAAATTGCTGAGAATTGGTCCTGGGAGGGTCACGACCACCGGTGAGGGTCTGATCACCACTTCGGAGTCAGGGCACTGCCGAACGCACGGCACGTTGCAGCTGCCAGTGACTGGACTTGGCCGGGCCACCCCGCATTCTGGATAGCACAGGCCGGAGAAAGTCATCTTTCTGGGATGGAGGTAAACCTGTAACACACACCAAGGACTAGAGTAAAGAAAAGGTACAAGTGCCAGTGGATGAAAGACTTCAAATCTCAGTTACTATTGCAGCGAGGTCTTCCTGGGGCCCGAGAGAGAGAGAGAGAAGTAAGTTTCCTTAGTCCCTATGTTCATGGCCACGTATTTCTTCCTATATCCTCTTTCTACGCCTCTTGTCCACTCACACTAAACTTCCCTCCCAACCGGCCCCTTTGAGCCCCTCTCAATGACTTTGTCTAAAAAACGCCGGCTGGAATAAGGGGTCCGGTATCATAGTGTTGTTCTTTGATGATGAAGAAACAGAGACTTTGCTTTTCTCCAAAGAAATCACTAAGGACAAGCTGGGGTACAGTAGGTTTAGATCCACTGACTTCCATAGAGTGACACTAAATTACACCATCCGAGAAGAAGTACCTCCAATGGGTATTACTGCTCAGAAGAACATAGGAATTGATAGATTGGATCACACCACTTGTCAGCTTCATCCATTCTCCAGTCTCCAATAACGAGGAGTAACAGCCGCATCAGCATAAAGGAGAAGACCACTGAATTGGCTCTTTCTGGACTAACCTGAACAAGTTTCTTCCGAATCCAACTAAGTGAAAAATGGCTAAGGGACTTCCTAAAGTTACCGAGAAGATGTAAATGCCCCGATTCTATTTCCAGTTTACAGGAATTATGTTTCCCAAATGCATATGTTGCTCCTAAATTCCCTGATCAGCTTCAAATTGTGAATCCTCTGGCACCTGCAAATCAGTAATTGCACAACATAATAGTGGAAGGAAATCCTGATCGCTGATACAAATCACAAGAAATAAGTGCAAGATTCAGTCCTAAATATAAATGGACCCTACTGTGACATCTCTATGGTTAATAAGAGATTGAGACTTACCTAATTCACTGAGGAGATGAAGTCCGGAGAAGTGTTTAGAAGAGCGCTGAATCTTGTGTGCTTTTATACAGTCCCTGGGACTGCCTGGAGGATCTGTGATGTTGTTTGTGGAGGAGGTCCTAATTAGTTACAAAACAAACTTGATTGCCTTGCTATGTCCTTCTTTGGATGGAGCTCTTTTCCTCAGGGGTTGTGATGATTCGGCTAATCGCAGCCTCAGTGGGCGTGACATGCACGTTGCACTCTTCATCTTCCTTTCATCTTAAAATTTTATCGGCCAACTGTGTTCCTCGTGTCATTCCACTGACTTCACGGGGTCTGCAGTGAGAATGAGTTTCAGGCTGTTTCTGAGTGGCATCAGTAGCACGACAGGCTCTGATGAAAGGAATCTAGTCTGGTCCTTTCCATTCATGCTGGTCGCAGTAAGGGGCATGGGGCAGTTCATTCTAAACTGGCTAGGAAGCTGGGAGCCACTTTTTTGCATTCTTTTGAACTAGGTCTTAACTCTATTTGAATGAAAATGAAACAGCCCCGACTTGTGTGGCTTTAAGTGATAACCTGATTCACAGAATGGTACGAGGGACCTTGTGCTCCGTTTCATTTATAGCGACTCTCTTACTTATTGCACAGGTGTCTAATCCCCAGAACAATGTATTAGTGTTCCAAGAATACAGCACTTTTCATGTGTGAAACACCAGTGAGTGTTTGAGCGGGGCTTTGAAATCTTGAGGGAACTTCCAGCTTCTCACCCTGACTCTCTCTGTTGGATAGGGCTAGAAACAGAGGCAGGTTGAGGTGAAGGTCACTTGGGGATCAGTAGCAGAATCTGAAATACACTTCTCATTCCTAATTCACTTCTCATTCCTCCTAGCATAGGCAGAATGAGCCTCTGTAAGAGTTACTCCCAGGTCAGGGAGGTATCTGGAAGCCGTGGACGGTAAGTGTCCACCCAGGTTCAGGAAATAGACGGTAGTATTGGCATGAAGAGTCCCACCCATTGGGGTTCATTTCTGACTCTGCCAATCACTCCTCTCTGACCTCCAACTCAATGTGTCTCCAATGACCTGCGGGGTAAACAGGTATAATTATAACCCTCAGGGTGGGTTGTCTGAGGCTTCCTCTGATCTAAGCATTTCAAAGCACTTCACAAATGCTCATCAAGTGTTATAGGGCCAAAGAACTGTATTTCTTATAGCAATCATAACTTTTTATTAGCCTTAGATGTTCCAAGCTTGAGGATTAGATTGACTTTAAAAATGCGTGTCAAGTTCTCAGATGTCCTTACGGTACTCGGCTCCTGATTTCTTTAGCCTCCGAAATTGGGCTCTTTGATTTTCGTTACTGTTCCTTTGCATTTCCTTTTTAGATATATTTTAAAGTTAAAGGGTAGATGCTGAGCCAGTGAAAACAATGGGAAACTTCAGTTCCTGCATCTGTATCCATGAGTAGCCCAGAGCACTGGGTCTTGTGAGGCACTTCAGCTAATAAAGTTAAGGAAGAAGCACAAGAAAGATAGAGATAAGGAGAACTTCTTCAACAGTCACATTGCTTTGGGATTAGATTCGATTAGTCGGCAGAATGATCCCAGAAATGTTATCTGGCCCATACAGTTTTCAGAGGAAAGAGAGCTGCAGGATCTAATGTGCTCCTCGCCCCATGTGGAATTAGGAGCAAACTAATCGTCAAACACAGAGGAAAAAAATTCTATGAATGGAAGGAGTTCTCAAAGTTTGGTTTGTAACTAATTGGGCCTTCAGGAACAAAGGGCCTCTCAAGTCCTCCCCCAGCCTAAAAACCTGTCCAAAACCACTCATGACTCAGGGGTCTTCTATCAGCTTTATCTAATTCTCCAGTGTGAACTAGGGAATCCTGTTCAACTCGCTCTCTCCACAACCATTCAGGCGATGTGCTAAGGATCCTTTTATTTAAGGACAGCCTCTTGCACAGACACTCTGTGATTCTGAACAGTGGGAGGGTTTGGGGCATTTGTTGAAAACTTGATGGGACAACTACATTCCTTCAATCATTCTTCTAACTTCATAGATGCTTCACTGGGATATCCAGAAGCCTTGAATGGGAACTGTCCAATGCAGTTCAGGAGCAATGGGAAGTATGGGGAGGAGTTGTCACAATGACTGGTTTTATTGCTGACTCTGCCACTTGCTCCCTGTGTAACCTTCATCTCAATATGGTCTCTCAACCATTTTTTGGTTTCTTTCTGAAAATCCTGTCTCTCTCTCCCTGCCTCCTGCACCCCTTCAGAGAGAGCCCGCTCCCTGGAAGGTGGGTTGGGAATGCATTGGCCCACTGTGGAGTCCCAGACTCCCCGTGCCCTGGCCAGGGAGGAGTGGAGGAGCTGCGTATGGGAGAACCCCATCAATCGAATAATACAACCGGCTCCAAAGACAAGTCAGACAGCACCTATGGCTCTGAGCACACCTGCTCCGCACGTCTGCGGAGCCGCGGCCCAGAACCCCCGAGGAGGCTGCGCGGTGCAGGGCGCCTACCCCTGCTGGTGGCAGCAGCACAAATATCAAGGTGGCGCGTCTCGCTGCCCTTGGTAACAGCTATTCCTCAGCTGCAGGGAGCTGCTGCTGCTTTGCCGCCACCCCCAATCTCTGTCCCTGCTTTCTAGGCCGTCATGGCTGCAAAAAAATCTGCTAGTGGCCGCATTTCAGTAAGGCTGGATTAAATGAACTTTACAAATGCACCTTAAGGTTTCTGATGTCAGACCAATACTCAGTGATGTTTCCTAGCCTCAGAATGTGGGGCTATTTGATTTTCATTCCAAAAAGTTTTACATTTCCATTTCTTTAACAAACGTTCCCTTGTAATGCTCAAGGGGCAGATCCTGAGCCACTGCACCTTAGTAGAGCTTGTGACAAAGCTCTGTCTTTGCCTCCGTGGGTCCCGCCTTTCCTGGTGGATTTCGCTAGCCTCAGAGACTCACTGTTACCCTCCACGTAACCCTTCTCTCTCTAGAGACAAGGGTCACAGTCTACTGAGCCATTTTCATCATAAGCCAGTGAGGGGGGTGAGGAGAAGTTATCTTTCCTTGCACAGTCTCTGTTGTCTCCCAGGCTCAGTGATTAATCCGGGGGCAAAGGTGGTGGTGGGAGAGCCGGGCCCACCCACTACTCTGGGCTCCAGCCCAGGGACCCTAATAGTATCAGTTATGGTAGCTGACCTTTTAGAAACATGACGTACAATTCCCTGGGCTACTTCCCCCACAGCAGCCCTCACTTCCTCAAGCTCCACTTTACCCTTACCTCAGGGCCTCCTTCCTTGTGCCTGATATGGTGTGTACTACTCAGGCTCTCCAACAGCGCAACTTCCTCCCACAGCTCCTGACATGCACACCCACCTGACTGACTGGGAGGCTTTTAATTAGTTTCAGCCAGCCCCTGATTGGCTTCAGGTGTCCCAATCAACCTAGCATTCTCCCTGCCTTCTGGAAAGTTCTTAATTGGCCCCAGGTGTCTTAACTGACCTGGAACAGCTTCCATTTCACTTATCCTGGTAGCAGGGATCTGTTTAGACTGAAGCTAATATATCTATCTCCCAGTACTTTTCTATAGCCATCTGGCCTTGCCCCGTCACAGGCTCCATAGACGTCATTGACTTCTGTGCCTTAAAACTGAGCTAGGCCATTTTATGCTGCTCGAGTTAGAACCAATCCTATTGGAGGCGTACTTTCAACTTCAAGGCTCATTCTAAAAATGGCTGAAAAGCTTTCTGTCAGAGAAGAGTCTTGCACAATTCTGTAGGTTGGTCAGTCTTTCAATTAATCATGTCTAATCCCACAGCAGTGTGACCTTTGAAGAATTTCTCCTTATCTCTGTCTTCCTTGTGCTTCTTCCTTATCTTATTTGCTGAAGTATCTCAGAAGTCCCAGTGCTCTTGGCGACTCATGGATAGAGATGGAGTATCTTATGTTTCCCACTGATTTCACTGGCTCAGCATCTACCCTTCAACTTTATAATATATCTAAAAGGGAAATGCAAAGGAACAGAAACGAAAATCAAAGAGCCCCAATTTCGGAGGCTAAAGAAATCAGGAGCTGAGCACCAGAATGACATCTGGGAACTTGACACGCATTTTTAAAGTCAATCTAATCCTCAAGCTTGGAACATCTAAGGCTAATAAAAAGTTATGATTGCTATAATGAATACAGTTCTTTGGCCCTATAACACTTGATGTGCGTTTGTGATGTGCTTTGAAATGCTTAGATCAGAGGAAGCCTCAGACAATCCACCCTGAGGGTTATAATTATACCTGTTTACCTCACAGGTCACTGGAGACACATTGAGTTGGAGGTGAGAGAGGAACGATTGGCAGAGTCAGAAATAAACCCCGATGGTTGGGACGACTCATGCCAATACTACCATCTATTTCCTGAACCTGTCTGGATACTTACCTTTCATGGCTTCCAGATACCTCCCTGACCTGGGAGTAACTCTTACAGAGGCTCATTCTGGATATTTTTCTATTTTGTTTTGATAATTTTAGGAGGAACTTTTGGGTGAAAGATCTTCTCATCTATGTGTGAACAATGATCAACCATCAAAACTCTTCCAGTGCCCTTTAACTCTTTTTATTTGAAGGTGTTGGCTCAGTGGTGGATATTTACACTTCAGCAGACATAAATTGTCTTGTCACAAAATTTTTCCCATTCTGAATTCTATATTGAGGTTTTTTTCTTTCCGTACACATTAAAAAATTTCAAAAGTACACACTTACAATTCCTTTGCACCATTCTTATCCTCAGGTATAAGAAGGCCATATGGTGGACATAACCTGTGCTGTACCTCATTTCACAAACCAGAAAGAATTCACTTCCATTGCGTTACTCTGACCTACTACAGAGATGTATTTCTAAGAAAAGAAAAAGTAGTACACCCGGGGCATGTGGTGACTTCATCCTGACAGGTGGTTTGACTTAAAGCAAGTTTGTGATAGTTGAATTACATATGGAGATTTCCAAGGCCACCGCACTTGTGGAGAAAATTGAAACTGACAGACTTGTAATTCCTATGAAGAAGTATTATCCTCATGTTTAGGAAGACACAGTGAAAGTGGATCAGAACATTAGCCATTTTCTTTAATCGTTGGTGCTTAGATCCAAGGATACAAACATTTTTAACCCGACATGTTACTAAGCTTGTCTTGGAACAGAGTGTAACAGTGATCAACCTTGGGCTCAGCCTGTGGTAGGATGCGTCAGAAGTATTAGGGTGTATTTCTGTTTCTGCCGCTGAGCCCCATGTGACCTTCACCTCAATGTGCCTCTGTTTCTAGGTCTATGAAACAAAGAGAGTCAGGGTGTTAAGGCTGGAAGTTCTTCAGGGTGCTTCAAACTCAAGATTTCAAAGCGCCTCACGAAGACGCACTGGTGTTTCACACATGGAAAGGGTAGTATTCTCAGCATATTAATAAATTGTTGTGGGGATTACACAACTCCGCATTGATTAACAGAGTCATGATAAAAAAAATGGAGGTCAAAGTCACTAGCATCCTTCTGTGAATCAGATTATCACTTAAAGCCACCCAATTTGGGGCTGTTTCATTTTCATTGAAAGAGAGTTTTGCATTTGGTATTGTGACGGGGCAAGGCCTGCTGGCTATAGAAAAATAGTGGGAGATAGATATATTAGCTTCAGTCTAAACAAATCCCTGGTACTAGGATCAGTGAAATGGCAGCTGCTCCAAGTCAATTAAGACACCTGGGTCCAATGAAGAGCTTTCCAGAAGGCAGGGAGGACGCTAGGTTGATTGGGACACCTGAAGCCAATCAGGGACTGGCTGAAACTAGTTAAATGCCTCCCAGATACTCAGGTGGGTGCGCATGTCAGGAGCTGTGGGAGGAAGCTGCGCTGTTGGAGATACTGAGCAGTACACACCATATCAGGCACAAGGAAGGAGGTCCTGACGTAAGGGGGAGGTGGAGCCTGAGGAAGTGGGGGCTGTTGTGGGGAAGAAGCCCAGGGAATTGTACGTGTGATGTTTCTAAAAGGTCAGCTACTATAGCTAATACTATTAGGGACCCTGGGCTGGAGCCTGGAGCAGAGGGCGGGCCCAGGCTCCTTCCCTTTGCCCCCCTGATTAATGACTCAGACTGGGAGACAACAGAGGCTGTGCAAGGGAGGATAGCTGCACCTCACCTCCCTCGCTGGCTTATGTTGAAAATGGCTCAGTAGACTGTGACTCTTGTCGCTAGAAAGAGAAAGGTTATGTGGAGGGTCAGAGTGAACCTCTGAGGCGAGCAAAATCCACCAGGGAAAGCGGGATCCACGGAGGCAAGGACAGAGCTTTCTCACAGTATTTTTACAAAGATTTGTATTGGAAAATGCAGGTGCTCTCTTGGTGTAAATAAGCACGGCTGATTCAACTTCAAAGAGCTTCAAGTGGTTGCTTGAAATCAAAGGAAGATATTTCTGCCTTCCTCCCTGCACATGGGACCCACTCTTGAGGATACATTTTACACTTGAAACAACATTCTGGTTCTGGCAGGAATGTTTTCTGCAACATGCCCTGTAGTTGGTCATATTTTATCTCAAATCTCATCACACAACTGTCTCCTCCTTCTCCAAGTATACATGATTTTTGTCTCTCCTGGTCTTGTTGCTGGTCTCAGTCAGCTGAATTGTCTTACAACACCTCAACTGCCCATGCCCCTAACCACGACCAGCATGAATGGAAAGGACCAGACTAGATTCCTTTCATCAGAGTCTGTCAAGCTAATGGTGTCACTCAGAAGCAGCTTGAAGTTCCTTCTCATTGCAGCCCCCATGAAGTCAGTGGAATGAGACGAGGAACGCAGTTGGCCGAAACAATTTTAAGATGAAAGAAAGATGAAGAGTGCAACGTGCATGTCACACCCACTGAGGCTGCGATTAGCCCAATCATCACAACCTCTGAAGAAAAGAGCTCCATCCAAAGGAGGACATAGCAAGGCAATTAAGTTTGTTTTGTAACTAATTTGGACCTCCTCCACAAATGACATGGCAGATCCTCCAGGCAGTCCCAGGGACTGTATAAAAGCACACAAGAATCAGCGCTCTTCTAAACGCTTCTCCAGACTTCATCTCCTCAGTGAATTAAGTAATTCCATTTCGATCCAATATCTTACTAACCATAGAGATGTCACAGTAGGGTCCACTTATATTTAGGACTGAATCTTGCACTTACTTCTTGTGATTTTTGATCAGCGATCAGGATTTCCTTTACTTGCAGGTGCTAGAGGATTCACGATTCGAAGCTGATTGGGGAATTTAGGAGCAACATATGCATTTGGGAAACATAATTCCTGTTAACTGGAAATAGAATTGGGGCATTTACATCTTCTTGGTAACTTTAGGAAGTCTCTTGCCATTTTTCACTTAGTTGGATTAGGAAGAAACTTGTTCAGGTTAATCCAGAAAAAGCCAATTGAGTGGTCTTCTCCTTTACGCTGATGCTGCTGTTACTCCTCACTGTTGGAGACAGGTGAATGGATGAAGCTGACAAGTGGTGTGATCCAATCTATCAATTCCTATGTTCTTCTGAGCAGTAATACCCATTGCAGGTGCTTCTTCTTGGATGGTGTTATTTACTGTTACTCCATGGAAGTCAGTGGACCTAAACTCATTGTACCCCAGCTTTTCCTTCGTGATTACTTTGGAGAAAAGCAAAGTCTTTGTTTCTTCATCAGCAAAGCACTACACTGTGATACCAGACTCAACTGAGTTGCAATGCAGAGGTGAAATCCTCAAACGAAGGGATTCAATTACCATGAAACCAGCCATGTTCTCTTTGAGAAATGTCTCAGATGAACACAGAATCCTAGGTGTCCAGCCTAGAAATAATTCCCCTTATTCCAGTCGGTGTTTTTTAGACAAAGTCATTGAGAGGGGTTCAAAGGGGCCGGTTGGGAGGGAAGTTTAGTGCGAGTGGACAAGAGGCGTAGAAAGAGGATATAGGAAGAAATACGTGGCCATGAACATAGGGACGGAGGAAACTTACCTCTCTCTCTCTCGGGCCCCAGGAAGACCTCGAACCCGGTTTCGGGGGCTCCTTCGGTCCTGGGGGATTGTACGGCTATGGAGGCCGTTACGGAGGATGGTATGGTTTAGGGGGCTATGGTGGTTACGGTGGCCCTTGGGGTTACGGGAGATGTGGTTATGGGGGATTAGGCGGTTACCTGGGCGGTTATGGTTGGGGGGGGCGGATATACGGTTCCGGGGTATCTTGCCATAGGTACCTCAGTGGAAGCTGTGGGCCATGTTAAAGCCAGCAGGGACATCCATGGATGAAGGAAGAACCAGGAAATGAACAGGAAGATCCAGATTCACCGCTGACCTTTTGGGCATGGCTTTCAGAAGTGCTGTGCAAACATGGCTCCACTTGAAGTCAGTGGCAGCTGTGTGTGCTCAGAACCTTGGTCTGCTAGCCATGCTGCATTTCTAACGTTATGCTTTAGGACTTTTCTGAGTGGGAAAAGGAGACCTTGCTGTCAAGCAGAATTAGGCCATATATGTTCTATCCTTTTCATCAATCCGTACCTCTGGTGTCTTGCTTTGACCTTTGCTGCTGCAGATGTCTAGTGGAGAAGCTGCATAGTTCCTGCTTCTCTTTTGCTTTGTCTCATTACACATGGATTGGGGTAAAACAATGCAAAAAGAACATTGTGTCTGAAATACATCCCATTGAGGCCTTTGATCAGTCGCAGCTCTCCTTGAATCACTGGAAATACATTCTTTGTGCTCTGTACTATTTCTTCCTGTAACTCTGTACTGCCAATTGCATTTGCATTAAAACCTATGCTGCATCATAAGATCAGTCTCTGGTTCTCTTTGTTCCTCCCTCCTCGTTTGAAAATCACGCTAGAGGAGATTCATCCCTTTATCAGCGGCAGCACCAGGTGCTTCTCAAGTTTCACCTTTTGAAAGCCATGGAGTGATGGGAGCCATTGAAGCTCTTCAGTTCACAGGATTATGAGAGTCGTCCTTACCTTGGTGGAGTTCCTCCTTGGTTTATCTGTTTTAGCAAAGACTCTTTTCCTGCAAAGACCAGACAGCTTTTCCATTTAAGAATGGAAGTTTTCCTATGGTTTGAAGAAGACCAGTCACATGGTCCAGAGTAAGAATGTTTGTGAGTCTTTTCGGGATAATGACCCAGTTTTTTGGAGCTAAAAGCCAAGTGGCCACCAAATGGCTTGATTAAGGCAAGGTTAACTGGAGCCCCAACTCCCTGAATGGTAGAGCAACGTTTTCAGGACAGGATGACTTTGCTTCTAGAGTGCTTTGAAAGTTTAGCTCTTCACAAGAAAGGTCTTCTCAACCTGAACTCCACAGGCCACCCACCCTATTGAATGGAGCCTGCCTTCCCCTGGCTTTGGGTGTTTCAATAGGGATTATTCATAAAGAAAAATGCTGGGAAAACTTTGGTAACCTGACCATTTGTTATGGGTACTATATAAGACAGAATATATTGTATTGCCTCTAGATAAATCTATCCACCCTTAACCAGTTCTTTAAAATCCTTGTTTCTATCTTTGTCCTATAATAATACCGTTTCAAAGAAGTATAAATGTGTAGAATTTTTATCATTAATGCTTCGGATTCATAGTCTATTAAAAAAATATCACGCAGAACATGGCTGGGATAGCATTAATAATGCTGGTTTCCTTCTTAAGATGTAATTTCTACTAACAAATGAGTTCAGTCCAGCATCACAGTGCTGTGCTCTGGTTTGTAAACCATAACGAGACACTAGTACTAGCTGATGAAAGAACAAAAGTGCGATTTTTTCTCTTTACAAAAAAACCCACTAAACACCATCTCCTCCCGGGTGTAAATCTACAGTGTTCCGCTGGCTTCACACTGGAGCTGCACTAAGTTAGACCAGACGAGGCTCTGCACGTAGAATTACTTCTGCACACGAGAACATAATTGCCAGGCTGCAAAAGACAAGAACAACCAGTCTTCCCATAGCGGCACACCACGGGGAAGACAGACCAAGACCAAGCCCAGCCAGCCAGCTCCATGACAGAAATGAAGGGAGGAGATAGGGGATCTTAGAGTTCCCAGGAGGGAAGGGTCAGCCCTCTCCCACCCGAGATCCCGGTGCCAAGATGGAGGGATGCCCTTAACCCCGGCCGAGATCTAACTATGGAAGAAAGGAATTTCTTCCTCCAGATGAAGTGCTTGGAGGTCAAACCGGAGGAGAGGAGAGGAGAGGAGAGGAGAGAGGTGAAGCGCTTGAAGGCGAAGCGCCTGGAGGCAGAAGCGGAGGCGAAGCGCTTGGAAGTGGAAGAGAGGAAAGAGGCAAAACGCTTGGAGGGAGAAATGGAGCTGAAGTGTTTAGAGCTGGAAAAGGCTAAGCTGGGTTAACCAGGTAGTCTTCACAGTCCTTCTCCAGGTACCGCTTCCCATTCCAAAAAATTCCCCACATACAAGCTATGTGATGATATAGAGGCCTCCTTAGAAAATTTTGAGAGGGCCTGCCTTGGGACACTTTGGTTTTCGTTACTGTACCTTTGCATTTCCCTTTTATACATATTTTCCAGTTGAAGGGAAGATGCTGAGCCAGTGAAATCAATGGGAAACATGAGCTACTCCATCTCTATCCATGAGTAGCCAAGAGACCTGGTTCTTGTGAGATACTTCAGCAAATAAAGATAAGGAAGAAGCACAAGAAAGGTAGAGATAAGGCGAACTTCTTCTTCCATGATCACATTGCTGTGGGATTCGACGTGATTAAATTACAAGAGTGACCAACCTACAGAATTGTGCAAGACTCTTCTCTGAGAGAAAGCTTTTCAGCCATTCTTAGAATGATTTTTCAAGTGGAAAGTACGCCTCCAACAGGTTTGGTTCTGACCTGAGCAGCATAAAACGCCTTAGCTCAGCTTTAAGGCACAGAAGTCAGTGAAGTCTATGGAGCTCTACTAATGTTCAGTGGCTCAGCATCTGACCCTTGAGTATTACAAGGAAATGTTTTTTAAAGAAATGGAAATGTAAAACTTTTTGGAATGAAAGTCAAATAGCCCGAAATTCTGAGGCTAGGAATCATCACTGCGTGTTGGTATGACAACTGAAAACTTAACGTGCATTTGAAAAGTTCATTTGATCCAGCGTTACTCAGGGGCTCTGGGCTGCCCCTCTGGAGACTTGTGGGGCAGGTGTGCGCAGAAACAGAGGTGCTGTCTGTCTTGTCTGTGGTGTCGGTTGTTGTCAAATTTCTTTCCCCACTCTGAACTCTAGGGTACAGACATGGGGACCTGCATGAAAACCTTCTAAGCTTACTTTTACCAGCTTAGGTTAAAACTTCCCCAAGGTACACACTATTTTATCCTTTGCCCTTGAACTTCCACTGCCACCACCAAACGTTTATCTGGGTTTATTTTTATTAGGAAAGCATCGTTTGGAAATGTCTTTCCCCCCAAAATCCTCCCAACCCTTGCACCCCACTTCTTGGGGAAGGTTTGGTAAAATCCTCACCAATTTGCATAGGTGACCACAGACCCAAACCCTTGGATCTTAGAACAATAAAAAAAAACCATTCAGTTCTTGAAAGGAAACATTTTAATAGAAAAAACAGTACAAGGAATCACCTCTGTAAAATCAGGATGGCAAATACCTTACAGAGTAATTAGATTCAAAACATAGAGAATCCCTCTAGGCAAAACCTTAAGTTACAAAAAAGACACACAGTCAGGAATATTCATTCTATTCAGCACAGCTCTTTTCTCAGCCATTTAAAGAAATCATAATCTTACACATACCTAGTTAGATTACTTACTAAATTCTAAGACTCCATTCCTGTTCTGTCCCCGGGAAAAGCATCACACAGACAGACCCAGACCTTTTGTTTTTCTGCCTCCTCTGAGCTTTTGAAAGTACCTTGTCTCCTCATTGGTCATTTTGGTCAGGTGCCAGCGAGGTTACCTTTAGCTTCTTAACCCTTTACAGGTAAAAGGATTTTTCCTTTGGCCAGGAGGGATTTTAAAGGTGATTACCCTTCCCTTTATATTTATGACAGTTGTAGTATTTGATCGATGTGGCTCTCACATGTACAGCTCCCCCACTCCCACCTGGCCAGAACACGGTTGAGAAAGCCCTTTAATTCTAATCCACGATTTGGGGGCATATAATCCAAGGAAAAAATTCTACTATTAAAATAATACATCCCTATGCAGACACACAATTTTAATGAGCCTCAAATGCTTTGAAGTCCTTTGATTTCAGGAAGCCTGTGATTCTCGAGCAGAATATCACTATTCGATCTGGTTGATGTGGAGATGAACAAGCACATTGAGGGGAAGGTTACCCAGGGAGCGAGTGGCAGAGTCAGCAATAAAACCAGTCACAGTGATTACTCACCCCCTGCTCACCACTGCTCCTGAACTGCATTGGACGGTTTTCATTCAGGGCTTCCGAATCTCCCACTGCACCATCAGTGAAGTCAGTAGAATGATCCCAGCAATGTAGCTGACTCAGACAGTTTTCAGAGGAAAGAGCTGCAGGGTGTAATGTGCACCTCACCCCCTGTGGAGTTAGGAACAAACTCATCATCAAAACTACGGAGGAAAAAAATTCCATGATTGGAAGGAGTTCTCAAAGTTTGGTTTGTAACTAATTGGGTCTTCAGGAACAAAGGGCCTTTCAAGTCCTTCCGCAGCCTAAAAAACTGCCTAAAAACACTCATGACTCAGGGGTCTTCTATCAGCTTTATCTAATTCTCCAATGTGAACTAGAGAATCCTGTTCAACTCGCTCTCTCCACAACCATTCAGACGATGCGCTAGGGATCCTTTTATTTTAGGACTGCCTCTTGCACAGACACTCTGTGATTCTGATCAGTGGGAAGGGTTTGGGGTTGTTGTTGTCCATCCCCGTCCCCGTCCATCCCCCTCCCCACCGCATTATTGAGTTTCCGGCGTTGGTTTCTTCATGTTTTAGACGTTAAGGCCTGGATTTTCAGAGCAAGACATGGAGATGGGACACGAGAGCCTTTTGAATTTAGTAGGAACTTGGGCATTCAAATCCCTTCGGGAGCTCTGACAAATCTCACCCCCAATTTTGCATTTTGGGTTTAGGAAGAAAGTCTCTAAATTTCCTCCATAAAGGACTAATTCATTATTCTTCTGCTGCCTTCTGAAGCAGCTGGTAAGTGATACTCATTAAGACAGGATACTGGCTCTCAGGGCCACTCGTTTCTTGCAGCCTGGCAATTACTACATTCTCATGTGCAGAAGTAATTCTAGGTGCAGAGCTTCATCTGTGGATTAATGTAGATTTACAGCAGGGGAGGACGTGGTCGTTTGTGTTTTGTATTGAGTAAAAAATCCACCACTTTTGTTTAGTCATCAGCAAGTGTTGGTGACTTGCTAAGGTTTACAAACCAAAGAACCGCATTGTGATGCTGGATTGAATTCATTTGTAAGTAGAGGTTACATTCTGGTAAGGAAACTGGCATTAATAATGCTATCCCAGCCATGTTCTGCGTGATATTTGTTTTAATGGACTGGAAATCACAACCATTAACGATACAAATTTGACATATTTATACGTCTTAGTGACAGCATTCTTTAGGACAAAGAGAATCAAAAGGATTCAAAAGACCTTGTTGAATCTTTCTTTCTTTCTTTCTTTCTTTCTTTCTTTCTTTCTTTCTTTCTTTCTTTCTTTCTTTCTTTCTTTCTTTCTTTCTTTCTTTTTCTTTCTTTCTTTCTTTCAATTTTTTATTCCACTGACCCATGTACCTTCAGTTTTGTGTTGCCTGCTGTGTGTTTCCAATTTATCTCCACAGCAGAAAGATGTCTTGATTCACAAACATGTGCAGTAACATTGCACAATGCATGCGTAACAGCGACAAGAAGCCAGACGTAAGGCAGTGCCCTGACTCCACAGTGCTGATCCAACCCCCACTGGCTGTTGTGACCTTCCCAGGAGCAATGCTCAGCTCTTTCCCAAGAAAGCAGAGTGGGATCCTCAGGAGCAGCTGACATCAGAGGTGTTGATGGGGGCGCATGTGGTGATAAAGGCTTATAAGGCTATGGGCGGATGCTAAGGTTATGGGTGATCCTGTGGTAATGGGAGATTATCCGGTTATGGGGGCCCATGTAGTTAGTAGGGGCTTTATGGTTATAGGGGTCCATATGGTGGTGGGGGATTGTATGGTCACAGGGTGCAAATGGTGGTAGGGGAATGCAGAGTTAGGTAGCAATAGGGCCATTGGTATCTTAATAGAAACTATGGGCCATGTTAATCCCAGCAGGCATATCCATGGGAAAAGAAAGAGCCATGAAATGAAAGGCACGATACGGATTAACATCTGAGCTGATAGGCCTGCCACATGTGTGGAGTAGACCAAAGTCTGGCAATGATATAGACTCTTGTGCTTCAGGGTATCGTCCATTAATGGAAGTAGATGTGATTGATGGGGGAGAGTGAAAAAGTTATTCGATGGGCAGGGATTCCATACCTGTGTTCTACTGGGTTTCTTGCACCTCCCTGCGAAGTCTCTAGTACTGCCCACTGTGGGAGAGAGGCCTGATCTTCTGTACCAATGCCTATGTTCTTCCATTCCAAGGAGCGGTCCATAGGCATAGTCCAATATAGAAGACTAGAGCTGGATCGCTCATAAACCAAATCCAGAGCCAGATGGCTAAATCTCCCTTCACCACCTGAATATTTTATCATGTCCTGAAAGAGGTAGGTGGGTCAGGATACATTTTTCCTTTTGTGTCATCAGATCCAAAACCTGATAAGAGGAGTAGGGTCGTCTTCTGGGAATGGGGAGCCCCCACTATCTTGAGGAACTCCATGGTGGGAAATGCAGTTCCTGCAATATGAAGTCATGGTACATAAAGGGACTTGGAGTGAAGAATCATCAAAGCGTAGGGCTGGAAGGGACCTCCAGAGGTCTTCTAATTCAGTCCCCTGCACTCAAGACACGACTAAGTATTCTCTAGACCATCTATGAATGGTGTTTGTCTAACCTACTCTTGAAAATCTCTACTGATGAAGATTCCACTGCCTTCCTGTGCAATTGTTTCCAGTGCTTAGCTGCTCTCCCCCTTAGGACATTTTTGCTAATATCCAGCCTAAACT
Organism: Eretmochelys imbricata; assembly: GCF_965152235.1. NCBI lineage: Eukaryota > Metazoa > Chordata > Testudines > Cheloniidae > Eretmochelys > Eretmochelys imbricata. The sequence goes on from NC_135572.1 coordinate 356,709,772, forward strand.
GCCCTGGCTGCACTTTAAGCCCATTGCTTTTTGTCCTATCCTCAGAGGTTAAGGAGAGCTATTTTTCTCCCTCCTCCTTGTTATGACCTTTTATGTACTTGAACACTGTTATCCTGCCCGCTCTCAGCCTTCTCTTCACTCTAAACAAACCCAATTTTTTTCAGTCTTCCCTCATAGATCATGTATTCGAGACCTTTCATCATTTTTTTTGCTCTTCTCTGGACTTGTTTCCAATGTGTGAACATTTTTCCCGAAATGTGCCTCCCAGAGCTGGACACAAGACTCCAGTTGAGTCCTAATCAATGCAGAGTAGAAGAGAAGAATTTCTTTTCGTGTCTTGCTTAAAATACTTCTGCTCATACATCCCAGAATGATGTTTGCTATTTTTGCAACAGTCTCACACTGTTGCCTCATATTTAGCTTCTGATCCACTATGACCCTCAGATCCCTTTCCGGACCACTGCTTCCTAGGCAGTCATTTTCCATTTTGTATGTGTGCAACTGATTGTTCCTTCCTAAATGGAATAGTCTGCATTTGTCCTTATTGAATTTCCTCCTATTTACTTCACATCATTTCTCCAGTTTGTCCAGCTCATTTTGAATTTTGATCCTCTTCTCCACAATACTTGCAACCCCTGCCAGGCTGGTCTCATCTGCAAACCCTATGAGTGTCATAATCTAAATCACTGATGAAGATATTGAACAGAATCTAATCCAGAACTGATCCTTGGGGGAGCCATTTTGTAATATCCATCCAGCTTGAGTGTGGACCTCAATAACTAATCTCTGGGAATGGTTTACCAACCAGTTATGCACCACCTTTCAGTAGCACCATCTAGGTTATATTTCGCTTGTGTGCTTATGAGAAAGTCATGCAAGAAAGTATCAAAACCTTATTAAAATTAAGATATACCACATCTACCGCATGCCCCCGATCCACAAGGCTTCTTACCCTGTCAAATAAGTTATTAGTTTTTTGGAAACAATTTTTCTTGATCAATCCATGCTATTACTAATCATCTTATTATCTAGGAATCTTCAAATGGATCCCTTAATTATTTGCTCCACTGTCTGTCAAGACTCCTGCAGATGACTTTCCTGTACATGTCGCTGGAGGTCCAAGCAGAGCAGAAGATTAGAATGTTCTGGAAAAGGAGAATTATTCTGAAAGAGGGCTGCTGGCTCCACAATTAAGTCTCCGCAGAGTCTCTGTTGGAGAGTTTAGTTTTCAAAATACTGAACAAAATAAAATGCCAGAGATACATAGGTTTGAACATTCATCCTTAGCCCCTGGCGGAGCAATAGGAATGGAAACGGGGATTGGTTTTGGCTGAGGGCTCCAGAGAAGAAATTAAGAACATAGGAAAAGCCAAACTGGGTGAGAGCAAAGGTCCATCTAGCCCAGTACCCTGTCTTTCATCAATGGCCAATGCTAAGTGCTTCAGAGGGAATGAACAGAACTGGTAATCATCAAGAGATCCATCCCCTGTCTCCCATTCTCAGGTTCTAGCAAATAGAGGCTCGGGACACCATCCCTGTTCATCCTAGCTAATGCCCATTGATGGACATGTCTTCCTTGAATTTATCGAGGGTTTTCTTTTTGAACCCTGCTCTAGTCTTGGCCTTCACAAAATCCTCTGGTAAAGAATTCCACAGGTTGACTGTGCATTCTGTCAAGAAATACTTCCTTCTCTTTGTTTTAAACCTGATGCCTTTTAATTTCATTCGGTGACCACTAGTTTTTGTGTTATAAGAAGGAGTAAATAAGACTTCCTTATTTATTTTCTCCACTCCAGTCATCAATTTATAGACCTCTATCATATCTCCCCTTAGTCATCTCTTTTCCAAGGTGAAAGGCCCAGACTTCTTAATCTCTCCTCATAGAGAAGGTGTTCTACACCCCTACTGCTTTTTGGTGCCCTTTTTAATTTTTTCCAATTCGAATATACCTTTTTGGAGATGGGGTGACCACATCTGCATGCAGTATTCAAGACGTGGGTGTGCCATGGATTTATCTAGAGGGAAGAAGATATTTTCTGTCTTATAATGTTTTCCCAGCATTTGTCTTGCTGAATACTCCCTACCAAAACACTCAAAGTCAGGGGAAGGCAGTCTCCATTGAATAGGCTGGGTGGTCTGTGGAGTTCAGTTTGAGAAGACCTTTCTCGTGAAGAGGTAATCTTTCAAAGCACTCCAGAAGCAAAATCAGCCTGTCTTGAAAGGAGTTGGGGCTCCATTTAACCTTGCCTTAACCAAGCCATTTGGTGGGCACTTGTCTCTTCCTTCCAAAAACCTGGGTCGCTATCCCGCAAAGACTCACAAACACTTTTACTGTGGACCATGTGACTGGTCTTCTTCAAACCATAGGAAAACTTCCATTCTTAAATGGAAAAGCTGTCTGGTCTTTGCAGGAAAAGAGTCTTTGCCAAAACAGATAAACCAAGGAGGAACTCCAGCAATGTAAGGACGGCTCTCATAATGCTGTGAACTGAAGCGCTTCAATGGCTCCGATCACTCCATGGCTTCGAAAAGGTGCAATTTGAGAAGTACCTGGTGCCGCCGCTGATAAAGGGATGAATCTCCTCTAGCGCGATTTTTAAACGAGGAGGGAGGAACAAAGAGAACCAGAGACTGATCTTATGATGCAGCATAGGTTTTAATGCAAATGCAATTGGTAGTAGAGAGTTACAGGAAGAAATAGTACAGAGCGGAAAGAATGTATTTCCAGTGATTCAAGGAGAGCTGTGACTGATCAAAGGCCTCAATGGGATGTATTTCAGACACAGTGTTCCTTTTTCATAGGTGCAGCTGCAGACGTTGACAAATGAGTCTCCTTTATAAACAATTTAAGTTTATTAATTTACCCCAATCCATGTGTAATGAGACAAAGCAAAAGAGAAGCAGGAACAATGCAGCTTCTCCATTAGACATCTGCGGCAGCAAAGGTCAAAGCAAGACAGCAAGGTCTCTTTCTCCCACTCAGAAAGAGTCCTAAAGCGTAACATTAGAAATGCAGCATGGCTCTCAGACCAAGGTGCTGAACGCACACAGCTCCCACTGCCTTCAAGTGGAGCCATGTTTGCACAGCACTTCTGAAAGCCATGCCCAAAAGGTCAGCGGTAAATCTGGATCTTGCTGTTCATTTCTTGGTTCTTCCTTCATCCACGGATGTTCCTGCTGGGTTTAGCATGGCCCACAGCTTCCACTGAGGTACCTATGGCAAGATACCCCAGAACCGCATATTCCCCCCCCGTAACCATAACCGCCCAGGTAACCGCCTAATCCCCCATAACCACATCTCCCGTAACCCCAAGGGCCACCGTAACCACCATAGCCCCCTAAACCATACCATCCTCCGTAACGGCCTCCATAGCCGTACAATCCCCCAGGACCGAAGGAGCCCCCGAAACCGGGTCCGACCACAGGTGCTCCTATGGCTCCCACTCCACTCTGTTGAGGGAAATTGCTGAGAATTGGTCCCGGGAGGGTCACGACCACCGGTGAGGGTCTGATCACCACTTCGGAGTCTTGGCACTGCCTAACGCATGGCACGTTGCAGCTGCCAGTGACTGGACTGGGCCGGGCCACCCCGCATTCTGGATAGCACAGGCCCGAGAAAGCCATCTTTCTGGGATGGAGGTAAACCTGTAACACACACCAGGGACTAGAGTAAAGAAAAGGTACAAGTGCCAGTGGATGAAAGGCTTCAAATCTCAGTTACTATTGCAGCGAGGTCTTCCTAGGGCCCGAGAGAGAGAGAGAGAGGTAAGTTTCCTTAGTCCCTATGTTCATGGCCACGTATTTCTTCCTATATCCTCTTTCTACGCCTCTTGTCCACTCGCACTAAACTTCCCTCCCAACCGGCCCCTTTGAGCCCCTCTCAATGACTTTGTCTAAAAAACGCTGGCTGGAATAAGGAGAACTATTTCTATGCTGGACGCCTAGGATTCCGTGTTCATTTGAGACATTTCTCAAAGAGAACATGGCTGGTTTCATGGTAACTGAATCCCTTTGTTTGAGGATTTCACCTCTGCATTGCAACTCAGTTGAGTTCGGTATCACAGTGTAGTTCTTTGCTGATGAAGAAACAGAGACTTGGCTTTTCTCCAAAGAAATCACTAAGGACAAGCTGGGGTACAAAAGGTTTAAGTCCACTGACTTCCATGGAGTGACACTAAATTACACCATCCGAGAAGAAGCTCCTCCAATGGGTATTACTGCTCAGAAGAACATAGGAATTGATAGATTGGATCACACCACTTGTCAGCTTCATCCATTCTCCAGTCTCCAGGAGTGAGGAGTAACAGCAGCATCAGCTTAAAGGAGAAGACCTCTGAATTGGCCCTTTCTGGACTAACCTGAACAAGTTTCTTCCTAATCCAACTAAGTGAAAAATAGTAAGGGACTTCCTAAAGTTACCGAGAAGATGTAAATGCCCCAATTCTATTTGTAGTTTACAGGAATTATGTTTCCCAAATGCATATGTTGCTCCTAAATTCCCCGATCAGCTTCGAATCGTGAATCCTCTGGCACCGCAGATGAATAACTGCACAACAGAATTATGGAAGGAAATCCTGATCGCTGATACAAATCACAAGGAGTAAGTGCAAGATTCAGTCCTAAATATAAATGGACCATACTGTGACATCTCTATGTTTAATAAGAGATTGAGACTTACCTAATTCACTGAGGAGATGAAGTCCGGAGAAGTGTTTAGAAGAGCGCTGAGTCTTGTGTGCTTTTATACAGTCCCTGGGACTGCCTGGAGGATCTGTGACGTCATTTATGGAGGAGGTCCTAATTAGTTACAAAACAAAGTTGATTGCCTTGCTATGTCCTCCTTTGGATGGAGCTGTTTTCCTCAAGGGTTGTAATGATTGGGCTAATCGCAGCCTCAGTGGGCGTGAAATGCACGTTGCACTCTTCATCTTTCTTTCATCTTAAAATTGTACCGGCCAACTGCGTTCCTCGCGTCATTCCACTGACTTCACGGGGGCTGCAGTGAGAATGAGCTTCAGGCTGTTTCTGAGTGGCATCAGTAGCACGACAGGCTCTGATGAAAAGAATCTAGTCTGGTCCTTTCCATTCATGCTGGTCGCAGTTAGGGGCATGGGGCAGTTCATTCTAAATCGGCTCGGAAGCTGGGAGCCACTTTTTTGCATTCTTTTGAACTAGGTCTTAACTCTATTTGAATGAAAATGAAACAGCCCCGACTTGTGTGGCTTTAAATGATAACATGATTCACAGAATGGTATGAAGGACCTTGGCCTCCGTTTCATTTATAACGACTCTCTTACTTAATGCACAGGTGTCTAATCCCCAGAACAATGTATTAGTGTTCCAAGAATACAGCACTTTTCATGTGTGAAACACCAGTGAGTGTTTGAGCAGGGCTTTGAAATCTTGAGGGAACTTCCAGCTTCTCACCCTGACTCTCTCTGTTGGATAGGGCTAGAAACAGAGGCCGGTTGAGGTGAAGGTCACTTGGGGATCAGTGGCAGAATCTGAAATACACTTCTCATTCCTAATTCACTTCTCATTCCTCCTACCACAGGTAGAATGAGCCTCTGTAAGAGTTACTCCCAGGTCAGGGAGGTATCTGGAAGCCATGGACGGTAAGTGTCCACCCAGGTTCAGGAAATAGAGGGTAGTATTGGCATGAAGAGTCCCAACCATTGGGGCTCATTTCTGACTCTGCCAATCACTCCTCTCTGACCTCCAACTCAATGTGTATCCAATGACCTGTGGGGTAAACATGTATAATTATAACACTCCTGGTGCATTGCCTGAGGCTTCCTCTGATCTAAGCGTTTCAAAGCACTTCACAAATGCTCATCAAGTGTTATAGGGCCAAAGAACTGTATTTCTTATAGCAATCATAACTTTTTATTAGCATTAGATGTTCCAAGCTTGAAGATTAGATTGACTTTAAAAATGTGTGTCAAGTTCCCCGATGTCATTCCGGTACTCGGCTCCTGATTTCTTTAGCCTCCAAAATTGGGGCTCTTTGATTTTCGTTACTGTTGCTTTGCATTTCCCTTTTAGATATATTGTAAAGTTGAAGGGTAGATGCTGAGCCAGTGAAAACAATGGGAAAATTCAGTTCCTGCATCTCGATCCATGAGTAGCCCAGAGCACTGGGTCTTGTGAAGCACTTTGGCTAATAAAGTTAAGGAAGAAGCACAAGAAAGATAGAGATAAGGAGAACTTCTTCAACGGTCATATTGCTTTGGGATTAGATGCGATTAGTCGGCAGAATGATCCCAGAAATGTTATCTGGCCCATACAGTTTTCAGAGGAAAGAGAGCTGCAGGATGTAATGCGCTCGCCCCATGTGGAATTAGGAGCAAACTAATTGTCAAACACAGAGGAAAAATATTCTGTGAATGGAAGGAGTTCTCTAAGTTTGGTTTGTAACTAATTGGGCCTTCAGGAACCAAGAGCCTCTCAAGTCCTCCCCCAGACTAAAAACCTGTCCAAAACCACTCATGACTCAGGGGTCTTCTATCAGCTTTATCTAATTCTCCAATGTGAACTAGGGAATCCTGTTCAACTCGCTCTTTCCATAACCAATCAGGCGATGTGCTAGTGATCCTTTTATTTAAGGACAGCCTCTTGCACAGACACTCTGTGATTCTGAACAGTGGGAGGGGTTTGGGGCATTTGTTGTTTCCCCTCTTCCCCCCTCCCCCCATTCTTGACTTGCAGGCATTTATTTCTTCATAATTTAGAACAGGGGCATGCGGCCCATCAGGGTAAACTGCTCTCAGGCTGTGAGACATTTTGTTTACATTGATCGCCCGCAGGCATGACTCCCCACAGCTCCCAGTGGCTGCAGTTCGCCGTTCCTGGCCAATGGGAGCTGCAGCTGTCTTTCCTCTTTCTCTTTCTTCTGAAAACTTGGTGGGACAACTACATTCCTTCAATCATTCTTCTAACTTCATAGATGCTTCACTGGGATATCCAGAAGCCTTGAATGGGAACTGTCCAATGCAGTTCAGGAGCAATGGGAAGTATGGGGAGGAGTAGTCACAATGACTGGTTTTATTGCTGACTCTGCCACTTGCTCCCTGTGTAACCTTCATCTCAATATGGTCTCTCAACCATTTTTTGGTTTCTTTCGGAAAATCCGTCATGGCTGCAAAAAAATCTGCTAGTGGCCGCATTTCAGTAAGGCTGGATTAAATGAACTTTACAAATGCACCTTAAGGTTTCTGATGTCAGACCAATACTCAGTGATGTTTTCTAGCCTCAGAATGTGGGGCTATTTGATTTTCATTCCAAAAAGTTTTACATTTCCATTTCTTTAACAAATGTTCCCTTGTAATGCTCAAGGGGCAGATCCTGAGCCACTGCACCTTAGTAGAGCTTGTGACAAAGCTCTGTCTTTGCCTCCGTGGGTCCCGCCTTTCCTGGTGGATTTCGCTAGCCTCAGAGACTCACTGTTACCCTCCACGTAACCCTTCTCTCTCTCGAAACAAGGGTCACAGTCTACTGAGCCATTTTCATCATAAGCCAGTGAGGGGGGTGAGGAGGAGTTATCTTTCCTTGCACACTCTGTGTTGTCTCCCAGTCTCAGTGTTTAATCCAGGGGCAAAGGTGGTGGTGGGAGAGCCGGGCCCACCCACTACTCCGGGCTCCAGCCCAAGGACCCTAAGTATCAGTTATGGTAGCTGACCTTTTAGAAACATGACATGTACAATTCCCTGGGCTACTTCCCCCACAGCAGCCCTCACTTCATCAAGTTCCACTTTACCCTTACCTCAGGGCCTCCTTCCTTGTGCCTGATATGGTGTGTACTACTCAGGCTCTCCAACACCGCAACTTCCTCCCACAGCTCCTGACATGCACACCCACCTGACTGACTGGGAGGCTTTTAATTAGTTTCAGCCAGCCCCTGATTGGCTTCATGTATCCCAATCAACCTAGCATTCTCCTTGCCTTCTGGAAAGTTCTTAATTGGCCCCAGGTGTCTTAACTGACCTGGAACAGCTTCCATTTCACTTATCCTGGTAGCAGGGATCTGTTTAGACTGAAGCTAATATATCTATCTCCCACTACTTTTCTATAGCCATCTGGCCTTGCCCCGTCACAGGCTCCATAGACGTCATTGACTTCTGTGCCTTAAAACTGAGCTAGGCCATTTTATGCTGCTCGAGTTAGAACCAATCCTATTGGAGGCGTACTTTCCACTTCAAAGCTCATTCTAATAATGGCTGAAAAGCTTTCTGTCAGAGAAGAGTCTTGCACAATTCTGTAGGTTGGTCAGTCTTTCAATTAATCACGTCTAATCCCACAGCAATGTGACCTTTGAAGAAGTTCTCCTTATCTGTCTTCCTTGTGCTTCTTCCTTATCTTATTTGCTGAAGTATCTCAGAAGTCCCAGTGCTCTTGGCGACTCATGGATAGAGATGGAGTAGCTTATGTTTCCCACTGATTTCACTGGCTTAGCATCTACCCTTCAACTTTACAATATATCTCAAAGGGAAATGCAAAGGAACAGAAACGAAAATCAAAGAGCCCCAATTTCAGAGGCTAAAGAAATCAGGAGCTGAGCACCAGAATGACATCTGGGAACTTGACACGCATTTTTAAAGTCAATCTAATCCTCAAGCTTGGAACATCTAAGGCTAATAAAAAGTTATGATTGCTATAATGAATACAGTTCTTTGGCCCTATGACACTTGATGTGCGCTTGTGACGTGCTTTAAAATGCTTAGATCAGAGGAAGCCTCAGACAATCCACCCTGAGGGTTATAATTATACCTGTTTACCTCACAGGTCACTGGAGACACATTGAGTTGGAGGTGAGACAGGAACGATTGGCAGAGTCAGAAATAAACCCCGATGGTTGGGACGACTCATGCCAATACTACCGTCTATCTCGTGAACCTGTCTGGATACTTACCGTTCATGGCTTCCAGATACCTCCCTGACCTGGGAGTAACTCTTACAGAGGCTCATTCTGGATATTTTTCTATTTTGTTTTGATAATTTAGGAGGGACTTTTGGGTGAAAGATCTTCTCATCTACGTGTGAACAATGATCAACCATGAAAACACTTCCAATGCCCTTTAACTCTTTTTATTTGAAGGTGTTGGCTAAGTGGTGGATATTTACACTTCAGCAGACATAAATTGTCTTGTCACAAAATTTTTCCCATTCTGAATTCTATATTGAGGTTTTTTTCTTTCTGTACACATTAAAAAATTTCAAAAGTACACACTTACAATTCCTTTGCACCATTCTTATCCTCCGGTATAAAGAAGGCCATGTGGCAGACATAACCTGTGCTGTACCTCATTTCACAAACCAAAAAGAATTCACTTCCATTGTGTTACTCTGACCTACTACAGAGATGTATTTCTAAGAAAAGAAAAAGTAGTACACACGGGGCATGTGGTGACTTCATCCTGACAGGTGGTTTGACTTAAAGCAAGTTTGTGATGGTTGAATTACATATGGAGATTTCCAAGGCCACCGCACTCGTGGAGAAAATTGAAACTGACAGACTTGTAATTCCTTTGGAGAAGTATTATCCTCATGTTTAAGAAGACACAGTGAAAGTGGATCAGAACATTAGCCATTTTCTTTAATTGTTGGTGCTTAGATCCAAGGATACAAACATTTTTAACCCAACATGTTACTAAGCTAAGTTACGAAGGTCCTGACGTAAGGGGGAGGTGGAGCCTGAGGAAGTGGGGGCTGTTGTGCGGAAGAAGCCCAAGGAATTGTACGTGTGATGTTTCTAAAAGGTCAGTTACTATAACTAATACTATTAGGGTCCCTGGGCTGGAGCCCGGAGTAGAGGGCGGACCCAGGCTCCTCCCCTTTGCTCCCCTGATTAATGACTCAGACTGGGAGACAACAGAGGCTGTGCAAGGGAGGATAGCTTCACCTCACCTCCCTCGCTGGCTTATGTTGAAAATGGTTCAGTAGACTGTGACTCTTCTCCCTAGAAAGAGAAGGGTTATGTGGAGGGTCAGAGTGAACCTCTGAGGCGAGCAAAATCTGCCAGGGAAAGCGGGATCCACGGAAGCAAGGACAGAGCTTTCTCACAGTATTTTTACAAAGATTTGTATTGGAAAATGCAGGTGCTCTTTTGGTGTAAATAAGCACGGCTGATTCAACTTCAAAGAGCTTCAAGTGGTTGCTTGAAATCAAAGGAAGATATTTCTGCCTTCCTCCCTGCACATGGGACCCACCCTTGAGGACACATTTTACACTTGAAACAACATTCTGGTTCTGGCAGGAATGTTTTCTGCAACATGCCCTGTGGTTGGTCAGATTTTATCTCAAATCTCATCACGCAGCTGTCTCCTCCTTCTCCAAGAATACATGATTTTCGTCTCTCCTGGTCTTGTTGCTGGTCTCAGTCAGCTGAATTGTCTTACAACACCTCAACTGCCCATGCCCCTAACTACGACCAGCATGAAGGGAAAGGACCAGACTAGATTCCTTTCATCAGAGTCTGTCGTGCTACTGATGCCACTCAGAAGCAGCTTGAAGTTCCCTCTCATTGCAGCCCCCATGAAGTCAGTGGAATGACACGAGGAACGCAGTCGGCCGGTACAATTTTAAGATGAAAGAAAGATGAAGAGTGCAACGTGCATGTCACGCCCACTGAGGCTGCGATTAGCCCAATCATCACAACCCTTGAGGAAAAGAGCTCCATCCAAAGGAGGACATAGCAAGGCAATCAACTTTGTTTTGTAACTAATTAGGACCTCCTCCATAAACGACGTCACAGATCCTCCAGGCAGTCCCAGAGACTGTATAAAAGCACACAAGACTCAGCGCTCTTCTAAACACTTCTCCGGACTTCATCTCCTCAGTGAATTAGGTAAGTCTCAATCTCTTATTAACCATAGAGATGTCACAGTATGGTCCATTTATATTTAGGACTGAATCTTGCACTTACTCCTTGTGATTTGTATCAGCGATCAGGATTTCCTTCCATAATTCTGTTGTGCAGTTATTCATCAGCAGGTGCCACAGGATTCACGATTCAAAGCTGATTGGGGAATTTAGGAGCAACACGTGCATTTGGGAAACATAATTCCTGTAAACGACAAATAGAATTGGGGCATTTACATCTTCTCGGTAACTTTAGGAAGTCCCTTACCATTTTTCACTTAGTTGGATTAGGAAGAAACTTGTTCAGGTTAGTCCAGAAAGGGCCAATTCAGAGGTCTTCTCCTTTAAGCTGATGCTGCTGTTACTCCTCACTCCTGGAGACTGGAGAATGGATGAAGCTGACAAGTGGTGTGATCCAATCTATCAATACCTATGTTCTTCTGAGCAGTAATACCCATTGGAGGAGCTTCTTCTCGGATGGTGTAATTTAGTGTCACTCCATGGAAGTCAGTGGACTTAAACCTTTTGTACCCCAGCTTGTCCTTAGTGATTTCTTTGGAGAAAAGCCAAGTCTCTGTTTCTTCATCAGCAAAGAACTACACTGTGATACCGAACTCAACTGAGTTGCAATGCAGAGGTGAAATCCTCAAACAAAGGGATTCAGTTACCATGAAACCAGCCATATTCTCTTTGAGAAATGTCTCAAATGAACACAGAATCCTAGGCGTCCAGCATAGAAATAGTTCTCCTTATTCCAGCCAGCGTTTTTTAGACAAAGTCATTGAGAGGGGCTCAAAGGGGCCGGTTGGGAGGGAAGTTTAGTGCGAGTGGACAAGAGGCGTAGAAAGAGGATATAGGAAGAAATACGTGGCCATGAACATAGGGACTAAGGAAACTTACCTCTCTCTCTCTCTCTCGGGCCCTAGGAAGACCTCGCTGCAATAGTAACTGAGATTTGAAGCCTTTCATCCACTGGCACTTGTACCTTTTCTTTACTCTAGTCCCTGGTGTGTGTTACAGGTTTACCTCCATCCCAGAAAGATGGCTTTCTCGGGCCTGTGCTATCCAGAATGCGGGGTGGCCCGGCCCAGTCCAGTCACTGGCAGCTGCAACGTGCCATGCGTTAGGCAGTGCCAAGACTCCGAAGTGGTGATCAGACCCTCACCGGTGGTCGTGACCCTCCCGGGACCAATTCTCAGCAATTTCCCTCAACAGAGTGGAGTGGGAGCCATAGGAGCACCTGTGGTCGGACCCGGTTTCGGGGGCTCCTTCGGTCCTGGGGGATTGTACGGCTATGGAGGCCGTTACGGAGGATGGTATGGTTTAGGGGGCTATGGTGGTTACGGTGGCCCTTGGGGTTACGGGAGATGTGGTTATGGGGGATTAGGCGGTTACCTGGGCGGTTATGGTTACGGGGGGGGAATATGCGGTTCTGGGGTATCTTGCCATAGGTACCTCAGTGGAAGCTGTGGGCCATGCTAAACCCAACAGGAACATCCGTGGATGAAGGAAGAACCAAGAAATGAACAGCAAGATCCGGATTTACCGCTGACCTTTTGGGCATGGCTTTCAGAAGTGCTGTGCAAACAGGGCTCCACTTGAAGGCAGTGGGAGCTGTGTGCGCTCAGCACCTTGGTCTGAGAGCCATGCTGCATTTCTAATGTTACACTTTAGGACTCTTTCTGAGTGGGAGAAAGAGACCTTGCTGTCAAGCAGAATTAGGCCATATATGTTCTATCCTTTTCATCAATCCGTATCTCTGGTGTCTTGCTTTGACCTTTGCTGCCGCAGATGTCTAATGGAGAAGCTGCATTGTTCCTGCTTCTCTTTTGCTTTGTCTCATTACACATGGATTGGGGTAAATTAATAAACTTAAATTGTTTATAAAGGAGACTCGTTTGTCAACGTCTGCAGCTGCACCTATGAAAAAGGAACACTGTGTCTGAAATACATCCCATTGAGGCCTTTGATCAGTCACAGCTCTCCTTGAATCACTGGAAATACATTCTTTCCGCTCTGTACTATTTCTTCCTGTAACTCTGTACTGCCAATTGCATTTGCATTAAAACCTATGCTGCATTATAAGATCAGTCTCTGGTTCTCTTTGTTCCTCCCTCCTCCTTTAAAAATCGCGCTGGAGGAGATTCATCCCTTTATCAGCGGCAGCACCAGGTACTTCTCAAGTCGCACCTTTTCGAAGCCATGGAGTGATCGGAGCCATTGAAGCGCTTCAGTTCACAGCATTATGAGAGCCGTCCTTACATTGCTGGAGTTCCTCCTTGGTTTATCTGTTTTGGCAAAGACTCTTTTCCTGCAAAGACCAGACAGCTTTTCCATTTAAGAATGGAAGTTTTCCTATGGTTTGAAGAAGACCAGTCACATGGTCCACAGTAAAAGTGTTTGTGAGTCTTTGCGGGATAGCGACCCAGGTTTTTGGAAGGAAGAGACAAGTGCCCACCAAATGGCTTGGTTAAGGCAAGGTTAACTGGAGCCCCAACTCCTTTCAAGACAGGCTGATTTTGCTTCTGGAGTGCTTTGAAAGATTACCTCTTCACGAGAAAGGTCTTCTCAACCTGAACTCCACAGACCACCCAGCCTATTCAATGGAGACTGCCTTCCCCTGACTTTGAGTGTTTTGGTAGGGAGTATTCAGCAAGACAAATGCTGGGAAAACATTATAAGACAGAAAATATCTTCTTCCCTCTAGATAAATCCATGGCACACCCACGTCTTGAATACTGCATGCAGATGTGGTCACCCCATCTCCAAAAAGGTATATTCGAATTGGAAAAAATTAAAAAGGGCACCAAAAAGCAGTAGGGGTATAGAACACCTTCTCTATGAGGAGAGATTAAGAAGTCTGGGCCTTTCACCTTGGAAAAGAGATGACTAAGGGGAGATATGATAGAGGTCTATAAATTGATGACTGGAGTGGAGAAAATAAATAAGGAAGTCTTATTTACTCCTTCTTATAACACAAAAACTAGTGGTCACCGAATGAAATTAATAGGCATCAGGTTTAAAACAAAGAGAAGGAAGTATTTCTTGACAGAATGCACAGTCAACCTGTGGAATTCTTTACCAGAGGATTTTGTGAAGGCCAAGACTAGAGCAGGGTTGAAAAAGAAAACCCTCGATAAATTCAAGGAAGACATGTCCATCAATGGGCATTAGCTAGGATGAACAGGGATGGTGTCCCGAGCCTCTATTTGCTAGAACCTGAGAATGGGAGACAGGGGATGGATCTCTTGATGATTACCAGTTCTGTTCATTCCCTCTGAAGCACTTAGCATTGGCCATTGATGAAAGACAGGGTACTGGGCTAGATGGACCTTTGCTCTCACCCAGTTTGGCTTTTCCTATGTTCTTAATTTCTTCTCTGGAGCCCTCAGCCAAAACCAATCCCTGTTTCCATTCCTATTGCTCCGCCAGGGGCTAAGGATGAATGTTCAAACCTATGTATCTCTGGCATTTTATTTTGTTCAGTATTTTGAAAACTAAACTCTCCAACAGAGACTCTGCGGAGACTTAATTATGGAGCCAGCAGCCCTCTTTCAGAATAATTCTCCTTTTCCAGAACATTCTAATCTTCTGCTCTGCTTGGACCTCCAGCCACATGTACAGGAAAGTCATCTGCAGGAGTCTTGACAGACAGTGGAGCAAATAATTAAGGGATCCATTTGAAGATTCCTAGATAATAAGATGATTAGTAATAGCATGGATTGATCAAGAAAAATTGTTTCCAAAAAACTAATAGCTTATTTGACAGGGTAAGAAGCCTTGTGGATCGGGAGCATGCGGTAGATGTGGTATATCTTAATTTTAATAAGGTTTTGATACTTTCTTGCATGACTTTCTCATAAGCACACGATCGAAATATAACCTAGATGGTGCTACTGAAAGGTGGTGCATAACTGGTTGGTAAACCATTCCCAGAGATTAGTTATTGAGGTCCACACTCAAGCTGGATGGATATTACAAAATGGCTCCCCCAAGGATCAGTTCTGGGTTAGATTCTGTTCAATATCTTCATCAGTGATTTAGATTATGACACTCATAGGGTTTGCAGATGAGACCAGCCTGGCAGGGGTTGCAAGTATTGTGGAGAAGAGGATCAAAATTCAAAATGAGCTGGACAAACTGGAGAAATGATGTGAAGTAAATAGGAGGAAATTCAATAAGGACAAATGCAGACTATTCCATTTAGGAAGGAACAATCAGTTGCACACATACAAAATGGAAAATGACTGCCTAGGAAGCAGTGGTCCGGAAAGGGATCTGAGGGTCATAGTGGATCAGAAGCTAAATATGAGGCAACAGTGTGAGACTGTTGCAAAAATAGCAAACATCATTCTGGGATGTACGAGCAGAAGTATTGTAAGCAAGACACGAGAAGAAATTCTTCTCTTCTACTCTGCATTGATTAGGACTCAACTGGAGTCTTGTGTCCAGCTCTGGGAGGCACATTTCAGGAAAAATGTTCACACATTTGGAAACAAGTGCAGAGAAGAGCAAAAAAAATGATGAAAGGTCTCGAATACATGATCTATGAGGGAAGACTGAAAAAAATTGGGTTTGTTTAGAGTGAAGAGAAGGCTGAGAGCGGGCAGGATAACAGTGTTCAAGTACATAAAAGGTCATAACAAGGAGGAGGGAGAAAAATAGCTCTCCTTAACCTCTGAGGATAGGACAAAAAGCAATGGGCTTAAAGTGCAGCCAGGGCAGTTTAGGCTGGACATTAGCAAAAATGTCCTAAGTGGCAGAGCAGCTAAGCACTGGAAACAATTGCACAGGAAGGCAGTGGAATCTTCATCAATAGAGATTTTCAAGAGTAGGTTAGACAAACACCATTCATAGATGGTCTAGAGAATACTTAGTCATGTCTTGAGTGCAGGGGACTGAATTAGAAGACCTCTTGAGGTCCCTTCCAGCCCTACGCTTCGATGATTCCTCACTCCAAGTCCCTTTATGTACCATGACTTCATATTGCAGGAACTGCATTTCCCACCATGGAGTTCCTCAAGATAGTGGGGGCTCCCCATTCCCAGAAGACGACCCTCCTCCTCTTATCAGGTTTTGGATCTGACGACACAAAAGGAAAAATGTATCCCGACCCGCCTACCTCTTTCAGGACATGATAAAATATTCAGGTGGTGAAGGGAGATTTAGCCATCTGGCTCTGGATTTGGTTTATGAGCGATCCAGCTCTAGTCTTCTATATTGGACTATGCCTATGGACCGCTCCTTGGAATGGAAGAACATAGGCATTGGTACAGAAGATCAGGCCTCTCTCCCACAGTGGGCAGTACTAGAGACTTCGCAGGGAGGTGCAAGAAACCCAGTAGAACACAGGTAT
The DNA here is from genome assembly GCF_965152235.1 of Eretmochelys imbricata. NCBI lineage: Eukaryota > Metazoa > Chordata > Testudines > Cheloniidae > Eretmochelys > Eretmochelys imbricata. The sequence continues at coordinate 356,725,985 of NC_135572.1, forward strand.
GGGATCCCTGCCCATCGAATAACTTTTTCACTCTCCCCCATCAATCACATCTACTTCCATTAATGGACGATACCCTGAAGCACAAGAGTCTATATCATTGCCAGAGTTCGGTCTACTCCACACATGTGGCAGGCCTATCAGCTCAGATGTGAATCCGTATCGTGCCTTTCATTTCATGGCTCTTTCTTTTCCCATGGATATGCCTGCTGGGATTAACATGGCCCATAGTTTCTATTAAGATACCAATGGCCCTATTGCTACCTAACTCTGCATTCCCCTACCACCATTTGCACCCCTGTGACCATATAATCCCCCACCACCATATGGGCCCCTATAACCATAAAGCCCCTACTAACTGCATGGCCCCCATAACCGGATTATCTCCCATTATCACAGGATCACCCATACCCTTAGCATCCACCCATAGCCTTATAAGCCTTTATCACCACATGCGCCCCCATCAACACCTCTGATGTCAGCTGCTCCTGAGGATCCCACTCTGCTTTCTTGGGAAAGAGCTGAGCATTGCTCCTGGGAAGGTCACAACAGCCAGTGGGGGTTGGATCAGCACTGTGGAGTCAGGGCACTGCCTTACGTCTGGCTTCTTGTCGCTGTTACGCATGCATTGTGCAATGTTACTGCACATGTTTGTGAATCAAGACATCTTTCTGCTGTGGAGATAAATTGGAAACACACAGCAGGCAACACAAAACTGAAGGTACATGGGTCAGTGGAATAAAAAATTGAAAGAAAGAAAGAAAGAAAGAAAGAAAGAAAGAAAGAAAGAAAGAAAGAAAGAAAGAAAGAAAGATTCAACAAGGTCTTTTGAATCCTTTTGATTCTCTTTGTCCTAAAGAATGCTGTCACTAAGATGTATAAATATGTCAAATTTGTATCGTTAATGGTTGTGATTTCCAGTCCATTAAAACAAATATCACGCAGAATATGGCTGGGATAGCATTATTAATGCCAGTTTCCTTACCAGAATGTAACCTCTACTTACAAATGAATTCAATCCAGCATCACAATGCGGTTCTTTGGTTTGTAAACCTTAGCAAGTCACCAACACTTGCTGATGACTAAACAAAAGTGGTGGATTTTTTACTCAATACAAAACATAAACCACCACGTCCTCCCCTGCTGTAAATCCACATTAATCCACAGATGAAGCTCTGCACCTAGAATTACTTCTGCACATGAGAATGTAGTAATTGCCAGGCTGCAAGAAACGAGTGGCCCTGAGAGCCAGTATCCTGTCTTAATGAGTATCACTTACCAGCTGCTTCAGAAGGCAGCAGAAGAATAATGAATTAGTCCTTTATGGAGGAAATTTAGAGACTTTCTTCCTAAACACGAAATGCAAAATTGGGGGTGAGATTTGTCAGAGCTCCCGAAGGGATTTGAATGCCCAAGTTCCTACTAAATTCAAAAGGCTCTCGTGTCCCATCTCCATGTCTTGCTCTGAAAATCCAGGCCTTAACGTCTAAAACATGAAGAAACCAACGCCGGAAACTCAATAATGCGGTGGGGAGGGGGATGGACGGGGACGGGGACGGACAACAACAACCCCAAACCCTTCCCACTGATCAGAATCACAGAGTGTCTGTGCAAGAGGCAGTCCTAAAATAAAAGGATCCCTAGCGCATCGTCTGAATGGTTGTGGAGAGAGCGAGTTGAACAGGATTCTCTAGTTCACATTGGAGAATTAGATAAAGCTGATAGAAGACCCCTGAGTCATGAGTGTTTTTAGGCAGTTTTTTAGGCTGCGGAAGGACTTGAAAAGCCCTTTGTTCCTGAAGACCCAATTAGTTACAAACCAAACTTTGAGAACTCCTTCCAATCATGGAATTTTTTTCCTCCGTAGTTTTGATGATGAGTTTGTTCCTAACTCCACAGGGGGTGAGGTGCACATTACACCCTGCAGCTCTTTCCTCTGAAAACTGTCTGAGTCAGCTACATTGCTGGGATCATTCTACTGACTTCACTGATGGTGCAGTGGGAGATTCGGAAGCCCTGAATGAAAACCGTCCAATGCAGTTCAGGAGCAGTGGTGAGCAGGGGGTGAGTAATCACTGTGACTGGTTTTATTGCTGACTCTGCCACTCGCTCCCTGGGTAACCTTCCCCTCAATGTGCTTGTTCATCTCCACATCAACCAGATCGAATAGTGATATTCTGCTCGAGAATCACAGGCTTCCTGAAATCAAAGGACTTCAAAGCATTTGAGGCTCATTAAAATTGTGTGTCTGCATAGGGATGTATTATTTTAATAGTAGAATTTTTTCCTTGGATTATATGCCCCCAAATCGTGGATTAGAATTAAAGGGCTTTCTCAACCGTGTTCTGGCCAGGTGGGAGTGGGGGAGCTGTACATGTGAGAGCCACATCGATCGAATACTACAACTGTCATAAATATAAAGGGAAGGGTAATCACCTTTAAAATCCCTCCTGGCCAAAGGAAAAATCCTTTTACCTGTAAAGGGTTAAGAAGCTAAAGGTAACCTCGCTGGCACCTGACCAAAATGACCAATGAGGAGACAAGGTACTTTCAAAAGCTCAGAGGAGGCAGAAAAACAAAAGGTCTGGGTCTGTCTGTGTGATGCTTTTCCCGGGGACAGAACAGGAATGGAGTCTTAGAATTTAGTAAGTAATCTAACTAGGTATGTGTAAGATTATGATTTCTTTAAATGGCTGAGAAAAGAGCTGTGCTGAATAGAATGAATATTCCTGACTGTGTGTCTTTTTTGTAACTTAAGGTTTTGCCTAGAGGGATTCTCTATGTTTTGAATCTAATTACTCTGTAAGGTATTTGCCATCCTGATTTTACAGAGGTGATTCCTTGTACTGTTTTTTCTATTAAAATGTTTCCTTTCAAGAACTGAATGGTTTTTTTTTATTGTTCTAAGATCCAAGGGTTTGGGTCTGTGGTCACCTATGCAAATTGGTGAGGATTTTACCAAACCTTCCCCAAGAAGTGGGGTGCAAGGGTTGGGAGGATTTTGGGGGGAAAGACATTTCCAAACGATGCTTTCCTAATAAAAATAAACCCAGATAAACGTTTGGTGGTGGCAGTGGAAGTTCAAGGGCAAAGGATAAAATAGTGTGTACCTTGGGGAAGTTTTAACCTAAGCTGGTAAAAGTAAGCTTAGAAGGTTTTCATGCAGGTCCCCATGTCTGTACCCTAGAGTTCAGAGTGGGGAAAGAAATTTGACAACAACCGACACCACAGACAAGACAGACAGCACCTCTGTTTCTGCGCACACCTGCCCCACAAGTCTCCAGAGGGGCAGCCCAGAGCCCCTGAGTAACGCTGGATCAAATGAACTTTTCAAATGCACGTTAAGTTTTCAGTTGTCATACCAACACGCAGTGATGATTCCTAGCCTCAGAATTTCGGGCTATTTGACTTTCATTCCAAAAAGTTTTACATTTCCATTTCTTTAAAAAACATTTCCTTGTAATACTCAAGGGTCAGATGCTGAGCCACTGAACATTAGTAGAGCTCCATAGACTTCACTGACTTCTGTGCCTTAAAGCTGAGCTAAGGCGTTTTATGCTGCTCAGGTCAGAACCAAACCTGTTGGAGGCGTACTTTCCACTTGAAAAATCATTCTAAGAATGGCTGAAAAGCTTTCTCTCAGAGAAGAGTCTTGCACAATTCTGTAGGTTGGTCACTCTTGTAATTTAATCACGTCGAATCCCACAGCAATGTGATCATGGAAGAAGAAGTTCGCCTTATCTCTACCTTTCTTGTGCTTCTTCCTTATCTTTATTTGCTGAAGTATCTCACAAGAACCAGGTCTCTTGGCTACTCATGGATAGAGATGGAGTAGCTCATGTTTCCCATTGATTTCACTGGCTCAGCATCTTCCCTTCAACTGGAAAATATGTATAAAAGGGAAATGCAAAGGTACAGTAACGAAAACCAAAGTGTCCCAAGGCAGGCCCTCTCAAAATTTTCTAAGGAGGCCTCTATATCATCACATAGCTTGTATGTGGGGAATTTTTTGGAATGGGAAGCGGTACCTGGAGAAGGACTGTGAAGGCTACCTGGTTAACCCAGCTTAGCCTTTTCCAGCTCTAAACACTTCAGCTCCATTTCTCCCTCCAAGCGTTTTGCCTCTTTCCTCTCTTCCACTTCCAAGCGCTTCGCCTCCGCTTCTGCCTCCAGGCGCTTCGCCTTCAAGCGCTTCACCTCTCTCCTCTCCTCTCCTCTCCTCTCCTCTCCTCTCCTCTCCTCTCCTCTCCTCTCCTCTCCTCTCCTCTCCTCCGGTTTGACCTCCAAGCACTTCATCTGGAGGAAGAAATTCCTTTCTTCCATAGTTAGATCTCGGCCGGGGTTAAGGGCATCCCTCCATCTTGGCACCGGGATCTCGGGTGGGAGAGGGCTGACCCTTCCCTCCTGGGAACTCTAAGATCCCCTATCTCCTCCCTTCATTTCTGTCATGGAGCTGGCTGGCTGGGCTTGGTCTTGGTCTGTCTTCCCCGTGGTGTGCCGCTATGGGAAGACTGGTTGTTCTTGTCTTTTGCAGCCTGGCAATTATGTTCTCGTGTGCAGAAGTAATTCTACGTGCAGAGCCTCATCTGGTCTAACTTAGTGCAGCTCCAGTGTGAAGCCAGCGGAACACTGTAGATTTACACCCGGGGAGGAGATGGTGTTTAGTGGGTTTTTTTGTAAAGAGAAAAAATCGCACTTTTGTTCTTTCATCAGCTAGTACTAGTGTCTCGTTATGGTTTACAAACCAGAGCACAGCACTGTGATGCTGGACTGAACTCATTTGTTAGTAGAAATTACATCTTAAGAAGGAAACCAGCATTATTAATGCTATCCCAGCCATGTTCTGCGTGATATTTTTTTAATAGACTATGAATCCGAAGCATTAATGATAAAAATTCTACACATTTATACTTCTTTGAAACGGTATTATTATAGGACAAAGATAGAAACAAGGATTTTAAAGAACTGGTTAAGGGTGGATAGATTTATCTAGAGGCAATACAATATATTCTGTCTTATATAGTACCCATAACAAATGGTCAGGTTACCAAAGTTTTCCCAGCATTTTTCTTTATGAATAATCCCTATTGAAACACCCAAAGCCAGGGGAAGGCAGGCTCCATTCAATAGGGTGGGTGGCCTGTGGAGTTCAGGTTGAGAAGACCTTTCTTGTGAAGAGCTAAACTTTCAAAGCACTCTAGAAGCAAAGTCATCCTGTCCTGAAAACGTTGCTCTACCATTCAGGGAGTTGGGGCTCCAGTTAACCTTGCCTTAATCAAGCCATTTGGTGGCCACTTGGCTTTTAGCTCCAAAAAACTGGGTCATTATCCCGAAAAGACTCACAAACACTCTTACTCTGGACCATGTGACTGGTCTTCTTCAAACCATAGGAAAACTTCCATTCTTAAATGGAAAAGCTGTCTGGTCTTTGCAGGAAAAGAGTCTTTGCTAAAACAGATAAACCAAGGAGGAACTCCACCAAGGTAAGGACGACTCTCATAATCCTGTGAACTGAAGAGCTTCAATGGCTCCCATCACTCCATGGCTTTCAAAAGGTGAAACTTGAGAAGCACCTGGTGCTGCCGCTGATAAAGGGATGAATCTCCTCTAGCGTGATTTTCAAACGAGGAGGGAGGAACAAAGAGAACCAGAGACTGATCTTATGATGCAGCATAGGTTTTAATGCAAATGCAATTGGCAGTACAGAGTTACAGGAAGAAATAGTACAGAGCACAAAGAATGTATTTCCAGTGATTCAAGGAGAGCTGCGACTGATCAAAGGCCTCAATGGGATGTATTTCAGACACAATGTTCTTTTTGCATTGTTTTACCCCAATCCATGTGTAATGAGACAAAGCAAAAGAGAAGCAGGAACTATGCAGCTTCTCCACTAGACATCTGCAGCAGCAAAGGTCAAAGCAAGACACCAGAGGTACGGATTGATGAAAAGGATAGAACATTTATGGCCTAATTCTGCTTGACAGCAAGGTCTCCTTTTCCCACTCAGAAAAGTCCTAAAGCATAACGTTAGAAATGCAGCATGGCTAGCAGACCAAGGTTCTGAGCACACACAGCTCCCACTGACTTCAAGTGGAGCCATGTTTGCACAGCGCTTCTGAAAGCCATGCCCAAAAGGTCAGCGGTGAATCTGGATCTTCCTGTTCATTTCCTGGTTCTTCCTTCATCCATGGATGTCCCTGCTGGCTTTAACATGGCCCACAGCTTCCACTGAGGTACCTATGGCAAGATACCCCGGAACCGTATATCCGCCCCCCACAACCATAACCGCCCAGGTAACCGCCTAATCCCCCATAACCACATCTCCCGTAACCCCAAGGGCCACCGTAACCACCATAGCCCCCTAAACCATACCATCCTCCGTAACGGCCTCCATAGCCGTACAATCCCCCAGGACCGAAGGAGCCCCCGAAACCGGGTCCGAGGTCTTCCTGGGGCCCGAGAGAGAGAGAGGTAAGTTTCCTCCGTCCCTATGTTCATGGCCACGTATTTCTTCCTATATCCTCTTTCTACGCCTCTTGTCCACTCGCACTAAACTTCCCTCCCAACCGGCCCCTTTGAACCCCTCTCAATGACTTTGTCTAAAAAACACCGACTGGAATAAGGGGAATTATTTCTAGGCTGGACACCTAGGATTCTGTGTTCATCTGAGACATTTCTCAAAGAGAACATGGCTGGTTTCATGGTAACTGAATCCCTTCGTTTGAGGATTTCACCTCTGCATTGCAACTCAGTTGAGTCTGGTATCACAGTGTAGTGCTTTGCTGATGAAGAAACAAAGACTTTGCTTTTCTCCAAAGTAATCACGAAGGAAAAGCTGGGGTACAATGAGTTTAGGTCCACTGACTTCCATGGAGTAACAGTAAATAACACCATCCAAGAAGAAGCACCTGCAATGGGTATTACTGCTCAGAAGAACATAGGAATTGATAGATTGGATCACACCACTTGTCAGCTTCATCCATTCACCTGTCTCCAACAGTGAGGAGTAACAGCAGCATCAGCGTAAAGGAGAAGACCACTCAATTGGCTTTTTCTGGATTAACCTGAACAAGTTTCTTCCTAATCCAACTAAGTGAAAAATGGCAAGAGACTTCCTAAAGTTACCAAGAAGATGTAAATGCCCCAATTCTATTTCCAGTTAACAGGAATTATGTTTCCCAAATGCATATGTTGCTCCTAAATTCCCCAATCAGCTTCGAATCGTGAATCCTCTAGCACCTGCAAGTAAAGGAAATCCTGATCGCTGATCAAAAATCACAAGAAGTAAGTGCAAGATTCAGTCCTAAATATAAGTGGACCCTACTGTGACATCTCTATGGTTAGTAAGATATTGGATCGAAATGGAATTACTTAATTCACTGAGGAGATGAAGTCCGGAGAAGCGTTTAGAAGAGCGCTGATTCTTGTGTGCTTTTATACAGTCCCTGGGACTGCCTGGAGGATCTGCCATGTCATTTGTGGAGGAGGTCCAAATTAGTTACAAAACAAACTTGATTGCCTTGCTATGTCCTCCTTTGGATGGAGCTCTTTTCTTCAGAGGTTGTGATGATTGGGCTAATCGCAGCCTCAGTGGGTGTGACATGCACGTTGCACTCTTCATCTTTCTTTCATCTTAAAATTGTTTCGGCCAACTGCGTTCCTCGTCTCATTCCACTGACTTCATGGGGGCTGCAATGAGAAGGAACTTCAAGCTGCTTCTGAGTGACACCATTAGCATGACAGACTCTGATGAAAGGAATCTAGTCTGGTCCTTTCCATTCATGCTGGTCGTGGTTAGGGGCATGGGCAGTTGAGGTGTTGTAAGACAATTCAGCTGACTGAGACCAGCAACAAGACCAGGAGAGACAAAAATCATGTATACTTGGAGAAGGAGGAGACAGTTGTGTGATGAGATTTGAGATAAAATATGACCAACTACAGGGCATGTTGCAGAAAACATTCCTGCCAGAACCAGAATGTTGTTTCAAGTGTAAAATGTATCCTCAAGAGTGGGTCCCATGTGCAGGGAGGAAGGCAGAAATATCTTCCTTTGATTTCAAGCAACCACTTGAAGCTCTTTGAAGTTGAATCAGCCGTGCTTATTTACACCAAGAGAGCACCTGCATTTTCCAATACAAATCTTTGTAAAAATACTGTGAGAAAGCTCTGTCCTTGCCTCCGTGGATCCCGCTTTCCCTGGCGGATTTTGCTCGCCTCAGAGGTTCACTCTGACCCTCCACATAACCTTTCTCTTTCTAGCGACAAGAGTCACAGTCTACTCAGCCATTTTCAACATAAGCCAGCGAGGGAGGTGAAATGAAGCTATCCTCCCTTGCACAGCCTCTGTTGTCTCCCAGTCTGAGTCATTAATCAGGGGGGCAAAGGGGAGGAGCCTGGGCCCGCCCTCTGCTCCGGGCTCAAGCCAAGGGACCCTAATAGTATTAGCTATAGTAGCTGACCTTTTAGAAACATCACACGTACAATTCCCTTGGCTTCTTCCCCACAACAGCCCCCACTTCCTCAGGCTCCACCTCCCCCTTACGTCAGGACCTCCTTCCTTGTGCCCGATATGGTGTGTACGACTCAGTATCTCCAACAGCGCAGCTTCCTCCCACAGCTCCTGACATGTGCACCCACCTGAGTATCTGGGAGGCTTTTAACTAGTTTCAGCCAGCCCCTGATTGGCTTCAGGTGTCCCAATCAACCTAGCGTCCTCCCTGCCTTCTGGAAAGCTCTTCATTGGACCCAGGTGTCTTAATTGACTTGGAGCAGCTGCCATTTCACTGATCCTAGTACCAGGGATTTGTTTAGACTGAAGCTAATATATCTATCTCCCACTATTTTTCTATAGCCAGCAGGCCTTGCCCCGTCACAATACCAAATGCAAAACTCTCTTTCAATGAAAATGAAACAGCCCCAAATTGGGTGGCTTTAAGTGATAATCTGATTCACAGAAGGATGCTAGTGACTTTGACCTCCATTTTTTTTATCATGACTCTGTTAATCAATGCGGAGTTGTGTAATCCCCACAACAATTTATTAATATGCTGAGAATACTACCCTTTCCATGTGTGAAACACCAGTGCGTCTTCGTGAGGCGCTTTGAAATCTTGAGTTTGAAGCACCCTGAAGAACTTCCAGCCTTAACACCCTGACTCTCTTTGTTTCATAGACCTAGAAACAGAGGCACATTGAGGTGAAGGTCACATGGGGCTCAGCGGCAGAAACAGAAATACACCCTAATACTTCTGATGCATCCTACCACAGGCTGAGCCCAAGGTTGATCACTGTTACACTCTGTTCCAAGACAAGCTTAGTAACATGTTGGGTTAAAAATGTTTGTATCCTTGGATCTAAGCACCAACGATTAAAGAAAATGGCTAATGTTCTGATCCACTTTCACTGTGTCTTCCTAAACATGAGGATAATACTTCTTCATAGGAATTACAAGTCTGTCAGTTTCAATTTTCTCCACGAGTGCGGTGGCTTTGGAAATCTCCATATGTAATTCAACTATCACAAACTTGCTTTAAGTCAAACCACCTGTCAGGATGAAGTCACCACATGCCCCGGGTGTACTACTTTTTCTTTTCTTAGAAATACATCTCTGTAGTAGGTCAGAGTAACGCAATGGAAGTGAATTATTTCTGGTTTGTGAAATGAGGTACAGCACAGGTTATGTCCGCCATATGGCCTTCTTATACCTAAGGATAAGAATGGTCCAAAGAAATTGTAAGTGTGTACTTTTGAAATTTTTTATGTGTATGGAAAGAAAAAAACCTCAATATAGAATTCAGAATGGGAAAAATTTTGTGACAAGACAATTTATGTCTGCTGAAGTGTAAATATCCACCACTGAGCCAACACCTTCAAATAAAAAGAGTTAAAGGGCACTGGAAGAGTTTTGATGGTTGATCATTGTTCACACATAGATGAGAAGATCTTTCACCCAAAAGTTCCTCCTAAAATTATCAAAACAAAATAGAAAAATATCCAGAATGAGCCTCTGTAAGAGTTACTCCCAGGTCAGGGAGGTATCTGGAAGCCATGAAAGGTAAGTATCCAGACAGGTTCAGGAAATAGAGGGTAGTATTGGCATGAGTCGTCCCAACCATCGGGGTTTATTTCTGACTCTGCCAATCGTTCCTGTCTCACCTCCAACTCAATGTGTCTCCGTTGACCTGTGGGGTAAACAGGTATAATTATAACCCTCAGGGTGGATTGTCTGAGTCTTCCTCTGATCTAAGCATTTCAAAGCACATCACAAACGCACATCAAGTGTTATAGAGCCAAAGAACTGTATTCATTATAGCAATCATAACTTTTTATTAGCCTTAGATGTTCCAAGCTTGAGGATTAGATTGACTTTAAAAATGCGTGTCAAGTTCCCAGATGTCATTCTGGTGCTCAGCTCCTGATTTCTTTAGCCTCCAAAATTGGGGCTCTTTGATTTTTGTTTCTGTTCCTTTGCATTTCCCTTTTAGATATATTGTGAAGTTGAAGGGTAGATGCTGAGCCAGTGAAATCAGTGGGAAACATAAGCTACTCCATCTCTATCCATGAGTCGCCAAGAGCACTGGGAGTTCTGAGATACTTCAGCAAATAAGATAAGGAAGAAGCACAAGGAAGACAGAGATAAGGAGAACTTCTTCAAAGGTCACACTGCTGTGGGATTAGACGTGATTAATTGAAAGACTGACCAACCTACAGAATTGTGCAAGACTCTTCTCTGACAGAAAGCTTTTCAGCCATTTTTAGAATGAGCCTTGAAGTTGAAAGTATGCCTCCAATAGGATTGGTTCTAACTCGAGCAGCATAAAATGGCTTAGCTCAGTTTTAAGGCACAGAAGTCAATGACGTCTATGGAGCCTGTGACGGGGCAAGGCCAGATGGCTATAGAAAAGTAGTGGGAGATAGATATATTAGCTTCAGTCTAAACAGATCCCTGCTACCAGGATAAATGAAATGGAAGCTGTTCCAGGTCAGTTAAGACACCTGGGGCCAATTAAGAACTTTCCAGAAGGCAGGGAGAATGCTAGGTTGATTGGGATACCTGAAGCCAATCAGGGGCTGGCTGAAACTAGTTAAAAGCCTCCCAGTCAGTCAGGTGGGTGTGCATGTCAGGAGCTGTGGGAGGAAGTTGCGCTGTTGGAGAGCCTGAGTAGTACACACCATATCAGGCACAAGGAAGGAGGCCCTGAGGTAAGGGTAAAGTGGAGCTTGAGGAAGTGAGGGCTGCTGTGGGGGAAGTAGCCCAGGGAATTGTACGTCATGTTTCTAAAAGGTCAGCTACCATTACTGATACTATTAGGGTCCCTGAGCTGGAGCCCGGGGTAGTGGGTGGGCCCGGCTCTCCCACCACCACCTTTGCCCCCGGATTAATCACTGAGCCTGGGAGACAACAGAGACTGTGCAAGGAAAGATAACTTCTCCTCACCCCCCTCACTGGCTTATGATGAAAATGGGTCAGTAGACTGTGACCCTTGTCTCTAGAGAGAGAAGGGTTACGTGGAGGGTAACAGTGAGTCTCTGAGGCTGGCGAAATCCACCAGGAAAGGCGGGACCCACGGAGGCAAAGACAGAGCTTTGTCACAAGCTCTACTAAGGTGCAGTGGCTCAGGATCTGCCCCTTGAGCATTACAAGGGAACGTTTGTTAAAGAAATGGAAATGTAAAACTTTTTGGAATGAAAATCAAATAGCCCCACATTCTGAGGCTAGGAAACATCACTGAGTATTGGTCTGACATCAGAAACCTTAAGGTGCATTTGTAAAGTTCCTTTAATCCAGCCTTACTGAAATGCGGCCACTAGCAGATTTTTTTGCAGCCATGACTGCCTAGAAAGCAGGGACAGAGATTGGGGGTGGCGGCAAAGCAGCAGCAGCTCCCTGCAGCTGAGGAATAGCTGTTACCAAGGGCAGCGAGACGCGCCACCTTGATATTTGTGCTGCTGCCACCAGCAGGGGTAGGCGCCCTGCATCGCGCAGCCTCCTCGGGGGTTCTGGGCTGCGGCTCCGCAAACGTGCGGAGCAGGTGTGCGCAGAGTCATAGGTGCTGTCTGACTTGTCTTTGGAGCCGGTTGTATTATTCAATTGATGGGGTTCTCCCATACGCAGCTCCTCCACTCCTCCCTGGCCAGGGCACGGGGAGTCTGGGACTCCACAGCGGGCCGATGCATTCCCAACCCACCTTCCAGGGAGCGGGATGTCTCTGAAGGGGTGCAGGAGGCAGGGAGAGAGAGACAGGATTTTCAGAAAGAAACCAAAAAATGGTTGAGAGACCATATTGAGATGAAGGTTACACAGGGAGCAAGTGGCAGAGTCAGCAATAAAACCAGTCATTGTGATTACTCCTCCCCATACTTCCCATTGCTCCTGAACTGCATTGGACAGTTCCCATTCAAGGCTTCTGAATATACAAGTGAAGCATCTATGAAGTTAGAAGAATGATTGAAGGAATGTAGTTGTCCCATCAAGTTTTCAACAAATGCCCCAAACCCCTCCCACTGTTCAGAATCACAGAGTGTCTGTGCAAGAGGCAGTCCTTAAATAAAAGGATCCTTAGCACATCGCCTGAATGGTTATGGAGAGAGCGAGTTGAACAGGATTCCCTAGTTCACACTGGAGAATTAGATAAAGCTGATAGAAGACCCCTGAGTCATGAGTGGTTTTGGACAGGTTTTTAGGCTGGGGGAGGACTTGAGAGGCCCTTTGTTCCTGAAGGCCCAATTAGTTACAAACCAAACTTTGAGAACTCCTTCCATTCATAGAATATTTTTCCTCTGTGTTTGACGATTAGTTTGCTCCTAATTCCACGTGGGGCGAGGAGCACATTACATCCTGCAGCTCTCTTTCCTCTGAAAACTGTATGGGCCAGATAACTTTTCTGGGATCATTCTGCCGACTAATCGCATCTAATCCCAAAGCAATGTGGCTGTTGAAGAAGTTCTCCTTATCTCTATCTTTCTTGTGCTTCTTCCTTAACTTTATTAGCTGAAGTGCCTCACAAGACCCAGGGCTCTGGGCTACTCATGGATAAAGATGCAGGAACTGAAGTTTCCCATTGTTTTCACTGGCTCAGCATCTACCCTTCAACTTTACAATATATCTCAAAGGGAAATGCAAAGGAACAGTAACGAAAATCAAAGAGCCCCAATTTCAGAGGCTAAAGAAATCAGGAGCCGAGTACCGGAAGGACATCTGGGAACTTGACATGCATTTTTAAAGTCAATCTAATCCTCAAGCTTGGAACATCTAAGGCAAATAAAAAGTTATGATTGCTATAAGAAATACAGTTCTTTGGCCCTATAACACTTGATGTGCGTTTGTGACGTGCTTTGAAATGCTTAGATCAGAGGAAGCCTCAGACAATCCACCCTGAGGGTTATAATTATACCTGTTTACCCCGCAGGTCATTGGAGACACATTGAGTTGGAGGTCAGAGAGGAGTGATTGGCAGAGTCAGAAATGAACCCCAATGGTTGGGACTCTTCATGCCAATACTACCCTCTATTTCCTGAACCTGGGTGGACACTTACCATCCACGGCTTCCAGATACCTCCCTGACCTGGGAGTAACTCTTACAGAGGCTCATTCTACCTGTGGTAGGAGGAATGAGAAGTGAATTAGGAATGAGAAGTGTATTTCAGATTCTGCCACTGATCCCCAAGTGACCTTCACCTCAACCGGCCTCTGTTTCTAGCCCTATCCAACAGAGAGAGTCAGGGTGAGAAGCTGGAAGTTCCCTCAAGATTTCAAAGCCCCGCTCAAACACTCATTGGTGTTTCACACATGAAAAGTGCTGTATTCTGGGAACACTAAGACATTGTTCTGGGGATTAGACACCTGTGCATTAAGTAAGAGAGTCGTTATAAATGAAACGGAGCACAAGGTCCCTCGTACCATTCTGTGAATCAGGTTATCATTTAAAGCCACACAAGTCGGGGCTGTTTCATTTTCATTCAAATAGAGTTAAGACCTAGTTCAAAAGAATGCAAAAAAGTGGCTCCCAGCTTCCTAGCCGGTTTAGAATGAACTGCCCCATGCCCCTAACAATGACCAGCATGAATGGAAAGGACCAGACTAGATTCCTTTCATCAGAGCCTGTCGTGCTACTGATGCCACTCAGAAACAGCCTGAAGCTCATTCTCACTGCAGCCCCCGTGAAGTCAGTGGAATGAGACGAGGAACGCAGTCGGCCGGTACAATTTTAAGATGAAAGAAAGATGAAGAGTGCAACGTGCATGTCACGCCCACTGAGGCTGCGATTAGCCCAATCATCACAACCCCTGAGGAAAAGAGCTCCATCCAAAGCAGGACATAGCAAGGCAATCAAGTTTGTTTTTTAACTAATTCGGACCTCCTCTACAAATGACATGGCAGATCCTCCAGGCAGTCCCAGGGACTGTATAAAAGCACACAAGACTCAGCGCTCTTCTAAACACTTCTCCGGACTTCATCTCCTCAGTGAATTAGGTAAGTCCATTTCGACTCAATCTCTTATGAACCATAGAGATGTCACAGTAGGGTCCATTTATATTTAGGACTGAATCATGCACTTACTCTCTGTGATTTGTATCAGAGATCAGGATTTTTTTCCACTATTATGTTGTGCAGTTACTCACTTGCAGGTGCTAGAGAATTCACGATTTGAAGCTGATCGGGGAATTCAGGAGCAACATATACATTTCGGAAACATAATTCCTATTAACTGGAAATAGAAATGGGGCATTTACATCTTCTCGGTAACTTCAGGAAGTCCCTTCGCCATTTTTCACTTTGTTGAATTAGGAAGAAACTTGTTCAGGTTAGTCCAGAAAGGGCCAATTCAGTGGTCTTCTCCTTTACGCTGATGCAGCTGTTACTCCTCATTATTGGAGACTGGAGAATGGATTAAGCTGACAAGTGGTGTGATCCTATCTAGCAATTCCAATGTTCTTCTGAGCAGTTATACCCATTGGAAGTGCTTCTTCTCGGATGGTGTAATTTAATGTCACTCCATGAAAGTCAGTGGACCTAAACCCATTGCACCCCAGCTTGTCCTTAGTGATTTCTTTGGAGAAAAGCAAAGTCTCTGTTTCTTCATCAGCAAAGAACTACACTGTGATACCAGACTCAACTGGTTTGCATGCAGAACTTAAGTCCTCAAGCGAAGGGATGCAATTACCATGATCACAGCCATCTTCTCTATGAGAAATGTCTCAAATGAACACAGAATCCTAGGTGTCCAGCATAGAAATAGTTCCCCTTATTCCGGCCAGCGTTTTTTAGACAACGTCATTGAGAGGGGCTCAAAGGGGCCGGTTGGGAGGGAAGTTTAGTGCGCGTGGACAAGAGGCATAGAAAGAGGTTATAGGAAGAAATACGTGGCCATGAACATAGGGACTAAGGAAACTTACCTCTCTCTCTCTCTCTCGGGCCCCAGGAAGACCTCGCTGCAATAGTAACTGAGATTTGAAGCTTTTCATCCATTGGCACTTGTACCTTTTCTTTACTCTAGTCCCTGGTGTGTGTTACAGGTTTACCTCCATCCCAGAAAGATGGCTTTCTCTGGCCTGTGCTATCCAGAATGCGGGGTGGCCCGGCCCAGTCCAGTCACTGGCAGCTGCAACGTGCCGTGCGTTCGGCAGTGCCCTGACTCCGAAGTGGTGATCAGACCCTCACCGGTGGTCGTGACCCTCCCGGGACCAATTCTCAGCAATTTCCCTCAACAGAGTGGAGTGGGAGCCATAGGAGCACCTGTGGTCGGACCCGGTTTCGGGGGCTCCTTCGGTCCTGGGGGATTGTACGGCTATGGAGGCCGTTACGGAGGATGGTATGGTTTAGGGGGCTATGGTGGTTACGGTGGCCCTTGGGGTTACGGGAGATGTGGTTATGGGGGATTAGGTGGTTACCTGGGTGGTTATGGTTACGGGGGGGGAATATGGGGTTCCAGGGTATCTTGCCATAGGTACCTCAGTGGAAGCTGTGGGCCATGCTAACGCCAGCAGGAACATCCGTGGATGAAGGAAGAACCAGGAAATGAACAGCAAGATCCAGATTCACCGCTGACCTTTTGGGCATGGCTTTCAGAAGTGCTGTGAAAACATGGCTCCACTTGAAGTCAGTGGGAGCTGTGTGCGCTCAGCACCTTGGTCTGAGAGCCATGCTGCATTTCTAATGTTACGTTTAGGACTCTTTCTGAGTGGGAAAACGAGACCTTGCTATCAAGCAGAATTAGGCCATATATGTTCTTTCCTTTTCATCAATCCGTATCTCTGGTCTCTTGCTTTGACCTTTGCTGCCGCAGATGTCTAATGAAGAAGCTGCATTATTCCTGCTTCTCTTTTGCTTTGTCTCATTACACATGGATTGGGGTAAAACAATAAACTTAAATTGTTTATAAAGGAGACTCGTTTGTCAACCTCTGCAGCTGCACCTATGAAAAAGGAACACTGTGTCTGAAATACATCCCACTGAGGCCTTTGATCAGTCACAGCTCTCCTTGAATCACTGGAAATACATTGTTTCCGCTCTGTACTGTTTCTTCCTGTAACTCTGTACTGCCAATTGCATTTGCATTAAAACCTCTGCGGCATCATAAGATCAGTCTCTGGTTCTCTTTGTTCCTCCCTCCTCGTTTAAAAATCGCGCTAGAGGAGATTCATCCCTTTATCCGCGGCAGCACCAGGTACTTCTCAAGTTGCACCTTTTCGAAGCCATGGAGTGATCGGAGCCATTGAAGCGCTTCAGTTCACAGCATTATGAGAGCCGTCCTTATCTTGGTGGACTTCCTCCTTGGTTTATCTGTTTTAGCAAAGACTCTTTTCCTGCAAAGACCAGACAGCTTTTCTATTTAAGAATGGAAGTTTTCCAATGGTTTGAACAAGACCAGTCACATGGTCCACAGTAAAAGTGTTTGTGAGTCTTTGCGGGATAGCGACCCAGGTTTTTGGAAGGAAGAGACAAGTGGCCACCAAATGGCTTGGTTAAGGCAAGGTTAACTGGAGCCCCAACTCCTTTCAGGACAGGCTGATTTTGCTTCTGGAGTGCTTTGAAAGATTACCTCTTCACGAGAAAGGTCTTCTCAAACTAAACTCCACAGACCACCCAGCCTATTCAATGGAGACTGCCTTCCCCTGGCTTTGAGTGCTTCAGTAGGGAGTATTCAGCAAGACAAATGCTGGGAAAACATTATAAGACAGAAAATATCTTCTTGCCTCTAGATAAATCCATGGCACACCCACGTCTTGAATACTGCATGCAGATGTGGTCACCCCATCTCCAAAAAGGTATATTCGAATTGGAAAAAATTAAAAAGGGCACCAAAAAGCAGTAGGGGTGTAGAACACCTTCTCTACGAGGAGAGATTAAGAAGACTGGGCCTTTCACCTTGGAAAAGAGATGACTAGGGGGAGATATGATAGAGGTCCATAAATTGATGACTGGAGTGGAGAAAATAAATAAGGAAGTCTTATTTACTCCTTCTTATAACACAAAAACTAGTGGTCACCGAATGAAATTAAAAGGCATCAGGTTTAAAACAAAGAGAAGGAAGTATTTCTTGACAGAATGCACAGTCAACCTGTGGAACTCTTTACCAGAGGATTTTGTGAAGGCCAAGAGTAGAGCAGGGTTCAAAAAGAAAACCCTCGATAAATTCAAGGAAGACATGTCCATCAATGGATATTAGCCAGTATGAACAGGGATGTTGTCCCTAGCCTCTATTTGCTAGAACCTGGGAATGGGAGACAGGGGATGGATCTCTTGATGATTACCAGTTCTGTTCATTCCCTCTGAAGCACTTAGCATTGGCCATTGATGAAAGACAGGGTACTGGGCTAGATGGACCTTTGGTCTCACCCAGTTTGGCTTTTCTTATGGTCTTAATTTCTTCTCTGGAGCCCTCAGCCAAAACCAAACCCCGTTTCCATTCCTATTGCTCCGCCAGGGGCTAAGGATGAATGTTCAGACCTATGTATCTCTGGCATTTTATTTTGTTCAGTATTTTGAAAACTAAACTCTCCAACAGAGACTCTGCGGAGACTTAATTATGGAGCCAGCAGCCCTCTTTCAGAATAATTCTCCTTTTCCAGAACATTCTAATCTTCTGCTCTGCTGGGACCTCCAGCGACATGTACAGCAAAGTCATCTGCAGGAGTCTTGACAGACAGTGGAGCAAATAATTAAGGGATCCATTTGAAGATTCCTAGATAATAAGATGATAAGTAATAGCATGGATTGATCCAGAACAAATTGTTCCCAAAACACTAATAGCTTATTTGACAGGGTAAGAAGCCTTGTGATCGGGGGCATGCGGTAGATGTGGTATATCTTAATTTTAATAAGGTTTTGATACTTTCTTGCATGACTTTCTCATAAGCACACAAGCGAAATATAACCTAGATGGCGCTACTAAAAGGCGGTGCATAACTGCTTGGTAAACCATTCCCAGAGATTAGATATTGAGGTCCACACTCAAGCTGGATGGATATTACAAAATGGCTCCCCCAGGGATCAGTTCTGGGTTCGATTCTGTTCAATATCTTCATCAGTGATTTAGATTATGACACTCATAGAGTTTGCAGATGAGACCAGCCTGGCAGGGGTTGCAAGTATTGTGGAGAAGAGGATCAAAATTCAAAATGAGCTGGACCAACTGGAGAAATGATGTGAAGTAAATAGGAGGAAATTCAATAAGGACAAATGCAGACTATTCCATTTAGGAAGGAACAATCAGTTGCACACATACAAAATGGAAATGACTGCCTAGGAAGCAGTGGTCCGGAAAGGGATCTGAGTGTCATAGTGGATCAGAAGCTAAATATGAGGCAACAGTGTGAGACTGTTGCAAAAATAGCAAACATCATTCTGGGATGTACGAGCAGAAGTATTGTAAGCAAGACACGAGAAGAAATTCTTCTCTTCTACTCTGCATTGATTAGGACTCAACTGGAGTCTTGTGTCCAGCTCTGGGAGGCACATTTCAGGAAAAATGTTCACACATTTGGAAACAAGTGCAGAGAAGAGCAAAAAAAATGATGAAAGGTCTCGAATACATGATCTATGAGGGAAGACTGAAAAAAATTGGGTTTGTTTAGAGTGAAGAGAAGGCTGAGAGCGGGCAGGATAACAGTGTTCAAGTACATAAAAGGTCATAACAAGGAGGAGGGAGAAAAATAGCTCTCCTTAACATCTGAGGATAGGACAAAAAGCAATGGGCTTAAAGTGCAGCCAGGGCAGTTTAGGTTGGACATTAGGAAAAATGTCCTAAGTGGCAGAGCAGCTAAGCACTGGAAACAATTGCACAGGAAGGCAGTGGAATCTTCATCAGTAGAGATTTTCAAGAGCAGGTTAGACAAACACCATTCATACATGGTCTAGAGAATACTTAGTCGTGTCTTGAGTGCAGGGGACTGAATTAGAAGACCTCTTGAGGTCCCTTCTAGCCCTACGCTTCGATGATTCTTCACTCCAAGTCCCTTTATGTACCATGACTTCATATTGCAGGAACTGCATTTCCCACCATGGAGTTCCTCAAGATAGTGGGGGCTCCCCATTCCCAGAAGACGACCCTCCTCCTCTTATCAGGTTTTGGATCTGACAACACAAAAGGAAAAATGTATCCCGACCCGCCTACCTCTTTCAGGACATGATAAAATATTCAGGTGGTGAAGGGAGATTTAGCCATCTGGCTCTGGATTTGGTTTATGAGCGATCCAACTCTAGTCTTCTATATTGGACTATGCCTATGGACCGCTCCTTGGAATGGAAGAACATAGGCATTGGTACAGAAGATCAGGCCTCTCTCCCACAGTGGGCAGTACTAGAGACTTCGCAGGGAGGTGCAAGAAACCCAGTAGAACACAGGTATGGGATCCCTGCCCATCGAATAACTTTTTCACTCTCCCCCATCAATCACATCTACTTCCATTAATGGACGATACCCTGAAGCACAAGAGTCTATATCATTGCCAGAGTTCGGTCCACTCCACACATGTGGCAGGCCTATCAGCTCAGATGTGAATCCGTATCGTGCCTTTCATTTCATGGCTCTTTCTTTTCCCATGGATATGCCTGCTGGGATTAACATGGCCCATAGTTTCTATTAAGATACCAATGGCCCTATTGCTACCTAACTCTGCATTCCCCTACCACCATTTGCACCCCTGTGACCATATAATCCCCCACCACCATATGGACCCCTATAACCATAAAGCCCCCTACTAACTGCATGGGCCCCCATTACCGGATAATCTCCCATTACCACAGGATCACCCATAACCTTAGCATCCACCCATAGCCTTATAAGCCTTTATCACCACATGCGCCCCCATCAACACCTCTGATGTCAGCTGCTCCTGAGGATCCCACTCTGCTTTCCTGGGAAAGAGCTGAGCATTGCTCCTGGGAAGGTCACAACAGCCAGTGGAGGTTGGATCAGCACTGTGGAGTCAGGGTACTGCCTTACGTCTGGCTTCTTGTCGCTGTTACGCATGCATTGTGGAATGTCACTGCACATGTTTGTGAAGCAAGAGATCTTTCTGCTCTGGAGATAAATTGGAAACACACAGCAGGCAACACAAAACTGAAGGTACATGGGTCAGCGGAATAAAAAATTTAAAGAAAGAAAGAAAGAAAGAAAGAAAGAAAGATTCAACAAGGTCTTTTGAATCCTTTTTATTCCCTTTGTCCTAAAGAATGCTGAGACTTAGAGACTTTCTTCCTAAACCCGAAATGCAAAATTGGGGGTGAGATTTGTCAGAGCTCCCGAAGGGATTTGAATGCCCAAGTTCCTATTAAAATCAAAAGGCTCTCGTGTCCCAACTCCATGTCTTGCTCTGAAAATCCAGGGGTGAACATCTAAACCATGAAGAAACCAACGCCTGAAACTCAATAATGCGGAGGGGAGGGGGATGGACGGGGACGGAGACGGACAACAAAACCCCCAAACCCCTCTCACTGTTCAGAATCACCGAGTGTCTGTGCAAGAGGCAGTCCTAAAATAAAAGGATCCCTAGCACATCGTCTGAATGGTTGTGGAGAGAGCGAGTTGAACAGGATTCTCTAGTTCACACTGAGAATTAGATAAAGCTGATAGAAGACCCCTGAGTCATGAGTGGTTTTAGACAATTTTTTCGGCTGCAGGTGGACTTGAAAGACCCATTGTTCCTGAAGACCCAATTAGATACTGTCATAAAGAGAAGGGTAAACCCCTTTAAAATCCCTCCCGGCCAGAGGAAAAATCCCCTCACCTGCAAAGGGTTAAGGAGCTAAAGTAACCTCACTGGCACCTGACGAAAATGACCAATGAGGAGACAAGATACTTTCAAAAGCTGGGAGGAGGGAGAAAAACAAAGGGTCTGGGTCTGTCTGTGTGATGCTTTTGCCGGGGACAGAACAGGAATGGAGTCTTAGAACTTTTAGTAAGTAATCTAGCTAGGTATGTGTTAGATTATGATTTCTTTAAATGGCTGAGAAAAGAGCTGTGCTGAATAGAATGACTATCCCTGTCTGTGTGTCTTTTTTGTAACTTAAGGTTTTGCCTAGAGGGATTCTCTATGTTTTGAATCTAATTACTTTTACAGAGGTGATTCCTTTACTTCTATTAAAAGTCTTCTTGTAAGAAAACTGAATGCTTTTTCATTGTTCTCAGATCCAAGGGTTTGGGTCTGTGGTCACCTATGCAAATTGGTGAGGATTTTTACCAAACCTTCCCCAGGAAGTGGGGTGCAAGGGTTTGGAGGATTTTGGGGGGAAAGAAGTGTCCAAACTGCTTTTCCCAGTAAAACCAGTTAAAGTTTTGTGGTGGCAGTGGAAATTCCAAGGGCAAAGGGTAAAATTAATTTTAATTTTATTTTTAAATTTTAATTTTAATTAATTTTACAGTAACAAAAACCAAAGAGTCCCAAGGCAGGCCCTCTCAAAATTTTCTAAGAAGGCTTCTGTATCATCACCTAGCTTGTATGTGGGGAATTTCTTGGAATGGGAAGCTGTACCTGGAGAAGGACCGTGAGGGCTACCTGGTTGACCCAGCTTAGCCATTTCCAGCTCTAAACACTTCAGCTCCATTTCTCCCTCCAAGCACTTTGCCTCTTTCCTCTCTTCCACTTCCAAATGATTCGCCTCCGCTTCTGCCTCCAGGCACTTCGCCTTCAAGAGCTTCACCTCTCTCTTCTCCTCTCCTCTCCTCTCCTCTCCTCTCCTCTCCTCCTGTTTGACCTTCAAGCACTTCATCTGGAGGAAGAAATTCCTTTCTTCCATAGTTAGATCTCAGCCGGGGTTAAGGGTATTCCTCCAACTTGGCACTGGGATCTCGGGTGGGAGAGGGCTGACCCTTCCCTCCTGGGAACTCTAAGATCCCCTATCTCCTCCCTGCATTTCTGTCATGGAGCTGGCTGGCTGGGCTTGGGCTTGGTCTGTCTTCCCCGTGGTGTGCCGCTGTGGGAAGACTGGTTGTTCTTGTCTTTTGCAGCCTGGCAATTATGTTCTCGTGTGCAGAAGTAATTCTATGTGCAGAGCCTCGTCTGGTCTAAGTTAGTGCAGCTCCAGTGTGAAGCCAGCGGAACACTGCAGATTTACACCCGGGGAGGAGATGGTGTTTAGTGGGTTTTTTTGTAAAGAGAAAAAAACGTACTTTTGTTCTTTCTTCAGCTAGTACTAGTGTCTCGTTACGGTTTACAAACCAAAGCACCGCACTGTGATGCTGGACAGAACTCATTTGTAAGTAGAAGTTACATCTTAAGAAGGAAACCAGCATTATTAATGCTATCCCTGCCTTGTTCTGCATGATATTTTTTTAATGGACTACGAATCCCAAGCATTATTGAAAAAATTCTACACATTATTACTTCTTTGAAACGGTAGCATTTTAGGAGAAAGGTAGAAACAAGGATTCAAAAGAACTGGTTAAGGGTGGATAAATTTATCTAGAGGCAATACGTTATTTTCTGTCGTATATAGTACACATAACAAATGGCCAGGTTACCAAAGTTTTCCCAGCATTTTTCTTTATGAATAATCCCTATTGAAACACCCAAAGCCAGGGGAAGGCAGGCTCCATTGAATAGGGTGGGTGGCCTGTGGAGTTCAGGTTGAGAAGACCTTTCTCGTGAAAAGCTAAACTTGAAAGCATTCCAGAAGCAAAATCATCCTTCTCCTGAAAACATTGCTCTGCCAATCAAGGAGTTGGGGATCCAGTTAACCTTGCCTTAATCAAGCCATGGCCCATATGGTGGTGGGGGATTATATGATCACAGGGGTGCAAATGGTGGTAGGGGAATGCAGAGTTAGGTAGCAATAGGGCCATTGGTATCTTAATAGAAACTATGGGCCATGTTAATCCCAGCAGGCATATCCATGGGAAAAGAAAGAGCCATGAAATGAAAGACACGATACGGATTCTCATCTGAGCTGATAGGCCTGCCACATGTGTGGAGTAGACCGAACTCTGGCAATGATATAGACTCTTGTGTTTCAGGGTATCGTCCATTAATGGAAGTAGATGTGATTGATGGGGGAGAGTGAAAAAGTTATTCGATGGGCAGGGATCCCATACCTGTGTTCTACTGGGTTTCTTGCACCCAATTTCTTGCAATTGTTTCCAGTGCTTAGCTGCTCTGCCACTTAGGACATTTTTCCTAATGTCCAACCTAAACTGCCCTGGCTGCACTTTAAGCCCATTGCTTTTTGTCCTATCCTCAGAGGTTAAGGAGAGCTATTTTTCTCCCTCCTCCTTGTTATGACCTTTTATGTACTTGAACACTGTTATCCTGCCCGCTCTCAGCCTTCTCTTCACTCTAAACAAACCCAATTTTTTCAGTCTTCCCTCATAGATCATGTATTCGAGACCTTTCATCATTTTTTTTGCTCTTCTCTGGACTTGTTTCCAATGTGTGAACATTTTTCCTGAAATGTGCCTCCCAGAGCTGGACACAAGACTCCAGTTGAGTCCTAATCAATGCAGAGTAGAAGAGAAGAATTTCTTCTCGTGTCTTGCTTACAATACTTCTGCTCATACATCCCAGAATGATGTTTGCTATTTTTGCAACAGTCTCACACTGTTGCCTCATATTTAGCTTCTGATCCACTATGACCCTCAGATCCCTTTCCTACCACTGCTTCCTAGCAGTCATTTTCCATTTTGTATGTGTGCAACTGATTGTTCCTTCCTAAATGGAATAGTCTGCATTTGTCCTTATTGAATTTCCTCCTATTTACTTCACATCATTTCTCCAGTTTGTCCAGCTCATTTTGAATTTTGATCCTCTTCTCCACAATACTTGCAACCCCTGCCAGGCTGGTCTCATCTGCAAACTCTATGAGTGTCATAATCTAAATCACTGATGAAGATATTGAACAGAATCTAACCCAGAACTGATCCTTGGGGGAGCCATTTTGTAATATCCATCCAGCTTGAGTGTGGACCTCAATAACTAATCTCTGGGAATGGTTTACCAACCAGTTATGCACCGCCTTTCAGTAGCGCCATCTAGGTTATATTTCGCTTGTGTGCTTAGGAGAAAGTCATGCAAGAAAGTATCAAAACCTTATTAAAATTAAGATATACCACATCTACCGCATGCCCCCGATCACAAGGCTTCTTACCCTGTCAAATAAGCTATTAGTTTTGTGGAAACAATTTTTCTTGATCAATCCATGCTATTACTAATCATCTTATTATCTAGGAATCTTCAAATGGATCCCTTAATTATTTGCTCCACTGTCTGTCAAGACTCCTGCAGATGACTTTCCTGTACATGTGGCTGGAGGTCCCAGCAGAGCAGAAGATTAGAATGTTCTGGAAAAGGAGAATTATTCTGAAAGAGGGCTGCTGGCTCCATAATTAAGTCTCCGCAGAGTCTCTGTTGGAGAGTTTAGTTTTTAAACGAGGAGGGAGGAACAAAGAGAACCAGAGACTGATCTTATGATGCAGCATAGGTTTTAATGCAAATGCAATTGGCAGTACAGAGTTACAGGAAGAAATAGTACAGAGCGGAAAGAATGTATTTCCAGTGATTCAAGGAGAGCTGTGACTGATCAAAGGCCTCAATGGGATATATTTCAGACACAGTGTTCCTTTTTCATAGGTGCAGCTGCAGAGGTTGACAAACGAGTCTCCTTTATAAACAATTTAAGTTTATTAATTTACCCCAATCCATGTGTAATGAGACAAAGCAAAAGAGAAGCAGGAACAATGCAGCTTCTCCATTAGACATCTGCGGCAGCAAAGGTCAAAGCAAGACACCAGAGATACGGATTGATGAAAAGGATAGAACATATATGGCCTAATTCTGCTTGACAGCAAGGTCTCTTTCTCCCACTCAGAAAGAGTCCTAAAGGGTAACATTAGAAATGCAGCTTGGCTCTCAGACCAAGGTGCTGAGTGCACACAGCTCCCACTGCCTTCAAGTGGAGCCATATTTGCACAGCACTTCTGAAAGCCATGCCCAAAAGGTCAGCGATAAATCTGGATCTTGCTGTTCATTTCTTGGTTCTTCCTTCATCCACGGATGTTCCTGCTGGGTTTAGCATGGCCCACAGCTTCCACTGAGGTACCTATGGCAAGATACCCCAGAACCGCATATTCCTCCCCCGTAACCATAACCGCCCAGGTAACCGCCTAATCCCCCATAACCACATCTCCCGTAACCCCAAGGGCCACCGTAACCACCATAGCCCCCTAAACCATACCATCCTCCGTAACGGCCTCCATAGCCGTACAATCCCCCAGGACCGAAGGAGCCCCCGAAACCGGGTCCGACCACAGGTGCTCCTATGGCTCCCACTCCACTCTGTTGAGGGAAATTGCTGAGAATTGGTCCCGGGAGGGTCACGACCACCGGTGAGGGTCTGATCACCACTTCGGAGTCTTGGCACTGCCTAACGCATGGCACGTTGCAGCTGCCAGTGACTGGACTGGGCCGGGCCACCCCGCATTCTGGATAGCACAGGCCGGAGAAAGCCATCTTTCTGGGATGGAGGTAAACCTGTAACACACACCAGGGACTAGAGTAAAGAAAAGGTACAAGTGCCAGTGGATGAAAGGCTTCAAATCTCAGTTACTATTGCAACGAGGTCTTCCTGGGGCCCGAGAGAGAGAGAGAGAGGTAAGTTTCCTTAGTCCCTATGTTCATGGCCACGTATTTCTTCCTATATCCTCTTTCTACGCCTCTTGTCCACTCGCACTAAACTTCCCTCCCAACCGGCCCCTTTGAGCCCCTCTCAATGACTTTGTCTAAAAAACGCTGGCTGGAATAAGGAGAACTATTTCTATGCTGGACACCTAGGATTCTGTGTTCATTTGAGACATTTCTCAAAGAGAATATGGCTGGTTTCATGGTAACTGAATCCCTTCGTTTGAGGATTTCACCTCTGCATTGCAACTCAGTTGAGTTCGGTATCACAGTGTAGTTCTTTGCTGATGAAGAAACAGAGACTTGGCTTTTCTCCAAAGAAATCACTAAGGACAAGCTAGGGTACAAAAGGTTTAAGTCCACTGACTTCCATGGAGTGACACTAAATTACACCATCCGAGAAGAAGCTCCTCCAATGGGTATTACTGCTCAGAAGAACATAGGAATTGATAGATTGGATCACACCACTTGTCAGCTTCATCCATTCTCCAGTCTCCAGGAGTGAGGAGTAACAGCAGCATCAGCTTAAAGGAGAAGACCTCTGAATTGGCCCTTTCTGGACTAACCTGAACAAGTTTCTTCCTAATCCAACTAAGTGAAAAATGGTAAGGGACTTCCTAAAGTTACCGAGAAGATGTAAATGCCCCAATTCTATTTGTAGTTTACAGGAATTATGTTTCCCAAATGCATATGTTGCTCCTAAATTCCCCGATCAGCTTCGAATCGTGAATCCTCTGGCACCGCAGATGAATAACTGCACAACAGAATTATGGAAGGAAATCCTGATCGCTGATACAAATCACAAGGAGTAAGTGCAAGATTCAGTCCTAAATAGAAATGGACCATACTGTGACATCTCTATGGTTAATAAGAGATTGAGACTTACCTAATTCACTGAGGAGATGAAGTCCGGAGAAGTGCTTAGAAGAGCGCTGAGTCTTGTGTGCTTTTATACAGTCCCTGGGACTGCCTGGAGGATCTGTGACGTCGTTTATGGAGGAGGTCCTAATTAGTTACAAAACAAACTTGATTGCCTTGCTATGTCCTCCTTTGGATGGAGCTCTTTTCCTCAAGGGTTGTGATGATTGGGCTAATCGCAGCCTCAGTGGGCGTGAAATGCACGTTGCACTCTTCATCTTTCTTTCATCTTAAAATTGTACCGGCCCACTGCGTTCCTCGTGTCATTCCACTGACTTCACGGGGTCTGCAGTGAGAATAAGCTTCAGGCTGTTTCTGAGTGGCATCAGTAGCACGACAGGCTCTGATGAAAGGAATCTAGTCTGGTCCTTTCCATTCATACTGGTCGCAGTTAGGGGCATGGGGCAGTTCATTCTAAACCGGCTAGGAAGCTGGGAGCCACTTTTTTGCATTCTTTTGAACTAGGTCTTAACTCTATTTGAATGAAAATGAAACAGCCCCGACTTGTGTGGCTTTAAATGATAACATGATTCACAGAATGGTATGAAGGACCTTGGCCTCCGTTTCATTTATAACGACTCTCTTACTTAATGCACAGGTGTCTAATCCCCAGAACAATGTATTAGTGTTCCCAGAATACAGCACTTTTCATGTGTGAAACACCAGTGAGTGTTTGAGCGGGGCTTTGAAATCATGAGGGAACTTCCAGCTTCTCAACCTGACTCTCTCTGTTGGATAGGGCTAGAAACAGAGGCCGGTTGAGGTGAAGGTCACTTGGGGATCAGTGGCAGAATCTGAAATACACTTCTCATTCCTAATTCACTTCTCATTCCTCCTACCACAGGTAGAATGAGCCTCTGTAAGAGTTACTCCCAGGTCAGGAAGGTATCTGGAAGCCATGGACGTTAAGTGTCCACCCAGGTTCAGGAAATAGAGGGTAGTATTGGCATGAAGAGTCCCAACCATTGGGGTTCATTTCTGACTCTGCCAATCACTCCTCTCTGACCTCCAACTCAATGTGTCTCCGTTGACCTGCGGGGTAAACAGGTATAATTATAACACTCCTGGTGCATTGCCTGAGGCTTCCTCTGATCTAAGCATTTCAAAGCACTTCACAAATGCTCATCAAGTGTTATAGGGCCAAAGAACTGTATTTCTTATAGCAATCATAACTTTTTATTAGCATTAGATGTTCCAAGCTTGAAGATTAGATTGACTTTAAAAATGCGTGTCAAGTCCCCGATGTCCTTCCGGTACTCGGCTCCTGATTTCTTTAGCCTCCGAAATTGGGGCTCTTTGATTTTCGTTACTGTTCCTTTGCATTTCCCTTTGAGATATATTGTAAAGTTGGAGGGTAGATGCTGAGCCAGTGAAAACAATGGGAAAATTCAGTTCCTGCATCTCGATCCATGAGTAGCCCAGAGCTCTGGGTCTTGTGAAGCACTTCGGCTAATAAAGTTAAGGAAGAAGCACAAGAAAGATAGAGATAAGGAGAACTTCTTCAACGGTCACATTGCTTTGGGATTAGATGCGATTAGTCGGCAGAATGATCCCAGAAATGTTATCTGGCCCATACAGTTTTCAGAGGAAAGAGAGCAGCAGGATGTAATGCGCTCGCCCCATGTGGAATTAGGAGCAAACTAATTGTCAAACACAGAGGAAAAATATTCTGTGAATGGAAGGAGTTCTCTAAGTTTGGTTTGTAACTAATTGGGCCTTCAGGAACCAGAGCCTCTCAAGTCCTCCCCCAGACTAAAAACCTGTCCAAAACCTCTCATGACTCAGGGGTCTTCTATCAGCTTTATCTAATTCTCCAATGTGAACTACGGAATCCTGTTCAACTCGCTCTCTCCGTAACCATTCAGGCGATGTGCTAGTGATCCTTTTATTTAAGGACAGCCTCTTGCACAGACACTCTGTGATTCTGAACAGTGGGAGGGGTTTGGGGCATTTGTTGTTTCCCCTCTTCCCCCCTCCCTCCATTCTTGACTTGCAGGCATTTATTTCTTCATAATTTAGAACAGGGGCATGCGGCCCATCAGGGTAAACTGCTCTCAGGCTGTGAGACATTTTGTTTACATTGATCGCCCGCCGGCATGACTCCCCACAGCTCCCAGTGGCTGCAGTTTGCCTTTCCTTGGCAATGGAAGCTGCAACTGTCTTTCCTCTTTCTCTTTCTTCTAAAAACTTGGTGGGACAACTACATTCCTTCAATCATTCTACTAACTTCATAGATGCTTCACTGGGATATCCAGAAGCCTTGAGTGGGAACTGTCCAATGCAGTTTAGGAGCAATGGGAAGTATGGGGAGGAGTAGTCACAATGACTGGTTTTATTGCTGACTCTGCCACTTGCTCCCTGTGTAACCTTCATCTCAATATGGTCTCTCAACCATTTTTTGGTTTCTTTCGGAAAATCCTGTCTCTCTCTCCCTGCCTCCTGCACCCCTTCAGAGACATCCCGCTCCCTGGAAGGTGGGTTGGGAACGCATCGGCCCACTGTGGAGTCCCAGACTCCCCGTGCCCTGGCCAGGGAGGAGTGGAGGAGCTGCGTATGGGAGAACCCCATCAATCGAATAATACAACCGGCTCCAAAGACAAGTGAGACAGCACCTATGGCTCTGCGCACACCTGCTCCGCACGTCTGCGGAGCCGCGGCCCAGAACCCCCGAGGAGGCTGCGCGGTGCAGGGCGCCTACCCCTGCTGGTGGCAGCAGCACAAATATCAAGGTGGCGCGTCTCACTGCCCTTGGTAACAGCTATTCCTCAGCTGCAGGGAGCTGCTGCTGCTTTGCCGCCACCCCCAATCTCTGTCCCTGCTTTCTAGGCCGTCATGGCTGCAAAAAAATCTGCTAGTGGCCGCATTTCAGTAAGGCTGGATTAAAGGAACTTTACAAATGCACCTTAAGGTTTCTGATGTCAGACCAATACTCAGTGATGTTTCCTAGCCTCAGAATGTGGGGCTATTTGATTTTCATTCCAAAAAGTTTTACATTTCCATTTCTTTAACAAACGTTCCCTTGTAATGCTCAAGGGGCAGATCCTGAGCCACTGCACCTTAGTAGAGCTTGTGACAAAGCTCTGTCTTTGCCTCTGTGGGTCCCGCCTTTCCTGGTGGATTTCGCTAGCCTCAGAGACTCACTGTTACCCTCCACGTAACCCTTCTCTCTCTAGAAACAAGGGTCACAGTCTACTGAGCCATTTTCATCATAAGCCAGTGAGGGGGGTGAGGAGAAGTTATCTTTCCTTGCACACTCTGTGTTGTCTCCCAGTCTCAGTGATTAATCCAGGAGCAAAGGTGGTGGTGGGAGAGCCGGACCCACCCACTACTCCGGGCTCCAGCCCAAGGACCCTAATAGTATCAGTTATGGTAGCTGACCTTTTAGAAACATGACATGTACAATTCCCTGGGCTACTTCCCCCACAGCAGCCCTCACTTCCTCAAGCTCCACTTTACCCTTACCTCAGGGCCTCCTTCCTTGTGCCTGATATGGTGTGTACTACTCAGGCTCTCCAACAGCGCAACTTCCTCCCACAGCTCCTGACATGCACACCCACCTGACTGACTGGGAGGCTTTTAATTAGTTTCAGCCAGCCCCTGATTGGCTTCAGGTATCCCAATCAACCTAGCATTCTCCTTGCCTTCTGGAAAGTTCTTAATTGGCCCCAGGTGTCTTAACTGACCTGGAACAGCTTCCATTTCACTTATCCTGGTAGCAGGGATCTGTTTAGACTGAAGCTAATATATATATCTCCCACTACTTTTCTATAGCCATCTGGCCTTGCCCCATCACAAACTCCATAGATGTCATTGACTTCTGTGCCTTAAAATTGAGCTAGGCCATTTTATGCTGCTCGAGTTAGAACCAATCCTATTGGAGGCGTACTTTCCACTTCAAAGCTCATTCTAAAAATGGCTGAAAAGCTTTCTGTCAGAGAAGAGTCTTGCACAATTCTGTAGGTTGGTCAGTCTTTCAATTAATCACGTCTAATCCCACAGCAGTGTGACCTTTGAAGAAGTTCTCCTTATCTGTCTTCCTTGTGCTTCTTCCTTATCTTATTTGCTGAAGTATCTCAGAAGTCCCAGTGCTCTTGGCGACTCATGGATAGAGATGGAGTAGCTTATGTTTCCCACTGATTTCACTGGCTTAGCATCTACCCTTCAACTTTACAATATATCTCAAAGGGAAATGCAAAGGAACAGAAACGAAAATCAAAGAGCCCCTATTTCGGAGGCTAAAGAAATCAGGAGCTCAGCACCGGAATGACATCTGGGAACTTGACACGCATTTTTAAAGTCAATCTAATCCTCAAGCTTGGAACATCTAAGGCTAATAAAAAGTTATGATTGCTATAATGAATACAGTTCTTTGGCCCTATAACACTTGATGTGCGTTTGTGACGTGCTTTGAAATGCTTAGATCAGAGGAAGCCTCAGACAATCCACCCTGAGGGTTATAATTATACCTGTTTACCTCACAGGTCACTGGAGACACATTGAGTTGGAGGTGAGACAGGAACGATTGGCAGAGTCAGAAATAAACCCCGATGGTTGGGACGACTCATGCCAATACTACCGTCTATCTCGTGAACCTGTCTGGATACTTACCGTTCATGGCTTCCAGATACCTCCCTGACCTGGGAGTAACTCTTACAGAGGCTCATTCTGGATATTTTTCTATTTTTTTGATAATTTAGGAGGGACTTTTGGGTGAAAGATCTTCTCATCTACGTGTGAACAATGATCAACCATCAAAACACTTCCAATGCCCTTTAACTCTTTTTATTTGAAGGGGTTGGCTCAATGGTGGATATTTACACTTCAGCAGACATAAATTGTCTTGTCACAAAATTTTTCCCATTCTGAATTCTATATTGAGGTTTTTGTCTTTCTGTACACATTAAAAAATTTCAAAAGTACACACTTACAATTCCTTTGCACCATTCTTATCCTCAGGTATAAAGAAGGCCATATGGCGGACATAACCTGTGCTGTACCTCATTTCACAAACCAGAAAGAATTCACTACCATTGTGTTACTCTGACCTACTACAGAGATGTATTTCTAAGAAAAGAAAAAGTAGTGCACACGGGGCATGTGGTGACTTCATCCTGACAGGTGGTTTGACTTAAAGCAAGTTTGTGATGGTTGAATTACATATGGAGATTTCCTAGGCCACCGCACTCGTGGAGAAAATTGAAACGGACAGACTTGTAATTCCTATGGAGAAGTATTATCCCCATGTTTAAGAAGACACAGTGAAAGTGGATCAGAACATTAGCCATTTTCTCTAATTGTTGGTGCTTAGATCCAAGGATACAAACATTTTTAACCCAACATGTTACTAAGCTAAGTTACTAAGGTCCTGACGTAAGGGGGACGTGGAGCCTGAGGAAGTGGGGGCTGTTGTGGGGAAGAAGCCCAAGGAATTGTACGTGTGATGTTTCTAAAAGGTCAGTTACTATAACTAATACTATTAGGGTCCCTGGGCTAGAGCCCGGAGTAGAGGGCGGACCCAGGCTCCTCCCCTTTGCCCCCCTGATTAATGACTCACCTGGGAGACAACAGAGGCTGTGCAAGGGAGGATAGCTTCACCTCACCTCCCTCGCTGGCTTATGTTGAAAATGGCTCAGTAGACTGTGACTCTTGTCGCTAGAAAGAGAAGGGTTATGTGGAGGGTCAGAGTGAACCTCTGAGGCGAGCAAAATCTGCCAGGGAAAGCTGGATCCATGGAAGCAAGGACAGAGCTTTCTCACAGTATTTTTACAAAGATTTGTATTGGAAAATGCAGGTGCTGTTTTGGTGTAAATAAGCACGGCTGATTCAACTTCAAAAAGCTTCAAGTGGTTGCTTGAAATCAAAGGAAGATATTTCTGACTTCCGCCCTGCACATGGGACCCACCCTTGAGGACACATTTTACACTTGAAACAACATTCTGGTTCTGGCAGGAATGTTTTCTGCAACATGCCCTGGAGTTGGTCAGATTTTATCTCAAATCTCATCACGCAGCTGTCTCCTCCTTCTCCAAGAATACATGATTTTCGTCTCTCCTGGTCTTGTTGCTGGTCTCAGTCAGCTGAATTGTCTTACAACACCTCAACTGCCCATGCCCCTAACTACGACCAGCATGAATGGAAAGGACCAGACTAGATTCCTTTCATCAGAGCCTGTCGTGCTACTGATGCCACTCAGAAGCAGCTTGAAGTTCCCTCTCATTGCAGCCCCCATGAAGTCAGTGGAATGACACGAGGAACGCAGTCGGCCGGTACAATTTTAAGATGAAAGAAAGATGAAGAGTGCAACGTGCATGTCACGCCCACTGAGGCTGCGATTAGCCCAATCATCACAACCCTTGAGGAAAAGAGCTCCATCCAAAGGAGGACATAGCAAGGCAATCAACTTTGTTTTGTAACTAATTAGGACCTCCTCCATAAACGACGTCACAGATCCTCCAGGCAGTCCCAGGGACTGTATAAAAGCACACAAGACTCAGCGCTCTTCTAAACACTTCTCCGGACTTCATCTCCTCAGTGAATTAGGTAAGTCTCAATCTCTTATTAACCATAGAGATGTCACAGTATGGTCCATTTATATTTAAGACTGAATCTTGCACTTACTCCTTGTGATTTTTGATCAGCGATCAGGATTTCCTTCCATAATTCTGTTGTGCAGTTATTCATCTGCAGGTGCCAGAGGATTCACGATTCGAAGCTGATCGGGGAATTTAGGAGCAACATATGCGTTTGGGAAACATAATTCCTGTAAACTACAAATAGAATTGGGGCATTTACATCTTCTTGGTAACTTTAGGAAGTCCCTTACCATTTTTCACTTAGTTGGATTAGGAATAACTTGTTCAGGTTAGTCCAGAAAGGGCCAATTCAGAGTACTTCTCCTTTAAGCTGATGCTGCTGTTACTCCTCACTCCTGGAGACTGGAGAATGGATAATGCTGACAAGTGGTGTGATCCAATCTATCAATTCCTATGTTCTTCTGAGCAGTAATACCCAGTGGAGGTGCTTCTTCTCGGATGGTGTAATTTAGTGTCACTCCATGGAAGTCAGTGGACTTAAACCTTTTGTACCCCAGCTTGTCCTTAGTGATTTCTTTGGAGAAAAGCCAAGTCTCTGTTTCTTCATCAGCAAAGAACTACACTGTGATACCGAACTCAACTGAGTTGCAATGCAGAGGTGAAATCCTCAAACGAAGGGATTTAGTTACCATGAAACCAGCCATGTTCTCTTTGAGAAATGTCTCAAATGAACACAGAATCCTAGGTGTCCAGCATAGAAATAGTTCTCCTTATTCCAGCCAGCGTTTTTTAGACAAAGTCATTGAGAGGGGCTCAAAGGGGCCGGTTGGGAGGGAAGTTTAGTGCGAGTGGACAAGAGGCGTAGAAAGAGGATATAGGAAGAAATACGTGGCCATGAACATAGGGACTAAGGAAACTTACCTCTCTCTCTCTCTCTCGGGCCCCAGGAAGACCTCGCTGCAATAGTAACTGAGATTTGAAGCCTTTCATCCACTGGCACTTGTACCTTTTCTTTACTCTAGTCCCTGGTGTGTGTTACAGGTTTACCTCCATCCCAGAAAGATGGCTTTCTCCGGCCTGTGTTATCCAGAATGCGGGGTGGCCCGGCCCAGTCCAGTCACTGGCAGCTGCAACGTGCCATGCGTTAGGCAGTGCCAAGACTCCGAAGTGGTGATCAGACCCTCACCGGTGGTCGTGACCCTCCCAGGACCAATTCTCAGCAATTTCCCTCAACAGAGTGGAGTGGGAGCCATAGGAGCACCTGTGGTCGGACCCGGTTTCGGGGGCTCCTTCGGTCCTGGGGGATTGTACGGCTATGGAGGCCGTTACGGAGGATGGTATGGTTTAGGGGGCTACGGTGGTTACGGTGGCCCTTGGGGTTACGGGAGATGTGGTTATGGGGGATTAGGCGGTTACCTGGGCGGTTATGGTTACGGGGGGGGAATATGCGGTTCCGGGGTATCTTGCCATAGGTACCTCAGTGGAAGCTGTGGGCCATGCTAAACCCAACAGGAACATCCGTGGATGAAGGAAGAACCAAGAAATGAACAGCAAGATCCGGATTTACCGCTGACCTTTTGGGCATGGCTTTCAGAAGTTCTGTGCAAACAGGGCTCCACTTGAAGGCAGTGGGAGCTGTGTGCGCTCAGCACCTTGGTCTGAGAGCCATGCTGCATTTCTAATGTTACACTTTAGGACTCTTTCTGAGTGGGAGAAAGAGACCTTGCTGTCAAGCAGAATTAGGCCATATATGTTCTATCCTTTTCATCAATCCGTATCTCTGGTGTCTTGCTTTGACCTTTGCTGCCGCAGATGTCTAATGGAGAAGCTGCATTGTTCCTGCTTCTCTTTTGCTTTGTCTCATTACACATGGATTAGGGTAAATTAATAAACTTAAATTGTTTATAAAGGAGACTCGTTTGTCAACCTCTGCAGCTGCACCTATGAAAAAGGAACACTGTGTCTGAAATACATCCCATTGAGGCCTTTGATCAGTCACAGCTCTCCTTGAATCACTGGAAATACATTCTTTCCGCTCTGTACTATTTCTTCCTGTAACTCTGTACTGCCAATTGCATTTGCATTAAAACCTATGCTGCATTACAAGATCAGTCTCTGGTTCTCTTTGTTCCTCCCTCCTCGTTTAAAAATCGCGCTGGAGGAGATTCATCCCTTTATCAGCGGCAGCACCAGGTACTTCTCAAGTTGCACCTTTTCGAAGCCATGGAGTGATCGGAGCCATTGAAGCGCTTCAGTTCACAGCATTATGAGAGCCGTCCTTACATTGCTGGAGTTCCTCCTTGGTTTATCTGTTTTGGCAAAGACTCTTTTCCTGCAAAGACCAGACAGCTTTTCCATTTAAGAATGGAAGTTTTCCTATGGTTTGAAGAAGACCAGTCACATGGTCCACAGTAAAAGTGTTTGTGAGTCTTTGCGGGTTAGCGACC
Organism: Eretmochelys imbricata; assembly: GCF_965152235.1. Taxonomy (NCBI): domain Eukaryota; kingdom Metazoa; phylum Chordata; order Testudines; family Cheloniidae; genus Eretmochelys; species Eretmochelys imbricata. The sequence goes on from NC_135572.1 coordinate 356,761,992, forward strand.
CAGGTTTTTGGAAGGAAGAGACAAGTGGCCACCAAATGGCTTGGTTAAGGCAAGGCTAAATGGAGCCCCAACTCCTTTCAAGACAGGCTGATTTTGCTTCTGGAGTGCTTTGAAAGATTACCTCTTCACGAGAAAGGTCTTCTCAACCTGAACTCCACAGACCACCCAGCCTATTCAGTGGAGACTGCCTTCCCCTGACTTTGAGTGTTTTGGTAGGGAGTATTCAGCAAGACAAATGCTGGGAAAACATTATAAGACAGAAAATATCTTCTTCCCTCTAGATAAATCCATGGCACACCCACGTCTTGAATACTGCATGCAGATGTGGTCACCCCATCTCCAAAAAGGTATATTCGAATTGGAAAAAATTAAAAAGGGCACCAAAAAGCAGTAGGGGTGTAGAACACCTTCTCCATGAGGAGAGATGAAGAAGACTGGGCCTTTCACCTTGGAAAAGAGATGACTAAGGGGAGATATGATAGAGGTCTATACATTGATGACTGGAGTGGAGAAAATAAATAAGGAAGTCTTATTTACTCCTTCTTATAACACAAAAACTAGTGATCACCGAATGAAATTAATAGGCATCAGGTTTAAAACAAAGAGAAGGAAGTATTTCTTGACAGAATGCACAGTCAAACTGTGGAATTCTTTACCAGAGGATTTTGTGAAGGCCAAGAGTAGAGCAGGGTTGAAAAAGAAAACCCTCGATAAATTCAAGGAAGACATGTCCATCAATGGGCATTAGCTAGGATGAACAGGGATGGTGTCCCGAGCCTCTATTTGCTAGAACCTGAGAATGGGAGACAGGGGATGGATCTCTTGAAGATTACCAGTTCTGTTCATTCCCTCTGAAGCACTTAGCATTGGCCATTGATGAAAGACAGGGTACTGGGCTAGATGGACCTTTGGTCTCACCCAGTTTGGCTTTTCTTATGGTCTTAATTTCTTCTCTGGAGCCCTCAGCCAAAACCAATCCCCGTTTCCATTCCTATTGCTCCGCCAGGGGCTAAGGATGAATGTTCAAACCTATGTATCTCTGGCATTTTATTTTGTTCAGTATTTTGAAAACTAAACTCTCCAACAGAGACTCTGCGGAGACTTAATTATGGAGCCAGCAGCCCTCTTTCAGAATAATTCTCCTTTTCCAGAACATTCTAATCTTCTGCTCTGCTGGGACCTCCAGCGACATGTACAGGAAAGTCATCTGCAGGAGTCTTGACAGACAGTGGAGCAAATAATTAAGGGATCCATTTGAGGATTCCTAGATAATAAGATGATTAGTAATAGCATGGATTGATCCAGAAAAATTGTTTCCAAAAAACTAATAGCTTATTTGACAGGGTAAGAAGCCTTGTGGATCGGGGGCATGCGGTAGATGTGGTATATCTTAATTTTAATAAGGTTTTGATACTTTCTTGCATGACTTTCTCATAAGCACACAAGCGAAATATAACCTAGATGACGCTACTAAAAGGTGGTGCATAACTGGTTGGTAAACCATTCCCAGAGATTAGTTATTGAGGTCCACACTCAAGCTGGATGGATATTACAAAATGGCTCCCCCAACTATCAGATCTGGGTTAGATTCTGTTCAATATCTTCATCAGTGATTTAGATTATGACACCCATAGAGTTTGCAGATGAGACCAGCCTGGCAGGGGTTGCAAGTATTGTGGAGAAGAGGATCAAAATTCAAAATGAGCTGGACAAACTGGAGAAATGATGTGAAGTAAATAGGAGGAAATTCAATAAGGACAAATGCAGACTATTCCATTTAGGAAGGAACAATCAGTTGCACACATACAAAATGGAAAATGACTTCCTAGGAAGCAGTGGTAGGAAAGGGATCTGAGGGTCATAGTGGATCAGAAGCTAAATATGAGGCAACAGTGTGAGACTGTTGCAAAAATAGCAAACATCATTCTGGGATGTATGAGCAGAAGTATTGTAAGCAAGACACGAGAAGAAATTCTTCTCTTCTACTCTGCATTGATTAGGACTCAACTGGAGTCTTGTGTCCAGCTCTGGGAGGCACATTTCAGGAAAAATGTTCACACATTGGAAACAAGTCCAGAGAAGAGCAAAAAAAATGATGAAAGGTCTCGAATACATGATCTATGAGGGAAGACTGAAAAAAATTGGGTTTGTTTAGAGTGAAGAGAAGGCTGAGAGCGGGCAGGATAACAGTGTTCAAGTACATAAAAGGTCATAACAAGGAGGAGGGAGAAAAATAGCTCTCCTTAACCTCTGAGGATAGGACAAAAAGCAATGGGCTTAAAGTGCAGCCAGGGCAGTTTAGGCTGGACATTAGCAAAAATGTCCTAAGGGGCAGAGCAGCTAAGCACTGGAAACAATTGCACAGGAAGGCAGTGGAATCTTCATCAGTAGAGATTTTCGAGAGCAGGTTAGACAAACACCATTCATAGATGGTCTAGAGAATACTTAGTCGTGTCTTGAGTGCAGGGGACTGAATTAGAAGACCTCTTGAGGTCCCTTCCAGCCCTACGCTTCGATGATTCTTCACTCCAAGTCCCTTTATGTACCATGACTTCATATTGCAGGAACTGCATTTCCCACCATGGAGTTCCTCAAGATAGTGGGGGCTCCCCATTCCCAGAAGACGACCCTCCTCCTCTTATCAGGTTTTGGATCTTATGACACAAAAGGAAAAATGTATCCTGACCCGCCTACCTCTTTCAGGACATGATAAAATATTCAGGTGGTGTAGGGAGATTTAGCCATCTGGCTCTGGATTTGGTTTATGAGCGATCCAGCTCTAGTCTTCTATATCGGACTATGTCTATGGACCGCTCCTTGGAATGGAAGAACACAGGCATTGGTACAGAAGATCAGGCCTCTCTCCCACAGTGGGCAGTACTAGAGACTTCGCAGGGAGGTGCAAGAAACCCAGTAGAACACAGGTATGGGATCCCTGCCCATCGAATAACTTTTTCACTCTCCCCCATCAATCACATCTACTTCCATTAATGGACGATACCCTGAAACACAAGAGTCTATATCATTGCCAGAGTTCGGTCTACTCCACACATGTGGCAGGCCTATCAGCTCAAATGTGAATCCGTATCGTGCCTTTCATTTCATGGCTCTTTCTTTTCCCATGGATATGCCTGCTGGGATTAACATGGCCCATAGTTTCTATTAAGATACCAATGGCCCTATTGCTACCTAACTCTGCATTCCCCTACCACCATTTGCACCCCTGTGACCATATAATCTCCCACCACCATATGGGCCATGGCTTGATTAAGGCAAGGTTAACTGGAGCCCCAACTCCTTGATTGGCAGAGTAATGTTTTCAGGAGAAGGATGATTTTGCTTCTGGAATGCTTTCAAGTTTAGCTCTTCACGAGAAAGGTCTTCTCAACCTGAACTCCACAGGCCACCAACCCTATTCAATGGAGCCCGCCTTCCCCTGGCTTTGGGTGTTTCAATAGGGATTATTCATAAAGAAAAATGCTGGGAAAACTTTGGTTACCTGGCCATTTGTTATGTGTACTATATACGACAGAAAATAACGTATTGCCTCTAGATAAATTTATCCACCCTTAACCAGTTCTTTTGAATCCTTGTTTCTACCTTTCTCCTAAAATGCTACCGTTTCAAAGAAGTAATAATGTGTAGAATTTTTATCAATAATGCTTGGGATTCGTAGTCCATTAAAAATATATCATGCAGAACAAGGCTGGGATAGCATTAATAATGCTGGTTTCCTTCTTAAGATGTAACTTCTACTTACAAATGAGTTCTGTCCAGCATCACAGTGCGGTGCTTTGGTTTGTAAACCGTAACGAGACACTAGTACTAGCTGAAGAAAGAACAAAAGTGCGTTTTTTTCTCTTTCCAAAAAAACCCACTAAACACCACCTCCTCCCCAGGTGTAAATCTGCAGTGTTCCGCTGGCTTCACACTGGAGCTGCACTAACTTAGACCAGACGAGGCTCTGCACGTAGAATTACTTCTGCACACGAGAACATAATTGCCAGGCTGCAAAAGACGAGAACAACCAGTCTTCCCACAGCGGCACACCACGGGGAAGACAGACCAAGCCAAAGCCCAGCCAGCCAGCTCCATGACAGAAATGCAGGGAGGAGATAGGGGATCTTAGAGTTCCCAGGAGGGAAGGGTCAGCCCTCTCCCACCCGAGATCCCGGTGCCAAGTTGGAGGAACGCCCTTAACCCCGGCTGAGATCTAACTATGGAAGAAAGGAATTTCTTCCTCCAGATGAAGTGCTTGAAGGTCAAACCGGAGGAGAGGAGAGGAGAGGAGAGAGGTGAAGCGCTTGAAGGCGAAGCGTCTGGAGGCAGAAGCGGAGGCGAATCATTTGGAAGTGGAAGAGAGGAAAGAGGCAAAGTGCTTGGAGGGAGAAATGGAGCTGAAGTGTTTAGAGCTGGAAATGGCTAAGCTGGGTCAACCAGGGAGCCCTCACGGTCCTTCTCCAGGTACAGCTTCCCATTCCAAGAAATTCCCCACATACAAGCTAGGTGATGATACAGAAGCCTTCTTAGAAAATTTTGAGAGGGCCTGCCTTGGGACTCTTTGGTTTTTGTTACTGTACCTTTGCATTTCCCTTTTATACATATTTTCCAGTTGAAGGGTAGATGCTGAGCCAGTGAAATCAATGGGAAACATGAGCTACTCCATCTCTATCCATGAGTAGCCAAGAGAACTGGGTCTTTTGAGATACTTCAGCAAATAAAGATAAGGAAGAAGCACAAGAAAGGCAGAGATAAGGAGAACTTCCTCTTCCACGACAACAAGTTTGGTTCTGACCTGAGCAGCATAAAATGCCTTAGCTCGATTTTAAGGCACAAAAGTCAGTGAAGTCTATGGAGCTCTACTAATATTCAGTGGCTCAGCATCTTCCCCTTGAGCATTACAAGGGAATGTTCTTTAAAGAAATGGAAATGTAAAACTTTTTGGAATGAAAATCAAATAGCCCCAAATTCTGAGGCTAGGAATCATCACTGAGTATTGGTATGACATCAGAAACCTTAACGTGCATTTGTAAAGTTCGTTTAATCCAGCATTACTCAGGGGCTCTGGGCTGCCCCTCTGGAGACATGTGGGGCAGGTGTGTGCAGAACCAGAGGTGCTGTCTGTCTTGTCTGTGGTGTCGGCTGTAGTATTCGATCGATGGGTCTCTCCCATGCACAACTCCCCCACTCCCACCTGGCCAGGACACAGTTGAGAAAGCCCTTTAATTCTAATCCGCAATTTGGGGGCATATAATCCAAGGAAATAATTCTACTATTAAAATAATACATCCCTGTGCACACACACAACTTTAATGAGCCTCAAATGCTTTGAAGTCCTGTGATTTCAGGAAGCCTGTGATTCTCGAGCAGAATATCACTATTCGATCTGGTTGATGTGGAGGTGTCAAGGTTCCTCCCCCACTCTGAACTCTAGGGTACAGATGTGGGGACCTGCATGAAAAACCTCCTAAGCTTATCTTTACCAGCTTAGGTCAAAACTTCCCCAAGGTACAAAGTATTCCACCCGTTGTCCTTGGAATGGCCGCTACCACCACCAAACTAATACTGGTTACTGGGGAAGAGCTGTTTGGACGCGTCTTTCCCCCCAAAATACTTCCCAAAACCCTGCACCCCACTTCCTGGACAAGGTTTGGTAAAAAGCCTCACCAATTTGCCTAGGTGACTACAGACCCAGACCCTTGGATCTTAAGAACAATGAACAATCCTCCCAACACTTGCACCCCCCCTTTCCTGGGAAATGTTGGATAAAAAGCCTCACCAATTTGCATAGGTGACCACAGACTCAAACCCTTGGATCTGAGAACAATGAAAAAACATTCAGTTTTTTACAAGAAGACTTTTAATAGAAAATAGAAGTAAATAGAAATGAAGAAATCCCCCCTGTAAAATCAGGATGGTAGATATCTTACAGGGTAATTAGATTAGAAAACATAGAGAACCCCTCTAGGCAAAACCTTAAGTTACAAAAAAGATACACAGACAGAAATAGTTATTCTATTCAGCACAATTCTTTTCTCAGCCATTTAAAGAAATCATAATCTAACACATACCTAGCTAGATTACTTACTAAAAGTTCTAAGACTCCATTCCTGGTCTATCCCTGGCAAAGACCCAGCATACAGACAGACCCAGACCCTTTGTTTCTCTCCCTCCTCCCAGCTTTGAAAGTATCTTGTCTCCTCATTGGTCATTTTGGTCAGGTGCCAGCGAGGTTACCTTTAGCTTCTTAACCCTTTACAGGTGAGAGGAGCTTTCCCCTGGCCAGGAGGGATTTCAAAGGGGTTTACCCTTCCCTTTATATTCATGACAGGAGGTGAACAAGCACACTGAGGCAAAGGTTACACAGGGAGCGAGTGGCAGAGTCAGCAATAAAACCAGTCATAGTGATTACTCACCCCCTGCTCACCACTGCTCCTGAGCTGCATTGGACGGTTTTCATTCAGGCTTTCGAATATCCCACTGCACCATCAGTGAAGTCAGTTGAATGATCCCAGCAATGTAGCTGACCCGTACAGTTTTCAGAGGAATGAGCTGAACGGCGTAATGTGCACCTGACCCCATGTGGAGTTAGGAACAAACTCATCATCAAAACTACGGAGGAAAAAAATTCCATGATTCGAAGGAGTTCTCAAAGCTTTGTTTGTAACTGTCAAGGTTCCTTCCCCACTCTGAACTCTAGGGTACAGATGTGGGGACCTGCATGAAAACCTCCTAAGCTTACTTTTACCACTTTAGGTGAAAACTTCCCCAAGGTAAAATTAATTTTACCCTTTGCCCTTGGAATTTCCACTGCCACCACAAAACTTTAACTGGTTTTACTGGGAAAAACAGTTTGGACACTTCTTTCCCCCCAAAATCCTCCAAACCCTTGCACCCCACTTCCTGGGGAAGGTTTGGTAAAAATCCTCACCAATTTGCATAGGTGACCACAGACCCAAACCCTTGGATCTGAGAACAATGAAAAAGCATTCAGTTTTCTTACAAGAAGACTTTTAATAGAAGTAAAGGAATCACCTCTGTAAAAGTAATTAGATTCAAAACATAGAGAATCCCTCTAGGCAAAACCTTAAGTTACAAAAAAGACACACAGACAGGGATAGTCATTCTATTCAGCACAGCTCTTTTCTCAGCCATTTAAAGAAATCATAATCTAACACATACCTAGCTAGATTACTTACTAAAAGTTCTAAGACTCCATTCCTGTTCTGTCTCCGGCAAAAGCATCACACAGACAGACCCAGACCCTTTGTTTTTCTCCATCCTCCCAGCTTTTGAAAGTATCTTGTCTCCTCATTGGTCATTTTGGTCAGGTGCCAGTGAGGTTACTTTAGCTTCTTAACCCTTTGCAGGTGAGGGGATTTTTCCTCTGGCCGGGAGGGATTTTAAAGGGGTTTACCCTTCTCTTTATGACAGTATCTAATTGGGTCTTCAGGAACAATGGGTCTTTCAAGTCCACCTGCAGCCGAAAAAATTGTCTAAAACCACTCATGACTCAGGGGTCTTCTATCAGCTTTATCTAATTCTCAGTGTGAACTAGAGAATCCTGTTCAACTCGCTCTCTCCACAACCATTCAGACGATGCGCTAGGGATCCTTTTATTTTAGGACTGCCTCTTGCACAGACACTCGGTGATTCTGAACAGTGGGAGGGGTTTGGGGGTTTTGTTGTCCGTCTCCGTCCCCGTCCATCCCCCTCCCCTCCGCATTATTGAGTTTCAGGCATTGGTTTCTTCATGGTTTAGACGTTCAGCCCTGGATTTTCAGAGCAAGACATGGAGTTGGGACACGAGAGCCTTTTGATTTTAATAGGAACTTGGGCATTCAAATCCCTTCGGGAGCTCTGACAAATCTCACCCCCAATTTTGCATTTTGGGTTTAGGAAGAAAGTCTCTAAGTCTCAGCATTCTTTAGGACAAAGGGAATAAAAAGGATTCAAAAGACCTTGTTGAACTCTTCTTTCTTTCTTTCTTTCTTTCTTTCTTTCTTTCTTTCTTTCTTTCTTTCTTTCTTTCTTTCTTTCTTTCTTTAAATTTTTTATTCCGCTGACCCATGTACCTTCAGTTTTGTGTTGCCTGCTGTGTGTTTCCAATTTATCTCCAGAGCAGAAAGATCTCTTGCTTCACAAACATGTGCAGTGACATTCCACAATGCATGCGTAACAGCGACAAGAAGCCAGACGTAAGGCAGTGCCCTGACTCCACAGTGCTGATCCAACCTCCACTGGCTGTTGTGACCTTCCCAGGAGCAATGCTCAGCTCTTTCCCAGGAAAGCAGAGTGGGATCCTCAGGAGCAGCTGACATCAGAGGTGTTGATGGGGGCGCATGTGGTGATAAAGGCTTATAAGGCTATGGGTGGATGCTAAGGTTATGGGTGATCCTGTGGTAATGGGAGATTATCCGGTTATGGGGGCCCATGCAGTTAGTAGGGGCTTTATGGTTATAGGGGCCCATATGGTGGTGGGGGATTATATGGTCACAGGGGTGCAAATGGTGGTAGGGGAATGCAGAGTTAGGTAGCAATAGGGCCATTGGTATCTTAATAGAAACTATGGGCCATGTTAATCCCAGCAGGCATATCCATGGGAAAAGAAAGAGCCATGAAATGAAAGGCACGATACGGATTCACATCTGAGCTGATAGGCCTGCCACATGTGTGGAGTAGACCGAACTCTGGCAATGATATAGACTTTTGTGCTTCAGGGTATCGTCCATTAATGGAAGTAGATGTGATTGATGGGGGAGAGTGAAAAAGTTATTCGATGGGCAGGGATCCCATACCTGTGTTCTACTGGGTTTCTTGCACCTCCCTACGAAGTCTCTAGTACTGACCACTGTGGGAGAGAGGCCTGATCTTCTGTACCAATGCCTATGTTCTTCCATTCCAAGGAGCGGTCCATAGGCATAGTCCGATATAGAAGACTAGAGCTGGATCGCTCATAAACCAAATCCAGAGCCAGATGGCTAAATCTCCCTTCACCACCTGAATATTTTATCATGTCCTGAAAGAGGTAGGTGGGTTGGGATACATTTTTCCTTTTGTGTTGTCAGATCCAAAACCTGATAAGAGGAGGAGGGTCGTCTTCTGGGAATGGGGAGCCCCCACTATCTTGAGGAACTCCATGGTGGGAAATGCAGTTCCTGCAATATGAAGTCATGGTACATAAAAGGACTTGGAGTGAAGAATCATCGAAGCGTAGGGCTAGAAGGGACCTCAAGAGGTCTTCTAATTCAGTCCCCTGCACTCAAGGCATGGCTAAGTATTCTCTAGACCATCTATGAATGGTGTTTGTCTAACCTGCTCTTGAAAATCTCTACTGATGAAGATTCCACTGCCTTCCTGTGCAATTGTTTCCAGCGCTTAGCTGCTCTGCCACTTAGGACATTTTTCCTAATGTCCAACCTAAACTGCCCTGGCTGCACTTTAAGCCCATTGCTTTTTGTCCTATCCTCAGAGGTTAAGGAGAGCTATTTTTCTCCCTCCTCCTTGTTATGACCTTTTATGTACTTGAACACTGTTATCCTGCCCGCTCTCAGCCTTCTCTTCACTCTAAACAAACCCAATTTTTTTCAGTCTTCCCTCATAGATCATGTATTCGAGACCTTTCATCATTTTTTTTGCTCTTCTCTGGACTTGTTTCCAAATGTGTGAACATTTTTCCTGAAATGTGCCTCCCAGAGCTGAACACAAGACTCCAGTTGAGTCCTAATCAATGCAGAGTAGAAGAGAAGAATTTCTTCTCGTGTCTTGCTTACAATACTTCTGCTCGTACATCCCAGAATGATGTTTGCTATTTTTGCAACAGTCTCACACTGTTGCCTCATATTTAGCTTCTGATCCATTATGACCCTCAGATCCCTTTCCGGACCACTGCTTCCTAGGCAGTCATTTCCATTTTGTATGTGTGCAACTGATTGTTCCTTCCTAAATGGAATAGTCTGCATTTGTCCTTATTGAATTTCCTCCTATTTACTTCACATCATTTCTCCAGTTTGTCCAGCTCATTTTGAATTTTGATCCTCTTCTCCACAATACTTGCAACCCCTGCCAGGCTGGTCTCATCTGCAAACTCTAAGAGTGTCATAATCTAAATCACTGATGAAGATATTGAACAGAATCGAACCCAGAACTGATCCCTGGGGGAGCCATTTTGTAATATCCATCCAGCTTGAGTGTGGACCTTAATAACTAATCTCTGGGAATGGTTTACCAACCAGTTATGCACCGCCTTTTAGTAGCGCCATCTAGGTTATATTTCGCTTGTGTGCTTATGAGAAAGTCATGCAAGAAAGTATCAAAACCTTATTAAAATTAAGATATACCACATCTACCTCATGCCCCCGATCACAAGGCTTCTTACCCTGTCAAATAAGCTATTAGTGTTTTGGAAACAATTTGTTCTGGATCAATCCATGCTTTTACTTATCATCTTATTATCTAGGAATCTTCAAATGGATCCCTTAATTATTTGCTCCACTGTCTGTCAAGACTCATGCAGATGACTTTGCTGTACATGTCGCTGGAGGTCCCAGCAGAGCAGAAGAGAAGAATGTTCTGGAAAAGGAGAATTATTCTAAAAGAGGGCTGCTGGCTCCATAATTAAGTCTCCGCAGAGTCTCTGTTGGAGAGTTTCTTTTTCAAAATGCTCAACAAAATGACTTTCCAGAGATACGTTGATTTGAACATTAATCCTTAGCCCCAGCGGAGCAATAGGAATGGAAAGGGGGATTGGTTTTGGCTGAGGGCTCCAGAGAAGAAATTAAGAACATAAGAAAAGCCAAACTGGGTGAGAGCAAAGGTCCATCTAGCCCAGTACCCTGTCTTTCATCAATGGCCAATGCTAAGTGCTTCAGAGGGAATGAACAGAACTGGTAATCATCAAGAGATCCATCCCCTGTCTCCCATTCTCAGGTTCTAGCAAATAGAGGCTAGGGACAGCATCCCTGTTCATACTGGCTAATATCCATTGATGGACATGTCTTCCTTGAATTTATCGAGGGTTTTCTTTTTGAACCCTGCTCTACTCTTGGCCTTCACAAAATCCTCTGGTAAAGAGTTCCACAGGTTGACTGTGCATTCTGTCAAGAAATACTTCCTTCTCTTTGTTTTAAACCTGATGCCTTTTAATTTCATTCGGTGACCACTAGTTTTTGTGTTATAAGAAGGAGTAAATAAGACTTCCTTATTTATTTTCTCCACTCCAGTCATCAATTTATGGACCTCTATCATATCTCCCCTTAGTCATCTCTTTTCCAAGCTGAAAGGCCCAGTCTTCTTAATCTCTCCTCATAGAGAAGGTGTTCTACACCCCTACTGCTTTTTGGTGCCCTTTTTAATTTTTTCCAATTCGAATATACCTTTTTGGAGATGGGGTGACCACATCTGCATGCAGTATTCAAGACGTGGGTGTGCCATGGATTTATCTGGAGGCAAGAAGGTATTTTCTGTCTTATAATGTTTTCCCAGCATTTGTCTTGCTGAATACTCCCTACTGAAGCACTCAAAGCCAGGGGAAGGCAGTCTCCATTGAATAGGCTGGGTGGTCTGTGGAGTTCAGTTTGAGAAGACCTTTCTCGTGAAGAGGTAATCTTTCAAAGCACTCCAGAAGCAAAATCAGCCTGTCCTGAAAGGAGTTGGGGCTCCAGTTAACCTTGCCTTAACCAAGGCATTTGGTGGCCACTTTTCTCTTCCTTCCAAAAACCTGGGTCGCTATCCCGCTAAGACTCACAAACACTTTTACTGTGGACATTGTGACTGGTCTTCTTCAAACCATAGGAAAACTTCTATTCTTAAATGGAAAAGCTGTCTGGTCTTTGCAGGAAAAGAGTCTTTGCTAAAACAGATAAACCAAGGAGGAACTCCAGCAATGTAAGGACGGCTCTCATAATGCTGTGAACTGAAGCGCTTCAGTGGCTCCGATCACTCCATGGCTTCGAAAAGGTGCAACTTGAGAAGTACCTGGTGCTGCCGCTGATAAAGGGATGAATCTCCTCCAGCGCGATTTTTAAACGAGGAGGGAGGAACAAAGAGAACCAGAGACTGATCTTATAATGCAGCATAGGTTTTAATGCAAATGCAATTGGCAGTACAAAGTTACAGGAAGAAATAGTACAGAGCGGAAAGAATGTATTTCCAGTGATTCAAGGAGAGCTGTGACTGATCAAAGGCCTCAGTGGGATGTATTTCAGACACAGTGTTCCTTTTTCATAGGTGCAGCTGCAGAGGTTGACAAACGAGTCTCCTTTATAACCAATTTAAGTTTATTGTTTTACCCCAATCCATGTGTAATGAGACAAAGCAAAAGAGAAGCAGGAACAATGCAGCTTCTCCATTAGACATCTGCGGCAGCAAAGGTCAAAGCAAGACACCAGAGATACGGATTGATGAATAGGATAGAACATATATGGCCTAATTCTGCTTGATAGCAAGGTCTCGTTTTCCCACTCAGAAAGAGTCCTAAACGTAACATTAGAAATGCAGCATGGCTCTCAGACCAAGGTGCTGAGTGCACACAGCTCCCACTGACTTCAAGTGGAGCCATGTTTGCACAGCACTTCTGAAAGCCATGCCCAAAAGGTCAGCGGTGAATCTGGATCTTGCTGTTCATTTCCTGGTTCTTCCTTCATCCACGGATGTTCCTGCTGGCGTTAGCATGGCCCACAGCTTCCACTGAGGTACCTATGGCAAGATACCCCGGAACCGCATATTCCCCCCCCGTAACCATAACCACCCAGGTAACCACCTAATCCCCCATAACCACATCTCCCGTAACCCCAAGGGCCACCGTAACCACCATATCCCCCTAAACCATACCATCCTCCGTAACGGCCTCCATAGCCGTACAATACCCCAGGACCGAAGGAGCCCCCGAAACCGGGTCCGACCACAGGTGCTCCTATGGTTCCCACTCCACTCTGTTGAGGGAAATTGCTGAGAATTGGTCCCGGGAGGGTCACGACCACCGGTGAGGGTCTGATCACCACTTCGGAGTCAGGGCACTGCCGAACGCACGGCACGTTGCAGCTGCCAGTGACTGGACTGGGCCGGGCCACCCCGCATTCTGGATAGCACAGGCCGGAGAAAGCCATCTTTCTGGGATGGAGGTAAACCTGTAACACACACCAGGGACTAGAGTAAAGAGAAGGTACAAGTGCCAATGGACGAAAAGCTTCAAATCTCAGTTACTATTGCAGCGAGGTCTTCCTGGAGCCCGAGAGAGAGAGAGAGAGAGGTAAGTTTCCTTAGTCCCTATGTTCATGGCCACGAATTTCTTCCTATAACCTCTTTCTATGCCTCTTGTCCACTCGCACTAAACTTCCCTCCCAACCGGCCCCTTTGAGCCCCTCTCAATGACGTTGTCTAAAAAACGCTGGCCGGAATAAGGGGAACTATTTCTATGCTGGACACCTAGGATTCTGTGTTCATTTGAGACATTTCTCAAAGAGAAGATGGCTGGGATCATGGTAATTGCATCCCTTCACTTGAGGACTTAAGTTCTGCATGCAAACCAGTTGAGTCTGGTATCACAGTGTAGTTCTTTGCTGATGAAGAAACAGAGACTTTGCTTTTCTCCAAAGAAATCACTAAGGAGAAGCTGGGGTGCAATGGGTTTAGGTCCTCTGACTTTCATGGAGTGACATTAAATTACACCATCCGAGAAGAAGCACTTCCAATGGGTATTACTGCTCAGAAGAACATTGGAATTGCTAGATAGGATCACACCACTTGTCAGCTTAATCCATTCTCCAGTCTCCAATAATGAGGAGTAGCAGCCGCATCAGCGTAAAGGAGAAGACCACTGAATTGGACTAACCTGACCCTAACCTGACCTTGCACTAACCCTTTCTGGACTAACCTGAACAAGTTTCTTCCTAATCCAACTAAGTGAAAAATGGCGAAGGGACTTCCTAAAGTTACCAAGAAGATGTAAATGCCCCATTTCTATTTCCAGTTAATAGGAATTATGTTTCCGAAATGCATATGTTGCTCCTGAATTCCCCGATCAGCTTCGAATCGTGAATTCTCTAGCACCTGCAAGTGAGTAACTGCACAACATAATAGTGGAAGAAAATCCTGATCTCTGATACAAATCACAGAGAGTAAGTGCAAGATTCAGTCCTAAATATAAATGGACCCTACTGTGACATCTCTATGGTTCATAAGAGATTGAGTCGAAATGGACTTACCTAATTCACTGAGGAGATGAAGTCCGGAGAAGTGTTTAGAAGAGCGCTGAGTCTTGTGTGCTTTTATACAGTCCCTGGGACTGCCTGGAGGATCTGCCATGTCATTTGTGGAGGAGGTCCGAACTAGTTACAAAACAAACTTGATTGCCTTGCTATGTCCTGCTTTGGATGGAGCTCTTTTCCTCAGGGGTTGTGATGATTGGGCTAATCACAGCCTCAGTGGGCGTGAAATGCACGTTGCACTCTTCATCTTTCTTTCATCTTAAAATTGTACCGGCCCACTGCATTCCTCGTGTCATTCCACTGACTTCACGGGGGCTGCAGTGAGAATGAGTTTCAGGCTGTTTCTGAGTGGCATCAGTAGCACGACAGGCTCTGATGAAAGGAATCTAGTCTGGTCCTTTCCATTCATGCTGGTCGTGGTTAGGGACATGGGGAAGTTCATTCTAAACCGGCTAGGAAGCTGGGAGCCACTTTTTTGCATTCTTTTGAACTAGGTCTTAACTCTATTTGAATGAAAATGAAACAGCCCCGACTTGTGTGGCTTTAAATGATAACCTGATTCACAGAATGGTACGAGGGACCTTGGCCTCCGTTTCATTTATAACGACTCTCTTACTTAATGCACAGGTGTCTAATCCCCAGAACAATGTATTAGTGTTCCAAGAATACAGCACTTTTCATGTGTGAAACACCAGTGAGTGTTTGAGCGGGGCTTTGAAATCTTGAGGGAACTTCCAGCTTCTCACCCTGACTCTCTCTGTTGGATAGGGCTAGAAACAGAGGCAGGTTGAGGTGAAGGTCACTTGGGGATCAGTGGCAGAATCTGAAATACACTTCTCATTCCTAATTCACTTCTCATTCCTCCTACCACAGGTAGAATGAGCCTCTGTAAGAGTTACTCCCAGGTCAGGGAGGTATCTGGAAGCCGTGGATGTTAAGTGTCCACCCAGGTTCAGGAAATAGAGGGTAGTATTGGCATGAAGAGTCCCAACCATTGGGGTTCATTTCTGACTCTGCCAATCACTCCTCTCTGATCTCCAACTCTATGTGTCTCCAATGACCTGCGGGGTAAACAGGTATAATTATAACCTCAGGGTGGATTGTCTGAGGCTTCCTCTGATCTAAGCATTTCAAAGCACTTCACAAATGCTCATCAAGTGTTATAGGGCCAAAGAACTGTATTTCTTATAGCAATCATAACTTTTTATTAGCCTTAGATGTTCCAAGCTTGAGGATTAGATTGACTTTAAAAATGCGTGTCAAGTTCCCAGATGTCCTTCCGGTACTCGGCTCCTGATTTCTTTAGCCTCCGAAATTGGGGCTCTTTGATTTTCGTTACTGTTCCTTTGCATTTCCCTTTGAGATATATTGTAAAGTTGAAGGGTAGATGCTGAGCCAGTGAAAACAATGGGAAACTTCAGTTCCTGCATCTTTATCCATGAGTAGCCCAGAGCCCTGGGTCTTGTGAGGCACTTCAGCCAATAAAGTTAAGGAAGAAGCACAAGAAAGATAGAGATAAGGAGAACTTTTTCAACAGTCACATTGCTTTGGGATTAGATGCGATTAGTCGGCAGAATGATCCCAGAAATGTTATCTGGCCCCTACAGTTTTCAGAGGAAAGAGAGCTGCAGGATGTAATGTGCTCCTCGCCCCACGTGGAATTAGGAGCAAACTAATCGTCAAACACAG
The DNA here is from genome assembly GCF_965152235.1 of Eretmochelys imbricata. Classification (NCBI taxonomy): domain Eukaryota; kingdom Metazoa; phylum Chordata; order Testudines; family Cheloniidae; genus Eretmochelys; species Eretmochelys imbricata. The sequence continues at coordinate 356,777,888 of NC_135572.1, forward strand.
AGGAAAAATATTCTATGAATGGAAGGAGTTCTCAAAGTTTGGTTTGTAACTAATTGGGCCTTCAGGAACAAAGGGCCTCTCAAGTCCTCCCCCAGCCTAAAAACCTGTCCAAAACCACTCATGACTCAGGGGTCTTCTATCAGCTTTATCTAATTCTCCAATGTGAACTAGGGAATCCTGTTCAACTCGCTCTCTCCATAACCATTCAGGCGATGTGCTAAGGATCCTTTTATTTAAGGACAGCCTCTTGCACAGACACTCTGTGATTCTGAACAGTGGGAGGGTTTGGGGCATTTGTTGAAAACTTGATGGGACAACTACATTCCTTCAATCATTCTTCTAACTTCATAGATGCTTCACTGGGATATCCAGAAGCCTTGAATGGGAACTGTCCAATGCAGTTCAGGAGCAATGGGAAGTATGGGGAGGAGTAGTCACAATGACTGGTTTTATTGCTGACTCTGCCACTTGCTCCCTGTGTAACCTTCATCTCAATATGGTCTCTCAACCATTTTTTGGTTTCTTTCTGAAAATCCTGTCTCTCTCTCCCTGCCTCCTGCACCCCTTCAGAGAGAGCCCGCTCCCTGGAAGGTGGGTTGGGAACGCATCGGCCCACTGTGGAGTCCCAGACTCCCCGTGCCCTGGCCAGGGAGGAGTGGAGGAGCTGCGTATGGGAGAACCCCATCAATCGAATAATACAACCGGCTCCAAAGACAAGTCAGACAGCACCTATGGCTCTGCGCACACCTGCTCCGCACGTCTGCTGAGCCGCGGCCCAGAACCCCCGAGGAGGCTGCGCGATGCAGGGCGCCTACCCCTGCTGGTGGCAGCAGCACAAATATCAAGGTGGCGCGTCTCGCTGCCCTTGGTAACAGCTATTCCTCAGCTGCAGGGAGCTGCTGCTGCTTTGCCGCCACCCCCAATCTCTGTCCCTGCTTTCTAGGCCGTCATGGCTGCAAAAAAATCTGCTAGTGGCCGCATTTCAGTAAGGCTGGATTAAATGAACTTTACAAATGCACCTTAAGGTTTCTAATGTCAGACCAATACTCAGTGATGATTCCTAGCCTCAGAATGTGGGGCTATTTGATTTTCATTTCAAAATGTTTTACATTTCCATTTCTTTAACAAACGTTCCCTTGTAATGCTCAAGGGGCAGATCCTGAGCCACTGCACCTTAGTAGAGCTTGTGACAAAGCTCTGTCTTTGCCTCGGTGGGTCCCGCCTTTCCTGGTGGATTTCGCCAGCCTCAGAGACTCACTGTTACCCTCCATGTAACCCTTCTCTCTCTAGAGACAAGGGTCACAGTCTACTGAGCCATTTTCATCATAAGCCAGTGAGGGGGGTGAGGAGAAGTTATCTTTCCTTGCACAGTCTCTGTTGTCTCCCAGGCTCAGTGATTAATCTGGGTCAAAGGTGGTGGTGGGGGAGCCGGGCCCACTCACTACTCCGAGCTCCAGCCCAGGGACCCTAATAGTATCAGTTATGGTAGGTGAGCTTTTAGAAACATGACACGTACAATTACCTGGGCTACTTCCACCACAGCAGCCCTCACTTCCTCAAGCTCCACTTTACCCTTACCTCAGGGCCTCCTTCCTTGTGCCTGATATGGTGTGTACTACTCAGGCTCTCCAACAGCGCAACTTCCTCCCACAGCTCCTGACATGCACACCCACCTGACTGACTGGGAGGCTTTTAACTAGTTTCAGCCAGCCCCTGATTGGCTTCAGGTATCCCAATCAACCTAGCATTCTCCTTGCCTTCTGGAAAGTTCTTAGTTGGCCCCAGGTGTCTTAACTGACCTGGAACAGCTTCCATTTCACTTATCCTGGTAGCAGGGATCTGTTTAGACTGAAGCTAATATATCTATCTCCCAGTACTTTTCTATAGCCATCTGGCCTTGCCCCGTCACAAGCTCCATAGACGTCATTGACTTCTGTGCCTTAAAACTGAGCTAAGCCATTTTATGCTGCTCGAGTTAGAACCAATCCTATTGGAGGCGTACTTTCCACTTCAAAGCTCATTCTAATAATGGCTGAAAAGCTTTCTGTCAGAGAAGAGTCTTGCACAATTCTGTAGGTTGGTCAGTCTTTCAATTAATCACGTCTAATCCCACAGCAGTGTGACCTTTGAAGAAGTTCTCCTTATCTCTGTCTTCCTTGTGCTTCTTCCTTATCTTATTTGCTGAAGTATCTCAGAAGTCCCAGTGCTCTTGGCGACTCATGGATAGAGATGGAGTAGCTTATGTTTCCCACTGATTTCACTGGCTTAGCATCTACCCTTCAAGTTTACAATATATCTAAAAGGGAAATGCAAAGGAACAGAAACGAAAATCAAAGAGCCCCAATTTCGGAGGCTAAAGAAATCAGGAGCTGAGCACCAGAATGACATCTGGGAACTTGACACTCATTTTTAAAGTCAATCTAATCCTCAAGCTTGGAACATCTAAGGCTAATAAAAAGTTATGATTGCTACAATGAATACAGTTCTTTGGCCCTATAACACTTGATGTGCGTTTGTGATGTGCTTTGAAATGCTTAGATCAGAGGAAGACTCAGACAATCCACCCTGAGGGTTATAATTATACCTGTTTACCCCGCAGGTCAATGGAGACACATTTATTTGGAGGTGAGACAGGAACGATTGGCAGAGTCAGAAATAAACCCCGATGGTTGGGACGACTCATGCCAATACTATCCTCTATTTCCTGAACCTGTCTGGATATTTACCGTTCATGGCTTCCAGATACCTCCCTGACCTGGGAGTAACTCTTACAGAGGCTCATTCTGGATATTTTTCTATTTTGTTTTAATAATTTTAGGAGGAACTTTTGGGTGAAAGATCTTCTCATCTACGTGTGAACAATGATCAACCATCAAAACTCTTCCAGTGCCCTTTAACTCTCTTTATTTGAAGGTGTTGGCTAAGTGGTGGATATTTACACTTCAGCAGACATAAATTGTCTTGTCACAAAATTTTTCCCATTCTGAATTCTATATTGAGGTTTTTTTCTTTCTGTACACATTAAAAAATTTCAAAAGTACACACTTACAATTCCTTTGGACCATTCTTATCCTCAGGTGTAAAGAAGGCCATGTGGCAGACATAACCTGTGCTGTACCTCATTTCACAAACCAGAAAGAATTTATTACCGTTGCATGACTCTGACCCACTACAGAGATGTATTTCTAAGAAAAGAAAAAGTAGTACACACGGGACATGTGGAGAAGTATTATCCTCATGTTTAAGAAACACAGTGAAAGTGGATCAGGACATTAGCCATTTTCTTTAATTGTTGGTGCTTAGATCCAAGGATACAAACATTTTTAACCGAAATGTTACTAAGCTTGTCTTGGAACACAGTGTAACAGTGATCAACCTTGCGCTCAGCCTGTGGTAGGATGCGTCAGAAGTATTAGGGTGTATTTCTGTTTCTGCCGCTGAGCCCCATGTGACCTTCACCTTAATGTGCCTCTGTTTCTAGGCCTATGAAACAAAGAGAGTCAGGGTGTTAAGGCTGGAAGTTCTTCAGAGTGCTTCAAACTCAAGATTTCAAAGCCCCTCATGAACACGCACTGGTGTTTCACACATGGAAAGGGTAGTATTCTCAGCATATTAATAAATTGTTGTGGGGATTACACAACTCCGCATTGATTAACAGAGTCATGATAAAAAAAATGGAGGTCAAAGTCACTAGTATCCTTCTGTGAATCAGATTATCACTTAAAGCCACCCAATTTGGGGCTGTTTCATTTTCATTGAAAGAGAGTTTTGCATTTGGTATTGTGACGGGGCAAGGCCTGCTGGCTATAGAAAAGTAGTGGGAGATAGATATATTAGCTTCAGTCTAAACAAATCCCTGGTACTAGGATCAGTGAAATGGCAGCTGTTCCAGGTCAGTTAAGACACCTGGGGCCAACGAAGAGCTTTCCAGAAGGCAGGGTGGACGCTAGGTTGATTGGGACACCTGAAGCCAATCAGGGACTGGCTGAAACTAGTTAAATGCCTCCCAGATACTCAGGTGGGTGCACATGTCAGGAGCTGTGGGAGGAAGCTGCGCTGTTGGAGATACTGAGCAGTACACACCATATCGGGCACAAGGAAGGAGGTCCTGACGTAAGGGGGAGGTGGAGCCTGAGGAAGTGGGGGCTGTTGTGGGGAAGAAGCCCAGGGAATTGTACGTGTGATGTTTCTAAAAGGTCAGCTACTATAGCTAATACTATTAGGGTTCCTTGGCTGGAGCCCGGAGCAGAGGGCGGGCCCAGGCTCCTCCCCTTTGCCCCCCTGATTAATGACTCAGACTGGGAGACAACAGAGGCTGTGCAAGGGAGGATAGCTGCACCTCACCTCCCTCGCTGGCTTATGTTGAAAATGGCTCAGTAGACTGTGATTCTTGTCGCGAGAAAGAGAAAGGTTATGTGGAGGGTCAGAGTGAACCTCTGAGGTGAGCAAAATCTGCCAGGGAAAGCGGGATCCACAGAAGCAAGGACAGAGCTTTCTCACAGTATTTTTACAAAGATTTGTATTGGAAAATGCAGGTGCTCTCTTGGTGTAAATAAGATTCAACTTCAAAGAGTTTCAAGTGGTTGCTTGAAATCAAAGGAAGATATTTCTGCCTTCCTCCCTGCACATGGGACCCAGTCTTGAGGACACATTTTACACTTGAAACAACATTCTGGTTCTGGCAGGAATGTTTTCTGCAACATGCCCTGTGGTTGGTCAGATTTTATCTCAAATCTCATCACACAGCTGTCTCCTCCTTCTCCAAGAATACATGATTTTCGTCTCTCCTGCTCTTGTTGCTGGTCTCAGTCAGCTGAATTGTCTTACAACACCTCAACTGCCCATGCCCCTAACCACGACCAGCATGAATGGAAAGGACCAGACTAGATTCCTTTCATCAGAGCCTGTCGTGCTACTGATGCCACTCAGAAGCAGCTGAAGTTCCTTCTCATTGCAGCCCCCATGAAGTCAGTGGAATGAGACGAGGAACGCAGTTGGCCTGTACAATTTTAAGATGAAAGAAAGATGAAGAGTGCAATGTGCATGTCACGCCCACTGAGGCTGCGATTAGCCCAATCATCACAAACCCTGAAGAAAAGAGCTCCATCCAAAGCAGGACATAGCAAGGCAATCAAGTTTGTTTTGTAACTAATTCGGACCTCCTCCACAAATGACATGGCAGATCTTCCAGGCAGTCCCAGGGACTGTATAAAAGCACACAAGACTCAGCGCTCTTCTAAATGCTTCTCCAGACTTCATCTCCTCAGTGAATTAGGTAATTCCACTTCAATCCAATCTCTTACTAACCATAGAGATGTCACAGTAGGGTCCATTTATATTTAGGACTGAATCTTGCACTTACTTCTTGTGATTTTTGATCAGCGATCAGGATTTCCTTCACTTGCAGGTGCTAGAGGATTCACGATTCGAAGCTGATTGGGGAATTTAGGAGCAACATATGCATTTGGGAAACATAATTCCTATTAACTGGAAATAGAATTGGGGCATTTACATCTTCTCGGTACCTTTAGGAAGTCCCTTACCATTTTTCACTTAGTTGGATTAGGAAGAAATTTGTTCAGGTTAATCCAGAAAAAGCCAATTGAGTGGTCTTCTCCTTTACACTGATGCTGCTGTAACTCCTCACTGTTGGAGACAGGAGAATGGATGAAGCTGACAAGTGGTGTGATCCAATCTATCAATTCCTATGTTCTTCTGAGCAGTAATACCCATTGCAGGTGCTTCTTCTCGGATGGTGTTATTTACTGTCACTCCATGGAAGTCAGTGGACCTAAACCCATTGTACCCCAGCTTGTCCTTCGTGATTACTTTGGAGAAAAGCAAAGTCTTTGTTTCTTCATCAACACTGTGATACCAGACTCAACTGAGTTGCAATGCAGAGGTGAAATCCTCAAACGAAGGGATTCAGTTACCATGATACCATCCATGTTCTCTTTGAGAAATGTCTCAGATGAACACAGAATCCTAGGTGTCCAGCCTAGAAATAATTCCCCTTATTCCAGTCGGTGTTTTTTAGACAAAGTCATTGAGAGGGGCTCAAAGGGGCCGGTTGGGAGGGAAGTTTAGTGCGAGTGGACAAGAGGAGTAGAAAGAGGATATAGGAAGAAATAGGTGGCCATGAACATAGGGACTAAGGAAATTTACCTCTCTCTCTCTCAGGCTCCAGGAAGACCTCGGACCCGGTTCGGGGGCTCCTTTGGTGTAGCCAGACAGCCAGGCCCCCCCTCCGCACTCAGACCAGCATTGCTGGAAACACAGGAGGAAGCCGGAACATGGCACTTAACATATATTCCAGCACAGCCTTTGAAGCTGTGAAAGCACAGGTGTGCTGCTACAATGTGCCTCTGGGAGCAGATACAACGATTAAGCTCACAGCAGGCAGAGGCCCTGTGACAGACATGGCTCTTAGCCCCTACTAAATAGCGTGATGCACACACACCAACATCCTAGGTGGGAAAATATTTACCCTGATAAAAGAAATGTCCAGTAGTCGAAACTTATTGTTTCTCTCCCTTGCAAGTGTAAACTACTCTTGCGAAAGCTGGCGTCACCCCAACAGACCAGCCTCAATTTGGCATAAGAAAGGAGAAAGAGAATAAAGGAGTACAGAGGTATAAGTAGGGGACCTACAGCACCATGATTTTGGAGTTCTTTTCACTATCTATCTGCTGGTCAGATAAGTGACAGCCTCCCAAGGCTTCTGCAGCTAAGAGGGTCCCTAAGCCTTGTCCCTTATTCGTCTTTCCGCGGAATTGAGTGACCGATCCTGGCTTGGCACCGCTGGAATCGAGAGATGCAAGGAGGGTAAGAAGCACCCACACCTGATCTCCTATCTTTAGTGTACACATATTTTGAAATAGAGCTCTATACTTTGTTTTCTTTCTTTGGGATTGTGGCTTCAGTTTTGTAACTTGTTTGTGTGTGTAACATCTCCACATTTAAATAGGTAGGCACTAGCAATTTTGTAACCACATGATTAGAATCTAGCTTAATAAATTTTGGTAACCATTTGTGCATAAGCCTGACTTGTTTTCTCTGGTTTACTGTAAAGCAGCCAACACAATTAAAGAACCTCAGCCGTTTTGGCTCTAAAGCCTGGCCATTAGGTGAGAGTACTAAGAGCCTAGCGTTGAGCTGTGCCGCCTCCACGGGGCAAACTCTTGGGGCACCTGTCAGTCAATCCTGGCTGCCCGCTGCGAAGAAGCTCTGAGCTCTAGCAGTTAAAGTCACGGGTGTGGAGAGGCTCTTAGTGCTGCCATTGGGGCACCTGTCAGTCAGTATTGACTGCCCGCTGCGAAGGAGCTCTGAGCTCTAGCAGTTAAAGTCACGGGTGGTTAGGACCTTGGGGCATCCGTCAGCCCAGCCCGGGCTGCCCGCCGCGAAGGGACAGTGCGTCCTAGCGGTTAAAGTCACGGATGGTATAAACAGGCATAGCTGGCACCTCACCAAACATCCTTGGCCGTCGGCTAACACCGACTTAAACTGCCCTGGCTGCAATTTAAGCCCATTGCTTCTTGTCCTATCCTCAGAGGTTAAGGAGAGCTATTTTTCTCCCTCCTCCTTGTTATGACCTTTTATGTACTTGAACACTGTTATCCTGCCCACTCTCAGCCTTCTCTTCACCCTAAACAAACCTAATTTTTTTCAATCTTCACTCATAGACCATGTATTCAAGACCTTTAATCACTGTTTTTGCTCTTCTCTGGACTTGTTTCCAATGTGTGAACATTTTTCCTGAAATGTGCCTCCCAGAGCTGGACACAAGACTCCATTTGAGTCCTAATCAACGCAGAGTAGAAGAGAAGAATTTCTTCTCGTGTCTTGCTTACAATACTTCTGCTCATACATCCGAGAATGATGTCTGCTATTTTTGCAACAGTGACACACTGTTCCCTCATATTTAGCTTCTGATCCACTATGACCCTCAGAACCCTTTCCAGACTACTGCTTCCTAGGCAGTCATTTTCCATTTTGTATGTGTGCAACTGATTGTTCCTTCCTAAATGGAATAGTCTGCATTTGTCCTTATTGAATTTCCTCCTATTTACTTCACATCATTTCTCCAGTTTGTCCAGCTCATTTTGAATTTTAATGCTCTTCTCCACAACACTTGCAACCCCTGCCAGGCTGGTCTCATCTGCAAACTCTATGAGTGTCATAATCTAAATCATTGATAAAGATATTGAACAGAATAGAACCCAGAACTGATCCCTGGGGGAGCCATTTTGTAATATCCATCCAGCTTAAGTGTGGACCTCGATAACTAATCTCTGGGAATGGTTTACCAACCAGTTATGCACCACCTTTTAGTAGCGCCATCTAGGTTATATTTCGCTCGCACGTTTATGAGAAAGTCATGCAAGAAAGTGTCAAAACCAGTATTGGCTGCCCGCTGCGAAGGAGCTCTGAGCTCTAGCAGTTAAAGTCACGGGTGGTTAGGACCTTGGGGCATCTGTCAGCCTAGCCCGGGCTGCCCGCCGCAAAGGGACAGTGCGTCCTAGCGGTTAAAGTCATGGATGGTATAAACGGGCATAGCTGGCACCTCACCAAACATCCTTGGCTGTCGGCTAACGTTCGGTCCTGGGGGATTGTACGGCTATGGAGGCCATTACGGAGGATGGTATGGTTTAGGGGGCTTTGGTGGTTACGGTGGCCCTTGGGGTTACGGGAGATGTGGTTATGGGGGATTAGGCGGTTATCTGTGCGGTTATGGTTACGGGGGGGGGGGCGTAATATACGGTTCCGGGGTATCTTGCCATAGGTACCTCAGTGGAAGCTGTGGGCCATGTTAAAGCCAGCAGGGACATCCGTGGATGAAGGAAGAACCAGGAAATGAACAGCAAGATCCAGATTCACCGCTGACCTTTTGGGCATGGCTTTCAGAAGTGCTGTGCAAACATGGCTCCACTTTAAGTCAGTGGGATCTGTATGCTCAGCACCTTGGTCTGATAGCCATGCTGCATTTCTAATTTTATGCTTTAGGACTTTTCTGAGTGGGAAAAGGAGACCTTGCTGTCAAGCAGAATTAGGCGATATATGTTCTATCCTTTTCCAATCCGTACCTCTGGTGTCTTGCTTTGACCTTTGCTGCCACAGATGTCTAATGGAGAAGCTGCATAGTTCCTGCTTCTCTTTTGCTTTGTCTCATTACACATGGATTGGGGTAAAACAATAAACTTAAATTGGTTGTAAAGGAGGCTCGTTTGTCAACTTCTGCAGCTGCACCAGTGCAAGAAGAACATTGTGCCTGAAATACATCTCATTGAGGCCTTTGATCAATCACAGCTCTCCTTGAATGACTGGAAATACATTCTTTCTGCTCTGTACTATTTCTTCCTGTAACTCTGTACTGACACTTGCATTTGCATTAAAACCTATGCTGCATCATAAGCTCAGTCTCTGGTTCTCTTTGTTCTTCCCTCCTCGTTTAAAAATTGCGCTGGAGGAGATTCATCCCTTTATCAGCAGCAGCACCAGGTGCTTCTCAAGTTGTACCTTTTGAAATGTAGTGATGTAGTAGTGGGAGTCTGCTATAGACCACGGGACCAGGGGGATGAGGTAGATGAGGTTTTCTTCCGGCAGCTCACGGAATCTACTAGATCGAATGCCCTGATTCTCATGGGTGACTTTAATTTTCCTGATATCTGCTGGGAGAGCAATACAGCGGTGCATAGACAATCCAGGAAGTTTTGGAAAGCGTAGGGGACAATTTCCTGGCGCAAGTGCTAGAGGAGCCAACTAGGGGGGTGATTTTCTTGACCTGCTGCTCACAAACTGGGTAGAATTAGTGGGGGAAGCAAAAGTGGATGGGAATCTGGGAGGCAGTGACCATGAGTTGGTTGAGTTCAGGATCCTGATGCAGGGAAGAAAGGTAAGCAGCAGGATACGGACCCTGGACTTCAGGAAAGCAGACTTCGACTCCCTCAGGGAACGGATGGCCAGGATCCCCTGGGGGACTAACTTGAAGGGGAAAGGAGTCCAGGAGAGCTGGCTGTATTTCAAGGAATCCCTGTTGAGGTTACAGGGACAAACCATCCCAATGAGTCGAAAGAATAGTAAATATGGCAGGCGACCAGCTTGGCTTAATGGTGAAATCCTAGCGGATCTTAAACATAAAAAAGAAGCTTACAAGAAGTGGAAGGTTGGACATATGACCAGGGAAGAGTATAAAAATATTGCTCGGGCATGTAGGAATGAAATCAGGAGGGCCAAATCACACCTGGAGCTGCAGCTAGCAAGAGATGTCAAGAGTAACAAGAAGGGTTTTTTCAGGTATGTTGGCAACAAGAAGAAAGCCAAGGAAAGTGTGGGACCCTTACTGAATGAGGGAGGCAACCTAGTGACAGAGGATGTGGAAAAAGCTAATGTACTCAATGCTTTTTTTGCCTCTGTTTTCACTAACAAGGTCAGCTCCCAGACTGCTGCGCTGGGCATCACAAAATGGGGAAGAGATGGCCAGCCCTCTGTGGAGATAGAGGTGGTTAGGGACTATTTAGAAAAGCTGGATGTGCACAAGTCCATGGGGCCGGACGAGTTGCATCCGAGAGTGCTGAAGGAATTGGCGGCTGTGATTGCAGAGCCATTGGCCATTATCTTTGAAAACTCGTGGCGAACGGGGGAAGTCCCGGATGACCGGAAAAAGGCTAATGTAGTGCCAATCTTTAAAAAAGGGAAGAAGGAGGATCCTGGGAACTACAGGCCAGTCAGCCTCACCTCAGTCCCTGGAAAAATCATGGAGCAGGTCCTCAAAGAATCAATCCTGAAGCACTTGCATGAGAGGAAAGTGATCAGGAACAGTCAGCATGGATTCACCAAGGGAAGGTCATGCCTGACTAATCTAATCACCTTTTATCATGAGATTACTGGTTCTGTGGATGAAGGGAAAGCAGTGGATGTATTGTTTCTTGACTTTAGCAAAGCTTTTGACACGGTCTCCCACACTATTCTTGTCAGCAAGTTAAGGAAGTATGGGCTGGATGAATGCACTATAAGGTGGGTAGAAAGCTGGCTAGATTGTCGGGCTCAACGGGTAGTGATCAATGGCTCCATGTCTAGTTGGCAGCCGGTGTCAAGTGGAGTGCCCCAAGGGTCGGTCCTGGGGCCGGTTTTGTTCAATATCTTCATAAATGATCTGGAGGATGGTGTGGATTGCACTCTCAGAAAATTTGCGGATGATACTAAACTGGGAGGAGTGGTAGATACGCTGGAGGGGAGGGATAGGATACAGAAGGACCTAGACAAATTGGAGGATTGGGCCAAAAGAAATCTGATGAGGTTCAATAAGGATAAGTGCAGGGTCCTGCACTTAGGAAGGAAGAATCCAATGCACCGCTACAGGCTAGGCAGCAGTTCTGCGGAAAAGGACCTAGGGGTGACAGTGGATGAGAAGCTGGATATGAGTCAGCAGTGTGCCCTTGTTGCCAAGAAGGCCAATGGCATTTTGGGATGTATAAGTAGGGGCATAGTGAGCAGATTGAGGGACATGATCGTTCCCCTCTATTCGACATTGGTGAGGCCTCATCTGGAGGACTGTGTCCAGTTTTGGGCCCCACACTACAAGAAGGATGTGGATAAATTGGAGAGAGTCCAGCGAAGGGCAACAAAAATGATTAGGGGTCTAGAACACATGACTTATGAGGAGAGGCTGAGGGAGCTGGGATTGTTTAGCCTGCAGAAGAGAAGAATGAGGGGGGATTTGATAGCTGCTTTCAACTACCTGAAAGGGGGTTCCAAAGAGGATGGCTCTAGACTGTTCTCAGTGGTAGCAGATGACAGAATGAGGAGTAATGGTCTCAAGTTGCAGTGGGGGAGGTTTAGATTGGATATTAGGAAAAACTTTTTCACTAAGAAGGTGGTGAAACACTGGAATGCATTACCTAGGGAGGTGGTAGAATCTCCGTCCTTAGAGATTTTTAAGGTCAGGCTTGACAAAGCCCTGGCTGGGATGATTTAACTGGGAATTGGTCCTGCTTCGAGCAGGGGGTTGGACTAGATGACCTTCAGGGGTCCCTTCCAACCCTGATATTCTATGATTCTATGAAAGCCATGTAGTGATCGGAACCACTGAAGCGCTTCAGTTCACAGCATTATGAGAGTCGTCCTTACCTTGGTGGAGTTCCTCCGTGGTTTATTTGTTTTAGCAAAGACTCTTTTCCTGCAAAGACCAGACAGCTTTTCCATTTAAGAATGGAAGTTTTCCTATGGTTTGAAGAAGACCAGTCATATGGTCCACAGTAAGAGTGTTTGTGAGTCTTTTCGAGATAATGACCCAGGTTTTCGGAGGGAAAAGCCAAGTGGCCACCAAATGGCTTGATAAAGGCAAGGTTAACTGGAGCCCCAACTCCTTGAATGGCAGAGCAATGTTTTCAGGAGAAGGATGATTTTGCTTCTGGAATGCTTTGAAGTTTAGCTCTTCACGAGAAAGGTCTTCTTAACCTGAACTCCACAGGCCACCCACCCTATTCAATGGAGCCTGCCTTCCCCTGGCTTTGGGTGTTTCAATAGGGATTATTTATACAGACAAATGCTGGGAAAACTTTGGTAACCTGGCCATTTGTTATGGGTACTATATAAGACAGAATATATTGTATTGCATCTAGATAAATCTATCCAGCCTTAAGCAGTTCTTTAAAATCCTTGTTTCTATCTTTGTCCTAAAATAATACCATTTCAAAGAAGTATAAATGTGTAGAATTTTTATCATTAATGCTTGGGATTCATAGTCCGTTAAAAAAATATCACGCAGAACATGGCTGGGATAGCATTAATAATGCGGGCTTCCTTCTTAAGATGTAACTTCTACTTACAAATGAGTTCAGTCCAGCATCACAGTGCTGTGCTCTGGTTTGTAAACCGTAACGAGACATCAGTACTAGCTGATGAAAGAACAAAAGTGTGTTTTTTTCTCTTTACAAAAAAACCCACTAAACACTAAACCCACTAAACTCCTCCCCGGGTGTAAATCTGCAGTGTTCCGCTGGCTTCACACTGGAGTTGCACTAAGTTAGAGCAGACGAGGCTCTGCACGTATAATTACTTCTGCACACGAGAACATAATTGCCAGGCTGCAAAAGACGAGAACAACCAGTCTTCCCATAGCGGCACACCATGGGGAAGACAGACCAAGCCCAAGCCCAGCCAGCCAGCTCCATGACAGAAATGAAGGGAGGAGATAGGGGATGTTAGAGTTCCCAGGAGGAAAGGGTCAGCCCTCTCCCACCCGAGATCCCGGTGCCAAGATGGGGGGATGCCCTTAACCCCGGCCGAGATCTAACTATGGAAGAAAGGAATTTCTTCCTCCAGATGAAGTGCTTGGAGGTCGAACCAGAGGAGAGGAGAGGAGAGGAGAGAGGTGAAGCGCTTGAAGGCGAAGCGCCTGGAGGCAGAAGCGGAGGCGAAGCGCTTGGAAGTGGAAGAGAGGAAAGAGGCAAAACGCTTGGAGGGAGACATGGAGCCGAAGTGTTTAGAGCTGGAAAAGGCTAAGATGGGTTAACCAGGTAGCCCTCACAGTCCTTCTCCAGGTACCGCTTCCCATTCCAAGAAATTCCCCACATACAAGCAAGGTGATGATACAGAAACCTTCTTAGAAAATTTTGAGAGGGCCTGCCTTGGGACTCTTTGGTTTTCGTTACTGTACCTTTGCATTTCCCTTTTATACATATTTTCCAGTTGAAGGGAAGATGCTGAGCCAGTGAAATCAATAGGAAACATGAGCTACTCCATCTCTATCCATGAGTAGCCAAGAGAACTGGGTCTTGTGAGATACTTCAGCAAATAAAGATAAGGAAGAATCACAAGAAATGTAGAGATAAGGCGAACTTCTTCTTCCATGATCACATTGCTGTGGGATTCGACGTGATTAAATTACAAGACTGACCAACCTACAGAATTGTGCAAGACTCTTCTCTGAGAGAAAGCTTTTCAGCCATTCTTAGAATGATTTTTCAAGTGGAAAGTACGCCTCCAACAGGTTTGGTTCTGACTTGAGCAGCATAAAACGCCTCAGCTCGGTTTTAAGGCACAGAAGTCAGTGAAGTCTATGGAGCTCTACTAATGTTCAGTGGCTCAGCATCTGACCCTTGAGTATTACAAGGAAATGTTTTTTAAAGAAATGGAAATGTAAAACTTTTTGGAATGAAAATCAAATAGCCCCAAATTCTGAGGCTAGGTATCATCACTGAGTGTTGGTATGACAACTGAAACCTTAACGTGCATTTGAAAAGTTCATTTGATCTAGCGTTACTCAGGGACTCTGGGCTGCCCCTCTGGAGACATGTGGGGCAGGTGTGTGCAGAACCAGAGGTGCTGTCTGTCTTGTCTGTGGTGTCGGTTGTTGTCAAGTTTCTTTCCCCACTCTGAACTCTAGGGTACAGACATGGGGACCTGCATGAAAACCTCCTAAGCTTACTTTTACCAGCTTAGGTTAAAACTTCCCCAAGGTACAAACTATTTTACCCTTTGCCCTTGAACTTCCACTGCCACCACCAAACATTTATCTGGGTTTATTTTTATTAGGAAAGCATCGTTTGGAAATGTCTTTCCCCCCAAAATCCTCCCAACCCTTGCATCCCACCTTTTGGGGAAGGTTTGGTAAAAATTCTCACCAATTTGCATAGGTGACCACAGACCCAAACCCTTGGATCTAAGAACAATGAAAAAAATATTCAGTTCTTGAAAGGAAACATTTTAATAGAAGAAATAATAAAAGCATTCAATTTTCTTACAAGAAGACTTTTAATAGAAGTAAAGGAATCACCTCTGTAAAATCAGGATGGTAGATACCTTACAGAGTAATTAGATTCAAAACATAGAGAATCCCTCTAGGCAAAACCTTAAGTTACAAAAAAGACACACAGTCAGGAATATTCATTCTATTCAGCACAGCTCTTTTCTCAGCCATTTAAAGAAATCATAATCTAACACATACCTAGCTGGATTACTTACTAAATTCTAAGACTCCATTTCTGTTCTGTCCCCGGCAAAAGCATCACACAGACAGACCCAGACCTTTTGTTTTTCTCCCTCCTCCGAGCTTTTGAAAGTACCTTGTCTCCTCATTGGTCATTTTGGTCAGGTGCCAGCGAGGTTACCTTCAGCTTCTTAACCCTTTGCAGGTAAAAGGATTTTTCCTCTGGCCAGGAGGGATTTTAAAGGTGATTACCCTTCCCTTTCTATTTATGACAGTTGTAGTATTCGATCGATGGGGCTCTCCCATGTACAGCTCCCCCACTCCCACCTGGCCAGGACACGGTTGAGAAAGCCCTTTAATTCTAATCCACAATTTGGGAGCATATAATCCAAGGAAAAAATTCTACTATTAAAATAATACATCCCTATGCAGACACACAACTTTAATGAGCCTCAAATGCTTTGAAGTCCTGTGATTTCAGGAAGCCTGTGATTCTCGAGCAGAATATCACTATTCGATCTGGTTGATGTGGAGATGAACAAGCACACTGAGGCGAAGGTTACCCAGGGAGCGAGTGGCAGAGTCAGCAATAAAACCAGTCACAGTGATTACTCACCCCCTGCTCACCACTGCTCCTGAACTGCATTGGACGGTTTTCATTCAGGGCTTCCAAATCTCCCACTGCACCATCAGTGAAGTCAGTAGAATGATCCCAGCAATGTAGCTGACTCAGACAGTTTTGAGAGGAAAGAGCTGCAGGGTATAATGTGCACCTCACCCCATGTGGAGTTAGGAACAAACTCATCATCAAAACTATGGAGGTAAAAAATTCCATGATTGGAAGGAGTTCTCAAAGTTTGGTTTGTAACTAATTGGGTCTTCAGGAACAAAGGGCCTTTCAAGTCCTTCTGCAGCTGAAAAAACTGTCTAAAAACACTCATGACTCAGGGGTCTTCTATCAGCTTTATGTAATTCTCCAATGTGAACTAGAGAATCCTGTTCAACTCGCTCTCTCCACAACCATTCAGACGATGCGCTAGGGATCCTTTTATTTTAGGACTGCCTCTTGCACAGACACTCTGTGATTCTGATCAGTGGGAAGGGTTTGGGGTTGTTGTTGTCCGTCCCCGTCCCCGTCCATCCCCCTCCCCACCGCATTATTGAGTTTCAGGCGTTGGTTTCTTCATGGTTTAGACGTTAAGGCCTGGATTTTCAGAGCAAGACATGGAGATGGGACACGAGAGCCTTTTGAATTTAGTAGGAACTTGGGCATTCAAATCCCTTCCGGACCTCTGACAAATCTCACCCCCCAATTTTGCATTTCGGGTTTAGGAAGAAAGTCTCTAAATTTCCTCCATAAAGGACTAATTCATTATTCTTCTGCTGCCTTCTGAAGCAGCTGGTAAGTGATACTCATTAAGACAGGATACTGGCTCTGATGGGCCACTCGTCTCTTGCAGCCTGGCAATTACTACATTCTCATGTGCAGAAGTAATTCTAGGTGCAGAGCTTCATCTGTGGATTAATGTAGATTTACAGCAGGGGAGGACGTGGTGGTTTGTGTTTTGTTTTGAGTAAAAAATCCACCACTTTTGTTTAGTCATCAGCAAGTGTTGATGACTTGCTAAGGTTTACAAACCAAAGAACCGCATTGTGATGCTGGATTGAATTCACTTGTAAGTAGAGGTTACATCCTGGTAACGAAACTGGCATTAATAATGCTATCCCAGCCATGTTCTGCGTGATATTTGTTTTAATGGACTGGAAATCACAACCATTAACGATACAAATTTGACATATTTATACGTCTTAGTGACAGCATTCTTTAGGACAAAGAGAATCAAAAGGATTCAAAAGACCTTGTTGAATCTTTCTTTCTTTCTTTCTTTCTTTCTTTCTTTCTTTCTTTCTTTCTTTCTTTCTTTCTTTCTTTCAATTTTTTATTCCGCTGACCCATGTACCTTCAGTTTTGTGTTGCCTGCTGTGTGTTTCCAATTTATCTCCAGAGCAGAAAGATCTCTTGCTTCACAAACATGTGCAGTGACATTCCACAATGCATGCGTAACAGCGACAAGAAGCCAGACGTAAGGCAGTGCCCTGACTCCACAGTGCTGATCCAACCCCCACCGGCTGTTGTGACCTTCCCAGGATCAATGCTCAGCTCTTTCCCAGGAAAGCAGAGTGGGAACCTCAGGAGCAGCTGACATCAGAGGTGTTGATGGGGGCGCATGTGGTGATAAAGGCTTATAAGGTTATGGGTGGATGCGAGGGTTATGGGTGATCCTGTGGTAATGGGAGATAATCCGGTTATGGGGGCCCATGCAATTAGTAGTGGCTTTATGGTTATAGGGGCCCATATGGTGGTGGGGGATTATATGGTCACAGGGGTGCAAATGGTGGTAGGGGAATGCAGAGTTAGGTATCAATAGGGCCATTGTTATCTTAATAGAAACTATGGGCCATGTTAATCCCAGCAGGCATATCCATGGGAAAGGAAAGAGCCATGAAATGAAAGGCACGATATGGATTCACATCTGAGCTGATAGGCCTGCCACATGTGTGAAGTAGACCGAACTCTGGCAATGATATAGACTCTTGTGCTTCAGGGTATCGTCCATTAATGGAAGTAGATGTGATTGATGGGGGAGAGTGAAAAAGTTATTCGATGGGCAGGGATCCCATACCTGTGTTCTACTGGGTTTCTTGCACCTCCCTGCGAAGTCTCTAGTACTGCCCACTGTGGGAGAGAGGCCTGATCTTCTGTACCAATGCCTATGTTCTTCCATTCCAAGGAGCGGTCCATAGGCATTGTCTGATATAGAAGACTAGAGCTGGATCGCTCATAAACCAAACCGAGAGCCAGACCGATAAATCTCCCTTTACAACCTGAATATTTTATCATGTTCTGAAAGAGGTAGGCGGGTCGAGATACATTTTTCCTTTTTTGCTGTCAGATCCAAAACCTGATTAGTGGAGTAGGGTCGTCTTCTGGGAATGGGGAGCCCCCACTATCTTGAGCAACTCCGTGGTGGGAAATGCAGTTCCTGCAATATGAAGTCATGATACATAAAGGGACTTGGAGTGAAGAATCATCGAAGCGTAGGGCTGGAAGAGACCTCCAGAGGTCTTCTCGTCCAGTCCCCTGCACTCAAGGCATGACTAAGTATTCTCTAGACCATCTATGAATGGTGTTTGTCTAACCTGCTCTTGAAAATCTCTACTGTTGAAGATTCCACTGCCTTTCTGGGCAATTGTTTCCAGCGCTTAGCTGCTCTGCCACTTAGGACATTTTTCCTATGTCCGACTGTAGCCAGACAGCCAGCGCCCCCCGCCCCCCCACTCAGACCAGCATTGCTGGAAACACAGGAGGAAGCCGGAACAGGGCACTTAACATATATTCCAGCACAGCCTTTGAAGCTGTGGAAAGCACAGGTGTGCTGCTACAATGTGCCTGTGGGAACATATACAACGATTAAGCTCACAGCAGTCAGAGGCCCTGTGACAGACATGGCACTTAGCCCCTACTAAATAGCGTGATGCACACACACCAACATCCTAGGTGGGAAAATATTTACCCTGATAAAAGAAATGTCCAGTAGTCGAAACTTATTGTTTCTCTCCCTTGCAAGTGTAAACTACTCTTGCGAAAGCTGGCGTCACCCAGACAGACCAGCCTCAATTTGGCATAAGAAAGGAGAAAGAGAATAAAGGAGTACAGAGATATAAGTAGGGAACCTTCAGCACCATGATTTTTGAGTGCTTTTCACTATCTATCTGCTGGTCAGATAAGTGACAGCCTCCCAAGGCTTCTGCAGCTAAGAGGGTCCCTAAGCCTTGTCCCTTATTCGTCTTTCCGCGGAATTGAGTGACCGATCCTGGCTTGGCACCGCTGGAATCGAGAGATGCAAGGAGGGTAAGAAGCACCCACACCTGATCTCCTATCTTTAGTGTACACATATTTTGAAATAGAGCTCTATACTTTGTTTTCTTTCTTTGGGATTGTGGCTTCAGTTTTGTAACTTGTTTGTGTGTGTAACATCTCCACATTTAAATAGGTAGGCACTAGCAATTTTGTAACCACATGATTAGAATCTAGCTTAATAAATTTTGGTAACCATTTGTGCATAAGCCTGACTTGTTTTCTCTGGTTTACTGTAAAGCAGCCAACACAATTAAAGAACCTCAGCCGTTTTGGCTCTAAAGCCTGGCCATTAGGTGAGAGTACTAAGAGCCTAGCGTTGAGCTGTGCCGCCTCCACGGGGCAAACTCTTGGGGCACCTGTCAGTCAATCCTGGCTGCCCGCTGCGAAGAAGCTCTGAGCTCTAGCAGTTAAAGTCACGGGTGTGGAGAGGCTCTTAGTGCTGCCATTGGGGCACCTGTCAGTCAGTATTGACTGCCCGCTGCGAAGGAGCTCTGAGCTCTAGCAGTTAAAGTCACGGGTGGTTAGGACCTTGGGGCATCCGTCAGCCCAGCCCGGGCTGCCCGCCGTGAAGGGACAGTGCGTCCTAGCGGTTAAAGTCACGGATGGTATAAACAGGCATAGCTGGCACCTCACCAAACATCCTTGGCCGTCGGCTAACACCGACTTAAACTGCCCTGGCTGCAATTTAAGCCCATTGCTTCTTGTCCTAACCTCAGAGGTTAAGGAGAGCTATTTTTCTCCCTCCTCCTTGTTATGACCTTTTATGTACTTGAACACTGTTATCCTGCCCACTCTCAGCCTTCTCTTCACCCTAAACAAACCTAATTTTTTTCAATCTTCACTCATAGATCATGTATTCAAGACCTTTAATCACTGTTTTTGCTCTTCTCTGGACTTGTTTCCAATGTGTGAACATTTTTCCTGAAATGTGCCTCCCAGAGCTGGACACAAGACTCCATTTGAGTCCTAATCAACGCAGAGTAGAAGAGAAGAATTTCTTCTCGTGTCTTGCTTACAATACTTCTGCTCATACATCCGAGAATGGTGTCTGCTATTTTTGCAACAGTGACACACTGTTCCCTCATATTTAGCTTCTGATCCACTATGACCCACAGAACCCTTTCCAGACTACTGCTTCCTAGGCAGTCATTTTCCATTTTGTATGTGTGCAACTGATTGTTCCTTCCTAAATGGAATAGTCTGCATTTGTCCTTATTGAATTTCCTCCTATTTACGTCACATCATTTCTCCAGTTTGTCCAGCTCATTTTGAATTTTAATGCTCTTCTCCACAACACTTGCAACCCCTGCCAGGCTGGTCTCATCTGCAAACTCTATGAGTGTCATAATCTAAATCATTGATAAAGATATTGAACAGAATAGAACCCAGAACTGATCCCTGGGGGAGCCATTTTGTAATATCCATCCAGCTTAAGTGTGGACCTCGATAACTAATCTCTGGGAATGGTTTACCAACCAGTTATGCACCACCTTTTAGTAGCGCCATCTAGGTTATATTTCGCTCGCACGTTTATGAGAAAGTCATGCAAGAAAGTGTCAAAACCTTATTAAAATTAAGATATACCACATCTACCACATGCCCCCTGTCCACAAGGCTTCTTACCCTGTCAAATAAGCTATTAGTGTTTTGGAAACAATTTGTTCTGGATCAATCCATGCTGACTATTACTTATCATCTTATTATCTAGGAATCTTCAAATGGATCCCTTAATTATTTGCTCCACTGTCTGTCAAGACTCCTGCAGATGACTTTCCTGTACATGTCGCTGGAGGTCCCAGCAGAGCAGAAGAGAAGAATGTTCTGGAAAAGGAGAATTATTCTGAAAGAGGGCTGCTGGCTCCATAATTAAGTCTCCGCAGAGTCTCTGTTGGAGAGATTAGTTTTCAAAATGCTCAACAAAATGACTTTCCAGAGATACGTTGATTTGAACATTAATCCTTAGCCCCAGCGGAGCAATAGGAATGGAAATGGGGATTGGTATTGGCTGAAGGCTCCAGAGAAGAAATTAAGAACATAAGAAAAGCCAGACTGGGTGAGACTAAAGGTCCATCTAGCACAGTACCCTGTCTTTCATCAATGGCCAATGCTAAGTGCTTCAGAGGGAATTAACAGAACCGGTAATCATCAAGAGATCCATCCCCTGTCTCCCATTCCCAGGTTCTAGCAAATAGAGGCTCGGGACACCATCCCTGTTCATCCTAGCTAATGCCCATTGATGGAAATGTCTTCCTTGAATTTATCGAGGGTTTTCTTTTTGAACCCTGCTCTAGTCTTGGCCTTCACAAAATCCTCTGGTAAAGAGTTCCACAGGTTGACTGTGCATTCTGTCAAGAAATACTTCCTTCTCTTTGTTTTAAACCTGATGCCTATTAATTTCATTCGGTGACCACTAGTTTTTGTGTTATAAGAAGGAGTAAATAAGACTTCCTTATTTACTTTCTCCACCCCAGTCATCAATTTATAGACCTCTATCATATCTCCCCTTAGTCATCTCTTTTCCAAGGTGAAAGGCCCAGACTTCTTAATCTCTCCTCGTAGAGAAGCTGTTCTACACCCCTACTGCTTTTTGGTGCCCTTTTTAATCTTTTCCAATTCGAATATACCTTTTTGGAGATGGGGTGACCACATCTGCATGCAGTTTTCAAGACGTGGGTGTGCCTTGGAGTTATCTAGGTTTCAGAGTAACAGCCGTGTTAGTTTGTATTCGCAAAAAGAAAAGGAGTACTTGTGGCACCTCAGAGACTAACCAATTTATTGGAGCATCAGCTTTTGTGAGCTACAGCTCACTTCATCGGATAAATTGGTTAGTCTCTAAGGTGCCACAAGTACTCCTTTTCTTTTTGGATTTATCTAGAGGCAATAAGATATTTTCCGTCTTATAATGTTTTCCCAGCATTTGTCTTGCTGAATACTCCCTACTGAAAGACTCAAAGCCAGGGGAAGGCAGTCTCCATTGAATAGGGTGGGTGGTCTGTGGAGTTCAGGTTGAGATGATCTTTCTCGTGAAGAGCTAAACTTTCAAAGCACTCCAGAAGAAAATCGGCCTGTCCTGAAAGTTGCTCTGCCAATCAAGGAGTTGGGGTTCCAGTTAACCTTGCCGAAACCAAGCCATTTGGTGGCCACTTGTCTTTTCCTTCCAAAAACCTGGGTTGCTATCCCGCAAAGACTCACAAACACTCTTACTGTGGACCATGTGACTGGTCTTCTTCAAACCATAGGAAAACTTCCATTCTTAAATGGAAAAGCTGTCTGGTCTTTGCAGGAAAAGAGTCTTTGCTAAAACAGATAAACCAAGGAGGATCTCCACCAAGGTAAGGACGGCTCTCACAATGCTATGAACTGAAGCGCTTCAGTGGCTCCTATCACTCCAAGGCTTCGAAAAGGTGCAGCTTGAGAAGTACCTGGTGCTACCACTGATACAGGGATGAATCTCCTCCAGCGCAATTTTTAAACGAGAAGGGAGGAACAAAGAGAACCAGAGACTGATCTTATGATGCCGCAGAGGTTTTAATGCAAATGCAATTGGCAGTACAGAGTTACAGGAAGAAATAATACAGAGCAGAAAGAATGTATTTCCAGAGTTTCAAGGAGAGCTGCAACCGATCACAGGCCTCAATGGGATGTATTTAAGACACAATGTTCTTTTTGCATTGGTGCAGATGCAGAGGTTGACAAATGAGTCCCCATTGTAACCATTTTAAGTTTTTTGTTCTACCCCAATTGATGGGTAATGAGACAAAGCAAAAAAGAAGCAGGAATTATGCAGCATCTCCATTAGACATCTGTGGCAGCAAAGGTCAAAGCAAGACACCAGAGGTACGGATTGATGAAAAGGATAGAACATATATGGCCTAATTCTGCTTGACAGCAAGGTCTCTTTTTCCCACTCAGAAAGAGTCCTAAAGCGTAACATTAGAAATGCAGCATGGCTATCAGACCAAGGTGCTGAGCTCACACAGCTCCCACTGACTTCAAGAGGAGCCATGTTTACACAGCACTTCAGAGAGCCATGCCCAAAAGGTCAAGGGTAAATCGGGGTCTTGCTGTTCATTTCCAGGTTCTTCCTTCATCCACGGATGTTCCTGCTTGGTTTAGCATGGCCCACAGCTTCCACTGAGGTACCTATGGCAAGATACCCCAGAACCGCATATTCCCGCCCCGTAACCATAACCGCCCAGGTAACCGCCTAATCCCCCATAACCACAACTCCCGTAACCCCAAGGGCCACCGTAACCACCATAGCCCCCTAAACCATACCATCCTCCGTAACGGCCTCCATAGCCGTACAATCCCCCAGGACCGAAGGAGCCCCCGAAACCGGGTCCGACCACAGGTGCTCCTATGGCTCCCACTCCACTCTGTTGAGGGAAATTGCTGAGAATTGGTCCTGGGAGGGTCACGACCACCGGTGAGGGTCTGATCACCACTTCGGAGTCAGGGCACTGCCTAACGCATGGCACGTTGCAGCTGCCAGTGACTGGACTGGGCCGGGCCACCCCGCATTCTGGATAGCACAGGCCGGAGAAAGCCATCTTTCTGGGATGGAGGTAAACCTGTAACACACACCAAGGACTAGAGTAAAGAGAAGGTACAAGTGCCAGTGGATGAAAAGCTTCAAATCTCAGTTACTGTTGCAGCGAGGTCTTCCTGGGGCCTGAGAGAGAGAGAGAGAGGTAAGTTTCCTTAGTCCCTATGTTCATGGCCACGTATTTCTTCCTATATCCTCTTTCTACGCCTCTTGTCCACTCGCACTAAACTTCCCTCCCAACCGGCCCCTTTGAGCCCCTCTCAATGACGTTGTCTAAAAAACGCTGGCTGGAATAAGGGGAACTATTTCTATGCTGGACACCTAGGATTCTGTTGGACACCTAGGATTCTGTTGAGACATTTCTCAACGAGAAGATGGCTGGGATCATGGTAATTGCATCCCTTCGCTTGAGGACTTAAGTTCTGCATGCATAAGGACAAGCTGGGGTACATGCATGCATGCATAAGGACAAGCTGGGGTGCAATGGGTTTAGGTCCACTGACTTTCACGGACTGACATTAAATTACACCATCTGAGAAGAAGCACTTCCAATGGGTATTACTGCTCAGAAGAACATAGGAATTGCTAGATAGGATCACACCACTTGTCAGCTTAATCCATTCTCCTGTCTCCCAGAGTGAGGAGTAACAGCAGCATCAGCGTAAAGGAGAAGACCACTGAATTGGCCCTTTCTGGACTAACCTGAACAAGTTTCTTCCTAATCCAACTAAGTGAAAAATGGTAAGGGACTTCCTAAAGTTACCGAGAAGATGTAAATGCCCCATTTCTATTTCCAGTTAATAGGAATTATGTTTCCGAAATGCATATGTTGCTCCTGAATTCCCCGATCAGCTTCGAATCGTGAATCCTCTAGCACTTGCAAGTGAGTAACTGCACAACATAATAGTGGAAGAAAATCCTGATCTCTGATACAAATCACAGAGAGTAAGTGCAAGATTCAGTCCTAAATATAAATGGACCCTACTGTGACATCTCTATGGTTAGTAAGAGATTGAGTCGAAATGGACTTACCTAATTCACCGAGTAGATGAAGTCCGGAGAAGAGTACATAAGAGCGCTGTGTCTTGTGTGCTTTTATACAGTCCCTGGGACTGCCTGGAGGATCTGCCATGTCATTTGTGGAGGAGGTCCGAATTAGTTACAAAACAAACTTGATTGCCTTGCTATGTCCTGCTTTGGATGGAGCTCTTTTCCTCAAGGGTTGTGATGATTGGGCTAATCACAGCCTCAGTGGGCGTGACATGCACGTTGCACTCTTCATCTTTCTTTCATCTTAAAATTGTACAGGCCGACAGCGTTCCTCGTGTCATTCCACTGACTTCACGGGGGCTGCAGTGAGAATGAGCTTCAGGCTGTTTCTGAGTGGCATCAGTAGCACGACAGGCTCTGATGAAAGGAATCTAGTCTGGTCCTTTCCATTCATGCTGGTTGCAGTTAGGGGCATGGGGCAGTTCATTCTAAACCGGCTAGGAAGCTGGGAGCCACTTTTTTGCATTCTTTTGAACTAGTCTTAACTCTATTTGAATGGAAATGAAACAGCCCCGACTTGTGTGGCTTTAAATGATAACCTGATTCACAGAATGGTATGAAGGACCTTGGCCTCCGTTTCATTTATAACGACTCTCTTACTTATTGCACAGGTGTCTAATCCCCAGAACAATGTATTAGTGTTCCAAGAATACAGCACTTTTCATGTGTGAAACACCAGTGAGTATTTGAGCGGGGCTTTGAAATCTTGAGAGAACTTCCAGCTTCTCACCCTGACTCTCTCTGTTGGATAGGGCTAGAAACAGAGGCAGGTTGAGGTGAAGGTCACTTGGGGATCAGTGGCAGAATCTGAAATACACTTCTCATTCCTAATTCACTTCTCATTCCTCCTACCACAGGTAGAATGAGCCTCTGTAAGAGTTACTCCCAGGTCAGGGAGGTATCTGGAAGCCGTGGACGGTAAGTGTCTACCCAGGTTCAGGAAATAGAGTGTAGTATTGGCATGAAGAGTCCCAGCCATTGGGGTTCATTTCTGACTCTGCCAATCACTCCTCTCTGACCTCCAACTCAATGTGTCTCCAATGACCTGCGGGGTAAACAGGTATAATTATAACCCTCAGGGTGGATTGTTTGAGGCTTCCTCTGATCTAAGCGTTTCAAAGCACTTCACAA
This sequence comes from Eretmochelys imbricata, assembly GCF_965152235.1. Lineage (NCBI taxonomy): Eukaryota > Metazoa > Chordata > Testudines > Cheloniidae > Eretmochelys > Eretmochelys imbricata. The sequence continues at coordinate 356,803,469 of NC_135572.1, forward strand.
ATGCTCATCAAGTGTTATAGGGCCAAAGAACTGTATTTCTTATAGCAATCATAACTTTTTATTTGCCTTAGATGTTCCAAGCTTGAGGATTAGATTGACTTTAAAAATGCGTGTCAAGTTCTCAGATGTCCTTACGGTACTCAGCTCCTGATTTCTTTAGCGTCCGAAATTGGGGCTCTTAGATTTTCGTTACTGTTCCTTTGCATTTCCCTTTTAGATATATTGTAAAGTTGAAGGGTAGATGCTGAGCAAGTGAAAACAATGGGAATCTTCAGTTCCTGGATCTTGATCCATGAGTAGCCCAGAGCAGTGGGTCTTGTGAGGCACTTCAGCTAATTAATTGAAGGAAGAAGCACAAGAAAGATAGAGATAAGGAGAACTTCTTCAGTGGTCAGATTACTTTGGGATTAGATGCGATTAGTTGGCAGAATGATCCCAGAAATGTTATCTGGCCCATACCGTTTTCAGAGGAAAGACAGCTGCAGGATGTAAAGTGCTCCTCGCCCCATGTGGAATTTGAAACAAACTAATCGTCAAACACAGAGGAAAAAAATTCTATGAATGGAAGGAGTTCTCAAAGTTTGGTTTGTAACTAATTGGGCCTTCAGGAACAAAGGGCCTCTCAAGTCCTCCCCCAGCCTAAAAACCTGTCCAAAACCACTCATGACTCAGGGGTCTTCTATCAGCTTTATCTAATTCTCCAATGTGAACTAGGGAATCCTGTTCAACTCGCTCTCTCCGTAACCATTCAGGCGATGTGCTAAGGATCCTTTTATTTAAGGACAGTCTCTTGCACAGACACTCTGTGATTCTGAACAGTGGGAGGGGTTGGGGGCATTTGTTGTTTCCCCTCTTTCCTCCTCCCCCCATTCTTGAGTTGCAGACATTTATTTCTTCATAATTTAGAACAGGGGCATGCGGCCCATCAGGGTAATCTGCTGTCAGGCTGTGAGACATTTTGTTTACATTGACGCCCGCAGGCATGGTTCCCCGCAGCTCCCAGTGGCTGCAGTTCGCCTTTCCTTGGCAATGGAAGCTGCAGCTGTGTTTCCTCTTTCTCTTTCTTCTGAAAACTTGGTGGGACAACTACATTCCTTCAATCATTCTTCTAACTTCATAGGTGCTTCACTGGGATATCCAGAAGCCTTGAATGGGAACTGTCCAATGCAGTTCAGGAGCAATGGGAAGTATGGGGAGGAGTAGTCACAATGACTGGTTTTATTGCTGACTCTGCCACTTGCTCCCTGTGTAACCTTCATCTTAATATGGTCTCTCAACCATTTGTTGGTTTCTTTCTGAAAATCCTGTCTCTCTCTCCTCCTGCACCCCTTCAGAGAGAGCCCGCTCCCTGGAAGGTGGGTTGGGAACGCAACGGCCCACTGTGGAGTCCCAGACTCCCCGTGCCCTGGCCAGGGAGGAGTGGAGGAGCTGCGTATGGGAGAACCCCATCAATCGAATAATACAACCGGCTCCAAAGACAAGTCAGACAGCACCTATGGCTCTGCGCACACCTGCTCCGCACGTCTGCGGAGCCGCGGCCCAGAACCCCCGAGGAGGCTGCGCGGTGCAGGGCGCCTACCCCTGCTGGTGGCAGCAGCACAAATATCAAGGTGGCGCGTCTCGCTGCCCTTGGTAACAGCTATTCCTCAGCTGCAGGGAGCTGCTGCTGCTTTGCCGCCACCCCCAATCTCTGTCCCTGCTTTCTAGGCCGTCATGGCTGTAAAAAAATCTGCTAGTGGCCGCATTTCAGTAAGGCTGGATTAAAGGAACTTTACAAATGCACCTTAAGGTTTCTGATGTCAGACCAATACTCAGTGATGTTTCCTAGCCTCAGAATGTGGGGCTATTTGATTTTCATTCCAAAAAGTTTTACATTTCCATTTCTTTAACAAACGTTCCCTTGTAATGCTCAAGGGGCAGATCCTGAGCCACTGCACCTTAGTAGAGCTTGTGACAAAGCTCTGTCTTTGCCTCCGTGGGTCCCGCCTTTCCTGGTGGATTTCGCTAGCCTCAGAGACTCACTGTTACCCTCCACGTAACGCTTCTCTCTCTAGAGACAAGGGTCACAGTCTACTGAGCCATTTTCATCATAAGCCAGTGAGGGGGGTGAGGAGAAGTTATCTTTCCTTGCACACTCTGTGTTGTCTCCCAGTCTCAGTGATTAATCCGGGGGCAAAGGTGGTGGTGGGGGAGCCGGGCCCACCCACTACTCCGAGCTCCAGCCCAGGGACCCTAATAGTATCAGTTGTGGTAGCTGACCTTTTAGAAACATGACACGTACAATTTCCTGGGCTACTTCCCCCACAGCAGCCCTCACTTCCTCAAGCTCCACTTTACCCTCACCTCAGGGCCTCCTTCCTTGTGCCTGATATGGTGTGTACTACTCAGGCTCTCCAACAGCGCAACTTCCTCCCACAGCTCCTGACATGCACACCCACCTGACTGACTGGGAGGCTTTTAATTAGTTTCAGCCATCCCCTGATTGGCTTCAGGTATCCCAATCAACCTAGCATTCTCCTTGCCTTCTGGAAAGTTCTTAATTGGCCCCAGGTGTTTTAACTGACCTGGAACAGCTTCCATTTCACTTATCCTGGTAGCAGGGATCTGTTTAGACTGAAGCTAATATATCTATCTCCCACTACTTTTCTATAGCCATCTGGCCTTGCCCCGTCACAAGCTCCATAGACATCATTGACTTCTGTGCCTTAAAACTCCTTCCATTCACAGAATTTTTTTCCTCTGTGTTTGACGATTACTTTGTTCCTAATTCCACATGGGGCGAGGAGCACATTACATCCTGCAGCTCTCTTTCCTCTGAAAACTGTATGGCCCAGATAACATTTCTGGGATCATTCTGCCAACTAAACGCATCTAATCCCAAAGCAATGTGACCGTTGAAGTTCTCCTTATCTCTGTCTTCCTTGTGCTTGTTCTTTAACTTTATTAGCTGAAGTGCCTCACAAGTCCCAGTGCTCTGGGCTACTCATGGATCAAGATGCAGGAACTGATGTTTCCCATTGATTTCACTGGCTCAGCATCTACCCTTCAACTTTACAGTATATCTAAAAGGGAAATGCAAAGGAACAGAAACGAAAATCAAAGAGCCCCAATTTCGGAGGCTAAAGAAATCAGGAGCTGAGCACCGGAATGACATCTGGGAACTTGACACACATTTTTAAAGTCAATCTAATCCTCAAGCTTGGAACATCTAAGGCTAATAATAAGTTATGATTGCTATGATGAATACAGTTCTTTGGCCCTATAACACTTGATGTGCGTTTGTGACGTGCTTTGAAATGCTTAGATCAGAGGAAGCCTCAGACAATCCACCCTGAGGGTTATAATTATACCTGTTTACCCCGCAGGTCAACCGAGACACATTCATTTGGAGGTGAGACAGGAACGATTGGCAGAGTCAGAAATAAACCCCGATGGTTGGGACGACTCATGCCAATGTTACCCTCTATTTCCTGAACCTGTCTGGATACTTACCGTTCATGGCTTCCAGATACCTCCCTGACCTGGGAGTAACTCTTACAGAGGCTCATTCTGGATATTTTTCTATTTTGTTTTGATAATTTTAGGAGGAACTTTTGGGTGAAAGATCTTCTCATCTACATGTGAACAATGATCAACCATGAAAACTCTTCCAATGCCCTTTAACTCTTTTTATTTGAAGGGGTTGGCTCAGTGGTGGATATATACACTTCAGCAGACATAAATTGTCTTGTCACAAAATTTTTCCCATTCTGAATTCTTTATTGAGGTTTTTCTCTTTCCGTACACATTAAAAAATTTCAAAAGTACACACTTACAATTCCTTTGCACCATTCTTATCCTCAGGTATAAAGAAGGCCATGTGGCAGACATAACCTGTGCTGTACCTCATTTCACAAACCAGAAAGAATTCATTACCGTTGCGTGACTCTGACCCACTACAGAGATGTATTTCTAAGAAAAGAAAAAGTAGTACACACGGGGCATGTGGTGACTTCATCCTGACAGGTGGTTTGACTTAAAGCAAGTTTGTGATGGTTGAATTACATATGGAGATTTCCAAGGCCACCGCACTCGTGGAGAAAATTGAAACGGACAGACATGTAATTCCTATGGAGAAGTATTATCCTCATGTTTAAGAAGACACAGTGAAAGTGGATCAGAACATTAGCCATTTTCTTTAATTGTTGGTGCTTAGATCCAAGGATACAAACATTTTTAACCCAACATGTTACTAAGCTTGTCTTGGAACAGAGTGTAACAGTGATCAACCTTGGGCTCAGCCTGTGGTAGGATGCGTCAGAAGTATTAGGGTGTATTTCTGTTTCTGCCGCTGAGCCCCATGTGACCTTCACCTCAATGTGCCTCTGTTTCTAGGCCTATGAAACAAAGAGAGTCAGGGTGTTAAGGCTGAAAGTTCTTCAGGGTGCTTCAAACACAAGATTTCAAAGCCCCTCATGAAAACGCACTGGTGTTTCACACATGGAAAGGGTAGTATTCTCAGCATATTAATAAATTGTTGTGGGGATTACACAACTCCGCATTGATTAACAGAGTCATGATAAAAAAAATGGAGGTCAAAGTCACTAGTATCCTTCTGTGAATCAGATTATCACTTAAAGCCACCCAATTTGGGGCTGTTTCATTTTCATTGAAAGAGAGTTTTGCATTTGGTATTGTGATGGGGCAAGGCCTGCTGGCTATAGAAAAGTAGTGGGAGATAGATATATTAGCTTCAGTCTAAACAAATCCCTGGTACTAAAATCAGTGAAATGGCAGCTGCTCCAAGTCAATTAAGACACCTGGGTCCAATGACGAGCTTTCCAGAAGGCAGGGAGGACGCTAGGTTGATTGGGACACCTGAAGCCAATCAGGGGCTGGCTGAAACTAGTTAAATGCCTCCCAGTCAGTCAGGTGGGTGCACATGTCAGGAGCTGTGGGAGGAAGCTGCGCTGTTGGAGATACTGAGTCGTACACACCATATCAGGCACAAGGAAGGAGGTCCTGACATAAGTGGGAGGTGGTGCCTGAGGAAGTGGGGGCTGTTGTGGGGAAGAAGCCCAAGGAATTGTACGTGTCATGTTTCTGAAAGGTTAGCTACTATAGCTAATAGTATTAGGGTCCCTTGGCTGGAGCCAGGAGCAGAGGGTGGGCCCAGGCTCCTCCCCTTTGCCCCCCTAATTAATGACTCAGACTGGGAGACAACAGAGGCTGTGCAAGGGAGGATAGCTGCACCTCACCTCCCTCGCTGGCTTATGTTGAAAATGGCTCAGTAGACTGTGACTCTTGTCGCTAGAAAGAGAAAGGTTATGTGGAGGGTCAGAGTGAACCTCTGAGGCGAGCAAAATCCACCAGGGAAAGTGGGATCCACGGAGGCAAGGACAGAGCTTTCTCACAGTATTTTTACAAAGATTTGTATTGGAAAATGCAGGTGCTCTCTTGGTGTAAATAAGCACGGCTGATTCAACTTCAAAGAGCTTCAAGTGGTTGCTTGAAATCAAAGGAAGATATTTCTGCCTTCCTCCCTGCACATGGGACCCACTCTTCAGGACACATTTTACACTTGAAACAACATTCTGGTTCTGGCAGGAATGTTTTCTGCAACATGCCCTGTAGTTGGTCAGATTTTATCTCAAATCTCATCACACAGCTGTCTCCTCCTTCTCCAAGAATACATGATTTTCGTCTCTCCTGGTCTTGTTGCTGGTCTCAGTCAGCTGAATTGTTTTACAACACCTCAACTGCCCATGCCCCTAACCATGACCAGCATGAATGGAAAGGGCCAGACTAGATTCCTTTCATCAGAGCCTGTCGTGCTACTGATGCCACTCAGAAGCAGCTTGAAGTTCCTTCTCATTGCAGCCCCCATGAAGTCAGTGGAATGAGACAAGGAACGCAGTTGGCCGAAACAATTTTAAGATGAAAGAAAGATGAAGAGTGCAACGTGGATGTCACACCCACTGAGGCTGCGATTAGCCCAATCATCACAACCCCTGAAGAAAAGAGCTCCAAAGGAGGACATAGCAAGGCAATCAAGTTTGTTTTGTAACTAATTCGGACCTCCTCCACAAATAACATGGCAGATCCTCCAGGCAGTCCCAGGGACTGTATAAAAGCACACAAGACTCAGCGCTCTTCTAAATGCTTCTCCGGACTTCATCTCCTCAGCGAATTATGTAATTCCATTTTGATCCAATCTCTTACTAACCATAGAGATGTCACAGTAGGGTCCATTTATATTTAGGACTGAATCTTGCACTTACTCCTTGTGATTTTTGATCAGCGATCAGGATTTCCTTCCACTATTATGTTATGCAGTTACTCACTTTCAGGTGCTAGAGGATTCACGATTCGAAGCTGATTGGGGAATTTAGGAGCAACATATGCATTTGGGAAACATAATTCCTGTTAACTGGAAATAGAATTGGGGCATTTACATCTTCTCGGTAACTTTAGGAAGTCCCTTACCATTTTTCACTTAGTTGGATTAGGAAGAAACTTGTTCAGGTTAATCCAGAAAGAGCCATTTGAATGGTCTTCTCCTTTACGCTGATGCTGCTGTTACTCCTCACTGTTGGAGACAGGAGAATGGATGAAGCTGATAAGTGGTGTGATCCAATCTATCAATTCCTATGTTCTTCTGAGCAGTAATACCCATTGGAGGTGCTTCTTCTCGGATGGTGTTATTTACTGTCACTCCATGGAAGTCAGTGGACCTAAACCCATTGTACCCCAGCTTGTCCTTTGTGATTACTTTGGAGAAAAGCCAAGTCTCTGTTTCTTCATCAGCAAAGCACTACACTGTGATACCGGACTCAACTGAGTTGCAATACAGAGGTGAAATCCTCAAACGAAGGGATTCAGTTTCCATGAAACCATCCATGTTCTCTATGAGAAATGTCTCAAATGAACACAGAATCATAGGTGTCCAGCGTAGAAATAGTTCCCCTTATTCCAGTCGGTGTTTTTTAGACAAAGTCATTGAGAGGGGCTCAAAGGGACCGGCTGGGAGGGAAGTTTAGTGCGAGTGGACAAGAGGTGTAGAAAGAGGATATAGGAAGAAATACGTGGCCATGAACATAGGGACGGAGGAAACTTACCTCTCTCTCTCTCGGGCCCCAGGAAGACCTCGGACCCGGTTTTGGGGGCTCCTTCAGTCCTGGGGGATTGTACTGCTATGGAGGCCGTCACGGAGGATGGTATGGTTTAGGGGGCTATGGTGGTTAAGGTGGCCCTTGGGGTTACGGAAGATGTGGTTATGGGGGATTAGGCGGTTATCTGTGCGGTTATGGTTACGGGGGAGGGCGGAATATGCGGTTCTGGGGTATCTTGCCATAGGTACCTCAGTGGAAGCTGTGGGCCATGTTAAAGCCAGCAGGAACATCCGTGGATGAAGGAAGAGCCAGGAAATGAACAGCAAGATCCAGATTCACCGCTGACTTTTTGGGCATGGCTTTCAGAAGTGCTGTGCAAACATGGCTCTACTTGAAGTCAGTGGGAGCTGTGTGTGCTCAGCACCTTAGTCTGAGAGCCATGCTGCATTTCTAATGTTAAGCTTTAGGACTTTTCTGAGTGGGAAAAGGAGACCTTGCTGTCAAGCAGAATTAGGCGATATATGTTCTATCCTTTTCATCAATCCATACCTCCGGTGTCTTGCTTTGACCTTTGCTGCTGCAGATGTCTAATGGAGAAGCTGCATAGTTCCTGCTTCTCTTTTGCTTTGTCTCATTACACATGGATTGGGGTAAAACAATAAACTTAAATTGGTTGTGAAGGAGACTCGTTTGTCAACTTCTGCAGCTGCACCAGTGCAAGAAGAACATTGTGTCTGAAATACATCCCATTGAGGCCTTTGATCAGTCGCAGCTCTCCTTGAATCACTGGAAATACATTAAAAAGAAAAGGAGTACTTGTGGCACCTTAGAGACTAACCAATTTATTTGAGCATGAGTTTTCGTGAGCTGCAGCTCACTTCATCGGATGAAGTGAGCTGTAGCTCACGAAAGCTCATGCTCAAATAAATTGGTTAGTCTCTAAGGTGCCACAAGTACTCCTTTTCTTTTTGCGAATACAGACTAATACGGCTGTTACTCTGAAACCTGGAAATACATTCTTTCTGCTCTGTACTATTTCTTCCTGTAACTTGGTACTACCAATTGCATTTTCATTAAAACCTATGCTGCATCATAAGATCAGTCTCTGGTTCTCTTTGTTCCTCCCTCCTCGTTTAAAAATCGCGCTGGAGGAGATTCATCCCTTTATCAGCGGCAGCACCAGGTGCTTCTCAAGTTGCACCTTTTCAAAGCCATGGAGTGATCGGAACCATTGAAGCACTTCAGTTCACAGCATTATGAGAGTCGTCCTTACCTTGGTGGAGTTCCTCCTTGGTTTATGTGTTTTAGCAAAGACTCTTTTCCTGCAAAGACCAGACAGCTTTTCCATTTAAGAATGGTAGTTTTCCTATGGTTTGAAGAAGACCAGTCACATGGTCCACAGTAAGAGTGTTTGTGAGTCTTTTCGGGACAATGACCCAGGTTTTCGGAAGGAAAAGCCAAGTGGCCACCAAATGGCTTGATTAAGGCAAGGTTAACTGGAGCCCCAACTCCTTGAATGGCAGAGCAATGTTTTCAGGAGAAGGATAATTTTGCTTCTGGAATGCTTTGAAGTTTAGGTCTTCACGAGAAAGGTCTTCTCAACCTGAACTCCACAGGCCACCCACCCTATTCAATGGAGCCTGCCTTCCCTGGCTTTGGGTGTTTCAATAGGGATTATTCATAGAGACAAATGCTGGGAAAACTTTGGTAACCTGGCCATTTGTTATGGGTACTATATAAGACAGAATATATCGTATTGCCTCTAGATAAATCTATCCATCCTTAAGCAGTTTACAAAAAAACCCACTAAACACTAAACCCACTAAACTCCTCTCCGTGTGTAAATCTGCAGTGTTCCGCTGGCTTCACACTGGAGCTGCACTAAGTTAGATCAGACGAGGCGCTGCACGTATAATTACTTCTGCACACGAGAACATAATTGCCAGGCTGCAAAAGACGAGAACAACCAGTCTTCCCATAGCAGGACACCATGGGGAAGACAGACCAAGCCCAAGCCCAGCCAGCCAGCTCCATGACAGAAATGAAGGGAGGAGATAGGGGATCTTAGAGTTCCCAGGAGGGAAGGGTCAGCCCTCTCCCATCCGAGATCCCGGTGCCAAGATGGAGGGATGCCCTTAACCCCGGCCGAGATCTAACTATGGAAGAAAGGAATTTCTTCCTCCAGATGAAGTGCTTGGAGGTCGAACCAGAGGAGAGGAGAGGAGAGGAGAGGAGAGGAGAGGAGAGGAGAGGAGAGGAGAGGAGTGCTTGAAGGTGAAGCGCCTGGAGGCAGAAGCGGAGGCGAAGCGCTTGGAAGTGGAAGAGAGGAAAGAGGCAAAGCGCTTGGAGGGAGAAATGGAGCCGAAGTGTTTAGAGCTGGAAAAGGCTAAGCTGGGTTAACCAGGTAGCCCTCACAGTCCTTCTCCAGGTACCGCTTCCCATTCCAAGAAATTCCCCACATACAAGCTAGGTGATGATACAGAAGCCTTCTTAGAAAATTTTGAGAGGGCCTGCCTTGGGACTCTTTGGTTTTTGTTACTGTACCTTTGCATTTCCCTTTTATACATATTTTCCAGTTGAAGGGAAGATGCTGAGCCAGTGAAATCAATGGGAAACATGAGCTACTAAGGCGAACTTCTTCTTCCATGATCACATTGCTGTGGGATTCGACATGATTAAATTACAAGACTGACCAACCTACAGAAGTGTGCAAGACTCTTCTCTGAGAGAAAGCTTTTCAGCCATTCTTAGAATGATTTTTCAAGTGCAAAGTACGCCTCCAACAGGTTTGGTTCTGACCTGAGCAGCGTAAAACGCCTTAGCTCAGTTTTAAGGCACAGAAGACAGTGAAGTCTATGGAGCTCTACTAATGTTCAGTGGCTCAGCATCTGACCATTGAGTATTTCAAGGAAATGTTTTTTAAAGAAATGGAAATGTAAAACTTTTTGGAATGAAAATCAAATAGCCCCAAATTCTGAGGCTAGGAATCATCACTGAGTGTTGGTATGACAACAGAAACCTTAACGTGCATTTGAAAAGTTCATTTGATCCAGCGTTACTCAGGGACTCTGGGCTGCCCCTCTGGAGACATGTGGGGCAGGTGTGCGCACAACCAGAGGTGCTGTCTGTCTTGTCTGTGGTGTCGGTTGTTGTCAAGTTTCTTTCCCCACTCTGAACTCTAGGATACAGACATGGGGACCTGCATGAAAACCTTCTAAGCTTACTTTTACCAGCTTAGGTTAAAACTTCCCCAAGGTACAAACTATTTTACCCTTTGCCCTTGAACTTCCCCTGCCACCACCAAACGTTTATCTGGGTTTATTTTTATTAGGAAAGCATCGTTTGGAAACGTCTTTCCCCCCAAAATCCGCCCAACCCTTGCACCCCACTTCTTGGGGAAGGTTTGGTAAAAATTCTTACCAATTTGCATAGGTGACCACAGACCCAAACCCTTGGATCTAAGAACAATGAAAAAAACATTCAGTTCTTGAAAGGAAACATTTTAATAGAAGAAACAGTAAAAGCATTCAATTTTCTTCCAAGAAGACTTTTAATAGAAGTAAAGGAATCACCTCTGTAAAATCAGGATGGTAGATACCTTACAGAGTAATTAGATTCAAAACATAGAGAATCCCTCTAGACAAAACCTTAAGTTACAAAAAAGACACACAGTCAGGAATATTCATTCTATTCAGCACAGCTCTTTTCTCAGCCATTTAAAGAAATCATAATCTAACACATACCTAGCTAGATTATTTACTAAATTCTAAGACTCCATTCCTGTTCTGTCCCCGGCAAAAGCATCACACAGACAGACCCAGACCTTTTGTTTTTCTCCCTCCTCCGAGCTTTTGAAAGTACCTTGTCTCCTCATTGGTCATTTTGGTCAGGTGCCAGCGAGGTTACCTTCAGCTTCTTAACCCTTTACAGGTAAAAGGATTTTTCCTCTGGCCAGGAGGGATTTTAAAGGTGATTACCCTTCCCTTTATATTTATGACAGTTGTAGTATTCGATCGATGTGGCTCTCCCATGTACAGCTCCCCCACTCCCACCTGGCCAGAACACGGTTGAGAAAGCCCTTTAATTCTAATCCACAATTTGGGGGCATATAATCCAAGGAAAAAATTCTACTATAAAAATAATACATCCCTATGCAGACACACAACTTTAATGAGCCTCAAATACTTTGAAGTCCTGTGATTTCAGGAAGCCTGTGATTCTCGAGCAGAATATCACTATTCGATCTGGTTGATGTGGAGATGAACAAGCACACTGAGGCGAAGGTTACCCAGGGAGCGAGTGGCAGAGTCAGCAATAAAACCAGTCACAGTGATTACTCACCCCCTGCTCACTACTGCTCCTGAACTGCATTGGATGGTTTTCATTCAGGCTTCCGAATATCCCACTGCACCATCAGTGTAGTCAGTAGAATGATCCCAGCAATGTAGCTGACTCAGACAGTTTTGAGAGGAAAGAGCTGCAGGGTGTAATGTGCACCTCACCCCATGTGGAGTTAGGAACAAACTCATCATCAAAACTACGGAGGAAAAAAATTCCATGATTGGAAGGAGTTCTCAAAGTTTGGTTTGTAACTAATTGGGTCTTCAGGAACAAAGGGCCTTTCAAGTCCTTCCGCAGCTGAAAAAACTGTCTAAAAACACTCATGACTCAGGGGTCTTCTATCAGCTTTATCTAATTCTCCAATGTGAACTAGAGAATCCTGTTCAACTCGCTCTCTCCATAACCATTCAGACGATGCGCTAGGGATCCTTTTATTTTAGGACTGCCTCTTACACAGACACTCGGTGATTCTGATCAGTGGGAAGAGTTTGAGGGTTTTGTTGTCCATCTCCGTCCCCGTCCATCCCCCTCCCCTCCGCATTATTGAGTTTCAGGAGTTGGTTTCTTCATGGTTTAGACGTTCAGCCCTGGATTTTCAGAGCAAGACATGGATTTGGGACACGAGAGCCTTTTGAATTTAGTAGGAACTTGGGCATTCAAATCCCTTCGGGAGCTCTGACAAATCTCACCCCCAATTTTGCATTTCGGGTTGAGGAAGAAAGTCTCTAAATTTCCTCCGTAAAGGACTAATTCATTATTCTTCCGCTGCCTTCTGAAGCAGCTGGTAAGTGATACCCATTAAGACAGGATACTGGCTCTGATGGGCCACTTGTCTCTTGCAGCCTGGCAATTACTACATTCTCATGTGCAGAAGTAATTCTAGGTGCAGAGCTTCATCTGTGGATTAATGTAGATTTACAGCAGGGGAGGACATGGTGGTTTGTGTTTTGTTTTGAGTAAAAAATCCACCACTTTTGTTTAGTCATCAGCAAGTGTTGGTGACTTGCTAAGGTTTACAAACCAAAGAACCGCATTGTGATGCTGGATTGAATTCATTTGTAAGTAGAGGTTACATCCTGGTAAGGAAACTGGCATTATTAATGCTATCCCAGCCATGTTCTGCGTGATATTTGTTTTAATGGACTGGAAATCACAACCATTAACGATACAAATTTGACATATTTATATGTCTTAGTGACAGTATTCTTCAGGACAAAGAGAATCAAAAGGATTCAAAAGACCTTGTTGAATCTTTCTTTCTTTCTTTCTTTCTTTCTTTCTTTCTTTCTTTCTTTCTTTCTTTCTTTCTTTCTTTCTTTCTTTCTTTCTTTCTTTCTTTCAATTTTTTATTCCACTGACCCATGTACCTTCAGTTTTGTGTTGCCTGCTGTGTGTTTCCAATTTATCTCCACAGCAGAAAGACGTCTTGATTCACGAACATGTGCAGTGACATTCCACAAAGCTGGTGTAACAGCGACAAGAAGCCAGACGTAAGGCAGTGCCCTGACTCCACAGTGCTGATCCAACCCCCACCGGCTGTTGTGACCTTCCCAGGAGCAATGTTCAGCTCTTTCCCAGAAAAGCAGAGTGGGAACCTCAGGAGCAGCTGACATCAGAGGTGTTGATGGTGGCGCATGTAGTGATAAAGGCTTATAAGGTTATGGGTGGATGCGAGGGTTATGGGTGATCCTGTGGTAATGGGAGATTATCCGGTTATGGGGGCCCATGCAGTTAGTAGGGGCTTTATGGTTATAGGGGCCCATATGGTGGTGGGGGATTATATGGTCACAGGGGTGCAAATGGTGGTAGGGGAATGCAGAGTTAGGTAGCAATAGGGCCATTGGGATCTTAATAGAAACTGTGGGCCATGTTAATCCCAGCAGGCATATCCATGGGAAAAGAAAGAGCCATGAAATGAAAGGCATGATACGGATTCACATCTGAGCTGATAGGCCTGCCACGTGTGTGAAGTAGATCGAACTCTGGCAATGATATAGAGTCTTGTGCTTCAGGGTATCGTCCATTAATGGAAGTAGATGTGATTGATGGGGGAGAGTGAAAAAGTTATTCGATGGGCAGGGATCCCACACCTGTGTTCTACTGGGTTTCTTGCACCTCCCTGCGAAGTCTCTAGCACTGCCCACTGTGGGAGAGAGGCCTGATCTTCTGTACCAATGCCTATGTTCTTCCATTCCAAGGAGCGGTACATAAGCATTGTCTGATATAGAAGACTAGAGCTGGATCGCTCATAAACCAAACCCAGAGGCAGACCGCTAAATCTCCCTTCACCACCTGAATATTTTATCATGTTCTGAAAGAGGTAGGCAGGTCAGGATACATTTTTCCTTTTGTGTTGTCAGATCCCAAACCTGATTAGTGGAGTAGGGTCGTCTTCTGGGAATGGGGAGCCCCCACTATCTTGAGGAACTCCATGGTGGGAAATGCAGTTCCTGCAATATGAAGTCATGGTACATAAAGGGACTTGGAGTGAAGAATCATCGAAGCGTAGTGCTGGAAGGGACCTCCAGAGGTCTTCTAGTCCAGTCCCCTGCACTCAAGGCACGACTAAGTATTCTCTAGACCATCTATGAATGGTGTTTGTCTAACCTGCTCTTGAAAATCTCTACTGTTGAAGATTCCACTGCCTTTCTGGGCAATTGTTTCCAGCGCTTAGCTGCTCTGCCACTTAGGACATTTTTCCTATGTCTGACTTAAACTGCCCTGGCTGCAATTTAAGCCCATTGCTCCTTGTCCTATCCTCAGAGGTTAAGGAGAGCTATTTTTCTCCCTCCTCCTTGTTATGACCTTTTATGTACTTGAACACTGTTATCCTACCCGCTCACAGCCTTCTCGTCACGCTAAACAAACCCATTTTTTTCAATCTTCCCTCATAGATCGTGTATTCAAGACCTTTAATCACTGTATTTGCTCTTCTCTGGACTTGTTTCCAATGTGTGAACATTTTTCCTGAAATGTGCCTCCCAGAGCTGGACACAAGACTCCAGTTGAGTCCTAATCAATGAGAAGTAGAACAGAAGAATGACGTCTCGTGTCTTGCTTACAATACTTCTGCTCATACATCCGAGAATGATGTCTGCTATTTTTGCAACAGTGACACACTGTTCCCTCATATTTAGCTTCTGATCCACTTTGATCCGCAGAACCCTTTCCAGACTACTGCTTCCTAGGCAGTCATTTTCCATTTTGTATGTGTGCAACTGATTGTTCCTTCCTAAATGGAATAGTCTGCATTTGTCCTTATTGAATTTCCTCCTATTTACTTCACATCATTTCTCCAGTTTGTCCAGCTCATTTTGAATTTTAAGGCTCTTCTCCATAACACTTGCAACCCCTGCCAGGCTAGTATCATCTGCAAACTTTATGAGTGTCATAATCTAAATCATTGATGAAGATATTGAACAGAATCGAACCCAGAACTGATCCCCGCGGGAGCCATTTTGTAATATCCATCCAGCTTAAGTGTGGACCTCAATAACTAATCTCTGGGAATGGTTTACCAACCAGTTATGCACCACCTTTTAGTAGCGCCATCTTGGTTATATTTCGCTCGCATGTTTATGAGAAAGTCATGCAAGAAAGTGTCAAAACCTTATTAAAATTAAGATATACCACATCTACCACATGCCCCCGATCCACAAGGCTTCTTGCCCTGTCAAATAAGCTATTAGTGTTTTGGAAACAATTTGTTCTGGATCAATCCATGCTGACTATTACTTATCATCTTATTATCTAGGAATCTTCAAATGGATCCCTTAATTATTTGCTCCACTGTCTGTCAAGACTCCTGCAGATGACTTTGCTGTACATGTCGCTGGAGGTCCCAGAAGAGCAGAAGATTAGAATGTTCTGGAAAAGGAGAATTATTCTGAAAGAGGGCTGCTGGCTCCATAATTAAGTCTCCGCAGAGTCTCTGTTGGAGAGTTTAGTTTTCAAAATGCTGAACAAAATAAAATGCCAGAGATACATAGGTTTGAACATTCATCCTTAGCCCCTGGCGGAGCAATAGGAATGGAAACGGGGATTGGTATTGGCTGAGGGCTCCAGAGAAGAAATTAAGAACATAAGAAAAGCCAAACTGGGTGAGAGCAAAGGTCCACCTGGATATTCTATGATTCTATGATTCTATGATTCCATCTAGCCCAGTACCCTGTCTTTCATCATTGGCCAATGCTAAGTGCTTCAGAGGGAATGAACAGAACTGGTAATCATCAAGAGATCCATCCCCTGTCTCCCATTCCCAGGTTCTAGAAAATAGAGGCTAGGGACAACATCCCTGTTCATACTGGCTAATATCCATTGATGGACATGTCTTCCTTGAATTTATCGAGGGTTTTCTTTTTGAACCCTGCTCAAGTCTTGGCCTTCACAAAATCCTCTGGTAAAGAGTTCCACAGTTTGACTGTGCATTCTGTCAAGAAATACTTCCTTCTCTTTGTTTTAAACCTGATGACTATTAATTTCATTCGGTGACCACTAGTTTTTGTGTTATAAGAAGGAGTAAATAAGACTTCCTTATTTACTTTCTCCACCCCAGTCATCAATTTATAGACCTCCATCATATCTCCCCTTAGTCATCTCTTTTCCAAGGTGAAAGGCCCAGTCTTCTTAATCTCTCCTCGTAGAGAAGCTGTTCTACCCCCCTACTGCTTTTTGGTGCCCTTTTTAATCTTTTCCAATTCGAATATACCTTTTTGGAGATGGGGTGACCGCATCTGCATGCAGTATTCAAGACGTGGGTGTGCCTTGGAGTTATCTAGGTTTTAGAGTAACAGCCGTTTTAGTCTGTATTCGCAAAAAGAAAAGGAGTACTTGTGGCACCTCAGAGACTAACCAATTTATTGGAGCATCAGCTTTCGTGAGCTACAGCTCACTTCATCGGATAAATTGGTTAGTCTCCAAGGTGCCACAAGTACTCCTTTTCTTTTTGGATTTATCTAGAGGCAGTAAGATATTTTCCGTCTTATAATGTTTTCCCAGCATTTGTGCAGATGAATAATCCCTACTGAAAGACTCAAAGCCAGGGGAAGGCAGTCTCCATTGAATAGGGTAGGTGGTCTGTGGAGTTCAGGTTGAGAAGACCTTTCTCGTGAAGAGCTAAACTTTCAAAGCACTCCAGAAGAAAATCAGCCTGTCCTGAAAGTTGCTCTGCCAATCAAGGAGTTGGGGTTCCAGTTAACCTTGCCTTAACCAAGGCACTTGGTGGCCACTTGTCTTTTCCTTCCAAAAACCTGGGTGGCTATCCCGCAAAGACTCACAAACACTCTTACTGTGGACCATGTGACTGGTCTTCTTCAAACCATAGGAAAACTTCCATTCTTAAATGGAAAAGCTGTCTGGTCTTTGCAGGAAAAGAGTCTTTGCTAAAACAGATAAACCAAGGAGGAACTCCACCAAGGTAAGGACGGCTCTCACAATGCTATGAACTGAAGCGCTTCAGTGGCTCCTATCACTCCAAGGCTTCGAAAAGGTGCAGCTTGAGAAGTACCTGGTGCTACCACTGATACAGGGAGGAATCTCCTCCAGCGCGATTTTTAAACGAGGAGGGAGGAACAAAGAGAACCAGAGACTGATCTTATGATGCCGCATAGGTTTTAATGCAAATGCAATTGGCAGTACAGAATTACAGGAAGAAATAATACAGAGCAGAAAGAATGTATTTCCAGAGTTTCAAGGAGAGCTGCAACCGATCACAGGCCTCAATGGGATATATTTCAGACACAATGTTCTTTTTGCATTGGTGCAGAGGTTGACAAATGAGTCCCCATTGTAACCATTTTAAGTTTTTTGTTCTACCCCAATCGATGGGTAATGAGACAAAGCAAAAAAGAAGCAGGAATTATGCAGCATCTCCATTAGACATCTGTGGCAGCAAAGGTCAAAGCAAGACACCAGAGGTACGGATTGATGAAAAGGATAGAACATATATGGCCTAATTCTGCTTGACAGCAAGGTCTCTTTTTCCCACTCAGAAAGAGTCCTAAAGCGTAACTTTAGAAATGAAGCATGGCTCTCAGACCAAGGTGCTGAGCGCACACAGCTCCCACTGACTTCAAGCGGAGCCATGTTTACACAGCACTTCAGAAAGCCATGCCCAAAAGGTCAGCGGTGAATCTGGATCTTCCTGTTCATTTCCAGGTTCTTCCTTCATCCACGGATGTTCCTGCTCGGTTTAGCATGGCCCACAGCTTCCACTGAGGTACCTATGGCAAGATACCCCAGAACCGCATATTCCCCCTCCGTAACCATAACCGCCCAGGTAACCGCCTAATCCCCCATAACCACATCTCCCGTAACCCCAAGGGCCACCGTAACCACCATAGCCGCCTAAACCATACCATCCTCCGTAACGGCCTCCATAGCCGTACAATCCCCCAGGACCGAAGGAGCCCCCGAAACCAGGTCCGACCACAGGTGCTCCTATGGCTCCCACTCCACTCTGTTGAGGGAAATTGCTGAGAATTGGTCCCGGGAGGGTCACGACCACCGGTGAGGGTCTGATCACCACTTCGGAGTCAGGGCACTGCCGAACGCATGGCATGTTGCAGCTGCCAGTGACTGGACTTGGCCGGGCCACCCCGCATTCTGGATAGCACAGGCCGGAGAAAGTCATCTTTCTGGGATGGAGGTAAACCTGTAACACACACCAAGGACTAGAGTAAAGAGAAGGTGCCAGTGGATGAAAAGCTTCAAATCTCAGTTACTATTGCAGCGAGGTCTTCCTGGGGCCCGAGAGAGAGAGAGAGAGGTAAGTTTCCTTAGTCCCTATGTTCATGGCCACCTGTTTCTTCCTATATCCTCTTTCTACGCCTCTTGTCCACTCGCACTAAACTTCCGTCCCAACCGGCCCCTTTGAGCACCTCCCAATGACGTTGTCTAAAAAACGCTGGCTGGATTAAGGGGAATTATTTCTATGCTGGACACCTAGGATTCTGTGTTCATTTGAGACATTTCTCAAAGAGAAGATGGCTGGGATCATGGTAATTGCATCCCTTCGCTTGAGGACTTAAGTTCTGCATGCAAACCAGCTGAGTCCGGTATCACAGTGTCGTTTGTTGCTGATGAAGAAACAGAGACTTTGCTTTTCTCCAAAGAAATCACTAAGGACAAGCTGGGGTACAATGGGTTTAGGTCCACTGACTTTCACGGAGTGACATTAAATTACACCATCTGAGAAGAAGCACTTCCAATGGGTATTACTGCTCAGAAGAACATAGGAATTGCTAGATAGGATCACACCACTTGTCAGCTTAATCCATTCTCCTGTCTCCCAGAGTGAGGAGTAACAGCATCATCAGCGTAAAGGAGAAGACCACTGAATTGGCCCTTTCTGGACTAACCTGAACAAGTTTCTTCCTAATCCAACTAAGTGAAAAATGGCGAAGGGACTTCCTAAAGTTACCGAGAAGATGTAAATGCCCCATTTCTATTTCCAGTTAATAGGAATTATGTTTCCGAAATGCATATGTTGCTCCTGAATTCCCCGATCAGCTTCGAATCGTGAATCCTCTAGCACCTGCAAGTGAGTAACTGCACAACATAATTGTGGAAGAAAATCCTGATCTCTGATAGAAATCACAGAGAGTAAGTGCAAGATTCAGTCCTAACTATAAATGGACCCTACTGTGACATCTCTATGGTTAGTAAGAGATTGAGTCGAAATGGACTTACCTAATTCACTGAGGAGATGACGTCCGGAGAAGTGTTTAGAAGAGCGCTGTGTCTTGTGTGCTTTTATACAGTCCCTGGGACTGCCTGGAGGATCTGCCATGTCATTTGTGGAGGAGGTCCGAATTAGTTACAAAACAAACTTGATTGCCTTGCTATGTCCTGCTTTGGATGGAGCTCTTTTCCTCAGGGGTTGTGATGATTGGGCTAATCACAGCCTCAGTGGGCGTGACATGCACGTTGCACTTTTCATCTTTCTTTCATCTTAAAATTGTACAGGCCGACAGCGTTCCTCGTGTCATTTCACTGACTTCACGGGGGCTGCAGTGAGAATGAGCTTCAGGCTGTTTCTGAGTGGCATCAGTAGCACGACAGGCTCTGATGAAAGGAATCTAGTTTGGTCCTTTCCATTCACGCTGGTCGTGGTTAGGGGCATGGGCAGTTGTTTCTAAACCGGCTAGGAAGCTGGGAGCCACTTTTTTGCATTCTTTTGAACTAGGTCTTAACTCTATTTGAATGAAAATGAAACAGCCCCGACTTGTGTGGCTTTAAATGATAACCTGATTCACAGAATGGTATGAGGGACCTTGTGCTCCGTTTCATTTATAACGACTCTCTTACTTAATGCACAGGTGTCTAATCCCCAGAACAATGTATTAGTGTTCCAAGAATACAGCACTTTTCATGTGTGAAACACCAGAGAGTGTTTGAGCGGGGCTTTGAAATCTTGAGGGAACTTCCAGCTTCTCACCCTGACTCTCTCTGTTGGATAGGGCGAGAAACAGAGGCAGGTTGAGGTGAAGGTCACTTGGGGATCAGTGGCAGAATCTGAAATACACTTCTCATTCCTAATTCACTTCTCATTCCTCCTACCACAGGTAGAATGAGCCTCTGTAAGAGTTACTCCCAGGTCAGGGAGGTATCTGGAAGCCGTGGATGGTAAGTGTCCACCCAGGTTCAGGAAATAGAGGGTAGTATTGGCATGAAGAGTCCCAACCATTGGGGTTCATTTCTGACTCTGCCAATCACTCCTCTCTGACCTCCAACTTAATGTGTCTCCAATGACCTGCGGGGTAAACAGGTATAATTATAACCCTCAGGGTGGATTGTCTGAGGCTTCCTCTGATCTAAGCATTTCAAAGCACTTCACAAATGCTCATCAAGTGTTATAGGGCCAAAGAACTGTATTTCTTATAGCAATCATAACTTTTTATTAGCCTTAGATGTTCCAAGCTTGAGGATTAGATTGACTTTAAAAATGCGTGTCAAGTTCCCAGATGTCCTTCCGGTACTCAGCTCCTGATTTCTTTAGCCTCCGAAATTGGGGCTCTTTGATTTTCGTTACTGTTCCTTTGCATTTCCCTTTGAGATATATTGTAAAGTTGAAGGGTAGACACTGAGCCAGTGAAAACAATGGGAAACTTCAGTTCCTGCATCTTTATCCATGAGTAGCCCAGAGCACTGGGTCTTGTGAGGCACTTCAGCTAATAAAGTTAAGGAAGAAGCACAAGAAAGATAGAGATAAGGAGAACTTCTTCAACAGTCACATTGCTTTGGGATTAGATGTGATTAGTCGGCAGAATGATCCCAGAAATGTTATCTGGCCCCTACAGTTTTCAGAGGAAAGAGAGCTGCAGGATGTAATGTGCTCCTCGCACCATGTGGAATTAGGAGCAAACTAATCGTCAAACACAGAGGAAAAAAATTCTATGAATGAAGGAGTTCTCAAAGTTTGGTTTGTAACTGATTGGGCC
This sequence comes from Eretmochelys imbricata, assembly GCF_965152235.1. Classification (NCBI taxonomy): domain Eukaryota; kingdom Metazoa; phylum Chordata; order Testudines; family Cheloniidae; genus Eretmochelys; species Eretmochelys imbricata. Next base: position 356,824,341 of record NC_135572.1, read on the forward strand.
TTCAGGAACAAAGGGCCTCTCAAGTCCTCCCCCAGCCTAAAAACCTGTCCAAAACCACTCATGACTCAGGGGTCTTCTATCAGCTTTATCTAATTCTCGAATGTGAACTACGGAATCCTGTTCAACCCGCTCTCTCCATAACCATTCAGGCGATGTGCTAGTGATCCTTTTATTTAAGGACAGCCTCTTGCACAGACACTCTGTGATTCTGAACAGTGGGAGGGGTTTGGGGCATTTGTTGTTTCCCCTCTTCCTCCCCTCCCCCCATTCTTGAGTTGCAGGCATTTATATCTTCATAATTTAGAACAGGGGCATGTGGCCCATCAGGGTAATCTGCTGTCAGGCTGTGAGACATTTTGTTTACATTGATCGCCCGCAGGCATGACTCCCCACAGCTCCCAGTGGCTGCAGTTTGCCTTTCCTGGCCAATGGGACCTGCAGCTGTCTTTCCTCTTTCTCTTTCTTCTGAAAACTTGATGGGACAACTACATTCCTTCAATCATTCTACTAACTTCATAGATGCTTCACTGGGATATCCAGAAGCCTTGAATGGGAACTGTCCAATGCAGTTCAGGAGCAATGGGAAGTATGGGGAGGAGTAGTCACAATGACTGGTTTTATTGCTGACTCTGCTACTTGCTCCCCGTGCAACCTTCATATCAATATGGTCTCTCTGAGCACCTGAATGACATCTGGGAACTTGACATGCATTTTTAAAGTCAATCTAATCCTCAAGCTTGGAACATCTAAGGCTAATAAAAAGTTGTGATTGCTATAATGAATACAGTTCTTTGGCCCTATAACACTTGATGTGCGTTTGTGACGTGCTTTGAAATGCTTAGATCAGAGGAAGCCTCAGACAATCCACCCCGAGGGTTATAATTATACCTGTTTACCCCACAGGTCAACGGAGACACATTCAGTTGGAGGTGAGACAGGAACGATTGGCAGAGTCAGAAATAAACCCCGATGGTTGGGACAACTCATGCCAATACTACCCTCTATTTCCTGAACCTGTCTGGATACTTACCTTTCATGGCTTCCAGATACCTCCCTGACCTGGGAGTAACTCTTACAGAGGCTCATTCTGGATATTTTTCTATTTTGTTTTGATAATTTTAGGAGGAACTTCTGGGTGAAAGATCTTCTCATCTACGTGTGAACAATGATCAACCATCAAAACTCTTCCAGTGCCCTTTAACTCTTTTTATTTGAAGGGGTTGGCTCAGTGGTGGATATTTACACTTCAGCAGACATAAATTGTCTTGTCACAAAATTTTTCCCATTCTGAATTCTATATTGAGGTTTTTTTTCTTTCCGTACACATTAAAAAATTTCAAAAGTACACACTTACAATTCCTTTGGACCATTCTTATCCTCAGGTATAAGAAGGCCATGTGGTGGACATAACCTGTGCTGTACCTCATTTCACAAACCAGAAAGAATTCATTACCGTTGCGTGACTCTGACCCACTACAGAGATGTATTTCTAAGAAAAGAAAAAGTAGTACACACGGGGCATGTGGTGACTTCATCCTGACAGGTGGTTTGACTTAAAGCAAGTTTGTGATGGTTGAATTACATATGGAGATTTCCAAGGCCACCGCACTCGTGGAGAAAATTGAAACGGACAGACATGTAATTCCTATGGAGAAGTATTATCCTCATGTTTAAGAAGACACAGTGAAAGTGGATCAGAACATTAGCCATTTTCTTTAATTGTTGGTGCTTAGATCCAAGGATACAAACATTTTTAACCCAACATGTTACTAAGCTTGTCTTGGAACAGAGTGTAACAGTGATCAACCTTGGGCTCAGCCTGTGGTAGGATGCGTCAGAAGTATTAGGGTGTATTTCTGTTTCTGCCGCTGAGCCCCATGTGACCTTCACCTCAATGTGCCTCTGTTTCTAGGTCTATGAAAGAAAGAGAGTCAGGGTGTTAAGGCTGGAAGTTCTTCAGGGTGCTTCAAACTCAAGATTTCAAAGCGCCTCACGAACACGCACTGGTGCTTCACACATGGAAAGGGTAGTATTCTCAGCATATTAATAAATTGTTGTGGGGATTACACAACTCCGCATTGATTAACAGAGTCATGATAAAAAAAATGGAGGTCAAAGTCACTAGCATCCTTCTGTGAATCAGATTATCACTTAAAGCCACCCAATCTGGGGCTGTTTCATTTTCATTGAAAGAGAGTTTTGCATTTGGTATTGTGACGGGGCAAGGCCTGCTGGCTATAGAAAAGTAGTGGGAGATAGATATATTAGCTTCAGTCTAAACAAATCCCTGGTACTAGGATCAGTGAAATGGCAGCTGCTCCAGGTCAATTAAGACACCTGGGTCCAATGACGAGCTTTCCAGAAGGCAGGGAGGACGCTAGGTTGATTGGGACACCTGAAGCCAATCAGGGACTGGCTGAAACTAGTTAAATGCCTCCCAGTCAGTCAGGTGGGTGCACATGTCAGGAGCTGTGGGAGGAAGCTGCGCAGTTGGAGATACTGAGTCGTACACACCATATCAGGCACAAGGAAGGGGGTCCTGACATAAGGGGGAGGTGGAGCCTGAGGAAGTGGGGGCTGTTGTGGGGAAGAAGCCCAGGGAATTGTACGTGTGATGTTTCTAAAAGGTCAGCTACTATAGCTAATACTATTAGGGTCCCTTGGCTGGAGCCCGGAGCAGAGGGCGGGCCCAGGCTCCTCCCCATTGCCCCCCTGATTAATGACTCAGACTGGGAGACAACAGAGGCTGTGCAAGGGAGGATAGCTTCACCTCACCTCCCTCGCTGGCTTATGTTGAAAATGGCTCAGTAGACTGTGACTCTTGTCGCTAGAAAGAGAAAGGTTATGTGAAGGGTCAGAGTGAACCTCTGAGGCGAGCAAAATCCGCCAGGGAAAGCGGGATCCACGGAAGCAAGGACAGAGCTTTCTCACAGTATTTTTACAAAGATTTGTATTGGAAAATGCAGGTGCTCTCTTGGTGTAAATCAGCACAGCTGATTCAACTTCAAAGAGCTTCAAGTGGTTGCTTGAAATCAAAGGAAGATATTTCTGCCTTCCTCCCTGCACATAGGACCCACTCTTGAGGACACATTTTACACTTGAAACAACATTCTGGTTCTGGCAGGAATGTTTTCTGCAACATGCCCTGTGGTTGGTCAGATTTTATCTCAAATCTCATCACACAGCTGTCTCCTCCTTCTCCAAGAATACATGATTTTCGTCTCTCCTGGTCTTGTTGCTGGTCTCAGTCAGCTGAATTGTCTTACAACACCTCAACTGCCCATGCCCCTAACCACGACCAGCATGAATGGAAAGGACCAGACTAGATTCCTTTCATCAGAGCCTGTCGTGTTACTGATGCCACTCAGAAGCAGCTTGAAGTTCCTTCTCATTGCAGCCCCCATGAAGTCAGTGGAATGAGACGAGGAACGCAGTTGGCCGAAACAATTTTAAGATGAAAGAAAGATGAAGAGTGCAATGTGAGGCGTAGAAAGAGGATATAGGAAGAAATACGTGGCCATGAACATAGGGACTAAGGAAACTTACCTCTCTCTCTCTCGGGCCCCAGGAAGACCTCGGACCCAGTTTTGGGGTCTCTTTCGGTCCTGGGGGATTGTACGGCTATCGAGGCCGTTACGGAGGATGGTATGGTTTAGGGGGCTATGGTGGTTACGGTGGACCTTGGGGTTATGGGAGATGTGGTTATGGGGGATTAGGCGGTTACCTGGGCGGTTATGGTTACGGGGGGGAATATGAGATTCTGGGGTATCTTTCCATAGGTACCTCAGTGGAAGCTGTGGGCCATGCTAAAGCCCGCAGGAACATCCGTGGATGAATGAAGAACCAGGAAATGAACAGCAAGATCCAGATTTACCGCTGACCTTTTGGGCATGGCTTTCAGAAGTGCTGTGCAAACATGGCTCCACTTGAAGGCAGTGGGAGCTGTGTGCGCTCAGCACCTTGGTCTGAGAGCCATGCTGCATTTCTAATGTTACACTTTAGGACTCTTTCTGAGTGGGAAAAAGAGACCTTGCTGTCAAGCAGAATTAGGCCATATATGTTCTATCCTTTTCATCAATCCGTATCTCTGGTGTCTTGCTTTGACCTTTGCTGCCGCAGATGTCTAATGGAGAAGCTGCATTGTTCCTGCTTCTCTTTTGCTTTGTCTCATTACACATGGATTGGGGTAAATTAATAAACTTAAATTGTTTATAAAGGAGACTCGTTTGTCAACCCCTGCAGCTGCACCTATGAAAAAGGAACACTGTGTCTGAAATACATCCCATTGAGGCCTTTGATCAGTCACAGCTCTCCTTGAATCACTGGAAATACATTCTTGCCACTCTGTACTATTTCTTCCTGTAACTCTGTACTGCCAATTGCATTTGCATTAAAACCTATGCTGCATTATAAGATCAGTCTCTGGTTCTCTTTGTTCCTCCCTTCTCGTTTAAAAATTGTGCTGGAGGAGATTCATCCCTGTATCAGTGGTAGCACCAGGTACTTCTCAAGCTGCACCTTTTCGAAGCCTTGGAGTGATAGGAGCCACTGAAGCGCTTCAGTTCATAGCATTGTGAGAGCCGTCCTTACCTTGGTGGAGATCCTCCTTGGTTTATCTGTTTTAGCAAAGACTCTTTTCCTGCAAAGACCAGACAGCTTTTCCATTTAAGAATGGAAGTTTTCCTATGGTTTGAAGAAGACCAGTCACATGGTCCACAGTAAGAGTGTTTGTGAGTCTTTGCGGGATAGCAACCCAGGTTTTTGGAAGGAAAAGACAAGTGGCCACCAAATGGCTTGGTTTCGGCAAGGTTAACTGGAGCCCCAACTCCTTTCAAGACAGGCTGATTTTGCTTCTGGAGTGCTTTGAAAGATTACCTCTTCACGAGAATGGTCTTCTCAACCTGAACTCCACAGACCACCCAGCCTATTCAATGGAGACTGCCTTCCCCTGACTTTGAGTATTTTGGTAGGGAGTATTCAGCAAGACAAATGCTGGGAAAACATTATAAGACAGAAAATATCTTCTTGCCTCTAGATAAATCCATGGCACACCCACGTCTTGAATACTGCATGCAGATGTGGTCACCCCATCTCCAAAAAGGTATATTCGAATTGGAAAAAATTAAAAAGGGCACCAAAAAGCAGTAGGGGTGTAGAACACCTTCTCTATGAGGAGAGATTAAGAAGTCTGGGCCTTTCACCTTGGAAAAGAGATGACTAAGGGGAGATATGATAGAGGTCTATAAATTGATGACTGGAGTGGAGAAAATAAATAAGGAAGTCTTATTTACTCCTTCTTATAACACAAAAACTAGTGGTCACCGAATGAAATTAATAGGCATCAGGTTCAAAACAAAGAGAAGGAAGTATTTCTTGACAGAATGCACAGTCAAACTGTGGAATTCTTTACCAGAGGATTTTGTGAAGGCCAAGAGTAGAGCAGGATTCAAAAAGAAAACCCTCGATAAATTCAAGGAAGACATGTCCATCAATGGGCATTAGCTAGGATGAACAGGGATGGTGTCCCGAGCCTCTATTTGCTAGAACCTGAGAATGGGAGACAGGGGATGGATCTCTTGATGATTACCAGTTCTGTTCATTCCCTCTGAAGCACTTAGCATTGGCCATTGATGAAAGACAGGGTACTGGGCTAGATAGACCTTTGGTCTCACCCAGTTTGGCTTTTCTTATGTTCTTAATTTCTTCTCTGGAGCCCTCAGCCAAAACCAATCCCCGTTTCCATTCCCATTGCTCCACCAGGGGCTAAGGATGAATGTTCAAACCTATGTATCTCTGGCATTTTATTTTGTTCAGCATTTTGAAAACTAAACTCTCCGACAGAGACTCTGCGGAGACTTAATTATGGAGCCAGCAGCCCTCTTTCAGAATAATTCTCCTTTTCCAGAACATTCTAATCTTCTGCTCTGCTGGGACGTCCAGCGACATGTACAGGAAAGTCATCTGCAGGAGTCTTGACAGACAGTGGAGCAAATAATTAAGGGATCCATTTGAAGATTCCTGGATAATAAGATGATTAGTAATAGCATGGATTGATCAAGAAAAATTGTTTCCAAAAAACTAATAGCTTATTTGACAGGGTAAGAAGCCTTGTGGATCGGGGGCATGTGGTAGATGTGGTATATCTTAATTTTAATAAGGTTTTGATACTTTCTTGCATGACTTTCTCATAAGCACACGAGCGAAATATAACCTAGATGGCGCTACTAAAAGGTGGTGCATAACTGGTTGGTAAACCATTCCCAGAGATTAGTTATTGAGGTCCACACTCAAGCTGGATGGATATTACAAAATGGCTCCCCCAAGGATCAGTTCTGGGTTAGATTCTGTTCAATATCTTCATCAGTGATTTAGATTATGACACTCTTAGAGTTTGCAGATGAGAGCAGCCTGGCAGGGGTTGCAAGTATTGTGGAGAAAAGGATCAAAATTCAAAATGAGCTGAACAAACTGTAGAAATGATGTGAAGTAAATAGGAGGAAATTCAATAAGGACAAATGCAGACTATTCCATTTAGGAAGGAACAATCAGTTGCACACATACAAAATGGAAAATGTCTGCCTAGGAAGCAGTGGTCCGGAAAGGGATCTGAGGGTCATAGTGGATCAGAAGCTAAATATGAGGCAACAGTGTGAGACTGTTACAAAAATAGCAAACATTATTCTGGGATGTACGAGCAGAAGTATTGTAAGCAAGACATGAGAAGAAATTCTTCTCTTCTACTCTGCATTGATTAGGACTCAACTGGAGTCTTGTGTCCAGCTCTGGGAGGCACATTTCAGAAAAAATGTTCACACATTGGAAACAAGTCCAGAGAAGAGCAAAAAAAATGATGAAAGGTCTCAAATACATGATCTATGAGGGAAGACTGAAAAAAATTGGGTTTGTTTAGAGTGAAGAGAAGGCTGAGAGCGGGCAGGATAACAGTGTTCAAGTACAAAAAGGTCATAACAAGGAGGAGGGAGAAAAATAGCTCTCCTTAACCTCTGAGGATAGGACAAAAAGCAATGGGCTTAAATTGCAGCCAGGGCAGTTTAGGTTGGACATTAGGAAAAATGTCCTAAGTGGCAGAGCAGCTAAGCACTGGAAACAATTGCACAGGAAGGCAGTGGAATCTTCATCAGTAGAGATTTTCAAGAACAGGTTAGACAAACACCATTCATAGATGGTCTAGAGAATACTTAGTCGTGTCTTGAGTGCAGGGGACTGAATTAGAAGACCTCTGGAGGTCCCTTCCAGCCCTACGCTTCGATGATTCTTCACTCCAAGTCCCTTTATGTACCATGACTTCATATTGCAGGAACTGCATTTCCCACCATGGAGTTCCTCAAGATAGTGGGGGCTCCCCATTCCCAGAAGATGACCCTACTCCTCTTATCAGGTTTTGGATCTGACGACACAAAAGGAAAAATGTATCCTGACCCGCCTACCTCTTTCAGGACATGATAAAATATTCAGGTGGTGAAGGGAGATTTAGCCATCTGGCTCTGGATTTGGTTTATGAGCGATCCAGCTCTAGTCTTCTATATCGGACTATGCCTATGGACCGCTGCTTGGAATGGAAGAACATAGGCATTGGTACAGGAGATCAGGCCTCTCTCCCACAGTGGGCAGTACTAGAGGCTTCGTAGGGAGGTGCAAGAAACCCAGTAGAACACAGGTATGGGATCCCTGCCCATCGAATAACTTTTTCACTCTCCCCCATCAATCACATCTACTTCCATTAATGGACGATACCCTGAAGCACAAGACTCTATATCATTGCCAGAGTTCGGTCTACTCCACACATGTGGTAGGCCTATCAGCTCAGATGTGAATCCGTATCGTGCCTTTCATTTCATGGCTCTTTCTTTTCCCATGGATATGCCTGCTGGGATTAACATGGCCCATAGTTTCTATTAAGATACCAATGACCCTATTGCTACCTAACTCTGCATTCCCCTACCACCATTTGCACCCCTGTGACCATATAATCCCCCACCACCATATGGGCCATGGCTTGATTAAGGCAAGGTTAACTGGAGCCCCAACTCCTTGAATGGCAGAGCAATGTTTTCAGGAGAAGGATGATTTTGCTTCTGGAATGCTTTGAAGTTTACCTCTTCACGAGAAAGGTCTTCTCAACCTGAACTCCACAGGCCACCCACCCTATTCAATGGAGCCTGCCTTCCCCTGGCTTTGGGTGTTTCAATAGGGATTATTCATAAAGAAAAATGCTGGGAAAACTTTGGTAATCTGGCCATTTGTTATGTGTACTATATACGACAGAAAATAACGTATTGCCTCTAGATAAATTTATCCACCCTTAACCAGTTCTTTTGAATCCTTGTTTCTACCTTTCTCCTAAAATGCTACCGTTTCAAAGAAGTAATAATGTGTAGAATTTTTATCAATAATGCTTGGGATTCGTAGTCCATTAAAAAAATATCATGCAGAACAAGGCTGGGATAGCATTAATAATGCTGGTTTCCTTCTTAAGATGTAACTTCTACTTACAGATGAGTTCTGTCCAGCATCACAGTACGGTGCTTTGGTTTGTAAACCGTAACAAGACACCAGTACTAGCTGATGAAAGAACAAAAGTGCGTTTTTTTCTCTTTCCAAAAAAACCCACTAAACACCATCTCCTCCCCGGGTGTAAATCTGCAGTGTTCTGCTGGCTTCACACTGGAGCTGCACTTAGACCAGACAACGCTCTGCACGTAGAATTACTTCTGCACACGAGAACATAATTGCCAGGCTGCAAAAGACGAGAACAACCAGTCTTCCCACAGCGGCACACCACGGGGAAGACAGACCAGGCCCAAGCCCAGCCAGCCAGCTCCATGACAGAAATGAAGGGAGGAGATAGGGGATCTTAGAGTTCCCAGGAGGGAAGGGTCAGCCCTCTCCCACCCGAGATCCCAGTGCCAAGATGGAGGGATGCCCTTAACCCTGGCTGAGATCTAACTATGGAAGAAAGGAATTTCTTCCTCCAGATGAAGTGCTCGAAGGTCAAACCGGAGGAGAGGAGAGGAGAGGAGAGGAGAGGAGAGAGGTGAAGCGCTTCAAGGCGAAACACCTGGAGGCAGAAGTGGAGGCGAATCATTTGGAAGTAGAAGAGAGGAAAGAGGCAAAGTGCTTGGAGGGAGAAATGGAGCTGAAGTGTTTAGAGCTGGAAAAGGCTAAGCTGGGTCAACCAGGTAGCCCTCACGGTCCTTCTCCAGGTACAGCTTCCCATTCCAAGAAATTCCCCACATACAAGCTAGGTGATGATACAGAAGCCTTCTTAGAAAATTTTGAGAGGGCCTGCCTTGGGACTCTTTGGTTTTTGTTACTCTACCTTTGCATTTCCCTTTTATACATATTTTCCAGTTGAAGGGTAGATGCTGAGCCAGTGAAATCAATGGGAAACATGAACTACTCCATCTCTATCCATGAGTAGCCAAGAGAACTGGGTCTTGTGAGATACTTCAGCAAGTAAAGATAAGGAAGAAGCACAAGAAAGGTAGAGATAAGGAGAACTTCTTCTTCCACGACAACAAGTTTGGTTCTGACCTGAGCAGCATAAAACGCCTCAGCTCGGTTTTAAGGCACAGAAGTCAGTGAAGTCTATGGAGCTCTACTAATGTTCAGTGGCTCAGCATCTTCCCCTTGAGCATTACAAGGGAATGTTTTTTAAAGAAATGGAAATGTAAAACTTTTTGGAATGAAAATCAAATAGCCCCAAATTCTGAGGCTAGGAATCATCACTGAGTATTGGTATGACATCAGAAACCTTAACGTGCATTTGTAAAGTTCGTTTAATCCAGCATTACTCAGGGGCTCTGGGCTGCCCCTCTGGAGACATGTGGGGCAGGTGTGAGCAGAACCAGAGGTGCTGTCTGTCTTGTCTGTGGTGTCGGATGTAGTATTCGATCAATGGGTCTCTCCCATGCACAACTCCCCCACTCCCACCTGGCCAGGACACAGTTGAGAAAGCCCTTTAATTCTAATCCACAATTTGGGGGCATATAATCCAAGGAAAAAAATTCTACTATTAAAATAATACATCCCTGTGCACACACACAACTTTAATGAGCCTCAAATGCTTTGAAGTCCTGTGATTTCAGGAAGCCTGTGATTCTCGAGCAGAATATCACTATTCGATCTGGTTGATGTGGAGGTGAACAAGCACACTGAGGCGAAGGTTACCCAGGGAGCGAGTGGCAGAGTCAGCAATAAACCAGTCATAGTGATTACTCACCCCCTGCTCATTCAGGGCTTCCGAATCTCCCACTGCACCATCAGTGAAGTCAGTTGAATGATCCCAGCAATGTAGCTGACCCATACAGTTTTCAGAGGAATGAGCTGAACGGCATAATGTGCACCTGACCCCATGTGGAGTTAGGAACAAACTCATCATCAAAACTACGGAGGAAAAAAATTCCATGATTCGAAGGAGTTCTCAAAGCTTTGTTTGTAACTGTCAAGGTTCCTTCCCCACTCTGAACTCTAGGGTACAGATGTGGGGACCTGCATGAAAACCTCCTAAGCTTACTTTTACCACTTTCGGTGAAAACTTCCCCAAGGTAAAATTAATTTTACCCTTTCCCCTTGGAATTTCCACTGCCACCACAAAACTTTAACTGGTTTTACTGGGAAACGTAGTTTGGACACTTCTTTCCCCCCAAAATCCTCCCAACCCTTGCACCCCACTTCCTGGGGAAGGTTTGGTAAAAATCCTCATCAATTTGCATAGGTGACCACAGACCCAAACCCTTGGATCTGAGAACAATGAAAAAGCATTCAGTTTTCTTACAAGAAGACTTTTAATAGAAGTAAAGGAATCACCTCTGTAAAAGTAATTAGATTCAAAACATAGAGAATCCCTCTAGGCAAAACCTTAAGTTACAAAAAAGACACACAGACAGGGATAGTCATTCTATTCAGCACAGCTCTTTTCTCAGCCATTTAAAGAAATCATAATCTAACACATACCTAGCTAGATTACTTACTAAAAGTTCTAAGACTCCATTCCTGTTCTGTCCCCGGCAAAAGCATCACACAGACAGACCCAGACCCTTTGTTTTTCTCCCTCCTCCCAGCTTTTGAAAGTATCTTGTCTCCTCATTGATCATTTTGGTCAGGTGCCAGTGAGGTTACTTTAGCTTCTTAACCCTTTACAGGTTAGAGGATTTTTCCTCTGGCCGGGAGTGATTTTAAAGGGGTTTACCCTTCCCTTTATGACAGTAACTAATTGGGTCTTCAGGAACAATGGGTCTTTCAAGTCCACCTGCAGCCGAAAAAACAGTCTAAAACCACTCATGACTCAGGGGTCTTCTATCAGCTTTATCTAATTCTCCAATGTGAACTAGAGAATCCTGTTCAACTCACTCTCTCCACAACCATTCAGACAATGTGCTAAGGATCCTTTTATTTTAGGACTGCCTCTTGCACAGACACTCTGTGATTCTGAACAGTGGGAAGGGTTTGGGGGTTTTGTTGTCCGTCTCCGTCCCCGTCCCCGTCCATCCCCCTCCCCTCTGCATTATTGAGTTTCAGGCATTGGTTTCTTCATGGTTTAGATGTTCAGCCCTGGATTTTCAGAGCAAGACATGGAGTTGGGACACGAGAGCCTTTTGAATTTAGTAGGAACTTGGGCATTCAAATCCCTTCGGGAGCTCTGACAAATCTCACCCCCAATTTTGCATTTCGGGTTTAGGAAGAAAGTCTCTAAATTTCCTCCGTAAAGGACTAATTCATTATTCTTCTGCTGCCTTCTGAAGCAGCTGGTAAGTGATACCCATTAAGACAGGATACTGGCTCTGATGGGCCACTCGTCTCTTGCAGCCTGGCAATTACTACATTCTCATGTGCAGAAGTAATTCTAGGTGCAGAGCTTCATCTGTGGATTAATGTAGATTTACAGCAGGGGAGGATGTGGTGGTTTGTGTTTTGTATTGAGTAAAAAATCCACCACTTTTGTTTAGTCACCAGCAAGTGTTAATGACTTGCTAAGGTTTACAAACCAAAGTACCGCACTGTGATGCTGGATTGAATTCATTTGTAAGTAGAGGTTACATCCTGGTAAGGAAACTGGCATTAATAATGCTATCCCAGCCATGTTCTGCGTGAAATTTGTTTTAATGGACGGGAAATCACAACCATTAATGATACAAATTTGATATATTTATACGTCTTAGTGACAGCATTCTTTAGGACAAAGGGAATAAAAAGGATTCAAAAGACCTTGTTGAATCTTTCTTTCTTTCTTTCTTTCTTTCTTTCTTTCTTTCTTTCTTTCTTTCTTTCTTTAAATTTTTTATTCCGCTGACCAATGTACCTTCAGTTTTGTGTTGCCTGCTGTGTGTTTCCAATATATCTCCAGAGCAGAAAGATCTCTTGCTTCACAAACATGTGCAGTGACATTCCACAATGCATGCGTAACAGCGACAAGAAGCCAGACGTAAGGCAGTGCCCTTACTCCACAGTGCTGATCCAACCCCCACCGGCTGTTGTGACCTTCCCAGGAGCAATGCTCAGCTCTTTCCCAGGAAAGCAGAGTGGGATCCTCAGGAGCAGCTGACATCAGAGGTGTTGATGGTGGCGCATGAGGTGATAAAGGCTTATAAGGCTATGGGTGGATGCTAAGGTTATGCGTGATCCTGTGGTAATGGGAGATAATCCGGTTATGGGGGCCCATGCAGTTAGTAGGGGCTTTATGGTTATAGGGGCCCATATGGTGGTGGGGGATTATATGGTCACAGGGGTGCAAATGGTGGTAGGGGAATGCAGAGTTAGGTAGCAATAGGGCCATTGTTATCTTAATAGAAACTATGGGCCATGTTAATCCCAGCAGGCATATCCATGGGAGAAAAAAGAGCCATGAAATGAAAGGCACGATACGGATTCACATCTGAGCTGATAGGCCTGCCACATGTGTGGAGTAGACCGAACTCTGGCAATGATATAGAATCTTGTGCTTCAGGGTATCGTCCATTAATGGAAGTAGATGTGATTGATGGGGGAGAGTGAAAAAGTTATTCGATGGGCAGGGATCCCATACCTGTGTTCTACTGGGTTTCTTGCACCTCCCTACGAAGTCTCTAGTACTGCCCACTGTGGGAGAGAGGCCTGATCTTCTGTACCAATGCCTATGTTCTTCCATTCCAAGGAGTGGTCCATAGGCACAGTCCGATATAGAAGACTAGATCTGGATCGCTCATAAACCAAACCCAGAGGCAGAACGCTAAATCTCCCTTCACCACCTGAATATTTTATCATATTCTGAAAGAGGTAGGCGGGTCGGGATACATTTTTCCTTTTGTGTTGTCAGATCCCAAACCTGATTAGTGGAGTAGGGTCGTCTTCTGGGAATGGGGAGCCCCCACTATCTTGAGGAACTCCATGGTGGGAAATGCAGTTCCTGCAATATGAAGTCATGGTACATAAAGGGACTTGGAGTGAAGAATCATGGAAGTGTAGGGCTGGAAGGGACCTCCAGAGGTCTTCTAGTCCAGTCCCCTGCACTCAAGGCACGACTAAGTATTCTCTAGACCATCTATGAATGGTGTTTGTCTAACCTGCTCTTGAAAATCTCTACTGTTGAAGATTCCACTGCCTTTCTGGGCAATTGTTTCCAGCGCTTAGCTGATCTGCCACTTAGGACATTTTTCCTATGTCCGACTTAAACTGCCCTGGCTGCAATTTAAGCCCATTGCTTTTTGTCCTATCCTCAGAGGTTAAGGAGAGCTATTTTTCTCCCTCCTCCTTGTTATGACCTTTTATGTACTTGAACACTGTTATCCTGCCCACTCTCTGCCTTCTCTTCACCCTAAACAAACCCAATTTTTTTCAATCTTCCCTCATTGATCATGTATTCAAGACCTTTAATCACTGTTTTTGCTCTTCTCTGGACTTGTTTCCAATGTGTCCACATTTTTCCTGAAATGTGTCTCCCAGAGCTTGACACAAGACTCCAGTTGAGTCCTAATCAATGAGGATTAGAACAGAAGAGTGACTTCTCCTGTCTTGCTTACAATACTCCTGCTCACACATCCCAGAATGATGTCTGCTATTTTTGCAACAGTCTCACACTGTTCCCTCATATTTAGCTTCTGATCCACTATGACCCTCAGAACCCTTTCCAGACTACTGCTTCCTAGGCAGTCATTTTCCATTTTGAATGTGTGCAACTGATTGTTCCTTCCTAAATGGAATAGTCTGCATTTGTCCTTATTGAATTTCCTCCTATTTACTTCACATCATTTCTCCAGTTTGTCCAGCTCATTTTGAATTTTAATGCTCTTTTCCACAACACTTGCAACCCCTGCCAGGCTGGTCTCATCTGCAAACTCTATGAGTGTCATAATCTAAATCACTGATGAAGATATTGAACAGAATCGAACCCAGAACTGATCCCTGGGGGAGCCATTTTGTAATATCCATCCAACTTAAGTGTGGACCTCGATAACTAATCTCTGGGAATGGTTTACCAACCAGTTATGCACGATCTTTTAGTAGCGCCATCTAGGTTATATTTCGCTTGCATGTTTATGAGAAAGTTATGCAAGAAAGTGTCAAAACCTTATTAAAATTAAGATATACCACATCTACCACATGCCCCCGATCCACAAGGCTTCTTACCCTGTCAAATAAGCTATTAGTGTTTTGGAAACAATTTGTTCTGGATGAATACATGTTGACTATTACTCATCATCTTATTACCTAGGAATCTTCAAATGGATCCCTTAATTATTTGCTCCACTGTCTGTCAAGACTCCTGCAGATGACTTTGCTGTACATGTCGCTGGAGGTCCCAGAAGAGCAGAAGATTAGAATGTTCTGGAAAAGGAGAATTATTCTGAAAGAGGGCTGCTGGCTCCATAATTAAGTCTCCGCAGAGTCTCTGTTGGAGAGTTTAGTTTTCAAAATGCTGAACAAAATAAAATGCCAGAGATACATAGGTTTGAACATTCATCCTTAGCCCCTGGCGGAGCAATAGGAATGGAAACGGGGATTGGTATTGGCTGATGGCTCCAGAGAAGAAATTAAGAACATAAGAAAAGCCAAACTGGGTGAGACTAAAGGTCCATCTAGCCCAGTACCCTGTCTTTCATCAATGGCCAATGCTAAGTGCTTCAGAGGGAATTAACAGAACCGGTAATCATCAAGAGATCCATCCCCTGTCTCCCATTCCCAGGTTCTAGCAAACAGAGGCTAGGGACACCATCCCTGTTCATCCTAGCTAATGCCCATTGATGGATATGTCTTCCTTGAATTTATCTAGGGTTTTCTTTTTGAACCCTGCTCTAGTCTTGGCCTTCACAAAATCCTCTGGTAAAGAGTTCCACAGGTTGACTGTGCATTCTGTGAAGAAATACTTCCTTCTCTTTGTTTTAAACCTGATGCCTATTAATTTCATTCGGTGACCACTAGTTTTTGTGTTATAAGAAGGAGTAAATAAGACTTCCTTATTTATTTTCTCCACTCCAGTCATCAATTTGTAGACCTCCATCATATCTCCCCTTAGTCATCTCTTTTCCAAGGTGAAAGGCCCAGTCTTCTTAATCTCTCCTCATAGAGAAGCTGTTCTCCACCCCTACTGCTTTTTGGTGCCCATTTTAATTTTTTCCAATTCAAATATACCTTTTTGGAGATGGGGTGACCACATCTGCATGTAGTATTCAAGACGTGGGTGTTCCATGGATTTATCTAGAGGCAGGAAGATATTTTCTGTCTTATAATGTTTTCCCAGCATTTGTCTTGCTGAATACTCCCTACCGAAACACTCAAAGCCAGAGGAAGGCAGTCTCCATTGAATAGGCTGGGTGGTCTGTGGAGTTCAGGTTGAGAAGACCTTTCTCGTGAAGAGGTAATCTTTCAAAGCACTCCAGAAGCAAAAGCAGCCTGTCCTGAAAGGATTTGGGGCTCCAGTTAACCTTGCCTTAACCAAGCCATTTGGTGGGCACTTGTCTCTTCCTTCCAAAAACCTGGGTCGCTATCCCGCAAAGACTCACAAACACTTTTACTGTGGACCATGTGACTGGTGTTCTTCAAACCATAGGAAAACTTCCATTCTTAAATGGAAAAGCTGTCTGGTCTTTGCAGGAAAAGAGTCTTTGCTAAAACAGATAAACCAAGGAGGAACTCCACCAATGTAAGAACGGCTCTCATAATACTGTGAACTGAAGCACTTCAATGGCTCCGATCACTCCATGGCTTCGAAAAGGTGCAACTTGAGAAGTACCTGGTGTTGTCGCTGATAAAGGGATGAATCTCCTCCAGCGCGATTTTTAAATGAGGAGGGAGGAACAAAGAGAACCAGAGACTGATCTTATCATGCAGCATAGGTTTTAATGCAAATGCAATTGGCAGTACAGAGTTACAGGAAGAAATAATACAGAGCGGCAAGAATGTATTTCCAGTGATTCAAGGAGAGCTGTGACTGATCAAAGGCCTCAATGGGATGTATTTCAGACACAGTGTTCCTTTTGCATTGGTGCAGCTGCAGAGGTTGACAAACGAGTCTCCTTTATGACCAATTTAAGTTTATTAATTTACCCCAATCCATGTGTAATGAGACAAAGCAAAAGAGAAGCAGGAACTATGCAGCTTCTCCATTAGACATCTGCGGCAGCAAAGGTCAAAGCAAGACACCAGAGATACGGATTGATGAAAAGGATAGAACATATATGGCCTAATTCTGCTTGACAGCAAGGTCTCTTTTTCCCACTCAGAAAGAGTCCTAAAGCGTAAGATCAGAAATGCAGCATGGCTCTCAGACCAAGGTGCTGAGCACACACAGCCTCCACTGACTTCAAGTGGAGCCATGTTTGCACAGCACTTCTGAAAGCCATGTCCAAAAGGTCAGCGGTGAAACCGGATCTTGCTGTTCATTTCCTGGTTCTTCCCTCATCCACCTTTGTTCCTGCTGGCTTTAGCATGGCCCACAGCTTCCACTGAGGTACCTATGGCAAGATACCCCAGAACCGCATATTCCCCCCCCGTAACCATAACCGCCCAGGTAACCGCCTAATCCCCCATAACCACATCCCCCGTAACCCCAAGGGCCACCGTAACCACCATAGCCCCCTAAACCATACCATCCTCCGTAACGGCCTCCATAGCCGTACAATCCCCCAGGACCGAAGGAGCCCCCAATACCGGGTCCGACCAAAGGTGCTCCTATGGCTCCCACTCCACTCTGTTGAGGGAAATTGCTGAGAATTGGTCCCGGGAGGGTCACGACCACCGGTGAGGGTCTGATCACCACTTCGGAGTCAGGGCACTGCCTAACGCATGGCACGTTGCAGCTGCCAGTGACTGGACTGGGCCGGGCCACCCCGCATTCTGGATAGCACAGGCCGGAGAAAGCCATCTTTCTGGGATGGAGGTAAACCTGTAACACACACCAGGGACTAGAGTAAAGAGAAGGTACAAGTGCCAGTGGATGAAAGGCTTCAAATCTCAGTTACTATTGCAGCGAGGTCTTCCTGGGGCTCGAGAGAGAGAGAGAGAGGTAAGTTTCCTTAGTCCCTATATTCATGGCCACATATTTCTTCCTATATCCTCTTTCTACGCCTCTTGTCCATTCGCACTCAACTTCCCTCCCAACCGGCCCCTTTGAGCCCCTCTCAATGACTTTGTCTAAGAAACACCAACTGGAATAAGGAGAACTATTTCTATGCTGGACACCTAGGATTCTGTGTTCATTTGAGACATTTCTCAAAGAGAACATGGCTGGTTTCATGGTAACTGAATACCTTCATTTGAGGATTTCACCTCTGCATTGCAACTCAGTTGAGTCAGGTATCACAGTGTAGTTCTTTGCTGATGAAGAAACAGAGACTTGGCTTTTCTCCAAAGAAATCACTAAGGACAAGCTGGGGTACAATAGGTTTAAGTCCACTGACTTCCATGGAGTGACACTAAATTACACCATTCGAGAAGAAGCACCTCCAATGGGTATTACTGCTCAGAAGAACATAGGAATTGATAGATTGGATCACACCAATTGTCAGCTTCATCCATTCTCCAGTCTCCAGGAGTGAGGAGTAACAGCAGCATCAGCTTAAAGGAGAAGACCTCTGAATTGGCCCTTTCTGGACTAACCTGAACAAGTTTCTTCCTAATCCAACTAAGTGAAAAATGGTAAGGGACTTCCTAAAGTTACCGAGAAGATGTAAATGCCCCGATTCTATTTGCAGTTTACAGGAATTATGTTTCCCAAATGCATATGTTGCTCCTAAATTCCCCGATCAGCTTCGAATCGTGAATTCTCTGGCACCTGCAGATGAATAACTGCACAACAGAATTATGGAAGGAAATCCTGATCGCTGACACAAATCACAAGGAATAAGTGCAAGATTCAGTCCTAAATATAAATGGACCATACTGTGACATCTCTATGGTTAATAAGAGATTGAGTCGAAATGGACTTACCTAATTCACTGAGGAGATGAAGTCCGGAGAAGTGTTTAGAAGAGCGCTGAGTCTTGTGTGCTTTTATACAGTCCCTGGGACTGCCTGGAGGATCTGCCATGTCATTTGTGCAGGAGGTCCGAATTAGTTACAAAACAAACTTGATTGCCTTGCTATGTCCTGCTTTGGATGGAGCTCTTTTCCTCAGGGGTTCTGATGATTGGGCTAATCGCAGCCTCAGTGGGTGTGACATGCACGTTGCACTCTTCATCTTTCTTTCATCTTAAAATTGTACAGGCCGACAGCGTTCCTCGTGTCATTCCACTGACTTCACGGGGGCTGCAGTGAGAATGAGCTTCAGGCTGTTTCTGAGTGGCATCAGTAGCACGGCAGGCTCTGATGAAAGGAATCTAGTCTGGTCCTTTCCATTCATGCTGGTCGTGGTTAGGGGCATGGGGCAGTTCATTCTAAACCGGCTAGGAAGCTGGGAGCCACTTTTTTGCATTCTTTTGAACTAGGTCTTAACTCTATTTGAATGAAAATGAAACAGCCCCGACTTGTGTGGCTTTAAATGATAACCTGATTCACAGAATGGTATGAGGGACCTTGTGCTCCGTTTCATTTATAACGACTCTCTTACTTAAGGCACAGGTGTCTAATCCCCAGAACAATGTATTAGTGTTCCCAGAATACAGCACTTTTCATGTGTGAAACACCAGAGAGTGTTTGAGCGGGGCTTTGAAATCTTGAGGGAACTTCCAGCTTCTCACCCTGACTCTCTCTGTTGGATAGGGCGAGAAACAGAGGCAGGTTGAGGTGAAGGTCACTTGGGGATCAGTGGCAGAATCTGAAATACACTTCTCATTCCTAATTCACTTCTCATTCCTCCTACCACAGGTAGAATGAGCCTCTGTACGAGTTACTCCCAGGTCAGGGAGGTATCTGGAAGCCATGGACGGTAAGTGTCCACCCAGGTTCAGGAAATAGAGGGTAGTATTGGCATGAAGAGTCCCAACCATTGCGGTTCATTTCTGACTCTGCCAATCACTCCTCTCTGACCTCCAACTCAATGTGTCTCCAATGACCTGCGGGGTAAACAGGTATAATTATAACCCTCAGGGTGGATTGTCTGAGGCTTCCTCTGATCTAAGCATTTCAAAGCACTTCACAAATGCTCATCAAGTGTTATAGGGCAAAGAACTGTATTTCTTATAGCAATCATAACTTTTTATTAGCCTTAGATGTTCCAAGCTTGAGGATTAGATTGACTTTAAAAATGCGTGTCAAGTTCCCAGATGTCCTTCCGGTACTCGGCTCCTGATTTCTTTAGCGTCCGAAATTGGGGCTCTTTGATTTTCGTTACTGTTCCTTTGCATTTCCCTTTGAGATATATTGTAAAGTTGTAGGGTAGATGCTGAGCCAGTGAAAACAATGGGAATCTTCAGTTCCTACATCTGTATCCATGAGTAGCCCAGAGCTCTGGATCTTGTGAGACACTTCAGCTAATAAAGTTAAGGAAGAAGCACAAGAAAGATAGAGTTAAGGAGAATTTCTTCAACGGTCACATTCCTTTGGGATTAGATGCGATTAGTCGGCAGAATGATCCCAGAAATGTTATCTGGGCCATACAGTTTTCAGAGGAAAGAGAGCTGCAGTATGTAATGTGCTCCTCGCCCCATGTGGAATTAGGAGCAAACTAATCGTCAAACACAAATCGTCTAATTCTCCAATGTGAACTAGGGAATCCTGTTCAACTCGCTCTCTCCGTAACCATTCAGGCAATGTGCTAGTGATCCTTTTATTTAAGGACAGCCTCTTGCACAGACACTCTGTGATTCTGAACAGTGGGAAGGGTTTGGGACTTTTGTTGTTTCCCCCCTTCCCCTATTCTTGAGCTGCAGACATTTATTTCTTCATAGTTTAGAACAGGGGCATGCGGCCCATGACGGTAATCTGCTGTCAGGCTGTGAGACATTTTGTTTACATTGATCGTCTGCAGGCATGGTTCCCCGCCGCTCCCAGTGGCTGCAGCTGTCTTTCCTCTTTCCTCTTTCTCTTTCTTCTGAAAACTTGGTGGGACAACTACATTCCTTCAATCATTCTACTAACTTCATAGATGCTTCACTGGGATATCCAGAAGCCTTGAATGGGAACTGTCCAATGCAGTTCAGGAGCAATGGGAAGTATGGGGAGGAGTAGTCACAATGACTGGTTTTATTGCTGACTCTGCCACTTGCTCCCTGTGTAACCTTCATCTCAATATGGTCTCTCAACCATTTTTTGGTTTCTTTCTGAAAATCCTGTCTCTCTCTCCCTGCCTCCTGCACCCTTTCAGAGAGAGCCCGCTCCCTGGAAGGTGGGTTGGGAACGCATCGGCCCACTGTGGAGTCCCAGACTCCCCGTGCCCTGGCCAGGGAGGAGTGGAGGAGCTTCGTATGGGAGAACCCCATCAATCGAATAATACAACCGGCTCCAAAGACAAGTCAGACAGCACCTATGGCTCTGCGCACACCTGCTCCGCACGTCTGCGGAGCTGCGGCCCAGAACCCCCGAGGAGGCTGCGCGGTGCAGGGCGCCTACCCCTGCTGGTGGCAGCAGCACAAATATCAAGGTGGCACGTCTCGCTGCCCTTGCTAACAGCTATTCCTCAGCAACAGCTGGGCACTGCAGGGAGCTGCTGCTGCTTACTTCAGCCGACATAAATTGTCTTGTAACAAAATTTTTCCCATTCTGAATTCTATATTGAGGCTTTTTCTTTCAGTACACATAAAAAAATTCAAAAGTACACACTTACAATTCCTTTGGACCATTCTTATCCTCACGTATAAAGAAGGCCCTGTGGTGCACATAACCTGTCCTGTACCTCATTTCACACACCAGAAAGAATCCACTACCATTGCGTGACTCTGACCCACTACAGAGATGTATTTCTAAGAAAAGAAAAAGTAGTACATACGGGGCATGTGGTGACTTCATCCTGACAGGTGGTTTCACTTAAAGCAAGTTTGTGATGGTTGAATTACATATGGAGATTTCCAAGGCCACCGCACTCGTGGAGAAAATTGAAACGGACAGACTTGTAATTCCTATGGAGAAGTATTATCCTCATGTTTAAGAAGACACAGTGAAAGTGGATCAGAACATTACCCATCTTCTCTAACTGTTGGTGCTTAGATCCAAGGATACAAACATTTTTAACCCGACATGTTACTAAGCTTGTCTTGGAACACAGTGTAAGAGGGATCAACCTTGGGCTCAGCCTGTGGTAGGATGCGTCAGAAGTATTAGGGTGTATTTCTGTTTCTGCAGCTGAGCCCCATGTGACCTTCACCTCAATGTGCCTCTGTTTCTAGGCCTATGAAACAAAGAGAGTCAGGGTGTTAAGGCTGGAAGTTCTTCAGGGTGCTTCAAACTCAAGATTTCAAAGCCCCTCGCAAACACGCACTGGTGTTTCACACATGGAAAGAGTAGTATTCTCAGCATATTAATAAATTGTTGAGAGGATTACACAACTCCGCATTGATTAAAAGAGTCATTATAAAAAAAGTAGAGGCCAAAGTCACTAGTATCCTTCTGTGAATCAGGTTATCACTTAAAGCCACCCAATTTGGGGCTGTTTCATTTTCATTGAAAGAGAGTTTTGCATTTGGTATTGTGACGGGGCAAGGCCTGCTGGCTATAGAAAAGTAGTGGGAGATAGATATATTAGCTCCAGGCTAAACAAATCCCTGGTACCAGGATAAGTGAAATGACAGCTGCTCCAGGTCAGTTAAGACACCTGGGGCCAATGAAGAGCTTTCCAGAAGGCAGGGAGAATGGTAGGTTGATTGGGACACCGGAAGCCAATCAGGGGCTGGCTGAAACTAGTTAAAAGCCTCCCAGTCAGTCAGGTGGGTGTGCATGTCAGGAGCTGTGGGAGGAAGCTGCGCTGTTGGAGATACTGAGCAGTACACACCATATCAGGCACAAGGAAGGAGGTCCTGACGTAAGGGGGAAGTGGAGCCGGAGGAAGTGGGGGCTGTTGTGGGGAAGAAGCAGAGGGAATTGTACGTGTCATGTTTCTAAAAGGTCAGCTACTATAGCTAATAGTGTTAGGGTCCTTGGGCTGGAACCTGGAGGAGAGGGTGGGCCCAGGCTCCTCCCCTTTTCCCCCCTGATTAATCACTGAGACTGGGAGACAACAGAGACTGTGCAAGGGAGGATAGCTTCTCGTCGCCTCCCTCGCTGGCTTATGTTGAAAATGGCTCAGTAGCTTCTCCTCGCCTCCTTCTCTGGCTTATGTTGAAAATGGCTTAGTTGACTGTGCTCTCTTGGTGTAAATCAGCACAGCTGATTCAGCTTCAAAGAGCTTCAAGTGGTTGCTTGAAATCAAAGGAAGATACTTCTGACTTCCTCCCTGCACATGGGACCCACTCTTGAGGACACATTTTACACTTCAAACAACATTCTGCTTCTGGCAGGAATGTTTTCTGCAACATGCCCTGTGGTTGGTCAGATTTTATCTCAAATCTCATCACACAGCCTCTCCTCCTTCTCCAAGAATACGTGATTTTTGTTTCTCCTGGTCTTGTTGCTGGTCTAAGTCAGCTGAATTGTCTTACAACACCTCAATTTATTTCTATAAAAGAGCACTGCTTTCCTTCACTCTCTGCCATCCCTGGACTTGACCCATGACCAAAGCTGCTGGAGGAAGGCCTTTGAGACAGCATTGGTGACCCAAATGGAGGTCCAGTGGTAAGTCAAGTTGTACTCACCATAGGGTGAAATTCACCCTGAACAGCAGGTCATCGCAAAGGCTCAGGCTCCATTGAAGTCCCTGATAAGATCTAGTTTATAAATTCATTGTGGGATTAAAGTAGTCTATAGGCAGCGTACTATCTCCTGTGCCAAAGGGGGTATTTCAGACTAAGGGTCCAGACAGGAAACACACTGGAGGCAATGAATGAAACTTCAAAGGGACTTGGATCTGGCCCACTGGAGATGGAGCTGGTAAGAATGCAAAAAAGTGGCTCCCACCTTCCTAGCCGGTGTGGAATGAACTGCCCCGTGTCCCTAACCACAACCAGCATGAATGGAAAGGACCAGACTAGATTCCTTTCATCAGAGGCTGTCGTGCTACTGATGCCACTCAGAAACAGCCTGAAGCTCATTCTCACTGCAGCCCCCATGAAGTCAGTGGAATGACACGAGGAACGCAGTCGGCCTGTACAATTTTAAGATGAAAGAAAGATGAAGAGTGCAACGTGCATTTCACGCCCACTGAGGCTGTGATTAGCCCAATCATCACAACCCCTGAGGAAAAGAGCTCCATCCAAAGGAGGACATAGCAAGGCAATCAAGTTTGTTTTGTAACTAATTCGGACCACCTCCACAAATGACATGGCAGATCCTCCAGGCAGTCCCAGGGACTGTATAAAAGCAGACAAGACTCAGCGCTCTTCTAAACACTTCTCCAGACTTCAACTCCTCAGTGAATTAGGTAAGTCCATTTCGACTCAATCTCTTACTAACCATAGAGATGTCACAGTAGAGTCCATTTATATTTAGGACTGAATCTTGCACTTACTCCCTGTGATTTGCATCAGAGATCATGATTTTCTTCCACTATTATGTTGTGCAGTTACTCACTTGCAGGTGCGAGAGGATTCACGATTCGAAGCTGATCAGGGAATGTAGGAGCAACATATGCATTTGGGAAACATAATTCCTGTTAACTGGAAAGAGAATTGGGGCATTTACATCTTCTCGGTAACTTTAGGAAGTCCCTTCACCATTTTTCACTTAGTTGGATTAGGAAGAAACCTGTTCAGGTTAGTCCAGAAAGGGCCAATTCAGTGGTCTTCTCCTTTACGCTGATGCTGCTGTTACTCCTCATTATTGGAGACAGGAGAATGGATGAAGCTGACAAGTGGTGTGATCCAATCTATCAATTCCTATGTTCTTCTGAGCAGAAATAGCCATTGGAGATGCTTCTTCTCGAATGGTGTAATTTAGTGTCACTCCATGAAAGTCAGTGGACCTAAACCCATTGTACCCCAGCTTGTCCTTAGTGATTTCTTTGGAGAAAAGCCAAATCTCTGTTTCTTCATCAGCAAAGAACTACACTGTGATACCGAAGTCAACTGAGTTGCAATGCAGAGGTGAAATCCTCAGACGAAGGTATTCAGTTACCATGAAACCAGCCATGTTCTCTTTGAGAAATGTCTCAAATGAACACAGAATCCTAGGTGTCCAGCATAGAAATAGTTCCCCTTAATCCAGTCGGTGTTTTTTAGACAACGACATTGAGAGGGGCTCAAAGGGGCTGGTTGGGAGGGAAGTTTAGTGAGAGTGGACAAGAGGCGTAGAAAAAGGATATAGGAAATATATGTGACCATGAACATGGGGACTAAGGCCACTTCTCCTCTCTCTCTCTCTCTCGGGCCCCAGGAAGACCTCGCTGCAATAGTAACTGAGATTTGAAGCCTTTCATCCACTGGCACTTGTACCTTCTCTTTACTCTAGTCCCTGGTGTGTGTTTCAGGTTTACCTCCATCCCAGAAAGATGGCTTTCTCCAGCTTTCGTTATCCAGAATGCGGGGTGGCCCGGCCCTGTCCAGTTACTGGCAGCTGCAACGTGCCATGCGTTAGGCAGTGCCCTGACTCCGAAGTGGTGATCAGACCCTCACCGGTGGTCGTGACCCTCCCGGGACCAATTCTCAGCAATTTCCCTCAACAGAGTGGAGTGGGAGCCATAGGAGCACCTTTGGTCGGACCCGGTTTCGGGGGCTCCTTCGGTCCTGGGGGATTGTACGGCTATGGAGGCCGTTACGGAGGATGGTATGGTTTAGGGGGCTATGGTGGTTACGGTGGCCCTTGGGGTTACGGGGGATGTGGTTATGGGGGATTAGGCGGTTACCTGGGCGGTTATGGTTACGGGGGGGGAATATGCGGTTCTGGGGTATCTTGCCATAGGTACCTCAGTGGAAGCTGTGGGCCATGCTAAACCGAGCAGGAACATCCGTGGATGAAGGAAGAACCAGGAAATGAACAGCAACATCCAGATTCACCGCTGATCTTTTGGGCATGGCTTTCAGAAGTGCTGTGCAAACATGGCTCCACTTGAAGTCAGTGGGAGCTGTGTGTGCTCAGCACCTTGGTCTGATAGCCATGCTGCATTTCTAATGTTACGCTTTAGGACCCTTTGTGCAAAGGCTTTTCCAGTCATGTGCTGATTCTCGCTTACACATGTGGAGTCATTCTGAATTACACGCAGGCTGTTTACACTAACCCCGCACGGTGAAGGCATCAGGGGCCTGAAGACAGGCATCATTTACATTTATTATCACTTGAAGTCCCTCGAGAGTGGGAAAAAGAGACCTTGCTGTCAAGCAGAATTAGGCCATATATGTTCTATCCTTTTCATCAATCCGTACCTCTGGTGTCTTACTTTGACCTTTGCTTCGGAAGATGTCTAATGGAGAAGCTGCCTAATTCCTGCTTCTCTTTTGCTTTGTCTCATTACCCATTGATTGGGGTAGAACAAAAAACTTAAAATGGTTACAATGGGGACTGATTTGTCAACCTCTGCATCTGCACCAATGCAAAAAGAACATTGTGTCTGAAATACGTCCCATTGAGGCCTTTAATCAGTCACAGCTCTCCTTGAATCACTGGAAATACATTCTTTCTGCTCTGTATTATTTCTTCCTGTAACTCTCTACTGCCAATTGCATTTGCATTAAAACCTATGCGGCATCATAAGATCAGTCTCTGGTTCTCTTTGTTCCTCCCTCCTCATTTAAAAATCGCGCTGGATGAGATTCATCCCTTTATCAGCGGCAGCACCAGGTACTTCTCAAGTTGCACCTTTTGAAAGCCATGGAGTGATCGGCGCCATTGAAGCGCTTCAGTTCACAGCATTATGAGAGCCGTCCTTACATTGGTGGAGTTCCTCCTTGGTTTATCTGTTTTAGCAAAGACTCTTTTCCTGCAAAGACCAGACAGCTTTTCCATTTAAGAATGGAAGTTTTCCTATGGTTTGAAGAAGACCAGTCACATGGTAAGAGTGTTTGTGAGTCTTTGCAGGATAGCGACCCAGGTTTTTGGAAGGAAAAGACAAGTGGCCACCAAATGGCTTGGTTTCAGCAAGGTTAACTGGAGCCCCAACTCCTTGATTGGCAGAGCAACTTTCAGTACAGGCTGATTTTGCTTCTGGAGTGGTTTGAAAGTTTAGCTCTTCACGAGAAAGGTCTTCTCAACCTGAACTCCACAGACCACCCACCCTATTCGACGGAGCCTGCCTTCCCCTGGCTTTGAGTGTTTCAGTAGGGATTATTCAGAAAGACAAATGCCAGGTAAACATTATAAGACAGAAAATATCTTCTTGCCTCTAGATAAATCCAAGTCACACCCACGTCTTGAATACTGCATGCAGATGTGGTCACCCCATCTCCAAAAATGTATATTCGAATTGGAAAAGATTTAAAAGGGCACCAAAAAGCCGTAGGGGTGTAGAACACCTTCTCTATAAGGAGAGATTAAGAAGACTGGGCCTTTCACCTTGGAAAAGAGATGATTAAGGGGAGATATGATAGAGGTCTATAAATTGATGACTGGGGTGGAGAAAGTAAATAAGTAATCTTATTTACTCCTTCTCATAACACAAAAACTAGGTGTCACCGAATGAAATTAATAGGCATCAGGTTTAAGACAAAGAGAAGGAAGTATTTCTTCAGAGAATGCACAGTCAACCTGTGGAACTCTTTACCAGAGGATTTTGTGAAGGCCAAGAGTAGAGCAGGGTTCAAAAAGAAAACCCTAGATAAATTCAAGGAAGTCAGGTCCATCAAAGGGTATTAGCCAGGATGAACAGGGATGGTGTCCCTAGCCTCTATTTGCTAGAACCTGGGAATGGGAGACAGGGGATGGATCACTTGATGATCACCAGTTCTGTTCATTACCTCTGAAGCACTTAGCATTGGCCATTGATGAAAGACAGGGTACTGGGCTAGATGGACCTTTGGTCTCACCCAGTTTGGCTTTTCTTATGTTCTTAATTTCTTCTCTGGAGCCCTCAGCAAATACCAATCCCTGTTTCCATTCCTATCGCTCTGCCTGGGGTAAGGATGAATGTTCAAACCTATGTATCTCTGGCATGTTATTTTGTTGCGCATTTTGAAAAATAAACTCTCCAACAGAGACTGTGTGGAAACTTAATTATGGAGCCAGCAGCCCTCTTTCAGAATAATTCTCTTTTTTCCAGGACATTCTTCTCTTCTGCTCTGCTGGGACCTCCCGTGACAAGTAGCACTTAGCATCCATCTAGAAAGCCCACTACAACCTAGTGGGAGGTGTAAATTCAACCAGGTCTGCTCCTTGACACCAATTTTGTACTTATTTTGCAATGCTGGAGATGAACTGAGAAGTTTTAGGGCAATGGGGCAGAAATAGTTCAGCTTCATATTGGGATTTAGGATTTCATTGCACCAATAAAACTCAGTTCAATTAATCTTCTCTAAGTCTTTGCCCACATGTGTTCATCAACTGGTCAGCAGCAATGTCCACTCCCTGGTGAAATGACATGACCTAAAGTTGATTTCAGAAGGATATTGCAAATACACCTGAGTGCATCCGTTCTGCCCGTATATGTAAATTGCATGACACCAAGTCATCTGCAGGAGTCACGAAAGGCAATGTAGCAAATAATTAAGGGATCATTTTGCAGTTCCCTAGAAGATAAGAAATTATTAGTAATAGTGAGCATGTATTTATCAAGAACAAATTGCATCAAACAAACTAATAACTTATTTGACAGGGTAACAAGACTTGTGGATAGGGGGAAAGCTGTAGATGTGGAATATCTCAATTTTTGTAAGGCTTTTGATACTTTCTTGCATGATCTTCTCATAAACACACTTGGGAAATACAACCTAGACGCAGCTACTAAAAGGTGGATGTATAATTGGTTGGTAAACCATTCCCAGAGACTAGTGATCAGATGTCCATGGTCATGCTGGAAGAGTATACCAAAATGTGTCCCACTGGGATCAGTATAATCACCAATAACCACAGGAATCCCCATAACCGTACATTCCTCCTTAACATTCTTAGCCTCTCTGACCACATATACACCCATCACCACATCTGATGTCAGCTGCTCGTTGGGATCCCACTGTACTTTCCTGAATTGTTCCTGGGAAGGTCACAACAGCAGGTAGGGCTTGTACTAGCACTGTGGAGTCAGGACACTGTCTTACATATGGCCTGTTGTAGCTGTCCACACATGCTTTCTGGAATATCATTCCACACATTTGTGAAGCAAGACAGCTTTCTGCCATTGAGATAAATCTGAAGCATGCAGCATGGAAGACAGTAAACTTAATCTATAAGGGTCGTTTGAATAAAAACTTTAATGATAAGCTCCTATTGCAATTGAGGACATGGAAAGAAAGAAAGCAGGAAAGCAGGAAAGAAAAAAAGAAAGAAAGAAAGAAAGAAAGAAAAACCTAAACCAGCTCTTTTGAGTCCTTGTTACTTCCTTTGTCCTACAAAAATACTCTTTCGAAGAAGTATAAATGTGTAGAATTTTTATCATTAATGCTTGGGATTTACAGTCCATTAAAAATATATATCATGCAGAACATGGCTGGGATAGTATTAAAACCAAACTTTGAGAACTCCTTCAATGTATGTAATTTTTTCCTCTGTGTTTGTGACTATCAGTTTGTTCTTCGCTGAGGAGCACATTACATCCTGAAGCTCTCTTTCCTCTGAAATCTTTATGGGCCAGCTACATTCCTGGGATCATTCTGCTGACTTCATGGATGCTGCAATGGGATATTCGGAAGCCTTGAATGGAAACTCTCCAGTGCCGTTCAGGAGTTTTGGTAAGTATGTGGCATGAGTAATCACTATAACTGTGTTTTATTGATGACTCTGCTGCTTGCTCTCTGTGTTACCTTCACCTCAATGTCCTCGTTCACCTCCACATAAACAGATCTCATAGTGATATTATGCTTGACGGTCATAGTCTTTCGCGGAATTAAATGCCCCCAGATTGTGGACTGTAGGTTTCTCACAACAATATTTTTGGTGGCCTCTGACAAACTCATCTCTGTGTCCTGGCCTCCCATGGCCTTCAGTGCAGAGCCTGTCTCAGGGAAGGTGGGTGGGAACTCATTGGATGCTTGCAGAGTCCCAGGCTCCCCATGGCCCGGCCGGGTGGGAGCGGGGAAGCTGCCCAGGGAAATGACCAGCAACCCATGCCACAGACTCCTCTGCTGACAACCTGAATTCAGCCCCTTGTGCGTGCTGAGCTAGTTCTTAATTCCATGATCATATACTGACTTTCCACAGGACCCCTGCCTCCAAGAGTCATGCTGTTTCCTTTCCTAACCCTTGCTGGCTCCTCTCCTCCCTGCGCACCATGCTCCTGCCCTTCCCCATATCTTGGACCTGCCTCTCTCCCCCTTCTTGTAGCTATTCCTCTGCTCTACTCTGCACTGATTAGGCCTCAGCTGGAATATTGTGTCTAGTTCTGGGTGCCACATTTCAAGAAAGATATGGACAAATTGGAGAAAGTCCAAAGAAGAGCAAAAAAAATGATTAAAGGTCTAGAAATATGACCTATGAGGCAAGATTGAAAAAAGTGTGATTGTTTAGTCTGAAGACACAACTGAGAGGGGACATAAATACAACTTTTAACTTCATAAAATGTTGCTAGAAGTGTTACCCAGGGTTCTTTCAACCCAAAAGTCTTGGTAACTTTTACTCTGTGCAAGGTGGTGTCAGGAAATAAATCAGGGGAGACATGGTCGTCCGACCGATCGATGGCTGGCACAAACAGGACAACGCAAGAGTGCTTTCACTTAAAGCTAAACTTTACTAAGTCTCAAGCACTTACACATGTCCACAACAGATTAGCAAAACACCCCCAACCCTCGATAATTACTGAAGCTGAGGGTGTCTCTCTAGTGGCACAGCGGCAGCCCGTCTGCCGGTGGGGAACACAAGATGCATCCAGAGGGAGAGTCCCTGAACAGCCCCTTCTGAGAAGCCCCACTGCCTCAAACTTTCCCCCCTTAGTTATACATTAGTAATACAATGACATGTCACTTAAATAAAACTTGTCAAGCAAGCAGTTTCAATGGTCAAGCAAGAGGTTTCCTTCTGATTATTGATTAACCAGGTGTGGGTTTTTTTCCAGAGTTTGCACGCCTTGAGAGACACATTCCTGAGGGCACATCCTGCTCTTCTACAATGCATGTATCAGCAGCTTCAACACAATTCTGATCAGAAAGGACGCGGGGTGAGGCTGCCCTTTCTGTGGCACCCAAAACTCCCTCCCACTCCTGTCTTGGTTAAGCCGGGGCTGCTGCATGGCCAATTTACGGCCTGCTGACATGACTGCTTTTAGCAATAAGCAATAATGGTTTCAGGTAATTTACTGGTTTGCCAAAATCTCCCCGTACACAAGGAAGAGGGAGAAAAATTATCTTTAATCTTTGAGGATAGGCCAAAAAGTAATGGGCTTAATTTACAGGAAGGGCAGTTTGGGTTGCACATTAGGAAAAACTTCCTAACTGTCAGGGTAGTTAAGCACTGGAGTACGTTGCCTATGGAGTTTGTGGAATATCTGCCATTGGAAATTTTTAAGAGCAGGTTAGACAAACACCTGTCAGGAATGGTTTAGATAATACTGAGGCCTGCCTTGAGTGCAGGGGACTGGACTAGAAGACCTCTTGAGGTCCCTTCCCTTCCTACTCTTCTACAATTCTATAATTCTTATATAAAAGTCCCTGGATATACCGTGGCTTGACATTGCAGGAACTGCAGATGAAAAGATTACATTTCCCACTACATTTTTCTTCAACATTTTTGTGGTTCTCCATTCCCAGAAGACAAACATATTCCACTAATCAATTTTTGTTATTTGACTACACAAAAGGAAAAATGTACTGTGATAGACTCAGGCCAGTTGGGTACAGAGTAGTAGAAGGCAGATATACTGGTCACTGGATAAGCAGTTTTCTGTTCCCTGACTGACTAGAGCGGGGGCTGCTCCAGGCTAGGCTGGATACATGACTTCAGTTAGCCTGCAGAGAGTCAGGTGAGGCTGTTAAGCTAATGGGAGCACCTGACTCTAATTAAGGCACCTCTGATAGTGTCAAAGAGTTCACTCCGGTCAGGCCAGGGGAAGGAAAAGGGAGCCAGAGGAAAGGGAGTGTGGCTGAAGGGCTGGGTAATGAAGACACCCTCAAGCCACTGGGAAGGGAGCCATAAGGTAAGGGTGAAGAAGGTGTTAAGAGAGAGAAGTGGAGATCTGTGGGGAAGTGGTACAGGGAAGAGTAGCAACTCTGGCAGTGAAAGGTTGGCTGCCAACAGCTGCTGACATTAGGGTCCCCCCAACCCGCCACTACAGAAACACCTCCTGGGAGGGGAGGACAGGCCCCTGTCAGGACAGGAGGCTAAACTGTTCTTGAATAAGCCCGTAGGGACAGCAGAGACTGTGGGAGTTCTCTCACCAACCTCCTTGCTGGCTTATGATGAAAAGGGCTCAGTAGACTGTAACCCTGGCCCTAGAGAGAGAAGGGCTACATGGAGGGTTGCAGTGAGCCTCTGAGGCTAGCATAAACCGCCTGGAAGTGTGGGACTCATGGCAACAAGGTCAGAGCTCTGCCACAATATCCAGACCATTCTGCCTCTTTAAGGACATGGTATAATACTCAGGTGGTGAGGGGAGATTTAACCATCTGGCTACAAGGTTTGGTTTAAGAACAATCCCGCTCTAGTCTTCTATATATCAGACCAGACCTATGGACTGTTCCTTGGAACGGAAGAACATAGGTGCTACAGAAGATTAGGCCTCTCTCCCACAATGGTCAATACCAGGTGCTTCACAGGGAGGGGTAAAAATCCAGAAGAACGCAGGTTTGGGATCATCTGCCCACTGAGTAACTTTTTCACTGTCCCCCTGTCAATCAGATCTATCTCCATGATTGGATGATACCCTGAAACATGTGAGTTTATACCCTTGCCAAACTTGAAGAAATACAGTAAATCCATCTGAGTCTCCATTTGCTCCAGGGTGCTGCAAGCACCATTCTGTCCACATCACCAAGAGACACATCTCAACTCATCCCTCTCTCCTTTGAGATACACCAGGATCACTAAAGAATTTAAAGCTGAAGCATCAAAGAGTGAATTACTGATGAATAAACTTTTGCCATTCAGCAATGATCTTTTCACTGGCACATCATAAGCTTCATTGAGAACAAATGCCCATATATAGCCATGGTCCCATTCTAAAATACCTTAGTTTTGTTTTTGTTTTGTTTTGTTGTAATCTGGAAGATCTGGTAATTCTTGTCCTTTGAATTCCAGTGAGAGCATTTCGTGCAAGATTCCAGATCCAGCAGGACTGGACCTGGGCTTAAATCAGCCACTATTCCACTGATCTGGATCCTGGACACAGCTAAGCCAACCTCGTTCCAAAGGAGTCACTGATTTTAGATGCCTTAGAGGAGAGGCAGGCCCGTTTTCCTGAAGTGCTGAGGACTCAAAACTCCCATTGTAGTTCATGGGGACTGTTCATGCTCAACATTTCTTGATTTCAGGCCACAAGCTTTCTTGACTTGTTCACTAGCACTGGAGGTATCCAAAATAGGAGGAGACTTTTGTCCAAACAATGTCCAAGCCTTTGGTGATGTTAAAAGAGAATGAATGGAAAATAAATTATACTGGGAAACTGATACTATTATGTGGTATATATTTGAATTTGAAATAAAGAGGAGTAGAAAATTGTCAAAATAAAGAATAAAGAAGGAAAGCAGAGTAGCTAGACTATATTTCAATGGGTTCATGAAGGGCCCTATCCTATCCCCAGCTCCAAAGTGATATATTTCTTACACAGTTGTATTACTTCTGTATTGCAACTGTAGAGTTTTACCATGAAGTCTGTTTGCCACCATTTTTAATTACTTATTTCACCCCAGTCAGTCTCAACTGAAGCAAAACACAATAGAAGCAGAAGCTTAAAAAGTTTATCCATTTTGCAGCTGATGTTAGAAAGTTCAAAGGAAGAAAGAAATAGTCCATATTCATGGATAGGAGATAAACTAGCCTAATTCTAAATGACACTAAAGTCTTTTGACACTGTTCTGATATGGAAAAGAAGCATTCAAGTCAATGTAGATGTAGGTAACATATTCCTTATGGCCCCTGCTCCATTTGCACTTTAGAGAGTGATGTAAAAACCCTCAGTGTACTTGAAAATCAGGCCCATTTTGTTGATAATAGAAGAAGTCCACAGCCAGGAAGTCATTAGAAGAAACCCATCAAGGGTAACATGGGAATCATTAGGAAGGTTTGCAGTGGTGCTGATGAAATGCAGTTTACTCATCAGTGCCAGATTAAGGTACAAATTAACTAAAATACAGCTCAGGGCCTCACAATATGAGGGTCCTCTAAAAAGGAAAAAACTGACTCCATGTCAAATTTTATCAAAATCGGTTGATAAATAAAGGAGAGATGGGAAAAAGAAGATTCTCTCTAAATATAGACATTTCATTCAAATATGACAAAAATATACATATCTGGCTACACAAATACCCTTACCGTTTGTTAGGATATAGATATTCAGGCCTGTCTGTAAAGGCCTATACTCTAAGAATGTAGGTATATGTTTATCATTTAGCTAGTAATAGAGGTATACAAGAAGGAATCTATGTAAGGGCCTTCTCTCACTGTCACAGTCTGAGGCCCTGTTCTTAGGCTAAGGCCTTTGGCTAAGCAGCAGAGGCAGCCATAAGCTGGGAAGCGACCGGTCACCTCCTCACATTCCAACCTAGTCAATATGGGCTGTTAGGAAGGGGATCTGATCTATTACCTCCAGAGAAAGGGAAGAGCCTACAAGATGTAAAAGGAAATTTAGGTTGATAGTTTTCTGTCTGGTAAGAACTCACTTATCAGTAGACACAGCTGGGAAACCTTTATGTCTTTATAGATGTAGTTGTGAAATCCTCACTTCTGTATTGTTTTGTCATTATAGGTTCCACTTTGCTATTGTTTATTTGCATGGTCTCTGTCTGGTTCTGAGATTGTTTCTGTCTGCTGTATAATTAATTTTGCTGGGTGTAAACTAATTAAGGTGGTGGAGCACTATGTTGGGGTTCAGGCTCTGGCTGAGCCTCTTGTGTAGGGTTAACGGCTGCTGCCGGTTCAGGTTCGGTGGGGCCCTCTGGTGTTGGGGTTGCAAGTACTGGATTCAGTGCTGGCAATGGTTCAGGCGCTGGTTGTTCCACCGGTTCTGGGACTGGCTCTGTCTGGGTCTCTGGGACTGGATCCACTACTGCTGTTGCAGACATTGGCCTGGGGTCTGGGTCCATCACCTCTGACCAGGTCCTCTTAGAAGTTTTTGGAACAGAGCTAGGCGTGACGGCTGGTTTAGCTTGGCTGCGGGTGACCATTCCCACCCTCTTGTCTAGCTTCACACGATTGGCCAAGTCTTCCCCCAACAGCATGGGGATGGGATAATCATCATAGACTGCAAAAGTCCACATTCCTGACCAGCCCTTGTACTGGACAGGCAACTTGGCTGTAGGCAAATTGAAAGAGTTGGACTTGAAGGGCTGAATCATCACTTGGATTTCTGGGTTGATTAAATTGGGGTCTACTAAGGAAGCATGGATAGCCGACACTTCTGCTCCGGTGTCCCTCCACACGGTGACCTTCTTCCCACCCACACTCACAGTTTCCCTCTGCTCCAAGGGTAGCTGGGAGGTATCTGGGCCTGAGGACCTCTGGTGTGATTCCGGTGCAATGAACTGTAATCTGTTGGGGTTCTTGGGGCAGTTGGCCTTTACATGCCCTGGCTCATTACATTTAAAACATTGTCCAGCTGACAGGTCACTGGAGCGAGGCGGCTTGCTGGAGAACGGTGTGGCAGGATGATAAGGTGTCTGGAGGGTTCCTTGGGGGGTAGGTGGGGCCTTGGGCAGCCCCTGGTAGTAGGGTGTGGTCTGAGGTTGTCCCTTCTGGTGTCCGCTCCAACTGCGACCAGTTTTTTTCTTTTCTGCCACCTCCACCCATTTGATTCCAATCTCCCATGCCTCGATTACAGTTTTGGGCTTTCCATCTAGGATGTTTCAGAGTAACAGCCGTGTTAGTCTGTATTCGCAAAAAGAAAAGGAGTCCTTGTGGCACCTTAGAGACTAACCAATTTATTTGAGCATGAGCTTTCATGAGCTACAGCTCACTTCATCAGATGCATACCGTGGAAACTGCAGCAGACTTTATATATACACAGAGAATATGAAACAATACCTCCTCCCACCCCACTGTCCTGCTGGTAATAGCTTATCTAAAGTGAGCATCAGGTTAGGCCATTTTCAGCACAAATCTAGGTTTTCTCACCCTCCACCCCCCCACACAAATTCACTCTCCTGCTGGTGATAGCCCATCCAAAGTGACAACTCTTTACACAATGTGTATGATAATGAAGTTAGGCCATTTCCTGCACAAATCCAGGTTCTCTCACTCCCTCACCCCCCTCCAAAAATCCACCCCCATACACACAGACTCACTCTCCTGCTGGTAATAGCTCATCCAAACTGACCACTCTCCAAGTTTAAAACCAAGTTAAACCAGAACATCTGGGGGGGGGGGGTAGGAAAAAACAAGAGGAAATAGGCTACCTTGCATAATGACTTAGCCACTCCCAGTCTCTATTTAAGCCTAAATTAATAGTATCCAATTTGCAAATGAATTCCAATTCAGCAGTTTCTTGCTGGAGTCTGGATTTGAAGTTTCTTTGTTTTAAGATAGCGACCTTCATGTCTGTGATTGCGTGACCAGAGAGATTGAAGTGTTCTCCGACTGGTTTATGAATGTTATAATTCTTGACATCTGATTTGTGTCCATTTATTCTTTTACGTAGAGACTGTCCAGTTTGACCAATGTACATGGCAGAGGGGCATTGCTGGCACATGATGGCATAAATCACATTGGTGGATGTGCAGGTGAGCGAGCCTCTGATAGTGTGGCTGATGTTATTAGGCCCTGTGATGGTGTCCCCTGAATAGATATGTGGGCACAATTGGCAACGGGCTTTGTTGCAAGGATAAGTTCCTGGGTTAGTGGTTCTGTTGTGTGGTATGTGGTTGTTGGTGAGTATTTGCTTCAGGTTGCGGGGCTGTCTGTAGGCAAGGACTGGCCTGTCTCCCAAGATTTGTGAGAGTGTTGGGTCATCCTTTAGGATAGGTTGTAGATCCTTAATAATGCGTTGGAGGGGTTTTAGTTGGGGGCTGAAGGTGACGGCTAGTGGAGTTCTGTTATTTTCTTTGTTAGGCCTGTCCTGTAGTAGGTAACTTCTGGGAACTCTTCTGGCTCTATCAATCTGTTTCTTTACTTCCGCAGGTGGGTATTGTAGTTGTAAAAAAGCTTGACAGAGATCTTGTAGGTGTTTGTCTCTGTCTGAGGGGTTGGAGCAAATGCGGTTGTATCGCAGAGCTTGGCTGTAGACGATGGATCGTGTGGTGTGGTCAGGGTGAAAGCTGGAGGCATGCAGGTAGGAATAGCGGTCAGTAGGTTTCCGGTATAGGGTGGTGTTTATGTGACCATTGTTTATTAGCACTGTAGTGTCCAGGAAGTGGATCTCTTGTGTGGACTGGACCAGGCTGAGGTTGATGGTGGGATGGAAGTTGTTGAAATCATGGTGGAATTCTTCAAGGGCTTCTTTTCCATGGGTCCAGATGATGAAGATGTCATCAATATAGCGCAAGTAGAGTAGGGGCTTTAGGGGACGAGAGCTGAGGAAGCGTTGTTCTAAATCAGCCATAAAAATGTTGGCATACTGTGGGGCCATGCGGGTACCCATAGCAGTGCCGCTGATCTGAAGGTATACATTGTCCCCAAATGTGAAATAGTTATGGGTAAGGACAAAGTCACAAAGTTCAGCCACCAGGTTAGCCGTGACATTCTATTTCCTCAGGAACACCCTCTAAGAACTGCTCCATTTGCATTAGGAAGGACAAATCTTCTGGAGATTTAACACTTGCTCCTGATATCCAGGCATCCCAATGTTTCACAATGTGGTAGGCATGTCAGGTAAATGACATGTCTGGTTTCCACCTTAGGGCTCTGAACCGCCTACGAGAATGCTCGGGTGTTATCCCCATTCTGACTCTCACCTTGGATTTAAACAGTTCATACTTGTTCATGTGTTCTTTAGGCATTTCAGCCGCCACCTCAGCTAAGGGTCCACTGAGCTGCGGCCTCAGCTCTACCATGTATTGGTCTGTAGAGATGCTGTACCCAACGCAGGCCCTTTTGAAGTTTTCTAAGAAGGCCTCGGTATCATCGCCTGCCTTGTAGGTGGGGAACTTTCTGGGATGGGAAGTGGTACCTGTAGAAGGATTGTTAGGGTTTGTTGATATATTCTGCTGAGGCTTTGCCTTCTCCATCTCCAGTGCATGCTTCCTCTCTTTTTCCTTCTCCTCCTCCACATGCTTCCTCTCTTTTTCCTTCTCCTCCAGTTCTTTGGCCCTTGCCTCCATAGCTCTCCTGCAGGCAGCTTCTAGGGCTTTTTCCTGCCTCTTTCGCTGCCTCCAGTCTGGCTAACTCCAATTTGTGTTGTGTCTTGGTTTCTGTCATCTTTGCCTCTCTGTTTTTAACTAACTTTACACCCGAGAGTTAGAAATAAAACGAACAAACAAACAAAAAACTTGGCTTGTAAAAGTTTGCTGTGCTGTAATATGATACCTATATTCTCTGATAGTGATTGTCAGCCTACAGAAAAATCCAAAAAAAAAAAAAACCCGCCAAACCCTAACACCTTTGTCTCCAGGCAAATAGGCAGAAAACCCCTCTAGTTGCTCTTAGGTAAAAAAACTTCTTCAGGTCTGTGAAGACTGGTGAATTTCGCTGCAGGAGGTTAAATACCCTGCCTTTAGGTAGAGAAAACTCCAGCTCACAAAAGACAATTCCCTTTTGTCTCTGCTCTGGCCCCAAAACAGAGAAAAAAAAACCATCTAACTGCTTTCAGCGAAAAACCTGCTTTTCGGCAGCCCAAAGGAAAAAAAAAATTCCTTTTTAAGATCTGTGCTTCTGGTTCAAAAAATCTCAAATTGATCTCAAAATGATTTCAAGTTAATCCCACCGCTCTGCCACCATGTCAAGTTTCCTTCCCCACTCTGAACTCTAGGGTACAGATGTGGGGACCTGCATGAAAACCTCCTAAGCTTACTTTTACCAGCTTAGGTTAAAACTTCCCCAAGGTACAAACTATTTTACTTTTTGCCCTTGGACTTTATCGCTGCCACCACCAAACATCTAACAGGTATATAACTGGGAAAGAGCCCATTTGGAAACGTCTTTCCCCCCAGAATCCTCCCAAACCTTACACCCCCTTTCCTGGGGAAGGTTTGATAAAAATCCTCACCAATTGGTACAGGTGAACACAGACCCAAACCCTTGGATCTTAAGAACAATGAAAAAGCATTCAGATTCTTAAAAGAAGAATTTTAATAGAGGTAACAGTAAAAAAGAAGTAACAATAAAAAGAATCACCTCTGTAAAATCAGGATGGGGTCGGTCCTGGGGCCGGTTTTGTTCAATATCTTCATAAATGATCTGGAGGATGGTGTGGATTGTACCCTCAGCAAGTTTGCAGATGATACTAAACTGGGAGGAGAGGTAGATACGCTGGAGGGTAGGGATAGGATACAGAGGGCCCTAGACCAACTAGAGGATTGGGCCAAAAGAAATCTGATGAAGTTCAACAAAGACAAGTGCAGAGTCCTGCACTTAGGATGGAAGAATCCCGTGCACTGCTACAGACTAGGGACCGAATGGCTCGGCAGCAGTTCTGCAGAAAAGGATCTAGGGGTTACAGTGGATGAGAAGTTGGATATGAGTCAACAGTGTGCCCTTGTTGCCAAGAAGGCCAATGGCATTTTGGGATGTATAAGTAGGGGCATTGCCAGCAGATCGAGGGACGTGATCGTTCCCCTCTATTCGACACTGGTGAGGTCTCATCTGGAGTACTGTGTCCAGTTTTGGGCCCCACACTACAAGAAGGATGTGGAAAAATTGGAAAGAGTCCAGCAGAGGGCAACAAAAATGATTAGGGGCCTGGAACCCATGAGTTATGAGGAGAGGCTGAGGGAACTGGGGATGTTTAGTCTACGGAAGAGAAGAATGAGGGGGGATTTGATAGCTGCTTTCAATTACCTGAAAGAGGGTTCCAAAGAGGATGGCTCTAGACTGTTCTCAGTGGTAGCAGATGACAGAACGAGGAGTAATGGTGTCAAGTTGCAGTGGGGGAGATTTAGGTTGGATATTAGGAAAAACTTTTTCACTAGGAGGGTGGTGAAACACTGGAATGGGTTACCTAGGGAGGTGGTGGAATCTCCTTCCTTAGAAGTTTTTAAGGTCAGGCTTGACAAAGGCCCGACTGGGATGATTGAATTGGGGATCGGTCCTGCTTTGAGCAGGGGGTTGGACTAGATGACCTCCTGAGGTCCCTTCCAACCCTGATATTCTATGATGGTAAATACATTACAGGGTAATTAGATTCAAAACCTAGAGAATCACTCTAGGCAAAACCTTAAGTTACAAAAAGACATAAAAACAGGAATATCCATTCCATTCCATTCAGCACAGCTTATTTTCTCAGCCATTTAAAGAAATCATAATCTAAACACATATCTAGCTAGATTACTTACTAAGTTCTAAGACTCTATTCCTGTTCTGTCCCCGGCAAAAGCTTCACACAGACAGAGAGAGCTTTTGTTTCTCCCGCCTCCAGCTTTTGAAAGTATCTTGTCTCCTCATTGGTCATTTTGGTCAGGTACCAGCGAGGTTACCTTTAGCTTCTTAACCCTTTACAGGTGAGAGGATTTTTCCTCTGAGCAGGAGGGATTTTAAAGGTGTTTACCCTTCCCTTTATATTTATGACAGTTGTGCTGATGAAGAAACCTTCTGTGTCCCTTTAATGAATTTGGTCAGGGAGAGCATGGCAGAGAATCCCCTGAAAAGCTCTGAATTTAGGGCGGAATTAAATCCCACCCTAAAGCAGGAAACACCGGCCCTTTCAAAGTACCACAAAGAGGTATTTTCCTCACCAGGTTTAACTGCCAAGATTGCACACTCCATGCAAACCTCAGGGCCCCGCCCTGCTCCTAGCAGAGCATCCCTGGCTGAAGGGGAAATGCAGAAACAAGTTCAGGAGGAGGTGGGAAGCGTGCTTGAAACAGGGGTAATCACGGAGTCAAAAAGCCCCTGGGAGTAGCCTATAGTAATGGTAGCTAAACAGGACAAAGCCCTGAGAGTGTGACAGACCCAGGGCACAGTCCAAACTAGGGAGTAGCTGTGTCACCCTGGCTCTAACCTGCGGGGCCCGGCACACTGCTCTGCTTCTGTAGCTTCCAGTCCTGGACTGCTCCCCAACAGGCTCCAGCCCATCAGTCGCTTCCAGCTTGGGGTGTATGTGATCTGCAGCCAGGCACAGCTCAGCTCTTACCAGCCTTGTTTCTACTTCAGGGTGACGCCCACACAGACCCAGTCCTGGATTTCCCCCCAGAAATGGATTTCCTGTACTGCTCAGCCCTCTCCTAGACAATACAAGCTTAACCTGCAGCAAGGGAGATTTAGGTGAGATATTAGGACAAACTTGCTAGCTATAAGGATAGTTGAGTATTGGAACAAGCTTCCAAGGGAGACCCTACCAGACCCCTCTCCTTTGGTACAGTTACACAGGAGAAAAGGTAGCAACTCCAGAGTGATGCCCTGGAGCACAGCGCTGCAGGAATATGATATGGAAATTGTCCATATTAAAGGCAAAAAGAATGTGGTGGCAGATGCAGTGTCCGGGCAGGAGGGTTCCAAGTTGACGCATACGGATTAGCCAGTGGAAGAGTCCACAGAGTCAGGGTAAAGGGTGAGGTGCGACCCAGGACCCTCAGGAGGCACAGAGTTGCTGGTGTTTTACAGGGATACCCTGGGTCAGATGTGTACAGGTTAAGTTTACCAAAGGGTGGCATGTGAGGTATATAAATATAAAGGGAAGGGTAACCACCTTTCTGTATACAGAACTATAAAATCCTTCCTGGCCAGAGGCAAAACCCTTTCACCTGTAAAGGGTTAAGAAGCTAGGATAACCTCGCTGGCACCTGACCAAAATGACCAATGAGGAGACAAGTTACTTTCAAAGCTGGGGTGGGAAGGACAGGGGAAGGGACAAAGGGTCTGTCTGTGTGTGTGATGCTTTCGCCAGGAACAGAACAGGAATGGAGTCTTAGAACTTGTTAGTAAGTAATCTAGCTAGAAATGCATTAGACTTCCTTTTGTTTAAATGGCTGGTAAATACGCTGTGCTGAATGGAATGTATATTCCTGTTTTTGTGTCTTTTTGGTCAGGTGCCAGCGAGGTTATCTTAGCTTCTTAACCCTTTACAGGTGAAAGGGTTTTGCCTCTGGCCAGGAGGGATTTTATAGTTCTGTATACAGAAAGGTGGTTATCCTTCCCTTTACATTTATGACATGAGGGCTCTGCCCAGAGCTGGTTATCATAATCGTTGCAAAGCGTATGGACAGATAATGTTTCTGGAATTATGTATCTGTACTGGAAATCATGTGCTTAAGGTCTGGGAGTTAAGGCAGGTTGCACAAAGGGATGAACTTGCTCCTATCAGGGAGGAGGGAAGAGACCTGTCTCTCTTGCTCTCCGACTGGTCCTGTGTGTATTGGGTATTGTCCGCTTTACAAAGGAGACCTGTCCACAGTCGGAGCTGAATGCTGATCAAGAGCATGTGAAATCAACAGCAAAGAGGCACACAGGAAAAAACAACAACCAGCAGGACAGCACCCTGTTTGTGAGTAAAGACCTTGGAGTGTTGGAGCATCCCTGGGGGGGCAGAGGTTCCTCCCCCGCCCCGTCCCCTTCACCAAGGAGACAAGCTGACAGCATGGCTTCCCTCATGAAAACGGAGCACAGCTAGGCCTGGCTGCAAAACACTGCAAGGACTCTGGGTGTGCGTTAGTTACATATGTCCAGGTTTTACAGTGCGGGTTCTGCTTTTATTTGATATGTAACCATTGGTTTCCAGTATTCCTATTTGCTACCATTTGACTCTCTTTGTTAAATAAACTCTGCTTCTTTTCACTCTAAACATGCCTAAGGGCTGTGTGTGAAGCGGTGTCGTGATGTGAGGTGGAGCTGGTAAGGTGGGCTGGGCTGTTCCTTCGGGAGCAGTGAACCATGCGAGTGTCCAGTGGAGCAGGGCTGGATGCTCCAGGGAGCCCCTCGGAGGGCTCGGGGGTTGAGGTGGGCCTGTTGCTAACATGCAGAGGGACAGTGGAGACTGCCTAGGCTGAGAAGGTGGGATTTGTGTTGCCCACGGCAGAGGAGGTAGGGAGCTGATGCATGGCCAGGTACAGTCATGGCTTCCCGACATTAGTGTATGTTGTGCTCAGGTTTGGTGTCCGCACTTCAAAAAAGATGTTGAAAAATTGGAGAAGGTTCAGGAAAGAGCCAGGAAAACGATCTGAGCTCTGGACAACCTGGCTTACAGTGAGAGACTAAGGAAACTCATCTGCTTTAGTTTATCCAAGGGTAGGTTAAGAGGGGACTTGACCATGGTGTGCAATTACCCACCGGGGGAAGAGATTTCTGACTGTTGACAGTTCTTTAAGCTGGCAGGCAAAGGAGGAACCTGTAGGCAGACAAATTCAGACTAGAAATAAGATGTCCTGTTTTCACAGTGAGGGTAATTAACCGTTGGGAAATCTGACCTAGGGACGCAGTGGGTCAAACCTGGATGCCTTTCTAAAGGATATGCACTAGCTCAATCGGAAGTTCTGAGCATGATGCAGAAACAATTGCACGTGTTATATAGGAGATCAGGCTGGGTCATCATAATGGTCCCTTCTGGTCTTACTGTCTATGAATCTATGGGAGTGGTGAATTGCCTCCCAGGGAAGGAGTGGGAGTCTGCTCTCACGGAATATTTATAACTTCCCCAGACTGAATAACACTCCAGACAGAGCTGTCTGTTCTCTAAC
Organism: Eretmochelys imbricata; assembly: GCF_965152235.1. Taxonomy (NCBI): domain Eukaryota; kingdom Metazoa; phylum Chordata; order Testudines; family Cheloniidae; genus Eretmochelys; species Eretmochelys imbricata. Next base: position 356,867,783 of record NC_135572.1, read on the forward strand.
ATCTAAGCCAAGATAACCCCCCTGCTCAGTGAGCCAAAGCAGGTTCTCCCTCCCCAGAACCCCCTAGGGTGGTTTGTGCCTCGCCTGGAGCTTGTTTTTGTGTTCAGTTTCCCTACAGAGATGGGGATGTGGTTATTGTAACCACATCTGGGTATAAATATATCCTGTCTGCAAGGAACCGGCTAGAGTGTGTGTGACACAGAGAACGATAGGGAGAGCCCTGCCCTCTAGTGGACAGAATCAGAGCTGCACAACGGTGTATTGTGAGCCCGCTCAGAGGGACAGCTGGGGGTGATTCTCCTGTCGCGCAAGTGGGTGGGTCCTGTGTATCTGGAGCAGGAGGATCCAATTTCTATCCTGAGTGCCCGCAGCATGAGCACAGACCGTGCAGCATATTGCAGTGGGACCCTTCCCCTGACACAAGGAAGACAGAAAAGGGTCAGCAAATGGAAAGCAGAATGGGACAGGGGCTCATGAACGGGGCTCGGCCGGAGCAGCTCGGGGAACGCTCAGCTCTGGGCCTCTCATCCCAGTGCAGGCCGGGGCCCTCTCTGCACAGCTCCAGGGAGAGCCCAGCTTGTGCTCAGCTCCAGGGATCTGGCGCCAGAAAGATGTCAACACAATGGAGGGAACTCAAATAAGAGCAGCTACACTGCTGAGGGGCCGGGGGCCACTGAGTTGTGGGGCGAGGGGGAGGCTGAAAGCACTAACCCTGCCGAGGCTGGCTTAGGGACAGCCAAGAGGCAGCAGGAGAACAGGGAGAGGAATCAGCATGATAAAGGGGTGTGATAAGGAGGAGTGGGCTCAAACTGAGCAAAGGGAATGTAGCCTGAGGGTCTGGGAAGACGCCCTGGCAGAGAGATGGATGAGGAGAGTGAACTGGCCAGCCAGGGGATGGGTGGGAAGCCCATTGTAGGCTGGACAAAGCCCTGGACAATAGCTTGTAGCTGATGGTGGCAGTGACCTGTGCTCAGAGAGGGTCAACCCCAGGGGCTGATGGGGAAACATTAGGGCACGGAGCAGTCCAAATGAGACCCTTCCACTTCCTCACTGGTGGGCAAAAAGCGCTGGGCAAGGATCCAGCAATTGTTCGGCAGAGGCCCAGGAGAGAAGCCACGGGAGAGGGGCATTGGTGGGCTGAGCTGCGTTGCGTGGGAGCCAGTTGCTGCACTAGGTCCCCTAATCTCCCCACTTGGGACTAGCTCCGTCCTCGGCACCACAGGGAGGAGAGCTCAGGCGTGTGGGCCGCCCCCGGTGTCCGCCACTGTGAATGGATCTCCCCCAGGAGTGAAAGTCAGAACAGGAGGGGGGCCCTTGAGCTACTGGGGCTAGTGCAAATGACCCTGGCCTGTCGGGGGCACTGCAGCCAGCCTGACCTCGCCTCACCCTCTTTCCACACGCCCCCTGGAGCTCAGCACTCACATGATGGCCTGCTCCAGTTCCACTGTCCGACTGAAGGAGCCAGGCCCAAGCTCCCCGGGTCTCCCTGGGCCTGAGGAGCTGGGGGCTGACTCGCCAAAGACGACTGCACAGAGTGTTAAGTCAGTAAAGATTTTCAAATGCATAATTCTTGTCCAGCCCGTCCCTCTCACTAACGCCCGCGATCAGCCGCTCCCTCGGCTCCTCCGGCCGCGCTCGCTTAATCCACCACGTCCACGATGAGGGGCGCCAGGTAGTCGGAGTGGCGGATCCCAAAGGTCTGGCCACGCTGCTGGACGTACTGCAGGGAGAGGGGGCAGAACACCGCAGGGTCAGTGCGTGAGATCTCAGCTCCTCCCCCCAGCACCCGCTGGTACACTGCGGAGAGCCTGGCTTCCACGTTAGAAACACACACACGCCCCCTCCCCCGTCAGATCTCAAGGCACCCCCCCCCCGCCCACAACTACAATCCTGCATGAGACCTTAGCTCCCCCACTGTGTGCACACACACCCCCTCCATCACCCACACACACACACGGCATCACCCCCCCACCCGCACACACACGGCATCACCCCCCCACTCGCACGCACACGGCATCACCCCCCCACTCGCACACTGCATCACCCACCCCACCACTTGCACACACACTGCATCACCCACCCCACCACTCGCACACACCATCACCCCCCCACTTGCACACACACGGCATCACCCCCCCACTCGCACGCACACGGCATCACCCCCCCACTCGCACGCACACGGCATCACCCCCCCACTCGCACACTGCATCACCCACCCCACCACTTGCACACACACCCACTGCATCACCCCCCCACTCGCACACACACCCACTGCATCACCCCCCCACTCGCACACACACCCACTGCATCACCCCCCCACTCGCACACACACGGCATCACCCCCCCACTCGCACACTGCATCACCCACCCCACCACTTGCACACACACCCACTGCATCACCCACCCCACCACTCGCACACACCATCACCCCCCCACTTGCACGCACACGGCATCACCCCCCCACCCGCACGCACACGGCATCACCCCCCCACTCGCACACTGCATCACCCACCCCACCACTTGCACACACACCCACTGCATCACCCCCCCACTCGCACACACACCCACTGCATCACCCCCCCACTCGCACACACACCCACTGCATCACCCCCCCACTCGCACACACACGGCATCACCCCCCCACTCGCACACTGCATCACCCACCCCACCACTTGCACACACACTGCATCACCCACCCCACCACTCGCACACACCATCACCCCCCCACTTGCACGCACACGGCATCACCCCCCCACCCGCACGCACACGGCATCACCCCCCCACTCGCACGCACACGGCATCACCCCCCCACTCGCACACTGCATCACCCACCCCACCACTTGCACACACACTGCATCACCCACCCCACCACTCGCACACACACCCACTGCATCACCCCCCCACTCGCACACACACCCACTGCATCACCCCCCCACTCGCACACACACTGCATCACCCCCCCACTCGCACACACACACACTGCATCACCCCCCCACTCGCACACACACTGCATCACCCCCCCACTCGCACACTGCATGGCCCATCAAACACAGAGACACTGTATCACCACCCATACACCGTCCGTCACCCACACACCCACTGCATCATCCCCCCACTCGCACACACACACACTGCATTACCCCCCCCACACACATTGCATCACCCCCACTTGCACACCCACACACTGCATCACCCCCCCCACTTGCACACACACTGCACCACCCCCCCCACGTCCCATCCACAACAGCTCTTGTGAGCCCATGTGTGTGTGTGTGTCCCAAACCGCCTCCTCACCTTCTCCGGGCTGTGTGCCCCGGGCCCTGGTTTCTGCGTGTTGTCCCCAGGAAGCATGTTGCGGGCGAGCATGCTGTACTGAGGAGCCCGGGTCTTGTACACGCTGGGTTCCACCACCCGGTAGTTACAGGGCCCTGGCGTCTGCACACAAGGAGAGGGGAGCTCAGTCGCCAACAGGCCCCCCCCCCCAGGGGCGCCCCCACCCCCCCAAAGCAGGCCGAGCCGCAACCCAGCCGGCAGCCTGAACCCCACGGCCAGGCGCGTCCCCCATCTCCCCCGAGCCGCTGATGCCTCTCACCTTGCTCAGGTCCTCACAGAAGGTGCCGATCAAGCTGCGCCCCAGGAGGGAATAGTTGGGGGCAGAGCTCTTGCTGACGACCTTGGGCCCGATCATTGGGGGGAGCCCGTAGGCGGCAGGCCCTGGGATGGGGGGAAGAGCGGGTCAGCAGGGGTCAGATCTGCCATTCAAACACCACTGTGGACAAATCAGAAATCTGACAGGGCAGCTCCGGGGGAGGGGGCGGGGGGCAGGAGTGAGGTGAGATTGGGAAGGGGGAGGGCTGGGGAAGGCAGGAGTGAGTTGAGGCTGGGGAGGGGCAGGGCTCAGGGGGGCGAGGGCAGAAGGGAATGGGGAGGGGTGGGGAGGGCAGGAGTGAGGTGAGGCTGGGGAGGGGGAAGACTGGGGGGGTGAGGGCAGAAGGGAATGGGGAGGGGTGGGGAGGGCAGGAGTGAGGTGTGAGGTGAGGCTGGGGAGGGGAGGGGCAGGCCTTGGGGGGTGAGGGCAGAAAGGAATAAGGGGGTGGAGAGGGCAGGAGTGAGGTGAGGCTGGGGAAGGGCAGGGCTCAGGGGGGCGAGGACAGAAGGGAATGGGGAGGGGTGGGGATGGCAGGAGTGAGGTGAGGCTGGGGAGGGGGAGGGGCAGGGCTCAGGGGGGCGAGGGCAGAAGGGAATGGGGAAGTGGGGAGGGCAGGAGTGAGGTGAGGCTGGGGAAGGGCAGGGCTCGGGGGGGGCGAGGGCAGAAGGGAATGGGGAGGGGTGGAGAGGGCAGGAGTGAGGTGAGGCTGGGGAAGGGCAGGGCTCGGGGGGGCGAGGGCAGAAGGGAATGGGGAGGGGTGGAGAGGGCAGGAGTGAGGTGAGGCTGGGGAAGGGCAGGGCTCAGGAGGGCGAGGGCAGAAGGGAATGGGGAGGGGTGGAGAGGGCAGGAGTGAGGTGAGGCTGGGGAAGGGCAGGGCTCGGGGGGCGAGGGCAGAAGGGAATGGGAAGGTGGGGAGGGCAGGAGTGAGGTGAGGCTGGGGAAGGGCAGGGCTCGGGGGGGCGAGGGCAGAAGGGAATGGGGAGGGGTGGAGAGGGCAGGAGTGAGGTGAGGCTGGGGAAGGGCAGGGCTCAGGGGGGTGAGGGCAGAAGGGAATGGGGAGGGGTGGGGAGGGCAGGAGTGAGTTGAGGCTGGGGAAGGGCAGGGCTCAGGGGGGCGAGGGCAGAAGGGAACGGGGGGTGGGGAGGGCAGGAGTGAGGTGAGGCTGGGGAAGGGCAGGGCTCAGGAGGGCGAGGGCAGAAGGGAATGGGGAGGGGTGGGGATGGCAGGAGTGAGGTGAGGCTGGGGAGGGGGAGGGGCAGGGCTCAGGGGGGCGAGGGCAGAAGGGAATGGGGAGGTGGGGAGGGCAGGAGTGAGGTGAGGCTGGGGAAGGGCAGGGCTCGGGGGGGGCGAGGGCAGAAGGGAATGGGGAGGGGTGGAGAGGGCAGGAGTGAGGTGAGGCTGGGGAAGGGCAGGGCTCAGGAAGGCGAGGGCAGAAGGGAATGGGGAGGGGTGGAGAGGGCAGGAGTGAGGTGAGGCTGGGGAAGGGCAGGGCTCGGGGGGGCGAGGGCAGAAGGGAATGGGAAGGTGGGGAGGGCAGGAGTGAGGTGAGGCTGGGGAAGGGCAGGGCTCGGGGGGGCGAGGGCAGAAGGGAATGGGGAGGCGTGGAGAGGGCAGGAGTGAGGTGAGGCTGGGGAAGGGCAGGGCTCGGGGGGTGAGGGCAGAAGGGAATGGGGAGGGGTGGGGAGGGCAGGAGTGAGTTGAGGCTGGGGAAGGGCAGGGCTCAGGGGGGCGAGGGCAGAAGGGAACGGGGGGTGGGGAGGGCAGGAGTGAGGTGAGGCTGGGGAAGGGCAGGGCTCGGGGGGGCGAGGGCAGAAGGGAATGGGGAGGGGTGGGGAGGGCAGGAGTGAGTTGAGGCTGGGGAAGGGCAGGGCTCAGGGGGGCGAGGGCAGAAGGGAACGGGGGGTGGGGAGGGCAGGAGTGAGTTGAGGCTGGGGAAGGGCAGGGCTCAGGGGGGCGAGGGCAGAAGGGAATGGGGAGGGGTGGGGAGGGCAGGAGTGAGGTGAGGCTGGGGAGGGCTCGGGGGAGGGCAGTGGCAGCTGTGAGGCTGTGGCATCCCTCCCTTCCCACCCTGGGTGAGGCCAGCCCTGCTCTCTCCCATTGGCTGCCCCGCCATGACGGAGGGGCGCGCGGGCCAAATCTCAGCCAGTGGCTGCGACTCGGTGCAAGGGGTGGCCGCACCACTTGGGTTCGTTTCCCCCGGTTGCCGGGGCCCCCCCGAGATGGGGACCCTGGACTCGATCAGCTGCGGGCGCCAAAACCTCTGGGTCTAAGGAGCCAGCAAGACTGCCTGCTGCTCCTGGAGGGGCAGGAACAGTGTCTCCCCACGAATTGGCATGACCCCCCGCTCCGAGAGCCCCATCTACCTGGGCCTTAGTCATCTGAAAAGCCCCCTCACAAGCCTCCGGGTCCAGCCCGTCTCCGCTCTCCTAGCCGGCCGAGCTTTGCGCTGGCATCGAGGGCGGGCACCCAGAGCAACGGTATCCCCAGGGGAGAGCTGGGCCCTGTGCACGGCTCTGGGAACAGGGTGACTCCCCCCTTTCCAGTGACGTCAGCGGGGAAACTCCCAACTGACCCCTGCCATCTCTCGGGTCCTAAATCCCCGCCTGGCGCTCCATTGCCAAGGGCTTGGATTCTGGCACAGCCAGCCGAGCGTACGGGGCCCAGGCATGACGTTCCAGGTTGGGGAAGCTGCAATTAGCTGGTTGTTTTATGATTGCACTGCCCCACTCCCCCATGAGCAACTGGGGGAGTGCAGGGCCGTGGGGAATGATCATTATCCCCCAGCTTGTGCCGGTCACACCCTCTGAACCAGGCCCCTCTCCCAGAAGTGTGCTGGGGAGAAGCTGAGCAGTCGGGGGGCGAGGGATGATCACAAACAGATCCGGGACCAATCCTGCAACAGGCTTGGCAGAATCGTCTCCTCCAGCGGCTCTGGCCTCTCTGCAGCATTCAGCAGTTGCAAGAATCCAGGGTCCACTCGCACCCCGAACCGGTGGGTTGATCCCCTCTCTGACAGTCTCTTGCCACCCTGCCCCGTAGCACCCGCTTTGGATAAGAGGCTGGGAAAGCCGTGAACCGGCTCTAGGGTCCCTGGGCGGGGAGACAGGCATGTGCTCGAGTCAGGGCTTCCGGGAAGGGGAAGGGGAGAATCCAGACAAAGGTCTGAGCCAACGGGCACTGATTTGCACCTTGGAACCTCGAGGCCAGCCATGCAGTGGGGCGGGGGGAGCAGGAGCTGGGTCGGAGCTTAGCCCCGTGGGCTCTCCTACCTGGAGTCTGGTCATTCGCAAACTCCTTCGTGCGCGAAGCAAGCGAGTAGATGGGCGCGGAGCGATAGGCCCATTTCCCTGCCTTCTCTGGAGAATATCGACCTGAAACAAAGAGGGAGGATAATATCGGATCATAGACGGGAGGGGCTCACCCCATACCCCTCTGATTGGCAGGCTCACAGATAGCCCGCGCTCCTGTCCTACGCCCTACAGCACCCCCTGCTGGAAGAGGCTGGGGCTAGAGTCGCTGGGAGCTCCCCACACAGCCAGCACCCTGCCCTGCTCCCCACAATGTCCCCTGCTGGGAGAGGGTGGGACTAGAGTAACTAAGAACTCCCCCCATATCTAGTGCTCCTGCCCTGCTCCCTGCGCTCTACACACAAGTCTGCAAATATCAGAAGGGTGCGAAGCCTGCGACAGAGCGGGATTAGCAAGGAGGCTACACAAGGAGGAGGGGAATTAGGAGGAATGGCATAGAATTAACAAGAAGGGAATTTAGGCTGACTCTCAGGATCAGTCCTTGGCAGCGATATCTATGGGGCTGGGGAATCATCTCTCCAGGGTAACATAAGAACATAATGGTCATCAGATCAATCCAATGGTCCATCTAGCCCAGTGTCCTGTCTTCTGACAGTGGCTGGAGCCAGGCTCTTCAGAGGGAATGAACTGAACCGGGCAATTTTTCAAGTGATCCATCCCCTGTTGTCTAGTCCCAGATTCTCGCAGTCAGAGGCTTAGGGACACCCAGAACGTGGAGTTACATCCCTGACCATCTTGGCTAAAAGTCATTGATGGACCAGTCCTCCAGGAACTTATCTAATTCTTTTTTGAACCAAGTTATAGTCTTGGCCTTCACAACATCCCCTGGCAACAAGTTCCACAGGTTGACTGTATGTTGTGTGAAGAAATACTTCCCTTTGTTTGTTTTAAACCTGCTGCCTATTAACTTCATTGGGTGACCCCTGGTTTGTGTGTTATGTGATGGGGTAAATAACACAACACTTCCTTGTTCACTTTCCCCTCACCACTCATGATTTTATAGACCTCTGTCATATCCCCCCTTAGTCGTCTCTTTTCCAAGCTGAAGAGTCCCAGCCTTCTTGATCTCTCCTTTTATGGAAGCTGTTCCAGACCCCTAATCATTTTTATTGCCCTTTTCTGTACTTTCCCCAATTCTAATATATCTTTTTTAGGGCTGTCGATTAATCGCAGTTAACTCACGCGATTAACTCAAAAAATTAACTGCAATTAAAAAAATTAATCATGATTAATCACACTGTCAAACACTAGAATACCAATGAAATTTATTAAATATTTTTGGATGTTTTTCTACATTTTCAAATATATTGATTTCTATTACAACACAGAATACAAAGTGTACAATGCTCACTTTATATTAGTTTTTATTAGAAATATCTGCACTGTAAAAATGATAAACAAAAGAAAGTAATTTTCAATTCACCTCCTACAAATACTGTAAGACAATATTGTGAAAGTGTAACTTACAAATTTAGATTTTGTTTCTTTGTTACATAACTGCACTCAAAAACAAAACAATGTAAAACTTTAGAGCCTACAAATCCACTCAGTCCTACTTCTTGTTCAGCCAATCGCTAAGACAAACAAGTTTGTTTACATTTACAGGAGATAATGCTGCCCGCTTCTTATTTACAATGTCACCTGAAAGTGAGAACATACATTCGCATGGCACTTTTGCAAGGTATTTACATGCCAGATATGCTAAACATTCATATGCCCCTTCATGTGTCAGCCACCATTCCAAAGGACATGCTTCCATGCTGATGATGTTGGTTAAAAAAACAATGCATTAATTAAATTTGTGACAGAACACTTTGGGGGAGAATTGTATGTCCTCTGCTCTGTTTTACCCGCATTCTGCCATATATTTCATGTTATAGCAATCTCGGATGATGACCCAGCACATGCTGTTTGATTAACGAACACTGTCCCTGCAGATCTGACAAAACACAAAGAAGGTACCACTATGAGATTTCTAAAAATAGTGACAGCACTTGACTTAAGGTTTAAGAATCTGAAGTGCCTTCCAAAATCGGAGAGGGACGAGGTGTGGAGCATTCTTTCAGAAGTCTTAAAAGAGCAACATTTCGATGTAGAAACTACAGAACCTGAACCACCAAAAAAGAAAATCAACTTTCTGCTGGTGGCATCCTACTCTGATGATGAAAATGAACATGCATCGGTCCTCTCTGCTTTGGATAGTTATCAAGCAGAACCCAAGTCATCAGCATGGACACATGTCCCCTGGAAAGGTGGTTGAAGCATGAAGGGACGTATGAATCTTTAGTGCACCTGGCACGAAAATATCTTGCGACGCCGGCTACAACAGTGCCATGAGAACACCTGTTCTCACTTTCAGGTGACATTGTAAACAAGAAGCAGGCAGCATTATCTCCTGCAAATGTAAACAAACTTGTTTGTCTAAGCCCTGGTCTACACTAGGACTTTAGGTCGAATTTAGCAGCGTTAAATCGATGTAAACCTGCACCCGTCCACACGATGAAGCCCTTTTTTCAACTTAAAGGGCTCTTAAAATCGATTTCTTTATTCCACCCCTGACAAGTGGATTAGCGCTTAAATAGGCCTTGCCGGGTCGAATTTGGGGTACTGTGGACACAATTCGACGGTATTGGCCTCCGGGAGCTATCCCAGAGTGCTCCATTGTGACCGCTCTGGACAGCACTCTCAAGTCAGATGCACTGGCCAGGTAGACAGGAAAAGAACCGCGAACTTTTGAATCTCATTTCCAGGGACTGCAGGAACTGTGGGATAGCTACCCACAGTGCAACACTCTGGAAGTCGACACTTGCCTCGGTACTGTGGAAGCACTCCACCGAGTTAATGCACTTAATGAACTTAGAGCATTTTCTGTGGGGACACACACACTCGAATATATAAAAACGATTTCTAAAAAAACGACTTCTATAAATTCGACCTAATTTCGCAGTGTAGACATACCCTTAGTGATTGGCTGAAGTAGGACTAATTGGACTTGTAGGCTCTAAAGTTTTACATGGTTTTATTTTTGAATGCAGTTATTTTTTGTATATAATTCTACATTTGTAAGATCGACTTTCATGATAAAGAGATTGCACGACAGTAGTGGTATGAGGTAAACTGAAAAATACTATTTCTTTTGTTTTTTACAGTGCAAATATTTGTAATAAAAAATAAATCTAAAGTGAGCACTGTACACCTTGTATTCTGTGTTGTAATTGAAAATGTGTATTTGAAAATGTAGAAAACATCCAAAACTATTTAAATAAATGGTATTCTATTACTGTTTAACAGTGCGATTAATCACTCATTAATCGTGATTAATTTTTTTTAATCACACGATTAATTGCAGTTAATTGCATGATTAAAAAATTAATGATTAATTTTTTTTAATGGCTTGACAGCCCTAATCTTTTTTTTTAAGATGATGTGACCAGAACTGTACACAGTATTCAAGGCGTGAGCGTACCATGGATTTATATAGTGGCACTATGATATTTTCTGTCTTTTCTGTCCCTTTCCTAACCGTTCCTTACATTGTTAGCTTTTCTGACTGCTGCTGCATATTGAACCGATGTTTTCAGAGAACTCTCCACAATGACTCCAAGACCTCTCTCTTGAATGGTAACAGCTAATTTAGACCCCCTCATTTTGCAAGTATAGTTGGGATTATGTTTTCCCCAGGTGCATTACTTTGCATTTATTAACATGGAAATTTCACCTGCCATTGTGTTGCACAATTTTGAGAGATTTTTTGTAGCTCTGTGCTGTCAGCTTTGGACTTAACTATCTTGAGTAATTTTGTATCATCTGCAAATTTTGCCACCTCACTGTTCACCCCTTTTCCAGATCATCTTTGAATATGCTGAGCAGCACAGGTCCTAGTACAGATTCTTGGGGAACCCCGCTATTTACCTCTCTCCACCATGAAAACTGACCATTTATCCCTACCCTTTGTTTCCTGTCTTTTAACCAGTTACTGATCCATGAGAGAACCTTCCCTTTTATCTGTCGCTGCTTACTTTGCTTAACAGACTTTGGTGTGTGACCTTTTCAAAGGCTTTCTGAAAGTCCAAGTACGCTATAGCCACTGGATTACTCTTATCCATGCATCTGTAGGCCCCCTCAAAGAACTCTAATAGATGGGAGAGGCATGATTTCTCTTTACCAAAGCTGTATTGACTCTTCCCCACCAAATCGTGTTCATCTGTGTGTCTGATCATTCTGTTCTTTATCATCCTTTCAACCAATCTGGCTGCACCTGAAGTCAGGTTTACCAGCCTGTAATTGCCAGCATCACCTATGGAGCCTTTTTAAAAATAAATAAATAAATACAAAATCGGCTTTACAGGGAGCTCTATCACTCGGGACAAACACACCTGGATTGTCCAGAGCCCTTGAGCATGGACTGGAAGGAGCAACCCTGTGCTGACATTTTCCATCACAGGCATTAAATCACACACACTACACACAAATTAAGCCGCACCCACATAGCTTGGCTGTACAGAGCGAGTGAGAAGGGGACAGACTCACCTGGCCCGGGGGTCAGGAAGGGCATCAGATCCCTGGGACGGCCATAGATGGAGTAGGCAGGGTTACCATCTTTGCCCTTCATGGTCATCTTGGCTGGCACCATGTACTTGGGCCCCGGGGAGCACTCATCCTGCAGATAGGGGTGGCGGATGCCGAAGCTGTATGCAGGGTCTCGGTAGCGGGAGGGGTCGTGAAGGGGGTAACCTGCAACAGGAAGGAGAGGTAGAGCCAGGGCGCAGAGGGCATGGGCCAGATAGTGAGAGCCCCCAAGAAAAGCCCTGAAGGGAACGTGGGGCATGGCAGAGCTCTCTCCACACAGGCCACTGGGGCAGGCATGGACCCCAGTCCAGACCTGAGAGGGCAAGGGGAGGAGAGAGCTCCCTCAGCACAGGCCTTGTTGTGTAGGAAGAGCAGTGAGTGGGGGAGAAATAAGAGATCCCTTGGTGCAAGGGGGCATGGTGAGGGGCGCCCTTGGGGTGAACACGGGATGGATGAGCAGCCCCATTCGGCTGCGGGTGGAGAGCACCCCCAAAGCAGAGCATTGGGCATGTGCATGGAGCTGCCAGCTGGCCCGTGTGTTCCTCTCTCCATGATGCTGGCGGAGAGCCCCGGGCCACCCCTCCTCATGGAGCCTGGGGGGGATGGGGGCTCCCCTTCCCGCTGGCCTGGCCGGCTCCTCGCTGACGCTTTCTCTCACCTACGTTTGTGGGGAGCCCATACTTGGGCCCGGGACTGCTGTAGAGAGCAGCGATGGGCCCTCTGGGCCGGTGGGGTCTCCATGTTCCCACCCAGACGTCGGCAGACATGCTGGATCCCCGGTGCTTTCCCACAGCTGGTGAGGAGACAGAGAGCCCCGGTTAGGGAGAGGGCTGGGCAGCAGCAACAGCCCTTTGCCCCCACAGGTGGGAATGGGGCCCCCACGCCTACTTGATGCCCATCCCCCTGCAACACACAGGCTGGCCTGTCACACTCCAGTAGGGGGCAGCAGCACATCTAAAACCACAGCAGCATGTCTACTGGTTAGAGCAGGGGACTGGGAGTGAGGCAACCTGTGATCTCTTCCCAGCTTTTCCGGCCTCTCTGCATGACCTTGGGCAGATTGCTTTACCTCCGCGTGCCTCGATACAGTGGGGATGGCCACACGACAGCCCTGTCTTTGGGCGGCTTTTCGGGATGCCCGGATGAAGGGTTCCGTGCGCCAGGATCATTATTTCTCCTCCGTCAGCAGAGAGAGCTGCTCTGGGAATGGCCCCGTCACGCGTCACCCGGGGGAGGCCAGTCCCCCAGAGAACCCAGCACGCCGCTGCAGGAGTCCTGTGCCCCGGGCCCCGACCCCAGGGGCGAGGGCAGAGGTGGCGGGCGGACCTGGGCTCTCCCTAAGGTGACACGGCCATCCTTGTCCCACAGCCGCGCTCTGCCCTAGCCGGGATTCCCCTCTGGGGATCATAGAATCATAGAATCATAGAATATCAGGGTTGGAAGGGACCCCTGAAGGTCATCTAGTCCAACCCCCTGCTCAAAGCAGGACCAATTCCCAGTTAAATCATCCCAGCCAGCGCTTTGTCAAGCCTGACCTTAAAAACCTCTAAGGAAGGAGATTCCACCACCTCCCTAGGTAACCCATTCCAGTGTTTCACCACCCTCCTAGTGAAAAAGTTTTTCCTAATATCCAATCTAAACCTCCCCCATGAAGGATGAAGCTTTCTCTGCTGGGTCTCGGGCCCGGGAGAGGAATCGGTGGGGACGTTGCCGCTGGCCCTGCGGCGCTGGCCCTGCGGAAGCAGTCGCGCGGCTGCAGGAGAGATGGCCTGGTGGATTGCAGCACGGCAAGGAAGGGTCCTACTTTCCCTCTGCTTTTTTAGCCCCCCTTCGCGGCTCTCTGGAGCGCTCCTGCCGCTCCCAGGGGTGCATTAGAGGCCACCCCCCAGGGAGGCCTGCCCTGGCACACAGAGGGAGAGGCGCTGGTGCATTGAGACGCCACGCTGGGCTCCAGCTGGGCTGCCGCCCCCGCTCCGCACCTGACGCGCACAGCCAAGGGTCGCACCGGCTACCGGGAAGGTCTCCGGGGATGAATTGCACAAGGAGACAAGACCAGCAAGGCCAAGGAGCTCTACCTGCCCCAGCGGCCGGGATTTCCTGAGGCAAAGAACCTCATAAGGTTTGCCCCAGGGAGATCCTGCATGCTCTCGCTTTCTCTTTTATCCAGCTACCATGGCATCAGGGACAACAAACAGAGGCCGCCCGAAAGCGGTGGGTGGAGCCAGCTGAAATTTCGCCAAGGGAAGAAATGGGGGCAGGGTCAGCCACAGCTCAAAGGGGAAAGTTCATTTCCAGGGGGACTAGAGACCAATATCTGGGAGCTCCAGGGCTCGGACTCCGACAGAGGCACGAGGGAGTCCCATCCCCAGAGCAGGCAGAGAACCCACCGTTTTTCAGAGGAACAGCTGCTGCTGACCACACACCATGGCCTCTGCAGCTCTGCCAGATCTCAAGTGCTGGGCAAGCTGCTGCTGTTGATGCAGAGTTTCAGGAGAGGGTGGGGAGGAAAGGGCGTGGAGCAGAAGAACAGGCCTGGGCATCAGGACTCCCAGGTTCTCTCTCTGGTTGTGCCTCTGACTACCGGTCTCTGTGCCTCAGTTTTCCAATAGGTAAAATCATGATATTGATCCCATATAATGTGTTTATATCTGTAAAGCACTCTGAGATCTTTGGCTGGGAGATACTAGAGAGGGCAAAGGATCACTATGATAAATTGGTAAAGCTGGAAATACAGAGGCAGTGACCGTGAAGGGACGACCCCCAGCAGGAAAGTTAGAGGGGCTAGGATCAGCGCTGCAGTCAGAGAGATTTGCTCAGTACACACTGTATGGAGAGGAAGCTCAGAAAGAGCAGCTGCTCCCGCTAGTCCCAGGAGTCGGGGATGTGTGTGTGTGAGGGGAGCTGGGGGCCCTGGGAGATCTGGGGGGCCTGGCCAGGGAGCTGGGGGCCCTGAGGGATCTGGGTTGCAGGCAGCAATCTGGGGGACCTGAGGGTGCAGGCATGGAGCTGGGGGCCCCAGGGGATCAGGGGGGTTGGGCAGGGAGCTGGTGGCCCCAGGAGGATGGGGGGTTTGGGCAGGGAGCTGGGGGTCCCAGGGGGATCGGGGGGACAGGCAGGAGTCTGGGGGCTCCAGGGGGATCGGGGGGTACAGGCAGGGGTCTTGGGGCTCCAGGGGAATCCAGGGGTGCATGCAGGGAGCTGGGGCCCCCAGGGCGATCGGGGGGTGCGGGCAGGGAGCTGGGACCCCCAGGGCGATCGGGGGGGTGCGGGCAGGGAGCTGGGGCCCCAGGGGGATCGGGGGGGGGTGCGGGCAGGGAGCTGGGGCCCCCAGGGGGATCGGGGGGGGTGCGGGCAGGGAGCTGCGGCCCCCAGGCGGATCTGGGGGGGGTGCGGGCAGGGAGCTGCGGCCCCCAGGCGGATCGGGGGGGGGTGCGGGCAGGGAGCTGCGGCCCCCAGGCGGATCGGGGGGTGCGGGCAGGGAGCTGGGGCCCCCAGGGGGATCGGGGGGGTGCGGGCAGGGAGCTGCGGCCCCCAGGGGGATCGGGGGGGGGTGCGGGCAGGGAGCTGCGGCCCCCAGGGGGATCGGGGGGGGGGGTGCGGGCAGGGAGCTGCGGCCCCCAGGGGGATCGGGGGGGGGGGTGCGGGCAGGGAGCTGCGGCCCCCAGGCGGATCGGGGGGTGCGGGCAGGGAGCTGCGGCCCCCAGGGGGATCGGGGGGGGGGGTGCGGGCAGGGAGCTGCGGTCCTCAGGGGGATCGGGGGGGGGTGCGGGCAGGGAGCTGCGGCCCCCAGGCGGATCGGGGGGTGCGGGCAGGGAGCTGCGGCCCCCAGGGGGATCGGGGGGGGGGGGGTGCGGGCAGGGAGCTGCGGCCCCCAGGCGGATCGGGGGGGGGGTGCGGGCAGGGAGCTGGGGGCTCCAGGCGGATCGGGGGGGGTGCAGGCAGGGGGATGGGGCCCCCAGGGGGATCGGGGGGGTGTGGGCAGGGAGCTGCGGCCCCCAGGCGGATCGGGAGGGTGCGGGCAGGGAGCTGGGGCCCCCAGGCGGATCGGGGGGGTGCGGGCAGGGAGCTGGGGCCCCCAGGGGGATCGGGGGGGTGCGGGCAGGGAGCTGCGGCCCCCAGGCGGATCGGGGGGGGGTGCGGGCAGGGAGCTGGGGCCCCCAGGCGGATCGGGGGGTGCGGGCAGGGAGCTGCGGCCCCCAGGGCGATCGGGGGGGTGCAGGCAGGGGGATGGGGCCCCAGGCGGATCGGGGGATGCGGGCAGGGGTGTCCCCGGGAACCCGGGCGCGGGGGGGATGGAACCCACCCGCGTCCGCTGACACAGAACACTGACCTGGGTGCGGACCCGAGAGAAGCCTGCGGCGGGGCGCTGCGGACCCCAGGGAAGCCTGCGGGGGCGGCGGCCGCAGCACTGAGCCGGGCGGCGGCGGCGGCGGGGCTGGGATTACCCCCCCCCCCATTGTTTACAGCGTCTCCCGGCAACCAGCCCGGTCCGCACCGCCCCCCGCCCGCTGCCTCCCGGCAACGGGGCCGGGCAGAGGACCCCCCCACACACCGCCCGCCCCGCCCAAGGATGCCCCCCGGGCTGCCCCCACGCCCTCGGGCTCTCGTTCTCTGCTTCCCGCCCTGCTTAGCGCGCCCATCACCCTGGTATCGGCCACCAAGCCAGGTCCCTTCCCCCTGGGGTCCCCCCCCCCGCCCGCCCGCCCGCCCGCCCGCCCCAGTGCCCAGCTCGGCACGGATCCGGCCCCTGGGCCAGCTGTGGTGGGAGCCCCGAGGAAAGGGCTCCGGGGGTTGAGCACAACGCATTTCTGGGTCTCCGACCATCCAGCGTCTCTGCAGCCTCCAGTGAGACCCCCAGCGCGGGGAAGGAGGGTCAGAGATCCACCCCCTGCCCTGGAGTTCCAGGCTCCCCTGCACCGCCCTGGTGGGAGCGAGGGAGCTGCCCAGGGGGCGCGACCGGCGCCCAAATGCCATAGCCGCCTCCACTCACCCTCCACCTCCCCACACGCCCAAGGGCCCTGCGTCTGTCCAGAAGCGCTGCCCAGAGCCCCCGAGAAGGCTGGGCCCTGCGGGGCGCCAACCCCTGCTGGCAGCGCCCCGGCGCAAACACCAGGGTCCTGCGTCTCATTGCCCTGGGTACCAGCCATTCAGGAGCAACAGGTGGGTGCTGCAGGGAGGGGCCGCTGCTTTTCCCTTACACCCCCTCACTGTCCCCCCAAGGCAGTTCCGTAGAATTCAGGACTTGTGGCACCTTAGAGACTAAAACAAGTCCTCCTTTTCTTTTTGCGAATACAGACTACCCCGGCTGCTACTCTGCAACCTAGAATTCAGTGACATTCTGTGCCTTCCAACTGAGGGAAGAAAGACATCCTGGTGGGGGTGTATTTTTCCACTTCAGAAATCATTCAAATTATGGCTGAAAAGCTTTCTGTGGGAGACAGGTCTTGCAGAACGCCCGAGGTTGGTCAGACTTGTAATTAACCCCAGTCTCATCCCACAGCAATCTGACTGTTGAAGTTCTCTTCAAATCTGTCTGTTTTCTGCTTCTTCCTTTTCTTTCCTGAAGTCTTTCCTTTCTTTCCTGGTGAACTGAAGTCTCTCACAAGACCCCGTTCTCTTGGTGGCTCATGGATGGAGCTGCAATGGCTGATGTTTCCCATTGATTTCACTGTATATTAGACATGAGCTGCTCTAGGTGGAGATGCAGACTCTGCAAAGAAAGATGCACTCCAAACACCGTTTTGTCTACCCTGGGCTGGGTAAAGTGCCTTCCTTGAATGTGAAGTCGATGGAACTGTTCCCTTTTACAGTGGCTCAGCACCTACCCTTCAACTTCAAAATATATAAAAAAGGGAAATGAAAAACTACACGGAACAAAAACCAAAGAGCCCCAATTTCGGAGACTAGACGTCAGGAACTGAGCACTGCAATGACATGTGAGAGCCTGACATGCATTTT
Organism: Eretmochelys imbricata; assembly: GCF_965152235.1. Lineage (NCBI taxonomy): Eukaryota > Metazoa > Chordata > Testudines > Cheloniidae > Eretmochelys > Eretmochelys imbricata. Next base: position 356,885,267 of record NC_135572.1, read on the forward strand.
TACAATGAATCTAATCTACACTATAGGAACATCTAAAGCCAGTAAAAAGTTATAACTACTATAATAATACACCTCTTTGGCTGTATAAAATTTCATGAGTGTTTGTGAAGTGCTTTGAAGTGCTTGGATCAGAGGAAGCTTCAGACAATCCAGCCTGCAAGTTAGAATTATACCTGTTTGCCACGGAGGTAAAGGGAGGCACATTCTGGTGAAGGTCAGACAGGGAGTCAGAAATAAACCCCGATAGTTGGGACGACTCATGCCAAACACTAACCTGTATCTCCGGAACCCTACTGGACACTTCCAGATATGTCACTAACCTGAGAGTAACTCCTAGACAGGTTCATTCTGAAACTTTTTTTATTTTGAAGATTTCGGGGGGAACTTTTGGGTGAAACATCTTCTCATGTAAGTGTGAACAATGACCAACCATTGAGAGTCTTGTTATGCACTTTAACACCCTTTACCTGTAGTTGCTTTCTCAGTAGTGGGGATTTACACTTGAGCAGAATTAAATTGTAACAAAAATTGTCCTGTTTTGAATTCTATATTGAGATTTGTATTACTACACGGCAGATGAACAAGCTTGAAATGTACACTCTTGTAATTCCTTTGCACAATTATTATCCTCATATATAAAGAAGGTAATATTAAAGCTACCCTGTACCTCATTTCACAAACCTGAAAGAATTCATTCGGTTACTCTGACCCATTAGAGAGATGTGTTTCCAAGGAAGGAAAGGTAGCGCACACAGTCCACCTGGTGACTTCATCCCAACGCGTGCTATGATTTAAAGGAAGTTTTTGACACTTGAATTATATATTGAGATTTACAAGGCTATCGCACTCCTGGAAAATTGACAGTCTTGTAATTCCTTTGGAGAAGTATTATCCTCATTGTGAGAGGATTAGGACTCACCACCGCTGGCGCCTCCCGCTGGTTGCTCTGGGAATTAGCTCTGTCCAGTCATGGAGCACCTTTTGTGTGTGGTGCCTTGCCCTTCGTCTGCTCTGCTGCTTTGGGGACCCTCGTTGCTCCCCGCTCGGCAGCATCCTCGTCAGGACACTGCCCTCTGCTCCAGTCTCACCCCCTTCCAGGGGTCTGGTGTTATCAGCAGTCTTCGATCTACATTAGCTCTAGTGGCCGACTGCAGCCTCAAAGTCTAGCCCCTTCCTGTATCAGGCCATGCTCCTCCTCAGCCAGGTGTAGTACAAGGGGGAAAGGGGAGGTACCAAGCCCATCTGCCACTCTGGGTCCCGACCCAGGGACCCTCAAGCGGCAGCCTCTCTGTCCTCCTTCTCTCCCCTTGTCAAACTATTGTCCCTGGGCCGCTTCCTCTTCAGCCCTTTGCACCTGCTCAGCCCTTTGTAGCAAGGCCTGCAGCCTGGGGTTTTCCTTGGCTGGAGCTCCCCAGCTCCTTCTGCCCTTCCCAGCACTGCTCTGTCTAAGGTGCTACCTTTCCACACAGAAGCCAGTCCTCCTCCCTTACCAGTCAGGGAGAAACTGACTGCTCTCTTCCTGGGCCGCCTTTATATGTGGCTGAGCCTGGCTGAGACTGGCCCTGATTGGCTGTCTCTTAGTCAGCCTGTGATTGGCCGCCCACCTGCACTGCCTCCCTGGCCTGCTGAAGCCCCATCTAGCGTAGGAGTGGGGCAGCCACCCCTCTACACTCATATTTAAAGAAGACACAAATAAAGTGAATCACAGCGTTAGTCAGTTTTTATTGCTGATGCTTAGATCCACGGATGCAAATATTTTGCAACAAGACATGTTCCTAATCTTATCTTGTAACACAGTGTAACGGGGATCAACCTAGAGCTCAGCCTGTGGTAGGAGGAGTCAGAAGTATTGGGCTATATTTCTGTTTCTGCAACTGATCCCTCTGTGACCTTCACCCCAACGTGCCATTTTTTCTAGGGCTATCAAATGTAGTAAGGATGTTAAGACTGGAAGTTCTTCAGCATGCTCAGAACTCAAGATTTCAAAGCCCGTCACAAACACTTGCTGGTGTTTCACACATGCAAAGGGCTGTATTCTTAGAATATTCATTATCAAGGTTCCCTCCCCACTCTGAACTCTGGGGTACAGATGTGGGGACCTGCATGAAAAACCCCCTAAGCTTATTTTTATCAGCTTAGGTTAAAAACTTCCCAGGGCACAAATCCTTCCCTGTCCTTGGATGAGTACTGCTGCCACCACCAAGTGAGTTAGACAAAGATTCAGGAAAACGACCACTTGGAGTTCCTGTTTCCCCAAAATATTCCCCCAAGCCCCTTCACTGAGACTCATCAAGCCCTTGGATCGCTACCCCTTCCTGTTTCTCCACGTGGGCCCCAATGATACTGCCAAGAATGACCTTGAGCGGATCACTGCAGACTACGTGGCTCTGGGAAGAAGGATAAAGGAGTTTGAGGCGCAAGTGGTGTTCTTGTCCATCCTCCCCGTGGAAGGAAAAGGCCGGGGTAGGGACAGTCGAATCGTGGAAGTCAACGAATGGTTATGCAGGTGGTGTCGGAGAGAAGGCTTTGGATTCTTTGACCATGGGATGGTGTTCCAAGAAGGAGCCGTGCTAGGCAGAGATGGGCTCCACCTAACGAAGAGAGGGAAGAGCATCTTTGCAAGCAGGCTGGCTAACCTAGTGAGGAGGGCTTTAAACTACGTTCACCGGGGGAAGGAGACCAAAGCCCTGAGGTCAGTGGGGATGTGGGAATCACAAGCAGGAGAGCGCGAAGGGGGAGGGCTCCTGCCTCATACTAAGAAAGCAGGACAAACAGCAAGTTATCTCAAGTGCCTATACACAAATGCAAGAAGCCTGGGAAACAAGCAGGGAGAACTGGAAGTCCTGGCACAGTCAAGGAATTAGGATGTGACTGGAATAACAGAGACTTGGTGGGATAACTCACATGACTGGAGCACTGTCATGGATGGATATAAACTGTTCAGGAAGGACAGGCAGGGCAGAAAAGGTGGGGGAGTTGCATTGTATGTAAGGGAACAGTATGAGTGCTCAGAGCTCCGGTATGAAACTGCAGAAAAACCTGAGAGTCTCTGGATTATGTTTAGAAGTGTGAGCAACAAGGATGATGTCGTGGTGGGAGTCTGCTATAGACCACCGGATCAGGGGGATGAGGTGGATGTGGCTTTCTTCCAGCAACTGACGGAAGTTACTAGATCACAGGCCCTGGTTCTCATGGGAGACTTCAATCACCCTGATATCTGCTGGAAGAGCGATACAGCGGTGCACAGACAATCCAGGACGTTTTTGGAAAGTGTAGGGGACACTTTCCTGGTGCAAGTGGTGGAGGCAGCAACGAGGGGCAGAGCTCTTCTTGACGTGCTGCTCACAAACCGGGAAGAATTAGTAGGGGAAGCAAAAGTGGATGGGAACCTGGGAGGCAGTGATCATGAGATGGTCGAGTTCAGGATCCTGAAACAAGGAAGAAAGGAGAGCAGCAGAATACAGACCCTGGATTTCAGAAAAGCAGACTTTGACAACCTCAGGGAACTGATGGGCAGGATCCCCTGTGAGAATAACATGAGGGGGAAAGGAGTCCAGGAGAGCTGGCTGTATTTTAAAGAATCCTTATTGAGGTTACAGGGACAAACCATTCTGATGTGTAGAAAGAATAATAAATATGGCAGGTGACCAGCTTAGCTTAACAGTGAAATCCTTGCTGATCTTAAACACAAAAAAGCAGCTTACAAGAAGTGGAAGATTGGACAAATGACCAGGGAAGAGTATAAAAATATTGCTTGGGCATGCAGGAGTGAAATCAGGAAGGCCAAATCACACCGGGAGTTGCAGCTAGCAAGAGATGTTAAGAGTAACAAGAAGGGTTTCTTCAGGTATGTTAGCAACAAGAAGAAAGCCAAGGAAAGTGTGGGCCCCTTACTGAATGAGGGAGGCAACCTAGTGACAGAGGATGTGGAAAAAGCTAATGTACTCAGTGCTTTTTTTGCCTCTGTCTTCACGAACAAGGTCAGCTCCCAGACTGCTGAACTGGGCAGCACAGCATGGGGAGGAGGTGACCAGCCCTCTGTGGAGAAAGAAGAGGTTTGGGACTACTTAGAAAAGCTGGACGAGCACAAGTCCATGGGGCTGGATGCGCTGCGTCCGAGAGCGCTAAAGGAGTTGGCGGATGTGATTGCAGAGCCATTGGCCATTATCTTTGAAAACTCCTGGCAATTGGGGGAGGTCCCAGACGACTGGAAAAAGGCTAATATAGTGCCCATCTTTGAAAAAGGGAAGAAGGAGGATCCGGGGAACTACAGGCCAGTCAGCCTCACCTCAGTCCCTGGAAAAATCCTGGAGCAGGTTGTTAGGGGGCTTATTCCTTCACCCACTTACTTCCCTGGTCCTTCTCGCATGAACAGAGAGCAACAATACCCAAAGTCCAAAGGTGCAAACAATTCGATGTTTATTGGGGTGAACTTCCAGCAAGCATGATTCCAGTTTCCTTCCTTAGTATCCTCCTTCCCAGCTCTGACACCACAGAGCCTTACACCTGTGTCCCTGTTCCCATTCCTACCCTTAGCTAAACATGATTCCAACTTCCTTACTCCCATTCCCTGTTCCCATTTCCCCCTTTAGCAAAACATGATTCCAATTTTCTTACCCCCATTCCCTGTTCCCATCTCACACACCCACATGCCCATGCCCACCCCTACCCACACCCACACCCACACCCAGTCACTTCCTCATTGACTACAGATTATATAGTAAAACTTGAGTTCTGCTTAGCTATACCTTAACCAATCATTTTCCTGAAATTTAACTAACCAATCCTAACATATTGTAACATGATTATGTAACCAATTATATCCCACCACCTCAATTAGTTTACACCCAGCAAAATTAATTATACAGCAGACAGGAACAATCACAGAACCAGACAGAGATTATACAGACAAACAACAGCAAAGTGGGAACTATAATGACAAAACAATACAGAAGTGAGGATTTCACATCCCAGCTATTGATAAGTGAGTTCTTGCCAGACAGGATGCTATCAAACTAAGTTTCCTTTTACATTTTCTAGGCACTTCCCTTTCTCTGGAGGTGATAGGAATACAATCCTGTCCTGATAGTGCCTAACAGCCCAATAGCACCTTATTTCAATGTGACTAGTTTGGAATGTGAGGATGTGACCGGTCGCTTCCCAGCTTATGGCTGCCTCTGCTGCTTAGCCAAAGGCCTGAGCCTAAGCACAGGGCCACAAACTGTCACAGTAAGAGAAGGCCCTTACACTGGCAGACAGTGGTTTTAGTATAGGCCTTTACAGACAGGCCTGAATATCTATATCCTAACACAGGTCCTCAGGGAATCAATTCTGAAGCACTTAGAGGTGAGGAAAGTGATCAGGAACAGTCAGCATGGATTCACCAAGGGCAAGTCATGCCTGACTAATCTAATTGCCTTCTTTGACGAGATAACTGGCTCTGTGGATGGGGGAAAGCAGTGGACATGTTGTTCCTTGACTTTAGCAAAGCTTTTGACATGGTCTCCCACAGTATTTTTGCCAGTAAGTTGAAGAAGTATGGGCTGGGTGAATGGACTTTAAGGTAGATAGAAAGCTGGTTAGATTGTCGGGCTCAACGGTTAGTGATCAATGGCTCCATGTCTAGTTGGCAGCTGGTATCAAGTGGAGTGCCCCAAGGGTCGGTCCTCAGGCCGGTTTTGTTCAATATCTTCATGAATGATCTGGAGGATGGTGTGGATTGCACCCTCAGCAAGTTTTCAGATAACACTAAACTAGGAGGAGAGGTAGATACGCTGGAGGGTAGGGATAGGATACAGAGGGACCTTGACAAATTAGAAGATTGGGCCAAAAGAAATCTGATGAGGTTCAACAATGACAAGTGCAGAATCCTGCACTTAGGATGGAAGATTCCTATGCACCGCTACAGACTAGGGACCGAATGGCTAGGCAGCAGTTCTGCAGAAAAGGACCAAGGGGTTACAGTGGACGAGAAGTTGGATATGAGTCAACAGTGTACCCTTGTTGCCAAGAAGGACAATGGCATTTTGGGATGTATAAGTAGGGGCATTGCCAGCAGATCGAGGGACGTGATCGTTCCCCTCTATTCGACATTGGTGAGGCCTCATCTGGAGTACTGTGTCCAGTTTTGGGTCCCACACTACAAGAAGGATGAGGAAAATTGGAAAAAGTCCAGCGGAGGTGTCATAAATATAAAGGGAAGGGTAAACCCCTTTGAAATCCCTCCTGGCCAGGGGAAAGCTCCTCTCACCTGTAAAGGGTTAAGAAGCTAAAGGTAACCTCGCTGGCACCTGACCAAAATGACCAATGAGGAGAAAAGATACTTTCAAAAGCTGGGAGGAGGGAGAGAAACAAAGGGTCTGTGTCTGTCTGTATGCTGGTCTTTGCCAGGGATAGACCAGGAATGGAGTCTTAGAACTTTTAGTAAGTAATCTAGCTAGGTATGTGTTAGATTATGATTTCTTTAAATGGCTGAGAAAAGAATTGTGCTGAATAGAATAACTATTTCTGTCTGTGTATCTTTTTTGTAACTTAAGGTTTTGCCTAGAGGGGTTCTCTATGTTTTTGAATCTAATTACCCTGTAAGATATCTACCATCCTGATTTTACAGGGGGGATTTCTTTATTTCTATTTACTTCTATTTTTATTAAAAGTCTTCTTGTAAGAAACTGAATGCTTTTTCATTGTTCTCAGAACCAAGGGTTTGGGTCTGTGGTCACCTATGCAAATTGGTGAGGCTTTTTATCCAACATTTCCCAGGAAAGGGGGGGTGCAAGTGTTGGGAGGATTGTTCATTGTTCTTAAGATCCAAGGGTCTGGGTCTGTAGTCACCTAGGCAAATTGGTGAGGCTTTTTACCAAACCTTGTCCAGGAAGTGGGGTGCAAGGTTTTGGGAAGTATTTTGGGGGGAAGGACGTGTCCAAATAGCTCTTCCCCAGTAACCAGTATTAGTTTGGTGGTGGTAGCGGCCAGTCCAAGGACAACGGGGGAAATATTTTGTACCTTGGGGAAGTTTTTGACCTAAGCTGGTAAAGATAAGCTTAGGAGGTTTTTCATGCAGGTCCCCACATCTGTACCCTAGAGTTCAGAGTGGGGGAGGAACCTTGACAGGAGGGCAACAAACATGATTAGGGGACTGGAACACATTAGTTATGAGGAAAGGCTGAGGGAACTGGGGATGTTTAGTCTGCGGAAGAGAAGAATGAGTGGGGATTTGGTAGCTGCTTTCAACTACCTGAAAGGGGTTCCAAAGAGGATGGCTCTAGACTGTTCTCAATGGTAGCAGATGACAGAACAAGGAGTAATGGTGTCAAGTTGCAGTGGGGGAGGTTTAGGTTGGATATTAGGAAAAACTTTTTCACTAGGAGGGTGGTGAAACACTGGAATGCGTTACCTAGGGAGGTGGTGGAATCTGCTTCCTTAGAAGTTTTTAAGGTCAGGCTTGACAAAGCCGTGGCTGGGATGATTTAGTTGGGGATTGGTCCTGCTTTGAGCAGGGGGTTGGACTAGATGACCTCCTGAGGTCCCTTCCAACCCTGATATTCTATGATTCTATGATTCACCCCCTTTCCAGGAAAGGCTTGAGAATAATCTAGCAACCAGATAGGTAACCAAGGTAAGCACAGACCAGACCCTTGGGTTTTTAGGACACTAAAAACCAATCAGATTCTTAAAAAAACAGAACTTTATTATAAAGAAAAAAAACGTAAAAGAAGCACCTCTGTAAAATCAGAATGGAAGATAATTTTACAGGGTAATAAGATTTAAAACATAGAGGATTCCCCTCTAGGCCAAACTTCAAAGTTACAAAAAACAGGTATAAACCTCCCTCTTAGCACAGGGAAAATTCACAATCTAAAACAAAAGATAAACTAACGCATTCTCTTGCTATACTTACAATTTGTAATCTTAGAGGCTTATTTCAGGTATGGTTTTAGGAGAGGCGTTTTTTTCCTGCCTGGTCCCTCTCTTTGTCCCTAGAGAACAACAATGAAGCACACAACAATAAACCTCCCCCCACAGATTTGAAAGGATATTCTTCTCTTATTGGTCCTTTTGGTCAGGTGCCAACCAGGTTATTTGAGCTTCTGAACCCCTTACAGGTAAAGGATGGATTTTATGCTACCCTTTAACTGTATGGTTATGACATTTCACACATGCAAAGGGTTGTATTCTTAGAATATTAATAAATTATTGTTGGGATTAGACACCTCTGCATTGAATAACAGAGTCACTTTAAAAAAAATGGAGGCCAAGGTCTCTCGTGTCATTCCCATAATGATCATGATCGAAAGTCACACAATCTGGTGCTATTTAATTTTCATTCAAATGTAATTTTGCATGTGGTATTTTGTGAAACATTTTTATTGGAAAATGCAGGTGCTCTCTTGGTGTAAATCAGCACAGTTGCTTCAACTTCAAAGAGGTTCAAGGCCTTAAAATCAAAGAGGTTCTGCCCTCTTCCCTGGATATGGAACCCACCCTTGGGGATATCTTTTACATTCTAAACAACATTCTGGTTCAGGCAGGAATGTTTTCTGCTACATGCCCTATGGCTGGTCAGACGTTATGTCAAATCTCATCGCACAGCCATCTCCTCCTTCACCAAGAATGAGTTATTTTCATTTTTCCTTGGCTTCTTGCGGGGCTCAGTCAGCTGCATTGTCTTACAAGACCTCAGTTTCTTTCCTGCTCATGGATGGAGAGATGGTTTCTGATCGAGTACAGATTCCAAGACTTAACTCAAACCATATCTATAAAAGAGCACTGCTTCCTTTCACTCACCGCCATCCCTACTTTGACCCATGAGCAAATCTGTCCTAGGCAGCCCTTTATGACAGCATGAGTGACCCAAGTGGAAGTCCAATGTTAGGTAAAGTTTTACGCACCATAGGGTAAGATTCACCCTTGGGCAGATGGCCATCACAAAGGCCCATGCTCCACTTAGGTCCCTAATAAGATCCAGTTTGAAAGTTTAAAGTGGGACTAAAATTGTTCATAGGGCATTTTACTATATCCCTGCCAACGGGTGAATTTCAGATTTAAGGTCCTGACGGGAAACCTGCTGGAGGAAATGGAATGGCTCCCACTGACTTCAAAGGGAATTGGATCTGATCCGCTTGGGACGCACATGGTGAGAATGCACAAAAATGGCTCCCTCATGCCTAGCAGGTTTACAGTGAACGACCCAATGCCCCTGGCCACAACCAATATGAATTGAAAGGACCAAACTGGATTCCTTTAATCAGAGCCTGTTGTGCTACTGATGTGGCTCAGAATCACCTTGACATTCATTCTCACTGCAGCCACAAAAAAGGCAGTGGAATGACACGAGGAACGCAGTTGGCCCTTAGAATTTTAAGATGAAAGAAAGATGAAGAGTGCAACGTGCATGTCACGCCCTCTGAGGCTGAGATTAGCCCACTGATCACAAACCCTGAGGAAAATAGCTCCATCCAAAAAGGATTTAGAAAGGTAATGAAGTTTGTTTGGTAACTAATTAGGACCTCCTTCAAAAAGATTCTCCAGGAAGTCCTAGGAACTGTATAAAAGCGCTCACGACTCAAGGCTCTTCTAATCACTTCTCCAGACTTCATGGTGAACTTGGTAGGTCCAATTTGACTCAATCGCTTTCAAACTCTAGAGATGTGACAGTAGGGGCTATTTACATTGAAGCCTGAACCTTGCTTTTACTCACTGTGATTTTTTATGAGGGATCAGAGTGTTCTTCCACAATTATCTTGTATAGTTATTTAGTTGCAGGAACTGGTGGATTCATGATCTGAAGCTAAAGGAGGGACTTTGCAACATATACAATTGGGAAACATATTTCCTATTAACTGGAAAAAGAATTAGGGCATTTAAATCTTTTCAGTAACTTCAGAAAATCACTTAACCATATTTCACTTATCTGGATTATGAATACATTTTCCCAGGTTAGTACAGAAAGGGCCAGTCCAGTGGTCTTCTACTTTATTCTGAAGCAGCTGTTATGCCTCACTATTGGAGACAGGAGAATGGATTAAGCTGACAAGTGGTGAGATCCAATCTAGCAATTCCTACATTCTTCTGAGCAGAAATACCCATTGAAGGTGCTTTTCCTCAGATGGTGTAATTTAGTGTCGCTCCATGAAAGTCAGTGGACCTGAACCCATTTTACCCCAGCTGAGGAGCTTCTCCTTAGTGATTTCTATGGAGAAAAGTAAAGTTTCTGTTTATTCATCAGCAAGTATTGATGACTCCTAAGTTTTGGAAAACCAAAGAGCCACTCTCTGATACTGGACTCAACTCGTTTGCATGCAGAGGTTAAATCCTCAAATGAAAGGAAGTGATTACTGTGATCCCAGCCATGTTCTCTTTGAGAAATGTCTAAAATGGATCCAGAATCACAGGTGTCCATCATGGAAACAGTGACACTTATTCCAGTCAGTGTTTTTCAGAAAATGTTATTAATAGGAGCTCAAGGGGCCAGCTAGGAGGGAAGTTTAGTGCAAGTAGAGAAGAAGTGTAGAAAGAGAAAATAGGAACAAATACATGGCCACACACATAGAGACTAAGCCTACTCCCCCCATCTCTCTCGGGCCCCAGGCAGACCTCACTACAATTGTAACTGAGCTTTGAAGCCTTTCTTCCACCAGCCCTTGTACCTTCTCTTTACTCTAGTCCCTGTTGTGTGTTACAGGTTTACCTCCTTCCCAGAAAGATGACTTTCTCAAGCCTGTGCTATCCAGAATGCGGGGTGGCCTGGCCCTGTCCAGTCACTGGTAGCTGCAATGAGCCATGAATTAAGCAGTGCCCTGACTCCAAAATGGTGATCAGACCCTCACTAGTTGTCATGACCCTTCCAGGACCAATTCTCAGCAATTTCCCTCAGCACAGTGGAGTGGGAGCCGTAGGAGCACCTGTGGTTGGAGCCGGTTTCAGGGGCTCATTCAGTTCGGGGGGATTGTACAGCCATGGAGGCCATTATGTAGGATTGTATGGTTTAGGGGGGTTATATGGTTATGGTGGCCATTACGGTTATGGGGGATGACTGGGCCATGGGGGATACTGTGGTTACCTGGGTCTTTATGGTTACAGGGGATTATGGGGATATGGGGGATATGGCCGTAGGTATCTTGGTGGATATTGTGCAATGCTAAACCCAGCAGGAACATCTGTGGAAGAAGGAAGAACCAGGAAATGAACAGCAAGATACAGATTCACCCCTGACCTTTCGGGCATGTCTTTCAGAAGTGCTGTGCAAACATGGCTCCAGTTGAACGCAATGGGAGCTGTGTGTGCTTAGTACCTTGGTCTGATAACCATGCTGCATTTCTAATGATACGCTTTAGGAGTCCTTCTGCCAAGGCTTCCCCAGCCATGTGCTGATTCTCTTATTTACATGTGGACTCATTCTGAATTACATGCAGGCTGTTTACACTGACCCTGCAGTGTGAAGGAAATAGGGGCCTTAAGATGGATAGCAGTTACATTTAGTATTAGTTTAAGTCCCTTTAAAGGGGAAAAGGAGACCTTGCTGTCAAGGAGAATTAGGCCCAACATGTTCTATCCTTTCCATCAATAGGTACCTTTAGCGCCTCACTTTGACCTTTGCTACCGCCGACGTATAGGGAGAAGTTGTATAATTCTCTGCTTTTATTTTGTTTTCTCTCACTTCCCACCAACTGGGGTAAAACAAGGAACTTGCAGAGGTTGCAAAGGGGACTTGTTTGTCAACCTCTGCAGCTGCAACAAAGCAAACAGAACATCTTGTCTGAAATACACCCCATTGAGGTCTGCAATTGGTCGTGGCCCTTCTTGAAACTCTGGAAATACATTCTTTCTGCTCTGTAGTATTTCGTCCTGTAACTGTGTACTGCCAACTGCATTTGCATTAAAAACACTGCTGCATCATAATATCGGTCTCTGGTTCTCCTTGTTCCTCCCTCCTTGCTTAAAAATCGCATTGGACAAAATTCTTCCCTGTGGAGCTAGTAGCACCGGGCACTTCTCCAGTTGCAATTTTCGAAGCCCTGGAGTGATAGGAGAATCCAGCCCTGGGAGTAGCTGATTGCATTCTGCAGGCCCTGAGTACCAAGGTGCAGTTCCTCCTTGCATTACCTGTTTTAGCGAAGAGTTTTTTCCTGGGAATACTTAGACCGATTTTCACTTCAAGAATGTAAGTTTTTTCTTTGGTTTCAAGAAGCCATATGGTTCATGGTGAGCATCGGGGTGAGTCATTGAAGGAATGGATTCAGGTTTTTGTAAGTGTCACCTGACCTCAGTGGGTCACAGCTCAGAATACCAGATTCAGGACAAACTGCTGAGGAATATGGCAGACTCACCCCACGTTGGTGGTTATTCTAACAGTAGATACCAACCTAGTAACAAAAGTAACGGGTTGGATGACAGAAACCCCCATGGGGCTGCCAACTGATGTGCCAAGACTACTTCTGCCCCTGCTTTCTTGCCCTGGCAGCTTGGGACTCCAGAGACTTGCCTGGCTTGAGCCAGACCCGCTAGCCTGCTGCAAACCCAGACCCAGGTCTGAACCACATCCCCTAACAGCTGTAGGCTTAAACTGAAAGCAGCTTAAGAAGTGTTCCTTTCTTTAACACTCAGATGTCCAACTCCCAGTAGGGTCCAAACCCCAAATAAATCCGTTTTACCCTGTATAAAGCTTATACAGGGTAAACTCATAAATTGTTCGCCCTCTATAACACTGATAGAGAGATATGCACAGCTGTTTGCTCCCCCAGGTATTAATACAGACTCTGGGTTAATAAGTAAAAAGTGATTTTATTAAATACTGAAAGTAGGATTTAAGTGGTTCCAAGTAATAGCAGATAGAACAAAGTGAATTACCAAGTACAATAAAATAAAACCCGCAAGTCTATGCCTAATACAGTAAGAAAACTGAATACTGTTACGAATTACACCTTGTAGGACACGCACACAAGTGCTGCGAATTACACCTGGTAGGACACGCACACAAGTGCTACGAATTACACCTGGTAGGACACGCACACAAGTGCTACGAATTACACCTTGTCGGACATGCACACAAATGCTACGAATTACACCTGGTAGGACACGCACACAAGTGCTACGAATTACACCTGGTAGGACACGCACACAAGTGCTACGAATTACACCTGATAGGTCACGCACAGTTCGAATCTAGGCTGAGGCACAGAAACAAAGTCCACAACTGCAGAGTTCCCAAAAGACACTAAGTTTATTACGCTCGAGCGTGGTGCCCCCCTGCTAGCCAGGAGGGGACCCTGAATGCAGATTATACAAAGGTTATATACCTTTTAGCAAAGCATGTTGCCCTCGTGCATCGGAAACCTTAGCCAATAAACAAACCCTTGTCTTATCTACCACCTATCCCTGCTTGGTGCATTCCTCGTGCTATACCAGTATGTTAATTACACAGCATGGTCCTAAAGCCATGCATCAGTAACTTTTATTATCAGGATGGGAGGCCTCACATCAAGGCCAAGAGACAGGGAGTTAGAGACTGACAAAAACCAGATACTGGGAGTCAAGGCAGGCTGGAGACAAGGAGGAGGATTTTCACAGGGATTCAATATCTAAGGATTACTCCTCCTGGTGTATGATGTGCTGGCATTTAAACAATGGTGGGCCCCAAACCAAAATGGAGTCACATGTGCTAACTTTTCCTTAACAATACAGATAAAACCTCACACTCAGAGGAGTTCCAGTAAGCTTCCTTTTACAGACCAGTCTCCTTCTAGTCTGGGTCCAGCAATCACTCACACCCCCTGTGGTTATGGTCCTTTGTTCCAGTTTCTTTCAGGTATCCTTGGGGGTGGAGAGGCTATCTCTTGAGCCAACTGAAGACAAAATGGAGGGGTCTGCAAGGGGTTTAAATAGAATTTCTCTTGTGGGTGGAGACCTCCTCCCTCCCCCTGTGTAGAATTCCAGCTACAAGATGGAGTTTGGAAGTCACATGGGCAAGTCACATGTCCATGCATGACTCAAAACTTACAGGTAGCAGCCATGGTTCACATGCTACCTTGAATGTTCTCAGGTAGACTTCTTATGTGGATTGAAGCCTTCCAAGATCCATTGTCCATTAAGTGCTTCTTGATTGGGCACTTAACTTGCACATTTCTTTCTCAAGAAGCTGACCAAATGCCTTACTAAGGCTATTTAAAATTAAACAAGTATACAGCCAATATTCATAACTTTGAATACAATGACACATGAATACAAATAGGATGAATATTTTCAGTAGTTCATAACCTTTACTTAGATATGTTACATGGTATATGTAGCATAAAATATATTTCAGTTATGTCATATATACATTCATAAGCATATTTCCATAAAGTCTTATGGGGTGCACCATCACACTGTCTTATCACAGTGGTTAACAAGAAGTCAAAAATGCAGTCTCCTTAGTCATTCCAGCTCTTATTTCACCACCCTGACACTTTACGATGACTAGTTATTAAAAACCTGTTTCATCGTATAGAGGGTTCTACTAATCCTAAGAGATCAGCCACATAGCCAGGCCAATATATAATTCAGATCTAACACATTTCCCTGCCAATGGGAGCTGCAGAGTTGGCGCTGGGGGCGGGGGCAGCATACAGAGTCCCCTCCCCCTCCTCCCAGGGGCTGCAGGGACATGCTGGCTGCTTTAAAGGGAGCCTGCCTTAAACCCGCTGCGCCACCTACTGGGAGCTGCCTGAGGTAAGCCCAGTCGAAGCCCGCACTCCTTACGCCCCCTGCACCCCTGCCTCAGCCCAGAGCCCCCTCCTGCACCCAAAGCCCCTACCCAACCCAGAGCCCCCTCCTACACACAAACTCCCTTCCAGAGCCCGCACCCCACACCCCCTCCTGCACCCCAACCCCCTGCCCCAGGCTTAGCCCAGAGCCCCCTTCCACACTCCAATCCCCTCGGCCCCAGCCCAGAGCCCGCACCCGCTCCCACACTCCAACCTGCTATCCCAGCCCAGTGAAAGTGAGTGACAGTAGGCGAAAGCAAGTGACAGAGTTGGGGGGGGGGATGGAATGAGCGGAGTGGGGCCTTGGAAAAGGGGCAGGGGTGGAGCAATGCTGTTTTGGTTTGTATGACTGGACAGTTGGCAACCCTATCTGGAGCCCTCTGACCAAACCAAACCCCATTTCCAGCACTACTGCCCCCCCCCCCAGTGCTAAGGATGAATGTTTAAACCAATGTATCTCTGGCATGTCATCCGAGAGCATTTTGAATAATAAACTCTCCAACAGAGACTCTGCGGAAACTTAATTATGGAGTCTGCAGCCATCTCTGAATAATTCTCCTTTTTCCAGGACATTCTTCTCTTCTCCTCTGATGGGATGTCCAGTGACATGTAGCACATAGCATCCATCTTGAAAGCCATCTTTTATGGCAACCTACTGTGCAGGGGGAGGTTTAAATTCAACTAAGTCAGCTCCTTAACATGAGCTTTGAACTTACTTTGCAATGGTGGAGTGGTCGGGTATTGGGGCGGAAATAGATCAGCCTCATATTGAGATTTTTTTATTTCATTGCACCAATATAACTCAATGAAATTAATCTTCTTCTCATTCTTTGCCCTGATGTGTTCATCAACTGGTCAGCAGCAATCTCCACTCCTTGCTCAAATGACATGACCAAAAGTTGATTTCACAAGTATGTTGCAAACACACGTTTTCTTTTCTTTTCTTTTCTTTTCTTTTCTTTTCTTTTCTTTTCTTTTCTTTTCTTTTCTTTTCTTTAAATTGGAAGGCCTAGCAAATCTGATCCTTTGAATTCCAGTGAGAGCATTTCACACAAGCCTGCAGGCCTAACAGAACTGGACCTGGACTAAATCAGCCACTATTCCAATGATCGAGCTTCTGGACGCAGCTAAGCCAACCTCTTTCCAAAAGAGCCATTGATTTTATATGCCTAACAGGAGAGACTCCATGCCCATTTTTCTGAAGTGCTGAGGATTCAAAACTCCCACTGAAGCAAACCAGAGCAGTTCATGCTCAACATTTATTTATAGCAGGCTACAAGGTTTCCTGAATTGTACACCAACGCTGGAGGTATCCAAATCTGGAGGACATTTTTGGCCAAACGATGTCGATGCCTTTGGTGAAATGAAAAGATAACGAATGGAAGAGCAATTAAAAAAATTAATATTATTCTATTATTAACAGCATGATTAACTGCATGATTTTTTTAATCGCTTGACAGCCCTAATATATATAAAAGGGAAATGCAAAGAATTTCAGAGACTAGGAATCATGAACTGAGCACTGGAATGACATCTGAGACCTTGACATGCATTTTTAAAGTGAAGCTAATTTCAGTATTGGAACATCTAATCCTAATCAAAATTTACTACTATTACAATAATACACCTCTTTGGCCATATAAAATTTAATGAATGATTGTGAAGTGCTTTGAAGTGCTTAGATCAGAGGAAGCCTGAGAAAATCCATCATGAAAGTTACAAGTATACCTGTTTGACATGGAGGTAAACGGAGGCACATTCAGGTGAAGATCACACAGGGAGTGAGTGATTGGCAGGATCAGAAATAAACCCCAATAGTTGGGACTACTCATGCCAAACACTAACCTGTATCTCCTAAACCCTACTGGACACATATGTCATGGCTTCCAAATACATCACTAACTGGAGAGTAACTCCTACAGAGGCCCATTCTGGATTTTTGTTCTGTTGATTTTTTGGGGAA
Organism: Eretmochelys imbricata; assembly: GCF_965152235.1. NCBI lineage: Eukaryota > Metazoa > Chordata > Testudines > Cheloniidae > Eretmochelys > Eretmochelys imbricata. The sequence goes on from NC_135572.1 coordinate 356,901,971, forward strand.
CTTCTTAGGTGAAACATCTTCTAATCCAAGTGAGAACAATGATCAACCATCGAGAGTCTTCCAATGCACTTTAACTCCCTTTATTTGAAGGTGTTGGCTCAGTGGTGGGTATTTACACTTGAGCAGATTTAAATGGTCTGGTACCAAAATTTTTCCCATTTGAATTCCATATTGAGATTTTTATTCCTATTCTGCAGATGAACAAGCTTGAAATGTACACATTTGTAATTCCTTAGGACCATTATTATCCTCTTGTACTGAGAAGGCAATGTTAAAAAGAGAACCTACCCTGTGCCTTGTTACACAAACCTGAAAGAATTTGTCTCCACTGCTTTATTCTGACCCATTAGAGAGATGTGATTCCAAGGAAAGACAAAGGACTACAAACGGGGCACTTGGTGACTTCATCCCAATGGGTGCTATGACTTTAAGCAAGTTTTTGATGCTTGAATTATATACTGAGATTTCTAATGCTACCACACTCATGGAAAAGAGAAATTGACAGACTTGTAATTCCTTAGGAGAAGTATTATCCTCACATATAATGACAGTGAAAGTGGATCAAAACATTAGCCAGCTTTTTACTGTTGATGCTGAGATCCAAGGATGCAAACATTTTGTAACCAGACATGTTATTAACTTTGTCTTGTAACACAGTGCAACAGGGATCAACCTAGAGCTCAGCCTAGAGCTCAGCCTGTGGTAGGAAGAGTCAAAAGGATTGGGTTGTATTTTTGTTTCTGCAACTGACCCCCATGTGACATTCACCTCAGCGTGTCTCTGTTTCTAGGCCAATCAAACAGAGAGAGTCAGGGTGTGAAGGCTGGAAGTTCTTCAGCGACCTCAGAACTCCAGAGTTCAAAGCCCCTCACAAACACTCACTGGTGTTTCACACATGCACAGGGTTGTCATCATCATCATCATGTTCCTATTACGCCTCTGGCATTTAGAGCAGTGACAAAGCTCCTTCACTCCTGTCTGCTTCTCGCAAGTCTTTCAGTGGTTCCCCAGCTTTGCCCCAGGTTTTTCAGCTCAGCTTCCACAGCTCTTCACCATGTTGTTTTTGGTCGGCCTCTTTTTCACTTGCCTTCAGGTGTCCATCTTACTGCAACTCTGGTGATGGAATCAGTTTCCATCCAAAGCACATGGCTGATCCATCTCCAACGCCTCCTGGCTATGATGGTGCGCAGATCCTCTTGGCTGCACTGTGTCAATAGGGTTGTATTCTTGGAATATTAATAAATTGTTGTTGGGATTAGACACCTCTGCACTGAGTCAGACAGTCACTTTAAACAAAATGGAGGCCAAGCTCTGGTGTCGTTAAGTTAACGAGGTCGTAACGTAAAGCCACACAATCTGGGTCTGTTTCATTTTCATTCGAATGTAATTTTGCATTTGTTTTTTTTTTAAAACATTTTTATTGGAAAATGAAGGTGCCCCCTTGGTGTCAATCAGCAGAGTTGCTTCAACTTCACAGAGGTTCAGGGCCCCATCATCAAAGGAAGACTCCTCCAACTCATTCCCTGGACATGGAACCCCCCTCCCCCTTGTGGATATCTGTTATACTCTAAACAGCATGCTGGTTCTGGCAGGAATGTTTTGTGCAGCATGCCCTATGGCTGGTCAAAGTTAATGTCAAATCCCATCCCACAGCCATCTCCTCCTTCCTCAAGAATGTGTGATTTTCATCTCTCCTCCACTCCTTGCTGGGCTCCATCAGCTGCGTTGTCTCAGAAGACGTCCTTTTCTTGGCTGCTCCTGGATGGAGAGATCCTGACATAAAAGAACACTGCTTCCTTTCGCTCTCCGCCATCCCGCTCCTTGACCCATGAGCAAATCTGATCTAGGCAACCCTTTGAGATGGCATTGGTGACCCAAGTGGAGGTCCAACTGTAGGTCACCTTTTGCTCACCATATGATGATATTGACCCATGGTCAGAGGGCCATCACGAAGGCCCATGCTCCACTTAAGTCCCTGTTAAGACCTAGTTGTAAGTTAAGCATGGGACTAAAGTTGTCTATAGGCATCGTCCCATCCCCCTGCCAAAGGGTGAATTTCAGGCTTAAGGTCCTGACAGGAAACACACTGGTGGCAATGGAATGATGCTCATTGACTTCAAAGGGAATTGGTTCTCACCCACTGGGAATGGAGGTGGTGAGAATGCAGAAAAATGGCTCCCTGCTTCCTGGCCAGTTTAGAATAAACTGCCCAATGTCCATAACCACAACCAGTATGAATTGGAAGGCTCAAATTGGATTCCTTTCATGACAGCCAGTTGTCCTACTGATGTCACTCAGAATCACCTTGACATTCATTATAATCGCAGCACCAATAAAGTCAGTGGAATGACATGAGAAATGCAGTTGGTCCATGCCATTTAAAGATGAAAGAAAGATGAAGAGTGCAACGTGCATGTCACGCCCTGTGAGGCTGAGATTAGCCCAATCATCACAACCCCTGAGGAAAACAGCTCCATCCAAAGGAGGATTTTGCAAGGCAATCAAGTTTGTTTGGTAACTAATTAGGACTGCCTCCACAAACGGCATTGCAGATCCTCCAGGCAGTCCTAGGAACAGTATAAAAGTGCTCACCACTCAGACCTCTTCTAAACACTTCTCCGGACTTCATCTCCTTGGTGAACTGGGTAAGTCCAATTCAACTCAATGGCTTTTGAACTCTATAAATGTGACAGTAGGGGCTATTTCCATTTAAGATGGAACCTTTCATGTACTCACTGAGATATTTATTAGGATCAGGGTGTTCTCTCCTAATTATTTTGTGTAGTAATTCAGTTACAGGAGCTCGTGGATTCATGATTTTAAGCTAATAGGGGAATTTTAGGAGCAACATGTGCAATTGGGAAACACATTTCCTATTAATTGGAAATAGATTTAGGGCATTGAAATCTTTTCAGTAACTTTAGAAAGTCATTTAGCCATTTTTCACTTAGCTGTATTAGGAAGAAACTTTCCCAGGTTAGTCCAGAAAGGGCCAAATCAGTGGTGTTTTACTTTCACCTGAAGCAGCTGTTACTCCTCACTCTTCGAGACAGAGAATGGATGAAGTTGACAAGTGGTGAGATCCAGCCTAGCAATTCCTATGTTCTTCTGAGCAGAAATACCCATTGAAGGTGCTTCTCCTCAGATGGTGTAATTTAGTGTCGCTTCATGAAAGTCAGTGGACCTGAACGCCAGCTGAGGAGCTTGTCCTTGGTGATTTGTTTGGAGAAAAGTAAAGTTTTCTCTTTATTCATCAGCAAATTTTGGTGACTTCCAAGGTTTGGAAAACCAGAGAACTATACTGTGAAACCAGACTCAACTGGTTTGCATGCAGAGGTTAAATCCTCCAATGACAGGAAGTGATTACCATGATCCCAGACATGGTTTTTTTGAGAAATGTCTAAAATGGACACAGAATCCCAGGTGCCCAGCATGGAAATAGTGACACTTGTTCCAGTCGGTGTTTTTCAGACAAAGCCATTGAGAGGGGCTCTAGGGGGTCGGTTGGGAGGGAAGTTTAGTGCGAGTGGACAAGAAGTGTAGAAAGAGGATATAGGAAGAAATACATGGCCATGAACACAGGGACTAAGGCCCCTCTTTCTTTCTCTCTTGAGCCACACTGAGCTTTGAAGCCTTTCTTCCACCAGCCCTTCTAACTTCTCTTTACTCTAATTCCTGTTGTGTGTTTCAGGTTTACTTCCTTCCCAGAAAGATGACTTTCTCAGGCCTCTGCTATCCAGAATGCGGGGTGGCCCGGCCCAGTCCAGTCACTGGCAGCTGCAATGAGCCATGCGTTAGGCAATGCCCTGACTCTGAAGTGGTGATCAGACCCTCCCCGGTTGTCGTGACCCTCCCAGGACCAATTCTCAGCAATTTCCCTCAGCAGAGCGGAGTGGGAGCCGTAGGAGCACCTGTGGTTGAACCCGGTTTTGGGGGCTCATTGGGTCACGGGGGATTGTACGGCTATGGAGGCCATTATGGAGGATTGTATGGTTTAGGGGGATATGGTGGTTACGGCGGCCGTTACGGTTATGGGGGATTGGGTGGTTATGGTTATGGGGGATTATGTGGTTCTGGGGGATTAGGCGGTTACCTGGGTGGTTATGGTTCTGGGGGATTATGTGGTTCTGGGGTATCTTGCCATAGGTACCTCAGTGGAAGCTGTGGGCCATGCTAAACCCAGCAGGAACCCATCCGTGGATGAAGGAAGAACCAGGAATTGAACAGCAAGATACAGATTCACCCCTGACCTTTTGGGCATGGCTTTCAGAAGTGCTGTGCAAACAGAGCTCCAGTTGAGCTCAGTGGGAGCTGTGTTTGCTCAGCACCTTGGTCTGATAGCCCTGCTGCCTTTCTAATGTTACACTTTAGGACTCTTTCAAGGCTTTGCCAGTGGAGTGCTGATTTTCGTTTTCACATATGGACTCATTCTGAATAACACACAGGCTGTTTACAGTAACTCCACAGTTTAAAGGAAATAGGGGCCTTAAGACAGGCATCAGTTACATTTATTATCATTTGAAGTCCCTTGAGCAAGGGAAAAAGAGACCTTGCTGTGAAGGAGAATTAGACCCTGTCTGTTCTATCCTTTCCATCAATATGTATCTTTAGTGTTTCGCTTTGACCTTCTCTGCGGCAGACATTTAACTGAGAAGCTGTGTAGTCCTCTGCTTCTGTTTTGCTTTGTCTCACTTCCCACTGACTGAGGGAATAAAAGTAACTGAAAATGGTTGTGAAGGGAACTTGTTTGTCCAGCTCTGCAGCTGCAACAACAAAAAAGCACATCTTGTGTGAAATACTTCCCATTTAGGTGGGTTTTCGGTTGCAGCCCTTCTTGAAAAACTGAAAATACGTTCCTTCTGTTCACGTATTTTTCCTGTAACTGTGTACTGCCAATGTCACTCACATTAAAAACGCTGATGCATCGTTATATCCGTCTTCTGGTTCTCCTTGTTCCTCCCTCCTTCTTTAAACATTTCCCTAGGCAAAATTCATCCCTGAAGAGCCAGCAGCATCAGGCATTTCACAAGATGTGACTTTTTGAAGCCCTGAAGTGATAGGAGAATTCAGCCCTTGAAGTAGTTTACAGCATTATGTTGGGTTTCCGTACTGGGATGGAGTTCCACCTTGCATTACCTGTTTTAACAAAGTAAAGTTAACTCTACCCCAAACTCCTGGAATAGCAGAGCAACTTTCAGGACAGGAAGCCTTTCCTTCTACAGCACTTTGAATGTCTGGCTCTTCACTAGAAAGCTCTTCCCAATGTGCACTTCACAAATCACCCTCCCTGTTCTATGGAGCTTCCCTTCCCCGGGGTTTGGGTGTTTCAGCAGGGATTATTCATAAAGACGAATGCTGGGAAAACTTTACTAACCTCATTATTTGTTATGGGTACTTTATCTGGAGCTCTCAGACCAAATCAAATCTCATTTCCATCACCACTGCTCCTCCAGATGCTAAGGATGAATGTTTCAATGAATGTATCTCTGGCATGTCATTTGAGAGCATTTTCAATAATAAACTCTCCAACAGAAACACAGCGGAAACATAATTATGGAGTCAGCAGCCCTTTTTTAGAATAATTCTCCTTTTTCCAGGACATTCTTCTCTTCTCCTCTGATGGGACATCCAGTGACATGTAGGACGTAGCATCCATCTCGGAAGCAGTCTTTTATGACAACCTAATGAGAGGTGTAAATTCAAGCAGCTCTCCTCCTCGACACCAACTTTGCACTCACTTTGCAATGCTGGAGATGAGCTGTCAAGGTTCCTTCCCCACTCTGAACTCTAGGGTACAGATGTGGAGACCTGCATGAAAGCCTCCTAAGCTTACTTTTACCAGCTTAGGTTAAAACTTCCCCAAGGTACAAACTATTTTACCTTTTTGCCCTTGGACTTTCTCTGCCACCACCAAATGTCTAACTGGGATATAATTTAGAAAGAGTCCATTTGGAAACGTCTTTCCCCCCCAAAATCCTCCCAAAACCTTGCACCCCCCTTCCTGGGGAAGGTTTGATAAAAATCCTCACCAATTTGCATAGGTGACCACAGACCCAAACCCTTGGATCTTAAGAACAATGAAAAAGCATTCAGTTTCTTAAAAGAAAAATGTTAATAGAAGAAAAATAGTAAAAAGAATCACCTCTGTAAAATCAGGATGGTAAATACTTTACAGGGTAATCAGATTCAAAACCTAGAGAATCCCTCTAGGCAAAACCTTAAGTTACAAAAAGACACAAAAACAGGAATATCCATTCAATTCAGCACAGCTTATTTTCCCAGCCATTTAAAGAAATCAGAATCTAACGAATCTCTAGCTAGATTACTTACGAAGTTCTAAGACTCCATTCCTGTTCTGTCCCTGGCAAAAGCATCATAGAGACATAGAGCGAGGCTTTGTTTCTCCTTCCCCCCAGCTTTTGAAAGTATCTTGTCTCCTCATTGGTCATTTTGGTCAGGTGCCAGCAAGGTTATCCTAGCTTCTTAACCCTTTACAGGTGAAAGGGTTTTTCCTCTAGCCAGGAGGGATTTTAAAGGTGTTTACCCTTCCGTTTATATTTATGACATGAGCTGACAAGATTTAGGGCAATGGGGCAAAAATAGTTCAGCTTCACATTGAGATTTTGGATTTCATTGCACCAAGAAAACTTAGTTCAATTCATCTTCCTCTGACTCTTTGCCCACATGTGTTCATCTACTGGCCAACAGCAACATCCACTCCTTGGTGAAATGACAGGACCAAAAGTTGATTTCACAAGGATGTTACAAACACAACTGACTGCCTCATTTCTGCCCACCTCAGTTCTGCCCAGATAGACAAACTAAACTACACCAAAGTCATCTACAGGAGTCATGAAAGACAATGGAGGAAATAATTAAGGAATCAATTTCCAGACACCTAGAAGATAATAAGGTGATAAATAACAGCATGGATATATCAAAAACAAAATCTGTGAAACAACCTAATAGATTTCTTTTACAGGATAACAAGCCTTGTGGATAGTGGGCAAGCAGTAGATGTGGTCTATCTTAATTTTCAGTAAGGCTTTTGATACTTTCTTGCCTGACCTTCTCATAAACAAACTAGGAAAATACATCTTAGTTGGTGCTAGGATAAGGTGGGTGCATAACTGGTTGAAAAACCATTCCCAGAGAGTATTTAGCAGGGGTCTACACTCCAACTGGAAGGGCATATCAAGTTGCGTCCCACAGGGATCAGTTCTGGGTCTGATTCTGTTCAATGTCTTCATCAATGATTTAGATTATAGCACAGAGAGTACATTTATAAAGTTTGCAGATGATACCTAGCTGGGAGGGGTCTCAAGGATTAAAATTCAAAATGAGCTGGACAAACTTGAGAAATGGTCTGAGGTAAATAGGATGAAATTCAATAAGGACAAATGCAAAGTACTCCCTGAGGAAGGAACAATCAGTTGCACACATACAAAATGGGGAATGACTGCCTAGGAAGGAGTACTGTGGAAAGGAATCTGAGGGTCATAGTGGATCACATGCAAAATGTGAGTCAAGAGTGTAACACTGTTGCAAAGAAAGCAAACATCAATCTGGGATGTATCAGCAGGAATGTTGTAAAGAATACAGAAGTAATGATTCTGTTCTACTCTGAGCAGGTTATGCCTCAGCCGGAATGTTGTATCCAATTCTGGGTGACATATTTCAGGAAAAATGTGGAGAAATTGGAGTCCAGAGAAGTCCACAGAAGACCAAGAAAACTGATTCAAGGTCTAGAAAACATGACCTATGAGGAAAGATTTAAAAAATTGGGTTTGTTTAGTCTGAAGAGAAGACTGAGAAGGGACATGAAAACATTTTTCAAATACATAAAAGGTTGTTAACAAGAGGAGGGAGAAAAAAAAATCTCCTTAACTGCTGAGGATAGGAGAAAAAGCAGTGGGCTTAAATTGCAGGAAGGAAGGTTTAGGTTGGACAGGAAGACAAACTTCCTAACTGTCAGGATGGTTAAGCACTGGAATAAATTGCCGAGGGAGGTTGTGGAATCTTGGTTATTGGAGATTTTTAAGACCAGGTTAGACAAACTGCTGTCAGAGATTGTACATAAGAACATATGAATGGCCCTACAGGGTCAGATCACTTGTCCATCTAGCCCAGTATCCTGTCTTCTAACAGTGGCCAGTACCAGGTGCCACAGAGGGAATGAACAGAACAGGTAATCATCAAGTGATCCATCCCCTGTACCCCATTCCCAGCTTCTGGCAGACAGAGGCTAGGGACACCATTCCTGCCCTTGCTGGCTAATAGCCATTGATGGACCTATCCTTCATGCATTTATCTAGTTCTCTTTGGAACCCTGTTATGGTCTTGGCCTTCACAACATCCTCTGGCAAGGAGTTCCACAGGTTGACTGTGTGTTGTGTGAAGAAATACTTCCTTCTATTTGTTTTAAACCTGCTGCCTATTAATTTCATTTGGTGACCCCTAGTTCTTGTGTTATGAGAAGTAGTAAACAATACTTCCTTATATACTTTCTCTATACCAGTCATGATTTTATAGACCTCAATCATATCTCCCTTTAGCCATCTCTTTACCAAGCTGAAAAGTCCCAGTTTTATTAATCTCTCCTCATACGGAAGCCATTCCATACCCCTAATTATTTTTGTCGCCCTTTTCTGAACCTTTTCCAATTCCAATATATCTTTTTTGAGATGGGGCGACCATATCTGCACACAGTATTCAAGATGGGGGCGTACCATGGATTTATATAGAGGCAACGTGATATTTTCTTTCCTAATATCTATCCCTTTCTTAATTATTCCCAGCATTCTGTTCACTTTTTTGACTGCCGCTGCACATTGAGTGGATGTTTTCAGAAAACTATCCACATTGATTCCAAGATCTTTCTTGAGTGATAACAGCTAATTTTGACCCCATAATTGTATATGTATAGTTGGGATTATGCTTTCCAATGTGCATTACTTTGCATTTATCAACATTAAATTTCATCTGCCATTTTGTTGCCCAGTCACCCAGTTTGACACTCAAGTCTGTTTGCCACCATTTTTAATTACTTGTTTCACCCTGGTCAGTCTCAACTAAAGGAAAACACAATAAAAGTGAAAGTTGAAAATTTTCTCCATTATGCAGCTGCTGTTAGAAAGTTAAAAGGCAGAAAGAAAGGGTCCATATTCCTGGATAGGAGATCACCTAGCATCATTCTCATTGACACTAAAGTCTTTTGACACTCCTCTTTCATGGGAGAGAGCCATTCAAGCCGATGTAGATGTAGGTAACATACACCTTACAGACCCGGCTCCATTTGCACTTTGCAGAGTGGTCTAAAAACCCATCATGTAGTTGAGAATCAGGCCCACTGTACTGTTAATACAGGAAGCCCATAGCCAGGAAGGCATTAGAAGAAACCCATGGGGAACATGAGGAATGTTTGCAGAGGTGCTGATGAAATGCAGCTCTCTCATTATTTCACACTGAGTTCGGTGTACTCACCACTTCTCAAAGCCACGCTTATGTGATCAGACATGAATCTGTATCTTGCCATTCATTTCCTGGCTCTTCCTTTTCCTATGGATATGCCTGCTGGATTTAACATGGCCCACAGTTTCCACTAATGTAATGATGGCCCCTCGCCATCCCCACAAACCTTGTATTCCCCCAGAACCATATGGGCCCCTGTGACCATAGAGCCCATCCTAACTGTATTGGACACATAACCGTGTAATCTCCCATAATCACAGGGACCCCCATCACCATATAATCCTCCATAATGTTCTAAGCCTCTATCACCACATGCGCCCCCATCAGCACCTCTTATGTCAGCTGCTCCTGAGGATCCCTCTCTGCTCTCCCAAGGAAAAGAGCTGAGAATTGCTCCTGGGAAGGTCACAACTGCCAGTGGGGGTTGAATTAGCACTGTGGAGTCAGGGAACTGCCTCACATCAGTGTCATGCATGGTTTGTGGCATGTCACTCCACACGTGAAGCAAAACATCTCTCTGCCGTGGAGATAAATTTGAAACACACAGCAGGCAAGAAAGAAAGAAAGAAAGAAAGAAAGAAAGAAAGAAAGAAAGAAACCCAACCAGCTCCTTTGAATCCTTGTTACTGTCTTCGTCTTTAAAAAAGCCATGTCTCTAAGACGTATAAATACAGTAAAACCTCAGAGTGATGAACACCAGAGTTACAAAGTGACCGGTCTACCACACACCTCATTTTTAACTGGAAGTATGCAATTGGGCAGTAGCAGAGACAAATAAAAAAAGCAAAATACAGCACAGTGTGTTAAATGTAAACTACTAAAAAACTAAAGGGAAAGTTTTTAAAAAAGATTTGACAAGGTAAGTAAAACTGTGTGTTTGTTTAGTTTACATTAAGATGGTAAAAAGCAGCATTTTTCTTCTGCATAGTAAAGTTTCAAAGCAGAAAAAGTCAGTGTTCGATTGTAAACTTTTGAAAGACCAGCCAGAAGAGTTATTTCAAAGTTACAGACATTTCACAGTTTTGAAGAACTTCCATTCCCAAGGTGTTCATAACTCTTAGGTTCTACTGTTTATAACATTTCTTTCATTAACGCTTGGGATTTCCAGTCTATTAAAAAAAATATCACACAGAACATGGCTGGGATAGCAGGTGCTTTGGTTTGTAAACCTTAGCAAAACTAAAGTGTTTTCTTTTTTTATCAAAGCCCAACACTAAACACAACCTCCTCCCATGGTGTAAATCTGTGTTGTTTCACTGCAGCTACACTAAGTCAGACCAGACGGGGATCTGCCCCTAGAATTACTCCTGCACATGAGAAGGTAGCAGTTGCCAGGCTGTAAGAGACGAGTGGCCCATCTAAGGCAGTATCCTGTCTCAATGAGTGTCACTCACCAGCTGCTTCAGAAGAAAGCAGAACAATGAATTAGTCCTTTATGGAGGAAATAGGGAGTTTCTTCCTAAACCCTAAATTAAAAATTGGGGGGAGAGATTTTTCCGAGCTCCCTAAGGGATTTGAATGCCCAAGTTCCCACTAAAATCAATAAGCTCTCGTGTCCCAACTCCATGTCTTGCTCCAAAAATCCGGAACTTAACATCTAAACCATGAAGAGACCAACGCCTGAAACTTGATAATGGGAAAAAAATGAAAATACCCCAAACCCTTCCCATTGTTAAGAGTTACAAAGTGAATGGGCAAGATTAATTACTAAATTAAAAGGATCCCTAACACATCATCTGAATGGTTATGGAGAAAGCAAGTTGAATAGGATGTCTCCAGTTCACATAGGAGAATAAGTTAACATGGTTAGAAGCCCCCTGAGTCATGAGTGTTTTAATAAACTTTTCTAGACTGCCTGGAGGACTTGAGAGTTCCTTTGTTCCTACAAACCAAATTTTGATAAATCCTTCAATTGATATAATTTTTTTCTATGTGTTTTTGACAACTAATTTGTTCTAGGGCTGTCAATTAATCACAGTTAACTCACATGATTAACTCAAAAAAATTAATTGCAGTTTTAATTGCACTGTTAAACAACAGAATACCAATTGAAATTTATTCAATAGTTTTGGATGTTTTTCTACATTTCAAATATATTGATTTCTTTTACAACACAGAATACAAAGTGTGCAGTGCTCACTTTATATTATTATTTTTTATTACAAATATTTCCACCGTAAAAATGGAATACAAAAGAAATACTGGTTTTCAATTCACCTCATACGAGTACTACAGGGCAATCTCTTTATCATGTAAGTGCAACCTTAAAATGTAGATTTTTTTGTTACATATCTGCACTCAAAAACAAAACAATGTAAAACTCTAGAGCCTGCAAGCCCACTCAGTCCTCTTTTTATTTGCAATATCACCAGAAAGTGAGAACAGATGTTTGCATGGTACTTCTGTAGGTGGCATTGTAAGGCACTTACGTGCCAGGTTTGCTAAACATTCGTATGCCCCTTCAGGCTCCAGCCATCATTCCAGAGGATATGCTTCCATGCTGATGATGCTCGTTAAAAAAAATGATGCATTAATTAAATTTGTGACTGAACTCCTTGGGGGAGAATTGTATGTCTCCTACTGCATTTTCCCCACATTCTGCCCTATATTTCATGTTATAGCAGTCTCGGATGATGATCCAGCACATGTTTGTTTTAAGAACACTTTCACTGCAGATCTGACAAAATGCAAAGAAGGTACCAATGTGAGATTTCTAAAGCACTTGCTTCAGTCTGCACTGCTTTGGATGGTTATCAAACAGAACCTGCTATCAGCATGGACGTATGTCCCCCAGAATGGTGGTTGAAGCATGAAGGGACATATGAATCTTTAGTGCATCTGGCACATAAATATCTTGCAACGCCAGCTACAATGGTGCCATGTGAACACCAGTTCTCACTTTCAGGTGACATTGTTAGCAAGAAATGGGCAGTATTATCTCCTGAAAATGTAAACAAACTTGTTTGTCTGAGCAATTGGCTGAACAAGTAGGACTGAGTGGACTTGTAGGCGCTAAAATTTTACATGGTTTTATTTCTGAATGCAGTTATTTTTTGCACATAATTCTACATTTGTAAATTCAACTTTCATGATAAAGAGATTGCACTATGGCACTTGTAATAGGTGAACTGAAAAATAGTATTTCTTTTGTTTCTTTTTTACAGTGCAAATATTTGTAATAAAAATAATAATATAAAGTGAGCACTGTACACTTTGTATTCGGTGTCGTAATTGAAATCAATATATTTGAAAATGTAGAAAACATCCAAAAATATTTAAATAAATGGTATTCTATTACTGTTTAACAGAGCGGTTAATCACATGATTAATTTTTTTTTAATCGCTTGACAGCCCTAATTTGTACCTAACTCCACATGGTGTGATGTGCACACAAGGCCGGCCCTAGACCAAATGGTGCCCCAGGTGAGGAGCATCTTCGGTGCTCCCTCCTCCATTTTTAAAACTTTTGAATACCTTATTTTTATTGCATTTATAGCCTATTTCATGACTTTGATGTATGATTTGCATACATGATTTATCCGTCACATAAGACGATATATTTGCATGCTAGGATCTAAAAATCTGTATTTATTCATGACATATAAAAGTAAATAAAAAAATCATTTCCTCTAAGCTTATAGAATTTTTTTTAATTTTAATTTTATATTTTTGAAATGTGCTAACATCAGGAAATTGAACTGTGCACAACACTGGATAGACCAGTATTAAATAGTGTTACCATAGTTGACAGCCTTACAATGTTACCCTAGTCCTTTAGTTCAAAAGTTCGCTTTTCTCACCTTTGCCCTTGCAAACTGAAGCACAGCATCAGAGAGATCCAAAGACTGGCCAATGGCATTCTCAAGTGATAAAATAGCAGGCAATGTCAGTCCCTCATTGGCCATCATCGATTGAAGATATATTTTAATAATCTGGAGCTTTGAAAAACTGCACTCATAACTAGCGATTGTGACTGTCAGTGTGAGAGGAATCCTCAAAGCTGTCCACACATTAGGAAAAGTGTCCTTCAGCTCTGCATCATGAATGAATTGGAGAACTTGGTGTGGAGAGTGCTTCCCATGTGGCAAAATGTGATGGATGCTGTCCTATTTGACATAGTGGTCTTTATCATTGATGTCCGAATATTCCGCATGCATCAGCGTTCATTGAAGGTCTGTACAATTGCTCAAGAATCTTTTCCCATCCGCTGACCACTTATTACGGTAATACATAAAAACCCAGGTCTTTTCACTGTGGTTCATTTGTCTCAACCTTTTTCCAATGGACACCTGATCAGTGTCAATGAGTGAGCAAAAAACCCTCCCTCTTTAATTTTTCTTCCGAGCATCCCATCACCTTATCTCTGCCCTTGTAACCAGACTGTCTCTTTTTCCGATGAATACAAGTTTCCTTGAAGACAGGCTCAGCTCCTAAGTTTTCTGCCATTTCTTTGGCAACGCTGAGGGCCTCTTCAAATCTGTTGTCTCTGTAGGCCACAACGAAATCAAGGCAGCTTCTCCTCAAAGTAGTAGCGGTCATGATGTCCATCGACTGAGTTTGTAATGCCTTGCTGACAACGTTTACTTGGAACAGGATATTGTGCCGAACCACAATTGAGACCAGAAATTTGAAGTCAGTGATCTAGTTTGCCAGGCTTTGCACCTTGAGTCAGATTCCGGCCTCAGCTTTACTCAACTGTGCCAGCTCCATCAGGGTGTCATAAAACTCAGTGACTTGGTACCTCACTGGCCTTATGCAGTGAATGCAGCTCTCCCAGCAAGTGTCACTTAGTGGCTTCATGGTCAGATTTGTTACATTGTCCGTGAAGATCTTCCATCTGATAGTTTATGCTGAAAACAGGACATATATCCTTTGCAGTACTCTCAAGAGAGATACTGAATCTAAAGATGACGCTGCATCTGACACAACCAGGTTGAGGAAAATGGCAGCCACATGGCAATAAGAAAGCTCTTAAATTCAGCACAAGGATCCTTGCCTGGACACCACTGTTTCTTCCCTTCATGTTCACACCACTGTTGTAACCTGAAGTTTTGTTTTATTCTCATTCAAAACATTCATAAACAATTCTGTTAGGCCTTTTCCAGTAGAGTCGTCCACAGATCGGAAACAGATAAAATGTTCCTTTACTTGGATACAGCCATCCTCCTCGTCGTTACTGTAAATGACATCTTTTCACTGTGACTAATGTAGGGAATGCAGTCCATTATTACAGTGTAGTACCTTGCTTTGGCGAGCCGCATCAGTGTTATCAAGCACCTTCCTTGCTATAAGGTCAATTGATTCATTTTGAATTGTTTTGCTGCAGTAACAGTCCATAGTTTTTTTACTAACTACTCGATGTAGCTGGTCACGTGTGACATTGTTGTATTTTCCAAGGAGCTCTACCAAACCGAGGAAATTACTGTTATGGTCAGTGAAAAACTTATCTGACGAGCTCTGGCAAGGCCAAATTATTCTTTGCAAGGAAGAGGGTAGTTGAGATCAGACGCTTGAGCACGTTCCTCCAGTGCTGGGTTTCTACATTAATAATGCACTGGTTTTCTGTGTCTATGCATTTATTCAGCTTGGGCCTGGACTTGACCTCCATCCATTTGGAGTAGGCCATAAAATGGCCAGATGACTTTTCATGTTGCTTCAGAACATCAGCCAAGTTATGCCAGTAATTGTATCTGAAAAGCGCAAGTAAATATAAAATATAAAACCACCTTTCTGTATACAGTGCTATAAAATCTCTCCTGGCCAGAGGCAAAAACATCCTGTTACCGATGAAGGTCTGAGAAGCTCAGCTAACCTGGCTGGCACCTGACCCAAAGGACCAATAAGGGAACAAGATACATTCAAATCTTGTGGGGGGGAAAGGCTTTTGTTTGTGCTGTTTGTTTATGTTTGTTCTCTCTTGGGACTGAGAGAGGCTAGACAGAAATCCATCTTCTCCAACCCATCCTAATCCAAGTCTCCAATATTGCAACCAGTATCGGTAAGCCAGGCAAGGTGGATTAGTTTATCTTTTGTTTTATGTAATTTTTTCCCGTGTTAAGAGGGAGGTTTATTCCTGTTTTCTGTAACTTTAAGGTTTTGCCCAGAGGGGTATCCTCTGTGTTTTAAATCTGAATACCCTGTAAAGTATTTTCGATCCTGATTTTACAGAGGTGATTCTTTTACCTTTTCTTTAATTAAAATTCTTCTTTTAAGAACCTGAATGATTTTTCATTGTTCTTAAG
The DNA here is from genome assembly GCF_965152235.1 of Eretmochelys imbricata. Lineage (NCBI taxonomy): Eukaryota > Metazoa > Chordata > Testudines > Cheloniidae > Eretmochelys > Eretmochelys imbricata. The sequence continues at coordinate 356,917,684 of NC_135572.1, forward strand.
ATCCAAGGGTTTGGGTCTGTGTTCACCTGTACAAATTGGTGAGGATTATTATCAAGCCTTCCCCAGGAAAGGGGGTGTAGGGCTTGGGGGGATATTTTGGGGGATGGCGTCTCCAAATGGGCTCTTTCCCTGTGCTTTGTTTAAGACGCTTGGTGGTGGCAGCATACTGTTCAAAGACAAGGCAAAGTTTGTACCTTGGGGAAGTTTTTAACTTAAGCTGGTAAGAATAAGCTTAGGGGGTCTTTCATGCAGGTCCCCACATCTGTACCCTAGAGTTCAGAATGGGGAAGGAACCCTGACAACAGCCCAGAATGAAGTTCACTTTTTTTGCAACAGCGTTACGCTGTTGATTCATATTTAGCTTGTGGTTCCCTCTGACCCCCCGATCCCTTTCCACAGGACTCCTTCCTAGGCAGTCATTTCCCATTTTGTATGTGTGCAACTGATCATTCCTTCCTAAGTGGAGTACTTTGCATTTGTCCTTATTGAATTTCATCCTATTTACTTCAGACCATTTCTCCAATTTGTCCAGATCATTTTGAAATTTAATCCTATCCTCCAAAGCACTTGCAACCCCTACCAGCTTGCTATCATCTGCTAACTTCATAAGTGTACTCTCTATTCCATTATCCAAATCATTGATGAAGATATTGAACAGAACTGGACCCAGAACTGATCCCTGTGGGATCTCACTCATTATGCCCTTCCAGAATGACTGTGAACCAATGATAACTATCATCACTGTGAACCATTGGTAATTATCATCACTCTCCTTTATTCTGTCAGGAAAACTGGATGATTCTCCATTACTTTCCTCACATTTGCATTCCTTATCTTCAGCTACATCTTCTCATTCCTTAGTAATAGGACTTTCACCATTTATGCTTCATTTCTCAATTTCTTCTGCACTGGGACGATGGCTAATGCCCAGTCTATGTTGTTCTGTTTCTGATATTTTCCCATCAGATTTGCCCCTTGCTGTAAACTAGATTGTAACTGAGTTTTTTGCTTCCTATACTGAGCACCTGAAGGCTTCTTTGGGGGCATCTTTTATTTTCCATGAAGGAATACAGAGAGTATTAGGGAGAGCAAAGGTCTATGTTCTGCAGTCTTAGAAAGTCATCAAACACTATATGTTAAGCATGGCAAAAGAAGTACCGTACTTCTTTTTTATTGTTGCGTAGATAGGGGTTCGATAGATATCACAGGTGTCTCATTAAATATGTCCTGTATTAATCGCTACTTACACTCTTCAACTCTTAAAACACGAGTACACTTTCACAATTACACAATAAAAAAAAAGTTTGACAGTATCGCTGCTGGGCTCTCACTTCACATTGTTCTTATATCTCGCAAACTGACTGGCAACTCCCGGCCCCTTAGCTACCCATGAGGGCCTGGCTGACAAGATTTTAGAAGGTTTGAGGAAAACATAGTTCTGAGGACGTTTGAAAGGTTCCACGAGATTCTACAAAGGTCCATAACATTCTAGGAAGTTAGTGAAAAATGAATCCACCTACGGAATACCTGAAATATTTTACTTCAAACATTCTACTTTATTTTCTGCTGATAACAACAAAAACAACACCGCAAGCCCAGCACCTCCCAAGCCCATCACCCCAGGTCATCTGCCCCTAAATCCAGCCCTACATGCACATTATATCCTGCAGCTCTCTTTCATTTGTAAACTTTATGAGGCAGCTACATTCCTGGTATTCTACTGACTTCACTGATGCTGCAGTGGAATATTCGGAAGCCTAGAACAGTAACTGTCCAATGCAGTTCAGGAGCCATGGTGAGCAGGGGGTGAGTAATCACTAGGACTGGTTTTATTGCTGACTCTGCCACTTGCTCCCTGTGTAACCTTCACCTCAGTGTGCTTGTTCACCTCCACATCAACCAGATCTCATCGTGATATTGTGCTTGATGATCAGAGGCTTCCTCAAATCAAAGGACTTCAAAGCACTGCAGGCTCATTACAGTTGTGTGTGTGCACAGGGCTGTATTATTTTAATAGTAGAATTTTTTCCTGGGATCAGATGCCCCCCAATTTTGGGTTAGGATTCAAGGGTTCTCACAACAATTTTTTTGGTGGCCACTGACAAACTTATCTCTCTGTCCCTGCCTCCCTGAGCCCTGAGCTGCTGTAGGTGGAGATGCAGCGTATGCACAGAAAGATACACTCCTAATCAAGTTTTCTCTCACCCAGGTTGGGTAAAGTGCCTTCCTTCAATCTGAAGTTGATGGAACTGTCCTCCTTTACACTGGTTCAGCATCTACCCATCAACTTTAAAATATATATTAGGGCTGTCGATTAATTGCAGTTAACTCGCATGATTAACTCAAAAAATTAATCTCAATTAAAAAATTAATCATGATTAATCGCTGTTTTAATTGCACTATTAAGCAATAGAATACCAAGTGAAACTTATTAAATATTTTGGATGTTTTTCTACAAAGCCCTGGCTGGGATGATTTAATTGGGGATTGGTCCTGCTTTGAGCAGGGGGTTGGAGTAGATGACCTCCTGAGGTCCCTTCCAACCCTGATATTCTATGATTCTATGATTCTATGATTCTACATTTCCAAATATATTGATTTCACTTAGAACGCAGAATACAAAGTGTACAGTGCTCACTTTATATGATAAGTTTTGATTACTATTTGCACTCTAAAAATGATACAGGAAAGTAGTTTTCGATTCACCTCATACAAGCCCTGTAGTGCCATCCCTTTATCGTGAAAATAGAACATACAGATACAGATTTTTTTTTGTTACATAACTGCACACAAAAACAAAACAATGTAAAACTTTAGAGCCTACAAGTCTACTCAGTCCTGCTTCTTGGTTCAGCCAATTGCTCAGACAAACAAGTTTGTGTACATTTATGGGACATAATGTTGCCGGCTTATTATTTATAGTGTCACCTGAAAGTGAGAACAGGTGTTCACATGGCACTTTTTTAGCTGACATTACAAGGTATATACATGCCAGATAGGCTAAACCTTCGTATGCCTCTTCATGCTTCAGCCCCCATTCCAGAGGACATGCTTCCATGCTGATGATGCTCATTAAAAAAATAATGTGCTAATTACATTTGTGACTGAACTCCTTGTGGGAGAATTGTATGTCTCCTGCTCTGTTTTACCCTCATTCTGCCATATAGTTCATGTTATAGCAGTCTCTGATGATGACCCAGCACGTGTTGTTTGTTTTAAGAACACTTTCACTGCAGATTTGACAAACTCAGTGAAGGTACCAGTGTGAGATTTCTATAGATAGCTACAGCACTCGATCTATAGATAGCTACAGCACTTGACCCAAGGTTTAAAAATTGGAAGTACCTTCCAAAATCTGAGAGGCACGAGGTGTGGAGCATGCTTTCAGAGGTCTTTAAACAGCAACACTCCAATGCGGAAACTACAGAACCCGAACCTCCAATAGGAAACTCAACCTTCTGCTGGTGGCACCTGACTCAGATGATGAAAACGGACTTGCGTCAGTCCGCACTGCTTTGGACCATTATCGGGAATTGAAAAATACTAATTATTTTGGTTTTTTGCACTGCAAATATTTGATATATTTGTAATCAAAAATAAATATAAACTGAGCACTGTGCTTTTTGTATTCTGTGTTGTAATTGAAATCAATATATTTGAAGATGTAGAAAACATCCAAAATATTTAAATATTATTCTGTTATTAACAGCATGATGAACTGCATGATTTTTTTAATCGCTTGACAGCCCTAATATATATAAAAGGGAAATGCAAAGAATTTCAGAGACTAGGAATCATGAACTGAGCACTGGAATGACATCTGAGACCTTGACATGCATTTTTAAAGTGAAGCTAATTTCAATATTGGAACATCTAATCCCAATCAAAATTTACTACTATTACAATAATACACCTCTTTGGCCATATAAAATTTAATGAATGATTGTGAAGTGCTTTGAAGTGCTTAGATCAGAGGAAGCCTGAGAAAATCCATCATGAAAGTTACAAGTATACCTGTTTGACATGGAGGTAAACGGAGGCACATTCAGGTGAAGATCACACAGGGAGTGAGTGATTGGCAGGATCAGAAATAAACCCCAATAGTTGGGACTACTCATGCCAAACACTAACCTGTATCTCCTAAACCCTACTGGACACATATGTCATGGCTTCCAAATACATCACTAACTGGAGAGTAACTCCTACAGAGGCCCATTCTGGATTTTTGTTCTGTTGATTTTTTGGGGAACTTCTTAGGTGAAACATCTTCTAATCCAAGTGAGAACAATGATCAACCATCGAGAGTCTTCCAATGCACTTTAACTCCCTTTATTTGAAGGTGTTGGCTCAGTGGTGGGTATTTACACTTGAGCAGATTTAAATGGTCTGGTACCAAAATTTTTCCCATTTGAATTCCATATTGAGATTTTTATTCCTATTCTGCAGATGAACAAGCTTGAAATGTACACATTTGTAATTCCTTAGGACCATTATTATCCTCTTGTACTGAGAAGGCAATGTTAAAGAGAGAACCTACCCTGTGCCTTGTTACACAAACCTGAAAGAATTTGTCTCCACTGCTTTATTCTGACCCATTAGAGAGATGTGATTCCAAGGAAAGACAAAGGACTACAAACGGGGCACTTGGTGACTTCATCCCAATGGGTGCTATGACTTTAAGCAAGTTTTTGATGCTTGAATTATATACTGAGATTTCTAATGCTACCACACTCATGGAAAAGAGAAATTGACAGACTTGTAATTCCTTAGGAGAAGTATTATCCTCACATATAATGACAGTGAAAGTGGATCAAAACATTAGCCAGCTTTTTACTGTTGATGCTGAGATCCAAGGATGCAAACATTTTGTAACCAGACATGTTATTAACTTTGTCTTGTAACACAGTGCAACAGGGATCAACCTAGAGCTCAGCCTAGAGCTCAGCCTGTGGTAGGAAGAGTCAAAAGGATTGGGTTGTATTTTTGTTTCTGCAACTGACCCCCATGTGACATTCACCTCAGCGTGTCTCTGCTTCTAGGCCAATCAAACAGAGAGAGTCAGGGTGTGAAGGCTGGAAGTTCTTCAGCGACCTCAGAACTCCAGAGTTCAAAGCCCCTCACAAACACTCACTGGTGTTTCACACATGCACAGGGTTGTCATCATCATCATCATGTTCCTATTACGCCTCTGGCATTTAGAGCAGTGACAAAGCTCCTTCACTCCTGTCTGCTTCTCGCAAGTCTTTCAGTGGTTCCCCAGCTTTGCCCCAGGTTTTTCAGCTCAGCTTCCACAGCTCTTCACCATGTTGTTTTTGGTCGGCCTCTTTTTCACTTGCCTTCAGGTGTCCATCTTACTGCAACTCTGGTGATGGAATCAGTTTCCATCCAAAGCACATGGCTGATCCATCTCCAACGCCTCCTGGCTATGATGGTGCGCAGATCCTCTTGGCTGCACTGTGTCAATAGATCTTGGTTTGCAAAGGGTTGTATTCTTGGAATATTAATAAATTGTTGTTGGGATTAGACACCTCTGCACTGAGTCAGACAGTCACTTTAAACAAAATGGAGGCCAAGCTCTGGTGTCGTTAAGTTAACGAGGTCGTAACGTAAAGCCACACAATCTGGGTCTGTTTCATTTTCATTCGAATGTAATTTTGCATTTGTGTTTTTTTTAAAACATTTTTATTGGAAAATGAAGGTGCCCCCTTGGTGTCAATCAGCAGAGTTGCTTCAACTTCACAGAGGTTCAGGGCCCCATCATCAAAGGAAGACTCCTCCAACTCATTCCCTGGACATGGAACCCCCCTCCCCCTTGTGGATATCTGTTACACTCTAAACAGCATGCTGGTTCTGGCAGGAATGTTTTGTGCAGCATGCCCTATGGCTGGTCAAAGTTAATGTCAAATCCCATCCCACAGCCATCTCCTCCTTCCTCAAGAATGTGTGATTTTCATCTCTCCTCCACTCCTTGCTGGGCTCCATCAGCTGCGTTGTCTCAGAAGACGTCCTTTTCTTGGCTGCTCCTGGATGGAGAGATCCTGACATAAAAGAACACTGCTTCCTTTCGCTCTCCGCCATCCCGCTCCTTGACCCATGAGCAAATCTGATCTAGGCAACCCTTTGAGACGGCATTGGTGACCCAAGTGGAGGTCCAACTGTAGGTCACCTTTTGCTCACCATATGATGATATTGACCCATGGTCAGAGGGCCATCACGAAGGCCCATGCTCCACTTAAGTCCCTGTTAAGACCTAGTTGTAAGTTAAGCATGGGACTAAAGTTGTCTATAGGCATCGTCCCATCCCCCTGCCAAAGGGTGAATTTCAGGCTTAAGGTCCTGACAGGAAACACACTGGTGGCAATGGAATGATGCTCATTGACTTCAAAGGGAATTGGTTCTCACCCACTGGGAATGGAGGTGGTGAGAATGCAGAAAAATGGCTCCCTGCTTCCTGGCCAGTTTAGAATAAACTGCCCAATGTCCATAACCACAACCAGTATGAATTGGAAGGCTCAAATTGGATTCCTTTCATGACAGCCAGTTGTCCTACTGATGTCGCTCAGAATCACCTTGACATTCATTATAATCGCAGCACCAATAAAGTCAGTGGAATGACATGAGAAATGTAGTTGGTCCATGCCATTTAAAGATGAAAGAAAGATGAAGAGTGCAACGTGCATGTCACGCCCTGTGAGGCTGAGATTAGCCCAATCATCACAACCCCTGAGGAAAACAGCTCCATCCAAAGGAGGATTTTGCAAGGCAATCAAGTTTGTTTGGTAACTAATTAGGACCGCCTCCACAAACGGCATCGCAGATCCTCCAGGTAGTCCTAGGAACGGTATAAAAGTGCTCACCACTCAGACCTCTTCTAAACACTTCTCCGGACTTCATCTCCTTGGTGAACTGGGTAAGTCCAATTCAACTCAATGGCTTTTGAACTCTATAAATGTGACAGTAGGGGCTATTTCCATTTAAGATGGAACCTTTCATGTACTCACTGAGATATTTATTAGGATCAGGGTGTTCTCTCCTAATTATTTTGTGTAGTAATTCAGTTACAGGAGCTCGTGGATTCATGATTTTAAGCTAATAGGGGAATTTTAGGAGCAACATGTGCAATTGGGAAACACATTTCCTATTAATTGGAAATAGATTTAGGGCATTGAAATCTTTTCAGTAACTTTAGAAAGTCATTTAGCCATTTTTCACTTAGCTGTATTAGGAAGAAACTTTCCCAGGTTAGTCCAGAAAGGGCCAAATCAGTGGTGTTTTACTTTCACCTGAAGCAGCTGTTACTCCTCACTCTTCGAGACAGAGAATGGATGAAGTTGACAAGTGGTGAGATCCAGCCTAGCAATTCCTATGTTCTTCTGAGCAGAAATACCCATTGAAGGTGCTTCTCCTCAGATGGTGTAATTTAGTGTCGCTTCATGAAAGTCAGTGGACCTGAACGCCAGCTGAGGAGCTTGTCCTTGGTGATTTGTTTGGAGAAAAGTAAAGTTTTCTCTTTATTCATCAGCAAATTTTGGTGACTTCCAAGGTTTGGAAAACCAGAGAACTATACTGTGAAACCAGACTCAACTGGTTTGCATGCAGAGGTTAAATCCTCCAATGACAGGAAGTGATTACCATGATCCCAGACATGGTTTTTTTGAGAAATGTCTAAAATGGACACAGAATCCCAGGTGCCCAGCATGGAAATAGTGACACTTGTTCCAGTCGGTGTTTTTCAGACAAAGCCATTGAGAGGGGCTCTAGGGGGTCGGTTGGGAGGGAAGTTTAGTGCGAGTGGACAGGAAGTGTAGAAAGAGGATATAGGAAGAAATACATGGCCATGAACACAGGGACTAAGGCCCCTCTTTCTTTCTCTCTTGAGCCACACTGAGCTTTGAAGCCTTTCTTCCACCAGCCCTTCTAACTTCTCTTTACTCTAATTCCTGTTGTGTGTTTCAGGTTTACTTCCTTCCCAGAAAGATGACTTTCTCAGGCCTCTGCTATCCAGAATGCGGGGTGGCCCGGCCCAGTCCAGTCACTGGCAGCTGCAATGAGCCATGCGTTAGGCAATGCCCTGACTCTGAAGTGCTGATCAGACCCTCCCCGGTTGTCGTGACCCTCCCAGGACCAATTCTCAGCAATTTCCCTCAGCAGAGCGGAGTGGGAGCCGTAGGAGCACCTGTGGTTGAACCCGGTTTTGGGGGCTCATTGGGTCACGGGGGATTGTACGGCTATGGAGGCCATTATGGAGGATTGTATGGTTTAGGGGGATATGGTGGTTACGGCGGCCGTTACGGTTATGGGGGATTGGGTGGTTATGGTTATGGGGGATTATGTGGTTCTGGGGGATTAGGCGGTTACCTGGGTGGTTATGGTTCTGGGGGATTATGTGGTTCTGGGGTATCTTGCCATAGGTACCTCAGTGGAAGCTGTGGGCCATGCTAAACCCAGCAGGAACCCATCCGTGGATGAAGGAAGAACCAGGAATTGAACAGCAAGATACAGATTCACCCCTGACCTTTTGGGCATGGCTTTCAGAAGTGCTGTGCAAACAGAGCTCCAGTTGAGCTCAGTGGGAGCTGTGTTTGCTCAGCACCTTGGTCTGATAGCCCTGCTGCATTTCTAATGTTACACTTTAGGACTCTTTCAAGGCTTTGCCAGTGGAGTGCTGATTTTCGTTTTCACATATGGACTCATTCTGAATAACACACAGGCTGTTTACAGTAACTCCACAGTTTAAAGGAAATAGGGGCCTTAAGACAGGCATCAGTTACATTTATTATCATTTGAAGTCCCTTGAGCAAGGGAAAAAGAGACCTTGCTGTGAAGGAGAATTAGACCCTGTCTGTTCTATCCTTTCCATCAATATGTATCTTTAGTGTTTCGCTTTGACCTTCTCTGCGGCAGACATTTAACTGAGAAGCTGTGTAGTCCTCTGCTTCTGTTTTGCTTTGTCTCACTTCCCACTGACTGAGGGAATAAAAGTAACTGAAAATGGTTGTGAAGGGAACTTGTTTGTCCAGCTCTGCAGCTGCAACAACAAAAAAGCACATCTTGTGTGAAATACTTCCCATTTAGGTGGGTTTTCGGTTGCAGCCCTTCTTGAAAAACTGAAAATACGTTCCTTCTGTTCACGTATTTTTCCTGTAACTGTGTACTGCCAATGTCACTCACATTAAAAACGCTGATGCATCGTTATATCCGTCTTCTGGTTCTCCTTGTTCCTCCCTCCTTCTTTAAACATTTCCCTAGGCAAAATTCATCCCTGAAGAGCCAGCAGCATCAGGCATTTCACAAGATGTGACTTTTTGAAGCCCTGAAGTGATAGGAGAATTCAGCCCTTGAAGTAGTTTACAGCATTATGTTGGGTTTCCGTACTGGGATGGAGTTCCACCTTGCATTACCTGTTTTAACAAAGTAAAGTTAACTCTACCCCAAACTCCTGGAATAGCAGAGCAACTTTCAGGACAGGAAGCCTTTCCTTCTACAGCACTTTGAATGTCTGGCTCTTCACTAGAAAGCTCTTCCCAATGTGCACTTCACAAATCACCCTCCCTGTTCTATGGAGCTTCCCTTCCCCGGGGTTTGGGTGTTTCAGCAGGGATTATTCATAAAGACGAATGCTGGGAAAACTTTACTAACCTCATTATTTGTTATGGGTACTTTATCTGGAGCTCTCAGACCAAATCAAATCTCATTTCCATCACCACTGCTCCTCCAGATGCTAAGGATGAATGTTTCAATGAATGTATCTCTGGCATGTCATTTGAGAGCATTTTCAATAATAAACTCTCCAACAGAAACACAGCGGAAACATAATTATGGAGTCAGCAGCCCTTTTTTAGAATAATTCTCCTTTTTCCAGGACATTCTTCTCTTCTCCTCTGATGGGACATCCAGTGACATGTAGGACGTAGCATCCATCTCGGAAGCAGTCTTTTATGACAACCTAATGAGAGGTGTAAATTCAAGCAGCTCTCCTCCTCGACACCAACTTTGCACTCACTTTGCAATGCTGGAGATGAGCTGTCAAGGTTCCTTCCCCACTCTGAACTCTAGGGTACAGATGTGGAGACCTGCATGAAAGCCTCCTAAGCTTACTTTTACCAGCTTAGGTTAAAACTTCCCCAAGGTACAAACTATTTTACCTTTTTGCCCTTGGACTTTCTCTGCCACCACCAAATGTCTAACTGGGATATAATTTAGAAAGAGTCCATTTGGAAACGTCTTTCCCCCCCAAAATCCTCCCAAAACCTTGCACCCCCCTTCCTGGGGAAGGTTTGATAAAAATCCTCACCAATTTGCATAGGTGACCACAGACCCAAACCCTTGGATCTTAAGAACAATGAAAAAGCATTCAGTTTCTTAAAAGAAAAATTTTAATAGAAGAAAAATAGTAAAAAGAATCACCTCTGTAAAATCAGGATGGTAAATACTTTACAGGGTAATCAGATTCAAAACCTAGAGAATCCCTCTAGGCAAAACCTTAAGTTACAAAAAGACACAAAAACAGGAATATCCATTCAATTCAGCACAGCTTATTTTCCCAGCCATTTAAAGAAATCAGAATCTAACGAATCTCTAGCTAGATTACTTACAAAGTTCTAAGACTCCATTCCTGTTCTGTCCCTGGCAAAAGCATCATAGAGACATAGAGCGAGGCTTTGTTTCTCCTTCCCCCCAGCTTTTGAAAGTATCTTGTCTCCTCATTGGTCATTTTGGTCAGGTGCCAGCAAGGTTATCCTAGCTTCTTAACCCTTTACAGGTGAAAGGGTTTTTCCTCTAGCCAGGAGGGATTTTAAAGGTGTTTACCCTTCCGTTTATATTTATGACATGAGCTGACAAGATTTAGGGCAATGGGGCAAAAATAGTTCAGCTTCACATTGAGATTTTGGATTTCATTGCACCAAGAAAACTTAGTTCAATTCATCTTCCTCTGACTCTTTGCCCACATGTGTTCATCTACTGGCCAACAGCAACATCTACTCCTTGGTGAAATGACAGGACCAAAAGTTGATTTCACAAGGATGTTACAAACACAACTGACTGCCTCATTTCTGCCCACCTCAGTTCTGCCCAGATAGACAAACTAAACTACACCAAAGTCATCTACAGGAGTCATGAAAGACAATGGAGGAAATAATTAAGGAATCAATTTCCAGACACCTAGAAGATAATAAGGTGATAAATAACAGCATGGATATATCAAAAACAAAATCTGTGAAACAACCTAATAGATTTCTTTTACAGGATAACAAGCCTTGTGGATAGTGGGCAAGCAGTAGATGTGGTCTATCTTAATTTTCAGTAAGGCTTTTGATACTTTCTTGCCTGACCTTCTCATAAACAAACTAGGAAAATACATCTTAGTTGGTGCTAGGATAAGGTGGGTGCATAACTGGTTGAAAAACCATTCCCAGAGAGTATTTAGCAGGGGTCTACACTCCAACTGGAAGGGCATATCAAGTTGCGTCCCACAGGGATCAGTTCTGGGTCTGATTCTGTTCAATGTCTTCATCAATGATTTAGATTATAGCACAGAGAGTACATTTATAAAGTTTGCAGATGATACCTAGCTGGGAGGGGTCTCAAGGATTAAAATTCAAAATGAGCTGGACAAACTTGAGAAATGGTCTGAGGTAAATAGGATGAAATTCAATAAGGACAAATGCAAAGTACTCCCTGAGGAAGGAACAATCAGTTGCACACATACAAAATGGGGAATGACTGCCTAGGAAGGAGTACTGTGGAAAGGAATCTGAGGGTCATAGTGGATCACATGCAAAATGTGAGTCAAGAGTGTAACACTGTTGCAAAGAAAGCAAACATCAATCTGGGATGTATCAGCAGGAATGTTGTAAAGAATACAGAAGTAATGATTCTGTTCTACTCTGAGCAGGTTATGCCTCAGCCGGAATGTTGTATCCAATTCTGGGTGACATATTTCAGGAAAAATGTGGAGAAATTGGAGTCCAGAGAAGTCCACAGAAGACCAAGAAAACTGATTCAAGGTCTAGAAAACATGACCTATGAGGAAAGATTTAAAAAATTGGGTTTGTTTAGTCTGAAGAGAAGACTGAGAAGGGACATGAAAACATTTTTCAAATACATAAAAGGTTGTTAACAAGAGGAGGGAGAAAAAAAAATCTCCTTAACTGCTGAGGATAGGAGAAAAAGCAGTGGGCTTAAATTGCAGGAAGGAAGGTTTAGGTTGGACAGGAAGACAAACTTCCTAACTGTCAGGATGGTTAAGCACTGGAATAAATTGCCGAGGGAGGTTGTGGAATCTTGGTTATTGGAGATTTTTAAGACCAGGTTAGACAAACTGCTGTCAGAGATTGTACATAAGAACATATGAATGGCCCTACAGGGTCAGATCACTTGTCCATCTAGCCCAGTATCCTGTCTTCTAACAGTGGCCAGTACCAGGTGCCACAGAGGGAATGAACAGAACAGGTAATCATCAAGTGATCCATCCCCTGTACCCCATTCCCAGCTTCTGGCAGACAGAGGCTAGGGACACCATTCCTGCCCTTGCTGGCTAATAGCCATTGATGGACCTATCCTTCATGCATTTATCTAGTTCTCTTTGGAACCCTGTTATGGTCTTGGCCTTCACAACATCCTCTGGCAAGGAGTTCCACAGGTTGACTGTGTGTTGTGTGAAGAAATACTTCCTTCTATTTGTTTTAAACCTGCTGCCTATTAATTTCATTTGGTGACCCCTAGTTCTTGTGTTATGAGAAGTAGTAAACAATACTTCCTTATATACTTTCTCTATACCAGTCATGATTTTATAGACCTCAATCATATCTCCCTTTAGCCATCTCTTTACCAAGCTGAAAAGTCCCAGTTTTATTAATCTCTCCTCATACGGAAGCCATTCCATACCCCTAATTATTTTTGTCGCCCTTTTCTGAACCTTTTCCAATTCCAATATATCTTTTTTGAGATGGGGCGACCATATCTGCACACAGTATTCAAGATGGGGGCGTACCATGGATTTATATAGAGGCAACGTGATATTTTCTTTCCTAATATCTATCCCTTTCTTAATTATTCCCAGCATTCTGTTCACTTTTTTGACTGCCGCTGCACATTGAGTGGATGTTTTCAGAAAACTATCCACATTGATTCCAAGATCTTTCTTGAGTGATAACAGCTAATTTTGACCCCATAATTGTATATGTATAGTTGGGATTATGCTTTCCAATGTGCATTACTTTGCATTTATCAACATTAAATTTCATCTGCCATTTTGTTGCCCAGTCACCCAGTTTGACACTCAAGTCTGTTTGCCACCATTTTTAATTACTTGTTTCACCCTGGTCAGTCTCAACTAAAGGAAAACACAATAAAAGTGAAAGTTGAAAATTTTCTCCATTATGCAGCTGCTGTTAGAAAGTTAAAAGGCAGAAAGAAAGGGTCCATATTCCTGGATAGGAGATCACCTAGCATCATTCTCATTGACACTAAAGTCTTTTGACACTCCTCTTTCATGGGAGAGAGCCATTCAAGCCGATGTAGATGTAGGTAACATACACCTTACAGACCCGGCTCCATTTGCACTTTGCAGAGTGGTCTAAAAACCCATCATGTAGTTGAGAATCAGGCCCACTGTACTGTTAATACAGGAAGCCCATAGCCAGGAAGGCATTAGAAGAAACCCATGGGGAACATGAGGAATGTTTGCAGAGGTGCTGATGAAATGCAGCTCTCTCATTATTTCACACTGAGTTCGGTGTACTCACCACTTCTCAAAGCCACGCTTATGTGATCAGACATGAATCTGTATCTTGCCATTCATTTCCTGGCTCTTCCTTTTCCTATGGATATGCCTGCTGGATTTAACATGGCCCACAGTTTCCACTAATGTAATGATGGCCCCTCGCCATCCCCACAAACCTTGTATTCCCCCAGAACCATATGGGCCCCTGTGACCATAGAGCCCATCCTAACTGTATTGGACACATAACCGTGTAATCTCCCATAATCACAGGGACCCCCATCACCATATAATCCTCCATAATGTTCTAAGCCTCTATCACCACATGCGCCCCCATCAGCACCTCTTATGTCAGCTGCTCCTGAGGATCCCTCTCTGCTCTCCCAAGGAAAAGAGCTGAGAATTGCTCCTGGGAAGGTCACAACTGCCAGTGGGGGTTGAATTAGCACTGTGGAGTCAGGGAACTGCCTCACGTCAGTGTCATGCATGGTTTGTGGCATGTCACTCCACACGTGAAGCAAAACATCTCTCTGCCGTGGAGATAAATTTGAAACACACAGCAGGCAAGAAAGAAAGAAAGAAAGAAAGAAAGAAACCCAACCAGCTCCTTTGAATCCTTGTTACTGTCTTCGTCTTTAAAAAAGCCATGTCTCTAAGACGTATAAATACAGTAAAACCTCAGAGTGATGAACACCAGAGTTACAAAGTGACCGGTCTACCACACACCTCATTTTTAACTGGAAGTATGCAATTGGGCAGTAGCAGAGACAAATAAAAAAAGCAAAATACAGCACAGTGTGTTAAATGTAAACTACTAAAAAACTAAAGGGAAAGTTTTTAAAAAAGATTTGACAAGGTAAGTAAAACTGTGTGTTTGTTTAGTTTACATTAAGATGGTTAAAAGCAGCATTTTTCTTCTGCATAGTAAAGTTTCAAAGCAGTAAAAGCCAGTGTTCGATTGTAAACTTTTGAAAGACCAGCCAGAAGAGTTATTTCAAAGTCACAGACATTTCACAGTTTTGAAGAACTTCCATTCCCGAGGCGTTCATAACTCTTAGGTTCTACTGTTTATAACATTTCTTTCATTAACGCTTGGGATTTCCAGTCTATTAAAAAAAATATCACACAGAACATGGCTGGGATAGCAGGTGCTTTGGTTTGTAAACCTTAGCAAAACTAAAGTGTTTTCTTTTTTTATCAAAGCCCAACACTAAACACAACCTCCTCCCATGGTGTAAATCTGTGTTGTTTCACTGCAGCTACACTAAGTCAGACCAGATGGGGATCTGCCCCTAGAATTACTCCTGCACATGAGAAGGTAGCAGTTGCCAGGCTGTAAGAGACGAGTGGCCCATCTAAGGCAGCATCCTGTCTCAATGAGTGTCACTCACCAGCTGCTTCAGAAGAAAGCAGAACAATGAATTAGTCCTTTATGGAGGAAATAGGGAGTTTCTTCCTAAACCCTAAATTAAAAATTGGGGGGAGAGATTTTTCCGAGCTCCCTAAGGGATTTGAATGCCCAAGTTCCCACTAAAATCAATAAACTCTCGTGTCCCAACTCCATGTCTTGCTCCAAAAATCCGGAACTTAACATCTAAACCATGAAGAGACCAACGCCTGAAACTTGATAATGGGAAAAAAATGAAAATACCCCAAACCCTTCCCATTGTTAAGAGTTACAAAGTGAATGGGCAAGATTAATTACTAAATTAAAAGGATCCCTAACACAGCATCTGAATGGTTATGGAGAAAGCAAGTTGAATAGGATGTCTCCAGTTCACATAGGAGAATAAGTTAACATGGTTAGAAGCCCCCTGAGTCATGAGTGTTTTAATAAACTTTTCTAGACTGCCTGGAGGACTTGAGAGTTCCTTTGTTCCTACAAACCAAATTTTGATAAATCCTTCAATTGATATAATTTTTTTCTATGTGTTTTTGACAACTAATTTGTTCTAGGGCTGTCAATTAATCACAGTTAACTCACATGATTAACTCAAAAAAATTAATTGCAGTTTTAATTGCACTGTTAAACAACAGAATACCAATTGAAATTTATTCAATAGTTTTGGATGTTTTTCTACATTTCAAATATATTGATTTCTTTTACGACACAGAATATAAAGTGTGCAGTGCTCACTTTATATTATTATTTTTTATTACAAATATTTCCACCGTAAAAATGGAATACAAAAGAAATACTGGTTTTCAATTCACCTCATACGAGTACTACAGGGCAATCTCTTTATTATGTAAGTGCAACCTTAAAATGTAGATTTTTTTGTTACATATCTGCACTCAAAAACAAAACAATGTAAAACTCTAGAGCCTGCAAGCCCACTCAGTCCTCTTTTTATTTGCAATATCACCAGAAAGTGAGAACAGATGTTTGCATGGTACTTCTGTAGCTGGCATTGTAAGGCACTTACGTGCCAGGTTTGCTAAACATTCGTATGCCCCTTCAGGCTCCAGCCATCATTCCAGAGGATATGCTTCCATGCTGATGATGCTCGTTAAAAAAAATGATGCATTAATTAAATTTGTGACTGAACTCCTTGGGGGAGAATTGTATGTCTCCTACTGCATTTTCCCCACATTCTGCCCTATATTTCATGTTATAGCAGTCTCGGATGATGATCCAGCACATGTTTGTTTTAAGAACACTTTCACTGCAGATCTGACAAAATGCAAAGAAGGTACCAATGTGAGATTTCTAAAGCACTTGCTTCAATCTGCACTGCTTTGGATGGTTATCAAACAGAACCTGCTATCAGCATGGACGTATGTCCCCCAGAATGGTGGTTGAAGCATGAAGGGACATATGAATCTTTAGTGCATCTGGCACATAAATATCTTGCAATGCCAGCTACAATGGTGCCATGTGAACACCAGTTCTCACTTTCAGGTGACATTGTTAGCAAGAAATGGGCAGTATTATCTCCTGAAAATGTAAACAAACTTGTTTGTCTGAGCAATTGGCTGAACAAGTAGGACTGAGTGGATTTGTAGGCGCTAAAATTTTACACGGTTTTATTTCTGAATGCAGTTATTTTTTGCACATAATTCTACATTTGTAAATTCAACTTTCATGATAAAGAGATTGCACTATGGCACTTGTAATAGGTGAACTGAAAAATAGTATTTCTTTTGTTTCTTTTTTACAGTGCAAATATTTGTAATAAAAATAATAATATAAAGTGAGCACTGTACACTTTGTATTCGGTGTCGTAATTGAAATCAATATATTTGAAAATGTAGAAAACATCCAAAAATATTTAAATAAATGGTATTCTATTACTGTTTAACAGAGCGGTTAATCACATGATTAATTTTTTTTTAATCGCTTGACAGCCCTAATTTGTACCTAACTCCACATGGTGTGATGTGCACACAAGGCCGGCCCTAGACCAAATGGTGCCCCAGGTGAGGAGCATCTTCGGTGCTCCCTCCTCCATTTTTAAAACTTTTGAATACCTTATTTTTATTGCATTTATAGCCTATTTCATGACTTTGATGTATGATTTGCATACATGATTTATCCGTCACATAAGACGATATATTTGCATGCTAGGATCTAAAAATCTGTATTTATTCATGACATATAAAAGTAAATAAAAAAATCATTTCCTCTAAGCTTATAGAATTTTTTTTAATTTTAATTTTATATTTTTGAAATGTGCTAACATCAGGAAATTGAACTGTGCACAACACTGGATAGACCAGTATTAAATAGTGTTACCATAGTTGACAGCCTTACAATGTCACCCTAGTCCTTTAGTTCAAAAGTTCGCTTTTCTCACCTTTGCCCTTGCAAACTGAAGCACAGCATCAGAGAGATCCAAAGACTGGCCAATGGCATTCTCAAGTGATAAAATAGCAGGCAATGTCAGTCCCTCATTGGCCATCATCGATTGAAGATATATTTTAATAATCTGGAGCTTTGAAAAACTGCACTCATAACTAGCGATTGTGACTGTCAGTGTGAGAGGAATCCTCAAAGCTGTCCACACATTAGGAAAAGTGTCCTTCAGCTCTGCATCATGAATGAATTGGAGAACTTGGTGTGGAGAGTGCTTCCCATGTGGCAAAATGTGATGGATGCTGTCCTATTTGACATAGTGGTCTTTATCATTGATGTCCGAATATTCCCCATGCATCAGCGTTCATTGAAGGTCTGTACAATTGCTCAAGAATCTTTTCCCATCCGCTGACCACTTATTACGGTAATACATAAAAACCCAGGTCTTTTCACTGTGGTTCATTTGTCTCAACCTTTTTCCGATGGACACTTGATCAGTGTCAATGAGTGAGCAAAAAACCCTCCCTCTTTAATTTTTCTTCCGAGCATCCCATCACCTTATCTCTGCCCTTGTAACCAGACTGTCTCTTTTTCCGATGAATACAAGTTTCCTTGAAGACAGGCTCAGCTCCTAAGTTTTCTGCCATTTCTTTGGCAACGCTGAGGGCCTCTTCAAATCTGTTGTCTCTGTAGGCCACAACGAAATCAAGGCAGCTTCTCCTCAAAGTAGTAGCGGTCATGATGTCCATCGACTGAGTTTGTAATGCCTTGCTGACAACGTTTACTTGGAACAGGATATTGTGCCGAACCACAATTGAGACCAGAAATTTGAAGTCAGTGATCTAGTTTGCCAGGCTTTGCACCTTGAGTCAGATTCCGGCCTCAGCTTTACTCAACTGTGCCAACTCCATCAGGGTGTCATAAAACTCAGTGACTTGGTACCTCACTGGCCTTATGCAGTGAATGCAGCTCTCCCAGCAAGTGTCACTTAGTGGCTTCATGGTCAGATTTGTTACATTGTCCGTGAAGATCTTCCATCTGATAGTTTATGCTGAAAACAGGACATATATCCTTTGCAGTACTCTCAAGAGAGATACTGAATCTAAAGATGACGCTGCATCTGACACAACCAGGTTGAGGAAAATGGCAGCCACATGGCAATAAGAAAGCTCTTAAATTCAGCACAAGGATCCTTGCCTGGACACCACTGTTTCTTCCCTTCATGTTCACACCACTGTTGTAACCTGAAGTTTTGTTTTATTCTCATTCAAAACATTCATAAACAATTCTGTTAGGCCTTTTCCAGTAGAGTCGTCCACAGATCGGAAACAGATAAAATGTTCCTTTACTTGGATACAGCCATCCTCCTCGTCGTTACTGTAAATGACATCTTTTCACTGTGACTAATGTAGGGAATGCAGTCCATTATTGCAGTGTAGTACCTTGCTTTGGCGAGCCGCATCAGTGTTATCAAGCACCTTCCTTGCTATAAGGTCAATTGATTCATTTTGAATTGTTTTGCTGCAGTAACAGTCCATAGTTTTTTTACTAACTACTCGATGTAGCTGGTCACGTGTGACATTGTCGTATTTTCCAAGGAGCTCTACCAAACCAAGGAAATTACTGTTATGTTCAGTGAAAAACTTATCTGACGAGCTCTGGCAAGGCCAAATTATTCTTTGCAAGGAAGAGGGTAGTTGAGATCAGACGCTTGAGCACGTTCCTCCAGTGCTGGGTTTCTACATTAATAATGCACTGGTTTTCTGTGTCTATGCATTTATTCAGCTTGGGCCTGGACTTGACCTCCATCCATTTGGAGTAGGCCATAAAATGGCCAGATGACTTTTCATGTTGCTTCAGAACATCAGCTAAGTTATGCCAGTTATTGTATCTGAAAAACGCAAGTAAATATAAAATATAAAACCACCTTTCTGTATACAGTGCTATAAAATCCCTCCTGGCCAGAGGCAACATCCTGTTACCTATGAAGGTCTAAGAAGCTCAGCTAACCTGGCTGGCACCTGACCCAAAGGACCAATAAGGGAACAAGATACATTCAAATCTTGTGGGGGGGAAAGGCTTTTGTTTGTGCTGTTTGTTTATGTTTGTTCTCTCTTGGGACTGAGAGAGGCTAGACAGAAATCCATCTTCTCCAACCCATCCTAATCCAAGTCTCCAATATTGCAACCAGTATCGGTAAGCCAGGCAAGGTGGATTAGTTTATCTTTTGTTTTATGTAATTTTTTCCCGTGTTAAGAGGGAGGTTTATTCCTGTTTTCTGTAACTTTAAGGTTTTGCCCAGAGGGGTATCCTCTGTGTTTTAAATCTGAATACCCTGTAAAGTATTTTCGATCCTGATTTTACAGAGGTGATTCTTTTACCTTTCCTTTAATTAAAATTCTTCTTTTAAGAACCTGAATGATTTTTCATTGTTCTTAAGATCCAAGGGTTTGGGTCTGTGTTCTCCTGTACAAATTGGTGAGGATTATTATCAAGCCTTCCCCAGGAAAGGGGGTGTAGGGCTTGGGGGGATATTTTGGGGGAAGACGTCTCCAAGTGGGCTCCTTCCCTGTGCTTTGTTTAAGACGCTTGGTGGTGGCAGCATACTGTTCAAAGACAAGGCAAAGTTTGTACCTTGGGGAAGTTTTTAACCTAAGCTGGTAAGAATAAGCTTAGGGGGTCTTTCATGTGGGTCCCCACATCTGTACCCTAGAGTTCAGAGTGGGGAAGGAACCCTGACAACAGCCCAGAATGAAGTTCACTTTTTTTGCAACAGCGTTACACTGTTGATTCATATTTAGCTTGTGGTTCCCTCTGACCCCCAGATCCCTTTCCACAGGACTCCTTCCTAGGCAGTCATTTCCCATTTTGTATGTGTGCAACTGATCATTCCTTCCTAAGTGGAGTACTTTGCATTTGTCCTTATTGAATTTCATCCTATTTACTTCAGACCATTTCTCCAATTTGTCCAGATCATTTTGAAATTTAATCCTATCCTCCAAAGCACTTGCAACCCCTACCAGCTTGCTATCATCTGCTAACTTTATAAGTGTACTCTCTATTCCATTATCCAAATCATTGATGAAGATATTGAACAGAACTGGACCCAGAACTGATCCCTGTGGGATCTCACTCATTATGCCCTTCCAGAATGACTGTGAACCAATGATAACTATCATCACTGTGAACCATTGGTAATTATCATCACTCTCCTTTATTCTGCCAGGAAAACTGGATGATTCTCCATTACTTTCCTCACATTTGCATTCCTTATCTTCAGCTACATCTTCTCATTCCTTAGTAATAGGATTTTCACCATTTATGCTTCATTTCTCAATTTCTTCTGCACTGGGACGATGGCTAATGCCCAGTCTATGTTGTTCTGTTTCTGATATTTTCCCATCAGATTTGCCCCTTGCTGAAAACTAGATTGTAGCTGAGTTTTTTTCTTCCTATACTGAGCACCTGAAGGCTTCTCTGGGGGCATCTTTTATTTTCCATGAAGGAATACAGAGAGTATTAGGGAGAGCAAAGTTCTATGTTCTGCAGTCTTAGAAAGTCATCAAACACTATATGTTAAGCATGGCAAAAGAAGTACCGTACTTCTTTTTTATTGTTGCGTAGATAGGGGTTCGATAGATATCAAAGGTGTCTCATTAAATATGTCCTGTATTAGTCGCTACTTACACTCTTCAACTCTTAAAACACGAGTACACTTTCACAATTACACGATAAAAGAAAAGGTTGACAGTATCGCTGCTGGGCTCTCACTTCACATTGTTCTTATATCTCGCAGACTGACTGGCAACTCCCGGCACCTTAGCTACCCATGAGGGCCTGGCTGACAAGATTTTAGAAGGTTTGAGGAAAACATAGTTCTGAGGACGTTTGAAAGGTTCCACGAGATTCTACAAAGGTCCATAACATTCTAGGAAGTTAGTGAAAAATGAATCCACCTACGGAATACCTGAAATATTTTACTTCAAACATTCTACTTTATTTTCTGCTGATAACAACAAAAACAACACCGCAAGCCCAGCACCTCCCAAGCCCATCACCCCAGGTCATCTGCCCCTAAATCCAGCCCTACATGCACATTATATCCTGCAGCTCTCTTTCATTTGTAAGCTTTGTGAGGCAGCTACATTCCTGGTATTCTACTGACTTCACTGATGCTGCAGTGGAATATTCGGAAGCCTAGAACAGTAACTGTCCAATGCAGTTCAGGAGCCATGGTGAGCAGGGGGTGAGTAATCACTAGGACTGGTTTTATTGCTGACTCTGCCACTTGCTCCCTGTGTAACCTTCACCTCAGTGTGCTTGTTCACCTCCACATCAACCAGATCTCATCGTGATATTGTGCTTGATGATCAGAGGCTTCCTCAAATCAAAGGACTTCAAAGCACTGCAGGCTCATTACAGTTGTGTGTGTGCACAGGGCTGTATTATTTTAATAGTAGAATTTTTTCCTGGGATCAGATGCCCCCCAATTTTGGGTTAGGATTCAAGGGTTCTCACAACAATTGTTTTGGTGGCCACTGACAAACTTGTCTCTCTGTCCCTGCCTCCCTGAGCCCTTGACCGATAGCCTACCCTGGGAACATGGGTTGGGAACTCACTGGCTGCCTGTGGAGTCCCAGGCTCCCCGTGCCCCACTGGGTGGGAGCGGGAAACCTACTCAGGGGCGCACCCCAGTGACTGAATGCCGCAGCTGCCTGCACTGACAAAAGGATGCTGAGCTAGTGTACATCAGTACAGTTCCATAGATGTCAGTGATATTCTGTGATATTCTGTTCAGGTTAGAAGAAATCCTAGTGCGGGTAAATTTTGCACTTTAGAATGCCCTAGCTTGAATAGACTTGCAATTAATCCCACAGCAATCTGACCACTGAAGAAGTGTTCCTTAACTCTGTCTGTGTTGTGCTTCTTTCTTTTCTTTATTAGCTGAAGTTTCTCACAAGACCCACAGCTCTTGGCTACTCATGGATGGAGATGCAGTAGCTGATGTTTCCCATTGATTCCACTGTATATTAGAGATGAGCTGCTGTAGGTGGAGATGCAGCGTATGCACAGAAAGATACACTCCTAATCAAGTTTTCTCTCACCCAGGTTGGGTAAAGTGCCTTCCTTCAATCTGAAGTTGATGGAACTGTCCTCCTTTACACTGGTTCAGCATCTACCCATCAACTTTAAAATATATATTAGGGCTGTCGATTAATTGCAGTTAACTCACATGATTAACTCAAAAAAATTAATCTCAATTAAAAAATTAATCATGATTAATCGCTGTTTTAATTGCACTATTAAGCAATAGAATACCAAGTGAAACTTATTAAATATTTTGGATGTTTTTCTACAAAGCCCTGGCTGGGATGATTTAATTGGGGATTGGTCCTGCTTTGAGCAGGGGGTTGGAGTAGATGACCTCCTGAGGTCCCTTCCAACCCTGATATTCTATGATTCTATGATTCTACATTTCCAAATATATTGATTTCACTTAGAACGCAGAATACAAAGTGTACAGTGCTCACTTTATATGATAAGTTTTGATTACTATTTGCACTCTAAAAATGATACAGGAAAGTAGTTTTCGATTCACCTCATACAAGCCCTGTAGTGCCATCCCTTTATCGTGAAAATAGAACATACAGATACAGATTTTTTTTTGTTACATAACTGCACACAAAAACAAAACAATGTAAAACTTTAGAGCCTACAAGTCTACTCAGTCCTGCTTCTTGGTTCAGCCAATTGCTCAGACAAACAAGTTTGTGTACATTTATGGGACATAATGTTGCCGGCTTATTATTTATAGTGTCACCTGAAAGTGAGAAGGTACATTATATACATTACAAGGTATATACGTGCCAGATAGGCTAAACCTTCGTATGCCTCTTCATGCTTTAGCCCCCATTCCAGAGGACATGCTTCCATGCTGATGATGCTCATTAAAAAAATAATGTGCTAATTACATTTGTGACTGAACTCCTTGGGGGAGAATTGTATGTCTCCTGCTCTGTTTTACCCTCATTCTGCCATATAGTTCATGTTATAGCAGTCTCTGATGATGACCCAGCACGTGTTGTTTGTTTTAAGAACACTTTCACTGCAGATTTGACAAACTCAGTGAAGGTACCAGTGTGAGATTTCTATAGATAGCTACAGCACTCGATCTATAGATAGCTACAGCACTTGACCCAAGGTTTAAAAATTGGAAGTACCTTCCAAAATCTGAGAGGCACGAGGTGTGGAGCATGCTTTCAGAGGTCTTTAAACAGCAACACTCCAATGCGGAAACTACAGAACCCGAACCTCCAATAAGAAACTCAACCTTCTGCTGGTGGCACCTGACTCAGATGATGAAAACGGACTTGCGTCAGTCCGCACTGCTTTGGACCATTATCGGGAATTGAAAAATACTAATTATTTTGGTTTTTTGCACTGCAAATATTTGATATATTTGTAATCAAAAATAAATATAAACTGAGCACTGTGCTTTTTGTATTCTGTGTTGTAATTGAAATCAATATATTTGAAGATGTAGAAAACATCCAAAATATTTAAATATTATTCTGTTATTAACAGCATGATGAACTGCATGATTTTTTTAATCGCTTGACAGCCCTAATATATACAAAAGGGAAATGCAAAGAATTTCAGAGACTAGGAATCATGAACTGAGCACTGGAATGACATCTGAGACCTTGACATGCATTTTTAAAGTGAAGCTAATTTCAATATTGGAACATCTAATCCCAATCAAAATTTACTACTATTACAATAATACACCTCTTTGGCCATATAAAATTTAATGAATGATTGTGAAGTGCTTTGAAGTGCTTAGATCAGAGGAAGCCTGAGAAAATCCATCATGAAAGTTACAAGTATACCTGTTTGACATGGAGGTAAACGGAGGCACATTCAGGTGAAGATCACACAGGGAGTGAGTGATTGGCAGGATCAGAAATAAACCCCAATAGTTGGGACTACTCATGCCAAACACTAACCTGTATCTCCTAAACCCTACTGGACACATATGTCATGGCTTCCAAATACATCACTAACTGGAGAGTAACTCCTACAGAGGCCCATTCTGGATTTTTGTTCTGTTGATTTTTTGGGGAACTTCTTAGGTGAAACATCTTCTAATCCAAGTGAGAACAATGATCAACCATCGAGAGTCTTCCAATGCACTTTAACTCCCTTTATTTGAAGGTGTTGGCTCAGTGGTGGGTATTTACACTTGAGCAGATTTAAATGGTCTGGTACCAAAATTTTTCCCATTTGAATTCCATATTGAGATTTTTATTCCTATTCTGCAGATGAACAAGCTTGAAATGTACACATTTGTAATTCCTTAGGACCATTATTATCCTCTTGTACTGAGAAGGCAATGTTAAAGAGAGAACCTACCCTGTGCCTTGTTACACAAACCTGAAAGAATTTGTCTCCACTGCTTTATTCTGACCCATTAGAGAGATGTGATTCCAAGGAAAGACAAAGGACTACAAACGGGGCACTTAGTGACTTCATCCCAATGGGTGCTATGACTTTAAGCAAGTTTTTGATGCTTGAATTATATACTGAGATTTCTAATGCTACCACACTCATGGAAAAGAGAAATTGACAGACTTGTAATTCCTTAGGAGAAGTATTATCCTCACATATAATGACAGTGAAAGTGGATCAAAACATTAGCCAGCTTTTTACTGTTGATGCTGAGATCCAAGGATGCAAACATTTTGTAACCAGACATGTTATTAACCTTGTCTTGTAACACAGTGCAACAGGGATCAACCTAGAGCTCAGCCTAGAGCTCAGCCTGTGGTAGGAAGAGTCAAAAGGATTGGGTTGTATTTTTGTTTCTGCAACTGACCCCCATGTGACATTCACCTCAGCGTGTCTCTGTTTCTAGGCCAATCAAACAGAGAGAGTCAGGGTGTGAAGGCTGGAAGTTCTTCAGCGACCTCAGAACTCCAGAGTTCAAAGCCCCTCACAAACACTCACTGGTGTTTCACACATGCACAGGGTTGTCATCATCATCATCATGTTCCTATTACGCCTCTGGCATTTAGAGCAGTGACAAAGCTCCTTCACTCCTGTCTGCTTCTCGCAAGTCTTTCAGTGGTTCCCCAGCTTTGCCCCAGGTTTTTCAGCTCAGCTTCCACAGCTCTTCACCATGTTGTTTTTGGTCGGCCTCTTTTTCACTTGCCTTCAGGTGTCCATCTTACTGCAACTCTGGTGATGGAATCAGTTTCCATCCAAAGCACATGGCTGATCCATCTCCAACGCCTCCTGGCTATGATGGTGCGCAGATCCTCTTGGCTGCACTGTGTCTATAGATCTTGGTTTGCAAAGGGTTGTATTCTTGGAATATTAATAAATTGTTGTTGGGATTAGACACCTCTGCACTGAGTCAGACAGTCACTTTAAACAAAATGGAGGCCAAGCTCTGGTGTCGTTAAGTTAACGAGGTCGTAACGTAAAGCCACACAATCTGGGTCTGTTTCATTTTCATTCAAATGTAATTTTGCATTTGTGGTTTTTTTTTAAACATTTTTATTGGAAAATGAAGGTGCCCCCTTGGTGTCAATCAGCAGAGTTGCTTCAACTTCACAGAGGTTCAGGGCCCCATCATCAAAGGAAGACTCCTCCAACTCATTCCCTGGACATGGAACCCCCCTCCCCCTTGTGGATATCTGTTACACTCTAAACAGCATGCTGGTTCTGGCAGGAATGTTTTGTGCAGCATGCCCTATGGCTGGTCAAAGTTAATGTCAAATCCCATCCCACAGCCATCTCCTCCTTCCTCAAGAATGTGTGATTTTCATCTCTCCTCCACTCCTTGCTGGGCTCCATCAGCTGCGTTGTCTCAGAAGACGTCCTTTTCTTGGCTGCTCCTGGATGGAGAGATCCTGACATAAAAGAACACTGCTTCCTTTCGCTCTCCGCCATCCCGCTCCTTGACCCATGAGCAAATCTGATCTAGGCAACCCTTTGAGACGGCATTGGTGACCCAAGTGGAGGTCCAACTGTAGGTCACCTTTTGCTCACCATATGATGATATTGACCCATGGTCAGAGGGCCATCACGAAGGCCCATGCTCCACTTAAGTCCCTGTTAAGACCTAGTTGTAAGTTAAGCATGGGACTAAAGTTGTCTATAGGCATCGTCCCATCCCCCTGCCAAAGGGTGAATTTCAGGCTTAAGGTCCTGACAGGAAACACACTGGTGGCAATGGAATGATGCTCATTGACTTCAAAGGGAATTGGTTCTCACCCACTGGGAATGGAGGTGGTGAGAATGCAGAAAAATGGCTCCCTGCTTCCTGGCCAGTTTAGAATAAACTGCCCAATGTCCATAACCACAACCAGCATGAATTGGAAGGCTCAAATTGGATTCCTTTCATGACAGCCAGTTGTCCTACTGATGTCGCTCAGAATCACCTTGACATTCATTATAATCGCAGCACCAATAAAGTCAGTGGAATGACATGAGAAATGTAGTTGGTCCATGCCATTTAAAGATGAAAGAAAGATGAAGAGTGCAACGTGCATGTCACGCCCTGTGAGGCTGAGATTAGCCCAATCATCACAACCCCTGAGGAAAACAGCTCCATCCAAAGGAGGATTTTGCAAGGCAATCAAGTTTGTTTGGTAACTAATTAGGACCGCCTCCACAAACAGCATTGCAGATCCTCCAGGCAGTCCTAGGAACAGTATAAAAGTGCTCACCACTCAGACCTCTTCTAAACACTTCTCCGGACTTCATCTCCTTGGTGAACTGGGTAAGTCCAATTCAACTCAATGGCTTTTGAACTCTATAAATGTGACAGTAGGGGCTATTTCCATTTAAGATGGAACCTTTCATGTACTCACTGAGATATTTATTAGGATCAGGGTGTTCTCTCCTAATTATTTTGTGTAGTAATTCAGTTACAGGAGCTCGTGGATTCATGATTTTAAGCTAATAGGGGAATTTTAGGAGCAACATGTGCAATTGGGAAACACATTTCCTATTAATTGGAAATAGATTTAGGGCATTGAAATCTTTTCAGTAACTTTAGAAAGTCATTTAGCCATTTTTCACTTAGCTGTATTAGGAAGAAACTTTCCCAGGTTAGTCCAGAAAGGGCCAAACCAGTGGTGTTTTACTTTCACCTGAAGCAGCTGTTACTCCTCACTCTTCGAGACAGGAGAATGGATGAAGTTGACAAGTGGTGAGGTCCAGCCTAGCAATTCCTATGTTCTTCTGAGCAGAAATACCCATTGAAGGTGCTTCTCCTCAGATGGTGTAATTTAGTGTCGCTTCATGAAAGTCAGTGGACCTGAACGCCAGCTGAGGAGCTTGTCCTTGGTGATTTGTTTGGAGAAAAGTAAAGTTTTCTCTTTATTCATCAGCAAATTTTGGTGACTTCCAAGGTTTGGAAAACCAGAGAACTATACTGTGAAACCAGACTCAACTGGTTTGCATGCAGAGGTTAAATCCTCCAATGACAGGAAGTGATTACCATGATCCCAGACATGTTTTTTTTGAGAAATGTCTAAAATGGACACAGAATCCCAGGTGCCCAGCATAGAAATAGTGACACTTGTTCCAGTCGGTGTTTTTCAGACAAAGCCATTGAGAGGGGCTCTAGGGGGTCGGTTGGGAGGGAAGTTTAGTGCGAGTGGACAGGAAGTGTAGAAAGAGGATATAGGAAGAAATACATGGCCATGAACACAGGGACTAAGGCCCCTCTTTCTTTCTCTCTTGAGCCACACTGAGCTTTGAAGCCTTTCTTCCACCAGCCCTTCTAACTTCTCTTTACTCTAATTCCTGTTGTGTGTTTCAGGTTTACTTCCTTCCCAGAAAGATGACTTTCTCAGGCCTCTGCTATCCAGAATGCGGGGTGGCCCGGCCCAGTCCAGTCACTGGCAGCTGCAATGAGCCATGCGTTAGGCAATGCCCTGACTCTGAAGTGCTGATCAGACCCTCCCCGGTTGTCGTGACCCTCCCAGGACCAATTCTCAGCAATTTCCCTCAGCAGAGCGGAGTGGGAGCCGTAGGAGCACCTGTGGTTGAACCTGGTTTTGGGGGCTCATTGGGTCACGGGGGATTGTACGGCTATGGAGGCCATTATGGAGGATTGTATGGTTTAGGGGGATATGGTGGTTACGGCGGCCGTTACGGGTATGGGGGATTGGGTGGTTATGGTTATGGGGGATTATGTGGTTCTGGGGGATTAGGCGGTTACCTGGGTGGTTATGGTTCTGGGGGATTATGTGGTTCTGGGGTATCTTGCCATAGGTACCTCAGTGGAAGCTGTGGGCCATGCTAAACCCAGCAGGAACCCATCCGTGGATGAAGGAAGAACCAGGAATTGAACAGCAAGATACAGATTCACCCCTGACCTTTTGGGCATGGCTTTCAGAAGTGCTGTGCAAACATAGCTCCAGTTGAGCTCACTGGGAGCTGTGTTTGCTCAGCACCTTGGTCTGATAGCCCTGCTGCATTTCTAATGTTACACTTTAGGACTCTTTCAAGGCTTTGCCAGTGGAGTGCTGATTTTCGTTTTCACATATGGACTCATTCTGAATAACACACAAGCTGTTTACAGTAACTCCACAGTTTAAAGGAAATAGGGGCCTTAAGACAGGCATCAGTTACATTTATTATCATTTGAAGTCCCTTGAGCAAGGGAAAAAGAGACCTTGCTGTGAAGGAGAATTAGACCCTGTCTGTTCTATCCTTTCCATCAATACGTATCTTTAGTGTTTCGCTTTGACCTTCTCTGCGGCAGACATTTAACTGAGAAGCTGTGTAGTCCTCTGCTTCTGTTTTGCTTTGTCTCACTTCCCACTGACTGAGGGAATAAAAGTAACTGAAAATGGTTGTGAAGGGAACTTGTTTGTCCAGCTCTGCAGCTGCAACAACAAAAAAGCACATCTTGTGTGAAATACTTCCCATTTAGGTGGGTTTTCGGTTGCAGCCCTTCTTGAAAAACTGAAAATACGTTCCTTCTGTTCACGTATTTTTCCTGTAACTGTGTACTGCCAATGTCACTCACATTAAAAACGCTGATGCATCGTTATATCCGTCTTCTGGTTCTCCTTGTTCCTCCCTCCTTCTTTAAACATTTCCCTAGGCAAAATTCATCCCTGAAGAGCCAGCAGCATCAGGCATTTCACAAGATGTGACTTTTTGAAGCCCTGAAGTGATAGGAGAATTCAGCCCTTGAAGTAGTTTACAGCATTATGTTGGGTTTCCGTACTGGGATGGAGTTCCACCTTGCATTACCTGTTTTAACAAAGTAAAGTTAACTCTACCCCAAACTCCTGGAATAGCAGAGCAACTTTCAGGACACGAAGCCTTTCCTTCTACAGCACTTTGAATGTCTGGCTCTTCACTAGAAAGCTCTTCCCAATGTGCACTTCACAAATCACCCTCCCTGTTCTATGGAGCTTCCCTTCCCCGGGGTTTGGGTGTTTCAGCAGGGATTATTCATAAAGACGAATGCTGGGAAAACTTTACTAACCTCATTATTTGTTATGGGTACTTTATCTGGAGCTCTCAGACCAAATCAAATCTCATTTCCATCACCACTGCTCCTCCAGATGCTAAGGATGAATGTTTCAATGAATGTATCTCTGGCATGTCATTTGAGAGCATTTTCAATAATAAACTCTCCAACAGACACACAGCGGAAACATAATTATGGAGTCAGCAGCCCTTTTTTAGAATAATTCTCCTTTTTCCAGGACATTCTTCTCTTCTCCTCTGATGGGACCTCCAGTGACATGTAGCACGTAGCATCCATCTCGGAAGCAGTCTTTTATGACAACCTAATGAGAGGTGTAAATTCAAGCAGCTCTCCTCCTCGACACCAACTTTGCACTCACTTTGCAATGCTGGAGATGAGCTGTCAAGGTTCCTTCCCCACTCTGAACTCTAGGGTACAGATGTGGAGACCTGCATGAAAGCCTCCTAAGCTTACTTTTACCAGCTTAGGTTAAAACTTCCCCAAGGTACAAACTATTTTACCTTTTTGCCCTTGGACTTTCGCTGCCACCACCAAATGTCTAACTGGGATATAATTTAGAAAGAGTCCATTTGGAAACGTCTTTCCCCCCCCAAAATCCTCCCAAAACCTTGCACCCCCCTTCCTGGGGAAGGTTTGATAAAAATCCTCACCAATTTGCATAGGTGACCACAGACCCAAACCCTTGGATCTTAAGAACAATGAAAAAGCATTCAGTTTCTTAAAAGAAAAATTTTAATAGAAGAAAAATAGTAAAAAGAATCACCTCTGTAAAATCAGGATGGTAAATACTTTACAGGGTAATCAGATTCAAAACCTAGAGAATCCCTCTAGGCAAAACCTTAAGTTACAAAAAGACACAAAAACAGGAATATCCATTCAATTCAGCACAGCTTATTTTCCCAGCCATTTAAAGAAATCAGAATCTAAAGAATCTCTAGCTAGATTACTTACGAAGTTCTAAGACTCCATTCCTGTTCTGTCCCTGGCAAAAGCATCATAGAGACATAGAGAGAGGCTTTGTTTCTCCTTCCCCCCAGCTTTTGAAAGTATCTTGTCTCCTCATTGGTCATTTTGGTCAGGTGCCAGCAAGGTTATCCTAGCTTCTTAACCCTTTACAGGTGAAAGGGTTTTTCCTCTAGCCAGGAGGGATTTTAAAGGTGTTTACCCTTCCGTTTATATTTATGACATGAGCTGACAAGATTTAGGGCAATGGGGCAAAAATAGTTCAGCTTCACATTGAGATTTTGGATTTCATTGCACCAAGAAAACTTAGTTCAATTCATCTTCCTCTGACTCTTTGCCCACATGTGTTCATCTACTGGCCAACAGCAACATCCACTCCTTGGTGAAATGACAGGACCAAAAGTTGATTTCACAAGGATGTTACAAACACAACTGACTGCCTCATTTCTGCCCACCTCAGTTCTGCCCAGATAGACAAACTAAACTACACCAAAGTCATCTACAGGAGTCATGAAAGACAATGGAGGAAATAATTAAGGAATCAATTTCCAGACACCTAGAAGATAATAAGGTGATAAATAACAGCATGGATATATCAAAAACAAAATCTGTGAAACAACCTAATAGATTTCTTTTACAGGATAACAAGCCTTGTGGATAGTGGGCAAGCAGTAGATGTGGTCTATCTTAATTTTCAGTAAGGCTTTTGATACTTTCTTGCCTGACCTTCTCATAAACAAACTAGGAAAATACATCTTAGTTGGTGCTAGGATAAGGTGGGTGCATAACTGGTTGAAAAACCATTCCCAGAGAGTATTTAGCAGGGGTCTACACTCCAACTGGAAGGGCATATCAAGTTGCGTCCCACAGGGATCAGTTCTGGGTCTGATTCTGTTCAATGTCTTCATCAATGATTTAGATTATAGCACAGAGAGTACATTTATAAAGTTTGCAGATGATACCTAGCTGGGAGGGGTCTCAAGGATTAAAATTCAAAATGAGCTGGACAAACTTGAGAAATGGTCTGAGGTAAATAGGATGAAATTCAATAAGGACAAATGCAAAGTACTCCCTGAGGAAGGAACAATCAGTTGCACACATACAAAATGGGGAATGACTGCCTAGGAAGGAGTACTGTGGAAAGGAATCTGAGGGTCATAGTGGATCACATGCAAAATGTGAGTCAAGAGTGTAACACTGTTGCAAAGAAAGCAAACATCAATCTGGGATGTATCAGCAGGAATGTTGTAAAGAATACAGAAGTAATGATTCTGTTCTACTCTGAGCAGGTTATGCCTCAGCCGGAATGTTGTATCCAATTCTGGGTGACATATTTCAGGAAAAATGTGGAGAAATTGGAGTCCAGAGAAGTCCACAGAAGACCAAGAAAACTGATTCAAGGTCTAGAAAACATGACCTATGAGGAAAGATTTAAAAAATTGGGTTTGTTTAGTCTGAAGAGAAGACTGAGAAGGGACATGAAAACATTTTTCAAATATATAAAAGGTTGTTAACAAGAGGAGGGAGAAAAAAAAATCTCCTTAACTGCTGAGGATAGGAGAAAAAGCAGTGGGCTTAAATTGCAGGAAGGAAGGTTTAGGTTGGACAGGAAGACAAACTTCCTAACTGTCAGGATGGTTAAGCACTGGAATAAATTGCCGAGGGAGGTTGTGGAATCTTGGTTATTGGAGATTTTTAAGACCAGGTTAGACAAACTGCTGTCAGAGATTGTACATAAGAACATATGAATGGCCCTACAGGGTCAGACCACTTGTCCATCTAGCCCAGTATCCTGTCTTCTAACAGTGGCCAGTACCAGGTGCCACAGAGGGAATGAACAGAACAGGTAATCATCAAGTGATCCATCCCCTGTACCCCATTCCCAGCTTCTGGCAGACAGAGGCTAGGGACACCATTCCTGCCCTTGCTGGCTAATAGCCATTGATGGACCTATCCTTCATGCATTTATCTAGTTCTCTTTGGAACCCTGTTATGGTCTTGGCCTTCACAACATCCTCTGGCAAGGAGTTCCACAGGTTGACTGTGTGTTGTGTGAAGAAATACTTCCTTCTATTTGTTTTAAACCTGCTGCCTATTAATTTCATTTGGTGACCCCTAGTTCTTGTTTTATGAGAAGTAGTAAACAATACTTCCTTATATACTTTCTCTATACCAGTCATGATTTTATAGACCTCAATCATATCTCCCTTTAGCCATCTCTTTACCAAGCTGAAAAGTCCCAGTTTTATTAATCTCTCCTCATACGGAAGCCATTCCATACCCCTAATTATTTTTGTCGCCCTTTTCTGAACCTTTTCCAATTCCAATATATCTTTTTTGAGATGGGGCGACCATATCTGCACACAGTATTCAAGATGGGGGCGTACCATGGATTTATATAGAGGCAACATGATATTTTCTTTCCTAATATCTATCCCTTTCTTAATTATTCCCAGCATTCTGTTCACTTTTTTGACTGCCGCTGCACATTGAGTGGATGTTTTCAGAAAACTATCCACATTGATTCCAAGATCTTTCTTGAGTGATAACAGCTAATTTTGACCCCATAATTCTATATGTATAGTTGGGATTATGCTTTCCAATGTGCATTACTTTGCATTTATCAACATTAAATTTCATCTGCCATTTTGTTGCCCAGTCACCCAGTTTGACACTCAAGTCTGTTTGCCACCATTTTTAATTACTTGTTTCACCCTGGTCAGTCTCAACTAAAGGAAAACACAATAAAAGTGAAAGTTGAAAATTTTCTCCGTTATGCAGCTGCTGTTAGAAAGTTAAAAGGCAGAAAGAAAGGGTCCATATTCCTGGATAGGAGATCACCTAGCATCATTCTCATTGACACTAAAGTCTTTTGACACTCCTCTTTCATGGGAGAGAGCCATTCAAGCCGATGTAGATGCAGGTAACATACACCTTACAGACCCGGCTCCATTTGCACTTTGCAGAGTGGTCTAAAAACCCATCATGTAGTTGAGAATCAGGCCCACTGTACTGTTAATACAGGAAGCCCATAGCCAGGAAGGCATTAGAAGAAACCCATGGGGAACATGAGGAATGTTTGCAGAGGTGCTGATGAAATGCAACTCTATCATTATTTCACACTGAGTTCGGTGTACTCACCACTTCTCAAAGCCACGCTTATGTGATCAGACATGAATCTGTATCTTGCCATTCATTTCCTGGCTCTTCCTTTTCCTATGGATATGCCTGCTGGATTTAACATGGCCCACAGTTTCCACTAATGTAATGATGGCCCCTCGCCATCCCCACAAACCTTGTATTCCCCCAGAACCATATGGGCCCCTGTGACCATAGAGCCCATCCTAACTGTATTGGCCACATAACCGTGTAATCTCCCATAATCACAGGGACCCCCATCACCATATAATCCTCCATAATGTTCTAAGCCTCTATCACCACATGCGCCCCCATCAGCACCTCTTATGTCAGCTGCTCCTGAGGATTCCTCTCTGCTTTCCCAAGGAAAAGAGCTGAGAATTGCTCCTGGGAAGGTCACAACTGCCAGTGGGGGTTGAATTAGCACTGTGGAGTCAGGGAACTGCCTCACGTCAGTGTCATGCATGGTTCGTGGCATGTCACTCCACACGTGAAGCAAAACATCTCTCTGCCGTGGAGATAAATTTGAAACACACAGCAGGCAAGAAAGAAAGAAAGAAAGAAAGAAAGAAAGAAAGAAAGAAAGAAAGAAAGAAAGAAACCCAACCAGCTCCTTTGAATCCTTGTTACTGTCTTCGTCTTTAAAAAAGCCATGTCTCTAAGACGTATAAATACAGTAAAACCTCAGAGTGATGAACACCAGAGTTACAAAGTGACCGGTCTACCACACACCTCATTTTTAACTGGAAGTATGCAATTGGGCAGTAGCAGAGACAAATAAAAAAAGCAAAATACAGCACAGTGTGTTAAATGTAAACTACTAAAAAACTAAAGGGAAAGTTTTTAAAAAAGATTTGACAAGGTAAGTAAAACTGTGTGTTTGTTTAGTTTACATTAAGATGGTAAAAAGCAGCATTTTTCTTCTGCATAGTAAAGTTTCAAAGCAGAAAAAGTCAGTGTTCGATTGTAAACTTTTGAAAGACCAGCCAGAAGAGTTATTTCAAAGTCACAGACATTTCACAGTTTTGAAGAACTTCCATTCCCGAGGTGTTCATAACTCTTAGGTTCTACTGTTTATAACATTTCTTTCATTAACGCTTGGGATTTCCAGTCTATTAAAAAAAATATCACACAGAACATGGCTGGGATAGCAGGTGCTTTGGTTTGTAAACCTTAGCAAAACTAAAGTGTTTTCTTTTTTTATCAAAGCCCAACACTAAACACAACCTCCTCCCATGGTGTAAATCTGTGTTGTTTCACTGCAGCTACACTAAGTCAGACCAGACGGGGATCTGCCCCTAGAATTACTCCTGCACATGAGAAGGTAGCAGTTGCCAGGCTGTAAGAGACGAGTGGCCCATCTAAGGCAGTATCCTGTCTCAATGAGTGTCACTCACCAGCTGCTTCAGAAGAAAGCAGAACAATGAATTAGTCCTTTATGGAGGAAATAGGGAGTTTCTTCCTAAACCCTAAATTAAAAATTGGGGGGAGAGATTTTTCCGAGCTCCCTAAGGGATTTGAATGCCCAAGTTCCCACTAAAATCAATAAGCTCTCATGTCCCAACTCCATGTCTTGCTCCAAAAATCCGGAACTTAACATCTAAACCATGAAGAGACCAACGCCTGAAACTTGATAATGGGAAAAAAATGAAAATACCCCAAACCCTTCCCATTGTTAAGAGTTACAAAGTGAATGGGCAAGATTAATTACTAAATTAAAAGGATCCCTAACACATCATCTGAATGGTTATGGAGAAAGCAAGTTGAATAGGATGTCTCCAGTTCACATAGGAGAATAAGTTAACATGGTTAGAAGCCCCCTGAGTCATGAGTGTTTTAATAAACTTTTCTAGACTGCCTGGAGGACTTGAGAGTTCCTTTGTTCCTACAAACCAAATTTTGATAAATCCTTCAATTGATATAATTTTTTTCTATGTGTTTTTGACAACTAATTTGTTCTAGGGCTGTCAATTAATCACAGTTAACTCACATGATTAACTCCAAAAAATTAATTGCAGTTTTAATTGCACTGTTAAACAACAGAATACCAATTGAAATTTATTCAATAGTTTTGGATGTTTTTCTACATTTCAAATATATTGATTTCTTTTACAACACAGAATACAAAGTGTGCAGTGCTCACTTTATATTATTATTTTTTATTACAAATATTTCCACCGTAAAAATGGAATACAAAAGAAATACTGGTTTTCAATTCACCTCATACGAGTACTACAGGGCAATCTCTTTATCATGTAAGTACAACCTTAAAATGTAGATTTTTTTGTTACATATCTGCACTCAAAAACAAAACAATGTAAAACTCTAGAGCCTGCAAGCCCACTCAGTCCTCTTTTTATTTGCAATATCACCAGAAAGCGAGAACAGATGTTTGCATGGTACTTCTGTAGCTGGCATTGTAAGGCACTTACGTGCCAGGTTTGCTAAACATTCGTATGCCCTTTCAGGCTCCAGCCATCATTCCAGAGGATATGCTTCCATGCTGATGATGTCGTTAAAAAAAAATGATGCATTAATTAAATTTGTGACTGAACTCCTTGGGGGAGAATTGTATGTCTCCTACTGCATTTTCCCCACATTCTGCCCTATATTTCATGTTATAGCAGTCTCGGATGATGATCCAGCACATGTTTGTTTTAAGAACACTTTCACTGCAGATCTGACAAAATGCAAAGAAGGTACCAATGTGAGATTTCTAAAGCACTTGCTTCAGTCTGCACTGCTTTGGATGGTTATCAAACAGAACCTGCTATCAGCATGGACGTATGTCCCCCAGAATGGTGGTTGAAGCATGAAGGGACATATGAATCTTTAGTGCATCTGGCACATAAATATCTTGCAACGCCAGCTACAATGGTGCCATGTGAACACCAGTTCTCACTTTCAGGTGACATTGTTAGCAAGAAATGGGCAGTATTATCTCCTGAAAATGTAAACAAACTTGTTTGTCTGAGCAATTGGCTGAACAAGTAGGACTGAGTGGACTTGTAGGCGCTAAAATTTTACATGGTTTTATTTCTGAATGCAGTTATTTTTTGCACATAATTCTACATTTGTAAATTCAACTTTCATGATAAAGAGATTGCACTATGGCACTTGTAATAGGGGAACTGAAAAATAGTATTTCTTTTGTTTCTTTTTTACAGTGCAAATATTTGTAATAAAAGTAATAATATAAAGTGAGCACTGTACACTTTGTATTTGGTGTTGTAATTGAAATCAATATATTTGAAAATGTAGAAAACATCCAAAAATATTTAAATAAATGGTATTCTATTACTGTTTAACAGAGCGGTTAATCACATGATTAATTTTTTTTTAATCGCTTGACAGCCCTAATTTGTACCTAACTCCACATGGTGTGATGTGCACACAAGGCCGGCCCTAGACCAAATGGTGCCCCAGGTGAGGAGCATCTTCGGTGCTCCCTCCTCCATTTTTAAAACTTTTGAATACCTTATTTTTATTGCATTTATAGCCTATTTCATGACTTTGATGTATGATTTGCATACATGATTTATCCGTCACATAAGACGATATATTTGCATGCTAGGATCTAAAAATCTGTATTTATTCATGACATATAAAAGTAAATAAAAAAATCATTTCCTCTAAGCTTATAGAATTTTTTTTAATTTTAATTTTATATTTTTGAAATGTACTAACATCAAGAAATTGAACTGTGCACAACACTGGATAGACCAGTATTAAATAGTGTTACCATAGTTGACAGCCTTACAATGTTACCCTAGTCCTTTAGTTCAAAAGTTCGCTTTTCTCACCTTTGCCCTTGCAAACTGAAGCACAGCATCAGAGAGATCCAAAGACTGGCCAATGGCATTCTCAAGTGATAAAATAGCAGGCAATGTCAGTCCCTCATTGGCCATCATCGATTGAAGATATATTTTAATAATCTGGAGCTTTGAAAAACTGCACTCATAACTAGCGATTGTGACTGTCAGTGTGAGAGGAATCCTCAAAGCTGTCCACACATTAGGAAAAGTGTCCTTCAGCTCTGCATCATGAATGAATTGGAGAACTTGGTGTGGAGAGTGCTTCCCATGTGGCAAAATGTGATGGATGCTGTCCTATTTGACATAGTGGTCTTTATCATTGATGTCCGAATATTCCCCATGCATCAGCGTTCATTGAAGGTCTGTACAATTGCTCAAGAATCTTTTCCCATCCGCTGACCACTTATTACGGTAATACATAAAAACCCAGGTCTTTTCACTGTGGTTCATTTGTCTCAACCTTTTTCCGATGGACACTTGATCAGTGTCAATGAGTGAGCAAAAAACCCTCCCTCTTTAATTTTTCTTCCGAGCATCCCATCACCTTATCTCTGCCCTTGTAACCAGACTGTCTCTTTTTCCGATGAATACAAGTTTCCTTGAAGACAGGCTCAGCTCCTAAGTTTTCTGCCATTTCTTTGGCAACGCTGAGGGCCTCTTCAAATCTGTTGTCTCTGTAGGCCACAACGAAATCAAGGCAGCTTCTCCTCAAAGTAGTAGCGGTCATGATGTCCATCGACTGAGTTTGTAATGCCTTGCTGACAACGTTTACTTGGAACAGGATATTGTGCCGAACCACAATTGAGACCAGAAATTTGAAGTCAGTGATCTAGTTTGCCAGGCTTTGCACCTTGTGTCAGATTCCGGCCTCAGCTTTACTCAACTGTGCCAACTCCATCAGGGTGTCATAAAACTCAGTGACTTGGTACCTCACTGGCCTTATGCAGTGAATGCAGCTCTCCCAGCAAGTGTCACTTAGTGGCTTCATGGTCAGATTTGTTACATTGTCCGTGAAGATCTTCCATCTGATAGTTTATGCTGAAAACAGGACATATATCCTTTGCAGTACTCTCAAGAGAGATACTGAATCTAAAGATGACGCTGCATCTGACACAACCAGGTTGAGGAAAATGGCAGCCACATGGCAATAAGAAAGCTCTTAAATTCAGCACAAGGATCCTTGCCTGGACACCACTGTTTCTTCCCTTCATGTTCACACCACTGTTGTAACCTGAAGTTTTGTTTTATTCTCATTCAAAACATTCATAAACAATTCTGTTAGGCCTTTTCCAGTAGAGTCGTCCACAGATCGGAAACAGATAAAATGTTCCTTTACTTGGATACAGCCATCCTCCTCGTCGTTACTGTAAATGACATCTTTTCACTGTGACTAATGTAGGGAATGCAGTCCATTATTACAGTGTAGTACCTTGCTTTGGCGAGCCGCATCAGTGTTATCAAGCACCTTCCTTGCTATAAGGTCAATTGATTCATTTTGAATTGTTTTGCTGCAGTAACAGTCCATAGTTTTTTTACTAACTACTCGATGTAGCTGGTCACGTGTGACATTGTCGTATTTTCCAAGGAGCTCTACCAAACCAAGGAAATTACTGTTATGTTCAGTGAAAAACTTATCTGACGAGCTCTGGCAAGGCCAAATTATTCTTTGCAAGGAAGAGGGTAGTTGAGATCAGACGCTTGAGCACGTTCCTCCAGTGCTGGGTTTCTACATTAATAATGCACTGGTTTTCTGTGTCTATGCATTTATTCAGCTTGGGCCTGGACTTGACCTCCATCCATTTGGAGTAGGCCATAAAATGGCCAGATGACTTTTCATGTTGCTTCAGAACATCAGCTAAGTTATGCCAGTTATTGTATCTGAAAAACGCAAGTAAATATAAAATATAAAACCACCTTTCTGTATACAGTGCTATAAAATCCCTCCTGGCCAGAGGCAACATCCTGTTACCTATGAAGGTCTAAGAAGCTCAGCTAACCTGGCTGGCACCTGACCCAAAGGACCAATAAGGGAACAAGATACATTCAAATCTTGTGGGGGGGAAAGGCTTTTGTTTGTGCTGTTTGTTTATGTTTGTTCTCTCTTGGGACTGAGAGAGGCTAGACAGAAATCCATCATCTCCAACCCATCCTAATCCAAGTCTCCAATATTGCAACCAGTATCGGTAAGCCAGGCAAGGTGGATTAGTTTATCTTTTGTTTTATGTAATTTTTTCCCGTGTTAAGAGGGAGATTTATTCCTGTTTTCTGTAACTTTAAGGTTTTGCCCAGAGGGGTATCCTCTGTGTTTTAAATCTGAATACCCTGTAAAGTATTTTCGATCCTGATTTTACAGAGGTGATTCTTTTACCTTTCCTTTAATTAAAATTCTTCTTTTAAGAACCTGAATGATTTTTCATTGTTCTTAAGATCCAAGGGTTTGGGTCTGTGTTCACCTGTACAAATTGGTGAGGATTATTATCAAGCCTTCCCCAGGAAAGGGGGTGTAGGGCTTGGGGGGATATTTTGGGGGAAGACGTCTCCAAGTGGGCTCTTTCCCTGTGCTTTGTTTAAGACGCTTGGTGGTGGCAGCATACTGTTCAAAGACAAGGCAAAGTTTGTACCTTGGGGAAGTTTTTAACCTAAGCTGGTAAGAATAAGCTTAGGGGGTCTTTCATGTGGGTCCCCACATCTGTACCCTAGAGTTCAGAGTGGGGAAGGAACCCTGACAACAGCCCAGAATGAAGTTCACTTTTTTTGCAACAGCATTACACTGTTGATTCATATTTAGCTTGTGGTTCCCTCTGACCCCCAGATCCCTTTCCACAGGACTCCTTCCTAGGCAGTCATTTCCCATTTTGTATGTGTGCAACTGATCATTCCTTCCTAAGTGGAGTACTTTGCATTTGTCCTTATTGAATTTCATCCTATTTACTTCAGACCATTTCTCCAGTTTGTCCAGATCATTTTGAAATTTAATCCTATCTTCCAAAGCACTTGCAACCCCTACCAGCTTGCTATCATCTGCTAACTTTATAAGTGTACTCTCTATTCCATTATCCAAATCATTGATGAAGATATTGAACAGAACTGGACCCAGAACTGATCCCTGTGGGATCTCACTCATTATGCCCTTCCAGAATGACTGTGAACCAATGATAACTATCATCACTGTGAACCATTGGTAATTATCATCACTCTCCTTTATTCTGCCAGGAAAACTGGATGATTCTCCATTACTTTCCTCACATTTGCATTCCTTATCTTCAGCTACATCTTCTCATTCCTTAGTAATAGGACTTTCACCATTTATGCTTCATTTCTCAATTTCTTCTGCACTGGGACGATGGCTAATGCCCAGTCTATGTTGTTCTGTTTCTGATATTTTCCCATCAGATTTGCCCCTTGCTGTAAACTAGATTGTAACTGAGTTTTTTGCTTCCTATACTGAGCACCTGAAGGCTTCTTTGGGGGCATCTTTTATTTTCCATGAAGGAATACAGAGAGTATTAGGGAGAGCAAAGGTCTATGTTCTGCAGTCTTAGAAAGTCAACAAACACCATATGTTAAGCATGGCAAAAGAAGTACCGTACTTCTTTTTTATTGTGGCGTAGATAGGGGTTCGATAGAT
Source organism: Eretmochelys imbricata (assembly GCF_965152235.1). Taxonomy (NCBI): domain Eukaryota; kingdom Metazoa; phylum Chordata; order Testudines; family Cheloniidae; genus Eretmochelys; species Eretmochelys imbricata. The sequence goes on from NC_135572.1 coordinate 356,959,270, forward strand.
ATCACAGGTGTCTCATTAAATATGTCCTGTATTAGTCGCTACTTACACTCTTCAACTCTTAAAACACGAGTACACTTTCACAATTACACGATAAAAGAAAAGGTTGACAGTATCGCTGCTGGGCTCTCACTTCACATTGTTCTTATATCTCGCAGACTGACTGGCAACTCCCGGCCCCTTAGCTACCCATGAGGGCCTGGCTGACAAGATTTTAGAAGGTTTGAGGAAAACATAGTTCTGAGGACGTTTGAAAGGTTCCACGAGATTCTACAAAGGTCCATAACATTCTAGGAAGTTAGTGAAAAATGAATCCACCTACGGAATACCTGAAATATTTTACTTCAAACATTCTACTTTATTTTCTGCTGATAACAACAAAAACAACACCGCAAGCCCAGCACCTCCCAAGCCCATCACCCCAGGTCATCTGCCCCTAAATCCAGCCCTACATGCACATTATATCCTGCAGCTCTCTTTCATTTGTAAACTTTATGAGGCAGCTACATTCCTGGTATTCTACTGACTTCACTGATGCTGCAGTGGGTTATTCGGAAGCCTAGAACAGTAACTGTCCAATGCAGTTCAGGAGCCATGGTGAGCAGGGAGTGAGTAACCACTAGGACTGGTTTTATTGCTGACTCTGCCACTTGCTCCCTGTGTAACCTTCACCTCAGTGTGCTTGTTCACCTCCACATCAACCAGATCTCATCGTGATATTGTGCTTGATGATCAGAGGCTTCCTCAAATCAAAGGACTTCAAAGCACTGCAGGCTCATTACAGTTGTGTGTGTGCACAGGGCTGTATTATTTTAATAGTAGAATTTTTTCCTGGGATCAGATGCCCCCAAATTTTGGGTTAGGATTCAAGGGTTCTCACAACAATTTTTTTGGTGGCCACTGACAAACTTGTCTCTCTGTCCCTGCCTCCCTGAGCCCTTGACCGATAGCCTACCCTGGGAACATGGGTTGGGAACTCACTGGCTGCCTGTGGAGTCCCAGGCTCCCCGTGCCCCACTGGGTGGGAGCGGGAAACCTACTCAGGGGCGCGCCCCAGTGAGTGAATGCCGCAGCTGCCTGCACTGACAAAAGGATGCTGAGCTAGTGTACATCAGTACAGTTCCATAGATGTCAGTGATATTCTGTGATATTCTGTTCAGGTTAGAAGAAATCCTAGTGCGGGTAAATTTTGCACTTTAGAATGCCCTAGCTTGAATAGACTTGCAATTAATCCCACAGCAATCTGACCACTGAAGAAGTGTTCCTTAACTCTGTCTGTGTTGTGCTTCTTTCTTTTCTTTATTAGCTGAAGTTTCTCACAAGACCCACAGCTCTTGGCTACTCGTGGATGGAGATGCAGTAGCTGATGTTTCCCATTGATTCCACTGTATATTAGAGATGAGCTGCTGTAGGTGGAGATGCAGCGTATGCACAGAAAGATACACTCCTAATCAAGTTTTCTCTCACCCAGGTTGGGTAAAGTGCCTTCCTTCAATCTGAAGTTGATGGAACTGTCCTCCTTTACACTGGTTCAGCATCTACCCATCAACTTTAAAATATATATTAGGGCTGTCGATTAATTGCAGTTAACTCACATGATTAACTCAAAAAAATTAATCTCAATTAAAAAATTAATCATGATTAATCGCTGTTTTAATTGCACTATTAAGCAATAGAATACCAAGTGAAACTTATTAAATATTTTGGATGTTTTTCTACAAAGCCCTGGCTGGGATGATTTAATTGGGGATTGGTCCTGCTTTGAGCAGGGGGTTGGAGTAGATGACCTCCTGAGGTCCCTTCCAACCCTGATATTCTATGATTCTATGATTCTATGATTCTACATTTCCAAATATATTGATTTCACTTAGAACGCAGAATACAAAGTGTACAGTGCTCACTTTATATGATAAGTTTTGATTACTATTTGCACTCTAAAAATGATACAGGAAAGTAGTTTTCGATTCACCTCATACAAGCCCTGTAGTGCCATCCCTTTATCGTGAAAATAGAACATACAGATACAGATTTTTTTTTGTTACATAACTGCACACAAAAACAAAACAATGTAAAACTTTAGAGCCTACAAGTCTACTCAGTCCTGCTTCTTGGTTCAGCCAATTGCTCAGACAAACAAGTTTGTGTACATTTATGGGACATAATGTTGCCGGCTTATTATTTATAGTGTCACCTGAAAGTGAGAACAGGTGTTCACATGGCATTTTTTTAGCTGACATTACAAGGTATATACATGCCAGATAGGCTAAACCTTCGTATGCCTCTTCATGCTTCAGCCCCCATTCCAGAGGACATGCTTCCATGCTGATGATGCTCATTAAAAAAATAATGTGCTAATTACATTTGTGACTGAACTCCTTGGGGGAGAATTGTATGTCTCCTGCTCTGTTTTACCCTCATTCTGCCATATAGTTCATGTTATAGCAGTCTCTGATGATGACCCAGCACGTGTTGTTTGTTTTAAGAACACTTTCACTGCAGATTTGACAAACTCAGTGAAGGTACCAGTGTGAGATTTCTATAGATAGCTACAGCACTCGATCTATAGATAGCTATAGCACTTGACCCAAGGTTTAAAAATTGGAAGTACCTTCCAAAATCTGAGAGGCACGAGGTGTGGAGCATGCTTTCAGAGGTCTTTAAACAGCAACACTCCAATGCGGAAACTACAGAACCCGAACCTCCAATAAGAAACTCAACCTTCTGCTGGTGGCACCTGACTCAGATGATGAAAACGGACTTGCGTCAGTCCGCACTGCTTTGGACCATTATCGGGAATTGAAAAATACTAATTATTTTGGTTTTTTGCACTGCAAATATTTGATATATTTGTAATCAAAAATAAATATAAACTGAGCACTGTGCTTTTTGTATTCTGTGTTGTAATTGAAATCAATATATTTGAAGATGTAGAAAACATCCAAAATATTTAAATATTATTCTGTTATTAACAGCATGATGAACTGCATGATTTTTTTAATCGCTTGACAGCCCTAATATATATAAAAGGGAAATGCAAAGAATTTCAGAGACTAGGAATCATGAACTGAGCACTGGAATGACATCTGAGACCTTGACATGCATTTTTAAAGTGAAGCTAATTTCAATATTGGAACATCTAATCCCAATCAAAATTTACTACTATTACAATAATACACCTCTTTGGCCATATAAAATTTAATGAATGATTGTGAAGTGCTTTGAAGTGCTTAGATCAGAGGAAGCCTGAGAAAATCCATCATGAAAGTTACAAGTATACCTGTTTGACATGGAGGTAAACGGAGGCACATTCAGGTGAAGATCACACAGGGAGTGAGTGATTGGCAGGATCAGAAATAAACCCCAATAGTTGGGACTACTCATGCCAAACACTAACCTGTATCTCCTAAACCCTACTGGACACATATGTCATGGCTTCCAAATACATCACTAACTGGAGAGTAACTCCTACAGAGGCCCATTCTGGATTTTTGTTCTGTTGATTTTTTGGGGAACTTCTTAGGTGAAACATCTTCTAATCCAAGTGAGAACAATGATCAACCATCGAGAGTCTTCCAATGCACTTTAACTCCCTTTATTTGAAGGTGTTGGCTCAGTGGTGGGTATTTACACTTGAGCAGATTTAAATGGTCTGGTACCAAAATTTTTCCCATTTGAATTCCATATTGAGATTTTTATTCCTATTCTGCAGATGAACAAGCTTGAAATGTACACATTTGTAATTCCTTAGGACCATTATTATCCTCTTGTAGTGAGAAGGCAATGTTAAAGAGAGAACCTACCCTGTGCCTTGTTACACAAACCTGAAAGAATTTGTCTCCACTGCTTTATTCTGACCCATTAGAGAGATGTGATTCCAAGGAAAGACAAAGGACTACAAACGGGGCACTTGGTGACTTCATCCCAATGGGTGCTATGACTTTAAGCAAGTTTTTGATGCTTGAATTATATACTGAGATTTCTAATGCTACCACACTCATGGAAAAGAGAAATTGACAGACTTGTAATTCCTTAGGAGAAGTATTATCCTCACATATAATGACAGTGAAAGTGGATCAAAACATTAGCCAGCTTTTTACTGTTGATGCTGAGATCCAAGGATGCAAACATTTTGTAACCAGACATGTTATTAACCTTGTCTTGTAACACAGTGCAACAGGGATCAACCTAGAGCTCAGCCTAGAGCTCAGCCTGTGGTAGGAAGAGTCAAAAGGATTGGGTTGTATTTTTGTTTCTGCAACTGACCCCCATGTGACATTCACCTCAGCGTGTCTCTGTTTCTAGGCCGATCAAACAGAGAGAGTCAGGGTGTGAAGGCTGGAAGTTCTTCAGCGACCTCAGAACTCCAGAGTTCAAAGCCCCTCACAAACACTCACTGGTGTTTCACACATGCACAGGGTTGTCATCATCATCATCATGTTCCTATTACGCCTCTGGCATTTAGAGCAGTGACAAAGCTCCTTCACTCCTGTCTGCTTCTCGCAAGTCTTTCAGTGGTTCCCCAGCTTTGCCCCAGGTTTTTCAGCTCAGCTTCCACAGCTCTTCACCATGTTGTTTTTGGTCGGCCTCTTTTTCACTTGCCTTCAGGTGTCCATCTTACTGCAACTCTGGTGATGGAATCAGTTTCCATCCAAAGCACATGGCTGATCCATCTCCAACGCCTCCTGGCTATGATGGTGCGCAGATCCTCTTGGCTGCACTGTGTCAATAGATCTTGGTTTGCAAAGGGTTGTATTCTTGGAATATTAATAAATTGTTGTTGGGATTAGACACCTCTGCACTGAGTCAGACAGTCACTTTAAACAAAATGGAGGCCAAGCTCTGATGTCGTTAAGTTAACGAGGTCGTAACGTAAAGCCACACAATCTGGGTCTGTTTCATTTTCATTCGAATGTAATTTTGCATTTGTGTTTTTTTTAAAACATTTTTATTGGAAAATGAAGGTGCCCCCTTGGTGTCAATCAGCAGAGTTGCTTCAACTTCACAGAGGTTCAGGGCCCCATCATCAAAGGAAGACTCCTCCAACTCATTCCCTGGACATGGAACCCCCCTCCCCCTTGTGGATATCTGTTACACTCTAAACAGCATGCTGGTTCTGGCAGGAATGTTTTGTGCAGCATGCCCTGTGGCTGGTCAAAGTTAATGTCAAATCCCATCCCACAGCCATCTCCTCCTTCCTCAAGAATGTGTGATTTTCATCTCTCCTCCACTCCTTGCTGGGCTCCATCAGCTGCGTTGTCTCAGAAGACGTCCTTTTCTTGGCTGCTCCTGGATGGAGAGATCCTGACATAAAAGAACACTGCTTCCTTTCGCTCTCCGCCATCCCGCTCCTTGACCCATGAGCAAATCTGATCTAGGCAACCCTTTGAGACGGCATTGGTGACCCAAGTGGAGGTCCAACTGTAGGTCACCTTTTGCTCACCATATGATGATATTGACCCATGGTCAGAGGGCCATCACAAAGGCCCATGCTCCACTTAAGTCCCTGTTAAGACCTAGTTGTAAGTTAAGCATGGGACTAAAGTTGTCTATAGGCATCGTCCCATCCCCCTGCCAAAGGGTGAATTTCAGGCTTAAGGTCCTGACAGGAAACACACTGGTGGCAATGGAATGATGCTCATTGACTTCAAAGGGAATTGGTTCTCACCCACTGGGAATGGAGGTGGTGAGAATGCAGAAAAATGGCTCCCTGCTTCCTGGCCAGTTTAGAATAAACTGCCCAATGTCCATAACCACAACCAGCATGAATTGGAAGGCTCAAATTGGATTCCTTTCATGACAGCCAGTTGTCCTACTGATGTCGCTCAGAATCACCTTGACATTCATTATAATCGCAGCACCAATAAAGTCAGTGGAATGACATGAGAAATGTAGTTGGTCCATGCCATTTAAAGATGAAAGAAAGATGAAGAGTGCAACGTGCATGTCACGCCCTGTGAGGCTGAGATTAGCCCAATCATCACAACCCCTGAGGAAAACAGCTCCATCCAAAGGAGGATTTTGCAAGGCAATCAAGTTTGTTTGGTAACTAATTAGGACCGCCTCCACAAACGGCATTGCAGATCCTCCAGGCAGTCCTAGGAACGGTATAAAAGTGCTCACCACTCAGACCTCTTCTAAACACTTCTCCGGACTTCATCTCCTTGGTGAACTGGGTAAGTCCAATTCAACTCAATGGCTTTTGAACTCTATAAATGTGACAGTAGGGGCTATTTCCATTTAAGATGGAACCTTTCATGTACTCCCTGAGATATTTATTAGGATCAGGGTGTTCTCTCCTAATTATTTTGTGTAGTAATTCAGTTACAGGAGCTCGTGGATTCATGATTTTAAGCTAATAGGGGAATTTTAGGAGCAACATGTGCAATTGGGAAACACATTTCCTATTAATTGGAAATAGATTTAGGGCATTGAAATCTTTTCAGTAACTTTAGAAAGTCATTTAGCCATTTTTCACTTAGCTGTATTAGGAAGAAACTTTCCCAGGTTAGTCCAGAAAGGGCCAAACCAGTGGTGTTTTACTTTCACCTGAAGCAGCTGTTACTCCTCACTCTTCGAGACAGGAGAATGGATGAAGTTGACAAGTGGTGAGATCCAGCCTAGCAATTCCTATGTTCTTCTGAGCAGAAATACCCATTGAAGGTGCTTCTCCTCAGATGGTGTAATTTAGTGTCACTTCATGAAAGTCAGTGGACCTGAACGCCAGCTGAGGAGCTTGTCCTTGGTGATTTGTTTGGAGAAAAGTAAAGTTTTCTCTTTATTCATCAGCAAATTCTGGTGACTTCCAAGGTTTGGAAAACCAGAGAACTATACTGTGAAACCAGACTCAACTGGTTTGCATGCAGAGGTTAAATCCTCCAATGACAGGAAGTGATTACCATGATCCCCGACATGTTTTTTTTGAGAAATGTCTAAAATGGACACAGAATCCCAGGTGCCCAGCATGGAAATAGTGACACTTGTTCCAGTCGGTGTTTTTCAGACAAAGCCATTGAGAGGGGCTCTAGGGGGTCGGTTGGGAGGGAAGTTTAGTGCGAGTGGACAGGAAGTGTAGAAAGAGGATATAGGAAGAAATACATGGCCATGAACACAGGGACTAAGGCCCCTCTTTCTTTCTCTCTTGAGCCACACTGAGCTTTGAAGCCTTTCTTCCACCAGCCCTTCTAACTTCTCTTTACTCTAATTCCTGTTGTGTGTTTCAGGTTTACTTCCTTCCCAGAAAGATGACTTTCTCAGGCCTCTGCTATCCAGAATGCGGGGTGGCCCGGCCCAGTCCAGTCACTGGCAGCTGCAATGAGCCATGCGTTAGGCAATGCCCTGACTCTGAAGTGCTGATCAGACCCTCCCCGGTTGTCGTGACCCTCCCAGGACCAATTCTCAGCAATTTCCCTCAGCAGAGCGGAGTGGGAGCCGTAGGAGCACCTGTGGTTGAACCCGGTTTTGGGGGCTCATTGGGTCACGGGGGATTGTACGGCTATGGAGGCCATTATGGAGGATTGTATGGTTTAGGGGGATATGGTGGTTACGGCGGCCGTTACGGTTATGGGGGATTGGGTGGTTATGGTTATGGGGGATTATGTGGTTCTGGGGGATTAGGCGGTTACCTGGGTGGTTATGGTTCTGGGGGATTATGTGGTTCTGGGGTATCTTGCCATAGGTACCTCAGTGGAAGCTGTGGGCCATGCTAAACCCAGCAGGAACCCATCCGTGGATGAAGGAAGAACCAGGAATTGAACAGCAAGATACAGATTCACCCCTGACCTTTTGGGCATGGCTTTCAGAAGTGCTGTGCAAACATAGCTCCAGTTGAGCTCAGTGGGAGCTGTGTTTGCTCAGCACCTTGGTCTGATAGCCCTGCTGCATTTCTAATGTTACACTTTAGGACTCTTTCAAGGCTTTGCCAGTGGAGTGCTGATTTTCGTTTTCACATATGGACTCATTCTGAATAACACACAGGCTGTTTACAGTAACTCCACAGTTTAAAGGAAATAGGGGCCTTAAGACAGGCATCAGTTACATTTATTATCATTTGAAGTCCCTTGAGCAAGGGAAAAAGAGACCTTGCTGTGAAGGAGAATTAGACCCTGTCTGTTCTATCCTTTCCATCAATACGTATCTTTAGTGTTTCGCTTTGACCTTCTCTGCGGCAGACATTTAACTGAGAAGCTGTGTAGTCCTCTGCTTCTGTTTTGCTTTGTCTCACTTCCCACTGACTGAGGGAATAAAAGTAACTGAAAATGGTTGTGAAGGGAACTTGTTTGTCCAGCTCTGCAGCTGCAACAACAAAAAAGCACATCTTGTGTGAAATACTTCCCATTTAGGTGGGTTTTCGGTTGCAGCCCTTCTTGAAAAACTGAAAATACGTTCCTTCTGTTCACGTATTTTTCCTGTAACTGTGTACTGCCAATGTCACTCACATTAAAAACGCTGATGCATCGTTATATCCGTCTTCTGGTTCTCCTTGTTCCTCCCTCCTTCTTTAAACATTTCCCTAGGCAAAATTCATCCCTGAAGAGCCAGCAGCATCAGGCATTTCACAAGATGTGACTTTTTGAAGCCCTGAAGTGATAGGAGAATTCAGCCCTTGAAGTAGTTTACAGCATTATGTTGGGTTTCCGTACTGGGATGGAGTTCCACCTTGCATTACCTGTTTTAACAAAGTAAAGTTAACTCTACCCCAAACTCCTGGAATAGCAGAGCAACTTTCAGGACACGAAGCCTTTCCTTCTACAGCACTTTGAATGTCTGGCTCTTCACTAGAAAGCTCTTCCCAATGTGCACTTCACAAATCACCCTCCCTGTTCTATGGAGCTTCCCTTCCCCGGGGTTTGGGTGTTTCAGCAGGGATTATTCATAAAGACGAATGCTGGGAAAACTTTACTAACCTCATTATTTGTTATGGGTACTTTATCTGGAGCTCTCAGACCAAATCAAATCTCATTTCCATCACCACTGCTCCTCCAGATGCTAAGGATGAATGTTTCAATGAATGTATCTCTGGCATGTCATTTGAGAGCATTTTCAATAATAAACTCTCCAACAGACACACAGCGGAAACATAATTATGGAGTCAGCAGCCCTTTTTTAGAATAATTCTCCTTTTTCCAGGACATTCTTCTCTTCTCCTCTGATGGGACCTCCAGTGACATGTAGCACGTAGCATCCATCTCGGAAGCAGTCTTTTATGACAACCTAATGAGAGGTGTAAATTCAAGCAGCTCTCCTCCTCGACACCAACTTTGCACTCACTTTGCAATGCTGGAGATGAGCTGTCAAGGTTCCTTCCCCACTCTGAACTCTAGGGTACAGATGTGGAGACCTGCATGAAAGCCTCCTAAGCTTACTTTTACCAGCTTAGGTTAAAACTTCCCCAAGGTACAAACTATTTTACCTTTTTGCCCTTGGACTTTCGCTGCCACCACCAAATGTCTAACTGGGATATAATTTAGAAAGAGTCCATTTGGAAACGTCTTTCCCCCCCCAAAATCCTCCCAAAACCTTGCACCCCCCTTCCTGGGGAAGGTTTGATAAAAATCCTCACCAATTTGCATAGGTGACCACAGACCCAAACCCTTGGATCTTAAGAACAATGAAAAAGCATTCAGTTTCTTAAAAGAAAAATTTTAATAGAAGAAAAATAGTAAAAAGAATCACCTCTGTAAAATCAGGATGGTAAATACTTTACAGGGTAATCAGATTCAAAACCTAGAGAATCCCTCTAGGCAAAACCTTAAGTTACAAAAAGACACAAAAACAGGAATATCCATTCAATTCAGCACAGCTTATTTTCCCAGCCATTTAAAGAAATCAGAATCTAAAGAATCTCTAGCTAGATTACTTACGAAGTTCTAAGACTCCATTCCTGTTCTGTCCCTGGCAAAAGCATCATAGAGACATAGAGAGAGGCTTTGTTTCTCCTTCCCCCCAGCTTTTGAAAGTATCTTGTCTCCTCATTGGTCATTTTGGTCAGGTGCCAGCAAGGTTATCCTAGCTTCTTAACCCTTTACAGGTGAAGGGGTTTTTCCTCTAGCCAGGAGGGATTTTAAAGGTGTTTACCCTTCCGTTTATATTTATGACATGAGCTGACAAGATTTAGGGCAATGGGGCAAAAATAGTTCAGCTTCACATTGAGATTTTGGATTTCATTGCACCAAGAAAACTTAGTTCAATTCATCTTCCTCTGACTCTTTGCCCACATGTGTTCATCTACTGGCCAACAGCAACATCTACTCCTTGGTGAAATGACAGGACCAAAAGTTGATTTCACAAGGATGTTACAAACACAACTGACTGCCTCATTTCTGCCCACCTCAGTTCTGCCCAGATAGACAAACTAAACTACACCAAAGTCATCTACAGGAGTCATGAAAGACAATGGAGGAAATAATTAAGGAATCAATTTCCAGACACCTAGAAGATAATAAGGTGATAAATAACAGCATGGATATATCAAAAACAAAATCTGTGAAACAACCTAATAGATTTCTTTTACAGGATAACAAGCCTTGTGGATAGTGGGCAAGCAGTAGATGTGGTCTATCTTAATTTTCAGTAAGGCTTTTGATACTTTCTTGCCTGACCTTCTCATAAACAAACTAGGAAAATACATCTTAGTTGGTGCTAGGATAAGGTGGGTGCATAACTGGTTGAAAAACCATTCCCAGAGAGTATTTAGCAGGGGTCTACACTCCAACTGGAAGGGCATATCAAGTTGCGTCCCACAGGGATCAGTTCTGGGTCTGATTCTGTTCAATGTCTTCATCAATGATTTAGATTATAGCACAGAGAGTACATTTATAAAGTTTGCAGATGATACCTAGCTGGGAGGGGTCTCAAGGATTAAAATTCAAAATGAGCTGGACAAACTTGAGAAATGGTCTGAGGTAAATAGGATGAAATTCAATAAGGACAAATGCAAAGTACTCCCTGAGGAAGGAACAATCAGTTGCACACATACAAAATGGGGAATGACTGCCTAGGAAGGAGTACTGTGGAAAGGAATCTGAGGGTCATAGTGGATCACATGCAAAATGTGAGTCAAGAGTGTAACACTGTTGCAAAGAAAGCAAACATCAATCTGGGATGTATCAGCAGGAATGTTGTAAAGAATACAGAAGTAATGATTCTGTTCTACTCTGAGCAGGTTATGCCTCAGCCGGAATGTTGTATCCAATTCTGGGTGACATGTTTCAGGAAAAATGTGGAGAAATTGGAGTCCAGAGAAGTCCACAGAAGACCAAGAAAACTGATTCAAGGTCTAGAAAACATGACCTATGAGGAAAGATTTAAAAAATTGGGTTTGTTTAGTCTGAAGAGAAGACTGAGAAGGGACATGAAAACATTTTTCAAATATATAAAAGGTTGTTAACAAGAGGAGGGAGAAAAAAAAATCTCCTTAACTGCTGAGGATAGGAGAAAAAGCAGTGGGCTTAAATTGCAGGAAGGAAGGTTTAGGTTGGACAGGAAGACAAACTTCCTAACTGTCAGGATGGTTAAGCACTGGAATAAATTGCCGAGGGAGGTTGTGGAATCTTGGTTATTGGAGATTTTTAAGACCAGGTTAGACAAACTGCTGTCAGAGATTGTACATAAGAACATATGAATGGCCCTACAGGGTCAGACCACTTGTCCATCTAGCCCAGTATCCTGTCTTCTAACAGTGGCCAGTACCAGGTGCCACAGAGGGAATGAACAGAACAGGTAATCATCAAGTGATCCATCCCCTGTACCCCATTCCCAGCTTCTGGCAGACAGAGGCTAGGGACACCATTCCTGCCCTTGCTGGCTAATAGCCATTGATGGACCTATCCTTCATGCATTTATCTAGTTCTTTTTTGAACCCTGTTATGGTCTTGGCCTTCACAACATCCTCTGGCAAGGAGTTCCACAGGGTGACTGTGTGTTGTGTGAAGAAATACTTCCTTCTATTTGTTTTAAACCTGCTGCCTATTAATTTCATTTGGTGACCCCTAGTTCTTGTGTTATGAGAAGTAGTAAACAATACTTCCTTATATACTTTCTCTATACCAGTCATGATTTTATAGACCTCAATCATATCTCCCTTTAGCCATCTCTTTACCAAGCTGAAAAGTCCCAGTTTTATTAATCTCTCCTCATACGGAAGCCATTCCATACCCCTAATTATTTTTGTCGCCCTTTTCTGAACCTTTTCCAATTCCAATATATCTTTTTTGAGATGGGGCGACCATATCTGCACACAGTATTCAAGATGGGGGCGTACCATGGATTTATATAGAGGAAACGTGATATTTTATTTCCTAATATCTATCCCTTTCTTAATAGCATTCTGTTCACTTTTTTGACTGCCGCTGCACATTGAGTGGATGTTTTCAGAAAACTATCCACATTGATTCCAAGATCTTTCTTGAGTGATAACAGCTAATTTTGACCCCATAATTGTATATGTATAGTTGGGATTATGCTTTCCAATGTGCATTACTTTGCATTTATCAACATTAAATTTCATCTGCCATTTTGTTGCCCAGTCACCCAGTTTGACACTCAAGTCTGTTTGCCACCATTTTTAATTACTTGTTTCACCCTGGTCAGTCTCAACTAAAGGAAAACACAATAAAAGTGAAAGTTGAAAATTTTCTCCATTATGCAGCTGCTGTTAGAAAGTTAAAAGGCAGAAAGAAAGGGTCCATATTCCTGGATAGGAGATCACCTAGCATCATTCTCATTGACACTAAAGTCTTTTGACACTCCTCTTTCATGGGAGAGAGCCATTCAAGCCGATGTAGATGTAGGTAACATACACCTTACAGACCCGGCTCCATTTGCACTTTGCAGAGTGGTCTAAAAACCCATCATGTAGTTGAGAATCAGGCCCACTGTACTGTTAATACAGGAAGCCCATAGCCAGGAAGGCATTAGAAGAAACCCATGGGGAACATGAGGAATGTTTGCAGAGGTGCTGATGAAATGCAGCTCTCTCATTATTTCACACTGAGTTCGGTGTACTCACCACTTCTCAAAGCCACGCTTATGTGATCAGACATGAATCTGTATCTTGCCATTCATTTCCTGGCTCTTCCTTTTCCTATGGATATGCCTGCTGGATTTAACATGGCCCACAGTTTCCACTAATGTAATGATGGCCCCTCGCCATCCCCACAAACCTTGTATTCCCCCAGAACCATATGGGCCCCTGTGACCATAGAGCCCATCCTAACTGTATTGGCCACATAACCGTGTAATCTCCCATAATCACAGGGACCCCCATCACCATATAATCCTCCATAATGTTCTAAGCCTCTATCACCACATGTGCCCCCATCAGCACCTCTTATGTCAGCTGCTCCTGAGGATCCCTCTCTGCTCTCCCAAGGAAAAGAGCTGAGAATTGCTCCTGGGAAGGTCACAACTGCCAGTGGGGGTTGAATTAGCACTGTGGAGTCAGGGAACTGCCTCACATCAGTGTCATGCATGGTTCGTGGCATGTCACTCCACACGTGAAGCAAAACATCTCTCTGCCGTGGAGATAAATTTGAAACACACAGCAGGCAAGAAAGAAAGAAAGAAAGAAAGAAAGAAAGAAAGAAACCCAACCAGCTCTTTTGAATCCTTGTTACTGTCTTCGTCTTTAAAAAAGCCATGTCTCTAAGACGTATAAATACAGTAAAACCTCAGAGTGATGAACACCAGAGTTACAAAGTGACCGGTCTACCACACACCTCATTTTTAACTGGAAGTATGCAATTGGGCAGTAGCAGAGACAAATAAAAAAAGCAAAATACAGCACAGTGTGTTAAATGTAAACTACTAAAAAACTAAAGGGAAAGTTTTTAAAAAAGATTTGACAAGGTAAGTAAAACTGTGTGTTTGTTTAGTTTACATTAAGATGGTTAAAAGCAGCATTTTTCTTCTGCATAGTAAAGTTTCAAAGCAGTAAAAGTCAGTGTTCGATTGTAAACTTTTGAAAGACCAGCCAGAAGAGTTATTTCAAAGTTACAGACATTTCACAGTTTTGAAGAACTTCCATTCCCGAGGTGTTCATAACTCTTAGGTTCTACTGTTTATAACATTTCTTTCATTAACGCTTGGGATTTCCAGTCTATTAAAAAAAATATCACACAGAACATGGCTGGGATAGCAGGTGCTTTGGTTTGTAAACCTTAGCAAAACTAAAGTGTTTTCTTTTTTTATCAAAGCCCAACACTAAACACAACCTCCTCCCATGGTGTAAATCTGTGTTGTTTCACTGCAGCTACACTAAGTCAGACCAGACGGGGATCTGCCCCTAGAATTACTCCTGCACATGAGAAGGTAGCAGTTGCCAGGCTGTAAGAGACGAGTGGCCCATCTAAGGCAGTATCCTGTCTCAATGAGTGTCACTCACCAGCTGCTTCAGAAGAAAGCAGAACAATGAATTAGTCCTTTATGGAGGAAATAGGGAGTTTCTTCCTAAACCCTAAATTAAAAATTGGGGGGAGAGATTTTTCCGAGCTCCCTAAGGGATTTGAATGCCCAAGTTCCCACTAAAATCAATAAGCTCTCATGTCCCAACTCCATGTCTTGCTCCAAAAATCCGGAACTTAACATCTAAACCATGAAGAGACCAACGCCTGAAACTTGATAATGGGAAAAAAATGAAAATACCCCAAACCCTTCCCATTGTTAAGAGTTACAAAGTGAATGGGCAAGATTAATTACTAAATTAAAAGGATCCCTAACACATCATCTGAATGGTTATGGAGAAAGCAAGTTGAATAGGATGTCTCCAGTTCACATAGGAGAATAAGTTAACATGGTTAGAAGCCCCCTGAGTCATGAGTGTTTTAATAAACTTTTCTAGACTGCCTGGAGGACTTGAGAGTTCCTTTGTTCCTACAAACCAAATTTTGATAAATCCTTCAATTGATATAATTTTTTTCTATGTGTTTTTGACAACTAATTTGTTCTAGGGCTGTCAATTAATCACAGTTAACTCACATGATTAACTCCAAAAAATTAATTGCAGTTTTAATTGCACTGTTAAACAACAGAATACCAATTGAAATTTATTCAATAGTTTTGGATGTTTTTCTACATTTCAAATATATTGATTTCTTTTACAACACAGAATACAAAGTGTGCAGTGCTCACTTTATATTATTATTTTTTATTACAAATATTTCCACCGTAAAAATGGAATACAAAAGAAATACTGGTTTTCAATTCACCTCATACGAGTACTACAGGGCAATCTCTTTATCATGTAAGTACAACCTTAAAATGTAGATTTTTTTGTTACATATCTGCACTCAAAAACAAAACAATGTAAAACTCTAGAGCCTGCAAGCCCACTCAGTCCTCTTTTTATTTGCAATATCACCAGAAAGCGAGAACAGATGTTTGCATGGTACTTCTGTAGCTGGCATTGTAAGGCACTTACGTGCCAGGTTTGCTAAACATTCGTATGCCCTTTCAGGCTCCAGCCATCATTCCAGAGGATATGCTTCCATGCTGATGATGTCGTTAAAAAAAAATGATGCATTAATTAAATTTGTGACTGAACTCCTTGGGGGAGAATTGTATGTCTCCTACTGCATTTTCCCCACATTCTGCCCTATATTTCATGTTATAGCAGTCTCGGATGATGATCCAGCACATGTTTGTTTTAAGAACACTTTCACTGCAGATCTGACAAAATGCAAAGAAGGTACCAATGTGAGATTTCTAAAGCACTTGCTTCAGTCTGCACTGCTTTGGATGGTTATCAAACAGAACCTGCTATCAGCATGGACGTATGTCCCCCAGAATGGTGGTTGAAGCATGAAGGGACATATGAATCTTTAGTGCATCTGGCACATAAATATCTTGCAACGCCAGCTACAATGGTGCCATGTGAACACCAGTTCTCACTTTCAGGTGACATTGTTAGCAAGAAATGGGCAGTATTATCTCCTGAAAATGTAAACAAACTTGTTTGTCTGAGCAATTGGCTGAACAAGTAGGACTGAGTGGACTTGTAGGCGCTAAAATTTTACATGGTTTTATTTCTGAATGCAGTTATTTTTTGCACATAATTCTACATTTGTAAATTCAACTTTCATGATAAAGAGATTGCACTATGGCACTTGTAATAGGGGAACTGAAAAATAGTATTTCTTTTGTTTCTTTTTTACAGTGCAAATATTTGTAATAAAAGTAATAATATAAAGTGAGCACTGTACACTTTGTATTCGGTGTTGTAATTGAAATCAATATATTTGAAAATGTAGAAAACATCCAAAAATATTTAAATAAATGGTATTCTATTACTGTTTAACAGAGCGGTTAATCACATGATTAATTTTTTTTTAATCGCTTGACAGCCCTAATTTGTACCTAACTCCACATGGTGTGATGTGCACACAAGGCCGGCCCTAGACCAAATGGTGCCCCAGGTGAGGAGCATCTTCGGTGCTCCCTCCTCCATTTTTAAAACTTTTGAATACCTTATTTTTATTGCATTTATAGCCTATTTCATGACTTTGATGTATGATTTGCATACATGATTTATCCGTCACATAAGACGATATATTTGCATGCTAGGATCTAAAAATCTGTATTTATTCATGACATATAAAAGTAAATAAAAAAATCATTTCCTCTAAGCTTATAGAATTTTTTTTAATTTTAATTTTATATTTTTGAAATGTACTAACATCAAGAAATTGAACTGTGCACAACACTGGATAGACCAGTATTAAATAGTGTTACCATAGTTGACAGCCTTACAATGTTACCCTAGTCCTTTAGTTCAAAAGTTCGCTTTTCTCACCTTTGCCCTTGCAAACTGAAGCACAGCATCAGAGAGATCCAAAGACTGGCCAATGGCATTCTCAAGTGATAAAATAGCAGGCAATGTCAGTCCCTCATTGGCCATCATCGATTGAAGATATATTTTAATAATCTGGAGCTTTGAAAAACTGCACTCATAACTAGCGATTGTGACTGTCAGTGTGAGAGGAATCCTCAAAGCTGTCCACACATTAGGAAAAGTGTCCTTCAGCTCTGCATCATGAATGAATTGGAGAACTTGGTGTGGAGAGTGCTTCCCATGTGGCAAAATGTGATGGATGCTGTCCTATTTGACATAGTGGTCTTTATCATTGATGTCCGAATATTCCCCATGCATCAGCGTTCATTGAAGGTCTGTACAATTGCTCAAGAATCTTTTCCCATCCGCTGACCACTTATTACGGTAATACATAAAAACCCAGGTCTTTTCACTGTGGTTCATTTGTCTCAACCTTTTTCCGATGGACACTTGATCAGTGTCAATGAGTGAGCAAAAAACCCTCCCTCTTTAATTTTTCTTCCGAGCATCCCATCACCTTATCTCTGCCCTTGTAACCAGACTGTCTCTTTTTCCGATGAATACAAGTTTCCTTGAAGACAGGCTCAGCTCCTAAGTTTTCTGCCATTTCTTTGGCAACGCTGAGGGCCTCTTCAAATCTGTTGTCTCTGTAGGCCACAACGAAATCAAGGCAGCTTCTCCTCAAAGTAGTAGCGGTCATGATGTCCATCGACTGAGTTTGTAATGCCTTGCTGACAACGTTTACTTGGAACAGGATATTGTGCCGAACCACAATTGAGACCAGAAATTTGAAGTCAGTGATCTAGTTTGCCAGGCTTTGCACCTTGAGTCAGATTCCGGCCTCAGCTTTACTCAACTGTGCCAACTCCATCAGGGTGTCATAAAACTCAGTGACTTGGTACCTCACTGGCCTTATGCAGTGAATGCAGCTCTCCCAGCAAGTGTCACTTAGTGGCTTCATGGTCAGATTTGTTACATTGTCCGTGAAGATCTTCCATCTGATAGTTTATGCTGAAAACAGGACATATATCCTTTGCAGTACTCTCAAGAGAGATACTGAATCTAAAGATGACGCTGCATCTGACACAACCAGGTTGAGGAAAATGGCAGCCACATGGCAATAAGAAAGCTCTTAAATTCAGCACAAGGATCCTTGCCTGGACACCACTGTTTCTTCCCTTCATGTTCACACCACTGTTGTAACCTGAAGTTTTGTTTTATTCTCATTCAAAACATTCATAAACAATTCTGTTAGGCCTTTTCCAGTAGAGTCGTCCACAGATCGGAAACAGATAAAATGTTCCTTTACTTGGATACAGCCATCCTCCTCGTCGTTACTGTAAATGACATCTTTTCACTGTGACTAATGTAGGGAATGCAGTCCATTATTACAGTGTAGTACCTTGCTTTGGCGAGCCGCATCAGTGTTATCAAGCACCTTCCTTGCTATAAGGTCAATTGATTCATTTTGAATTGTTTTGCTGCAGTAACAGTCCATAGTTTTTTTACTAACTACTCGATGTAGCTGGTCACGTGTGACATTGTCGTATTTTCCAAGGAGCTCTACCAAACCAAGGAAATTACTGTTATGTTCAGTGAAAAACTTATCTGACGAGCTCTGGCAAGGCCAAATTATTCTTTGCAAGGAAGAGGGTAGTTGAGATCAGACGCTTGAGCACGTTCCTCCAGTGCTGGGTTTCTACATTAATAATGCACTGGTTTTCTGTGTCTATGCATTTATTCAGCTTGGGCCTGGACTTGACCTCCATCCATTTGGAGTAGGCCATAAAATGGCCAGATGACTTTTCATGTTGCTTCAGAACATCAGCTAAGTTATGCCAGTTATTGTATCTGAAAAGCGCAAGTAAATATAAAATATAAAACCACCTTTCTGTATACAGTGCTATAAAATCCCTCCTGGCCAGAGGCAACATCCTGTTACCTATGAAGGTCTAAGAAGCTCAGCTAACCTGGCTGGCACCTGACCCAAAGGACCAATAAGGGAACAAGATACATTCAAATCTTGTGGGGGGGAAAGGCTTTTGTTTGTGCTGTTTGTTTATGTTTGTTCTCTCTTGGGACTGAGAGAGGCTAGACAGAAATCCATCTTCTCCAACCCATCCTAATCCAAGTCTCCAATATTGCAACCAGTATCGGTAAGCCAGGCAAGGTGGATTAGTTTATCTTTTGTTTTATGTAATTTTTTCCCGTGTTAAGAGGGAGGTTTATTCCTGTTTTCTGTAACTTTAAGGTTTTGCCCAGAGGGGTATCCTCTGTGTTTTAAATCTGAATACCCTGTAAAGTATTTTCGATCCTGATTTTACAGAGGTGATTCTTTTACCTTTCCTTTAATTAAAATTCTTCTTTTAAGAACCTGAATGATTTTTCATTGTTCTTAAGATCCAAGGGTTTGGGTCTGTGTTCTCCTGTACAAATTGGTGAGGATTATTATCAAGCCTTCCCCAGGAAAGGGGGTGTAGGGCTTGGGGGGATATTTTGGGGGAAGACGTCTCCAAGTGGGCTCCTTCCCTGTGCTTTGTTTAAGACGCTTGGTGGTGGCAGCATACTGTTCAAAGACAAGGCAAAGTTTGTACCTTGGGAAAGTTTTTAACCTAAGCTGGTAAGAATAAGCTTAGGGGGTCTTTCATGTGGGTCCCCACATCTGTACCCTAGAGTTCAGAGTGGGGAAGGAACCCTGACAACAGCCCAGAATGAAGTTCACTTTTTTTGCAACAGCGTTACACTGTTGATTCATATTTAGCTTGTGGTTCCCTCTGACCCCCAGATCCCTTTCCACAGGACTCCTTCCTAGGCAGTCATTTCCCATTTTGTATGTGTGCAACTGATCATTCCTTCCTAAGTGGAGTACTTTGCATTTGTCCTTATTGAATTTCATCCTATTTACTTCAGACCATTTCTCCAATTTGTCCAGATCATTTTGAAATTTAATCCTATCCTCCAAAGCACTTGCAACCCCTACCAGCTTGCTATCATCTGCTAACTTTATAAGTGTACTCTCTATTCCATTATCCAAATCATTGATGAAGATATTGAACAGAACTGGACCCAGAACTGATCCCTGTGGGATCTCACTCATTATGCCCTTCCAGAATGACTGTGAACCAATGATAACTATCATCACTGTGAACCATTGGTAATTATCATCACTCTCCTTTATTCTGCCAGGAAAACTGGATGATTCTCCATTACTTTCCTCACATTTGCATTCCTTATCTTCAGCTACATCTTCTCATTCCTTAGTAATAGGATTTTCACCATTTATGCTTCATTTCTCAATTTCTTCTGCACTGGGACGATGGCTAATGCCCAGTCTATGTTGTTCTGTTTCTGATATTTTCCCATCAGATTTGCCCCTTGCTGAAAACTAGATTGTAGCTGAGTTTTTTTCTTCCTATACTGAGCACCTGAAGGCTTCTCTGGGGGCATCTTTTATTTTCCATGAAGGAATACAGAGAGTATTAGGGAGAGCAAAGTTCTATGTTCTGCAGTCTTAGAAAGTCATCAAACACTATATGTTAAGCATGGCAAAAGAAGTACCGTACTTCTTTTTTATTGTTGCGTAGATAGGGGTTCGATAGATATCACAGGTGTCTCATTAAATATGTCCTGTATTAATCGCTACTTACACTCTTCAACTCTTAAAACACGAGTACACTTTCACAATTACACGATAAAAGAAAAGGTTGACAGTATCGCTGCTGGGCTCTCACTTCACATTGTTCTTATATCTCGCAGACTGACTGGCAACTCCCGGCCCCTTAGCTACCCATGAGGGCCTGGCTGACAAGATTTTAGAAGGTTTGAGGAAAACATAGTTCTGAGGACGTTTGAAAGGTTCCACGAGATTCTACAAAGGTCCATAACATTCTAGGAAGTTAGTGAAAAATGAATCCACCTACGGAATACCTGAAATATTTTACTTCAAACATTCTACTTTATTTTCTGCTGATAACAACAAAAACAACACCGCAAGCCCAGCACCTCCCAAGCCCATCACCCCAGGTCATCTGCCCCTAAATCCAGCCCTACATGCACATTATATCCTGCAGCTCTCTTTCATTTGTAAGCTTTGTGAGGCAGCTACATTCCTGGTATTCTACTGACTTCACTGATGCTGCAGTGGAATATTCGGAAGCCTAGAACAGTAACTGTCCAATGCAGTTCAGGAGCCATGGTGAGCAGGGGGTGAGTAATCACTAGGACTGGTTTTATTGCTGACTCTGCCACTTGCTCCCTGTGTAACCTTCACCTCAGTGTGCTTGTTCACCTCCACATCAACCAGATCTCATCGTGATATTGTGCTTGATGATCAGAGGCTTCCTCAAATCAAAGGACTTCAAAGCACTGCAGGCTCATTACAGTTGTGTGTGTGCACAGGGCTGTATTATTTTAATAGTAGAATTTTTTCCTGGGATCAGATGCCCCCCAATTTTGGGTTAGGATTCAAGGGTTCTCACAACAATTGTTTTGGTGGCCACTGACAAACTTGTCTCTCTGTCCCTGCCTCCCTGAGCCCTTGACCGATAGCCTACCCTGGGAACATGGGTTGGGAACTCACTGGCTGCCTGTGGAGTCCCAGGCTCCCCGTGCCCCACTGGGTGGGAGCGGGAAACCTACTCAAGGGCACACCCCAGTGAGTGAATGCCGCAGCTGCCTGCACTGACAAAAGGATGCTGAGCTAGTGTACATCAGTACAGTTCCATAGATGTCAGTGATATTCTGTGATATTCTGTTCAGGTTAGAAGAAATCCTAGTGCGGGTAAATTTTGCACTTTAGAATGCCCTAGCTTGAATAGACTTGCAATTAATCCCACAGCAATCTGACCACTGAAGAAGTGTTCCTTAACTCTGTCTGTGTTGTGCTTCTTTCTTTTCTTTATTAGCTGAAGTTTCTCACAAGACCCACAGCTCTTGGCTACTCGTGGATGGAGATGCAGTAGCTGATGTTTCCCATTGATTCCACTGTATATTAGAGATGAGCTGCTGTAGGTGGAGATGCAGCGTATGCACAGAAAGATACATTCCTAATCAAGTTTTCTCTCACCCAGGTTGGGTAAAGTGCCTTCCTTCAATCTGAAGTTGATGGAACTGTCCTCCTTTACACTGGTTCAGCATCTACCCATCAACTTTAAAATATATATTAGGGCTGTCGATTAATTGCAGTTAACTCACATGATTAACTCAAAAAAATTAATCTCAATTAAAAAATTAATCATGATTAATCGCTGTTTTAATTGCACTATTAAGCAATAGAATACCAAGTGAAACTTATTAAATATTTTGGATGTTTTTCTACAAAGCCCTGGCTGGGATGATTTAATTGGGGATTGGTCCTGCTTTGAGCAGGGGGTTGGAGTAGATGACCTCCTGAGGTCCCTTCCAACCCTGATATTCTATGATTCTATGATTCTACATTTCCAAATATATTGATTTCACTTAGAACGCAGAATACAAAGTGTACAGTGCTCACTTTATATGATAAGTTTTGATTACTATTTGCACTCTAAAAATGATACAGGAAAGTAGTTTTCGATTCACCTCATACAAGCCCTGTAGTGCCATCCCTTTATCGTGAAAATAGAACATACAGATACAGATTTTTTTTTGTTACATAACTGCACACAAAAACAAAACAATGTAAAACTTTAGAGCCTACAAGTCTACTCAGTCCTGCTTCTTGGTTCAGCCAATTGCTCAGACAAACAAGTTTGTGTACATTTATGGGACATAATGTTGCCGGCTTATTATTTATAGTGTCACCTGAAAGTGAGAACAGGTGTTCACATGGCACTTTTTTAGCTGACATTACAAGGTATATACATGCCAGATAGGCTAAACCTTCGTATGCCTCTTCATGCTTCAGCCCCCATTCCAGAGGACATGCTTCCATGCTGATGATGCTCATTAAAAAAATAATGTGCTAATTACATTTGTGACTGAACTCCTTGGGGGAGAATTGTATGTCTCCTGCTCTGTTTTACCCTCATTCTGCCATATAGTTCATGTTATAGCAGTCTCTGATGATGACCCAGCACGTGTTGTTTGTTTTAAGAACACTTTCACTGCAGATTTGACAAACTCAGTGAAGGTACCAGTGTGAGATTTCTATAGATAGCTACAGCACTCGATCTATAGATAGCTACAGCACTTGACCCAAGGTTTAAAAATTGGAAGTACCTTCCAAAATCTGAGAGGCACGAGGTGTGGAGCATGCTTTCAGAGGTCTTTAAACAGCAACACTCCAATGCGGAAACTACAGAACCCGAACCTCCAATAAGAAACTCAACCTTCTGCTGGTGGCACCTGACTCAGATGATGAAAACGGACTTGCGTCAGTCCGCACTGCTTTGGACCATTATCGGGAATTGAAAAATACTAATTATTTTGGTTTTTTGCACTGCAAATATTTGATATATTTGTAATCAAAAATAAATATAAACTGAGCACTGTGCTTTTTGTATTCTGTGTTGTAATTGAAATCAATATATTTGAAGATGTAGAAAACATCCAAAATATTTAAATATTATTCTGTTATTAACAGCATGATGAACTGCATGATTTTTTTAATCGCTTGACAGCCCTAATATATACAAAAGGGAAATGCAAAGAATTTCAGAGACTAGGAATCATGAACTGAGCACTGGAATGACATCTGAGACCTTGACATGCATTTTTAAAGTGAAGCTAATTTCAATATTGGAACATCTAATCCCAATCAAAATTTACTACTATTACAATAATACACCTCTTTGGCCATATAAAATTTAATGAATGATTGTGAAGTGCTTTGAAGTGCTTAGATCAGAGGAAGCCTGAGAAAATCCATCATGAAAGTTACAAGTATACCTGTTTGACATGGAGGTAAACGGAGGCACATTCAGGTGAAGATCACACAGGGAGTGAGTGATTGGCAGGATCAGAAATAAACCCCAATAGTTGGGACTACTCATGCCAAACACTAACCTGTATCTCCTAAACCCTACTGGACACATATGTCATGGCTTCCAAATACATCACTAACTGGAGAGTAACTCCTACAGAGGCCCATTCTGGATTTTTGTTCTGTTGATTTTTTGGGGAACTTCTTAGGTGAAACATCTTCTAATCCAAGTGAGAACAATGATCAACCATCGAGAGTCTTCCAATGCACTTTAACTCCCTTTATTTGAAGGTGTTGGCTCAGTGGTGGGTATTTACACTTGAGCAGATTTAAATGGTCTGGTACCAAAATTTTTCCCATTTGAATTCCATATTGAGATTTTTATTCCTATTCTGCAGATGAACAAGCTTGAAATGTACACATTTGTAATTCCTTAGGACCATTATTATCCTCTTGTACTGAGAAGGCAATGTTAAAGAGAGAACCTACCCTGTGCCTTGTTACACAAACCTGAAAGAATTTGTCTCCACTGCTTTATTCTGACCCATTAGAGAGATGTGATTCCAAGGAAAGACAAAGGACTACAAACGGGGCACTTGGTGACTTCATCCCAATGGGTGCTATGACTTTAAGCAAGTTTTTGATGCTTGAATTATATACTGAGATTTCTAATGCTACCACACTCATGGAAAAGAGAAATTGACAGACTTGTAATTCCTTAGGAGAAGTATTATCCTCACATATAATGACAGTGAAAGTGGATCAAAACATTAGCCAGCTTTTTACTGTTGATGCTGAGATCCAAGGATGCAAACATTTTGTAACCAGACATGTTATTAACCTTGTCTTGTAACACAGTGCAACAGGGATCAACCTAGAGCTCAGCCTAGAGCTCAGCCTGTGGTAGGAAGAGTCAAAAGGATTGGGTTGTATTTTTGTTTCTGCAACTGACCCCCATGTGACATTCACCTCAGCGTGTCTCTGTTTCTAGGCCAATCAAACAGAGAGAGTCAGGGTGTGAAGGCTGGAAGTTCTTCAGCGACCTCAGAACTCCAGAGTTCAAAGCCCCTCACAAACACTCACTGGTGTTTCACACATGCACAGGGTTGTCATCATCATCATCATGTTCCTATTACGCCTCTGGCATTTAGAGCAGTGACAAAGCTCCTTCACTCCTGTCTGCTTCTCGCAAGTCTTTCAGTGGTTCCCCAGCTTTGCCCCAGGTTTTTCAGCTCAGCTTCCACAGCTCTTCACCATGTTGTTTTTGGTCGGCCTCTTTTTCACTTGCCTTCAGGTGTCCATCTTACTGCAACTCTGGTGATGGAATCAGTTTCCATCCAAAGCACATGGCTGATCCATCTCCAACGCCTCCTGGCTATGATGGTGCGCAGATCCTCTTGGCTGCACTGTGTCAATAGATCTTGGTTTGCAAAGGGTTGTATTCTTGGAATATTAATAAATTGTTGTTGGGATTAGACACCTCTGCACTGAGTCAGACAGTCACTTTAAACAAAATGGAGGCCAAGCTCTGGTGTCGTTAAGTTAACGAGGTCGTAACGTAAAGCCACACAATCTGGGTCTGTTTCATTTTCATTCAAATGTAATTTTGCATTTGTGTTTTTTTTAAAACATTTTTATTGGAAAATGAAGGTGCCCCCTTGGTGTCAATCAGCAGAGTTGCTTCAACTTCACAGAGGTTCAGGGCCCCATCATCAAAGGAAGACTCCTCCAACTCATTCCCTGGACATGGAACCCCCCTCCCCCTTGTGGATATCTGTTACACTCTAAACAGCATGCTGGTTCTGGCAGGAATGTTTTGTGCAGCATGCCCTATGGCTGGTCAAAGTTAATGTCAAATCCCATCCCACAGCCATCTCCTCCTTCCTCAAGAATGTGTGATTTTCATCTCTCCTCCACTCCTTGCTGGGCTCCATCAGCTGCGTTGTCTCAGAAGACGTCCTTTTCTTGGCTGCTCCTGGATGGAGAGATCCTGACATAAAAGAACACTGCTTCCTTTCGCTCTCCGCCATCCCGCTCCTTGACCCATGAGCAAATCTGATCTAGGCAACCCTTTGAGACGGCATTGGTGACCCAAGTGGAGGTCCAACTGTAGGTCACCTTTTGCTCACCATATGATGATATTGACCCATGGTCAGAGGGCCATCACGAAGGCCCATGCTCCACTTAAGTCCCTGTTAAGACCTAGTTGTAAGTTAAGCATGGGACTAAAGTTGTCTATAGGCATCGTCCCATCCCCCTGCCAAAGGGTGAATTTCAGGCTTAAGGTCCTGACAGGAAACACACTGGTGGCAATGGAATGATGCTCATTGACTTCAAAGGGAATTGGTTCTCACCCACTGGGAATGGAGGTGGTGAGAATGCAGAAAAATGGCTCCCTGCTTCCTGGCCAGTTTAGAATAAACTGCCCAATGTCCATAACCACAACCAGCATGAATTGGAAGGCTCAAATTGGATTCCTTTCATGACAGCCAGTTGTCCTACTGATGTCGCTCAGAATCACCTTGACATTCATTATAATCGCAGCACCAATAAAGTCAGTGGAATGACATGAGAAATGTAGTTGGTCCATGCCATTTAAAGATGAAAGAAAGATGAAGAGTGCAACGTGCATGTCACGCCCTGTGAGGCTGAGATTAGCCCAATCATCACAACCCCTGAGGAAAACAGCTCCATCCAAAGGAGGATTTTGCAAGGCAATCAAGTTTGTTTGGTAACTAATTAGGACCGCCTCCACAAACGGCATTGCAGATCCTCCAGGCAGTCCTAGGAACAGTATAAAAGTGCTCACCACTCAGACCTCTTCTAAACACTTCTCCGGACTTCATCTCCTTGGTGAACTGGGTAAGTCCAATTCAACTCAATGGCTTTTGAACTCTATAAATGTGACAGTAGGGGCTATTTCCATTTAAGATGGAACCTTTCATGTACTCCCTGAGATATTTATTAGGATCAGGGTGTTCTCTCCTAATTATTTTGTGTAGTAATTCAGTTACAGGAGCTCGTGGATTCATGATTTTAAGCTAATAGGGGAATTTTAGGAGCAACATGTGCAATTGGGAAACACATTTCCTATTAATTGGAAATAGATTTAGGGCATTGAAATCTTTTCAGTAACTTTAGAAAGTCATTTAGCCATTTTTCACTTAGCTGTATTAGGAAGAAACTTTCCCAGGTTAGTCCGGAAAGGGCCAAACCAGTGGTGTTTTACTTTCACCTGAAGCAGCTGTTACTCCTCACTCTTCGAGACAGGAGAATGGATGAAGTTGACAAGTGGTGAGATCCAGCCTAGCAATTCCTATGTTCTTCTGAGCAGAAATACCCATTGAAGGTGCTTCTCCTCAGATGGTGTAATTTAGTGTCGCTTCATGAAAGTCAGCGGACCTGAACGCCAGCTGAGGAGCTTGTCCTTGGTGATTTGTTTGGAGAAAAGTAAAGTTTTCTCTTTATTCATCAGCAAATTTTGGTGACTTCCAAGGTTTGGAAAACCAGAGAACTATACTGTGAAACCAGACTCAACTGGTTTGCATGCAGAGGTTAAATCCTCCAATGACAGGAAGTGATTACCATGATCCCAGACATGGTTTTTTTGAGAAATGTCTAAAATGGACACAGAATCCCAGGTGCCCAGCATGGAAATAGTGACACTTGTTCCAGTCGGTGTTTTTCAGACAAAGCCATTGAGAGGGGCTCTAGGGGGTCGGTTGGGAGGGAAGTTTAGTGCAAGTGGACAAGAAGTGTAGAAAGAGGATATAGGAAGAAATACATGGCCATGAACACAGGGACTAAGGCCCCTCTTTCTTTCTCTCTTGAGCCACACTGAGCTTTGAAGCCTTTCTTCTACCAGCCCTTCTAACTTCTCTTTACTCTAATTCCTGTTGTGTGTTTCAGGTTTACTTCCTTCCCAGAAAGATGACTTTCTCAGGCCTCTGCTATCCAGAATGCGGGGTGGCCCGGCCCAGTCCAGTCACTGGCAGCTGCAATGAGCCATGCGTTAGGCAATGCCCTGACTCTGAAGTGCTGATCAGACCCTCCCCGGTTGTCGTGACCCTCCCAGGACCAATTCTCAGCAATTTCCCTCAGCAGAGCGGAGTGGGAGCCGTAGGAGCACCTGTGGTTGAACCCGGTTTTGGGGGCTCATTGGGTCACGGGGGATTGTACGGCTATGGAGGCCATTATGGAGGATTGTATGGTTTAGGGGGATATGGTGGTTACGGCGGCCGTTACGGTTATGGGGGATTGGGTGGTTATGGTTATGGGGGATTATGTGGTTCTGGGGGATTAGGCGGTTACCTGGGTGGTTATGGTTCTGGGGGATTATGTGGTTCTGGGGTATCTTGCCATAGGTACCTCAGTGGAAGCTGTGGGCCATGCTAAACCCAGCAGGAACCCATCCGTGGATGAAGGAAGAACCAGGAATTGAACAGCAAGATACAGATTCACCCCTGACCTTTTGGGCATGGCTTTCAGAAGTGCTGTGCAAACATAGCTCCAGTTGAGCTCAGTGGGAGCTGTGTTTGCTCAGCACCTTGGTCTGATAGCCCTGCTGCATTTCTAATGTTACACTTTAGGACTCTTTCAAGGCTTTGCCAGTGGAGTGCTGATTTTCGTTTTCACATATGGACTCATTCTGAATAACACACAAGCTGTTTACAGTAACTCCACAGTTTAAAGGAAATAGGGGCCTTAAGACAGGCATCAGTTACATTTATTATCATTTGAAGTCCCTTGAGCAAGGGAAAAAGAGACCTTGCTGTGAAGGAGAATTAGACCCTGTCTGTTCTATCCTTTCCATCAATACGTATCTTTAGTGTTTCGCTTTGACCTTCTCTGCGGCAGACATTTAACTGAGAAGCTGTGTAGTCCTCTGCTTCTGTTTTGCTTTGTCTCACTTCCCACTGACTGAGGGAATAAAAGTAACTGAAAATGGTTGTGAAGGGAACTTGTTTGTCCAGCTCTGCAGCTGCAACAACAAAAAAGCACATCTTGTGTGAAATACTTCCCATTTAGGTGGGTTTTCGGTTGCAGCCCTTCTTGAAAAACTGAAAATACGTTCCTTCTGTTCACGTATTTTTCCTGTAACTGTGTACTGCCAATGTCACTCACATTAAAAACGCTGATGCATCGTTATATCCGTCTTCTGGTTCTCCTTGTTCCTCCCTCCTTCTTTAAACATTTCCCTAGGCAAAATTCATCCCTGAAGAGCCAGCAGCATCAGGCATTTCACAAGATGTGACTTTTTGAAGCCCTGAAGTGATAGGAGAATTCAGCCCTTGAAGTAGTTTACAGCATTATGTTGGGTTTCCATACTGGGATGGAGTTCCACCTTGCATTACCTGTTTTAACAAAGTAAAGTTAACTCTACCCCAAACTCCTGGAATAGCAGAGCAACTTTCAGGACAGGAAGCCTTTCCTTCTACAGCACTTTGAATGTCTGGCTCTTCACTAGAAAGCTCTTCCCAATGTGCACTTCACAAATCACCCTCCCTGTTCTATGGAGCTTCCCTTCCCCGGGGTTTGGGTGTTTCAGCAGGGATTATTCATAAAGACGAATGCTGGGAAAACTTTACTAACCTCATTATTTGTTATGGGTACTTTATCTGGAGCTCTCAGACCAAATCAAATCTCATTTCCATCACCACTGCTCCTCCAGATGCTAAGGATGAATGTTTCAATGAATGTATCTCTGGCATGTCATTTGAGAGCATTTTCAATAATAAACTCTCCAACAGACACACAGCGGAAACATAATTATGGAGTCAGCAGCCCTTTTTTAGAATAATTCTCCTTTTTCCAGGACATTCTTCTCTTCTCCTCTGATGGGACCTCCAGTGACATGTAGCACGTAGCATCCATCTCGGAAGCAGTCTTTTATGACAACCTAATGAGAGGTGTAAATTCAAGCAGCTCTCCTCCTCGACACCAACTTTGCACTCACTTTGCAATGCTGGAGATGAGCTGTCAAGGTTCCTTCCCCACTCTGAACTCTAGGGTACAGATGTGGAGACCTGCATGAAAGCCTCCTAAGCTTACTTTTACCAGCTTAGGTTAAAACTTCCCCAAGGTACAAACTATTTTACCTTTTTGCCCTTGGACTTTCGCTGCCACCACCAAATGTCTAACTGGGATATAATTTAGAAAGAGTCCATTTGGAAACGTCTTTCCCCCCCCAAAATCCTCCCAAAACCTTGCACCCCCCTTCCTGGGGAAGGTTTGATAAAAATCCTCACCAATTTGCATAGGTGACCACAGACCCAAACCCTTGGATCTTAAGAACAATGAAAAAGCATTCAGTTTCTTAAAAGAAAAATTTTAATAGAAGAAAAATAGTAAAAAGAATCACCTCTGTAAAATCAGGATGGTAAATACTTTACAGGGTAATCAGATTCAAAACCTAGAGAATCCCTCTAGGCAAAACCTTAAGTTACAAAAAGACACAAAAACAGGAATATCCATTCAATTCAGCACAGCTTATTTTCCCAGCCATTTAAAGAAATCAGAATCTAAAGAATCTCTAGCTAGATTACTTACGAAGTTCTAAGACTCCATTCCTGTTCTGTCCCTGGCAAAAGCATCATAGAGACATAGAGAGAGGCTTTGTTTCTCCTTCCCCCCAGCTTTTGAAAGTATCTTGTCTCCTCATTGGTCATTTTGGTCAGGTGCCAGCAAGGTTATCCTAGCTTCTTAACCCTTTACAGGTGAAAGGGTTTTTCCTCTAGCCAGGAGGGATTTTAAAGGTGTTTACCCTTCCGTTTATATTTATGACATGAGCTGACAAGATTTAGGGCAATGGGGCAAAAATAGTTCAGCTTCACATTGAGATTTTGGATTTCATTGCACCAAGAAAACTTAGTTCAATTCATCTTCCTCTGACTCTTTGCCCACATGTGTTCATCTACTGGCCAACAGCAACATCCACTCCTTGGTGAAATGACAGGACCAAAAGTTGATTTCACAAGGATGTTACAAACACAACTGACTGCCTCATTTCTGCCCACCTCAGTTCTGCCCAGATAGACAAACTAAACTACACCAAAGTCATCTACAGGAGTCATGAAAGACAATGGAGGAAATAATTAAGGAATCAATTTCCAGACACCTAGAAGATAATAAGGTGATAAATAACAGCATGGATATATCAAAAACAAAATCTGTGAAACAACCTAATAGATTTCTTTTACAGGATAACAAGCCTTGTGGATAGTGGGCAAGCAGTAGATGTGGTCTATCTTAATTTTCAGTAAGGCTTTTGATACTTTCTTGCCTGACCTTCTCATAAACAAACTAGGAAAATACATCTTAGTTGGTGCTAGGATAAGGTGGGTGCATAACTGGTTGAAAAACCATTCCCAGAGAGTATTTAGCAGGGGTCTACACTCCAACTGGAAGGGCATATCAAGTTGCGTCCCACAGGGATCAGTTCCGGGTCTGATTCTGTTCAATGTCTTCATCAATGATTTAGATTATAGCACAGAGAGTACATTTATAAAGTTTGCAGATGATACCTAGCTGGGAGGGGTCTCAAGGATTAAAATTCAAAATGAGCTGGACAAACTTGAGAAATGGTCTGAGGTAAATAGGATGAAATTCAATAAGGACAAATGCAAAGTACTCCCTGAGGAAGGAACAATCAGTTGCACACATACAAAATGGGGAATGACTGCCTAGGAAGGAGTACTGTGGAAAGGAATCTGAGGGTCATAGTGGATCACATGCAAAATGTGAGTCAAGAGTGTAACACTGTTGCAAAGAAAGCAAACATCAATCTGGGATGTATCAGCAGGAATGTTGTAAAGAATACAGAAGTAATGATTCTGTTCTACTCTGAGCAGGTTATGCCTCAGCCGGAATGTTGTATCCAATTCTGGGTGACATATTTCAGGAAAAATGTGGAGAAATTGGAGTCCAGAGAAGTCCACAGAAGACCAAGAAAACTGATTCAAGGTCTAGAAAACATGACCTATGAGGAAAGATTTAAAAAATTGGGTTTGTTTAGTCTGAAGAGAAGACTGAGAAGGGACATGAAAACATTTTTCAAATATATAAAAGGTTGTTAACAAGAGGAGGGAGAAAAAAAAATCTCCTTAACTGCTGAGGATAGGAGAAAAAGCAGTGGGCTTAAATTGCAGGAAGGAAGGTTTAGGTTGGACAGGAAGACAAACTTCCTAACTGTCAGGATGGTTAAGCACTGGAATAAATTGCCGAGGGAGGTTGTGGAATCTTGGTTATTGGAGATTTTTAAGACCAGGTTAGACAAACTGCTGTCAGAGATTGTACATAAGAACATATGAATGGCCCTACAGGGTCAGACCACTTGTCCATCTAGCCCAGTATCCTGTCTTCTAACAGTGGCCAGTACCAGGTGCCACAGAGGGAATGAACAGAACAGGTAATCATCAAGTGATCCATCCCCTGTACCCCATTCCCAGCTTCTGGCAGACAGAGGCTAGGGACACCATTCCTGCCCTTGCTGGCTAATAGCCATTGATGGACCTATCCTTCATGCATTTATCTAGTTCTCTTTGGAACCCTGTTATGGTCTTGGCCTTCACAACATCCTCTGGCAAGGAGTTCCACAGGTTGACTGTGTGTTGTGTGAAGAAATACTTCCTTCTATTTGTTTTAAACCTGCTGCCTATTAATTTCATTTGGTGACCCCTAGTTCTTGTTTTATGAGAAGTAGTAAACAATACTTCCTTATATACTTTCTCTATACCAGTCATGATTTTATAGACCTCAATCATATCTCCCTTTAGCCATCTCTTTACCAAGCTGAAAAGTCCCAGTTTTATTAATCTCTCCTCATACGGAAGCCATTCCATACCCCTAATTATTTTTGTCGCCCTTTTCTGAACCTTTTCCAATTCCAATATATCTTTTTTGAGATGGGGCGACCATATCTGCACACAGTATTCAAGATGGGGGCGTACCATGGATTTATATAGAGGAAACGTGATATTTTATTTCCTAATATCTATCCCTTTCTTAATAGCATTCTGTTCACTTTTTTGACTGCCGCTGCACATTGAGTGGATGTTTTCAGAAAACTATCCACATTGATTCCAAGATCTTTCTTGAGTGATAACAGCTAATTTTGACCCCATAATTGTATATGTATAGTTGGGATTATGCTTTCCAATGTGCATTACTTTGCATTTATCAACATTAAATTTCATCTGCCATTTTGTTGCCCAGTCACCCAGTTTGACACTCAAGTCTGTTTGCCACCATTTTTAATTACTTGTTTCACCCTGGTCAGTCTCAACTAAAGGAAAACACAATAAAAGTGAAAGTTGAAAATTTTCTCCATTATGCAGCTGCTGTTAGAAAGTTAAAAGGCAGAAAGAAAGGGTCCATATTCCTGGATAGGAGATCACCTAGCATCATTCTCATTGACACTAAAGTCTTTTGACACTCCTCTTTCATGGGAGAGAGCCATTCAAGCCGATGTAGATGTAGGTAACATACACCTTACAGACCCGGCTCCATTTGCACTTTGCAGAGTGGTCTAAAAACCCATCATGTAGTTGAGAATCAGGCCCACTGTACTGTTAATACAGGAAGCCCATAGCCAGGAAGGCATTAGAAGAAACCCATGGGGAACATGAGGAATGTTTGCAGAGGTGCTGATGAAATGCAGCTCTCTCATTATTTCACACTGAGTTCGGTGTACTCACCACTTCTCAAAGCCACGCTTATGTGATCAGACATGAATCTGTATCTTGCCATTCATTTCCTGGCTCTTCCTTTTCCTATGGATATGCCTGCTGGATTTAACATGGCCCACAGTTTCCACTAATGTAATGATGGCCCCTCGCCATCCCCACAAACCTTGTATTCCCCCAGAACCATATGGGCCCCTGTGACCATAGAGCCCATCCTAACTGTATTGGCCACATAACCGTGTAATCTCCCATAATCACAGGGACCCCCATCACCATATAATCCTCCATAATGTTCTAAGCCTCTATCACCACATGCGCCCCCATCAGCACCTCTTATGTCAGCTGCTCCTGAGGATCCCTCTCTGCTCTCCCAAGGAAAAGAGCTGAGAATTGCTCCTGGGAAGGTCACAACTGCCAGTGGGGGTTGAATTAGCACTGTGGAGTCAGGGAACTGCCTCACATCAGTGTCATGCATGGTTCGTGGCATGTCACTCCACACGTGAAGCAAAACATCTCTCTGCCGTGGAGATAAATTTGAAACACACGGCAAGAAAGAAAGAAAGAAAGAAAGAAAGAAAGAAAGAAAGAAAGAAAGAAAGAAAGAAACCCAACCAGCTCTTTTGAATCCTTGTTACTGTCTTCGTCTTTAAAAAAGCCATGTCTCTAAGACGTATAAATACAGTAAAACCTCAGAGTGATGAACACCAGAGTTACAAAGTGACCGGTCTACCACACACCTCATTTTTAACTGGAAGTATGCAATTGGGCAGTAGCAGAGACAAATAAAAAAAGCAAAATACAGCACAGTGTGTTAAATGTAAACTACTAAAAAACTAAAGGGAAAGTTTTTAAAAAAGATTTGACAAGGTAAGTAAAACTGTGTGTTTGTTTAGTTTACATTAAGATGGTTAAAAGCAGCATTTTTCTTCTGCATAGTAAAGTTTCAAAGCAGTAAAAGTCAGTGTTCGATTGTAAACTTTTGAAAGACCAGCCAGAAGAGTTATTTCAAAGTCACAGACATTTCACAGTTTTGAAGAACTTCCATTCCCGAGGTGTTCATAACTCTTAGGTTCTACTGTTTATAACATTTCTTTCATTAACGCTTGGGATTTCCAGTCTATTAAAAAAAATATCACACAGAACATGGCTGGGATAGCAGGTGCTTTGGTTTGTAAACCTTAGCAAAACTAAAGTGTTTTCTTTTTTTATCAAAGCCCAACACTAAACACAACCTCCTCCCATGGTGTAAATCTGTGTTGTTTCACTGCAGCTACACTAAGTCAGACCAGACGGGGATCTGCCCCTAGAATTACTCCTGCACATGAGAAGGTAGCAGTTGCCAGGCTGTAAGAGACGAGTGGCCCATCTAAGGCAGTATCCTGTCTCAATGAGTGTCACTCACCAGCTGCTTCAGAAGAAAGCAGAACAATGAATTAGTCCTTTATGGAGGAAATAGGGAGTTTCTTCCTAAACCCTAAATTAAAAATTGGGGGGAGAGATTTTTCCGAGCTCCCTAAGGGATTTGAATGCCCAAGTTCCCACTAAAATCAATAAGCTCTCATGTCCCAACTCCATGTCTTGCTCCAAAAATCCGGAACTTAACATCTAAACCATGAAGAGACCAACGCCTGAAACTTGATAATGGGAAAAAAATGAAAATACCCCAAACCCTTCCCATTGTTAAGAGTTACAAAGTGAATGGGCAAGATTAATTACTAAATTAAAAGGATCCCTAACACAGCATCTGAATGGTTATGGAGAAAGCAAGTTGAATAGGATGTCTCCAGTTCACATAGGAGAATAAGTTAACATGGTTAGAAGCCCCCTGAGTCATGAGTGTTTTAATAAACTTTTCTAGACTGCCTGGAGGACTTGAGAGTTCCTTTGTTCCTACAAACCAAATTTTGATAAATCCTTCAATTGATATAATTTTTTTCTATGTGTTTTTGACAACTAATTTGTTCTAGGGCTGTCAATTAATCACAGTTAACTCACATGATTAACTCCAAAAAATTAATTGCAGTTTTAATTGCACTGTTAAACAACAGAATACCAATTGAAATTTATTCAATAGTTTTGGATGTTTTTCTACATTTCAAATATATTGATTTCTTTTACAACACAGAATACAAAGTGTGCAGTGCTCACTTTATATTATTATTTTTTATTACAAATATTTCCACCGTAAAAATGGAATACAAAAGAAATACTGGTTTTCAATTCACCTCATACGAGTACTACAGGGCAATCTCTTTATCATGTAAGTACAACCTTAAAATGTAGATTTTTTTGTTACATATCTGCACTCAAAAACAAAACAATGTAAAACTCTAGAGCCTGCAAGCCCACTCAGTCCTCTTTTTATTTGCAATATCACCAGAAAGCGAGAACAGATGTTTGCATGGTACTTCTGTAGCTGGCATTGTAAGGCACTTACGTGCCAGGTTTGCTAAACATTCGTATGCCCTTTCAGGCTCCAGCCATCATTCCAGAGGATATGCTTCCATGCTGATGATGTCGTTAAAAAAAAATGATGCATTAATTAAATTTGTGACTGAACTCCTTGGGGGAGAATTGTATGTCTCCTACTGCATTTTCCCCACATTCTGCCCTATATTTCATGTTATAGCAGTCTCGGATGATGATCCAGCACATGTTTGTTTTAAGAACACTTTCACTGCAGATCTGACAAAATGCAAAGAAGGTACCAATGTGAGATTTCTAAAGCACTTGCTTCAGTCTGCACTGCTTTGGATGGTTATCAAACAGAACCTGCTATCAGCATGGACGTATGTCCCCCAGAATGGTGGTTGAAGCATGAAGGGACATATGAATCTTTAGTGCATCTGGCACATAAATATCTTGCAACGCCAGCTACAATGGTGCCATGTGAACACCAGTTCTCACTTTCAGGTGACATTGTTAGCAAGAAATGGGCAGTATTATCTCCTGAAAATGTAAACAAACTTGTTTGTCTGAGCAATTGGCTGAACAAGTAGGACTGAGTGGACTTGTAGGCGCTAAAATTTTACATGGTTTTATTTCTGAATGCAGTTATTTTTTGCACATAATTCTACATTTGTAAATTCAACTTTCATGATAAAGAGATTGCACTATGGCACTTGTAATAGGGGAACTGAAAAATAGTATTTCTTTTGTTTCTTTTTTACAGTGCAAATATTTGTAATAAAAGTAATAATATAAAGTGAGCACTGTACACTTTGTATTCGGTGTTGTAATTGAAATCAATATATTTGAAAATGTAGAAAACATCCAAAAATATTTAAATAAATGGTATTCTATTACTGTTTAACAGAGCGGTTAATCACATGATTAATTTTTTTTTAATCGCTTGACAGCCCTAATTTGTACCTAACTCCACATGGTGTGATGTGCACACAAGGCCGGCCCTAGACCAAATGGTGCCCCAGGTGAGGAGCATCTTCGGTGCTCCCTCCTCCATTTTTAAAACTTTTGAATACCTTATTTTTATTGCATTTATAGCCTATTTCATGACTTTGATGTATGATTTGCATACATGATTTATCCGTCACATAAGACGATATATTCGCATGCTAGGATCTAAAAATCTGTATTTATTCATGACATATAAAAGTAAATAAAAAAATCATTTCCTCTAAGCTTATAGAATTTTTTTTAATTTTAATTTTATATTTTTGAAATGTACTAACATCAAGAAATTGAACTGTGCACAACACTGGATAGACCAGTATTAAATAGTGTTACCATAGTTGACAGCCTTACAATGTTACCCTAGTCCTTTAGTTCAAAAGTTCGCTTTTCTCACCTTTGCCCTTGCAAACTGAAGCACAGCATCAGAGAGATCCAAAGACTGGCCAATGGCATTCTCAAGTGATAAAATAGCAGGCAATGTCAGTCCCTCATTGGCCATCATCGATTGAAGATATATTTTAATAATCTGGAGCTTTGAAAAACTGCACTCATAACTAGCGATTGTGACTGTCAGTGTGAGAGGAATCCTCAAAGCTGTCCACACATTAGGAAAAGTGTCCTTCAGCTCTGCATCATGAATGAATTGGAGAACTTGGTGTGGAGAGTGCTTCCCATGTGGCAAAATGTGATGGATGCTGTCCTATTTGACATAGTGGTCTTTATCATTGATGTCCGAATATTCCCCATGCATCAGCGTTCATTGAAGGTCTGTACAATTGCTCAAGAATCTTTTCCCATCCGCTGACCACTTATTACGGTAATACATAAAAACCCAGGTCTTTTCACTGTGGTTCATTTGTCTCAACCTTTTTCCGATGGACACTTGATCAGTGTCAATGAGTGAGCAAAAAACCCTCCCTCTTTAATTTTTCTTCCGAGCATCCCATCACCTTATCTCTGCCCTTGTAACCAGACTGTCTCTTTTTCCGATGAATACAAGTTTCCTTGAAGACAGGCTCAGCTCCTAAGTTTTCTGCCATTTCTTTGGCAACGCTGAGGGCCTCTTCAAATCTGTTGTCTCTGTAGGCCACAACGAAATCAAGGCAGCTTCTCCTCAAAGTAGTAGCGGTCATGATGTCCATCGACTGAGTTTGTAATGCCTTGCTGACAACGTTTACTTGGAA
The DNA here is from genome assembly GCF_965152235.1 of Eretmochelys imbricata. Taxonomy (NCBI): domain Eukaryota; kingdom Metazoa; phylum Chordata; order Testudines; family Cheloniidae; genus Eretmochelys; species Eretmochelys imbricata. The sequence continues at coordinate 356,997,274 of NC_135572.1, forward strand.
CAGGATATTGTGCCGAACCACAATTGAGACCAGAAATTTGAAGTCAGTGATCTAGTTTGCCAGGCTTTGCACCTTGAGTCAGATTCCGGCCTCAGCTTTACTCAACTGTGCCAACTCCATCAGGGTGTCATAAAACTCAGTGACTTGGTACCTCACTGGCCTTATGCAGTGAATGCAGCTCTCCCAGCAAGTGTCACTTAGTGGCTTCATGGTCAGATTTGTTACATTGTCCGTGAAGATCTTCCATCTGATAGTTTATGCTGAAAACAGGACATATATCCTTTGCAGTACTCTCAAGAGAGATACTGAATCTAAAGATGACGCTGCATCTGACACAACCAGGTTGAGGAAAATGGCAGCCACATGGCAATAAGAAAGCTCTTAAATTCAGCACAAGGATCCTTGCCTGGACACCACTGTTTCTTCCCTTCATGTTCACACCACTGTTGTAACCTGAAGTTTTGTTTTATTCTCATTCAAAACATTCATAAACAATTCTGTTAGGCCTTTTCCAGTAGAGTCGTCCACAGATCGGAAACAGATAAAACGTTCCTTTACTTGGATACAGCCATCCTCCTCGTCGTTACTGTAAATGACATCTTTTCACTGTGACTAATGTAGGGAATGCAGTCCATTATTACAGTGTAGTACCTTGCTTTGGCGAGCCGCATCAGTGTTATCAAGCACCTTCCTTGCTATAAGGTCAATTGATTCATTTTGAATTGTTTTGCTGCAGTAACAGTCCATAGTTTTTTTACTAACTACTCGATGTAGCTGGTCACGTGTGACATTGTCGTATTTTCCAAGGAGCTCTACCAAACCAAGGAAATTACTGTTATGTTCAGTGAAAAACTTATCTGACGAGCTCTGGCAAGGCCAAATTATTCTTTGCAAGGAAGAGGGTAGTTGAGATCAGACGCTTGAGCACGTTCCTCCAGTGCTGGGTTTCTACATTAATAATGCACTGGTTTTCTGTGTCTATGCATTTATTCAGCTTGGGCCTGGACTTGACCTCCATCCATTTGGAGTAGGCCATAAAATGGCCAGATGACTTTTCATGTTGCTTCAGAACATCAGCTAAGTTATGCCAGTTATTGTATCTGAAAAGCGCAAGTAAATATAAAATATAAAACCACCTTTCTGTATACAGTGCTATAAAATCCCTCCTGGCCAGAGGCAACATCCTGTTACCTATGAAGGTCTAAGAAGCTCAGCTAACCTGGCTGGCACCTGACCCAAAGGACCAATAAGGGAACAAGATACATTCAAATCTTGTGGGGGGGAAAGGCTTTTGTTTGTGCTGTTTGTTTATGTTTGTTCTCTCTTGGGACTGAGAGAGGCTAGACAGAAATCCATCTTCTCCAACCCATCCTAATCCAAGTCTCCAATATTGCAACCAGTATCGGTAAGCCAGGCAAGGTGGATTAGTTTATCTTTTGTTTTATGTAATTTTTTCCCGTGTTAAGAGGGAGGTTTATTCCTGTTTTCTGTAACTTTAAGGTTTTGCCCAGAGGGGTATCCTCTGTGTTTTAAATCTGAATACCCTGTAAAGTATTTTCGATCCTGATTTTACAGAGGTGATTCTTTTACCTTTCCTTTAATTAAAATTCTTCTTTTAAGAACCTGAATGATTTTTCATTGTTCTTAAGATCCAAGGGTTTGGGTCTGTGTTCTCCTGTACAAATTGGTGAGGATTATTATCAAGCCTTCCCCAGGAAAGGGGGTGTAGGGCTTGGGGGGATATTTTGGGGGAAGACGTCTCCAAGTGGGCTCCTTCCCTGTGCTTTGTTTAAGACGCTTGGTGGTGGCAGCATACTGTTCAAAGACAAGGCAAAGTTTGTACCTTGGGGAAGTTTTTAACCTAAGCTGGTAAGAATAAGCTTAGGGGGTCTTTCATGTGGGTCCCCACATCTGTACCCTAGAGTTCAGAGTGGGGAAGGAACCCTGACAACAGCCCAGAATGAAGTTCACTTTTTTTGCAACAGCGTTACACTGTTGATTCATATTTAGCTTGTGGTTCCCTCTGACCCCCAGATCCCTTTCCACAGGACTCCTTCCTAGGCAGTCATTTCCCATTTTGTATGTGTGCAACTGATCATTCCTTCCTAAGTGGAGTACTTTGCATTTGTCCTTATTGAATTTCATCCTATTTACTTCAGACCATTTCTCCAATTTGTCCAGATCATTTTGAAATTTAATCCTATCCTCCAAAGCACTTGCAACCCCTACCAGCTTGCTATCATCTGCTAACTTTATAAGTGTACTCTCTATTCCATTATCCAAATCATTGATGAAGATATTGAACAGAACTGGACCCAGAACTGATCCCTGTGGGATCTCACTCATTATGCCCTTCCAGAATGACTGTGAACCAATGATAACTATCATCACTGTGAACCATTGGTAATTATCATCACTCTCCTTTATTCTGCCAGGAAAACTGGATGATTCTCCATTACTTTCCTCACATTTGCATTCCTTATCTTCAGCTACATCTTCTCATTCCTTAGTAATAGGATTTTCACCATTTATGCTTCATTTCTCAATTTCTTCTGCACTGGGACGATGGCTAATGCCCAGTCTATGTTGTTCTGTTTCTGATATTTTCCCATCAGATTTGCCCCTTGCTGAAAACTAGATTGTAGCTGAGTTTTTTTCTTCCTATACTGAGCACCTGAAGGCTTCTCTGGGGGCATCTTTTATTTTCCATGAAGGAATACAGAGAGTATTAGGGAGAGCAAAGTTCTATGTTCTGCAGTCTTAGAAAGTCATCAAACACTATATGTTAAGCATGGCAAAAGAAGTACCGTACTTCTTTTTTATTGTTGCGTAGATAGGGGTTCGATAGATATCACAGGTGTCTCATTAAATATGTCCTGTATTAGTCGCTACTTACACTCTTCAACTCTTAAAACACGAGTACACTTTCACAATTACACGATAAAAGAAAAGGTTGACAGTATCGCTGCTGGGCTCTCACTTCACATTGTTCTTATATCTCGCAGACTGACTGGCAACTCCCGGCCCCTTAGCTACCCATGAGGGCCTGGCTGACAAGATTTTAGAAGGTTTGAGGAAAACATAGTTCTGAGGACGTTTGAAAGGTTCCACGAGATTCTACAAAGGTCCATAACATTCTAGGAAGTTAGTGAAAAATGAATCCACCTACGGAATACCTGAAATATTTTACTTCAAACATTCTACTTTATTTTCTGCTGATAACAACAAAAACAACACCGCAAGCCCAGCACCTCCCAAGCCCATCACCCCAGGTCATCTGCCCCTAAATCCAGCCCTACATGCACATTATATCCTGCAGCTCTCTTTCATTTGTAAGCTTTGTGAGGCAGCTACATTCCTGGTATTCTACTGACTTCACTGATGCTGCAGTGGAATATTCGGAAGCCTAGAACAGTAACTGTCCAATGCAGTTCAGGAGCCATGGTGAGCAGGGGGTGAGTAATCACTAGGACTGGTTTTATTGCTGACTCTGCCACTTGCTCCCTGTGTAACCTTCACCTCAGTGTGCTTGTTCACCTCCACATCAACCAGATCTCATCGTGATATTGTGCTTGATGATCAGAGGCTTCCTCAAATCAAAGGACTTCAAAGCACTGCAGGCTCATTACAGTTGTGTGTGTGCACAGGGCTGTATTATTTTAATAGTAGAATTTTTTCCTGGGATCAGATGCCCCCCAATTTTGGGTTAGGATTCAAGGGTTCTCACAACAATTGTTTTGGTGGCCACTGACAAACTTGTCTCTCTGTCCCTGCCTCCCTGAGCCCTTGACCGATAGCCTACCCTGGGAACATGGGTTGGGAACTCACTGGCTGCCTGTGGAGTCCCAGGCTCCCCGTGCCCCACTGGGTGGGAGCGGGAAACCTACTCAGGGGCGCGCCCCAGTGAGTGAATGCCGCAGCTGCCTGCACTGACAAAAGGATGCTGAGCTAGTGTACATCAGTACAGTTCCATAGATGTCAGTGATATTCTGTGATATTCTGTTCAGGTTAGAAGAAATCCTAGTGCGGGTAAATTTTGCACTTTAGAATGCCCTAGCTTGAATAGACTTGCAATTAATCCCACAGCAATCTGACCACTGAAGAAGTGTTCCTTAACTCTGTCTGTGTTGTGCTTCTTTCTTTTCTTTATTAGCTGAAGTTTCTCACAAGACCCACAGCTCTTGGCTACTCGTGGATGGAGATGCAGTAGCTGATGTTTCCCATTGATTCCACTGTATATTAGAGATGAGCTGCTGTAGGTGGAGATGCAGCGTATGCACAGAAAGATACACTCCTAATCAAGTTTTCTCTCACCCAGGTTGGGTAAAGTGCCTTCCTTCAATCTGAAGTTGATGGAACTGTCCTCCTTTACACTGGTTCAGCATCTACCCATCAACTTTAAAATATATATTAGGGCTGTCGATTAATTGCAGTTAACTCACATGATTAACTCAAAAAAATTAATCTCAATTAAAAAATTAATCATGATTAATCGCTGTTTTAATTGCACTATTAAGCAATAGAATACCAAGTGAAACTTATTAAATATTTTGGATGTTTTTCTACAAAGCCCTGGCTGGGATGATTTAATTGGGGATTGGTCCTGCTTTGAGCAGGGGGTTGGAGTAGATGACCTCCTGAGGTCCCTTCCAACCCTGATATTCTATGATTCTATGATTCTATGAGTCTACATTTCCAAATATATTGATTTCACTTAGAATGCAGAATACAAAGTGTACAGTGCTCACTTTATATGATAAGTTTTGATTACTATTTGCACTCTAAAAATGATACAGGAAAGTAGTTTTCGATTCACCTCATACAAGCCCTGTAGTGCCATCCCTTTATCGTGAAAATAGAACATACAGATACAGATTTTTTTTTGTTACATAACTGCACACAAAAACAAAACAATGTAAAACTTTAGAGCTTACAAGTCTACTCAGTCCTGCTTCTTGGTTCAGCCAATTGCTCAGACAAACAAGTTTGTGTACATTTATGGGACATAATGTTGCCGGCTTATTATTTATAGTGTCACCTGAAAATGAGAACAGGTGTTCACATGGCACTTTTTTAGCTGACATTACAAGGTATATACATGCCAGATAGGCTAAACCTTCGTATGCCTCTTCATGCTTCAGCCCCCATTCCAGAGGACATGCTTCCATGCTGATGATGCTCATTAAAAAAATAATGTGCTAATTACATTTGTGACTGAACTCCTTGGGGGAGAATTGTATGTCTCCTGCTCTGTTTTACCCTCATTCTGCCATATAGTTCATGTTATAGCAGTCTCTGATGATGACCCAGCACGTGTTGTTTGTTTTAAGAACACTTTCACTGCAGATTTGACAAACTCAGTGAAGGTACCAGTGTGAGATTTCTATAGATAGCTACAGCACTCGATCTATAGATAGCTACAGCACTTGACCCAAGGTTTAAAAATTGGAAGTACCTTCCAAAATCTGAGAGGCACGAGGTGTGGAGCATGCTTTCAGAGGTCTTTAAACAGCAACACTCCAATGCGGAAACTACAGAACCCGAACCTCCAATAAGAAACTCAACCTTCTGCTGGTGGCACCTGACTCAGATGATGAAAACGGACTTGCGTCAGTCCGCACTGCTTTGGACCATTATCGGGAATTGAAAAATACTAATTATTTTGGTTTTTTGCACTGCAAATATTTGATATATTTGTAATCAAAAATAAATATAAACTGAGCACTGTGCTTTTTGTATTCTGTGTTGTAATTGAAATCAATATATTTGAAGATGTAGAAAACATCCAAAATATTTAAATATTATTCTGTTATTAACAGCATGATGAACTGCATGATTTTTTTAATTGCTTGACAGCCCTAATATATATAAAAGGGAAATGCAAAGAATTTCAGAGACTAGGAATCATGAACTGAGCACTGGAATGACACACAAACTCCCTTCCAGAGCCCGCACCCCACACCCCCTCCTGCACCCCAAACCCCTGCCCCAGGCTTAGCCCAGAGCCCCCTTCCACACTCCAATCCCCTCGGCCCCAGCCCAGAGCCCGCACCCGCTCCCACACTCCAACCTGCTATCCCAGCCCAGTGAAAGTGAGTGACAGTAGGCGAAAGCAAGTGACAGAGTTGGGGGGGGGATGGAATGAGCGGAGTGGGGCCTTGGAAAAGGGGCAGGGGTGGAGCAATGCTGTTTTGGTTTGTATGACTGGACAGTTGGCAACCCTATCTGGAGCCCTCTGACCAAACCAAACCCCATTTCCAGCACTACTGCCCCCCCACCCCAGTGCTAAGGATGAATGTTTAAACCAATGTATCTCTGGCATGTCATCCGAGAGCATTTTGAATAATAAACTCTCCAACAGAGACTCTGCGGAAACTTAATTATGGAGTCTGCAGCCATCTCTGAATAATTCTCCTTTTTCCAGGACATTCTTCTCTTCTCCTCTGATGGGATGTCCAGTGACATGTAGCACGTAGCATCCATCTTGAAAGCCATCTTTTATGGCAACCTACTGTGCAGGGGGAGGTTTAAATTCAACTAAGTCAGCTCCTTAACATGAGCTTTGAACTTACTTTGCAATGGTGGAGTGGTCGGGTATTGGGGCGGAAATAGATCAGCCTCATATTGAGATTTTTTTATTTCATTGCACCAATATAACTCAATGAAATTAATCTTCTTCTCATTCTTTGCCCTGATGTGTTCATCAACTGGTCAGCAGCAATCTCCACTCCTTGCTCAAATGACATGACCAAAAGTTGATTTCACAAGTATGTTGCAAACACACGTTTTCTTTTCTTTTCTTTTCTTTTCTTTTCTTTTCTTTTCTTTTCTTTTCTTTTCTTTTCTTTTCTTTTCTTTTCTTTTCTTTAAATTGGAAGGCCTAGCAAATCTGATCCTTTGAATTCCAGTGAGAGCATTTCACACAAGCCTGCAGGCCTAACAGAACTGGACCTGGACTAAATCAGCCACTATTCCAATGATCGAGCTTCTGGACGCAGCTAAGCCAACCTCTTTCCAAAAGAGCCATTGATTTTATATGCCTAACAGGAGAGACTCCATGCCCATTTTTCTGAAGTGCTGAGGATTCAAAACTCCCACTGAAGCAAACCAGAGCAGTTCATGCTCAACATTTATTTATAGCAGGCTACAAGGTTTCCTGAATTGTACACCAACGCTGGAGGTATCCAAATCTGGAGGACATTTTTGGCCAAACGATGTCGATGCCTTTGGTGAAATGAAAAGATAACGAATGGAAGAGCAATTAAAAAATTTAATATTATTCTATTATTAACAGCATGATTAACTGCATGATTTTTTTAATCGCTTGACAGCCCTAATATATATAAAAGGGAAATGCAAAGAATTTCAGAGACTAGGAATCATGAACTGAGCACTGGAATGACATCTGAGACCTTGACATGCATTTTTAAAGTGAAGCTAATTTCAATATTGGAACATCTAATCCTAATAAAAATTTACTACTATTACAGTAATACACCTCTTTGGCCATATAAAATTTAATGAATGATTGTGAAGTGCTTTGAAGTGCTTAGATCAGAGGAAGCCTGAGAAAATCCATCATGAAAGTTACAAGTATACCTGTTTGACATGGAGGTAAACGGAGGCACATTCAGGTGAAGATCACACAGGGAGTGAGTGATTGGCAGGATCAGAAATAAACCCCAATAGTTGGGACTACTCATGCCAAACACTAACCTGTATCTCCTAAACCCTACTGGACACATATGTCATGGCTTCCAAATACATCACTAACTGGAGAGTAACTCCTACAGAGGCCCATTCTGGATTTTTGTTCTGTTGATTTTTTGGGGAACTTCTTAGGTGAAACATCTTCTAATCCAAGTGAGAACAATGATCAACCATCGAGAGTCTTCCAATGCACTTTAACTCCCTTTATTTGAAGGTGTTGGCTCAGTGGTGGGTATTTACACTTGAGCAGATTTAAATGGTCTGGTACCAAAATTTTTCCCATTTGAATTCCATATTGAGATTTTTATTCCTATTCTGCAGATGAACAAGCTTGAAATGTACACATTTGTAATTCCTTAGGACCATTATTATCCTCTTGTACTGAGAAGGCAATGTTAAAGAGAGAACCTACCCTGTGCCTTGTTACACAAACCTGAAAGAATTTGTCTCCACTGCTTTATTCTGACCCATTAGAGAGATGTGATTCCAAGGAAAGACAAAGGACTACAAACGGGGCACTTGGTGACTTCATCCCAATGGGTGCTATGACTTTAAGCAAGTTTTTGATGCTTGAATTATATACTGAGATTTCTAATGCTACCACACTCATGGAAAAGAGAAATTGACAGACTTGTAATTCCTTAGGAGAAGTATTATCCTCACATATAATGACAGTGAAAGTGGATCAAAACATTAGCCAGCTTTTTACTGTTGATGCTGAGATCCAAGGATGCAAACATTTTGTAACCAGACATGTTATTAACTTTGTCTTGTAACACAGTGCAACAGGGATCAACCTAGAGCTCAGCCTAGAGCTCAGCCTGTGGTAGGAAGAGTCAAAAGGATTGGGTTGTATTTTTGTTTCTGCAACTGACCCCCATGTGACATTCACCTCAGCGTGTCTCTGTTTCTAGGCCGATCAAACAGAGAGAGTCAGGGTGTGAAGGCTGGAAGTTCTTCAGCGACCTCAGAACTCCAGAGTTCAAAGCCCCTCACAAACACTCACTGGTGTTTCACACATGCACAGGGTTGTCATCATCATCATCATGTTCCTATTACGCCTCTGGCATTTAGAGCAGTGACAAAGCTCCTTCACTCCTGTCTGCTTCTCGCAAGTCTTTCAGTGGTTCCCCAGCTTTGCCCCAGGTTTTTCAGCTCAGCTTCCACAGCTCTTCACCATGTTGTTTTTGGTCGGCCTCTTTTTCACTTGCCTTCAGGTGTCCATCTTACTGCAACTCTGGTGATGGAATCAGTTTCCATCCAAAGCACATGGCTGATCCATCTCCAACGCCTCCTGGCTATGATGGTGCACAGATCCTCTTGGCTGCACTGTGTCAATAGATCTTGGTTTGCAAAGGGTTGTATTCTTGGAATATTAATAAATTGTTGTTGGGATTAGACACCTCTGCACTGAGTCAGACAGTCACTTTAAACAAAATGGAGGCCAAGCTCTGGTGTCGTTAAGTTAACGAGGTCGTAACGTAAAGCCACACAATCTGGGTCTGTTTCATTTTCATTCGAATGTAATTTTGCATTTGTTTTTTTTTTTTAAACATTTTTATTGGAAAATGAAGGTGCCCCCTTGGTGTCAATCAGCAGAGTTGCTTCAACTTCACAGAGGTTCAGGGCCCCATCATCAAAGGAAGACTCCTCCAACTCATTCCCTGGACATGGAACCCCACTCCCCCTTGTGGATATCTGTTACACTCTAAACAGCATGCTGGTTCTGGCAGGAATGTTTTGTGCAGCATGCCCTATGGCTGGTCAAAGTTAATGTCAAATCGCATCCCACAGCCATCTCCTCCTTCCTCAAGAATGTGTGATTTTCATCTCTCCTCCACTCCTTGCTGGGCTCCATCAGCTGCGTTGTCTCAGAAGACGTCCTTTTCTTGGCTGCTCCTGGATGGAGAGATCCTGACATAAAAGAACACTGCTTCCTTTCGCTCTCCGCCATCCCGCTCCTTGACCCCTGAGCAAATCTGATCTAGGCAACCCTTTGAGACGGCATTGGTGACCCAAGTGGAGGTCCAACTGTAGGTCACCTTTTGCTCACCATATGATGATATTGACCCATGGTCAGAGGGCCATCACAAAGGCCCATGCTCCACTTAAGTCCCTGTTAAGACCTAGTTGTAAGTTAAGCATGGGACTAAAGTTGTCTATAGGCATCGTCCCATCCCCCTGCCAAAGGGTGAATTTCAGGCTTAAGGTCCTGACAGGAAACACACTGGTGGCAATGGAATGATGCTCATTGACTTCAAAGGGAATTGGTTCTCACCCACTGGGAATGGAGGTGGTGAGAATGCAGAAAAATGGCTCCCTGCTTCCTGGCCAGTTTAGAATAAACTGCCCAATGTCCATAACCACAACCAGCATGAATTGGAAGGCTCAAATTGGATTCCTTTCATGACAGCCAGTTGTCCTACTGATGTCGCTCAGAATCACCTTGACATTCATTATAATCGCAGCACCAATAAAGTCAGTGGAATGACATGAGAAATGTAGTTGGTCCATGCCATTTAAAGATGAAAGAAAGATGAAGAGTGCAACGTGCATGTCACGCCCTGTGAGGCTGAGATTAGCCCAATCATCACAACCCCTGAGGAAAACAGCTCCATCCAAAGGAGGATTTTGCAAGGCAATCAAGTTTGTTTGGTAACTAATTAGGACCGCCTCCACAAACGGCATTGCAGATCCTCCAGGCAGTCCTAGGAACAGTATAAAAGTGCTCACCACTCAGACCTCTTCTAAACACTTCTCCGGACTTCATCTCCTTGGTGAACTGGGTAAGTCCAATTCAACTCAATGGCTTTTGAACTCTATAAATGTGACAGTAGGGGCTATTTCCATTTAAGATGGAACCTTTCATGTACTCCCTGAGATATTTATTAGGATCAGGGTGTTCTCTCCTAATTATTTTGTGTAGTAATTCAGTTACAGGAGCTCGTGGATTCATGATTTTAAGCTAATAGGGGAATTTTAGGAGCAACATGTGCAATTGGGAAACACATTTCCTATTAATTGGAAATAGATTTAGGGCATTGAAATCTTTTCAGTAACTTTAGAAAGTCATTTAGCCATTTTTCACTTAGCTGTATTAGGAAGAAACTTTCCCAGGTTAGTCCAGAAAGGGCCAAACCAGTGGTGTTTTACTTTCACCTGAAGCAGCTGTTACTCCTCACTCTTCGAGACAGGAGAATGGATGAAGTTGACAAGTGGTGAGATCCAGCCTAGCAATTCCTATGTTCTTCTGAGCAGAAATACCCATTGAAGGTGCTTCTCCTCAGATGGTGTAATTTAGTGTCGCTTCATGAAAGTCAGTGGACCTGAACGCCAGCTGAGGAGCTTGTCCTTGGTGATTTGTTTGGAGAAAAGTAAAGTTTTCTCTTTATTCATCAGCAAATTTTGGTGACTTCCAAGGTTTGGAAAACCAGAGAACTATACGGTGAAACCAGACTCAACTGGTTTGCATGCAGAGGTTAAATCCTCCAATGACAGGAAGTGATTACCATGATCCCAGACATGGTTTTTTTGAGAAATGTCTAAAATGGACACAGAATCCCAGGTGCCCAGCATAGAAATAGTGACACTTGTTCCAGTCGGTGTTTTTCAGACAAAGCCATTGAGAGGGGCTCTAGGGGGTCGGTTGGGAGGGAAGTTTAGTGCGAGTGGACAGGAAGTGTAGAAAGAGGATATAGGAAGAAATACATGGCCATGAACACAGGGACTAAGGCCCCTCTTTCTTTCTCTCTTGAGCCACACTGAGCTTTGAAGCCTTTCTTCCACCAGCCCTTCTAACTTCTCTTTACTCTAATTCCTGTTGTGTGTTTCAGGTTTACTTCCTTCCCAGAAAGATGACTTTCTCAGGCCTCTGCTATCCAGAATGCGGGGTGGCCCGGCCCAGTCCAGTCACTGGCAGCTGCAATGAGCCATGCGTTAGGCAATGCCCTGACTCTGAAGTGCTGATCAGACCCTCCCCGGTTGTCGTGACCCTCCCAGGACCAATTCTCAGCAATTTCCCTCAGCAGAGCGGAGTGGGAGCCGTAGGAGCACCTGTGGTTGAACCCGGTTTTGGGGGCTCATTGGGTCACGGGGGATTGTACGGCTATGGAGGCCATTATGGAGGATTGTATGGTTTAGGGGGATATGGTGGTTACGGCGGCCGTTACGGTTATGGGGGATTGGGTGGTTATGGTTCTGGGGGATTATGTGGTTCTGGGGTATCTTGCCATAGGTACCTCAGTGGAAGCTGTGGGCCATGCTAAACCCAGCAGGAACCCATCCGTGGATGAAGGAAGAACCAGGAATTGAACAGCAAGATACAGATTCACCCCTGACCTTTTGGGCATGGCTTTCAGAAGTGCTGTGCAAACAGACCTCCAGTTGAGCTCAGTGGGAGCTGTGTTTGCTCAGCACCTTGGTCTGATAGCCCTGCTGCATTTCTAATGTTACACTTTAGGACTCTTTCAAGGCTTTGCCAGTGGAGTGCTGATTTTCGTTTTCACATATGGACTCATTCTGAATAACACACAGGCTGTTTACAGTAACTCCACAGTTTAAAGGAAATAGGGGCCTTAAGACAGGCATCAGTTACATTTATTATCATTTGAAGTCCCTTGAGCAAGGGAAAAAGAGACCTTGCTGTGAAGGAGAATTAGACCCTGTCTGTTCTATCCTTTCCATCAATACGTATCTTTAGTGTTTCGCTTTGACCTTCTCTGCGGCAGACATTTAACTGAGAAGCTGTGTAGTCCTCTGCTTCTGTTTTGCTTTGTCTCACTTCCCACTGACTGAGGGAATAAAAGTAACTGAAAATGGTTGTGAAGGGAACTTGTTTGTCCAGCTCTGCAGCTGCAACAACAAAAAAGCACATCTTGTGTGAAATACTTCCCATTTAGGTGGGTTTTCGGTTGCAGCCCTTCTTGAAAAACTGAAAATACGTTCCTTCTGTTCACATATTTTTCCTGTAACTGTGTACTGCCAATGTCACTCACATTAAAAACGCTGATGCATCGTTATATCCGTCTTCTGGTTCTCCTTGTTCCTCCCTCCTTCTTTAAACATTTCCCTAGGCAAAATTCATCCCTGAAGAGCCAGCAGCATCAGGCATTTCACAAGATGTGACTTTTTGAAGCCCTGAAGTGATAGGAGAATTCAGCCCTTGAAGTAGTTTACAGCATTATGTTGGGTTTCCGTACTGGGATGGAGTTCCACCTTGCATTACCTGTTTTAACAAAGTAAAGTTAACTCTACCCCAAACTCCTGGAATAGCAGAGCAACTTTCAGGACAGGAAGCCTTTCCTTCTACAGCACTTTGAATGTCTGGCTCTTCACTAGAAAGCTCTTCCCAATGTGCACTTCACAAATCACCCTCCCTGTTCTATGGAGCTTCCCTTCCCCGGGGTTTGGGTGTTTCAGCAGGGATTATTCATAAAGACGAATGCTGGGAAAACTTTACTAACCTCATTATTTGTTATGGGTACTTTATCTGGAGCTCTCAGACCAAATCAAATCTCATTTCCATCACCACTGCTCCTCCAGATGCTAAGGATGAATGTTTCAATGAATGTATCTCTGGCATGTCATTTGAGAGCATTTTCAATAATAAACTCTCCAACAGACACACAGCGGAAACATAATTATGGAGTCAGCAGCCCTTTTTTAGAATAATTCTCCTTTTTCCAGGACATTCTTCTCTTCTCCTCTGATGGGACATCCAGTGACATGTAGCACGTAGCATCCATCTCGGAAGCAGTCTTTTATGACAACCTAATGAGAGGTGTAAATTCAAGCAGCTCTCCTCCTTGACACCAACTTTGCACTCACTTTGCAATGCTGGAGATGAGCTGTCAAGGTTCCTTCCCCACTCTGAACTCTAGGGTACAGATGTGGAGACCTGCATGAAAGCCTCCTAAGCTTACTTTTACCAGCTTAGGTTAAAACTTCCCCAAGGTACAAACTATTTTACCTTTTTGCCCTTGGACTTTCGCTGCCACCACCAAATGTCTAACTGGGATATAATTTAGAAAGAGTCCATTTGGAAACGTCTTTCCCCCCCAAAATCCTCCCAAAACCTTGCACCCCCCTTCCTGGGGAAGGTTTGATAAAAATCCTCACCAATTTGCATAGGTGACCACAGACCCAAACCCTTGGATCTTAAGAACAATGAAAAAGCATTCAGTTTCTTAAAAGAAAAATGTTAATAGAAGAAAAATAGTAAAAAGAATCACCTCTGTAAAATCAGGATGGTAAATACTTTACAGGGTAATCAGATTCAAAACCTAGAGAATCCCTCTAGGCAAAACCTTAAGTTACAAAAAGACACAAAAACAGGAATATCCATTCAATTCAGCACAGCTTATTTTCCCAGCCATTTAAAGAAATCAGAATCTAACGAATCTCTAGCTAGATTACTTACGAAGTTCTAAGACTCCATTCCTGTTCTGTCCCTGGCAAAAGCATCATAGAGACATAGAGCGAGGCTTTGTTTCTCCTTCCCCCCAGCTTTTGAAAGTATCTTGTCTCCTCATTGGTCATTTTGGTCAGGTGCCAGCAAGGTTATCCTAGCTTCTTAACCCTTTACAGGTGAAAGGGTTTTTCCTCTAGCCAGGAGGGATTTTAAAGGTGTTTACCCTTCCGTTTATATTTATGACATGAGCTGACAAGATTTAGGGCAATGGGGCAAAAATAGTTCAGCTTCACATTGAGATTTTGGATTTCATTGCACCAAGAAAACTTAGTTCAATTCATCTTCCTCTGACTCTTTGCCCACATGTGTTCATCTACTGGCCAACAGCAACATCTACTCCTTGGTGAAATGACAGGACCAAAAGTTGATTTCACAAGGATGTTACAAACACAACTGACTGCCTCATTTCTGCCCACCTCAGTTCTGCCCAGATAGACAAACTAAACTACACCAAAGTCATCTACAGGAGTCATGAAAGACAATGGAGGAAATAATTAAGGAATCAATTTCCAGACACCTAGAAGATAATAAGGTGATAAATAACAGCATGGATATATCAAAAACAAAATCTGTGAAACAACCTAATAGATTTCTTTTACAGGATAACAAGCCTTGTGGATAGTGGGCAAGCAGTAGATGTGGTCTATCTTAATTTTCAGTAAGGCTTTTGATACTTTCTTGCCTGACCTTCTCATAAACAAACTAGGAAAATACATCTTAGTTGGTGCTAGGATAAGGTGGGTGCATAACTGGTTGAAAAACCATTCCCAGAGAGTATTTAGCAGGGGTCTACACTCCAACTGGAAGGGCATATCAAGTTGCGTCCCACAGGGATCAGTTCTGGGTCTGATTCTGTTCAATGTCTTCATCAATGATTTAGATTATAGCACAGAGAGTACATTTATAAAGTTTGCAGATGATACCTAGCTGGGAGGGGTCTCAAGGATTAAAATTCAAAATGAGCTGGACAAACTTGAGAAATGGTCTGAGGTAAATAGGATGAAATTCAATAAGGACAAATGCAAAGTACTCCCTGAGGAAGGAACAATCAGTTGCACACATACAAAATGGGGAATGACTGCCTAGGAAGGAGTACTGTGGAAAGGAATCTGAGGGTCATAGTGGATCACATGCAAAATGTGAGTCAAGAGTGTAACACTGTTGCAAAGAAAGCAAACATCAATCTGGGATGTATCAGCAGGAATGTTGTAAAGAATACAGAAGTAATGATTCTGTTCTACTCTGAGCAGGTTATGCCTCAGCCGGAATGTTGTATCCAATTCTGGGTGACATGTTTCAGGAAAAATGTGGAGAAATTGGAGTCCAGAGAAGTCCACAGAAGACCAAGAAAACTGATTCAAGGTCTAGAAAACATGACCTATGAGGAAAGATTTAAAAAATTGGGTTTGTTTAGTCTGAAGAGAAGACTGAGAAGGGACATGAAAACATTTTTCAAATACATAAAAGGTTGTTAACAAGAGGAGGGAGAAAAAAAAATCTCCTTAACTGCTGAGGATAGGAGAAAAAGCAGTGGGCTTAAATTGCAGGAAGGAAGGTTTAGGTTGGACAGGAAGACAAACTTCCTAACTGTCAGGATGGTTAAGCACTGGAATAAATTGCCGAGGGAGGTTGTGGAATCTTGGTTATTGGAGATTTTTAAGACCAGGTTAGACAAACTGCTGTCAGAGATTGTACATAAGAACATATGAATGGCCCTACAGGGTCAGACCACTTGTCCATCTAGCCCAGTATCCTGTCTTCTAACAGTGGCCAGTACCAGGTGCCACAGAGGGAATGAACAGAACAGGTAATCATCAAGTGATCCATCCCCTGTACCCCATTCCCAGCTTCTGGCAGACAGAGGCTAGGGACACCATTCCTGCCCTTGCTGGCTAATAGCCATTGATGGACCTATCCTTCATGCATTTATCTAGTTCTTTTTTGAACCCTGTTATGGTCTTGGCCTTCACAACATCCTCTGGCAAGGAGTTCCACAGGGTGACTGTGTGTTGTGTGAAGAAATACTTCCTTCTATTTGTTTTAAACCTGCTGCCTATTAATTTCATTTGGTGACCCCTAGTTCTTGTGTTATGAGAAGTAGTAAACAATACTTCCTTATATACTTTCTCTATACCAGTCATGATTTTATAGACCTCAATCATATCTCCCTTTAGCCATCTCTTTACCAAGCTGAAAAGTCCCAGTTTTATTAATCTCTCCTCATACGGAAGCCATTCCATACCCCTAATTATTTTTGTCGCCCTTTTCTGAACCTTTTCCAATTCCAATATATCTTTTTTGAGATGGGGCGACCATATCTGCACACAGTATTCAAGATGGGGGCGTACCATGGATTTATATAGAGGCAACGTGATATTTTCTTTCCTAATATCTATCCCTTTCTTAATAGCATTCTGTTCACTTTTTTGACTGCCGCTGCACATTGAGTGGATGTTTTCAGAAAACTATCCACATTGATTCCAAGATCTTTCTTGAGTGATAACAGCTAATTTTGACCCCATAATTGTATATGTATAGTTGGGATTATGCTTTCCAATGTGCATTACTTTGCATTTATCAACATTAAATTTCATCTGCCATTTTGTTGCCCAGTCACCCAGTTTTGAGAGATCCTTTTGTATCTCTTTGCAGTCTGCCTGGGTCTTAACTATTTTTATTAATTTTGTATCATCTGCAAATTTTGCCACCTCACTGTATACCCCTTTTTCCAGATCATTTATGAATATGTTGAGTAGGACTTGTCCCAGAATAGACGCCTGTGGGACACCACTATTTACCTCCTCTGTTCTGAAAATTGACCATTTATCCCTACCCTTTGTTTCCTATCTTTTAACCAGTTACCAATCCATGAGAACACCTTCCATCTTATCCTGTGCCAGCTTACTTTGCATAAGAGCCTTTGGTGAGGGACCTTTCCAAAGGCTTTCTGAAAATCTAAGTACACTATATCCGCTAGATCCCCTTGGTCCACATGCATGTTGAATTCTAGTAGATTGGTGAGTCATGATTTCCCTTTACTAAAACCATGTTGACTCTTCCTCAAGAAATTATATTCATCTATATGTCTGACAATATTGTTCTTTATTATAGTTTCAACCAGTTTGCCCGGTACTGAAGTCAGGCTTACTGGCCTGTAATTGCTGGGATCATCTCTGGAGCCCTTTTAAAAATCGGCATCACATTAGTTATCTTCCAGTCATCTGGTACAGAAGCTGATTTAATTGATAGGTTACAGACAACAGTTAGTAGTTCTGCAATTTCACATTTGAGTTCCTTCAGAACTCTTGGGTGATACCATCTGTTCCTGGTGACTTACTGCTGTTTAATTTATCAATTTGTTCCAAACCTCCTCTAATGACACCTCAGTCTGGGACAATTCCTCAGATCTGTCACCTAAAAAGAATGTCTCAGATTTGGGAATCTCCCTCACATCCTCAACCATGAAGACCAATGCAAAGAATTTATTTAGTTTCTCCGCAATGGCCTTATCATCTTTGAGTGCTCCTTTAGCACCTTGATTGTCCAGTGGCCCCACTGGTTGGTTAGCAGGCTTCCTGCTTCTGATGTACTTAAAAAAAAATTTCCTTTTACTTTTTGAGTCTTTGGCTAGCTGTTCTTCAAATTCTTTTTTGGCCTTCCTAATTGTATTTTTACACTTCATTTGCCAGTGTTTATGCTCTTTCTATTTTCCTCACCAGGATTTAACTTCTACTTTTTAAAGGATGCCTTTTTGTCTCTCACTGCTTCTTTTACTTTGTTGTTTAGATACGATGGCTCTTTTTGTGGTTCTCTTACTATGTTTTTTAATTTGGGGTTTACATTTAAGTTGAGCCTCTATTACGGTGTCTTTAAAAAGTTTCCGCGCAGCTTGCAGGGATTTCACTTTCAGCGCTGTACCCTTTAATTTCTGTTTCACTAACCTCCTCATTTTTGTGTAATTCCCCTTTCTGAAATTAAATGCTACAGTTTTGGGCCACTGTGGTGTTTTTCCTGCCACAGAGATATTACATTTAATTATATTATTGTCACTATTACCAAGCAGTCCAGCTATATTCACCTCTTGGGCCAGATCCTGTGCTCCACGTAGGACTAAATCAAGAATTGCCTCTCCTCTGGTGGGTTCCAGGTCCAGCTGCTGCAAGAAGCAGTCATTTAAGGTGTCAAGAAACTTTATCTCTGCATCCCTTCCTGAGGTGATATGTATCCAGTCAATATGGGGATAATTGAATTCTCCCATTATTATTATTGAGTTTTTTATATTAATAGCTTCTCTAATCTCCCTGAGCATTTCACAGTCACTATCAGCATCCTGGTCAGGTGGTCACTAATATCTCCCTAATGCTATATTCTTATTATTAGAGCATGGAATTTCTATCCATACAGATTCTATGGTACAGTTTGATTCATTTACGATTTTTACTTCATTTGATTCTACTCTTTCTTTCACATATAATGCCACTCCCTCACCAGCATGACCTATTCTGTCCTTCCGACGTATTTTGTACCCTGGTATTACTGTATCCCACTGATTATCCTCATTCCACCAAATTTCTGTGATGTCCATTGTATCAATATCCTCATTTAATACAAGGCACTCTAGTTCACCCATTTTATTATTTAGACTTCTGGCATTGGTATAGAAGCACTTTAAAAACTTGTCTCCTTTTAGCTGTCTGCCATTACACGATGTAATTGAATGGGACTCTTTTTTAACTGACTTTCTGATCAGACCCTGCCTGTATTTAATCATTTTCCATCCTCTCGTCCTCACTAGGACATAGAGATTCCCTATCAATAGATCCTCCCCTAAGGGATGTCTCTGTCCGAACCAGGTGCTCCTCTGCACCTGTTGGCTTTGCCCCAGCCCTTAGTTTAAAAACTGTTCTACGCCCTTTTTAATGTTAAGTGCCAGCATATAGATAATATATCATATAGATAATACTTAGTCCTTCTGGCCATGGGTTTGAATTAAGAGCTATACTGCTCTAGTTTTCTCTATCAGACTATGCTTATGGACCGCTCCTTGGAACGGAAGAACATAGGCATTGCTACAGAAGATCAGGCTTCTCTCCCATCATGGTCAGTAACAGAGGCTTCATAGGGAAATACAAGAAACCCAGCAGAACGCAAGTATGGGATCACCTGCCCATAGAGGAACTTTTTTCTCTATCACCGGTCAATCAGATCTATCTCCATTATTGGATGATACTGTGAAGCATAAGATTTTATATCCTTGCCAAACTTGAAGAAATGCAGGAAATCCATCTAAGTCTCCATTTGCTCCAGAGTGCTACAAGCACCATTCTCTATGCGTCACCAACAGACACGTCTCAACTCATCCCTCTCCTTTGAGATACATCAGGATCAATAACGAATTTAAAGCTGCAGCATTAAAGACCTGACCTGCAGAGGAATAAACCTTTTGCCATTAAGCAATGAGCCTTTCACCGCCAGATCACAAGCTTCATAGAGAACAAATGCCTGAATATCGCCAAGGTTCCTCTCTAAAATACCTACTTAGTACATTTTTCCTTTTTAAATTGGAAGACCTAGCAACTCTGATCCTTTCAATTCCAGTGAGAGCATTTCATGCAGGACACCAGACCTAACAGAACTGGACATGGGCTAAATGAGCCACTCTTCCAAGTATCGTACTTCTAGACACAGCAATGCCAACCTCTTTCCAAAGAAGCCGTTGATTTTATATGCCTGGCAGGAGAGGCTGCAGGCCCCTTTTTATGAAGTGTTGAGTTCTCAAAACTCCCACTGAACTAACGGGAGCTGTTCACGCTCAACATTTTTGATAACAGGCCACAAGCTTTCCTGAGTTGTGCTCCAACACTGGAGGTATCCAGAACTGGTGAAACGATGAGGAAGCCTTTGGTGATATTAAAAGATAATGAATGAAATAGCAATTAAACCAGAAGACCAATAGTATGAGGTAGTTTATATTTGAATTGAAAATAAAAGGGAGTGGAAAATTGTCAAAACAAAGAAGGAAAGCAGAGTAGCAAGACTATATTTCTATGGTTTCATGAAGACTGTATCCTATCCCCAGCTCCAAAGTGGTGCATTTCTCACACAGTTCTCTTACTTCTTTTTTGCAGCTGTAAAGTTTGACACTCAGGTTTGTTTCCCCCCATTTTTAATTACTTGTTTCACCCTGATCAGTCTCAACTAAGGCAAAACACAATAAAAGCAGAAGATCAAAAACCTTCTCCATTATGTAGCTGCTGTTAGAAAGTTAAAAGGCAGACAGAAAGGGTCCATATTCATGGATAGGAGATAACCTAGCCAAATTCTCAATGACACTAAAGTATTTTGACACTGCTCTGGCATGGAAAAGAGGCATTCAAGTCAATGTAGACGTAGGCACATCCACCTTATGGCCCCTGCTCCATTTTCACTTTACAGCAAGGTGTAATACGCATCGTGTAGTTGAGAATCAGGCTCACTGGGTTGATAATGGAGGAAGCTCATAGCCAGGAAGGCATTAGACAAAACCCAACAAGTGTAACATGGGAAACATGAGCAAAGGTTGCAGAGGTGCCGATGAAATGCAGCTCTCTAATTATTTCACACTCAGTTTGGTGTCCTCTACAGTTCTCAAAGTCAGACCTATGCACTTAGACATCAATCTGTATTGTGCCATTCATTTCCTGGTTCTGCCTTTTCCCAGGGATATGCCTGCTGGGTTTAACATGGCCCACAGTTTCCATTAAGATACTGATGGCCCCATTGGCATCCCCCCAACTCTGGTATTCTCCCAACATCATATCGACCCCTGTGACCATATAATCCTCCAAAATCATATGAGCCCCCATAATCATATAACCTCCCATAACCACAGGGACCCACATAACCATATAATCAGTCATAATGTTATAAGCCTTTATCACTGCCTCTGATGTGAGCTGCTCCTGAGGATCCCACACTGCTTTCCTGAAGGAAAGAGCTTAGAATGGCTCCTGGGAAGGTCATGGCAGCCGGTGGGGGTTGGATCAGCATTGTGGAGTCAGGGCATTGCCTTAAGGGTGACTTGTTGCAGCTGTCATGCATGTTTTGTGGCATTTCACTCCACACATTTGTGAAGCAAGACATCTTTCTGCAGTGGAGATAAATTTGAAAGATATAGCAGGCAAGGCAGTAAACTTAAGGTACATGGGTCGGTGAAATGAAAATTTTAATGACAATCTCCTATTGCAAGTCAGGTCATGAGAAAGAAAGAAAGAAAGAAAGAAAGAAAGAAAGAAAGAAAGAAAGAAAGAAAGAAAGAAAGAAAGAAAGAAAGAAAGAGGAAGGAAGGGACCTAACCAGCTCTTTTAAATACTTGTTATTCGTTTTGTGCTAAAAATATACTGTCTTTAAGAAGTATAAAGAATGTGACAGACCCAGACAAGTGGGGTACAGGAGTCTGGTGGAAGACAAATATACTGGCCACTGGATGAATAGTTTTCTGTTCCCTGAGTGACCAGAGCAGGGGCTGCCCTAGAGCAATCAGGAACCTGCTAGAACCAATTAAGACAGGCAAGCTAATTAAGACACCTGAAGCCAAATAAGAACATACTAGAATCAATTACGGCCGGCAGACTAATCAGGACACCTGGTTTAAAAAGGACCTCCCGTCAGTTAGTGGAGGGCTTGCAAGGAGCAGGAAGCGAGAAGGCGTGCTGCTGGAGGACAAGTGTGGTCAGGGTTCAAGAGGAAAACAAAACATTCCACTGGCTTCACCGGAGATACACTAAGTTAGGCCAGACTGAGGATCTGCCCCTAGAATTACTCCTGTGTATGAGAAGGTAGCAACTGCCAGGCTGGAAGAGACGAGTGTCCCATCTAATGCCGTATCCTGTCTCAATGAGTGTCACACACCAGCTCCTTCAGGAGAAAGCAGAGGAACAATGAATTAGTCCTTTATGGAGGAAACTTAAGGAGTTTCTTCTAAAATCCTGAATTAAAAATTGGGGGTGAGATTTTTCAGAGCTCCCTAAGGGATCTGAATGCCCAAATTCCAACTAAAATCAATAGTCCCTAATGCATGTCTTGCTCTGAAAATCCAAGCATTGATTTCTGAAGCATGAAGAAACCAATGTCTGCAACTTGATAATGGAAAAAACTTTGAAAAACCCCAAACCCTTCCCACTGTTATGAATCACAGACTGTCTGTGCAAGATTCAGTCCTAAATTTAAAGGATCCCTAGCACATTGTCAGAACGGTTAGGGAGAGAACGAGTGGAACAGGACTTTTTTAGTTCACACAGGAGAATAAGTGAAAGTGGTTAGAAGACCCCTGAGTCCTGAGTGTTTTTTGACAGTTTTTTAGAGTGCCTGGAGGGCTTGAGAGGCCCTTTCTTCCTGAAGGTCTAATTAGTTCCAAACCAAATTTAGATAAATCCTTCAATTGATTTAATATTTTTCCTCTGTTTTTGACAGCCAGTTTGTTCTTACCTCCACATGGTCTGATGTGCACATTACATCCTGCAGCTCTTTCCTCTGCAAACTTGAGCTACAGGAGAATTCCCAGTAACCGTCCTCTTTCTAGGGCTCACCACACATCGTTGTGCTGTTCTGATTCTGTCAATTAGAGGGCAATGCTCTCTCTATGGTCTGTATCATACACACACACACTCTAGCTAGTTCATTACAGACAGTATATATTTATATGCAGACGTGGTTACGATAACCACATCCCCATTTCTGTAGGGAAATTAAACACAAGAACAAACACCAGGCGTGGCACAAACCACCCTGGGGGGTTCTGGGGAGGGAGGACCTGCTCTGGCTCTCTAAGTGGTGGGGTTACATAGGCCCAGATGTTAGAGAGCAGACAGCTCTGTCTGTAGCGTTGTTTGAGTCTAAGTTGTAAATATCACAAGTGAGTGAACTCCCACCCCTTCCCTGGGAGACAATTCACCACTCCCATAGATTCATAGATATGAAGGCCAGGAGAGACCATTCTGATGACCCAGCCTGATCTCCCACCTAACACATACGAGGAAACCTCATGCAGTTGTTTTTGCATCATGCCCACAACTCCTGATTGAGCTAGTGCATATCCTTTAGAAAGGCAGCCAGGCTCGACCCACCACGTCCCTAGCTCAGCTGTTCCAATGGTTAATTACCTTCACTGTGAAAACATGTGTAATGATGCTGGTTCTGGTGGGACACAACTGAGAGTGCCAATTCAGGACAAACTGCTTAAAGCAGAGCAGTTACAGCCAAAGGCTGGGGTTTCTGTGCACACCAAGGCAAACCAAACCAGCAAAACAGAGAGGACTTTGGTCTCACCCCACTGGCTAACCACAAGTCACACAAGCAATTCCCTCAGACACTCCAGTTCCCCAGTATCACCACCAGGGCCACTCGTTATGGGGACAAATGGTTATGAAAACCAATACCCCAATAAAAAAAGAGGTTCTCTCGATCTCAAAGGACCAACCCCCAGACCCTGGTCAATATACAAATCAGATCTTACCCACAAATCACGCTGTTGCCAATCCTTTAGAATCCAAAAGCTAAAGGTGTATTCATAAAAGGAAAAAGATACAGATGAGAGCTAGAATTGGTTAAATGGAATCAATGACATACAGTGATGGCCAAGTTCTTGGCTCAGGCTTGCAGCAGTGATGGAATAAACTGCAGGTTCAAATCAAGTCTCTGGAGAACATCCCCAGCTGGGAAGGGTCTTTCAGTCCTTGGTAAAAAGCTTCAGTATAGCGAAGTCCCTCCAGAGGTCAGAAGCAGGACTGAAGACAAGATGGAGGAGCTGCTGCAGCTTTTTACAGTCTCTTGCCATGTGATCTCTCTTTCCTTGTCCCAAAGACAAGCTGCCCCTCACACACCCTGGAAAAACATCAGAGTTCTGTCCATAGGCACCTCCCTGCATACCTTGCTGAGTCCCAAAGTGCGTCAGCCTTCTCTCAATGGGTCAATTGTATCGCTGATGGTCCTTAATGTGCCATCAAGCAGGCTAAGCAGAGATGACGCCAACTTGTCTGGTATGTCACCCAGAAGCACAGCATAAGTTTGAAATACAGACAGTATAGAGCCAATATTCTTAACTTTAGCGACAAAAATGATACACACATACAGATAGCATAATCATAACCAGCAAACCCTAACCTTGTCTTAGACACCTCATTTGAACCCCTTTATATAAGATTTGGTGTCACTACAGGACCTTGGTTGCAACAATGTTCTGTACGGTCTCAGTTCAAGTCAATAACATCACAACATGGCACCCAATTTCTAGTCTGAATTTGTCTGCCTTCAGGTTTTGCTTTTATCTGCCAGCTTAAAGAAATGTCGGCAATCAGAAATCTCTTCGCCATGTGAGAACATGCAGACCATGGTCAAGTCCCTCTTAACCAACCCTCGGATAAGTTAAAGAGAACGAGTTTCCTTAGTCTCTCCCTATAAAACAGGTTATCCAATGCTCAGATCCTTTTCCTGGCTCTTTACTGAACCTTCTCCAATTTTTCCAACACCTTTTTTGAAGTGTGGACACCACAACTGAACACAACATACACTAATGTAGGGAAGCCATGACTATACCTGGCTATGGGTCAGCTCCCTACCTTCTCTGCCGAGGGCAACACGAGTCCTCCCATCATAGCCTACACAGGCTTCGCAGTCCCTCTGCCGGTTAGCAACAGGCCCACCTCAACCCCGGAGCCCTCCGAGAGGCTCCCTGGAGCATCCAGCCCTGCTTCACTGGACACTCGTATGTTTCACTGATCCCGAGGGAACAGCCCAGCCCACCTTACCAGCTCTACCTGACATCACAGGATCGATTCACACACAGCCCTTAGGCATGTTTAGAGTGCAAACAAGCAGAGTTTATTTAACAAAGAGAGTCAAATGGTAGCAAATAGGAATACTGGAAACCAATGATTACATAACAGCTAAAAGCAGAACCCGCATTGTAAACCCGGGACATATGTAACTAACGCTCACCCAGAGTCCTTGCAGTGTTCTGCAGCCAGGCCTAGCTGTGCTCTGTTTTTCATGAGGGAAGCGACGCTATCAGCTTGTCTCCTCGGTGAAGGATGCCGGGGAAGAGTGGTAACATCTGCCCCCCAGGGATGCTCCAACGCTCCATGGTCTTTACTCATAAACAGGGTGCTGCCCAGCTGGTTGCTGGGTTTTTTTCCTGTGTGCCTCTTTCTTGTCAATTTCACAAGCTCTTGATTAGCATTCCGCTCAGTCTGTGGACAGGCCTGCTTTCTGAAGCGGACAGTACCCAATACACACAAAACCAGCTTGAGAGTGACAGAGGCAGGTCTCTTCCCTCCTGCCTGACAGGAGCAAGTTCATCCCCTTGCATGACCTGCCTTAACTCCCAGACCTTAAGCATATGATTTCCAGTAGAGATACATCATTATCTGTGTAATGATCAGATAATTAAACATAATCTGTCCATACGCTTTACAATGATTGTGATGACCAGCGGGCTCTTGGCTCTGGGCAGAGCCCTCACATGCCACCCTTTGTAAACTTAACCTGTATGCGTCTGACCCAGGGTATCCCTGTAAAACGCCAGCAATTCTGTGCCTCCTGTGGGTCCTGGCTCACACCTCACCCCGTGCCCTGACTCTGTGGACTCTTCCACTGGCTAATCCGTATGTGTCAGCTTGGAACCCTCCTGTCCGGACACTGCATCTGCCACCACATTCTCTTTGCCTTTAATATGGACAATTTCCATATCACATTCCTGCAGTGCTGTGCTCCAGGGCATCCCTCTGGTACATTTTTTCCTCTGTAGCTTTGCACGGAGTGTGTAATCTTGGCAGTTCAACCTGGCAAGGAAAATACCTCTTTGTGGTGCTTTGAAAGGGCCAGCATTTCCTACTTTGGGGGTAGATTTTAACCAGCCCTGAACTCAGTGCTTTCTAGGGGATTCTCTGCCCTGCTCTCCCTGACCAACTCCAAGGTTTCGTCACCAGCAGAACTGTCAAGGTTCCTTCCCCACTCTGAACTCTAGGGTACAGACATGGGGACCTGCATGAAAACCTCCTAAGCTTACTTTTACCAGCTTAGGTTAAAACTTCCCCAAGGTACAAACTATTTTACCCTTTGCCCTTGGACTTCCACTGCCACCACCAAACATTTATCCGGGTTTATTTTATTAGGAAAGTGTTGTTTGGAAACGTCTTTCCCCCTAAAATCCTCCCAACCCTTGCACCCTACTTCCTGGGGAAGGTTTGGTAAAAATCCTCACCAATTTGCATAGGTGACCACAGACCCAAGTCCTTGGATCTTAGAAAAATGAAAAAAGCATTCAGTTTGTTGCCGGCACCCAGTGCCGAGAGGCTAAACAACAGCTTGAGTTGGTTCGTTACCCGGTGTGCTGCACCCAATAATCACAACGGGGTGGAGAAGCAGAAAAGTTTATTTGAAGCTTCAAAAAGGTAGAGGGAGATTTGAATCTCAAATCCTGTACAACAGAGCAGGAAGTTACACAGGCTTTTATACATCCTTTTTCCCAGCATACTTATCCAATAGCAAGCTGCTCCAAGTATCCATATAGCCAGCCAATCCAGTTCCCAGCTAGTTCCCTGATTCTCTGTATCATTTGTTAAACTATACATAAAGCTGCTTTATTCAGCATTGTTCTTCCATATCTCCCCTGTTTGGCCTTGCTTAGTTTCAGGCAGTCTGACTCTGCAACATATTGTTGCAGATTCTCAGCATAACTGCTGTGTGTGCCTCCAGGCGGGGGGGCCAAGGACACTTGGGCCTAGTACGCAGAGCTGCTGTGAGTGCCTCCAGGCAGGAGGGGGGGCCAAGGACACCGGGCCCTAGTGCGAGGGGGCTTCATCGACACTCGTGGTCTTCCATCCCCTCGAGTTACCTAGTGGCCATGCCCCAGTGTCCCCAACAAGTTCTTGAAAAGAAATATTTTAATAGAAGAAACAGTAAAAAAGAATCACCTCTCTAAAATCAGGATGGTAAATACCTTACAGGGTAATCAGATACAAAACATAGAGAATCCCTCTAGGCAAAACCTTAAGTTACAAAAAGACACACAGACAGGAATATTCATTCTATTCAGCACAGCTTAATTTCTCAGTCATTTAAAGAAATCATAATCTAACACATACCTAGCTAGATTACTTACTAAGTTCTAAGACTCCATTCCTGTTCTGTCCCTTGCAAAAGCATCACACAGACAAACTCTTTGTTTTTTCCTCCCCCCAGCTTTTTAAAGTATCTTGTCTCCTCATTGGTCATTTTGGTCAGGTGCCAGCGAGGTTATCCTAGCTTCTTAACCCTTTACAGGTGAGAGAATTTTTCCTCTGGCAGGAGGGATTTTAAAGGGGTTTACCCTTCCCTTTATATTTATGACAACAACAAATTAAATTTTCTGCCCTCTCCCTTTCAGAGGAAGTTTTAACCTATTCATACGCACGATTTGCACCATTCCTCTGCTGCTGGGCTTCCTTACGTCATGTATGACGGCATTCACCCCTTCAATCCCCTCAAACGGTCCTTCCTATAATCCTGCCTTTTTCTTCCCTCACTGGGGTCAGCACTAACACCAAATCAGCCGTCTCAAACAACCTTTCTCCAGTATGCCCATCACACCAAACGTGCCGAGTTCCCTGACTTTTTCCAAGGGTCTGTCGCACTCAGTTCCTCATTACCTGTAAATTCTCTTTAAAATAAGTGACATATTCTCCTACAGGCTGCCCTCTTTCCTCAGCACGGCCCTCCCCAGAGCCTCCAATCAAATCCAAGGCTCCCCTCGCCTGCTTCCCATACAGGAGATCAAAGGGGGCAAAGCCAGTTGATTCTTGGGGAACACTTCTTTCCGCATTGAGCAAATAATGAAGTAAAACGTCCCAATCAGTCTCATGCCAGGTGACATATGTTCTTAGCGTAGCTTTTAAAAGTTCCATTAAATCTTTCTGCAAACCCACTCGTTTCTGGGTTATAGGGAGCAGCCTTTATATGCTTTGCTCCACATCATTCCCTTGGCTTTTGAAAGACTACAGACATGGAAATTGCACCATAGTCTGTCAAGATTTCTCTGGGAAAAACTAATCTGTAAAAGTGGTAAATAAAGCCAGAGCCACTGGTAAATGTATTCCAGAGCTTATTTAATCTTAGAGTTCCTTTTTTCCTAATATCTTTGTTGCTAGGCGGATTTAGCACTCCCCATCCAGAATCTTCTGAAATTGGGTGTAGTACTTTTGGGTCTCCTCCAATCAGTTCCCTGTTGCTGGGGTCAGACTCCATGAGGGAAGGGGTGAGGGCAGGTGCTTTGTGCCAGGCCCTGGGCTCTGTGCGGACTGGGAGAAGCTGGGCCACAGAAGCAGGAAGCAGCCTGTTTACCCGAACGCTGAAGTATTTTCTCACAGGTGGGTGATTTTGTTACAACTGTGCAACAGGGAAGCCTGGGGAATGTTAATTACAGGGGAAATCGGGAGGGAAGATTAATTTCTTTTATTTTAATGGTGCACTTTGAATTTTTGTGATTTTAGCCAAACTGTTTTAAGTCCATTGTCTCAACGAGTGTGAGTCACCAACTTTTCTGGTAACGTGATCGTGGGGAAGAGTCATTTACGTGTTGCTCTTCTCAGTAAGAGAGTTGGGTTTTGAAAATTGATATACTTCACGGGGTGGTTGGTTAACCAATTCTCTGACTGGCTAAGCGTGATTTCAGCAGAGGAGGAGGAAGAGTCTGCACAGATTCCAACTGAAGAATCCTGCAGGAAAGTGGAGGGAAGATGTTGCTTTTGATTCGGCAGACTGTCTAGATTTAGTGATCAGAGACTTTACCTGAGACTCCGGTAAACTCAAGCTAAGCTTTCAGTTGTTCTGTGATGCTGGTAAGCCAAGTGCCAACTCTGGTAAGCCAAGTGCCAGCTGAAAACTGACAAACTCTCAGCTGGACACCAGGCCAATTCACTTCTTTGCAAGTATAGAGGAAACTGATTCTTAAATGGATAAGAATCTATTTGGTGTTGAAATGTCCTGACAACAAATGGGATGGTGCATGCATTGTTTTCACCTATCTGTATCCAGTTAGAATGTAATAGCAAACATTTACATTGTGTATACCCCTGTAACTACATAACCCATCCAATGAGAAAGAAGCCTTGAGTCATGCAAATGGAGAAATTAAAGAGGAAGGTGTGAATTCTTCTGCATTTGAAAGCAAGTGGCCGTTGAGTGTTTTCGTCAAAGACCTGACATGCATTCTTCTCTCTCTGCCATCAGAGAAAGAGCCCACAGAGGTTGTGACCCTGTCAGCTTCTTTTCTGTGAGAAGAAACTATAAGTATGGACACAAGGAAAAATTCTTCATCTCTGGACAGGTTGGATTCTCACAGGCAGAATAATCGAATGAGAAGAAGAGTTACTCTGGGTAGCCCTAAAAGACTTTTGGGAAACTGCCAATTTCCCAAATCTCTGCTACCTTTAGGAATTATAAACTGTGACTAACCTGTACATATATTTTTATCTGCTTTAACATCTCAATAACTGCCCTTCCTTTTTCTTAGCTAATAAACTTGAGTTAGAATTGACTGTAGAATTGACTCTCAGCGTTGTCTTTGGTGGGAGATCTGGGATGCAAATCAACCTGGGTGAGTGTGGGACTGGTTGTAACGTGAGTATTTTGTGATTTTTGCTGGAAGTCACCACCATTTATCACACAGTCCAGCTTGGCTGGCAGCCACGATAGATTGGAGTCTCTCAGGGGACTGTCTGTAATTCCAATATAAAACTACCGTAGTACTTTGGGAGTTCACTTGGTACTTGGTTGGTGAAATCTAATTATAGAACATACCACCAGCTAGGGTCTCCACCCTGCTTTTTGACACTCTGCCCTGAGGACACCGCGAGTGGTCATGAGTCTCTCCAGACAGCATCTCATGTGCATTCAATTTTTTTCCAAAGTGAAGAACTGTGCATTTGTTTTTACTTTTCTCCTTTTCCCTCTCTTTAATTAGAGTCTCTTTGACAATAAGCTGCGAGCCCATGACCAGCAAGACAACTAAAAGTAATACCCGAAAGAAAACTCTGGCTGGTATAAGTTATTGGTGACTCACTGATAGGGAAATCTGTATTAATGTAAACCATCCATGGACCCAGCTCTATTCATGTATTACCAGCAGAGGTATGTTTAGGCAGGGGTTCTCACAACAACGTTTTTGGTCTCCTCCGAGTTCAGCCACTCACTCTTGCTGATGGCTGCTCTGACAAAACTGTCTCTCTGTCCCTTCCTCCTCCAGCTCTTCAGCGAGAGCCCACCCCAGGAACCATCTGATCACCTGCAGCGTCCCAGGCTCCCCTTTTCCCAACCAGGTGTAAGCAGGGCAGATGACCAGGAGAACATCCACGAAGCAAATGTCAGAACCAACTCCACGAACAAGAGCTGTGTCCGGTGCCATGCACACTGACCCACATGTATCCAGAGGGACTGCCCAGAGCCCCTGAGGAGGCTGCCTGGTGCGTGGTGCAGATCAATGCTGGAGGCTCCAGTGCAAACACCAGGGTGGTACATCTCACTGCCCTTGGCAACAGCTATTCTGAAGTGTTCGTGTGTTCCTGATGATAATGTAGTATTCTGGCTTATATATATGCCTGAGATAGAATTTTGGGTCTTCTTTGTTCATTTGAATTTTTCATATTTTTATATTCTTACCAATAAGTGTCAACAAAGAACGAAGACACTGTGTTCACAAATAGATGGAGGCGGGTGGAGGGGCGGAAGAGATACAGCTGAAGTGTAGCTGGGTATGGTGGGAGTGTATTATATTAGTGTACACTTGAAGGACAGTCCTGCTTCAAACTCCTCTCCTGAGATAAGGTCAAGCAGCCAGTCTGGAGGGGAATGGGCATAGGAAACACTAAAAGGCCAAAGAAATGCCTGTCCCTGACTGAATCACAACCTCACTCCTTACCCCTCCCCTGGGATACAAAAAATGTGGGAGCAAATCCCACAGACCTAACACTTACCGTAAATTGTAAGAGGTGGGACCAAGGGCATGCACTACAGGTATAATGATACCTATAAGGAACTGAGACACTGGGACACTGGGGAAAAGGCTCTTCTCGCACCCAGAGCTGTGGATATGCTTCCTTGAATTAATCCCAATCAACATCATATTGCCTGCATTTCAGACTTCTGATCTTCTGCTCTCCACCTGCATGATAGGAACCAGGGAAAGGGGGAAGGGAAAGCTCTTACCAAGCAACAACAGCTGGACACTGCAGGGAGGGACTGCTGCTTTCCCCGCCCCCAATCCCTGCCCATGCTTCGGGGGTTGTCAGGGCTGCAAAAAACTCCCTTGGTGGCCTCATTTCAGAAATGCATGTTAATCAAAGAATCATAGAATATCAGGGTTGGAAGGGACCTCAGGAGGTCATCTAGTCCAACCCCCTGCTCAAAGCAGGACCAATCCCCAATTAAATCATCCCAGCCAGGGCTTTGTCAAGCCTGACCTTAAAAACTTCTAAGGAAGGAGATTCCACCACCTCCCTAGGTAACGCATTCCAGTGTTTCACCACCCTCCTAGTGAAAAAGTTTTTCCGAATATCCAACCTAAATCTCCCCCACTGCAACTTGAGACCATTACTCCTTGTTCTGTCATCTGCTACCACTGAGAACAGTCTAGAGCCATCCTCTTTGGAACCCGCTTTCAGGTAGTTGAAAGAAGCTATCAAATCCCCCCTCATTCTTCTCTTCCGTAGACTAAACAATCCCAGTTCCCTCAGCCTCTCCTCATAACTCATGTGTTCCAGTCCCCTAATCATTTTTGTTGCCCTCCGCTGGACTTTTTCCAATTTTTCCACATCCTTCTTGTAGTGTGGGGCCCAAAACTGGATACAGTACTCCAGATGGGGCCTCACCAGTGTCGAATAGAGGGGAATGATCACATTCCTCGATCTGCTGGCAATGCCCCTACTTATACATCCCAAAATGCCATTGGCCTTCTTGGCAACGAGGGCACACTGTTGACTCATACCCAGCTTCTCGTCCACTGTAACCCCTAGGTCCTTTTCCGCAGAACTGCTGCCGAGCCATTCGGTCCCTAGTCTGTGGCAGTGCATGGGATTCTTCCGTCCTAAGTGCAGGACTCTGCACTTGTCCTTCTTGAACCTCATCAGATTTCTTTTGGCCCAATCCTCCAATTTGTCTAGGTCCCTCTGTATCTTATCCTTACCCTCCAGCATATCTACCTCTCCTCCCAGTTTAGTGTCATCTGCAAACTTGCTGAGGGTGCAATCCACACCATCCTCCAGATCATTTATGAACATATTGAACAAAACCGGCCCCAGGACCGACCCTTGGGGCACTCCACTTGATACTGGCTGCCAATTAGACATGGAGCCATTGATCACTATCTGTTGAGCCCAACAATCTAGCCAGCTTTCTATCCACCTTATAGTCCATTCATCCAACCCATACTTCTTTAACTTGCTGGCAAAAATACTGTGGGAGACTGTGTCAATAGCTTTGCTAAAGTCAAGGAACAACATGTCCACTGCTTTCCCCTCATTCACAGAGCCAGTTATCTTGTCATGGAAGGCAATTAGATTAGTCAGGCATGACTTGCCCTTGGTGAATCCATGCTGACTGTTCCTGATCACTTTCCTCTCCTCTAAGTGCTTCAGAATTGATTCCTTGAGGACCTGCTCCATGATATTTCCAGGGACTGAGGTGAGGCTGACTGGCCTGTAGTTCCCCGGATCCTCCTTCTTCCCTTTTTTAAAGATGGGCACTACATTAGCCTTTTTCCCGTCATCCAGGACTTCCCCCGATCGCCATGAGTTTTCAAAGATAATGGCCAATGGCTCTGCAATCACACCCGCCAACTCCTTTAGCACTCTCGGATGCCCCATGGACTTGTGCGCGTCCAGCTTTTCTAAATAGTCCCGAACCACTTCTTTTTCCATAGAGGGCTGGTCACCTCCTCCCCATGCTGTGCTGCCCAGTGCAGTAGTCTGGGAGCTGACCTCGTTCGTGAAGACAGAGGCAAAAAAAGCATGGAGTACATTCACTTTTTCCACATTCTCTCTCACTAGGTTGCCTCCCTCATTCAGTAAGGGGCCCACACTTTCCTTGGATTTCTTGTTGTTGCCAACATACCTGAAGAAACCCTTCTTGTTACTCTTAACATCTTTTGCTAGCTGCAACTCCCGGTGTGATTTGGCCTTCCTGATATCACTCCTGCATGCCCGAGCAATATTTTTATACTCCTCCCTGGTCGTTTGTCCAATCTTCCACTTCTTGTAAGCTGCTTTTTGTATTTAAGATCAGCAAGGATTTCATTGTTAAGCCAAGCTGGTCGCCTGCCATATTTACTATTCTTTCGACACATCGGGATGGTTTGTCCCTGGAACCTCACTAAGGATTCTGGAAAATACAGCCAGCTCTCCTGGACTCCTTTCCCTCTCATGTTATTCTCCCAGGGGATCTGTTAGCCGATGGCCAAGGATGTTTGGTGAGGTGCCAGCTATGCCCGTTTATACCATCCGTGACTTTAACCGCTAGGACGCACTGTCCCTTCGCGGCGGGCAGCCCGGGCTAGGCTGACGGATGCCCCAAGGTCCTAACCACCCGTGACTTTAACTGCTAGAGCTCAGAGCTCCTTCGCAGCGGGCAGTCAATAGTGACTGACAGGTGCCCCAATGGCAGCACTAAGAGCCTCTCCACACCCGTGACTTTAACTGCTAGAGCTCAGAGCTCCTTTGCAGCGGGCAGCCAGGATTGACTGACAGGTG
This sequence comes from Eretmochelys imbricata, assembly GCF_965152235.1. NCBI lineage: Eukaryota > Metazoa > Chordata > Testudines > Cheloniidae > Eretmochelys > Eretmochelys imbricata. The sequence continues at coordinate 357,031,207 of NC_135572.1, forward strand.
CCCCAAGAGTTTGCCCCGTGGAGGCGGCACAGCTCAACGCTAGGCTCTTAGTACTCTCACCTAATGGCCAGGCTTTAGAGCCAAAACGGCTGAGGTTCTTTCATTGTGTCGGCTGCTTTACAGTAAACCAGAGAAAACAAGTCAGGCTTATGCACAAATGGTTACCAAAATTTATTAAGCTAGATTCTAATCATGTGGTTACAAAATTGCTAGTGCCTACTTATTTAAATGTAGAGATGTTACACACACAAATAAGTTACAAAACTGAAGCCACAATCCCAAAGAAAGAAAACAAAGTATAGAGCTCTATTTCAAAATATGTGTACACTAAAGATAGGAGATCAGGTGTGGGTGCTTCTTACCCTCCTTGCATCTCTCGATTCCAGCGGTGCCAAGCCAGGATCGGTCACTCAATTCCGCGGAAAGACGAATAAGGGACAAGGCTTAGGGACCCTCTTAGCTGCAGAAGCCTTGGGAGGCTGTCACTTATCTGACCAGCAGATAGATAGTGAAAAGCACTCAAAAATCATGGTGCTGTAGGTCCCCTACTTATACCTCTGTACTCCTTTATTCTCTTTCTCCTTTCTTATGCCAAATTGAGGCTGGTCTGTCTGGGTGACGCCAGCTTTCGCAAGAGTAGTTTACACTTGCAAGGGAGAGAAACAATAAGTTTTGACTACTGGACATTTCTTTTATCAGGGTAAATATTTTCCCACCTAGGATGTTGGTGTGTGTGCATCACGCTATTTAGTAGGGGCTAAGAGCCATGTCTGTCACAGGGCCTCTGCCTGCTGTGAGCTTAATCGTTGTATATGTTCCCGGAGGCACATTGTAGCAGCACACCTGTGCTTTTCACAGCTTCAAAGGCTGTGCTGGAATATATGTTAAGTGCCCTGTTCCGGCTTCCTCCTGTGTTTCCAGCAATGCTGGTCTGAGGGAGGGGAGGGGCTGGCTGTCTGGCTACAGGATCTTGACAACAGTTCCCTGAGGGAGTCAAAGTCTCCTTTTCTGAAGTCCAAGGTCCGTATTCTGCTGCTCTCCTTTCTTCCTTGTGTCAGGATCCTGAACTCGACCATCTCATGGTCACTGCCTCCCAGGTTCCCATCTACTTTACCTTCCCCTACTAATTCTTCCCAATTCTTCCTCCAGCACTTGCACCAAGAAATTGTCCCCTACATTTTCCAAAAACTTCCAGGATTGTCTGTGCACTGCTGTATTGCTCTCCCAGCAGATATCAGTGTTAAGGTTCCAGTCAACTATTCATGATTCCTCGCCTCCGAATTTGGGGCTGTTTGGTTTTCCATTCAAAAAAGCTTTGCCTTTCCCTTTCATTAACAAACATTGCTTTGTTAAGGATGCTGAACTAGTGTACATCAGTCCAGTTCCATAGACTTCAATGATATTCTGTGCCCTACAATTGAGGGAAGTCATTTTATGCTGTTCAGGTTAGAAGAAATCCTGGTGAGGGTAAATTTTGCACCTTAAAATCATTCTAATTCTGGCTAAAAAAGTTTGTCGAAGAAGGGGCTTGCAGAATTCCCAAGGCTGATCAGACTTACAATTAATCCCACAGCAATCTGGCCATTGAAGAAGTTTTCTTTAACTCTGTCTCTCTTGTGCTTTTTCCTTTTATTTATTAGCTGAAGTCTCTCACGAGACCCAGTTCTCTTGGCTGTTCATTGGATGGAGCTGCAATGGCTGATGGTTCCCATTGATTACACTGTATATTAGATAGCAGCAGCTGTAGGTGGAGGTGCAGAAAGGTTTTCTCTAACCCAGGTTGGGTAAAGTGCCTTCCTTCAATCTCAAGTTGAGGGAACTGTCCTCCTTTACACTGGATCAGCATCTACCCATCAACTTGAAAATATATAGAAAAGGGAAATGCAAAGGTTCATTGAATGAAAATCAAGGAGCCGCAATTTCAGAGGCGAGGACTCATGAACTGAGCACTGGACTGACATCTGACACCTTGACATGCATTTTTAAAGTGAAGCCAATCTTCAAGATTGGAACATCTAATCCTAGTAAAAAGTTACTACTATTCTAATAATACACCTCTTTGGCCATATAAAAGACAAGGTGTGTTTTGTGAAGTGCTTTGAAATGCTTAGATCAGAGGAAGCTTCAGACAATCCACCCTTCATGTTACAAGTCTACCTGTTTGCCAAGGGGGGAAACGGAGGCACATTCAGGTGACGGTCAGACAGGGTGTGATTGGCAGAGTCAGAAATGAACCCCAGTAGTTGGGACTACTCATGCCAAACACTTACCTCTATCTCTTGAATCCTACTGGATACTTACCATTCATGGCTTCCAAAGACATCAGTTACCAGAGAGTAACTCTTGGAGAGGCTTATTCTGGTTATTTTTTTATTTTGTTTTGATGTTTATTGGGAGAAATTTGGGGATAAACATCTTCTCAGCTAAGTGTGAACAACGACTGTCCATCTAGAGTCTTGCCATGCACTTTAACTCCCTTTCTTTGAAGGTGTTGGCTCCGTAGTGGGTATTTCCACTTGAGCAGATTTAAATTCTCTTGTACCAAAATTTGTATTACTACGCCGCACGTGAACAAACTTGAAATATACACACTTGTAACTCCTTTGGACCATTATTATCCTCATGTATAAAGAAGGCCATGTTAGCGAAACAAGCTACCTTGTGTGTTGTTTAACAAACGTGAAGGAATTCATTACCATTGGGTTACTCTGACCATTAGAGAGATGTGTAAAGAGTAAACAAAGAATGAATTTACTGCGGAGGTGGATTATCTAGCAATTAAATTACCAGCAGAGCATCTGACTCTGTATAAGCAGAAGCCACCCTTTCTCTAGCCTTTTTATGAGGGACACAGGCAATTTGCGGGGCTAGGTTGTAAGATTTCTGGGTTTGCCTTTTGCATTGTGATTTTATGTTTGTAAGCAGAGTATGGATTATTGTTTGCTCCCTGGTACAATATTCTGGTTGGCTTCTACCTCATCATTTCTGCTGCTGAATCCTGCCAAGCGAATTACAATTATGCTCCTTTCAAGGTGAAGGATTATAGCAGCATGGCAGAAGCTATGTTCTGACAGCTAATAAGAGGCGTCCTGCATCTTGGCAGGGGGTTCGACCTGATGAGCCTTGCAGTGCCTTCTAACCCCCAGGTCCGATGACATTTATTTGAAAGAAGCCTTATTGAGGGCGCAGGAACAAACCACCCCAAAGTGCAGAAAGATTAGCAAATATGGCAGGTGATCAACTTGGCTAAACAGAGAAATCTTCAGTGAGCTTAAACACAAAAAGGAAGCTTACAAGAAATGGAAACTTGGACAGATGACTAGGCAGGAGTCTAAAAATATTGGTCAAGCCTGCAGGCGTGTAATCAGGAAGGCCAAAACATGACTGGAGTTGTGAAGGGATGTGTAGGGTAACAAGAAGGTTTCTATACGTAGCAAGAAGAAGAAGGTCAGGAAAAGTGTGGGACCCTTAATGAATGGGGGTGGCAACCAAGTGACAGATGATGTGGAAAAAGCTGAAGTACTCAATGCTTTTTTTGCCTCAGTCATTCCAGACAAGGTCAGCTCCCAAACTGCTGTCCTGGAGGAGGTGAGCAGCCCTCAGTGGTAAAAGAACAGGTTAAGGTTTATTTAGAAAAGCTGGCCATGCACAAGTCCATGGGTCCAGATCTAAGCGTCCGAGGATGCTGAGGGAATTGGCTGAGTGATTGCAGAGCCATTGGCCATTATCTTTGAAAAGTCACAGCCATCTGGGGAGATCCTCGATGACTGGAGAAAGGCAAATATAGTGCAAATCTTTAAAAAGGGGAAGAAGGAGAACCCAGGGAACTACAGAACGGTCATAGATTGGATGAATGGACTATAAGGCGGATAGAAAGCTGGCTAGATAGTCAGGCGCAAGTGGTATTGATGAATGTCTGGATGTCTAGCTGGCAACCAGTATCAAGCAGAGTGCCTCAGGGATCAGTCTTGGGACCGGTTTTGTTCAACATCTTTATGAATGATCTGGATGATGGGAGGATTGCACCCTCAGCAGGTTTGCAAATGACACTAAGCTGGGGGAGAGGTAGATACACTGGAGGGTAGGGATAGGGTCGAGAGTGACCAAGAGAAATTGGAGGATTGGGACAAAAGAAATCTGATGAGGTTCAACAAGGACAAGTGCAGACTTCTGCACTTTGAGCAGAAGAATCCCATGCACCGCAAGAGGCTGGAGACCGACTGGCTAAGCAGCAGTTCTGCAGAAAAAGACCTGGGGATTACAGGGGACGAGAAGCTGGATATGAGTCAACAGTGTGCCCTTGTTGCCAAGAAGGCTAAGGGCCTATTGGGCTGTATTAGTAGGAGCATTGCCAGCAGATCGTGGGAAGTGATCATTCCCCTCTATTCCGCACTGGTGAGGCCACATCTGCAGTATTGTGTCCAGATATGGGCCCTGCACTGTAGAAATGATGTGGAGAAATTGGAATTGGAAAGTCCAACGAAGAGCAACAAAAATGATTCAGGGGCTGGGGCACATGACTAATAAGGTGAGGCGGAGGGAATTGGGTTTGTTTAGTCTGCAGAAGAGAAGAGTGAGGGGGGATTTGATAGCAGCCTTCAACTACCTGAAGGGGGATTCCAAAGAGGATGGAGCTCGGCTGTTCTCAGTGGTGGCAGATGACAGAACAAGGAGCAATGGTCTCAAGTTGCAGTGGGGGAGGTCTATGTTGCATATGAGGAAACACTATTTCACTAGGAGGGTGGTGAAGCACTGGAATGGGTTACCAACAGAAGAGATGGAATCTCCATCCTGAGACACTTTTAAGGCCCGTATTGACAAAGCCCTGGCTGGGATAATTTATTTAATGTTGGTCCTGCTTTGAGCAGGGGGTTGGACGAGATGACCTCCTGAGGTCTCTTCCAACCCTAATCTTCTATAATTCGATGACTCTATGATTCTGGAGAGGCCAGGCCCCTCCCACCAAAGTGTGGAGACAGAAGAAGGTACCTGGCTGGGGTGATTGTGAAATGGGATCGTGCTGTGCTTCAGTGTGTGCCAATGCCCTGGTCACGGTGGCGAGATGGACACAGAGAAGGGTGTGAGGAACAGACTGGCTGGGTCACAGCCCTGAATGCGACAAGCACAGGTCACAGTGGACATGTGTCTTTGCCAGGGAATACCCCACCAGCAGCCCCAATGCAGCTCTGCACCCACTGGTCTCTTCACCTGGACAGTCAATGGCCTGTATTTTTAGCTGACTTGGCACAAGTGAAAATTGTCCTGAGCCCAAAATTAGAGGCCTTTGAAAAGAGAAGCCCGGGTGTGCCCAGCATCGTGGGCCAGGCCGTACTGCAGGTGTCGGCTCCCTGGTGTGTGAGTGTACCTTGCCGGCCAGGTAATGGAGCGTGATCCCAGTGAGTCGCAGGGAGTCTCCTTACCCTGTTCTCTGGAACAAGGATTGAATCAGGCTGAGGCAGGAAGAAGGAAGGGCAGGTCCCAGTCACAGGACCACACAGCTAAAGGAGGGAGCCGGGCGTGTTTTACCCCTGCTGAGTGCTGACTAAAACCCTCCCTGTGCTGGGCTTTGCCCTCTGCCACCCTCTAGCAGCCTCTCACCCCTGAGCTCAACCCTGGCTCCATCCCGCTCCTCCTTGGCCCCCTTCTCCCCCTGCCTCCAGATGTGTGATCCCCCTGCCCCCGTGCAGTCAGTTACCGCCCCCAGCTCAGACCCTGCCCAGCCCCCACAATTTGCCCCCCTTAACCATTTTAATCACCAGCCAGCACTGCAGCATCAGCAGATGTTACTGATCAATGAGCATGCTCACGAAGAGCCAAGCAGCGCTCAGCACCTGGCCTGCCAGCCGCGACATTAGCATCCTAGTGACAGGGAGCCTGCTATTGCCTGGGGCCATGGGCCTGTGATCCTGTGGACACGGGGGGCTTGGAGTCCCCTGGGCTCCATCTGGAGGCTGTTGGGTCTGATCCTGTTCGGGTTGGGTGGGGGGGGGCGGAGGCCAATACACTTGCCCCATTTTTGCACCCCAGTAGCTCTATGACCTCGGCGGCTGACCCATTCGCCCCTCCCTCGTTACCGCCCTGCCTGTGGTAGGGTTGGATTTCTGTTCCTGCAACCGATCCCAGGTGACCTTCTTCTCAACGTGTCTCTGTTTCTAGGCCGATCAAACAGAGAGAGTCAGGGTGTGAAGGCTGGAAGTTCTTCAGCGACCTCAGGACTCCCGAGTTCAAAGCCCCTCACAAACACTCGCTGGTGTTTCACACACGCAAAGGGTTCTAGTCTTAGAATATTAATAAACGCTTGTTGGGATTAGACACCTCTGCACTGAGTAACACAGTCACTTTAACAAAATGGAGGCCAAGCTCTCATGGCGTTCTGTTAATCACGTCATAACTGAAAGCCACACAACTTGGGGCTATTTCATTTTCATTCAAATGAAGTTTTGCATTTGGTATTTTTAAAACATTTTAATTGGAAAATGAAGGCGCCCCCTTGGTGTCAATCAGCATGGTTGCTTCAACTTCACAGAGGTTCAGGGCCTCACAATCAAAGGAAGACTCCTCGGCCTCATTCCCTGGTTATGGAACCCATCCATGCAGAAATCTGTTACACTTTACACAGCATGCTGTTCTGGCAGGAATGTTTTGTGCAGCATGCCCTATGGCTGGTCAAAGTTTATGTCAAATCCCATCCCACAACCATCTCCTCCTTCCTCAAGAACGTGTGGTTTTCATCTCTCCTCTGCTCTTTGCTGGGCTCCGTCAGCTGTGCTGTCTCACAAGATGTCCTTTTCTTGGCTGCTCCTGGATGAAGAGATCCTGACAAAAAAGAGCACTGCTTCCTCTCGGTCTCCGCCATCCCTCCCCTTGACCCATCAGCAAACCAGATCTAGGCAGCCCTTTGAGACGACTTTGGTCCAATGTAAGTGTTAGGGGCTTATTCCTTCACCCACTTACTTCCCTGATTCTTCTCGCATGAACAGACAGCTATAATACCCAATTGACAGGGAATGAGGAACTGAGTGTGACAGACCCGTGGAAAAAGTCAGGGAACTCAGCACATTCAGTGTGATGGGCGTCCTGGAGAAAGGTCGTTGGACATGGCTGATTTGGCATTAGTGCTGACCCCAGTGAGGGAAAACACAAGGCAGGATTATAGGAAGAACCGTTTGAGGGGATTGAAGGGGTCAATGCCGTCACACATGACGTAAGGAAGCCCAGCAGCAGAGGAACGGTGCAAACCATGCATATGAATAGATTAAAGCTTCCTCTGAAAGGGAGAGGGCAGAAAATTTAATTTGTTGTGCTGGTGAAGAAACCTTGGATTTGGTCAGGGAGAGCAGAGCAGAGAATCCCCTAGAAAGCACTGAGGTCAGGGCGGGTTAAAATCCACGCCCAAAGCAGGAAACGCTGGCCCTTTCAAAGCACCGCAAAGAGGCACAGAGTTGCTGGCGTTTTACAGGGATACCCTGGGTCGGACGCGTACAGGTTAAGTTTACAAAGGGTGGCATGTTTGGGCTCTGCCCAGAGCCAAGAGCCTGCTGGTCATCACAATCGTTGTAAAGCATATGGACAGATTATGTTTAATTATCTGATAATTACACAGATAATGATGTATCTGTTCTAGAAATCTTGTGCTTAATGTTAGGGGGCTTATTCCTTCACCCACTTACTTCCCTGGTCCTTCTCGCATGAACAGAGATCAACAATACCCGAAGTCCAAAGGTGCAAACAATTCAATGTTTATTGAGGTGAACTTCCAGCCAGCATGATTCCAGTTTCCTTCCTTAGTGTCACCCTTCCCAGCTCTGACTCCACAGAGGCTTACCTGTGTCCCTGTTCCCATTTCCCCCTTTAGCTAACCATGCTTCCAATTTCCCCACCCGCATTCCCTGTTCCCATTTCCCCCCACACACACACACCCACCCACTTCCTGATTGATTGCAGACTATATAGTAAAACTTGAGTTCTGCTTAGCTATACCTGAACCAATCGTTTTACTGAAATGTAACTAACCAATCCTAACATAGTGTAACATGATTATGTAACCAATTATATCCCACCACCTTCATTAGTTTACACCCAGCAACATGTATTGTACAGCAGACAGGAACAATCACAGAACCAGAGAGACATTGTACAGACAAACAATGGGGAAATGGGGACTACAGTGATAGAACAAACACAGAAATGAGGATTTCCCATCCCAGCTATTGATAAGTGAGTTCTTGCCAGACAGGATGATATCAAACGAAGTTTCCTTTTACATCTTCTAGGCACTTCCCATTCTCTGGAGGCAATAGGCATTATCAGGACAGGACTGTATTCCTAACAGCCCAAGAGCACCTTATTTTGATGTGACTCGTTTGGAATGTGAGGATGTGACCGGGTCGCTTCCCAGCTTATGGCTGCCTCTGCTCCCTTGCCAAAGGCCTTAGCCTAAACACAGGGCCTCAGACTGTCACAGTAAGAGAAGGACCTTACACTGGCAGACACTGATTTTGATTCTTTCTTTTATACCTCGAACCAGCCAAGAGATAAGAACACACCTAAATTCTTAGAGTATAGGCCTTTACAGACAGGCCTGAATATCTATATCCTAACACTTAATGTCTGGGAGTTAAGGCAGGTCAGAAAAAGGGATGAACTTGCTCCTGTCAGTCAGGAGGGAAGAGACCTGCCTTTGTCGCACTCAAGCTGGTCCTGTGTTTACTGGGTATTTTCTGCTTCAGAAAGGAGGCCTGTCCACAGACAGAGCCGAATGCTAATCAAGAGCTTGTGAAATCACCAAGAAAGAGGCACACAGGAAAAAAACCCAACAACCAGCAGGGCAGCACCCTGTTTATGAGTAAAGACCATGGAGCGTTGGAGCATCCCTGGGGGGCAGAGTTTATCCCTCCCCCTGGCATCCTTCATCGAGCACACAAGCTGATAGCATAGCTTCCCTCATGAAAAACAGAGCACAGCTAGGCCTGGCTGCAGAACATTGCAAGGGCTCCGGCTGAGCGTTAGTTACATAGGTCCAGGTTTTACAATGCAAGTTCTGCTTTTATCTGATATGTAACCATTGGTTTCCAGTATTCCTATTTGCTACCATTTGACTCTCTTTGTTAAATAAACTCTGCTTGTTTTCACTCTGAACATGCCTAAGGGCTGTGTGTGAAGCGGTGTCGTGATGTCAGGTGGAGCTGGTAAGGTGGGCTGGGCTGTTCCTTTGGGAGCAGTGAACCATGCGAGTGTCCAGTGAAGCAGAGTTGCATACTCCAGGGAGCTCTTCGGAGGGCTTGGGGGTTGAGGTGGGCCTCTTGCTATCCTCCACAGCACTTGAGACTCCTCCCAGCTCGGTATCATCTGCAAACTTTATAAGTGTACTCTCTGTGCTATGATCTAAATCATTGATGAAGATATTGAACAGAATCAGATCCAGAACTGATCCCCGGGGGATGCAACTTGATGTGCCCTTCCAGATGGAGTGTGGAACCCTGCTAAATACTCTCTGGGAATGGTTTTCAACCAGTTATGCACCCACTTTATCCTAGCCCCATCTAAGATGTATTTTCCTCGTTTCTTTATGAGAAGGTCAGGCAAGAGTGTATCAAAAGCCTTATGAAAAATTAAGATAGACCACATCTACTGCTTCCCCACTATCCACGAAGCTTTTCAATCTGTAAAAGAAATCGATTAGGTTGTTTTCACAGATCTTGTTTTTGATGTGTCCATGCTGTTACTTATCACCTTATTATCTCTAGGTGTCTGGAAATTGATTCCTTAATTATCTCCTCCATTCTGTTTCACAACTCCTGTAGGTGACTTTGGCGTAGTTTCATTTTGCTATCAGGGTTGAATTGAGGTAGGCAGAAGTAAGGCAGTCAGTTGTGTTTGAAACATGCTTGTGAAATCAACTTTTGGTCCTGTCATTTCACCAAGGAGTGGAGGTTTCTGATGGCCAGTAGATGAACCCATGAGGGCAGAGAGTCAGAAGAAGATGAATTGAACTGAGTTTTCTTGGTGCAATGACATCCAACACCTCAATGTGAAGCTGAATTGTTTTGCCCCATTGACCTAAATCTTGTCAGCTCATCTCCAGCATTGCAAAGTGAGTATAAAGTTGGTCAAGTCAAGGAGGAGAGCTGGTTGAATTTACACCTCTCAATAGGTTGAGTTAACATTACTTTGTTAAAACAGGTAAGGCAAGGGGGACCTGCACCCCAGTACAGGAAACCCAACAGAATGCTGTAAACTACTTCAAAGGCTGAATTCTCCTTTCGCTCCAGGGCTTCAAAAAGTCACATCTTGAGAAGTGCCTGAAGCTGCTGGCTCTTCAGGGATGAATTGTGTCCAGGGCAATGTTGAAAGAAGGAGGGATGAACAAGGAGAACCAGAAGATGGATATTATGATGCATCAGAGTTTTTAATGCGAGTGACATTTGTAATATACAGGTACAGGAAAAATACGATAGCAGAAAGAATGTAATTTCACTTTTTCAAGAAAGGCAGCGACAGATCACCCACCTCAATGGGACGCTTTTCACACAACATGTGCTTTTTTGTTGTTGCAGCTGCAGAGGTGGACAAACATGTCCCCTTCGCAACGATTTTCAGTAACTTTTATTCCCTCAGTCAGTGGGAATTGAGACAATGGAATACAGAAGAAGAGGACTGCTCAACTTCTCAGCTAAATGTCTGGCGCAGAGAAGGTCAAAGCGACAATGTAAGGATACGTATTGATGGAAAGGATAGAACAGACGGGGTTTAATTCTGCTTCACAGCAAGGTCACTTTTTCCCATGCTCAAGGGAGTTAAAATGATAAAAAATGTAACTGATCCCTGTCTTAAGGCCCCTATTTTCTTTAAACTGCGGAATTAGTATAAACAGCCTGCGTGTTATTCAGAATGAGTCCACAGGTGAAAGCGAGAATCAGCACTTGGCTGGCAAAGCCTTGGCAGAAAGAGTCATAAAGCGTAACATTAGAAATGCAGCATGGTTATCAGACCCAGGTGCTCAGCACACACAGCTCCCACTGAGCTCAACTGGAGCCAAGTTTGCAAAGCACTTCTGAAAGCCATGCCCAAAAGGTCAGGGGTGAATCTGTTTCTTGCTGTTCAATTCCTGGTTCTTCCTTCATCCACGGATCTTCCTGATGCATTTAACATGGCCCACAGCTTCCACTGAGGGACCTATGGCGAGATACCCCAGAACCACATATTCCCCTGGAACCATAACCACCAAGGGAACCGCCGAATCCCCCATGACCACCGTATCCCCCTAAACCAGACAATCCTCCGTACTGGCCTCCAGAGCCATACAATCCCCCCAAACCGAATAGGCCCCCGAAACCGGCTCCGACCACAGGTGCTCCTATGGCTCCCACTCCAGTGTGCTGAGGGAAAGTGCTGAGAATTGGCCCGGGAGGGTCACGACAACCGGTGAGGGTCTGATCAGCACTTCAGAGTCAGGGCACTGCCGAACGCACGGCACGTTGTAGCTGTCAGTGACTGGAATGGGCCGGGCCACCCCGCATTCTGGATTGCACAGGCTGGAGAAACTCATCTTTCAGGGATGGAGGTAAACCTGAAAGACACACCAGGGACATCAGGAAGTATTGTTGACTCACAAGCTTTTGGAAAATCAAAGAACTACACTGTGATACTAGAATCAAGTGGTTTTCACGCAGAAGTTAAATCCTCAAACGACAGGAAGTGATTACCGTGGTCCCAGTCCTGTTCTCTTTGAGTAATGTCTAAAATCAACACAGAATCCCAGGGGTCCAGCAAAGAAATTGTGACACTTTTTCTAGTCAGTGTTTTTCAGAAAAAGCCATTGAGAGGGCTGAGGGGGCCGGCTGGAAGGGAAGTTTAGTGCAAGTGGACAAGAGGTGTAGAAAGAGGATATAGGAAGAAATACATGGCCATGAAGACAGGGACTTGGTCCACTCTTCCTTTCTCTCTGGGGCCCACACGAGCTTTGAAGCCTTTCTTCCACCAGATTGTACGGCTCTGGAGGCCAGTACGGAGGATTGTCTGGTTGAGGGGGATACGGTGGTCATATGGGATTCGGCGGTTCCCTTGGTGGTTATGGTTCCAGGGGAATATGTGGTTCTGGGGTATCTCGCCATAGGTCCCTCAGTGGAAGCTGTGGGCCATATTAAACGCAGCAGGAAGATCCGTGGATGAAGGAAGAACCAGGATTTGAACAGCAAGAAACAGATTCACCCCTGACCTTTTGGGCATGGCTTTCAGAAGTGCTGTGCAAACATGGCTCCAGTTGAGCTCAGTGGGAGCTGTGTGTCCTGAGCACCTGGGTCTGATAACCATGCTGCATTTCTAATGTTACGCTTTATGACTCTTTCTGCCAAGGCTTTGCCAGCCAAGTGCTGATTCTCGCTTTCACCTGTGGACTCATTCTGAATAACACGCAGGCTGTTTACACTTATTCCGCAGTTTAAAGGAAATAGGGGCCTTAAGAGAGGCATCAGTTATATTTATTATCATTTGAAGTCCCTTGAGCCTAGGAAAAAGAGACCTTGCTGTGAAGGAGAATTAGACGCTGTCTTTTCTATCCATTCCATCAGTACGTATCTTTAGCTTCTTGCTTTGACCATCTCTGCGGCAGTTAATTGAGAAGTTGCATAGTCCTCTGCTTCTGTATTGCATTGTCTCACTTCCCACCGACGGAGGGAATAAAAGTCACTTAAAATGGTTGCGAAGGGGAATTGTTTGTCCACCTCTGCAGCTGCAAGAACAAAAAAGCACATGTTGTGAAGAACGTCCCATTGAGGTCAGTGATCGGTCACATCCTTTCTTGAAAAACTGAAAATACGTTCTTTCTGCTCTCGTATTTTTCCTGTACCTGTATATTGCAAATGTCACTCGCATTAAAAACTCTGATGCATCATAATAACAGTCTTCTGGTTCTCCTTGTTCCTACCTCCTTCTTTAAACATTGCCCTGGACACAATTCATCCCTGTAGAGCTAGTAGCATCAGGCACTTCTCCAGAGGTGAGTTTTAAAAGCCCGGGAGCGATAGGAGAATTCAGACTTTGAAGTAGTTTACTGCATTCTGTTGGCTTTCCTGTACTGGGGTGGAGTTCACCCTTGCCTTACCTGTGCCTCCTGCAGGTCCTGGCTCGCACCTCACCCCTTACCCTGACTCTGTGGACTCTTCCACAGGCTAATCCGTATGCGTCAGCTTGGAACCCTTCTGCCCAGACACTGCATCTGCCACCACATTCTCTTTGCCTTTAATATGGACAATTTCCATATCATAGTCCTGCAGCGCTGTGCTCCAGGGCATCCCTCTGGTATCTTTTTCCTCTGTAGCTTTGCATGGAGGGGGCAATCTTGGCAGTTCAGCCTGGCGAGGAAAATACCTCTTTGTGGTGCTTTGAAAGGGCCAGCGTTTCCTGCTTTCGGCGTGGATTTTAACCCGCCCTCAAATCAGTGCTTTCTAGGGGATTCTCTGCCCTGCTCTCCCTGACCAAATCCAAGGTTTCTTCACCAGCACAACAAATTCAATTGACTGCCCTCTCCCTTTCAGAATTAGTTTTAATCTATTCAGATGCATGGTTTGCACCGTTCCTCTGCTGCTGGGCTTCCTTACGTCATGTGTGATGGCATTCACCCTTTCAATCCCCTCAAATGGTCCTTCCTATAATCCTGCCTTTTGTTTTCCCTCACTGGGGTCAGCACTAATGCCAAATCAGACGTCTCAAATGACCATTCTCCACTATGCCCATCACACCAAACATGCTGAGTTTCTAGATTTTTTCCAAGGGTCTGTCGCTCTCAATTCCTCATTACCTGTAAATTCTCCTTAAAATGAGTGACGTACTCTCTTAGATGCCGCCCTCTTTCCTCAGCACAGCCCTCCCCAGAGCCTCCAATCAAATCCAAGGCTCCCCTAGCCTGCTTCCCATACAGGAGATCAAAGGGGGCAAAGCCAGTAGATTCCTGGAGGGTCCCCTGCTGGCCACAGTAGAAGTTCCGGGTCCCACAGCTGAGAGCTGCGAGGTCCCCTTGCTACCCACGGCAGCTGAGAACTCCGGCCCTGCCACCTTTGGGCTGAAGTGGAAAGTGTCACAGAGGTCTGTGGAAGTCACAGATTCCGTGGTCTCTGAGACATAATCTTAGCCTTAATGATAATGTATTTATTTTTGTGTATTGGTACAGTACATAGACAATAAAAACTACTGTCTGATTCTTTGAGGTGCCACCTTAACTTTCACCCAAACCTCTAACATCCCCATATTGTCCTCCTGTATAACCTTTAAGTAAACTCATTCATAGGTACTGAAAAAACCAATGGGCTGAGAATAGTCATAATAGAAATATGGAAAGTGCAGTGACTTTATGGCATGAAACATATTCATAAAGATATAAAATTGCTTTTCTGATTATAAAAAACTAATAGTGGTGGTTGGTTTTCCGTCGCCCCCCAGTTAGACTCTGGCTAGGATAGCAGCCCCCTCTCTCAACGACACATCAGAAAACAAACGGGACTCAAGAGTAAACAAAGAATGAATTTACTGCTGAGGTGGTTTATCGAGCAATGAAATTACCAGCAGAGCATCTGACTCTGTATAAGCAGAAGCCACCCTTTCTCTAGCCTTTTTATGAGGGACACAGGCATTTGGCGGGGCTAGGTTGTAAGATTTCTGGGGTTTGCCTTTTGCATTGTGATTTTAGGTTTCTAAGAAGTGTATGGATTTTTGTTTGCTCCCTGGTACAATATTCTGGTTGGCTTCTACCTGATCATTTCTCCTGCTGAATCCTGCCAAGCGAATTGCAATTATGCCCCTTTCAAGGTGAAGGATTATAGCAGTATGGCGGAAGCTATGTTGTGACAGCTGATAAGAGGTGTCCTGCATCTTGGCAGGGGGTTCGACCTGATGAGCCCTGCAGTGCCTTCTAACCCCCAGGTCCGATGACATTTATTTGAAAGAAGCCTTATTGAGGGTGCAGGAACAAACCACCCCGAAGTGCAGAAAGATTAGCAAATATGGCAGGTGACCAACTTGGCTAAACAGAGAAATCTTCAGTGAGCTTAAACACAAAAAGGAAGCTTACAAGAAATGGAAACTAGGACAGATGACTAGGGAGGAGTCTAAAAATATTGGTCAAGCCTGCAGGCATGTAATGAGGCTGGGGACCGACTGGCTAAGCAGCAGTTCTGCAGAAAACGACCTGGGGATTACAGTGGACGAGAAGCTGGATATGAGTCAACAGTGTGCCCTTATTGCCTAGAAGGCTAAGTGCCTATTGGGCTGCATTAGTAGGAGCATTGCCAGCAGATCGTGGGAAGTGATCATTCCCCTCTCTTCCGCACTGGTGAGGCCACATCTGCAGTATTGTGTCCAGTTTTGCCCCCCCGCCCCCCATATAAATTACGTGGAGAAATGGGAATTGGAAAGTCCAGCGAAGAGCAACAAAAATGCTGAGGGGGCTGGGGCACATGACTGATAAGGTGAGGCGGAGGGAATTGGTCTTGTTTAGTCTGTAGAAGAGAAGAGTGAGGGGGGATTTGATAGCAGCCTTCAACTAATGAAGGGGGGTTCCCAAGAGGATGGATCTAGACTGTTCTCAGTGGTAGCAGATGACAGAACAAGGAGTAATGGTCTCAAGTTGCAGTGGGGGAGGTTTAGGTTGGATATTAGGAAAAACTTTTTCACTAGGAGGGCGGTGAAGCACTGGAATGCATTACCTAGGGAGGTGGTGGAATCCCCTTCCTTTGAAATTTGCAAGACCAGGCTTGACAAAGCCCTGGCTGGGATGATTTAGTTGGGGATTGATCCTGCTTTGAGCAGGGGGTTGGACTAGAGGACCTCCTGAGGTCCCTTCCAACCCTGATATTCTGTGATTCTAAGAATGAGTGGTTGCAGTCTGAGGTGACCGAAAATGTTGTTGTGAGAACCCCTGCCTAAACGTACCTCTGCTGGTAATATATGAATAGAACTGGGTCCATGGACGGTTTACATTAATACAGATTTCCCTATCGCTGAGACACCAATTACTTATACTAGCCAGAGTTTTCTTTCGGGTACCACTTTTAGCTGTCTTGCTGGTCATGGGCTCACAGCTGTATTGTCAAAGAGACTCTTATTAAAGAGAGGGAAAAGGAGAAAGGTAAAGACAACTGCACAGTACTTCACTTTGGAAAAAAATTGAATGCACATGAGATGCTGTCTGGAGAGACTCATGACCATTCATGGTGTCCTCAGGGCAGAGTGTCAAAAAGCAGGGCGGAGACGCTAGCTAGTGGTATGTTCTATAATTAGATTTCACCAACCCAGTACCAAGTGTGAACTCCCAAAGTACTATGGTAGTTTTATAATGGAGTTACAGACAGTCCCCTTAGAGACTCCAATCTATCGTGGCTGCCAGGCAAGCTGGCCTGTGTGATAAATGGTGGTGACTTCCGGGAAAAATCACAAAATACTCACAACGAGTCCCACGCTCACCCTGGTCGATTTGCATCCCAGGTCTCCCACCAAAGACAACACTGAGAGTCAATTCTACAGTCAATTCTAACTCAAGTTTATTAGCTAAGAAAAAGGAAGGGGAGTTATTGAGATGTTAAAGAAGATAAAAATATACGTACAGGTTAGTCACAGTCTATAATTGCTAAAAGTAGTGGAGATATGGGAAACTGGCAGTTTCCCAAAAGTCTTTTAGGGCTACCCAGAGTAACTCTTCTTCTCATTCGGTTATTCTGCCTGTGAGAATCCAACCTGTCCAGAGATGAAGCATTTTTCCTTGTGTCCATACTTATAGTTTCTTTTCACAGAAAAGAAGCTGACAGAGTCACAACCTATGTGGGCTCTTTCTCTGATGGCAGAGAGAGAAGAATGCATGTCAGGTCTTTGATGAAAACACTCTATGGCCACTTGCCTTCAAATGCAGAAGAATTCACACCTTCCTCTTTAATTTCTTCATTTGCATGACTCAAGGCTTCTTTCTCATTGGATGGGTTATGTAGTTACAGGGGTATACACAATGTAAATGTTTGCTATTACATTCTAACTGGGTACAGATAGGTGAAATCAATGCATGCACTATCCCATTAGTTCTCAGGACATTTCAACACCAAATAGATTCTTATCCATTCAACCATCAGTTTCCTTTATTCTTGCAAAGAAGTGAATTGGCCTGGCTTCCAGCTGAGAGTTTGTCAGTTCTCAGCTGGCACTTGGCTTACCAGCGTCACAGCAGAACTGAAAGCTAAGCTTGAGTTACCGGAGTCTCAGGTAAAGTCTCTGATCACTAAATCTAGACAGTCTGCCGAGTCAAAAGCAACATCTTCTATCCACTTTTCTACAGGAATCTTCAGTTGGAATCTGTGCAGACTCTTCCTCCTCCTCTGCTGAAATCACGCTTAGCCAGTCAGAGAATTGGTTAACCAACCACCCCGTGAAGTATATCAATTTTCAAAACCCAACTCTCTTACTGAGAAGAGCCACACGTAAATGACTCTTCCCCACGATCACGTTACCAGAAAAGTTGGTGACTCACACTCGTTGAGACAATGGACTTAAAACAGTTTGGCTAAAATCACAAAAATTCAAAGTGCACCATTAAAATAAAAGAAATTAATCTTCCCTCCCGATTTCCCCTGTAATTAACATTCCCAGGCTTCCCTGCTGGAGGGTTGTAACAAAATCACTCACCTGCGAGAAAATACTTCAGCGTTCGGGCAAACAGGCTGCTTCCTGCTTCTGTGGCCTAGCTTCTCCCAGCCCGCACAGAGCCCAGGGCCTGGTGCAAAGCAGCTGCCCTCACCCCTTCCCTCATGGAGTCTGACCCCAGCAACAGGGAACCGATTGGAGCAGACCCAAAACTACCATACCCAATTCCAGAAGCTTCTGGATGGGGAGTGCTAAATCTGCCTAGCAAGAATGATATTAGGAAAAAAGGAACTCTCAGGTTAAATAAGCTCTGGAATACATTTACCAGTGGCTCCGGCTTTATTTGCCATTTTTACAGATTAGTTTTTCTCACAGAAATCTTGACAGACTGTGGTGCAAATTCCATGTCTGTAGTTTTTCAAAAGGCAATGGAATAATGTGGTGCAAAGCGTATAAAGGCTGCTCCCTATAACCCAGAAACAAATGGGTTTGCACAAAGTTTTGAAGGAACTTTTAAAAGCTATGCTAAGAACATACGTCACCTGGCACGAGACTGATTGGGACACTTTACTTCATTATTTGCTCAATGCGGACAGAAGTGTTCCCCAAGAATCGACTGGCTTTTGCCCTCTTTGATCTTCTGTATGGGAAGCAGGCTAGGGGAGCCTTGGATTTGACTGGAGGCTCTCGGGAGGTCTGTGCTGAGGAAAGAGGGCAGGCATCTAAGAGAGTACGTCACTCATTTTAAGGAGAATTTACAGGTAATGAGGAACTGTGTGCGACAGACCTTTGGAAAAAGTCAGGGAACTCAGCACGTTTGGTGTGATGGGCGTACTGGAGAAAGGTCGATTGAGACTGCAAAGAGGTATTTTCCTCGCCAGGTTGAACTGCCAAGATTACACCCTCCATGCAAAGCTACAGGGGAAAAAAGGTACCAGAGGGATGCCCTGGAGCACAGCGCTGCAGGACTATGATATGGAAATTGTCCATATTAAAGGCAAAGAGAATGTGGTGGCAGATGCAGTGTCCGGGCAGGAGGGTTCCAAGCTGACACATACGGATTAGCCAGTGGAAGAGTCCACAGAGTCAGAGTAAAGGGTGAGGTGCGAGCCAGGACCCAGAGAAGGCACAGAATTGATGGCGTTTTACAGGGATACCCTGGGTTGGACGAGTACAGGTTAAGTTTACAAAGGGTGGCATGTGAGGGGTCTACCCAGAGCCCAGAGCCCGCTGGTCATCACAATTGTTGAAAAGCATTTAGACAGATTTTGTTTAATTGTCTGATAATTACACAGATAATGATGTATCTGTACTGGAAATCATGTGCTTAAGGTCTGGGAGTTAAGGCAGGTCGTGCAATGGGATGAACTTGCTCCTGTCAGTCAGGAGGGAAGAGACCTGCCTCTGTCGCTCTCAAGCTGGTTTTGTGTGTATTGGGTACTGTCCGCTTCACAAAAGAGTCCTGTCCGTAGATGGAGCCGGTTGAATTTACACCTCTCACTAGGGTGAGTTAACATTACTTTGTTAGAACACGTAATGCAAGGTGGAATTCCACCCCAGTACGGAAACCCAACAGAATGCTGTAAACTACTTCAAAGGCTGAATTCTCCTATCGCTCCAGGGCTTCAAAAAGTCACCTCTGGAGAAGGGCCTGATGCTGCTGGCTCTTCAGGGATGAATTGTGTCTAGGGCAATGTTTAAAGAAGGAGGGAGGAACAAGGAGATCCAGAAGACGGATATTATGCTGCATCAGCGTTTTTAATGTGAGTGACATTTGCAATACACAGGTAAAGGAAAAATACAAGAGCAGAAAGAACGTAATTTCAGTTTTTCAATAAGGCTGCAACCAATCACCCACCTCAATGGGAGGTTCTTCACACAAGATGTGCTTTTTTGTTCTTGCAGCTGCAGAGGTGGACAAACAAGTCCCCTTTGCAACCAATTTCAGTTACTTTTATTCCCTCAGTCGGTGAGAAGTGAAACAATGCAATACAGAAGGAGAGGACTGCTCAACTTCTCAATTAAACGTCTGCCTCAGAGAAGGTCAAAGTGAGAAGCTAAAGATATGTACTGATGGAAAGGATAGAACAGACGGGGTCTAATTCTCATTCACAGCAAGGTCTCTTTTTCCCTTGCTCAAGGGACTTCAAATGATAATAAATATAACTGATGCCTGTTTTAAAGGCCCTATTTTCCTTAAACTGCGGAATTAGTGTAAACAGCCTGTGTGTTATTCAGAATGAGTCCACAGGTGAGAGCGAGAATCAGTACTTGTCTGGCAAAGCCTTGGCAGAAAGAGTCATAAAGCGTAACAGTAGAAATGCATGCCCAAAAGGTCAGGGGTGAATCTGTTTCTTGCTGTTCAATTCCTGGTTCTTCCTTCATCCACGGATCTTCCTGCTGGATTTAGCATGGCCCACAGCTTCCACTGAGGTACCTATGGCGAGATATCCCAGAACCACATATTCCCCCGTAACCATAACCACCCAGGGAACCGCCGAATCCCCCATAACCACCATATCCCCCTAAACCAGACAATCCTCCATAATGGCCTCCAGAGCCGTACAATCCCCCCAAACCGAATGAGCCCCCGAAACCGGCTCCGACCACAGGTGCTCCTATGGCTCCCACTCCAGTGTGCTGAGGGAAAGTGCTGAGAATTGGTCCCGGGAGGGTCACGACTACCGGTGAGGGTCTGATCAGCACTTCGGAGTCAGGGCACTGCCGAACGCACGGCACGTTGTAGCTGCCACTGACTGGACTAGGCCGGGCCACCCCGCATTCTGGATTGCACAGGCTGGAGAAACTCATCTTTCAGGGATGGAGGTAAACCTGAAAGACAGACCAGGGACTAGAGTAAAGAGAAGGTACAAGGGCTGCTGGAAGAAAGGCTTTGAAGCTCTTGTGGCCCATGAGAGAAAGGATGAGTGGACTAAGTCCTTGTCTTCATGGCCATGTATTTCTTCCTATATCCTCTTTCTACACCTCTTGTTCACTCTCATGAAACTTCCCTCCCAATTGGCCCCTTCAACCCCTCTCAATGGCGTTGTCTGAAAAACACTGACTAGAAGAAGGCTCACGATTTCTATGCTGGGCCCCTGGGATTCTGTGTCCATTTTAGACATTACTCAAAGAGAACAGGGCTGGGATCACGGTAATCGCTTCCTGTCGTTTGAGGATATAACTTCTGCATGCAAACCACTGAATTCTGGTACCACAGTAAAAAGAAAAGGAGTACTTGTGCTACCTTAGAGACTGACAAATTGATTTGAGTATAAGCTTTCGTAAGCTACAACTCACTTCATCGGCTGTAGCTCACGAAAGCTTATGCTCAAATCAATTGGTTAATCTCTAAAGTGCCACAAGTATACCGTTTCTTTTTGCGAATACAGACTAACACGGCTGCTACTCTGAAACCTGGTATCACAGTGTAGATCTCTGATTTCCCAAAGCTTGTGAGTCAACAATACTTGCTGATGAATAAAAAGAAAACTTTACTTTTCTCCAAACAAATCACGAAGGACAAGCTCCTCAGCTGGGCTTTAGGTCCACTGACTTTCATGGAGCGACACTAAATTACATCATCTGAGGAGAAGCACCTTCAATGGGAATTTCTCCTGAGAAGAACTCAAGAATTGCTACACTGGATCTCACCACTTGTCAGATTAATCCATTCTCCTGTTTCCAAGAGAGAGGAGTAACAGCTGCTTGAGAAGAAAGTAAAAGACCACTGAATTGGTCCTTTCTGGACTAACCTGGGAAAGTCGCATCCTAATCCACCAAAGTGAAAAATGGCTAAATGTCTTTCTAAAGTTACATCTCTAGAGTTCAAATCGATTGAGTTGAATTGGACTTACCCAGTTCACTGAGGAGATGAAGTCCGCAGAAGATTTTAGAAAATCCCTGAGTGGTGAGCGCTTTTATACAGATCCTAGGACTGCCTGGAGGATCTGCGATGCCATTTGTGGAGGCGGTTCTAATTAGTTACCAAACAAACTTGATTGCCTTGCAAAATCCTCCTTGGATGCATCTGTTTGCCTCTGGGATTGTGATTATTAGGTTATTCTGAGCCTGAGAGGGCGTGACATGCACATTGCACTCTTCATCTTTCTTTCATCTTCAAATAGTACGGGTCAACTGCGTTCCTCATGCCATTCTATTTACTTCAGTGGTGCTACAATGAGAATGAATGTCCGGGTGACTCTGAGTGGCATCTGTATCAGAAGTGGCAGATTTCAGAGGGGTATAGCAGTATGGCGGATATTTCTTAGCCATAGTAATGCTAAGATTATGTCCCAGAGAGCACGGAATCTGTGACTTCCACAGACCTCCGTGACATTTTCCACTTCAGCCCAAAGGTGGCAGGGCTGGAGTTCTCAGCCGCCATGAGTAGCAAGGGGACCTCGCAGCTCCCAGCTTTGGGACCCGGAACTCCTACTGTGGCCAGCAGGGGACCCTCCACAGCGCTAAGCCATTGCAGGTGGTGAGTCGTGGGTGGGACCCTGCTACTCTGGGCCACCACAGGTTGCGGGGGTATCCTCGATCTCCCAGCTCAAGTGGGCATCTGGAGGACCCCGGAAACACAGCACCAGTGGGTGCTGTCCCCTGTTTTCCCTATTTTTTCACAGTTATTTTTAGTAAAAAGTCAGAGACAGGTCACTGGCTTCCATGAGTCTTTGTTCATTGCCCTTGACCTTTGACCTCTCCCTGAGTTTTACTAAAATTAACCATGACCAAATCTTAACCTTAATTATCCTTAGTTTAGAATATCCTAACTCAAATCATCTGAAAAAAATATGCTTGCTCAGCCAGAGCCCTAAAATACCCAGTTCTCGCTCTGGCCACAGGCTGAATTGTAAAGTTGTTCCCTTTTACACTGTGTTACCAGACAAGGCTAGTAACATGTAACTTGTTCCAAGATATTTGCATCCTTGGATCGAAGCATCAAGAATAAAGAGCTGGCTAATGTTGTGATCCACTTTCACTGTCCTTATCCATGAGAATGATAATTCTCCATATGAATTACAAGTCTCTCCATTTCTATCATTTCCATGACTGTGGTGTAAGGGACTGCGGAAGACTTTGTTACGGCCTAGCTAGGGAAATTCCGCTTTCTCGAGGCCGCCCGGTCACTGTAGGACATGGAGAACAAACTGTAACAGGTTTTAGGCCGGTTTTGTCTGCCTTGCATGGCCAGTTGCCAGGTAGTGGAAAGCCCCCTTAGGAAAGTACCTAATTTTATATTCATGAGCTGTTTCTGTGTACTGCTTATTATGGCTCACTGGTTGCCCCTTCGTTGGACTCCGTCCCAGGCAAAGCTCCGGTGTGCTGGGTTCTCCGCCTCCGTGACAGCAACGTTTGGAAGTCCCCGTTGCGGGTGTGTCACTAACCTTCAATAAAGCCAATAACTCACTGCTTAGCTGCGTGTGGGTCTCGTTTTCCAGAGTACCTCTGATGGCCTGCGGTGCTTCGATTACCTTGGCCGAGAACATTTGGTAGCATTGGAAATCTCAATATATAATTCCAGCCTCAAAAACTAGCTTTAAGACATCGCACCCGTTGGGCTGAAGTCACCAGGTGCACTGAGTGAGCTACTTTCTCTTTCTTTGGAATCACATCTCTCTAATGGGTCAGAGTAACCCAATGGTAATGAATTCCTTCAGGTTTGTGAAACAAGGCACAGGGTAGCTTATTTCTCTAACATTGCCTTCTTTATACATGAGGATAATGACAGTCCAAAGGAATTATAAGTGTGTACATTTCAAGCTTGTTCATGTGTGGTGTAGTAATACAAATCTCTTTCTTGAATTAGAATGGGTAAAATTTTGATAAAAGAGAATTTAATTCTGCTCAAGTGGAAACACCCACCACGGAGCCAACACCTTCAAAGAAAGGGAGTTAAAGTGCATGGCAAGACTCTAGATGGCTGATCTTTGTTCACACTTAGATGAGAAGATGTTTATCCCCAAAGTTCCCCCCCAAAAACATCAAAACAAAATAAAAAATATCCCGTATGAGCCTCTCCAAGAGTTACTCTCAGGTTAGTGATGTCTTTGGAAGCCGTGAATAGTAAGAATCCAGTAGGGTTCAAGAGATACAGGTTAGTGTTTGGCATGAGTAGTCCCAGCTGTTGGGGTTCATTTCTGACTCTGCCAATCACACCCTGTCTGACCGTCACCTGAATGTGCCTCCATTTCCCCCCATGGCAAACAGGTAGAATTGTAACATGCAGGGTGGATTGTCTGAAGCTTCCTCTGATCTAAGCATTTCAAAGCCTTCACGAAACACACCTCATGTTTTATATGGCCAAAGAGGTGTATTATTAGAATCGTAGTAACTTTTTACTAGGCTTAGATGTTCCAATATTGAAGATTGGCTTCACTTTAAAAATGCATGTCAAGTCTCAGATGTCACTGAAGTGCTCAGTTCATGAGTCCTGGCCTCTGAAATTGGGGCTCTTTGATTTTCATTCAATGAACCTTTGCATTTCCCTTTTGTACATATTTTAAAGTTGACGGGTAATGCTGATCCAGTGTAAAGGAGGACAGTTCCATCAACTTGAGATTGAAGGAAGACACTTTAGCCAACCTGGGTTAGAGAAAACCTTTCTGCACCTCTACCCACAGCTGCTGATATCGAATATACAGTGTAATCAATGGGAACCATCAGCCATTGCAGCTCCATCCAATGAGTATGCAAGAGAACTGGGTCTTGTGAGAGACTTCAGCTAATTAAGAAAAGAAAAAAAGCACAAGACAGACAGAGTTAAAGAGAACTTCTTTTATGGCCATATTGCTGTGGGATTAATTGCAAGTCTGACCAATCTAGGGCATTCTGCAAGCCTCTTCTCCAACAAAAAGAAAAGGAGTACTTGTGGCACCTTAGAGACTAACCAATTTATTTGAGCATAAGCTTTCGTGAGCTACAGCTCACTTCATTGGATGCATTCTGTGGAAAGTGTAGAAGATCTTTTTATACACACAAAGCATGAAAAAATACCTCCCCACACCTCACTCTCCTGCTGGTAATAGCCTATCTAAAGTGATCTAAAGGAATGCGTTGCCTAGGGAGGTGGTGGAATCTCCTTCCTTAGAAGTTTTTAAGGTCAGACTTGACAAAGCCCTGGCTGGGATGATTTAATTGGGGATGGGTCCTGCTTTTGAGCAGGGGGTTGGACTAGATGACCTCCTGAGGTCCCTTCCAACCCTGATATTCTATGATTCTATGATTCTCTGACCACTCTCCTTACAATGTGTATGATAATCAAGTTGGGCCATTTCCAGCACAAATACAGGTTTTCTTCCCCCCTCCCCCACAGATATGATCATCTTTTTATATGTTTGTATCGCCTTTGTATTATGAGTTATGGACGTATGTATGTCTCTGTTTCAAACTTGTGCTAATTTTCTGGGTGACACTCCCAGACAGTTTGGCATCAGCACTGCCTAGCCTGCTGGATGGCCAAGTGCTCGGCAGCTTGTGTTTGAAACAAAGGAAGCACAGGCCACATGGCAAAAGACTATAATAGGCAGCTGCATCTTCTCCATTTTGTCCTCAATCCATGCAGCCTCCTCAGGGGCTCTGGGCAGTGCCTCTGGGTACATGTGGGGCCAGTGTGCACGGCACCAGAGGCAGCTCTTGTCAGTGGAGGTGGCTACGACCTTTGGTCATTGGGTGTTCTCCTAGTCATCTGCCCTGCTGGCCCCTGGCTGCGGAACAGGGAGCCTGGGACTCTGCAGGTGATCAGCTGGTTCCTGGGGCGGGCTCTCGCTGAAGAGCTGGAGGAGGAAGGGACAGAGAGACAGTTTTGTCAGAGCAGCCATCAGGAAGAGTGCTGGTGCAAGGGCTGGAGGAACCAAGTAGGGGCCGAGCTCTTCTTGACGTGCTGCTCACAAACCGGGAAGAATTAGTAGGGGAAGCAAAAGTGGATGGGAACCCGGGAGGCAGTGACCATGGGATGGTTGAGTTCAGGATCCTGAAACAAGGAAGAAAGGAGAGCAGCAGAATACGGACCCTGAACTTCAGAAAAACAGACTTTGACTCCCTCAGGGAACTGATGGGCAGGATCCCCTGGGAGAATAACGTGAGGGGGAAAGGAGTCCAGGAGAGCTGGCTGTATTTTCAAGACTCCTTAGTGAGGTTACAAGGACAAAGTGTTGGTCCTGCTTTGAGCAGGGGGTTGGACGAGATGACCACTTGAGATCTCTTCCAACCCTAATCTTCTATAATTCGATGACTCTATGATTCTGGAGAGGCCAGGCCCCTCACACCAAAGTGTGGAGACAGAAGAAGGTACCTGGCTGGGGTGATTGTGAAATGGGATCGTGCTGTGCTTCAGTGTGTGCCAATGCCCTGGTCACGGTGGCGAGATGGACACAGAGAAGGGTGTGAGGAACAGACTGGCTGGGTCACAGCCCTGAATGCGACAAGCACAGGTCACAATGGACATGCGTCTTTGCCAGGTGATACCCCACTAGCAGCCCCAATGCAGCTCTGCACCCACTGGTCTCTTCACCTGGACAGTCAATGGCCTGTATTTTTAGCTGACTTGGCACAAGTGAAAATTGTCCCGAGCCCAAAATTAGAGGCCTTTGAAAAGAGAAGCCCGGGTGTGCCCAGCATCGTGGGCCAGGCCGTGCTGCAGGTGTCGGCTCCCTGGCGTGTGAGTGTACCTTGCTGGCCAGGTAATGGAGCGTGATCCCAGTGAGTCGCAGGGAGGCTCCTTACCCTGTTCTCTGGAACAAGGATTGAATCAGGCTGGGGCAGGAAGAAGGAAGGGCATGGCCCAGTCACAGGAACACACAGCTAAAGGAGGGAGCCGGGCGTGTTTTACCCCTGCTGAGTGCTGACTAAAACATTCCCTGTGCCAGGCTTTGCCCTCGGGCACCCTCTAGCAGCCCCTCACCCCTGAGCTCAACCCTGGCTCCTCCCTCGTCCTCCTTGGCCCAATTTTGTCCCTGCCTCCAGAAGTGTGATCCCTGTGTCCCCATGCAGTCAGTTACCACCCCCAGCTCAGACCCTGCCCATCCCCTCCAATTTGCCCCCTTTAACCATTTTAATTGCCAGCCAGCACTGCAGCATCAGCAGATGTTACTGAGCAATGAGCACGCTCACTAGGAGCCAAGCAGCACACAGCACCCGGCCTGCAAGCTGCCCCGTTAGCATCCTAGTGCCAGGGAGCCTGCAAATGCCTGAGGCCCTGGGCCTCCAATCCTGTGGGCACAGGGGGCTTGGAGCCCCCTGGCTCCATCCGGAGGCTGTTGGGTCCAAAGTTATTGCTGGGCTCCGTCAGCAGTGCTGTCTCACAAGACGTTGTTTTCTTGGCTGCTCCTGGGTGGAGAGATCCTGAGATAAAAGAGCACTTCTTCTTTCCTCTTTCCGCCATCCCTCCCCTTGACCCATCAGCAAACCAGATCTAGGCAGCCCTTTGAGAGGGCATTGGTGACCCAAGTACAGGTCCAATGTTAGGTGAAGCTTGACTCACCAGAGGGTAAGATTCACCCCTGGGCAGATGGCCATCACAAAGGCCCATGTTTGAACATTTAATATTGGACTACAGTTGTTCATTGGCATCGTACAATCCCCCAGCCAAAGGGTGAATTTCAGATGTAAGGTCCTGACAAGAAACACGCTGGAGGCAATGGCAAGTTTCCCATGAATTTCGAAGGGAATTGGGTCTGACCCATTGGGAATGCAGGTGGTGAGAATGCAGAAAAATGGCTCCCTCCTTTCTGACAGGGTGAGAATGAACTACCCGATGTCCCTAACCACGACCAGCATGGATTGAAAGGAACAAACTGGATTCCTTTCTTGACACCCACTTGTGCTACTTGTGGCAATTTAGAGATGACACCTTAGAGACAAATTAGTCTCAAAGGTGCCACAAAGACTCCTCGTTGTTTTCCTGATGCAGACTAACACGGCTACCACTCTGAAATCTCCACTTGGGATACAGATGCCGCTCAGAGTCACCCGGACATTCATTCTCGTTGTTGCACCATTGAAGTCAATGGAATGGCACGAGGAACACAGTTGACCCGTACCATTTGAAGATGAAAGAAAGATGAAGAGTGCAATCTGCATGTCACGCCCTCTCAGGCTCAGAATAACCTAATAATCACAATCCCAGAGGAAAACAGCTGCATCCAAAGGAGGATTTTGCAAGGCAATGAAGCTTGTTTGGAAACTAATTATAACCGCCTCCACAAATGGCATCGCAGATCCTCCAGGCAGTCCTAGGAACTGTATAAAGGCACTAACCACTTAGGGATGTTCTAAAACCTTCTGCGGACTTCATCTCCTCAGTGAACTGGGTAAGTCCAATTCAACTCAATCGATTTTGAACTCTAGAGATGTAACTTTAGAAAGTCATTTAGCCATTTTTCACTTTGGTGGATTAGGAAGCAACTTTCCCAGGTTAGTCCAGAAAGGACCAATTCAGTGGTCTTTTACTTTCTTCTCAAGCAGCTGTTACTCCTCACTCTTGGAGACAGGAGAATGGATTAAGCAGACAAGTGGTGAGATCCAGCGTAGCAATTCTTGAGTTCTTCTCAGGAGAAATTCCCATTGAAGGTGCTTCTCCTCAGATGATGTAATTTAGTGTCGCTCCATGAAAGTCAGTGGACCTGAAGCCCAGCTGAGGAGCTTGTCCTGAGTGATTTGTTTGGAGAAAACTAAAGTTTTCTTTTTATTCATCAGCAAGTATTGTTGACTGACAAGCTTTGGGATATCAGAGATCTACACTGTGATACCAGGTTTCAGAGTAGCAGCCGTGTTAGTCTGTATTTGCAAAAAGAAACGGAGTACTTGTGGCACCTTAGAGACTAACCAATTGATTTGAGCATAAGCTTTCGTGAGCTACAGCCGATGAAGTGAGCTGTAGCTTACAAAAGCTTATGCTCAAATCAATTGGTCAGTCTCTAAGGTAGCACAAGTACTCCGTTTCTTTTTACTGTGGTACCAGAATTCAGTGGTTTGCATGCAGAAGTTAAATCCTCAAACGACAGGAAGCGATTACCGTGATCCCAGCCCTGTTCTCTTTGAGTAATGTCTAAAATGGACACAGAATCCCAGGGGCCCAGCATAGAAATCGTGAGCCTTCTTCTAGTCAGTGTTTTTCAGACAAAGCCATTGAGAGGGGTTGAAGGGGCCAGTTGGGAGGGAAGTTTCATGAGAGTGAACAAGAGGTGTAGAAAGAGGATATAGGAAGAAATACATGGCCATGAAGACAAGGACTTAGTCCACTCTTCCTTTCTCTCATGGGCAACAAGAGCTTCAAAGCCTTTCTTCCACCAACCCTTGTACCTTCTCTTTACTCTAGTCCCTGGTGTGTCTTTCAGGTTTACCTCCATCCCTGAAAGATGAGTTTTTCCAGCCTGTGCAATCCAGAATGCGGGGTGGCCCGGCCTAGTCCAGTCACTGGCAGCTACAACGTGCCGTGCGTTCGGCAGTGCCCTGACTCCGAAGTGCTGATCAGACCCTCACCGGTTGTCGTGACCCTCCCGGGACCAATTCTCAGCACTTTCCCTCAGCACACTGGAGTGGGAGCCATAGGAGCACCTGTGGTCGGAGCCGGTTTCGGGGGCTCATTCGGTTTGGGGGGATTGTACGGCTCTGGAGGCCATAATGGAGGATTGTCTGGTTTAGGGGGATATGGTGGATATGGGGGATTCGGCGGTTCCCTGGGCGGTTATGGTTCCAGGGGAATATGTGGTTCTGGGATATCTCGCCATAGGTACCTCAGTGGAAGCTGTGGGCCATGCTAAATCCAGTAGGAAGATCCGTGGATGAAGGAAGAACCAGGAATTGAACAGCAAGAAACAGATTCACCCTTGACCTTTTGGGCATAGCTTTCAGAAGTTCTGTGCAAACTTGGCTCCAGTTGAGCTCAGTGGGAGCTGTGTGTGCTCAGCACCATGGTCTGATAGCCCTGCTGCATTTCTAATGTTACGCTTAACGACTCTTTTTGCCAAGGGTTTGCCAGACAAGTGCTGATTCTCGCTTTCACCTGTGGACTCATTCTGAATAACACACAGGCTGTTTACACTAATTCCGCAGTTTAAGGAAAATAGGGGCCTTAAAACAGGCATCAGTTACATTTATTATCATTTGAAGTCCCTTGAGCAAGGGAAAAAGAGACCTTGCTGTGAACGAGAATTAGACCCCGTCTGTTCTATCCTTTCCATCAGTACATATCTTTAGCTTCTCACTTTGACCTACTCTGCAGCAGACATTTAATTGAGAAGTTGAGCAGTCCTCTCCTTCTGTATTGCATTGTCTCACTTCCCACCGACTGAGGGAATAAAAGTAACTGAAATTGGTTGCAAAGGGGACTTGTTTGTCCACCTCTGCAGCTGCAAGAACAAAAAAGCACATCTTGTGTGAAGAACGTCCAAGGTGGGTGATCGGTTGCAGCCTTTCTTGAAAAACTGAAATTACGTTCTTTCTGCTCTTGTATTTTTCCTGTACCTGTGTATTGAAAATGTCACTCGCATTAAAAACGCTGATGCATCATAATATCTGTCTTCTGGTTCTCGTTGTTCCTCCCTCCTTCTTTAAACATTGCCCTAGACACAATTCATCCCTGAAGAGCCAGCAGCATCAGGCCCTTCTCCAGAGGTGACTTTTTGAAGCCCTGGAGCGATAGGAGAATTCAGCCTTTGAAGTAGTTTACAGCATTCTGTTGGGTTTCCGTACTGGGGTGGAGTTACCCCTTGCATTACGTGTTCTAACAAAGTAATATTAACTCACCCTAGTGAGAGGTGTAAATTCAACCGGCTCCATCTACGGACAGGACTCCTTTGTGAAGCGGACAGTACCCAATACACACAAAACCAGCTTGAGAGCGACAGAGGCAGGTCTCTTTCCTCCTGACTGACAGGAGCAAGTTCATCCCATTGCACGACCTGCCTTAACTCCCAGACCTTAAGCACATGATTTCCAGTACAGATACATCATTATCTGTGTAATTATCAGACAATTAAACAAAAACTGTCCAAATGCTTTTCAACTATTGTGATGACCAGCGGGCTCTGGGCTCTGGGCAGACCCCTCACATGCCACCCTTTGTAAACTTAACCTGTATGCGTCCGACCCAGGGTATCCCTGTAAAACGCCAGCAACTCTGTGCCTTCTCTGGGTCCTGGCTCGCACCTCACCCTTTACTCTGACTCTGTGGACTCTTCCACTGGCTATTCCGTATGTGTCAGCTTGGAACCCTCCTGCCCGGACACTGCATCAGCCACCACATTCTCTATTGCCTTTACTATGGACAATTTCCATATCATAGTCCTGCAGCGCTGTACTCCAGGGCATCCCTCTGGTACCTTTTTTCCCCTGTAGCTTTGCATGGAGGGTGTAATCTTGGCAGTTCAACCTGGCGAGGAAAATACCTCTTTGTGGTGCTTTGAAAGGGCCAGTGTTTCCCGCTTTCGGCGTGCATTTTAACCCGCCCTCACAACAGTGCTTTCTAGGGGATTCTCTGCCCTGCTCTCCCTGACGAAATCCAAGGTTTCTTCACCAGCACAACAAATTAAATTGACTGCCCTCTCCCTTTCAGAATAAGTTTTAATCTATTCATATGCATGGTTTGCACTGTTCCTCTGCTGCATGTGTGACGGCATTAACCCCTTCAATCCCCTCAAACCGTCCTTCCTATAATCCTGCCTTTTGTTTTCCCTCACTGGGGTCAGCACTAACGCTAAATCAGCCGTCTCAAATGACCATTCTCCAGTATGCCCATCACACCAAACATGCTGAGTTTCTGGCTTTTTCCAAGGGTCTGTCGCACACAGTTCCTCATTACCTGTAAATTCTCCTTAAAATGAGTGACGTACTCTCTTAGATGCCGCCCTCTTTCCTCAGCACAGCCCTCCCCAGAGCCTCCAATCAAATCCAAGGCTCCCCTAGCCTGCTTCCCATACAGGAGATCAAAGGGGGCAAAGCCAGTAGATTCTTGGAGGGTCCCCTGCTGGCCACGGTAGAAGTTCTGGGTCCCACAGCTGGGTGCTGCGAGGTCCTCTTGCTACCCATGGCAGCTGAGAACTCCGGCCCTGCCACCTTTGGGCTGAAGTGGAAAGTGTCACAGAGGTCTGTGGAAGTCACAGATTCCGTGGTCTCTGGGACATAATCTTAGCCTTAATGATAATGTATTTATTTTTGTGTATTGGTACAGTACATAGACAATAAAAACTACTGTCTGATTCTTTGAGCCACCTTAATTTTCACACAGACCTCTAACATCCCCATAGTGTCCTCCTGTATAACCTTTAAGTAAATTCATTCATAGGTACTGAAAAAAACAGTGGACTGAGAATAGTCATAATGGAAATATGGATAGTGCAGTGACTTTATGGCATGAAACATATTCAGAAAGACATAAAATTGCTTTTCTGATTATAAAAAACTAATAGTGGTGATTGGTTTTCCGTTGCCCGCAGTTAGACTCTGGCTAGAATAGCAGCCACCTCTCTCAATGACACATCAGAGAACAAACGGGACTCAAGAGTAAACAAAGAATGAATTTACTGCTGAGGTGGTTTATCGAGCAATGAAATTACCAGCAGAGCATCTGACTCTGTATAAGCAGAAGCCACCCTTTCTCTAGCCTTTTTATGATGGACACAGGCATTTGGCGGGGCTAGGTTGTAAGATTTCTGGCGTTTGCCTTTTGCATTGTGATTTTAGGTTTCTAAGAAGAGTATGGATTTTTGTTTGCTCCCTGGTACAATATTCTGGTTGGCTTCTACCTGATCATTTCTCCTGCTGAATCCTGCCAAGCGAATTGCAATTATGCCCCTTTCAAGGTGAAGGATTATAGCAGTATGGCGGAAGCTATGTTGTGACAGCTGATAAAAGGTGTCCTGCATCTTAGTAGGGGGTTCGACCAGATGAGCCTTGCAGTGCCTTCCAACCCCCAGGTCCGATGACATTTATGTGAAAGAAGCCTTATTGAGGGTGCAGGAACAAACCACCCCGAAGTGCAGAAAGATTAGCAAATATGGCAGGTGACCAACTTGGCTAAACAGAGAAATTTTCAGTGAGCTTAAACACAAAAAGGAAGCTTACAAGAAATGGAAACTTGGACAGATGACTAGGGAGGAGTCTGAAAATATTGCTCAAGCCTGCAGGTGTGTAATCAGGAAGGCCAAAACACGACTGGAGTTGTGAAGGGATGTGTAGGGTAACAAGAATTTTTCTATAGGTAGGAAAAAGGAGAAGCTCAGGGAAAGTGTGGGAGCCTTCATGAATGAGGGAGGCAACCACGTGAGAGATGATGTGGAAAAAGCTGAAGTACTCAATGCTTTTTTTGCCTCGGTTGTCCCAGACAAGATCAGCTCCCAAACTGCTGTCCTGGGCAGCACAGTATGGGGAGGAGGTGAGCAGCCTCAGTGGTAAAAGAACAGGTTAAGGATTATTTAGAAAAGCTGGCCATGCACACGTCCATGGGTCCAGATCTAAGCGTCCGAGGATGCTGAGGGAATTGGCTGAGTGATTGCAGAGCCATTGGCCATTATCTTTGAAAAGTCACAGCTTTTGGGGGAGGTCCTGGATGACTGGAGAAAGGCAAATATAGTGCCCATCTTTAAAAAGGGGAAGAAGGAGAACCTGGGGAACTACAGACCGCTCATAGATTGGATGAATGGACTATAAGGTGGATAGAAAGCTGGCTAGATGTTACGGGTACTGATCAATGTCTGGATGTCTAGCTGGCAACCAGTATCAAGCAGAGTGCCTCAGGGATCAGTCTTGGGACCGGTTTTGTTCAACGTCTTTATGAATGATCTGGATGATGGGAGGATTGCACGCTCAGCAGGTTTGCAAATGACACTAAGCTGGGGGAGAGGTAGATATGCTGGAGGGTAGGGATAGGGTTGAGAGTGACCAAGAGAAATTGGAGGATTGGGACCAAAGAAATCTGACGAGGTTCAAGAAGGACAAGTGCAGACTTCTGCACTTAGGACAGAAGAATCCCATGCACCACAAGAGGCTGGGGACCGACTGGCTAAGCAGCAGTTCTGCAGAAAACGACCTGGGGATAACAGTGGACGAGAAGCTGGATATGAGCCAACAGTGTGCCCTTGTTGCCAAAAAAGCTAAGTGCCTATTGGGCTGCATTAATAGGAGCATTGCCAGCAGATCGTGGGAAGTGATCATTCCCCTCTATTCCACACTGGTGAGGCCACATCGGCAGTATTGTGTCCAGTTTTGGGGCCCCCCCTATATAAATTATGTGGAGAAATTGGAATTGAAAAGTCCAGCAAAGAGCAACAAAAATGCTGAGGGTGCTGGGGCACATGACTCATAAGGTGAGGCGGAGGGAATTGGTCTTGTTTAGTCTGCAGAAGAGAAGAGTGAGGGGGGATTTGATAGCAGCCTTCAACTACCTAAAGGGGGGTTTTCTTTCGGGTACCACTTTTAGCTGTCTTGCTGGTCATGGGCTCACAGCTGTATTGTCAAAGAGACTCTTATTAAAGAGAGGGAAAAGGAGAAAGGTAAAGACAACTGCACAGTACTTCACTTTGGAAAAAAATTGAATGCACATGAGATGCTGTCTGGAAAGACTCATGACCATTCGTGGTGTCCTCAGGGCAGAGTGTCAAAAAGCAGGGCGGAGACGCTAGCTAATGGTATGTTCTATAATTAGATTTCACCAACCCAGTACCAAGTGTGAACTCCCAAAGTACTACGGTAGTTTTATAATGGAGTTACAGATAGTCCCCTAAGAAACCCCAATCTATCGTGGCTGCCAGGCAAGCTGGACTGTGTGATAAATGGTGGTGACTTCCAGGAAAAATCACAAAATACTCACGTTACAACCAGTCCCACGCTCACCCTGGTCAATTTGCATCCCAGGTCTCCCACCAAAGACAACACTGAGAGTCAATTCTACAGTCAATTCTAACTCAAGTTTATTAGCTAAGAAAAAGGAAGGGCAGTTATTGAGATGTTAAAGCAGATAAAAATATATGTACATTTTAGTCACAGTCTATAATTGCTAAAGGTAGCGGAGATATGGGAAACTGGCAGTTTCCCAAAAGTCTTTTAGGGCTACCCAGAGTAACTCTTCTTCTCATTCGGTTATTCTGCCTGTCAGAATCCAACCTGTCCAGAGATGAAGCATTTTTCCTTGTGTCCATACTTATAGTTTCTTTTCACAGAAAAGAAGCTGACAGAGTCACAACCTACGTGGGCTCTTTCTCTGATGGCAGAGAGAGAAGAATGCATGTCAGGTCTTTGATGAAAACACTCAACGGCCACTTGCCTTCAAATGCAGAAGAATTCACACCTTCCTCTTTAATATCTTCATTTGCATGACTCAAGGCTTCTTTCTCATTGGATGGGTTATGTAGTTACAGGGGTATACACAATGTAAATGTTTGCTATTACATTCTAACTGGGTACAGATAGGTGAAATCAATGCATGCACCATCCCATTAGTTGTCAGGACATTTCAACACCAAATAGATTCTTATCCATTCAACTATCGATTTTCCTTTACACTAGCAAAGAAGTGAATTGGCCTGGCTTCCAGCTGAGAGTTTGTCAGTTCTCAGCTGGCACTTGGCTTACCAGATTTGGCACTTGGCTTACCAGCGTCACAGCAGAACTGAAAGCTAAGCTTGAGTTTACCGGAGTCTCAGGTAAAGTCTCTGATCACTAAATCTAGACAGTCTGCCGAGTCAAAAGCAACATCTTCCCTCCAGTTTCCTGCAGGAATCTTCAGTTGGAATCTGTGCAGACTCTTCCTCCTCCTCTGCTGAAATCACGCTTGGCCAGTCAGAGAATTGGTTAACCAACCACCCCATGATGTATATTGATTTTCAAAACCCAACTCTCTCACTGAGAAGAGCAACACATAAATGACTCTTTCCCACGATCACGTTACCAGAAAAGTTGGTGACTCACACTCGTTGAGACAATGGACTTAAAACAGTTTGGCTAACATCACAAAAATTCAAAGTGCACCATTAAAATAATAGAAATTAATCTTCCCTCCCGATTTCCCCTGAAATTAACATTCCCAGGCTTCCCTGCTGGAGGATTGTAACAAAATCACTCACCTGCGAGAAAATACTTCAGCGTTCGGGCAAACAGGCTGCTTCCTGCTTCTGTGGCCTAGCTTCTCCCAGCCCGCACAGAGCCCAGGGCCTGGTGCAAAGCAGCTGCCCTCACCCCTTCCTTCATGGAGTCTGACCCCAGCAACAGGGAACCGATTGGAGCAGACCCAAAACTACCATACCCAATTCCAGAAGCTTCTGGATGGGGAGTGCTAAATCTGCCTAGCAAGAATGATATTAGGAAAAAAGGAACTCTAAGGTTAAATAAGCTCTGGAATACATTTACCAGTGGCTCCGGCTTTATTTGCCATTTTTACAGATTAGTTTTTCTCACAGAAATCTTGACAGACTGTGGTGCAAATTCCATGTCTGTAGTTTTTCAAAAGGCAATGGAATAATGTGGTGCAAAGCGTATAAAGGCTGCTCCCTATAACCCAGAAACAAATAGGTTTCCACAAAGTTTTGAAGGAACTTTTAAAAGCTATGCTAAGAACGTACATCACCTGGCACGAGACTGATTGGGACACTTTACTTCATTATTTGCTCAATGCGGACAGAAGTGTTCCCCAAGAATCGACTGGCTTTTGCCCTCTTTGATCTTCTGTATGGGAAGTAGGCTAGGGGAGCCTTGGATTTGACTGGAGGCTCTGGGGAGGTCTGTGCTGAGGAAAGAGGGCAGGCATCTAAGAGAGTACGTCACTCATTTTAAGGAGAATTTACAGGTAATGAGGAACTGTGTGCGACAGACCTTTGGAAAAAGTCGGGGAACCCAGCATGTTTGGTGTGATGGGCATACTGGGGAAAGGTCGATTGAGACTGCTGATTTGGCGTTAGTGCTGACCCCAGTGAGGGAAAACAAAAGGCAGGGTTATAGGAAGGACCATTTGAGGGGATTGAAGGGGTGAATGCCGTCACACATGACGTAAGGAAGCCCAGCAGCAGAGGAACAGTCCAAACCATGCATCTGAATAGATTAAAACTTCCTCTGAAAGGCAGAGGGCAATCAATTTAATTTGTTGTGCTGGTGAAGAAACGTTGGATGTGCTCAGAGAGAGCAGGGTAGAGAATCCCCCAGAAAGCACTGAGTTCAGGGTGGGTTAAAATGCACCCCCAAAGCAGGAAACGCTGGCCATTTCAAAGCACCACAAAAAGGTATTTTCCTCGCCAGGTTGAACTGCCAAGATTGCACCCTCCATGCAAAGCTACAGAGGAAAAAGATACCAGAGGGATGCCCTGGAGCACAGCGCTGCAGGACTATGATATGGAAATGGTCCATATTAAAGGCAAAGAGAATGTGGTGGCAGATGCAGTGTCTGGGCAGGACGGTTCCAAGCTGATGCATACGGATTAGCCAGTGCAAGAGTCCACAGAGTCAGGGTAAGGGGTGAGGTGCGAGCCAGGACCTGCAGGAGGCACAGGTAAGGCAAGGGTGAACTCCACCCCAGTACAGGAAAGCCAACAGAATGCAGTAAACTACTTCTAAGTCTGAATTCTCCTATCGCTCCCGGGCTTTTAAAACTCATCTCTGGAGAAGTGCCTGATGCTATTAGCTCTACAGGGATGAATTGTGTCCAGGGCAATGTTTAAAGAAGGAGGGAGGAACAAGGAGAACCAGAAGACGGATATTATGATGCATCAGAGTTTTTAATGCGAGTGACATTTGCAATATACTGGTACAGGAAAAATACGAGAGCAGGAAGAACGTATTTTCAGTTTTTCAAGAAAGGATGTGACCCATCACCCACCTCAATGGGACATTCTTCACACAAGATGTGCTTTTTTGTTGTTGGTGCTGCAGAGGTGGACAAACAATTCCCCTTCGCAAACATTTTAAGTGACTTTTATTCCCTCCGTCGATGGGAAGTGAGACAATGAATACAGAAGCAGAGGACTACGCAACTTCTCAATTAAATGTCTGCCTCAGAGAAGGTGAAAGCGAGAAGCTAAAGATACGTATTGATGGAATGGATAGAACAGACAGGGTCTAATTCTCCTTCACAGCAAGGTCTCTTTTTCCCAGGCTCAAGGGACTTCAAATGATAATAAATATAACTGATGCCTCTCTTAAGGCCCCTATTTCCTTTAAACTGCGGAATAAGTGTAAACAGCCTGCGTGTTGTTCAGAATGAGTCCACAGGTGAAAGCGAGAATCAGCACTTGTCTGGCAAAGCCTTGGCAGAAAGAGTCATAAAGCGTAACATTAGAAATGCAGCATGGTTATCAGACCATGGTGCTGAGCACACACAGCTCCCACTGAGCTCAAGTGGAGCCAAGTTTGCACAGCACTTCTGAAAGCCATGCCCAAAATGTCGGGGGTGAATCTGTTTCTTGCTGTTCAGTTCCTGGTTCTTCCTTCATCCACGGATCTTCCGGCTGCGTTTAACATAGCCCACAGCTTCCACTGAGGGACCTATGGCGAGATACCCCAGAACCACATATTCCCCTGGAACCATAACCATCAAGGGAACCGCCGAATCCCCCATGACCACCGTATCCCCCTAAACCAGACAATCCTCCATAATGGCCTTCAGAGCCGTACAATCCCCCCAAACCGAATGAGCCCCCGAAACCGGCTCCGACCACAGGTGCTCATATGGCTCCCTCTCCAGTGTGCTGAGGGAAAGTGCTGAGAATTGGTCCCGGGAGGGTCACAACAACCGGTGAGGGTCTGATCAGCACTTCTGAGTCAGGGCACTGCCTAACGCATGGCTCGTTGTGGCTGCCAGTGACTGGACTAGGCCGGGCCACCACGCATTCTGGATTGCACAGGCTGGAGAAAGTCATCTTTCAGGGATGGAGGTAAACCTGAAAGACACACCAGGGACTAGAATAAAGAGAAGGTACAAGGGCAGGTGGAAGAAAGGCTTCAAAGCTCGTGTGGCCCCGAAGAGAAAGGAAGAGTGGACGAAGTCCCTGTCTTCATGGCCATGTATTTCTTCCAATATCCTATTTCTACACCTCTTGTCCACTTGCACTAAACTTCTCTCCCAGCCGGCCCCCTCAGCCCTCTCAATGGCTTTTTCTGAGAAACACTGACTAGAAGAAGTGTCACGATTTCTGTGCTGGACCCCTGGGATTCTGTGTTGATTTTAGACATTACTCAAAGAGAACAGGACTGGGACCACGGTAATCACTTCCTGTCGTTTGAGGATTTAA
Source organism: Eretmochelys imbricata (assembly GCF_965152235.1). Taxonomy (NCBI): domain Eukaryota; kingdom Metazoa; phylum Chordata; order Testudines; family Cheloniidae; genus Eretmochelys; species Eretmochelys imbricata. The sequence continues at coordinate 357,070,041 of NC_135572.1, forward strand.
CCTCTGCGTGAAAACCACTTGATTCTAGTATCACAGTGTAGTTCTTTGATTTTCCAAAAGCTTGTGAGTCAACAATACTTCCTGATGAATGAAGAGAAAACTTTACTTTTCTCCAAACAGATCATGAAGGACAAGGTCCTCAGCTGGGCTTCAGGTCCACTGACTTTCATGGAGCGACACTAAATTACATCATCTGAGGAGAAGCACCTTCAATGGGAATTTCTCCTGAGAAGAACTCAAGAATTGCTCAACTGAGTCTCACCACTTGTCAGCTTAATTCATTCTCCTGTCTCCAAGAGTGAGGAGTAACAGCTGCTTGAGAAGAAAGTAAAAGACCACTGAATTGGTCCTTTCTGGACTAATCTGGGAAAGTTGCTTCCTAATATGGCTAAGTGAAAAATGGCTAAATGACTTTCTAAAGTTACATCTCTAGAGTTCAAAATCGATTGAGTTGAATTGGACTTACCCAGTTCACCGAGGAGAAGAAGTCCACAGAAGATTTTAGAAAATCCCTGAGTGGTGAGCGCTTTCATACAGTTCCTAGGACTGCCTGCAGGATCTGCGATGCTATTTGTGAAGGCCGTCCTAATTAGTTGCCCAACAAACTTTATTCCCTTGTAAAATCCTCCTTTGGATGCAGCTCTTTTCCCCTGGGATTGTGATTATTAGGTTATTCTGAGCCTCAGAGGGCATGACATGCACGTTGCACTCTTCATCTTTCTTTCATCTTCAAATAGTACGGGCCAACTGCGTTCCTCATGCCATTCCATTGAATTCATTGGTGCTACAATGGGAATGAATGTCTGGGTGACTCTGAGTGGCATCTGTAGCACAAGAGGCAGGTTTCAGAGGGGTAGCCGTGTTAGTCTGCATCAGCAAAACAAGGAGGAGTCCTTGTGGCACCTTAGAGACTAATTTGTCTCTAAGGCGTAGTCTGTATGTTGCCACAAGTAGCAAAAGTGGGTTTCATGAAAAGAATCCAGTTTGTTCCTTTCAATTCATACTGGTCGTGGTTAGGGACATCGGGCAGTTAATTCTCACCCTGTCAGAAAGGAGGGAGCCATTTTCCTGCATTCTCACCAGCCGCATTCCCAATGGGTCAGACCCAATTCCCTTAGAAATTCATGGGAAACATTCCCTTGCCTCCAGCGTGTTTCTTGTCAGGACCTTACAGCTGAAATTGGCTGGGGGATTGTACGATGCCAATGAACAACTGTAGTCCAATATTAACAGAACGCCATGAGAGCGTTCTCCATTTTGTTAAAGTGACTGTGTTACTCAGTGCAGAGGTATCTAATCCCAACAACCGTTTATTAATATTCTAAGACTAGAACCCTTTGAGTGTGTGAAACACCAGCGAGTGTTTGTGAGGGGCTTTGAACTCTGGAGTCCTGAGGTCACTGAAGAACTTCCAGCCTTCACACCCTGACTCTCTCTGTTTGATCAGCCTAGAAACAGAGACACGTTGAGAAGAAGGTCACCCGGGATTGGTTGCAGGAACAGAAATACAACCCTACTACAGGCAGGGTGGTACCTAGGGAGGGGCGAAGGGGTCAGCCGCCGAGGGCATAGAGCTACTGGGGTGCAGAAATGGGGCAAGTGTATTGTCTCCCCGCCACAGCATCGGACCCAACAGCCTCCAGATGGAGCCAGGGGGCAAATGATTAAAATGGTTAAGGGGGGCAAATTGCGGGGATGGGCAGGGTCTGAGCTGGGGGCGGTAACTGACTGCATGGGGGCAGGGGGATCACACATCTGGAGGCAGGGGCAGAAGGGGGCCAAGGAGGAGCGGGGTGGAGCCAGGGTTGAGCTCAGGGGTGAGGGGCTGGTAGAGGGTGGCCGAGAGCAAAGCCCGAAACAGGGAGTGTTTTAGTCAGCACTCAGCAGGGGTAAAACACGCCCAGCTCCCTCCTTTAGCTGTGTGGTCCTGTGACTGGGACCTGCCCTTCCTTCTTCCTGCCTCAGCCTGATTCAATCCTTGTTCCAGAGAACAGGGTAAGGAGCCTCCCTGCGACTCACTGGGATCACGCTCCATTACCTGGCCAGCAAGGTACACTCACACTCCAGGCAGCCGACACCTGCAGCACGGCCTGGCCCACGATGCTGGGCACACCCGGGCTTCTCTTTTCAAAGGCCTCTAATTTTGGGCTCGGGACAATTTTCACTTGTGCCAAGTCAGCTAAAAATACAGGCCATTGACTGTCCAGGTGAAGAGACCAGTGGGTGCAGAGCTGCATTGGGGCTGCTGGTGGGGTATTCCCTGGCAAAGACACATGTCCACTGTGTCCTGTGCTTGTCGCATTCAGGGCTGTGACCCAGCCAGTCTGTTCCTCACACCCTTCTCTGTGTCCATCTTGCCCCCATGACCAGGGCATTGACACACACTGAAGCACAGCACGATCCCATTTCACAATCACCACAGCCAGGTACCTTCTTCTGTCTCCACACTTTGGTGTGAGGGGCCTGGCCTCTCCAGAATCATAGAGTCTTCGAATTATAGAAGATTAGGGTTGGAAGAGACCTCAGGAGGTCATCTAGTCCAACCCCCTGCTCAAAGCAGGACCAACACTAAATAAATTATCCCCCCTCACTCAGCCTCTCCTCAAGAATCCTGTGCCCCAGCTCCATCCTCATTTTCGCTGCGCTCCGCTGGACCCTCTCCAATGTGTCCACATCCCTTCTGTAGGGGGGGCCCAAAACTGGACGCAGTTCTCCAGAGGTGGCCTCACCAGTGCTGAATAGGGGGAATAATCACTTCTCTCAATCTGCTGCCAATGCTCCCACTAATGTCACACAATAGGCCCTTAGCCTTCTTGGCAACAAGGGCACACTGCTGACTCGTATCCAGTTTCTCATCCACTGTAATCCCCAGGTCCTTTTCTACATAACTGGTGCTTAGCCAGTTGGACCACAGCCTCTGGCAGTGGATGGGAGTCTTCCGTCCTAAGTGCAGGACTCTGCACTTGTCCTTGTTGAACCTCATCAGAATTCTTTTGACTCAATCCTCCAATTTATCTCGGTCACTCTGGACCCTATCCCTACCTCCAGTATCATATGCAAACTTGCTGAGGGTGCAATCCATCCTATCATCCAGATCACTAATAACATGTCGAAGAAAATGGGACACAGGACCAACCCCTCAGGCAGTGTGCTTGAATCAGCTGAGAGTTAGACATCGAGCCGTTGATCACTACCTGTTGAGCCCAACAATCTAGCCAGCTTTCTATCCACCTTATAGTCCATTCATCCAATCCATACTCTTTTATCTTGCTGGCAAGAATACCGTGGGAAACCATATGAAAAGCTTTGCTAAAGTCAAGATATATCACATTCACTGCTTTCCCCATATCCACAGAGCCAGTTATCTCATCACATAAGGCAACCAGGTTAGTCAGGCACGACTTGCCCCTGGTGAATCCATGCTTACTCTTCCTGATCACCTTCGTCTCCTCCAAGTACTTTAAAATGGTTTCCTTGGGGACCTGCTCCATGATTTTTCCAGGGACTGAGGTGAGGCTGACCAGTCTGTATTTCTCCGGGTTCTCCTTCTTCCCTTTTTCCAATCTTCCAGGACCTCCCCCGGTCACCACAAGTTTTGAAAGATAATGGCCAGTGGCTCTGCAATCACATCAGCCAACTCCCTCAGCACCCATGGATGCATTCGATCTGGACCCATGGACTTGTGCATGGCCAGCTTTTCTAAATAGTCCTTAACCTCTTCTTCCACCACTGAGGGCTGTTCACCCTCATACTGTGTTCCCCAGGACAGCAGTGTGGGAGCTGACCTTGTCTGTGAAGACTGACCTTTGTTGATTGCTCATGACCTCTCCCTGAGTTTTACGAAAATTAACCTTGAAAAATCTTAACTTTAATTATCATTAGTCTAGATTATCCTAACACAAAACATCTGGGAAAAAAATAACCCATAGGAGGCACAAATATGCTTGTTTAGCCAGAGCGCTAAAATGCCCAGTTCGAGCTCTGACCACAGGCTGAATTGTAAAGTTCCCTGTTACACTGTGTTACCAGACATGGCTAGTAACATGTCGCGTTACAAAATGTTTGCATCCTTGGATCAAAGCATCAATAACAAAGAGCTGGCTGGAGGAGTCCACAGAGTCAGAGTAAAGGGTGAGGTGCGAGCCAGGACCCAGAGGAGGCACAGAGTTGCTGGCATTTTACAGGGATACCCTGGGTCGGACGCGTACAGGTTAAGTTTACAAAGGGTGGCATGGGAGGGCTCTGCCCAGAGCCCAGAGCCCTCTGGTCATCACAATCGTTGAAAAGCATATGGAAAGATTTTGTTTAATTGTCTGATAATTACACAGATAATGATGTATCTGTACTGGAAATCATGTGCTTAAGGTCTGGGAGTTAAGGCAGGTCGTGCAATGGGATGAACTTGCTCCTGTCAGTCAGGAGGGAAAAGACCTGCCTCTGTCGCTCTCAAGCTGGTTTTGTGTGTATTGGGTACTGTCCGCTTCACAAAGGAGTCCTGTCCGTAGATGGAGCCGGTTGAATATACACCTCTCACTAGGTTGAGTTAACATTACTTTGTTAAAACAGGTAAGGCAAGGGGTAACTCCACCCCAGTACGGAAACCCAACAGAATGCTGTAAACTACTTCAAAGGCTGAATTCTCCTTTCGCTCCAGGGCTTCAAAAAGTCACCTCTGGAGAAGGGCCTGATGCTGCTGGCTCTTCAGGGATGAATTGTGTCTAGGGCAATGTTTAAAGAAGGAGGGAGGAACAAGGAGAACCAGAAGACAGATATTATGATGCATCAGCATTTTTAATGCGAGTGACATTTTCAATACACAGATACAGGAAAAATACGAGAGGAGAAAGAACGTAAATTCAGTTTTTCAAGAAAGGCTGCAACCGATCACCCACCTCAATGGGACGTTCTTCACAAAACATGTGCTTTTTTTTTTCTTGAAGCTGCAGAGGTGGACAAACAAGTCCCCTTTGCAACCAATTTCAGTTACTTTTATTCCCTCAGTCAGTGGGAAGTGAGACAATGCAATACAGAAGGAGAGGACTGCTCAACTTCTCAATTAAACGTCTGCCTCAGAGAAGGTCAAAGTGAGAGGCTAAAGATACGTACTGATGGAATGGATAGAACAGACGGGGTCTAATTCTCCTTCACAGCAAGGTCTCTCTTTCCCTTGCTCAAGGGACTTAAAATGATAATAAATATAACTGATGCCTCTCTTAAGGCCCCTATTTTCCTTAAACTGCAGAATTAGTGTAAACAGCCTGTGTGTTATTCAGAATGAGTCCACAGGTGAAAGCGAGAATCAGCACTTGTCTGGCAAAGCCTTGGCAGAAAGAGTCATAAAGCGTAACATTAGAAATGCAGCAGGGCTATCAGACCATGGTGCTGAGCACACACAGCTCCCACTGAGCTCAAGTGGAGCCAAGTTTGCACAGCACTTCTGAAAGCCATGCCCAAAAGGTCAGGGGTGAATCTGTTTCTTGCTGTTCAATTCCTGGTTCTTCCTTCATCCACGGATCTTCCTGCTGGGTTTAGCATGGCCCACAGCTTCCACTGAGGTACCTATGGCGAGATATCCCGGAACCACATATTCCCCCGGAACCATAACCGCCCAGGGAACCGCCGAATCCCCCATAACCACCATATCCCCCTAAACCAGACAATCCTCCATAATGGCCTCCAGAGCCGTACAATCCCCCCAAACCGAATGAGCCCCCGAAACCGGCTCCGACCACAGGTGCTCCTATGGCTCCCACTCCAGTGTGCTGAGGGAAAGTGCTGAGAATCGGTCCCGGGAGTGTCACGACAACCGGTGAGGGTCTGATCAGCACTTCAGAGTCAGGGCACTGCCGAACGCACGGCACGTTTTAGCTGCCAGTGACTGGACTGGGCCGGGCCACCCCGCATTCTGGATTGCACAGGCTGGAGAAACTCATCTTTCAGGGATGGAGGTAAACCTGAAAGAGACACCAGGGACTAGAGTAAAGAGAAGGTGCAAGGGCTGGTGGAAGAAAGGCTTCGAAGCTCTTGTGGCCCATGAGAGAAAGGAAGAGTGGACTAAGTCCTTGTCTTCATGGCCATGTATTTCTTCCTATATCCTCTTTCTACACCTCTTGTTCACTCTCATGAAACTTCCCTCCCAATTGGCCCCTTCAACCCCTCTCAATGGCTTTGTCTGAAAAACACTGACTAGAAGAAGGTTCACGATTTCTATGCTGGGCCCCTGGGATTCTGTGTCCATAATAAACATTACTCAAAGAGAACAGGGCTGGGATCACGGTAATTGCTTCCTGTCGTTTGAGGATTTAACTTCTGTATGCAAACCACTGAATTCTGGTACCACAGTAAAAAGAAAAGGAGTACTTGTGCTACCTTAGAGACTGACAAATTGATTTGAGCATAAGCTTTCGTAAGCTACAACTCACTTTATCGGCTGTAGCTCACGAAAGCTTATGCTCAAATCAATTGGTTAGTCTCTAAGGTGCCACAAGTACACCATTTCTTTTTGCGAATACAGACTAACACGGCTGCTACTCTGAAACCTGGTATCACAGTGTAGATCTCTGATTTCCCAAAGCTTGTGAGTCAATAATACTTGCTGATGAATAAAGAGAAAACTTTAGTTTTCTTCAAACAAATCACTCAGGATAAGCTCCTCAGCTGGGCTTCAGGTCCACTGACTTTCATGGAGCGACACTGAGTTACATCATCTGAGGAGAAGCACCTTCAATGGGAATTTCTCCTGAGAAGAACTCAAGAATTGCTACACTGGATCTCACCACTTGTCAGCTTAATCCATTCTCCTGTTTCCAAGAGAGAGGAGTAACAGCTGCTTGAGAAGAAAGTAAAAGACCACTGAATTGGTCCTTTCTGGACTAACCTGGGAAAGTTGCTTCCTAATCCACCAAAGTGAAAAATGGCTAAATGACTTTCTAAAGTTACATCTCTAGAGTTCAAATCAATTGAGTTGAATTGGACTTACCCAGTTCACTGAGGAGATGAAGTCCGCAGAAGATTTTAAAAAATCCCTGAATGGTGAGCGCTTTTATACAGTTCCTAGGACTGCCTGGAGGATCTGCGGTGCCATTTGTGGAGGCGGTTCTAATTAGTTACCAAACAAACTTGATTGCCTTGCAAAATCCTCCTAGGATGCAGCTGTTTGCCTCTGGGATTTTGATTATTAGGTTATTCTGAGCCTGAGAGGGCGTGACATACACATTGCACTCTTCATCTTTCTTTCATCTTCCAATAGTACGGGTCAACTGCGTTCCTCGTGCCATTCCATTTACTTCAGTGGTGCTACAATGAGAATGAATGTCCGGGTGACTCTGAGCGGCATCTGTATCAGAAGTGGCAGATTTCAGAGGGGTAGCCGTGTTATTCTGCATCAGCAAAACAACGAGGAGTCCTTGTGGCACCTTAGAGACTAATTTGTCTCTAAGGTGTCATCTCTAAGTTGCCACAAGTAGCACAAGTGGGTGTCATGAAAGGAATCCAGTTAGTTCCTTTCAATCCATGCTGGTCGTGGTTAGGGACATCGGGCAGTTCATTCTCACCCTGTCAGAAAGGAGGGAGCCGTTTTTCTGCATTCTCACCACCCGCATTCCCAATGGGTCAGACCCAATTCCCTTCGAAATTCATGGGAAACTTTCCATTGCCTCCAGCAATGTTTTTTGTCAGGACCTTACGTCTGAAATTCACCCTTTGAACTTGGGATTGTACAATGCCAATGAACAACTATTGTCAAATATTAAACCTTCAAACATGGGCCTTTGGGAAGAAGGGCCTCTTTCCATCCTCTTTGGAACCCCCCTTCATGTAGTTGAAGGCTGCTATCAAATCCCCCCTTACTCTTCTCTTCTGCAGACTAAATAATCCGAGATCCCTCAGCCTCACCGTATTAGTCATGTGTCCCAGCCCCCTGATCATATTTGTTGCTCTTCGCTGGACATTCTCCAATCTCTCCACATAATTTCCATGCGGGGGGTGCCAAAACTGGACACAATACTGCAGATGTGGCCTCACCAGTGCGGAATAGAGGGGAATGATCACTTCCCTCGATCTGCTGGCAATGCTCCTACTAATGCAGCCCAATAGGCCCTTAGCACTGTTGACTCATATCCAGCTTCTTATCCACTGTAATCCCCAGGTCTTTTTCTGAAGAACTGTGGCTTAGCCAGTCGGTCTCCAGCCTCTTGCGGTGAATGGGATTCTTCTGTCCTAAGTGCAGAAGTCTGCACTTGTCCTTGTTGAACCTCATCACATGTTTTTGTCCCAATCCTCCAATTTGTCTAGGTCACTCTCGACCCTATCCCTACCCTCCTGGGTATCTACCTCTCCCCCAGTTTAGTGTCATTTGCAAACCTGCTGAGGGTGCAATCCATCCCATCATCCAGACCATTAATGAAGATGTTGAACAAAACCGGTCCCAAGACTGACCCCTGAGGCACTCTGCTTGATACTGGCTGCCAGCTAGACATCCAGACGTTCATCACTACCACTTGCGCCCGACTATCTAGCCAGCTTTCTATCCACCTTATAGTCCATTCATCCAATCCACGACTGGTCTGTAGTTCCCTGGGTTCGCCTTCTTCCCCTTTTTAAAGATTGGCATTATATTTGCCTTTTTCCAGTCATCCAGGACCACCCCCGATCGCTGTGACTTTTCAAAGATAATGGCCAATGGCTCTGCAATCACTCAGCCAATTCCCTCAGGAACCTCAGACTCATAAGATCTGGACACGTGGATTTGAGCATGTCCAGCTTTTCTTAATAATCCTCAACCTGTTCTTCTACCACTGAGGGCTGCTCACCTCCTCCCCATACTGTGCTGCCCAGGACAGCAGTTTGGGAGCTGACCTTGTCTGGGACGACCGAGGCAAAAAAGCATTGAGTACTTCAGCTTTTTCCACATCATCTCTCACTTGGTTGCCTCCCTCATTCATGAAGGCTCCCACATTTTCCCTGATCTTCTCCTTTTTGCTACCTATAGAAACCTTCTTGTTACCCTACACATCCCTTCACAACTCCAGTCATGTTTTGGCTTTCTTGATTACATGCCTGCAGGCTTGAGCAATATTTTTAGACTCCTCCCTAGTCATCTGTCCAAGTTTCCATTTCTTGTAAGCTTCCTTTTTGTGTTTAAGCTCACTGAAGATTTCTCTGTTTAGCCAAGCTGGTCACCTGTCATATTTGCTAATCTTTCTGCACTTCGGGGTGGTTTGTTCCTGCACCCTCAAAAAGGCTTCTTTCAAATACATGTCATCAGACCTGGGGGTTAGAAGGCACTGCAAGGCTCATCAGGTCGAACCCCCTGCCAAGATGCAGGACACCTCTTATCACCTGTCACAACATAGCTTCTGCCATACTGCTGTAATCCTTTACCTTGAAAGGGGCATAATTGTAATTCGCTTGGCAGGATTCAGCAGGAGAAATGATCAGGTAGAAGCCAACCAGAATATTGTACCAGGGAGCAAACAATAATCCATACTCTTCTTAGAAACCTAAAATCACAATGCAAAAGGCAAACGCCAGAAATCTTACAACCTAGCCCCACCAAATGCCTGTGTCCCTCATAAAAAGGCTAGAGAAAGGGTGGCTTCTGCTTATACAGAGTCAGATGCTCTGCTGGTAATTTCATTGCTTGATAAACCACCTCCACAGTAAATTCATTCTTTGTTTACTCTTGAGTCCCGTTTGTTCTCTGATGTGTCATGAGAGAGGTGGCTGCTTATTCTAGCCAGAGTCTAACTGAGGGGCGACGGAAAACCAACCACCACTATTAGTTTTTTATAATCAGAAAAGCAATTTTATGTCTTTCTGAATATGTTTCATGCCATAAACTCACTGCACTATCCATATTTCTATTATGACTATTCTCAGCCCATTGTTTTTTTCAGTACCTATGAATAAGTTTACTTAAAGGTTATACAGGAGGACACTATAGGGGTGTTACTAGGATTGTGTGAAAGTTAATGTGGCACCTCAAAGAATCAGACAGTAGTTTTTATTGTCTATGTACTGTACCAATACACAAAAATAAATACATTATCATTAAGGCTAAGATTATGTCCCAGAGACCACGGAATCTGTGACTTCCACAGACCTCTGTGACATTTTCCACTTCAGCCCAAAGGTGGCAGGGCCGGAGTTCTCAGCTGCCGTGGGTAGCAAGGGGACCTCGCAGCTCCCAGCTGTGGGACCCGGAACTCCTACTGTGGCCAGCAGGGGACCCTCCACAGCGCTAAGCCATTGCAGGTGGTGAGTCGTGGGTGGGACCCTGGTACTCTGGGCCACCACAGGTGGCGGGGATATCCTCGATCTCCCAGCTCAAGTGGGCATCTGGAGGACCCCAGAAACACAGCACCAGTGGGTGCTGTCCCCTGTTTTCTTTTTTTTTTCACAGTTATTTTTAGTAAAAGTCAGAGACAGGTCACTGGCTTCCATGAGTCTTTCTTCATTGCCCTTGACCCTTGACCTCTCCCTGAGTTTTACTAAAATTAACCATGACCAAATCTTAACCTTATTTATCCTTAGTCTAGAATACCTAACTCAAATCATCTGAAAAAAATGAAAACAGTAGGAGGCACAAGTATGCTTGCTCAGCTAGAGGCCTAAAATGCCCAGTTCTCGCTCTGGCCAGAGTAACCCAATGTAATGAATTCCTTCAGGTTTGTGAAACAAGGCACAGGGTAGCTTATTTCTCTAACATTGCCTTCTTTATACATGAGGACAATGATGGTCCAAAGGAATTATAAGTGTGTACATTTCGAGCTTGTTCATGTGTGGTGTAGTAATACAAATCTCTTTCTTGAATTAGAATGGGTAAAATTTTGATAAAAGAGAATTTAATTCTGCTCAAGTGGAAACACCCACCACGGAGCCAACACCTTCAAAGAAAGGGAGTTAAAGTGCATGGCAAGACTCTAGATGGCTGATCTTTGTTCACACTGAGATAAGAAGATGTTTATCCCCAAAGTTCCCCCCAAAAAACATCAAAACAAAATAAAAAATATCCAGTATGAGCCTCTCCAAGAGTTACTCTCAGGTTAGTGATGTCTTTGGAAGCCATGAATAGTAAGAATCCAGTAGGGTTCAAGAAATACAGGTTAGTGTTTGGCATGAGTAGTCCCAGCTATTGGGGTTCATTTCTGACTCTGCCAATCACACCCTGTCTGACTGTCACCTGAATGTGCCTCCGTTTCCCCCCATGGCAAACAGGTAGAATTGTAACATGCAGGGTGGATTGTCTGAAGCTTCCTCTGATCTAAGCATTTCAAAGCACTTCACAAAACACACCTCATGTTTTATATGGCCAAAGAGGTGTATTATTAGAATCATAGTAACTTTTTACTAGGCTTAGATGCTCCAATATTGAAGATTAGCTTCACTTTAAAAATGCATGTCAAGTCTCAGATGTCACTCAAGTGCTCAGTTTATGAGTCCTCGCCTCTGAAATTGGGGCTCTTTGATTTTCATTCAATGAACCTTTGCATTTCCCTTTTGTACATATTTTCAAGTTGACGGGTAGATGCTGATCCAGTGTAAAGGAGGACAGTTCCATCAACTTGAGATTGAAGGAAGGCACTTTAGCCAACCTGGGTTAGAGAAAACCTTTCTGCACCTCTACCCACAGCTGCTGATATCGAATATACAGTGTAATCAATGGGAACCGTCAGCCATTGCAGCTCCTTCCAATGAGTATGCAAGAGAACTGGGTCTTGTGAGAGACTACAGCTAATTAAGAAAAGAAAAAAGCACAAGACAGACAGAGTTAAAGAGAACTTCTTTTATGGCCATACTGCTGTGGGATTAATTGCAAGTCTGACCAATCTAGGGCATTCTGCAAGCCTCTTCTCCAACAAAAAGAAAAGGAGTACTTGTGGCACCTTAGAGACTAACCAATTTATTTGAGCATAAGCTTTCGTGAGTTACAGCTCACTTCATCGGATGCATTCTGTGGAAAGTGTAGAAGATCTTTTTATACACACAAAGCATGAAAAAATACCTCCCCCCACCCCACTCTCCTGCTGGTAAGAGCTTATCTAAAGTGATCACTCTCCTTACAATGTGCATGATAATCAAGTTGGGCCATTTCCAGCACAAATCCAGGTTTTCTCCCCCCGTCCCCCACAGATATGATCATCTTTTTATATGTTTGTATCGCCTTTGTATTATGAGTTATGGATACGTATGTATGTCTCTGTTTCAAACTTGTGCTAATTTTCTGGGTGACACTCCCAGACAGTTTGGCATCAGCACTGCCTAGCCTGCTGGATGGCCATGTGCTCGGCAGCTTGTGTTTGAAACAAAGGAAGCGCAGGCCGCATGGCAAAAGACTATAATAGGCAGCTGCATCTTCTCCATTTTGTCCTCAATCCATGCAGCCTCCTCGGGGGCTCTGGGCAGTGCCTCTGGATCCATGTGGGGCCAGTGTGCACGGCACCGGAGGCAGCTCTTGTCAGTGGAGGTGGCTGCGACCTTTGGTCATTGGGTGTTCTCCTAGTCATCTGCCCTGCTGGCCCCTGGCTGCGGAACGGGGAGCCTGGGACTCTGCAGGTGATCAGTTGGTTCCTGGGGCGGGCTCTCGCTGAAGAGCTGGAGGAGGAAGGGACAGAGAGACAGTTTTGTCCCAGCAGCCATCAGGAAGAGTGCTGGTGCAAGGGCTGGAGGAACCAAGTAGGGGCCGAGCTCTTCTCAACGTGCTGCTCACAAACCGGGAAGAATTAGTGGGGGAAGCAAAAGTGGATGGGAACCCGGGAGGCAGTGACCATGAGATGGTCGAGTTTAGGATCCTGAAACAAGGAAGAAAGGAGAGCAGCAGAATACGGACCCTGGACTTCAGAAAAACAGACTTTGACTCCCTCAGGGAACTGATGGGCAGGATGCCCTGGGAGAATAACGTGAGGGGGAAAGGAGTCCAGGAGAGCTGGCTGTATTTTCAAGACTCCTTAGTGAGGTTACAAGGACAAAGTGTTGGTCCTGCTTTGAGCAGGGGGTTGGACGAGATGACCTCCTGAGGTCTCTTCCAACCCTAATTTTCTATAATTCGATGACTCTATGATTCTGGAGAGGCCAGGCCCCTCCCACCAAAGTGTGGAGACAGAAGAAGGTACCTGGCTGGGGTGATTGTGAAATGGGATCGTGCTGTGCTTCAGTGTGTGCCAATGCCCTGGTCATGGTGGCGAGACAGACACAGAGAAGCGTGTGAGGAACAGACTGGCTGGGTCACAGCCCTGAATGCGACAAGCACAGGTCACAATGGACATGCATCTTTGCCAGTGGATACCCCACCAGCAGCCCCAATGCAGCTCTGCACCCACTGGTCTCTTCACCTGGACAGTCAATGGCCTGTATTTTTAGCTGACTTGGCACAAGTGAAAATTGTCCCGAGCCCAGAATTAGAGGCCTTTGAAAAGAGAAGCCCGGGTGTGGCCAGCATCGTGGGCCAGGCCGTGCTGCAGGTGTCGGCTCCCTGGCGTGTGAGTGTACCTTGCCGGCCAGGTAATGGAGCGTGATCCCAGTGAGTCGCAGGGAGGCTCCTTACCCTGTTCTCTGGAACAAGGATTGAATCAGGCTGGGGCAGGAAGAAGGAAGGGCAGGGCCCAGTCACAGGATCACACAGCTAAAGGGGGGAGCCGGGCGTGTTTTACCCCTGCTGAGTGCTGACCAAAACATTCCCTGTGACAGGCTTTGCTCTCGGGCACCCTCTAGCAGCCCCTCACCCCTGAGCTCAACCCTGGCTCCTCCCTCATCCTCTTTGGCCCCCTTCTGTCCCTGCCTCTAGAAGTGTGATCCCCGGGCCCCCATGCAGTCAGTTACCACCCCCAGCTCAGACCCTGCCCATCCCCCCCAATTTGTCCCCATTAACCATTTTAATTGCCAGCCAGCACTGCAGCGTCAGCAGGTGTTACTGAGCAATGAGCACGCTCACTAGGAGCCAAGCAGCGCTCAGCACCCGGCCTGCCCGCTGCCCCGTTAGCATCCTAGTGCCAGGGAGCCTGCAAATGCCTGGGACCCTGGGCCTGCGATCCTGTGGGCACAGGGGCCTTGGAGCCCCCTGGCTCCATCCGGAGGCTGTTGGGTCTGATGTGGTGGCGGGGGACAATACACTTGCCCCATTTCTGCACCCCAGTAGCTCTACGCCCTTGGCGGCTGACCCATTCGCCTCTCCCTAGTTACCGCCCTGCCTGTGGTAGGGTTGTATTTCTGTTCCTGCAACCGATCCCGGGTGACCTTCTTCTTAACGTGTCTCTGTTTCTAGGCCGATCAAACAGAGAGAGTCAGGGTGTGAAGGCTGGAAGTTCTTCAGCGACCTCAGGACTCCAGATTTCAAAGCCCCTCATAAACACTCGCTGGTGTTTCACACACGCAAAGAGTTCTAGTCTTAGAATATGAATAAATGGTGGTTGGGATTAGACACCTCTGCACTGAGTAACACAGTCACTTTAAACAAAATGGAGGCCAAGCTCTCATGGCGTTCCGTTCAGGGCCTCATCATCAAAGGAAGACTCCTCCGCCTCATTCCCCGGCTATGGAACCCACCCATGCAGAAATCTGTTACACTTTACACAGCATGCTGGTTCTGGCAGGAATGTTTTGTGCAGCATGCCCTATGGCTGGTCAAAGTTAATGTCAAATCCCATCCCACAACCATCTCCTCCTTCCTCAAGAATGTGTGATTTTCCTCTCTCCATTAACACGGCTACCCCTCTGAAATCTTCACTTGGGATACAGATGCCGCTCAGAGTCACCTTGACATTCATTCTCGTTGTTGCACCATTGAAGTCAATGGAATTGCACGAGGAACACAGTTGACCCATACCATTTGAAGATGAAAGAAAGATGAAGAGTGCAATCTGCATGTCACGCCCTCTCAGGCTCAGTATAAACTAATAATCACAATCCCAGAGGAAAACAGCTGCATCCCAAGGAGGATTTTGCAAGGCAATGAAGCTTGTTTGGAAACTAATTAGAACCGCCTCCACAAATGGCATCACAGATCCTCCAGGCAGTCCTAGGAACTGTATAAAGGCACTAACCACTCAGGGATTTTCTAAAATCTTCTGCTGACTTCATCTCCTCAGTGAACTGGGTAAGTCTAATTCAACTCAATCGATTTGAACTCTAGAGATGTAACTTTAGAAAGTCATTTAGCCATTTTTCACTTTGGTGGATTAGGAAGCAACTTTCCCAGGTTAGTCCAGAAAGGACCAATTCAGTGGTCTTTTACTTTCTTCTCAAGCAGCTGTTACTCCTCTCTCTTGGAGAAAGGAGAATGGAGTAAGCTGACAAGTGGTGAGATCCAGTGTAGCAATTCTTGAGTTCTTCTCAGGAGAAATTCCCATTGAAGGTGCTTCTCCTCAGATGATGTAATTTAGTGTCGCTCCATGAAAGTCAGTGGACCTGAAGACCAGCTGAGGAGCTTGTCCGTCGTGATTTGTTTGGAGAAAACAAAAGTTTTCTCTTTATTCATCAGCTAGTATTGTTGACTCACAAGCTTTGGGAAATCAGAGATCTACACTGTGATACCAGGTTTCAGAGTAGCAGCAGTGTTAGTCTGTATTCGCAAAAAGAAATGGAGTACTTGTGGCACCTTAGAGACTAACCAATTGATTTGAGCATAACCTTTCGTGAGCTACAGCCGATGAAGTGAGCTGTAGATTACAAAAGCTTATGCTCAAATCAATTTGTCAGTCTCTAAGGTAGCACAAGTACTCCTTTTCTTTTTACTGTGGTACCAGTATTCAGTGGTTTGCATGCAGAAGTTAAATCCTGAAATGACAGGAAGCGATTACCGTGATCCCAGCCCTGTTCTCTTTCAGTAATGTTTAAAATGGACACAGAATCCCAGGGGCCCAGCATAGAAATCGTGAGCCTTCTTCTAGTCAGTGTTTTTCAGAGAAAGCCATTGAGATGGATTGAAGGGGCCAATTGGGAGGGAAGTTTCATGAGCGTGAACAAGAGGTGTAGAAAGAGGATGTAGGAAGAAATACGTGGCCATGAAGACAAGGACTTAGTCCACTCTTCCTTTCTCTCATGGGCCACAAGAGCTTCGAAGCCTTTCTTCCACCAGCCCTTGCACCTTCTCTTTACTCTAGTCCCTGGTGTGTCTTTCAGGTTTACCTCCATCCCTGAAATATGAGTTTCTCCAGCCTGTGCAATCCAGAATGCGGGGTGGCCCGGTCCAGTCCAGTCACTGGCAGCTACAACGTGCCGTGCGTTCGGCAGTGCCCTGACTCTGAAGTGCTGATCAGACCCTCACCGGTTGTCGTGACCCTCCCGGGACCAATTCTCAGCACTTTCCCTCAGCACACTGGAGTGGGAGCCATAGGAGCACCTGTGGTCGGAGCTGGTTTCGGGGGCTCATTCGGTTTGGGGGGATTGTACGGCTCTGGAGGCCATTATGGAGGATTGTCTGGTTTAGGGGGATATGGTGGTTATGGGGGATTCGGCGGTTCCCTGGGCGGTTATGGTTCCAGGGGAATATGTGGTTCCGGGATATCTCGCCATAGGTACCTCAGTGGAAGCTGTGGGCCATGCTAAACCCAGCAGGAAGATCCGTGGATGAAGGAAGAACCAGGAATTGAACAGCAAGAAACAGATTCACCCCTGACCTTTTGGGCATGGCTTTCAGAAGTGCTGTGCAAACTTGGCTCCAGCTGAGCTCAGTGGGAGCTGTGTGTGCTCAGCACCTTGGTCTGATAGCCCTGCTGCATTTCTAATGTTACGATTTATGACTCTTTCTGCCAAGGCTTTGCCAGACAAGTGCTGATTCTCGCTTTCACCTGTGGACTCATTCTGAATAACACACAGGCAGTTTACACTAATTCTGCAGTTTAAGGAAAATAGGGCCCTTAAAACAGACATCAGTTACATTTATTATCATTTGAAGTCCCTTGAGCAAGGGAAAAAGAGACCTTGCTGTGAAGGAGAATTAGACCCCGTCTGTTCTATCCTTTCCATCAGTATGTATCTTTAGCCTCTCACTTTGACCTTCTCTGAGGCAGACATTTATTTGAGAAGTTGAGCAGTCCTCTCCTTCTGTATTGCATTGTCTCACTTCCCACCGACTGAGGGAATAAAAGTAATTGAAATTGGTTGGAAAGGGGACTTGTTTGTCCACCTCTGCAGCTGCAAGAACAAAAAAGCACATCTTGTGTGAAGAACGTCCCATTGAGGTGGGTGATCAGTTGCAGCCTTATTGAAAAACTGAAATTACGTTCTTTCTGCTCTTGTATTTTTCCTGTACCTGTGTATTGCAAATGTCACTCGCATTAAAAACGCTGATGCATCATAATATCCATCTTCTAGTTCTCCTTATTCCTCCCTCCTTCTTTAAACATTGCCCTAGACACAATTCATCCCTGAAGAGCCAGCAGCATCAGGCCCTTCTCCAGAGGTGACTTTTTGAAGCCCTGGAGCGATAGGAGAATTCAGCCTTTGAAGTAGTTTACAGCATTCTGTTGGGCTTCTGTACTGGGGTGGAGTTACCCCTTGCCTTACCTGTTTTAACAAAGTAATGTTAACTCAACCTAGTGAGAGGTGTATATTCATCCGGCTCCATCTACGGACAGGACTCCTTTGTGAAGCGGACAGTACCCAATACACACAAAACCAGCTTGAGAGCGACAGAGGCAGGTCTCTTCCCTCCTGACTGACAGGAGCAAGTTCATCCCATTGCATGACCTGCCTTAACTCCCAGACCTTAAGCACATGATTTCCAGTACAGATACATCATTATCTGTGTAATTATCAGACAATTAAACAAAATCTGTCCAAATGCTTTTCAACAATTGTGATGACCAGCGGGCTCTGGGCTCTGGGCAGAGCCCTCCCATGCCACCCTTTGTAAACTTAATCTGTACGCATCCAGGGTATCCCTGTAAAATGCCAGCAACTCTGTGCCTTCTATGGGTTCTGGCTCACACCTCACCCTTTACTCTGACTCTGTGGACTCTTCCACTGGCTAATCCGTATGCGTCAGCTTGGAACCCTTCTGCCCGGACACTGCATCTGCCACCACATTCTCTTTGCCTTTAATATGGACAATATCCATGTCATATTCCTGCAGTGCTGTGCTCCAGGGCATCCCTCTGGTACCTTTTTTCCCCTGTAGCTTTGCATGGAGGGTGTAATCTTGGCAGTTCAACCTGGCGAGGACAATACCTCTTTGCGGTGCTTTGAAAGGGCCAGCGTTTCCTGCTTTCGGCGTGAATTTTAACCCGCCCTCAAATCAGTGCTTTCTAGGGGATTCTCTGCCCTGCTCTCCCTGAGCAAATCCAAGGTTTCTTCACCAGCACAACAAATTCAATTTAATGCCCTCTCCCTTTCAGAGGAAGTTTTAATCTATTCATATGCATGGTTTGCACCGTTCCTCTGCTGCTGGGCTTCCTTACATCATGTGTGACGGCATTCACCCCTTCAATCCCCTCAAACGGTCCTTCCTATAATCCTGCCTTTTGTTTTCCCTCACTGGGGTCAGCACTAACATCAAATCAGCCATCTCAAACGACCATTCTCCAGTACTCCCATCACACCAAAGATGCTGAGTTTCTGGCTTTTTCCAAGGGTCTGTCTCTCTCAATTCCTCATTACCTGTAAATTCTCCTTAAAATGAGTGACATACTCTCTTAGATGCCGCTCTCTTTCCTCAGCACGGCCCTCCCCAGAGCCTCCAATCAAATCCAAGGCTCCCCTAGCCTGCTTCCCATACAGGAGATCAAAGGGGGAAAAGCCAGTCGATTCCTGGAGGGTCCCCTGCTGGCCACGGTAGAAGTTCCGGGTCCCACAACTGGGAGCTGCGAGGTCCCCTTGCTACCCACGGCAGCTGAGAACTCCGGCCCTGCCACCTTTGTCTGAAGTGGAAAATGTCCCAGACGTCTGTGGAAGTCACAGATTCCGTGGTCTCTGAGACATAATCTTAGCCTTAATGATAATGTATTTATTTTTGTGTATTGGTACAGTACATAGACAATAAAAACTACTGTCTGATTCTTTGAGGTGCCACATTAACTTTTACCCAAACCTCTAACATCCCCATAGTGTCCTCCTGTATAACCTTTAAGTAAACTCATTCATAGGTACTGAAAAAACCAATGGGCTCAGAATAGTCATAATAGAAATATGGATAGTGCAGTGACTTTATGGCATGAAACATATTCAGAAAGACATAAAATTGCTTTTCTGATTAGAAAAAACTAATAGTGGTGGTTGTTTTTCCGTTGCCCCCCAGTGAGACTCTGGCTAGAATAGCAGCCACCTCTCTCAATGACACATCAGAGAACAAACGGGACTCAAGAGGAAACAAAGAATGAATTTACTGCTGAAGTGGTTTATCGAGCAATGAAATTACCAGCAGAGCATCTGACTCTGTATAAGCAGAAGCCACCCTTTCTCTAGCCTTTTTATGAGGGACACAGGCATTTGGCGGGGCTAGGTTGTAAGATTTCTGGGGTTTGCCTTTTGCATTGTGATTTTAGGTTTGTAAGCAGAGTATGGATTTTTGTTTGCTCCCTGGTACAATATTCTGGTTGGCTTCTACCTGATCATTTCTCCTGCTGAATCCTGCTAAGCAAATTGCAATTATGCCCCTTTCAAGGTGAAGGATTATAGCACTATGGCGGAAGCTATGTTGTGACAGCTGATAAGAGGTGTCCTGCATCTTAGCAGGGGGTTCGACCAGATGAGCCTTGCAGTGCCTTCTAACCCCCAGGTCCGATGACATTTATGTGAAAGAAGCCTTATTGAGGGTGCAGGAACAAACCACCCCGAAGTGCAGAAAGATTAGCAAATATGGCAGGTGACCAACTTGGCTAAACAGAGAAATCTTCAGTGAGCTTAAACACAAAAAGAAAGCTTACAAGAAATGGAAACTTGGACAGATGACTCGGGAGGAGTCTAAAAATATTGCTCAAGCCTGCAGGTGTGTAATCAGGAAGGCCAAAACACGACTGGAGTTGTGAAGGGATGTGTAGGGTAACAAGAATTTTTCTATAGGTAGGAAAAAGGAGAAGCTCAGGAAAAGGGTGGGAGCCTTCATGAATGAGGGAGGCAACCAAGTGAGAGATGATGTGGGAAAAGCTGAAGTACTCCATGCTTTTTTTGCCTCGGTCGTCCCAGACAAGATCAGCTCCCAAACTGCTGTCCTGGGCAGCACAGTGTGGGGAGGAGGTGAGCAGCCCTCAGTGGTAAAAGAACAGGTTAAGGATTATTTAGAAAAGCTGGCCATGCACAAGTCCATGGGTCCAGATCTAAGCGTCCGAGGATGCTGAGGGAATTGGCTGAGTGATTGCAGAGCCATTGGCCATTATCTTTGAAAAGTCACAGCTTTCGGGGGAGGTCCTGGATGACTGGAGAAAGGCAAATATAGTGCCCATCTTTAAAAAGGGGAATAAGGAGAACCTGGGGAACTCCAGACCGCTCATAGATTGGATGAATGGACTATAAGGTGGATAGAAAGCTGGCTAGATGTTACGGGTACTGATCAATGTCTGGATGTCTAGCTGGCAACCAGTATCAAGCAGAGTGCCTCAGGGATCAGTCTTGGGACCGGTTTTGTTCAACATCTTTATGAATGATCTGGATGATGGGAGGATTGCACCCTCAGCAGGTTTGCAAATGAGACTAAGCTGGGGGAGAGGTAGATATGCTGGAGGGTAGGGATAGGGTCGAGAGTGACCAAGACAAATTGGAGGTTTGGGACAAAAGAAATCTGATGAGGTTCAAGAAGGACAAGTGCAGACTTCTGCACTTAGGACAGAAGAATCCCATGTACCACAAGAGGCTGGGGACCGACTGGCTAAGCAGCAGTTCTGCAGAAAACGACCTGGGGATAACAGTGGACGAGAAGCTGGATATGAGCCAACAGTGTGCCCTTGTTGCCAAAAAGGCTAAGTGCCTATTGGGCTGCATTAATAGGAGCATTGCCAGCAGATCGAGGGAAGTGATCATTCCCCTCTATTCTGCACTGGTGAGGCCACATCTGCAGTATTGTGTCCAGTTTTGGCCCCCCCCCTATATAAATTATGTGGAGAAATTGGAATTGAAAAGTCCAGCAAAGAGCAACAAAAATGCTGAGGGTGCTGGGGCACATGATAAGGTGAGGCGGAGGGAATTGTTCTTGTTTAGTCTGCAGAAGAGAAGAGTGAGGGGGGATTTGATAGCAGCCTTCAACTCCCTGAAGGGGGGTTTTCTTTCGGGTACCACTTTTAGCTGTCTTGCTGGTCATGGGCTCACAGCTGTATTGTCAAAGAGACTCTTATTAAAGAGAGGGAAAAGGAGACAGGTAAAGACAACTGCACAGTACTTCACTTTGGAAAAAAATTGAATGCACATGAGATGCTGTCTGGAGAGACTCATGACCATTCGTGGTGTCCTCAGGGCAGAGTGTCAAAAAGCAGGGCGGAGACGCTAGCTAATGGTATGTTCTATAATTAGATTTCACCAACCCAGTACCAAGAGTGAACTCCCAAAGTACTACGGTAGTTTTATAATGGAGTTACAGACAGTCCCCTTAGAGACTCCAATCTATCGTGGCTGCCAGGCAAGCTGGCCTGTGTGATAAATGGTGGTGACTTCCAGGAAAAATCACAAAATACTCACGTTACAACCAGTCCCACGCTCACCCTGGTCGATTTGCATCCCAGGTCTCCCACCAAAGACAACACTGAGAGTCAATTCTACAGTCAATTCTAACTCAAGTTTATTAGCTAAGAAACAGGAAGGGCAGTTATTGAGATGTTAAAGCAGATAAAAATATATGTACAGGTTAGTCACAGTCTATAATTGCTAAAGATAGCGGAGATATGGGAAACTGGCAGTTTCCCAAAAGTCTTTTAGGGCTACCCAGAGTAACTCTTCTTCTCATTCGGTTATTCTGCCTGTCAGAATCCAACCTGTCCAGAGATGAAGCATTTTTCCTTGTGTCCATACTTATAGTTTCTTTTCACAGAAAAGAAGCTGACAGAGTCACAACCTACGTGGGCTCTTTCTCTGATGGCAGAGAGAAAAGAATGCATGTCAGGTCTTTGATGAAAACACTCAACGGCCACTTGCCTTCAAATGCAGAAGAATTCACACCTTCCTCTTTAATTTCTTCATTTGCATGACTCAAGGCTTCTTTCTCATTGGATGGGTTATGTAGTTACAGGGGTATACACAATGTAAATGTTTGCTATTACATTCTAACTGAGTACAGATAGGTGAAATCAATGCATGCACCATCTCAATAGTTGTCAGGACATTTCAACACCAAATAGATTCTTATCCATTCAACCATCAGTTTCCTTTATACTTGCAAAGAAGTGAATTGGCCTGGCTTCCAGCTGAGAGTTTGTCAGTTCTCAGCTGGCACTTGGCTTACCAGAGTTGGCACTTGGCTTACCAGCGTCACAGCAGAACTGAAAGCTAAGCTTGAGTTTACCGGAGTCTCAGGTAAAGTCTCTAATCACTAATTCTAGACAGTCTGCCGAGTCAAAAGCAACATCTTCCCTCCACTTTCCTGCAGGAATCTTCAGTTGGACTCTGTGCAGACTCTTCCTCCTCCTCTGCTGAAATCACGCTTAGCCAGTCAGAGAATTGGTTAACCAACCACCCCGTGAAGTATATTGATTTTCAAAACCCAACTCTCTTACTGAGAAGAGCAACACGTAAATGACTCTTCCCCACGATCACGTTACCAGAAAAGTTGGTGACTCACACTCGTTGAGACAATGTACTTAAAACAGTTTGGCTAAAATCAAAAAAATACAAAGTGCACCATTAAAAGAAAAGAAATTAGTCTTCCCTCCCAATTTCCCCTGTAATTAATATTCCTCAGGCTTCCCTGCTGGAGGGTTGTAGCGATATCACTCACCTGCGAGAAAATACTTCAGAGTTCAGGCAAACAGGCTGCTTCCTGCTTCTGTGGCCCAGCTTCTCCCAGTCTGCACAGAGCCCAGGGCCTGGCACAAAGCAGATGCTCTCACCACTTCCCTCATGGACTCTGACCCCAGCAACAGGGAACTTGTCATAAATATAAAGGGAAGGGTAAACCCCTTTAAAATCCCTCTTGGCCAGAGGAAAAATCCTCTCACCTGTAAAGGGTTAAGAAGCTAAAGGTAACCTCGCTGGCACCTGACCAAAATGACCAATGAGGTGACAAGATACTTTCAAAAGCTGGGAGGAGGGAGAGAAACAAAGGGTCTGTGTCTGTCTGTATGCTGCTTTTGCCGGGGCTAGAACAGGAATGGAGTCTTAGAACTTTTAGTAAGTAACCTAGCTAGGTATGTATTAGATTATGATTTCTTTAAATGGCTGAGAAAAGTACTGTGCTGAATAGAATGACTATTCCTGTCTGTGTGTCTTTTTTGTAACTTAAGGTTTTGCCTAGAGGGATTCTCTATGTTTTGAATCTAATTACCCTGTAAGGTATCTACCATCCTGATTTTACAGAGGTGATTCCTTTACTTCTATTAAAAATCTTCTTGTAAGAAAACAGAATGCTTTTTCATTGTTCTCAGATACAAGGGTTTGGGTCTGTTATCACCTATGCAAATTGGTGAGGATTTTTACCAAACCTTCCCCAGGAAGTGGGGTGCAAGGCTTGGGAGGATTTTGGGGGGAAAGACATGTCCAAACTGCGTTTCCCAGTAAACCCAGTTAAAGTTTGGTGGTGGCAGTGGATCCAGGGGCAAAGCATAAAATTAATTTGTACCTTGGGGAAGTTTTAACCTAAGCTGGTGAAAGTAAGCTGAGGAGGTTTTCATGCAGGTTCATGTCAAGGTTCCTCCCCCACTCTGAACTCTAGGGTACAGATGTGGGGACCTGCATGAAAACTTCCTAAGCTTACTTTTACCAGCTTAGGTTAAAACTTCCCCAAGGTACAAATTAATTTTATCCTTTGTCCTTGGAATATCCACTGCCACCACCAAACTCTAACTGGGTTTACTGGGAAACGCAGTTTGGACACGTCTTCCCCCCCCCCACCAAATCCTCCCAAGCCTTGCACCCCACTTCCTGGGAAAGGTTTGGTAAAAATCCTCATCAATTTGCATAGGTGACCACAGACCCAAACCCTTGGATCTGAGAACAATGAAAAAGCATTCTGTTTTCTTACAAGAAGACTTTTAATAGAAGTAAAGGAATCACCTCTGTAAAATCAGGATGGTAGATACCTTACAGGGTAATTAGATTCAAAACATAGAGAATCCCTCTAGGCAAAACCTTAAGTTACAAAAAAGACACACAGACAGAAATAGTCATTCTATTCAGCACAGTTCTTTTCTCAGCCATTTAAAGAAATCATAATCTAACACATACCTAGCTAGATTACTTACTAGAAGTTCGAAGACTCCATTCCTAGTCTATCCCCGCCAAAAGAAGCATACCGACAGACACAGACCCTTTGTTTCTCTCCCTCCTCCCAGCTTTTGAAAGTATCTTGTCCTCTCATTGGTCATTTTGGTCAGGTGCCAGCGTGGTTACCTTTAGCTTCTTAACCCTTTACAGGTGAGAGGATTTTTCCTCTGGCCAGGAGGGATTTTGAAGGGGTTTACCCTTCCCTTTATATTTCCACATCTCTACCCTAGAGTTCAGAGTGGGGGAGGAACCTTGACATGGAGCAGACTCAAAACTACCACACCCAATTCCAGAAGCTTCTGGATGGGGAGTGCTAAATCTGCCTAGCAACAATGATATTCGGAAAAAAGGAACTCTCAGGTTAAATAAGCTCTGGAATACATTTTCCAGTGGCTCCGGCTTTATTTGCCATTTTTACAGATTAGTTTTTCCCACAGAAATCTTGACAGACTGTGGTGCAAATTCCATGTCTGTAGTCTTTCAAAAGCCACGGGAATGATGTGGAGCAAAGCATATAAATGCTGCTCCCTATAACCCGGAAACAAATGGGTTTGCAGAAAGATTTAATGGAACTTTTAAAAGCTATGATAAGAACATATGTCCCCTGCCATGAGACTGATTGGGACGTTTTTCTTCATTATTTGCTCAGTGCGGACCATGCTGAGGAAATTGGACGGTCTGTAGGAGAGTTCTGGCTGCAGAACACTGCAAGGACTCTGGGTGAGTGTGAGTTACATACGTCCAGGTTTTACAATGTGAGTACTTCTTTTATCTGATATGTAACCATTGGTTTCCAGTATTCCTAATTGCTCCTATTTGACTCTCTTTGTTAAATTAACTCTGCTTGTTTTCACTCTAAACATGCCTAAGGGCTGTGTGTGAAGCGGTGCCCTGATGTCAGGTGGAGCTGGTAAGGTGGGCTGGGCTGTTCCTTCTTGAGCAGTGAAATATGCGAGTGTCCAGTGGAGCAGGGTTGCATGCTCCAGGGACGTCCTCCGAAGCCTCGGGGGTTGAGGTGGGCCTACTGCTATCCTCCACAGCCTTGAGACTCCTCCCAGCTAGGTATCATCTGCAAACTTTATAAGTGTACTCTCCGTGTTATGATCTAAATCATTGATGAAGATATTGAACAGAATGGGACCCAGAACTGATCCCCGTGGGACGCAACTTGATGTGCCCTTCCAGTTGGAGTGTGGACCCCTGCTAAATACTCTCTGGGAATGGTCTTCAACCAGTTATGGACCCACTTTATCCTAGCCCCATCTAAGATGTATTTTCCTAGTTTGTTTATGAGAAGGTTAGGCAAGAGGGTAACAAAAGCCTTACGAAAAATTAAAATAGACCACTTCTACTGCTTGCCCACTATCCCCAAGGCTTTTCAATCTGTAAAAGAAATCGATTAGGTTGTTTTCACAGATCTTGTTTTTCATATATCCATGCTGTTACTTATCAGCTTCTTATCTTCTAGGTGTCTGGAAATTGATTCCTTAATTATTTCCTCCATTGTCTTTCATGACTCCTGTAGATGACTTTGGTGTAATTTCATTTTTCTCTAAGGGCAGAACTGAGGTGGGCAGAAGTGAGGCAGTCAGCTGTGTTTGCAAAATCCTTGTGAAATCAACTTTTGGTCCTGTCATTTCACCAAGGAGTGGGGGTTTCTGTTGGCCAGTAGATGAACACATGCGGGCAGAGAGTCAGAAGAAGATGACTTGAACTGAGTTTTCTTGGTGCAATGAAATCCAAAATCTCAATGTGAAGCTGAACGATTTTTGCCCCATTGCCCTAAATCTTGTCAGCTCATCTCCAGCATTGCAAAGTGAGTGTAAAGTTGGTCAAGTCAAGGAGGAGAGCTGGTTGAATTTACACCTCTCACG
Source organism: Eretmochelys imbricata (assembly GCF_965152235.1). NCBI lineage: Eukaryota > Metazoa > Chordata > Testudines > Cheloniidae > Eretmochelys > Eretmochelys imbricata. The sequence continues at coordinate 357,096,251 of NC_135572.1, forward strand.
AGGTTGCATTAACATAACTCTGTTAAAAAAGGTAAGGCAAAAGGGAACTCCACCCCAGTACGGAGACCCAACAGAATGCTGTAAACTACTTCAAAGGCTGAATTCTCCTATCGCTCCAGGGCTTCAAAAAGTCACCTCTGGAGAAGTGTCTGATGCTGCTGGCTCTTCAGGGATGAATTGTGTCCAGGGCAATGTTGAAAGAAGGAGGGAGGAACAAGGAGAACCAGAAAACGGATATTATGATGCATCAGCATTTTTAATGCGAGTGACATTTGCAATATACAGGTACAGGAAAAATACGAGAGCAGAAAGAACGTATTTTCAGTTTTTCAAGAAAGGCTGTGACCGATCACCCACCTCAATGGGACGTTCTTCACACAAGATGTGCTTTTTTGTTGTTGCAGCTGCAGAGGTGGACAAACATGTCCCCTTCGCAACCATTTTCAGTGACTTTTATTCCCTCAGTCAGTGGCAAGTGAGACTATGCAACAGAGAAGTAGAGGACTGCTCAACTTCTCAATTAAATGTCTGCCGCAGAGAAGGTCAAAGCGACAATGTAAGGATACGTATTGATGGAAAGGATAGAACAGACGGGGTCTAATTGTGCTTCACAGCAAGGTCACTTTTTCCCTTGCTCAAGGGACTTAAAATGATAATAAATGGAACTGGTGCCTGTCTTAAGGCCCCTATTTTAAACTGCGGAATTAGTATAAACTAGTTTAAACTGCGGAATTAGTATAAACAGCCTGCGTGTTATTCAGAATGAGTCCACAGGTGAAAGCGAGAATCAGCACTTGGCTGGCAAAGCCTTGGCAGAAAGAGTCATAAAGCGTAACATTAGAAATGCAGCATGGCTATCAGACCAAGGTGCTGAGCACACAAAGCTCCCACTGAGCTCAGCTGGAGCCAAGTTTGCACAGCACTTCTGAAAGCCATGCCCAAAAGGTCAGGGGTGAATCTGTTTCTTACTGTTCAATTCCTGGTTCTTCCTTTATCCACGGATCTTCCTGCTGGGTTTAACATGGCCTACAGCTTCCACTGAGGTACCTATGGCGAGATACCCCGGAACCACATATTCCCCCGTAACCTCAACCACCCGGGGAACCGCCGAATCCCCCATAACCACCGTATCCCCCTAAACCAGACAATCCTCCGTACTGGCCTCCAGAGCCGTACAATCCCCCCAAACCGAATGAGCCCCCGAAACTGGCTCCAACCACAGGTGCTCCTATGGCTCCCACTCCAGTGTGCTGAGGGAAAGTGCTGAGAATTGGTCCCGGGAGGGTCACGACAACCGGTGAGGGTCTGATCAGCACTTCGGAGTCAGGGTACTGCCGAACGCATGGCACGTTGTAGCTGCCAGTGACTGAACTGGACCGGGCCACCCCGCATTCTGTATTGCACAGGCCGGAGAAAGTCATCTTTCAGGGATGGAGGTAAACCTGAAACACACACCAGGGACTAGAGTAAAGAGAAGGTACAAGGGCTGGTGGAAGAAAGACTTCAAAGCTCTTGTTGCCCAAGGGAGAAAGGAAGAGTGGATTAAGTCCCTGTCCTTATGGCCATGTATTTCTTCCTATATCCTCTTTCTACACCTCTTGTCCACTCTCATGAAACTTGCCTCCCAACTGGCCCCTTCACCCCTGGGATTGTGTGTCCATTTTAGACATTACTCAGAGAGAACAGGGCTGGGATCACGGTAATAACTTCCTGTCATTTGAGGATTTAACCTCTGCATGCAAACCCCTGGATTCTGGTACCACAGTAAAAAGAAAAGGAGTACTTGTGGTACCTTAGAGACTGATAAATTGATTTGAGCATAAGCTTTCATAAGCGACAGCTCACTTCATTGGATGTAGCTCACGAAAGCTTATGCTCAAATCAATTTGTTAGTCTCTAAGGTGCCACAATACTTGCTGATGAATAAAGAGAAAACTTTAGTTTTCTCCAAACAAATCGCAAAGGACAAACTCCTCAGCTGGGGTCCAGGTCCACTGACTTTCATTGAGCAACACTAAATTACATCATTTGAGGAGAAGCACCTTCAATGGGAATTTCTCCTGAGAAGAACACAAGACTTGCTACGCTGGATCTCACCACTTGTCAGCTTAATCCATTCTCCTGTCTCCAAGAGAGAGGAGTAACAGCTGCTTGAGAAGAAAGTAAAAGACCACTGAATTGGTCCTTTCTATACTAACCTGGGAAAGTTTCTTCCAAATCCATGTCTCATCACATAAGACAACCAGGTTAGTCAGGCACGACTTGCCCCTGGTGAATCCGTGTTTACTGTTCCTGATCACCTTCCTCTCCTCCAAGTACTTTAAAATGGTTTCCTTGAGAACCTGCTCCATGATTTTTCCAGGGACTGAGGTGAAGCTGACCAGTGTGTAGTTCCCCGGATCCTCCTTCTTCCCTTTTTTAAAGATGGGCACTACATTAGCTTTTTTCCAGTCGTCCGGGACCTTCCCCAATCGCCATGAGTTTTCAAAGACAATGGCCAATGGCTCTGCAATCACATCTGCCAACTCCTTTAGCACTCGCGGATGCAGCGCGTCAGCTCCCCTTCAGCTTCTGCTTGTCCAGCTTTTCTAAATAGTCCTGAACCACTTCTTTCTCCACAGAGGGCTGGTCTCTTCCTCCCCATGCCGTGCTGCCCAGTGCAGTAGTCTGGGAGCTGACCTTGTTCGTGAAGACAGAGGCAAAAAAAGCACTGAGTACATTAGCTTTTTCCACATCCTCTCGCACTACGTTGCCTCCCTCATTCAGTAAGGGGCCCACGCTTTCCTTGGCTTTCTTCTTGTTGCTAACATACCTGAAGAAACCCTTCTTGTTACTCTTAACATCTCTTGCTAGCTGCAACTCCCGGTGTGATTTGGCCCTCCTGATTTCACTCCTGCATGCCTGAGCAATATTTTTATACTCCTCCCTGGTCATTTGTCCAATCTTCCACTTCTTATTAGCTGCTTTTTTGTGTTTAAGATCAGCAAGGTTTTCACTGTTAAGCCAAGCTGGTCGCCTGCCATATTTACTCTTCTTTCTACACATCAGGATGCTTTGTCCCTGTAACCTCACTAAGGAGTCTTGAAAATACAGCCAGCTCTCCTGGACTCCTTTCCCCCTCACGTTATTCTCCCAGGGCATCCTGCCCATCAGTTCCCTGAGGGAGTCAAAGTCTGTTTTACTGAAGTCCAAGGTCCGTATTCTGCTGCTCTCCTTTCTTCCTTGTTTCAGGATCCTGAACTCGACCATCTCATGGTCACTGCCTCCCGGGTTCCCATCCACTTTTGCTTCCCCCACTAATTCTTCCCGGTTTGTGAACAGCACGTCGAGAAGAGCTCGGTCCCTACTTGGTTCCTCCAGCCCTTGCACCAGCACTCTTGCTGATGGCTGCTCTGACAAAACTGTCTCTCTGTCGCTTCCTCCTCCAGCTCTTCAGTGAGAGCCTGCCCCAGGAACCAACTGATCACCTGCAGAGTCCCCAGCTCCCCGTTCCGGAGCCAGGGGCCAGCAGGGCAGATGACCAGGAGAACATCCACGAAGCAAATGTCAGAACCACCTCCACTGACAAGAGCTGCCTCCGGTGCCGTGCACACTGGCCCACATGGATCCAGAGGCACTGCGCAGAGCCCCTGAGGAGGCTGCCTGGTGCGTGGTGCAGATCAGTGCTGGAGGCTCCAGTGCAAACACCAGGGTGGTACATCTCACTGCCCTTGGCAACAGCTACTCAGGAGTGTTCGTGTGTTTCTGATGATAATGTAGTATTCTGGCCTATATATATGCCTGAGATAGATAGGGACCAAGGGCATGCACTACAGGTATAATGATGCCTATAAGGGACTGGGACACTTTGAGAAAAGGCTCTTCTCCCACCCAGAGCTGTGGATATGCTTCCTTGAATTAATCCCAATCAATATCATATTGCCTGCACTTCAGACTTCTGGTCTTCTGCTCTCCATCTGCGTGATAGGAACCAGGGAAAGGGTGAAGGGAAACTCCTTACCAAGCAACAACAGCTGGACACTGCAGGGAGGGACTGCTGCTTTCCCCGCCCCCAATCCCTGCCCATGCTTTGGAGGTTGTCAGGGCTGAAAAAAACTCCCTTGGTGGCCGCATTTGAGAAATGATGGATGAGATGAACTTTACAAATGCATGTAAAGTTCCAGTCAACTGTTCATGATTCCTCACTTCCGAATTTGGGGCTGTTTGGTTTTTCATTCAAAAAAGCTTTGCATTTCCCTTTCATTAACAAACATTGCTTTGTTAAGGATGCTGAACTAGTGTACATCAGTCCAGTTCCATAGACTTCAATGAAGTTCTGTGCCCTACAACTGAGGGAAGTCATTTAATGTTGTTTAGGTTAGAAGAAATCCTAGTTAGGGTAAATTTTGCCCTTTAAAATCATTCTAATTCTGGCCAAAAAATCTTTGTCGGGGAAGGGGCTTGCAGAATGCCCTAGGTTGATCAGACTTGCAATTAATCCCACAGCAATCTGGCCATGAAAGAAGTTCTCTTTAACTCTGTCTGTCTTGTGCTTTTTCCTTTTCTTTATTAGCTGAAGTCTCTCACGAGACCCAGTTCTCTTGACTGCTCATTGGATGGAGCTGCAATGGCGCATGGTTCCCATTGATTACAGTGTATATTAGATAGCAGCAGCTGTGGGTGGAGGTGCAGAAAGGTTTTCTCTAACCCAGGTTGGCTAAAGTGCCTTCCTTCAATCTCAAGTTGATGGAACTGTCCTCCTTTACACTGGTTCAGCATCTACCCGTCAACTTGAAAATATATAGAAAAGGGAAATGCAAAGGTTCATTGAATGAAAATCAAAGAGCCCCAATTTCAGAGGCGAGGACTCATAAACTGAGCACTTGAGTGACATCTGAGACTCGACATGCATTTTTAAAGTGAAGCCAATCTTCAATATTAGAACATCTAATCCTAGTAAAAAGTTACTACGATTCTAATAATACACCTTCAGACAATCCACCCTGCATGTTACAATTCTACCTGTTTGCCATGGGGGGAAACGGAGGCATTCAGGTGACGGTCAGACAGGGTGTGATTGGCAGAGTCAGAAATGAACCCCAATAGTTGGGACTACTCATGCCAAACACTAACCTGTATCTCTTGAACTCTACTGGATACTTACCATTCATGGTTTCCAAAGACATCACAAACCTGAGAGTAACTCTTGGAGAGGCTTATTCTGGATATTTTTTATTTTGTTTTGATGTTTTTTGGGGGAAGTTTGGGGATAAAGATCTTCTCATCTCAGTGTGAACAACGATCAGCCATCTAGAGTCTTGCCATGCACTTTAACTCCCTTTCTTTGAAGGTGTTGGCTCCGTGGTGGGTATTTCCACATGAGCAGAATTAAATTCTCTTGTACCAAAATTTTAACCATTTCAATTCAACATAGAGATTTGTATTACTACTCCGCACATGAACAAGCTTGAAATATACATACTTGTAATTCCTTTGGACCATCATTATCCTCATGTATAAAGAAGGCAATGTTAGAGAAATCAGCTATCCTGTGCCTTGTTTCACAAACCTGAAGGAATTCATTACCATTGGGTTACTCCGACCCGTTAGAGAGATGTGATTCCACTCAGTGCACCTGGTGAGTTCAGCCCAATGGGTGCTATGACTTAAAGCAAGTTTTTGATGCTTGAATTGTATATTGAGATTGCCAATGGTACCACAGTCATGGAAAAGAGAGAAATTGACAGACTTGTAATTCCTGAGGAGAAGTATTATCCTCACAGATAAGGACAGTTCAAGTGGATCACATTAGCCAGCTCTTTGTTATTGATGCTTAGATCCAAGGATGGAAACATTTTGTAACACGACATGTTACTAGCCATGTCTGGTAACACAGTGTAACAGGAAACTTTACAATTCAGCCTGTGGTCAGAGCTGGAACTGGGCATTTTAGCGCTCTGGCTAAACAAGCATATTTGTGCCTCCTATGGGTTATTTTTTTCCCAGATGATTTGCGTTAGGATAATCTAGACGAACAATAATTAAAGTTAAGATTTTTCAAGGTTAATTTTCGTAAAACTCAGGGAGAGGTCATGAGCAATCAACAAAGGTCGGTCTTCACAGACAAGGTGAGCTCCCACACTGCTGTCCTGGGGAACACAGTATGAGGGTGAGCAGCCCTCAGTGGTGGAAAAAGAGGTTAAGGACTATTTAGAAAAGCTGGCCATGCACAAGTCCATGGGTCCAGATCGAATGCATCCATGGGTGCTGAGGGAGTTGGCTGATGTGATTGCAGAGCCACTGGCCATTATCTTTCAAAACTTGTGGTGACCGGGGGAGGTCCTGGAAGATTGGAAAAAGGGAAGGAGAACCCGGGGAACTACAGACTGGTCAGCCTCACCTCAGTCCCTGGAAAAATCATGGAGCAGGTCCCCAAGGAAACCATTTTAAAGTACTTGGAGGAGACGAAGGTGATCAGGAAGAGTAAGCATGGATTCACCAGGGGCAAGTCGTGCCTGACTAACCTGTTTGCCTTATGTGATGAGATAACTGGCTCTGTGGATATGGGGAAAGCAGTGAATGTGATATATCTTGACTTTAGCAAAGCTTTTAATATGGTCTCCCACAGTATTCTTGCCAGCAAGATAAAAGAGTATGGATTGGATGAATGGACTATAAGGTGGATAGAAAGCAGGCTAGATTGTGGGGTTCAACAGGTAGTGATCAACGGCTCAATCTCTAACTGGCAGCTGATTCAAGCGGACTGCCCATTTTCTTCGTCATGTTATTAATGATCTGGATGACAGAATGGATTGCACCCTCAGCAAGTTTGCATATGACACTGGAGGGTAGGGACAACGGAGCGCAGTGAAAATGATGATGGAGCTGGGGCACAGGACTCTTGAGGAGAGGCTGAGTGAGGGGGGATAATTTATTTAGTGTTAGTCCAGCTTTGAGCAGGGGGTTGGACTAGATGACCTCCTGAGCTCTCTTCCAACCCTAATCTTCTATAATTCGAAGACTCTATGATTCTGGAGAGGCCAGGCCCCTCACACCAAAGTGTGGAGAGAGAAGAAGGTACCTGGCTGTGGTGATTGTGAAATGGAATCGTGCTGTCCTTCAGTGCGTGTCAATGCCCTGGTCATGGGGGCGAGATGGACACAAAGAAGCGTGTGAGGAACAGACTGGCTGGGTCACAGCCCTGAATGCGACAAGCACAGGTAACAATGGACATGCATCTTTGCCAGTGGATACCCCACCAGCAGCCCCAATGCAGCTCTTCACCCACTGGTCTCTTCACCTGGACAGTCAATGGCCTGTATTTTAGCTGACTTGGCACAAGTGAAAATTGTCCCGAGCCCAAAATTAGAGGCCTTTGAAAAGAGAAGCCCGGGTGTGCCCAGCATCGTGGGCCAGGCCGTGCTGCAGCTGTCGCCTCCCTGGCATGTGAGTGTACCTTGCTGGCCAGGTAATGGAGCGTGATCCCAGTGAGTCGCAGGGAGGCTCCTTACCCTGTTCTCTGGAACAAGGATTGAATCAGGCTGAGGCAGGAAGAAGGAAGGGCAGGTCGCAGTCACAGGACCACACAGCTAAAGGAGGGAGCCGGGTGTGTTTTACCCCTGCTGAGTGCTGACTAAAACACTCCCTGTTTCGGGCTTTGCTCTCGGCCACCCTCTAGCAGCCCCTCACCCCTGAGCTCAACCCTGGCTCCCCCCTTCTGCCCCTGCCGCCAGATGTGTGATCCCCCTGCCCCCATGAAGTCAGTTACTGCCCCCAGCTCAGACCCTGCCCATCTCCTTCAATTTGCCCCCCTTAACCATTTTAATCATTTGCCCCCTGGCTCCATGTGGAGGCTGTTGGGTCCGATGCTGTGGTGGGGAGACAATACACTTGCCCCATTTCTGCACCTCAGTAGCTCGATGCCCTCGGCGGCTGAACCCTTCGACCCACCCTAGGTACCACCCTGCCTGTAGTAGGGTTGTATTTCTGTTCCTGCAACCGATCCCGGGTGACCTTCTTCTCAATGTGCCTCTGTTTCTAGGCCGATCAAACAGAGAGAGTCAGGGTGTGAAGACTGGAAGTTCTTCAGCGACCTCAGGACTCCAGAGTTCAAAGCCCCTCACAAACACTCGCTGGTGTTTCACACACTCAAAGGGTTCTAGTCTTAGAATATTAATAAACGCTTGTTGGGATTAGACACCTCTGCACTGAGTAACACACTCACTTAAAACAAAATGGAGGCCAAGCTCTCATGGCGTTCTGTTAATATTGGACTACAGTTGTTCATTGGCATCATACAATCCCCCAGCCAAAGGGTGAATTTCAGCCATAAGGTCCTGACAAGAAACACGCTGGAGGCAATGGAATGTTTCCCATGAATTTTGAAGGGAATTGGGTCTGACCCATTGGGAATGCGGGTGGTGAGAATGCAGGAAAATGGCTCCCTCCTTTCTGACAGGGTGAGAATGAACTGCCCGATGTCCCTAACCACGACCAGTATGAATTGAAAGGAACGAACTGGATTCTTTTCATGAAACCCACTTGTGCTACTTGTGGCAACTTAGAGACGATACCTTAGAGACAAATTAGTCTCTAAGGTGCCACAAGGACTCCTCGTTGATTTGCTGATGCAGACTAACACGGCTACCCCTCTGAAACCTGCCACTTCTGATACAGATGCCACTCAGAGTCACCCAGACGTTCATTCCCATTGTAGCACCAATGAATTCAATGGAATGGCATGAGGAACGCAGTTGGCCCGTACCATTTGAAGATGAAAGAAAGATGATGAGTGCAACGTGCATGTCATGCCCTCTGAGGCTCAGAATAACCTAATAATCACAATCCCAGGGAAAAGAGCTGCATCCAAAGGAGGATTTTACAAGGGAATAAAGTTTGTTTGGTAACTAATTAGGACCGCCACCACAAATAGCATCGCAGATCCTGCAGGCAGTCCTAGGAACTGTACAAAAGCGCTCACCACTCAGGGATTTTCTAAAATCTTCTGCGGACTTCATCTCCTTGGTGAACTGGGTCAGTCCAATTCAACTCAATTGATTTTGAACTCTAGAGATGTAACTTTAGAAAGTCATTTAGCCATTTTTCACTTAGCCATATTAGGAAGCAACTTTCCCAGATTAGTCCAGAAAGGATCAATTCAGTGGTCTTTTACTTTCTTCTCAAGCAGCTGTTACTCCTCACTCTTGGAGACAGGAGAATGAATTAAGCTGACAAGTGGTGAGACTCAGTTGAGCAATTCTTGTGTTCTTCTCAGGAGAAATACACATTAAAGGTACTTCTCCTCAGATGATGTAATTTAGTGTTGCTCCATGAAAGTTAGTGGACCTGAACCCTAGCTGAGGAGCTTGTCCTTCGTGATCTGTTTGGAGAAAAGTAAAGTTTTCTCTTTATTCATCAGGAAGTATTGTTGACTCACAAGTTTTGGAAAACCAAAGAACTACACTGTGATACTAGAATCAAGTGGTTTTCATGCAGAGGTTAAATCCTCAAACGACAGGAAGTGATTACCGTGGTCCCAGTCCTGTTCTCTTTGAGTAGTGTCTAAAATCAACACAGAATCCCAGGGGTCCAGCACAGAAATCGTGAGCCTTGTTCTAGTCAGTGTTTTTCAGACAAAGCCATTGAGAGGAGTTGAAGGGGCCAATTGGGAGGGAACTTTCATGAGAGTGAACAAGAGGTGTAGAAGGAGGATCTAGGAAGAAATACATGGCCATGAAGACAAGGACTTAGTCCACTCTTCCTTTCTCTCATGGGCCACAAGAGCTTCAAAGCCTTTCTTCCACCTGCCCTTGTACCTTCTCTTTATTCTAGTCCCTGGTGTGTCTTTCAGGTTTACCTCCATCCCTGAAAGATGAGTTTCTCCAGCCTGTGCAATCCAGAATGCGGGGTGGCCCGGCCCAGTCCAGTCAGTGGCAGCTACAACGTGCCGTGCGTTCGGCAGTACCCTGACTCCGAAGTGCTGATCAGACCCTCACCGGTTGTTGTGACCCTCCCGGGACCAATTCTCAGCACTTTCCCTCAGCACACTGGAGTGGGAGCCATAGGAGCACCTGTGGTCGGAGCCGGTTTCGGGGGCTCATTCGGTTTGGGGGGATTGTACGGCTCTGGAGGCCATTATGGAGGATTGTCTGGTTTAGGGGGATACGGTGGTTATGGGGGATTCGGCGGTTCCCTTGGTGATTATGGTTCCAGGGGAATATGTGGTTCTGGGGTATCTCGGCATAGGTACCTCAGTGGAAGCTGTGGGCCATGTTAAACGCAGCCGGAAGATCCGTGGATGAAGGAAGAACCAGGAATTGAACAGCAAGAAACAGATTCACCCCTGACCTTTTGGGCATGGCTTTCAGAAGTGCTGTGCAAACTTGGCTCCAGTTGAGCTCAGTGGGAGCTGTGTGTGCTCAGCACCTTGGTCTGATAGCCCTGCTGCATTTCTAATGTTACGCTTTATGACTCTTTCTGCCAAGGCTTTGCCAGACAAGTGCTGATTCTCGCTTTCACATGTGGACTCATTCTGAATAACACACAGGCTGTTTACACTTATTCCGTGGTTTAAAGGAAATAGGGGCCTTAAGAGAGGCATCAGTTATATTTATTATCATTTTAAGTCTCTTGAGCCTGGGAAAAAGAGACCTTGCTGTGAAGGAGAATTAGACCCTGTCTGTTCTATCCATTCCATCAATACGTATCTTTAGCATTTCGCTTTGACCTTCTCTGCGGCAGACATTTAATTGAGAAGTTGCGTAGTCCTCTGCTTCTGTATTGCATTGTCTTATTTCCCACCGACTGACGGAATAAAAGTCACTTAAAATGGTTGCAAAGGGGAATTGTTTGTCCACCTCTGCAGCACCAACAACAAAAAAGCACATCTTATGTGAAGAACGTCCCATTGAGGTGGGTGATCGGTCACATCCTTTCTTGAAAAACTGAAAATACGTTCTTTCTGCTCTCGTATTTTTCCTGTACCTGTATATTGCAAATGTCACTCGCATTAAAAACTCTGATGCATCATAATATCCGTCTTCTGGTTCTCCTTGTTCCTCCCTCCTTCTTTAACCATTGTCCTGGACACAATTCATCCCTGTAGAGCTAGTAGCATCAGGCACTTCTCCAGAGGTGAGTTTTAAAAGCCCGGGAGCGATAGGAGAATTCAGACTTTGAAGTAGTTTGCTGTGTTCTGTTGGGTTTCCTGTACTGGGGTGGAGTTCCCCCTTGCCTTACCTGTGCCTCCTGCGGGTCCTGGCTCGCACCTCACCCCTTACCCTGACTCTGTGGACTCTTGCACTGGCCAATCCGTATGCATCAGCTTGGAACCCTCCTGCCCAGACACTGCATCTGCCACCACATTCTCTTTGCCTTTAATATGGACAATTTCCATATCATATTCCTGCAGCGCTGTGCTCCAGGGCATCCCTCTGGTATCCTTTTCCTCTGTAGCTTTTCATGGAGGGTGCAATCTTGGCAGTTCAACCTGGCGAGGAAAATACCTCTTTGTGGTGCTTTGAAATGGCCAGCGTTTCCTGCTTTGGGGGTGCATTTCAACCCACCCTGAACTCAGTGCTTTCTAGGGGATTCTCTGCCTTGCTCTCTCTGACCACATCCAACGTTTCTTCACCAGCACAACAAATTAAATTGACTGCCCTCTCCCTTTCAGAGGAAGTTTTAATCTATTCAGACGCATGCTTTGGACTGTTCCTCTGCTGCTGGGCTTCCTTACGTCATGTGTGACGGTATTCACCCCTTCAATCCCCTCAAATGGTCCTTCCTATAACCCTGCCTTTTGTTTTCCCTCACTGGGGTCAGCACAAACGCCAAATCAGCAGTCTCAATCGACCTTTCTCCAGTACGCCCATCACACCAAACGTGCTGAGTTCCCTGACTTTTTCCAAAGGTCTGTCGCACACAGTTCCTCATTACCTGTAAATTCTCCTTAAAATGAGTGACGTACTCTCTTAGATGCCTGCCCTCTTTCCTCAGCACAGCCCTCCCCAGAGCCTCCAGTCAAATCCAAGGCTCCCCTAGCCTACTTCCCATACAGGAGATCAAAGAGGGCAAAAGCCAGTCGATTCTTGGGGAACACTTCTGTCCGCATTGAGCAAATAATGAAGTAAAGTGTCCAAATCAGTCTCGTGCCAGGTGACGTACGTTCTTAGCATAGCTTTTAAAAGTTCCTTCAAAACTTTGTGCAAACCCATTTGTTTCTGGGTTATAGGGAGCAGCCTTTATATGCTTTGCACCACATTATTCCGTTGCCTTTTGAAAAACTACAGACATGGAATTTGCACCACAGTCTGTCAAGATTTCTGTGAGAAAAACTAATCTGTAAAAATGGCAAATAAAGCTGGAGCCACTGGTAAATGTATTCCAGAGCTTATTTAACCTGAGAGTTCCTTTTTTCCTAATATCATTGTTGCTAGGCAGATTTAGCACTCCCCATCCAGAAGCTTCTGGAATTGGGTATGGTAGTTTTGGGTCTGCTCCAATCGGTTCCCTGTTGCTGGGGTCAGACTCCATGAGGGAAGGGGTGAGGGCAGCTGCTTTGCACCGGAGCCTGGGCTCTCTGCGGGCTGGGAGAAGCTAGGCCACAGAAGCAGGAAGCAGCCTGTTTGCCCGAACGCTGAAGTATTTTCTCGCAGGTGAGTGATTTCGTTACAACCCTCCAGCAGGGAAGCCTGGGAATGTTAATTACAGGGGAAATCGGGAGGGAAGATTAATTTCTTTTCTTTTAATGGTGCACTTTGAATTCTTGTGATTTTAGCCAAACTGTTTTAAGTCCATTGTCTCAACGAGTGTGAGTCACCAACTTTTCTGGTAACATGATTGTGGGGAAGAGTCATTTACGTATTGCTCTTCTCAGTAAGAGAGTTGGGTTTTGAAAATTGATATACTTCACGGGGTGGTTGGTTAACCAATTCTCTGACTGGCCAAGCGTGATTTCAGCAGAGGAGGAGGAAGAGTCTGCACAGATTCCAACTGAAGATTCCTGCAGGAAAGTGGAGAGAAGATGTTGCTTTTGACTCAGCAGACTGTCTAGATTTAGTGATCAGAGACTTTACCTGAGACTCCGGTAAACTCAAGCTTAGCTTTCAGTTCTGCTGTGATGCTGGTAAGCCAAGTGCCAACTCTGGTAAGCCAAGTGCCAGCTGAGAACTGACAAACTCTCAGCTGGAAGCCAGGCCAATTCACTTCTTTGCAAGAATAAAGGAAACTGATGGTTGAATGGATAAGAATCTATTTGGTGTTGAAATGTCCTGACAACTAATGGGATGGTGCATGCATTGATTTCACCTATCTGTACCCAGTTAGAATGTAATAGCAAACATTTACATTGTGTATATCCCTGTAACTACATAACCCATCCAATGAGAAAGAAGCCTTGAGTTATGCAAATGAAGAAATTAAGGAGGAAGGTGTGAATTCTTCTGCATTTGAAGGCAAGTGGCCGTTGAGTGTTTTCGTCAAAGACCTGACATGCATTCTTCTCTCTTTGCCATCAGAGAAAGAGCCCACATAGGTTGTGACTCTGTCAGCTTCTTTTCTGTGAAAAGAAACTATAAGTATGGACACAAGGAAAAATTCTTCATCTCTGGACAGGTTGGATTCTCACAGGCAGAATAACCGAATGAGAAGAAGAGTTACTCTGGGTAGCCCTAAAAGACTTTTGGGAAACTGCCAGTTTCCCATATCTCCACTACTTTTAGCAATTATAGACTGTGACTAACCTGTACATATATTTTTATCTGCTTTAACATCTCAATAACTCCCCTTCCTTTTTCTTAGCTAATAAACTTGAGTTAGAATTGACTGTAGAATTGACTCTCAGTGTTGTCTTTGGTGGGAGACCTGGGATGCAAATCGACCAGGGTGAGCGTGGGACTGGTTGTAACGTGAGTATTTTGTGATTTTTCCTGGAAGTCACCACCATTTATCACACAGGCCAGCTTGCCTGGCAGCCACGATAGATTGGAGTCTCTAAGGGGACTGTCTGTAATTCCATTATAAAACTACCGTAGTACTTTGGGAGTTCACACTTGGTACTGGGTTGGTGAAATCTAATTATAGAACATACCATTAGCTACCGTCTCCGCCCTGCTTTTTGACACTCTGCCCTGAGGACACCACGAATGGTCATGAGTCTCTCCAGACAGCATCTCATGTGCATTCAATTTTTTTCCAAAGTGAAGTACTTTGCAGTTGTCTTTACCTTTCTCCTTTTCCCTCTCTTTAATAAGAGTCTCTTTGACAATACAGCTGTGAGCCCATGACCAGCAAGACAGCTAAAAGTGGTACCCGAAAGAAAACTCTGGCTGGTATAAGTAATTGGTGTCTCAGCGATAGGGAAATCTGTATTAATGTAAACCATCCATGGACCCAGTTCTATTCATATATTACCAGCAGAGGTATGTTTAGGCAGGGGTACTCACAACAACATTTTTGGTCACCTCAGAGTGCAACCACTCATTCTTAGAATCACAGAATATCAGGGTTGGAAGGGACCTCAGGAGGTCCTCAAGTCCAACCCCCTGCTCAAAGCAGGATCAATCCCCAACTAAATCATCCCAGCCAGGGCTTTGTCAAGCCTGATCTTGCAAATTTCAAAGGAAGGGGATTCCACCACCTCCCTAGGTAATGCATTCCAGTGCTTCACCACCCTCCTAGTGAAGAAGTTTTTCCTAATATCCAACCTAAACCTCCCCCACTGCAACTTGAGACCATTACTCCTCGTTCTGTCATCTGCTACCACTGAGAATAGTCTAGATCCATCCTCTTGGGAACCCCCCTTCAGGTAGTTGAAGGCTGCTATCAAATCCCCCCTCACTCTTCTCTTCTGAAGACTAAACAAGACCAATTCCCTCCACCTCACCTTATCAGTCATGTGCCCCAGCCCCCTCAGCATTTTTGTTGCTCTTCAATGCACTTTCCAATTCCAATTTCTCCACATAATTTATATAGGGGGGGCCCCAAAACTGGACATAATACTGCAGATGTGGCCTCACCAGTGCGGAAGAGAGGGGAATGATCACTTCCCTCGATCTGCTGGCAATGCTCCTACTAATGCAGCCCAATAGGCACTTAGCCTTCTAGGCAACAAGGGCACACTGTTGACTCATATCCAGCTTCTCGTCCACTGTAATCCCCAGGTCGTTTTCTGCAGAACTGCTGCTTAGCCAGTCGGTCCCCAGCCTCATTACATGCCTGCAGGCTTGACCAATATTTTTAGACTCCTCCCTAGTCATCTGTCCAAGTTTCCATTTCTTGTAAGCTTCCTTTTTGTGTTTAAGCTCACTGAAGATTTCTCTGTTTAGCCAAGTTGGTCACCTGCCATATTTGCTAATCTTTCTGCACTTCGGGGTGGTTTGTTCCTGCACCCTCAATAAGGCTTCTTTCAAATAAATGTCATCGGACCTGGGGGTTGGAAGGCACTGCAAGGCTCATCTGGTCGAACCCCCTGCCAAGATGCAGGACACCTCTTATCAGCTGTCACAACATAGCTTCCGCCATACTGCTATAATCCTTCACCTTGAAAGGGGCATAATTGCAATTCGCTTGGCAGGATTCAGCAGGAGAAATGATCAGGTAGAAGCCAACCAGAATATTGTACCAGGGAGCAAACAAAAATCCATACTCTTCTTAGAAACCTAAAATCACAATGCAAAAGGCAAACCCCAGAAATCTTACAACCTAGCCCCGCCAAATGCCTGTGTCCCTCATAAAAAGGCTAGAGAAAGGGTGGCTTCTGCTTATACAGAGTCAGATGCTCTGCTGGTAATTTGATTGCTCGATAAACCACCTCAGCAGTAAATTCATTCTTTGTTTACTCTTGAGTCCCGTTTGTTCTCTGATGTGTCATTGAGAGAGGTGGCTGCTATTCTAGCCAGAGTCTAACTGGGGGGCGACGGAAAACCAACCACCACTATTAGTTTTTTCTAATCAGAAAAGCAATTTTATGTCTTTCTAAATATGTTTCATGCCATAAAGTCACTGCACTATCCATATTTCTATTATGACTATTCTCAGCCCATTGGTTTTTTCAGTACCTATGAATGAGTTTACTTAAACGTTATACAGGAGGACACTATGGGGATGTTAGAGGTTTGGGTAAAAGTTAATGTGGCACCTCAAAGAATCACACAGTAGTTTTTATTGTCTATGTACTGTACCAATACACAAAAATAAATACATTATCATTAAGGCTAAGATTATGTCTCAGAGACCACGGAATCTGTGACTTCCACAGACCTCTGTGACACTTTCCACTTCAGCCCAAAGGTGGCAGGGCCGGAGTTCTCAGCTGCCGTGGGTAGCAAGGGGACCTCGCAGCTCCCAGTTGTGGGACCCGGAACTTCTACCGTGGCCAGCAGGGGACCCTCCAGGACTCTACTGGCTTTTCCCCCTTTGATCTCCTGTATGGGAAGCAGGCTAGGGGAGCCTTGGATTTGATTGGAGGCTCTGGGGAGGGCTGTGCTGAGGAAAGAGGGCGGCATCTCAGAGAATATGTCACTCATTTTAAGGAGAATTTACAGGTAATGAGGAATTGAGAGCGACAGACCCTTGGAAAAAGCCAGAAACTCAGCATGTTTGGTGTGATTGGCACACTGGAGAATGGTCATTTGAGACGGCTGATTTGACGTTAGTGCTGACCCCAGTGAGGGAAAACAAAAGGCAGGATTATAGGAAGGACCGTTTGAGGGATTGAAGGGTTGAATGCCGTCACACATGATGTAAGGAAGCCCAGCAGCAGAGGAACAGTGCAAACCATGCATATGAATAGATAAAAACTTATTCTGAAAGGGAGAGGGCAGTCAATTTAATTTGTTGTGCTGGTGAAGAAACCTTGGATTTGGTCAGGGAGAGCAGGGCAGAGAACCCCGAAGAAAGCACTGAGTTGAGGGAGGGTTAAAATCCATGCCGAAAGCAGGAAATGCTGGCCCTTTCAAAGCACCGCAAAGAGGGATTTTCCTCGCCAGGTTGAACTGCCAAGACTACACCCTCCATGCAAAGCTACAGGGGAAAAAAGGTACCAGAGGGACGCCCTGGAGTACAGCGCTGCAGGACTATGATATGGAAATTGTCCATATTAAAGGCAAAGAGAATGTGGTGGCAGATGCAGTGTCCGGGCAGGAGGGTTCCAAGCGGACGCATACGGATTAGCCAGTGGAAGAGTCCACAGAGTCAGAGTAAAGGGTGAGGTGCGAGCCAGGACCCATAGAAGGCACAGAGTTCCTGGCGTTTTACAGGGATACCCTGGGTCGGACGCGTACAGGTTAGGTTTACAAAGGGTGGCATGTGAGGGGTCTGCCCAGAGCCCAGAGCCTGCTGGTCATCAGAATTGTTGAAAAGCATTTGGACAGATTTTGTTTAATTGTCTGATAATTACACAGATAATGGTGTATCTGTAGTGGAAATCATGTGCCTAAGGTCTGGGAGTTAAGGCAGGTCGTGCAATGGGACGAACTTGCTCCTGTCAGTCAGGAGGGAAGAGACCTGCCTCTGTCGCTCTCAAGCTGGTTTTGTGTGTATTGGGTACTGTCCGCTTCACAAAGGAGTCCTGTCCGTAGATGGAGCCAGTTGAATTTACACCTCTCACTAGGTTGAGTTAACATTACTTTGTTAAAGGGGTAACTCCACTCCAGTACGGAAACCCAACAGAATGCTGTAAACTACTTCAAAGGCTGAATTCTCCTATCGCTCCAGGGCTTCAAAAAGTCACCTCTGGAGAAGGGCCTGATGCTGCTGGCTCTTCAGGGATGAATTGTGTCTAGGGTATTGTTTAAAGAAGGAGGGAGGAACAAGGAGAACCAGAAGACGGATATTATGATGCATTAGCGTTTTTAATGCGAGTGACATTTGCAATACACAGGTACAGGAAAAATACAAGAGGAGAAAGAACGTAATTTCAGTTTTTCAAGAAAGGCTGCAACCGATCACCCACCTCCATGGGACGTTCTTCACACAAGATGTGCTTTTTTGTTCTTGCAGCTGCAGAGGTGGACAAACAAGTCCCCTTTCCAACCAATTTCAATTACTTTTATTCCCTCAGTCAGTGGGAAGTGAGATAATGCAATACAGAAGGAGAGGACTGCTCAACTTCTCAATTATATGTCTGCCTCAGAGAAGGTCCAAGTGAGAGGCTAAAGATACGTACTGATGGAAAGGATAGAACAGACGGGGTCTAATTCTCCTTCACAGCAAGGTCTCTTTTTCCCAGGCTCAAGGGACTTCAAATGATAATAAATGTAACTGATGCCTATTTTAAGGCCCCTATTTTCCTTAAACTGCGGAATTAGTGTAAACAGCCTGTGTGTTATTCAGAATGAGTCCACAGATGAAAGCGAGAATCAGCACTTGTCTGGCAAAGCCTTGGCAGAAAGAGTCATAAAGCATAACATTAGAAATGCAGCAGGGCTATCAGACCATGGTGCTGAGCACACACAGCTCCCACTGAGCTCAAGTGGAGCCAAGTTTGCACAGCACTTCTGAAAGCCATGCCCAAAAGGTCAGGGGTGAATCTGTTTCTTGCTGTTCAATTCCTGGTTCTTCCTTCATCCACGGATCTTCCTGCTGGATTTAGCATGGCCCACAGCTTCCACTGAGGTACCTATGGCGAGATATCCCGGAACCACATATTCCCCCGGAACCATAACCACCCAGGGAACCGCTAAATCCCCCATAACCACCATATCCCCCTAAACCAGACAATCCTCCGTACTGGCCTCCAGAGCCGTACAATCCCCCCAAACCGAATGAGCCCCCGAAACCGGCTCCGACCACAGGTGCTCCTATGGCTCCCACTCCAGTGTGCTGAGGGAAAGTGCTGAGAATCGGTCCCGGGAGGGTCACGACAACCGGTGAGGGTCTGATCAGCACTTCGGAGTCAGGGCACTGACGAACGCACGGCACATTGTAGCTGCCACTGACTGGACTAGGCCGGGCCACCCCGCATTCTGGATTGCACAGGCTGGAGAAACTCATCTTTCAGGGATGGAGGTAAACCTGAAAGACACACCAGGGACTAGAGTAAAGAGAAGGTAGAAGGGCTGCTGGAAGAAAGGCTTTGAAGCTCTTGTGGCCCATGAGAGAAAGGAAGAGTGGACTAAGTCCTTGTCTTCATGGCCATGTATTTCTTCCTATATCCTCTTTCTACACCTCTTGTTCACTCTCATGAAATTTCCCTCCCAACTGGCCCCTTCAACCCCTCTCAATGGCGTTGTCTGAAAAACACTGACTAGAAGAAGGCTCACGATTTCTGTGCTGGGCCCCTGGGATTCTGTGTCCATTTTAGACATTACTCAAAGAGAACAGGGCTGGGATCACGGTAATCGCTTCCTGTCGTTTGAGGATTTAACTTCTGCATGCAAACCACTGAATTCTGGTACCACAGTAAAAAGAAAAGGAGTACTTGTGCTTCCTTAGAGACTGACAAATTGATTTGAGCATAAGCTTTCGTAAGCTACAGCTCACTTCATCAGATGTAGCTCACGAAAGCTTATGCTCAGATCAATTGGTTAGTCTCTAAGGTGCCACAAGTCCTCCGTTTCTTTTTGCGAATACAGACTAACACGGCTGCTACTCTGAAACCTGGTATCACAGTGTAGAACTCTGATTTCCCAAAGCTCGTGAGTCAACAATACTTGCTGATGAATAAAGAGAAAACTTTAGTTTTCTCCAAACAAATCACGAAGGACAAGCTCCTCAGCTGGGCTTTAGGTCCACTGACTTTCATGGAGCGACACTAAATTACATCATCTGGGGAGGAGCACTTTCAATGGGAATTTCTCCTGAGAAGAACTCAAGAATTGCTACACTGGATCTCACCACTTGTCAGATTAATCCATTCTCCTATTTCCAAGAGAGAGGAGTAACAGCTGCTTGAGAAGAAAGTAAAAGACCACTGAATTGGTCCTTTCTGGACTAACCTGGGAAAGTTGCTTCCTAATCCACCAAAGTGAAAAATGGCCAAATGACTTTCTAATGTTACATCTCTAGAGTTCAAATTGATTGAGTTGAATTGGACTTACCCAGTTCACTGAGGAGATGAAGTCCGCAGAAGATTTTAAAAAATCCCTGAATGGTGAGTGCTTTTATACAGTTCCTAGGACTGCCTGGAGGATCTGCGATGCCATTTGTGGAGGCGGTTCTAATTAGTTACCAAACAAACTTAATTGCCATGCAAAATCCTCCTTGGATGCAGCTGTTTGCCTCTGGGATTTTGATTATTAGGTTATTCTGAACCTGAGAGGGCGTGACATGCACATTGCACTCTTCATCTTTCTTTCATCTTCAAATAGTACGGGTCAACTGTGTTCCTCATGCCATTCCATTTACTTCAGTGGTGCTACAATGAGAATGAATGTCCGGGTGACTCTGAGCAGCATCTGTATCAGAAGTGGCAGATTTCAGAGGGGTAGCCGTGTTAGTCTGCATCAGCAAAACAATGAGGAGTCCTTGTGGCACCTTAGAGACTAATTTGTCTCTAAGGTGTCGTCTCTAAGTTGCCACAAGTAGCACAAGTGGGTGTCATGAAAGGAATCCAGTTTGTTTCTTTCAATCCATGCTGGTCGTGGTTAGGGACATCGGGCAGTTCATTCTCACCCTGTCAGAAAGGAGGGAGTCATTTTTCTGCATTCTCACCACCCGCATTCCCAATGGGTCGGACCCAATTCCCTTCGAAATTCATGGGAAACTTTCCATTGCCTCCAGCAGTGTTTTTTGTCAGGACCTTACATCTGAAATTCACCCTTTGGTTGGGGGATTGTACGATGCAATGAACAACTGTAGTCCAATATTAAACGTTCAAACATGGGCCTTTGTGATGGCCATCTGCCCAGGGGTGAATCTTACCCTCTGGTGAGTCAAGCTTCACCTAACATTGGACCTGTACTTGGGTCACCAATGCCCTCTCAAAGTGCTGCCTAGATCTGGTTTGCTGATGGGTCAAGGGGAGGGATGGCGGAAAGAGGAAGGAAGCAGTGCTCTTTTATCTCAGGATCTCTCCATCCAGGAGCAGCCAAGAAAAGGACGTCGTGTGAGACAGCACTGCTGACGGAGCCCAGCAATGAGCGGAGGAGAGAGGAAAATCACACATTCTTGAGGAAGGAGGAGATGGTTGTGGGATGGGATTTGACATTAACTTTGACCAGCCATAGGGCATGCTGCACAAAACATTCTTGCCAGAACCAGCATGCTGTGTAAAGTGTAACAGATTTCTGCATGGGTGGGTTCCATAGCCGGGGAATGAGGCGGAGGAGTCCCCTGTTTTCCCTATTTTTTCACAGTTCATTTTAGTAAAAGTCAGAGACAGGTCACTGGCTTCCATGACTCTTTGTTCATTGCCCTTGATCCTTGACCTCTCCCTGAGTTTTACTAAAATTAACCATGACCAAATCTTAACCTTAATTATCCTTAGTCTAGAATATCCTAACTCAAATCATCTGGAAAAAAATTAAAACAGTAGGAGGCACAAATATGCTTGCTCAGCCAGAGCCCTAAAATGCCCAGTTCTCGCTCTGGCCACAGGCTGAATTTTAAAGTTGTTCCCTTTTACACTGTGTTACCAGACAAGGCTAGTAACATGTAACTTGTTCCAAGATGTTTGCATCCTTGGATCGAAGCATCAAGAATCAAGAGCTGGCTAATGTTGTGATCCACTTTCACTGTCCTTATTCATGAGAATGATACTTCTCCATACGAATTAGAAGTCTGTCCATTTCTATCATTTCCATGACTGTGGTGTAAGGGACTGCGGAAGACTTTGTTACAGCCTAGCTAGGGAACTTCCGCTTTCTCGAGGCCGCCCGGTCACTGTAGGACATGGAGAACCAACTGTAACCGTTTTTTGGCCGGTTTTGTCTGCCTTGCATGGCCAGTTGCCAGGTAGCGGAAAGCCCCCTTAGGAAAGTACCTAATTTTACATTCATGAGCTGTTTCTGTGTACTGCTTATTATGGCTCACTGGTTGCCCCTTCGTCGGACTCCGTCCTAGGCAAAGCTCCGGTGTGCTGGGTTCTCCGCCTCCGTGACAGCAACGTTTGGAAGTCCCCGTTGCGGGTGTGTCACTAATCTTCAATAAAGCCAATAACTCGCTGCTTAGCTGCGTGTGGGTCTCCTTTTCGAGAGTACCTCTGATGGCCTGCAGTGCTTCGATTACCTTGGCCGAGAACATTTGGTAGCATTGGAAATCTCAATATATAATTCCAGCCTCAAAAACTAGCTTTAAGACATCGCACCCGTTGGGCTGAAGTCACCAGGTGCACTGAGTGAGCTACTTTCTCTTTCTTTGGAATCACATCTCTCTAATGGGTCAGAGTAACCCATGGTAATGAATTCCTTCAGGTTTGTGAAACAAGGCACAGGGTAGCTGATTTCTCTAACATTGCCTTCTTTATACATGAGGATAATAATGATCCAAAGGAAGTATAAGTGTGTACATTTCAAGCTTGTTCATGTGTGGTGTAGTAATACAAATCTCTTTCTTGAATTAGAATGGGTAAAATTTTGAGAAAAGAGAATTTAATTCTGCTCAAGTGGAAATACCCACCAAGGAGCCAACACCTTCAAAGAAAGGGAGTTAAAGTGCATGGCAAGACTCTAGATGGCTGATCGTTGTTCACACTGAGATGAGAAGATGTTTATCCCCAAAGTTCCCCCCAAAAAACATCAAAACAAAATAAAAAATATCCAATATGAGCCTCTCCAAGAGTTACTCTCAGGTTAGTGATGTCTTTGGAAGCCATGAATAGTAAGAATCCAGTAGGGTTCAAGAGATAGAGGTTAGTGTTTGGCATGAGTAGTCCCAGCTATTGGGGTTCATTTCTGACTCTGCCAATCACACCCTGTCTGACTGTCACCTGAATGTGCCTCCATTTCCCCCCATGGCAAACAGGTAGAATTGTAACATGCAGGGTGGATTGTCTGAAGCTTCCTCTGATCTAAGCATTTCAAAGCACTTCACAAAACACACCTCATGTTTTATATGGCCAAAGAGGTGTATTATTAGAATCGTAGTAACTTTTTACTAGGCTTAGATGTTCCAATATTGAAGATTGGCTTCACTTTAAAAATGCATGTCAAGTCTCAGATGTCACTCAAGTGCTCAGTTTATGAGTCCTCGCCTCTGAAATTGGGGCTCTTTGATTTTCATTCAATGAACCTTTGCATTTCCCTTTTGTACATATTTTCAAGTTGACGGGTAGATTCTGAACCAGTGTAAAGGAGGACAGTTCCATCAACTTGAGATTGAAGGAAGGCACTTTAGCCAACCTGGGTTAGAGAAAACCTTTCTGCACCTCTACCCACAGCTGCTGATATCGAATATACAGTGTAATCAATGTGAACCGTCAGCCATTGCAGCTCCTTCCAATGAGTATGCAAGAGAACTGGGTCTTGTGAGAGACTTCAGCTAATTAAGAAAAGAAAAAAGCACAAGACAGACAGAGTTAAAGAGAACTTCTTTTATGGCCATATTGCTGTGGGATTAATTGCAAGTCTGACCAATCTAGGGCATTCTGCAAGCCTCTTCTCCAACAAAAAGAAAAGGAGTACTTGTGGCACCTTAGAGACTAACCAATTTATTTGAGCATAAGCTTTCGTGAGTTACAGCTCACTTCATCGGATGCATTCTGTGGAAAGTGTAGAAGATCTTTTTATACACACAAAGCATGAAAAAATACCTCCCCCCACCCCACTCTCCTGCTGGTAAGAGCTTATCTAAAGTGATCACTCTCCTTACAATGTGTATGATAATCAAGTTGGGCCATTTCCAGCACAAATCTAGGTTTTCTCCCCCCCTCCCCCACAGATATGATCATCTTTTTATATGTTTGTATCGCCTTTGTATTATGAGTTATGGATACGTATGTATGTCTCTATTTCAAATTTGGGCTAATTTTCTGGGTGACACTCCCAGACAGTTTGGCATCAGCACTGCCTAGCCTGCTGGATGGCCATGTGCTCGGCAGCTTGTGTTTGAAACAAAGGAAGCACAGGCCGCATAGCAAAAGACTATAATAGGCAGCTGCATCTTCTCCATTTTGTCCTCAATCCATGCAGCCTCCTCAGGGGCTCTGGGCAGTGCCTCTGGGTACATGTGGGGCCAGTGTGCACAGCACCAGAGGCAGCTCTTGTCAGTGGAGGTGGCTGCGACCTTTGGTCATTGGGTGTTCTCCTAGTCATCTGCCCTGCTGGCCCCTGGCTGCGGAACGGGGAGCCTGGGACTCTGCAGGTGATCAGTTGGTTCCTGGGGCGGGCTCTCGCTGAAGAGCTGGAGGAGGAAGGGACAGAGAGACAGTTTTGTCGGAGCAGCCATCAGGAAGAGTGCTGGTGCAAGGGCTGGAGGAACCAAGCAGGGGCCGAGCTCTTCTCGACGTGCTGCTCACAAACCGGGAAGAATTAGTGGGGGAAGCAAAAGTGGATGGGAACCCGGGAGGCAGTGACCATGAGATGGTCGAGTTCAGGATCCTGAAACAAGGAAGAAAGGAGAGCAGCAGAATACGGACCCTGAACTTCAGAAAAACAGACTTTGACTCCCTCAGGGAACTGATGGGCAGGATCCCCTGGGAGAATAACGTGAGGGGGAAAGGAGTCCAGGAGAGCTGGCTGTATTTTCAAGAATCCTTACTGAGGTTACAAGGACAAAGTGTTGATCCTGCTTTGAGCAGGGGGTTGGACGAGATGACCTCCTGCGGTCTTTTCCAACCCTAATCTTCTATAATTCGATGACTCTATGATTCTGGAGAGGCCAGGCCCCTCCCACCAAAGTGTGGAGACAGAAGAAGGTACCTGGCTGGGGTGATTGTGAAATGGGATCGTGCTGTGCTTCAGTGTGTGCCAATGCCTTGGTCACGGTGGCGAGATGGGCACAGAGAAGGGTGTGAGGAACAGACTGGCTGGGTCACAGCCCTAAATGCGACAAGCACAGGTCACAATGGACATGCATCTTTGCCAGTGGATACCCCACCAGCAGCCCCAATGCAGCTCTGCACCCACTGGTCTCTTCACCTGGACAGTCAATGGCCTGTATTTTTAGCTGACTTCGCACAAGTGAAAATTGTCTAGAGCCCAAAATTAGAGGCCTTTGAAAAGAGAAGCCCGGCTGTGGCCAGCATCGTGGGCCAGGCCGTGCTGCAGGTGTCGGCTCCCAGGCGTGTGAGTGTACCTTGCTGGCCAGGTAATGGAGCGTGATCGCAGTGAGTCCCAGGGAGGCTCCTTACCCTGTTCTCTGGAACAAGGATTGAATCAGGCTGTGGCAGGAAGAAGGAAGGGCAGGGCCCAGTCACAGGATCACACAGCTAAAGGAGGGAGCTGGGTGTGTTTTACCCCTGCTGAGTGCTGACCAAAACATTCCCTGTGACAGGCTTTGCCCTCGGGCACCCTCTAGCAGCCCCTCACCCCTGAGCTCAACCCTGCCTCCTCCCTCATCCTCCTTGGCCCCCTTCTGTCCCTGCCTCCAGAAGTGTGATCCCCATGCCCCCATGCAGTCAGTTACCACCCCCAGCTCAGACCCTGCCCATTCCCACCAATTTGTCCCCATTAACCATTTTAATTGCCAGCCAGCACTGCAGCGTCAGCAGGTGTTACTGAGAAATGAGCACGCTCACTAGGAGCCAAGCAGCGCTCAGCACCCGGCCTGCCAGCCGCCCCGTTAGCATCCTAGTGCCAGGGAGCCTGCAAATGCTTGGGGCCCTGGGCCTGCGATCCTGTAGGCACAGGGGCTTGGAGCCCCCTGGCTCCATCCCGAGGCTGTTGGGTCTGATGTGGTGGCGGGGGACAATACACTTGCCCCATTTCTGCACCCCAGTAGCTCTACGCCCTCGGCGGCTGACCCATTCGCCCCTCCCTAGTTACCGCCCTGCCTGTGGTAGGGTTGTATTTCTGTTCCTGCAACCGATCCCGGGTGACCTTCTTCTTAACGTGTCTCTGTTTCTAGGCCGATCAAACAGAGAGAGTCAGGGTGTGAAGGCTGGAAGTTCTTCAGCGACCTCAGGACTCCAGAGTTCAAAGCCCCTCACAAACACTCGCTGGTGTTTCACACACGCAAAGGGTTCTAGTCTTAGAATATTAATAAATGGTTGTTGGGATTAGACACCTCTGCACTGAGTAACACAGTCACTTTAAACAAAATGGAGGCCAAGCTCTCATGGCGTTCTGTTAATGACGTCATAACTGAAAGCCACAGAGTCTGGGGCTGTTTCATTTTCATTCAAATGTAGTTTTGCATTTGGTATTTTTAAAACATTTTAATTGAAAAATGAAGGTGCCCCCTTGGTATCAATCAGCACAGTTGCTTCAATTCCACCGAGTTTCAGGGCCTCATCATCAAAGGAAGACTCCTCCGCCTCGTTCCCCGGCTATGGAACCCACCCATGCAGAAATCTGTTACACTTTACACAGCATGCTGGTTCTGGCAGGAATGTTTTGTGTAGCATGCCCTATGGCTGGTCAAAGTTAATGTCAAATCCCATCCCACAACCATCTCCTCCTTCCTCAAGAATGTGTGATTTTCCTCTCTCCTCCGTTCATTGCGGGGCTCCGTCAGCTGTGCTGTTTCACAAGACGTCGTTTTCTTGGCTGCTCCTGGATGGAGAGATCCTGAGATAAAAGAGCACTGCTTCCTTCCTCTTTCCGCCATCCCTCCCCTTGACCCATCAGCAAACCAGATCTAGGCAGCCCTTTGACAGGGCATTGGTGACCCAAGTACAGGTTCAATGTTAGGTGAAGCTTGACTCACCAGAGGGTAAGATTCACCCCTGGGCAGACGGCCATCACAAGGCCCATGTTTGAACGTTTAATATTGGACTACAGTTGTTCATTGGCATCATACAATCCACCAACCAAAGGTGAATTTCAGATGTAAGGTCCTGACAAGAAACACGCTGGAGGCAATGGAAAGTTTCCCATGAATTTCGAAGGGAATTGGGTCTGACCCATTGGGAATGCAGGTGGTGAGAATGCAGAAAAATGGCTCCCTCCTTTCTGACAGGGTGAGAATGAACTGCCCGATGTCCCTAACCACGACCAGCATGGATTGAAAGGAACAAACTGGATTCCTTTCTTGACACCCACTTGTGCTACTTGTGGCAACTTAGAGATGACACCTTAGAGACAAATTAGTCTCTAAGGTGCCACAAGGACTCCTCGTTGTTTTCCTGATGCAGATTAACATGGCTACCCCTCTGAAATCTTCACTTCGGATACTGATGCTGCTCAGAGTCACCTTGAGATTCATTCTCGTTGTTGCACCATTGAAGTCAATGGAATGGCACGAGGAACACAGTTGACCCGTACCATTTGAAGATGAAAGAAAGATGAAGAGTGCAATCTGCATGTCACGCCCTCTCAGGCTCAGAATAACCTAATAATCACAATCCCAGAGGAAAACAGCTGCATCCCAAGGAGGATTTTGCAAGGCAATGAAGCTTGTTTGGAAACTAATTAGAACCGCCTCCACAAATGGCATCGCAGATCCTCCAGGCAATCCTAGGAACTGTATAAAGGCACTCACCACTCAGGGATTTTCTAAAATCTTCTGCGGACTTCATCTCCTCAGTGAACTGGGTAAGTCCAATTCAACTCAATTGATTTGAACTCTAGAGATGTAACTTGAGAAAGTCATTTAGCCATTTTTCACTTTGGTGGATTAGGAAGCAACTTTCCCAGGTTAGTCCAGAAAGGACCAATTCAGTGGTCTTTTACTTTCTTCTGAAGCAGCTATTACTCCTCTCTCTTGGAGACAGGAGAATGGATTAAGCTGACAAGTGGTGAGATCCAGTGTAGCAATTCCTGAGTTCTTCTCAGGAGAAATTCCCACTGAAGGTGCTTCTCCTCAGATGATATACTTTAGTGTCGCTCCATGAAAGTCAGTGGACCTGAAGCCCAGCTGAGGAGCTTGTCCTGAGTGATTTGTTTGGAGAAAAGTAAAGTTTTCTTTTTATTCATCAGCAATTATTATTGACTCACAAGCTTTGGGAAATCAGAGATCTACACTGTGATACCAGGTTTCAGAGTAGCAGCCGTGTTAGTCTGTATTTGCAAAAAGAAACGGAGTACTTGTGGCACCTTAGAGACTAACCAATTGATTTGAGCATAAGCTTTCGTGAGCTACATCCGATGAAGTGAGCTGTAGCTTACAAAAGCTTATGCTCAAAACAATTTGTCAGTCTCTAAGGTACCACAAGTACTCCTTTTCTTTTTACTGTGGTACCAGAATTCAGTGGTTTGCATGCAGAAGTTAAATCCTCAAACGACAGGAAGCGATTACCGTGATCCCAGCCCTGTTCTCTTTGAGTAATGTCTAAAATGGACACAGAATCCCAGGGGCCCAGCATAGAAATCGTAAGCCTTCTTCTAGTCAGTGTTTTTCAGACAACGCCATTGAGAGGAGTTGAAGAGGCCAATTGGGAGGGAAGTTTCATGAGAGTGGAGAAGAGGTGTAGAAAGAGGATATAGGAAGAAATACATGGCCATGAAGACAAGGACTTAGTCCACTCTTCCTTTCTCTCATGGGCCACAAGAGCTTCAAAGCCTTTCTTCCACCATCCCTTGTACCTTCTCTTTACTCTAGTCCCTGGTGTGTCTTTCAGGTTTACCTCCATCCCAGAAAGATGAGTTTCTCCATCCTGTGCAATCCAGAATGCGGGGTGGCCCGGCCTAGTCCAGTCAGTGGCAGCTACAACGTGCCGTGCGTTCGGCAGTGCCCTGACTCCGAAGTGCTGATCAGACCCTCACCGGTTGTCGTGACCCTCCCGGGACCAATTCTCAGCACTTTCCCTCAGCACACTGGAGTGGGAGCCATAGGAGCACCTGTGGTCGGAGCCGGTTTCGGGGGCTCATTCGGTTTGGGGGGATTGTACGGCTCTGGAGGCCAGTACGGAGGATTGTCTGGTTTAGGGGGATACGGTGGTTATGGGGGATTCGGCGGTTCCCTGGGCCGTTATGGTTCCGGGGGAATATGTGGTTCCGGGATATCTCGCCATAGGTACCTCAGTGGAAGCTGTGGGCCATGCTAAATCCAGCAGGAAGATCCGTGGATGAAGGAAGAACCAGGAACTGAACAGCAAGAAACAGATTCACCCCTGACCTTTTGGGCATGGCTTTCAGAAGTGCTGTGCAAACTTGGCTCCAGTTGAGCTCAGTGGGAGCTGTGTGTGCTCAGCACCATGGTCTGATAGCCCTGCTGCATTTCTAATGTTACGCTTTATGACTCTTTCTGCCAAGGCTTTGCCAGACAAGTGCTGATTCTCGCTTTCACCTGTGGACTCATTCTGAATAACACACAGGCAGTTTACACTAATTCTGCAGTTTAAGGAAAATAGGGCCCTTAAAACAGGCATCAGTTACATTTATTATCATTTGAAGTCCCTTGAGCCAGGGAAAAAGAGACCTTGCTGTGAAGGAGAATTAGACCCTGTCTGTTCTATCCTTTCCATCAGTATGTGTCTTTAGCCTGTCACTTTGACCTTCTCTGAGGCAGACATTTAATTGAGAAGTTGAGCAGTCCTCTCCTTCTGTATTGCATTGTCTCACTTCGCACCGACGGAGGGAATAAAAGTAACTGAAATTGGTTGCAAAGGGGACTTGTTTGTCCACCTCTGCAGCTGCAAGAACAAAAAAGCACATCTTGTGTGAAGAACGTCCCATGGAGGTGGGTGATCGGTTGCAGCCTTATTGAGAAACTGAAATTACGTTCTTTCTGCTCTTGTATTTTTCCTTTACCTGTGTATTGCAAATGTCACTCGCATTAAAAACTCTGATGCATCATAATATCTGTCTCCTAGTTCTCCTTGTTCCTCCCTCCTTCTTTAAACATTGCCCTAGACACAATTCATCCCTGAAGAGCCAGCAGCATCAGGCCCTTCTCCAGAGGTGACTTTTTGAAGCCCTGGAGCGATAGGAGAATTCAGCCTTTGAAGTAGTTTACAGCATTCTGTTGGGTTTCCGTACTGGGGTGGAGTTACCCCTTGCCTTACCTGTTTTAACAAAGTAATGTTAACTCAACCTAGTGAGAGGTGTATATTCAACCGGCTCCATCTATGGACAGGACTCCTTTGTGAAGCGGACAGTACCCAATACACACAAAACCAGCTTGAGAGCGAGGCAGGTCTCTTCCCTCCTGACTGACAGTAGCAAGTTCATCCCATTGCACGACCTGCCTTAACTCCCAGACCTTAAGCACATGTCTTCCAGTACAGATACATCATTATCTGTGTAATTATCAGACAATTAAACAAAAACTGTCCAAATACTTTTCAACGATTGTGATGACCAGCGGGCTCTGGGCTCTAGGCAGAGCCCTCCCCTGCCACCCTTTGTAAGCTTAACCTGTACTCGTCCGACCCAGGGTATCCCTGTAAAAGGCCAGCAACTCTGTGCTTCTATGGGTCCTGGCTCGCACCTCACCCTTTACTCTGACTCTGTGGACTCTTCCACTGGCTAATCCGTATGCGTCAGCTTGGAACCCTCCTGCCCGGACACTGCATCTGCCACCACATTCTCTTTGCCTTTAATATGGACAATTTCCATATCATATTCCTGCAGCGCTGTGCTCCAGGGCATCCCTCTGGTACCTTTTTTCCCCTGTAGCTTTGCATGGAGGGTGTAATCTTGGCAGTTCAACCTGGCGAGGAAAATACTTCTTGGCGGTGCTTTGAAAGGGCCAGCGTTTCCTGCTTTTGTCGTGAATTTTAACCCACCCTCAACTCAGTGCTTTCTAGGGGATTCTCTGCCCTGCTCTCCCTGACCAAATCCAAGGTTTCTACACCAGCACAACAAATTCAATTTACTGCCCTCTCCCTTTCAGAGGAAGTTTTCATCTATTCAGACGCATAGTTTGCACCGTTCCTCTGCTGCTGGGCTTCCTTACGTCATGTGTGATGGCATTCACCCCTTCAATCCCCTCAAACGGTCCTTCCTATAATCCTGCCTTTTGTTTTCCCTCACTGGGGTCAGCACTAACATCAAATCAGCCATCTCAAACGACCATTCTCCAGTACTCCCATCACACCAAAGATGCTGAGTTTCTGGCTTTTTCCAAGGGTCTCTCGCTCTCAATTCCTCATTACCTGTAAATTCTCCTTAAAATGAGTGACGTACTCTCTTAGATGCCGCTCTCTTTCCTCAGCACGGCCCTCCCCAGAGCCTCCAATCAAATCCAAGGCTCCCCTAGCCTGCTTCCCATACAGGAGATCAAAGGGGGAAAAGCCAGTAGATTCCTGGAGGGTCCCCTGCTGGCCACGGTAGAAGTTCCGGGTCCCACAACTGGGAGCTGCGAGGTCCCCTTGCTACCCACGGCAGCTGAGAACTCCGGCCCTGCCACCTTTGGGCTGAAGTGGAAAATGTCCCAGACGTCTGTGGAAGTCACAGATTCCGTGGTCTCTGAGACATAATCTTAGCCTTAATGATAATGTATTTATTTTTGTGTATTGGTACAGTACATAGACAATAAAAACTACTGTCTGATTCTTTGAGGTGCCACATTAACTTTCACCCAAACCTCTAACATCCCCATAGTGTCCTCCTGTATAACCTTTAAGTAAACTCATTCATAGGTACTGAAAAAAACAATGGGCTGAGAATAGTCATAATAGAAATATGGATAGTGCAGTGACTTTATGGCATGAAACATATTCAGAAAGACCTAAAATTGCTTTTCTGACTATAAAAAACTTATAGTGGTGGTTGGTTTTCCGTCGCCCGCAGTTAGACTCTGGCTAGAATAGCAGCCACCTCTCTCAATGACACATCAGAGAACAAACGGGACTCAAGAGTAAACAAAGAATGAATTTACTGTGGAGGTGGTTTATCGAGCAATGAAATTACCAGCAGAGCATCTGACTCTGTATAAGCAGAAGCCACCCTTTCTCTAGCCTTTTTATGAGGGACACAGGCATTTGGCGGGGCTAGGTTGCAAGATTTCTGGCGTTTGCCTTTTGCATTGTGATTTTAGGTTTCTAAGAAGAGTATGGATTTTTGTTTGCTCCCTGGTACAATATTCTGGTTGGCTTCTACCTGATCATTTCTTCTGCTGAATCCTGCCAAGTGAATTGCAATTATGCCCCTTTCAAGGTGAAGGATTATAGCAGTATAGCGGAAGCTATGTTGTGACAGCTGATAAGAGGTGTCCTGCATCTTAGCAGGGGGTTCGACCAGATGAGCCTTGCAGTGCCTTCTAACCCCCAGGTCCGATGACATTTATGTGAAAGAAGCCTTATTGAGGGTGCAGGAACAAACCACCCCGAAGTGCAGAAAGATTAGCAAATATGGCAGGTGACCAACTTGGCTAAACAGAGAAATCTTCAGGGAGCTTAAACAAAAAAGGAAGCTTACAAGAAATGGAAACTTGGACAGATGACTAGGGAGGAGTCTAAAAATATTGCTCAAGCCTGCAGGTGTGTAATCAGGAAGGCCAAAGCATGACTGGAGTTGTGAAGGGATGTGTAGGGTAACAAGAAATTTCCTATAGGTAGGAAAAAGGAGAAGCTCAGGGAAAGTGTGGGAGCCTTCATGAATGAGGGAAGCAACCAAGTGAGAGATGGTGTGGAAAAAGCTGAAGTACTCCATGCTTTTTTTGCCTCGGTCATCCCAGACCAGATCAGCTCCCAAACTGCTGTCCTGGGCAGCACAGTGTGGGGAGGAGGTGAGCAGCCCTCAGTGGTAAAAGAACAGGTTAAGGATTATTTAGAAAAGCTGGCCGTGCACAAGTCCATGGGTCCAGATCTAAGCGTCCGAGGATGCTGAGGGAATTGGCTGAGTGATTGCAGAGCCATTGGCCATTATCTTTGAAAAGTTACAGCTTTCGGGGGAGGTCCTGGATGACTGGAGAAAGGCAAATATAGTGCCCATCTTTAAAAAGGGGAAGAAAGAGAACCTGGGGAACTCCAGACCGCTCATAGATTGGATGAATGGACTATAAGGTGGATAGAAAGCTGGCTAGATGTTACGGGTACTGATCAATGTCTGGATGTCTAGCTGGCAACCAGTATCAAGCAGAGTGCCTCAGGGATCAGTCTTGGAACCGGTTTTGTTCAACGTCTTTATGAATGATCTGGATGATGGGAGGATTGCACGCTCAGCAGGTTTGCAAATGACACTAAGCTGGGGGAGAGGTAGATATGCTGGAGGGTAGGGATAGGGTTGAGAGTGACCGAGACAAAATGGAGGATTGGGACAAAAGAAATCTGACAAGGTTCAACAAGGACAAGTGCAGACTTCTGCACTTAGGACAGAAGAATCCCATGTACCACAAGAGGCTGGGGACCGACTGGCTAAGCAGCAGTTCTGCAGAAAACGACCTGGGGATAACAGTGGACGAGAAGCTGGATATGAGCCAACAGTGTGTCCTTCTTGCCAAAAAGGCTAAGTGCCTATTGGGCTGCATTAGTAGGAGCATTGCCAGCAGATCGAGGGAAGTGATCATTCCCCTCTATTCCGCACTGGTGAGGCCACATCTGCAGTATTGTGTCCAGTTTTGGGGCCCCCCCCATATAAATTATGTGGAGAAATTGGAATTGAAAAGTCCAGCAAAGAGCAACAAAAATGCTGAGGGTTCTGGGGCACATGACTCATAAGGTGAGGCGGAGGGAATTGGTCTTGTTTAGTCTGCAGAAGAGAAGAGTGAGGGGGGATTTGATAGCAGCCTTCAACTACCTGAAGGGGGGTTTTCTTTCGGGTACCACTTTTAGCTGTCTTGCTGGTCATGGGCTCACAGCTGTATTGTCAAAGAGACTCTTGTTAAAGAGAGGGAAAAGGAGAAAGGTAAAGACAACTGCACAGTGCTTCACTTTGGAAAAAAATTGAATGCACATGAGATGCTGTCTGGAGAGACTCATGACCATTCGTGGTGTCCTCAGGGCAGAGTGTCAAAAAGCAGGGCGGAGACGCTAGCTAATGGTATGTTCTATAATTAGATTTCACCAACCCAGTACCAAGTGTGAACTCCCAAAGTACTACGGTAGTTTTATAATGGAGTTACAGACAGTCCCCTTAGAGAATCCAATCTATCGTGGCTGCCAGGCAAGCTGGCCTGTGTGATAAATGGTGGTGACTTCCAGGAAAAATCACAAAATACTCACGTTACAACCAGTCCCACGCTCACCCTGGTCGATTTGCATCCCAGGTCTCCCACTAAAGACAACACTGAGAGTCAATTCTACAGTCAATTCTAACTCAGGTTTATTAGCTAAGAAAAAGGAAGGGGAGTTATTGAGATGTTAAAGCAGATAAAAATATATGTACAGGTTAGTCACAGTCTATAATTGCTAAAGGTAGCGGAGATATGGGAAACTGGCAGTTTCCCAAAAGTCTTTTAGGGCTACCCAGAGTAACTCTACTTCTCATTCAGTTATTCTGCCTGTGAGAATCCAACCTGTCCAGAGATGAAGAATTTTTCCTTGTGTCCATACTTATAGTTTCTTTTCACAGAAAAGAAGCTGACAGAGTCACAACCTATGTGGGCTCTTTCTCTGATGTCAGGGAGAGAAGAATGCATGTCAGGTCTTTGATGAAAACACTCAACGGCCACTTGCCTTCAAATGCAGAAGTATTCACACCTTCCTCTTTAATTTCTTCATTTGCATGACACAAGGCTTCTTTCTCATTGGATGGGTTATGTAGTTACAGGGATATACACAATGTAAATGTTTGCTATTACATTCTAACTGGGTACAGATAGGTGAAATCAATGCATGCACCATCCCATTAGTTGTCAGGACATTTCAACACCAAATAGATTCTTATCCATTCAACCATCAGTTTCCTTTATTCTTGCAAAGAAGTGAATTGGCCTGGCTTCCAGCTGAGAGTTTGTCAGTTCTCAGCTGGCACTTGGCTTACCAGAGTTGGCACTTGGCTTACCAGTGTCACAGCAGAACTGAAAGCTAAGCTTGAGTTTACCGGAGTCTCAGGTAAAGTCTCTGATCACTAAATCTAGACAGTCTGCCGAGTCAAAAGCAACATCTTCCCTCCCCTTTCCTGCAGGAATCTTCAGTTGGAATCTGTGCAGACTCTTCCTCCTCCTCTGCTGAAATCATGCTTAGCCAGTCAGAGAATTGGTTAACCAACCACCCCGTGAAGTATATCAATTTTCAAAACCCAACTCTCTTACTGAGAAGAGCAACACGTAAATGACTATTCCCCACGATCATGTTACCAGAAAAGTTGGTGACTCACACTCGTTGAGACAATGGACTTAAAACAGTTTGGCTAAAATCCAAAAAATTCAAAGTGCACCATTAAAAGAAAAGAAATTAATCTTCCCTCCCGATTTCCCCTGAAATTAACATTCCCAGGCTTCCCTGCTGGAGGGTTGTAACAAAATCACTCACCTGCGAGAAAATACTTCAGCGTTTGGGCAAACAGGCTGCTTCCTGCTTCTGTGGCCTAGCTTCTCCCAGCCTGCACAGAGCCCAGGGCCTGGTGCAAAGCAGCTGCCCTCACCCCTTCCCTCATGGAGTCTGACCCAGCAACAGGGAACCGATTGGTGCAGACCCAAAACTACCACACCCAATTCCAGAAGCTTCTGGATGGGGAGTGCTAAATCTGCCAAGCAACAATGATATTAGGAAAAAAGGAACTCTCAGGTTAAATAAGCTCTGGAATACATTTACCAGTGGCTCCGGCTTTATTTGCCATTTTTACAGATTAGTTTTTCTCACAGAAATCTTGACAGACTGTGGTGCAAATTCCATGTCTGTAGTCTTTCAAAAGCCACGGGAATGACGTGGAGCAAAGCATATAAATGCTGCTCCCTATAACCCAGAAACAAATGGGTTTGCAGAAAGATTTAAGCTATGATAAGAACATATGTCCTCTGGCATGAGACTGATTGGGACGTTTTTCTTCATTATTTGCTCAGTGCGGACAGAAGTATTCCCCAAGAATCTACTGGCTTTTGCTCCCTTTGATCTCCCGTATGGAAAGCAGGCTAGGGGAGCCTTGGATTTGACTGGAGGCTCTCGGGAGGTCTGTGCTGAGGAAAGAGGGCAGGCATCTAAGAGAGTACGTCACTCATTTTAAGGAGAATTTACAGGTAATGAGGAACTGTGTGCGACAGACCTTTGGAAAAAGTCAGGGAACTCAGCACGTTTGGTGTGATGGGCGTACTGGAGAAAGGTCGATTGAGACTGCTGATTTGGCGTTAGTGCTGACCCCAGTGAGGGAAAACAAAAGGCAGGGTTATAGGAAGGACCATTTGAGGGGATTGAAGGGGTGAATGCCATCACACATGACGTAAGGAAGCCCAGCAGCAGAGGAACAGTCCAAAGCATGCTTCTGAATAGATTAAAACTTCCTATGAAAGGGAGAGGGCAGTCAATTGAACTTATTGTGCTGGTGAAGAAACCTTGGATTTGGTCAGGGAGAGCAGGGCAGAGAATCCCCGAGAAAGCACGGAGTTCAGGGTGGGTTGAAATGCACCCCCAAAGCAGGAAACGCTGGCCATTTCAAACAAAATAGAGGCCAAGCTCTCATGGCGTTCTGTTAATATATTTCATAGCACCACAAAGAGGTATTTTCCTCACCAGGTTGAACTGCCAAGATTGCACCATCCATGCAAAGCTACAGAGGAAAAGGATACCAGAGGGATGCCCTGGCTGGGATGATTTAATTGGGTATGGGTCCTGCTTTTGAGCAGGGGGTTGGACTAGATGACCTCCTGAGGTCCCTTCCAACCCTGATATTCTATGATTCTATGATTCTATGATCCACTTTCACTGTCCTTATTCATGAGAATGATACTTCTCCATACGAATTAGAAGTCTGTCCATTTCTATCATTTCCATGACTGTGGTGTAAGGGACTGCGGAAGACTTTGTTACGGCCTAGCTAGGGAACTTCCGCTTTCTCGAGGCCGCCCGGTCACTGTAGGACATGGAGAACCAACTGTAACCGTTTTTTGGCCGGTTTTGTCTGCCTTGCATGGCCAGTTGCCAGGTAGCGGAAAGCCCCCTTAGGAAAGTACCTAATTTTATATTCATGAGCTGTTTCTGTGTACTGCTTATTATGGCTCACTGGTTGCCCCTTCGTCGGACTCCGTCCTAGGCAAAGCTCCGGTGTGCTGGGTTCTCCGCCTCCGTGACAGCAACGTTTGGAAGTCCCCGTTGCGGGTGTGTCACTAATCTTCAATAAAGCCAATAACTCGCTGCTTAGCTGCGTGTGGGTCTCGTTTTCCAGAGTACCTCTGATGGTCTGCGGTGCTTCGATTACCTTGGCCGAGAACATTTGGTAGCATTGGAAATCTCAATATATAATTCAAGCCTCAAAAACTAGCTTTAAGACATCGCACCCGTTGGGCTGAAGTCACCAGGTGCACTGAGTGAGCTACTTTCTCTTTCTTTGGAATCACATCTCTCTAATGGGTCAGAGTAACCCATGGTAATGAATTCCTTCAGGTTTGTGAAACAAGGCACAGGGTAGCTGATTTCTCTAACATTGCCTTCTTTATACATGAGGATAATAATGATCCAAAGGAAGTATAAGTGTGTACATTTCAAGCTTGTTCATGTGTGGTGTAGTAATACAAATCTCTTTCTTGAATTAGAATGGGTAAAATTTTGAGAAAAGAGAATTTAATTCTGCCAACACCTTCAAAGAAAGGGAGTTAAAGTGCATGGCAAGACTCTAGATGGCTGATCGTTGTTCACACTGAGATGAGAAGATGTTTATCCCCAAAGTTCCCCCCAAAAAACATCAAAACAAAATAAAAAATATCCAGTATGAGCCTCTCCAAGAGTTACTCTCAGGTTAGTGATGTCTTTGGAAGCCATGAATAGTAAGAATCCAGTAGGGTTCAAGAGATAGAGGTTAGTGTTTGGCATGAGTAGTCCCAGCTATTGGGGTTCATTTCTGACTCTGCCAATCACACCCTGTCTGACTGTCACCTGAATGTGCCTCCGTTTCCCCCCATGGCAAACAGGTAGAATTGTAACATGCAGGGTGGATTGTCTGAAGCTTCCTCTGATCTAAGCATTTCAAAGCACTTCACAAAACACACCTCATGTTTTATATGGCCAAAGAGGTGTATTATTAGAATCGTAGTAACTTTTTACTAGGCTTAGATGTTCCAATATTGAAGATTGGCTTCACTTTAAAAATGCATGTCAAGTCTCAGATGTCACTCAAGTGCTCAGTTTATGAGTCCTGGCCTCTGAAATTGGGGCTCTTTGATTTTCATTCAATGAACCTTTGCATTTCCCTTTTGTACATATTTTCAAGTTGACGGGTAGATGCTGAACCAGTGTAAAGGAGGACAGTTCCATCAACTTGAGATTGAAGGAAGGCACTTTAGCCAACCTGGGTTAGAGAAAACCTTTCTGCACCTCTACCCACAGCTGCTGATATCGAATATACAGTGTAATCAATGGGAACCGTCAGCCATTGCAGCTCCTTCCAATGAGTATGCAAGAGAACTGGGTCTTGTGAGAGACTTCAGCTAATTAAGAAAAGAAAAAAGCACAAGACAGACAGAGTTAAAGAGAACTTCTTTTATGGCCATATTGCTGTGGGATTAATTGCAAGTCTGACCAATCTAGGGCATTCTGCAAGCCTCTTCTCCAACAAAAAGAAAAGGAGTACTTGTGGCACCTTAGAGACTAACCAATTTATTTGAGCATAAGCTTTCGTGAGCTACAGCTCACTTCATCGGATGCATTCTATGGAAAGTGTAGAAGATCTTTTTATACACACAAAGCATGAAAAAATACCTCCCCCCACCCCATTCTCCTGCTGGTAAGAGCTTATCTAAAGTGATCACTCTCCTTACAATGTGTATGATAATCAAGTTGGGCCATTTCCAGCACAAATCCAGGTTTCCTCCCCCCCTCCCCCACAGATATGATCATCTTTTTATATGTTTGTATCGCCTTTGTATTATGAGTTATGGATACGTATGTATGTCTCTATTTCAAATTTGGGCTAATTTTCTGGGTGACACTCCCAGACAGTTTGGCATCAGCACTGCCTAGCCTGCTGGATGGCCATGTGCTCGGCAGCTTGTGTTTGAAACAAAGGAAGCACAGGCCGCATAGCAAAAGACTATAATAGGCAGCTGCATCTTCTCCATTTTGTCCTCAATCCATGCAGCCTCCTCAGGGGCTCTGGGCAGTGCCTCTGGGTACATGTGGGGCCAGTGTGCACAGCACCAGAGGCAGCTCTTGTCAGTAGAGGTGGCTGCGACATTTGGTCATTGGGTGTTCTCCTAGTCATCTGCCCTGCTGGCCCCTGGCTGCGGAACGGGGAGCCTGGGACTCTGCAGGTGATCAGTTGGTTCCTGGGGCGGGCTCTCGCTGAAGAGCTGGAGGAGGAAGGGACAGAGAGACAGTTTAGTCGGAGCAGCCATCAGGAAGAGTGCTGGTGCAAGGGCTGGAGGAACCAAGCAGGGGCCGAGCTCTTCTCGACGTGCTGCTCACAAACCGGGAAGAATTAGTGGGGGAAGCAAAAGTGGATGGGAACCCGGGAGGCAGTGACCATGAGATGGTCGAGTTCAGGATCCTGAAACAAGGAAGAAAGGAGAGCAGCAGAATACGGACCCTGAACTTCAGAAAAACAGACTTTGACTCCCTCAGGGAACTGATGGGCAGGATCCCCTGGGAGAATAACGTGAGGGGAAAGGAGTCCAGGAGAGCTGGCTGTATTTTCAAGACTCCTTACTGAGGTTACAAGGACAAAGTGTTGATCCTGCTTTGAGCAGGGGGTTGGACGAGATGACCTCCTGAGGTCTTTTCCAACCCTAATCTTCTATAATTCGATGACTCTATGATTCTGGAGGTACAGGCAGGGTGGTACCTAGGGTGGGGCGAAGGGGTCAGCCGCCGAGGGCATAGAGCTACTGGGGTGCAGAAATGGGGCTAGTGTATTGTCTCCCCACCACAGCATCCGACCCAACAGCCTCCAGATGGAGCCAGGGGGCAAATGATTAAAATGGTTAAGGGGGGCAAATTGAAGGGGAGGGGCAGGGTCTGAGCTGGGGGCGGTAACTGACTTCATGGGGGCAGGGGGATCACACATCTGGCGGCAGGGGCAGAAGGGGGGAGCCAGGGTTGAGCTCAGGGGTGAGGGGCTGCTAGAGGGTGGCCGAGAGCAAAGCCCAAAACAGGGAGTGTTTTAGTCAGCACTCAGCAGGGGTAAAACACACCCAGCTCCCTCCTTTAGCTGTGTGATCCTGTGACTGGGCCCTGCCCTTCCTTCTTCCTGCCCCAGCCTGATTCAATCCTTGTTCCAGAGAACAGGGTAAGGAGCCTCCCTGCGACTCACTGCGATCACGCTCCATTACCTGGCCAGCAAGGTGCACTCACACGCCGGGGAGCCGACACCTGCAGCACGGCCTGGCCCACGATGCTGGCCACACCCGGGCTTCTCTTTTCAAAGGCCTCTAATTTTGGGCTCGGGACAATTTTCACTTGTGCCAAGTCAGCTAAAATACGGGCCATTGACTGTCCAGGTGAAGAGACCAGTGGGTGCAGAGCTGCATTGGGGCTGCTGGTGGGGTATCCACTGGCAAAGATGCATGTCCATTGTGACCTGTGCTTGTCGCATTTAGGGCTGTGACCCAGCCAGTCTGTTCCTCACACGCTTCTCTGTGCCCATCTCGCCACCGTGACCAAGGCATTGGCACACACTGAAGCACAGCACGATCCCATTTCACAATCACCCCAGCCAGGTACCTACTTCTGTCTCCACACTTTGGTGGGAGGGGCCTGGCCTCTCCAGAATCATAGAGTCATCGAATTATAGAAGATTAGGGTTGGAAAAGACCTCAGGAGGTCATCTCGTCCAACCCCCTGCTCAAAGCAGGACCAACACTAAATAAATTATCCCCCCTCACTCAGCCTCTCCTCAGGAGTCCTGTGCCCCAGCTCCATCGTCATTTTCGCTGCGCTCCGCTGGACCATGTCCAATGTGTCCACATCCCTTCTGTAGGGGGGGCCCAAAACTGGACGCAGTTCTCCAGATGTGGCCTCACCAGTGCTGAATAGGGGGAATAATCACTTCCCTCAATCTGCTGTCAATGGTCCCACTAATGCCACACAATAGGCCCTTAGCCTTCTTGGCAACAAGGGCACACTGCTGACTCATATCCAGTTTCTCATCCACTGTAATCCCCAGGTCCTTTTCTACATAACTGGTGCTTAGGCAGTCGGACCACAGCCTCTGGCGGTGGATGGGAGTCTTCCGTCCTAAGTGCAGGACTCTGCACTTGTCCTTGTTGAACCTCATCAGAATTCTTTTGACTCAATCCTCCAATTTGTCTCGGTCACTCTGGACCCTATCCCTACCTCCAGTGTCATATGCAAACTTGCTGAGGGTGCAATCCATTCTATCATCCAGATCATTAATAACATGTCGAAGAAAATGGGACCCAGGACCAACCCCTCAGGCAGTCCGCTTGAATCAGCTCCCAGTTAGACATCGAGCCGTTGATCACTACCTGTTGAGCCCGACAATGTAGCCAGCTTTCTATCCACCTTATAGTCCATTCATCCAATCCATACTCTTTTATCTTGCTGGGAAGAATACTGTGGGAGACCATATGAAAAGCTTTGCTAAAGTCAAGCTATATCACATTCACTGCTTTCCCCATATCCACAGAGCCAGTTATCTCATCACATAAGGCAACCAGGTTAGTCAGGCACGACTTCCCCCTGGTGAATCCATGCTTACTATTCCTGATCACCTTCATCTCCTCCAAGTACTTTAAAATGGTTTCCTTGGGGACCTGCTCCATGATTTTTCCAGGGACTGAGGTGAGGCTGACCAGTCTGTAGTTCCCCGAGTTCTCCTTCTTCCCTTTTTCCAATCTTCCAGGACCTCCCCCGGTCGCCACAAGTTTTGAAAGATAATGGCCAGTGGCTCTGCAATGACATCAGCCAACTCCCTCAGCACCCATGGATGCATTCGATCTGGACCCATGGACTTGTGCATGGCCAACTTTTCTATATAGTCCTTAACCTCTTCTTCCACCACTGAGGGCTGCTCACCCTCATACTGTGTTCCCCAGGACAGCAGTGTGGGAGCTCACCTTGTCTGTGAAGACCGACCTTTGTTGATTGCTCATGACCTCTCCCTGAGTTTTACGAAAGTTAACCTTGAAAAATCTTAACTTTAATTATCGTTCGTCTAGATTATCCTAACGCAAATCATCTGGGAAAAAAATAACCCATAAGAGGCACAAATATGCTTGTTTAGCCAGAGCGCTAAAATGCCCAGTTCCAGCTCTGACCACAGGCTGAATTGTAAAGTTCCCTGTTACACTGTGTTACCAGACATGGCTAGTAACATGTCGTGTTACAAAATGTTTGCATCCTTGGATCTAAGCATCAATAACAAAGAGCTGGCTGGAAGAGTCCACAGAGTCAGAGTAAAGGGTGAGGTGCGAGCCAGGACCCAGAGGAGGCACAGAGTTGCTGGCGTTTTACAGGGATACCCTGGGTCGGACGCGTACAGGTTAAGTTTACAAAGGGTGGCATGGGAGGGCTCTGCCCAGAGCCCAGAGCCCGCTGGTCATCACAATCGTTGAAAAGCATTTGGACAGATTTTGTTTAATTCTCCTCAGGAATTACAAGTCTGTCAATTTCTCTCTTTTCCATGACTGTGGTACCATTGGAAATCTCAATATACAATTCAAGCATCAAAAACTTGCTTTAAGTCATAGCACCCGTTGGGCTGAAGTCACCAGGTGCACTGAGTGGAATCACATCTCTCTAACGGGTCGGAGTAACCCAATGGTAATGAATTCCTTCAGGTTTGTGAAACAAGGCACAGGGTAGCTGATTTCTCTAACATTGCCTTCTTTATACATGAGGATAATGATGGTCCAAAGGAATTACAAGTATGTATATTTCAAGCTTGTTCATGTGCGGAGTAGTAATACAAATCTCTACGTTGAATTGAAATGGTTAAAATTTTGGTACAAGAGAATTTAATTCTGCTCATGTGGAAATACCCACCACGGAGCCAACACCTTCAAAGAAAGGGAGTTAAAGTGCATGGCAAGACTCTAGATGGCTGATCGTTGTTCACACTGAGATGAGAAGATCTTTATCCCCAAACTTCCCCCCAAAAACATCAAAACAAAATAAAAAATATCCAGTATGAGCCTCTCCAAGAGTTACTCTCAGGTTTGTGATGTCTTTGGAAACCATGAATGGTAAGTATCCAGTAGAGTTCAAGAGATACAGGTTAGTGTTTGGCATGAGTAGTCCCAGCTATTGGGGTTCATTTCTGACTCTGCCAATCACACCCTGTCTGACCGTCACCTGAATGTGCCTCCGTTTCCCCCCATGGCAAACAGGTAGAATTGTAACATGCAGGGTGGATTGTTTGAAGCTTCCTCTGATCTAAGCATTTCAAAGCACTTCACGAAACACACCTCATGTTTTATATGGCCAAAGAGGTGTATTATTAGAATCGTAGTAACTTTTTACTAGGATTAGATGTTCTAATATTGAAGATTGGCTTCACTTTAAAAATGCATGTCGAGTCTCAGATGTCACTCAAGTGCTCAGTGTATGAGTCCTCACCTCTGAAATTGCGGCTCTTTGATTTTCATTCAATGAACCTTTGCATTTCCCTTTTCTATATATTTTCAAGTTGACGGGTAGATGCTGAACCAGTGTAAAATAGGACAGTTCCATCAACTTGAGATTGAAGGAAGGCACTTTAGCCAACCTGGGTTAGAGAAAACCTTTCTGCACCTCCACCCACAGCTGCTGCTATCTAATATACAGTGTAATCAATGGGAACCATCCGCCATTGCAGCTCCATCCAATGAGCAGTCAAGAGAACTGGGTCTTGTGAGAGACTTCAGCTAATAAAGAAAAGGAAAAAGCACAAGACAGACAGAGTTAAAGAGAACTTCTTTCATGGCCAGATTGCTGTGGGATTAATTGCAAGTCTGATCAACCTAGGGCATTCTGCAAGCCCCTTCCCCGACAAAGATTTTTTGGCCAGAATTAGAATGATTTTAAAGGGCAAAATTTACCCTAACTAGGATTTCTTCTAACCTAAACAGCATTAAATGACTTCCCTCAGTTGTAGGGCACAGAACATCATTGAAGTCTATGGAACTGGACTGATGTACACTAGTTCAGCATCCTTAACAAAGCAATGTTTGTTAATGAAAGGGAAATGCAAAGCTTTTTTGAATGAAAAACCGAAAAACCAAACAGCCCCAAATTCGGAAGTGAGGAATCATGAACAGTTGACTGGAACTTTACATGCATTTGTAAAGTTCATCTCATCCATCATTTCTCAAATGCGGCCACCAAGGGAGTTTTTTGCAGCCCTGACAACCTCCAAAGCATGGGCAGGGATTGGGGGCGGGGAAAGCAGCAGTCCCTCCCTGCAGTGTCCAGCTGTTGTTGCTTGGTAAGGAGTTTCCCTTCACCCTTTCCCTGGTTCCTA
The DNA here is from genome assembly GCF_965152235.1 of Eretmochelys imbricata. NCBI lineage: Eukaryota > Metazoa > Chordata > Testudines > Cheloniidae > Eretmochelys > Eretmochelys imbricata. Next base: position 357,140,635 of record NC_135572.1, read on the forward strand.
TCACGCAGACGGAGAGCAGAAGACCAGAAGTCTGAAGTGTAGGCAATATGATGTTGATTGGGATTAATTCAAGGAAGCATATCCACAGCTCTGGGTGGGAGAAGAGCCTTTTCTCAAAGTGTCCCAGTCCCTTATAGGCATCATTATACCTGTAGTGCATGCCCTTGGTCCCACCTCTTACAATTTACGGTAAGTGTTGGGTCTGGGGGATTTGCTAGCCCATTTTTTGAATCCCAGGGGAGGGGTAAGGAGTGAGGTTGTGCTTTGGTCACGGACAGGCATTTCTTTGGCCTTTTAGTGTTTCCTATGCCCATTCCCCTCCAGACTGGCTGCTTGACCTTCTCTCAGGAGAGGAGTTTGAAGCAGGACTGTCCTTCAAGTGTACACTAGTATAATACACTCCCACCATACCCAGCTACACTTCAGCTGTATCTCTTCCCCCCGTCCACCCGCCTCCATCTATTTGTGAACACAGTGTCTTTCTTCTTTGTTGACACTTATTGGTAAGAATATAAAAATATGAAAAATTCAAAATTCAAATTCTATCTCAGGCATATATATAAGCCAGAATACTACATTATCATCAGGAACACACGAAGACTCCTGAGTAGCTGTTGTCAAGGGCAGTGAGATGTACCACCCTGATGTTTGCACTGAGCCTCCAGCACTGATCTGCACCACGCACCAGGCAGCCTCCTCAGGGGCTCTGGGCAGTGCCTCTGGATCCATGTGGGCCAGTGTGCACGGCACCGGAGGCAGCTCTTGTCCGTGGAGGTGGTTCTGACATTTGCTTCGTGGATGTTCTCCTGGTCATCTGCCCTGCTGGCCCCTGGCTGTGGAACGGGGAGCCTGGGACTCTGCAGGAGATCAGTTGGTTCCTGGGGCGGGCTCTCGCTGAAGAGCTGGAGGAGGAAGGGACACAGAGACAGTTTTGTTGGAGCAGCCATCAGGAAGAGTGCTGGTGCAAGGGTTGGAGGAACCAAGTAGGGGCCGAGCTCTTCTCAACGTGCTGCTCACAAACCGGGAAGAATTAGTGGGGGAAGCAAAAGTGGATGGGAACCCGGGAGGCAGTGACCATGAGATGGTCGAGTTCAGGATCCTGAAACAAGGAAGAAAGGAGAGCAGCAGAATACGGACCCTGAACTTCAGAAAAACAGACTTTGACTCCCTCAGGGAACTGATGGGCAGGATGCCCTGGGAGAATAACATGAGGGGGAAAGGAGTCCAGGAGAGCTGGCTGTATTTTCAAGACTCCTTAGTGAGGTTACAGGGACAAAGCATCCTGATGTGTAGAAAGAAGAGTAAATATGGCAGGCGACCAGCTTGGCTTCACAGTGAAATCCTTGCTGATCTTAAACACAAAAAAGCAGCTATTAAGAAGTGGAAGATTGGACAAATGACCAGGGAAGAGTATAAGAATATTGCTCAGGCATGCAGGAGTGAAATCAGGAAGGCCAAATCACACCGGGAGTTGCAGCTAGCAAGAGATGTTAAGAGTAACAAGAAGGGTTTCTTCAGGTATGTTAGCAACAAGAAGAAAGTCAAGGAAAGCGTGGGCCCCTTACTGAATGAGGGAGGCAACCTAGTGCGAGAGGATGTGGAAAAAGCTAATGTACTCAGTGCTTTTTTTGCCTCTGTCTTCACGAACAAGGTCAGCTCCCAGACTACTGCACTGGGCAGCACAGCATGGGGAGGAGGAGACCAGCCCTCTGTGGAGAAAGAAGTGGTTCAGGACTATTTAGAAAAGCTGGACAAGCAGAAGCTGAAGGGGAGCTGATGCGCTGCATCCACGAGTGCTACAGGAGTTGGCATATGTGATTGCAGAGCCGTTGGCCATTATCTTTGAAAACTCATGGCGATTGGGGAAGGTCCCGGACGACTGGAAAAAAGCTAATGTAGTGCCCATCTTTAAAAAAGGGAAGAAGGAGGATCCGGGGAACTACACACTGGTCAGCCTCACCTCCGTCCCTGGAAAAATCATGGAGCAGGTTCTCAAGGAAACCATTTTAAAGTACTTGGAGGAGAGGAAGGTGATCAGGAACAGTAAACACGGATTCACCAGGGGCAAGTCGTGCCTGACTAACCTGGTTGCCTTATGTGATGAGATAACTGGCTCTGTGGATATGGGGAAAGCAGTGAATGTGATATAGCTTGACTTTAGCAAAGCTTTTCATATGGTCTCCCACAGTATTCTTGCCAGCAAGTTAAGAAAGTATGGATTGGATGAATGGACGATAAGGTGGATAGAAAGCTGCCTAGATTGTGGGGCTCAACAGGTAGTGATCAATGGCTCGATGTCTAATTGGCAGCTGGTTGAAGCGGAGTGCCTCAGGGTTAAGTCCGGGGTCCCATTTTCTTCGACATGTTATTAATGATCTGGAAGATAGGATGGATTGCACCCTCAGCAAGTTCGCCTATGACACTGGAGGTAGGGATAGGGTCCAGAGTGACCGAGACAAATTGGAGGATTGAGTCAAAAGAATTCTGATGAGGTTCAACAAGGACAAGTGCAGAGTCCTGCACTTAGGACAGAAGAATCCCATCCACCGCCAGAGGCCGTGGTCCGACTGGCTAAGGGGGGATTTGATAGCAGCCTTCAACTACCTGAAGGGGGGTTCCAAAGAGGATGGAAAGAGGCCCGTCTTCACAGAGGCCCATGTTTGAAAGTTTAATATTTGACTACAGTTGTTCATTGGCATCATAGAATCCCGCAGCCAAAGGGTGAATTTCAGATCTAAGGTCCTGACAAGAAACACGCTGGAGGCAATGGAAAGTTTCCCATGAATTTCGAAGGGAATTGGGTCTGACCCATTGGGAATGCAGGTGGGGAGAATGCAGAAAACGGCTCCCTCCTTTCTGACAGGGTGAGAATGAACAGCCCGATGTCCCTAACCACGACCAGCATGGATTGAAAGAAACAAACTGGATTCCTTTCTTGACACCCACTTGTGCTACTTGTGGCAACTTAGAGATAACACCTTAGAGACAAGTTAGTCTCTAAGGTGCCACAAGGACTCCTCGTTGTTTTCCTGATGCAGACTAACCACTCTGAAATCTCCACTTGGGATACAGATGCCGCTCAGAGTCACCTTGACATTTATTCTCGTTGTTGCACCATTGAAGTCAATGGAATGGCACGAGGAACACAGTTGACCCGTACCATTTGAAGATGAAGAGTGCAATCTGCATGTCACGCCCTCTCAGGCTCAGAATAACCTAATAATCACAATCCCAGAGGAAAACAGCTGCATCCAAAGGAGGATTTTACAAGGCAATAAAGTTTGTTTGGTAACTAATTAGAACCGCCTCTACAAATAGCATCTCAGATTCTCCAGGCAGTCCTAGGAACCATATAAAAGCGCTCACCACTCAGGGATTTTCTAAAATCTTCTGTGGACTTCATCTCCTCGGTGAACTGGGTAAGTCCAATTCAACTCAATCGATTTGAACTCTAGAGATGTAACTTTAGAAAGTCATTTAGCCATTTTTCACTTTGGTGGATTTGGAAGAAACTTTCCCAGGTTAGTATTGAAAGGACCAATTCAGTGGTCTTTTACTTTCTTCTCAAGCAGCTGTTACTCCTCTCTCTAGGAGACAGGAGAATGGATTAAGCTGACAAGTGGTGAGATCCAGTGTAGCAAGTCTTGTGTTCTTCTCAGGAGAAATTCCCATTGAAGGTGCTTCTCCTCAGATGATGTAATTTAGTGTTGCTCAGTGAAAGTCAGTGGACCTGGACCCCAGCTGAGGAGCTTGTCCTTTGCGATTTGTTTGGAGAAAACTAAAGTTTTCTCTTTATACATCAGGAAGTATTGTGGCACCTTACAGACTAACCAATTGATTTGAGCATAAGCTTTCGTGAGCTACATCCGATGAACTGAGCTGTAGCTTACGAAAGCTTATGCTCAAATCAATTTATCAGTCTCTAAGGTACCACAAGTACTCCTTTTCTTTTTACTGTGGTACCAGAATCCAGTGGTTTGCATGCAGAGTTTAAATCCTCAAATGACAGGAAGTTATTACCGTGATCCCAGCCCTGTTCTCTCTGAGTAACGTCTAAAATGGACACACAATCCCAGGGTTGAAGGGGCCAGTTGGGAGGCAAGTTTCATGAGAGTGGACAAGAGGTGTAGAAAGAGGATATAGGAAGAAATACACGGCCATAAGGACAGGGACTTAATCCACTCTTCCTTTCTGCCTTGGGCCACAAGAGTTTTGAAGTCTTTCTTCCACCAGCCCTTGTACCTTCTCTTTATTCTAGTCCCTGGTGTGTGTTTCAGGTTTACCTCCATCCCTGAAAGATGACTTTCTCCGGCCTGTGCAATCCAGAATGCGGGGTGGCCCGGCCCAGTCCAGTCAGTGGCAGCTACAACGTGCCATGCGTTCGTCAGTGCCCTGACTCCGAAGTGCTGATCAGACCCTCACCGGTTGTCGTGACCCTCCCGGGACCAATTCTCAGCACTTTCCCTCAGCACACTGGAGTGGGAGCCGTAGGAGCACCTGTGGTCGGAGCCGGTTTCGGGGGCTCATTCGGTTTGGGGGGATTGTACGGCTCTGGAGGCCAGTACGGAGGATTGTCTGGTTTAGGGGGATACGGTGGTTATGGGGGATTCGGCGGTTCCCTGGGCGGTTATGGTTCCGGGGGAATATGTGGTTCCGGGATATCTCGCCATAGGTACCTCAGTGGAAGCTGTAGGCCATGTTAAACCCAGCAGGAAGATTCGTGGATGAAGGAAGAACCAGGAATTGAACAGCAAGAAACAGATTCACCCCTGACCTTTTGGGCATGGCTTTCAGAAGTGCTGTGCAAACTTGGCTCCAGTTGAGCTCAGTGGGAGCTTTGTGTGCTCAGCACCTTGGTCTGATAGCCCTGCTGCTTTTCTAATGTTACGCTTTATGACTCTTTCTGCCAAGGCTTTGCCAGACAAGTGCTTATTCTCGCTTTCACCTGTGGACTCATTCTGAATAACACACAGGCAGTTTACCCTAATTCTGTAGTTTAAGGAAAATAGGGCCCTTAAAACAGGCATCAGTTACATTTATTATCATTTGAAGTCCCTTGAGCAAGGGAAAAAGAGACCTTGCTGTGAAGGAGAATTAGACCCTGTCTGTTCTATCCTTTCCATCAGTATGTGTCTTTAGCCTGTCACTTTGACCTTTTCTGAGGCAGACATTTAATTCAGAAGTTGAGCAGTCCTCTCCTTCTGTATTGCATTGTCTCACTTCCCACCGACGGAGGGAATAAAAGTAACTGAAATTGGTTGCAAAGGGGACTTGTTTGTCCACCTCTGCAGCTGCAAGAACAAAAAAGCACATCTTGTGTGAAGAACGTCCCATTGAGGTGGGTGATCGGTTGCAGCCTTATTGAGAAACTGAAATTACGTTCTTTCTGCTCTTGTATTTTTCCTTTACCTGTGTATTGCAAATGTCACTCGCATTAAAAACGCTGATGCATCATAATATCCGTCTTCTAGTTCTCCTTGTTCCTCCCTCCTTCTTTAAACATTGCCCTAGACACAATTCATCCCTGAAGAGCCAGCAGCATCAGGCCCTTCTCCAGAGGTGACTTTTTGAAGCCCTGGAGCGATAGGAGAATTCAGCCTTTGAAGTAGTTTACAGCATTCTGTTGGGTTTCCGTACTGGGGTGGAGTTACCCCTTACCTTGCCTGTTTTAACTAAGTAATGTTAACTCAACCTAGTGAGAGGTGTATATTCAACCGGCTCCATCTACGGACAGGACTCCTTTGTGAAGCGGACAGTACCCAATACACACAAAACCAGCTTGAGAGCGACAGAGGCAGGACTCTTCCCTCCTGACTGACAGGAGCAAGTTCATCCCATTTCACGACCTGCCTTAACTCCCAGACCTTAAGCACATTATTTCCAGTACAGATACATCATTATCTGTGTAATTATCAGACAATTAAACAAAAACTGTCCAAATGCTTTTCAACGATTGTGATGACCAGCGGGCTCTGGGCTCTAGGCAGAGCCCTCCCATGCCACCCTTTGTAAACTTAACCTGTACTCGTCCGACCCAGGGTATCCCTGTAAAAGGCCAGCAACTCTGTGCTTCTATGGGTCCTGGCTCGCACCTCACCCTTTACTCTGACTCTGTGGACTCTTCCACTGGCTAATCCGTATGCGTCAGCTTGGAACCCTCCTGCCCGGACACTGCATCTGCCACCACATTCTCTTTGCCTTTAATATGGACAATTTCCATATCATAGTCCTGCAGCGCTGTGCTCCAGGGCATCCCTCTGGTACCTTTTTTCCCCTGTAGCTTTGCATAGAGGGTGTAATCTTGGCAGTTCAACCTGGCGAGGAAAATACCTCTTGGCGGTGCTTTGAAAGGGCCAGCGTTTCCTGCTTTTGTCGTGAATTTTAACCCACCCTCAACTCAGTGCTTTCTAGGGGATTCTCTGCCCTGCTCTCCCTGACCAAATCCAAGGTTTCTTCACCAGCACAACAAATTCAATTGACTGCCCTCTCCCTTTCAGAGGAAGTTTTCATCTATTCAGACGCATAGTTTGCACCGTTCCTCTGCTGCTGGGCTTCCTTACGTCATGTGTGACAGCATTCACCCCTTCAATCCCCTCAAACGGTCCTTTCTATAATCCTGCCTTTTGTTTTCCCTCACTGGGGTCAGCACTAACATCAAATCAGCCGTCTCAAACGACCATTCTCCAGTACTCCCATCACACCAAAGATGCTGAGTTTCTGGCTTTTTCCAAGGGTCTCTCGCTCTCAATTCCTCATTACCTGTAAATTCTCCTTAAAATGAGTGACGTACTCTCTTAGATGCCGCTCTCTTTCCTCAGCACGGCCCTCCCTAGAGCCTCCAATCAAATCCAAGGCTCCCCTAGCCTGCTTCCCATACAGGAGATCAAAGGGGGAAAAGCCAGTAGATTCCTGGAGGGTCCCCTGCTGGCCACGGTAGAAGTTCCGGGTCCCACAACTGGGAGCTGCGAGGTCCCCTTGCTACCCACGGCAGCTGAGAACTCCGGCCCTGCCACCTTTGGGCTCAAGTGGAAAATGTCCCAGAGGTCTGTGGAAGTCACAGATTCCGTGGTCTCTGAAACATAATCTTAGCCTTAATGATAATGTATTTATTTTTGTGTATTGGTACAGTACATAGACAATAAAAACTACTGTCTGATTCTTTGAGGTGCCACATTAACTTTCACCCAAACCTCTAACATCCCCATAGTGTCCTCCTGTATAACCTTTAAGTAAACTCATTCATAGGTACTGAAAAAAACAGTGGACTGAGAATAGTCATAATAGAAATATGGATAGTGCAGTGACTTTATGGCATGAAACATATTCAGAAAGACATAAAATTGCTTTTCTGACTATAAAAAACTAATAGTGGTGGTTGGTTTTCCGTCGCCCGCAGTTAGACTCTGGCTAGAATAGCAGCCACCTCTCTCAATGACACATCAGAGAACAAACGGGACTCAAGAGTAAACAAAGAATGAATTTACTGTGGAGGTGGTTTATCGAGCAATGAAATTACCAGCAGAGCATCTGACTCTGTATAAGCAGAAGCCATCCTTTCTCTAGCCTTTTTATGAGGGACACAGGCATTTGGCGGGGCTAGGTTGTAAGATTTCTGGGGTTTGCCTTTTGCATTGTGATTTTAGGTTTCTAAGAAGAGTATGGATTATTGTTTGCTCCCTGGTACAATATTCTGGTTGGCTTCTACCTGATCATTTCTCCTGCTGAATCCTGCCAAGTGAATTGCAATTATGCCCCTTTCAAGGTGAAGGATTATAGCAGTATAGCGTAAGCTATGTTGTGACAGCTGATAAGAGGTGTTCTGCATCTTAGAAGGGGGTTCGACCAGATGAGCCTTGCAGTGCCTTCCAACCCCCAGGTCCGATGACATTTATGTGAAAGAAGCCTTATTGAGGGTGCAGGAACAAACCACCCCGAAGTGCAGAAAGATTAGCAAATATGGCAGGTGACCAACTTGGCTAAACAGAGAAATCTTCAGTGAGCTTAAACAAAAAAGGAAGCTTACAAGAAATGGAAACTTGGAGAGATGACTAGGGAGGAGTCTAAAAATATTGCTCAAGCCTGCAGGTGTGTAATCAGGAAGGCCAAAGCATGACTGGAGTTGTGAAGGGATGTGTAGGGTAACAAGAAATTTTCTATAGGTAGGAAAAAGGAGAAGGTCAGGGAAAGTGTGGGAGCCTTCATGAATGAGGGAAGCAACCAAGTGAGAGATGGTGTGGAAAAAGCTGAAGTACTCCATGCTTTTTTTGCCTCGGTCGTCCCAGACAAGATCAGCTCCCAAACTGCTGTCCTGGGCAGCACAGTGTGGGGAGGAGGTGAGCAGCCCTCAGTGGTAAAAGAACAGGTTAAGGATCATTTAGAAAAACTGGCCGTGCACAAGTCCATGGGTCCAGATCTAAGCGTCCGAGGATGCTGAGGGAATTGGCTGAGTGATTGCAGAGCCATTGGCCATTATCTTTGAAAAGTTATAGCTTTCGGGGGAGGTCCTGGATGACTGGAGAAAGGCAAATATAGTGCCCATCTTTAAAAAGGGGAAGAAGGAGAACCTGGGGAACTCCAGACCGCTCATAGATTGGATGAATGGACTATAAGGTGGATAGAAATCTGGCTAGATGTTACGGGTACTGATCAATGTCTGGATGTCTAGCTGGCAACCAGTATCAAGCAGAGTGCCTCAGGGATCAGTCTTGGGACCGGTTTTGTTCAACGTCTTTATGAACGATCTGGATGATGGGAGGATTGCACCCTCAGCAGGTTTGCAAATGACACTAAGCTGGGGGAGAGGTAGATATGCTGGAGGGTAGGGATAGGGTTGAGAGTGACCAAGACAAATAGGAGGATTGGGACAAAAGAAATCTGACAAGGTTCAAGAAGGACAAGTGCAGACTTCTGCACTTAGGACAGAAAAATCCCATGTACCACAAGAGGCTGGGGACCGACTGGCTAAGCAGCAGTTCTGCAGAAAACGACCTGGGGATAACAGTGGACGAGAAGCTGGATATGAGCCAACAGTGTGTCCTTGTTGCCAAAAAGGCTAAGTGCCTATTGGGCTGCATTAATAGGAGCATTGCCAGCAGATCGAGGGAAGTGATCATTCCCCTCTATTCCGCACTGGTGAGGCCACATCTGCAGTATTGTGTCCAGTTTTGGGCCCCCCCCCTATATAAATTATGTGGAGAAATTGGAATTGAAAAGTCCAGCAAAGAGCAACAAAAATGCTGAGGGTGCTGGGGCACATGACTCATAAGGTGAGGCGGAGGGAATTGGTCTTGTTTAGTCTGCAGAAGAGAAGAGTGAGGGGGGATTTGATAGCAGCCTTCAACTCCCTGAAGGGGGGTTTTCTTTCGGGTACCACTTTTAGCTGTCTTGCTGGTCACGGGCTCACAGCTGTATTGTCAAAGAGACTCTTGTTAAAGAGAGGGAAAAGGAGAAAGGTAAAGACAACTGCACAGTACTTCACTTTGGAAAAAAATTGAATGCACATGAGATGCTGTCTGGAGAGACTCATGACCATTCGTGGTGTCCTCAGGGCAGAGTGTCAAAAAGCAGGGCGGAGACGCTAGCTAATGGTATGTTCTATAATTAGATTTCACCAACCCAGTACCAAGTGTGAACTCCCAAAGTACTACGGTAGTTTTATAATGGAGTTACAGACAGTCCCCTTAGAGACTCCAATCTATCGTGGCTGCCAGGCAAGCTGGCCTGTGTGATAAATGGTGGTGACTTCCAGGAAAAATCACAAAATACTCACGTTACAACCAGTCCCACGCTCACCCTGGTCGATTTGCATCCCAGGTCTCCCACTAAAGACGACACTGAGAGTCAATTCTACAGTCAATTCTAACTCAGGTTTATTAGCTAAGAAAAAGGAAGGGGAGTTATTGAGATGTTATAGCAGATAAAAATATATGTACAGGTTAGTCACAGTCTATAATTGCTAAAGGTAGCGGAGATATGGGAAACTGGCAGTTTCCCAAAAGTCTTTTAGGGCTACCCAGAGTAACTCTACTTCTCATTCGGTTATTCTGCCTGTCAGAATCCAACCTGTCCAGAGATGAAGAATTTTTCCTTGTGTCCATACTTATAGTTTCTTTTCACAGAAAAGAAGCTGACAGAGTCACAACCTTTGTGGGCTCTTTCTCTGATGTCAGGGAGAGAAGAATGCATGTCAGGTCTTTGATGAAAACACTCAACGGCCACTTGCCTTCAAATGCAGAAGAATTCACACCTTCCTCTTTAATTTCTTCATTTGCATGACACAAGGCTTCTTTCTCATTGGATGGGTTATGTAGTTACAGGGGTATACACAATGTAAATGTTTGCTATTACATTCTAACTGGGTACAGATAGGTGAAATCAATGCATGCACCATCCCATTAGTTGTCAGGACATTTCAACACCAAATAGATTCTTATCCATTCAACCATCAGTTTCCTTTATTCTTGCAAAGAAGTGAATTGGCCTGGCTTCCAGCTGAGAGTTTGTCAGTTCTCAGCTGGCACTTGGCTTACCAGAGTTGGCACTTGGCTTACCAGTGTCACAGCAGAACTGAAAGCGAAGCTTGAGTTTACCGGAGTCTCAGGTAAAGTCTCTGATCACTAAATCTAGACAGTCTGCCGAGTCAAAAGCAACATCTTCCCTCCCCTTTCCTGCAGGAATCTTCAGTTGGAATCTGTGCAGACTCTTCCTCCTCCTCTGCTGAAATCATGCTTAGCCAGTCAGAGAATTGATTAACCAACCACCCCGTGAAGTATATCAATTTTCAAAACCCAACTCTCTTACTGAGAAGAGCAACACGTAAATGACTCTTCCCCACGATCATGTTACCAGAAAAGTTGGTGACTCACACTCGTTGAGACAATGGACTTAAAACAGTTTGGCTAAAATCCAAAAAATTCAAAGTGCACCATTAAAAGAAAAGCAATTAATCTTCCCTCCCGATTTCCCCTGTAATTAACATTCCCAGGCTTCCCTGCTGGAGGGTTGTAACAAAATCACTCACCTGCGAGAAAATACTTCAGCGTTCGGGCAAACAGGCTGCTTCCTGCTTCTGTGGCCTAGCTTCTCCCAGCCCGCACAGAGCCCAGGGCCTGGTGCAAAGCAGCTGCCCTCACCCCTTCCCTCATGGAGTCTGACCCAGCAACAGGGAACCGATTGGTGCAGACCCAAAACTACCACACCCAATTCCAGAAGCTTCTGGATGGGGAGTGCTAAATCTGCCAAGCAACAATGATATTAGGAAAAAAGGAACTCTAAGGTTAAATAAGCTCTGGAATACATTTACCAGTGGCTCCGGCTTTATTTGCCATTTTTACAGATTATTTTTTCTCACAGAAATCTTGACAGACTGTGGTGCAAATTCCATGTCTGTAGTTTTTCAAAAGGCAATGGAATAATGTGGTGCAAAGCGTATAAAGGCTGCTCCCTATAACCCAGAAACAAATGGGTTTGCACAAAGTTTTGAAGGAACTTTTAAAAGCTATGCTAAGAACGTACGTCACCTGGCACGAGACTGATTGGGACACTTTACTTCATTATTTGCTCAATGCGGACAGAAGTGTTCCCCAAGATTCGACTGGCTTTTGCCCTCTTTGATCTCCTGTATGGGAAGCAGGCTAGGGGAGCCTTGGATTTGATTGGAGGCTCTGGGGAGGTCTGTGCTGAGGAAAGAGGGCAGGCATCTAAGAGAGTACGTCACTCATTTTAAGGAGAATTTACAGGTAATGAGGAACTGTGTGCGACAGACCTTTGGAAAAAGTCAGGGAACTCAGCACGTTTGGTGTGATGGGCGTACTGGAGAAAGGTCGATTGAGACTGCTGATTTGGCGTTAGTGCTGACCCCAGTGAGGGAAAACAAAAGGCAGGGTTATAGGAAGGACCATTTGAGGGGATTGAAGGGGTGAATGCCGTCACACATGACGTAAGGAAGCCCAGCAGCAGAGGAACAGTCCAAAGCATGCATCTGAATAGATTAAAACTTCCTCTGAAAGGGAGAGGGCAGTCAATTGAACTTGTGCTGGTGAAGAAACCTTGGATTTGGTCAGGGAGAGCAGGGCAGAGAATCCCCTAGAAAGCACGGAGTTCAGGGTGGGTTGAAATGCACCCCCAAAGCAGGAAACTCTGGCCATTTCAAAGCACCACAAAGAGGTATTTTCCTCACCAGGTTGAACTGCCAAGATTGCACCCTCCATGCAAAGCTACAGAGGAAAAGGATACCAGAGGGATGCCCTGGAGCACAGCGCTGCAGGAATATGACATGGAAATTGTCCATATTAAAGGCAAAGAGAATGTGGTGGCAGATGCAGTGTCTGGGCAGGAGGGTTCCAAGCTGACGCATACGGATTAGCCAGTGGAAGAGTCCACAGAGTCAGGGTAAGGGGTGAGGTGCGAGCCAGGACCCGCAGGAGGCACAGGTAAGGCAAGGGGGAACTCCACCCCAGTACAGGAAACCCAACAGAACGCAGTAAACTACTTCAAAGTCTGAATTCTCCTATCGCTCCCGGGCTTTTAAAACTCACCTCTGGAGAAGTGCCTGATGCTACTAGCTCTACAGGGATGAATTGTGTCCAGGACAATGGCTAAAGAAGGAGGGAGGAACAAGGAGAACCAGAAGACGGATATTATGATGCATCAGAGTTTTTAATGCGAGTGACATTTGCAATATACAGGTACAGGAAAAATACGAGAGCAGAAAGAACGTATTTTCAGTTTTTCAAGAAAGGATGTGACCGATCACCCACCTCAATGGGACGTTCTTCACACAAGATGTGCTTTTTTGTTGTTGGTGCTGCAGAGGTGGACAAACAATTCCCCTTTGCAACCATTTTAAGTGACTTTTATTCCGTCAGTCGGTGGGAAGTGAGACAATGCAATACAGAAGCAGAGGACTACGCAACTTCTCAATTAAATGTCTGCCGCAGAGAAGGTCAAAGCAAGAAGCTAAAGATACGTATTGATGGAATGGATAGAACAGACGGGGTCTAATTCTCCTTCACAGCAAGGTCTCTTTTTCCCAGGCTCAAGGGACTTAAAATGATAATAAATATAACTGATGCCTCTCTTAAGGCCCCTATTTCCTTTAAACTACGGAATAAGTGTAAACAGCCTGTGTGTTATTCAGAATGAGTCCACATGTGAAAGCGAGAATCAGCACTTGTCTGGCAAAGCCTTGGCAGAAAGAGTCGTTAAGCGTAACATTAGAAATGCAGCAGGGCTATCAGACCACGGTGCTGAGCACACACAGCTCCCACTGAGCTCAACTGGAGCCAAGTTTGCACAGCACTTCTGAAAGCCATGCCCAAAAGGTCAGGGGTGAATCTGTTTCTTGCTGTTCAATTCCTGGTTCTTCCTTCATCCATGGATCTTCCGGCTGCGTTTAACATGGCCCACAGCTTCCACTGAGGTACCTATGCCGAGATACCCCAGAACCACATATTCCCCTGGAACCATAACCACCAAAGGAACTGCCGAATCCCCCATAACCACCGTATCCCCCTAAACCAGACAATCCTCCGTACTGGCCTCCAGAGCCGTACAATCCCCCCAAACCGAATGAGCCCCCGAAACCGGCTCCGACCACAGGTGCTCCTATGGCTCCCACTCCAGTGTGCTGAGGGAAAGTGCTGAGAATTGGTCCCGGGAGGGTCACGACAACCGGTGAGGCTCTGATCAGCACTTCGGAGTCAGGGCACTGACGAACGCACGGCACGTTGTAGCTGCCACTGACTGGACTGGGCCGGGCCACCCCGCATTCTGGATTGCACAGCCTGGAGAAACTCATCTTTCAGGGATGGAGGTAAACCTGAAAGACACACCAGGGACAAGAGTAAAGAGAAGGTACAAGGGCTGGTGGAAGAAAGGCTTTGAAGCTCTTGTGGCCCATGAGAGAAAGGAAGAGTGGACTAAGTCCTTGTCTTCATGGCCATGTATTTCTTCCTAGATCCTCTTTCTACACCTCTTGTTCACTCTCATGAAACTTCCCTCCCAATTGGCCCCTTCAACCCCTCTCAATGGCTTTGTCTGAAAAACACTGACTAGAAGAAGTGTCACGATTTCTGTGCTGGACCCCTGGGATTCTGTGTCCATTTCAGACATTACTCAAAGAGAACAGGACTGGGACCATGGTAATCACTTCCTGTCGTTTGAGGATTTAACCTCTGCATGAAAACCACTTGATTCTAGTATCACAGTGTAGTTCTTTGATTTTCCAAAACTTGTGAGTCAACAATACTTCCTGATGAATAAAGAGAAAACTTTACTTTTCTCCAAACAGATCACGAAGGACAAGCTCCTCAGCTAGGGTTCAGGTCCACTAACTTTCATGGAGCAACACTAAATTACATCATCTGAGGAGAAGCACCTTCAATGTGTATTTCTCCTGAGAAGAACACAAGAATTGCTCAACTGAGTCTCACCACTTGTCAGCTTAATTCATTCTCCTGTCTCCAAGAGAGAGGAGTAACAGCTGCTTGAGAAGAAAGTAAAAGACCACTGAATTGGTCCTTTCTGGACTAATCTGGGAAAGTTGCTTCCTAATATGGCTAAGTGAAAATGGCTAAATGTCTTTCTAAAGTTACATCTCCTCCAAGTACTTTAAAATGGTTTCCTTGGGGACCTGCTCCATGATTTTTCCAGGGACTGAGGTGAATCTGACCAGTCTGTAGTTCCCCGGGTTCTCCTTCTTCCCTTTTTCCAATCTTCCAGGACCTCCCCCGGTCGCCACAAGTTTTGAAAGATAATGGCCCGTGGCTCTGCAATGACATCAGCCAACTCCCTCAGCACCCATGGATGCATTCGATCTGGACCCATGGACTTGTGCATGGCCAACTTTTCTAAATAGTCCTTAACCTCTTCTTCCACCACTGAGGGCTGCTCACCCTCATACTGTGTTCCCCAGGACAGCAGTGTGGGAGCTCACCTTGTCTGTGAAGACCGACCTTTGTTGATTGCTCATGACCCCTCCCTGAGTTTTACGAAAGTTAACCTTGAAAAATCTTAACTTTAATTATCGTTCGTCTAGATTATCCTAACGCAAATCATCTGGGAAAAAAATAACCCATAAGAGGCACAAATATGCTTGTTTAGCCAGAGCGCTAAAATGCCCAGTTCCAGCTCTGACCACAGGCTGAATTGTAAAGTTCTCTGTTACACTGTGTTACCAGACATGGCTAGTAACATGTCGTGTTACAAAATGTTTGCATCCTTGGATCTAAGCATCAATAACAAAGAGCTGGCTGGAAGAGTCCACAGAGTCAGAGTAAAGGGTGAGGTGCGAGCCAGGACCCAGAGGAGGCACAGAGTTGCTGGCGTTTTACAGGGATACCCTGGGTCGGACGCGTACAGGTTAAGTTTACAAAGGGTGGCATGGGAGGGCTCTGCCCAGAGCCCAGAGCCCGCTGGTCATCACAATCGTTGAAAAGCATTTGGACAGATTTTGTTTAATTCTCCTCAGGAATTACAAGTCTGTCAATTTCTCTCTTTTCCATGACTGTGGTACCATTGGAAATCTCAATATACAATTCAAGCATCAAAAACTTGCTTTAAGTCATAGCACCCGTTGGGCTGAAGTCACCAGGTGCACTGAGTGGAATCACATCTCTCTAACGGGTCGGAGTAACCCAATGGTAATGAATTCCTTCAGGTTTGTGAAACAAGGCACAGGGTAGCTGATTTCTCTAACATTGCCTTCTTTATACATGAGGATAATGATGGTCCAAAGGAATTACAAGTATGTATATTTCAAGCTTGTTCATGTGCGGAGTAGTAATACAAATCTCTACGTTGAATTGAAATGGTTAAAATTTTGGTACAAGAGAATTTAATTCTGCTCATGTGGAAATACCCACCACGGAGCCAACACCTTCAAAGAAAGGGAGTTAAAGTGCATGGCAAGACTCTAGATGGCTGATCGTTGTTCACACTGAGATGAGAAGATCTTTATCCCCAAACTTCCCCCCAAAAACATCAAAACAAAATAAAAAATATCCGGAATGAGCCTCTCCAAGAGTTACTCTCAGGTTTGTGATGTCTTTGGAAACCATGAATGGTAAGTATCCAGTAGAGTTCAAGAGATACAGGTTAGTGTTTGGCATGAGTAGTCCCAGCTATTGGGGTTCATTTCTGACTCTGCCAATCACACCCTGTCTGACCGTCACCTGAATGTGCCTCCGTTTCCCCCCATGGCAAACAGGTAGAATTGTAACATGCAGGGTGGATTGTTTGAAGCTTCCTCTGATCTAAGCATTTCAAAGCACTTCACGAAACACACCTCATGTTTTATATGGCCAAAGAGGTGTATTATTAGAATCGTAGTAACTTTTTACTAGGATTAGATGTTCTAATATTGAAGATTGGCTTCACTTTAAAAATGCATGTCGAGTCTCAGATGTCACTCAAGTGCTCAGTGTATGAGTCTTCACCTCTGAAATTGCGGCTCTTTGATTTTCATTCAATGAACCTTTGCATTTCCCTTTTCTATATATTTTCAAGTTGACGGGTAGATGCTGAACCAGTGTAAAGGAGGACAGTTCCATCAACTTGAGATTGAAGGAAGGCACTTTAGCCAACCTGGGTTAGAGAAAACCTTTCTGCACCTCCACCCACAGCTGCTGCTATCTAATATACAGTGTAATCAATGGGAACCATCCGCCATTGCAGCTCCATCCAATGAGCAGTCAAGAGAACTGGGTCTTGTGAGAGACTTCAGCTAATAAAGAAAAGGAAAAAGCACAAGACAGACAGAGTTAAAGAGAACTTCTTTCATGGCCAGATTGCTGTGGGATTAATTGCAAGTCTGATCAACCTAGGGCATTCTGCAAGCCCCTTCCCCGACAAAGATTTTTTGGCCAGAATTAGAATGATTTTAAAGGGCAAAATTTACCCTAACTAGGATTTCTTCTAACCTAAACAGCATTAAATGACTTCCCTCAGTTGTAGGGCACAGAACATCATTGAAGTCTATGGAACTGGACTGATGTACACTAGTTCAGCATCCTTAACAAAGCAATGTTTGTTAATGAAAGGGAAATGCAAAGCTTTTTTGAATGAAAAACCGAAAAACCAAACAGCCCCAAATTCGGAAGTGAGGAATCATGAACAGTTGACTGGAACTTTACATGCATTTGTAAAGTTCATCTCATCCATCATTTCTCAAATGCGGCCACCAAGGGAGTTTTTTGCAGCCCTGACAACCTCCAAAGCATGGGCAGGGATTGGGGGCGGGGAAAGCAGCAGTCCCTCCCTGCAGTGTCCAGCTGTTGTTGCTTGGTAAGGAGTTTCCCTTCATCCTTTCCCTGGTTCCTATCACGCAGACGGAGAGCAGAAGACCAGAAGTCTGAAGTGCAGGCAATATGATGTTGATTGGGATTAATTCAAGGAAGCATATCCACAGCTCTGGGTGGGAGAAGAGCCTTTTCTCAAAGTGTCCCAGTCCCTTATAGGCATCATTATACCTGTAGTGCATGCCCTTGGTCCCACCTCTTACAATTTACGGTAAGTGTTGGGTCTGGGGGATTTGCTAGCCCATTTTTTGAATCCCAGGGGAGGGGTAAGGAGTGAGGTTGTGCTTTGGTCACGGACAGGCATTTCTTTGGCCTTTTAGTGTTTCCTATGCCCATTCCCCTCCAGACTGGCTGCTTGACCTTCTCTCAGGAGAGGAGTTTGAAGCAGGACTGTCCTTCAAGTGTACACTAGTATAATACACTCCCACCATACCCAGCTACACTTCAGCTGTATCTCTTCCCCCCGTCCACCCGCCTCCATCTATTTGTGAACACAGTGTCTTTCTTCTTTGTTGACACTTATTGGTAAGAATATAAAAATATGAAAAATTCAAAATTCAAATTCTATCTCAGGCATATATATAAGCCAGAATACTACATTATCATCAGGAACACATGAAGACTCCTGAGTAGCTGTTGCCAAGGGCAGTGAGATGTATCACCCTGGTGTTTGCACTGAGCCTCCAGCACTGATCTGCACCACGCACCAGGCAGCCTCCTCAGGGGCTCTGGGCAGTGCCTCTGGATCCATGTGGGCCAGTGTGCACGGCACCGGAGGCAGCTCTTGTCCGTGGAGGTGGTTCTGACATTTGCTTCGTGGATGTTCTCCTGGTCATCTGCCCTGCTGGCCCCTGGCTGTGGAACGGGGAGCCTGGGACTCTGCAGGAGATCAGTTGGTTCCTGGGGCGGGCTCTCGCTGAAGAGCTGGAGGAGGAAGGGACAGAGAGACAGTTTTGTCGGAGCAGCCATCAGGAAGAGTGCTGGTGCAAGGGTTGGAGGAACCAAGTAGGGGCCGAGCTCTTCTCAACGTGCTGCTCACAAACCGGGAAGAATTAGTGGGGGAAGCAAAAGTGGATGGGAACCCGGGAGGCAGTGACCATGAGATGGTCGAGTTCAGGATCCTGAAACAAGGAAGAAAGGAGAGCAGCAGAATACGGACCCTGAACTTCAGAAAAACAGACTTTGACTCCCTCAGGGAACTGATGGGCAGGATGCCCTGGGAGAATAACATGAGGGGAAAAGGAGTCCAGGAGAGCTGGCTGTGTTTTCAAGACTCCTTTGTGAGGTTACAGGGACAAAGCATCCTGATGTGTAGAAAGAAGAGTAAATATGGCAGGCGACCAGCTTGGCTTCACAGTGAAATCCTTGCTGATCTTAAACACAAAAAAGCAGCTATTAAGAAGTGGAAGATTGGACAAATGACCAGGGAAGAGTGTAAGAATATTGCTCAGGCATGCAGGAGTGAAATCAGGAAGGCCAAATCACACCGGGAGTTGCAGCTAGCAAGAGATGTTAAGAGTAACAAGAAGGGTTTCTTCAGGTATGTTAGCAACAAGAAGAAAGTCAAGGAAAGCGTGGGCCCCTTACTGAATGAGGGAGGCAACCTAGTGCGAGAGGATGTGGAAAAAGCTAATGTACTCAGTGCTTTTTTTGCCTCTGTCTTCACGAACAAGGTCAGCTCCCAGACTACTGCACTGGGCAGCACAGCATGGGGAGGAGGAGACCAGCCCTCTGTGGAGAAAGAAGTGGTTCAGGACTATTTAGAAAAGCTGGACAAGCAGAAGCTGAAGGGGAGCTGATGCGCTATATCCACGAGTGCTAAAGGAGTTGGCATATGTGATTGCAGAGCCGTTGGCCATTATCTTTGAAAACTCATGGCGATTGGGGAAGGTCCCGGACGACTGGAAAAAAGCTAATGTAGTGCCCATCTTTAAAAAAGGGAAGAAGGAGGATCCGTGGAACTACACACTGGTCAGCCTCACCTCCGTCCCTGGAAAAATCATGGAGCAGGTTCTCAAGGAAACCATTTTAAAGTACTTGGAGGAGAGGAAGGTGATCAGGAACAGTAAACATGGATTCACCAGGGGCAAGTCGTGCCTGACTAACCTGGTTGCCTTATGTGATGAGATAACTGGCTCTGTGGATATGGGGAAAGCAGTGAATGTGATATAGCTTGACTTTAGCAAAGCTTTTCATATGGTCTCCCACAGTATTCTTGCCAGCAAGTTCAGAAAGTATGGATTGGATGAATGGACGATAAGGTGGATAGAAAGCTGCCTAGATTGTGGGGCTCAACAGGTAGTGATCAATGGCTCGATGTCTAATTGGCAGCTGGTTGAAGCGGAGTGCCTCAGGGTTAAGTCCGGGGTCCCATTTTCTTCGACATGTTATTAATGATCTGGAAGATAGGATGGATTGCACCCTCAGCAAGTTCGCCTATGACACTGGAGGTAGGGATAGGGTCCAGAGTGACCGAGACAAATTGGAGGATTGAGTCAAAAGAATTCTGATGAGGTTCAACAAGGACAAGTGCAGAGTCCTGCACTTAGGACAGAAGAATCCCATCCACCGCCAGAGGCCGTGGTCCGACTGGCTAAGGGGGGATTTGATAGCAGCCTTCAACTACCTGAAGGGGGGTTCCAAAGAGGATGGAAAGAGGCCCGTCTTCACAGAGGCCCATGTTTGAAAGTTTAATATTTGACTACAGTTGTTCATTGGCATCATAGAATCCCGCAGCCAAAGGGTGAATTTCAGATCTAAGGTCCTGACAAGAAACACGCTGGAGGCAATGGAAAGTTTCCCATGAATTTCGAAGGGAATTGGGTCTGACCCATTGGGAATGCAGGTGGGGAGAATGCAGAAAACGGCTCCCTCCTTTCTGACAGGGTGAGAATGAACAGCCCGATGTCCCTAACCACGACCAGCATGGATTGAAAGAAACAAACTGGATTCCTTTCTTGACACCCACTTGTGCTACTTGTGGCAACTTAGAGATAACACCTTAGAGACAAGTTAGTCTCTAAGGTGCCACAAGGACTCCTCGTTGTTTTCCTGATGCAGACTAACCACTCTGAAATCTCCACTTGGGATACAGATGCCGCTCAGAGTCACCTTGACATTTATTCTCGTTGTTGCACCATTGAAGTCAATGGAATGGCACGAGGAACACAGTTGACCCGTACCATTTGAAGATGAAGAGTGCAATCTGCATGTCACGCCCTCTCAGGCTCAGAATAACCTAATAATCACAATCCCAGAGGAAAACAGCTGCATCCAAAGGAGGATTTTACAAGGCAATAAAGTTTGTTTGGTAACTAATTAGAACCGCCTCTACAAATAGCATCTCAGATTCTCCAGGCAGTCCTAGGAACCATATAAAAGCGCTCACCACTCAGGGATTTTCTAAAATCTTCTGTGGACTTCATCTCCTCGGTGAACTGGGTAAGTCCAATTCAACTCAATCGATTTGAACTCTAGAGATGTAACTTTAGAAAGTCATTTAGCCATTTTTCACTTTGGTGGATTTGGAAGAAACTTTCCCAGGTTAGTATTGAAAGGACCAATTCAGTGGTCTTTTACTTTCTTCTCAAGCAGCTGTTACTCCTCTCTCTAGGAGACAGGAGAATGGATTAAGCTGACAAGTGGTGAGATCCAGTGTAGCAAGTCTTGTGTTCTTCTCAGGAGAAATTCCCATTGAAGGTGCTTCTCCTCAGATGATGTAATTTAGTGTTGCTCAGTGAAAGTCAGTGGACCTGGACCCCAGCTGAGGAGCTTGTCCTTTGCGATTTGTTTGGAGAAAACTAAAGTTTTCTCTTTATACATCAGGAAGTATTGTGGCACCTTACAGACTAACCAATTGATTTGAGCATAAGCTTTCGTGAGCTACATCCGATGAACTGAGCTGTAGCTTACGAAAGCTTATGCTCAAATCAATTTATCAGTCTCTAAGGTACCACAAGTACTCCTTTTCTTTTTACTGTGGTACCAGAATCCAGTGGTTTGCATGCAGAGTTTAAATCCTCAAATGACAGGAAGTTATTACCGTGATCCCAGCCCTGTTCTCTCTGAGTAACGTCTAAAATGGACACACAATCCCAGGGTTGAAGGGGCCAGTTGGGAGGCAAGTTTCATGAGAGTGGACAAGAGGTGTAGAAAGAGGATATAGGAAGAAATACACGGCCATAAGGACAGGGACTTAATCCACTCTTCCTTTCTGCCTTGGGCCACAAGAGTTTTGAAGTCTTTCTTCCACCAGCCCTTGTACCTTCTCTTTATTCTAGTCCCTGGTGTGTGTTTCAGGTTTACCTCCATCCCTGAAAGATGACTTTCTCCGGCCTGTGCAATCCAGAATGCGGGGTGGCCCGGCCCAGTCCAGTCAGTGGCAGCTACAACGTGCCATGCGTTCGTCAGTGCCCTGACTCCGAAGTGCTGATCAGACCCTCACCGGTTGTCGTGACCCTCCCGGGACCAATTCTCAGCACTTTCCCTCAGCACACTGGAGTGGGAGCCGTAGGAGCACCTGTGGTCGGAGCCGGTTTCGGGGGCTCATTCGGTTTGGGGGGATTGTACGGCTCTGGAGGCCAGTACGGAGGATTGTCTGGTTTAGGGGGATACGGTGGTTATGGGGGATTCGGCGGTTCCCTGGGCGGTTATGGTTCCGGGGGAATATGTGGTTCCGGGATATCTCGCCATAGGTACCTCAGTGGAAGCTGTAGGCCATGTTAAACCCAGCAGGAAGATTCGTGGATGAAGGAAGAACCAGGAATTGAACAGCAAGAAACAGATTCACCCCTGACCTTTTGGGCATGGCTTTCAGAAGTGCTGTGCAAACTTGGCTCCAGTTGAGCTCAGTGGGAGCTTTGTGTGCTCAGCACCTTGGTCTGATAGCCCTGCTGCATTTCTAATGTTACGCTTTATGACTCTTTCTGCCAAGGCTTTGCCAGCCAAGTGCTGATTCTCGCTTTCACCTGTGGACTCATTCTGAATAACACGCAGGCTGTTTATACTAATTCCGCAGTTTAAACTAGTTTATACTAATTCCGCAGTTTAAAATAGGGGCCTCAAGACAGGCACCAGTTCCATTTATTATCATTTTAAGTCCCTTGAGCAAGGGAAAAAGTGACCTTGCTGTGAAGCACACCTAGACCCAGTCTGTTCTATCCTTTCCATCAATAAGTATCCTTAGATTGTCGCTTTGACCTTTTCTGCGGCAGACCTTTATTGAGAAGTTAAGCAGTCCTCTACTTCTGTATTGCATAGCCTCACTTCCCACCGACTGAGGGAATAAAAGTCACTGAAAATGGTTGCGAAGGGGACATGTTTGTCCACCTCTGCAGCACCAACAACAAAAAAGCACATCTTGTGTGAAGAACGTCCCATTGAGGTGGGTTCTCGGTCACAGCCTTTCTTGAAAAACTGAAAATACGTTCTTTCTGCTCTCGTATTTTTCCTGTACCTGTATATTGCAAATGTCACTCGCATTAAAAATGCTGATGCATCATAATATCCGTTTTCTGGTTCTCCTTGTTCCTCCCTCCTTCTTTCAACATTGCCCTGGACACAATTCATCCCTTAAGAGCCAGCAGCATCAGACACTTCTCAAGAGGTGACTTTTTGAAGCCCTGGAGCGAAAGGAGAATACAGCCTTTGAAGTAGTTTACAGCATTCTGTTGGGTTTCCGTACTGGGGTGGAGTTCCCCCTTGCCTTACCCTTTTTAACAGAGTTATGTTAATGCAACCTTGTGAGAGGTGTAAATTCAACCAGCTCTCCTCCTTGACTTGACCAACTTTACACTCACTTTGCAATGCTGGAGATGAGCTGACAAGATTTAGGGCAATGGGGCAAAAATCGTTCAGCTTCACATTGAAATTTTGGATTTCATTGCACCAAGAAAACTCAGTTCAAGTCATCTTCTTCTGACTCTCTGCCCGCATGTGTTCATCTACTGGCCAACAGAAACCCCCACTCCTTGGTGAAATGACAGGACCAAAAGTTGATTTCACAAGGATTTTGCAAACACAGCTGACTGCCTCACTTCTGCCCACCTCAGTTCTGCCCTGATAGAAAAAACGAAACTACACCAAAGTCATCTACAGGAGTCATGAAAGACAATGGAGGAAATAATTAAGGAATCAATTTCCAGACACCTAGAAGATAAGAAGCTGATAAGTAATAGCATGGATATATGAAAAACAAGATCTGTGAAAACAACCTAATCGATTTCTTTTAAGGATTGAAAAGCCTTGGGGATAGTGGGCAAGCAGTAGAAGTGGTCTATTTTAATTTTTCGTAAGGCTTTTGTTACCCTCTTGCCTAACCTTCTCATAAACAAACTAGGAAAATACATCTTAGATGGGGCTAGGATAAAGTGGGTCCATAACTGGTTGAAGACCATTCCCAGAGAGTATTTAGCAGGGGTCCACACTCCAACTGGAAGGGCACATCAAGTTGCGTCCCACGGGGATCAGTTCTGGGTCCCATTCTGTTCAATATCTTCATCAATGATTTAGATCATAGCACGGAGAGTACACTTATAAAGTTTGCAGATGATACCTAGCTGGGAGGAGTCTCAAGGCTGTGGAGGATAGCAGTAGGCCCACCTCAACCCCCGAGGCTTCGGAGGACGTCCCTGGAGCATGCAACCCTGCTCCACTGGACACTCGCATATTTCACTGCTCAAGAAGGAACAGCCCAGCCCACCTTACCAGCTCCACCTGACATCAGGGCACCGCTTCACACACAGCCCTTAGGCATGTTTACAGTGAAAACAAGCAGAGTTAATTTAACAAAGAGAGTCAAATAGGAGCAATTAGGAATACTGGAAACCAATGGTTACATATCAGATAAAAGAAGTACTCACATTGTAAAACCTGGACGTATGTAACTCACACTCACCCAGGGTCCTTGCAGTGTTCTGCAGCCAGAACTCTCCTACAGACCGCCCAATTTCCTCAGCATGGCCCTCCCCAGAGCCTCCAATCAAATCCAAGGCTCCCCTAGCCTGCTTCCCATACGGGAGATCAAAGGGAGCAAAAGCCAGTAGATTCTTGGGGAATACTTCTGTCCGCACTGAGCAAATAATGAAGAAAAACGTCCCAATCAGTCTCATGCCAGAGGACATATGTTCTTATCATAGCTTTTAAAAGTTCCATTAAATCTTTCTGCAAACCCATTTGTTTCTGGGTTATAGGGAGCAGCATTTATATGCTTTGCTCCACATCATTCCCGTGGCTTTTGAAAGACTACAGACATGGAATTTGCACCACAGTCTGTCAAGATTTCTGTGAGAAAAACTAATCTGTAAAAATGGCAAATAAAGCCGGAGCCACTGGAAAATGTATTCCAGAGCTTATTCAACCTGAGAGTTCCTTTTTCCCGAATATCATTGTTGCTAGGCAGATTTAGCACTCCCCATCCAGAAGCTTCTGGAATTGGGTGTGGTAGTTTTGAGTCTGCTCCATGTCAAGGTTCCTCCCCCACTCTGAACTCTAGGGTAGAGATGTGGAAATATAAAGGGAAGGGTAAACCCCTTCAAAATCCCTCCTGGCCAGAGGAAAAATCCTCTCACCTGTAAAGGGTTAAGAAGCTAAAGGTAACCTCGCTGGCACCTGACCAAAATGACCAATGAGGAGACAAGATACTTTCAAAAGCTGGGAGGAGAGAGAGAAACAAAGGGTCTGTGTCTGTCGGTATGCTTCTTTTGCCGCGGATAGACCAGGAATGGAGTCTTAGAACTTTTAGTAAGTAATCTAGCTAGGTATGCATTAGATTATGATTTCTTTAAATGGCGAGAAAAGAACTGTGCTGAATAGAATGACTATTTCTGTCTGTGTGTCTTTTTTGTAACTTAAGGTTTTGCCTAGAGGAATTCTCTATGTTTTGAATCTAATTACCCTGTAAGGTATCTACCATCCTGATTTTACAGAGGTGATTCCTTTCTTCTATTAAAAGTCTTCTTGTAAGAAAACAGAATGCTTTTTCATTGTTCTCAGATCCAAGGGTTTGGGTCTGTGGTCACCTATGCAAATTGGTGAGGATTTTTACCAAACCTTCCCCAGGAAGTGGGGTGCAAGGCTTGGGAGGATTTGGGGGGGGGGGGAAAGACGTGTCCAAACTGCGTTTCCCAGTAAACCCAGTTAGAGTTTGGTGGTGGCAGTGGATATTCCAAGGACAAAGGATAAAATTAATTTGTACCTTGGGGAAGTTTTAACCTAAGCTGGTAAAAGTAAGCTTAAGAAGTTTTCATGCAGGTCCCCACATCTGTACCCTAGAGTTCAGAGTGGGGGAGGAACCTTGACATGAACCTGCATGAAAACCTCCTCAGCTTACTTTCACCAGCTTAGGTTAAAACTTCCCCAAGGTACAAATTAATTTTATGCTTGCCCCTGGATCCACTGCCACCACCAAATTTTAACTGGGTTTACTGGGAAACGTAGTTTGGACACGTCTTTCCCCCCAAAATCCTCCCAAGCCTTGCACCCCACTTCCTGGGGAAGGTTTGGTAAAAATCCTCACCAATTTGCATAGGTGACCACAGACCCAAACCCTTGGATCTGAGAACAATGAAAAAGCATTCTGTTTTCTTACAAGAAGATTTTTAATAGAAGTA
This sequence comes from Eretmochelys imbricata, assembly GCF_965152235.1. Classification (NCBI taxonomy): domain Eukaryota; kingdom Metazoa; phylum Chordata; order Testudines; family Cheloniidae; genus Eretmochelys; species Eretmochelys imbricata. The sequence continues at coordinate 357,166,541 of NC_135572.1, forward strand.
AAGGAATCACCTCTGTAAAATCAGGATGGTAGATACCTTACAGGGTAATTAGATTCAAAACATAGAGAATCCCTCTCGGCAAAACCTTAAGTTACAAAAAAAGACACACAGACAGGAATAGTCATTCTATTCAGCACAGTACTTTTCTCAGCCATTTAAAGAAATCATAATCTAATACATACCTAGCTAGATTACTTACTAAAAGTTCTAAGACTCCATTCCGGTTCTAGCCCCGGCAAAAGCAGCATACAGACAGACACAGACCCTTTGTTTCTCTCCCTCCTCCCAGCTTTTGAAAGTATCTTGTCCCCTCATTGGTCATTTTGGTCAGGTGCCAGCGAGGTTACCTTTAGCTTCTTAACCCTTTACAGGTGAGAGGATTTTTCCTCTGGCCAGGAGGGATTTTAAAGGGGTTTACCCTTCCCTTTATATTTATGACAGGTTCCCTGTTGATGGGGTCAGAGTCAATGAGGGAAGTGGTGAGAGCAGCTGCTTTGTGCCTGTCCCTGGGCTCTGTGCAGACTGGGAGAAGCTGGGCCACAGAAGCAGGAAGCAGCCTGTTTGCCTGAACTCTGAAGTATTTTCTCGCATGTGAGTGATATTGTTACAACCCTCCAGCAGGGAAGCCTGGGGAATGTTAATTACAGGGGAAATTGGGAGGGAAGACTAATTTCTTTTCTTTTAATGGTGCACTTTGTATTTTTTTTATTTTAGCCAAACTGTTTTAAGTACATTGTCTCAACGAGTGTGAGTCACCAACTTTTCTGGTAACATAATCGTGGGGAAGAGTCATTTACATGTTGCTTTTCTCAGTCAGAGAGTTGGGTTTTGAAAATCAATATACATCATGGGGTGGTTGGTTAACCAATTCTCTGACTGGCTAAGCGTGATTTCAGCAGAGGAGGAGGAAGAGTCTGCACAGATTCCAACTGAAGATTCCTGCAGGAAAGTGGAGGGAAGATGTTGCTTTTGACTCGGCAGACTGTCTAGATTTAGTGATCAGAGACTTTACCTGAGACTCCGGTAAACTCAAGCTTAGCTTTCAGTTCTGCTGTGACACTGGTAAGCCAAGTGCCAACTCTGGTAAGCCAAGTGCCAGTTGAGAAATGACAAACTCTCAGCTGGAAGCCAGGCCAATTCACTTCTTTGCAAGAATTAAGGAAACTGATGGTTGAATGGATAAGAATCTATTTGGTGTTGAAATGTCCTGACAACTAATGGGATGGTGCATGCATTGATTTCACCTATCTGTACCCAGTTAGAATGTAATAGCAAACATTTACATTGTGTATACCCCTGTAACTACATAACCCATCCAATGAGAAAGAAGCCTTGTGTCATGCAAATGAAGAAATTAAAGAGGAAGGTGTGAATACTTCTGCATTTGAAGGCAAGTGGCCGTTGAGTGTTTTCATCAAAGACCTGACATGCATTCTTCTCTCCCTGACATCAGAGAAAGAGCCCACAGAGGTTGTGACTCTGTCAGCTTCTTTTCTGTGAAAAGAAACTATAAGTATGGACACAAGGAAAAATGCTTCATCTCTGGACAGGTTGGATTCTGACAGGCAGAATAACCGAATGAGAAGAAGAGTTACTCTGGGTAGCCCTAAAAGACTTTTGGGAAACTGCCAGTTTCCCATATCTCCGCTACCTTTAGCAATTATAGACTGTGACTAACCTGTACATATATTTTTATCTGCTTTAACATCTCAATAACTCCCCTTCCTTTTTCTTAGCTAATAAACCTGAGTAAGAATTGACTGTAGAATTGACTCTCAGTGTCGTCTTTGGTGGGAGACCTGGGATGCAAATTGACCAGGGTGAGCGTGGGACTGGTTGTAACGTGAGTATTTTGCGATTTTTCCTGGAAGTCACCACCATTTATCACACAGTCCAGCTTGCCTGGCAGCCACGATAGATTGGAGTCTCTAAGGGGACTGTCTGTAACTCCATTATAAAACTACCGTAGTACTTTGGGAGTTCACACTTGGTACTGGGTTGGTGAAATCTAATTATAGAACATACCACTAGCTAGCGTCTCCGCCCTGCTTTTTGACACTCTGCCCTGAGGACACCACGAATGGTCATGAGTCTCTCCAGACAGCATCTCATGTGCATTCAATTTTTTTCCAAAGTGAAGTACTGTGCAGTTGTCTTTACCTTTCTCCTTTTCCCTCTCTTTAACAAGAGTCTCTTTGACTATACAGCTGTGAGCCCATGACCAGCAAGACAGCTAAAAGTAGTACCCGAAAGAAAACTCTGGCTGGTAGAAGTAATTGGTGTCTCAGCGATAGGGAAATCTGTATTAATGTAAACCATCCATGGACCCAGTTCTATTCATATATTACCAGCAGAGGTATGTTTAGGCAGGGGTTCTCACAACAACATTTTCGGTCACCTCAGAGTGCAACCACTCATTCTTAGAATCACAGAATATCAGGGTTGGAAGGGACCTCAGGAGGTCCTCTAGTCCAACCCCCTGCTCAAAGCAGGATCAATCCCCAACTAAATCATCCCAGCCAGGGCTTCGTCATGCCTGATCTTGCAAATTTCAAAGGAAGGGGATTCCACCACCTCCCTAGGTAACGCATTCCAGAGCTTCACCACCCTCCTAGTGAAAAAGTTTTTCCTAATATCCAACCTAAACCTCCCCCACTGCAACTTGAGACCATTACTCCTTGTTCTGTCATCTGCTACCACTGAGAACAGTCTAGATCCATTCTCTTGGGAACCCCCCTTCAGGTAGTTGAAGGCTGCTATCAAATCCCCCCTCACTCTTCTCTTCTGCAGACTAAACAAGACCAATTCCCTCCGCCTCACCTTATCAGTCATGTGCCCCAGCCCCCTCAGCATTTTTGTTGCTCTTCGCTGGACTTTCCAATTCCAATTTCTCCACATAATTTATATAGCGGGGGGGCCCAAACTGGACACAATACTGCAGATGTGGCCTCACCAGTGCGGAAGAGAGGGGAATGATCACTTCCCTCGATCTGCTGGCAATGCTCCTACTAACACAGCCCAATAGGCACTTAGCTTTCTTGGCAACAAGGGCACAATGTTGACTCATATCCAGCTTCTTGTCCACTGTAATCCCCAGGTCATTTTCTGCAGAACTGCTGCTTAGCCAGTCGGTCCCCAGCCTCTTGTGGTGCATGGGATTCTTCTGTCCTAAGTGCAGAAGTCTGCACTTGTCCTTCTTGAACCTCATCAGATTTCTTTTGTCCCAATCCTCCAATTTGTCTTGGTCACTCTCGACCCTATCCCTACCCTCCAGCATATCTACCTCTCCCCCAGCTTAGTGTCATTTGCAGACCTGCTGAGGGTGCAATCCTCCCATCATCCAGATCATTCATAAAGATGTTGAACAAAACCGGTCCCAAGACTGATCCCTGAGGCACTCTGCTTGATACTAGTTGCCAGCTAGACATCCAGACATTGATCAGTACCCGTAACATCTAGCCAGCTTTCTATCCACCTTATAGTCCATTCATCCAATCTATGACCGGTCTGTAGTTCCCCAGGTTCTCCTTCTTCCTCTTTTTAAAGATGGGCACTATATTTGCCTTTCTCCAGTCATCCAGGACCTCCCCCGATCGCTGTGACTTTTCAAAGATAATGGCCAATGGCTCTGCAATCACATCCACCAACTCCCTCAGCATCCTCAGACGTTTAGATCTGGACCCATGGACTTGTGCATGGCCAGCTTTTCTAAATAATCCTTAACCTGTTCTTTTACCACTGAGGGCTGCTCACCTCCTCCCCACACTGTGCTGCCCAGGACAGCAGTTTGGGAGCTGACCTTGTCTGGGACGACCAAGGCAAAAAAAGCATCGAGTACTTCAGTTTTTTCCACATCATCTCTCACTTGGTTGCCTCCCTCATTCATGAAGGCTCCCACACTTTCCCTGACCTTCTCCTTTTTGACAGGTTTCAGAGTAACAGCCGTATTAGTCTGTATTCGCAAAAAGAAAAGGAGTACTTGTGGCACCTTAGAGACTAACCAATTTATTTGAGCATGAGCTGTAGCTCATGAAAGCTCATGCTCAAATAAATCGGTTAGTCTCTAAGGTGCCACAAGTACTCCTTTTCTTCTCGTTTTTGCTACCTACAGAAACCATCTTGTTACCCTACACATCCCTTCACAACTCCAGTCGTGTTTTGCCCTTCCTGATTACACCCCTGGATGCTCTAGCAATATTTTTAGACTCCTCCCTACTCATCTGTCCAAGTTTCCATTTCTTGTAAGATTCCTTTTTGTGTTTAAGCTCACTGAAGATTTCTCTGTTTAGCCAAGTTGGTCACCTGCCATATTTGCTAATCTTTCTGCACTTCGGGGTGGTTTGTTCCTGCACCCTCAATAAGGCTTCTTTCAAATAAATGTCATCGGACCTGGGGGTTGGAAGGCACTGCAAGGCTCATCTGGTCGAACCCCCTGCCAAGATGCAGGACACCTCTTATCAGCTGTCACAACATAGCTTCCGCCATACTGCTATAATCCTTCACCTTGAAAGGGGCATAATTGCAATTCGCTTGGCAGGATTCAGCAGGAGAAATGATCAGGTAGAAGCCAACCAGAATATTGTACCAGGGAGCAAACAAAAATCCATACTCTTCTTAGAAACCTAAAATCACAATGCAAAAGGCAAACCCCAGAAATCTTACAACCTAGCCCCGCCAAATGCCTGTGTCCATCATAAAAAGGCTAGAGAAAGGGTGGCTTCTGCTTATACAGAGTCAGATGCTCTGCTGGTAATTTCATTGCTCGATAAACCACCTCAGCAGTAAATTCATTCTTTGTTTCCTCTTGAGTCCCGTTTGTTCTCTGATGTGTCATTGAGAGAGGTGGCTGCTATTCTAGCCAGAGTCTCACTGGGGGGCGATGGAAAACCAACCACCACTATTAGTTTTTTATAATCAGAAAAGCAATTTTATGTCTTTCTGAATATGTTTCATGCCATAAAGTCACTGCACTATCCATATTTCTATTATGACTATTCTGAGCCCATTGTTTTTTTCAGTACCTATGAATGAGTTTACTTAAAGGTTATACAGGAGGACACTATGGGGATGTTAGAGGTTAAGGTGGCACCTCAAAGAATAAGACAGTAGTTTTTATTGTCTATGTACTGTACCAATACACAAAAATAAATACATTATCAGTAAGGCTAAGATTATGTCCCAGAGACCACGGAATCTGTGACTTCCACAGACCTCTGTGACACTTTCCACTTCAGCCCAAAGGTGGCAGGGCCGGAGTTCTCAGCTGCCGTGGGTAGCAAGGGGACCTCGCAGCTCCCAGTTTTGGGACCCGTAACTTCTACCGTGGCCAGCAGGGGACCCTCCAAGAATCTACTGGCTTTGCCCCCTTTGATCTCCTGTATGGGAAGCAGGCTAGGGGAGCCTTGGATTTGATTGGAGGCTCTGGGGAGGGCCGTGCTGAGGAAAGAGGGTGGCCTGTAGGAAAGTCCATCACCTGATTTAAGGAGAATTTACAGGTAATAAGGAATGGAGAGTGACAGACCCTTGGAAAAAGGCAGGGAACTCAGCACGTCTGGTGTGATGGGTGTACTGGAGAAAGGTTGTTGGACACGGCTGATTTGGCGTTAGTGCTGACCCCAGTGAGGGAAAACAAAAGGAAGGATTATAGAAAGGACCGTTTGAGGGGATTGAAGGGGTGAATACCGTCACACATGACGTAAGGAAGCCCAGCAGCAGAGGAACGGTGCAAACCATGCATATGAATAGATTAAAACTAATTCTGAAAGGGAGAGGGCAGTCAATTTAATTTGTTGTGCTGGTGAAGAAACCTTGGATTTGGTCAGGGAGAGCAGGGCAGAGAATCCCCTAGAAAGCACTGAGTTGAGGGCGGGTTAAAATCCACGCCGAAAGCAGGAAACGCTGGCCCTTTCAAAGCACCGCCAAGAGGTATTTTCCTCGCCAGGTTGAACTGCCAAGATTACACCCTCCATGCAAAGCTACAGGGGAAAAAAGGTACCAGAGGGATGCCCTGGAGCACAGCGCTGCAGGACTATGATATGGAAATTGTCCATATTAAAGGCAAAGAGAATGTGGTGGCAGATGCAGTGTCCGGGCAGGAGGGTTCCAAGCTGACGCATACGGATTAGCCAGTGGAAGAATTCACAGAGTCAGAGTAAAGGGTGAGGTGCGAGCCAGGACCCAGAGGAGGCACAGAGTTGCCGGCGTTTTACAGACGCTTGGTCGGACGCTTACAGGTTAAGTTTACAAAGGGTGGCATGGGAGGGCTCTCCCCAGAGCCCAGAGCCTGCTGGCCATCACAATCGTTGAAAAGCATTTGGACAGATTTTGTTTAATTGTCTGATAATTACACAGATAATGATGTATCTGTACTGGAAGACATGTGCTTAAGGTCTGGGAATTAAGGCAGGTCGTTCAATGGGATGAACTTGCTCCTGTCAGTCAGGAGGGAAGAGAACTGCCTCTGTCGCTCTCAAGCTGGTTTTGTGTGTATTGGGTACTGTCCGCTTCACAAAGGAGTCCTGTCCGTAGATGGAGCCGGTTGAGTTTGCACCTCTCACTAGGTTGAGTTAACATTACTTTGTTAAAACAGGTAAGACAAGGGGTAACTCCACTCCAGTACGGAAACCCAACAGAATGCTGTAAACTACTTCAAAGGCTGAATTCTCCTATCGCTCCAGGTCTTCAAAAAGTCACCTCTGGAGAAGGGCCTGATGCTGCTAGCTCTTCAGGGATGAATTGTGTCTAGGGTATTGTTTAAAGAAGGAGGGAGGAACAAGGAGAACCAGAAGACGGATATTATGATGCTTTAGCGTTTTTAATGCGAGTGACATTTGCAATACACAGGTACAGGAAAAATACAAGAGCAGAAAGAACGTAATTTCAGTTTTTCAAGAAAGGCTGCAACCGATCACCCACCTCAATGGGACGTTCTTCACACAAGATGTGCTTTTTTGTTCTTGCAGCTGCAGAGGTGGACAAACAAGTCCCCTTTCCAACCAATTTCAATTACTTTTATTCACTCAGTCAGTGGGAAGTGAGACAATGCAATACAGAAGGAGAGGACTGCTCAACTTCTCAATTATATGTCTGCCTCAGAGAAGGTTCAAGTGAGAGGCTAAAGATACGTACTGATGGAAAGGATAGAACAGACGGGGTCTAATTCTCCTTCACAGCAAGGTCTCTTTTTCCCTTGCTCAAGGGACTTCAAATGATAATAAATGTAACTGATGCCTATTTTAAGGCCCCTATTTTTCTTAAACTGCGGAATTAGTGTAAACAGCCTGTGTGTTATTCAGAATGAGTCCACAGGTGAAAGCGAGAATCAGCACTTGTCTGGCAAAGCCTTGGCAGAAAGAGTCATAAAGCATAACATTAGAAATGCAGCAGGGCTATCAGACCATGGTGCTGAGCACACACAGCTCCCACTGAGCTCAACTGGAGCCAAGTTTGCACAGCATTCTGAAAGCCATGCCCAAAAGGTCAGGGGTGAATCTGTTTCTTGCTGTTCAATTCCTGGTTCTTCCTTCATCCACGGATCTTCCTGCTGGATTTAGCATGGCCCACAGCTTCCACTGAGGTACCTATGGCGAGATATCCCGGAACCACATATTCCCCTGGAACCATAACCACCCAGGGAACCGCCGAATCCCCCATAACCACCATATCCCCCTAAACCAGACAATCCTCCATAATGGCCTCCAGAGCCGTACAATCCCCCCAAACCGAATGAGCCCCCGAAACCGGCTCCGACCACAGGTGCTCCTATGGCTCCCACTCCAGTGTGCTGAGGGAAAGTGCTGAGAATTGGTCCCGGGAGGGTCACGACAACCGGTGAGGGTCTGATCAGCACTTCGGAGTCAGGGCACTGCCGAACGCACGGCATGTTGTAGCTGCCACTGACTGGACTAGGCCGGGCCACCCCGCATTCTGGATTGCACAGGCTGGAGAAACTCATCTTTCAGGGATGGAGGTAAACCTGAAAGACACACCAGGGACTAGAGTAAAAAGAAGGTACAAGGGCTGGTGGAAGAAAGGCTTTGAAGCTCTTGTGGCCCATGAGAGAAAGGAAGAGTGGACTAAGTCCTTGTCTTCATGGCCATGTATTTCTTCCTATATCCTCTTTCTACACCTCTTGTTCACTCTCATGAAACTTCCCTCCCAATTGGCCCCTTCAACTCCTCTCAATGGCGTTGTCTGAAAAACACTGACTAGAAGAAGGCTTACGATTTCTATGCTGGGCCCCTCGGATTCTGTGTCCATTTTAGACATTACTCAAAGAGAACAGGGCTGGGATCACGGTAATCGCTTCCTGTCGTTTGAGGATTTAACTTCTGCATGCAAACCACTGAATTCTGGTACCACAGTAAAAAGAAAAGGAGTACTTGTGGTACTTTAGAGACTGACAAATTGATTTGAGCATAAGCTTTCATAAGCTACAGCTCACTTCATCGGATGTAGCTCACGAAAGCTTATGCTCAAATCAATTGGTTAGTCTCTAAGGTGCCACAAGTCCTCCGTTTCTTTTTGCGAATACAGACTAACACGGCTGCTACTCTGAAACCTGGTATCACAGTGTAGATCTCTGATTTCCCAAAGCTCGTGAGTCAACAATACTTGCTGATGAATAAAGAGAAAACTTTAGTTTTCTCCAAACAAATCACGAAGGATAAGCTCCTCAGCTGGGCTTTAGGTCCACTGACTTTCATGGAGCGACACTAAATTACATCATCTGAGGAGGAGCACTTTCAATGGGAATTTCTCCTGAGAAGAACTCAAGAATTGCTACACTGGATCTCTCCACTTGTCAGATGAATCCGATTCTCCTGTTTCCAAGAGAGAGGAGTAACAGCTGCTTGAGAAGAAAGTAAAAGACCACTGAATTGGTCCTTTCTGGACTAACCTGGGAAAGTTGCTTCCTAATCCACCAAAGTGAAAAATGGCAAAATGACTTTCTAATGTTACATCTCTAGAGTTCAAATCGATTGAGTTGAATTGGACTTACCCAGTTCACTGAGGAGATGAAGTCCGCAGAAGAGTTTAAAAAATCCCTGAATGGTGAGTGCTTTTATACAGTTCCTAGGACTGCCTGGAGGATCTGCGATGCCATTTGTGGAGGCGGTTCTAATTAGTTACCAAACAAACTTAATATCCATGCAAAATCCTCCTTGGATGCAGCTGTTTGCCTCTGGGATTTTAATTATTAGGTTATTCTGAGCCTGAGAGGGCGTGACATGCACATTGCACTCTTCATCTTTCTTTCATCTTCAAATAGTACGGGTCAACTGCGTTCCTCATGCCATTCCATTTACTTCAGTGGTGCTACAATGAGAATGAATGTCCGGGTGACTCTGAGCGGCATCTGTATCAGAAGTGGCAGATTTCAGAGGGGTAGCCGTGTTAGTCTGCATCAGCAAAACAATGAGGAGTCCTTGTGGCACCTTAGAGACTAATATGTCTCTAAGGTGTCGTCTCTAAGTTGCCACAAGTAGCACAAGTGGGTGTCATGAAAGGAATCCAGTTTGTTCCTTTCAATCCATGCTGGTCGTGGTTAGGGACATCGGGCAGTTCATTCTCACCCTGTCAGAAAGGAGGGAGCCATTTTTCTGCATTCTCACCACCCGCATTCCCAATGGGTCAGACCCAATTCCCTTTGAAATTCATGGGAAACTTTCCATTGCCTCCAGCAGTGTTTTTTGTCAGGACCTTACATCTGAAATTCACCCTTTGGTTGGGGGATTGTATGATGCAATGAACAACTGTAGTCCAATATTAAGCGTTCAAACATGGGCCTTTGTGATGGCCATCTGCCCAGGGGTGAATCTTACCCTCTGGTGAGTCAAGCTTCACCTAACATTGAACCTGTACTTGGGTCACCAATGCCCTCTCAAAGTGCTGCCTAGATCTGGTTTGCTGATGGGTCAAGGGGAGGGATGGCGGAAAGAGGAAGGAAGCAGTGCTCTTTTATCTTAGGATCTCTCCATCCAGGAGCAGCCAAGAAAAGGACGTCGTGTGAGACAGCACTGCTGACGGAGCCCAGCAATGAGCGGAGGAGAGAGGAAAATCACACATTCTTGAGGAAGGAGGAGATGGTTGTGGGATGGGATTTGACATTAACTTTGACCAGCCATAGGGCACGCTGCACAAAACATTCTTGCCAGAACCAGCATGCTGTGTAAAGTGTAACAGATTTCTGCATGGGTGGGTTCCATAGCCGGGGAATGAGGCAGAGGAATCCCCTGTTTTCCCTATTTTTTCACAGTTCTTTTTAGTAAAAGTCAGAGACAGGTCACTGGCTTCCATGACTCTTTGTTCATTGCCCTTGATCCTTGACCTCTCCCTGAGTTTTACTAAAATTAACCATGACCAAATCTTAACCTTAATTATCCTTAGTCTAGAATATCCTAACTCAAATCATCTGAAAAAAAATTAAAACAGTAGGAGGCACAAATATGCTTGCTCAGCCAGAGCCCTAAAATGCCCAGTTCTCGCTCTGGCCACAGGCTGAATTTTAAAGTTGTTTCCTTTTACACTGTGTTACCAGACAAGGCTAGTAACATGTATCTTGTTCCAAGATGTTTGCATCCTTGGATCGAAGCATCAAGAATAAAGAGCTGGCTAATGTTGTGATTAATGGGAAATAATGAGAGAAACAAGAAAGGGATGCAGATAAAGAGAGCGATGCGAGTGAAGAGTCCTAGAAATGGGCCACCAGGTTTGAATGGCAGCAGGAGAGAATGATTCTTTGCTGCCTGGCCCCTGGCAAAGCGGGAGTGAGGACGCCACCTGGTGTGAGTGAGCAGAGCACCCCGATTTGCTCGGGTGACAGGCATTAGGCCTCACGCCTTCGGGTGTGTCAAGCCCCCACAGGGAAGCTAACACCCTCCGAGCTGGGGTGTCACTGTCTCCCGGATCTCACTCCAGGAGGAGCCATTGCAGCCTATTTGCTCCCCTCTTGCTACAGGCCTGTAAATGGCTCAGCTCTGAGGGGAAGAGATGCTCAGGACCAGCCTGGAGGCTAACTGGAGGCTCCAACTGGCCAAAGAAGGAGCCAAGGCTCAGAACTCTCAACCCCCAGCAAGGGGCAGGACAGGACACATTCTGGATACCAGCTTCCCCCCACAGCTCTCTCCCTCCAAGCCTCCAGAGATACCAGGCCCATGAACCCGATGGCCTGTCAGAATATGGAGCTAAGGCAAGGGACTTGCTAGGCCATCGGGGCTCCCTGGGAGACTTGCCCCACTGGAGTTGGCTAATCCAGACCAGGACTGAGGAGGGTGGGGGTGGGGGACACCGTGTATGCGAGGACTGCCAGGCACCTGGATGCTAGGCAAAAGATTTGAGCTCCAGCATGGGCCCTTTAACCAGCATCAAACCCACACCACCAAGAGGACGTACAGATCAAAGCAAGAGCTGTCGTCACATTGTTGACAGTAGTAGATGTCTCCCAACCCTAACAGTAAAACCCAAGCGTTTATAACTTAGGACGGAAGAACCCAATGTACAGCTACAGACTAGGGACCGAATGGTTAGGCAGCAGTTCTGCGGAAATTGACCGAGGGGTGACAGTGGACGAGAAGCTGGATATGAGTCAGCAGTGTGCCCTTGTTGCCAAGAAGGCCAATGGCATTTGGGATGTATAAGTAGGGGCATAGCGAGCAGATCGAGGGACGTGATCGTCCCCCTCTATTCGACATTGGTGAGGCCTCATCTGGAGTACTGTGTCCAGTTTTGGGCCCCACACTACAAGAAGGATGTGGATAAATTGGAGAGAGTCCAGCGAAGGGCAACAAAAATGATTAGGGGTCTGGAACACATGACTTATGAGGAGAGGCTGAGGGAACTGGGATTGTTTAGTCTGCACAAAAGAAGAATGAGGGGGGATTTGATAGCTGCTTTCAACTACCTCAGAGGTAGTTCCAGAGAGGATGGTTCTAGACTGTTCTCAGTGGTGGAAGAGGACAGGACAAGGAGTAACGGTCTCAAGTTGCAGTGTGGGAGGTTCAGGTTGGATATTAGGAAAAACTTTTTCACTAGGAGGGTGGTGAAACACTGGAATGCGTTGCCTAGGGAGGTGGTGGAATCTCCTTCCTTAGACGTTTTTAAGGTCAGGCTTGACAAAGCCCTGGCTGGGATGATTTAATTGGGTATGGGTCCTGCTTTTGAGCAGGGGGTTGGACTAGATGACCTCCTGAGGTCCCTTCCAACCCTGATATTCTATGGTTCTATGATTCTATGATCCACTTTCACTGTCCTTATTCATGAGAATGATACTTCTCCATACGAATTAGAAGTCTGTCCATTTCTATCATTTCCATGACTGTGGTGTAAGGGACTGCGGAAGACTTTGTTACGGCCTAGCTAGGGAACTTCCGCTTTCTCGAGGCCGCCCGGTCACTGTAGGACATGGAGACCCAACTGTAACCGTTTTTTGGCCGGTTTTGTCTGCCTTGCATGGCCAGTTGCCAGGTAGCGGAAAGCCCCCTTAGGAAAGTACCTAATTTTATATTCATGAGCTGTTTCTGTGTACTGCTTATTATGGCTCACTGGTTGCCCCTTCGTCGGACTCCGTCCTAGGCAAAGCTCCGGTGTGCTGGGTTCTCCGCCTCCGTGACAGCAACGTTTGGAAGTCCCCGTTGCGGGTGTGTCACTAATCTTCAATAAAGCCAATAACTCGCTGCTTAGCTGCGTGTGGGTCTCCTTTTCCAGAGTACCTCTGATGGACTGCGGTGCTTCGATTACCTTGGCCGAGAACATTTGGTAGCATTGGAAATCTCAATATATAATTCCAGCCTCAAAAACTAGCTTTAAGACATCGCACCCGTTGGGCTGAAGTCACCAGGTGCACTGAGTGAGCTACTTTCTCTTTCTTTGGAATCACATCTCTCTAATGGGTCAGAGTAACCCATGGTAATGAATTCCTTCAGGTTTGTGAAACAAGGCACAGGGTAGCTTATTTCTCTAACATTGCCTTCTTTATACATGAGGATAATAATGATCTAAAGGAAGTATAAGTGTGTACATTTCAAGCTTGTTCATGTGTGGTGTAGTAATACAAATCTCTTTCTTGAATTAGAATGGGTAAAATTTTGAGAAAAGAGAATTTAATTCTGCTCAAGTGGAAATACCCACCAAGGAGCCAACACCTTCAAAGAAAGGGAGTTAAAGTGCATGGCAAGACTCTAGATGGCTGATCGTTGTTCACACTTAGATGAGAAGATCTTTATCCCCAAAGTTCCCCCCAAAAAACATCAAAACAAAATAAAAAATATCCAGTATGAGCCTCTCCAAGAGTTACTCTCAGGTTAGTGATGTCTTTGGAAGCCATGAATAGTAAGAATCCAGTAGGGTTCAAGAGATAGAGGTTAGTGTTTGGCATGAGTAGTCCCAGCTATTGGGGTTCATTTCTGACTCTGCCAATCACACCCTGTCTGACTGTCACCTGAATGTGCCTCCGTTTCCCCCCATGGCAAACAGGTAGAATTGTAACATGCAGGGTGGATTGTCTGAAGCTTCCTCTGATCTAAGCATTTCAAAGCACTTCACAAAACACACCTCATGTTTTATATGGCCAAAGAGGTGTATTATTAGAATCGTAGTAACTTTTTACTAGGCTTAGATGTTCCAATATTGAAGATTGGCTTCACTTTAAAAATGCATGTCAAGTCTCAGATGTCACTCAAGTCCTCAGTTTATGAGTCCTCGCCTCTGAAATTGGGGCTCTTTGATTTTCATTCAATGAACCTTTGCATTTCCCTTTTGTACATATTTTCAAGTTGACGGGTAGATTCTGAACCAGTGTAAAGGAGGACAGTTCCATCAACTTGAGATTGAAGGAAGGCACTTTAGCCAACCTGGGTTAGAGAAAACCTTTCTGCACCTCTACCCACAGCTGCTGATATCGAATATACAGTGTAATCAATGGGAACCGTCAGCCATTGCAGCTCCTTCCAATGAGTATGCAAGAGAACTGGGTCTTGTGAGAGACTTCAGCTAATTAAGAAAAGAAAAAAGCACAAGACAGACAGAGTTAAAGAGAACTTCTTTTATGGCCATATTGCTGTGGGATTAATTGCAAGTCTGACCAATCTAGGGCATTCTGCAAGCCTCTTCTCCAACAAAAAGAAAAGGAGTACTTAGGCACCTTAGAGACTAACCAATTTATTTGAGCATAAGCTTTCGTGAGCTACAGCTCACTTCATCGGATGCATTCTGTGGAAAGTGTAGAAGATCTTTTTATACACACAAAGCATGAAAAAATACCTCCCCCCACCCCACTCTCCTGCTGGTAAGAGCTTATCTAAAGTGATCACTCTCCTTACAATGTGTATGATAATCAAGTTGGGCCATTTCCAGCACAAATCCAGGTTTTCTCCCCCCTTCCCCCACAGATATGATCATCTTTTTATATGTTTGTATCGCCTTTGTATTATGAGTTATGGATACGTATGTATGTCTCTATTTCAAACTTGTGCTAATTTTCTGGGTGACACTCCCAGACAGTTTGGCATCAGCACTGCCTAGCCTGCTGGATGGCCATGTGCTCGGCAGCTTGTGTTTGAAACAAAGGAAGCACAGGCCGCATAGCAAAAGATTATAATAGGCAGCTGCATCTTCTCCATTTTGTCCTCAATCCATGCAGCCTCCTCAGGGGCTCTGGGCAGTGCCTCTGGGTACATGTGGGGCCAGTGTGCACAGCACCAGAGGCAGCTCTTGTCAGTGGAGGTGGCTGCGACCTTTGGTCATTGGGTGTTCTCCTAGTCATCTGCCCTGCTGGCCCCTGGCTGCGGAACGGGGAGCCTGGGACTCTGCAGGTGATCAGTTGGTTCCTGGGGTGGGCTCTCGCTGAACAGCTGGAGGAGGAAGGGACAGAGAGACAGTTTTGTCGGAGCAGCCATCAGGAAGAGTGCTGGTGCAAGGGCTGGAGGAACCAAGCAGGGGCCGAGCTCTTCTCAACGTGCTGCTCACAAACCGGGAAGAATTAGTGGGGGAAGCAAAAGTGGATGGGAACCCGGGAGGCAGTGACCATGAGATGGTCGAGTTCAGGATCCTGAAACAAGGAAGAAAGGAGAGCAGCAGAATTCAGACCCTGAACTTCAGAAAAACAGACTTTGACTCCCTCAGGGAACTGATGGGCAGGATCCCCTGGGAGAATAACGTGAGGGGGAAAGGAGTCCAGGAGAGCTGGCTGTATTTTCAAGACTCCTTACTGAGGTTACAAGGACAAAGTGTTGATCCTGCTTTGAGCAGGGGTTTGGACGAGATGACCTCCTGAGGTCTTTTCCAACCCTAATCTTCTATAATTCGATGACTCTATGATTCTGGAGAGGCCAGGCCCCTCCCACCAAAGTGTGGAGACAGAAGAAGGTACCTGGCTGGGGTGATTGTGAAATGGGATCGTGCTGTGCTTCAGTGTGTGCCAATGCCTTGGTCACGGTGGCGAGATGGGCACAGAGAAGGGTGTGAGGAACAGACTGGCTGGGTCACAGCCCTAAATGCGACAAGCACAGGTCACAATGGACATGCATCTTTGCCAGTGGATACCCCACCAGCAGCCCCAATGCAGCTCTGCACCCACTGGTCTCTTCACCTGGACAGTCAATGGCCTGTATATTTGGCTGACTTGGCACAAGTAAAAATTGTCCCGAGCCCAAAATTAGAGGCCTTTGAAAAGAGAAGCCCAGGTGTGGCCAGCATCGTGGGCCAGGCCGTGCTGCAGGTGTCGGCTCCCAGGCGTGTGAGTGTACCTTGCTGGCCAGGTAATGGAGCGTGATCGCAGTGAGTCGCAGGGAGGCTCCTTACCCTGTTCTCTGGAACAAGGATTGAATCAGGCTGGGGCAGGAAGAAGGAAGGGCAGGGCCCAGTCACAGGATCACACAGCTAAAGGAGGGAGCTGGGTGTGTTTTACCCCTGCTGAGTTCTGACCAAAACACTCCCTGTGACAGGCTTTGCCCTCGGGCACCCTCTAGCAGCCCCTCACCCCTGAGCTCAACCCTGCCTCCTCCCTCATCCTCCTTGGCCCCCTTCTGTCCCTGCCTCCAGAAGTGTGATCCCCATGCCCCCATGCAGTCAGTTACCACCCCCAGCTCAGACCCTGCCCATTCCCACCAATTTGTCCCCATTAACCATTTTAATTGCCAGCCAGCACTGCAGCGTCAGCAGGTGTTACGGAGAAATGAGCACGCTCACTAGGAGCCAAGCAGCACTCAGCACCCGGCCTGCCAGCCGCCCCGTTAGCATCCTAGTGCCAGGGAGCCTGCAAATGCTTGGGGCCCTGGGCCTGCGATCCTGTAGGCACAGGGGCTTGGAGCCCCCTGGCTCCATCCCGAGGCTGTTGGGTCTGATGTGGTGGCGGGGGACAATACACTTGCCCCATTTCTGCACCCCAGTAGCTCTACGCCCTCGGCGGCTGACCCATTCGCCCCTCCCTAGTTACCGCCCTGCCTGTGGTAGGGTTGTATTTCTGTTCCTGCAACCGATCCCGGGTGACCTTCTTCTTAACGTGTCTCTGTTTCTAGGCCGATCAAACAGAGAGAGTCAGGGTGTGAAGGCTGGAAGTTCTTCAGCGACCTCAGGACTCCAGAGTTCAAAGCCCCTCACAAACACTCGCTGGTGTTTCACACACGCAAAGGGTTCTAGTCTTAGAATATTAATAAATGGTTGTTGGGATTAGACACCTCTGCACTGAGTAACACAGTCACTTTAAACAAAATGGAGGCCAAGCTCTCATGGCGTTCTGTTAATGACGTCATAACTGAAAGCCACAGAGTCTGGGGCTGTTTCATTTTCATTCAAATGTAGTTTTGCATTTGGTATTTTTAAAACATTTTAATTGAAAAATGAAGGTGCCCCCTTGGTATCAATCAGCACAGTTGCTTCAATTCCACCGAGTTTCAGGGCCTCATCATCAAAGGAAGACTCCTCCGCCTCGTTCCCCGGCTATGGAACCCACCCATGCAGAAATCTGTTACACTTTACACAGCATGCTGGTTCTGGCAGGAATGTTTTGTGTAGCATGCCCTATGGCTGGTCAAAGTTAATGTCAAATCTCATCCCACAACCATCTCCTCCTTCCTCAAGAATGTGTGATTTTCCTCTCTCCTCCGTTCATTGCGGGGCTCCGTCAGCTGTGCTGTTTCACAAGACGTCGTTTTCTTGGCTGCTCCTGGATGGAGAGATCGTGAGATAAAAGAGCACTGCTTCCTTCCTCTTTCCGCCATCCCTCCCCTTGACCCATCAGCAAACCAGATCTAGGCAGCCCTTTGACAGGGCATTGGTGACCCAAGTACAGGTTCAATGTTAGGTGAAGCTTGACTCACCAGAGGGTAAGATTCACCCCTGGGCAGACGGCCATCACAAGGCCCATGTTTGAACGTTTAATATTGGACTACAGTTGTTCATTGGCATCATACAATCCACCAACCAAAGGTGAATTTCAGATGTAAGGTCCTGACAAGAAACACGCTGGAGGCAATGGAAAGTTTCCCATGAATTTCGAAGGGAATTGGGTCTGACCCATTGGGAATGCAGGTGGTGAGAATGCAGAAAAATGGCTCCTTCCTTTCTGACAGGGTGAGAATGAACTGCCCGATGTCCCTAACCACGACCAGCATGGATTGAAAGGAACAAACTGGATTCCTTTCTTGACACCCACTTGTGCTACTTGTGGCAACTTAGAGATGACACCTTAGAGACAAATTAGTCTCTAAGGTGCCACAAGGACTCCTCGTTGTTTTCCTGATGCAGATTAACATGGCTACCCCTCTGAAATCTTCACTTCGGATACAGATGCTGCTCAGAGTCACCTTGAGATTCATTCTCGTTGTTGCACCATTGAAGTCAATGGAATGGCACGAGGAACACAGTTGACCCGTACCATTTGAAGATGAAAGAAAGATGAAGAGTGCAATCTGCATGTCACGCCCTCTCAGGCTCAGAATAACCTAATAATCACAATCCCAGAGGAAAACAGCTGCATTCCAAGGAGGATTTTGCAAGGCAATGAAGCTTGTTTGGAAACTAATTAGAACCGCCTCCACAAATGGCATCGCAGATCCTCCAGGCAGTCCTAGGAACTGTATAAAGGCACTCACCACTCAGGGATTTTCTAAAATCTTCTGCGGACTTCATCTCCTCAGTGAACTGGGTAAGTCCAATTCAACTCAATTGATTTGAACTCTAGAGATGTAACTTGAGAAAGTCATTTAGCCATTTTTCACTTTGGTGGATTAGGAAGCAACTTTCCCAGGTTAGTCCAGAAAGGACCAATTCAGTGGTCTTTTACTTTCTTCTCAAGCAGCTATTACTCCTCTCTCTTGGAGACAGGAGAATGGATTAAGCTGACAAGTGGTGAGATCCAGTGTAGCAATTCCTGAGTTCTTCTCAGGAGAAATTCCCACTGAAGGTGCTTCTCCTCAGATGATATAATTTAGTGTCGCTCCATGAAAGTCAGTGGACCTGAAGACCAGCTGAGGAGCTTGTCCCTCGTGATTTGTTTGGAGAAAAGTAAAGTTTTCTTTTTATTCATCAGCAAGTATTATTGACTCACAAGCTTTGGGAAATCAGAGATCTACACTGTGATACCAGGTTTCAGAGTAGCAGCCGTGTTAGTCTGTATTTGCAAAAAGAAACGGAGTACTTGTGGCACCTTAGAGACTAACCAATTGATTTGAGCATAAGCTTTCGTGAGCTACATCCGATGAAGTGAGCTGTAGCTTACAAAAGCTTATGCTCAAAACAATTTGTCAGTCTCTAAGGTACCACAAGTACTCCTTTTCTTTTTACTGTGTTACCAGAATTCAGTGGTTTGCATGCAGAAGTTAAATCCTCAAACGACAGGAAGCGATTACCGTGATCCCAGCCCTGTTCTCTTTGAGTAATGTCTAAAATGGACACAGAATCCCAGGGGCCCAGCATAGAAATCGTAAGCCTTCTTCTAGTCAGTGTTTTTCAGACAACGCCATTGAGAGGAGTTGAAGGGGCCAATTGGGAGGGAAGTTTCATGAGAGTGGAGAAGAGGTGTAGAAAGAGGATATAGGAAGAAATACATGGCCATGAAGACAAGGACTTAGTCCACTCTTCCTTTCTCTCATGGGCCACAAGAGCTTCAAAGCCTTTCTTCCACCACCCCTTGTACCTTCTCTTTACTCTAGTCCCTGGTGTGTCTTTCAGGTTTACCTCCTTCCCAGAAAGATGAATTTCTCCAGCCTGTGCAATCCAGAATGCGGGGTGGCCCGGCCCAGTCCAGTCAGTGGCAGCTACAACGTGCCGTGCGTTCGTCAGTGCCCTGACTCCGAAGTGCTGATCAGACCCTCACCGGTTGTCGTGACCCTCCCGGGACCGATTCTCAGCACTTTCCCTCAGCACACTGGAGTGGGAGCCATAGGAGCACCTGTGGTCGGAGCCGGTTTCGGGGGCTCATTCGGTTTGGGGGGATTGTACGGCTCTGGAGGCCAGTACGGAGGATTGTCTGGTTTAGGGGGACACGGTGGTTATGCGGGATTCGGCGGTTCCCTGGGCGGTTATGGTTCCGGGGGAATATGTGGTTCCGGGATATCTTGCCATAGGTACCTCAGTGGAAGCTGTGGGCCATGCTAAATCCAGCAGGAAGATCCGTGGATGAAGGAAGAACCAGGAATTGAACAGCAAGAAACAGATTCACCCCTGACCTTTTGGGCCTGGCTTTCAGAAGTGCTGTGCAAACTTGGCTCCAGTTGAGCTCAGTGGGAGCTGTGTGTGCTCAGCACCATGGTCTGATAGCCCTGCTGCTTTTCTAATGTTACGCTTTATGACTCTTTCTGCCAAGGCTTTGCCAGACAAGTGCTGATTCTCGCTTTCACCTGTGGACTCATTCTGAATAACACATAGGCAGTTTACACTAATTCTGCAGTTTAAGGAAAATAGGGCCCTTAAAACAGGCATCAGTTACATTTATTATCATTTGAAGTCCCTTGAGCAAGGGAAAAAGAGACCTTGCTGTGAAGGAGAATTAGACCCCGTCTGTTCTATCCTTTCCATCAGTTCGTGTCTTTAGACTGTCACTTTGACCTTCTCTGAGGCAGACATTTAATTGAGAAGTTGAGCAGTCCTCTCCTTCTGTATTGCATTGTCTCACTTCCCACCGACGGAGGGAATAAAAGTAACTGAAATTGGTTGCAAAGGGGACTTGTTTGTCCACCTCTGCAGCTGCAAGAACAAAAAAGCACATCTTGTGTGAAGAACGTCCCATTGAGGTGGGTGATCGGTTGCAGCCTTATTGAGAAACTGAAATTACGTTCTTTCTGCTCTTGTATTTTTCCTTTACCTGTGTATTGCAAATGTCACTCGCATTAAAAACGCTGATGCATGATAATATCCGTCTTCTAGTTCTCCTTGTTGCTCCCTCCTTCTTTAAACAATACCCTAGACACAATTCATCCCTGAAGAGCTAGCAGCATCAGGCCCTTCTCCAGAGGTGACTTTTTGAAGCCCTGGAGCAATAGGAGAATTCAGCCTTTGAAGTAATTTACAGCATTCTGTTGGGTTTCTGTACTGGGGTGGAGTTACCCCTTACCTTACCTGTTTTAACAAAGTAATGTTAACTCAACCTAGTGAGAGGTGTATATTCAACCGGCTCCATCTACGGACAGGACTCCTTTGTGAAGCGGACAGTACCCAATACACACAAAACCAGCTTGAGAGCGACAGAGGCAGGTCTCTTCCCTCCTGACTGACAGGAGCAAATTCATCCCATTGCACGACCTGCCTTAACTCCCAGACCTTAAGCACATGTCTTCCAGTACAGATACATCATTATCTGTGTAATTATCAGACAATTAAACAAAAACTGTCCAAATGCTTTTCAACGATTGTGATGACCAGCGGGCTCTGGGCTCTAGGCAGAGCCCTCCCATGCCACCCTTTGTAAACTTAACCTGTACTCGTCCGACCCAGGGTATCCCTGTAAAAGGCCAGCAACTCTGTGCTTCTATGGGTCCTGGCTCGCACCTCACCCTTTACTCTGACTCTGTGGACTCTTCCACTGGCTAATCCGTATGCGTCAGCTTGGAACCCTCCTGCCCGGACACTGCATCTGCCACCACATTCTCTTTGCCTTTAATATGGACAATTTCCATATCATAGTCCTGCAGCGCTGTGCTCCAGGGCATCCCTCTGGTACCTTTTTTCCCCTGTAGCTTTGCATGGAGGGTGTAATCTTGGCAGTTCAACCTGGCGAGGAAAATACCTCTTGGCGGTGCTTTGAAAGGGCCAGCGTTTCCTGCTTTTGTCGTGAATTTTAACCCACCCTCAACTCAGTGCTTTCTAGGGGATTCTCTGCCCTGCTCTCCCTGACCAAATCCAAGGTTTCTTCACCAGCACAACAAATTCAATTGACTGCCCTCTCCCTTTCAGAGGAAGTTTTCATCTATTCAGACGCATAGTTTGCACCGTTCCTCTGCTGCTGGGCTTCCTTACGTCATGTGTGACGGCATTCACCCCTTCAATCCCCTCAAACGGTCCTTCCTATAATCCTGCCTTTTGTTTTCCCTCACTGGGGTCAGCACTAACATCAAATCAGCCGTCTCAGACGACCATTCTCCAGTACTCCCATCACACCAAAGATGCTGAGTTTCTGGCTTTTTCCAAGGGTCTCTCGCTCTCAATTCCTCATTACCTGTAAATAAACCTTAAAATGAGTGACGTACTCTCTTAGATGCCGCTCTCTTTCCTCAGCACGGCCCTCCCCAGAGCCTCCAATCAAATCCAAGGCTCCCCTAGCCTGCTTCCCATACAGGAGATCAAAGGGGGCAAAGCCAGTAGATTCCTGGAGGGTCCCCTGCTGGCCACGGTAGAAGTTCCGGGTCCCACAACTGGGAGCTGCGAGGTCCCCTTGCTACCCACGGCAGCTGAGAACTCCGGCCCTGCCACCTTCGGGCTGAAGTGGAAAATGTCCCAGAAGTCTGTGGAAGTCACAGATTCCGTGGTCTCTGAGACATAATCTTAGCCTTAATGATAATGTATTTATTTTTGTGTATTGGTACAGTACATAGACAATAAAAACTACTGTCTGATTTTTTGAGGTGCCACATTAACTTTCACCCAAACCTCTAACATCCCCATAGTGTCCTCCTGTATAACCTTTAAATAAACTCATTCATAGGTACTGAAAAAAACAATGGGCTCAGAATAGTCATAATAGAAATATGGATAGTGCAGTGACTTTATGGCATGAAACATATTCAGAAAGACATAAAATTGCTTTTCTGACTATAAAAAACTAATAGTGGTGGTTGGTTTTCCATCGCCCGCAGTTAGACTCTGGCTAGAATAGCAGCCACCTCTCTCAATGACACATCAGAGAACAAACGGGACTCAAGAGTAAACAAAGAATGAATTTACTGCTGAGGTGGTTTATCGAGCAATGAAATTACCAGCAGAGTATCTGACTCTGTATAAGCAGAAGCCACCCTTTCTCTAGCCTTTTTATGATGGACACAGGCATTTGGCGGGGCTAGGTTGTAAGATTTCTGGGGTTTGCCTTTTGCATTGTGATTTTAGGTTTCTAAGAAGAGTATGGATTATTGTTTGCTCCCTGGTACAATATTCTGGTTGGCTTCTACCTGATCATTTCTCCGGCTGAATCCTGCCAAGTGAATTGCAATTATGCCCCTTTCAAGGTGAAGGATTATAGCAGTATGGCGGAAGCTATGTTGTGACAACTGATAAGAGGTGTCCTGCATCTTCGCAGGGGGTTCGACCAGATGAGCCTTGCAGTGTCTTCTAACCCCCAGGTCCGATGACATTTATGTGAAATAAGCCTTATTGAGGGTGCAGGAACAAACCACCCCGAAGTGCAGAAAGATTTGCAAATATGGCAGGTGACCAACTTGTCTAAACAGAGAAATCTTCAGTGAGCTTAAACAAAAAAGGAAGCTTACAAGAAATGGAAACTTGGAGAGATGACTAGGGAGGAGTCTAAAAATATTGCTCAAGCCTGCAGGTGTGTAATCAGGAAGGCCAAAGCATGACTGGAGTTGTGAAGGGATGTGTAGGGTAACAAGAAATTTTCTATAGGTAGGAAAAAGGAGAAGCTCAGGGAAAGTGTGGGAGCCTTCATGAATGAGGTAAGCAACCAAGTGAGAGATGGTGTGGAAAAAGCTGAAGTACTCCATGCTTTTTTTGCCTCGGTCATCCCAGACAAGATCAGCTCCCAAACTGCTGTCCTGGGCAGCACAGTGTGGGGAGGAGGTGAGCAGCCCTCAGTGGTAAAAGAACAGGTTAAGGATTATTTAGAAAAGCTGGCCGTGCACAAGTCCATGGGTCCAGATCTAAGCGTCCGAGGATGCTGAGGGAATTGGCTGAGTGATTGCAGAGCCATTGGCCATTATCTTTGAAAAGTTACAGCTTTCGGGGGAGGTCCTGGATGACTGGAGAAAGGCAAATATAGTGCCCATCTTTAAAAAGGGGAAGAAGGAGAACCTGGGGAACTCCAGACCGCTCATAGATTGGATGAATGGACTATAAGGTGGATAGAAAGCTGGCTAGATGTTACGGGTACTGATCAATGTCTGGATGTCTAGCTGGCAACCAGTATCAAGCAGAGTGCCTCAGGGATCAGTCTTGGGACCGGTTTTGTTCAACGTCTTTATGAATTATCTGGATGATGGGAGGATTGCACCCTCAGCAGGTTTGCAAATGACACTAAGCTGGGGGAGAGGTAGATATGCTGGAGGGTAGGGATAGGGTTGAGAGTGACCAAGACAAATTGGAGGATTGGGACAAAAGAAATCTGACAAGGTTCAACAAGGACAAGTGCAGACTTCTGCACTTAGGACAGAAAAATCCCATGTACCACAAGAGGCTGGGGACCGACTGGCTAAGCAGCAGTTCTGCAGAAAACGACCTGGGGATAACAGTGGACGAGAAGCTGGATATGAGCCAACAGTGTGTCCTTGTTGCCAAAAAGGCTAAGTGCCTATTGGGCTGCATTAATAGGAACATTGCCAGCAGATCGAGGGAAGTGATCATTCCCCTCTATTCCGCACTGGTGAGGCCACATCTGCAGTATTGTGTCCAGTTTTGCCCCCCCCCCCATATAAATTATTTGGAGAAATTGGAATTGAAAAGTCCAGCAAAGAGCAACAAAAATGCTGAGGGTGCTGGGGCACATGACTCATAAGGTGAGGCGGAGGGAATTGGTCTTGTTTAGTCTGCAGAAGAGAAGAGTGAGGGGGGATTTGACAGCAGCCTTCAACTCCCTGAAGGGGGGTTTTCTTTCGGGTACCACTTTTAGCTGTCTTGCTGGTCATGGGCTCACAGCTGTATTGTCAAAGAGACTCTTATTAAAGAGAGGGAAAAGGAGAAAGGTAAAGACAACTGCACAGTACTTCACTTTGGAAAAAAATTGAATGCACATGAGATGCTGTCTGGAGAGACTCATGACCATTCGTGGTGTCCTCAGGGCAGAGTGTCAAAAAGCAGGGCGGAGACGCTAGCTAATGGTATGTTCTATAATTAGATTTCACGAACCCAGTACCAAGTGTGAACTCCCAAAGTACTACGGTAGTTTTATAATGGAGTTACAGACAGTCCCCTTAGAGACTCCAATCTATCGTGGCTGCCAGGCAAGCTGGACTGTGTGATAAATGGTGGTGACTTCCAGGAAAAATCACAAAATACTCACGTTACAACCAGTCCCACGCTCACCCTGGTCGATTTGCATCCCAGGTCTCCCACTAAAGACAACACTGAGAGTCAATTCTACAGTCAATTCTAACTCAGGTTTATTAGCTAAGAAAAAGGAAGGGGAGTTATTGAGATGTTAAAGCAGATAAAAATATATGTACAGGTTAGTCACAGTCTATAATTGCTAAAGGTAGCGGAGATATGGGAAACTGGCAGTTTCCCAAAAGTCTTTTAGGGCTACCCAGAGTAACTCTACTTCTCATTCGGTTATTCTGCCTGTCAGAATCCAACCTAGCCAGTGTAAGAGTCCACAGAGTCAGGGTAAGGGGTGAGGTGCGAGCCAGGACCCGCAGGAGGCACAGGTAAGGCAAGGGGGAACTCCACCCCAGTACAGGAAACCCAACAGAACGCAGTAAACTACTTCAAAGTCTGAATTCTCCTATCGCTCCCGGGCTTTTAAAACTCACCTCTGGAGAAGTGCCTGATGCTACTAGCTCTACAGGGATGAATTGTGTCCAGGAGAATGGTTAAAGAAGGAGGGAGGAACAAGGAGAACCAGAAGACGGATATTATGATGCATCAGAGTTTTTAATGCGAGTGACATTTGCAATATACAGGTACAGGAAAAATACGAGAGCAGAAAGAACGTATTTTCAGTTTTTCAAGAAAGGATGTGACCGATCACCCACCTCAATGGGATGTTCTTCACACAAGATGTGCTTTTTTGTTGTTGGTGCTGCAGAGGTGGACAAACAATTCCCCTTTGCAACCATTTTAAGTGACTTTTATTCCGTCAGTCGGTGGGAAGTGAGACAATGCAATACAGAAGCAGAGGACTACGCAACTTCTCAATTAAATGTCTGCCGCAGAGAAGGTCAAAGCAAGAAGCTAAAGATACATATTGATGGAATGGATAGAACAGACGGGGTCTAATTCTCCTTCACAGCAAGGTCTCTTTTTCCCAGGCTCAAGGGACTTCAAATGATAATAAATATAACTAATGCCTCTCTTAAGGCCCCTATTTCCTTTAAACTACGGAATAAGTGTAAACAGCCTGTGTGTTATTCAGAATGAGTCCACATGTGAAAGCGAGAATCAGCACTTGTGTGGCAAAGCCTTGGCAGAAAGAGTCGTTAAGCGTAACATTAGAAATGCAGCAGGGCTATCAGACCATGCTGCTGAGCACACACAGCTCCCACTGAGCTCAACTGGAGCCACGTTTGCACAGCACTTCTGAAAGCCATGCCCAAAAGGTCAGGGGTGAATCTGTTTCTTGCTGTTCAATTCCTGGTTCTTCCTTCATCCATGGATCTTCCGGCTGCGTTTAGCATGGCCCACAGCTTCCACTGAGGTACCTATGCCGAGATACCCCAGAACCACATATTCCCCTGGAACCATAACCACCAAAGGAACCGCCGAATCCCCCATAACCACCGTATCCCCCTAAACCAGACAATCCTCCGTACTGACCTCCAGAGCCGTACAATCCCCCCAAACCGAATGAGCCCCCGAAACCGGCTCCGACCACAGGTGCTCCTATGGCTCCCACTCCAGTGTGCTGAGGGAAAGTGCTGAGAATTGGTCCCGGGAGGGTCACGACAACCGGTGAGGGTCTGATCAGCACTTCGGAGTCAGGGCACTGCCGAACGCACGGCACGTTGTAGCTGCCACTGACTGGACTGGGCTGGGCCACCCCGCATTCTGGATTGCACAAGCTGGAGAAACTCATCTTTCAGGGATGGAGGTAAACCTGAAAGACACACCAGGGACAAGAGTAAAGAGAAGGTACAAGGGCTGGTGGAAGAAAGACTTTGAAGCTCTTGTGGCCCATGAGAGGAAGGAAGAGTGGACTAAGTCCTTGTCTTCATGGCCATGTATTTCTTCCTAGATCCTCTTTCTACACCTCTTGTTCACTCTCATGAAACTTCCCTCCCAATTGGCCCCTTCAACCCCTCTCAATGGCTTTCTCTGAAAAACACTGACTAGAAGAAGTGTCACGATTTCTGTGCTGGACCCCTGGGATTCTGTGTCCATTTTAGACATTACTCAAAGAGAACAGGACTGGGACCACGGTAATCACTTCCTGTCGTTTGAGGATTTAACCTCTGCATGAAAACCACTTGATTCTAGTATCACAGTGTAGTTCTTTGATTTTCCAAAACTTGT
The DNA here is from genome assembly GCF_965152235.1 of Eretmochelys imbricata. Classification (NCBI taxonomy): domain Eukaryota; kingdom Metazoa; phylum Chordata; order Testudines; family Cheloniidae; genus Eretmochelys; species Eretmochelys imbricata. The sequence goes on from NC_135572.1 coordinate 357,193,367, forward strand.
GAGTCAACAATACTTCCTGATGAATAAAGAGAAAACTTTACTTTTCTCCAAACAGATCACGAAGGACAAGCTCCTCAGCTAGGGTTCAGGTCCACTGACTTTCATGGAGCAACACTAAATTACATCATCTGAGGAGAAGCACCTTCAATGTGTATTTCTCCTGAGAAGAACACAAGAATTGCTCAACTGAGTCTCACCACTTGTCAGCTTAATTCATTCTCCTGTCTCCAAGAGAGAGGAGTAACAGCTGCTTGAGAAGAAAGTAAAAGACCACTGAATTGGTCCTTTCTGGACTAATCTGGGAAAGTTGCTTCCTAATATGGCTAAGTGAAAATGGCTAAATGTCTTTCTAAAGTTACATCTCTAGAGTTCAAAATCAATTGAGTTGAATTGGACTTACCCAGTTCACCGAGGAGATGAAGTCCACAGAAGATTTTAGAAAATCCCTGAGTGGTGAGCTCTTTTATACAGTTCCTCGGACTGCCTGCAGGATCTGCGATGCTATTTGTGGAGGCGGTCCTAATTAGTTACCAAACAAACTTTATTCCCTTGTAAAATCCTCCTTTGGATGCAGCTCTTTTCCCCCGGGATTGTGATTATTAGGTTATTCTGAGCCTCAGAGGGCATGACATGCACGTTGCACTCTTCATCTTTCTTTCATCTTCAAATGGTACGGGCCAACTGCGTTCCTCATGCCATTCCATTGAATTCATTGGTGCTACAATGGGAATGAATGTCTGGGTGACTCTGAGTGGCATCTGTAGCACAAGAGGCAGGTTTCAGAAGGGTAGCCGTGTTAGTCTGCATCAGCAAAACAATGAGCAGTCCTTGTGGCACCTTAGAGACTAATTTGTCTCTAAGGCGTAGTCTGTATGTTGCCACAAGTAGCACAAGTGGGTTTCATGAAAAGAATCCAGTTTGTTCCTTTCAATTCATACTGGTCGTGGTTAGGGACATCGGGCAGTTAATTCTTACCCTGTCAGAAACGAGGGAGCCATTTTCCTGCATTCTCACCAGCCGCATTCCCAATGAGTCAGACCCAATTCCCTTCAAAATTCATGGGAAACATTCCATTGCCTCCAGCGTGTTTCTTGTCAGGACCTTATGGCTGAAATTCACCCTTTGGCTGGGGGATTGTACGATGCCAATGAACAACTGTAGTCCAATATTAACAGAACGCCATGAGAGCTTGGCCTCTATTTTGTTTTAAGTGACTGTGTTACTCAGTGCAGAGGTGTCTAATCCCAACAACCATTTATTAATATTCTAAGACTAGAACACTTTGCGTGTGTGAAACACCAGCGAGTGTTTGTCAGGGGCTTTGAACTCTGGAGTCCTGAGGTCGCTGAAGAACTTCCAGTCTTCACACCCTGATTCTCTCTGTTTGATCGGCCTAGAAACAGAGACGTTGAGAAGAAGGTCACCCGGGATTGGTTGCAGGAACAGAAATACAACCCTACTACAGGCAGGGTGGTACCTAGGGTGGGGCAAAGGGGTCAGCCGCCGAGGGCATAGAGCTACTGGGGTGCAGAAATGGGGCAAGTGTATTGTCTCCCCACCACAGCATCGGACCCAACAGCCTCCAGATGGAGCCAGGGGGCAAATGATTAAAATGGTTAAGGTGGGCAAATTGAATGGGGGGGCAGGGTCTGAGCTGGGGGCGGTAACTGACTTCATGGGGGCAGGGGGATCACACATCTGGCGGCAGGGGCAGAAGGGGGGAGCCAGGGTTGAGCTCAGGGGTGAGGGGCTGCTAGAGGGTGGCCGAGAGCAAAGCCCGAAACAGGGAGTGTTTTAGTCAGCACTCAGCAGGGGTAAAACACACCCGGCTCCCTCCTTTAGCTGTGTGGTCCTGTGACTGCGACCTGCCCTTCCTTCTTCCTGCCTCAGCCTGATTCAATCCTTGTTCCAGAGAACAGGGTAAGGAGCCTCCCTGCGACTCACTGCGATCACGCTCCATTACCTGGCCAGCAAGGTGCACTCACACGCCAGGGAGCCGACACCTGCATAACGGCCTGACCCACGATGCTGGGCACACCCGGGCTTCTCTTTTCAAAGGTCTCTAATTTTGGGCTCGGGACAATTTTCACTTGTGCCAAGTCAGCTAAAATACAGGCCATTGACTGTCCAGGTGAAGAGACCAGTGGGTGCAGAGCTGCATTGGGGCTGCTGGTGGGGTATCCACTGGCAAAGATGCATGTCCATTGTCACCTGTGCTTGTCGCATTCAGGGCTGTGACCCAGCCAGTCTGTTCCTCACACGCTTCTCTGTGTCCATCTCGCCCCCATGACCAGGGCATTGACACACACTGAAGCACAGCACGATCCCATTTCACAATCACCACAGCCAGGTACCTTCTTCTGTCTCCACACTTTGGTGGGAGGGGCCTGGCCTCTCCAGAATCATAGAGTCTTCGAATTATAGAAGATTAGGGTTGGAAGAGAGCTCAGGAGGTCATCTAGTCCAACCCCCTGCTCAAAGCAGGACCAACACTAAATAAATTATCCCCCCTCACTCAGCCTCTCCTCAAGAGTCCTGTGCCCCAGCTCCATCCTCATTTTCGCTGCGCTCCGCTGGACCCTCTCCAATGTGTCCACATCCCTTCTGTAGGGGGGGCCCAAAACTGGACGCAGTTCTCCAGATGTGGCCTCACCAGTGCTGAATAGGGGGAATAATCACTTCCCTCAATCTGCTGCCAATGGTCCCACTAATGCCACACAATAGGCCCTTAGCCTTCTTGGCAACAAGGGCACACTGCTGACTCATATCCAGTTTCTCATCCACTGTAATCCCCAGGTCCTTTTCTACATAACTGGTGCTTAGGCAGTCGGACCACAGCCTCTGGCGGTGGATGGGAGTCTTCCGTCCTAAGTGCAGGACTCTGCACTTGTCCTTGTTGAACCTCATCAGAATTCTTTTGACTCAATCCTCCAATTTGTCTCGGTCACTCTGGACCCTATCCCTACCTCCAGTGTCATATGCAAACTTGCTGAGGGTGCAATCCATTCTATCATGCAGATCATTAATAACATGTCGAAGAAAATGGGACCCAGGACCAACCCCTCAGGCAGTCCGCTTGAATCAGCTGCCAGTTAGACATCGAGCCGTTGATCACTACCTGTTGAGCCCCACAATCTAGCCAGCTTTCTATCCACCTTATAGTCCATTCATCCAATCCATACTCTTTTATCTTGCTGATAAGAATACTGTGGGAGACCATATGAAAAGCTTTGCTAAAGTCAAGCTATATCACATTCACTGCTTTCCCCATATCCACAGAGCCAGTTATGTCATCACATAAGGCAACCAGGTTAGTCAGGCACGACTTGCCCCTGGTGAATCCATGCTTACTATTCCTGATCACCTTCATCTCCTCCAAGTACTTTAAAATGGTTTCCTTGGGGACCTGCTCCATGATTTTTCCAGGGACTGAGGTGAGGCTGACCAGTCTGTAGTTCCCCGGGTTCTCCTTCTTCCCTTTTTCCAATCTTCCAGGACCTCCCCCGGTCGCCACAAGTTTTGAAAGATAATGGCCAGTGGCTCTGCAATGACATCAGCCAACTCCCTCAGCACCCATGGATGCATTCGATCTGGACCCATGGACTTGTGCATGGCCAACTTTTCTAAATAGTCCTTAACCTCTTCTTCCACCACTGAGGGCTGCTCACCCTCATACTGTGTTCCCCAGGACAGCAGTGTGGGAGCTCACCTTGTCTGTGAAGACCGACCTTTGTTGATTGCTCATGACCTCTCCCTGAGTTTTACGAAAGTTAACCTTGAAAAATCTTAACTTTAATTATCGTTCGTCTAGATTATCCTAACGCAAATCATCTGGGAAAAAAATAACCCATAAGAGGCACAAATATGCTTGTTTAGCCAGAGCGCTAAAATGCCCAGTTCCAGCTCTGACCACAGGCTGAATTGTAAAGTTCCCTGTTACACTGTGTTACCAGACATGGCTAGTAACATGTCGTGTTACAAAATGTTTGCATCCTTGGATCTAAGCATCAATAACAAAGAGCTGGCTGGAAGAGTCCACAGAGTCAGAGTAAAGGGTGAGGTGCGAGCCAGGACCCAGAGGAGGCACAGAGTTGCTGGCGTTTTACAGGGATACCCTGGGTCGGATGCGTACAGGTTAAGTTTACAAAGGGTGGCATGGGAGGGCTCTGCTCAGAGCCCAGAGCCCGCTGGTCATCACAATCGTTGAAAAGCATTTGGACAGATTTTGTTTAATTCTCCTCAGGAATTACAAGTCTGTCAATTTCTCTCTTTTCCATGACTGTGGTACCATTGGAAATCTCAATATACAATTCAAGCATCAAAAACTTGCTTTAAGTCATAGCACCCGTTGGGCTGAAGTCACCAGGTGCACTGAGTGGAATCACATCTCTCTAACGGGTCGGAGTAACCCAATGGTAATGAATTCCTTCAGGTTTGTGAAACAAGGCACAGGGTAGCTGATTTCTCTAACATTGCCTTCTTTATACATGAGGATAATGATGGTCCAAAGGAATTACAAGTATGTATATTTCAAGCTTGTTCATGTGCGGAGTAGTAATACAAATCTCTACGTTGAATTGAAATGGTTAAAATTTTGGTACAAGAGAATTTAATTCTGCTCATGTGGAAATACCCACCACGGAGCCAACACCTTCAAAGAAAGGGAGTTAAAGTGCATGGCAAGACTCTAGATGGCTGATCGTTGTTCACACTGAGATGAGAAGATCTTTATCCCCAAACTTCCCCCCAAAAACATCAAAACAAAATAAAAAATATCCGGAATGAGCCTCTCCAAGAGTTACTCTCAGGTTTGTGATGTCTTTGGAAACCATGAATGGTAAGTATCCAGTAGAGTTCAAAAGATACAGGTTAGTGTTTGGCATGAGTAGTCCCAGCTATTGCGGTTCATTTCTGACTCTGCCAATCACACCCTGTCTGACCGTCACCTGAATGTGCCTCCGTTTCCCCCCATGGCAAACAGGTAGAATTGTAACATGCAGGGTGGATTGTTTGAAGCTTCCTCTGATCTAAGCATTTCAAAGCACTTCACGAAACACACCTCATGTTTTATATGGCCAAAGAGGTGTATTATTAGAATCGTAGTAACTTTTTACTAGGATTAGATGTTCTAATATTGAAGATTGGCTTCACTTTAAAAATGCACGTCGAGTCTCAGATGTCACTCAAGTGCTCAGTGTATGAGTCCTCACCTCTGAAATTGCGGCTCTTTGATTTTCATTCAATGAACCTTTGCATTTCCCTTTTCTATATATTTTCAAGTTGACGGGTAGATGCTGAACCAGTGTAAAGGAGGACAGTTCCATCAACTTGAGATTGAAGGAAGGCACTTTAGCCAACCTGGGTTAGAGAAAACCTTTCTGCACCTCCACCCACAGCTGCTGCTATCTAATATACAGTGTAATCAATGGGAACCATCCGCCATTGCAGCTCCATCCAATGAGCAGTCAAGAGAACTGGGTCTTGTGAGAGACTTCAGCTAATAAAGAAAAGGAAAAAGCACAAGACAGACAGAGTTAAAGAGAACTTCTTTCATGGCCAGATTGCTGTGGGATTAATTGCAAGTCTGATCAACCTAGGGCATTCTGCAAGCCCCTTCCCCGACAAAGATTTTTTGGCAGAATTAGAATGATTTTAAAGGGCAAGATTTACCCTAACTAGGATTTCTTCTAACCTAAACAGCATTAAATGACTTCCCTCACTTGTAGGGCACAGAACATCATTGAAGTCTATGGAACTGGACTGATGTACACTAGTTCAGCATCCTTAACAAAGCAATGTTTGTTAATGAAAGGGAAATGCAAAGCTTTTTTGAATGAAAAACCGAAAAACCAAACAGCCCCAAATTCGGAAGTGAGGAATCATGAACAGTTGACTGGAACTTTACATGCATTTGTAAAGTTCATCTCATCCATCATTTCTCAAATGCGGCCACCAAGGGAGTTTTTTGCAGCCCTGACAACCTCCAAAGCATGGGCAGGGATTGGGGGCGGGGAAAGCAGCAGTCCCTCCCTGCAGTGTCCAGCTGTTGTTGCTTGGTAAGGAGTTTCCCTTCACCCTTTCCCTGGTTCCTATCACGCAGACGGAGAGCAGAAGACCAGAAGTCTGAAGTGCAGGCAATATGATGTTGATTGGGATTAATTCAAGGAAGCATATCCACAGCTCTGGGTGGGAGAAGAGCCTTTTCTCAAAGTGTCCCAGTCCCTTATAGGCATCATTATACCTGTAGTGCATGCCCTTGGTCCCACCTCTTACAATTTACGGTAAGTGTTGGGTCTGGGGGATTTGCTAGCCCATTTTTTGAATCCCAGGGGAGGGGTAAGGAGTGAGGTTGTGCTTTGGTCACGGACAGGCATTTCTTTGGCCTTTTAGTGTTTCCTATGCCCATTCCCCTCCAGACTGGCTGCTTGACCTTCTCTCAGGAGAGGAGTTTGAAGCAGGACTGTCCTTCAAGTGTACACTAGTATAATACACTCCCACCATACCCAGCTACACTTCAGCTGTATCTCTTCCCCCCGTCCACCCGCCTCCATCTATTTGTGAACACAGTGTCTTTCTTCTTTGTTGACACTTATTGGTAAGAATATAAAAATATGAAAAATTCAAAATTCAAATTCTATCTCAGGCATATATATAAGCCAGAATACTACATTATCATCAGGAACACACGAAGACTCCTGAGTAGCTGTTGCCAAGGGCAGTGAGATGTACCACCCTGGTGTTTGCACTGAGCCTCCAGCACTGATCTGCACCACGCACCAGGCAGCCTCCTCAGGGGCTCTGGGCAGTGCCTCTGGATCCATGTGGGCCAGTGTGCACGGCACTGGAGGCAGCTCTTGTCCGTGGAGGTGGTTCTGACATTTGCTTCGTGGATGTTCTCCTGGTCATCTGCCCTGCTGGCCCCTGGCTGTGGAACGGGGAGCCTGGGACTCTGCAGGTGATCAGTTGGTTCCTGGGGCGGGCTCTCGCTGAAGAGCTGGAGGAGGAAGGGACAGAGAGACAGTTTTGTCGGAGCAGCCATCAGGAAGAGTGCTGGTGCAAGGGTTGGAGGAACCAAGTAGGGGCCGAGCTCTTCTCAACGTGCTGCTCACAAACCGGGAAGAATTAGTGGGGGAAGCAAAAGTGGATGGGAACCCGGGAGGCAGTGACCATGAGATGGTCGAGTTCAGGATCCTGAAACAAGGAAGAAAGGAGAGCAGCAGAATACGGACCCTGAACTTCAGAAAAACAGACTTTGACTCCCTCAGGGAACTGATGGGCAGGATCCCCTGGGAGAATAACATGAGGGGGAAAGGAGTCCAGGAGAGCTGGCTGTATTTTCAAGACTCCTTAGTGAGGTTACAGGGACAAAGCATCCTGATGTGTAGAAAGAAGAGTAAATATGGCAGGCGACCAGCTTGGCTTCACAGTGAAATCCTTGCTGATCTTAAACACAAAAAAGCAGCTAATAAGAAGTGGAAGATTGGACAAATGACCAGGGAAGAGTATAAGAATATTGCTCAGGCATGCAGGAGTGAAATCAGGAAGGCCAAATCACACCGGGAGTTGCAGCTAGCAAGAGATGTTAAGAGTAACAAGAAGGGTTTCTTCAGGTATGTTAGCAACAAGAAGAAAGTCAAGGAAAGCGTGGGCCCCTTACTGAATGAGGGAGGCAACCTAGTGCGAGAGGATGTGGAAAAAGCTAATGTACTCAGTGCTTTTTTTGCTTCTGTCTTCACGAACAAGGTCAGCTCCCAGACTACTGCACTGGGCAGCACAGCATGGGGAGGAGGAGACCAGCCCTCTGTGGAGAAAGAAGTGGTTCAGGACTATTTAGAAAAGCTGGACAAGCAGAAGCTGAAGGGGAGCTGATGCGCTGCATCCACGAGTGCTAAAGGAGTTGGCATATGTGATTGCAGAGCCGTTGGCCATTATCTTTGAAAACTCATGGCGATTGGGGAAGGTCCCGGACGACTGGAAAAAAGCTAATGTAGTGCCCATCTTTAAAAAAGGGAAGAAGGAGGATCCGGGGAACTACACACTGGTCAGCCTCACCTCCGTCCCTGGAAAAATCATGGAGCAGGTTCTCAAGGAAACCATTTTAAAGTACTTGGAGGAGAGGAAGGTGATCAGGAACAGTAAACACGGATTCACCACGGGCAAGTCGTGCCTGACTAACCTGGTTGCCTTATGTGATGAGATAACTGGCTCTGTGGATATGGGGAAAGCAGTGAATGTGATATAGCTTGACTTTAGCAAAGCTTTTCATATGGTCTCCCACAGTATTCTTGCCAGCAAGTTAAGAAAGTATGGATTGGATGAATGGACGATGAGGTGGATAGAAAGCTGCCTAGATTGTGGGGCTCAACAGGTAGTGATCAATGGCTCGATGTCTAATTGGCAGCTGGTTGAAGCGGAGTGCCTCAGGGTTAAGTCCGGGGTCCCATTTTCTTCGACATGTTATTAATGATCTGGAAGATAGGATGGATTGCACCCTCAGCAAGTTCGCCTATGACACTGGAGGTAGGGATAGGGTCCAGAGTGACCGAGACAAATTGGAGGATTGAGTCAAAAGAATTCTGATGAGGTTCAACAAGGACAAGTGCAGAGTCCTGCACTTAGGACAGAAGAATCCCATCCACCGCCAGAGGCCGTGGTCCGACTGGCTAAGGGGGGATTTGATAGCAGCCTTCAACTACCTGAAGGGGGGTTCCAAAGAGGATGGAAAGAGGCCCGTCTTCACAGAGGCCCATGTTTGAAAGTTTAATATTTGACTACAGTTGTTCATTGGCATCATAGAATCCCGCAGCCAAAGGGTGAATTTCAGATCTAAGGTCCTGACAAGAAACACGCTGGAGACAATGGAAAGTTTCCCATGAATTTCGAAGGGAATTGGGTCTGACCCATTGGGAATGCAGGTGGTGAGAATGCAGAAAACGGCTCCCTCCTTTCTGACAGGGTGAGAATGAACAGCCCGATGTCCCTAACCACGACCAGCATGGATTGAAAGGAACAAACTGGATTCCTTTCTTGACACCCACTTGTGCTACTTGTGGCAACTTAGAGATGACACCTTAGAGACAAGTTAGTCTCTAAGGTGCCACAAGGACTCCTCGTTGTTTTCCTGATGCAGACTAACCACTCTGAAATCTCCACTTGGGATACAGATGCCTCTCAGAGTCACCTTGAGATTCATTCTCGTTGTTGCACCATTGAAGTCAATGGAATGGCACGAGGAACACAGTTGACCTGTACCATTTGAAGATGAAGAGTGCAATCTGCATGTCACGCCCTCTCAGGCTCAGAATAACCTAATAATCACAATCCCAGAGGAAAACAGCTGCATTCAAAGGAGGATTTTACAAGGCAATAAAGTTTGTTTGGTAACTAATTAGAACTGCCTCTACAAATAGCATCTCAGATTCTCTAGGCAGTCCTAGGAACCATATAAAAGCGCTCACCACTCAGGGATTTTCTAAAATCTTCTGTGGACTTCATCTCCTCGGTGAACTGGGTAAGTCCAATTCAACTCAATCGATTTGAACTCTAGAGATGTAACTTTAGAAAGTCATTTAGCCATTTTTCACTTTGGTGGATTTGGAAGAAACTTTCCCAGGTTAGTATTGAAAGGACCAATTCAGTGGTCTTTTACTTTCTTCTCAAGCAGCTGTTACTCCTCTCTCTAGGAGACAGGAGAATGGATTAAGCTGACAAGTGGTGAGATCCAGTGTAGCAAGTCTTGTGTTCTTCTCAGGAGAAATTCCCATTGAAGGTGCTTCTCCTCAGATGATGTAATTTAGTGTTGCTCAGTGAAAGTCAGTGGACCTGGACCCCAGCTGAGGAGCTTGTGCTTTGCGATTTGTTTGGAGAAAACTGAAGTTTTCTCTTTATACATCAGGAAGTATTGTGGCACCTTAGAGACTAACCAATTGATTTGAGCATAAGCTTTCGTGAGCTACATCCGATGAAGTGAGCTGTAGCTTACGAAAGCTTATGCTCAAATCAATTTATCAGTCTCTAAGGTACCACAAGTACTCCTTTTCTTTTTACTGTGGTACCAGAATCCAGTGGTTTGCATGCAGAGGTTAAATCCTCAAATGACAGGAAGTTATTACCGTGATCCCAGCCCTGTTCTCTCTGAGTAATGTCTAAAATGGACACACAATCCCAGGGTTGAAGGGGCCAGTTGGGAGGCAAGTTTCATGAGAGTGGACAAGAGGTGTAGAAAGAGGATATAGGAAGAAATACACGGCCATAAGGACAGGGACTTAATCCACTCTTCCTTTCTGCCTTGGGCCACAAGAGTTTTGAAGTCTTTCTTCCACCAGCCCTTGTACCTTCTCTTTATTCTAGTCCCTGGTGTGTGTTTCAGGTTTACCTCCATCCCTGAAAGATGACTTTCTCCGGCCTGTGCAATCCAGAATGCGGGGTGGCCCGGCCCAGTCCAGTCAGTGGCAGCTACAACGTGCCGTGCGTTCGGCAGTGCCCTGACTCCGAAGTGCTGATCAGACCCTCACCGGTTGTCATGACCCTCCCGGGACCAATTCTCAGCACTTTCCCTCAGCACACTGGAGTGGGAGCCGTAGGAGCACCTGTGGTTGGAGCCGGTTTCGGGGGCTCATTCGGTTTGGGGGGATTGTACAGCTCTGGAGGCCAGTACGGAGGACTGTCTGGTTTAGGGGGATATGGTGGTTATGGAGGATTCGGCGGTTCCCTGGGCGGTTATGGTTCCGGGGGAATATGTGGTTCCGGGATATCTCGCCATAGGTACCTCAGTGGAAGCTGTAGGCCATGTTAAACCCAGCAGGAAGATCCGTGGATGAAGGAAGAACCAGGAATTGAACAGCAAGAAACAGATTCACCCCTGACCTTTTGGGCATGGCTTTCAGAAGTGCTGTGCAAACTTGGCTCCAGTTGAGCTCAGTGGGAGCTTTGTGTGCTCAGCACCTTGGTCTGATAGCCATGCTGCATTTCTAATGTTACGCTTTATGACTCTTTCTGCCAAGGCTTTGCCAGCCAAATGCTGATTCTCGCTTTCACCTGTGGACTCATTCTGAATAACCCACAGGCTGTTTATACTAATTCCGCAGTTTAAACTAGTTTATACTAATTCCACAGTTTAAAATAGGGGCCTTAAGACAGGCATCAGTTACATTTATTATCATTTGAAGTTCCTTGAGCATGGGAAAAAGTGACCTTGCTGTGAAGCACACTTAGACCCCGTCTGTTCTATCCTTTCCATCAATAAGTATCCTTAGATTGTCGCTTTGACCTTCTCTGCGGCAGACCTTTATTGAGAAGTTGAGCAGTCCTCTACTTCTGTATTGCATAGTCTCACTTCCCACCGACTGAGGGAATAAAAGTCACTGAAAATGGTTGCGAAGGGGACATGTTTGTCCACCTCTGCAGCACCAACAACAAAAAAGCACATCTTGTGTGAAGAACGTCCCATTGAGGTGGGTTCTCGGTCACAGCCTTTCTTGAAAAACTGAAAATACGTTCTTTCTGCTCTCGTATTTTTCCTGTACCTGTATATTGCAAATGTCACTCGCATTAAAAATGCTGATGCATCATAATATCCGTTTTCTGGTTCTCCTTGTTCCTCCCTCCTTCTTTCAACATTGCCCTGGACACAATTCATCCCTGAAGAGCCAGCAGCATCAGACACTTCTCAAGAGGTGACTTTTTGAAGCCCTGGAGCGATAGGAGAATTCAGCCTTTGAAGTAGTTTACAGCATTCTGTTGGGTTTCCGTACTGGGGTGGAGTTCCCCCTTGCCTTACCTTTTTTAACAGAGTTATGTTAATGCAACCTTGTGAGAGGTGTAAATTCTACCAGCTCTCCTCCTTGACTTGACCGACTTTACACTCACTTTGCAATGCTGGAGATGAGCTGACAAGATTTAGGGCAATGGGGCAAAAATCAGTCAGCTTCACATTGAAATTTTGGATTTCATTGCACCAAGAAAACTCAGTTCAAGTCATCTTCTTCTGACTCTCTGCCCGCATGTGTTCATCTACTGGCCAACAGAAACCCCCACTCCTTGGTGAAATGACAGGACCAAAAGTTGATTTCACAAGGATTTTGCAAACACAGCTGACTGCCTCACTTCTGCCCACCTCAGTTCTGCCCTGATAGAAAAACGAAACTACACCAAAGTCATCTACAGGAGTCATGAAAGACAATGGAGGAAATAATTAAGGAATTAATTTCCAGACACCTAGAAGATAAGAAGCTGATAAGTAATAGCATGGATATATGAAAAACAAGATCTGTGAAAACAACCTAATCGATTTCTTTTAAGGATTGAAAAGCCTTGGGGATAGTGGGCAAGCAGTAGAAGTGGTCTATTTTAATTTTTCGTAAGGCTTTTGTTACCCTCTTGCCTAACCTTCTCATAAACAAACTAGGAAAATACATCTTAGATGGGGCTAGGATAATGTGGGTCCATAACTGGTTGAAGACCATTCCCAGAGAGTATTTAGCAGGGGTCCACACTCCAACTGGAAGGGCACATCAAGTTGCGTCCCACGGGGATCAGTTCTGGGTCCCATTCTCTTCAGTATCTTCATCAATGATTTAGATCATAGCATGGAGAGTACACTTATACAGTTTGCAGATGATACTTAGCTGGGAGGAGTCTCAAGGCTGTGGAGGATAGCAGTAGGCCCACCTCAACCCCCGAGGCTTCGGAGGACGTCCCTGGAGCATGCAACCCTGCTCCACTGGACACTCGCATATTTCACTGCTCAAGAAGGAACAGCCCAGCCCACCTTACCAGCTCCACCTGACATCAGGGCACCGCTTCACACACAGCCCTTAGGCATGTTTAGAGTGAAAACAAGCAGAGTTAATTTAACAAAGAGAGTCCAATAGGAGCAATTAGGAATACTGGAAACCAATGGTTACATATCAGATAAAAGAAGTACTCACATTGTAAAACCTGGACGTATGTAACTCACACTCACCCAGGGTCCTTGCAGTGTTCTGCAGCCAGAACTCTCCTACAGACCGCCCAATTTCCTCAGCATGGCCCTCCCCAGAGCCTCCAATCAAATCCAAGGCTCCCCTAGCCTGCTTCCCATATGGGAGATCAAAGGGAGCAAAAGCCAGTAGATTCTTGGGGAATACTTCTGTCCGCACTGAGCAAATAATGAAGAAAAACATCCCAATCAGTCTCAAGCCAGAGGACATATGTTCTTATCATAGCTTTTAAAAGTTCCATTAAATCTTTCTGCAAACCCATTTGTTTCTGGGTTATAGGGAGCAGCATTTATATGCTTTGCTCCACATCATTCCCGTGGCTTTTGAAAGACTACAGACATGGAATTTGCACTACAGTCTGTCAAGATTTCTGTGAGAAAAACTAATCTGTAAAAATGGCAAATAAAGCCGGAGCCACTGGAAAATGTATTCCAGAGCTTATTTAACCTGAGAGTTCCTTTTTTCTGAATATCATTGTTGCTAGGCAGATTTAGCACTCCCCATCCAGAAGCTTCTGGAATTGGGTGTGGTAGTTTTGAGTCTGCTCCATGTCAAGGTTCCTCCCCCACTCTGAACTCTAGGGTAGAGATGTGGAAATATAAAGGGAAGGGTAAACCCCTTCAAAATCCCTCCTGGCCAGAGGAAAAATCCTCTCACCTGTAAAGGGTTAAGAAGCTAAAGGTAACCTCGCTGGCACCTGACCAAAATGACCAATGAGGAGACAAGATACTTTCAAAAGTTGGGAGGAGAGAGAGAAACAAAGGGTCTGTGTCTGTTGGTACGCTTCTTTTGCCGCGGATAGACCAGGAATGGAGTCTTAGAACTTTTAGTACGTAATCTAGCTAGGTATGCATTAGATTATGATTTCTTTAAATGGCTGAGAAAAGTACTGTGCTGAATAGAATGACTATTCCTGTCTGTGTGTCTTTTTTGTAACTTAAGGTTTTGCCAAGAGGGATTCTCTATGTTTTGAATCTGATTACCCTGTAAGGTATCTACCATCCTGATTTTACAGAGGTGATTCCTTTACTTCTATTAAAAGTCTTCTTGTAAGAAAACAGAATGCTTTTTCATTATTCTCAGATCCAAGGGTTTGGGTCTGTGGTCACCTGTGCAAATTCGTGAGGATTTTTACCAAACCTTTCCCAGGAAGTGGGGTGCAAGGCTTGGGAGGATTTGGACGGGGTGGGGGGAAAGACGTGTCCAAACTGCGTTTCCCAGTAAACCCAGTTAGAGTTTGGTGGTGGCAGTGGATATTCCAAGGACAAAGGATAAAATTAATTTGTACCTTGGGGAAGTTTTAACCTAAGCTGGTAAAAGTAAGCTTAGGAAGTTTTCATGCAGGTCCCCACATCTGTACCCAAGAGTTCAGAGTGGGGGAGGAACCTTGACATGAACCTGCATGAAAACCTCCTCAGCTTACTTTCACCAGCTTAGGTTAAAACTTCCCCAAGGTACAAATTAATTTTATGCTTTGCCCCTGGATCCACTGCCACCACCAAACTTTAACTGGGTTTACTGGGAAACGTAGTTTGGACATGTCTTTCCTCCCCCACAAATCCTCCCAAGCCTTGCACCCCACTTCCTGGGGAAGGTTTGGTAAAAATCCTCACCAATTTGCATAGGTGACCACAGACCCAAACCCGTGGATCTGAGAACAATGAAAAAGCATTCTGTTTTCTTACAAGAAGATTTTTAATAGAAGTAAAGGAATCACCTCTGTAAAATCAGGATGGTAGATACGTTACAGGGTAATTAGATTCAAAACATAGAGAATCCCTCTCGGTAAAACCTTACGTTACAAAAAAGACACACAGACAGGAATAGTCATTCTATTCAGCACAGTACTTTTCTCAGCCATTTAAAGAAATCATAATCTAATACATACCTAGCTAGATTACTTACTAAAAGTTCTAAGACTCCATTCCGGTTCTAGCCCCGGCAAAAGCAGCATACAGACAGACACAGACTCTTTGTTTCTCTCCCTCCTCCCAGCTTTTGAAAGTATCTTGTCCCCTCATTGGTCATTTTGGTCAGGTGCCAGCGAGGTTACCTTTAGCTTCTTAACCCTTTACAGGTGAGAGGATTTTTCTTCTGGCCAGGAGGGATTTTAAAGGGGTTTACCCTTCCCTTTATATTTATGACAGGTTCCCTGTTGCTGGGGTCAGAGTCCATGAGGGAAGTGGTGAGAGCAGCTGCTTTGTGCCTGTCCCTGGGCTCTGTGCAGACTGGGAGAAGCTGGGCCACAGAAGCAGGAAGCAGCCTGTTTGCCTGAACTCTGAAGTATTTTCTCGCAGGTGAGTGATATTGTTACAATCCTCCAGCAGGGAAGCCTGGGGAATGTTAATTACAGGGGAAATTGGGAGGGAAGACTAATTTCTTTTCTTTTAATGGTGCACTTTGTATTTTTTTGATTTTAGCCAAACTCTTTTAAGTACATTGTCTCAACGAGTGTGAGTCACCAACTTTTCTGGTAACGTAATCGTGGGGAAGAGTCATTTACGTGTTGCTCTTCTCAGTAAGAGAGTTGGGTTTTGAAAATCAATATACATCATGGGGTGGTTGGTTAACTAATTCTCTGACTGGCTAAGTGTGATTTCCGCAGAGGAGGAGGAAGAGTCTGCACAGATTCCAACTGAAGATTCCTGCAGGAAAGTGGAGGGAAGATGTTGCTTTTGACTCGGCAGACTGTCTAGATTTAGTGATCAGAGACTTTACCTGAGACTCCAGTAAACTCAAGCTTAGCTTTCAGTTCTGCTGTGACACTTGTAAGCCAAGTGCCAACTCTGGTAAGCCAAGTGCCAGTTGAGAAATGACAAACTCTCAGCTGGAAGCCAGGCCAAATCACTTCTTTGCAAGAATAAAGGAAACTGATTGTTGAATGGATAAGAATCTATTTGGTGTTGAAATGTCCTGACAACTAATGGGATGGTGCATTCATTGATTTCACCTATCTGTACCCAGTTAGAATGTAATAGCAAACATTTACATTGTGTATACCCCTGTAACTACATAACCCATCCAATGAGAAAGAAGCCTTGTGTCATACAAATGAAGAAATTAAAGAGGAAGGTGTGAATTCTTCTGCATTTGAAGGCAAGTGGCCGTTGAGTGTTTTCATCAAAGACCTGACATGCATTCTTCTCTCTCTGCCATCAGAGAAAGAGCCCACATAGGTTGTGACTCTGTCAGCTTCTTTTCTGTGAAAAGAAACTATAAGTATGGACACAAGGAAAAATGCTTCATCTCTGGACAGGTTGGATTCTGACAGGCAGAATAACCGAATGAGAAGAAGAGTTACTCTGGGTAGCCCTAAAAGACTTTTGGGAAACTGCCAGTTTCCCATATCTCCGCTACCTTTAGCAATTATAGACTGTGACTAACCTGTACATATATTTTTATCTGCTTTAACATCTCAATAACTCCCCTTCCTTTTTCTTAGCTAATAAATTTGAGTTAGAATTTACTGTAGACTTGACTCTCAGTGTCGTCTTTGGTGGGAGACCTGGGATGCAAATTGACCAGGGTGAGCGTGGGACTGGTTGTAACGTGAGTATTTTGTGATTTTTCCTGGAAGTCACCACCATTTATCACACAGGCCAGCTTGCCTGGCAGCCACGATAGATTGGAGTCTCTAAGGGGACTGTCTGTAACTCCATTATAAAACTACCGTAGTACTTTGGGAGTTCACACTTGGTACTGGGTTGGTGAAATCTAATTATAGAACATACCACTAGCTAGCGTCTCCGCCCTGCATTTTGACACTCTGCCCTGAGGACACCACGAATGGTCATGAGTCTCTCCAGACAGCATCTCATGTGCATTCAATTTTTTTCCAAAGTGAAGTACTGTGCAGTTGTCTTTACCTTTCTCCTTTTCCCTCTCTTTAATAAGCATCTCTTTGACAATACAGCTGTGAGCTCATGACCAGCAAGACAGCTTAAAGTAGTACCCGAAAGAAAACTCTGGCTGGTATAAGTAATTGGTGTTTTAGCGATAGCAAAATCTGTATTAATGTAAACCATCCATGGACCCAGTTCTATTCATATATTACCAGCAGAGGTATGTTTAGGCAGGGGTTCTCACAACAACATTTTCGGTCATCTCAGAGTGCAAACACTCATTCTTAGAATCACAGAATATCAGGGTTGGAAGGGACCTCAGGAGGTCCTCTAGTCCAACCCCCTGCTCAAAGCAGGATCAATCCCTAACTAAATCATCCCAGCCAGGGGTTTGTCAAGCCTGATCTTGCAAATTTCAAAGGAAGGGGATTCCACCACCTCCCTAGGTAACGCATTCCAGTGCTTCACCGCCCTCCTAGTGAAAAAGTTTTTCCTAATATCCAACCTAGACCTCCCCCACTGCAACTTGAGACCATTACTCCTTGTTCTGTCATCTGCTACCACTGAGAACAGTCTAGATCCATCCTCTTGGGAACCCCCCTTCAGGTAGTTGAAGGCTGCTATCAAATCCCCCCTCACTCTTCTCTTCTGCAGACTAAACAAGACCAATTCCCTCCGCCTCACCTTATCAGTCATGTGCCCCAGCCCCCTCAGCATTTTTGTTGCTCTTCGCTGGACTTTCCAATTCCAATTTCTCCACATAATTTATATGGGGGGGGGGGCAAAACTGGACACAATACTGCAGATGTGGCCTCACCAGTGCGGAAGAGAGGGGAATGATCACTTCCCTCGATCTGCTGGCAATGCTCCTACTAATGCAGCCCAATAGGCACTTAGCTTTCTTGGCAACAAGGGCACACTGTTGACTCATATCCAGCTTCTCGTCCACTGTAATCCCCAGGTCATTTTCTGCAGAACTGCTGCTTAGCCAGTCAGTCCCCAGCCTCTTGTGGTGCATGGGATTCTTCTGTCCTAAGTGCAGAAGTCTGCACTTGTCCTTCTTGAACCTCATCAGATTACTTTTGTCCCAATCCTCCAATTTGTCTTGGTCACTCTCAACCCTATCCCTACCCTCCAGCATATCTACCTCTCCCCCAGCTTAGTGTCATTTGCAAACCTGCTGAGGGTGCAATCCTCCCATCATCCAGATCATTCATAAAGATGTTGAACAAAACTGGTCCCAAGACTGTCCCTGAGGCACTCTGCTTGATACTGGTTGCCAGCTAGACATCCAGACATTGATCAGTACCCGTAACAATCTAGCCAGCTTTCTATCCACCTTATAGTCCATTCATCCAATCTATGACCGGTCTGGAGTTCCCCACATTCTCCTTCTTCCCCTTTTTAAAGATGTGCACTATATTTGCCTTTCTCCAGTGATCCGGGACCTCCCCCGATCGCTGTGACTTTTCAAAGATAATGGCCAATGGCTCTGCAATCACATCCACCAACTCCCTCAGCATCCTCAGACGCTTAGATCTGGACCCATGGACTTGTGCATGGCCAGCTTTTCTAAATAATCCTTAACCTGTTCTTTTACCACTGAGGTCTGCTCACCTCCTCCCCACACTGTGCTGCCCAGGACAGCAGTTTGGGAGCTGACCTTGTCTGGGACGACCAAGGCAAAAAAAGCATCGAGTACTTCAGCTTTTTCCACATCATCTCTCACTTGGTTGCCTCCCTCATTCATGAAGGCTCCCACACTTTCCCTGACCTTCTCCTTTTTGACAGGTTTCAGAGTAACAGCCGTATTAGTCTGTATTCGCAAAAAGAAAAGGAGTACTTGTGGCACCTTAGAGACTAACCAATTTATTTGAGCATGAGCTGTAGCTCACGAAAGCTCATGCTCAAATAAATTGGTTAGTCTCTAAGGTGCCACAAGTACTCCTTTTCTTCTCCTTTTTGCTACCTACAGAAACCATCTTGTTACCCTACACATCCCTTCACAACTCCAGTCGTGTTTTCCCCTTCCTGATTACACCCCTGGATGCTCTAGCAATATTTTTAGACTCCTCCCTACTCATCTGTCCAAGTTTCCATTTCTAGTAAGATTCCTTTTTGTGTTTAAGCTCACTGAAGATTTCTCTGTTTAGACAAGTTGGTCACCTGCCATATTTGCTAATCTTTCTGCTCTTCGGGGTGGTTTGTTCCTGCACCCTCAATAAGGCTTCTTTCACATAAATGTCATCGGACCTGGGGGTTGGAAGGCACTGCAAGGCTCATCTGGTCGAACCCCCTGCCAAGATGCAGGACACCTCTTATCAGCTGTCACAACATAGCTTCCGCCATACTGCTATAATCCTTCACCTTGAAAGGAGCATAATTGCAATTCACTTGGCAGGATTCAGCAGGAGAAATGATCAGGTAGAAGCCAACCAGAATATTGTACCAGGGAGCAAACAAAAATCCATACTCTTCTTAGAAACCTAAAATCACAATGCAAAAGGCAAACCCCAGAAATCTTACAACCTAGCCCCGCCAAATGCCTGTGTCCATCATAAAAAGGCTAGAGAAAGGGTGGCTTCTGCTTATACAGAGTCAGATGCTCTGCTGGTAATTTCATTGCTCGATAAACCACCTCAGCAGTAAATTCATTCTTTGTTTACTCTTGAGTCCCGTTTGTTCTCTGATGTGTCATTGAGAGAGGTGGCTGCTATTCTAGCCAGAGTCTCACTGGGGGGCGACGGAAAACCAACCACCACTATTAGTTTTTTATAGTCAGAAAAGCAATTTTATGTCTTTCTGAATATGTTTCATGCCATAAAGTCACTGCACTATCCATATTTCTATTATGACTGTTCTGAGCCCATTGTTTTTTTCAGTACCTATGAATGAGTTTACTTAAAGGTTATACAGGAGGACACTATGGGGATGTTAGAGGTTTGGGTGAAAGTTAAGGTGGCACCTCAAAGAATCAGACAGTAGTTTTTATTGTCTATGTACTGTACCAATACACAAAAATAAATACATTATCATTAAGGCTAAGATTATGTCTCAGAGACCACGGAATCTGTGACTTCCACAGACGTCTGGGACATTTTCCACTTCAGCCCAAAGGTGGTAGGGCCGGAGTTCTCAGCTGCCGTGGGTAGCAAGGGGACCTCGCAGCTCCAGGTTGTGGGACCCGGAACTTCTACCGTGGCCAGCAGGGGACCCTCCAAGAATCTACTGGCTTTGCCCCCTTTGATCTCCTGTATGGGAAGCAGGCTAGGGGAGCCTTGGATTTGATTGGAGGCTCTGGGGAGGGCCGTGCTGAGGAAAGAGGGTGGCCTGTAGGAAAGTCTGTCACCTGATTTAAGGAGAATTTACAGGTAATAAGGAATGGAGAGTGACGGACCCTTGGAAAAAGGCAGGGAACTCAGCACGTTTGGTGTGATGGGTGTACTGGAGAAAGGTTGTTGGACACGGCTGATTTGGCGTTAGTGCTGACCCCAGTGAGGGAAAACAAAAGGAAGGATTATAGAAAGGACCGTTTGAGGGGATTGAAGGGGTGAATGCCGTCACACATGACGTAAAGAAGCCCAGCAGCAGAGGAAAAGTGCAAACCATGCATATGAATAGATTAAAACTAATTCTGAAAGGGAGAGGGCAGTCAATTGAATTTGTTGTGCTGGTGAAGAAACCTTGGATTTGGTCAGGGAGAGCAGGGCAGAGAATCCCCTAGAAAGCACTGAGTTGAGGGCGGGTTAAAATCCACGCCGAAAGCAGGAAACGCTGGCCCTTTCAAAGCACCGCCAAGAGGTATTTTCCTCACCAGGTTGAAATGCCAAGATTACACCCTCCATGCAAAGCTACAGGGGAAAAAAGGTACCAGAGGGATGCCCTGGAGCACAGCGCTGCAGAACTATGATATGGAAATTGTCCATATTAAAGGCAAAGAGAATGTGGTGGCAGATGCAGTGTCCGGGCAGGAGGGTTCCAAGCTGACGCATACGGATTAGCCAGTGGAAGAGTCCACAGAGTCAGAGTAAAGGGTGAGGTGCGAGCCAGGACCCAGAGGAGGCACAGAGTTGCCGGCGTTTTACAGGGATACCCTTGGTCGGACGCTTACAGGTTAAGTTTACAAAGGGTGGCATGGGAGGGCTCTTCCCAGAGCCCAGAGCCTGCTGGCCATCACAATCGTTGAAAAGCATTTGGACAGATTTTGTTTAATTGTCTGATAATTACACAGATAATGATGTATCTGTACTGGAAGACATGTGCTTAAGGTCTGGGAATTAAGGCAGGTCGTGCAATGGGATGAACTTGCTCCTGTCAGTCAGGAGGGAAGAGAACTGCCTCTGTCGCTCTCAAGCTGGTTTTGTGTGTATTGGGTACTGTCCGCTTCACAAAGGAGTCCTGTCCGTAGATGGAGCCGGTTGAGTTTACACCTCTCACTAGGTTGAGTTAACATTACTTTGTTAAAACAGGTAAGACAAGGGGTAACTCCACTCCAGTACGGAAACCCAACAAAATGCTGTAAACTACTTCAAAGGCTGAATTCTCCTATCGCTCCAGGGCTTCAAAAAGTCACCTCTGGAGAAGGGCCTGATGCTGCTAGCTCTTCAGGGATGAATTGTGTCTAGGGTATTTTTTAAAGAAGGAGGGAGGAACAAGGAGAACCAGAAGACGGATATTATGATGCATTAGCGTTTTTAATGCGAGTGACATTTGCAATACACAGGTACAGGAAAAATACAAGAGCAGAAAGAACGTAATTTCAGTTTTTCAAGAAAGGCTGCAACCGATCACCCACCTCAATGGGACATTCTTCACACAAGATGTGCTTTTTTGTTCTTGCAGCTGCAGAGGTGGACAAACAAGTCCCCTTTCCAACCAATTTCAATTACTTTTATTCCCTCAGTCAGTGGGAAGTGAGACAATGCAATACAGAAGGAGAGGACTGCTCAACTTCTCAATTATATGTCTGCCTAAGAGAAGGTCCAAGTGAGAGGCTAAAGATACGTACTGATGGAAAGGATAGAACAGACGGGGTCTAATTCTCCTTCACAGCAAGGTCTCTTTTTCCCAGGCTCAAGGGACTTCAAATGATAATAAATGTGACTGATGCCTATTTTAAGGCCCCTATTTTCCTTAAACTGCGGAATTAGTGTAAACAGCCTGTGTGTTATTCAGAATGAGTCCACAGATGAAAGCGAGAATCAGCACTTGTCTGGCAAAGCCTTGGCAGAAAGAGTCATAAAGCGTAACATTACAAAAGGAGCAGGGCTATCAGACCATGGTGCTGAGCACACACAGCTCCCACTGAGCTCAACTGGAGCCAAGTTTGCACAGCACTTCTGAAAGCCATGCCCAAAAGGTCAGGGGTGAATCTGTTTCTTGCTGTTCAATTCCTGGTTCTTCCTTCATCCACGGATCTTCCTGCTGGATTTAGCATGGCCCACAGCTTCCACTGAGGTACCTATGGCGAGATATCCCGGAACCACATATTCCCCCGGAACCATAACCACCCAGGGAACCGCCGAATCCCCCATAACCACCATATCCCCCTAAAACAGACAATCCTCCATAATGGCCTCCAGAGCCGTACAATCCCCCAAAACCGAATGAGCCCCCTAAACCGGCTCCGACCACAGGTGCTCCTATGGCTCCCACTCCAGTGTGCTGAGGGAAAGTGCTGAGAATCGGTCCCGGGAGGGTCACGACAACCGGTGAGGGTCTGATCAGCACTTCGGAGTCAGGGCACTGCCGAACGCACGGCACGTTGTAGCTGCCACTGACTGGACTAGGCCGGGCCACCCCGCATTCTGGATTGCACAGGCTGGAGAAACTCATCTTTCAGGGATGGAGGTAAACCTGAAAGACACACCAGGGACTAGAGTAAAGAGAAGGTACAAGGGCTGGTGGAAGAAAGGCTTTGAAGCTTTTGTGGCCCATGAGAGAAAGGAAAAGTGGACTAAGTCCTTGTCTTCATGGCCATGTATTTCTTCCTAGATCCTCTTTCTACACCTCTTGTTCACTCTCATGAAACTTCCCTCCCAATTGGCCCCTTCAAGCCCTCTCAATGGCGTTGTCTGAAAAACACTGACTAGAAGAAGGCTCACGATTTCTGTGCTGGGCCCCTGGGATTCTGTGTCCATTTTAGACATTACTCAAAGAGAACAGGTCTGGGATCACGGTAATCTCTTCCTGTCGTTTGATGATTTAACTTCTGCATGCAAACCACTGAATTCTGGTACCACAGTAAAAAGAAAAGGAGTACTTGTGCTTCCTTAGAGACTGACAAATTGATTTGAGCATAAGCTTTCGTAAGCTACAGCTCACTTCATCGGATGTAGCTCACGAAAGCTTATGCTCAAATCAATTGGTTAGTCTCTAAGGTGCCACAAGTCCTCCGTTTCTTTTTGCGAATACAGACTAACACGGCTGCTACTCTGAAACCTGGTATCACAGTGTAGATCTCTGATTTCCCAAAGCTCGTGAGTCAACAATACTTGCTGATGAATAAAGAGAAAACTTTAGTTTTCTCCAAACAAATCACGAAGGACAAGCTCCTCAGCTGGGCTTTAGGTCCACTGACTTTCATGGAGCGACACTAAATTACATCATCTGAGGAGGAGCACTTTCAATGGGAATTTCTCCTGAGAAGAACTCAAGAATTGCTACACTGCATCTCACCACTTGTCAGATTAATCCATTCTCCTGTTTCCAAGAGAGAGGAGTAACAGCTGCTTGAGAAGAAAGTAAAAGACCACTGCATTGGTCCTTTCTGGACTAACCTGGGAAAGTTGCTTCCTAATCCACCAAAGTGAAAAATGGCCAAATGACTTTCTAATGTTACAGCTCTAGAGTTCAAATCGATTGAGTTGAATTGGACTTACCCAGCTCACTGAGGAGATGAAGTCCGCAGAAGATTTTAAAAAATCCCTGAATGGTGAGTGCTTTTATACAGTTCCTAGGACTGCCTGGAGGATCTGCGATGCCATTTCTGGAGGCAGTTCTAATTAGTTACCAAACAAACTTAATTGCCATGCAAAATCCTCCTTGGATGCAGCTGTTTGCCTCTGGGATTTTGATTATTAGGTTATTCTGAGCCTGAGAGGGCGTGACATGCACATTGCACTCTTCATCTTTCTTTCATCTTCAAATAGTACGGGTCAACTGCGTTCCTCATGCCATTCCATTTACTTCAGTGGTGCTACAATGAGAATGAATGTCCGGGTGACTCTGAGCAGCATCTGTATCAGAAGTGGCAGATTTCAGAGGGGTAGCCGTGTTAGTCTGCATCAGCAAAACAATGAGGAGTCCTTGTGGCACCTTAGAGACTAATATGTCTCTAAGGTGTCGTCTCTAAGTTGCCACAAGTAGCACAAGTGGGTGTCATGAAAGGAATCCAGTTTGTTCCTTTCAATCCATGCTGGTCGTGGTTAGGGACATCGGGCAGTTCATTCTCACCCTGTCAGAAAGGAGGGAGCCATTTTTCTGCATTCTCACCACCCGCATTCCCAATGGGTCAGACCCAATTCCCTTCGAAATTCATGGGAAACTTTCCATTGCCTCCAGCAGTGTTTTTTGTCAGGACCTTACATCTGAAATTCACCCTTTGGTTGGGGGATTGTACGATGCAATGAACAACTGTAGTCCAATATTAAACGTTCAAACATGGGCCTTTGTGATGGCCATCTTCCCAGGGGTGAATCTTACCCTCTGGTGAGTCAAGCTTCACCTAACATTGGACCTGTACTTGGGTCACCAATGCCCTCTCAAAGTGCTGCCTAGATCTGGTTTGCTGATGGGTCAAGGGGAGGGATGGCGGAAAGAGGAAGGAAGCAGTGCTCTTTTATCTCAGGATCTCTCCATCCAGGAGCAGCCAAGAAAAGGACGTCGTGTGAGACAGCACTGCTGACGGAGCCCAGCAATGAGCGGAGGAGAGAGGAAAATCACACATTCTTGAGGAAGGAGGAGATGGTTGTGGGATGGGATTTGACATTAACTTTGACCAGCCATAGGGCATGCTGCACAAAACATTCTTGCCAGAACCAGCATGCTGTGTAAAGTGTAATAGATTTCTGCATGGGTGGGTTCCATAGCCGGGGAATGAGGCGGAGGAGTCCCCTGTTTTCCCTATTTTTTCACAGTTCTTTTTAGTAAAAGTCAGAGACAGGTCACTGGCTTCCATGACTCTTTGTTCATTGCCCTTGATCCTTGACCTCTCCCTGAGTTTTACTAAAATTAACCATGACCAAATCTTAACCTTAATTATCCTTAGTCTAGAATATCCTAACTCAAATCATCTGAAAAAAAATTAAAACAGTAGGAGGCACAAATATGCTTGCTCAGCCAGAGCCCTAAAATGCCCAGTTCTCGCTCTGGCCACAGGCTGAATTTTAAAGTTGTTCCCTTTTACACTGTGTTACCAGACAAGGCTAGTAACATGTAACTTGTTCCAAGATGTTTGCATCCTTGGATCGAAGCATCAAGAATCAAGAGCTGGCTAATGTTGTGATCCACTTTCACTGTCCTTATTCATGAGAATGATACTTCTCCATACGAATTAGAAGTCTGTCCATTTCTATCATTTCCATGACTGTGGTGTAAGGGACTGCGGAAGACTTTGTTATGGCCTAGCTAGGGAACTTCCGCTTTCTCGAGGCCGCCCGGTCACTGTAGGACATGGAGAACCAACTGTGACCGTTTTTTGGCCGGTTTTGTCTGCCTTGCATGGTCAGTTGCCAGGTAGCGGAAAGCCCCCTTAGGAAAGTACCTAATTTTATATTCATGAGCTGTTTCTGTGTACTGCGTATTATGGCTCACTGGTTGCCCCTTCGTCGGACTCCGTCCTAGGCAAAGCTCCGGTGTGATGGGTTCTCCGCCTCCGTGACAGCAACGTTTGGAAGTCCCCGTTGCGGGTGTGTCACTAATCTTCAATAAAGCCAATAACTCGCTGCTTAGCTGCGTGTGGGTCTCCTTTTCCAGAGTACCTCTGATGGCCTGCGGTGCTTCGATTACCTTGGCCGAGAACATTTGGTAGCATTGGAAATCTCAATATATAATTCCAGCCTCAAAAACTAGGTTTAAGACATCGCACCCGTTGGGCTGAAGTCACCAGGTGCACTGAGTGAGCTACTTTCTCTTTCTTTGGAATCACATCTCTCTAATGGGTCAGAGTAACCCATGGTAATGAATTCCTTCAGGTTTGTGAAACAAGGCACAGGGTAGCTGATTTCTCTAACATTGCCTTCTTTAGACATGAGGATAATAATGATCCAAAGGAAGTATAAGTGTGTACATTTCAAGCTGGTTCATGTGTGGTGTAGTAATACAAATCTCTTTCTTGAATTAGAATGGGTAAAATTTTGAGAAAAGAGAATTTAATTCTGCTCAAGTGGAAATACCCACCACGGAGCCAACACCTTCAAAGAAAGGGAGTTAAAGTGCATGGCAAGACTCTAGATGGCTGATCGTTGTTCACACTGAGATGAGAAGATCTTTATCCCCAAAGTTCCCCCCAAAAAACATCAAAACAAAATAAAAAATATCCAGTATGAGCCTCTCCAAGAGTTACTCTCAGGTTAGTGATGTCTTTGGAAGCCATGAATAGTAAGAATCCAGTAGGGTTCAAGAGATAGAGGTTAGTGTTTGGCATGAGTAGTCCCAGCTATTGGGGTTCATTTCTGACTCTGCCAATCACACCCTGTCTGACTGTCACCTGAATGTGCCTCCGTTTCCCCCCATGGCAAACAGGTAGAATTGTAACATGCAGGGTGGATTGTCTGAAGCTTCCTCTGATCTAAGCATTTCAAAGCACTTCACAAAACACACCTCATGTTTTATATGGCCAAAGAGGTGTATTATTAGAATCGTAGTAACTTTTCACTAGGCTTAGATGTTCCAATATTGAAGATTGGCTTCACTTTAAAAATGCATGTCAAGTCTCAGATGTCACTCAAGTCCTCAGTTTATGAGTCCTGGCCTCTGAAATTGGGGCTCTTTGATTTTCATTCAATGAACCTTTGCATTTCCCTTTTGTACATATTTTCAAGTTGACGGGTAGATGCTGAACCAGTGTAAAGGAGGACAGTTCCATCAACTTGAGATTGAAGGAAGGCACTTTAGCCAACCTGGGTTAGAGAAAACCTTTCTGCACCTCTACCCACAGCTGCTGATATCGAATATACAGTGTAATCAATGGGAACCGTCAGCCATTGCAGCTCCTTCCAATAAGTATGCAAGAGAACTGGGTCTTGTGAGAGACTTCAGCTAATTAAGAAAAGAAAAAAGCACAAGACAGACAGAGTTAAAGAGAACTTCTTTTATGGCCATGGCTATTGCTGTGGGATTAATTGCAAGTCTGACCAATCTAGGGCATTCTGCAAGCCTCTTCTCCAACAAAAAGAAAAGGAGTACTTGTGGCACCTTAGAGACTAACCAATTTATTTGAGCATAAGCTTTCGTGAGCTACAGCTCACTTCATCGGATGCATTCTGTGGAAAGTGTAGAAGATCTTTTTATACACACAAAGCATGAAAAAATACCTCCCCCCACCCCACTCTCCTGCTGGTAAGAGCTTATCTAAAGTGATCACTCTCCTTACAATGTGTATGATAATCAAGTTGGGCCATTTCCAGCACAAATCCAGGTTTTCTCCCCCCCTCCCCCACAGATATGATCATCTTTTTATATGTTTGTATCGCCTTTGTATTATGAGTTATGGATACGTATGTATGTCTCTATTTCAAATTTGGGCTAATTTTCTGGGTGACACTCCCAGACAGTTTGGCATCAGCACTGCCTAGCCTGCTGGATGCCCATGTGCTCGGCAGCTTGTGTTTGAAACAAAGGAAGCACAGGCCGCATAGCAAAAGACTATAATAGGCAGCTGCATCTTCTCCATTTTGTCCTCAATCCATGCAGCCTCCTCAGGGGCTCTGGGCAGTGCCTCTGGGTACATGTGGGGCCAGTGTGCACAGCACCAGAGGCAGCTCTTGTCAGTGGAGGTGGCTGCGACCTTTGGTCATTAGGTGTTCTCCTAGTCATCTGCCCTGCTGGCCCCTGGCTGCGGAACGGGGAGCCTGGGACTCTGCAGGTGATCAGTTGGTTCCTGGGGCGGGCTCTCGCTGAAGAGCTGGAGGAGGAAGGGACAGAGAGACAGTTTTGTCGGAGCAGCCATGAGGAAGAGTGCTGGTGCAAGGGCTGGAGGAACCAAGTAGGGGCCAAGCTCTTCTCGACGTGCTGCTCACAAACCGGGAAGAATTAGTGGGGGAAGCAAAAGTGGATGGGAACCCGGGAGGCAGTGACCATGAGATGGTAGAGTTCAGGATCCTAAAACAAGGAAGAAAGGAGAGCAGCAGAATACGGACCCTGAACTTAAGAAAAACAGACTTTGACTCCCTCAGGGAACTGATGGGCAGGATCCCCTGGGAGAATAACGTGAGGGGGAAAGGAGTCCAGGAGAGCTGGCTGTATTTTCAAGAATCCTTACTGAGGTTACAAGGACAAAGTGTTGATCCTGCTTTGAGCATGGGGTTGGACGAGATGACCTCCTGAGGTCTTTTCCAACCCTAATCTTCTATAATTCGATGACTCTATGATTCTGGAGAGGCCAGGCCCCTCCCACCAAAGTGTGGAGACAGAAGTAGGTACCTGGCTGGGGTGATTGTGAAATGGGATCGTGCTGTGCTTCAGTGTGTGCCAATGCCCTGGTCACGGTGGCGAGAGGGGCACAGAGAAGGGTGTGAGGAACAGACTGGCTGGGTCACAGCCCTAAATGCGACAAGCACAGGTCACAATGGACATGCATCTTTGCCAGTGGATACCCCACCAGCAGCCCCAATGCAGCTCTGCACCCACTGGTCTCTTCACCTGGACAGTCAATGGCCTGTATTTTTAGCTGACTTGGCACAAGTAAAAATTGTCCTGAGCCCAAAATTAGAGGCCTTTGAAAAGAGAAGCCCGGGTGTGGCCAGCATCGTGGGCCAGGCCGTTCTGCAGGTGTTGGCTCCCAGGCGTGTGACTGTACCTTGCTGGCCAGGTAATGGAGCGTGATACCAGTGAGTCGCAGGGAGGCTCCTTACCCTGTTCTCTGGAACAAGGATTGAATCAGGCTGGGGCAGGAAGAAGGAAGGGCAGGGCCCAGTCACAGGATCACACAGCTAAAGGAGGGAGCTGGGTGTGTTTTACCCCTGCTGAGTGCTGACCAAAACATTCCCTGTGACAGGCTTTGCCCTTGGGCACCCTCTAGCAGCCCCTCACCCCTGAGCTCAACCCTGCCTCCTCCCTCATCCTCCTTGGCCCCCTTCTGTCCCTGCCTCCAGAAGTGTGATCCCCATGCCCCCATGCAGTCAGTTACCACCCCCAGCTCATACCCTGCCCATTCCCACCAATTTGTCCCCATTAACCATTTTAATTGCCAGCCAGCACTGCAGCGTCAGCAGGTGTTACTGAGCAATGAGCACGCTCACTAGGAGCCAAGCAGCACTCAGCACCCGGCCTGCCAGCCGCCCCGTTAGCATCCTAGTGCCAGGGAGCCTGCAAATGCTTGGGGCCCTGGGCCTGCGATCCTGTAGGCACAGGGGGCTTGGAGCCCCCTGGCTCCATCCGGAGGCTGTTGGGTCTGATGTGGTGGCGGGGGACAATACGCTTGCCCCATTTCTGCACCCCAGTAGCTCTACGCCCTCGGCGGCTGACCCATTCGCCCCTCCCTAGTTACCGCCCTGCCTGTGGTAGGGTTGTATTTCTGTTCCTGCAACCGATCCCGTGTGACCTTCTTCTCAACGTGTCTCTGTTTCTAGGCCGATCAAACAGAGAGAGTCAGGGTGTGAAGGCTGGAAGTTCTTCAGCGACCTCAGGACTCCAGAGTTCAAAGCCCCTCACAAACACTCGCTGGTGTTTCACACACGCAAAGGGTTCTAGTCTTAGAATATTAATAAATGGTTGTTGGGATTAGACACCTCTGCACTGAGTAACACAGTCACTTTAAACAAAATGGAGGCCAAGCTCTCATGGCGTTCTGTTAACGACGTCATAACTGAAAGCCACAGAGTCTGGGGCTGTTTCATTTTCATTCAAATGTAGTTTTGCATTTGGTATTTTTAAAACATTTTAATTGAAAAATGAAGGTGCCCCCTTGGTATCAATCAGCACAGTTGCTTCAATTCCACCGAGTTTCAGGGCCTCATCATCAAAGGAAGACTCCTCCGCCTCATTCCCCGGCTATGGAACCCACCCATGCAGAAATCTGTTACACTTTACACAGCATGCTGGTTCTGGCAGGAATGTTTTGTGTAGCATGCCCTATGGCTGGTCAAAGTTAATGTCAAATCCCATCCCACAACCATCTCCTCCTTCCTCAAGAATGTGTGATTTTCCTCTCTCCTCCGTTCATTGCGGGGCTCCGTCAGCTGTGCTGTTTCACCAGACGTCGTTTTCTTGGCTGCTCCTGGATGGAGAGATCCTGAGATAAAAGAGCACTGCTTCCTTCCTCTTTCCGCCATCCCTCCCCTTGACCCATCAGCAAACCAGATCTAGGCAGCCCTTTGACAGGGCATTGGTGACCCAAGTACAGGTTCAATGTTAGGTGAAGTTTGACTCACCAGAGGGTAAGATTCACCCCTGGGCAGACGGCCATCACAAGGCCCATGTTTGAACGTTTAATATTGGACTACAGTTGTTCATTGGCATCATACAATCCACCAACCAAAGGTGAATTTCAGATGTAAGGTCCTGACAAGAAACACGCTGGAGGCAATGGAAAGTTTCCCATGAATTTCGAAGGGAATTGGGTCTGACCCATTGGGAATGCAGGTGGTGAGAATGCAGAAAAATGGCTCCCTCCTTTCTGACAGGGTGAGAATGAACTGCCCGATGTCCCTAACCACGACCAGCATGGATTGAAAGGAACAAACTGGATTCCTTTCTTGACACCCACTTGTGCTACTTGTGGCAACTTAGAGATGACACCTTAGAGACAAATTAGTCTCTAAGGTGCCACAAGGACTCCTCGTTGTTTTCTTGATGCAGATTAACACGGCTACCCCTCTGAAATCTTCACTTCGGATACTGATGCTGCTCAGAGTCACCTTGAGATTCATTCTCTTTGTTGCACCATTGAAGTCAATGGAATGGCACGAGGAACACAGTGGACCCGTACCATTTGAAGATGAAAGAAAGATGAAGAGTGCAATCTGCATGTCACGCCCTCTCAGGCTCAGAATAACCTAATAATCACAATCCCAGAGGAAAACAGCTGCATCCCAAGGAGGATTTTGCAAGGCAATGAAGCTTGTTTGGAAACTAATTAGAACCGCCTCCACAAATGGCATCGCAGATCCTCCAGGCAGTCCTAGGAACTGTATAAAGGCACTCACCACTCAGGGATTTTCTAAAATCTTCTGCGGACTTCATCTCCTCAGTGAACTGGGTAAGTCCAATTCAACTCAATTGATTTGAACTCTAGAGATGTAACTTGAGAAAGTCATTTAGCCATTATTCACTTTGGTGGATTAGGAAGCAACTTTCCCAGGTTAGTATTGAAAGGACCAATTCAGTGGTCTTTTACTTTCTTCTCAAGGAGCTATTACTCCTCTCTCTTGAAGACAGGAGAATGGATTAAGCTGACAAGTGGTGAGATCCAGTGTAGCAATTCCTGAGTTCTTCTCAGGAGAAATTCCCACTGAAGGTGCTTCTCCTCAGATGATATAATTTAGTGTCGCTCCATGAAAGTCAGTGGACCTGAAGCCCAGCTGAGGAGCTTGTCCCTCGTGATTTGTTTGGAGAAAAGTAAAGTTTTCTTTTTATTCATCAGCAAGTATTATTGACTCACAAGCTTTGGGAAATCAGAGATCTACACTGTGATACCAGGTTTCAGAGTAGCAGCCGTGTTAGTCTGTATTTGCAAAAAGAAACGAAGTACTTGTGGCACCTTAGAGACTAACCAATTGATTTGAGCATAAGCTTTCGTGAGCTACATCCGATGAAGTGAGCTGTAGCTTACAGAAGCTTATGCTCAAAACAATTTGTCAGTCTCTAAGGTACCACAAGTACTCCCTTTCTTTTAACTGTGGTACCAGAATTCAGTGGTTTGCATGCAGAAGTTAAATCCTCAAACGACAGGAAGCGATTACCGTGATCCCAGCCCTGTTCTCTTTGAGTAATGTCTAAAATGGACACAGAATCCCAGGGGCCCAGCATAGAAATCGTAAGCCTTCTTCTAGTCAGTGTTTTTCAGACAACGCCATTGAGAGGAGTTGAAGAGGCCTATTGGGAGGGAAGTTTCATGAGAGTGGAGAAGAGGTGTAGAAAGAGGATATAGGAAGAAATACATGGCCATGAAGACAAGGACTTAGTCCACTCTTCCTTTCTCTCATGGGCCACAAGAGCTTCAAAGCCTTTCTTCCACCATCCCTTGTACCTTCTCTTTACTCTAGTCCCTGGTGTGTCTTTCAGGTTTACCTCCATCCCTGAAAGATGAGTTTCTCCAGCCTGTGCAATCCAGAATGCGGGGTGGCCCGGCCCAGTCCAGTCAGTGGCAGCTACAACGTGCCGTGCGTTCGTCAGTGCCCTGACTCCGAAGTGCTGATCAGACCCTCACCGGTTGTCGTGACCCTCCCGGGACCAATTCTCAGCACTTTCCCTCAGCACACTGGAGTGGGAGCCATAGGAGCACCTGTGGTCGGAGCCGGTTTCGGGGGCTCATTCGGTTTGGGGGGATTGTACGGCTCTGGAGGCCAGTACGGAGGATTGTCTGGTTTAGGGGGATACGGTGGTTATGGGGGATTCGGCGGTTCCCTGGGCGGTTATGGTTCCGGGGGAATATGTGGTTCCGGGATATCTCGCCATAGGTACCTCAGTGGAAGCTGTGGGCCATGCTAAATCCAGCAGGAAGATCCGTGGATGAAGGAAGAACCAGGAGCTGAACACCAAGAAACAGATTCACCCCTGACCTTTTGGGCATGGCTTTCAGAAGTGCTGTGCAAACTTGGCTCCAGTTGAGCTCAGTGGGAGCTGTGTGTGCTCAGCACCATGGTCTGATAGCCCTGCTGCATTTCTAATGTTACGCTTTATGACTCTTTCTGCCAAGGCTTTGCCAGACAAGTGCTGATTCTCGCTTTCACCTGTGGACTCATTCTGAATAACACACAGGCTGTTTACACTAATTCTGCAGTTTAAGGAAAATAGGGCCCTTAAAACAGGCATCAGTTACATTTATTATCATTTTAAGTCCCTTGAGCAAGGGAAAAAGAGACCTTGCTGTGAAGGAGAATTAGACCCCGTCTGTTCTATCCTTTCCATCAGTACGTATCTTTAGCCTCTCACTTGAACCTTCTCTGAGGCAGAGATATAATTGAGAAGTTGAGTAGTCCTCTCCTTCTGTATTGCATTGTCTCACTTCCCACCGACGGAGGGAATAAAAGTAACTGAAATTGGTTGCAAAGGGGACTTGTTTGTCCACCTCTGCAGCTGCAAGAACAAAAAAGCACATCTTGTGTGAAGAACGTCCTATTGAGGTGGGTGATCGGTTGCAGCCTTATTGAGAAACTGAAATTACGTTCTTTCTGCTCTTGTATTTTTCCTTTACCTGTGTATTGCAAATGTCACTCGCATTAAAAACGCTGATGCATCATAATATCCGTCTTCTAGTTCTCCTTGTTCCTCCCTCCTTCTTTAAACATTGCCCTAGACACAATTCATCCCTGAAGAGCCAGCAGCATCAGGCCCTTCTCCAGAGGTGACTTTTTGAAGCCCTGGAGCGATAGGAGAATTCAGCCTTTGAAGTAGTTTACAGCATTCTGTTGGGTTTCCATACTGGGGTGGAGTTACCCCTTACCTTACCTATTTTAACAAAGTAATGTTAACTCAACCTAGTGAGAGGTGTATATTCAACCGGCTCCGTCTACGGACAGGACTCCTTTGTGAAGCGGACAGTACCCAATACACACAAAACCAGCTTGAGATCGACAGAGGCAGGTCTCTTCCTTCCTGACTGACAGGAGCAAGTTCATCCCATTGCACGACCTGACTTAACTCCCAGACCTTAAGCACATTATTTCCAGTACAGATACATCATTATCTGTGTAATTATCAGACAATTAAACAAAAACTGTCCAAATGCTTTTCAACGATTGTGATGACCAGCGGGCTCTGGGCTCTAGGCAGAGCCCTCCCATGCCACCCTTTGTAAACTTAACCTGTACTCATCCGACCCAGGGTATCCCTGTAAAAGGCCAGCAACTCTGTGCTTCTATGGGTCCTGGCTCGCACCTCACCCTTTACTCTGACTCTGTGGACTCTTCCACTGGCTAATCCGTATGCGTCAGCTTGGAACCCTCCTGCCCGGACACTGCATCTGCCACCACATTCTCTTTGCCTTTAATATGGACAATTTCCATATCATAGTCCTGCAGCGCTGTGCTCTAGGGCATCCCTCTGGTACCTTTTTTCCCCTGTAGCTTTGCATGGAGGGTGTAATCTTGGCAGTTCAACCTGGCGAGGAAAATACCTCTTGGCGGTGCTTTGAAAGGGCCAGCGTTTCCTGCTTTTGTCGTGAATTTTAACCCACCCTCAACTCAGTGCTTTCTAGGGGATTCTCTGCCCTGCTCTCCCTGACCAAATCCAAGGTTTCTTCACCAGCACAACAAATTCAATTGACTGCCCTCTCCCTTTCAGAGGAAGTTTTCATCTATTCAGACGCATAGTTTGCACCGTTCCTCTGCTGCTGGGCTTCCTTACGTCATGTGTGTCAAGGTTCCTCCCCCACTCTGAACTCTAGGGTACAGAGGTGGGGACCTGCATGAAAAACCTCCTAAGCTTATCTTTACCAGCTAAGGTCAAAACTTCCCCAAGGTACAAAGTATTCCACCCGTGGTCCTTGGAATGGCCGCTACCACCACCAAACTAATACTGGTTACTGGGGAAGAGCTGTTTGGACGTGTCTTTCCCCCCAAAATACTTCCCAAAACCCTGCACCCCACTTCCTGGACAAGGTTTGGTAAAAAGCCTCACCAATTTGCCTAGGTGACTACAGACCCAGACCCTTGGATCTTAAGAACAATGAACAATCCTCCCAACACTTGCACCCCCCCTTTCCTGGGAAATGTTGGATAAAAAGCCTCACCAATTTGCATAGGTGACCACAGACCCAAACCCTTGGATCTGAGAACAATGAAAAAGCATTCAGTTTTTTACAAGAAGACTTTTAATAGAAAATAGAAGTAAATAGAAATAAAGAAATCCCCCCTGTAAAATCAGGATGGTAGATATCTTACAGGGTAAATAGATTCAAAAACATAGAGAACCCCTCTAGGCAAAACCTTAAGTTACAAAAAAGATACACAGACAGAAATATTTATTCTATTCAGCACAATTCCTTTCTCAGCCATTTAAAGAAATCATAATCTAACACATACCTAGCTAGATTACTTACTAAAAGTTCTAAGACTCCATTCCTGGTCTATCACTGGCCAAGACCAGCATACAGACTGACACAGACCCTTTGTTTCTCTCCCTCCTCCCAGCTTTTGAAAGTATCTTGTCTCCTCATTGGTCATTTTGGTCAGGTGCCAGCGAGGTTACCTTTAGCTTCTTAACCCTTTACAGGTGAGAGGAGCTTTCCCTTGGCCAGGAGGGATTTCAAAGGGGTTTACCCTTCCCTTTATATTTATGACAATGTGTGACGGCATTCACCCCTTCAATCCCCTCAAACAGTCCTTCCTATAATCCTGCCTTTTGTTTTCCCTCACTGGGGTCAGCACTAACATCAAATCAGCCGTCTCAAACGACCATTCTCCAGTACTCCCATCACACCAAAGATGCTGAGTTTCTGGCTTTTTCCAAGGGTCTCTCGCTCTCAATTCCTCATTACCTGTAAATTCTCCTTAAAATGAGTGACGTACTCTCTTAGATGCCGCTCTCTTTCCTCAGCACGGCCCTCCCCAGAGCCTCCAATCAAATCCAAGGCTCCCCTAGCCTGCTTCCCATACAGGAGATCAAAGGGGGAAAAGCCAGTAGATTCCTGGAGGGTCCCCTGCTGGCCACGGTAGAAGTTCCGGGTCCCACAACTGGGAGCTGCGAGGTCCCCTTGCTACCCACGGTAGCTGAGAACTCCGGCCCTGCCACCTTTGGGCTGAAGTGGAAAATGTCCCAGACGTCTGTGGAAGTCACAGATTCCGTGGTCTCTGAGACATAATCTTAGCCTTAATGATAATGTATTTATTTTTGTGTATTGGTACAGTACATAGACAATAAAAACTACTGTCTGATTCTTTGAGGTGCCACCTTAACTTTCACCCAAACCTCTAACATCCCCATAGTGTCCTCCTGTATAACCTTTAAGTAAACTCATTCATAGGCACTGAAAAAAACAATGGGCTCAGAACAGTCATAATAGAAATATGGATAGTGCAGTGACTTTATGGCATGAAACATATTCAGAAAGACATAAAATTGCTTTTCTGACTATAAAAAACTAATAGTGGTGGTTGGTTTTCCGTCGCCCCCCAGTGAGACTCTGGCTAGAATAGCAGCCACCTCTCTCAATGACACATCAGAGAACAAACGGGACTCAAGAGTAAACAAAGAATGAATTTACTGCTGAGGTGGTTTATCGAACAATGAAATTACCAGCAGAGCATCTGACTCTGTATAAGCAGAAGCCACCCTTTCTCTAGCCTTTTTATGAGGGACACAGGCATTTGGCGGGGCTAGGTTGTAAGATTTCTGGGGTTTGCCTTTTGCATTGTGATTTTAGGTTTCTAAGAAGAGTATGGATTATTGTTTGCTCCCTGGTACAATATTCTGGTTGGCTTCTACCTGATCATTTCTCCTGCTGAATCCTGCCAAGTGAATTGCAATTATGCCCCTTTCAAGGTGAAGGATTATAGCAGTATAGCGGAAGCTATGTTGTGACAGCTGATAAGAGGTGTCCTGCATCTTAGCAGGGGGTTCGACCAGATGAGCCTTGCAGTGCCTTCTAACCCCCAGGTCCGATGACATTTATCTGAAAGAAGCCTTATTGAGGGTGCAGGAACAAACCACCCCGAAGAGCAGAAAGATTAGCAAATATGGCAGGTGACCAACTTGGCTAAACAGAGAAATCTTCAGTGAGCTTAAACAAAAAAGGAAGCTTACAAGAAATGGAAACTTGGAGAGATGACTAGGGAGGAGTCTAAAAATATTGCTCAAGCCTGCAGGTGTGTAATCAGGAAGGCCAAAGCATGACTGGAGTTGTGAAGGGATGTGTAGGGTAACAAGAAATTTTCTATAGGTAGGAAAAAGGAGAAGCTCAGGGAAAGTGTGGGAGCCTTCATGAATGAGGGAAGCAACCAAGTGAGAGATGGTGTGGAAAAAGCTGAAGTACTCCATGCTTTTTTTTGCCTCGGTCGTCCCAGACAAGATCAGCTCCCAAACTGCTGTCCTGGACAGCACAGTGTGGGGAGGAGGTGAGCAGCCCTCAGTGGTAAAAGAACAGGTTAAGGATTATTTAGAAAAGCTGGCCGTGCACAAGTCCATGGGTCCAGATCTAAGCGTCCGAGGATGCTGAGGGAATTGGCTGAGTGATTGCAGAGCCATTGGCCATTATCTTTGAAAAGTTACAGCTTTCGGGGGAGGTCCTGGATGACTGGAGAAAAGCAAATATAGTGCCCATCTTTAAAAAGGGGAAGAAGGAGAACCTGGGGAACTCCAGACCGCTCATAGATTGGATGAATGGAGTATAAGGTGGATAGAAAGCTGGCTAGATGTTTCGGGTACTGATCAATGTCTGGATGTCTAGCTGGCAACCAGTATCAAGCAGAGTGCCTCAGGGATCAGTCTTGGGACCGGTTTTGTTCAACGTCTTTATGAATGATCTGGATGATGGGAGGATTGCACGCTCAGCAGGTTTGCAAATGACACTAAGCTGGGGGAGAAGTAGATATGCTGGAGGGTAGGGATAGGGTTGAGAGTGACCAAGACAAATTGGAGGATTGGGACAAAAGAAATCTGACAAGGTTCAACAAGGACAAGTGCAGACTTCTGCACTTAGGACAGAAAAATCCCATGTACCACAAGAGGCTGGGGACCGACTGGCTAAGCAGCAGTTCTGCAGCAAACGTCCTGGGGATAACAGTGGATGAGAAGCAGGATATGAGCCAACAGTGTGCCCTTGTTGCCAAAAAGGCTAAGTGCCTATTGGGCTGCATTAGTAGGAGCATTGCCAGCAGATCGAGGGAAGTGATCATTCCCCTCTATTCCGCACTGGTGAGGCCACATCTGCAGTATTGTGTCCAGTTTTGGGGCCCCCCCCATATAAATTATGTGGAGAAATTGGAATTGAAAAGTCCAGCAAAGAGCAACAAAAATGCTGAGGGTGCTGGGGCACATGACTCATAAGGTGAGGCGGAGGGAATTGGTCTTGTTTAGTCTGCAGAAGAGAAGAGTGAGGGGGGATTTGATAGCAGCCTTCAACTACCTGAAGGGGGGTTTTCTTTCGGGTACCACTTTTAGCTGTCTTCCTGGTCATGGGCTCACAGCTGTATTGTCAAAGAGACTCTTGTTAAAGAGAGGGAAAAGGAGAAAGGTAAAGAGAACTGCACAGTACTTCACTTTGGAAAAAAATTGAATGCACATGAGATGCTGTCTGGAGAGACTCATGACCATTCGTGGTGTCCTCAGGGCAGAGTGTCAAAAAGCAGGGCGGAGACGCTAGCTAATGGTATGTTCTATAATTAGATTTCACCAACCCAGTACCAAGTGTGAACTCCCAAAGTACTACGGTAGTTTTATAATGGAGTTACAGACAGTCCCCTTAGAGACTCCAATCTATCGTGGCTGCCAGGCAAGCTGGCCTGTGTGATAAATGGTGGTGACTTCCAGGAAAAATCACAAAATACTCACGTTACAACCAGTCCCACGCTCACCCTGGTCAATTTGCATCCCAGGTCTCCCACCAAAGACAACACTGAGAGTCAATTCTACAGTCAATTCTAACTCAGGTTTATTAGCTAAGAAAAAGGAAGGGGAGTTATTGAGATGTTAAAGCAGATAAAAATATATGTACAGGTTAGTCACAGTCTATAATTGCTAAAGGTAGCGGAGATATGGGAAACTGGCAGTTTCCCAAAAGTCTTTTAGGGCTACCCAGAGTAACTCTTCTTCTCATTCGGTTATTCTGCCTGTCAGAATCCAACCTGTCCAGAGATGAAGAATTTTTCCTTGTGTCCATACTTATAGTTTCTTTTCACAGAAAAGAAGCTGACAGAGTCACAACCTATGTGGGCTCTTTCTCTGATGTCAGGGAGAGAAGAATGCATGTCAGGTCTTTGATGAAAACACTCAACGGCCACTTGCCTTCAAATGCAGAAGTATTCACACCTTCCTCTTTAATTTCTTCATTTGCATGACACAAGGCTTCTTTCTCATTGGATGGGTTATGTAGTTACAGGGGTATACACAATGTAAATGTTTGCTATTACATTCTAACTGGGTACAGATAGGGGAAATCAATGAATGCACCATCCCATTAGTTGTCAGGACATTTCAACACCAAATAGATTCTTATCCATTCAACCATCAGTTTCCTTTATTCTTGCAAAGAAGTGAATTGGCCTGGCTTCCAGCTGAGAGTTTGTCAGTTCTCAGCTGGCACTTGGCTTACCAGAGTTGGCACTTGGCTTACCAGTGTCACAGCAGAACTGAAAGCGAAGCTTGAGTTTACCGGAGTCTCAGGTAAAGTCTCTGATCACTAAGTCTAGACAGTCTGCCGAGTCAAAAGCAACATCTTCCCTCCACTTTCCTGCAGGAATCTTCAGTTGGAATCTGTGCAGACTCTTCCTCCTCCTCTGCTGAAATCATGCTTAGCCAGTCAGAGAATTGGTTAACCAACCACCCCGTGAAGTATATCAATTTTCAAAACCCAACTCTCTTACTGAGAAGAGCAACACGTAAATGACTCTTCCCCACGATCACGTTACCAGAAAAGTTGGTGACTCACACTCGTTGAGACAATGGACTTAAAACAGTTTGGCTAAAATCCAAAAAATTCAAAGTGCACCATTAAAAGAAAAGAAATTAATCTTCCCTCCCGATTTCCCCTGTAATTAACATTCCCAGGCTTCCCTGCTGGAGGGTTGTAACAAAATCACTCACCTGCGAGAAAATACTTCAGCGTTCGGGCAAACAGGCTGCTTCCTGCTTCTGTGGCCTAGCTTCTCCCAGCCCGCACAGAGCCCAGGGCCTGGTGCAAAGCAGCTGCCCTCACCCCTTCCCTCATGGAGTCTGACCCAGCAACAGGGAACCGATTGGTGCAGACCCAAAACTACCACACCCAATTCCAGAAGCTTCTGAATGGGGAGTGCTAAATCTGCCAAGCAACAATGATATTAGGAAAAAAGGAACTCTAAGGTTAAATAAGCTCTGGATTACATTTACCAGTGGCTCCGGCTTTATTTGCCATTTTTACAGATTAGTTTTTCTCACAGAAATCTTGACAGACTGTGGTGCAAATTCCATGTCTGTAGTTTTTCAAAAGGCAATGGAATAATGTGGTGCAAAGCGTATAAAGGCTGCTCCCTATAACCCAGAAACAAATGGGTTTGCACAAAGTTTTGAAGGAACTTTTAAAAGCTATGCTAAGAACGTACGTCACCTGGTACGAGACTGATTAGGACACTTTACTTCATTATTTGCTCAATGCGGACAGAAGTGTTCCCCAAGATTCGACTGGCTTTTGCCATCTTTGATCTCCTGTATGGGAAGCTGGCTACGGGAGCCTTGGATTCGACTGGAGGCTCTGGGGAGGTCTGTGCTGAGGAAAGAGGGCAGGCATCTAAGAGAGTACGTCACTCATTTTAAGGAGAATTTACAGGTAATGAGGAACTGTGTTCGACAGACCTTTGGAAAAAGTCAGGGAACTCAGCACGTTTGGTGTGATGGGCGTACTGGAGAAAGGTCGATTGAGACTGCTGATTTGGCGTTAGTGCTGACCCCAGTGAGGGAAAACAAAAGGCAGGGTTATAGAAAGGACCATTTGAGGGGATTGAAGGGGTGAATGCCGTCACACATGACGTAAGGAAGCCCAGCAGCAGAGGAACAGTCCAAAGCATGCATCTGAATAGATTAAAACTTCCTCTGAAAGGGAGAGGGCAGTCAATTGAACTTGTTGTGCTGGTGAAGAAACCTTGGATTTGGTCAGGGAGAGCAGGGCAGAGAATCCCCTAGAAAGCACGGAGTTCAGGGTGGGTTGAAATGCACCCCCAAAGCAGGAAACGCTGGCCATTTCAAAGCACCACAATGAGGTATTTTCCTCACCAGGTTGAACTGCCAAGATTGCCCCCTCCATACAAAGCTACAGAGGAAAAGGATACCAGAGGGATGCCCTGGAGCACAGCGCTGCAGGATTATGACATGGAAATTGTCCATATTAAAGGCAAAGAGAATGTGGTGGCAGATGCAGTGTCTGGGCAGGAGGGTTCCAAGCTGACGCATACGGATTAGCCAGTGGAAGAGTCCACAGAGTCAGGGTAATGGGTGAGGTGCGAGCCAGGACCCACAGGAGGCACAGGTAAGGCAAGGGGGAACTCCACCCCAGTACAGGAAACCCAACAGAACGCAGTAAACTACTTCTAAGTCTGAATTCTCCTATCGCTCCCGGGCTTTTAAAACTCATCTCTGGAGAAGTGCCTGATGCTACTAGCTCTACAGGGATGAATTGTGTCCAGGGCAATGGTTAAAGAAGGAGGGAGGAACAAGGAGAACCAGAAGACGGATATTATGATGCATCAGAGTTTTTAATGCGAGTGACATTTGCAATATACAGGTACAGGAAAAATACGAGAGCAGAAAGAACGTATTTTCAGTTCTTCAAGAAAGGATGTGACCGATCACCCACCTCAATGGGATGTTCTTCACACAAGATGTGCTTTTTT
The DNA here is from genome assembly GCF_965152235.1 of Eretmochelys imbricata. Taxonomy (NCBI): domain Eukaryota; kingdom Metazoa; phylum Chordata; order Testudines; family Cheloniidae; genus Eretmochelys; species Eretmochelys imbricata. The sequence goes on from NC_135572.1 coordinate 357,235,088, forward strand.
GTTGGTGGTGCTGCAGAGGTGGACAAACAATTCCCCTTTGCAACCATTTTAAGTGACTTTTATTCCGTCAGTCGGTGGGAAGTGAGACAATGCAATACAGAAGGAGAGGACTACGCAACTTCTCAATTAAATGTCTGCCGCAGAGAAGGTCAAAGCAAGAAGCTAAAGATACGTATTGATGGAATGGATAGAACAGACGGGGTCTAATTCTCCTTCACAGCAAGGTCTCTTTTTCCCAGGCTCAAGGGACTTAAAATGATAATAAATATAACTGATGCCTCTCTTAAGGCCCCTATTTCCTTTAAACTACGGAATAAGTGTAAACAGCCTGTGTGTTATTCAGAATGAGTCCACATGTGAAAGCGAGAATCAGCACTTGTCTGGCAAAGCCTTGGCAGAAAGAGTCGTTAAGCGTAACATTAGAAATGCAGCAGGGCTATCAGACCATGGTGCTGAGCACACGCAGCTCCCACTGAGCTCAACTGGAGCCAAGTTTGCACAGCACTTCTGAAAGCCATGCCCAAAAGGTCAGGGGTGAATCTGTTTCTTGCTGTTCAATTCCTGGTTCTTCCTTCATCCATGGATCTTCCGGCTGCGTTTAACATGGCCCACAGCTTCCACTGAGGTACCTATGCCGAGATACCCCAGAACCACATATTCCCCTGGAACCATAACCACCAAAGGAACCGCCGAATCCCCCATAACCACCGTATCCCCCTAAACCAGACAATCCTCCGTTCTGGCCTCCAGAGCCGTACAATCCCCCCAAACCGAATGAGCCCCCAAAACCGGCTCCGACCACAGGTGCTCCTACGGCTCCCACTCCAGTGTGCTGAGGGAAAGTGCTGAGAATTGGTCCCGGGAGGGTCACGACAACCGGTGAGGGTCTGATCAGCACTTCGGAGTCAGGGCACTGCCGAACGCACGGCACGTTGTAGCTGCCAGTGACTGGACTGGGCCGGGCCACCCCGCATTCTGGATTGCACAAGCTGGAGAAACTCATCTTTCAGGGATGGAGGTAAACCTGAAAGACACACCAGGGACAAGAGTAAAGAGAAGGTACAAGGGCTGGTGGAAGAAAGACTTTGAAGCTCTTGTGGCCCATGAGAGGAAGGAAGAGTGGACTAAGTCCTTGTCTTCATGGCCATGTATTTCTTCCTAGATCCTCTTTCTACACCTCTTGTTCACTCTCATGAAACTTCCCTCCCAATTGGCCCCTTCAACCCCTCTCAATGGCTTTGTCTGAAAAACACTGACTAGAAGAAGTGTCACGATTTCTGTGCTGGACCCCTGGGATTCTGTGTCCATTTCAGACATTACTCAAAGAGAACAGGACTGGGACCACGGTAATCACTTCCTGTCGTTTGAGGATTTAACCTCAGCATGAAAACCACTTGATTCTAGTATCACAGTGTAGTTCTTTGATTTTCCAAAACTTGTGAGTCAACAATACTTCCTGATGAATAAAGAGAAAACTTTACTTTTCTCCAAACAGATCACGAAGGACAAGCTCCTCAGCTAGGGTTCAGGTCCACTAACTTTCATGGAGCAACACTAAATTACATCATCTGAGGAGAAGCACCTTCAATGTGTATTTCTCCTGAGAAGAACACAAGAATTGCTCAACTGAGTCTCACCACTTGTCAGCTTAATTCATTCTCCTGTCTCCAAGAGAGAGGAGTAACAGCTGCTTGAGAAGAAAGTAAAAGACCACTGAATTGGTCCTTTCTGGACTAATCTGGGAAAGTTGCTTCCTAATATGGCTAAGTGAAAATAGCTAAATGTCTTTCTAAAGTTACATCTCTAGAGTTCAAAATCAATTGAGTTGAATTGGACTTACCTAGTTCACCGAGGAGATGAAGTCCACAGAAGATTTTAGAAAATCCCTGAGTGGTGAGCTCTTTTATACAGTTCCTAGGACTGCCTGCAGGATCTGCGATGCTATTTGTGGAGGCGGTCCTAATTAGTTACCAAACAAACTTTATTCCCTTGTAAAATCCTCCTTTGGATGCAGCTCTTTTCCCCCGGGATTGTGATTATTAGGTTATTCTGAGCCTCAGAGGGCATGACATGCACGTTGCACTCTTCATCTTTCTTTCATCTTCAAATGGTACGGGCCAACTGCGTTCCTCATGCCATTCCATTGAATTCATTGGTGCTACAATGGGAATGAATGTCTGGGTGACTCTGAGTGGCATCTGTAGCACAAGAGGCAGGTTTCAGAGGGGTAGCCGTGTTAGTCTGCCTCAGCAAAACAATGAGGAGTCCTTGTGGCACCTTAGAGACTAATTTGTCTCTAAGGCGTAGTCTGTATGTTGCCACAAGTAGCACAAGTAGGTTTCATGAAAAGAATCCAGTTTGTTCCTTTCAATTCATACTGGTCGTGGTTAGGGACATCGGGCAGTTAATTCTCACCCTGTCAGAAAGGAGGGAGCCATTTTCCTGCATTCTCACCAGCCGCATTCCCAATGAGTCAGACCCAATTCCCTTCAAAATTCATGGGAAACATTCCATTGCCTCCAGCGCGTTTCTTGTCAGGACCTTATGGCTGAAATTCACCCTTTGGCTGGGGGATTGTACGATGCCAATGAACAACTGTAGTCCAATATTAACAGAACGCCATGAGAGCTTGGCCTCTATTTTCTTTTAAGTGACTGTGTTACTCAGTGCAGAGGTGTCTAATCCCAACAACCATTTATTAATATTCTAAGACTAGAACCCTTTGCGTGTGTGAAACACCAGCGAGTGTTTGTCAGAGGCTTTGAACTCTGGAGTCCTGAGGTCGCTGAAGAACTTCCAGTCTTCACACCCTGATTCTCTCTGTTTGATCGGCCTAGAAACAGAGACGTTGAGAAGAAGGTCACCCGGGATTGGTTGCAGGAACAGAAATACAACCCTACTACAGGCAGGGTGGTACCTAGGGTGGGGCGAAGGGGTCAGCCGCCGAGGGCATAGAGCTACTGGGGTGCAGAAATGGGGCAAGTGTATTGTCTCCCCACCACAGCATCGGACCCAACAGCCTCCAGATGGAGCCAGGGGGCAAATGATTAAAACGGTTAAGGGGGGCAAATTGAAGGGGAGGGGCAGGGTCTGAGCTGGGGGCGGTAACTGACTTCATGGGGGCAGGGGGATCACACATCTGGCGGCAGGGGCAGAAGGGGGGAGCCAGGGTTGAGCTCAGGGGTGAGGGGCTGCTAGAGGGTGGCCGAGAGCAAAGCCCGAAACAGGGAGTGTTTTAGTCAGCACTCAGCAGGGGTAAAACACACCCGGCTCCCTCCTTTAGCTGTGTGGTCCTGTGACTGCGACCTGCCCTTCCTTCTTCCTGCCTCAGCCTGATTCAATCCTTATTCCAGAGAACAGGGTAAGGAGCCTCCCTGCGACTCACTGCGATCACGCTCCATTACCTGGCCAGCAAGGTACACTCACACGCCAGGGAGCCGACACCTGCAGCACGGCCTGGCCCACGATGCTGGGCACACCCGGGCTTCTCTTTTCAAAGGTCTCTAATTTTGGGCTCGGGACAATTTTCACTTGTTCCAAGTCAGCTAAAATACAGGCCATTGACTGTCCAGGTGAAGAGACCAGTGGGTGCAGAGCTGCATTGGGGCTGCTGGTGGGGTATCCACTGGCAAAGATGCATGTCCATTGTGATCTGTGCTTGTCGCATTCAGGGCTGTGACCCAGCCAGTCTGTTCCTCACACGCTTCTCTGTGTCCATCTCGCCCCCATGACCAGGGCATTGACACACACTGAAGCACAGCACGATCCCATTTCACAATCACCACAGCCAGGTACCTTCTTCTGTCTCCACACTTTGGTGGGAGGGGCCTGGCCTCTCCAGAATCATAGAGTCTTTGAATTATAGAAGATTAGGTTTGGAAGAGAGCTCAGGAGGTCATCTAGTCCAACCCCCTGCTCAAAGCAGGACCAACACTAAATAAATTATCCCCCCTCACTCAGCCTCTCCTCAAGAGTCCTGTGCCCCAGCTCCATCCTCATTTTCACTGCGCTCCGCTGGACCCTCTCCAATGTGTCCACATCCCTTCTGTAGGGGGGGCCCAAAACTGGATGCAGTTCTCCAGATGTGGCCTCACCAGTGCTGAATAGGGGGAATAATCACTTCCCTCAATCTGCTGCCAATGGTCCCACTAATGCCACACAATAGGCCCTTAGCCTTCTTGGCAACAAGGGCACACTGCTGACTCATATCCAGTTTCTCATCCACTGTAATCCCCAGGTCCTTTTCTACATAACTGGTGCTTAGCCAGTCGGACCACAGCCTCTGGCGGTGGATGGGAGTCTTCCGTCCTAAGTGCAGGACTCTGCACTTGTCCTTGTTGAACCTCATCAGAATTCTTCTGACTCAATCCTCCAATTTGTCTCGGTCACTCTGGACCCTATCCCTACCTCCAGTGTCATATGCAAACTTGCTGAGGGTGCAATCCATTCTATCATCCAGATCATTAATAACATGTCGAAGAAAATGGGACCCAGGACCAACCCCTCAGGCAGTCCGCTTGAATCAGCTGCCAGTTAGACATCGAGCCGTTGATCACTACCTGTTGAGCCCGACAATCTAGCTAGCTTTCTATCCACCTTATAGTCCATTCATCCAATCCATACTCTTTTATCTTGCTGGGAAGAATACTGTGGGAGACCATATGAAAAGCTTTGCTAAAGTCAAGCTATATCACATTCACTGCTTTCCCCATATCCACAGAGCCAGTTATCTCATCACATAAGGCAACCAGGTTAGTCAGGCACGACTTCCCCCTGGTGAATCCATGCTTACTATTCCTGATCACCTTCATCTCCTCCAAGTACTTTAAAATGGTTTCCTTGGGGACCTGCTCCATGATTTTTCCAGGGACTGAGGTGAGGCTGACCAGTCTGTAGTTCCCCGGGTTCTCCTTCTTCCCTTTTTCCAATCTTCCAGGACCTCCCCCGGTCGCCACAAGTTTTGAAAGATAATGGCCAGTGGCTCTGCAATGACATCAGCCAACTCCCTCAGCACCCATGGATGCATTCGATCCGGACCCATGGACTTGTGCATGGCCAACTTTTCTAAATAGTCCTTAACCTCTTCTTCCACCACTGAGGGCTGCTCACCCTCATACTGTGTTCCCCAGGACAGCAGTGTGGGAGCTCACCTTGTCTGTGAAGACCGACCTTTGTTGATTGCTCATGACCTCTCCCTGAGTTTTACGAAAGTTAACCTTGAAAAATCTTAACTTTAATTATCGTTCGTCTGGATTATCCTAACGCAAATCATCTGGGAAAAAAATAACCCATAAGAGGCACAAATATGCTTGTTTAGCCAGAGCGCTAAAATGCCCAGTTCCAGCTCTGACCACAGGCTGAATTGTAAAGTTCCCTGTTACACTGTGTTACCAGACATGGCTAGTAACATGTCGTGTTACAAAATGTTTGCATCCTTGGATCTAAGCATCAATAACAAAGAGCTGGCTGGAAGAGTCCACAGAGTCAGAGTAAAGGGTGAGGTGCGAGCCAGGACCCAGAGGAGGCACAGAGTTGCTGGCGTTTTACAGGGATACCCTGGGTCGGACGCGTACAGGTTAAGTTTGCAAAGGGTGGCATGGGAGGGCTCTGACCAGAGCCCAGAGCCCGCTGGTCATCAGAATCGTTGAAAAGCATTTGGACAGATTTTGTTTAATTCTCCTCAGCATTTCAAAGCACTTCACGAAACACACCTCATGTTTTATATGGCCAAAGAGGTGTATTATTAGAATTGTAGTAACTTTTTACTAGGATTAGATGTTCTAATATTGAAGATTGGCTTCACTTTAAAAATGCATGTCGAGTCTCAGATGTCACTCAAGTGCTCAGTGTATGAGTCCTCATCTCTGAAATTGTGGCTCTTTGATTTTCATTCAATGAACCTTTGCATTTCCCTTTTCTATATATTTTCAAGTTGACAGGTAGATGCTGAACCAGTGTAAAGGAGGACAGTTCCATCAACTTGAGATTGAAGGAAGGCACTTTAGCCAACCTGGGTTAGAGAAAACCTTTCTGCACCTCCACCCACAGCTGCTGCTATCTAATATACAGTGTAATCAATGGGAACCATCCGCCATTGCAGCTCCATCCAATGAGCAGTCAAGAGAACTGGGTCTTGTGAGAGACTTCAGCTAATAAAGAAAAGGAAAAAGCACAAGACAGACAGAGTTAAAGAGAACTTCTTTCATGGCCAGATTGCTGTGGGATTAATTGCAAGTCTGATCAACCTAGGGCATTCTGCAAGCCCCTTCCCCGACAAAGATTTTTTGGCCAGAATTAGAATGATTTTAAAGGGAAAATTTACCCTAACTAGGATTTCTTCTAACCTAAACAGCATTAAATGACTTCCCTCAGTTGTAGGGCACAGAACATCATTGAAGTCTATGGAACTGGACTGATGTACACTAGTTCAGCATCCTTAACAAAGCAATGTTTGTTAATGAAAGGGAAATGCAAAGCTTTTTTGAATGAAAAACCAAACAGCCCCAAATTCGGAAGTGAGGAATCATGAACAGTTGACTGGAACTTTACATGCATTTGTAAAGTTCATCTCATCCATCATTTCTCAAATGCGGCCACCAAGGGAGTTTTTTTGCAGCCCTGACAACCTCCAAAGCATGGGCAGGGATTGGGGGCGGGGAAAGCAGCAGTCCCTCCCTGCAGTGTCCAGCTGTTGTTGCTTGGTAAGGAGTTTCCCTTCACCCTTTCCCTGGTTCCTATCACGCAGACGGAGAGCAGAAGACCAGAAGTCTGAAGTGCAGGCAATATGATGTTGATTGGGATTAATTCAAGGAAGCATATCCACAACTCTGGGTGGGAGAAGAGCCTTTTCTCAAAGTGTCCCAGTCCCTTATAGGCATCATTATACCTGTAGTGCATGCCCTTGGTCCCACCTCTTACAATTTACGGTAAGTGTTGGGTCTGGGGGATTTGCTAGCCCATTTTTTTGAATCCCAGGGGAGGGGTAAGGAGTGAGGTTGTGCTTTGGTCACGGACAGGCATTTCTTTGGCCTTTTAGTGTTTCCTATGCCCATTCCCCTCCAGACTGGCTGCTTGACCTTCTCTCAGGAGAGGAGTTTGAAGCAGGACTGTCCTTCAAGTGTACACTAGTATAATACACTCCCACCATACCCAGCTACACTTCAGCTGTATCTCTTCCCCCCGTCCACCCGCCTCCATCTATTTGTGAACACAGTGTCTTTCTTCTTTGTTGACACTTATTGGTAAGAATATAAAAATATGAAAAATTCAAAATTCAAATTCTATCTCAGGCATACATATAAGCCAGAATACTACATTATCATCAGGAACACACGAAGACTCCTGAGTAGCTGTTGCCAAGGGCAGTGAGATGTACCACCCTGGTGTTTGCACTGAGCCTCCAGCACTGATCTGCACCACGCACCAGGCAGCCTCCTCAGGGGCTCTGGGCAGTGCCTCTGGATCCATGTGGGCCAGTGTGCACGGCACCGGAGGCAGCTCTTGTCAGTGGAGGTGGTTTTGACATTTGCTTCGTGGATGTTCTCCTGGTCATCTGCCCTGCTGGCCCCTGGCTGCGGAACGGGGAGCCTGGGACTCTGCAGGTGATCAGTTGGTTCCTGGGGCGGGCTCTCGCTGAAGAGCTGGAGGAGGAAGGGACAGAGAGACAGTTTTGTCGGAGCAGCCATCAGGAAGAGTGCTGGTGCAAGGGTTGGAGGAACCAAGTAGGGGCCGAGCTCTTCTCAACGTGCTGCTCACAAACCGGGAAGAATTAGTGGGGGAAGCAAAAGTGGATGGGAACCCGGGAGGCAGTGACCATGAGATGGTTGAGTTCAGGATCCTGAAACAAGGAAGAAAGGAGAGCAGCAGAATACGGACCCTGAACTTCAGAAAAACAGACTTTGACTCCCTCAGGGAACTGATGGGCAGGATGCCCTGGGAGAATAACATGAGGGGGAAAGGAGTCCAGGAGAGCTGGCTGTATTTTCAAGACTCCTTAGTGAGGTTACAGGGACAAAGCATCCTGATGTGTAGAAAGAAGAGTAAATATGGCAGGCGACCAGCTTGGCTTCACAGTGAAATCCTTGCTGATCTTAAACACAAAAAAGCAGCTAATAAGAAGTGGAAGATTGGACAAATGACCAGGGAAGAGTATAAGAATATTGCTCAGGCATGCAGGAGTGAAATCAGGAAGGCCAAATCACACCGGGAGTTGCAGCTAGCAAGAGATGTTAAGAGTAACAAGAAGGGTTTCTTCAGGTATGTTAGCAACAAGAAGAAAGTCAAGGAAAGCGTGGGCCCCTTACTGAATGAGGGAGGCAACCTAGTGCGAGAGGATGTGGAAAAAGCGAATGTACTCAGTGCTTTTTTTGCCTCTGTCTTCACGAACAAGGTCAGCTCCCAGACTACTGCACTGGGCAGCACAGCATGGGGAGGAGGAGACCAGCCCTCTGTGGAGAAAGAAGTGGTTTGGGACTATTTAGAAAAGCTGGACAAGCAGAAGCTGAAGGGGAGCTGATGCGCTGCATCCGCGAGTGCTAAAGGAGTTGGCAGATGTGATTGCAGAGCCGTTGGCCATTATCCAGACGAGAAGCTGGATATGAGTCAGCAGTGTGCCCTTGTTGCCAAGAAGGCCAATGGCATTTTGGGATGTATACGTAGGGGCATAGCGAGCAGATCGAGGGACGTGATCGTCCCCCTCTATTCGACATTGGTGAGGCCTCATCTGGAGTACTGTGTCCAGTTTTGGGCCCCACACTACAAGAAGGATGTGGATAAATTGGAGAGAGTCCAGCGAAGGGCAACAAAAATGATTAGGGGTCTAGAACACATGACTTATGAGGAGAGGCTGAGGGAGCTGGGATTGTTTAGCCTGCAGAAGAGAAGAATGAGGGGGGATTTGATAGCTGCTTTCAACTACCTGAAAGGGGGTTCCAAAGAGGATGGCTCTAGACTGTTCTCAATGGTAGCAGATGACAGAACGAGGAGTAATGGCCTCAAGTTGCAGTGGGGGAGGTTTAGATTGGATATTAGGAAAAACTTTTTCACTAAGAGGGTGGTGAAACACTGGAATGCGTTGCCTAGGGAGGTGGTGGAATCTCCTTCCTTGGAAGTTTTTAAGGTCAGGCTTGACAAAGCCCTGGCTGGGATGATTTAACTGGGAATTGGTCCTGCTTCGAGCAGGGGGTTGGACTAGATGACCTTCAGGGGTCCCTTCCAACCCTGATATTCTATGATCTTAGAAAACTCATGGCGATTGGGGAAGGTCCTGGACGACTGGAAAAAAGCTAATGTAGTGCCCATCTTTAAAAAAGGGAAGAAGGAGGATCCGGGGAACTACACACTGGTCAGCCTCACCTCAGTCCCTGGAAAAATCATGGAGCAGGTTCTCAAGGAAACCATTTTAAAGTACTTGGAGGAGAGCTACATCCGATGAAGTGAGCTGTAGCTTACGAAAGCTTATGCTCAAATCAATTTGTCAGTCTCTAAGGAAGCACAAGTACTCCTTTTCTTTTTACTGTGGTACCAGAATTCAGTGGTTTGCATGCAGAAGTTAAATCCTCAAACGACAGGAAGAGATTACCGTGATCCCAGACCTGTTCTCTTTGAGTAATGTCTAAAATGGACACAGAATCCCAGGGGCCCAGCACAGAAATCGTGAGCCTTCTTCTAGTCAGTGTTTTTCAGACAACGCCATTGAGAGGGGTTGAAGGGGCCAATTGGGAGGGAAGTTTCATGAGAGTGAACAAGAGGTGTAGAAAGAGGATCTAGGAAGAAATACATGGCCATGAAGACAAGGACTTAGTCCACTTTTCCTTTCTCTCATGGGCCACAAGAGCTTCAAAGCCTTTCTTCCAGCAGCCCTTGTACCTTCTCTTTACTCTAGTCCCTGGTGTGTCTTTCAGGTTTACCTCCATCCCTGAAAGATGAGTTTCTCCAGCCTGTGCAATCCAGAATGCGGGGTGGCCCGGCCTAGTCCAGTCAGTGGCAGCTACAACGTGCCGTGCGTTCGGCAGTGCCCTGACTCCGAAGTGCTGATCAGACCCTCACCGGTTGTCGTGACCCTCCCGGGACCGATTCTCAGCACTTTCCCTCAGCACACTGGAGTGGGAGCCATAGGAGCACCTGTGGTCGGAGCCGGTTTCGGGGGCTCATTCGGTTTGGGGGGATTGTACGGCTCTGGAGGCCATTATGGAGGATTGTCTGGTTTAGGGGGATATGGTGGTTATGGGGGATTCGGCGGTTCCCTGGGTGGTTATGGTTCCGGGGGAATATGTGCCTGACTAACCTGGTTGCCTTATGTGATGAGATAACTGGCTCTGTGGATATGGGGAAAGCAGTGAATGTGATGTAGCTTAACTTTAGCAAAGCTTTTCATATGGTCTCCCACAGTATTCTTGCCAGCAAGTTAAGAAAGTATGGATTGGATGAATGGACGATAAGGTGGATAGAAAGCTGCCTAGATTGTGGGGCTCAAGAGGTAGTGATCAATGGCTCGATGTCTAATTCGCAGCTGGTTGAAGCGGAGTGCCTCAGGGTTAAGTCCTGGGTCCCATTTCCTTCGACATGTTATTAATGATCTGGAAGATAGGATGGATTGCACCCTCAGCAAGTTCGCCTATGACACTGGAGGTAGGGATAGGGTCCAGAGTGACCGAGACAAATTGGAGGATTGAGTCAAAAGAATTCTGATGAGGTTCAACAAGGACAAGTGCAGAGTCCTGCACTTAGGACAGAAGAATCCCATCCACCGCCAGAGGCCGTGGTCCGACTGGCTAAGGGGGGATTTGATAGCAGCCTTCAACTACCTGAAGGGGGGTTCCAAAGAGGATGGAAAGAGGCCCGTCTTCACAGAGGCCCATGTTTGAAAGTTTAATATTTGACTACAGTTGTTCATTGGCATCATAGAATCCCGCAGCCAAAGGGTGAATTTCAGATCTAAGGTCCTGACAAGAAACACGCTGGAGGCAATGAAAAGTTTCCCATGAATTTTGAAGGGAATTGGGTCTGACCCATTGGGAATGCAGGTGGTGAGAATGCAGAAAACGGCTCCCTCCTTTCTGACAGGGTGAGAATGAACAGCCCGATGTCCCTAACCACGACCAGCATGGATTGAAAGGAACAAACTGGATTCCTTTCTTGACACCCACTTGTGCTACTTGTGGCAACTTAGAGATGACACCTTAGAGACAAATTAGTCTCTAAGGTGCCACAAGGACTCCTCGTTGTTTTCCTGATGCAGACTAACCACTCTGAAATCTCCACTTGGGATACAGATGCCGCTCAGAGTCACCTTGAGATTCATTCTCGTTGTTGCACCATTGAAGTCAATGGAATGGCACGAGGAACACAGTTGACCCGTACCATTTGAAGATGAAGAGTGCAATCTGCATGTCACGCCCTCTCAGGCTCAGAATAACCTAATAATCACAATCCCAGAGGAAAACAGCTGCATCCAAAGGAGGATTTTACAAGGCAATAAAGTTTGTTTGGTAACTAATTAGAACTGCCTCTACAAATATCATCTCAGATTCTCCAGGCAGTCCTAGGAACCATATAAAAGAGCTCACCACTCAGGGATTTTCTAAAATCTTCTGTGGACTTCATCTCCTCGGTGAACTGGGTAAGTCCAATTCAACTCAATCGATTTGAACTCTAGAGATGTAACTTTAGAAAGTCATTTAGCCATTTTTCACTTTGGTGGATTTGGAAGAAACTTTCCCAGGTTAGTATTGAAAGGACCAATTCAGTGGTCTTTTACTTTCTTCACAAGCAGCTGTTACTCCTCTCTCTAGGAGACAGGAGAATGGATTAAGCTGACAAGTGGTGAGATCCAGTGTAGCAAGTCTTGTGTTCTTCTCAGGAGAAATTCCCATTGAAGGTGCTTCTCCTCAGATGATGTAATTTAGTGTCGCTCAGTGAAAGTCAGTGGACCTGGACCCCAGCTGAGGAGCTTGTCCTTTGCGATTTGTTTGGAGAAAACTAAAGTTTTCTCTTTATACATCAGGAAGTATTCTGGCACCTTAGAGACTAACCAATTGATTTGAGCATAAGCTTTCGTGAGCTACATCCGATGAAGTGAGCTGTAGCTTATGAAAGCTTATGCTCAAATCAATTTATCAGTCTCTAAGGTACCACAAGTACTCCTTTTCTTTTTACTGTGGTACCAGAATCCAGTGGTTTGCATACAGAGGTTAAATCCTCAAATATCAGGAAGTTATTACCGTGATCCCAGCCCTGTTCTCTCTGAGTAATGTCTAAAATGGACACACAATCCCAGGGTTGAAGGGGCCAGTTGGGAGGCAAGTTTCATGAGAGTGGACAAGAGGTGTAGAAAGAGGATATAGGAAGAAATACATGGCCATAAGGACAGGGACTTAATCCACTCTTCCTTTCTGCCTTGGGCCACAAGAGTTTTGAAGTCTTTCTTCCACCAGCCCTTGTACCTTCTCTTTATTCTAGTCTCTGGTGTGTGTTTTAGGTTTACCTCCATCCCTGAAAGATGACTTTCTCTGGCCTGTGCAATCCAGAATGCGGGGTGGCCCGGCCCAGTCCAGTCAGTGGCAGCTACAACGTGCCGTGCGTTCATCAGTGCCCTGACTCCGAAGTGCTGATCAGACCCTCACCGGTTGTCATGAGCCTCCCGGGACCAATTCTCAGCACTTTCCCTCAGCACACTGGAGTGGGAGCTGTAGGAGCACCTGTGGTCGGAGCCGGTTTCGGGGGCTCATTCGGTTTGGGGGGATTCTACAGCTCTGGAGGCCAGTACGGAGGATTGTCTGGTTTAGGGGGATACGGTGGTTATGGGGGATTCGGCGGTTCCCTGGGCGGTTATGGTTCCGGGGGAATATTTGGTTCCGGGATATCTCGCCATAGGTACCTCAGTGGAAGCTGTAGGCCATGTTAAACCCAGCAGGAAGATCCGTGGATGAAGGAAGAACCAGGAATTGTACAGCAAGAAACAGATTCACCCCTGACCTTTTGGGCTTGGCTTTCAGAAGTGCTGTGCAAACTTGGCTCCAGTTGATCTCAGTGGGAGCTTTGTGTGCTCAGCACCTTGGTCTGATAGCCATGCTGCATTTCTAATGTTACGCTTTATGACTCTTTCTGCCAAGGCTTTGCCAGCCAAGTGCTCATTCTCGCTTTCACCTGTGGACTCATTCTGAATAACACACAGGCTGTTTATACTAATTCCGCAGTTTAAACTAGTTTATACGAATTCAGCAGTTTAAAATAGGGGCCTTAACACAGGCATCAGTTACATTTATTATCATTTGAAGTCCCTTGAGCATGGGAAAAGTGACCTTGCTGTGAAGCACACTTAGACCCCGTCGGTTCTATCCTTTCCATCAATAAGTATCCTTAGATTGTCGCTTTGACCTTCTCTGCGGCAGACCTTTATTGAGAAGTTGAGCAGTCCTCTACTTCTGTATTGCATAGTCTCACTTCCCACCGACTGAGGTAATAAAAGTCACTGAAAATGGTTGCAAAGGGGACATGTTTGTCCACCTCTGCAGCTGCAACAACAAAAAAGCACATCTTGTGTGAAGAACGTCCCATTGAGGTGGGTGATCAGTCACAGCCTTTCTTGAAAATCTGAAAATACGTTCTTTCTGCTCTCGTATTTTTCCTGTACCTGTATATTGCAAATGTCACTCGCATTAAAAATGCTGATGCATCATAATATCCGTTTTCTGGTTCTCCTTGTTCCTCCCTCCTTCTTTCAACATTGCCCTGGACACAATTCATCCCTGAAGAGCCAGCAGCATCAGACCCTTCTCAAGAGGTGACTTTTTGAAGCCCTGGAGCGATAGGAGAATTCAGCCTTTGAAGTAGTTTACAGCATTCTGTTGGGTTTCCGTACTGGGGTGGAGTTCCCCCTTGCCTTACCTTTTTTAACAGAGTTATGTTAATGCAACCTCGTGAGAGGTGTAAATTCAACCAGCTCTCCTCCTTGACTTGACCAACTTTACACTCACTTTGCAATGCTGGAGATGAGCTGACAAGATTTAGGGCAATGGGGCAAAAATCGTTCAGCTTCATATTGAAATTTTGGATTTCATTGCACCAAGAAAACTCAGTTCAAGTCATCTTCTTCTGACTCTCTGCCCGAATGTGTTCATCTACTGGCCAACAGAAACCCCCACTCCTTGGTGAAATGACAGGACCAAAAGTTGATTTCACAAGGATTTTGCAAACACAGCTGACTGCCTCACTTCTGCCCACCTCAGTTCTGCCCTGATAGAAAAACGAAACTACACCAAAGTCATCTACAGGAGTCATGAAAGACAATGGAGGAAATAATTAAGGAATCAATTTCCAGACACCTAGAAGATAAGAAGCTGATAAGTAATAGCATGGATATATGAAAAACAAGATCTGTGAAAACAACCTAATCGATTTCTTTTACAGATTGAAAAGCCTTGGGGATAGTGGGCAAGCAGTAGAAGTGGTCTGTTTTAATTTTTCGTAAGGCTTTTGTTACCCTCTTGCCTAACCTTCTCATAAACAAACTAGGAAAATACATCTTAGATGGGGCTAGGATAAAGTGGGTCCATAACTGGTTGAAGACCATTCCCAGAGAGTATTTAGCAGGGGTCCACACTCCAACTGGAAGGGCACATCAAGTTGCGTCCCACGGGGATCAGTTCTGGGTCCCATTCTGTTCAATATCTTCATCAATGATTTAGATCATAGCACGGAGAGTACACTTATAAAGTTTGCAGATGATACCTAGCTGGGAGGAGTCTCAAGGCTGTGGAGGATAGCAGTAGGCCCACCTCAACCCCCGAGGCTTCGGAGGACGTCCCTGGAGCATGCAACCCTGCTCCACTGGACACTCGCATATTTCACTGCTCAAGAAGGAACAGCCCAGCCCACCTTACCAGCTCTACCTGACATCAGGGCACCGCTTCACACACAGCCCTTAGGCATGTTTACAGTGAAAACAAGCAGAGTTAATTTAACAAAGAGAGTCAAATAGGAGCAATTAGGAATGCTGGAAACCAATGGTTACATATCAGATAAAAGAAGTACTCACATTGTAAAACCTGGACATATGTAACTCACACTCACCCAGGGTCCTTGCAGTGTTCTGCAGCCAGAACTCTCCTACAGACCGCCCAATTTCCTCAGCATGGCCCTCCGAGAGCCTCCAATCAAATCCAAGGCTCCCCTAGCCTGCTTCCCATACGGGAGATCAAAGGGAGCAAAAGCCAGTAGATTCTTGGGGAATACTTCTGTCCGCACTGAGCAAATAATGAAGAAAAACGTCCCAATCAGTCTCATGCCAGAGGACATATGTTCTTATCATAGCTTTTAAAAGTTCCATTAAATCTTTCTGCAAACCCATTTGTTTCTGGGTTATAGGGAGCAGCATTTATATGCTTTGCTCCACATCATTCCCGTGGCTTTTGAAAGAATACAGACATGGAATTTGCACCACAGTCTGTCAAGATTTCTGTGAGAAAAACTAATCTGTAAAAATGGCAAATAAAGCCGGATCCACTGGAAAATGTATTCCAGAGCTTATTTAACCTGAGAGTTCCTTTTTTCCGAATATCATTGTTGCTAGGCAGATTTAGCACTCCCCATCCAGAAGCTTCTGGAATTGGGTGTGGTAGTTTTGAGTCTGCTCCATGTCAAGGTTCCTCCCCCACTCTGAACTCTAGGGTAGAGATGTGGAAATATAAAGGGAAGGGTAAACCCCTTCAAAATCCCTCCTGGCCAGAGGAAAAATCCTCTCACCTGTAAAGGGTTAAGAAGCTAAAGGCAACCTCGCTGGCACCTGACTAAAATGACCAATGAGGAGACAAGATACTTTCAAAAGCTGGGAGGAGAGAGAGAAACAAAGGGTCTGTGTCTGTCGGTACGCTTCTTTTGCCGCGGATAGACCAGGAATGGAGTCTTAGAACTTTTAGTAAGTAATCTAGCTAGGTATGCATTAGATTATTATTTCTTTAAATGGCGAGAAAAGTACTGTGCTGAATAGAATGACTATTTCTGTCTGTGTGTCTTTTTTGTAACTTAAGGTTTTGCCTAGAGGGATTCTCTATGTTTTGAATCTAATTACCCTGTAAGGTATCCACCATCCTGATTTTACAGAGGTGATTCCTTTACTTCTATTAAAAGTCTTCTTGTAAGAAAACAGAATGCTTTTTCATTGTTCTCAGATCCAAGGGTTTGGGTCTGTGGTCACCTGTGCAAATTGGTGAGGATTTTTACCAAACCTTTCCCAGGAAGTGGGGTGCAAAGCTTGGGAGGATTTGTGGGGGGGGGGAGAAAGACGTGTCCAAACTGCGTTTCCCAGTAAACCCAGTTAGAGTTTGGTGGTGGCAGTGGATATTCCAAGGACAAAGGATAAAATTAATTTGTACCTTGGGGAAGTTTTAACCTAAGCTGGTAAAAGTAAGCTTAGGAAGTTTTCATGCAGGTCCCCACATCTGTACCCTAGAGTTCAGAGTGGGGGAGGAACCTTGACATGAACCTGCATGAAAACCTCCTCAGCTTACTTTCACCAGCTTAGGTTAAAACTTCCCCAATGTACAAATTAATTTTATGCTTTGCCCCTGGATCCACTGCCACCACCAAACTTTAACTGGGTTTATTGGGAAACGTAGTTTGGACACGTCTTTCCCCCCAAAATCCTCCCAAGCCTTGCACCCCACTTCCTGGGGAAGGTTTGGTAAAAATCCTCATCAATCTGTTTTCTTACAAGAAGATTTTTAATAGAAGTAAAGGAATCACCTCTGTAAAATCAGGATGGTAGATACCTTACAGGGTAATTAGATTCAAAACATAGAGAATCCCTCTCGGTAAAACCTTAAGTTACAAAAAAGACACACAGACAGGAATAGTCATTCTATTCAGCACAGTACTTTTCTCAGCCATTTAAAGAAATCATAATCTAACACATACCCAGCTAGATTACTTACTAAAAGTTCTAAGACTCCATTCCTGTTCTAGCCCCGGCAAAAGCAGCATACAGACAGACACAGACCCTTTGTTTCTCTCCCTCCTCCCAGCTTTTGAAAGTATCTTGTTCCCTCATTGGTCATTTTGGTCAGGATTTTAAAGGGGTTTACCCTTCCCTTTATATTTATGACAGGTTCCCTGTTGCTGGGGTCAGAGTCCATGAGGGAAGTGGTGAGAGCAGCTGCTTTGTGCCAGTCCCTGGGCTCTGTGCAGACTGGGAGAAGCTGGGCCACAGAAGCAGGAAGCAGCCTGTTTTCCTGAACTCTGAAGTATTTTCTCGCAGGTGAGTGATATTCTTACAACCCTCCAGCAGGGAAGCCTGGGGAATGTTAATTACAGGGGAAATTGGGAGGGAAGACTAATTTCTTTTCTTTTAATGGTGCACTTTGTATTTTTTTGATTTTAGCCAAACTGTTTTAAGTACATTGTCTCAACGAGTGTGAGTCACCAACTTTTCTGGTAACAGAGTAACAGCCGTATTAGTCTGTATTCGCAAAAAGAAAAGGAGGACTTGTGGCACCTTAGAGACTAACCAATTTATTTGAGCATGAGCTTTCGTGAGCTACAGCATGCATACTTCATGCATCCGATGAAGTGAGCTGTAGCTCACGAAAGCTCATGCTCAAATAAATTGGTTAGTCTCTAAGGTGCCACAAGTCCTCCTTTTCTTTTCTGGTAACGTAATCGTGGGGAAGAGTCATTTACGTGTTGCTCTTCTCAGTAAGAGAGTTGGGTTTTGAAAATCAATATACATCATGGGGTGGTTGGTTAACCAATTCTCTGACTGGCTAAGCGTGATTTCAGCAGAGGAGGAGGAAGAGTCTGCACAGATTCCAACTGAAGATTCCTGCAGGAAAGTGGAGGGAAGATGTTGCTTTTGACTTGGCAGACTGTCTAGATTTAGTGATCAGAGACTTTACCTGAGACTCCAGTAAACTCAAGCTTAGCTTTCAGTTCTGCTGTGACACTTGTAAGCCAAGTGCCAATTCTGGTAAGCCAAGTGCCAGTTGAGAAATGACAAACTCTCAGCTGGAAGCCAGGCCAAATCACTTCTTTGCAAGAATAAAGGAAACTGATGGTTGAATGGATAAGAATCTATTTGGTGTTGAAATGTCCTGACAACTAATGGGATGGTGCATGCATTGATTTCACCTATCTGTACCCAGTTAGAATGTAATAGCAAACATTTACATTGTGTATATCCCTTTAACTACATAACCCATCCAATGAGAAAGAAGCCTTGAGTCATGCAAATGAAGAAATTAAAGAGGAAGGTGTGAATTCTTCTGCATTTGAAGGCAAGTGGCCGTTGAGTGTTTTCATCAAAGACCTGACATGCATTCTTCTCTCTCTGCCATCAGAGAAAGAGCCCACATAGGTTGTGACTCTGTCAGCTTCTTTTCTGTGAAAAGAAACTATAAGTATGGACACAAGGAAAAATGCTTCATCTCTGGACAGGTTGGATTCTGACAGGCAGAATAACCGAATGAGAAGAAGAGTTACTCTGGGTAGCCCTAAAAGACTTTTGGGAAACTGCCAGTTTCCCATATCTCCGCTACCTTTAGCAATTATAGACTGTGACTAACCTGTACATATATTTTTATCTGCTTTAACATCTCAATAACTCCACTTCCTTTTTCTTAGCTAATAAATTTGAGTTAGAATTGACTGTAGAATTGACTCTCAGTGTCGTCTTTGGTGGGAGACCTGGGATGCAAATTGACCAGGGTGAGCGTGGGACTGGTTGTAACGTGAGTATTTTGTGATTTTTCCTGGAAGTCACCACCATTTATCACACAGGCCAGCTTGCCTGGCAGCCACGATAGATTGGAGTCTCTAAGGGGACTGTCTGTAACTCCATTATAAAACTACCGTAGTACTTTGGGAGTTCACACTTGGTACTGGGTTGGTGAAATCTAATTATAGAACATACCACTAGCTAGCGTCTCCGCCCTGCATTTTGACACTCTGCCCTGAGGACACCACGAATGGTCATGAGTCTCTCCAGACAGCATCTCATGTGCATTCAATTTTTTTCCAAAGTGAAGTACTGTGCAGTTGTCTTTACCTTTCTCCTTTTCCCTCTCTTTAATAAGAGTCTCATTGACAATACAGCTGTGAGCCCATGACCAGCAAGACAGCTAAAAGTAGTACCCGAAAGAAAACTCTGGCTGGTATAAGTAATTGGTGTCTTAGCGATAGCGAAATCTGTATTAATGTAAACCATCCATGGACCCAGTTCTATTCATATATTACCAGCAGAGGTATGTTTAGGCAGGGGTTCTCACAACAACATTTTCGGTCATCTCAGAGTACAACCACTCATTCTTAGAATCACAGAATATCAGGGTTGGAAGGGACCTCAGGAGGTCCTCTAGTCCAACCCCCTGCTCAAAGCAGGATCAATCCCCAACTAAATCATCCCAGGCAGGAGTTTGTCAAGCCTGATCTTGCAAATTTCAAAGGAAGGGGATTCCACCACCTCCCTAGGTAACGCATTCCAGTGCTTCACCGCCCTCCTAGAGAAAAAGTCTTTCCTAATATCCAACCTAAACCTCCCCCACTTCAACTTGAGACCATTATTCCTTTTTCTGTCATCTGCTACCACTGAGAACAGTCTAGATCCATCCTCTTGGGAACCCCCCTTCAGGTAGTTGAAGGCTGCTATCAAATCCCCCCTCACTCTTCTCTTCTGCAGACTAAACAAGACCACTTCCCTCCGCCTCACCTTATCAGTCATGTGCCCCAGCCCCCTCAGCATTTTTGTTGCTCTTCGCTGGACTTTCCAATTCCAATTTCTCCACATAATTTATATGTGGGGGGGGCCCAAAACTGGACACAATACTGCAGATGTGGCCTCACCAGTGCGGAAGAGAGGGGAATGATCACTTCCCACAATCTGCTGGCAATGCTCCTACTAATGCAGCCTAATAGGCACTTAGCTTTCTTGGCAACAAGGGCACACTGTTGACTCATATCCAGCTTCTCGTCCACTGTAATCCCCAGCTCATTTTCTGCAGAACTGCTGCTTAGCCAGTCAGTCCCCAGCCTCTTGTGGTGCATGGGATTCTTCTGTCCTAAGTGCAGAAGTCTGCACTTGTCCTTCTTGAACCTCATCAGATTTCTTTTGTCCCAATCCTCCAATTTGTCTTGGTCACTCTCAACCCTATCCCTACCCTCCAGCATATCTACCTCTCTCCCAGCTTAGTGTCATTTGCAAACCTGCTGAGGGTGCAATCCTCCCATCATCCAGATCATTCATAAAGATGTTGAACAAAACCAGTCCCAAGACTGTCCCTGAGGCACTCTGCTTGATACCGGTTGCCAGCTAGACATCCAGACATTGATCAGTACCCATAACAATCTAGCCAGCTTTCTATCCACCTTATAGTCCATTCATCCAATCTATGACCGGTCTGTAGTTCCCCAGGTTCTCCTTCTTCCCCTTTTTAAAGATGGGCACTATATTTGCCTTTCTCCAGTCATCCGGGACCTCCCCCGATCGCTGTAACTTTTCAAAGATAATGGCCAATGACTCTGCAATCACATCCACCAACTCCCTCAGCATCCTCAGACGCTTAAATCTGGACTCATGGACTTGTGCATGGCCAGCTTTTCTAAATAATCCTTAACCTGTTCTTTTACCACTGAGGGCTGCTCACCTCCTCCCCACACTGTGCTGCCCAGGACAGGAGTTTGGGAGCTGACCTTGTCTGGGACGACCAAGGCAAAAAAAGCATCGAGTACTTCAGCTTTTTCCACATCATCTCTCACTTGGTTGCCTCCCTCATTCATGAAGGCTCCCACACTTTCCCTGACCTTCTCCTTTTTGACAGGTTTCAGAGTAACAGCCGTATTAGTCTGTATTCGCAAAAAGAAAAGGAGCACTTGTGGCACCTTAGAGACTAACCAATTTATTTGAGCATGAGCTGTAGCTCACAAAAGCTCATGCTCAAATACATTGGTTAGTCTCTAAGGTGCCACAAGTACTCCTTTTCTTCTCCTTTTTGCTACCTACAGAAACCATCTTGTTACCCTACACATCCCTTCACAACTCCAGTCGTGTTTTGCCCTTCCTGATTACACCCCTGCATGCTCTAGGAATATTTTTAGACTCCTCCCTACTCATCTGTCCAAGTTTCCATTTCTTGTAAGATTCCTTTTTGTGTTTAAGCTCACTGAAGATTTCTCTGTTTAGCCAAGTTGGTCACCTGCCATATTTGCTAATCTTTCTGCTCTTCGGGGTGGTTTGTTCCTGCACCCTCAATAAGGCTTCTTTCAAATAAATGTCATCGGACCTGGGGGTTGGAAGGCGCTGCAAGGCTCATCTGGTCGAACCCCCTGCCAAGATGCAGGACACCTCTTATCAGCTGTCACAACATAGCTTCCGCCATACTGCTATAATCCTTCACCTTGAAAGGGGCATAATTGCAATTCGTTTGGCAGGATTCAGCAGGAGAAAGGATCAGGTAGAAGCCAACCAGAATATTGTACCAGGGAGCAAACAAAAATCCATACTCTTCTTAGAAACCTAAAATCACAATGCAAAAGGCAAACCCCAGAAACCTTACAACCTAGCCCCGCCAAATGCCTGTGTCCCTCATAAAAAGGCTAGAGAAAGGGTGGCTTCTGCTTATACAGAGTCAGATGCTCTGCTGGTAATTTCATTGCTCGATAAACCACCTCAGCAGTAAATTCATTCTTTGTTTATTCTTGAGTCCCGTTTGTTCTCTGATGTGTCATTGAGAGAGGTGGCTGCTATTTTTATTGTCTATGTACTGTACCAATACACAAAAATAAATACATTATCAGTAAGGCTAAGATTATGTCCCAGAGACCACGGAATCTGTGACTTCCACAGACCTCTGTGACACTTTCCACTTCAGCCCAAAGGTGGTAGGGCCGGAGTTCTCAGCTGCCGTGGGTAGCAAGGGGACCTCGCAGCTCCCAGTTGTGGGACCCGGAACTTCTACCATGGCCAGCAGGGGACCCTCCAAGAATCTACTGGCTTTGCCCCCTTTGATCTCCTGTATGGGAAGCAGGCTAGGGGAGCCTTGGATTTGATTGGAGGCTCTGGGGAGGGCCGTGCTGAGGAAAGAGGGTGGCCTGTAGGAAAGTCCGTCACCTGATTTAAGGAGAATTTACAGGTAATAAGGAATGGAGAGTGACGGACCCTTGGAAAAAGGAAGGGAATTCCGCACGTTTGGTGTGATGGGTGTACTGGAGAAAGGTTGTTGGACACGGCTGATTTGGCGTTAGTGCTGACCCCAGTGAGGGAAAACAAAAGGAAGGATTATAGAAAGGACCGTTTGAGCGGATTGAAGGGGTGAATGCCGTCACACATGACGTAAAGAAGCCCAGCAGCAGAGGAAAAGTGCAAACCATGCATATGAATAGATTAAAACTAATTCTGAAAGGGAGAGGGCAGTCAATTGAATTTGTTGTGCTGGTGAAGAAACCTTGGATTTGGTCAGGGAGAGCAGGGCAGAGAATCCCCTAGAAAGCACTGAGTTGAGGGCGGGTTAAAATCCACGCCGAAAGCAGGAAACGCTGGCCCTTTCAAAGCACCGCCAAGAGGTATTTTCCTCACCAGGTTGAACTGCCAAGATTACACCCTCCATGCAAAGCTACAGGGGAAAAAAGGTACCAGAGGGATGCCCTGGAGCACAACGCTGCAGGACTATGATATGGAAATTGTCCATATTAAAGGCAAAGAGAATGTGGTGGCAGATGCAGTGTCCGGGCAGGAGGGTTCCAAGCTGACGCATACGGATTAGCCAGTGGAAGAGTCCACAGAGTCAGAGTAAAGGGTGAGGTGCGAGCCAGGACCCAGAGGAGGCACAGAGTTGCCGGCGTTTTACAGGGATACCCTTGGTCGGACGCTTACAGGTTAAGTTTACAAAGGGTGGCATGGGAGGGCTCTGCCCAGAGCCCAGAGCCTGCTGGCCATCACAATCGTTGAAAAGCATTTGGACAGATTTTGTTTAATTGTCTGATAATTACACAGATAATGATGTATCTGTACTGGAAGACATGTGCTTAAGGTCTGGGAATTAAGGCAGGTCGTGCAATGGGATGAACTTGCTCCTGTCAGTCAGGAGGGAAGAGAACTGCCTCTGTCGCTCTCAAGCTGGTTTTGTGTGTATTGGGTACTGTTCGCTTCACAAAGGAGTCCTGTCCGTAGATGGAGCCGGTTGAGTTTACACCTCTCACTAGGTTGAGTTAACATTACTTTGTTAAAACAGGTAAGACAAGGGGTAACTCCACTCCAGTACGGAAACCCAACAGAATGCTGTAAACTACTTCAAAGGCTGAATTCTCCTATCGCTCCAGGGCTTCAAAAAGTCACCTCTGCAGAAGGGCCTGATGCTGCTAGCTCTTCAGGGATGAATTGTGTCTAGGGTATTGTTTAAAGAAGGAGGGAGGAACAAGGAGAACCAGAAGACGGATATTATGATGCATTAGCGTTTTTAATGCGAGTGACATTTGCAATACACAGGTACAGGAAAAATACAAGAGCAGAAAGAACGTAATTTCAGTTTTTCAAGAAAGGCTGCAACCGATCACCCACCTCAATGGGACGTTCTTCACACAAGATGTGCTTTTTTGTTCTTGCAGCTGCAGAGGTGGACAAACAAGTCCCCTTTCCAACCAATTTCAATTACTTTTATTCCCTCAGTCGGTGGGAAGTGAGACAATGCAATACAGAAGGAGAGGACTGCTCAACTTCTCAATTATATGTCTGCCTCAGAGAAGGTCCAAGTGAGAGGCTAAAGATACGTACTGATGGAAAGGATAGAACAGACGGGGTCTAATTCTCCTTCATAGCAAGGTCTCTTTTTCCCAGGCTCAAGGGACTTAAAATGATAATAAATATAACTGATGCCTCTCTTAAGGCCCCTATTTCCTTTAAACTACGGAATAAGTGTAAACAGCCTGTGTGTTATTCAGAATGAGTCCACATGTGAAAGCGAGAATCAGCACTTGTCTTGCAAAGCCTTGGCAGAAAGAGTCATAAAGCGTAACATTAGAAATGCAGCAGGGCTATCAGACCATGGTGCTGAGCACACACAGCTCCCACAGAGCTCAACTGGAGCCAAGTTTGCACAGCATTCTGAAAGCCATGCCCAAAAGGTCAGGGGTGAATCTGTTTCTTGCTGTTCAATTCCTGGTTCTTCCTTCATCCACGGATCTTCCTGCTGGATTTAGCATGGCCCACAGCTTCCACTGAGGTACCTATGGCGAGATATCCCGGAACCACATATTCCCCCGGAACCATAACCACCCAGGGAACCGCCGAATCCCCCATAACCACCATATCCCCCTAAACCAGACAATCCTCCATAATGGCCTCCAGAGCCGTACAATCCCCCCAAACCGAATGAGCCCCCGAAACCGGCTCCGACCACAGGTGCTCCTATGGCTCCCACTCCAGTGTGCTGAGGGAAAGTGCTGAGAATCGGTCCCGGGAGGGTCACGACAACCGGTGAGGGTCTGATCAGCACTTCGGAGTCAGGGCACTGCCGAACGCACGGCACGTTGTAGCTGCCACTGACTGGACTAGGCCGGGCCACCCCGCATTCTGGATTGCACAGGCTGGAGAAACTCATCTTTCAGGGATGGAGGTAAACCTGAAAGACACACCAGGGACTAGAGTAAAGAGAAGGTACAAGGGCTGGTGGAAGAAAGGCTTTGAAGCTCTTGTGGCCCATGAGAGAAAGGAAGAGTGGACTAAGTCCTTGTCTTCATGGCCATGTATTTCTTCCTATATCCTCTTTCTACACCTCTTGTTCACTCTCGTGAAACTTCCCTCCCAATTGGCCCCTTCAAGCCCTCTCAATGGCGTTGTCTGAAAAACACTGACTAGAAGAAGGCTCACGATTTCTGTGCTGGGCCCCTGGGATTCTGTGTCCATTTTAGACATTACTCAAAGAGAACAGGGCTGGGATCACGGTAATCTCTTCCTGTCGTTTGAGGATTTAACTTCTGCATGCAAACCACTGAATTCTGGTACCACAGTAAAAAGAAAAGGAGTACTTGTGCTTCCTTAGAGACTGACAAATTGATTTGAGCATAAGCTTTCGTAAGCTACAGCTCACTTCATCGGATGTAGCTCACGAAAGCTTATGCTCAAATCAATTGGTTAGTCTCTAAGGTGCCACAAGTCCTCCGTTTCTTTTTGCGAATACAGACTAACACGGCTGCTACTCTGAAACCTGGTATCACAGTGTAGATCTCTGATTTCCCAAAGCTCGTGAGTCAACAATACTTGCTGATGAATAAAGAGAAAACTTTAGTTTTCTCCAAACAAATCACGAAGGACAAGCTCCTCAGCTGGGCTTTAGGTCCACTGACTTTCATGGAGCGACACTAAATTACATCATCTGAGGAGGAGCACTTTCAATGGGAATTTCTCCTGAGAAGAACTCAAGAATTGCTACACTGCATCTCACCACTTGTCAGATTAATCCATTCTCCTGTTTCCAAGAGAGAGGAGTAACAGCTGCTTGAGAAGAAAGTAAAAGACCACTGCATTGGTCCTTTCTGGACTAACCTGGGAAAGTTGCTTCCTAATCCACCAAAGTGAAAAATGGCCAAATGACTTTCTAATGTTACATCTCTAGAGTTCAAATCGATTGAGTTGAATTGGACTTACCCAGTTCACTGAGGAGATGAAGTCCGCAGAAGATTTTAAAAAATCCCTGAATGGTGAGTGCTTTTATACAGTTCCTAGGACTGCCTGGAGGATCTGCGATGCCATTTCTGGAGGCAGTCCTAATTAGTTACCAAACAAACTTAATTGCCATGCAAAATCCTCCTTGGATGCAGCTGTTTGCCTCTGGGATTTTGATTATTAGGTTATTCTGAGCCTGAGAGGGCGTGACATGCACATTGCACTCTTCATCTTTCTTTCATCTTCAAATAGTACGGGTCAACTGCGTTCCTCGTGCCATTCCATTTACTTCAGTGGTGCTACAATGAGAATGAATGTCCGGGTGACTCTGAGCAGCATCTGTATCAGAAGTGGCAGATTTCAGAGGGGTAGCCGTGTTAGTCTGCATCAGCAAAACAATGAGGAGTCCTTGTGGCACCTTAGAGACTAATTTGTCTCTAAGGTGTCGTCTCTAAGTTGCCACAAGTAGCACAAGTGGGTGTCATGAAAGGAATCCAGTTTGTTCCTTTCAATCCATGCTGGTCGTGGTTAGGGACATCGGGCAGTTCATTCTCACCCTGTCAGAAAGGAGGGAGCCATTTTTCTGCATTCTCACCACCCGCATTCCCAATGGGTCAGACCCAATTCCCTTCGAAATTCATGGGAAACTTTCCATTGCCTCCAGCAGTGTTTTTTGTCAGGACCTTACATCTGAAATTCACCCTTTGGTTGGGGGATTGTACGATGCAATGAACAACTGTAGTCCAATATTAAACGTTCAAACATGGGCCTTTGTGATGGCCATCTGCCCAGGGGTGAATCTTACCCTCTGGTGAGTCAAGCTTCACCTAACATTGGACCTGTACTTGGGTCACCAATGCCCTCTCAAAGTGCTGCCTAGATCTGGTTTGCTGATGGGTCAAGGGGAGGGATGGCGGAAAGAGGAAGGAAGCAGTGCTCTTTTATCTCAGGATCTCTCCATCCAGGAGCAGCCAAGAAAAGGACGTTGTGTGAGACAGCACTGCTGACGGAGCCCAGCAATGAGCGGAGGAGAGAGGAAAATCACACATTCTTGAGGAAGGAGGAGATGGTTGTGGGATGGGATTTGACATTAACTTTGACCAGCCATAGGGCATGCTGCACAAAACATTCTTGCCAGAACCAGCATGCTGTGTAAAGTGTAACAGATTTCTGCATGGGTGGGTTCCATAGCCGGGGAATGAGGCGGAGGAGTCCCCTGTTTTCCCTATTTTTTCACAGTTCTTTTTAGTAAAAGTCAGAGACAGGTCACTGGCTTCCATGACTCTTTGTTCATTGCCCTTGATCCTTGACCTCTCCCTGAGTTTTACTAAACTTAACCATGACCAAATCTTAACCTTAATTATCCTTAGTCTAGAATATCCTAACTCAAATCATCTGAAAAAAAATTAAAACAGTAGGAGGCACAAATATGCTTGCTCAGCCAGAGCCCTAAAATGCCCAGTTCTCGCTCTGGCCACAGGCTGAATTTTAAAGTTGTTCCCTTTTACACTGTGTTACCAGACAAGGCTAGTAACATGTAACTTGTTCCAAGATGTTTGCATCCTTGGATCGAAGCATCGAGAATCAAGAGCTGGCTAATGTTGTGATCCACTTTCACTGTCCTTATTCATGAGAATGATACTTCTCCATACGAATTAGAAGTCTGTCCATTTCTATCATTTCCATGACTGTGGTGTAAGGGACTGCGGAAGACTTTGTTACGGCCTAGCTAGGGAACTTCCGCTTTCTCGAGGCCGCCCGGTCACTGTAGGACATGGAGAACCAACTGTAACCGTTTTTTGGCCGGTTTTATCTGCCTTGCATGGTCAGTTGCCAGGTAGCGGAAAGCCCCCTTAGGAAAGTACCTAATTTTATATTCATGAGCTGTTTCTGTGTACTGCGTATTATGGCTCACTGGTTGCCCCTTCGTCGGACTCCGTCCTAGGCAAAGCTCCGGTGTGATGGGTTCTCCGCCTCCGTGACAGCAACGTTTGGAAGTCCCCGTTGCGGGTGTGTCACTAATCTTCAATAAAGCCAATAACTCGCTGCTTAGCTGCGTGTGGGTCTCCTTTTCCAGAGTACCTCTGATGGCCTGCGGTGCTTCGATTACCTTGGCCGAGAACATTTGGTAGCATTGGAAATCTCAATATATAATTCCAGCCTCAAAAACTAGCTTTAAGACATCGCACCCGTTGGGCTGAAGTCACCAGGTGCACTGAGTGAGCTACTTTCTCTTTCTTTGGAATCACATCTTTCTAATGGGTCAGAGTAACCCATGGTAATGAATTCCTTCAGGTTTGTGAAACAAGGCACAGGGTAGCTGATTTCTCTAACATTGCCTTCTTTATACATGAGGATAATAATGATCCAAAGGAAGTATAAGTGTGTACATTTCAAGCTTGTTCATGTGTGGTGTAGTAATACAAATCTCTTTCTTGAATTAGAATGGGTAAAATTTTGAGGAAAGAGAATTTAATTCTGCTCAAGTGGAAATACCCACCACGGAGCCAACACCTTCAAAGAAAGGGAGTTAAAGTGCATGGCAAGACTCTAGATGGCTGATCGTTGTTCACACTGAGATGAGAAGATCTTTATCCCCAAAGTTCCCCCCAAAAAACATCAAAACAAAATAAAAAATATCCAGTATGAGCCTCTCCAAGAGTTACTCTCAGGTTAGTGATGTCTTTGGAAGCCATGAATAGTAAGAATCCAGTAGGGTTCAAGAGATAGAGGTTAGTGTTTGGCATGAGTAGTCCCAGCTATTGGGGTTCATTTCTGACTCTGCCAATCACACCCTGTCTGACTGTCACCTGAATGTGCCTCCGTTTCCCCCCATGGCAAACAGGTAGAATTGTAACATGCAGGGTGGATTGTCTGAAGCTTCCTCTGATCTAAGCATTTCAAAGCACTTCACAAAACACACCTCATGTTTTATATGGCCAAAGAGGTGTATTATTAGAATCATAGTAACTTTTTACTAGGCTTAGATGTTCCAATATTGAAGATTGGCTTCACTTTAAAAGTGCATGTCAAGTCTCAGATGTCACTCAAGTGCTCAGTTTATGAGTCCTCGCCTCTGAAATTGGGGCTCTTTGATTTTCATTCAATGAACCTTTGCATTTCCCTTTTGTACATATTTTCAAGTTGACGGGTAGATGCTGAACCAGTGTAAAGGAGGACAGTTCCATCAACTTGAGATTGAAGGAAGGCACTTTAGCCAACCTGGGTTAGAGAAAACCTTTCTGCACCTCTACTCACAGCTGCTGATATCGAATATACAGTGTAATCAATGGGAACCGTCAGCCATTGCAGCTCCTTCCAATGAGTATGCAAGAGAACTGGGTCTTGTGAGAGACTTCAGCTAATTAAGAAAAGAAAAAAGCACAAGACGACAGAGTTAAAGAGAACTTCTTTTATGGCCATATTGCTGTGGGATTAATTGCAAGTCTGACCAATCTAGGGCATTCTGCAAGCCTCTTCTCCAACAAAAAGAAAAGGAGTACTTGTGGCACCTTAGAGACTAACCAATTTATTTGAGCATAAGCTTTCGTGAGCTACAGCTCACTTCATCGGATGCATTCTGTGGAAAGTGTAGAAGATCTTTTTATACACACAAAGCATGAAAAAATACCTCCCCCCACCCCACTCTCCTGCTGGTAAGAGCTTATCTAAAGTGATCACTCTCCTTACAATGTGTATGATAATCAAGTTGGGCCATTTCCAGCACAAATCCAGGTTTTCTCCCCCCCTCCCCAACAGATATGATCATCTTTTTATATGTTTGTATCGCCTTTGTATTATGAGTTATGGATACGTATGTATGTCTCTATTTCAAATTTGGGCTAATTTTCTGGGTGACACTCCCAGACAGTTTGGCATCAGCACTGCCTAGCCTGCTGGATGGCCATGTGCTCGGCAGCTTGTGTTTGAAACAAAGGAAGCACAGGCCTCATGGCAAAAGACTATAATGGGCAGCTGCATCTTCTCCATTGTGTCCTCAATCCATGCAGCCTCCTCAGGGGCTCTGGGCAGTGCCTCTGGGTACATGTGGGGCCAGTGTGCACAGCACCAGAGGCAGCTCTTGTTAGTGGAGGTGGCTGCGACCTTTGGTCATTGGGTGTTCTCCTAGTCATCTGCCCTGCTGGCCCCTGGCTGCGGAACGGGGAGCCTGGGACTCTGCAGGTGATCAGTTGGTTCCTGGGGCGGGCTCTCGCTGAAGAGCTGGAGGAGGAAGGGACAGAGAGACAGTTTTGTCCCAGCAGCCATCAGGAAGAGTGCTGGTGCAAGGGCTGGAGGAACCAAGTAGGGGCCGAGCTCTTCTCGACGTGCTGCTCACAAACCGGGAAGAATTAGTGGGGGAAGCAAAAGTGGATGGGAACCCGGGAGGCAGTGACCATGAGATGGTCGAGTTCAGGATCCTGAAACAAGGAAGAAAGGAGAGCAGCAGAATACGGACCCTGAACTTCAGAAAAACAGACTTTGACTCCCTCAGGGAACTGATGGGCAGGATCCCCTGGGAGAATAACGTGAGGGGGAAAGGAGTCCAGGAGAGCTGGCTGTATTTTCAAGAATCCTTACTGAGGTTACAAGGACAAAGTGTTGATCCTGCTTTGAGCAGGGGGTTGGACGAGATGACCTCCTGAGATCTTTTCCAACCCTCATCTTCTATAATTCGATGACTCTATGATTCTGAACAGGCCAGGTCCCTCCCACCAAAGTGTGGAGACAGAAGTAGGTACCTGGCTGGGGTGATTGTGAAATGGGATCGTGCTGTGCTTCAGTGTGTGCCAATGCCTTGGTCACGGTGGCGAGATGGGCACAGAGAAGGGTGTGAGGAACAGACTGGCTGGGTCACAGCCCTAAATGCGACAAGCACAGGTCACAATGGACATGCATCTTTGCCAGTGGATACCCCACCAGCAGCCCCAATGCAGCTCTGCACCCACTGGTCTCTTCACCTGGACAGTCAATGGCCTGTATTTTTAGCTGACTTGGCACAAGTAAAAATTGTCCCGAGCCCAAAATTAGAGGCCTTTGAAAAGAGAAGCCCGGGTGTGGCCAGCATCGTGGGCCAGGCCGTGCTGCAGGTGTCGGCTCCCAGGCGTGTGAGTGTACCTTGCTGGCCAGGTAATGGAGCGTGATCGCAGTGAGTCGCAGGGAGGCTCCTTACCCTGTTCTCTGGAACAAGGATTGAATCAGGCTGGGGCAGGAAGAAGGAAGGGCAGGGCCCAGTCACAGGATCACACAGCTAAAGGAGGGAGCTGGGTGTGTTTTACCCCTGCTGAGTGCTGACCAAAACATTCCCTGTGACAGGCTTTGCCCTTGGGCACCCTCTAGCAGCCCCTCACCCCTGAGCTCAACCCTGCCTCCTCCCTCATCCTCCTTGGCCCCCTTCTGTCCCTGCCTCCAGAAGTGTGATCCCCATGCCCCCATGCAGTCAGTTACCACCCCCAGCTCAGACCCTGCCCATTCCCACCAATTTGTCCCCATTAACCATTTTAATTGCCAGCCAGCACTGCAGCGTCAGCAGGTGTTACTGAGCAATGAGCACGCTCACTAGGAGCCAAGCAGCGCTCAGCACCCGGCCTGCCAGCCGCCCCGTTAGCATCCTAGTGCCAGGGAGCCTGCAAATGCTTGGGGCCCTGGGCCTGCGATCCTGTAGGCACAGGGGGCTTGGAGCCCCCTGGCTCCATCCGGAGGCTGTTGGGTCTGATGTGGTGGCGGGGGACAATACGCTTGCCCCATTTCTGCACCCCAGTAGCTCTACGCCCTCGGCGGCTGACCCATTCGCCCCTCCCTAGTTACCGCCCTGCCTATGGTAGGGTTGTATTTCTGTTCCTGCAACCGATCCCGTGTGACCTTCTTCTCAACGTGTCTCTGTTTCTAGGCCGATCAAACAGAGAGAGTCAGGGTGTGAAGGCTGGAAGTTCTTCAGCGACCTCAGGACTCCAGAGTTCAAAGCCCCTCACAAACACTCGCTGGTGTTTCACACACGCAAAGGGTTCTAGTCTTAGAATATTAATAAATGGTTGTTGGGATTAGACACCTCTGCACTGAGTAACACAGTCACTTTAAACAAAATGGAGGCCAAGCTCTCATGGCGTTCTGTTAATGACGTCATAACTAAAAGCCACAGAGTCTGGGGCTGTTTCATTTTCATTCAAATGTAGTTTTGCATTTGGTATTTTTAAAACATTTTAATTGAAAAATGAAGGTGCCCCCTTGGTATCAATCAGCACAGTTGCTTCAATTCCACCGAGTTTCAGGGCCTCATCATCAAAGGAAGACTCCTCCGCCTCATTCCCCGGCTATGGAACCCACCCATGCAGAAATCTGTTACACTTTACACAGCATGCTGGTTCTGGCAGGAATGTTTTGTGTAGCATGCCCTATGGCTGGTCAAAGTTAATGTCAAATCCCATCCCACAACCATCTCCTCCTTCCTCAAGAATGTGTGATTTTCCTCTCTCCTCCGTTCATTGCGGGGCTCCGTCAGCTGTGCTGTTTCACAAGACGTCGTTTTCTTGGCTGCTCCTGGATGGAGAGATCCTGAGATAAAAGAGCACTGCTTCCTTCCTCTTTCCGCCACCCCTCCCCTTGACCCATCAGCGAACCAGATCTAGGCAGCCCTTTGACAGGGCATTGGTGACCCAAGTACAGGTTCAATGTTAGGTGAAGCTTGACTCACCAGAGGGTAAGATTCACCCCTGGGCAGATGGCCATCACAAGGCCCATGTTTGAACGTTTAATATTGGACTACAGTTGTTCATTGGCATCATACAATCCACCAACCAAAGGTGAATTTCAGATGTAAGGTCCTGACAAGAAACACGCTGGAGGCAATGGAAAGTTTCCCATGAATTTCGAAGGGAATTGGGTCTGACCCATTGGGAATGCAGGTGGTGAGAATGCAGAAAAATGGCTCCCTCCTTTCTGACAGGGTGAGAATGAACTGCCCGATGTCCCTAACCACGACCAGCATGGATTGAAAGGAACAAACTGGATTCCTTTCTTGACACCCACTTGTGCTACGTGTGGCAACTTAGAGATAACACCTTAGAGACAAATTAGTCTCTAAGGTGCCACAAGGACTCCTCGTTGTTTTCCTGATGCAGATTAACACGGCTACCCCTCTGAAATCTTCACTTCGGATACAGATGCTGCTTAGAGTCACATTCTCGTTGTTGCACCATTGAAGTCAATGGAATGGCATGAGGAACACAGTTGACCCGTACCATTTGAAGATGAAAGAAAGATGAAGAGTGCAATCTGCATGTCACGCCCTCTCAGGCTCAGAATAACCTAATAATCACAATCCCAGAGACAAATTAGTCTCTAAGGTGCCACAAGGACTCCTCGTTGTTTTCCTGATGCAGATTAACACGGCTACCCCTCTGAAATCTTCACTTCGGATACAGATGCTGCTTAGAGTCACATTCTCGTTTTTGCACCATTGAAGTCAATGGAATGGCACGAGGAACACAGTTGACCCGTACCATTTGAAGATGAAAGAAAGATGAAGAGTGCAATCTGCATGTCACGCCCTCTCAGGCTCAGAATAACCTAATAATCACAATCCCAGAGGAAAACAGCTGCATCCCAAGGAGGATTTTACAAGGCAATGAAGCTTGTTTGGAAACTAATTAGAACCGCCTCCACAAATGGCATCGCAGATCCTCCAGGCAGTCCTAGGAACTGTAAAAAGGCACTCACCACTCAGGGATTTTCTAAAATCTTCTGCGGACTTCATCTCCTCAGTGAACTGGGTAAGTCCAATTCAACTCAATTGATTTGAACTCTAGAGATGTAACTTTAGAAAGTCATTTAGCCATTTTTCACTTTGGTGGATTAGGAAGCAACTTTCCCAGGTTAGTCCAGAAAGGACCAATTCAGTGGTCTTTTACTTTCTTCTCAAGCAGCTATTACTCCTCTCTCTTGGAAACAGGAGAATGGATTAAGCTGACAAGTGGTGAGATCCAGTGTAGCAATTCCTGAGTTCTTCTCAGGAGAAATTCCCACTGAAGGTGCTTCTCCTCAGATGATATAATTTAGTGTCGCTCCATGAAAGTCAGTGGACCTGAAGCCCAGCTGAGGAGCTTGTCCCTTGTGATTTGTTTGGAGAAAAGTAAAGTTTTCTTTTTATTCATCAGCAAGTATTATTGACTCACAAGCTTTGGGATATCAGAGATCTACACTGTGATACCAGGTTTCAGAGTAGCAGCCGTGTTAGTCTGTATTTGCAAAAAGAAACGGAGTACTTGTGGCACCTTAGAGACTAACCAATTGATTTGAGCATAAGCTTTCGTGAGCTACATCCGATGAAGTGAGCTGTAGCTTACAAAAGCTTATGCTCAAAACAATTTGTCAGTCTCTAAGGTACCACAAGTACTCCTTTTCTTTTTACTATGGTACCAGAATTCAGTGGTTTGCATGCAGAAGTTAAATGCTCAAACGACAGGAAGCGATTACCGTGATCCCAGCCCTGTTCTCTTTGAGTAATGTCTAAAATGGACACAGAATCCCAGGGGCCCAGCATAGAAATCGTAAGCCTTCTTCTAGTCAGTGTTTTTCAGACAACGCCATTGAGAGGAGTTGAAGAGGCCAATTGGGAGGGAAGTTTCATGAGAGTGGAGAAGAGGTGTAGAAAGAGGATATAGGAAGAAATACATGGCCATGAAGACAAGGACCTAGTTCACTCTTCCTTTCTCTCATGGGCCACAAGAGCTTCAAAGCCTTTCTTCCACCATCCCTTGTACCTTCTCTTTACTCTAGTCCCTGGTGTGTCTTTCAGGTTTACCTCCATCCCAGAAAGATGAGTTTCTCCAGCCTGTGCAATCCAGAATGCGGGGTGGCCCGGCCCAGTCCAGTCAGTGGCAGCTACAACGTGCCGTGCGTTCGGCAGTGCCCTGACTCCGAAGTGCTGATCAGACCCTCACCGGTTGTCGTGACCCTCCCGGGACCAATTCTCAGCACTTTCCCTCAGCACACTGGAGTGGGAGCCATAGGAGCACCTGTGGTCGGAGCCGGTTTCGGGGGCTCATTCGGTTTGGGGGGATTGTACGGCTCTGGAGGCCAGTACGGAGGATTGTCTGCTTTAGGGGGATACGGTGGTTATGGGGGATTCGGCGGTTCCTTTGGTGGTTATGGTTCCGGGGGAATATGTGGTTTTGGGGTATCTCGCCATAGGTACCTCAGTGGAAGCTGTGGGCCATGTTAAACGCAGCCGGAAGATCCATGGATGAAGGAAGAACCAGGAATTGAACAGCAAGAAACAGATTCACCCCTGACCTTTTGGGCATGGCTTTCAGAAGTGCTGTGCAAACTTGGCTCCAGTTGAGCTCAGTGGGAGCTGTGTATGCTCAGCACCATGGTCTAATAGCCCTGCTGCATTTCTAATGTTACGCTTTATGACTCTTTCTGCCAAGGCTTTGCCAGACAAGTGCTGATTCTCGCTTTCAACTGTGGACTCATTCTGAATAACACACAGGCAGTTTGCACTAATTCTGCAGTTTAAGGAAAATAGGGCCCTTAAAACAGGCATCAGTTACATTTATTATCATTTGAAGTCCCTTGAGCAAGGGAAAAAGAGACCTTGCTGTGAAGGAGAATTAGACCCTGTCTGTTCTATCCTTTCCATCAGTATGTGTCTTTAGCCTCTCACTTGGACCTTCTCTGAGGCAGACATTTAATTGAGAAGTTGAGTAGTCCTCTCCTTCTGTATTGCATTGTCTCACTTCCCACCGACGGAGGGAATAAAAGTAACTGAAATTGGTTGCAAAGGGGACTTGTTTGTCCACCTCTGCAGCTGCAAGAACAAAAAAGGACATCTTGTGTGAAGAACGTCCCATTGAGGTGGGTGATCGGTTGCAGCCTTATTGAGAAACTGAAATTACGTTCTTTCTGCTCTTGTATTTTTCCTTTACCTGTGTATTGCAAATGTCACTCGCATTAAAAACGCTGATGCATCATAATATCCGTCTTCTAGTTGTCCTTGTTCCTCCCTCCTTCTTTAAACATTGCCCTGGACACAATTCATCCCTGAAGAGCCAGCAGCATCAGGCCCTTCTCCAGAGGTGACTTTTTGAAGCCCTGGAGCAATAGGAGAATTCAGCCTTTGAAGTAGTTTACAGCATTCTGTTGGGTTTCCGTACTGGGGTGGAGTTACCCCTTACCTTACCTGTTTTAACAAAGTAATGTTAACTCAACCTAGTGAGAGGTGTATATTCAACCGGCTCCATCTACGGACAGGACTCCTTTGTGAAGCGGACACTACCCAATACGCAAAAAACCAGCTTGAGAGCGACAGAGGCAGGTCTCTTCCCTCCTGACTGACAGGAGCAAGTTCATCCCATTGCACGACCTGCCTTAACTCCCAGACCTTAAGCACATGTCTTCCAGTACAGATACATCATTATCTGTGTAATTATCAGACAATTAAACAATAACTGTCCAAATGCTTTTCAACGATTGTGATGACCAGCGGGCTCTGAGCTCTAGGCAGAGCCCTCTCATGCCACCCTTTGTAAACTTAACCTGTACTCGTCCGACCCAGGGTATCCCTGTAAAAGGAAAGCAACTCTGTGCTTCTATGGGTCCTGGCTCGCACCTCACCCTTTACTCTGACTCTGTGGACTCTTCCACTGGCTAATCCGTATGCATCAGCTTGGAACCCTCCTGCCCGGACACTGCATCTGCCACCACATTCTCTTTGCCTTTAATATGGACAATTTCCATATCATAGTCCTGCAGCGCTGTGCGCCAGGGCATCCCTCTGGTACCTTTTTTCCCCTGTAGCTTTGCATGGAGGGTGTAATCTTGGCAGTTCAACCTGGCGAGGAAAATACCTCTTGGCGGTGCTTTGAAAGGGCCAGCGTTTCCTGCTTTTGTCATGAATTTTAACCCACCCTCAACTCAGTGCTTTCTAGGGGATTCTGTGCCCTGCTCTCCCTGACCAAATCCAAGGTTTCTTCACCAGCACAACAATTTACTGCCTTCTCCCTTTCAGAGGAAGTTTTCATCTATTCAGACTCATAATTTGCACCGTTCCTCTGCTGCTGGGCTTCCTTACGTCATGTGTGACGGCATTCACCCCTTCAATCCCCTCAAACGGTCCTTCCTATAATCCTGCCTTTTGTTTTCCCTCACTGGGGTCAGCACTAACATCAAATCAGCCATCTCAAACGACCATTCTCCAGTACTCCCATCACACCAAACATGCTGAGTTTCTGGCTTTTTCCAAGGGTCTGTCGCTCTCAATTCCTCATTACCTGTAAATTCTCCTTAAAATGAGTGACGTACTCTCTTCGATGCCGCTCTCTTTCCTCAGCACGGCCCTCCCCAGAGCCTCCAATCAAATCCAAGGCTCCCCTCGCCTGCTTCCCATACAGGAGATCAAAGGGGGATAAGCCAGTCGATTCCTGGAGGGTCCCCTGCTGGCCACGGTAGAAGTTCCGGGTCCCACAACTGGGAGCTGCGAGGTCCCCTTGCTACCCACGGCAGCTGAGAACTCCGGCCCTGCCACCTTTGGGCTGAAGTGGAAAATGTCCCAGACGTCTGTGGAAGTCAGATTCCGTGGTCTCTGAGACATAATCTTAGCCTTAATGATAATGTATTTATTTTTGTGTATTGGTACAGTACATAGACAATAAAAACTACTGTCTGATTCTTTGAGGTGCCACCTTAACTTTCACCCAAACCTCTAACATCCCCATAGTGTCCTCCTGTATAACCTTTAAGTAAACTCATTCATAGGTACTGAAAAAAACAATGGGCTCAGAACAGTCATAATAGAAATATGGATAGTGCAGTGACTTTATGGCATGAAACATATTCAGAAAGACATAAAATTGCTTTTCTCACTATAAAAAACTAATAGTGGTGGTTGGTTTTCCGTCGCCCCCCAGTGAGACTCTGGCTAGAATAGCAGCCACCTCTCTCAATGACACATCAGAGAACAAACGGGACTCAAGAGTAAACAAAGAATGAATTTACTGCTGAGGTGGTTTATCGAGCAATCAAATTACCAGCAGAGCATCTGACTCTGTATAAGCAGAAGCCACCCTTTCTCTAGCCTTTTTATGAGGGACACAGGCATTTGGCGGGGCTAGGTTGTAAGATTTCTGGGGTTTGCCTTTTGCATTGTGATTTTAGGTTTCTAAGAAGAGTATGGATTTTTGTTTGCTCCCTGGTACAATATTCTGGTTGGCTTCTACCTGATCATTTCTTCTGCTGAATCCTGCCAAGTGAATTGCAATTATGCCCCTTTCAAGGTGAAGGATTATAGCAGTATAGCGGAAGCTATGTTGTGACAGCTGATAAGAGGTGTCCTGCATCTTAGCAGGGGGTTCGACCAGATGAGCCTTGCAGTGCCTTCTAACCCCCAGGTCCGATGACATTTATGTGAAAGAAGCCTTATTGAGGGTGCAGGAACAAACCACCCCGAAGTGCAGAAAGATTAGCAAATATGGCAGGTGACCAACTTGGCTAAACAGAGAAATCTTCAGTGAGCTTAAACAAAAAAGGAAGCTTACAAGAAATGGAAACTTGGACAGATGACTAGGGAGGAGTCTAAAAATATTGCTCAAGCCTGCAGGTGTGTAATCAGGAAGGCCAAAGCATGACTGGAGTTGTGAAGGGATGTGTAGGGTAACAAGAAATTTTCTATAGGTAGGAAAAAGGAGAAGGTCAGGGAAAGTGTGGGAGCCTTCCTGAATGGGGGAAGCAACCAAGTGAGAGATGGTGTGGAAAAAGCTGAAGTACTCCATGCTTTTTTTGCCTCGGTCGTCCCAGACAAGATCAGCTCCCAAACTGCTGTCCTGGACAGCACAGTGTGGGGAGGAGGTGAGCAGCCCTCAGTGGTAAAAGAACAGGTTAAGGATTATTTAGAAAAGCTGGCCGTGCACAAGTCCATGGGTCCAGATCTAAGCGTCCGAGGATGCTGAGGGAATTGGCTGAGTGATTGCAGAGCCATTGGCCATTATCTTTGAAAAGTTACACCTTTCGGGGGAGGTCCTGGATGACTGGAGAAAGGCAAATATAGTGCCCATCTTTAAAAAGGGGAAGAAGGAGAACCTGGGGAACTCCAGACCGCTCATAGATTGGATGAATGGACTATAAGGTGGATAGAAAGCTGGCTAGATGTTACGGGTACTGATCAATGTCTGGATGTCTAGCTGGCAACTAGTATCAAGCAGAGTGCCTCAGGGATCAGTCTTGGGACCGGTTTTGTTCAACGTCTTTACGAATGATCTGGATGATGGGAGGATTGCACGCTCAGCAGGTTTGCAAATGACACTAAGCTGGGGGAGAGGTAGATATGCTGGAGGGTAGGGATAGGGTTGAGAGTGACCAAGACAAATTGGAGGATTGGGACCAAAGAAATCTGAAGAGGTTCAACAAGGACAAGTGCAGACTTCTGCACTTAGGACAGAAAAATCCCATGTACCACAAGAGGCTGGGGACCGACTGGCTAAGCAGCAGTTCTGCAGAAAACGACCTGGGGATAACAGTGGACGAGAAGCTGGATATGAGCCAACAGTGTGTCCTTGTTGCCAAAAAGGCTAAGTGCCTACTGGGCTGCATTAATAGGAGCATTGCCAGCAGATCGAGGGAAGTGATGATTCCCCTCTATTCCGCACTGGTGAGGCCACATCTGCAGTATTGTGTGATGTTTAGGGGCCCCCCCCCATATAAATTATGTGGAGAAATTGGAATTGAAAAGTCCAGCAAAGAGCAACAAAAATGCTGAGGGTGCTGGGGCACATGACTCATAAGGTGAGGCGGAGGGAATTGGTCTTGTTTAGTCTGCAGAAGAGAAGAGTGAGGGGGGATTTGATAGCAGCCTTCATCTACCTGAAGGGGGGTTTTCTTTCGGGTACCACTTTTAGCTGTCTTGCTGGTCACGGGCTCACAGCTGTATTGTCAAAGAGACTCTTGTTAAAGAGAGGGAAAAGGAGAAAGGTAAAGACAACTGCACAGTACTTCACTTTGGAAAAAAATTGAATGCACATGAGATGCTGTCTGGAGAGACTCATGACCATTCGTGGTGTCCTCAGGGCAGAGTGTCAAAAAGCAGGGCGGAGACGCTAGCTAATGGTATGTTCTATAATTAGATTTCACCAACCCAGTACCAAGTGTGAACTCCCAAAGTACTACGGTAGTTTTATAATGGAGTTACAGACAGTCCCCTTAGAGACTCCAATCTATCGTGGCTGCCAGGCAAGCTGGCCTGTGTGATAAATGGTGGTGACTTCCAGGAAAAATCACAAAATACTCACGTTACAACCAGTCCCACGCTCACCCTGGTCGATTTGCATCCCAGGTCTCCCACTAAAGACGACACTGAGAGTCAATTCTACAGTCAATTCTAACTCAGGTTTATTAGCTAAGAAAAAGGAAGGGGTGTTATTGAGATGTTATAGCAGATAAAAATATATGTACAGGTTAGTCACAGTCTATAATTGCTAAAGGTAGCGGAGATATGGGAAACTGGCAGTTTCCCAAAAGTCTTTTAGGGCTACCCAGAGTAACTCTACTTCTCATTCGGTTATTCTGCCTGTCAGAATCCAACCTGTCCAGAGATGAAGAATTTTTCCTTGTGTCCATACTTATAGTTTCTTTTCACAGAAAAGAAGCTGACAGAGTCACAACCTTTGTGGGCTCTTTCTCTGATGTCAGGGAGAGAAGAATGCATGTCAGGTCTTTGATGAAAACACTCAACGGCCACTTGCCTTCAAATGCAGAAGAATTCACACCTTCCTCTTTAATTTCTTCATTTGCATGACACAAGGCTTCTTTCTCATTGGATGGGTTATGTAGTTACAGGGGTATACACAATGTAAATGTTTGCTATTACATTCTAACTGGGTACAGATAGGTGAAATCAATGCATGCACCATCCCATTAGTTGTCAGGACATTTCAACACCAAATAGATTCTTATCCATTCAACCATCAGTTTCCTTTATTCTTGCAAAGAAGTGAATTGGCCTGGCTTCCAGCTGAGAGTTTGTCAGTTCTCAGCTGGCACTTGGCTTACCAGAGTTGGCACTTGGCTTACCAGTGTCACAGCAGAACTGAAAGCGAAGCTTGAGTTTACCGGAGTCTCAGGTAAAGTCTCTGATCACTAAATCTAGACAGTCTGCCGAGTCAAAAGCAACATCTTCCCTCCCCTTTCCTGCAGGAATCTTCAGTTGGAATCTGTGCAGACTCTTCCTCCTCCTCTGCTGAAATCATGCTTAGCCAGTCAGAGAATTGATTAACCAACCACCCCGTGAAGTATATCAATTTTCAAAACCCAACTCTCTTACTGAGAAGAGCAACACGTAAATGACTCTTCCCCACGATCATGTTACCAGAAAAGTTGGTGACTCACACTCGTTGAGACAATGGACTTAAAACAGTTTAAAATCCAAAAAATTCAAAGTGCACCATTAAAAGAAAAGAAATTAATCTTCCCTCCCGATTTCCCCTGTAATTAACATTCCCAGGCTTCCCTGCTGGAGGGTTGTAACAAAATCACTCACCTGCGAGAAAATACTTCAGCGTTCGGGCAAACAGGCTGCTTCCTGCTTCTGTGGCCTAGCTTCTCCCAGCCCGCACAGAGCCCAGGGCCTGGTGCAAAGCAGCTGCCCTCACCCCTTCCCTCATGGAGTCTGACCCAGCAACAGGGAACCGATTGGTGCAGACCCAAAACTACCACACCCAATTCCAGAAGCTTCTGGATGGGGAGTGCTAAATCTGCCAAGCAACAATGATATTAGGAAAAAAGGAACTCTAAGGTTAAATAAGCTCTGGAATACATTTACCAGTGGCTCCGGCTTTATTTGCCATTTTTACAGATTATTTTTTCTCACAGAAATCTTGACAGACTGTGGTGCAAATTCCATGTCTGTAGTTTTTCAAAAGGCAATGGAATAATGTGGTGCAAAGCGTATAAAGGCTGCTCCCTATAACCCAGAAACAAATGGGTTTGCACAAAGTTTTGAAGGAACTTTTAAAAGCTATGCTAAGAACGTACGTCACCTGGCACGAGACTGATTGGGACACTTTACTTCATTATTTGCTCAATGCGGACAGAAGTGTTCCCCAAGATTCGACTGGCTTTTGCCCTCTTTGATCTCCTGTATGGGAAGCAGGCTAGGGGAGCCTTGGATTTGATTGGAGGCTCTGGGGAGGTCTGTGCTGAGGAAAGAGGGCAGGCATCTAAGAGAGTACGTCACTCATTTTAAGGAGAATTTACAGGTAATGAGGAACTGTGTGCGACAGACCTTTGGAAAAAGTCAGGGAACTCAGCACGTTTGGTGTGATGGGCGTACTGGAGAAAGGTCGATTGAGACTGCTGATTTGGCGTTAGTGCTGACCCCAGTGAGGGAAAACAAAAGGCAGGGTTATAGGAAGGACCATTTGAGGGGATTGAAGGGGTGAATGCCGTCACACATGACGTAAGGAAGCCCAGCAGCAGAGGAACAGTCCAAAGCATGCATCTGAATAGATTAAAACTTCCTCTGAAAGGGAGAGGGCAGTCAATTGAACTTGTGCTGGTGAAGAAACCTTGGATTTGGTCAGGGAGAGCAGGGCAGAGAATCCCCTAGAAAGCACGGAGTTCAGGGTGGGTTGAAATGCACCCCCAAAGCAGGAAACTCTGGCCATTTCAAAGCACCACAAAGAGGTATTTTCCTCACCAGGTTGAACTGCCAAGATTGCACCCTCCATGCAAAGCTACAGAGGAAAAGGATACCAGAGGGATGCCCTGGAGCACAGCGCTGCAGGAATATGACATGGAAATTGTCCATATTAAAGGCAAAGAGAATGTGGTGGCAGATGCAGTGTCTGGGCAGGAGGGTTCCAAGCTGACGCATACGGATTAGCCAGTGGAAGAGTCCACAGAGTCAGGGTAAGGGGTGAGGTGCGAGCCAGGACCCGCAGGAGGCACAGGTAAGGCAAGGGGGAACTCCACCCCAGTACAGGAAACCCAACAGAACGCAGTAAACTACTTCAAAGTCTGAATTCTCCTATCGCTCCCGGGCTTTTAAAACTCACCTCTGGAGAAGTGCCTGATGCTACTAGCTCTACAGGGATGAATTGTGTCCAGGACAATGGCTAAAGAAGGAGGGAGGAACAAGGAGAACCAGAAGACGGATACTATGATGCATCAGAGTTTTTAATGCGAGTGACATTTGCAATATACAGGTACAGGAAAAATACGAGAGCAGAAAGAACGTATTTTCAGTTTTTCAAGAAAGGATGTGACCGATCACCCACCTCAATGGGACGTTCTTCACACAAGATGTGCTTTTTTGTTGTTGGTGCTGCAGAGGTGGACAAACAATTCCCCTTTGCAACCATTTTAAGTGACTTTTATTCCGTCAGTCGGTGGGAAGTGAGACAATGCAATACAGAAGCAGAGGACTACGCAACTTCTCAATTAAATGTCTGCCGCAGAGAAGGTCAAAGCAAGAAGCTAAAGATACGTATTGATGGAATGGATAGAACAGACGGGGTCTAATTCTCCTTCACAGGAAGGTCTCTTTTTCCCAGGCTCAAGGGACTTAAAATGATAATAAATATAACTGATGCCTCTCTTAAGGCCCCTATTTCCTTTAAACTACGGAATAAGTGTAAACAGCCTGTGTGTTATTCAGAATGAGTCCACATGTGAAAGCGAGAATCAGCACTTGTCTGGCAAAGCCTTGGCAGAAAG
Source organism: Eretmochelys imbricata (assembly GCF_965152235.1). Lineage (NCBI taxonomy): Eukaryota > Metazoa > Chordata > Testudines > Cheloniidae > Eretmochelys > Eretmochelys imbricata. Next base: position 357,278,433 of record NC_135572.1, read on the forward strand.
AGTCGTTAAGCGTAACATTAGAAATGCAGCAGGGCTATCAGACCACGGTGCTGAGCACACACAGCTCCCACTGAGCTCAACTGGAGCCAAGTTTGCACAGCACTTCTGAAAGCCATGCCCAAAAGGTCAGGGGTGAATCTGTTTCTTGCTGTTCAATTCCTGGTTCTTCCTTCATCCATGGATCTTCCGGCTGCGTTTAACATGGCCCACAGCTTCCACTGAGGTACCTATGCCGAGATACCCCAGAACCACATATTCTCCTGGAACCATAACCACCAAAGGAACTGCCGAATCCCCCATAACCACCGTATCCCCCTAAAGCAGACAATCCTCCGTACTGGCCTCCAGAGCCGTACAATCCCCCCAAACCGAATGAGCCCCCGAAACCGGCTCCGACCACAGGTGCTCCTATGGCTCCCACTCCAGTGTGCTGAGGGAAAGTGCTGAGAATTGGTCCCGGGAGGGTCACGACAACCGGTGAGGGTCTGATCAGCACTTCGGAGTCAGGGCACTGACGAACGCACGGCACGTTGTAGCTGCCACTGACTGGACTGGGCCGGGCCACCCCGCATTCTGGATTGCACAGCCTGGAGAAACTCATCTTTCAGGGATGGAGGTAAACCTGAAAGACACACCAGGGACAAGAGTAAAGAGAAGGTACAAGGGCTGGTGGAAGAAAGGCTTTGAAGCTCTTGTGGCCCATGAGAGAAAGGAAGAGTGGACTAAGTCCTTGTCTTCATGGCCATGTATTTCTTCCTAGATCCTCTTTCTACACCTCTTGTTCACTCTCATGAAACTTCCCTCCCAATTGGCCCCTTCAACCCCTCTCAATGGCTTTGTCTGAAAAACACTGACTAGAAGAAGTGTCACGATTTCTGTGCTGGACCCCTGGGATTCTGTGCCCATTTCAGACATTACTCAAAGAGAACAGGACTGGGACCATGGTAATCACTTCCTGTCGTTTGAGGATTTAACCTCTGCATGAAAACCACTTGATTCTAGTATCACAGTGTAGTTCTTTGATTTTCCAAAACTTGTGAGTCAACAATACTTCCTGATGAATAAAGAGAAAACTTTACTTTTCTCCAAACAGATCACGAAGGACAAGCTCCTCAGCTAGGGTTCAGGTCCACTAACTTTCATGGAGCAACACTAAATTACATCATCTGAGGAGAAGCACCTTCAATGTGTATTTCTCCTGAGAAGAACACAAGAATTGCTCAACTGAGTCTCACCACTTGTCAGCTTAATTCATTCTCCTGTCTCCAAGAGAGAGGAGTAACAGCTGCTTGAGAAGAAAGTAAAAGACCACTGAATTGGTCCTTTCTGGACTAATCTGGGAAAGTTGCTTCCTAATATGGCTAAGTGAAAATGGCTAAATGTCTTTCTAAAGTTACATCTCCTCCAAGTACTTTAAAATGGTTTCCTTGGGGACCTGCTCCATGATTTTTCCAGGGACTGAGGTGAATCTGACCAGTCTGTAGTTCCCCGGGTTCTCCTTCTTCCCTTTTTCCAATCTTCCAGGACCTCCCCCGGTCGCCACAAGTTTTGAAAGATAATGGCCAGTGGCTCTGCAATGACATCAGCCAACTCCCTCAGCACCCATGGATGCATTCGATCTGGACCCATGGACTTGTGCATGGCCAACTTTTCTAAATAGTCCTTAACCTCTTCTTCCACCACTGAGGGCTGCTCACCCTCATACTGTGTTCCCCAGGACAGCAGTGTGGGAGCTCACCTTGTCTGTGAAGACCGACCTTTGTTGATTGCTCATGACCCCTCCCTGAGTTTTACGAAAGTTAACCTTGAAAAATCTTAACTTTAATTATCGTTCGTCTAGATTATCCTAACGCAAATCATCTGGGAAAAAAATAACCCATAAGAGGCACAAATATGCTTGTTTAGCCAGAGCGCTAAAATGCCCAGTTCCAGCTCTGACCACAGGCTGAATTGTAAAGTTCTCTGTTACACTGTGTTACCAGACATGGCTAGTAACATGTCGTGTTACAAAATGTTTGCATCCTTGGATCTAAGCATCAATAACAAAGAGCTGGCTGGAAGAGTCCACAGAGTCAGAGTAAAGGGTGAGGTGCGAGCCAGGACCCAGAGGAGGCACAGAGTTGCTGGCGTTTTACAGGGATACCCTGGGTCGGACGCGTACAGGTTAAGTTTACAAAGGGTGGCATGGGAGGGCTCTGCCCAGAGCCCAGAGCCCGCTGGTCATCACAATCGTTGAAAAGCATTTGGACAGATTTTGTTTAATTCTCCTCAGGAATTACAAGTCTGTCAATTTCTCTCTTTTCCATGACTGTGGTACCATTGGAAATCTCAATATACTATTCAAGCATCAAAAACTTGCTTTAAGTCATAGCACCCGTTGGGCTGAAGTCACCAGGTGCACTGAGTGGAATCACATCTCTCTAACGGGTCGGAGTAACCCAATGGTAATGAATTCCTTCAGGTTTGTGAAACAAGGCACAGGGTAGCTGATTTCTCTAACATTGCCTTCTTTATACATGAGGATAATGATGGTCCAAAGGAATTACAAGTATGTATATTTCAAGCTTGTTCATGTGCGGAGTAGTAATACAAATCTCTACGTTGAATTGAAATGGTTAAAATTTTGGTACAAGAGAATTTAATTCTGCTCATGTGGAAATACCCACCACGGAGCCAACACCTTCAAAGAAAGGGAGTTAAAGTGCATGGCAAGACTCTAGATGGCTGATCGTTGTTCACACTGAGATGAGAAGATCTTTATCCCCAAACTTCCCCCCAAAAACATCAAAACAAAATAAAAAATATCCGGAATGAGCCTCTCCAAGAGTTACTCTCAGGTTTGTGATGTCTTTGGAAACCATGAATGGTAAGTATCCAGTAGAGTTCAAGAGATACAGGTTAGTGTTTGGCATGAGTAGTCCCAGCTATTGGGGTTCATTTCTGACTCTGCCAATCACACCCTGTCTGACCGTCACCTGAATGTGCCTCCGTTTCCCCCCATGCAAACAGGTAGAATTGTAACATGCAGGGTGGATTGTTTGAAGCTTCCTCTGATCTAAGCATTTCAAAGCACTTCACGAAACACACCTCATGTTTTATATGGCCAAAGAGGTGTATTATTAGAATCGTAGTAACTTTTTACTAGGATTAGATGTTCTAATATTGAAGATTGGCTTCACTTTAAAAATGCATGTCGAGTCTCAGATGTCACTCAAGTGCTCAGTGTATGAGTCCTCACCTCTGAAATTGTGGCTCTTTGATTTTCATTCAATGAACCTTTACATTTCCCTTTTCTATATATTTTCAAGTTGACGGGTAGATGCTGAACCAGTGTAAAGGAGGACAGTTCCATCAACTTGAGATTGAAGGAAGGCACTTTAGCCAACCTGGGTTAGAGAAAACCTTTCTGCACCTCCACCCACAGCTGCTGCTATCTAATATACAGTGTAATCAATGGGAACCATCCGCCATTGCAGCTCCATCCAATGAGCAGTCAAGAGAACTGGGTCTTGTGAGAGACTTCAGCTAATAAAGAAAAGGAAAAAGCACAAGACAGACAGAGTTAAAGAGAACTTCTTTCATGGCCAGATTGCTGTGGGATTAATTGCAAGTCTGATCAACCTAGGGCATTCTGCAAGCCCCTTCCCCGACAAAGATTTTTTGGCCAGAATTAGAATGATTTTAAAGGGCAAAATTTACCCTAACTAGGATTTCTTCTAACCTAAACAGCATTAAATGACTTCCCTCAGTTGTAGGGCACAGAACATCATTGAAGTCTATGGAACTGGACTGATGTACACTAGTTCAGCATCCTTAACAAAGCAATGTTTGTTAATGAAAGGGAAATGCAAAGCTTTTTTGAATGAAAAACCGAAAAACCAAACAGCCCCAAATTCGGAAGTGAGGAATCATGAACAGTTGACTGGAACTTTACATGCATTTGTAAAGTTCATCTCATCCATCATTTCTCAAATGCGGCCACCAAGGGAGTTTTTTGCAGCCCTGACAACCTCCAAAGCATGGGCAGGGATTGGGGGCGGGGAAAGCAGCAGTCCCTCCCTGCAGTGTCCAGCTGTTGTTGCTTGGTAAGGAGTTTCCCTTCACCCTTTCCCTGGTTCCTATCACGCAGACGGAGAGCAGAAGACCAGAAGTCTGAAGTGCAGGCAATATGATGTTGATTGGGATTAATTCAAGGAAGCATATCCACAGCTCTGGGTGGGAGAAGAGCCTTTTCTCAAAGTGTCCCAGTCCCTTATAGGCATCATTATACCTGTAGTGCATGCCCTTGGTCCCACCTCTTACAATTTACGGTAAGTGTTGGGTCTGGGGGATTTGCTAGCCCATTTTTTGAATCCCAGGGGAGGGGTAAGGAGTGAGGTTGTGCTTTGGTCACGGACAGGCATTTCTTTGGCCTTTTAGTGTTTCCTATGCCCATTCCCCTCCAGACTGGCTGCTTGAGCTTCTCTTAGGAGAGGAGTTTGAAGCAGGACTGTCCTTCAAGTGTACACTAGTATAATACACTCCCACCATACCCAGCTACACTTCAGCTGTATCTCTTCCCCCCGTCCACCCGCCTCCATCTATTTGTGAACACAGTGTCTTTCTTCTTTGTTGACACTTATTGGTAAGAATATAAAAATATGAAAAATTCAAAATTCAAATTCTATCTCAGGCATATATATAAGCCAGAATACTACATTATCATCAGGAACACACGAAGACTCCTGAGTAGCTGTTGCCAAGGGCAGTGAGATGTACCACCCTGGTGTTTGCACTGAGCCTCCAGCACTGATCTGCACCACGCACCAGGCAGCCTCCTCAGGGGCTCTGGGCAGTGCCTCTGGATCCATGTGGGCCAGTGTGCACGGCACCAGAGGCAGCTCTTGTCCGTGGAGGTGGTTCTGACATTTGCTTCGTGGATGTTCTCCTGGTCATCTGCCCTGCTGGCCCCTGGCTGCGGAACGGGGAGCCTGGGACTCTGCAGGTGATCAGTTGGTTCCTGGGGCGGGCTCTCGCTGAAGAGCTGGAGGAGGAAGGGACAGAGAGACAGTTTTGTTGGAGCAGCCATCAGGAAGAGTGCTCTTGCAAGGGTTGGAGGAACCAAGTAGGGGCCGAGCTCTTCTCAACGTGCTGCTCACAAACCGGGAAGAATTAGTGGGGGAAGCAAAAGTGGATGGGAACCCGGGAGGCAGTGACCATGAGATGGTAGAGTTCAGGATCCTGAAACAAGGAAGAAAGGAGAGCAGCAGAATACGGACCCTGAACTTCAGAAAAACAGACTTTGACTCCCTCAGGGAACTGATGGGCAGGATGCCCTGGGAGAATAACATGAGGGGGAAAGGAGTCCAGGAGAGCTGGCTGTATTTTCAAGACTCCTTAGTGAGGTTACAGGGACAAAGCATCCTGATGTGTAGAAAGAAGAGTAAATATGGCAGGCGACCAGCTTGGCTTCACAGTGAAATCCTTGCTGATCTTAAACACAAAAAAGCAGCTAATAAGTAGTGGAAGATTGGACAAATGACCAGGGAAGAGTGTAAGAATATTGCTCAGGCATGCAGGAGTGAAATCAGGAAGGCCAAATCACACCGGGAGTTGCAGCTAGCAAGAGATGTTAAGAGTAACAAGAAGGGTTTCTTCAGGTATGTTAGCAACAAGAAGAAAGTCAAGGAAAGCGTGGGCCCCTTACTGAATGAGGGAGGCAACCTAGTGCGAGAGGATGTGGAAAAAGCTAATGTACTCAGTGGTTTTTTTGCCTCTGTCTTCACGAACAAGGTCAGCTCCCAGACTACTGCACTGGGCAGCACAGCATGGGGAGGAGGAGACCAGCCCTCTGTGGAGAAAGAAGTGGTTCAGGACTATTTAGAAAAGCTGGACAAGCAGAAGCTGAAGGGGAGCTGATGCGCTATATCCACGAGTGCTAAAGGAGTTGGCATATGTGATTGCAGAGCCGTTGGCCATTATCTTTGAAAACTCATGGCGATTGGGGAAGGTCCCGGACGACTGGAAAAAAGCTAATGTAGTGCCCATCTTTAAAAAAGGGGAGAAGGAGGATCCGGGCAACTACACACTGGTCAGCCTCACCTCAGTCCCTGGAAAAATCATGGAGCAGTTTCTCAAGGAAACCATTTTAAAGTACTTGGAGGAGAGGAAGGTGATCAGGAACAGTAAACACGGATTCACCAGGGGCAAGTCGTACCTGACTAACCTGGTTGCCTTATGTGATGAGATAACTGGCTCTGTGGATATGGGGAAAGCAGTGAATGTGATATAGCTTGACTTTAGCAAAGCTTTTCATATGGTCTCCCACAGTATTCTTGCCAGCAAGTTAAGAAAGTATGGATTGGATGAATGGACGATAAGGTGGATAGAAAGCTGCCTAGATTGTGGGGCTCAAGAGGTAGTGATCAATGGCTTGATGTCTAATTGGCAGCTGGTTGAAGCGGAGTGCCTCAGGGTTAAGTCCTGGGTCCCATTTTCTTCGACATGTTATTAATGATCTGGAAGATAGGATGGATTGCACCCTCAGCAAGTTCGCCTATGACACTGGAGGTAGGGATAGGGTCCAGAGTGACCGAGACAAATTGGAGGATTGAGTCAAAAGAATTCTGATGAGGTTCAACAAGGACAAGTGCAGAGTCCTGCACTTAGGACAGAAGAATCCCATCCACCGCCAGAGGCCGTGGTCCGACTGGCTAAGGGGGGATTTGATAGCAGCCTTCAACTACCTGAAGGGGGGTTCCAAAGAGGATGGAAAGAGGCCCGTCTTCACAGAGGCCCATGTTTGAAAGTTTAATATTTGACTACAGTTGTTCATTGGCATCATAGAATCCCGCAGCCAAAGGGTGAATTTCAGATCTAAGGTCCTGACAAGAAACACGCTGGAGGCAATGGAAAGTTTCCCATGAATTTCGAAGGGAATTGGGTCTGACCCATTGGGAATGCAGGTGGTGAGAATGCAGAAAACGGCTCCCTCCTTTCTGACAGGGTGAGAATGAACTGCCCAATGTCCCTAACCACGACCAGCATGGATTGAAAGGAACAAACTGGATTCCTTTCTTGACACCCACTTGTGCTACTTGTGGCAACTTAGAGATGACACCTTAGAGACAAATTAGTCTCTAAGGTGCCACAAGGACTCCTCGTTGTTTTCCTGATGCAGACTAACCACTCTGAAATCTCCACTTGGGATACAGATGCCGCTCAGAGTCACCTTGACATTTATTCTCGTTGTTGCACCATTGAAGTCAATGGAATGGCACGAGGAACACAGTTGACCCGTACCATTTGAAGATGAAGAGTGCAATCTGCATGTCACGCCCTCTCAGGCTCAGAATAACCTAATAATCACAATCCCAGAGGAAAACAGCTGCATCCAAAGGAGGATTTTACAAGGCAATAAAGTTTGTTTGGTAACTAATTAGAACTGCCTCTACAAATAGCATCTCAGATTCTCCAGGCAGTCCTAGGAACCATATAAAAGCGCTCACCACTCAGGGATTTTCTAAAATCTTCTGTGGACTTCATCTCCTTGGTGAACTGGGTAAGTCCAATTCAACTCAATCGATTTGAACTCTAGAGATGTAACTTTAGAAAGTCATTTAGCCATTTTTCACTTTGGTGGATTTGGAAGAAACTTTCCCAGGTTAGTATTGAAAGGACCAATTCAGTGGTCTTTTACTTTCTTCTCAAGCAGCTGTTACTCCTCTCTCTAGGAGACAGGAGAATGGATTAAGCTGACAAGTGGTGAGATCCAGTGTAGCAAGTCTTGTGTTCTTCTCAGGAGAAATTCCCATTGAAGGTGCTTCTCCTCAGATGATGTAATTTAGTGTCGCTCAGTGAAAGTCAGTGGACCTGGACCCCAGCTGAGGAGCTTGTCCTTTGCGATTTGTTTGGAGAAAACTAAAGTTTTCTCTTTATACATCAGGAAGTATTCTGGCACCTTAGAGACTAACCAATTGATTTGAGCATAAGCTTTCGTGAGCTACATCCGATGAAGTGAGCTGTAGCTTACGAAAGCTTATGCTCAAATCAATTTATCAGTCTCTAAGGTACCACAAGTACTCCTTTTCTTTTTACTGTGGTACCAGAATCCAGTGGTTTGCATGCAGAGGTTAAATCCTCAAATGACAGGAAGTTATTACCGTGATCCCAGCCCTGTTCTCTCTGAGTAATGTCTAAAATGGACACACAATCCCAGGGTTGAAGGGGCCAGTTGGGAGGCAAGTTTCATGAGAGTGGACAAGAGGTGTAGAAAGAGGATATAGGAAGAAATACATGGCCATAAGGACAGGGACTTAATCCACTCTTCCTTTCTGCCTTGGGCCACAAGAGTTTTGAAGTCTTTCTTCCACCAGCCCTTGTACCTTCTCTTTATTCTAGTCCCTGGTGTGTGTTTCAGGTTTACCTCCATCCCTGAAAGATGACTTTCTCTGGCCTGTGCAATCCAGAATGCGGGGTGGCCCGGCACAGTCCAGTCACTGGCAGCTACAACGTGCCGTGCGTTCGTCAGTGCCCTGACTCCGAAGTGCTGATCAGACCCTCACCGGTTGTCATGACCCTCCCGGGACCAATTCTCAGCACTTTCCCTCAGCACACTGGAGTGGGAGCCATAGGAGCACCTGTGGTCGGAGCCGGTTTCGGGGGCTCATTCGGTTTGGGGGGATTGTACGGCTCTGGAGGCCAGTACGGAGGATTGTCTGGTTTAGGGGGATACGGTGGTTATGGGGGATTCGGCGGTTCCCTGGGCGGTTATGGTTCCGGGGGAATATGTGGTTCCGGGATATCTCGCCATAGGTACCTCAGTGGAAGCTGTAGGCCATGTTAAACCCAGCAGGAAGATCCGTGGATGAAGGAAGAACCAGGAATTGAACAGCAAGAAACAGATTCACCCCTGACCTTTTGGGCATGGCTTTCAGAAGTGCTGTGCAAACTTGGCTCCAGTTGAGCTCAGTGGGAGCTTTGTGTGCTCAGCACCTTGGTCTGATAGCCATGCTGCATTTCTAATGTTACGCTTTATGACTCTTTCTGCCAAGGCTTTGCCAGCCAAGTGCTGATTCTCGCTTTCACCTGTGGACTCATTCTGAATAACACACAGGCTGTTTATACTAATTCCGCAGTTTAAACTAGTTTGTACGAATTCCGCAGTTTAAAATAGGGGCCTTAAGACAGGCATCAGTTACATTTATTATCATTTGAAGTCCCTTGAGCATGGGAAAAGTGACCTTGCTGTGAAGCACACTTAGACCCCGTCTGTTCTATCCTTTCCATCAATAAGTATCCTTAGATTGTCGCTTTGACCTTCTCTGCGGCAGACCTTTATTGAGAAGTTGAGCAGTCCTCTACTTCTGTATTGCATAGTCTCACTTCCCACCGACTGAGGGAATAAAAGTCACTGAAAATGGTTGCAAAGGGGACATGTTTGTCCACCTCTGCAGCTGCAACAACAAAAAAGCACATCTTGTGTGAAGAACGTCCCATTGAGGTGGGTGATCAGTCACAGCCTTTCTTGAAAATCTGAAAATACGTTCTTTCTGCTCTCGTATTTTTCCTGTACCTGTATATTGCAAATGTCACTCGCATTAAAAATGCTGATGCATCATAATATCCGTTTTCTGGTTCTCCTTGTTCCTCCCTCCTTCTTTAAACATTGCCCTGGACACAATTCATCCCTGAAGAGCCAGCAGCATCAGACACTTCTCAAGAGGTGACTTTTTGAAGCCCTGGAGCGAAAGGAGAATTCAGCCTTTGAAGTAGTTTACAGCATTCTGTTGGGTTTCCGTACTGGGGTGGAGTTCCCCCTTGCCTTACCTTTTTTAACAGAGTTATGTTAATGCAACCTCGTGAGAGGTGTAAATTCAACCAGCTCTCCTCCTTGACTTGACCAACTTTACACTCACTTTGGAATGCTGGAGATGAGCTGACAAGATTTAGGGCAATGGGGCAAAAATCGTTCAGCTTCACATTGAAATTTTGGATTTCATTGCACCAAGAAAACTCAGTTCAAGTCATCTTCTTCTGACTCTCTGCCCGCATGTGTTCATCTACTGGCCAACAGAAACCCCCACTCCTTGGTGAAATGACAGGACCAAAAGTTGATTTCACAAGGATTTTGCAAACACAGCTGACTGCCTCACTTCTGCCCACCTCAGTTCTGCCCTGATAGAAAAACGAAACTACACCAAAGTCATCTACAGGAGTCATGAAAGACAATGGAGGAAATAATTAAGGAATCAATTTCCAGACACCTAGAAGATAAGAAGCTGATAAGTAACAGCATGGATATATGAAAAACAAGATCTGTGAAAACAACCTAATGGATTTCTTTTAAGGATTGAAAAGCCTTGGGGATAGTGGGCAAGCAGTAGAAGTGGTCTGTTTTAATTTTTCGTAAGGCTTTTGTTACCCTCTTGCCGGACCTTCTCATAAACAAACTAGGAAAATACATCTTAGATGGGGCTAGGATAAAGTGGGTCCATAACTGGTTGAAGACCATTCCCAGAGAGTATTTAGCAGGGGTCCACACTCCAACTGGAAGGGCACATCAAGTTGCGTCCCACGGGGATCAGTTCTGGGTCCCATTCTGTTCAATATCTTCATCAATGATTTAGATCATAGCACGGAGAGTACACTTATAAAGTTTGCAGATGATACCTAGCTGGGAGGAGTCTCAAGGCTGTGGAGGATAGCAGTAGGCCCACCTCAACCCCCGAGGCTTCGGAGGACGTCCCTGGAGCATGCAACCCTGCTCCACTGGACACTCGCATATTTCACTGCTCAAGAAGGAACAGCCCAGCCCACCTTACCAGCTCCACCTGACATCAGGGCACTGCTTCACTCACAGCCCTTAGGCATGTTTACAGTGAAAACAAGCAGAGTTAATTTAACAAAGAGAGTCAAATAGGAGCAATTAGGAATACTGGAAACCAATGGTTACATATCAGATAAAAGAAGTACTCACATTGTAAAACCTGGACGTATGTAACTCACACTCACCCAGGGTCCTTGCAGTGTTCTGCAGCCAGAACTCTCCTACAGACCGCCCAATTTCCTCAGCATGGCCCTCCCCAGAGCCTCCAATCAAATCCAAGGCTCCCCTAGCCTGCTTCCCATACGGGAGATCAAAGGGAGCAAAAGCCAGTAGATTCTTGGGGAATACTTCTGTCCGCACTGAGCAAATAATGAAGAAAAACGTCCCAATCAGTCTCATGCCAGAGGACATATGTTCTTATCATAGCTTTTAAAAGTTCCATTAAAGCTTTCTGCAAACCCATTTGTTTCTGGGTTATAGGGAGCAGCATTTATATGCTTTGCTCCACATCATTCCCGTGGCTTTTGAAAGACTACAGACATGGAATTTGTACTACAGTCTGTCAAGATTTCTGTGAGAAAAACTAATCTGTAAAAATGGCAAATAAAGCTGGAGCCACTGGAAAATGTATTCCAGAGCTTATTTAACCTGAGAGTTCCTTTTTTCCGAATATCATTGTTGCTAGGCAGATTTAGCACTCCCCATCCAGAAGCTTCTGGAATTGGGTGTGGTAGTTTTGAGTCTGCTCCATGTCAAGGTTCCTCCCCCACTCTGAACTCTAGGGTAGAGATGTGGAAATATAAAGGAAAGGGTAAACCCCTTCAAAATCCCTCCTGGCCAGAGGAAAAATCCTCTCACCTGTAAATGGTTAAGAAGCTAAAGGTAACCTCGCTGGCACCTGACCAAAATGACCAATGAGGAGACAAGATACTTTCAAAAGCTGGGAGGAGAGAGAGAAACAAAGGGTCTGTGTCTGTCGGTACGCTTCTTTTGCCGCGGATAGACCAGGAATGGAGTCTTAGAACTTTTAGTACGTAATCTAGCTAGGTATGCATTAGATTATGATTTCTTTAAATGGCTGAGAAAAGTACTGTGCTGAATAGAATGACTATTTCTGTCTGTGTGTCTTTTTTGTAACTTAAGGTTTTGCCTAGAGGGATTCTCTATGTTTTGAATCTAATTACCCTGTAAGGTATCTACCATCCTGATTTTACAGAGGTGATTCCTTTACTTCTATTAAAAGTCTTCTTGTAAGAAAACAGAATGCTTTTTCATTGTTCTCAGATCCAAGGGTTTGGGTCTGTGGTCACCTGTGCAAATTGGTGAGGATTTTTACCAAACCTTTCCCAGGAAGTGGGGTGCAAGGCTTGGGAGGATTGGGGGGGGGAAGACGTGTCCAAACTGCATTTCCCAGTAAACCCAGTTAGAGTTTGGTGGTGGCAGTGGATATTCCAAGGACAAAGGATAAAATTAATTTGTACCTTGGGGAAGTTTTAACCTAAGCTGGTAAAAGTAAGCTTAGGAAGTTTTCATGCAGGTCCCCACATCTGTACCCTAGAGTTCAGAGTGGGGGAGGAACCTTGACATGAACCTGCATGAAAACCTCCTCAGCTTACTTTCACCAGCTTAGGTTAAAACTTCCCCAAGGTACAAATTAATTTTATGCTTTGCCCCTGGATCCACTGCCACCACCAAACTTTAACTGGGTTTACTGGGAAACGTAGTTTGGACACGTCTTTCCCCCCAAAATCCTCCCAAGCCTTGCACCCCACTTCCTGGGGAAAGTTTGGTAAAAATCCTCACCAATTTGCATAGGTGACCACAGACCCAAACCCTTGGATCTGAGAACAATGAAAAAGCATTCTGTTTTCTTACAAGAAGATTTTTAATAGAAGTAAAGGAATCACCTCTGTAAAATCAGGATGGTAGATACGTTACAGGGTAATTAGATTCAAAACAGAGAATCCCTCTCGGCAAAACCTTAAGTTACAAAAAAGACACACAGACAGGAATAGTCATTCTATTCAGCACAGTACTTTTCTCAGCCATTTAAAGAAATCATAATCTAATACATACCTAGCTAGATTACTTACTAAAAGTTCTAAGACTCCATTCCGGTTCTAGCCCCGGCAAAAGCAGCATACAGACAGACACAGACCCTTTGTTTCTCTCCCTCCTCCCAGCTTTTGAAAGTATCTTGTCCCCTCATTGGTCATTTTGGTCAGGTGCCAGCGAGGTTACCTTTAGCTTCTTAACCCTTTACAGGTGAGAGGATTTTTCTTCTGGCCAGGAGGGATTTTAAAGGGGTTTACCCTTCCCTTTATATTTATGACAGGTTCCCTGTTGCTGGGGTCAGAGTCCATGAGGGAAGTGGTGAGAGCAGCTGCTTTGTGCCAGTCCCTGGGCTCTGTGCAGACTGGGAGAAGCTGGGCCACAGAAGCAGGAAGCAGCCTGTTTGCCTGAACTCTGAAGTATTTTCTCGCAGGTGAGTGATATTGTTACAACCCTCCAGCAGGGAAGCCTGGGGAATGTTAATTACAGGGGAAATTGGGAGGGAAGACTAATTTCTTTTCTTTTAATGGTGCACGTTGTATTTTTTTGATTTTAGCCAAACTGTTTTAAGTACATTGTCTCAACGAGTGTGAGTCACCAACTTTTCCGGTAACGTAATCCTGGGGAAGAGTCATTTACGTGTTGCTCTTCTCAGTAAGAGAGTTGGGTTTTGAAAATCAATATACATCATGGGGTGGTTGGTTAACCAATTCTCTGACTGGCTAAGCGTGATTTCAGCAGAGGAGGAGGAAGAGTCTGCACAGATTCCAACTGAAGATTCCTGCAGGAAAGTGGAGGGAAGATGTTGCTTTTGACTCGGCAGACTGTCTAGATTTAGTGATCAGAGACTTTACCTGAGACTCCGGTAAACTCAAGCTTAGCTTTCAGTTCTGCTGTGACGCTGGTAAGCCAAGTGCCAACTCTGGTAAGCCAAGTGCCAGTTGAGAACTGACAAACTCTCAGCTGGAAGCCAGGCCAAATCACTTCTTTGCAAGAATAAAGGAAACTGATTGTTGAATGGATAGGAATCTATTTGGTGTTGAAATGTCCTGACAACTAATGGGATGGTGCATGCATTGATTTCACCTATCTGTACCCAGTTAGAATGTAATAGCAAACATTTACATTGTGTATACCCCTGTAACTACATAACCCATCCAATGAGAAAGAAGCCTTGTGTCATACAAATGAAGAAATTAAAGAGGAAGGTGTGAATTCTTCTGCATTTGAAGGCAAGTGGCCGTTGAGTGTTTTCATCAAAGACCTGACATGCATTCTTCTCTCTCTGCCATCAGAGAAAGAGCCCACATAGGTTGTGACTCTGTCAGCTTCTTTTCTGTGAAAAGAAACTATAAGTATGGACACAAGGAAAAATGCTTCATCTCTGGACAGGTTGGATTCTGACAGGCAGAATAACCGAATGAGAAGAAGAGTTACTCTGGGTAGCCCTAAAAGACTTTTGGGAAACTGCCAGTTTCCCATATCTCTGCTACCTTTAGCAATTATAGACTGTGACTAACCTGTACATATATTTTTATCTGCTTTAACATCTCAATAACTCCCCTTCCTTTTTCTTAGCTAATAAATTTGAGTTAGAATTGACTGTAGAATTGACTCTCAGTGTCGTCTTTGGTGGGAGACCTGGGATGCAAATTGACCAGGGTGAGCGTGGGACTGGTTGTAACGTGAGTATTTTGTGATTTTTCCTGGAAGTCACCACCATTTATCACACAGGCCAGCTTGCCTGGCAGCCACGATAGATTGGAGTCTCTAAGGGGACTGTCTGTAACTCCATTATAAAACTACCGTAGTACTTTGGGAGTTCACACTTGGTACTGGGTTGGTGAAATCTAATTATAGAACATACCACTAGCTAGCGTCTCCGCCCTGCTTTTTGACACTCTGCCCTGAGGACACCACGAATGGTCATGAGTCTCTCCAGACAGCATCTCATGTGCATTCAATTTTTTTCCAAAGTGAAGTACTGTGCAGTTGTCTTTACCTTTCTCCTTTTCCCTCTCTTTAATAAGAGTCTCTTTGACAATACAGCTGTGAGCCCATGACCAGCAAGACAGCTAAAAGTAGTACCCGAAAGAAAACTCTGGCTGGTATAAGTAATTGGTGTCTTAGCGATAGCGAAATCTGTATTAATGTAAACCATCCATGGACCCAGTTCTATTCGTATATTACCAGCAGAGGTATGTTTAGGCAGGGGTTCTCACAACAACATTTTCGGTCACCTCAGAGTGCAACCACTCATTCTTAGAATCACAGAATATCAGGGTTGGAAGGGACCTCAGGAGGTCCTCTAGTCCAACCCCCTGCTCAAAGCAGGATCAATCCCTAACTAAATCATCCCAGCCAGGAGTTTGTCAAGCCTGATCTTGCAAATTTCAAAGGAAGGGGATTCCACCACCTCCCTAGGTAACGCATTCCAGTGCTTCACCGCCCTCCTAGTGAAAAAGTTTTTCCTAATATCCAACCTAAACCTCCCCCACTGCAACTTGAGACCATTACTCCTTGTTCTGTCATCTGCTACCACTGAGAACAGTCGAGATCCATCCTCTTGGGAACCTCCCTTCAGGTAGTTGAAGGCTGCTATCAAATCCCCCCTCACTCTTCTCTTCTGCAGACTAAACAAGACCAATTCCCTCTGCCTCACCTTATCAGTCATGTGCCCCAGCCCCCTCAGCATTTTTGTTGCTCTTCGCTGGACTTTCCAATTCCAATTTCTCCACATAATTTATATAGGGGGGGGAGGCCCAAAACTGGACACAATACTGCAGATGTGGCCTCACCAGTGCGGAAGAGAGGGGAATGATCACTTCCCACAATCTGCTGGCAATGCTCCTACTAATGCAGCCCAGTAGGCACTTAGCTTTCTTGGCAACAAGGGCACACTGTTGCCTCATATCCAGCTTCTCATCCACTGTAATCCCCAGGTCATTTTCTGCAGAACTGCTGCTTAGCCAGTCAGTCCCCAGCCTCTTGTGGTGCATGGGATTCTTCTGTCCTAAGTGCAGAAGTCTGCACTTGTCCTTCTTGAACCTCATCAGATTTCTTTTGTCCCAATCCTCCAATTTGTCTTGGTCACTCTCAACCCTATCCCTACCCTCCAGCATATCTACCTCTCCCCCAGCTTAGTGTCATTTGCAAACCTGCTGAGGGTGCAATCCTCCCATCATCCAGATCATTCATAAAGATGTTGAACAAAACCGGTCCCAAGACTGTCCCTGAGGCACTCTGCTTGATACTAGTTGCCAGCTAGACATCCAGACATTGATCAGTACCCGTAACAATCTAGCCAGCTTTCTATCCACCTTATAGTCCATTCATCCAATCTATGACCGGTCTGGAGTTCCCCACGTTCTCCTTCTTCCCCTTTTTAAAGATGGGCACTATATTTGCCTTTCTCCAGTCATCCAGGACCTCCCCCGATCGCTGTGACTTTTCAAAGATAATGGCCAATGGCTCTGCAATCACATCCACCAACTCCCTCAGCATCCTCAGACGCTTAAATCTGGACCCGTGGACTTGTGCATGGCCAGCTTTTCTAAATAATCCTTAACCTGTTCTTTTACCACTGAGGGCTGCTCACCTCCTCCCCACACTGTGCTGCCCAGGACAGCAGTTTGGGAGCTGACCTTGTCTGGGACGACCAAGGCAAAAAAAGCATGGAGTACTTCAGCTTTTTCCACATCATCTCTCACTTGGTTGCCTCCCTCATTCATGAAGGCTCCCACACTTTCCCTGACCTTCTCCTTTTTGACAGGTTTCAGAGTAACAGCCGTATTAGTCTGTATTCACAAAAAGAAAAGGAGTACTTGTGGCACCTTAGAGACTAACCAATTTATTTGAGCATGAGCTGTAGCTCACGAAAGCTCATGCTCAAATAAATTGGTTAGTCTCTAAGGTGCCACAAGTACTCCTTTTCTTCTCCTTTTTGTTACCTACAGAAACCATCTTGTTACCCTACACATCCCTTCACAACTCCAGTCGTGTTTTGCCCTTCCTGATTACACCCCTGGATGCTCTAGCAATATTTTTAGACTCCTCCCTACTCATCTGTCCAAGTTTCCATTTCTTGTAAGCTTCCTTTTTGTGTTTAAGCTCACTGAAGATTTCTCTGTTTAGCCAAGTTGGTCACCTGCCATATTTGCTAATCTTTCTGCTCTTCGGGGTGGTTTGTTCCTGCACCCTCAATAAGGCTTCTTTCAAATAAATGTCATCGGACCTGGGGGTTGGAAGGCACTGCAAGGCTCATCTGGTCGAACCCCCTGCCAAGATGCAGGACACCTCTTATCAGCTGTCACAACATAGCTTCCGCCATACTGCTATAATCCTTCACCTTGAAAGGGGCATAATTGCAATTGGCTTGGCAGGATTCAGCCGGAGAAATGATCAGGTAGAAGCCAACCAGAATATTGTACCAGGGAGCAAACAAAAATCCATACTCTTCTTAGAAACCTAAAATCACAATGCAAAAGGCAAACCCCAGAAATCTTACAACCTAGCCCCGCCAAATGCCTGTGTCCCTCATAAAAAGGCTAGAGAAAGGGTGGCTTCTGCTTATACAGAGTCAGATGCTCTGCTGGTAATTTCATTGCTCGATAAACCACCTCAGCAGTAAATTCATTCTTTGTTTACTCTTGAGTCCCGTTTGTTCTCTGATGTGTCATTGAGAGAGGTGGCTGCTATTCTAGCCAGAGTCTCACTGGGGGGCGACGGAAAACCAACCACCACTATTAGTTTTTTATAATCAGAAAAGCAATTTTATGTCTTTCTGAATATGCTTCATGCCATAAAGTCACTGCACTATCCATATTTCTATTATGACTATTCTGAGCCCATTGTTTTTTTCAGTACCTATGAATGAGTTTACTTAAAGGTTATACAGGAGGACACTATGGGGATGTTAGAGGTTTGGGTGAAAGTTAAGGTGGCACCTCAAAGAATCAGACAGTAGTTTTTATTGTCTATGTACTGTACCAATACACAAAAATAAATACATTATCAGTAAGACTAAGATTATGTCCCAGAGACCACGGAATCTGTGACTTCCACAGACCTCTGTGACACTTTCCACTTCAGCCCAAAGGTGGCAGGGCCGGAGTTCTCAGCTGCCGTGGGTAGCAAGGGGACCTCGCAGCTCCCAGTTGTGGGACCGGGAACTTCTACCGTGGCCAGCAGGGGACCCTCCAGGAATCTACTGGCTTTTCCCCCTTTGATCTCCTGTATGGGAAGCAGGCTAGGGGAGCCTTGGATTTGATTGGAGGCTCTGGGGAGGGCCGTGCTGAGGAAAGAGGGTGGCCTGTAGGAAAGTCCGTCACCTGTTTTAAGGAGAATTTACAGGTAATAAGGAATGGAGAGTGACGGACCCTTGGAAAAAGGCAGGGAACTCAGCACGTTTGGTGTGATGTGTGTACTGGAGAAAGGTTGTTGGACACGGCTGATTTGGCGTTAGTGCTGACCCCAGTGAGGGAAAACAAAAGGAAGGATTATAGAAAGGACCGTTTGAGCGGATTGAAGGGGTGAATGCCATCACACATGACGTAAGGAAGCCCAGCAGCAGAGGAACAGTGCAAACTATGCGTCTGAATAGATGAAAACTTCCTCTGAAAGGGAGAGGGCAGTCAATTGAATTTGTTGTGCTGGTGAAGAAACCTTGGATTTGGTTAGGGAGAGCAGGGCAGAGAATCCCCTAGAAAGCACTGAGTTGAGGGCGGGTTAAAATCCACGCCGAAAGCAGGAAACGCTGGCCCTTTCAAAGCACCGCCAAGAGGTATTTTCCTCGCCAGGTTGAACTGCCAAGATTACACCCTCCATGCAAAGCTACAGGGGAAAAAAGGTACCAGAGGGATGCCCTGGAGCACAGCGCTGCAGGACTATGATATGGAAATTGTCCATATTAAAGGCAAAGAGAATGTGGTGGCAGATGCAGTGTCCGGGCAGGAGGGTTCCAAGCTGACGCATATGGATTAGCCAGTGGAAGAGTCCACAGAGTCAGAGTAAAGGGTGAGGTGCGAGCCAGGACCCAGAGGAGGCACAGAGTTGCCGGCGTTTTACAGGGATACCCTTGGTCGGACGCTTACAGGTTAAGTTTACAAAGGGTGGCATGGGAGGGCTCTGCCCAGAGCCCAGAGCCTGCTGGCCATCACAATCGTTGAAAAGCATTTGGACAGATTTTGTTTAATTGTCTGATAATTACACAGATAATGATGTATCTGTACTGGAAGACATGTGCTTAAGGTCTGGGAATTAAGGCAGGTCGTGCAATGGGATGAACTTGCTCCTGTCAGTCAGGAGGGAAGAGAACTGCCTCTGTCGCTCTCAAGCTGGTTTTGTGTGTATTGGGTACTGTCCGCTTCACAAAGGAGTCCTGTCCGTAGATGGAGCCGGTTGAGTTTACACCTCTCACTAGGTTGAGTTAACATTACTTTGTTAAAACAGGTAAGACAAGGGGTAACTCCACTCCAGTACGGAAACCCAACAGAATGCTGTAAACTACTTCAAAGGCTGAATTCTCCTATCGCTCCAGGGCTTCAAAAAGTCACCTCTGGAGAAGGGCCTGATGCTGCTAGCTCTTCAGGGATGAATTGTGTCTAGGGTATTGTTTAAAGAAGGAGGGAGGAACAAGGAGAACCAGAAGACGGATATTATGATGCATTAGCGTTTTTAATGCGAGTGACATTTGCAATACACAGGTACAGGAAAAATACGAGAGCAGAAAGAACGTAATTTCAGTTTTTCAAGAAAGGCTGCAACCGATCACCCACCTCAATGGGACGTTCTTCACACAAGATGTGCTTTTTTGTTCTTGCAGCTGCAGAGGTGGACAAACAAGTCCCCTTTCCAACCAATTTCAATTACTTTTATTCCCTCAGTCAGTGGGAAGTGAGACAATGCAATACAGAAGTAGAGGACTGCTCAACTTCTCAATTGTATGTCTGCCTCAGAGAAGGTCCAAGTGAGAGGCTAAAGATACGTACTGATGGAAAGGATAGAACAGACGGGGTCTAATTCTCCTTCACAGCAAGGTCTCTTTTTCCCTTGCTCAAGGGACTTCAAATGATCATAAATGTAACTGATGCCTCTCTTAAGGCCCCTATTTTCCTTAAACTGCGGAATTAGTGTAAACAGCCTGTGTGTTATTCAGAATGAGTCCACAGATGAAAGCGAGAATCAGCACTTGTCTGGCAAAGCCTTGGCAGAAAGAGTCATAAAGCGTAACATTAGAAATGCAGCAGGGCTATCAGACCATGGTGCTGAGCACACACAGCTCCCACTGAGCTCAACTGGAGCCAAGTTTGCACAGCATTCTGAAAGCCATGCCCAAAAGGTCAGGGGTGAATCTGTTTCTTGCTGTTCAATTCCTGGTTCTTCCTTCATCCACGGATCTTCCTGCTGGATTTAGCATGGCCCACAGCTTCCACTGAGGTACCTATGGCGAGATATCCCGGAACCACATATTCCCCCGGAACCATAACCACCCAGGGAACCGCCGAATCCCCCATAACCACCATATCCCCCTAAACCAGACAATCCTCCATAATGGCCTCCAGAGCCGTACAATCCCCCCAAACCGAATGAGCCCCCGAAACCGGCTCCGACCACAGGTGCTCCTATGGCTCCCACTCCAGTGTGCTGAGGGAAAGTGCTGAGAATTGGTCCCGGGAGGGTCACGACAACCGGTGAGGGTCTGATCAGCACTTCGGAGTCAGGGCACTGACGAACGCACGGCACGTTGTAGCTGCCACTGACTGGACTAGGCCGGGCCACCCCGCATTCTGGATTGCACAGGCTGGAGAAACTCATCTTTCAGGGATGGAGGTAAACCTGAAAGACACACCAGGGACTAGAGTAAAGAGAAGGTACAAGGGCTGGTGGAAGAAAGGCTTTAAAGCTCTCGTGGCCCATGAGAGAAAGGAAGAGTGGACTAAGTCCTTGTCTTCATGGCCATGTATTTCTTCCTATATCCTCTTTCTGCACCTCTTGTTCACTCTCATGAAACTTCCCTCCCAATTGGCCCCTTCAACCCCTCTCAATGGCGTTGTCTGAAAAACACTAACTAGAAGAAGGCTCACGATTTCTATGCTGGGCCCCTGGGATTCTGTGTCCATTTTAGACATTACTCAAAGAGAACAGGGCTGGGATCACGGTAATCTCTTCCTGTCGTTTGGGGATTTAACTTCTGCATGCAAACCACTGAATTCTGGTACCACAGTAAAAAGAAAAGGAGTACTTGTGCTTCCTTAGAGACTGACAAATTGATTTGAGCATAAGCTTTCGTAAGCTACAGCTCACTTCATCGGATGTAGCTCACGAAAGCTTATGCTCAAATCAATTGGTTAGTCTCTAAGGTGCCACAAGTCCTCCGTTTCTTTTTGCGAATACAGACTAACACGGCTGCTACTCTGAAACCTGGTATCACAGTGTAGATCTCTCATTTCCCAAAGCTCGTGAGTCAACAATACTTGCTGATGAATAAAGAGAAAACTTTAGTTTTCTCCAAACAAATCACGAAGGACAAGCTCCTCAGCTGGGCTTTAGGTCCACTGACTTTCATGGAGCGACACTAAATTACATCATCTGAGGAGGAGCACTTTCAATGGGAATTTCTCCTGAGAAGAACTCAAGAATTGCTACACTGGATCTCACCACTTGTCAGATTAATCCATTCTCCTGTTTCCAAGAGAGAGGAGTAACAGCTGCTTGAGAAGAAAGTAAAAGACCACTGAATTGGTCCTTTCTGGACTAACCTGGGAAAGTTGCTTCCTAATCCACCAAAGTGAAAAATGGCAAAATGACTTTCTAATGTTACATCTCTAGAGTTCAAATCGATTGAGTTGAATTGGACTTACCCAGTTCACTGAGGAGATGAAGTCCGCAGAAGATTTTAAAAAATCCCTGAATGGTGAGTGCTTTTATACAGTTCCTAGGACTGCCTGGAGGATCTGCGATGCCATTTGTGGAGGCAGTTCTAATTAGTTACCAAACAAACTTAATTGCCATGCAAAATCCTCCTTGGATGCAGCTGTTTGCCTCTGGGATTTTGATTATTAGGTTATTCTGAGCCTGAGAGGGCGTGACATGCACATTGCACTCTTCATCTTTCTTTCATCTTCAAATAGTACGGGTCAACTGCGTTCCTCGTGCCATTCCATTTACTTCAGTGGTGCTACAATGAGAATGAATGTCCGGGTGACTCTGAGCAGCATCTGTATCAGAAGTGGCAGATTTCAGAGGGGTAGCCGTGTTAGTCTGCATCAGCAAAACAATGAGGAGTCCTTGTGGCACCTTAGAGACTAATTTGTCCCTAAGGTGTCGTCTCTAAGTTGCCACAAGTAGCACAAGTGGGTGTCATGAAAGGAATCCAGTTTGTTCCTTTCAATCCATGCTGGTTGTGGTTAGGGACATCAGGCAGTTCATTCTCACCCTGTCAGAAAGGAGGGAGCCATTTTTCTGCATTCTCACCACCTGCATTCCCAATGGGTCAGACCCAATTCCCTTCGAAATTCATGGGAAACTTTCCATTGCCTCCAGCAGTGTTTTTTGTCAGGACCTTACATCTGAAATTCACCCTTTGGTTGGGGGATTGTACGATGCAATGAACAACTGTAGTCCAATATTAAACGTTCAAACATGGGCCTTTGTGATGGCCATCTGCCCAGGGGTGAATCTTACCCTCTGGTGAGTCAAGCTTCACCTAACATTGGACCTGTACTTGGGTCACCAATGCCCTCTCAAAGTGCTGCCTAGATCTGGTTTGCTGATGGGTCAAGGGGAGGGATGGCGGAAAGAGGAAGGAAGCAGTGCTCTTTTATCTCAGGATCTCTCCATCCAGGAGCAGCCAAGAAAAGGACGTCGTGTGAGACAGCACTGCTGACGGAGCCCAGCAATGAGCGGAGGAGAGAGGAAAATCACACATTCTTGAGGAAGGAGGAGATGGTTGTGGGATGGGATTTGACATTAACTTTGACCAGCCATAGGGCATGCTGCACAAAACATTCTTGCCAGAACCAGCATGCTGTGTAAAGTGTAACAGATTTCTGCATGGGTGGGTTCCATAGCCGGGGAATGAGGCGGAGGAGTCCCCTGTTTTCCCTATTTTTTCACAGTTCTTTTTAGTAAAAGTCAGAGACAGGTCACTGGCTTCCATGACTCTTTGTTCATTGCCCTTGATCCTTGACCTCTCCCTGAGTTTTACTAAAATTAACCATGACCAAATCTTAACCTTAATTATCCTTAGTCTAGAATATCCTAACTCAAATCATCTGAAAAAAAATTAAAACAGTAGGAGGCACAAATATGCTTGCTCAGCTAGAGCCCTAAAATGCCCAGTTCTCGCTCTGGCCACAGGCTGAATTTTAAAGTTGTTCCCTTTTACACTGTGTTACCAGACAAGGCTTGTAACATGTAACTTGTTCCAAGATGTTTGCATCCTTGGATCGAAGCATCAAGAATCAAGAGCTGGCTAATGTTGTGATCCACTTTCACTGTCCTTATTCATGAGAATGATACTTCTCCATACGAATTAGAAGTCTGTCCATTTCTATCATTTCCATGACTGTGGTGTAAGGGACTGCGGAAGACTTTGTTACGGCCTAGCTAGGGAACTTCCGCTTTCTCGAGGCCGCCCGGTCACTGTAGGACATGGAGAACCAACTGTGACCGTTTTTTGGCCGGTTTTGTCTGCCTTGCATGGTCAGTTGCCAGGTAGCGGAAAGCCCCCTTAGAAAAGTACCTAATTTTATATTCATGAGCTGTTTCTGTGTACTGCTTATTATGGCTCACTGGTTGCCCCTTCGTCGGACTCCATCCTAGGCAAAGCTCCGGTGTGCTGGGTTCTCCGCCTCCGTGACAGCAACGTTTGGAAGTCCCCGTTGCGGGTGTGTCACTAATCTTCAATAAAGCCAATAACTCGCTGCTTAGCTGCGTGTGGGTCTCCTTTTCCAGAGTACCTCTGATGGCCTGCGGTGCTTCGATTACCTTGGCCGAGAACATTTGGTAGCATTGGAAATCTCAATATATAATTCCAGCCTCAAAAACTAGCTTTAAGACATTGCACCCGTTGGGCTGAAGTCACCAGGTGCACTGAGTGAGCTACTTTCTCTTTCTTTGGAATCACATCTCTCTAATGGGTCAGAGTAACCCATGGTAATGAATTCCTTCAGGTTTGTGAAACAAGGCACAGGGTAGCTGATTTCTCTAACATTGCCTTCTTTATACATGAGGATAATAATGAACCAAAGGAAGTATAAGTGTGTACATTTCAAGCTTCTTCATGTGTGGTGTAGTAATACAAATCTCTTTCTTGAATTAGAATGGGTAAAATTTTGAGAAAAGAGAATTTAATTCTGCTCAAGTGGAAATACCCACCAAGGAGCCAACACCTTCAAAGAAAGGGAGTTAAAGTGCATGGCAAGACTCTAGATGGCTGATCGTTGTTCACACTTAGATGAGAAGATGTTTATCCCCAAAGTTCCCCCCAAAAAACATCAAAACAAAATAAAAAATATCCAGTATGAGCCTCTCCAAGAGTTACTCTCAGGTTAGTGATGTCTTTGGAAGCCATGAATAGTAAGAATCCAGTAGGGTTCAAGAGATAGAGGTTAGTGTTTGGCATGAGTAGTCCCAGCTATTGGGGTTCATTTCTGACTCTGCCAATCACACCCTGTCTGACTGTCACCTGAATGTGCCTCCGTTTCCCCCCATGGCAAACAGGTAGAATTGTAACATGCAGGGTGGATTGTCTGAAGCTTCCTCTGATCTAAGCATTTCAAAGCACTTCACAAAACACACCTCATGTTTTATATGGCCAAAGAGGTGTATTATTAGAATCGTAGTAACTTTTTACTAGGCTTAGATGTTCCAATATTGAAGATTGGCTTCACTTTAAAAATGCATGTCAAGTCTCAGATGTCACTCAAGTGCTCAGTTTATGAGTCCTCGCCTCTGAAATTGGGGCTCTTTGATTTTCATTCAATGAACCTTTGCATTTCCCTTTTGTACATATTTTCAAGTTGACGGGTAGATGCTGAACCAGTGTAAAGGAGGACAGTTCCATCAACTTGAGATTGAAGGAAGGCACTTTAACCAACCTGGGTTAGAGAAAACCTTTCTGCACCTCTACCCACAGCTGCTGATATCGAATATACAGTGTAATCAATGGGAACCGTCAGCCATTGCAGCTCCTTCCAATGAGTATGCAAGAGAACTGGGTCTTGTGAGAGACTTCAGCTAATTAAGAAAAGAAAAAAGCACAAGACAGACAGAGTTAAAGAGAACTTCTTTTATGGCCATATTGCTGTGGGATTAATTGCAAGTCTGACCAATCTAGGGCATTCTGCAAGCCTCTTCTCCAACAAAAAGAAAAGGAGTACTTGTGGCACCTTAGAGACTAACCAATTTATTTGAGCATAAGCTTTCGTGAGTTAAAGCTCACTTCATCGGATGCATTCTGTGGAAAGTGTAGAAGATCTTTTTATACACACAAAGCATGAAAAAATACCTCCCCCCACCCCACTCTCCTGTTGGTAAGAGCTTATCTAAAGTGATCACTCTCCTTACAATGTGTATGATAATCAAATTGGGCCATTTCCAGCACAAATCCAGGTTTCCTCCCCCCCTCCTCCACAGATATGATCATCTTTTTATATGTTTGTATCGCCTTTGTATTATGAGTTATGGATACGTATGTATGTCTCTATTTCAAATTTGTGCTAATTTTCTGGGTGACACTCCCAGACAGTTTGGCATCAGCACTGCCTAGCCTGCTGGATGGCCATGTGCTCGGCAGCTTGTGTTTGAAACAAAGGAAGCACAGGCCGCATAGCAAAAGACTATAATAGGCAGCTGCATCTTCTCCATTTTGTCCTCAATCCATGCAGCCTCCTCAGGGGCTCTGGGCAGTGCCTCTGGGTACATGTGGGCCAGTGTGCACAGCACCAGAGGCAGCTCTTGTCAGTGGAGGTGCTGCGACCTTTGGTCATTGGGTGTTCTCCTAGTCATCTCCCCTGCTGGCCCCTGGCTGCGGAACGGGGAGCCTGGGACTCTGCAGGTGATCAGTTGGTTCCTGGGGCGGGCTCTCGCTGAAGAGCTGGAGGAGGAAGGGACAGAGAGACAGTTTTGTCGGAGCAGCCATCAGGAAGAGTGCTGGTGCAAGGGCTGGAGGAACCAAGTAGGGGCCGAGCTCTTCTCGACGTGCTGCTCACAAACCGGGAAGAATTAGTGGGGGAAGCAAAAGTGGATGGGAACCCGGGAGGCAGTGACCATGAGATGGTCGAGTTCAGGATCCTGAAACAAGGAAGAAAGGAGAGCAGCAGAATACGGACCCTGAACTTCAGAAAAACAGACTTTGACTCCCTCAGGGAACTGATGGGCAGGATCCCCTGGGAGAATAACATGAGGGGGAAAGGAGTCCAGGAGAGCTGGCTGTATTTTCAAGACTCCTTACTGAGGTTACAAGGACAAAGTGTTGATCCTGCTTTGAGCAGGGGGTTGGACGAGATGACCTCCTGAGGTCTTTTCCAACCCTAATCTTCTATAATTCGATGACTCTATGATTCTGGAGAGGCCAGGCCCCTCCCACCAAAGTGTGGAGACAGAAGTAGGTACCTGGCTGGGGTGATTGTGAAATGGGATCGTGCTGTGCTTCAGTGTGTGCCAATGCCTTGGTCACGGTGGCGAGATGGGAACAGAGAAGGGTGTGAGGAACAGACTGGCTGGGTCACAGCCCTGAATGCGACAAGCACAGGTCACAATGGACATGCGTCTTTGCCAGTGGATACCCCACCAGCAGCCCCAATGCAGCTCTGCACCCACTGGTCTCTTCACCCGGACAGTCAATGGCCTGTATTTTTAGCTGACTTGGCACAAGTAAAAATTGTCCCGAGCCCAAAATTAGAGGCCTTTGAAAAGAGAAGCCCGGGTGTGGCCAGCATCGTGGGCCAGGCCGTGCTGCAGGTGTCGGCTCCCTGGCGTGTGAGTGTACCTTGCTGGCCAGGTAATGGAGCGTGATCCCAGTGAGTCGCAGGGAGGCTCCTTACCCTGTTCTCTGGAACAAGGATTGAATCAGGCTGGGGCAGGAAGAAGGAAGGGCAGGGCCCAGTCACAGGATCACACAGCTAAAGGAGGGAGCTGGGTGTGTTTTACCCCTGCTGAGTGCTGACCAAAACATTCTCTGTGCCAGGCTTTGCCCTCGGGCACCCTCTAGCAGCCCCTCACCCCTGAGCTCAACCCTGGCTCCTCCCTCATCCTCCTTGGCCCCCTTCTGTCCCTGCCTCCAGAAGTGTGATCCCCGTGCCCCCATGCAGTCAGTTACCACCCCCAGCTCAGACCCTGCCCATCCCCCCCAATTTGTCCCCCTTTAACCATTTTAATTGCCAGCCAGCACTGCAGCGTCAGCAGGTGTTACTGAGGAATGAGCACGCTCACTAGGAGCCAAGCAGCGCTCAGCACCCGGCCTGTCCGCCGCCCCGTTCGCATCCTAGTGCCAGGGAGCCTGCAAATGCCTGGGGCCCTGGGCCTGCGATCCTGTGGGCACAGGGGCCTTGGAGCCCCCTGGCTCCATCCGGAGGCTGTTGGGTCTGATGGGGTGGCAGGGGACAATACCCTTGCCCCATTTCTGCACCCCAGTAGCTCTACGCCCTCGGTGGCTGACCCATTCGCCCCTCCCTACTTACCGCCCTGCCTGTGGTAGGGTTGTATTTCTGTTCCTGCAACCGATCCCGTGTGACCTTCTTCTTAACGTGTCTCTGTTTCTAGGCCGATCAAACAGAGAGAGTCAGGGTATGAAGGCTGGAAGTTCTTCAGCGACCTCAGGACTCCAGAGTTCAAAGCCACTCACAAACACTCGCTGGTGTTTCACACAGGCAAAGGGTTCTAGTCTTAGAATATTAATAAATGGTTGTTGGGATTAGACACCTCTGCACTGAGTAACACAGTCACTTTAAACAAAATGGAGGCCAAGCTCTCATGGCGTTCTGTTAATGACGTCATAACTGAAAGCCACAGAGTCTGGGGCTGTTTCATTTTCATTCAAATGTAGTTTTGCATTTGGTATTTTTAAAACATTTTAATTGAAAAATGAAGGTGCCCCCTTGGTATCAATCAGCACAGTTGCTTCAATTCCACCAAGTTTCAGGGCCTCATCATCAAAGGAAGACTCCTCCGCCTCGTTCCCCGGCTATGGAACCCACCCATGCAGAAATCTGTTACACTTTACACAGCATGCTGGTTCTGGCAGGAATGTTTTGTGTAGCATGCCCTATGGCTGGTCAAAGTTAATGTCAAATCCCATCCCACAACCATCTCCTCCTTCCTCAAGAATGTGTGATTTTCCTCTCTCCTCCGTTCATTGCGGGGCTCCGTCAGCTGTGCTGTTTCACCAGACGTCGTTTTCTTGGCTGCTCCTGGATGGAGAGATCCTGAGATAAAAGAGCACTGCTTCCTTCCTCTTTCCGCCATCCCTCCCCTTGACCCATCAGCAAACCAGATCTAGGCAGCCCTTTGACAGGGCATTGGTGACCCAAGTACAGGTTCAATGTTAGGTGAAGCTTGACTCACCAGAGGGTAAGATTCACCCCTGGGCAGACGGCCATCACAAGGCCCATGTTTGAACGTTTAATATTGGACTACAGTTGTTCATTGGCATCATACAATCCACCAACCAAAGGTGAATTTCAGATGTAAGGTCCTGACAAGAAACACGCTGGAGGCAATGGAAAGTTTCCCATGAATTTCGAAGGGAATTGGGTCTGACCCATTGGGAATGCAGGTGGTGAGAATGCAGAAAAATGGCTCCCTCCTTTCTGACAGGGTGAGAATGAACTGCCCGATGTCCCTAACCACGACCAGCATGGATTGAAAGGAACAAACTGGATTCCTTTCTTGACACCCACTTGTGCTACTTGTGGCAACTTAGAGATGACACCTTAGAGACAAATTAGTCTCTAAGGTGCCACAAGGACTCCTCGTTGTTTTCCTGATGCATATTAACACGGCTACCCCTCTGAAATCTTCACTTCGGATACAGATGCTGCTCAGAGTCACCTTGAGATTCATTCTCGTTGTTGCACCATTGAAGTCAATGGAATGGCACGAGGAACACAGTTGACCCGTACCATTTGAAGATGAAAGAAAGATGAAGAGTGCAAGCTGCATGTCACGCCCTCTCAGGCTCAGAATAACCTAATAATCACAATCCCAGAGGAAAACAGCTGCATTCCAAGGAGGATTTTGCAAGGCAATGAAGCTTGTTTGGAAACTAATTAGAAGCGCCTCCACAAATAGCATCGCAGATCCTCCAGGCAGTCCTAGGAACTGTATAAAAGCGCTCACCACTCAGGGATTTTCTAAAATCTTCTGCGGACTTCATCTCCTCAGTGAACTGGGTAAGTCCAATTCAACTCAATTGATTTGAACTCTAGAGATGTAACTTTAGAAAGTCATTTTGCCATTTTTCACTTTGGTGGATTAGGAAGCAACTTTCCCAGGTTAGTCCAGAAAGGACCAATTCAGTGGTCTTTTACTTTCTTCTCAAGCAGCTATTACTCCTCTCTCTTGGAGACAGGAGAATGGATTAAGCTGACAAGTGGTGAGATCCAGTGTAGCAATTCCTGAGTTCTTCTCAGGAGAAATTCCCACTGAAGGTGCTTCTCCTCAGATGATATAATTTAGTGTCGCTCCATGAAAGTCAGCGGACCTGAAGCCCAGCTGAGGAGCTTGTCCTGAGTGATTTGTTTGGAGAAAAGTAAAGTTTTCTTTTTATTCATCAGCAAGTATTATTGACTCACAAGCTTTGGGAAATCAGAGATCTACACTGTGATACCAGGTTTCAGAGTAGCAGCCGTGTTAGTCTGTATTTGCAAAAAGAAACGGAGTACTTGTGGCACCTTAGAGACTAACCAATTGATTTGAGCATAAGCTTTCGTGAGCTACATCCGATGAAGTGAGCTGTAGCTTACAAAAGCTTATGCTCAAAACAATTTGTCAGTCTCTAAGGTACCACAAGTACTCCTTTTCTTTTTACTATGGTACCAGAATTCAGTGGTTTGCATGCAGAAGTTAAATGCTCAAACGACAGGAAGCGATTACCGTGATCCCAGCCCTGTTCTCTTTGAGTAATGTCTAAAATGGACACAGAATTCCAGGGGCCCAGCATAGAAATCGTAAGCCTTCTTCTAGTCAGTGTTTTTCAGACAACGCCATTGAGAGGAGTTGAAGGGGCCAATTGGGAGGGAAGTTTCATGAGAGTGGAGAAGAGGTGTAGAAAGAGGATATAGGAAGAAATACATGGCCATGAAGACAAGGACTTAGTCCACTCTTCCTTTCTCTCATGGGCCACAAGAGCTTCAAAGCCTTTCTTCCACCACCCCTTGTACCTTCTCTTTACTCTAGTCCCTGGTGTGTCTTTCAGGTTTACCTCCATCCCAGAAAGATGAGTTTCTCCAACCTGTGCAATCCAGAATGCGGGGTGGCCCGGCCCAGTCCAGTCAGTGGCAGCTACAACATGCCGTGCGTTCGGCAGTGCCCTGACTCCGAAGTGCTGATCAGACCCTCACCGGTTGTCGTGACCCTCCCGGGACCAATTCTCAGCACTTTCCCTCAGCACACTGGAGTGGGAGCCATAGGAGCACCTGTGGTCGGAGCCGGTTTCGGGGGCTCATTCGGTTTGGGGGGATTGTACGGCTCTGGAGGCCAGTACGGAGGATTGTCTGGTTTAGGGGGATACGGTGGTTATGGGGGATTCGGCGGTTCCCTGGGCGGTTATGGTTCCGGGGGAATATGTGGTTCCGGGATATCTCGCCATAGGTACCTCAGTGGAAGCTGTGGGCCATGCTAAATCCAGCAGGAAGATCCATGGATGAAGGAAGAACCAGGAATTGAACAGCAAGAAACAGATTCACCCCTGACCTTTTGGGCATGGCTTTCAGAATTGCTGTGCAAACTTGGCTCCAGTTGAGCTCAGTGGCAGCTGTGTGTGCTCAGCACCATGGTCTGATAGCCCTGCTGCTTTTCTAATGTTACGCTTTATGACTCTTTCTGCCAAGGCTTTGCCAGACAAGTGCTTATTCTCGCTTTCACCTGTGGACTCATTCTGAATAACACACAGGCAGTTTACCCTAATTCTGTAGTTTAAGGAAAATAGGGCCCTTAAAACAGGCATCAGTTACATTTATTATCATTTGAAGTCCCTTGAGCAAGGGAAAAAGAGACCTTGCTGTGAAGGAGAATTAGACCCTGTCTGTTCTATCCTTTCCATCAGTATGTGTCTTTAGCCTGTCACTTTGACCTTTTCTGAGGCAGACATTTAATTCAGAAGTTGAGCAGTCCTCTCCTTCTGTATTGCATTGTCTCACTTCCCACCGACGGAGGGAATAAAAGTAACTGAAATTTGTTGCAAAGGGGACTTGTTTGTCCACCTCTGCAGCTGCAAGAACAAAAAAGCACATCTTGTGTGAAGAACGTCCCATTGAGGTGGGTGATCGGTTGCAGCCTTATTGAGAAACTGAAATTACGTTCTTTCTGCTCTTGTATTTTTCCTTTACCTGTGTATTGCAAATGTCACTCGCATTAAAAACGCTGATGCATCATAATATCCATCTTCTAGTTCTCCTTGTTCCTCCCTCCTTCTTTAAACATTGCCCTAGACACAATTCATCCCTGAAGAGCCAGCAGCATCAGGCCCTTCTCCAGAGGTGACTTTTTGAAGCCCTGGAGCGATAGGAGAATTCAGCCTTTGAAGTAGTTTACAGCATTCTGTTGGGTTTCCGTACTGGGGTGGAGTTACCCCTTACCTTACCTGTTTTAACTAAGTAATGTTAACTCAACCTAGTGAGAGGTGTATATTCAACCGGCTCCATCTACGGACAGGACTCCTTTGTGAAGCGGACAGTACCCAATACACACAAAACCAGCTTGAGAGCGACAGAGGCAGGACTCTTCCCTCCTGACTGACAGGAGCAAGTTCATCCCATTTCACGACCTGCCTTAACTCCCAGACCTTAAGCACATTATTTCCAGTACAGATACATCATTATCTGTGTAATTATCAGACAATTAAACAAAAACTGTCCAAATGCTTTTCAACGATTGTGATGACCAGTGGGCTCTGGGCTCTAGGCAGAGCCCTCCCATGCCACCCTTTGTAAACTTAACCTGTACTCGTCCGACCCAGGGTATCCCTGTAAAAGGCCAGCAACTCTGTGCTTCTATGGGTCCTGGCTCGCACCTCACCCTTTACTCTGACTCTGTGGACTCTTCCACTGGCTAATCCGTATGCGTCAGCTTGGAACCCTCCTGCCCGGACACTGCATCTGCCACCACATTCTCTTTGCCTTTAATATGGACAATTTCCATATCATAGTCCTGCAGCGCTGTGCTCCAGGGCATCCCTCTGGTACCTTTTTTCCCCTGTAGCTTTGCATAGAGGGTGTAATCTTGGCAGTTCAACCTGGCGAGGAAAATACCTCTTGGCGGTGCTTTGAAAGGGCCAGCGTTTCATGCTTTTGTCGTGAATTTTAACCCACCCTCAACTCAGTGCTTTCTAGGGGATTCTCTGCCCTGCTCTCCCTGACCAAATCCAAGGTTTCTTCACCAGCACAACAAATTCAATTGACTGCCCTCTCCCTTTCAGAGGAAGTTTTCATCTATTCAGACGCATAGTTTGCACCGTTCCTCTGCTGCTGGGCTTCCTTACGTCATGTGTGACAGCATTCACCCCTTCAATCCCCTCAAACGGTCCTTTCTATAATCCTGCCTTTTGTTTTCCCTCACTGGGGTCAGCACTAACATCAAATCAGCCGTCTCAAACGACCATTCTCCAGTACTCCCATCACACCAAAGATGCTGAGTTTCTGGCTTTTTCCAAGGGTCTCTCGCTCTCAATTCCTCATTACCTGTACATTCTCCTTAAAATGAGTGACGTACTCTCTTAGATGCCGCTCTCTTTCCTCAGCACGGCCCTCCCTAGAGCCTCCAATCAAATCCAAGGCTCCCCTAGCCTGCTTCCCATACAGGAGATCAAAGGGGGAAAAGCCAGTAGATTCCTGGAGGGTCCCCTGCTGGCCACGGTAGAAGTTCCGGGTCCCACAACTGGGAGCTGCGAGGTCCCCTTGCTACCCACGGCAGCTGAGAACTCCGGCCCTGCCACCTTTGGGCTCAAGTGGAAAATGTCCCAGAGGTCTGTGGAAGTCACAGATTCCGTGGTCTCTGAGACATAATCTTAGCCTTAATGATAATGTATTTATTTTTGTGTATTGGTACAGTACATAGACAATAAAAACTACTGTCTGATTCTTTGAGGTGCCTCATTAACTTTCACCCAAACCTCTAACATCCCCATAGTGTCCTCCTGTATAACCTTTAAGTAAACTCATTCATAGGTACTGAAAAAAACAGTGGACTGAGAATAGTCATAATAGAAATATGGATAGTGCAGTGACTTTATGGCATGAAACATATTCAGAAAGACATAAAATTGCTTTTCTGACTATAAAAAACTAATAGTGGTGGTTGGTTTTCCGTCGCCCGCAGTTAGACTCTGGCTAGAATAGCAGCCACCTCTCTCAATGACACATCAGAGAACAAACGGGACTCAAGAGTAAACAAAGAATGAATTTACTGTGGAGGTGGTTTATCGAGCAATGAAATTACCAGCAGAGCATCTGACTCTGTATAAGCAGAAGCCATCCTTTCTCTAGCCTTTTTATGAGGGACACAGGCATTTGGCGGGGCTAGGTTGTAAGATTTCTGGGGTTTGCCTTTTGCATTGTGATTTTAGGTTTCTAAGAAGAGTATGGATTATTGTTTGCTCCCTGGTACAATATTCTGGTTGGCTTCTACCTGATCATTTCTCCTGCTGAATCCTGCCAAGTGAATTGCAATTATGCCCCTTTCAAGGTGAAGGATTATAGCAGTATAGCGTAAGCTATGTTGTGACAGCTGATAAGAGGTGTTCTGCATCTTAGCAGGGGGTTCGACCAGATGAGCCTTGCAGTGCCTTCCAACCCCCAGGTCCGATGACATTTATGTGAAAGAAGCCTTATTGAGGGTGCAGGAACAAACCACCCCGAAGTGCAGAAAGATTAGCAAATATGGCAGGTGACCAACTTGGCTAAACAGAGAAATCTTCAGTGAGCTTAAACAAAAAAGGAAGCTTACAAGAAATGGAAACTTGGAGAGATGACTAGGGAGGAGTCTAAAAATATTGCTCAAGCCTGCAGGTGTGTAATCAGGAAGGCCAAAGCATGACTGGAGTTGTGAAGGGATGTGTAGGGTAACAAGAAATTTTCTATAGGTAGGAAAAAGGAGAAGGTCAGGGAAAGTGTGGGAGCCTTCATGAATGAGGGAAGCAACCAAGTGAGAGATGGTGTGGAAAAAGCTGAAGTACTCCATGCTTTTTTTGCCTCGGTCGTCCCAGACAAGATCAGCTCCCAAACTGCTGTCCTGGGCAGCACAGTGTGGGGAGGAGGTGAGCAGCCCTCAGTGGTAAAAGAACAGGTTAAGGATCATTTAGAAAAACTGGCCGTGCACAAGTCCATGGGTCCAGATCTAAGCGTCCGAGGATGCTGAGGGAATTGGCTGAGTGATTGCAGAGCCATTGGCCATTATCTTTGAAAAGTTATAGCTTTCGGGGGAGGTCCTGGATGACTGGAGAAAGGCAAATATAGTGCCCATCTTTAAAAAGGGGAAGAAGGAGAACCTGGGGAACTCCAGACCGCTCATAGATTGGATGAATGGACTATAAGGTGGATAGAAATCTGGCTAGATGTTACGGGTACTGATCAATGTCTGGATGTCTAGCTGGCAACCAGTATCAAGCAGAGTGCCTCAGGGATCAGTCTTGGGACCGGTTTTGTTCAACGTCTTTATGAATGATCTGGATGATGGGAGGATTGCACCCTCAGCAGGTTTGCAAATGACACTAAGCTGGGGGAGAGGTAGATATGCTGGAGGGTAGGGATAGGGTTGAGAGTGACCAAGACAAATTGGAGGATTGGGACAAAAGAAATCTGACAAGGTTCAAGAAGGACAAGTGCAGACTTCTGCACTTAGGACAGAAAAATCCCATGTACCACAAGAGGCTGGGGACCGACTGGCTAAGCAGCAGTTCTGCAGAAAACGACTTGGGGATAACAGTGGACGAGAAGCTGGATATGAGCCAACAGTGTGTCCTTGTTGCCAAAAAGGCTAAGTGCCTATTGGGCTGCATTAATAGGAGCATTGCCAGCAGATCGAGGGAAGTGATCATTCCCCTCTATTCCGCACTGGTGAGGCCACATCTGCAGTATTGTGTCCAGTTTTGGGCCCCCCCGCTATATAAATTATGTGGAGAAATTGGAATTGAAAAGTCCAGCAAAGAGCAACAAAAATGCTGAGGGTGCTGGGGCACATGACTCATAAGGTGAGGCGGAGGGAATTGGTCTTGTTTAGTCTGCAGAAGAGAAGAGTGAGGGGGGATTTGATAGCAGCCTTCAACTCCCTGAAGGGGGGTTTTCTTTCGGGTACCACTTTTAGCTGTCTTGCTGGTCACGGGCTCACAGCTGTATTGTCAAAGAGACTCTTGTTAAAGAGAGGGAAAAGGAGAAAGGTAAAGACAACTGCACAGTACTTCACTTTGGAAAAAAATTGAATGCACATGAGATGCTGTCTGGAGAGACTCATGACCATTCGTGGTGTCCTCAGGGCAGAGTGTCAAAAAGCAGGGCGGAGACGCTAGCTAATGGTATGTTCTATAATTAGATTTCACCAACCCAGTACCAAGTGTGAACTCCCAAAGTACTACGGTAGTTTTATAATGGAGTTACAGACAGTCCCCTTAGAGACTCCAATCTATCGTGGCTGCCAGGCAAGCTGGCCTGTGTGATAAATGGTGGTGACTTCCAGGAAAAATCACAAAATACTCACGTTACAACCAGTCCCACGCTCACCCTGGTCGATTTGCATCCCAGGTCTCCCACTAAAGACGACACTGAGAGTCAATTCTACAGTCAATTCTAACTCAGGTTTATTAGCTAAGAAAAAGGAAGGGGAGTTATTGAGATGTTATAGCAGATAAAAATATATGTACAGGTTAGTCACAGTCTATAATTGCTAAAGGTAGCGGAGATATGGGAAACTGGCAGTTTCCCAAAAGTCTTTTAGGGCTACCCAGAGTAACTCTACTTCTCATTCGGTTATTCTGCCTGTCAGAATCCAACCTGTCCAGAGATGAAGAATTTTTCCTTGTGTCCATACTTATAGTTTCTTTTCACAGAAAAGAAGCTGACAGAGTCACAACCTTTGTGGGCTCTTTCTCTGATGTCAGGGAGAGAAGAATGCATGTCAGGTCTTTGATGAAAACACTCAACGGCCACTTGCCTTCAAATGCAGAAGAATTCACACCTTCCTCTTTAATTTCTTCATTTGCATGACACAAGGCTTCTTTCTCATTGGATGGGTTATGTAGTTACAGGGGTATACACAATGTAAATGTTTGCTATTACATTCTAACTGGGTACAGATAGGTGAAATCAATGCATGCACCATCCCATTAGTTGTCAGGACATTTCAACACCAAATAGATTCTTATCCATTCAACCATCAGTTTCCTTTATTCTTGCAAAGAAGTGAATTGGCCTGGCTTCCAGCTGAGAGTTTGTCAGTTCTCAGCTGGCACTTGGCTTACCAGAGTTGGCACTTGGCTTACCAGTGTCACAGCAGAACTGAAAGCGAAGCTTGAGTTTACCGGAGTCTCAGGTAAAGTCTCTGATCACTAAATCTAGACAGTCTGCCGAGTCAAAAGCAACATCTTCCCTCCCCTTTCCTGCAGGAATCTTCAGTTGGAATCTGTGCAGACTCTTCCTCCTCCTCTGCTGAAATCATGCTTAGCCAGTCAGAGAATTGATTAACCAACCACCCCGTGAAGTATATCAATTTTCAAAACCCAACTCTCTTACTGAGAAGAGCAACACGTAAATGACTCTTCCCCACGATCATGTTACCAGAAAAGTTGGTGACTCACACTCGTTGAGACAATGGACTTAAAACAGTTTGGCTAAAATCCAAAAAATTCAAAGTGCACCATTAAAAGAAAAGCAATTAATCTTCCCTCCCGATTTCCCCTGTAATTAACATTCCCAGGCTTCCCTGCTGGAGGGTTGTAACAAAATCACTCACCTGCGAGAAAATACTTCAGCGTTCGGGCAAACAGGCTGCTTCCTGCTTCTGTGGCCTAGCTTCTCCCAGCCCGCACAGAGCCCAGGGCCTGGTGCAAAGCAGCTGCCCTCACCCCTTCCCTCATGGAGTCTGACCCAGCAACAGGGAACCGATTGGTGCAGACCCAAAACTACCACACCCAATTCCAGAAGCTTCTGGATGGGGAGTGCTAAATCTGCCAAGCAACAATGATATTAGGAAAAAAGGAACTCTAAGGTTAAATAAGCTCTGGAATACATTTACCAGTGGCTCCGGCTTTATTTGCCATTTTTACAGATTAGTTTTTCTCACAGAAATCTTGACAGACTGTGGTGCAAATTCCATGTCTGTAGTTTTTCAAAAGGCAATGGAATAATGTGGTGCAAAGCGTATAAAGGCTGCTCCCTATAACCCAGAAACAAATGGGTTTGCACAAAGTTTTGAAGGAACTTTTAAAAGCTATGCTAAGAACGTACGTCACCTGGCACGAGACTGATTGGGACACTTTACTTCATTATTTGCTCAATGCGGACAGAAGTGTTCCCCAAGATTCGACTGGCTTTTGCCCTCTTTGATCTCCTGTATGGGAAGCAGGCTAGGGGAGCCTTGGATTTGATTGGAGGCTCTGGGGAGGTCTGTGCTGAGGAAAGAGGGCAGGCATCTAAGAGAGTACGTCACTCATTTTAAGGAGAATTTACAGGTAATGAGGAACTGTGTGCGACAGACCTTTGGAAAAAGTCAGGGAACTCAGCACGTTTGGTGTGATGGGCGTACTGGAGAAAGGTCGATTGAGACTGCTGATTTGGCGTTAGTGCTGACCCCAGTGAGGGAAAACAAAAGGCAGGGTTATAGGAAGGACCATTTGAGGGGATTGAAGGGGTGAATGCCGTCACACATGACGTAAGGAAGCCCAGCAGCACAGGAACAGTCCAAAGCATGCATCTGAATAGATTAAAACTTCCTCTGAAAGGGAGAGGGCAGTCAATTGAACTTGTGCTGGTGAAGAAACCTTGGATTTGGTCAGGGAGAGCAGGGCAGAGAATCCCCTAGAAAGCACGGAGTTCAGGGTGGGTTGAAATGCACCCCCAAAGCAGGAAACTCTGGCCATTTCAAAGCACCACAAAGAGGTATTTTCCTCACCAGGTTGAACTGCCAAGATTGCACCCTCCATGCAAAGCTACAGAGGAAAAGGATACCAGAGGGATGCCCTGGAGCACAGCGCTGCAGGAATATGACATGGAAATTGTCCATATTAAAGGCAAAGAGAATGTGGTGGCAGATGCAGTGTCTGGGCAGGAGGGTTCCAAGCTGACGCATACGGATTAGCCAGTGGAAGAGTCCACAGAGTCAGGGTAAGGGGTGAGGTGCGAGCCAGGACCCGCAGGAGGCACAGGTAAGGCAAGGGGGAACTCCACCCCAGTACAGGAAACCCAACAGAACGCAGTAAACTACTTCAAAGTCTGAATTCTCCTATCGCTCCCGGGCTTTTAAAACTCACCTCTGGAGAAGTGCCTGATGCTACTAGCTCTACAGGGATGAATTGTGTCCAGGACAATGGCTAAAGAAGGAGGGAGGAACAAGGAGAACCAGAAGACGGATATTATGATGCATCAGAGATTTTAATGCGAGTGACATTTGCAATATACAGGTACAGGAAAAATACGAGAGCAGAAAGAACGTATTTTCAGTTTTTCAAGAAAGGATGTGACCGATCACCCACCTCAATGGGACGTTCTTCACACAAGATGTGCTTTTTTGTTGTTGGTGCTGCAGAGGTGGACAAACAATTCCCCTTTGCAACCATTTTAAGTGACTTTTATTCCGTCAGTCGGTGGGAAGTGAGACAATGCAATACAGAAGCAGAGGACTACGCAACTTCTCAATTAAATGTCTGCCGCAGAGAAGGTCAAAGCAAGAAGCTAAAGATACGTATTGATGGAATGGATAGAACAGACGGGGTCTAATTCTCCTTCACAGCAAGGTCTCTTTTTCCCAGGCTCAAGGGACTTAAAATGATAATAAATATAACTGATGCCTCTCTTAAGGCCCCTATTTCCTTTAAACTACGGAATAAGTGTAAACAGCCTGTGTGTTATTCAGAATGAGTCCACATGTGAAAGCGAGAATCAGCACTTGTCTGGCAAAGCCTTGGCAGAAAGAGTCGTTAAGCGTAACATTAGAAATGCAGCAGGGCTATCAGACCACGGTGCTGAGCACACACAGCTCCCACTGAGCTCAACTGGAGCCAAGTTTGCACAGCACTTCTGAAAGCCATGCCCAAAAGGTCAGGGGTGAATCTGTTTCTTGCTGTTCAATTCCTGGTTCTTCCTTCATCCATGGATCTTCCGGCTGCGTTTAACATGGCCCACAGCTTCCACTGAGGTACCTATGCCGAGATACCCCAGAACCACATATTCCCCTGGAACCATAACCACCAAAGGAACTGCCGAATCCCCCATAACCACCGTATCCCCCTAAACCAGACAATCCTCCGTACTGGCCTCCAGAGCCGTACAATCCCCCCAAACCGAATGAGCCCCCGAAACCGGCTCCGACCACAGGTGCTCCTATGGCTCCCACTCCAGTGTGCTGAGGGAAAGTGCTGAGAATTGGTCCCGGGAGGGTCACGACAACCGGTGAGGGTCTGATCAGCACTTCGGAGTCAGGGCACTGACGAACGCACGGCACGTTGTAGCTGCCACTGACTGGACTGGGCCGGGCCACCCCGCATTCTGGATTGCACAGCCTGGAGAAACTCATCTTTCAGGGATGGAGGTAAACCTGAAAGACACACCAGGGACAAGAGTAAAGAGAAGGTAGAAGGGCTGGTGGAAGAAAGGCTTTGAAGCTCTTGTGGCCCATGAGAGAAAGGAAGAGTGGACTAAGTCCTTGTCTTCATGGCCATGTATTTCTTCCTAGATCCTCTTTCTACACCTCTTGTTCACTCTCATGAAACTTCCCTCCCAATTGGCCCCTTCAACCCCTCTCAATGGCTTTGTCTGAAAAACACTGACTAGAAGAAGTGTCACGATTTCTGTGCTGGACCCCTGGGATTCTGTGTCCATTTCAGACATTACTCAAAGAGAACAGGACTGGGACCATGGTAATCACTTCCTGTCGTTTGAGGATTTAACCTCTGCATGAAAACCACTTGATTCTAGTATCACAGTGTAGTTCTTTGATTTTCCAAAACTTGTGAGTCAACAATACTTCCTGATGAATAAAGAGAAAACTTTACTTTTCTCCAAACAGATCACGAAGGACAAGCTCCTCAGCTAGGGTTCAGGTCCACTAACTTTCATGGAGCAACACTAAATTACATCATCTGAGGAGAAGCACCTTCAATGTGTATTTCTCCTGAGAAGAACACAAGAATTGCTCAACTGAGTCTCACCACTTGTCAGCTTAATTCATTCTCCTGTCTCCAAGAGAGAGGAGTAACAGCTGCTTGAGAAGAAAGTAAAAGACCACTGAATTGGTCCTTTCTGGACTAATCTGGGAAAGTTGCTTCCTAATATGGCTAAGTGAAAATGGCTAAATGTCTTTCTAAAGTTACATCTCCTCCAAGTACTTTAAAATGGTTTCCTTGGGGACCTGCTCCATGATTTTTCCAGGGACTGAGGTGAATCTGACCAGTCTGTAGTTCCCCGGGTTCTCCTTCTTCCCTTTTTCCAATCTTCCAGGACCTCCCCCGGTCGCCACAAGTTTTGAAAGATAATGGCCAGTGGCTCTGCAATGACATCAGCCAACTCCCTCAGCACCCATGGATGCATTCGATCTGGACCCATGGACTTGTGCATGGCCAACTTTTCTAAATAGTCCTTAACCTCTTCTTCCACCACTGAGGGCTGCTCACCCTCATACTGTGTTCCCCAGGACAGCAGTGTGGGAGCTCACCTTGTCTGTGAAGACCGACCTTTGTTGATTGCTCATGACCCCTCCCTGAGTTTTACGAAAGTTAACCTTGAAAAATCTTAACTTTAATTATCGTTCGTCTAGATTATCCTAACGCAAATCATCTGGGAAAAAAATAACCCATAAGAGGCACAAATATGCTTGTTTAGCCAGAGCGCTAAAATGCCCAGTTCCAGCTCTGACCACAGGCTGAATTGTAAAGTTCTCTGTTACACTGTGTTA
The DNA here is from genome assembly GCF_965152235.1 of Eretmochelys imbricata. Lineage (NCBI taxonomy): Eukaryota > Metazoa > Chordata > Testudines > Cheloniidae > Eretmochelys > Eretmochelys imbricata. Next base: position 357,319,609 of record NC_135572.1, read on the forward strand.
CCAGACATGGCTAGTAACATGTCGTGTTACAAAATGTTTGCATCCTTGGATCTAAGCATCAATAACAAAGAGCTGGCTGGAAGAGTCCACAGAGTCAGAGTAAAGGGTGAGGTGCGAGCCAGGACCCAGAGGAGGCACAGAGTTGCTGGCGTTTTACAGGGATACCCTGGGTTGGACGCGTACAGGTTAAGTTTACAAAGGGTGGCATGGGAGGGCTCTGCCCAGAGCCCAGAGCCCGCTGGTCATCACAATCGTTGAAAAGCATTTGGACAGATTTTGTTTAATTCTCCTCAGAAATTACAAGTCTGTCAATTTCTCTCTTTTCCATGACTGTGGTACCATTGGAAATCTCAATATACTATTCAAGCATCAAAAACTTGCTTTAAGTCATAGCACCCGTTGGGCTGAAGTCACCAGGTGCACTGAGTGGAATCACATCTCTCTAACGGGTCGGAGTAACCCAATGGTAATGAATTCCTTCAGGTTTGTGAAACAAGGCACAGGGTAGCTGATTTCTCTAACATTGCCTTCTTTATACATGAGGATAATGATGGTCCAAAGGAATTACAAGTATGTATATTTCAAGCTTGTTCATGTGCGGAGTAGTAATACAAATCTCTACGTTGAATTGAAATGGTTAAAATTTTGGTACAAGAGAATTTAATTCTGCTCATGTGGAAATACCCACCACGGAGCCAACACCTTCAAAGAAAGGGAGTTAAAGTGCATGGCAAGACTCTAGATGGCTGATCGTTGTTCACACTGAGATGAGAAGATCTTTATCCCCAAACTTCCCCCCAAAAACATCAAAACAAAATAAAAAATATCCGGAATGAGCCTCTCCAAGAGTTACTCTCAGGTTTGTGATGTCTTTGGAAACCATGAATGGTAAGTATCCAGTAGAGTTCAAGAGATACAGGTTAGTGTTTGGCATGAGTAGTCCCAGCTATTGCGGTTCATTTCTGACTCTGCCAATCACACCCTGTCTGACCGTCACCTGAATGTGCCTCCGTTTCCCCCCATGGCAAACAGGTAGAATTGTAACATGCAGGGTGGATTGTTTGAAGCTTCCTCTGATCTAAGCATTTCAAAGCACTTCACGAAACACACCTCATGTTTTATATGGCCAAAGAGGTGTATTATTAGAATCGTAGTAACTTTTTACTAGGATTAGATGTTCTAATATTGAAGATTGGCTTCACTTTAAAAATGCATGTCGAGTCTCAGATGTCACTCAAGTGCTCAGTGTATGAGTCTTCACCTCTGAAATTGCGGCTCTTTGATTTTCATTCAATGAACCTTTGCATTTCCCTTTTCTATATATTTTCAAGTTGACGGGTAGATGCTGAACCAGTGTGAAGGAGGACAGTTCCATCAAGTTGAGATTGAAGGAAGGCACTTTAGCCAACCTGGGTTAGAGAAAACCTTTCTGCACCTCCACCCACAGCTGCTGCTATCTAATATACAGTGTAATCAATGGGAACCATCCGCCATTGCAGCTCCATCCAATGAGCAGTCAAGAGAACTGGGTCTTGTGAGAGACTTCAGCTAATAAAGAAAAGGAAAAAGCACAAGACAGACAGAGTTAAAGAGAACTTCTTTCATGGCCAGATTGCTGTGGGATTAATTGCAAGTCTGATCAACCTAGGGCATTCTGCAAGCCCCTTCCCCGACAAAGATTTTTTGGCCAGAATTAGAATGATTTTAAAGGGCAAAATTTACCCTAACTAGGATTTCTTCTAACCTAAACAGCATTAAATGACTTCCCTCAGTTGTAGGGCACAGAACATCATTGAAGTCTATGGAACTGGACTGATGTACACTAGTTCAGCATCCTTAACAAAGCAATGTTTGTTAATGAAAGGGAAATGCAAAGCTTTTTTGAATGAAAAACCGAAAAACCAAACAGCCCCAAATTCGGAAGTGAGGAATCATGAACAGTTGACTGGAACTTTACATGCATTTGTAAAGTTCATCTCATCCATCATTTCTCAAATGCGGCCACCAAGGGAGTTTTTTGCAGCCCTGACAACCTCCAAAGCATGGGCAGGGATTGGGGGCGGGGAAAGCAGCAGTCCCTCCCTGCAGTGTCCAGCTGTTGTTGCTTGGTAAGGAGTTTCCCTTCACCCTTTCCCTGGTTCCTATCACGCAGACGGAGAGCAGAAGACCAGAAGTCTGAAGTGCAGGCAATATGATGTTGATTGGGATTAATTCAAGGAAGCATATCCACAGCTCTGGGTGGGAGAAGAGCCTTTTCTCAAAGTGTCCCAGTCCCTTATAGGCATCATTATACCTGTAGTGCATGCCCTTGGTCCCACCTCTTACAATTTACGGTAAGTGTTGGGTCTGGGGGATTTGCTAGCCCATTTTTTGAATCCCAGGGGAGGGGTAAGGAGTGAGGTTGTGCTTTGGTCACGGACAGGCATTTCTTTGGCCTTTTAGTGTTTCCTATGCCCATTCCCCTCCAGACTGGCTGCTTGAGCTTCTCTTAGGAGAGGAGTTTGAAGCAGGACTGTCCTTCAAGTGTACACTAGTATAATACACTCCCACCATACCCAGCTACACTTCAGCTGTATCTCTTCCCCCCGTCCACCCGCCTCCATCTATTTGTGAACACAGTGTCTTTCTTCTTTGTTGACACTTATTGGTAAGAATATAAAAATATGAAAAATGCAAAATTCAAATTCTATCTCAGGCATATATATAAGCCAGAATACTACATTATCATCAGGAACACACGAACACTCCTGAGTAGCTGTTGCCAAGGGCAGTGAGATGTACCACCCTGGTGTTTGCACTGAGCCTCCAGCACTGATCTGCACCACGCACCAGGCAGCCTCCTCAGGGGCTCTGGGCAGTGCCTCTGGATCCATGTGGGCCAGTGTGCACGGCACCAGAGGCAGCTCTTGTCCGTGGAGGTGGTTCTGACATTTGCTTCGTGGATGTTCTCCTGGTCATCTGCCCTGCTGGCCCCTGGCTGCGGAACGGGGAGCCTGGGACTCTGCAGGTGATCAGTTGGTTCCTGGGGCGGGCTCTCGCTGAAGAGCTGGAGGAGGAAGGGACAGAGAGACAGTTTTGTCGGAGCAGCCATCAGGAAGAGTGCTGGTGCAAGGGTTGGAGGAACCAAGTAGGGGCCGAGCTCTTCTCAACGTGCTGCTCACAAACCGGGAAGAATTAGTGGGGGAAGCAAAAGTGGATGGGAACCCGGGAGGCAGTGACCATGAGATGGTAGAGTTCAGGATCCTGAAACAAGGAAGAAAGGAGAGCAGCAGAATACGGACCCTGAACTTCAGAAAAACAGACTTTGACTCCCTCAGGGAACTGATGGGCAGGATGCCCTGGGAGAATAACATGAGGGGGAAAGGAGTCCAGGAGAGCTGGCTGTATTTTCAAGACTCCTTAGTGAGGTTACAGGGACAAAGCATCCTGATGTGTAGAAAGAAGAGTAAATATGGCAGGCGACCAGCTTGGCTTCACAGTGAAATCCTTGCTGATCTTAAACACAAAAAAGCAGCTAATAAGTAGTGGAAGATTGGACAAATGACCAGGGAAGAGTGTAAGAATATTGCTCAGGCATGCAGGAGTGAAATCAGGAAGGCCAAATCACACCGGGAGTTGCAGCTAGCAAGAGATGTTAAGAGTAACAAGAAGGGTTTCTTCAGGTATGTTAGCAACAAGAAGAAAGTCAAGGAAAGCGTGGGCCCCTTACTGAATGAGGGAGGCAACCTAGTGCGAGAGGATGTGGAAAAAGCTAATGTACTCAGTGCTTTTTTTGCCTCTGTCTTCACGAACAAGGTCAGCTCCCAGACTACTGCACTGGGCAGCACAGCATGGGGAGGAGGAGACCAGCCCTCTGTGGAGAAAGAAGTGGTTCAGGACTATTTAGAAAAGCTGGACAAGCAGAAGCTGAAGGGGAGCTGATGCGCTGCATCCACGAGTGCTAAAGGAGTTGGCATATGTGATTGCAGAGCCATTGGCCATTATCTTTGAAAACTCATGGCGATTGGGGAAGGTCCCGGACGACTGGAAAAAAGCTAATGTAGTGCCCATCTTTAAAAAAGGGAAGAAGGAGGATCCGGGCAACTACACACTGGTCAGCCTCACCTCAGTCCCTGGAAAAATCATGGAGCAGGTTCTCAAGGAAACCATTTTAAAGTACTTGGAGGAGAGGAAGGTGATCAGGAACAGTAAACACGGATTCACCAGGGGCAAGTCGTGCCTGACTAACCTGGTTGCCTTATGTGATGAGATAACTGGCTCTGTGGATATGGGGAAAGCAGTGAATGTGATATAGCTTGACTTTAGCAAAGCTTTTCATATGGTCTCCCACAGTATTCTTCCCAGCAAGATAAAAGAGTATGGATTGGATGAATGGACTATAAGGTGGATAGAAAGCTGGCTAGATTGTCGGGCTCAACAGGTAGTGATCAACGGCTCGATGTCTAACTGGCAGCTGATTCAAGCGGACTGCCTGAGGGGTTGGTCCTGGGTCCCATTTTCTTCGACATGTTATTAATGATCTGGATGATAGAATGGATTGCACCCTCAGCAAGTTTGCATATGACACTGGAGGTAGGGATAGGGTCCAGAGTGACCGAGACAAATTGGAGGATTGAGTCAAAAGAATTCTGAGGAGGTTCAACAAGGACAAGTGCAGAGTCCTGCACTTAGGACGGAAGACTCCCATCCACCGCCAGAGGCTGTGGTCCGACTGGCTAAGCACCAGTTATGTAGAAAAGGACCTGGGGATTACAGTGGATGAGAAACTGGATATGAGTCAGCAGTGTGCCCTTGTTGCCAAGAAGGCTAAGGGCCTATTGTGTGGCATTAGTGGGACCATTGGCAGCAGATTGAGGGAAGTGATTATTCCCCCTATTCAGCACTGGTGAGGCCACATCTGGAGAACTGCGTCCAGTTTTGGGCCCCCCCTACAGAAGGGATGTGGACACATTGGAGAGGGTCCAGCGGAGCGCAGCGAAAATGAGGATGGAGCTGGGGCACAGGACTCTTGAGGAGAGGCTGAGTGAGGGGGAATAATTTATTTAGTGTTGGTCCTGCTTTGAGCAGGGGGTTGGACTAGATGACCTCCTGAGCTCTCTTCCAACCCTAATCTTCTATAATTCGAAGACTCTATGATTCTGGAGAGGCCAGGCCCCTCACACCAAAGTGTGGAGACAGAAGAAGGTACCTGGCTGGGGTGATTGTGAAATGGGATCGTGCTGTGCTTCAGTGTGTGTCAATGCCCTGGTCATGGGGGCGAGATGGACACAGAGAAGAGTGTGAGGAACAGACTGGCTGGGTCACAGCCCTGAATGCGACAAGCACAGGTCACAATGGACATGCATCTTTGCCAGTGGATACCCCACCAGCAGCCCCAATGCAGCTCTGCACCCACTGGTCTCTTCACCTGGACAGTCAATGGCCTGTATTTTAGCTGACTTGGCACAAGTGAAAATTGTCCCGAGCCCAAAATTAGAGACCTTTGAAAAGAGAAGCCCGGGTGTGCCCAGCATCGTGGGCCAGGCCGTGCTTCCGGTGTCGGCTCCCTGGCGTGTGAGTGCACCTTGCTGGCCAGGTAATGGAGCGTGATCGCAGTGAGTCGCAGGGAGGCTCCTTACCCTGTTCTCTGGAACAAGGATTGAATCAGGCTGAGGCAGGAAGAAGGAAGGGCAGGTCGCAGTCACAGGACCACACAGCTAAAGGAGGGAGCCGGGTGTGTTTTACCCCTGCTGAGTGCTGACTAAAACACTCCCTGTTTCGGGCTTTGCTCTCGGCCACCCTCTAGCAGCCCCTCACCCCTGAGCTCAACCCTGGCTCCCCCCTTCTGCCCCTGCCGCCAGATGTGTGATCCCCCTGCCCCCATGAAGTCAGTTACCGCCCCCAGCTCAGACCCTGCCCCTCCCCTTCAATTTGCCCCCCTTAACCATTTTAATCATTTGCCCCCTGGCTCCATCTGGAGGCTGTTGGGTCCGATGCTGTGGTGGGGAGACAATACACTTGCCCCATTTCTGCACCCCAGTAGCTCTATGCCCTCGGCGGCTGACCCCTTCGCCCCACCCTAGGTACCACCCTGCCTGTAGTAGGGTTGTATTTCTGTTCCTGCAACCAATCCCGGGTGACCTTCTTCTCAACGTCTCTGTTTCTAGGCCAATCAAACAGAGAGAATCAGGGTGTGAAGACTGGAAGTTCTTCAGTGACCTCAGGACTCCAGAGTTCAAAGCCCCTGACAAAGACTCGCTGGTGTTTCACACACGCAAAGGGTTCTAGTCTTAGAATATTAATAAATGGTTGTTGGGATTAGACACCTCTGCACTGAGTAACACAGTCACTTAAAAGAAAATAGAGGCCAAGCTCTCATGGCGTTCTGTTGGACTACAGTTGTTCATTGGCATCGTACAATCCCCCAGCCAAAGGGTGAATTTCAGCCATAAGGTCCTGACAAGAAACACGCTGGAGGCAATGGAATGTTTCCCATGAATTTTGAAGGGAATTGGGTGTGACTCATTGGGAATGCGGCTGGTGAGAATGCAGGAAAATGGCTCCCTCCTTTCTGACAGGGTGAGAATTAACTGCCCGATGTCCCTAACCACGACCAGTATGAATTGAAAGGAACGAACTGGATTCTTTTCATGAAACCCACTTGTGCTACTTGTGGCAACATACAGACTACGCCTTAGAGACAAATTAGTCTCTAAGGTGCCACAAGGACTCCTCCTTGTTTTGCTGATGCAGACTAACACGGCTACCCCTCTGAAACCTGCCTCTTGTGCTACAGATGCCACTCAGAGTCACCCAGACATTCATTCCCATTGTAGCACCAATGAATTCAATGGAATGGCATGAGGAACGCAGTTGGCCCGTACCATTTGAAGATGAAAGAAAGATGAAGAGTGCAATCTGCATGTCACGCCCTCTCAGGCTCAGAATAAGCTAATAATCACAATCCCAGAGGAAAACAGCTGCATCCAAAGGAGGATTTTACAAGGCAATAAAGTTTGTTTTTGTAACTAATTAGAACTGCCTCTACAAATAGCATCTCAGATTCTCCAGGCAGTCCTAGGAACCGTATAAAAGCGCTTACCACTCAGGGATTTTCTAAAATCTTCTGTGGACTTATCTCCTCGGTGAACTGGGTAAGTCCAATTCAACTCAATCGATTTGAACTCTAGAGATGTAACTTTAGAAAGTCATTTAGCCATTTTTCACTTTGGTGGATTTGGAAGAAACTTTCCCAGGTTAGTATTGAAAGGACCAATTCAGTGGTCTTTTACTTTCTTCTCAAGCAGCTGTTACTCCTCTCTCTAGGAGACAGGAGAATGGATTAAGCTGACAAGTGGTGAGATCCAGTGTAGCAAGTCTTGTGTTCTTCTCAGGAGAAATTCCCATTGAAGGTGCTTCTCCTCAGATGATGTAATTTAGTGTTGCTCAGTGAAAGTCAGTGGACCTGGACACCAGCTGAGGAGCTTGTCCTTTGCGATTTGTTTGGAGAAAACTAAAGTTTTCTCTTTATACATCAGGAAGTATTGTGGCACCTTAGAGACTAACCAATTGATTTGAGCGTAAGCTTTCGTGAGCTACATCCGATGAAGTGAGCTGTAGCTTATGAAAGCTTATGCTCAAATCAATTTATCAGTCTCTAAGGTACCACAAGTACTCCTTTTCTTTTTACTGTGGTACCAGAATCCAGTGGTTTGCATGCAGAGGTTAAATCCTCAAATGACAGGAAGTTATTACCGTGATCCCAGCCCTGTTCTCTCTGAGTAATGTCTAAAATGGACACACAATCCCAGGGTTGAAGGGGCCAGTTGGGAGGCAAGTTTCATGAGAGTGGACAAGAGGTGCAGAAAGAGGATATAGGAAGAAATACACGGCGATAAGGACAGGGACTTAATCCACTCTTCCTTTCTGCCTTGGGCCACAAGAGTTTTGAAGTCTTTCTTCCACCAGCCCTTGTACCTTCTCTTTATTCTAGTCCCTGGTGTGTGTTTCAGGTTTACCTCCATCCCTGAAAGATGACTTTCTCCGGCCTGTGCAATCCAGAATGCGGGGTGGCCGGGCCCAGTCCAGTCAGTGGCAGCTACAACGTGCCGTGCGTTCGGCAGTGCCCTGACTCTGAAGTGCTGATCAGACCCTCACCGGTTGTCGTGACCCTCCCGGGACCAATTCTCAGCACTTTCCCTCAGCACACTGGAGTGGGAGCCATAGGAGCACCTGTGGTCGGAGCCGGTTTCGGGGGCTCATTCGGTTTGGGGGGATTGTACGGCTCTGGAGGCCAGTACGGAGGATTGTCTGATTTAGGGGGATACGGTGGTTATGGGGGATTCGGCGGTTCCCTGGGCGGTTATGGTTCCGGGGGAATATGTGGTTCTGGGATATCTCGCCATAGGTACCTCAGTGGAAGCTGTAGGCCATGTTAAACCCAGCAGGAAGATCCGTGGATGAAGGAAGAACCAGGAATTGAACAGCAAGAAACAGATTCACCCCTGACCTTTTGGGCATGGTTTTCAGAAGTGCTGTGCAAACTTGGCTCCAATTGAGCTCAGTGGGAGCTTTGTGTGCTCAGCACCTTGGTCTGATAGCCATGCTGCATTTCTAATGTTACGCTTTATGACTCTTTCTGCCAAGGCTTTGCCAGCCAAGTGCTGATTCTCGCTTTCACCTGTGGACTCATTCTGAATAACACACAGGCTGTTTATACTAATTCCGCAGTTTAAACTAGTTTATACTAATTGCACAGTTTAAAATAGGGGCCTTAAGACAGGCATCAGTTACATTTATTATCATTTGAAGTCCCTTGAGCATGGGAAAAAGTGACCTTGCTGTGAAGCACACTTAGACCCCATCTGTTCTATCCTTTCCATCAATAAGTATCCTTAGATTGTCGCTTTGACCTTCTCTGCGGCAGACCTTTATTGAGAAGTTGAGCAGTCCTCTACTTCTGTATTGCATAGTCTCACTTCCCACCGACTGAGGGAATAAAAGTCACGAAAAATGGTTGCGAAGGGGACATGTTTGTCCACCTCTGCAGCTGCAACAACAAAAAAGCACATCTTGTGTGAAGAACGTCCCATTGAGGTGGGTGATCGGTCACAGCCTTTCTTGAAAATCTGAAAATACGTTCTTTCTGCTCTCGTATTTTTCCTGTACCTGTATATTGCAAATGTCACTCGCATTAAAAATGCTGATACATCATAATATCCGTTTTCTGGTTCTCCTTGTTCCTCCCTCCTTCTTTAAACATTGCCCTGGACACAATTCATCCCTGAAGAGCCAGCAGCATCAGACACTTCTCCAGAGGTGACTTTTTGAAGCCCTGGAGCGAAAGGAGAATTCAGCCTTTGAAGTAGTTTACAGCATTCTGTTGCGTTTCCGTACTGGGGTGGAGTTCCCCCTTGCCTTACCTTTTTTAACAGAGTTATGTTAATGCAACCTTGTGAGAGGTGTAAATTCTACCAGCTCTCCTCCTTGACTTCACCAACTTTACACTCACTTTGCAATGCTGGAGATGAGCTGACAAGATTTAGGGCAATAGGGCAAAAATCGTTCAGCTTCACATTGAAATTTTGGATTTCATTGCACCAAGAAAACTCAGTTCAAGTCATCTTCTTCTGACTCTCTGCCCGCATGTGTTCATCTACTGGCCAACAGAAACCCCCACTCCTTGGTGAAATGACAGGACCAAAAGTTGATTTCACAAGGATTTTGCAAACACAGCTGACTGCCTCACTTCTGCCCACCTCAGTTCTGCCCTGATAGAAAAATGAAACTACACCAAAGTCATCTACAGGAGTCATGAAAGACAATGGAGGAAATAATTAAGGAACCAATTTCCAGACACCTAGAAGATAAGAAGCTGATAAGTAATAGCATGGATATATGAAAAACAAGATCTGTGAAAACAACCTAATCGATTTCTTTTAAGGATTGAAAAGCCTTGGGGATAGTGGGCAAGCAGTAGAAGTGGTCTATTTTAATTTTTCGTAAGGCTTTTGTTACCCTCTTGCCGGACCTTCTCATAAACAAACTAGGAAAATACATCTTAGATGGGGCTAGGATAAAGTGGGTCCATAACTGGTTGAAGACCATTCCCAGAGAGTATTTAGCAGGGGTCCACACTCCAACTGGAAGGGCACATCAAGTTGCGTCCCACGGGGATCAGTTCTGGGTCCCATTCTGTTCAATATCTTCATCAATGATTTAGATCATAGCACGGAGAGTACACTTATAAAGTTTGCAGATGATACCTAGCTGGGAGGAGTCTCAAGGCTGTGGAGGATAGCAGTAGGCCCACCTCAACCCCCGAGGCTTCGGAGGACGTCCCTGGAGCATGCAACCCTGCTCCACTGGACACTCGCATATTTCACTGCTCAAGAAGGAACAGCCCAGCCCACCTTACCAGCTCCACCTGACATCAGGGCACCGCTTCACACACAGCCCTTAGGCATGTTTACAGTGAAAACAAGCAGAGTTAATTTAACAAAGAGAGTCAAATAGGAGCAATTAGGAATACTGGAAACCAATGTATTTGAGCATGAGCTTTCGTGAGCTACAGCTCACTTCATCAGATGCATACCGTGGAAACTGCAGCAGACTTTATATATACACAGAGAATATGAAACAATACCTCCTCCCACCACAAGTACTCCTTTTCTTTTTGCGAATACAGACTAACACGGCTGTTACTCTGAAACCTGGAAACCAATGGTTACATATCAGATAAAAGAAGTACTCACATTGTAAAACCTGGACGTATGTAACTCACACTCACCCAGGGTCCTTGCATTGTTCTGCAGCCAGAACTCTCCTACAGACCGCCCAATTTCCTCAGCATGGCCCTCCCCAGAGCCTCCAATCAAATCCAAGGCTCCCCTAGCCTGCTTCCCATACGGGAGATCAAAGGGAGCAAAAGCCAGTAGATTCTTGGGGAATACTTCTGTCCGCACTGAGCAAATAATGAAGAAAAACGTCCCAATCAGTCTCATGCCAGAGGACATATGTTCTTATCATAGCTTTTAAAAGTTCCATTAAATCTTTCTGCAAACCCATTTGTTTCTGGGTTATAGGGAGCAGCATTTATATGCTTTGCTCCACATCATTCCCGTGGCTTTTGAAAGACTACAGACATGGAATTTGCACCACAGTCTGTCAAGATTTCTGTGAGAAAAACTAATCTGTAAAAATGGCAAATAAAGCCGGAGCCACTGGAAAATGTATTCCAGAGCTTATTTAACCTGAGAGTTCCTTTTTTCCGAATATCATTGTTGCTAGGCAGATTTAGCACTCCTGTCATAAATATAAAGGGAAGGGTAAACCCCTTTGAAATCCCTCCTGGCCAGGGGAAAGCTCCTCTCACCTGTAAAGGGTTAAGAAGCTAAAGGTAACCTCCCTGGCACCTGACCAAAATGACCAATGAGGAGACAAGATACTTTCAAAAGCTGGGAGGAGGGAGAAAAACAAAGGGTCTGTGTCTGTCTGTATGCTGGTCTTTGCCAGGGATAGACCAGGAATGGAGTCTTAGAACTTTTAGTAAGTAATCTAGCTAGGTATGTGTTAGATTATGATTTCTTTAAATGGCTGAGAAAAGAATTGTGCTGAATAGAATAACTATTTCTGTCTGTGTATCTTTTTTGTAACTTAAGGTTTTGCCTAGAGGGGTTCTCTATGTTTTTGAATCTAATTACCCTGTAAGATATCTACCATCCTGATTTTACAGGGGGGATTTCTTTATTTCTATTTACTTCTATTTTTATTAAAAGTCTTCTTGTAAGAAAACTGAATGCTTTTTCATTGTTCTCAGATCCAAGGGTTTGGGTCTGTGGTCACCTATGCAAATTGGTGAGGCTTTTTATCCAACATTTCCCAGGAAAGGGGGGGTGCAAGTGTTGGGAGGATTGTTCATTGTTCTTAAGATCCAAGGGTCTGGGTCTGTGGTCACCTATGCAAATTGGTGAGGCTTTTTATCCAACATTTCCCAGGAAAGGGGGGGTGCAAGTGTTGGGAGGATTGTTCATTGTTCTTAAGATCCAAGGGTCTGGGTCTGTAGTCACCTAGGCAAATTGGTGAGGCTTTTTACCAAACCTTGCCCAGGAAGTGGGGTGCAAGGTTTTGGGAAGTATTTTGGGGGGAAGGACGCGTCCAAACAGCTCTTCCCCAGTAACCAGTATTAGTTTGGTGGTGGTAGCGGCCAGTCCAAGGACAACGGGGGGAATACTTTGTACCTTGGGGAAGTTTTTAACCTAAGCTGGTAAAGATAAGCTTAGGAGGTTTTTCATGCAGGTCCCCACATCTGTACCCTAGAGTTCAGAGTGGGGGAGGAACCTTGACATGGTGGCATAGTGGTGGGATTAACCTGAAATCATTTTGAGATCCAGTTGAGATTTTTTGAACTAGAAATACAGATTTTAAAAAGAAATTATTTTTTCCTTTGGAAAGGAAGTCCAGAAAGCTGTTGAAACTGAAAGCAGATTGTTTTTTCTCTGCTTGGTGGCCAAGCAGAGACAAAAGGGGATTATCTTGTGAATTGCAGGTTTTCTTTGCCTGGAGGCAGGGTACTTAACTCCTGCAGGGAAATTCACAGTCTTCCAACCCAGAGGTTTTTTTTTCTTTTCTTCCTAAAAGTAAATAGGGGGTGTGTGTTCTACCCATTTGCTTTTTCTTTGGGCTGGGTAAGCAGCTTTCCAAGTAGTTGGAGGTTTTTTGCTTTAATTTGGGCCCAGAGCAGAGACAAGGGAATTGTCTTTTTCTGTAGGCTGACAATCACTATCAGAGAATAGATATTCTATTCCAGCACAGCAAAATTTTACAGCCAAGTTTTGTTTGTTTATTTCTAAACCTCGGGTGTAAAGTTAGTTAAAAACAGAGAGGTTAGAATGACCAAATCCTCAGCTCGACTACAGCTGGAATTAGCCAAATTTCAGGCTGAGGAAAAACAAAGGGAACATGAAAGACAGATAGAACTCATGCGGCTGGAGAAGGAGGTACAGGAGGCTGCCCACAAGAGGGAAATGGAGGCAAGGAAGCATGTGGAGGAGGAGAAGGAAAAAGAGAGGAAGCATGTGGAGGAGGTGGAGAGGATAAAGGCCCAGCAGAATATACCAACAAACCCTAGCAATCCTTCTCCAGGTACCACTTCCCATCCCAGAAAGTTCCCCACCTACAAGGCAGGTGATGATCCTGAGGCCTTCTTAGAAAACTTCGAAAGGGCCTGCCTTGGGTACAACATCCCTACTGACCAATACATGGTAGAGCTGAGGCCGCAGCTCAGTGGACCCTTAGCTGAGGTGGCAGCTGAAATGCCTAAAGAACACATGAACAAGTATGAACTGTTTAAATCCAAGGCGAGAGTCAGAATGGGGATAACACCCGAGCAGTCTCGTCGGAGGTTCAGAGCCCTAAGGTGGAAACCAGACATGTCATTTACCCGACATGCCTACCACATTGTGAAACATTGGGATGCCTGGATATCAGGAGCAAGTGTTGAATCTCCAGTAAATTTGCCCTTCCTAATGCAAATGGAACAATTCTTAGAAGGTGTTCCTGAGGAAATAGAAAGATACATCCTAGATGGGAAACCCAAAACTGTAATTGAGGCAGGAGAGATTGGAGCCAGATGGGTGGAGGTGGCAGAGAAGAAGAAAACTGGTCGCAGTTGGAGCGGAGACCAGAAGGGACCACCCCAGACCACACCCTATTACCGGGGGCCGCCCAAGGCCCCACCTACCTCCCAAAGAACCCTCCAGACCCCTTATCGTCCTGCCACCCCGTTCTCCAGCAACCCTCCTCGCCCCAGTGACCCGTCAGCTGGACGATGTTTTAAATGTAACGAGCTGGGGCATGTAAAGGCCAACTGCCCCAAGAACCCCAACAGATTACAGTTCATTGCACCGGAATCACACCAGAGGTCCACAGGCCCAGATACTTCCCAGATACCCTTGGAGCGGAGGGAAACTGTGAGTGTGGGCGGGAAGAAGGTCACCGCGTGGAGGGACACCGGAGCACAAGTGTCAGCTATCCATGCTTCCTTAGTGGACCCCAATTTAATCAACCCAGAGATCCAAGTGACGATTCAACCCTTCAAGTCCAACTCTTTCAATTTGCCTACAGCCAAGTTGCCTGTCCAGTACAAGGGCTGGTCAGGAATGTGGACTTTTGCAGTCTATGATGATTATCCCATCCCCATGCTGTTGGGGGAAGACTTGGCCAATCATGTGAAGCAGGCCAAGAGGGTGGGAACGGTCACCCGCAGCCAGGCTAAACAAGCCGTGAGGCCTAGCTCTGTTCCGGAAACTTCTATCAGGACCCAGTCAGAGGTGATGGACCCGGACCCCAGGCCAATGTCTGCAACAGCAGTAGTGGATCCAGTCCCAGAGACCCAGACGGAACCAGTCCCAGAACCGGAACCCGCCGAACAACCAACACCAGACCCAGTGTCAGCACTGAATCCAGTACTTGCAACCTCAACACCAGAGGGCCCCACCGACCCTGAACTGGCAGCAGCCGATAACCCAACACAAGAGGCTCAGCCGGAGCCTGAATCCCAACATAGTGCACCAGCGGAGAGCGGTTCACAGTCAACAGAAACAGCTCCATCCCCTATATCGCTTCCAGAGGGACCAAGCCTAGGTCCACAATCCAATGAGGGACTGATGTCTCCAGCATCAAGGGAACAGTTCCAGACTGAACAGGAAGCAGATGAAAGCCTCCAGAGAGCTTGGACGGCGGCACGGAGCAACCCACCGCCTCTCAGCTCTTCTAATCGATCCAGGTTTGTTGTAGAAAGAGGACTTTTATACAAGGAAACTCTTTCTGGTGGACACCAGGAAGACTGGCATCCTCAGAGACAGTTGGTAGTTCCAACTAAATACCGGGCCAAGCTCTTGAGCTTAGCCCATGATCACCCTAGTGGCCATGCTGGGGTGAACAGGACCAAAGACCGTTTGGGGGGATCATTCCACTGGGAGGGAATGGGCAAGGATGTTTCTACCTATGTCCAGTCTTGTGAGGTGTGCCAAAGAGTGGGAAAACCCCAAGACCAGGTCAAAGCCCCTCTCCAGCCACTCCCCATCATTGAAGTTCCATTTCAGCGAGTAGCTGTGGATATTCTGGGTCCTTTTCCAAAAAAGACACCCAGAGGAAAGCAGTACATACTGACTTTCATGGATTTTGCCACCCGATGGCCGGAAGCAGTAGCTCTAAGCAACACCAGGGCTAAAAGTGTGTGCCAGGCACTAGCAGACATTTTTGCCAGGGTAGGTTGGCCCTCCGACATCCTCACAGATGCAGGGACTAATTTCCTGGCAGGAACTATGAAAAACCTTTGGGAAGCTCATGGGGTAAATCACTTGGTTGCCACTCCTTACCACCATCAAACAAATGGCATGGTGGAGAAGTTCAATGGAACTTTGGGGGCCATGATACGTAAATTCGTAAATGAGCACTCCAATGATTGGGACCTAGTGTTGCAGCAGTTGCTCTTTGCCTACAGAGCTGTACCACATCCCAGTTTAGGGTTTTCCCCATTTGAACTTGTATATGGCCGTGAGGTTAAGGGGCCATTGCAGTTGGTGAAGCAGCAATGGGAGGGATTTACACCTTCTCCAGGAACTAACATTCTGGACTTTGTAACCAACCTACAAAACACCCTCCGAACCTCTTTAGCCCTTGCTAGAGAAAACTTACAGGATGCTCAAAAAGAGCAAAAAGCCTGGTATGATAAACATGCCAGAGAGCGTTCCTTCAAAGTAGGAGACCAGGTCATGGTCTTAAGGGCGCTCCAGGCCCATAAAATGGAAGCATCGTGGGAAGGGCCATTCATGGTCCAGGAGCGCCTGGGAGCTGTTAATTATCTCATAGCATTCCCCACCTCCAACCGAAAGCCTAAGGTGTACCATATTAATTCTCTAAAGCCCTTTTATTCCAGAGAATTAAAGGTTTGTCAGTTTACAGCCCAGGGAGAAGATGATGCTGAGTGGCCTGAAGGTGTCTACTACGAAGGGAAATGTGCTGGTGGTGTGGAAGAGGTGAACCTCTCCATGACCCTTGGGCGTATGCAGCGACAGCAGATCCAGGAGCTGTGCACTAGCTACGCGCCAACGTTCTCAGCCACCCCAGGACTGACTGAACGGGCATACCACTCCATTGACACAGGTAATGCTCACCCAATTAGGGTCCAACCTTACCGGGTGTCTCCTCAAGCTAAAACTGCTATAGAACGGGAGATCCAGGATATGTTACAGATGGGTGTAATCCGCCCCTCTGAAAGTGCATGGGCATCTCCAGTGGTTCTAGTTCCCAAACCAGATGGGGAAATACGTTTTTGCGTGGACTACCGTAAGCTAAATGCTGTAACTCGCCCAGACAACTATCCAATGCCCCGCACAGATGAACGATTAGAGAAACTGGGACGGGCCCAGTTCATCTCTACCTTGGACTTAACCAAGGGGTACTGGCAGGTACCGCTAGATGAATCTGCCAAGGAAAAGTCAGCCTTCATCACACATCTCGGGCTGTATGAATTTAATGTACTCCCTTTCGGGCTGCGAAATGCACCCGCCACTTTCCAAAGACTTGTAGATGGTCTCCTAGCGGGATTAGGAGAATATGCAGTCACCTACCTTGACGACGTGGCCATATTTTCGGATTCCTGGGCAGACCACCTGGAACATCTACAAAAAGTCCTTGAGCGCATAAGGGAGGCAGGACTAACTGTTAAGGCTAAGAAGTGTCAAATAGGCCTAAACAGAGTGACTTACCTTGGACACCAGGTGGGTCAAGGAACTATCAGCCCCCTACAGGCCAAAGTGGATGCTATCCAAAAGTGGCCTGTCCCAAAGTCAAAGAAACAGGTTCAATCCTTCTTAGGCTTGGCTGGTTATTACAGACGATTTGTACCGCACTACAGCCAAATCGCTGCCCCACTGACAGACCTAACCAAAAAGAAACAGCCAAATGCTGTTCAGTGGACCGGAAAGTGTCAGAAGGCCTTTAACAAGCTTAAAGCGACACTCATGTCTGACCCTGTACTAAGGGCCCCAGACTTTGACAAACCGTTCCTAGTAACCACAGATGCATCCGAGCGTGGTGTGGGAGCAGTTTTAATGCAGAAAGGACCTGATCAAGAATTCCACCCTGTAGTGTTTCTCAGCAAAAAACTGTCTGAGAGGGAAAGCAACTGGTCAGTCACTGAAAAAGAATGTTACGCCATTGTCTACGCTCTGGAAAAGCTACGCCCATATGTTTGGGGACGGCGTTTCCACCTGCAAACCGACCATGCTGCACTAAAGTGGCTTCACACTGTCAAAGAAACTAACAAAAAACTTCTTCGGTGGAGTTTAGCTCTCCAAGATTTTGATTTCGACATCCAACACATCTCAGGAGCTTCTAACAAAGTGGCTGATGCACTCTCCCGTGAAAGTTTCCCAGAATCAACTGGTTAAAATCATCCTTGAGGTGTGGAAAATATTGTTAGTCTATATGTACTTGGTAGTATATTTAGAGATGCATGTGTCTTATTAACTCTGTTTTTCCTAGAGCTCCAGGAAGAAATCCCAGCCAGTGTTTCACCCTAGCTGAGATTTGGGGGGCGTGTCATAAATATAAAGGGTAGGGTAAACCCCTTTGAAATCCCTCCTGGCCAGGGGAAAGCTCCTCTCACCTGTAAAGGGTTAAGAAGCTAAAGGTAACCTCGCTGGCACCTGACCAAAATGACCAATGAGGGGACAAGATACTTTCAAAAGCTGGGAGGAGGGAGAGAAACAAAGGGTCTGTGTGTCTGTCTGTATGCTGGTCTTTGCCAGGGATAGACCAGGAATGGAGTCTTAGAACTTTTAGTAAGTAATCTAGCTAGGTATGTGTTAGATTATGATTTCTTTAAATGGCTGAGAAAAGAATTGTGCTGAATAGAATAACTATTTCTGTCTGTGTATCTTTTTTGTAACTTAAGGTTTTGCCTAGAGGGGTTCTCTATGTTTTTGAATCTAATTACCCTGTAAGATATCTACCATCCTGATTTTACAGGGGGGATTTCTTTATTTCTATTTACTTCTATTTTTATTAAAAGTCTTCTTGTAAGAAAACTGAATGCTTTTTCATTGTTCTCAGATCCAAGGGTTTGGGTCTGTGGTCACCTATGCAAATTGGTGAGGCTTTTTATCCAACATTTCCCAGGAAAGGGGGGGTGCAAGTGTTGGGAGGATTGTTCATTGTTCTTAAGATCCAAGGGTCTGGGTCTGTGGTCACCTATGCAAATTGGTGAGGCTTTTTATCCAACATTTCCCAGGAAAGGGGGGGTGCAAGTGTTGAGAGGATTGTTCATTGTTCTTAAGATCCAAGGGTCTAGGTCTGTAGTCACCTAGGCAAATTGGTGAGGCTTTTTACCAAACCTTGCCCAGGAAGTGGGGTGCAAGGTTTTGGGAAGTATTTTGGGGGGAAGGACGCGTCCAAACAGCTCTTCCCCAGTAACCAGTATTAGTTTGGTGGTGGTAGCGGCCAGTCCAAGGACAACGGGGGGAATACTTTGTACCTTGGGGAAGTTTTTAACCTAAGCTGGTAAAGATAAGCTTAGGAGGTTTTTCATGCAGGTCCCCACATCTGTACCCTAGAGTTCAGAGTGGGGGAGGAACCTTGACAACTCCCCATCCAGAAGCTTCTGGAATTGGGTGTGGTAGTTTTGAGTCTGCTCCATGTCAAGGTTCCTCCCCCACTCTGAACTCTAGGGTAGAGATGTGGAAATATAAAGGAAAGGGTAAACCCCTTCAAAATCCCTCCTGGCCAGAGGAAAAATCCTCTCACCTGTAAAGGGTTAAGAAGCTAAAGGTAACCTCGCTGGCACCTGACCAAAATGACCAATGAGGAGACAAGATACTTTCAAAAGCTGGGAGGAGAGAGAGAAACAAAGGGTCTGTGTCTGTCGGTACGCTTCTTTTGCCGCGGATAGACCAGGAATGGAGTCTTAGAACTTTTAGTACGTAATCTAGCTAGGTATGCATTAGATTATGATTTCTTTAAATGGCTGAGAAAAGTACTGTGCTGAATAGAATGACTATTTCTGTCTGTGTGTCTTTTTTGTAACTTAAGGTTTTGCCTAGAGGGGTTCTCTATGTTTTGAATCTAATTACCCTGTAAGGTATCTACCATCCTGATTTTACAGAGGTGATTCCTTTACTTCTATTAAAAGTCTTCTTGTAAGAAAACAGAATGCTTTTTCATTGTTCTCAGATCCAAGGGTTTGGGTCTGTGGTCACCTGTGCAAATTGGTGAGGATTTTTACCAAACCTTTCCCAGGAAGTGGGGTGCAAGGCTTGGGAGGATTGGGGGGGGGGGGAAGACGTGTCCAAACTGCGTTTCCCAGTAAACCCAGTTAGAGTTTGGTGGTGGCAGTGGATATTCCAAGGACAAAGGATAAAATTAATTTGTACCTTGGGGAAGTTTTAACCTAAGCTGGTAAAAGTAAGCTTAGGAAGTTTTCATGCAGGTCCCCACATCTGTACCCTAGAGTTCAGAGTGGGGGAGGAACCTTGACATGAACCTGCTTGAAAACCTCCTCAGCTTACTTTCACCAGCTTAGGTTAAAACTTCCCCAAGGTACAAATTAATTTTATGCTTTGCCCCTGGATCCACTGCCACCACCAAACTTTAACTGGGTTTACTGGGAAACGTAGTTTGGACACGTCTTTCCCCCCAAAATCCTCCCAAGCCTTGCACCCCACTTCCTGGGGAAAGTTTGGTAAAAATCCTCACCAATTTGCATAGGTGACCACAGACCCAAACCCTTGGATCTGAGAACAATGAAAAAGCATTCTGTTTTCTTACAAGAAGATTTTTAATAGAAGTAAAGGAATCACCTCTGTAAAATCAGGATGGTAGATACCTTACAGGGTAATTAGATTCAAAACATAGAGAATCCCTCTCGGCAAAACCTTAAGTTACAAAAAAGACACACAGACAGGAATAGTCATTCTATTCAGCACAGTACTTTTCTCAGCCATTTAAAGAAATCATAATCTAATACATACCTAGCTAGATTACTTACTAAAAGTTCTAAGACTCCATTCCGGTTCTAGCCCCGGCAAAAGCAGCATACAGACAGACACAGACCCTTTGTTTCTCTCCCTCCTCCCAGCTTTTGAAAGTATCTTGTCCCCTCATTGGTCATTTTGGTCAGGTGCCAGCGAGGTTACCTTTAGCTTCTTAACCCTTTACAGGTGAGAGGATTTTTCTTCTGGCCAGGAGGGATTTTAAAGGGGTTTACCCTTCCCTTTATATTTATGACAGGTTCCCTGTTGCTGGGGTCAGAGTCCATGAGGGAAGTGGTGAGAGCAGCTGCTTTGTGCCAGTCCCTGGGCTCTGTGCAGACTGGGAGAAGCTGGGCCACAGAAGCAGGAAGCAGCCTGTTTGCCTGAACTCTGAAGTATTTTCTCGCAGGTGAGTGATATTGTTACAACCCTCCAGCAGGGAAGCCTGGGGAATGTTAATTACAGGGGAAATTGGGAGGGAAGACTAATTTCTTTTCTTTTAATGGTGCACTTTGTATTTTTTTGATTTTAGCCAAACTGTTTTAAGTACATTGTCTCAACGAGTGTGAGTCACCAACTTTTCCGGTAACGTAATCATAGGGAAGAGTCATTTACGTGTTGCTCTTCTCAGTAAGAGAGTTGGGTTTTGAAAATCAATATACATCATGGGGTGGTTGGTTAACCAATTCTCTGACTGGCTAAGCGTGATTTCAGCAGAGGAGGAGGAAGAGTCTGCACAGATTCCAACTGAAGATTCCTGCAGGAAAGTGGAGGGAAGATGTTGCTTTTGACTCGGCAGACTGTCTAGATTTAGTGATCAGAGACTTTACCTGAGACTCCAGTAAACTCAAGCTTAGCTTTCAGTTCTGCTGTGACACTTGTAAGCCAAGTGCCAACTCTGGTAAGCCAAGTGCCAGTTGAGAAATGACAAACTCTCAGCTGGAAGCCAGGCCAAATCACTTCTTTGCAAGAATAAAGGAAACTGATGGTTGAATGGATAAGAATCTATTTGGTGTTGAAATGTCCTGACAACTAATGGGATGGTGCATGCATTGATTTCACCTATCTGTACCCAGTTAGAATGTAATAGCAAACATTTACATTGTGTATATCCCTGTAACTACATAACCCATCCAATGAGAAAGAAGCCTTGAGTCATGCAAATGAAGAAATTAAAGAGGAAGGTGTGAATTCTTCTGCATTTGAAGGCAAGTGGCCGTTGAGTGTTTTCATCAAAGACCTGACATGCATTCTTCTCTCTCTGCCATCAGAGAAAGAGCCCACATAGGTTGTGACTCTGTCAGCTTCTTTTCTGTGAAAAGAAACTATAAGTATGGACACAAGGAAAAATGCTTCATCTCTGGACAGGTTGGATTCTGACAGGCAGAATAACCGAATGAGAAGAAGAGTTACTCTGGGTAGCCCTAAAAGACTTTTGGGAAACTGCCAGTTTCCCATATCTCCGCTACCTTTAGCAATTATAGACTGTGACTAACCTGTACATATATTTTTATCTGCTTTAACATCTCAATAACTCCACTTCCTTTTTCTTAGCTAATAAATTTGAGTTAGAATTGACTGTAGAATTGACTCTCAGTGTCGTCTTTGGTGGGAGACCTGGGATGCAAATTGACCAGGGTGAGCGTGGGACTGGTTGTAACGTGAGTATTTTGTGATTTTTCCTGGAAGTCACCACCATTTATCACACAGGCCAGCTTGCCTGGCAGCCACGATAGATTGGAGTCTCTAAGGGGACTGTCTGTAACTCCATTATAAAACTACCGTAGTACTTTGGGAGTTCACACTTGGTACTGGGTTGGTGAAATCTAATTATAGAACATACCACTAGCTAGCGTCTCCGCCCTGCATTTTGACACTCTGCCCTGAGGACACCACGAATGGTCATGAGTCTCTCCAGACAGCATCTCATGTGCATTCAATTTTTTTCCAAAGTGAAGTACTGTGCAGTTGTCTTTAGCTTTCTCCTTTTCCCTCTCTTTAATAAGAGTCTCATTGACAATACAGCTGTGAGCCCATGACCAGCAAGACAGCTAAAAGTAGTACCCGAAAGAAAACTCTGGCTGGTATAAGTAATTGGTGTCTTAGCGATAGCGAAATCTGTATTAATGTAAACCATCCATGGACCCAGTTCTATTCATATATTACCAGCAGAGGTATGTTTAGGCAGGGGTTCTCACAACAACATTTTCGGTCACCTCAGAGTACAACCACTCATTCTTAGAATCACAGAATATCAGGGTTAGAAGGGACCTCAGGAGGTCCTCTAGTCCAACCCCCTGCTCAAAGCAGGATCAATCCCCAACTAAATCATCCCAGGCAGGAGTTTGTCAAGCCTGATCTTGCAAATTTCAAAGGAAGGGGATTCCACCACCTCCCTAGGTAACGCATTCCAGTGCTTCACCGCCCTCCTAGAGAAAAAGTCTTTCCTAATATCCAACCTAAACCTCCCCCACTTCAACTTGAGACCATTACTCCTTTTTCTGTCATCTGCTACCACTGAGAACAGTCTAGATCGATCCTCTTGGGAACCCCCCTTCAGGTAGTTGAAGGCTGCTATCAAATCCCCCCTCACTCTTCTCTTCTGCAGACTAAACAAGACCAATTCCCTCTGCCTCACCTTATCAGTCATGTGCCCCAGCCCCCTCAGCATTTTTGTTGCTCTTCGCTGGACTTTCCAATTCCAATTTCTCCACATAATTTATATGGGGGGGGGGCCAAAACTGCACACAATACTGCAGATGTGGCCTCACCAGTGCGGAAGAGAGGGGAATGATCACTTCCCACAATCTGCTGGCAATGCTCCTACTAATGCAGCCCAATAGGCACTTAGCTTTCTTGGCAACAAGGGCACACTGTTGACTCATATCCAGCTTCTCGTCCACTGTAATCCCCAGGTCATTTTCTGCAGAACTGCTGCTTAGCCAGTCAGTCCCCAGCCTCTTGTGGTGCATGGGATTCTTCTGTCCTAAGTGCAGAAGTCTGCACTTGTCCTTCTTGAACCTCATCAGATTTCTTTTGTCCCAATCCTCCAATTTGTCTTGGTCACTCTCAACCCTATCCCTACCCTCCAGCATATCTACCTCTCCCCCAGCTTAGTGTCATTTGCAAACCTGCTGAGGGTGCAATCCTCCCATCATCCAGATCATTCATAAAGATGTTGAACAAAACCAGTCCCAAGACTGTCCCTGAGGCACTCTGCTTGATACTGGTTGCCAGCTAGACATCCAGACATTGATCAGTACCCATAACAATCTAGCCAGCTTTCTATCCACCTTATAGTCCATTCATCCAATCTATGACCGGTCTGTAGTTCCCCAGGTTCTCCTTCTTCCCCTTTTTAAAGATGGGCACTATATTTGCCTTTCTCCAGTCATCCGGGACCTCCCCCGATCGCTGTGACTTTTCAAAGATAATGGCCAATGACTCTGCAATCACATCCACCAACTCCCTCAGCATCCTCAGACGCTTAAATCTGGACCCATGGACTTGTGCATGGCCAGCTTTCCTAAATAATCCTTAACCTGTTCTTTTACCACTGAGGGCTGCTCACCTCCTCCCCACACTGTGCTGCCCAGGACAGCAGTTTGGGAGCTGACCTTGTCTGGGACGACCAAGGCAAAAAAAGCATCGAGTACTTCAGCTTTTTCCACATCATCTCTCACTTGGTTGCCTCCCTCATTCATGAAGGCTCCCACACTTTCCCTGACCTTCTCCTTTTTGACAGGTTTCAGAGTAACAGCCGTATTAGTCTGTATTCGCAAAAAGAAAAGGAGCACTTGTGGCACCTTAGAGACTAACCAATTTATTTGAGCATGAGCTGTAGCTCACGAAAGCTCATGCTCAAATACATTGGTTAGTCTCTAAGGTGCCACAAGTACTCCTTTTCTTCTCCTTTTTGCTACCTACAGAAACCATCTTGTTACCCTACACATCCCTTCACAACTCCAGTCGTGTTTTGCCCTTCCTGATTACACCCCTGCATGCTCTAGCAATATTTTTAGACTCCTCCCTACTCATCTGTCCAAGTTTCCATTTCTTGTAAGATTCCTTTTTGTGTTTAAGCTCACTGAAGATTTCTCTGTTTAGCCAAGTTGGTCACCTGCCATATTTGCTAATCTTTCTGCTCTTCGGGGTGGTTTGTTCCTGCACCCTCAATAAGGCTTCTTTCAAATAAATGTCATCGGACCTGGGGGTTGGAAGGCGCTGCAAGGCTCATCTGGTCGAACCCCCTGCCAAGATGCAGGACACCTCTTATCAGCTGTCACAACATAGCTTCCGCCATACTGCTATAATCCTTCACCTTGAAAGGGGCATAATTGCAATTCGTTTGGCAGGATTCAGCAGGAGAAAGGATCAGGTAGAAGCCAACCAGAATATTGTACCAGGGAGCAAACAAAAATCCATACTCTTCTTAGAAACCTAAAATCACAATGCAAAAGGCAAACCCCAGAAACCTTACAACCTAGCCCCGCCAAATGCCTGTGTCCCTCATAAAAAGGCTAGAGAAAGGGTGGCTTCTGCTTATACAGAGTCAGATGCTCTGCTGGTAATTTCATTGCTCGATAAACCACCTCAGCAGTAAATTCATTCTTTGTTTATTCTTGAGTCCCGTTTGTTCTCTGATGTGTCATTGAGAGAGGTGGCTGTTATTCTAGCCAGAGTCTCACTGGGGGGCGACGGAAAACCAACCACCACTATTAGTTTTTTATAATCAGAAAAGCAATTTTATGTCTTTCTGAATATGTTTCATGCCATAAAGTCACTGCACTATCCATATTTCTATTATGACTATTCTGAGCCCATTGTTTTTTTCAGTACCTATGAATGAGTTTACTTAAAGGTTATACAGGAGGACACTATGGGGATGTTAGAGGTTTGGGTGAAAGTTAAGGTGGCACCTCAAAGAATCAGACAGTAGTTTTTATTGTCTATGTACTGTACCAATACACAAAAATAAATACATTATCAGTAAGGCTAAGATTATGTCCCAGAGACCACGGAATCTGTGACTTCCACAGACCTCTGTGACACTTTCCACTTCAGCCCAAAGGTGGTAGGGCCGGAGTTCTCAGCTGCCGTGGGTAGCAAGGGGACCTCGCAGCTCCCAGTTGTGGGACCCGGAACTTCTACCGTGGCCAGCAGGGGACCCTCCAAGAATCTACTGGCTTTGCCCCCTTTGATCTCCTGTATGGGAAGCAGGCTAGGGGAGCCTTGGATTTGATTGGAGGCTCTGGGGAGGGCCGTGCTGAGGAAAGAGGGTGGCCTGTAGGAAAGTCCGTCACCTGATTTAAGGAGAATTTACAGGTAATAAGGAATGGAGAGTGACGGACCCTTGGAAAAAGGAAGGGAATTCAGCACGTTTGGTGTGATGGGTGTACTGGAGAAAGGTTGTTGGACACGGCTGATTTGGCGTTAGTGCTGACCCCAGTGAGGGAAAACAAAAGGAAGGATTATAGAAAGGACCGTTTGAGCGGATTGAAGGGGTGAATGCCGTCACACATGACGTAAAGAAGCCCAGCAGCAGAGGAAAAGTGCAAACCATGCATATGAATAGATTAAAACTAATTCTGAAAGGGAGAGGTCAGTCAATTTAATTTGTTGTGCTGGTGAAGAAACCTTGGATTTGGTCAGGGAGAGCCGGGCAGAGAATCCCCCAGAAAGCACTGAGTTGAGGGCGGGTTAAAATCCACGCCGAAAGCAGGAAACGCTGGCCCTTTCAAAGCACCGCAAAGAGGGATTTTCCTCGCCAGGTTGAACTGCCAAGATTACACCCTCCATGCAAAGCTACAGGGGAAAAAAGGTACCAGAGCGCTGCAGGACTATGATATGGAAATTGTCCATATTAAAGGCAAAGAGAATGTGGTGGCAGATGCAGTGTCCGGGCAGGAGGGTTCCAAGCTGACGCATACGGATTAGCCAGTGGAAGAGTCCACAGAGTCAGAGTAAAGGGTGAGGTGCGAGCCAGGACCCAGAGGAGGCACAGAGTTGCTGGCGTTTTACAGGGATACCCTTGGTCGGACGCTTACAGGTTAAGTTTACAAAGGGTGGCATGGGAGGGCTCTGCCCAGAGCCCAGAGCCTGCTGGCCATCACAATCGTTGAAAAGCATTTGGACAGATTTTGTTTAATGGTCTGATAATTACACAGATAATGATGTATCTGTACTGGAAGACATGTGCTTAAGGTCTGGGAATTAAGGCAGGTCGTGCAATGGGATGAACTTGCTCCTGTCAGTCAGGAGGGAAGAGAACTGCCTCTGTCGCTCTCAAGCTGGTTTTGTGTGTATTGGGTACTGTCCGCTTCACAAAGGAGTCCTGTCCGTAGATGGAGCCGGTTGAGTTTACACCTCTCACTAGGTTGAGTTAACATTACTTTGTTAAAACAGGTAAGACAAGGGGTATCTCCACTCCAGTACGGAAACCCAACAGAATGCTGTAAACTACTTCAAAGGCTGAATTCTCCTATCGCTCCAGGGCTTCAAAAAGTCACCTCTGGAGAAGGGCCTGATGCTGCTAGCTCTTCAGGGATGAATTGTGTCTAGGGTATTGTTTAAAGAAGGAGGGAGGAACAAGGAGAACTAGAAGACGGATATTATGATGCATTAGCGTTTTTAATGCGAGTGACATTTGCAATACACAGGTACAGGAAAAATACAAGAGCAGAAAGAACGTAATTTCAGTTTTTCAAGAAAGGCTGCAACCGATCACCCACCTCAATGGGACGTTCTTCACACAAGATGTGCTTTTTTGTTCTTGCAGCTGCAGAGGTGGACAAACAAGTCCCCTTTCCAACCAATTTCAATTACTTTTATTCCCTCAGTCGGTGGGAAGTGAGACAATGCAATACAGAAGGAGAGGACTGCTCAACTTCTCAATTATATGTCTGCCTCAGAGAAGGTCCAAGTGAGAGGCTAAAGATACGTACTGATGGAAAGGATAGAACAGACGGGGTCTAATTCTCCTTCACAGCAAGGTCTCTTTTTCCCAGGCTCAAGGGACTTAAAATGATAATAAATATAACTGATGCCTCTCTTAAGGCCCCTATTTCCTTTAAACTACGGAATAAGTGCAAACAGCCTGTGTGTTATTCAGAATGAGTCCACATGTGAAAGCGAGAATCAGCACTTGTCTGGCAAAGCCTTGGCAGAAAGAGTCATAAAGCGTAACATTAGAAATGCAGCAGGGCTATCAGACCATGGTGCTGAGCACACACAGCTCCCACTGAGCTCAACTGGAGCCAAGTTTGCACAGCATTCTGAAAGCCATGCCCAAAAGGTCAGGGGTGAATCTGTTTCTTGCTGTTCAATTCCTGGTTCTTCCTTCATCCACGGATCTTCCTGCTGGATTTAGCATGGCCCACAGCTTCCACTGAGGTACCTATGGCGAGATATCCCGGAACCACATATTCCCCCGGAACCATAACCACCCAGAGAACCGCCGAATCCCCCATAACCACCATATCCCCCTAAACCAGACAATCCTCCATAATGGCCTCCAGAGCCGTACAATCCCCCCAAACCGAATGAGCCCCCGAAACCGGCTCCGACCACAGGTGCTCCTATGGCTCCCACTCCAGTGTGCTGAGGGAAAGTGCTGAGAATCGGTCCCGGGAGGGTCACGACAACCGGTGAGGGTCTGATCAGCACTTCGGAGTCAGGGCACTGCCGAACGCACGGCACGTTGTAGCTGCCACTGACTGGACTAGGCCGGGCCACCCCGCATTCTGGATTGCACAGGCTGGAGAAACTCATCTTTCAGGGATGGAGGTAAACCTGAAAGACACACCAGGGACTAGAGTAAAGAGAAGGTAGAAGGGCTGGTGGAAGAAAGGCTTTGAAGCTCTTGTGGCCCATGAGAGAAAGGAAGAGTGGACTAAGTCCTTGTCTTCATGGCCATGTATTTCTTCCTATATCCTCTTTCTACACCTCTTGTTCACTCTCATGAAACTTCCCTCCCAATTGGCCCCTTCAACCCCTCTCAATGGCGTTGTCTGAAAAACACTGACTAGAAGAAGGCTCACGATTTCTGTGCTGGGCCCCTGGGATTCTGTGTCCATTTTAGACATTACTCAAAGAGAACAGGGCTGGGATCACGGTAATCTCTTCCTGTCGTTTGAGGATTTAACTTCTGCATGCAAACCACTGAATTCTGGTACCACAGTAAAAAGAAAAGGAGTACTTGTGCTTCCTTAGAGACTGACAAATTGATTTGAGCATAAGCTTTCGTAAGCTACAGCTCACTTCATCGGATGTAGCTCACGAAAGCTTATGCTCAAATCAATTGGTTAGTCTCTAAGGTGCCACAAGTCCTCCGTTTCTTTTTGCGAATACAGACTAACATGGCTGCTACTCTGAAACCTGGTATCACAGTGTAGATCTCTCATTTCCCAAAGCTCGTGAGTCAACAATACTTGCTGATGAATAAAGAGAAAACTTTAGTTTTCTCCAAACAAATCACGAAGGACAAGCTCCTCAGCTGGGCTTTAGGTCCACTGACTTTCATGGAGCGACACTAAATTACATCATCTGAGGAGGAGCACTTTCAATGGGAATTTCTCCAGAGAAGAACTCAAGAATTGCTACACTGGATCTCACCACTTGTCAGATTAATCCATTCTCCTGTTTCCAAGAGAGAGGAGTAACAGCTGCTTGAGAAGAAAGTAAAAGACCACTGAATTGGTCCTTTCTGGACTAACCTGGGAAAGTTGCTTCCTAATCCACCAAAGTGAAAAATGGCCAAATGACTTTCTAATGTTACATCTCTAGAGTTCAAATCAATTGAGTTGAATTGGACTCACCCAGTTCACTGAGGAGATGAAGTCCGCAGAAGATTTTAAAAAATCCCTGAATGGTGAGTGCTTTTATACAGTTCCTAGGACTGCCTGGAGGATCTGCGATGCCACTTGTGGAGGCGGTTCTAATTAGTTACCAAACAAACTTAATTGCCATGCAAAATCCTCCTTGGATGCAGCTGTTTGCCTCTAGGATTTTGATTATTAGGTTATTCTGAGCCTGAGAGGGCGTGACATGCACAT
Source organism: Eretmochelys imbricata (assembly GCF_965152235.1). Classification (NCBI taxonomy): domain Eukaryota; kingdom Metazoa; phylum Chordata; order Testudines; family Cheloniidae; genus Eretmochelys; species Eretmochelys imbricata. The sequence goes on from NC_135572.1 coordinate 357,348,674, forward strand.
TGCACTCTTCATCTTTCTTTCATCTTCAAATAGTACGGGTCAACTGCGTTCCTCATGCCATTCCATTTACTTCAGTGGTGCTACAATGAGAATGAATGTCCGGGTGACTCTGAGCGGCATCTGTATCAGAAGTGGCAGATTTCAGAGGGGTAGCCGTGTTAGTCTGCATCAGCAAAACAATGAGGAGTCCTTGTGGCACCTTAGAGACTAATTTGTCCCTAAGGTGTCGTCTCTAAGTTGCCACAAGTAGCACAAGTGGGTGTCATGAAAGGAATCCAGTTTGTTCCTTTCAATCCATGCTGGTTGTGGTTAGGGACATCGGGCAGTTCATTCTCACCCTGTCAGAAAGGAGGGAGCCATTTTTCTGCATTCTCACCACCCGCATTCCCAATGGGTCAGACCCAATTCCCTTCGAAATTCATGGGAAACTTTCCATTGCCTCCAGCAGTGTTTTTTGTCAGGACCTTACATCTGAAATTCACCCTTTGGTTGGGGGATTGTACGATGCAATGAACAACTGTAGTCCAATATTAAACGTTCAAACATGGGCCTTTGTGATGGCCATCTGCCCAGGGGTGAATCTTACCCTCTGGTGAGTCAAGCTTCACCTAACATTGGACCTGTACTTGGGTCACCAATGCCCTCTCAAAGTGCTGCCTAGATCTGGTTTGCTGATGGGTCAAGGGGAGGGATGGCGGAAAGAGGAAGGAAGCAGTGCTCTTTTATCTCAGGATCTCTCCATCCAGGAGCAGCCAAGAAAAGGACGTCGTGTGAGACAGCACTGCTGACGGAGCCCAGCAATGAGCGGAGGAGAGAGGAAAATCACACATTCTTGAGGAAGGAGGAGATGGTTGTGGGATGGGATTTGACATTAACTTTGACCAGCCATAGGGCATGCTGCACAAAACATTCTTGCCAGAACCAGCATGCTGTGTAAAGTGTAACAGATTTCTGCATGGGTGGGTTCCATAGCCGGGGAATGAGGCGGAGGAGTCCCCTGTTTTCCCTATTTTTTCACAGTTCTTTTTAGTAAAAGTCAGAGACAGGTCACTGGCTTCCATGACTCTTTGTTCATTGCCCTTGATCCTTGACCTCTCCCTGAGTTTTACTAAAATTAACCATGACCAAATCTTAACCTTAATTATCCTTAGTCTAGAATATCCTAACTCAAATCATCTGAAAAAAAATTAAAACAGTAGGAGGCACAAATATGCTTGCTCAGCCAGAGCCCTAAAATGCCCAGTTCTCGCTCTGGCCACAGGCTGAATTTTAAAGTTGTTCCCTTTTACACTGTGTTACCAGACAAGGCTAGTAACATGTAACTTGTTCCAAGATGTTTGCATCCTTGGATCGAAGCATCAAGAATCAAGAGCTGGCTAATGTTGTGATCCACTTTCACTGTCCTTATTCATGAGAATGATACTTCTCCATACGAATTAGAAGTCTGTCCATTTCTATCATTTCCATGACTGTGGTGTAAGGGACTGCGGAAGACTTTGTTACGGCCTAGCTAGGGAACTTCCGCTTTCTCGAGGCCGCCCGGTCACTGTAGGACATGGAGAACCAACTGTAACCGTTTTTTGGCCGGTTTTGTCTGCCTTGCATGGTCAGTTGCCAGGTAGCGGAAAGCCCCCTTAGGAAAGTACCTAATTTTATATTCATGAGCTGTTTCTGTGTACTGCGTATTATGGCTCACTGGTTGCCCCTTCGTCGGACTCCGTCCTAGGCAAAGCTCCGGTGTGCTGGGTTCTCCGCCTCCGTGACAGCAACGTTTGGAAGTCCCCGTTGCGGGTGTGTCACTAATCTTCAATAAAGCCAATAACTCGCTGCTTAGCTGCGTGTGGGTCTCCTTTTCCAGAGTACCTCTGATGGCCTGCGGTGCTTCGATTACCTTGGCCGAGAACATTTGGTAGCATTGGAAATCTCAATATATAATTCCAGCCTCAAAAACTAGCTTTAAGACATCGCACCCGTTGGGCTGAAGTCACCAGGTGCACTGAGTGAGCTACTTTCTCTTTCTTTGGAATCACATCTTTCTAATGGGTCAGAGTAACCCATGGTAATGAATTCCTTCAGGTTTGTGAAACAAGGCACAGGGTAGCTGATTTCTCTAACATTGCCTTCTTTATACATGAGGATAATAATGATCCAAAGGAAGTATAAGTGTGTACATTTCAAGCTTGTTCATGTGTGGTGTAGTAATACAAATCTCTTTCTTGAATTAGAATGGGTAAAATTTTGAGAAAAGAGAATTTAATTCTGCTCAAGTGGAAATACCCACCACGGAGCCAACACCTTCAAAGAAAGGGAGTTAAAGTGCATGGCAAGACTCTAGATGGCTGATCGTTGTTCACACTGAGATGAGAAGATCTTTATCCCCAAAGTTCCCCCCAAAAAACATCAAAACAAAATAAAAAATATCCAGTATGAGCCTCTCCAAGAGTTACTCTCAGGTTAGTGATGTCTTTGGAAGCCATGAATAGTAAGAATCCAGTAGGGTTCAAGAGATAGAGGTTAGTGTTTGGCATGAGTAGTCCCAGCTATTGGGGTTCATTTCTGACTCTGCCAATCACACCCTGTCTGACTGTCACCTGAATGTGCCTCCTTTTCCCCCCATGGCAAACAGGTAGAATTGTAACATGCAGGGTGGATTGTCTGAAGCTTCCTCTGATCTAAGCATTTCAAAGCACTTCACAAAACACACCTCATGTTTTATATGGCCAAAGAGGTGTATTATTAGAATCGTAGTAACTTTTTACTAGGCTTAGATGTTCCAATATTGAAGATTGGCTTCACTTTAAAAATGCATGTCAAGTCTCAGATGTCACTCAAGTGCTCAGTTTATGAGTCCTCGCCTCTGAAATTGGGGCTCTTTGATTTTCATTCAATGAACCTTTGCATTTCCCTTTTGTACATATTTTCAAGTTGACGGGTAGATGCTGAACCAGTGTAAAGGAGGACAGTTCCATCAACTTGAGATTGAAGGAAGGCACTTTAGCCAACCTGGGTTAGAGAAAACCTTTCTGCACCTCTATCCACAGCTGCTGATATCGAATATACAGTGTAATCAATGGGAACCGTCAGCCATTGCAGCTCCTTCCAATGAGCATGCAAGAGAACTGGGTCTTGTGAGAGACTTCAGCTAATTAAGAAAAGAAAAAAGCACAAGACAGACAGAGTTAAAGAGAACTTCTTTTATGGCCATATTGCTGTGGGATTAATTGCAAGTCTGACCAATCTAGGGCATTCTGCAAGCCTCTTCTCCAACAAAAAGAAAAGGAGTACTTGTGGCACCTTAGAGACTAACCAATTTATTTGAGCATAAGCTTTCGTGAGCTACAGCTCACTTCATCGGATGCATTCTGTGGAAAGTGTAGAAGATCTTTTTATACACACAAAGCATGAAAAAATACCTCCCCCCACCCCACTCTCCTGCTGGTAAGAGCTTATCTAAAGTGATCACTCTCCTTACAATGTGTATGATAATCAAGTTGGGCCATTTCCAGCACAAATCCAGGTTTTCTCCCCCCCTCCCCGACAGATATGATCATCTTTTTATATGTTTGTATCGCCTTTGTATTATGAGTTATGGATACGTATGTATGTCTCTATTTCAAATTTGGGCTAATTTTCTGGGTGACACTCCCAGACAGTTTGGCATCAGCACTGCCTAGCCTGCTGGATGGCCATGTGCTCGGCAGCTTGTGTTTGAAACAAAGGAAGCACAGGCCGCATGGCAAAAGACTATAATAGGCAGCTGCATCTTCTCCATTGTGTCCTCAATCCATGCAGCCTCCTCAGGGGCTCTGGGCAGTGCCTCTGGGTACATGTGGAGCCAGTGTGCACAGCACCAGAGGCAGCTCTTGTCAGTGGAGGTGGCTGCGACCTTTGGTCATTGGGTGTTCTCCTAGTCATCTGCCCTGCTGGCCCCTGGCTGCGGAACGGGGAGCCTGGGACTCTGCAGGTGATCAGTTGGTTCCTGGGGCGGGCTCTCGCTGAAGAGCTGGAGGAGGAAGGGACAGAGAGACAGTTTTGTCGGAGCAGCCATCAGGAAGAGTGCTGGTGCAAGGGCTGGTGGAACCAAGTAGGGGCCGAGCTCTTCTCGACGTGCTGCTCACAAACCGGGAAGAATTAGTGGGGGAAGCAAAAGTGGATGGGAACCCGGGAGGCAGTGACCATGAGATGGTCGAGTTGAGGATCCTGAAACAAGGAAGAAAGGAGAGCAGCAGAATACGGACCCTGAACTTCAGAAAAACAGACTTTGACTCCCTCAGGGAACTGATGGGCAGGATCCCCTGGGAGAATAACGTGAGGGGGAAAGGAGTCCAGGAGAGCTGGCTGTATTTTCAAGAATCCTTACTGAGGTTACAAGGACAAAGTGTTGATCCTGCTTTGAGCAGGGGGTTGGACGAGATGACCTCCTGAGGTCTTTTCCAACCCTAATCTTCTATAATTCGATGACTCTATGATTCTGGACAGGCCAGGTCCCTCCCACCAAAGTGTGGAGACAGAAGTAGGTACCTGGCTGGGGTGATTGTGAAATGGGATCGTGCTGTGCTTCAGTGTTTGCCAATGCCTTGGTCACGGTGGCGAGATGGGCACAGAGAAGGGTGTGAGGAACAGACTGGCTGGGTCACAGCCCTAAATGCGACAAGCACAGGTCACAATGGACATGCATCTTTGCCAGTCGATACCCCACTAGCAGCCCCAATGCAGCTCTGCACCCACTGGTCTCTTCACCTGGACAGTCAATGGCCTGTATTTTTAGCTGACTTGGCACAAGTAAAAATTGTCCCGAGCCCAAAATTAGAGGCCTTTGAAAAGAGAAGCCCGGGTGTGGCCAGCATCGTGGGCCAGGCCGTGCTGCAGGTGTCGGCTCCCAGGCGTGTGAGTGTACCTTGCTGACCAGGTAATGGAGCGTGATAGCAGTGAGTCGCAGGGAGGCTCCTTACCCTGTTCTCTGGAACAAGGATTGAATCAGGCTGGGGCAGGAAGAAGGAAGGGCAGGGCCCAGTCACAGGATCACACAGCTAAAGGAGGGAGCTGGGTGTGTTTTACCCCTGCTGAGTGCTGACCAAAACATTCCCTGTGACAGGCTTTGCCCTTGGGCACCCTCTAGCAGCCCCTCACCCCTGAGCTCAACCCTGCCTCCTCCCTCATCCTCCTTGGCCCCCTTCTGTCCCTGCCTCCAGAAGTGTGATCCCCATGCCCCCATGCAGTCAGTTACCACTCCCAGCTCAGACCCTGCCCATTCCCACCAATATGTCCCCATTAACCATTTTAATTGCCAGCCAGCACTGCAGCGTCAGCAGGTGTTACTGAGCAATGAGCACGCTCACTAGGAGCCAAGCAGCGCTCAGCACCCGGCCTGCCAGCCGCCCCGTTAGCATCCTAGTGCCAGGGAGCCTGCAAATGCTTGGGGCCCTGGGCCTGCGATCCTGTAGGCACAGGGGGCTTGGAGCCCCCTGGCTCCATCCGGAGGCTGTTGGGTCTGATGTGGTGGCGGGGGACAATACGCTTGCCCCATTTCTGCACCCCAGTAGCTCTACGCCCTCGGCGGCTGACCCATTCGCCCCTCCCTAGTTACCGCCCTGCCTGTGGTAGGGTTGTATTTCTGTTCCTGCAACCGATCCCGGGTGACCTTCTTCTCAACGTGTCTCTGTTTCTAGGCCGATCAAACAGAGAGAGTCAGGGTGTGAAGGCTGGAAGTTCTTCAGCGACCTCAGGACTCCAGAGTTCAAAGCCCCTCACAAACACTCGCTGGTGTTTCACACACGCAAAGGGTTCTAGTCTTAGAATATTAATAAATGGTTGTTGGGATTAGACACCTCTGCACTGAGTAACACAGTCACTTTAAACAAAATGGAGGCCAAGCTCTCATGGCGTTCTGTTAATGACGTCATAACTAAAAGCCACAGAGTCATTTTCATTCAAATGTAGTTTTGCATTTGGAAGACTCCTCCGCCTCATTCCCCGGCTATGGAACCCACCCATGCAGAAATCTGTTACACTTTACACAGCATGCTGGTTCTGGCAGGAATGTTTTGTGTAGCATGCCCTATGGCTGGTCAAAGTTAATGTCAAATCCCATCCCACAACCATCTCCTCCTTCCTCAAGAATGTGTGATTTTCCTCTCTCCTCCGTTCATTGCGGGGCTCCGTCAGCTGTGCTGTTTCACAAGACGTCGTTTTCTTGGCTGCTCCTGGATGGAGAGATCCTGAGATAAAAGAGCACTGCTTCCTTCCTCTTTCCGCCAACCCTCCCCTTGACCCATCAGCAAACCAGATCTAGGCAGCCCTTTGACAGGGCATTGGTGACCCAAGTACAGGTTCAATGTTAGGTGAAGCTTGACTCACCAGAGGGTAAGATTCACCCCTGGGCAGATGGCCATCACAAGGCCCATGTTTGAACGTTTAATATTGGACTACAGTTGTTCATTGGTATCATACAATCCACCAACCAAAGGTGAATTTCAGATGTAAGGTCCTGACAAGAAACACGCTGGAGGCAATGGAAAGTTTCCCATGAATTTCGAAGGGAATTGGGTCTGACCCATTGGGAATGCAGGTGGTGAGAATGCAGAAAAATTGCTCCCTCCTTTCTGACAGGGTGAGAATGAACTGCCCGATGTCCCTAACCACGACCAGCATGGATTGAAAGGAACAAACTGGATTCCTTTCTTGACACCCACTTGTGCTACATGTGGCAACTTAGAGATAACACCTTAGAGACAAATTAGTCTCTAAGGTGCCACAAGGACTCCTCGTTGTTTTCCTGATGCAGATTAACACGGCTACCCCTCTGAAATCTTCACTTCGGATACAGATGCTGCTTAGAGTCACCTTGAGATTCATTCTCGTTGTTGCACCATTGAAGTCAATGGAATGGCACGAGGAACACAGTTGACCCGTACCATTTGAAGATGAAAGAAAGATGAAGAGTGCAATCTGCATGTCATGCCCTCTCAGGCTCAGAATAACCTAATAATCACAATCCCAGAGGAAAACAGCTGCATCCCAAGGAGGATTTTACAAGGCAATGAAGCTTGTTTGGAAACTAATTAGAACCGCCTCCACAAATGGCATCGCAGATCCTCCAGGCAGTCCTAGGAACTGTATAAAGGCACTCACCACTCAGGGATTTTCTAAAATCTTCTGCGGACTTCATCTCCTCAGTGAACTGGGTAAGTCCAATTCAACTCAATTGATTTGAACTCTAGAGATGTAACTTTAGAAAGTCATTTAGCCATTTTTCACTTTGGTGGATTAGGAAGCAACTTTCCCAGGTTAGTCCAGAAAGGACCAATTCAGTGGTCTTTTACTTTCTTCTCAAGCAGCTATTACTCCTCTCTCTTGGAAACAGGAGAATGGATTAAGCTGACAAGTGGTGAGATCCAGTGTAGCAATTCCTGAGTTCTTCTCAGGAGAAATTCCCACTGAAGGTGCTTCTCCTCAGATGATATAATTTAGTGTCGCTCCATGAAAGTCAGTGGACCTGAAGCCCAGCTGAGGAGCTTGTCCCTCGTGATTTGTTTGGAGAAAAGTAAAGTTTTCTTTTTATTCATCAGCAAGTATTATTGACTCACAAGCTTTGGGATATCAGAGATCTACACTGTGATACCAGGTTTCAGAGTAGCAGCCGTGTTAGTCTGTATTTGCAAAAAGAAACGGAGTACTTGTGGCACCTTAGAGACTAACCAATTGATTTGAGCATAAGCTTTCGTGAGCTACATCCGATGAAGTGAGCTGTAGCTTACAAAAGCTTATGCTCAAAACAATTTGTCAGTCTCTAAGGTACCACAAGTACTCCTTTTCTTTTTACTGTGGTACCAGAATTCAGTGGTTTGCATGCAGAAGTTAAATCCTCAAACGACAGGAAGCGATTACTGTGATCCCAGCCCTGTTCTCTTTGAGTAATGTCTAAAATGGACACAGAATCCCAGGGGCCCAGCATAGAAATCGTAAGCCTTCTTCTAGTCAGTGTTTTTCAGACAACGCCATTGAGAGGAGTTGAAGAGGCCAATTGGGAGGGAAGTTTCATGAGAGTGGAGAAGAGGTGTAGAAAGAGGATATAGGAAGAAATACATGGCCATGAAGACAAGGACCTAGTCCACTCTTCCTTTCTCTCATGGGCCACAAGAGCTTCAAAGCCTTTCTTCCACCATCCCTTGTACCTTCTCTTTACTCTAGTCCCTGGTGTGTCTTTCAGGTTTACCTCCATCCCTGAAAGATGAGTTTCTCCAGCCTGTGCAATCCAGAATGCGGGGTGGCCCGGCCCAGTCCAGTCACTGGCAGCTACAACGTGCCGTGCGTTCGGCAGTGCCCTGACTCCGAAGTGCTGATCAGACCCTCACCGGTTGTCGTGACCCTCCCGGGACCAATTCTCAGCACTTTCCCTCAGCACACTGGAGTGGGAGCCATAGGAGCACCTGTGGTCGGAGCCGGTTTCGGGGGCTCATTCGGTTTGGGGGGATTGTACGGCTCTGGAGGCCAGTATGGAGGATTGTCTGGTTTAGGGGGATACGGTGGTTATGGGGGATTCGGCGGTTCCTTTGGTGGTTATGGTTCCGGGGGAATATGTGGTTCTGGGGTATCTCGCCATAGGTACCTCAGTGGAAGCTGTGGGCCATGTTAAACGCAGCCGGAAGTTCCATGGATGAAGGAAGAACCAGGAATTGAACAGCAAGAAACAGATTCACCCCTGACCTTTTGGGCATGGCTTTCAGAAGTGTTGTGCAAACTTGGCTCCAGTTGAGCTCAGTGGGAGCTGTGTGTGCTCAGCACCATGGTCTAATAGCCCTGCTGCATTTCTAATGTTACGCTTTATGACTCTTTCTGCCAAGGCTTTGCCAGACAAGTGCTGATTCTCGCTTTCAACTGTGGACTCATTCTGAATAACACACAGGCAGTTTGCACTAATTCTGCAGTTTAAGGAAAATAGGGCCCTTAAAACAGGCATCAGTTACATTTATTATCATTTGAAGTCCCTTGAGCAAGGGAAAAAGAGACCTTGCTGTGAAGGAGAATTAGACCCTGTCTGTTCTATCCTTTCCATCAGTATGTGTCTTTAGCCTCTCACTTGGACCTTCTCTGAGGCAGACATTTAATTGAGAAGTTGAGTAGTCCTCTCCTTCTGTATTGCATTGTCTCACTTCCCACCGACGGAGGGAATAAAAGTAACTGAAATTGGTTGCAAAGGGGACTTGTTTGTCCACCTCTGCAGCTGCAAGAACAAAAAAGCACATCTTGTGTGAAGAACGTCCCATTGAGGTGGGTGATCGGTTGCAGCCTTATTGAGAAACTGAAATTACGTTCTTTCTGCTCTTGTATTTTTCCTTTACCTGTGTATTGCAAATGTCACTCGCATTAAAAACACTGATGCATCATAATATCCGTCTTCTAGTTCTCCTTGTTCCTCCCTCCTTCTTTAAACATTGCCCTGGACACAATTCATCCCTGAAGAGCCAGCAGCATCAGGCCCTTCTCCAGAGGTGACTTTTTGAAGCCCTGGAGCGATAGGAGAATTCAGCCTTTGAAGTAGTTTACAGCATTCTGTTGGGTTTCCGTACTGGGGTGGAGTTACCCCTTACATTACCTGTTTTAACAAAGTAATGTTAACTCAACCTAGTGAGAGGTGTATATTCAACCTGCTCCATCTACGGACAGGACTCCTTTGTGAAGCGGACACTACCCAATACGCACAAAACCAGCTTGAGAGCGACAGAGGCAGGTCTCTTCCCTCCTGACTGACAGGAGCAAGTTCATCCCATTGCACGACCTGCCTTAACTCCCAGACCTTAAGCACATGTCTTCCAGTACAGATACATCATTATCTGTGTAATTATCAGACAATTAAACAATAACTGTCCAAATGCTTTTCAACGATTGTGATGACCAGCGGGCTCTGAGCTCTAGGCAGAGCCCTCTCATGCCACCCTTTGTAAACTTAACCTGTACTTGTCCGACCCAGGGTATCCCTGTAAAAGGCCAGCAACTCTGTGCTTCTATGGGTCCTGGCTCGCACCTCACCCTTTACTCTGACTCTGTGGACTCTTCCACTGGCTAATCCGTATGCATCAGCTTGGAACCCTCCTGCCCGGACACTGCATCTGCCACCACATTCTCTTTGCCTTTAATATGGACAATTTCCATATCATAGTCCTGCAGCGCTGTGCTCCAGGGCATCCCTCTGGTACCTTTTTTCCCCTGTAGCTTTGCATGGAGGGTGTAATCTTGGCAGTTCAACCTGGCGAGGAAAATACCTCTTGGCGGTGCTTTGAAAGGGCCAGCGTTTCCTGCTTTTGTCACGAATTTTAACCCACCCTCAACTCAGTGCTTTCTAGGGGATTCTGTGCCCTGCTCTCCCTGACCAAATCCAAGGTTTCTTCACCAGCACAACAATTTACTGCCCTCTCCCTTTCAGAGGAAGTTTTCATCTATTCAGACTCATAGTTTGCACCGTTCCTCTGCTGCTGGGCTTCCTTACGTCATGTGTGACGGCATTCACCCCTTCAATCCCCTCAAACGGTCCTTCCTATAATCCTGCCTTTTGTTTTCCCTCACTGGGGTCAGCACTAACATCAAATCAGCCATCTCAAACGACCATTCTCCAGTACTCCCATCACACCAAACATGCTGAGTTTCTGGCTTTTTCCAAGGGTCTGTCGCTCTCAATTCCTCATTACCTGTAAATTCTCCTTAAAATGAGTGACGTACTCTCTTCGATGCCGCTCTCTTTCCTCAGCACGGCCCTCCCCAGAGCCTCCAATCATATCCAAGGCTCCCCTCGCCTGCTTCCCATACAGGAGATCAAAGGGGGAAAAGCCAGTCGATTCCTGGAGGGTCCCCTGCTGGCCACGGTAGAAGTTCCGGGTCCCACAACTGGGAGCTGCGAGGTCCCCTTGCTACCCACGGCAGCTGAGAACTCCGGCCCTGCCACCTTTGGGCTGAAGTGGAAAATGTCCCAGACGTCTGTGGAAGTCACAGATTCCGTGGTCTCTGAGACATAATCTTAGCCTTCATGATAATGTATTTATTTTTGTGTATTGGTACAGTACATAGACAATAAAAACTACTGTCTGATTCTTTGAGGTGCCACCTTAACTTTCACCCAAACCTCTAACATCCCCATAGTGTCCTCCTGTATAACCTTTAAGTAAACTCATTCATAGGTACTGAAAAAAACAATGGGCTCAGAACAGTCATAATAGAAATATGGATAGTGCAGTGACTTTATGGCATGAAACATATTCAGAAAGACATAAAATTGCTTTTCTCACTATAACAAACTAATAGTGGTGGTTGGTTTTCCGTTGCCCCCCAGTGAGACTCTGGCTAGAATAGCAGCCACCTCTCTCAATGACACATCAGAGAACAAACGGGACTCAAGAGTAAACAAAGAATGAATTTGCTGCTGAGGTGGTTTATCGAGCAATCAAATTACCAGCAGAGCATCTGACTCTGTATAAGCAGAAGCCACCCTTTCTCTAGCCTTTTTATGAGGGACACAGGCATTTGGCGGGGCTAGGTTGTAAGATTTCTGGGGTTTGCCTTTTGCATTGTGATTTTAGGTTTCTAAGAAGAGTATGGATTTTTGTTTGCTCCCTGGTACAATATTCTGGTTGGCTTCTACCTGATCATTTCTTCTGCTGAATCCTGCCAAGTGAATTGCAATTATGCCCCTTTCAAGGTGAAGGATTATAGCAGTATAGCGGAAGCTATGTTGTGACAGCTGATAAGAGGTGTCCTGCATCTTAGCAGGGGGTTCGACCAGATGAGCCTTGCAGTGCCTTCTAACCCCCAGGTCCGATGACATTTATGTGAAAGAAGCCTTATTGAGGGTGCAGGAACAAACCACCCCGAAGTGCAGAAAGATTAGCAAATATGGCAGGTGACCAACTTGGCTAAACAGAGAAATCTTCAGTGAGCTTAAACAAAAAAGGAAGCTTACAAGAAATGGAAACTTGGACAGATGACTAGGGAGGAGTCTAAAAATATTGCTCAAGCCTGCAGGTGTGTAATCAGGAAGGCCAAAGCATGACTGGAGTTGTGAAGGGATGTGTAGGGTAACAAGAAATTTTCTATAGGTAGAAAAAAGGAGAAGGTCAGGGAAAGTGTGGGAGCCTTCATGAATGAGGGAAGCAACCAAGTGAGAGATGGTGTGGAAAAAGCTGAAGTACTCCATGCTTTTTTTGCCTCGGTCGTCCCAGACAAGATCAGCTCCCAAACTGCTGTCCTGGACAGCACAGTGTGGGGAGGAGGTGAGCAGCCCTCAGTGGTAAAAGAACAGGTTAAGGATTATTTAGAAAAGCTGGCCGTGCACAAGTCCATGGGTCCAGATCTAAGCGTCCGAGGATGCTGAGGGAATTGGCTGAGTGATTGCAGAGCCATTGGCCATTATCTTTGAAAAGTTACACCTTTCGGGGGAGGTCCTGGATGACTGGAGAAAGGCAAATATAGTGCCCATCTTTAAAAAGGGGAAGAAGGAGAACCTGGGGAACTCCAGACCGCTCATAGATTGGATGAATGGACTATAAGGTGGATAGAAAGCTGGCTAGATGTTACGGGTACTGATCAATGTCTGGATGTCTAGCTTGCAACTAGTATCAAGCAGAGTGCCTCAGGGATCAGTCTTGGGACCGGTTTTGTTCAACGTCTTTATGAATGATCTGGATGATGGGAGGATTGCACGCTCAGCAGGTTTGCAAATGACACTAAGCTGGGGGAGAGGTAGATATGCTGGAGGGTAGGGATAGGGTTGAGAGTGACCAAGACAAATTGGAGGATTGGGACCAAAGAAATCTGATGAGGTTCAACAAGGACAAGTGCAGACTTCTGCACTTAGGACAGAAAAATCCCATGTACCACAAGAGGCTGGGGACCGACTGGCTAAGCAGCAGTTCTGCAGAAAACGACCTGGGGATAACAGTGGACGAGAAGCTGGATATGAGCCAACAGTGTGTCCTTGTTGCCAAAAAGGCTAAGTGCCTATTGGGCTGCATTAATAGGAGCATTGCCAGCAGATCGAGGGAAGTGATCATTCCCCTCTATTCCGCATTGGTGAGGCCACATCTGCAGTATTGTGTGATGTTTAGGGGCCCCCCCCCATATAAATTATGTGGAGAAATTGGAATTGAAAAGTCCAGCAAAGAGCAACAAAAATGCTGAGGGTGCTGGGGCACATGACTCATAAGGTGAGGCGGAGGGAATTGGTCTTGTTTAGTCTGCAGAAGAGAAGAGTGAGGGGGGATTTGATAGCAGCCTTCATCTACCTGAAGGGGGGTTTTCTTTCGGGTACCACTTTTAGCTGTCTTGCTGGTCACGGGCTCACAGCTGTATTGTCAAAGAGACTCTTGTTAAAGAGAGGGAAAAGGAGAAAGGTAAAGACAACTGCACAGTACTTCACTTTGGAAAAAAATTGAATGCACATGAGATGCTGTCTGGAGAGACTCATGACCATTCGTGGTGTCCTCAGGGCAGAGTGTCAAAAAGCAGGGCGGAGACGCTAGCTAATGGTATGTTCTATAATTAGATTTCACCAACCCAGTACCAAGTGTGAACTCCCAAAGTACTACGGTAGTTTTATAATGGAGTTACAGACAGTCCCCTTAGAGACTCCAATCTATCGTGGCTGCCAGGCAAGCTGGCCTGTGTGATAAATGGTGGTGACTTCCAGGAAAAATCACAAAATACTCACGTTACAACCAGTCCCACGCTCACCCTGGTCGATTTGCATCCCAGGTCTCCCACTAAAGACGACACTGAGAGTCAATTCTACAGTCAATTCTAACTCAGGTTTATTAGCTAAGAAAAAGGAAGGGGAGTTATTGAGATGTTATAGCAGATAAAAATATATGTACAGGTTAGTCACAGTCTATAATTGCTAAAGGTAGCGGAGATATGGGAAACTGGCAGTTTCCCAAAAGTCTTTTAGGGCTACCCAGAGTAACTCTACTTCTCATTCGGTTATTCTGCCTGTCAGAATCCAACCTGTCCAGAGATGAAGAATTTTTCCTTTTGTCCATACTTATAGTTTCTTTTCACAGAAAAGAAGCTGACAGAGTCACAACCTTTGTGGGCTCTTTCTCTGATGTCAGGGAGAGAAGAATGCATGTCAGGTCTTTGATGAAAACACTCAACGGCCACTTGCCTTCAAATGCAGAAGAATTCACACCTTCCTCTTTAATTTCTTCATTTGCATGACACAAGGCTTCTTTCTCATTGGATGGGTTATGTAGTTACAGGGGTATACACAATGTAAATGTTTGCTATTACATTCTAACTGGGTACAGATAGGTGAAATCAATGCATGCACCATCCCATTAGTTGTCAGGACATTTCAACACCAAATAGATTCTTATCCATTCAACCATCAGTTTCCTTTATTCTTGCAAAGAAGTGAATTGGCCTGGCTTCCAGCTGAGAGTTTGTCAGTTCTCAGCTGGCACTTGGCTTACCAGAGTTGGCACTTGGCTTACCAGTGTCACAGCAGAACTGAAAGCGAAGCTTGAGTTTACCGGAGTCTCAGGTAAAGTCTCTGATCACTAAATCTAGACAGTCTGCCGAGTCAAAAGCAACATCTTCCCTCCACTTTCCTGCAGGAATCTTCAGTTGGAATCTGTGCAGACTCTTCCTCCTCCTCTGCTGAAATCATGCTTAGCCAGTCAGAGAATTGGTTAACCAACCACCCCGTGAAGTATATCAATTTTCAAAACCCAACTCTCTTACTGAGAAGAGCAACACGTAAATGACTCTTCCCCACGATCATGTTACCAGAAAAGTTGGTGACTCACACTCGTTGAGACAATGGACTTAAAACAGTTTGGCTAAAATCCAAAAAATTCAAAGTGCACCATTAAAAGAAAAGAAATTAATCTTCCCTCCCGATTTCCCCTGTAATTAACATTCCCAGGCTTCCCTGCTGGAGGGTTGTAACAAAATCACTCACCTGCGAGAAAATACTTCAGCGTTTGGGCAAACAGGCTGCTTCCTGCTTCTGTGGCCTAGCTTCTCCCAGCCCGCACAGAGCCCAGGGCCTGGTGCAAAGCAGCTGCCCTCACCCCTTCCCTCATGGAGTCTGACCCAGCAACAGGGAACCGATTGGTGCAGACCCAAAACTACCACACCCAATTCCAGAAGCTTCTGGATGGGGAGTGCTAAATCTGCCAAGCAACAATGATATTAGGAAAAAAGGAACTCTAAGGTTAAATAAGCTCTGGAATACATTTACCAGTGGCTCCGGCTTTATTTGCCATTTTTACAGATTAGTTTTTCTCACAGAAATCTTGACAGACTGTGGTGCAAATTCCATGTCTGTAGTTTTTCAAAAGGCAATGGAATAATGTGGTGCAAAGCGTATAAAGGCTGCTCCCTATAACCCAGAAACAAATGGGTTTGCACAAAGTTTTGAAGGAACTTTTAAAAGCTATGCTAAGAACGTACGTCACCTGGCACGAGACTGATTGGGACACTTTACTTCATTATTTGCTCAATGCGGACAGAAGTGTTCCCCAAGATTCGACTGGCTTTTGCCCTCTTTGATCTCCTGTATGGGAAGCAGGCTAGGGGAGCCTTGGATTTGATTGGAGGCTCTGGGGAGGTCTGTGCTGAGGAAAGAGGGCAGGCATCTAAGAGAGTACGTCACTCATTTTAAGGAGAATTTACAGGTAATGAGGAACTGTGTGCGACAGACCTTTGGAAAAAGTCAGGGAACTCAGCACGTTTGGTGTGATGGGCGTACTGGAGAAAGGTCGATTGAGACTGCTGATTTGGCGTTAGTGCTGACCCCAGTGAGGGAAAACAAAAGGCAGGGTTATAGGAAGGACCATTTGAGGGGATTGAAGGGGTGAATGCCGTCACACATGACGTAAGGAAGCCCAGCAGCAGAGGAACAGTCCAAAGCATGCATCTGAATAGATTAAAACTTCCTCTGAAAGGGAGAGGGCAGTCAATTGAACTTGTGCTGGTGAAGAAACCTTGGATTTGGTCAGGGAGAGCAGGGCAGAGAATCCCCTAGAAAGCACGGAGTTCAGGGTGGGTTGAAATGCACCCCCAAAGCAGGAAACTCTGGCCATTTCAAAGCACCACAAAGAGGTATTTTCCTCACCAGGTTGAACTGCCAAGATTGCACCCTCCATGCAAAGCTACAGAGGAAAAGGATACCAGAGGGATGCCCTGGAGCACAGCGCTGCAGGAATATGACATGGAAATTGTCCATATTAAAGGCAAAGAGAATGTGGTGGCAGATGCAGTGTCTGGGCAGGAGGGTTCCAAGCTGACGCATACGGATTAGCCAGTGGAAGAGTCCACAGAGTCAGGGTAAGGGGTGAGGTGCGAGCCAGGACCTGCAGGAGGCACAGGTAAGGCAAGGGGGAACTCCACCCCAGTACAGGAAACCCAACAGAACGCAGTAAACTACTTCAAAGTCTGAATTCTCCTATCGCTCCCGGGCTTTTAAAACTCACCTCTGGAGAAGTGCCTGATGCTACTAGCTCTACAGGGATGAATTGTGTCCAGGACAATGGCTAAAGAAGGAGGGAGGAACAAGGAGAACCAGAAGACGGATATTATGATGCATCAGAGTTTTTAATGCGAGTGACATTTGCAATATACAGGTACAGGAAAAATACGAGAGCAGAAAGAACGTATTTTCAGTTTTTCAAGAAAGGATGTGACCGATCACCCACCTCAATGGGACGTTCTTCACACAAGATGTGCTTTTTTGTTGTTGGTGCTGCAGAGGTGGACAAACAATTCCCCTTTGCAACCATTTTAAGTGACTTTTATTCCGTCAGTCGGTGGGAAGTGAGACAATGCAATACAGAAGCAGAGGACTACGCAACTTCTCAATTAAATGTCTGCCGCAGAGAAGGTCAAAGCAAGAAGCTAAAGATACGTATTGATGGAATGGATAGAACAGACGGGGTCTAATTCTCCTTCACAGCAAGGTCTCTTTTTCCCAGGCTCAAGGGACTTAAAATGATAATAAATATAACTGATGCCTCTCTTAAGGCCCCTATTTCCTTTAAACTACAGAATAAGTGTAAACAGCCTGTGTGTTATTCAGAATGAGTCCACATGTGAAAGCGAGAATCAGCACTTGTCTGGCAAAGCCTTGGCAGAAAGAGTCGTTAAGCGTAACATTAGAAATGCAGCAGGGCTATCAGACCACGGTGCTGAGCACACACAGCTCCCACTGAGCTCAACTGGAGCCAAGTTTGCACAGCACTTCTGAAAGCCATGCCCAAAAGGTCAGGGGTGAATCTGTTTCTTGCTGTTCAATTCCTGGTTCTTCCTTCATCCATGGATCTTCCGGCTGCGTTTAACATGGCCCACAGCTTCCACTGAGGTACCTATGCCGAGATACCCCAGAACCACATATTCCCCTGGAACCATAACCACCAAAGGAACTGCCGAATCCCCCATAACCACCGTATCCCCCTAAACCAGACAATCCTCCGTACTGGCCTCCAGAGCCGTACAATCCCCCCAAACCGAATGAGCCCCCGAAACCGGCTCCGACCACAGGTGCTCCTATGGCTCCCACTCCAGTGTGCTGAGGGAAAGTGCTGAGAATTGGTCCCGGGAGGGTCACGACAACCGGTGAGGGTCTGATCAGCACTTCGGAGTCAGGGCACTGACGAACGCACGGCACGTTGTAGCTGCCACTGACTGGACTGGGCCGGGCCACCCCGCATTCTGGATTGCACAGGCTGGAGAAACTCATCTTTCAGGGATGGAGGTAAACCTGAAAGACACACCAGGGAAAAGAGTAAAGAGAAGGTACAAGGGCTGGTGGAAGAAAGGCTTTGAAGCTCTTGTGGCCCATGAGAGAAAGGAAGAGTGGACTAAGTCCTTGTCTTCATGGCCATGTATTTCTTCCTAGATCCTCTTTCTACACCTCTTGTTCACTCTCATGAAACTTCCCTCCCAATTGGCCCCTTCAACCCCTCTCAATGGCTTTGTCTGAAAAACACTGACTAGAAGAAGTGTCACGATTTCTGTGCTGGACCCCTGGGATTCTGTGTCCATTTTAGACATTACTCAAAGAGAACAGGACTGGGACCATGGTAATCACTTCCTGTCGTTTGAGGATTTAACCTCTGCATGAAAACCACTTGATTCTAGTATCACAGTGTAGTTCTTTGATTTTACAAAACTTGTGAGTCAACAATACTTCCTGATGAATAAAGAGAAAACTTTACTTTTCTCCAAACAGATCACGAAGGACAAGCTCCTCAGCTAGGGTTCAGGTCCACTAACTTTCATGGAGCAACACTAAATTACATCATCTGAGGAGAAGCACCTTCAATGTGTATTTCTCCTGAGAAGAACACAAGAATTGCTCAACTGAGTCTCACCACTTGTCAGCTTAATTCATTCTCCTGTCTCCAAGAGAGAGGAGTAACAGCTGCTTGAGAAGAAAGTAAAAGACCACTGAATTGGTCCTTTCTGGACTAATCTGGGAAAGTTGCTTCCTAATATGGCTAAGTGAAAATGGCTAAATGTCTTTCTAAAGTTACATCTCTAGAGTTCAAAATCAATTGAGTTGAATTGGACTTACCCAGTTCACCGAGGAGATGAAGTCCACAGAAGATTTTAGAAAATCCCTGAGTGGTGAGCTCTTTTATACAGTTCCTAGGACTGCCTGCAGGATCTGCGATGCTATTTGTGGAGGCGGTCCTAATTACCTAATTTACCAAACAAACTTTATTCCCTTGTAAAATCCTCCTTTGGATGCAGCTCTTTTCCCCCGGGATTGTGATTATTAGGTTATTCTGAGCCTCAGAGGGCATGACATGCACGTTGCACTCTTCATCTTTCTTTCATCTTCAAATGGTACGGGCCAACTGCGTTCCTCATGCCATTCCATTGAATTCATTGGTGCTACAATGGGAATGAATGTCTGGGTGACTCTGAGTGGCATCTGTAGCACAAGAGGCAGGTTTCAGAGGGGTAGCCGTGTTAGTCTGCATCAGCAAAACAAGGAGGAGTCCTTGTGGCACCTTAGAGACTAATTTGTCTCTAAGGCGTAGTCTGTATGTTGCCACAAGTAGCACAAGTGGGTTTCATGAAAAGAATCCAGTTCGTTCCTTTCAATTCATACTGGTCGTGGTTAGGGACATCGGGCAGTTAATTCTCACCCCGTCAGAAAGGAGGGAGCCATTTTCCTGCATTCTCACCAGCCGCATTCCCAATGAGTCAGACCCAATTCCCTTCAAAATTCATGGGAAACATTCCATTGCCTCCAGCGTGTTTCTTGTCAGGACCTTATGGCTGAAATTCACCCTTTGGCTGGGGGATTGTACGATGCCAATGAACAACTGTAGTCCAACAGAACGCCATGAGAGCTTGGCCTCTATTTTGTTTTAAGTGACTGTGTTACTCAGTGCAGAGGTGTCTAATCCCAACAACCATTTATTAATATTCTAAGACTAGAACCCTTTGCGTGTGTGAAACACCAGCGAGTGTTTGTCAGGGGCTTTGAACTCTGGAGTCCTGAGGTCGCTGAAGAACTTCCAGTCTTCACACCCTGATTCTCTCTGTTTGATCGGCCTAGAAACAGAGACGTTGAGAAGAAGGTCACCCGGGATTGGTTGCAGGAACAGAAATACAACCCTACTACAGGCAGGGTGGTACCTAGGGTGGGGCGAAGCGGTCAGCCGCCGAGGGCATAGAGCTACTGGGGTGCAGAAATGGGGCAAGTGTGTTGTCTCCCCACCACAGCATCGGACCCAACAGCCTCCAGATGGAGCCAGGGGGCAAATGATTAAAATGGTTAAGGGGGGCAAATTGAAGGGGAGGGGCAGGGTCTGAGCTGGGGGCGGTAACTGACTTCATGGGGGCAGGGGGATCACACATCTGGCGGCAGGGGCAGAAGGGGGGAGCCAGGGTTGAGCTCAGGGGTGAGGGGCTGCTAGAGGGTGGCCGAGAGCAAAGCCCGAAACAGGGAGTGTTTTAGTCAGCACTCAGCAGGGGTAAAACACACCCGGCTCCCTCCTTTAGCTGTGTGGTCCTGTGACTGCGACCTGCCCTTCCTTCTTCCTGCCTCAGCCTGATTCAATCCTTGTTCCAGAGAACAGGGTAAGGAGCCTCCCTGCGACTCACTGCGATCACGCTCCATTACCTGGCCAGCAAGGTGCACTCACACGCCAGGGAGCCGACACCTGCAGCACGGCCTGGCCCACGATGCTGGGCACACCCGGGCTTCTCTTTTCAAAGGTCTCTAATTTTGGGCTCGGGACAATTTTCACTTGTGCCAAGTCAGCTAAAATACAGGCCATTGACTGTCCAGGTGAAGAGACCAGTGGGTGCAGAGCTGCATTGGGGCTGCTGGTGGGGTATCCACTGGCAAAGATGCATGTCCATTGTTACCTGTGCTTGTCGCATTCAGGGCTGTGACCCAGCCAGTCTGTTCCTCACACGCTTCTCTGTGTCCATCTCGCCCCCATGACCAGGGCATTGACACACACTGAAGCACAGCACGATCCCATTTCACAATCACCCCAGCCAGGTACCTTCTTCTGTCTCCACACTTTGGTGTGAGGGGCCTGGCCTCTCCAGAATCATAGAGTCTTCGAATTATAGAAGATTAGGGTTGGAAGAGAGCTCAGGAGGTCATCTAGTCCAACCCCCTGCTCAAAGCAGGACCAACACTAAATAAATTATCCCCCCTCACTCAGCCTCTCCTCAAGAGTCCTGTGCCCCAGCTCCATCCTCATTTTCGCTGCGCTCCGCTGGACCCTCTCCAATGTGTCCACATCCCTTCTGTAGGGGGGGCCCAAAACTGGACGCAGTTCTCCAGAGGTGGCCTCACCAGTGCTGAATAGGGGGAATAATCACTTCCCTCAATCTGCTGCCAATGGTCCCACTAATGCCACACAATAGGCCCTTAGCCTTCTTGGCAACAAGGGCACACTGCTGACTCATATCCAGTTTCTCATCCACTGTAATCCCCAGGTCCTTTTCTACATAACTGGTGCTTAGCCAGTAGGACCACAGCCTCTGGCGGTGGATGGGAGTCTTCCGTCCTAAGTGCAGGACTCTGCACTTGTCCTTGTTGAACCTCATCAGAATTCTTTTGACTCAATCCTCCAATTTGTCTCGGTCACTCTGGACCCTATCCCTACCTCCAGTGTCATATGCAAACTTGCTGAGGGTGCAATCCATTCTATCATCCAGATCATTAATAACATGTCGAAGAAAAGGGGACCCAGGACCAACCCCTCAGGCAGTCCGCTTGAATCAGCTGCCAGTTAGACATCGAGCCGTTGATCACTACCTGTTGAGCCCGACAATCTAGCCAGCTTTCTATCCACCTTATAGTCCATTCATCCAATCCATACTCTTTTATCTTGCTGGGAAGAATACTGTGGGAGACCATATGAAAAGCTTTGCTAAAGTCAAGCTATATCACATTCACTGCTTTCCCCATATCCACAGAGCCAGTTATCTCATCACATAAGGCAACCAGGTTAGTCAGGCACGACTTCCCCCTGGTGAATCCATGCTTACTATTCCTGATCACCTTCATCTCCTCCAAGTACTTTAAAATGGTTTCCTTGGGGACCTGCTCCATGATTTTTCCAGGGACTGAGGTGAGGCTGACCAGTCTGTAGTTCCCCGGGTTCTCCTTCTTCCCTTTTTCCAATCTTCCAGGACCTCCCCCGGTCGCCACAAGTTTTGAAAGATAATGGCCAGTGGCTCTGCAATGACATCAGCCAACTCCCTCAGCACCCATGGATGCATTCGATCTGGACCCATGGACTTGTGCATGGCCAACTTTTCTAAATAGTCCTTAACCTCTTCTTCCACCACTGAGGGCTGCTCACCCTCATACTGTGTTCCCCAGGACAGCAGTGTGGGAGCTCACCTTGTCTGTGAAGACCGACCTTTGTTGATTGCTCATGACCCCTCCCTGAGTTTTACGAAAGTTAACCTTGAAAAATCTTAACTTTAATTATCGTTCGTCTAGATTATCCTAACGCAAATCATCTGGGAAAAAAATAACCCATAAAGGCACAAATATGCTTGTTTAGCCAGAGCGCTAAAATGCCCAGTTCCAGCTCTGACCACAGGCTGAATTGTAAAGTTCCCTGTTACACTGTGTTACCAGACATGGCTAGTAACATGTCGTGTTACAAAATGTTTGCATCCTTGGATCTAAGCATCAATAACAAAGAGCTGGCTGGAAGAGTCCACAGAGTCAGAGTAAAGGGTGAGGTGCGAGCCAGGACCCAGAGGAGGCACAGAGTTGCTGGCGTTTTACAGGGATACCCTGGGTTGGACGCGTACAGGTTAAGTTTACAAAGGGTGGCATGGGAGGGCTCTGCCCAGAGCCCAGAGCCCGCTGGTCATCACAATCGTTGAAAAGCATTTGGACAGATTTTGTTTAATTCTCCTCAGGAATTACAAGTCTGTCAATTACTCTCTTTTCCATGACTGTGGTACCATTGGAAATCTCAATATACTATTCAAGCATCAAAAACTTGCTTTAAGTCATAGCACCCGTTGGGCTGAAGTCACCAGGTGCACTGAGTGGAATCACATCTCTCTAACGGGTCGGAGTAACCCAATGGTAATGAATTCCTTCAGGTTTGTGAAACAAGGCACAGGGTAGCTGATTTCTCTAACATTGCCTTCTTTATACATGAGGATAATGATGGTCCAAAGGAATTACAAGTATGTATATTTCAAGCTTGTTCATGTGCGGAGTAGTAATACAAATCTCTACGTTGAATTGAAATGGTTAAAATTTTGGTACAAGAGAATTTAATTCTGCTCATGTGGAAATACCCACCACGGAGCCAACAGCTTCAAAGAAAGGGAGTTAAAGTGCATGGCAAGACTCTAGATGGCTGATCGTTGTTCACACTGAGATGAGAAGATCTTTATCCCCAAACTTCCCCCCAAAAACATCAAAACAAAATAAAAAATATCCGGAATGAGCCTCTCCAAGAGTTACTCTCAGGTTTGTGATGTCTTTGGAAACCATGAATGGTAAGTATCCAGTAGAGTTCAAGAGATACAGGTTAGTGTTTGGCATGAGTAGTCCCAGCTATTGGGGTTCATTTCTGACTCTGCCAATCACACCCTGTCTGACCGTCACCTGAATGTGCCTCCGTTTCCCCCCATGGCAAACAGGTAGAATTGTAACATGCAGGGTGGATTGTTTGAAGCTTCCTCTGATCTAAGCATTTCAAAGCACTTCACGAAACACACCTCATGTTTTATATGGCCAAAGAGGTGTATTATTAGAATCGTAGTAACTTTTTACTAGGATTAGATGTTCTAATATTGAAGATTGGCTTCACTTTAAAAATGCATGTCGAGTCTCAGATGTCACTCAAGTGCTCAGTGTATGAGTCCTCACCTCTGAAATTGTGGCTCTTTGATTTTCATTCAATGAACCTTTGCATTTCCCTTTTCTATATATTTTCAAGTTGACGGGTAGATGCTGAACCAGTGTAAAGGAGGACAGTTCCATCAACTTGAGATTGAAGGAAGGCACTTTAGCCAACCTGGGTTAGAGAAAACCTTTCTGCACCTCCACCCACAGCTGCTGCTATCTAATATACAGTGTAATCAATGGGAACCATCCGCCATTGCAGCTCCATCCAATGAGCAGTCAAGAGAACTGGGTCTTGTGAGAGACTTCAGCTAATAAAGAAAAGGAAAAAGCACAAGACAGACAGAGTTAAAGAGAACTTCTTTCATGGCCAGATTGCTGTGGGATTAATTGCAAGTCTGATCAACCTAGGGCATTCTGCAAGCCCCTTCCCCGACAAAGATTTTTTGGCCAGAATTAGAATGATTTTAAAGGGCAAAATTTACCCTAACTAGGATTTCTTCTAACCTAAACAGCATTAAATGACTTCCCTCAGTTGTAGGGCACAGAACATCATTGAAGTCTATGGAACTGGACTGATGTACACTAGTTCAGCATCCTTAACAAAGCAATGTTTGTTAATGAAAGGGAAATGCAAAGCTTTTTTGAATGAAAAACCGAAAAACCAAACAGCCCCAAATTCGGAAGTGAGGAATCATGAACAGTTGACTGGAACTTTACATGCATTTGTAAAGTTCATCTCATCCATCATTTCTCAAATGCGGCCACCAAGGGAGTTTTTTGCAGCCCTGACAACCTCCAAAGCATGGGCAGGGATTGGGGGCGGGGAAAGCAGCAGTCCCTCCCTGCAGTGTCCAGCTGTTGTTGCTTGGTAAGGAGTTTCCCTTCACCCTTTCCCTGGTTCCTATCACGCAGACGGAGAGCAGAAGACCAGAAGTCTGAAGTGCAGGCAATATGATGTTGATTGGGATTAATTCAAGGAAGCATATCCACAGCTCTGGGTGGGAGAAGAGCCTTTTCTCAAAGTGTCCCAGTCCCTTATAGGCATCATTATACCTGTAGTGCATGCCCTTGGTCCCACCTCTTACAATTTACGGTAAGTGTTGGGTCTGGGGGATTTGCTAGCCCATTTTTTGAATCCCAGGGGAGGGGTAAGGAGTGAGGTTGTGCTTTGGTCACGGACAGGCATTTCTTTGGCCTTTTAGTGTTTCCTATGCCCATTCCCCTCCAGACTGGCTGCTTGAGCTTCTCTTAGGAGAGGAGTTTGAAGCAGGACTGTCCTTCAAGTGTACACTAGTATAATACACTCCCACCATACCCAGCTACACTTCAGCTGTATCTCTTCCCCCCGTCCACCCGCCTCCATCTATTTGTGAACACAGTGTCTTTCTTCTTTGTTGACACTTATTGGTAAGAATATAAAAATATGAAAAATGCAAAATTCAAATTCTATCTCAGGCATATATATAAGCCAGAATACTACATTATCATCAGGAACACACGAACACTCCTGAGTAGCTGTTGCCAAGGGCAGTGAGATGTACCACCCTGGTGTTTGCACTGAGCCTCCAGCACTGATCTGCACCACGCACCAGGCAGCCTCCTCAGGGGCTCTGGGCAGTGCCTCTGGATCCATGTGGGCCAGTGTGCACGGCACCAGAGGCAGCTCTTGTCCGTGGAGGTGGTTCTGACATTTGCTTCGTGGATGTTCTCCTGGTCATCTGCCCTGCTGGCCCCTGGCTGCGGAACGGGGAGCCTGGGACTCTGCAGGTGATCAGTTGGTTCCTGGGGCGG
This sequence comes from Eretmochelys imbricata, assembly GCF_965152235.1. Lineage (NCBI taxonomy): Eukaryota > Metazoa > Chordata > Testudines > Cheloniidae > Eretmochelys > Eretmochelys imbricata. Next base: position 357,373,815 of record NC_135572.1, read on the forward strand.
GCTCTCGCTGAAGAGCTGGAGGAGGAAGGGACAGAGAGACAGTTTTGTCGGAGCAGCCATCAGGAAGAGTGCTGGTGCAAGGGTTGGAGGAACCAAGTAGGGGCCGAGCTCTTCTCAACGTGCTGCTCACAAACCGGGAAGAATTAGTGGGGGAAGCAAAAGTGGATGGGAACCCGGGAGGCAGTGACCATGAGATGGTAGAGTTCAGGATCCTGAAACAAGGAAGAAAGGAGAGCAGCAGAATACGGACCCTGAACTTCAGAAAAACAGACTTTGACTCCCTCAGGGAACTGATGGGCAGGATGCCCTGGGAGAATAACATGAGGGGGAAAGGAGTCCAGGAGAGCTGGCTGTATTTTCAAGACTCCTTAGTGAGGTTACAGGGACAAAGCATCCTGATGTGTAGAAAGAAGAGTAAATATGGCAGGCGACCAGCTTGGCTTCACAGTGAAATCCTTGCTGATCTTAAACACAAAAAAGCAGCTAATAAGTAGTGGAAGATTGGAGAAATGACCAGGGAAGAGTGTAAGAATATTGCTCAGGCATGCAGGAGTGAAATCAGGAAGGCCAAATCACACCGGGAGTTGCAGCTAGCAAGAGATGTTAAGAGTAACAAGAAGGGTTTCTTCAGGTATGTTAGCAACAAGAAGAAAGTCAAGGAAAGCGTGGGCCCCTTACTGAATGAGGGAGGCAACCTAGTGCGAGAGGATGTGGAAAAAGCTAATGTACTCAGTGCTTTTTTTGCCTCTGTCTTCACGAACAAGGTCAGCTCCCAGACTACTGCACTGGGCAGCACAGCATGGGGAGGAGGAGACCAGCCCTCTGTGGAGAAAGAAGTGGTTCAGGACTATTTAGAAAAGCTGGACAAGCAGAAGCTGAAGGGGAGCTGATGCGCTGCATCCACGAGTGCTAAAGGAGTTGGCATATGTGATTGCAGAGCCGTTGGCCATTCTCTTTGAAAACTCATGGCGATTGGGGAAGGTCCCGGACGACTGGAAAAAAGCTAATGTAGTGCCCATCTTTAAAAAAGGGAAGAAGGAGGATCCGGGGAACTACACACTGGTCAGCCTCACCTCCGTCCCTGGAAAAATCATGGAGCAGGTTCTCAAGGAAACCATTTTAAAGTACTTGGAGGAGAGGAAGGTGATCAGGAACAGTAAACACGGATTCACCAGGGGCAAGTCGTGCCTGACTAACCTGGTTGCCTTATGTGATGAGATAACTGGCTCTGTGGATATGGGGAAAGCAGTGAATGTGATATAGCTTGACTTTAGCAAAGCTTTTCATATGGTCTCCCACAGTATTCTTGCCAGCAAGTTAAGAAAGTATGGATTGGATGAATGGACGATAAGGTGGATAGAAAGCTGCCTAGATTGTGGGGCTCAACAGGTAGTGATCAATGGCTCGATGTCTAATTGGCAGCTGGTTGAAGCGGAGTGCCTCAGGGTTAAGTCCGGGGTCCCATTTTCTTCGACATGTTATTAATGATCTGGAAGATAGGATGGATTGCACCCTCAGCAAGTTCGCCTATGACACTGGAGGTAGGGATAGGGTCCAGAGTGACCGAGACAAATTGGAGGATTGAGTCAAAAGAATTCTGATGAGGTTCAACAAGGACAAGTGCAGAGTCCTGCACTTAGGACAGAAGAATCCCATCCACCGCCAGAGGCCGTGGTCCGACTGGCTAAGGGGGGATTTGATAGCAGCCTTCAACTACCTGAAGGGGGGTTCCAAAGAGGATGGAAAGAGGCCCGTCTTCACAGAGGCCCATGTTTGAAAGTTTAATATTTGACTACAGTTGTTCATTGGCATCATAGAATCCCGCAGCCAAAGGGTGAATTTCAGATCTAAGGTCCTGACAAGAAACACGCTGGAGGCAATGGAAAGTTTCCCATGAATTTCGAAGGGAATTGGGTCTGACCCATTGGGAATGCAGGTGGGGAGAATGCAGAAAACGGCTCCCTCCTTTCTGACAGGGTGAGAATGAACAGCCCGATGTCCCTAACCACGACCAGCATGGATTGAAAGAAACAAACTGGATTCCTTTCTTGACACCCACTTGTGCTACTTGTGGCAACTTAGAGATAACACCTTAGAGACAAGTTAGTCTCTAAGGTGCCACAAGGACTCCTCGTTGTTTTCCTGATGCAGACTAACCACTCTGAAATCTCCACTTGGGATACAGATGCCGCTCAGAGTCACCTTGACATTTATTCTCGTTGTTGCACCATTGAAGTCAATGGAATGGCACGAGGAACACAGTTGACCCGTACCATTTGAAGATGAAGAGTGCAATCTGCATGTCACGCCCTCTCAGGCTCAGAATAACCTAATAATCACAATCCCAGAGGAAAACAGCTGCATCCAAAGGAGGATTTTACAAGGCAATAAAGTTTGTTTGGTAACTAATTAGAACCGCCTCTACAAATAGCATCTCAGATTCTCCAGGCAGTCCTAGGAACCCTATAAAAGCGCTCACCACTCAGGGATTTTCTAAAATCTTCTGTGGACTTCATCTCCTCGGTGAACTGGGTAAGTCCAATTCAACTCAATCGATTTGAACTCTAGAGATGTAACTTTAGAAAGTCATTTAGCCATTTTTCACTTTGGTGGATTTGGAAGAAACTTTCCCAGGTTAGTATTGAAAGGACCAATTCAGTGGTCTTTTACTTTCTTCTCAAGCAGCTGTTACTCCTCTCTCTAGGAGACAGGAGAATGGATTAAGCTGACAAGTGGTGAGATCCAGTGTAGCAAGTCTTGTGTTCTTCTCAGGAGAAATTCCCATTGAAGGTGCTTCTCCTCAGATGATGTAATTTAGTGTTGCTCAGTGAAAGTCAGTGGACCTGGACCCCAGCTGAGGAGCTTGTCCTTTGCGATTTGTTTGGAGAAAACTAAAGTTTTCTCTTTATACATCAGGAAGTATTGTGGCACCTTACAGACTAACCAATTGATTTGAGCATAAGCTTTCGTGAGCTACATCCGATGAACTGAGCTGTAGCTTACGAAAGCTTATGCTCAAATCAATTTATCAGTCTCTAAGGTACCACAAGTACTCCTTTTCTTTTTACTGTGGTACCAGAATCCAGTGGTTTGCATGCAGAGTTTAAATCCTCAAATGACAGGAAGTTATTACCGTGATCCCAGCCCTGTTCTCTCTGAGTAACGTCTAAAATGGACACACAATCCCAGGGTTGAAGGGGCCAGTTGGGAGGCAAGTTTCATGAGAGTGGACAAGAGGTGTAGAAAGAGGATATAGGAAGAAATACACGGCCATAAGGACAGGGACTTAATCCACTCTTCCTTTCTGCCTTGGGCCACAAGAGTTTTGAAGTCTTTCTTCCACCAGCCCTTGTACCTTCTCTTTATTCTAGTCCCTGGTGTGTGTTTCAGGTTTACCTCCATCCCTGAAAGATGACTTTCTCCGGCCTGTGCAATCCAGAATGCGGGGTGGCCCGGCCCAGTCCAGTCAGTGGCAGCTACAACGTGCCGTGCGTTCGGCAGTGCCCTGACTCCGAAGTGCTGATCAGACCCTCACCGGTTGTCATGACCCTCCCGGGACCAATTCTCAGCACTTTCCCTCAGCACACTGGAGTGGGAGCCGTAGGAGCACCTGTGGTTGGAGCCAGTTTCGGGGGCTCATTCGGTTTGGGGGGATTGTACGGCTCTGGAGGCCAGTACGGAGGATTGTCTGGTTTAGGGGGATACGGTGGTTATGGGGGATTCGGCGGTTCCCTGGGCGGTTATGGTTCCGGGGGAATATGTGGTTCCGGGATATCTCGCCATAGGTACCTCAGTGGAAGCTGTAGGCCATGTTAAACCCAGCAGGAAGATCCGTGGATGAAGGAAGAACCAGGAATTGAACAGCAAGAAACAGATTCACCCCTGACCTTTTGGACATGGCTTTCAGAAGTGCTGTGCAAACTTGGCTCCAGTTGAGCTCAGTGGGAGCTTTGTGTGCTCAGCACCTTGGTCTGATAGCCCTGCTGCATTTCTAATGTTACGCTTTATGACTCTTTCTGCCAAGGCTTTGCCAGCCAAGTGCTGATTCTCGCTTTCACCTGTGGACTCATTCTGAATAACACGCAGGCTGTTTATACTAATTCCGCAGTTTAAACTAGTTTATACTAATTCCGCAGTTTAAAATAGGGGCCTTAAGACAGGCACCAGTTCCATTTATTATCATTTTAAGTCCCTTGAGCAAGGGAAAAAGTGACCTTGCTGTGAAGCACACCTAGACCCCATCTGTTCTATCCTTTCCATCAATAAGTATCCTTAGATTGTCGCTTTGACCTTTTCTGCGGCAGACCTTTATTGAGAAGTTAAGCAGTCCTCTACTTCTGTATTGCATAGTCTCACTTCCCACCGACTGAGGGAATAAAAGTCACTGAAAATGGTTGCGAAGGGGACATGTTTGTCCACCTCTGCAGCACCAACAACAAAAAAGCACATCTTGTGTGAAGAACGTCCCATTGAGGTGGGTTCTCTGTCACAGCCTTTCTTGAAAAACTGAAAATACGTTCTTTCTGCTCTCGTATTTTTCCTGTACCTGTATATTGCAAATGTCACTCGCATTAAAAATGCTGATGCATCATAATATCCGTTTTCTGGTTCTCCTTGTTCCTCCCTCCTTCTTTCAACATTGCCCTGGACACAATTCATCCCTGAAGAGCCAGCAGCATCAGACACTTCTCAAGAGGTGACTTTTTGAAGCCCTGGAGCGAAAGGAGAATTCAGCCTTTGAAGTAGTTTACAGCATTCTGTTGGGTTTCCGTACTGGGGTGGAGTTCCCCCTTGCCTTACCCTTTTTAACAGAGTTATGTTAATGCAACCTTGTGAGAGGTGTAAATTCAACCAGCTCTCCTCCTTGACTTGACCAACTTTATACTCACTTTGCAATGCTGGAGATGAGCTGACAAGATTTAGGGCAATGGGGCAAAAATCGTTCAGCTTCATATTGAAATTTTGGATTTCATTGCACCAAGAAAACTCAGTTCAAGTCATCTTCTTCTGACTCTCTGCCCGCATGTGTTCATCTACTGGCCAACAGAAACCCCCACTCCTTGGTGAAATGACAGGACCAAAAGTTGATTTCACAAGGATTTTGCAAACACAGCTGACTGCCTCACTTCTGCCCACCTCAGTTCTGCCCTGATAGAAAAAACGAAACTACACCAAAGTCATCTACAGGAGTCATGAAAGACAATGGAGGAAATAATTAAGGAATCAATTTCCAGACACCTAGAAGATAAGAAGCTGATAAGTAATAGCATGGATATATGAAAAACAAGATCTGTGAAAACAACCTAATCGATTTCTTTTACAGATTGAAAAGCCTTGGGGATAGTGGGCAAGCAGTAGAAGTGGTCTATTTTAATTTTTCGTAAGGCTTTTGTTACCCTCTTGCCTAACCTTCTCATAAACAAACTAGGAAAATACATCTTAGATGGGGCTAGGATAAAGTGGGTCCATAACTGGTTGAAGACCATTCCCAGAGAGTATTTAGCAGGGGTCCACACTCCAACTGGAAGGGCACATCAAGTTGCGTCCCACGGGGATCAGTTCTGGGTCCCATTCTCTTCAATATCTTCATCAATGATTTAGATCATAGCACGGAGAGTACACTTATAAAGTTTGCAGATGATACCTAGCTGGGAGGAGTCTCAAGGCTGTGGAGGATAGCAGTAGGCCCACCTCAACCCCCGAGGCTTCGGAGGACGTCCCTGGAGCATGCAACCCTGCTCCACTGGACACTCGCATATTTCACTGCTCAAGAAGGAACAGCCCAGCCCACCTTACCAGCTCCACCTGACATCAGGGCACCGCTTCACACACAGCCCTTAGACATGTTTAGAGTGAAAACAAGCAGAGTTAATTTAACAAAGAGAGTCCAATAGGAGCAATTAGGAATACTGGAAACCAATGGTTACATATCAGATAAAAGAAGTACTCACATTGTAAAACCTGGACGTATGTAACTCACACTCACCCAGGGTCCTTGCAGTGTTCTGCAGCCAGAACTCTCCTACAGACCGCCCAATTTCCTCAGCATGCCCCTCCCCAGAGCCTCCAATCAAATCCAAGGCTCCCCTAGCCTGCTTCCCATACGGGAGATCAAAGGGAGCAAAAGCCAGTAGATTCTTGGGGAATACTTCTGTCCGCACTGAGCAAATAATGAAGAAAAACGTCCCAATCAGTCTCATGCCAGAGGACATATGTTCTTATCATAGCTTTTAAAAGTTCCATTAAATCTTTCTGCAAACCCATTTGTTTCTGGGTTATAGGGAGCAGCATTTATATGCTTTGCTCCACATCATTCCCGTGGCTTTTGAAAGACTACAGACATGGAATTTGCACCACAGTCTGTCAAGATTTCTGTGAGAAAAACTAATATGTAAAAATGGCAAATAAAGCCGGAGCCACTGGAAAATGTATTCCAGAGCTTATTTAACCTGAGAGTTCCTTTTTCCCGAATATCATTGTTGCTAGGCAGATTTAGCACTCCTCATCCAGAAGCTTCTGGAATTGGGTGTGGTAGTTTTGAGTCTGCTCCATGTCAAGGTTCCTCCCCCACTCTGAACTCTAGGGTAGAGATGTGGAAATATAAAGGGAAGGGTAAACCCCTTCAAAATCCCTCCTGGCCAGAGGAAAAATCCTCTCACCTGTAAAGGGTTAAGAAGCTAAAGGTAACCTCGCTGGCACCTGACCAAAATGACCAATGAGGAGACAAGATACTTTCAAAAGCTGGGAGGAGAGAGAGAAACAAAGGGTCTGTGTCTGTCGGTACGCTTCTTTTGCCGCGGATAGACCAGGAATGGAGTCTTAGAACTTTTAGTAAGTAATCTAGCTAGGTATGCATTAGATTATGATTTCTTTAAATGGCGAGAAAAGAACTGTGCTGAATAGAATGACTATTTCTGTCTGTGTGTCTTTTTTGTAACTTAAGGTTTTGCCTAGAGGAATTCTCTATGTTTTGAATCTAATTACCCTGTAAGGTATCTACCATCCTGATTTTACAGAGGTGATTCCTTTCTTCTATTAAAAGTCTTCTTGTAAGAAAACAGAATGCTTTTTCATTGTTCTCAGATCCAAGGGTTTGGGTCTGTGGTCACCTATGCAAATTGGTGAGGATTTTTACCAAACCTTCCCCAGGAAGTGGGGTGCAAGGCTTGGGAGGATTTGGGGGGGGGGGAAAGACGTGTCCAAACTGCGTTTCCCAGTAAACCCAGTTAGAGTTTGGTGGTGGCAGTGGATATTCCAAGGACAAAGGATAAAATTAATTTGTACCTTGGGGAAGTTTTAACCTAAGCTGGTAAAAGTAAGCTTAAGAAGTTTTCATGCAGGTCCCCACATCTGTACCCTAGAGTTCAGAGTGGGGGAGGAACCTTGACATGAACCTGCATGAAAACCTCCTCAGCTTACTTTCACCAGCTTAGGTTAAAACTTCCCCAAGGTACAAATTAATTTTATGCTTGCCCCTGGATCCACTGCCACCACCAAATTTTAACTGGGTTTACTGGGAAACGTAGTTTGGACACGTCTTTCCCCCCAAAATCCTCCCAAGCCTTGCACCCCACTTCCTGGGGAAGGTTTGGTAAAAATCCTCACCAATTTGCATAGGTGACCACAGACCCAAACCCTTGGATCTGAGAACAATGAAAAAGCATTCTGTTTTCTTACAAGAAGATTTTTAATAGAAGTAAAGGAATCACCTCTGTAAAATCAGGATGGTAGATACCTTACAGGGTAATTAGATTCAAAACATAGAGAATCCCTCTCGGCAAAACCTTAAGTTACAAAAAAAGACACACAGACAGGAATAGTCATTCTATTCAGCACAGTACTTTTCTCAGCCATTTAAAGAAATCATAATCTAATACATACCTAGCTAGATTACTTACTAAAAGTTCTAAGACTCCATTCCGGTTCTAGCCCCGGCAAAAGCAGCATACAGACAGACACAGACCCTTTGTTTCTCTCCCTCCTCCCAGCTTTTGAAAGTATCTTGTCCCCTCATTGGTCATTTTGGTCAGGTGCCAGCGAGGTTACCTTTAGCTTCTTAACCCTTTACAGGTGAGAGGATTTTTCCTCTGGCCAGGAGGGATTTTAAAGGGGTTTACCCTTCCCTTTATATTTATGACAGGTTCCCTGTTGATGGGGTCAGAGTCCATGAGGGAAGTGGTGAGAGCAGCTGCTTTGTGCCTGTCCCTGGGCTCTGTGCAGACTGGGAGAAGCTGGGCCACAGAAGCAGGAAGCAGCCTGTTTGCCTGAACTCTGAAGTATTTTCTCGCATGTGAGTGATATTGTTACAACCCTCCAGCAGGGAAGCCTGGGGAATGTTAATTACAGGGGAAATTGGGAGGGAAGACTAATTTCTTTTCTTTTAATGGTGCACTTTGTATTTTTTTTATTTTAGCCAAACTGTTTTAAGTACATTGTCTCAACGAGTGTGAGTCACCAACTTTTCTGGTAACGTAATCGTGGGGAAGAGTCATTTACATGTTGCTCTTCTCAGTCAGAGAGTTGGGTTTTGAAAATCAATATACATCATGGGGTGGTTGGTTAACCAATTCTCTGACTGGCTAAGCGTGATTTCAGCAGAGGAGGAGGAAGAGTCTGCACAGATTCCAACTGAAGATTCCTGCAGGAAAGTGGAGGGAAGATGTTGCTTTTGACTCGGCAGACTGTCTAGATTTAGTGATCAGAGACTTTACCTGAGACTCCGGTAAACTCAAGCTTAGCTTTCAGTTCTGCTGTGACACTGGTAAGCCAAGTGCCAACTCTGGTAAGCCAAGTGCCAGTTGAGAAATGACAAACTCTCAGCTGGAAGCCAGGCCAATTCACTTCTTTGCAAGAATTAAGGAAACTGATGGTTGAATGGATAAGAATCTATTTGGTGTTGAAATGTCCTGACAACTAATGGGATGGTGCATGCATTGATTTCACCTATCTGTACCCAGTTAGAATGTAATAGCAAACATTTACATTGTGTATACCCCTGTAACTACATAACCCATCCAATGAGAAAGAAGCCTTGTGTCATGCAAATGAAGAAATTAAAGAGGAAGGTGTGAATACTTCTGCATTTGAAGGCAAGTGGCCGTTGAGTGTTTTCATCAAAGACCTGACATGCATTCTTCTCTCCCTGACATCAGAGAAAGAGCCCACAGAGGTTGTGACTCTGTCAGCTTCTTTTCTGTGAAAAGAAACTATAAGTATGGACACAAGGAAAAATGCTTCATCTCTGGACAGGTTGGATTCTGACAGGCAGAATAACCGAATGAGAAGAAGAGTTACTCTGGGTAGCCCTAAAAGACTTTTGGGAAACTGCCAGTTTCCCATATCTCCGCTACCTTTAGCAATTATAGACTGTGACTAACCTGTACATATATTTTTATCTGCTTTAACATCTCAATAACTCCCCTTCCTTTTTCTTAGCTAATAAACCTGAGTAAGAATTGACTGTAGAATTGACTCTCAGTGTCGTCTTTGGTGGGAGACCTGGGATGCAAATTGACCAGGGTGAGCGTGGGACTGGTTGTAACGTGAGTATTTTGTGATTTTTCCTGGAAGTCACCACCATTTATCACACAGTCCAGCTTGCCTGGCAGCCACGATAGATTGGAGTCTCTAAGGGGACTGTCTGTAACTCCATTATAAAACTACCGTAGTACTTTGGGAGTTCACACTTGGTACTGGGTTGGTGAAATCTAATTATAGAACATACCACTAGCTAGCGTCTCCGCCCTGCTTTTTGACACTCTGCCCTGAGGACACCACGAATGGTCATGAGTCTCTCCAGACAGCATCTCATGTGCATTCAATTTTTTTCCAAAGTGAAGTACTGTGCAGTTGTCTTTACCTTTCTCCTTTTCCCTCTCTTTAACAAGAGTCTCTTTGACAATACAGCTGTGAGCCCATGACCAGCAAGACAGCTAAAAGTAGTACCCGAAAGAAAACTCTGGCTGGTAGAAGTAATTGGTGTCTCAGCGATAGGGAAATCTGTATTAATGTAAACCATCCATGGACCCAGTTCTATTCATATATTACCAGCAGAGGTATGTTTAGGCAGGGGTTCTCACAACAACATTTTTGGTCACCTCAGAGTGCAACCACTCATTCTTAGAATCACAGAATATCAGGGTTGGAAGGGACCTCAGGAGGTCCTCTAGTCCAACCCCCTGCTCAAAGCAGGATCAATCCCCAACTAAATCATCCCAGCCAGGGCTTCGTCATGCCTGATCTTGCAAATTTCAAAGGAAGGGGATTCCACCACCTCCCTAGGTAACGCATTCCAGAGCTTCACCACCCTCCTAGTGAAAAAGTTTTTCCTAATATCCAACCTAAACCTCCCCCACTGCAACTTGAGACCATTACTCCTTGTTCTGTCATCTGCTACCACTGAGAACAGTCTAGATCCATTCTCTTGGGAACCCCCCTTCAGGTAGTTGAAGGCTGCTATCAAATCCCCCCTCACTCTTCTCTTCTGCAGACTAAACAAGACCAATTCCCTCCGCCTCACCTTATCAGTCATGTGCCCCAGCCCCCTCAGCATTTTTGTTGCTCTTCGCTGGACTTTCCAATTCCAATTTCTCCACATAATTTATATAGCGGGGGGGCCCAAACTGGACACAATACTGCAGATGTGGCCTCACCAGTGCGGAAGAGAGGGGAATGATCACTTCCCTCGATCTGCTGGCAATGCTCCTACTAACACAGCCCAATAGGCACTTAGCTTTCTTGGCAACAAGGGCACAATGTTGACTCATATCCAGCTTCTTGTCCACTGTAATCCCCAGGTCATTTTCTGCAGAACTGCTGCTTAGCCAGTCGGTCCCCAGCCTCTTGTGGTGCATGGGATTCTTCTGTCCTAAGTGCAGAAGTCTGCACTTGTCCTTCTTGAACCTCATCAGATTTCTTTTGTCCCAATCCTCCAATTTGTCTTGGTCACTCTCGACCCTATCCCTACCCTCCAGCATATCTACCTCTCCCCCAGCTTAGTGTCATTTGCAGACCTGCTGAGGGTGCAATCCTCCCATCATCCAGATCATTCATAAAGATGTTGAACAAAACCGGTCCCAAGACTGATCCCTGAGGCACTCTGCTTGATACTAGTTGCCAGCTAGACATCCAGACATTGATCAGTACCCGTAACATCTAGCCAGCTTTCTATCCACCTTATAGTCCATTCATCCAATCTATGACCGGTCTGTAGTTCCCCAGGTTCTCCTTCTTCCTCTTTTTAAAGATGGGCACTATATTTGCCTTTCTCCAGTCATCCAGGACCTCCCCCGATCGCTGTGACTTTTCAAAGATAATGGCCAATGGCTCTGCAATCACATCCACCAACTCCCTCAGCATCCTCAGACGTTTAGATCTGGACCCATGGACTTGTGCATGGCCAGCTTTTCTAAATAATCCTTAACCTGTTCTTTTACCACTGAGGGCTGCTCACCTCCTCCCCACGCTGTGCTGCCCAGGACAGCAGTTTGGGAGCTGACCTTGTCTGGGACGACCAAGGCAAAAAAAGCATCGAGTACTTCAGTTTTTTCCACATCATCTCTCACTTGGTTGCCTCCCTCATTCATGAAGGCTCCCACACTTTCCCTGACCTTCTCCTTTTTGACAGGTTTCAGAGTAACAGCCGTATTAGTCTGTATTCGCAAAAAGAAAAGGAGTACTTGTGGCACCTTAGAGACTAACCAATTTATTTGAGCATGAGCTGTAGCTCATGAAAGCTCATGCTCAAATAAATCGGTTAGTCTCTAAGGTGCCACAAGTACTCCTTTTCTTCTCGTTTTTGCTACCTACAGAAACCATCTTGTTACCCTACACATCCCTTCACAACTCCAGTCGTGTTTTGCCCTTCCTGATTACACCCCTGGATGCTCTAGCAATATTTTTAGACTCCTCCCTACTCATCTGTCCAAGTTTCCATTTCTTGTAAGATTCCTTTTTGTGTTTAAGCTCACTGAAGATTTCTCTGTTTAGCCAAGTTGGTCACCTGCCATATTTGCTAATCTTTCTGCACTTCGGGGTGGTTTGTTCCTGCACCCTCAATAAGGCTTCTTTCAAATAAATGTCATCGGACCTGGGGGTTGGAAGGCACTGCAAGGCTCATCTGGTCGAACCCCCTGCCAAGATGCAGGACACCTCTTATCAGCTGTCACAACATAGCTTCCGCCATACTGCTATAATCCTTCACCTTGAAAGGGGCATAATTGCAATTCGCTTGGCAGGATTCAGCAGGAGAAATGATCAGGTAGAAGCCAACCAGAATATTGTACCAGGGAGCAAACAAAAATCCACACTCTTCTTAGAAACCTAAAATCACAATGCAAAAGGCAAACCCCAGAAATCTTACAACCTAGCCCCGCCAAATGCCTGTGTCCATCATAAAAAGGCTAGAGAAAGGGTGGCTTCTGCTTATACAGAGTCAGATGCTCTGCTGGTAATTTCATTGCTCGATAAACCACCTCAGCAGTAAATTCATTCTTTGTTTACTCTTGAGTCCCGTTTGTTCTCTGATGTGTCATTGAGAGAGGTGGCTGCTATTCTAGCCAGAGTCTCACTGGGGGGCGATGGAAAACCAACCACCACTATTAGTTTTTTATAATCAGAAAAGCAATTTTATGTCTTTCTGAATATGTTTCATGCCATAAAGTCACTGCACTATCCATATTTCTATTATGACTATTCTGAGCCCATTGATTTTTTCAGTACCTATGAATGAGTTTACTTAAAGGTTATACAGGAGGACACTATGGGGATGTTAGAGGTTAAGGTGGCACCTCAAAGAATAAGACAGTAGTTTTTATTGTCTATGTACTGTACCAATACACAAAAATAAATACATTATCAGTAAGGCTAAGATTATGTCCCAGAGACCACGGAATCTGTGACTTCCACAGACCTCTGTGACACTTTCCACTTCAGCCCAAAGGTGGCAGGGCCGGAGTTCTCAGCTGCCGTGGGTAGCAAGGGGACCTCGCAGCTCCCAGTTTTGGGACCCGTAACTTCTACCGTGGCCAGCAGGGGACCCTCCAAGAATCTACTGGCTTTGCCCCCTTTGATCTCCTGTATGGGAAGCAGGCTAGGGGAGCCTTGGATTTGATTGGAGGCTCTGGGGAGGGCCGTGCTGAGGAAAGAGGGTGGCCTGTAGGAAAGTCCATCACCTGATTTAAGGAGAATTTACAGGTAATAAGGAATGGAGAGTGACAGACCCTTGGAAAAAGGCAGGGAACTCAGCACGTCTGGTGTGATGGGTGTACTGGAGAAAGGTTGTTGGACACGGCTGATTTGGCGTTAGTGCTGACCCCAGTGAGGGAAAACAAAAGGAAGGATTATAGAAAGGACCGTTTGAGGGGATTGAAGGGGTGAATACCGTCACACATGACGTAAGGAAGCCCAGCAGCAGAGGAACGGTGCAAACCATGCATATGAATAGATTAAAACTAATTCTGAAAGGGAGAGGGCAGTCAATTTAATTTGTTGTGCTGGTGAAGAAACCTTGGATTTGGTCAGGGAGAGCAGGGCAGAGAATCCCCTAGAAAGCACTGAGTTGAGGGCGGGTTAAAATCCACGCCGAAAGCAGGAAACGCTGGCCCTTTCAAAGCACCGCCAAGAGGTATTTTCCTCGCCAGGTTGAACTGCCAAGATTACACCCTCCATGCAAAGCTACAGGGGAAAAAAGGTACCAGAGGGATGCCCTGGAGCACAGCGCTGCAGGACTATGATATGGAAATTGTCCATATTAAAGGCAAAGAGAATGTGGTGGCAGATGCAGTGTCCGGGCAGGAGGGTTCCAAGCTGACGCATACGGATTAGCCAGTGGAAGAATCCACAGAGTCAGAGTAAAGGGTGAGGTGCGAGCCAGGACCCAGAGGAGGCACAGAGTTGCCGGCGTTTTACAGACGCTTGGTCGGACGCTTACAGGTTAAGTTTACAAAGGGTGGCATGGGAGGGCTCTCCCCAGAGCCCAGAGCCTGCTGGCCATCACAATCGTTGAAAAGCATTTGGACAGATTTTGTTTAATTGTCTGATAATTACACAGATAATGATGTATCTGTACTGGAAGACATGTGCTTAAGGTCTGGGAATTAAGGCAGGTCGTTCAATGGGATGAACTTGCTCCTGTCAGTCAGGAGGGAAGAGAACTGCCTCTGTCGCTCTCAAGCTGGTTTTGTGTGTATTGGGTACTGTCCGCTTCACAAAGGAGTCCTGTCCGTAGATGGAGCCGGTTGAGTTTACACCTCTCACTAGGTTGAGTTAACATTACTTTGTTAAAACAGGTAAGACAAGGGGTAACTCCACTCCAGTACGGAAACCCAACAGAATGCTGTAAACTACTTCAAAGGCTGAATTCTCCTATCGCTCCAGGTCTTCAAAAAGTCACCTCTGGAGAAGGGCCTGATGCTGCTAGCTCTTCAGGGATGAATTGTGTCTAGGGTATTGTTTAAAGAAGGAGGGAGGAACAAGGAGAACCAGAAGACGGATATTATGATGCTTTAGCGTTTTTAATGCGAGTGACATTTGCAATACACAGGTACAGGAAAAATACAAGAGCAGAAAGAACGTAATTTCAGTTTTTCAAGAAAGGCTGCAACCGATCACCCACCTCAATGGGACGTTCTTCACACAAGATGTGCTTTTTTGTTCTTGCAGCTGCAGAGGTGGACAAACAAGTCCCCTTTCCAACCAATTTCAATTACTTTTATTCACTCAGTCAGTGGGAAGTGAGACAATGCAATACAGAAGGAGAGGACTGCTCAACTTCTCAATTATATGTCTGCCTCAGAGAAGGTTCAAGTGAGAGGCTAAAGATACGTACTGATGGAAAGGATAGAACAGACGGGGTCTAATTCTCCTTCACAGCAAGGTCTCTTTTTCCCTTGCTCAAGGGACTTCAAATGATAATAAATGTAACTGATGCCTATTTTAAGGCCCCTATTTTTCTTAAACTGCGGAATTAGTGTAAACAGCCTGTGTGTTATTCAGAATGAGTCCACAGGTGAAAGCGAGAATCAGCACTTGTCTGGCAAAGCCTTGGCAGAAAGAGTCATAAAGCATAACATTAGAAATGCAGCAGGGCTATCAGACCATGGTGCTGAGCACACACAGCTCCCACTGAGCTCAACTGGAGCCAAGTTTGCACAGCATTCTGAAAGCCATGCCCAAAAGGTCAGGGGTGAATCTGTTTCTTGCTGTTCAATTCCTGGTTCTTCCTTCATCCACGGATCTTCCTGCTGGATTTAGCATGGCCCACAGCTTCCACTGAGGTACCTATGGCGAGATATCCCGGAACCACATATTCCCCTGGAACCATAACCACCCAGGGAACCGCCGAATCCCCCATAACCACCATATCCCCCTAAACCAGACAATCCTCCATAATGGCCTCCAGAGCCGTACAATCCCCCCAAACCGAATGAGCCCCCGAAACCGGCTCCGACCACAGGTGCTCCTATGGCTCCCACTCCAGTGTGCTGAGGGAAAGTGCTGAGAATTGGTCCCGGGAGGGTCACGACAACCGGTGAGGGTCTGATCAGCACTTCGGAGTCAGGGCACTGCCGAACGCACGGCACGTTGTAGCTGCCACTGACTGGACTAGGCCGGGCCACCCCGCATTCTGGATTGCACAGGCTGGAGAAACTCATCTTTCAGGGATGGAGGTAAACCTGAAAGACACACCAGGGACTAGAGTAAAAAGAAGGTACAAGGGCTGGTGGAAGAAAGGCTTTGAAGCTCTTGTGGCCCATGAGAGAAAGGAAGAGTGGACTAAGTCCTTGTCTTCATGGCCATGTATTTCTTCCTATATCCTCTTTCTACACCTCTTGTTCACTCTCATGAAACTTCCCTCCCAATTGGCCCCTTCAACTCCTCTCAATGGCGTTGTCTGAAAAACACTGACTAGAAGAAGGCTTACGATTTCTATGCTGGGCCCCTGGGATTCTGTGTCCATTTTAGACATTACTCAAAGAGAACAGGGCTGGGATCACGGTAATCGCTTCCTGTCGTTTGAGGATTTAACTTCTGCATGCAAACCACTGAATTCTGGTACCACAGTAAAAAGAAAAGGAGTACTTGTGGTACCTTAGAGACTGACAAATTGATTTGAGCATAAGCTTTCATAAGCTACAGCTCACTTCATCGGATGTAGCTCACGAAAGCTTATGCTCAAATCAATTGGTTAGTCTCTAAGGTGCCACAAGTCCTCCGTTTCTTTTTGCGAATACAGACTAACACGGCTGCTACTCTGAAACCTGGTATCACAGTGTAGATCTCTGATTTCCCAAAGCTCGTGAGTCAACAATACTTGCTGATGAATAAAGAGAAAACTTTAGTTTTCTCCAAACAAATCACGAAGGATAAGCTCCTCAGCTGGGCTTTAGGTCCACTGACTTTCATGGAGCGACACTAAATTACATCATCTGAGGAGGAGCACTTTCAATGGGAATTTCTCCTGAGAAGAACTCAAGAATTGCTACACTGGATCTCTCCACTTGTCAGATGAATCCGATTCTCCTGTTTCCAAGAGAGAGGAGTAACAGCTGCTTGAGAAGAAAGTAAAAGACCACTGAATTGGTCCTTTCTGGACTAACCTGGGAAAGTTGCTTCCTAATCCACCAAAGTGAAAAATGGCAAAATGACTTTCTAATGTTACATCTCTAGAGTTCAAATCGATTGAGTTGAATTGGACTTACCCAGTTCACTGAGGAGATGAAGTCCGCAGAAGAGTTTAAAAAATCCCTGAATGGTGAGTGCTTTTATACAGTTCCTAGGACTGCCTGGAGGATCTGCGATGCCATTTGTGGAGGCGGTTCTAATTAGTTACCAAACAAACTTAATATCCATGCAAAATCCTCCTTGGATGCAGCTGTTTGCCTCTGGGATTTTAATTATTAGGTTATTCTGAGCCTGAGAGGGCGTGACATGCACATTGCACTCTTCATCTTTCTTTCATCTTCAAATAGTACGGGTCAACTGCGTTCCTCATGCCATTCCATTTACTTCAGTGGTGCTACAATGAGAATGAATGTCCGGGTGACTCTGAGCGGCATCTGTATCAGAAGTGGCAGATTTCAGAGGGGTAGCCGTGTTAGTCTGCATCAGCAAAACAATGAGGAGTCCTTGTGGCACCTTAGAGACTAATATGTCTCTAAGGTGTCGTCTCTAAGTTGCCACAAGTAGCACAAGTGGGTGTCATGAAAGGAATCCAGTTTGTTCCTTTCAATCCATGCTGGTCGTGGTTAGGGACATCGGGCAGTTCATTCTCACCCTGTCAGAAAGGAGGGAGCCATTTTTCTGCATTCTCACCACCCGCATTCCCAATGGGTCAGACCCAATTCCCTTTGAAATTCATGGGAAACTTTCCATTGCCTCCAGCAGTGTTTTTTGTCAGGACCTTACATCTGAAATTCACCCTTTGGTTGGGGGATTGTATGATGCAATGAACAACTGTAGTCCAATATTAAACGTTCAAACATGGGCCTTTGTGATGGCCATCTGCCCAGGGGTGAATCTTACCCTCTGGTGAGTCAAGCTTCACCTAACATTGAACCTGTACTTGGGTCACCAATGCCCTCTCAAAGTGCTGCCTAGATCTGGTTTGCTGATGGGTCAAGGGGAGGGATGGCGGAAAGAGGAAGGAAGCAGTGCTCTTTTATCTCAGGATCTCTCCATCCAGGAGCAGCCAAGAAAAGGACGTCGTGTGAGACAGCACTGCTGACGGAGCCCAGCAATGAGCGGAGGAGAGAGGAAAATCACACATTCTTGAGGAAGGAGGAGATGGTTGTGGGATGGGATTTGACATTAACTTTGACCAGCCATAGGGCACGCTGCACAAAACATTCTTGCCAGAACCAGCATGCTGTGTAAAGTGTAACAGATTTCTGCATGGGTGGGTTCCATAGCCGGGGAATGAGGCGGAGGAATCCCCTGTTTTCCCTATTTTTTCACAGTTCTTTTTAGTAAAAGTCAGAGACAGGTCACTGGCTTCCATGACTCTTTGTTCATTGCCCTTGATCCTTGACCTCTCCCTGAGTTTTACTAAAATTAACCATGACCAAATCTTAACCTTAATTATCCTTAGTCTAGAATATCCTAACTCAAATCATCTGAAAAAAAATTAAAACAGTAGGAGGCACAAATATGCTTGCTCAGCCAGAGCCCTAAAATGCCCAGTTCTCGCTCTGGCCACAGGCTGAATTTTAAAGTTGTTTCCTTTTACACTGTGTTACCAGACAAGGCTAGTAACATGTATCTTGTTCCAAGATGTTTGCATCCTTGGATCGAAGCATCAAGAATAAAGAGCTGGCTAATGTTGTGATTAATGGGAAATAATGAGAGAAACAAGAAAGGGATGCAGATAAAGAGAGCGATGCGAGTGAAGAGTCCTAGAAATGGGCCACCAGGTTTGAATGGCAGCAGGAGAGAATGATTCTTTGCTGCCTGGCCCCTGGCAAAGCGGGAGTGAGGACGCCACCTGGTGTGAGTGAGCAGAGGACCCCGATTTGCTCGGGTGACAGGCATTAGGCCTCACGCCTTCGGGTGTGTCAAGCCCCCACAGGGAAGCTAACACCCTCCGAGCTGGGGTGTCACTGTCTCCCGGATCTCACTCCAGGAGGAGCCATTGCAGCCTATTTGCTCCCCTCTTGCTACAGGCCTGTAAATGGCTCAGCTCTGAGGGGAAGAGATGCTCAGGACCAGCCTGGAGGCTAACTGGAAGCTCCAACTGGCCAAAGAAGGAGCCAAGGCTCAGAACTCTCAACCCCCAGCAAGGGGCAGGACAGGACACATTCTGGATACCAGCTTCCCCCCACAGCTCTCTCCCTCCAAGCCTCCAGAGATACCAGGCCCATGAACCCGATGGCCTGTCAGAATATGGAGCTAAGGCAAGGGACTTGCTAGGCCATCGGGGCTCCCTGGGAGACTTGCCCCACTGGAGTTGGCTAATCCAGACCAGGACTGAGGAGGGTGGGGGTGGGGGACACCGTGTATGCGAGGACTGCCAGGCACCTGGATGCTAGGCAAAAGATTTGAGCTCCAGCATGGGCCCTTTAACCAGCATCAAACCCACACCACCAAGAGGACGTACAGATCAAAGCAAGAGCTGTCGTCACATTGTTGACAGTAGTAGATGTCTCCCAACCCTAACAGTAAAACCCAAGCGTTTATAACTTAGGACGGAAGAACCCAATGTACAGCTACAGACTAGGGACCGAATGGTTAGGCAGCAGTTCTGCGGAAATTGACCGAGGGGTGACAGTGGACGAGAAGCTGGATATGAGTCAGCAGTGTGCCCTTGTTGCCAAGAAGGCCAATGGCATTTGGGATGTATAAGTAGGGGCATAGCGAGCAGATCGAGGGACGTGATCGTCCCCCTCTATTCGACATTGGTGAGGCCTCATCTGGAGTACTGTGTCCAGTTTTGGGCCCCACACTACAAGAAGGATGTGGATAAATTGGAGAGAGTCCAGCGAAGGGCAACAAAAATGATTAGGGGTCTGGAACACATGACTTATGAGGAGAGGCTGAGGGAACTGGGATTGTTTAGTCTGCACAAAAGAAGAATGAGGGGGGATTTGATAGCTGCTTTCAACTACCTCAGAGGTAGTTCCAGAGAGGATGGTTCTAGACTGTTCTCAGTGGTGGAAGAGGACAGGACAAGGAGTAACGGTCTCAAGTTGCAGTGTGGGAGGTTCAGGTTGGATATTAGGAAAAACTTTTTCACTAGGAGGGTGGTGAAACACTGGAATGCGTTGCCTAGGGAGGTGGTGGAATCTCCTTCCTTAGACGTTTTTAAGGTCAGGCTTGACAAAGCCCTGGCTGGGATGATTTAATTGGGTATGGGTCCTGCTTTTGAGCAGGGGGTTGGACTAGATGACCTCCTGAGGTCCCTTCCAACCCTGATATTCTATGGTTCTATGATTCTATGATCCACTTTCACTGTCCTTATTCATGAGAATGATACTTCTCCATACGAATTAGAAGTCTGTCCATTTCTATCATTTCCATGACTGTGGTGTAAGGGACTGCGGAAGACTTTGTTACGGCCTAGCTAGGGAACTTCCGCTTTCTCGAGGCCGCCCGGTCACTGTAGGACATGGAGACCCAACTGTAACCGTTTTTTGGCCGGTTTTGTCTGCCTTGCATGGCCAGTTGCCAGGTAGCGGAAAGCCCCCTTAGGAAAGTACCTAATTTTATATTCATGAGCTGTTTCTGTGTACTGCTTATTATGGCTCACTGGTTGCCCCTTCGTCGGACTCCGTCCTAGGCAAAGCTCCGGTGTGCTGGGTTCTCCGCCTCCGTGACAGCAACGTTTGGAAGTCCCCGTTGCGGGTGTGTCACTAATCTTCAATAAAGCCAATAACTCGCTGCTTAGCTGCGTGTGGGTCTCCTTTTCCAGAGTACCTCTGATGGACTGCGGTGCTTCGATTACCTTGGCCGAGAACATTTGGTAGCATTGGAAATCTCAATATATAATTCCAGCCTCAAAAACTAGCTTTAAGACATCGCACCCGTTGGGCTGAAGTCACCAGGTGCACTGAGTGAGCTACTTTCTCTTTCTTTGGAATCACATCTCTCTAATGGGTCAGAGTAACCCATGGTAATGAATTCCTTCAGGTTTGTGAAACAAGGCACAGGGTAGCTTATTTCTCTAACATTGCCTTCTTTATACATGAGGATAATAATGATCTAAAGGAAGTATAAGTGTGTACATTTCAAGCTTGTTCATGTGTGGTGTAGTAATACAAATCTCTTTCTTGAATTAGAATGGGTAAAATTTTGAGAAAAGAGAATTTAATTCTGCTCAAGTGGAAATACCCACCAAGGAGCCAACACCTTCAAAGAAAGGGAGTTAAAGTGCATGGCAAGACTCTAGATGGCTGATCGTTGTTCACACTGAGATGAGAAGATCTTTATCCCCAAAGTTCCCCCCAAAAAACATCAAAACAAAATAAAAAATATCCAGTATGAGCCTCTCCAAGAGTTACTCTCAGGTTAGTAATGTCTTTGGAAGCCATGAATAGTAAGAATCCAGTAGGGTTCAAGAGATAGAGGTTAGTGTTTGGCATGAGTAGTCCCAGCTATTGGGGTTCATTTCTGACTCTGCCAATCACACCCTGTCTGACTGTCACCTGAATGTGCCTCCATTTCCCCCCATGGCAAACAGGTAGAATTGTAACATGCAGGGTGGATTGTCTGAAGCTTCCTCTGATCTAAGCATTTCAAAGCACTTCACAAAACACACCTCATGTTTTATATGGCCAAAGAGGTGTATTATTAGAATCGTAGTAACTTTTTACTAGGCTTAGATGTTCCAATATTGAAGATTGGCTTCACTTTAAAAATGCATGTCAAGTCTCAGATGTCACTCAAGTCCTCAGTTTATGAGTCCTGGCCTCTGAAATTGGGGCTCTTTGATTTTCATTCAATGAACCTTTGCATTTCCCTTTTGTACATATTTTCAAGTTGACGGGTAGATGCTGAACCAGTGTAAAGGAGGACAGTTCCATCAACTTGAGATTGAAGGAAGGCACTTTAGCCAACCTGGGTTAGAGAAAACCTTTCTGCACCTCTACCCACAGCTGCTGATATCGAATATACAGTGTAATCAATGGGAACCGTCAGCCATTGCAGCTCCTTCCAATGAGTATGCAAGAGAACTGGGTCTTGTGAGAGACTTCAGCTAATTAAGAAAAGAAAAAAGCACAAGACAGACAGAGTTAAAGAGAACTTCTTTTATGGCCATATTGCTGTGGGATTAATTGCAAGTCTGACCAATCTAGGGCATTCTGCAAGCCTCTTCTCCAACAAAAAGAAAAGGAGTACTTGTGGCACCTTAGAGACTAACCAATTTATTTGAGCATAAGCTTTCGTGAGCTACAGCTCACTTCATCGGATGCATTCTGTGGAAAGTGTAGAAGATCTTTTTATACACACAAAGCATGAAAAAATACCTCCCCCCACCCCACTCTCCTGCTGGTAAGAGCTTATCTAAAGTGATCACTCTCCTTACAATGTGTATGATAATCAAGTTGGGCCATTTCCAGCACAAATCCAGGTTTTCTCCCCCCCTCCCCCACAGATATGATCATCTTTTTATATGTTTGTATCGCCTTTGTATTATGAGTTATGGATACGTATGTATGTCTCTATTTCAAACTTGTGCTAATTTTCTGGGTGACACTCCCAGACAGTTTGGCATCAGCACTGCCTAGCCTGCTGGATGGCCATGTGCTCGGCAGCTTGTGTTTGAAACAAAGGAAGCACAGGCCGCATAGCAAAAGATTATAATAGGTAGCTGCATCTTCTCCATTTTGTCCTCAATCCATGCAGCCTCCTCAGGGGCTCTGGGCAGTGCCTCTGGGTACATGTGGGGCCAGTGTGCACAGCACCAGAGGCAGCTCTTGTCAGTGGAGGTGGCTGCGACCTTTGGTCATTGGGTGTTCTCCTAGTCATCTGCCCTGCTGGCCCCTGGCTGCGGAACGGGGAGCCTGGGACTCTGCAGGTGATCAGTTGGTTCCTGGGGCGGGCTCTCGCTGAAGAGCTGGAGGAGGAAGGGACAGAGAGACAGTTTTGTCGGAGCAGCCATCAGGAAGAGTGCTGGTGCAAGGGCTGGAGGAACCAAGCAGGGGCCGAGCTCTTCTCGACGTGCTGCTCACAAACCGGGAAGAATTAGTGGGGGAAGCAAAAGTGGATGGGAACCCGGGAGGCAGTGACCATGAGATGGTCGAGTTCAGGATCCTGAAACAAGGAAGAAAGGAGAGCAGCAGAATTCAGACCCTGAACTTCAGAAAAACAGACTTTGACTCCCTCAGGGAACTGATGGGCAGGATCCCCTGGGAGAATAACGTGAGGGGGAAAGGAGTCCAGGAGAGCTGGCTGTATTTTCAAGACTCCTTACTGAGGTTACAAGGACAAAGTGTTGATCCTGCTTTGAGCAGGGGGTTGGACGAGATGACCTCCTGAGGTCTTTTCCAACCCTAATCTTCTATAATTCGATGACTCTATGATTCTGGAGAGGCCAGGCCCCTCCCACCAAAGTGTGGAGACAGAAGAAGGTACCTGGCTGGGGTGATTGTGAAATGGGATCGTGCTGTGCTTCAGTGTGTGCCAATGCCTTGGTCACGGTGGCGAGATGGGCACAGAGAAGGGTGTGCGGAACAGACTGGCTGGGTCACAGCCCTAAATGCGACAAGCACAGGTCACAATGGAAATGCATCTTTGCCAGTGGATACCCCACCAGCAGCCCCAATGCAGCTCTGCACCCACTGGTCTCTTCACCTGGACAGTCAATGGCCTGTATTTTTAGCTGACTTGGCACAAGTGAAAATTGTCCCGAGCCCAAAATTAGAGGCCTTTGAAAAGAGAAGCCCAGGTGTGGCCAGCATCGTGGGCCAGGCCGTGCTGCAGGTGTCGGCTCCCAGGCGTGTGAGTGTACCTTGCTGGCCAGGTAATGGAGCGTGATCGCAGTGAGTCGCAGGGAGGCTCCTTACCCTGTTCTCTGGAACAAGGATTGAATCAGGCTGGGGCAGGAAGAAGGAAGGGCAGGGCCCAGTCACAGGATCACACAGCTAAAGGAGGGAGCTGGGTGTGTTTTACCCCTGCTGAGTTCTGACCAAAACACTCCCTGTGACAGGCTTTGCCCTCAGGCACCCTCTAGCAGCCCCTCACCCCTGAGCTCAACCCTGCCTCCTCCCTCATCCTCCTTGGCCCCCTTCTGTCCCTGCCTCCAGAAGTGTGATCCCCATGCCCCCATGCAGTCAGTTACCACCCCCAGCTCAGACCCTGCCCATTCCCACCAATTTGTCCCCATTAACCATTTTAATTGCCAGCCAGCACTGCAGCGTCAGCAGGTGTTACTGAGAAATGAGCACGCTCACTAGGAGCCAAGCAGCGCTCAGCACCCGGCCTGCCCGCCGCCCCGTTAGCATCCTAGTGCCAGGGAGCCTGCAAATGCTTGGGGCCCTGGGCCTGCGATCCTGTAGGCACAGGGGCTTGGAGCCCCCTGGCTCCATCCCGAGGCTGTTGGGTCTGATGTGGTGGCGGGGGACAATACACTTGCCCCATTTCTGCACCCCAGTAGCTCTACGCCCTCGGCGGCTGACCCATTCGCCCCTCCCTAGTTACCGCCCTGCCTGTGGTAGGGTTGTATTTCTGTTCCTGCAACCGATCCCGGGTGACCTTCTTCTTAACGTGTCTCTGTTTCTAGGCCGATCAAACAGAGAGAGTCAGGGTGTGAAGGCTGGAAGTTCTTCAGCGACCTCAGGACTCCAGAGTTCAAAGCCCCTCACAAACACTCGCTGGTGTTTCACACACGCAAAGGGTTCTAGTCTTAGAATATTAATAAATGGTTGTTGGGATTAGACACCTCTGCACTGAGTAACACAGTCACTTTAAACAAAATGGAGGCCAAGCTCTCATGGCGTTCTGTTAATGACGTCATAACTGAAAGCCACAGAGTCTGGGGCTGTTTCATTTTCATTCAAATGTAGTTTTGCATTTGGTATTTTTAAAACATTTTAATTGAAAAATGAAGGTGCCCCCTTGGTATCAATCAGCACAGTTGCTTCAATTCCACCGAGTTTCAGGGCCTCATCATCAAAGGAAGACTCCTCCGCCTCGTTCCCCGGCTATGGAACCCACCCATGCAGAAATCTGTTACACTTTACACAGCATGCTGGTTCTGGCAGGAATGTTTTGTGTAGCATGCCCTATGGCTGGTCAAAGTTAATGTCAAATCCCATCCCACAACCATCTCCTCCTTCCTCAAGAATGTGTGATTTTCCTCTCTCCTCCGTTCATTGCGGGGCTCCGTCAGCTGTGCTGTTTCACAAGACGTCGTTTTCTTGGCTGCTCCTGGATGGAGAGATCCTGAGATAAAAGAGCACTGCTTCCTTCCTCTTTCCGCCATCCCTCCCCTTGACCCATCAGCAAACCAGATCTAGGCAGCCCTTTGACAGGGCATTGGTGACCCAAGTACAGGTTCAATGTTAGGTGAAGCTTGACTCACCAGAGGGTAAGATTCACCCCTGGGCAGACGGCCATCACAAGGCCCATGTTTGAACGTTTAATATTGGACTACAGTTGTTCATTGGCATCATACAATCCACCAACCAAAGGTGAATTTCAGATGTAAGGTCCTGACAAGAAACACGCTGGAGGCAATGGAAAGTTTCCCATGAATTTCGAAGGGAATTGGGTCTGACCCATTGGGAATGCAGGTGGTGAGAATGCAGAAAAATGGCTCCCTCCTTTCTGACAGGGTGAGAATGAACTGCCCGATGTCCCTAACCACGACCAGCATGGATTGAAAGGAACAAACTGGATTCCTTTCTTGACACCCACTTGTGCTACTTGTGGCAACTTAGAGATGACACCTTAGAGACAAATTAGTCTCTAAGGTGCCACAAGGACTCCTCGTTGTTTTCCTGATGCAGATTAACACGGCTACCCCTCTGAAATCTTCACTTCGGATACAGATGCTGCTCAGAGTCACCTTGAGATTCATTCTCGTTGTTGCACCATTGAAGTCAATGGAATGGCACGAGGAACACAGTTGACCCGTACCATTTGAAGATGAAAGAAAGATGAAGAGTGCAATCTGCATGTCACGCCCTCTCAGGCTCAGAATAACCTAATAATCACAATCCCAGAGGAAAACAGCTGCATTCCAAGGAGGATTTTGCAAGGCAATGAAGCTTGTTTGGAAACTAATTAGAACCGCCTCCACAAATGGCATCGCAGATCCTCCAGGCAGTCCTAGGAACTGTATAAAGGCACTCACCACTCAGGGATTTTCTAAAATCTTCTGCGGATTTCATCTCCTCAGTGAACTGGGTAAGTCCAATTCAACTCAATTGATTTGAACTCTAGAGATGTAACTTTAGAAAGTCATTTAGCCATTTTTCACTTTGGTGGATTAGGAAGCAACTTTCCCAGGTTAGTCCAGAAAGGACCAATTCAGTGGTCTTTTACTTTCTTCTCAAGCAGCTATTACTCCTCTCTCTTGGAGACAGGAGAATGGATTAAGCTGACAAGTGGTGAGATCCAGTGTAGCAATTCCTGAGTTCTTCTCAGGAGAAATTCCCACTGAAGGTGCTTCTCCTCAGATGATATAATTTAGTGTCGCTCCTTGAAAGTCAGTGGACCTGAAGACCAGCTGAGGAGCTTGTCCCTCGTGATTTGTTTGGAGAAAAGTAAAGTTTTCTTTTTATTCATCAGCAAGTATTATTGACTCACAAGCTTTGGGAAATCAGAGATCTACACTGTGATACCAGGTTTCAGAGTAGCAGCCGTGTTAGTCTGTATTTGCAAAAAGAAACGGAGTACTTGTGGCACCTTAGAGACTAACCAATTGATTTGAGCATAAGCTTTCGTGAGCTACATCCGATGAAGTGAGCTGTAGCTTACAAAAGCTTATGCTCAAAACAAATTGTCAGTCTCTAAGGTACCACAAGTACTCCTTTTCTTTTTACTGTGGTACCAGAATTCAGTGGTTTGCATGCAGAAGTTAAATCCTCAAACGACAGGAAGCGATTACCGTGATCCCAGCCCTGTTCTCTTTGAGTAATGTCTAAAATGGACACAGAATCCCAGGGGCCCAGCATAGAAATCGTAAGCCTTCTTCTAGTCAGTGTTTTTCAGACAACGCCATTGAGAGGAGTTGAAGGGGCCAATTGGGAGGGAAGTTTCATGAGAGTGGAGAAGAGGTGTAGAAAGAGGATATAGGAAGAAATACATGGCCATGAAGACAAGGACTTAGTCCACTCTTCCTTTCTCTCATGGGCTACAAGAGCTTCAAAGCCTTTCTTCCACCACCCCTTGTACCTTCTCTTTACTCTAGTCCCTGGTGTGTCTTTCAGGTTTACCTCCTTCCCAGAAAGATGAATTTCTCCAGCTTGTGCAATCCAGAATGCGGGGTGGCCCGGCCCAGTCCAGTCAGTGGCAGCTACAACGTGCCGTGCGTTCGGCAGTGCCCTGACTCCGAAGTGCTGATCAGACCCTCACCGGTTGTCGTGACCCTCCCGGGACCGATTCTCAGCACTTTCCCTCAGCACACTGGAGTGGGAGCCATAGGAGCACCTGTGGTCGGAGCCGGTTTCGGGGGCTCATTCGGTTTGGGGGGATTGTACGGCTCTGGAGGCCAGTACGGAGGATTGTCTGGTTTAGGGGGACACGGTGGTTATGGGGGATTCGGCAGTTCCCTGGGCGGTTATGGTTCCGGGGGAATATGTGGTTCCGGGATATCTCGGCATAGGTACCTCAGTGGAAGCTGTGGGCCATGCTAAATCCAGCAGGAAGATCCGTGGATGAAGGAAGAACCAGGAATTGAACAGCAAGAAACAGATTCACCCCTGACCTTTTGGGCATGGCTTTCAGAAGTGCTGTGCAAACTTGGCTCCAGTTGAGCTCAGTGGGAGCTGTGTGTGCTCAGCACCATGGTCTGATAGCCCTGCTGCTTTTCTAATGTTACGCTTTATAACTCTTTCTGCCAAGGCTTTGCCAGACAAGTGCTGATTCTCGCTTTCACCTGTAGACTCATTCTGAATAACACATAGGCAGTTTACACTAATTCTGCAGTTTAAGGAAAATAGGGCCCTTAAAACAGGCATCAGTTACATTTATTATCATTTGAAGTCCCTTGAGCAAGGGAAAAAGAGACCTTGCTGTGAAGGAGAATTAGACCCCGTCTGTTCTATCCTTTCCATCAGTATGTGTCTTTAGACTGTCACTCTGACCTTCTCTGAGGCAGACATTTAATTGAGAAGTTGAGCAGTCCTCTCCTTCTGTATTGCATTGTCTCACTTCCCACCGACGGAGGGAATAAAAGTAACTGAAATTGGTTGCAAAGGGGACTTGTTTGTCCACCTCTGCAGCTGCAAGAACAAAAAAGCACATCTTGTGTGAAGAACGTCCCATTGAGGTGGGTGATCGGTTGCAGCCTTATTGAGAAACTGAAATTACGTTCTTTCTGCTCTTGTATTTTTCCTTTACCTGTGTATTGCAAATGTCACTCGCATTAAAAACGCTGATGCATGATAATATCCGTCTTCTAGTTCTCCTTGTTCCTCCCTCCTTCTTTAAACATTGCCCTAGACACAATTCATCCCTGAAGAGCCAGCAGCATCAGGCCCTTCTCCAGAAGTGACTTTTTGAAGCCCTGGAGCGATAGGAGAATTCAGCCTTTGAAGTAGTTTACAGCATTCTGTTGGGTTTCCGTACTTGGGTGGAGTTACCCCTTACCTTACCTGTTTTAACAAAGTAATGTTAACTCAACCTATTGAGAGGTGTATATTCAACCGGCTCCATCTACGGACAGGACTCCTTTGTGAAGCGGACAGTACCCAATACACACAAAACCAGCTTGAGAGCGACAGAGGCAGGTCTCTTCCCTCCTGACTGACAGGAGCAAGTTCATCCCATTGCACGACCTGCCTTAACTCCCAGACCTTAAGCACATGTCTTCCAGTACAGATACATCATTATCTGTGTAATTATCAGACAATTAAACAAAAACTGTCCAAATGCTTTTCAACGATTGTGATGACCAGCGGGCTCTGGGCTCTAGGCATAGCCCTCCCATGCCACCCTTTGTAAACATAACCTGTACTCGTCCGACCCAGGGTATCCCTGTAAAAGGCCAGCAACTCTGTGCTTCTATGGGTCCTGGCTCGCACCTCACCCTTTACTCTGACTCTGTGGACTCTTCCACTGGCTAATCCGTATGCGTCAGCTTGGAACCCTCCTGCCCGGACACTGCATCTGCCACCACATTCTCTTTGCCTTTAATATGGACAATTTCCATATCATAGTCCTGCAGCGCTGTGCTCCAGGGCATCCCTCTGGTACCTTTTTTCCCCTGTAGCTTTGCATGGAGGGTGTAATCTTGGCAGTTCAACCTGGCAAGGAAAATACCTCTTGGCGGTGCTTTGAAAGGGCCAGCGTTTCCTGCTTTTGTCGTGAATTTTAACCCACCCTCAACTCAGTGCTTTCTAGGGGATTCTCTGCCCTGCTCTCCCTGACCAAATCCAAGGTTTCTTCACCAGCACAACAAATTCAATTGACTGCCCTCTCCCTTTCAGAGGAAGTTTTCATCTATTCAGACGCATAGTTTGCACCGTTCCTCTGCTGCTGGGCTTCCTTACGTCATGTGTGACGGCATTCACCCCTTCAATCCCCTCAAACGGTCCTTCCTATAATCCTGCCTTTTGTTTTCCCTCACTGGGGTCAGCACTAACATCAAATCAGCCGTCTCAAACGACCATTCTCCAGTACTCCCATCACACCAAAGATGCTGAGTTTCTGGCTTTTTCCAAGGGTCTCTCGCTCTCAATTCCTCATTACCTGTAAATAAACCTTAAAATGAGTGATGTACTCTCTTAGATGCCGCTCTCTTTCCTCAGCACGGCCCTCCCCAGAGCCTCCAATCAAATCCAAGGCTCCCCTAGCCTGCTTCCCATACAGGAGATCAAAGGGGGCAAAGCCAGTAGATTCCTGGAGGGTCTCCTGCTGGCCACGGTAGAAGTTCCGGGTCCCACAACTGGGAGCTGCGAGGTCCCCTTGCTACCCACGGCAGCTGAGAACTCCGGCCCTGCCACCTTTGGGCTGAAGTGGAAAATGTCCCAGAAGTCTGTGGAAGTCACAGATTCCGTGGTCTCTGAGACATAATCTTAGCCTTAATGATAATGTATTTATTTTTGTGTATTGGTACAGTACATAGACAATAAAAACTACTGTCTGATTTTTTGAGGTGCCACATTAACTTTCACCCAAACCTCTAACATCCCCATAGTGTCCTCCTGTATAACCTTTAAGTAAACTCATTCATAGGTACTGAAAAAAACAATGGGCTCAGAATAGTCATAATAGAAATATGGATAGTGCAGTGACTTTATGGCATGAAACATATTCAGAAAGACATAAAATTGCTTTTCTGACTATAAAAAACTAATAGTGGTGGTTGGTTTTCCATCGCCCGCAGTTAGACTCTGGCTAGAATAGCAGCCACCTCTCTCAATGACACATCAGAGAACAAACGGGACTCAAGAGTAAACAAAGAATGAATTTACTGCTGAGGTGGTTTATCGAGCAATGAAATTACCAGCAGAGCATCTGACTCTGTATAAGCAGAAGCCACCCTTTCTCTAGCCTTTTTATGATGGACACAGGCATTTGGCGGGGCTAGGTTGTAAGATTTCTGGGGTTTGCCTTTTGCATTGTGATTTTAGGTTTCTAAGAAGAGTATGGATTATTGTTTGCTCCCTGGTACAATATTCTGGTTGGCTTCTACCTGATCATTTCTCCGGCTGAATCCTGCCAAGTGAATTGCAATTATGCCCCTTTCAAGGTGAAGGATTATAGCAGTATGGTGGAAGCTATGTTGTGACAGCTGATAAGAGGTGTCCTGCATCTTCGCAGGGGGTTCGACCAGATGAGCCTTGCAGTGTCTTCTAACCCCCAGGTCCGATGACATTTATGTGAAAGAAGCCTTATTGAGGGTGCAGGAACAAACCACCCCGAAGTGCAGAAAGATTTGCAAATAAGGCAGGTGACCAACTTGTCTAAACAGAGAAATCTTCAGTGAGCTTAAACAAAAACGGAAGCTTACAAGAAATGGAAAGTTAGACAGATGGCTAGGGAGGAGTCTAAAAATATTGCTCAAGCCTGCAGGTGTGTAATCAGGAAGGCCAAAGCATGACTGGAGTTGTGAAGGGATGTGTAGGGTAACAAGAAATTTTCTATAGGTAGGAAAAAGGAGAAGCTCAGGGAAAGTGTGGGAGCCTTCATGAATGAGGGAAGCAACCAAGTGAGAGATGGTGTGGAAAAAGCTGAAGTACTCCATGCTTTTTTTGCCTCGGTCATCCCAGACAAGATCAGCTCCCAAACTGCTGTCCTGGGCAGCACAGTGTGGGGAGGAGGTGAGCAGCCCTCAGTGGTAAAAGAACAGGTTAAGGATTATTTAGAAAAGCTGGCCGTGCACAAGTCCATGGGTCCAGATCTAAGCGTCCGAGGATGCTGAGGGAATTGGCTGAGTGATTGCAGAGCCATTGGCCATTATTTTTGAAAAGTTACAGCTTTCGGGGGAGGTCCTGGATGACTGGAGAAAGGCAAATATAGTGCCCATCTTTAAAAAGGGGAAGAAGGAGAACCTGGGGAACTCCAGACCGCTCATAGATTGGATGAATGGACTATAAGGTGGATAGAAAGCTGGCTAGATGTTACGGGTACTGATCAATGTCTGGATGTCTAGCTGGCAACCAGTATCAAGCAGAGTGCCTCAGGGATCAGTCTTGGGACCGGTTTTGTTCAACGTCTTTATGAATGATCTGGATGATGGGAGGATTGCACCCTCAGCAGGTTTGCAAATGACACTAAGCTGGGGGAGAGGTAGATATGCTGGAGGGTAGGGATAGGGTTGAGAGTGACCAAGACAAATTGGAGGATTGGGACAAAAGAAATCTGACAAGGTTCAACAAGGACAAGTGCAGACTTCTGCACTTAGGACAGAAAAATCCCATGTACCACAAGAGGCTGGGGACCGACTGGCTAAGCAGCAGTTCTGCAGCAAACGACCTGGGGATAACAGTGGACGAGAAGCTGGATATGAGCCAACAGTGTGTCCTTGTTGCCAAAAAGGCTAAGTGCCTATTGGGCTGCATTAATAGGAACATTGCCAGCAGATCGAGGGAAGTGATCATTCCCCTCTATTCCGCACTGGTGAGGCCACATCTGCAGTATTGTATCCAGTTTTGCCCCCCCCCGCATATAAATTATGTGGAGAAATTGGAATTGAAAAGTCCAGCAAAGAGCAACAAAAATGCTGAGGGTGCTGGGGCACATGACTCATAAGGTGAGGCGGAGGGAATTGGTCTTGTTTAGTCTGCAGAAGAGAAGAGTGAGGGGGGATTTGATAGCAGCCTTCAACTCCCTGAAGGGGGGTTTTCTTTCGGGTACCACTTTTAGCTGTCTTGCTGGTCATGGGCTCACAGCTGTATTGTCAAAGAGACTCTTATTAAAGAGAGGGAAAAGGAGAAAGGTAAAGACAACTGCACAGTACTTCACTTTGGAAAAAAATTGAATGCACATGAGATGCTGTCTGGAGAGACTCATGACCATTCGTGGTGTCCTCAGGGCAGAGTGTCAAAAAGCAGGGCGGAGACGCTAGCTAATGGTATGTTCTATAATTAGATTTCAACAACCCAGTACCAAGTGTGAACTCCCAAAGTACTACGGTAGTTTTATAATGGAGTTACAGACAGTCCCCTTAGAGACTCCAATCTATCGTGGCTGCCAGGCAAGCTGGACTGTGTGATAAATGGTGGTGACTTCCAGGAAAAATCACAAAATACTCACGTTACAACCAGTCCCACGCTCACCCTGGTCGATTTGCATCCCAGGTCTCCCACTAAAGACAACACTGAGAGTCAATTCTACAGTCAATTCTAACTCAGGTTTATTAGCTAAGAAAAAGGAAGGGGAGTTATTGAGATGTTAAAGCAGATAAAAATATATGTACAGGTTAGTCACAGTCTATAATTGCTAAAGGTAGCGGAGATATGGGAAACTGGCAGTTTCCCAAAAGTCTTTTAGGGCTACCCAGAGTAACTCTACTTCTCATTCGGTTATTCTGCCTGTCAGAATCCAACCTAGCCAGTGTAAGAGTCCACAGAGTCAGGGTAAGGGGTGAGGTGCGAGCCAGAACCCGCAGGAGGCACAGGTAAGGCAAGGGGGAACTCCACCCCAGTACAGGAAACCCAACAGAACGCAGTAAACTACTTCAAAGTCTGAATTCTCCTATCGCTCCCGGGCTTTTAAAACTCACCTCTGGAGAAGTGCCTGATGCTACTAGCTCTACAGGGATGAATTGTGTCCAGGACAATGGTTAAAGAAGGAGGGAGGAACAAGGAGAACCAGAAGACGGATATTATGATGCATCAGAGTTTTTAATGCGAGTGACATTTGCAATATACAGGTACAGGAAAAATACGAGAGCAGAAAGAACGTATTTTCAGTTTTTCAAGAAAGGATGTGACCGATCACCCACCTCAATGGGATGTTCTTCACACAAGATGTGCTTTTTTGTTGTTGGTGCTGCAGAGGTGGACAAACAATTCCCCTTTGCAACCATTTTAAGTGACTTTTATTCCGTCAGTCGGTGGGAAGTGAGACAATGCAATACAGAAGCAGAGGACTACGCAACTTCTCAATTAAATGTCTGCCGCAGAGAAGGTCAAAGCAAGAAGCTAAAGATACATATTGATGGAATGGATAGAACAGACGGGGTCTAATTCTCCTTCACAGCAAGGTCTCTTTTTCCCAGGCTCAAGGGACTTCAAATGATAATAAATATAACTAATGCCTCTCTTAAGGCCCCTATTTCCTTTAAACTACGGAATAAGTGTAAACAGCCTGTGTGTTATTCAGAATGAGTCCACATGTGAAAGCGGGAATCAGCACTTGTGTGGCAAAGCCTTGGCAGAAAGAGTCGTTAAGCGTAACATTAGAAATGCAGCAGGGCTATCAGACCATGCTGCTGAGCACACACAGCTCCCACTGAGCTCAACTGGAGCCACGTTTGCACAGCACTTCTGAAAGCCATGCCCAAAAGGTCAGGGGTGAATCTGTTTCTTGCTGTTCAATTCCTGGTTCTTCCTTCATCCATGGATCTTCCGGCTGCGTTTAGCATGGCCCACAGCTTCCACTGAGGTACCTATGCCGAGATACCCCAGAACCACATATTCCCCTGGAACCATAACCACCAAAGGAACCGCCGAATCCCCCATAACCACCGTATCCCCCTAAACCAGACAATCCTCCGTACTGGCCTCCAGAGCCGTACAATCCCCCCAAACCGAATGAGCCCCCGAAACCGGCTCCGACCACAGGTGCTCCTATGGCTCCCACTCCAGTGTGCTGAGGGAAAGTGCTGAGAATTGGTCCCGGGAGGGTCACGACAACCGGTGAGGGTCTGATCAGCACTTCGGAGTCAGGGCACTGCCGAACGCACGGCACGTTGTAGCTGCCACTGACTGGACTGGGCCGGGCCACCCCGCATTCTGGATTGCACAAGCTGGAGAAACTCATCTTTCAGGGATGGAGGTAAACCTGAAAGACACACCAGGGACAAGAGTAAAGAGAAGGTACAAGGGCTGGTGGAAGAAAGACTTTGAAGCTCTTGTGGCCCATGAGAGGAAGGAAGAGTGGACTAAGTCCTTGTCTTCATGGCCATGTATTTCTTCCTAGATCCTCTTTCTACACCTCTTGTTCACTCTCATGAAACTTCCCTCCCAATTGGCCCCTTCAACCCCTCTCAATGGCTTTCTCTGAAAAACACTGACTAGAAGAAGTGTCATGATTTCTGTGCTGGACCCCTGGGATTCTGTGTCCATTTTAGACATTACTCAAAGAGAACAGGACTGGGACCACGGTAATCACTTCCTGTCGTTTGAGGATTTAACCTCTGCATGAAAACCACTTGATTCTAGTATCACAGTGTAGTTCTTTGATTTTCCAAAACTTGTGAGTCAACAATACTTCCTGATGAATAAAGAGAAAACTTTACTTTTCTCCAAACAGATCACGAAGGACAAGCTCCTCAGCTAGGGTTCAGGTCCACTGACTTTCATGGAGCAACACTAAATTACATCATCTGAGGAGAAGCACCTTCAATGTGTATTTCTCCTGAGAAGAACACAAGAATTGCTCAACTGAGTCTCACCACTTGTCAGCTTAATTCATTCTCCTGTCTCCAAGAGAGAGGAGTAACAGCTGCTTGAGAAGAAAGTAAAAGACCACTGAATTGGTCCTTTCTGGACTAATCTGGGAAAGTTGCTTCCTAATATGGCTAAGTGAAAATGGCTAAATGTCTTTCTAAAGTTACATCTCTAGAGTTCAAAATCAATTGAGTTGAATTGGACTTACCCAGTTCACCGAGGAGATGAAGTCCACAGAAGATTTTAGAAAATCCCTGAGTGGTGAGCTCTTTTATACAGTTCCTCGGACTGCCTGCAGGATCTGCGATGCTATTTGTGGAGGCGGTCCTAATTAGTTACCAAACAAACTTTATTCCCTTGTAAAATCCTCCTTTGGATGCAGCTCTTTTCCCCCGGGATTGTGATTATTAGGTTATTCTGAGCCTCAGAGGGCATGACATGCACGTTGCACTCTTCATCTTTCTTTCATCTTCAAATGGTACGGGCCAACTGCGTTCCTCATGCCATTCCATTGAATTCATTGGTGCTACAATGGGAATGAATGTCTGGGTGACTCTGAGTGGCATCTGTAGCACAAGAGGCAGGTTTCAGAGGGGTAGCCGTGTTAGTCTGCATCAGCAAAACAATGAGCAGTCCTTGTGGCACCTTAGAGACTAATTTGTCTCTAAGGCGTAGTCTGTATGTTGCCACAAGTAGCACAAGTGGGTTTCATGAAAAGAATCCAGTTTGTTCCTTTCAATTCATACTGGTCGTGGTTAGGGACATCGGGCAGTTAATTCTTACCCTGTCAGAAACGAGGGAGCCATTTTCCTGCATTCTCACCAGCCGCATTCCCAATGAGTCAGACCCAATTCCCTTCAAAATTCATGGGAAACATTCCATTGCCTCCAGCGTGTTTCTTGTCAGGACCTTATGGCTGAAATTCACCCTTTGGCTGGGGGATTGTACGATGCCAATGAACAACTGTAGTCCAATATTAACAGAACGCCATGAGAGCTTGGCCTCTATTTTGTTTTAAGTGACTGTGTTACTCAGTGCAGAGGTGTCTAATCCCAAAAACCATTTATTAATATTCTAAGACTAGAACCCTTTGCGTGTGTGAAACACCAGCGAGTGTTTGTCAGGGGCTTTGAACTCTGGAGTCCTGAGGTCGCTGAAGAACTTCCAGTCTTCACACCCTGATTCTCTCTGTTTGATCGGCCTAGAAACAGAGACGTTGAGAAGAAGGTCACCCGGGATTGGTTGCAGGAACAGAAATACAACCCTACTACAGGCAGGGTGGTACCTAGGGTGGGGCAAAGGGGTCAGCCGCCGAGGGCATAGAGCTACTGGGGTGCAGAAATGGGGCAAGTGTATTGTCTCCCCACCACAGCATCGGACCCAACAGCCTCCAGATGGAGCCAGGGGGCAAATGATTAAAATGGTTAAGGTGGGCAAATTGAAGGGGAGGGGCAGGGTCTGAGCTGGGGGCGGTAACTGACTTCATGGGGGCAGGGGGATCACACATCTGGCGGCAGGGGCAGAAGGGGGGAGCCAGGGTTGAGCTCAGGGGTGAGGGGCTGCTAGAGGGTGGCCGAGAGCAAAGCCCGAAACAGGGAGTGCTTTAGTCAGCACTCAGCAGGGGTAAAACACACCCGGCTCCCTCCTTTAGCTGTGTGGTCCTGTGACTGCGACCTGCCCTTCCTTCTTCCTGCCTCAGCCTGATTCAATCCTTGTTCCAGAGAACAGGGTAAGGAGCCTCCCTGCGACTCACTGCGATCACGCTCCATTACCTGGCCAGCAAGGTGCACTCACACGCCAGGGAGCCGACACCTGCATCACGGCCTGACCCACGATGCTGGGCACACCCGGGCTTCTCTTTTCAAAGGTCTCTAATTTTGGGCTCGGGACAATTTTCACTTGTGCCAAGTCAGCTAAAATACAGGCCATTGACTGTCCAGGTGAAGAGACCAGTGGGTGCAGAGCTGCATTGGGGCTGCTGGTGGGGTATCCACTGGCAAAGATGCATGTCCATTGTCACCTGTGCTTGTCGCATTCAGGGCTGTGACCCAGCCAGTCTGTTCCTCACACGCTTCTCTGTGTCCATCTCGCCCCCATGACCAGGGCATTGACACACACTGAAGCACAGCACGATCCCATTTCACAATCACCCCAGCCAGGTACCTTCTTCTGTCTCCACACTTTGGTGGGAGGGGCCTGGCCTCTCCAGAATCATAGAGTCTTCGAATTATAGAAGATTAGGGTTGGAAGAGAGCTCAGGAGGTCATCTAGTCCAACCCCCTGCTCAAAGCAGGACCAACACTAAATAAATTATCCCCCCTCACTCAGCCTCTCCTCAAGAGTCCTGTGCCCCAGCTCCATCCTCATTTTCGCTGCGCTCCGCTGGACCCTCTCCAATGTGTCCACATCCCTTCTGTAGGGGGGGCCCAAAACTGGACGCAGTTCTCCAGATGTGGCCTCACCAGTGCTGAATAGGGGGAATAATCACTTCCCTCAATCTGCTGCCAATGGTCCCACTAATGCCACACAATAGGCCCTTAGCCTTCTTGGCAACAAGGGCACACTGCTGACTCATATCCAGTTTCTCATCCACTGTAATCCCCAGGTCCTTTTCTACATAACTGGTGCTTAGGCAGTCGGACCACAGCCTCTGGCGGTGGATGGGAGTCTTCCGTCCTAAGTGCAGGACTCTGCACTTGTCCTTGTTGAACCTCATCAGAATTCTTTTGACTCAATCCTCCAATTTGTCTCGGTCACTCTGGACCCTATCCCTACCTCCAGTGTCATATGCAAACTTGCTGAGGGTGCAATCCATTCTATCATGCAGATCATTAATAACATGTCGAAGAAAATGGGACCCAGGACCAACCCCTCAGGCAGTCCGCTTGAATCAGCTGCCAGTTAGACATCGAGCCGTTGATCACTACCTGTTGAGCCCCACAATCTAGCCAGCTTTCTATCCACCTTATAGTCCATTCATCCAATCCATACTCTTTTATCTTGCTGATAAGAATACTGTGGGAGACCATATGAAAAGCTTTGCTAAAGTCAAGCTATATCACATTCACTGCTTTCCCCATATCCACAGAGCCAGTTATGTCATCACATAAGGCAACCAGGTTAGTCAGGCACGACTTGCCCCTGGTGAATCCATGCTTACTATTCCTGATCACCTTCATCTCCTCCAAGTACTTTAAAATGGTTTCCTTGGGGACCTGCTCCATGATTTTTC
Source organism: Eretmochelys imbricata (assembly GCF_965152235.1). Classification (NCBI taxonomy): domain Eukaryota; kingdom Metazoa; phylum Chordata; order Testudines; family Cheloniidae; genus Eretmochelys; species Eretmochelys imbricata. Next base: position 357,411,765 of record NC_135572.1, read on the forward strand.
CAGGGACTGAGGTGAGGCTGACCAGTCTGTAGTTCCCCGGGTTCTCCTTCTTCCCTTTTTCCAATCTTCCAGGACCTCCCCCGGTCGCCACAAGTTTTGAAAGATAATGGCCAGTGGCTCTGCAATGACATCAGCCAACTCCCTCAGCACCCATGGATGCATTCGATCTGGACCCATGGACTTGTGCATGGCCAACTTTTCTAAATAGTCCTTAACCTCTTCTTCCACCACTGAGGGCTGCTCACCCTCATACTGTGTTCCCCAGGACAGCAGTGTGGGAGCTCACCTTGTCTGTGAAGACCGACCTTTGTTGATTGCTCATGACCTCTCCCTGAGTTTTACGAAAGTTAACCTTGAAAAATCTTAACTTTAATTATCGTTCGTCTAGATTATCCTAACGCAAATCATCTGGGAAAAAAATAACCCATAAGAGGCACAAATATGCTTGTTTAGCCAGAGCGCTAAAATGCCCAGTTCCAGCTCTGACCACAGGCTGAATTGTAAAGTTCCCTGTTACACTGTGTTACCAGACATGGCTAGTAACATGTCGTGTTACAAAATGTTTGCATCCTTGGATCTAAGCATCAATAACAAAGAGCTGGCTGGAAGAGTCCACAGAGTCAGAGTAAAGGGTGAGGTGCGAGCCAGGACCCAGAGGAGGCACAGAGTTGCTGGCGTTTTACAGGGATACCCTGGGTCGGACGCGTACAGGTTAAGTTTACAAAGGGTGGCATGGGAGGGCTCTGCTCAGAGCCCAGAGCCCGCTGGTCATCACAATCGTTGAAAAGCATTTGGACAGATTTTGTTTAATTCTCCTCAGGAATTACAAGTCTGTCAATTTCTCTCTTTTCCATGACTGTGGTACCATTGGAAATCTCAATATACAATTCAAGCATCAAAAACTTGCTTTAAGTCATAGCACCCATTGGGCTGAAGTCACCAGGTGCACTGAGTGGAATCACATCTCTCTAACGGGTCGGAGTAACCCAATGGTAATGAATTCCTTCAGGTTTGTGAAACAAGGCACAGGGTAGCTGATTTCTCTAACATTGCCTTCTTTATACATGAGGATAATGATGGTCCAAAGGAATTACAAGTATGTATATTTCAAGCTTGTTCATGTGCGGAGTAGTAATACAAATCTCTACGTTGAATTGAAATGGTTAAAATTTTGGTACAAGAGAATTTAATTCTGCTCATGTGGAAATACCCACCACGGAGCCAACACCTTCAAAGAAAGGGAGTTAAAGTGCATGGCAAGACTCTAGATGGCTGATCGTTGTTCACACTGAGATGAGAAGATCTTTATCCCCAAACTTCCCCCCAAAAACATCAAAACAAAATAAAAAATATCCGGAATGAGCCTCTCCAAGAGTTACTCTCAGGTTTGTGATGTCTTTGGAAACCATGAATGGTAAGTATCCAGTAGAGTTCAAGAGATACAGGTTAGTGTTTGGCATGAGTAGTCCCAGCTATTGCGGTTCATTTCTGACTCTGCCAATCACACCCTGTCTGACCGTCACCTGAATGTGCCTCCGTTTCCCCCCATGGCAAACAGGTAGAATTGTAACATGCAGGGTGGATTGTTTGAAGCTTCCTCTGATCTAAGCATTTCAAAGCACTTCACGAAACACACCTCATGTTTTATATGGCCAAAGAGGTGTATTATTAGAATCGTAGTAACTTTTTACTAGGATTAGATGTTCTAATATTGAAGATTGGCTTCACTTTAAAAATGCACGTCGAGTCTCAGATGTCACTCAAGTGCTCAGTGTATGAGTCCTCACCTCTGAAATTGCGGCTCTTTGATTTTCATTCAATGAACCTTTGCATTTCCCTTTTCTATATATTTTCAAGTTGACGGGTAGATGCTGAACCAGTGTAAAGGAGGACAGTTCCATCAACTTGAGATTGAAGGAAGGCACTTTAGCCAACCTGGGTTAGAGAAAACCTTTCTGCACCTCCACCCACAGCTGCTGCTATCTAATATACACTGTAATCAATGGGAACCATCCGCCATTGCAGCTCCATCCAATGAGCAGTCAAGAGAACTGGGTCTTGTGAGAGACTTCAGCTAATAAAGAAAAGGAAAAAGCACAAGACAGACAGAGTTAAAGAGAACTTCTTTCATGGCCAGATTGCTGTGGGATTAATTGCAAGTCTGATCAACCTAGGGCATTCTGCAAGCCCCTTCCCCGACAAAGATTTTTTGGCAGAATTAGAATGATTTTAAAGGGCAAGATTTACCCTAACTAGGATTTCTTCTAACCTAAACAGCATTAAATGACTTCCCTCACTTGTAGGGCACAGAACATCATTGAAGTCTATGGAACTGGACTGATGTACACTAGTTCAGCATCCTTAACAAAGCAATGTTTGTTAATGAAAGGGAAATGCAAAGCTTTTTTGAATGAAAAACCGAAAAACCAAACAGCCCCAAATTCGGAAGTGAGGAATCATGAACAGTTGACTGGAACTTTACATGCATTTGTAAAGTTCATCTCATCCATCATTTCTCAAATGCGGCCACCAAGGGAGTTTTTTGCAGCCCTGACAACCTCCAAAGCATGGGCAGGGATTGGGGGCGGGGAAAGCAGCAGTCCCTCCCTGCAGTGTCCAGCTGTTGTTGCTTGGTAAGGAGTTTCCCTTCACCCTTTCCCTGGTTCCTATCACGCAGACGGAGAGCAGAAGACCAGAAGTCTGAAGTGCAGGCAATATGATGTTGATTGGGATTAATTCAAGGAAGCATATCCACAGCTCTGGGTGGGAGAAGAGCCTTTTCTCAAAGTGTCCCAGTCCCTTATAGGCATCATTATACCTGTAGTGCATGCCCTTGGTCCCACCTCTTACAATTTACGGTAAGTGTTGGGTCTGGGGGATTTGCTAGCCCATTTTTTGAATCCCAGGGGAGGGGTAAGGAGTGAGGTTGTGCTTTGGTCACGGACAGGCATTTCTTTGGCCTTTTAGTGTTTCCTATGCCCATTCCCCTCCAGACTGGCTGCTTGACCTTCTCTCAGGAGAGGAGTTTGAAGCAGGACTGTCCTTCAAGTGTACACTAGTATAATACACTCCCACCATACCCAGCTACACTTCAGCTGTATCTCTTCCCCCCGTCCACCCGCCTCCATCTATTTGTGAACACAGTGTCTTTCTTCTTTGTTGACACTTATTGGTAAGAATATAAAAATATGAAAAATTCAAAATTCAAATTCTATCTCAGGCATATATATAAGCCAGAATACTACATTATCATCAGGAACACACGAAGACTCCTGAGTAGCTGTTGCCAAGGGCAGTGAGATGTACCACCCTGGTGTTTGCACTGAGCCTCCAGCACTGATCTGCACCACGCACCAGGCAGCCTCCTCAGGGGCTCTGGGCAGTGCCTCTGGATCCATGTGGGCCAGTGTGCACGGCACTGGAGGCAGCTCTTGTCCGTGGAGGTGGTTCTGACATTTGCTTCGTGGATGTTCTCCTGGTCATCTGCCCTGCTGGCCCCTGGCTGTGGAACGGGGAGCCTGGGACTCTGCAGGTGATCAGTTGGTTCCTGGGGCGGGCTCTCGCTGAAGAGCTGGAGGAGAAAGGGACAGAGAGACAGTTTTGTCGGAGCAGCCATCAGGAAGAGTGCTGGTGCAAGGGTTGGAGGAACCAAGTAGGGGCCGAGCTCTTCTCAACGTGCTGCTCACAAACCGGGAAGAATTAGTGGGGGAAGCAAAAGTGGATGGGAACCCGGGAGGCAGTGACCATGAGATGGTTGAGTTCAGGATCCTGAAACAAGGAAGAAAGGAGAGCAGCAGAATACGGACCCTGAACTTCAGAAAAACAGACTTTGACTCCCTCAGGGAACTGATGGGCAGGATGCCCTGGGAGAATAACATGAGGGGGAAAGGAGTCCAGGAGAGCTGGCTGTATTTTCAAGACTCCTTAGTGAGGTTACAGGGACAAAGCATCCTGATGTGTAGAAAGAAGAGTAAATATGGCAGGCGACCAGCTTGGCTTCACAGTGAAATCCTTGCTGATCTTAAACACAAAAAAGCAGCTAATAAGAAGTGGAAGATTGGACAAATGACCAGGGAAGAGTATAAGAATATTGCTCAGGCATGCAGGAGTGAAATCAGGAAGGCCAAATCACACCGGGAGTTGCAGCTAGCAAGAGATGTTAAGAGTAACAAGAAGGGTTTCTTCAGGTATGTTAGCAACAAGAAGAAAGTCAAGGAAAGCGTGGGCCCCTTACTGAATGAGGGAGGCAACCTAGTGCGAGAGGATGTGGAAAAAGCTAATGTACTCAGTGCTTTTTTTGCTTCTGTCTTCACGAACAAGGTCAGCTCCCAGACTACTGCACTGGGCAGCACAGCATGGGGAGGAGGAGACCAGCCCTCTGTGGAGAAAGAAGTGGTTCGGGACTATTTAGAAAAGCTGGACAAGCAGAAGCTGAAGGGGCGCTGATGCGCTGCATCCACGAGTGCTAAAGGAGTTGGCATATGTGATTGCAGAGCCGTTGGCCATTCTCTTTGAAAACTCATGGCGATTGGGGAAGGTCCCGGACGACTGGAAAAAAGCTAATGTAGTGCCCATCTTTAAAAAAGGGAAGAAGGAGGATCCGGGGAACTACACACTGGTCAGCCTCACCTCCGTCCCTGGAAAAATCATGGAGCAGGTTCTCAAGGAAACCATTTTAAAGTACTTGGAGGAGAGGAAGGTGATCAGGAACAGTAAACACGGATTCACCAGGGGCAAGTCGTGCCTGACTAACCTGGTTGCCTTATGTGATGAGATAACTGGCTCTGTGGATATGGGGAAAGCAGTGAATGTGATATAGCTTGACTTTAGCAAAGCTTTTCATATGGTCTCCCACAGTATTCTTGCCAGCAAGTTAAGAAAGTATGGATTGGATGAATGGACGATGAGGTGGATAGAAAGCTGCCTAGATTGTGGGGCTCAACAGGCAGTGATCAATGGCTCGATGTCTAATTGGCAGCTGGTTGAAGCGGAGTGCCTCAGGGTTAAGTCCGGGGTCCCATTTTCTTCGACATGTTATTAATGATCTGGAAGATAGGATGGATTGCACCCTCAGCAAGTTCGCCTATGACACTGGAGGTAGGGATAGGGTCCAGAGTGACCGAGACAAATTGGAGGATTGAGTCAAAAGAATTCTGATGAGGTTCAACAAGGAGAAGTACAGAGTCCTGCACTTAGGACAGAAGAATCCCATCCACCGCCAGAGGCCGTGGTCCGACTGGCTAAGGGGGGATTTGATAGCAGCCTTCAACTACCTGAAGGGGGGTTCCAAAGAGGATGGAAAGAGGCCCGTCTTCACAGAGGCCCATGTTTGAAAGTTTAATATTTGACTACAGTTGTTCATTGGCATCATAGAATCCCGCAGCCAAAGGGTGAATTTCAGATCTAAGGTCCTGACAAGAAACACGCTGGAGACAATGGAAAGTTTCCCATGAATTTCGAAGGGAATTGGGTCTGACCCATTGGGAATGCAGGTGGTGAGAATGCAGAAAACGGCTCCCTCCTTTCTGACAGGGTGAGAATGAACAGCCCGATGTCCCTAACCACGACCAGCATGGATTGAAAGGAACAAACTGGATTCCTTTCTTGACACCCACTTGTGCTACTTGTGGCAACTTAGAGATGACACCTTAGAGACAAGTTAGTCTCTAAGGTGCCACAAGGACTCCTCGTTGTTTTCCTGATGCAGACTAACCACTCTGAAATCTCCACTTGGGATACAGATGCCGCTCAGAGTCACCTTGAGATTCATTCTCGTTGTTGCACCATTGAAGTCAATGGAATGGCACGAGGAACACAGTTGACCTGTACCATTTGAAGATGAAGAGTGCAATCTGCATGTCACGCCCTCTCAGGCTCAGAATAACCTAATAATCACAATCCCAGAGGAAAACAGCTGCATTCAAAGGAGGATTTTACAAGGCAATAAAGTTTGTTTGGTAACTAATTAGAACTGCCTCTACAAATAGCATCTCAGATTCTCCAGGCAGTCCTAGGAACCATATAAAAGCGCTCACCACTCAGGGATTTTCTAAAATCTTCTGTGGACTTCATCTCCTCGGTGAACTGGGTAAGTCCAATTCAACTCAATCGATTTGAACTCTAGAGATGTAACTTTAGAAAGTCATTTAGCCATTTTTCACTTTGGTGGATTTGGAAGAAACTTTCCCAGGTTAGTATTGAAAGGACCAATTCAGTGGTCTTTTACTTTCTTCTCAAGCAGCTGTTACTCCTCTCTCTAGGAGACAGGAGAATGGATTAAGCTGACAAGTGGTGAGATCCAGTGTAGCAAGTCTTGTGTTCTTCTCAGGAGAAATTCCCATTGAAGGTGCTTCTCCTCAGATGATGTAATTTAGTGTTGCTCAGTGAAAGTCAGTGGACCTGGACCCCAGCTGAGGAGCTTGTGCTTTGCGATTTGTTTGGAGAAAACTGAAGTTTTCTCTTTATACATCAGGAAGTATTGTGGCACCTTAGAGACTAACCAATTGATTTGAGCATAAGCTTTCGTGAGCTACATCCGATGAAGTGAGCTGTAGCTTACGAAAGCTTATGCTCAAATCAATTTATCAGTCTCTAAGGTACCACAAGTACTCCTTTTCTTTTTACTGTGGTACCAGAATCCAGTGGTTTGCATGCAGAGGTTAAATCCTCAAATGACAGGAAGTTATTACCGTGATCCCAGCCCTGTTCTCTCTGAGTAATGTCTAAAATGGACACACAATCCCAGGGTTGAAGGGGCCAGTTGGGAGGCAAGTTTCATGAGAGTGGACAAGAGGTGTAGAAAGAGGATATAGGAAGAAATACACGGCCATAAGGACAGGGACTTAATCCACTCTTCCTTTCTGCCTTGGGCCACAAGAGTTTTGAAGTCTTTCTTCCACCAGCCCTTGTACCTTCTCTTTATTCTAGTCCCTGGTGTGTGTTTCAGGTTTACCTCCATCCCTGAAAGATGACTTTCTCCGGCCTGTGCAATCCAGAATGCGGGGTGGCCCGGCCCAGTCCAGTCACTGGCAGCTACAACGTGCCGTGCGTTCGGCAGTGCCCTGACTCCGAAGTGCTGATCAGACCCTCACCGGTTGTCATGACCCTCCCGGGACCAATTCTCAGCACTTTCCCTCAGCACACTGGAGTGGGAGCCGTAGGAGCACCTGTGGTTGGAGCCGGTTTCGGGGGCTCATTCGGTTTGGGGGGATTGTACAGCTCTGGAGGCCAGTACGGAGGACTGTCTGGTTTAGGGGGATATGGTGGTTATGGAGGATTCGGCGGTTCCCTGGGCGGTTATGGTTCCGGGGGAATATGTGGTTCCGGGATATCTCGCCATAGGTACCTCAGTGGAAGCTGTAGGCCATGTTAAACCCAGCAGGAAGATCCGTGGATGAAGGAAGAACCAGGAATTGAACACCAAGAAACAGATTCACCCCTGTCCTTTTGGGCATGGCTTTCAGAAGTGCTGTGCAAACTTGGCTCCAGTTGAGCTCAGTGGGAGCTTTGTGTGCTCAGCACCTTGGTCTGATAGCCATGCTGCATTTCTAATGTTACGCTTTATGACTCTTTCTGCCAAGGCTTTGCCAGCCAAGTGCTGATTCTCGCTTTCACCTGTGGACTCATTCTGAATAACACACAGGCTGTTTATACTAATTCCGCAGTTTAAACTAGTTTATACTAATTCCACAGTTTAAAATAGGGGCCTTAAGACAGGCATCAGTTACATTTATTATCATTTGAAGTTCCTTGAGCATGGGAAAAAGTGACCTTGCTGTGAAGCACACTTAGACCCCGTCTGTTCTATCCTTTCCATCAATAAGTATCCTTAGATTGTCGCTTTGACCTTCTCTGCGGCAGACCTTTATTGAGAAGTTGAGCAGTCCTCTACTTCTGTATTGCATAGTCTCACTTCCCACCGACTGAGGGAATAAAAGTCACTGAAAATGGTTGCGAAGGGGACATGTTTGTCCACCTCTGCAGCACCAACAACAAAAAAGCACATCTTGTGTGAAGAACGTCCCATTGAGGTGGGTTCTCGGTCACAGCCTTTCTTGAAAAACTGAAAATACGTTCTTTCTGCTCTCGTATTTTTCCTGTACCTGTATATTGCAAATGTCACTCGCATTAAAAATGCTGATGCATCATAATATCCGTTTTCTGGTTCTCCTTGTTCCTCCCTCCTTCTTTCAACATTGCCCTGGACACAATTCATCCCTGAAGAGCCAGCAGCATCAGACACTTCTCAAGAGGTGACTTTTTGAAGCCCTGGAGCGATAGGAGAATTCAGCCTTTGAAGTAGTTTACAGCATTCTGTTGGGTTTCCGTACTGGGGTGGAGTTCCCCCTTGCCTTACCTTTTTTAACAGAGTTATGTTAATGCAACCTTGTGAGAGGTGTAAATTCTACCAGCTCTCCTCCTTGACTTGACCGACTTTACACTCACTTTGCAATGCTGGAGATGAGCTGACAAGATTTAGGGCAATGGGGCAAAAATCAGTCAGCTTCACATTGAAATTTTGGATTTCATTGCACCAAGAAAACTCAGTTCAAGTCATCTTCTTCTGACTCTCTGCCCGCATGTGTTCATCTACTGGCCAACAGAAACCCCCACTCCTTGGTGAAATGACAGGACCAAAAGTTGATTTCACAAGGATTTTGCAAACACAGCTGACTGCCTCACTTCTGCCCACCTCAGTTCTGCCCTGATAGAAAAACGAAACTACACCAAAGTCATCTACAGGAGTCATGAAAGACAATGGAGGAAATAATTAAGGAATTAATTTCCAGACACCTAGAAGATAAGAAGCTGATAAGTAATAGCATGGATATATGAAAAACAAGATCTGTGAAAACAACCTAATCGATTTCTTTTAAGGATTGAAAAGCCTTGGGGATAGTGGGCAAGCAGTAGAAGTGGTCTATTTTAATTTTTCGTAAGGCTTTTGTTACCCTCTTGCCTAACCTTCTCATAAACAAACTAGGAAAATACATCTTAGATGGGGCTAGGATAATGTGGGTCCATAACTGGTTGAAGACCATTCCCAGAGAGTATTTAGCAGGGGTCCACACTCCAACTGGAAGGGCACATCAAGTTGCGTCCCACGGGGATCAGTTCTGGGTCCCATTCTCTTCAATATCTTCATCAATGATTTAGATCATAGCACGGAGAGTACACTTATACAGTTTGCAGATGATACTTAGCTGGGAGGAGTCTCAAGGCTGTGGAGGATAGCAGTAGGCCCACCTCAACCCCCGAGGCTTCGGAGGACGTCCCTGGAGCATGCAACCCTGCTCCACTGGACACTCGCATATTTCACTGCTCAAGAAGGAACAGCCCAGCCCACCTTACCAGCTCCACCTGACATCAGGGCACCGCTTCACACACAGCCCTTAGGCATGTTTAGAGTGAAAACAAGCAGAGTTAATTTAACAAAGAGAGTCCAATAGGAGCAATTAGGAATACTGGAAACCAATGGTTACATATCAGATAAAAGAAGTACTCACATTGTAAAACCTGGACGTATGTAACTCACACTCACCCAGGGTCCTTGCAGTGTTCTGCAGCCAGAACTCTCCTACAGACCGCCCAATTTCCTCAGCATGGCCCTCCCCAGAGCCTCCAATCAAATCCAAGGCTCCCCTAGCCTGCTTCCCATATGGGAGATCAAAGGGAGCAAAAGCCAGTAGATTCTTGGGGAATACTTCTGTCCGCACTGAGCAAATAATGAAGAAAAACATCCCAATCAGTCTCAAGCCAGAGGACATATGTTCTTATCATAGCTTTTAAAAGTTCCATTAAATCTTTCTGCAAACCCATTTGTTTCTGGGTTATAGGGAGCAGCATTTATATGCTTTGCTCCACATCATTCCCGTGGCTTTTGAAAGACTACAGACATGGAATTTGCACTACAGTCTGTCAAGATTTCTGTGAGAAAAACTAATCTGTAAAAATGGCAAATAAAGCCGGAGCCACTGGAAAATGTATTCCAGAGCTTATTTAACCTGAGAGTTCCTTTTTTCCGAATATCATTGTTGCTAGGCAGATTTAGCACTCCCCATCCAGAAGCTTCTGGAATTGGGTGTGGTAGTTTTGAGTCTGCTCCATGTCAAGGTTCCTCCCCCACTCTGAACTCTAGGGTAGAGATGTGGAAATATAAAGGGAAGGGTAAACCCCTTCAAAATCCCTCCTGGCCAGAGGAAAAATCCTCTCACCTGTAAAGGGTTAAGAAGCTAAAGGTAACCTCGCTGGCACCTGACCAAAATGACCAATGAGGAGACAAGATACTTTCAAAAGTTGGGAGGAGAGAGAGAAACAAAGGGTCTGTGTCTGTTGGTACGCTTCTTTTGCCGCGGATAGACCAGGAATGGAGTCTTAGAACTTTTAGTACGTAATCTAGCTAGGTATGCATTAGATTATGATTTCTTTAAATGGCTGAGAAAAGTACTGTGCTGAATAGAATGACTATTCCTGTCTGTGTGTCTTTTTTGTAACTTCAGGTTTTGCCAAGAGGGATTCTCTATGTTTTGAATCTGATTACCCTGTAAGGTATCTACCATCCTGATTTTACAGAGGTGATTCCTTTACTTCTATTAAAAGTCTTCTTGTAAGAAAACAGAATGCTTTTTCATTATTCTCAGATCCAAGGGTTTGGGTCTGTGGTCACCTGTGCAAATTCGTGAGGATTTTTACCAAACCTTTCCCAGGAAGTGGGGTGCAAGGCTTGGGAGGATTTGGACGGGGTGGGGGGAAAGACGTGTCCAAACTGCATTTCCCAGTAAACCCAGTTAGAGTTTGGTGGTGGCAGTGGATATTCCAAGGACAAAGGATAAAATTAATTTGTACCTTGGGGAAGTTTTAACCTAAGCTGGTAAAAGTAAGCTTAGGAAGTTTTCATGCAGGTCCCCACATCTGTACCCAAGAGTTCAGAGTGGGGGAGGAACCTTGACATGAACCTGCATGAAAACCTCCTCAGCTTACTTTCACCAGCTTAGGTTAAAACTTCCCCAAGGTACAAATTAATTTTATGCTTTGCCCCTGGATCCACTGCCACCACCAAACTTTAACTGGGTTTACTGGGAAACGTAGTTTGGACATGTCTTTCCTCCCCCACAAATCCTCCCAAGCCTTGCACCCCACTTCCTGGGGAAGGTTTGGTAAAAATCCTCACCAATTTGCATAGGTGACCACAGACCCAAACCCGTGGATCTGAGAACAATGAAAAAGCATTCTGTTTTCTTACAAGAAGATTTTTAATAGAAGTAAAGGAATCACCTCTGTAAAATCAGGATGGTAGATACGTTACAGGGTAATTAGATTCAAAACATAGAGAATCCCTCTCGGTAAAACCTTAAGTTACAAAAAAGACACACAGACAGGAATAGTCATTCTATTCAGCACAGTACTTTTCTCAGCCATTTAAAGAAATCATAATCTAATACATACCTAGCTAGATTACTTACTAAAAGTTCTAAGACTCCATTCCGGTTCTAGCCCCGGCAAAAGCAGCATACAGACAGACACAGACTCTTTGTTTCTCTCCCTCCTCCCAGCTTTTGAAAGTATCTTGTCCCCTCATTGGTCATTTTGGTCAGGTGCCAGCGAGGTTACCTTTAGCTTCTTAACCCTTTACAGGTGAGAGGATTTTTCTTCTGGCCAGGAGGGATTTTAAAGGGGTTTACCCTTCCCTTTATATTTATGACAGGTTCCCTGTTGCTGGGGTCAGAGTCCATGAGGGAAGTGGTGAGAGCAGCTGCTTTGTGCCTGTCCCTGGGCTCTGTGCAGACTGGGAGAAGCTGGGCCACAGAAGCAGGAAGCAGCCTGTTTGCCTGAACTCTGAAGTATTTTCTCGCAGGTGAGTGATATTGTTACAATCCTCCAGCAGGGAAGCCTGGGGAATGTTAATTACAGGGGAAATTGGGAGGGAAGACTAATTTCTTTTCTTTTAATGGTGCACTTTGTATTTTTTTGATTTTAGCCAAACTCTTTTAAGTACATTGTCTCAACGAGTGTGAGTCACCAACTTTTCTGGTAACGTAATCGTGGGGAAGAGTCATTTACGTGTTGCTCTTCTCAGTAAGAGAGTTGGGTTTTGAAAATCAATATACATCATGGGGTGGTTGGTTAACTAATTCTCTGACTGGCTAAGTGTGATTTCCGCAGAGGAGGAGGAAGAGTCTGCACAGATTCCAACTGAAGATTCCTGCAGGAAAGTGGAGGGAAGATGTTGCTTTTGACTCGGCAGACTGTCTAGATTTAGTGATCAGAGACTTTACCTGAGACTCCAGTAAACTCAAGCTTAGCTTTCAGTTCTGCTGTGACACTTGTAAGCCAAGTGCCAACTCTGGTAAGCCAAGTGCCAGTTGAGAAATGACAAACTCTCAGCTGGAAGCCAGGCCAAATCACTTCTTTGCAAGAATAAAGGAAACTGATTGTTGAATGGATAAGAATCTATTTGGTGTTGAAATGTCCTGACAACTAATGGGATGGTGCATTCATTGATTTCACCTATCTGTACCCAGTTAGAATGTAATAGCAAACATTTACATTGTGTATACCCCTGTAACTACATAACCCATCCAATGAGAAAGAAGCCTTGTGTCATACAAATGAAGAAATTAAAGAGGAAGGTGTGAATTCTTCTGCATTTGAAGGCAAGTGGCCGTTGAGTGTTTTCATCAAAGACCTGACATGCATTCTTCTCTCTCTGCCATCAGAGAAAGAGCCCACATAGGTTGTGACTCTGTCAGCTTCTTTTCTGTGAAAAGAAACTATAAGTATGGACACAAGGAAAAATGCTTCATCTCTGGACAGGTTGGATTCTGACAGGCAGAATAACCGAATGAGAAGAAGAGTTACTCTGGGTAGCCCTAAAAGACTTTTGGGAAACTGCCAGTTTCCCATATCTCCGCTACCTTTAGCAATTATAGACTGTGACTAACCTGTACATATATTTTTATCTGCTTTAACATCTCAATAACTCCCCTTCCTTTTTCTTAGCTAATAAATTTGAGTTAGAATTTACTGTAGACTTGACTCTCAGTGTCGTCTTTGGTGGGAGACCTGGGATGCAAATTGACCAGGGTGAGCGTGGGACTGGTTGTAACGTGAGTATTTTGTGATTTTTCCTGGAAGTCACCACCATTTATCACACAGGCCAGCTTGCCTGGCAGCCACGATAGATTGGAGTCTCTAAGGGGACTGTCTGTAACTCCATTATAAAACTACCGTAGTACTTTGGGAGTTCACACTTGGTACTGGGTTGGTGAAATCTAATTATAGAACATACCACTAGCTAGCGTCTCCGCCCTGCATTTTGACACTCTGCCCTGAGGACACCACGAATGGTCATGAGTCTCTCCAGACAGCATCTCATGTGCATTCAATTTTTTTCCAAAGTGAAGTACTGTGCAGTTGTCTTTACCTTTCTCCTTTTCCCTCTCTTTAATAAGCATCTCTTTGACAATACAGCTGTGAGCTCATGACCAGCAAGACAGCTTAAAGTAGTACCCGAAAGAAAACTCTGGCTGGTATAAGTAATTGGTGTTTTAGCGATAGCAAAATCTGTATTAATGTAAACCATCCATGGACCCAGTTCTATTCATATATTACCAGCAGAGGTATGTTTAGGCAGGGGTTCTCACAACAACATTTTCGGTCATCTCAGAGTGCAACCACTCATTCTTAGAATCACAGAATATCAGGGTTGGAAGGGACCTCAGGAGGTCCTCTAGTCCAACCCCCTGCTCAAAGCAGGATCAATCCCTAACTAAATCATCCCAGCCAGGGGTTTGTCAAGCCTGATCTTGCAAATTTCAAAGGAAGGGGATTCCACCACCTCCCTAGGTAACGCATTCCAGTGCTTCACCGCCCTCCTAGTGAAAAAGTTTTTCCTAATATCCAACCTAGACCTCCCCCACTGCAACTTGAGACCATTACTCCTTGTTCTGTCATCTGCTACCACTGAGAACAGTCTAGATCCATCCTCTTGGGAACCCCCCTTCAGGTAGTTGAAGGCTGCTATCAAATCCCCCCTCACTCTTCTCTTCTGCAGACTAAACAAGACCAATTCCCTCCGCCTCACCTTATCAGTCATGTGCCCCAGCCCCCTCAGCATTTTTGTTGCTCTTCGCTGGACTTTCCAATTCCAATTTCTCCACATAATTTATATGGGGGGGGGGGCAAAACTGGACACAATACTGCAGATGTGGCCTCACCAGTGCGGAAGAGAGGGGAATGATCACTTCCCTCGATCTGCTGGCAATGCTCCTACTAATGCAGCCCAATAGGCACTTAGCTTTCTTGGCAACAAGGGCACACTGTTGACTCATATCCAGCTTCTCGTCCACTGTAATCCCCAGGTCATTTTCTGCAGAACTGCTGCTTAGCCAGTCAGTCCCCAGCCTCTTGTGGTGCATGGGATTCTTCTGTCCTAAGTGCAGAAGTCTGCACTTGTCCTTCTTGAACCTCATCAGATTACTTTTGTCCCAATCCTCCAATTTGTCTTGGTCACTCTCAACCCTATCCCTACCCTCCAGCATATCTACCTCTCCCCCAGCTTAGTGTCATTTGCAAACCTGCTGAGGGTGCAATCCTCCCATCATCCAGATCATTCATAAAGATGTTGAACAAAACTGGTCCCAAGACTGTCCCTGAGGCACTCTGCTTGATACTGGTTGCCAGCTAGACATCCAGACATTGATCAGTACCCGTAACAATCTAGCCAGCTTTCTATCCACCTTATAGTCCATTCATCCAATCTATGACCGGTCTGGAGTTCCCCACATTCTCCTTCTTCCCCTTTTTAAAGATGTGCACTATATTTGCCTTTCTCCAGTCATCCGGGACCTCCCCCGATCGCTGTGACTTTTCAAAGATAATGGCCAATGGCTCTGCAATCACATCCACCAACTCCCTCAGCATCCTCAGACGCTTAGATCTGGACCCATGGACTTGTGCATGGCCAGCTTTTCTAAATAATCCTTAACCTGTTCTTTTACCACTGAGGTCTGCTCACCTCCTCCCCACACTGTGCTGCCCAGGACAGCAGTTTGGGAGCTGACCTTGTCTGGGACGACCAAGGCAAAAAAAGCATCGAGTACTTCAGCTTTTTCCACATCATCTCTCACTTGGTTGCCTCCCTCATTCATGAAGGCTCCCACACTTTCCCTGACCTTCTCCTTTTTGACAGGTTTCAGAGTAACAGCCGTATTAGTCTGTATTCGCAAAAAGAAAAGGAGTACTTGTGGCACCTTAGAGACTAACCAATTTATTTGAGCATGAGCTGTAGCTCACGAAAGCTCATGCTCAAATAAATTGGTTAGTCTCTAAGGTGCCACAAGTACTCCTTTTCTTCTCCTTTTTGCTACCTACAGAAACCATCTTGTTACCCTACACATCCCTTTACAACTCCAGTCGTGTTTTCCCCTTCCTGATTACACCCCTGGATGCTCTAGCAATATTTTTAGACTCCTCCCTACTCATCTGTCCAAGTTTCCATTTCTAGTAAGATTCCTTTTTGTGTTTAAGCTCACTGAAGATTTCTCTGTTTAGACAAGTTGGTCACCTGCCATATTTGCTAATCTTTCTGCTCTTCGGGGTGGTTTGTTCCTGCACCCTCAATAAGGCTTCTTTCACATAAATGTCATCGGACCTGGGGGTTGGAAGGCACTGCAAGGCTCATCTGGTCGAACCCCCTGCCAAGATGCAGGACACCTCTTATCAGCTGTCACAACATAGCTTCCGCCATACTGCTATAATCCTTCACCTTGAAAGGAGCATAATTGCAATTCACTTGGCAGGATTCAGCAGGAGAAATGATCAGGTAGAAGCCAACCAGAATATTGTACCAGGGAGCAAACAAAAATCCATACTCTTCTTAGAAACCTAAAATCACAATGCAAAAGGCAAACCCCAGAAATCTTACAACCTAGCCCCGCCAAATGCCTGTGTCCATCATAAAAAGGCTAGAGAAAGGGTGGCTTCTGCTTATACAGAGTCAGATGCTCTGCTGGTAATTTCATTGCTCGATAAACCACCTCAGCAGTAAATTCATTCTTTGTTTACTCTTGAGTCCCGTTTGTTCTCTGATGTGTCATTGAGAGAGGTGGCTGCTATTCTAGCCAGAGTCTCACTGGGGGGCGACGGAAAACCAACCACCACTATTAGTTTTTTATAGTCAGAAAAGCAATTTTATGTCTTTCTGAATATGTTTCATGCCATAAAGTCACTGCACTATCCATATTTCTATTATGACTGTTCTGAGCCCATTGTTTTTTTCAGTACCTATGAATGAGTTTACTTAAAGGTTATACAGGAGGACACTATGGGGATGTTAGAGGTTTGGGTGAAAGTTAAGGTGGCACCTCAAAGAATCAGACAGTAGTTTTTATTGTCTATGTACTGTACCAATACACAAAAATAAATACATTATCATTAAGGCTAAGATTATGTCTCAGAGACCACGGAATCTGTGACTTCCACAGACGTCTGGGACATTTTCCACTTCAGCCCAAAGGTGGTAGGGCCGGAGTTCTCAGCTGCCGTGGGTAGCAAGGGGACCTCGCAGCTCCAGGTTGTGGGACCCGGAACTTCTACCGTGGCCAGCAGGGGACCCTCCAAGAATCTACTGGCTTTTCCCCCTTTGATCTCCTGTATGGGAAGCAGGCTAGGGGAGCCTTGGATTTGATTGGAGGCTCTGGGGAGGGCCGTGCTGAGGAAAGAGGGTGGCCTGTAGGAAAGTCTGTCACCTGATTTAAGGAGAATTTACAGGTAATAAGGAATGGAGAGTGACGGACCCTTGGAAAAAGGCAGGGAACTCAGCACGTTTGGTGTGATGGGTGTACTGGAGAAAGGTTGTTGGACACGGCTGATTTGGCGTTAGTGCTGACCCCAGTGAGGGAAAACAAAAGGAAGGATTATAGAAAGGACCGTTTGAGGGGATTGAAGGGGTGAATGCCGTCACACATGACGTAAAGAAGCCCAGCAGCAGAGGAAAAGTGCAAACCATGCATATGAATAGATTAAAACTAATTCTGAAAGGGAGAGGGCAGTCAATTGAATTTGTTGTGCTGGTGAAGAAACCTTGGATTTGGTCAGGGAGAGCAGGGCAGAGAATCCCCTAGAAAGCACTGAGTTGAGGGCGGGTTAAAATCCACGCCGAAAGCAGGAAACGCTGGCCCTTTCAAAGCACCGCCAAGAGGTATTTTCCTCACCAGGTTGAAATGCCAAGATTACACCCTCCATGCAAAGCTACAGGGGAAAAAAGGTACCAGAGGGATGCCCTGGAGCACAGCGCTGCAGAACTATGATATGGAAATTGTCCATATTAAAGGCAAAGAGAATGTGGTGGCAGATGCAGTGTCCGGGCAGGAGGGTTCCAAGCTGACGCATACGGATTAGCCAGTGGAAGAGTCCACAGAGTCAGAGTAAAGGGTGAGGTGCGAGCCAGGACCCAGAGGAGGCACAGAGTTGCCGGCGTTTTACAGGGATACCCTTGGTCGGACGCTTACAGGTTAAGTTTACAAAGGGTGGCATGGGAGGGCTCTTCCCAGAGCCCAGAGCCTGCTGGCCATCACAATCGTTGAAAAGCATTTGGACAGATTTTGTTTAATTGTCTGATAATTACACAGATAATGATGTATCTGTACTGGAAGACATGTGCTTAAGGTCTGGGAATTAAGGCAGGTCGTGCAATGGGATGAACTTGCTCCTGTCAGTCAGGAGGGAAGAGAACTGCCTCTGCCGCTCTCAAGCTGGTTTTGTGTGTATTGGGTACTGTCCGCTTCACAAAGGAGTCCTGTCCGTAGATGGAGCCGGTTGAGTTTACACCTCTCACTAGGTTGAGTTAACATTACTTTGTTAAAACAGGTAAGACAAGGGGTAACTCCACTCCAGTACGGAAACCCAACAAAATGCTGTAAACTACTTCAAAGGCTGAATTCTCCTATCGCTCCAGGGCTTCAAAAAGTCACCTCTGGAGAAGGGCCTGATGCTGCTAGCTCTTCAGGGATGAATTGTGTCTAGGGTATTTTTTAAAGAAGGAGGGAGGAACAAGGAGAACCAGAAGACGGATATTATGATGCATTAGCGTTTTTAATGCGAGTGACATTTGCAATACACAGGTACAGGAAAAATACAAGAGCAGAAAGAACGTAATTTCAGTTTTTCAAGAAAGGCTGCAACCGATCACCCACCTCAATGGGACATTCTTCACACAAGATGTGCTTTTTTGTTCTTGCAGCTGCAGAGGTGGACAAACAAGTCCCCTTTCCAACCAATTTCAATTACTTTTATTCCCTCAGTCAGTGGGAAGTGAGACAATGCAATACAGAAGGAGAGGACTGCTCAACTTCTCAATTATATGTCTGCCTAAGAGAAGGTCCAAGTGAGAGGCTAAAGATACGTACTGATGGAAAGGATAGAACAGACGGGGTCTAATTCTCCTTCACAGCAAGGTCTCTTTTTCCCAGGCTCAAGGGACTTCAAATGATAATAAATGTGACTGATGCCTATTTTAAGGCCCCTATTTTCCTTAAACTGCGGAATTAGTGTAAACAGCCTGTGTGTTATTCAGAATGAGTCCACAGATGAAAGCAAGAATCAGCACTTGTCTGGCAAAGCCTTGGCGGAAAGAGTCATAAAGCGTAACATTACAAAAGGAGCAGGGCTATCAGACCATGGTGCTGAGCACACACAGCTCCCACTGAGCTCAACTGGAGCCAAGTTTGCACAGCACTTCTGAAAGCCATGCCCAAAAGGTCAGGGGTGAATCTGTTTCTTGCTGTTCAATTCCTGGTTCTTCCTTCATCCACGGATCTTCCTGCTGGATTTAGCATGGCCCACAGCTTCCACTGAGGTACCTATGGCGAGATATCCCGGAACCACATATTCCCCCGGAACCATAACCACCCAGGGAACCGCCGAATCCCCCATAACTACCATATCCCCCTAAAACAGACAATCCTCCATAATGGCCTCCAGAGCCGTACAATCCCCCCAAACCGAATGAGCCCCCTAAACCGGCTCCGACCACAGGTGCTCCTATGGCTCCCACTCCAGTGTGCTGAGGGAAAGTGCTGAGAATCGGTCCCGGGAGGGTCACGACAACCGGTGAGGGTCTGATCAGCACTTCGGAGTCAGGGCACTGCCGAACGCACGGCACGTTGTAGCTGCCACTGACTGGACTAGGCCGGGCCACCCCGCATTCTGGATTGCACAGGCTGGAGAAACTCATCTTTCAGGGATGGAGGTAAACCTGAAAGACACACCAGGGACTAGAGTAAAGAGAAGGTACAAGGGCTGGTGGAAGAAAGGCTTTGAAGCTTTTGTGGCCCATGAGAGAAAGGAAAAGTGGACTAAGTCCTTGTCTTCATGGCCATGTATTTCTTCCTAGATCCTCTTTCTACACCTCTTGTTCACTCTCATGAAACTTCCCTCCCAATTGGCCCCTTCAAGCCCTCTCAATGGCGTTGTCTGAAAAACACTGACTAGAAGAAGGCTCACGATTTCTGTGCTGGGCCCCTGGGATTCTGTGTCCATTTTAGACATTACTCAAAGAGAACAGGTCTGGGATCACGGTAATCTCTTCCTGTCGTTTGATGATTTAACTTCTGCATGCAAACCACTGAATTCTGGTACCACAGTAAAAAGAAAAGGAGTACTTGTGCTTCCTTAGAGACTGACAAATTGATTTGAGCATAAGCTTTCGTAAGCTACAGCTCACTTCATCGGATGTAGCTCACGAAAGCTTATGCTCAAATCAATTGGTTAGTCTCTAAGATGCCACAAGTCCTCCGTTTCTTTTTGCGAATACAGACTAACACGGCTGCTACTCTGAAACCTGGTATCACAGTGTAGATCTCTGATTTCCCAAAGCTCGTGAGTCAACAATACTTGCTGATGAATAAAGAGAAAACTTTAGTTTTCTCCAAACAAATCACGAAGGACAAGCTCCTCAGCTGGGCTTTAGGTCCACTGACTTTCATGGAGCGACACTAAATTACATCATCTGAGGAGGAGCACTTTCAATGGGAATTTCTCCTGAGAAGAACTCAAGAATTGCTACACTGCATCTCACCACTTGTCAGATTAATCCATTCTCCTGTTTCCAAGAGAGAGGAGTAACAGCTGCTTGAGAAGAAAGTAAAAGACCACTGCATTGGTCCTTTCTGGACTAACCTGGGAAAGTTGCTTCCTAATCCACCAAAGTGAAAAATGGCCAAATGACTTTCTAATGTTACAGCTCTAGAGTTCAAATCGATTGAGTTGAATTGGACTTACCCAGCTCACTGAGGAGATGAAGTCTGCAGAAGTTTTTAAAAAATCCCTGAATGGTGAGTGCTTTTATACAGTTCCTAGGACTGCCTGGAGGATCTGCGATGCCATTTCTGGAGGCAGTTCTAATTAGTTACCAAACAAACTTAATTGCCATGCAAAATCCTCCTTGGATGCAGCTGTTTGCCTCTGGGATTTTGATTATTAGGTTATTCTGAGCCTGAGAGGGCGTGACATGCACATTGCACTCTTCATCTTTCTTTCATCTTCAAATAGTACGGGTCAACTGCGTTCCTCATGCCATTCCATTTACTTCAGTGGTGCTACAATGAGAATGAATGTCCGGGTGACTCTGAGCAGCATCTGTATCAGAAGTGGCAGATTTCAGAGGGGTAGCCGTGTTAGTCTGCATCAGCAAAACAATGAGGAGTCCTTGTGGCACCTTAGAGACTAATATGTCTCTAAGGTGTCGTCTCTAAGTTGCCACAAGTAGCACAAGTGGGTGTCATGAAAGGAATCCAGTTTGTTCCTTTCAATCCATGCTGGTCGTGGTTAGGGACATCGGGCAGTTCATTCTCACCCTGTCAGAAAGGAGGGAGCCATTTTTCTGCATTCTCACCACCCGCATTCCCAATGGGTCAGACCCAATTCCCTTCGAAATTCATGGGAAACTTTCCATTGCCTCCAGCAGTGTTTTTTGTCAGGACCTTACATCTGAAATTCACCCTTTGGTTGGGGGATTGTACGATGCAATGAACAACTGTAGTCCAATATTAAACGTTCAAACATGGGCCTTTGTGATGGCCATCTTCCCAGGGGTGAATCTTACCCTCTGGTGAGTCAAGCTTCACCTAACATTGGACCTGTACTTGGGTCACCAATGCCCTCTCAAAGTGCTGCCTAGATCTGGTTTGCTGATGGGTCAAGGGGAGGGATGGCGGAAAGAGGAAGGAAGCAGTGCTCTTTTATCTCAGGATCTCTCCATCCAGGAGCAGCCAAGAAAAGGACGTCGTGTGAGACAGCACTGCTGACGGAGCCCAGCAATGAGCGGAGGAGAGAGGAAAATCACACATTCTTGAGGAAGGAGGAGATGGTTGTGGGATGGGATTTGACATTAACTTTGACCAGCCATAGGGCATGCTGCACAAAACATTCTTGCCAGAACCAGCATGCTGTGTAAAGTGTAATAGATTTCTGCATGGGTGGGTTCCATAGCCGGGGAATGAGGCGGAGGAGTCCCCTGTTTTCCCTATTTTTTCACAGTTCTTTTTAGTAAAAGTCAGAGACAGGTCACTGGCTTCCATGACTCTTTGTTCATTGCCCTTGATCCTTGACCTCTCCCTGAGTTTTACTAAAATTAACCATGACCAAATCTTAACCTTAATTATCCTTAGTCTAGAATATCCTAACTCAAATCATCTGAAAAAAAATTAAAACAGTAGGAGGCACAAATATGCTTGCTCAGCCAGAGCCCTAAAATGCCCAGTTCTCGCTCTGGCCACAGGCTGAATTTTAAAGTTGTTCCCTTTTACACTGTGTTACCAGACAAGGCTAGTAACATGTAACTTGTTCCAAGATGTTTGCATCCTTGGATCGAAGCATCAAGAATCAAGAGCTGGCTAATGTTGTGATCCACTTTCACTGTCCTTATTCATGAGAATGATACTTCTCCATACGAATTAGAAGTCTGTCCATTTCTATCATTTCCATGACTGTGGTGTAAGGGACTGCGGAAGACTTTGTTATGGCTTAGCTAGGGAACTTCCGCTTTCTCGAGGCCGCCCGGTCACTGTAGGACATGGAGAACCAACTGTGACCGTTTTTTGGCCGGTTTTGTCTGCCTTGCATGGTCAGTTGCCAGGTAGCGGAAAGCCCCCTTAGGAAAGTACCTAATTTTATATTCATGAGCTGTTTCTGTGTACTGCGTATTATGGCTCACTGGTTGCCCCTTCGTCGGACTCCGTCCTAGGCAAAGCTCCGGTGTGATGGGTTCTCCGCCTCCGTGACAGCAACGTTTGGAAGTCCCCGTTGCGGGTGTGTCACTAATCTTCAATAAAGCCAATAACTCGCTGCTTAGCTGCGTGTGGGTCTCCTTTTCCAGAGTACCTCTGATGGCCTGCGGTGCTTCGATTACCTTGGCCGAGAACATTTGGTAGCATTGGAAATCTCAATATATAATTCCAGCCTCAAAAACTAGCTTTAAGACATCGCACCCGTTGGGCTGAAGTCACCAGGTGCACTGAGTGAGCTACTTTCTCTTTCTTTGGAATCACATCTCTCTAATGGGTCAGAGTAACCCATGGTAATGAATTCCTTCAGGTTTGTGAAACAAGGCACAGGGTAGCTGATTTCTCTAACATTGCCTTCTTTAGACATGAGGATAATAATGATCCAAAGGAAGTATAAGTGTGTACATTTCAAGCTGGTTCATGTGTGGTGTAGTAATACAAATCTCTTTCTTGAATTAGAATGGGTAAAATTTTGAGAAAAGAGAATTTAATTCTGCTCAAGTGGAAATACCCACCACGGAGCCAACACCTTCAAAGAAAGGGAGTTAAAGTGCATGGCAAGACTCTAGATGGCTGATCGTTGTTCACACTGAGATGAGAAGATCTTTATCCCCAAAGTTCCCCCCAAAAAACATCAAAACAAAATAAAAAATATCCAGTATGAGCCTCTCCAAGAGTTACTCTCAGGTTAGTGATGTCTTTGGAAGCCATGAATAGTAAGAATCCAGTAGGGTTCAAGAGATAGAGGTTAGTGTTTGGCATGAGTAGTCCCAGCTATTGGGGTTCATTTCTGACTCTGCCAATCACACCCTGTCTGACTGTCACCTGAATGTGCCTCCGTTTCCCCCCATGGCAAACAGGTAGAATTGTAACATGCAGGGTGGATTGTCTGAAGCTTCCTCTGATCTAAGCATTTCAAAGCACTTCACAAAACACACCTCATGTTTTATATGGCCAAAGAGGTGTATTATTAGAATCGTAGTAACTTTTCACTAGGCTTAGATGTTCCAATATTGAAGATTGGCTTCACTTTAAAAATGCATGTCAAGTCTCAGATGTCACTCAAGTCCTCAGTTTATGAGTCCTGGCCTCTGAAATTGGGGCTCTTTGATTTTCATTCAATGAACCTTTGCATTTCCCTTTTGTACATATTTTCAAGTTGACGGGTAGATGCTGAACCAGTGTAAAGGAGGACAGTTCCATCAACTTGAGATTGAAGGAAGGCACTTTAGCCAACCTGGGTTAGAGAAAACCTTTCTGCACCTCTACCCACAGCTGCTGATATCGAATATACAGTGTAATCAATGGGAACCGTCAGCCATTGCAGCTCCTTCCAATAAGTATGCAAGAGAACTGGGTCTTGTGAGAGACTTCAGCTAATTAAGAAAAGAAAAAAGCACAAGACAGACAGAGTTAAAGAGAACTTCTTTTATGGCCATGGCTATTGCTGTGGGATTAATTGCAAGTCTGACCAATCTAGGGCATTCTGCAAGCCTCTTCTCCAACAAAAAGAAAAGGAGTACTTGTGGCACCTTAGAGACTAACCAATTTATTTGAGCATAAGCTTTCGTGAGCTACAGTTCACTTCATCGGATGCATTCTGTGGAAAGTGTAGAAGATCTTTTTATACACACAAAGCATGAAAAAATACCTCCCCCCACCCCACTCTCCTGCTGGTAAGAGCTTATCTAAAGTGATCACTCTCCTTACAATGTGTATGATAATCAAGTTGGGCCATTTCCAGCACAAATCCAGGTTTTCTCCCCCCCTCCCCCACAGATATGATCATCTTTTTATATGTTTGTATCGCCTTTGTATTATGAGTTATGGATACGTATGTATGTCTCTATTTCAAATTTGGGCTAATTTTCTGGGTGACACTCCCAGACAGTTTGGCATCAGCACTGCCTAGCCTGCTGGATGGCCATGTGCTCGGCAGCTTGTGTTTGAAACAAAGGAAGCACAGGCCGCATAGCAAAAGACTATAATAGGCAGCTGCATCTTCTCCATTTTGTCCTCAATCCATGCAGCCTCCTCAGGGGCTCTGGGCAGTGCCTCTGGGTACATGTGGGGCCAGTGTGCACAGCACCAGAGGCAGCTCTTGTCAGTGGAGGTGGCTGCGACCTTTGGTCATTAGGTGTTCTCCTAGTCATCTGCCCTGCTGGCCCCTGGCTGCGGAACGGGGAGCCTGGGACTCTGCAGGTGATCAGTTGGTTCCTGGGGCGGGCTCTCGCTGAAGAGCTGGAGGAGGAAGGGACAGAGAGACAGTTTTGTCGGAGCAGCCATGAGGAAGAGTGCTGGTGCAAGGGCTGGAGGAACCAAGTAGGGGCCAAGCTCTTCTCGACGTGCTGCTCACAAACCGGGAAGAATTAGTGGGGGAAGCAAAAGTGGATGGGAACCCGGGAGGCAGTGACCATGAGATGGTAGAGTTCAGGATCCTAAAACAAGGAAGAAAGGAGAGCAGCAGAATACGGACCCTGAACTTAAGAAAAACAGACTTTGACTCCCTCAGGGAACTGATGGGCAGGATCCCCTGGGAGAATAACGTGAGGGGGAAAGGAGTCCAGGAGAGCTGGCTGTATTTTCAAGAATCCTTACTGAGGTTACAAGGACAAAGTGTTGATCCTGCTTTGAGCAGGGGGTTGGACGAGATGACCTCCTGAGGTCTTTTCCAACCCTAATCTTCTATAATTCGATGACTCTATGATTCTGGAGAGGCCAGGCCCCTCCCACCAAAGTGTGGAGACAGAAGTAGGTACCTGGCTGGGGTGATTGTGAAATGGGATCGTGCTGTGCTTCAGTGTGTGCCAATGCCCTGGTCACGGTGGCGAGAGGGGCACAGAGAAGGGTGTGAGGAACAGACTGGCTGGGTCACAGCCCTAAATGCGACAAGCACAGGTCACAATGGACATGCATCTTTGCCAGTGGATACCCCACCAGCAGCCCCAATGCAGCTCTGCACCCACTGGTCTCTTCACCTGGACAGTCAATGGCCTGTATTTTTAGCTGACTTGGCACAAGTAAAAATTGTCCTGAGCCCAAAATTAGAGGCCTTTGAAAAGAGAAGCCCGGGTGTGGCCAGCATCGTGGGCCAGGCCGTTCTGCAGGTGTTGGCTCCCAGGCGTGTGACTGTACCTTGCTGGCCAGGTAATGGAGCGTGATACCAGTGAGTCGCAGGGAGGCTCCTTACCCTGTTCTCTGGAACAAGGATTGAATCAGGCTGGGGCAGGAAGAAGGAAGGGCAGGGCCCAGTCACAGGATCACACAGCTAAAGGAGGGAGCTGGGTGTGTTTTACCCCTGCTGAGTGCTGACCAAAACATTCCCTGTGACAGGCTTTGCCCTTGGGCACCCTCTAGCAGCCCCTCACCCCTGAGCTCAACCCTGCCTCCTCCCTCATCCTCCTTGGCCCCCTTCTGTCCCTGCCTCCAGAAGTGTGATCCCCATGCCCCCATGCAGTCAGTTACCACCCCCAGCTCATACCCTGCCCATTCCCACCAATTTGTCCCCATTAACCATTTTAATTGCCAGCCAGCACTGCAGCGTCAGCAGGTGTTACTGAGCAATGAGCACGCTCACTAGGAGCCAAGCAGCACTCAGCACCCGGCCTGCCAGCCGCCCCGTTAGCATCCTAGTGCCAGGGAGCCTGCAAATGCTTGGGGCCCTGGGCCTGCGATCCTGTAGGCACAGGGGGCTTGGAGCCCCCTGGCTCCATCCGGAGGCTGTTGGGTCTGATGTGGTGGCGGGGGACAATACGCTTGCCCCATTTCTGCACCCCAGTAGCTCTACGCCCTCGGCGGCTGACCCATTCGCCCCTCCCTAGTTACCGCCCTGCCTGTGGTAGGGTTGTATTTCTGTTCCTGCAACCGATCCCGTGTGACCTTCTTCTCAACGTGTCTCTGTTTCTAGGCCGATCAAACAGAGAGAGTCAGGGTGTGAAGGCTGGAAGTTCTTCAGCGACCTCAGGACTCCAGAGTTCAAAGCCCCTCACAAACACTCGCTGGTGTTTCACACACGCAAAGGGTTCTAGTCTTAGAATATTAATAAATGGTTGTTGGGATTAGACACCTCTGCACTGAGTAACACAGTCACTTTAAACAAAATGGAGGCCAAGCTCTCATGGCGTTCTGTTAACGACGTCATAACTGAAAGCCACAGAGTCTGGGGCTGTTTCATTTTCATTCAAATGTAGTTTTGCATTTGGTATTTTTAAAACATTTTAATTGAAAAATGAAGGTGCCCCCTTGGTATCAATCAGCACAGTTGCTTCAATTCCACCGAGTTTCAGGGCCTCATCATCAAAGGAAGACTCCTCCGCCTCATTCCCCGGCTATGGAACCCACCCATGCAGAAATCTGTTACACTTTACACAGCATGCTGGTTCTGGCAGGAATGTTTTGTGTAGCATCCCCTATGGCTGGTCAAAGTTAATGTCAAATCCCATCCCACAACCATCTCCTCCTTCCTCAAGAATGTGTGATTTTCCTCTCTCCTCCGTTCATTGCGGGGCTCCGTCAGCTGTGCTGTTTCACCAGACGTCCTTTTCTTGGCTGCTCCTGGATGGAGAGATCCTGAGATAAAAGAGCACTGCTTCCTTCCTCTTTCCGCCATCCCTCCCCTTGACCCATCAGCAAACCAGATCTAGGCAGCCCTTTGACAGGGCATTGGTGACCCAAGTACAGGTTCAATGTTAGGTGAAGTTTGACTCACCAGAGGGTAAGATTCACCCCTGGGCAGAGGGCCATCACAAGGCCCATGTTTGAACGTTTAATATTGGACTACAGTTGTTCATTGGCATCATACAATCCACCAACCAAAGGTGAATTTCAGATGTAAGGTCCTGACAAGAAACACGCTGGAGGCAATGGAAAGTTTCCCATGAATTTCGAAGGGAATTGGGTCTGACCCATTGGGAATGCAGGTGGTGAGAATGCAGAAAAATGGCTCCCTCCTTTCTGACAGGGTGAGAATGAACTGCCCGATGTCCCTAACCACGACCAGCATGGATTGAAAGGAACAAACTGGATTCCTTTCTTGACACCCACTTGTGCTACTTGTGGCAACTTAGAGATGACACCTTAGAGACAAATTAGTCTCTAAGGTGCCACAAGGACTCCTCGTTGTTTTCTTGATGCAGATTAACACGGCTACCCCTCTGAAATCTTCACTTCGGATACTGATGCTGCTCAGAGTCACCTTGAGATTCATTCTCTTTGTTGCACCATTGAAGTCAATGGAATGGAACGAGGAACACAGTGGACCCGTACCATTTGAAGATGAAAGAAAGATGAAGAGTGCAATCTGCATGTCACGCCCTCTCAGGCTCAGAATAACCTAATAATCACAATCCCAGAGGAAAACAGCTGCATCCCAAGGAGGATTTTGCAAGGCAATGAAGCTTGTTTGGAAACTAATTAGAACCGCCTCCACAAATGGCATCGCAGATCCTCCAGGCAGTCCTAGGAACTGTATAAAGGCACTCACCACTCAGGGATTTTCTAAAATCTTCTGCGGACTTCATCTCCTCAGTGAACTGGGTAAGTCCAATTCAACTCAATTGATTTGAACTCTAGAGATGTAACTTGAGAAAGTCATTTAGCCATTATTCACTTTGGTGGATTAGGAAGCAACTTTCCCAGGTTAGTATTGAAAGGACCAATTCAGTGGTCTTTTACTTTCTTCTCAAGGAGCTATTACTCCTCTCTCTTGAAGACAGGAGAATGGATTAAGCTGACAAGTGGTGAGATCCAGTGTAGCAATTCCTGAGTTCTTCTCAGGAGAAATTCCCACTGAAGGTGCTTCTCCTCAGATGATATAATTTAGTGTCGCTCCATGAAAGTCAGTGGACCTGAAGCCCAGCTGAGGAGCTTGTCCCTCGTGATTTGTTTGGAGAAAAGTAAAGTTTTCTTTTTATTCATCAGCAAGTATTATTGACTCACAAGCTTTGGGAAATCAGAGATCTACACTGTGATACCAGGTTTCAGAGTAGCAGCCGTGTTAGTCTGTATTTGCAAAAAGAAACGAAGTACTTGTGGCACCTTAGAGACTAACCAATTGATTTGAGCATAAGCTTTCGTGAGCTACATCCGATGAAGTGAGCTGTAGCTTACAGAAGCTTATGCTCAAAACAATTTGTCAGTCTCTAAGGTACCACAAGTACTCCCTTTCTTTTAACTGTGGTACCAGAATTCAGTGGTTTGCATGCAGAAGTTAAATCCTCAAACGACAGGAAGCGATTACCGTGATCCCAGCCCTGTTCTCTTTGAGTAATGTCTAAAATGGACACAGAATCCCAGGGGCCCAGCATAGAAATCGTAAGCCTTCTTCTAGTCAGTGTTTTTCAGACAACGCCATTGAGAGGAGTTGAAGAGGCCTATTGGGAGGGAAGTTTCATGAGAGTGGAGAAGAGGTGTAGAAAGAGGATCTAGGAAGAAATACATGGCCATGAAGACAAGGACTTAGTCCACTCTTCCTTTCTCTCATGGGCCACAAGAGCTTCAAAGCCTTTCTTCCACCATCCCTTGTACCTTCTTTTTACTCTAGTCCCTGGTGTGTCTTTCAGGTTTACCTCCATCCCTGAAAGATGAGTTTCTCCAGCCTGTGCAATCCAGAATGCGGGGTGGCCCGGCCCAGTCCAGTCAGTGGCAGCTACAACGTGCCGTGCGTTCGTCAGTGCCCTGACTCCGAAGTGCTGATCAGACCCTCACCGGTTGTCGTGACCCTCCCGGGACCAATTCTCAGCACTTTCCCTCAGCACACTGGAGTGGGAGCCATAGGAGCACCTGTGGTCGGAGCCGGTTTAGGGGGCTCATTCGGTTTGGGGGGATTGTACGGCTCTGGAGGCCAGTACGGAGGATTGTCTGGTTTAGGGGGATACGGTGGTTATGGGGGATTCGGCGGTTCCCTGGGCGGTTATGGTTCCGGGGGAATATGTGGTTCCGGGATATCTCGCCATAGGTACCTCAGTGGAAGCTGTGGGCCATGCTAAATCCAGCAGGAAGATCCGTGGATGAAGGAAGAACCAGGAGCTGAACACCAAGAAACAGATTCACCCCTGACCTTTTGGGCATGGCTTTCAGAAGTGCTGTGCAAACTTGGCTCCAGTTGAGCTCAGTGGGAGCTGTGTGTGCTCAGCACCATGGTCTGATAGCCCTGCTGCATTTCTAATGTTACGCTTTATGACTCTTTCTGCCAAGGCTTTGCCAGACAAGTGCTGATTCTCGCTTTCACCTGTGGACTCATTCAGAATAACACACAGGCTGTTTACACTAATTCTGCAGTTTAAGGAAAATAGGGCCCTTAAAACAGGCATCAGTTACATTTATTATCATTTTAAGTCCCTTGAGCAAGGGAAAAAGAGACCTTGCTGTGAAGGAGAATTAGACCCCGTCTGTTCTATCCTTTCCATCAGTACGTATCTTTAGCCTCTCACTTGAACCTTCTCTGAGGCAGAGATATAATTGAGAAGTTGAGTAGTCCTCTCCTTCTGTATTGCATTGTCTCACTTCCCACCGACGGAGGGAATAAAAGTAACTGAAATTGGTTGCAAAGGGGACTTGTTTGTCCACCTCTGCAGCTGCAAGAACAAAAAAGCACATCTTGTGTGAAGAACGTCCCATTGAGGTGGGTGATCGGTTGCAGCCTTATTGAGAAACTGAAATTACGTTCTTTCTGCTCTTGTATTTTTCCTTTACCTGTGTATTGCAAATGTCACTCGCATTAAAAACGCTGATGCATCATAATATCCGTCTTCTAGTTCTCCTTGTTCCTCCCTCCTTCTTTAAACATTGCCCTAGACACAATTCATCCCTGAAGAGCCAGCAGCATCAGGCCCTTCTCCAGAGGTGACTTTTTGAAGCCCTGGAGCGATAGGAGAATTCAGCCTTTGAAGTAGTTTACAGCATTCTGTTGGGTTTCCATACTGGGGTGGAGTTACCCCTTACCTTACCTATTTTAACAAAGTAATGTTAACTCAACCTAGTGAGAGGTGTATATTCAACCGGCTCCGTCTACGGACAGGACTCCTTTGTGAAGCGGACAGTACCCAATACACACAAAACCAGCTTGAGATCGACAGAGGCAGGTCTCTTCCTTCCTGACTGACAGGAGCAAGTTCATCCCATTGCACGACCTGCCTTAACTCCCAGACCTTAAGCACATGATTTCCAGTACAGATACATCATTATCTGTGTAATTATCAGACAATTAAACAAAAACTGTCCAAATGCTTTTCAACGATTGTGATGACCAGCGGGCTCTGGGCTCTAGGCAGAGCCCTCCCATGCCACCCTTTGTAAACTTAACCTGTACTCATCCGACCCAGGGTATCCCTGTAAAAGGCCAGCAACTCTGTGCTTCTATGGTTCCTGGCTCGCACCTCACCCTTTACTCTGACTCTGTGGACTCTTCCACTGGCTAATCCGTATGCGTCAGCTTGGAACCCTCCTGCCCGGACACTGCATCTGCCACCACATTCTCTTTGCCTTTAATATGGACAATTTCCATATCATAGTCCTGCAGCGCTGTGCTCCAGGGCATCCCTCTGGTACCTTTTTTCCCCTGTAGCTTTGCATGGAGGGTGTAATCTTGCAGTTCAACCTGGCGAGGAAAATACCTCTTGGCGGTGCTTTGAAAGGGCCAGCGTTTCCTGCTTTTGTCGTGAATTTTAACCCACCCTCAACTCAGTGCTTTCTAGGGGATTCTCTGCCCTGCTCTCCCTGACCAAATCCAAGGTTTCTTCACCAGCACAACAAATTCAATTGACTGCCCTCTCCCTTTCAGAGGAAGTTTTCATCTATTCAGACGCATAGTTTGCACCGTTCCTCTGCTGCTGGGCTTCCTTACGTCATGTGTGTCAAGGTTCCTCCCCCACTCTGAACTCTAGGGTACAGAGGTGGGGACCTGCATGAAAAACCTCCTAAGCTTATCTTTACCAGCTAAGGTCAAAACTTCCCCAAGGTACAAAGTATTCCACCCGTGGTCCTTGGAATGGCCGCTACCACCACCAAACTAATACTGGTTACTGGGGAAGAGCTGTTTGGACGTGTCTTTCCCCCCAAAATACTTCCCAAAACCCTGCACCCCACTTCCTGGACAAGGTTTGGTAAAAAGCCTCACCAATTTGCCTAGGTGACTACAGACCCAGACCCTTGGATCTTAAGAACAATGAACAATCCTCCCAACACTTGCACCCCCCCTTTCCTGGGAAATGTTGGATAAAAAGCCTCACCAATTTGCATAGGTGACCACAGACCCAAACCCTTGGATCTGAGAACAATGAAAAAGCATTCAGTTTTTTACAAGAAGACTTTTAATAGAAAATAGAAGTAAATAGAAATAAAGAAATCCCCCCTGTAAAATCAGGATGGTAGATATCTTACAGGGTAAATAGATTCAAAAACATAGAGAACCCCTCTAGGCAAAACCTTAAGTTACAAAAAAGATACACAGACAGAAATATTTATTCTATTCAGCACAATTCCTTTCTCAGCCATTTAAAGAAATCATAATCTAACACATACCTAGCTAGATTACTTACTAAAAGTTCTAAGACTCCATTCCTGGTCTATCACTGGCCAAGACCAGCATACAGACTGACACAGACCCTTTGTTTCTCTCCCTCCTCCCAGCTTTTGAAAGTATCTTGTCTCCTCATTGGTCATTTTGGTCAGGTGCCAGCGAGGTTACCTTTAGCTTCTTAACCCTTTACAGGTGAGAGGAGCTTTCCCTTGGCCAGGAGGGATTTCAAAGGGGTTTACCCTTCCCTTTATATTTATGACAATGTGTGACGGCATTCACCCCTTCAATCCCCTCAAACGGTCCTTCCTATAATCCTGCCTTTTGTTTTCCCTCACTGGGGTCAGCACTAACATCAAATCAGCCGTCTCAAACGACCATTCTCCAGTACTCCCATCACACCAAAGATGCTGAGTTTCTGGCTTTTTCCAAGGGTCTCTCGCTCTCAATTCCTCATTACCTGTAAATTCTCCTTAAAATGAGTGACGTACTCTCTTAGATGCCGCTCTCTTTCCTCAGCACGGCCCTCCCCAGAGCCTCCAATCAAATCCAAGGCTCCCCTAGCCTGCTTCCCATACAGGAGATCAAAGGGGGAAAAGCCAGTAGATTCCTGGAGGGTCCCCTGCTGGCCACGGTAGAAGTTCCGGGTCCCACAACTGGGAGCTGCGAGGTCCCCTTGCTACCCACGGTAGCTGAGAACTCCAGCCCTGCCACCTTTGGGCTGAAGTGGAAAATGTCCCAGACGTCTGTGGAAGTCACAGATTCCGTGGTCTCTGAGACATAATCTTAGCCTTAATGATAATGTATTTATTTTTGTGTATTGGTACAGTACATAGACAATAAAAACTACTGTCTGATTCTTTGAGGTGCCACCTTAACTTTCACCCAAACCTCTAACATCCCCATAGTGTCCTCCTGTATAACCTTTAAGTAAACTCATTCATAGGCACTGAAAAAAACAATGGGCTCAGAACAGTCATAATAGAAATATGGATAGTGCAGTGACTTTATGGCATGAAACATATTCAGAAAGACATAAAATTGCTTTTCTGACTATAAAAAACTAATAGTGGTGGTTGGTTTTCCGTCGCCCCCCAGTGAGACTCTGGCTAGAATAGCAGCCACCTCTCTCAATGACACATCAGAGAACAAACGGGACTCAAGAGTAAACAAAGAATGAATTTACTGCTGAGGTGGTTTATCGAACAATGAAATTACCAGCAGAGCATCTGACTCTGTATAAGCAGAAGCCACCCTTTCTCTAGCCTTTTTATGAGGGACACAGGCATTTGGCGGGGCTAGGTTGTAAGATTTCTGGGGTTTGCCTTTTGCATTGTGATTTTAGGTTTCTAAGAAGAGTATGGATTATTGTTTGCTCCCTGGTACAATATTCTGGTTGGCTTCTACCTGATCATTTCTCCTGCTGAATCCTGCCAAGTGAATTGCAATTATGCCCCTTTCAAGGTGAAGGATTATAGCAGTATAGCGGAAGCTATGTTGTGACAGCTGATAAGAGGTGTCCTGCATCTTAGCAGGGGGTTCGACCAGATGAGCCTTGCAGTGCCTTCTAACCCCCAGGTCCGATGACATTTATCTGAAAGAAGCCTTATTGAGGGTGCAGGAACAAACCACCCCGAAGAGCAGAAAGATTAGCAAATATGGCAGGTGACCAACTTGGCTAAACAGAGAAATCTTCAGTGAGCTTAAACAAAAAAGGAAGCTTACAAGAAATGGAAACTTGGAGAGATGACTAGGGAGGAGTCTAAAAATATTGCTCAAGCCTGCAGGTGTGTAATCAGGAAGGCCAAAGCATGACTGGAGTTGTGAAGGGATGTGTAGGGTAACAAGAAATTTTCTATAGGTAGGAAAAAGGAGAAGCTCAGGGAAAGTGTGGGAGCCTTCATGAATGAGGGAAGCAACCAAGTGAGAGATGGTGTGGAAAAAGCTGAAGTACTCCATGCTTTTTTTTGCCTCGGTCGTCCCAGACAAGATCAGCTCCCAAACTGCTGTCCTGGACAGCACAGTGTGGGGAGGAGGTGAGCAGCCCTCAGTGGTAAAAGAACAGGTTAAGGATTATTTAGAAAAGCTGGCCGTGCACAAGTCCATGGGTCCAGATCTAAGCGTCCGAGGATGCTGAGGGAATTGGCTGAGTGATTGCAGAGCCATTGGCCATTATCTTTGAAAAGTTACAGCTTTCGGGGGAGGTCCTGGATGACTGGAGAAAAGCAAATATAGTGCCCATCTTTAAAAAGGGGAAGAAGGAGAACCTGGGGAACTCCAGACCGCTCATAGATTGGATGAATGGAGTATAAGGTGGATAGAAAGCTGGCTAGATGTTTCGGGTACTGATCAATGTCTGGATGTCTAGCTGGCAACCAGTATCAAGCAGAGTGCCTCAGGGATCAGTCTTGGGACCGGTTTTGTTCAACGTCTTTATGAA
Source organism: Eretmochelys imbricata (assembly GCF_965152235.1). Classification (NCBI taxonomy): domain Eukaryota; kingdom Metazoa; phylum Chordata; order Testudines; family Cheloniidae; genus Eretmochelys; species Eretmochelys imbricata. The sequence goes on from NC_135572.1 coordinate 357,446,002, forward strand.
TGATCTGGATGATGGGAGGATTGCACGCTCAGCAGGTTTGCAAATGACACTAAGCTGGGGGAGAAGTAGATATGCTGGAGGGTAGGGATAGGGTTGAGAGTGACCAAGACAAATTGGAGGATTGGGACAAAAGAAATCTGACAAGGTTCAACAAGGACAAGTGCAGACTTCTGCACTTAGGACAGAAAAATCCCATGTACCACAAGAGGCTGGGGACCGACTGGCTAAGCAGCAGTTCTGCAGCAAACGACCTGGGGATAACAGTGGATGAGAAGCTGGATATGAGCCAACAGTGTGTCCTTGTTGCCAAAAAGGCTAAGTGCCTATTGGGCTGCATTAGTAGGAGCATTGCCAGCAGATCGAGGGAAGTGATCATTCCCCTCTATTCCGCACTGGTGAGGCCACATCTGCAGTATTGTGTCCAGTTTTGGGGCCCCCCCCATATAAATTATGTGGAGAAATTGGAATTGAAAAGTCCAGCAAAGAGCAACAAAAATGCTGAGGGTGCTGGGGCACATGACTCATAAGGTGAGGCGGAGGGAATTGGTCTTGTTTAGTCTGCAGAAGAGAAGAGTGAGGGGGGATTTGATAGCAGCCTTCAACTACCTGAAGGGGGGTTTTCTTTCGGGTACCACTTTTAGCTGTCTTGCTGGTCATGGGCTCACAGCTGTATTGTCAAAGAGACTCTTATTAAAGAGAGGGAAAAGGAGAAAGGTAAAGAGAACTGCACAGTACTTCACTTTGGAAAAAAATTGAATGCACATGAGATGCTGTCTGGAGAGACTCATGACCATTCGTGGTGTCCTCAGGGCAGAGTGTCAAAAAGCAGGGCGGAGACGCTAGCTAATGGTATGTTCTATAATTAGATTTCACCAACCCAGTACCAAGTGTGAACTCCCAAAGTACTACGGTAGTTTTATAATGGAGTTACAGACAGTCCCCTTAGAGACTCCAATCTATCGTGGCTGCCAGGCAAGCTGGCCTGTGTGATAAATGGTGGTGACTTCCAGGAAAAATCACAAAATACTCACGTTACAACCAGTCCCACGCTCACCCTGGTCAATTTGCATCCCAGGTCTCCCACCAAAGACAACACTGAGAGTCAATTCTACAGTCAATTCTAACTCAGGTTTATTAGCTAAGAAAAAGGAAGGGGAGTTATTGAGATGTTAAAGCAGATAAAAATATATGTACAGGTTAGTCACAGTCTATAATTGCTAAAGGTAGCGGAGATATGGGAAACTGGCAGTTTCCCAAAAGTCTTTTAGGGCTACCCAGAGTAACTCTTCTTCTCATTCGGTTATTCTGCCTGTGAGAATCCAACCTGTCCAGAGATGAAGAATTTTTCCTTGTGTCCATACTTATAGTTTCTTTTCACAGAAAAGAAGCTGACAGAGTCACAACCTATGTGGGCTCTTTCTCTGATGTCAGGGAGAGAAGAATGCATGTCAGGTCTTTGATGAAAACACTCAACGGCCACTTGCCTTCAAATGCAGAAGTATTCACACCTTCCTCTTTAATTTCTTCATTTGCATGACACAAGGCTTCTTTCTCATTGGATGGGTTATGTAGTTACAGGGGTATACACAATGTAAATGTTTGCTATTACATTCTAACTGGGTACAGATAGGGGAAATCAATGAATGCACCATCCCATTAGTTGTCAGGACATTTCAACACCAAATAGATTCTTATCCATTCAACCATCAGTTTCCTTTATTCTTGCAAAGAAGTGAATTGGCCTGGCTTCCAGCTGAGAGTTTGTCAGTTCTCAGCTGGCACTTGGCTTACCAGAGTTGGCACTTGGCTTACCAGTGTCACAGCAGAACTGAAAGCGAAGCTTGAGTTTACCGGAGTCTCAGGTAAAGTCTCTGATCACTAAGTCTAGACAGTCTGCCGAGTCAAAAGCAACATCTTCCCTCCACTTTCCTGCAGGAATCTTCAGTTGGAATCTGTGCAGACTCTTCCTCCTCCTCTGCTGAAATCATGCTTAGCCAGTCAGAGAATTGGTTAACCAACCACCCCGTGAAGTATATCAATTTTCAAAACCCAACTCTCTTACTGAGAAGAGCAACACATAAATGACTCTTCCCCACGATCACGTTACCAGAAAAGTTGGTGACTCACACTCGTTGAGACAATGGACTTAAAACAGTTTGGCTAAAATCCAAAAAATTCAAAGTGCACCATTAAAAGAAAAGAAATTAATCTTCCCTCCCGATTTCCCCTGTAATTAACATTCCCAGGCTTCCCTGCTGGAGGGTTGTAACAAAATCACTCACCTGCGAGAAAATACTTCAGCGTTCGGGCAAACAGGCTGCTTCCTGCTTCTGTGGCCTAGCTTCTCCCAGCCCGCACAGAGCCCAGGGCCTGGTGCAAAGCAGCTGCCCTCACCCCTTCCCTCATGGAGTCTGACCCAGCAACAGGGAACCGATTGGTGCAGACCCAAAACTACCACACCCAATTCCAGAAGCTTCTGGATGGGGAGTGCTAAATCTGCCAAGCAACAATGATATTAGGAAAAAAGGAACTCTAAGGTTAAATAAGCTCTGGATTACATTTACCAGTGGCTCCGGCTTTATTTGCCATTTTTACAGATTAGTTTTTCTCACAGAAATCTTCACAGACTGTGGTGCAAATTCCATGTCTGTAGTTTTTCAAAAGGAAATGGAATAATGTGGTGCAAAGCGTATAAAGGCTGCTCCCTATAACCCAGAAACAAATGGGTTTGCACAAAGTTTTGAAGGAACTTTTAAAAGCTATGCTAAGAACGTACGTCACCTGGTACGAGACTGATTAGGACACTTTACTTCATTATTTGCTCAATGCGGACAGAAGTGTTCCCCAAGATTCGACTGGCTTTTGCCATCTTTGATCTCCTGTATGGGAAGCTGGCTACGGGAGCCTTGGATTCGACTGGAGGCTCTGGGGAGGTCTGTGCTGAGGAAAGAGGGCAGGCATCTAAGAGAGTACGTCACTCATTTTAAGGAGAATTTACAGGTAATGAGGAACTGTGTGCGACAGACCTTTGGAAAAAGTCAGGGAACTCAGCACGTTTGGTGTGATGGGCGTACTGGAGAAAGGTCGATTGAGACTGCTGATTTGGCGTTAGTGCTGACCCCAGTGAGGGAAAACAAAAGGCAGGGTTATAGAAAGGACCATTTGAGGGGATTGAAGGGGTGAATGCCGTCACACATGACGTAAGGAAGCCCAGCAGCAGAGGAACAGTCCAAAGCATGCATCTGAATAGATTAAAACTTCCTCTGAAAGGGAGAGGGCAGTCAATTGAACTTGTTGTGCTGGTGAAGAAACCTTGGATTTGGTCAGGGAGAGCAGGGCAGAGAATCCCCTAGAAAGCACGGAGTTCAGGGTGGGTTGAAATGCACCCCCAAAGCAGGAAACGCTGGCCATTTCAAAGCACCACAATGAGGTATTTTCCTCACCAGGTTGAACTGCCAAGATTGCCCCCTCCATACAAAGCTACAGAGGAAAAGGATACCAGAGGGATGCCCTGGAGCACAGCGCTGCAGGATTATGACATGGAAATTGTCCATATTAAAGGCAAAGAGAATGTGGTGGCAGATGCAGTGTCTGGGCAGGAGGGTTCCAAGCTGACGCATACGGATTAGCCAGTGGAAGAGTCCACAGAGTCAGGGTAATGGGTGAGGTGCGAGCCAGGACCCACAGGAGGCACAGGTAAGGCAAGGGGGAACTCCACCCCAGTACAGGAAACCCAACAGAACGCAGTAAACTACTTCTAAGTCTGAATTCTCCTATCGCTCCCGGGCTTTTAAAACTCATCTCTGGAGAAGTGCCTGATGCTACTAGCTCTACAGGGATGAATTGTGTCCAGGGCAATGGTTAAAGAAGGAGGGAGGAACAAGGAGAACCAGAAGACGGATATTATGATGCATCAGAGTTTTTAATGCGAGTGACATTTGCAATATACAGGTACAGGAAAAATACGAGAGCAGAAAGAACGTATTTTCAGTTCTTCAAGAAAGGATGTGACCGATCACCCACCTCAATGGGATGTTCTTCACACAAGATGTGCTTTTTTGTTGTTGGTGCTGCAGAGGTGGACAAACAATTCCCCTTTGCAACCATTTTAAGTGACTTTTATTCCGTCAGTCGGTGGGAAGTGAGACAATGCAATACAGAAGGAGAGGACTACGCAACTTCTCAATTAAATGTCTGCCGCAGAGAAGGTCAAAGCAAGAAGCTAAAGATACGTATTGATGGAATGGATAGAACAGACGGGGTCTAATTCTCCTTCACAGCAAGGTCTCTTTTTCCCAGGCTCAAGGGACTTAAAATGATAATAAATATAACTGATGCCTCTCTTAAGGCCCCTATTTCCTTTAAACTACGGAATAAGTGTAAACAGCCTGTGTGTTATTCAGAATGAGTCCACATGTGAAAGCGAGAATCAGCACTTGTCTGGCAAAGCCTTGGCAGAAAGAGTCGTTAAGCGTAACATTAGAAATGCAGCAGGGCTATCAGACCATGGTGCTGAGCACACGCAGCTCCCACTGAGCTCAACTGGAGCCAAGTTTGCACAGCACTTCTGAAAGCCATGCCCAAAAGGTCAGGGGTGAATCTGTTTCTTGCTGTTCAATTCCTGGTTCTTCCTTCATCCATGGATCTTCCGGCTGCGTTTAACATGGCCCACAGCTTCCACTGAGGTACCTATGCCGAGATACCCCAGAACCACATATTCCCCTGGAACCATAACCACCAAAGGAACCGCCGAATCCCCCATAACCACCGTATCCCCCTAAACCAGACAATCCTCCGTTCTGGCCTCCAGAGCCGTACAATCCCCCCAAACCGAATGAGCCCCCAAAACCGGCTCCGACCACAGGTGCTCCTACGGCTCCCACTCCAGTGTGCTGAGGGAAAGTGCTGAGAATTGGTCCCGGGAGGGTGACGACAACCGGTGAGGGTCTGATCAGCACTTCGGAGTCAGGGCACTGCCGAACGCACGGCACGTTGTAGCTGCCAGTGACTGGACTGGGCCGGGCCACCCCGCATTCTGGATTGCACAAGCTGGAGAAACTCATCTTTCAGGGATGGAGGTAAACCTGAAAGACACACCAGGGACAAGAGTAAAGAGAAGGTACAAGGGCTGGTGGAAGAAAGACTTTGAAGCTCTTGTGGCCCATGAGAGGAAGGAAGAGTGGACTAAGTCCTTGTCTTCATGGCCATGTATTTCTTCCTAGATCCTCTTTCTACACCTCTTGTTCACTCTCATGAAACTTCCCTCCCAATTGGCCCCTTCAACCCCTCTCAATGGCTTTGTCTGAAAAACACTGACTAGAAGAAGTGTCACGATTTCTGTGCTGGACCCCTGGGATTCTGTGTCCATTTCAGACATTACTCAAAGAGAACAGGACTGGGACCACGGTAATCACTTCCTGTCGTTTGAGGATTTAACCTCAGCATGAAAACCACTTGATTCTAGTATCACAGTGTAGTTCTTTGATTTTCCAAAACTTGTGAGTCAACAATACTTCCTGATGAATAAAGAGAAAACTTTACTTTTCTCCAAACAGATCACGAAGGACAAGCTCCTCAGCTAGGGTTCAGGTCCACTAACTTTCATGGAGCAACACTAAATTACATCATCTGAGGAGAAGCACCTTCAATGTGTATTTCTCCTGAGAAGAACACAAGAATTGCTCAACTGAGTCTCACCACTTGTCAGCTTAATTCATTCTCCTGTCTCCAAGAGAGAGGAGTAACAGCTGCTTGAGAAGAAAGTAAAAGACCACTGAATTGGTCCTTTCTGGACTAATCTGGGAAAGTTGCTTCCTAATATGGCTAAGTGAAAATAGCTAAATGTCTTTCTAAAGTTACATCTCTAGAGTTCAAAATCAATTGAGTTGAATTGGACTTACCCAGTTCACCGAGGAGATGAAGTCCACAGAAGATTTTAGAAAATCCCTGAGTGGTGAGCTCTTTTATACAGTTCCTAGGACTGCCTGCAGGATCTGCGATGCTATTTGTGGAGGCGGTCCTAATTAGTTACCAAACAAACTTTATTCCCTTGTAAAATCCTCCTTTGGATGCAGCTCTTTTCCCCCGGGATTGTGATTATTAGGTTATTCTGAGCCTCAGAGGGCATGACATGCACGTTGCACTCTTCATCTTTCTTTCATCTTCAAATGGTACGGGCCAACTGCGTTCCTCATGCCATTCCATTGAATTCATTGGTGCTACAATGGGAATGAATGTCTGGGTGACTCTGAGTGGCATCTGTAGCACAAGAGGCAGGTTTCAGAGGGGTAGCCGTGTTAGTCTGCCTCAGCAAAACAATGAGGAGTCCTTGTGGCACCTTAGAGACTAATTTGTCTCTAAGGCGTAGTCTGTATGTTGCCACAAGTAGCACAAGTAGGTTTCATGAAAAGAATCCAGTTTGTTCCTTTCAATTCATACTGGTCGTGGTTAGGGACATCGGGCAGTTAATTCTCACCCTGTCAGAAAGGAGGGAGCCATTTTCCTGCATTCTCACCAGCCGCATTCCCAATGAGTCAGACCCAATTCCCTTCAAAATTCATGGGAAACATTCCATTGCCTCCAGCGTGTTTCTTGTCAGGACCTTATGGCTGAAATTCACCCTTTGGCTGGGGGATTGTACGATGCCAATGAACAACTGTAGTCCAATATTAACAGAACGCCATGAGAGCTTGGCCTCTATTTTCTTTTAAGTGACTGTGTTACTCAGTGCAGAGGTGTCTAATCCCAACAACCATTTATTAATATTCTAAGACTAGAACCCTTTGCGTGTGTGAAACACCAGCGAGTGTTTGTCAGAGGCTTTGAACTCTGGAGTCCTGAGGTCGCTGAAGAACTTCCAGTCTTCACACCCTGATTCTCTCTGTTTGATCGGCCTAGAAACAGAGACGTTGAGAAGAAGGTCACCCGGGATTGGTTGCAGGAACAGAAATACAACCCTACTACAGGCAGGGTGGTACCTAGGGTGGGGCGAAGGGGTCAGCCGCCGAGGGCATAGAGCTACTGGGGTGCAGAAATGGGGCAAGTGTATTGTCTCCCCACCACAGCATCGGACCCAACAGCCTCCAGATGGAGCCAGGGGGCAAATGATTAAAACGGTTAAGGGGGGCAAATTGAAGGGGAGGGGCAGGGTCTGAGCTGGGGGCGGTAACTGACTTCATGGGGGCAGGGGGATCACACATCTGGCGGCAGGGGCAGAAGGGGGGAGCCAGGGTTGAGCTCAGGGGTGAGGGGCTGCTAGAGGGTGGCCGAGAGCAAAGCCCGAAACAGGGAGTGTTTTAGTCAGCACTCAGCAGGGGTAAAACACACCCGGCTCCCTCCTTTAGCTGTGTGGTCCTGTGACTGCGACCTGCCCTTCCTTCTTCCTGCCTCAGCCTGATTCAATCCTTATTCCAGAGAACAGGGTAAGGAGCCTCCCTGCGACTCACTGCGATCACGCTCCATTACCTGGCCAGCAAGGTACACTCACACGCCAGGGAGCCGACACCTGCAGCACGGCCTGGCCCACGATGCTGGGCACACCCGGGCTTCTCTTTTCAAAGGTCTCTAATTTTGGGCTCGGGACAATTTTCACTTGTTCCAAGTCAGCTAAAATACAGGCCATTGACTGTCCAGGTGAAGAGACCAGTGGGTGCAGAGCTGCATTGGGGCTGCTGGTGGGGTATCCACTGGCAAAGATGCATGTCCATTGTGACCTGTGCTTGTCGCATTCAGGGCTGTGACCCAGCCAGTCTGTTCCTCACACGCTTCTCTGTGTCCATCTCGCCCCCATGACCAGGGCATTGACACACACTGAAGCACAGCACGATCCCATTTCACAATCACCACAGCCAGGTACCTTCTTCTGTCTCCACACTTTGGTGGGAGGGGCCTGGCCTCTCCAGAATCATAGAGTCTTCGAATTATAGAAGATTAGGTTTGGAAGAGAGCTCAGGAGGTCATCTAGTCCAACCCCCTGCTCAAAGCAGGACCAACACTAAATAAATTATCCCCCCTCACTCAGCCTCTCCTCAAGAGTCCTGTGCCCCAGCTCCATCCTCATTTTCGCTGCGCTCCGCTGGACCCTCTCCAATGTGTCCACATCCCTTCTGTAGGGGGGGCCCAAAACTGGATGCAGTTCTCCAGATGTGGCCTCACCAGTGCTGAATAGGGGGAATAATCACTTCCCTCAATCTGCTGCCAATGGTCCCACTAATGCCACACAATAGGCCCTTAGCCTTCTTGGCAACAAGGGCACACTGCTGACTCATATCCAGTTTCTCATCCACTGTAATCCCCAGGTCCTTTTCTACATAACTGGTGCTTAGCCAGTCGGACCACAGCCTCTGGCGGTGGATGGGAGTCTTCCGTCCTAAGTGCAGGACTCTGCACTTGTCCTTGTTGAACCTCATCAGAATTCTTCTGACTCAATCCTCCAATTTGTCTCGGTCACTCTGGACCCTATCCCTACCTCCAGTGTCATATGCAAACTTGCTGAGGGTGCAATCCATTCTATCATCCAGATCATTAATAACATGTCGAAGAAAATGGGACCCAGGACCAACCCCTCAGGCAGTCCGCTTGAATCAGCTGCCAGTTAGACATCGAGCCGTTGATCACTACCTGTTGAGCCCGACAATCTAGCTAGCTTTCTATCCACCTTATAGTCCATTCATCCAATCCATACTCTTTTATCTTGCTGGGAAGAATACTGTGGGAGACCATATGAAAAGCTTTGCTAAAGTCAAGCTATATCACATTCACTGCTTTCCCCATATCCACAGAGCCAGTTATCTCATCACATAAGGCAACCAGGTTAGTCAGGCACGACTTCCCCCTGGTGAATCCATGCTTACTATTCCTGATCACCTTCATCTCCTCCAAGTACTTTAAAATGGTTTCCTTGGGGACCTGCTCCATGATTTTTCCAGGGACTGAGGTGAGGCTGACCAGTCTGTAGTTCCCCGGGTTCTCCTTCTTCCTTTTTTCCAATCTTCCAGGACCTCCCCCGGTCGCCACAAGTTTTGAAAGATAATGGCCAGTGGCTCTGCAATGACATCAGCCAACTCCCTCAGCACCCATGGATGCATTCGATCCGGACCCATGGACTTGTGCATGGCCAACTTTTCTAAATAGTCCTTAACCTCTTCTTCCACCACTGAGGGCTGCTCACCCTCATACTGTGTTCCCCAGGACAGCAGTGTGGGAGCTCACCTTGTCTGTGAAGACCGACCTTTGTTGATTGCTCATGACCTCTCCCTGAGTTTTACGAAAGTTAACCTTGAAAAATCTTAACTTTAATTATCGTTCGTCTGGATTATCCTAACGCAAATCATCTGGGAAAAAAATAACCCATAAGAGGCACAAATATGCTTGTTTAGCCAGAGCGCTAAAATGCCCAGTTCCAGCTCTGACCACAGGCTGAATTGTAAAGTTCCCTGTTACACTGTGTTACCAGACATGGCTAGTAACATGTCGTGTTACAAAATGTTTGCATCCTTGGATCTAAGCATCAATAACAAAGAGCTGGCTGGAAGAGTCCACAGAGTCAGAGTAAAGGGTGAGGTGCGAGCCAGGACCCAGAGGAGGCACAGAGTTGCTGGCGTTTTACAGGGATACCCTGGGTCGGACGCGTACAGGTTAAGTTTGCAAAGGGTGGCATGGGAGGGCTCTGACCAGAGCCCAGAGCCCGCTGGTCATCAGAATCGTTGAAAAGCATTTGGACAGATTTTGTTTAATTCTCCTCAGCATTTCAAAGCACTTCACGAAACACACCTCATGTTTTATATGGCCAAAGAGGTGTATTATTAGAATTGTAGTAACTTTTTACTAGGATTAGATGTTCTAATATTGAAGATTGGCTTCACTTTAAAAATGCATGTCGAGTCTCAGATGTCACTCAAGTGCTCAGTGTATGAGTCCTCACCTCTGAAATTGTGGCTCTTTGATTTTCATTCAATGAACCTTTGCATTTCCCTTTTCTATATATTTTCAAGTTGACAGGTAGATGCTGAACCAGTGTAAAGGAGGACAGTTCCATCAACTTGAGATTGAAGGAAGGCACTTTAGCCAACCTGGGTTAGAGAAAACCTTTCTGCACCTCCACCCACAGCTGCTGCTATCTAATATACAGTGTAATCAATGGGAACCATCCGCCATTGCAGCTCCATCCAATGAGCAGTCAAGAGAACTGGGTCTTGTGAGAGACTTCAGCTAATAAAGAAAAGGAAAAAGCACAAGACAGACAGAGTTAAAGAGAACTTCTTTCATGGCCAGATTGCTGTGGGATTAATTGCAAGTCTGATCAACCTAGGGCATTCTGCAAGCCCCTTCCCCGACAAAGATTTTTTGGCCAGAATTAGAATGATTTTAAAGGGAAAATTTACCCTAACTAGGATTTCTTCTAACCTAAACAGCATTAAATGACTTCCCTCAGTTGTAGGGCACAGAACATCATTGAAGTCTATGGAACTGGACTGATGTACACTAGTTCAGCATCCTTAACAAAGCAATGTTTGTTAATGAAAGGGAAATGCAAAGCTTTTTTGAATGAAAAACCAAACAGCCCCAAATTCGGAAGTGAGGAATCATGAACAGTTGACTGGAACTTTACATGCATTTGTAAAGTTCATCTCATCCATCATTTCTCAAATGCGGCCACCAAGGGAGTTTTTTTGCAGCCCTGACAACCTCCAAAGCATGGGCAGGGATTGGGGGCGGGGAAAGCAGCAGTCCCTCCCTGCAGTGTCCAGCTGTTGTTGCTTGGTAAGGAGTTTCCCTTCACCCTTTCCCTGGTTCCTATCACGCAGACGGAGAGCAGAAGACCAGAAGTCTGAAGTGCAGGCAATATGATGTTGATTGGGATTAATTCAAGGAAGCATATCCACAACTCTGGGTGGGAGAAGAGCCTTTTCTCAAAGAGTCCCAGTCCCTTATAGGCATCATTATACCTGTAGTGCATGCCCTTGGTCCCACCTCTTACAATTTACGGTAAGTGTTGGGTCTGGGGGATTTGCTAGCCCATTTTTTTGAATCCCAGGGGAGGGGTAAGGAGTGAGGTTGTGCTTTGGTCACGGACAGGCATTTCTTTGGCCTTTTAGTGTTTCCTATGCCCATTCCCCTCCAGACTGGCTGCTTGACCTTCTCTCAGGAGAGGAGTTTGAAGCAGGACTGTCCTTCAAGTGTACACTAGTATAATACACTCCCACCATACCCAGCTACACTTCAGCTGTATCTCTTCCCCCCGTCCACCCGCCTCCATCTATTTGTGAACACAGTGTCTTTCTTCTTTGTTGACACTTATTGGTAAGAATATAAAAATATGAAAAATTCAAAATTCAAATTCTATCTCAGGCATACATATAAGCCAGAATACTACATTATCATCAGGAACACACGAAGACTCCTGAGTAGCTGTTGCCAAGGGCAGTGAGATGTACCACCCTGGTGTTTGCACTGAGCCTCCAGCACTGATCTGCACCACGCACCAGGCAGCCTCCTCAGGGGCTCTGGGCAGTGCCTCTGGATCCATGTGGGCCAGTGTGCACGGCACCGGAGGCAGCTCTTGTCAGTGGAGGTGGTTTTGACATTTGCTTCGTGGATGTTCTCCTGGTCATCTGCCCTGCTGGCCCCTGGCTGCGGAACGGGGAGCCTGGGACTCTGCAGGTGATCAGTTGGTTCCTGGGGCGGGCTCTCGCTGAAGAGCTGGAGGAGGAAGGGACAGAGAGACAGTTTTGTCGGAGCAGCCATCAGGAAGAGTGCTGGTGCAAGGGTTGGAGGAACCAAGTAGGGGCCGAGCTCTTCTCAACGTGCTGCTCACAAACCGGGAAGAATTAGTGGGGGAAGCAAAAGTGGATGGGAACCCGGGAGGCAGTGACCATGAGATGGTTGAGTTCAGGATCCTGAAACAAGGAAGAAAGGAGAGCAGCAGAATACGGACCCTGAACTTCAGAAAAACAGACTTTGACTCCCTCAGGGAACTGATGGGCAGGATGCCCTGGGAGAATAACATGAGGGGGAAAGGAGTCCAGGAGAGCTGGCTGTATTTTCAAGACTCCTTAGTGAGGTTACAGGGACAAAGCATCCTGATGTGTAGAAAGAAGAGTAAATATGGCAGGCGACCAGCTTGGCTTCACAGTGAAATCCTTGCTGATCTTAAACACAAAAAAGCAGCTAATAAGAAGTGGAAGATTGGACAAATGACCAGGGAAGAGTATAAGAATATTGCTCAGGCATGCAGGAGTGAAATCAGGAAGGCCAAATCACACCGGGAGTTGCAGCTAGCAAGAGATGTTAAGAGTAACAAGAAGGGTTTCTTCAGGTATGTTAGCAACAAGAAGAAAGTCAAGGAAAGCGTGGGCCCCTTACTGAATGAGGGAGGCAACCTAGTGCGAGAGGATGTGGAAAAAGCGAATGTACTCAGTGCTTTTTTTGCCTCTGTCTTCACGAACAAGGTCAGCTCCCAGACTACTGCACTGGGCAGCACAGCATGGGGAGGAGGAGACCAGCCCTCTGTGGAGAAAGAAGTGGTTTGGGACTATTTAGAAAAGCTGGACAAGCAGAAGCTGAAGGGGAGCTGATGCGCTGCATCCGCGAGTGCTAAAGGAGTTGGCAGATGTGATTGCAGAGCCGTTGGCCATTATCCAGACGAGAAGCTGGATATGAGTCAGCAGTGTGCCCTTGTTGCCAAGAAGGCCAATGGCATTTTGGGATGTATACGTAGGGGCATAGCGAGCAGATCGAGGGACGTGATCGTCCCCCTCTATTCGACATTGGTGAGGCCTCATCTGGAGTACTGTGTCCAGTTTTGGGCCCCACACTACAAGAAGGATGTGGATAAATTGGAGAGAGTCCAGCGAAGGGCAACAAAAATGATTAGGGGTCTAGAACACATGACTTATGAGGAGAGGCTGAGGGAGCTGGGATTGTTTAGCCTGCAGAAGAGAAGAATGAGGGGGGATTTGATAGCTGCTTTCAACTACCTGAAAGGGGGTTCCAAAGAGGATGGCTCTAGACTGTTCTCAATGGTAGCAGATGACAGAACGAGGAGTAATGGCCTCAAGTTGCAGTGGGGGAGGTTTAGATTGGATATTAGGAAAAACTTTTTCACTAAGAGGGTGGTGAAACACTGGAATGCGTTGCCTAGGGAGGTGGTGGAATCTCCTTCCTTGGAAGTTTTTAAGGTCAGGCTTGACAAAGCCCTGGCTGGGATGATTTAACTGGGAATTGGTCCTGCTTCGAGCAGGGGGTTGGACTAGATGACCTTCAGGGGTCCCTTCCAACCCTGATATTCTATGATCTTTGAAAACTCATGGCGATTGGGGAAGGTCCTGGACGACTGGAAAAAAGCTAATGTAGTGCCCATCTTTAAAAAAGGGAAGAAGGAGGATCCGGGGAACTACACACTGGTCAGCCTCACCTCAGTCCCTGGAAAAATCATGGAGCAGGTTCTCAAGGAAACCATTTTAAAGTACTTGGAGGAGAGCTACATCCGATGAAGTGAGCTGTAGCTTACGAAAGCTTATGCTCAAATCAATTTGTCAGTCTCTAAGGAAGCACAAGTACTCCTTTTCTTTTTACTGTGGTACCAGAATTCAGTGGTTTGCATGCAGAAGTTAAATCCTCAAACGACAGGAAGAGATTACCATGATCCCAGACCTGTTCTCTTTGAGTAATGTCTAAAATGGACACAGAATCCCAGGGGCCCAGCACAGAAATCGTGAGCCTTCTTCTAGTCAGTGTTTTTCAGACAACGCCATTGAGAGGGGTTGAAGGGGCCAATTGGGAGGGAAGTTTCATGAGAGTGAACAAGAGGTGTAGAAAGAGGATCTAGGAAGAAATACATGGCCATGAAGACAAGGACTTAGTCCACTTTTCCTTTCTCTCATGGGCCACAAGAGCTTCAAAGCCTTTCTTCCACCAGCCCTTGTACCTTCTCTTTACTCTAGTCCCTGGTGTGTCTTTCAGGTTTACCTCCATCCCTGAAAGATGAGTTTCTCCAGCCTGTGCAATCCAGAATGCGGGGTGGCCCGGCCTAGTCCAGTCAGTGGCAGCTACAACGTGCCGTGCGTTCGGCAGTGCCCTGACTCCGAAGTGCTGATCAGACCCTCACCGGTTGTCGTGACCCTCCCGGGACCGATTCTCAGCACTTTCCCTCAGCACACTGGAGTGGGAGCCATAGGAGCACCTGTGGTCGGAGCCGGTTTCGGGGGCTCATTCGGTTTGGGGGGATTGTACGGCTCTGGAGGCCATTATGGAGGATTGTCTGGTTTAGGGGGATATGGTGGTTATGGGGGATTCGGCGGTTCCCTGGGTGGTTATGGTTCCGGGGGAATATGTGCCTGACTAACCTGGTTGCCTTATGTGATGAGATAACTGGCTCTGTGGATATGGGGTAAGCAGTGAATGTGATGTAGCTTAACTTTAGCAAAGCTTTTCATATGGTCTCCCACAGTATTCTTGCCAGGAAGTTAAGAAAGTATGGATTGGATGAATGGACGATAAGGTGGATAGAAAGCTGCCTAGATTGTGGGGCTCAAGAGGTAGTGATCAATGGCTCGATGTCTAATTCGCAGCTGGTTGAAGCGGAGTGCCTCAGGGTTAAGTCCTGGGTCCCATTTTCTTCGACATGTTATTAATGATCTGGAAGATAGGATGGATTGCACCCTCAGCAAGTTCGCCTATGACACTGGAGGTAGGGATAGGGTCCAGAGTGACCGAGACAAATTGGAGGATTGAGTCAAAAGAATTCTGATGAGGTTCAACAAGGACAAGTGCAGAGTCCTGCACTTAGGACAGAAGAATCCCATCCACCGCCAGAGGCCGTGGTCCGACTGGCTAAGGGGGGATTTGATAGCAGCCTTCAACTACCTGAAGGGGGGTTCCAAAGAGGATGGAAAGAGGCCCGTCTTCACAGAGGCCCATGTTTGAAAGTTTAATATTTGACTACAGTTGTTCATTGGCATCATAGAATCCCGCAGCCAAAGGGTGAATTTCAGATCTAAGGTCCTGACAAGAAACACGCTGGAGGCAATGAAAAGTTTCCCATGAATTTTGAAGGGAATTGGGTCTGACCCATTGGGAATGCAGGTGGTGAGAATGCAGAAAACGGCTCCCTCCTTTCTGACAGGGTGAGAATGAACAGCCCGATGTCCCTAACCACGACCAGCATGGATTGAAAGGAACAAACTGGATTCCTTTCTTGACACCCACTTGTGCTACTTGTGGCAACTTAGAGATGACACCTTAGAGACAAATTAGTCTCTAAGGTGCCACAAGGACTCCTCGTTGTTTTCCTGATGCAGACTAACCACTCTGAAATCTCCACTTGGGATACAGATTCCGCTCAGAGTCACCTTGAGATTCATTCTCGTTGTTGCACCATTGAAGTCAATGGAATGGCACGAGGAACACAGTTGACCCGTACCATTTGAAGATGAAGAGTGCAATCTGCATGTCACGCCCTCTCAGGCTCAGAATAACCTAATAATCACAATCCCAGAGGAAAACAGCTGCATCCAAAGGAGGATTTTACAAGGCAATAAAGTTTGTTTGGTAACTAATTAGAACTGCCTCTACAAATAGCATCTCAGATTCTCCAGGCAGTCCTAGGAACCATATAAAAGAGCTCACCACTCAGGGATTTTCTAAAATCTTCCGTGGACTTCATCTCCTCGGTGAACTGGGTAAGTCCAATTCAACTCAATCGATTTGAACTCTAGAGATGTAACTTTAGAAAGTCATTTAGCCATTTTTCACTTTGGTGGATTTGGAAGAAACTTTCCCAGGTTAGTATTGAAAGGACCAATTCAGTGGTCTTTTACTTTCTTCACAAGCAGCTGTTACTCCTCTCTCTAGGAGACAGGAGAATGGATTAAGCTGACAAGTGGTGAGATCCAGTGTAGCAAGTCTTGTGTTCTTCTCAGGAGAAATTCCCATTGAAGGTGCTTCTCCTCAGATGATGTAATTTAGTGTCGCTCAGTGAAAGTCAGTGGACCTGGACCCCAGCTGAGGAGCTTGTCCTTTGCGATTTGTTTGGAGAAAACTAAAGTTTTCTCTTTATACATCAGGAAGTATTCTGGCACCTTAGAGACTAACCAATTGATTTGAGCATAAGCTTTCGTGAGCTACATCCGATGAAGTGAGCTGTAGCTTATGAAAGCTTATGCTCAAATCAATTTATCAGTCTCTAAGGTACCACAAGTACTCCTTTTCTTTTTACTGTGGTACCAGAATCCAGTGGTTTGCATGCAGAGGTTAAATCCTCAAATATCAGGAAGTTATTACCGTGATCCCAGCCCTGTTCTCTCTGAGTAATGTCTAAAATGGACACACAATCCCAGGGTTGAAGGGGCCAGTTGGGAGGCAAGTTTCATGAGAGTGGACAAGAGGTGTAGAAAGAGGATATAGGAAGAAATACATGGCCATAAGGACAGGGACTTAATCCACTCTTCCTTTCTGCCTTGGGCCACAAGAGTTTTGAAGTCTTTCTTCCACCAGCCCTTGTACCTTCTCTTTATTCTAGTCTCTGGTGTGTGTTTTAGGTTTACCTCCATCCCTGAAAGATGACTTTCTCTGGCCTGTGCAATCCAGAATGCGGGGTGGCCCGGCCCAGTCCAGTCAGTGGCAGCTACAACGTGCCGTGCGTTCATCAGTGCCCTGACTCCGAAGTGCTGATGAGACCCTCACCGGTTGTCATGAGCCTCCCGGGACCAATTCTCAGCACTTTCCCTCAGCACACTGGAGTGGGAGCTGTAGGAGCACCTGTGGTCGGAGCCGGTTTCGGGGGCTCATTCGGTTTGGGGGGATTGTACAGCTCTGGAGGCCAGTACGGAGGATTGTCTGGTTTAGGGGGATACGGTGGTTATGGGGGATTCGGCGGTTCCCTGGGCGGTTATGGTTCCAGGGGAATATTTGGTTCCGGGATATCTCGCCATAGGTACCTCAGTGGAAGCTGTAGGCCATGTTAAACCCAGCAGGAAGATCCGTGGATGAAGGAAGAACCAGGAATTGTACAGCAAGAAACAGATTCACCCCTGACCTTTTGGGCTTGGCTTTCAGAAGTGCTGTGCAAACTTGGCTCCAGTTGATCTCAGTGGGAGCTTTGTGTGCTCAGCACCTTGGTCTGATAGCCATGCTGCATTTCTAATGTTACGCTTTATGACTCTTTCTGCCAAGGCTTTGCCAGCCAAGTGCTCATTCTCGCTTTCACCTGTGGACTCATTCTGAATAACACACAGGCTGTTTATACTAATTCCGCAGTTTAAACTAGTTTATACGAATTCAGCAGTTTAAAATAGGGGCCTTAACACAGGCATCAGTTACATTTATTATCATTTGAAGTCCCTTGAGCATGGGAAAAGTGACCTTGCTGTGAAGCACACTTAGACCCCGTCGGTTCTATCCTTTCCATCAATAAGTATCCTTAGATTGTCGCTTTGACCTTCTCTGCGGCAGACCTTTATTGAGAAGTTGAGCAGTCCTCTACTTCTGTATTGCATAGTCTCACTTCCCACCGACTGAGGTAATAAAAGTCACTGAAAATGGTTGCAAAGGGGACATGTTTGTCCACCTCTGCAGCTGCAACAACAAAAAAGCACATCTTGTGTGAAGAACGTCCCATTGAGGTGGGTGATCAGTCACAGCCTTTCTTGAAAATCTGAAAATACGTTCTTTCTGCTCTCGTATTTTTCCTGTACCTGTATATTGCAAATGTCACTCGCATTAAAAATGCTGATGCATCATAATATCCGTTTTCTGGTTCTCCTTGTTCCTCCCTCCTTCTTTCAACATTGCCCTGGACACAATTCATCCCTGAAGAGCCAGCAGCATCAGACCCTTCTCAAGAGGTGACTTTTTGAAGCCCTGGAGCGATAGGAGAATTCAGCCTTTGAAGTAGTTTACAGCATTCTGTTGGGTTTCCGTACTGGGGTGGAGTTCCCCCTTGCCTTACCTTTTTTAACAGAGTTATGTTAATGCAACCTCGTGAGAGGTGTAAATTCAACCAGCTCTCCTCCTTGACTTGACCAACTTTACACTCACTTTGCAATGCTGGAGATGAGCTGACAAGATTTAGGGCAATGGGGCAAAAATCGTTCAGCTTCATATTGAAATTTTGGATTTCATTGCACCAAGAAAACTCAGTTCAAGTCATCTTCTTCTGACTCTCTGCCCGAATGTGTTCATCTACTGGCCAACAGAAACCCCCACTCCTTGGTGAAATGACAGGACCAAAAGTTGATTTCACAAGGATTTTGCAAACACAGCTGACTGCCTCACTTCTGCCCACCTCAGTTCTGCCCTGATAGAAAAACGAAACTACACCAAAGTCATCTACAGGAGTCATGAAAGACAATGGAGGAAATAATTAAGGAATCAATTTCCAGACACCTAGAAGATAAGAAGCTGATAAGTAATAGCATGGACATATGAAAAACAAGATCTGTGAAAACAACTTAATCGATTTCTTTTAAGGATTGAAAAGCCTTGGGGATAGTGGGCAAGCAGTAGAAGTGGTCTGTTTTAATTTTTCGTAAGGCTTTTGTTACCCTCTTGCCTAACCTTCTCATAAACAAACTAGGAAAATACATCTTAGATGGGGCTAGGATAAAGTGGGTCCATAACTGGTTGAAGACCATTCCCAGAGAGTATTTAGCAGGGGTCCACACTCCAACTGGAAGGGCACATCAAGTTGCGTCCCACGGGGATCAGTTCTGGGTCCCATTCTGTTCAATATCTTCATCAATGATTTAGATCATAGCACGGAGAGTACACTTATAAAGTTTGCAGATGATACCTAGCTGGGAGGAGTCTCAAGGCTGTGGAGGATAGCAGTAGGCCCACCTCAACCCCCGAGGCTTCGGAGGACGTCCCTGGAGCATGCAACCCTGCTCCACTGGACACTCGCATATTTCACTGCTCAAGAAGGAACAGCCCAGCCCACCTTACCAGCTCTACCTGACATCAGGGCACCGCTTCACACACAGCCCTCAGGCATGTTTACAGTGAAAACAAGCAGAGTTAATTTAACAAAGAGAGTCAAATAGGAGCAATTAGGAATGCTGGAAACCAATGGTTACATATCAGATAAAAGAAGTACTCACATTGTAAAACCTGGACATATGTAACTCACACTCACCCAGGGTCCTTGCAGTGTTCTGCAGCCAGAACTCTCCTACAGACCGCCCAATTTCCTCAGCATGGCCCTCCGAGAGCCTCCAAT
The DNA here is from genome assembly GCF_965152235.1 of Eretmochelys imbricata. Lineage (NCBI taxonomy): Eukaryota > Metazoa > Chordata > Testudines > Cheloniidae > Eretmochelys > Eretmochelys imbricata. The sequence goes on from NC_135572.1 coordinate 357,465,218, forward strand.
CAAATCCAAGGCTCCCCTAGCCTGCTTCCCATACGGGAGATCAAAGGGAGCAAAAGCCAGTAGATTCTTGGGGAATACTTCTGTCCGCACTGAGCAAATAATGAAGAAAAACGTCCCAATCAGTCTCATGCCAGAGGACATATGTTCTTATCATAGCTTTTAAAAGTTCCATTAAATCTTTCTGCAAACCCATTTGTTTCTGGGTTATAGGGAGCAGCATTTATATGCTTTGCTCCACATCATTCCCGTGGCTTTTGAAAGACTACAGACATGGAATTTGCACCACAGTCTGTCAAGATTTCTGTGAGAAAAACTAATCTGTAAAAATGGCAAATAAAGCCGGAGCCACTGGAAAATGTATTCCAGAGCTTATTTAACCTGAGAGTTCCTTTTTTCCGAATATCATTGTTGCTAGGCAGATTTAGCACTCCCCATCCAGAAGCTTCTGGAATTGGGTGTGGTAGTTTTGAGTCTGCTCCATGTCAAGGTTCCTCCCCCACTCTGAACTCTAGGGTAGAGATGTGGAAATATAAAGGGAAGGGTAAACCCCTTCAAAATCCCTCCTGGCCAGAGGAAAAATCCTCTCACCTGTAAAGGGTTAAGAAGCTAAAGGCAACCTCGCTGGCACCTGACTAAAATGACCAATGAGGAGACAAGATACTTTCAAAAGCTGGGAGGAGAGAGAGAAACAAAGGGTCTGTGTCTGTCGGTACGCTTCTTTTGCCGCGGATAGTCCAGGAATGGAGTCTTAGAACTTTTAGTAAGTAATCTAGGTAGGTATGCATTAATTTATTATTTCTTTAAATGGCGAGAAAAGTACTGTGCTGAATAGAATGACTATTTCTGTCTGTGTGTCTTTTTTGTAACTTAAGGTTTTGCCAAGAGGGATTCTCTATGTTTTGAATCTAATTACCCTGTAAGGTATCCACCATCCTGATTTTACAGAGGTGATTCCTTTACTTCTATTAAAAGTCTTCTTGTAAGAAAACAGAATGCTTTTTCATTGTTCTCAGATCCAAGGGTTTGGGTCTGTGGTCACCTGTGCAAATTGGTGAGGATTTTTACCAAACCTTTCCCAGGAAGTGGGGTGCAAAGCTTGGGAGGATTTGTGGGGGGGGGGGGAGAAAGACGTGTCCAAACTGCGTTTCCCAGTAAACCCAGTTAGAGTTTGGTGGTGGCAGTGGATATTCCAAGGACAAAGGATAAAATTAATTTGTACCTTGGGGAAGTTTTAACCTAAGCTGGTAAAAGTAAGCTTAGGAAGTTTTCATGCAGGTCCCCACATCTGTACCCTAGAGTTCAGAGTGGGGGAGGAACCTTGACATGAACCTGCATGAAAACCTCCTCAGCTTACTTTCACCAGCTTAGGTTAAAACTTCCCCAATGTACAAATTAATTTTATGCTTTGCCCCTGGATCCACTGCCACCACCAAACTTTAACTGGGTTTATTGGGAAACGTAGTTTGGACACGTCTTTCCCCCCAAAATCCTCCCAAGCCTTGCACCCCACTTCCTGGGGAAGGTTTGGTAAAAATCCTCATCAATCTGTTTTCTTACAAGAAGATTTTTAATAGAAGTAAAGGAATCACCTCTGTAAAATCAGGATGGTAGATACCTTACAGGGTAATTAGATTCAAAACATAGAGAATCCCTCTCGGTAAAACCTTAAGTTACAAAAAAGACACACAGACAGGAATAGTCATTCTATTCAGCACAGTACTTTTCTCAGCCATTTAAAGAAATCATAATCTAACACATACCTAGCTAGATTACTTACTAAAAGTTCTAAGACTCCATTCCTGTTCTAGCCCCGGCAAAAGCAGCATACAGACAGACACAGACCCTTTGTTTCTCTCCCTCCTCCCAGCTTTTGAAAGTATCTTGTTCCCTCATTGGTCATTTTGGTCAGGATTTTAAAGGGGTTTACCCTTCCCTTTATATTTATGACAGGTTCCCTGTTGCTGGGGTCAGAGTCCATGAGGGAAGTGGTGAGAGCAGCTGCTTTGTGCCAGTCCCTGGGCTCTGTGCAGACTGGGAGAAGCTGGGCCACAGAAGCAGGAAGCAGCCTGTTTTCCTGAACTCTGAAGTATTTTCTCGCAGGTGAGTGATATTCTTACAACCCTCCAGCAGGGAAGCCTGGGGAATGTTAATTACAGGGGAAATTGGGAGGGAAGACTAATTTCTTTTCTTTTAATGGTGCACTTTGTATTTTTTTGATTTAAGCCAAACTGTTTTAAGTACATTGTCTCAACGAGTGTGAGTCACCAACTTTTCTGGTAACAGAGTAACAGCCGTATTAGTCTGTATTCGCAAAAAGAAAAGGAGGACTTGTGGCACCTTAGAGACTAACCAATTTATTTGAGCATGAGCTTTCGTGAGCTACAGCATGCATACTTCATGCATCCGATGAAGTGAGCTGTAGCTCACGAAAGCTCATGCTCAAATAAATTGGTTAGTCTCTAAGGTGCCACAAGTCCTCCTTTTCTTTTCTGGTAACGTAATCGTGGGGAAGAGTCATTTACGTGTTGCTCTTCTCAGTAAGAGAGTTGGGTTTTGAAAATCAATATACATCATGGGGTGGTTGGTTAACCAATTCTCTGACTGGCTAAGCGTGATTTCAGCAGAGGAGGAGGAAGAGTCTGCACAGATTCCAACTGAAGATTCCTGCAGGAAAGTGGAGGGAAGATGTTGCTTTTGACTCGGCAGACTGTCTAGATTTAGTGATCAGAGACTTTACCTGAGACTCCAGTAAACTCAAGCTTAGCTTTCAGTTCTGCTGTGACACTTGTAAGCCAAGTGCCAATTCTGGTAAGCCAAGTGCCAGTTGAGAAATGACAAACTCTCAGCTGGAAGCCAGGCCAAATCACTTCTTTGCAAGAATAAAGGAAACTGATGGTTGAATGGATAAGAATCTATTTGGTGTTGAAATGTCCTGACAACTAATGGGATGGTGCATGCATTGATTTCACCTATCTGTACCCAGTTAGAATGTAATAGCAAACATTTACATTGTGTATATCCCTTTAACTACATAACCCATCCAATGAGAAAGAAGCCTTGAGTCATGCAAATGAAGAAATTAAAGAGGAAGGTGTGAATTCTTCTGCATTTGAAGGCAAGTGGCCGTTGAGTGTTTTCATCAAAGACCTGACATGCATTCTTCTCTCTCTGCCATCAGAGAAAGAGCCCACATAGGTTGTGACTCTGTCAGCTTCTTTTCTGTGAAAAGAAACTATAAGTATGGACACAAGGAAAAATGCTTCATCTCTGGACAGGTTGGATTCTGACAGGCAGAATAACCGAATGAGAAGAAGAGTTACTCTGGGTAGCCCTAAAAGACTTTTGGGAAACTGCCAGTTTCCCATATCTCCGCTACCTTTAGCAATTATAGACTGTGACTAACCTGTACATATATTTTTATCTGCTTTAACATCTCAATAACTCCACTTCCTTTTTCTTAGCTAATAAATTTGAGTTAGAATTGACTGTAGAATTGACTCTCAGTGTCGTCTTTGGTGGGAGACCTGGGATGCAAATTGACCAGGGTGAGCGTGGGACTGGTTGTAACGTGAGTATTTTGTGATTTTTCCTGGAAGTCACCACCATTTATCACACAGGCCAGCTTGCCTGGCAGCCACGATAGATTGGAGTCTCTAAGGGGACTGTCTGTAACTCCATTATAAAACTACCGTAGTACTTTGGGAGTTCACACTTGGTACTGGGTTGGTGAAATCTAATTATAGAACATACCACTAGCTAGCGTCTCCGCCCTGCATTTTGACACTCTGCCCTGAGGACACCACGAATGGTCATGAGTCTCTCCAGACAGCATCTCATGTGCATTCAATTTTTTTCCAAAGTGAAGTACTGTGCAGTTGTCTTTACCTTTCTCCTTTTCCCTCTCTTTAATAAGAGTCTCATTGACAATACAGCTGTGAGCCCATGACCAGCAAGACAGCTAAAAGTAGTACCCGAAAGAAAACTCTGGCTGGTATAAGTAATTGGTGTCTTAGCGATAGCGAAATCTGTATTAATGTAAACCATCCATGGACCCAGTTCTATTCATATATTACCAGCAGAGGTATGTTTAGGCAGGGGTTCTCACAACAACATTTTCGGTCATCTCAGAGTACAACCACTCATTCTTAGAATCACAGAATATCAGGGTTGGAAGGGACCTCAGGAGGTCCTCTAGTCCAACCCCCTGCTCAAAGCAGGATCAATCCCCAACTAAATCATCCCAGGCAGGAGTTTGTCAAGCCTGATCTTGCAAATTTCAAAGGAAGGGGATTCCACCACCTCCCTAGGTAACGCATTCCAGTGCTTCACCGCCCTCCTAGAGAAAAAGTCTTTCCTAATATCCAACCTAAACCTCCCCCACTTCAACTTGAGACCATTATTCCTTTTTCTGTCATCTGCTACCACTGAGAACAGTCTAGATCCATCCTCTTGGGAACCCCCCTTCAGGTAGTTGAAGGCTGCTATCAAATCCCCCCTCACTCTTCTCTTCTGCAGACTAAACAAGACCAATTCCCTCCGCCTCACCTTATCAGTCATGTGCCCCAGCCCCCTCAGCATTTTTGTTGCTCTTCGCTGGACTTTCCAATTCCAATTTCTCCACATAATTTATATGGGGGGGGGGCCCAAAACTGGACACAATACTGCAGATGTGGCCTCACCAGTGCGGAAGAGAGGGGAATGATCACTTCCCACAATCTGCTGGCAATGCTCCTACTAATGCAGCCTAATAGGCACTTAGCTTTCTTGGCAACAAGGGCACACTGTTGACTCATATCCAGCTTCTCGTCCACTGTAATCCCCAGGTCATTTTCTGCAGAACTGCTGCTTAGCCAGTCAGTCCCCAGCCTCTTGTGGTGCATGGGATTCTTCTGTCCTAAGTGCAGAAGTCTGCACTTGTCCTTCTTGAACCTCATCAGATTTCTTTTGTCCCAATCCTCCAATTTGTCTTGGTCACTCTCAACCCTATCCCTACCCTCCAGCATATCTACCTCTCTCCCAGCTTAGTGTCATTTGCAAACCTGCTGAGGGTGCAATCCTCCCATCATCCAGATCATTCATAAAGATGTTGAACAAAACCAGTCCCAAGACTGTCCCTGAGGCACTCTGCTTGATACCGGTTGCCAGCTAGACATCCAGACATTGATCAGTACCCATAACAATCTAGCCAGCTTTCTATCCACCTTATAGTCCATTCATCCAATCTATGACCGGTCTGTAGTTCCCCAGGTTCTCCTTCTTCCCCTTTTTAAAGATGGGCACTATATTTGCCTTTCTCCAGTCATCCGGGACCTCCCCCGATCGCTGTAACTTTTCAAAGATAATGGCCAATGACTCTGCAATCACATCCACCAACTCCCTCAGCATCCTCAGACGCTTAAATCTGGACTCATGGACTTGTGCATGGCCAGCTTTTCTAAATAATCCTTAACCTGTTCTTTTACCACTGAGGGCTGCTCACCTCCTCCCCACACTGTGCTGCCCAGGACAGGAGTTTGGGAGCTGACCTTGTCTGGGACGACCAAGGCAAAAAAAGCATCGAGTACTTCAGCTTTTTCCACATCATCTCTCACTTGGTTGCCTCCCTCATTCATGAAGGCTCCCACACTTTCCCTGACCTTCTCCTTTTTGACAGGTTTCAGAGTAACAGCCGTATTAGTCTGTATTCGCAAAAAGAAAAGGAGCACTTGTGGCACCTTAGAGACTAACCAATTTATTTGAGCATGAGCTGTAGCTCACAAAAGCTCATGCTCAAATACATTGGTTAGTCTCTAAGGTGCCACAAGTACTCCTTTTCTTCTCCTTTTTGCTAGCTACAGAAACCATCTTGTTACCCTACACATCCCTTCACAACTCCAGTCGTGTTTTGCCCTTCCTGATTACACCCCTGCATGCTCTAGCAATATTTTTAGACTCCTCCCTACTCATCTGTCCAAGTTTCCATTTCTTGTAAGATTCCTTTTTGTGTTTAAGCTCACTGAAGATTTCTCTGTTTAGCCAAGTTGGTCACCTGCCATATTTGCTAATCTTTCTGCTCTTCGGGGTGGTTTGTTCCTGCACCCTCAATAAGGCTTCTTTCAAATAAATGTCATCGGACCTGGGGGTTGGAAGGCGCTGCAAGGCTCATCTGGTCGAACCCCCTGCCAAGATGCAGGACACCTCTTATCAGCTGTCACAACATAGCTTCCGCCATACTGCTATAATCCTTCACCTTGAAAGGGGCATAATTGCAATTCGTTTGGCAGGATTCAGCAGGAGAAAGGATCAGGTAGAAGCCAACCAGAATATTGTACCAGGGAGCAAACAAAAATCCATACTCTTCTTAGAAACCTAAAATCACAATGCAAAAGGCAAACCCCAGAAACCTTACAACCTAGCCCCGCCAAATGACTGTGTCCCTCATAAAAAGGCTAGAGAAAGGGTGGCTTCTGCTTATACAGAGTCAGATGCTCTGCTGGTAATTTCATTGCTCGATAAACCACCTCAGCAGTAAATTCATTCTTTGTTTATTCTTGAGTCCCGTTTGTTCTCTGATGTGTCATTGAGAGAGGTGGCTGCTATTTTTATTGTCTATGTACTGTACCAATACACAAAAATAAATACATTATCAGTAAGGCTAAGATTATGTCCCAGAGACCACGGAATCTGTGACTTCCACAGACCTCTGTGACACTTTCCACTTCAGCCCAAAGGTGGTAGGGCCGGAGTTCTCAGCTGCCGTGGGTAGCAAGGGGACCTCGCAGCTCCCAGTTGTGGGACCCGGAACTTCTACCGTGGCCAGCAGGGGACCCTCCAAGAATCTACTGGCTTTGCCCCCTTTGATCTCCTGTATGGGAAGCAGGCTAGGGGAGCCTTGGATTTGATTGGAGGCTCTGGGGAGGGCCGTGCTGAGGAAAGAGGGTGGCCTGTAGGAAAGTCCGTCACCTGATTTAAGGAGAATTTACAGGTAATAAGGAATGGAGAGTGACGGACCCTTGGAAAAAGGAAGGGAATTCAGCACGTTTGGTGTGATGGGTGTACTGGAGAAAGGTTGTTGGACACGGCTGATTTGGCGTTAGTGCTGACCCCAGTGAGGGAAAACAAAAGGAAGGATTATAGAAAGGACCGTTTGAGCGGATTGAAGGGGTGAATGCCGTCACACATGACGTAAAGAAGCCCAGCAGCAGAGGAAAAGTGCAAACCATGCATATGAATAGATTAAAACTAATTCTGAAAGGGAGAGGGCAGTCAATTGAATTTGTTGTGCTGGTGAAGAAACCTTGGATTTGGTCAGGGAGAGCAGGGCAGAGAATCCCCTAGAAAGCACTGAGTTGAGGGCGTGTTAAAATCCACGCCGAAAGCAGGAAACGCTGGCCCTTTCAAAGCACCGCCAAGAGGTATTTTCCTCACCAGGTTGAACTGCCAAGATTACACCCTCCATGCAAAGCTACAGGGGAAAAAAGGTACCAGAGGGATGCCCTGGAGCACAGCGCTGCAGGACTATGATATGGAAATTGTCCATATTAAAGGCAAAGACAATGTGGTGGCAGATGCAGTGTCCGGGCAGGAGGGTTCCAAGCTGACGCATACGGATTAGCCAGTGGAAGAGTCCACAGAGTCAGAGTAAAGGGTGAGGTGCGAGCCAGGACCCAGAGGAGGCACAGAGTTGCCGGCGTTTTACAGGGATACCCTTGGTCGGACGCTTACAGGTTAAGTTTACAAAGGGTGGCATGGGAGGGCTCTGCCCAGAGCCCAGAGCCTGCTGGCCATCACAATCGTTGAAAAGCATTTGGACAGATTTTGTTTAATTGTCTGATAATTACACAGATAATGATGTATCTGTACTGGAAGACATGTGCTTAAGGTCTGGGAATTAAGGCAGGTCGTGCAATGGGATGAACTTGCTCCTGTCAGTCAGGAGGGAAGAGAACTGCCTCTGTCGCTCTCAAGCTGGTTTTGTGTGTATTGGGTACTGTTCGCTTCACAAAGGAGTCCTGTCCGTAGATGGAGCCGGTTGAGTTTACACCTCTCACTAGGTTGAGTTAACATTACTTTGTTAAAACAGGTAAGACAAGGGGTAACTCCACTCCAGTACGGAAACCCAACAGAATGCTGTAAACTACTTCAAAGGCTGAATTCTCCTATCGCTCCAGGGCTTCAAAAAGTCACCTCTGCAGAAGGGCCTGATGCTGCTAGCTCTTCAGGGATGAATTGTGTCTAGGGTATTGTTTAAAGAAGGAGGGAGGAACAAGGAGAACCAGAAGACGGATATTATGATGCATTAGCGTTTTTAATGCGAGTGACATTTGCAATACACAGGTACAGGAAAAATACAAGAGCAGAAAGAACGTAATTTCAGTTTTTCAAGAAAGGCTGCAACCGATCACCCACCTCAATGGGACGTTCTTCACACAAGATGTGCTTTTTTGTTCTTGCAGCTGCAGAGGTGGACAAACAAGTCCCCTTTCCAACCAATTTCAATTACTTTTATTCCCTCAGTCGGTGGGAAGTGAGACAATGCAATACAGAAGGAGAGGACTGCTCAACTTCTCAATTATATGTCTGCCTCAGAGAAGGTCCAAGTGAGAGGCTAAAGATACGTACTGATGGAAAGGATAGAACAGACGGGGTCTAATTCTCCTTCATAGCAAGGTCTCTTTTTCCCAGGCTCAAGGGACTTAAAATGATAATAAATATAACTGATGCCTCTCTTAAGGCCCCTATTTCCTTTAAACTACGGAATAAGTGTAAACAGCCTGTGTGTTATTCAGAATGAGTCCACATGTGAAAGCGAGAATCAGCACTTGTCTGGCAAAGCCTTTGCAGAAAGAGTCATAAAGCGTAACATTAGAAATGCAGCAGGGCTATCAGACCATGGTGCTGAGCACACACAGCTCCCACAGAGCTCAACTGGAGCCAAGTTTGCACAGCATTCTGAAAGCCATGCCCAAAAGGTCAGGGGTGAATCTGTTTCTTGCTGTTCAATTCCTGGTTCTTCCTTCATCCACGGATCTTCCTGCTGGATTTAGCATGGCCCACAGCTTCCACTGAGGTACCTATGGCGAGATATCCCGGAACCACATATTCCCCCGGAACCATAACCACCCAGGGAACCGCCGAATCCCCCATAACCACCATATCCCCCTAAACCAGACAATCCTCCATAATGGCCTCCAGAGCCGTACAATCCCCCCAAACCGAATGAGCCCCCGAAACCGGCTCCGACCACAGGTGCTCCTATGGCTCCCACTCCAGTGTGCTGAGGGAAAGTGCTGAGAATCGGTCCCGGGAGGGTCACGACAACCGGTGAGGGTCTGATCAGCACTTCGGAGTCAGGGCACTGCCGAACGCACGGCACGTTGTAGCTGCCACTGACTGGACTAGGCCGGGCCACCCCGCATTCTGGATTGCACAGGCTGGAGAAACTCATCTTTCAGGGATGGAGGTAAACCTGAAAGACACACCAGGGACTAGAGTAAAGAGAAGGTACAAGGGCTGGTGGAAGAAAGGCTTTGAAGCTCTTGTGGCCCATGAGAGAAAGGAAGAGTGGACTAAGTCCTTGTCTTCATGGCCATGTATTTCTTCCTATATCCTCTTTCTACACCTCTTGTTCACTCTCATGAAACTTCCCTCCCAATTGGCCCCTTCAAGCCCTCTCAATGGCGTTGTCTGAAAAACACTGACTAGAAGAAGGCTCACGATTTCTGTGCTGGGCCCCTGGGATTCTGTGTCCATTTTAGACATTACTCAAAGAGAACAGGGCTGGGATCACGGTAATCTCTTCCTGTCGTTTGAGGATTTAACTTCTGCATGCAAACCACTGAATTCTGGTACCACAGTAAAAAGAAAAGGAGTACTTCTGCTTCCTTAGAGACTGACAAATTGATTTGAGCATAAGCTTTCGTAAGCTACAGCTCACTTCATCGGATGTAGCTCACGAAAGCTTATGCTCAAATCAATTGGTTAGTCTCTAAGGTGCCACAAGTCCTCCGTTTCTTTTTGCGAATACAGACTAACACGGCTGCTACTCTGAAACCTGGTATCACAGTGTAGATCTCTGATTTCCCAAAGCTCGTGAGTCAACAATACTTGCTGATGAATAAAGAGAAAACTTTAGTTTTCTCCAAACAAATCACGAAGGACAAGCTCCTCAGCTGGGCTTTAGGTCCACTGACTTTCATGGAGCGACACTAAATTACATCATCTGAGGAGGAGCACTTTCAATGGGAATTTCTCCTGAGAAGAACTCAAGAATTGCTACACTGCATCTCACCACTTGTCAGATTAATCCATTCTCCTGTTTCCAAGAGAGAGGAGTAACAGCTGCTTGAGAAGAAAGTAAAAGACCACTGCATTGGTCCTTTCTGGACTAACCTGGGAAAGTTGCTTCCTAATCCACCAAAGTGAAAAATGGCCAAATGACTTTCTAATGTTACATCTCTAGAGTTCAAATCAATTGAGTTGAATTGGACTTACCCAGTTCACTGAGGAGATGAAGTCCGCAGAAGATTTTAAAAAATCCCTGAATGGTGAGTGCTTTTATACAGTTCCTAGGACTGCCTGGAGGATCTGCGATGCCATTTCTGGAGGCAGTTCTAATTAGTTACCAAACAAACTTAATTGCCATGCAAAATCCTCCTTGGATGCAGCTGTTTGCCTCTGGGATTTTGATTATTAGGTTATTCTGAGCCTGAGAGGGCGTGACATGCACATTGCACTCTTCATCTTTCTTTCATCTTCAAATAGTACGGGTCAACTGCGTTCCTCGTGCCATTCCATTTACTTCAGTGGTGCTACAATGAGAATGAATGTCCGGGTGACTCTGAGCAGCATCTGTATCAGAAGTGGCAGATTTCAGAGGGGTAGCCGTGTTAGTCTGCATCAGCAAAACAATGAGGAGTCCTTGTGGCACCTTAGAGACTAATTTGTCTCTAAGGTGTCGTCTCTAAGTTGCCACAAGTAGCACAAGTGGGTGTCATGAAAGGAATCCAGTTTGTTCCTTTCAATCCATGCTGGTCGTGGTTAGGGACATCGGGCAGTTCATTCTCACCCTGTCAGAAAGGAGGGAGCCATTTTTCTGCATTCTCACCACCCGCATTCCCAATGGGTCAGACCCAATTCCCTTCGAAATTCATGGGAAACTTTCCATTGCCTCCAGCAGTGTTTTTTGTCAGGACCTTACATCTGAAATTCACCCTTTGGTTGGGGGATTGTACGATGCAATGAACAACTGTAGTCCAATATTAAACGTTCAAACATGGGCCTTTGTGATGGCCATCTGCCCAGGGGTGAATCTTACCCTCTGGTGAGTCAAGCTTCACCTAACATTGGACCTGTACTTGGGTCACCAATGCCCTCTCAAAGTGCTGCCTAGATCTGGTTTGCTGATGGGTCAAGGGGAGGGATGGCGGAAAGAGGAAGGAAGCAGTGCTCTTTTATCTCAGGATCTCTCCATACAGGAGCAGCCAAGAAAAGGACGTCGTGTGAGACAGCACTGCTGACGGAGCCCAACAATGAGCGGAGGAGAGAGGAAAATCACACATTCTTGAGGAAGGAGGAGATGGTTGTGGGATGGGATTTGACATTAACTTTGACCAGCCATAGGGCATGCTGCACAAAACATTCTTGCCAGAACCAGCATGCTGTGTAAAGTGTAACAGATTTCTGCATGGGTGGGTTCCATAGCCGGGGAATGAGGCGGAGGAGTCCCCTGTTTTCCCTATTTTTTCACAGTTCTTTTTAGTAAAAGTCAGAGACAGGTCACTGGCTTCCATGACTCTTTGTTCATTGCCCTTGATCCTTGACCTCTCCCTGAGTTTTACTAAACTTAACCATGACCAAATCTTAACCTTAATTATCCTTAGTCTAGAATATCCTAACTCAAATCATCTGAAAAAAAATTAAAACAGTAGGAGGCACAAATATGCTTGCTCAGCCAGAGCCCTAAAATGCCCAGTTCTCGCTCTGGCCACAGGCTGAATTTTAAAGTTGTTCCCTTTTACACTGTGTTACCAGACAAGGCTAGTAACATGTAACTTGTTCCAAGATGTTTGCATCCTTGGATCGAAGCATCGAGAATCAAGAGCTGGCTAATGTTGTGATCCACTTTCACTGTCCTTATTCATGAGAATGATACTTCTCCATACGAATTAGAAGTCTGTCCATTTCTATCATTTCCATGTCTGTGGTGTAAGGGACTGCGGAAGACTTTGTTACGGCCTAGCTAGGGAACTTCCGCTTTCTCGAGGCCGCCCGGTCACTGTAGGACATGGAGAACCAACTGTAACCGTTTTTTGGCCGGTTTTATCTGCCTTGCATGGTCAGTTGCCAGGTAGCGGAAAGCCCCCTTAGGAAAGTACCTAATTTTATATTCATGAGCTGTTTCTGTGTACTCCGTATTATGGCTCACTGGTTGCCCCTTCGTCGGACTCCGTCCTAGGCAAAGCTCCGGTGTGCTGGGTTCTCCGCCTCCGTGACAGCAACGTTTGGAAGTCCCCGTTGCGGGTGTGTCACTAATCTTCAATAAAGCCAATAACTCGCTGCTTAGCTGCGTGTGGGTCTCCTTTTCCAGAGTACCTCTGATGGCCTGCGGTGCTTCGATTACCTTGGCCGAGAACATTTGGTAGCATTGGAAATCTCAATATATAATTCCAGCCTCAAAAACTAGCTTTAAGACATCGCACCCGTTGGGCTGAAGTCACCAGGTGCACTGAGTGAGCTACTTTCTCTTTCTTTGGAATCACATCTTTCTAATGGGTCAGAGTAACCCATGGTAATGAATTCCTTCAGGTTTGTGAAACAAGGCACAGGGTAGCTGATTTCTCTAACATTGCCTTCTTTATACATGAGGATAATAATGATCCAAAGGAAGTATAAGTGTGTACATTTCAAGCTTGTTCATGTGTGGTGTAGTAATACAAATCTCTTTCTTGAATTAGAATGGGTAAAATTTTGAGAAAAGAGAATTTAATTCTGCTCAAGTGGAAATACCCACCACGGAGCCAACACCTTCAAAGAAAGGGAGTTAAAGTGCATGGCAAGACTCTAGATGGCTGATCGTTGTTCACACTGAGATGAGAAGATCTTTATCCCCAAAGTTCCCCCCAAAAAACATCAAAACAAAATAAAAAATATCCAGTATGAGCCTCTCCAAGAGTTACTCTCAGGTTAGTGATGTCTTTGGAAGCCATGAATAGTAAGAATCCAGTAGGGTTCAAGAGATAGAGGTTAGTGTTTGCCATGAGTAGTCCCAGCTATTGGGGTTCATTTCTGACTCTGCCAATCACACCCTGTCTGACTGTCACCTGAATGTGCCTCCGTTTCCCCCCATGGCAAACAGGTAGAATTGTAACATGCAGGGTGGATTGTCTGAAGCTTCCTCTGATCTAAGCATTTCAAAGCACTTCACAAAACACACCTCATGTTTTATATGGCCAAAGAGGTGTATTATTAGAATCATAGTAACTTTTTACTAGGCTTAGATGTTCCAATATTGAAGATTGGCTTCACTTTAAAAGTGCATGTCAAGTCTCAGATGTCACTCAAGTGCTCAGTTTATGAGTCCTGGCCTCTGAAATTGGGGCTCTTTGATTTTCATTCAATGAACCTTTGCATTTCCCTTTTGTACATATTTTCAAGTTGACGGGTAGATGCTGAACCAGTGTAAAGGAGGACAGTTCCATCAACTTGAGATTGAAGGAAGGCACTTTAGCCAACCTGGGTTAGAGAAAACCTTTCTGCACCTCTACTCACAGCTGCTGATATCGAATATACAGTGTAATCAATGGGAACCGTCAGCCATTGCAGCTCCTTCCAATGAGTATGCAAGAGAACTGGGTCTTGTGAGAGACTTCAGCTAATTAAGAAAAGAAAAAAGCACAAGACGACAGAGTTAAAGAGAACTTCTTTTATGGCCATATTGCTGTGGGATTAATTGCAAGTCTGACCAATCTAGGGCATTCTGCAAGCCTCTTCTCCAACAAAAAGAAAAGGAGTACTTGTGGCACCTTAGAGACTAACCAATTTATTTGAGCATAAGCTTTCGTGAGCTACAGCTCACTTCATCGGATGCATTCTGTGGAAAGTGTAGAAGATCTTTTTATACACACAAAGCATGAAAAAATACCTCCCCCCACCCCACTCTCCTGCTGGTAAGAGCTTATCTAAAGTGATCACTCTCCTTACAATGTGTATGATAATCAAGTTGGGCCATTTCCAGCACAAATCCAGGTTTTCTCCCCCCCTCCCCAACAGATATGATCATCTTTTTATATGTTTGTATCGCCTTTGTATTATGAGTTATGGATACGTATGTATGTCTCTATTTCAAATTTGGGCTAATTTTCTGGGTGACACTCCCAGACAGTTTGGCATCAGCACTGCCTAGCCTGCTGGATGGCCATGTGCTCGGCAGCTTGTGTTTGAAACAAAGGAAGCACAGGCCTCATGGCAAAAGACTATAATAGGCAGCTGCATCTTCTCCATTGTGTCCTCAATCCATGCAGCCTCCTCAGGGGCTCTGGGCAGTGCCTCTGGGTACATGTGGGGCCAGTGTGCACAGCACCAGAGGCAGCTCTTGTCAGTGGAGGTGGCTGCGACCTTTGGTCATTGGGTGTTCTCCTAGTCATCTGCCCTGCTGGCCCCTGGCTGCGGAACGGGGAGCCTGGGACTCTGCAGGTGATCAGTTGGTTCCTGGGGCGGGCTCTCGCTGAAGAGCTGGAGGAGGAAGGGACAGAGAGACAGTTTTGTCCCAGCAGCCATCAGGAAGAGTGCTGGTGCAAGGGCTGGAGGAACCAAGTAGGGGCCGAGCTCTTCTCGACGTGCTGCTCACAAACCGGGAAGAATTAGTGGGGGAAGCAAAAGTGGATGGGAACCCGGGAGGCAGTGACCATGAGATGGTCGAGTTCAGGATCCTGAAACAAGGAAGAAAGGAGAGCAGCAGAATACGGACCCTGAACTTCAGAAAAACAGACTTTGACTCCCTCAGGGAACTGATGGGCAGGATCCCCTGGGAGAATAACGTGAGGGGGAAAGGAGTCCAGGAGAGCTGGCTGTATTTTCAAGACTCCTTACTGAGGTTACAAGGACAAAGTGTTGATCCTGCTTTGAGCAGGGGGTTGGACGAGATGACCTCCTGAGATCTTTTCCAACCCTAATCTTCTATAATTCGATGACTCTATGATTCTGAACAGGCCAGGTCCCTCCCACCAAAGTGTGGAGACAGAAGTAGGTACCTGGCTGGGGTGATTGTGAAATGGGATCGTGCTGTGCTTCAGTGTGTGCCAATGCCTTGGTCACGGTGGCGAGATGGGCACAGAGAAGGGTGTGAGGAACAGACTGGCTGGGTCACAGCCCTAAATGCGACAAGCACAGGTCACAATGGACATGCATCTTTGCCAGTGGATACCCCACCAGCAGCCCCAATGCAGCTCTGCACCCACTGGTCTCTTCACCTGGACAGTCAATGGCCTGTATTTTTAGCTGACTTGGCACAAGTAAAAATTGTCCCGAGCCCAAAATTAGAGGCCTTTGAAAAGAGAAGCCCGGCTGTGGCCAGCATCGTGGGCCAGGCCGTGCTGCAGGTGTCGGCTCCCAGGCGTGTGAGTGTACCTTGCTGGCCAGGTAATGGAGCGTGATCGCAGTGAGTCGCAGGGAGGCTCCTTACCCTGTTCTCTGGAACAAGGATTGAATCAGGCTGGGGCAGGAAGAAGGAAGGGCAGGGCCCAGTCACAGGATCACACAGCTAAAGGAGGGAGCTGGGTGTGTTTTACCCCTGCTGAGTGCTGACCAAAACATTCCCTGTGACAGGCTTTGCCCTTGGGCACCCTCTAGCAGCCCCTCACCCCTGAGCTCAACCCTGCCTCCTCCCTCATCCTCCTTGGCCCCCTTCTGTCCCTGCCTCCAGAAGTGTGATCCCCATGCCCCCATGCAGTCAGTTACCACCCCCAGCTCAGACCCTGCCCATTCCCACCAATTTGTCCCCATTAACCATTTTAATTGCCAGCCAGCACTGCAGCGTCAGCAGGTGTTACTGAGCAATGAGCACGCTCACTAGGAGCCAAGCAGCGCTCAGCACCCGGCCTGCCAGCCGCCCCGTTAGCATCCTAGTGCCAGGGAGCCTGCAAATGCTTGGGGCCCTGGGCCTGCGATCCTGTAGGCACAGGGGGCTTGGAGCCCCCTGGCTCCATCCTGAGGCTGTTGGGTCTGATGTGGTGGCGGGGGACAATACGCTTGCCCCATTTCTGCACCCCAGTAGCTCTACGCCCTCGGCGGCTGACCCATTCGCCCCTCCCTAGTTACCGCCCTGCCTATGGTAGGGTTGTATTTCTGTTCCTGCAACCGATCCCGTGTGACCTTCTTCTCAACGTGTCTCTGTTTCTAGGCCGATCAAACAGAGAGAGTCAGGGTGTGAAGGCTGGAAGTTCTTCAGCGACCTCAGGACTCCAGAGTTCAAAGCCCCTCACAAACACTCGCTGGTGTTTCACACACGCAAAGGGTTCTAGTCTTAGAATATTAATAAATGGTTGTTGGGATTAGACACCTCTGCACTGAGTAACACAGTCACTTTAAACAAAATGGAGGCCAAGCTCTCATGGCGTTCTGTTAATGACGTCATAACTAAAAGCCACAGAGTCTGGGGCTGTTTCATTTTCATTCAAATGTAGTTTTGCATTTGGTATTTTTAAAACATTTTAATTGAAAAATGAAGGTGCCCCCTTGGTATCAATCAGCACAGTTGCTTCAATTCCACCGAGTTTCAGGGCCTCATCATCAAAGGAAGACTCCTCCGCCTCATTCCCCGGCTATGGAACCCACCCATGCAGAAATCTGTTACACTTTACACAGCATGCTGGTTCTGGCAGGAATGTTTTGTGTAGCATGCCCTATGGCTGGTCAAAGTTAATGTCAAATCCCATCCCACAACCATCTCCTCCTTCCTCAAAAATGTGTGATTTTCCTCTCTCCTCCGTTCATTGCGGGGCTCCGTCAGCTGTGCTGTTTCACAAGACGTCGTTTTCTTGGCTGCTCCTGGATGGAGAGATCCTGAGATAAAAGAGCACTGCTTCCTTCCTCTTTCCGCCACCCCTCCCCTTGACCCATCAGCGAACCAGATCTAGGCAGCCCTTTGACAGGGCATTGGTGACCCAAGTACAGGTTCAATGTTAGGTGAAGCTTGACTCACCAGAGGGTAAGATTCACCCCTGGGCAGATGGCCATCACAAGGCCCATGTTTGAACGTTTAATATTGGACTACAGTTGTTCATTGGCATCATACAATCCACCAACCAAAGGTGAATTTCAGATGTAAGGTCCTGACAAGAAACACGCTGGAGGCAATGGAAAGTTTCCCATGAATTTCGAAGGGAATTGGGTCTGACCCATTGGGAATGCAGGTGGTGAGAATGCAGAAAAATGGCTCCCTCCTTTCTGACAGGGTGAGAATGAACTGCCCGATGTCCCTAACCACGACCAGCATGGATTGAAAGGAACAAACTGGATTCCTTTCTTGACACCCACTTGTGCTACGTGTGGCAACTTAGAGATAACACCTTAGAGACAAATTAGTCTCTAAGGTGCCACAAGGACTCCTCGTTGTTTTCCTGATGCAGATTAACACGGCTACCCCTCTGAAATCTTCACTTCGGATACAGATGCTGCTTAGAGTCACATTCTCGTTGTTGCACCATTGAAGTCAATGGAATGGCACGAGGAACACAGTTGACCCGTACCATTTGAAGATGAAAGAAAGATGAAGAGTGCAATCTGCATGTCACGCCCTCTCAGGCTCAGAATAACCTAATAATCACAATCCCAGAGACAAATTAGTCTCTAAGGTGCCACAAGGACTCCTCGTTGTTTTCCTGATGCAGATTAACAGGGCTACCCCTCTGAAATCTTCACTTCGGATACAGATGCTGCTTAGAGTCACATTCTCGTTGTTGCACCATTGAAGTCAATGGAATGGCACGAGGAACACAGTTGACCCGTACCATTTGAAGATGAAAGAAAGATGAAGAGTGCAATCTGCATGTCACGCCCTCTCAGGCTCAGAATAACCTAATAATCACAATCCCAGAGGAAAACAGCTGCATCCCAAGGAGGATTTTACAAGGCAATGAAGCTTGTTTGGAAACTAATTAGAACCGCCTCCACAAATGGCATCGCAGATCCTCCAGGCAGTCCTAGGAACTGTATAAAGGCACTCACCACTCAGGGATTTTCTAAAATCTTCTGCGGACTTCATCTCCTCAGTGAACTGGGTAAGTCCAATTCAACTCAATTGATTTGAACTCTAGAGATGTAACTTGAGAAAGTCATTTAGCCATTTTTCACTTTGGTGGATTAGGAAGCAACTTTCCCAGGTTAGTCCAGAAAGGACCAATTCAGTGGTCTTTTACTTTCTTCTCAAGCAGCTATTACTCCTCTCTCTTGGAAACAGGAGAATGGATTAAGCTGACAAGTGGTGAGATCCAGTGTAGCAATTCCTGAGTTCTTCTCAGGAGAAATTCCCACTGAAGGTGCTTCTCCTCAGATGATATAATTTAGTGTCGCTCCATGAAAGTCAGTGGACCTGAAGCCCAGCTGAGGAGCTTGTCCCTTGTGATTTGTTTGGAGAAAAGTAAAGTTTTCTTTTTATTCATCAGCAAGTATTATTGACTCACAAGCTTTGGGATATCAGAGATCTACACTGTGATACCAGGTTTCAGAGTAGCAGCCGTGTTAGTCTGTATTTGCAAAAAGAAACGGAGTACTTGTGGCACCTTAGAGACTAACCAATTGATTTGAGCATAAGCTTTCGTGAGCTACATCCGATGAAGTGAGCTGTAGCTTACAAAAGCTTATGCTCAAAACAATTTGTCAGTCTCTAAGGTACCACAAGTACTCCTTTTCTTTTTACTATGGTACCAGAATTCAGTGGTTTGCATGCAGAAGTTAAATGCTCAAACGACAGGAAGCGATTACCGTGATCCCAGCCCTGTTCTCTTTGAGTAATGTCTAAAATGGACACAGAATCCCAGGGGCCCAGCATAGAAATCGTAAGCCTTCTTCTAGTCAGTGTTTTTCAGACAACGCCATTGAGAGGAGTTGAAGAGGCCAATTGGGAGGGAAGTTTCATGAGAGTGGAGAAGAGGTGTAGAAAGAGGATATAGGAAGAAATACATGGCCATGAAGACAAGGACCTAGTTCACTCTTCCTTTCTCTCATGGGCCACAAGAGCTTCAAAGCCTTTCTTCCACCATCCCTTGTACCTTCTCTTTACTCTAGTCCCTGGTGTGTCTTTCAGGTTTACCTCCATCCCAGAAAGATGAGTTTCTCCAGCCTGTGCAATCCAGAATGCGGGGTGGCCCGGCCCAGTCCAGTCAGTGGCAGCTACAACGTGCCGTGCGTTCGGCAGTGCCCTGACTCCGAAGTGCTGATCAGACCCTCACCGGTTGTCGTGACCCTCCCGGGACCAATTCTCAGCACTTTCCCTCAGCACACTGGAGTGGGAGCCATAGGAGCACCTGTGGTCGGAGCCGGTTTCGGGGGCTCATTCGGTTTGGGGGGATTGTACGGCTCTGGAGGCCAGTACGGAGGATTGTCTGGTTTAGGGGGATACGGTGGTTATGGGGGATTCGGCGGTTCCTTTGGTGGTTATGGTTCCGGGGGAATATGTGGTTTTGGGGTATCTCGCCATAGGTACCTCAGTGGAAGCTGTGGGCCATGTTAAACGCAGCCGGAAGATCCATGGATGAAGGAAGAACCAGGAATTGAACAGCAAGAAACAGATTCACCCCTGACCTTTTGGGCATGGCTTTCAGAAGTGCTGTGCAAACTTGGCTCCAGTTGAGCTCAGTGGGAGCTGTGTATGCTCAGCACCATGGTCTAATAGCCCTGCTGCATTTCTAATGTTACGCTTTATGACTCTTTCTGCCAAGGCTTTGCCAGACAAGTGCTGATTCTCGCTTTCAACTGTGGACTCATTCTGAATAACACACAGGCAGTTTGCACTAATTCTGCAGTTTAAGGAAAATAGGGCCCTTAAAACAGGCATCAGTTACATTTATTATCATTTGAAGTCCCTTGAGCAAGGGAAAAAGAGACCTTGCTGTGAAGGAGAATTAGACCCTGTCTGTTCTATCCTTTCCATCAGTATGTGTCTTTAGCCTCTCACTTGGACCTTCTCTGAGGCAGACATTTAATTGAGAAGTTGAGTAGTCCTCTCCTTCTGTATTGCATTGTCTCACTTCCCACCGACGGAGGGAATAAAAGTAACTGAAATTGGTTGCAAAGGGGACTTGTTTGTCCACCTCTGCAGCTGCAAGAACAAAAAAGCACATCTTGTGTGAAGAACGTCCCATTGAGGTGGGTGATCGGTTGCAGCCTTATTGAGAAACTGAAATTACGTTCTTTCTGCTCTTGTATTTTTCCTTTACCTGTGTATTGCAAATGTCACTCGCATTAAAAACGCTGATGCATCATAATATCCGTCTTCTAGTTCTCCTTGTTCCTCCCTCCTTCTTTAAACATTGCCCTGGACACAATTCATCCCTGAAGAGCCAGCAGCATCAGGCCCTTCTCCAGAGGTGACTTTTTGAAGCCCTGGAGCAATAGGAGAATTCAGCCTTTGAAGTAGTTTACAGCATTCTGTTGGGTTTCCGTACTGGGGTGGAGTTACCCCTTACCTTACCTGTTTTAACAAAGTAATGTTAACTCAACCTAGTGAGAGGTGTATATTCAACCGGCTCCATCTACGGACAGGACTCCTTTGTGAAGCGGACACTACCCAATACGCAAAAAACCAGCTTGAGAGCGACAGAGGCAGGTCTCTTCCCTCCTGACTGACAGGAGCAAGTTCATCCCATTGCACGACCTGCCTTAACTCCCAGACCTTAAGCACATGTCTTCCAGTACAGATACATCATTATCTGTGTAATTATCAGACAATTAAACAATAACTGTCCAAATGCTTTTCAACGATTGTGATGACCAGCGGGCTCTGAGCTCTAGGCAGAGCCCTCTCATGCCACCCTTTGTAAACTTAACCTGTACTCGTCCGACCCAGGGTATCCCTGTAAAAGGAAAGCAACTCTGTGCTTCTATGGGTTCTGGCTCGCACCTCACCCTTTACTCTGACTCTGTGGACTCTTCCACTGGCTAATCCGTATGCATCAGCTTGGAACCCTCCTGCCCGGACACTGCATCTGCCACCACATTCTCTTTGCCTTTAATATGGACAATTTCCATATCATAGTCCTGCAGCGCTGTGCGCCAGGGCATCCCTCTGGTACCGTTTTTCCCCTGTAGCTTTGCATGGAGGGTGTAATCTTGGCAGTTCAACCTGGCGAGGAAAATACCTCTTGGCGGTGCTTTGAAAGGGCCAGCGTTTCCTGCTTTTGTCATGAATTTTAACCCACCCTCAACTCAGTGCTTTCTAGGGGATTCTGTGCCCTGCTCTCCCTGACCAAATCCAAGGTTTCTTCACCAGCACAACAATTTACTGCCCTCTCCCTTTCAGAGGAAGTTTTCATCTATTCAGACTCATAATTTGCACCGTTCCTCTGCTGCTGGGCTTCCTTACGTCATGTGTGACGGCATTCACCCCTTCAATCCCCTCAAACGGTCCTTCCTATAATCCTGCCTTTTGTTTTCCCTCACTGGGGTCAGCACTAACATCAAATCAGCCATCTCAAACGACCATTCTCCAGTACTCCCATCACACCAAACATGCTGAGTTTCTGGCTTTTTCCAAGGGTCTGTCGCTCTCAATTCCTCATTACCTGTAAATTCTCCTTAAAATGAGTGACGTACTCTCTTCGATGCCGCTCTCTTTCCTCAGCACGGCCCTCCCCAGAGCCTCCAATCAAATCCAAGGCTCCCCTCGCCTGCTTCCCATACAGGAGATCAAAGGGGGATAAGCCAGTCGATTCCTGGAGGGTCCCCTGCTGGCCACGGTAGAAGTTCCGGGTCCCACAACTGGGAGCTGCGAGGTCCCCTTGCTACCCACGGCAGCTGAGAACTCCGGCCCTGCCACCTTTGGGCTGAAGTGGAAAATGTCCCAGACGTCTGTGGAAGTCAGATTCCGTGGTCTCTGAGACATAATCTTAGCCTTAATGATAATGTATTTATTTTTGTGTATTGGTACAGTACATAGACAATAAAAACTACTGTCTGATTCTTTGAGGTGCCACCTTAACTTTCACCCAAACCTCTAACATCCCCATAGTGTCCTCCTGTATAACCTTTAAGTAAACTCATTCATAGGTACTGAAAAAAACAATGGGCTCAGAACAGTCATAATAGAAATATGGATAGTGCAGTGACTTTATGGCATGAAACATATTCAGAAAGACATAAAATTGCTTTTCTCACTATAAAAAACTAATAGTGGTGGTTGGTTTTCCGTCGCCCCCCAGTGAGACTCTGGCTAGAATAGCAGCCACCTCTCTCAATGACACATCAGAGAACAAACGGGACTCAAGAGTAAACAAAGAATGAATTTACTGCTGAGGTGGTTTATCGAGCAATCAAATTACCAGCAGAGCATCTGACTCTGTATAAGCAGAAGCCACCCTTTCTCTAGCCTTTTTATGAGGGACACAGGCATTTGGCGGGGCTAGGTTGTAAGATTTCTGGGGTTTGCCTTTTGCATTGTGATTTTAGGTTTCTAAGAAGAGTATGGATTTTTGTTTGCTCCCTGGTACAATATTCTGGTTGGCTTCTACCTGATCATTTCTTCTGCTGAATCCTGCCAAGTGAATTGCAATTATGCCCCTTTCAAGGTGAAGGATTATAGCAGTATAGCGGAAGCTATGTTGTGACAGCTGATAAGAGGTGTCCTGCATCTTAGCAGGGGGTTCGACCAGATGAGCCTTGCAGTGCCTTCTAACCCCCAGGTCCGATGACATTTATGTGAAAGAAGCCTTATTGAGGGTGCAGGAACAAACCACCCCGAAGTGCAGAAAGATTAGCAAATATGGCAGGTGACCAACTTGGCTAAACAGAGAAATCTTCAGTGAGCTTAAACAAAAAAGGAAGCTTACAAGAAATGGAAACTTGGACAGATGACTAGGGAGGAGTCTAAAAATATTGCTCAAGCCTGCAGGTGTGTAATCAGGAAGGCCAAAGCATGACTGGAGTTGTGAAGGGATGTGTAGGGTAACAAGAAATTTTCTATAGGTAGGAAAAAGGAGAAGGTCAGGGAAAGTGTGGGAGCCTTCATGAATGAGGGAAGCAACCAAGTGAGAGATGGTGTGGAAAAAGCTGAAGTACTCCATGCTTTTTTTGCCTCGGTCGTCCCAGACAAGATCAGCTCCCAAACTGCTGTCCTGGACAGCACAGTGTGGGGAGGAGGTGAGCAGCCCTCAGTGGTAAAAGAACAGGTTAAGGATTATTTAGAAAAGCTGGCCGTGCACAAGTCCATGGGTCCAGATCTAAGCGTCCGAGGATGCTGAGGGAATTGGCTGAGTGATTGCAGAGCCATTGGCCATTATCTTTGAAAAGTTACACCTTTCGGGGGAGGTCCTGGATGACTGGAGAAAGGCAAATATAGTGCCCATCTTTAAAAAGGGGAAGAAGGAGAACCTGGGGAACTCCAGACCGGTCATAGATTGGATGAATGGACTATAAGGTGGATAGAAAGCTGGCTAGATGTTACGGGTACTGATCAATGTCTGGATGTCTAGCTGGCAACTAGTATCAAGCAGAGTGCCTCAGGGATCAGTCTTGGGACCGGTTTTGTTCAACGTCTTTATGAATGATCTGGATGATGGGAGGATTGCACGCTCAGCAGGTTTGCAAATGACACTAAGCTGGGGGAGAGGTAGATATGCTGGAGGGTAGGGATAGGGTTGAGAGTGACCAAGACAAATTGGAGGATTGGGACAAAAGAAATCTGACAAGGTTCAACAAGGACAAGTGCAGACTTCTGCACTTAGGACAGAAAAATCCCATGTACCACAAGAGGCTGGGGACCGACTGGCTAAGCAGCAGTTCTGCAGAAAACGACCTGGGGATAACAGTGGACGAGAAGCTGGATATGAGCCAACAGTGTGTCCTTGTTGCCAAAAAGGCTAAGTGCCTACTGGGCTGCATTAATAGGAGCATTGCCAGCAGATCGAGGGAAGTGATCATTCCCCTCTATTCCGCACTGGTGAGGCCACATCTGCAGTATTGTGTGATGTTTAGGGCCCCCCCCCCATATAAATTATGTGGAGAAATTGGAATTGAAAAGTCCAGCAAAGAGCAACAAAAATGCTGAGGGTGCTGGGGCACATGACTCATAAGGTGAGGCGGAGGGAATTGGTCTTGTTTAGTCTGCAGAAGAGAAGAGTGAGGGGGGATTTGATAGCAGCCTTCATCTACCTGAAGGGGGGTTTTCTTTCGGGTACCACTTTTAGCTGTCTTGCTGGTCACGGGCTCACAGCTGTATTGTCAAAGAGACTCTTGTTAAAGAGAGGGAAAAGGAGAAAGGTAAAGACAACTGCACAGTACTTCACTTTGGAAAAAAATTGAATGCACATGAGATGCTGTCTGGAGAGACTCATGACCATTCGTGGTGTCCTCAGGGCAGAGTGTCAAAAAGCAGGGCGGAGACGCTAGCTAATGGTATGTTCTATAATTAGATTTCACCAACCCAGTACCAAGTGTGAACTCCCAAAGTACTACGGTAGTTTTATAATGGAGTTACAGACAGTCCCCTTAGAGACTCCAATCTATCGTGGCTGCCAGGCAAGCTGGCCTGTGTGATAAATGGTGGTGACTTCCAGGAAAAATCACAAAATACTCACGTTACAACCAGTCCCACGCTCACCCTGGTCGATTTGCATCCCAGGTCTCCCACTAAAGACGACACTGAGAGTCAATTCTACAGTCAATTCTAACTCAGGTTTATTAGCTAAGAAAAAGGAAGGGGTGTTATTGAGATGTTATAGCAGATAAAAATATATGTACAGGTTAGTCACAGTCTATAATTGCTAAAGGTAGCGGAGATATGGGAAACTGGCAGTTTCCCAAAAGTCTTTTAGGGCTACCCAGAGTAACTCTACTTCTCATTCGGTTATTCTGCCTGTCAGAATCCAACCTGTCCAGAGATGAAGAATTTTTCCTTGTGTCCATACTTATAGTTTCTTTTCACAGAAAAGAAGCTGACAGAGTCACAACCTTTGTGGGCTCTTTCTCTGATGTCAGGGAGAGAAGAATGCATGTCAGGTCTTTGATGAAAACACTCAACGGCCACTTGCCTTCAAATGCAGAAGAATTCACACCTTCCTCTTTAATTTCTTCATTTGCATGACACAAGGCTTCTTTCTCATTGGATGGGTTATGTAGTTACAGGGGTATACACAATGTAAATGTTTGCTATTACATTCTAACTGGGTACAGATAGGTGAAATCAATGCATGCACCATCCCATTAGTTGTCAGGACATTTCAACACCAAATAGATTCTTATCCATTCAACCATCAGTTTCCTTTATTCTTGCAAAGAAGTGAATTGGCCTGGCTTCCAGCTGAGAGTTTGTCAGTTCTCAGCTGGCACTTGGCTTACCAGAGTTGGCACTTGGCTTACCAGTGTCACAGCAGAACTGAAAGCGAAGCTTGAGTTTACCGGAGTCTCAGGTAAAGTCTCTGATCACTAAATCTAGACAGTCTGCCGAGTCAAAAGCAACATCTTCCCTCCACTTTCCTGCAGGAATCTTCAGTTGGAATCTGTGCAGACTCTTCCTCCTCCTCTGCTGAAATCATGCTTAGCCAGTCAGAGAATTGATTAACCAACCACCCCGTGAAGTATATCAATTTTCAAAACCCAACTCTCTTACTGAGAAGAGCAACACGTAAATGACTCTTCCCCACGATCATGTTACCAGAAAAGTTGGTGACTCACACTCGTTGAGACAATGGACTTAAAACAGTTTGGCTAAAATCCAAAAAATTCAAAGTGCACCATTAAAAGAAAAGAAATTAATCTTCCCTCCCGATTTCCCCTGTAATTAACATTCCCAGGCTTCCCTGCTGGAGGGTTGTAACAAAATCACTCACCTGCGAGAAAATACTTCAGCGTTCGGGCAAACAGGCTGCTTCCTGCTTCTGTGGCCTAGCTTCTCCCAGCCCGCACAGAGCCCAGGGCCTGGTGCAAAGCAGCTGCCCTCACCCCTTCCCTCATGGAGTCTGACCCAGCAACAGGGAACCGATTGGTGCAGACCCAAAACTACCACACCCAATTCCAGAAGCTTCTGGATGGGGAGTGCTAAATCTGCCAAGCAACAATGATATTAGGAAAAAAGGAACTCTAAGGTTAAATAAGCTCTGGAATACATTTACCAGTGGCTCCGGCTTTATTTGCCATTTTTACAGATTATTTTTTCTCACAGAAATCTTGACAGACTGTGGTGCAAATTCCATGTCTGTAGTTTTTCAAAAGGCAATGGAATAATGTGGTGCAAAGCGTATAAAGGCTGCTCCCTATAACCCAGAAACAAATGGGTTTGCACAAAGTTTTGAAGGAACTTTTAAAAGCTATGCTAAGAACGTACGTCACCTGGCACGAGACTGATTGGGACACTTTACTTCATTATTTGCTCAATGCGGACAGAAGTGTTCCCCAAGATTCGACTGGCTTTTGCCCTCTTTGATCTCCTGTATGGGAAGCAGGCTAGGGGAGCCTTGGATTTGATTGGAGGCTCTGGGGAGGTCTGTGCTGAGGAAAGAGGGCAGGCATCTAAGAGAGTACGTCACTCATTTTAAGGAGAATTTACAGGTAATGAGGAACTGTGTGCGACAGACCTTTGGAAAAAGTCAGGGAACTCAGCACGTTTGGTGTGATGGGCGTACTGGAGAAAGGTCGATTGAGACTGCTGATTTGGCGTTAGTGCTGACCCCAGTGAGGGAAAACAAAAGGCAGGGTTATAGGAAGGACCATTTGAGGGGATTGAAGGGGTGAATGCCGTCACACATGACGTAAGGAAGCCCAGCAGCAGAGGAACAGTCCAAAGCATGCATCTGAATAGATTAAAACTTCCTCTGAAAGGGAGAGGGCAGTCAATTGAACTTGTGCTGGTGAAGAAACCTTGGATTTGGTCAGGGAGAGCAGGGCAGAGAATCCCCTAGAAAGCACGGAGTTCAGGGTGGGTTGAAATGCACCCCCAAAGCAGGAAACTCTGGCCATTTCAAAGCACCACAAAGAGGTATTTTCCTCACCAGGTTGAACTGCCAAGATTGCACCCTCCATGCAAAGCTACAGAGGAAAAGGATACCAGAGGGATGCCCTGGAGCACAGCGCTGCAGGAATATGACATGGAAATTGTCCATATTAAAGGCAAAGAGAATGTGGTGGCAGATGCAGTGTCTGGGCAGGAGGGTTCCAAGCTGACGCATACGGATTAGCCAGTGGAAGAGTCCACAGAGTCAGGGTAAGGGGTGAGGTGCGAGCCAGGACCCGCAGGAGGCACAGGTAAGGCAAGGGGGAACTCCACCCCAGTACAGGAAACCCAACAGAACGCAGTAAACTACTTCAAAGTCTGAATTCTCCTATCGCTCCCGGGCTTTTAAAACTCACCTCTGGAGAAGTGCCTGATGCTACTAGCTCTACAGGGATGAATTGTGTCCAGGACAATGGCTAAAGAAGGAGGGAGGAACAAGGAGAACCAGAAGACGGATATTATGATGCATCAGAGTTTTTAATGCGAGTGACATTTGCAATATACAGGTACAGGAAAAATACGAGAGCAGAAAGAACGTATTTTCAGTTTTTCAAGAAAGGATGTGACCGATCACCCACCTCAATGGGACGTTCTTCACACAAGATGTGCTTTTTTGTTGTTGGTGCTGCAGAGGTGGACAAACAATTCCCCTTTGCAACCATTTTAAGTGACTTTTATTCCGTCAGTCGGTGGGAAGTGAGACAATGCAATACAGAAGCAGAGGACTACGCAACTTCTCAATTAAATGTCTGCCGCAGAGAAGGTCAAAGCAAGAAGCTAAAGATACGTATTGATGGAATGGATAGAACAGACGGGGTCTAATTCTCCTTCACAGCAAGGTCTCTTTTTCCCAGGCTCAAGGGACTTAAAATGATAATAAATATAACTGATGCCTCTCTTAAGGCCCCTATTTCCTTTAAACTACGGAATAAGTGTAAACAGCCTGTGTGTTATTCAGAATGAGTCCACATGTGAAAGCGAGAATCAGCACTTGTCTGGCAAAGCCTTGGCAGAAAGAGTCGTTAAGCGTAACATTAGAAATGCAGCAGGGCTATCAGACCACGGTGCTGAGCACACACAGCTCCCACTGAGCTCAACTGGAGCCAAGTTTGCACAGCACTTCTGAAAGCCATGCCCAAAAGGTCAGGGGTGAATCTGTTTCTTGCTGTTCAATTCCTGGTTCTTCCTTCATCCATGGATCTTCCGGCTGCGTTTAACATGGCCCACAGCTTCCACTGAGGTACCTATGCCGAGATACCCCAGAACCACATATTCCCCTGGAACCATAACCACCAAAGGAACTGCCGAATCCCCCATAACCACCGTATCCCCCTAAACCAGACAATCCTCCGTACTGGCCTCCAGAGCCGTACAATCCCCCCAAACCGAATGAGCCCCCGAAACCGGCTCCGACCACAGGTGCTCCTATGGCTCCCACTCCAGTGTGCTGAGGGAAAGTGCTGAGAATTGGTCCCGGGAGGGTCACGACAACCGGTGAGGGTCTGATCAGCACTTAGGAGTCAGGGCACTGCCGAACGCATGGCACGTTGTAGCTGCCACTGACTGGACTGGGCCGGGCCACCCCGCATTCTGGATTGCACAGCCTGGAGAAACTCATCTTTCAGGGATGGAGGTAAACCTGAAAGACACACCAGGGACAAGAGTAAAGAGAAGGTACAAGGGCTGGTGGAAGAAAGGCTTTGAATCTCTTGTGGCCCATGAGAGAAAGGAAGAGTGGACTAAGTCCTTGTCTTCATGGCCATGTATTTCTTCCTAGATCCTCTTTCTACACCTCTTGTTCACTCTCATGAAACTTCCCTCCCAATTGGCCCCTTCAACCCCTCTCAATGGCTTTGTCTGAAAAACACTGACTAGAAGAAGTGTCACGATTTCTGTGCTGGACCCCTGGGATTCTGTGTCCATTTCAGACATTACTCAAAGAGAACAGGACTGGGACCATGGTAATCACTTCCTGTCGTTTGAGGATTTAACCTCTGCATGAAAACCACTTGATTCTAGTATCACAGTGTAGTTCTTTGATTTTCCAAAACTTGTGAGTCAACAATACTTCCTGATGAATAAAGAGAAAACTTTACTTTTCTCCAAACAGATCACGAAGGACAAGCTCCTCAGCTAGGGTTCAGGTCCACTAACTTTCATGGAGCAACACTAAATTACATCATCTGAGGAGAAGCACCTTCAATGTGTATTTCTCCTGAGAAGAACACAAGAATTGCTCAACTGAGTCTCACCACTTGTCAGCTTAATTCATTCTCCTGTCTCCAAGAGAGAGGAGTAACAGCTGCTTGAGAAGAAAGTAAAAGACCACTGAATTGGTCCTTTCTGGACTAATCTGGGAAAGTTGCTTCCTAATATGGCTAAGTGAAAATGGCTAAATGTCTTTCTAAAGTTACATCTCCTCCAAGTACTTTAAAATGGTTTCCTTGGGGACCTGCTCCATGATTTTTCCAGGGACTGAGGTGAATCTGACCAGTCTGTAGTTCCCCGGGTTCTCCTTCTTCCCTTTTTCCAATCTTCCAGGACCTCCCCCGGTCGCCACAAGTTTTGAAAGATAATGGCCAGTGGCTCTGCAATGACATCAGCCAAGTCCCTCAGCACCCATGGATGCATTCGATCTGGACCCATGGACTTGTGCATGGCCAACTTTTCTAAATAGTCCTTAACCTCTTCTTCCACCACTGAGGGCTGCTCACCCTCATACTGTGTTCCCCAGGACAGCAGTGTGGGAGCTCACCTTGTCTGTGAAGACCGACCTTTGTTGATTGCTCATGACCCCTCCCTGAGTTTTACGAAAGTTAACCTTGAAAAATCTTAACTTTAATTATCGTTCGTCTAGATTATCCTAACGCAAATCATCTGGGAAAAAAATAACCCATAAGAGGCACAAATATGCTTGTTTAGCCAGAGCGCTAAAATGCCCAGTTCCAGCTCTGACCACAGGCTGAATTGTAAAGTTCTCTGTTACACTGTGTTACCAGACATGGCTAGTAACATGTCGTGTTACAAAATGTTTGCATCCTTGGATCTAAGCATCAATAACAAAGAGCTGGCTGGAAGAGTCCACAGAGTCAGAGTAAAGGGTGAGGTGCGAGCCAGGACCCAGAGGAGGCACAGAGTTGCTGGCGTTTTACAGGGATACCCTGGGTTGGACGCGTACAGGTTAAGTTTACAAAGGGTGGCATGGGAGGGCTCTGCCCAGAGCCCAGAGCCCGCTGGTCATCACAATCGTTGAAAAGCATTTGGACAGATTTTGTTTAATTCTCCTCAGGAATTACAAGTCTGTCAATTTCTCTCTTTTCCATGACTGTGGTACCATTGGAAATCTCAATATACTATTCAAGCATCAAAAACTTGCTTTAAGTCATAGCACCCGTTGGGCTGAAGTCACCAGGTGCACTGAGTGGAATCACATCTCTCTAACGGGTCGGAGTAACCCAATGGTAATGAATTCCTTCAGGTTTGTGAAACAAGGCACAGGGTAGCTGATTTCTCTAACATTGCCTTCTTTATACATGAGGATAATGATGGTCCAAAGGAATTACAAGTATGTATATTTCAAGCTTGTTCATGTGCGGAGTAGTAATACAAATCTCTACGTTGAATTGAAATGGTTAAAATTTTGGTACAAGAGAATTTAATTCTGCTCATGTGGAAATACCCACCACGGAGCCAACACCTTCAAAGAAAGGGAGTTAAAGTGCATGGCAAGACTCTAGATGGCTGATCGTTGTTCACACTGAGATGAGAAGATCTTTATCCCCAAACTTCCCCCCAAAAACATCAAAACAAAATAAAAAATATCCGGAATGAGCCTCTCCAAGAGTTACTCTCAGGTTTGTGATGTCTTTGGAAACCATGAATGGTAAGTATCCAGTAGAGTTCAAGAGATACAGGTTAGTGTTTGGCATGAGTAGTCCCAGCTATTGGGGTTCATTTCTGACTCTGCCAATCACACCCTGTCTGACCGTCACCTGAATGTGCCTCCGTTTCCCCCCATGGCAAACAGGTAGAATTGTAACATGCAGGGTGGATTGTTTGAAGCTTCCTCTGATCTAAGCATTTCAAAGCACTTCACGAAACACACCTCATGTTTTATATGGCCAAAGAGGTGTATTATTAGAATCGTAGTAACTTTTTACTAGGATTAGATGTTCTAATATTGAAGATTGGCTTCACTTTAAAAATGCATGTCGAGTCTCAGATGTCACTCAAGTGCTCAGTGTATGAGTCCTCACCTCTGAAATTGTGGCTCTTTGATTTTCATTCAATGAACCTTTACATTTCCCTTTTCTATATATTTTCAAGTTGACGGGTAGATGCTGAACCAGTGTAAAGGAGGACAGTTCCATCAACTTGAGATTGAAGGAAGGCACTTTAGCCAACCTGGGTTAGAGAAAACCTTTCTGCACCTCCACCCACAGCTGCTGCTATCTAATATACAGTGTAATCAATGGGAACCATCCGCCATTGCAGCTCCATCCAATGAGCAGTCAAGAGAACTGGGTCTTGTGAGAGACTTCAGCTAATAAAGAAAAGGAAAAAGCACAAGACAGACAGAGTTAAAGAGAACTTCTTTCATGGCCAGATTGCTGTGGGATTAATTGCAAGTCTGATCAACCTAGGGCATTCTGCAAGCCCCTTCCCCGACAAAGATTTTTTGGCCAGAATTAGAATGATTTTAAAGGGCAAAATTTACCCTAACTAGGATTTCTTCTAACCTAAACAGCATTAAATGACTTCCCTCAGTTGTAGGGCACAGAACATCATTGAAGTCTATGGAACTGGACTGATGTACACTAGTTCAGCATCCTTAACAAAGCAATGTTTGTTAATGAAAGGGAAATGCAAAGCTTTTTTGAATGAAAAACCGAAAAACCAAACAGCCCCAAATTCGGAAGTGAGGAATCATGAACAGTTGACTGGAACTTTACATGCATTTGTAAAGTTCATCTCATCCATCATTTCTCAAATGCGGCCACCAAGGGAGTTTTTTGCAGCCCTGACAACCTCCAAAGCATGGGCAGGGATTGGGGGCGGGGAAAGCAGCAGTCCCTCCCTGCAGTGTCCAGCTGTTGTTGCTTGGTAAGGAGTTTCCCTTCACCCTTTCCCTGGTTCCTATCACGCAGACGGAGAGCAGAAGACCAGAAGTCTGAAGTGCAGGCAATATGATGTTGATTGGGATTAATTCAAGGAAGCATATCCACAGCTCTGGGTGGGAGAAGAGCCTTTTCTCAAAGTGTCCCAGTCCCTTATAGGCATCATTATACCTGTAGTGCATGCCCTTGGTCCCACCTCTTACAATTTACGGTAAGTGTTGGGTCTGGGGGATTTGCTAGCCCATTTTTTGAATCCCAGGGGAGGGGTAAGGAGTGAGGTTGTGCTTTGGTCACGGACAGGCATTTCTTTGGCCTTTTAGTGTTTCCTATGCCCATTCCCCTCCAGACTGGCTGCTTGAGCTTCTCTTAGGAGAGGAGTTTGAAGCAGGACTGTCCTTCAAGTGTACACTAGTATAATACACTCCCACCATACCCAGCTACACTTCAGCTGTATCTCTTCCCCCCGTCCACCCGCCTCCATCTATTTGTGAACACAGTGTCTTTCTTCTTTGTTGACACTTATTGGTAAGAATATAAAAATATGAAAAATGCAAAATTCAAATTCTATCTCAGGCATATATATAAGCCAGAATACTACATTATCATCAGGAACACACGAACACTCCTGAGTAGCTGTTGCCAAGGGCAGTGAGATGTACCACCCTGGTGTTTGCACTGAGCCTCCAGCACTGATCTGCACCACGCACCAGGCAGCCTCCTCAGGGGCTCTGGGCAGTGCCTCTGGATCCATGTGGGCCAGTGTGCACGGCACCAGAGGCAGCTCTTGTCCGTGGAGGTGGTTCTGACATTTGCTTCGTGGATGTTCTCCTGGTCATCTGCCCTGCTGGCCCCTGGCTGCGGAACGGGGAGCCTGGGACTCTGCAGGTGATCAGTTGGTTCCTGGGGCGGGCTCTCGCTGAAGAGCTGGAGGAGGAAGGGACAGAGAGACAGTTTTGTTGGAGCAGCCATCAGGAAGAGTGCTGGTGCAAGGGTTGGAGGAACCAAGTAGGGGCCGAGCTCTTCTCAACGTGCTGCTCACAAACCGGGAAGAATTAGTGGGGGAAGCAAAAGTGGATGGGAACCCGGGAGGCAGTGACCATGAGATGGTAGAGTTCAGGATCCTGAAACAAGGAAGAAAGGAGAGCAGCAGAATACGGACCCTGAACTTCAGAAAAACAGACTTTGACTCCCTCAGGGAACTGATGGGCAGGATGCCCTGGGAGAATAACATGAGGGGGAAAGGAGTCCAGGAGAGCTGGCTGTATTTTCAAGACTCCTTAGTGAGGTTACAGGGACAAAGCATCCTGATGTGTAGAAAGAAGAGTAAATATGGCAGGCGACCAGCTTGGCTTCACAGTGAAATCCTTGCTGATCTTAAACACAAAAAAGCAGCTAATAAGTAGTGGAAGATTGGAGAAATGACCAGGGAAGAGTGTAAGAATATTGCTCAGGCATGCAGGAGTGAAATCAGGAAGGCCAAATCACACCGGGAGTTGCAGCTAGCAAGAAATGTTAAGAGTAACAAGAAGGGTTTCTTCAGGTATGTTAGCAACAAGAAGAAAGTCAAGGAAAGTGTGGGCCCCTTACTGAATGAGGGAGGCAACCTAGTGCGAGAGGATGTGGAAAAAGCTAATGTACTCAGTGGTTTTTTTGCCTCTGTCTTCACGAACAAGGTCAGCTCCCAGACTACTGCACTGGGCAGCACAGCATGGGGAGGAGGAGACCAGCCCTCTGTGGAGAAAGAAGTGGTTCAGGACTATTTAGAAAAGCTGGACAAGCAGAAGCTGAAGGGGAGCTGATGCGCTGCATCCACGAGTGCTAAAGGAGTTGGCATATGTGATTGCAGAGCCGTTGGCCATTCTCTTTGAAAACTCATGGCGATTGGGGAAGGTCCCGGACGACTGGAAAAAAGCTAATGTAGTGCCCATCTTTAAAAAAGGGAAGAAGGAGGATCCGGGCAACTACACACTGGTCAGCCTCACCTCAGTCCCTGGAAAAATCATGGAGCAGGTTCTCAAGGAAACCATTTTAAAGTACTTGGAGGAGAGGAAGGTGATCAGGAACAGTAAACACGGATTCACCAGGGGCAAGTCGTGCCTGACTAACCTGGTTGCCTTATGTGATGAGATAACTGGCTCTGTGGATATGGGGAAAGCAGTGAATGTGATATAGCTTGACTTTAGCAAAGCTTTTCATATGGTCTCCCACAGTATTCTTGCCAGCAAGTTAAGAAAGTATGGATTGGATGAATGGACGATAAGGTGGATAGAAAGCTGCCTAGATTGTGGGGCTCAAGAGGTAGTGATCAATGGCTTGATGTCTAATTGGCAGCTGGTTGAAGCGGAGTGCCTCAGGGTTAAGTCCTGGGTCCCATTTTCTTCGACATGTTATTAATGATCTGGAAGATAGGATGGATTGCACCCTCAGCAAGTTCGCCTATGACACTGGAGGTAGGGATAGGGTCCAGAGTGACCGAGACAAATTGGAGGATTGAGTCAAAAGAATTCTGATGAGGTTCAACAAGGACAAGTGCAGAGTCCTGCACTTAGGACAGAAGAATCCCATCCACCGCCAGAGGCCGTGGTCCGACTGGCTAAGGGGGGATTTGATAGCAGCCTTCAACTACCTGAAGGGGGGTTCCAAAGAGGATGGAAAGAGGCCCGTCTTCACAGAGGCCCATGTTTGAAAGTTTAATATTTGACTACAGTTGTTCATTGGCATCATAGAATCCCGCAGCCAAAGGGTGAATTTCAGATCTAAGGTCCTGACAAGAAACACGCTGGAGGCAATGGAAAGTTTCCCATGAATTTCGAAGGGAATTGGGTCTGACCCATTGGGAATGCAGGTGGTGAGAATGCAGAAAACGGCTCCCTCCTTTCTGACAGGGTGAGAATGAACTGCCCAATGTCCCTAACCACGACCAGCATGGATTGAAAGGAACAAACTGGATTCCTTTCTTGACACCCACTTGTGCTACTTGTGGCAACTTAGAGATGACACCTTAGAGACAAATTAGTCTCTAAGGTGCCACAAGGACTCCTCGTTGTTTTCCTGATGCAGACTAACCACTCTGAAATCTCCACTTGGGATACAGATGCCGCTCAGAGTCACCTTGACATTTATTCTCGTTGTTGCACCATTGAAGTCAATGGAATGGCACGAGGAACACAGTTGACCCGTACCATTTGAAGATGAAGAGTGCAATCTGCATGTCACGCCCTCTCAGGCTCAGAATAACCTAATAATCACAATCCCAGAGGAAAACAGCTGCATCCAAAGGAGGATTTTACAAGGCAATAAAGTTTGTTTGGTAACTAATTAGAACTGCCTCTACAAATAGCATCTCAGATTCTCCAGGCAGTCCTAGGAACCATATAAAAGCGCTCACCACTCAGGGATTTTCTAAAATCTTCTGTGGACTTCATCTCCTTGGTGAACTGGGTAAGTCCAATTCAACTCAATCGATTTGAACTCTAGAGATGTAACTTTAGAAAGTCATTTAGCCATTTTTCACTTTGGTGGATTTGGAAGAAACTTTCCCAGGTTAGTATTGAAAGGACCAATTCAGTGGTCTTTTACTTTCTTCTCAAGCAGCTGTTACTCCTCTCTCTAGGAGACAGGAGAATGGATTAAGCTGACAAGTGGTGAGATCCAGTGTAGCAAGTCTTGTGTTCTTCTCAGGAGAAATTCCCATTGAAGGTGCTTCTCCTCAGATGATGTAATTTAGTGTCGCTCAGTGAAAGTCAGTGGACCTGGACCCCAGCTGAGGAGCTTGTCCTTTGCGATTTGTTTGGAGAAAACTAAAGTTTTCTCTTTATACATCAGGAAGTATTCTGGCACCTTAGAGACTAACCAATTGATTTGAGCATAAGCTTTCGTGAGCTACATCCGATGAAGTGAGCTGTAGCTTACGAAAGCTTATGCTCAAATCAATTTATCAGTCTCTAAGGTACCACAAGTACTCCTTTTCTTTTTACTGTGGTACCAGAATCCAGTGGTTTGCATGCAGAGGTTAAATCCTCAAATGACAGGAAGTTATTACCGTGATCCCAGCCCTGTTCTCTCTGAGTAATGTCTAAAATGGACACACAATCCCAGGGTTGAAGGGGCCAGTTGGGAGGCAAGTTTCATGAGAGTGGACAAGAGGTGTAGAAAGAGGATATAGGAAGAAATACATGGCCATAAGGACAGGGACTTAATCCACTCTTCCTTTCTGCCTTGGGCCACAAGAGTTTTGAAGTCTTTCTTCCACCAGCCCTTGTACCTTCTCTTTATTCTAGTCCCTGGTGTGTGTTTCAGGTTTACCTCCATCCCTGAAAGATGACTTTCTCTGGCCTGTGCAATCCAGAATGCGGGGTGGCCCGGCACAGTCCAGTCAGTGGCAGCTACAACGTGCCGTGCGTTCGTCAGTGCCCTGACTCCGAAGTGCTGATCAGACCCTCACCGGTTGTCATGACCCTCCCGGGACCAATTCTCAGCACTTTCCCTCAGCACACTGGAGTGGGAGCCATAGGAGCACCTGTGGTCGGAGCCGGTTTCGGGGGCTCATTCGGTTTGGGGGGATTGTACGGCTCTGGAGGCCAGTACGGAGGATTGTCTGGTTTAGGGGGATACGGTGGTTATGGGGGATTCGGCGGTTCCCTGGGCGGTTATGGTTCCGGGGGAATATGTGGTTCCGGGATATCTCGCCATAGGTACCTCAGTGGAAGCTGTAGGCCATGTTAAACCCAGCAGGAAGATCCGTGGATGAAGGAAGAACCAGGAATTGAACAGCAAGAAACAGATTCACCCCTGACCTTTTGGGCATGGCTTTCAGAAGTGCTGTGCAAACTTGGCTCCAGTTGAGCTCAGTGGGAGCTTTGTGTGCTCAGCACCTTGGTCTGATAGCCATGCTGCATTTCTAATGTTACGCTTTATGACTCTTTCTGCCAAGGCTTTGCCAGCCAAGTGCTGATTCTCGCTTTCACCTGTGGACTCATTCTGAATAACACACAGGCTGTTTATACTAATTCCGCAGTTTAAACTAGTTTGTACGAATTCCGCAGTTTAAAATAGGGGCCTTAAGACAGGCATCAGTTACATTTATTATCATTTGAAGTCCCTTGAGCATGGGAAAAGTGACCTTGCTGTGAAGCACACTTAGACCCCGTCTGTTCTATCCTTTCCATCAATAAGTATCCTTAGATTGTTGCTTTGACCTTCTCTGCGGCAGACCTTTATTGAGAAGTTGAGCAGTCCTCTACTTCTGTATTGCATAGTCTCACTTCCCACCGACTGAGGGAATAAAAGTCACTGAAAATGGTTGCAAAGGGGACATGTTTGTCCACCTCTGCAGCTGCAACAACAAAAAAGCACATCTTGTGTGAAGAACGTCCCATTGAGGTGGGTGATCAGTCACAGCCTTTCTTGAAAATCTGAAAATACGTTCTTTCTGCTCTCGTATTTTTCCTGTACCTGTATATTGCAAATGTCACTCGCATTAAAAATGCTGATGCATCATAATATCCGTTTTCTGGTTCTCCTTGTTCCTCCCTCCTTCTTTAAACATTGCCCTGGACACAATTCATCCCTGAAGAGCCAGCAGCATCAGACACTTCTCAAGAGGTGACTTTTTGAAGCCCTGGAGCGAAAGGAGAATTCAGCCTTTGAAGTAGTTTACAGCATTCTGTTGGGTTTCCGTACTGGGGTGGAGTTCCCCCTTGCCTTACCTTTTTTAACAGAGTTATGTTAATGCAACCTCGTGAGAGGTGTAAATTCAACCAGCTCTCCTCCTTGACTTGACCAACTTTACACTCACTTTGCAATGCTGGAGATGAGCTGACAAGATTTAGGGCAATGGGGCAAAAATCGTTCAGCTTCACATTGAAATTTTGGATTTCATTGCACCAAGAAAACTCAGTTCAAGTCATCTTCTTCTGACTCTCTGCCCGCATGTGTTCATCTACTGGCCAACAGAAACCCCCACTCCTTGGTGAAATGACAGGACCAAAAGTTGATTTCACAAGGATTTTGCAAACACAGCTGACTGCCTCACTTCTGCCCACCTGAGTTCTGCCCTGATAGAAAAACGAAACTACACCAAAGTCATCTACAGGAGTCATGAAAGACAATGGAGGAAATAATTAAGGAATCAATTTCCAGACACCTAGAAGATAAGAAGCTGATAAGTAACAGCATGGATATATGAAAAACAAGATCTGTGAAAACAACCTAATGGATTTCTTTTAAGGATTGAAAAGCCTTGGGGATAGTGGGCAAGCAGTAGAAGTGGTCTGTTTTAATTTTTCGTAAGGCTTTTGTTACCCTCTTGCCGGACCTTCTCATAAACAAACTAGGAAAATACATCTTAGATGGGGCTAGGATAAAGTGGGTCCATAACTGGTTGAAGACCATTCCCAGAGAGTATTTAGCAGGGGTCCACACTCCAACTGGAAGGGCACATCAAGTTGCGTCCCACGGGGATCAGTTCTGGGTCCCATTCTGTTCAATATCTTCATCAATGATTTAGATCATAGCACGGAGAGTACACTTATAAAGTTTGCAGATGATACCTAGCTGGGAGGAGTCTCAAGGCTGTGGAGGATAGCAGTAGGCCCACCTCAACCCCCGAGGCTTCGGAGGACGTCCCTGGAGCATGCAACCCTGCTCCACTGGACACTCGCATATTTCACTGCTCAAGAAGGAACAGCCCAGCCCACCTTACCAGCTCCACCTGACATCAGGGCACTGCTTCACACACAGCCCTTAGGCATGTTTACAGTGAAAACAAGCAGAGTTAATTTAACAAAGAGAGTCAAATAGGAGCAATTAGGAATACTGGAAACCAATGGTTACATATCAGATAAAAGAAGTACTCACATTGTAAAACCTGGACGTATGTAACTCACACTCACCCAGGGTCCTTGCAGTGTTCTGCAGCCAGAACTCTCCTACAGACCGCCCAATTTCCTCAGCATGGCCCTCCCCAGAGCCTCCAATCAAATCCAAGGCTCCCCTAGCCTGCTTCCCATACGGGAGATCAAAGGGAGCAAAAGCCAGTAGATTCTTGGGGAATACTTCTGTCCGCACTGAGCAAATAATGAAGAAAAACGTCCCAATCAGTCTCATGCCAGAGGACATATGTTCTTATCATAGCTTTTAAAAGTTCCATTAAAGCTTTCTGCAAACCCATTTGTTTCTGGGTTATAGGGAGCAGCATTTATATGCTTTGCTCCACATCATTCCCGTGGCTTTTGAAAGACTACAGACATGGAATTTGTACTACAGTCTGTCAAGATTTCTGTGAGAAAAACTAATCTGTAAAAATGGCAAATAAAGCTGGAGCCACTGGAAAATGTATTCCAGAGCTTATTTAACCTGAGAGTTCCTTTTTTCCGAATATCATTGTTGCTAGGCAGATTTAGCACTCCCCATCCAGAAGCTTCTGGAATTGGGTGTGGTAGTTTTGAGTCTGCTCCATGTCAAGGTTCCTCCCCCACTCTGAACTCTAGGGTAGAGATGTGGAAATATAAAGGAAAGGGTAAACCCCTTCAAAATCCCTCCTGGCCAGAGGAAAAATCCTCTCACCTGTAAATGGTTAAGAAACTAAAGGTAACCTCGCTGGCACCTGACCAAAATGACCAATGAGGAGACAAGATACTTTCAAAAGCTGGGAGGAGAGAGAGAAACAAAGGGTCTGTGTCTGTCGGTACGCTTCTTTTGCCGCGGATAGACCAGGAATGGAGTCTTAGAACTTTTAGTACGTAATCTAGCTAGGTATGCATTAGATTATGATTTCTTTAAATGGCTGAGAAAAGTACTGTGCTGAATAGAATGACTATTTCTGTCTGTGTGTCTTTTTTGTAACTTAAGGTTTTGCCTAGAGGGATTCTCTATGTTTTGAATCTAATTACCCTGTAAGGTATCTACCATCCTGATTTTACAGAGGTGATTCCTTTACTTCTATTAAAAGTCTTCTTGTAAGAAAACAGAATGCTTTTTCATTGTTCTCAGATCCAAGGGTTTGGGTCTGTGGTCACCTGTGCAAATTGGTGAGGATTTTTACCAAACCTTTCCCAGGAAGTGGGGTGCAAGGCTTGGGAGGATTGGGGGGGGGGAAGACGTGTCCAAACTGCGTTTCCCAGTAAACCCAGTTAGAGTTTGGTGGTGGCAGTGGATATTCCAAGGACAAAGGATAAAATTAATTTGTACCTTGGGGAAGTTTTAACCTAAGCTGGTAAAAGTAAGCTTAGGAAGTTTTCATGCAGGTCCCCACATCTGTACCCTAGAGTTCAGAGTGGGGGAGGAACCTTGACATGAACCTGCATGAAAACCTCCTCAGCTTACTTTCACCAGCTTAGGTTAAAACTTCCCCAAGGTACAAATTAATTTTATGCTTTGCCCCTGGATCCACTGCCACCACCAAACTTTAACTGGGTTTACTGGGAAACGTAGTTTGGACACGTCTTTCCCCCCAAAATCCTCCCAAGCCTTGCACCCCACTTCCTGGGGAAAGTTTGGTAAAAATCCTCACCAATTTGCATAGGTGACCACAGACCCAAACCCTTGGATCTGAGAACAATGAAAAAGCATTCTGTTTTCTTACAAGAAGATTTTTAATAGAAGTAAAGGAATCACCTCTGTAAAATCAGGATGGTAGATACGTTACAGGGTAATTAGATTCAAAACAGAGAATCCCTCTCGGCAAAACCTTAAGTTACAAAAAAGACACACAGACAGGAATAGTCATTCTATTCAGCACAGTACTTTTCTCAGCCATTTAAAGAAATCATAATCTAATACATACCTAGCTAGATTACTTACTAAAAGTTCTAAGACTCCATTCTGGTTCTAGCCCCGGCAAAAGCAGCATACAGACAGACACAGACCCTTTGTTTCTCTCCCTCCTCCCAGCTTTTGAAAGTATCTTGTCCCCTCATTGGTCATTTTGGTCAGGTGCCAGCGAGGTTACCTTTAGCTTCTTAACCCTTTACAGGTGAGAGGATTTTTCTTCTGGCCAGGAGGGATTTTAAAGGGGTTTACCCTTCCCTTTATATTTATGACAGGTTCCCTGTTGCTGGGGTCAGAGTCCATGAGGGAAGTGGTGAGAGCAGCTGCTTTGTGCCAGTCCCTGGGCTCTGTGCAGACTGGGAGAAGCTGGGCCACAGAAGCAGGAAGCAGCCTGTTTGCCTGAACTCTGAAGTATTTTCTCGCAGGTGAGTGATATTGTTACAACCCTCCAGCAGGGAAGCCTGGGGAATGTTAATTACAGGGGAAATTGGGAGGGAAGACTAATTTCTTTTCTTTTAATGGTGCACGTTGTATTTTTTTGATTTTAGCCAAACTGTTTTAAGTACATTGTCTCAACGAGTGTGAGTCACCAACTTTTCCGGTAACGTAATCCTGGGGAAGAGTCATTTACGTGTTGCTCTTCTCAGTAAGAGAGTTGGGTTTTGAAAATCAATATACATCATGGGGTGGTTGGTTAACCAATTCTCTGACTGGCTAAGCGTGATTTCAGCAGAGGAGGAGGAAGAGTCTGCACAGATTCCAACTGAAGATTCCTGCAGGAAAGTGGAGGGAAGATGTTGCTTTTGACTCGGCAGACTGTCTAGATTTAGTGATCAGAGACTTTACCTGAGACTCCGGTAAACTCAAGCTTAGCTTTCAGTTCTGCTGTGACGCTGGTAAGCCAAGTGCCAACTCTGGTAAGCCAAGTGCCAGTTGAGAACTGACAAACTCTCAGCTGGAAGCCAGGCCAAATCACTTCTTTGCAAGAATAAAGGAAACTGATTGTTGAATGGATAGGAATCTATTTGGTGTTGAAATGTCCTGACAACTAATGGGATGGTGCATGCATTGATTTCACCTATCTGTACCCAGTTAGAATGTAATAGCAAACATTTACATTGTGTATACCCCTGTAACTACATAACCCATCCAATGAGAAAGAAGCCTTGTGTCATACAAATGAAGAAATTAAAGAGGAAGGTGTGAATTCTTCTGCATTTGAAGGCAAGTGGCCGTTGAGTGTTTTCATCAAAGACCTGACATGCATTCTTCTCTCTCTGCCATCAGAGAAAGAGCCCACATAGGTTGTGACTCTGTCAGCTTCTTTTCTGTGAAAAGAAACTATAAGTATGGACACAAGGAAAAATGCTTCATCTCTGGACAGGTTGGATTCTGACAGGCAGAATAACCGAATGAGAAGTAGAGTTACTCTGGGTAGCCCTAAAAGACTTTTGGGAAACTGCCAGTTTCCCATATCTCTGCTACCTTTAGCAATTATAGACTGTGACTAACCTGTACATATATTTTTATCTGCTTTAACATCTCAATAACTCCCCTTCCTTTTTCTTAGCTAATAAATTTGAGTTAGAATTGACTGTAGAATTGACTCTCAGTGTCGTCTTTGGTGGGAGACCTGGGATGCAAATTGACCAGGGTGAGCGTGGGACTGGTTGTAACGTGAGTATTTTGTGATTTTTCCTGGAAGTCACCACCATTTATCACACAGGCCAGCTTGCCTGGCAGCCACGATAGATTGGAGTCTCTAAGGGGACTGTCTGTAACTCCATTATAAAACTACCGTAGTACTTTGGGAGTTCACACTTGGTACTGGGTTGGTGAAATCTAATTATAGAACATACCACTAGCTAGCGTCTCCGCCCTGCTTTTTGACACTCTGCCCTGAGGACACCACGAATGGTCATGAGTCTCTCCAGACAGCATCTCATGTGCATTCAATTTTTTTCCA
The DNA here is from genome assembly GCF_965152235.1 of Eretmochelys imbricata. Taxonomy (NCBI): domain Eukaryota; kingdom Metazoa; phylum Chordata; order Testudines; family Cheloniidae; genus Eretmochelys; species Eretmochelys imbricata. The sequence continues at coordinate 357,508,248 of NC_135572.1, forward strand.
AAGTGAAGTACTGTGCAGTTGTCTTTACCTTTCTCCTTTTCCCTCTCTTTAATAAGAGTCTCTTTGACAATACAGCTGTGAGCCCATGACCAGCAAGACAGCTAAAAGTAGTACCCGAAAGAAAACTCTGGCTGGTATAAGTAATTGGTGTCTTAGCGATAGCGAAATCTGTATTAATGTAAACCATCCATGGACCCAGTTCTATTCGTATATTACCAGCAGAGGTATGTTTAGGCAGGGGTTCTCACAACAACATTTTCGGTCACCTCAGAGTGCAACCACTCATTCTTAGAATCACAGAATATCAGGGTTGGAAGGGACCTCAGGAGGTCCTCTAGTCCAACCCCCTGCTCAAAGCAGGATCAATCCCTAACTAAATCATCCCAGCCAGGGGTTTGTCAAGCCTGATCTTGCAAATTTCAAAGGAAGGGGATTCCACCACCTCCCTAGGTAACGCATTCCAGTGCTTCACCGCCCTCCTAGTGAAAAAGTTTTTCCTAATATCCAACCTAAACCTCCCCCACTGCAACTTGAGACCATTACTCCTTGTTCTGTCATCTGCTACCACTGAGAACAGTCGAGATCCATCCTCTTGGGAACCTCCCTTCAGGTAGTTGAAGGCTGCTATCAAATCCCCCCTCACTCTTCTCTTCTGCAGACTAAACAAGACCAATTCCCTCTGCCTCACCTTATCAGTCATGTGCCCCAGCCCCCTCAGCATTTTTGTTGCTCTTCGCTGGACTTTCCAATTCCAATTTCTCCACATAATTTATATAGGGGGGGGAGGCCCAAAACTGGACACAATACTGCAGATGTGGCCTCACCAGTGCGGAAGAGAGGGGAATGATCACTTCCCACAATCTGCTGGCAATGCTCCTACTAATGCAGCCCAGTAGGCACTTAGCTTTCTTGGCAACAAGGGCACACTGTTGCCTCATATCCAGCTTCTCATCCACTGTAATCCCCAGGTCATTTTCTGCAGAACTGCTGCTTAGCCAGTCAGTCCCCAGCCTCTTGTGGTGCATGGGATTCTTCTGTCCTAAGTGCAGAAGTCTGCACTTGTCCTTCTTGAACCTCATCAGATTTCTTTTGTCCCAATCCTCCAATTTGTCTTGGTCACTCTCAACCCTATCCCTACCCTCCAGCATATCTACCTCTCCCCCAGCTTAGTGTCATTTGCAAACCTGCTGAGGGTGCAATCCTCCCATCATCCAGATCATTCATAAAGATGTTGAACAAAACCGGTCCCAAGACTGTCCCTGAGGCACTCTGCTTGATACTAGTTGCCAGCTAGACATCCAGACATTGATCAGTACCCGTAACAATCTAGCCAGCTTTCTATCCACCTTATAGTCCATTCATCCAATCTATGACCGGTCTGGAGTTCCCCACGTTCTCCTTCTTCCCCTTTTTAAAGATGGGCACTATATTTGCCTTTCTCCAGTCATCCAGGACCTCCCCCGATCGCTGTGACTTTTCAAAGATAATGGCCAATGGCTCTGCAATCACATCCACCAACTCCCTCAGCATCCTCAGACGCTTAAATCTGGACCCGTGGACTTGTGCATGGCCACCTTTTCTAAATAATCCTTAACCTGTTCTTTTACCACTGAGGGCTGCTCACCTCCTCCCCACACTGTGCTGCCCAGGACAGCAGTTTGGGAGCTGACCTTGTCTGGGACGACCAAGGCAAAAAAAGCATGGAGTACTTCAGCTTTTTCCACATCATCTCTCACTTGGTTGCCTCCCTCATTCATGAAGGCTCCCACACTTTCCCTGACCTTCTCCTTTTTGACAGGTTTCAGAGTAACAGCCGTATTAGTCTGTATTCACAAAAAGAAAAGGAGTACTTGTGGCACCTTAGAGACTAACCAATTTATTTGAGCATGAGCTGTAGCTCACGAAAGCTCATGCTCAAATAAATTGGTTAGTCTCTAAGGTGCCACAAGTACTCCTTTTCTTCTCCTTTTTGTTACCTACAGAAACCATCTTGTTACCCTACACATCCCTTCACAACTCCAGTCGTGTTTTGCCCTTCCTGATTACACCCCTGGATGCTCTAGCAATATTTTTAGACTCCTCCCTACTCATCTGTCCAAGTTTCCATTTCTTGTAAGCTTCCTTTTTGTGTTTAAGCTCACTAAAGATTTCTCTGTTTAGCCAAGTTGGTCACCTGCCATATTTGCTAATCTTTCTGCTCTTCGGGGTGGTTTGTTCCTGCACCCTCAATAAGGCTTCTTTCAAATAAATGTCATCGGACCTGGGGGTTGGAAGGCACTGCAAGGCTCATCTGGTCGAACCCCCTGCCAAGATGCAGGACACCTCTTATCAGCTGTCACAACATAGCTTCCGCCATACTGCTATAATCCTTCACCTTGAAAGGGGCATAATTGCAATTGGCTTGGCAGGATTCAGCCGGAGAAATGATCAGGTAGAAGCCAACCAGAATATTGTACCAGGGAGCAAACAAAAATCCATACTCTTCTTAGAAACCTAAAATCACAATGCAAAAGGCAAACCCCAGAAATCTTACAACCTAGCCCCGCCAAATGCCTGTGTCCCTCATAAAAAGGCTAGAGAAAGGGTGGCTTCTGCTTATACAGAGTCAGATGCTCTGCTGGTAATTTCATTGCTCGATAAACCACCTCAGCAGTAAATTCATTCTTTGTTTACTCTTGAGTCCCGTTTGTTCTCTGATGTGTCATTGAGAGAGGTGGCTGCTATTCTAGCCAGAGTCTCACTGGGGGGCGACGGAAAACCAACCACCACTATTAGTTTTTTATAATCAGAAAAGCAATTTTATGTCTTTCTGAATATGCTTCATGCCATAAAGTCACTGCACTATCCATATTTCTATTATGACTATTCTGAGCCCATTGTTTTTTTCAGTACCTATGAATGAGTTTACTTAAAGGTTATACAGGAGGACACTATGGGGATGTTAGAGGTTTGGGTGAAAGTTAAGGTGGCACCTCAAAGAATCAGACAGTAGTTTTTATTGTCTATGTACTGTACCAATACACAAAAATAAATACATTATCAGTAAGGCTAAGATTATGTCCCAGAGACCACGGAATCTGTGACTTCCACAGACCTCTGTGACACTTTCCACTTCAGCCCAAAGGTGGCAGGGCCGGAGTTCTCAGCTGCCGTGGGTAGCAAGGGGACCTCGCAGCTCCCAGTTGTGGGACCGGGAACTTCTACCGTGGCCAGCAGGGGACCCTCCAGGAATCTACTGGCTTTTCCCCCTTTGATCTCCTGTATGGGAAGCAGGCTAGGGGAGCCTTGGATTTGATTGGAGGCTCTGGGGAGGGCCGTGCTGAGGAAAGAGGGTGGCCTGTAGGAAAGTCCGTCACCTGTTTTAAGGAGAATTTACAGGTAATAAGGAATGGAGAGTGACGGACCCTTGGAAAAAGGCAGGGAACTCAGCACGTTTGGTGTGATGTGTGTACTGGAGAAAGGTTGTTGGACACGGCTGATTTGGCGTTAGTGCTGACCCCAGTGAGGGAAAACAAAAGGAAGGATTATAGAAAGGACCGTTTGAGCGGATTGAAGGGGTGAATGCCATCACACATGACGTAAGGAAGCCCAGCAGCAGAGGAACAGTGCAGACTATGCGTCTGAATAGATGAAAACTTCCTCTGAAAGGGAGAGGGCAGTCAATTGAATTTGTTGTGCTGGTGAAGAAACCTTGGATTTGGTTAGGGAGAGCAGGGCAGAGAATCCCCTAGAAAGCACTGAGTTGAGGGCGGGTTAAAATCCACGCCGAAAGCAGGAAACGCTGGCCCTTTCAAAGCACCGCCAAGAGGTATTTTCCTCGCCAGGTTGAACTGCCAAGATTACACCCTCCATGCAAAGCTACAGGGGAAAAAAGGTACCAGAGGGATGCCCTGGAGCACAGCGCTGCAGGACTATGATATGGAAATTGTCCATATTAAAGGCAAAGAGAATGTGGTGGCAGATGCAGTGTCCGGGCAGGAGGGTTCCAAGCTGACGCATATGGATTAGCCAGTGGAAGAGTCCACAGAGTCAGAGTAAAGGGTGAGGTGCGAGCCAGGACCCAGAGGAGGCACAGAGTTGCCGGCGTTTTACAGGGATACCCTTGGTCGGACGCTTACAGGTTAAGTTTACAAAGGGTGGCATGGGAGGGCTCTGCCCAGAGCCCAGAGCCTGCTGGCCATCACAATCGTTGAAAAGCATTTGGACAGATTTTGTTTAATTGTCTGATAATTACACAGATAATGATGTATCTGTACTGGAAGACATGTGCTTAAGGTCTGGGAGTTAAGGCAGGTCGTGCAATGGGATGAACTTGCTCCTGTCAGTCAGGAGGGAAGAGAACTGCCTCTGTCGCTCTCAAGCTGGTTTTGTGTGTATTGGGTACTGTCCGCTTCACAAAGGAGTCCTGTCCGTAGATGGAGCCGGTTGAGTTTACACCTCTCACTAGGTTGAGTTAACATTACTTTGTTAAAACAGGTAAGACAAGGGGTAACTCCACTCCAGTACGGAAACCCAACAGAATGCTGTAAACTACTTCAAAGGCTGAATTCTCCTATCGCTCCAGGGCTTCAAAAAGTCACCTCTGGAGAAGGGCCTGATGCTGCTAGCTCTTCAGGGATGAATTGTGTCTAGGGTATTGTTTAAAGAAGGAGGGAGGAACAAGGAGAACCAGAAGACGGATATTATGATGCATTAGCGTTTTTAATGCGAGTGACATTTGCAATACACAGGTACAGGAAAAATACGAGAGCAGAAAGAACGTAATTTCAGTTTTTCAAGAAAGGCTGCAACCGATCACCCACCTCAATGGGACGTTCTTCACACAAGATGTGCTTTTTTGTTCTTGCAGCTGCAGAGGTGGACAAACAAGTCCCCTTTCCAACCAATTTCAATTACTTTTATTCCCTCAGTCAGTGGGAAGTGAGACAATGCAATACAGAAGTAGAGGACTGCTCAACTTCTCAATTGTATGTCTGCCTCAGAGAAGGTCCAAGTGAGAGGCTAAAGATACGTACTGATGGAAAGGATAGAACAGACGGGGTCTAATTCTCCTTCACAGCAAGGTCTCTTTTTCCCTTGCTCAAGGGACTTCAAATGATCATAAATGTAACTGATGCCTCTCTTAAGGCCCCTATTTTCCTTAAACTGCGGAATTAGTGTAAACAGCCTGTGTGTTATTCAGAATGAGTCCACAGATGAAAGCGAGAATCAGCACTTGTCTGGCAAAGCCTTGGCAGAAAGAGTCATAAAGCGTAACATTAGAAATGCAGCAGGGCTATCAGACCATGGTGCTGAGCACACACAGCTCCCACTGAGCTCAACTGGAGCCAAGTTTGCACAGCATTCTGAAAGCCATGCCCAAAAGGTCAGGGGTGAATCTGTTTCTTGCTGTTCAATTCCTGGTTCTTCCTTCATCCACGGATCTTCCTGCTGGATTTAGCATGGCCCACAGCTTCCACTGAGGTACCTATGGCGAGATATCCCGGAACCACATATTCCCCCGGAACCATAACCACCCAGGGAACCGCCGAATCCCCCATAACCACCATATCCCCCTAAACCAGACAATCCTCCATAATGGCCTCCAGAGCCGTACAATCCCCCCAAACCGAATGAGCCCCCGAAACCGGCTCCGACCACAGGTGCTCCTATGGCTCCCACTCCAGTGTGCTGAGGGAAAGTGCTGAGAATTGGTCCCGGGAGGGTCACGACAACCGGTGAGGGTCTGATCAGCACTTCGGAGTCAGGGCACTGACGAACGCACGGCACGTTGTAGCTGCCACTGACTGGACTAGGCCGGGCCACCCCGCATTCTGGATTGCACAGGCTGGAGAAACTCATCTTTCAGGGATGGAGGTAAACCTGAAAGACACACCAGGGACTAGAGTAAAGAGAAGGTACAAGGGCTGGTGGAAGAAAGGCTTTGAAGCTCTCGTGGCCCATGAGAGAAAGGAAGAGTGGACTAAGTCCTTGTCTTCATGGCCATGTATTTCTTCCTATATCCTCTTTCTACACCTCTTGTTCACTCTCATGAAACTTCCCTCCCAATTGGCCCCTTCAACCCCTCTCAATGGCGTTGTCTGAAAAACACTGACTAGAAGAAGGCTCACGATTTCTATGCTGGGCCCCTGGGATTCTGTGTCCATTTTAGACATTACTCAAAGAGAACAGGGCTGGGATCACGGTAATCTCTTCCTGTCGTTTGGGGATTTAACTTCTGCATGCAAACCACTGAATTCTGGTACCACAGTAAAAAGAAAAGGAGTACTTGTGCTTCCTTAGAGACTGACAAATTGATTTGAGCATAAGCTTTCGTAAGCTACAGCTCACTTCATCGGATGTAGCTCACGAAAGCTTATGCTCAAATCAATTGGTTAGTCTCTAAGGTGCCACAAGTCCTCCGTTTCTTTTTGCGAATACAGACTAACACGGCTGCTACTCTGAAACCTGGTATCACAGTGTAGATCTCTGATTTCCCAAAGCTCGTGAGTCAACAATACTTGCTGATGAATAAAGAGAAAACTTTAGTTTTCTCCAAACAAATCACGAAGGACAAGCTCCTCAGCTGGGCTTTAGGTCCACTGACTTTCATGGAGCGACACTAAATTACATCATCTGAGGAGGAGCACTTTCAATGGGAATTTCTCCTGAGAAGAACTCAAGAATTGCTACACTGGATCTCACCACTTGTCAGATTAATCCATTCTCCTGTTTCCAAGAGAGAGGAGTAACAGCTGCTTGAGAAGAAAGTAAAAGACCACTGAATTGGTCCTTTCTGGACTAACCTGGGAAAGTTGCTTCCTAATCCACCAAAGTGAAAAATGGCAAAATGACTTTCTAATGTTACATCTCTAGAGTTCAAATCGATTGAGTTGAATTGGACTTACCCAGTTCACTGAGGAGATGAAGTCCGCAGAAGATTTTAAAAAATCCCTGAATGGTGAGTGCTTTTATACAGTTCCTAGGACTGCCTGGAGGATCTGCGATGCCATTTGTGGAGGCAGTTCTAATTAGTTACCAAACAAACTTAATTGCCATGCAAAATCCTCCTTGGATGCAGCTGTTTGCCTCTGGGATTTTGATTATTAGGTTATTCTGAGCCTGAGAGGGCGTGACATGCACATTGCACTCTTCATCTTTCTTTCATCTTCAAATAGTACGGGTCAACTGCGTTCCTCGTGCCATTCCATTTACTTCAGTGGTGCTACAATGAGAATGAATGTCCGGGTGACTCTGAGCAGCATCTGTATCAGAAGTGGCAGATTTCAGAGGGGTAGCCGTGTTAGTCTGCATCAGCAAAACAATGAGGAGTCCTTGTGGCACCTTAGAGACTAATTTGTCCCTAAGGTGTCGTCTCTAAGTTGCCACAAGTAGCACAAGTGGGTGTCATGAAAGGAATCCAGTTTGTTCCTTTCAATCCATGCTGGTTGTGGTTAGGGACATCAGGCAGTTCATTCTCACCCTGTCAGAAAGGAGGGAGCCATTTTTCTGCATTCTCACCACCCGCATTCCCAATGGGTCAGACCCAATTCCCTTCGAAATTCATGGGAAACTTTCCATTGCCTCCAGCAGTGTTTTTTGTCAGGACCTTACATCTGAAATTCACCCTTTGGTTGGGGGATTGTACGATGCAATGAACAACTGTAGTCCAATATTAAACGTTCAAACATGGGCCTTTGTGATGGCCATCTGCCCAGGGGTGAATCTTACCCTCTGGTGAGTCAAGCTTCACCTAACATTGGACCTGTACTTGGGTCACCAATGCCCTCTCAAAGTGCTGCCTAGATCTGGTTTGCTGATGGGTCAAGGGGAGGGATGGCGGAAAGAGGAAGGAAGCAGTGCTCTTTTATCTCAGGATCTCTCCATCCAGGAGCAGCCAAGAAAAGGACGTCGTGTGAGACAGCACTGCTGACGGAGCCCAGCAATGAGCGGAGGAGAGAGGAAAATCACACATTCTTGAGGAAGGAGGAGATGGTTGTGGGATGGGATTTGACATTAACTTTGACCAGCCATAGGGCATGCTGCACAAAACATTCTTGCCAGAACCAGCATGCTGTGTAAAGTGTAACAGATTTCTGCATGGGTGGGTTCCATAGCCGGGGAATGAGGCGGAGGAGTCCCCTGTTTTCCCTATTTTTTCACAGTTCTTTTTAGTAAAAGTCAGAGACAGGTCACTGGCTTCCATGACTCTTTGTTCATTGCCCTTGATCCTTGACCTCTCCCTGAGTTTTACTAAACTTAACCATGACCAAATCTTAACCTTAATTATCCTTAGTCTAGAATATCCTAACTCAAATCATCTGAAAAAAAATTAAAACAGTAGGAGGCACAAATATGCTTGCTCAGCCAGAGCCCTAAAATGCCCAGTTCTCGCTCTGGCCACAGGCTGAATTTTAAAGTTGTTCCCTTTTACACTGTGTTACCAGACAAGGCTAGTAACATGTAACTTGTTCCAAGATGTTTGCATCCTTGGATCGAAGCATCAAGAATCAAGAGCTGGCTAATGTTGTGATCCACTTTCACTGTCCTTATTCATGAGAATGATACTTCTCCATACGAATTAGAAGTCTGTCCATTTCTATCATTTCCATGACTGTGGTGTAAGGGACTGCGGAAGACTTTGTTACGGCCTAGCTAGGGAACTTCCGCTTTCTCGAGGCCGCCCGGTCACTGTAGGACATGGAGAACCAACTGTGACCGTTTTTTGGCCGGTTTTGTCTGCCTTGCATGGTCAGTTGCCAGGTAGCGGAAAGCCCCCTTAGAAAAGTACCTAATTTTATATTCATGAGCTGTTTCTGTGTACTGCTTATTATGGCTCACTGGTTGCCCCTTCGTCGGACTCCATCCTAGGCAAAGCTCCGGTGTGCTGGGTTCTCCGCCTCCGTGACAGCAACGTTTGGAAGTCCCCGTTGCGGGTGTGTCACTAATCTTCAATAAAGCCAATAACTCGCTGCTTAGCTGCGTGTGGGTCTCCTTTTCCAGAGTACCTCTGATGGCCTGCGGTGCTTCGATTACCTTGGCCGAGAACATTTGGTAGCATTGGAAATCTCAATATATAATTCCAGCCTCAAAAACTAGCTTTAAGACATTGCACCCGTTGGGCTGAAGTCACCAGGTGCACTGAGTGAGCTACTTTCTCTTTCTTTGGAATCACATCTCTCTAATGGGTCAGAGTAACCCATGGTAATGAATTCCTTCAGGTTTGTGAAACAAGGCACAGGGTAGCTGATTTCTCTAACATTGCCTTCTTTATACATGAGGATAATAATGATCCAAAGGAAGTATAAGTGTGTACATTTCAAGCTTGTTCATGTGTGGTGTAGTAATACAAATCTCTTTCTTGAATTAGAATGGATAAAATTTTGAGAAAAGAGAATTTAATTCTGCTCAAGTGGAAATACCCACCAAGGAGCCAACACCTTCAAAGAAAGGGAGTTAAAGTGCATGGCAAGACTCTAGATGGCTGATCGTTGTTCACACTTAGATGAGAAGATGTTTATCCCCAAAGTTCCCCCCAAAAAACATCAAAACAAAATAAAAAATATCCAGTATGAGCCTCTCCAAGAGTTACTCTCAGGTTAGTGATGTCTTTGGAAGCCATGAATAGTAAGAATCCAGTAGGGTTCAAGAGATAGAGGTTAGTGTTTGGCATGAGTAGTCCCAGCTATTGGGGTTCATTTCTGACTCTGCCAATCACACCCTGTCTGACTGTCACCTGAATGTGCCTCCGTTTCCCCCCATGGCAAACAGGTAGAATTGTAACATGCAGGGTGGATTGTCTGAAGCTTCCTCTGATCTAAGCATTTCAAAGCACTTCACAAAACACACCTCATGTTTTATATGGCCAAAGAGGTGTATTATTAGAATCGTAGTAACTTTTTACTAGGCTTAGATGTTCCAATATTGAAGATTGGCTTCACTTTAAAAATGCATGTCAAGTCTCAGATGTCACTCAAGTGCTCAGTTTATGAGTCCTCGCCTCTGAAATTGGGGCTCTTTGATTTTCATTCAATGAACCTTTGCATTTCCCTTTTGTACATATTTTCAAGTTGACGGGTAGATGCTGAACCAGTGTAAAGGAGGACAGTTCCATCAACTTGAGATTGAAGGAAGGCACTTTAACCAACCTGGGTTAGAGAAAACCTTTCTGCACCTCTACCCACAGCTGCTGATATCGAATATACAGTGTAATCAATGGGAACCGTCAGCCATTGCAGCTCCTTCCAATGAGTATGCAAGAGAACTGGGTCTTGTGAGAGACTTCAGCTAATTAAGAAAAGAAAAAAGCACAAGGCAGACAGAGTTAAAGAGAACTTCTTTTATGGCCATATTGCTGTGGGATTAATTGCAAGTCTGACCAATCTAGGGCATTCTGCAAGCCTCTTCTCCAACAAAAAGAAAAGGAGTACTTGTGGCACCTTAGAGACTAACCAATTTATTTGAGCATAAGCTTTCGTGAGTTAAAGCTCACTTCATCGGATGCATTCTGTGGAAAGTGTAGAAGATCTTTTTATACACACAAAGCATGAAAAAATACCTCCCCCCACCCCACTCTCCTGTTGGTAAGAGCTTATCTAAAGTGATCACTCTCCTTACAATGTGTATGATAATCAAATTGGGCCATTTCCAGCACAAATCCAGGTTTCCTCCCCCTCTCCTCCACAGATATGATCATCTTTTTATATGTTTGTATCGCCTTTGTATTATGAGTTATGGATACGTATGTATGTCTCTATTTCAAATTTGTGCTAATTTTCTGGGTGACACTCCCAGACAGTTTGGCATCAGCACTGCCTAGCCTGCTGGATGGCCATGTGCTCGGCAGCTTGTGTTTGAAACAAAGGAAGCACAGGCCGCATAGCAAAAGACTATAATAGGCAGCTGCATCTTCTCCATTTTGTCCTCAATCCATGCAGCCTCCTCAGGGGCTCTGGGCAGTGCCTCTGGGTACATGTGGGCCAGTGTGCACAGCACCAGAGGCAGCTCTTGTCAGTGGAGGTGCTGCGACCTTTGGTCATTGGGTGTTCTCCTAGTCATCTCCCCTGCTGGCCCCTGGCTGCGGAACGGGGAGCCTGGGACTCTGCAGGTGATCAGTTGGTTCCTGGGGCGGGCTCTCGCTGAAGAGCTGGAGGAGGAAGGGACAGAGAGACAGTTTTGTCGGAGCAGCCATCAGGAAGAGTGCTGGTGCAAGGGCTGGAGGAACCAAGTAGGGGCCGAGCTCTTCTCGACGTGCTGCTCACAAACCGGGAAGAATTAGTGGGGGAAGCAAAAGTGGATGGGAACCCGGGAGGCAGTGACCATGAGATGGTCGAGTTCAGGATCCTGAAACAAGGAAGAAAGGAGAGCAGCAGAATACGGACCCTGAACTTCAGAAAAACAGACTTTGACTCCCTCAGGGAACTGATGGGCAGGATCCCCTGGGAGAATAACATGAGGGGGAAAGGAGTCCAGGAGAGCTGGCTGTATTTTCAAGACTCCTTACTGAGGTTACAAGGACAAAGTGTTGATCCTGCTTTGAGCAGGGGGTTGGACGAGATGACCTCCTGAGGTCTTTTCCAACCCTAATCTTCTATAATTCGATGACTCTATGATTCTGGAGAGGCCAGGCCCCTCCCACCAAAGTGTGGAGACAGAAGTAGGTACCTGGCTGGGGTGATTGTGAAATGGGATCGTGCTGTGCTTCAGTGTGTGCCAATGCCTTGGTCACGGTGGCGAGATGGGAACAGAGAAGGGTGTGAGGAACAGACTGGCTGGGTCACAGTCCTGAATGCGACAAGCACAGGTCACAATGGACATGCGTCTTTGCCAGTGGATACCCCACCAGCAGCCCCAATGCAGCTCTGCACCCACTGGTCTCTTCACCCGGACAGTCAATGGCCTGTATTTTTAGCTGACTTGGCACAAGTAAAAATTGTCCCGAGCCCAAAATTAGAGGCCTTTGAAAAGAGAAGCCCGGGTGTGGCCAGCATCGTGGGCCAGGCCGTACTGCAGGTGTCGGCTCCCTGGCGTGTGAGTGTACCTTGCTGGCCAGGTAATGGAGCGTGATCCCAGTGAGTCGCAGGGAGGCTCCTTACCCTGTTCTCTGGAACAAGGATTGAATCAGGCTGGGGCAGGAAGAAGGAAGGGCAGGGCCCAGTCACAGGATCACACAGCTAAAGGAGGGAGCTGGGTGTGTTTTACCCCTGCTGAGTGCTGACCAAAACATTCTCTGTGCCAGGCTTTGCCCTCGGGCACCCTCTAGCAGCCCCTCACCCCTGAGCTCAACCCTGGCTCCTCCCTCATCCTCCTTGGCCCCCTTCTGTCCCTGCCTCCAGAAGTGTGATCCCCGTGCCCCCATGCAGTCAGTTACCACCCCCAGCTCAGACCCTGCCCATCCCCCCCAATTTGTCCCCCTTTAACCATTTTAATTGCCAGCCAGCACTGCAGCGTCAGCAGGTGTTACTGAGGAATGAGCACGCTCACTAGGAGCCAAGCAGCGCTCAGCACCCGGCCTGTCCGCCGCCCCGTTCGCATCCTAGTGCCAGGGAGCCTGCAAATGCCTGGGGCCCTGGGCCTGCGATCCTGTGGGCACAGGGGCCTTGGAGCCCCCTGGCTCCATCCGGAGGCTGTTGGGTCTGATGGGGTGGCAGGGGACAATACCCTTGCCCCATTTCTGCACCCCAGTAGCTCTACGCCCTCGGTGGCTGACCCATTCGCCCCTCCCTACTTACCGCCCTGCCTGTGGTAGGGTTGTATTTCTGTTCCTGCAACCGATCCCGTGTGACCTTCTTCTTAACGTGTCTCTGTTTCTAGGCCGATCAAACAGAGAGAGTCAGGGTGTGAAGGCTGGAAGTTCTTCAGCGACCTCAGGACTCCAGAGTTCAAAGCCACTCACAAACACTCGCTGGTGTTTCACACAGGCAAAGGGTTCTAGTCTTAGAATATTAATAAATGGTTGTTGGGATTAGACACCTCTGCACTGAGTAACACAGTCACTTTAAACAAAATGGAGGCCAAGCTCTCATGGCGTTCTGTTAATGACGTCATAACTGAAAGCCACAGAGTCTGGGGCTGTTTCATTTTCATTCAAATGTAGTTTTGCATTTGGTATTTTTAAAACATTTTAATTGAAAAATGAAGGTGCCCCCTTGGTATCAATCAGCACAGTTGCTTCAATTCCACCAAGTTTCAGGGCCTCATCATCAAAGGAAGACTCCTCCGCCTCGTTCCCCGGCTATGGAACCCACCCATGCAGAAATCTGTTACACTTTACACAGCATGCTGGTTCTGGCAGGAATGTTTTGTGTAGCATGCCCTATGGCTGGTCAAAGTTAATGTCAAATCCCATCCCACAACCATCTCCTCCTTCCTCAAGAATGTGTGATTTTCCTCTCTCCTCCGTTCATTGCGGGGCTCCGTCAGCTGTGCTGTTTCACCAGACGTCGTTTTCTTGGCTGCTCCTGGATGGAGAGATCCTGAGATAAAAGAGCACTGCTTCCTTCCTCTTTCCGCCATCCCTCCCCTTGACCCATCAGCAAACCAGATCTAGGCAGCCCTTTGACAGGGCATTGGTGACCCAAGTACAGGTTCAATGTTAGGTGAAGCTTGACTCACCAGAGGGTAAGATTCACCCCTGGACAGATGGCCATCACAAGGCCCATGTTTGAACGTTTAATATTGGACTACAGTTGTTCATTGGCATCATACAATCCACCAACCAAAGGTGAATTTCAGATGTAAGGTCCTGACAAGAAACACGCTGGAGGCAATGGAAAGTTTCCCATGAATTTCGAAGGGAATTGGGTCTGACCCATTGGGAATGCAGGTGGTGAGAATGCAGAAAAATGGCTCCCTCCTTTCTGACAGGGTGAGAATAAACTGCCCGATGTCCCTAACCACGACCAGCATGGATTGAAAGGAACAAACTGGATTCCTTTCTTGACACCCACTTGTGCTACTTGTGGCAACTTAGAGATGACACCTTAGAGACAAATTAGTCTCTAAGGTGCCACAAGGACTCCTCGTTGTTTTCCTGATGCATATTAACACGGCTACCCCTCTGAAATCTTCACTTCGGATACAGATGCTGCTCAGAGTCACCTTGAGATTCATTCTCGTTGTTGCACCATTGAAGTCAATGGAATGGCACGAGGAACACAGTTGACCCGTACCATTTGAAGATGAAAGAAAGATGAAGAGTGCAAGCTGCATGTCACGCCCTCTCAGGCTCAGAATAACCTAATAATCACAATCCCAGAGGAAAACAGCTGCATTCCAAGGAGGATTTTGCAAGGCAATGAAGCTTGTTTGGAAACTAATTAGAAGCGCCTCCACAAATAGCATCGCAGATCCTCCAGGCAGTCCTAGGAACTGTATAAAAGCGCTCACCACTCAGGGATTTTCTAAAATCTTCTGCGGACTTCATCTCCTCAGTGAACTGGGTAAGTCCAATTCAACTCAATTGATTTGAACTCTAGAGATGTAACTTTAGAAAGTCATTTAGCCATTTTTCACTTTGGTGGATTAGGAAGCAACTTTCCCAGGTTAGTCCAGAAAGGACCAATTCAGTGGTCTTTTACTTTCTTCTCAAGCAGCTATTACTCCTCTCTCTTGGAGACAGGAGAATGGATTAAGCTGACAAGTGGTGAGATCCAGTGTAGCAATTCCTGAGTTCTTCTCAGGAGAAATTCCCACTGAAGGTGCTTCTCCTCAGATGATATAATTTAGTGTCGCTCCATGAAAGTCAGCGGACCTGAAGCCCAGCTGAGGAGCTTGTCCTGAGTGATTTGTTTGGAGAAAAGTAAAGTTTTCTTTTTATTCATCAGCAAGTATTATTGACTCACAAGCTTTGGGAAATCAGAGATCTACACTGTGATACCAGGTTTCAGAGTAGCAGCCGTGTTAGTCTGTATTTGCAAAAAGAAACGGAGTACTTGTGGCACCTTAGAGACTAACCAATTGATTTGAGCATAAGCTTTCGTGAGCTACATCCGATGAAGTGAGCTGTAGCTTACAAAAGCTTATGCTCAAAACAATTTGTCAGTCTCTAAGGTACCACAAGTACTCCTTTTCTTTTTACTATGGTACCAGAATTCAGTGGTTTGCATGCAGAAGTTAAATGCTCAAACGACAGGAAGCGATTACCGTGATCCCAGCCCTGTTCTCTTTGAGTAATGTCTAAAATGGACACAGAATTCCAGGGGCCCAGCATAGAAATCGTAAGCCTTCTTCTAGTCAGTGTTTTTCAGACAACGCCATTGAGAGGAGTTGAAGGGGCCAATTGGGAGGGAAGTTTCATGAGAGTGGAGAAGAGGTGTAGAAAGAGGATATAGGAAGAAATACATGGCCATGAAGACAAGGACTTAGTCCACTCTTCCTTTCTCTCATGGGCCACAAGAGCTTCAAAGCCTTTCTTCCACCACCCCTTGTACCTTCTCTTTACTCTAGTCCCTGGTGTGTCTTTCAGGTTTACCTCCATCCCAGAAAGATGAGTTTCTCCAACCTGTGCAATCCAGAATGCGGGGTGGCCCGGCCCAGTCCAGTCAGTGGCAGCTACAACATGCCGTGCGTTCGGCAGTGCCCTGACTCCGAAGTGCTGATCAGACCCTCACCGGTTGTTGTGACCCTCCCGGGACCAATTCTCAGCACTTTCCCTCAGCACACTGGAGTGGGAGCCATAGGAGCACCTGTGGTCGGAGCCGGTTTCGGGGGCTCATTCGGTTTGGGGGGATTGTACGGCTCTGGAGGCCAGTACGGAGGATTGTCTGGTTTAGGGGGATACGGTGGTTATGGGGGATTCGGCGGTTCCCTGGGCGGTTATGGTTCCGGGGGAATATGTGGTTCCGGGATATCTCGCCATAGGTACCTCAGTGGAAGCTGTGGGCCATGCTAAATCCAGCAGGAAGATCCATGGATGAAGGAAGAACCAGGAATTGAACAGCAAGAAACAGATTCACCCCTGACCTTTTGGGCATGGCTTTCAGAAGTGCTGTGCAAACTTGGCTCCAGTTGAGCTCAGTGGCAGCTGTGTGTGCTCAGCACCATGGTCTGATAGCCCTGCTGCTTTTCTAATGTTACGCTTTATGACTCTTTCTGCCAAGGCTTTGCCAGACAAGTGCTTATTCTCGCTTTCACCTGTGGACTCATTCTGAATAACACACAGGCAGTTTACCCTAATTCTGTAGTTTAAGGAAAATAGGGCCCTTAAAACAGGCATCAGTTACATTTATTATCATTTGAAGTCCCTTGAGCAAGGGAAAAAGAGACCTTGCTGTGAAGGAGAATTAGACCCTGTCTGTTCTATCCTTTCCATCAGTATGTGTCTTTAGCCTGTCACTTTGACCTTTTCTGAGGCAGACATTTAATTCAGAAGTTGAGCAGTCCTCTCCTTCTGTATTGCATTGTCTCACTTCCCACCGACGGAGGGAATAAAAGTAACTGAAATTGGTTGCAAAGGGGACTTGTTTGTCCACCTCTGCAGCTGCAAGAACAAAAAAGCACATCTTGTGTGAAGAACGTCCCATTGAGGTGGGTGATCGGTTGCAGCCTTATTGAGAAACTGAAATTACGTTCTTTCTGCTCTTGTATTTTTCCTTTACCTGTGTATTGCAAATGTCTCTCGCATTAAAAACGCTGATGCATCATAATATCCGTCTTCTAGTTCTCCTTGTTCCTCCCTCCTTCTTTAAACATTGCCCTAGACACAATTCATCCCTGAAGAGCCAGCAGCATCAGGCCCTTCTCCAGAGGTGACTTTTTGAAGCCCTGGAGCGATAGGAGAATTCAGCCTTTGAAGTAGTTTACAGCATTCTGTTGGGTTTCCGTACTGGGGTGGAGTTACCCCTTACCTTACCTGTTTTAACTAAGTAATGTTAACTCAACCTAGTGAGAGGTGTATATTCAACCGGCTCCATCTACGGACAGGACTCCTTTGTGAAGCGGACAGTACCCAATACACACAAAACCAGCTTGAGAGCGACAGAGGCAGGACTCTTCCCTCCTGACTGACAGGAGCAAGTTCATCCCATTTCACGACCTGCCTTAACTCCCAGACCTTAAGCACATGTCTTCCAGTACAGATACATCATTATCTGTGTAATTATCAGACAATTAAACAAAAACTGTCCAAATGCTTTTCAACGATTGTGATGACCAGCGGGCTCTGGGCTCTAGACAGAGCCCTCCCATGCCACCCTTTGTAAACTTAACCTGTACTCGTCCGACCCAGGGTATCCCTGTAAAAGGCCAGCAACTCTGTGCTTCTATGGGTCCTGGCTCGCACCTCACCCTTTACTCTGACTCTGTGGACTCTTCCACTGGCTAATCCGTATGCGTCAGCTTGGAACCCTCCTGCCCGGACACCGCATCTGCCACCACATTCTCTTTGCCTTTAATATGGACAATTTCCATATCATAGTCCTGCAGCGCTGTGCTCCAGGGCATCCCTCTGGTACCTTTTTTCCCCTGTAGCTTTGCATAGAGGGTGTAATCTTGGCAGTTCAACCTGGCGAGGAAAATACCTCTTGGCGGTGCTTTGAAAGGGCCAGCGTTTCCTGCTTTTGTCGTGAATTTTAACCCACCCTCAACTCAGTGCTTTCTAGGGGATTCTCTGCCCTGCTCTCCCTGACCAAATCCAAGGTTTCTTCACCAGCACAACAAATTCAATTGACTGCCCTCTCCCTTTCAGAGGAAGTTTTCATCTATTCAGACGCATAGTTTGCACCGTTCCTCTGCTGCTGGGCTTCCTTACGTCATGTGTGACAGCATTCACCCCTTCAATCCCCTCAAACGGTCCTTTCTATAACCCTGCCTTTTGTTTTCCCTCACTGGGGTCAGCACTAACATCAAATCAGCCGTCTCAAACGACCATTCTCCAGTACTCCCATCACACCAAAGATGCTGAGTTTCTGGCTTTTTCCAAGGGTCTCTCGCTCTCAATTCCTCATTACCTGTAAATTCTCCTTAAAATGAGTGACGTACTCTCTTAGATGCCGCTCTCTTTCCTCAGCACGGCCCTCCCTAGAGCCTCCAATCAAATCCAAGGCTCCCCTAGCCTGCTTCCCATACAGGAGATCAAAGGGGGAAAAGCCAGTAGATTCCTGGAGGGTCCCCTGCTGGCCACGGTAGAAGTTCCGGGTCCCACAACTGGGAGCTGCGAGGTCCCCTTGCTACCCACGGCAGCTGAGAACTCCGGCCCTGCCACCTTTGGGCTCAAGTGGAAAATGTCCCAGAGGTCTGTGGAAGTCACAGATTCCGTGGTCTCTGAGACATAATCTTAGCCTTAATGATAATGTATTTATTTTTGTGTATTGGTACAGTACATAGACAATAAAAACTACTGTCTGATTCTTTGAGGTGCCACATTAACTTTCACCCAAACCTCTAACATCCCCATAGTGTCCTCCTGTATAACCTTTAAGTAAACTCATTCATAGGTACTGAAAAAAACAGTGGACTGAGAATAGTCATAATAGAAATATGGATAGTGCAGTGACTTTATGGCATGAAACATATTCAGAAAGACATAAAATTGCTTTTCTGACTATAAAAAACTAATAGTGGTGGTTGGTTTTCCGTCGCCCGCAGTTAGACTCTGGCTAGAATAGCAGCCACCTCTCTCAATGACACATCAGAGAACAAACGGGACTCAAGAGTAAACAAAGAATGAATTTACTGTGGAGGTGGTTTATCGAGCAATGAAATTACCAGCAGAGCATCTGACTCTGTATAAGCAGAAGCCATCCTTTCTCTAGCCTTTTTATGAGGGACACAGGCATTTGGCGGGGCTAGGTTGTAAGATTTCTGGGGTTTGCCTTTTGCATTGTGATTTTAGGTTTCTAAGAAGAGTATGGATTATTGTTTGCTCCCTGGTACAATATTCTGGTTGGCTTCTACCTGATCATTTCTCCTGCTGAATCCTGCCAAGTGAATTGCAATTATGCCCCTTTCAAGGTGAAGGATTATAGCAGTATAGCGTAAGCTATGTTGTGACAGCTGATAAGAGGTGTTCTGCATCTTAGAAGGGGGTTCGACCAGATGAGCCTTGCAGTGCCTTCCAACCCCCAGGTCCGATGACATTTATGTGAAAGAAGCCTTATTGAGGGTGCAGGAACAAACCACCCCGAAGTGCAGAAAGATTAGCAAATATGGCAGGTGACCAACTTGGCTAAACAGAGAAATCTTCAGTGAGCTTAAACAAAAAAGGAAGCTTACAAGAAATGGAAACTTGGAGAGATGACTAGGGAGGAGTCTAAAAATATTGCTCAAGCCTGCAGGTGTGTAATCAGGAAGGCCAAAGCATGACTGGAGTTGTGAAGGGATGTGTAGGGTAACAAGAAATTTTCTATAGGTAGGAAAAAGGAGAAGGTCAGGGAAAGTGTGGGAGCCTTCATGAATGAGGGAAGCAACCAAGTGAGAGATGGTGTGGAAAAAGCTGAAGTACTCCATGCTTTTTTTGCCTCGGTCGTCCCAGACAAGATCAGCTCCCAAACTGCTGTCCTGGGCAGCACAGTGTGGGGAGGAGGTGAGCAGCCCTCAGTGGTAAAAGAACAGGTTAAGGATCATTTAGAAAAACTGGCCGTGCACAAGTCCATGGGTCCAGATCTAAGCGTCCGAGGATGCTGAGGGAATTGGCTGAGTGATTGCAGAGCCATTGGCCATTATCTTTGAAAAGTTATAGCTTTCGGGGGAGGTCCTGGATGACTGGAGAAAGGCAAATATAGTGCCCATCTTTAAAAAGGGGAAGAAGGAGAACCTGGGGAACTCCAGACCGCTCATAGATTGGATGAATGGACTATAAGGTGGATAGAAATCTGGCTAGATGTTACGGGTACTGATCAATGTCTGGATGTCTAGCTGGCAACCAGTATCAAGCAGAGTGCCTCAGGGATCAGTCTTGGGACCGGTTTTGTTCAACGTCTTTATGAATGATCTGGATGATGGGAGGATTGCACCCTCAGCAGGTTTGCAAATGACACTAAGCTGGGGGAGAGGTAGATATGCTGGAGGGTAGGGATAGGGTTGAGAGTGACCAAGACAAATTGGAGGATTGGGACAAAAGAAATCTGACAAGGTTCAAGAAGGACAAGTGCAGACTTCTGCACTTAGGACAGAAAAATCCCATGTACCACAAGAGGCTGGGGACCGACTGGCTAAGCAGCAGTTCTGCAGCAAACGACCTGGGGATAACAGTGGACGAGAAGCTGGATATGAGCCAACAGTGTGTCCTTGTTGCCAAAAAGGCTAAGTGCCTATTGGGCTGCATTAATAGGAGCATTGCCAGCAGATCGAGGGAAGTGATCATTCCCCTCTATTCCGCACTGGTGAGGCCACATCTGCAGTATTGTGTCCAGTTTTGGGCCCCCCCCCCTATATAAATTATGTGGAGAAATTGGAATTGAAAAGTCCAGCAAAGAGCAACAAAAATGCTGAGGGTGCTGGGGCACATGACTCATAAGGTGAGGCGGAGGGAATTGGTCTTGTTTAGTCTGCAGAAGAGAAGAGTGAGGGGGGATTTGATAGCAGCCTTCAACTCCCTGAAGGGGGGTTTTCTTTCGGGTACCACTTTTAGCTGTCTTGCTGGTCACGGGCTCACAGCTGTATTGTCAAAGAGACTCTTGTTAAAGAGAGGGAAAAGGAGAAAGGTAAAGACAACTGCACAGTACTTCACTTTGGAAAAAAATTGAATGCACATGAGATGCTGTCTGGAGAGACTCATGACCATTCGTGGTGTCCTCAGGGCAGAGTGTCAAAAAGCAGGGCGGAGACGCTAGCTAATGGTATGTTCTATAATTAGATTTCAC
Source organism: Eretmochelys imbricata (assembly GCF_965152235.1). Classification (NCBI taxonomy): domain Eukaryota; kingdom Metazoa; phylum Chordata; order Testudines; family Cheloniidae; genus Eretmochelys; species Eretmochelys imbricata. Next base: position 357,529,028 of record NC_135572.1, read on the forward strand.
CAACCCAGTACCAAGTGTGAACTCCCAAAGTACTACGGTAGTTTTATAATGGAGTTACAGACAGTCCCCTTAGAGACTCCAATCTATCGTGGCTGCCAGGCAAGCTGGCCTGTGTGATAAATGGTGGTGACTTCCAGGAAAAATCACAAAATACTCACGTTACAACCAGTCCCACGCTCACCCTGGTCGATTTGCATCCCAGGTCTCCCACTAAAGACGACACTGAGAGTCAATTCTACAGTCAATTCTAACTCAGGTTTATTAGCTAAGAAAAAGGAAGGGGAGTTATTGAGATGTTATAGCAGATAAAAATATATGTACAGGTTAGTCACAGTCTATAATTGCTAAAGGTAGCGGAGATATGGGAAACTGGCAGTTTCCCAAAAGTCTTTTAGGGCTACCCAGAGTAACTCTACTTCTCATTCGGTTATTCTGCCTGTCAGAATCCAACCTGTCCAGAGATGAAGAATTTTTCCTTGTGTCCATACTTATAGTTTCTTTTCACAGAAAAGAAGCTGACAGAGTCACAACCTTTGTGGGCTCTTTCTCTGATGTCAGGGAGAGAAGAATGCATGTCAGGTCTTTGATGAAAACACTCAACGGCCACTTGCCTTCAAATGCAGAAGAATTCACACCTTCCTCTTTAATTTCTTCATTTGCATGACACAAGGCTTCTTTCTCATTGGATGGGTTATGTAGTTACAGGGGTATACACAATGTAAATGTTTGCTATTACATTCTAACTGGGTACAGATAGGTGAAATCAATGCATGCACCATCCCATTAGTTGTCAGGACATTTCAACACCAAATAGATTCTTATCCATTCAACCATCAGTTTCCTTTATTCTTGCAAAGAAGTGAATTGGCCTGGCTTCCAGCTGAGAGTTTGTCAGTTCTCAGCTGGCACTTGGCTTACCAGAGTTGGCACTTGGCTTACCAGTGTCACAGCAGAACTGAAAGCGAAGCTTGAGTTTACCGGAGTCTCAGGTAAAGTCTCTGATCACTAAATCTAGACAGTCTGCCGAGTCAAAAGCAACATCTTCCCTCCACTTTCCTGCAGGAATCTTCAGTTGGAATCTGTGCAGACTCTTCCTCCTCCTCTGCTGAAATCATGCTTAGCCAGTCAGAGAATTGATTAACCAACCACCCCGTGAAGTATATCAATTTTCAAAACCCAACTCTCTTACTGAGACGAGCAACACGTAAATGACTCTTCCCCACGATCATGTTACCAGAAAAGTTGGTGACTCACACTCGTTGAGACAATGGACTTAAAACAGTTTGGCTAAAATCCAAAAAATTCAAAGTGCACCATTAAAAGAAAAGAAATTAATCTTCCCTCCCGATTTCCCCTGTAATTAACATTCCCAGGCTTCCCTGCTGGCGGGTTGTAACAAAATCACTCACCTGCGAGAAAATACTTCAGCGTTCGGGCAAACAGGCTGCTTCCTGCTTCTGTGGCCTAGCTTCTCCCAGCCCGCACAGAGCCCAGGGCCTGGTGCAAAGCAGCTGCCCTCACCCCTTCCCTCATGGAGTCTGACCCAGCAACAGGGAACCGATTGGTGCAGACCCAAAACTACCACACCCAATTCCAGAAGCTTCTGGATGGGGAGTGCTAAATCTGCCAAGCAACAATGATATTAGGAAAAAAGGAACTCTAAGGTTAAATAAGCTCTGGAATACATTTACCAGTGGCTCCGGCTTTATTTGCCATTTTTACAGATTAGTTTTTCTCACAGAAATCTTGACAGACTGTGGTGCAAATTCCATGTCTGTAGTTTTTCAAAAGGCAATGGAATAATGTGGTGCAAAGCGTATAAAGGCTGCTCCCTATAACCCAGAAACAAATGGGTTTGCACAAAGTTTTGAAGGAACTTTTAAAAGCTATGCTAAGAACGTACGTCACCTGGCACGAGACTGATTGGGACACTTTACTTCATTATTTGCTCAATGCGGACAGAAGTGTTCCCCAAGATTCGACTGGCTTTTGCCCTCTTTGATCTCCTGTATGGGAAGCAGGCTAGGGGAGCCTTGGATTTGATTGGAGGCTCTGGGGAGGTCTGTGCTGAGGAAAGAGGGCAGGCATCTAAGAGAGTACGTCACTCATTTTAAGGAGAATTTACAGGTAATGAGGAACTGTGTGCGACAGACCTTTGGAAAAAGTCAGGGAACTCAGCACGTTTGGTGTGATGGGCGTACTGGAGAAAGGTCGATTGAGACTGCTGATTTGGCGTTAGTGCTGACCCCAGTGAGGGAAAACAAAAGGCAGGGTTATAGGAAGGACCATTTGAGGGGATTGAAGGGGTGAATGCCGTCACACATGACGTAAGGAAGCCCAGCAGCAGAGGAACAGTCCAAAGCATGCATCTGAATAGATTAAAACTTCCTCTGAAAGGGAGAGGGCAGTCAATTGAACTTGTGCTGGTGAAGAAACCTTGGATTTGGTCAGGGAGAGCAGGGCAGAGAATCCCCTAGAAAGCACGGAGTTCAGGGTGGGTTGAAATGCACCCCCAAAGCAGGAAACTCTGGCCATTTCAAAGCACCACAAAGAGGTATTTTCCTCACCAGGTTGAACTGCCAAGATTGCACCCTCCATGCAAAGCTACAGAGGAAAAGGATACCAGAGGGATGCCCTGGAGCACAGCGCTGCAGGAATATGACATGGAAATTGTCCATATTAAAGGCAAAGAGAATGTGGTGGCAGATGCAGTGTCTGGGCAGGAGGGTTCCAAGCTGACGCATACGGATTAGCCAGTGGAAGAGTCCACAGAGTCAGGGTAAGGGGTGAGGTGCGAGCCAGGACCCGCAGGAGGCACAGGTAAGGCAAGGGGGAACTCCACCCCGGTACAGGAAACCCAACAGAACGCAGTAAACTACTTCAAAGTCTGAATTCTCCTATCGCTCCCGGGCTTTTAAAACTCACCTCTGGAGAAGTGCCTGATGCTACTAGCTCTACAGGGATGAATTGTGTCCAGGACAATGGCTAAAGAAGGAGGGAGGAACAAGGAGAACCAGAAGACGGATATTATGATGCATCAGAGTTTTTAATGCGAGTGACATTTGCAATATACAGGTACAGGAAAAATACGAGAGCAGAAAGAACGTATTTTCAGTTTTTCAAGAAAGGATGTGACCGATCACCCACCTCAATGGGACGTTCTTCACACAAGATGTGCTTTTTTGTTGTTGGTGCTGCAGAGGTGGACAAACAATTCCCCTTTGCAACCATTTTAAGTGACTTTTATTCCGTCAGTCGGTGGGAAGTGAGACAATGCAATACAGAAGCAGAGGACTACGCAACTTCTCAATTAAATGTCTGCCGCAGAGAAGGTCAAAGCAAGAAGCTAAAGATACGTATTGATGGAATGGATAGAACAGACGGGGTCTAATTCTCCTTCACAGCAAGGTCTCTTTTTCCCAGGCTCAAGGGACTTAAAATGATAATAAATATAACTGATTCCTCTCTTAAGGCCCCTATTTCCTTTAAACTACGGAATAAGTGTAAACAGCCTGTGTGTTATTCAGAATGAGTCCACATGTGAAAGCGAGAATCAGCACTTGTCTGGCAAAGCCTTGGCAGAAAGAGTCGTTAAGCGTAACATTAGAAATGCAGCAGGGCTATCAGACCACGGTGCTGAGCACACACAGCTCCCACTGAGCTCAACTGGAGCCAAGTTTGCACAGCACTTCTGAAAGCCATGCCCAAAAGGTCAGGGGTGAATCTGTTTCTTGCTGTTCAATTCCTGGTTCTTCCTTCATCCATGGATCTTCCGGCTGCGTTTAACATGGCCCACAGCTTCCACTGAGGTACCTATGCCGAGATACCCCAGAACCACATATTCCCCTGGAACCATAACCACCAAAGGAACTGCCGAATCCCCCATAACCACCGTATCCCCCTAAACCAGACAATCCTCCGTACTGGCCTCCAGAGCCGTACAATCCCCCCAAACCGAATGAGCCCCCGAAACCGGCTCCGACCACAGGTGCTCCTATGGCTCCCACTCCAGTGTGCTGAGGGAAAGTGCTGAGAATTGGTCCCGGGAGGGTCACGACAACCGGTGAGGGTCTGATCAGCACTTAGGAGTCAGGGCACTGCCGAACGCATGGCACGTTGTAGCTGCCACTGACTGGACTGGGCCGGGCCACCCCGCATTCTGGATTGCACAGCCTGGAGAAACTCATCTTTCAGGGATGGAGGTAAACCTGAAAGACACACCAGGGACAAGAGTAAAGAGAAGGTACAAGGGCTGGTGGAAGAAAGGCTTTGAATCTCTTGTGGCCCATGAGAGAAAGGAAGAGTGGACTAAGTCCTTGTCTTCATGGCCATGTATTTCTTCCTAGATCCTCTTTCTACACCTCTTGTTCACTCTCATGAAACTTCCCTCCCAATTGGCCCCTTCAACCCCTCTCAATGGCTTTGTCTGAAAAACACTGACTAGAAGAAGTGTCACGATTTCTGTGCTGGACCCCTGGGATTCTGTGTCCATTTCAGACATTACTCAAAGAGAACAGGACTGGGACCATGGTAATCACTTCCTGTCGTTTGAGGATTTAACCTCTGCATGAAAACCACTTGATTCTAGTATCACAGTGTAGTTCTTTGATTTTCCAAAACTTGTGAGTCAACAATACTTCCTGATGAATAAAGAGAAAACTTTACTTTTCTCCAAACAGATCACGAAGGACAAGCTCCTCAGCTAGGGTTCAGGTCCACTAACTTTCATGGAGCAACACTAAATTACATCATCTGAGGAGAAGCACCTTCAATGTGTATTTCTCCTGAGAAGAACACAAGAATTGCTCAACTGAGTCTCACCACTTGTCAGCTTAATTCATTCTCCTGTCTCCAAGAGAGAGGAGTAACAGCTGCTTGAGAAGAAAGTAAAAGACCACTGAATTGGTCCTTTCTGGACTAATCTGGGAAAGTTGCTTCCTAATATGGCTAAGTGAAAATGGCTAAATGTCTTTCTAAAGTTACATCTCCTCCAAGTACTTTAAAATGGTTTCCTTGGGGACCTGCTCCATGATTTTTCCAGGGACTGAGGTGAATCTGACCAGTCTGTAGTTCCCCGGGTTCTCCTTCTTCCCTTTTTCCAATCTTCCAGGACCTCCCCCGGTCGCCACAAGTTTTGAAAGATAATGGCCAGTGGCTCTGCAATGACATCAGCCAACTCCCTCAGCACCCATGGATGCATTCGATCTGGACCCATGGACTTGTGCATGGCCAACTTTTCTAAATAGTCCTTAACCTCTTCTTCCACCACTGAGGGCTGCTCACCCTCATACTGTGTTCCCCAGGACAGCAGTGTGGGAGCTCACCTTGTCTGTGAAGACCGACCTTTGTTGATTGCTCATGACCCCTCCCTGAGTTTTACGAAAGTTAACCTTGAAAAATCTTAACTTTAATTATCGTTCGTCTAGATTATCCTAACGCAAATCATCTGGGAAAAAAATAACCCATAAGAGGCACAAATATGCTTGTTTAGCCAGAGCGCTAAAATGCCCAGTTCCAGCTCTGACCACAGGCTGAATTGTAAAGTTCTCTGTTACACTGTGTTACCAGACATGGCTAGTAACATGTCGTGTTACAAAATGTTTGCATCCTTGGATCTAAGCATCAATAACAAAGAGCTGGCTGGAAGAGTCCACAGAGTCAGAGTAAAGGGTGAGGTGCGAGCCAGGACCCAGAGGAGGCACAGAGTTGCTGGCGTTTTACAGGGATACCCTGGGTTGGACGCGTACAGGTTAAGTTTACAAAGGGTGGCATGGGAGGGCTCTGCCCAGAGCCCAGAGCCCGCTGGTCATCACAATCGTTGAAAAGCATTTGGACAGATTTTGTTTAATTCTCCTCAGGAATTACAAGTCTGTCAATTTCTCTCTTTTCCATGACTGTGGTACCATTGGAAATCTCAATATACTATTCAAGCATCAAAAACTTGCTTTAAGTCATAGCACCCGTTGGGCTGAAGTCACCAGGTGCACTGAGTGGAATCACATCTCTCTAACGGGTCGGAGTAACCCAATGGTAATGAATTCCTTCAGGTTTGTGAAACAAGGCACAGGGTAGCTGATTTCTCTAACATTGCCTTCTTTATACATGAGGATAATGATGGTCCAAAGGAATTACAAGTATGTATATTTCAAGCTTGTTCATGTGCGGAGTAGTAATACAAATCTCTACGTTGAATTGAAATGGTTAAAATTTTGGTACAAGAGAATTTAATTCTGCTCATGTGGAAATACCCACCACGGAGCCAACACCTTCAAAGAAAGGGAGTTAAAGTGCATGGCAAGACTCTAGATGGCTGATCGTTGTTCACACTGAGATGAGAAGATCTTTATCCCCAAACTTCCCCCCAAAAACATCAAAACAAAATAAAAAATATCCGGAATGAGCCTCTCCAAGAGTTACTCTCAGGTTTGTGATGTCTTTGGAAACCATGAATGGTAAGTATCCAGTAGAGTTCAAGAGATACAGGTTAGTGTTTGGCATGAGTAGTCCCAGCTATTGGGGTTCATTTCTGACTCTGCCAATCACACCCTGTCTGACCGTCACCTGAATGTGCCTCCGTTTCCCCCCATGGCAAACAGGTAGAATTGTAACATGCAGGGTGGATTGTTTGAAGCTTCCTCTGATCTAAGCATTTCAAAGCACTTCACGAAACACACCTCATGTTTTATATGGCCAAAGAGGTGTATTATTAGAATCGTAGTAACTTTTTACTAGGATTAGATGTTCTAATATTGAAGATTGGCTTCACTTTAAAAATGCATGTCGAGTCTCAGATGTCACTCAAGTGCTCAGTGTATGAGTCTTCACCTCTGAAATTGCGGCTCTTTGATTTTCATTCAATGAACCTTTGCATTTCCCTTTTCTATATATTTTCAAGTTGACGGGTAGATGCTGAACCAGTGTAAAGGAGGACAGTTCCATCAACTTGAGATTGAAGGAAGGCACTTTAGCCAACCTGGGTTAGAGAAAACCTTTCTGCACCTCCACCCACAGCTGCTGCTATCTAATATACAGTGTAATCAATGGGAACCATCCGCCATTGCAGCTCCATCCAATGAGCAGTCAAGAGAACTGGGTCTTGTGAGAGACTTCAGCTAATAAAGAAAAGGAAAAAGCACAAGACAGACAGAGTTAAAGAGAACTTCTTTCATGGCCAGATTGCTGTGGGATTAATTGCAAGTCTGATCAACCTAGGGCATTCTGCAAGCCCCTTCCCCGACAAAGATTTTTTGGCCAGAATTAGAATGATTTTAAAGGGCAAAATTTACCCTAACTAGGATTTCTTCTAACCTAAACAGCATTAAATGACTTCCCTCAGTTGTAGGGCACAGAACATCATTGAAGTCTATGGAACTGGACTGATGTACACTAGTTCAGCATCCTTAACAAAGCAATGTTTGTTAATGAAAGGGAAATGCAAAGCTTTTTTGAATGAAAAACCGAAAAACCAAACAGCCCCAAATTCGGAAGTGAGGAATCATGAACAGTTGACTGGAACTTTACATGCATTTGTAAAGTTCATCTCATCCATCATTTCTCAAATGCGGCCACCAAGGGAGTTTTTTGCAGCCCTGACAACCTCCAAAGCATGGGCAGGGATTGGGGGCGGGGAAAGCAGCAGTCCCTCCCTGCAGTGTCCAGCTGTTGTTGCTTGGTAAGGAGTTTCCCTTCACCCTTTCCCTGGTTCCTATCACGCAGACGGAGAGCAGAAGACCAGAAGTCTGAAGTGCAGGCAATATGATGTTGATTGGGATTAATTCAAGGAAGCATATCCACAGCTCTGGGTGGGAGAAGAGCCTTTTCTCAAAGTGTCCCAGTCCCTTATAGGCATCATTATACCTGTAGTGCATGCCCTTGGTCCCACCTCTTACAATTTACGGTAAGTGTTGGGTCTGGGGGATTTGCTAGCCCATTTTTTGAATCCCAGGGGAGGGGTAAGGAGTGAGGTTGTGCTTTGGTCACGGACAGGCATTTCTTTGGCCTTTTAGTGTTTCCTATGCCCATTCCCCTCCAGACTGGCTGCTTGAGCTTCTCTTAGGAGAGGAGTTTGAAGCAGGACTGTCCTTCAAGTGTACACTAGTATAATACACTCCCACCATACCCAGCTACACTTCAGCTGTATCTCTTCCCCCCGTCCACCCGCCTCCATCTATTTGTGAACACAGTGTCTTTCTTCTTTGTTGACACTTATTGGTAAGAATATAAAAATATGAAAAATGCAAAATTCAAATTCTATCTCAGGCATATATATAAGCCAGAATACTACATTATCATCAGGAACACACGAACACTCCTGAGTAGCTGTTGCCAAGGGCAGTGAGATGTACCACCCTGGTGTTTGCACTGAGCCTCCAGCACTGATCTGCACCACGCACCAGGCAGCCTCCTCAGGGGCTCTGGGCAGTGCCTCTGGATCCATGTGGGCCAGTGTGCACGGCACCAGAGGCAGCTCTTGTCCGTGGAGGTGGTTCTGACATTTGCTTCGTGGATGTTCTCCTGGTCATCTGCCCTGCTGGCCCCTGGCTGCGGAACGGGGAGCCTGGGACTCTGCAGGTGATCAGTTGGTTCCTGGGGCGGGCTCTCGCTGAAGAGCTGGAGGAGAAAGGGACAGAGAGACAGTTTTGTCGGAGCAGCCATCAGGAAGAGTGCTGGTGCAAGGGTTGGAGGAACCAAGTAGGGGCCGAGCTCTTCTCAACGTGCTGCTCACAAACCGGGAAGAATTAGTGGGGGAAGCAAAAGTGGATGGGAACCCGGGAGGCAGTGACCATGAGATGGTAGAGTTCAGGATCCTGAAACAAGGAAGAAAGGAGAGCAGCAGAATACGGACCCTGAACTTCAGAAAAACAGACTTTGACTCCCTCAGGGAACTGATGGGCAGGATGCCCTGGGAGAATAACATGAGGGGGAAAGGAGTCCAGGAGAGCTGGCTGTATTTTCAAGACTCCTTAGTGAGGTTACAGGGACAAAGCATCCTGATGTGTAGAAAGAAGAGTAAATATGGCAGGCGACCAGCTTGGCTTCACAGTGAAATCCTTGCTGATCTTAAACACAAAAAAGCAGCTAATAAGTAGTGGAAGATTGGACAAATGACCAGGGAAGAGTGTAAGAATATTGCTCAGGCATGCAGGAGTGAAATCAGGAAGGCCAAATCACACCGGGAGTTGCAGCTAGCAAGAGATGTTAAGAGTAACAAGAAGGGTTTCTTCAGGTATGTTAGCAACAAGAAGAAAGTCAAGGAAAGCGTGGGCCCCTTACTGAATGAGGGAGGCAACCTAGTGCGAGAGGATGTGGAAAAAGCTAATGTACTCAGTGCTTTTTTTGCCTCTGTCTTCACGAACAAGGTCAGCTCCCAGACTACTGCACTGGGCAGCACAGCATGGGGAGGAGGAGACCAGCCCTCTGTGGAGAAAGAAGTGGTTCAGGACTATTTAGAAAAGCTGGACAAGCAGAAGCTGAAGGGGAGCTGATGCGCTGCATCCACGAGTGCTAAAGGAGTTGGCAGATGTGATTGCAGAGCCGTTGGCCATTATCTTTGAAAACTCATGGCGATTGGGGAAGGTCCCGGACGACTGGAAAAAAGCTAATGTAGTGCCCATCTTTAAAAAAGGGAAGAAGGAGGATCCGGGCAACTACACACTGGTCAGCCTCACCTCAGTCCCTGGAAAAATCATGGAGCAGGTTCTCAAGGAAACCATTTTAAAGTACTTGGAGGAGAGGAAGGTGATCAGGAACAGTAAACACGGATTCACCAGGGGCAAGTCGTGCCTGACTAACCTGGTTGCCTTATGTGATGAGATAACTGGCTCTGTGGATATGGGGAAAGCAGTGAATGTGATATAGCTTGACTTTAGCAAAGCTTTTCATATGGTCTCCCACAGTATTCTTCCCAGCAAGATAAAAGAGTATGGATTGGATGAATGGACTATAAGGTGGATAGAAAGCTGGCTAGATTGTCGGGCTCAACAGGTAGTGATCAACGGCTCGATGTCTAACTGGCAGCTGATTCAAGCGGACTGCCTGAGGGGTTGGTCCTGGGTCCCATTTTCTTCGACATGTTATTAATGATCTGGATGATAGAATGGATTGCACCCTCAGCAAGTTTGCATATGACACTGGAGGTAGGGATAGGGTCCAGAGTGACCGAGACAAATTGGAGGATTGAGTCAAAAGAATTCTGAGGAGGTTCAACAAGGACAAGTGCAGAGTCCTGCACTTAGGACGGAAGACTCCCATCCACCGCCAGAGGCTGTGGTCCGACTGGCTAAGCACCAGTTATGTAGAAAAGGACCTGGGGATTACAGTGGATGAGAAACTGGATATGAGTCAGCAGTGTGCCCTTGTTGCCAAGAAGGCTAAGGGCCTATTGTGTGGCATTAGTGGGACCATTGGCAGCAGATTGAGGGAAGTGATTATTCCCCCTATTCAGCACTGGTGAGGCCACATCTGGAGAACTGCGTCCAGTTTTGGGCCCCCCCTACAGAAGGGATGTGGACACATTGGAGAGGGTCCAGCGGAGCGCAGCGAAAATGAGGATGGAGCTGGGGCACAGGACTCTTGAGGAGAGGCTGAGTGAGGGGGAATAATTTATTTAGTGTTGGTCCTGCTTTGAGCAGGGGGTTGGACTAGATGACCTCCTGAGCTCTCTTCCAACCCTAATCTTCTATAATTCGAAGACTCTATGATTCTGGAGAGGCCAGGCCCCTCACACCAAAGTGTGGAGACAGAAGAAGGTACCTGGCTGGGGTGATTGTGAAATGGGATCGTGCTGTGCTTCAGTGTGTGTCAATGCCCTGGTCATGGGGGCGAGATGGACACAGAGAAGAGTGTGAGGAACAGACTGGCTGGGTCACAGCCCTGAATGCGACAAGCACAGGTCACAATGGACATGCATCTTTGCCAGTGGATAACCCACCAGCAGCCCCAATGCAGCTCTGCACCCACTGGTCTCTTCACCTGGACAGTCAATGGCCTGTATTTTAGCTGACTTGGCACAAGTGAAAATTGTCCCGAGCCCAAAATTAGAGACCTTTGAAAAGAGAAGCCCGGGTGTGCCCAGCATCGTGGGCCAGGCCGTGCTTCCGGTGTCGGCTCCCTGGCGTGTGAGTGCACCTTGCTGGCCAGGTAATGGAGCGTGATCGCAGTGAGTCGCAGGGAGGCTCCTTACCCTGTTCTCTGGAACAAGGATTGAATCAGGCTGAGGCAGGAAGAAGGAAGGGCAGGTCGCAGTCACAGGACCACACAGCTAAAGGAGGGAGCCGGGTGTGTTTTACCCCTGCTGAGTGCTGACTAAAACACTCCCTGTTTCGGGCTTTGCTCTCGGCCACCCTCTAGCAGCCCCTCACCCCTGAGCTCAACCCTGGCTCCCCCCTTCTGCCCCTGCCGCCAGATGTGTGATCCCCCTGCCCCCATGAAGTCAGTTACCGCCCCCAGCTCAGACCCTGCCCCTCCCCTTCAATTTGCCCCCCTTAACCATTTTAATCATTTGCCCCCTGGCTCCATCTGGAGGCTGTTGGGTCCGATGCTGTGGTGGGGAGACAATACACTTGCCCCATTTCTGCACCCCAGTAGCTCTATGCCCTCGGCGGCTGACCCCTTCGCCCCACCCTAGGTACCACCCTGCCTGTAGTAGGGTTGTATTTCTGTTCCTGCAACCAATCCCGGGTGACCTTCTTCTCAACGTCTCTGTTTCTAGGCCAATCAAACAGAGAGAATCAGGGTGTGAAGACTGGAAGTTCTTCAGTGACCTCAGGACTCCAGAGTTCAAAGCCCCTGACAAACACTCGCTGGTGTTTCACACACGCAAAGGGTTCTAGTCTTAGAATATTAATAAATGGTTGTTGGGATTAGACACCTCTGCACTGAGTAACACAGTCACTTAAAACAAAATAGAGGCCAAGCTCTCATGGCGTTCTGTTGGACTACAGTTGTTCATTGGCATCGTACAATCCCCCAGCCAAAGGGTGAATTTCAGCCATAAGGTCCTGACAAGAAACACGCTGGAGGCAATGGAATGTTTCCCATGAATTTTGAAGGGAATTGGGTGTGACTCATTGGGAATGCGGCTGGTGAGAATGCAGGAAAATGGCTCCCTCCTTTCTGACAGGGTGAGAATTAACTGCCCGATGTCCCTAACCACGACCAGTATGAATTGAAAGGAACGAACTGGATTCTTTTCATGAAACCCACTTGTGCTACTTGTGGCAACATACAGACTACGCCTTAGAGACAAATTAGTCTCTAAGGTGCCACAAGGACTCCTCCTTGTTTTGCTGATGCAGACTAACACGGCTACCCCTCTGAAACCTGCCTCTTGTGCTACAGATGCCACTCAGAGTCACCCAGACATTCATTCCCATTGTAGCACCAATGAATTCAATGGAATGGCATGAGGAACGCAGTTGGCCCGTACCATTTGAAGATGAAAGAAAGATGAAGAGTGCAATCTGCATGTCACGCCCTCTCAGGCTCAGAATAAGCTAATAATCACAATCCCAGAGGAAAACAGCTGCATCCAAAGGAGGATTTTACAAGGCAATAAAGTTTGTTTTTGTAACTAATTAGAACTGCCTCTACAAATAGCATCTCAGATTCTCCAGGCAGTCCTAGGAACCGTATAAAAGCGCTTACCACTCAGGGATTTTCTAAAATCTTCTGTGGACTTATCTCCTCGGTGAACTGGGTAAGTCCAATTCAACTCAATCGATTTGAACTCTAGAGATGTAACTTTAGAAAGTCATTTAGCCATTTTTCACTTTGGTGGATTTGGAAGAAACTTTCCCAGGTTAGTATTGAAAGGACCAATTCAGTGGTCTTTTACTTTCTTCTCAAGCAGCTGTTACTCCTCTCTCTAGGAGACAGGAGAATGGATTAAGCTGACAAGTGGTGAGATCCAGTGTAGCAAGTCTTGTGTTCTTCTCAGGAGAAATTCCCATTGAAGGTGCTTCTCCTCAGATGATGTAATTTAGTGTTGCTCAGTGAAAGTCAGTGGACCTGGACACCAGCTGAGGAGCTTGTCCTTTGCGATTTGTTTGGAGAAAACTAAAGTTTTCTCTTTATACATCAGGAAGTATTGTGGCACCTTAGAGACTAACCAATTGATTTGAGCGTAAGCTTTCGTGAGCTACATCCGATGAAGTGAGCTGTAGCTTATGAAAGCTTATGCTCAAATCAATTTATCAGTCTCTAAGGTACCACAAGTACTCCTTTTCTTTTTACTGTGGTACCAGAATCCAGTGGTTTGCATGCAGAGGTTAAATCCTCAAATGACAGGAAGTTATTACCGTGATCCCAGCCCTGTTCTCTCTGAGTAATGTCTAAAATGGACACACAATCCCAGGGTTGAAGGGGCCAGTTGGGAGGCAAGTTTCATGAGAGTGGACAAGAGGTGCAGAAAGAGGATATAGGAAGAAATACACGGCGATAAGGACAGGGACTTAATCCACTCTTCCTTTCTGCCTTGGGCCACAAGAGTTTTGAAGTCTTTCTTCCACCAGCCCTTGTACCTTCTCTTTATTCTAGTCCCTGGTGTGTGTTTCAGGTTTACCTCCATCCCTGAAAGATGACTTTCTCCGGCCTGTGCAATCCAGAATGCGGGGTGGCCGGGCCCAGTCCAGTCAGTGGCAGCTACAACGTGCCGTGCGTTCGGCAGTGCCCTGACTCCGAAGTGCTGATCAGACCCTCACCGGTTGTCGTGACCCTCCCGGGACCAATTCTCAGCACTTTCCCTCAGCACACTGGAGTGGGAGCCATAGGAGCACCTGTGGTCGGAGCCGGTTTCGGGGGCTCATTCGGTTTGGGGGGATTGTACGGCTCTGGAGGCCAGTACGGAGGATTGTCTGATTTAGGGGGATACGGTGGTTATGGGGGATTCGGCGGTTCCCTGGGCGGTTATGGTTCCGGGGGAATATGTGGTTCTGGGATATCTCGCCATAGGTACCTCAGTGGAAGCTGTAGGCCATGTTAAACCCAGCAGGAAGATCCGTGGATGAAGGAAGAACCAGGAATTGAACAGCAAGAAACAGATTCACCCCTGACCTTTTGGGCATGGTTTTCAGAAGTGCTGTGCAAACTTGGCTCCAATTGAGCTCAGTGGGAGCTTTGTGTGCTCAGCACCTTGGTCTGATAGCCATGCTGCATTTCTAATGTTACGCTTTATGACTCTTTCTGCCAAGGCTTTGCCAGCCAAGTGCTGATTCTCGCTTTCACCTGTGGACTCATTCTGAATAACACACAGGCTGTTTATACTAATTCCGCAGTTTAAACTAGTTTATACTAATTGCACAGTTTAAAATAGGGGCCTTAAGACAGGCATCAGTTACATTTATTATCATTTGAAGTCCCTTGAGCATGGGAAAAAGTGACCTTGCTGTGAAGCACACTTAGACCCCGTCTGTTCTATCCTTTCCATCAATAAGTATCCTTAGATTGTCGCTTTGACCTTCTCTGCGGCAGACCTTTATTGAGAAGTTGAGCAGTCCTCTACTTCTGTATTGCATAGTCTCACTTCCCACAGACTGAGGGAATAAAAGTCACGAAAAATGGTTGCGAAGGGGACATGTTTGTCCACCTCTGCAGCTGCAACAACAAAAAAGCACATCTTGTGTGAAGAACGTCCCATTGAGGTGGGTGATCGGTCACAGCCTTTCTTGAAAATCTGAAAATACGTTCTTTCTGCTCTCGTATTTTTCCTGTACCTGTATATTGCAAATGTCACTCGCATTAAAAATGCTGATACATCATAATATCCGTTTTCTGGTTCTCCTTGTTCCTCCCTCCTTCTTTAAACATTGCCCTGGACACAATTCATCCCTGAAGAGCCAGCAGCATCAGACACTTCTCCAGAGGTGACTTTTTGAAGCCCTGGAGCGAAAGGAGAATTCAGCCTTTGAAGTAGTTTACAGCATTCTGTTGGGTTTCCGTACTGGGGTGGAGTTCCCCCTTGCCTTACCTTTTTTAACAGAGTTATGTTAATGCAACCTTGTGAGAGGTGTAAATTCTACCAGCTCTCCTCCTTGACTTCACCAACTTTACACTCACTTTGCAATGCTGGAGATGAGCTGACAAGATTTAGGGCAATAGGGCAAAAATCGTTCAGCTTCACATTGAAATTTTGGATTTCATTGCACCAAGAAAACTCAGTTCAAGTCATCTTCTTCTGACTCTCTGCCCGCATGTGTTCATCTACTGGCCAACAGAAACCCCCACTCCTTGGTGAAATGACAGGACCAAAAGTTGATTTCACAAGGATTTTGCAAACACAGCTGACTGCCTCACTTCTGCCCACCTCAGTTCTGCCCTGATAGAAAAATGAAACTACACCAAAGTCATCTACAGGAGTCATGAAAGACAATGGAGGAAATAATTAAGGAACCAATTTCCAGACACCTAGAAGATAAGAAGCTGATAAGTAATAGCATGGATATATGAAAAACAAGATCTGTGAAAACAACCTAATCGATTTCTTTTAAGGATTGAAAAGCCTTGGGGATAGTGGGCAAGCAGTAGAAGTGGTCTATTTTAATTTTTCGTAAGGCTTTTGTTACCCTCTTGCCGGACCTTCTCATAAACAAACTAGGAAAATACATCTTAGATGGGGCTAGGATAAAGTGGGTCCATAACTGGTTGAAGACCATTCCCAGAGAGTATTTAGCAGGGGTCCACACTCCAACTGGAAGGGCACATCAAGTTGCGTCCCACGGGGATCAGTTCTGGGTCCCATTCTGTTCAATATCTTCATCAATGATTTAGATCATAGCACGGAGAGTACACTTATAAAGTTTGCAGATGATACCTAGCTGGGAGGAGTCTCAAGGCTGTGGAGGATAGCAGTAGGCCCACCTCAACCCCCGAGGCTTCGGAGGACGTCCCTGGAGCATGCAACCCTGCTCCACTGGACACTCGCATATTTCACTGCTCAAGAAGGAACAGCCCAGCCCACCTTACCAGCTCCACCTGACATCAGGGCACCGCTTCACACACAGCCCTTAGGCATGTTTACAGTGAAAACAAGCAGAGTTAATTTAACAAAGAGAGTCAAATAGGAGCAATTAGGAATACTGGAAACCAATGTATTTGAGCATGAGCTTTCGTGAGCTACAGCTCACTTCATCAGATGCATACCGTGGAAACTGCAGCAGACTTTATATATACACAGAGAATATGAAACAATACCTCCTCCCACCACAAGTACTCCTTTTCTTTTTGCGAATACAGACTAACACGGCTGTTACTCTGAAACCTGGAAACCAATGGTTACATATCAGATAAAAGAAGTACTCACATTGTAAAACCTGGACGTATGTAACTCACACTCACCCAGGGTCCTTGCATTGTTCTGCAGCCAGAACTCTCCTACAGACCGCCCAATTTCCTCAGCATGGCCCTCCCCAGAGCCTCCAATCAAATCCAAGGCTCCCCTAGCCTGCTTCCCATACGGGAGATCAAAGGGAGCAAAAGCCAGTAGATTCTTGGGGAATACTTCTGTCCGCACTGAGCAAATAATGAAGAAAAACGTCCCAATCAGTCTCATGCCAGAGGACATATGTTCTTATCATAGCTTTTAAAAGTTCCATTAAATCTTTCTGCAAACCCATTTGTTTCTGGGTTATAGGGAGCAGCATTTATATGCTTTGCTCCACATCATTCCCGTGGCTTTTGAAAGACTACAGACATGGAATTTGCACCACAGTCTGTCAAGATTTCTGTGAGAAAAACTAATCTGTAAAAATGGCAAATAAAGCCGGAGCCACTGGAAAATGTATTCCAGAGCTTATTTAACCTGAGAGTTCCTTTTTTCCGAATATCATTGTTGCTAGGCAGATTTAGCACTCCTGTCATAAATATAAAGGGAAGGGTAAACCCCTTTGAAATCCCTCCTGGCCAGGGGAAAGCTCCTCTCACCTGTAAAGGGTTAAGAAGCTAAAGGTAACCTCCCTGGCACCTGACCAAAATGACCAATGAGGAGACAAGATACTTTCAAAAGCTGGGAGGAGGGAGAAAAACAAAGGGTCTGTGTCTGTCTGTATGCTGGTCTTTGCCAGGGATAGACCAGGAATGGAGTCTTAGAACTTTTAGTAAGTAATCTAGCTAGGTATGTGTTAGATTATGATTTCTTTAAATGGCTGAGAAAAGAATTGTGCTGAATAGAATAACTATTTCTGTCTGTGTATCTTTTTTGTAACTTAAGGTTTTGCCTAGAGAGGTTGTCTATGTTTTTGAATCTAATTACCCTGTAAGATATCTACCATCCTGATTTTACAGGGGGGATTTCTTTATTTCTATTTACTTCTATTTTTATTAAAAGTCTTCTTGTAAGAAAACTGAATGCTTTTTCATTGTTCTCAGATCCAAGGGTTTGGGTCTGTGGTCACCTATGCAAATTGGTGAGGCTTTTTATCCAACATTTCCCAGGAAAGGGGGGGTGCAAGTGTTGGGAGGATTGTTCATTGTTCTTAAGATCCAAGGGTCTGGGTCTGTGGTCACCTATGCAAATTGGTGAGGCTTTTTATCCAACATTTCACAGGAAAGGGGGGGTGCAAGTGTTGGGAGGATTGTTCATTGTTCTTAAGATCCAAGGGTCTGGGTCTGTAGTCACCTAGGCAAATTGGTGAGGCTTTTTACCAAACCTTGCCCAGGAAGTGGGGTGCAAGGTTTTGGGAAGTATTTTGGGGGGAAGGACGCGTCCAAACAGCTCTTCCCCAGTAACCAGTATTAGTTTGGTGGTGGTAGCGGCCAGTCCAAGGACAACGGGGGGAATACTTTGTACCTTGGGGAAGTTTTTAACCTAAGCTGGTAAAGATAAGCTTAGGAGGTTTTTCATGCAGGTCCCCACATCTGTACCCTAGAGTTCAGAGTGGGGGAGGAACCTTGACATGGTGGCATAGTGGTGGGATTAACCTGAAATCATTTTGAGATCCAGTTGAGATTTTTTGAACTAGAAATACAGATTTTAAAAAGAAATTATTTTTTCCTTTGGAAAGGAAGTCCAGAAAGCAGTTGAAACTGAAAGCAGATTGTTTTTTCTCTGCTTGGTGGCCAAGCAGAGACAAAAGGGGATTATCTTGTGAATTGCAGGTTTTCTTTGCCTGGAGGCAGGGTACTTAACTCCTGCAGGGAAATTCACAGTCTTCCAACCCAGAGGTTTTTTTTTCTTTTCTTCCTAAAAGTAAATAGGGGGTGTGTGTTCTACCCATTTGCTTTTTCTTTGGGCTGGGTAAGCAGCTTTCCAAGTAGTTGGAGGTTTTTTGCTTTAATTTGGGCCCAGAGCAGAGACAAGGGAATTGTCTTTTTCTGTAGGCTGACAATCACTATCAGAGAATAGATATTCTATTCCAGCACAGCAAAATTTTACAGCCAAGTTTTGTTTGTTTATTTCTAAACCTCGGGTGTAAAGTTAGTTAAAAACAGAGAGGTTAGAATGACCAAATCCTCAGCTCGACTACAGCTGGAATTAGCCAAATTTCAGGCTGAGGAAAAACAAAGGGAACATGAAAGACAGATAGAACTCATGCGGCTGGAGAAGGAGGTACAGGAGGCTGCCCACAAGAGGGAAATGGAGGCAAGGAAGCATGTGGAGGAGGAGAAGGAAAAAGAGAGGAAGCATGTGGAGGAGGTGGAGAGGATAAAGGCCCAGCAGAATATACCAACAAACCCTAGCAATCCTTCTCCAGGTACCACTTCCCATCCCAGAAAGTTCCCCACCTACAAGGCAGGTGATGATCCTGAGGCCTTCTTAGAAAACTTCGAAAGGGCCTGCCTTGGGTACAACATCCCTACTGACCAATACATGGTAGAGCTGAGGCCGCAGCTCAGTGGACCCTTAGCTGAGGTGGCAGCTGAAATGCCTAAAGAACACATGAACAAGTATGAACTGTTTAAATCCAAGGCGAGAGTCAGAATGGGGATAACACCCGAGCAGTCTCGTCGGAGGTTCAGAGCCCTAAGGTGGAAACCAGACATGTCATTTACCCGACATGCCTACCACATTGTGAAACATTGGGATGCCTGGATATCAGGAGCAAGTGTTGAATCTCCAGTAAATTTGCCCTTCCTAATGCAAATGGAACAATTCTTAGAAGGTGTTCCTGAGGAAATAGAAAGATACATCCTAGATGGGAAACCCAAAACTGTAATTGAGGCAGGAGAGATTGGAGCCAGATGGGTGGAGGTGGCAGAGAAGAAGAAAACTGGTCGCAGTTGGAGCGGAGACCAGAAGGGACCACCCCAGACCACACCCTATTACCGGGGGCCGCCCAAGGCCCCACCTACCTCCCAAAGAACCCTCCAGACCCCTTATCGTCCTGCCACCCCGTTCTCCAGCAACCCTCCTCGCCCCAGTGACCCGTCAGCTGGACGATGTTTTAAATGTAACGAGCTGGGGCATGTAAAGGCCAACTGCCCCAAGAACCCCAACAGATTACAGTTCATTGCACCGGAATCACACCAGAGGTCCACAGGCCCAGATACTTCCCAGATACCCTTGGAGCGGAGGGAAACTGTGAGTGTGGGCGGGAAGAAGGTCACCGCGTGGAGGGACACCGGAGCACAAGTGTCAGCTATCCATGCTTCCTTAGTGGACCCCAATTTAATCAACCCAGAGATCCAAGTGACGATTCAACCCTTCAAGTCCAACTCTTTCAATTTGCCTACAGCCAAGTTGCCTGTCCAGTACAAGGGCTGGTCAGGAATGTGGACTTTTGCAGTCTATGATGATTATCCCATCCCCATGCTGTTGGGGGAAGACTTGGCCAATCATGTGAAGCAGGCCAAGAGGGTGGGAACGGTCACCCGCAGCCAGGCTAAACAAGCCGTGAGGCCTAGCTCTGTTCCGGAAACTTCTATCAGGACCCAGTCAGAGGTGATGGACCCGGACCCCAGGCCAATGTCTGCAACAGCAGTAGTGGATCCAGTCCCAGAGACCCAGACGGAACCAGTCCCAGAACCGGAACCCGCCGAACAACCAACACCAGACCCAGTGTCAGCACTGAATCCAGTACTTGCAACCTCAACACCAGAGGGCCCCACCGACCCTGAACTGGCAGCAGCCGATAACCCAACACAAGAGGCTCAGCCGGAGCCTGAATCCCAACATAGTGCACCAGCGGAGAGCGGTTCACAGTCAACAGAAACAGCTCCATCCCCTATATCGCTTCCAGAGGGACCAAGCCTAGGTCCACAATCCAATGAGGGACTGATGTCTCCAGCATCAAGGGAACAGTTCCAGACTGAACAGGAAGCAGATGAAAGCCTCCAGAGAGCTTGGACGGCGGCACGGAGCAACCCACCGCCTCTCAGCTCTTCTAATCGATCCAGGTTTGTTGTAGAAAGAGGACTTTTATACAAGGAAACTCTTTCTGGTGGACACCAGGAAGACTGGCATCCTCAGAGACAGTTGGTAGTTCCAACTAAATACCGGGCCAAGCTCTTGAGCTTAGCCCATGATCACCCTAGTGGCCATGCTGGGGTGAACAGGACCAAAGACCGTTTGGGGGGATCATTCCACTGGGAGGGAATGGGCAAGGATGTTTCTACCTATGTCCAGTCTTGTGAGGTGTGCCAAAGAGTGGGAAAACCCCAAGACCAGGTCAAAGCCCCTCTCCAGCCACTCCCCATCATTGAAGTTCCATTTCAGCGAGTAGCTGTGGATATTCTGGGTCCTTTTCCAAAAAAGACACCCAGAGGAAAGCAGTACATACTGACTTTCATGGATTTTGCCACCCGATGGCCGGAAGCAGTAGCTCTAAGCAACACCAGGGCTAAAAGTGTGTGCCAGGCACTAGCAGACATTTTTGCCAGGGTAGGTTGGCCCTCCGACATCCTCACAGATGCAGGGACTAATTTCCTGGCAGGAACTATGAAAAACCTTTGGGAAGCTCATGGGGTAAATCACTTGGTTGCCACTCCTTACCACCATCAAACAAATGGCATGGTGGAGAAGTTCAATGGAACTTTGGGGGCCATGATACGTAAATTCGTAAATGAGCACTCCAATGATTGGGACCTAGTGTTGCAGCAGTTGCTCTTTGCCTACAGAGCTGTACCACATCCCAGTTTAGGGTTTTCCCCATTTGAACTTGTATATGGCCGTGAGGTTAAGGGGCCATTGCAGTTGGTGAAGCAGCAATGGGAGGGATTTACACCTTCTCCAGGAACTAACATTCTGGACTTTGTAACCAACCTACAAAACACCCTCCGAACCTCTTTAGCCCTTGCTAGAGAAAACTTACAGGATGCTCAAAAAGAGCAAAAAGCCTGGTATGATAAACATGCCAGAGAGCGTTCCTTCAAAGTAGGAGACCAGGTCATGGTCTTAAGGGCGCTCCAGGCCCATAAAATGGAAGCATCGTGGGAAGGGCCATTCATGGTCCAGGAGCGCCTGGGAGCTGTTAATTATCTCATAGCATTCCCCACCTCCAACCGAAAGCCTAAGGTGTACCATATTAATTCTCTAAAGCCCTTTTATTCCAGAGAATTAAAGGTTTGTCAGTTTACAGCCCAGGGAGAAGATGATGCTGAGTGGCCTGAAGGTGTCTACTACGAAGGGAAATGTGCTGGTGGTGTGGAAGAGGTGAACCTCTCCATGACCCTTGGGCGTATGCAGCGACAGCAGATCCAGGAGCTGTGCACTAGCTACGCGCCAACGTTCTCAGCCACCCCAGGACTGACTGAACGGGCATACCACTCCATTGACACAGGTAATGCTCACCCAATTAGGGTCCAACCTTACCGGGTGTCTCCTCAAGCTAAAACTGCTATAGAACGGGAGATCCAGGATATGTTACAGATGGGTGTAATCCGCCCCTCTGAAAGTGCATGGGCATCTCCAGTGGTTCTAGTTCCCAAACCAGATGGGGAAATACGTTTTTGCGTGGACTACCGTAAGCTAAATGCTGTAACTCGCCCAGACAACTATCCAATGCCCCGCACAGATGAACGATTAGAGAAACTGGGACGGGCCCAGTTCATCTCTACCTTGGACTTAACCAAGGGGTACTGGCAGGTACCGCTAGATGAATCTGCCAAGGAAAAGTCAGCCTTCATCACACATCTCGGGCTGTATGAATTTAATGTACTCCCTTTCGGGCTGCGAAATGCACCCGCCACTTTCCAAAGACTTGTAGATGGTCTCCTAGCGGGATTAGGAGAATATGCAGTCACCTACCTTGACGACGTGGCCATATTTTCGGATTCCTGGGCAGACCACCTGGAACATCTACAAAAAGTCCTTGAGCGCATAAGGGAGGCAGGACTAACTGTTAAGGCTAAGAAGTGTCAAATAGGCCTAAACAGAGTGACTTACCTTGGACACCAGGTGGGTCAAGGAACTATCAGCCCCCTACAGGCCAAAGTGGATGCTATCCAAAAGTGGCCTGTCCCAAAGTCAAAGAAACAGGTTCAATCCTTCTTAGGCTTGGCTGGTTATTACAGACGATTTGTACCGCACTACAGCCAAATCGCTGCCCCACTGACAGACCTAACCAAAAAGAAACAGCCAAATGCTGTTCAGTGGACCGGAAAGTGTCAGAAGGCCTTTAACAAGCTTAAAGCGACACTCATGTCTGACCCTGTACTAAGGGCCCCAGACTTTGACAAACCGTTCCTAGTAACCACAGATGCATCCGAGCGTGGTGTGGGAGCAGTTTTAATGCAGAAAGGACCTGATCAAGAATTCCACCCTGTAGTGTTTCTCAGCAAAAAACTGTCTGAGAGGGAAAGCAACTGGTCAGTCACTGAAAAAGAATGTTACGCCATTGTCTACGCTCTGGAAAAGCTACGCCCATATGTTTGGGGACGGCGTTTCCACCTGCAAACCGACCATGCTGCACTAAAGTGGCTTCACACTGTCAAAGAAACTAACAAAAAACTTCTTCGGTGGAGTTTAGCTCTCCAAGATTTTGATTTCGACATCCAACACATCTCAGGAGCTTCTAACAAAGTGGCTGATGCACTCTCCCGTGAAAGTTTCCCAGAATCAACTGGTTAAAATCATCCTTGAGGTGTGGAAAATATTGTTAGTCTATATGTACTTGGTAGTATATTTAGAGATGCATGTGTCTTATTAACTCTGTTTTTCCTAGAGCTCCAGGAAGAAATCCCAGCCAGTGTTTCACCCTAGCTGAGATTTGGGGGTCGTGTCATAAATATAAAGGGTAGGGTAAACCCCTTTGAAATCCCTCCTGGCCAGGGGAAAGCTCCTCTCACCTGTAAAGGGTTAAGAAGCTAAAGGTAACCTCGCTGGCACCTGACCAAAATGACCAATGAGGGGACAAGATACTTTCAAAAGCTGGGAGGAGGGAGAGAAACAAAGGGTCTGTGTGTCTGTCTGTATGCTGGTCTTTGCCAGGGATAGACCAGGAATGGAGTCTTAGAACTTTTAGTAAGTAATCTAGCTAGGTATGTGTTAGATTATGATTTCTTTAAATGGCTGAGAAAAGAATTGTGCTGAATAGAATAACTATTTCTGTCTGTGTATCTTTTTTGTAACTTAAGGTTTTGCCTAGAGGGGTTCTCTATGTTTTTGAATCTAATTACCCTGTAAGATATCTACCATCCTGATTTTACAGGGGGGATTTCTTTATTTCTATTTACTTCTATTTTTATTAAAAGTCTTCTTGTAAGAAAACTGAATGCTTTTTCATTGTTCTCAGATCCAAGGGTTTGGGTCTGTGGTCACCTATGCAAATTGGTGAGGCTTTTTATCCAACATTTCCCAGGAAAGGGGGGGTGCAAGTGTTGGGAGGATTGTTCATTGTTCTTAAGATCCAAGGGTCTGGGTCTGTGGTCACCTATGCAAATTGGTGAGGCTTTTTATCCAACATTTCCCAGGAAAGGGGGGGTGCAAGTGTTGAGAGGATTGTTCATTGTTCTTAAGATCCAAGGGTCTAGGTCTGTAGTCACCTAGGCAAATTGGTGAGGCTTTTTACCAAACCTTGCCCAGGAAGTGGGGTGCAAGGTTTTGGGAAGTATTTTGGGGGGAAGGACGCGTCCAAACAGCTCTTCCCCAGTAACCAGTATTAGTTTGGTGGTGGTAGCGGCCAGTCCAAGGACAACGGGGGGAATACTTTGTACCTTGGGGAAGTTTTTAACCTAAGCTGGTAAAGATAAGCTTAGGAGGTTTTTCATGCAGGTCCCCACATCTGTACCCTAGAGTTCAGAGTGGGGGAGGAACCTTGACAACTCCCCATCCAGAAGCTTCTGGAATTGGGTGTGGTAGTTTTGAGTCTGCTCCATGTCAAGGTTCCTCCCCCACTCTGAACTCTAGGGTAGAGATGTGGAAATATAAAGGAAAGGGTAAACCCCTTCAAAATCCCTCCTGGCCAGAGGAAAAATCCTCTCACCTGTAAAGGGTTAAGAAGCTAAAGGTAACCTCGCTGGCACCTGACCAAAATGACCAATGAGGAGACAAGATACTTTCAAAAGCTGGGAGGAGAGAGAGAAACAAAGGGTCTGTGTCTGTCGGTACGCTTCTTTTGCCGCGGATAGACCAGGAATGGAGTCTTAGAACTTTTAGTACGTAATCTAGCTAGGTATGCATTAGATTATGATTTCTTTAAATGGCTGAGAAAAGTACTGTGCTGAATAGAATGACTATTTCTGTCTGTGTGTCTTTTTTGTAACTTAAGGTTTTGCCTAGAGGGGTTCTCTATGTTTTGAATCTAATTACCCTGTAAGGTATCTACCATCCTGATTTTACAGAGGTGATTCCTTTACTTCTATTAAAAGTCTTCTTGTAAGAAAACAGAATGCTTTTTCATTGTTCTCAGATCCAAGGGTTTGGGTCTGTGGTCACCTGTGCAAATTGGTGAGGATTTTTACCAAACCTTTCCCAGGAAGTGGGGTGCAAGGCTTGGGAGGATTGGGGGGGGGGGGGAAGACGTGTCCAAACTGCGTTTCCCAGTAAACCCAGTTAGAGTTTGGTGGTGGCAGTGGATATTCCAAGGACAAAGGATAAAATTAATTTGTACCTTGGGGAAGTTTTAACCTAAGCTGGTAAAAGTAAGCTTAGGAAGTTTTCATGCAGGTCCCCACATCTGTACCCTAGAGTTCAGAGTGGGGGAGGAACCTTGACATGAACCTGCTTGAAAACCTCCTCAGCTTACTTTCACCAGCTTAGGTTAAAACTTCCCCAAGGTACAAATTAATTTTATGCTTTGCCCCTGGATCCACTGCCACCACCAAACTTTAACTGGGTTTACTGGGAAACGTAGTTTGGACACGTCTTTCCCCCCAAAATCCTCCCAAGCCTTGCACCCCACTTCCTGGGGAAAGTTTGGTAAAAATCCTCACCAATTTGCATAGGTGACCACAGACCCAAACCCTTGGATCTGAGAACAATGAAAAAGCATTCTGTTTTCTTACAAGAAGATTTTTAATAGAAGTAAAGGAATCACCTCTGTAAAATCAGGATGGTAGATACCTTACAGGGTAATTAGATTCAAAACATAGAGAATCCCTCTCGGCAAAACCTTAAGTTACAAAAAAGACACACAGACAGGAATAGTCATTCTATTCAGCACAGTACTTTTCTCAGCCATTTAAAGAAATCATAATCTAATACATACCTAGCTAGATTACTTACTAAAAGTTCTAAGACTCCATTCCGGTTCTAGCCCCGGCAAAAGCAGCATACAGACAGACACAGACCCTTTGTTTCTCTCCCTCCTCCCAGCTTTTGAAAGTATCTTGTCCCCTCATTGGTCATTTTGGTCAGGTGCCAGCGAGGTTACCTTTAGCTTCTTAACCCTTTACAGGTGAGAGGATTTTTCTTCTGGCCAGGAGGGATTTTAAAGGGTTTACCCTTCCCTTTATATTTATGACAGGTTCCCTGTTGCTGGGGTCAGAGTCCATGAGGGAAGTGGTGAGAGCAGCTGCTTTGTGCCAGTCCCTGGGCTCTGTGCAGACTGGGAGAAGCTGGGCCACAGAAGCAGGAAGCAGCCTGTTTGCCTGAACTCTGAAGTATTTTCTCGCAGGTGAGTGATATTGTTACAACCCTCCAGCAGGGAAGCCTGGGGAATGTTAATTACAGGGGAAATTGGGACGGAAGACTAATTTCTTTTCTTTTAATGGTGCACTTTGTATTTTTTTGATTTTAGCCAAACTGTTTTAAGTACATTGTCTCAACGAGTGTGAGTCACCAACTTTTCCGGTAACGTAATCATAGGGAAGAGTCATTTACGTGTTGCTCTTCTCAGTAAGAGAGTTGGGTTTTGAAAATCAATATACATCATGGGGTGGTTGGTTAACCAATTCTCTGACTGGCTAAGCGTGATTTCAGCAGAGGAGGAGGAAGAGTCTGCACAGATTCCAACTGAAGATTCCTGCAGGAAAGTGGAGGGAAGATGTTGCTTTTGACTCGGCAGACTGTCTAGATTTAGTGATCAGAGACTTTACCTGAGACTCCAGTAAACTCAAGCTTAGCTTTCAGTTCTGCTGTGACACTTGTAAGCCAAGTGCCAACTCTGGTAAGCCAAGTGCCAGTTGAGAAATGACAAACTCTCAGCTGGAAGCCAGGCCAAATCACTTCTTTGCAAGAATAAAGGAAACTGATGGTTGAATGGATAAGAATCTATTTGGTGTTGAAATGTCCTGACAACTAATGGGATGGTGCATGCATTGATTTCACCTATCTGTACCCAGTTAGAATGTAATAGCAAACATTTACATTGTGTATATCCCTGTAACTACATAACCCATCCAATGAGAAAGAAGCCTTGAGTCATGCAAATGAAGAAATTAAAGAGGAAGGTGTGAATTCTTCTGCATTTGAAGGCAAGTGGCCGTTGAGTGTTTTCATCAAAGACCTGACATGCATTCTTCTCTCTCTGCCATCAGAGAAAGAGCCCACATAGGTTGTGACTCTGTCAGCTTCTTTTCTGTGAAAAGAAACTATAAGTATGGACACAAGGAAAAATGCTTCATCTCTGGACAGGTTGGATTCTGACAGGCAGAATAACCGAATGAGAAGAAGAGTTACTCTGGGTAGCCCTAAAAGACTTTTGGGAAACTGCCAGTTTCCCATATCTCCGCTACCTTTAGCAATTATAGACTGTGACTAACCTGTACATATATTTTTATCTGCTTTAACATCTCAATAACTCCACTTCCTTTTTCTTAGCTAATAAATTTGAGTTAGAATTGACTGTAGAATTGACTCTCAGTGTCGTCTTTGGTGGGAGACCTGGGATGCAAATTGACCAGGGTGAGCGTGGGACTGGTTGTAACGTGAGTATTTTGTGATTTTTCCTGGAAGTCACCACCATTTATCACACAGGCCAGCTTGCCTGGCAGCCACGATAGATTGGAGTCTCTAAGGGGACTGTCTGTAACTCCATTATAAAACTACCGTAGTACTTTGGGAGTTCACACTTGGTACTGGGTTGGTGAAATCTAATTATAGAACATACCACTAGCTAGCGTCTCCGCCCTGCATTTTGACACTCTGCCCTGAGGACACCACGAATGGTCATGAGTCTCTCCAGACAGCATCTCATGTGCATTCAATTTTTTTCCAAAGTGAAGTACTGTGCAGTTGTCTTTAGCTTTCTCCTTTTCCCTCTCTTTAATAAGAGTCTCATTGACAAGACAGCTGTGAGCCCATGACCAGCAAGACAGCTAAAAGTAGTACCCGAAAGAAAACTCTGGCTGGTATAAGTAATTGGTGTCTTAGCGATAGCGAAATCTGTATTAATGTAAACCATCCATGGACCCAGTTTTATTCATATATTACCAGCAGAGGTATGTTTAGGCAGGGGTTCTCACAACAACATTTTCGGTCACCTCAGAGTACAACCACTCATTCTTAGAATCACAGAATATCAGGGTTAGAAGGGACCTCAGGAGGTCCTCTAGTCCAACCCCCTGCTCAAAGCAGGATCAATCCCCAACTAAATCATCCCAGGCAGGAGTTTGTCAAGCCTGATCTTGCAAATTTCAAAGGAAGGGGATTCCACCACCTCCCTAGGTAACGCATTCCAGTGCTTCACCGCCCTCCTAGAGAAAAAGTCTTTCCTAATATCCAACCTAAACCTCCCCCACTTCAACTTGAGACCATTACTCCTTTTTCTGTCATCTGCTACCACTGAGAACAGTCTAGATCGATCCTCTTGGGAACCCCCCTTCAGGTAGTTGAAGGCTGCTATCAAATCCCCCCTCACTCTTCTATTCTGCAGACTAAACAAGACCAATTCCCTCTGCCTCACCTTATCAGTCATGTGCCCCAGCCCCCTCAGCATTTTTGTTGCTCTTCGCTGGACTTTCCAATTCCAATTTCTCCACATAATTTATATGGGGGGGGGCCCAAAACTGCACACAATACTGCAGATGTGGCCTCACCAGTGCGGAAGAGAGGGGAATGATCACTTCCCACAATCTGCTGGCAATGCTCCTACTAATGCAGCCCAATAGGCACTTAGCTTTCTTGGCAACAAGGGCACACTGTTGACTCATATCCAGCTTCTCGTCCACTGTAATCCCCAGGTCATTTTCTGCAGAACTGCTGCTTAGCCAGTCAGTCCCCAGCCTCTTGTGGTGCATGGGATTCTTCTGTCCTAAGTGCAGAAGTCTGCACTTGTCCTTCTTGAACCTCATCAGATTTCTTTTGTCCCAATCCTCCAATTTGTCTTGGTCACTCTCAACCCTATCCCTACCCTCCAGCATATCTACCTCTCCCCCAGCTTAGTGTCATTTGCAAACCTGCTGAGGGTGCAATCCTCCCATCATCCAGATCATTCATAAAGATGTTGAACAAAACCAGTCCCAAGACTGTCCCTGAGGCACTCTGCTTGATACTGGTTGCCAGCTAGACATCCAGACATTGATCAGTACCCATAACAATCTAGCCAGCTTTCTATCCACCTTATAGTCCATTCATCCAATCTATGACCGGTCTGTAGTTCCCCAGGTTCTCCTTCTTCCCCTTTTTAAAGATGGGCACTATATTTGCCTTTCTCCAGTCATCCGGGACCTCCCCCGATCGCTGTGACTTTTCAAAGATAATGGCCAATGACTCTGCAATCACATCCACCAACTCCCTCAGCATCCTCAGACGCTTAAATCTGGACCCATGGACTTGTGCATGGCCAGCTTTCCTAAATAATCCTTAACCTGTTCTTTTACCACTGAGGGCTGCTCACCTCCTCCCCACACTGTGCTGCCCAGGACAGCAGTTTGGGAGCTGACCTTGTCTGGGACGACCAAGGCAAAAAAAGCATCGAGTACTTCAGCTTTTTCCACATCATCTCTCACTTGGTTGCCTCCCTCATTCATGAAGGCTCCCACACTTTCCCTGACCTTCTCCTTTTTGACAGGTTTCAGAGTAACAGCCGTATTAGTCTGTATTCGCAAAAAGAAAAGGAGCACTTGTGGCACCTTAGAGACTAACCAATTTATTTGAGCATGAGCTGTAGCTCACGAAAGCTCATGCTCAAATACATTGGTTAGTCTCTAAGGTGCCACAAGTACTCCTTTTCTTCTCCTTTTTGCTACCTACAGAAACCATCTTGTTACCCTACACATCCCTTCACAACTCCAGTCGTGTTTTGCCCTTCCTGATTACACCCCTGCATGCTCTAGCAATATTTTTAGACTCCTCCCTACTCATCTGTCCAAGTTTCCATTTCTTGTAAGATTCCTTTTTGTGTTTAAGCTCACTGAAGATTTCTCTGTTTAGCCAAGTTGGTCACCTGCCAAATTTGCTAATCTTTCTGCTCTTCGGGGTGGTTTGTTCCTGCACCCTCAATAAGGCTTCTTTCAAATAAATGTCATCGGACCTGGGGGTTGGAAGGCGCTGCAAGGCTCATCTGGTCGAACCCCCTGCCAAGATGCAGGACACCTCTTATCAGCTGTCACAACATAGCTTCCGCCATACTGCTATAATCCTTCACCTTGAAAGGGGCATAATTGCAATTCGTTTGGCAGGATTCAGCAGGAGAAAGGATCAGGTAGAAGCCAACCAGAATATTGTACCAGGGAGCAAACAAAAATCCATACTCTTCTTAGAAACCTAAAATCACAATGCAAAAGGCAAACCCCAGAAACCTTACAACCTAGCCCCGCCAAATGCCTGTGTCCCTCATAAAAAGGCTAGAGAAAGGGTGGCTTCTGCTTATACAGAGTCAGATGCTCTGCTGGTAATTTCATTGCTCGATAAACCACCTCAGCAGTAAATTCATTCTTTGTTTATTCTTGAGTCCCGTTTGTTCTCTGATGTGTCATTGAGAGAGGTGGCTGTTATTCTAGCCAGAGTCTCACTGGGGGGCGACGGAAAACCAACCACCACTATTAGTTTTTTATAATCAGAAAAGCAATTTTATGTCTTTCTGAATATGTTTCATGCCATAAAGTCACTGCACTATCCATATTTCTATTATGACTATTCTGAGCCCATTGTTTTTTTCAGTACCTATGAATGAGTTTACTTAAAGGTTATACAGGAGGACACTATGGGGATGTTAGAGGTTTGGGTGAAAGTTAAGGTGGCACCTCAAAGAATCAGACAGTAGTTTTTATTGTCTATGTACTGTACCAATACACAAAAATAAATACATTATCAGTAAGGCTAAGATTATGTCCCAGAGACCACGGAATCTGTGACTTCCACAGACCTCTGTGACACTTTCCACTTCAGCCCAAAGGTGGCAGGGCCGGAGTTCTCAGCTGCCGTGGGTAGCAAGGGGACCTCGCAGCTCCCAGTTGTGGGACCCGGAACTTCTACCGTGGCCAGCAGGGGACCCTCCAAGAATCTACTGGCTTTGCCCCCTTTGATCTCCTGTATGGGAAGCAGGCTAGGGGAGCCTTGGATTTGATTGGAGGCTCTGGGGAGGGCCGTGCTGAGGAAAGAGGGTGGCCTGTAGGAAAGTCCGTCAGCTGATTTAAGGAGAATTTACAGGTAATAAGGAATGGAGAGTGACGGACCCTTGGAAAAAGGAAGGGAATTCAGCACGTTTGGTGTGATGGGTGTACTGGAGAAAGGTTGTTGGACACGGCTGATTTGGCGTTAGTGCTGACCCCAGTGAGGGAAAACAAAAGGAAGGATTATAGAAAGGACCGTTTGAGCGGATTGAAGGGGTGAATGCCGTCACACATGACGTAAAGAAGCCCAGCAGCAGAGGAAAAGTGCAAACCATGCATATGAATAGATTAAAACTAATTCTGAAAGGGAGAGGTCAGTCAATTTAATTTGTTGTGCTGGTGAAGAAACCTTGGATTTGGTCAGGGAGAGCCGGGCAGAGAATCCCCCAGAAAGCACTGAGTTGAGGGCGGGTTAAAATCCACGCCGAAAGCAGGAAACGCTGGCCCTTTCAAAGCACCGCAAAGAGGGATTTTCCTCGCCAGGTTGAACTGCCAAGATTACACCCTCCATGCAAAGCTACAGGGGAAAAAAGGTACCAGAGCGCTGCAGGACTATGATATGGAAATTGTCCATATTAAAGGCAAAGAGAATGTGGTGGCAGATGCAGTGTCCGGGCAGGAGGGTTCCAAGCTGACGCATACGGATTAGCCAGTGGAAGAGTCCACAGAGTCAGAGTAAAGGGTGAGGTGCGAGCCAGGACCCAGAGGAGGCACAGAGTTGCTGGCGTTTTACAGGGATACCCTTGGTCGGACGCTTACAGGTTAAGTTTACAAAGGGTGGCATGGGAGGGCTCTGCCCAGAGCCCAGAGCCTGCTGGCCATCACAATCGTTGAAAAGCATTTGGACAGATTTTGTTTAATGGTCTGATAATTACACAGATAATGATGTATCTGTACTGGAAGACATGTGCTTAAGGTCTGGGAATTAAGGCAGGTCGTGCAATGGGATGAACTTGCTCCTGTCAGTCAGGAGGGAAGAGAACTGCCTCTGTCGCTCTCAAGCTGGTTTTGTGTGTATTGGGTACTGTCCGCTTCACAAAGGAGTCCTGTCCGTAGATGGAGCCGGTTGAGTTTACACCTCTCACTAGGTTGAGTTAACATTACTTTGTTAAAACAGGTAAGACAAGGGGTATCTCCACTCCAGTATGGAAACCCAACAGAATGCTGTAAACTACTTCAAAGGCTGAATTCTCCTATCGCTCCAGGGCTTCAAAAAGTCACCTCTGGAGAAGGGCCTGATGCTGCTAGCTCTTCAGGGATGAATTGTGTCTAGGGTATTGTTTAAAGAAGGAGGGAGGAACAAGGAGAACTAGAAGACGGATATTATGATGCATTAGCGTTTTTAATGCGAGTGACATTTGCAATACACAGGTACAGGAAAAATACAAGAGCAGAAAGAACGTAATTTCAGTTTTTCAAGAAAGGCTGCAACCGATCACCCACCTCAATGGGACGTTCTTCACACAAGATGTGCTTTTTTGTTCTTGCAGCTGCAGAGGTGGACAAACAAGTCCCCTTTCCAACCAATTTCAATTACTTTTATTCCCTCAGTCGGTGGGAAGTGAGACAATGCAATACAGAAGGAGAGGACTGCTCAACTTCTCAATTATATGTCTGCCTCAGAGAAGGTCCAAGTGAGAGGCTAAAGATACGTACTGATGGAAAGGATAGAACAGACGGGGTCTAATTCTCCTTCACAGCAAGGTCTCTTTTTCCCAGGCTCAAGGGACTTAAAATGATAATAAATATAACTGATGCCTCTCTTAAGGCCCCTATTTCCTTTAAACTACGGAATAAGTGCAAACAGCCTGTGTGTTATTCAGAATGAGTCCACATGTGAAAGCGAGAATCAGCACTTGTCTGGCAAAGCCTTGGCAGAAAGAGTCATAAAGCGTAACATTAGAAATGCAGCAGGGCTATCAGACCATGGTGCTGAGCACACACAGCTCCCACTGAGCTCAACTGGAGCCAAGTTTGCACAGCATTCTGAAAGCCATGCCCAAAAGGTCAGGGGTGAATCTGTTTCTTGCTGTTCAATTCCTGGTTCTTCCTTCATCCACGGATCTTCCTGCTGGATTTAGCATGGCCCACAGCTTCCACTGAGGTACCTATGGCGAGATATCCCGGAACCACATATTCCCCCGGAACCATAACCACCCAGAGAACCGCCGAATCCCCCATAACCACCATATCCCCCTAAACCAGACAATCCTCCATAATGGCCTCCAGAGCCGTACAATCCCCCCAAACCGAATGAGCCCCCGAAACCGGCTCCGACCACAGGTGCTCCTATGGCTCCCACTCCAGTGTGCTGAGGGAAAGTGCTGAGAATCGGTCCCGGGAGGGTCACGACAACCGGTGAGGGTCTGATCAGCACTTCGGAGTCAGGGCACTGCCGAACGCACGGCACGTTGTAGCTGCCACTGACTGGACTAGGCCGGGCCACCCCGCATTCTGGATTGCACAGGCTGGAGAAACTCATCTTTCAGGGATGGAGGTAAACCTGAAAGACACACCAGGGACTAGAGTAAAGAGAAGGTAGAAGGGCTGGTGGAAGAAAGGCTTTGAAGCTCTTGTGGCCCATGAGAGAAAGGAAGAGTGGACTAAGTCCTTGTCTTCATGGCCATGTATTTCTTCCTATATCCTCTTTCTACACCTCTTGTTCACTCTCATGAAACTTCCCTCCCAATTGGCCCCTTCAACCCCTCTCAATGGCGTTGTCTGAAAAACACTGACTAGAAGAAGGCTCACGATTTCTGTGCTGGGCCCCTGGGATTCTGTGTCCATTTTAGACATTACTCAAAGAGAACAGGGCTGGGATCACGGTAATCTCTTCCTGTCGTTTGAGGATTTAACTTCTGCATGCAAACCACTGAATTCTGGTACCACAGTAAAAAGAAAAGGAGTACTTGTGCTTCCTTAGAGACTGACAAATTGATTTGAGCATAAGCTTTCGTAAGCTACAGCTCACTTCATCGGATGTAGCTCACGAAAGCTTATGCTCAAATCAATTGGTTAGTCTCTAAGGTGCCACAAGTCCTCCGTTTCTTTTTGCGAATACAGACTAACATGGCTGCTACTCTGAAACCTGGTATCACAGTGTAGATCTCTCATTTCCCAAAGCTCGTGAGTCAACAATACTTGCTGATGAATAAAGAGAAAACTTTAGTTTTCTCCAAACAAATCACGAAGGACAAGCTCCTCAGCTGGGCTTTAGGTCCACTGACTTTCATGGAGCGACACTAAATTACATCATCTGAGGAGGAGCACTTTCAATGGGAATTTCTCCAGAGAAGAACTCAAGAATTGCTACACTGGATCTCACCACTTGTCAGATTAATCCATTCTCCTGTTTCCAAGAGAGAGGAGTAACAGCTGCTTGAGAAGAAAGTAAAAGACCACTGAATTGGTCCTTTCTGGACTAACCTGGGAAAGTTGCTTCCTAATCCACCAAAGTGAAAAATGGCCAAATGACTTTCTAATGTTACATCTCTAGAGTTCAAATCAATTGAGTTGAATTGGACTCACCCAGTTCACTGAGGAGATGAAGTCCGCAGAAGATTTTAAAAAATCCCTGAATGGTGAGTGCTTTTATACAGTTCCTAGGACTGCCTGGAGGATCTGCGATGCCATTTGTGGAGGCGGTTCTAATTAGTTACCAAACAAACTTAATTGCCATGCAAAATCCTCCTTGGATGCAGCTGTTTGCCTCTAGGATTTTGATTATTAGGTTATTCTGAGCCTGAGAGGGCGTGACATGCACATTGCACTCTTCATCTTTCTTTCATCTTCAAATAGTACGGGTCAACTGCGTTCCTCATGCCATTCCATTTACTTCAGTGGTGCTACAATGAGAATGAATGTCCGGGTGACTCTGAGCGGCATCTGTATCAGAAGTGGCAGATTTCAGAGGGGTAGCCGTGTTAGTCTGCATCAGCAAAACAATGAGGAGTCCTTGTGGCACCTTAGAGACTAATTTGTCCCTAAGGTGTCGTCTCTAAGTTGCCACAAGTAGCACAAGTGGGTGTCATGAAAGGAATCCAGTTTGTTCCTTTCAATCCATGCTGGTTGTGGTTAGGGACATCGGGCAGTTCATTCTCACCCTGTCAGAAAGGAGGGAGCCATTTTTCTGCATTCTCACCACCCGCATTCCCAATGGGTCAGACCCAATTCCCTTCGAAATTCATGGGAAACTTTCCATTGCCTCCAGCAGTGTTTTTTGTCAGGACCTTACATCTGAAATTCACCCTTTGGTTGGGGGATTGTACGATGCAATGAACAACTGTAGTCCAATATTAAACGTTCAAACATGGGCCTTTGTGATGGCCATCTGCCCAGGGGTGAATCTTACCCTCTGGTGAGTCAAGCTTCACCTAACATTGGACCTGTACTTGGGTCACCAATGCCCTCTCAAAGTGCTGCCTAGATCTGGTTTGCTGATGGGTCAAGGGGAGGGATGGCGGAAAGAGGAAGGAAGCAGTGCTCTTTTATCTCAGGATCTCTCCATCCAGGAGCAGCCAAGAAAAGGACGTCGTGTGAGACAGCACTGCTGACGGAGCCCAGCAATGAGCGGAGGAGAGAGGAAAATCACACATTCTTGAGGAAGGAGGAGATGGTTGTGGGATGGGATTTGACATTAACTTTGACCAGCCATAGGGCACGCTGCACAAAACATTCTTGCCAGAACCAGCATGCTGTGTAAAGTGTAACAGATTTCTGCATGGGTGGGTTCCATAGCCGGGGAATGAGGCGGAGGAGTCCCCTGTTTTCCCTATTTTTTCACAGTTCTTTTTAGTAAAAGTCAGAGACAGGTCACTGGCTTCCATGACTCTTTGTTCATTGCCCTTGATCCTTGACCTCTCCCTGAGTTTTACTAAAATTAACCATGACCAAATCTTAACCTTAATTATCCTTAGTCTAGAATATCCTAACTCAAATCATCTGAAAAAAAATTAAAACAGTAGGAGGCACAAATATGCTTGCTCAGCCAGAGCCCTAAAATGCCCAGTTCTCGCTCTGGCCACAGGCTGAATTTTAAAGTTGTTCCCTTTTACACTGTGTTACCAGACAAGGCTAGTAACATGTAACTTGTTCCAAGATGTTTGCATCCTTGGATCGAAGCATCAAGAATCAAGAGCTGGCTAATGTTGTGATCCACTTTCACTGTCCTTATTCATGAGAATGATACTTCTCCATACGAATTAGAAGTCTGTCCATTTCTATCATTTCCATGACTGTGGTGTAAGGGACTGCGGAAGACTTTGTTACGGCCTAGCTAGGGAACTTCCGCTTTCTCGAGGCCGCCCGGTCACTGTAGGACATGGAGAACCAACTGTAACCGTTTTTTGGCCGGTTTTGTCTGCCTTGCATGGTCAGTTGCCAGGTAGCGGAAAGCCCCCTTAGGAAAGTACCTAATTTTATATTCATGAGCTGTTTCTGTGTACTGCGTATTATGGCTCACTGGTTGCCCCTTCGTCGGACTCCGTCCTAGGCAAAGCTCCGGTGTGATGGGTTCTCCGCCTCCGTGACAGCAACGTTTGGAAGTCCCCGTTGCGGGTGTGTCACTAATCTTCAATAAAGCCAATAACTCGCTGCTTAGCTGCGTGTGGGTCTCCTTTTCCAGAGTACCTCTGATGGCCTGCGGTGCTT
The DNA here is from genome assembly GCF_965152235.1 of Eretmochelys imbricata. Taxonomy (NCBI): domain Eukaryota; kingdom Metazoa; phylum Chordata; order Testudines; family Cheloniidae; genus Eretmochelys; species Eretmochelys imbricata. The sequence goes on from NC_135572.1 coordinate 357,565,541, forward strand.
CGATTACCTTGGCCGAGAACATTTGGTAGCATTGGAAATCTCAATATATAATTCCAGCCTCAAAAACTAGCTTTAAGACATCGCACCCGTTGGGCTGAAGTCACCAGGTGCACTGAGTGAGCTACTTTCTCTTTCTTTGGAATCACATCTTTCTAATGGGTCAGAGTAACCCATGGTAATGAATTCCTTCAGGTTTGTGAAACAAGGCACAGGGTAGCTGATTTCTCTAACATTGCCTTCTTTATACATGAGGATAATAATGATCCAAAGGAAGTATAAGTGTGTACATTTCAAGCTTGTTCATGTGTGGTGTAGTAATACAAATCTCTTTCTTGAATTAGAATGGGTAAAATTTTGAGAAAAGAGAATTTAATTCTGCTCAAGTGGAAATACCCACCACGGAGCCAACACCTTCAAAGAAAGGGAGTTAAAGTGCATGGCAAGACTCTAGATGGCTGATCGTTGTTCACACTGAGATGAGAAGATCTTTATCCCCAAAGTTCCCCCCAAAAAACATCAAAACAAAATAAAAAATATCCAGTATGAGCCTCTCCAAGAGTTACTCTCAGGTTAGTGATGTCTTTGGAAGCCATGAATAGTAAGAATCCAGTAGGGTTCAAGAGATAGAGGTTAGTGTTTGGCATGAGTAGTCCCAGCTATTGGGGTTCATTTCTGACTCTGCCAATCACACCCTGTCTGACTGTCACCTGAATGTGCCTCCTTTTCCCCCCATGGCAAACAGGTAGAATTGTAACATGCAGGGTGGATTGTCTGAAGCTTCCTCTGATCTAAGCATTTCAAAGCACTTCACAAAACACACCTCATGTTTTATATGGCCAAAGAGGTGTATTATTAGAATCGTAGTAACTTTTTACTAGGCTTAGATGTTCCAATATTGAAGATTGGCTTCACTTTAAAAATGCATGTCAAGTCTCAGATGTCACTCAAGTGCTCAGTTTATGAGTCCTCGCCTCTGAAATTGGGGCTCTTTGATTTTCATTCAATGAACCTTTGCATTTCCCTTTTGTACATATTTTCAAGTTGACGGGTAGATGCTGAACCAGTGTAAAGGAGGACAGTTCCATCAACTTGAGATTGAAGGAAGGCACTTTAGCCAACCTGGGTTAGAGAAAACCTTTCTGCACCTCTACCCACAGCTGCTGATATCGAATATACAGTGTAATCAATGGGAACCGTCAGCCATTGCAGCTCCTTCCAATGAGCATGCAAGAGAACTGGGTCTTGTGAGAGACTTCAGCTAATTAAGAAAAGAAAAAAGCACAAGACAGACAGAGTTAAAGAGAACTTCTTTTATGGCCATATTGCTGTGGGATTAATTGCAAGTCTGACCAATCTAGGGCATTCTGCAAGCCTCTTCTCCAACAAAAAGAAAAGGAGTACTTGTGGCACCTTAGAGACTAACCAATTTATTTGAGCATAAGCTTTCGTGAGCTACAGCTCACTTCATCGGATGCATTCTGTGGAAAGTGTAGAAGATCTTTTTATACACACAAAGCATGAAAAAATACCTCCCCCCACCCCACTCTCCTGCTGGTAAGAGCTTATCTAAAGTGATCACTCTCCTTACAATGTGTATGATAATCAAGTTGGGCCATTTCCAGCACAAATCCAGGTTTTCTCCCCCCCTCCCCGACAGATATGATCATCTTTTTATATGTTTGTATCGCCTTTGTATTATGAGTTATGGATACGTATGTATGTCTCTATTTCAAATTTGGGCTAATTTTCTGGGTGACACTCCCAGACAGTTTGGCATCAGCACTGCCTAGCCTGCTGGATGGCCATGTGCTCGGCAGCTTGTGTTTGAAACAAAGGAAGCACAGGCCGCATGGCAAAAGACTATAATAGGCAGCTGCATCTTCTCCATTGTGTCCTCAATCCATGCAGCCTCCTCAGGGGCTCTGGGCAGTGCCTCTGGGTACATGTGGAGCCAGTGTGCACAGCACCAGAGGCAGCTCTTGTCAGTGGAGGTGGCTGCGACCTTTGGTCATTGGGTGTTCTCCTAGTCATCTGCCCTGCTGGCCCCTGGCTGCGGAACGGGGAGCCTGGGACTCTGCAGGTGATCAGTTGGTTCCTGGGGCGGGCTCTCGCTGAAGAGCTGGAGGAGGAAGGGACAGAGAGACAGTTTTGTCGGAGCAGCCATCAGGAAGAGTGCTGGTGCAAGGGCTGGTGGAACCAAGTAGGGGCCGAGCTCTTCTCGACGTGCTGCTCACAAACCGGGAAGAATTAGTGGGGGAAGCAAAAGTGGATGGGAACCCGGGAGGCAGTGACCATGAGATGGTCGAGTTCAGGATCCTGAAACAAGGAAGAAAGGAGAGCAGCAGAATACGGACCCTGAACTTCAGAAAAACAGACTTTGACTCCCTCAGGGAACTGATGGGCAGGATCCCCTGGGAGAATAACGTGACGGGGAAAGGAGTCCAGGAGAGCTGGCTGTATTTTCAAGAATCCTTACTGAGGTTACAAGGACAAAGTGTTGATCCTGCTTTGAGCAGGGGGTTGGACGAGATGACCTCCTGAGGTCTTTTCCAACCCTAATCTTCTATAATTCGATGACTCTATGATTCTGGACAGGCCAGGTCCCTCCCACCAAAGTGTGGAGACAGAAGTAGGTACCTGGCTGGGGTGATTGTGAAATGGGATCGTGCTGTGCTTCAGTGTGTGCCAATGCCTTGGTCACGGTGGCGAGATGGGCACAGAGAAGGGTGTGAGGAACAGACTGGCTGGGTCACAGCCCTAAATGCGACAAGCACAGGTCACAATGGACATGCATCTTTGCCAGTGGATACCCCACCAGCAGCCCCAATGCAGCTCTGCACCCACTGGTCTCTTCACCTGGACAGTCAATGGCCTGTATTTTTAGCTGACTTGGCACAAGTGAAAATTGTCCCGAGCCCAAAATTAGAGGCCTTTGAAAAGAGAAGCCCGGGTGTGGCCAGCATCGTGGGCCAGGCCGTGCTGCAGGTGTCGGCTCCCAGGCGTGTGAGTGTACCTTGCTGGCCAGGTAATGGAGCGTGATCGCAGTGAGTCCCAGGGAGGCTCCTTACCCTGTTCTCTGGAACAAGGATTGAATCAGGCTGTGGCAGGAAGAAGGAAGGGCAGGGCCCAGTCACAGGATCACACAGCTAAAGGAGGGAGCTTGGTGTGTTTTACCCCTGCTGAGTGCTGACCAAAACATTCCCTGTGACAGGCTTTGCCCTCGGGCACCCTCTAGCAGCCCCTCACCCCTGAGCTCAACCCTGTCTCCTCCCTCATCCTCCTTGGCCCCCTTCTGTCCCTGCCTCCAGAAGTGTGATCCCCATGCCCCCATGCAGTCAGTTACCACCCCCAGCTCAGACCCTGCCCATTCCCACCAATTTGTCCCCATTAACCATTTTAATTGCCAGCCAGCACTGCAGCGTCAGCAGGTGTTACTGAGAAATGAGCACGCTCACTAGGAGCCAAGCAGCGCTCAGCACCCGGCCTGCCAGCCGCCCCGTTAGCATCCTAGTGCCAGGGAGCCTGCAAATGCTTGGGGCCCTGGGCCTGCGATCCTGTAGGCACAGGGGCTTGGAGCCCCCTGGCTCCATCCCGAGGCTGTTGGGTCTGATGTGGTGGCGGGGGACAATACACTTGCCCCATTTCTGCACCCCAGTAGCTCTACGCCCTCGGCGGCTGACCCATTCGCCCCTCCCTAGTTACCGCCCTGCCTGTGGTAGGGTTGTATTTCTGTTCCTGCAACCAATCCCGGGTGACCTTCTTCTTAACGTGTCTCTGTTTCTAGGCCGATCAAACAGAGAGAGTCAGGGTGTGAAGGCTGGAAGTTCTTCAGCGACCTCAGGACTCCAGAGTTCAAAGCCCCTCACAAACACTCGCTGGTGTTTCACACACGCAAAGGGTTCTAGTCTTAGAATATTAATAAATGGTTGTTGGGATTAGACACCTCTGCACTGAGTAACACAGTCACTTTAAACAAAATGGAGGCCAAGCTCTCATGGCGTTCTGTTAATGACGTCATAACTAAAAGCCACAGAGTCATTTTCATTCAAATGTAGTTTTGCATTTGGAAGACTCCTCCGCCTCATTCCCCGGCTATGGAACCCACCCATGCAGAAATCTGTTACACTTTACACAGCATGCTGGTTCTGGCAGGAATGTTTTGTGTAGCATGCCCTATGGCTGGTCAAAGTTAATGTCAAATCCCATCCCACAACCATCTCCTCCTTCCTCAAGAATGTGTGATTTTCCTCTCTCCTCCGTTCATTGCGGGGCTCCGTCAGCTGTGCTGTTTCACAAGACGTCGTTTTCTTGGCTGCTCCTGGATGGAGAGATCCTGAGATAAAAGAGCACTGCTTCCTTCCTCTTTCCGCCACCCCTCCCCTTGACCCATCAGCAAACCAGATCTAGGCAGCCCTTTGACAGGGCATTGGTGACCCAAGTACAGGTTCAATGTTAGGTGAAGCTTGACTCACCAGAGGGTAAGATTCACCCCTGGGCAGATGGCCATCACAAGGCCCATGTTTGAACGTTTAATATTGGACTACAGTTGTTCATTGGCATCATACAATCCACCAACCAAAGGTGAATTTCAGATGTAAGGTCCTGACAAGAAACACGCTGGAGGCAATGGAAAGTTTCCCATGAATTTCGAAGGGAATTGGGTCTGACCCATTGGGAATGCAGGTGGTGAGAATGCAGAAAAATTGCTCCCTCCTTTCTGACAGGGTGAGAATGAACTGCCCGATGTCCCTAACCACTACCAGCATGGATTGAAAGGAACAAACTGGATTCCTTTCTTGACACCCACTTGTGCTACATGTGGCAACTTAGAGATAACACCTTAGAGACAAATTAGTCTCTAAGGTGCCACAAGGACTCCTCGTTGTTTTCCTGATGCAGATTAACACGGCTACCCCTCTGAAATCTTCACTTCGGATACAGATGCTGCTTAGAGTCACCTTGAGATTCATTCTCGTTGTTGCACCATTGAAGTCAATGGAATGGCATGAGGAACACAGTTGACCCGTACCATTTGAAGATGAAAGAAAGATGAAGAGTGCAATCTGCATGTCACGCCCTCTCAGGCTCAGAATAACCTAATAATCACAATCCCAGAGGAAAACAGCTGCATCCCAAGGAGGATTTTACAAGGCAATGAAGCTTGTTTGGAAACTAATTAGAACCGCCTCCACAAATGGCATCGCAGATCCTCCAGGCAGTCCTAGGAACTGTATAAAGGCACTCACCACTCAGGGATTTTCTAAAATCTTCTGCGGACTTCATCTCCTCAGTGAACTGGGTAAGTCCAATTCAACTCAATTGATTTGAACTCTAGAGATGTAACTTTAGAAAGTCATTTAGCCATTTTTCACTTTGGTGGATTAGGAAGCAACTTTCCCAGGTTAGTCCAGAAAGGACCAATTCAGTGGTCTTTTACTTTCTTCTCAAGCAGCTATTACTCCTCTCTCTTGGAAACAGGAGAATGGATTAAGCTGACAAGTGGTGAGATCCAGTGTAGCAATTCCTGAGTTCTTCTCAGGAGAAATTCCCACTGAAGGTGCTTCTCCTCAGATGATATAATTTAGTGTCGCTCCATGAAAGTCAGTGGACCTGAAGCCCAGCTGAGGAGCTTGTCCCTCGTGATTTGTTTGGAGAAAAGTAAAGTTTTCTTTTTATTCATCAGCAAGTATTATTGACTCACAAGCTTTGGGATATCAGAGATCTACACTGTGATACCAGGTTTCAGAGTAGCAGCCGTGTTAGTCTGTATTTGCAAAAAGAAACGGAGTACTTGTGGCACCTTAGAGACTAACCAATTGATTTGAGCATAAGCTTTCGTGAGCTACATCCGATGAAGTGAGCTGTAGCTTACAAAAGCTTATGCTCAAAACAATTTGTCAGTCTCTAAGGTACCACAAGTACTCCTTTTCTTTTTACTGTGGTACCAGAATTCAGTGGTTTGCATGCAGAAGTTAAATCCTCAAACGACAGGAAGCGATTACTGTGATCCCAGCCCTGTTCTCTTTGAGTAATGTCTAAAATGGACACAGAATCCCAGGGGCCCAGCATAGAAATCGTAAGCCTTCTTCTAGTCAGTGTTTTTCAGACAACGCCATTGAGAGGAGTTGAAGAGGCCAATTGGGAGGGAAGTTTCATGAGAGTGGAGAAGAGGTGTAGAAAGAGGATATAGGAAGAAATACATGGCCATGAAGACAAGGACCTAGTCCACTCTTCCTTTCTCTCATGGGCCACAAGAGCTTCAAAGCCTTTCTTCCACCATCCCTTGTACCTTCTCTTTACTCTAGTCCCTGGTGTGTCTTTCAGGTTTACCTCCATCCCAGAAAGATGAGTTTCTCCAGCCTGTGCAATCCAGAATGCGGGGTGGCCCGGCCCAGTCCAGTCAGTGGCAGCTACAACGTGCCGTGCGTTCGTCAGTGCCCTGACTCCGAAGTGCTGATCAGACCCTCACCGGTTGTCGTGACCCTCCCGGGACCAATTCTCAGCACTTTCCCTCAGCACACTGGAGTGGGAGCCATAGGAGCACCTGTGGTCGGAGCCGGTTTCGGGGGCTCATTCGGTTTGGGGGGATTGTACGGCTCTGGAGGCCAGTATGGAGGATTGTCTGGTTTAGGGGGATACGGTGGTTATGGGGGATTCGGCGGTTCCTTTGGTGGTTATGGTTCCGGGGGAATATGTGGTTCTGGGGTATCTCGCCATAGGTACCTCAGTGGAAGCTGTGGGCCATGTTAAACGCAGCCGGAAGATCCATGGATGAAGGAAGAACCAGGAATTGAACAGCAAGAAACAGATTCACCCCTGACCTTTTGGGCATGGCTTTCAGAAGTGTTGTGCAAACTTGGCTCCAGTTGAGCTCAGTGGGAGCTGTGTGTGCTCAGCACCATGGTCTAATAGCCCTGCTGCATTTCTAATGTTACGCTTTATGACTCTTTCTGCCAAGGCTTTGCCAGACAAGTGCTGATTCTCGCTTTCAACTGTGGTCTCATTCTGAATAACACACAGGCAGTTTGCACTAATTCTGCAGTTTAAGGAAAATAGGGCCCTTAAAACAGGCATCAGTTACATTTATTATCATTTGAAGTCCCTTGAGCAAGGGAAAAAGAGACCTTGCTGTGAAGGAGAATTAGACCCTGTCTGTTCTATCCTTTCCATCAGTATGTGTCTTTAGCCTCTCACTTGGACCTTCTCTGAGGCAGACATTTAATTGAGAAGTTGAGTAGTCCTCTCCTTCTGTATTGCATTGTCTCACTTCCCACCGACGGAGGGAATAAAAGTAACTGAAATTGGTTGCAAAGGGGACTTGTTTGTCCACCTCTGCAGCTGCAAGAACAAAAAAGCACATCTTGTGTGAAGAACGTCCCATTGAGGTGGGTGATCGGTTGCAGCCTTATTGAGAAACTGAAATTACGTTCTTTCTGCTCTTGTATTTTTCCTTTACCTGTGTATTGCAAATGTCACTCGCATTAAAAACACTGATGCATCATAATATCCGTCTTCTAGTTCTCCTTGTTCCTCCCTCCTTCTTTAAACATTGCCCTGGACACAATTCATCCCTGAAGAGCCAGCAGCATCAGGCCCTTCTCCAGAGGTGACTTTTTGAAGCCCTGGAGCAATAGGAGAATTCAGCCTTTGAAGTAGTTTACAGCATTCTGTTGGGTTTCCGTACTGGGGTGGAGTTACCCCTTACCTTACCTGTTTTAACAAAGTAATGTTAACTCAACCTAGTGAGAGGTGTATATTCAACCGGCTCCATCTACGGACAGGACTCCTTTGTGAAGCGGACACTACCCAATACGCACAAAACCAGCTTGAGAGCGACAGAGGCAGGTCTCTTCCCTCCTGACTGACAGGAGCAAGTTCATCCCATTGCACGACCTGCCTTAACTCCCAGACCTTAAGCACATGTCTTCCAGTAGAGATACATCATTATCTGTGTAATTATCAGACAATTAAACAATAACTGTCCAAATGCTTTTCAACGATTGTGATGACCAGCGGGCTCTGAGCTCTAGGCAGAGCCCTCTCATGCCACCCTTTGTAAACTTAACCTGTACTTGTCCGACCCAGGGTATCCCTGTAAAAGGCCAGCAACTCTGTGCTTCTATGGGTCCTGGCTCGCACCTCACCCTTTACTCTGACTCTGTGGACTCTTCCACTGGCTAATCCGTATGCATCAGCTTGGAACCCTCCTGCCCGGACACTGCATCTGCCACCACATTCTCTTTGCCTTTAATATGGACAATTTCCATATCATAGTCCTGCAGCGCTGTGCTCCAGGGCATCCCTCTGGTACCTTTTTTCCCCTGTAGCTTTGCATGGAGGGTGTAATCTTGGCAGTTCAACCTGGCGAGGAAAATACCTCTTGGCGGTGCTTTGAAAGGGCCAGCGTTTCCTGCTTTTGTCACGAATTTTAACCCACCCTCAACTCAGTGCTTTCTAGGGGATTCTGTGCCCTGCTCTCCCTGACCAAATCCAAGGTTTCTTCACCAGCACAACAATTTACTGCCCTCTCCCTTTCAGAAGAAGTTTTCATCTATTCAGACTCATAGTTTGCACCGTTCCTCTGCTGCTGGGCTTCCTTACGTCATGTGTGACGGCATTCACCCCTTCAATCCCCTCAAACGGTCCTTCCTATAATCCTGCCTTTTGTTTTCCCTCACTGGGGTCAGCACTAACATCAAATCAGCCATCTCAAACGACCATTCTCCAGTACTCCCATCACACCAAACATGCTGAGTTTCTGGCTTTTTCCAAGGGTCTGTCGCTCTCAATTCCTCATTACCTGTAAATTCTCCTTAAAATGAGTGACGTACTCTCTTCGATGCCGCTCTCTTTCCTCAGCACGGCCCTCCCCAGAGCCTCCAATCATATCCAAGGCTCCCCTCGCCTGCTTCCCATACAGGAGATCAAAGGGGGAAAAGCCAGTCGATTCCTGGAGGGTCCCCTGCTGGCCACGGTAGAAGTTCCGGGTCCCACAACTGGGAGCTGCGAGGTCCCCTTGCTACCCACGGCAGCTGAGAACTCCGGCCCTGCCACCTTTGGGCTGAAGTGGAAAATGTCCCAGACGTCTGTGGAAGTCACAGATTCCGTGGTCTCTGAGACATAATCTTAGCCTTAATGATAATGTATTTATTTTTGTGTATTGGTACAGTACATAGACAATAAAAACTACTGTCTGATTCTTTGAGGTGCCACCTTAACTTTCACCCAAACCTCTAACATCCCCATAGTGTCCTCCTGTATAACCTTTAAGTAAACTCATTCATAGGTACTGAAAAAAACAATGGGCTCAGAACAGTCATAATAGAAATATGGATAGTGCAGTGACTTTATGGCATGAAACATATTCAGAAAGACATAAAATTGCTTTTCTCACTATAAAAAACTAATAGTGGTGGTTGGTTTTCCGTTGCCCCCCAGTGAGACTCTGGCTAGAATAGCAGCCACCTCTCTCAATGACACATCAGAGAACAAACGGGACTCAAGAGTAAACAAAGAATGAATTTACTGCTGAGGTGGTTTATCAAGCAATCAAATTACCAGCAGAGCATCTGACTCTGTATAAGCAGAAGCCACCCTTTCTCTAGCCTTTTTATGAGGGACACAGGCATTTGGCGGGGCTAGGTTGTAAGATTTCTGGGGTTTGCCTTTTGCATTGTGATTTTAGGTTTCTAAGAAGAGTATGGATTTTTGTTTGCTCCCTGGTACAATATTCTGGTTGGCTTCTACCTGATCATTTCTTCTGCTGAATCCTGCCAAGTGAATTGCAATTATGCCCCTTTCAAGGTGAAGGATTATAGCAGTATAGCGGAAGCTATGTTGTGACAGCTGATAAGAGGTGTCCTGCATCTTAGCAGGGGGTTCGACCAGATGAGCCTTGCAGTGCCTTCTAACCCCCAGGTCCGATGACATTTATGTGAAAGAAGCCTTATTGAGGGTGCAGGAACAAACCACCCCGAAGTGCAGAAAGATTAGCAAATATGGCAGGTGACCAACTTGGCTAAACAGAGAAATCTTCAGTGAGCTTAAACAAAAAAGGAAGCTTACAAGAAATGGAAACTTGGACAGATGACTAGGGAGGAGTCTAAAAATATTGCTCAAGCCTGCAGGTGTGTAATCAGGAAGGCCAAAGCATGACTGGAGTTGTGAAGGGATGTGTAGGGTAACAAGAAATTTTCTATAGGTAGGAAAAAGGAGAAGGTCAGGGAAAGTGTGGGAGCCTTCATGAATGAGGGAAGCAACCAAGTGAGAGATGGTGTGGAAAAAGCTGAAGTACTCCATGCTTTTTTTGCCTCGGTCGTCCCAGACAAGATCAGCTCCCAAACTGCTGTCCTGGACAGCACAGTGTGGGGAGGAGGTGAGCAGCCCTCAGTGGTAAAAGAACAGGTTAAGGATTATTTAGAAAAGCTGGCCGTGCACAAGTCCATGAGTCCAGATCTAAGCGTCCGAGGATGCTGAGGGAATTGGCTGAGTGATTGCAGAGCCACTGGCCATTATCTTTGAAAAGTTACACCTTTCGGGGGAGGTCCTGGATGACTGGAGAAAGGCAAATATAGTGCCCATCTTTAAAAAGGGGAAGAAGGAGAACCTGGGGAACTCCAGACCGGTCATAGATTGGATGAATGCACTATAAGGTGGATAGAAAGCTGGCTAGATGTTACGGGTACTGATCAATGTCTGGATGTCTAGCTGGCAACTAGTATCAAGCAGAGTGCCTCAGGGATCAGTCTTGGGACCGGTTTTGTTCAACGTCTTTATGAATGATCTGGATGATGGGAGGATTGCACGCTCAGCAGGTTTGCAAATGACACTAAGCTGGGGGAGAGGTAGATATGCTGGAGGGTAGGGATAGGGTTGAGAGTGACCAAGACAAATTGGAGGATTGGGACCAAAGAAATCTGACGAGGTTCAACAAGGACAAGTGCAGACTTCTGCACTTAGGACAGAAAAATCCCATGTACCACAAGAGGCTGGGGACCGACTGGCTAAGCAGCAGTTCTGCAGAAAACGACCTGGGGATAACAGTGGACGAGAAGCTGGATATGAGCCAACAGTGTGTCCTTGTTGCCAAAAAGGCTAAGTGCCTACTGGGCTGCATTAATAGGAGCATTGCCAGCAGATCGAGGGAAGTGATCATTCCCCTCTATTCCGCACTGGTGAGGCCACATCTGCAGTATTGTGTGATGTTTAGGGGCCCCCCCCCATATAAATTATGTGGAGAAATTGGAATTGAAAAGTCCAGCAAAGAGCAACAAAAATGCTGAGGGTGCTGGGGCACATGACTCATAAGGTGAGGAGGAGGGAATTGGTCTTGTTTAGTCTGCAGAAGAGAAGAGTGAGGGGGGATTTGATAGCAGCCTTCATCTACCTGAAGGGGGGTTTTCTTTCGGGTACCACTTTTAGCTGTCTTGCTGGTCACGGGCTCACAGCTGTATTGTCAAAGAGACTCTTGTTAAAGAGAGGGAAAAGGAGAAAGGTAAAGACAACTGCACAGTACTTCACTTTGGAAAAAAATTGAATGCACATGAGATGCTGTCTGGAGAGACTCATGACCATTCGTGGTGTCCTCAGGGCAGAGTGTCAAAAAGCAGGGCGGAGACGCTAGCTAATGGTATGTTCTATAATTAGATTTCACCAACCCAGTACCAAGTGTGAACTCCCAAAGTACTACGGTAGTTTTATAATGGAGTTACAGACAGTCCCCTTAGAGACTCCAATCTATCGTGGCTGCCAGGCAAGCTGGCCTGTGTGATAAATGGTGGTGACTTCCAGGAAAAATCACAAAATACTCACGTTACAACCAGTCCCACGCTCACCCTGGTCGATTTGCATCCCAGGTCTCCCACCAAAGACAACACTGAGAGTCAATTCTACAGTCAATTCTAACTCAGGTTTATTAGCTAAGAAAAAGGAAGGGGAGTTATTGAGATGTTATAGCAGATAAAAATATATGTACAGGTTAGTCACAGTCTATAATTGCTAAAGGTAGCGGAGATATGGGAAACTGGCAGTTTCCCAAAAGTCTTTTAGGGCTACCCAGAGTAACTCTACTTCTCATTCGGTTATTCTGCCTGTCAGAATCCAACCTGTCCAGAGATGAAGCATTTTTCCTTGTGTCCATACTTATAGTTTCTTTTCACAGAAAAGAAGCTGACAGAGTCACAACCTTTGTGGGCTCTTTCTCTGATGTCAGGGAGAGAAGAATGCATGTCAGGTCTTTGATGAAAACACTCAACGGCCACTTGCCTTCAAATGCAGAAGAATTCACACCTTCCTCTTTAATTTCTTCATTTGCATGACACAAGGCTTCTTTCTCATTGGATGGGTTATGTAGTTACAGGGGTATACACAATGTAAATGTTTGCTATTACATTCTAACTGGGTACAGATAGGTGAAATCAATGCATGCACCATCCCATTAGTTGTCAGGACATTTCAACACCAAATAGATTCTTATCCATTCAACCATCAGTTTCCTTTATTCTTGCAAAGAAGTGAATTGGCCTGGCTTCCAGCTGAGAGTTTGTCAGTTCTCAGCTGGCACTTCGCTTACCAGAGTTGGCACTTGGCTTACCAGTGTCACAGCAGAACTGAAAGCGAAGCTTGAGTTTACCGGAGTCTCAGGTAAAGTCTCTGATCACTAAATCTAGACAGTCTGCCGAGTCAAAAGCAACATCTTCCCTCCACTTTCCTGCAGGAATCTTCAGTTGGAATCTGTGCAGACTCTTCCTCCTCCTCTGCTGAAATCATGCTTAGCCAGTCAGAGAATTGGTTAACCAACCACCCCGTGAAGTATATCAATTTTCAAAACCCAACTCTCTTACTGAGAAGAGCAACACGTAAATGACTCTTCCCCACGATCATGTTACCAGAAAAGTTGGTGACTCACACTCGTTGAGACAATGGACTTAAAACAGTTTGGCTAAAATCCAAAAAATTCAAAGTGCACCATTAAAAGAAAAGAAATTAATCTTCCCTCCCGATTTCCCCTGTAATTAACATTCCCAGGCTTCCCTGCTGGAGGGTTGTAACAAAATCACTCACCTGCGAGAAAATACTTCAGCGTTCGGGCAAACAGGCTGCTTCCTGCTTCTGTGGCCTAGCTTCTCCCAGCCCGCACAGAGCCCAGGGCCTGGTGCAAAGCAGCTGCCCTCACCCCTTCCCTCATGGAGTCTGACCCAGCAACAGGGAACCGATTGGTGCAGACCCAAAACTACCACACCCAATTCCAGAAGCTTCTGGATGGGGAGTGCTAAATCTGCCAAGCAACAATGATATTAGGAAAAAAGGAACTCTAAGGTTAAATAAGCTCTGGAATACATTTACCAGTGGCTCCAGCTTTATTTGCCATTTTTACAGATTAGTTTTTCTCACAGAAATCTTGACAGACTGTGGTGCAAATTCCATGTCTGTAGTTTTTCAAAAGGCAATGGAATAATGTGGTGCAAAGCGTATAAAGGCTGCTCCCTATAACCCAGAAACAAATGGGTTTGCACAAAGTTTTGAAGGAACTTTTAAAAGCTATGCTAAGAACGTACGTCACCTGGCACGAGACTGATTGGGACACTTTACTTCATTATTTGCTCAATGCGGACAGAAGTGTTCCCCAAGATTCGACTGGCTTTTGCCCTCTTTGATCTCCTGTATGGGAAGCAGGCTAGGGGAGCCTTGGATTTGATTGGAGGCTCTGGGGAGGTCTGTGCTGAGGAAAGAGGGCAGGCATCTAAGAGAGTACGTCACTCATTTTAAGGAGAATTTACAGGTAATGAGGAACTGTGTGCGACAGACCTTTGGAAAAAGTCAGGGAACTCAGCACGTTTGGTGTGATGGGCGTACTGGAGAAAGGTCGATTGAGACTGCTGATTTGGCGTTAGTGCTGACCCCAGTGAGGGAAAACAAAAGGCAGGGTTATAGGAAGGACCATTTGAGGGGATTGAAGGGGTGAATGCCGTCACACATGACGTAAGGAAGCCCAGCAGCAGAGGAACAGTCCAAAGCATGCATCTGAATAGATTAAAACTTCCTCTGAAAGGGAGAGGGCAGTCAATTGAACTTGTGCTGGTGAAGAAACCTTGGATTTGGTCAGGGAGAGCAGGGCAGAGAATCCCCTAGAAAGCACGGAGTTCAGGGTGGGTTGAAATGCACCCCCAAAGCAGGAAACTCTGGCCATTTCAAAGCACCACAAAGAGGTATTTTCCTCACCAGGTTGAACTGCCAAGATTGCACCCTCCATGCAAAGCTACAGAGGAAAAGGATACCAGAGGGATGCCCTGGAGCACAGCGCTGCAGGAATATGACATGGAAATTGTCCATATTAAAGGCAAAGAGAATGTGGTGGCAGATGCAGTGTCTGGGCAGGAGGGTTCCAAGCTGACGCATACGGATTAGCCAGTGGAAGAGTCCACAGAGTCAGGGTAAGGGGTGAGGTGCGAGCCAGGACCCGCAGGAGGCACAGGTAAGGCAAGGGGGAACTCCACCCCAGTACAGGAAACCCAACAGAACGCAGTAAACTACTTCAAAGTCTGAATTCTCCTATCGCTCCCGGGCTTTTAAAACTCACCTCTGGAGAAGTGCCTGATGCTACTAGCTCTACAGGGATGAATTGTGTCCAGGACAATGGCTAAAGAAGGAGGGAGGAACAAGGAGAACCAGAAGACGGATATTATGATGCATCAGAGTTTTTAATGCGAGTGACATTTGCAATATACAGGTACAGGAAAAATACGAGAGCAGAAAGAACGTATTTTCAGTTTTTCAAGAAAGGATGTGACCGATCACCCACCTCAATGGGACGTTCTTCACACAAGATGTGCTTTTTTGTTGTTGGTGCTGCAGAGGTGGACAAACAATTCCCCTTTGCAACCATTTTAAGTGACTTTTATTCCGTCAGTCGGTGGGAAGTGAGACAATGCAATACAGAAGCAGAGGACTACGCAACTTCTCAATTAAATGTCTGCCGCAGAGAAGGTCAAAGCAAGAAGCTAAAGATACGTATTGATGGAATGGATAGAACAGACGGGGTCTAATTCTCCTTCACAGGAAGGTCTCTTTTTCCCAGGCTCAAGGGACTTAAAATGATAATAAATATAACTGATGCCTCTCTTAAGGCCCCTATTTCCTTTAAACTACGGAATAAGTGTAAACAGCCTGTGTGTTATTCAGAATGAGTCCACATGTGAAAGCGAGAATCAGCACTTGTCTGGCAAAGCCTTGGCAGAAAGAGTCGTTAAGCGTAACATTAGAAATGCAGCAGGGCTATCAGACCACGGTGCTGAGCACACACAGCTCCCACTGAGCTCAACTGGAGCCAAGTTTGCACAGCACTTCTGAAAGCCATGCCCAAAAGGTCAGGGGTGAATCTGTTTCTTGCTGTTCAATTCCTGGTTCTTCCTTCATCCATGGATCTTCCGGCTGCGTTTAACATGGCCCACAGCTTCCACTGAGGTACCTATGCCGAGATACCCCAGAACCACATATTCCCCTGGAACCATAACCACCAAAGGAACTGCCGAATCCCCCATAACCACCGTATCCCCCTAAACCAGACAATCCTCCGTACTGGCCTCCAGAGCCGTACAATCCCCCCAAACCGAATGAGCCCCCGAAACCGGCTCCGACCACAGGTGCTCCTATGGCTCCCACTCCAGTGTGCTGAGGGAAAGTGCTGAGAATTGGTCCCGGGAGGGTCACGACAACCGGTGAGGGTCTGATCAGCACTTCGGAGTCAGGGCACTGACGAACGCACGGCACGTTGTAGCTGCCACTGACTGGACTGGGCCGGGCCACCCCGCATTCTGGATTGCACAGGCTGGAGAAACTCATCTTTCAGGGATGGAGGTAAACCTGAAAGACACACCAGGGAAAAGAGTAAAGAGAAGGTACAAGGGCTGGTGGAAGAAAGGCTTTGAAGCTCTTGTGGCCCATGAGAGAAAGGAAGAGTGGACTAAGTCCTTGTCTTCATGGCTATGTATTTCTTCCTAGATCCTCTTTCTACACCTCTTGTTCACTCTCATGAAACTTCCCTCCCAGTTGGCCCCTTCAACCCCTCTCAATGGCTTTGTCTGAAAAACACTGACTAGAAGAAGTGTCACGATTTCTGTGCTGGACCCCTGGGATTCTGTGTCCATTTTAGACATTACTCAAAGAGAACAGGACTGGGACCATGGTAATCACTTCCTGTCGTTTGAGGATTTAACCTCTGCATGAAAACCACTTGATTCTAGTATCACAGTGTAGTTCTTTGATTTTCCAAAACTTGTGAGTCAACAATACTTCCTGATGAATAAAGAGAAAACTTTACTTTTCTCCAAACAGATCACGAAGGACAAGCTCCTCAGCTAGGGTTCAGGTCCACTAACTTTCATGGAGCAACACTAAATTACATCATCTGAGGAGAAGCACCTTCAATGTGTATTTCTCCTGAGAAGAACACAAGAATTGCTCAACTGAGTCTCACCACTTGTCAGCTTAATTCATTCTCCTGTCTCCAAGAGAGAGGAGTA
Organism: Eretmochelys imbricata; assembly: GCF_965152235.1. NCBI lineage: Eukaryota > Metazoa > Chordata > Testudines > Cheloniidae > Eretmochelys > Eretmochelys imbricata. The sequence goes on from NC_135572.1 coordinate 357,582,061, forward strand.
ACAGCTGCTTGAGAAGAAAGTAAAAGACCACTGAATTGGTCCTTTCTGGACTAATCTGGGAAAGTTGCTTCCTAATATGGCTAAGTGAAAATGGCTAAATGTCTTTCTAAAGTTACATCTCTAGAGTTCAAAATCAATTGAGTTGAATTGGACTTACCCAGTTCACCGAGGAGATGAAGTCCACAGAAGATTTTAGAAAATCCCTGAGTGGTGAGCTCTTTTATACAGTTCCTAGGACTGCCTGCAGGATCTGCGATGCTATTTGTGGAGGCGGTCCTAATTAGTTACCAAACAAACTTTATTCCCTTGTAAAATCCTCCTTTGGATGCAGCTCTTTTCCCCCGGGATTGTGATTATTAGGTTATTCTGAGCCTCAGAGGGCATGACATGCACGTTGCACTCTTCATCTTTCTTTCATCTTCAAATGGTACGGGCCAACTGCGTTCCTCATGCCATTCCATTGAATTCATTGGTGCTACAATGGGAATGAATGTCTGGGTGACTCTGAGTGGCATCTGTAGCACAAGAGGCAGGTTTCAGAGGGGTAGCCGTGTTAGTCTGCATCAGCAAAACAAGGAGGAGTCCTTGTGGCACCTTAGAGACTAATTTGTCTCTAAGGCGTAGTCTGTATGTTGCCACAAGTAGCACAAGTGGGTTTCATGAAAAGAATCCAGTTCGTTCCTTTCAATTCATACTGGTCGTGGTTAGGGACATCGGGCAGTTAATTCTCACCCTGTCAGAAAGGAGGGAGCCATTTTCCTGCATTCTCACCAGCCGCATTCCCAATGAGTCAGACCCAATTCCCTTCAAAATTCATGGGAAACATTCCATTGCCTCCAGCGTGTTTCTTGTCAGGACCTTATGGCTGAAATTCACCCTTTGGCTGGGGGATTGTACGATGCCAATGAACAACTGTAGTCCAACAGAACGCCATGAGAGCTTGGCCTCTATTTTGTTTTTAGTGACTGTGTTACTCAGTGCAGAGGTGTCTAATCCCAACAACCATTTATTAATATTCTAAGACTAGAACCCTTTGCGTGTGTGAAACACCAGCGAGTGTTTGTCAGGGGCTTTGAACTCTGGAGTCCTGAGGTCGCTGAAGAACTTCCAGTCTTCACACCCTGATTCTCTCTGTTTGATCGGCCTAGAAACAGAGACGTTGAGAAGAAGGTCACCCGGGATTGGTTGCAGGAACAGAAATACAACCCTACTACAGGCAGGGTGGTACCTAGGGTGGGGCGAAGGGGTCAGCCGCCGAGGGCATAGAGCTACTGGGGTGCAGAAATGGGGCAAGTGTGTTGTCTCCCCACCACAGCATCGGACCCAACAGCCTCCAGATGGAGCCAGGGGGCAAATGATTAAAATGGTTAAGGGGGGCAAATTGAAGGGGAGGGGCAGGGTCTGAGCTGGGGGCGGTAACTGACTTCATGGGGGCAGGGGGATCACACATCTGGCGGCAGGGGCAGAAGGGGGGAGCCAGGGTTGAGCTCAGGGGTGAGGGGCTGCTAGAGGGTGGCCGAGAGCAAAGCCCGAAACAGGGAGTGTTTTAGTCAGCACTCAGCAGGGGTAAAACACACCCGGCTCCCTCCTTTAGCTGTGTGGTCCTGTGACTGCGACCTGCCCTTCCTTCTTCCTGCCTCAGCCTGATTCAATCCTTGTTCCAGAGAACAGGGTAAGGAGCCTCCCTGCGACTCACTGCGATCACGCTCCATTACCTGGCCAGCAAGGTGCACTCACACGCCAGGGAGCCGACACCGGAAGCACGGCCTGGCCCACGATGCTGGGCACACCCGGGCTTCTCTTTTCAAAGGTCTCTAATTTTGGGCTCGGGACAATTTTCACTTGTGCCAAGTCAGCTAAAATACAGGCCATTGACTGTCCAGGTGAAGAGACCAGTGGGTGCAGAGCTGCATTGGGGCTGCTGGTGGGGTATCCACTGGCAAAGATGCATGTCCATTGTGACCTGTGCTTGTCGCATTCAGGGCTGTGACCCAGCCAGTCTGTTCCTCACACGCTTCTCTGTGTCCATCTCGCCCCCATGACCAGGGCATTGACACACACTGAAGCACAGCACGATCCCATTTCACAATCACCCCAGCCAGGTACCTTCTTCTGTCTCCACACTTTGGTGTGAGGGGCCTGGCCTCTCCAGAATCATAGAGTCTTCGAATTATAGAAGATTAGGGTTGGAAGAGAGCTCAGGAGGTCATCTAGTCCAACCCCCTGCTCAAAGCAGGACCAACACTAAATAAATTATCCCCCCTCACTCAGCCTCTCCTCAAGAGTCCTGTGCCCCAGCTCCATCCTCATTTTCGCTGCGCTCCGCTGGACCCTCTCCAATGTGTCCACATCCCTTCTGTAGGGGGGGCCCAAAACTGGACGCAGTTCTCCAGAGGTGGCCTCACCAGTGCTGAATAGGGGGAATAATCACTTCCCTCAATCTGCTGCCAATGGTCCCACTAATGCCACACAATAGGCCCTTAGCCTTCTTGGCAACAAGGGCACACTGCTGACTCATATCCAGTTTCTCATCCACTGTAATCCCCAGGTCCTTTTCTACATAACTGGTGCTTAGGCAGTCGGACCACAGCCTCTGGCGGTGGATGGGAGTCTTCCGTCCTAAGTGCAGGACTCTGCACTTGTCCTTGTTGAACCTCCTCAGAATTCTTTTGACTCAATCCTCCAATTTGTCTCGGTCACTCTGGACCCTATCCCTACCTCCAGTGTCATATGCAAACTTGCTGAGGGTGCAATCCATTCTATCATCCAGATCATTAATAACATGTCGAAGAAAATGGGACCCAGGACCAACCCCTCAGGCAGTCCGCTTGAATCAGCTGCCAGTTAGACATCGAGCCGTTGATCACTACCTGTTGAGCCCGACAATCTAGCCAGCTTTCTATCCACCTTATAGTCCATTCATCCAATCCATACTCTTTTATCTTGCTGGGAAGAATACTGTGGGAGACCATATGAAAAGCTTTGCTAAAGTCAAGCTATATCACATTCACTGCTTTCCCCATATCCACAGAGCCAGTTATCTCATCACATAAGGCAACCAGGTTAGTCAGGCACGACTTCCCCCTGGTGAATCCATGCTTACTATTCCTGATCACCTTCATCTCCTCCAAGTACTTTAAAATGGTTTCCTTGGGGACCTGCTCCATGATTTTTCCAGGGACTGAGGTGAGGCTGACCAGTCTGTAGTTCCCCGGGTTCTCCTTCTTCCCTTTTTCCAATCTTCCAGGACCTCCCCCGGTCGCCACAAGTTTTGAAAGATAATGGCCAGTGGCTCTGCAATGACATCAGCCAACTCCCTCAGCACCCATGGATGCATTCGATCTGGACCCATGGACTTGTGCATGGCCAACTTTTCTAAATAGTCCTTAACCTCTTCTTCCACCACTGAGGGCTGCTCACCCTCATACTGTGTTCCCCAGGACAGCAGTGTGGGAGCTCACCTTGTCTGTGAAGACCGACCTTTGTTGATTGCTCATGACCCCTCCCTGAGTTTTACGAAAGTTAACCTTGAAAAATCTTAACTTTAATTATCGTTCGTCTAGATTATCCTAACGCAAATCATCTGGGAAAAAAATAACCCATAAGAGGCACAAATATGCTTGTTTAGCCAGAGCGCTAAAATGCCCAGTTCCAGCTCTGACCACAGGCTGAATTGTAAAGTTCCCTGTTACACTGTGTTACCAGACATGGCTAGTAACATGTCGTGTTACAAAATGTTTGCATCCTTGGATCTAAGCATCAATAACAAAGAGCTGGCTGGAAGAGTCCACAGAGTCAGAGTAAAGGGTGAGGTGCGAGCCAGGACCCAGAGGAGGCACAGAGTTGCTGGCGTTTTACAGGGATACCCTGGGTTGGACGCGTACAGGTTAAGTTTACAAAGGGTGGCATGGGAGGGCTCTGCCCAGAGCCCAGAGCCCGCTGGTCATCACAATCGTTGAAAAGCATTTGGACAGATTTTGTTTAATTCTCCTCAGGAATTACAAGTCTGTCAATTTCTCTCTTTTCCATGACTGTGGTACCATTGGAAATCTCAATATACTATTCAAGCATCAAAAACTTGCTTTAAGTCATAGCACCCGTTGGGCTGAAGTCACCAGGTGCACTGAGTGGAATCACATCTCTCTAACGGGTCGGAGTAACCCAATGGTAATGAATTCCTTCAGGTTTGTGAAACAAGGCACAGGGTAGCTGATTTCTCTAACATTGCCTTCTTTATACATGAGGATAATGATGGTCCAAAGGAATTACAAGTATGTATATTTCAAGCTTGTTCATGTGCGGAGTAGTAATACAAATCTCTACGTTGAATTGAAATGGTTAAAATTTTGGTACAAGAGAATTTAATTCTGCTCATGTGGAAATACCCACCACGGAGCCAACACCTTCAAAGAAAGGGAGTTAAAGTGCATGGCAAGACTCTAGATGGCTGATCGTTGTTCACACTGAGATGAGAAGATCTTTATCCCCAAACTTCCCCCCAAAAACATCAAAACAAAATAAAAAATATCCGGAATGAGCCTCTCCAAGAGTTACTCTCAGGTTTGTGATGTCTTTGGAAACCATGAATGGTAAGTATCCAGTAGAGTTCAAGAGATACAGGTTAGTGTTTGGCATGAGTAGTCCCAGCTATTGGGGTTCATTTCTGACTCTGCCAATCACACCCTGTCTGACCGTCACCTGAATGTGCCTCCGTTTCCCCCCATGGCAAACAGGTAGAATTGTAACATGCAGGGTGGATTGTTTGAAGCTTCCTCTGATCTAAGCATTTCAAAGCACTTCACGAAACACACCTCATGTTTTATATGGCCAAAGAGGTGTATTATTAGAATCGTAGTAACTTTTTACTAGGATTAGATGTTCTAATATTGAAGATTGGCTTCACTTTAAAAATGCATGTCGAGTCTCAGATGTCACTCAAGTGCTCAGTGTATGAGTCCTCACCTCTGAAATTGTGGCTCTTTGATTTTCATTCAATGAACCTTTGCATTTCCCTTTTCTATATATTTTCAAGTTGACGGGTAGATGCTGAACCAGTGTAAAGGAGGACAGTTCCATCAACTTGAGATTGAAGGAAGGCACTTTAGCCAACCTGGGTTAGAGAAAACCTTTCTGCACCTCCACCCACAGCTGCTGCTATCTAATATACAGTGTAATCAATGGGAACCATCCGCCATTGCAGCTCCATCCAATGAGCAGTCAAGAGAACTGGGTCTTGTGAGAGACTTCAGCTAATAAAGAAAAGGAAAAAGCACAAGACAGACAGAGTTAAAGAGAACTTCTTTCATGGCCAGATTGCTGTGGGATTAATTGCAAGTCTGATCAACCTAGGGCATTCTGCAAGCCCCTTCCCCGACAAAGATTTTTTGGCCAGAATTAGAATGATTTTAAAGGGCAAAATTTACCCTAACTAGGATTTCTTCTAACCTAAACAGCATTAAATGACTTCCCTCAGTTGTAGGGCACAGAACATCATTGAAGTCTATGGAACTGGACTGATGTACACTAGTTCAGCATCCTTAACAAAGCAATGTTTGTTAATGAAAGGGAAATGCAAAGCTTTTTTGAATGAAAAACCGAAAAACCAAACAGCCCCAAATTCGGAAGTGAGGAATCATGAACAGTTGACTGGAACTTTACATGCATTTGTAAAGTTCATCTCATCCATCATTTCTCAAATGCGGCCACCAAGGGAGTTTTTTGCAGCCCTGACAACCTCCAAAGCATGGGCAGGGATTGGGGGCGGGGAAAGCAGCAGTCCCTCCCTGCAGTGTCCAGCTGTTGTTGCTTGGTAAGGAGTTTCCCTTCACCCTTTCCCTGGTTCCTATCACGCAGACGGAGAGCAGAAGACCAGAAGTCTGAAGTGCAGGCAATATGATGTTGATTGGGATTAATTCAAGGAAGCATATCCACAGCTCTGGGTGGGAGAAGAGCCTTTTCTCAAAGTGTCCCAGTCCCTTATAGGCATCATTATACCTGTAGTGCATGCCCTTGGTCCCACCTCTTACAATTTACGGTAAGTGTTGGGTCTGGGGGATTTGCTAGCCCATTTTTTGAATCCCAGGGGAGGGGTAAGGAGTGAGGTTGTGCTTTGGTCACGGACAGGCATTTCTTTGGCCTTTTAGTGTTTCCTATGCCCATTCCCCTCCAGACTGGCTGCTTGAGCTTCTCTTAGGAAAGGAGTTTGAAGCAGGACTGTCCTTCAAGTGTACACTAGTATAATACACTCCCACCATACCCAGCTACACTTCAGCTGTATCTCTTCCCCCCGTCCACCCGCCTCCATCTATTTGTGAACACAGTGTCTTTCTTCTTTGTTGACACTTATTGGTAAGAATATAAAAATATGAAAAATGCAAAATTCAAATTCTATCTCAGGCATATATATAAGCCAGAATACTACATTATCATCAGGAACACACGAACAGTCCTGAGTAGCTGTTGCCAAGGGCAGTGAGATGTACCACCCTGGTGTTTGCACTGAGCCTCCAGCACTGATCTGCACCACGCACCAGGCAGCCTCCTCAGGGGCTCTGGGCAGTGCCTCTGGATCCATGTGGGCCAGTGTGCACGGCACCAGAGGCAGCTCTTGTCCGTGGAGGTGGTTCTGACATTTGCTTCGTGGATGTTCTCCTGGTCATCTGCCCTGCTGGCCCCTGGCTGCGGAACGGGGAGCCTGGGACTCTGCAGGTGATCAGTTGGTTCCTGGGGCGGGCTCTCGCTGAAGAGCTGGAGGAGGAAGGGACAGAGAGACAGTTTTGTTGGAGCAGCCATCAGGAAGAGTGCTGGTGCAAGGGTTGGAGGAACCAAGTAGGGGCCGAGCTCTTCTCAACGTGCTGCTCACAAACCGGGAAGAATTAGTGGGGGAAGCAAAAGTGGATGGGAACCCGGGAGGCAGTGACCATGAGATGGTAGAGTTCAGGATCCTGAAACAAGGAAGAAAGGAGAGCAGCAGAATACGGACCCTGAACTTCAGAAAAACAGACTTTGACTCCCTCAGGGAACTGATGGGCAGGATGCCCTGGGAGAATAACATGAGGGGGAAAGGAGTCCAGGAGAGCTGGCTGTATTTTCAAGACTCCTTAGTGAGGTTACAGGGACAAAGCATCCTGATGTGTAGAAAGAAGAGTAAATATGGCAGGCGACCAGCTTGGCTTCACAGTGAAATCCTTGCTGATCTTAAACACAAAAAAGCAGCTAATAAGTAGTGGAAGATTGGACAAATGACCAGGGAAGAGTGTAAGAATATTGCTCAGGCATGCAGGAGTGAAATCAGGAAGGCCAAATCACACCGGGAGTTGCAGCTAGCAAGAAATGTTAAGAGTAACAAGAAGGGTTTCTTCAGGTATGTTAGCAACAAGAAGAAAGTCAAGGAAAGTGTGGGCCCCTTACTGAATGAGGGAGGCAACCTAGTGCGAGAGGATGTGGAAAAAGCTAATGTACTCAGTGGTTTTTTTGCCTCTGTCTTCACGAACAAGGTCAGCTCCCAGACTACTGCACTGGGCAGCACAGCATGGGGAGGAGGAGACCAGCCCTCTGTGGAGAAAGAAGTGGTTCGGGACTATTTAGAAAAGCTGGACAAGCAGAAGCTGAAGGGGAGCTGATGCGCTGCATCCACGAGTGCTAAAGGAGTTGGCAGATGTGATTGCAGAGCCGTTGGCCATTATCTTTGAAAACTCATGGCGATTGGGGAAGGTCCCGGATGACTGGAAAAAAGCTAATGTAGTGCCCATCTTTAAAAAAGGGAAGAAGGAGGATCCGGGCAACTACACACTGGTCAGCCTCACCTCAGTCCCTGGAAAAATCATGGAGCAGGTTCTCAAGGAAACCATTTTAAAGTACTTGGAGGAGAGGAAGGTGATCAGGAACAGTAAACACGGATTCACCAGGGGCAAGTCGTGCCTGACTAACCTGGTTGCCTTATGTGATGAGATAACTGGCTCTGTGGATATGGGGAAAGCAGTGAATGTGATATAGCTTGACTTTAGCAAAGCTTTTCATATGGTCTCCCACAGTATTCTTGCCAGCAAGTTAAGAAAGTATGGATTGGATGAATGGACGATAAGGTGGATAGAAAGCTGCCTAGATTGTGGGGCTCAAGAGGTAGTGATCAATGGCTTGATGTCTAATTGGCAGCTGGTTGAAGCGGAGTGCCTCAGGGTTAAGTCCTGGGTCCCATTTTCTTCGACATGTTATTAATGATCTGGAAGATAGGATGGATTGCACCCTCAGCAAGTTCGCCTATGACACTGGAGGTAGGGATAGGGTCCAGAGTGACCGAGACAAATTGGAGGATTGAGTCAAAAGAATTCTGATGAGGTTCAACAAGGACAAGTGCAGAGTCCTGCACTTAGGACAGAAGAATCCCATCCACCGCCAGAGGCCGTGGTCCGACTGGCTAAGGGGGGATTTGATAGCAGCCTTCAACTACCTGAAGGGGGGTTCCAAAGAGGATGGAAAGAGGCCCGTCTTCACAGAGGCCCATGTTTGAAAGTTTAATATTTGACTACAGTTGTTCATTGGCATCATAGAATCCCGCAGCCAAAGGGTGAATTTCAGATCTAAGGTCCTGACAAGAAACACGCTGGAGGCAATGGAAAGTTTCCCATGAATTTCGAAGGGAATTGGGTCTGACCCATTGGGAATGCAGGTGGTGAGAATGCAGAAAACGGCTCCCTCCTTTCTGACAGGGTGAGAATGAACAGCCCGATGTCCCTAACCACGACCAGCATGGATTGAAAGGAACAAACTGGATTCCTTTCTTGACACCCACTTGTGCTACTTGTGGCAACTTAGAGATGACACCTTAGAGACAAATTAGTCTCTAAGGTGCCACAAGGACTCCTCGTTGTTTTCCTGATGCAGACTAACCACTCTGAAATCTCCACTTGGGATACAGATGCCGCTCAGAGTCACCTTGACATTTATTCTCGTTGTTGCACCATTGAAGTCAATGGAATGGCACGAGGAACACAGTTGACCCGTACCATTTGAAGATGAAGAGTGCAATCTGCATGTCACGCCCTCTCAGGCTCAGAATAACCTAATAATCACAATCCCAGAGGAAAACAGCTGCATCCAAAGGAGGATTTTACAAGGCAATAAAGTTTGTTTGGTAACTAATTAGAACTGCCTCTACAAATAGCATCTCAGATTCTCCAGGCAGTCCTAGGAACCATATAAAAGCGCTCACCACTCAGGGATTTTCTAAAATCTTCTGTGGACTTCATCTCCTTGGTGAACTGGGTAAGTCCAATTCAACTCAATCGATTTGAACTCTAGAGATGTAACTTTAGAAAGTCATTTAGCCATTTTTCACTTTGGTGGATTTGGAAGAAACTTTCCCAGGTTAGTATTGAAAGGACCAATTCAGTGGTCTTTTACTTTCTTCTCAAGCAGCTGTTACTCCTCTCTCTAGGAGACAGGAGAATGGATTAAGCTGACAAGTGGTGAGATCCAGTGTAGCAAGTCTTGTGTTCTTCTCAGGAGAAATTCCCATTGAAGGTGCTTCTCCTCAGATGATGTAATTTAGTGTCGCTCAGTGAAAGTCAGTGGACCTGGACCCCAGCTGAGGAGCTTGTCCTTTGCGATTTGTTTGGAGAAAACTAAAGTTTTCTCTTTATACATCAGGAAGTATTCTGGCACCTTAGAGACTAACCAATTGATTTGAGCATAAGCTTTCGTGAGCTACATCCGATGAAGTGAGCTGTAGCTTACGAAAGCTTATGCTCAAATCAATTTATCAGTCTCTAAGGTACCACAAGTACTCCTTTTCTTTTTACTGTGGTACCAGAATCCAGTGGTTTGCATGCAGAGGTTAAATCCTCAAATGACAGGAAGTTATTACCGTGATCCCAGCCCTGTTCTCTCTGAGTAATGTCTAAAATGGACACACAATCCCAGGGTTGAAGGGGCCAGTTGGGAGGCAAGTTTCATGAGAGTGGACAAGAGGTGTAGAAAGAGGATATAGGAAGAAATACATGGCCATAAGGACAGGGACTTAATCCACTCTTCCTTTCTGCCTTGGGCCACAAGAGTTTTGAAGTCTTTCTTCCACCAGCCCTTGTACCTTCTCTTTATTCTAGTCCCTGGTGTGTGTTTCAGGTTTACCTCCATCCCTGAAAGATGACTTTCTCTGGCCTGTGCAATCCAGAATGCGGGGTGGCCCGGCACAGTCCAGTCAGTGGCAGCTACAACGTGCCGTGCGTTCGTCAGTGCCCTGACTCCGAAGTGCTGATCAGACCCTCACCGGTTGTCATGACCCTCCCGGGACCAATTCTCAGCACTTTCCCTCAGCACACTGGAGTGGGAGCCATAGGAGCACCTGTGGTCGGAGCCGGTTTCGGGGGCTCATTCGGTTTGGGGGGATTGTACGGCTCTGGAGGCCAGTACGGAGGATTGTCTGGTTTAGGGGGATACGGTGGTTATGGGGGATTCGGCGGTTCCCTGGGCGGTTATGGTTCCGGGGGAATATGTGGTTCCGGGATATCTCGCCATAGGTACCTCAGTGGAAGCTGTAGGCCATGTTAAACCCAGCAGGAAGATCCGTGGATGAAGGAAGAACCAGGAATTGAACAGCAAGAAACAGATTCACCCCTGACCTTTTGGGCATGGCTTTCAGAAGTGCTGTGCAAACTTGGCTCCAGTTGAGCTCAGTGGGAGCTTTGTGTGCTCAGCACCTTGGTCTGATAGCCATGCTGCATTTCTAATGTTACGCTTTATGACTCTTTCTGCCAAGGCTTTGCCAGCCAAGTGCTGATTCTCGCTTTCACCTGTGGACTCATTCTGAATAACACACAGGCTGTTTATACTAATTCCGCAGTTTAAACTAGTTTGTACGAATTCCGCAGTTTAAAATAGGGGCCTTAAGACAGGCATCAGTTACATTTATTATCATTTGAAGTCCCTTGAGCATGGGAAAAGTGACCTTGCTGTGAAGCACACTTAGACCCCGTCTGTTCTATCCTTTCCATCAATAAGTATCCTTAGATTGTCGCTTTGACCTTCTCTGCGGCAGACCTTTATTGAGAAGTTGAGCAGTCCTCTACTTCTGTATTGCATAGTCTCACTTCCCACCGACTGAGGGAATAAAAGTCACTGAAAATGGTTGCAAAGGGGACATGTTTGTCCACCTCTGCAGCTGCAACAACAAAAAAGCACATCTTGTGTGAAGAACGTCCCATTGAGGTGGGTGATCAGTCACAGCCTTTCTTGAAAATCTGAAAATACGTTCTTTCTGCTCTCGTATTTTTCCTGTACCTGTATATTGCAAATGTCACTCGCATTAAAAATGCTGATGCATCATAATATCCGTTTTCTGGTTCTCCTTGTTCCTCCCTCCTTCTTTAAACATTGCCCTGGACACAATTCATCCCTGAAGAGCCAGCAGCATCAGACACTTCTCAAGAGGTGACTTTTTGAAGCCCTGGAGCGAAAGGAGAATTCAGCCTTTGAAGTAGTTTACAGCATTCTGTTGGGTTTCCGTACTGGGGTGGAGTTCCCCCTTGCCTTACCTTTTTTAACAGAGTTATGTTAATGCAACCTCGTGAGAGGTGTAAATTCAACCAGCTCTCCTCCTTGACTTGACCAACTTTACACTCACTTTGCAATGCTGGAGATGAGCTGACAAGATTTAGGGCAATGGGGCAAAAATCGTTCAGCTTCACATTGAAATTTTGGATTTCATTGCACCAAGAAAACTCAGTTCAAGTCATCTTCTTCTGACTCTCTGCCCGCATGTGTTCATCTACTGGCCAACAGAAACCCCCACTCCTTGGTGAAATGACAGGACCAAAAGTTGATTTCACAAGGATTTTGCAAACACAGCTGACTGCCTCACTTCTGCCCACCTGAGTTCTGCCCTGATAGAAAAACGAAACTACACCAAAGTCATCTACAGGAGTCATGAAAGACAACGGAGGAAATAATTAAGGAATCAATTTCCAGACACCTAGAAGATAAGAAGCTGATAAGTAACAGCATGGATATATGAAAAACAAGATCTGTGAAAACAACCTAATGGATTTCTTTTAAGGATTGAAAAGCCTTGGGGATAGTGGGCAAGCAGTAGAAGTGGTCTGTTTTAATTTTTCGTAAGGCTTTTGTTACCCTCTTGCCGGACCTTCTCATAAACAAACTAGGAAAATACATCTTAGATGGGGCTAGGATAAAGTGGGTCCATAACTGGTTGAAGACCATTCCCAGAGAGTATTTAGCAGGGGTCCACACTCCAACTGGAAGGGCACATCAAGTTGCGTCCCACGGGGATCAGTTCTGGGTCCCATTCTGTTCAATATCTTCATCAATGATTTAGATCATAGCACGGAGAGTACACTTATAAAGTTTGCAGATGATACCTAGCTGGGAGGAGTCTCAAGGCTGTGGAGGATAGCAGTAGGCCCACCTCAACCCCCGAGGCTTCGGAGGACGTCCCTGGAGCATGCAACCCTGCTCCACTGGACACTCGCATATTTCACTGCTCAAGAAGGAACAGCCCAGCCCACCTTACCAGCTCCACCTGACATCAGGGCACTGCTTCACACACAGCCCTTAGGCATGTTTACAGTGAAAACAAGCAGAGTTAATTTAACAAAGAGAGTCAAATAGGAGCAATTAGGAATACTGGAAACCAATGGTTACATATCAGATAAAAGAAGTACTCACATTGTAAAACCTGGACGTATGTAACTCACACTCACCCAGGGTCCTTGCAGTGTTCTGCAGCCAGAACTCTCCTACAGACCGCCCAATTTCCTCAGCATGGCCCTCCCCAGAGCCTCCAATCAAATCCAAGGCTCCCCTAGCCTGCTTCCCATACGGGAGATCAAAGGGAGCAAAAGCCAGTAGATTCTTGGGGAATACTTCTGTCCGCACTGAGCAAATAATGAAGAAAAACGTCCCAATCAGTCTCATGCCAGAGGACATATGTTCTTATCATAGCTTTTAAAAGTTCCATTAAAGCTTTCTGCAAACCCATTTGTTTCTGGGTTATAGGGAGCAGCATTTATATGCTTTGCTCCACATCATTCCCGTGGCTTTTGAAAGACTACAGACATGGAATTTGTACTACAGTCTGTCAAGATTTCTGTGAGAAAAACTAATCTGTAAAAATGGCAAATAAAGCTGGAGCCACTGGAAAATGTATTCCAGAGCTTATTTAACCTGAGAGTTCCTTTTTTCCGAATATCATTGTTGCTAGGCAGATTTAGCACTCCCCATCCAGAAGCTTCTGGAATTGGGTGTGGTAGTTTTGAGTCTGCTCCATGTCAAGGTTCCTCCCCCACTCTGAACTCTAGGGTAGAGATGTGGAAATATAAAGGAAAGGGTAAACCCCTTCAAAATCCCTCCTGGCCAGAGGAAAAATCCTCTCACCTGTAAATGGTTAAGAAGCTAAAGGTAACCTCGCTGGCACCTGACCAAAATGACCAATGAGGAGACAAGATACTTTCAAAAGCTGGGAGGAGAGAGAGAAACAAAGGGTCTGTGTCTGTCGGTACGCTTCTTTTGCCGCGGATAGACCAGGAATGGAGTCTTAGAACTTTTAGTACGTAATCTAGCTAGGTATGCATTAGATTATGATTTCTTTAAATGGCTGAGAAAAGTACTGTGCTGAATAGAATGACTATTTCTGTCTGTGTGTCTTTTTTGTAACTTAAGGTTTTGCCTAGAGGGATTCTCTATGTTTTGAATCTAATTACCCTGTAAGGTATCTACCATCCTGATTTTACAGAGGTGATTCCTTTACTTCTATTAAAAGTCTTCTTGTAAGAAAACAGAATGCTTTTTCATTGTTCTCAGATCCAAGGGTTTGGGTCTGTGGTCACCTGTGCAAATTGGTGAGGATTTTTACCAAACCTTTCCCAGGAAGTGGGGTGCAAGGCTTGGGAGGATTGGGGGGGGGAAGACGTGTCCAAACTGCGTTTCCCAGTAAACCCAGTTAGAGTTTGGTGGTGGCAGTGGATATTCCAAGGACAAAGGATAAAATTAATTTGTACCTTGGGGAAGTTTTAACCTAAGCTGGTAAAAGTAAGCTTAGGAAGTTTTCATGCAGGTCCCCACATCTGTACCCTAGAGTTCAGAGTGGGGGAGGAACCTTGACATGAACCTGCATGAAAACCTCCTCAGCTTACTTTCACCAGCTTAGGTTAAAACTTCCCCAAGGTACAAATTAATTTTATGCTTTGCCCCTGGATCCACTGCCACCACCAAACTTTAACTGGGTTTACTGGGAAACGTAGTTTGGACACGTCTTTCCCCCCAAAATCCTCCCAAGCCTTGCACCCCACTTCCTGGGGAAAGTTTGGTAAAAATCCTCACCAATTTGCATAGGTGACCACAGACCCAAACCCTTGGATCTGAGAACAATGAAAAAGCATTCTGTTTTCTTACAAGAAGATTTTTAATAGAAGTAAAGGAATCACCTCTGTAAAATCAGGATGGTAGATACCTTACAGGGTAATTAGATTCAAAACAGAGAATCCCTCTCGGCAAAACCTTAAGTTACAAAAAAGACACACAGACAGGAATAGTCATTCTATTCAGCACAGTACTTTTCTCAGCCATTTAAAGAAATCATAATCTAATACATACCTAGCTAGATTACTTACTAAAAGTTCTAAGACTCCATTCCGGTTCTAGCCCCGGCAAAAGCAGCATACAGACAGACACAGACCCTTTGTTTCTCTCCCTCCTCCCAGCTTTTGAAAGTATCTTGTCCCCTCATTGGTCATTTTGGTCAGGTGCCAGCGAGGTTACCTTTAGCTTCTTAACCCTTTACAGGTGAGAGGATTTTTCTTCTGGCCAGGAGGGATTTTAAAGGGGTTTACCCTTCCCTTTATATTTATGACAGGTTCCCTGTTGCTGGGGTCAGAGTCCATGAGGGAAGTGGTGAGAGCAGCTGCTTTGTGCCAGTCCCTGGGCTCTGTGCAGACTGGGAGAAGCTGGGCCACAGAAGCAGGAAGCAGCCTGTTTGCCTGAACTCTGAAGTATTTTCTCGCAGGTGAGTGATATTGTTACAACCCTCCAGCAGGGAAGCCTGGGGAATGTTAATTACAGGGGAAATTGGGAGGGAAGACTAATTTCTTTTCTTTTAATGGTGCACGTTGTATTTTTTTGATTTTAGCCAAACTGTTTTAAGTACATTGTCTCAACGAGTGTGAGTCACCAACTTTTCCGGTAACGTAATCCTGGGGAAGAGTCATTTACGTGTTGCTCTTCTCAGTAAGAGAGTTGGGTTTTGAAAATCAATATACATCATGGGGTGGTTGGTTAACCAATTCTCTGACTGGCTAAGCGTGATTTAAGCAGAGGAGGAGGAAGAGTCTGCACAGATTCCAACTGAAGATTCCTGCAGGAAAGTGGAGGGAAGATGTTGCTTTTGACTCGGCAGACTGTCTAGATTTAGTGATCAGAGACTTTACCTGAGACTCCGGTAAACTCAAGCTTAGCTTTCAGTTCTGCTGTGACGCTGGTAAGCCAAGTGCCAACTCTGGTAAGCCAAGTGCCAGTTGAGAACTGACAAACTCTCAGCTGGAAGCCAGGCCAAATCACTTCTTTGCAAGAATAAAGGAAACTGATTGTTGAATGGATAGGAATCTATTTGGTGTTGAAATGTCCTGACAACTAATGGGATGGTGCATGCATTGATTTCACCTATCTGTACCCAGTTAGAATGTAATAGCAAACATTTACATTGTGTATACCCCTGTAACTACATAACCCATCCAATGAGAAAGAAGCCTTGTGTCATACAAATGAAGAAATTAAAGAGGAAGGTGTGAATTCTTCTGCATTTGAAGGCAAGTGGCCGTTGAGTGTTTTCATCAAAGACCTGACATGCATTCTTCTCTCTCTGCCATCAGAGAAAGAGCCCACATAGGTTGTGACTCTGTCAGCTTCTTTTCTGTGAAAAGAAACTATAAGTATGGACACAAGGAAAAATGCTTCATCTCTGGACAGGTTGGATTCTGACAGGCAGAATAACCGAATGAGAAGTAGAGTTACTCTGGGTAGCCCTAAAAGACTTTTGGGAAACTGCCAGTTTCCCATATCTCTGCTACCTTTAGCAATTATAGACTGTGACTAACCTGTACATATATTTTTATCTGCTTTAACATCTCAATAACTCCCCTTCCTTTTTCTTAGCTAATAAATTTGAGTTAGAATTGACTGTAGAATTGACTCTCAGTGTCGTCTTTGGTGGGAGACCTGGGATGCAAATTGACCAGGGTGAGCGTGGGACTGGTTGTAACGTGAGTATTTTGTGATTTTTCCTGGAAGTCACCACCATTTATCACACAGGCCAGCTTGCCTGGCAGCCACGATAGATTGGAGTCTCTAAGGGGACTGTCTGTAACTCCATTATAAAACTACCGTAGTACTTTGGGAGTTCACACTTGGTACTGGGTTGGTGAAATCTAATTATAGAACATACCACTAGCTAGCGTCTCCGCCCTGCTTTTTGACACTCTGCCCTGAGGACACCACGAATGGTCATGAGTCTCTCCAGACAGCATCTCATGTGCATTCAATTTTTTTCCAAAGTGAAGTACTGTGCAGTTGTCTTTACCTTTCTCCTTTTCCCTCTCTTTAATAAGAGTCTCTTTGACAATACAGCTGTGAGCCCATGACCAGCAAGACAGCTAAAAGTAGTACCCGAAAGAAAACTCTGGCTGGTATAAGTAATTGGTGTCTTAGCGATAGCGAAATCTGTATTAATGTAAACCATCCATGGACCCAGTTCTATTCGTATATTACCAGCAGAGGTATGTTTAGGCAGGGGTTCTCACAACAACATTTTCGGTCACCTCAGAGTGCAACCACTCATTCTTAGAATCACAGAATATCAGGGTTGGAAGGGACCTCAGGAGGTCCTCCAGTCCAACCCCCTGCTCAAAGCAGGATCAATCCCTAACTAAATCATCCCAGCCAGGGGTTTGTCAAGCCTGATCTTGCAAATTTCAAAGGAAGGGGATTCCACCACCTCCCTAGGTAACGCATTCCAGTGCTTCACCGCCCTCCTAGTGAAAAAGTTTTTCCTAATATCCAACCTAAACCTCCCCCACTGCAACTTGAGACCATTACTCCTTGTTCTGTCATCTGCTACCACTGAGAACAGTCGAGATCCATCCTCTTGGGAACCTCCCTTCAGGTAGTTGAAGGCTGCTATCAAATCCCCCCTCACTCTTCTCTTCTGCAGACTAAACAAGACCAATTCCCTCTGCCTCACCTTATCAGTCATGTGCCCCAGCCCCCTCAGCATTTTTGTTGCTCTTCGCTGGACTTTCCAATTCCAATTTCTCCACATAATTTATATAGGGGGGGGAGGCCCAAAACTGGACACAATACTGCAGATGTGGCCTCACCAGTGCGGAAGAGAGGGGAATGATCACTTCCCACAATCTGCTGGCAATGCTCCTACTAATGCAGCCCAGTAGGCACTTAGCTTTCTTGGCAACAAGGGCACACTGTTGCCTCATATCCAGCTTCTCATCCACTGTAATCCCCAGGTCATTTTCTGCAGAACTGCTGCTTAGCCAGTCAGTCCCCAGCCTCTTGTGGTGCATGGGATTCTTCTGTCCTAAGTGCAGAAGTCTGCACTTGTCCTTCTTGAACCTCATCAGATTTCTTTTGTCCCAATCCTCCAATTTGTCTTGGTCACTCTCAACCCTATCCCTACCCTCCAGCATATCTACCTCTCCCCCAGCTTAGTGTCATTTGCAAACCTGCTGAGGGTGCAATCCTCCCATCATCCAGATCATTCATAAAGATGTTGAACAAAACCGGTCCCAAGACTGTCCCTGAGGCACTCTGCTTGATACTAGTTGCCAGCTAGACATCCAGACATTGATCAGTACCCGTAACAATCTAGCCAGCTTTCTATCCACCTTATAGTCCATTCATCCAATCTATGACCGGTCTGGAGTTCCCCACGTTCTCCTTCTTCCCCTTTTTAAAGATGGGCACTATATTTGCCTTTCTCCAGTCATCCAGGACCTCCCCCGATCGCTGTGACTTTTCAAAGATAATGGCCAATGGCTCTGCAATCACATCCACCAACTCCCTCAGCATCCTCAGACGCTTAAATCTGGACCCGTGGACTTGTGCATGGCCACCTTTTCTAAATAATCCTTAACCTGTTCTTTTACCACTGAGGGCTGCTCACCTCCTCCCCACACTGTGCTGCCCAGGACAGCAGTTTGGGAGCTGACCTTGTCTGGGACGACCAAGGCAAAAAAAGCATGGAGTACTTCAGCTTTTTCCACATCATCTCTCACTTGGTTGCCTCCCTCATTCATGAAGGCTCCCACACTTTCCCTGACCTTCTCCTTTTTGACAGGTTTCAGAGTAACAGCCGTATTAGTCTGTATTCACAAAAAGAAAAGGAGTACTTGTGGCACCTTAGAGACTAACCAATTTATTTGAGCATGAGCTGTAGCTCACGAAAGCTCATGCTCAAATAAATTGGTTAGTCTCTAAGGTGCCACAAGTACTCCTTTTCTTCTCCTTTTTGTTACCTACAGAAACCATCTTGTTACCCTACACATCCCTTCACAACTCCAGTCGTGTTTTGCCCTTCCTGATTACACCCCTGGATGCTCTAGCAATATTTTTAGACTCCTCCCTACTCATCTGTCCAAGTTTCCATTTCTTGTAAGCTTCCTTTTTGTGTTTAAGCTCACTAAAGATTTCTCTGTTTAGCCAAGTTGGTCACCTGCCATATTTGCTAATCTTTCTGCTCTTCGGGGTGGTTTGTTCCTGCACCCTCAATAAGGCTTCTTTCAAATAAATGTCATCGGACCTGGGGGTTGGAAGGCACTGCAAGGCTCATCTGGTCGAACCCCCTGCCAAGATGCAGGACACCTCTTATCAGCTGTCACAACATAGCTTCCGCCATACTGCTATAATCCTTCACCTTGAAAGGGGCATAATTGCAATTGGCTTGGCAGGATTCAGCCGGAGAAATGATCAGGTAGAAGCCAACCAGAATATTGTACCAGGGAGCAAACAAAAATCCATACTCTTCTTAGAAACCTAAAATCACAATGCAAAAGGCAAACCCCAGAAATCTTACAACCTAGCCCCGCCAAATGCCTGTGTCCCTCATAAAAAGGCTAGAGAAAGGGTGGCTTCTGCTTATACAGAGTCAGATGCTCTGCTGGTAATTTCATTGCTCGATAAACCACCTCAGCAGTAAATTCATTCTTTGTTTACTCTTGAGTCCCGTTTGTTCTCTGATGTGTCATTGAGAGAGGTGGCTGCTATTCTAGCCAGAGTCTCACTGGGGGGCGACGGAAAACCAACCACCACTATTAGTTTTTTATAATCAGAAAAGCAATTTTATGTCTTTCTGAATATGCTTCATGCCATAAAGTCACTGCACTATCCATATTTCTATTATGACTATTCTGAGCCCATTGTTTTTTTCAGTACCTATGAATGAGTTTACTTAAAGGTTATACAGGAGGACACTATGGGGATGTTAGAGGTTTGGGTGAAAGTTAAGGTGGCACCTCAAAGAATCAGACAGTAGTTTTTATTGTCTATGTACTGTACCAATACACAAAAATAAATACATTATCAGTAAGGCTAAGATTATGTCCCAGAGACCACGGAATCTGTGACTTCCACAGACGTCTGTGACACTTTCCACTTCAGCCCAAAGGTGGCAGGGCCGGAGTTCTCAGCTGCCGTGGGTAGCAAGGGGACCTCGCAGCTCCCAGTTGTGGGACCGGGAACTTCTACCGTGGCCAGCAGGGGACCCTCCAGGAATCTACTGGCTTTTCCCCCTTTGATCTCCTGTATGGGAAGCAGGCTAGGGGAGCCTTGGATTTGATTGGAGGCTCTGGGGAGGGCCGTGCTGAGGAAAGAGGGTGGCCTGTAGGAAAGTCCGTCACCTGTTTTAAGGAGAATTTACAGGTAATAAGGAATGGAGAGTGACGGACCCTTGGAAAAAGGCAGGGAACTCAGCACGTTTGGTGTGATGTGTGTACTGGAGAAAGGTTGTTGGACACGGCTGATTTGGCGTTAGTGCTGACCCCAGTGAGGGAAAACAAAAGGAAGGATTATAGAAAGGACCGTTTGAGCGGATTGAAGGGGTGAATGCCATCACACATGACGTAAGGAAGCCCAGCAGCAGAGGAACAGTGCAGACTATGCGTCTGAATAGATGAAAACTTCCTCTGAAAGGGAGAGGGCAGTCAATTGAATTTGTTGTGCTGGTGAAGAAACCTTGGATTTGGTTAGGGAGAGCAGGGCAGAGAATCCCCTAGAAAGCACTGAGTTGAGGGCGGGTTAAAATCCACGCCGAAAGCAGGAAACGCTGGCCCTTTCAAAGCACCGCCAAGAGGTATTTTCCTCGCCAGGTTGAACTGCCAAGATTACACCCTCCATGCAAAGCTACAGGGGAAAAAAGGTACCAGAGGGATGCCCTGGAGCACAGCGCTGCAGGACTATGATATGGAAATTGTCCATATTAAAGGCAAAGAGAATGTGGTGGCAGATGCAGTGTCCGGGCAGGAGGGTTCCAAGCTGACGCATATGGATTAGCCAGTGGAAGAGTCCACAGAGTCAGAGTAAAGGGTGAGGTGCGAGCCAGGACCCAGAGGAGGCACAGAGTTGCCGGCGTTTTACAGGGATACCCTTGGTCGGACGCTTACAGGTTAAGTTTACAAAGGGTGGCATGGGAGGGCTCTGCCCAGAGCCCAGAGCCTGCTGGCCATCACAATCGTTGAAAAGCATTTGGACAGATTTTGTTTAATTGTCTGATAATTACACAGATAATGATGTATCTGTACTGGAAGACATGTGCTTAAGGTCTGGGAATTAAGGCAGGTCGTGCAATGGGATGAACTTGCTCCTGTCAGTCAGGAGGGAAGAGAACTGCCTCTGTCGCTCTCAAGCTGGTTTTGTGTGTATTGGGTACTGTCCGCTTCACAAAGGAGTCCTGTCCGTAGATGGAGCCGGTTGAGTTTACACCTCTCACTAGGTTGAGTTAACATTACTTTGTTAAAACAGGTAAGACAAGGGGTAACTCCACTCCAGTACGGAAACCCAACAGAATGCTGTAAACTACTTCAAAGGCTGAATTCTCCTATCGCTCCAGGGCTTCAAAAAGTCACCTCTGGAGAAGGGCCTGATGCTGCTAGCTCTTCAGGGATGAATTGTGTCTAGGGTATTGTTTAAAGAAGGAGGGAGGAACAAGGAGAACCAGAAGACGGATATTATGATGCATTAGCGTTTTTAATGCGAGTGACATTTGCAATACACAGGTACAGGAAAAATACGAGAGCAGAAAGAACGTAATTTCAGTTTTTCAAGAAAGGCTGCAACCGATCACCCACCTCAATGGGACGTTCTTCACACAAGATGTGCTTTTTTGTTCTTGCAGCTGCAGAGGTGGACAAACAAGTCCCCTTTCCAACCAATTTCAATTACTTTTATTCCCTCAGTCAGTGGGAAGTGAGACAATGCAATACAGAAGTAGAGGACTGCTCAACTTCTCAATTGTATGTCTGCCTCAGAGAAGGTCCAAGTGAGAGGCTAAAGATACGTACTGATGGAAAGGATAGAACAGACGGGGTCTAATTCTCCTTCACAGCAAGGTCTCTTTTTCCCTTGCTCAAGGGACTTCAAATGATCATAAATGTAACTGATGCCTCTCTTAAGGCCCCTATTTTCCTTAAACTGCGGAATTAGTGTAAACAGCCTGTGTGTTATTCAGAATGAGTCCACAGATGAAAGCGAGAATCAGCACTTGTCTGGCAAAGCCTTGGCAGAAAGAGTCATAAAGCGTAACATTAGAAATGCAGCAGGGCTATCAGACCATGGTGCTGAGCACACACAGCTCCCACTGAGCTCAACTGGAGCCAAGTTTGCACAGCATTCTGAAAGCCATGCCCAAAAGGTCAGGGGTGAATCTGTTTCTTGCTGTTCAATTCCTGGTTCTTCCTTCATCCACGGATCTTCCTGCTGGATTTAGCATGGCCCACAGCTTCCACTGAGGTACCTATGGCGAGATATCCCGGAACCACATATTCCCCCGGAACCATAACCACCCAGGGAACCGCCGAATCCCCCATAACCACCATATCCCCCTAAACCAGACAATCCTCCATAATGGCCTCCAGAGCCGTACAATCCCCCCAAACCGAATGAGCCCCCGAAACCGGCTCCGACCACAGGTGCTCCTATGGCTCCCACTCCAGTGTGCTGAGGGAAAGTGCTGAGAATTGGTCCCGGGAGGGTCACGACAACCGGTGAGGGTCTGATCAGCACTTCGGAGTCAGGGCACTGACGAACGCACGGCACGTTGTAGCTGCCACTGACTGGACTAGGCCGGGCCACCCCGCATTCTGGATTGCACAGGCTGGAGAAACTCATCTTTCAGGGATGGAGGTAAACCTGAAAGACACACCAGGGACTAGAGTAAAGAGAAGGTACAAGGGCTGGTGGAAGAAAGGCTTTGAAGCTCTCGTGGCCCATGAGAGAAAGGAAGAGTGGACTAAGTCCTTGTCTTCATGGCCATGTATTTCTTCCTATATCCTCTTTCTACACCTCTTGTTCACTCTCATGAAACTTCCCTCCCAATTGGCCCCTTCAACCCCTCTCAATGGCGTTGTCTGAAAAACACTGACTAGAAGAAGGCTCACGATTTCTATGCTGGGCCCCTGGGATTCTGTGTCCATTTTAGACATTACTCAAAGAGAACAGGGCTGGGATCACGGTAATCTCTTCCTGTCGTTTGAGGATTTAACTTCTGCATGCAAACCACTGAATTCTGGTACCACAGTAAAAAGAAAAGGAGTACTTCTGCTTCCTTAGAGACTGACAAATTGATTTGAGCATAAGCTTTCGTAAGCTACAGCTCACTTCATCGGATGTAGCTCACGAAAGCTTATGCTCAAATCAATTGGTTAGTCTCTAAGGTGCCACAAGTCCTCCGTTTCTTTTTGCGAATACAGACTAACACGGCTGCTACTCTGAAACCTGGTATCACAGTGTAGATCTCTGATTTCCCAAAGCTCGTGAGTCAACAATACTTGCTGATGAATAAAGAGAAAACTTTAGTTTTCTCCAAACAAATCACGAAGGACAAGCTCCTCAGCTGGGCTTTAGGTCCACTGACTTTCATGGAGCGACACTAAATTACATCATCTGAGGAGGAGCACTTTCAATGGGAATTTCTCCTGAGAAGAACTCAAGAATTGCTACACTGGATCTCACCACTTGTCAGATTAATCCATTCTCCTGTTTCCAAGAGAGAGGAGTAACAGCTGCTTGAGAAGAAAGTAAAAGACCACTGAATTGGTCCTTTCTGGACTAACCTGGGAAAGTTGCTTCCTAATCCACCAAAGTGAAAAATGGCAAAATGACTTTCTAATGTTACATCTCTAGAGTTCAAATCGATTGAGTTGAATTGGACTTACCCAGTTCAGTGAGGAGATGAAGTCCGCAGAAGATTTTAAAAAATCCCTGAATGGTGAGTGCTTTTATACAGTTCCTAGGACTGCCTGGAGGATCTGCGATGCCATTTGTGGAGGCAGTTCTAATTAGTTACCAAACAAACTTAATTGCCATGCAAAATCCTCCTTGGATGCAGCTGTTTGCCTCTGGGATTTTGATTATTAGGTTATTCTGAGCCTGAGAGGGCGTGACATGCACATTGCACTCTTCATCTTTCTTTCATCTTCAAATAGTACGGGTCAACTGCGTTCCTCGTGCCATTCCATTTACTTCAGTGGTGCTACAATGAGAATGAATGTCCGGGTGACTCTGAGCAGCATCTGTATCAGAAGTGGCAGATTTCAGAGGGGTAGCCGTGTTAGTCTGCATCAGCAAAACAATGAGGAGTCCTTGTGGCACCTTAGAGACTAATTTGTCCCTAAGGTGTCGTCTCTAAGTTGCCACAAGTAGCACAAGTGGGTGTCATGAAAGGAATCCAGTTTGTTCCTTTCAATCCATGCTGGTTGTGGTTAGGGACATCAGGCAGTTCATTCTCACCCTGTCAGAAAGGAGGGAGCCATTTTTCTGCATTCTCACCACCCGCATTCCCAATGGGTCAGACCCAATTCCCTTCGAAATTCATGGGAAACTTTCCATTGCCTGCAGCAGTGTTTTTTGTCAGGACCTTACATCTGAAATTCACCCTTTGGTTGGGGGATTGTACGATGCAATGAACAACTGTAGTCCAATATTAAACGTTCAAACATGGGCCTTTGTGATGGCCATCTGCCCAGGGGTGAATCTTACCCTCTGGTGAGTCAAGCTTCACCTAACATTGGACCTGTACTTGGGTCACCAATGCCCTCTCAAAGTGCTGCCTAGATCTGGTTTGCTGATGGGTCAAGGGGAGGGATGGCGGAAAGAGGAAGGAAGCAGTGCTCTTTTATCTCAGGATCTCTCCATCCAGGAGCAGCCAAGAAAAGGACGTCGTGTGAGACAGCACTGCTGACGGAGCCCAGCAATGAGCGGAGGAGAGAGGAAAATCACACATTCTTGAGGAAGGAGGAGATGGTTGTGGGATGGGATTTGACATTAACTTTGACCAGCCATAGGGCATGCTGCACAAAACATTCTTGCCAGAACCAGCATGCTGTGTAAAGTGTAACAGATTTCTGCATGGGTGGGTTCCATAGCCGGGGAATGAGGCGGAGGAGTCCCCTGTTTTCCCTATTTTTTCACAGTTCTTTTTAGTAAAAGTCAGAGACAGGTCACTGGCTTCCATGACTCTTTGTTCATTGCCCTTGATCCTTGACCTCTCCCTGAGTTTTACTAAACTTAACCATGACCAAATCTTAACCTTAATTATCCTTAGTCTAGAATATCCTAACTCAAATCATCTGAAAAAAAATTAAAACAGTAGGAGGCACAAATATGCTTGCTCAGCCAGAGCCCTAAAATGCCCAGTTCTCGCTCTGGCCACAGGCTGAATTTTAAAGTTGTTCCCTTTTACACTGTGTTACCAGACAAGGCTAGTAACATGTAACTTGTTCCAAGATGTTTGCATCCTTGGATCGAAGCATCAAGAATCAAGAGCTGGCTAATGTTGTGATCCACTTTCACTGTCCTTATTCATGAGAATGATACTTCTCCATACGAATTAGAAGTCTGTCCATTTCTATCATTTCCATGACTGTGGTGTAAGGGACTGCGGAAGACTTTGTTACGGCCTAGCTAGGGAACTTCCGCTTTCTCGAGGCCGCCCGGTCACTGTAGGACATGGAGAACCAACTGTGACCGTTTTTTGGCCGGTTTTGTCTGCCTTGCATGGTCAGTTGCCAGGTAGCGGAAAGCCCCCTTAGAAAAGTACCTAATTTTATATTCATGAGCTGTTTCTGTGTACTGCTTATTATGGCTCACTGGTTGCCCCTTCGTCGGACTCCATCCTAGGCAAAGCTCCGGTGTGCTGGGTTCTCCGCCTCCGTGACAGCAACGTTTGGAAGTCCCCGTTGCGGGTGTGTCACTAATCTTCAATAAAGCCAATAACTCGCTGCTTAGCTGCGTGTGGGTCTCCTTTTCCAGAGTACCTCTGATGGCCTGCGGTGCTTCGATTACCTTGGCCGAGAACATTTGGTAGCATTGGAAATCTCAATATATAATTCCAGCCTCAAAAACTAGCTTTAAGACATTGCACCCGTTGGGCTGAAGTCACCAGGTGCACTGAGTGAGCTACTTTCTCTTTCTTTGGAATCACATCTCTCTAATGGGTCAGAGTAACCCATGGTAATGAATTCCTTCAGGTTTGTGAAACAAGGCACAGGGTAGCTGATTTCTCTAACATTGCCTTCTTTATACATGAGGATAATAATGATCCAAAGGAAGTATAAGTGTGTACATTTCAAGCTTGTTCATGTGTGGTGTAGTAATACAAATCTCTTTCTTGAATTAGAATGGGTAAAATTTTGAGAAAAGAGAATTTAATTCTGCTCAAGTGGAAATACCCACCAAGGAGCCAACACCTTCAAAGAAAGGGAGTTAAAGTGCATGGCAAGACTCTAGATGGCTGATCGTTGTTCACACTTAGATGAGAAGATGTTTATCCCCAAAGTTCCCCCCAAAAAACATCAAAACAAAATAAAAAATATCCAGTATGAGCCTCTCCAAGAGTTACTCTCAGGTTAGTGATGTCTTTGGAAGCCATGAATAGTAAGAATCCAGTAGGGTTCAAGAGATAGAGGTTAGTGTTTGGCATGAGTAGTCCCAGCTATTGGGGTTCATTTCTGACTCTGCCAATCACACCCTGTCTGACTGTCACCTGAATGTGCCTCCGTTTCCCCCCATGGCAAACAGGTAGAATTGTAACATGCAGGGTGGATTGTCTGAAGCTTCCTCTGATCTAAGCATTTCAAAGCACTTCACAAAACACACCTCATGTTTTATATGGCCAAAGAGGTGTATTATTAGAATCGTAGTAACTTTTTACTAGGCTTAGATGTTCCAATATTGAAGATTGGCTTCACTTTAAAAATGCATGTCAAGTCTCAGATGTCACTCAAGTCCTCAGTTTATGAGTCCTCGCCTCTGAAATTGGGGCTCTTTGATTTTCATTCAATGAACCTTTGCATTTCCCTTTTGTACATATTTTCAAGTTGACGGGTAGATGCTGAACCAGTGTAAAGGAGGACAGTTCCATCAACTTGAGATTGAAGGAAGGCACTTTAACCAACCTGGGTTAGAGAAAACCTTTCTGCACCTCTACCCACAGCTGCTGATATCGAATATACAGTGTAATCAATGGGAACCGTCAGCCATTGCAGCTCCTTCCAATGAGTATGCAAGAGAACTGGGTCTTGTGAGAGACTTCAGCTAATTAAGAAAAGAAAAAAGCACAAGGCAGACAGAGTTAAAGAGAACTTCTTTTATGGCCATATTGCTGTGGGATTAATTGCAAGTCTGACCAATCTAGGGCATTCTGCAAGCCTCTTCTCCAACAAAAAGAAAAGGAGTACTTGTGGCACCTTAGAGACTAACCAATTTATTTGAGCATAAGCTTTCGTGAGTTAAAGCTCACTTCATCGGATGCATTCTGTGGAAAGTGTAGAAGATCTTTTTATACACACAAAGCATGAAAAAATACCTCCCCCCACCCCACTCTCCTGTTGGTAAGAGCTTATCTAAAGTGATCACTCTCCTTACAATGTGTATGATAATCAAATTGGGCCATTTCCAGCACAAATCCAGGTTTCCTCCCCCTCTCCTCCACAGATATGATCATCTTTTTATATGTTTGTATCGCCTTTGTATTATGAGTTATGGATACGTATGTATGTCTCTATTTCAAATTTGTGCTAATTTTCTGGGTGACACTCCCAGACAGTTTGGCATCAGCACTGCCTAGCCTGCTGGATGGCCATGTGCTCGGCAGCTTGTGTTTGAAACAAAGGAAGCACAGGCCGCATAGCAAAAGACTATAATAGGCAGCTGCATCTTCTCCATTTTGTCCTCAATCCATGCAGCCTCCTCAGGGGCTCTGGGCAGTGCCTCTGGGTACATGTGGGCCAGTGTGCACAGCACCAGAGGCAGCTCTTGTCAGTGGAGGTGGCTGCGACCTTTGGTCATTGGGTGTTCTCCTAGTCATCTCCCCTGCTGGCCCCTGGCTGCGGAACGGGGAGCCTGGGACTCTGCAGGTGATCAGTTGGTTCCTGGGGCGGGCTCTCGCTGAAGAGCTGGAGGAGGAAGGGACAGAGAGACAGTTTTGTCGGAGCAGCCATCAGGAAGAGTGCTGGTGCAAGGGCTGGAGGAACCAAGTAGGGGCCGAGCTCTTCTCGACGTGCTGCTCACAAACCGGGAAGAATTAGTGGGGGAAGCAAAAGTGGATGGGAACCCGGGAGGCAGTGACCATGAGATGGTCGAGTTCAGGATCCTGAAACAAGGAAGAAAGGAGAGCAGCAGAATACGGACCCTGAACTTCAGAAAAACAGACTTTGACTCCCTCAGGGAACTGATGGGCAGGATCCCCTGGGAGAATAACATGAGGGGGAAAGGAGTCCAGGAGAGCTGGCTGTATTTTCAAGACTCCTTACTGAGGTTACAAGGACAAAGTGTTGATCCTGCTTTGAGCAGGGGGTTGGACGAGATGACCTCCTGAGGTCTTTTCCAACCCTAATCTTCTATAATTCGATGACTCTATGATTCTGGAGAGGCCAGGCCCCTCCCACCAAAGTGTGGAGACAGAAGTAGGTACCTGGCTGGGGTGATTGTGAAATGGGATCGTGCTGTGCTTCAGTGTGTGCCAATGCCTTGGTCACGGTGGCGAGATGGGAACAGAGAAGGGTGTGAGGAACAGACTGGCTGGGTCACAGCCCTGAATGCGACAAGCACAGGTCACAATGGACATGCGTCTTTGCCAGTGGATACCCCACCAGCAGCCCCAATGCAGCTCTGCACCCACTGGTCTCTTCACCCGGACAGTCAATGGCCTGTATTTTTAGCTGACTTGGCACAAGTAAAAATTGTCCCGAGCCCAAAATTAGAGGCCTTTGAAAAGAGAAGCCCGGGTGTGCCCAGCATCGTGGGCCAGGCCGTACTGCAGGTGTCGGCTCCCTGGCGTGTGAGTGTACCTTGCTGGCCAGGTAATGGAGCGTGATCCCAGTGAGTCGCAGGGAGGCTCCTTACCCTGTTCTCTGGAACAAGGATTGAATCAGGCTGGGGCAGGAAGAAGGAAGGGCAGGGCCCAGTCACAGGATCACACAGCTAAAGGAGGGAGCTGGGTGTGTTTTACCCCTGCTGAGTGCTGACCAAAACATTCTCTGTGCCAGGCTTTGCCCTCGGGCACCCTCTAGCAGCCCCTCACCCCTGAGCTCAACCCTGGCTCCTCCCTCATCCTCCTTGGCCCCCTTCTGTCCCTGCCTCCAGAAGTGTGATCCCCGTGCCCCCATGCAGTCAGTTACCACCCCCAGCTCAGACCCTGCCCATCCCCCCCAATTTGTCCCCCTTTAACCATTTTAATTGCCAGCCAGCACTGCAGCGTCAGCAGGTGTTACTGAGGAATGAGCACGCTCACTAGGAGCCAAGCAGCGCTCAGCACCCGGCCTGTCCGCCGCCCCGTTCGCATCCTAGTGCCAGGGAGCCTGCAAATGCCTGGGGCCCTGGGCCTGCGATCCTGTGGGCACAGGGGCCTTGGAGCCCCCTGGCTCCATCCGGAGGCTGTTGGGTCTGATGGGGTGGCAGGGGACAATACCCTTGCCCCATTTCTGCACCCCAGTAGCTCTACGCCCTCGGTGGCTGACCCATTCGCCCCTCCCTACTTACCGCCCTGCCTGTGGTAGGGTTGTATTTCTGTTCCTGCAACCGATCCCGTGTGACCTTCTTCTTAACGTGTCTCTGTTTCTAGGCCGATCAAACAGAGAGAGTCAGGGTGTGAAGGCTGGAAGTTCTTCAGCGACCTCAGGACTCCAGAGTTCAAAGCCACTCACAAACACTCGCTGGTGTTTCACACAGGCAAAGGGTTCTAGTCTTAGAATATTAATAAATGGTTGTTGGGATTAGACACCTCTGCACTGAGTAACACAGTCACTTTAAACAAAATGGAGGCCAAGCTCTCATGGCGTTCTGTTAATGACGTCATAACTGAAAGCCACAGAGTCTGGGGCTGTTTCATTTTCATTCAAATGTAGTTTTGCATTTGGTATTTTTAAAACATTTTAATTGAAAAATGAAGGTGCCCCCTTGGTATCAATCAGCACAGTTGCTTCAATTCCACCAAGTTTCAGGGCCTCATCATCAAAGGAAGACTCCTCCGCCTCGTTCCCCGGCTATGGAACCCACCCATGCAGAAATCTGTTACACTTTACACAGCATGCTGGTTCTGGCAGGAATGTTTTGTGTAGCATGCCCTATGGCTGGTCAAAGTTAATGTCAAATCCCATCCCACAACCATCTCCTCCTTCCTCAAGAATGTGTGATTTTCCTCTCTCCTCCGTTCATTGCGGGGCTCCGTCAGCTGTGCTGTTTCACCAGACGTCGTTTTCTTGGCTGCTCCTGGATGGAGAGATCCTGAGATAAAAGAGCACTGCTTCCTTCCTCTTTCCGCCATCCCTCCCCTTGACCCATCAGCAAACCAGATCTAGGCAGCCCTTTGACAGGGCATTGGTGACCCAAGTACAGGTTCAATGTTAGGTGAAGCTTGACTCACCAGAGGGTAAGATTCACCCCTGGGCAGACGGCCATCACAAGGCCCATGTTTGAACGTTTAATATTGGACTACAGTTGTTCATTGGCATCATACAATCCACCAACCAAAGGTGAATTTCAGATGTAAGGTCCTGACAAGAAACACGCTGGAGGCAATGGAAAGTTTCCCATGAATTTCGAAGGGAATTGGGTCTGACCCATTGGGAATGCAGGTGGTGAGAATGCAGAAAACGGCTCCCTCCTTTCTGACAGGGTGAGAATGAACTGCCCAATGTCCCTAACCACGACCAGCATGGATTGAAAGGAACAAACTGGATTCCTTTCTTGACACCCACTTGTGCTACTTGTGGCAACTTAGAGATGACACCTTAGAGACAAATTAGTCTCTAAGGTGCCACAAGGACTCCTCGTTGTTTTCCTGATGCATATTAACACGGCTACCCCTCTGAAATCTTCACTTCGGATACAGATGCTGCTCAGAGTCACCTTGAGATTCATTCTCGTTGTTGCACCATTGAAGTCAATGGAATGGCACGAGGAACACAGTTGACCCGTACCATTTGAAGATGAAAGAAAGATGAAGAGTGCAAGCTGCATGTCACGCCCTCTCAGGCTCAGAATAACCTAATAATCACAATCCCAGAGGAAAACAGCTGCATTCCAAGGAGGATTTTGCAAGGCAATGAAGCTTGTTTGGAAACTAATTAGAAGCGCCTCCACAAATAGCATCGCAGATCCTCCAGGCAGTCCTAGGAACTGTATAAAAGCGCTCACCACTCAGGGATTTTCTAAAATCTTCTGCGGACTTCATCTCCTCAGTGAACTGGGTAAGTCCAATTCAACTCAATTGATTTGAACTCTAGAGATGTAACTTTAGAAAGTCATTTAGCCATTTTTCACTTTGGTGGATTAGGAAGCAACTTTCCCAGGTTAGTCCAGAAAGGACCAATTCAGTGGTCTTTTACTTTCTTCTCAAGCAGCTATTACTCCTCTCTCTTGGAGACAGGAGAATGGATTAAGCTGACAAGTGGTGAGATCCAGTGTAGCAATTCCTGAGTTCTTCTCAGGAGAAATTCCCACTGAAGGTGCTTCTCCTCAGATGATATAATTTAGTGTCGCTCCATGAAAGTCAGCGGACCTGAAGCCCAGCTGAGGAGCTTGTCCTGAGTGATTTGTTTGGAGAAAAGTAAAGTTTTCTTTTTATTCATCAGCAAGTATTATTGACTCACAAGCTTTGGGAAATCAGAGATCTACACTGTGATACCAGGTTTCAGAGTAGCAGCCGTGTTAGTCTGTATTTGCAAAAAGAAACGGAGTACTTGTGGCACCTTAGAGACTAACCAATTGATTTGAGCATAAGCTTTCGTGAGCTACATCCGATGAAGTGAGCTGTAGCTTACAAAAGCTTATGCTCAAAACAATTTGTCAGTCTCTAAGGTACCACAAGTACTCCTTTTCTTTTTACTATGGTACCAGAATTCAGTGGTTTGCATGCAGAAGTTAAATGCTCAAACGACAGGAAGCGATTACCGTGATCCCAGCCCTGTTCTCTTTGAGTAATGTCTAAAATGGACACAGAATTCCAGGGGCCCAGCATAGAAATCGTAAGCCTTCTTCTAGTCAGTGTTTTTCAGACAACGCCATTGAGAGGAGTTGAAGGGGCCAATTGGGAGGGAAGTTTCATGAGAGTGGAGAAGAGGTGTAGAAAGAGGATATAGGAAGAAATACATGGCCATGAAGACAAGGACTTAGTCCACTCTTCCTTTCTCTCATGGGCCACAAGAGCTTCAAAGCCTTTCTTCCACCACCCCTTGTACCTTCTCTTTACTCTAGTCCCTGGTGTGTCTTTCAGGTTTACCTCCATCCCAGAAAGATGAGTTTCTCCAACCTGTGCAATCCAGAATGCGGGGTGGCCCGGCCCAGTCCAGTCAGTGGCAGCTACAACATGCCGTGCGTTCGGCAGTGCCCTGACTCCGAAGTGCTGATCAGACCCTCACCGGTTGTTGTGACCCTCCCGGGACCAATTCTCAGCACTTTCCCTCAGCACACTGGAGTGGGAGCCATAGGAGCACCTGTGGTCGGAGCCGGTTTCGGGGGCTCATTCGGTTTGGGGGGATTGTACGGCTCTGGAGGCCAGTACGGAGGATTGTCTGGTTTAGGGGGATACGGTGGTTATGGGGGATTCGGCGGTTCCCTGGGCGGTTATGGTTCCGGGGGAATATGTGGTTCCGGGATATCTCGCCATAGGTACCTCAGTGGAAGCTGTGGGCCATGCTAAATCCAGCAGGAAGATCCATGGATGAAGGAAGAACCAGGAATTGAACAGCAAGAAACAGATTCACCCCTGACCTTTTGGGCATGGCTTTCAGAAGTGCTGTGCAAACTTGGCTCCAGTTGAGCTCAGTGGCAGCTGTGTGTGCTCAGCACCATGGTCTGATAGCCCTGCTGCTTTTCTAATGTTACGCTTTATGACTCTTTCTGCCAAGGCTTTGCCAGACAAGTGCTTATTCTCGCTTTCACCTGTGGACTCATTCTGAATAACACACAGGCAGTTTACCCTAATTCTGTAGTTTAAGGAAAATAGGGCCCTTAAAACAGGCATCAGTTACATTTATTATCATTTGAAGTCCCTTGAGCAAGGGAAAAAGAGACCTTGCTGTGAAGGAGAATTAGACCCTGTCTGTTCTATCCTTTCCATCAGTATGTGTCTTTAGCCTGTCACTTTGACCTTTTCTGAGGCAGACATTTAATTCAGAAGTTGAGCAGTCCTCTCCTTCTGTATTGCATTGTCTCACTTCCCACCGACGGAGGGAATAAAAGTAACTGAAATTGGTTGCAAAGGGGACTTGTTTGTCCACCTCTGCAGCTGCAAGAACAAAAAAGCACATCTTGTGTGAAGAACGTCCCATTGAGGTGGGTGATCGGTTGCAGCCTTATTGAGAAACTGAAATTACGTTCTTTCTGCTCTTGTATTTTTCCTTTACCTGTGTATTGCAAATGTCACTCGCATTAAAAACGCTGATGCATCATAATATCCGTCTTCTAGTTCTCCTTGTTCCTCCCTCCTTCTTTAAACATTGCCCTAGACACAATTCATCCCTGAAGAGCCAGCAGCATCAGGCCCTTCTCCAGAGGTGACTTTTTGAAGCCCTGGAGCGATAGGAGAATTCAGCCTTTGAAGTAGTTTACAGCATTCTGTTGGGTTTCCGTACTGGGGTGGAGTTACCCCTTACCTTACCTGTTTTAACTAAGTAATGTTAACTCAACCTAGTGAGAGGTGTATATTCAACCGGCTCCATCTACGGACAGGACTCCTTTGTGAAGCGGACAGTACCCAATACACACAAAACCAGCTTGAGAGCGACAGAGGCAGGACTCTTCCCTCCTGACTGACAGGAGCAAGTTCATCCCATTTCACGACCTGCCTTAACTCCCAGACCTTAAGCACATTATTTCCAGTACAGATACATCATTATCTGTGTAATTATCAGACAATTAAACAAAAACTGTCCAAATGCTTTTCAACGATTGTGATGACCAGCGGGCTCTGGGCTCTAGGCAGAGCCCTCCCATGCCACCCTTTGTAAACTTAACCTGTACTCGTCCGACCCAGGGTATCCCTGTAAAAGGCCAGCAACTCTGTGCTTCTATGGGTCCTGGCTCGCACCTCACCCTTTACTCTGACTCTGTGGACTCTTCCACTGGCTAATCCGTATGCGTCAGCTTGGAACCCTCCTGCCCGGACACTGCATCTGCCACCACATTCTCTTTGCCTTTAATATGGACAATTTCCATATCATAGTCCTGCAGCGCTGTGCTCCAGGGCATCCCTCTGGTACCTTTTTTCCCCTGTAGCTTTGCATAGAGGGTGTAATCTTGGCAGTTCAACCTGGCGAGGAAAATACCTCTTGGCGGTGCTTTGAAAGGGCCAGCGTTTCCTGCTTTTGTCGTGAATTTTAACCCACCCTCAACTCAGTGCTTTCTAGGGGATTCTCTGCCCTGCTCTCCCTGACCAAATCCAAGGTTTCTTCACCAGCACAACAAATTCAATTGACTGCCCTCTCCCTTTCAGAGGAAGTTTTCATCTATTCAGACGCATAGTTTGCACCGTTCCTCTGCTGCTGGGCTTCCTTACGTCATGTGTGACAGCATTCACCCCTTCAATCCCCTCAAACGGTCCTTTCTATAATCCTGCCTTTTGTTTTCCCTCACTGGGGTCAGCACTAAAATCAAATCAGCCGTCTCAAACGACCATTCTCCAGTACTCCCATCACACCAAAGATGCTGAGTTTCTGGCTTTTTCCAAGGGTCTCTCGCTCTCAATTCCTCATTACCTGTAAATTCTCCTTAAAATGAGTGACGTACTCTCTTAGATGCCGCTCTCTTTCCTCAGCACGGCCCTCCCTAGAGCCTCCAATCAAATCCAAGGCTCCCCTAGCCTGCTTCCCATACAGGAGATCAAAGGGGGAAAAGCCAGTAGATTCCTGGAGGGTCCCCTGCTGGCCACGGTAGAAGTTCCGGGTCCCACAACTGGGAGCTGCG
This sequence comes from Eretmochelys imbricata, assembly GCF_965152235.1. NCBI lineage: Eukaryota > Metazoa > Chordata > Testudines > Cheloniidae > Eretmochelys > Eretmochelys imbricata. The sequence goes on from NC_135572.1 coordinate 357,616,753, forward strand.
AGGTCCCCTTGCTACCCACGGCAGCTGAGAACTCCGGCCCTGCCACCTTTGGGCTCAAGTGGAAAATGTCCCAGAGGTCTGTGGAAGTCACAGATTCCGTGGTCTCTGAGACATAATCTTAGCCTTAATGATAATGTATTTATTTTTGTGTATTGGTACAGTACATAGACAATAAAAACTACTGTCTGATTCTTTGAGGTGCCACATTAACTTTCACCCAAACCTCTAACATCCCCATAGTGTCCTCCTGTATAACCTTTAAGTAAACTCATTCATAGGTACTGAAAAAAACAGTGGACTGAGAATAGTCATAATAGAAATATGGATAGTGCAGTGACTTTATGGCATGAAACATATTCAGAAAGACATAAAATTGCTTTTCTGACTATAAAAAACTAATAGTGGTGGTTGGTTTTCCGTCGCCCGCAGTTAGACTCTGGCTAGAATAGCAGCCACCTCTCTCAATGACACATCAGAGAACAAACGGGACTCAAGAGTAAACAAAGAATGAATTTACTGTGGAGGTGGTTTATCGAGCAATGAAATTACCAGCAGAGCATCTGACTCTGTATAAGCAGAAGCCATCCTTTCTCTAGCCTTTTTATGAGGGACACAGGCATTTGGCGGGGCTAGGTTGTAAGATTTCTGGGGTTTGCCTTTTGCATTGTGATTTTAGGTTTCTAAGAAGAGTATGGATTATTGTTTGCTCCCTGGTACAATATTCTGGTTGGCTTCTACCTGATCATTTCTCCTGCTGAATCCTGCCAAGTGAATTGCAATTATGCCCCTTTCAAGGTGAAGGATTATAGCAGTATAGCGTAAGCTATGTTGTGACAGCTGATAAGAGGTGTTCTGCATCTTAGAAGGGGGTTCGACCAGATGAGCCTTGCAGTGCCTTCCAACCCCCAGGTCCGATGACATTTATGTGAAAGAAGCCTTATTGAGGGTGCAGGAACAAACCACCCCGAAGTGCAGAAAGATTAGCAAATATGGCAGGTGACCAACTTGGCTAAACAGAGAAATCTTCAGTGAGCTTAAACAAAAAAGGAAGCTTACAAGAAATGGAAACTTGGAGAGATGACTAGGGAGGAGTCTAAAAATATTGCTCAAGCCTGCAGGTGTGTAATCAGGAAGGCCAAAGCATGACTGGAGTTGTGAAGGGATGTGTAGGGTAACAAGAAATTTTCTATAGGTAGGAAAAAGGAGAAGCTCAGGGAAAGTGTGGGAGCCTTCATGAATGAGGGAAGCAACCAAGTGAGAGATGGTGTGGAAAAAGCTGAAGTACTCCATGCTTTTTTTGCCTCGGTCGTCCCAGACAAGATCAGCTCCCAAACTGCTGTCCTGGGCAGCACAGTGTGGGGAGGAGGTGAGCAGCCCTCAGTGGTAAAAGAACAGGTTAAGGATCATTTAGAAAAACTGGCCGTGCACAAGTCCATGGGTCCAGATCTAAGCGTCCGAGGATGCTGAGGGAATTGGCTGAGTGATTGCAGAGCCATTGGCCATTATCTTTGAAAAGTTATAGCTTTCGGGGGAGGTCCTGGATGACTGGAGAAAGGCAAATATAGTGCCCATCTTTAAAAAGGGGAAGAAGGAGAACCTGGGGAACTCCAGACCGCTCATAGATTGGATGAATGGACTATAAGGTGGATAGAAATCTGGCTAGATGTTACGGGTACTGATCAATGTCTGGATGTCTAGCTGGCAACCAGTATCAAGCAGAGTGCCTCAGGGATCAGTCTTGGGACCGGTTTTGTTCAACGTCTTTATGAATGATCTGGATGATGGGAGGATTGCACCCTCAGCAGGTTTGCAAATGACACTAAGCTGGGGGAGAGGTAGATATGCTGGAGGGTAGGGATAGGGTTGAGAGTGACCAAGACAAATTGGAGGATTGGGACAAAAGAAATCTGATGAGGTTCAAGAAGGACAAGTGCAGACTTCTGCACTTAGGACAGAAAAATCCCATGTACCACAAGAGGCTGGGGACCGACTGGCTAAGCAGCAGTTCTGCAGAAAACGACCTGGGGATAACAGTGGACGAGAAGCTGGATATGAGCCAACAGTGTGTCCTTGTTGCCAAAAAGGCTAAGTGCCTATTGGGCTGCATTAATAGGAGCATTGCCAGCAGATCGAGGGAAGTGATCATTCCCCTCTATTCCGCACTGGTGAGGCCACATCTGCAGTATTGTGTCCAGTTTTGGGCCCCCCCCCTATATAAATTATGTGGAGAAATTGGAATTGAAAAGTCCAGCAAAGAGCAACAAAAATGCTGAGGGTGCTGGGGCACATGACTCATAAGGTGAGGCGGAGGGAATTGGTCTTGTTTAGTCTGCAGAAGAGAAGAGTGAGGGGGGATTTGATAGCAGCCTTCAACTCCCTGAAGGGGGGTTTTCTTTCGGGTACCACTTTTAGCTGTCTTGCTGGTCACGGGCTCACAGCTGTATTGTCAAAGAGACTCTTGTTAAAGAGAGGGAAAAGGAGAAAGGTAAAGACAACTGCACAGTACTTCACTTTGGAAAAAAATTGAATGCACATGAGATGCTGTCTGGAGAGACTCATGACCATTCGTGGTGTCCTCAGGGCAGAGTGTCAAAAAGCAGGGCGGAGACGCTAGCTAATGGTATGTTCTATAATTAGATTTCACCAACCCAGTACCAAGTGTGAACTCCCAAAGTACTACGGTAGTTTTATAATGGAGTTACAGACAGTCCCCTTAGAGACTCCAATCTATCGTGGCTGCCAGGCAAGCTGGCCTGTGTGATAAATGGTGGTGACTTCCAGGAAAAATCACAAAATACTCACGTTACAACCAGTCCCACGCTCACCCTGGTCGATTTGCATCCCAGGTCTCCCACTAAAGACGACACTGAGAGTCAATTCTACAGTCAATTCTAACTCAGGTTTATTAGCTAAGAAAAAGGAAGGGGAGTTATTGAGATGTTATAGCAGATAAAAATATATGTACAGGTTAGTCACAGTCTATAATTGCTAAAGGTAGCGGAGATATGGGAAACTGGCAGTTTCCCAAAAGTCTTTTAGGGCTACCCAGAGTAACTCTACTTCTCATTCGGTTATTCTGCCTGTCAGAATCCAACCTGTCCAGAGATGAAGCATTTTTCCTTGTGTCCATACTTATAGTTTCTTTTCACAGAAAAGAAGCTGACAGAGTCACAACCTTTGTGGGCTCTTTCTCTGATGTCAGGGAGAGAAGAATGCATGTCAGGTCTTTGATGAAAACACTCAACGGCCACTTGCCTTCAAATGCAGAAGAATTCACACCTTCCTCTTTAATTTCTTCATTTGCATGACACAAGGCTTCTTTCTCATTGGATGGGTTATGTAGTTACAGGGGTATACACAATGTAAATGTTTGCTATTACATTCTAACTGGGTACAGATAGGTGAAATCAATGCATGCACCATCCCATTAGTTGTCAGGACATTTCAACACCAAATAGATTCTTATCCATTCAACCATCAGTTTCCTTTATTCTTGCAAAGAAGTGAATTGGCCTGGCTTCCAGCTGAGAGTTTGTCAGTTCTCAGCTGGCACTTGGCTTACCAGAGTTGGCACTTGGCTTACCAGTGTCACAGCAGAACTGAAAGCGAAGCTTGAGTTTACCGGAGTCTCAGGTAAAGTCTCTGATCACTAAATCTAGACAGTCTGCCGAGTCAAAAGCAACATCTTCCCTCCACTTTCCTGCAGGAATCTTCAGTTGGAATCTGTGCAGACTCTTCCTCCTCCTCTGCTGAAATCATGCTTAGCCAGTCAGAGAATTGGTTAACCAACCACCCCGTGAAGTATATCAATTTTCAAAACCCAACTCTCTTACTGAGAAGAGCAACACGTAAATGACTCTTCCCCACGATCATGTTACCAGAAAAGTTGGTGACTCACACTCGTTGAGACAATGGACTTAAAACAGTTTGGCTAAAATCCAAAAAATTCAAAGTGCACCATTAAAAGAAAAGAAATTAATCTTCCCTCCCGATTTCCCCTGTAATTAACATTCCCAGGCTTCCCTGCTGGAGGGTTGTAACAAAATCACTCACCTGCGAGAAAATACTTCAGCGTTCGGGCAAACAGGCTGCTTCCTGCTTCTGTGGCCTAGCTTCTCCCAGCCCGCACAGAGCCCAGGGCCTGGTGCAAAGCAGCTGCCCTCACCCCTTCCCTCATGGAGTCTGACCCAGCAACAGGGAACCGATTGGTGCAGACCCAAAACTACCACACCCAATTCCAGAAGCTTCTGGATGGGGAGTGCTAAATCTGCCAAGCAACAATGATATTAGGAAAAAAGGAACTCTAAGGTTAAATAAGCTCTGGAATACATTTACCAGTGGCTCCGGCTTTATTTGCCATTTTTACAGATTAGTTTTTCTCACAGAAATCTTGACAGACTGTGGTGCAAATTCCATGTCTGTAGTTTTTCAAAAGGCAATGGAATAATGTGGTGCAAAGCGTATAAAGGCTGCTCCCTATAACCCAGAAACAAATGGGTTTGCACAAAGTTTTGAAGGAACTTTTAAAAGCTATGCTAAGAACGTACGTCACCTGGCACGAGACTGATTGGGACACTTTACTTCATTATTTGCTCAATGCGGACAGAAGTGTTCCCCAAGATTCGACTGGCTTTTGCCCTCTTTGATCTCCTGTATGGGAAGCAGGCTAGGGGAGCCTTGGATTTGATTGGAGGCTCTGGGGAGGTCTGTGCTGAGGAAAGAGGGCAGGCATCTAAGAGAGTACGTCACTCATTTTAAGGAGAATTTACAGGTAATGAGGAACTGTGTGCGACAGACCTTTGGAAAAAGTCAGGGAACTCAGCACGTTTGGTGTGATGGGCGTACTGGAGAAAGGTCGATTGAGACTGCTGATTTGGCGTTAGTGCTGACCCCAGTGAGGGAAAACAAAAGGCAGGGTTATAGGAAGGACCATTTGAGGGGATTGAAGGGGTGAATGCCGTCACACATGACGTAAGGAAGCCCAGCAGCAGAGGAACAGTCCAAAGCATGCATCTGAATAGATTAAAACTTCCTCTGAAAGGGAGAGGGCAGTCAATTGAACTTGTGCTGGTGAAGAAACCTTGGATTTGGTCAGGGAGAGCAGGGCAGAGAATCCCCTAGAAAGCACGGAGTTCAGGGTGGGTTGAAATGCACCCCCAAAGCAGGAAACTCTGGCCATTTCAAAGCACCACAAAGAGGTATTTTCCTCACCAGGTTGAACTGCCAAGATTGCACCCTCCATGCAAAGCTACAGAGGAAAAGGATACCAGAGGGATGCCCTGGAGCACAGCGCTGCAGGAATATGACATGGAAATTGTCCATATTAAAGGCAAAGAGAATGTGGTGGCAGATGCAGTGTCTGGGCAGGAGGGTTCCAAGCTGACGCATACGGATTAGCCAGTGGAAGAGTCCACAGAGTCAGGGTAAGGGGTGAGGTGCGAGCCAGGACCCGCAGGAGGCACAGGTAAGGCAAGGGGGAACTCCACCCCAGTACAGGAAACCCAACAGAACGCAGTAAACTACTTCAAAGTCTGAATTCTCCTATCGCTCCCGGGCTTTTAAAACTCACCTCTGGAGAAGTGCCTGATGCTACTAGCTCTACAGGGATGAATTGTGTCCAGGACAATGGCTAAAGAAGGAGGGAGGAACAAGGAGAACCAGAAGACGGATATTATGATGCATCAGAGTTTTTAATGCGAGTGACATTTGCAATATACAGGTACAGGAAAAATACGAGAGCAGAAAGAACGTATTTTCAGTTTTTCAAGAAAGGATGTGACCGATCACCCACCTCAATGGGACGTTCTTCACACAAGATGTGCTTTTTTGTTGTTGGTGCTGCAGAGGTGGACAAACAATTCCCCTTTGCAACCATTTTAAGTGACTTTTATTCCGTCAGTCGGTGGGAAGTGAGACAATGCAATACAGAAGCAGAGGACTACGCAACTTCTCAATTAAATGTCTGCCGCAGAGAAGGTCAAAGCAAGAAGCTAAAGATACGTATTGATGGAATGGATAGAACAGACGGGGTCTAATTCTCCTTCACAGCAAGGTCTCTTTTTCCCAGGCTCAAGGGTCTTAAAATGATAATAAATATAACTGATGCCTCTCTTAAGGCCCCTATTTCCTTTAAACTACGGAATAAGTGTAAACAGCATGTGTGTTATTCAGAATGAGTCCACATGTGAAAGCGAGAATCAGCACTTGTCTGGCAAAGCCTTGGCAGAAAGAGTCGTTAAGCGTAACATTAGAAATGCAGCAGGGCTATCAGACCACGGTGCTGAGCACACACAGCTCCCACTGAGCTCAACTGGAGCCAAGTTTGCACAGCACTTCTGAAAGCCATGCCCAAAAGGTCAGGGGTGAATCTGTTTCTTGCTGTTCAATTCCTGGTTCTTCCTTCATCCATGGATCTTCCGGCTGCGTTTAACATGGCCCACAGCTTCCACTGAGGTACCTATGCCGAGATACCCCAGAACCACATATTCCCCTGGAACCATAACCACCAAAGGAACTGCCGAATCCCCCATAACCACCGTATCCCCCTAAACCAGACAATCCTCCGTACTGGCCTCCAGAGCCGTACAATCCTCCCAAACCGAATGAGCCCCCGAAACCGGCTCCGACCACAGGTGCTCCTATGGCTCCCACTCCAGTGTGCTGAGGGAAAGTGCTGAGAATTGGTCCCGGGAGGGTCACGACAACCGGTGAGGGTCTGATCAGCACTTCGGAGTCAGGGCACTGACGAACGCACGGCACGTTGTAGCTGCCACTGACTGGACTGGGCCGGGCCACCCCGCATTCTGGATTGCACAGCCTGGAGAAACTCATCTTTCTGGGATGGAGGTAAACCTGAAAGACACACCAGGGACAAGAGTAAAGAGAAGGTACAAGGGCTGGTGGAAGAAAGGCTTTGAAGCTCTTGTGGCCCATGAGAGAAAGGAAGAGTGGACTAAGTCCTTGTCTTCATGGCCATGTATTTCTTCCTAGATCCTCTTTCTACACCTCTTGTTCACTCTCATGAAACTTCCCTCCCAATTGGCCCCTTCAACCCCTCTCAATGGCTTTGTCTGAAAAACACTGACTAGAAGAAGTGTCACGATTTCTGTGCTGGACCCCTGGGATTCTGTGTCCATTTCAGACATTACTCAAAGAGAACAGGACTGGGACCATGGTAATCACTTCCTGTCGTTTGAGGATTTAACCTCTGCATGAAAACCACTTGATTCTAGTATCACAGTGTAGTTCTTTGATTTTCCAAAACTTGTGAGTCAACAATACTTCCTGATGAATAAAGAGAAAACTTTACTTTTCTCCAAACAGATCACGAAGGACAAGCTCCTCAGCTAGGGTTCAGGTCCACTAACTTTCATGGAGCAACACTAAATTACATCATCTGAGGAGAAGCACCTTCAATGTGTATTTCTCCTGAGAAGAACACAAGAATTGCTCAACTGAGTCTCACCACTTGTCAGCTTAATTCATTCTCCTGTCTCCAAGAGAGAGGAGTAACAGCTGCTTGAGAAGAAAGTAAAAGACCACTGAATTGGTCCTTTCTGGACTAATCTGGGAAAGTTGCTTCCTAATATGGCTAAGTGAAAATGGCTAAATGTCTTTCTAAAGTTACATCTCCTCCAAGTACTTTAAAATGGTTTCCTTGGGGACCTGCTCCATGATTTTTCCAGGGACTGAGGTGAATCTGACCAGTCTGTAGTTCCCCGGGTTCTCCTTCTTCCCTTTTTCCAATCTTCCAGGACCTCCCCCGGTCGCCACAAGTTTTGAAAGATAATGGCCAGTGGCTCTGCAATGACATCAGCCAACTCCCTCAGCACCCATGGATGCATTCGATCTGGACCCATGGACTTGTGCATGGCCAACTTTTCTAAATAGTCCTTAACCTCTTCTTCCACCACTGAGGGCTGCTCACCCTCATACTGTGTTCCCCAGGACAGCAGTGTGGGAGCTCACCTTGTCTGTGAAGACCGACCTTTGTTGATTGCTCATGACCCCTCCCTGAGTTTTACGAAAGTTAACCTTGAAAAATCTTAACTTTAATTATCGTTCGTCTAGATTATCCTAACGCAAATCATCTGGGAAAAAAATAACCCATAAGAGGCACAAATATGCTTGTTTAGCCAGAGCGCTAAAATGCCCAGTTCCAGCTCTGACCACAGGCTGAATTGTAAAGTTCTCTGTTACACTGTGTTACCAGACATGGCTAGTAACATGTCGTGTTACAAAATGTTTGCATCCTTGGATCTAAGCATCAATAACAAAGAGCTGGCTGGAAGAGTCCACAGAGTCAGAGTAAAGGGTGAGGTGCGAGCCAGGACCCAGAGGAGGCACAGAGTTGCTGGCGTTTTACAGGGATACCCTGGGTTGGACGCGTACAGGTTAAGTTTACAAAGGGTGGCATGGGAGGGCTCTGCCCAGAGCCCAGAGCCCGCTGGTCATCACAATCGTTGAAAAGCATTTGGACAGATTTTGTTTAATTCTCCTCAGGAATTACAAGTCTGTCAATTTCTCTCTTTTCCATGACTGTGGTACCATTGGAAATCTCAATATACTATTCAAGCATCAAAAACTTGCTTTAAGTCATAGCACCCGTTGGGCTGAAGTCACCAGGTGCACTGAGTGGAATCACATCTCTCTAACGGGTCGGAGTAACCCAATGGTAATGAATTCCTTCAGGTTTGTGAAACAAGGCACAGGGTAGCTGATTTCTCTAACATTGCCTTCTTTATACATGAGGATAATGATGGTCCAAAGGAATTACAAGTATGTATATTTCAAGCTTGTTCATGTGCGGAGTAGTAATACAAATCTCTACGTTGAATTGAAATGGTTAAAATTTTGGTACAAGAGAATTTAATTCTGCTCATGTGGAAATACCCACCACGGAGCCAACACCTTCAAAGAAAGGGAGTTAAAGTGCATGGCAAGACTCTAGATGGCTGATCGTTGTTCACACTGAGATGAGAAGATCTTTATCCCCAAACTTCCCCCCAAAAACATCAAAACAAAATAAAAAATATCCGGAATGAGCCTCTCCAAGAGTTACTCTCAGGTTTGTGATGTCTTTGGAAACCATGAATGGTAAGTATCCAGTAGAGTTCAAGAGATACAGGTTAGTGTTTGGCATGAGTAGTCCCAGCTATTGGGGTTCATTTCTGACTCTGCCAATCACACCCTGTCTGACCGTCACCTGAATGTGCCTCCGTTTCCCCCCATGGCAAACAGGTAGAATTGTAACATGCAGGGTGGATTGTTTGAAGCTTCCTCTGATCTAAGCATTTCAAAGCACTTCACGAAACACACCTCATGTTTTATATGGCCAAAGAGGTGTATTATTAGAATCGTAGTAACTTTTTACTAGGATTAGATGTTCTAATATTGAAGATTGGCTTCACTTTAAAAATGCATGTCGAGTCTCAGATGTCACTCAAGTGCTCAGTGTATGAGTCTTCACCTCTGAAATTGCGGCTCTTTGATTTTCATTCAATGAACCTTTGCATTTCCCTTTTCTATATATTTTCAAGTTGACGGGTAGATGCTGAACCAGTGTAAAGGAGGACAGTTCCATCAACTTGAGATTGAAGGAAGGCACTTTAGCCAACCTGGGTTAGAGAAAACCTTTCTGCACCTCCACCCACAGCTGCTGCTATCTAATATACAGTGTAATCAATGGGAACCATCCGCCATTGCAGCTCCATCCAATGAGCAGTCAAGAGAACTGGGTCTTGTGAGAGACTTCAGCTAATAAAGAAAAGGAAAAAGCACAAGACAGACAGAGTTAAAGAGAACTTCTTTCATGGCCAGATTGCTGTGGGATTAATTGCAAGTCTGATCAACCTAGGGCATTCTGCAAGCCCCTTCCCCGACAAAGATTTTTTGGCCAGAATTAGAATGATTTTAAAGGGCAAAATTTACCCTAACTAGGATTTCTTCTAACCTAAACAGCATTAAATGACTTCCCTCAGTTGTAGGGCACAGAACATCATTGAAGTCTATGGAACTGGACTGATGTACACTAGTTCAGCATCCTTAACAAAGCAATGTTTGTTAATGAAAGGGAAATGCAAAGCTTTTTTGAATGAAAAACCGAAAAACCAAACAGCCCCAAATTCGGAAGTGAGGAATCATGAACAGTTGACTGGAACTTTACATGCATTTGTAAAGTTCATCTCATCCATCATTTCTCAAATGCGGCCACCAAGGGAGTTTTTTGCAGCCCTGACAACCTCCAAAGCATGGGCAGGGATTGGGGGCGGGGAAAGCAGCAGTCCCTCCCTGCAGTGTCCAGCTGTTGTTGCTTGGTAAGGAGTTTCCCTTCACCCTTTCCCTGGTTCCTATCACGCAGACGGAGAGCAGAAGACCAGAAGTCTGAAGTGCAGGCAATATGATGTTGATTGGGATTAATTCAAGGAAGCATATCCACAGCTCTGGGTGGGAGAAGAGCCTTTTCTCAAAGTGTCCCAGTCCCTTATAGGCATCATTATACCTGTAGTGCATGCCCTTGGTCCCACCTCTTACAATTTACGGTAAGTGTTGGGTCTGGGGGATTTGCTAGCCCATTTTTTGAATCCCAGGGGAGGGGTAAGGAGTGAGGTTGTGCTTTGGTCACGGACAGGCATTTCTTTGGCCTTTTAGTGTTTCCTATGCCCATTCCCCTCCAGACTGGCTGCTTGAGCTTCTCTTAGGAGAGGAGTTTGAAGCAGGACTGTCCTTCAAGTGTACACTAGTATAATACACTCCCACCATACCCAGCTACACTTCAGCTGTATCTCTTCCCCCCGTCCACCCGCCTCCATCTATTTGTGAACACAGTGTCTTTCTTCTTTGTTGACACTTATTGGTAAGAATATAAAAATATGAAAAATGCAAAATTCAAATTCTATCTCAGGCATATATATAAGCCAGAATACTACATTATCATCAGGAAAACACGAACACTCCTGAGTAGCTGTTGCCAAGGGCAGTGAGATGTACCACCCTGGTGTTTGCACTGAGCCTCCAGCACTGATCTGCACCACGCACCAGGCAGCCTCCTCAGGGGCTCTGGGCAGTGCCTCTGGATCCATGTGGGCCAGTGTGCACGGCACCAGAGGCAGCTCTTGTCCGTGGAGGTGGTTCTGACATTTGCTTCGTGGATGTTCTCCTGGTCATCTGCCCTGCTGGCCCCTGGCTGCGGAACGGGGAGCCTGGGACTCTGCAGGTGATCAGTTGGTTCCTGGGGCGGGCTCTCGCTGAAGAGCTGGAGGAGGAAGGGACAGAGAGACAGTTTTGTCGGAGCAGCCATCAGGAAGAGTGCTGGTGCAAGGGTTGGAGGAACCAAGTAGGGGCCGAGCTCTTCTCAACGTGCTGCTCACAAACCGGGAAGAATTAGTGGGGGAAGCAAAAGTGGATGGGAACCCGGGAGGCAGTGACCATGAGATGGTAGAGTTCAGGATCCTGAAACAAGGAAGAAAGGAGAGCAGCAGAATACGGACCCTGAACTTCAGAAAAACAGACTTTGACTCCCTCAGGGAACTGATGGGCAGGATGCCCTGGGAGAATAACATGAGGGGGAAAGGAGTCCAGGAGAGCTGGCTGTATTTTCAAGACTCCTTAGTGAGGTTACAGGGACAAAGCATCCTGATGTGTAGAAAGAAGAGTAAATATGGCAGGCGACCAGCTTGGCTTCACAGTGAAATCCTTGCTGATCTTAAACACAAAAAAGCAGCTAATAAGTAGTGGAAGATTGGACAAATGACCAGGGAAGAGTGTAAGAATATTGCTCAGGCATGCAGGAGTGAAATCAGGAAGGCCAAATCACACCGGGAGTTGCAGCTAGCAAGAGATGTTAAGAGTAACAAGAAGGGTTTCTTCAGGTATGTTAGCAACAAGAAGAAAGTCAAGGAAAGCGTGGGCCCCTTACTGAATGAGGGAGGCAACCTAGTGCGAGAGGATGTGGAAAAAGCTAATGTACTCAGTGCTTTTTTTGCCTCTGTCTTCACGAACAAGGTCAGCTCCCAGACTACTGCACTGGGCAGCACAGCATGGGGAGGAGGAGACCAGCCCTCTGTGGAGAAAGAAGTGGTTCAGGACTATTTAGAAAAGCTGGACAAGCAGAAGCTGAAGGGGAGCTGATGCGCTGCATCCACGAGTGCTAAAGGAGTTGGCGGATGTGATTGCAGAGCCGTTGGCCATTATCTTTGAAAACTCATGGCGATTGGGGAAGGTCCCGGACGACTGGAAAAAAGCTAATGTAGTGCCCATCTTTAAAAAAGGGAAGAAGGAGGATCCGGGCAACTACACACTGGTCAGCCTCACCTCAGTCCCTGGAAAAATCATGGAGCAGGTTCTCAAGGAAACCATTTTAAAGTACTTGGAGGAGAGGAAGGTGATCAGGAACAGTAAACACGGATTCACCAGGGGCAAGTCGTGCCTGACTAACCTGGTTGCCTTATGTGATGAGATAACTGGCTCTGTGGATATGGGGAAAGCAGTGAATGTGATATAGCTTGACTTTAGCAAAGCTTTTCATATGGTCTCCCACAGTATTCTTCCCAGCAAGATAAAAGAGTATGGATTGGATGAATGGACTATAAGGTGGATAGAAAGCTGGCTAGATTGTCGGGCTCAACAGGTAGTGATCAACGGCTCGATGTCTAACTGGCAGCTGATTCAAGCGGACTGCCTGAGGGGTTGGTCCTGGGTCCCATTTTCTTCGACATGTTATTAATGATCTGGATGATAGAATGGATTGCACCCTCAGCAAGTTTGCATATGACACTGGAGGTAGGGATAGGGTCCAGAGTGACCGAGACAAATTGGAGGATTGAGTCAAAAGAATTCTGAGGAGGTTCAACAAGGACAAGTGCAGAGTCCTGCACTTAGGACGGAAGACTCCCATCCACCGCCAGAGGCTGTGGTCCGACTGGCTAAGCACCAGTTATGTAGAAAAGGACCTGGGGATTACAGTGGATGAGAAACTGGATATGAGTCAGCAGTGTGCCCTTGTTGCCAAGAAGGCTAAGGGCCTATTGTGTGGCATTAGTGGGACCATTGGCAGCAGATTGAGGGAAGTGATTATTCCCCCTATTCAGCACTGGTGAGGCCACATCTGGAGAACTGCGTCCAGTTTTGGGCCCCCCCTACAGAAGGGATGTGGACACATTGGAGAGGGTCCAGCGGAGCGCAGCGAAAATGAGGATGGAGCTGGGGCACAGGACTCTTGAGGAGAGGCTGAGTGAGGGGGAATAATTTATTTAGTGTTGGTCCTGCTTTGAGCAGGGGGTTGGACTAGATGACCTCCTGAGCTCTCTTCCAACCCTAATCTTCTATAATTCGAAGACTCTATGATTCTGGAGAGGCCAGGCCCCTCACACCAAAGTGTGGAGACAGAAGAAGGTACCTGGCTGGGGTGATTGTGAAATGGGATCGTGCTGTGCTTCAGTGTGTGTCAATGCCCTGGTCATGGGGGCGAGATGGACACAGAGAAGAGTGTGAGGAACAGACTGGCTGGGTCACAGCCCTGAATGCGACAAGCACAGGTCACAATGGACATGCATCTTTGCCAGTGGATACCCCACCAGCAGCCCCAATGCAGCTCTGCACCCACTGGTCTCTTCACCTGGACAGTCAATGGCCTGTATTTTAGCTGACTTGGCACAAGTGAAAATTGTCCCGAGCCCAAAATTAGAGACCTTTGAAAAGAGAAGCCCGGGTGTGCCCAGCATCGTGGGCCAGGCCGTGCTTCCGGTGTCGGCTCCCTGGCGTGTGAGTGCACCTTGCTGGCCAGGTAATGGAGCGTGATCGCAGTGAGTCGCAGGGAGGCTCCTTACCCTGTTCTCTGGAACAAGGATTGAATCAGGCTGAGGCAGGAAGAAGGAAGGGCAGGTCGCAGTCACAGGACCACACAGCTAAAGGAGGGAGCCGGGTGTGTTTTACCCCTGCTGAGTGCTGACTAAAACACTCCCTGTTTCGGGCTTTGCTCTCGGCCACCCTCTAGCAGCCCCTCACCCCTGAGCTCAACCCTGGCTCCCCCCTTCTGCCCCTGCCGCCAGATGTGTGATCCCCCTGCCCCCATGAAGTCAGTTACCGCCCCCAGCTCAGACCCTGCCCCTCCCCTTCAATTTGCCCCCCTTAACCATTTTAATCATTTGCCCCCTGGCTCCATCTGGAGGCTGTTGGGTCCGATGCTGTGGTGGGGAGACAATACACTTGCCCCATTTCTGCACCCCAGTAGCTCTATGCCCTCGGCGGCTGACCCCTTCGCCCCACCCTAGGTACCACCCTGCCTGTAGTAGGGTTGTATTTCTGTTCCTGCAACCAATCCCGGGTGACCTTCTTCTCAACGTCTCTGTTTCTAGGCCAATCAAACAGAGAGAATCAGGGTGTGAAGACTGGAAGTTCTTCAGTGACCTCAGGACTCCAGAGTTCAAAGCCCCTGACAAACACTCGCTGGTGTTTCACACACGCAAAGGGTTCTAGTCTTAGAATATTAATAAATGGTTGTTGGGATTAGACACCTCTGCACTGAGTAACACAGTCACTTAAAACAAAATAGAGGCCAAGCTCTCATGGCGTTCTGTTGGACTACAGTTGTTCATTGGCATCGTACAATCCCCCAGCCAAAGGGTGAATTTCAGCCATAAGGTCCTGACAAGAAACACGCTGGAGGCAATGGAATGTTTCCCATGAATTTTGAAGGGAATTGGGTGTGACTCATTGGGAATGCGGCTGGTGAGAATGCAGGAAAATGGCTCCCTCCTTTCTGACAGGGTGAGAATTAACTGCCCGATGTCCCTAACCACGACCAGTATGAATTGAAAGGAACGAACTGGATTCTTTTCATGAAACCCACTTGTGCTACTTGTGGCAACATACAGACTACGCCTTAGAGACAAATTAGTCTCTAAGGTGCCACAAGGACTCCTCCTTGTTTTGCTGATGCAGACTAACACGGCTACCCCTCTGAAACCTGCCTCTTGTGCTACAGATGCCACTCAGAGTCACCCAGACATTCATTCCCATTGTAGCACCAATGAATTCAATGGAATGGCATGAGGAACGCAGTTGGCCCGTACCATTTGAAGATGAAAGAAAGATGAAGAGTGCAATCTGCATGTCACGCCCTCTCAGGCTCAGAATAAGCTAATAATCACAATCCCAGAGGAAAACAGCTGCATCCAAAGGAGGATTTTACAAGGCAATAAAGTTTGTTTTTGTAACTAATTAGAACTGCCTCTACAAATAGCATCTCAGATTCTCCAGGCAGTCCTAGGAACCGTATAAAAGCGCTTACCACTCAGGGATTTTCTAAAATCTTCTGTGGACTTATCTCCTCGGTGAACTGGGTAAGTCCAATTCAACTCAATCGATTTGAACTCTAGAGATGTAACTTTAGAAAGTCATTTAGCCATTTTTCACTTTGGTGGATTTGGAAGAAACTTTCCCAGGTTAGTATTGAAAGGACCAATTCAGTGGTCTTTTACTTTCTTCTCAAGCAGCTGTTACTCCTCTCTCTAGGAGACAGGAGAATGGATTAAGCTGACAAGTGGTGAGATCCAGTGTAGCAAGTCTTGTGTTCTTCTCAGGAGAAATTCCCATTGAAGGTGCTTCTCCTCAGATGATGTAATTTAGTGTTGCTCAGTGAAAGTCAGTGGACCTGGACACCAGCTGAGGAGCTTGTCCTTTGCGATTTGTTTGGAGAAAACTAAAGTTTTCTCTTTATACATCAGGAAGTATTGTGGCACCTTAGAGACTAACCAATTGATTTGAGCGTAAGCTTTCGTGAGCTACATCCGATGAAGTGAGCTGTAGCTTATGAAAGCTTATGCTCAAATCAATTTATCAGTCTCTAAGGTACCACAAGTACTCCTTTTCTTTTTACTGTGGTACCAGAATCCAGTGGTTTGCATGCAGAGGTTAAATCCTCAAATGACAGGAAGTTATTACCGTGATCCCAGCCCTGTTCTCTCTGAGTAATGTCTAAAATGGACACACAATCCCAGGGTTGAAGGGGCCAGTTGGGAGGCAAGTTTCATGAGAGTGGACAAGAGGTGCAGAAAGAGGATATAGGAAGAAATACACGGCGATAAGGACAGGGACTTAATCCACTCTTCCTTTCTGCCTTGGGCCACAAGAGTTTTGAAGTCTTTCTTCCACCAGCCCTTGTACCTTCTCTTTATTCTAGTCCCTGGTGTGTGTTTCAGGTTTACCTCCATCCCTGAAAGATGACTTTCTCCGGCCTGTGCAATCCAGAATGCGGGGTGGCCGGGCCCAGTCCAGTCAGTGGCAGCTACAACGTGCCGTGCGTTCGGCAGTGCCCTGACTCCGAAGTGCTGATCAGACCCTCACCGGTTGTCGTGACCCTCCCGGGACCAATTCTCAGCACTTTCCCTCAGCACACTGGAGTGGGAGCCATAGGAGCACCTGTGGTCGGAGCCGGTTTCGGGGGCTCATTCGGTTTGGGGGGATTGTACGGCTCTGGAGGCCAGTACGGAGGATTGTCTGATTTAGGGGGATACGGTGGTTATGGGGGATTCGGCGGTTCCCTGGGCGGTTATGGTTCCGGGGGAATATGTGGTTCTGGGATATCTCGCCATAGGTACCTCAGTGGAAGCTGTAGGCCATGTTAAACCCAGCAGGAAGATCCGTGGATGAAGGAAGAACCAGGAATTGAACAGCAAGAAACAGATTCACCCCTGACCTTTTGGGCATGGTTTTCAGAAGTGCTGTGCAAACTTGGCTCCAATTGAGCTCAGTGGGAGCTTTGTGTGCTCAGCACCTTGGTCTGATAGCCATGCTGCATTTCTAATGTTACGCTTTATGACTCTTTCTGCCAAGGCTTTGCCAGCCAAGTGCTGATTCTCGCTTTCACCTGTGGACTCATTCTGAATAACACACAGGCTGTTTATACTAATTCCGCAGTTTAAACTAGTTTATACTAATTGCACAGTTTAAAATAGGGGCCTTAAGACAGGCATCAGTTACATTTATTATCATTTGAAGTCCCTTGAGCATGGGAAAAAGTGACCTTGCTGTGAAGCACACTTAGACCCCGTCTGTTCTATCCTTTCCATCAATAAGTATCCTTAGATTGTCGCTTTGACCTTCTCTGCGGCAGACCTTTATTGAGAAGTTGAGCAGTCCTCTACTTCTGTATTGCATAGTCTCACTTCCCACCGACTGAGGGAATAAAAGTCACGAAAAATGGTTGCGAAGGGGACATGTTTGTCCACCTCTGCAGCTGCAACAACAAAAAAGCACATCTTGTGTGAAGAACGTCCCATTGAGGTGGGTGATCGGTCACAGCCTTTCTTGAAAATCTGAAAATACGTTCTTTCTGCTCTCGTATTTTTCCTGTACCTGTATATTGCAAATGTCACTCGCATTAAAAATGCTGATACATCATAATATCCGTTTTCTGGTTCTCCTTGTTCCTCCCTCCTTCTTTAAACATTGCCCTGGACACAATTCATCCCTGAAGAGCCAGCAGCATCAGACACTTCTCCAGAGGTGACTTTTTGAAGCCCTGGAGCGAAAGGAGAATTCAGCCTTTGAAGTAGTTTACAGCATTCTGTTGGGTTTCCGTACTGGGGTGGAGTTCCCCCTTGCCTTACCTTTTTTAACAGAGTTATGTTAATGCAACCTTGTGAGAGGTGTAAATTCTACCAGCTCTCCTCCTTGACTTCACCAACTTTACACTCACTTTGCAATGCTGGAGATGAGCTGACAAGATTTAGGGCAATAGGGCAAAAATCGTTCAGCTTCACATTGAAATTTTGGATTTCATTGCACCAAGAAAACTCAGTTCAAGTCATCTTCTTCTGACTCTCTGCCCGCATGTGTTCATCTACTGGCCAACAGAAACCCCCACTCCTTGGTGAAATGACAGGACCAAAAGTTGATTTCACAAGGATTTTGCAAACACAGCTGACTGCCTCACTTCTGCCCACCTCAGTTCTGCCCTGATAGAAAAATGAAACTACACCAAAGTCATCTACAGGAGTCATGAAAGACAATGGAGGAAATAATTAAGGAACCAATTTCCAGACACCTAGAAGATAAGAAGCTGATAAGTAATAGCATGGATATATGAAAAACAAGATCTGTGAAAACAACCTAATCGATTTCTTTTAAGGATTGAAAAGCCTTGGGGATAGTGGGCAAGCAGTAGAAGTGGTCTATTTTAATTTTTCGTAAGGCTTTTGTTACCCTCTTGCCGGACCTTCTCATAAACAAACTAGGAAAATACATCTTAGATGGGGCTAGGATAAAGTGGGTCCATAACTGGTTGAAGACCATTCCCAGAGAGTATTTAGCAGGGGTCCACACTCCAACTGGAAGGGCACATCAAGTTGCGTCCCACGGGGATCAGTTCTGGGTCCCATTCTGTTCAATATCTTCATCAATGATTTAGATCATAGCACGGAGAGTACACTTATAAAGTTTGCAGATGATACCTAGCTGGGAGGAGTCTCAAGGCTGTGGAGGATAGCAGTAGGCCCACCTCAACCCCCGAGGCTTCGGAGGACGTCCCTGGAGCATGCAACCCTGCTCCACTGGACACTCGCATATTTCACTGCTCAAGAAGGAACAGCCCAGCCCACCTTACCAGCTCCACCTGACATCAGGGCACCGCTTCACACACAGCCCTTAGGCATGTTTACAGTGAAAACAAGCAGAGTTAATTTAACAAAGAGAGTCAAATAGGAGCAATTAGGAATACTGGAAACCAATGTATTTGAGCATGAGCTTTCGTGAGCTACAGCTCACTTCATCAGATGCATACCGTGGAAACTGCAGCAGACTTTATATATACACAGAGAATATGAAACAATACCTCCTCCCACCACAAGTACTCCTTTTCTTTTTGCGAATACAGACTAACACGGCTGTTACTCTGAAACCTGGAAACCAATGGTTACATATCAGATAAAAGAAGTACTCACATTGTAAAACCTGGACGTATGTAACTCACACTCACCCAGGGTCCTTGCATTGTTCTGCAGCCAGAACTCTCCTACAGACCGCCCAATTTCCTCAGCATGGCCCTCCCCAGAGCCTCCAATCAAATCCAAGGCTCCCCTAGCCTGCTTCCCATACGGGAGATCAAAGGGAGCAAAAGCCAGTAGATTCTTGGGGAATACTTCTGTCCGCACTGAGCAAATAATGAAGAAAAACGTCCCAATCAGTCTCATGCCAGAGGACATATGTTCTTATCATAGCTTTTAAAAGTTCCATTAAATCTTTCTGCAAACCCATTTGTTTCTGGGTTATAGGGAGCAGCATTTATATGCTTTGCTCCACATCATTCCCGTGGCTTTTGAAAGACTACAGACATGGAATTTGCACCACAGTCTGTCAAGATTTCTGTGAGAAAAACTAATCTGTAAAAATGGCAAATAAAGCCGGAGCCACTGGAAAATGTATTCCAGAGCTTATTTAACCTGAGAGTTCCTTTTTTCCGAATATCATTGTTGCTAGGCAGATTTAGCACTCCTGTCATAAATATAAAGGGAAGGGTAAACCCCTTTGAAATCCCTCCTGGCCAGGGGAAAGCTCCTCTCACCTGTAAAGGGTTAAGAAGCTAAAGGTAACCTCCCTGGCACCTGACCAAAATGACCAATGAGGAGACAAGATACTTTCAAAAGCTGGGAGGAGGGAGAAAAACAAAGGGTCTGTGTCTGTCTGTATGCTGGTCTTTGCCAGGGATAGACCAGGAATGGAGTCTTAGAACTTTTAGTAAGTAATCTAGCTAGGTATGTGTTAGATTATGATTTCTTTAAATGGCTGAGAAAAGAATTGTGCTGAATAGAATAACTATTTCTGTCTGTGTATCTTTTTTGTAACTTAAGGTTTTGCCTAGAGAGGTTGTCTATGTTTTTGAATCTAATTACCCTGTAAGATATCTACCATCCTGATTTTACAGGGGGGATTTCTTTATTTCTATTTACTTCTATTTTTATTAAAAGTCTTCTTGTAAGAAAACTGAATGCTTTTTCATTGTTCTCAGATCCAAGGGTTTGGGTCTGTGGTCACCTATGCAAATTGGTGAGGCTTTTTATCCAACATTTCCCAGGAAAGGGGGGGTGCAAGTGTTGGGAGGATTGTTCATTGTTCTTAAGATCCAAGGGTCTGGGTCTGTGGTCACCTATGCAAATTGGTGAGGCTTTTTATCCAACATTTCCCAGGAAAGGGGGGGTGCAAGTGTTGGGAGGATTGTTCATTGTTCTTAAGATCCAAGGGTCTGGGTCTGTAGTCACCTAGGCAAATTGGTGAGGCTTTTTACCAAACCTTGCCCAGGAAGTGGGGTGCAAGGTTTTGGGAAGTATTTTGGGGGGAAGGACGCGTCCAAACAGCTCTTCCCCAGTAACCAGTATTAGTTTGGTGGTGGTAGCGGCCAGTCCAAGGACAACGGGGGGAATACTTTGTACCTTGGGGAAGTTTTTAACCTAAGCTGGTAAAGATAAGCTTAGGAGGTTTTTCATGCAGGTCCCCACATCTGTACCCTAGAGTTCAGAGTGGGGGAGGAACCTTGACATGGTGGCATAGTGGTGGGATTAACCTGAAATCATTTTGAGATCCAGTTGAGATTTTTTGAACTAGAAATACAGATTTTAAAAAGAAATTATTTTTTCCTTTGGAAAGGAAGTCCAGAAAGCAGTTGAAACTGAAAGCAGATTGTTTTTTCTCTGCTTGGTGGCCAAGCAGAGACAAAAGGGGATTATCTTGTGAATTGCAGGTTTTCTTTGCCTGGAGGCAGGGTACTTAACTCCTGCAGGGAAATTCACAGTCTTCCAACCCAGAGGTTTTTTTTTCTTTTCTTCCTAAAAGTAAATAGGGGGTGTGTGTTCTACCCATTTGCTTTTTCTTTGGGCTGGGTAAGCAGCTTTCCAAGTAGTTGGAGGTTTTTTGCTTTAATTTGGGCCCAGAGCAGAGACAAGGGAATTGTCTTTTTCTGTAGGCTGACAATCACTATCAGAGAATAGATATTCTATTCCAGCACAGCAAAATTTTACAGCCAAGTTTTGTTTGTTTATTTCTAAACCTCGGGTGTAAAGTTAGTTAAAAACAGAGAGGTTAGAATGACCAAATCCTCAGCTCGACTACAGCTGGAATTAGCCAAATTTCAGGCTGAGGAAAAACAAAGGGAACATGAAAGACAGATAGAACTCATGCGGCTGGAGAAGGAGGTACAGGAGGCTGCCCACAAGAGGGAAATGGAGGCAAGGAAGCATGTGGAGGAGGAGAAGGAAAAAGAGAGGAAGCATGTGGAGGAGGTGGAGAGGATAAAGGCCCAGCAGAATATACCAACAAACCCTAGCAATCCTTCTCCAGGTACCACTTCCCATCCCAGAAAGTTCCCCACCTACAAGGCAGGTGATGATCCTGAGGCCTTCTTAGAAAACTTCGAAAGGGCCTGCCTTGGGTACAACATCCCTACTGACCAATACATGGTAGAGCTGAGGCCGCAGCTCAGTGGACCCTTAGCTGAGGTGGCAGCTGAAATGCCTAAAGAACACATGAACAAGTATGAACTGTTTAAATCCAAGGCGAGAGTCAGAATGGGGATAACACCCGAGCAGTCTCGTCGGAGGTTCAGAGCCCTAAGGTGGAAACCAGACATGTCATTTACCCGACATGCCTACCACATTGTGAAACATTGGGATGCCTGGATATCAGGAGCAAGTGTTGAATCTCCAGTAAATTTGCCCTTCCTAATGCAAATGGAACAATTCTTAGAAGGTGTTCCTGAGGAAATAGAAAGATACATCCTAGATGGGAAACCCAAAACTGTAATTGAGGCAGGAGAGATTGGAGCCAGATGGGTGGAGGTGGCAGAGAAGAAGAAAACTGGTCGCAGTTGGAGCGGAGACCAGAAGGGACCACCCCAGACCACACCCTATTACCGGGGGCCGCCCAAGGCCCCACCTACCTCCCAAAGAACCCTCCAGACCCCTTATCGTCCTGCCACCCCGTTCTCCAGCAACCCTCCTCGCCCCAGTGACCCGTCAGCTGGACGATGTTTTAAATGTAACAAGCTGGGGCATGTAAAGGCCAACTGCCCCAAGAACCCCAACAGATTACAGTTCATTGCACCGGAATCACACCAGAGGTCCACAGGCCCAGATACTTCCCAGATACCCTTGGAGCGGAGGGAAACTGTGAGTGTGGGCGGGAAGAAGGTCACCGCGTGGAGGGACACCGGAGCACAAGTGTCAGCTATCCATGCTTCCTTAGTGGACCCCAATTTAATCAACCCAGAGATCCAAGTGACGATTCAACCCTTCAAGTCCAACTCTTTCAATTTGCCTACAGCCAAGTTGCCTGTCCAGTACAAGGGCTGGTCAGGAATGTGGACTTTTGCAGTCTATGATGATTATCCCATCCCCATGCTGTTGGGGGAAGACTTGGCCAATCATGTGAAGCAGGCCAAGAGGGTGGGAACGGTCACCCGCAGCCAGGCTAAACAAGCCGTGAGGCCTAGCTCTGTTCCGGAAACTTCTATCAGGACCCAGTCAGAGGTGATGGACCCGGACCCCAGGCCAATGTCTGCAACAGCAGTAGTGGATCCAGTCCCAGAGACCCAGACGGAACCAGTCCCAGAACCGGAACCCGCCGAACAACCAACACCAGACCCAGTGTCAGCACTGAATCCAGTACTTGCAACCTCAACACCAGAGGGCCCCACCGACCCTGAACTGGCAGCAGCCGATAACCCAACACAAGAGGCTCAGCCGGAGCCTGAATCCCAACATAGTGCACCAGCGGAGAGCAGTTCACAGTCAACAGAAACAGCTCCATCCCCTATATCGCTTCCAGAGGGACCAAGCCTAGGTCCACAATCCAATGAGGGACTGATGTCTCCAGCATCAAGGGAACAGTTCCAGACTGAACAGGAAGCAGATGAAAGCCTCCAGAGAGCTTGGACGGCGGCACGGAGCAACCCACCGCCTCTCAGCTCTTCTAATCGATCCAGGTTTGTTGTAGAAAGAGGACTTTTATACAAGGAAACTCTTTCTGGTGGACACCAGGAAGACTGGCATCCTCAGAGACAGTTGGTAGTTCCAACTAAATACCGGGCCAAGCTCTTGAGCTTAGCCCATGATCACCCTAGTGGCCATGCTGGGGTGAACAGGACCAAAGACCGTTTGGGGGGATCATTCCACTGGGAGGGAATGGGCAAGGATGTTTCTACCTATGTCCAGTCTTGTGAGGTGTGCCAAAGAGTGGGAAAACCCCAAGACCAGGTCAAAGCCCCTCTCCAGCCACTCCCCATCATTGAAGTTCCATTTCAGCGAGTAGCTGTGGATATTCTGGGTCCTTTTCCAAAAAAGACACCCAGAGGAAAGCAGTACATACTGACTTTCATGGATTTTGCCACCCGATGGCCGGAAGCAGTAGCTCTAAGCAACACCAGGGCTAAAAGTGTGTGCCAGGCACTAGCAGACATTTTTGCCAGGGTAGGTTGGCCCTCCGACATCCTCACAGATGCAGGGACTAATTTCCTGGCAGGAACTATGAAAAACCTTTGGGAAGCTCATGGGGTAAATCACTTGGTTGCCACTCCTTACCACCATCAAACAAATGGCATGGTGGAGAAGTTCAATGGAACTTTGGGGGCCATGATACGTAAATTCGTAAATGAGCACTCCAATGATTGGGACCTAGTGTTGCAGCAGTTGCTCTTTGCCTACAGAGCTGTACCACATCCCAGTTTAGGGTTTTCCCCATTTGAACTTGTATATGGCCGTGAGGTTAAGGGGCCATTGCAGTTGGTGAAGCAGCAATGGGAGGGATTTACACCTTCTCCAGGAACTAACATTCTGGACTTTGTAACCAACCTACAAAACACCCTCCGAACCTCTTTAGCCCTTGCTAGAGAAAACTTACAGGATGCTCAAAAAGAGCAAAAAGCCTGGTATGATAAACATGCCAGAGAGCGTTCCTTCAAAGTAGGAGACCAGGTCATGGTCTTAAGGGCGCTCCAGGCCCATAAAATGGAAGCATCGTGGGAAGGGCCATTCATGGTCCAGGAGCGCCTGGGAGCTGTTAATTATCTCATAGCATTCCCCACCTCCAACCGAAAGCCTAAGGTGTACCATATTAATTCTCTAAAGCCCTTTTATTCCAGAGAATTAAAGGTTTGTCAGTTTACAGCCCAGGGAGAAGATGATGCTGAGTGGCCTGAAGGTGTCTACTACGAAGGGAAATGTGCTGGTGGTGTGGAAGAGGTGAACCTCTCCATGACCCTTGGGCGTATGCAGCGACAGCAGATCCAGGAGCTGTGCACTAGCTACGCGCCAACGTTCTCAGCCACCCCAGGACTGACTGAACGGGCATACCACTCCATTGACACAGGTAATGCTCACCCAATTAGGGTCCAACCTTACCGGGTGTCTCCTCAAGCTAAAACTGCTATAGAACGGGAGATCCAGGATATGTTACAGATGGGTGTAATCCGCCCCTCTGAAAGTGCATGGGCATCTCCAGTGGTTCTAGTTCCCAAACCAGATGGGGAAATACGTTTTTGCGTGGACTACCGTAAGCTAAATGCTGTAACTCGCCCA
Source organism: Eretmochelys imbricata (assembly GCF_965152235.1). Classification (NCBI taxonomy): domain Eukaryota; kingdom Metazoa; phylum Chordata; order Testudines; family Cheloniidae; genus Eretmochelys; species Eretmochelys imbricata. The sequence goes on from NC_135572.1 coordinate 357,641,316, forward strand.
GACAACTATCCAATGCCCCGCACAGATGAACGATTAGAGAAACTGGGACGGGCCCAGTTCATCTCTACCTTGGACTTAACCAAGGGGTACTGGCAGGTACCGCTAGATGAATCTGCCAAGGAAAAGTCAGCCTTCATCACACATCTCGGGCTGTATGAATTTAATGTACTCCCTTTCGGGCTGCGAAATGCACCCGCCACTTTCCAAAGACTTGTAGATGGTCTCCTAGCGGGATTAGGAGAATATGCAGTCACCTACCTTGACGACGTGGCCATATTTTCGGATTCCTGGGCAGACCACCTGGAACATCTACAAAAAGTCCTTGAGCGCATAAGGGAGGCAGGACTAACTGTTAAGGCTAAGAAGTGTCAAATAGGCCTAAACAGAGTGACTTACCTTGGACACCAGGTGGGTCAAGGAACTATCAGCCCCCTACAGGCCAAAGTGGATGCTATCCAAAAGTGGCCTGTCCCAAAGTCAAAGAAACAGGTTCAATCCTTCTTAGGCTTGGCTGGTTATTACAGACGATTTGTACCGCACTACAGCCAAATCGCTGCCCCACTGACAGACCTAACCAAAAAGAAACAGCCAAATGCTGTTCAGTGGACCGGAAAGTGTCAGAAGGCCTTTAACAAGCTTAAAGCGACACTCATGTCTGACCCTGTACTAAGGGCCCCAGACTTTGACAAACCGTTCCTAGTAACCACAGATGCATCCGAGCGTGGTGTGGGAGCAGTTTTAATGCAGAAAGGACCTGATCAAGAATTCCACCCTGTAGTGTTTCTCAGCAAAAAACTGTCTGAGAGGGAAAGCAACTGGTCAGTCACTGAAAAAGAATGTTACGCCATTGTCTACGCTCTGGAAAAGCTACGCCCATATGTTTGGGGACGGCGTTTCCACCTGCAAACCGACCATGCTGCACTAAAGTGGCTTCACACTGTCAAAGAAACTAACAAAAAACTTCTTCGGTGGAGTTTAGCTCTCCAAGATTTTGATTTCGACATCCAACACATCTCAGGAGCTTCTAACAAAGTGGCTGATGCACTCTCCCGTGAAAGTTTCCCAGAATCAACTGGTTAAAATCATCCTTGAGGTGTGGAAAATATTGTTAGTCTATATGTACTTGGTAGTATATTTAGAGATGCATGTGTCTTATTAACTCTGTTTTTCCTAGAGCTCCAGGAAGAAATCCCAGCCAGTGTTTCACCCTAGCTGAGATTTGGGGGTCGTGTCATAAATATAAAGGGTAGGGTAAACCCCTTTGAAATCCCTCCTGGCCAGGGGAAAGCTCCTCTCACCTGTAAAGGGTTAAGAAGCTAAAGGTAACCTCGCTGGCACCTGACCAAAATGACCAATGAGGGGACAAGATACTTTCAAAAGCTGGGAGGAGGGAGAGAAACAAAGGGTCTGTGTGTCTGTCTGTATGCTGGTCTTTGCCAGGGATAGACCAGGAATGGAGTCTTAGAACTTTTAGTAAGTAATCTAGCTAGGTATGTGTTAGATTATGATTTCTTTAAATGGCTGAGAAAAGAATTGTGCTGAATAGAATAACTATTTCTGTCTGTGTATCTTTTTTGTAACTTAAGGTTTTGCCTAGAGGGGTTCTCTATGTTTTTGAATCTAATTACCCTGTAAGATATCTACCATCCTGATTTTACAGGGGGGATTTCTTTATTTCTATTTACTTCTATTTTTATTAAAAGTCTTCTTGTAAGAAAACTGAATGCTTTTTCATTGTTCTCAGATCCAAGGGTTTGGGTCTGTGGTCACCTATGCAAATTGGTGAGGCTTTTTATCCAACATTTCCCAGGAAAGGGGGGGTGCAAGTGTTGGGAGGATTGTTCATTGTTCTTAAGATCCAAGGGTCTGGGTCTGTGGTCACCTATGCAAATTGGTGAGGCTTTTTATCCAACATTTCCCAGGAAAGGGGGGGTGCAAGTGTTGAGAGGATTGTTCATTGTTCTTAAGATCCAAGGGTCTAGGTCTGTAGTCACCTAGGCAAATTGGTGAGGCTTTTTACCAAACCTTGCCCAGGAAGTGGGGTGCAAGGTTTTGGGAAGTATTTTGGGGGGAAGGACGCGTCCAAACAGCTCTTCCCCAGTAACCAGTATTAGTTTGGTGGTGGTAGCGGCCAGTCCAAGGACAACGGGGGGAATACTTTGTACCTTGGGGAAGTTTTTAACCTAAGCTGGTAAAGATAAGCTTAGGAGGTTTTTCATGCAGGTCCCCACATCTGTACCCTAGAGTTCAGAGTGGGGGAGGAACCTTGACAACTCCCCATCCAGAAGCTTCTGGAATTGGGTGTGGTAGTTTTGAGTCTGCTCCATGTCAAGGTTCCTCCCCCACTCTGAACTCTAGGGTAGAGATGTGGAAATATAAAGGAAAGGGTAAACCCCTTCAAAATCCCTCCTGGCCAGAGGAAAAATCCTCTCACCTGTAAAGGGTTAAGAAGCTAAAGGTAACCTCGCTGGCACCTGACCAAAATGACCAATGAGGAGACAAGATACTTTCAAAAGCTGGGAGGAGAGAGAGAAACAAAGGGTCTGTGTCTGTCGGTACGCTTCTTTTGCCGCGGATAGACCAGGAATGGAGTCTTAGAACTTTTAGTACGTAATCTAGCTAGGTATGCATTAGATTATGATTTCTTTAAATGGCTGAGAAAAGTACTGTGCTGAATAGAATGACTATTTCTGTCTGTGTGTCTTTTTTGTAACTTAAGGTTTTGCCTAGAGGGGTTCTCTATGTTTTGAATCTAATTACCCTGTAAGGTATCTACCATCCTGATTTTACAGAGGTGATTCCTTTACTTCTATTAAAAGTCTTCTTGTAAGAAAACAGAATGCTTTTTCATTGTTCTCAGATCCAAGGGTTTGGGTCTGTGGTCACCTGTGCAAATTGGTGAGGATTTTTACCAAACCTTTCCCAGGAAGTGGGGTGCAAGGCTTGGGAGGATTGGGGGGGGGGGGAAGACGTGTCCAAACTGCGTTTCCCAGTAAACCCAGTTAGAGTTTGGTGGTGGCAGTGGATATTCCAAGGACAAAGGATAAAATTAATTTGTACCTTGGGGAAGTTTTAACCTAAGCTGGTAAAAGTAAGCTTAGGAAGTTTTCATGCAGGTCCCCACATCTGTACCCTAGAGTTCAGAGTGGGGGAGGAACCTTGACATGAACCTGCTTGAAAACCTCCTCAGCTTACTTTCACCAGCTTAGGTTAAAACTTCCCCAAGGTACAAATTAATTTTATGCTTTGCCCCTGGATCCACTGCCACCACCAAACTTTAACTGGGTTTACTGGGAAACGTAGTTTGGACACGTCTTTCCCCCCAAAATCCTCCCAAGCCTTGCACCCCACTTCCTGGGGAAAGTTTGGTAAAAATCCTCACCAATTTGCATAGGTGACCACAGACCCAAACCCTTGGATCTGAGAACAATGAAAAAGCATTCTGTTTTCTTACAAGAAGATTTTTAATAGAAGTAAAGGAATCACCTCTGTAAAATCAGGATGGTAGATACCTTACAGGGTAATTAGATTCAAAACATAGAGAATCCCTCTCGGCAAAACCTTAAGTTACAAAAAAGACACACAGACAGGAATAGTCATTCTATTCAGCACAGTACTTTTCTCAGCCATTTAAAGAAATCATAATCTAATACATACCTAGCTAGATTACTTACTAAAAGTTCTAAGACTCCATTCCGGTTCTAGCCCCGGCAAAAGCAGCATACAGACAGACACAGACCCTTTGTTTCTCTCCCTCCTCCCAGCTTTTGAAAGTATCTTGTCCCCTCATTGGTCATTTTGGTCAGGTGCCAGCGAGGTTACCTTTAGCTTCTTAACCCTTTACAGGTGAGAGGATTTTTCTTCTGGCCAGGAGGGATTTTAAAGGGTTTACCCTTCCCTTTATATTTATGACAGGTTCCCTGTTGCTGGGGTCAGAGTCCATGAGGGAAGTGGTGAGAGCAGCTGCTTTGTGCCAGTCCCTGGGCTCTGTGCAGACTGGGAGAAGCTGGGCCACAGAAGCAGGAAGCAGCCTGTTTGCCTGAACTCTGAAGTATTTTCTCGCAGGTGAGTGATATTGTTACAACCCTCCAGCAGGGAAGCCTGGGGAATGTTAATTACAGGGGAAATTGGGAGGGAAGACTAATTTCTTTTCTTTTAATGGTGCACTTTGTATTTTTTTGATTTTAGCCAAACTGTTTTAAGTACATTGTCTCAACGAGTGTGAGTCACCAACTTTTCCGGTAACGTAATCATAGGGAAGAGTCATTTACGTGTTGCTCTTCTCAGTAAGAGAGTTGGGTTTTGAAAATCAATATACATCATGGGGTGGTTGGTTAACCAATTCTCTGACTGGCTAAGCGTGATTTCAGCAGAGGAGGAGGAAGAGTCTGCACAGATTCCAACTGAAGATTCCTGCAGGAAAGTGGAGGGAAGATGTTGCTTTTGACTCGGCAGACTGTCTAGATTTAGTGATCAGAGACTTTACCTGAGACTCCAGTAAACTCAAGCTTAGCTTTCAGTTCTGCTGTGACACTTGTAAGCCAAGTGCCAACTCTGGTAAGCCAAGTGCCAGTTGAGAAATGACAAACTCTCAGCTGGAAGCCAGGCCAAATCACTTCTTTGCAAGAATAAAGGAAACTGATGGTTGAATGGATAAGAATCTATTTGGTGTTGAAATGTCCTGACAACTAATGGGATGGTGCATGCATTGATTTCACCTATCTGTACCCAGTTAGAATGTAATAGCAAACATTTACATTGTGTATATCCCTGTAACTACATAACCCATCCAATGAGAAAGAAGCCTTGAGTCATGCAAATGAAGAAATTAAAGAGGAAGGTGTGAATTCTTCTGCATTTGAAGGCAAGTGGCCGTTGAGTGTTTTCATCAAAGACCTGACATGCATTCTTCTCTCTCTGCCATCAGAGAAAGAGCCCACATAGGTTGTGACTCTGTCAGCTTCTTTTCTGTGAAAAGAAACTATAAGTATGGACACAAGGAAAAATGCTTCATCTCTGGACAGGTTGGATTCTGACAGGCAGAATAACCGAATGAGAAGAAGAGTTACTCTGGGTAGCCCTAAAAGACTTCTGGGAAACTGCCAGTTTCCCATATCTCCGCTACCTTTAGCAATTATAGACTGTGACTAACCTGTACATATATTTTTATCTGCTTTAACATCTCAATAACTCCACTTCCTTTTTCTTAGCTAATAAATTTGAGTTAGAATTGACTGTAGAATTGACTCTCAGTGTCGTCTTTGGTGGGAGACCTGGGATGCAAATTGACCAGGGTGAGCGTGGGACTGGTTGTAACGTGAGTATTTTGTGATTTTTCCTGGAAGTCACCACCATTTATCACACAGGCCAGCTTGCCTGGCAGCCACGATAGATTGGAGTCTCTAAGGGGACTGTCTGTAACTCCATTATAAAACTACCGTAGTACTTTGGGAGTTCACACTTGGTACTGGGTTGGTGAAATCTAATTATAGAACATACCACTAGCTAGCGTCTCCGCCCTGCATTTTGACACTCTGCCCTGAGGACACCACGAATGGTCATGAGTCTCTCCAGACAGCATCTCATGTGCATTCAATTTTTTTCCAAAGTGAAGTACTGTGCAGTTGTCTTTAGCTTTCTCCTTTTCCCTCTCTTTAATAAGAGTCTCATTGACAATACAGCTGTGAGCCCATGACCAGCAAGACAGCTAAAAGTAGTACCCGAAAGAAAACTCTGGCTGGTATAAGTAATTGGTGTCTTAGCGATAGCGAAATCTGTATTAATGTAAACCATCCATGGACCCAGTTCTATTCATATATTACCAGCAGAGGTATGTTTAGGCAGGGGTTCTCACAACAACATTTTCGGTCACCTCAGAGTACAACCACTCATTCTTAGAATCACAGAATATCAGGGTTAGAAGGGACCGCAGGAGGTCCTCTAGTCCAACCCCCTGCTCAAAGCAGGATCAATCCCCAACTAAATCATCCCAGGCAGGAGTTTGTCAAGCCTGATCTTGCAAATTTCAAAGGAAGGGGATTCCACCACCTCCCTAGGTAACGCATTCCAGTGCTTCACCGCCCTCCTAGAGAAAAAGTCTTTCCTAATATCCAACCTAAACCTCCCCCACTTCAACTTGAGACCATTACTCCTTTTTCTGTCATCTGCTACCACTGAGAACAGTCTAGATCGATCCTCTTGGGAACCCCCCTTCAGGTAGTTGAAGGCTGCTATCAAATCCCCCCTCACTCTTCTATTCTGCAGACTAAACAAGACCAATTCCCTCTGCCTCACCTTATCAGTCATGTGCCCCAGCCCCCTCAGCATTTTTGTTGCTCTTCGCTGGACTTTCCAATTCCAATTTCTCCACATAATTTATATGGGGGGGGGCCCAAAACTGCACACAATACTGCAGATGTGGCCTCACCAGTGCGGAAGAGAGGGGAATGATCACTTCCCACAATCTGCTGGCAATGCTCCTACTAATGCAGCCCAATAGGCACTTAGCTTTCTTGGCAACAAGGGCACACTGTTGACTCATATCCAGCTTCTCGTCCACTGTAATCCCCAGGTCATTTTCTGCAGAACTGCTGCTTAGCCAGTCAGTCCCCAGCCTCTTGTGGTGCATGGGATTCTTCTGTCCTAAGTGCAGAAGTCTGCACTTGTCCTTCTTGAACCTCATCAGATTTCTTTTGTCCCAATCCTCCAATTTGTCTTGGTCACTCTCAACCCTATCCCTACCCTCCAGCATATCTACCTCTCCCCCAGCTTAGTGTCATTTGCAAACCTGCTGAGGGTGCAATCCTCCCATCATCCAGATCATTCATAAAGATGTTGAACAAAACCAGTCCCAAGACTGTCCCTGAGGCACTCTGCTTGATACTGGTTGCCAGCTAGACATCCAGACATTGATCAGTACCCATAACAATCTAGCCAGCTTTCTATCCACCTTATAGTCCATTCATCCAATCTATGACCGGTCTGTAGTTCCCCAGGTTCTCCTTCTTCCCCTTTTTAAAGATGGGCACTATATTTGCCTTTCTCCAGTCATCCGGGACCTCCCCCGATCGCTGTGACTTTTCAAAGATAATGGCCAATGACTCTGCAATCACATCCACCAACTCCCTCAGCATCCTCAGACGCTTAAATCTGGACCCATGGACTTGTGCATGGCCAGCTTTCCTAAATAATCCTTAACCTGTTCTTTTACCACTGAGGGCTGCTCACCTCCTCCCCACACTGTGCTGCCCAGGACAGCAGTTTGGGAGCTGACCTTGTCTGGGACGACCAAGGCAAAAAAAGCATCGAGTACTTCAGCTTTTTCCACATCATCTCTCACTTGGTTGCCTCCCTCATTCATGAAGGCTCCCACACTTTCCCTGACCTTCTCCTTTTTGACAGGTTTCAGAGTAACAGCCGTATTAGTCTGTATTCGCAAAAAGAAAAGGAGCACTTGTGGCACCTTAGAGACTAACCAATTTATTTGAGCATGAGCTGTAGCTCACGAAAGCTCATGCTCAAATACATTGGTTAGTCTCTAAGGTGCCACAAGTACTCCTTTTCTTCTCCTTTTTGCTACCTACAGAAACCATCTTGTTACCCTACACATCCCTTCACAACTCCAGTCGTGTTTTGCCCTTCCTGATTACACCCCTGCATGCTCTAGCAATATTTTTAGACTCCTCCCTACTCATCTGTCCAAGTTTCCATTTCTTGTAAGATTCCTTTTTGTGTTTAAGCTCACTGAAGATTTCTCTGTTTAGCCAAGTTGGTCACCTGCCAAATTTGCTAATCTTTCTGCTCTTCGGGGTGGTTTGTTCCTGCACCCTCAATAAGGCTTCTTTCAAATAAATGTCATCGGACCTGGGGGTTGGAAGGCGCTGCAAGGCTCATCTGGTCGAACCCCCTGCCAAGATGCAGGACACCTCTTATCAGCTGTCACAACATAGCTTCCGCCATACTGCTATAATCCTTCACCTTGAAAGGGGCATAATTGCAATTCGTTTGGCAGGATTCAGCAGGAGAAAGGATCAGGTAGAAGCCAACCAGAATATTGTACCAGGGAGCAAACAAAAATCCATACTCTTCTTAGAAACCTAAAATCACAATGCAAAAGGCAAACCCCAGAAACCTTACAACCTAGCCCCGCCAAATGCCTGTGTCCCTCATAAAAAGGCTAGAGAAAGGGTGGCTTCTGCTTATACAGAGTCAGATGCTCTGCTGGTAATTTCATTGCTCGATAAACCACCTCAGCAGTAAATTCATTCTTTGTTTATTCTTGAGTCCCGTTTGTTCTCTGATGTGTCATTGAGAGAGGTGGCTGTTATTCTAGCCAGAGTCTCACTGGGGGGCGACGGAAAACCAACCACCACTATTAGTTTTTTATAATCAGAAAAGCAATTTTATGTCTTTCTGAATATGTTTCATGCCATAAAGTCACTGCACTATCCATATTTCTATTATGACTATTCTGAGCCCATTGTTTTTTTCAGTACCTATGAATGAGTTTACTTAAAGGTTATACAGGAGGACACTATGGGGATGTTAGAGGTTTGGGTGAAAGTTAAGGTGGCACCTCAAAGAATCAGACAGTAGTTTTTATTGTCTATGTACTGTACCAATACACAAAAATAAATACATTATCAGTAAGGCTAAGATTATGTCCCAGAGACCACGGAATTTGTGACTTCCACAGACCTCTGTGACACTTTCCACTTCAGCCCAAAGGTGGTAGGGCCGGAGTTCTCAGCTGCCGTGGGTAGCAAGGGGACCTCGCAGCTCCCAGTTGTGGGACCCGGAACTTCTACCGTGGCCAGCAGGGGACCCTCCAAGAATCTACTGGCTTTGCCCCCTTTGATCTCCTGTATGGGAAGCAGGCTAGGGGAGCCTTGGATTTGATTGGAGGCTCTGGGGAGGGCCGTGCTGAGGAAAGAGGGTGGCCTGTAGGAAAGTCCGTCACCTGATTTAAGGAGAATTTACAGGTAATAAGGAATGGAGAGTGACGGACCCTTGGAAAAAGGAAGGGAATTCAGCACGTTTGGTGTGATGGGTGTACTGGAGAAAGGTTGTTGGACACGGCTGATTTGGCGTTAGTGCTGACCCCAGTGAGGGAAAACAAAAGGAAGGATTATAGAAAGGACCGTTTGAGCGGATTGAAGGGGTGAATGCCGTCACACATGACGTAAAGAAGCCCAGCAGCAGAGGAAAAGTGCAAACCATGCATATGAATAGATTAAAACTAATTCTGAAAGGGAGAGGTCAGTCAATTTAATTTGTTGTGCTGGTGAAGAAACCTTGGATTTGGTCAGGGAGAGCCGGGCAGAGAATCCCCTAGAAAGCACTGAGTTGAGGGCGGGTTAAAATCCACGCCGAAAGCAGGAAACGCTGGCCCTTTCAAAGCACCGCAAAGAGGGATTTTCCTCGCCAGGTTGAACTGCCAAGATTACACCCTCCATGCAAAGCTACAGGGGAAAAAAGGTACCAGAGCGCTGCAGGACTATGATATGGAAATTGTCCATATTAAAGGCAAAGAGAATGTGGTGGCAGATGCAGTGTCCGGGCAGGAGGGTTCCAAGCTGACGCATACGGATTAGCCAGTGGAAGAGTCCACAGAGTCAGAGTAAAGGGTGAGGTGCGAGCCAGGACCCAGAGGAGGCACAGAGTTGCTGGCGTTTTACAGGGATACCCTTGGTCGGACGCTTACAGGTTAAGTTTACAAAGGGTGGCATGGGAGGGCTCTGCCCAGAGCCCAGAGCCTGCTGGCCATCACAATCGTTGAAAAGCATTTGGACAGATTTTGTTTAATGGTCTGATAATTACACAGATAATGATGTATCTGTACTGGAAGACATGTGCTTAAGGTCTGGGAATTAAGGCAGGTCGTGCAATGGGATGAACTTGCTCCTGTCAGTCAGGAGGGAAGAGAACTGCCTCTGTCGCTCTCAAGCTGGTTTTGTGTGTATTGGGTACTGTCCGCTTCACAAAGGAGTCCTGTCCGTAGATGGAGCCGGTTGAGTTTACACCTCTCACTAGGTTGAGTTAACATTACTTTGTTAAAACAGGTAAGACAAGGGGTATCTCCACTCCAGTACGGAAACCCAACAGAATGCTGTAAACTACTTCAAAGGCTGAATTCTCCTATCGCTCCAGGGCTTCAAAAAGTCACCTCTGGAGAAGGGCCTGATGCTGCTAGCTCTTCAGGGATGAATTGTGTCTAGGGTATTGTTTAAAGAAGGAGGGAGGAACAAGGAGAACTAGAAGACGGATATTATGATGCATTAGCGTTTTTAATGCGAGTGACATTTGCAATACACAGGTACAGGAAAAATACAAGAGCAGAAAGAACGTAATTTCAGTTTTTCAAGAAAGGCTGCAACCGATCACCCACCTCAATGGGACGTTCTTCACACAAGATGTGCTTTTTTGTTCTTGCAGCTGCAGAGGTGGACAAACAAGTCCCCTTTCCAACCAATTTCAATTACTTTTATTCCCTCAGTCGGTGGGAAGTGAGACAATGCAATACAGAAGGAGAGGACTGCTCAACTTCTCAATTATATGTCTGCCTCAGAGAAGGTCCAAGTGAGAGGCTAAAGATACGTACTGATGGAAAGGATAGAACAGACGGGGTCTAATTCTCCTTCACAGCAAGGTCTCTTTTTCCCAGGCTCAAGGGACTTAAAATGATAATAAATATAACTGATGCCTCTCTTAAGGCCCCTATTTCCTTTAAACTACGGAATAAGTGCAAACAGCCTGTGTGTTATTCAGAATGAGTCCACATGTGAAAGCGAGAATCAGCACTTGTCTGGCAAAGCCTTGGCAGAAAGAGTCATAAAGCGTAACATTAGAAATGCAGCAGGGCTATCAGACCATGGTGCTGAGCACACACAGCTCCCACTGAGCTCAACTGGAGCCAAGTTTGCACAGCATTCTGAAAGCCATGCCCAAAAGGTCAGGGGTGAATCTGTTTCTTGCTGTTCAATTCCTGGTTCTTCCTTCATCCACGGATCTTCCTGCTGGATTTAGCATGGCCCACAGCTTCCACTGAGGTACCTATGGCGAGATATCCCGGAACCACATATTCCCCCGGAACCATAACCACCCAGAGAACCGCCGAATCCCCCATAACCACCATATCCCCCTAAACCAGACAATCCTCCATAATGGCCTCCAGAGCCGTACAATCCCCCCAAACCGAATGAGCCCCCGAAACCGGCTCCGACCACAGGTGCTCCTATGGCTCCCACTCCAGTGTGCTGAGGGAAAGTGCTGAGAATCGGTCCCGGGAGGGTCACGACAACCGGTGAGGGTCTGATCAGCACTTCGGAGTCAGGGCACTGCCGAACGCACGGCACGTTGTAGCTGCCACTGACTGGACTAGGCCGGGCCACCCCGCATTCTGGATTGCACAGGCTGGAGAAACTCATCTTTCAGGGATGGAGGTAAACCTGAAAGACACACCAGGAACTAGAGTAAAGAGAAGGTAGAAGGGCTGGTGGAAGAAAGGCTTTGAAGCTCTTGTGGCCCATGAGAGAAAGGAAGAGTGGACTAAGTCCTTGTCTTCATGGCCATGTATTTCTTCCTATATCCTCTTTCTACACCTCTTGTTCACTCTCATGAAACTTCCCTCCCAATTGGCCCCTTCAACCCCTCTCAATGGCGTTGTCTGAAAAACACTGACTAGAAGAAGGCTCACGATTTCTGTGCTGGGCCCCTGGGATTCTGTGTCCATTTTAGACATTACTCAAAGAGAACAGGGCTGGGATCACGGTAATCTCTTCCTGTCGTTTGAGGATTTAACTTCTGCATGCAAACCACTGAATTCTGGTACCACAGTAAAAAGAAAAGGAGTACTTGTGCTTCCTTAGAGACTGACAAATTGATTTGAGCATAAGCTTTCGTAAGCTACAGCTCACTTCATCGGATGTAGCTCACGAAAGCTTATGCTCAAATCAATTGGTTAGTCTCTAAGGTGCCACAAGTCCTCCGTTTCTTTTTGCGAATACAGACTAACATGGCTGCTACTCTGAAACCTGGTATCACAGTGTAGATCTCTCATTTCCCAAAGCTCGTGAGTCAACAATACTTGCTGATGAATAAAGAGAAAACTTTAGTTTTCTCCAAACAAATCACGAAGGACAAGCTCCTCAGCTGGGCTTTAGGTCCACTGACTTTCATGGAGCGACACTAAATTACATCATCTGAGGAGGAGCACTTTCAATGGGAATTTCTCCAGAGAAGAACTCAAGAATTGCTACACTGGATCTCACCACTTGTCAGATTAATCCATTCTCCTGTTTCCAAGAGAGAGGAGTAACAGCTGCTTGAGAAGAAAGTAAAAGACCACTGAATTGGTCCTTTCTGGACTAACCTGGGAAAGTTGCTTCCTAATCCACCAAAGTGAAAAATGGCCAAATGACTTTCTAATGTTACATCTCTAGAGTTCAAATCAATTGAGTTGAATTGGACTCACCCAGTTCACTGAGGAGATGAAGTCCGCAGAAGATTTTAAAAAATCCCTGAATGGTGAGTGCTTTTATACAGTTCCTAGGACTGCCTGGAGGATCTGCGATGCCATTTGTGGAGGCGGTTCTAATTAGTTACCAAACAAACTTAATTGCCATGCAAAATCCTCCTTGGATGCAGCTGTTTGCCTCTAGGATTTTGATTATTAGGTTATTCTGAGCCTGAGAGGGCGTGACATGCACATTGCACTCTTCATCTTTCTTTCATCTTCAAATAGTACGGGTCAACTGCGTTCCTCATGCCATTCCATTTACTTCAGTGGTGCTACAATGAGAATGAATGTCCGGGTGACTCTGAGCGGCATCTGTATCAGAAGTGGCAGATTTCAGAGGGGTAGCCGTGTTAGTCTGCATCAGCAAAACAATGAGGAGTCCTTGTGGCACCTTAGAGACTAATTTGTCCCTAAGGTGTCGTCTCTAAGTTGCCACAAGTAGCACAAGTGGGTGTCATGAAAGGAATCCAGTTTGTTCCTTTCAATCCATGCTGGTTGTGGTTAGGGACATCGGGCAGTTCATTCTCACCCTGTCAGAAAGGAGGGAGCCATTTTTCTGCATTCTCACCACCCGCATTCCCAATGGGTCAGACCCAATTCCCTTCGAAATTCATGGGAAACTTTCCATTGCCTCCAGCAGTGTTTTTTGTCAGGACCTTACATCTGAAATTCACCCTTTGGTTGGGGGATTGTACGATGCAATGAACAACTGTAGTCCAATATTAAACGTTCAAACATGGGCCTTTGTGATGGCCATCTGCCCAGGGGTGAATCTTACCCTCTGGTGAGTCAAGCTTCACCTAACATTGGACCTGTACTTGGGTCACCAATGCCCTCTCAAAGTGCTGCCTAGATCTGGTTTGCTGATGGGTCAAGGGGAGGGATGGCGGAAAGAGGAAGGAAGCAGTGCTCTTTTATCTCAGGATCTCTCCATCCAGGAGCAGCCAAGAAAAGGACGTCGTGTGAGACAGCACTGCTGACGGAGCCCAGCAATGAGCGGAGGAGAGAGGAAAATCACACATTCTTGAGGAAGGAGGAGATGGTTGTGGGATGGGATTTGACATTAACTTTGACCAGCCATAGGGCACGCTGCACAAAACATTCTTGCCAGAACCAGCATGCTGTGTAAAGTGTAACAGATTTCTGCATGGGTGGGTTCCATAGCCGGGGAATGAGGCGGAGGAGTCCCCTGTTTTCCCTATTTTTTCACAGTTCTTTTTAGTAAAAGTCAGAGACAGGTCACTGGCTTCCATGACTCTTTGTTCATTGCCCTTGATCCTTGACCTCTCCCTGAGTTTTACTAAAATTAACCATGACCAAATCTTAACCTTAATTATCCTTAGTCTAGAATATCCTAACTCAAATCATCTGAAAAAAAATTAAAACAGTAGGAGGCACAAATATGCTTGCTCAGCCAGAGCCCTAAAATGCCCAGTTCTCGCTCTGGCCACAGGCTGAATTTTAAAGTTGTTCCCTTTTACACTGTGTTACCAGACAAGGCTAGTAACATGTAACTTGTTCCAAGATGTTTGCATCCTTGGATCGAAGCATCAAGAATCAAGAGCTGGCTAATGTTGTGATCCACTTTCACTGTCCTTATTCATGAGAATGATACTTCTCCATACGAATTAGAAGTCTGTCCATTTCTATCATTTCCATGACTGTGGTGTAAGGGACTGCGGAAGACTTTGTTACGGCCTAGCTAGGGAACTTCCGCTTTCTCGAGGCCGCCCGGTCACTGTAGGACATGGAGAACCAACTGTAACCGTTTTTTGGCCGGTTTTGTCTGCCTTGCATGGTCAGTTGCCAGGTAGCGGAAAGCCCCCTTAGGAAAGTACCTAATTTTATATTCATGAGCTGTTTCTGTGTACTGCGTATTATGGCTCACTGGTTGCCCCTTCGTCGGACTCCGTCCTAGGCAAAGCTCCGGTGTGATGGGTTCTCCGCCTCCGTGACAGCAACGTTTGGAAGTCCCCGTTGCGGGTGTGTCACTAATCTTCAATAAAGCCAATAACTCGCTGCTTAGCTGCGTGTGGGTCTCCTTTTCCAGAGTACCTCTGATGGCCTGCGGTGCTTCGATTACCTTGGCCGAGAACATTTGGTAGCATTGGAAATCTCAATATATAATTCCAGCCTCAAAAACTAGCTTTAAGACATCGCACCCGTTGGGCTGAAGTCACCAGGTGCACTGAGTGAGCTACTTTCTCTTTCTTTGGAATCACATCTTTCTAATGGGTCAGAGTAACCCATGGTAATGAATTCCTTCAGGTTTGTGAAACAAGGCACAGGGTAGCTGATTTCTCTAACATTGCCTTCTTTATACATGAGGATAATAATGATCCAAAGGAAGTATAAGTGTGTACATTTCAAGCTTGTTCATGTGTGGTGTAGTAATACAAATCTCTTTCTTGAATTAGAATGGGTAAAATTTTGAGAAAAGAGAATTTAATTCTGCTCAAGTGGAAATACCCACCACGGAGCCAACACCTTCAAAGAAAGGGAGTTAAAGTGCATGGCAAGACTCTAGATGGCTGATCGTTGTTCACACTGAGATGAGAAGATCTTTATCCCCAAAGTTCCCCCCAAAAAACATCAAAACAAAATAAAAAATATCCAGTATGAGCCTCTCCAAGAGTTACTCTCAGGTTAGTGATGTCTTTGGAAGCCATGAATAGTAAGAATCCAGTAGGGTTCAAGAGATAGAGGTTAGTGTTTGGCATGAGTAGTCCCAGCTATTGGGGTTCATTTCTGACTCTGCCAATCACACCCTGTCTGACTGTCACCTGAATGTGCCTCCTTTTCCCCCCATGGCAAACAGGTAGAATTGTAACATGCAGGGTGGATTGTCTGAAGCTTCCTCTGATCTAAGCATTTCAAAGCACTTCACAAAACACACCTCATGTTTTATATGGCCAAAGAGGTGTATTATTAGAATCGTAGTAACTTTTTACTAGGCTTAGATGTTCCAATATTGAAGATTGGCTTCACTTTAAAAATGCATGTCAAGTCTCAGATGTCACTCAAGTGCTCAGTTTATGAGTCCTCGCCTCTGAAATTGGGGCTCTTTGATTTTCATTCAATGAACCTTTGCATTTCCCTTTTGTACATATTTTCAAGTTGACGGGTAGATGCTGAACCAGTGTAAAGGAGGACAGTTCCATCAACTTGAGATTGAAGGAAGGCACTTTAGCCAACCTGGGTTAGAGAAAACCTTTCTGCACCTCTACCCACAGCTGCTGATATCGAATATACAGTGTAATCAATGGGAACCGTCAGCCATTGCAGCTCCTTCCAATGAGCATGCAAGAGAACTGGGTCTTGTGAGAGACTTCAGCTAATTAAGAAAAGAAAAAAGCACAAGACAGACAGAGTTAAAGAGAACTTCTTTTATGGCCATATTGCTGTGGGATTAATTGCAAGTCTGACCAATCTAGGGCATTCTGCAAGCCTCTTCTCCAACAAAAAGAAAAGGAGTACTTGTGGCACCTTAGAGACTAACCAATTTATTTGAGCATAAGCTTTCGTGAGCTACAGCTCACTTCATCGGATGCATTCTGTGGAAAGTGTAGAAGATCTTTTTATACACACAAAGCATGAAAAAATACCTCCCCCCACCCCACTCTCCTGCTGGTAAGAGCTTATCTAAAGTGATCACTCTCCTTACAATGTGTATGATAATCAAGTTGGGCCATTTCCAGCACAAATCCAGGTTTTCTCCCCCCCTCCCCGACAGATATGATCATCTTTTTATATGTTTGTATCGCCTTTGTATTATGAGTTATGGATACGTATGTATGTCTCTATTTCAAATTTGGGCTAATTTTCTGGGTGACACTCCCAGACAGTTTGGCATCAGCACTGCCTAGCCTGCTGGATGGCCATGTGCTCGGCAGCTTGTGTTTGAAACAAAGGAAGCACAGGCCGCATGGCAAAAGACTATAATAGGCAGCTGCATCTTCTCCATTGTGTCCTCAATCCATGCAGCCTCCTCAGGGGCTCTGGGCAGTGCCTCTGGGTACATGTGGAGCCAGTGTGCACAGCACCAGAGGCAGCTCTTGTCAGTGGAGGTGGCTGCGACCTTTGGTCATTGGGTGTTCTCCTAGTCATCTGCCCTGCTGGCCCCTGGCTGCGGAACGGGGAGCCTGGGACTCTGCAGGTGATCAGTTGGTTCCTGGGGCGGGCTCTCGCTGAAGAGCTGGAGGAGGAAGGGACAGAGAGACAGTTTTGTCGGAGCAGCCATCAGGAAGAGTGCTGGTGCAAGGGCTGGTGGAACCAAGTAGGGGCCGAGCTCTTCTCGACGTGCTGCTCACAAACCGGGAAGAATTAGTGGGGGAAGCAAAAGTGGATGGGAACCCGGGAGGCAGTGACCATGAGATGGTCGAGTTCAGGATCCTGAAACAAGGAAGAAAGGAGAGCAGCAGAATACGGACCCTGAACTTCAGAAAAACAGACTTTGACTCCCTCAGGGAACTGATGGGCAGGATCCCCTGGGAGAATAACGTGACGGGGAAAGGAGTCCAGGAGAGCTGGCTGTATTTTCAAGAATCCTTACTGAGGTTACAAGGACAAAGTGTTGATCCTGCTTTGAGCAGGGGGTTGGACGAGATGACCTCCTGAGGTCTTTTCCAACCCTAATCTTCTATAATTCGATGACTCTATGATTCTGGACAGGCCAGGTCCCTCCCACCAAAGTGTGGAGACAGAAGTAGGTACCTGGCTGGGGTGATTGTGAAATGGGATCGTGCTGTGCTTCAGTGTGTGCCAATGCCTTGGTCACGGTGGCGAGATGGGCACAGAGAAGGGTGTGAGGAACAGACTGGCTGGGTCACAGCCCTAAATGCGACAAGCACAGGTCACAATGGACATGCATCTTTGCCAGTGGATACCCCACCAGCAGCCCCAATGCAGCTCTGCACCCACTGGTCTCTTCACCTGGACAGTCAATGGCCTGTATTTTTAGCTGACTTGGCACAAGTGAAAATTGTCCCGAGCCCAAAATTAGAGGCCTTTGAAAAGAGAAGCCCGGGTGTGGCCAGCATCGTGGGCCAGGCCGTGCTGCAGGTGTCGGCTCCCAGGCGTGTGAGTGTACCTTGCTGGCCAGGTAATGGAGCGTGATCGCAGTGAGTCCCAGGGAGGCTCCTTACCCTGTTCTCTGGAACAAGGATTGAATCAGGCTGTGGCAGGAAGAAGGAAGGGCAGGGCCCAGTCACAGGATCACACAGCTAAAGGAGGGAGCTGGGTGTGTTTTACCCCTGCTGAGTGCTGACCAAAACATTCCCTGTGACAGGCTTTGCCCTCGGGCACCCTCTAGCAGCCCCTCACCCCTGAGCTCAACCCTGTCTCCTCCCTCATCCTCCTTGGCCCCCTTCTGTCCCTGCCTCCAGAAGTGTGATCCCCATGCCCCCATGCAGTCAGTTACCACCCCCAGCTCAGACCCTGCCCATTCCCACCAATTTGTCCCCATTAACCATTTTAATTGCCAGCCAGCACTGCAGCGTCAGCAGGTGTTACTGAGAAATGAGCACGCTCACTAGGAGCCAAGCAGCGCTCAGCACCCGGCCTGCCAGCCGCCCCGTTAGCATCCTAGTGCCAGGGAGCCTGCAAATGCTTGGGGCCCTGGGCCTGCGATCCTGTAGGCACAGGGGCTTGGAGCCCCCTGGCTCCATCCCGAGGCTGTTGGGTCTGATGTGGTGGCGGGGGACAATACACTTGCCCCATTTCTGCACCCCAGTAGCTCTACGCCCTCGGCGGCTGACCCATTCGCCCCTCCCTAGTTACCGCCCTGCCTGTGGTAGGGTTGTATTTCTGTTCCTGCAACCGATCCCGGGTGACCTTCTTCTTAACGTGTCTCTGTTTCTAGGCCGATCAAACAGAGAGAGTCAGGGTGTGAAGGCTGGAAGTTCTTCAGCGACCTCAGGACTCCAGAGTTCAAAGCCCCTCACAAACACTCGCTGGTGTTTCACACACGCAAAGGGTTCTAGTCTTAGAATATTAATAAATGGTTGTTGGGATTAGACACCTCTGCACTGAGTAACACAGTCACTTTAAACAAAATGGAGGCCAAGCTCTCATGGCGTTCTGTTAATGACGTCATAACTAAAAGCCACAGAGTCATTTTCATTCAAATGTAGTTTTGCATTTGGAAGACTCCTCCGCCTCATTCCCCGGCTATGGAACCCACCCATGCAGAAATCTGTTACACTTTACACAGCATGCTGGTTCTGGCAGGAATGTTTTGTGTAGCATGCCCTATGGCTGGTCAAAGTTAATGTCAAATCCCATCCCACAACCATCTCCTCCTTCCTCAAGAATGTGTGATTTTCCTCTCTCCTCCGTTCATTGCGGGGCTCCGTCAGCTGTGCTGTTTCACAAGACGTCGTTTTCTTGGCTGCTCCTGGATGGAGAGATCCTGAGATAAAAGAGCACTGCTTCCTTCCTCTTTCCGCCACCCCTCCCCTTGACCCATCAGCAAACCAGATCTAGGCAGCCCTTTGACAGGGCATTGGTGACCCAAGTACAGGTTCAATGTTAGGTGAAGCTTGACTCACCAGAGGGTAAGATTCACCCCTGGGCAGATGGCCATCACAAGGCCCATGTTTGAACGTTTAATATTGGACTACAGTTGTTCATTGGCATCATACAATCCACCAACCAAAGGTGAATTTCAGATGTAAGGTCCTGACAAGAAACACGCTGGAGGCAATGGAAAGTTTCCCATGAATTTCGAAGGGAATTGGGTCTGACCCATTGGGAATGCAGGTGGTGAGAATGCAGAAAAATTGCTCCCTCCTTTCTGACAGGGTGAGAATGAACTGCCCGATGTCCCTAACCACTACCAGCATGGATTGAAAGGAACAAACTGGATTCCTTTCTTGACACCCACTTGTGCTACATGTGGCAACTTAGAGATAACACCTTAGAGACAAATTAGTCTCTAAGGTGCCACAAGGACTCCTCGTTGTTTTCCTGATGCAGATTAACACGGCTACCCCTCTGAAATCTTCACTTCGGATACAGATGCTGCTTAGAGTCACCTTGAGATTCATTCTCGTTGTTGCACCATTGAAGTCAATGGAATGGCACGAGGAACACAGTTGACCCGTACCATTTGAAGATGAAAGAAAGATGAAGAGTGCAATCTGCATGTCACGCCCTCTCAGGCTCAGAATAACCTAATAATCACAATCCCAGAGGAAAACAGCTGCATCCCAAGGAGGATTTTACAAGGCAATGAAGCTTGTTTGGAAACTAATTAGAACCGCCTCCACAAATGGCATCGCAGATCCTCCAGGCAGTCCTAGGAACTGTATAAAGGCACTCACCACTCAGGGATTTTCTAAAATCTTCTGCGGACTTCATCTCCTCAGTGAACTGGGTAAGTCCAATTCAACTCAATTGATTTGAACTCTAGAGATGTAACTTTAGAAAGTCATTTAGCCATTTTTCACTTTGGTGGATTAGGAAGCAACTTTCCCAGGTTAGTCCAGAAAGGACCAATTCAGTGGTCTTTTACTTTCTTCTCAAGCAGCTATTACTCCTCTCTCTTGGAAACAGGAGAATGGATTAAGCTGACAAGTGGTGAGATCCAGTGTAGCAATTCCTGAGTTCTTCTCAGGAGAAATTCCCACTGAAGGTGCTTCTCCTCAGATGATATAATTTAGTGTCGCTCCATGAAAGTCAGTGGACCTGAAGCCCAGCTGAGGAGCTTGTCCCTCGTGATTTGTTTGGAGAAAAGTAAAGTTTTCTTTTTATTCATCAGCAAGTATTATTGACTCACAAGCTTTGGGATATCAGAGATCTACACTGTGATACCAGGTTTCAGAGTAGCAGCCGTGTTAGTCTGTATTTGCAAAAAGAAACGGAGTACTTGTGGCACCTTAGAGACTAACCAATTGATTTGAGCATAAGCTTTCGTGAGCTACATCCGATGAAGTGAGCTGTAGCTTACAAAAGCTTATGCTCAAAACAATTTGTCAGTCTCTAAGGTACCACAAGTACTCCTTTTCTTTTTACTGTGGTACCAGAATTCAGTGGTTTGCATGCAGAAGTTAAATCCTCAAACGACAGGAAGCGATTACTGTGATCCCAGCCCTGTTCTCTTTGAGTAATGTCTAAAATGGACACAGAATCCCAGGGGCCCAGCATAGAAATCGTAAGCCTTCTTCTAGTCAGTGTTTTTCAGACAACGCCATTGAGAGGAGTTGAAGAGGCCAATTGGGAGGGAAGTTTCATGAGAGTGGAGAAGAGGTGTAGAAAGAGGATATAGGAAGAAATACATGGCCATGAAGACAAGGACCTAGTCCACTCTTCCTTTCTCTCATGGGCCACAAGAGCTTCAAAGCCTTTCTTCCACCATCCCTTGTACCTTCTCTTTACTCTAGTCCCTGGTGTGTCTTTCAGGTTTACCTCCATCCCAGAAAGATGAGTTTCTCCAGCCTGTGCAATCCAGAATGCGGGGTGGCCCGGCCCAGTCCAGTCAGTGGCAGCTACAACGTGCCGTGCGTTCGTCAGTGCCCTGACTCCGAAGTGCTGATCAGACCCTCACCGGTTGTCGTGACCCTCCCGGGACCAATTCTCAGCACTTTCCCTCAGCACACTGGAGTGGGAGCCATAGGAGCACCTGTGGTCGGAGCCGGTTTCGGGGGCTCATTCGGTTTGGGGGGATTGTACGGCTCTGGAGGCCAGTATGGAGGATTGTCTGGTTTAGGGGGATACGGTGGTTATGGGGGATTCGGCGGTTCCTTTGGTGGTTATGGTTCCGGGGGAATATGTGGTTCTGGGGTATCTCGCCATAGGTACCTCAGTGGAAGCTGTGGGCCATGTTAAACGCAGCCGGAAGATCCATGGATGAAGGAAGAACCAGGAATTGAACAGCAAGAAACAGATTCACCCCTGACCTTTTGGGCATGGCTTTCAGAAGTGTTGTGCAAACTTGGCTCCAGTTGAGCTCAGTGGGAGCTGTGTGTGCTCAGCACCATGGTCTAATAGCCCTGCTGCATTTCTAATGTTACGCTTTATGACTCTTTCTGCCAAGGCTTTGCCAGACAAGTGCTGATTCTCGCTTTCAACTGTGGTCTCATTCTGAATAACACACAGGCAGTTTGCACTAATTCTGCAGTTTAAGGAAAATAGGGCCCTTAAAACAGGCATCAGTTACATTTATTATCATTTGAAGTCCCTTGAGCAAGGGAAAAAGAGACCTTGCTGTGAAGGAGAATTAGACCCTGTCTGTTCTATCCTTTCCATCAGTATGTGTCTTTAGCCTCTCACTTGGACCTTCTCTGAGGCAGACATTTAATTGAGAAGTTGAGTAGTCCTCTCCTTCTGTATTGCATTGTCTCACTTCCCACCGACGGAGGGAATAAAAGTAACTGAAATTGGTTGCAAAGGGGACTTGTTTGTCCACCTCTGCAGCTGCAAGAACAAAAAAGCACATCTTGTGTGAAGAACGTCCCATTGAGGTGGGTGATCGGTTGCAGCCTTATTGAGAAACTGAAATTACGTTCTTTCTGCTCTTGTATTTTTCCTTTACCTGTGTATTGCAAATGTCACTCGCATTAAAAACACTGATGCATCATAATATCCGTCTTCTAGTTCTCCTTGTTCCTCCCTCCTTCTTTAAACATTGCCCTGGACACAATTCATCCCTGAAGAGCCAGCAGCATCAGGCCCTTCTCCAGAGGTGACTTTTTGAAGCCCTGGAGCGATAGGAGAATTCAGCCTTTGAAGTAGTTTACAGCATTCTGTTGGGTTTCCGTACTGGGGTGGAGTTACCCCTTACATTACCTGTTTTAACAAAGTAATGTTAACTCAACCTAGTGAGAGGTGTATATTCAACCGGCTCCATCTACGGACAGGACTCCTTTGTGAAGCGGACACTACCCAATACGCACAAAACCAGCTTGAGAGCGACAGAGGCAGGTCTCTTCCCTCCTGACTGACAGGAGCAAGTTCATCCCATTGCACGACCTGCCTTAACTCCCAGACCTTAAGCACATGTCTTCCAGTAGAGATACATCATTATCTGTGTAATTATCAGACAATTAAACAATAACTGTCCAAATGCTTTTCAACGATTGTGATGACCAGCGGGCTCTGAGCTCTAGGCAGAGCCCTCTCATGCCACCCTTTGTAAACTTAACCTGTACTTGTCCGACCCAGGGTATCCCTGTAAAAGGCCAGCAACTCTGTGCTTCTATGGGTCCTGGCTCGCACCTCACCCTTTACTCTGACTCTGTGGACTCTTCCACTGGCTAATCCGTATGCATCAGCTTGGAACCCTCCTGCCCGGACACTGCATCTGCCACCACATTCTCTTTGCCTTTAATATGGACCATTTCCATATCATAGTCCTGCAGCGCTGTGCTCCAGGGCATCCCTCTGGTACCTTTTTTCCCCTGTAGCTTTGCATGGAGGGTGTAATCTTGGCAGTTCAACCTGGCGAGGAAAATACCTCTTGGCGGTGCTTTGAAAGGGCCAGCGTTTCCTGCTTTTGTCACGAATTTTAACCCACCCTCAACTCAGTGCTTTCTAGGGGATTCTGTGCCCTGCTCTCCCTGACCAAATCCAAGGTTTCTTCACCAGCACAACAATTTACTGCCCTCTCCCTTTCAGAGGAAGTTTTCATCTATTCAGACTCATAGTTTGCACCGTTCCTCTGCTGCTGGGCTTCCTTACGTCATGTGTGACGGCATTCACCCCTTCAATCCCCTCAAACGGTCCTTCCTATAATCCTGCCTTTTGTTTTCCCTCACTGGGGTCAGCACTAACATCAAATCAGCCATCTCAAACGACCATTCTCCAGTACTCCCATCACACCAAACATGCTGAGTTTCTGGCTTTTTCCAAGGGTCTGTCGCTCTCAATTCCTCATTACCTGTAAATTCTCCTTAAAATGAGTGACGTACTCTCTTCGATGCCGCTCTCTTTCCTCAGCACGGCCCTCCCCAGAGCCTCCAATCATATCCAAGGCTCCCCTCGCCTGCTTCCCATACAGGAGATCAAAGGGGGAAAAGCCAGTCGATTCCTGGAGGGTCCCCTGCTGGCCACGGTAGAAGTTCCGGGTCCCACAACTGGGAGCTGCGAGGCACCCTTGCTACCCACGGCAGCTGAGAACTCCGGCCCTGCCACCTTTGGGCTGAAGTGGAAAATGTCCCAGACGTCTGTGGAAGTCACAGATTCCGTGGTCTCTGAGACATAATCTTAGCCTTAATGATAATGTATTTATTTTTGTGTATTGGTACAGTACATAGACAATAAAAACTACTGTCTGATTCTTTGAGGTGCCACCTTAACTTTCACCCAAACCTCTAACATCCCCATAGTGTCCTCCTGTATAACCTTTAAGTAAACTCATTCATAGGTACTGAAAAAAACAATGGGCTCAGAACAGTCATAATAGAAATATGGATAGTGCAGTGACTTTATGGCATGAAACATATTCAGAAAGACATAAAATTGCTTTTCTCACTATAAAAAACTAATAGTGGTGGTTGGTTTTCCGTTGCCCCCCAGTGAGACTCTGGCTAGAATAGCAGCCACCTCTCTCAATGACACATCAGAGAACAAACGGGACTCAAGAGTAAACAAAGAATGAATTTACTGCTGAGGTGGTTTATCGAGCAATCAAATTACCAGCAGAGCATCTGACTCTGTATAAGCAGAAGCCACCCTTTCTCTAGCCTTTTTATGAGGGACACAGGCATTTGGCGGGGCTAGG
Organism: Eretmochelys imbricata; assembly: GCF_965152235.1. Lineage (NCBI taxonomy): Eukaryota > Metazoa > Chordata > Testudines > Cheloniidae > Eretmochelys > Eretmochelys imbricata. The sequence continues at coordinate 357,665,552 of NC_135572.1, forward strand.
TTGTAAGATTTCTGGGGTTTGCCTTTTGCATTGTGATTTTAGGTTTGTAAGCAGAGTATGGATTTTTGTTTGCTCCCTGGTACAATATTCTGGTTGGCTTCTACCTGATCATTTCTTCTGCTGAATCCTGCCAAGTGAATTGCAATTATGCCCCTTTCAAGGTGAAGGATTATAGCAGTATAGCGGAAGCTATGTTGTGACAGCTGATAAGAGGTGTCCTGCATCTTAGCAGGGGGTTCGACCAGATGAGCCTTGCAGTGCCTTCTAACCCCCAGGTCCGATGACATTTATGTGAAAGAAGCCTTATTGAGGGTGCAGGAACAAACCACCCCGAAGTGCAGAAAGATTAGCAAATATGGCAGGTGACCAACTTGGCTAAACAGAGAAATCTTCAGTGAGCTTAAACAAAAAAGGAAGCTTACAAGAAATGGAAACTTGGACAGATGACTAGGGAGGAGTCTAAAAATATTGCTCAAGCCTGCAGGTGTGTAATCAGGAAGGCCAAAGCATGACTGGAGTTGTGAAGGGATGTGTAGGGTAACAAGAAATTTTCTATAGGTAGGAAAAAGGAGAAGGTCAGGGAAAGTGTGGGAGCCTTCATGAATGAGGGAAGCAACCAAGTGAGAGATGGTGTGGAAAAAGCTGAAGTACTCCATGCTTTTTTTGCCTCGGTCGTCCCAGACAAGATCAGCTCCCAAACTGCTGTCCTGGACAGCACAGTGTGGGGAGGAGGTGAGCAGCCCTCAGTGGTAAAAGAACAGGTTAAGGATTATTTAGAAAAGCTGGCCGTGCACAAGTCCATGGGTCCAGATCTAAGTGTCCGAGGATGCTGAGGGAATTGGCTGAGTGATTGCAGAGCCACTGGCCATTATCTTTGAAAAGTTACACCTTTCGGGGGAGGTCCTGGATGACTGGAGAAAGGCAAATATAGTGCCCATCTTTAAAAAGGGGAAGAAGGAGAACCTGGGGAACTCCAGACCGGTCATAGATTGGATGAATGGACTATAAGGTGGATAGAAAGCTGGCTAGATGTTACGGGTACTGATCAATGTCTGGATGTCTAGCTGGCAACTAGTATCAAGCAGAGTGCCTCAGGGATCAGTCTTGGGACCGGTTTTGTTCAACGTCTTTATGAATGATCTGGATGATGGGAGGATTGCACGCTCAGCAGGTTTGCAAATGACACTAAGCTGGGGGAGAGGTAGATATGCTGGAGGGTAGGGATAGGGTTGAGAGTGACCAAGACAAATTGGAGGATTGGGACCAAAGAAATCTGACGAGGTTCAACAAGGACAAGTGCAGACTTCTGCACTTAGGACAGAAAAATCCCATGTACCACAAGAGGCTGGGGACCGACTGGCTAAGCAGCAGTTCTGCAGAAAACGACCTGGGGATAACAGTGGACGAGAAGCTGGATATGAGCCAACAGTGTGTCCTTGTTGCCAAAAAGGCTAAGTGCCTACTGGGCTGCATTAATAGGAGCATTGCCAGCAGATCGAGGGAAGTGATCATTCCCCTCTATTCCGCACTGGTGAGGCCACATCTGCAGTATTGTGTGATGTTTAGGGGCCCCCCCCCATATAAATTATGTGGAGAAATTGGAATTGAAAAGTCCAGCAAAGAGCAACAAAAATGCTGAGGGTGCTGGGGCACATGACTCATAAGGTGAGGAGGAGGGAATTGGTCTTGTTTAGTCTGCAGAAGAGAAGAGTGAGGGGGGATTTGATAGCAGCCTTCATCTACCTGAAGGGGGGTTTTCTTTCGGGTACCACTTTTAGCTGTCTTGCTGGTCACGGGCTCACAGCTGTATTGTCAAAGAGACTCTTGTTAAAGAGAGGGAAAAGGAGAAAGGTAAAGACAACTGCACAGTACTTCACTTTGGAAAAAAATTGAATGCACATGAGATGCTGTCTGGAGAGACTCATGACCATTCGTGGTGTCCTCAGGGCAGAGTGTCAAAAAGCAGGGCGGAGACGCTAGCTAATGGTATGTTCTATAATTAGATTTCACCAACCCAGTACCAAGTGTGAACTCCCAAAGTACTACGGTAGTTTTATAATGGAGTTACAGACAGTCCCCTTAGAGACTCCAATCTATCGTGGCTGCCAGGCAAGCTGGCCTGTGTGATAAATGGTGGTGACTTCCAGGAAAAATCACAAAATACTCACGTTACAACCAGTCCCACGCTCACCCTGGTCGATTTGCATCCCAGGTCTCCCACCAAAGACAACACTGAGAGTCAATTCTACAGTCAATTCTAACTCAGGTTTATTAGCTAAGAAAAAGGAAGGGGAGTTATTGAGATGTTATAGCAGATAAAAATATATGTACAGGTTAGTCACAGTCTATAATTGCTAAAGGTAGCGGAGATATGGGAAACTGGCAGTTTCCCAAAAGTCTTTTAGGGCTACCCAGAGTAACTCTACTTCTCATTCGGTTATTCTGCCTGTCAGAATCCAACCTGTCCAGAGATGAAGCATTTTTCCTTGTGTCCATACTTATAGTTTCTTTTCACAGAAAAGAAGCTGACAGAGTCACAACCTTTGTGGGCTCTTTCTCTGATGTCAGGGAGAGAAGAATGCATGTCAGGTCTTTGATGAAAACACTCAACGGCCACTTGCCTTCAAATGCAGAAGAATTCACACCTTCCTCTTTAATTTCTTCATTTGCATGACACAAGGCTTCTTTCTCATTGGATGGGTTATGTAGTTACAGGGGTATACACAATGTAAATGTTTGCTATTACATTCTAACTGGGTACAGATAGGTGAAATCAATGCATGCACCATCCCATTAGTTGTCAGGACATTTCAACACCAAATAGATTCTTATCCATTCAACCATCAGTTTCCTTTATTCTTGCAAAGAAGTGAATTGGCCTGGCTTCCAGCTGAGAGTTTGTCAGTTCTCAGCTGGCACTTGGCTTACCAGAGTTGGCACTTGGCTTACCAGTGTCACAGCAGAACTGAAAGCGAAGCTTGAGTTTACCGGAGTCTCAGGTAAAGTCTCTGATCACTAAATCTAGACAGTCTGCCGAGTCAAAAGCAACATCTTCCCTCCACTTTCCTGCAGGAATCTTCAGTTGGAATCTGTGCAGACTCTTCCTCCTCCTCTGCTGAAATCATGCTTAGCCAGTCAGAGAATTGGTTAACCAACCACCCCGTGAAGTATATCAATTTTCAAAACCCAACTCTCTTACTGAGAAGAGCAACACGTAAATGACTCTTCCCCACGATCATGTTACCAGAAAAGTTGGTGACTCACACTCGTTGAGACAATGGACTTAAAACAGTTTGGCTAAAATCCAAAAAATTCAAAGTGCACCATTAAAAGAAAAGAAATTAATCTTCCCTCCCGATTTCCCCTGTAATTAACATTCCCAGGCTTCCCTGCTGGAGGGTTGTAACAAAATCACTCACCTGCGAGAAAATACTTCAGCGTTCGGGCAAACAGGCTGCTTCCTGCTTCTGTGGCCTAGCTTCTCCCAGCCCGCACAGAGCCCAGGGCCTGGTGCAAAGCAGCTGCCCTCACCCCTTCCCTCATGGAGTCTGACCCAGCAACAGGGAACCGATTGGTGCAGACCCAAAACTACCACACCCAATTCCAGAAGCTTCTGGATGGGGAGTGCTAAATCTGCCAAGCAACAATGATATTAGGAAAAAAGGAACTCTAAGGTTAAATAAGCTCTGGAATACATTTACCAGTGGCTCCGGCTTTATTTGCCATTTTTACAGATTAGTTTTTCTCACAGAAATCTTGACAGACTGTGGTGCAAATTCCATGTCTGTAGTTTTTCAAAAGGCAATGGAATAATGTGGTGCAAAGCGTATAAAGGCTGCTCCCTATAACCCAGAAACAAATGGGTTTGCACAAAGTTTTGAAGGAACTTTTAAAAGCTATGCTAAGAACGTACGTCACCTGGCACGAGACTGATTGGGACACTTTACTTCATTATTTGCTCAATGCGGACAGAAGTGTTCCCCAAGATTCGACTGGCTTTTGCCCTCTTTGATCTCCTGTATGGGAAGCAGGCTAGGGGAGCCTTGGATTTGATTGGAGGCTCTGGGGAGGTCTGTGCTGAGGAAAGAGGGCAGGCATCTAAGAGAGTACGTCACTCATTTTAAGGAGAATTTACAGGTAATGAGGAACTGTGTGCGACAGACCTTTGGAAAAAGTCAGGGAACTCAGCACGTTTGGTGTGATGGGCGTACTGGAGAAAGGTCGATTGAGACTGCTGATTTGGCGTTAGTGCTGACCCCAGTGAGGGAAAACAAAAGGCAGGGTTATAGGAAGGACCATTTGAGGGGATTGAAGGGGTGAATGCCGTCACACATGACGTAAGGAAGCCCAGCAGCAGAGGAACAGTCCAAAGCATGCATCTGAATAGATTAAAACTTCCTCTGAAAGGGAGAGGGCAGTCAATTGAACTTGTGCTGGTGAAGAAACCTTGGATTTGGTCAGGGAGAGCAGGGCAGAGAATCCCCTAGAAAGCACGGAGTTCAGGGTGGGTTGAAATGCACCCCCAAAGCAGGAAACTCTGGCCATTTCAAAGCACCACAAAGAGGTATTTTCCTCACCAGGTTGAACTGCCAAGATTGCACCCTCCATGCAAAGCTACAGAGGAAAAGGATACCAGAGGGATGCCCTGGAGCACAGCGCTGCAGGAATATGACATGGAAATTGTCCATATTAAAGGCAAAGAGAATGTGGTGGCAGATGCAGTGTCTGGGCAGGAGGGTTCCAAGCTGACGCATACGGATTAGCCAGTGGAAGAGTCCACAGAGTCAGGGTAAGGGGTGAGGTGCGAGCCAGGACCCGCAGGAGGCACAGGTAATGCAAGGGGGAACTCCACCCCAGTACAGGAAACCCAACAGAACGCAGTAAACTACTTCAAAGTCTGAATTCTCCTATCGCTCCCGGGCTTTTAAAACTCACCTCTGGAGAAGTGCCTGATGCTACTAGCTCTACAGGGATGAATTGTGTCCAGGACAATGGCTAAAGAAGGAGGGAGGAACAAGGAGAACCAGAAGACGGATATTATGATGCATCAGAGTTTTTAATGCGAGTGACATTTGCAATATACAGGTACAGGAAAAATACGAGAGCAGAAAGAACGTATTTTCAGTTTTTCAAGAAAGGATGTGACCGATCACCCACCTCAATGGGACGTTCTTCACACAAGATGTGCTTTTTTGTTGTTGGTGCTGCAGAGGTGGACAAACAATTCCCCTTTGCAACCATTTTAAGTGACTTTTATTCCGTCAGTCGGTGGGAAGTGAGACAATGCAATACAGAAGCAGAGGACTACGCAACTTCTCAATTAAATGTCTGCCGCAGAGAAGGTCAAAGCAAGAAGCTAAAGATACGTATTGATGGAATGGATAGAACAGACGGGGTCTAATTCTCCTTCACAGGAAGGTCTCTTTTTCCCAGGCTCAAGGGACTTAAAATGATAATAAATATAACTGATGCCTCTCTTAAGGCCCCTATTTCCTTTAAACTACGGAATAAGTGTAAACAGCCTGTGTGTTATTCAGAATGAGTCCACATGTGAAAGCGAGAATCAGCACTTGTCTGGCAAAGCCTTGGCAGAAAGAGTCGTTAAGCGTAACATTAGAAATGCAGCAGGGCTATCAGACCACGGTGCTGAGCACACACAGCTCCCACTGAGCTCAACTGGAGCCAAGTTTGCACAGCACTTCTGAAAGCCATGCCCAAAAGGTCAGGGGTGAATCTGTTTCTTGCTGTTCAATTCCTGGTTCTTCCTTCATCCATGGATCTTCCAGCTGCGTTTAACATGGCCCACAGCTTCCACTGAGGTACCTATGCCGAGATACCCCAGAACCACATATTCCCCTGGAACCATAACCACCAAAGGAACTGCCGAATCCCCCATAACCACCGTATCCCCCTAAACCAGACAATCCTCCGTACTGGCCTCCAGAGCCGTACAATCCCCCCAAACCGAATGAGCCCCCGAAACCGGCTCCGACCACAGGTGCTCCTATGGCTCCCACTCCAGTGTGCTGAGGGAAAGTGCTGAGAATTGGTCCCGGGAGGGTCACGACAACCGGTGAGGGTCTGATCAGCACTTCGGAGTCAGGGCACTGACGAACGCACGGCACGTTGTAGCTGCCACTGACTGGACTAGGCCGGGCCACCCCGCATTCTGGATTGCACAGGCTGGAGAAACTCATCTTTCAGGGATGGAGGTAAACCTGAAAGACACACCAGGGAAAAGAGTAAAGAGAAGGTACAAGGGCTGGTGGAAGAAAGGCTTTGAAGCTCTTGTGGCCCATGAGAGAAAGGAAGAGTGGACTAAGTCCTTGTCTTCATGGCTATGTATTTCTTCCTAGATCCTCTTTCTACACCTCTTGTTCACTCTCATGAAACTTCCCTCCCAGTTGGCCCCTTCAACCCCTCTCAATGGCTTTGTCTGAAAAACACTGACTAGAAGAAGTGTCACGATTTCTGTGCTGGACCCCTGGGATTCTGTGTCCATTTTAGACATTACTCAAAGAGAACAGGACTGGGACCATGGTAATCACTTCCTGTCGTTTGAGGATTTAACCTCTGCATGAAAACCACTTGATTCTAGTATCACAGTGTAGTTCTTTGATTTTCCAAAACTTGTGAGTCAACAATACTTCCTGATGAATAAAGAGAAAACTTTACTTTTCTCCAAACAGATCACGAAGGACAAGCTCCTCAGCTAGGGTTCAGGTCCACTAACTTTCATGGAGCAACACTAAATTACATCATCTGAGGAGAAGCACCTTCAATGTGTATTTCTCCTGAGAAGAACACAAGAATTGCTCAACTGAGTCTCACCACTTGTCAGCTTAATTCATTCTCCTGTCTCCAAGAGAGAGGAGTAACAGCTGCTTGAGAAGAAAGTAAAAGACCACTGAATTGGTCCTTTCTGGACTAATCTGGGAAAGTTGCTTCCTAATATGGCTAAGTGAAAATGGCTAAATGTCTTTCTAAAGTTACATCTCTAGAGTTCAAAATCAATTGAGTTGAATTGGACTTACCCAGTTCACCGAGGAGATGAAGTCCACAGAAGATTTTAGAAAATCCCTGAGTGGTGAGCTCTTTTATACAGTTCCTAGGACTGCCTGCAGGATCTGCGATGCTATTTGTGGAGGCGGTCCTAATTAGTTACCAAACAAACTTTATTCCCTTGTAAAATCCTCCTTTGGATGCAGCTCTTTTCCCCCGGGATTGTGATTATTAGGTTATTCTGAGCCTCAGAGGGCATGACATGCACGTTGCACTCTTCATCTTTCTTTCATCTTCAAATGGTACGGGCCAACTGCGTTCCTCATGCCATTCCATTGAATTCATTGGTGCTACAATGGGAATGAATGTCTGGGTGACTCTGAGTGGCATCTGTAGCACAATAGGCAGGTTTCAGAGGGGTAGCCGTGTTAGTCTGCATCAGCAAAACAAGGAGGAGTCCTTGTGGCACCTTAGAGACTAATTTGTCTCTAAGGCGTAGTCTGTATGTTGCCACAAGTAGCACAAGTGGGTTTCATGAAAAGAATCCAGTTCGTTCCTTTCAATTCATACTGGTCGTGGTTAGGGACATCGGGCAGTTAATTCTCACCCTGTCAGAAAGGAGGGAGCCATTTTCCTGCATTCTCACCAGCCGCATTCCCAATGAGTCAGACCCAATTCCCTTCAAAATTCATGGGAAACATTCCATTGCCTCCAGCGTGTTTCTTGTCAGGACCTTATGGCTGAAATTCACCCTTTGGCTGGGGGATTGTACGATGCCAATGAACAACTGTAGTCCAACAGAACGCCATGAGAGCTTGGCCTCTATTTTGTTTTAAGTGACTGTGTTACTCAGTGCAGAGGTGTCTAATCCCAACAACCATTTATTAATATTCTAAGACTAGAACCCTTTGCGTGTGTGAAACACCAGCGAGTGTTTGTCAGGGGCTTTGAACTCTGGAGTCCTGAGGTCGCTGAAGAACTTCCAGTCTTCACACCCTGATTCTCTCTGTTTGATCGGCCTAGAAACAGAGACGTTGAGAAGAAGGTCACCCGGGATTGGTTGCAGGAACAGAAATACAACCCTACTACAGGCAGGGTGGTACCTAGGGTGGGGCGAAGGGGTCAGCCGCCGAGGGCATAGAGCTACTGGGGTGCAGAAATGGGGCAAGTGTGTTGTCTCCCCACCACAGCATCGGACCCAACAGCCTCCAGATGGAGCCAGGGGGCAAATGATTAAAATGGTTAAGGGGGGCAAATTGAAGGGGAGGGGCAGGGTCTGAGCTGGGGGCGGTAACTGACTTCATGGGGGCAGGGGGATCACACATCTGGCGGCAGGGGCAGAAGGGGGGAGCCAGGGTTGAGCTCAGGGGTGAGGGGCTGCTAGAGGGTGGCCGAGAGCAAAGCCCGAAACAGGGAGTGTTTTAGTCAGCACTCAGCAGGGGTAAAACACACCCGGCTCCCTCCTTTAGCTGTGTGGTCCTGTGACTGCGACCTGCCCTTCCTTCTTCCTGCCTCAGCCTGATTCAATCCTTGTTCCAGAGAACAGGGTAAGGAGCCTCCCTGCGACTCACTGCGATCACGCTCCATTACCTGGCCAGCAAGGTGCACTCACACGCCACGGAGCCGACACCGGAAGCACGGCCTGGCCCACGATGCTGGGCACACCCGGGCTTCTCTTTTCAAAGGTCTCTAATTTTGGGCTCGGGACAATTTTCACTTGTGCCAAGTCAGCTAAAATACAGGCCATTGACTGTCCAGGTGAAGAGACCAGGGGGTGCAGAGCTGCATTGGGGCTGCTGGTGGGGTATCCACTGGCAAAGATGCATGTCCATTGTTACCTGTGCTTGTCGCATTCAGGGCTGTGACCCAGCCAGTCTGTTCCTCACACGCTTCTCTGTGTCCATCTCGCCCCCATGACCAGGGCATTGACACACACTGAAGCACAGCACGATCCCATTTCACAATCACCCCAGCCAGGTACCTTCTTCTGTCTCCACACTTTGGTGTGAGGGGCCTGGCCTCTCCAGAATCATAGAGTCTTCGAATTATAGAAGATTAGGGTTGGAAGAGAGCTCAGGAGGTCATCTAGTCCAACCCCCTGCTCAAAGCAGGACCAACACTAAATAAATTATCCCCCCTCACTCAGCCTCTCCTCAAGAGTCCTGTGCCCCAGCTCCATCCTCATTTTCGCTGCGCTCCGCTGGACCCTCTCCAATGTGTCCACATCCCTTCTGTAGGGGGGGCCCAAAACTGGACGCAGTTCTCCAGAGGTGGCCTCACCAGTGCTGAATAGGGGGAATAATCACTTCCCTCAATCTGCTGCCAATGGTCCCACTAATGCCACACAATAGGCCCTTAGCCTTCTTGGCAACAAGGGCACACTGCTGACTCATATCCAGTTTCTCATCCACTGTAATCCCCAGGTCCTTTTCTACATAACTGGTGCTTAGCCAGTCGGACCACAGCCTCTGGCGGTGGATGGGAGTCTTCCGTCCTAAGTGCAGGACTCTGCACTTGTCCTTGTTGAACCTCATCAGAATTCTTTTGACTCAATCCTCCAATTTGTCTCGGTCACTCTGGACCCTATCCCTACCTCCAGTGTCATATGCAAACTTGCTGAGGGTGCAATCCATTCTATCATCCAGATCATTAATAACATGTCGAAGAAAATGGGACCCAGGACCAACCCCTCAGGCAGTCCGCTTGAATCAGCTGCCAGTTAGACATCGAGCCGTTGATCACTACCTGTTGAGCCCGACAATCTAGCCAGCTTTCTATCCACCTTATAGTCCATTCATCCAATCCATACTCTTTTATCTTGCTGGGAAGAATACTGTGGGAGACCATATGAAAAGCTTTGCTAAAGTCAAGCTATATCACATTCACTGCTTTCCCCATATCCACAGAGCCAGTTATCTCATCACATAAGGCAACCAGGTTAGTCAGGCACGACTTCCCCCTGGTGAATCCATGCTTACTATTCCTGATCACCTTCATCTCCTCCAAGTACTTTAAAATGGTTTCCTTGGGGACCTGCTCCATGATTTTTCCAGGGACTGAGGTGAGGCTGACCAGTCTGTAGTTCCCCGGGTTCTCCTTCTTCCCTTTTTCCAATCTTCCAGGACCTCCCCCGGTCGCCACAAGTTTTGAAAGATAATGGCCAGTGGCTCTGCAATGACATCAGCCAACTCCCTCAGCACCCATGGATGCATTCGATCTGGACCCATGGACTTGTGCATGGCCAACTTTTCTAAATAGTCCTTAACCTCTTCTTCCACCACTGAGGGCTGCTCACCCTCATACTGTGTTCCCCAGGACAGCAGTGTGGGAGCTCACCTTGTCTGTGAAGACCGACCTTTGTTGATTGCTCATGACCCCTCCCTGAGTTTTACGAAAGTTAACCTTGAAAAATCTTAACTTTAATTATCGTTCGTCTAGATTATCCTAACGCAAATCATCTGGGAAAAAAATAACCCATAAGAGGCACAAATATGCTTAAAGAAAAGGAGTACTTGTGGCACCTTAGAGACTAACGAATTTATTTGAGCATGAGCTTTCGTGAGCTACAGCTCACTTCATCAGATGCATACCGTGGAAACTGCAGCAGACTCTATATATACACAGAGAATATGAAACAATACCTCCTCCCACCCCACTGTCCTGCTGGTAATAGCTTATCTAAAAGCCATTTCCAGCACAAATCCAGGTTTTCTCACCCTCCACCCCCCCACACAAATTCACTCTCCTGCTGGTGATAGCCCATCCAAAGTGACAACTCTTTACACAATGTGCATGATAATGAAGTTAGGCCATTTCCTGCACAAATCCAGGTTCTCTCACTCCCTCACCCCCCTCCAAAAACCCACCCCCATACACACACAAACTCACTCTCCTGCTGGTAATAGCTCATCCAAACTGGCCACTCTCCAAGTTTAAATCCAAGTTAAACCAGAACATCGGGGGGAGGGGGTAGGAAAAAACAAGAGGAAATAGGCTACCTTGCATAATGACTTAGCCACTCCCAGTCTCTATTTAAGCCTAAATTAATAGTATCCAATTTGCAAATGAATTCCAATTCAGCAGTTTCTCGCTGCTTGTTTAGCCAGAGCGCTAAAATGCCCAGTTCCAGCTCTGACCACAGGCTGAATTGTAAAGTTCCCTGTTACACTGTGTTACCAGACATGGCTAGTAACATGTCGTGTTACAAAATGTTTGCATCCTTGGATCTAAGCATCAATAACAAAGAGCTGGCTGGAAGAGTCCACAGAGTCAGAGTAAAGGGTGAGGTGCGAGCCAGGACCCAGAGGAGGCACAGAGTTGCTGGCGTTTTACAGGGATACCCTGGGTTGGACGCGTACAGGTTAAGTTTACAAAGGGTGGCATGGGAGGGCTCTGCCCAGAGCCCAGAGCCCGCTGGTCATCACAATCGTTGAAAAGCATTTGGACAGATTTTGTTTAATTCTCCTCAGGAATTACAAGTCTGTCAATTTCTCTCTTTTCCATGACTGTGGTACCATTGGAAATCTCAATATACAATTCAAGCATCAAAAACTTGCTTTAAGTCATAGCACCCGTTGGGCTGAAGTCACCAGGTGCACTGAGTGGAATCACATCTCTCTAACGGGTCGGAGTAACCCAATGGTAATGAATTCCTTCAGGTTTGTGAAACAAGGCACAGGGTAGCTGATTTCTCTAACATTGCCTTCTTTATACATGAGGATAATGATGGTCCAAAGGAATTACAAGTATGTATATTTCAAGCTTGTTCATGTGCGGAGTAGTAATACAAATCTCTACGTTGAATTGAAATGGTTAAAATTTTGGTACAAGAGAATTTAATTCTGCTCATGTGGAAATACCCACCACGGAGCCAACACCTTCAAAGAAAGGGAGTTAAAGTGCATGGCAAGACTCTAGATGGCTGATCGTTGTTCACACTGAGATGAGAAGATCTTTATCCCCAAACTTCCCCCCAAAAACATCAAAACAAAATAAAAAATATCCGGAATGAGCCTCTCCAAGAGTTACTCTCAGGTTTGTGATGTCTTTGGAAACCATGAATGGTAAGTATCCAGTAGAGTTCAAGAGATACAGGTTAGTGTTTGGCATGAGTAGTCCCAGCTATTGGGGTTCATTTCTGACTCTGCCAATCACACCCTGTCTGACCGTCACCTGAATGTGCCTCCGTTTCCCCCCATGGCAAACAGGTAGAATTGTAACATGCAGGGTGGATTGTTTGAAGCTTCCTCTGATCTAAGCATTTCAAAGCACTTCACGAAACACACCTCATGTTTTATATGGCCAAAGAGGTGTATTATTAGAATCGTAGTAACTTTTTACTAGGATTAGATGTTCTAATATTGAAGATTGGCTTCACTTTAAAAATGCATGTCGAGTCTCAGATGTCACTCAAGTGCTCAGTGTATGAGTCCTCACCTCTGAAATTGTGGCTCTTTGATTTTCATTCAATGAACCTTTGCATTTCCCTTTTCTATATATTTTCAAGTTGACGGGTAGATGCTGAACCAGTGTAAAGGAGGACAGTTCCATCAACTTGAGATTGAAGGAAGGCACTTTAGCCAACCTGGGTTAGAGAAAACCTTTCTGCACCTCCACCCACAGCTGCTGCTATCTAATATACAGTGTAATCAATGGGAACCATCCGCCATTGCAGCTCCATCCAATGAGCAGTCAAGAGAACTGGGTCTTGTGAGAGACTTCAGCTAATAAAGAAAAGGAAAAAGCACAAGACAGACAGAGTTAAAGAGAACTTCTTTCATGGCCAGATTGCTGTGGGATTAATTGCAAGTCTGATCAACCTAGGGCATTCTGCAAGCCCCTTCCCCGACAAAGATTTTTTGGCCAGAATTAGAATGATTTTAAAGGGCAAAATTTACCCTAACTAGGATTTCTTCTAACCTAAACAGCATTAAATGACTTCCCTCAGTTGTAGGGCACAGAACATCATTGAAGTCTATGGAACTGGACTGATGTACACTAGTTCAGCATCCTTAACAAAGCAATGTTTGTTAATGAAAGGGAAATGCAAAGCTTTTTTGAATGAAAAACCGAAAAACCAAACAGCCCCAAATTCGGAAGTGAGGAATCATGAACAGTTGACTGGAACTTTACATGCATTTGTAAAGTTCATCTCATCCATCATTTCTCAAATGCGGCCACCAAGGGAGTTTTTTGCAGCCCTGACAACCTCCAAAGCATGGGCAGGGATTGGGGGCGGGGAAAGCAGCAGTCCCTCCCTGCAGTGTCCAGCTGTTGTTGCTTGGTAAGGAGTTTCCCTTCACCCTTTCCCTGGTTCCTATCACGCAGACGGAGAGCAGAAGACCAGAAGTCTGAAGTGCAGGCAATATGATGTTGATTGGGATTAATTCAAGGAAGCATATCCACAGCTCTGGGTGGGAGAAGAGCCTTTTCTCAAAGTGTCCCAGTCCCTTATAGGCATCATTATACCTGTAGTGCATGCCCTTGGTCCCACCTCTTACAATTTACGGTAAGTGTTGGGTCTGGGGGATTTGCTAGCCCATTTTTTGAATCCCAGGGGAGGGGTAAGGAGTGAGGTTGTGCTTTGGTCACGGACAGGCATTTCTTTGGCCTTTTAGTGTTTCCTATGCCCATTCCCCTCCAGACTGGCTGCTTGAGCTTCTCTTAGGAAAGGAGTTTGAAGCAGGACTGTCCTTCAAGTGTACACTAGTATAATACACTCCCACCATACCCAGCTACACTTCAGCTGTATCTCTTCCCCCCGTCCACCCGCCTCCATCTATTTGTGAACACAGTGTCTTTCTTCTTTGTTGACACTTATTGGTAAGAATATAAAAATATGAAAAATGCAAAATTCAAATTCTATCTCAGGCATATATATAAGCCAGAATACTACATTATCATCAGGAACACACGAACAGTCCTGAGTAGCTGTTGCCAAGGGCAGTGAGATGTACCACCCTGGTGTTTGCACTGAGCCTCCAGCACTGATCTGCACCACGCACCAGGCAGCCTCCTCAGGGGCTCTGGGCAGTGCCTCTGGATCCATGTGGGCCAGTGTGCACGGCACCAGAGGCAGCTCTTGTCCGTGGAGGTGGTTCTGACATTTGCTTCGTGGATGTTCTCCTGGTCATCTGCCCTGCTGGCCCCTGGCTGCGGAACGGGGAGCCTGGGACTCTGCAGGTGTTCAGTTGGTTCCTGGGGCGGGCTCTCGCTGAAGAGCTGGAGGAGGAAGGGACAGAGAGACAGTTTTGTCGGAGCAGCCATCAGGAAGAGTGCTGGTGCAAGGGTTGGAGGAACCAAGTAGGGGCCGAGCTCTTCTCAACGTGCTGCTCACAAACCGGGAAGAATTAGTGGGGGAAGCAAAAGTGGATGGGAACCCGGGAGGCAGTGACCATGAGATGGTCGAGTTCAGGATCCTGAAACAAGGAAGAAAGGAGAGCAGCAGAATACGGACCCTGAACTTCAGAAAAACAGACTTTGACTCCCTCAGGGAACTGATGGGCAGGATGCCCTGGGAGAATAACATGAGGGGGAAAGGAGTCCAGGAGAGCTGGCTGTATTTTCAAGACTCCTTAGTGAGGTTACAGGGACAAAGCATCCTGATGTGTAGAAAGAAGAGTAAATATGGCAGGCGACCAGCTTGGCTTCACAGTGAAATCCTTGCTGATCTTAAACACAAAAAAGCAGCTAATAAGTAGTGGAAGATTGGAGAAATGACCAGGGAAGAGTGTAAGAATATTGCTCAGGCATGCAGGAGTGAAATCAGGAAGGCCAAATCACACCGGGAGTTGCAGCTAGCAAGAAATGTTAAGAGTAACAAGAAGGGTTTCTTCAGGTATGTTAGCAACAAGAAGAAAGTCAAGGAAAGTGTGGGCCCCTTACTGAATGAGGGAGGCAACCTAGTGCGAGAGGATGTGGAAAAAGCTAATGTACTCAGTGGTTTTTTTGCCTCTGTCTTCACGAACAAGGTCAGCTCCCAGACTACTGCACTGGGCAGCACAGCATGGGGAGGAGGAGACCAGCCCTCTGTGGAGAAAGAAGTGGTTCAGGACTATTTAGAAAAGCTGGACAAGCAGAAGCTGAAGGGGAGCTGATGCGCTGCATCCACGAGTGCTAAAGGAGTTGGCATATGTGATTGCAGAGCCGTTGGCCATTATCTTTGAAAACTCATGGCGATTGGGGAAGGTCCCGGATGACTGGAAAAAAGCTAATGTAGTGCCCATCTTTAAAAAAGGGAAGAAGGAGGATCCGGGCAACTACACACTGGTCAGCCTCACCTCAGTCCCTGGAAAAATCATGGAGCAGGTTCTCAAGGAAACCATTTTAAAGTACTTGGAGGAGAGGAAGGTGATCAGGAACAGTAAACACGGATTCACCAGGGGCAAGTCGTGCCTGACTAACCTGGTTGCCTTATGTGATGAGATAACTGGCTCTGTGGATATGGGGAAAGCAGTGAATGTGATATAGCTTGACTTTAGCAAAGCTTTTCATATGGTCTCCCACAGTATTCTTGCCAGCAAGTTAAGAAAGTATGGATTGGATGAATGGACGATAAGGTGGATAGAAAGCTGCCTAGATTGTGGGGCTCAAGAGGTAGTGATCAATGGCTTGATGTCTAATTGGCAGCTGGTTGAAGCGGAGTGCCTCAGGGTTAAGTCCTGGGTCCCATTTTCTTCGACATGTTATTAATGATCTGGAAGATAGGATGGATTGCACCCTCAGCAAGTTCGCCTATGACACTGGAGGTAGGGATAGGGTCCAGAGTGACCGACACAAATTGGAGGATTGAGTCAAAAGAATTCTGATGAGGTTCAACAAGGACAAGTGCAGAGTCCTGCACTTAGGACAGAAGAATCCCATCCACCGCCAGAGGCCGTGGTCCGACTGGCTAAGGGGGGATTTGATAGCAGCCTTCAACTACCTGAAGGGGGGTTCCAAAGAGGATGGAAAGAGGCCCGTCTTCACAGAGGCCCATGTTTGAAAGTTTAATATTTGACTACAGTTGTTCATTGGCATCATAGAATCCCGCAGCCAAAGGGTGAATTTCAGATCTAAGGTCCTGACAAGAAACACGCTGGAGGCAATGGAAAGTTTCCCATGAATTTCGAAGGGAATTGGGTCTGACCCATTGGGAATGCAGGTGGTGAGAATGCAGAAAACGGCTCCCTCCTTTCTGACAGGGTGAGAATGAACAGCCCGATGTCCCTAACCACGACCAGCATGGATTGAAAGGAACAAACTGGATTCCTTTCTTGACACCCACTTGTGCTACTTGTGGCAACTTAGAGATGACACCTTAGAGACAAATTAGTCTCTAAGGTGCCACAAGGACTCCTCGTTGTTTTCCTGATGCAGACTAACCACTCTGAAATCTCCACTTGGGATACAGATGCCGCTCAGAGTCACCTTGACATTTATTCTCGTTGTTGCACCATTGAAGTCAATGGAATGGCACGAGGAACACAGTTGACCCGTACCATTTGAAGATGAAGAGTGCAATCTGCATGTCACGCCCTCTCAGGCTCAGAATAACCTAATAATCACAATCCCAGAGGAAAACAGCTGCATCCAAAGGAGGATTTTACAAGGCAATAAAGTTTGTTTGGTAACTAATTAGAACTGCCTCTACAAATAGCATCTCAGATTCTCCAGGCAGTCCTAGGAACCATATAAAAGCGCTCACCACTCAGGGATTTTCTAAAATCTTCTGTGGACTTCATCTCCTTGGTGAACTGGGTAAGTCCAATTCAACTCAATCGATTTGAACTCTAGAGATGTAACTTTAGAAAGTCATTTAGCCATTTTTCACTTTGGTGGATTTGGAAGAAACTTTCCCAGGTTAGTATTGAAAGGACCAATTCAGTGGTCTTTTACTTTCTTCTCAAGCAGCTGTTACTCCTCTCTCTAGGAGACAGGAGAATGGATTAAGCTGACAAGTGGTGAGATCCAGTGTAGCAAGTCTTGTGTTCTTCTCAGGAGAAATTCCCATTGAAGGTGCTTCTCCTCAGATGATGTAATTTAGTGTCGCTCAGTGAAAGTCAGTGGACCTGGACCCCAGCTGAGGAGCTTGTCCTTTGCGATTTGTTTGGAGAAAACTAAAGTTTTCTCTTTATACATCAGGAAGTATTCTGGCACCTTAGAGACTAACCAATTGATTTGAGCATAAGCTTTCGTGAGCTACATCCGATGAAGTGAGCTGTAGCTTACGAAAGCTTACGCTCAAATCAATTTATCAGTCTCTAAGGTACCACAAGTACTCCTTTTCTTTTTACTGTGGTACCAGAATCCAGTGGTTTGCATGCAGAGGTTAAATCCTCAAATGACAGGAAGTTATTACCGTGATCCCAGCCCTGTTCTCTCTGAGTAATGTCTAAAATGGACACACAATCCCAGGGTTGAAGGGGCCAGTTGGGAGGCAAGTTTCATGAGAGTGGACAAGAGGTGTAGAAAGAGGATATAGGAAGAAATACATGGCCATAAGGACAGGGACTTAATCCACTCTTCCTTTCTGCCTTGGGCCACAAGAGTTTTGAAGTCTTTCTTCCACCAGCCCTTGTACCTTCTCTTTATTCTAGTCCCTGGTGTGTGTTTCAGGTTTACCTCCATCCCTGAAAGATGACTTTCTCTGGCCTGTGCAATCCAGAATGCGGGGTGGCCCGGCACAGTCCAGTCACTGGCAGCTACAACGTGCCGTGCGTTCGTCAGTGCCCTGACTCCGAAGTGCTGATCAGACCCTCACCGGTTGTCATGACCCTCCCGGGACCAATTCTCAGCACTTTCCCTCAGCACACTGGAGTGGGAGCCATAGGAGCACCTGTGGTCGGAGCCGGATTCGGGGGCTCATTCGGTTTGGGGGGATTGTACGGCTCTGGAGGCCAGTACGGAGGATTGTCTGGTTTAGGGGGATACGGTGGTTATGGGGGATTCGGCGGTTCCCTGGGCGGTTATGGTTCCGGGGGAATATGTGGTTCCGGGATATCTCGCCATAGGTACCTCAGTGGAAGCTGTAGGCCATGTTAAACCCAGCAGGAAGATCCGTGGATGAAGGAAGAACCAGGAATTGAACAGCAAGAAACAGATTCACCCCTGACCTTTTGGGCATGGCTTTCAGAAGTGCTGTGCAAACTTGGCTCCAGTTGAGCTCAGTGGGAGCTTTGTGTGCTCAGCACCTTGGTCTGATAGCCATGCTGCATTTCTAATGTTACGCTTTATGACTCTTTCTGCCAAGGCTTTGCCAGCCAAGTGCTGATTCTCGCTTTCACCTGTGGACTCATTCTGAATAACACACAGGCTGTTTATACTAATTCCGCAGTTTAAACTAGTTTATACGAATTCCGCAGTTTAAAATAGGGGCCTTAAGACAGGCATCAGTTACATTTATTATCATTTGAAGTCCCTTGAGCATGGGAAAAGTGACCTTGCTGTGAAGCACACTTAGACCCCGTCTGTTCTATCCTTTCCATCAATAAGTATCCTTAGATTGTCGCTTTGACCTTCTCTGCGGCAGACCTTTATTGAGAAGTTGAGCAGTCCTCTACTTATGTATTGCATAGTCTCACTTCCCACCGACTGAGGGACTAAAAGTCACTGAAAATGGTTGCAAAGGGGACATGTTTGTCCACCTCTGCAGCTGCAACAACAAAAAAGCACATCTTGTGTGAAGAACGTCCCATTGAGGTGGGTGATCAGTCACAGCCTTTCTTGAAAATCTGAAAATACGTTCTTTCTGCTCTCGTATTTTTCCTGTACCTGTATATTGCAAATGTCACTCGCATTAAAAATGCTGATGCATCATAATATCCGTTTTCTGGTTCTCCTTGTTCCTCCCTCCTTCTTTAAACATTGCCCTGGACACAATTCATCCCTGAAGAGCCAGCAGCATCAGACACTTCTCAAGAGGTGACTTTTTGAAGCCCTGGAGCGAAAGGAGAATTCAGCCTTTGAAGTAGTTTACAGCATTCTGTTGGGTTTCCGTACTGGGGTGGAGTTCCCCCTTGCCTTACCTTTTTTAACAGAGTTATGTTAATGCAACCTCGTGAGAGGTGTAAATTCAACCAGCTCTCCTCCTTGACTTGACCAACTTTACACTCACTTTGCAATGCTGGAGATGAGCTGACAAGATTTAGGGCAATGGGGCAAAAATCGTTCAGCTTCACATTGAAATTTTGGATTTCATTGCACCAAGAAAACTCAGTTCAAGTCATCTTCTTCTGACTCTCTGCCCGCATGTGTTCATCTACTGGCCAACAGAAACCCCCACTCCTTGGTGAAATGACAGGACCAAAAGTTGATTTCACAAGGATTTTGCAAACACAGCTGACTGCCTCACTTCTGCCCACCTGAGTTCTGCCCTGATAGAAAAACGAAACTACACCAAAGTCATCTACAGGAGTCATGAAAGACAATGGAGGAAATAATTAAGGAATCAATTTCCAGACACCTAGAAGATAAGAAGCTGATAAGTAACAGCATGGATATATGAAAAACAAGATCTGTGAAAACAACCTAATCGATTTCTTTTAAGGATTGAAAAGCCTTGGGGATAGTGGGCAAGCAGTAGAAGTGGTCTGTTTTAATTTTTCGTAAGGCTTTTGTTACCCTCTTGCCGGACCTTCTCATAAACAAACTAGGAAAATACATCTTAGATGGGGCTAGGATAAAGTGGGTCCATAACTGGTTGAAGACCATTCCCAGAGAGTATTTAGCAGGGGTCCACACTCCAACTGGAAGGGCACATCAAGTTGCGTCCCACGGGGATCAGTTCTGGGTCCCATTCTGTTCAATATCTTCATCAATGATTTAGATCATAGCACGGAGAGTACACTTATAAAGTTTGCAGATGATACCTAGCTGGGAGGAGTCTCAAGGCTGTGGAGGATAGCAGTAGGCCCACCTCAACCCCCGAGGCTTCGGAGGACGTCCCTGGAGCATGCAACCCTGCTCCACTGGACACTCGCATATTTCACTGCTCAAGAAGGAACAGCCCAGCCCACCTTACCAGCTCCACCTGACATCAGGGCACTGCTTCACACACAGCCCTTAGGCATGTTTACAGTGAAAACAAGCAGAGTTAATTTAACAAAGAGAGTCAAATAGGAGCAATTAGGAATACTGGAAACCAATGGTTACATATCAGATAAAAGAAGTACTCACATTGTAAAACCTGGACGTATGTAACTCACACTCACCCAGGGTCCTTGCAGTGTTCTGCAGCCAGAACTCTCCTACAGACCGCCCAATTTCCTCAGCATGGCCCTCCCCAGAGCCTCCAATCAAATCCAAGGCTCCCCTAGCCTGCTTCCTATACGGGAGATCAAAGGGGGCAAAAGCCAGTAGATTCTTGGGGAATACTTCTGTCCGCACTGAGCAAATAATGAAGAAAAACGTCCCAATCAGTCTCATGCCAGAGGACATATGTTCTTATCATAGCTTTTAAAAGTTCCATTAAAGCTTTCTGCAAACCCATTTGTTTCTGGGTTATAGGGAGCAGCATTTATATGCTTTGCTCCACATCATTCCCGTGGCTTTTGAAAGACTACAGACATGGAATTTGTACTACAGTCTGTCAAGATTTCTGTGAGAAAAACTAATCTGTAAAAATGGCAAATAAAGCTGGAGCCACTGGAAAATGTATTCCAGAGCTTATTTAACCTGAGAGTTCCTTTTTTCCGAATATCATTGTTGCTAGGCAGATTTAGCACTCCCCATCCAGAAGCTTCTGGAATTGGGTGTGGTAGTTTTGAGTCTGCTCCATGTCAAGGTTCCTCCCCCACTCTGAACTCTAGGGTAGAGATGTGGAAATATAAAGGAAAGGGTAAACCCCTTCAAAATCCCTCCTGGCCAGAGGAAAAATCCTCTCACCTGTAAATGGTTAAGAAGCTAAAGGTAACCTCGCTGGCACCTGACCAAAATGACCAATGAGGAGACAAGATACTTTCAAAAGCTGGGAGGAGAGAGAGAAACAAAGGGTCTGTGTCTGTCGGTACGCTTCTTTTGCCGCGGATAGACCAGGAATGGAGTTTTAGAACTTTTAGTACGTAATCTAGCTAGGTATGCATTAGATTATGATTTCTTTAAATGGCTGAGAAAAGTACTGTGCTGAATAGAATGACTATTTCTGTCTGTGTGTCTTTTTTGTAACTTAAGGTTTTGCCTAGAGGGGTTCTCTATGTTTTGAATCTAATTACCCTGTAAGGTATCTACCATCCTGATTTTACAGAGGTGATTCCTTTACTTCTATTAAAAGTCTTCTTGTAAGAAAACAGAATGCTTTTTCATTGTTCTCAGATCCAAGGGTTTGGGTCTGTGGTCACCTGTGCAAATTGGTGAGGATTTTTACCAAACCTTTCCCAGGAAGTGGGGTGCAAGGCTTGGGAGGATTGCGGGGGGGGAAGACGTGTCCAAACTGCGTTTCCCAGTAAACCCAGTTAGAGTTTGGTGGTGGCAGTGGATATTCCAAGGACAAAGGATAAAATTAATTTGTACCTTGGGGAAGTTTTAACCTAAGCTGGTAAAAGTAAGCTTAGGAAGTTTTCATGCAGGTCCCCACATCTGTACCCTAGAGTTCAGAGTGGGGGAGGAACCTTGACATGAACCTGCATGAAAACCTCCTCAGCTTACTTTCACCAGCTTAGGTTAAAACTTCCCCAAGGTACAAATTAATTTTATGCTTTGCCCCTGGATCCACTGCCACCACCAAACTTTAACTGGGTTTACTGGGAAACGTAGTTTGGACACGTCTTTCCCCCCAAAATCCTCCCAAGCCTTGCACCCCACTTCCTGGGGAAAGTTTGGTAAAAATCCTCACCAATTTGCATAGGTGACCACAGACCCAAATCCTTGGATCTGAGAACAATGAAAAAGCATTCTGTTTTCTTACAAGAAGATTTTTAATAGAAGTAAAGGAATCACCTCTGTAAAATCAGGATGGTAGATACGTTACAGGGTAATTAGATTCAAAACAGAGAATCCCTCTCGGCAAAACCTTAAGTTACAAAAAAGACACACAGACAGGAATAGTCATTCTATTCAGCACAGTACTTTTCTCAGCCATTTAAAGAAATCATAATCTAATACATACCTAGCTAGATTACTTACTAAAAGTTCTAAGACTCCATTCCGGTTCTAGCCCCGGCAAAAGCAGCATACAGACAGACACAGACCCTTTGTTTCTCTCCCTCCTCCCAGCTTTTGAAAGTATCTTGTCCCCTCATTGGTCATTTTGGTCAGGTGCCAGCGAGGTTACCTTTAGCTTCTTAACCCTTTACAGGTGAGAGGATTTTTCTTCTGGCCAGGAGGGATTTTAAAGGGGTTTACCCTTCCCTTTATATTTATGACAGGTTCCCTGTTGCTGGGGTCAGAGTCCATGAGGGAAGTGGTGAGAGCAGCTGCTTTGTGCCAGTCCCTGGGCTCTGTGCAGACTGGGAGAAGCTGGGCCACAGAAGCAGGAAGCAGCCTGTTTGCCTGAACTCTGAAGTATTTTCTCGCAGGTGAGTGATATTGTTACAACCCTCCAGCAGGGAAGCCTGGGGAATGTTAATTACAGGGGAAATTGGGAGGGAAGACTAATTTCTTTTCTTTTAATGGTGCACGTTGTATTTTTTTGATTTTAGCCAAACTGTTTTAAGTACATTGTCTCAACGAGTGTGAGTCACCAACTTTTCCGGTAACGTAATCCTGGGGAAGAGTCATTTACGTGTTGCTCTTCTCAGTAAGAGAGTTGGGTTTTGAAAATCAATATACATCATGGGGTGGTTGGTTAACCAATTCTCTGACTGGCTAAGCGTGATTTCAGCAGAGGAGGAGGAAGAGTCTGCACAGATTCCAACTGAAGATTCCTGCAGGAAAGTGGAGGGAAGATGTTGCTTTTGACTCGGCAGACTGTCTAGATTTAGTGATCAGAGACTTTACCTGAGACTCCGGTAAACTCAAGCTTAGCTTTCAGTTCTGCTGTGACGCTGGTAAGCCAAGTGCCAACTCTGGTAAGCCAAGTGCCAGTTGAGAACTGACAAACTCTCAGCTGGAAGCCAGGCCAAATCACTTCTTTGCAAGAATAAAGGAAACTGATTGTTGAATGGATAGGAATCTATTTGGTGTTGAAATGTCCTGACAACTAATGGGATGGTGCATGCATTGATTTCACCTATCTGTACCCAGTTAGAATGTAATAGCAAACATTTACATTGTGTATACCCCTGTAACTACATAACCCATCCAATGAGAAAGAAGCCTTGTGTCATACAAATGAAGAAATTAAAGAGGAAGGTGTGAATTCTTCTGCATTTGAAGGCAAGTGGCCGTTGAGTGTTTTCATCAAAGACCTGACATGCATTCTTCTCTCTCTGCCATCAGAGAAAGAGCCCACAGAGGTTGTGACTCTGTCAGCTTCTTTTCTGTGAAAAGAAACTATAAGTATGGACACAAGGAAAAATGCTTCATCTCTGGACAGGTTGGATTCTGACAGGCAGAATAACCGAATGAGAAGAAGAGTTACTCTGGGTAGCCCTAAAAGACTTTTGGGAAACTGCCAGTTTCCCATATCTCTGCTACCTTTAGCAATTATAGACTGTGACTAACCTGTACATATATTTTTATCTGCTTTAACATCTCAATAACTCCCCTTCCTTTTTCTTAGCTAATAAATTTGAGTTAGAATTGACTGTAGAATTGACTCTCAGTGTCGTCTTTGGTGGGAGACCTGGGATGCAAATTGACCAGGGTGAGCGTGGGACTGGTTGTAACGTGAGTATTTTGTGATTTTTCCTGGAAGTCACCACCATTTATCACACAGGCCAGCTTGCCTGGCAGCCACGATAGATTGGAGTCTCTAAGGGGACTGTCTGTAACTCCATTATAAAACTACCGTAGTACTTTGGGAGTTCACACTTGGTACTGGGTTGGTGAAATCTAATTATAGAACATACCACTAGCTAGCGTCTCCGCCCTGCTTTTTGACACTCTGCCCTGAGGACACCACGAATGGTCATGAGTCTCTCCAGACAGCATCTCATGTGCATTCAATTTTTTTCCAAAGTGAAGTACTGTGCAGTTGTCTTTACCTTTCTCCTTTTCCCTCTCTTTAATAAGAGTCTCTTTGACAATACAGCTGTGAGCCCATGACCAGCAAGACAGCTAAAAGTAGTACCCGAAAGAAAACTCTGGCTGGTATAAGTAATTGGTGTCTTAGCGATAGCGAAATCTGTATTAATGTAAACCATCCATGGACCCAGTTCTATTCGTATATTACCAGCAGAGGTATGTTTAGGCAGGGGTTCTCACAACAACATTTTCGGTCACCTCAGAGTGCAACCACTGATTCTTAGAATCACAGAATATCAGGGTTGGAAGGGACCTCAGGAGGTCCTCTAGTCCAACCCCCTGCTCAAAGCAGGATCAATCCCTAACTAAATCATCCCAGCCAGGGGTTTGTCAAGCCTGATCTTGCAAATTTCAAAGGAAGGGGATTCCACCACCTCCCTAGGTAACGCATTCCAGTGCTTCACCGCCCTCCTAGTGAAAAAGTTTTTCCTAATATCCAACCTAAACCTCCCCCACTGCAACTTGAGACCATTACTCCTTGTTCTGTCATCTGCTACCACTGAGAACAGTCGAGATCCATCCTCTTGGGAACCTCCCTTCAGGTAGTTGAAGGCTGCTATCAAATCCCCCCTCACTCTTCTCTTCTGCAGACTAAACAAGACCAATTCCCTCTGCCTCACCTTATCAGTCATGTGCCCCAGCCCCCTCAGCATTTTTGTTGCTCTTCGCTGGACTTTCCAATTCCAATTTCTCCACATAATTTATATAGGGGGGGGAGGCCCAAAACTGGACACAATACTGCAGATGTGGCCTCACCAGTGCGGAAGAGAGGGGAATGATCACTTCCCACAATCTGCTGGCAATGCTCCTACTAATGCAGCCCAGTAGGCACTTAGCTTTCTTGGCAACAAGGGCACACTGTTGCCTCATATCCAGCTTCTCATCCACTGTAATCCCCAGGTCATTTTCTGCAGAACTGCTGCTTAGCCAGTCAGTCCCCAGCCTCTTGTGGTGCATGGGATTCTTCTGTCCTAAGTGCAGAAGTCTGCACTTGTCCTTCTTGAACCTCATCAGATTTCTTTTGTCCCAATCCTCCAATTTGTCTTGGTCACTCTCAACCCTATCCCTACCCTCCAGCATATCTACCTCTCCCCCAGCTTAGTGTCATTTGCAAACCTGCTGAGGGTGCAATCCTCCCATCATCCAGATCATTCATAAAGATGTTGAACAAAACCGGTCCCAAGACTGTCCCTGAGGCACTCTGCTTGATACTAGTTGCCAGCTAGACATCCAGACATTGATCAGTACCCGTAACAATCTAGCCAGCTTTCTATCCACCTTATAGTCCATTCATCCAATCTATGACCGGTCTGGAGTTCCCCACGTTCTCCTTCTTCCCCTTTTTAAAGATGGGCACTATATTTGCCTTTCTCCAGTCATCCAGGACCTCCCCCGATCGCTGTGACTTTTCAAAGATAATGGCCAATGGCTCTGCAATCACATCCACCAACTCCCTCAGCATCCTCAGACGCTTAAATCTGGACCCGTGGACTTGTGCATGGCCAGCTTTTCTAAATAATCCTTAACCTGTTCTTTTACCACTGAGGGCTGCTCACCTCCTCCCCACACTGTGCTGCCCAGGACAGCAGTTTGGGAGCTGACCTTGTCTGGGACGACCAAGGCAAAAAAAGCATGGAGTACTTCAGCTTTTTCCACATCATCTCTCACTTGGTTGCCTCCCTCATTCATGAAGGCTCCCACACTTTCCCTGACCTTCTCCTTTTTGACAGGTTTCAGAGTAACAGCCGTATTAGTCTGTATTCACAAAAAGAAAAGGAGTACTTGTGGCACCTTAGAGACTAACCAATTTATTTGAGCATGAGCTGTAGCTCACGAAAGCTCATGCTCAAATAAATTGGTTAGTCTCTAAGGTGCCACAAGTACTCCTTTTCTTCTCCTTTTTGCTACCTACAGAAACCATCTTGTTACCCTACACATCCCTTCACAACTCCAGTCGTGTTTTGCCCTTCCTGATTACACCCCTGGATGCTCTAGCAATATTTTTAGACTCCTCCCTACTCATCTGTCCAAGTTTCCATTTCTTGTAAGCTTCCTTTTTGTGTTTAAGCTCACTGAAGATTTCTCTGTTTAGCCAAGTTGGTCACCTGCCATATTTGCTAATCTTTCTGCTCTTCGGGGTGGTTTGTTCCTGCACCCTCAATAAGGCTTCTTTCAAATAAATATCATCGGACCTGGGGGTTGGAAGGCACTGCAAGGCTCATCTGGTCGAACCCCCTGCCAAGATGCAGGACACCTCTTATCAGCTGTCACAACATAGCTTCCGCCATACTGCTATAATCCTTCACCTTGAAAGGGGCATAATTGCAATTGGCTTGGCAGGATTCAGCCGGAGAAATGATCAGGTAGAAGCCAACCAGAATATTGTACCAGGGAGCAAACAAAAATCCATACTCTTCTTAGAAACCTAAAATCACAATGCAAAAGGCAAACCCCAGAAATCTTACAACCTAGCCCCGCCAAATGCCTGTGTCCCTCATAAAAAGGCTAGAGAAAGGGTGGCTTCTGCTTATACAGAGTCAGATGCTCTGCTGGTAATTTCATTGCTCGATAAACCACCTCAGCAGTAAATTCATTCTTTGTTTACTCTTGAGTCCCGTTTGTTCTCTGATGTGTCATTGAGAGAGGTGGCTGCTATTCTAGCCAGAGTCTCACTGGGGGGCGACGGAAAACCAACCACCACTATTAGTTTTTTATAATCAGAAAAGCAATTTTATGTCTTTCTGAATATGCTTCATGCCATAAAGTCACTGCACTATCCATATTTCTATTATGACTATTCTGAGCCCATTGTTTTTTTCAGTACCTATGAATGAGTTTACTTAAAGGTTATACAGGAGGACACTATGGGGATGTTAGAGGTTTGGGTGAAAGTTAAGGTGGCACCTCAAAGAATCAGACAGTAGTTTTTATTGTCTATGTACTGTACCAATACACAAAAATAAATACATTATCAGTAAGGCTAAGATTATGTCCCAGAAACCACGGAATCTGTGACTTCCACAGACCTCTGTGACACTTTCCACTTCAGCCCAAAGGTGACAGGGCCGGAGTTCTCAGCTGCCGTGGGTAGCAAGGGGACCTCGCAGCTCCCAGTTGTGGGACCGGGAACTTCTACCGTGGCCAGCAGGGGACCCTCCAGGAATCTACTGGCTTTGCCCCCTTTGATCTCCTGTATGGGAAGCAGGCTAGGGGAGCCTTGGATTTGATTGGAGGCTCTGGGGAGGGCCGTGCTGAGGAAAGAGGGTGGCCTGTAGGAAAGTCCGTCACCTGTTTTAAGGAGAATTTACAGGTAATAAGGAATGGAGAGTGACGGACCCTTGGAAAAAGGCAGGGAACTCAGCACGTTTGGTGTGATGTGTGTACTGGAGAAAGGTTGTTGGACACGGCTGATTTGGCGTTAGTGCTGACCCCAGTGAGGGAAAACAAAAGGAAGGATTATAGAAAGGACCGTTTGAGCGGATTGAAGGGGTGAATGCCATCACACATGACGTAAGGAAGCCCAGCAGCAGAGGAACAGTGCAAACTATGCGTCTGAATAGATGAAAACTTCCTCTGAAAGGGAGAGGGCAGTCAATTGAATTTTTGTGCTGGTGAAGAAACCTTGGATTTGGTTAGGGAGAGCAGGGCAGAGAATCCCCTAGAAAGCACTGAGTTGAGGGCGGGTTAAAATCCACGCCGAAAGCAGGAAACGCTGGCCCTTTCAAAGCACCGCCAAGAGGTATTTTCCTCGCCAGGTTGAACTGCCAAGATTACACCCTCCATGCAAAGCTACAGGGGAAAAAAGGTACCAGAGGGATGCCCTGGAGCACAGCGCTGCAGGACTATGATATGGAAATTGTCCATATTAAAGGCAAAGAGAATGTGGTGGCAGATGCAGTGTCCGGGCAGGAGGGTTCCAAGCTGACGCATACGGATTAGCCAGTGGAAGAGTCCACAGAGTCAGAGTAAAGGGTGAGGTGCGAGCCAGGACCCAGAGGAGGCACAGAGTTGCCGGCGTTTTACAGGGATACCCTTGGTCGGACGCTTACAGGTTAAGTTTACAAAGGGTGGCATGGGAGGGCTCTGCCCAGAGCCCAGAGCCTGCTGGCCATCACAATCGTTGAAAAGCATTTGGACAGATTTTGTTTAATTGTCTGATAATTACACAGATAATGATGTATCTGTACTGGAAGACATGTGCTTAAGGTCTGGGAATTAAGGCAGGTCGTGCAATGGGATGAACTTGCTCCTGTCAGTCAGGAGGGAAGAGAACTGCCTCTGTCGCTCTCAAGCTGGTTTTGTGTGTATTGGGTACTGTCCGCTTCACAAAGGAGTCCTGTCCGTAGATGGAGCCGGTTGAGTTTACACCTCTCACTAGGTTGAGTTAACATTACTTTGTTAAAACAGGTAAGACAAGGGGTAACTCCACTCCAGTACGGAAACCCAACAGAATGCTGTAAACTACTTCAAAGGCTGAATTCTCCTATCGCTCCAGGGCTTCAAAAAGTCACCTCTGGAGAAGGGCCTGATGCTGCTAGCTCTTCAGGGATGAATTGTGTCTAGGGTATTGTTTAAAGAAGGAGGGAGGAACAAGGAGAACCAGAAGACGGATATTATGATGCATTAGCGTTTTTAATGCGAGTGACATTTGCAATACACAGGTACAGGAAAAATACGAGAGCAGAAAGAACGTAATTTCAGTTTTTCAAGAAAGGCTGCCACCGATCACCCACCTCAATGGGACGTTCTTCACACAAGATGTGCTTTTTTGTTCTTGCAGCTGCAGAGGTGGACAAACAAGTCCCCTTTCCAACCAATTTCAATTACTTTTATTCCCTCAGTCAGTGGGAAGTGAGACAATGCAATACAGAAGTAGAGGACTGCTCAACTTCTCAATTGTATATCTGCCTCAGAGAAGGTCCAAGTGAGAGGCTAAAGATACGTACTGATGGAAAGGATAGAACAGACGGGGTCTAATTCTCCTTCACAGCAAGGTCTCTTTTTCCCTTGCTCAAGGGACTTCAAATGATCATAAATGTAACTGATGCCTCTCTTAAGGCCCCTATTTTCCTTAAACTGCGGAATTAGTGTAAACAGCCTGTGTGTTATTCAGAATGAGTCCACAGATGAAAGCGAGAATCAGCACTTGTCTGGCAAAGCCTTGGCAGAAAGAGTCATAAAGCGTAACATTAGAAATGCAGCAGGGCTATCAGACCATGGTGCTGAGCACACACAGCTCCCACTGAGCTCAACTGGAGCCAAGTTTGCACAGCATTCTGAAAGCCATGCCCAAAAGGTCAGGGGTGAATCTGTTTCTTGCTGTTCAATTCCTGGTTCTTCCTTCATCCACGGATCTTCCTGCTGGATTTAGCATGGCCCACAGCTTCCACTGAGGTACCTATGGCGAGATATCCCGGAACCACATATTCCCCCGGAACCATAACCACCCAGGGAACCGCCGAATCCCCCATAACCACCATATCCCCCTAAACCAGACAATCCTCCATAATGGCCTCCAGAGCCGTACAATCCCCCCAAACCGAATGAGCCCCCGAAACCGGCTCCGACCACAGGTGCTCCTATGGCTCCCACTCCAGTGTGCTGAGGGAAAGTGCTGAGAATTGGTCCCGGGAGGGTCACGACAACCGGTGAGGGTCTGATCAGCACTTCGGAGTCAGGGCACTGACGAACGCACGGCACGTTGTAGCTGCCACTGACTGGACTAGGCCGGGCCACCCCGCATTCTGGATTGCACAGGCTGGAGAAACTCATCTTTCAGGGATGGAGGTAAACCTGAAAGACACACCAGGGACTAGAGTAAAGAGAAGGTACAAGGGCTGGTGGAAGAAAGGCTTTGAAGCTCTCGTGGCCCATGAGAGAAAGGAAGAGTGGACTAAGTCCTTGTCTTCATGGCCATGTATTTCTTCCTATATCCTCTTTCTACACCTCTTGTTCACTCTCATGAAACTTCCCTCCCAATTGGCCCCTTCAACCCCTCTCAATGGCGTTGTCTGAAAAACACTGACTAGAAGAAGGCTCACGATTTCTATGCTGGGCCCCTGGGATTCTGTGTCCATTTTAGACATTACTCAAAGAGAACAGGGCTGGGATCACGGTAATCTCTTCCTGTCGTTTGAGGATTTAACTTCTGCATGCAAACCACTGAATTCTGGTACCACAGTAAAAAGAAAAGGAGTACTTGTGCTTCCTTAGAGACTGACAAATTGATTTGAGCATAAGCTTTCGTAAGCTACAGCTCACTTCATCGGATGTAGCTCACGAAAGCTTATGCTCAAATCAATTGGTTAGTCTCTAAGGTGCCACAAGTCCTCCGTTTCTTTTTGCGAATACAGACTAACACGGCTGCTACTCTGAAACCTGGTATCACAGTGTAGATCTCTGATTTCCCAAAGCTCGTGAGTCAACAATACTTGCTGATGAATAAAGAGAAAACTTTAGTTTTCTCCAAACAAATCACGAAGGACAAGCTCCTCAGCTGGGCTTTAGGTCCACTGACTTTCATGGAGCGACACTAAATTACATCATCTGAGGAGGAGCACTTTCAATGGGAATTTCTCCTGAGAAGAACTCAAGAATTGCTACACTGCATCTCACCACTTGTCAGCTTAATCCATTCTCCTGTTTCCAAGAGAGAGGAGTAACAGCTGCTTGAGAAGAAAGTAAAAGACCACTGAATTGGTCCTTTCTGGACTAACCTGGGAAAGTTGCTTCCTAATCCACCAAAGGGAAAAATGGCAAAATGACTTTCTAATGTTACATCTCTAGAGTTCAAATCGATTGAGTTGAATTGGACTTACCCAGTTCACTGAGGAGATGAAGTCCGCAGAAGATTTTAAAAAATCCCTGAATGGTGAGTGCTTTTATACAGTTCCTAGGACTGCCTGGAAGATCTGCGATGCCATTTGTGGAGGCAGTTCTAATTAGTTACCAAACAAACTTAATTGCCATGCAAAATCCTCCTTGGATGCAGCTGTTTGCCTCTGGGATTTTGATTATTAGGTTATTCTGAGCCTGAGAGGGCGTGACATGCACATTGCACTCTTCATCTTTCTTTCATCTTCAAATAGTACGGGTCAACTGCGTTCCTCGTGCCATTCCATTTACTTCAGTGGTGCTACAATGAGAATGAATGTCCGGGTGACTCTGAGCAGCATCTGTATCAGAAGTGGCAGATTTCAGAGGGGTAGCCGTGTTAGTCTGCATCAGCAAAACAATGAGGAGTCCTTGTGGCACCTTAGAGACTAATTTGTCCCTAAGGTGTCGTCTCTAAGTTGCCACAAGTAGCACAAGTGGGTGTCATGAAAGGAATCCAGTTTGTTCCTTTCAATCCATGCTGGTTGTGGTTAGGGACATCAGGCAGTTCATTCTCACCCTGTCAGAAAGGAGGGAGCCATTTTTCTGCATTCTCACCACCTGCATTCCCAATGGGTCAGACCCAATTCCCTTTGAAATTCATGGGAAACTTTCCATTGCCTCCAGCAGTGTTTTTTGTCAGGACCTTACATCTGAAATTCACCCTTTGGTTGGGGGATTGTACGATGCAATGAACAACTGTAGTCCAATATTAAACGTTCAAACATGGGCCTTTGTGATGGCCATCTGCCCAGGGGTGAATCTTACCCTCTGGTGAGTCAAGCTTCACCTAACATTGGACCTGTACTTGGCTCACCAATGCCCTCTCAAAGTGCTGCCTAGATCTGGTTTGCTGATGGGTCAAGGGGAGGGATGGCGGAAAGAGGAAGGAAGCAGTGCTCTTTTATCTCAGGATCTCTCCATCCAGGAGCAGCCAAGAAAAGGACGTCGTGTGAGACAGCACTGCTGACGGAGCCCAGCAATGAGCGGAGGAGAGAGGAAAATCACACATTCTTGAGGAAGGAGGAGATGGTTGTGGGATGGGATTTGACATTAACTTTGACCAGCCATAGGGCATGCTGCACAAAACATTCTTGCCAGAACCAGCATGCTGTGTAAAGTGTAACAGATTTCTGCATGGGTGGGTTCCATAGCCGGGGAATGAGGCGGAGGAGTCCCCTGTTTTCCCTATTTTTTCACAGTTCTTTTTAGTAAAAGTCAGAGACAGGTCACTGGCTTCCATGACTCTTTGTTCATTGCCCTTGATCCTTGACCTCTCCCTGAGTTTTACTAAAATTAACCATGACCAAATCTTAACCTTAATTATCCTTAGTCTAGAATATCCTAACTCAAATCATCTGAAAAAAAATTAAAACAGTAGGAGGCACAAATATGCTTGCTCAGCCAGAGCCCTAAAATGCCCAGTTCTCGCTCTGGCCACAGGCTGAATTTTAAAGTTGTTCCCTTTTACACTGTGTTACCAGACAAGGCTAGTAACATGTAACTTGTTCCAAGATGTTTGCATCCTTGGATCGAAGCATCAAGAATCAAGAGCTGGCTAATGTTGTGATCCACTTTCACTGTCCTTATTCATGAGAATGATACTTCTCCATACGAATTAGAAGTCTGTCCATTTCTATCATTTCCATGACTGTGGTGTAAGGGACTGCGGAAGACTTTGTTACGGCCTAGCTAGGGAACTTCCGCTTTCTCGAGGCCGCCCGGTCACTGTAGGACATGGAGAACCAACTGTGACCGTTTTTTGGCCGGTTTTGTCTGCCTTGCATGGTCAGTTGCCAGGTAGCGGAAAGCCCCCTTAGAAAAGTACCTAATTTTATATTCATGAGCTGTTTCTGTGTACTGCTTATTATGGCTCACTGGTTGCCCCTTCGTCGGACTCCATCCTAGGCAAAGCTCCGGTGTGCTGGGTTCTCCGCCTCCGTGACAGCAACGTTTGGAAGTCCCCGTTGCGGGTGTGTCACTAATCTTCAATAAAGCCAATAACTCGCTGCTTAGCTGCGTGTGGGTCTCCTTTTCCAGAGTACCTCTGATGGCCTGCGGTGCTTCGATTACCTTGGCCGAGAACATTTGGTAGCATTGGAAATCTCAATATATAATTCCAGCCTCAAAAACTAGCTTTAAGACATTGCACCCGTTGGGCTGAAGTCACCAGGTGCACTGAGTGAGCTACTTTCTCTTTCTTTGGAATCACATCTCTCTAATGGGTCAGAGTAACCCATGGTAATGAATTCCTTCAGGTTTGTGAAACAAGGCACAGGGTAGCTGATTTCTCTAACATTGCCTTCTTTATACATGAGGATAATAATGATCCAAAGGAAGTATAAGTGTGTACATTTCAAGCTTGTTCATGTGTGGTGTAGTAATACAAATCTCTTTCTTGAATTAGAATGGGTAAAATTTTGAGAAAAGAGAATTTAATTCTGCTCAAGTGGAAATACCCACCAAGGAGCCAACACCTTCAAAGAAAGGGAGTTAAAGTGCATGGCAAGACTCTAGATGGCTGATCGTTGTTCACACTTAGATGAGAAGATGTTTATCCCCAAAGTTCCCCCCAAAAAACATCAAAACAAAATAAAAAATATCCAGTATGAGCCTCTCCAAGAGTTACTCTCAGGTTAGTGATGTCTTTGGAAGCCATGAATAGTAAGAATCCAGTAGGGTTCAAGAGATAGAGGTTAGTGTTTGGCATGAGTAGTCCCAGCTATTGGGGTTCATTTCTGACTCTGCCAATCACACCCTGTCTGACTGTCACCTGAATGTGCCTCCGTTTCCCCCCATGGCAAACAGGTAGAATTGTAACATGCAGGGTGGATTGTCTGAAGCTTCCTCTGATCTAAGCATTTCAAAGCACTTCACAAAACACACCTCATGTTTTATATGGCCAAAGAGGTGTATTATTAGAATCGTAGTAACTTTTTACTAGGCTTAGATGTTCCAATATTGAAGATTGGCTTCACTTTAAAAATGCATGTCAAGTCTCAGATGTCACTCAAGTCCTCAGTTTATGAGTCCTCGCCTCTGAAATTGGGGCTCTTTGATTTTCATTCAATGAACCTTTGCATTTCCCTTTTGTACATATTTTCAAGTTGACGGGTAGATGCTGAACCAGTGTAAAGGAGGACAGTTCCATCAACTTGAGATTGAAGGAAGGCACTTTAACCAACCTGGGTTAGAGAAAACCTTTCTGCACCTCTACCCACAGCTGCTGATATCGAATATACAGTGTAATCAATGGGAACCGTCAGCCATTGCAGCTCCTTCCAATGAGTATGCAAGAGAACTGGGTCTTGTGAGAGACTTCAGCTAATTAAGAAAAGAAAAAAGCACAAGGCAGACAGAGTTAAAGAGAACTTCTTTTATGGCCATATTGCTGTGGGATTAATTGCAAGTCTGACCAATCTAGGGCATTCTGCAAGCCTCTTCTCCAACAAAAAGAAAAGGAGTACTTGTGGCACCTTAGAGACTAACCAATTTATTTGAGCATAAGCTTTCGTGAGTTAAAGCTCACTTCATCGGATGCATTCTGTGGAAAGTGTAGAAGATCTTTTTATACACACAAAGCATGAAAAAATACCTCCCCCCACCCCACTCTCCTGTTGGTAAGAGCTTATCTAAAGTGATCACTCTCCTTACAATGTGTATGATAATCAAATTGGGCCATTTCCAGCACAAATCCAGGTTTCCTCCCCCCCTCCCCCACAGATATGATCATCTTTTTATACGTTTGTATCGCCTTTGTATTATGAGTTATGGATACGTATGTATGTCTCTATTTCAAATTTGTGCTAATTTTCTGGGTGACACTCCCAGACAGTTTGGCATCAGCACTGCCTAGCCTGCTGGATGGCCATGTGCTCGGCAGCTTGTGTTTGAAACAAAGGAAGCACAGGCCGCATAGCAAAAGACTATAATAGGCAGCTGCATCTTCTCCATTTTGTCCTCAATCCATGCAGCCTCCTCAGGGGCTCTGGGCAGTGCCTCTGGGTACATGTGGGGCCAGTGTGCACAGCACCAGAGGCAGCTCTTGTCAGTGGAGGTGGCTGCGACCTTTGGTCATTGGGTGTTCTCCTAGTCATCTGCCCTGCTGGCCCCTGGCTGCGGAACGGGGAGCCTGGGACTCTGCAGGTGATCAGTTGGTTCCTGGGGCGGGCTCTCGCTGAAGAGCTGGAGGAGGAAGGGACAGAGAGACAGTTTTGTCGGAGCAGCCATCAGGAAGAGTGCTGGTGCAAGGGCTGGAGGAACCAAGCAGGGGCCGAGCTCTTCTCGACATGCTGCTCACAAACCGGGAAGAATTAGTGGGGGAAGCAAAAGTGGATGGGAACCCGGGAGGCAGTGACCATGAGATGGTCGAGTTCAGGATCCTGAAACAAGGAAGAAAGGAGAGCAGCAGAATTCAGACCCTGAACTTCAGAAAAACAGACTTTGACTCCCTCAGGGAACTGATGGGCAGGATCCCCTGGGAGAATAACGTGAGGGGGAAAGGAGTCCAGGAGAGCTGGCTGTATTTTCAAGAATCCTTACTGAGGTTACAAGGACAAAGTGTTGATCCTGCTTTGAGCAGGGGGTTGGACGAGATGACCTCCTGCGGTCTTTTCCAACCCTAATCTTCTATAATTCGATGACTCTATGATTCTGGAGAGGCCAGGCCCCTCCCACCAAAGTGTGGAGACAGAAGAAGGTACCTGGCTGGGGTGATTGTGAAATGGGATCGTGCTGTGCTTCAGTGTGTGCCAATGCCTTGGTCACGGTGGCGAGATGGGCACAGAGAAGGGTGTGAGGAACAGACTGGCTGGGTCACAGCCCTAAATGCGACAAGCACAGGTCACAATGGACATGCATCTTTGCCAGTGGATACCCCACCAGCAGCCCCAATGCAGCTCTGCACCCACTGGTCTCTTCACCTGGACAGTCAATGGCCTGTATTTTTAGCTGACTTGGCACAAGTGAAAATTGTCCCGAGCCCAAAATTAGAGGCCTTTGAAAAGAGAAGCCCGGGTGTGGCCAGCATCGTGGGCCAGGCCGTGCTGAAGGTGTCGGCTCCCAGGCGTGTGAGTGTACCTTGCTGGCCAGGTAATGGAGCGTGATCGCAGTGAGTCCCAGGGAGGCTCCTTACCCTGTTCTCTGGAACAAGGATTGAATCAGGCTGTGGCAGGAAGAAGGAAGGGCAGGGCCCAGTCACAGGATCACACAGCTAAAGGAGGGAGCTGGGTGTGTTTTACCCCTGCTGAGTGCTGACCAAAACATTCCCTGTGACAGGCTTTGCCCTCGGGCACCCTCTAGCAGCCCCTCACCCCTGAGCTCAACCCTGTCTCCTCCCTCATCCTCCTTGGCCCCCTTCTGTCCCTGCCTCCAGAAGTGAGATCCCCATGCCCCCATGCAGTCAGTTACCACCCCCAGCTCAGACCCTGCCCATTCCCACCAATTTGTCCCCATTAACCATTTTAATTGCCAGCCAGCACTGCAGCGTCAGCAGGTGTTACTGAGAAATGAGCACGCTCACTAGGAGCCAAGCAGCGCTCAGCACCCGGCCTGCCAGCCGCCCCGTTAGCATCCTAGTGCCAGGGAGCCTGCAAATGCTTGGGGCCCTGGGCCTGCGATCCTGTAGGCACAGGGGCTTGGAGCCCCCTGGCTCCATCCCGAGGCTGTTGGGTCTGATGTGGTGGCGGGGGACAATACACTTGCCCCATTTCTGCACCCCAGTAGCTCTACGCCCTCGGCGGCTGACCCATTCGCCCCTCCCTAGTTACCGCCCTGCCTGTGGTAGGGTTGTATTTCTGTTCCTGCAACCGATCCCGGGTGACCTTCTTCTTAACGTGTCTCTGTTTCTAGGCCGATCAAACAGAGAGAGTCAGGGTGTGAAGGCTGGAAGTTCTTCAGCGACCTCAGGACTCCAGAGTTCAAAGCCCCTCACAAACACTCGCTGGTGTTTCACACACGCAAAGGGTTCTAGTCTTAGAATATTAATAAATGGTTGTTGGGATTAGACACCTCTGCACTGAGTAACACAGTCACTTTAAACAAAATGGAGGCCAAGCTCTCATGGCGTTCTGTTAATGACGTCATAACTGAAAGCCACAGAGTCTGGGGCTGTTTCATTTTCATTCAAATGTAGTTTTGCATTTGGTATTTTTAAAACATTTTAATTGAAAAATGAAGGTGACCCCTTGGTATCAATCAGCACAGTTGCTTCAATTCCACCGAGTTTCAGGGCCTCATCATCAAAGGAAGACTCCTCCGCCTCATTCCCCGGCTATGGAACCCACCCATGCAGAAATCTGTTACACTTTACACAGCATGCTGGTTCTGGCAGGAATGTTTTGTGTAGCATGCCCTATGGGGGGTCAAAGTTAATGTCAAATCCCATCCCACAACCATCTCCTCCTTCCTCAAGAATGTGTGATTTTCCTCTCTCCTCCGTTCATTGCGGGGCTCCATCAGCTGTGCTGTTTCACAAGACGTCGTTTTCTTGGCTGCTCCTGGATGGAGAGATCGTGAGATAAAAGAGCACTGCTTCCTTCCTCTTTCCGCCATCCCTCCCCTTGACCCATCAGCAAACCAGATCTAGGCAGCCCTTTGACAGGGCATTGGTGACCCAAGTACAGGTTCAATGTTAGGTGAAGCTTGACTCACCAGAGGGTAAGATTCACCCCTGGGCAGACGGCCATCACAAGGCCCATGTTTGAACGTTTAATATTGGACTACAGTTGTTCATTGGCATCATACAATCCACCAACCAAAGGTGAATTTCAGATGTAAGGTCCTGACAAGAAACACGCTGGAGGCAATGGAAAGTTTCCCATGAATTTCGAAGGGAATTGGGTCTGACCCATTGAGAATGCAGGTGGTGAGAATGCAGAAAAATGGCTCCCTCCTTTCTGACAGGGTGAGAATGAACTGCCCGATGTCCCTAACCACGACCAGCATGGATTGAAAGGAACAAACTGGATTCCTTTCTTGACACCCACTTGTGCTACTTGTGGCAACTTAGAGATGACACCTTAGAGACAAATTAGTCTCTAAGGTGCCACAAGGACTCCTCGTTGTCTTCCTGATGCAGATTAACATGGCTACCCCTCTGAAATCTTCACTTCGGATACAGATGCTGCTCAGAGTCACCTTGAGATTCATTCTCGTTGTTGCAC
The DNA here is from genome assembly GCF_965152235.1 of Eretmochelys imbricata. Classification (NCBI taxonomy): domain Eukaryota; kingdom Metazoa; phylum Chordata; order Testudines; family Cheloniidae; genus Eretmochelys; species Eretmochelys imbricata. The sequence goes on from NC_135572.1 coordinate 357,703,690, forward strand.
CATTGAAGTCAATGGAATGGCACGAGGAACACAGTTGACCCGTACCATTTGAAGATGAAAGAAAGATGAAGAGTGCAATCTGCATGTCACGCCCTCTCAGGCTCAGAATAACCTAATAATCACAATCCCAGAGGAAAACAGCTGCATCCCAAGGAGGATTTTGCAAGGAAATGAAGCTTGTTTGGAAACTAATTAGAACCGCCTCCACAAATGGCATCGCAGATCCTCCAGGCAATCCTAGGAACTGTATAAAGGCACTCACCACTCAGGGATTTTCTAAAATCTTCTGCGGACTTCATCTCCTCAGTGAACTGGGTAAGTCCAATTCAACTCAATTGATTTGAACTCTAGAGATGTAACTTGAGAAAGTCATTTAGCCATTTTTCACTTTGGTGGATTAGGAAGCAACTTTCCCAGGTTAGTCCAGAAAGGACCAATTCAGTGGTCTTTTACTTTCTTCTCAAGCAGCTATTACTCCTCTCTCTTGGAGACAGGAGAATGGATTAAGCTGACAAGTGGTGAGATCCAGTGTAGCAATTCCTGAGTTCTTCTCAGGAGAAATTCCCACTGAAGGTGCTTCTCCTCAGATGATATAATTTAGTGTCGCTCCATGAAAGTCAGTGGACCTGAAGCCCGGCTGAGGAGCTTGTCCTGAGTGATTTGTTTGGAGAAAAGTAAAGTTTTCTTTTTATTCATCAGCAAGTATTATTGACTCACAAGCTTTGGGAAATCAGAGATCTACACTGTGATACCAGGTTTCAGAGTAGCAGCCGTGTTAGTCTGTATTTGCAAAAAGAAACGGAGTACTTGTGGCACCTTAGAGACTAACCAATTGATTTGAGCATAAGCTTTCGTGAGCTACATCCGATGAAGTGAGCTGTAGCTTACAAAAGCTTATGCTCAAAACAATTTGTCAGTCTCTAAGGTACCACAAGTACTCCTTTTCTTCTTACTGTGGTACCAGAATTCAGTGGTTTGCATGCAGAAGTTAAATCCTCAAACGACAGGAAGCGATTACCGTGATCCCAGCCCTGTTCTCTTTGAGTAATGTCTAAAATGGACACAGAATCCCAGGGGCCCAGCATAGAAATCGTAAGCCTTCTTCTAGTCAGTGTTTTTCAGACAACGCCATTGAGAGGAGTTGAAGAGGCCTATTGGGAGGGAAGTTTCATGAGAGTGGAGAAGAGGTGTAGAAAGAGGATATAGGAAGAAATACATGGCCATGAAGACAAGGACTTAGTCCACTCTTCCTTTCTCTCATGGGCCACAAGAGCTTCAAAGCCTTTCTTCCACCATCCCTTGTACCTTCTCTTTACTCTAGTCCCTGGTGTGTCTTTCAGGTTTACCTCCATCCCAGAAAGATGAGTTTCTCCAGCCTGTGCAATCCAGAATGCGGGGTGGCCCGGCCTAGTCCAGTCAGTGGCAGCTACAACGTGCCGTGCGTTCGGCAGTGCCCTGACTCCGAAGTGCTGATCAGACCCTCACCGGTTGTCGTGACCCTCCCGGGACCAATTCTCAGCACTTTCCCTCAGCACACTGGAGTGGGAGCCATAGGAGCACCTGTGGTCGGAGCTGGTTTCGGGGGCTCATTCGGTTTGGGGGGATTGTACGGCTCTGGAGGCCAGTACGGAGGATTGTCTGGTTTAGGGGGATACGGTGGTTATGGGGGATTCGGCGGTTCCCTGGGCGGTTATGGTTCCGGGGGAATATGTGGTTCCGGGATATCTCGCCATAGGTACCTCAGTGGAAGCTGTGGGCCATGCTAAATCCAGCAGGAAGATCCGTGGATGAAGGAAGAACCAGAAACTGAACAGCAAGAAACAGATTCACCCCTGACCTTTTGGGCATGGCTTTCAGAAGTGCTGTGCAAACTTGGCTCCACTTGAGCTCAGTGGGAGCTGTGTGTGCTCAGCCCCATGGTCTGATAGCCCTGCTGCATTTCTAATGTTACGCTTTATGACTCTTTCTGCCAAGGCTTTGCCAGACAAGTGCTGATTCTCGCTTTCACCTGTGGACTCATTCTGAATAACACACAGGCAGTTTACACTAATTCTGCAGTTTAAGGAAAATAGGGCCCTTAAAACAGGCATCAGTTACATTTATTATCATTTGAAGTCCCTTGAGCCAGGGAAAAAGAGACCTTGCTGTGAAGGAGAATTAGACCCTGTCTGTTCTATCCTTTCCATCAGTATGTGTCTTTAGCCTGTCACTTTGACCTTCTCTGAGGCAGACATTTAATTGAGAAGTTGAGCAGTCCTCTCCTTCTGTATTGCATTGTCTCACTTCGCACCGACGGAGGGAATAAAAGTAACTGAAATTGGTTGCAAAGGGGACTTGTTTGTCCACCTCTGCAGCTGCAAGAACAAAAAAGCACATCTTGTGTGAAGAACGTCCCATGGAGGTGGGTGATCGGTTGCAGCCTTATTGAGAAACTGAAATTACGTTCTTTCTGCTCTTGTATTTTTCCTTTACCTGTGTATTGCAAATGTCACTCGCATTAAAAACGCTGATGCAGCATAATATCTGTCTTCTAGTTCTCCTTGTTCCTCCCTCCTTCTTTAAACATTGCCCTAGACACAATTCATCCCTGAAGAGCCAGCAGCATCAGGCCCTTCTCCAGAGGTGACTTTTTGAAGCCCTGGAGCGATAGGAGAATTCAGCCTTTGAAGTAGTTTACAGCATTCTGTTGGGTTTCCGTACTGGGGTGGAGTTACCCCTTGCCTTACCTGTTTTAACAAAGTAATGTTAACTCAACCTAGTGAGAGGTGTATATTCAACCGGCTCCATCTACGGACAGGACTCCTTTGTGAAGCGGACAGTGCCCAATACACACAAAACCAGCTTGAGAGCGACAGAGGCAGGTCTCTTCCCTCCTGACTGACAGGAGCAAGTTCATCCCATTGCACGACCTGCCTTAACTCCCAGACCTTAAGCACATGTCTTCCAGTACAGATACATCATTATCTGTGTAATTATCAGACAATTAAACAAAAACTGTCCAAATGCTTTTCAACGATTGTGATGACCAGCGGGCTCTGGGCTCTAGGCAGAGCCCTCCCATGCCACCCTTTGTAAACTTAACCTGTACTCGTCCGACCCAGGGTATCCCTGTAAAAGGCCAGCAACTCTGTGCTTCTATGGGTCCTGGCTCGCACCTCACCCTTTACTCTGACTCTGTGGACTCTTCCACTGGCTAATCCGTATTCGTCAGCTTGGAACCCTCCTGCCCGGACACTGCATCTGCCACCACATTCTCTTTGCCTTTAATATGGACAATTTCCATATCATATTCCTGCAGCGCTGTGCTCCAGGGCATCCCTCTGGTACCTTTTTTCCCCTGTAGCTTTGCATGGAGGGTGTAATCTTGGCAGTTCAACCTGGCGAGGAAAATACTTCTTGGCGGTGCTTTGAAAGGGCCAGCGTTTCCTGCTTTTGTCGTGAATTTTAACCCACCCTCAACTCAGTGCTTTCTAGGGGATTCTCTGCCCTGCTCTCCCTGACCAAATCCAAGGTTTCTTCACCAGCACAACAAATTCAATTTACTGCCCTCTCCCTTTCAGAGGAAGTTTTCATCTATTCAGACGCATAGTTTGCACCGTTCCTCTGCTGCTGGGCTTCCTTACGTCATGTGTGATGGCATTCACCCCTTCAATCCCCTCAAACGGTCCTTCCTATAATCCTGCCTTTTGTTTTCCCTCACTGGGGTCAGCACTAACATCAAATCAGCCATCTCAAACGACCATTCTCCAGTACTCCCATCACACCAAAGATGCTGAGTTTCTGGCTTTTTCCAAGGGTCTCTCGCTCTCAATTCCTCATTACCTGTAAATTCTCCTTAAAATGAGTGACGTACTCTCTTAGATGCCGCTCTCTTTCCTCAGCACGGCCCTCCCCAGAGCCTCCAATCAAATCCAAGGCTCCCCTAGCCTGCTTCCCATACAGGAGATCAAAGGGGGCAAAGCCAGTAGATTCCTGGAGGGTCCCCTGCTGGCCACGGTAGAAGTTCCGGGTCCCACAACTGGGAGCTGCGAGGTCCCCTTGGTACCCACGGCAGCTGAGAACTCCGGCCCTGCCACCTTTGGGCTGAAGTGGAAAATGTCCCAGACGTCTGTGGAAGTCACAGATTCCGTGGTCTCTGAGACATAATCTTAGCCTTAATGATAATGTATTTATTTTTGTGTATTGGTACAGTACATAGACAATAAAAACTACTGTCTGATTCTTTGAGGTGCCACATTAACTTTCACACAAACCTCTAACATCCCCATAGTGTCCTCCTGTATAACCTTTAAGTAAACTCATTCATAGGTACTGAAAAAAACAATGGGCTGAGAATAGTCATAATAGAAATATGGATAGTGCAGTGACTTTATGGCATGAAACATATTCAGAAAGACATAAAATTGCTTTTCTGACTATAAAAAACTTATAGTGGTGGTTGGTTTTCCGTCGCCCGCAGTTAGACTCTGGCTAGAATAGCAGCCACCTCTCTCAATGACACATCAGAGAACAAACGGGACTCAAGAGTAAACAAAGAATGAATTTACTGTGGAGGTGGTTTATCGAGCAATGAAATTACCAGAAGAGCATCTGACTCTGTATAAGCAGAAGCCACCCTTTCTCTAGCCTTTTTATGAGGGACACAGGCATTTGGCGGGGCTAGGTTGCAAGATTTCTGGCGTTTGCCTTTTGCATTGTGATTTTAGGTTTCTAAGAAGAGTATGGATTATTGTTTGCTCCCTGGTACAATATTCTGGTTGGCGTCTACCTGATCATTTCTCCTGCTGAATCCTAACAAGTGAATTGCAATTATGCCCCTTTCAAGGTGAAGGATTATAGCAGTATTGTGGAAGCTATGTTGTGACAGCTGATAAGAGGTGTCCTGCATCTTAGCAGGGGGTTCGACCAGATGAGCTTTGCAGTGCCTTCTAACCCCCAGGTCCGATGACATTTATGTGAAAGAAGCCTTATTGAGGGTGCAGGAACAAACCACCCCAAAGTGCAGAAAGATTAGCAAATATGGCAGGTGACCAACTTGGCTAAACAGAGAAATCTTCAGTGAGCTTAAACAAAAAAGGAAGCTTACAAGAAATGGAAACTTGGACAGATGACTAGGGAGGAGTCTAAAAATATTGCTCAAGCCTGCAGGTGTGTAATCAGGAAGGCCAAAGCATGACTGGAGTTGTGAAGGGATGTGTAGGGTAATAAGAAATTTCCTATAGGTAGGAAAAAGGAGAAGCTCAGGGAAAGTGTGGGAGCCTTCATGAATGAGGGAAGCAACCAAGTGAGAGATGGTGTGGAAAAAGCTGAAGTACTCCATGCTTTTTTTGCCTCGGTCATCCCAGACAAGATCAGCTCCCAAACTGCTGTCCTGGGCAGCACAGTGTGGGGAGGAGGTGAGCAGCCCTCAGTGGTAAAAGAACAGGTTAAGGATTATTTAGAAAAGCTGGCCATGCACAAGTCCATGGGTCCAGATCTAAGCGTCTGAGGATGCTGAGGGAATTGGCTGAGTGATTGCAGAGCCATTGGCCATTATCTTTGTAAAGTTACAGCTTTCGGGGGAGGTCCTGGATGACTGGAGAAAGGCAAATATAGTGCCCATCTTTAAAAAGGGGAAGAAAGAGAACCTGGGGAACTCCAGACCGCTCATAGATTGGATGAATGGACTATAAGGTGGATAGAAAGCTGGCTAGATGTTACGGGTACTGATCAATGTCTGGATGTCTAGCTGGCAACCAGTATCAAGCAGAGTGCCTCAGGGATCAGTCTTGGGACCGGTTTTGTTCAACGTCTTTATGAATGGTCTGGATGATGGGAGGATTGCACCCTCAGCAGGTTTGCAAATTACACTAAGCTGGGGGAGAGGTAGATATGCTGGAGGGTAGGGATAGGGTTGAGAGTGACCGAGACAAATTGGAGGATTGGGACAAAAGAAATCTGACAAGGTTCAACAAGGACAAGTGCAGACTTCTGCAATAAGGACAGAAAAATCCCATGTACCAAAAGAGGCTGGGGACCGACTGGCTAAGCAGCAGTTCTGCAGAAAACGACCTGGGGATAACAGTGGACGAGAAGCTGGATATGAGCCAACAGTGTGTCCTTCTTGCCAAAAAGGCTAAGTGCCTATTGGGCTGCATTAGTAGGAGCATTGCCAGCAGATCGAGGGAAGTGATCATTCCCCTCTATTCCGCACTGGTGAGGCCACATCTACAGTATTGTGTCCAGTTTTGGGCCCCCCCCATATAAATTATGTGGAGAAATTGGAATTGAAAAGTCCAGCAAAGAGCAACAAAAATGCTGAGGGTGCTGGGGCACATGACTTATAAGGTGAGGCGGAGGGAATTGGTCTTGTTTAGTCTGCAGAAGAGAAGAGTGAGGGGGGATTTGATAGCAGCCTTCAACTACCTGAAGGGGGGTTTTCTTTCAGGTACCACTTTTAGCTGTCTTGCTGGTCATGGGCTCACAGCTGTATTGTCAAAGAGACTCTTGTTAAAGAGAGGGAAAAGGAGAAAGGTAAAGACAACTGCACAGTGCTTCACTTTGGAAAAAAATTGAATGCACATGAGATGCTGTCTGGAGAGACTCATGACCATTCGTGGTGTCCTCAGGGCAGAGTGTCAAAAAGCAGGGCGGAGACGCTAGCTAATGGTATGTTCTATAATTAGATTTCACCAACCCAGTACCAAGTGTGAACTCCCAAAGTACTACGGTAGTTTTATAATGGAGTTACAGACAGTCCCCTTAGAGAATCCAATCTATCGTGGCTGCCAGGCAAGCTGGACTGTGTGATAAATGGTGGTGACTTCCAGGAAAAATCACAAAATACTCACGTTACAACCAGTCCCACGCTCACCCTGGTCGATTTGCATCCCAGGTCTCCCACTAAAGACAACACTGAGAGTCAATTCTACAGTCAATTCTAACTCAGGTTTATTAGCTAAGAAAAAGGAAGGGGAGTTATTGAGATGTTAAAGCAGATAAAAATATATGTACAGGTTAGTCACAGTCTATAATTGCTAAAGGTAGCGGAGATATGGGAAACTGGCAGTTTCCCAAAAGTCTTTTCGGGCTACCCAGAGTAACTCTACTTCTCATTCAGTTATTCTGCCTGTGAGAATCCAACCTGTCCAGAGATGAAGAATATTTCCTTGTGTCCATACTTATAGTTTCTTTTCACAGAAAAGAAGCTGAAAGAGTCACAACCTATGTGGGCTCTTTCTCTGATGTCAGGGAGAGAAGAATGCATGTCAGGTCTTTGATGAAAACACTCAACGGCCACTTGCCTTCAAATGCAGAAGTATTCACACCTTCCTCTTTAATTTCTTCATTTGCATGACACAAGGCTTCTTTCTCATTGGATGGGTTATGTAGTTACAGGGATATACACAATGTAAATGTTTGCTATTACATTCTAACTGGGTACAGATAGGTGAAATCAATGCATGCACCATCCCATTAGTTGTCAGGACATTTCAACACCAAATAGATTCTTATCCATTCAACCATCAGTTTCCTTTATTCTTGCAAAGAAGTGAATTGGCCTGGCTTCCAGCTGAGAGTTTGTCAATTCTCAGCTGGCACTTGGCTTACCAGAGTTGGCACTTGGCTTACCAGTGTCACAGCAGAACTGAAAGCTAAGCTTGAGTTTACCGGAGTCTCAGGTAAAGTCTCTGATCACTAAATCTAGACAGTCTGCCGAGTCAAAAGCAACATCTTCCCGCCACTTTCCTGGAGGAATCTTCAGTTGGAATCTGTGCAGACTCTTCCTCCTCCTCTGCTGAAATCATGCTTAGCCAGTCAGAGAATTGGTTAACCAACCACCCTGTGAAGTATATCAATTTTCAAAACCCAACTCTCTTACTGAGAAGAGCAACACGTAAATGACTATTCCCCACGATCATGGTACCAGAAAAGTTGGTGACTCACACTCGTTGAGACAATGGACTTAAAACAGTTTGGCTAAAATCCAAAAAATTCAAAGTGCACCATTAAAAGAAAAGAAATTAATCTTCCCTCCCGATTTCCCCTGTAATTAACATTCCCAGGCTTCCCTGCTGGAGGGTTGTAACAAAATCACTCACCTGCGAGAAAATACTTCAGCGTTTGGGCAAACAGGCTGCTTCCTGCTTCTGTGGCCTAGCTTCTCCCAGCCTGCACAGAGCCCAGAACCTGGTGCAAAGCAGCTGCCCTCACCCCTTCCCTCATGGAGTCTGACCCAGCAACAGGGAACCGATTGGTGCAGACCCAAAACTACCACACCCAATTCCAGAAGCTTCTGGATGGGGAGTGCTAAATCTGCCAAGCAACAATGATATTAGGAAAAAAGGAACTCTCAGGTTAAATAAGCTCTGGAATACATTTACCAGTGGCTCCGGCTTTATTTGCCATTTTTACAGATTAGTTTTTCTCACAGAAATCTTGACAGACTGTGGTGCAAATTCCATGTCTGTAGTCTTTCAAAAGCCACGGGAATGACGTGGAGCAAAGCACATAAATGCTGCTCCCTATAACCCAGAAACAAATGGGTTTGCAGAAAGATTTAATGGAACTTTTAAAAGCTATGATAAGAACATATGTCCTCTGGCATGAGACTGATTGGGACGTTTTTCTTCATTATTTGCTCAGTGCGGACAGAAGTATTCCCCAAGAATCTACTGGCTTTTGCTCCCTTTGATCTCCCGTATGGAAAGCAGGCTAGGGGAGCCTTGGATTTGACTGGAGGCTCTCGGGAGGTCTGTGCTGAGGAAAGAGGGCAGGCATCTAAGAGAGTACGTCACTCATTTTAAGGAGAATTTACAGGTAATGAGGAACTGTGTGCGACAGACCTTTGGAAAAAGTCAGGGAACTCAGCACGTTTGGTGTGATGGGCGTACTGGAGAAAGGTCGATTGAGACTGCTGATTTGGCGTTAGTGCTGACCCCAGTGAGGGAAAACAAAAGGCAGGGTTATAGGAAGGACCATTTGAGGGGATTGAAGGGGTGAATGCCGTCACACATGACGTAAGGAAGCCCAGCAGCAGAGGAACAGTCCAAAGCATGCATCTGAATAGATTAAAACTTCCTCTGAAAGGGAGAGGGCAGTCAATTGAACTTGTTGTGCTGGTGAAGAAACCTTGGATTTGGTCAGGGAGAGCAGGGCAGAGAATCCCCGAGAAAGCACGGAGTTCAGGGTGGGTTGAAATGCACCCCCAAAGCAGGAAACGCTGGCCATTTCAAACAAAATAGAGGCCAAACTCTCATGGCGTTCTGTTAATATATTTCATAGCACCACAAAGAGGTATTTTCCTCACCAGGTTGAACTGCCAAGATTGCACCATCCATGCAAAGCTACAGAGGAAAAGGATACCAGAGGGATGCCCTGGCTGGGATGATTTAATTGGGTATGGGTCCTGCTTTTGAGCAGGGGGTTGGACTAGATGACCTCCTGAGGTCCCTTCCAACCCTGATATTCTATGATTCTATGATTCTATGATCCACTTTCACTGTCCTTATTCATGAGAATGATACTTCTCCATACGAATTAGAAGTCTGTCCATTTCTATCATTTCCATGACTGTGGTGTAAGGGACTGCGGAAGACTTTGTTACGGCCTAGCTAGGGAACTTCCGCTTTCTCGAGGCCGCCCGGTCACTGTAGGACATGGAGAACCAACTGTAACCGTTTTTTGGCCGGTTTTGTCTGCCTTGCATGGCCAGTTGCCAGGTAGCGGAAAGCCCCCTTAGGAAAGTACCTAATTTTATATTCATGAGCTGTTTCTGTGTACTGCTTATTATGGCTCACTGGTTGCCCCTTCGTCGGACTCCGTCCTAGGCAAAGCTCCGGTGTGATGGGTTCTCCGCCTCCGTGACAGCAACGTTTGGAAGTCCCCGTTGCGGGTGTGTCACTAATCTTCAATAAAGCCAATAACTCGCTGCTTAGCTGCGTGTGGGTCTCGTTTTCCAGAGTACCTCTGATGGTCTGCGGTGCTTCGATTACCTTGGCCGAGAACATTTGGTAGCATTGGAAATCTCAATATATAATTCCAGCCTCAAAAACTAGCTTTAAGACATCGCACCCGTTGGGCTGAAGTCACCAGGTGCACTGAGTGAGCTACTTTCTCTTTCTTTGGAATCACATCTCTCTAATGGGTCAGAGTAACCCATGGTAATGAATTCCTTCAGGTTTGTGAAACAAGGCACAGGGTAGCTGATTTCTCTAACATTGCCTTCTTTATACATGAGGATAATAATGATCCAAAGGAAGTATAAGTGTGTACATTTCAAGCTTGTTCATGTGTGGTGTAGTAATACAAATCTCTTTCTTGAATTAGAATGGGTAAAATTTTGAGAAAAGAGAATTTAATTCTGCCAACACCTTCAAAGAAAGGGAGTTAAAGTGCATGGCAAGACTCTAGATGGCTGATCGTTGTTCACACTGAGATGAGAAGATGTTTATCCCCAAAGTTCCCCCCAAAAAACATCAAAACAAAATAAAAAATATCCAGTATGAGCCTCTCCAAGAGTTACTCTCAGGTTAGTGATGTCTTTGGAAGCCATGAATAGTAAGAATCCAGTAGGGTTCAAGAGATAGAGGTTAGTGTTTGGCATGAGTAGTCCCAGCTATTGGGGTTCATTTCTGACTCTGCCAATCACACCCTGTCTGACTGTCACCTGAATGTGCCTCCGTTTCCCCCCATGGCAAACAGGTAGAATTGTAACATGCAGGGTGGATTGTTTGAAGCTTCCTCTGATCTAAGCATTTCAAAGCACTTCACAAAACACTCCTCATGTTTTATATGGCCAAAGAGGTGTATTATTAGAATCGTAGTAACTTTTTACTAGGCTTAGATGTTCCAATATTGAAGATTGGCTTCACTTTAAAAATGCATGTCAAGTCTCAGATGTCACTCAAGTCCTCAGTTTATGAGTCCTCGCCTCTGAAATTGGGGCTCTTTGATTTTCATTCAATGAACCTTTGCATTTCCCTTTTGTACATATTTTCAAGTTGACGGGTAGATGCTGAACCAGTGTAAAGGAGGACAGTTCCATCAACTTGAGATTGAAGGAAGGCACTTTAGCCAACCTGGGTTAGAGAAAACCTTTCTGCACCTCTACCCACAGCTGCTGATATCGAATATACAGTGTAATCAATGGGAACCGTCAGCCATTGCAGCTCCTTCCAATGAGTATGCAAGAGAACTGGGTCTTGTGAGAGACTTCAGCTAATTAAGAAAAGAAAAGAGCACAAGACAGACAGAGTTAAAGAGAACTTCTTTTATGGCCATATTGCTGTGGGATTAATTGCAAGTCTGACCAATCTAGGGCATTCTGCAAGCCTCTTCTCCAACAAAAAGAAAAGGAGTACTTGTGGCACCTTAGAGACTAACCAATTTATTTGAACATAAGCTTTCGTGAGCTACAGCTCACTTCATCGGATGCATTCTGTGGAAAGTGTAGAAGATCTTTTTATACACACAAAGCATGAAAAAATACCTCCCCCCACCCCATTCTCCTGCTGGTAAGAGCTTATCTAAAGTGATCACTCTCCTTACAATGTGTATGATAATCAAGTTGGGCCATTTCCAGCACAAATCCAGGTTTCCTCCCCCCCTCCCCCACAGATATGATCATCTTTTTATATGTTTGTATCGCCTTTGTATTATGAGTTATGGATACGTATGTATGTCTCTATTTCAAATTTGTGCTAATTTTCTGGGTGACACTCCCAGACAGTTTGGCATCAGCACTGCCTAGCCTGCTGGATGGCCATGTGCTCGGCAGCTTGTGTTTGAAACGAAGGAAGCACAGGCCGCATAGCAAAAGACTATAATAGGCAGCTGCATCTTCTCCATTTTGTCCTCAATCCATGCAGCCTCCTCAGGGGCTCTGGGCAGTGCCTCTGGGTACATGTGGGGCCAGTGTGCACAGCACCAGAGGCAGCTCTTGTCAGTAGAGGTGGCTGCGACCTTTGGTCATTGGGTGTTCTCCTAGTCATCTGCCCTGCTGGCCCCTGGCTGCGGAACGGGGAGCCTGGGACTCTGCAGGTGATCAGTTGGTTCCTGGGGCGGGCTCTCGCTGAAGAGCTGGAGGAGGAAGGGACAGAGAGACAGTTTTGTCGGAGCAGCCATCAGGAAGAGTGCTGGTGCAAGGGCTGGAGGAACCAAGTAGGGGCCGAGCTCTTCTCGACGTGCTGCTCACAAACCGGGAAGAATTAGTGGGGGAAGCAAAAGTGGATGGGAACCCGGGAGGCAGTGACCATGAGATGGTCGAGTTCAGGATCCTGAAACAAGGAAGAAAGGAGAGCAGCAGAATATGGACCCTGAACTTCAGAAAAACAGACTTTGACTCCCTCAGGGAACTGTTGGGCAGGATCCCCTGGGAGAATAACGTGAGGGGGAAAGGAGTCCAGGAGAGCTGGCTGTATTTTCAAGACTCCTTACTGAGGTTACAAGGACAAAGTGTTGATCCTGCTTTGAGCAGGGGGTTGGACGAGATGATCTCCTGAGGTCTTTTCCAACCCTAATCTTCTATAATTCGATGACTCTATGATTCTGGAGGTACAGGCAGGGTGGTACCTAGGGTGGGGCGAAGGGGTCAGCCGCCGAGGGCATAGAGCTACTGGGGTGCAGAAATGGGGCTAGTGTATTGTCTCCCCACCACAGCATCCGACCCAACAGCCTCCAGATGGAGCCAGGGGGCAAATGATTAAAATGGTTAAGGGGGGCAAATTGAAGGGGAGGGGCAGGGTCTGAGCTGGGGGCGGTAACTGACTTCATGGGGGCAGGGGGATCACACATCTGGCGGCAGGGGCAGAAGGGGGGAGCCAGGGTTGAGCTCAGGGGTGAGGGGCTGCTAGAGGGTGGCCGAGAGCAAAGCCCGAAACAGGGAGTGTTTTAGTCAGCACTCAGCAGGGGTAAAACACACCCAGCTCCCTCCTTTAGCTGTGTGATCCTGTGACTGGGCCCTGCCCTTCCTTCTTCCTGCCCCAGCCTGATTCAATCCTTGTTCCAGAGAACAGGGTAAGGAGCCTCCCTGCGACTCACTGCGATCACGCTCCATTACCTGGCCATCAAGGTGCACTCACACGCCAGGGAGCCGACACCTGCAGCACGGCCTGGCCCACGATGCTGGCCACACCCGGGCTTCTCTTTTCAAAGGCCTCTAATTTTGGGCTCGGGACAATTTTCACTTGTGCCAAGTCAGCTAAAATACAGGCCATTGACTGTCCAGGTGAAGAGACCAGTGGGTGCAGAGCTGCATTGGGGCTGCTGGTGGGGTATCCACTGGCAAAGATGCATGTCCATTGTGACCTGTGCTTGTCGCATTTAGGGCTGTGACCCAGCCAGTCTGTTCCTCACACGCTTCTCTGTGCCCATCTCGCCACCGTGACCAAGGCATTGGCACACACTGAAGCACAGCACGATCCCATTTCACAATCACCCCAGCCAGGTACCTACTTCTGTCTCCACACTTTGGTGGGAGGGGCCTGGCCTCTCCAGAATCATAGAGTCATCGAATTATAGAAGATTAGGGTTGGAAAAGACCTCAGGAGGTCATCTCGTCCAACCCCCTGCTCAAAGCAGGACCAACACTAAATAAATTATCCCCCCTCACTCAGCCTCTCCTCAGGAGTCCTGTGCCCCAGCTCCATCCTCATTTTCGCTGCGCTCCGCTGGACCATGTCCAATGTGTCCACATCCCTTCTGTAGGGGGGGCCCAAAACTGGACGCAGTTCTCCAGATGTGGCCTCACCAGTGCTGAATAGGGGGAATAATCACTTCCCTCAATCTGCTGTCAATGGTCCCACTAATGCCACACAATAGGCCCTTAGCCTTCTTGGCAACAAGGGCACACTGCTGACTCATATCCAGTTTCTCATCCACTGTAATCCCCAGGTCCTTTTCTACATAACTGGTGCTTAGGCAGTCGGACCACAGCCTCTGGCGGTGGATGGGAGTCTTCCGTCCTAAGTGCAGGACTCTGCACTTGTCCTTGTTGAACCTCATCAGAATTCTTTTGACTCAATCCTCCAATTTGTCTCGGTCACTCTGGACCCTATCCCTACCTCCAGTGTCATATGCAAACTTGCTGAGGGTGCAATCCATTCTATCATCCAGATCATTAATAACATGTCGAAGAAAATGGGACCCAGGACCAACCCCTCAGGCAGTCCGCTTGAATCAGCTGCCAGTTAGACATCGAGCCGTTGATCACTACCTGTTGAGCCCGACAATGTAGCCAGCTTTCTATCCACCTTATAGTCCATTCATCCAATCCATACTCTTTTATCTTGCTGGTAAGAATACTGTGGGAGACCATATGAAAAGCTTTGCTAAAGTCAAGCTATATCACATTCACTGCTTTCCCCATATCCACAGAGCCAGTTATCTCATCACATAAGGCAACCAGGTTAGTCAGGCACGACTTCCCCCTGGTGAATCCATGCTTACTATTCCTGATCACCTTCATCTCCTCCAAGTACTTTAAAATGGTTTCCTTGGGGACCTGCTCCATGATTTTTCCAGGGACTGAGGTGAGGCTGACCAGTCTGTAGTTCCCCGAGTTCTCCTTCTTCCCTTTTTCCAATCTTCCAGGACCTCCCCCGGTCGCCACAAGTTTTGAAAGATAATGGCCAGTGGCTCTGCAATGACATCAGCCAACTCCCTCAGCACCCATGGATGCATTCGATCTGGACCCATGGACTTGTGCATGGCCAACTTTTCTAAATAGTCCTTAACCTCTTCTTCCACCACTGAGGGCTGCTCACCCTCATACTGTGTTCCCCAGGACAGCAGTGTGGGAGCTCACCTTGTCTGTGAAGACCGACCTTTGTTGATTGCTCATGACCTCTCCCTGAGTTTTACGAAAGTTAACCTTGAAAAATCTTAACTTTAATTATCGTTCGTCTAGATTATCCTAACGCAAATCATCTGGGAAAAAAATAACCCATAAGAGGCACAAATATGCTTGTTTAGCCAGAGCGCTAAAATGCCCAGTTCCAGCTCTGACCACAGGCTGAATTGTAAAGTTCCCTGTTACACTGTGTTACCAGACATGGCTAGTAACATGTCGTGTTACAAAATGTTTGCATCCTTGGATCTAAGCATCAATAACAAAGAGCTGGCTGGAAGAGTCCACAGAGTCAGAGTAAAGGGTGAGGTGCGAGCCAGGACCCAGAGGAGGCACAGAGTTGCTGGCGTTTTACAGGGATACCCTGGGTCGGACGCGTACAGGTTAAGTTTACAAAGGGTGGCATGGGAGGGCTCTGCCCAGAGCCCAGAGCCCGCTGGTCATCACAATCGTTGAAAAGCATTTGGACAGATTTTGTTTAATTCTCCTCAGGAATTACAAGTCTGTCAATTTCTCTCTTTTCCATGACTGTGGTACCATTGGAAATCTCAATATACAATTCAAGCATCAAAAACTTGCTTTAAGTCATAGCACCCGTTGGGCTGAAGTCACCAGGTGCACTGAGTGGAATCACATCTCTCTAACGGGTCGGAGTAACCCAATGGTAATGAATTCCTTCAGGTTTGTGAAACAAGGCACAGGGTAGCTGATTTCTCTAACATTGCCTTCTTTATACATGAGGATAATGATGGTCCAAAGGAATTACAAGTATGTATATTTCAAGCTTGTTCATGTGCGGAGTAGTAATACAAATCTCTACGTTGAATTGAAATGGTTAAAATTTTGGTACAAGAGAATTTAATTCTGCTCATGTGGAAATACCCACCACGGAGCCAACAGCTTCAAAGAAAGGGAGTTAAAGTGCATGGCAAGACTCTAGATGGCTGATCGTTGTTCACACTGAGATGAGAAGATCTTTATCCCCAAACTTCCCCCCAAAAACATCAAAACAAAATAAAAAATATCCGGAATGAGCCTCTCCAAGAGTTACTCTCAGGTTTGTGATGTCTTTGGAAACCATGAATGGTAAGTATCCAGTAGAGTTCAAGAGATACAGGTTAGTGTTTGGCATGAGTAGTCCCAGCTATTGGGGTTCATTTCTGACTCTGCCAATCACACCCTGTCTGACCGTCACCTGAATGTGCCTCCGTTTCCCCCCATGGCAAACAGGTAGAATTGTAACATGCAGGGTGGATTGTTTGAAGCTTCCTCTGATCTAAGCATTTCAAAGCACTTCACGAAACACACCTCATGTTTTATATGGCCAAAGAGGTGTATTATTAGAATCGTAGTAACTTTTTACTAGGATTAGATGTTCTAATAATGAAGATTGGCTTCACTTTAAAAATGCATGTCGAGTCTCAGATGTCACTCAAGTGCTCAGTGTATGAGTCTTCACCTCTGAAATTGCGGCTCTTTGATTTTCATTCAATGAACCTTTGCATTTCCCTTTTCTATATATTTTCAAGTTGACGGGTAGATGCTGAACCAGTGTAAAGGAGGACAGTTCCATCAACTTGAGATTGAAGGAAGGCACTTTAGCCAACCTGGGTTAGAGAAAACCTTTCTGCACCTCCACCCACAGCTGCTGCTATCTAATATACAGTGTAATCAATGGGAACCATCCGCCATTGCAGCTCCATCCAATGAGCAGTCAAGAGAACTGGGTCTTGTGAGAGACTTCAGCTAATAAAGAAAAGGAAAAAGCACAAGACAGACAGAGTTAAAGAGAACTTCTTTCATGGCCAGATTGCTGTGGGATTAATTGCAAGTCTGATCAACCTAGGGCATTCTGCAAGCCCCTTCCCCGACAAAGATTTTTTGGCCAGAATTAGAATGATTTTAAAGGGCAAAATTTACCCTAACTAGGATTTCTTCTAACCTAAACAGCATTAAATGACTTCCCTCAGTTGTAGGGCACAGAACATCATTGAAGTCTATGGAACTGGACTGATGTACACTAGTTCAGCATCCTTAACAAAGCAATGTTTGTTAATGAAAGGGAAATGCAAAGCTTTTTTGAATGAAAAACCGAAAAACCAAACAGCCCCAAATTCGGAAGTGAGGAATCATGAACAGTTGACTGGAACTTTACATGCATTTGTAAAGTTCATCTCATCCATCATTTCTCAAATGCGGCCACCAAGGGAGTTTTTTGCAGCCCTGACAACCTCCAAAGCATGGGCAGGGATTGGGGGCGGGGAAAGCAGCAGTCCCTCCCTGCAGTGTCCAGCTGTTGTTGCTTGGTAAGGAGTTTCCCTTCACCCTTTCCCTGGTTCCTATCACGCAGACGGAGAGCAGAAGACCAGAAGTCTGAAGTGCAGGCAATATGATGTTGATTGGGATTAATTCAAGGAAGCATATCCACAGCTCTGGGTGGGAGAAGAGCCTTTTCTCAAAGTGTCCCAGTCCCTTATAGGCATCATTATACCTGTAGTGCATGCCCTTGGTCCCACCTCTTACAATTTACGGTAAGTGTTGGGTCTGGGGGATTTGCTAGCCCATTTTTTGAATCCCAGGGGAGGGGTAAGGAGTGAGGTTGTGCTTTGGTCACGGACAGGCATTTCTTTGGCCTTTTAGTGTTTCCTATGCCCATTCCCCTCCAGACTGGCTGCTTGACCTTCTCTCAGGAGAGGAGTTTGAAGCAGGACTGTCCTTCAAGTGTACACTAGTATAATACACTCCCACCATACCCAGCTACACTTCAGCTGTATCTCTTCCCCCCGTCCACCCGCCTCCATCTATTTGTGAACACAGTGTCTTTCTTCTTTGTTGACACTTATTGGTAAGAATATAAAAATATGAAAAATTCAAAATTCAAATTCTATCTCAGGCATATATATAAGCCAGAATACTACATTATCATCAGGAACACATGAAGACTCCTGAGTAGCTGTTGCCAAGGGCAGTGAGATGTACCACCCTGGTGTTTGCACTGAGCCTCCAGCACTGATCTGCACCACGCACCAGGCAGCCTCCTCAGGGGCTCTGGGCAGTGCCTCTGGATCCATGTGGGCCAGTGTGCACGGCACCGGAGGCAGCTCTTGTCCGTGGAGGTGGTTCTGACATTTGCTTCGTGGATGTTCTCCTGGTCATCTGCCCTGCTGGCCCCTGGCTGTGGAACGGGGAGCCTGGGACTCTGCAGGAGATCAGTTGGTTCCTGGAGCGGGCTCTCGCTGAAGAGCTGGAGGAGGAAGGGACAGAGAGACAGTTTTGTCGGAGCAGCCATCAGGAAGAGTGCTGGTGCAAGGGTTGGAGGAACCAAGTAGGGGCCGAGCTCTTCTCAACGTGCTGCTCACAAACCGGGAAGAATTAGTGGGGGAAGCAAAAGTGGATGGGAACCCGGGAGGCAGTGACCATGAGATGGTCGAGTTCAGGATCCTGAAACAAGGAAGAAAGGAGAGCAGCAGAATACGGACCCTGAACTTCAGAAAAACAGACTTTGACTCCCTCAGGGAACTGATGGGCAGGATGCCCTGGGAGAATAACATGAGGGGAAAAGGAGTCCAGGAGAGCTGGCTGTGTTTTCAAGACTCCTTAGTGAGGTTACAGGGACAAAGCATCCTGATGTGTAGAAAGAAGAGTAAATATGGCAGGCGACCAGCTTGGCTTCACAGTGAAATCCTTGCTGATCTTAAACACAAAAAAGCAGCTATTAAGAAGTGGAAGATTGGACAAATGACCAGGGAAGAGTGTAAGAATATTGCTCAGGCATGCAGGAGTGAAATCAGGAAGGCCAAATCACACCGGGAGTTGCAGCTAGCAAGAGATGTTAAGAGTAACAAGAAGGGTTTCTTCAGGTATGTTAGCAACAAGAAGAAAGTCAAGGAAAGCGTGGGCCCCTTACTGAATGAGGGAGGCAACCTAGTGCGAGAGGATGTGGAAAAAGCTAATGTACTCAGTGCTTTTTTTGCCTCTGTCTTCACGAACAAGGTCAGCTCCCAGACTACTGCACTGGGCAGCACAGCATGGGGAGGAGGAGACCAGCCCTCTGTGGAGAAAGAAGTGGTTCAGGACTATTTAGAAAAGCTGGACAAGCAGAAGCTGAAGGGGAGCTGATGCGCTATATCCACGAGTGCTAAAGGAGTTGGCATATGTGATTGCAGAGCCGTTGGCCATTATCTTTGAAAACTCATGGCGATTGGGGAAGGTCCCGGACGACTGGAAAAAAGCTAATGTAGTGCCCATCTTTAAAAAAGGGAAGAAGGAGGATCCGTGGAACTACACACTGGTCAGCCTCACCTCCGTCCCTGGAAAAATCATGGAGCAGGTTCTCAAGGAAACCATTTTAAAGTACTTGGAGGAGAGGAAGGTGATCAGGAACAGTAAACATGGATTCACCAGGGGCAAGTCGTGCCTGACTAACCTGGTTGCCTTATGTGATGAGATAACTGGCTCTGTGGATATGGGGAAAGCAGTGAATGTGATATAGCTTGACTTTAGCAAAGCTTTTCATATGGTCTCCCACAGTATTCTTGCCAGCAAGTTAATAAAGTATGGATTGGATGAATGGACGATAAGGTGGATAGAAAGCTGCCTAGATTGTGGGGCTCAACAGGTAGTGATCAATGGCTCGATGTCTAATTGGCAGCTGGTTGAAGCGGAGTGCCTCAGGGTTAAGTCCGGGGTCCCATTTTCTTCGACATGTTATTAATGATCTGGAAGATAGGATGGATTGCACCCTCAGCAAGTTCGCCTATGACACTGGAGGTAGGGATAGGGTCCAGAGTGACCGAGACAAATTGGAGGATTGAGTCAAAAGAATTCTGATGAGGTTCAACAAGGACAAGTGCAGAGTCCTGCACTTAGGACAGAAGAATCCCATCCACCGCCAGAGGCCGTGGTCCGACTGGCTAAGGGGGGATTTGATAGCAGCCTTCAACTACCTGAAGGGGGGTTCCAAAGAGGATGGAAAGAGGCCCGTCTTCACAGAGGCCCATGTTTGAAAGTTTAATATTTGACTACAGTTGTTCATTGGCATCATAGAATCCCGCAGCCAAAGGGTGAATTTCAGATCTAAGGTCCTGACAAGAAACACGCCGGAGGCAATGGAAAGTTTCCCATGAATTTCGAAGGGAATTGGGTCTGACCCATTGGGAATGCAGGTGGGGAGAATGCAGAAAACGGCTCCCTCCTTTCTGACAGGGTGAGAATGAACAGCCCGATGTCCCTAACCACGACCAGCATGGATTGAAAGAAACAAACTGGATTCCTTTCTTGACACCCACTTGTGCTACTTGTGGCAACTTAGAGATAACACCTTAGAGACAAGTTAGTCTCTAAGGTGCCACAAGGACTCCTCGTTGTTTTCCTGATGCAGACTAACCACTCTGAAATCTCCACTTGGGATACAGATGCCGCTCAGAGTCACCTTGACATTTATTCTCATTGTTGCACCATTGAAGTCAATGGAATGGCACGAGGAACACAGTTGACCCGTACCATTTGAAGATGAAGAGTGCAATCTGCATGTCACGCCCTCTCAGGCTCAGAATAACCTAATAATCACAATCCCAGAGGAAAACAGCTGCATCCAAAGGAGGATTTTACAAGGCAATAAAGTTTGTTTGGTAACTAATTAGAACCGCCTCTACAAATAGCATCTCAGATTCTCCAGGCAGTCCTAGGAACCATATAAAAGCGCTCACCACTCAGGGATTTTCTAAAATCTTCTGTGGACTTCATCTCCTCGGTGAACTGGGTAAGTCCAATTCAACTCAATCGATTTGAACTCTAGAGATGTAACTTTAGAAAGTCATTTAGCCATTTTTCACTTTGGTGGATTTGGAAGAAACTTTCCCAGGTTAGTATTGAAAGGACCAATTCAGTGGTCTTTTACTTTCTTCTCAAGCAGCTGTTACTCCTCTCTCTAGGAGACAGGAGAATGGATTAAGCTGACAAGTGGTGAGATCCAGTGTAGCAAGTCTTGTGTTCTTCTCAGGAGAAATTCCCATTGAAGGTGCTTCTCCCCAGATGATGTAATTTAGTGTTGCTCAGTGAAAGTCAGTGGACCTGGACCCCAGCTGAGGAGCTTGTCCTTTGCGATTTGTTTGGAGAAAACTAAAGTTTTCTCTTTATACATCAGGAAGTATTGTGGCACCTGACAGACTAACCAATTGATTTGAGCATAAGCTTTCGTGAGCTACATCCGATGAACTGAGCTGTAGCTTACGAAAGCTTATGCTCAAATCAATTTATCAGTCTCTAAGGTACCACAAGTACTCCTTTTCTTTTTACTGTGGTACCAGAATCCAGTGGTTTGCATGCAGAGTTTAAATCCTCAAATGACAGGAAGTTATTACCGTGATCCCAGCCCTGTTCTCTCTGAGTAACGTCTAAAATGGACACACAATCCCAGGGTTGAAGGGGCCAGTTGGGAGGCAAGTTTCATGAGAGTGGACAAGAGGTGTAGAAAGAGGATATAGGAAGAAATACACGGCCATAAGGACAGGGACTTAATCCACTCTTCCTTTCTGCCTTGGGCCACAAGAGTTTTGAAGTCTTTCTTCCACCAGCCCTTGTACCTTCTCTTTATTCTAGTCCCTGGTGTGTGTTTCAGGTTTACCTCCATCCCTGAAAGATGACTTTCTCCGGCCTGTGCAATCCAGAATGCGGGGTGGCCCGGCCCAGTCCAGTCAGTGGCAGCTACAACGTGCCATGCGTTCGTCAGTGCCCTGACTCCGAAGTGCTGATCAGACCCTCACCGGTTGTCGTGACCCTCCCGGGACCAATTCTCAGCACTTTCCCTCAGCACACTGGAGTGGGAGCCGTAGGAGCACCTGTGGTCGGAGCCGGTTTCGGGGGCTCATTCGGTTTGGGGGGATTGTACGGCTCTGGAGGCCAGTACGGAGGATTGTCTGGTTTAGGGGGATACGGTGGTTATGGGGGATTCGGCGGTTCCCTGGGCGGTTATGGTTCCGGGGGAATATGTGGTTCCGGGATATCTCGCCATAGGTACCTCAGTGGAAGCTGTAGGCCATGTTAAACCCAGCAGGAAGATCCGTGGATGAAGGAAGAACCAGGAATTGAACAGCAAGAAACAGATTCACCCCTGACCTTTTGGGCATGGCTTTCAGAAGTGCTGTGCAAACTTGGCTCCAGTTGAGCTCAGTGGGAGCTTTGTGTGCTCAGCACCTTGGTCTGATAGCCCTGCTGCATTTCTAATGTTACGCTTTATGACTCTTTCTGCCAAGGCTTTGCCAGCCAAGTGCTGATTCTCGCTTTCACCTGTGGACTCATTCTGAATAACACGCAGGCTGTTTATACTAATTCCGCAGTTTAAACTAGTTTATACTAATTCCGCAGTTTAAAATAGGGGCCTCAAGACAGGCACCAGTTCCATTTATTATCATTTTAAGTCCCTTGAGCAAGGGAAAAAGTGACCTTGCTGTGAAGCACACCTAGACCCAGTCTGTTCTATCCTTTCCATCAATAAGTATCCTTAGATTGTCGCTTTGACCTTTTCTGCGGCAGACCTTTATTGAGAAGTTAAGCAGTCCTCTACTTCTGTATTGCATAGCCTCACTTCCCACCGACTGAGGGAATAAAAGTCACTGAAAATGGTTGCGAAGGGGACATGTTTGTCCACCTCTGCAGCACCAACAACAAAAAAGCACATCTTGTGTGAAGAACGTCCCATTGAGGTGGGTTCTCGGTCACAGCCTTTCTTGAAAAACTGAAAATACGTTCTTTCTGCTCTCGTATTTTTCCTGTACCTGTATATTGCAAATGTCACTCGCATTAAAAATGCTGATGCATCATAATATCCGTTTTCTGGTTCTCCTTGTTCCTCCCTCCTTCTTTCAACATTGCCCTGGACACAATTCATCCCTTAAGAGCCAGCAGCATCAGACACTTCTCAAGAGGTGACTTTTTGAAGCCCTGGAGCGAAAGGAGAATACAGCCTTTGAAGTAGTTTACAGCATTCTGTTGGGTTTCCGTACTGGGGTGGAGTTCCCCCTTGCCTTACCCTTTTTAACAGAGTTATGTTAATGCAACCTTGTGAGAGGTGTAAATTCAACCAGCTCTCCTCCTTGACTTGACCAACTTTACACTCACTTTGCAATGCTGGAGATGAGCTGACAAGATTTAGGGCAATGGGGCAAAAATCGTTCAGCTTCACATTGAAATTTTGGATTTCATTGCACCAAGAAAACTCAGTTCAAGTCATCTTCTTCTGACTCTCTGCCCGCATGTGTTCATCTACTGGCCAACAGAAACCCCCACTCCTTGGTGAAATGACAGGACCAAAAGTTGATTTCACAAGGATTTTGCAAACACAGCTGACTGCCTCACTTCTGCCCACCTCAGTTCTGCCCTGATAGAAAAAACGAAACTACACCAAAGTCATCTACAGGAGTCATGAAAGACAATGGAGGAAATAATTAAGGAATCAATTTCCAGACACCTAGAAGATAAGAAGCTGATAAGTAATAGCATGGATATATGAAAAACAAGATCTGTGAAAACAACCTAATCGATTTCTTTTAAGGATTGAAAAGCCTTGGGGATAGTGGGCAAGCAGTAGAAGTGGTCTATTTTAATTTTTCGTAAGGCTTTTGTTACCCTCTTGCCTAACCTTCTCATAAACAAACTAGGAAAATACATCTTAGATGGGGCTAGGATAAAGTGGGTCCATAACTGGTTGAAGACCATTCCCAGAGAGTATTTAGCAGGGGTCCACACTCCAACTGGAAGGGCACATCAAGTTGCGTCCCACGGGGATCAGTTCTGGGTCCCATTCTGTTCAATATCTTCATCAATGATTTAGATCATAGCACGGAGAGTACACTTATAAAGTTTGCAGATGATACCTAGCTGGGAGGAGTCTCAAGGCTGTGGAGGATAGCAGTAGGCCCACCTCAACCCCCGAGGCTTCGGAGGACGTCCCTGGAGCATGCAACCCTGCTCCACTGGACACTCGCATATTTCACTGCTCAAGAAGGAACAGCCCAGCCCACCTTACCAGCTCCACCTGACATCAGGGCACCGCTTCACACACAGCCCTTAGGCATGTTTACAGTGAAAACAAGCAGAGTTAATTTAACAAAGAGAGTCAAATAGGAGCAATTAGGAATACTGGAAACCAATGGTTACATATCAGATAAAAGAAGTACTCACATTGTAAAACCTGGACGTATGTAACTCACACTCACCCAGGGTCCTTGCAGTGTTCTGCAGCCAGAACTCTCCTACAGACCGCCCAATTTCCTCAGCATGGCCCTCCCCAGAGCCTCCAATCAAATCCAAGGCTCCCCTAGCCTGCTTCCCATACGGGAGATCAAAGGGAGCAAAAGCCAGTAGATTCTTGGGGAATACTTCTGTCCGCACTGAGCAAATAATGAAGAAAAACGTCCCAATCAGTCTCATGCCAGAGGACATATGTTCTTATCATAGCTTTTAAAAGTTCCATTAAATCTTTCTTCAAACCCATTTGTTTCTGGGTTATAGGGAGCAGCATTTATATGCTTTGCTCCACATCATTCCCGTGGCTTTTGAAAGACTACAGACATGGAATTTGCACCACAGTCTGTCAAGATTTCTGTGAGAAAAACTAATCTGTAAAAATGGCAAATAAAGCCAGAGCCACTGGAAAATGTATTCCAGAGCTTATTCAACCTGAGAGTTCCTTTTTCCCGAATATCATTGTTGCTAGGCAGATTTAGCACTCCCCATCCAGAAGCTTCTGGAATTGGGTGTGGTAGTTTTGAGTCTGCTCCATGTCAAGGTTCCTCCCCCACTCTGAACTCTAGGGTAGAGATGTGGAAATATAAAGGGAAGGGTAAACCCCTTCAAAATCCCTCCTGGCCAGAGGAAAAATCCTCTCACCTGTAAAGGGTTAAGAAGCTAAAGGTAACCTCGCTGGCACCTGACCAAAATGACCAATGAGGAGACAAGATACTTTCAAAAGCTGGGAGGAGAGAGAGAAACAAAGGGTCTGTGTCTGTCGGTATGCTTCTTTTGCCGCGGATAGACCAGGAATGGAGTCTTAGAACTTTTAGTAAGTAATCTAGCTAGGTATGCATTAGATTATGATTTCTTTAAATGGCGAGAAAAGAACTGTGCTGAATAGAATGACTATTTCTGTCTGTGTGTCTTTTTTGTAACTTAAGGTTTTGCCTAGAGGAATTCTCTATGTTTTGAATCTAATTACCCTGTAAGGTATCTACCATCCTGATTTTACAGAGGTGATTCCTTTCTTCTATTAAAAGTCTTCTTGTAAGAAAACAGAATGCTTTTTCATTGTTCTCAGATCCAAGGGTTTGGGTCTGTGGTCACCTATGCAAATTGGTGAGGATTTTTACCAAACCTTCCCCAGGAAGTGGGGTGCAAGGCTTGGGAGGATTTGGGGGGGGGGGGGAAAGACGTGTCCAAACTGCGTTTCCCAGTAAACCCAGTTAGAGTTTGGTGGTGGCAGTGGATATTCCAAGGACAAAGGATAAAATTAATTTGTACCTTGGGGAAGTTTTAACCTAAGCTGGTGAAAGTAAGCTTAAGAAGTTTTCATGCAGGTCCCCACATCTGTACCCTAGAGTTCAGAGTGGGGGAGGAACCTTGACATGAACCTGCATGAAAACCTCCTCAGCTTACTTTCACCAGCTTAGGTTAAAACTTCCCCAAGGTACAAATTAATTTTATGCTTGCCCCTGGATCCACTGCCACCACCAAACTTTAACTGGGTTTACTGGGATACGTAGTTTGGACACGTCTTTCCCCCCAAAATCCTCCCAAGCCTTGCACCCCACTTCCTGGGGAAGGTTTGGTAAAAATCCTCACCAATTTGCATAGGTGACCACAGACCCAAACCCTTGGATCTGAGAACAATGAAAAAGCATTCTGTTTTCTTACAAGAAGATTTTTAATAGAAGTAAAGGAATCACCTCTGTAAAATCAGGATGGTAGATACCTTACAGGGTAATTAGATTCAAAACATAGAGAATCCCTCTCGGCAAAACCTTAAGTTACAAAAAAAGACACACAGACAGGAATAGTCATTCTATTCAGCACAGTACTTTTCTCAGCCATTTAAAGAAATCATAATCTAATACATACCTAGCTAGATTACTTACTAAAAGTTCTAAGACTCCATTCCGGTTCTAGCCCCGGCAAAAGCAGCATACAGACAGACACAGACCCTTTGTTTCTCTCCCTCCTCCCAGCTTTTGAAACTATCTTGTCCCCTCATTGGTCATTTTGGTCAGGTGCCAGCGAGGTTACCTTTAGCTTCTTAACCCTTTACAGGTGAGAGGATTTTTCCTCTGGCCAGGAGGGATTTTAAAGGGGTTTACCCTTCCCTTTATATTTATGACAGGTTCCCTGTTGATGGGGTCAGAGTCAATGAGGGAAGTGGTGAGAGCAGCTGCTTTGTGCCTGTCCCTGGGCTCTGTGCAGACTGGGAGAAGCTGGGCCACAGAAGCAGGAAGCAGCCTGTTTGCCTGAACTCTGAAGTATTTTCTCGCAGGTGAGTGATATTGTTACAACCCTCCAGCAGGGAAGCCTGGGGAATGTTAATTACAGGGGAAATTGGGAGGGAAGACTAATTTCTTTTCTTTTAATGGTGCACTTTGTATTTTTTTGATTTTAGCCAAACTGTTTTAAGTACATTGTCTCAACGAGTGTGAGTCACCAACTTTTCTGGTAACGTAATCGTGGGGAAGAGTCATTTACATGTTGCTCTTCTCAGTAAGAGAGTTGGGTTTTGAAAATCAATATACATCATGGGGTGGTTGGTTAACCAATTCTCTGACTGGCTAAGCGTGATTTCAGCAGAGGAGGAGGAAGAGTCTGCACAGATTCCAACTGAAGATTCCTGCAGGAAAGTGGAGGGAAGATGTTGCTTTTGACTCGGCAGACTGTCTAGATTTAGTGATCAGAGACTTTACCTGAGACTCCGGTAAACTCAAGCTTAGCTTTCAGTTCTGCTGTGACGCTAGTAAGCCAAGTGCCAACTCTGGTAAGCCAAGTGCCAGTTGAGAAATGACAAACTCTCAGCTGGAAGCCAGGCCAATTCACTTCTTTGCAAGAATTAAGGAAACTGATGGTTGAATGGATAAGAATCTATTTGGTGTTGAAATGTCCTGACAACTAATGGGATGGTGCATGCATTGATTTCACCTATCTGTACCCAGTTAGAATGTAATAGCAAACATTTACATTGTGTATACCCCTGTAACTACATAACCCATCCAATGAGAAAGAAGCCTTGTGTCATGCAAATGAAGAAATTAAAGAGGAAGGTGTGAATACTTCTGCATTTGAAGGCAAGTGGCCGTTGAGTGTTTTCATCAAAGACCTGACATGCATTCTTCTCTCCCTGACATCAGAGAAAGAGCCCACAGAGGTTGTGACTCTGTCAGCTTCTTTTCTGTGAAAAGAAACTATAAGTATGGACACAAGGAAAAATGCTTCATCTCTGGACAGGTTGGATTCTGACAGGCAGAATAACCGAATGAGAAGAAGAGTTACTCTGGGTAGCCCTAAAAGACTTTTGGGAAACTGCCAGTTTCCCATATCTCCGCTACCTTTAGCAATTATAGACTGTGACTAACCTGTACATATATTTTTATCTGCTTTAACATCTCAATAACTCCCCTTCCTTTTTCTTAGCTAATAAACCTGAGTAAGAATTGACTGTAGAATTGACTCTCAGTGTCGTCTTTGGTGGGAGACCTGGGATGCAAATTGACCAGGGTGAGCGTGGGACTGGTTGTAACGTGAGTATTTTGTGATTTTTCCTGGAAGTCACCACCATTTATCACACAGTCCAGCTTGCCTGGCAGCCACGATAGATTGGAGTCTCTAAGGGGACTGTCTGTAACTCCATTATAAAACTACCGTAGTACTTTGGGAGTTCACACTTGGTACTGGGTTGGTGAAATCTAATTATAGAACATACCACTAGCTAGCGTCTCCGCCCTGCTTTTTGACACTCTGCCCTGAGGACACCACGAATGGTCATGAGTCTCTCCAGACAGCATCTCATGTGCATTCAATTTTTTTCCAAAGTGAAGTACTGTGCAGTTGTCTTTACCTTTCTCCTTTTCCCTCTCTTTAACAAGAGTCTCTTTGACAATACAGCTGTGAGCCCATGACCAGGAAGACAGCTAAAAGTAGTACCCGAAAGAAAACTCTGGCTGGTAGAAGTAATTGGTGTCTCAGCGATAGGGAAATCTGTATTAATGTAAACCATCCATGGACCCAGTTCTATTCATATATTACCAGCAGAGGTATGTTTAGGCAGGGGTTCTCACAACAACATTTTTGGTCACCTCAGAGTGCAACCACTCATTCTTAGAATCACAGAATATCAGGGTTGGAAGGGACCTCAGGAGGTCCTCTAGTCCAACCCCCTGCTCAAAGCAGGATCAATCCCCAACTAAATCATCCCAGCCAGGGCTTCGTCATGCCTGATCTTGCAAATTTCAAAGGAAGGGGATTCCACCACCTCCCTAGGTAACGCATTCCAGAGCTTCACCACCCTCCTAGTGAAAAAGTTTTTCCTAATATCCAACCTAAACCTCCCCCACTGCAACTTGAGACCATTACTCCTTGTTCTGTCATCTGCTACCACTGAGAACAGTCTAGATCCATCCTCTTGGGAACCCCCCTTCAGGTAGTTGAAGGCTGCTATCAAATCCCCCCTCACTCTTCTCTTCTGCAGACTAAACAAGACCAATTCCCTCCGCCTCACCTTATCAGTCATGTGCCCCAGCCCCCTCAGCATTTTTGTTGCTCTTCGCTGGACTTTCCAATTCCAATTTCTCCACATAATTTATATAGCGGGGGGGCCCAAACTGGACACAATACTGCAGATGTGGCCTCACCAGTGCGGAAGAGAGGGGAATGATCACTTCCCTCGATCTGCTGACAATGCTCCTACTAACACAGCCCAATAGGCACTTAGCTTTCTTGGCAACAAGGGCACAATGTTGACTCATATCCAGCTTCTTGTCCACTGTAATCCCCAGGTCATTTTCTGCAGAACTGCTGCTTAGCCAGTCGGTCCCCAGCCTCTTGTGGTGCATGGGATTCTTCTGTCCTAAGTGCAGAAGTCTGCACTTGTCCTTCTTGAACCTCATCAGATTTCTTTTGTCCCAATCCTCCAATTTGTCTTGGTCACTCTCGACCCTATCCCTACCCTCCAGCATATCTACCTCTCCCCCAGCTTAGTGTCATTTGCAGACCTGCTGAGGGTGCAATCCTCCCATCATCCAGATCATTCATAAAGATGTTGAACAAAACCGGTCCCAAGACTGATCCCTGAGGCACTCTGCTTGATACTAGTTGCCAGCTAGACATCCAGACATTGATCAGTACCCGTAACATCTAGCCAGCTTTCTATCCACCTTATAGTCCATTCATCCAATCTATGACCGGTCTGTAGTTCCCCAGGTTCTCCTTCTTCCCCTTTTTAAAGATGGGCACTATATTTGCCTTTCTCCAGTCATCCGGGACCTCCCCCGATCGCTGTGACTTTTCAAAGATAATGGCCAATGGCTCTGCAATCACATCCACCAACTCCCTCAGCATCCTCAGACGTTCAGATCTGGACCCATGGACTTGTGCATGGCCAGCTTTTCTAAATAATCCTTAACCTGTTCTTTTACCACTGAGGGCTGCTCACCTCCTCCCCACACTGTGCTGCCCAGGACAGCAGTTTGGGAGCTGACCTTGTCTGGGACGACCAAGGCAAAAAAAGCATCGAGTACTTCAGTTTTTTCCACATCATCTCTCACTTGGTTGCCTCCCTCATTCATGAAGGCTCCCACACTTTCCCTGACCTTCTCCTTTTTGACAGGTTTCAGAGTAACAGCCGTATTAGTCTGTATTCGCAAAAAGAAAAGGAGTACTTGTGGCACCTTAAAGACTAACCAATTTATTTGAGCATGAGCTGTAGCTCATGAAAGCTCATGCTCAAATAAATCGGTTAGTCTCTAAGGTGCCACAAGTACTCCTTTTCTTCTCCTTTTTGCTACCTACAGAAACCATCTTGTTACCCTACACATCCCTTCACAACTCCAGTCGTGTTTTGCCCTTCCTGATTACACCCCTGGATGCTCTAGCAATATTTTTAGACTCCTCCCTACTCATCTGTCCAAGTTTCCATTTCTTGTAAGCTTCCTTTTTGTGTTTAAGCTCACTGAAGATTTCTCTGTTTAGCCAAGTTGGTCACCTGCCATATTTGCTAATCTTTCTGCTCTTCGGGGTGGTTTGTTCCTGCACCCTCAATAAGGCTTCTTTCAAATAAATGTCATCGGACCTGGGGGTTGGAAGGCACTGCAAGGCTCATCTGGTCGAACCCCCTGCCAAGATGCAGGACACCTCTTATCAGCTGTCACAACATAGCTTCCGCCATACTGCTATAATCCTTCACCTTGAAAGGGGCATAATTGCAATTCGCTTGGCAGGATTCAGCAGGAGAAATGATCAGGTAGAAGCCAACCAGAATATTGTACCAGGGAGCAAACAAAAATCCATACTCTTCTTAGAAACCTAAAATCACAATGCAAAAGGCAAACCCCAGAAATCTTACAACCTAGCCCCGCCAAATGCCTGTGTCCATCATAAAAAGGCTAGAGAAAGGGTGGCTTCTGCTTATACAGAGTCAGATGCTCTGCTGGTAATTTCATTGCTCGATAAACCACCTCAGCAGTAAATTCATTCTTTGTTTACTCTTGAGTCCCGTTTGTTCTCTGATGTGTCATTGAGAGAGGTGGCTGCTATTCTAGCCAGAGTCTCACTGGGGGGCGACGGAAAACCAACCACCACTATTAGTTTTTTCTAATCAGAAAAGCAATTTTATGTCTTTCTGAATATGTTTCATGCCATAAAGTCACTGCACTATCCATATTTCTATTATGACTATTCTGAGCCCATTGTTTTTTTCAGTACCTATGAATGAGTTTACTTAAAGGTTATACAGGAGGACACTATGGGGATGTTAGAGGTTAAGGTGGCACCTCAAAGAATAAGACAGTAGTTTTTATTGTCTATGTACTGTACCAATACACAAAAATAAATACATTATCAGTAAGGCTAAGATTATGTCCCAGAGACCACGGAATCTGTGACTTCCACAGACCTCTGTGACACTTTCCACTTCAGCCCAAAGGTGGCAGGGCCGGAGTTCTCAGCTGCCGTGGGTAGCAAGGGGACCTCGCAGCTCCCAGTTGTGGGACCCGGAACTTCTACCGTGGCCAGCAGGGGACCCTCCAAGAATCTACTGGCTTTGCCCCCTTTGATCTCCTGTATGGGAAGCAGGCTAGGGGAGCCTTGGATTTGATTGGAGGCTCTGGGGAGGGCCGTGCTGAGGAAAGAGGGTGGCCTGTAGGAAAGTCCGTCACCTGATTTAAGGAGAATTTAGAGGTAATAAGGAATGGAGAGTGACGGACCCTTGGAAAAAGGCAGGGAACTCAGCACGTTTGGTGTGATGGGTGTACTGGAGAAAGGTTGTTGGACACGGCTTTTTTGGCGTTAGTGCTGACCCCAGTGAGGGAAAACAAAAGGAAGGATTATAGAAAGGACCGTTTGAGGGGATTGAAGGGGTGAATGCCGTCACACATGACGTAAGGAAGCCCAGCAGCAGAGGAACGGTGCAAACCATGCATATGAATAGATTAAAACTAATTCTGAAAGGGAGAGGGCAGTCAATTTAATTTGTTGTGCTGGTGAAGAAACCTTGGATTTGGTCAGGGAGAGCAGGGCAGAGAATCCCCTAGAAAGCACTGAGTTGAGGGCGGGTTAAAATCCACGCCGAAAGCAGGAAACGCTGGCCCTTTCAAAGCACCGCCAAGAGGTATTTTCCTCGCCAGGTTGAACTGCCAAGATTACACCCTCCATGCAAAGCTACAGGGGAAAAAAGGTACCAGAGGGATGCCCTGGAGCACAGCGCTGCAGGACTATGATATGGAAATTGTCCATATTAAAGGCAAAGAGAATGTGGTGGCAGATGCAGTGTCCGGGCAGGAGGGTTCCAAGCTGACGCATACGGATTAGCCAGTGGAAGAGTCCACAGAGTCAGAGTAAAGGGTGAGGTGCGAGCCAGGACCCAGAGGAGGCACAGAGTTGCCGGCGTTTTACAGACGCTTGGTCGGACGCTTACAGGTTAAGTTTACAAAGGGTGGCATGGGAGGGCTCTGCCCAGAGCCCAGAGCCTGCTGGCCATCACAATCGTTGAAAAGCATTTGGACAGATTTTGTTTAATTGTCTGATAATTACACAGATAATGATGTATCTGTACTGGAAGACATGTGCTTAAGGTCTGGGAATTAAGGCAGGTCGTGCAATGGGATGAACTTGCTCCTGTCAGTCAGGAGGGAAGAGAACTGCCTCTGTCGCTCTCAAGCTGGTTTTGTGTGTATTGGGTACTGTCCGCTTCACAAAGGAGTCCTGTCCGTAGATGGAGCCGGTTGAGTTTACACCTCTCACTAGGTTGAGTTAACATTACTTTGTTAAAACAGGTAAGACAAGGGGTAACTCCACTCCAGTACGGAAACCCAACAGAATGCTGTAAACTACTTCAAAGGCTGAATTCTCCTATCGCTCCAGGGCTTCAAAAAGTCACCTCTGGAGAAGGGCCTGATGCTGCTAGCTCTTCAGGGATGAATTGTGTCTAGGGTATTGTTTAAAGAAGGAGGGAGGAACAAGGAGAACCAGAAGACGGATATTATGATGCATTAGCGTTTTTAATGCGAGTGACATTTGCAATACACAGGTACAGGAAAAATACAAGAGCAGAAAGAACGTAATTTCAATTTTTCAAGAAAGGCTGCAACTGATCACCCACCTCAATGGGACGTTCTTCACACAAGATGTGCTTTTTTGTTCTTGCAGCTGCAGAGGTGGACAAACAAGTCCCCTTTCCAACCAATTTCAATTACTTTTATTCCCTCAGTCAGTGGGAAGTGAGACAATGCAATACAGAAGGAGAGGACTGCTCAACTTCTCAATTATATGTCTGCCTCAGAGAAGGTTCAAGTGAGAGGCTAAAGATACGTACTGATGGAAAGGATAGAACAGACGGGGTCTAATTCTCCTGCACAGCAAGGTCTCTTTTTCACTTGCTCAAGGGACTTCAAATGATAATAAATGTAACTGATGCCTATTTTAAGGCCCCTATTTTTCTTAAACTGCGGAATTAGTGTAAACAGCCTGTGTGTTATTCAGAATGAGTCCACAGGTGAAAGCGAGAATCAGCACTTGTCTGGCAAAGCCTTGGCAGAAAGAGTCATAAAGCATAACATTAGAAATGCAGCAGGGCTATCAGACCATGGTGCTGAGCACACACAGCTCCCACTGAGCTCAACTGGAGCCAAGTTTGCACAGCATTCTGAAAGCCATGCCCAAAAGGTCAGGGGTGAATCTGTTTCTTGCTGTTCAATTCCTGGTTCTTCCTTCATCCACGGATCTTCCTGCTGGATTTAGCATGGCCCACAGCTTCCACTGAGGTACCTATGGCGAGATATCCCGGAACCACATATTCCCCCGGAACCATAACCACCCAGGGAACCGCCGAATCCCCCATAACCACCATATCCCCCTAAACCAGACAATCCTCCATAATGGCCTCCAGAGCCGTACAATCCCCCCAAACCGAATGAGCCCCCGAAACCGGCTCCGACCACAGGTGCTCCTATGGCTCCCACTCCAGTGTGCTGAGGGAAAGTGCTGAGAATCGGTCCCGGGAGGGTCACGACAACCGGTGAGGGTCTGATCAGCACTTCGGAGTCAGGGCACTGCCGAACGCACGGCACGTTGTAGCTGCCACTGACTGGACTAGGCCGGGCCACCCCGCATTCTGGATTGCACAGGCTGGAGAAACTCATCTTTCAGGGATGGAGGTAAACCTGAAAGACACACCAGGGACTCGAGTAAAAAGAAGGTACAAGGGGTGGTGGAAGAAAGGCTTTGAAGCTCTTGTGGCCCATGAGAGAAAGGAAGAGTGGACTAAGTCCTTGTCTTCATGGCCATGTATTTCTTCCTATATCCTCTTTCTACACCTCTTCTCCACTCTCATGAAACTTCCCTCCCAATTGGCCCCTTCAACTCCTCTCAATGGCGTTGTCTGAAAAACACTGACTAGAAGAAGGCTTACGATTTCTATGCTGGGCCCCTGGGATTCTGTGTCCATTTTAGACATTACTCAAAGAGAACAGGGCTGGGATCACGGTAATCTCTTCCTGTCGTTTGAGGATTTAACTTCTGCATGCAAACCACTGAATTCTGGTACCACAGTAAAAAGAAAAGGAGTACTTGTGCTTCCTTAGAGACTGACAAATTGATTTGAGCATAAGCTTTCGTAAGCTACAGCTCACTTATCGGATGTAGCTCACGAAAGCTTATGCTCAAATCAATTGGTTAGTCTCTAAGGTGCCACAAGTCCTCCGTTTCTTTTTGCGAATACAGACTAACACGGCTGCTACTCTGAAACCTGGTATCACAGTGTAGATCTCTGATTTCCCAAAGCTCGTGAGTCAACAATACTTGCTGATGAATAAAGAGAAAACTTTAGTTTTCTCCAAACAAATCACGAAGGACAAGCTCCTCAGCTGGGCTTTAGGTCCACTGACTTTCATGGAGCGACACTAAATTACATCATCTGAGGAGGAGCACTTTCAATGGGAATTTCTCCTGAGAAGAACTCAAGAATTGCTACACTGGATCTCACCACTTGTCAGCTTAATCCATTCTCCTGTTTCCAAGAGAGAGGAGTAACAGCTGCTTGAGAAGAAAGTAAAAGACCACTGAATTGGTCCTTTCTGGACTAACCTGGGAAAGTTGCTTCCTAATCCACCAAAGTGAAAAATGGCAAAATGACTTTCTAATGTTACATCTCTAGAGTTCAAATCGATTGAGTTGAATTGGACTTACCCAGTTCACTGAGGAGATGAAGTCCGCAGAAGATTTTAAAAAATCCCTGAATGGTGAGTGCTTTTATACAGTTCCTAGGACTGCCTGGAGGATCTGCGATGCCATTTGTGGAGGCGGTTCTAATTAGTTACCAAACAAACTTAATATCCATGCAAAATCCTCCTTGGATGCAGCTGTTTGCCTCTGGGATTTTAATTATTAGGTTATTCTGAGCCTGAGAGGGCGTGACATGCACATTGCACTCTTCATCTTTCTTTCATCTTCAAATAGTACGGGTCAACTGCGTTCCTCATGCCATTCCATTTACTTCAGTGGTGCTACAATGAGAATGAATGTCCGGGTGACTCTGAGCGGCATCTGTATCAGAAGTGGCAGATTTCAGAGGGGTAGCCGTGTTAGTCTGCATCAGCAAAACAATGAGGAGTCCTTGTGGCACCTTAGAGACTAACATGTCTCTAAGGTGTCGTCTCTAAGTTGCCACAAGTAGCACAAGTGGGTGTCATGAAAGGAATCCAGTTTGTTCCTTTCAATCCATGCTGGTCGTGGTTAGGGACATCGGGCAGTTCATTCTCACCCTGTCAGAAAGGAGGGAGCCATTTTTCTGCATTCTCACCACCCGCATTCCCAATGGGTCAGACCCAATTCCCTTTGAAATTCATGGGAAACTTTCCATTGCCTCCAGCAGTGTTTTTTGTCAGGACCTTACATCTGAAATTCACCCTTTGGTTGGGGGATTGTATGACGCAATGAACAACTGTAGTCCAATATTAAACGTTCAAACATGGGCCTTTGTGATGGCCATCTGCCCAGGGGTGAATCTTACCCTCTGGTGAGTCAAGCTTCACCTAACATTGAACCTGTACTTGGGTCACCAATGCCCTCTCAAAGTGCTGCCTAGATCTGGTTTGCTGATGGGTCAAGGGGAGGGATGGCGGAAAGAGGAAGGAAGCAGTGCTCTTTTATCTCAGGATCTCTCCATCCAGGAGCAGCCAAGAAAAGGACGTCGTGTGAGACAGCACTGCTGACGGAGCCCAGCAATGAGCGGAGGAGAGAGGAAAATCACACATTCTTGAGGAAGGAGGAGATGGTTGTGGGATGGGATTTGACATATACTTTGACCAGCCATAGGGCACGCTGCACAAAACATTCTTGCCAGAACCAGCATGCTGTGTAAAGTGTAACAGATTTCTGCATGGGTGGGTTCCATAGCCGGGGAATGAGGCGGAGGAGTCCCCTGTTTTCCCTATTTTTTTACAGTTATTTTTAGTAAAAGTCAGAGACAGGTCACTGGCTTCCATGACTCTTTGTTCATTGCCCTTGATCCTTGACCTCTCCCTGAGTTTTACTAAAATTAACCATGACCAAATCTTAACCTTAATTATCCTTAGTCTAGAATATCCTAACTCAAATCATCTGAAAAAAAATTAAAACAGTAGGAGGCACAAATATGCTTGCTCAGCCAGAGCCCTAAAATGCCCAGTTCTCGCTCTGGCCACAGGCTGAATTTTAAAGTTGTTCCCTTTTACACTGTGTTACCAGACAAGGCTAGTAACATGTATCTTGTTCCAAGATGTTTGCATCCTTGGATCGAAGCATCAAGAATAAAGAGCTGGCTAATGTTGTGATTAATGGGAAATAATGAGAGAAACAAGAAAGGGATGCAGATAAAGAGAGCGATGCGAGTGAAGAGTCCTAGAAATGGGCCACCAGGTTTGAATGGCAGCAGGAGAGAATGATTCTTTGCTGCCTGGCCCCTGGCAAAGCGGGAGTGAGGACGCCACCTGGTGTGAGTGAGCAGAGCACCCCGATTTGCGCGGGTGACAGGCATTAGGCCTCACGCCTTCGGGTGTGTCAAGCCCCCAGAGGGAAGCTAACACCCTCCGAGCTGGGGTGTCACTGTCTCCCGGATCTCACTCCAGGAGGAGCCATTGCAGCCTATTTGCTCCCCTCTTGCTACAGGCCTGTAAATGGCTCAGCTCTGAGGGGAAGAGATGCTCAGGACCAGCCTGGAGGCTAACTGGAGGCTCCAACTGGCCAAAGAAGGAGCCAAGGCTCAGAACTCTCAACCCCCAGCAAGGGGCAGGACAGGACACATTCTGGATACCAGCTTCCCCCCACAGCTCTCTCCCTCCAAGCCTCCAGAGATACCAGGCCCATGGACCCGATGGCCTGTCAGAAGATGGAGCTAAGGCAAGGGACTTGCTAGGCCATCGGGGCTCCCTGGGAGACTTGCCCCACTGGAGTTGGCTAATCCAGACCAGGACTGAGGAGGGTGGGGGTGGGGGACACCGTGTATGCGAGGACTGCCAGGCACCTGGATGCTAGGCAAAAGATTTGAGCTCCAGCATGGGCCCTTTAACCAGCATCAAACCCACACCACCAAGAGGACGTACAGATCAAAGCAAGAGCTGTCGTCACATTGTTGACAGTAGTAGATGTCTCCCAACCCTAACAGTAAAACCCAAGC
This sequence comes from Eretmochelys imbricata, assembly GCF_965152235.1. Taxonomy (NCBI): domain Eukaryota; kingdom Metazoa; phylum Chordata; order Testudines; family Cheloniidae; genus Eretmochelys; species Eretmochelys imbricata. The sequence continues at coordinate 357,740,913 of NC_135572.1, forward strand.
GTTTATAACTTAGGACGGAAGAACCCAATGTACAGCTACAGACTAGGGACCGAATGGTTAGGCAGCAGTTCTGCGGAAAATGACCTAGGGGTGACAGTGGACGAGAAGCTGGATATGAGTCAGCAGTGTGCCCTTGTTGCCAAGAAGGCCAATGGCATTTGGGATGTATAAGTAGGGGCATAGCGAGCAGATCGAGGGACGTGATCGTCCCCCTCTATTCGACATTGGTGAGGCCTCATCTGGAGTACTGTGTCCAGTTTTGGGCCCCACACTACAAGAAGGATGTGGATAAATTGGAGAGAGTCCAGCGAAGGGCAACAAAAATGATTAGGGGTCTGGAACACATGACTTATGAGGAGAGGCTGAGGGAACTGGGATTGTTTAGTCTGCAGAAAAGAAGAATGAGGGGGGATTTGATAGCTGCTTTCAACTACCTCAGAGGTAGTTCCAGAGAGGATGGTTCTAGACTGTTCTCAGTGGTGGAAGAGGACAGGACAAGGAGTAACGGTCTCAAGTTGCAGTGTGGGAGGTTCAGGTTGGATATTAGGAAAAACTTTTTCACTAGGAGGGTGGTGAAACACTGGAATGCGTTGCCTAGGGAGGTGGTGGAATCTCCTTCCTTAGACGTTTTTAAGGTCAGGCTTGACAAAGCCCTGGCTGGGATGATTTAATTGGGTATGGGTCCTGCTTTTGAGCAGGGGGTTGGACTAGATGACCTCCTGAGGTCCCTTCCAACCCTGATATTCTATGATTCTATGATTCTGTGATCCACTTTCACTGTCCTTATTCATGAGAATGATACTTCTCCATACGAATTAGAAGTCTGTCCATATCTATCATTTCCATGACTGTGGTGTAAGGGACTGCGGAAGACTTTGTTACGGCCTAGCTAGGGAACTTCCGCTTTCTCGAGGCCGCCCGGTCACTGTAGGACATGGAGAACCAACTGTAACCGTTTTTTGGCCGGTTTTGTCTGCCTTGCATGGCCAGTTGCCAGGTAGCGGAAAGCCCCCTTAGGAAAGTACCTAATTTTATATTCATGAGCTGTTTCTGTGTACTGCTTATTATGGCTCACTGGTTGCCCCTTCGTCGGACTCCGTCCTAGGCAAAGCTCCGGTGTGCTGGGTTCTCCGCCTCCGTGACAGCAACGTTTGGAAGTCCCCGTTGCGGGTGTGTCACTAATCTTCAATAAAGCCAATAACTCGCTGCTTAGCTGCGTGTGGGTCTCCTTTTCCAGAGTACCTCTGATGGACTGCGGTGCTTCGATTACCTTGGCCGAGAACATTTGGTAGCATTGGAAATCTCAATATATAATTCCAGCCTCAAAAACTAGCTTTAAGACATCGCACCCGTTGGGCTGAAGTCACCAGGTGCACTGAGTGAGCTACTTTCTCTTTCTTTGGAATCACATCTCTCTAATGGGTCAGAGTAACCCATGGTAATGAATTCCTTCAGGTTTGTGAAACAAGGCACAGGGTAGCTTATTTCTCTAACATTGCCTTCTTTATACATGAGGAAAATAATGATCTAAAGGAAGTATAAGTGTGTACATTTCAAGCTTGTTCATGTGTGGTGTAGTAATACAAATCTCTTTCTTGAATTAGAATGGGTAAAATTTTGAGAAAAGAGAATTTAATTCTGCTCAAGTGGAAATACCCACCAAGGAGCCAACACCTTCAAAGAAAGGGAGTTAAAGTGCATGGCAAGACTCTAGATGGCTGATCGTTGTTCACACTGAGATGAGAAGATCTTTATCCCCAAAGTTCCCCCCAAAAAACATCAAAACAAAATAAAAAATATCCAGTATGAGCCTCTCCAAGAGTTACTCTCAGGTTAGTGATGTCTTTGGAAGCCATGAATAGTAAGAATCCAGTAGGGTTCAAGAGATAGAGGTTAGTGTTTGGCATGAGTAGTCCCAGCTATTGGGGTTCATTTCTGACTCTGCCAATCACACCCTGTCTGACTGTCACCTGAATGTGCCTCCATTTCCCCCCATGGCAAACAGGTAGAATTGAAACATGCAGGGTGGATTGTCTGAAGCTTCCTCTGATCTAAGCATTTCAAAGCACTTCACAAAACACACCTCATGTTTTATATGGCCAAAGAGGTGTATTATTAGAATCGTAGTAACTTTTTACTAGGCTTAGATGTTCCAATATTGAAGATTGGCTTCACTTTAAAAATGCATGTCAAGTCTCAGATGTCACTCAAGTCCTCAGTTTATGAGTCCTCGCCTCTGAAATTGGGGCTCTTTGATTTTCATTCAATGAACCTTTGCATTTCCCTTTTGTACATATTTTCAAGTTGACGGGTAGATTCTGAACCAGTGTAAAGGAGGACAGTTCCATCAACTTGAGATTGAAGGAAGGCACTTTAGCCAACCTGGGTTAGAGAAAACCTTTCTGCACCTCTACCCACAGCTGCTGATATCGAATATACAGTGTAATCAATGGGAACCGTCAGCCATTGCAGCTCCTTCCAATGAGTATGCAAGAGAACTGGGTCTTGTGAGAGACTTCAGCTAATTAAGAAAAGAAAAAAGCACAAGACAGACAGAGTTAAAGAGAACTTCTTTTATGGCCATATTGCTGTGGGATTAATTGCAAGTCTGACCAATCTAGGGCATTCTGCAAGCCTCTTCTCCAACAAAAAGAAAAGGAGTACTTAGGCACCTTAGAGACTAACCAATTTATTTGAGCATAAGCTTTCGTGAGCTACAGCTCACTTCATCGGATGCATTCTGTGGAAAGTGTAGAAGATCTTTTTATACACACAAAGCATGAAAAAATACCTCCCCCCACCCCACTCTCCTGCTGGTAAGAGCTTATCTAAAGTGATCACTCTCCTTACAATGTGTATGATAATCAAGTTGGGCCATTTCCAGCACAAATCCAGGTTTTCTCCCCCCTTCCCCCACAGATATGATCATCTTTTTATATGTTTGTATCGCCTTTGTATTATGAGTTATGGATACGTATGTATGTCTCTATTTCAAACTTGTGCTAATTTTCTGGGTGACACTCCCAGACAGTTTGGCATCAGCACTGCCTAGCCTGCTGGATGGCCATGTGCTCGGCAGCTTGTGTTTGAAACAAAGGAAGCACAGGCCGCATAGCAAAAGATTATAATAGGCAGCTGCATCTTCTCCATTTTGTCCTCAATCCATGCAGCCTCCTCAGGGGCTCTGGGCAGTGCCTCTGGGTACATGTGGGGCCAGTGTGCACAGCACCAGAGGCAGCTCTTGTCAGTGGAGGTGGCTGCGACCTTTGGTCATTGGGTGTTCTCCTAGTCATCTGCCCTGCTGGCCCCTGGCTGCGGAACGGGGAGCCTGGGACTCTGCAGGTGATCAGTTGGTTCCTAGGGTGGGCTCTCGCTGAAGAGCTGGAGGAGGAAGGGACAGAGAGACAGTTTTGTCGGAGCAGCCATCAGGAAGAGTGCTGGTGCAAGGGCTGGAGGAACCAAGCAGGGGCCGAGCTCTTCTCAACGTGCTGCTCACAAACCGGGAAGAATTAGTGGGGGAAGCAAAAGTGGATGGGAACCCGGGAGGCAGTGACCATGAGATGGTCGAGTTCAGGATCCTGAAACAAGGAAGAAAGGAGAGCAGCAGAATTCAGACCCTGAACTTCAGAAAAACAGACTTTGACTCCCTCAGGGAACTGATGGGCAGGATCCCCTGGGAGAATAACGTGAGGGGGAAAGGAGTCCAGGAGAGCTGGCTGTATTTTCAAGAATCCTTACTGAGGTTACAAGGACAAAGTGTTGATCCTGCTTTGAGCAGGGGGTTGGACGAGATGACCTCCTGAGGTCTTTTCCAACCCTAATCTTCTATAATTCGATGACTCTATGATTCTGGAGAGGCCAGGCCCCTCCCACCAAAGTGTGGAGACAGAAGAAGGTACCTGGCTGGGGTGATTGTGAAATGGGATCGTGCTGTGCTTCAGTGTGTGCCAATGCCTTGGTCACGGTGGCGAGATGGGCACAGAGAAGGGTGTGAGGAACAGACTGGCTGGGTCACAGCCCTAAATGCGACAAGCACAGGTCACAATGGACATGCATCTTTGCCAGTGGATACCCCACCAGCAGCCCCAATGCAGCTCTGCACCCACTGGTCTCTTCACCTGGACAGTCAATGGCCTGTATATTTAGCTGACTTGGCACAAGTAAAAATTGTCCCGAGCCCAAAATTAGAGGCCTTTGAAAAGAGAAGCCCAGGTGTGGCCAGCATCGTGGGCCAGGCCGTGCTGCAGGTGTCGGCTCCCAGGCGTGTGAGTGTACCTTGCTGGCCAGGTAATGGAGCGTGATCGCAGTGAGTCGCAGGGAGGCTCCTTACCCTGTTCTCTGGAACAAGGATTGAATCAGGCTGGGGCAGGAAGAAGGAAGGGCAGGGCCCAGTCACAGGATCACACAGCTAAAGGAGGGAGCTGGGTGTGTTTTACCCCTGCTGAGTTCTGACCAAAACACTCCCTGTGACAGGCTTTGCCCTCGGGCACCCTCTAGCAGCCCCTCACCCCTGAGCTCAACCCTGCCTCCTCCCTCATCCTCCTTGGCCCCCTTCTGTCCCTGCCTCCAGAAGTGTGATCCCCATGCCCCCATGCAGTCAGTTACCACCCCCAGCTCAGACCCTGCCCATTCCCACCAATTTGTCCCCATTAACCATTTTAATTGCCAGCCAGCACTGCAGCGTCAGCAGGTGTTACTGAGAAATGAGCACGCTCACTAGGAGCCAAGCAGCACTCAGCACCCGGCCTGCCAGCCGCCCCGTTAGCATCCTAGTGCCAGGGAGCCTGCAAATGCTTGGGGCCCTGGGCCTGCGATCCTGTAGGCACAGGGGCTTGGAGCCCCCTGGCTCCATCCCGAGGCTGTTGGGTCTGATGTGGTGGCGGGGGACAATACACTTGCCCCCATTTCTGCACCCCAGTAGCTCTACGCCCTCGGCGGCTGACCCATTTGCCCCTCCCTAGTTACCGCCCTGCCTGTGGTAGGGTTGTATTTCTGTTCCTGCAACCGATCCCGGGTGACCTTCTTCTTAACGTGTCTCTGTTTCTAGGCCGATCAAACAGAGAGAGTCAGGGTGTGAAGGCTGGAAGTTCTTCAGCGACCTCAGGACTCCAGAGTTCAAAGCCCCTCACAAACACTCGCTGGTGTTTCACACACGCAAAGGGTTCTAGTCTTAGAATATTAATAAATGGTTGTTGGGATTAGACACCTCTGCACTGAGTAACACAGTCACTTTAAACAAAATGGAGGCCAAGCTCTCATGGCGTTCTGTTAATGACGTCATAACTGAAAGCCACAGAGTCTGGGGCTGTTTCATTTTCATTCAAATGTAGTTTTGCATTTAGTATTTTTAAAACATTTTAATTGAAAAATGAAGGTGCCCCCTTGGTATCAATCAGCACAGTTGCTTCAATTCCACCGAGTTTCAGGGCCTCATCATCAAAGGAAGACTCCTCCGCCTCGTTCCCCGGCTATGGAACCCACCCATGCAGAAATCTGTTACACTTTACACAGCATGCTGGTTCTGGCAGGAATGTTTTGTGTAGCATGCCCTATGGCTGGTCAAAGTTAATGTCAAATCTCATCCCACAACCATCTCCTCCTTCCTCAAGAATGTGTGATTTTCCTCTCTCCTCCGTTCATTGCGGGGCTCCGTCAGCTGTGCTGTTTCACAAGACGTCGTTTTCTTGGCTGCTCCTGGATGGAGAGATCGTGAGATAAAAGAGCACTGCTTCCTTCCTCTTTCCGCCATCCCTCCCCTTGACCCATCAGCAAACCAGATCTAGGCAGCCCTTTGACAGGGCATTGGTGACCCAAGTACAGGTTCAATGTTAGGTGAAGCTTGACTCACCAGAGGGTAAGATTCACCCCTGGGCAGACGGCCATCACAAGGCCCATGTTTGAACGTTTAATATTGGACTACAGTTGTTCATTGGCATCATACAATCCACCAACCAAAGGTGAATTTCAGATGTAAGGTCCTGACAAGAAACACGCTGGAGGCAATGGAAAGTTTCCCATGAATTTCGAAGGGAATTGGGTCTGACCCATTGGGAATGCAGGTGGTGAGAATGCAGAAAAATGGCTCCTTCCTTTCTGACAGGGTGAGAATGAACTGCCCGATGTCCCTAACCACGACCAGCATGGATTGAAAGGAACAAACTGGATTCCTTTCTTGACACCCACTTGTGCTACTTGTGGCAACTTAGAGATGACACCTTAGAGACAAATTAGTCTCTAAGGTGCCACAAGGACTCCTCGTTGTTTTCCTGATGCAGATTAACATGGCTACCCCTCTGAAATCTTCACTTCGGATACAGATGCTGCTCAGAGTCACCTTGAGATTCATTCTCGTTGTTGCACCATTGAAGTCAATGGAATGGCACGAGGAACACAGTTGACCCGTACCATTTGAAGATGAAAGAAAGATGAAGAGTGCAATCTGCATGTCACGCCCTCTCAGGCTCAGAATAACCTAATAATCACAATCCCAGAGGAAAACAGCTGCATTCCAAGGAGGATTTTGCAAGGCAATGAAGCTTGTTTGGAAACTAATTAGAACCGCCTCCACAAATGGCATCGCAGATCCTCCAGGCAGTCCTAGGAACTGTATAAAGGCACTCACCACTCAGGGATTTTCTAAAATCTTCTGCGGACTTCATCTCCTCAGTGAACTGGGTAAGTCCAATTCAACTCAATTGATTTGAACTCTAGGGATGTAACTTGAGAAAGTCATTTAGCCATTTTTCACTTTGGTGGATTAGGAAGCAACTTTCCCAGGTTAGTCCAGAAAGGACCAATTCAGTGGTCTTTTACTTTCTTCTCAAGCAGCTATTACTCCTCTCTCTTGGAGACAGGAGAATGGATTAAGCTGACAAGTGGTGAGATCCAGTGTAGCAATTCCTGAGTTCTTCTCAGGAGAAATTCCCACTGAAGGTGCTTCTCCTCAGATGATATAATTTAGTGTCGCTCCATGAAAGTCAGTGGACCTGAAGACCAGCTGAGGAGCTTGTCCCTCGTGATTTGTTTGGAGAAAAGTAAAGTTTTCTTTTTATTCATCAGCAAGTATTATTGACTCACAAGCTTTGGGAAATCAGAGATCTACACTGTGATACCAGGTTTCAGAGTAGCAGCCGTGTTAGTCTGTATTTGCAAAAAGAAACGGAGTACTTGTGGCACCTTAGAGACTAACCAATTGATTTGAGCATAAGCTTTCGTGAGCTACATCCGATGAAGTGAGCTGTAGCTTACAAAAGCTTATGCTCAAAACAATTTGTCAGTCTCTAAGGTACCACAAGTACTCCTTTTCTTTTTACTGTGTTACCAGAATTCAGTGGTTTGCATGCAGAAGTTAAATCCTCAAACGACAGGAAGCGATTACCGTGATCCCAGCCCTGTTCTCTTTGAGTAATGTCTAAAATGGACACAGAATCCCAGGGGCCCAGCATAGAAATCGTAAGCCTTCTTCTAGTCAGTGTTTTTCAGACAACGCCATTGAGAGGAGTTGAAGGGGCCAATTGGGAGGGAAGTTTCATGAGAGTGGAGAAGAGGTGTAGAAAGAGGATATAGGAAGAAATACATGGCCATGAAGACAAGGACTTAGTCCACTCTTCCTTTCTCTCATGGGCCACAAGAGCTTCAAAGCCTTTCTTCCACCACCCCTTGTACCTTCTCTTTACTCTAGTCCCTGGTGTGTCTTTCAGGTTTACCTCCTTCCCAGAAAGATGAATTTCTCCAGCCTGTGCAATCCAGAATGCGGGGTGGCCCGGCCCAGTCCAGTCAGTGGCAGCTACAACGTGCCGTGCGTTCGTCAGTGCCCTGACTCCGAAGTGCTGATCAGACCCTCACCGGTTGTCGTGACCCTCCCGGGACCGATTCTCAGCACTTTCCCTCAGCACACTGGAGTGGGAGCCATAGGAGCACCTGTGGTCGGAGCCGGTTTCGGGGGCTCATTCGGTTTGGGGGGATTGTACGGCTCTGGAGGCCAGTACGGAGGATTGTCTGGTTTAGGGGGACACGGTGGTTATGCGGGATTCGGCGGTTCCCTGGGCGGTTATGGTTCCGGGGGAATATGTGGTTCCGGGATATCTCGCCATAGGTACCTCAGTGGAAGCTGTGGGCCATGCTAAATCCAGCAGGAAGATCCGTGGATGAAGGAAGAACCAGGAATTGAACAGCAAGAAACAGATTCACCCCTGACCTTTTGGGCCTGGCTTTCAGAAGTGCTGTGCAAACTTGGCTCCAGTTGAGCTCAGTGGGAGCTGTGTGTGCTCAGCACCATGGTCTGATAGCCCTGCTGCTTTTCTAATGTTACGCTTTATGACTCTTTCTGCCAAGGCTTTGCCAGACAAGTGCTGATTCTCGCTTTCACCTGTGGACTCATTCTGAATAACACATAGGCAGTTTACACTAATTCTGCAGTTTAAGGAAAATAGGGCCTTTAAAACAGGCATCAGTTACATTTATTATCATTTTAAGTCCCTTGAGCAAGGGAAAAAGAGACCTTGCTGTGAAGGAGAATTAGACCCCGTCTGTTCTATCCTTTCCATCAGTACGTGTCTTTAGACTGTCACTTTGACCTTCTCTGAGGCAGACATTTAATTGAGAAGTTGAGCAGTCCTCTCCTTCTGTATTGCATTGTCTCACTTCCCACCGACGGAGGGAATAAAAGTAACTGAAATTGGTTGCAAAGGGGACTTGTTTGTCCACCTCTGCAGCTGCAAGAACAAAAAAGCACATCTTGTGTGAAGAACGTCCCATGGAGGTGGGTGATCGGTTGCAGCCTTATTGAGAAACTGAAATTACGTTCTTTCTGCTCTTGTATTTTTCCTTTACCTGTGTATTGCAAATGTCACTCGCATTAAAAACGCTGATGCATGATAATATCCGTCTTCTAGTTCTCCTTGTTGCTCCCTCCTTCTTTAAACAATACCCTAGACACAATTCATCCCTGAAGAGCTAGCAGCATCAGGCCCTTCTCCAGAGGTGACTTTTTGAAGCCCTGGAGCAATAGGAGAATTCAGCCTTTGAAGTAGTTTACAGCATTCTGTTGGGTTTCTGTACTGGGGTGGAGTTACCCCTTACCTTACCTGTTTTAACAAAGTAATGTTAACTCAACCTAGTGAGAGGTGTATATTCAACCGGCTCCATCTACGGACAGGACTCCTTTGTGAAGCGGACAGTACCCAATACACACAAAACCAGCTTGAGAGCGACAGAGGCAGGTCTCTTCCCTCCTGACTGACAGGAGCAAGTTCATCCCATTGCACGACCTGCCTTAACTCCCAGACCTTAAGCACATGTCTTCCAGTACAGATACATCATTATCTGTGTAATTATCAGACAATTAAACAAAAACTGTCCAAATGCTTTTCAACGATTGTGATGACCAGCGGGCTCTGGGCTCTAGGCAGAGCCCTCCCATGCCACCCTTTGTAAACTTAACCTGTACTCGTCCGACCCAGGGTATCCCTGTAAAAGGCCAGCAACTCTGTGCTTCTATGGGTCCTGGCTCGCACCTCACCCTTTACTCTGACTCTGTGGACTCTTCCACTGGCTAATCCGTATGCGTCAGCTTGGAACCCTCCTGCCCGGACACTGCATCTGCCACCACATTCTCTTTGCCTTTAATATGGACAATTTCCATATCATAGTCCTGCAGCGCTGTGCTCCAGGGCATCCCTCTGGTACCTTTTTTCCCCTGTAGCTTTGCATGGAGGGTGTAATCTTGGCAGTTCAACCTGGCGAGGAAAATACCTCTTGGCGGTGCTTTGAAAGGGCCAGCGTTTCCTGCTTTTGTCGTGAATTTTAACCCACCCTCAACTCAGTGCTTTCTAGGGGATTCTCTGCCCTGCTCTCCCTGACCAAATCCAAGGTTTCTTCACCAGCACAACAAATTCAATTGACTGCCCTCTCCCTTTCAGAGGAAGTTTTCATCTATTCAGACGCATAGTTTGCACCGTTCCTCTGCTGCTGGGCTTCCTTACGTCATGTGTGACGGCATTCACCCCTTCAATCCCCTCAAACGGTCCTTCCTATAATCCTGCCTTTTGTTTTCCCTCACTGGGGTCAGCACTAACATCAAATCAGCCGTCTCAGACGACCATTCTCCAGTACTCCCATCACACCAAAGATGCTGAGTTTCTGGCTTTTTCCAAGGGTCTCTCGCTCTCAATTCCTCATTACCTGTAAATAAACCTTAAAATGAGTGACGTACTCTCTTAGATGCCGCTCTCTTTCCTCAGCACGGCCCTCCCCAGAGCCTCCAATCAAATCCAAGGCTCCCCTAGCCTGCTTCCCATACAGGAGATCAAAGGGGGCAAAGCCAGTAGATTCCTGGAGGGTCCCCTGCTGGCCACGGTAGAAGTTCCGGGTCCCACAACTGGGAGCTGCGAGGTCCCCTTGCTACCCACGGCAGCTGAGAACTCCGGCCCTGCCACCTTCGGGCTGAAGTGGAAAATGTCCCAGAAGTCTGTGGAAGTCACAGATTCCGTGGTCTCTGAGACATAATCTTAGCCTTAATGATAATGTATTTATTTTTGTGTATTGGTACAGTACATAGACAATAAAAACTACTGTCTGATTCTTTGAGGTGCCACATTAACTTTCACCCAAACCTCTAACATCCCCATAGTGTCCTCCTGTATAACCTTTAAGTAAACTCATTCATAGGTACTGAAAAAAACAATGGGCTCAGAATAGTCATAATAGAAATATGGATAGTGCAGTGACTTTATGGCATGAAACATATTCAGAAAGACATAAAATTGCTTTTCTGACTATAAAAAACTAATAGTGGTGGTTGGTTTTCCATCGCCCGCAGTTAGACTCTGGCTAGAATAGCAGCCACCTCTCTCAATGACACATCAGAGAACAAACGGGACTCAAGAGTAAACAAAGAATGAATTTACTGCTGAGGTGGTTTATCGAGCAATGAAATTACCAGCAGAGCATCTGACTCTGTATAAGCAGAAGCCACCCTTTCTCTAGCCTTTTTATGATGGACACAGGCATTTGGCGGGGCTAGGTTGTAAGATTTCTGGGGTTTGCCTTTTGCATTGTGATTTTACGTTTCTAAGAAGAGTATGGATTATTGTTTGCTCCCTGGTACAATATTCTGGTTGGCTTCTACCTGATCATTTCTCCGGCTGAATCCTGCCAAGTGAATTGCAATTATGCCCCTTTCAAGGTGAAGGATTATAGCAGTATGGCGGAAGCTATGTTGTGACAACTGATAAGAGGTGTCCTGCATCTTCGCAGGGGGTTCGACCAGATGAGCCTTGCAGTGTCTTCTAACCCCCAGGTCCGATGACATTTATGTGAAATAAGCCTTATTGAGGGTGCAGGAACAAACCACCCCGAAGTGCAGAAAGATTTGCAAATATGGCAGGTGACCAACTTGTCTAAACAGAGAAATCTTCAGTGAGCTTAAACAAAAAAGGAAGCTTACAAGAAATGGAAACTTGGACAGATGACTAGGGAGGAGTCTAAAAATATTGCTCAAGCCTGCAGGTGTGTAATCAGGAAGGCCAAAGCATGACTGGAGTTGTGAAGGGATGTGTAGGGTAACAAGAAATTTTCTATAGGTAGGAAAAAGGAGAAGCTCAGGGAAAGTGTGGGAGCCTTCATGAATGAGGTAAGCAACCAAGTGAGAGATGGTGTGGAAAAAGCTGAAGTACTCCATGCTTTTTTTGCCTCGGTCATCCCAGACAAGATCAGCTCCCAAACTGCTGTCCTGGGCAGCACAGTGTGGGGAGGAGGTGAGCAGCCCTCAGTGGTAAAAGAACAGGTTAAGGATTATTTAGAAAAGCTGGCCGTGCACAAGTCCATGGGTCCAGATCTAAGCGTCCGAGGATGCTGAGGGAATTGGCTGAGTGATTGCAGAGCCATTGGCCATTATCTTTGAAAAGTTACAGCTTTCGGGGGAGGTCCTGGATGACTGGAGAAAGGCAAATATAGTGCCCATCTTTAAAAAGGGGAAGAAGGAGAACCTGGGGAACTCCAGACCGCTCATAGATTGGATGAATGGACTATAAGGTGGATAGAAAGCTGGCTAGATGTTACGGGTACTGATCAATGTCTGGATGTCTAGCTGGCAACCAGTATCAAGCAGAGTGCCTCAGGGATCAGTCTTGGGACCGGTTTTGTTCAACGTCTTTATGAATTATCTGGATGATGGGAGGATTGCACCCTCAGCAGGTTTGCAAATGACACTAAGCTGGGGGAGAGGTAGATATGCTGGAGGGTAGGGATAGGGTTGAGAGTGACCAAGACAAATTGGAGGATTGGGACAAAAGAAATCTGACAAGGTTCAACAAGGACAAGTGCAGACTTCTGCACTTAGGACAGAAAAATCCCATGTACCACAAGAGGCTGGGGACCGACTGGCTAAGCAGCAGTTCTGCAGAAAACGACCTGGGGATAACAGTGGACGAGAAGCTGGATATGAGCCAACAGTGTGTCCTTGTTGCCAAAAAGGCTAAGTGCCTATTGGGCTGCATTAATAGGAACATTGCCAGCAGATCGAGGGAAGTGATCATTCCCCTCTATTCCGCACTGGTGAGGCCACATCTGCAGTATTGTGTCCAGTTTTGCCCCCCCCCCCATATAAATTATGTGGAGAAATTGGAATTGAAAAGTCCAGCAAAGAGCAACAAAAATGCTGAGGGTGCTGGGGCACATGACTCATAAGGTGAGGCGGAGGGAATTGGTCTTGTTTAGTCTGCAGAAGAGAAGAGTGAGGGGGGATTTGACAGCAGCCTTCAACTCCCTGAAGGGGGGTTTTCTTTCGGGTACCACTTTTAGCTGTCTTGCTGGTCATGGGCTCACAGCTGTATTGTCAAAGAGACTCTTATTAAAGAGAGGGAAAAGGAGAAAGGTAAAGACAACTGCACAGTACTTCACTTTGGAAAAAAATTGAATGCACATGAGATGCTGTCTGGAGAGACTCATGACCATTCGTGGTGTCCTCAGGGCAGAGTGTCAAAAAGCAGGGCGGAGACGCTAGCTAATGGTATGTTCTATAATTAGATTTCACGAACCCAGTACCAAGTGTGAACTCCCAAAGTACTACGGTAGTTTTATAATGGAGTTACAGACAGTCCCCTTAGAGACTCCAATCTATCGTGGCTGCCAGGCAAGCTGGACTGTGTGATAAATGGTGGTGACTTCCAGGAAAAATCACAAAATACTCACGTTACAACCAGTCCCACGCTCACCCAGGTCGATTTGCATCCCAGGTCTCCCACTAAAGACAACACTGAGAGTCAATTCTACAGTCAATTCTAACTCAGGTTTATTAGCTAAGAAAAAGGAAGGGGAGTTATTGAGATGTTAAAGCAGATAAAAATATATGTACTGGTTAGTCACAGTCTATAATTGCTAAAGGTAGCGGAGATATGGGAAACTGGCAGTTTCCCAAAAGTCTTTTAGGGCTACCCAGAGTAACTCTACTTCTCATTCGGTTATTCTGCCTGTCAGAATCCAACCTGTCCAGAGATAAAGAATTTTTCCTTGTGTCCATACTTATAGTTTCTTTTCACAGAAAAGAAGCTGACAGAGTCACAACCTATGTGGGCTCTTTCTCTGATGTCAGGGAGAGAAGAATGCATGTCAGGTCTTTGATGAAAACACTCAACGGCCACTTGCCTTCAAATGCAGAAGTATTCACACCTTCCTCTTTAATTTCTTCATTTGCATGACACAAGGCTTCTTTCTCATTGGATGGGTTATGTAGTTACAGGGGTATACACAATGTAAATGTTTGCTATTACATTCTAACTGGGTACAGATAGGTGAAATCAATGCATGCACCATCCCATTAGTTGTCAGGACATTTCAACACCAAATAGATTCTTATCCATTCAACCATCAGTTTCCTTTATTCTTGCAAAGAAGTGAATTGGCCTGGCTTCCAGCTGAGAGTTTGTCAGTTCTCAGCTGGCACTTGGCTTACCAGAGTTGGCACTTGGCTTACCAGTGTCACAGCAGAACTGAAAGCTAAGCTTGAGTTTACCGGAGTCTCAGGTAAAGTCTCTGATCACTAAATCTAGACAGTCTGCCGAGTCAAAAGCAACATCTTCCCTCCACTTTCCTGCAGGAATCTTCAGTTGGAATCTGTGCAGACTCTTCCTCCTCCTCTGCTGAAATCATGCTTAGCCAGTCAGAGAATTGGTTAACCAACCACCCCGTGAAGTATATCAATTTTCAAAACCCAACTCTCTTACTGAGAAGAGCAACACGTAAATGACTCTTCCCCAGGATCATGTTACCAGAAAAGTTGGTGACTCACACTCGTTGAGACAATGGACTTAAAACAGTTTGGCTAAAATCCAAAAAATTCAAAGTGCACCATTAAAAGAAAAGAAATTAATCTTCCCTCCCGATTTCCCCTGTAATTAACATTCCCAGGCTTCCCTGCTGGAGGGTTGTAACAAAATCACTCACCTGCGAGAAAATACTTCAGCGTTCGGGCAAACAGGCTGCTTCCTGCTTCTGTGGCCTAGCTTCTCCCAGCCCGCACAGAGCCCAGGGCCTGGTGCAAAGCAGCTGCCCTCACCCCTTCCCTCATGGAGTCTGACCCAGCAACAGGGAACCGATTGGTGCAGACCCAAAACTACCACACCCAATTCCAGAAGCTTCTGGATGGGGAGTGCTAAATCTGCCAAGCAACAATGATATTAGGAAAAAAGGAACTCTAAGGTTAAATAAGCTCTGGAATACATTTACCAGTGGCTCCGGCTTTATTTGCCATTTTTACAGATTAGTTTTTCTCACAGAAATCTTGACAGACTGTGGTGCAAATTCCATGTCTGTAGTTTTTCAAAAGGCAATGGAATAATGTGGTGCAAAGTGTATAAAGGCTGCTCCCTATAACCCAGAAACAAATGGGTTTGCACAAAGTTTTGAAGGAACTTTTAAAAGCTATGCTAAGAACGTACGTCACCTGGCACGAGACTGATTGGGACAATTTACTTCATTATTTGCTCAATGCGGACAGAAGTGTTCCCCAATATTCGACTGGCTTTTGCCCTCTTTGATCTCCTGTATGGGAAGTAGGCTAGGGGAGCCTTGGATTGGACTGGAGGCTCTGGGTAGGTCTGTGCTGAGGAAACAGGACAGGCATCTAAGAGAGTACGTCACTCATTTTAAGGAGAATTTAAAGGTAATGAGGAACTGTGTGCGACAGACCTTTGGAAAAAGTCAGGGAACTCAGCACGTTTGGTGTGATGGGCGTACTGGAGAAAGGTCGATTGAGACTGCTGATTTGGCGTTAGTGCTGACCCCAGTGAGGGAAAACAAAAGGCAGGGTTATAGGAAGGACCATTTGAGGGGATTGAAGGGGTGAATGCCGTCACACATGACGTAAGGAAGCCCAGCAGCAGAGGAACAGTCCAAAGCATGCATCTGAATAGATTAAAACTTCCTCTGAAAGGGAGAGGGCAGTCAATTGAACTTGTTGTGCTGGTGAAGAAACCTTGGATTTGGTCAGGGAGAGCAGGGCAGAGAATCCCCGAGAAAGCACGGAGTTCAGGGTGGGTTGAAATGCACCCCCAAAGCAGGAAACGCTGGCCATTTCATAGCACCACAAAGAGGTGTTTTCCTCACCAGGTTGAACTGCCAAAATTGCACCCTCCATGCAAAGCTACAGAGGAAAAGGATACCAGAGGGATGCCCTGGAGCACAGCGCTGCAGGACTATGATATGGAAATGGTCCATATTAAAGGCAAAGAGAATGTGGTGGGAGATGCAGTATCTGGGCAGGACGGTTCCAAGCTGACGCACACGGATTAGCCAGTGGAAGAGTCCACAGAGTCAGGGTAAGGGGTGAGGTGAGAGCCAGGACCCGCAGGAGGCACAGGTAAGGCAAGGGGGAACTCCACCCCAGTACAGGAAACCCAACAGAACGCAGTAAACTACTTCAAAGTCTGAATTCTCCTATCGCTCCCGGGCTTTTAAAACTCACCTCTGGAGAAGTGCCTGATGCTACTAGCTCTACAGGGATGAAGTGTGTCCAGGACAATGGTTAAAGAAGGAGGGAGGAACAAGGAGAACCACAAGACGGATATTATGATGCATCAGAGTTTTTAATGCGAGTGACATTTGCAATATACAGGTACAGGAAAAATTCGAGAGCAGAAAGAACGTATTTTCAGTTTTTCAAGAAAGGATGTGACCGATCACCCACCTCAATGGGATGTTCTTCACACAAGATGTGCTTTTTTGTTGTTGGTGCTGCAGAGGTGGACAAACAATTCCCCTTTGCAACCATTTTAAGTGACTTTTATTCCGTCAGTCGGTGGGAAGTGAGACAATGCAATACAGAAGCAGAGGACTACGCAACTTCTCAATTAAATGTCTGCCGCAGAGAAGGTCAAAGCAAGAAGCTAAAGATACATATTGATGGAATGGATAGAACAGACGGGGTCTAATTCTCCTTCACAGCAAGGTCTCTTTTTCCCAGGCTCAAGGGACTTCAAATGATAATAAATATAACTGATGCCTCTCTTAAGGCCCCTATTTCCTTTAAACTACGGAATAAGTGTAAACAGCCTGTGTGTTATTCAGAATGAGTCCACATGTGAAAGCGAGAATCAGCACTTGTGTGGCAAAGCCTTGGCAGAAAGAGTCGTTAAGCGTAACATTAGAAATGCAGCAGGGCTATCAGACCATGTTGCTGAGCACACACAGCTCCCACTGAGCTCAACTGGAGCCACGCTTGCACAGCACTTCTGAAAGCCATGCCCAAAAGGTCAGGGGTGAATCTGTTTCTTGCTGTTCAATTCCTGGTTCTTCCTTCATCCATGGATCTTCCGGCTGCGTTTAACATGGCCCACAGCTTCCACTGAGGTACCTATGCCGAGATACCCCAGAACCACATATTCCCCTGGAACCATAACCACCAAAGGAACCGCCGAATCCCCCATAACCACCGTATCCCCCTAAACCAGACAATCCTCCGTACTGGCCTCCAGAGCCGTACAATCCCCCCAAACCGAATGAGCCCCCGAAACCGGCTCCGACCACAGGTGCTCCTATGGCTCCCACTCCAGTGTGCTGAGGGAAAGTGCTGAGAATTGGTCCCGGGAGGGTCACAACAACCGGTGAGGGTCTGATCAGCACTTCGGAGTCAGGGCACTGCCGAACGCACGGCACGTTGTAGCTGCCACTGACTGGACTGGGCCGGGCCACCCCGCATTCTGGATTGCACAAGCTGGAGAAACTCATCTTTCAGGGATGGAGGTAAACCTGAAAGACACACCAGGGACAAGAGTAAAGAGAAGGTACAAGGGGTGGTGGAAGAAAGGCTTTGAAGCTCTTGTGGCCCATGAGAGAAAGGAAAAGTGGACTAAGTCCTTGTCTTCATGGCCATGTATTTCTTCCTAGATCCTCTTTCTACACCTCTTGTTCACTCTCATGAAACTTCCTTCCCAATTGGCCCCTTCAACCCCTTTCAATGGCTTTCTCTGAAAAACACTGACTAGAAGAAGTGTCACGATTTCTGTGCTGGACCCCTGGGATTCTGTGTCCATTTTAGACATTACTCAAAGAGAACAGGACTGGGACCACGGTAATCACTTCCTGTCGTTTGAGGATTTAACCTCTGCATGAAAACCACTTGATTCTAGTATCACAGTGTAGTTCTTTGATTTTCCAAAACTTGTGAGTCAACAATACTTCCTGATGAATAAAGAGAAAACTTTACTTTTCTCCAAACAGATCACGAAGGACAAGCTCCTCAGCTAGGGTTCAGGCCCACTGACTTTCATGGAGCAACACTAAATTACATCATCTGAGGAGAAGCACCTTCAATGTGTATTTCTCCTGAGAAGAACACAAGAATTGCTCAACTGAGTCTCACCACTTGTCAGCTTAATTCATTCTCCTGTCTCCAAGAGAGAGGAGTAACAGCTGCTTGAGAAGAAAGTAAAAGACCACTGAATTGGTCCTTTCTGGACTAATCTGGGAAAGTTGCTTCCTAATATGGCTAAGTGAAAATGGCTAAATGTCTTTCTAAAGTTACATCTCTAGAGTTCAAAATCAATTGAGTTGAATTGGACTTACCCAGTTCACCGAGGAGATGAAGTCCACAGAAGATTTTAGAAAATCCCTGAGTGGTGAGCTCTTTTATACAGTTCCTCGGACTGCCTGCAGGATCTGCGATGCTATTTGTGGAGGCGGTCCTAATTAGTTACCAAACAAACTTTATTCCCTTGTAAAATCCTCCTTTGGATGCAGCTCTTTTCCCCCGGGATTGTGATTATTAGGTTATTCTGAGCCTCAGAGGCATGACATGCACGTTGCACTCTTCATCTTTCTTTCATCTTCAAATGGTACGGGCCAACTGCGTTCCTCATGCCATTCCATTGAATTCATTGGTGCTACAATGGGAATGAATGTCTGGGTGACTCTGAGTGGCATCTGTAGCACAAGAGGCAGGTTTCAGAGGGGTAGCCGTGTTAGTCTGCATCAGCAAAACAATGAGCAGTCCTTGTGGCACCTTAGAGACTAATTTGTCTCTAAGGCGTAGTCTGTATGTTGCCACAAGTAGCACAAGTGGGTTTCATGAAAAGAATCCAGTTTGTTCCTTTCAATTCATACTGGTCGTGGTTAGGGACATCGGGCAGTTAATTCTCACCCTGTCAGAAAGGAGGGAGCCATTTTCCTGCATTCTCACCAGCCGCATTCCCAATGAGTCAGACCCAATTCCCTTCAAAATTCATGGGAAACATTCCATTGCCTCCAGCGTGTTTCTTGTCAGGACCTTATGGCTGAAATTCACCCTTTGGCTGGGGGATTGTACGATGCCAATGAACAACTGTAGTCCAATATTAACAGAACGCCATGAGAGCTTGGCCTCCATTTTGTTTTAAGTGACTGTGTTACTCAGTGCAGAGGTGTCTAATCCCAACAACCATTTATTAATATTCTAAGACTAGAACCCTTTGCGTGTGTGAAACACCAGCGAGTGTTTGTCAGGGGCTTTGAACTCTGGAGTCCTGAGGTCGCTGAAGAACTTCCAGTCTTCACACCCTGATTCTCTCTGTTTGATCGGCCTAGAAACAGAGACGTTGAGAAGAAGGTCACCCGGGATTGGTTGCAGGAACAGAAATACAACCCTACTACAGGCAGGGTGGTACCTAGGGTGGGGCAAAGGGGTCAGCCGCCGAGGGCATAGAGCTACTGGGGTGCAGAAATGGGGCAAGTGTATTGTCTCCCCACCACAGCATCGGACCCAACAGCCTCCAGATGGAGCCAGGGGGCAAATGATTAAAATGGTTAAGGTGGGCAAATTGAAGGGGAGGGGCAGGGTCTGAGCTGGGGGCGGTAACTGACTTCATGGGGGCAGGGGGATCACACATCTGGCGGCAGGGGCAGAAGGGGGGAGCCAGGGTTGAGCTCAGGGGTGAGGGGCTGCTAGAGGGTGGCCGAGAGCAAAGCCCGAAACAGGGAGTGTTTTAGTCAGCACTCAGCAGGGGTAAAACACACCCGGCTCCCTCCTTTAGCTGTGTGGTCCTGTGACTGCGACCTGCCCTTCCTTCTTCCTGCCTCAGCCTGATTCAATCCTTGTTCCAGAGAACAGGGTAAGGAGCCTCCCTGCGACTCACTGCGATCACGCTCCATTACCTGGCCAGCAAGGTGCACTCACACGCCAGGGAGCCGACACCTGCAGCACGGCCTGGCCCACGATGCTGGGCACACCCGGGCTTCTCTTTTCAAAGGTCTCTAATTTTGGGCTCGGGACAATTTTCACTTGTGCCAAGTCAGCTAAAATACAGGCCATTGACTGTCCAGGTGAAGAGACCAGTGGGTGCAGAGCTGCATTGGGGCTGCTGGTGGGGTATCCACTGGCAAAGATGCATGTCCATTGTTACCTGTGCTTGTCGCATTCAGGGCTGTGACCCAGCCAGTCTGTTCCTCACACGCTTCTCTGTGTCCATCTCGCCCCCATGACCAGGGCATTGACACACACTGAAGCACAGCACGATCCCATTTCACAATCACCCCAGCCAGGTACCTTCTTCTGTCTCCACACTTTGGTGGGAGGGGCCTGGCCTCTCCAGAATCATAGAGTCTTCGAATTATAGAAGATTAGGGTTGGAAGAGAGCTCAGGAGGTCATCTAGTCCAACCCCCTGCTCAAAGCAGGACCAACACTAAATAAATTATCCCCCCTCACTCAGCCTCTCCTCAAGAGTCCTGTGCCCCAGCTCCATCCTCATTTTCGCTGCGCTCCGCTGGACCCTCTCCAATGTCTCCACATCCCTTCTGTAGGGGGGGCCCAAAACTGGACGCAGTTCTCCAGATGTGGCCTCACCAGTGCTGAATAGGGGGAATAATCACTTCCCTCAATCTGCTGCCAATCGTCCCACTAATGCCACACAATAGGCCCTTAGCCTTCTTGGCAACAAGGGCACACTGCTGACTCATATCCAGTTTCTCATCCACTGTAATCCCCAGGTCCTTTTCTACATAACTGGTGCTTAGCCAGTCGGACCACAGCCTCTGGCGGTGGATGGGAGTCTTCCGTCCTAAGTGCAGGACTCTGCACTTGTCCTTGTTGAACCTCATCAGAATTCTTTTGACTCAATCCTCCAATTTGTCTCGGTCACTCTGGACCCTATCCCTACCTCCAGTGTCATATGCAAACTTGCTGAGGGTGCAATCCATTCTATCATCCAGATCATTAATAACATGTCGAAGAAAATGGGACCCAGGACCAACCCCTCAGGCAGTCCGCTTGAATCAGCTGCCAGTTAGACATCGAGCCGTTGATCACTACCTGTTGAGCCCCACAATCTAGCCAGCTTTCTATCCACCTTATAGTCCATTCATCCAATCCATACTCTTTTATCTTGCTGGTAAGAATACTGTGGGAGACCATATGAAAAGCTTTGCTAAAGTCAAGCTATATCACATTCACTGCTTTCCCCATATCCACAGAGCCAGTTATCTCATCACATAAGGCAACCAGGTTAGTCAGGCACGACTTGCCCCTGGTGAATCCATGCTTACTATTCCTGATCACCTTCATCTCCTCCAAGTACTTTAAAATGGTTTCCTTGGGGACCTGCTCCATGATTTTTCCAGGGACTGAGGTGAGGCTGACCAGTCTGTAGTTCACCGGGTTCTCCTTCTTCCCTTTTTCCAATCTTCCAGGACCTCCCCCGGTCGCCACAAGTTTTGAAAGATAATGGCCAGTGGCTCTGCAATGACATCAGCCAACTCCCTCAGCACCCATGGATGCATTCGATCTGGACCCATGGACTTGTGCATGGCCAACTTTTCTAAATAGTCCTTAACCTCTTCTTCCACCACTGAGGGCTGCTCACCCTCATACTGTGTTCCCCAGGACAGCAGTGTGGGAGCTCACCTTGTCTGTGAAGACCGACCTTTGTTGATTGCTCATGACCTCTCCCTGAGTTTTACGAAAGTTAACCTTGAAAAATCTTAACTTTAATTATCGTTCGTCTAGATTATCCTAACGCAAATCATCTGGGAAAAAAATAACCCATAAGAGTCACAAATATGCTTGTTTAGCCAGAGCGCTAAAATGCCCAGTTCCAGCTCTGACCACAGGCTGAATTGTAAAGTTCCCTGTTACACTGTGTTACCAGACATGGCTAGTAACATGTCGTGTTACAAAATGTTTGCATCCTTGGATCTAAGCATCAATAACAAAGAGCTGGCTGGAAGAGTCCACAGAGTCAGAGTAAAGGGTGAGGTGCGAGCCAGGACCCAGAGAAGGCACAGAGTTGCTGGCGTTTTACAGGGATACCCTGGTTCGGACGCGTACAGGTTAAGTTTACAAAGGGTGGCATGGGAGGGCTCTGCTCAGAGCCCAGAGCCCGCTGGTCATCACAATCGTTGAAAAGCATTTGGACAGATTTTGTTTAATTCTCCTCAGGAATTACAAGTCTGTCAATTTCTCTCTTTTCCATGACTGTGGTACCATTGGAAATCTCAATATACAATTCAAGCATCAAAAACTTGCTTTAAGTCATAGCACCCGTTGGGCTGAAGTCACCAGGTGCACTGAGTGGAATCACATCTCTCTAACGGGTCGGAGTAACCCAATGGTAATGAATTCCTTCAGGTTTGTGAAACAAGGCACAGGGTAGCTGATTTCTCTAACATTGCCTTCTTTATACATGAGGATAATGATGGTCCAAAGGAATTACAAGTATGTATATTTCAAGCTTGTTCATGTGCGGAGTAGTAATACAAATCTCTACGTTGAATTGAAATGGTTAAAATTTTGGTACAAGAGAATTTAATTCTGCTCATGTGGAAATACCCACCACGGAGCCAACACCTTCAAAGAAAGGGAGTTAAAGTGCATGGCAAGACTCTAGATGGCTGATCGTTGTTCACACTGAGATGAGAAGATCTTTATCCCCAAACTTCCCCCCAAAAACATCAAAACAAAATAAAAAATATCCGGAATGAGCCTCTCCAAGAGTTACTCTCAGGTTTGTGATGTCTTTGGAAACCATGAATGGTAAGTATCCAGTAGAGTTCAAGAGATACAGGTTAGTGTTTGGCATGAGTAGTCCCAGCTATTGCGGTTCATTTCTGACTCTGCCAATCACACCCTGTCTGACCGTCACCTGAATGTGCCTCCGTTTCCCCCCATGGCAAACAGGTAGAATTGTAACATGCAGGGTGGATTGTTTGAAGCTTCCTCTGATCTAAGCATTTCAAAGCACTTCACGAAACACACCTCATGTTTTATATGGCCAAAGAGGTGTATTATTAGAATCGTAGTAACTTTTTACTAGGATTAGATGTTCTAATATTGAAGATTGGCTTCACTTTAAAAATGCACGTCGAGTCTCAGATGTCACTCAAGTGCTCAGTGTATGAGTCCTCACCTCTGAAATTGCGGCTCTTTGATTTTCATTCAATGAACCTTTGCATTTCCCTTTTCTATATATTTTCAAGTTGACGGGTAGATGCTGAACCAGTGTAAAGGAGGACAGTTCCATCAACTTGAGATTGAAGGAAGGCACTTTAGCCAACCTGGGTTAGAGAAAACCTTTCTGCACCTCCACCCACAGCTGCTGCTATCTAATATACAGTGTAATCAATGGGAACCATCCACCATTGCAGCTCCATCCAATGAGCAGTCAAGAGAACTGGGTCTTGTGAGAGACTTCAGCTAATAAAGAAAAGGAAAAAGCACAAGACAGACAGAGTTAAAGAGAACTTCTTTCATGGCCAGATTGCTGTGGGATTAATTGCAAGTCTGATCAACCTAGGGCATTCTGCAAGCCCCTTCCCCGACAAAGATTTTTTGGCCAGAATTAGAATGATTTTAAAGGGCAAGATTTACCCTAACTAGGATTTCTTCTAACCTAAACAGCATTAAATGACTTCCCTCAGTTGTAGGGCACAGAACATCATTGAAGTCTATGGAACTGGACTGATGTACACTAGTTCAGCATCCTTAACAAAGCAATGTTTGTTAATGAAAGGGAAATGCAAAGCTTTTTTGAATGAAAAACCAAACAGCCCCAAATTCGGAAGTGAGGAATCATGAACAGTTGACTGGAACTTTACATGCATTTGTAAAGTTCATCTCATCCATCATTTCTCAAATGCGGCCACCAAGGGAGTTTTTTTCAGCCCTGACAACCTCCAAAGCATGGGCAGGGATTGGGGGCGGGGAAAGCAGCAGTTCCTCCCTGCAGTGTCCAGCTGTTGTTGCTTGGTAAGGAGTTTCCCTCCACCCTTTCCCTGGTTCCTATCACGCAGACGGAGAGCAGAAGACCAGAAGTCTGAAGTGCAGGCAATATGATGTTGATTGGGATTAATTCAAGGAAGCATATCCACAGCTCTGGGTGGGAGAAGAGCCTTTTCTCAAAGTGTCCCAGTCCCTTATAGGCATCATTATACCTGTAGTGCATGCCCTTGGTCCCACCTCTTACAATTTACGGTAAGTGTTGGGTCTGGGGGATTTGCTAGCCCATTTTTTGAATCCCAGGGGAGGGGTAAGGAGTGAGGTTGTGCTTTGGTCACGGACAGGCATTTCTTTGGCCTTTTAGTGTTTCCTATGCCCATTCCCCTCCAGACTGGCTGCTTGACCTTCTCTCAGGAGAGGAGTTTGAAGCAGGACTGTCCTTCAAGTGTACACTAGTATAATACACTCCCACCATACCCAGCTACACTTCAGCTGTATCTCTTCCCCCCGTCCACCCGCCTCCATCTATTTGTGAACACAGTGTCTTTCTTCTTTGTTGACACTTATTGGTAAGAATATAAAAATATGAAAAATTCAAAATTCAAATTCTATCTCAGGCATATATATAAGCCAGAATACTACATTATCATCAGGAACACACGAAGACTCCTGAGTAGCTGTTGCCAAGGGCAGTGAGATGTACCACCCTGGTGTTTGCACTGAGCCTCCAGCACTGATCTGCACCACGCACCAGGCAGCCTCCTTAGGGGCTCTGGGCAGTGCCTCTGGATCCATGTGGGCCAGTGTGCACGGCACCGGAGGCAGCTCTTGTCCGTGGAGGTGGTTCTGACATTTGCTTCGTGGATGTTCTCCTGGTCATCTGCCCTGCTGGCCCCTGGCTGCGGAACGGGGAGCCTGGGACTCTGCAGGTGATCAGTTGGTTCCTGGGGCGGGCTCTCGCTGAAGAGCTGGAGGAAGAAGGGACAGAGAGACAGTTTTGTCGGAGCAGCCATCAGGAAGAGTGCTGGTGCAAGGGTTGGAGGAACCAAGTAGGGGCCGAGCTCTTCTCAACGTGCTGCTCACAAACCGGGAAGAATTAGTGGGGGAAGCAAAAGTGGATGGGAACCCGGGAGGCAGTGACCATGAGATGGTCGAGTTCAGGATCCTGAAACAAGGAAGAAAGGAGAGCAGCAGAATACGGACCCTGAACTTCAGAAAAACAGACTTTGACTCCCTCAGGGAACTGATGGGCAGGATCCCCTGGGAGAATAACATGAGGGGGAAAGGAGTCCAGGAGAGCTGGCTGTATTTTCAAGACTCCTTAGTGAGGTTACAGGGACAAAGCATCCTGATGTGTAGAAAGAAGAGTAAATATGGCAGGCGACCAGCTTGGCTTCACAGTGAAATCCTTGCTGATCTTAAACACAAAAAAGCAGCTAATAAGAAGTGGAAGATTGGACAAATGACCAGGGAAGAGTATAAGAATATTGCTCAGGCATGCAGGAGTGAAATCAGGAAGGCCAAATCACACCGGAAGTTGCAGCTAGCAAGAGATGTTAAGAGTAACAAGAAGGGTTTCTTCAGGTATGTTAGCAACAAGAAGAAAGTCAAGGAAAGCGTGGGCCCCTTACTGAATGAGGGAGGCAACCTAGTGCGAGAGGATGTGGAAAAAGCTAATGTACTCAGTGCTTTTTTTGCCTCTGTCTTCACGAACAAGGTCAGCTCCCAGACTACTGCACTGGGCAGCACAGCATGGGGAGGAGGAGACCAGCCCTCTGTGGAGAAAGAAGTGGTTCGGGACTATTTAGAAAAGCTGGACAAGCAGAAGCTGAAGGGGAGCTGATGCGCTGCATCCACGAGTGCTAAAGGAGTTGGCATATGTGATTGCAGAGCCGTTGGCCATTATCTTTGAAAACTCATGGCGATTGGGGAAGGTCCCGGACGACTGGAAAAAAGCTAATGTAGTGTCCATCTTTAAAAAAGGGAAGAAGGAGGATCCGGGGAACTACACACTGGTCAGCCTCACCTCCGTCCCTGGAAAAATCATGGAGCAGGTTCTCAAGGAAACCATTTTAAAATACTTGGAGGAGACGAAGGTGATCAGGAACAGTAAACATGGATTCACCAGGGGCAAGTCGTGCCTGACTAACCTGGTTGCCTTATGTGATGAGATAACTGGCTCTGTGGATATGGGGAAAGCAGTGAATGTGATATAGCTTGACTTTAGCAAAGCTTTTCATATGGTCTCCCACAGTATTCTTGCCAGCAAGTTAATAAAGTATGGATTGGATGAATGGACGATAAGGTGGACAGAAAGCTACCTAGACTGTGGGGCTCAACAGGTAGTGATCAATGGCTCGATGTCTAATTGGCAGCTGGTTGAAGCGGAGTGCCTCAGGGTTAAGTCCGGGGTCCCATTTTCTTCGACATGTTATTAATGATCTGGAAGATAGGATGGATTGCACCCTCAGCAAGTTCGCCTATGACACTGGAGGTAGGGATAGGGTCCAGAGTGACCGAGACAAATTGGAGGATTGAGTCAAAAGAATTCTGATGAGGTTCAACAAGGACAAGTGCAGAGTCCTGCACTTAGGACAGAAGAATCCCATCCACCGCCAGAGGCCGTGGTCCGACTGGCTAAGGGGGGATTTGATAGCAGCCTTCATCTACCTGAAGGGGGGTTCCAAAGAGGATGGAAAGAGGCGCATCTTCACAGAGGCCCATGTTTGAAAGTTTAATATTTGACTACAGTTGTTCATTGGCATCATAGAATCCCGCAGCCAAAGGGTGAATTTCAGATCTAAGGTCCTGACAAGAAACACGCTGGAGGCAATGGAAAGTTTCCCATGAATTTCGAAGGGAATTGGGTCTGACCCATTGGGAATGCAGGTGGTGAGAATGCAGAAAACGGCTCCCTCCTTTCTGACAGGGTGAGAATGAACAGCCCGATGTCCCTAACCACGACCAGCATGGATTGAAAGGAACAAACTGGATTCCTTTCTTGACACCCACTTGTGCTACTTGTGGCAACGTAGAGATGACACCTCAGAGAGAAATTAGTCTCTAAGGTGCCACAAGGACTCCTCGTTGTTTTCCTGATGCAGACTAACCACTCTGAAATCTCCACTTGGGATACAGATGCCGCTCAGAGTCACCTTGACATTTATTCTCGTTGTTGCACCATTGAAGTAAATCGAATGGCACGAGGAACACAGTTGACCCGTACCATTTGAAGATGAAGAGTGCAATCTGCATGTCACGCCCTCTCAGGCTCAGAATAACCTAATAATCACAATCCCAGAGGAAAACAGCTGCATCCAAAGGAGGATTTTACAAGGCAATAAAGTTTGTTTGGTAACTAATTAGAACTGCCTCTACAAATAGCATCTCAGATTCTCCAGGCAGTCCTAGGAACCATATAAAAGCGCTCACCACTCAGGGATTTTCTAAAATCTTCTGTGGACTTCATCTCCTCGGTGAATTGGGTAAGTCCAATTCAACTCAATCGATTTGAACTGTAGAGATGTAACTTTAGAAAGTCATTTAGCCATTTTTCACTTTGGTGGATTTGGAAGAAACTTTCCCAGGTTAGTATTGAAAGGATCAATTCAGTGGTCTTTTGCTTTCTTCTCAAGCAGCTGTTACTCCTCTCTCTAGGAGACAGGAGAATGGATTAAGCTGACAAGTGGTGAGATCCAGTGTAGCAAGTCTTGTGTTCTTCTCAGGAGAAATTCCCATTGAAGGTGCTTCTCCTCAGATGATGTAATTTAGTGTTGCTCAGTGAAAGTCAGTGGACCTGGACCCCAGCTGAGGAGCTTGTCCTTTGCGATTTGTTTGGAGAAAACTAAAGTTTTCTCTTTATACATCAGGAAGTATTGTGGCACCTTAGAGACTAACCAATTGATTTGAGCATAAGCTTTCGTGAGCTACATCCGATGAAGTGAGCTGTAGCTTACGAAAGCTTATGCTCAAATCAATTTATCAGTCTCTAAGGTACCACAAGTACTCCTTTTCTTTTTACTGTGGTACCAGAATCCAGTGGTTTGCATGCAGAGGTTAAATCCTCAAACGACAGGAAGTTATTATCATGATCCCAGCCATGTTCTCTCTGAGTAATGTCTAAAATGGACACACAATCCCAGGGTTGAAGGGGCCAGTTGGGAGGCAAGTTTCATGAGAGTGGACAAGAGGTGTAGAAAGAGGATATAGGAAGAAATACACAGCCATAAGGACAGGGATTTAATCCACTCTTCCTTTCTGCCTTGGGCCACAAGAGTTTTGAAATCTTTCTTCCACCAGCCCTTGTACCTTCTCTTTATTCTAGTCCCTGGTGTGTCTTTCAGGTTTACCTCCATCCCTGAAAGATGACTTTCTCTGGCCTGTGCAATCCAGAATGCGGGGTGGCCCGGCCCAGTCCAGTCACTGGCAGCTACAACGTGCCATGCGTTCGGCAGTGCCCTGACTCTGAAGTGCTGATCAGACCCTCACCGGTTGTTGTGACCCTCCCGGGACCAATTCTCAGCACTTTCCCTCAGCACAGTGGAGTGGGAGCCATAGGAGCACCTGTGGTCGGAGCCGGTTTCGGGGGCTCATTCGGTTTGGGGGGATTGTATGGCTCTGGAGGCCAGTACGGAGGATTGTCTGGTTTAGGGGGATACGGTGGTTATGGGGGATTCGGCGGTTCCCTGGGCGGTTATGGTTCCGGGGGAATATGTGGTTCCGGGATATCTCGCCATAGGTACCTCAGTGGAAGCTGTAGGCCATGTTAAACCCAGCAGGAAGATCCGTGCATGAGGGAAGAACCAGGAATTGAACAGCAAGAAACAGATTCACCCCTGACCTTTTGGGCATGGCTTTCAGAAGTGCTGTGCAAACTTGGCTCCAGTTGAGCTCAGTGGGAGCTTTGTGTGCTCAGCACCTTGGTCTGATAGCCATGCTGCATTTCTAATGTTACGCTTTATGACTCTTTCTGCCAAGGCTTTGCCAGCCAAGTGCTGATTCTCGCTTTCACCTGTGGACTCATTCTGAATAACACACAGGCTGTTTATACTAATTCCGCAGTTTAAACTAGTTTATACGAATTCCGCAGTTTAAAATAGGGGCCTTAAGACAGGCATCAGTTACATTTATTATCATTTGAAGTCCCTTGAGCATGGGAAAAAGTGACCTTGCTGTGAAGCACACTTAGACCCCGTCTGTTCTATCCTTTCCATCAATAAGTATCCTTAGATTGTCGCTTTGACCTTCTCTGCGGCAAACCTTTATTGAGAAGTTGAGCAGTCCTCTACTTCTGTATTGCATAGTCTCACTATGCAATACAAGTCAATATTAAAAGTTCCATTAAATCAAAGTCAATAAAAGTTCCATTAAGTCAAAGTCAATAAAAGTTCCATTAAGTCAAAATTACTCTGTATTGCATAGTCTCACTATGCAATAAAAGTCACTGAAAATGGTTGCGAAGGGGACATGTTTGTCCACCTCTGCAGCTGCAACAACAAAAAAGCACATCTTGTGTGAAGAACGTACCATTGAGGTGGGTGATCAGTCACAGCCTTTCTTGAAAATCTGAAAATACGTTCTTTCTGCTCTCGTATTTTTCCTGTACCTGTATATTGCAAATGTCACTCGCATTAAAAATGCTGATGCATCATAATATCCGTTTTCTGGTTCTCCTTGTTCCTCCCTCCTTCTTTAAACATTGCCCTGGACACAATTCATCCCTGAAGAGCCAGCAGCATCAGACACTTCTCAAGAGGTGACTTTTTGAAGCCCTGGAGCGAAAGGAGAATTCAGCCTTTGAAGTAGTTTACAGCATTCTGTTGGGTTTCCGTACTGGGGTGGAGTTCCCCCTTGCCTTACCTTTTTTAACAGAGTTATGTTAATGCAACCTTGTGAGAGGTGTAAATTCAACCAGCTCTCCTCCTTGACTTGACCAACTTTACACTCACTTTGCAATGCTGGAGATGAGCTGACAAGATTTAGGGCAATGGGGCAAAAATCGTTCAGCTTCACATTGAAATTTTGGATTTCATTGCACCAAGAAAACTCAGTTCAAGTCATCTTCTTCTGACTCTCTGCCCGCATGTGTTCATCTACTGGCCAACAGAAACCCCCACTCCTTGGTGAAATGACAGGACCAAAAGTTGATTTCACAAGGATTTTGCAAACACAGCTGACTGCCTCACTTCTGCCCACCTCAGTTCTGCCCTGATAGAAAAACGAAACTACACCAAAGTCATCTACAGGAGTCATGAAAGACAATGGAGGAAATAATTAAGGAATCAATTTCCAGACACCTAGAAGATAAGAAGCTGATAAGTAATAGCATGGATATATGAAAAACAAGATCTGTGAAAACAACCTAATCGATTTCTTTTAAGGATTGAAAAGCCTTGGGGATAGTGGGCAAGCAGTAGAAGTGGTCTATTTTAATTTTTCGTAAGGCTTTTGTTACCCTCTTGCCTAACCTTCTCATAAACAAACTAGGAAAATACATCTTAGATGGGGCTAGGATAAAGTGGGTCCATAACTGGTTGAAGACCATTCCCAGAGAGTATTTAGCAGGGGTCCACACTCCAACTGGAAGGGCACATCAAATTGCGTCCCACGGGGATCAGTTCTGGGTCCCATTCTCTTCAATATCTTCATCAATGATTTAGATCATAGCACAGAGAGTACACTTATAAAGTTTGCAGATGATACCTAGCTGGGAGGAGTCTCAAGGCTGTGGAGGATAGCAGTAGGCCCACCTCAACCCCCGAGGCTTCGGAGGACGTCCCTGGAGCATGCAACCCTGCTCCACTGGACACTCGCATATTTCACTGCTCAAGAAGGAACAGCCCAGCCCACTTTACCAGCTCCACCTGACATCAGGGCACCGCTTCACACACAGCCCTTAGGCATGTTTACAGTGAAAACAAGCAGAGTTAATTTAACAAAGAGAGTCAAATAGGAGCAATTAGGAATACTGGAAACCAATGGTTACATATCAGATAAAAGAAGTACTCACATTGTAAAACCTGGATGTATGTAACTCACACTCACCCAGGGTCCTTGCAGTGTTCTGCAGCCAGAACTCTCCTACAGACCGCCCAATTTCCTCAGCATGGCCCTCCCCAGAGCCTCCAATCAAATCCAAGGCTCCCCTAGCCTGCTTCCCATACGGGAGATCAAAGGGAGCAAAAGCCAGTAGATTCTTGGGGAATACTTCTGTCCGCACTGAGCAAATAATGAAGAAAAACGTCCCAATCAGTCTCATGCCAGAGGACATATGTTCTTATCATAGCTTTTAAAAGTTCCATTAAATCTTTCTGCAAACCCATTTGTTTCTGGGTTATAGGGAGCAGCATTTATATGCTTTGCTCCACATCATTCCCGTGGCTTTTGAAAGACTACAGACATGGAATTTGTACTACAGTCTGTCAAGATTTCTGTGAGAAAAACTAATCTGTAAAAATGGCAAATAAAGCCGGAGCCACTGGAAAATGTATTCCAGAGCTTATTTAACCTGAGAGTTCCTTTTTTCCGAATATCATTGTTGCTAGGCAGATTTAGCACTCCCCATCCAGAAGCTTCTGGAATTGGGTGTGGTAGTTTTGAGTCTGCTCCATGTCAAGGTTCCTCCCCCACTCTGAACTCTAGGGTAGAGATGTGGAAATATAAAGGGAAGGGTAAACCCCTTCAAAATCCCTCCTGGCCAGAGGAAAAATCCTCTCACCTGTAAAGGGTTAAGAAGCTAAAGGTAACCTCGCTGACACCTGACCAAAATGACCAATGAGGGGACAAGATACTTTCAAAAGCTGGGAGGAGAGAGAGAAACAAAGGGTCTGTGTCTGTTGGTACGCTTCTTTTGCAGCGGATAGACCAGGAATGGAGTCTTAGAACTTTTAGTACGTAATCTAGCTAGGTATGCATTAGATTATGATTTCTTTAAATGGCGAGAAAAGTACTGTGCTGAATAGAATGACTATTTCTGTCTGTGTGTCTTTTTTGTAACTTAAGGTTTTGCCTAGAGGGATTCTCTATGTTTTGAATCTAATTACCCTGTAAGGTATCTACCATCCTGATTTTACAGAGGTGATTCCTTTACTTCTATTAAAAGTCTTCTTGTAAGAAAACAGAATGCTTTTTCATTGTTCTCAGATCCAAGGGTTTGGGTCTGTGGTCACCTATGCAAATTGGTGAGGATTTTTACCAAACCTTTCCCAGGAAGTGGGGTGCAAGGCTTGGGAGGATTTGGGGGGGGGGGTGGGAAAGACGTGTCCAAACTGCGTTTCCCAGTAAACCCAGTTAGAGTTTGGTGGTGGCAGTGGATATTCCAAGGACAAAGGATAAAATTAATTTGTACCTTGGGGAAGTTTTAACCTAAGCTGGTAAAAGTAAGCTGAGGAAGTTTTCATGCAGGTCCCCACATCTGTACCCCTAGAGTTCAGAGTGGGGGAGGAACCTTGACATGAACCTGCATGAAAACCTCCTCAGCTTACTTTCACCAGCTTAGGTTAAAACTTCCCCAAGGTACAAATTAATTTTATGCTTTGCCCCTGGATCCACTGCCACCACCAAACTTTAACTGGGTTTACTGGGAAACGTAGTTTGGACACGTCTTTCCCCCCAAAATCCTCCCAAGCCTTGCACCCCACTTCCTGGGGAAGGTTTGGTAAAAATCCTCACCAATTTGCATAGGTGACCACAGACCCAAACCCTTGGATCTGAGAACAATGAAAAAGCATTCTGTTTTCTTACAAGAAGATTTTTAATAGAAGTAAAGGAATCACCTCTGTAAAATCAGGATGGTATATACCTTACAGGGTAATTAGATTCAAAACATAGAGAATCCCTCTCGGCAAAACCTTAAGTTACAAAAAAGACACACAGACAGGAATAATCATTCTATTCAGCACAGTACTTTTCTCAGCCATTTAAAGAAATCATAATCTAATACATACCTAGCTAGATTACTGAATAAAAGTTCTAAGACTCCATTCCGGTTCTACCCCCGGCAAAAGCAGCATACAGACAGACACAGACCCTTTGTTTCTCTCCCTCCTCCCAGCTTTTGAAAGTATCTTGTCCCCTCATTGGTCATTTTGGTCAGGTGCCAGCGAGGTTACCTTTAGCTTCTTAACCCTTTACAGGTGAGAGTATTTTTCTTCTGGCCAGGAGGGATTTTAAAGGGGTTTACCCTTCCCTTTATATTTATGACAGGTTCCCTGTTGCTGGGGTCAGAGTCCATGAGGGAAGTGGTGAGAGCAGCTGCTTTGTGCCAGACCCTGGGCTCTGTGCAGACTGGGAGAAGCTGGGCCACAGAAGCAGGAAGCAGCCTGTTTGCCTGAACTCTGAAGTATTTTCTCGCAGGTGAGTGATATTCTTACAACCCTCCAGCAGGGAAGCCTGGGGAATGTTAATTACAGGGGAAATTGGGAGGGAAGACTAATTTCTTTTCTTTTAATGGTGCACTTTGTATTTTTTTCATTTTAGCCAAACTGTTTTAAGTACATTGTCTCAACGAGTGTGAGTCACCAACTTTTCTGGTAACGTAATCGTGGGGAAGAGTCATTTACGTGTTGCTCTTCTCAGTAAGAGAGTTGGGTTTTGAAAATCAATATACTCATGGGGTGGTTGGTTAACCAATTCTCTGACTGGCTAAGCATGATTTCAGCAGAGGAGGAGGAAGAGTCTGCACAGATTCCAACTGAAGATTCCTGCAGGAAAGTGGAGGGAAGATGTTGCTTTTGACTAGGCAGACTGTCTAGATTTAGTGATCAGAGACTTTACCTGAGACTCCAGTAAACTCAAGCTTAGCTTTCAGTTCTGCTGTGACACTTGTAAGCCAAGTGCCAACTCTGGTAAGCCAAGTGCCAGTTGAGAAATGACAAACTCTCAGCTGGAAGCCAGGCCAAATCACTTCTTTGCAAGAATAAAGGAAACTGATTGTTGAATGGATAAGAATCTATTTGGTGTTGAAATGTCCTGACAACTAATGGGATGGTGCATGCATTGATTTCCCCTATCTGTACCCAGTTAGAATGTAATAGCAAACATTTACATTGTGTATACCCCTGTAACTACATAACTCATCCAATGAGAAAGAAGCCTTGTGTCATTCAAATGAAGAAATTAAAGAGGAAGTTGTGAATTCTTCTGCATTTGAAGGCAAGTGGCCGTTGAGTGTTTTCATCAAAGACCTGACATGCATTCTTCTCTCTCTGCCATCAGAGAAAGAGCCCACAGAGGTTGTGACTCTGTCAGCTTCTTTTCTGTGAAAAGAAACTATAAGTATGGACACAAGGAAAAATGCTTCATCTCTGGACAGGTTGGATTCTGACAGGCAGAATAACCGAATGAGAAGAAGAGTTACTCTGGGTAGCCCTAAAAGACTTTTGGGAAACTGCCAGTTTCCCATATCTCCGCTACCTTTAGCAATTATAGACTGTGACTAACCTGTACATATATTTTTATCTGCTTTAACATCTCAATAACTCCCCTTCCTTTTTCTTAGCTAATAAATTTGAGTTAGAATTGACTGTAGAATTGACTCTCAATGTCGTCTTTGGTGGGAGACCTGGGATGCAAATTGACCAGGGTGAGCGTGGGACTGGTTGTAACGTGAGTATTTTGTGATTTTTCCTGGAAGTCACCACCATTTATCACACAGGCCAGCTTGCCTGGCAGCCACGATAGACTGGAGTCTCTAAGGGGACTGTCTGTAACTCCATTATAAAACTACCGTAGTACTTTGGGAGTTCACACTTGGTACTGGGTTGGTGAAATCTAATTATAGAACATACCACTAGCTAGCGTCTCCGCCCTGCATTTTGACACTCTGCCCTGAGGACACCACGAATGGTCATGAGTCTCTCCAGACAGCATCTCATGTGCACTCAATTTTTTCCAAAGTGAAGTACTGTGCAGTTGTCTTTACCTTTCTCCTTTTCCCTCTCTTTAATAAGAGTCTCTTTGACAATACAGCTGTGAGCCCATGACCAGCAAGACAGCTAAAAGTGGTACCCGAAAGAAAACTCTGGCTGGTATAAGTAATTGGTGTCTTAGCGATAGCGAAATCTGTATTAATGTAAACCATCAATGGACCCAGTTCTATTCATATATTACCAGCAGAGGTATGTTTAGGCAGGGGTTCTCACAACAACATTTTCGGTCATCTCAGAGTGCAACCACTCATTCTTAGAATCACAGAATATCAGGGTTGGAAGGGACCGCAGGAGGTCCTCTAGTCCAACCCCCTGCTCAAGGCAGGATCAATCCCTAACTAAATCATCCCAGCCAGGGGTTTGTCAAGCCTGATCTTGCAAATTTCAAAGGAAGGGGATTCCACCACCTCCCTAGGTAACGCATTCCAGTCCTTCACCGCCCTCCTAGTGAAAAAGTTTTTCCTAATATCCAACCTAAACCTCCCCCACTGCAACTTGAGACCATTACTCCTTGTTCTGTCATCTGCTACCACTGAGAACAGTCTAGATCCATCCTCTTGGGAACCCCCCTTCAGGTAGTTGAAGGCTGCTATCAAATCCCCCCTCACTCTTCTCTTCTGCAGACTAAACAAGACCAATTCCCTCCGCCTCACCTTATCAGTCATGTGCCCCAGCCCCCTCAGCATTTTTGCTGCTCTTCGCTGGACTTTCCAATTCCAATTTCTCCACATAATTTATATGGGGGGGGGGCCCAAAACTGGACACAATACTGCAGATGTGGCCTCACCAGTGCGGAAGAGAGGGGAATGATCACTTCCCACGATCTGCTGGCAATGCTCCTACTAATGCAGCCCAATAGGCACTTAGCTTTCTTGGCAACAAGGGCACACTGTTGACTCATATCCAGCTTCTCGTCCACTGTAATCCCCAGGTCATTTTCTGCAGAACTGCTGCTTAGCCAGTCAGTCCCCAGCCTCTTGTGGTGCATGGGATTCTTCTGTCCTAAGTGCAGAAGTCAGCACTTGTCCTTCTTGAACCTCATCAGATTTCTTTTGTCCCAATCCTCCAATTTGTCTTGGTCACGCTCAACCCTATCCCTACCCTCCAGCATATCTACCTCTCCCCCAGCTTAGTGTCATTTGCAAACCTGCTGAGGGTGCAATCCTCCCATCATCCAGATCATTCATAAAAATGTTGAACAAAACCAGTCCCAAGACTGTCCCTGAGGCACTCTGCTTGATACTAGTTGCCAGCTAGACATCCAGACATTGATCAGTACCCGTAACAATCTAGCCAGCTTTCTATCCACCTTATAGTCCATTCATCCAATCTATGACCGGTCTGGAGTTCCCCACGTTCTCCTTCTTCCCCTTTTTAAAGATGGGCACTATATTTGCCTTTCTCCAGTCATCCGGGACCTCCCCCGATCGCTGTGACTTTTCAAAGATAATGGCCAATTGCTCTGCAATCACATCCACCAACTCCCTCAGCATCCTCAGACGCTTAAATCTGGACCCATGGACTTGTGCATGGCCAGCTTTTCTAAATAATCCTTAACCTGTTCTTTTACCACTGAGGGCTGCTCACCTCCTCCCCACACTGTGCTGCTCAGGACAGCAGTTTGGGAGCTGACCTTGTCTGGGACGACCAAGGCAAAAAAAGCATCGAGTACTTCAGCTTTTTCCACATCATCTCTCACTTGGTTGCCTCCCTCATTCATGAAGGCTCCCACACTTTCCCTGACCTTCTCCTTTTTGACAGGTTTCAGAGTAACAGCCGTATTAGTCTGTATTTGCAAAAAGAAAAGGAGTACTTGTGGCACCTTAGAGACTAACCAATTTATTTGAGCATGAGCTGTAGCTCACGAAAGCTCATGCTCAAATAAATTGGTTAGTCTCTAAGGTGCCACAAGTACTCCTTTTCTTCTCCTTTTTGCTACCTACAGAAACCATCTTGTTACCCTACACATCCCTTCACAACTCCAGTCGTGTTTTGCCCTTCCTGATTACACCCCTGGATGCTCTAGCAATATTTTTAGACTCCTCCCTACTCATCTGTCCAAGTTTCCATTTCTTGTAAGCTTCCTTTTTGTGTTTAAGCTCACTGAAGATTTCTCTGTTTAGCCAAGTTGGTCACCTGCCATATTTGCTAATCTTTCTGCTCTTCGGGGTGGTTTGTTCCTGCACCCTCAATAAGGCTTCTTTCAAATAAATGTCATCGGACCTGGGGGTTGGAAGGCACTGCAAGGCTCATCTGGTCGAACCCCCTGCTAAGATGCAGGACACCTCTTATCAGCTGTCACAACATAGCTTCCGCCATACTGCTATAATCCTTCACCTTGAAAGGGGCATAATTGCAATTCGCTTGGCAGGATTCAGCAGAAGAAATGATCAGGTAGAAGCCAACCAGAATATTGTACCAGGGAGCAAACAAAAATCCATACTCTTCTTAGAAACCTAAAATCACAATGCAAAAGGCAAACCCCAGAAATCTTACAACCTAGCCCCGCCAAATGCCTGTGTCCCTCATAAAAAGGCTAGAGAAAGGGTGACTTCTGCTTATACAGAGTAGGATGCTCTGCTGGTAATTTCATTGCTCGATAAACCACCTCCACAGTAAATTCATTCTTTGTTTACTCTTGAGTCCCGTTTGTTCTCTGATGTGTCATTGAGAGAGGTGGCTGCTATTCTAGCCAGAGTCTAACTGGGGGGCGACGGAAAACCAACCACCATTATTCGTTTTTTATAATCAGAAAAGCAATTTTATGTCTTTGTGAATATGTTTCATGCCATAAAGTCACTGCACTATCCATATTTCTATTATGACTATTCTCAGTCCACTGTTTTTTTCAGTACCTATGAATGAATTTACTTAAAGGTTACACAGGAGGACACTATGGGGATGTTAGAGGTTTGGGTGAAAGTTAATGTGGCACCTCAAAGAATCAGACAGTAGTTTTTATTGTCTATGTACTGTACCAATACACAAAAATAAATACATTATCATTTAGACTAAGATTATGTCCCAGAGACCACGGAATCTGTGACTTCCACAGACCTCTGTGACACTTTCCACTTCAGCCCAAAGGTGGCAGGGCCGGAGTTCTCAGCTGCCGTGGGTAGCAAGGGGACCTCGCAGCTCCCAGTTGTGGGACCCGGAACTTCTACCGTGGCCAGCAGGGGACCCTCCAAGAATCTACTGGCTTTGCCCCCTTTGATCTCCTGTATGGGAAGCAGGCTAGGGGAGCCTTGGATTTGATTGGAGGCTCTGGGGAGGGCCGTGCTGAGGAAAGAGGGTGGCCTGTAGGAAAGTCCGTCACCTGTTTTAAGGAGAATTTACAGGTAATAAGGAATGGAGAGTGACGGACCCTTGGAAAAAGGCAGGGAACTCAGCACGTTTGGTGTGATGGGTGTACTGGAGAAAGGTTGTTGGACACGGCTGATTTGGCGTTAGTGCTGACCCCAGTGAGGGAAAACAAAAGGCAGGATTATAGGAAGGACCGTTTGAGGGGATTGAAGGGGTGAATGCCGTCACACATGATGTAAGGAAGCCCAGCAGCAGAGGAACGGTGCAAACCATGCATATGAATAGATTAAAACTAATTCTGAAAGGGAGAGGGCAGTCAATTGAATTTGTTGTGCTGGTGAAGAAACCTTGGATTTGGTCAGGGAGAGCAGGGAAGAGAATCCCCTAGAAAGCACTGAGTTGAGGGCGGGTTAAAATCCACGCCGAAAGCAGGAAACGCTGGCCCTTTCAAAGCACCGCAAAGAGGTATTTTCCTCGCAAGGTTGAACTGCCAAGATTACACCCTCCATGCAAAGCTACAGGGGAAAAAAGGTACCAGAGGGATGCCCTGGAGCACAGCGCTGCAGGACTATGATATGGAAATTGTCCATATTAAAGGCAAAGAGAATGTGGTGGCAGATGCAGTGTCCGGGCAGGAGGGTTCCAAGCTGACGCATATGGATTAGCCAGTGGAAGAGTCCACAGAGTCAGAGTAAAGGGTGAGGTGCGAGCCAGGACCCAGAGGAGGCACAGAGTTGCCGGCGTTTTACAGGGATACCCTGGGTCGGACGCGTACAGGTTAAGCTTACAAAGGGTGGCATGGGAGGGCTCTGGCCATCACAATCGTTGAAAAGCATTTGGACAGATTTTGTTTAATTGTCTGATAATTACACAGATAATGATGTATCTGTACTGGAAATAATGTGCTTAAGGTCTGGGAGTTAAGGCAGGTCGTGCAATGGGATGAACTTGCTCCTGTCAGTCAGGAGGGAAGAGACCTGCCTCTGTCGCTCTCAAGCTGGTTTTGTGTGTATTGGGTACTGTCCGCTTCACAAAGGAGTCCTGTCCGTAGATGGAGCCGGTTGAATTTACACCTCTCACTAGGTTGAGTTAACATTACTTTGTTAAAACAGGTAAGACAAGGGTAACTCCACTCCAGTATGGAAACCCAACAGAATGCTGTAAACTACTTCAAAGGCTGAATTCTCCTATCGCTCCAGGGCTTTAAAAAGTCACCTCTGGAGAAGGGCCTGATGCTGCTAGCTCTTCAGGGATGAATTGTGTCTAGGGCAATGTTTAAAGAAGGAGGGAGGAACAAGGAGAACTAGAAGACGGATATTATGATGCATCAGCGTTTTTAATGCGAGTGACATTTGCAATACACAGGTACAGGAAAAATACGAGAGCAGAGAGAACGTATTTTCAGTTTTTTAAGAAAAGCTGCAACCGATCACCCACCTCAATGGTACGTTCTTCACACAAGATGTGCTTTTTTGTTCTTGCAGCTGCAGAGGTGGACAAACAAGTCCTCTTTGCAACCAATTTCAGTGACTTTTATTCCCTCAGTCGGTGGGAAGTGAGACAATGCAATACAGAAGGAGAGGACTGCTCAACTTCTCAATTAAATGTCTGCCTCAGAGAAGGTCCAAGTGAGAGGCTAAAGATACGTACTGATGGAAAGGATAGAACAGACGGGGTCTAATTCTCCTTCACAGCAAGGTCTCTTTTTCCCTTGTTCAAGGGACTTAAAATGATAATAAATATAACTGATGCCTCTCTTAAGGCCCCTATTTTCCTTAAACTGCAGAATTAGTGTAAACAGCCTGTGTGTTATTCAGAATGAGTCCACAGGTGAAAGCGAGAATCAGCACTTGTCTGGCAAAGCCTTGGCAGAAAGAGTCATAAAGCGTAACATTAGAAATGCAGCAGGGACATCAGACCATGGTGCTGAGCACACACAGCTCCCACTGAGCTCAATTGGAGCCAAGTTTGCACAGCACTTCTGAAAGCCATGCCCAAAAGGTCAGGGGTGAATCTCTTTCTTGCTGTTCAGTTCCTGGTTCTTCCTTCATCCACGGATCTTCCTGCTGGATTTAGCATGGCCTACAGCTTCCACTGAGGTACCTATGGCGAGATATCCCGGAACCACATATTCCCCCGGGACCATAACCGCCCAGGGAACCGCCGAATCCCCCATAACCACCGTATCCCCCTAAATCAGACAATCCTCCATAATGGCCTCCAGAGCCGTACAATCCCCCCAAACCGAATGAGCCCCCGAAACCGGCTCCGACCACAGGTGCTCCTATGGCTCCCACTCCAGTGTGCTGAGGGAAAGTGCTGAGAATTGGTCCCAGGAGGGTCACGACAACCGGTGAGGGTCTGATCAGCACTTCGGAGTCAGGGCACTGCCGAACGCACGGCACGTTGTAGCTGCCACTGACTGGACTAGGCCGGGCCACCCCGCATTCTGGATTGCACAGGCTGGAGAAACTCATCTTTCTGGGATGGAGGAAAACCTGAAAGACACACCAGGGACTCGAGTAAAGAGAAGTTACAAGGGCTGGTGGAAGAAAGGCTTTGAGGCTCTTGTGGCCCATGAGAGAAAGGAAGAGTGGACTAAGTCCTTGTCTTCATGGCCATGTATTTCTTCCTAGATCCTCTTTCTACACCTCTTCTCCACTCTCATGAAACTTCCCTCCCAATTGGCCCCTTCAACCCCTCTCAATGGCTTTGTCTGAAAAACACTGACTAGAAGAAGGCTCACGATTTCTATGCTGGGCCCCTGGGATTCTGTGTCCATTTTAGACATTACTCAAAGAGAACAGGGCTGGGATCACGGTAATCGCTTCCTGTCGTTTGAGGATTTAACTTCTGCATGCAAACCACTGAATTCTGGTACCACAGTAAAAAGAAAAGGAGTACTTGTGCTTCCTTAGAGACTGACAAATTGATTTGAGCAGAAGCTTTCGTAAGCTACAGCTCACTTCATCGGATGTAGCTCACGAAAGCTTATGGTCAAATCAATTGGTTAGTCTCTAAGGTGCCACAAGTCCTCCGTTTCTTTTTGCGAATACAGACTAACACGGCTGCTACTCTGAAACCTGGTATCACAGTGTAGATCTCTGATTTCCCAAAGCTTGTGAGTCAACAATACTTGCTGATGATTAAAGAGAAAACTTTAGTTTTCTCCAAACAAATCACGAAGGACAAGCTCCTCAGCTGGGCTTTAGGTCCACTGACTTTCATGGAGCGACACTAAATTACATCATCTGAAGAGGAGCACTTTCAATAGGAATTTCTCCTGAGAAGAACTCAAGAATTGCTACGCTGGATCTCACCACTTGTCAGCTTAATCCATTCTCTTGTCTCCAAGAGAGAGGAGTAACAGCTGCTTGAGAAGAAAGTAAAAGACCACGGAATTGGTCCTTTCCATACTAACCTGGGAAAGTTTCTTCCAAATCCACCAAAGTGAAAAATGGCTAAATTACTTTCTAAAGTTACATCTCTAGTGTTCAAATCGATTGAGTGGAATTGGATTTACCCAGTTCACCGAGGAGATGAAGTCCACAGAAGATTTTAGAAAATCCCTGAGTGGTGAGCGCTTTTATACGGTTCCTAGGACTGCCTGGAGGATCTGAGATGCTATTTGTAGAGGCGGTTCTAATTAGTTACCAAGCAAACTTGATTGCCTTGTAAAATCCTCCTTGGATGCAGCTGTTTTCCTCTGGGATTGTGATTATTCGGTTATTCTGAACCTGAGAGGGCGTGACATGCAGATTGCACTCTTCATCTTTCTTTCATCTTCAAATGGTACGGGTCAACTGTGTTCCTCGTGCCATTCGATTGACTTCAATGTTGCAACAACGAGAATGAATGTCAAGGTGACTCTGAGCGGCATCTGTATCCCAAGTGGAGATTTCAGAGGGGTAGCTGTGTTAGTCTGCATCAGCAAAACAACGAGGAGTCCTTGTGGCACCTTAGAGACTAATTTGTCTCTAAGGTATCGTCTCTAAGTTGCCACAAGTAGCACAAGTGGGTGTCAAGAAAGGAATCCAGTTTGTTCCTTTCAATCCATGCTGGTCGTGTTTAGGGACATCGGGCAGTTCATTCTCACCCTCTCAGAAAGGAGGGAGCCATTTTGTGCATTCTCACCACCTGCCTTCCCAATGGTTCAGACCCAATTCCCTTCGAAATTCATGGGAAACTTTCCATTGCCTCCAGCATGTTTCTTGTCAGGACCTTACGTCTGAAATTCACCCTTTGGCTGGGGGATTGTACGATGCCAATGAACAACTGTAGTCAAATATTAAACTTTCAAACATGGGCTTTTGTGAAGACGGACCTCTTTCCATCCTCTTTGGAACCCCCCTTCAGGTAGTTGAAGGCTGCTATCAAATCCCCCCTTACTCTTCTGCAGACTAAACAATCCCAGAACCCTCAGCCTCACCTTATTAATCATGTGTCCCAGCCCCCTGATCATATTTGTTGCTCTTCGCTGGACTTTCTCCAATTTTTCCACGTAATTTCTCTGGGGGGGTGGGGCAAAACTGGACACAATACTGCAGATGTGGCCTCACCAGTGCGGAAGACAGGGGAATGATCACTTCCCTCAATCTGCTGGCAATGCTCCTACTAATGCAGCCCAATAGGCCCTTAGCCTTCTTGGCAACAAGGGCACACTGTTGACTCATATCCAGCTTCTTATCCACTGTAATCCCCAGGTCTTTTTCTGAAGAACTGTGGCTTAGCCAGTCGGTCTCCAGCCTCTTGTGGAGCATGGGATTCTTCTGTCCTAAGTGCAGAAGTCAGCACTTGTCCTTCTTGAACCTCATCACATGTTTTTGTCCCAATCCTCCAATTTGTCTTGGTCACTCTCGACCCTATCCCTACCCTCCAGGGTATCTACCTCTCCCAAAGTTTAGTGTCATTTGTAAACCTGCTGAGGGTGCAATCCATCCCATCATCCAGACCGTTAATGAAGATGTTGAACAAAACCGGTCCCAAGACTGACCCCTGAGGCACTCTGCTTGATACTGGCTGCCAGCTAGACATCCAGACATTCATCAATACCACTTGCGCCCAACTATCCAGCCAGCTTTCTATCCACCTTATAGTCCATTCATCCAATCCACGACTGGTCTGTAGTTCCCTCGGTTCGCCTTCTTCCCCTTTTTAAAGATTGGCATTATATTTGCCTTTTTCCAGTCATCCAGGACCACCCCCGATCGCTGTGACTTTTCAAAGATAATGGCCAATGGCTCTGCAATCAGAGCAAAACAAATGTTTGCTATTACATTCTAACTGGGTACAGATAGGTGAAATCAATGCATGCACCATCCCATTAGTTGTCAGGACATTTCAACACCAAATAGATTCTTATCCATTCAACCATCAGTTTCCTTTATTCTTGCAAAGAAGTGAATTGGCCTGGCTTCCAGCTTAGAGTTTGTCAGTTCTCAGCTGGCACTTGGCTTACCAGAGTTGGCACTTGGCTTACCAGCGTCACAGCAGAACTGAAAGCTAAGCTTGAGTTTACCGGAGTCTCAGGTAAAGTCTCTGATCACTAAAAATAGACAGTCTGCCGAGTCAAACGCAACATCTTCCCTCCACTTTCCTGCAGGAATCTTCAGTTGGAATCTGTGCAGACTCTTCCTCCTCCTCTGCTGAAATCACGCTTAGCCAGTCAAAGAATTGGTTAACCAATCACCCCGTGAAGTATATTGATTTTCAAAACCCGACTCTCTTACTGAGATGAGCAATACGTAAATGACTCTTCCCCATGATCACGTTACCAGAAAAGTTGGTGACTCACACTCACACTAAGCTTACTTTTACCAGCTTAGGTTAAAACTTCCCCAAGGTACAAATTAATTTTATCCTTTGTCCTTGGAATATCCACTGCCACCACCAAACTCTAACTGGATTTACTGGGAAACGCAGTTTGGATACATCTTCCCCCCCTTCCCCAAATCCTCCCAAGCCTTGCACCCCACTTCCTGGGCAAGGTTTGGTAAAAATCCTCACCAATTTGCATAGGTGACCACAGACCCAAACCCTTGGATCTGAGAACAATGAAAAAGCATTCTGTTTTCTTACAAGAAGACTTTTAATAGAAGTAAAGGAATCACCTCTGTAAAATCAGAATGGTAGATACCTTACAGGGTAATTAGATTCAAAACATAGAGAATCCCTCTAGGCAAAACCTTAAGTTACAAAAAAGACACACAGACAGAAATAGTCATTCTATTCAGCACAGTACTTTTCTCAGCCATTTAAAGAAATAATAATCTAATGCATACCTAGCTAGATTACGTACTAAAAGTTCTAAGACTCCATTCCTGGTCTATCCGCGGCAAAAGAAGCGTACCGACAGACACAGACCCTTTGTTTCTCTCTCTCCTCCCAGCTTTTGAAAGTATCTTGTCTCCTCATTGGTCATTTTGGTCAGGTGCCAGCGAGGTTACCTTTAGCTTCTTAACCCTTTACAGGTGAGAGGATTTTTCCTCTGGCCAGGAGGGATTTTGAAGGGGTTTACCCTTCCCTTTATATTTCCACATCTCTACCCTAGAGTTCAGAGTGGGGGAGGAACCTTGACATGGAGCAGACTCAAAACTACCACACCCAATTCCAGAAGCTTCTGGATGGGGAGTGCTAAATCTGCCTAGCAACAATGATATTCGGAAAAAAGGAACTCTCAGGTTAAATAAGCTCTGGAATACATTTTCCAGTGGCTCCGGCTTTATTTGCCATTTTTACAGATTAGTTTTTCTCACAGAAATCTTGACAGACTGTGGAGCAAATTCCATGTCTGTAGTCTTTCAAAAGCCACGGGAATGATTTGGAGCAAAGCATATAAATGCTGCTCCCTATAACCCAGAAACAAATGGG
This sequence comes from Eretmochelys imbricata, assembly GCF_965152235.1. Taxonomy (NCBI): domain Eukaryota; kingdom Metazoa; phylum Chordata; order Testudines; family Cheloniidae; genus Eretmochelys; species Eretmochelys imbricata. The sequence goes on from NC_135572.1 coordinate 357,785,696, forward strand.
TTTGCGGAAAGATTTAATGGAACTTTTAAAAGCTATGATAAGAACATATGTCCTCTGGCATGAGACTGATTGGGACATTTTTCTTCATTATTTGCTCAGTGCGGACAGAAGTATTCCCCAAGAATCTACTGGCTTTTGCTCCCTTTGATCTCCCGTATGGGAAGCAGGCTAGGGGAGCCTTGGATTTGATTGGAGGCTCTGGGGAGGGCCATGCTGAGGAAATTGGGCGGTCTGTAGGAGAGTTCTGGCTGCAGAACACTGCAAGGACTCTGGGTGAGTGTGAGTTACATACGTCCAGGTTTTACAATGTGAGTACTTCTTTTATCTGATATGTAACCATTGGTTTCCAGTATTCCTAATTGCTCCTATTTGACTCTCTTTGTTAAATTAACTCTGCTTGTTTTCACTGTAAACATGCCTAAGGGCTGTGTGTGAAGCGGTGCCCTGATGTCAGGTGGAGCTGGTAAGGTGGGCTGGGCTGTTCCTTCTTGAGCAGTGAAATATGCGAGTGTCCAGTGGAGCAGGGTTGCATGCTCCAGGGACGTCCTCCGAAGCCTCGGGGGTTGAGGTGGGCCTACTGCTATCCTCCACAGCCTTGAGACTCCTCCCAGCTAGGTATCATCTGCAAACTTTATAAGTGTACTCTCCGTGCTATGATCTAAATCATTGATGAAGATATTGAACAGAATGGGACCCAGAACTGATCCCCGTGGGATGCAACTTGATGTGCCCTTCCAGTTGGAGTGTGGACCCCTGCTAAATACTCTCTGGGAATGGTCTTCAACCAGTTATGGACCCACTTTATCCTAGCCCCATCTAAGATGTATTTTCCTAGTTTGTTTATGAGAAGGTTAGGCAAGAGGGTAACAAAAGCCTTACGAAAAATTAAAATAGACCACTTCTACTGCTTGCCCACTATCCCCAAGGCTTTTCAATCCTTAAAAGAAATCGATTAGGTTGTTTTCACAGATCTTGTTTTTCATATATCCATGCTGTTACTTATCAGCTTCTTATCTTCTAGGTGTCTGGAAATTGATTCCTTAATTATTTCCTCCATTGTCTTTCATGACTCCTGTAGATGACTTTGGTGTAGTTTCGTTTTTCTATCAGGGCAGAACTGAGGTGGGCAAAAGTGAGGCAGTCAGCTGTGTTTGCAAAATCCTTGTGAAATCAACTTTTGGTCCTGTCATTTCACCAAGGAGTGGGGGTTTCTGTTGGCCAGTAGATGAACACAAGCGGGCAGAGAGTCAGAAGAAGATGACTTGAACTGAGTTTTCTTGGTGCAATGAAATCCAAAATTTCAATGTGAAGCTGAACGATTTTTGCCCCATTGCCCTAAATCTTGTCAGCTCATCTCCAGCATTGCAAAGTGAGTGTAAAGTTGGTGAAGTCAAGGAGGAGAGCTGGTTGAATTTACACCTCTCACGAGGTTGCATTAACATAACTCTGTTAAAAAAGGTAAGGCAAGGGGGAACTCCACCCCAGTACAGAAACCCAACAGAATGCTGTAAACTACTTCAAAGGCTGAATTCTCCTTTCGCTCCAGGGCTTCAAAAAGTCACCTCTTGAGAAGGGTCTGATGCTGCTGGCTCTTCAGGGATGAATTGTGTCCTGGGCAATGTTGAAAGAAGGAGGGAGGAACAAGGAGAACCAGAAGACGGATATTATGATGCATCAGCATTTTTAATGCGAGTGACATTTGCAATATACAGGTACAGGAAAAATACGAGAGCAGAAAGAACGTATTTTCAGTTTTTCAAGAAAGGCTGTGACCGATCACCCACCTCAATGGGACGTTCTTCACACAAGATGTGCCTTTTTGTTGTTGCAGCTGCAGAGGTGGACAAACATGTCCCCTTCGCAACCATTTTCAGTGACTTTTATTCCCTCTGTCGGTGGGAAGTGAGACTATGCAATACAGAAGTAGAGGACTGCTCAACTTCTCAATAAAGGTCTGCCGCAGAGAAGGTCAAAGCGACAATCTAAGGATACTTATTGATGGAAGGGATAGAACAGACGGGGTCTAATAGTGCTTCACAGCAAGGTCACTTTTTCCCATGCTCAAGGGACTTCAAATGATAATAAATGTAACTGATGCCTGTCTTAAGGCCCCTATTTTAAACTGCGGAATTCGTATAAACTAGTTTAAACTGCGGAATTAGTATAAACAGCCTGTGTGTTATTCAGAATGAGTCCACAGGTGAAAGCGAGAATCAGCACTTGGCTGGCAAAGCCTTGGCAGAAAGAGTCATAAAGCGTAACATTAGAAATGCAGCATGGCTATCAGACCAAGGTGCTGAGCACACAAAGCTCCCACTGAGCTCAACTGGAGCCAAGTTTGCACAGCACTTCCGAAAGCCATGCCCAAAAGGTCAGGGGTGAATCTGTTTCTTGCTGTTCAATTCCTGGTTCTTCCTTCATCCACGGATCTTCCTGCTGGGTTTAACATGGCCTACAGCTTCCACTGAGGTACCTATGGCGAGATATCCCGGAACCACATATTCTAATAACATAACACTAATCGCCTTTTATCATGAGATTACTGGTTCTGTGGATGAAGGGAAAGCAGTGGATGTATTGTTTCTTGACTTTAGCAAAGCTTTTGATACGGTCTCCCACAGTATTCTTGTCAGCAAGTTAAGGAAGTATGGGCTGGATGAATGCACTATAGGGTGGGTAGAAAGCTGGCTAGATTGTCGGGCTCAACGGGTAGTGATCAATCGCTCCATGTCTAGTTGGCAGCCGGTGTCAAGTGGAGTGCCCCAGGGGTCGGTCCTGGGGCCGGTTTTGTTCAATATCTTCATAAATGATCTGGAGGATGGTGTGGATTGCACTCTCAGCAAATTTGCGGACGATACTAAACTGGGAGGAGTGGTAGATACGCTGGAGGAGAGGGATAGGATACAGAAGGACCTAGACAAATTGGAGGATTGGGCCAAAAGAAATCTGATGAGGTTAAATAAGGATAAGTGCAGGGTCCTGCACTTAGGACGGAAGAATCCAATGCACCGCTACAGACTAGGGACCGAATGGCTAGGCAGCAGTTCTGCGGAAAAGGACCTAGGGGTGACAGTGGACGAGAAGCTGGATATGAGTCAGCAGTGTGCCCTTGTTGCCAAGAAGGCCAATGGCATTTTGGGATGTATACGTAGGGGCATAGCGAGCAGATCGAGGGACGTGATCGTCCCCCTCTATTCGACATTGGTGACGCCTCATCTGGAGTACTGTGTCCAGTTTTGGGCCCCACACTACAAGAAGGATGTGGATAAATTGGAGAGAGTCCAGCGAAGGGCAAGAAAAATGATTAGGGGTCTAGAACACATGACTTATGAGGAGAGGCTGAGGGAGCTGGGATTGTTTAGCCTGCAGAAGAGAAGAATGAGGGGGGATTTGATAGCTGCTTTCAACTACCTGAAAGGGGGTTCCAAAGAGGATGGCTCTAGACTGTTCTCAATGGTAGCAGATGACAGAACGAGGAGTAATGGCCTCAAGTTGCAGTGGGGGAGGTTTAGATTGGATATTAGGAAAAACTTTTTCACTAAGAGGGTGGTGAAACACTGGAATGCGTTGCCTAGGGAGGTGGTGGAATCTCCTTCCTTGGAAGTTTTTAAGGTCAGGCTTGACAAAGCCCTGGCTGGGATGATTTAACTGGGAATTGGTCCTGCTTCGAGCAGGGGGTTGGACTAGATGACCTTCAGGGGTCCCTTCCAACCCTGATATTCTATGATTCTATGATTCTATGATTCCCCCGGAACCATAACCGCCCAGGGAACCGCCGAATCCCCCATAACCACCGTATCCCCCTAAACCAGACAATCCTCCGTACTGGCCTCCAGAGCCATACGATCCCCCCAAACCGAATGAGCCCCCGAAACCGGCTCCGACCACAGGTGCTCCTACGGCTCCCACTCCAGTGTGCTGAGGGAAAGTGCTGAGAATTGGTCCCGGGAGGGTCACGACAACCGGTGAGGGTCTGATCAGCACTTCGGAGTCAGGGCACTGCCGAACGCACGGCACGTTGTAGCTGCCACTGACTGGATTGGGCCGGGCCACCCCACATTCTGGATTGCACAGGCCGGAGAAAGTCATCTTTCAGGGATGGAGGTAAACCTGAAACACACACCAGGGACTAGAATAAAGAGAAGGTACAAGGGCTGGTGGAAGAAAGACTTCAAAACTCTTGTGGCCCAAGGCAGAAAGGAAGAGTGGATTAAGTCCCTGTCCTTATGGCCATGTATTTCTTCCTATATCCTCTTTCTACACCTCTTGTCCACTCTCATGAAACTTGCCTCCCAACTGGCCCCTTCAACCCTGGGATTGTGTGTCCATTTTAGACATTACTCAGAGAGAACAGGGCTGGGATCACGGTAATAACTTCCTGTCGTTTGAGGATTTAACCTCTGCATGCAAACCACTGGATTCTGGTACCACAGTAAAAAGAAAAGGAGTACTTGTGGTACCTTAGAGACTGATAAATTGATTTGAGCATAAGCTTTCGTAAGCTACAGCTCACTTCATCGGATGTAGCTCACGAAAGCTTATGCTCAAATCAATTGGTTAGTCTCTAAGGTGCCACAATACTTCCTGATGTATAAAGAGAAAACTTTAGTTTTCTCCAAACAAATCGCAAAGGACAAGCTCCTCAGCTGGGGTCCAGGTCCACTGACTTTCACTGAGCAACACTAAATTACATCATCTGAGGAGAAGCACCTTCTATGGGAATTTCTCCTGAGAAGAACACAAGACTTGCTACACTGGATCTCACCACTTGTCAGCTTAATCCATTCTCCTGTCTCCTAGAGAGAGGAGTAACAGCTGCTTGAGAAGAAAGTAAAAGACCACTGAATTGGTCCTTTCAATACTAACCTGGGAAAGTTTCTTCCAAATCCACCAAAGTGAAAAATGGCTAAATGACTTTCTAAAGTTACATCTCTACAGTTCAAATCGATTGAGTTGAATTGGACTTACCCAGTTCACCGAGGAGAAGAAGTCCACAGAAGATTTTAGAAAATCCCTGAGTGGTGAGCACTTTTATATGGTTCCTAGGACTGCCTGGAGAATCTGAGATGCTATTTGTAGAGGCAGTTCTAATTAGTTACCAAACAAACTTTATTGCCTTGTAAAATCCTCCTTTGGATGCAGCTGTTTTCCTCTGGGATTGTGATTATTAGGTTATTCTGAGCCTGAGAGGGCGTGACATGCAGATTGCACTCTTCATCTTCAAATGGTACGGGTCAACTGTGTTCCTCGTGCCATTCGATTGACTTCAATGGTGCAACAACGAGAATAAATGTCAAGGTGACTCTGAGCGGCATCTGTATCCCAAGTGGAGATTTCAGAGTGGTTAGTCTGCATCAGGAAAACAACGAGGAGTCCTTGTGGCACCTTAGAGACTAATTTGTCTCTAAGGTGTCATCTCTAAGTTGCCACAAGTAGCACAAGTGGGTGTCAAGAAAGGAATCCACTTTGTTCCTTTCAATCCATGCTGGTCGTGGTTAGGGACATCGGGCTGTTCATTCTCACCCTGTCAGAAAGGAGGGAGCCGTTTTCTGCATTCTCACCACCTGCATTCCCAATGGGTCAGACCCAATTCCCTTCGAAATTCATGGGAAACTTTCCATTGCCTCCAGCGTGTTTCTTGTCAGGACCTTAGATCTGAAATTCACCCTTTGGCTGTGGGATTCTATGATGCCAATGAACAACTGTAGTCAAATATTAAACTTTCAAACATGGGCCTTTGTGAAGACGGACCTCTTTCCATCCTCTTTGGAACCCCCCTTCAGGTAGTTGAAGGCAGCTATCAAATCCCCCCTTAGCCAGTCGGACCACGGCCTCTGGCGGTGGATGGGATTCTTCTGTCCTAAGTGCAGGACTCTGCACTTGTCCTTGTTGAACCTCATCAGAATTCTTTTGACTCAATCCTCCAATTTGTCTCGGTCACTCTGGACCCTATCCCTACCTCCAGTGTCATAGGCGAACTTGCTGAGGGTGCAATCCATCCTATCTTCCAGATCATTAATAACATGTCGAAGAAAATGGGACCCCGGACTTAACCCTGAGGCACTCCACTTCAACCAGCTGCCAATTAGACATCGAGCCATTGATCACTGCCTGTTGAGCCCCACAATCTAGGCAGCTTTCTATCCACCTTATCATCCATTCATCCAATCCATACTTTCTTAACTTGCTGGCAAGAATACTGTGGGAGACCATATGAAAAGCTTTGCTAAAGTCAAGCTATATCACATTCACTGCTTTCCCCATATCCACAGAGCCAGTTATCTTATCACATAAGGCAACCAGGTTAGTCAGGCACGACTTGCCCGTGGTGAATCCGTGTTTACTGTTCCTGATCACCTTCCTCTCCTCCAAGTACTTTAAAATGGTTTCCTTGAGAACCTGCTCTATGATTTTTCCAGGGACGGAGGTGAGGCTGACCAGTGTGTAGTTCCCCAGATCCTCCTTCTTCCCTTTTTTAAAGATGGGCACTACATTAGCTTTTTTCCAGTCGTCCGGGACCTTCCCCAATCGCCATGAGTTTTCAAAGATAATGGCCAACGGCTCTGCAATCACATATGCCAACTCCTGTAGCACTCGTGGATGCAGCGCATAAGCTCCCCTTCAGCTTCTGCTTGTCCAGCTTTTCTAAATAGTCCTGAACCACTTCTTTCTCCACAGAGGGCTGGTCTCCTCCTCCCCATGCTGTGCTGCCCAGTGCAGTAGTCTGGGAGCTGACCTTGTTCGTGAAGACAGAGGCAAAAAAAGCACTGAGTACATTAGCTTTTTCCACATCCTCTCGCACTAGGTTGCCTCCCTCATTCAGTAAGGGGCCCACGCTTTCCTTGACTTTCTTCTTGTTGCTAACATACCTGAAGAAACCCTTCTTGTTACTCTTAACATCTCTTGCTAGCTGCAACTTCCGGTGTGATTTGGCTTTCCTGATTTCACTCCTGCATGCCTGAGCAATATTCTTATACTCTTCCCTGGTCATTTGTCCAATCTTCCACTTCTTAATAGCTGCTTTTTTGTGTTTAAGATCAGCAAGGATTTCACTGTGAAGCCAAGCTGGTCGCCTGCCATATTTACTCTTCTTTCTACACATCAGGATGCTTTGTCCCTGTAACCTCACTAAGGAGTCTTGAAAATACAGCCAGCTCTCCTGGACTCCTTTCCCCCTCATGTTATTCTCCCAGGGGATCCTGCCCATCAGTTCCCTGAGGGAGTCAAAGTCTGTTTTTCTGAAGTTCAGGGTCCGTATTCTGCTGCTCTCCTTTCTTCCTTGTTTCAGGATCCTGAACTCGACCATCTCATGGTCACTGCCTCCCGGGTTCCCATCCACTTTTGCTTCCCCCACTAATTCTTCCCGGTTTGTGAGCAGCACGTTGAGAAGAGCTCGGCCCCTACTTGGTTCCTACAACCCTTGCACCAGCACTCTTCCTGATGGCTGCTCCGACAAAACTGTCTCTCTGTCCCTTCCTCCTCCAGCTCTTCAGCGAGAGCCCGCCCCAGGAACCAACTGATCACCTGCAGAGTCCCAGGCTCCCCATTCCGCAGCCAGGGGCCAGCAGGGCAGATGACCAGGAGAACATCCACGAAGCAAATGTCAGAACCACCTCCACGGACAAGAGCTGCCTCCGGTGCCGTGCACACTGGCCCACATGGATCCAGAGGCACTGCCCAGAGCCCCTGAGGAGGCTGCCTGGTGCGTGGTGCAGATCAGTGCTGGAGGCTCAGTGCAAACACCAGGGTGGTACATCTCACTGCCCTTGGCAACAGCTACTCAGGAGTCTTCGTGTGTTCCTGATGATAATGTAGTATTCTGGCTTATATATATGCCTGAGATAGAATTTGAATTTTGAATTTTTCATATTTTTATATTCTTACCAATAAGTGTCAACAAAGAAGAAAGACACTGTGTTCACAAATAGATGGAGGCGGGTGGACGGGGGGAAGAGATACAGCTGAAGTGTAGCTGGGTATGGTGGGAGTGTATTATACTAGTGTACACTTGAAGGACAGTCCTGCTTCAAACTCCTCTCCTGAGAGAAGGTCAAGCAGCCAGTCTGGAGGGGAATGGGCATAGGAAACACTAAAAGGCCAAAGAAATGCCTGTCCGTGACCAAAGCACAACCTCACTCCTTACCCCTCCCCTGGGATTCAAAAAATGGGCTAGCAAATCCCCCAGACCCAACACTTACCGTAAATTGTAAGAGGTGGGACCAAGGGCATGCACTACAGGTATAATGATGCCTATAAGGGACTGGGACACTTTGAGAAAAGGCTCTTCTCCCACCCAGAGCTGTGGATATGCTTCCTTGAATTAATCCCAATCAACATCATATTGCCTGCACTTCAGACTTCTGGTCTTCTGCTCTCCGTCTGCGTGATAGGAACCAGGGAAAGGGTGAAGGGAAACTCCTTATCAAGCAACAAGAGCTGGACACTGCAGGGAGGGACTGCTGCTTTCCCCGCCCCCAATCCCTGCCCATGCTTTGGAGGTTGTCAGGGCTGCAAAAAACTCCCTTGGTGGCCGCATTTGAGAAATGATGGATGAGATGAACTTTACAAATGCATGTAAAGTTCCAGTCAACTGTTCATGATTCCTCACTTCCGAATTTGGGGCTGTTTGGTTTTTCATTCAAAAAAGCTTTGCATTTCCCTTTCATTAACAAACATTGCTTTGTTAAGGATGCTGAACTAGTGTACATCAGTCCAGTTCCATAGACTTCAATGATGTTCTGTGCCCTACAACTGAGGGAAGTCATTAAATGCTGTTTAGGTTAGAAGAAATCCTAGTTAGGGTAAATTTTGCCCTTTAAAATCATTCTAATTCTGGCCAAAAATCTTTGTCGGGGAAGGGGCTTGCAGAATGCCCTAGGTTGATCAGACTTGCAATTAATCCCACAGCAATCTGGCCATGAAAGAAGTTCTCTTTAACTCTGTCTGTCTTGTGCTTTTTCCTTTTCTTTATTAGCTGAAGTCTCTCACAAGACCCAGTTCTCTTGACTGCTCATTGGATGGAGCTGCAATGGCGGATGGTTCCCATTGATTACACTGTATATTAGATAGCAGCAGCTGTGGGTGGAGGTGCAGAAAGGTTTTCTCTAACCCAGATTGGCTAAAGTGCCTTCCTTCAATCTCAAGTTGATGGAACTGTCCTCCTTTACACTGGTTCAGCATCTACCCGTCAACTTGAAAATATATAGAAAAGGGAAATGCAAAGGTTCATTGAATGAAAATCAAAGAGCCGCAATTTCAGAGGTGAGGACTCAAACACTGAGCACTTGAGTGACATCTGAGACTCGACATGCATTTTTAAAGTGAAGCCAATCTTCAATATTAGAACATCTAATCCTAGTAAAAAGTTACTACGATTCTAATAATACACCTCTTTGGCCATATAAAACATGAGGTGTGTTTCGTGAAGTGCTTTGAAATGCTTAGATCAGAGGAAGCTTCAAACAATCCACCCTGCATGTTACAATTCTACCTGTTTGCCATGGGGGGAAACGGAGGCACATTCAGGTGACGGTCAGACAGGGTGTGATTGGCAGAGTCAGAAATGAACCCCAATAGCTGGGACTACTCATGCCAAACACTAACCTGTATCTCTTGAACTCTACTGGATACTTACCATTCATGGTTTCCAAAGACATCACAAACCTGAGAGTAACTCTTGGAGAGGCTCATTCCGGATATTTTTTATTTTGTTTTGATGTTTTTGGGGGGAAGTTTGGGGATAAAGATCTTCTCATCTCAGTGTGAACAACGATCAGCCATCTAGAGTCTTGCCATGCACTTTAACTCCCTTTCTTTGAAGGTGTTGGCTCCATGGTGGGTATTTCCACATGAGCAGAATTAAATTCTCTTGTACCAAAATTTTAACCATTTCAATTCAACGTAGAGATTTGTATTACTACTCCGCACATGAAGAAGCTTGAAATATACATACTTGTAATTCCTTTGGACCATCATTATCCTCATGTATAAAGAAGGCAATGTTAGAGAAATCAGCTACCCTGTGCCTTGTTTCACAAACCTGAAGGAATTCATTGCCATTGGGTTACTCCGACCCGTTAGAGAGATGTGATTCCACTCAGTGCACCTGGTGACTTCAGCCCAACGGGTGCTATGACTTAAAGCAAGTTTTTGATGCTTGAATTGTATATTGAGATTTCCAATGGTACCACAGTCATGGAAAAGAGAGAAATTGACAGACTTGTAATTCCTGAGGAGAATTAAACAAAATCTGTCCAAATGCTTTTCAACGATTGTGATGACCAGCGGGCTCTGGGCTCTGGGCAGAGCCCTCCCATGCCACCCTTTGTAAACTTAACCTGTACGCGTCCGACCCAGGGTATCCCTGTAAAACGCCAGCAACTCTGTGCCTCCTCTGGGTCCTGGCTCGCACCTCACCCTTTACTCTGACTCTGTGGACTCTTCCAGCCAGCTCTTTGTTATTGATGCTTAGATCCAAGGATGCAAACATTTTGTAACACGACATGTTACTAGCCATGTCTGGTAACACAGTGTAACAGGGAACTTTACAATTCAGCCTGTGGTCAGAGCTGGAACTGGGCATTTTAGCGCTCTGGCTAAACAAGCATATTTGTGCCTCTTATGGGTTATTTTTTTCCCAGATGATTTGCGTTAGGATAATCTAGACGAACGATAATTAAAGTTAAGATTTTTCAAGGTTAACTTTCGTAAAACTCAGGGAGAGGTCATGAGCAATCAACAAAGGTCGGTCTTCACAGACAAGGTGAGCTCCCACACTGCTGTCCTGGGGAACACAGTATGAGGGTGAGCAGCCCTCAGTGGTGGAAGAAGAGGTTAAGGACTATTTAGAAAAGTTGGCCATGCACAAGTCCATGGGTCCAGATCGAATGCATCCATGGGTGCTGAGGGAGTTGGCTGATGTCATTGCAGAGCCACTGGCCATTATCTTTCAAAACTTGTGGCGACCGGGGGAGGTCCTGGAAGATTGGAAAAAGGGAAGAAGGAGAACCCGGTGAACTACAGACTGGTCAGCCTCACCTCAGTCCCTGGAAAAATCATGGAGCAGGTCCCCAAGGAAACCATTTTAAAGTACTTGGAGGAGATGAAGGTGATCAGGAATAGTAAGCATGGATTCACCAGGGGGAAGTCGTGCCTGACTAACCTGGTTGCCTTATGTGATGAGATAACTGGCTCTGTGGATATGGGGAAAGCAGTGAATGTGATATAGCTTGACTTTAGCAAAGCTTTTCATATGGTCTCCCACAGTATTCTTACCAGCAAGATAAAAGAGTATGGATTGGATGAATGGACTATAAGGTGGATAGAAAGCTGGCTAGATTGTGGGGCTCAACAGGTAGTGATCAACGGCTCGATGTCTAACTGGCAGCTGATTCAAGCGGACTGCCTGAGGGGTTGGTCCTGGGTCCCCTTTTCTTCGACATGTTATTAATGATCTGGATGATAGAATGGATTGCACCCTCAGCAAGTTTGCATATGACACTGGAGGTAGGGATAGGGTCCAGAGTGACCGAGACAAATTGGAGGATTAAGTCAAAAGAATTCTGATGAGGTTCAACAAGGACAAGTGCAGAGTCCTGCACTTAGGACGGAAGACTCCCTTCCACCGCCAGAGGCTGTGGTCCGACTGGCTAAGCACCAGTTATGTAGAAAAGGACCTGGGGATTACAGTGGATGAGAAACTGGATATGAGTCAGCAGTGTGCCCTTGTTGCCAAGAAGGCTAAGGGCCTATTGTGTGGCATTAGTGGGACCATTGGCAGCAGATTGAGGGAAGTGATTATTCCCCCTATTCAGCACTGGTGAGGCCACATCTGGAGAACTGCGTCCAGTTTTGGGCCCCCCCCCTACAGAAGGGATGTGGACACATTGGACATGGTCCAGCGGAGCGCAGCAAAAATGGGGATGGAGCTGGGGCACAGGACTCTTGAGGAGAGGCTGAGTGAGGGGGGATAATTTATTTAGTGTTGGTCCTGCTTTGAGCAGGGGGTTGGACTAGATGACCTCCTGAGCTCTCTTCCAACCCTAATCTTCTATAATTCGAAGACTCTATGATTCTGGAGAGGCCAGGCCCCTCACACCAAAGTGTGCAGACAGAAGAAGGTACCTGGCTGGGGTGACTGTGAAATGGGATCGTGCTGTGCTTCAGTGTGTGTCAATGCCCTGGTCATGGGGGCGAGATGGACACAGAGAAGCGTGTGAGGAACAGACTGGCTGGGTCACAGCCCTGAATGCGACAAGCACAGGTCACAATGGACATGCATCTTTGCCAGTGGATACCCCACCAGCAGCCCCAATGCAGCTCTGCACCCACTGGTCTCTTCATCTGGACAGTCAATGGCCTGTATTTTAGCTGACTTGGCACAAGTGAAAATTGTCCCGAGCCCAAAATTAGAGACCTTTGAAAAGAGAAGCCTGGGTGTGGCCAGCATCGTGGGCCAGGCCGTGCTGCAGGTGTCGGCTCCCTGGCGTGTGAGTGCACCTTGCTGGCCAGGTAATGGAGCGTGATCCCAGTGAGTCGCAGGGAGGCTCCTTACCCTGTTCTCTGTAACAAGGATTGAATCAGGCTGAGGCAGGAAGAAGGAAGGGCAGGTCGCAGTCACAGGACCACACAGCTAAAGGAGGGAGCTGGGTGTGTTTTACCCCTGCTGAGTGCTGACTAAAACACTCCCTGTTTCGGGCTTTGCTCTCGGCCACCCTCTAGCAGCCCCTCACCCCTGAGCTCAACCCTGGCTCCCCCCTTCTGCCCCTGCCGCCAGATGTGTGATCCCCCTGCCCCCATGAAGTCAGTTACCGCCCCCAGCTCAGACCCTTCCCATCCCCTTCAATTTGCCCCCCTTAACCATTTTAATCATTTGCCCCCTGGCTCCATCTGGAGGCTGTTGGGTCCGATGCTGTGGTGGGGAGACAATACACTTGCCCCATTTCTGCACCCCAGTAGCTCTATGCCCACGGCGGCTGACCCCTTCGCCCCAGCCTAGGTACCACCCTGCCTGTAGTAGGGTTGTATTTCTCTTCCTGCAACCAATCCCGGGTGACCTTCTTCTCAATGTCTCTGTTTCTAGGCCGATCAAACAGAGAGAATCAGGGTGTGAAGACTGGAAGTTCTTCAGCGACCTCAGGACTCCAGAGTTCAAAGCCCCTCACAAACACTCGCTGGTGTTTCACACACGCAAAGGGTTCTAGTCTTAGAATATTAATAAATGGTTGTTGGGATTAGACACCTCTGCACTGAGTAACACAGTCACTTAAAACAAAATAGAGGCCAAGCTCTCATGGCGTTCTGTTAATATTGGACTACAGTTGTTCATTGGCATCGTACAATCCCCCAGCCAAAGGGTGAATTTCAGCCATAAGGTCCTGACAAGAAACACGCTGGAGGCAATGGAATGTTTCCCATGAATTTTGAAGGAATTGGGTCTGACTCATTCGGAATGCGGCTGGTGAGAATGCAGGAAAATGGCTCCCTCCTTTCTGACAGGGTGAGAATGAACTGCCCGATGTCCCTTACCACAACCAGTATGAATTGAAAGGAACAAACTGGATTCTTTTCATGAAACCCACTTGTGCTACTTCTGGCAACATACAGACTACGACTTAGAGACAAATTAGTCTCTAAGGTGCCACAAGGACTGCTCGTTGTTTTGCTGATGCAGACTAACACGGCTACCCCTCTGAAACCTGCCTCTTGTGCTACAGATGCCACTCAGAGTCACCCAGACATTCATTCCCATTGTAGCACCAATGAATTCAATGGAATGGCATGAGGAACGCAGTTGGCCCGTACCATTTAAAGATGAAAGAAAGATGAAGAGTGCAACGAGCATGTCATGCCCTCTGAGGCTCAGAATAACCTAATAATCACAATCCCGGGGGAAAAGAGCTGCATCCAAAGGAGGATTTTACAAGGGAATAAAGTTTGTTTGGTAACTAATTAGGACCGCCTCCACAAATAGCATCGCAGATCCTGCAGGCAGTCCTAGGAACTGTATAAAAGAGCTCACCACTCAGGGATTTTCTAAAATCTTCTGTGGACTTCATCTCCTCGGTGAACTGGGTAAGTCCAATTCAACTCAATTGATTTTGAACTCTAGAGATGTAACTTTAGAAAGTCATTTAGCCATTTTTCACTTAGCCATATTAGGAAGCAACTTTCCCAGATTAGTCCAGAAAGGATCAATTCAGTGGTCTTTTACTTTCTTCTCAAGCAGCTGTTACTCCTCTCTCTTGGAGACAGGAGAATGAATTAAGCTGACAAGTGGTGAGACTCAGTTGAGCAATTCTTGTGTTCTTCTCAGGAGAAACACACATTGAAGGTGCTTCTCCTCAGATGCTGTAATTTAGTGTTGCTCCATGAAAGTTAGTGGACCTGAACCCTAGCTGAGGAGCTTGTCCTTCGTGATCTGTTTGGAGAAAAGTAAAGTTTTCTCTTTATTCATCAGGAAGTATTGTTGACTCACAAGTTTTGGAAAATCAAAGAACTACACTGTGATACTAGAATCAAGTGGTTTTCATGCAGAGGTTAAATCCTCAAACGACAGGAAGTGATTACCGTGGTCCCAGTCCTGTTCTCTTTGAGTAATGTCTAAAATGGACACAGAATCCCAGGGGTCCAGCACAGAAATCGTGACACTTCTTCTAGTCAGTGTTTTTCAGACAAAGCCATTGAGAGGGGTTGAAGGGGCCAATTGGGAGGGAAGTTTCATGAGAGTGAACAAGAGGTGTAGAAAGAGGATATAGGAAGAAATACATGGCCATGAAGACAAGGACTTAGTCCACTCTTCCTTTCTCTCATGGGCCACAAGAGCTTCAAAGCCTTTCTTCCACCAGCCCTTGTACCTTCTCTTTACTCTTGTCCCTGGTGTGTCTTTCAGGTTTACCTCCATCCCTGAAAGATGAGTTTCTCCAGCCTGTGCAATCCAGTATGCGGGGTGGCCCGGCCCAGTCCAGTCAGTGGCAGCTACAACGTGCCGTGCAGTTCCCTGACTCCGAAGTGCTGATCAGACCCTCACCGGTTGTCGTGACCCTCCCGGGACCAATTCTCAGCACTTTCCCTCAGCACACTGGAGTGGGAGCCATAGGAGCACCTGTGGTCGGAGCCGGTTTCGGGGGCTCATTCGGTTTGGGGGGATTGTACGGCTCTGGAGGCCAGTACGGAGGATTGTCTGGTTTAGGGGGATACGGTGGTTATGGGGGATTCGGCGGTTCCTTTGGTGGTTATGGTTCCAGGGGAATATGTGGTTCTGGGTATCTCGGCATAGGTACCTCAGTGGAAGCTGTGGGCCATGTTAAACGCAGCTGGAAGATCCATGGATGAAGGAAGAACCAGGAATTGAACAGCAAGAAACAGATTCACCCCTGACCTTTTGGGCATGGCTTTCAGAAGTGCTGTGCAAACTTGGCTCCAGTTGAGCTCAGTGGGAGCTGTGTGTGTTCAGCACCATGGTCTGATAGCCCTGCTGCATTTCTAAAGTTACGCTTAACGAATCTTTCTGCCAAGGCTTTGCCAGACAAGTGCTGATTCTCGCTTTCACTGGTGGACTCATTCTGAATAACACACAGGCTGTTTACACTTATTCTGTAGTTTAACGGAAATAGGGGCCTTAAGAGAGGCATCAGTTATATTTATTATCATTTTAAGTCCCTTGAGTCTGGGAAAAAGAGACCTTGCTGTGAAGGAGAATTAGACCCCGTCTGTTCTATCCATTCCATCAACACGTATCTTTAGCTTCTTGCTTTGACCTTCTCTGCGGCAGACATTTAATTGAGAAGTTGTGTAGTCCTCTGCTTCTGTATTGCATTGTCTCACTTCCCACCGACTGACGGAATAAAAGTCACTTCAAGTGGTTGCAAAGGGGAATTGTTTGTCCACCTCTGCAGCACCAACAACAAAAAAGCACATCTTGTGTGAAGAAAATCCCATTGAGGTGGGTGATCGGTCACATCCTTTCTTGAAGAACTGAAAATACGTTCGGTCTGCTCCCGTATTTTTCCTGTACCTGTATATTGCAAATGTCACTCGCATTAAAAACTCTGATGCATCATAATATCCGTCTTGTGGTTCTCCTTGTTCCTCCCTCCTTCTTTAACCATTGCCCTGGACACAATTCATCCCTGTAGAGCTAGTAGCATCAGGCACTTCTCCAGAGGTGAGTTTTAAAAGCCCGGGAGCGATAGGAGAATTCAGACTTTGAAGTAGTTTACTGCGTTCTGTTGGGTTTCCTGTACTGGGGTGGAGTTCCCCCTTGCCTTACCTGTGCCTCCTGCGGGTCCTGGCTCGCACCTCACCCCTTACCCTGACTCTGTGGACTCTTCCACTGGCTAATCCGTATGCGTCAGCTTGGAACCCTCCTGCCCGGACACTGCATCTGCCACCACATTCTCTTTGCCTTTAATATGGACAATTTCCATATCATAGTCCTGCAGCGCTGTGCTCCAGGGCATCCCTCTGGTATCCTTTTCCTCTGTAGCTTTGCATGGAGGGGGCAATCTTGGCAGTTCAACCTGGTGAGGAAAATACCTCTTTGTGGTGCTTTGAAATGGCCAGTGTTTCCTGCTTTGGGAGTGCATTTCAACCCACCCTGAACTCCGTGCTTTCTAGGGGATTCTCTGCCCTGCTCTCCCTGACCAAATCCAAGGTTTCTTCACAAGCACAACAAGTTCAATTGACTGCCCTCTCCCTTTCAGAGGAAGTTTTAATCTATTCAGATGCATGCTTTGGACTGTTCCTCTGCTGCTGGGCTTCCTTACGTCATGTGTGACGGCATTCACCCCTTCAATCCCCTCAAACGGTCCTTCCTATAATCCTGCCTTTTGTTTTCCCTCAGTGGGGTCAGCACTAACGCCAAATCAGCAGTCTCAATCGACCTTTCTCCAGTACGCCCATCACACCAAACGTGCTGAGTTCCCTGACTTTTTCCAAAGGTCTGTCGCACACAGTTCCTCATTACCTGTAAATTCTCCTTAAAATGAGTGACGTACTCTCTTAGATGCCTGCCCTCTTTCCTCAGCACAGACCTACCCAGAGCCTCCAGTCAAATCCAAGGCTCCCCTAGCCTGCTTCCCATACAGGAGATCAAAGATGGCAAAAGCCAGTCGAATCTTGGGGAACACTTCTGTCCGCATTGAGCAAATAATGAAGTAAAGTGTCCCAATCAGTCTCGTGCCAGGTGACGTACGTTCTTAGCATAGCTTTTAAAAGTTCCTTCAAAACTTTGTGCAAACCCATTTGTTTCTGGGTTATAGGGAGCAGCTTTTATACGCTTTGCACCACATTATTCCGTTGCCTTTTGAAAAACTAAAGACATGGAATTTGCACCACAGTCTGTCAAGATTTCTGTGAGAAAAACTAATCTGTAAAAATGGCAAATAAAACCGGAGCCACTGGTAAATGTATTCCAGAGCTTATTTAACCTTAGAGTTCCTTTTTTCCTAATATCATTGTTGCTTGGCAGATTTAGCACTCCCCATCCAGAAGCTTCTGGAATTGGGTGTGGTAGTTTTGGGTCTGCACCAATCGGTTCCCTGTTGCTGGGTCAGACTCCATGAGGGAAGGGGTGAGGGCAGCTGCTTTGCACCAGGCCCTGGGCTCTGTGCGGGCTGGGAGAAGCTAGGCCACAGAAGCAGGAAGCAGCCTGTTTGCCCGAACGCTGAAGTATTTTCTCGCAGGTGAGTGATTTTGTTACAACCCTCCAGCAGGGAAGCCTGGGAATGTTAATTACAGGGGAAATCGGGAGGGAAGATTAATTTCTTTTCTTTTAATGGTGCACAGGAGGAAGAGTCTGCACAGATTCCAACTGAAGATTCCTGCAGGAAAGTGGAGGGAAGATGTTGCTTTTGACTCGGCAGACTGTCTAGATTTAGTGATCAGAGATTTTACCTGAGACTCCGGTAAACTCAAGCTTAGCTTTCAGTTCTGCTGTGACACTGGTAAGCCAAGTGCCAGCTCTGGTAAGCCAAGTGCCAGCTGAGAACTGACAAACTCTCAGCTGGAAGCCAGGCCAATTCACTTCTTTGCAAGAATAAAGGAAACTGATGGTTGAATGGATAAGAATCTATTTGGTGTTGAAATGTCCTCACAACTAATGGGATGGTGCATGCATTGATTTCCCCTATCTGTACCCAGTTAGAATGTAATAGCAAACATTTACATTGTGTATACCCCTGTAACTACATAACCCATCCAATGAGAAAGAAGCCTTGTGTCATGCAAATGAAGAAATTAAAGAGGAAGGTGTGAATTCTTCTGCATTTGAAGGCAAGTGGCCGTTGAGTGTTTTCATCAAAGACCTGACATGCATTCTTCTCTCCCTGACATCAGAGAAAGAGCCCACATAGGTTGTGACTCTTTCAGCTTCTTCATCTCTGGACAGGTTGGATTCTGACAGGCAGAATAACCGAATGAGAAGAAGAGTTACTCTGGGTAGCCCTAAAAGACTTTTGGGAAACTGCCAGTTTCCCATATCTCCGCTACCTTTAGCAATTATAGACTGTGACTAACCTGTACATATATTTTTATCTGCTTTAACATCTCAATAACTCCCCTTCCTTTTTCTTAGCTAATAAACCTGAGTTAGAATTGACTGTAGAATTGACTCTCAGTGTCGTCTTTGGTGGGAGACCTGGGATGCAAATCGACCAGGGTGAGCGTGGGACTGGTTGTAACGTGTGTATTTTGTGATTTTTCCTGGAAGTCACCACCATTTATCACACAGTCCAGCTTGCCCGGCAGCCACGATAGATTGGAGTCTCTAAGGGGACTGTCTGTAACTCCATTATAAAACTACCGTAGTACTTTGGAAGTTCACACTTGGTACTGGGTTGGTGAAATCTAATTATAGAACATACCATTAGCTAGCGTCTCCGCCCTGCTTTTTGACACTCTGCCCTGAGGACACCACGAATGGTCATGAGTCTCTCCAGACAACATCTCATGTGCATTCAATTTTTTTCCAAAGTGAAGTACTGTGCAGTTGTCTTTACCTTTCTCCTTTTCCCTCTCTTTAACAAGAGTCTCTTTGACAATACAGCTGTGAGCCCATGACTAGCAAGACAGCTAAAAGTGGTACCCGAAAGAAAACCCGCCTTCAGGTAGTTGAAGGCTGCTATCAAATCCCCCCTCACTCTTCTCTTCTGCAGACTAAACAAGACCAATTCCCTCCACCTCACCTTATGAGTCATGTGCCCCAGCACCCTCAGCATTTTTGTTGCTCTTTGCTGGACTTTTCAATTCCAATTTCTCCACATAATTTATATGGGGGGGGGCCCAAAACATCACACAATACTGCAGATGTGGCCTCACCAGTGCGGAATAGAGGGGAATGATCACTTCCCTCGATCTGCTGGCAATGCTCCTATTAATGCAGCCCAATAGGCACTTAGCCTTTTTGGCAACAAGGACACACTGTTGGCTCATATCCAGCTTCTCGTCCACTGTTATCCCCAGGTCGTTTTCTGCAGAACTGCTGCTTAGCCTTTCGGTCCCCAGCCTCTTGTGGTACATGGGATTTTTCTGTCCTAAGTGCAGAAGTCTGCACTTGTCCTTGTTGAACCTTGTCAGATTTCTTTTGTCCCAATCCTCCAATTTGTCTTGGTCACTCTCAACCCTATCCCTACCCTCCAGCATATCTACCTCTCCCCCAGCTTAGTGTCATTTGCAAACCTGCTGAGGGTGCAATCCTCCCATCATCCAGATCATTCATAAAGACGTTGAACAAAACCGGTCCCAAGACTGATCCCTGAGGCACTCTGCTTGATACTGGTTGCCAGCTAGACATCCAGACATTGATCAGTACCCGTAACATCTAGCCAGATTTCTATCCACCTTATAGTCCATTTATCCAATCTATGAGCGGTCTGGAGTTCCCCAGGTTCTCCTTCTTCCCCTTTTTAAAGATGGGCACTATATTTGCCTTTCTCCAGTCATCCAGGACCTCCCCCGAAAGCTGTAACTTTTCAAAGATAATGGCCACTGGCTCTGCAATCACTCAGCCAATTCCCTCAGCATCCTCGGACGCTTAGATCTGGACCCATGGACTTGTGCACGGCCAGCTTTTCTAAATAATCCTTAACCTGTTCTTTTACCACTGAGGGCTGCTCACCTCCTCCCCACACTGTGCTGTCCAGGACAGCAGTTTGGGAGCTGATCTTGTCTGGGACCACCGAGGCAAAAAAAGCATGGAGTACTTCAGCTTTTTCCACACCATCTCTCACTTGGTTGCTTCCCTCATTCATGAAGGCTCCCACACTTTCCCTGAGCTTCTCCTTTTTCCTACCTATAGAAAATTTCTTGTTACCCTACACATCCCTTCACAACTCCAGTCATGCTTTGGCCTTCCTGATTACACACCTGCAGGCTTGAGCAATATTTTTAGACTCCTCCCTAGTCATCTGTCCAAGTTTCCATTTCTTGTAAGCTTCCTTTTTTGTTTAAGCTCACTGAAGATTTCTCTGTTTAGCCAAGTTGGTCACCTGCCATATTTGCAAATCTTTCTGCACTTCGGGGTGGTTTGTTCCTGCACCCTCAATAAGGCTTCTTTCACATAAATGTCATCGGACCTGGGGGTTAGAAGGCACTGCAAGGCTCATCTGGTCGAACCCCCTGCTAAGATGCAGGACACCTCTTATCAGCTGTCACAACATAGCTTCCGCCATACTGCTATAATCCTTCACCTTGAAAGGGGCATAATTGCAATTCACTTGGCAGGATTCAGCAGGAGAAATGATCAGGTAGAAGCCAACCAGAATATTGTACCAGGGAGCAAACAATAATCCATACTGTTCTTAGAAACCTAAAATCACAATGCAAAAGGCAAACCCCAGAAATCTTACAACCTAGCCCCGCCAAATGCCTGTGTCCCTCATAAAAAGGCTAGAGAAAGGGTGGCTTCTGCTTATACAGAGTCAGATGCTCTGCTGGTAATTTCATTGCTCGATAAACCACCTCAGCAGTAAATTCATTCTTTGTTTACTCTTGAGTCCCGTTTGTTCTCTGATGTGTCATTGAGAGAGGTGGCTGCTATTCTAGCCAGAGTCTCACTGGGGGGCGACGGAAAACCAACCACCACTATTAGTTTTTTATAGTCAGAAAAGCAATTTTATGTCTTTCTGAATATGTTTCATGCCATAAAGTCACTGCACTATCCATATTTCTATTATGACTATTCTGAGCCCATTGTTTTTTTCAGTACCTATGAATGAGTTTACTTAAAGGTTAGACAGGAGGACACTATGGGGATGTTAGAGGTTTGGGTGAAAGTTAATGTGGCACCTCAAAGAATCAGACAGTAGTTTTTATTGTCTATGTACTGTACCAATACACAAAAATCAATACATTATCATTAAGGCTAAGATTATGTCTCAGAGACCACGGAATCTGTGACTTCCACAGACTTCTGGAACATTTTCCACTTCAGCTCAAAGGTGGCAGGGCCGGAGTTCTCAGCTGCCGTGGGTAGCAAGGGGACCTCGCAGCTCCCAGTTGTGGGACCCGGAACTTCTACCGTGGCCAGCAGGGGACCCTCCAGGAATCTACTGGCTTTGCCCCCTTTGATCTCCTGTATGGGAAGCAGGCTAGGGGAGCCTTGGATTTGATTGGAGGCTCTGGGGAGGGCCGTGCTGAGGAAAGAGAGCGGCATCTAAGAGAGTACGTCACTCATTTTAAGGAGAATTTACAGGTAATGAGGAATTGAGAGCGAGAGACCCTTGGAAAAAGCAAGAAACTCAGCATGTTTGGTGTGATGGGAGTACTGGAGAATGGTCGTTTGAGATGGCTGATTTGATGTTAGTGCTGACCCCAGTGAGGGAAAACAAAAGGCAGGATTATAGGAAGGACCGTTTGAGGGGATTGAAGGGGTGAATGCCGTCACACATGACGTAAGGAAGCCCAGCAGCAGAGGAACGGTGCAAACTATGAGTCTGAATAGATGATAACTTCCTCTGAAAGGGAGAGGGCAGTCAATTGAATTTGTTGTGCTGGTGAAGAAACCTTGGATTTGGTCAGGGAGAGCAGGGCAGAGAATCCCCTAGAAAGCACTGAGTTGAGGGTGGGTTAAAATTCACGACAAAAGCAGGAAACGCTGGCCCTTTCAAAGCACCGCCAAGAGGTATTTTCCTCGCCAGGTTGAACTGCCAAGATTACACCCTCCATGCATAGCTACAGGGGAAAAAAGGTACCAGAGGGATGCCCTGGAGCACAGCGCTGCAGGACTATGATATGGAAATTGTCCATATTAAAGGCAAAGAGAATGTGGTGGCAGATGCAGTGTCCGGGCAGGAGGGTTCCAAGCTGACGCATACGGATTAGCCAGTGGAAGAGTCCACAGAGTCAGAGTAAAGGGTGAGGTGCGAGCCAGGACCCATAGAAGCACAGAGTTGCTGGCCTTTTACAGGGATACCCTGGGTCGGACGAGTACAGGTTAAGTTTACAAAGGGTGGCATGGGAGGGCTCTGCCTAGAGCCCAGAGCCCGCTGGTTATCACAATCGTTGAAAAGCATTTGGACAGTTTTTGTTTAATTGTCTGATAATTACACAGATAATGATGTATCTCTACTGGAAGACATGTGCTTAAGGTCTGGGAGTTAAGGCAGGTCGTGCAATGGGATGAACTTGCTCCTGTCAGTCAGGAGGGAAGAGACCTGCCTCTGTCGCTCTCAAGCTGGTTTTGTGTGTATTGGGTACAGTCCGCTTCACAAAGGAGTCCTGTCCGTAGATGGAGCCAGTTGAATATACACCTCTCACTAGGTTGAGTTAACATTACTTTGTTAAAACAGGTAAGGTAAGGGGTAACTCCACCCCAGTACGGAAACCAAACAGAATGCTGTAAACTACTTCAAAGGCTGAATTCTCCTATCGCTCCAGGGCTTCAAAAAGTCACCTCTGGAGAAGGGCCTGATGCTGCTGGCTCTTCAGGGATGAATTGTGTCTAGGGCAATGTTTAAAGAAGGAGGGAGGAACAAGGAGAACTAGAAGACGGATATTATGATGCATCAGCGTTTTTAATGCGAGTGACATTTGCAATACACAGGTAAAGGAAAAATACAAGAGCAGAAAGAACGTAATTTCAGTTTCTCAATAAGGCTGCAACCGATCACCCACCTCAATGGGACGTTCTTCACACAAGATGTGCTTTTTTGTTCTTGCAGCTGCAGAGGTGGACAAACAAGTCCCCTTTGCAACCAATTTCAGTTACTTTTATTCCCTCCGTCGGTGGGAAGTGAGACAATGCAATACAGAAGGATAGGACTGCTCAACTTCTCAATTAAATGTCTGCCTCAGAGAAGGTCAAAGTGACAGGCTAAAGACACATACTGATGGAAAGGATAGAACAGACGGGGTCTAATTCTCCTTCACAGCAAGGTCTCTTTTTCCCTTGCTCAAGGGACTTCAAATGATAATAAATGTAACTGATGCTTGTTTTAAGGGCCCTATTTTCCTTAAACTGCAGAATTAGTGTAAACTGCCTATGTGTTATTCAGAATGAGTCCACAGGTGAAAGCGAGAATCAGCACTTGTCTGGCAAAGCCTTGGCAGAAAGAGTCATAAAGCATAACATTAGAAAAGCAGCAGGGCTATCAGACCATGGTGCTGAGCACACACAGCTCCCACTGAGCTCAACTGGAGCCAAGTTTGCAGAGCACTTCTGAAAGCCATGCCCAAAAGGTCAGGGGTGAATCTGTTTCTTGCTGTTCAATTCCTGGTTCTTCCTTCATCCACGGATCTTCCTGCTGGATTTAGCATGGCCCACAGCTTCCACTGAGGTACCTATGGCGAGATATCCCGGAACCACATATTCCCCCGGAACCATAACCGCCCCGGGAACCGCCGAATCCCCCATAACCACCGTATCCCCCTAAACCAGACAATCCTCCGTACTGGCCTCCAGAGCCGTACAATCCCCCCAAACCGAATGAGCCCCCGAAACCGGCTCCGACCACAGGTGCTCCTATGGCTCCCACTCCAGTGTGCTGAGGGAAAGTGCTGAGAATCGGTCCCGGGAGGGTCACGACAACCGGTGAGGGTCTGATCAGCACTTCGGAGTCAGGGCACTGACGAACGCACGGCACGTTGTAGCTGCCACTGACTGGACTGGGCCGGGCCACCCCGCATTCTGGATTGCACAGGCTGGAGAAACTCATCTTTCTGGGATGGAGGTAAACCTGAAAGACACACCAGGGACTAGAGTAAAGAGAAGGTACAAGGGCTGGTGGAAGAAAGGCTTTGAAGCTCTTGTGGCCCATGAGAGAAAGGAAGAGTGGACTAAGTCCTTGTCTTCATGGCCATGTATTTCTTCCTATATTCTCTTTCTACACCTCTTCTCCACTCTCATGGAACTTCCCTCCCAATTGGCCCCTTCAACTCCTCTCAATGGCCTTGTCTGAAAAACACTGACTAGAAGAAGGCTTACGATTTCTATGCTGGGCCCCTGGAATTCTGTGTCCATTTTAGACATTACTCAAAGAGAACAGGGCTGGGATCACGGTAATCGCTTCCTGTCGTTTGAGGATTTAACTTCTGCATGCAAACCACTGAATTCTGGTACCACAGTAAAAAGAAAAGGAGTACTTGTGCTACCTTAGAGACTGACAAATTGTTTTGAGCATAAGCTTTCGTAAGCTACAGCTCACTTCATCGGATGTAGCTCACGAAAGCTTATGCTCAAATCAATTGGTTAGTCTCTAAGGTGCCACAAGTACTCCGTTTCTTTTTGCAAATACAGACTAACACGGCTGCTACTCTGAAACCTGGTATCACAGTGTAGGTCTCTGATTTCCCAAAGCTTGTGAGTTAATAATACTTGCTGATGAATAAAAAGAAAACTTTACTTTTCTCCAAACAAATCACGAGGGACAAGCTCCTCAGCTGGGCTTCAGGTCCACTGACTTTCATGGAGCGACACTAAATTATATCATCTGAGGAGAAGCACCTTCAGTGGGAATTTCTCCTGAGAAGAACTCAGGAATTGCTACACTGGATCTCACCACTTGTCAGCTTAATCCATTCTCCTGTCTCCAAGAGAGAGGAGTAATAGCTGCTTGAGAAGAAAGTAAAAGACCACTGAATTGGTCCTTTCTGGACTAACCTGGGAAAGTTGCTTCCTAATCCACCAAAGTGAAAAATGGCTAAATGACTTTCTCAAGTTACATCTCTAGAGTTCAAATCAATTGAGTTGAATTGGACTTACCCAGTTCACTGAGGAGATGAAGTCCACAGAAGATTTTAGAAAATCCCTGAGTGGTGAGTGCCTTTATACAGTTCCTAGGACTGCCTGGAGGATCTGCGATGCCATTTGTGGAGGCGGTTCTAATTAGTTTCCAAACAAGCTTCATTGCCTTGCAAAATCCTCCTTGGAATGCAGCTGTTTTCCTCTGGGATTGTGATTATTAGGTTATTCTGAGCCTGAGAGGGCGTGACATGCAGATTGCACTCTTCATCTTTCTTTCATCTTCAAATGGTACGGGTCAACTGTGTTCCTCGTGCCATTCCATTGACTTCAATGGTGCAACAACGAGAATGAATCTCAAGGTGACTCTGAGCAGCATCTCTATCCGAAGTGAAGATTTCAGAGGGGTAGCCGTGTTAATCTGCATCAGGAAAACAACGAGGAGTCCTTGTGGCACCTTAGAGACTAATTTGTCTCTAAGGTGTCATCTCTAAGTTGCCACAAGTAGCACAAGTGGGTGTCAAGAAAGGAATCCAGTTTGTTCCTTTCAATCCATGCTGGTCGTGGTTAGGGACATCGGGCAGTTCATTCTCACCCTGTCAGAAAGGAGGGAGCCATTTTTCTGCATTCTCACCACCTGCATTCCCAATGGGTCAGACCCAATTCCCTTCGAAATTCATGGGAAACTTTCCATTGCCTCCAGCGTGTTTCTTGTCAGGACCTTACATCTGAAATTGACCTTTGGTTGGTGGATTGTATGATGCCAATGAACAACTGTAGTCCAATATTAAACGTTCAAACATGGGCCTTGTGATGGCCGTCTGCCCAGGGGTGAATCTTACCCTCTGGTGAGTCAAGCTTCACCTAACATTGAACCTGTACTTGGGTCACCAATGCCCTGTCAAAGGGCTGCCTAGATCTGGTTTGCTGATGGGTCAAGGGGAGGGATGGCGGAAAGAGGAAGGAAGCAGTGCTCTTTTATCTCAGGATCTCTCCATCCAGGAGCAGCCAAGAAAACGACGTCTTGTGAAACAGCACAGCTGACGGAGCCCCGCAATGAACGGAGGAGAGAGGAAAATCACACATTCTTGAGGAAGGAGGAGATGGTTGTGGGATGGGATTTGACATTAACTTTGACCAGCCATAGGGCATGCTACACAAAACATTCCTGCCAGAACCAGCATGCTGTGTAAAGTGTAACAGATTTCTGCATGGGTGGGTTCCATAGCCGGGGAATGAGGCGGAGGAGTCTTCCTTTGATGATGAGGCCCTGAAACTCGGTGGAATTGAAGCAACTGTGCTGATTGATACCAAGGGGGCACCTTCATTTTTCAATTAAAATGTTTTAAAAATACCAAATGCAAAACTACATTTGAATGAAAATGAAACAGCCCCAGACTCTGTGGCTTTCAGTTATGACGTCATTAACAGAACGCCATGAGAGCTTGGCCTCCATTTTGTTTAAAGTGACTGTGTTACTCAGTGCAGAGGTGTCTAATCCCAACAACTATTTATTAATATTCTAAGACTAGAACCCTTTGCGTGTGTGAAACACCAGCGAGTGTTTGTGAGGGGCTTTGAACTCTGGAGTCCTGAGGTCGCTGAAGAACTTCCAGCCTTCACACCCTGACTCTCTCTGTTTGATCGGCCTAGAAACAGAGACACGTTGAGAAGAAGGTCACCCGGGATCGGTTGCAGGAACAGAAATACAACCCTACCATAGGCAGGGCGGTAACTAGGGAGGGGCGAATGGGTCAGCCGCCGAGGGCGTAGAGCTACTGGGGTGCAGAAATGGGGCAAGCGTATTGTCCCCCGCCACCACATCAGACCCAACAGCCTCCGAATGGAGCCAGGGGGCTCCAAGCCCCCTGTGCCCACAGGATCGCAGGCCCAGGGCCCCAAGCATTTGCAGGCTCCCTGGCACTAGGATGCTAACGGGGCGGCTGGCAGGCCGGGTGCTGAGCGCTGCTTGGCTCCTAGTGAGCGTGCTCATTGCTCAGTAACACCTGCTGACGCTGCAGTGCTGGCTGGCAATTAAAATGGTTAATGGGGACAAATTGGTGGGAATGGGCAGGGTCTGAGCTGGAGGTGGTAACTGACTGCATGGGGGCATGGGGATCACACTTCTGGAGGCAGGGACAGAAGGGGGCCAAGGAGGATGAGGGAGGAGCCAGGGTTGAGCTCAGGGGTGAGGGGCTGCTAGAGGGTGCCCGAGGGCAAAGCCTGGCACAGGGAATGTTTTGGTCAGCACTCAGCAGGGGTAAAACACACCCAGCTCCCTCCTTTAGCTGTGTGATCCTGTGACTGGGCCCTGCCCTTCCTTCTTCCTTCCCCAGCCTGATTCAATCCTTGTTACAGAGAACAGGGTAAGGAGCCTCCCTGCGACTCACTGGGATCACGCTGGCCAGCAAGGTACACTCACACGCCAGGGAGCCGACACCTGCAGCACAGCCTGGCCCACGATGCTGGCCACACCCGGGCTTCTCTTTTCAAAGGCCTCTAATTTTGGGCTCGGGACAATTTTTACTTGTGCCAAGTCAGCTAAAAATACAGGCCATTGACTGTCCAGGTGAAGAGACCAGTGGGTGCAGAGCTGCATTGGGGCTGCTGGTGGGGTATCCACTGGCAAAGATGCATGTCCATTGTGACCTGTGCTTGTCGCATTCAGGGCTGTGACCCAGCCAGTCTGTTCCTCACACGCTTCTCTGTGTCCATCTCGCCACCGTGACCAGGGCATTGGCACACACTGAAGCACAGCACGATCCCATTTCACAATCACCCCAGCCAGGTACCTTCTTCTGTCTCCACACTTTGGTGGGAGGGGCCTGGCCTCTCCAGAATCATAGAGTCATCGAATTATAGAAGATTAGGGTTGGAAAAGACCTCAGGAGGTCATCTCGTCCAACCCCCTGCTCAAAGCAGGATCAACACTTTGTCCTTGTAACCTCAGTAAGGATTCTTGAAAATACAGCCAGCTCTCCTGGACTCCTTTCCCCCTCACGTTATTCTCCAAGGGGATCCTGCCCATCAGTTCCCTGAGGGAGTCAAAGTCTGTTTTTCTGAAGTTCAGGGTCCGTATTCTGCTGCTCTCCTTTCTTTCTTGTTTCAGGATCCTGAACTCGACCATCTCATGGTCACTGCCTCCCGGGTTCCCATCCACTTTTGCTTCCCCCACTAATTCTTCCCAGTTTGTGAGCAGCACGTCGAGAAGAGCTCGGCCCCTGCTTGGTTCCTCCAGCCCTTGCACCAGCACTCTTCCTGATGGCTGCTCCGACAAAACTGTCTCTCTGTCCCTTCCTCTTCCAGCTCTTCAGCGAGAGCCCGCCCCAGGAACCAACTGATCACCTGCAGAGTCCCAGGCTCCCCGTTCCAGGGGCCAGCAGGGCAGATGACTAGGAGAACACCCAATGACCAAAGGTCGCAGCCACCTCCACTGACAAGAGCTGCCTCTGGTGCTGTGCACACTGGCCCCACATGTACCCAGAGGCACTGCCCAGAGCCCCTGAGGAGGCTGCATGGATTGAGGACAAAATGGAGAAGATGCAGCTGCCTATTATAGTCTTTTGCTATGCGCCCTGTGCTTCCTTTGTTTCAAACACAAGCTGCCGAGAACATGGCCATCCAGCAGGCTAGGCAGTGCTGATGCCAAACTGTCTGGGAGTGTCACCCAGAAAATTAGCACAAGTTTGAAATAGAGACATACATACGTATCCATAACTCATAATACAAAGGCGATACAAACATATAAAAAGATGATCATATCTGTGGGGGAGGGGGGGAGAAAACCTGGATTTGTGCTGGAAATGGCCCAATTTGATTATCATACACATTGTAAGGAGAGTGATCACTTTAGATAAGCTCTTACCAGCAGGAGAGTGGGGTGGGGGGAGGTATTTTTTCATGCTTTGTGTGTATAAAAAGATCTTCTACACTTTCCACAGAATGCATCCGATGAAGTGAGCTGTAGCTCACGAAAGCTTATGCTCAAATAAATTGGTTAGTCTCTAAGGTGCCACAAGTACTCCTTTTCTTTTTGTTGGAGAAGAGGCTTGCAGAATGCCCTAGATTGGTCAGACTTGCAATTAATCCCACAGCAATATGGCCATAAAAGAAGCTCTCTTTAACTCTGTCTGCCTTGTGCTTTTTTCTTTTCTTAATTAGCTGAAGTCTCTCACAAGACCCAGTTCTCTTGCATACTCATTGGAAGGAGCTGCAATGGCTGACGGTTCCCATTGATTACACTGTATATTCGATATCAGCAGCTGTGGGTAGAGGTGCAGAAAGGTTTTCTCTAACCCAGGTTGGCTAAAGTGCCTTCCTTCAATCTCAAGTTGATGGAACTGTCCTCCTTTACACTGGATCAGCATCTACCTGTCAACTTGAAAATATGTACAAAAGGGAAATGCAAAGGTTCATTGAATGAAAATCAAAGAGCCCCAATTTCAGAGGCGAGGACTCATAAACTGAGCACTTGAGTGACATCTGAGACTTGACATGCATTTTTAAAGTGAAGCCAATCTTCAATATTGGAACATCTAAGCCTAGTAAAAAGTTACTACGATTCTAATAATACACCTCTTTGGCCATATAAAATATGAGGTGTGTTTCGTGAAGTGCTTTGAAATGCTTAGATCAGAGGAAGCTTCAGACAATCCACCCTGCATGTTACAATTCTACCTGTTTGCCATGGGGGGAAACGAAGGCACATTCAGGTGACGGTCAGACAGGGTGTGATTGGCAGAGTCAGAAATGAACCCCAATAGCTGGGACTACTCATGCCAAACACTAACCTCTATCGCTTGAACCCTACTGGATTCTTACCATTCATGGCTTCCAAAGACATCACTAACCTGAGAGTAACTCTTGGAGAGGCTCATACTGGATATTTTTTATTTTGTTTTGATGTTTTTTGGGGGGAACTTTGGGGATAAACATCTTCTCATCTAAGTGTGAACAACGATCAGCCATCTAGAGTCTTGCCATGCACTTTAACTCCCTTTCTTTGAAGGTGTTGGCTCCTTGGTGGGTATTTCCACTTGAGCAGAATTAAATTCTCTTTTATCAAAATTTTACCCATTCTAATTCAAGAAAGAGATTTGTATTACTACACCACACATAAACAAGCTTGAAATGTACACACTTATACTTCCTTTGGATCATTATTATCCTCATGTATAAAGAAGGCAATGTTAGAGAAATCAGCTACCCTGTGCCTTGTTTCACAAACCTGAAGGAATTCATTACCTTGGGTTACTCTGACCCATTAGAGAGATGTGATTCCAAAGAAAGAGAAAGTAGCTCACTCAGTGCACCTGGTGACTTCAGCCCAATGGGTGCGATGTCTTAAAGCTAGTTTTTGAGGCTGGAATTATATATTGAGATTTCCAATGCTACCAAATGTTCTCGGCCAAGGTAATCGAAGCACCGCAGGCCATCAGAGGTACTCTGGAAAACGAGACCCACACGCAGCTAAGCAGCGAGTTATTGGCTTTATTGAAGATTAGTGACACACCCGCAACGGGGACTTCCAAACGTTGCTGTCATGGAGGCGGAGAACCCAGCACACCGGAGCTTTGCCTAGGACGGAGTCCGACGAAGGGGCAACCAGTGAGCCATAATAAGCAGTACACAGAAACAGCTCATGAATATAAAATTAGGTACTTTCCTAAGGGGGCTTTCCGCTACCTGGCAACTGGCCATGCAAGGCAGACAAAACCGGCCAAAAAACGGTTACAGTTGGTTCTCCATGTCCTACAGTGGCCGGGCGGCCTCGAGAAAGCGGAAGTTCCCTAGCTAGGCCGTAACAAAGTCTTCCGCAGTCCCTTACACCACAGTCATGGAAATGATAGAAATGGACAGACTTCTAATTCGTATGGAGAAGTATCATTCTCATGAATAAGGACAGTGAAAGTAGATCACAACATTAGCCAGCTCTTTATTCTTGATGCTTCGATCCAAGGATGCAAACATCTTGGAACAAGTTACATGTTACTAGCCTTGTCTGGTAACACAGTGTAAAAGGGAACAACTTTAAAATTCAGCCTGTGGCCAGAGCGAGAACTGGGCATTTTAGGGCTCTGGCTGAGCAAGCATATTTGTGCCTCCTACTGTTTCAATTTTTTTTCAGATGATTTGAGTTAGGATATTCTAGACTAAGGATAATTAAGGTTAAGATTTGGTCATGGTTAATTTTAGTAAAACTCAGGGAGAGGTCAAGGATCAAGGGCAATGAACAAAGAGTCATGGAAGCCAGTGACCTGTCTCTGACTTTTACTAAAAAGAACTGTGAAAAAATAGGGAAAACAGGGGACTCCTCCGCCTCATTCCCCGGCTATGGAACCCACCCATGCAGAAATCTGTTACACTTTACACAGCATGCTGGTTCTGGCAAGAATGTTTTGTGCAGCATGCCCTATGGCTGGTCAAAGTTAATGTCAAACCCCATCCCACAACCATCTCCTCCTTCCTCAAGAATGTGTGATTTTCCTCTCTCCTCCGCTCACTGCTGGGCTCCGTCAGCAGTGCTGTCTCACACGACGTCCTTTTCTTGGCTGCTCCTGTATGGAGAGATCCTGAGATAAAAGAGCACTGCTTCCTTCCTCTTTCCACCATCCCTCCCCTTGACCCATCAGCAAACCAGATCTAGGCAGCCCTTTGAGAGGGCATTGGTGACCCAAGTACAGGTCCAATGTTAGTTGAAGCTTGACTCACCAGAGGGTAAGATTCACCCCTGGGCAGATGGCCATCACAAAGGCCCATGTTTGAACGTTTAATATTGGACTACAGTTGTTTATTGCATCGTACAATCCCCCAACCAAAGGGTGAATTTCAGATGTAAGGTCCTGACAAAAAACACTGCTGGAGGCAATGGAAAGTTTCCCATGAATTTCAAAGGGAATTGGGTCTGACCCATTGGGAATGCGGGTGGTGAGAATGCAGAAAAATGGCTCCCTCCTTTCTGACAGGGTGAGAATGAACTGCCCGATGTCCCTAACCACGACCAGCATGGATTGAAAGGAACAAACTGGATTCCTTTCATGACACCCACTTGTGCTACTTGTGGCAACTTAGAGACGACACCTTAGAGACAAATTAGTCTCTAAGGTGCAACAAGGACTCCTCATTGTTTTGCTGATGCAGACTAACACGGCTACCCCTCTGAAATCTGCCACTTCTGATACAGATGCTGCTCAGAGTCACCCGGACATTCATTCTCATTGTAGCACCACTGAAGTAAATGGAATGGCATGAGGAACGCAGTTGACCCGTACTATTTGAAGATGAAAGAAAGATGAAGAGTGCAATGTGCATGTCACGCCCTCTCAGGCTCAGAATAACCTAATAATCAAAATCCCAGAGGCAAACAGCTGCATCCAAGGAGGATTTTGCATGGCAATTAAGTTTGTTTGGTAACTAATTAGAACCGCCTCCACAAATGGCATCGCAGATCCTCCAGGCAGTCCTAGGAACTGTATAAAAGCGCTCACCATTCAGGGATTTTTTAAAATCTTCTGCGGACTTCAACTCCTCAGTGAATTGGGTAAGTCCAATTCAACTCAATCGATTTGAACTCTAGAGATGTAACTTTAGAAAGTCATTTGGCCATTTTTCACTTTGGTGGATTAGGAAGCAACTTTCCCAGGTTAGTCCAGAAAGGACCAATTCAGTGGTCTTTTACTTTCTTCTCAAGCAGCTGTTACTCCTCTCTCTTGGAAACAGGAGAATGGATTAAGCTGACAAGTGGTGAGATCCAGTGTAGCAATTCTTGAGTTCTTCTCAGGAGAAATTCCCATTGAAAGTGCTCCTCCTCAGATGATGTAATTTAGTGTCGCTCCATGAAAGTCAGTGGACCTAAAGCCCAGCTGAGGAGCTTGTCCTTCGTGATTTGTTTGGAGAAAACTAAAGTTTTCTCTTTATTCATCAGCAAGTATTGTTGACTCACGAGCTTTGGGAAATCAGAGATCTACACTGTGATACCAGGTTTCAGAGTAGCAGCCGTGTTAGTCTGTATTCGCAAAAAGAAACGGAGGACTTGTGGCACCTTAGAGACTAACCAATTGATTTGAGCATAAGCTTTCGTGAGCTACATCCGATGAAGTGAGCTTACGAAAGCTTACGAAAGCTTACGAAAGCTTATGCTCAAATCAATTTGTCAGTCTCTAAGGAAGCACAAGTACTCCTTTTCTTTTTACTGTGGTACCAGAATTCAGTGGTTTGCATGCAGAAGTTAAATCCTCAAACGACAGGAAGCGATTACCGTGATCCCAGCCCTGTTCTCTTTGAGTAATGTCTAAAATGGACACAGAATCCCAGGGGCCCAGCATAGAAATCGTAAGCCTTCTTCTAGTCAGTGTTTTTCAGACAACGCCATTGAGAGGAGTTGAAGGGGCCAATTGGGAGGGAAGTTTCATGAGAGTGGAGAAGAGGTGTAGAAAGAGGATATAGGAAGAAATACATGGCCATGAAGACAAGGACTTAGTCCACTCTTCCTTTCTCTCATGGGCCACAAGAGCTTCAAAGCCTTTCTTCCACCAGCCCTTGTACCTTCTTTTTACTCTAGTCCCTGGTGTGTCTTTCAGGTTTACCTCCATCCCTGAAAGATGAGTTTCTCCAGCCTGTGCAATCCAGAATGCGGGGTGGCCCAGCCTAGTCCAGTCAGTGGCAGCTACAACGTGCCGTGCGTTCGGCAGTGCCCTGACTCCGAAGTGCTGATCAGACCCTCACCGGTTGTCATGACCCTCCCGGGACCAATTCTCAGCACTTTCCCTCAGCACACTGGAGTGGGAGCCATAGGAGCACCTGTGGTCGGAGCCGGTTTCGGGGGCTCATTCGGTTTGGGGGGATTGTACGGCTCTGGAGGCAATTATGGAGGATTGTCTGGTTTAGGGGGATATGGTGGTTATGGGGGATTCGGCGGTTCCCTGGGCCGTTATGGTTCCGGGGGAATATGTGGTTCCGGGATATCTCACCATAGGTACCTCAGTGGAAGCTGTGGGCCATGCTAAATCCAGCAGGAAGATCCGTGGATGAAGGAAGAACCAGGAATTGAACAGCAAGAAACAGATTCACCCCTGACCTTTTGGGCATGGCTTTCAGAGTGCTGTGCAAACTTGGCTCCAGTTGAGCTCAGTGGGAGCTGTGTGTGCTCAGCACCATGGTCTGATAGCCCTGCTGCATTTCTAATGTTACGCTTTATGACTCTTTCTGCCAAGGCTTTGCCAGACAAGTGCTGATTCTCGCTTTCATCTGTGGACTCATTCTGAATAACACACAGGCTGTTTACACTAATTCCACAGTTTAAGGAAAATAGGGGCCTTAAGAGAGGCGTCAGTTATATTTATTATCATTTTAAGTCCCTTGAGCAAGGGAAAAAGATACCTTGCTGTGAAGGAGAATTAGACCCCGTCTCTTCTATCCTTTCCATCAGTACTTATCTTTAGCCTCTCACTTGGACCTTCTCTGAGGCAGACATTTAATTCAGAAGTTGAGCAGTCCTCTCCTTCTGTATTGCATTGTCTCACTTCCCACCGACTGAGGGAATAAAAGTCACTGAAATTGGTAGGAAAGGGGACTTGTTTGTCCACCTCTGCAGCTGCAAGAACAAAAAAGCACATCTTGTGTGAAGAACGTCCCATTGAGGTGGGTGATCGGTTGCAGCCTTTCTTGAAAAACTGAAATTACGTTCTTTCTGCTCTTGTATTTTTCCTGTACCTGTGTATTGAAAATGTCACTCGCATTAAAAACCCTGATACATCATAATATCCGTCTTCTGGTTCTCCTTGTTCCTCCCTCCTTCTTTAAACATTGCCATAGACACAATTCATCCCTGAAGAGCCAGCAGCATCAGGCCCTTCTCCAGAGGTGACTTTTTGAAGCCCTGGAGCGATAGGAGAATTCAGCCTTTGAAGTAGTTCCACCTTGCATTACGTGTTCTAACAAAGTAATGTTAACTCACCGTAGTGAGAGGTGTAAATTCAACTGGCTCCATCTACGGACAGGACTCCTTTGTGAAGCGGACAGTACCCAATACACACAAAACCAGCTTGAGAGCGACAGAGGCAGGTCTCTTCCCTCGTGACTGAGAGGAGCAAGTTCATCCCACTGCATGACCTGCCTTAACTCCCAGACCTTAAGCACATGATTTCCAGTACAGATACATCATTATCTGTGTAATTATCAGACAATTAAACAAAATCTGTCCAAATGCTTTTCAACGATTGTGATGACCAGCGGGCTCTGGGCAGACCCCTCCCATGCCACCCTTTGTAAACTTAACCTGTACGCGTCCGACCCAGGGTATCCCTGTAAAACGCCAGCAACTCTGTGCTTCTATGGGTCCCGGCTCGCACCTCACCCTTTACTCTGACTCTGTGGACTCTTCCACTGGATAATCCGTATGCGTCAGCTTGGAACCCTCCTGCCCGGACACTGCATCTGCCACCACATTCTCTTTGCCTTTACTATGGACAATTTCCATATCATAGTCCTGCAGCGCTGTGCTCCAGGGCATCCCTCTGGTACCTTTTTTCCCCTGTAGCTTTGCATGGAGGGTGCAATCTTGGCAGTTCAACCTGGTGAGGAAAATACCTCTTTGCGGTGCTTTGAAAGGGCCAGTGTTTCCCGCTTTCGGCGTGGATTTTAACCCGCCCTCACATCAGTGCTTTCTAGGGGATTCTCTGCCTTGCTCTCCCTGACCAAATCCAAGGCTTCTTCACCAGCACAACAAATTAATTTTACTGCCCTCTCCCTTTCAGAATAAGTTTTAATCTATTCATATGCATGGTTTGCACCGTTCCTCTGCTGCTGGGCGTGAATGCCGTCATGTGTGACGGCATTCACCCCTTCAATCCCCTCAAACAGTCCTTCCTATAATCCTGCCTTTTGTTTTCCCTCACTGGGGTCAGCACTAAAGCCAAATCAGCCATCTCAAATTACCATTCTCCAGTATGCCCATCACACCAAACATGCTGAGCTTTTTCCAAGGGTCTGTCGCTCTCAATTCCTCATTACCTGTAAATTCTCCTTAAAATGAGTGACGTACTCTCTTAGATGCCGCCCTCTTTCCTCAGCATGGCCATCCCAGAGCCTCCAATCAAATCCAAGGCTCCCCTAGCCTGCTTCCCATACAGGAGATCAAAGGGGGCAAAGCCAGTAGATTCCTGGAGGGTCCCCTGCTGGCCACGGTAGAAGTTCTGGGTCCCACAACTGGGAGCTGCGAGGTCCCCTTGCTACCCACGGCAGCTGAGAACTCCGGCCCTGCCACCTTTGGGCTGAAGTGGAAAATGTCCCAGACGTCTGTGGAAGTCACAGATTCCGTGGTCTCTGAGACATAATCTTAGCCTTAATGATAATGTATTTATTTTTGTGTATTGGTACAGTACATAGACAATAAAAACTACTGTCTGATTCTTTGAGGTGCCACCTTAACTTTCACACAGACCTCTAACATCCCCATAGTGTCCTCCTGTATAACCTTTAAGTAAACTCATTCATAGGTACTGAAAAAAACAGTGGACTGAGAATAGTCATAATAGAAATATGGATAGTGCAGTGACTTTATGGCATGAAACATATTCACAAAGACATAAAATTGCTTTTCTGATTAGAAAAAACTAATAGTGGTGGTTGGTTTTCCGTCGCCCCCCAGTGAGACTCTGGCTAGAATAGCAGCCACCTCTCTCAATGACACATCAGAGAACAAACGGGACTCAAGAGTAAACAAAGAATGAATTTACTGTGGAGGTGGTTTATCGAGCAATGAAATTACCAGCAGAGCATCTGACTCTGTAAAAGCAGAAGCCACCCTTTCTCTAGCCTTTTTATGAGGGACACAGGCATTTGGCGGGGCTAGGTTGTAAGATTTCTGGGGTTTGCCTTTTGCATTGTGATTTTAGGTTTCTAAGAAGAGTATGGATTTTTGTTTGCTCCCTGGTACAATATTCTGGTTGGCTTCTACCTGATCATTTCTCCAGATGATTCCTGCCAAGCAAATTCCAATTATGCCCCTTTCAAGGTGAAGGATTATAGCAGTATGGCGGAAGCTATGTTGTGACAGCTGATAAGAGGTGTCCTGCATCTTAGCAGGGGGTTCGACCAGATGAGCCTTGCAGTGCCTTCTAACCCCCAGGTCCGATGACATTTATGTGAAAGAAGCCTTATTGAGGGTGCAGGAACAAACCACCCCGAAGTGCAGAAAGATTAGCAAATATGGCAGGTGACCAACTTGGCTAAACAGAGAAATCTTCAGTGAGCTTAAACACAAAAAGGAAGCTTACAAGAAATGGAAACTTGGACAGATGACTAGGGAGGAGTCTAAAAATATTGCTCAAGCCTGCAGGCATGTAATCAAGAAGGCCAAAACATGACTGGAGGTGTGAAGGGATGTGTAGGGTAACAAGAAGGTTTCTATAGGTAGCAAAAAGGAGAAGCTCAGGGAAAGTGTGGGAGCCTTCATGAATGAGGGAGGCAACCAAGTGAGAGATGATGTGGAAAAAGCTGAAGTACTCAATGCTTTTTTTGCGTCTGTCGTCCCAGACAAGATCAGCTCCCAAACTGCTGTCCTGGGCAGCACTGTATGGGGAGGAGGTGAGCAGTCCTCAGTGGTAAAAGAACAGGTTAAGGATTATTTAGAAAAGCTGGCTATGCACAATTCCATGGGTCCAGATCTAAGCGTCCGAGGATGCTGAGGGAATTGGCTGAGTGATTGCAGAGCCATTGGCCATTATCTTTGAAAAGTCACAGCTTTCGGGGGAGGTCCTGGATGACTGGAGAAAGGCAAATATAGTGCCCATCTTTAAAAAGGGGAAGAAGGAGAACCTGGGGAACTACAGACCGGTCATAGATTGGATGAATGGACTATAAGGTGGATAGAAAGCTGGCTAGATTGTTACGGGTACTGATCAATGTCTGGATGTCTAGCTGGCAACCAGTATCAAGCAGAGTGCCTCAGGGATCAGTCTTCAGACCGGTTTTGTTCAACATCTTTATGAATGATCTGGATGATGGGAGGATTGCACCCTCAGCAGGTTTGCAAATGACACTAAGCTGGAGGAGAGGTAGATATGCTGGAGGGTTGGGATAGGGTCGAGAGTGACCAAGACAAATTGGAGGATTGGGACAAAAGAAATCTGATGAGGTTCAACAAGGACAAGTGCAGTCTTCTGCACTTAGGACAGAAGAATCCCATGCACCACAAGAGGCTGGGGACCGATTGGCTAAGCAGCAGTTCTGCAGAAAACGACCTCGGGATTACAGTGGACGAGAAGCTGGATATGAGTCAACAGTGTGCCCTCGTTGCCTAGAAGGCTAAGGGCCTATTGGGCTGCATTACTAGGAGCATTGCCAGCAGATCGAGGGAAGTGATCATTCCCCTCTCTTCCGCACTGGTGAGGCCACATCTGCAGTATTGTGTCCAGTTTTGGGGTCCCCCTATATAAATTACGTGGAGAAATTGGAATTGGAAAGTCCAGCGAAGAGCAACAAAAATGCTGAGGGTGCTGGGGCACATGACTGATAAGATGAGGCGGAGGGAATTGGTCTTGTTTAGTCTGCAGAAGAGAAGAGTGAGGGGGGATTTGATAGCAGCCTTCAACTACCTGAAGGTGGGTTCCCAAGAGGATGGATCTAGACTGTTCTCAGTGGTAGCAGATGACAGAACGTGGAGTAATGGTCTCAAGTTGCAGTGGGGGAGGTTTAGTTTGGATATTAGGAAAAACTTTTTCACTAGGAGGCTGGTGAAGCACTGGAATGCATTACCTAGGGAGGTGGTGGAATCCCCTTCCTTTGAAATTTGCAAGATCAGGCTTGACAAAGCCCTGGCTGGGATGATTTAATTGGGGATTGATCCTGCTTTGAGCTGGGGATTGGACTAGAGGACCTCCTGAGGTCCCTTCCAACCCTGATATTCTGTGATTCTAAGAATGAGTGGTTGCACTCTGAGGTGACCAAAAAGGTTGCTGTGAGAACCCCTGCCTAAACATACCTCTGCTGGTAATATATGAATAGAACTGGGTCCATGGTTGGTTTACATTAATACAGATTTCCCTATCGCTGAGACACCAATTACTTATACCACCCAGAGTTTTCTTTCGGGTACTACTTTTAGCTGTCTTGCTGGTCATGGGCTCACAGCTGTATTGTCAAAGAGACTCTTATTAAAGAGAGGGAAAAGGAGAAAGGTAAAGACAACTGCACAGTACTTCACTTTGGAAAAAAATTGAATGCACATGAGATGCTGCCTGGAGAGACTCATGACCATTCGTGGTGTCCTCAGGGCAGAGTATCAAAAAGCAGGGCGGAGACGCTAGCTAGTGGTATGTTCTATAATTAGATTTCACCAACCCAGTACCAAGTGTGAACTTCCAAAGTACTACGGTAGTTTTATAATGGAGTTACAGACAGTCCCCTTAGAGACTCCAATCTATCGTGGCTGCCAGGCAAGATAGACTGTGTGATAAATAGTGGTGACTTCCAGGAAAAATCACAAAATACTCATGTTACAACCAGTCCCACGCTCACCCTGGTCGATTTGCATCCCAGGTCTCCCACCAAAGACAACACTGAGAGTCAATTCTACAGTCAATTCTAACTCAAGTTTATTAGCTAAGAAAAAGGAAGGGGAGTTATTGAGATGTTAAAGCAGATAAAAATATATGTACAGGTTAGTCACAGTCTATAATTGCTAAAGGTAGCGGAGATATGGGAAACTGGCAGTTTCCCAAAAGTCTTTTAGGGCTACCCAGAGTAACTCTTCTTCTCATTCGGTTATTCTGCCTGTGAGAATCCAACCTGTCCAGAGACGAAGAATTTTTCCTTGTGTCCATACTTATAGTTTCTTTTCACAGAGAAGAAGCTGACAGAGTCACAACCTATGTGGGCTCTTTCTCTGATGGCAGAGAGAGAAGAATGCATGTCAGGTCTTTGACGAAAACATTCAACGGCCACTTGCCTTCAAATGCAGAAGAATTCACACGTTCCTCTTTAATTTTTTCATTTGCATGACTCAAGGCTTCTTTCTCATTGGATGGTTTATGTAGTTACAGGGGTATACACAATGTAAATGTTTGCTATTACATTCTAACTGGGTACAGATAGGTGAAATCAATGCATGCACCATCCCATTAGTTGTCAGGACATTTCAACACCAAATAGATTCTTATCCATTCAACCATCAGTTTCCTTTATTCTTGCAAAGAAGTGAATTGGCCTGGCTTCCAGCTGAGAGTTTGTGAGTTCTCAGCTGGCACTTGGCTTACCAGAGTTGGCACTTGGCTTACCAGCGTCACAGCAGAACTGAAAGCTAAGCTTGAGTTTACCGGAGTCTCAGGTAAAGTCTCTGATCACTAAATCTAGACAGTCTGCTGAGTCAAAAGCAACATCTTCCCTCCACTTTCCTGCAGGAATCTTCAGTTGGAATCTGTGCAGACTCTTCCTCCTCCTCTGCTGAAATCACGCTTAGCCAGTCAGAGAATTGGTTAACCAACCACCCCGTGAAGTATATCAATTTTCAAAACCCAACTCTCTTTCTGAGAAGAGCAACACGTAAATGACTTTTCGCCACGATCACGTTACCAGAAAAGTTGGTGACTCACATTCGTTGAGACAATGGACTTAAACCAGTTTGGCTAAAATCCAAAAAATTCAAAGTGTACCATTAAAAGAAAAGAAATTAATCTTCCCTCCTGATTTCCCCTGTAATTAACATTCCCAGGCTTCCCTGCTGGAGTGTTGTAACAAAATCACTCACCTGCGAGAAAATACTTCAGCGTTCGGGCAAACAGGCTGCTTCCTGCTTCTGTGGCCTAGCTTCTCCCAGCCCGCACAGAGCCCAGGGCCTGGTGCAAAGCAGCAGCCCTCACCACTTTCCTCATGGAGTCTGACCCAGCAACAGGGAACCGATTGGAGCAGACCCAAAACTAACATACCCAATTCCAGAAGCTTCTGGATGGGGAATGCTAAATCTGCCTAGCAACAATGATATTAGAAAAAAAGGAACTCTAAGGTTAAATAAGCTCTGGAATACATTTACCAGTGGCTCCGGCTTTATTTGCCATTTTTACAGATTAGTTTTTCTCACAGAAATCTTGACAGACTGTGGTGCAAATTCCATGTCTGTAGTTTTTCAAAAGGCAATGGAATAATGTGGTGCAAAGCGTATAAAGGCTGCTCCCTATAACCCAGAAACAAATGGGTTTGCACAAAGTTTTGAAGGAACTTTTAAAAGCTATGCTAAGAACGTACGTCACCTGGCACGAGACTGATTGGGACACTTTACTTCATTATTTGCTCAATGCGGTCAGAAGCGTTCCCCAAGAATCGATTGGCTTTTGCCCTATTTGATCTCCTGTATGGGAAGTAGGCTAGGGGAGCCTTGGATTTGACTGGAGGCTCTGGGGAGGTCTGTGCTGAGGAAAGAGGGCAGGAATCTAAGAGAGTACGTCACTCATTTTAAGGAGAATTTACAGGTAATGAGGAACTGTGTGCGACAGACCTTTGGAAAAAGTCAGGGAACTCAGCACGTTTGGTGTGATGGGCGTACTGGAGAAAGGTCGATTGAGACTGCTGATTTGGCGTTAGTGCTGACCCCAGTGAGGGAAAACAAAAGGCAGGGTTATAGGAAGGACCATTTGAGGGGATTGAAGGGGTGA
Source organism: Eretmochelys imbricata (assembly GCF_965152235.1). NCBI lineage: Eukaryota > Metazoa > Chordata > Testudines > Cheloniidae > Eretmochelys > Eretmochelys imbricata. The sequence continues at coordinate 357,827,519 of NC_135572.1, forward strand.
ATGCCGTCACACATGACGTAAGGAAGCCCAGCAGCAGAGGAACAGTCCAAAGCATGCATCTGAATAGATTAAAACTTCCTCTGAAAGGGAGAGGGCAATTAATTTAATTTGTTGTGCTGGTGAAGAAACGTTGGATGTGGTCAGAGAGAACAGGGCAGAGAATCTCCCAGAAAGCACTGAGTTCAGGGTGGGTTAAAATGCATCCCCAAAGCAGGAAACTCTGGCCATTTCAAAGCACCACAAAGAGGTATTTTTCTCACCAGGTTGAACTGCCAAGATTGCCCCCTCCATGCAAAGCTACAGAGGAAAAAGATACCAGAGGGATGCCCTGGAGCACAGCACTGCAGGACTATGATATGGAAATTGTCCATATTAAAGGCAAAGAGAATGTGGTGGCAGATGCAGTGTCTGGGCAGGAGGGTTCCAAGCTGATGCATACGGATTAGCCAGTGGAAGAGTCCACAGAGTCAGGGTAAGGGGTGAGGTGCGAGCCAGGACCTGCAGGAGGCACAGGTAAGGCAAGGGTGAACTCCACCCCAGTACAGGAAAGCCAACAGAATGCAGTAAACTACTTCAAAGTCTGAATTCTCCTATTGCTCCCGGGCTTTTAAAACTCACCTCTGGAGAAGTGCCTGATGCTACTAGCTCTACAGGGATGAATTGTGTCCAGGGCAATGTTTAAAGAAGGAGGGAGGAACAAGGAGAACCAGAAGACGGATATTATGATGCATCAGAGTTTTTAATGCGAGTGACATTTGCAATATACAGGTACAGGAAAAATACGAGAGCAGAAAGAACGTATTTTCAGTTTTCAAGAAAGGATGTGACCTATCACCCACCTCAATGGGACGTTCTTCACACAAGATGTGCTTTTTTCTTGTTGGTGCTGCAGAGGTGGACAAACAAGTCCCCTTCACAACCATTTTAAGTGACTTTTATTCCCTCCGTCGGTGGGAAGTGAGACAATGCAATACAGAAGCAGAGGACTACGCAACTTCTCAATTAAATGTCTGCCGCAGAGAAGGTCAAAGCGAGAGGCTAAAGATACGTACTGATGGAAAGGATAGAACAGACGGGGTCTAATTCTCCTTCACAGCAAGGTCTCTTTTTCCCTTGCTCAAGGGACTTCAAATGATAATAAATGTAACTGATGCCTGTTTTAAGGGCCCTATTTTCCTTAAACTGCAGAATTAGTGCAAACTGCCTGTGTGTTATTCAGAATGAGTCCACAGGTGAAAGCGAGAATCAGCACTTGTCTGGCAAAGCCTTGGCAGAAAGAGTCATAAAGCGTAACATTAGAAATGCAGCAGGGCTATCAGACCATGGTGCTGAGCACACACAGCTCCCACTGAGCTCAACTGGAGCCAAGTTTGCACAGCACTTCTGAAAGCCATGTCCAAAACGTCAGGGGTGAATCTGTTTCTTGCTGTTCAATTCCTGGTTCTTCCTTCATCCACGGATCTTCCTGCTGGATTCAGCATGGCCCACAGCTTCCACTGAGGTACCTATGGCGAGATATCCCGGAACCACATATTCCCCCGGAACCATAACCGCCCAGGGAACCGCCGAATCCCCCATAACCACCATATCCCCCTAAACCAGACAATCCTCCATAATGGCCTCCAGAGCCGTACAATCCCCCTAAACCGAATGAGCCCCCGAAACCGGCTCCGACCACAGGTGCTCCTATGGCTCCCACTCCAGTGTGCTGAGGGAAAGTGCTGAGAATTGGTCCCGGGAGGGTCACGACAACCGGTGAGGGTCTGATCAGCACTTCGGAGTCAGGGCACTGCCGAACGCACGGCACGTTGTAGCTGCCACTGACTGGACTGGGCCGGGCCACCCCGCATTCTGGATTGCACAGGCTGGAGAAACTCATCTTTCAGGGATGGAGGTAAACCTGAAAGACACACCAGGGACCAGAGTAAAGAGAAGGTACAAGGGCTGGTGGAAGAAAGGCTTTGAAGCTCTTGTGGCCCATGAGAGAAAGGAAGAGTGGACTAAGTCCTTGTCTTCATGGCCATGTATTTCTTCCTATATCCTCATTCTACACCTCTGGTTCACTCTCAAGAAACTTCCCTCCCAATTGGCCCCTTCAACCCCTCTCAATGGCTTTGTCTGAAAAACACTGACTAGAAGAAGGCTCACGATTTCTATGCTGGACCCCTGGGATTCTGTGTCCATTTTAGACATTACTCAAAGAGAACAGGGCTGGGATCACGGTAATCGCTTCCTGTCATTTGAGGATTTAACTTCTGCATGCAAACCACTGAATTCTGGTACCACAGTAAAAAGAAAAGGAGTACTTGTGGCACCTTAGAGACTGACAAATTGATTTGAGCATAAGCTTTTGTAAGCTACAACTCACTTCATCGGCTGTAGCTCACGAAAGCTTATGCTCAAATCAATTGGTTAGTCCCTAAGGTGCCACAAGTACTCCGTTTCTTTTTGCAAATACAGACTAACACGGCTGCTACTCTGAAACCTGGTATCACAGTGTAGATCTCTGATTTCCCAAAGCTTGTGAGTCAACAATACTTGCTGATGAATAAAGAGAAAACTTTAGTTTTCTTCAAACAAATCACTCAGGACAAGCTCCGCAGCTGGGCTTCAGGTCCACTGACTTTCATGGAGCGACACTAAATTACATCATCCGAGGAGAAGCACCTTCAATGGGAATTTCTCCTGAGAAGAACTCAAGAATTGCTACACTGGATCTCACCACTTGTCAGCTTAATCCATTCTCCTGTTTCCAAGAGAGAGGAGTAACAGCTGCTTGAGAAGAAAGTAAAAGACCACTGAATTGGTCCTTTCTGGACTAACCTGGGAAAGTTGCTTCTTAATCCACCAAAGTGAAAAATGGCCAAATGACTTTCTAAAGTTACATCTCTAGAGTTCAAATCGATTGAGTTGAATTGGACTTACCCAGTTCACTGAGGAGATGAAGTCCGCAGAAGATTTTAAAAAATCTCTGAGTGGTGAGCGCTTTTATACAGTTCCTAAGACTGCCTGGAGGATCTGCGATGCCATTTGTGGAGGCGGTTCTAATTAGTTACCAAACAAACTTGATTGCCTTGCAAAATCCTCCTTGGATGCAGCTGTTTGCCTCTGGGATTTTGATTATTAGGTTATTCTAAGCCTGAGAGGGCGTGACATGCAGATTGCACTCTTCATCTTTCTTTCATCTTCAAATAGTACGGGTCAACTGCGTTCCTCGTGCCATTCCATTTACTTCAGTGGTGCTACAATGAGAATGAATGTCCGGGTGACTCTGAGCGGCATCTGTATCAGAAGTGGCAGATTTCAGAGGGGTAGCCGTGTTAGTCTGCATCAGCAAAACAACGAGGAGTCCTTGTGGCACCTTAGAGACTAATTTGTCTCTAAGGTGTCATCTCTAAGTTGCCACAAGTAGCACAAGTGGGTGTCATGAAAGGAATCCAGTTTGTTCCTTTCAATCCATGCTGGTCGTGGTTAGGGACATCGGGCAGTTCATTCTCACCCTGTCAGAAAGGAGGGAGCCGTTTTTCTGCATTCTCACCACCCGCATTCCCAATGGGTCAGACCAAATTCCCTTCGAAATTCATGGGAAACTTTCCATTGCCTCCAGCAATGTTTTTTGTCAGGACCTTACGTCTGAAATTCACCCTTTGACCTGGGGATTTTACAATGCCAATGAACAACTGTAGTCAAATATTAAACCTTCAAACATGGGCCTTTGGGAAGATGGGCCTCTTTCCATCCTATTTGGAACCCCCCTTCAGGTAGTTGAAGACTGCTATTAAATCCCCCCTTACTCTTGTCTTCTGCAGACTAAACAATCCCAGATCCCTCAGCCTCACCTTATTAGTCATGTGTCCCCGCCCCCTGATCATATTTATTGCTCTTCGCTGGACATTCTCCAATTTCTCCACATAATTTCCATGGGGGGGGCCCAAAATTGGACACAATACTGCAGATGTGGTCTCACCAGTGCGGAATAGAGGGGAATGATCACTTCCCTCGATCTGCTGGCAATGCTCCTACTGATGCAGCCCAATTGGCCCTTAGCACTCTTGACTCATATCCAGCTTCTTATCCACTGTAATCCCCAGGTCTTTTTCTGAAGAACTGTGGCTTAGCCAGTCAGTCTCCAGCCTCTTGCGGTGAATGGGATTCTTCTGTCCTAAGTGCAGAAGTCTGCACTTGTCCTTCTTGAACCTCATCACATGTTTTTGTCCCAATCCTCCAATTTGTCTAGGTCACTCTCGACTCTATCCCTACCCTCCAGGGTATCTACCTCTCCCCCAGTTTAGTGTCATTTGCAAACCTGCTGAGGGTGCAATCCATCCCATCATCCAGACCATTAATGAAGATGTTGAACAAAACCGGTCCGAAGACTGATCCCTGAGGCACTCTGCTTGATACTGGCTGCCAGCTAGACATCCAGATGTTCATCACTACCACTTGCGCCCGACTATCTAGCCAGCTTTCTATCCACCTTATAGTCCATTCATCCAATCCACGACTGGTCTGTAGTTCCCTGGGTTCGCCTTCTTCCCCTTTTTAAAGATTGGCATTATATTTGCCTTTTTCCAGTCATCCAGGACCACCCCCAATCACTGTGACTTTTCAAAGATAATGGCCAATGGCTCTGCAATCACTCAGCCAATTCCCTCAGGAACCTCAGACTCATTAGATATGGACGCGTGGATATGAGCATGTCCAGCTTTTCTTAATAATCCTCAACGTGTTCTTCTACCACTGAGGGCTGCTCACCTCCTCCCCATACTGTGCTGCCCAGGACAGCAGTTTGGGAGCTGACCTTGTCTGGGACGACCGAGGCAAAAAAGCATTGAGTACTTCAGCTTTTTCCACATCATCTCTCACTTGGTTGCCTCCCTCATTCATGAAGGCTCCCACACTTTCCCTGAGCTTCTCCTTTTTGCTACCTATAGAAACCTTCTTGTTACCATACACATCCCTTCACAACTGCAGTCATGTTTTGGCCTTCTTGATTACATGCCTGCAGGCTTGAGCAATATTTTTAGACTCCTCCCTACTCATCTGTCCAAGTTTCCATTTCTTGTAAGCTTTTTGTGTTTAAGCTCACTGAAGATTTAAGCCAAGCTGGTCACCTGCCATATTTGCTAATCTTTCTGCACTTTGGGGTGGTTTGTTCCTGCACCCTCAATAAGGCTTCTTTCAAATACATGTCATCAGACCTGGGGGTTAGAAGGCACTGCAAGGCTCATCAGGTCAAACCCCCTGCCAAGATGCAGGACGCCTCTTATCACCTGTCACAACATAGCTTCTGCCATACTGCTGTAATCCTTTACCTTGAAAGGGGCATAATTGTAATTCGCTTGGCAGGATTCAGCAGGAGAAATGATCAGGTAGAAGCCAACCAGAATATTGTACCAGGGAGCAAACAATAATCCATACTCTTCTTAGAAACCTAAAATCACAATGCAAAAGGCAAACCCCAGAAATCTTAAAACCTAGCCCCGCAAAATGCCTGTGTCCCTCATAAAAAGGCTAGAGAAAGGGTGGCTTCTGCTTATACAGAGTCAGATGCTCTGCTGGTAATTTCATTGCTTGATAAACCACCTCCACAGTAATTTCATTCTTTGTTTACTCTTGAGTCCCGTTTGTTCTCTGATGTGTCATTGAGAGGGGTGGCTGCTTATTCTAGCCAGAGTCTCACTGGGGGGCGACGGAAAACCAACCATCACTATTCGTTTTTTATAATCAGAAAAGCAATTTTATGTCTTTCTGAAAATGTTTCATGCCATAAAGTCACTGCACTATCCATATTTCTATTATGACTCTTCTCAGCCCATTGGTTTTTTCAGTACCTATGAATGAGTTTACTTAAAGGTTATACAGGAGGACACTATAGGGGTGTTACTAGGATTGTGTGAAAGTTAAGGTGGCACCTCAAAGAATCAGACAGTAGTTTTTATTGTCTATGTACTGTACCAATACACAAAAATAAATACATTATCATTAAGGCTAAGATTATGTCCCAGAGACCACGGAATCTGTGACTTCCACAGACCTCTGTGACATTTTCCACTTCAGCCCAAAGGTGGCAAGGCTGGAGTTCTCAGCCGCCATGAGTAGCAAGGGGACCTCGCAGCTCCCAGCTGTGGGACCCGGAACTCCTACTGTGGCCAGCAGGGGACCCTCCACAGCACTAAGCCATTGCAGGTGGTGAGTCGTGGGTGGGACCCTGGAACTCTGGGCCACCGCAGGTGGCGGGGGTATCCTCGATCTCCCAGCTCAAGTGGGCATCTGGAGGACCCCGGAAACACAGCACCAGTGGGTGCTGTCCCCTGTTTTCCCTATTTTTTCACAGTTATTTTTAGTAAAAGTCAGAGACAGGTCACTGGCTTCCATGAGTCTTTCTTCATTGCCCTTGACCCTTGACCTCTCCCTGAGTTTCACTAAAATTAACCATGACCAAATCTTAACCTTAATTATCCTTAGTCTAGAATATCCTAACTCAAATCATCTGAAAAAAATGAAAACAGTAGGAGGCACAAGTATGCTTGCTCAGCCAGAGCCCTAAAATGCCCAGTTCTCGCTCTGGTCAGAGTAACCCAATGGTAATGAATTCCTTCAGGTTTGTGAAACAAGGCACAGGGTAGCTTATTTCTCTAACATTGCCTTCTTTATACATGAGGATAATGATGGTCCAAAGGAATTATAAGTGTGTACATTTCAAGCTTGTTCATGTGTGGTGTAGTAATACAAATCTCTTTCTTGAATTAGAATGGGTAAAATTTTGAGAAAAGAGAATTTAATTCTGCTCAAGTGGAAACACCCACCACGGAGCCAACACCTTCAAAGAAAGGGAGTTAAAGTGCATGGCAAGACTGTAGATGGCTGATCGTTTTTCACACTGAGATGAGAAGATGTTTATCCCCAAAGTTCCCCCCAAAAAACATCAAAACAAAATAAAATATATCCAGTATGAGCCTCTCCAAGAGTTACTCTCAAGTTAGTGATGTCTTTGGAAGCCATGAATAGTAAGAGTCCAGAATGGGTTCAAGAAATACAGGTTAGTGTTTGGCATGAGTAGTCCCAGCTATTGGGGTTCATTTCTGACTCTGCCAATCACACCCTGTCTGACCGTCACCTGAATGTGCCTCCGTTTCCCCCCATGGCAAACAGGTAGAATTGTAACATGCAGGGTGGATTGTCTGAAGCTTCCTCTGATCTAAGCATTTCAAAGCGCTTCACAAAACACACCTCATATTTTATATGGCCAAAGAGGTGTATTATTAGAATCGTAGTAACTTTTTACGAGGCTTAGATGTTCCAATATTGAAGATTGGCTTCACTTTAAAAATGCATGTCAAGTCTCAGATGTCACTCAAGTGCTCAGTTCATGAGTCCTCGCCTCTGAAATTGGGGCTCTTTGATTTTCATTCAATGAACCTTTGCATTTCCCTTTTGTACATATTTTCAAGTTGACGGGTAGATGCTGATCCAGTGTAAAGGAGGACAGTTCCATCAACTTGAGATTGAAGGAAGGCACTTTAGCCAACCTGGATTAGAGAAAACCTTTCTGCACCTCTACCCACAGCTGCTGATATCGAATATACAGTGTAATCAATGGGAACCATCAGCCATTGCAGCTCCATCCAATGAGTATGCAAGAGAACTGGGTCTTGTGAGAGACTTCAGCTAATTAAGAAAAGAAAAAAGCACAAGGCAGACAGAGTTAAAGAGAACTTCTTTTATGGCCATATTGCTGTGGGATTAATTGCAAGTCTGACCAATCTAGGGCATTCTGCAAGCCTCTTCTCCAACAAAAAGAAAAGGAGTACTTGTGGCACCTTAGAGACTAACCAATTTATTTGAGCATGAGCTTTCATGAGCTACAGCTCACTTCATCGGATGCATTCTGTGGAAAGTGTAGAAGATCTTTTTATACACACAAAGCATGAAAAAATACCTCCCCCCACCCCACTCTCATGCTGGTAATAGCTTATCTAAAGTGATCACTCTCCTTACAATGTGTATGATAATCAAGTTGGGCCATTTCCAGCACAAATCCAGGTTTTCTCCCTCCCTCCCCCACAGATATGATCATCTTTTTATACGTTTGTATCACCTTTGTATTATGAGTTATGGGTACGTATGAATGTCTCTATTTCAAACTTGTGCTAATTTTCTGGGTGACACTCCCAGACAGTTTGGCATCAGCACTGCCTAGCCTGCTGGATGGCCACGTGCTCGGCAGCTTGTGTTTGAAACAAAGGAAGCACAGGCCGCATGGCAAAAGACTATAATAGGCAGCTGCATCTTCTCCATTTTGTCCTCAATCCATGCAGCCTCCTCAGGGGCTCTGGGCAGTGCCTCTGGGTACATGTGGGGCCAGTGTGCACGGCACCAGAGGCACCTCTTGTCAGTGGAGGTGGCTACGACCTTTGGTCATTGGGTGTTCTCCTGGTCATCTGCCCTGCTGGCCCCTGGCTGCGGAACGGGGAGCCTGGGACTCTGCAGGTGATCAGTTGGTTCCTGGGGCTGGCTCTCGCTGAAGAGCTGGAGGAGGAAGGGACAGAGAGACAGTTTTGTCAGAGCAGCCATCAGCAAGAGTGCTGGTGCAAGGACTGGAGGAACCAAGTAGGGGCCGAGCTCTTCTTGACGTGCTGCTCACAAACCGGGAAGAATTAGTGGGGGAAGCAAAAGTGGATGGTAACCCGGGAGACAGTGACCATGAGATTGTCGAGTTCAGGATCCTGAAACAAGGAGGAAAGGAGAGCAGCAGAATACAGACCCTGGACTTCAGAAAAACAGACTTTGACTCCCTCAGGGAACTGATGGGCAGGATCCCCTGGGAGAATAACGTGAGGGGGAAAGGAGTCCAGGAGAGCTGGCTGTATTTTCACGAATCCTTACTGAGGTTACAGGGAGAAAGCATCCTGATGTGTAGAAAAAAGAGTAAATATGGCAGGCGACCAGCTTGGCTTAACAGTGAAAACCTTGCTGATCTTAAACACAAAAAAGCAGCTAATAAGAAGTGGAAGATTGGACAAATGACCAGGGAGGAGTATAAAAATATTGCTCAGGCATGCAGGAGTGAAATCAGGAAGGCCAAATCACACCGGGAGTTGCAGCTAGGAAGAGATGTTAAGAGTAACAAAAAGGGTTTCTTCAAGTATGTTAGCAACAAGAAGAAAGTCAAGAAAAGCGTGGGTCCCTTACTGAATGAGGGAGGCAACCTAGTGCAAGAGGATGTGGAAAAAGCTAATGTACTCAGTGCTTTTTTTGCCTCTGTCTTCACGAACAAGGTCAGCTGCCAAACTACTGCACTGGGCAGCACAGCATGGGGAGGAGGAGACCAGCCCTCTGTGGAGAAAGAAGTGGTTCGGGACTATTTAGAAAAGCTGGACAAGCAGAAACTGAAGGGGCGCTGATGCGCTGCATCCGCGAGTGCTAAAGGAGTTGGCAGATGTGATTGCAGAGCCGTTGGCCATTATCTTTGAAAACTCATGGCGATTGGGGAAGGTCCCGGATGACTGGAAAAAAGCTAATGTAGTGCCCATCTTTAAAAAAGGGGAGAAGGAGGATCCGGGGAACTACACACTGGTCAGCCTCACCTCAGTCCCTGGAAAAATCATGGAGCAGGTTCTCAAGGAAACCATTTTAAAGTACTTGGAGGAGAGGAAGGTGATCAGGAACAGTAAACACGGATTCACCAGGGGCAAGTCGTGCCTGACTAACCTGGTTGCCTTATGTGATGAGATAACTGGCTCTGTGGATATGGGGAAAGCAGTGAATGTGATATAGCTTGACTTTAACAAAGCTTTTCATATGGTCTCCCACAGTATTCTTGCCAGCAAGTTAAGAAAGTATGGATTGGATGAATGGACGATAAGGTGGATAGAAAGCTGCCTAGATTGTGGGGCTCAACAGGTAGTGATCAACAGCTCGATGTCTAATTGGCAGCTGGTTGAAGCGGAGTGCCTCAGGGTTAAGTCCTGGGTCCCATTTTCTTCGACATGTTATTAATGATCTGGAAGATAGGATGGATTGCACCCTCAGCAAGTTCGCCTATGACACTGGAGGTAGGGATAGGGTCCAGAGTGACCGAGACAAATTGGAGGATTGAGTCAAAAGAATTCTGATGAGGTTCAACAAGGACAAGTGCAGAGTCCTGCACTTAGGACAGAAGAATCCCATCCACCGCCAGAGGCCGTGGTCCGACTGGCTAAGGGGGGATTTGACAGCAGTCTTCAACTACCTGAAGGGGGGTTCCAAAGAGGATGGAAAGAGGCCCGTCTTCACAGAGGCCCATGTTTGAATCTTTAATATTGGACTACAGTTGTTCATTGGCATCGTACAATCCCCCAGCCAAAGGGTGAATTTTAGATGTAAGGTCCTGACAAGAAATACGCTGGAGGCAATGGAATGTTTCCCATGAATTTCGAAGGGAATTGGGTCTGACCCATTGGGAATGCAGGTGGTGAGAATGCAGAAAATGCTCCCTCCTTTCTGACAGGGTGAGAATGAACAGCCCGATGTCCCTAACCACGACCAGCATGGATTGAAAGGAACAAACTGGATTCCTTTCTTGACACCCACTTGTGCTACTTGTGGCAACTTAGAGACGATACCTTAGAGACAAATTAGTCTCTAAGGTGCCACAAGGACTCCTCGTTGTTTTCCTGATGTAGACTAACACGGCTACCACTCTGAAATATCCACTTGGGATACAGATGTCGCTCAGAGTCACCCGGACATTCATTCTCGTTGTTGCACCATTGAAGTCAATGGAATGGCATGAGGAACACAGTTGACCCGTACCATTTGAAGATGAAAGAAAGATGAAGAGTGCAATCTGCATGTCACGCCCTCTGAGGCTCAGAATAACCTAATAATCACAATCCCAGAGGCAAACAGCTGCATCCAAGGAGGATTTTACAAGGCAATAAAGTTTGTTTGGTAACTAATTAGAACTGCCTCTACAAATAGCATCTCAGATTCTCCAGGCAGCCTTAGGAACCGTATAAAAGGGCTCACCACTCAGGGATTTTCTAAAATCTTCAGTGGACTTCATCTCCTCGGTGAACTGGGTAAGTCCTATTCAACTCAATCGATTTGAACTCTAGAGATGTAACTTTAGAAAGTCATTTAGCCATTTTTCACTTTGGTGGATTTGGAAGAAACTTTCCCAGGTTAGTATAGAAAGGACCAATTCAGTGGTCTTTTACTTTCTTCTCAAGCAGCTGTTACTCCTCTCTCTTGGAGACAGAAGAATGGATTAAGCTGACAAGTGGTGAGATCCAGCGTAGCAAGTCTTGTGTTCTTCTCAGGAGAAATTCCCATTGAAGGTGCTTCTCCTCAGATGATGTAATTTAGTGTTGCTCCGTGAAAGTCAGTGGACCTGGACCCCAGCTGAGGAGCTTGTCCTTCGTGATTTGTTTGGAGAAAACTAAAGTTTTCTCTTTATTCATCAGCAAGTATTGTGGCTGTCATAAATATAAAGGGAAGGGTAAACCCCTTTGAAATCCCTCCTGGCCAGGGGAAAGCTCCTCTCACCTGTAAAGGGTTAAGAAGCTAAAGGTAACCTCGCTGGCACCTGACCAAAATGACCAATGAGAAGACAAGATACTTTCAAGAGCTGGGAGGAGGGAGAGAAACAAAGGGTCTGTGTCTGTCTATATGCTGGTCTTTGCCAGGGATAGACCAGGAATGGAGTCTTAGAACTTTTAGTAAGTAATCTAGCTAGGTATGTGTTAGATTATGATTTCTTTAAATGGCTGAGAAAAGAATTGTGCTGAATAGAATAACTATTTCTGTCTGTGTATCTTTTTTGTAACTTAAGGTTTTGCCTAGAGGGTTTCTCTGTGCTTTGAATCTAATTACCCTGTAAGGTATCTACCATCCTGAATTTACAGGGGGGATTTCTTTATTTCTATTTACTTCTATTTTTATTAAAAGTCTTCTTGTAAGAAAACTGAATGCTTTTTCATTGTTCTCAGATACAAGGGTTTGGGTCTGTGGTCACCTATACAAATTGGTGAGGCTTTTTATCCAACATTTCCCAGGAAAGGGGGCGTGCAAGTGTTGGGAGGATTGTTCATTGTTCTTAAGATCCAGGGGTCTGGGTCTGTAGTCACCTAGGCAAATTGGTGAGGCTTTTTACCAAACGTTGTCCAGGCAGTGGGGTGCAAGGTTTTGGGAAGTATTTTGGGGGGAAAGACGCGTCCAAACAGCTCTTCCCCAGTAACCAGTATTAGTTTGGTGGTGGTAGCGGCCAATCCAAGGACAACGGGTGGAATATTTTGTACCTTGGGGAAGTTTTGACCTAAGCTGGTAAAGATAAGCTTAGGAGGTTTTTCATGCAGGTCCCCACATCTGTACCCTAGAGTTCAGAGTGGGGGAGGAACCTTGACAGTGGCACCTTAGAGATTAACTAATTGATTTGAGCATAAGCTTTCATGAGCTACATCCGATGAAGTGAGCTGTAGCTTACGAAAGTTTATGCTCAAATCAATTTATCAGTCTCTAAGGTACCACAAGTACTCCTTTTCTTTTTACTGTGGTACCAGAATCCAGTGGTTTGCATGCAGAGGTTAAATCCTCAAATGACAGGAAGTTATTACCGTGATCCCAGCCCTGTTCTCTCTGAGTAATGTCTAAAATGGACACGCAATCCCAGGGTTAAATGGGCCAGTTGGGAGGCAAGATTCATGAGAGTGGACAAGAGGTGTAGAAAGAGGATATAGGAAGAAATACATGGCCATAAGGACAGGGACTTAATCCACTCTTCCTTTCTCCCTTGGGCCACAAGAGTTTTGAAGTCTTTCTTCCACCAGACCTTGTACCTTCTCTCTATTCTAGTCCCTGGTGTGTCTTTCAGGTTTACCTCCATCCCAGAAAGATGACTTTCTCCGGCCTGTGCAATACAGAATGCGGGGTGGCCCGGCCTAGTCCAGTCACTGGCAGCTACAACATGCCGTGCATTCGGCAGTGTCCTGACTCCGAAGTGCTGATCAGACCCTCACCGGTTGTCGTGACCCTCCCGGGACCAATTCTCAGCACTTTTCCTCAGCACACTGGAGTGGGAGCCATAGGAGCACCTGTGGTCGGAGCCGGTTTCGGGGGCTCATTCGGTTTGGGGGGATTGTATGGCTCTGGAGGCCAGTACGGAGGATTGTCTGGTTTAGAGGGATACGGTAGTTATGAGGGAATAGGCGGTTCCCTGGGCGGTTATGGTTCCAGGGGAATATGTGGTTCTAGGGTATCTCGCCATAGGTACCTCAGTGGAAGCTGTAGGCCATGCTAAACCCAGCAGGAAGATCCGTGGATGAAGGAAGAACCAGGAATTGAACAGCAAGAAACAGATTCACCCTTGACCTTTTGGGCATGGCCTTCACATGTGCTGTGCAAACTTGGCTCCAGTTGAGCTCAGTGGGAGCTTTGTGTGCTCAGCACCTTGGTCTAATAGCCATGCTGCATTTCTAATGTTACGCTTTATGACTCTTTCTGCCAAGGCTTTGCCAGAAAAGTGCTGATTCTCGCTTTCACCTGTGGACTCATTCTGAATAACACACAGGCTGTTTATACTAATTCCGCAGTTTAAACTAGTTTATACTAATTCCGCAATTTAAAATAGGGTCCTTAAGACAGGAATCAGTTACATTTATTATCATTTTAAGTCCCTTGAGCAAGGGAAAAAGTGACCTTGCTGTGAAGCACAATTAGACCCCATCTGTTCTCTCCTTTCCATCAATAAGTATCCTTAGATTGTCGCTTTGACCTTCTCTGCGGCAGACATTTAATTGAGAAGTTGAGCAGTCCTCTACTTCTCTATTGCATTGTCTCACTTCCCACCGACTGAGGGAATAAAAGTCACTGAAAATGGTTGCGAAGGGGACATGTTTGTCCGCCTCTGCAGCTGCAACAAGAAAAAAGCACATCTTGTGTGAAGAACGTCCCATTGAGGTGGGTGATCAGTCACAGCCTTTCTTGAAAAACTGAAAATACGTTCTTTCTGCTCTCGTATGTTTCCTGTACCTGTATATTTCAAATGTCACTCACATTAAAAACGCTGATGCATCATAATATCCGTTTTCTGGTTCTCCTTGTTCCTCCTTCCTTCTTTAAACATTGCCCTGGACACAATTCATCACTGAAGAGCCAGCAGCATCAGGCACTTCTCAAGAGGTGACTTTTTGAAGCCCTGGAGCGACAGAAAAATTCAGCCTTTGAAGTAGTTTACAGCATTCTGTTGGGTTTCCGTAGTGGGGTGGAGTTCCCCCTTGCCTTTCCATTTTTAACAGAGTTATGTTAATGCAACCTCGTGAGAGGTGTAAATTCAACCAGCTCTTCTCCTTGACTTGACCAACTTTACACTCACTTTGCAATGCTGGAGATGAGCTGACAAGATTTAGGGCAATGGGGCAAAAATCATTCAGCTTCACATTGAAATTTTGGATTTCATTGCACCAAGAAAACTCAGTTGAAGTCATCTTCTTCTGACTCTCTGCCCACATGTGTTCATCTACTGGCCAACAGAAACCCCCACTCCTTGGTGAAATGACAGGACCAAAAGTTGATTTCACAAAGATTTTGCAAACACAGCTGACTGCCTCACTTCTGCCCACCTCAGTTCTGCCCTGATAGAAAAACGAAACTACACCAAAGTCATCTACAGGAGTCATGAAAGACAATGGAGGAAATAATTAAGGAATCAATTTCCAGACACCTAGAAGATAAGAAGCTGATAAGTAACAGCATGGATATATGAAAAACAAGATCTGTGAAAACAACCTAATCGATTTCTTTTAAGGATTGAAAAGTCTTGTGGATAGTGGGCAAGCAGTAGAAGTGGTCTATCTTAATTTTTCGTAAGGCTTTTGTTACCCTCTTGCCTGACCATCTCATAAACAAACTAGGAAAATACATCTTAGATGGGGCTAGGATAAAGTGGATCCATAACTCATTGAAGACCATTCCCAGAGAGTATTTAGCAGGGGTCCACACTCCAACTGGAAGGTCATATCAAGTTGCGTCCCACGGGGATCAGTTCTGGGTCTCATTCTGTTCAATATCTTCATCAATGATTTAGATCGTAGCACGGAGAGTACACTTATAAAGTTTGCAGATGATACCTAGCTGGGAACAGTCTCAAGGCTGTGGAGGATAGCAATAGGCCCACCTCAACCCCCGAGGCTTCGGAGGACGTCCCTGGAGAATGCTACCCTGCTCCACTGGACACTCGCATATTTCACTGCTGAAGAAGGAACAGCCCAGCCCACCTTACCAGCTCCACCTGACATCAGGGCACCGCTTCACACACAGCCCTTAGGCATGTTTACAGTGAAAACAAGCAGAGTTAATTTAACAAAGAGAGTCAAATAGGAGCAATTAGGAATACTGGAAACCAATGGTTACATATCAGATAAAAGAAGTACTCACATTGTAAAACCTGGACGTATGTAACTCACACTCACCCAGAATCCTTGCAGTGTTCTGCAGCCAGAACTCTCCTACAGAGGGCCAATTTCCTCAGCATGGCCCTCCCCAGAGCCTCCAATCAAATCCAAGGCTCCCCTAGCCTGCTTCCCATACGGAGATCAAAGGGAGCAAAAGCCAGTAGATTCTTGGGGAATACTTCTGTCCGCACTGAGCAAATAATGAAGAAAAACGTCCCAATCAGTCTCATGCCACAGGACATATGTTCTTATCATAGCTTTTAAAAGTTCCATTAAATCTTTCTGCAAACCCATTTGTTTCTGGGTTATAGGGAGCAGCATTTATATGCTTTGCTCCACATCATTCCCATGGCTTTTGAAAGACTACAGACATGGAATTTGCACCACAGTCTGTCATTATTTCTGTGAGAAAAACTAATCTGTAAAAATGGCAAATAAAGCCGGAGCCACTGGAAAATGTATTCCAGAGCTTATTTAACCTGAGAGTTCCTTTTTTCCGAATATCATTGTTGCTAGGCAGATTTAGCACTCCCCATCCAGAAGCTTCTGGAATTGGGTGTGGTAGTTTTGAGTCTGCTCCATGTCAAGGTTCCTCCCCCACTCTGAACTCTAGGGTAGAGATGTGGAAATATAAAGGGAAGGGTAAACCCCTTCAAAATCCCTCCTGGCCAGAGAAAAAATCCTCTCACCTGTAAAGGGTTAAGAAGCTAAAGGTAACCTCGCTGGCAGCTGACCAAAATGACCAATGAGGAGACAAGATACTTTCAAAAGCTGGGAGGAGAGAGAGAAACAAAGGGTCTGTGTCTGTCGGTACGCTTCTTTTGCCGCAGATAGACCAGGAATGGAGTCTTAGAACTTTTAGTAAGTAATCTAGCTAGGTATGTGTTAGATTATGATTTCTTTAAATGGCTGAGAAAAGAACTGTGCTGAATAGAATGACTATTTCTGTCTGTGTGTCTTTTTTGTAACTTAAGGTTTTGCCTAGAGGGATTCTCTATGTTTTGAATCTAATTACCCTGTAAGGTATCTACCATCCTGATTTTACAGAGGTGATTCCTTTACTTCTATTAAAAGTCTTCTTGTAAGAAAACAGAATGCTTTTTCATTGTTCTCAGATCCAAGGGTTTGGGTCTGTGGTCACCTATGCAAATTGGTGAGGATTTTTACCAAACCTTTCCCAGGAATTGGGGTGCAAGGCTTGGGAGGATTTGTGGGGGGGAAAGACGTGTCCAAACTGCGTTTCCCAGTAAACCCAGTTAGAATTTGGTGGTGGCAGTGGATATTCCAAGGACAAAGGATAAAATTAATTTGTACCTTGGGGAAGTTTTAACCTAAGCTGGTGAAAGTAAGCTTAAGAAGTTTTCATGCAGCTCCCCACATCTGTACCCTAGAGTTCAGAGTGTGGGAGGAACTTTGCCATGAACCTGCATGAAAACCTCCTAAGAAATCTTACAACCCCAGAAATCTTACAACCTAGCCCCGCCAAATGCCTGTGTCCCTCATGAAAAGGCTAGAGAAAGGATGGCTTCTGCTTATACAGAGTCAGATGCTCTGCTGGTAATTTCATTGCTCGATAAACCACCTCAGCAGTAAATTCATTCTTTGTTTACTCTTGAGTCCCGTTTGTTCTCTGATGTGTCATTGAGAGAGGTGGCTGCTTATTCTAGCCAGAGTCTCACTGGGGGGCAACGGAAAACCAACCACCACTATTAGTTTTTTATAATCAGAAAAGCAATTTTATGTCTTTCTGAATATGTTTCATGCCATAAAGTCACTGCACTATCCATATTTCTATTATGACTATTCTCAGTCCACTGTTGTTTTCACTACCTATGAATGAGTTTACTTAAAGGTTAGACAGGAGGACACTATGGGGATGTTAGAGGTTTGGGTGAAAGTTAAGGTGGCACCTCAAAGAATCAGACAGTAGTTTTTATTGTCTATGTACTGTACCAATACACAAAAATAAATACATTATCAGTAAGGCTAAGATTATGTCCCAGAGACCACGGAATCTGTGACTTCCACAGATCTCTGTGACACTTTCCACTTCAGCCCAAAGGTGGCAGGGCCGGAGTTCTCAGCTGCCGTGGGTAGCAAGGGGACCTCGCAGCTCCCAGTTGTGGGACCCGGAACTTCTACCGTGGCCAGCAGGGGACCCTCCAAGAATCTACTGGCTTTGCCCCCTTTGATTTCCTGTATGGGAAGCAGGCTAGGGGAGCCTTGGATTTGATTGGAGGCTCTGAGGAGGGCTGTGCTGAGGAAAGAGGGCGGCATCTAAGAGAGTACGTCACTCATTTTAAGGAGAATTTACAGGTAATGAGGAATTGAGAGCGACAGACCCTTGGAAAAAGCAAGAAACTCAGCATGTTTGGTGTGATGGGTGTACTGGAGAAAGGTTGTTGGACACGGCTGATTTGGAGTTAGTGCTGACCCCAGTGAAGGAAAACAAAAGGCAGGATTATAGAAAGGACCGTTTGAGGGCATTGAAGGGGTGAATGCCATCACACATGACGTAAGGAAGACAAGCAGCAGAGGAACAGTGCAAATAGATTAAAACTTATTCTGAAAGGGAGAGGTCAGTAAATTGAATTTGTTGTGCTGGTGAAGAAACCTTGGATTTGGTCAGGGAGAGCAGGGCAGAGAATCCCCTAGAAAGCACGGATTTGAGGGCGGGTTAAAATCCACGCCGAAAGCAGGTAATGCTGGCCCTTTCAAAGCACCACAAAGAGGTATTTTCCTCGCCAGGTTGAACTGCCAAGATTACACCCTCCATGCAAAGCTACAGGGGAAAAACGGTACCAGAGGGATGCCCTGGAGCACATCGCTGCAGGACTACGATATGGAAATTGTCCATATTAAAGGCAAAGAGAATGTGGTGGCAGATGCAGTGTCCGGGCAGGAGGGTTCCAAGCTGACGCATACGGATTAGCCAGTGGAAGAGTCCACAGAGTCACAGTAAAGGGTGAGGTGCGAGCCAGGACCCAGAGGAGGCACAGAGTTGCTGGCGTTTTACAGGGATACCCTGGGTTGGACGCGGACAGGCTTACAAAGGGTGGCATGTGAGGGCTCTGCCCAGAGCCAAGAGCCCGCTGGTCATCACAACCGTTGCAAAGCATTTGGACAGATTTTGTTTAATTATCTGATAATTACACATAATTATGTGATAATTACACAGATTATGTTTAATTATCTGATAATTACACAGATAATGATGTTTCTGTACTGGAAATCATGTGCTTCAGGTCTGGGAGTTAATGCAGGTCGTGCAAAGGGATGAACTTGCTCCTGTCAGTCAGGAGGGAAGAGACCTGTCTCTGTAGCTCTCAAGCTGGTTTTGTGTGTATTGGGGATTGTCCGCTTCACAAAATCAGGCCTGTCGACAGACAGAGCCCAATGCTAATCAAGAGCTTGTGAAATCGACAAGAGAGGCACACAGGAAAAAAACCCAACAATCAGCTGGGCAGCTCCCTCTTTATGAGTAAAGACCATGGAGCAATGGAGCACCCCTGGGGGGCAGAGGTTACCCCCCCCCCCGCATCCTTCACCGAGGAAACAAGCTGATAGCGTAGCTTCCCTCATGAAAAACAGAGCACAGCTAGGCCTGGCTGCAGAACACTGCAAAGACTCTGGGTGAGCGTGAGTTACATATGTCCAGGTTTTACAATGCAAGTTCTGCTTTTATCTGATATGTGGAGCAGGATTGCATGCCCCAGGGAGCTCCTCGGAGGGCTCGGGGGTTGAGGTGTGCCTATTGCTATCCTCCACAGCACTTGAGATTCCTCCCAGCTAGGTATCATCTGCAAACTTTATAAGTGTACTCTCCGTGCTATGATGTAAATCACTGATGAAGATATTGAACAGAATGGGACCCAGAACTGATCCCCGGGGGACGCATCTTGATGTGCCCTTCCAGTTGGAGTGTGGACCCCTGCTAAATACTCTCTGGGAATGGTCTTCAATGAGTTATGGATCCACTTTATCCTAGCCCCATCTAAGATGTATTTTCCTAGTTTGTTTATGAGAAGGTCAGGCTAGAGGGTATCAAAAGCCTTACGGAAAATTAACATAGACCACATCTACTGCTTGCCCACTATCCACAAAACTTTTCAATCTGTAAAAGAAATCGATTAGGTTGTTATCACAGATCTTGTTTCCCATATATCCATGCTGTTACTTATCAGCTTCTTATCTTCTAGGTGTCTGGAAATTGATTCCTTAATTACCTCCTCCATTGTCTTTCAGGATTCCTGTAGGTGACTTTGGTGTAATTTTGTTTTTCTATCAGGGCAGAACTGAGGTGGGCAGAAGTGAGGCAGTCAGTTCTGTTTGCAAGATGCTTGTGAAATCAACTTTTGCTCCTGTCATTTCACCAAGGAGTGGGGGTTTCTGTTGGCCAGTAGATGAACACATGTGGGCAGAGAGTCAGAAGAAGATTAATTGAATTGAGTTTCTTGGTGCAATGACATCCAACATCTCAATGTGAAGCTGAACTGTTTTTGCCCCGTTGCCCTAAATTTTGTCAGCTCATCTCCAGCATTGCAGAGTGTAAAGTTGGTGTCAAGGAGGAGAGCTGGTTGAATTTACACCTCTCACGAGGTTGAGTTAACATTACTTTGTTAAAACAGGTGAGGCAAGGTGGAACTCCACCCCAGTACGGAAACCCAACAGAATGCTGTAAACTACTTCAAAGGCTGAATTCTCCTATCACTCCAGGGCTTCAAAAAGTCACCTCTGGAGAAGGGCCTGATGCTGCTGGCTCTTCAGGGATGAATAGTGTCCAGGGCAATGTTGAAAGAAGGAGGGAAGAACAAGGAGAACCAGAAGACGGATATTATGATACATCAGTGTTTTTAATCTGAGTGACATTTGCAATACACAGGTACAGGAAAAATACAAGAGCAGAAAGAACGTATTTTCAGTTTTTCAAGAAAGGCTGTGACAGATCACCCACCTCAAAGGGACGTTCATCACACAAGATGTGCTTTTCTGTTCTTGCAGCTGCAGAGGTGGACAAACAAGTCCCTTTCGCAACCATTTTCAGTTGCTTTTATTCCCTCAGTCAGTGCGAAGTGAGAAAATGCAATACAGAAGCAGAGGACTACTCAACTTCTCAATTAAATGTCTGCCGCAGAGAAGGTCAAAGCAAGATGCTAAAGATACTTATTAATGGAAAGGATAGAACAGACGGGGTCTAATTCTCCTTCACAGCAAGGTCTCTTTTTCCTGCTCTCAAGGGACTTCAAATGATAATAAATGTAACTGATGCCTGTCTTAAGGTCCCTATTTCCTTTAAACTGCAGCATTAGTGTAAACAGCCTGCGTGTTATTCAGAATAAGTCCACCAGTGAAAGCGAGAATCAGCACTTGGCTGGCAAAGCCTTGGCAGAAAGAGTCATAAAGCGTAACATTAGAAATGCAGCAGGGCTATCAGACCAAGGTGCTGGGCGCACACAGCTCCCACTGAACTCAACTGGAGCCAAGTTTGCACAGCACTTCTGAAAGCCATGCCCAAAAGGTCAGGGGTGAATCTGTATCTTGCTGTTCATTTCCTGGTTCTTCCTTCATCCACAGATCTTCCTGCTGGGTTTAACATGGCCCACAGCTTCCACTGAGGTACCTATGGCGAGATACCCCAGAACCACATATTCCCCCGGAACCATAACCACCCAGGTAACCGCCTAATCCCCCATAACCACCATATCCCCCTAAACCAGACAATCCTCCATAATGGCCTCCAGAGCCGTACAATCCCCCCAAACCGAATGAGCCCCCAAAACCGGTTCCGACCACAGGTGCTCCTACGGCTCCCACTCCAGTGTGCTGAGGGAAAGTGCTGAGAATTGGTCCCGGGAGGGTCACGACAACCGGTGAGGGTCTGATCAGCACTTCGGAGTCTTCGCACTGCCGAACGCACGGCACGTTGTAGCTGCCACTGACTGGACTAGGCCGGGCCACCCCGCATTCTGGATTGCACAAGCCGGAGAAAGTCATCTTTCTGGGATGGAGATAAACCTGAAAGACACACCAGGGAGTAGAGTAAAGAGAAGGTACAAGGGCTGGTTGAAGAAAGGCTTTGAAGCTCTTGTGGCCCAAGAGAGAAAGGAAGAGTGGACTAAGTCCCTGTCTTCATGGCCATGTATTTCTTCCTATATCATCCTTCTACACCTCTTGTCCACTCTCATGAAACTTTCCTCCCAACTGGCCCCTTCAACCCATCTCAATGGCTTTGTCTGAAAGACACCAACTAGAAGAAGTGTCATGATTTCTATGCTGGACACCTGGGATTCTGTCCATTTTAGACATTACTCAAAGAGAACAGGGCTGGGATCATGGTAATCACTTCCTGTCGTTTGAGGATTTAACTTCTGCATGCAAACCACTGGATTCTGGTACCACAGTAAAAAGAAAAGGAGTACTTGTGGCACCTTAGAGACTAACAAATTGATTTGAGCATCAACTTTTATAAGCTACAACTCACTTCATCGGATGTAGCTCACGAAAGCTTATGCTCAAATCAATTGGTTAGTCTCTAAGGTGCCACAAGTCCTCCGTTTCTTTTTGCGAATACAGAGTAACACGGCTGCTACTCTGAAACCTGGTATCACAGTGTAGTTCTCTGATTTCCCAAAGCTTGTGAGTCAACAATACTTCCTGATGAATAAAGAGAAAACTTTACTTTTCTCCAAACAAATCACGAAGGACAAACTCCTCAGCTGGGGTCCAGGTCCACTGACTTTCATGGAGCGACACTCATTTACATCATCTGAGGAGAAGCACTGGATCTCACCACTTGTCAGCTTAATCCATTCTCCTGTCTCCAAGAGAGAGGAGTAACAGGTGCTTGAGAAGAAAGTAAAAGACCACTGAATTGGTCCTTTCTGGACTAACCTGGGAAAGTTGCTTCCTCATCCACCGAAGTGAAAAATGGCTAAATGACTTTCTAAAGTTACATCTCTAGAGTTCAAATCGATTGAGTTGAATTGGACTTACCCAGTTCACTGAGGAGATGAAGTCCGCAGAAGATTTTAGAAAATCGCTGAGTGGTGAGCGCTTTTATACGGTTCCTAGGACTGCCTGGAGGATCTGCGATGCTATTTGTTGAGGCGGTTCTAATTAGTTACCAAACAAACTTCATTGCCTTGCAAAATCCTCCTTTGGATGCAGCTGTTTTCCTCTGGGATTGTGATTATTAGGTTATTCTGAACCTAAGAGGGCGTGACATGCACATTGCACTCTTCATCTTTCTTTCATCTTCAAATGGTACGGGTCAACTGCGTTCCTCGTGCCAATCCATTGACTTCAGTGATGCTACAATGAGAATGAATGTCAGGGTGACTCTGAGTGGCATCTGTATCCGAAGTGAAGATTTCAGAGGGGTAGCCGTGTTAGTCTGTATCAGAAAAACAACGAGGAGTCCTTGTGCCACCATAGAGACTAATTTGTCTCTAAGGTGTTGTCTCTAAGTTGCCACAAGTAGCAGAAGTGGGTGTCATGAAAAGAATCCAGTTTGTTCCTTTCAATCCCTGCTGGTCGTGGTTAGGGACATCGGGCAGTTCATTCTCACCCTGTCAGAAAGGAGGGAGCCATTTTTCTCCATTCTCATCACCCGCATTCCCAATGGGTCAGACCCAATTCCCTTCGAAATTCATGGGAAACATTCCCTTGCCTCCAGCGTGTTTCTTGTCAGGACCTTACATCTAAAATTCATTCTTTGGCTGGGGGATTCTATAATGCCAATGAACAACTGTATTCCAATATTAACGGAATGCCATGAGAGCTTGGCCTCTATTTTGTGTAAAGTGACTGTGTTACTCAGTGCAGGGCGGTAACCAGGGAGGGGCGAATGGGTCAGCCACCGAGGGCGTAGAGCTACTGGAGTGCAGAAATGGGGCAAGTGTATTGTCCCCCCACCACAGCATCAGACCCAACAGCCTCCAGATGGAGCCAGGGGGCTCCAAGCCCCCTCTGACCCGAGGATCGCGGGCCCAGGGCCCCAGGCAATTGCATGCTCCCCGGCACCAGGATGCTAACGGGGCAGCAGGGAGGCCAGGTGATGAGCGCTGCTTGGCTCCTCGTGACCGTGCTCATTGCTCAGTAACATCTGCTGACGCTGCTGCGCTGGCTGGTGATTAAAATGGTTAACGGGGGCAAATTGGAGGGGATCGGCGGGGTCTGATCTGAGAGCGGTAACTGACTGCATGGGGACACGGGGATCACACTTCTGGAGGCAGGGACAGAAGGGGGCCAAGGAGGAGCGGGGTGGAGCCAGGGTTGAGCTCAGAAGTGAGGGACTGCTAGAGGGTGGCCTAGGGCAAAGCCCAGCACAGGGAGTGTTTTAGTCAGCACTCAGCAGGGGTGAAACACGCCCGGCTCCCTCCTTTAGCTGTGTGGTCCTGTGACTGGGCCCTGCCCTTCCTTCTTCCTGCCTCAGCCTGATTCAATCCTTGTTCCAGAGAACAGGGTAAGGAGCCTCCCTGCGACTCACTGGGATCACGCTCCATTACCTGGCCAGCAAGGTACACTCACACGCCTGGGAGCCGACACCTGCAGCACGGCCTGGCCCACGATGCTGGGCACACCCGGGCTTCTCTTTTCAAAGGCCTCTAATTTTGGGCTCGGGACAATTTTCACTTGTGCCAAGTCAGCTAAAAATACAGGCCATTGACTGTCCAGGTGAAGAGACCAGTGGGTGCAGAGCTGCATTGGGGCTGCTGGTGGGGTATCCACTGGCAAAGACGCATGTCCATTGTGACCTGTGCTTGTCGCATTCAGGGCTATGACCCAGCCAGTCTGTTCCTCACACCCTTCTCTGTGTCCATCTCGCCACCATGACCAGGGGATTGGCACACACTGAAGCACAGCACGATCCCATTTCACAATCACCCCAGCCAGGTACCTTCTTCTGTCTCCACACTTTGGTGGGAGGGGCCTGGCCTCTCCAGAATCATAGAGTCTTTGAATTATAGAAGATTAGGGTTGGAAGAGAGCTCAGGAGGTCATCTAGTCCAACCCCCTGCTCAAAGCAGGACCAACACTAAATAAATGATCCCAGCCAGGGTTTTGTGAAAACAGACCTTAAAAACTTCTAAGGATGGAGATTCCACTTCCTCCCTTGGTAACCCATTCCAGTGCTTCACCACCCTCCTAGTGAAATAGTGTTTCCCAATATCCAACCCAGACCTCCCCCACTGCAACTTGAGACCATTGCTCCTTGTTCTGTCATCTGCCACTGAGACCAGCTGAACTCCATCCCTTCAGGTCGTTGAAGGCTGCTATCAAATCCCCCCTCACTCTTCTCTCAGCCTCTCCTCAAAAGTCCTGTGTCCCAGCTTCAGAATCATTTTCGCTGCCCTCCGCTGGACCCTCTCCAATGTGTCCACATCCTTCCTGTAGGGGAGGCCCAAAACTGGACGCAGTCTTCTAGATTTGGTCTAACCGTACTGAATAGAGGAGAATAATCACTTCCCTCAATCTGCTGGCAATGCTCCTACTAATGCCAGGCAATAGGCCCTTAGCCTTCTTGGCAACAAGGGCACACTACTGACACATATCCAGCTTCTCATCAGCTGTAATCCCCAGGTCCTTTTCTACATAATTGGTGCTGAGCCAGTCGGACCCCAGCCTCTGGCAGTGGATGGGATTCTTCCGTCCTAACTTGCTGGCAAGAATACTGTGGGAGACCATATCAAAAGCTCTGTGAAAGTCAAGGAATAACATGTCCACTGCTTTCCCCTCATCCACAGAGCCAGTTATCTCGTCATAGAAGGCAATTACATTAGTCAGGCATGACTTGCCCTTGGTGAATCCATGCTGACTGTTCCTGATCACTTTCCTCTCCTCTGAGTGCTTCAGAATTGATTCCTTGAGGACCTACTCCAGGATTTTTCCAGGGACTGAGGTGAGGCTGACTGGCCTGTAGTTCCCCAGGTCCTCCTTCTTCCCTTTTTAAAAGATGGGCACTACATTAGCCTTTTTCCAGTTGTATGGGACGTACCCCGATTGTCATGAGTTCTGAAAGATAATGGCCAATGGCTCTGCAATCATATCCGCCAACTCCTTTAGCACTCTCAGATGCAACGCATCCGGCCCCATGGATTTATGCACGTCCAGCTTTTCTAAATAGTCCCGAACCACTTCTTTCTCCACAGAGGGCTGGTCACCTCCTCCCCATGCTGTGCTGCCCAGTGCAGTAGTCTGGGAGCTGACCTTGTTCGTGAAGACAGAGGCAAAAAAAGCATTGAGTACATTAGCTTTTTCCAAATCGTCTATCACTAGGTTGCCTCCCTCATTCAGTAAGGGGCCCACACTTTCCTTGACTTTCTTCTTGTTGCTAACGTACCTGAAGAAACCCGTCTTGTTACTCTTAACATCTCTTGCTAGCTGCAACTCCAGATGTGATTTGGCCTTCCTGATTTCACTCCTGCATGCCCGAGCAATATTTTTATACTCCTCCCTGGTCATTTGTCCAACCTTCCACTTCTTGTAAGCTTTTTTATCTTTTTTTTGTGTTTAAGATCAGCAAGGATTTCACTGTGAAGCCAAGCTGGTCGCCTGCCATATTTACTATTCTTTCGACACTTCGGGATGGTTTGTCCTGGTAACCTCAGTAAGGATTCTTGAAAATACAGCCAGCTCTCCTGGACTCCTTTCCCCCTCACGTTATTCTCCCAGGGCATCCTGCCCATCAGTTCCCTGAGGGAGTCAAAGTCTAAGTCCAGGGTCCGTATTCTGCTGCTCTCCTTTCTTCCTTGTTTCAGGATCCTGAACTCGACCATCTCATGGTCACTGCCTCCCGGGTTCCCATCCACTTTTGCTTCCCCTACTAATTCTTCCCGGTTTGTGAGCAGCACGTCAAGAAGAGCTCTGCCCCTACTTGGTTCCTCCATGCACACTGTCCCAGAGGCACTGCCCAGAGCCCCTGAGGAGGCTGCCTGGTGCGTGATGCAGGTCAATGCTGGAGGCTCCAGTGCAAACACATGTATTTTTTCCATGGGATAGAATTTTGGGTCTTGTTTGCTCATTTCAATTGTTGATATTTTTATATTCTTACCAGTATGTGTCAACAAAGAACAAAGACACTGTGTGTTACATCTGCCCACAAGCAGATGGCGGGGGAAGTACGGGAGGGAAAGAGATAAGAGAGAGAGCTAAAGTGTTGCTGGGTGTGATGGAGTGTAATATACGAGTGTACACATGAAGGACAGTCTTGCCTCAAACTCCTCTCCTGAGAGAAGGTCAAGCAGCCAGTCTGGACGGGGACGGGGAAAGGAAACACTAAAAGGCCAAAGAAATGCCTGTCCCTGACCAAAGCACAGCCTCACTCCTCACCCCTCCCCTGGGATACAAAAATGGTGGGAGCAAAGCCCCCAGACCCAACACTTACCATGAATTGTAAGAGGTGGGACCAAGGGCATGCACTACAGGTATAATGATGCCTACTAAAGAGCGGGGAACTGGGATGCTGGGGGAAAAGGCTCTTCCGGCGCACAGAGCTATGGATATGCTTCCTTGCGGTTATGAAAACCAACATCCCAGTAAAAGAAAAATGGTCCTCTCGATCCCAAAGGACCAAGCCCCAGACCCAGGTCAATATACCAGTTAGGTCTCACCCTCAAATCATGCTGTTTCCTATCGTTTAGTATCTAAAATCTAAAGGTTTATTCCTAAAAGTAAAGAAATATTGATGAGAGTTAAAAATAGTTGAAGGAATCATTTCCATACAGTCATGGCAAAGTTCTTGGTTCAGGCTTGTAGCAGTGATGGACTCAACTGCTGGCTTAAGTCAAGTCTCTGGAGTGTATCCACAGCTTGGATGGGTCATTCAATGCATTGTTCAGAGCTTCAGTTTGTAGCAAAGTTCCTCCAGAGATAAGAAGCAGGATTGAAGACAAAATGGAGAAGATGCAGCTCCCTTTTATAGTCTCTTGCCATGTGGCCTCTGCTTCCTTTGTTTCAAACACAAGCTGCCCAGCACATGGCCTTCCAGCAGGCAATGCAGTGCTGATGCGAAACTGTCTGGGAGTGTCACCCAGAAACATAGCACAAGTTTGAAATAGAGACATACATACGTATCCATAACTCATAATACAAAGGCGATACAAACATATAAACAAGATGATCATATCTGGCCAATTATAACATCATAACATTTTTGCAGATATCTTACATGGCATATCTGGCTGATTCCTTCATAGGTATTACCCCAGGAGCCAACATTTGAAATCCAGGTATAGAGCCAATACTTATAACTTTAAATACAAAAACAATACATGCATACAAATAGCATATTCATAACCAGCAAATTATAACCTTTTCATAGACACCTTACTTCACCCCCTTTGTACAAGATTTGGTGCAACTATAGGACTTTGGTTGCAACAATGATCTATACGGTCACAGTTCATGTCAATAAAGTCACAACATCACTTTACGTACATTTCAGACTTCTGGCCTTCTGCTCTCCGTCTGTGTGATAGGAACCAGGGAAAGGGTGAAGGGAAACTCCTTACCAAGCAACAACAGCTGGTCACTGCAGGGAGGGACTGCTGCTTTCCTCGCCCCCAATCCCTTCCCATGCTTTGGAGGTTGTTAGGGCTGCAAAAAACTCCCTTGGTGGCCGCATTTGAGAAATGATGGATGAGATGAACTTTACAAATGCATGTAAAGTTCCAGTCAACTGTTCATGATTCCTCACTTCCGAATTTGGGGCTGTTTGGTTTTTCATTCAAAAAAGCTTTGCATTTCCCTTTCATTAACAAACATTGCTTTGTAAAGGATGCTCAACTAGTGTACATCAGTCCAGTTCAATAGACTTGAGTGATATTCTGTGTCCTACAATTGAGGGAAGTCATTTTATGCTGTTTAGGTTCGACAAAACACTGGTGAGGGTAAATTTTGCCCTTTAAAATCATTCTAATTCTGGCTAAACAACTTTGTCAGAGAAGGGGCTTGCAGAATGCCCTAGGTTGATCAGACTTGCAATTAATCCCACAGCAATCTGGCCATGAAAGAAGTTCTCTTTAACTCTGTCTGTCTTGTGCTTTTTCCTTTTCTTTATTAGCTGAAGTCTCTCACAAGACCCAGTTCTCTTGCATACTTATTGGATGGAGCTGCAATGGCTGATGTTTCCCA
This sequence comes from Eretmochelys imbricata, assembly GCF_965152235.1. Taxonomy (NCBI): domain Eukaryota; kingdom Metazoa; phylum Chordata; order Testudines; family Cheloniidae; genus Eretmochelys; species Eretmochelys imbricata. The sequence goes on from NC_135572.1 coordinate 357,856,087, forward strand.
TTGATTACACTGTATATTAGATAGCAGCAGCTGTGGGTGGAGGTGCAGAAAGGTTTTCTCTAACCCAGGTTGGGTAAAGTGCCTTCCTTCAATCTCAAATTGATGGAACTGTCCTCCTTTACACTGGTTCAGCATCTACCCGTCAACTTGAAAATATGTACAAAAGGGAAATGCAAAGGTTCATTGAATGAAAATCAAAGAGCCCCAATTTCAGAGGCAAGGGGACTCATGAACTGAGCACTTGAGTGACATCTGAGACTTGACATGCATTTTTAAAGTGAAGCCAATCTTCAATATTGGAACATCTAATCCTAGTTAAAAGTTACTACTATTCTAATAATACACCACTTTGGCCATATAAAACATGAGGTGTGTTTTGTGAAGTGCTTTGAAATGCTTAGATCAGAGGAAGCTTCAGACAATCCACCCTGCATGTTACAATTCTACCTGTTTGCCATGTGGGGAAACTGAGGCACATTCAGGTGACGGTCAGAGGGGTGTGATTGGCAGAGTCAGAAAGGGGACCGCTCATGCCAAACACTAACCTGTATCTCCTGAACCCTACTGGACACTTACCATTCCTGGCTTCCAAATAAATCACTAACCTGAGAGTAATTTTTAGAGAGCCTCACTCTGGATTTTTGGTTTGTTTTGATGGTTTTGGGGGAAACTTTTGGATGAAACATCTTCTGATCTAACTGTGACCAACAATCAACCATTGAGAGTCTTGCCATGCACTTTAACTCCCTTTCTTTGAAGGTGTTGGCTCAGTGGTGGGTACTTACACTTGAGCAGAATTAAATTCTCTTGTACCAAAATTTTGCCGATTTCTATTCTACACTGAGATTTGTATTCCTACACTGCGCATGAAAGAGCTTGAAATGTACACACTTGTAATTCCTTTGGACCATTATTATCCTCGTGTATAAAGAAGGCCATATCAGAGAAATAACCTGCCCTGTGCCTTGTTTCACAAACCTGAAGGAATTCATTACCATTGGGTTACTCTGACCCATTAGAGAGATGCGATTCCAAAGAAAGAGAAAGTAGCTCACTCAGTGCACCTGGTGACTTCAGCCCAACGGATGCTATGACTTAAAGCAAGTTTTTGATGCTTGAATTGTACATTGAAATTTCCAATGCTACCATAGTCATGGAAAAGATCGAAATTGACAGACTTGTAATTCCTGTGAAGAAGGATTATCCTCATAGATAAGGACAGTTCAAGTAGATCACAACATGAGCCAGCTCTTTGTTATGGATGCTTAGATCCAAGGATGCAAACATTTTGTAACAAGACATGTTACTAGCCATGTCTGGTAACGCAGTGTAACAGGGAACTTTACAATTCAGCCTGTAGTCAGAGCTCAAACTGGGCATTTTAGCGCTCTGCCTAAACAATCATATTTGTGCCTTGTATGGGTTTTTTTCCCCCAGATGATTTGCGTTAGGATCATCTAGACTAATGATAGTTAAAGTTAAGATTTGGTCATGGTTAATTGTAATAAAACTCAGGGACAGGTCATGGGCAATCAACAAGGCTCACGGAAGCCTGTGACCGGTCTCTGAATTTTACTAAAAATAACTGTGAAAAAATGGGGAAAGGGAGAGCAGCACCCAGTGCTGCTGTGTCTCAGGGTCCTCCTGGTACCCATCGTAGCTGGGAGATCCGGAGTACGCTCACCACCTACAGTAGCTAAGAGTACCAGGGTTCCACCCCCACCCACCATCTGCAGTGGCTTAAGAGCTGTGGAGAATAGCAAATAAGGCAGGCAACCAGCTTGGCTTAACAGTGAAATCTTTGGTGAGCTTAGACACAGAAAGGAATCTTACAAGAAGTGGAAACTTGGACAGATGAGTAGGGAGGAGTCTAAAAATATTGCTAGAGCATCCAGGGGTGTAATCAGGAAGGCCAAAACACACCTGGAGTTGCAGCTAGCAAAGGATGTGAATGGTAAGAAGAAGGGTTTCTACAGGTATGTTAGCAACAAGAAAAAGTTCCGGGAAAGTATGAGACCCTTCATGAATGGGGGAGGCAACCTAGTGCGAGAGGATGTGGAAAAAGCTAATGTACTCAATGCTTTTTTTGCCTCTGTCTTCACGAACAAGGTCAGCTCCCAGACTACTGCACTGGGCAGCACAGCATGGGGAGGAGGAGACCAGCCCTCTGTGGAGAAAGAAGTGGTTCAGGACTATTTAGAAAAGCTGGACAAGCAGAAGCTGAAGGGGAGCTGATGCGCTGCATCCGCGAGTGCTAAAGGAGTTGGCAGATGTGATTGCAGAGCCATTGGCCATTATCTTTGAAAACTCATGGCGATTGGGGAAGGTCCCGGACGACTGGAAAAAGGCTAATGTAGTGCCCATCTTTAAAAAAGGGAAGAAGGAGGATCCGTGGAACTACACACTGGTCAGCCTCACCTCCGTCCCTGGAAAAATCATGGAGCAGGTTCTCAAGGAAACCATTTTAAAGTACTTGGAGGAGAGGAAGGTGATCAGGAACAGTAAACACGGATTCACCAGGGGCAAGTCGTGCCTGACTAACCTGGTTGCCTTATGTGATGAGATAACTGGCTCTGTGGATATGGGGAAAGCAGTGAATGTGATACAGCTTGACTTTAGCAAAGCTTTTCATATAGTCTCCCGCAGTATTCTTGCCAACAAGTTAAGAAAGTATGGATTGGATGAATGGACTATAAGGTGGATAGAAAGCTGCCTAGATTGTGGGGCTCAACAGGTAGTGATCAACGGCTCGATGTCTAATTGGCAGCTGGTTGAAGCGGAGTGCCTCAGGGTTAAGTCCTGGGTCCCATTTTCTTCGATGAAGTGGAAAAAGCTGAAGTACTCAATGCTTTTTTTGCCTCGGTCTTCACAGGCAAGGTCAGCTCCCACACTGCTGTCCTGGGGAACACAGTATGGGGAGGAGGTGAGCAGCCCTGAGTGGTGGAAGAAGAGGTTAAGGACTATTTAGAAAAGCTGGACAGGCACAAGTCCATGGGTCCAGATCGAATGCATTGTGAAATGGTGATTGTGAAATGGGATCGTCCTGTGCTTCAGTGTGTGCCAATGCCCTGGTCACGGTGGCGAGATAGACACAGAGAAGGGTGTGAGGAACAGACTGGCTGGGTCACAGCCCTGAATGCGACAAGCACAGGTCACAATGGACATGCGTCTTTGCCAGTGGATACCCCACCAGCAGCCCCAATGCAGCTCTGCACCCACTGGTCTCTTCACCTGGACAGTCAATGGCCTGTATTTTTAGCTGACTTGGCACAAGTGAAAATTGTCCCGAGCCCAAAATTAGAGGCCTTTGAAAAGAGAAGCCCGGGTGTGCCCAGCATCATGAGCCAGGCCGTACTGCAGGTGTCGGCTCCCTGGCGTGTGAGTGTACCTTGCTGGCCAGGTAATGGAGCGTGATCCCAGTGAGTCGCAGGGAGGCTCCTTACCCTGTTCTCTGGAACAAGGATTGAATCAGGCTGGGGCAGGAAGAAGAAAGGGCAGGTCCCAATCACAGGACCACACAGCTAAAGGAGGGAGTCGGGCGTGTTTCACCCCTGCTGAGTGCTGACTAAAACACACCCTGTGCCGGGCTTTGCTCTCGGCCACCCTCTAGCAGCCCCTCACCCCTGAGCTCAACCCTGGCTCCACCCCGCTCCTCCTTGGCCCCCTTCTTCCCCTGCCTCCCGATGTGTGATCCCCCTGCCCCCATGCAGTCAGTTACTGCCTCCAGCTCAGACCCTGCCCATCCCCCCCAATTTGCCCCCGTTAACCATTTTAATTGCCAGCCAGCGCAGCAGCGTCAGCGGATGTTACTGAGCAATGAGCACACTCACTAGGAGCCAAGCAGCGCTCAGCACCTGGCCAGCCAGCCACCCTGTTAGCATCCTAGTGCCAGGGAGCGTGCTATTGCCTGGGGCCCTTGGCTTACGATCCTGTGGGCACAGGGGGGGCTTGGAAGATACCTTTATGAAGATATTGAACAAAACCGGTCCGAGGACCAACCCTTGGGGCACTCCACTTCATACCGGCTGCTCCTGGATGGAGAGATCCTGACATAAAAAAGCACGGCTTCCTTTCGCTCTCTTCCATGCTCCCCTTGACCCATCAGCAAACCAGATCTAAGCAGCCCTTTGAGACGGCATTGGGGACCCAAGTGCAGGTCCAATGTTAGGTCAAGCTGTACTCACCACGGAGTAAGATTCACCACTGGGCAGACGGCCATCACAAAGGCCCATGTTTGAAAGTTTAATATTGGACTACAGTTGTTCATTGGCCTCATACAATCCCCCAGCCAAATGGTGAATTTAAGACGTAAGGTCCTGACAAGAAACACGCTGGAGGCAAGGGAATGTTTCCCATGAATTTCACAGAGAATTGGGTCTGACCCATTGGGAATGCGGGTGGTGAGAATGCAGAAAAATGGCTCCCTCCTTTCTGACAGGGTGAGAATGAACTGCCCGATGTCTCTAACCACGACCAGCATGAATTGAAAGGAACAAACTGGATTCCTTTCATGACACCCACTTGTGCTACTTGTGGTAATTTAGAGACTACACCTGACAGACAAATTAGTCTCGAAGGTGCCACAAGGACTCCTCGTTGTTTTGCTGATGCAGACTAACACGGCTACCCCTCTGAAACCTGCCACTTGTGATACAGATGCGACTCAGAGTCACCCAGACATTCATTCCCATTGTAGCACCAATGAATTCAATGGAATGGCATGAGGAACGCAGTTGGCCCGTACCATTTGAAGATGAAAGAAAGATGAAGAGTGCAACGTGCACGTCACGCCCTCTCAGGATTAGAATAACCTAATAATCACAATCCCAGGGGAAAACAGCTGCATCCAAAGGAGGATTTTGCAAGGCAATAAAGTTTGTTTGGTAACTAATTAGGACCGCCTCCACAAATAGCATCGCAGACCCTCCAGGCAGTCCTAGGATCTGTATAAAAGCGCTCACCACTCAGCGATTTTCCTAAATCTTCTACAGACTTCATCTCCTCAGTGAACTGGGTAAATCCAATTCAGCTCAATCGATTTTGAACTCTAGAGAGTTTAGAAAGTCATTTTGCCATATTAGGAAGAAACTTTCCCAGGTTAGTCCAGAAAGGACCAATTCAGTTGTCTTTTACTTTCTTCTCAAGCAGCTGTTACTCCTCTCTCTTGGAGACAGGAGAATGGATTAAGCTGACAAGTGGTGAGATCCAGTGTAGCAATTCTTGTGTTCTTCTCAGGAGAAATACACATTGAAGGTGCTTCTCCTCAGATGATGTAATTTAGTGTCACTCCATGAAAGTCAGTGAACCTGAAGCCCAGCTGAGGAGCTTGTCCTTAGTGATTTGTTTGGAGAAAACTAAAGTTTTCTCTTTATTCATCAGCAAGTATTGTTGACTCACAAGCTTTGGAAAATCAAAGAACTACACTGTGATACCAGGATCAACTGGTTTGCATGCAGAGGTTAGTGATTACCATGATCCCAGCCCTGTTCTCTTTGAGTAATGTCTAAAATGGATACAGACTCCCAGGTGTCCAGCATAGAAATCGTGAGCCTTCTTCTAGTCAGTGTTTTTCAGACAAAGCAATTGAGAGGGGCTGAATGGGGCTGGTTGGGAGGGAATTTTAGTGTGAGTGGACAAGAGGTGTAGAAAGAGGATATAGGAAGAAATACATGGCCATGAAGACAGGGACTTCGTCCACTCTTCCTTTCTCTCTTGGGCCACACGAGCTTAGAAGCCTTTCTTCCACCAGTCCTTGTACCTTCTCTTTACTCTAGTCCCTGGTGTGTGTTTCAGGTTTACCTCCATCCCAGAAAGATGACTTTCTCCGGCCTGTGCAATCCAGAATGCGGGGTGGCCCGGCCCAGTCCAGTCACTGGCAGCTACAACGTGCCGTGCGTTCGGCAGTGCCCTGACTCCGAAGTGCTGATCAGACCCTCACCGGCTGTCGTGACCCTCCCGGGACCAATTCTCATCACTTTCCCTCAGCACACTGGAGTGGGAGCCATAGGAGCACCTGTGGTCGGAGCCGGTTTCGGGGGCTCATTCGGTTTGGGGGGATTGTACGGCTCTGGAGGCCATTAAGGAGCATTGTTTGGTTTAGGGGGATACGGTGGTTATGGGGGATTAGGCAGTTCCCTGGGCGGTTATGGTTCCAGGGGAATATGTGGTTCCGGGGTATCTCGCCATAGGTACCTCAGTGGAAGCTGTGGGCCATGTTAAACACAGCCAGAAGATCCGTGGATGAAGGAAGAACCAGGAATTGAACAGCAAGAAACAGATTCACCCCTGACCTTTTGGGCATGGCTTTCAGAATGCTGTGCAAACTTGGCTCCAGTTGAGCTCAGTGGGAGCTGTGTGTGCTCAGCACCTTGGTCTGATAGTCCTGCTGCATTTCTAATGTTACGCTTTTTGACTCTTTCTGCCAAGGCTTTGCCAGCCAAGTGCTGATTCTCACTTTCACCTGTGGACTCATTCTGAATTACACGCAGGCTGTTTACCCTAATGCCGCAGTTTAAAGGAATTAGGGTCCTTAAGACTGTCATCAGTTACACTTATTATCATTTTAAGTCCCTTGAGAGTGAGAAAAAGAGATCTTGCTGTGAAGGAGAATTAGACCCCATCTGTTCTATCCTTTCCATCAATACGTATCCTTAGATTCTCGCTTATGACCTTCTCTGTGGCAGACATTTAATTGAGAAGTTGAGTAGTCCTCTGCTTCTGTATTGCATTGTCTCACTTCCCACCGACGGAGGGAATAAAAGTCACTGAAAATGGTTGCGAAGGGGACTTGTTTGTCCACCTCTGCAGCTGCAACCAAAAAAAAGCACATCTTGTGTGAAATACGTCCCTTTGAGGTGGGTGATCGGTCCCAGCCTTTCTTGAAAAACTGAAATTACGTCCTTTCTGCTCTCGTATTTTTCCTGTACCTGTGTATTGCAAATGTCACTCGCCTTAAAAACTCTGATGCATTATCATATCCGTCTTCTGATTCTCCTTGTTCCTTACTCCTTCTTTCAACATTGCCCTGGACACAATTCATCCCTGAAGAGCCAGCAGCATCAGGCCCTTCTCCAGAGGTGACTTTTTGAAGCCCTGGAGCGATAGGAGAATTCAGCCTTTGAAGTAGTTTACAGCATTCTGTTGGGTTTCTGTACTGGGGTGGAGTTCCACCTTGCATTACGTGTTTTAACAAAGTAATGTTAACTCAACCTCGTGAGAGGTGTAAATTCAACCAGCTCTCCTCCTTGACACCAACTTTACACTCACTTTGCAATGCTGGAGATGAGCTGACAAAATTTAGGGCAACGGGGCAAAAACAGTTCAGCTTCACATTGAGATGTTGGATTTCATTGCACCAAGAAAACTCAGTTCAATTCATCTTCTTCTGACTCTTTGCCCACATGTGTTCATCTACTGGCCAACAGAAACCCCCATTCCTTGGTGAAATGACAGGAGCAAAAGTTGATTTCACAAGGATGTTGCAAATACAACTGACTGCCTCACTTCTGCCCACCTCAGTTCTCCCCTTAGACAAAAACGAAACTACACCAAAGTCATCTACAGGTGGCATGAAAGACAGCGGAGGAAATAATTAAGGAATCAATTTCCAGACACCTAGAAGATAAGAAGGTGATAAGTAACAGCATGGATATATCAAAAACAAGATCTGTGAAAACGACCTAATTGATTTCTTTTACAGATTAAAAAGCCTTGTGGATAGTGGGCAAGCAGTAGATGTGGTCTATCTTAATTTTTAGTGAGTTTTTTGATACCCTCTTGCCGGACCTTCTGATAAACAAACGAGGAAAATACATCTTAGATGGTGCTAGGATAAAGTGGGTGCATAACTGGTTGAAAACCATTCCGATAGAGTATTTAGCAGGGGTCTACCCTCCAACTGGAAGGGCACATCAAGTTGCGTCCCACGGGGATCAGTTCTGGGTCCCATTCTGCTCAATATCTTCATCAGCGATTTAGATCATAGCACAGAGAGTACACTTATAAAGTTTGCAGATGACACCGAGCTGGGAAGAGACTCAAGTGCTGTGGAGGATAGCAATAGGCCCACCTCAACTCCCGAGCCCTCCGAGGAGCTCCCTGGAGCATGCAACCCTGCTCCACTGGACACTCACATGGTTCACTGCACCCGAAGGAACAGCCCAGCCCACCTTACCAGCTCCACCTGACATCACGGCACCGCTTCACACACAGCCCTTAGGCACGTTCAGAGTGAAAACAAGCAGAGTTTATTTAACAAAGAGAGTCAAATGGTAGCAAATAGGAATACTGGAAACCAATGGTTACGTATCAGATAAAAGCAGAACTCGCATTGTAAAACCTGGACGTATGTAACTAACGCTCAGCCGGAGCCCTTGCAATGTTCTGCAGCCAGGCCTAGCTGTGCTCTTTTTTTCATGAGAGAAGCCATGCTATCAGCATGTCTCCTCGGGGAAGGATGCTGTGGGGAGGGGTAACCTCTGCCCCCCAGGGATGCTCCAACGCTCCATGGTCTTTACTCATAAACAGGGTGCTGCCCTGCTGGTTGTTGGGTTTTATTCCAGTGTGCCTCTTCCTTGTCGATTTAACAAGCTCTTGATCCACATTCGGCTCCGTCTGTGGAGAGTCCTCCTTTGTGAAGGTTTCAGAGTAGCAGCCGTGTTAGTCTATATCCGCAAGAAGAAAAGGAGGACTTGTGGCACCTTAGAGACTAAGAAATTTATCTGAGCATAAGCTTTCAAGAGCTACAGCTCACTTTATCGGATGCATGCAGTGGAAAAATTTGTGAAGCAGACAATACCCATGTCAAGGTTCCTCCCCCACTCTGAACTCTAGGGTACAGATGTGGGGACCTGCATGAAAAACCTCCTAAGCTTATCTTTACCAGCTTAGGTCAAAACTTCCCCAAGGTACAAAATATTTCACCCATTGTCCTTGGATTGGCCGCTACCACCACCAGACTAATACTGGTTACTGGGGAAGAGCTGTTTGGATGCGTCTTTCCCCCCAAAATACTTCCCAAAACCTTGCACCCCACTTCCTGGACAAGGTTTGGTAAAAAGCCTCACCTTTGCCTAGGTGACTACAGACCCAGACCCTTGGATCTTAAGAACAATGAACAATCCTCCCAACACTTGCACCCCGCCTTTCCTGGGAAATGTTGGATAAAAAGCCTCACCAATTTGCATAGGTGACTACAGACCCAGACCCTTGGATCTTAAGAACAATGAACAATCCTCCCAACACTTGCACCCCCCTCTTTCCTGGGAAATGTTGGATAAAAAGCCTCACCAATTTGCATAGGTGACCACAGACCCAAACCCTTGGATCTGAGAACAATGAAAAAGCATTCAGTTTTCTTACAAGAAGACTTTTAATAAAAATAGAAGTAAATAGAAATAAAGAAATCCACCCTGTAAAATCAGGATGGTAGATATCTTACAGGGTAATTAGATTCAAAAACATAGAGAACCCCTCTAGGCAAAACCTTAAGTTACAAAAAAGATACACAGACAGAAATAGTTATTCTGTTCAGCACAATTCTTTTCTCAGCCATTTAAAGAAATCATAATCTAACACATACCTAGCTAGATTACTTACTAAAAGTTCTAAGACTCCATTCCTGGTCTATCCCCTGCAGAAACCAGCATACAGACAGACACAGACCCTTTGTTTCTCTCCCTCCTCCCAGCTTTTGAAAGTATCTTGTCTCCTCATTGGTCATTTTGGTCAGGTGCCAGCAAGGTTACCTTTAGCTTCTTAACCCTTTACAGGTGAGAGGAGCTTTCCCCTGGCCAGAAGGGATTTCAAAGGGGTTTACCCTTCCCTTTATATTTATGACAACCCAATACACACAAAACCAGCTTGAGAGCGACAGAGGCAGGTCTCTTCCCTCCTGCCTGACAGGAGCAAATTCATCCCCTTGCATGAGCTACCTTAACTCCCAGACATTAAGCACATGATTTCCAGTACAGATACATCATTATCTGTGTAATGATCAGACAATTAAACATAATCTCTCCATACACTTTGCAACGATTGTGATGACCAGCGGGCTCTTGGCTCTGGGCAGAGTCCTCACATGCCACCCTTTGTAAACTTAACTTGTACACGTCCGACCCAGGATATCCCTGTGAAACGCCAGCAACTCTGTGCCTCCTGTGAGTCCTGGGTCGCACCTCACCCCGTACCCTGACTCTGTGGACTCTTCCACTGGCTAATCCGTATGTGTCAGCTTGGAACCCTCCTGCCCGGATACTGCATCTGCCACCACATTCTCTTTGCCTTTAATGTGGACAATTTCCATATCATATTCCTGCAGTGCTCTGCTCCAGGGCATCAGTCTGGAGTTGGTAACTTTTCTGCTGTGTAGCCATACCAAAGGAGAATGATCTGGAAGGGTCTCCCTTGGGAGCTTGTTCCAATACTCAACTATCCTTGTAGTTAGCAAGTTTTTCCTAATATCTCACCTAAATCTCCCTTGCTGCAGATTAAGGTTGTGTCATCAGATGTCACCATAGTGGTGCTCTGCTCTTGTCCAATGTTGATAACAGTCTGCTGTGTGCGTGTGTTTCCTGTGTGTGCTGCCCCGGCTCTGCAGATCGCTGACACAGCGGCCCCCGAGAGAACCCCCAGTGACCACAGACTCCGATAAGTACAAAGGCACCGGGCCAGGTTTATTGTCAAACGAAGCGCAGGAATATTTCTCCGCAGACTCTTTCTTGGGACATGATGGTTCGAACAAACAACTCTATCCATCATATTATCCTTTTGACCCTGTCTTTTAGGAGGGGTAAGCCTGTTCCTTATTATCTCTGTGGAATGTGTTCATACCGCACTGTTCTGGTGCCATCCTGGCCCATGTTTATCCTATTAGTGCTTAATACCCTTTAGATATGTGTATATGTCCAATTAGCAGCCTTCCTCTTGCCAACTTCTGTGAGCAGGGCCTTCCTCTGTCTTACAGCTGAACTTTGCTTTATGTTAGCAGAGTCTTGACCGTTACTTTAGTTCTGGCCTCGGGCCTCATACCAAGCCTCTGATACCAAGGGTTTATGTTTCAGGGCCTCATCTTACTACAGGTTGTATTGTCCAGGAGATGGCTGAGCAGTAGAGAAAATCCATTCCTGGGGGAAAATCCAGGACTGGGTCTGTGTGGGCGTCACTCTGCAGTAGAAACAAGGCTGGTAAGAGCTGAGCTGTGCCTGGCTGCAGTTCACACACACCCCAAGCTGGAAGCGACTGACATGCTGGAGCCTGTTGGGGAGCAGTCCAGGACTGGAGGCTGCAGAAGCAGAGCAGTGTGCCGGGCCCCCCAGTTTAGAGCCAGGGTGACACAGCTACTCCCTAGTCTGGACTGTGCCCTGGGTCTGTCACACTCTCAGGGCTTTGTCCTGTTTAGGTACCATTGCTATAGGCTACTCCCAGGGTCTTTTTGACTCAGTGATTACTCCTGTTTCAAGCACGCTTCCCACCTCCTCCTGAACTTGTTTCTGCATTTTCCCTTCAGCCAGGGATGCTCTGCTTAGAGCAGGGAGGGGCCCTGAGGTTTGCATGGAGTGTGCAATCTTGGCCGTTAAACCTGGCGAGGAAAATATCTCTTTGTGGTGCTTTAAAAGGGCCGGAGTTTCCTGCTTTGGGTGTTAATTACAGGGGAAACTGGGAGGGAAAAGTAATTTCTTTTATTTCAGTTGTACACGTAGAATGTTATTTGATTTTTGCCAACTGTTTTAATTAAATTGTCTCAACAAGTATGAGTCACCGACTTCTCTGTAAATGTGATTGTGGGGAGGAGTCATTTACGTGTTGCTCTTCTCAGTAAGAGAGTTGGGTTTTTGAAAATTGAAATACTTCACGGGGTGGTTGGTTAAGCAGTTTTCTGACAGGCTAAGCGTGATTTCAGCAGAGGACGAGGAAGAGTCTGCACAGATTCCAACTGAAGATTCCTGCAGGAAAGTGGAGGGAAGATGTTGCTTCTGACTCAGCAGATTGTCTAGATGTGGTGATGCGAGACTTTAACTTAGACTCTGGTGAACTCAACCTAAGCTTTTGGGAAATCTGGGTTTCTTCTCACTGTACCTGTGGGGACTGAGTTGTTTAGATTCAATTTGTTTTCTTTATCTATAACTGTGAAGATAAGGTCTGTGGATTATAAAATAGCCATGTTATTTTGTAAAAATTAAATTATTATAATTATTTATTTTTCTTGATGATAAGATTGATAAAGTTAACTACGTTTCATCCCTTTTGTTGACTGGGGGACTTGAACATGGGGAGGTTGACCCTGTGCAATCCTTGCTTAAAATCCTTAGAGACTGAACTCTGCGTCTCCAGCTGCGTCTCCAGCTGCATCTCCAGCTGCTTTTCTGTGAGGGGGGGCGGGTTTTGACACTAGAGAAGGGCAATGAAGTGAACTCTAGCCCAGGAGAACACCCAACGCCCAAATGCCGCAGCCGCCTCCACTGATAACAGCGCCCTCTGGCGCCCTGCACGCTGGCCCCACCTGGATCCAGAGGCACTGCCCAGAGCCCCCGAGGAGGCTGCCTGGTGCATGGTGCTGATCAGTGCTGGAGGCGCCAGTGCAAACACCAAGGTCGCACATCTCGCTGCCCTTGGCAACAGCTGCTCAGGAGTGTTAGTGATGATAATGGAGTATTCAGGCAAGTGTATTTGCATGGGATAGAATTTTGGGTCTTGTTTGCACCTTAGAATTTTTGATATTTTTATATTCTTGCCAATATGTGTGAACAAAGAACAAAGACACTGTGTGTTACATCTGCCCAGAAGCAGATGGCGGGGGGTGGAGGGGCGAAATAAAGAGAGATGAAATGTTTCTGGGTATGGTGAGAGTGTAATATAGGAGTGTACACTTGAAGGACAGTCTTGCCTCCAACACTTCTCCCGAGACAAGGTCAAGCAGTCTGGAGGGGGAGTGGGGAAGGGATAGGAAACACTAAAGGGCCAAACAAATGCCTGTCCCTGACCGAAGCACAACCTTACCCCTCCCATTGGGATACAATGAAGCCCTTAGACACAAGACCCTCTAAAATGGAAGAAGACCATAAATGATATGCAGTGCCCTACAATTGAGGAAAGGCATTTCATACTGTTCAGGATAGAAGAAATCCTGGTGAGGGTAAATTTTGCATTTTAAAATCATTCTAATTCTGGCTGAAAAAAAAAGACTCGGGGAAGAGTCTTGCAGAATGCCATAGTGTGGTCAAACTTCCAATTAATCCAGTCTCATCCCACAGCTCCTTAAGTGTCTGTCTTGTGCTTCTTCCTTTTCTTTATTAGCTGAAGTCACTCACAAGACGCAGTCCTCTCGGCTGCTCATGGATGGAGATGCAATAGCTGATGTTTGTCATTGATTGGAGGATTGGGCCAAAAGAAATCTGATGAGGTTCAACAAGGACAAGTGCAGAGTCCTGCACTTAGGATGGAAGAATCCCATGCAGGTGGGGACCGACTGGCTAAGCAGCATTTCTGCAGAAAAGGACCTGGGGATTACAGTCGATGAGAAGCTGGATATGAGTCAGCAGTGTGCGCTTGTTGCCAAGAAGGCTAACGGCATATTGGGCTGCATTAGTAAGAGCATTGCAAGCAGATTGAGGGAATTGATTATTCCCCTCTATTCAGCACTGGTGAGGTCACATCTGGAGTACTGTATCCACTTTTGGGCCCCCCACTACAGAAAGGATGTGGACAATTTGGAGAGAGTCCAGTAAAGGGCAATGAAAATGATCAGGGGGGTGGGGCACATGATTTACGAGGAGAGGCTGAGGGAACTGGGCTTGTTTAGTCTGCAGAAGAGAAGAGTGAGGGGGGTTTGGATGGCAGCCTTCAACTACCTGAAGGGAGGTTCCAAAGAGGATGGAGCTCAGCTGTTCTCAGTGGTAGCAGATGACAGAACAAGAAGCATTGGTCTCAGGTTGCAGTGGGGGAGGTCTAGGTTGGATATTAGGAAACACTATTTCACTGGGAGGCTGGTGATGCACTGCAATGGGTTACCTAGGGAGGTGGTGGAATCTCCATCCTGAGATGTTTTTAAGCCCTGGCTTGACAAAGCCCTGGCTGGGATAATTTAGTTGGTGTGGGCTCTGCTTTGAGCAGAGGGTTGGACTAGATGACCTCCTGAGGTCTCTTCCAACCTTAAACTTCTTTGATTCTATGATTTCACTGTATATTAGATATGAGCAGCTATGGGTGGCGGTACAGAGTATGCACAGAAAGATACACTGCAAACAAGGTTTTCTCTCACCCAGGTTGGTTAAAGTGTGTTTTTTTCAATCTGAAGATGATAGAACTGTCCTCCTTTACACTGGCTCAGCATCTACCCGTCAACTTTAAAATATATGTAAAAGGGAAATGTAAAAGTACATTGAACAAAAATCAAAGAGCCCCAATTTCAAAGGTCAGGAATCACAAACTGAGGACTGGAGTGACATCTGAGACCTTGACATGCATTTTTAAAGTGAAGCCAATCTTCAGTATTGGAACCTCTAATGATGGTTATAATAAATCCAATGAAGTGAGCTGTAGCTCCTGAAAGCTTATGCTCAAATAAATTGTTTAGTCTCTAAGGTGCCACAAGTACTCCTTTTCTTTTTGACTTCCTGAGGAAACTACAATCCATCGGTGATCTTCCTGAAAACACCATCCTGGCCACAATGGATGTGGAAGCCCTCTACACCAACATTCCACACAAAGATGGACTACAAGCCGTCAGGAATAGTATCCTCGATAATGTCACGGCAAACCTGGTGGCTGAACTTTGTGACTTTGTCCTCACCCATAACTATTTCACATTTGGGGACAATGTATACCTTCAAATCAGTGGCATTGCCATGGGTACCCACATGGCCCCACAGTATGCCAACATTTTTATGGCTGACTTAGAACATCGTTTCCTCAGCTCTCGTCCCCTAACGCCCCTACTCTACTTGCGCTACACTGATGACATCTTCATCATCTGGACCCATGGAAAAGAAGCCCTTGAGGAATTCCACCAGGATTTCAACAATTTCCATCCCGCCATCAACCTCAGCCTGGACCAGTCCACACAAGAGATCCACTTCCTGGACACTATGGTGCTAATAAGCGATGGTCACATAAACAGCACCCTATACCCGAAATCTACTGACCGCTATGCCTACCTACATGCCTCCAGCTTTCATCCAGGACACACCACACAATCCATTGTCTACAGACAAGCTCTACGATACAACCGCATTTGCTCCAACCCCTCAGACAGAGACAAACACCTACAAGATCTCTATCACGCATTCTTACAACTACAATACCCACCTGCTGAAGTGAAGAAACAGATTGACAGAGCCAGAAGAGTACCCAAAAATTACCTATTACAGGACAGGCCCAACAAAGAAAATAACAGAACGCCACTAGCCATCATGTTCAGTCTGCAACTAAAACCTCTCCAGCGCATCATCAGGGATCTACAACCTACCCATCACTCTCACAGATCTTGGGAGACAGGCCAGTCCTTGCTTACAGACAGCCCCCCAACCTGAAGCAAATACTCACCAGCAACCACACACCACACAACAGAACCACTAACCCAGGAACCTATCCTTACAACAAAGCCCGTTGCCAACTGTGCCCACATATCTATTCAGGAGACACCATCACAGGGCCTAATCACATCAGCCACACTATCAGAGGCTCGTTCACCTGCACATCTACCAATGTGATATATGCCATCATGTGCCGGCAATGCCTCTCTGCCATGTATATTGGGCAAACTGGACAGTCTCTACATAAAAGAATAAATGGACACAAATCAGATGTCAAGAATTATAACATTCAAAAACCAGTTGGAGAACACTTCAATCTCTCTGGTCACTCATTTACAGACCTGAAAGTGGCAATTCTTCAATAAAAAAACTTCAAAAACAGACTCCAAAGAGAGACTGCTGAATTGGACTTAATTTGCAAACTGGATACAGTTAACTTAGGCTTGAATAGACACTGGGAGTGGATGGGTCATTACATAAAGTAAAACTATTTCCCCATGTTTATTCCCCCCTTCACCCCCACACTGTTCCTCAGACGTTCTTGTCAACTGCTGGAAATGGCCCACCTTGAGTATCACTACAAAAGGTTCTTTCCCCCCTGCTCTCCTGCTGGTAATAGCTCACCTTACCTGATCACTCTCCTTACAGTGTTATGGTAACACCCATTGTTTCATGTTCTCTGTGTATATAAATCTCCTCACTGTATTTTCCACTGAATGCATCCGATGAAGTGAGCTGTAGCTCACGAAAGCTTATGCTCAGATAAATTGGTTAGTCTCTAAGATGCCACAAGTCCTCCTTTTCTTTTTGCGGATACAGACTAACACGGCTGCTACTCTGAAACCTGTTTATGAGTAAAGACCATGGAGCGTTGGAGCATCCCTGGGGGGCAGAGGTTAACCCCCACCCCCCACACCCTTCACCGAGGAGACAAGCTGATAGCGTAGCTTCCCTTATGAAAAACAAAGCACAGCTAGGCCTGGCTGCAAAACACTGCAAGGACTCAGGGTGAGCATTAGTTAAATACATCCAGGTTTTACAATGTGAGTTCTGCTTTTAATTGATATGTAACCATTGGTTTCTAGTATTCCTATTTGCTATAATTTGACTCTCTTTGTTGAATAAACTCTGCTTTTTTTCACTCTAAACATGCCTAAGGGCTGTGTGTGAAACGGTCCCATGATCTCAGGTGGAGCTGGACTTTTCCTTCAGGAGCAGTGAAACATGCAAGTGTCCAGTGAAGCAGGGCTGGATGCTCTAGGGAGCCTCTTGGAGGGCTCGGGGGTTGAGGTGGGCCTGTTGCTAACCCGCAGTGGGACAGCGAAGCTTGTGTAGGCTATAATGGGAGGACTTGTGTTGCCCACGGCAGAGGAGGTAGGGAGCTGACCCATGGCCAGGTACAGTCATGGCTTCCCTACATTAGTGTATGTTGTGCTCAGTTCTGGTGTCTGCACTTCAAAAAAGATGTTGAAAAATTGGAGAAGGTTCAGAAAAGAGCGAGGAAAAGGATCTGAGCTCTGGACAACCTGTCTTATAGAGAGAGACTATGGAAACTCGTTCACTTTAATTTATCTGAGGGTAGGTTCAGAGGGACTTGACCATGGTCTGCAAGTACTCACATGGGGAAGAGATTTCTGATTGCCTACTTCTTTAAGCTGGCAGACAAAAGCAAAACCTGATGGCAGACAAATTCAGACTAGAAATAGGATGCCATGTTTTCACAGTGAGGGTAATTAACCAATGAAACAGCTGAGCTAGGGAAGTGGTGGGTCAAGCCTGGCTGCCTTTCTAAAGGATATGCACTAGCTCAATCAGGAGTTCTGGGCATGATGCAAAAATGACTGCATGAGGTTCCCTAGCATGTGTTAGATGGGAGATCAGGCTGGGTCATCAGAATGGTCCCTTCTGGCCTTAATATCTATGAATCTATGGGAGTGGTGAATTGTCTCCCAGGGAAGGGGTGGGAGTTCGCTCACTTGTGATATTTACAACTTAGACTGAAACAACACTCCAGACAGAGCTGTCTGCTCTCTAACATCTGGGCCTATGTAACCCCACCACTTAGTGAGCTAGAGTAGGTCCTCCCTCCCCAGAACCCTCCAGGGTAGTTTGTGCCACACCCAGTGTTTGTTCTTGTGTTTAATTTCCCCACAGAAATGGGGATGTGGTTATCGTAACCACATCTGGAGATATAAATATATATATATATATATACTCTCTGTAATGAACTAGTTAGAGTGTGTGTGTGTGTGTGTGATACAGACCATAGAGAGAGCATTGCCCTCTAATGGACAGAATCAGAACAGCACAACGATGTGTGGTGAGCCCTAGA
The DNA here is from genome assembly GCF_965152235.1 of Eretmochelys imbricata. NCBI lineage: Eukaryota > Metazoa > Chordata > Testudines > Cheloniidae > Eretmochelys > Eretmochelys imbricata. Next base: position 357,873,949 of record NC_135572.1, read on the forward strand.
AAGAGGACGGTTACTGGGAATTCTCCTGTAACTCAAGTTTGCAGAGGAAAGAGCTGCAGGATGTAATGTGCACATCAGATCATGTGGAGGTAAGAACAAACTGACTGTCAGAAAAATATCAAATCAATTGAAGAGGAAAAATATCAAATCAATTGAAGAGGAAAAATATCAAATCAATTGAAGGAATTGTCTAAATTTGGTCTGTAACTAATTAAACCTTCAGGAACAAAGGGCTTCTCAAGCCCTCCAGACAATCTAAAAAGCTGTCTAACACCGCTCATGACTCAGAGATCTTCTAACCACTTTCACTTATTCTCCTGTGTGAACTAAAAAAGTCCTGTTCCACTCGTTCTCTCCCTAACCGTTCAGACGATGTGCTAGGGATCCTTTAAATTTAGGACTGAATCTTGCACAGACACTCTGTGATTCTTAACAATGGGAAGGGTTTGGGGGTTTTCAATTGTTTTTCCATTCTCGAGTTGCAGGTGTTGGTTTCTTCATGCTTCAGAAATCAATGTTTGGATTTTCAGAGCAAGACATGCATTAGGGACAGTAGATCCTGTTGAGTTTAGTTGGAACTTGGGCACTCAGATCCCTTAGGGAGCTCTGAAAAATCTCACCTCCAGTTTTTAATTCAGGATTTAGGAAGAAATTTCCTAAATTTCCTCTATAAAGGACTAATTCATCGTTCCTCTGCTTTCTTCTGAAGGTGCTGGTGAGTGACTCACTGAGACAGGATATGGCCTTAGATGGGCCACTCGTCTCTTCCAGCCTGGCAACTTCTACCTTCTCATGCGCAGGAGTAATTCTCGGGGCAGATCCTCGTCTGGCCTAACTTAGTGTATCTCCAGCAAAGCCAGTGGAGCAGCGCAGATTTACACTAGGGGAGGAGGTGGGGTTTTATTTTGTCTGTATCTAAAAATTCTGCCTTTGTTATTTCCTCAGCAAGTGTTGGTGACTCACTGATGTTTCCAAACCAAAGCCCCGCCTTGTGATGCTGGACTGAAGTCGTTTGTCAGTAGAGGTTACAGCCTAACAAGGAAACTAGCACTGTTAATGCTATCCCAGCCATGTTCTATGTGATATTTTTTTAATGGTCTGGAAATCCCAAGCATTAATGGTAGATATTGAATATCTATTTAAACTTCTTAGAGACAGTATTTTTTAGGACAAAACGAATAACAAGTATTCAAAAGAGCTGGTTAGGTCCCTTTCTTTCTTTCTTTCTTTCTTTCTTTCTTTCTTTCTTTCTTTCTTTCTTTCTTTCTTTCTTTCTTTCTTTCTTTCTTTCTTTCTTTCCAATTTTAAACTTTCAAACTGAGTCTTAATTCGGTTTCAAGTGCTCTATGGGATATTCTGATGGCCGTCTGCCCAGGGGTGAATCTTACCCTGTGGTGAATAATACTTGTCCTAACATTGGACCTCCACTTGGGTCACCAATGAGGCCTCAAAGGGATGCCTAGATCAAATTTGCTCATGGGTCAAGGGGAGGGACGGCGGAGAGCGAAAGGAAGCAGTGCTCTTTTATGTCAAGATCTCTCCATCCAGGAGCAGCCAAGAAAAGGACGTCTTGTGAGACAGCAGAGCTGACGGAGCCCAGCAATGAGCGGAGGAGAGATGAAAATCACACATTCTTGAGGAAGGAGGAGATGGCTGTGGGATGGGATTTGACATTAACTCTGACCAGCCATAGGGCATGTTGCAGAAAACATTCGTGCCAAAACCAGCATTCTGTGTAAAGTGTAACAGATATCCGCGAGGGTGGGTTCCATGTCCAGGGAATGAGGCGGAGGAGTCTTCCTTTGATTATGAGGCCCTGCACCTTTGTGGAGTTGAAGCAAACGTGGTGATTGACACCAAGGGGACACCTTCATTTTCCAATTAAAATGTTTTTATAAATACCAAATGCAAAACTACATCCAATGAAAATGAAACAGCCCCAGACTGTATGGCTTTACGTTACGACCTGCTTATCAGAATGACATGAGAGCTTGGCCTCCATTTTGGCCAATGTGAGTCTATCACTCACTACAGAGGTGTCTAATCCCAACCAAAATCTATTAATATTCTAAGACTAGAACCCTTTGCATGTGTGAAACACCAGCGAGTGTTTGTGAGGGGCTTTGAACTCTGGAGTCCTGAGAACGCTGAAGAGCTTCCAGCCTTCACACCCTGACTCTCTGTGATGCCAGAAGAGCCATTTTTTCCCAGGGTCCCAGTTCCCCCCTCTTTAGTAGACATAATTATACCTGTAGTGCACGCCCTTGGTCCCATGATTTGAGGACTTCAATAGCTCAGACGTAGGTGAGAGGTTTATCGCAGGAGTGGGTGGGTGAGATTCTGTGGCCTGCGTTGTGCAGGAGGTCAGACTAGATGATCATAATGGTCCCTTCTGGCCCTAATATCTATGACTCTATGAAACTATAGGGATGTTAAAGGATTGTTTGAAAGTTAACGTGGCACCTCAAAGAATCAAACAGTAGTTTTTATTGTCTATGTACTGTACTAATACACAAAAATAAATACATTTTCATTAAGGCTAAGATTGTCACAGAGACGATGGAATCCGTGACTTCCAGAGACCTCCGTGAGACTTTCCGTTTCAGCGCAAGGGTGCAGGGGCCGGAGCTCTCATCTTCCCTGGGTAGCAAGGGGACCTCGCAGCTCCCAGCTGTGGGACCCAGAGCTCCTACTTTGGGCAGGAGGGGGCCCTCCACCGCTCTAAGCTGCCACGGGTGGCAGGAGGGAGGTGGGACCCTGGTACTCATAGCCACTGCAGGTGTCAGGAGTACCCTGGATCTCCCAGCCATAGTAGACACCTGGAGGACCCCTGAGACACAGCAGCACTGGCTGCTGTAACTCCCGCCCCCCATACTGTTTCCTCATTTTTTCACATTTAGTTTTAGGAAAAGTCAGAGACAGGTCACCGGTTTCTGTGAGTCTTTGTTCATTGCCCGTGACCTGTCCCTGACTTTTCCTAAAATTAACCATGACCAAACCTTAACCTTAATTCCCATCAGTCTACAATATCCTAACTCAAATCACCTGAAAAAAAAAACAGGTAAGGGGCACAAATATGCTTGCTCAGCCAGAGTCCTAAAATGCCCAGTTCTAGCTCTGGGCACAGGCTGATTTGTAAAGTTGTTCCCTGTTACACTGCTTTACCAGACAAGGCTAGTAACATGTCCAGTTACAAAATGTTTGCATCCTTGGATCAAAGCATCAAGAATAAAGAGCTGGCTAATGTTGTGATCCACTTTCACTGTCCTTATATGTGAGGATAAAACTTTGCCACAGGAATTACAAGTCTGTCCATTTCCATTTTTTCCATGAGCGCGGTAGCACTGGAAATCTCAACACATAATTCAACTTCAAAAACTTGCTCTAAGTCCTCGCATCCTTTGGGCTGATGTCACCAGGTGCACTGTGTGCGCTCTATTGGAAACACATCTCTCCAATGGGTCAGAGTAACCCAATGGTAACGAATTCCTTCAGGTTTGTGAAAAGAGGTAGAGAGTGGTATGTCTCTTCAACATTGCCTTCTTTATGAACGAGGATAACAATGGTCCAAAGGAATTACAAGTGTGTCCATTTCAAGCTTGTTCATGTGCAGAGTAGGAATAAAAATCTCAGTATAGAATTCAAATGGGAAAAATTTTGGGACAAGTCAATGTAAGTCTGCTGAAGTGTAAAAACCCACCTCTGAGGCTAAACCTTCAAATACAGGGAGTTAAAGTGCATGGCAAGACTCTCGATGGTTGATCGTTGTTCACACTTAGATCAGAAGATGTTTCATCCAAAAGTTACCCCAAAAAACCACCGAAACAAAAGAAAACAAAAATCCAGAATGAGGCTCTCTAAAAGTTACTCTCAGGTTAGTGATTTATTTGGAAGCCATGAATGGTAAGTATCCAGTGGGGTTCAGAATATACAGGATAGTGTTTGGCATAAGTAGTCCCAACTATTGGGTTCATTTCTGACTCTGCCAATCACACCCTCTCTGACCGTCATCTCAGTTTCCCCCCATGGCAAACAGGTAGAATTGTAACACGAAGGGTGGATTGTCTGAAGCTTCCTCTGATCTAAGGATTTGAAAGCACTTCACAAACGCTTATCAAGGATTAGATATTGAAGAGTGGCTTCACTTTAAAAATGCATGTCAAGGTCTCTGATGTCACTCTGTTACCTGGGGTTCTTTCAACCCAAAGCTCTTGGTAACTTTTACTCTGTGTGAGGTGGTGTCAGGAAATAAATCAGGGGAGACACGGCCATCCGACCGATCGATGGCTGGCACAAACAGGACAACACAAGAGTGCTTTCACTTAAAGCTAAACTTTACGTTGTCTCAAGCACTAACAAACATCAGCAAAAGGTTAGTAAAACACCCCCAACCCTTGATAATTACCAAAGCTGAGTGTGGCTCTCGAGTGGCACAGCGGCAGGCTTCCGGTGGCCAAATCTTCCGTCTGCCGGTGGGGACTGCAAGATGTATACAGAGAGATAGTCCAAAAAAAGAGTCCAACTAACTCAGACTTTTCCCCCTTATTTATACATTAGTAATAGAATGACATGTCCCTTAAAGAAAACTTGTTAAGTAACCAGTTTCAATAGTCAAGCAAGAGGTTCCTTCTGATTATCAATTAACCAGGTGTGGGTTTTTCCAGAGTTTGCAGCCTTGAGGCCCCAATAAACATTCCTGGGGCACATCCTGCTCTTCAAAAATGCATGTATCAGCCACTTCAACACAATTCTTATCAGGAAGGACGTGGGGACAAGCTGCCCTTTCTGTGGCACCCAAAATTCCTGCCTTGGTCAAACCGAGAGTGCTGAATGGCAAATTTACAGCCTGCTGACTTCGCTGCTTTTAGCAATAAGCCCTAGTGGTTTCAGGCACTTTACTGGTTTGCCAAAGCCTGCCCGTACAACTCCAGTGCTCAGTTCATGAGTCCTAGCCTCTGAAATTGGGGCTCTTTGATTTTTGTTCAATGTACTTTTGCATTTCCCTTTCATATATATTTTAAAGTTGATGGGTAGATGCTGAGCCAGTGTAAAGGAGGACATTTCCGTCAACTTCAGATTGAAAGAACACACTTTAACCAACCTGGGTGAGAGAAAACCTTGTTTGCAGTGTATCTTTCTGTGCATACTCTGTACCTCCACCCATAGCTTCTCATATCTAATATACAGTGAAATCATAGAATCATAGAAGATTAAGGTTGGAAGAGACCTCAGGAGGTCATCTAGTCCAACCCTTTGCTCAAACCAGGACCAACACCAACTAAATTATCCTAGCCAAGGCTTTATCAAGCCAGGCCTTAAAAACGTCTCAGGATGGAAATTCCACCACCTCCCTAGGTAACCCATTGCAGTGCATCACCAGCCTCCCAGTGAAATAGTGTTTCCTAATATCCAATCTAGACCTCCCCCACTGCAACCTGAGACCATTGCTCCTTGTTCTGTCACCTGCCACCACTGAGAACAGACGAGCTCCATGCTCTTTGGAACCCCCTTTCAGGTAGTTGAAGGCTGCTATCAAACCTCATCCCTCACTCATCTCTTCTGCGGACTAAACAAGCCCAGTTCCCTCAGCCTCTCCTCGTAAGTCATGTGCCCCGCCCCCCGATTATTTTTGTTACCCTCCCCTGGACTCTCCCCAATTTGTCTACATCCTTTCTGTAGTGGGAGCCCCAAAACTGGACGCAATACTCCAAATGTGGCCTCAACAGTGCAAATAGAGGGGAATAATCACTTCCCTCAATCTGCTGGCAATGCTCCTATTAATGCAGCCCAATATGCTGTTAACTTTCTGGGCAACAAGGGCACACTGCTGAATCATATCCAGCTTCTCATCCACTGTAGTCCCCAGGTCCTTTTCTGCAGAACTGCTGCTTAACCAGTCGGTCCCCAGCCTGTAGCCGTGCATGGGATTCTTCCATCCTAAGTGCAGGACTCTGCACTTGTCCTTGTTGAACCTCATCAGATTTCTTTTGGCCCAATCCCCCAGTCAATGGGAAACATCAGCTACTGCATCTCCATCCATGAGCAGCCGAGAGGACTGCGTCTTGTGAGTGACTTCAGCTAATAAAGAAAAGGAAGAAGCACAAGACTGACAGTTAAGGAGCTGTGGGATGAGACTGGATTAATTGGAAGTCTGACCACCCTAGGGCATTCTGCAAGACCCTTCTCTGACAAAGTTTTTTAGCCAGAATTAGAATGATTTTAAAATGCAAAATTTACCCTCACCAGGATTTCGTCTAACCTGAACAGCATAAAATGACTTCCCTCAATTGTAGGGCACCGAATATCATTGAAGTCTATGGAACTGGACTGATGTACACTAGCTCAGCATCCTTTACAAAGCAATATTTGTTAATGAAAGGGAAATGCAAAGCTTTTTTGAATGAAAAACCAAACAGACCCAAATTTGGAGGCGAGGAATCATGAACTGATGACTGGAACGACATCAGAAATCATAACATGCATTTGTAAAGTTCATCTCATCCAGGATGCACTGTTCTGAGATGGGGGGTTCCACGACCACCACTCCCAAGAGAAGGAGGCGGGTGGTAGTGGTCGGGGACTCTCTACTCCGGGGGACTGAGTCATCTATCTGCCGCCCTGACCGGAAAAAACGAGAAGTTTGCTGCTTGCCGGGGGCTAAGATTCGTGATGTGATGGAGAGACTGCCGAGACTCATCAAGCCCTCGGATCGCTACCCCTTCCTGCTTTTCCATGTGGACACCAATGATACTGCCAAGAATGACCTTAAGCAGATCACTGCGGACTACGTGGCTCTGGGAAGAAGGATAAAGGAGTTTGAGGTGCAAGTGGTGTTCTCGTCCATCCTTCCCGTGGAAAGAAAAGGCCTGGGTAGGGACCGTCGAATCGTGGAAGTCAACGAATGGCTACACAGGTGGTGTCGGAGAGAAGGCTTTGGATTCTTTGACCATGGGATGGTGTTCCATGAAGGAGGAGTGCTAGGCAGAGACGGGCTCCATCTTATGAAGAGAGGGAAGAGCATCTTTGAGAGCAGGCTGGCTAACCTAGTGAGGAGGGCTTTAAACTAGGTTCACCAGGGGAAGGAGACCAAAGCCCTGAGGTAAGTGGGGAAGCGGGATATGGGGAGGAAGCACAGGCAGGAACATCTGTGAGGGGAGGGCTCCTGCCTCATACTGAGAATGAGGAGCGATCAGCAGGTTATCTCAAGTGCTTATATACGAATGCACAAAGCCTTGGAAACAAGCAGGGAGAACTGGAGGTCCTGGTGATGTCAAGGAATTATGACGTGATTGGAATAACAGAGACTTGGTGGGATAACTCACATGACTGGAGTACTGTCATAGATGGCTATAAACTGTTCAGGAAGGACAGGCAGGGCAGAAAAGGTGAGGGAGTAGCACTGTATGTAAGGGAGCAGTATGACTGCTCAGAGCTCCGGTACGAAACTGCAGAAAAACCTAAGTGTCTCTGGATTAAGTTTAGAAGTGTGAGCAACAAGAGTGATATAGTGGTGGGAGTCTGCTATAGACCACCGGACCACGGGGATGAGGTGGATGAGGATTTCTTCTGGCAACTCGCAGAAGCTACTAGATCGCACACCCGGGTTCTCATGGGTGACTTTAATTTTCCTGATATCTGCTGGGAGAGCAATACAGTGGTGCACAGACAATCCAGGAAGTTTTTGGAAAGCGTAGGGGAGAATTTCCTGGTGCAAGTGCTAGACGAGCCAACTGGGGGGGAGCTTTTCTTGACCTGCTGCTCACAAACCGGGAAGAATTAGTGGGGGAAGCAAAAGTGGATGGGAATCTGGGAGGCAGTGACCATGAGTTGGTTGAGTTCAGGATCCTGACACAGGGAAGAAAGGTAAGCAGCAGGATACGGACCCTGGACTTCAGGAAAGCAGACTTCGACTCCCTCAGGGAATGGATGGGTAGGATCCCTGGGGGACTAACATGAAGGGAAAAGGAGTCCAGGAGAGCTGGCTGTATTTCAAGGAATCCCTGTTGAGGTTACAGGGACAAACCATCCCGATGTGTCGAAAGAATAGTAAATATGGCAGGCGACCAGCTTGGCTTAACAGTGAAATCCTAGCGGATCTTAAACATAAAAAAGAAGCTTACAAGAAGTGGAAGGTTGGACATATGACCAGGGAAGAGTATAAAAATATTGGTGGGGCATGTAGGAATGAAATCAGGAGGGCCAAATCGCACCTGGAGCTGCAGCTAGCGAGAGATGTTAAGAGTAACAAGAAGGGTTTCTTCAGGTATTTTGGCAACAAGAAGAAAGCCAAGGAAAGTGTGGGCCCCTTAATGAATGAGGGAGGCAACCTAGTGACAGAGGATGTGGAAAAAGATAATGTACTCAATGCTTTTTTTGCCTCTGTCTTCACTAACAAGGTCAGCTCCCAGACTGCTGCGCTGGGCATCACAACATGGGGAATAGATGGCCAGCCCTCTGTGGAGAAAGAAGTGGTTAGGGACTATTTAGAAAAGCTGGACGTGCACAAGTCCATGGGGCCAGACGAGTTGCATCCGAGAGTGCTAAAGGAACTGGCGGCTGTGATTGAAGAGCCATTGGCCATTATCTTTGAAAACTCGTGGCGAACGGGAGAAGTCCCGGATGACTGGAAAAAGGCTAATGTAGTGCCCATCTTTAAAAAAGGGAAGAAGGAGGATCCTGGGAACTACAGGCCAGTCAGCCTCACCTCAGTCCCCGGAAAAATCATGAAGCAGGTCCTCAAAGAATCAATCCTGAAGCACTTACATGAGAGGAAAGTGACCAGGAACAGTCAGCATGGATTCACCAAGGGAAGGTCATGCCTGACTAATCTAATCGCCTTCTATGATGAGATTACTGGTTCTGTGGATGAAGGGAAAGCAGTGGATGTATTGTTTCTTGACTTTAGCAAAGCTTTTGACACGGTCTCCCACAGTATTCTTGTCAGCAAGTTAAAGAAGTATGGGCTGGATGAATGCACTATAAGGTGGGTAGAAAGTTGGCTAGATTGTGGGGCTCAACGGGTAGTGATCAATGGCTCCATGTCTAGATGGCAGCCGGTGTCAAGTGGAGTGCCCCAGGGGTCGGTCCTGGGGCCGGTTTTGTTCAATATCTTCATAAATGATCTGGAGGATGGTGTGGATTGCACTCTCAGCAAATTTGCGGATGATACTAAACTGGGAGGAGTGGTAGATACGCTGGAGGGAAGGAATAGGATACAGAGGGACCTAGACAAATTGGAGGATTGGGCCAAAAGAAATCTGATGAGGTTCAATAAGGATAAGTGCAGGGTCCTGCACTTAGGACGGAAGAACCCAATGCACAGCTACAGACTAGGGACCGAATGGCTAGGCAGCAGTTCTGCGGAAAAGGACCTAGGGGTGACAGTGGACGAGAAGCTGGATATGAGTCAGCAGTGTGCCCTTGTTGCCAAGAAGGCCAATGGCATTTTGGGATGTATAAGTAGGGGCATAGCGAGCAGATTGAGGGACATGATCGTCCCCCTCTATTCGACATTGGTGAGGCCTCATCTGGAGTACTCTGTCCAGTTTTGGGCCCCACACTACAAGAAGGATGTGGATAAATTGGAAAGAGTCCAGCGAAGGGCAACAAAAATGATTAGGGGTCTGGAACACATGACTTATGAGGAGAGGCTGAGGGAACTGGGATTGTTTAGTCTGCAGAAGAGAAGAATGAGGGGGGATTTGATAGCTGCTTTCAACTACCTGAGAGGTGGTTCCAGAGAGGATGGCTCTAGACTATTCTCAGTGGTGGAAGAGGACAGAACGAGGAGTAATGGTCTCAAGTTGCAGTGGGGGAGGTTTAGGTTGGATATTAGGAAAAAGTTTTTCACTAGGAGGGTGATGAAACACTGGAATGCGTTGCCTAGGGAGGTGGTGGAATCTCCTTCCTTAGAAGTTTTTAAGGTCAGGCTTGACAAAGCCCTGGCTGGGATGATTTAATTGGGGATTGGTCCTGCTTTTGAGCAGGGGGTTGGACTAGATGACCTCCTGAGGTCCCTTCCAACCCTGATATTCTATGATTCTATGATTCTATGATTTCTCAAATGCAGCCACCGTGGGAGTTTTTGCAGCCCTAACAGCCTCCGAAGCCTGAGCAGTAATTGGGGGCGGGGAAAGCAGCAGTCCCTCCCTGCAGTGTCCAGCTGTTGCTGGTTGTTAAGGGCTTTCCCTTCTCCCTTTCCCTGGTTCCTATTACGCAGACGGAGAGCAGAAGACCAGAAGTCTGAAGTGCCGGCAGTGTGATGATGTTGGCTGGGATTAATTCAAGGAAGCATATCCACAGCTCTGCACACCAGAAGAGCCTTTTTTTCCCAGGATCCCAGTCCCCCCTTCTTTAGTAGACATAATTATACCTGTAGTGCACACCCTTGGTCCCTCCTCCTAGAATTTATGCTCTTGTTCCATTTTAGAGGGTCTTGTGTCTAAGGGCTTCAGTATCACCTCTTTTGTATCCCAATGGGAGGGGTGAGGTTGTGCTTCGGTCAGGGACAGGCATTTGTTTGGCCCTTTAGTGTTTCCTATCCCTTCCCCACTCCCCCTCCAGACTGGCTGCTTGACCTTGTCTCGGGAGAGGAGTTGGAGGCAGGACTGTCCTTCAAGAGTATGCTTGAATATTACACTCCCATGATTCTCAGCAACATTTTATCTCTCTCTCTTCCCCCCCTCCACCCCCCGTCATCTGCTTGTGGGCAGATGTAACACACAGTGTCTTTGTTCTTTGTTGATACATATTGGTCCTTTTTTAAAATGGACTGGAAATCCCAAGCTGTGATAAATGAATGGGGGTGGGTGTAGCTCCCTTTTATGGACACCCAGCCAGCCAGTAGCTGTAACATCCCTCTTAGAAGCTGTTCTCTAATGGCTCTACCTGGAAAGGGTTAAATGGCTCACTGCCTTGCATAGGTAAAGGGAAGTGAGTGGGCACCTGGCCAAAAGAGCCAATGGGAAGGCTAGAACTTTTTTAAATTGAAACAAGACTCCCCCTTTGTCTGTCTGTTGTTGTTCTCGGGGACAGGCAGACAGGGGGCAGTTATGCTGTGAGAAGCTTGGGCCAGGTATGAAAAATCATCAGTATCTTATCTAGAAACTATTCATCTAAAACCCCAGATACATAATTAGGTCAGGAAATGTCTAGGAAGAGGAGATTAGGTTTATCCCTTTTATTTCTTTTTGACTTTTGGATGCCTCTGTGCTAACCCCAGGTGCTTTTGTTTTGCTTCTAACCTTTAAGCTGGACCTCAAGAAAGCTATTCTTGATGCTTAATCCCTGTGGTTGTTTTTTTTCTAATCTAGCAAAAGCCTAAATTCCCAGATGTATTTTCTTCTTTTTTTATTAATAAAATTTACCTTTTTTAACAACATAATTGTATATTTGTGTCTTAAGAGGTTTGTGCACATATTGTTTAATTAGCTGGTGGCAACAGCTGAATTCCTTGTTGTTGTTTTTTCTGAGCTCTTCCCAGGAGGGGAGTGAAAAGGCTTGAGGGTATCCCACAGGAAGGAATTCCCAAGTTCGCCTTCCTGGGTTGTCAAAGGGATTTTGTGCTTGGGTGGTGGCAGCATCCACCAATCCAAAGTCAGGGAAAAACTGTAACCTTGGGAGTTTAATACATGCCTGGAGTGGCCAGTATTAATTTTCAGAGTCCTTGCGGGCCTGCAGCTTCTGTACTCAAAGTGCCAGAGTGGGGACTCAGCCTTGACAGTCAGTTTGTACAACTTTCTTCGGGGTATACATGCTGTTACTTATCACCTTATTATCTTCTAGGTGTCTGCAAATTGATTCCTTAATTATTTGCTCCATTGTCTTTCATGACTCCTGCATATGACTGTGGTGTAGTGTAGTTTGTTTATAAGGGCAGAACTGAGGTAGGCAGAACTATGGCAATCAGTTGTGTTTGCAACATCCTTGTGAACTCAACCTTTGGTCATGTCATTTCCCCAAGGAGTGGACCTTGCTGTTGGCCAGTAGATGAACACATGCGGACAAAGAGTCAAAAGAAGTTTTAGTTGTGCGATGAAATCCAAAACGTCAATGTCAAGCTGAACTATATTTCCCCCATTGCCCTAAATTTTGTCAGCTCATCTCCAGCATTGCAAAGTGAGTGCAAAGTTGGTGTCAAGGAGCAGAGCTGGTTGAATGTACCCCTCTCACTAGGTTATCATAAAAGACTGCTTCCGAGATGGATGCTACTTGCTACATGTCACTGGAGGTCCCATCAGAGGAGAAGAGAAGAACGTCCTGGAAAAGGAGAATTATTCTAAACAAGAGCTGCTGACTCCATAATGATGTTTCAGCAGAGCCTCTTTTGGAGAGTTTATTATTCAAAATGCTCTCAAATGACATGCCAGAGATACATTGGTTTAAACATTCATCCTTAGCACCTGGAGGAGCAATAGTGATGGAAATGAATTTTGATTTGGTTTGAGGACTCCACATAAAGCATCCATAACAAACAGTGAGGTTAGTAAAGTTTTCCCAGCATTCGTCTGCATGAATAATCCCTGCTGAAACACCCAAATACTGGGGAAGCAAGCTCCATAGAACAGGGAGGATGATTTGTGGAGTGCACTGGGAAGAGCTTTCTAGTGAAGAGCCAGACTTTCAAAGGGCTCTAGAAAGAAAGGCATCCTGTCCTGAAAGTTGCTCTGCCAATCAAGGCGTTTGGGGTAGAGTTCACTTTCCTTTGTTAAAACAGGTAATGGAAGTTGGAGCTCCATCCTGGTACAGAAGCCCCACATAATGCTGTAAACTATTTCAAGGGCTGAATTCTCCTATCACTCCAGGGCTTCAGAAAGTTACCTCTTAAGAAGTGCCTGATGCTGCTGGCTCTTTAGGGATGAATTGTGTCCAGGGCAATGTTTAAAGAAAGAGGGAGGAACAAGGAGAACCAGAAGACGGATATTATGATGCATCAGAGTTTTTAATGCAAGTGACATTTGCAATACACAGGTACGGGAAAAATACTAGAGCAGAAAGAACGTATTTTCAGTTTTTCAAGAAAGGCTGCAAACCATCACCCACCTCAATGGGACGTATTTCACACAAGATGTGCTTTTTTGTTGTTGCGGCTGCAGAGGTGGACAAACAAGTCCCCATTGCAACTATTTTCAGTTCCTTTTATAACCCCAGTCGGTTGGACATGAGACAAAGCAAAACAGAAGCAGAGGACTATGCAGCTTGTTAATTAAACATCTGTGCAGAGAAGGTCAAAGCGAGAATCTAAGGATACGTATTGATGGAAAGGATAAAACAGAGAGGGTCTAATTCTCCTTCACAGCAAGGTCTCTTTTTCCCACGCTCAAGGGACTTAAAATGATAATAAATGTAACTGATGCCTCTCTTAAGGCCCCTATTTCCTTTACACTGCAGAGTTAGTGTAAATAGCCTGTGTGTTATTCAGAATGAGTCCACATGTGACTAAGAGGATCAGCACATGGCTGGGAAAGCATGGCCAGGAGAATCATAAAGTGTAACGTTAGAAATGCAGCAGGGCTATCAGACCCAGGTGCTGAGCACACAGCTCCCACTGAGCTCATCTGGAGCCATGTTTGCACAGCACTTCTGAAAGCCATTCCCAAAAGGTCAGCGGTGAATCTGGATCTTCCTGTTTAGTTCCTGGTTCTTCCTTCTTCCACGAATATCCCTGGTGGCTTTAGCATGGACCACAGCTTCCACTGAGGTATCTATGGTGAGATATCCCGGAACCACATATTCCCCCATAACCATAACCACCCAGGTAACTGCCTAATCCCCCATAACCGTAACGGCCACCGTAACCACCGTATCCCCCTAAACCATACAATCCTCCAGAATGGCCTCCATAGCCGTACAATCCCCCATGACCCAATGAGCCCCCAAAACCGGGTCCGACCACAGGTGCTCCTATGGCTCCCACTCCAGTGTGCTGAGGAAAATTGCTGAGAATTGGTCCTGGGAGGGTCACAACAACCGGTGAGGGTCTGATCACCACTTCAGAGTCAGGGCACTGCCTAACGCATGGCTCGTTGCAGCTGCCAGTGACTGGACTGGGTCGGGCCACTCCACAGTCTGGATAGCAGAGGCTGGAGAAAGTCATCTTTCTGGAATGGAGGTAAACCTGAAACACACAACCGGGATTAGAGTAAAGAGAAGATACAAGGGCTGGTGGAAGAAAGGCTTCAAAGCTCAGTGTGGCTCAAGAGAGAAAGAAAGAGGGGCCTTAGTCCCGGTGTTCATGGCCATGTATTTCTTTCTATATCCTCTTTCTACACCTCCTGTCCACTCGCACTAAACTTCCCTCCCAACCGAACCCCTAGAGTCCCTCTCAATGGCTTTGTCTGAAAAACACAGACTGGAATAAGTGTCACTATTTCCATGCTGGACACCTGGGATTCTGTGTCCATTTTAGACATTTCTCAAAGATAACATGGCTGGGATCATAGTAATCACTTGCTTTCATTTGAGGATTTAACCTCTACATGCAAACCAGTTGAGTCTGGTATCACAGTGTAGTTCTTTAAGTTTCCAAAGCTTGTGAGTCAGCAATACTTGCTGATGAATGAACAGAAAACTTTACTTTTCTCCAAACAAATCACTAAGGACAAGCTCCTCAGCTGGGCTTCAGGTCCACTGACTTTCATGGAGCGACACTAAATTACATCATCTGAGGAGAAGCACCTTCAATGGGTATTTCTCCTGAGAAGAACACAAGAATTGCTACACTGGATCTCACCACTTGTCAGCTTAATCCATTCTCCTGTCTCGAAGAGTGAGGAGTAACAGCTGCTTGAGAAGAAAGTAAAAGACCACTGAATTGGTCCTTTCTGGACTAACCTGGGAAAGTTTCTTCCTAATATGGCTAAGTGAAAAATGGCTAAATGAGTTTCTAAAGTTACTGAAAAGATTTCAGTGCCCTATATCTATTTCCAACTAATAGGAAATGTGTTTCCCAATTGCATATGTTGCTCCCAAAATACCCCAAATCATGAATCCACCAGCTCGTGTAACTGAATCACTACACAAGGTAATTATGGAAGAACACCCTGATCCCTAATAAATATCACAGTGAGTCAATGCAAGATTCAGCCTTACATTAAAATAGCCCCTACTATCTACCATCTCTAGAGTTCGAAACCTGTTTAGTGGAATTGGACTTACCCTGTTCACCAAGGAGATGAAGTACGGAGAAGTGTTTAGAAGAGCCCTGAGTGAGTGCTTTTATACAGTTCCTAGGACTGCCTGAAGGATCTGCGATGCCGTTTGTGGAGGAGGTCCAAATTAGTTACCAAACAAACTTTATTGCCTTGCAAAATCCTCCTTTGGATGAAGCTGTTTGCCTCAGGGGTTGTGATTATTAGGTTAATCTGAACCTCAGAGGGCGTGACATGCACGTTGCACTCTGCATCTTTCTTTCATCTTCAAATGGTATGGGCCAAATGCATTCCTCCTGCCATTCCGTCGACTTTATTGGCGTTTCAATGAGAATGAATGTCAAGGTGACTCTGAGCAGCATCTAATCTTCAATATTGGAACATCTAATCCCAGTAAAAAGTTACTACTATTCTAATAATACACCTCTTTGGCCATACAAAAGACGAGGTGTGTTTTGTGAAGTGCTTTGAAATGCTTAGATCAGAGGAAGCTTCAGACAATCCACCCTTCGTGTTACAATTCTACCTGTTTGCCATGGGGGGAAACGGAGGCACATTCAGGTGACTATCAGACAGGGTCTGTGATTGGCAGAGTCAGAAACTAACCCCAATATTTGGAACTGCTCATGCCAAACACTATCCTGTATATCCTGAGCCCCACTGGATACTTACCATTCATGGCTTCCAAATAAATCACTAACCTGAGAGTAACTTTTAGAGAGCCTCATTCTGGATTTTTGTTTTCTTTTGTTTCGGTGGTTTTTTGGGGTAACTTTTGGATGAAACATCTTCTGATCTAAGTGTGAACAACGATCAACCATCGAGAGTCTTGCCATGCACTTTAACTCCCTGTATTTGAAGGTTTAGCCTCAGAGGTGGGTTTTTACACTTCAGCAGACTTACATTGACTTGTCCCAAAATTTTTCCCATTTGAATTCTATACTGAGATTTTTATTCCTACTCTGCACATGAACAAGCTTGAAATGGACACACTTGTAATTCCTTTGGACCATTGTTATCCTCGTTCATAAAGAAGGCAATGTTGAAGAGACATACCACTCTCTACCTCTTTTCACAAACCTGAAGGAATTCGTTACCATTGGGTTACTCTGACCCATTGGAGAGATGTGTTTCCAATAGAGCGCACACAGTGTACCTGGTGACTTCAGCCCAAAGGATGCGAGGACTTAGAGCAAGTTTTTGAAGTTGAATTATGTGTTGAGATTTCCAGTGCTACCGCGCTCATGGAAAAAATGGAAATGGACAGACTTGTAATTCCTGTGGCAAAGTTTTATCCTCACATATAAGGACAGTGAAAGTGGATCACAACATTAGCCAGCTCTTTATTCTTGATGCTTTGATCCAAGGATGCAAACATTTTGTAACTGGACATGTTACTAGCCTTGTCTGGTAAAGCAGTGTAACAGGGAACAACTTTACAAATCAGCCTGTGCCCAGAGCTAGAACTGGGCATTTTAGGACTCTGGCTGAGCAAGCATATTTGTGCCCCTTACCTGTTTTTTTTTTCAGGTGATTTGAGTTAGGATATTGTAGACTGATGGGAATTAAGGTTAAGGTTTGGTCATGGTTAATTTTAGGAAAAGTCAGGGACAGGTCACGGGCAATGAACAAAGACTCACAGAAACCGGTGACCTGTCTCTGACTTTTCCTAAAACTAAATGTGAAAAAATGAGGAAACAGTATGGGGGGCGGGAGTTACAGCAGCCAGTGCTGCTGTGTCTCAGGGGTCCTCCAGGTGTCTACTATGGCTGGGAGATCCAGGGTACTCCTGACACCTGCAGTGGCTATGAGTACCAGGGTCCCACCTCCCTCCTGCCACCCGTGGCAGCTTAGAGCGGTGGAGGGCCCCCTCCTGCCCAAAGTAGGAGCTCTGGGTCCCACAGCTGGGAGCTGCGAGGTCCCCTTGCTACCCAGGGAAGATGAGAGCTCCGGCCCCTGCACCCTTGCGCTGAAATGGAAAGTCTCACGGAGGTCTCTGGAAGTCACGGATTCCATCGTCTCTGTGACAATCTTAGCCTTAATGAAAATGTATTTATTTTTGTGTATTAGTACAGTACATAGACAATAAAAACTACTGTACGATTCGGTTAGGTGCCACATTAACTGTCACACAATTCTTTAACATCCCTATAGTGTCCTCCTATATAACCGTTAAGTAAACTCATTCATAGGTACTGGGCAAAAAGCATGGACTGAATAGAATCGTAATCGAAATATGGGCACTGCAATGACTTTATGGCATGAAACATATTCAGAAAGACATAAAATTTCTTTTCTGATTATAAAAAACTAATCGTGGTGGTTGGTTTCCCATCGCCCCTCAGTGAGACTCTGGCTAGAATAGCAGCCACCTCTCTCAATGACACAACACAGAACAAAAGGGACTCAGAAGTAAATAAAGAATGAATTTACTGCAGAGGTGGATTATCTAGCAATTAAATTACCTGCACACACTTTCTCTGCCCTTTATAGGAGGGGTACAGGCATTTTGCGGGGGTAGGTTGTAAGATTTCTGGGGTTTGCCTTTTGCATTGTGATTTTAGGTTTCTAAGAAGAGTATGGATTATTGTTTGCTCCCTTGTACAATATTCTGGTTAGCTTCTACCTGATCATTTCCCCTGCTGAATCCTGCCAAGCGAATTGCGATTACGCCCCTTTCAAGGTGAAGGATTACAGCAGCATGGCGGAAGCTCTGTTGTGACAGCTGAGAAGAGGCGTCCTGCATCTTGGCCGGGGGTTAGACGAGATGAGCCTTGCGGTGCCTTCTAACCCCCTGGGTCGATGACCTTTGACTTCTGGCCAAGTGAGGCCCCTCCCACCAAAGTGTGGAGACAGAAGAAGGTACCTGGCTGGGGTGATTGTGAAATGGGATCGTCCTGTGCTTCAGTGTGTGCCAATGCCCTGGTCACGGTGACGAGATGGACACAGAGAAGGGTGTGAGGAACAGACTGGCTGGGTCACAGCCCTGAATGCAACAAGCACAGGTCACAGTGGACATGCGTCTTTGCCAGTGGATAACCCACCAGCAGCCCCAATGCATCTCTGCACCCACTGGTCTCTTCACCTAGACAGTCAATGGCCTGTATTTTTAGCTGACTTGGCACAAGTGAAAATTGTCCCAAGCCCAAAATTAGAGGCCTGTTAGAAGAGAAGACCGGGTGTGCCCAGCATCATGGGCCAGGCCGTACTGCAGGTGTCGGCTCCCTGGAGTGTGAGTGTACCTTGCTGGCCAGGTAATGGAGCGTGATCGCAGTGAGTCACAGGGAGGCTCCTTACCCTGCTCTCTGGAAGGATTGAATCAGGCTGGGGCAGCAACAAGGAAGGGCAGGGCCCAGTCACAGGACCACACAGCTTAAGGAGGGAGATACCCCGCCCTCCAATTTTACAACTTGGCCCCCTTCTGCCTCTGCCTCCAGCTGTTTCATCCCCCTGCCCCATGCAGTCAGTTACCGCCCCCTGCTCAGACCATGCCCATCCCCCACAGTTTGCCCCCCTTAACCATTTTAATTGCCAGCCAGCGCAGCAGCAGCAGCAGATGTTACTGAGCAATGAGCACGCTCACGAGGAGCCAAGCAGTGCTCAGCACCCAGCCTGCCAGCCGCCCCGTTAGCATCCTAGTGCCAGGAAGTCTGCAATTGCCTGGGGCCCTGGGCCCGCGATCCTCCATCTGGACACTGCTGGCCCAATCCTGTGAGGGGAGGCCATTACACTTGACCTACTTCCTTTCACTCTCCGCCATCCCTCCCCTTGACCCATCAGCAAACCAGATCTAGGCAGCCCTTTGAGATGGCATTGGTGACCCAAGTGGAGGTCCAATGTTAGGACAAGTATTATTCAACACAGGGTAAGATTCACCCCTGGGAAGAGAGCCATCACAAAGGCCCATGATCCACTTAACACCCTGTTAAGACCCAGTTTGAAAGTTTAAAATTGGATTAAAGTTGTTCATTGCCATTGTACCATCCCCCAGCCAAAGGGTGAATTTCAGACTTAAGGTCTTGACAAGAAATACTCTGGAGGCAATGGAATGATTCCCAGTAACTTCAAAGGGACTTGGGTCTGACCCGTTGAGAATGTAGAAGAATGGCTCCCTCCTTCCTGGAAGGTTTAGAATGAACTGCCCCATGCCCCTAACCACGACCAGCAGGAATTGAAAGGACCAAACTGGATTCCTTTCATGACACCCACTTGTGCTACTGATACCGCTCAGAATCACCTTGACCTTCATTATAATGGCAGCACCAATAAAGTCGATGGAATGGCACGAGGAATGCACTTGGCCGGTACCATCTGAAGATGAAAGAAAGATGAAGAGTTCAATGTGCATGTCACGCCCTCTGAGGCTCAGATCAACCTAATAATCACAACCCCTGAGGAAAACAGCTGCATTCAAAGGAGGATTGTGCAAGGCAATCAAGTTTTTCGGTAACTAATTTGGACCTCCTCCACAAATGGCATAGCAGATCCTCCAGGCAGTCCTAGGAACCGTATAAAAATGCTCACCACTCAGGGCTCTTCTAAACACTTCTCCAGACTTCATCTCCTCGGTGAACTGCATAAGTCCAATTCCACTCAATCGCTTTTGAACTCTAGAGATCATAGATAGTAGGAGCTATTTTAAGGTAAGGCTGAATCTTGCATTGACTCACTGCGATATTTATTAGGGATCAGGGTGTTCTTCCATAATTACCTTGTGTAGTAATTCAGTTACACGAGCTGGTGGATATATGATTTAAAACTAATACGGGGACTTTGGGAGCAAAATGTGCAATTGGGAAACACATTTCCTATTAATTGGAAATAGATTTAGGGCACTGAACTCTTTTCAATAACTTTAGAAATTCATTTAGCCATTTTTCACTTAGTCATATTAGGAAGAAACTTTCCCAGGTTAGTCCAGAAAGGACCAATTCAGTGGTCTTTTACTTTCTTCTCAAGCAGCTGTTACTCCTCACTCTTCGAGACAGGAGAATGGATTAAGCTGACAAGTGGTGAGATCCAGTGTAGCAATTCTTGTGTTCTTCTCAGGCGAAATACCCATTGAAGGTGCTTCTCCTCAGATGATGTAATTTAGTGTCGTTCCATGAAAGTCAGTGGACCTGAACCCCAGCTGAGGAGCTTGTCCTTAGTGATTTGTTTGGAGAAAAGTAAAGTTTTCTGTTCATTCATCAGCAAGTATTGTTGACTCACAAGCTTTGGAAACTCAAAGAACTACACTGCGATACCAGACTCAACTGGTTTGCATGCAGAGGTTAAATCCTCAAATGAAAGCAAGTGATCACCATGATCCCAACAGTGTTCTCTTTGAGAAATGTCTAAAATGGACACAGAATCCCAGATGTCCAGCATAGAAATAGTGACACTTATTCCAGTCTATGTTTTTCAGACAAAGCCATTGAGAGGGACTCTAGGGGGTCGGTTGGGAGGGAAGTTTAGTGCGAGTGGACAGGAGGTGTAGAAAGAGGATATAGAAAGAAATACATGGCCATGAACACCGGGACTAAGGCCCCTCTTTCTTTCTCTCTTGAGCCACACTGAGCTTTGAAGCCTTTCTTCCACCAGCCCTTGTATCTTCTCTTTACTCTAATCCCGGTTGTGTGTTTCAGGTTTACCTCCATTCCAGAAAGATGACTTTCTCCAGCCTCTGCTATCCAGACTGTGGAGTGGCCCGACCCAGTCCAGTCACTGGCAGCTGCAACGAGCCATGCGTTAGGCAGTGCCCTGACTCCGAAGTGGTGATCAGACCCTCACCGGTTGTTGTGACCCTCCCAGGACCAATTCTCAGCAATTTTCCTCAGCACACTGGAGTGGGAGCCATAGGAGCACCTGTGGTCGGACCCGGTTTTGGGGGCTCATTGGGTCATGGGGGATTGTACGGCTATGGAGGCCATTCTGGAGGATTGTATGGTTTAGGGGGATACGGTGGTTACGGTGGCCGTTACGGTTATGGGGGATCAGGTGGTTACCTGGGCAGTTATGCTTATGGGGGATTATGTGGTTCCGGGATATCTCACCATAGATACCTCAGTGGAAGCTGTGGGCCATGCTAAAACCAGCAGGAATATTTGTGGAAGAAGGAAGAACCAGGAACTGAACAGGAAGATCCAGATTCGCCCCTGACCTTTTGGGCATGGCTTTCAGAAGTGCTGTGCAAACAGGCTCCAGGTGAGCTTTGTGGGAGCTGTGTTGCTCAGTGCCTGGGTCTGATAGCCATGCTGCATTTCTAACGTTACACTTTATGACTCTCCTGGCAATGCTTTCCCAGCCATGTGCTGATCCTCTTAGTCACATGTGGACTCATTCTGAATAACACACAGGCTGTTTACACTAACTCTGCAGTTTAAAGGAAATAGGGGCCTTAAGAGAGGCATCAGTTACATTTATTATCATTTTAAGTCCCTTGAGCGTGGGAAAAAGAGACCTTGCTGTGAAGGAGAATTAGACCCTCTCTGTTTTATCCTTTCCATCAATACGTATCCTTAGATTCTCGCTTTGACCTTCTCTGAACAGATGTTTAATTAACAAGAAGAAATGGAGTACTTGTGGCACCTTAGAGACTAACCAATTTATTTGAGCATGAGCTTTCGTGAGCTATAGCTCACTTCATCAGATGCATACTGTGGAAACTGCAGCAGACTTTATATATACACAGAGAATATGAAACAATACCTCCTCCCACCCCACTGTCCTGCTGGTAATAGCTTATCTAAAGTAATCGTCAGGTTAGGCCATTTCCAGCACAAATCCAGGTTTTCTCACCCTCCACCCCCCCACACAAATTCACTCTCCTGCTGGTGATAGCCCATCCAAAGTGACAACTCTTTACACAATGTGCATGATAATGAAGTTAGGCCATTTCCTGCACAAATCCAGGTTCTCTCACTCCCTCACCCCCCTCCAAAAACCCACCCCCATACACACACAGACTCACTCTCCTGCTGGTAATAGCTCGTCCAAACTGACCACTCCAAGTTTAAATCCAAGTTAAACCAGAACATCTGGGGGGGGGGGGGGGCGGGTAGGAAAAAACAAGAGGAAATAGGCTACCTTGCATAATGACTTAGCCACTCCCAGTCTCTATTTAAGCCTAAATTAATAGTATCCAATTTGCAAATGAATTCCAATTCAGCAGTTTCTCGCTGGAGTCTGGATTTGAAGTTTTTTTGTTTTAAGATAGCGACCTTCATGTCTGTGATTGCGTGACCAGAGAGATTGAAGTGTTCTCCGACTGGTTTATGAATGTTATAATTCTTGACATCTGATTTGTGTCCATTTATTCTTTTACGTAGAGACTGTCCAGTTTGACCAATGTACATGGCACAGGGGCATTGCTGGCACATGATGGCATAAATCACATTGGTGGATGTGCAGGTGAACGAGCCTCTGATAGTGTGGCTGATGTTATTAGGCCCTGTGATGGTGTCCCCTGAATAGATATGTGGGCACAGTTGGCAACGGGCTTTGTTGCAAGGATAAGTTCCTGGGTTAGTGGTTCTGTTGTGTGGTATGTGGTTGTTGGTGAGTATTTGCTTCAGGTTGCGGGGCTGTCTGTAGGCAAGGACTGGCCTGTCTCCCAAGATTTGTGAGAGTGTTGGGTCATCCTTTAGGATAGGTTGTAGATCCTTAATAATGCGTTGGAGGGGTTTTAGTTGGGGGCTGAAGGTGACGGCTAGTGGCGTTCTGTTATTTTCTTTGTTAGGCCTGTCCTGTAGTAGGTAACTTCTGGGAACTCTTCTGGCTCTATCAATCTGTTTCTTTACTTCCGCAGGTGGGTACTGTAGTTGTAAGAAAGCTTGACAGAGATCTTGTAGGTGTTTGTCTCTGTCTGAGGGGTTGGAGCAAATGCGGTTGTATCGCAGAGCTTGGCTGTAGACGATGGATCGTGTGGTGTGGTCAGGGTGAAAGCTGGAGGCATGCAGGTAGGAATAGTGGTCAGTAGGTTTCCGGTATAGGCTGGTGTTTATGTGACCATTGTTTCCACAGTATGCATCTGATGAAGTGAGCTATAGCTCACGAAAGCTCATGCTCAAATAAATTGGTTAGTCTCTAAGGTGCCACAAGTACTCCATTTCTTTTTGCGAATACAGACTAACACGGCTGTTACTCTGAAACCTGTCATTAATTAACAAGCTGCATAGTCCTCTGCTTCTGTTTTGCTTTTCTCACATCCCACCGACTGAGGTTATAAAAGGAACTGAAAATGGTTGCAATGGGGACTTGTTTGTCAACCTCTGCAGCCGCAACAACAAAAAAGCACATCTTGTGTGAAATACGTCCCATTGAGGTGGGTGATGGTTCACAGCCTTTCTTGAAAAACTGAAAATACGTTCTTTCTGCTCTAGTATTTTTCCCGTACCTGTGTATTGCAAATGTCACTCGCATTAAAAACTCTGATGCATCATAATATCCGTCTTCTGGTTCTCCTTGTTCCTCCCTCCTTCTTTAAACATTGCCCTGGACACAATTCATCCCTGAAGAGCCAGCAGCATCAGGCACTTCTCAAGAGGTGACTTTTTGAAGCCCTGGAGTGATAGGAGAATTCAGCCCTTGAAGTAGTTTACAGCATTATGTGGGGCTTCTGTACCA
Organism: Eretmochelys imbricata; assembly: GCF_965152235.1. NCBI lineage: Eukaryota > Metazoa > Chordata > Testudines > Cheloniidae > Eretmochelys > Eretmochelys imbricata. Next base: position 357,897,705 of record NC_135572.1, read on the forward strand.
GGGTGGAGCTCCAACTTCCATTACCTGTTTTAACAAAGGAAAGTTAACTCTACCCCAAACTCCTTGAATAGCAGAGCAAATTTCAGGACAGGATTCCTTTCCTTCTAGAGCACTTTGAATGTCTGGCTCTTCACTAGAAAGCTCTTCCCAGTGCACTCCACAAATCACCCACCCTGTTCTATGGAGCTTGCTTCCCCAGCGTTTGGGTGTTTCAGCAGGGATTATTCATACAGACGAATGCTGGGAAAACTTTACTAACCTCACTGTTTGTTATGGATGCTTTATGTGGAGTCCTCAAACCAAATCAAAATTCATTTCCATCACTATTGCTCCTCCAGGTGCTAAGGATGAATGTTTAAACCAATGTATCTCTGGCATGTCATTTGAAAGCATTTTGAATAATAAACTCTCCAAAAGAGGCTCTGCTGAAACATCATTATGGAGTCAGCAGCTCTTGTTTAGAATAATTCTCCTTTTCCAGGACGTTCTTCTCTTCTCCTCTGATGGGACCTCCAGTGACATGTAGCAAGTAGCATCCATCTCGGAAGCAGTCTTTTATGATAACCTAGTGAGAGGGGTACATTCAACCAGCTCTGCTCCTTGACACCAACTTTGCACTCACTTTGCAATGCTGGAGATGAGCTGACAAAATTTAGGACAATGGGAAAAAATTGTTCAGCTTCACATTGAACTTTTGGATTTCATTGCACAACTAAAACTTCTTCTGACTCTTTGTCCGCATCTACTGGCCACCAGCAAGGTCCACTTACATTGTTAAAAAAGGTAAATTTTATTAATAAAAAAAGAAGAAAATACATCTGGGAATTTAGGCTTTTGCTAGATTAGAAAAAAAACAACCACAGGGATTAAGCATCAAGAATAGCTTTCTTGAGGTCCAGCTTAAAGGTTAGAAGCAAAACAAAAGCACCTGGGGTTAGCACGGAGGCATCCAAAAGCCAAAAAGAAATAAAAGGGATAAACCTAATCTCCTCTTCCTAGACATTTCCTGATCTAATTACATATCTGGGGTTTTAGATGAATAGTTTCTAGATAAGATACTGATGATTTTTCATACCTGGCCCAAGCTTCTCACAGCATAACTGCCCCCTGTCTGCCTGCCCCCGAGAACAACAACAGACAGACAAAGGGGGAGTCTTGTTTCAATTTAAAAAAGTTCTAGCCTTCCCATTGGCTCTTTTGGCCAGGTGCCCACTCACTTCCCTTTACCTATGCAAGGCAGTGAGCCATTTAACCCTTTCCAGGTAGAGCCATTAGAGAACAGCTTCTAAGAGGGATGTTACAGCTACTGGCTGGCTGGGTGTCCATAAAAGGGAGCTACACCCACCCCCATTCATTTATCACAGCTTGGGATTTTCAGTCCATTTAGAAAAAATATCACATAGAACATGGCTGGGATAGCATTAACAGTGCTAGTTTCCTTGTTAGGCTGTAACCTTTACTGGCAAACGAGTTCAGTCCAGAATCACAAGGTGGGGCTTTGGTTTGGAAACTTCAGCGAGTCACCAACACTTGCTGAGGAAATAACAAAGGCAGAATTTTTAGATACAGACAAAACACAACCCCCACCTCCTCCCCCAGTGTGAATCTGCGCTGCCCCACTGGCTTTGCGGGAGCTGCACTAAATTAGGCCCGACGAGGATCTGCCCCGAGAATTACTCCTGCGCATGAGAAGGTAGCAGTTGCCAGGCTGGAAGAGATGAGTGGCCCATCTAAGGCCGTATCCTGTTGTTAGACCATATTAAAGAAGTTCTGTATTAAAATCACAAATGAGTTTGATTCCCCATAGTTTAAATTCCAGGGTATTACTAATTAAGAGGGTTTTTGGTACTGTTTCTCTCCCTCTAGGTGTGAAACTTGCAAGCTGCTAATTGCGTTAGGACATTCTAAGACAGAGTCTGTTCTCAAAGCAATTCTTTGTAATAACAACTATTCACACAGAGAGAGACTCAGAGCAATACTCTGTAACAACAGAAACAGCACCCAGAGACTCCCCGCCCTTTTGTTGTTTTAACAATTGTGATTAAAATAGAGATAGAGGATGTATGTGGATGGATGCTTGGTGTGGATAATAACTGAATGATCAGGGAAGTGCCAGCCTAAGAATCCAGTGTCCATCGGCTGAAGAAGGCGTCAAGTGGAAATAACTAGAGGACCGCCAGAGGGCAGACTGGAATCCACCCAACAGCCTCAAGGATGGGAGAACCAAAGAACAAGATAACATCTGGTAGCACGGAGCCGTCAGGAATGTGCCATCTGCTGATTGATTCAGCAACAGCATGATGAAGCAATTCCCATAGACTGGCCTAGGAAGAAATTCCTATAAAAATGGACTCTAGAAAGTGAGACCTTTGGGGTCTGATTCTGCAAACCAACTTCCAGGAGCGTCAGATGTGCATCTGACAAGGCCCTGCTCCCTCCTCATGTCTAGGCCACCTGGCCAGTGGCTTGGCATGAGCAACTCTAAGGCTGGTAACTATGATAACAACCTTGCAGGACCTGTGTGTGTGTGTGTTTGTATGAATGAATGTGTGAATAAATATGAGATTGAATGGAATGTTATAGCTATAACTAACTGCTTACTAGGATTCTTTCTGTATTCACAATAAATGTGGTATTTTGCCTTTTCCCCTTTAATAAGATCCTGCTGGTTTTTATTTTATTGGTATAACACTGTCTCAGTGAGTGTCACTCACCAGCACCTTCAGAAGAAAGCAGAGGAACGATGAATTAGTCCTTTATAGAGGAAACTGAGGAAATTTCTTCCTAAATCCTGAATTAAAAACTGGAGATGAGATTTTTCAGAGCTCCCTAAGGGATCTGAATACCCAAGTTCCAACTAAAATCAACAGGATCTACTGTCCCTAATGCATGTATTGCTCTGAAAATCCAAGCACTCATTTCTGAAGCATGAAGAAACCAACACCTGCAACTCGATAATGGAAAAACAACTGAAAAACCCTAAACCCTTCCCATTGTTATGAATCACAGAGTGTCTGTGCAAGAGTCAATCCTAAATTAAAAGATCCCTAGCACATCGTCTGAATGGCTAGGGAGAGAGTGAGTCAAATAGGACTTTTTTAAAAAAGAAAAGGAGTACTTGTGGCACCTTAGAGACTAACCAATTTATTTGAGCTTAAGCTTTCGTGAGCTACAGCTCACTTCATGGGATGCATACTGTGGAAAGTATAGAAGATCTTTTTATACACACAAAGCATGAAAAAATGATCTTCTATACTTTCCACAGTATGCATCCCATGAAGTGAGCTGTAGCTCACGAAAGCTTATGCTCAAATAAATTGGTTAGTCTCTAAGGTACCACAAGTACTCCTTTTCTTTTTGCGAATACAGACTAACATGGCTGTTACTCTGAAACAGGACTTTTTTAGTTCACACAGGAGAATAAGTGAAAGTGGTTAAAAGACTCCTGAGCCATGAGCATTTTCAGACAGTTTTTTAGACTGCTTGGAGGACTCGAGAGGCCCTTTGTTCCTGAAGGTCTAATTTGATCCAGACCAAATCTAGATAACTTCTTCCATTGGTTTAATATTTTTCCGCTGTTTTTCACAGTCAGTTTGTTCTTGACTCCACATGGTCTGATGTGCACATTACACCCTGCCGCTCTTTCCTCTGCAAACTTGAGCTACAGGAGAATTCCCTGTAACTGTCCTCTTTAGAGGGCAGCTAAACCTGGTGAGGAAAATACCTGTTTGTGGTGCTTTAAAAGGGCCGGCATTTCGTGCTTTGGAGTTGGATTTAACCCTCCCTGAACTCAGTGCTTTCCAGGGGATTCCCTGCCCTGCTCTCCCTGATGAAATTCGTTAAAGAGACACTGAAGGTTTCTTCATCAGCACAATAAATCAAATGTACTGCCCTCTTCCTTTCAGAGTAAGTTTTAATATATTGATGTGCACGGTTTGCACCGTTCCGTGGCTGCTGGGCTTCCGTATAACATATGTGACGGCATATGATATAAGTCTCCCCAGAGCCTCAAATGAAATCTAAGGGTCCCCAACCTGCTTCCCATACAGGAGATCAAAGGGGGCAAAGCCAGTAGATTCTAGGGGAACACTTCTGTCTGCATTTAGCAAATAGTGAACTAAAACGTCCCAATCATTCTCATGCCAGGAGACGTACGTTCTTAGCATAGCTTTTAAAGTTCCATTAAATCTTTCCTCAAACCCATTCGTTTGTGTGTGACAGGAAGCAGCTTTTATATGCTTTGCTCTACATCATTCCCGTAGCTTTTGAAAGACTACAGACATGGAATTTGCACCACAGTCTGTCAGGATTTCTCTGGGAAAAACTAATCTGCTAAAAATGGTGAATAAAGCTGTAACCACTGGTTAGCCTATTCCAGAGCTTAACTACCCTTAGAGCTTTTTTCCTAATATCTAACCTAAACTTCCCTTGCAGCAGATCAAGCCCATTTCTTCTTGTCCCACCTTCAGTGGACATGGAGAACAACCGATCACCGTCCTCTTTCTAACAGCCTGTAGCAGATGTGAACGCTGTTCTCAGTTCCTCACTCAGTCTTCTTTTCCCTAGACTAAATGTAACCCAAACAGGGCCGGTTCCAGCGTTTATGCCACCCCAAGCGGAAAAAAAACCCCAAAAGTTGCTTCTGAACGGGGAGGCGGAGGGATGATGCGACCAAAGAAGAGTCGCGTCCTTGCCGCCTAATTGCCGCCGGCGCGAAACGCGCTGTGACGGAGCGGCCGCCAAATTCCCACCGCCGCCAAGGGCGGATTGCTGCCCCAGAGCCCGACATCCTGCCGTCCCTTTACATTGACCACCCCAAAGGGCAATTGCTTGGTTCGCTGATGCCTGGAGCTGGCCCTGAACCCACATCGCTAACAGGGAGATATCTCTTTCAGAGCTCTACGGTGGGGGCAGGAGTGGAAAGGAGTGAGTTGTGTATGGGTCATTGTTGCTAGGCAGATTTAGCACTCCCCATCCAGAAGCTTCTGGAATTGGGTGTGGTAGTTTTGGGTCTGCTCCAAAAGCTTCCCTCTTGCTGGGGTCTGACTCCATGAGGGAAGGGGTGAGGGCAGCTGCTTTGCGCCCGGCCCTGGGCTCTGTGCGGGCTGGGAGAAGCTCGGCCACAGGAGAAGGAAGCAGCCTGTTTGCCCAAACTTGGAAGCATTTTGCAGCAGGTCAGTGATAGTGTTACAACCCTCCAATAGGGAAGCCTGGGGAATGTTAATTACAGGGGAAAGTGTGTGGGGGGGGGATTAATTTCTTTTATTTTAGTGGTGTACTTTGAATGTTGTTTGATTTTAGCCAAACGGTTTTAATTAAATTGTCTCAACAAGTGAGAGTCACCAACCTTTCTGTAAATGTGATCGTATTCTCAATTTTGCAATTTTTTGTAACAGAGTTGGGCTTTTGAAAATCGATTTACTTCACGGGGTGGTGGGTTGAGCAATTCTCTGACTGGCTAAGCGTGATTTCAACAGAGGAGGAGGAAGAGTCTGCACAGATTCCAACTGAAGATTCCTGCAGGAAAGTGGAGGGAAGATGTTGCTTTTGACTCTGCAGATTGTCTAGATTTAGTGATCAGAGACTTTTACCTGAGACTCCAGTATATTCAAGCTAAGCTTTTGGGAACTCTGGGTTTCTTCTCACTGTATCTGTGGGGACTGAGCTGTTTAGAATTAATTTGTTTTCTTTATTAATCTATAACTGTGAAGATAATATCTGTGGATTATAAAATAGCCATGTTATCTTTCTTTATCGTAAGATTGATCGCGTTGGTACTTAATTCAGTTTTATCCCTTTTGTTCTTTGGGGGGTCTTGAATATGGGGAGGTTGATCCTGTTCAATCCTTGCTCAAAATCCTTAGAGACTGAACTCTGGGTCTCCAGCTGCTTTTCTAAGGGATTTGGGGGGTATTTCAGCCCTGGAGAGGGCAATCAAGTGAACTCTAGCCCAGGAGAATACCCAAAGCCCAAATGCCGCAGCCGCCTCCACTGACAAGAGCGCCCTCCGGCGCCCTGCACGCTGGCCCCACCTGGATCCAGAGGCACTGCCCAGAGCCCCCGACGAGGCTGCACAGTGCATGGTGCTGATCAGTGCTGGAGGCGCCAGTGCAAACACCAAGGTCGCACATCTCGCTGCCCTTGGCAACAGCTGCTCAGGAGTGTTAGTGATGATAATGGAGTATTCAGGCAAGTGTATTTGCATGGGATAGAATTTTGGGTCTTGTTTGCTCATTTCAGTTGCTGAGATCTTTATAGTCTTACCAATGTGTGTCAACAAAGAACAAAGACACTGTGTGTTACATCTGCCCACAGGCAGATGGCAGGGGGGAAAGGGGAGGAAGAGAGAGAGCTAAAGTGTTGCTGGGTGTGGTGGGAGTGTAATATACAAGTGTACACCTGAAGGACACAAACTCCTCTCCTGAGATAAGGTCAAGCAGCCAGTCTGGAGGGGGATGGGCATAGGAAACACTAAAAGGCCAAAGAAATGCCTGACCAAAGCACAACCTCACTCCTTACCCCTCCCCTGGGATACAAAAAAATGTGCTAGCAAATCCCCCAGACCCAACACTTACCGTAAATTGTAAGAGGTGGGACCAAGGGCATGCACTACAGGTATAATGATGCCTATGAGGAACTGGGACGCTGGGAAAAAAGGCTTTTCCCGCACACAGAGCTATTTAATCCCAATCAACATCATATTGCCTGCACTTCAGACTTCTGGTCTTCTGCTCTCCGTCTGCGTGATAGGAACCAGGGAAAGGGGGAAGGGAAAGCTCTTAACAAGCAACAACAGCTGGATACTGCAAGGAAGGACTGCTGCTTTCCCCACCCTCAATCCCTGCCCATGCTTCGGAGGTTGTCAGGGCTGCAAAAAGCTCCCTTGGTGGCCTCATTTCAGAAATGCATTTTAAAGATCCAGTCAACTGTTCATGATTCCTCGCCTCCGAATATTTGGGGCTGTTTGGTTTTTCATTCAAAAAAGCTTTGCATTTCCCTTTCATTAACAAACATTGCTTTGTAAAGGATGCTGAGCCAGGGTACATCAGTCCAGTTCCAAAGACTTCATTAATTTCTGTGCCCGACAATTGAGGGGAGGCATTTTATGCCGTTCAGGTTAGAAGAAATCTGGGCAAGGGTGAATTTTGCACTTAAAATTATTCTAATGCTGACTGAAAAGCTTTGTCGAAGAAGGGGCTTGCAGAATGCAGATTTGCAATTAATCCAGTCTCATCCCACAGCAATCTGGCCATTGAAAACAGTCTCCTTAACTCGGTCTATCTTGTGCTTCTTCCTTTTCTTTCTTAGTTGAAGTCTCTCAGAAGAGCCAGTTTTCTTGGCTGCTCATGGGTGGAAATGCAGTACCTGATGTTTGCCATTGATTTCACTGTATATTAGATCAGAGCAGCAGGAGGTGGAGTTGCAGAGTATGCACAGAAAGATACATTCCTAACAAGGTTTTCTCTAATCCAGTCTGGGTAAAGTGCCTTCTTCAATCTGAAGTTGATGGAACTGTTCTCCTTTAAACTGGCTCAGCATCTACCCTTAAACATTATATATATATATATATATATATATATATATATATATATATATATATAAGGGAAATGCAAAGGTACATTGAACAAAAATCAAAGAACCCCAATTTCAGAGGCTAGGACTCATGAACTGAGCACTGGAATGATATCTGAGACCTTGACATGCATTTTTAAAGTGAAGCTAATCATAGAATCATAGAATATCAGGGTTGGAAGGGACCTCAGGAGGTCATCTAGTGCAACCCCCTGCTCAAAGCAGGACTGATCCCCGACTAAATCATCCCAGCCAGGGCTTTGTCAAGCCTGACCTTAAAAACTTCTAGGGAAGGAGATTCCACCACCTCCCTAGGTAACGCATTCCAGTGTTTCACCACCCACCTAGTGAAAAAGTTTTTCCTAATATCCAACCTAAATCTCCCCCATCACAACTTGAGACCATTACTCCTTGTTCTGTCATCTGCTACCACTGAGAACAGTCTAGAGCCATCCTCTTTGGAACCCCCTTTCAGGTAGTTGAAAGCAGCTATTAAATCCCCCCTCATTCTTCTCTTCTGAAGACTAAATGTCCCCTGTTCCCTCAGCCTTTCCTCATAACTCATGTGTTCCAGTCCCCGAATCATTTTTGTTGCCCTCTGCTGGACTCTTCCAATTTTTCCACATCCTTCTTGTAGTGTGGGGCCCAAAACTGGACACAGTACTCCAGATGAGGCCTCACCAATGTCGAATAGAGGGGAACGATCTGCTGGCAATGCCCGTACTTATACATCCCAAAATGCCATTGGCCTTCTTGGCAACAAGGGCACACTGTTGACTCATATCCAACTTCTCATCCACTGTCACCCTTAGGTCCTTTTCTGCAGAATTGCTGCCGAGCCATTCGGTCCCTAGTCTGTAGCAGTGCCTTGGATTCTTCCGTCCTAAGTGCAGGACTCTGCACTTGTCCTTGTTGAACCTCATCAGATTTCTTTTGGCCCAATCCTCCAAATTGTCTAGGTCCCTCTGTATCCTATCCCTACCCTCCAGCGTATTTACCACTCCTCCCAGTTTAGCGTCATCTGCAAACTTGCTGAGGGTGCAATCCACACCATCCTCCAGATCATTTATGAAGATATTGAACAAAACCAGCCCCAGGACCGACCCTTGGGGCACTCCACTTGATACCGGCTGCCAGCTAGACATGGAGCCATTGATCACTACCCGTTGAGTCCGACAATCTAGCCAGCTTTCTATCCACCTTATAGTCCATTCATCCAGCCCATACTTCTTTAACTTACTGGCAAGAATACTGTGGAAGACCGTGTCAAAAGCTTTGCTAAAGTCAAGGAACAACACGTCCACTGCTTTCCCTTCATCCACAGAGCCAGTTATCTTGTCATAGAAGGCAATTAGATTAGTCAGGCATGACTTGCCCTTGGTGAATCCATGCTGACTGTTCCTGATCACTTTCCTCTCCTCTAAGTGCTTCAGAATTGATTCCTTGAGGACCTGCTCCAAGATTTTTCCAGGAACTGAGGTGAGGCTAACTGGCCTGTAGTTCTCAGGATCCTCCTTCTTCCCTTTTTTAAAGATGGGCACTACATTAGCCTTTTTCCAGTCATCTGGGACCTCCCCCAATCGCCATGAGTTTTCAAAGATAATGGCCAATGGCTCTGCAATCATATCCGCCAACTCCTTTAGCACTCTCGGATGCAACGCATCCGGCTCCATGGAATTGTGCACGTCCAGCTTTTCTAAATAGTCCTGAACCACTTCTTTCTCCACAGAGGGCTGGTCACCTCCTCCCCATGCTGTGCTGCCCAGTGCAGTAGTCTGGGAGCTGACCTTGTTTGTGAAGACAGAGGCAAAAAAAGCACTGAGTACATTAGCTTTTTCCACATCCTCTGTCACTAGGTTGCCTCCCTCATTCAGTAAGGGGGCCACACTTTCCTTGACTTTCTTCTTGTTGCTAACATACCTAAAGAAACCCTTCTTGTTACTCTTAATATCTTTTGCTAGCTGCAACTCCAGGTGTGATTTGGCCTTCCTGATTTCACTCCTGCAAGCCCAAGCAATATTTTTATACTCATCCCTGGTCATTTGTCCAATCTTCCACTTCTTGTAAGTTTCTTTTTTGTATTTAAGAGCAGCAAGGATTTCACTGTTAAGCCAAGCTGGTCGCCTGCCATATTTACTATTCTTTCCACACATCGGGATGGTTTGTCCCTGTAACCTCAATAAGGATTCTTGAAAATACAGCCAGCTCTCCTGGACTCCTTTCCCCCTCATGTTATTCTCCCAGGAGATCTTGCCCATCAGTTCCCTGAGGGAGTCAAAGTCTGCTTTTCTGAAGTCCAGGTTCTGCATTCTGCTGCTCTCCTTTCTTCCTTGTGTTAGGATCCTGAACTCGACCATTTCATGGTCACTGCCTCCCAGGTTCCCATCCACTTTTGCTTCCCCTACTAATTCTTCCCGGTTTGTGAGTAGCACGTCAAGAAGAGCTCTGCCCCTAGTTGGTTCCTCCAGCACTTGCACCAGGAAATTGTCCCCTACATTTTCCAAAAACTTCCTGGATTGCCTGTGCACCGCTGTATTGCTCTCCCAGAAGATATCAGGGTGATTGAAGTCTCCCATGAGAACCAGGGCCTGCGATCTAGTAACTTCTGTGAGTTGCCGGAAGAAAGCCTCGTCCACCTCATTGCCCTGGTCTGGTGGTCTATAGTAGACTCCCACCACGACATCACCCTTGTTGCTCACACTTCTAAACTTAATCCAGAGACTCTCAGGTTTTTCTGCAGTTTCATACTTGAGCTCTGAGCAGTCATACTGCTCTCTTACATACAATGCAACTCCCCCACCTTTTCTCCCCCGCCTGTCCTTCCTGAACAGCTTATATCCATCCATGACAGTACTCCAGTCATGTGAGTTATCCCACCAAGTCTCTGTTATTCCAATCACATCATAATTCCTTGACTGTGCCAGGACTTCCAGTTCTTCCTGCTTGTTTCCCAGGCTTCGTGCATTTGTATATAGGCACTTGAGGTAACCTGCTGATCGCCTTCTTTCTCAGTATGAGGCAGGAGCCCTCCCCTCTCATGCGCTCCTGCTCGTGCCTCCTCCCGGTATCCCAGTTCCCCACTTACCTCAGGGCTTTGGTCTCCTTCCCCCGGTGAACCTAGTTTAAAGCCTTCCTCACTAGGTTAGCCAGCCTGCTTGCGAAGATGCTCTTCCCTCTCTTCGTTAGGTGGAGCCCGTCTCTGCCTAGCACTCCTTCTTGGAACACCATCCCATGGTCAAAGAATCCAAAGCCTTCTCTCCGACACCACCTGCATAGCCATTCATTGACTTCCATGATTTGACAGTCTCTACCCAGGCCTTTTCCTTCCATGGGGAGGATGGACGAGAACACCACTTGCACCTCAAACTCCTTTATCCTTCTTCCCAGAGCCACGTAGTCCGCAGTGATCCACTCAAGATCATTCTTGGCAGTATCATTGGTGCCCACGTGGAGAAGGAGGAAGGGGTAGCGGTCCGAGGGCTTGATGAGTCTCAGCAGTCTCTCCGTCACATCGCAAATCTTAGCTCCTGGCAAGCAGCAGACTTCTCGGTTTTCCCGGTCAAGGCGGCAGATAGATGACTCAGTCCCCCTGAGGAGAGAGTCCCCGACCACCACCACCCGCCTCCTTCTGTTGGGAGTGGTGGTCGCGGAACCCCCAACCCTAGGACAGTGCATCTCATGCCTTCCAATTGGCAAAGTCTCCTTCTGCTCCCTTCCCTCAGACGTATCATCTGGTCCACTCTCCGCATTAGTACCTGTGGAGAGAACATGAAAACGGTTACTTACCTGTATCTGCCCTGTTGGTACATGGACGTTCCCCTTTTTTCTTCTGGAGGTCACATGATGCCAAATTTCTTCACTATCCTTCTGTCCCCGATGTGCAGCCTGCTCTGAATCTTCAGAAACTTGTGCCCGTAGAAGCCTATCCTGACATCCGTCCAGGAAATCTTCAGTTTCTCTTATGCAACGCAGGGTTGATACCTGTTGCTCCAGACCTTGAACCTTCTCTTCCAGTATGGAGACCAGCTTTGTACAGACAAAGTCGCATCTGTCCTGTGGAAGAAAGACAAACATAGCATATCCAGTGCAGGTCACAACAGCTGAACACCCCCCATCCATATTACCTTCCTTTTTGAGCTTCCTCAGGAGTTGCAGTAATTACTCAGAGAATCCGGCAAGATGTAAGCCTCAGTGGGCTCTCCCCAGGCAAACTCCTTTTGTTAGCTGCTCTGCGGTTCACTGCTCAGCTGGTTCGCAACTAACTGGCTTTTTATGCACTCAGGCCCACTTAAGGCTCACCTGGAACAAAGCACACCCTGTTCCCGCTCTTTTCAAACAACCAATCAAGCACACAGCACACAGTCACACTGTCCTCACAACAAACACTCAGATACTCACCAACACAGCCTCCTTAATGCAGCCCTTAGCGTACCTCCTCTCAGGCAGATCCCAGGCAAACTCCTTTTGTTAGCTGCTCTGCTGTTCACTGCCCTTTTCAATATCTTTAATATTGAAACATCTAATCTTAATTAAAATTTACTATTATTATAATAATACACCTCTTTGGCCATATAAAACATGATGAATGATTGTAAAGCTCTTTGAAATGCCTTGATTGAAGAAAGCCTCAGACAATCGACCCTGAAAGTTACAATTATACCTGTTTGCCACAGAAGTAAAGGGAGGCACATTCAGGTGAAGGTCAGACAGGGAGCGATTGGCAGAGTCAGAGATAAACCCCAATAGTTGGGACTACTCATGCCAAACACTAACCTGTATCAACTGAACCCTACTGGATACTTACCATTCATGGCTTCCAAATATGTCACTAACCTGAGAGGTTTCAGAGTAGCAGCCTAACCCCTGTGACCACGGAGCCCATCCTAACTGTGTTGGCCACCATAATCGTGTAGTTTCAGAGTAACAGCCGTGTTAGTCTGTATTCACAAAAAGAAAAGGAGTACTTGTGGCACCTTAGAGACTAACCAATTTATTTGAGCATGAGCTTTCGTGAGCTACAGCTCACCTTCCCCCCAAAATACTTCCCAAAACCCTGCACCCCACTTCCTGGACAACGTTTGGTAAAAAGCTTCACCAATTTGCCTAGGTGACTACAGACCCAGACCCTTGGATCTTAAGAACAATGAACAATCCTCCCAACACTTGCACCCCCCTTTCCTGGGAAATGTTGGATAAAAAGCCTCACCAATTTGCATAGGTGACCACAGACCCAAACCCTTGGATCTGAGAACAATGAAAAAGCATTCAGTTTCTTACAAGAAGACTTTTAATAAAAATAGAAGTAAATAGAAATAAAGAAATCCCCCCTGTAAAATCAGGATGGTAGATATCTTACAGGGTAATTAGATTCAAAAACATAGAGAACCCCTCTAGGCAAAACCTTAAGTTACAAAAAAGATACATAGACAGAAATAGTTATTCTATTCAGCACAATTCTTTTCTCAGCCATTTAAACAAATCATAATCTAACACATACCTAGCTAGATTACTTACTAAAAGTTCTAAGACTCCATTCCTGGTCTATCCCCTGCAGAAACCAGCATACAGACAGACACAGACCCTTTGTTTCTCTCCCTCCTCCCAGCTTTTGAAAGTATCTTGTCTCCTCATTGGTCATTTTGGTCAGGTGCCAGCGAGGTTACCTTTAGCTTCTTAACCCTTTACAGGTGAGAGGAGCTTTCCCCTGGCCAGGAGGGATTTCAAAGGGGTTTACCCTTCCCTTTATATTTATGACACGCCCCCCAAATCTCAGCTAGGGTGAAACACTGGCTGGGATTTCTTCCTGGAGCTCTAGGAAAAACAGAGTTAATAAGACACATGCATCTCTAAATATACTACCAAGTACATAAAGACTAACAATATTTTCCACATCTCAAGGACGATTTTAACCAGTTGATTCTGGGAAACTTTCACGGGAGAGTGCATCAGCCACTTTGTTAGAAGCTCCTGAGATGAAGTGAGCTGTAGCTCACGAAAGCTCATGCTCAAATAAATTGGTTAGTCTCTAAGGTGCCACAAGTACTCCTTTTCTTTTTGCATAATCGTGTAATCTCCCATAGCCACTGGGACACCGGTTACAATATAATCCTCCATCACTTTATAAGCCTCTGTCAGCACATGTGCCCCCATCACCACCTCCAATGTCAGCTGCACCCGAGGAGTCCGCTCTGCTTTCCTGAAGGAAAGAGCTGAGACTGGCTCCTGGGAAGGTCATGACAGCCGGTGGGGGTTGGATCAGCCCTGTGGAGTCAGGGCTCTGCCTTACATCTGGCTTATTGTTGCTGTTGTGCATGCTTTGTGGAGTGTTACTTCAGATGTTTGTGAAGGAAGACATCTTTCTGCAGTGGAGATAAATCTGAAACATGCAGAAGGCAAGACAGAAAACATAAGGAGCATTGTGGCCACTTTTCTTTTCCTTATGAAAACCTGGTCGCTGTCCTGCAAAGTCACACAGATGCTTACCGCGAACCATGTGATTGGTCTTCTTGACACCAAAGAAAAACTTACATTGTTAAAGTGAAAATCTGTCTAGTCTTTACACTAAAAGACTGTCATAAATATAAAGGGAAGAGTAAACCCCTTTAAAATCCCTCCTGGCCAGAGGAAAAATCCTCTCACCTGTAAAGGGTTAAGAAGCTAAAGGTAACCTCGCTGGCACCTGACCAAAATGACCAATGAAGAGAAAAGATACTTTCAAAAGCCGGGAGGAGGGAGAAATCAAAGGGTCTGTGTCTGTCTGTGTGATGCTTTTGCTGGAGACAGAACAGGAATGGAGTCTTAGAACTTAGTAAGTAATCTAGCTAGGTATGTGTTATACTATGATTTCTTTAAATGGCTGAGAAAATAGCTGTGCTAAATAGAATGAATATTCCTGTCTGTGTGTCTCTTTTGTAACTTAAGGTTTTGCCTAGAGGGATTCTCAATGTTTTGAATCTAATTACCCTGTAAGGTATTTACCATCCTGATTTTACAGAGATGATTCTTTTTTTACTTCTATTAAATGTCTTCTTGTAAGGAAACTGAATGCTTTTTCATTGTTCTAAGATCCAAGGGTTTGGGTCTGTGGTCACCTGTGCAAATTGGTGAGGATTTTTACCAAACCTTTCCCAGGAAGTGGGGTGCAAGGGTTGGGAGGATTTGGGGGGGAAAGACGTGTCCAAACTACGTTTTTTCAGGAACCCAGATAAAGTTTGGTGGTGGCAGTGGAAGTCCAAGGGTAAAATAGTTTGTACTTAGGGGAAGTTTTAACCTAAGCTGGTAAAAGTAAGCTTAGTAGGTTTTAACGCAGGTCCCCACATCTGTACCCTAGAGTTCAGAGTGGGGAAGGAACCTTGACAAAGACTATTTGCTAAACAACGTAATGCAAGGAGGAACTCAACCTAGCAAGTAAGGGCCTGTAGAATGCTCTCAGCCACTCCAAGAGCCAGATTCTACTATCACACTAGGGCAGAGGTGGGCAAACTACGGCCCGCGGGCCACATCCGGCCCGTGGGTCTGTCCTGTTTGGCCCCTGGAGCTCCCGGCCAGGGAGGCTCGCCCCGGCCCCTCCCCCGCTGTTCCCCCAACCCGCAGCCTCAGATCGACACACAGACAGTGCTCTGGCCCGCTGCTCCTGCTGGGCAGCATGGCAGCGTGGCTGGCTCCGGTATGGAAAGGGGGTGGGGAGCAGGTGGTCCTGGGGGCAGTCAGGGGACAGGGAGCAGGCGGTGGAGGTTCTGGGGGGGGAAGTCAGAGGATGGAGAGCAGGGGGAGTTGGATGGGGGTAGGTCCCCGGGGGTTGTGAAGGGCCGGGGTGTGGATAGGGATTGTGGCAGTCAGGGGACAGGGAGCGGGGGGGGGCGGGGGGTTGGATAGGGCGTGAGGTCCTGGGGGGCGGTTAGGGATGGGGGTCCTGGGAGGGGCGGTCAGGGGTCAAGGAGCAGGGGGGGTTGGATGGGTCGGGAGTTCTGAGGGGGCGAGAAGAGGGAGGAGGTGAATAGGAGGTGGAGGCCAGGCTTTTTGGGGAGGTACAGCCTTCCCTACCTGGCCCTCCATACAGTTGCACAACCCCGATGTGGCCCTCGGGCCAAAAAGTTTGCCAACCCCTGCACTAGGGGTTTGGAAGGTGCAACTTGAAAAGTTCCTGGTGCTGCCAGCTCCACCAGGAGGAATTTCATCCAGTGCAATTTTTTAAAAAGAAACAAGGAGAACCAGAAGACTGACATTATGATGCAGCAGAGTTTTTAATGCAAATGTGATTGGCAGTACACAGTTACAGGAAGAAATACTACAGAGCAGAAAGAATGTATTTCCAGTGTTTCAAGAAGGGGTACGACCGATCACCTGCCTCAATGGGATGTATTTCAGACAAAATGTTCTTTGTGCTTTGTTGCAGCTGCAGAGATTGAGAAACAAGTCCCCTTTACAATCATTTTAAGTTCCTTGTTTTATCTCAGTCGGTGGGAAATGAGACAAAGCAAAATAGAAGCAGAGGGACTACACAGCTTCTCCATTATACATCAGCCATAGCAAAGGTCAAAGTGAGGCATTCAAGGTACATATGGATAGAGAGGATAGAACACGTGGTGCCTAAAAGGGAATTAAAGTGGTAATAAATGTAAATGATGCCCATCTTAGGGCCCCTCTTTCCTTCACACTGCGGGGTCAGTGTAAACAGCCTGTGTGTAATTCAGAATGAGTCCACATGTAAATGAGAGAATCAGCACATGGCTGGGAAAGCCTTGGAAGAAAGAGTCATAAAGCGTAACATTAGAAATGCAGCATGGCTATCAGACCAAGGTGCTGAGCGCACACAGCTCCCACTGAGCTCAACTGGAGCCATGTTTGTACAGCACATCTGAAAGCCATGCCCAAAAGGTCAGGGGTGAATCTGGATCTTGCTGTTAATTTCCTGGTTCTTCCTTCTTCCACGGATGTTCCTGCTCGGTTTAACATGGCCCACAGCTTCCACTGAGGTAGCTATGGCAAGATACCCTGTATCCCCATAATCCCCCATAACCATAAAGGCCCGGGTAACCACAGTATCCCCCATGGCCCAATAATCCCCCGTAACCGTAAAGGCCCCCGTAATCACCATATCTCCCTAAACCATACAACTCTCCATAATGGCCTCCATAGCCGTATAATCCCCCCAAACCCAATAAGACTCCGAAAACGGCTCCAACCACAGGTGCTCCTATGGCTGCCACTTCGCTCTGCTTAGGGAAATTGCTCAGAATTGGTCCAGGGAGGGTCACAACCACCGGTGAGGGTCTGATCACCACTTCAGAGTCAGGGCACTGCCTAACGCATGGCTCATTGCAGCTGCCAGTGACTGGACTGGGTCGGGTCACCCTTTCTTCCTAGTGCCGGTGGAAGAAAGGCTTCAAAGCTCGGTTAGAATTGTTGTGAGGTCAGCATGAGGCCCGAGAGAGAGCAGGAGTGGACTTAGTCTCTTTTTGTGTGGTCATGTATTTGTTTCTATTTTCTCTTTCTACACCTCTTGTCCACTCGCACTAAGCTTCCCTCCCAACCAGCCCTTTGATTCCCTCTCAATGACTTTGTCTGAAAAACACCGACTAGAATAAGTGTAACTATTTCCATGATGGACACCTGTGATTCTGGGATCATTTCACATATTTCTCAAAGAGATCGTGGTTGGGATCATGGTAATCACATATTTTCATTTGAGAATTTAACCTCTACATGTAAACCAGTTGAGCTTGGTATCACAATGTGACTCTTTGGTTTTCCAAACCTTGGGAGTCACCAAAACTTGCTGATGAATAAAGAGAAACTTTGCTTCTCTCCTAACAAATCACTAAAGATAAACTCCTCAACTGGGGTAAAATGGGTTCAGGTCCACTGACTTCCATGGAGTGACATGAAATTACATCATATGAAGGAGCAACACCTTCAATGGGTATTTCTGCTCAGCAGAACATAGGAATTATTAGCCCGGGTCACACCACTTATCAGCTTGGTACATTCTCGTCTCTCTAATAGTGAGGAATAATAGCTGCTTCAGAGGAAAGTAGCAAACCACTGAATTGGCCCTTTCTGGACTAACCTGAGAAAATATCTTTCTAATCCACCTAAGTGAAAAAGGGCTAACTGACTTTCATAAGTTACTGAAAAGATTTAAATGCCCTAATTCTTTGTCCAGTTAATAGGAAATATATTTCCCAATTGAATATGTTGTTCTTAAAGTCCCTCCTTTAGCTTCAGATCCTGAATCCACCAGGACTTGCAACTAAATAATTACACAAGATAGGTATAGAAGGACACCCTGATCCCTGACAAAAATCACAGTGACTACATGCAAGATTCAACCTAAAATAAAAGGAGGCTCGAAAATAATATCTCTGGGGTTACAAAGAGATTGAGTTGAATTGGACTTATGTGATTCACTGAGGAGATGAAGTCCAGAGAAGTGTTTAGAAGAGGTCTGAGTCGTGAGCACTTTAATACAGTTCTGAGGACTGCCTGGAGGATCTGCGATGCTGTTTGTGAGGAGGTCCTAATTAGTTACTAAACAAACTTGATTGCCTTCGTAAGTCCTCCTTTGGATGCAGCAGTTTTCCTCAGAGTTGGTGATTAGTGGGCGAATCTTAGCCTCAGAGGGCGTGACGTGCACATTGCACTCTTAAGCTGTCTTTTATCTTAAAATTGTACAGGCCAACTGCATTTCTCGTATCATTCCACTGACTTTATAGGTTTTGCAATGAGAATGAATGTCAAGGTGATTCTGAGCGGCATCAATAGCACAAGTGGGCGTCATGAAAAGATTCCGTTTGGTCCTTTCAATTCATGCTGGTCGTGATTAGGGGCATGGGGCAGTTCATTCTAAACCTGCTAGGATGCAGGGATCCATTTTTCTCCATTCTCACCACCTCCATTCCCAGCAGGTCAGATCCAATCCCCTTTGAAATCAATAGGAATTATTCCATGGCCTCCAGTTTGTTTCCTGTCAGGACTTTAAGTCTGAAATTCACCCTTTGGCAGGGGGCTAGTACAATGCCTATGAACAACGTTAGTCCAATTTTAAACTTTCAAACTCGGTCTTAGCAGACTTCAGTGGCGCATGGGCCTTTTTGATAGCCCTCTGCCCAGGGCTGAATCTTACTCTATGGTGAGTAAAACGTGACCTAACATTGGACCTCCATTTGGGTCACCAATGCTGTTTCAAAGTACTGCCTAGAGCAAGCAGGGGTGGGGGGGCAGAGAGTGAAAGGAAACAGTGCTCTTTTACAGAATGGTGTTAAGTTAAGTCTGGGAACCTCTACTCTACCATAAATCATCTCTCCATCTTTGAGCAGCCAAGAAAATGAGGTCTTGTAAGAAAGACGAAGGGTCCATCCTGGGGCCGGTTTTGTTCAATATCTTTATTAATGGAGGATGGCATAGATTGCACCCTCATCAAGTTTGCAGATGACACTAAGCTGGGGGGAGAGGTAGATACGCTGGAGGGTAGGGATAGGATACAGAGGGACCTAGACAAATTAGAGAACTGGACCAAAAGTAATCTGATGAGGTTCAACAAGGACAAGTACAGAGTCCTGCACTTCAGATGGAAGAATCCCATGCACCGCTACAGACTAGGGACCAAATGGCTAGGCAGCAGTTCTGCAGAAAAGGACCTAGGGGTTACAGTGGACGAGAAGCTGGACATGAGTCAACAGTGTGTCCTTGTTGCCAAGAAGGCTAACAGCATTTTGGGCTGTATAAGTAGGGGCATTGCCAGCAGATTGAGGGATAAAGAACAGGCATACTTGTGGCACCTTAGAGACTAACAAATTTATTAGGGCATAAGATTGAGGGATGTGATCGTTCCCCTCTATTCGACATTGGTGAGGCCTCATCTGGAGTACTGTGTCCAGTTTCGTGCCCCACACTACAAGAAGGATGTGGAAAAATTGGAAAACGTCCAGAGGAGGGCAACAGAAATTATTAGGGGACTGGAACACATGACTTATGAGGAGAGGCTGAGGGAACGGGGATTGTTTAGTCTGCAGAAGAGAAGAATGAGGGGGGATTTGACAGCTGCTTTCAACTACCTGCAGGTGGGTTCCAAAGAGGATGGATCTAAACCGTTCTCAGTGGTAGCAGATGACAGAACAAGGAGCAATGGTCTCAAGTTGCAGTGAGGGAGGTTTAGGTTGGATATTAGGAAAAATCTTTTTCACCAGGAGTGTGGTGAAACACTGGAATGCGTTACCTACGGAGGTGGTGGAATCTCCTTCCTTTGAGGTTTTTAAGGTCAGGCTTGACAAAGCCCTGGCTGGGATGATTTAGTTGGGAGTTGGTCCTGCTTTGAGCAGGGGGTTGGACTAGATGACCTCCTGAAGTCCCTTTCAACCCTGATATTCTATGATTCTCTGAAAATGCAGCTGAGGGAGCCCAGCAGGAAACCCAGGAGAGAGGAAAATCACACATTCTTGGTGAAGCAGGAGATGGCTGTGGGATGAGATTTGACATAAAGTCTGATCAGCCATGGGGCATGTTGCAGAAAACATTCCTGCCTAATCCAGAATGTTGTTCAAAGTGTAAATGATATCCACAAGGGTGGGTTGCATATCCAGGGAAGAGGGCAGAAGTGTCTTGTTTTGATTTCAAGGTCCTCAACCTCTTTGAAGGTGATGCAACCGAGCTGATTTGCCCCAAGAGAGCACCTTCATTTTTCAAATAAAAAATCCCTCCTAAAGCAAATGAGCCCCCGAAACTAGCTCTGACCACAGGGGCTCCTATGGTACCACTTGGCTCTGCTGAGAGAAATTGCATAGAATTGGTCCTGGAATGGTCATAAGAACCGGTGAGGGTCTGATCACCACTTAAGAGTCAGGGCACTCCCTAATGGTCTGCTCCTTGAAGCCGATAGCAACTAGACTGGGCTGCTCTACCCCACATGGTTTTTAAGAAATACCAAATTTGAAATTACATGTGAATGAAAATGAAATAGCCCCAAATTGTGTGGCCTTAAATCATGTCCTGATTAAGGGAATGACACGAGAGACCTTGGCCTCCATTTTGTTTAAAGTGACTGTGTGACTCAGTGCAGAGGCGTCAAACCCCAACAACAATAGAAACAGAAAGACAACCCAAGACTTCTGACTCCTCCTACAACAGGTGGAGCTGGAAGCTGTTCCCTTTTACACTGTGTTACAAGACAAGGTAAGTGACATGTCTGGTTACAAAATGTTTGCATCCTTTGATCTAAGTGTCAACAATAAAAAACTGGCTCATGCAGTGATCCACTGTAACTGTTGCTTCTTTATACCTGAGGATAATACTTCTCCAAAGGAATTACAAGTCTGTCCATTTTCCAAGAGTGCGGTAGCCTTGTAAATATCAAGATGGAATTAAAGCTTATAAACCTTGTTTTAAGTTATAGTACCCATGGCAATGAAGTCACCAAGTGGATCAGAGTAACGCAGTGGTAATGAATTGTTCCAGCTTTGTGAAATGAGGTACAGAGTAGTATATCTCTTCACCATTGTCTTCTTTATACATGAGGATTATAAAGATCCAAAGGAATTACAAGTGTGTAGATTTCAAGCTCGTTCATGTGCAGTGTAGAAATAAAAATCTCAAAGAATAATTCAAGCTGCGAAAAATTTTGGTACAAGAGAATTTAATTCTGCTCCAGTGTAAATACACACCACTGAGAAAACAATTACAAATAAAGGGAGTTAAGGTGCATTGCAAAACTCTCAATGGTTGATCATAGTTCACACTTAGATGAGAAGATGTTTCACCCAAAAGTTCCCCTCAAAATCATCAGAACAAAAAAAAAATTCCACAATGAGGCTCTCTAAGAGTTTCTCTCAGGTTAGTGACATATTTAGAAGCCGTGAATGGTAAGTATCCAGCTGGGTTCAGGAGATACAGGTTAATGTTTGGCGTAAGTCATCCCAGATATTGGGGTTTATTTCTTACTCTGCACGTGGACAGTAGTAAGAAGCAGTTCAACTATAGGCTGAGCAAGTGCAGAATGGTGGTAGAATGTGCGTTTGGATGTTTGAAAGCGTGCTGGCGCAGTTTACTGACTCGGTTAGATCTCAGCACAGCCAATATTCCAATTGTAATTGCTGCTTGTTGTGTGCTCCACAATATCTGTGAGAGTAAGGGGAAGACGTTTATGGTGGGGTGAGAGGTTGAGGCAACTCGCCTAGTGGCCAGTTTCTCACAGCCAGACAACAGGGCGATTAGAAGAGCGCAGCAGGATGCGCTGCACATTAGAGAAGCTTTGAAAGCCAGTTTCATGACTGGCCAGGGTAGGGTGTGAGAGTTGTGTTTGTTTCTCTTAAAGTTACCCACCCCCTATATATATATATATATATATGAAAGGAAATAAAGTTACAATTGTTTAAAAAACATTCTTTATTATTTGTTGCACAAAACATTGAGAGAAATCAGAAGCTAGACGGGGGGGGGGTATTGGGTTAGGGGGGTAGAGGAGGAGGGAAGGACAAGTCCAGAAACCAAATCAAAATTTAGGATATGCCAGCTTTCTGCTGCTTGTTCAACCCTCTGGGGTTGACCGTGTGGGTCCCCGTAGCCTCCCCGCCCTGTGTTCTTGGGCGTCTGGGTGAGGAGGCTATGGAACCTGGGGAGGAGGGAGGGCAGTTATTCAGGGGCTGCAGCGGCAGTCTATGGTCTTGCTGCCTTTCCTGCATTAGATCCACCATACAGCAGAGCATGTCAGTTCGCTCCCTCATGAGCTTGACCATAGCATCCTGCCTGCTCTCATCATGCCCATTCCTCCTCTCTTCATATTCATGTAATGCTTTACACGACTCCACAACTGTTTGCCTCCACGCATTCAACTGGGCCCTATCAGTGCAGGAGGACTGCATGAGCTTGGCAAACATGTTGTCCCAAGTTCATTTTTTTCTGCCTTCTAATCTGGACCAGCCTCTGGGACGGAGCAGATAGGGGCCGCATTGAAACATTTGCACCTGCTGCAGGAGGAGAAAAAGGGAGGGTAGGATTTTAAAAGATACATTTTAGAGAACAAAGCGGACACTGTTTCTCAGTGAAACAGGCAATTCATAGTACACAGCACATGTTCTTTCTGTACAAGGTCTCATTTTGCCTCCTATATTGAAGGGCCTGCCACTTTTGTGTGAGTAAGCCATCACACGCGGCCGGGCAACAGAATTCAGCTTGCAGGCAGTGGCCAGGCAATAGAATTCAGCTTGCAGGCAGCCTGCGGGCTCTCTGGGATGATTGCTTCACACAGCACCCTCCCTCCCCCCCCCCCACCCCCACACACACACCCCGCGGAGCTCTGATGAGGCTCTGAGAAGGGATGAGCCCTTTAAACTAAACTCAAATATTTCCCTCCAACCCCCACTGCGTGGCTGCGATCAAACTCTCACTCACCAGATGTGCTTTCTCCAGGGTCATGGTCCGGGTGCATGCTTTGGGAGTAGGGGGAGGCTATTGACTCCAGCATTAAGAATAGTTCCTGGCTAGGGGGGAAAACAGATTCCCCACTTGCCATCTGTGCACTGTCCTCCTCCTCCTTCTCCTCCTCTTTGTCCTCCAAAAACTCATCCTCCTCGCTCCGTGCTACTCCCCCCTTGCAGGTGTCCACGGACAGTTGTGGGGTAGTGGTGTCGTCACCCCCCATAATTGCATGCAGCTCATGGTAGAAGCGGCATTTATGGGGCTGTGGCCCAGACTGCCCGTTCGCCTCCGTGACTTTTTGGTATGCTGGCCTGAGCTCCTTGATTTTTGTACAACACTGTTCTGTGTCCCTGGAGTAGCCTCTTTCCATCATGGCCCTGGAGACTTTAGCGTACGTATTTGCGTTCCTTTTTTTTGGAACGTAGTTCTGCCATAACAGATTCATCTCCCCAACATGCAATGAGATCCAGTACCTCCCGTTCGGACCGTGCTGGAGCTCGTCTGTGAATCCGGGACTGCGTGGTCTCTTGAGATGGTGGACTCTGCATGGTCGCCTGTGATGGTGGACTGTGCTGATGGTCACCTGTGCTGATGGTGACCAAACAGGAAATTTAAAAGTTCCCTGGGCTTTTACAGCCTACCTGGCTAGTGCATCGGAGTTCAGAGTGTTGTCCAGAGCGGTTACAAGGGAGCATTCTGGGATAGCTCCCGGAGGCCAATATCATCAAATTGCGTCCACAGTACCTGTAACCCGGAACTGCGATCTCGATTTTAGGGCTACTCCACTTGCCAAGGCGTAGTACAGAAATCGGAGTAAAGAGCCCTTTAAAGCAAAAAAACTGGTTTGGTCGTGTGGACGGAACCAGTTTTATTTCAAGGTAACTCGGCTAATTCCGAAATCACCGTGTACTGTAGACCAGGCCTAAATTAGACCAGATGAGGCTCTGCACCTAGAATTACTCCTGCACATGAGAAGGTAGCAGTTGCCAGTCTGGAAGAGACGAGTGGCCCATCTAAGGCAGTATCCTGTCTCAGTGAGTGTCACTCACCAGCTGCTTCAGGAGAGAGCAGAAGAACAATGAATTAGTCCTTTATGGAGTAACCATAGGGAGTTTCTTCATAAACTCTAAATTAAACATTGGGGTTGAGATTTTTCAGATTTCCCAAAGGGATTTGAATGCTCAAGTTCCAACTAAAATTAATAGGCTCTAGTGTTCCTAATGCGTGTCTTGCTCTGAAAATCCAGGGATTAACTTCTAAACCATGTAGAACCAAGGCCTGCACCTCGATAACAGAAAAAAATTGAAAAAATACCAAAACCCTTCCCACTCTTCAGAATCACAGTGTCTGTGCAAGATGCAGTCCTAAATTAGTGCAGTTCAGGAGCAGTGGTGAGCAGGGGGTGAGTAATCACTAGGACTGGTTTTATTGCTGACTCTGCCACTTGCTCCCTAGGTAACCTTCAGCTCAGTGTGCTTGTTCACCTCCACATCAACCAGCTCTCATAGTGATATTATGCTCGATGATCACAGGCTTCCTCAAACCAGAGGACTGCAAAGCACTGCAGGCTTATTAAAGTTGTGTGTGTGCACAGGGGCTGTATTATTTTAATAGTAGAAGTTTTTTGTGGGATTAGAGGCCCCAAAATTATGGATTAGGATTCAAGGGTTCTCACAGCAATTTTTGTGGGATAGCTCAGTGGTTTGAGCATTGGCCTGCTAAACCCAGGGTTGTGAGTTCAATCTTTGAGGGGGCCATTTCAGGATCTGGGGCAAAAATTGGGGATTGGTCCTGCTTTTAGCAGGGAGTTGCACTAGATGGCCTCCTGAGGTCCCTTCCAACCCTGATGTTCTACGATTCTATGATAGCGTCTTCCAGTCAGAGGTTCACGCACCACCCATGGCTCTGAGCACCAGAGGGTAGAGGTGCTGAGTATGCACAGAGAGAGACATTCCCAACATGTTTTCTCTAAAGTACATTCCTTCTATTTGAAGTTGATGGAACTGTTCCCTTTTACACTGGTTCAGTATCTACCGTTAAACTTCAAAATATATTTAAAAGGGAAATGCAAAGGTACATGAAACGAAAATCAAAGAGCCCCAAATTCAAAGGTTAGGAATCACAAAGTGACATCTGAGACCTTGATGTGCATTTTTAAAGTGAATCTAAACTTCAGTGTTGGAACATCTAATCCCAGTAAAAATATTACTACTTTAGTAATTCATCTCTTTGGCTGCAAAAACACTTGATGAGTGTTTGTGAAGTGCTTTGAAATGCTGAGATCGGAGGAAGCCTCAGACAATCCACCCTGAAAGTTACAATTACACCTGTTTGCCACGGAGGTAAATCGAGGCACATTCAGGTGAAGGTCAGACAGGGAGCAATTCGCAGAGTCAATAATAAACACCAACTTGATATTTACAAGTCTACTGCACTCTTGGAAAATTGACAGACTTATAATTCGTTTGGAGAAATATTATCCTCAGGTATAAAGAAGCCACAGTTCAAGTGGATCACAACATGAGCCAGTTTTTTATTGTTGATGCTGACATCCAAGGATGCAAACATTTTGTAACCGGACATGTTACTAACCTCGTCTGGTAACACAGTGTAACAGGGAACAACCTAGAGCTCTGCCTGTTGTAGGAGTCAGAAGTATTGGGTTGTATTTCTGTTTCTGCAACTGACCCAATGGGACCAATCTCACGCTAATCTCAGCCTCAGAGGGCGTGACATGCACGATGCACTCTTCAGTTGTCTTTCATCTTAAAATTGTTTTGGCCAACTACATTTCTCGTGTCATTCCAATGACTTTTTTGGTGCTGCCATTATCATGAATGTCAAGGTGATTTTGAGCGGCATCAATAGCAATAGTGGGTATCATGAAAGGCATCCAGTTTGGTCCTTTCAATTCATGCCGCTCGTGATGAGGGGCACAGAACGTCATTGAAGTCTAGGGAACTCTACTGATGTCCACTGACTCAGTTTCTGCCTTTTGAACTTTGTAAACGACCGTTTTCTAAGGAAAGGGAAATGCAAAGCTTTTTTTAATGAAAATCTAACAGCCGCAAATTCGGACTCTGGGAATCATCCACTGACTATTGGCATGACATCAGAAATCTTAACATGGATTTGTAAAGTTCATTTAATCCAGCATTTCTCAAATGAGGCCACCAGTGGATTTTTTTGCAGCTACGTCAGCCTCAAACACATGGGCAGGGATTGTGGGGGTGCAAAGCAGCAGCCCCTTCTGGCAGTGCGCACCTGTTGCTACTGAGTAACTGTTACCAAAGGCAGCGAGATGCACCTCTTTGTTCTTTACAGTGGCATCACCAGCATGGGGTTTTGCCTTCCAGCGTGCAGCCTTCTCTGGGGCTCCAGGCAGTGCCTCTGGAGAAATGTGGTGCCCATGTGCGTGGCACGTGAGGCAGCTCTTGTTGTTGGAGGCGGCTGCAGAATTTGGTTGCCGGGCCGCTACCCTGCTCCCGCCTGCATGGGACATGGGGAGTCTGGGACTCTGCCGGCAGCTGGTGAGTTCCCAACCCACCCTCCCCAGGGCAGGCTCTCGGTGAAGGGTTCTGGGAGGCAGGGACAGAGAGACGGGTTTGTCAAAGGCCACCAAAAAAATTGTTGTGAGAACCCTTGAATCCAAATCCATAATTTGGGGCCTCTAATCCCAAAAAAAATTCTACTATTAAAATAATACAGCCCTGAGCAGACACACAACTGTAATGAGCCTCCAGTGCTTTGAAGTCCTTTGATTTGAGGAAGCCTCTGATCATCGAGCAGAATATCACTATGAGAGCTGGTTGATGTGGAGGTGAACAAGCACGCTGAGGTGAAGGTTACCCAGGGAGCAAGTGGCAGAGTCAGCAATAAAACCAGTCACAGTGATTACTCACCCCCTGCTCACCTCTGCTCCTGAATTACTTTGGACAGTTCCCATTTGAGGCTTCCGAATAGCCCACGGCAGCATCCATGAAGCCAGTAGAATGATCCCAGCAATGTAGCTGACCCATAAAGTTTTCAGAGCAAAGAGCTTCAGGGTATAATGTGCCCCTCACCCCATGTGGAGTTAGGAACAAACTAATCCTCAAAAACACCAAGGGAAAAAATTACATCAGTTGAAGGAGTTACACAAAGTTTTCTTTTTAACTAATTG
Source organism: Eretmochelys imbricata (assembly GCF_965152235.1). Taxonomy (NCBI): domain Eukaryota; kingdom Metazoa; phylum Chordata; order Testudines; family Cheloniidae; genus Eretmochelys; species Eretmochelys imbricata. The sequence goes on from NC_135572.1 coordinate 357,924,850, forward strand.
GGCCTTCAGGAACAAAGGACATCTCAAGTCCTCCGGTGGCATAAAACACTGTCTAAAAACACTCATAACTCAGGGGTCTCCTGTGTGAACTAGAAAAGTCCGATTCAAGTCGCTCTCTCCATAACCATTCAGATGATGTGCTCGGGATCCTTTTGATTTAGGGCTGAATCTTGCACAGACACTCTGGGATTCTGAACGGTGGGAAGGGTTTTTTCAATTTTTTTCTCTTATTGAGTTGCAGATGTTGGTTTCGTCATGGTTCATAACTTAAGGCTTGGATTTTCAGAGCAAGACAGGATACTGTATTAGATGGACTTGTGGCACCTTAGAGACTTACAAATTTTTTTGAGAAGAAGTTTTCGTGAGCTACGACTCACTTCATCGGATGCATTCAGATCCACTGAATGCATCCGATGAAGTGAGCTCTAGCTCACAAAAGCTTATGCTCAAATAACTTTGTTAATCTCTAAGGTGCCACAAGTCCTCCTTTTCTTTTTGGGGATGCAGACTAACACGGCTGCTAATCTGAAACCTGTATTAGATGGCCCACTCATCTCTTCCAGCATGGCAACTGCTCCCTTCTCATGTGCAGATGTAATTCTAGGTGCAGAGCCTCGTCTGGTCCAACTTAGTGTAGCTGCAGTGAGACCAGTGGAACAGAGCAGATTTACACCGGGGAGGAGGTGGGGGTTTGTGTTTTGTTTTGATTTTAAAAACCAAGTTTCGTTTATGCATCAGCAAGTGTTGGTGAGTCGCTGAGGTTTACAAACCAAAGCACCACCTTGAGATGTTGGACTGAACTTGTCTGTCAGTAGATGTCAGGAGACTGTTGGTCCCCTACTAAAGCTCGGCGGGGTGTTTTCGTGGCGCTCTCCCAGTACCAAAAGAAAGGGGAAGGGCCAATGAGAAATAAGGATCCTGAGACTAACAATGAGATCCCAATGCTGCAGGTCACCCTGATTGACAAGGTGGGGCAGGCCAATGAAGGAGTCAGAAGCCCGGGGTCTCGTCCTCTGTGTGAGCGGGAGCTCCCTGAGCGGGAGGCCAAGCTAAGGAGAGAGCAGCAGCCAGAGCCAGGGTGGAACAAGTAATTAAAAATGGGGGCAGACAGACTTGGTTGTCAGACTCTACAACTGCACTAAAAAAATAAGAGAACTGTGTGAGAAATACACCACTTTGGCGCTGGGGCTAGGATACAGCCCTTCATGAAACCATGGAAATGTAGTCTTGCTACTTTGTTTTCTATCCCTTTTTCTTTTTCTTTTCTTTTCTTTCTTTTTTTTTTTTTTTTGACAATTTTTCACTCCACTTTGCTTCAAACTCAAATATCTACTACCACATACTGTTGGTCTTCTGGCTTAATTCTCTTCCATTCTGTGACCGACTGGACCGCGCCGCTCCCGCCCCTTGTCCAGGACGCCACCCCATGTACTGGGGTTTCACTGAGTCTCTCCTGCTCCGCCAGCCTGGGGTCCCCTGCCCTGTGTTGTTGACTAGGCTCTGCGGCCTCTTGCAGCACACACACAAGGAGGGCCACACCCAGCTGCGGACACAGACCGAAGTCAGCTCTGTGTGAGAGGACTCCCCCAGCACTCTCATACACACGCCTTTAGGCGGGGTGCCTAAAATCCATTTTTGGCTTTGCTTATACTACCTCCAGTGTTGTCCATAGGTGCTTTTGCAGAGTTCCGGGGTTCTGTTCCCAGGATGTCTGAAAAGATTTTGGTGTATTTTCGCCATTGAAAACATCCTGTTAAAACATTGTTAACATCATGCAGATATCAATATCCTTTAAAGTGTAGGTATTTAGCCACCAATGCCATGAGGCGATGTGCCTCAGTTTCCCCTTCCACACACCAGTCTAGATTGGTTATGCTTTCTCTGCTATGCCAAGCTCTAAGCCTGTTTACGGGTACTAGCTGAGAAGCAGTGTTCTTATAGGACTTCCTTGTTCCCTCTCCTAATCTGTATCAAAGAGTCTTCCAAAAATCATACATGTCACATATTTTTAAAGTATTTACCACCAGGATCAAATTCCTTATCTTAACCCACAGTGTGTGTAGCAAGAGACATAACATTACCAGCAAATTCGTAACGCGGAGGCGCTTCCAAGTATGATTATCATACCACGCCTTCTGTCGAAACAGATCCGTTTGTTCAGCATTTATTGTATTCCTCATCCCCTCAGTAAAGGTACATCATTGGGGGTTTGGCAAGGAAAGGGCATATGGGGACCTTGTATGTCACTGGCCCACCTCCTGGGGTGTTGCATTTCCTCGAATCCACCCCCACACCTGGGATTCCTTTGAGTTGCCCGCCCCCAACACTCAGTGTTTGATGCTTAGCTGTGGGGAGGGGTTTACGTGCCCAGGAAATGGCTGTCTCCTCCCCTTCGTCAGAGGGTTCATTAGCACATTCACTGACAGGGGAAGGCTTGGAAGAACCCCTAACCCCCACCTTAAAGGGACAGAGTTAGTTTTCACAAGTACAACAGGAAAAACATTTTGCAATAATGGGACCTGGCTTGGGGGACCCTTGGTCACCTCTCTCCATTCCCCAGAGGCCAGTTGTCTGGCTGCTCCCACAGGGAGGTCAATTACACGGTTCCCCCTAAAAACCTGAGCCACAGGTGGGGTTCCTGGGATTACAGATGCAGATCCAGCAAATTTCTCCTGGGCAAGCCTTCCTCTGTAATTAGTGAGGAGACATTCCTGTAGACATCCCCCCACCCACATCCCATCTTTACTTCTTCCTCTGCCCCCCCTCCACCCTCAGGGGCACACACCCCTGTGCTCTCTCGAGAGGAATCTGCCCCCTGTTCAGCTGTGGGCTCACAGCTAACAGCCAGAACAGACCCTTTACTGGGAAGCATTGCACCCTGCTCCCTCTCTGAACTGGGTTTGCCTCCAGTTTACAGAGCCCATGCAATCCACACCCACCGCAGCGGTCCCCGAGACTCACCACTTTTCTCTGGGCTTCCCTGTAGGACAGGGGCTCTCAAACTTTTTTACTGGTGACCCCTTTCAAATAGCAAGCCTCTGAGTGCGACCCCCACCCCCTTATAAATTCAAAACACTTTTTATATATTAACACTATTATAAATGCTGGAAGCAAAGTGGGGTTTGGGGTGGAGGCTGGCAGCTCGCGACCCCACCATGTAATAACCTAGCGACTCCCTGAGGGGTCTGGACCCCCAGTTTGAGAACCCCTGCTCTAGGACACCTTTTTCTGTGCATTTTAGAGTGAGTTCTGCTCCTTGCTTAACTGCAACATCCTGGCAGCCAGCAACCTGGACAAACTTCCTTCTGTCTGGCAAAACATTCCCATCCCCTGAGGGAACAGCCATGGGACAGGAGCTCGTTCTACCCTCCCCATCCCTGGTAGCAAACTGCCCTGCACGGCTGGAGAGGAATTAAAGAGACACTCTCCCATTTCCTCAGCAGTTTCTGTAGCTTTGGTCCTTTCCACTTGGGCTTCAGCACAAGATTCCTCCTCGCTGCTGACAGACCCCGGGACAGACGTACCCACACACAAAAAAGTCGTTCCCAGAAGAATTCAGCATATTTATTCACTTCTTTCATATTCTAATTATTAAATATGTGTCTGTGTGCGGACCCTCCACCTGCCATGTGTGTGGGACCCAGGAGCTGTGGACACGGACCGGGGGCTGCTCTGAGGCCCCTCAGCCCTGGCAGACAGAAGAACCCAGGCTCCCCAGCCTGGATCCAGCTTCGCTTTGGCCAGGGAGACAGTACCTCGGGGACAGAAGAGGGATTGGAATGCGCCCCCGAAAGGAGCAGGGCCTCGTGCCACACCCACACTCTTAGGAAGAATCCGTCGCCCCTGGTCTACCGTTAACATTGCGTTAACTAACTGATCTGGTGCCCACTTTTCCTTTCCTTACAAAAACCTGGGTCACTGTCTGCAAAGACTCACACAGACTCTTATCACGAACAATGTGATTGGTCTTCTTGAACTCAAAGGAAAAACTTACATTCTTCAAGTGAAAATCTGTCTAAGTCTTTGCAGGAAAAGACGCTTTGCTAAAACAGGTAATGCAAGGAGGAACTCCACCCTGGTACTCAGGGCCTGCAGAATGCTATCAACCACTCCCAGGGCTGGATTCTCCTGTCACCTCAGGGCTTTGAAAATTGCAACTGGAGAAGTGCCCAGTGCTGCCGTCTCTCCCAAAGGGAGGAATTTCATCCAACATGATTTTTTAGGAAGGAGGGAGAAACAAGGAGAACCAGAAGACTGATATTACGATGCAGCAGAGATTTTAATGCAAAAGAAATTGGCAGTACACAGTTACAGGGAGAAATACTACAGAGCAGAAAGAATGTATTTCCAGTATTTCAAGAAGGGCTGCGTCCGATCACCTGCCTCAGTGGGATCTATTTCAGACAAGATGTTCTGTTTGCTTTCTTTCAGCTGCAGAGGTTGACAAACAAGTCCCCACTGTAACAATTTTAAGTGCCTTGTTTTATGCTGTTGGGTGAAAAATGAGCCAAAGCAAAATAGAAGCAGAGGACTACGCAGCTTCTCCATTATACATGGGCCGTAGCAAAGGTCAAAGTGAGGCATTAAAGGTACATATGGATAAGAAGGATAGAACATGTGGACTTAAAGTGATAATAACCATAAATGATGCCTATCTTAAGGCCCCTATTTCCTTCACACTGCAGGGTCAGTGTAAACAGCCTGCGTGTAATTCAGAATGAGTCCTCATGTGAATAAAAGAATCAGCACATGGCTGGGAAAGCCTTGGCAGAAAGAGTCCTAAAGCGCAACATTAGAAATGCAGCATGGCTATCAGACCAACGTGCTGAGCACACACAGCTCCCACTGACTTCAAGTGGAGCCATGTTTGCTCAGTACTTTCGAAAGCCATGCCCAAAAGATCAGGGGTGAATCTGGATCTTGCTGTTCATTTCCTGGTTCTTCCTTCTTCTGTGGAGGTTCCTGCTGGGTTTAACACGGCCCACAATATCCACCAAGATACCTACGGCCATATCCCCCGTATCCCCATAATCCCCCATAACCATAAAGGCCCGGGTAACCGCAGTATCCCCCATGGCCCAATAATCCCCCGTAACCGTAAAGGCCCGGGTAACCGCAGTATCCCCCATGGCCCAATAATCCCCCGTAACCGTAAAGGCCCCCGTAGGCACCATATCTCCCTAAACCATACAACCCTCCATAACGGCCTCCGTAGCCATACAATCCCCCCAAACCGAATGAGCCTCCCAAACCAGCTCCGACAACAGGTGCGCCTACGGCTGCCACTTCGCTCTGCTGAGGGAAATTGCTCAGAATTGGTCCGGGGAGGGTCACGACAACTGGGGAGGGTCTGATCACCACTTCGGAGTCAGGGCACTGCCTAACGCAGGGCTCATTGCAGCTGCCAGTGACTGGACTGGGTCGGGCTACCCCGCATTCTGGATAGCAGAGGCTGGAGAAAGTCATCTTTCTGGGATGGAGATAAACCTGAAACACACAACCGGGGTTAGAGTAAAGAGAAGGTACAAGTGCCGGTGGAAGAAAGGCTTCAAAGCTCGGTTAGAGTTGTCGTGAGGTCAGCATGGGTCCTGAGAGAGAGAGGAAAAGTGGATTTAATCTCTTTATATGTGGTCATGTATTTGTTCCTATTTTCTCTTTCTACGCCTCTTGACCAATCGCACTAAACTTCCCTCCCAACTGGCCCCTTTGAGACCCTCTCAATGATTTTCTCTGTAAAACACTGGCTAGAATAAATGCAACTATTTCTATACTGGACACCTGGGATTTTGGGTCCATTTTAGACATTTATCAAAGATAACATGGATGGGATCATGGTAATCACTTCTTTTCATTTGAGGATTTAACCTCTGCGTGCAAACCAGTTGAGCTCGGTATTACAGTGTGACTGTTTCGTTTTCCAAACCCTGGGAGTCACCAAAACTTGCTGATGAATAAACAGAAACTTTGCTTTTCTCCGAACAAATCACTAACAACAAACTCCTGAACTGGAGTAAAGTCAGCTCAGGTCCACTGACTTTCATGGAGCCCCATGCTATTACACCATCTGAGGAGAAGCACCTTCAATGGGTATTTCTGCTCAGGAGAACATAGGAATTGCTAGAATGGATCACACCACTTGTCAGCTTCATCGATTCTCGTGACTCTAATAGTGAGGAATAACAGCTGCTTCAGAGGAAAGTAGCAAACCACTGAATTGGCCCTTTCTGGACTAATCTGAGAAAATTTCTTCCTAATCCACCTAAGTGAAAAATGGCTAACTGACTTTCATAAGTTACTGAAAAGATTTAAATGCCCTAATTCTTGTCCAGTTAATAGGAAATATGTTTCCCAATTGCATATCTTGCTCTTAAAGTCTCTCCTTTAGCTTCAGATCCTGAATCCACCAGGACTTGCAACTAAATAATTGCACAAAAGGGAAGAACACCCTGATCCTTGACAAAAATCACAGTGAGTACATGCAAGATTCGACCTAAAATAAAAGGAGGCTCTAGACTGATATCTCCAGGGTTAGAAAGAGATTGAGTTGAATTGGACTTACCCAGTTCACCGAGGAGATGAAATCCAAAGAAGTGTTTAGAAGAGGTCTGAGTCGTGAACACTTTTATACAGTTCCGAGGACTGCCTGGAGGATCTGCGATGCTGTTTGTGCGGAGGTCCTAATTAGTTACTAAACAAACTTGATTGCCTTCGTAAGTCCTTCTTTGGATGCAGCTGTTTTCCTCAGCGTTGGTGATTAGTGGACTAATCTCAGCCTCAGAGGGCGTGACATGCACATTGCACTCTTCAGTTGTCTTTCATCTTAAAATTGTTTCGGCCAACTACATTTCTCGTGTCATTCCAATGACTTTATTGGTGCTGGAATGAGAATGAATGTCAAGGTGATTCTGAGCAGCATCAGTAGCACAAGTAGGTGTCAAGAAAGGAATCCAGTTTGGTCCTTTCAATTCATGCTGGTCATGATTGGGGGCATGGGGCAGTTCATTCTAAACGTTCTAGGAAGCAGGGATCCATTTTTCTCCATTCTGACCACCTCCATTCCCAGCAGGTCAGATCCAATCCCCTTTGAATCATTCCATTGCCTCCAGTATGTTTCCTGTCAGGACTTGAAGTCTGAACTTCACTCTTTGGCAGGGGGATAGTACGAAGCCGATGAACAATGTTAGTCCCATTTTAAACTTTCAAACTCGGTCTTAGTAGGGACATCAGTGGCACATGGGCCTTTGTGATGGTCTTCTGCCCAGGGTGAATCTTACTCTATGGTGAGTAAAAGATTGGACCTCCACTTGGGTCACCAATGCTGTCTCAAAGGGCTGCCTAGAGCAGATTTGCTCATGGGCCAAGGGGAGGGATGGCTCAGAGTGAAAGGAAGCAGTGCTCTTTTACAGAAAGGTTTTGAATTAAGTCTTGGAACCTGTACTCTACCACAAACCATCTCTCTATCCATGAGCAGCCAAGGAATTGAAGTCTTGTTCGACAATGCAGTTGAGTGAGCCCAGCGGGAAGCCCAGGAGAGATTAAAATGATGCATTCTTGGTGAAGGAAGAGATGGCTGTGGGATGAGATTTGACATAATGTCTGACGAGACAAAGGGCATGTTGCAGAAAACATTCCTGCCTGGACCAGCCTGTTGTTCAAAGTGTAAAAGATATCCCCAAGACTGGGTTCGATATCCAGGGAAGAGGGCAGAAGCGTCTTGCTTTGGTTGGTAATTTACCCCAAGAGAGCACCTTAATTTTCCAATAAAAAAATCCCTCCAAAAGTAATAGAGCCCCCGAAACCGGTGTTGATGCCAGGGGCTCCTATGGTCCCACTTGGCTCTGCTGAGGGAAATTGTGGAGAATTGGTCCTGGGAGGGTCACGACTCCCGGTGAGGGTCTGATCACCACTTCGGAGTCAGGGCACTGCCTAACACACATGTTGTTGAAGCCAGTGGACTGGGCCGTTCTACCCCGTATGGTTTTTTAAAAATGCCAAAATCAAAACTACATTTGAAAGAAAATGAAATAGCCCCAAATTGTGTGGCCTTAAATCATGACCTGATTTTGGGAATGACATGAGAGACCTTGGCCTCCATTTTGTTTCAAGTGACTGTTTGACTCAGTGCAAAGAGGTGTCTTATCCCAACAACGATTTATTAATATTCTAAGAATACAAGTTTGTGAGGCGCTTTGAACTCTGGAGTCCTGAGTATGTTTAAGAACTTCCAGTCTTAACACCTTGATTCTCTGTGTTTGATAGGCCTAGAAACAGAGGCACGTTGAGGTGAAGATCACAGGGGGAAAGTTACAGAAATACAGCCCAATACTTCCGACTCCTCTTACTACAGGCTGAGGTCTAGGTTGATCCGTGTTACACTCTGTTACAAGATAAATGTTAGTATCATGTCTGGTTACAAAGTGTTTGCATCCAGTAGGGATCAGAAGATACAGGTTAGTGTTTGGCATGAGTCGTCCCAACCACTGGGATTTTTTTCTGACTCTGCCAATCGCTCCCTGACTGACCTTCACCTGAATGTGCCTCCCTTTACCTCCATGGCGAATAGGTATAATTGTAACTTTCAGGGTGGATTGTCTGAGTCTTCCTGTGATCTCAGGATTTCAAAGCACTTCACAAACACTCATTAGATTGTATACAGCCAAAGAGATGCATTACTAAAGTCATAATAATTTTTTACTGGGATGAGATGTTCCAACACTGAAGATTAGATTCACTTTAAAAATGTATGTCAAGGTGTCAGATGAAAAGGAGTACTTGTGGCACCTTAGAGACTAACCAATTTATCTGAGCATAAGCATCGTGATGAAGTGAGCTGTAGCTCACGAAAGCTTATGCTCAAATAAATTGGTTAGTTTCTAAGGTGCCACAAGTACTCCTTTTCTTTTTGCAAATACAGATTAACATGGCTGTTACTCTGAAAGGTGTCAGATGTCACTCCAGTGGTCAGTTTGTGATTCCTAACCTTTGAAATGGGGGCTTTTTGACTTTTGTTCAATGTATCTTTGCATTTCCCTTTTATATATATTTTAAAGTTTCAGGTAGATACTGAACCTGTGTAAAAGGGAACAGTTCCATCAACTTCCAATTGAAGGAATGCACTTTATCTAGCCCGGGATAGAGAAACCTTGTACGGGGTGTATCGCTGTGTGCATTCTTGGCACCTCTACCCCCTGCTGCTCAGATCCAACTTATAGGGAAACCAAGAGAACTGGGTCTTGTGAGAGACTTCAGCTAATAAGGAAAAGGAAGAAGTACAAGATTGACAGAGTTAAGCAGAACTTCTGCAAAGGTCACATTGCTGTGGGATGAGATGGGATTAATTACAATTCTGACCTACCTAGGGCATTCTGCAAGACCCGTCTCCCACACAAAGCTTTTCAGATGGAATTAGGATGATTTTTAAAGTGGAAAATACGCTCCCACCAGGATTTCTTCTAACCCGAGCAACATTAAGCGCCTTTCCTCAGTTGTAAGGCACAGAACGTCATTGAAGTCTATGGAGCTGTACTGATGTCCAGTAGCTCAGTTTCTGCCTCTTGAGCTTTGCAAAGGAATGTCTACTAAAGAGAGGGAAATGCAAAGCTTTATTGAAAGAAAATGAAAGAGCCCAAATTCAGAAGCTCGGAATCATCCACTGACTATTGGCATGCCATCAGAAACCTTAACAGGGATTTGTAAAGTTCATTTAATTCAGTGGATTTTTTTGCAGCTATGTCAGCCTCGAAAGCATGAGCGGGGATTGTGGGGGTGCAAAGCAGCAACCCCTCCTGGCAGCTCCCACCTGTTGCTGCTGAGTAGCTGTTACCAAAGTTAGCGAGATGTGCGGCATTGGTGTTTGCAGTGGCATCGGCAGCAGTGGTTGGCGTCTTGTACCTTTCAACCTCCTTGGGGTTGCAGGCAGCGGCTCTGGAGACATGTGGGGCCGGTGTGCGCGGCACATGAAGCAGCTCTTGTAGGTGGAGGTGGCTGCGGGATATGGTCACATCCGTCTGGATGGGACATGGGGAGCCTGGGACTCTGCGGGCAGCCAGCGAGTTCCCAACCCACCGTCCCCAGGGCAGGCTCTCGGTGAAGGGTTCTGGGAGGCAGGGTTTGTGAAAGGCCACCAAAAAAATTGTTGTGTGAACCCTTGAATCCTAATCCATAACTTGGGGTCCTCAAATCTCACAAAAAACTTTGACTATTAAAATAATACAGCCCTGTGCACACACACAACTCTAATGAGTCTGCAGTGCTTTGAAGTCCTTTGATTTGAGGAAGCCTCTGATCATCAATCATAATATCACTATGAGAGCTGGTTGATGTGGAGGTGAACAAGCACACTGCGGTGAAGGTTACCCAGAGAGCGAGTGGCAGAGTCAGCAATAAAACCAGTCACAGTGATTACTCACCCCCTGCTCACCTCTGCTCCTGAATTGCTTTGGACAGTTTCCATTCAGGGCTTCTGAATAGCCCACGGCAGCATCAGTGAAGTCAGTAGAATGATCCCAGCAATGTAGCTGGCCCATAAAGTTTTCAGAAGAAAGGGAGCTGCAGGGTATAATGTGCCCCTCACCCCATGTGGAGTTAGGAAGAAAATAATCCTCAAAAACACAGAGGGAAAAAATTACATCAGTTGAAGGAGTTATGTTAAGTTTTCTTTTTAACTAATTAGGCCTTCAGGAACAAAGGGCCTCTCAAGTCCTCTGGCGGCATAAAAAAACTGTCTAAAAATACTCATGAGTCAGGGGTCTTCTAACCACTTTACCTTATTCTCCTCTGAGAACTAGAGAATCCTATTCAAGTTGCTCTCTCCATAACTGTTCAGATGAGTTGCCAGTGATCCTTTTAATTTAGGACTGAATCTTGCACAGATACTCTGTGATTCCAAACAGTGGGAAGAGTTTGGGGGTTTTTCAATTCTTTTCTATTATCGAGTTGCAGGTGTTGATTTCTTCATGGTTTAGAATTCAAGGTCTGGATTTTCAGAGCAAGACATGCATTTTAGACACTAGATCCTGTTGATTTTAGTTAGCATTTGGACATTCAAATTCCTTAGGTAGCTCTGAATAATCTCACCTCCAATTTTATTTTAGGGTTGTGATAAATGAATAGCAGGGGAGGAGCTCCCTTTTATGGACACCCAGCCAGCCAGTTAGCTATAAAATCCCCCTTAGTAGCTGTTCTCTATTTGCTTTACCTGTAAATGGTTAGAAAGTCTATCGGTAGAAGGAAGGGAGTGGGCACCTGACCAAAAGAGCCAATGGGAAGGCTAGAACTTTTTAAAATTTGGAAAAAAACTTCCCCTTTGTTTGTCTGTGTTGTTCTCCCGGAGAGCAGAGCCAGGGCTGGAACTATTCTGTAAGAGCTTGGGCAAGGTATGAAAAATCATCAGATCATACCTAGAAACTACTTATTTGGAACCCCAGGTATGGAAGTAGATCAGGAAATGTCTCGGGAGACGCGAAGAGGTTTATCTCTTTCATTTCTTTCTGTCTTGTGGACTCCTCTGTGGTAACCCCAGGTGCTTTTGTTTTGCTTGTAACCGTTAAGCGGGACCTCAAGAAAGCTATTCTTGCTTCTTAATTTTCGTATTTGCCCTTTTTAAATCTAGCAGTAGCCTGAGGTTTTAGAGTTTTTTTTTTAAATAAAGTTCACCTCTTTTAAGACCAGTATTGCAGTTTTGTGTCTTCAAAAGGTTTGTGCACATGTTGCTTAATTAGCTGGTGGCAACAGCTGATTTCCTTTGTTTTCTGTAAACTGTAACCTTGGAATTTGAATACAAGCCTGGAGTGGCCAGTATTATTTTTTAGAATGCTGGAGGGCCCGCATCTTCTGCACTCGAAGTGCCAGAGTGGGGAATCAGTCTTGACAAGGGTTTATGAAGAAACTCCCCAAGTTTCCTCCAAAAAGGAGTAATTCATTGTTCTTCCGCTCTCTCCTGAAGCAGCTGGTGAGTGACACTCACTGAGACAGGATACGGCCTTAGATGGGCCACTCGTCTCTTCCAGCCTGGCAGTTGCTCTCTTCTCATGTGGAGGAGTAATTCTAGGTGCAGATACCCGTCTGGTCTATCTTAGTGTAGCTGCAGTGAGGCCAGTGAAACAGAGCAGATTTACACCTGGGGAGGAGGTGAGGGTTTGTGTTTTGTTTTGATTAAAAAAACCCGTTTTTGTTTATTCATCCGCAAGTGTTGGTGACTCGCTGAAGTTTCCAAGCCAAAGCACCACCTTGTGATGCTGGACTGAACTTGTTTGTCAGCAGATGTCACGGGACTGTTGGCCCCTTACTAAAACTTAGTGGGTTTTTTCATGGCCCTCTCTCAGGACCAAAAGAAAGGGGAAGGGCCAATGAGAAATCAGGATCCTGAGACTGAGAGTCTCAAAGGCAAGTGGGGAAAGGCCAATGCTGAAGGTCAGCCCGATTGACAGGGCGGGCAGGCCAATGAAGGAGTCAGGATCCCGGGGTCCCGTCCTCCATGTTAGCGGGAGCTGCCTGAGCGGGAGGCCGAGCTAAGGGGAGAGCAGCAGCCAGAGCTGAGCTGAGCAGAGCCTCAGCAGCCTGACGGACCAGAGCAGCAGCCCAGAGAGCAGAGCTGAGCTGGAGGCAGAGCCGCACCCAGGCTGAGGCAGAGTGGAGCCAGGGCCGGGGCTGGAGCCATCCGGAGCCGGGTGCGGTGAGTAGCTGGGGACAGTGCCGGGACGGGGGCCCTGCGCAGAGGGCCCAGCGCAGGGAGACGCCCCCAGCCAAGGCGGGGATCAGAACCCCGATGGGGCCTGACGCTGGGAAGAAGGGTCCTCCCACCTACAGCCCGAGGGCGTGTGGGAACCGGCAGAGGAAGGGTCCGACCCGCAGCATCCCTGCAGCACAGCCAGGGCCCGGGCAGGAGGCCTGGCGCATGGTGAGGAACAGACTGTGAACTGCCCTTACGCTCCAGAGACGGCTGTTTGTGGTGTCCCTCAGCCCACAGGGTGGGGTGACTTGTTCCTTTAACCTTCCCCATTTTCCCTTATTGATTTATTAGTTGCTGTTTAATAAATTGGTTTTGCTTTGCACTGTATGTAATGATCAGTGGGTGTCCGGGAAGCATCTCGTGTGAAGAGAGCACCCCGGTGTGGGGACACCCTACCCCTGTCCTAAGTGACCACGAGCAGACTGCAGGTCGAGCCCCTCAGGAATCCTGGGCCCAGTGTTATCGAGGTTACAAGGTCCCTGCCACAAGGGAGAGTGGAAAGGGAGACCTTGGGCTCAGGCATCCTGTGGATAAGGGATGTGGGAGCGAGGACTCAGGTTTTTTCTCTAGCCAATTCCACTGGGGGATTGCAGGAGCTAGAAAAGTTCCTGGCTATTGTGGGACCATCCCCCACTCACACAGAGGTTTCAGCCAAACAAGGAAACTAGTATTATAAATGCTATTCCAGCCATTTTCGGTGGGATATTTTTTTAATAGACTGGAAATCCCAGGCATTAATGATAGACATTTTATGTATGTATGCTTCTTAGAGACAGGATATTTTTAGGACAAAGAGAGTAACAAGGATTCAAAAGAGCTCCATAGCTCCCTCTTTCTTTCTTTCTTTCTTCCTTTCTTTCTTTCTTTCTTCCTTTCTTTCTTTCTTTCTTTCTTTCACAGATTCTGAATGAGCTATTTCCTGACATCTAGTGGTGAGCTGTGGAAAAGGATTTCAGGAGTTGATCTCGTTTGCGTGGGCACACCCACCCTGCCTAGGTACTCAGCATGGGGGGATTGATTGCCCAAATGATCACTTGTGACTAGTGCTGAATCCCCAGTCTCCTTGTTATTGGGGCAGGAGTAATAAAGGGTTGTTATCCTTGTCTGAATAGAGGGCAGCAGAACTGTACCCAGGCCCTCTCAGCTTTTGAGGCCCCTAGCCATAATAAAAACGAAGAAGGACGTTAAGGCACCAAAGAAAGGGTGAGACATAATTTGAATATTTTTTTCTTTAACAAATGCTTTTCTAGCCTTTTTCTGTGCAAATGCACTAATTGTTGAGGAAAAATCTTGCTCTTGTGCAATGTCACAGTTGATATTAAGCATTGTGAGCCCATTCAAACGCTCTTGTCCCACAGTTGAATGATGATAGTTCTTTACCTGCTTCAAGATGTTGAAGGCGTGTTCACCTGAAGCCACTGATGGAGGCAAACTGATAAAAATACACAATGCAATTGTGATATTAGGAAACACCCCATTGAGTCCAAGTTTGAATATTTCTTGAAGCAATTCCTTTGGCTTGCAATCCAATTGAAAGTTTGTGGAATATATTTGTTTGAGGAAGATGACATCGTCACTGAGATCTTTTGAGATTTCTGTGTTCTACTGTTGCTGAAATTGTTCAGCTACAGAAAGTAGATCTTCATTTCTCAGTCTGTTGAACTGCCAAAGAAACCCCAAAAGGGTACAAATTAGAGGCAGTGACTGAAATCGACATGTAAGACCTGATTGAAGAGAGTGAATGATGACAAGGAAGACATTGACCCTATAGTGTTGCTCGGTATCGGATTCAGTCGGTAAGTTGCGATTGGTGGAGAACTCAGATTGGGGGGGAGGGATAGCTCAGTGGTTTGAGCATTAGCCTCCTAAACCCAGGTTCTGAGTTCAATCCTTGAGGGGGCCATTTAGGGATCTGGGGCAAAAATTGGGGATTGGTCCTGCTTTGAGCAGGGGGTTGGACTAGATGACCTCCTGAGGTCCCTTGCAACCCTGGTATTTTATGATTCTATGATTCAGATGAAATGCCAATATTCTGTGCTACTAATTTGGACTCAGTCAGGATCACATCGCATTGTTCACAAATCTGTTGAATATCATTGATAAGACTTTCAGTGTTATCCCTCTCAACATCAAGTGTAGCATTGCATGGTTCAATTACAGATTAGTTTGGTGGATCATTGTAAGTAGCTTCATCCACAAAGAAGACATTGGAATGCATTCAAATGTGGACATGTGAATGAAGCAGCGTGCACAGTACAGAGATTGTTTTTCCGTATTCCAGCATAACCAGTCTCTTGTACAGGTCTCGCCATTTGGAATAGTTTTTGTGAGCAGACGAGTAGGGAAAGCATGATTCTCAGCATCTCGTGGAATGTTACTTGGAATTTCAAAACAACTAATTTGAAGAAAAGATTGCATTTGGGCAGCATTGCACTTGTCAATAATTCCAATGTCAGTTACAGTCAAAGCTGTACTCATAAATTGCTCTTGCTATGTAAAATCTATATCTTTGAGCTCTTAGCTGCTGCTTCACTCAATTGCTTTCTCCGTCTCTTGCTTGCACCACTTTCAAATCTCCTCTTCATCATGATCTATCTGGTCAATATGTAGCCTAACCACACTTGAAATATTCTGCTGTCAATAAGTAGCTTTTACTGTAAACATGTACACAAATGCTGAAAAGATTGAAAACCAAGGAATACTAATTAAGAACACAAAATAAAACAGTCAGACAGGTTGTTATCCTTTTCACTGAATCAAAACTCAAGCATGTAAGGTACAATATAAGAGGCTGAGCTGAAGACAAAGGGATGAGATATATATAGTAAACACAGACACGGATACAGACAGAGGGATAATGTCCAAAAATTTCAAACATGTGTCCTCACAAAACTCACTCTACAAGATTGTCCTCACAAATTTTCGCCTTGAATCTGGGCATACAGACACACATAAACAATTCCTTAGACAAGTAGACTTAAAACTATAAAGACACTAAAATGTAACAATTCTCTACCTTTCCACATGCACTTGATCCAGCACCTGCCACTAGTAGTGGTTTGTTTATGTAATCAGCTGATCTGAGAGGACACGTTCATCACGGTCTAACCGTGTGCCATCAGAACCAGTGTATTTTTATTAATATTTATGAACATTTTAAACTGTTTAATATGACAAAATCTATATCAGTTAACAAAAAAATTATGTCTTTTACCAAATCACATCTCTTATTTGCTTAAATTTGCAGCTGTAAGCTGAGAGAGTGTGTCCGACAGGGATGCACATAAAAACAAGTTGCAAAACTTATAAAATGGCAAAAAATTTATAAGTGTTTAAATTTGAGGCCCCCTTTGAGCTTGAGGGCCAGGCCAAATGGCCCTCCTGCCCCTCTCCCCCACCGATTGTCCCTGGTAATGACCTTCCCAGGAGCCATTCTCAGCTCTTTCCCTCAGGAAAGCAGAGCGGACTCCTCGGGTGCAACTGACATTGGAGGTGGTGATGGGGGCACATGTGCTGACAGAGGCTTATAAAGTGATGGAGGATTATATTGTAACCGGTGTCCCAGTGGCTATGGGAGATTATACGGTGTGACGGGGCAAGGCCAGATGGCTATAGAAAAGTAGTGGGAGATAGATATATTAGCTCCAGGCTTAACAAATCCCTGGTACCAGGATAAGTGAAGTGCTCCAGGTCAATTAAGACACCTGGGGCCAATTAAGAACTTTCCAGAAGGCAGGGAGAAGGCTAGGTTGATTGGGACACCTGAAGCCAATCAGGAGCTGGCTGAAACTAGTTAAAAGCCTCCCAGTCAGTCATGTCAGGAGCTGTGGGAGGAAGTTGTGCTGTTGGAGAGGCTGAATAGTACACACCATATCAGGCACAATGAAGGACGCCCTGACGTAAGGGTAAAGTGGAGCTTGAGGAAGTGAGGGCTGCTGTGTGGGGGAAGTAGCCCAGGGAATTGTACATGTCATGTTTCTAAAAGGTCAGCTTCCATAGTTGATACTAATAGGGTCCCTGGACTGGAGCCCGGAGCAGAGGGTGGGCCCGGGCTCCTCCCCGACCTTTGCCCCCTGATTAATCACTGAGACTGGGAGACAACAGAGACTGTGCAAGGAAGGATAACTTCTCCTCACCTCCTTCACTGCCTTATAACATGGCCCATATGGTTGTTGGGGAAAAGAGGGTTGGGGGGATCGTGATGGGGTCATCAGTACCTTAATGGAAACTGTGGGCCATGTTAAACCCAGCAGGCATATCCAAGGGAAAAGGCAGAACCAGGAAATGAATGGTACAGTACAGGTTGATATCTGAGTGCCTAGGTGTGACTTGGAGAAGTGTTGAGTTCACTGAACTCAGTGTGAAATAATGAGAGAGCCTCATTTCATCAGCACCTCTGCAAACAGTCCTAATGTTTGCCATGTTACTCTTGATCGGTTTTGTCAAATTTCTTCCTGGCTATGGGCTTCCCCTATTATCAGCCAAGTGGGCCTGATTCTCAACTACACAATGGGTTTTACACCAGATTGTAACGTGCAAATGAAGCAGGGGCCATAAGGTGTTCTGCTGGATGTCTTGCACCTCCCTGTGAAGCATCTGGTACTGACCACTGTGGGAGAGAGGCCTGATCTTCTGTAGAAATGCCTATGCTCTTTCGTTCCAAGGAGGGTCCATGGGTAAGGTCTGATATTGAAGACTAGAGCTGTATTGCTCTTACACAAAACCATTGGCTAGATGGCTAAATCTCTCCTCCCCACCTGAGTATTGTATGATGTCCTTAAACAGGCAGGAATGTCTGGATAAATTTTTACTTTTGTGTTGTCAAATCAAAAATTTGATTCGTGGAATATGTTCATCTTCTGGGAACTGAGAGCCACAAAAATGTTGACAAACAATGTAGTGGGAAGTGTAATCTTTTGATCTGCAATTCCTGCAATATCAAGCCATGGTACATCCAGGGGATTTTATACAAGACCGATAATATGCAGTGCAGTGAGTCACAGTTACCTCAAAAACCATGTGATTCTTGTATGGAATGAATGGTCTGGAAATGAGTCTCTTGATATCACACATGAGATTCCCGACTTCTGCAGATGACGTTTGTGATGTTGCACCCCATAATGCTTTATAGAAATATGTTTATGAGTGTAAATATGACATATCTGGAATATGTTTTATGCTAGACATGCCATGTAACATATCTTTGCAAACATTATGTTCTACTGAATGTATTCCTCCTATTCGTAATCATGTATAATTTTTATATCTGAAGTTATGAGCATTGGCTCTATGCTTGTATTTAAAGTGTTTGCTCTAGGAAGCACATAAGGCAGATTTGGTCAACAGAGCGTGAAGGGGTTAGTTAAGTAATTGGGAGTACTTCGTTAACAATGGACCTTCAGAGACGCCAATCCACATCTGAGTTTTCCTGGGAATGTTCAAACTAACATGTAAAGAATGGCGTTGGCCTGTAAAGAACTGAGTCATGCATGGACAAGTGACTTCCCATGTGATTCCAAAACTCCATCTTGTATCTGTGATTCTGCACAGGAGAACACCAGGGGTTTCCACCCAAGAGAAAGACTATATAAGGCCCTGGGAAACCCCTCCATTTTGTCCTCAGCTGGCTCAAGAGATAGCCTCTCCACCCCAAAGAGATGCCTGAAAGAAACTGGAACAAAAGAGAGTAACTACGGGGGGCGAGTGATTGCTGGAAACAGAGTAGGAGGAAGTCTAGTCTGTAAAAGAAGCTTATTGGAACACCTCTGAGGGCAAGATTTACCTGCATTTAGTTTCCTACTTTATTAGGCTTAGACTTGCATGTTTTATTCTATTTTGCTTGGTAACCTACTTTGTTCTGTCTGTTCTTATTTGGAACCACTTAAATCCTACTTTTTATATTTAATAAAATCACTTTTGACTTATTAATTAACCCAGAGCAAGTAATTAATACCCGGGGGAGCAAACAGCTGTGCGTATCTCTCTATCAGTGTTATAGATGGCAAACAATTTATGAGTTTACCCTGTCTAAGCTTTCTATAGAGTAAAACGGGTTTATTTGGGCTTTGTGTCTCATTGGGAACTGGGTATCTGGGTGCTGGAGACAGGAGCACTTAGGGTGAGCAGGTGTCCCGATTTCATAGGGACAGTCCTGATTTTTGGGGCTTTTTCTTTTTCGACACCTATTACACCCCACCCCCCACCCGATTTTTCACGCTTGCGATCTGGTCACTCTAGGAGCACTTCTTAAGCTGTTTTCAGATAAGCCTGAAGCTTTTGGGGGATGTGGTTCAGACCTGGGTCTGTGTTTGTAGCAGACTAGTGTGTCTGGCACAACCAGGTAAGGTACTGAAGTCCGAAGCTGCCAGGGAAAACTGGCTTCGAGGTAGTCTCAGCAAATCAGGTGGCAGTCCCAAAGCGGTTTCTATGACCTTATTTATCACATCAGGGACATAGCGTAATTTGTCTATATGGGCAGAACGGACTTCAGTCAAGTGTGTTAGCATCATCCTTGTGAAAGCAACTTTTGGTTGTCTTATTTGACCCAGGAGTGGACATGGCTGCTGACCAGTTGATAAACACATAAAGGGAAAGCATGGGAAGATTAATTTAACCGCGTTTTATTGGTGCAGTGAAATTCAAAATTCCAATATGAAGCTGAACTATTTCTCCCCATTGCCCTAAATGTTCTCAGCTCATCTCCAGCACTGCAAAATTCATGCAAAGGTTGTGTCAAGCGTAGGCGCTGACTTTTCTTTTTGCCAGTGGGTTCTCTCGAAGAGGTGTCTGCGTTTTGGGGCAGGGGAGGCTGGCCAATTTTGGGGGTAGACTATTTTCAGCATAATTATACACTTCTTTCATATTCTAGTTTGAGAATATGTGTCTATCCTTGGTATCTTTACAATTTTAATTAAATTGTTAGAACGACGTCTTCACTAACGTCCCAGTTGAAGGACATTATGTCTCACTGTAGCTTTCTGGATGAAATGGTCAGCAATCTTATTTACATCTAGTTCCCTGGTATGGTCTTGATGCACGTTAACGACAGCGGCATTACTCAGTTGCATCTGTCCCACTGGTGACTGGAGATAATTTTTAAATCTTCTGAAGCTGGAGAATGAGCATTCTGCAGTTCAGGATGATACAGGCACAGTGAGAAGGATTCTCATAAATTTGCAGCACTCTGGAAGCATAGTGCTTTCAGAGTACGGCAAAGGACTTCAGAATCTCTTTCTTGATGGGTAACAGCTAATTTAGACCCCATCATTTTGTATGTATCATTGGGATTATATTTTATCATGTGCATTACTTTGCATTGAACATTCAATGTCATCTGCCATTTTGTTGCCAAGTCACCCAGTTGAATAATTTTGTGTCATCTGCAAATTATGCCACCTCACTGTTTACCCTTTTTCTAGATCATTTCTGAATATGTTGAACAACGCTGATCTGAATACAGGTCCCTGGGGGGCACCACTATTTACTTCTCTCCATTCTGAAAATAGGCCCTTTATTCCAACTTTTTGTTTCCCACTTTGTAACTGAGTTGCCTGGCAATGCTTTCAGGATCATCCTTAATTTAATTTAATGACAAGCCTTTTATCTTAATCACCTTGCCCAAGGGCAGAAGCTGAGAGTAGCACAGAACTTATTACATTCCTCACTCAAGCTGAGGAAAATCTGGGTTGCTCTCCTGCAAAGACTCCCACAAACTTTTACTGCGAACCATGTGATTGGCCTTCTTGAAACCAAAGAAAATCTGTCTAAGTCTTTGCAGGAAAAGACTCTTTGCTAAAGCAGGTAATGCAAGGAGAAACTCCACATGGTGCTTAGGGCCTGCAGAATGCTTTCAACCACTCCAAGAGCAAGATTCTTCTATCACTCCAGGGCTTTGAAAATTGCAATTTGAGAAGTGCCCTGTGGCCCCGACAGGAAGGAATTTCGTCTCATGGAATTTTTAAGCAAGGAGGGCGGAACAAGGAGAACCAGAAGACCGATATTATGCTGCAGCAGAGTTTTTAATGCAAATGCAATTGGCAGTACACAGTTACAGGAAGAAATAGTACGGAGCAGAAAGAATGTATTTCCAGAGTTTCAAGAAGTCCTACGACCAATCACAGGCCTCAGTGGGTTGCATTTCAGACAACAGATTCTTTGTGCTTTGTTGCAGATGCAGAGGTTGACAAAGAAGTCCCCTCTGTAGCCATTTTAAGTTTTTTGTTTTACCCCAGTCGGTGGGAAATGAGACAAAGCAAAATAGAAGCAGAGGACTACACAGCTTCTCCATTATACATCAGCCATAGCAAAGGTTAAAGTGAGATGCTAAAGATACGTATTGATGGAAAGGATAGAACATATGCGGCCTAATTCTCCTTGACAGCAAGGTTTCTTTTTCCCCTTGTAAAGGGACTTATAGTGATAATGAATGTAAATGATGCCTATCTTAAGGCCCTTGTTTCCTTCACACTGTGGGCTTAGTGTAAATAGCTTGCGTGTAATTCAGAATGAGTCCACATGTGAAAGCGAGAATCAGCACATGGCTGGGAAAGCACTAGCAGAAAGAGTCCGAAAGCGTAACATTAGAAATGCAGCATTGCTATCAGACCAAGGTGCTGAGCACACATAGCTCCCTCAGGTGGAGCCATGTTTGCACAGCACTTCTGAAAGCCATGCCCAAAAGATCAGGGGTGAATCTGTATCTTGCTGTTCATTTTCTGGTTCTTCCTTCCTCCACGAACGTTCCTGCTGGGTTTAACATGGCCCACAATATCCACCAAGATACCTACGGCCATATCCTCCGTAACCATAAAGGCCCGGGTAACCGCAGTATCCCCCATGGCCCAATAATCCCCCATAACCATAAAGGCCCGGGTAACCGCAGTATCCCCCATAGCCCAATACTCCCCCATAACCGTAAAGGCCCCCGTAGGCACCATATCTCCCTAAACCATACAACCCTCCATAACGGCCTCCATAGCCGTACAGTCCCCCCAAACCGAATGAGCCTCCCAAACCAGCTCCGACCACAGGTGCTCCTACGGCTGCCACTTCGCTCTGCTGAGGGAAATTGCTCAGAATTGGTCCGGGGAGGGTCACAACAACCGGGGAGGGTCTGATCACCACTTCGGAGTCAGGGCACTGCCTAACGCAGGGCTCATTGCAGCTGCCAGTGACTGGACTGGGTCGGGCCACCCCGCATTCTGGATAGCAGAGGCTGGAGAAAGTCATTTTTCTGGGATGGAGGTAAACCTGGAACACAAAACAAGGACTAGAGTAAAGAGAAGGTGCAAGTGCCGGTGGAAGAAAGGCTTCAAAACTCGGTTACAATTGTCATGAGGTCAGCATGGGTCCCGACAGAGAGAGGAGAAGTGGCCTGAATCTCTTTTTGTGTGGTCATGTATTTGTTCCTGTTTTCTCTTTCTATGCCTCTTGTCCACTCGCTTTAAACTTCCCTCCCAGCAGGCCCCTTTGATCCTCTCAAAAAGACTTTGTCTGAAAAACGCTGACTAGAATAAGTGTAACTATTTCTGTGATGGACACCTGGGATTCTGGGTTCATCTTAGACATTTCTGAAAGAGAAGGTGGCTGGGATCATGGTAATCAGATTGTTTCCTTTGAGGATTTAACCTCTGCATGCAAACCTGTTCAGTCTGGTATCACAGTGTGGCTCTTGGCTTTCCAAACCTTGGGAGTCACCATTACTTGCTACAAGAAGAAACAGAAACTTTTCTTTTCTCCAAACAATTCACTACAGAGAAACTCCTCAGCTGGGGTTTAATGGGTTCAGTTCCACTGACTTCCATAGAGCGGCACGAAATTACACCATATGAGGTATGGGTATTTCTGCTCAGGAGCACATAGGAATTGCTTGCCTGGATCACACCTCTTGTCATCTTAATCCATTCTCTTGTCCTCAGTAGTGAGGGATGACAGCTGCTTAATAGAGGAATGTAGAAAACCACTGAACTGGCCCTTTCTGGACTAACCCGGGAAAATTTCTTCCTAGTCCAGCAAAGTGAAAAATGTTAAGGGACATTCCAAAGTTACTGAAAAGATTTCAATGCCCTCATTCTTCTTCCAGTTAATAGGAAATATGTTTCTGAATTGCATGTGTTGCTCTGAAAGTCCCTCCTTTAGCTGCAGATCATCAATCTACAAGCGCCTGCAACTGAATCACGACTCAAGATAGTTATGGAAGAACCCCCTGATCCATGACAAAAATCACAGTGAGCAGATGCAAGATTCCGTCTTCAATGAAGAGAGGCCCTATTGTGATACCTCTGTGGTTAGAAAGAGATTGAGTGGAATTGGACTTACCCAGTTCACGGAGGAGATGAAGTCTGGAGAAGTGTGTAGAAGAAATCTGAATCGTGAGTGCTTTTATACCATTCCTAGGACTGCCTGGAGGATCTGAGATGCTGTTTGTGGAGGAGGTCCTAATTAGTTACCAAACAAACTTGATTTCCTTCGCAAGTCCTCCTTTGGATGGAGCTTATTTTCCTCAGCGTTGGTGATTATTGGGCTAATCTGAGCCTCAGAGGGTGTGACATGCACTTTGCACTCTTCAGCTGTCTTTCATGTTAGAATGGTATGGGCCAACTGCATTTCTCGTATCATTCCAGAGATTTTATAGGTACTGCCATTATAATGAAGGTCAAGGTGATGATTCTGAGCGGCATCAGTAGCACAAGTGGGTGTCATGAAAGGAATCCAGTTTGGTCCTTGCAATTCATGCTGGTCGTGGTTAGGGGCATGGGGCAGATCATTCTAAATGTGCTATGAAGCAAGCACCCCTTTTTCTCCATTCTCACCATCTCCATTCCCAGCAGGTCTGATCCAATTGCCTTTGAAATCCATGGGATCATTCCATTTCCTCCAGCCTGTTTCCTGTCCTGACTTTAAGTCTGAAATTCATCCTTTGGCAGAGGGATAGTACGATACCTATAGACAACTTGAATCCAATTTTAAAGTTTCAAACTTGGTCACAGCAGGGACTTAAGTTGAGCATGGGCCTTTGTGATGGCCATCTGCCCAGGGGTGAAGCTTTTTCTATCGTGACTAAAACTTGACCTAACATTGGCCCTTCACTTGGATCACCAATGGTGTCTCAAAAGGCTGCTTAGAGTAGATTTCATCATGGGTCAAGGGGAGGGATGGCAGAGAGAGAAAGGAAGCAGTGCTCTTTTACAGAAAGGTTTTGAATTAAGTCTTGGAACCTGTACTCTACCACAAACCATCTCTCCGTCCATGAGCAGCCAAGGAATTGAAGTCTAGTTCGACAATGCAGTTGAGTGAGCCCAGCGGGAAGCCCAGGAGAGATTAAAATGGTGCATTCTTTGTGAAGGAGGAGATGGCTGTGGGATGAGATTTGACATAATGTCTGACGAGACAAAGGGCATGTTGCAGAAAACATTCCTGTCTGAACCAACCTGTTGTTCAAAGTGTAAATGATATCCCCAAGGCTGGGTTCGATATCCAGGGAAGAGGGCAGAAGTGTCTTGCTTTGATGGTAAATTATCCGAAGAGATCACCTTCATTTTCCAGTAAAAAAATCCCTCCAAAGGTAACAGAGCTCCCGAAACCAGCATTGACAACAGGGGCTCTTATGGTCCCATTTGGCTCTGCTGAGGGAAATTGTGGAGAATTGGTCCTGGGAGGGTCACGACTCCCGGTGAGGGTCTGATCACCACTTTGGAGTCAGGGCACTGCCTAATGCATGGGTCATTGAAGCTGATAGCCACTGGACTGGGCCGTTCTACCCCATATGGATTTTTAAAAAATGCCAAAATCAAAGCTATGTTTGAATGAAAATGAAATAGCTCCAAATTGTGTGGCTTAAATCATGACCTGATTAAGGTAATGACAAGAGAGACCTTGGCCTCCATTTTGTTTAAAGGTACTGTATGACTCAGTGCAGAGATGACTTATCCCAAGAACACTTTATTAATATTCTAAGAATACAACCCTTTGCGTGTGTGAAACACCAGCGAGTGTTTGTGAAGGCTTTGAAATCTGGAGTTCTGAGGACACTGTCTAACTTCCAGTTTTCCCATCCTTACTCTCTGTGTTTGATATGCCTGGAAAAAGAAGCACGGTGAGTTGAAGGTCACATGGGGTCAGTTGCAGAAAACAGAAATACAACCCAAGAGTCCTGACTCCCCCTACCACAGCCTGAGGTCTAGGTTTATCCCTGTTGCACTGTGTTACAAGACAAGGTTAATAACATGTCTGGTTACAAAGTGCTTGCATCCTTGGATCTAAGCATCAACAATAAAAAGCTGGCTAATGTTGTGACCCTCTTTCACTGTGGCTTCTTTATACCTGATGCTAATACTTCTGCAAAGGAATTGCAAGTCTGTCAATATTCCAAGAGTGTGGTAGCCTTGTAAATATCAAGTTGGAATTCAAGCTTTAAAAACTTGTTTTAAGCCACAGCACCCACTGCAATGAAGACACCAAGTGCCCTGTGTGCACTACTTTTTCTCTCCTTGGAATGACCGCTCTCTC
Organism: Eretmochelys imbricata; assembly: GCF_965152235.1. Lineage (NCBI taxonomy): Eukaryota > Metazoa > Chordata > Testudines > Cheloniidae > Eretmochelys > Eretmochelys imbricata. The sequence continues at coordinate 357,950,087 of NC_135572.1, forward strand.
TCATTATGGGTCACAGTAATGCAGTGGTAATGAATTCTTTCAGGTCTGTGAAATGTGGTACAGAGTGGTATATCTCTTCAACATTGCCTTCTTTGTACATGAGGATAATAAAGGTCCAAAGGAATTACAAGTGTGTACATTTCAAGCTTGTTCATGTTCAGTGTAGGAATAAAATCTCAATAGACAATTCAAACTGGGAAAAATTTTGGAACAAGAGAATTTAATTCTGCTCAAGTGTAAATACCCACCACTGAGAAAACAACTACAGGTAAAGGGAATTAGAATGCATTGCAAGACTCTCAATGGTTGATCATTGTTCACACTTAGATAAGAAGATGTTTCACCCAAAAGTTCACCCCCAAATCATCAAACCAAAATTAAAAAATTGCAGAATGATCCTCTCTCAGAGTTTCTCTCAGGTTAGTGACGTATCTGGAAGCATCCAGTAGGGTTCAGGTGATACAAACAGGTATAATTTTAACATGCAGGGTGGATTGTCAGAAGCTTCCTCTGATCTCAGCATTTCAAAGCACTTCACAAACACTCATCAAGTTTTATGTAGCCAAAGAGATGAATGACTTAAGTAGTAATAACTTTTTACTGGGATTAGATGTTCCAACACTGAAGATTACCTTCACTTTAAAAATGCATGTCAAGGTCTCAGATATCACTCCAGAAATCTTGTTGGGAATGTTTCTCTCTGTGCATACTCAGCAGCTCCACCTCCTGGTGCTCAGATCCAGCGTATTGTGAAACCAAAATGGGAAACATCAGGTACTGCATCTCCATGCATGAGCAGCCAAGAGAACTGGCTCTTGTGGGGGACTTCAGCTAATAAAGAAAAGGAAGAAGTACAAGATTGACAGAGTTAAGCTGAACTTCTTCAAAGGTCACATTGCTGTGGGATAAGACTGGATTAATTGCAATTCTGACCAACCTAGGGCATTCTGCAAGACCCGTCTCCCATGGAAAGCTATTTAGCCAGAATTAGAATGATTGTTATAGTGGAAAATACACCCCCACCAGGATTTCTTTTAACCTGAGCAGCATTAAATGCAGTGTTTTCCCCAGGAATTGAAATTAGGGGGGGTGTTCAAATTTACAGGGGGAGGGGGTGGTGGTGGTGGTGGTCAGGGACAATAGAGGGTCAGACCGTAAGGGTGAAGGTTGGCTGTATGGCACCACAGTAAAAACTGAAAAATATTTCGTGACCATTTTATTAGATTTAACTCATGTTTTAAAATCGTCACACAAATTACAGTTGGTTTCTCAAGGTTTCTATGAAGCACTACATCTCCATCCTTCTTGGTTTCTTGTTATAATTTTGCACAACCCTGTTAATGAACTTCTTGAATGCAGTGCGTTCATCTTTGGTGGCTTCTTGTGTGTTCGGTACTTCCATTCCTTCAATCGATATGCCGATTCACATGATCAGGCAGAAGGCGACTTCTTTCAGAAAACAAAATTGTATTCAGTGATGAAAAAGAATGCTCAACTGTAGCAGTTGTTACTGGGAGTAGCAAGAGATGAAGTCCTACTTCTTTCATCCCAGGAAACATAGCATAAAGATCGGGTCCAAAGACTAGTGATGATAAAAAAGAAGTTGAAGTCAAATCTCTATTCATTTGTCGTATGACATTCCACTCTGTGTTCAAATTCTCTGTTCTGTCCTGAGCACATGGCAGCCCCATTGCTGGTAGTGCCTCACTCCACTCAACTGTCGGTGTTTTATAGGACAGGGATCTGTAAAAGCTATGTAGAGGTTGTGTTGAATCGAGAAGTCGCTTTTGTAGATTTTTAAGAATCAAGTCTGTGTACTTTTTCAGTTGTCTTAACAAACACTTCTTGTCCTCTTCACTTAAGGATTCAATATAAATGCCTTCATTAGTCGACTTCTTGACTGAAGTCTTTGCTTCTTCCAGTACTTTTTCAATGGATAGCTCTCTGATTGATCCAAATGTAGCTTCTATTGCTGGACAAAGATCGACTACTGTTGTAGCAGATGCCTGGATGGCATTGTTTAATGACTCAAGTGGTTTCAACAGTAGACTTACAAGAGAGAGAATGGCAATAGTCTTCTATGAAGGTAGTAGCAAAAATAATCCACCAGCCTCACTACTTAGATCCATCCCATCTTGGTAGATACTTTCCAAAGCCAGTAAGAATGGCTGGAATAATTTTAAGACAACAGCCAAGGATCGCTCAAGAGAAACCAGAGGGTTTTCCCAGGTTGAACTAATTTGAACTTCAGTCCAAGTGTATCTTCTATATTTTCCAAGATATTCAGTCTTTTTGGACTCTTTCTGAAAAAAAGACTATAATGAAGACATTAAATGTATAGTTTTTTAAATGTCTTTTGAAGAGTCTGCAGCTCGTACTAGCGCTAGTTGGAATAGATGGCCTCTGCAGTGTGTATAGGAGAGATTAGGGTTACACTTTTCTCTGAGGAAAGCTTGCACTCCACCATGTCTTCCAGGGAAGTTTGCAGCTCCATCAAATGCACAAGCAGCCATCTGTTTGGGGTCCAATTGAGAAGCATTCAACTCTTCCAAGATGTGGGTTGTCACAGATGCAGCCGATGTGTCTTCTATAACTTGAACATCTAGAAATGCATCTACTGGCCTACTACTGACATCAAGACAACATACACAATGACTTAATACTGATGCCCATTTGCATTGGTGCATTCATCAGCCATATATGCAAATTTTTTGAATGTGGTGAGAGAGTTCTTCACTTTTTCAGCTGTTGAGTCTTTCACTGTTGCACCACATGCTTCTAGCCAGTCAGCTGAGTTTCTTGCAGAAAGATAGTGAGCATTTGCTGGTCTTGTTCGGAACCAGTGTTCAACTTCAGGATGAACAAGTGACAATGCACTTAACATTGGCCTCCAGTTTGTAGCGTGTGGCATCTCTTGCTTAAATAGAAAGTATGATGCCACAGCCATGTTTGTTCGCATGAACTGTGTTGGTTCTCCAGCATTCTTAACAGCCTCATGAACACTCAACGGTGTTGTCCTTGGTCAGTGGAGACTCAGAGTTCAGAGGTGCTTTCACATGAGTTTACCTCCCAGGTTGGGGGCAAGAAGGCACCTTGCTCGTTCCTCCAGCTGCTCACTGTTCGCTCTGGCCACTGCTGTTTGTTGTGCCACCGTTCACTCCATTGTTCTGTTGCCAATGGCCATGCGCCGTCACCTTGTGTTGCCACCTGTCACTGTGACCTCTGCGAGTTGGTCTCTTGAGCTGGTCCCACCCAGCTCCCAGTGATTTCAGCTGAGCTCTCAGTGGGGGAACCTCGCTGCCAGTGCAGACTGGGCCGTCTCTTCCACAGAAGCACTGTCCCACATCCGGTCTGAGCACTTAGACCCGATTATCAGTGATTTCAGCTGTAGTGGTCACTTAACACAACAAAAGACTGATCTATGGAGCCTAATCAGCTCTGTCTTTAAACAGTGGAGAGGGGCAGGTGAATTAGTACTTGTGACTCAGGGAGACCATCAAGCAAAACACCTGTGGAAGAAAACTCAGTCTTCACTCTTAGGTTATTTGCAACAAGTCAGAGACAATTCATTCATGCAATTGCAGGGAAGACAGCAATTGGACAGAGTGTCCGTCCTTAGGCAAATCTTCAAAGTACAAACAATATAAAGCGCTATTTATACCCTTTCATTACATATAGCTGTGTCCTGTTTATACATTTTTCTTCTCATTATGTTAGTCAACATTGCATTCCATTCTTATCTTAAAGCAAGGTCCCTTGTAGTTTTCCCATTCGCCTCGCACAAACCCCGCTTTCACAAATCTCGCGTTATTAGGGTTAAGGTTGGCCTGTTTCTTGCTCTGTCTCTTAACCAAACTAAAATAACTGCACACAAATCCTCTTTTCCCTTTCACATTTCCACACACCTATCCCCACTCTCTCTCTTGATGCCCTCAATCAGCACAGGCTAAGTACAGTTCTACTGCCCATTACCCATACAATAAGAATAACAACTTTTCATTACCCCCCCCCGAACCCTGCATTCAAGTGATTTGTAACCCAACAAAAGGTGCCCCAGAGTCCATAGACACCCTTCCCCTGGGGTGTGAGAAAGTGGAAATCTTCTCTAGTTTATGGGCCGCTGACCCAGCAGACAGGGCACCTTTTCCCAGAGTGTGTGAAACCCTTCTTTAGCTTATCAGCCACTGACTCAGCGGACAGGACACTCCTGTGTGATTGGAAAGTGGGTGGGGGACAGTCTAAGAATACCCCCACACCACTGAAGAGCACCCCTGCATACTACATGTATGTACATTATGGTCCTAGGACCTGCAGAATATTTAGAAATTGGGATGTTTACACGCGTGATAATCCATCTAAACAGTTCCCACTAGAAGGAACCTTTGATCTAGATAAAATCATACACCTCAGAGGAAGCCACAAAGAGACTCCATGGGTCTCGAGTGAGTCTGAAGGACTCCGAGGCAAAATTAAAGACTCAAGTGCAGGATTTAAAAATGAAATGTAAAGCATCCGGATGCCTCCCTACCTGAACTACTGCATCAACTCCCTCAGCTCCTTTATAGCCCCAAATAATTAAGGCTGAAAGCGAGGAGGGAAAGGAACAGGTTAATTTGAAAAATCAGCTTGGCCTAGAGATAAAGAGAAAGCTGCTCTGTGTTCAAGGTCAAGAATCAACACAGGCCATGCCAAGTACAAAAAAAAAAAAGGCAACACAAGTTGCAGGACTGAGATTACATTTGCAAAGGTTGGCCGCCCAGTGAGACCCAACAGTCTGCCTTTGCGACCCTGGAACCGGTGTGGTTTGGGGACGCTGAAGAAGCCACAGGCAGCCGGCCTGGACAGGAATACTGAGCAAAGGTCTCTGAAAGAGATGCTCCAAAAGACCCCAGGGCGAAAAAACCCTCCCAAGAGCAGAAGCACGTTGGAGATTTTTTTTGCAGCTTACCTCTGGACAACCTGTGCACAGGATAACCTCCCCTCCACCTCTCTCTCTCTCTCTGTGTCTCTCCTACCCCTGAGCCTGGCCAACCCGGGCAGCATGTTTGTGAGTATGAAAAAAGGTTGCAGGTGGGTCTACCCCTGGTCGTAGCAGGACTGGGGAATAAGAGGAGTTGGGGAAAAAACCCTTCCATTTGGTTTTGAAAGGGTGTCTACGGACTCTGGGGCTGCACTGACCAAGGACAACAACTGTGAGTGGGGTGCAGAGAAGGGATGGGCACGTAAAAGGGACTTTTGGGTTGCTGGATTTAAGGACCTGTGGGGAAAAGAACACTGCCCAACTTATTTGGGGTTGGGTCTTTTGCTCGCAGTTTACGTTTATGAATCTAGTTGTGGTGTTTTCCTGAATTAATGCTGAGTTACTCCCCTCCTTTTATTAAAAGTTTTTGCTACACTCAGACTCTGTGCATGCCAGAGGGGAAGTATTGCCTCTTACAGGCACCCAGGGGGTGCTGTGTAATTGTCCCCGGTCACTGGGTGGGGGCTCGAGCCAGTTTTGTATTGTATTGTTGAAAAGGAACCCCTAGATACTGAACCCGGCCCTTGTTACTGCCAACTCTGACTGGCAGAAGGGTTTCTTTCTTTCTTTCTTGCCGCCTGGGTGTTTTGGATTTATCTCTACTGCAGAAAGATGTCTTCCCTCACAAACGTATGGAGTAACACTCCACAAAGCATGTACAACAGCTGCAACAATCCAGACGTAAGGTAGTGCCCTGAATCCACAGGGCTGATCCAACCCCCACCGGCTGTCATGACCTTCCCAGGAGCCATTCTCAGCTCTTTCCCTCAGGAAAGCAGAGCGGAATCCTCGGGTGCAGCTGACATCGGAGGTGGTGATGGGGGCTCATGTGCTGATAGAGGCTTATAAAGTGATGGTGTCCCAGTGGTTATGGGAGATTACACGGTTATGGTGGCCAATACAGTTAGGATGGGCTCAATGGCCACAGGGGCTCATATGGCTGTTGGGGAAAAGAGGGTTCGGGGGCATTGTGATGGGGTCATCGGGACCTAATGGAAACCGTAGACCATCGAACACCCAGTAGGCATATGAAATAATGAGAGAGCTGCATGAAATAATGAGAGAGCTGCATTTCATCACCACCACTGCAAACATTCCTATTGTTTGCCATGTTACCCTTGATCGGTTTTGTCTAATGCCTTCCTGGCTAGGGGCTTCCTCTCTTTTCAACCCAGTGAGCTTGATTCTCAACTACATGATGGGTTTTATACTACGCTGTAGAGTGCAAATGAAGCTGGATCCATAAGATGTACGTTATCTACATCTACCCTGACTGGAATGGCTCTCTCCCATGCCAGAGCACTGTCAGAAGGATTCAGTGTTAATGAGAATTAGGCCAGAGGATCTCCTATCCAGGAATATGGACTGTTTCTTTCTGCTTTTTAACTTTCTAACAGCAGCTGCATAATGGAGATGCTTTTTGAACCTCTGACTTTATTGTGTTTTGTTTTCGTTGAGACTAACCAGGGTGAAAGAAGTCATTAAAAATGGGGGCAGACAGACTTGATTGCCAAACTCTACAAGTGCAATAAAGAAGTAAGAGAACTGTGTGAGAAATACACCACTCTGGAGCTGGGGATAAGTTGTAGCTCTTCATGAAACTATGGAAATGTGGTCTTGCTACTCTGCTTTCTTTCCTTCTTCTTCTTTTTTTTTTTTTTGGACAATTTTTGACTCCTCTTTATTTCTAATTCAAATATATACTACCTCATACTATTGGTCTTCTGCTTTAATTTCTCTTCCATTCGTTATCTTTTAATATCACCAAAGGCTTCCACATCTCTTGGCCAAAAGTGTCCTCCAGGTTTGGATACCCCCAATGTGGTGCACAAGCCAGAAAAGCTTGTGGCCTATTATCAAGAAATGTTGAGCATGAACAGCACCCGTTAGCTTTAATGGGAATTTTGCATACTCAATACTTTAGAAAAATGGGCCCGTAGCCTCTCTTATCAGGCATCTAAAATTAGTGGCTCCTTTGGAAAGAGGTTGGCTTAGGGGCTTCCACAAGCAAGATCACTGGAATAGTTGCTGCTCTAGCCCAGGCCCCATTCCGTTAAGTCTTCAGTCTTCCATGAGATGCTCTCACTGGAATTCAAAGAATCACAATTCCCAGGTCTTCCAATTTAGAAGAAAAGAAAAGAAAAAAGAACTATGTAGAAATTTTAGAGAGGAACCTTGGCGATATTCGGGCATTTGTTCTCAATGAAGCTTGTGATCTGGCGGTGAAAGACTCATTGCTTAATGGGAAAAGGGTTATTCCTCTGCAGTTTAGGTCTTTAATGCCGCAGCTTTAAATTCGTTATTGATCCTGGTGTATCTCAAAGGGGCGGGAGGAGTTGAGAGATGTCTGTTGGGGACGTGGACAGAATGGTACTTGGAGTACTCTGGAGCAAATGGAGACTGAGATGGATTTACTGCATTTCTTCAAGTTTGGCAACGATATAAACTTCAGGGTATTGTCCAATCGTGCAGGTAGATCTGATTGATGGGGGGAAAGTGAAAAAGTTCCTCTATGGGCAGGTGATCTCAGAAAAACTGTGTTCTGATGGGGTTCTTGCACCTCCCTGTGAAGCATCTGGTGCTGACCACTGTGGGAGAGAGGCCTGATCTTCTGTAGCAATGCCTATGTTCTTCTGTTCGAAGCAGGGGTCCATAGGTACAGTTGGATATTGAAGACAAGAGCTGTATTGCTTTTACACAAAACCTGGAGCCAGATGGAGAAATCTCCCCTCCCCACCTGAGTATTCTATCATGTCCTTAAAGAGGCAGGATGTTCTGGATAAATTTTTACTTTTATGTTGTCAGATCAAAAATTTGATTCGCGGAAAATGTTCATCTTCTGAGAACTGAGAGCCACAAAAATGTTGAAGAAAAATGGAGTGGGAAATGTAATTTTTTTATCTGTAGTTCCTGCAATATCAAGCCATGGTACATCCAGTGTATTTTAAAGAAGACTGGTCACAGTTACCTCAAAAACCATGAGATTCTTGTACGGAATGAATGGTCTGGGCATGAATCTCTTCATATCACACCTGAGATTCCTGACTCCTGCAGATGATGTTGGTGTAGTTCATAATTTGTCTATATGGGCAGAACGGACTCATCAAGTGTGTTGGCAACATCGTTGTGAAATCCACTTTTGGTCGTATCATTTCACCAAGGAGTGGACATGGCTGCTGACCAGTTGATAAACACATGAGGGCAAAGCATGAGAAGATTAATTTAACTGACTTTGACTGGTGCAATAAAATTCAAAATCTCAATATGAAGCTGAACTATTTCTGCCCCATGGCCCTAAATGTTCTCAGCTCATCTCCAGCACTGTGAAATTAATGCAAAGGTTGTGTCAAGCGTAGGTGCCGACTTTTCTTTTTGCCGGTGGGTTCTTTTGAAGAGGTGTGTGTGTTTTGGGGCGGGGGAGGCTGGCCAATTTTGGGGGTAGACTATTTTCAGCACAGTTATACACTTCTTTCATATTCTAATTATTGAATATATGTCTCTCATTGGTATCGTTATTATTTTAATTATGACTAAATTGTTAGAATGACATAATTACATTGTCATGAATTGTAGTATATTCAAATCATTGCAATCATCTACAAGCGGTCTTCACTAACTTCCTAGTTTAAAGGCATTATGTCTCACTGTAGCTTTCTGGATGAAACTGTCAGCAATCTTATTTGTCATTTAGTTCCCTGGTATTATCTTGATGCACGTTAAGGACAGCTGCATTATTCAGTTGCATTTGTCCCATTGGTGACTGGAGATAATTTGTAAGTCTTCTGAAGCTGGAGAATGAGCATTCTGCAGTTCAGGATGATATAGGCACAGTGAGAAGGATTCCTATAAATTTGCAGTACTCTGGAAACATGGACCTTCCAGAGTACTGCAAAGGACCTCAAGATCTCTTTCTTGATGGGTTACAGTTAATTTAGACTCTATCATTATGTGTGTATAGTTGGGATTATATTTTGCCATGTGCATTACTTTGCATTGAACATTGAATGTCATGTGCCATTTTGTTGCCAAATCACCCAGTTTTGTGAGTCCTCTGCTGTCAGCTTTGGATTTAATTATTTTGAGCAATTTGTGTCATCTGCAAATTATGCCAGCTCACTTTTTACCCCTTTTTCTAGATCATTTATGAATATGTTGAACAATGCTGGTTCCAGTACAGGCCCCTGGGGGCACCACTATTTACTTCTCTCCATTCTGAAAATGGGCCATTTATTCCAACCTTTTGTTTCCTCTCTGTTAACTGGATTGCCTGGCAATGCTTTCAGCATCATCTAATGATCCTTAATATCATTTAATGACAAGCCTGCCTCTTTTTATAAACAAACTCCCTGCCCCAAGGGCAGAAGCTGGGAGAAGCACAGAACTTATCACATTCTACACTCAAGCTCTGTCTGGGGCTAGGGTGTGGACTGTGAGCAGACTTCTGGTGCAAAGGTTGGGGGTGGGGCAGGAATCACTATGGGTCGGTCCAGTTTTTAGGTGGGCCAAACCCTCTGCCCCTCCTCTTACCCATGAGACTCCAGCCTCAGTCTTGGCCAGAAGTGGGAGACGGGTCAGAGTAAGAACGACACAGGTAGCTGTGGGGAACTGCGGCCCATCCACCTGCCATGTGTGGGCGATGCAGCAGCTAGGGATATGGGCTGAGGTCTGCTCTCGGGCCTCCCCACCCTGTCAGATGTGGGTGCGGGGAGGGCTCCCCAGCCTGGATCCAGCTTCGGCTTGGCCAGGGGGATAGGGCCTTGGGCAAGAAGAGGGGCAGGAGTGGGCCCACAAAGGGGGCCAGACCTCGTGGCCCTCCCACTATTGGGAAGAATTTGTCATCCCTGGTCTAGAGTTAACACTGTATCAAGTATGTGATCTGGTGGCCACTTTTCTTTTCCTCATGACAATGTGGGTCACTGTCCTGCAAAGACTCACGTCGACTCTTACCACGAACCGTGTGATTGGTCTTCTTGAAAGTCAAGAAAAAACTTACATTCTTAAAGTGAAAATCTCTCTCAGTCTTTGCAGGAAAAGACTCTATGTATCCAGGGCTTTGAAATTTGTAATTGAAGAAATGCCCAGTATTGCCTGCTCCACAGCGAGGAATTTCGTTCAGTGCGATTTTTAAGAAAGGAGGAAGGAACAAGGAGAACCAGAAGACTGATATTATGATGCATCAGAGTTTTTAATGCAAATTCAATTGGCAGTGCACAGGTACAGGAAGAACTAGCACAGAGCAGAAAGAATGTATTTCCGGAGTTTCAAGAAGGCCTGCGACCAATCACAGGCCTCAATGGGTCGCTTTTCAGACAAGATGTTCTGTTTACTTTGTTGCAGCTGCAGACGTCGACAAACAAGTCCCCTCTGTAACCATTTTAAGTTCTTTGTTTTACCCCAGTCGGTGGGAAATGAGACAAAGCAAACTAGAAGCAGAGGACTACGCAGCTTCTCCATTATACTTCGGCCACAGCAAAGGTCAAGGTGAGATGTTAAAGGTATATATTGATGGAAAGGATAGAACATATGGGGCCTAATTCTCCTTGACAGCAAGGTCTCTTTTTCCCTTGTAAAGGGACTTATAGTGATAATGAATGTAAATGATGACTATCTGAAGGCCCTTGTTTCCATCACACTGCGGGCTTAGTGTAAATAGCTTGCGTGTAATTCAGAATGAGTCCACATGTGAATAAAAGAATCAGCACATGGCTGGAAAAGAGTCCTTAAGCGTAACATTAGAAATGTAGCATGACTATCAGACCAACCTGCTGAGCACGCACAGCTCCCACTGACTTCAAGTGGAGCCATGTTTGCACAGCATTTCCGAAAGCCATGCCCAAAAGATATGGGGTGAATCTGTATCTTGCTGTTCATTTCCTGGTTCTTCCTTCTTCTATGGATGTTCCTGGTGGCTTTAACATGGGCTACAGTATCCACCAAGATACTTATGGCCATATGCCCCGTATCCCCATAGTCCCCCATAACTGTAAAGGCCCGGGTAACCACAGTATCCCCCATGGCCCAATAATCCCCCATAACCGTAAAGGCCCCTGTAGCCCCCTAATCTCCCTAAACCATATAACCCTCCATAATGGCGTCCATAGCCCTATAATCCCCCCAAACCGAATGAGCCTCCCAAACCAGCTCCGACCACAGGTGCGTCTACGGCTCCCACTCCACTGTGCTGAGGGAAATTGCTGAGAATTGGTTCTGGGAGGTTCACGACAACCGGTGAGTGTCTGATCAGCACTTTGGAGTCAGGGCACTGCCTAACGCATGGCTCGTTGCAGCTGCCAGTAACTGGACTGGGCCGGGCCAGGCTGTATTCTGGATAGCAGAGGCTGGAGAAAGTCATCTTTCTGGGATGGAGGTAAGCCTGAAACACACAACAGGGACTAGAGTAAAGAGAAGGTACAAATGCTGGAGGAAGAAAGACTTCAAAACTCAGTTTCAATTGTAGTGAGGTCAGCATGGGTCCTGAGAGAGAGAGGAGAAGTGGATTTAATCTCTTTGTGTCTGGTCATGTATTTGTTCCTATTTTCTCTTTCTATGCCTCTTGTGCACTTGCACTAAACTTCCCTCCCAACTGGCCCCTTTGAGACCCTCTGAATGATTTTCTCTGTAAAACAGTGACTAGAATAAATGCAACTACTTCTACACTGGACACCTGGGATTTTGGGTCCATTTTAGACGTTTATCAAAGAGAAGGTGGCTGGGATCATGGTAATCAGATTGTTTCCTTTGAGCATTTAACCTCTGCATGCAAACCAGTTGAGCTCGGTATTACAGTGTGACTATTTGGTTTTCCAAACTTTGGGAGTCACTAAAACTTTCTGATGAATAAACAGAAACATAGGAATTGCTAGACGGGGTCACACCACTTGTCAGCTTAATCCATTGTTGTGTCTCCCATAGTAAGGAGTAACAGCTGCTCCAGAGGAAAGTAAAAAACCACTGAATTGGCCCTTTCTGAACTAACCTGAGAAGATTTCTTCCTAATCCAGCAAAGTAAAAAATGGCTAAATGGCTTTCATAAATTACTGAAAAGATTTCAATGCTCTAATTCTTCTTCCAGTTAATAGGAAATATGTTTCTGAATTGCATGTGTTGCTCTTAAAGTCCCTCCTTTAGCTTCAGATCATCAATCTACGAGCGCCTGCAACTGAATCACGACTCAAGATAGTTATGGAAGAACCCCCTGATCCCGGATAAAAATCACAGTGAGCACATGCAAGATTCCGTCTTCAATGAAAAGAGGCCCTACTGTGATATCTCTGTGGTTAGAAAGAGATTGAGTGGAATTGGACTTACCCAGTTCACCAAGGAGATGAAGTCCGGAGAAGTGTTTAGAGCAGGTCTGATTGGTGAGCACTTTTATACAGTTTCTAGGACCGCATGGAGTATCTGCGATGCTGTTTGTGGAGGAGGTCCTAATTAGTTACCAAACAAACTTGATTGCCTTCGTAAGTCTTCCTTTGGATAGAGCAGTTTTCCTCAGCATTGGTGATTATTGGGCTAATCACGTTCTCACCACCTCCATTCCCAACAGGTCAGATCCAATCCCCTTTGAGATCAGTGGGAATCATTCCATTGCCTCCAGTATGTTTCCTGTCAGGACCTTAAGTCTAATATTTGCCCTTTGGCAGGGGGATAGTACGATGCCTATGAACAATGTTAGTCCCATTTTAAACTTTCAAACTGAGTCTTAGCAGGGTCTTAAGTGGAGCATGGGCCTTTGTAATGGCCGTCTGCCCAGAGTGAATCTTACCCTAAGGTGGCTAAAACGTGACTTAACATTGGACCTCCATTTGGGTCACTAATGCTGTCTCAAAGGGCTGTCTAGAGCAGATTTGCTCATGGGTCAAGGGGAGAGGTGGCAGAGAGTGAAAGTAAGCAGTGCTCTTTTGTACAAAGGGTTTGAGTTCAGTCTTGGAACCTGTACTCTATCAGAAACCATCTCTTCATCCATGAGCAGACACGAAACAGAGGTCTTGTAAGACAATACAGCTGAGTGAGCCCAGCAAGAAGCCCAGGACAGGTTAAAATGATGCATTCTTGGTGAAGGAGGAGATGGCTGTGGGATGAACCTTTGGTGATATGAAAAGATAACGAATGGAAGAGCAATTAACCAGCAAACCAATAGTATGTTGTAGTATCTATTTCAATATGAAAAAAGGGGAGTAGAAAATTGTCAGAATAAAGAACAAATAAAGAAAGCAGAGTAGCAAGACTACATTTCCAAGTTTCATGAAGAGCCGTATCCTATCCCTAGGTCCAAAGTGGTGTCTTTCTTACAGTTCTCTGACTTCTTCCTTGTAGCTGTAGAGTTTGACAACTCAAGTCTGTCTGCCACCATTGATAGTTACTTGTCTCACCCCGGTCAGTCTGAACTGAAAAAAGCACAATAAAAGCAGAAGTTCAGAAAGTTTCTCTGTTCTGCAGCTGCTGTTGGAAAGTCAAAAAGCAGAAAGAAAGGGTCCATATTCCTGGATAGGAGATCATCTAGCCCAGGGGTCGGCAGCCTTCAGCACATGGCCCGTCAGGGTAATCTGCTGTCAGGGCGCGAGGCATTTTGTTTACATTGACCATCTGCAGGCATGGCTCCCCGCAGCTCCCGGTACCCGTGGTTCACTGTTCCCAGCCAATAGGAGCTGCGGGAAACAGCATAGGCTGCAGGGCTGTACTGGCTGCTGATTCCCCTTTCTTTTGGTACTGGGAGAGGGCCACAACCCTCCAGGCCCCACCAAGTTTCAGTAAGTGGCCAACAGTCCCCTGACCTCTACTGACAAATGAGTTCAGTCCAGCATCACAAGGTGGTAGATTGGTTTGTAAATCTCAGCGAGTCACCAATACTTGCTGATGAATAAACAAAAATGGAGGTTTTTAATCAAAACAAAACACAAACCCCCACCTCCTCCCCTGGTGTAAATCTTCTCTGTTCCACTGGCCTCACTGCAGCTACACTAAGTTAGACCAGATGAGGCTCTGCACCTAGAATTACTCCTGCACATGAGAAGGTAGCAGTTGCCAGGCTGGAAGAGACGAGTGGCCCATCTAAGGCAGTATCCTGTCTCAGTGAGTGTCACTCACCAGCTGCTTCAGAAGAAAACAGACCAGTGAGTTAGTCCTTTATGAAGGAAACCTGGAGAGTTTCATCATAAACCCTAAATCAAAAATTGAGGGGTGAGATTTTTCAGAGCTCCCTAAGGGATTTGAATGCCCAAGTTCCCACTAAAATCTAGTGGCTCTAGTGTCCCAAATCCATATCTTGCTCTGCAAATCCAGGGCTTCATGTCTAAACCATGAAGAAACCAAGACCTGCAACCCCAAACCTTCCCACTGTTCAGAATCACAGAGTGTCTGTGCAAGATTCAGTCCTAAAGTAAAAGGATCCTTAGCACATTGTCTGAACAGTTTTGGAGAGAGTGACTTGAATAGGATTCTCTAGTGTACAGAGGAGAATAAGTTAAAGTGATTTAAAGTATTTTTTAAAGTATTTAAAAAAGCTTTGCATTTCTCTTTCTTTAGTAAACATTCCTTCACAAAGCTCAAGAGGCAGATACTGAGCCACTGGACATCAGTACAGCTCCAGAGACTTCAATGACATTCTGTGCCTTACAACTGAGGAAAGGCATTTAATGCTGCTCGGGTTAGAAGAAATCCTGGTGAGGGACGTATTTTCCACTTTAAAAATCATTCTAATTCTGTCTGAAAAGCTTTATGTGGGAGACGGGTCTTGCAGAACGCCCTAGGTTGGTCAGAATTGTAATTAACCCTGTCTCATCCCACAGCAATGTGACATTTAAAGACGTTCTGTTTCACTCTGTCAGTCTTGTACTTCTTCCTTTTCTTTATTAGTGAAGTCTCTCACAAGACCCAGTTCTCTTGGCTGCTAATGGGTGGAGATGCAATACCTGATGTTTCCCACTGGTTTCCCGTTATGTTGTCTCTGAGCACTGGGTGTAAAAGTGCGGAGTATGCAGAGAGAGATACACCTCCAACAAGGTTTCTCTTTCCCTGGCTAGGTAAAGTGGATTCCTTCAACTGGAAGTTGATGGCACTGTTCCCTTTTACACTGGTCCAGTATCTTCCATTAAACTTCAAAATATATATGAAAGGGAAATACATGGAACAAAAATCAAAGAACCCCAATTTCAAAGGCTAGGAATCAAAAACTGAGCACTGGAGTACATCTCAGACCATGACATGCATTTTTAAAGTGAATTTAATCTTCAGTGTTGGAACATCGAATCCCAGTAAAAAGTTATTACTACTTTAGTTATTCATCTCTTTGGTGTATAAAACTTGGTGAGTGCTTGTGAAGTGCTTTGAAATGCTTAGATTGGGGAAGCTTCAGACAATCCACCCTGCACAAGTACTCCTTTTCTTCTCATCTAAGGGTATGTCTACACTACGAAATTAGGTCGAATTTATAGAAGTCGGTTTTGTAGAAAGCGTTTTTATACAGTTGATTGTGTGTGTCCCCACACAAATGCTCTAAGTGCATGTAGTCGGCGGAGTGTGTCCACAGTACCATGGCAACCGTCCACTTCCAGAGCGTTGCACTGTGGGTAGCTATCCCACAGTTCCCGCAGTCTCCGCCACCCATTTGAATTCTGGGTAGAAATCCCAGTGCTTGATGGGGCTAAAATATTGTCGCGGGTGGTTCTGGGTACATATCGTCAGGCCCTCCTTCCCTCCCTCCCTCCCTGAAAGCAAGGGCAGACAATCATTTTGTGCCTTTTTTCTTGAGTTACCTGTGCAAACGCCATGCCACGGCAAGCATGGAGCCCGCTCAGCTCACCGTCACCATATGTCTCGTGGGTGCTGGCAGACGTGGTACTGCATTGCTACACAGCAGCAGCAACCCATTGCCTTGTGACAGTAGATGGTGCTATAGGCCTGAAAACCATCCTCATCGTGTCCAAAGTGCTCCCGGCCGCCTCGGTAAGGTCGGTCAGGAGCACATGGGCAGACATGGGCGCAGGAACTAAATTAGGGGTGACTCGACCAGGTCATTCTCTTTAGTCCTGCAGGCAGCCCTATTGTACCATCTTATGGTGAGCAGGCAAGAGATGAGGATGGCTAGCAGTCCTATTGCACCATCTTCTGCCGAGCAGCCAGGAGATGTGGATGGCTTTCAGTCCTTCTGCACCGTCTGCTGCCAGCCAAAGATGTAAAAGATAGATGGAGTGGATCAAAACAAGAAATAGACCAGATTTGTTTTGTATTCATTTGCTCCCCCATCCCTCCCTCCGTCCGTGAAATCAACGGCCGACAATCGTTTTGGTGAGGTCTGTCAGGGGCACCTTGAAAACTTTCATGGAGATTCAGTCCTGCCTGAAATACCAGAGGGAGGGATAGGTTAGTGGGTTGAGCATTGGCCTGCTAAACCCAGGGGTTTGAGTTAAATCCTTGAGGGGGCCATTCTGTGTGACAGTTGTTTTTGTTTTTCCTTAATGTAAAGCCACCCCCTTTGTTGATTTCAATTCCCTGTTAGCCAACCCTGTAAGCCATGTCGTCAGTCGCCCCTCCCTCCATCAGAGCAAAGGCAAACAATCATTCCGCACCTTTTTTCTGTGCAGACACCATACCACAGCAAGCATGGAGCCCTCTCAGATCACTTTGGCAATTAGGAGTACATTAAACACCACGCACATTTTCCAGCAGTATATGGAGCACCAGAACCTGGCAAAGCGAAACCGGACGAGTAGGCGACATCAGCGTGGTGACGAGAGTGATGAGGACATGGACATAGACTTCTCTCAAAGCATGGGCCCTGGCAATACAGGCATCATAGTGCTAATGGGGCAGGTTCAAGAGGTGGAATACTGATTCTGGGCCCAGGAAACAAGCACAGACTGGTGGGACTGCATAGTGTTCATAGAATCATAGAATCATAAAATATCAAGGTTGGAAGGGACCTCAGGAGGTCATCTAGTCCAACCTCCTGCTGAAAGCAGGACCGATCCCCGACTAAATCATCCCAGCCAGGGCTTTGTCAAGCCTGACCTTAAAAACTTCTAGGGAAGGAGATTCCACCACATCCCTAGGTAACGCATTCCAGTGTTTCACTGCCCTCGTCGTGAAAAAGTTTTTCCTAATATCCAACCTAAATCTCCCCCATTGCAACTTGAGACCATTACTCCTTGTTCTGTCATCTGCTACCACTGAGAACAGTCTAGAGCCATCCTCTTTGGAACCCCCTTTCAGGTAGTTGAAAGCAGCTATCAAATCCCTCCTCATTCTTCTCTTCTGAAGACTAAACATCCCCAGTTCCCTCAGCCTTTCCTCATAAATCATGTGTTCCAGTCCCCTAATCATTTTTGTTCCCCTCTGCTGGACTCTTTCCAATTTATCCACATCCTTCTTGTAGTGTGGGGCCCAAACCCGGACACAGTACTCCAGATGAGGCCTCACCAATGTCGAATCAAGGGGAACGATCACGTCTCTCCATGTGCTGGCAGTGCCTCTACTTATACAGCCCAAAATGCCATTGGCCTTCTTGGCAACAAGGGCACACTGTTGACTCATATCCAACTTCTCATCCACTGTAACCCCTAGGTCCTTTTCTGCAGAACTGCTGCCGAGCCATTCGGTCCCTAGTCTGTAGCGGTGCATTAGATTCTTCCGTCTTAAGTGCAGGACTCTGCACTTGTCCTTGTTGAACCTCATCAGATTTCTTTTGGCCCAATCCTCCAATTTGTCTAGGTCCCTCTGTATCCTATCCCTCCCCTCCAGCGTATCTACCATTCCTCCCAGTTTAGTGTCATCTGTAAACTTGCTGAGGGTGCAATCCACACCATCCTCCAGATCATTTATGAACATATTGAACAAAACCGGCCCTAGGACCGACCCCTGGGGCACTCCACTTGATACCGGCTGCCAACTAGACCTGGAGCCATTGATCTCTACATGTTGAGCCCAACAATCTAGCCAGCTTTCTATCCACCTTATAATCCATTCATCCAGCCCATACTTCCTTAACTTGCTGGCAAGAATACTGTGGGAGACCGTGTCAAAAGCTTTGCTAAAGTCAAGGAACAATACGTCCACTGCTTTCCCTTCATCCACAGAGCCAGTTATCTCGTCATAGAAGGCAATTAAATTAGTCAGGCATGACTTGCCCTTGGTGAATCCATGCTGACTGTTCCTGATCACTTTCCTCTCCTCTAAGTGCTTCAGAATTCATTCCTTGAGGACCTGCTCCATGATTTTTCCAGGAACTGAGGTGAGGCTGACTGGCCTGTAGTTCCCAGGATCCTCCTTCTTCCCTTTTTTTAAAGATGGGCACTACATTAGCCTTTTTCCAGTCATCTGGGACTTCCCCCGATCGCCATGAGTTTTGAAAGATAATGGCAAATGGCTCTGCAATCACATCCGCCAACTCCTTTAGCACTCTTGGATGCAACGCATCCGGCCCCATGGACTTGTGCTCGTCCAGCTTTTCTAAATAGTCCCGAACCACTTCTTTCTCCACAGAGGGCTGGTCACCTCCTCCCCATGCTGTGCTGCCCAGTGCAGTAGTCTGGGAGCTGACCTTGTTCGTGAAAACAGAGGCAAAAGAAGCACTGAGTACATTAGCTTTTTCCACATCCTCTGTCATGAGGTTGCCTCCCTCATTCCGTAAGAGGCCCACACTTTCCTTGCCTCTCTTCTTGTTGTTAACATACTTGAAGAAACCCTTCTTGTTACTCTTAACATCTCTTGCTAGCTGCAACTCCAGGTGTGATTTGGCCTTCATGAGTTCACTCCTGCAAGCCCGAGCAATATTTTTATACTCATCCCTGGTCATTTGTCCAATCTTCCACTTCTTGTAAGCTTCTTTTTTGTATTTAAGAGCAGCAAGGATTTCACTGTTAAGCCAAGCTGGTCGCCTGCCATATTTACTATTCTTTCTACACATCGGGATGGTTTGTCCCTGTAACCTCAATAAGGATTCTTGAAAATACAGCCAGCTCTCCTGGACTTCTTTCCCCCTCATGTTATTCTCCCAGGGGATCTTGCCCATCAGTTCCCTGAGGGAGTCAAAGTCTGCTTTTCTGAAGTCCAGGGTCTGCATTCTGCTGCTCTCCTTTCTTCCTTGTGTTAGGATCCTGAACTCGACCATTTCATGGTCACTGCCTCCCAGGTTCCCATCCACTTTTTCTTCCCCTACTAATTCTTCCCGGTTTGTGAGCAACAGGTCAAGAAGAGCTCTGCCCCTAGTTGGTTCCTCCAGCACTTGCACCAGGAAATTGTCCCCTACATTTTCCAAAACTTCCTGGATTGCCTGTCCACCGCTGTATCGCTCTCCCAGCAGATATCAGGGTGATTGAAGTCTCCCATGAGAACCAGGGCCTGCGATCTAGTAAGTTCTGCGAGTTGCCGGAAGAAAGCCTCGTCCACTTCATCCCCCTGGTCTGGTGGTCTATAGTAGACTCCCACCATGACATCACCCTTGTTGCCACACTTCTAAAATTAACCCAGAGACTCTCAGGTTTTTCTGCAGTTTTATACTTGAGCTCTGAGCAGTCATACTGCTCCCTTACACACAGTGCAACTCCCCCACCTTTTCTGCCCTTCCTGTCCTTCCTGAACAGCTTATATCCATCCATGACAGTACTCCAGTCATGTGAGTTATCCCACCAAGTCTCTGTTATTCCAATCACATCATAATTCCTTGACTGTGCCAGGACCTCCAGTTCTCCCTGCTTGTTTCCCAGGCTTCGTGCATTTGTAAATAGGCACTTGAGGTAACCTGCTGATCGCCCCTCTTTCTCAGTATGAGGCAGGAGGCCTCCCCTCTCATGCGCTCCTGCTCATGCCTCCTCCCGGTTTCCCACTTCCCCACTTACCTCAGGGCTTTGGTCTCCTTCCCCCGGTGAACCTAGCTTAAATTCCTCCTCGCTAGGTTAGAATCATAGAATCATAGAATATCAGGGTTGGAAGGGATCTCAGGAGGTCATCTAGTCCAACCCCCTGCTCAAAAGCAGGACCAATCCCCAATTAAATCATCCCAGCCAGGGCTTTGTCAAGCCTGACCTTAAAAACTTCTAAGGAAGGAGATTCCACCACCTCCCTAGGCAACACATTCCAGTGTTTCACCACCCTCCTAGTGAAAAAGTTTTTCCTAATATCCAACCTAAACCTCCCCCACTGCAATTAAGACCATTACTCCTTGTCCTGTCCTCTTCCACCACTGAGAATAGTCTAGAACCATCCTCTCTGCAACCACCTCTCAGGTAGTTGAAAGCAGCTATCAAATCCCCCTTCATTCTTCTCTTCCGCAGACTAAACAATCCCACTTCCCTCAGCCTCTCCTCATAAGTCATGTGTTCCAGACCCCTAATCATTTTTGTTGTCCTTCGCTGGACTCTCTCCAATTTATCCACATCCTTCTTGTAGTGTGGGGCCCAAAACTGGACACAGTACTCCAGATGAGGCCTCACCAATGTCGAATAGAGGGGGACGATCACGTCCCTCGATCTGCTGGCTATGCCCCTACTTATACATCGCAAAATGCCATTGGCCTTCTTGGCAACAAGGGCACACTGCTGACTCATATCCAGCTTCTCGTCCACTATCACCCCTAGGTCCTTTTCCGCAGAACTGCTGCCTAGCCATTCGGTCCCTAGTCTGTAGCTGTGCATTGGGTTCTTCCGTCCTAAGTGCAGGACCCTGCACTTATCCTTATTGAACCTCATCAGACTTCTTTTGGCCCAATCCTCCAATTTGTCTAGGTTCCTCTGTATCCTATCCCTGCCCTCCAGCGTATCTACCACTCCTCCCAGTTTAGTATCATCCACAAATTTGCTGAGAGTGCAATCCACACCATCCTCCAGATCATTTATGAAGATATTGAACAAAACTGGCCCCAGGACCGACCCCTGGGGCACTCCACTTGACACCGGCTGCCAACTAGACATGGAGCCATTGATCACTACCCGTTGAGCCCCACAATCTAGCCAGCTTTCTACCCACCTTATAATGCATTCATCCAGTCCGTACTTCTTTAACTTGCTGACAAGAATACTGTGGGAGACCGTGTCAAAAGCTTTGCTAAAGTCAAGATACAATACATCCACTGCTTTCCCTTCATCCACAGAACCAGTAATCTCATCATAGATGGTGATTAGATTAGTCAGGCATGACCTTCCCTTGGTGAATCCATGCTGACTATTCCTGATCACTTTCCTCTCATGTAAGTGCTTCAGGATTGATTCTTTGAGGACCTGCTCCATGATTTTTCCGGGGACTGAAGTGAGGCTGACTGGCCTGTAGTTCCCAGGATCCTCCTTCTTCCCTTTTTTAAAGATGGGCACTACATTAGCCTTTTTCCAGTCATCCGGGACTTCCCCCATTCGCCACAAGTTTTCAAAGATAATGGCAAATGGCTCTGCAATCACAGCGGCCAATTCCTTTAGCACTCTCGGGTGCAACTCGTCCAGCCCCATGGACTTGTGCACATCCAGCTTTTCTAAATAGTCCCTAACCACCTCTTTCTCCACAGAGGGCTGGCCATCTATTCCCCATGTTGTGATGCCCAGCGCAGCAGTCTGGGAGCTGACCTTGTTAGTGAAGACAGAGGCAAGAAAAGCATTGAGTACATTAGCTTTTTCCACCTCCTCTGTCACTAGGTTGCCTCCCTCATTCATTAAGGGGCCCACACTTTCCTTGGCTTTCTTCTTGTTGCCAACATACCTGAAGAAACCCTTCTTGTTACTCTTAACATCTCTCGCTAGCTGCAGCTCCAGGTGCGATTTGGCCCTCCTTATTTCATTCCTACATGCCCGACCAATATTTTTATACTCTTCCCTGGTCATATGTCCAACTTTTCACTTCTTTTAAGCTTCTTTTTTATGTTTCAGATCTGCTAGGATTTCACTGTTAAGCCAAGCTGGCAGCCTGCCATATTTACTATTCTTTCGACACATCGGGATGGTTTGTCCCTGTAACCTCAACAGGGATTCCTTGAAATACAGTCAGCTCTCCTGGACTCCTTTCCCCTTCATGTTAGTCTCCCAGGGGATCCTACCCATCCATTCCCTGAGGGAGTCAAAGTCTGCTTTCCTGAAGTCCAGGGTCCGTATCCTGCTGCTTACCTTTCTTCCCTGTGTCAGGATCCTGAACTCAACCAACTCATGGTCACTGCCTCCCAGATTCCCATCCACTTTTGCTTCCCCTACTAATTCTTCCCGGTTTGTGAGCAGCAGGTCAAGAAAAGCTCCCCCCCTAGTTGGCTCCTCTAGCACTTGCACCACGAAATTCTCCCCTACGCTTTCCAAAAACTTCCTGGATTGTCTATGCACTGCGGTATTGCTCTCCCAGCAGATATCAGGAAAATTAATGTCACCCATGAGAACCCAGGTGTGCGATCTAGTAGCTTCCGCGAGCTGCCGAAAGAAAGCCTTATCCACCTCATCCCCCTGGTCCGGTGGTCTATAGCAGACTCCCACCACTACATCACTCCTGTTGCTCACACTTCTAAACTTAATCCAGAGACACTCAGGTTTTTCTGCAGTTTCAAACCGGAGCTCTGAGCAGTCATACTGCTCCCTTATATACAGTGCTATTCCCCCACCTTTTCTGCCCTGCCTGTCCTTCCTGAACAGTTTATAACCATCCATGAGAGTACTCCAGTCATGTGAGTTATCCCACCAAGTCTCTGTTATTCCAATCACGTCATAATTCCTTGACATCACCACCTCCAGTTCTCCCTGCTTGTTTCCAAGGCTTTGTGCATTCGGAAATAAGCACTTGAGATAACCTGCTGATCGCCCCTCATTCTCAAGATGAGGCAGGAGCCCTCCCCTCACAGACATTCCTGCCTGTGCTTCCTCCCGGTATCTCGCTTTCCCACTTACCTCAGGGCTTTGGTCTCCTTCCCCCGGTGAACCTAGTTTAAAGCCCTCCTCACTAGGTTAGCCAGCCTGCTCGCAAAGATGCTCTTCCCTCTCTTCGTTAGGTGGAGCCCGTCTCTGCCTAACACTCCTTCTTGGAACACCATCCCATGGTCAAAGAATCCAAAGCCTTCTCTCCGACACCACCTGCGTAGCCATTCCTTGACTTCCATGATTCGACGGTCTCTACCCAGGCCTTTTCTTTCCATGGTGAGGATGTTGCAGGTCTGGGACGATTCCCAGTGGCTGCGAAACTTTCACATGCGTAAGGGCACTTTCATGGAACTTTGTGACTTGCTTTCCCCTGCCCTGAAGCACATGAATACCAAGATGAGAGCAGCCCTCACAGCTGAGAAGTGAGTGGCAATAGTCCTGTGGAAGCTTGCAACGCCAGACAGCTACCGGTCAGTCAGGAATCAATTTTGAGTGGGCAAATCTACTGTGGGGGCAGCTGTGATGCAAGTAGCCAACGCAATCAAAGATCTGCTGATATGAAGGGTAGTGACCCTGGGAAATGTGCAGGTCATAGTGGATAGCTTTGCTGCAATGGGATTCCCATAGATGGAAACCATATCCCTATCTTGGCACTGGAGCACCAAGCTGGCAAGTACATAAACCACAAGGGGTACTTTTCAATGGTGCTGCAAGCACTGGTGGATCACAAGGGACATTTTACCAACATCAACGTGGGATGGCTGGGAAAGGTACATGATGCTTGCATCTTCAGGAACTCTGGTCTGTTTCAAAAGCTGCAGGAAGAAACTTTATTCCCAGAGCAGAAAATAACCGTTTGAGATGTTGAAATGACTATAGTTCTCCTTGGGGACCCAGCCTACCCCTTAATGCCATGGCTCATGAAGCCATACACAGGCACCCTGGACAGTAGTCAGGAGCTGTTCAACCACAGGCTGAGCAAGTGCAGAATGGTGGTACAATGTGCATTGGGATGTTTAAAAGCGCGCTGGCGCAGTTTACTGACTCGGTTAGAGCTCAGCAAAACCAATATTCCCACTGTTATTACTGCTTGCTGTGCGCTCCACAATATCTGTGAGAGTAAGGGGGAGACATTTATGGTGGGGTGGGAGGTTGAGGCAATGCACAGCCACACACCAGGGCGGTTAGAAGAGCACAGGAGGGCGCAGTGTGCATCAGAGAAGCTTTGAAAACCAGTTTCATGACTGGCCAGGCTACGGTGCGAAAGTTCTGTTTGTTTCTCCTCGATGAAACCCGCCACCCCTTGGTTCACTTTACTTCCCTGTAAGCTAACAACCCTACCACCCTCCTCTCCTCTGTTTGATCACCGCTTGCAGAGACAATAAAGTCATTGTTGTTTCACATTCATGCATTCTTTATTAATTCATCAGACAAATAGGGGGATAACTGCCAAGGTAGCCCGGGAGGGGTTGTGGAGGAGAGAAGCCCCAGGAGAAGTAGTGGAGGAGGGAAGGACAAGGCCACACAGCACTTTAAAAGTTTAAAACTTTAAAACTTATTGAATGCCAGCCTTCTGTTGCTTGGGCAATTCTCTGGGATGGAGTGGCTGGGTGGCATGAGGCCCCCCCACCGTGTTCTTAGGCGTCTGGGTGAGGAGGCTACGGAATTCGTGGAGAAGGGCGGTTGGTTACACATGGGCTGTAGCGGCACTCTGTGCTCCAGCTGCCTTTCCTGCAGCTCAACCATATGCTGGAGCATATTAGTTTGATCCTCCAGCAGCCTCAGCATTGAATCCTGCCTCCTCTCATCATGCTGCTACCGCCTTTCAGCTTCAGCCCTCTCTTCAGCCCGCCACTTACTCTTTTCAGCCCGCCACCTCTCCTCCTGGTCATTTTGTGCTTTCCTGCATTCTGACATTTTCTGCCTCCACGCATTCGTCTGTGCTCTGTCAGTGTGGGAGGACAGCATGAGCTCAGAGAACATTTCATCGTGAGTGCATTTTTTTCACATTCTGATCTTCACTAGCCTCTGGGAAGGAGAAGATCCTGTGATCCTTGAAACACATGCAGCTGGTGGAGAAAAAAAAAGGGACAATGGTATTTAAAAAGACACATTTTATAGAACAATGGGTACACTCTTTCACGGTAAACCTTGCTGTAAGCATTACATACATAGCACATGTGCTTTCATTCCAAGGTCGCATTTTGCCTCCTCCCTCCCCGTGGCTAACAGCGGGGAACATTTCTGTTCAGCCACAGGCAAACAGCCCAGCAGGAACGAGCACCTCTGAATATCCCCTTAAGAAAAGCACCCTATTTCCACCAGGTGACCACCAATGATATCACTCTCCTGAGGATAACACAGAGAGATAAAGAACAGATGTTGTTTGAACGCCAGCAAACATACACTGCAATGCTTTGTTCTACAATGATTCCCGAGTACATGCTCCTGGCCTGGAGTGGTAAAGTGTCCTACCATTGTGGACGGAATAAGGCTGCCCTCCCCAGAAACCTTTTGCAAAGGTTTTGGGAGTACATCCAGGAGAGCCGCGAATGCCAGGGCAAATTAATCATTAAACATGCTTGCTTTCAAACCATGTATACTATTTTAAAAGGCACACGTACCAGAGGTTCCTTCTCCACCTGGCGGGTCCGGGAGGCAGTCTTGGGTGGGTTTAGGGGTACTGGCTCCAGGTCCAGGGTGAGAAACAGTTTCTGGCTGTCGGGAACACCGGTTTCTCCGCTTGCTTGCTGTGAGCTATCTACAACTTCATCATCTTCCTCGTCCCCAAAACCTGCTTCCGTGTTGCCTCCATCTCCATTGAAGGAGTCAAACAACACGGCTGAACCCCCTAAAATGGCATGCCGCTCATCCTAGAAGCGGCATGTTTGGGCCTCTGACCCGGAGTGGCCGTTTTCCTCTCTGGTTTTCTGATAGGCTTGCTTCAGCTCCTTAAGTTTCACGCGGCACTGCTTTAGGTCCCTGTTACGGCCTCTGTCCTTCATGCCCTGGGAGATTTTGACAAATGTTTTGGCATTTCAAAAACTGGAACGGAGTTGTGATAGCACGGATTCCTCTCCCTATACAGCGATCAGATCCCATACCTCCCATTCAGTCCATGCTGGAGCTCTTTTGCAATTCTCGGACTCCATCATGGTCACCTCTGCTGATGAGCTCTGCACTCACCTGCAACTTGCCATGCTAGCCAAACAGGAAATTGAAATTCAAAAGTTCGTGGGCCTTTTCCTGTCTACCTGTCCAGTGCATCTGAGTTGAGAGTGCTGTCCAGAGCGGTCACAATGGAGCACTCTGGTATAGCTCCCGGAGGCCAATACCATCTAATTACGTCCACAGTACCCCAAATTCGACCCGGCAAGGCCGATTTCAGCACTAATCCTCTTGTCGGGGTGGAGTAAGGAAATCTATTTTAAGAGCCCTTTAAGTAAAAAAAAGGGCTTCGTCGTGTGGACGGGTGCAGGGTTAAATCGATTTAAAGCTGCTAAATTTGACCTCAACTCCGAGTGAATACCAGGGCTAAGTGTGAACTATGATCAACCACTGAGAGTTTTGCAATGCACCTTAACTCCCTTTATTTGTAGTTGTTGTCTCAGTGGTGGGTATTAACTCTGGAGCAGAATTAAATTCTTTTGTATCAAAATTTGTGCCAGCTTAATTGTACATTGAGATTTTTATTCCTACATTGCACATTAACAAGCTTGAAATGACACACTTGTAATTCCTTTGGACCTTTATTATCTTCATGTATAAACAAGGCAATGTTGAAGAGATACGCTACTCTGTACCTCTTTTCACAAACCTGGAAGAATTAATTACCATTGCATTACTGTGACCCATTAGAGAGATGTGATTTGAAGGAGAGAAAAAGTAGCTCACACAGTGCACTTGGTGACTTCATTGCCCTGGTTGCTATGACTTAAAACAAGGTTTTTAAGCTTCAATTCCGCACTCTTGGAACATGGACAGACTTGTAATTCCTGTGGAGAAGTATTATCCTCAGGTATAAAGAAGCCACAGTTACAGTGAATCACAGCATGAGCCAGTTTTTTATCCATCGGTGATCTTCCTGAAAACACCATCCTGGCCACTATGGATGTAGAAGCCCTCGACATCAACATTCCACACAAAGATGGACTACGAGCCGTCAGGAACAATATCCCCGATAGTGTCACAGTAAACCTGGTGGCTAAACTTTGTGGCTTTGTCCTCACCCATAACTATTTCACATTTGGGGACAATGTATACCTTCAAATCAGCGGCACTGCCATGGGTACGCGCATGGTCCCACGGTATGCCAACATTTTTATGGCTGACTTAGAACAATGCTTCCTCAGCTCTCGTCCCCTAATGCCCCTACTCTACTTGCGCTACATTGATGACATCTTCATCATCTGGACCCATGGAAAAGAAGCCCTTGAGGAATTCCACCAGGATTTCAACAATTTCTGTCCCACTATCAACCTCAGCCTGGACCAGTCCACACAAGAGATCCACTTCCTGGACACTATGGTGCTAATAAGCGATGGTCACATAAACACCACTCTATACCGGAAACCTACTGACCGCTATTCCTACCTACATGCCTCTAGCTTTCACCTAGACCACACCACATGATCCATTGTCTACAGCCAAGCTCTACGATACAACCGCATTTGCTCCAACCCCTCAGACAGAGACAAAAGCCTAGAAGATCTCTATCAAGCATTCTTACAACTACAGTACCCACCTGCTGAAGTAAAGAAACAGATTGACAGAGCCAGAAGAGTACCCAGAAGTCAGCTACTACAGGACAGGCCCAACAAAGAAAATAACAGAACGCCACTAGCCATCACCTTCAGCCCCCAACTAAAACCTCTCCAATGCATCATCAAGGCTCTACAACCTATCCTGAAGGATGACTCATCACTCTCACAGATCTTGGGAGACAGGCCAGTCCTTGCTTACAGACAGCCCCCGAACCTGAAGGAAATACTCACCAGCAACCACACACCAGACAACAGAACCACTAACCCAGGAACCTATCCTTACAACAAAGTCCGTTGCCAACTGTATCCACATATCTATTCAGGGGACGCCATCATAGGGCCTAATCACATCAGCCACACTATCAGAGGCTCGTTCACCTGCACATCCACCAATGTGATATATGCCATCATGTGCCAGCAATGCCCCTCTGCCATGTACATTGGTCAAACTGGACAGTCTCTACGTAAAAGAATAAATGGACACAAATCAGACATCAAGAATTATAAGATTCAAAAACCAGTCGGAGAACACTTCAATCTCTCTGGTCACTCAATTAGAGACCTAAAACTGACAATTCTTCACCAAAAAAACCTTCAAAAACAGACTCCAACGAGAGACTGCTGAATTGGAATTAATTTGCAAACTGGATACAATTAATTGGCTTGAATAGAGACTGGGAGTGGATGGGCCATTACACAAAGTAAAACTATTTCCCCCACCCCCACCCCCACCATTCCTCAGACATTCTTGTCAACTGCTGGAAATGGCCCACCTTGATTATCACTACAAAATGTTTTCTGATAGCGGCCCAGTCCAGTGGCTATCAGCTGCAACGAGCCATGTGTTAGGCAGTGCCCTGACTCCGAAGTGGTGATCAGACCCTCACCGGTTCTTGTGACCCTCCCAGGACCAATTCTCTGCAATTTCTCTCAGCAGAGCCAAGTGGGACCATAGGAGCCCCTGTGGTCAGAACCGGTTTCGGGGGCTCATTTGCTTTTGGAGGGATTTTGTTATTGGAAAATGAAGGTGCTCTCTTGGGGTAAATCAGCTCGGTTGCATCACCTTCAAAGAGGTTGAGGACCTTGAAATCAAAGCAAGACACTTCTGCCCTCTTCCCTGGATATGGAACCCACCCTTCGGGATATCATTTACACTTTGAACAACATTCTGGACCAGGTAGGAATGTTTTCCGCAACATGCCCCATGATTCTATGATTGTATCTTCTGCTCACTGTTTGGCATTCATTATACTTGTCCATATTGTAACTCAAACTCCATTTTAACTTGTCCCAAACTCCACTGGGGAGATCCCAATGCTGCAGGTCAGCCTGATTGACAGGGTGGGGCAGGCCAATGAAGGAGTCAGAAGCCCGGGGTCCCGTCCTCTGTGTGAGCTGGAGCTCCCTGCGCGGGAGGCCAAGCTAAGAGAGAGCAGCAGCCAGAGCCAGGGTGGAACAAGTAATTAAAAATGGGGGCAGACAGACTCTTGGTTGTCAGACTCTACAACTGCACTAAAAAAGTAAGAGAACTGTGTGAGAAATACACCACTTTGGCGCTGGGGCTAGGATACAGCCTTTCATAAAACCATGGAAATGTAGTCTTGCTACTCTGTTTTCTATCCCTTTTTCTTTTTCTTTTCTTTTCTTTTTTTTCTTTTTTTTTTTTTTTTGACAATTTTTCACTCCACTTTGCTTCAAATTCAAATATCTACTACCACATACTGTTGGTCTTCTGGTTTAATTGCTCTTCCATTCTGTGACCGATTGGTCCGCGCCGCTCCCGCCCCTTGTCCAGGACGCCACCCCATGTACTGGGGTTTCACTGAGTCTCTCCTGCTCCGCCAGCCTGGGGTCCCTTGCCCTGTGTTGTTGACTAGGCTCTGCGGCCTCTTGCAGCACACACACACAAGGAGGGCCACACCCAGCTGCGGACACAGACCAAAGTCAGCTCTGTGTGAGAGGACTCCCCCAGCACTCTCATACACATGCCTTTTGGGAGATAAACCCCAAATCATATTGTCTTGAACTGTACAGAAAGTTCTGCACAGCGAAAGCTCAGAAAAATTCATCCTCTCCCTCAATGTAGAGAGAATTGTGCATAGCTTCTTACCCTCTCCCCCCCACCCCCAAATAGGAATTGTTCAAATTGGGCTCTGTTATAAACAAGAAATACGTTTATTAACGACAAAAGGTAAATTTTAAATGCTTATAAGGGATAGAAAACAGATTAAAGCAGATTACCTCAGTAAATAAAGAAAAACCTTTTCAATGACAGCTTACATAAATTATATCTGAGTTACGCCATATTCATATCATAACCATATTTCTATGAAGACTATGGGGTGTAACGTCACACCTCTCCCCTTCGACTACTGCCAAAGGTTTGGTCACTGACCAATGCAGAGGCGGGGTGCCTAAAATCCATTTTTGGCTTTGCTTATACTACCTCCAGTGTTGTCCATAGGTGCTTTTGCAGAGTTCTGGGTTTCTGTTCCCAGGATGTCTGAAAAGATTTTGGTGTATTTTCGCCATTGAAAACATCCTGTTAAAACATTGTTAACATCATGCAGATATCAATATCCTTTAAAGTGTAGGTATTTAGCCACCAATGCCATGAGGCGATGTGCCTCAGTTTCCCCTTCCACACACCAGTCTAGATTGGTTATGCTTTCTCTGCTATGCCAAGCTCTAAGCCTGTTTACGGGTACTAGCTGAGAAGCAGTGTTCTTATAGGACTTCCTTGTTACCACTCCTAATCTGTACCAAAGAGTCTTCCAAAAATCATGCATGTCACATATTTTTAAAGTATTTACCACCAGGATCAAATTCTTTACCTTAACCCACAGTGTGTGCAGCAAGAGACATAACATTACCAGCAAATTCGTAACGCGGAGGCGCTTCCAAGTATGATTATCATACCACGCCTTCTGTCGAAACAGATCCGTTTGTTCAGCATTTATTGTATTCCTCATCCCCTCAGTAAAGGTACATCATTGGGGGTTTGGCAAGGAAAGGGCATATGGGGACCTTGTATGTCACTGGCCCACCTCCTGGCGTGTTGCATTTCCTCGAATCCACCCCCACACCTGGGATTCCTTTGAGTTGCCCGCCCCCATCACTCAGTGTTTCATGCTTAGCTGTGGGGAGGGGTTTACCTGCCCAGGAAATGGCTGTCTCCTCCCCTTCGTCAGAGGGTTCATTAGCATATTCACTGACAGGGGAAGGCTTGGAAGAACCCCTAACCCCCACCTTAAAGGGACAGAGTTAGTTTTCACAAGTACAACAGGAAAAACATTTTGCAATAATGGGACCTGGCTTGGGGGACCCTTGGTCACCTCTCTCCATTCCCCAGAGGCCAGTTGTCTGGCTGCTCCCACAGGGAGGTCAATTACACGGTTCCCCCTAAAAACCTGAGCCACAGGTGGGGTCCCTGGGATTACAGATGCAGATCCAGCAAATTTCTCCTGGGCAAGCCTTCCTCTGTAATTAGTGAGGAGACATTCCTGTAGACATCCCCCCCCACATCCCATCTTTACTTCTTCCTCTGCTCCCCCTCCACCCTCGGGGGCACACTCCCCTGTGCTCTCTCGAGAGGAATCTGCCCCCTGTTCAGCTGTGGGCTCACAGCTAACAGCCAGAACAGACCCTTTACTGAGAAGCATTGCACCCTGCTCCCTCTCTGAACTGGGTTTGCCTCCAGTTTACAGAGCCCATGCAATCCACACCCACTGCAGCGGTCCCCGAGACTCACCACTTTTCTCTGGGCTTCCCTGTAGGACAGGGGCTCTCAAACTTTTTTACTGGTGACCCCTTTCAAATAGCAAGCCTCTGAGTGCGACCCCCACCCCCTTATAAATTAAAAACACTTTTTATATATTAACACTGTTATAAATGCTGGAAGCAAAGTGGGGTTTGGGGTGGAGGCTGGCAGCTCGCGACCCCACCGTGTAATAACCTAGCGGCTCCCTGAGGGGTCTGGACCCCCAGTTTGAGAACCCCTGCTCTAGGACACCTTTTTCTGTGCATTTTAGAGTGAGTTCTGCTCCTTGCTTAACTGCAACATCCTGGCAGCCAGCAACCTGGACAAACTTCCTTCTGTCTGGCAAAACATTCCCATCCCCTGAGGGAACAGCCATGGGACAGGAGCTGGTTCTACCCTCCCCACCCCTGGTTGCAAACTGCCCTGCACGGCTGGAGAGGAATTAAAGAGACACTCTCCCATTTCCTCAGCAGTTTCTGTAGCTTTGGTCCTTCCCACTTGGGCTTCAGCACAAGATTCCTCCTCGCTGCTGACAGACCCCGGGACAGACGTACCCACACACAAAAAAGTCGTTTCCAGAAGAATTCAGCATATTTATTCACTTCTTTCATATTCTAATTATTAAATATGTGTCTATGCGCGGACCCTCCACCTGCCATGTGTGTGGGACCCAGGAGCTGTGGACACGGACCGGGGGCTGCTCTGAGGCCCCTCAGCCCTGGCAGACAGAAGAACCCAGGCTCCCCAGCCTGGATCCAGCTTCGCTTTGGCCAGGGAGACAGTACCTCGGGGACAGAAGAGGGATTGGAATGCGCCCCCGAAAGGAGCAGGGCCTCGTGCCACACCCACACTCTTAGGAAGAATCCGTCGCCCCTGGTCTACCGTTAACATTGCGTTAACTAACTGATCTGGTGCCCACTTTTCCTTTCCTTACAAAAACCTGGGTCACTGTCTGCAAAGACTCACACAGACTCTTATCACGAACAATGTGATGGGTCTTCTTGAAATCAAAGGAAAAACTTACATTCTTCAAGTGAAAATCTGTCTAAGTCTTTGCCGGAAAAGACGCTTTGCTAAAACAGGTAATGCAAGGAGGAACTCCACCCTGGTACTCAGGGCCTGCAGAATGCTATCAACCACTCCCAGGGCTGGATTCTCCTGTCACCTCAGGGCTTTGAAAATTGCAACTGGAGAAGTGCCCAGTGCTGCCTTCTCTCCCAAAGGGAGGAATTTCATCCAACATGATTTTTTAGGAAGGAGGGAAAAACAAGGAGAACCAGAAGACTGATATTACGATGCAGCAGAGATTTTAATGCAAAAAAACTTGGCAGTACACAGTTACAGGGAGAAATACTACAGAGCAGAATGAATGTATTTCCAGTATTTCAAGAAGGGCTGCGTCCGATCACCTGCCTCAGTGCGATGTATTTCAGACAAGATGTTCTGTTTGCTTTCTTTCAGCTGCAGAGGTTGACAAACAAGTCCCCACTGTAACAATTTTAAGTGCCTTGTTTTACGCTATTGGGTGAAAAATGAGCCAAAGCAAAATAGAAGCAGAGGACTACGCAGCTTCTCCATTATACATGGGCCGTAGCAAAGGTCAAAGTGAGGCATTAAAGGTACATATGGATAAGAAGGATAGAACATGTGGACTTAAAGTGATAATAACCATAAATGATGCCTATCTTAAGGCCCCTATTTCCTTCACACTTCAGGGTCAGTGTAAACAGCCTGCGTGTAATTCAGAATGAGTCCTCATGTGAATAAAAGAATCAGCACATGGCTGGGAAAGCCTTGGCAGAAAGAGTCCTAAAGCGCAATATTAGAAATGCAGCATGGCTATCAGACCAACGTGCTGAGCACACACAGCTCCTACTGACTTCAAGTGGAGCCATGTTTGCTCAGTACTTTGGAAAGCCATGCCCAAAAGATCAGGGGTGAATCTGGATCTTGCTGTTCATTTCCTGGTTCTTCCTTCTTCTGTGGAGGTTCCTGCTGGGTTTAACATGGCCCACAATATCCACCAAGATACCTACGGCCATATCCCCCATATCCCCATAATCCCCCATAACCATAAAGGCCCGGGTAACCGCAGTATCCCCCATGGCCCAATAATCCCCCGTAACCGTAAAGGCCCGGGTAACCGCAGTATCCCCCATGGCCCAATAATCCCCCGTAACCGTAAAGGCCCCCGTAGGCACCATATCTCCCTAAACCATACAACCCTCCATAACGGCCTCCGTAGCCATACAATCCCCCCAAACCGAATGAGCCTCCCAAACCAGCTCCGACAACAGGTGCGCCTACGGCTGCCACTTCGCTCTGCTGAGGGAAATTGCTCAGAATTGGTCCGGGGAGGGTCACGACAACTGGAGAGGGTCTGATCACCACTTCGGAGTCAGGGCACTGCCTAACGCAGGGCTCATTGCAGCTGCCAGTGACTGGACTGGGTCGGGCTACCCCGCATTCTGGATAGCAGAGGCTGGAGAAAGTCATCTTTCTGGGATGGAGATAAACCTGAAACACACAATCGGGGTTAGAATAAAGAGAAGGTACAAGTGCCGGTGGAAGAAAGGCTTCAAAGCTCGGTTAGAATTGTCGTGAGGTCAGTATGGGTCCTGAGAGAGAGAGGAGAAGTGGATTTAATCTCTTTATATGTGGTCATGTATTTGTTCCTATTTTCTCTTTCTACGCCTCTTGACCAATCGCACTAAACTTCCCTCCCAACTGGCCCCTTTGAGACCCTCTCAATGATTTTCTCTGTAAAACACTGGCTAGAATAAATGCAACTATTTCTATACTGGACACCTGGGATTTTGGGTCCATTTTAGACATTTATCAAAGATAACATGGCTGGGATCATGGTAATCACTTCTTTTCATTTGAGGATTTAACCTCTGCGTGCAAACCAGTTGAGCTCAGTATTACAGTGTGACTGTTTCGTTTTCCAAACCCTGGGAGTCACCAAAACTTGCTGATGAATAAACAGAAACTTTGCTTTTCTCTGAACAAATCACTAACAACAAACTCCTGAACTGGAGTAAAGTCAGCTCAGGTCCACTGACTTTCATGGAGCCCCATGCTATTACACCATCTGAGGAGAAGCACCTTCAATGGGTATTTCTGCTCAGGAGAACATAGGAATTGCTAGAATGGGTCACACCACTTGTCAGCTTCATCGATTCTCGTGTCTCTAATAGTGAGGAATAACAGCTGCTTCAGAGGAAAGTAGCAAACCACTGAATTGGCCCTTTCTGGACTAATCTGAGAAAATTTCTTCCTAATCCACCTAAGTGAAAAATGGCTAACTGACTTTCATAAGTTACTGAAAAGATTTAAATGCCCTAATTCTTGTCCAGTTAATAGGAAATATGTTTCCCAATTGCATATCTTGCTCTTAAAGTCTCTCCTTTAGCTTCAGATCCTGAATCCACCAGGACTTGCAACTAAATAATTGCACAAGAGGGAAGAACACCCTGATCCTTGACAAAAATCACAGTGAGTACATGCAAGATTCGACCTAAAATAAAAGGAGGCTCTAGACCGATATCTCCAGGGTTAGAAAGAGATTGAGTTGAATTGGACTTACCCAGTTCACCGAGGAGATGAAATCCAAAGAAGTGTTTAGAAGAGGTCTGAGTCGTGAACACTTTTATACAGTTCCGAGGACTGCCTGGAGTATCTGCGATGCTGTTTGTGAGGAGGTCCTAATTAGTTACTAAACAAACTTGATTGCCTTCGTAAGTCCTTCTTTGGATGCAGCTGTTTTCCTCAGCGTTGGTGATTAGTGGACTAATCTCAGCCTCAGAGGGCGTGACATGCACATTGCACTCTTCAGTTGTCTTTCATCTTAAAATTGTTTCGGCCAACTACATTTCTCGTGTCATTCCAATGACTTTATTGGTGCTGCAATGAGAATGAATGTCAAGGTGATTCTGAGCAGCATCAGTAGCACAAGTAGGTGTCAAGAAAGGAATCCAGTTTGGTCCTTTCAATTCATTCTGGTCGTGATTGGGGGCATGGGGCAGTTCATTCTAAACGTTCTAGGAAGCAGGGATCCATTTTTCTCCATTCTGACCACCTCCATTCCCAGCAGGTCAGATCCAATCCCCTTTGAATCATTCCATTGCCTCCAGTATGTTTCCTGTCAGGACTTGAAGTCTGAACTTCACTCTTTGGCAGGGGGATAGTACGAAGCCGATGAACAATGTTAGTCCCATTTAAACTTTCAAACTCGGTCTTAGCAGGGACATCAGTGGCACATGGGCCTTTGTGATGGTCTTCTGCCCAGGGTGAATCTTACTCTATGGTGAGTAAAAGATTGGACCTCCACTTGGGTCACCAATGCTGTCTCAAAGGGCTGCCTAGGGCAGATTTGCTCATGGGCCAAGGGGAGGGATGGCTCAGAGTGAAAGGAAGCAGTGCTCTTTTACAGAAAGGTTTTGAATTAAGTCTTGGAACCTGTACTCTACCACAAACCATCTCTCCATCCATGAGCAGCCAAGGAATTGAAGTCTAGTTCGACAATGCAGTTGAGTGAGCCCAGCGGGAAGCCCAGGAGAGATTAAAATGATGCATTCTTGGTGAAGGAAGAGATGGCTGTGGGATGAGATTTGACATAATGTCTGACGAGACAAAGGGCATGTTGCAGAAAACATTCCTGCCTGGACCAGCCTGTTGTTCAAAGTGTAAAAGATATCCCCAAGACTGGGTTCGATATCCAGGGAAGAGGGCAGAAGCGTCTTGCTTTGGTTGGTAATTTACCCCAAGAGAGCACCTTAATTTTCCAATAAAAAAATCCCTCCAAAAGTAATAGAGCCCCCGAAACCGGTGTTGATGCCAGGGGCTCCTATGGTCCCACTTGGCTCTGCTGAGGGAAATTGTGGAGAATTGGTCCTGGGAGGGTCACGACTCCCGGTGAGGGTCTGATCACCACTTCGGAGTCAGGGCACTGCCTAACACACGTGTTGTTGAAGCCAGTGGACTGGGCCGTTCTACCCCGTATGGTTTTTTAAAAATGCCAAAATCAAAACTACATTTGAAAGAAAATGAAATAGCCCCAAATTGTGTGGCCTTAAATCATGACCTGATTTTGGGAATGACATGAGAGACCTTGGCGTCCATTTTGTTTCAAGTGACTGTTTGACTCAGTGCAAAGAGGTGTCTTATCCCAACAACAATTTATTAATATTCTAAGAATACAAGTTTGTGAGGCGCTTTGAACTCTGGAGTCCTGAGTATGTTTAAGAACTTCCAGTCTTAACACCTTGATTCTCTGTGTTTGATAGGCCTAGAAACAGAGGCACGTTGAGGTGAAGATCACAGGGGGAAAGTTACAGAAATACAGCCCAATACTTCCGACTCCTCTTACTACAGGCTGAGGTCTAGGTTGATCCGTGTTACACTCTGTTACAAGATAAATGTTAGTATCATGTCTGGTTACAAAGTGTTTGCATCCAGTAGGGATCAGAAGATACAGGTTAGTGTTTGGCATGAGTCGTCCCAACCACTGGGATTTTTTTCTGACTCTGCCAATCGCTCCCTGACTGACCTTCACCTGAATGTGCCTCCCTTTACCTCCATGGCGAATAGGTATAATTGTAACTTTCAGGGTGGATTGTCTGAGTCTTCCTGTGATCTCAGGATTTCAAAGCACTTCACAAACACTCATTAGATTGTATACAGCCAAAGAGATGCATTACTAAAGTCATAATAATTTTTTACTGGGATGAGATGTTCCAACACTGAAGATTAGATTCACTTTAAAAATGTATATCAAGGTGTCAGATGAAAAGGAGTACTTGTGGCACCTTAGAGACTAACCAATTTATCTGAGCATAAGCATCGTGATGAAGTGAGCTGTAGCTCACGAAAGCTTATGCTCAAATAAATTGGTTAGTTTCTAAGGTGCCACAAGTACTCCTTTTCTTTTTGCAAATACAGATTAACATGGCTGTTACTCTGAAAGGTGTCAGATGTCACTCCAGTGGTCAGTTTGTGATTCCTAACCTTTGAAATGGGGGCTTTTTGACTTTTGTTCAATGTATCTTTGCATTTCCCTTTTATATATATTTTAAAGTTTCAGGTAGATACTGAACCTGTGTAAAAGGGAACAGTTCCATCAACTTCCAATTGAAGGAATGCACTTTATCTAGCCCGGGATAGAGAAACCTTGTACGGGGTGTATCGCTGTGTGCATTCTTGGCACCTCTACCCCCTGCTGCTCAGATCCAACTTATAGGGAAACCAAGAGAACTGGGTCTTGTGAGAGACTTCAGCTAATAAGGAAAAGGAAGAAGTACAAGATTGACAGAGTTAAGCAGAACTTCTGCAAAGGTCACACTGCTGTGGGATGAGATGGGATTAATTACAATTCTGACCTACCTAGGGCATTCTGCAAGACCCGTCTCCCACACAAAGCTTTTCAGATGGAATTAGGATGATTTTTAAAGTAGAAAATACGCTCCCACCAGGATTTCTTCTAACCCGAGCAACATTAAGCGCCTTTCCTCAGTTGTAAGGCACAGAACGTCATTGAAGTCTATGGAGCTGTACTGATGTCCAGTAGCTTAGTTTCTGCCTCTTGAACTTTGCAAAGGAATGTCTACTAAAGAGAGGGAAATGCAAAGCTTTATTGAAAGAAAATGAAAGAGCCCAAATTCAGAAGCTCGGAATCATCCACTGACTATTGGCATGCCATCAGAAACCTTAACAGGGATTTGTAAAGTTCATTTAATTCAGTGGAATTTTTGCAGCTATGTCAGCCTCAAAAGCATGAGCGGGGATTGTGGGGGTGCAAAGCAGCAACCCCTCCTGGCAGCTCCCACCTGTTGCTGCTGAGTAGCTGTTACCAAAGTTAGCGAGATGTGCGGCATTGGTGTTTGCAGTGGCATCGGCAGCAGTGGTTGGCGTCTTGTACCTTTCAACCTCCTTGGGGTTGCAGGCAGCGGCTCTGGAGACATGTGGGGCCGGTGTGCGCGGCACATGAAGCAGCTCTTGTAGGTGGAGGTGGCTGTGGGATATGGTCACATCCGTCTGGATGGGACATGGGGAGCCTGGGACTCTGCGGGCAGCCAGCGAGTTCCCAACCCACCGTCCCCAGGGCAGGCTCTCGGTGAAGGGTTCTGGGAGGCAGGGTTTGTGAAAGGCCACCAAAAAAATTGTTGTGTGAACCCTTGAATCCTAATCCATAACTTGGGGTCCTCAAATCCCACAAAAAACTTCGACTATTAAAATAATACAGCCCTGTGCACACACACAACTCTAATGAGTCTGCAGTGCTTTGAAGTCCTTTGATTTGAGGAAGCCTCTGATCATCAATCATAATATCACTATGAGAGCTGGTTGATGTGGAGGTGAACAAGCACACTGAGGTGAAGGTTACCCAGAGAGCGAGTGGCAGAGTCAGCAATAAAACCAGTCACAGTGATTACTCACCCCCTGCTCACCTCTGCTCCTGAATTGCTTTGGACAGTTTCCATTCAGGGCTTCTGAATAGCCCACGGCAGCATCAGTGAAGTCAGTAGAATGATCCCAGCAATGTAGCTGGCCCATAAAGTTTTCAGAAGAAAGGGAGCTGCAGGGTATAATGTGCCCCTCACCCCATGTGGAGTTAGGAAGAAAATAATCCTCAAAAACACAGAGGGAAAAAATTACATCAGTTGAAGGAGTTATGTTAAGTTTTCTTTTTAACTAATTAGGCCTTCAGGAACAAAGGGCCTCTCAAGTCCTCTGGCGGCATAAAAAACTGTCTAAAAATACTCATGAGTCAGGGGTCTTCTAACCACTTTACCTTATTCTCCTCTGAGAACTAGAGAATCCTATTCAAGTTGCTCTCTCCATAACTGTTCAGGTGAGTTGCCAGTGATCCTTTTAATTTAGGACTGAATCTTGCACAGATACTCTGTGATTCCAAACAGTGGGAAGAGTTTGGGGGTTTTTCAATTCTTTTCTATTATCGAGTTGCAGGTGTTGATTTCTTCATGGTTTAGAATTCAAGGTCTGGATTTTCAGAGCAAGACATGCATTTTAGACACTAGATCCTGTTGATTTTAGTTAGCATTTGGACATTCAAATTCCTTAGGTAGCTCTGAATAATCTCACCTCCAATTTTATTTTAGGGTTGTGATAAATGAATGGCAGGGGAGGAGCTCCCTTTTATGGACACCCAGCCAGCCAGTTAGCTATAAAATCCCCCTTAGTAGCTGTTCTCTATTTGCTTTACCTGTAAATGGTTAGAAAGTCTATCGGTAGAAGGAAGGGAGTGGGCACCTGACCAAAAGAGCCAATGGGAAGGCTAGAACTTTTTAAAATTTGGAAAAAAACTTCCCCTTTGTTTGTCTGTGTTGTTCTCCCGGAGAGCAGAGCCAGGGCTGGAACTATGCTGTAAGAGCTTGGTAAGGTATGAAAAATCATCAGATCATACCTAGAAACTACTTATTTGGAACCCCAGGTATGGAAGTAGATCAGGAAATGTCTCGGGAGACGCGAAGAGGTTTATCTCTTTTATTTCTTTCTGTCTTGTGGACTCCTCTGTGGTAACCCCAGGTGCTTTTGTTTTGCTTGTAACCGTTAAGTGGGACCTCAAGAAAGCTATTCTTGCTTCTTAATTTTAGTATTTGCCCTTTTTAAATCTAGCAGTAGCCTGAGGTTTTAGAGTTTTTTTTTTTTAAATAAAGTTCACCTCTTTTAAGACCAGTATTGCAGTTTTGTGTCTTCAAAAGGTTTGTGCACATGTTGCTTAATTAGCTGGTGGCAACAGCTGATTTCCTTTGTTTTCTGTAAACTGCAACCTTGGAATTTGAATACAAGCCTGGAGTGGCCAGTATTATTTTTTAGAATGCTTGAGGGCCCCCATCTTCTGCACTCGAAGTGCCAGAGTGGGGAATCAGTCTTGACAAGGGTTTATGAAGAAACTCCCCAAGTTTCCTCCAAAAAGGAGTAATTCATTGTTCTTCTGCTCTCTCCTAAAGCAGCTGGTGAGTGACACTCACTGAGACAGGATACTGCCTTAGATGGGCCACTCGTCTCTTCCAGCCTGGCAGTTGCTATCTTCTCATGTGCGGGAGTAATTCTAGGTGCAGATCCCCGTCTGGTCTGACTTAGTGTAGCTGAAGTGAGGCCCGTGGAACAGAGCAGATTTACACCTGGGGAGGAGGTGGGGGTTTATGTTTTGTTTTGATAAAAAAATCCATTTTTGTTTATTCATCCGCAAGTGTTGGTGACTCGCTGAAATTTCCAAGCCAAAGCACCACCTTGTGATGCTGGACTGAATTTGTTTGTCAGCAGATGTCAGGGGACTGTTGGCCCCTTACTAAAACTTAGTGGGTTTTTTTCATGGCCCTCTCTCAGGACCAAAAGAAAGGGGAAGGGCCAATGAGAAATCAGGATCCTGAGACTGAGAGTCTCAAAGGCAAGTGGGGAAAGGCCAATGCTGCAGGTCAGCCTGATTGACAAGGCGGGCAGGCCAATGAAGGAGTCAGGATCCCGGGGTCCCGTCCTCCGTGTGAGCGGGAGCTGCCTGAGCGGGAGGCCGAGCTAAGGGGAGAGCAGCAGCCAGAGCTGAGCTGAGCAGAGCCTCAGCAGCCTGACGGGCCAGAGCAGCAGCCCAGAGAGCAGAGCTGAGCTGGAGGCAGAGCCGCACCCAGGCTGAGGCAGAGTGGAGCCAGGGCCGGGGCTGGAGCCGTCCGGAGCCGGGTGCGGTGAGCAGCTGGGGACAGTGCCGGGGCGGGGGCCCTGCGCAGAGGCCCCAGCGCAGGGAGACGCCCCCAGCCAAGGCGGGGATCAGAACCCCGATGGGGCCTGACGCTGGGAAGAAGGGTCCTCCCACCTAGAGCCCGAGGGCGTGTGGGAACCGGCAGAGGAAGGGTCCGACCCGCAGCATCCCTGCAGCACAGCCAGGGCCCGGGCAGGAGGCCTGGCGCATGGTGAGGAACAGACTGTGAACTGCCCTTACGCTCCAGAGACGGCTGTTTGTGGTGTCCCTCAGCCCACAGGGTGGGGTGACTTGTTCCTTTAACCTTCCCCATTTTCCCTTATTGATTTATTAGTTGCTGTTTAATAAATTGGTTTTGCTTTGCACTGTATGTAATGATCAGTGGGTGTCCGGGAAGCATCTCGTGTGAAGAGAGCACCCCGGTGTGGGGACACCCTACCCCTGTCCTAAGTGACCACGAGCAGACTGCAGGTCGAGCCCCTCAGGAATCCTGGGCCCAGTGTTATCGAGGTTACAAGGTCCCTGCCACACAGGACAGTGGAAAGGGAGACCTTGGGCTCAGGCATCCTGTGGATAAGGGATGTGGGAGCGAGGACTCAGGTTTTTTCTCTAGCCAATTCCACTGGGGGATTGCAGGAGCTAGAAAAGTTCCTGGCTATTGTGGGACCATCCCCCACTCACACAGAGGTTTCAGCCAAACAAGGAAACTAGTATTATAAATGCTATTCCAGCCATTTTCAGTGGGATATTTTTTTAATAGACTGGAAATCCCAGGCATTAATGATAGACATTTTATGTATGTATGCTTCTTAGAGACAGGATATTTTTAGGACAAAGAGAGTAACAAGGATTCAAAAGAGCTCCATAGGTCCCTCTTTCTTTCTTTCTTTCTTTCTTTCTTTCTTTCTTTCTTTCTTTCTTTCACAGATTCTGAATGAGCTATATCCTGACATCTAGTGGTGAGCTGTGGAAAAGGATTTCAGGAGTTGATCTCGTTTTCCTGGGCACACCCACCCTGCCTAGGTACTCAGCACGGTGGGATTGATTGCCCAAATGATCACTTGTGACTAGTGCTGAATCCCCAGTCTCCTTGTTATTGGGGCAGGAGTAATAAAGGGTTGTTATCCTTGTTGTCTGAATAGAGGGCAGCAGAACTGTACCCAGGCCCTCTCAGCTTTTGAGGCCCCTAGCCATAATAAAAATGAAGAAGGACGACACATGAAAACAAAATAAGGCACCAAAGAAAGGGTGAGACATAATTTGAATATTTTTTTATTTAACAAATGCTTTTCTAGCCTTTTTCTGTGCAAATGCACTAATTGTTGAGGAAAAATCTTGCTCTTGTGCAATGTCACAGTTGATATTAAGCATGGTGAGCCCATTCAAACGCTCTTGTCCCACAGTTGAATGATGATAGTTCTTTACCTGCTTCAAGACGTTGAAGGCGTGTTCACCTGAAGCCACTGA
Source organism: Eretmochelys imbricata (assembly GCF_965152235.1). Lineage (NCBI taxonomy): Eukaryota > Metazoa > Chordata > Testudines > Cheloniidae > Eretmochelys > Eretmochelys imbricata. The sequence goes on from NC_135572.1 coordinate 357,992,625, forward strand.
TGGAGGCAAACTGATAAAAATACACAATGCAATTGTGATATTAGGAAACACCCCATTGAGTCCAAGTTTGAATATTTCTTGAAGCAATTCCTTTGGCTTGCAATCCAATTGAAAGTTTGTGGAATATATTTGTTTGAGGAAGATGACCTCGTCACTGAGATCTTTTGAGATTTCTGTGTTCTACTGTTGCTGAAATTGTTCAGCTACAGAAAGTAGATCTTCATTTCTCAGTCTGTTGAACTGACAAAGAAACCCCAAAAGGGTACAAATTAGACGCAGTGACTGAAATCGACATGAAAGACCTGATTGAAGAGAGTGAATGATGACAAGGAAGACATTGACCCTATAGTGTTGCTCGGTATCGGATTCAGTCAGTAAATTGCGATTGGTGGAGAACTCAGATTGTGGGGGAGGGATAGCTCAGTGGTTTGAGCATTAGCCTCCTAATCCCAGGTTCTGAGTTCAATCCTTGAGGGGGCCATTTAGGGATCTGGGGCAAAAATTGGGGATTGGTCCTGCTTTGAGCAGGGGGTTGGACTAGATGACCTCCTGAGGTCCCTTGCAACCCTGGTATTTTATGATTCTATGATTCAGATGAAATGCCAATATTCTGTGCTACTAATTTGAACTCAGTCAGGATCACATCGCATTGTTCACAAATCTGTTGAATATCATTGATAAGACTTTCAGTGATATCCCTCTCAACATCAAGTGTAGCATTGCATGGTTCAATTACAGATTAGTTTGGTGGATCATTGTAAGTAGCTTCATCCACAAAGATGACATCGGAATGCATTCAAATGTGGACATGTGAATGAAGCAGCGTGCACAGTACAGAGATTGTTTTTCCGTATTCCAGCATAACCAGTCTCTTGTACAGGTCTCGCCATTTGGAATAGTTTTTGTGAGCAGACGAGTAGGGAAAGCATGATTCTCAGCATCTCGTGGAATGTTACTTGGAATTTCAAAACAACTGATTTGAAGAAAAGATTGCATTTGGGCAGCATTGCACTTGTCAATAATTCCAATGTCAGTTACAGTCAAAGCTGTACTCATAAATTGCTCTTGCTATGTAAAATCTATATCTTTGAGCTCTTAGCTGCTGCTTCACTCAATTGTTTTCGCCGTCTCTTGCTAGCACCACTTTCAAATCTCCTCTTCATCATGATCTATCTGGTCAATATGTAGCCTAACCACACTTGAAATATTCTGCTGTCAATAAGTAGCTTTTACTGTAAACATGTACACAAATGCTGAAAAGATTGAAAACCAAGGAATACTAATTAAGAACACAAAATAAAACAGTCAGACAGGTTGTTATTCTTTTCACTGAATCAAAACTCAAGCATGCAAGGTACAATATAAGAGGCTGAGCTGAAGACAAAGGGATGAGATATATATAGTAAACACAGACACGGATACAGACAGAGGGATAATGTCCAAAAATTTCAAACATGTGTCCTCACAAAACTCACTCTACAAGATTGTCCTCACAAATTTTCGCCTTGAATCTGGGCATACAGACACACATAAACAATTCCTTAGACAAGTAGACTTAAAACTATAAAGACACTAAAATGTAACAATTCTCTATCTTTCCACATGCACTTGATCCAGCACCTGCCACTAGTAGTGGTTTGTTTATGTAATCAGCTGATCTGAGAGGACACGTTCATCACGGTCTAATCTTGTGCCATCAGAACCAGTGTATTTTTATTAATATTTATGAACATTTTAAACTGTTTAATATGACAAAATCTATATCAGTTAACAAAAAAATTATGTCTTTTACCAAATCACATCTCTTATTTGCTTAAATTTGCAGCTGTAAGCTGAGAGAGTGTGTCCGACAGGGATGCACATAAAAACAAGTTGCAAAACTTATAAAATGGCAAAAAATTTATAAGTGTTTAAATTTGAGGCCCCCTTTGAGCTTGAGGGCCAGGCCAAATGGCCCTCCTGCCCCTCTCCCCCACCGATTGTCCCTGGTCATGACCTTCCCAGGAGCCATTCTCAGCTCTTTCCCTCAGGAAAGCAGAGCGGACTCCTCGGGTGCAGCTGACATTGGAGGTGGTGATGGGGGCACATGTGCTGATAGAGGCTTATAAAGTGATGGAGGATTATATTGTAACCGGTTTCCCAGTGGCTATGGGAGATTATACGGTGTGACGGGGCAAGGCCAGATGGCTACAGAAAAGTAGTGGGAGAGAGATATATTAGCTCCAGGCTAAACAAATCCCTGGTACCAGGATAAGTGAAGTGCTCCAGGTCAATTAAGACACCTGGGGCCAATTAAGAACTTTCCAGAAGGCAGGGAGAAGGCTAGGTTGATTGGGACACCTGAAGCCAATCAGGAGCTGGCTGAAACTAGTTAAAAGCCTCCCAGTCAGTCATGTCAGGAGCTGTGGGAGGAAGTTGTGCTGTTGGAGAGGCTGAATAGTACACACCATATCAGGCACAATGAAGGACGCCCTGAGGTAAGGGTAAAGTGGAGCTTGAGGAAGTGAGGGCTGCTTTGTGGGGGAAGTAGCCCAGGGAATTGTACATGTCATGTTTCTAAAAGGTCAGCTTCCATAGTTGATACTAATAGGGTCCCTGGGCTGGAGCCCGGAGCAGAGGGTGGGCCCGGGCTCCTCCCCGACCTTTGCCCCCTGATTAATCACTGAGACTGGGAGACAACAGAGACTGTGCAAGGAAGGATAACTTCTCCTCACCTCCTTCACTGCCTTATAACATGGCCCATATGGTTGTTGGGGAAAAGAGGGTTGGGGGGATCGTGATGGGGTCATTGGTACCTTAATGGAAACTGTGGGCCATGTTAAACCCAGAAGGAATATCCAAGGGAAAAGGCAGAACCAGGAAATGAATGGTACAATACAGGTTGATATCTGAGTGCCTAGGTGTGACTTGGAGAAGTGTTGAGTTCACTGAACTCAGTGTGAAATAATGGGAGAGCCTTATTTCATCAGCACCTCTGCAAACAGTCCTAATGTTTGCCATGTTACTCTTGATCGGTTTTGTCTAATTTCTTCCTGGCTATGGGCTTCCCCTATTATCAACCGAGTGGACCTGATTCTCAACTACACAATGGGTTTTACACCAGATTGTAACGTGCAAATGAAGCAGGGGCCATAAGGTGTTCTGCTGGATGTCTTGCACCTCCCTGTGAAGCATCTGGTACTGACCACTGTGGGAGAGAGGCCTGATCTTCTGTAGAAATGCCTATGCTCTTTCGTTCCAAGGAGGGGTCCATGGGTAAGGTCTGATATTGAAGACTAGAGCTGTATTGCTCTTACACAAAACCCTTGGCTAGATGGCTAAATCTCTCCTCCCCACCTGAGTATTGTATGATGTCCTTAAACAGGCAGGAATGTCTGGATAAATTTTTACTTTTGTGTTGTCAAATCAAAAATTTGATTCGTGGAAAATGTTCATCTTCTGGGAACTGAGAGCCACAAAAATGTTGACAAACAATGTAGTGGGAAGTGTAATCTTTTGATCTGCAATTCCTGCAATATCAAGCCATGGTACATCCAGGGGATTTTATACAAGACCGATAATATGGAGTGCAGTGAGTCACAGTTACCTCAAAAACCATGTGATTCTTGTATGGAATGAATGGTCTGGAAATGAGTCTCTTGATATCACACATGAGATTCCCGACTTCTGCAGATGACGTTTGTGATGTTGCACCCCATAATGCTTTATAGAAATATGTTTATGAGTGTAAATATGACATATCTGGAATATGTTTTATGCTAGACATGCCATGTAACATATCTTTGCAAACATTATGTTCTACTGAATGTATTCCTCCTATTCGTAATCATGTATAATTTTTATATCTGAAGTTATGAGCATTGGCTCTATGCTTGTATTTAAAGTGTTTGCTCTAGGAAGCACATAAGGCAGATTTGGTCAACAGAGCGTGAAGGGGTTAGTTAAGTAATTGGGAGTACTTCGTTAACAATGGACCTTCAGAGACGCCAATCCACATCTGAGTTTTCCTGGGAATGTTCAAACTAACATGTAAAGAATGGCGTCGGCCTGTAAAGAACTGAGTCATGCATGGACAAGTGACTTGCCCATGTGATTCCAAAACTCCATCTTGTATCTGTGATTCTGCACAGGAGAACACCAGGGGTTTCCACCCAAGAGAAAGACTATATAAGGCCCTGGGAAACCCCTCCACTTTGTCCTCAGCTGGCTCAAGAGATAGCCTCTCCACCCCAAAGAGATGCCTGAAAGAAACTGGAACAAAGGAGAGTAACTACGGGGGGCGAGTGATTGCTAGAACCAGAGTAGGAGGAAGTCTAGTCTGTAAAAGAAGCTTATTGGAACACCTCTGAGGGCAAGATTTACCTGCATTTAGTTTCCTACTTTATTAGGCTTAGACTTGCATGTTTTATTCTATTTTGCTTGGTAACTTACTTTGTTCTGTCTGTTCTTATTTGGAACCACTTAAATCCTACTTTTTATATTTAATAAAATCACTTTTGACTTATTAATTAACCCAGAGCAAGTAATTAATACCCGGGGGAGCAAACAGCTGTGCGTATCTCTCTATCAGTGTTGTAGATGGCAAACAATTTATGAGTTTACCCTGTCTAAGTTTTCTATAGAGTAAAACGGGTTTATTTGGGCTTTGTGTCTCATTGGGAACTGGGTATCTGGGTGCTGGAGACAGGAGCACTTAGGGTGAGCAGGTGTCCCGATTTTATAGGGACAGTCCTGATTTTTGGGGCTTTTTCTTTCTCGACCCCTATTACACCCCACCCCCCTCCCGATTTTTCACACTTGCGATCTGGTCACTCTAGGAGCACTTCTTAAGCTGTTTTCAGGTAAGCCTGAAGCTTTTGGGGGATGTGGTTCAGACCTGGGTCTGTGTTTGTAGCAGACTAGTGTGTCCGGCACAACCAGGTAAGGTACTGAAGTCCGAAGCTGCCAGGGAAAACTGGCTTCAAGGTAGTCTCAGCAAATCAGGTGGCAGTCCCAAAGCGGTTTCTATGACCTTATTTATCACATCAGGGACATAGCGTAATTTGTCTATATGGGCAGAACGGACTTCAGTCAAGTGTGTTAGCATCATCCTTGTGAAATCAACTTTTGGTTGTCTTATTTGACCCAGGAGTGGACATGGCTGCTGACCAGTTGATAAACACATAAAGGGAAAGCATGAGAAGATTAAGTTAACCGCATTTTATTGGTGCAGTGAAATTCAAAATTCCAATATGAAGCTGAACTATTTCTCCCCATTACCCTAAATGTTCTCAGCTCATCTCCAGCACTGCAAAATTCATGCAAAGGTTGTGTCAAGCGTAGGCGCTGACTTTTCTTTTTGCCAGTGGGTTCTCTCGAAGAGGTGTGTGTGTTTTGGGGGGGGGGAGGCTGGCCAATTTTGGGGGTAGACTATTTTCAGCATAATTATACACTTCTTTCATATTCTAGTTTGAGAATATGTGTCTATCCTTGGTATCTTTACAATTTTAATTAAATTGTTAGAACGACGTCTTCACTAACGTCCCAGTTGAAGGACATTATGTCTCACTGTAGCTTTCTGGATGAAATGGTCAGCAATCTTATTTACATCTAGTTCCCTGGTATGGTCTTGATGCACGTTAACGACAGCGGCATTACTCAGTTGCGTCTGTCCCACTGGTGACTGGAGATAATTTTTAAATCTTCTGAAGCTGGAGAATGATCATTCTGCAGTTCAGGATGATACAGGCACAGTGAGAAGGATTCTCATAAATTTGCAGCACTCTGGAAGCATAGTGCTTTCAGAGTACGGCAAAGGACTTCAGAATCTCTTTCTTGATGGGTAACAGCTAATTTAGACCCCATCATTTTGTATGTATCGTTGGGATTATATTTTATCATGTGCATTACTTTGCATTGAACATTCAATGTCATCTGCCATTTTGTTGCCAAGTCACCCGGTTGAATAATTTTGTGTCATCTGCAAATTATGCCACCTCACTGTTTACCCTTTTTCTAGATCATTTCTGAATATGTTGAACAACGCTGATCTGAATACAGGTCCCTGGGGGGCACCACTATTTACTTCTCTCCATTCTGAAAATAGGCCCTTTATTCCAACTTTTTGTTTCCCACTTTGTAACTGAGTTGCCTGGCAATGCTTTCAGGATCATCCTTAATTTAATTTAATGACAAGCCTTTTATCTTAATCACCTTGCCCAAGGGCAGAAGCTGAGAGTAGCACAGAACTTATTACATTCCTCACTCAAGCTGAAGAAAATCTGGGTTGCTCTCCTGCAAAGACTCCCACAAACTCTTACTGCGAACCATGTGATTGGCCTTCTTGAAACCAAAGAAAATCTGTCTAAGTCTTTGCAGGAAAAGACTCTTTGCTAAAGCAGGTAATGCAAGGAGAAACTCCACATGGTGCTTAGGGCCTGCAGAATGCTTTCAACCACTCCAAGAGCAAGATTCTTCTATCACTCCAGGGCTTTAAAAATTGCAATTTGAGAAGTGCCCTGTGGCCCCGACAGGAAGGAATTTCGTCTCATGGAATTTTTAAGCAACGAGGGCGGAACAAGGAGAACCAGAAGACCGATATTATGCTGCAGCAGATTTTTTAATGCAAATGCAATTGGCAGTACACAGTTACAGAAAGAAATAGTACGGAGCAGAAAGAATGTATTTCCAGAGTTTCAAGAAGTCCTACGACCAATCACAGGCCTCAGTGGGTTGCATTTCAGACAACAGATTCTTTGTGCTTTGTTGCAGATGCAGAGGTTGACAAAGAAGTCCCCTCTGTTGCCATTTTAAGTTTTTTGTTTTACCCCAGTCGGTGGGAAATGAGACAAAGCAAAATAGAAGCAGAGGACTACACAGCTTCTCCATTATACATCAGCCATAGCAAAGGTTAAAATGAGATGCTAAAGATACGTATTGATGGAAAGGATAGAACATATGGGGCCTAATTCTCCTTGACAGCAAGGTTTCTTTTTCCCCTTGTAAAGGGACTTATAGTGATAATGAATGTAAATGATGCCTATCTTAAGGCCCTTGTTTCCTTCACACTGTGGGCTTAGTGTAAATAGCTTGCGTGTAATTCAGAATGAGTCCACATGTGAAAGCGAGAATCAGCACATGGCTGGGAAAGCACTAGCAGAAAGAGTCCGAAAGCGTAACATTAGAAATGCAGCATGGCTATCAGACCAAGGTGCTGAGCACACATAGCTCCCTCAGGTGGAGCCATGTCTGCACAGCACTTCTGAAAGCCATGCCCAAAAGATCAGGGGTGAATCTGGATCTTGCTGTTCATTTCCTGGTTCTTCCTTCCTCCATGAACGTTTCTGCTGGGTTTAACATGGCCCACAATATCCACCAAGATACCTACGGCCATATCCTCCGTAACCATAAAGGCCCGGGTAACCGCAGTATCCCCCATGGCCCAATAATCCCCCATAACCATAAAGGCCCGGGTAACCGCAGTATCCCCCATAGCCCAATACTCCCCCATAACCGTAAAGGCCCCCGTAGGCACCATATCTCCCTAAACCATACAACCCTCCATAACGGCCTCCATAGCCGTACAGTCCCCCCAAACCGAATGAGCCTCCCAAACCAGCTCCGACCACAGGTGCTCCTACGGCTGCCACTTCGCTCTGCTGAGGGAAATTGCTGAGAATTGGTCCAGGGAGGGTCACAACAACCGGGGAGGGTCTGATCACCACTTCGGAGTCAGGGCACTGCCTAACGCAGGGCTCATTGCAGCTGCCAGTGACTGGACTGGGTCGGGCCACCCCGCATTCTGGATAGCAGAGGCTGGAGAAAGTCATTTTTCTGGGATGGAGGTAAACCTGGAACACAAAACAAGGACTAGAGTAAAGAGAAGGTGCAAGTGCCGGTGGAAGAAAGGCTTCAAAACTCGGTTACAATTGTCATGAGGTCAGCATGGGTCCCGACAGAGAGAGGAGAAGTGGCCTGAATCTCTTTTTGTGTGGTCATGTATTTGTTCCTGTTTTCTCTTTCTATGCCTCTTGTCCACTCGCTTTAAACTTCCCTCCCAGCAGGCCCCTTTGATCCTCTCAAAAAGACTTTGTCTGAAAAACGCTGACTAGAATAAGTGTAACTATTTCTGTGATGGACACCTGGGATTCTGGGTTCATCTTAGACATTTCTGAAAGAGAAGGTGGCTGGGATCATGGTAATCAGATTGTTTCCTTTGAGGATTTAACCTCTGCATGCAAACCTGTTCAGTCTGGTATTACAGTGTGGCTCTTGGCTTTCCAAAACTTGGGAGTCACCATTACTTGCTACAAGAAGAAACAGAAACTTTTCTTTTCTCCAAACAATTCACTACAGAGAAACTCCTCAGCTGGGGTTTAATGGGTTCAGTTCCACTGACTTCCATAGAGCGGCACGAAATTACACCATATGAGGTATGGGTATTTCTGCTCAGGAGAACATAGGAATTGCTTGCCTGGATCACACCTCTTGTCATCTTAATCCATTCTCTTGTCCTCAGTAGTGAGGGATGACAGCTGCTTAATAGAGGAATGTAGAAAACCACTGAACTGGCCCTTTCTGGACTAACCCGGGAAAATTTCTTCCTAGTCCAGCAAAGTGAAAAATGTTAAGGGACATTCCAAAGTTACTGAAAAGATTTCAATGCCCTCATTCTTCTTCCAGTTAAAAGGAAATATGTTTCTGAATTGCATGTGTTGCTCTTAAAGTCCCTCCTTTAGCTGCAGATCATCAATCTACAAGCGCCTGCAACTGAATCACGACTCAAGATAGTTATGGAAGAACCCCCTGATCCATGACAAAAATCACAGTGAGCAGATGCAAGATTCCGTCTTCAGTGGAGAGAGGCCCGATTGTGATACCTCTGTGGTTAGAAAGAGATTGAGTGGAATTGGACTTACCCAGTTCACTGAGGAGATGAAGTCTGGAGAAGTGTGTAGAAGAAATCTGAATCGTGAGTGCTTTTATACCATTCCTAGGACTGCCTGGAGGATCTGAGATGCTGTTTGTGGAGGAGGTCCTCATTAGTTACCAAACAAACTTGATTTCCTTCGCAAGTCCTCCTTTGGATGGAGCTTATTTTCCTCAGCGTTGGTGATTATTGGGCTAATCTGAGCCTCAGAGGGTGTGACATGCACTTTGCACTCTTCAGCTGTCTTTCATGTTAGAATGGTATGGGCCAACTGCATTTCTCGTATCATTCCAGAGATTTTATAGGTGTTGCCATTATAATGAAGGTCAAGGTGATGATTCTGAGCGGCATCAGTAGCACAAGTGGGTGTCATGAAAGGAATCCAGTTTGGTCCTTGCAATTCATGCTGGTCGTGGTTAGGGGCATGGGGCAGATCATTCTAAATGTGCTATGAAGCAAGCACCCCTTTTTCTCCATTCTCACCATCTCCATTCCCAGCAGGTCTGATCCAATTGCCTTTGAAATCCATGGGAATCATTCCATTTCCTCCAGCCTGTTTCCTGTCCTGACTTTAAGTCTGAAATTCATCCTTTGGCAGAGGGATAGTACGATGCCTATAGACAACTTGAATCCAATTTTAAAGTTTCAAACTTGGTCACAGCAGGGACTTAAGTTGAGCATGGGCCTTTGTAATGGCCATCTGCCCAGGGGTGAAGCTTTTTCTATCGTGACTAAAACTTGACCTAACATTGGCCCTTCACTTGGATCACCAATGGTGTCTCAAAAGGCTGCTTAGAGTAGATTTCATCATGGGTCAAGGGGAGGGATGGCAGAGAGAGAAAGGAAGCAGTGCTCTTTTACAGAAAGGTTTTGAATTAAGTCTTGGAACCTGTACTCTACCACAAACCATCTCTCCGTCCATGAGCAGCCAAGGAATTGAAGTCTAGTTCGACAATGCAGTTGAGTGAGCCCAGCGGGAAGCCCAGGAGAGATTAAAATGGTGCATTCTTTGTGAAGGAGGAGATGGCTGTGGGATCAGATTTGACATAATGTCTGACGAGACAAAGGGCATGTTGCAGAAAACATTCCTGTCTGAACCAACCTGTTGTTCAAAGTGTAAATGATATCCCCAAGGCTGGGTTCGATATCCAGGGAAGAGGTCAGAAGTGTCTTGCTTTGGTTGGTAAATTATCCGAAGAGAGCACCTTCATTTTCCAGTAAAAAAATCCCTCCAAAGGTAACAGAGCTCCCGAAACCAGCGTTGACGACAGGGGCTCTTATGGTCCCATTTGGCTCTGCTGAGGGAAATTGTGGAGAATTGGTCCTGGGAGGGTCACGACTCCCGGTGAGGGTCTGATCACCACTTTGGAGTCAGGGCACTGCCTAACGCATGGGTCATTGAAGCTGATAGCCACTGGACTGGGCCGTTCTACCCCATATGGATTTTTAAAAAATGCCAAAATCAAAGCTATGTTTGAATGAAAATGAAATAGCTCCAAATTGTGTGGCTTAAATCATGACCTGATTAAGGTAATGACAAGAGAGACCTTGGCCTCCATTTTGTTTAAAGGTACTGTATGACTCAGTGCAGAGATGACTTATCCCAGCAACACTTTATTAATATTCTAAGAATACAACCCTTTGCGTGTGTGAAACACCAGCGAGTGTTTGTGAAGGCTTTGAAATCTGGAGTTCTGAGGACACTGACGAACTTCCAGTTTTCCCATCCTTACTCTCTGTGTTTGATATGCCTGGAAAAAGAGGCACGGTGAGTTGAAGGTCACATGGGGTCAGTTGCAGAAAACAGAAATACAACCCAAGAGTCCTGACTCCCCCTACCACAGCCTGAGGTCTAGGTTTATCCCTGTTGCACTGTGTTACAAGACAAGGTTAATAACATGTCTGGTTACAAAGTGCTTGCATCCTTGGATCTAAGCATCAACAATAAAAAGCTGGCTAATGTTGTGACCCTCTTTCACTGTGGCTTCTTTATACCTGATGCTAATACTTCTGCAAAGGAATTGCAAGTCTGTCAATATTCCAAGAGTGTGGTAGCCTTGTAAATATCAAGTTGGAATTCAAGCTTTAAAAACTTGTTTTAAGCCACAGCACCCACTGCAATGAAGACACCAAGTGCCCTGTGTGCACTACTTTTTCTCTCCTTGGAATGACCGCTCTCTCTCATTATGGGTCACAGTAATGCAGTGGTAATGAATTCTTTCAGGTCTGTGAAATGTGGTACAGAGTGGTATATCTCTTCAACATTGCCTTCTTCGTACATGAGGATAATAAAGGTCCAAAGGAATTACAAGTGTGTACATTTCAAGCTTGTTCATGTGCAGTGTAGGAATAAAATCTCAATCGACAATTCAAACTGGGAAAAATTTTGGAACAAGAGAATTTAATTCTGCTCAAGTGTAAATACCCACCACTGAGAAAACAACTACAGGTAAAGGGAATTAGAATGCATTGCAAGACTCTCAATGGTTGATCATTGTTCACACTTAGATAAGAAGATGTTTCACCCAAAAGTTCACCCCCAAATCATCAAACCAAAATTAAAAAATTGCAGAATGATCCTCTCTCAGAGTTTCTCTCAGGTCAGTGACGTATCTGGAAGCATCCAGTAGGGTTCAGGTGATACAAACAGGTATAATTTTAACATGCAGGGTGGATTGTCAGAAGCTTCCTCTGATCTCAGCATTTCAAAGCACTTCACAAACACTCATCAAGTTTTATGTAGCCAAAGAGATGAATGACTTAAGTAGTAATAACTTTTTACTGGGATTAGATGTTCCAACACTGAAGATTACCTTCACTTTAAAAATGCATGTCAAGGTCTCAGATATCACTCCAGAAATCTTGTTGGGAATGTTTCTCTCTGTGCATACTCAGCAGCTCCACCTCCTGGTGCTCAGATCCAGCGTATTGTGAAACCAAAATGGGAAACATCAGGTACTGCATCTCCATGCATGAGCAGCCAAGAGAACTGGCTCTTGTGGGGGACTTCAGCTAATAAAGAAAAGGAAGAAGTACAAGATTGACAGAGTTAAGCTGAACTTCTTCAAAGGTCACATTGCTGTGGGATGAGACTGGATTAATTGCAATTCTGACCAACCTAGGGCATTCTGCAAGACCCGTCTCCCATGGAAAGCTTTTTAGCCAGAATTAGAATGACTGTTATAGTGGAAAATACACCCCCACCAGGATTTCTTTTAACCTGAGCAGCATTAAATGCAGTGTTTTCCCCAGGAATTGAAATTAGGGGGGGTGTTCAAATTTACAGGGGGAGGGGGTGGTGGTGGTGGTGGTCAGGGACAATAGAGGGTCAGACCGTAAGGGTGAAGGTTGGCTGTATGGCACCACAGTAAAAACTGAAAAATATTTCATGACCATTTTATTAGATTTAACTCATGTTTTAAAATCGTCACACAAATTACAGTTGGTTTCTCAAGGTTTCTATGAAGCACTACATCTCCATCCTTCTTGGTTTCTTGTTATAATTTTGCACAACCCTGTTAATGAACTTCTTGAATGCAGTGCGTTCATCTTTGGTGGCTTTTTGTGTGTTCGGTACTTCCATTCCTTCAATCGATATGCCGATTCACATGATCAGGCACAAGGCGACTTCTTTCAGAAAACAAAATTGTATTCAGTGATGAAAAAGAATGCTCAACTGTAGCAGTTGTTACTGGGAGTAGCAAGAGATGAAGTCCTACTTCTTTCATCCCAGGAAACATAGCATAAAGATCGGGTCGAACGACTAGTGATGATAAAAAAGAAGTTGAAGTCAAATCTCTATTCATTTGTCGTATGATATTCCACTCTGTGTTCAAATTCTCTGTTCTGTCCTGAGCACATGGCAGCCCCATTGCTGGTAGTGCCTCACTCCACTCAACTGTCGGTGTTTTATAGGACAGGGATCTGTAAAAGCTATGTAGAGGTTGTGTTGAATCGAGAAGTCGCTTTTGTAGATTTTTAAGAATCAAGTCTGTGTACTTTTTCAGTTGTCTTAACAAACACTTCTTGTCCTCTTCACTTAAGGATTCAATATAAATGCCTTCATTAGTCAACTTCTTGACTGAAGTCTTTGCTTCTTCCAGTACTTTTTCAATGGATAGCTCTCTGATTGATCCAAATGTAGCCTCTATTGCTGGACAAAGATCGACTACTGTTGTAGCAGATGCCTGGATGGCATTGTTTAATGACTCAAGTGGTTTCAACAGTAGACTTACAAGAGAGAGAATGGCAATAGTCTTCTATGAAGGTAGTAGCAAAAATAATCCACCAGCCTCACTACTTAGATCCATCCCATCTTGGTAGATACTTTCCAAAGCCAGTAAGAATGGCTGGAATAATTTTAAGACAACAGCCAAGGATCGCTCAAGAGAAACCAGAGGGTTTTCCCAGGTTGGACTAATTTGAACTTCAGTCCAAGTGTATCTTCTATATTTTCCAAGATATTCAGTCTTTTTGGACTCTTTCTGAAAAAAAGACTATAATGAAGACATTAAATGTATAGTTTTTTAAATGTCTTTTGAAGAGTCTGCAGCTCGTACTAGCGCTAGTTGGAATAGATGGCCTCTGCAGTGTGTATAGGAGAGATTAGGGTTATACTTTTCTCTGAGGAAAGCATGCACTCCACCATGTCTTCCAGAGAAGTTTGCAGCTCCATCAAATGCACAAGCAGCCATCTGTTTGGGGTCCAATTGAGAAGCATTCAACTCTTCTAAGATGTGGGTTGTCACAGATGCAGCCGATGTGTCTTCTATAACTTGAACATCTAGAAATGCATCTACTGGCCTACTACTGACATCAAGACAACATACACAATGACTTAATACTGATGCCCATTTGCATTGGTGCATTCATCAGCCATGTATGCAAATTTTTTGAATGTGGTGAGAGAGTTCTTCACTTTTTCAGCTGTTGAGTCTTTCACTGTTGCACCACATGCTTCTAGCCAGTCAGCTGAGTTTCTTGCAGAAAGATAGTGAGCATTTGCTGGTCTTGTTCGGAACCAGTGTTCAACTTCAGGATGAACAAGTGACAATGCACTTAACATTGGCCTCCAGTTTGTAGCGTGTGGCATCTCTTGCTTAAATAGAAAGTATGATGCCACAGCCATGTTTGTTCGCATGAACTGTGTTGGTTCTCCAGCATTCTTAACAGCCTCATGAACACTCACCGGTGTTGTCCTTGGTCAGTGGAGACTCAGAGTTCAGAGGTGCTTTCACATGAGTTCACCTCCCAGGTTGGGGGCAAGAAGGCACCTTGCTCGTTCCTCCAGCTGCTCACTGTTCGCTCTGGCCACTGCTGTTTGTTGTGCCACCGTTCACTCCATCGTTCTGTTGCCAATGGCCATGCGCCGTCACCTTGTGTTGCCACCTGTCACTGTGACCTCTGCGAGTTGGTCTCTTGAGCTGGTCCCACCCAGCTCCCAGTGATTTCAGCTGAGCTCTCAGTGGGGGAACCTCGCTGCCAGTGCAGACTGGGCCGTCTCTTCCACAGAAGCACTGTCCCACATCCGGTCTGAGCACATAGACCCGATTATCAGTGATTTCAGCTGTAGTGGTCACTTAACACAACAAAAGACTTATCTATGGAGCCTAATCAGCTCTGTCTTTAAACAGTGGAGAGGGGCAGGTGAATTAGTACTTGTGACTCAGGGAGACCATCAAGCAAAACACCTGTGGAAGAAAACTCAGTCTTCACTCTTCGGTTATTTGCAACAAGTCAGAGACAATTTATTCATGCAATTGCAGGGAAGACAGCAATTGGACAGAGTGTCCGTCCTTAGGCAAATCTTCAAAGTACAAACAATATAAAGCGATATTTATACCCTTTCATTACATATAGCTGTGTCCTGTTTATACATTTTTCTTCTCATTATGTTAGTCAACATTGCATTCCATTCTTATCTTAAAGCAAGGTCCCTTGTAGTTTTCTCATCCGCCTCGCCCAAACCCCGCTTTCACAAATCTCGTGTTATTTGGGTTAAGGTTGGCCTGTTTCTTGCTCTGTCTCTTAATCAAACTAAAATAACTGCACACAAATCCTCTTTTCCCTTTCACACTTCCACACACCTGTCCCCACCCTCTCCCTTGATACCCTCAATCAGCACAGGCTAAGTACAGTTCTACTGCCCATTACCCATACAATAAGAATAACAACTTTTCATTACACCCCCCACCCTGCATTCAAGTGATTTGTAACCCAACAAAAGGTGCCCCAGAGTCCATAGACACCCTTCCCCTGGGGTGTGAGAGAGTGGAAATCTTCTCTAGTTTATGGGCCGCTGACCCAGCAGACAAGGCACCTTTTCCCGGAGTGTGTGAAACCCTTCTTTAGCTTATCAGCCACTGACTCAGAGGACAGGACACTCCTGTGTGATTGGAAAGTGGGTGGGGGACAGTCTAAGAATACCCCCACACCACTGAAGAGCACCCCTGCATACTACATGTACATACATTATGGTCCTAGGACCTGCAGGTATTTAGAAATTGGGATGTTTACATGCGTGATAATCCATCTAAACAGTTCCCACTAGAAGGAACCTTTGATCTAGATAAAATCATACACCTCAGAGGAAGCCACAAAGAGACTCCATGGGTCTCGAGTGAGTCTGAAGGACTCCGAGGCAAAATTAAAGACTCAAGTGCAGGATTTAAAAATGAAATGTAAAGCATCCGGATGCCTCCCTACCTGAACTACTGCATCAACTCCCTCAGCTCCTTTATAGCCCCAAATAATTAAGGCTGAAAGCGAGGAGGGAAAGGAACAGATTAATTTGAAAAATCAGCTTGGCCTAGAGATAAAGAGAAAGCTGCTCTGTGTTCAAGGTCAAGAATCAACACAGACCATGCCAAGTACAAAAAAAAAAAGGCAACACAAGTTGCAGGACTGAGATTACATTTGCAAAGGTTGGCCGCCCAGTGAGACCCAACAGTCTGCCTTTGCGACCCTGGAACCGGTGTGGTTTGGGGACGCTGAAGAAGCCACAGGCAGCCGGCCTGACAGGAATACTGAGCAAAGGTCTCTGAAAGAGATGCTCCAAAAGACCCCAGGGCGAAAAAAACCTCCCAAGAGCGGAAGCACGTTGGAGATTTTTTTTGCAGCTTACCTCTGGACAACCTGTGCACAGGATAACCTCCCGTCCACCTCTCTCTCTCTCTCTCTCTCTCTGTGTCTCTCCTACCCCTGAGCCTGGCCAACCCGGGCAGCATGTTTGTATGAAAAAAGGTTGCAGGTGGGTCTACCCCTGGTCGTAGCAGGACTGGGGAATAAGAGGAGTTGGGGAAAAAACCCTTCCATTTGGTTTTGAAAGGGTGTCTACGGACTCTGGGGCTGCACTGACCAAGGACAACAACTGCGAGTGGGGTGCAGAGAAGGGATGGGCACGTAAAAGGGACTTTTGGGTTGCTGGATTTAAGGACCTGTGGGGAAAAGGACACTGCCCAACTTATTTGGGGTTGGGTCTTTTGCTCGCAGTTTACGTTTATGAATCTAGTTGTGGTGTTTTCCCGAATTAATGCTGAGTTACTCCCCTCCTTTTATTAAAAGTTTTTGCTACACTCAGACTCTGTGCATGCCAGAGGGGAAGTATTGCCTCTTACAGGCACCCAGGGGGTGCTGTGTAATTGTCCCCGGTCACTGGGTGGGGACTCGAGCCAGTTTTGCGTTGTATTGTTGAAAAGGAACCCCTAGATACTGAACCCGGCCCTTGTTACTGCCAACTCTGACTGGCAGAAGGGTTTCTTTCTTTCTTTCTTGCCGTCTGGGTGTTTTGGATTTATCTCTACTGCAGAAAGATGTCTTCCTTCACAAACGTATGGAGTAACACTCCACAAAGCATGTACAACAGCTGCAACAATCCAGACGTAAGGTAGTACCCTGAATCCACAGGGCTGATCCAACCCCCACCGGCTGTCATGACCTTCCCAGGAGCCATTCTCAGCTCTTTCCCTCAGGAAAGCAGAGCGGAATCCTCGGGTGCAGCTGACATCAGAGGTGGGGATGGGGGCTCATGTGCTGATAGAGGCTTATAAAGTGATGGTGTCCCAGTGGTTATGGGAGATTACACGGTTATGGTGGCCAATACAGTTAGGATGGGCTCAATGGCCACAGGGGCTCATATGGCTGTTGGGGAAAAGGGGGTTCGGGGGCATTGTGATGGGGTCATCGGGACCTAATGGAAACCGTAGACCATCGAACACCCAGTAGGCATATGAAATAATGAGAGAGCTGCATGAAATAATGAGAGAGCTGCATTTCATCACCACCACTGCAAACATTCCTATTGTTTGCCATGTTACCCTTGATCGGTTTTGTCTAATGCCTTCCTGGCTAGGGGCTTCCTCTCTTTTCAACCCAGTGAGCTTGATTCTCACTACATGATGGGTTTTACACTATGCTGTAGAGTGCAAATGAAGCTGGATCCATAAGGTGTACGTTACCTACATCTACCCTGACTGGAATGGCTCTCTCCCATGTCAGAGCACTGTCAGAAGGATTCAGTGTTAATGAGAATTAGGCCAGAGGATCTTCTATCCAGGAATATGGACTGTTTCTTTCTGCTTTTTAACTTTCTAATAGCAGCTGCATAATGGAGATGCTTTTTGAACCTCTGATTTTATTGTGTTTTGTTTTCGTTGAGACTGACCAGGGTGAAAGAAGTCATTAAAAATGGGGGCAGACAGACTTGATTGTCAAACTCTACAAGTGCAATAAAGAAGTAAGAGAACTGTGTGAGAAATACACCACTTTGGAGCTGGGGATAAGTTGTAGCTCTTCATGAAACTATGGAAATGTGGTCTTGCTACTCTGCTTTCTTTCCTTCTTCTTCTTTTTTTTCTTCGGACAATTTTTGACTCCACTTTATTTCTAATTCAAATATATACTACCTCATACTATTGGTCTTCTGCTTTAATTTCTCTTCCATTCGTTATCTTTTAATATCAGCAAAGGCTTCCACATCTCTTGGCCAAAAGTGTCCTCCAGGTTTGGATACCCCCAATGTGGTGCACAAGCCAGAAAAGCTTGTGGCCTATTATCAAGAAATGTTGAGCATGAACAGCACCCGTTAGCTTTAATGGGAGTTTTGTATACTCAATACTTTAGAAAAATGGGCCCGTAGCCTCTCTTATCAGGCATCTAAAATTAGTGGCTCCTTTGGAAAGAGGTTGGCTTAGTGGCTTCCACAAGCAAGATCACTGGAATAGTTGCTGCTCTAGCCCAGGCCCCGTTCTGTTAAGTCTTCAGTCTTCCATGAGATGCTCTCACTGGAATTCAAAGGATCACAATACCCAGGCCTTCCAATTTAGAAGAAAAGAAAAGAAAAAAGAACTATGTAGAAATTTTAGAGAGGAACCTTGGCGATATTCGGGCATTTGTTCTCAATGAAGCTTGTGATCTGGCGGTGAAAGACTCATTGCTTAATGGGAAAAGGGTTATTCCTCTGCAGTTTAGGTCTTTCATGCCGCAGCTTTAAATTCGTTATTGATCCTGGTGTATCTCAAAGGGGCGGGAGGAGTTGAGAGATGTCTGTTGGGGACGTGGACAGAATGGTACTTGGAGTACTCTGGAGCAAATGGAGACTGAGATGGATTTACTGCATTTCTTCAAGTTTGGCAACGATATAAATTTCGGGGTATTATCCAATCGTGCAGGTAGATCTGATTGATGGGGGGAAAGTGAAAAAGTTCCGCAGGTGATCTCAGAAAAACTGTGTTCTGATGGGGTTCTTGCACCTCCCTGTGAAGCATCTGGTACTGACCACTGTGGGAGAGAGGCCTGATCTTCTGTAGCAATGCCTGTGTTCTTCTGTTCGAAGCAGGGGTCCATAGGTACGGTTGGATATTGAAGACAAGAGCTGTATTGCTTTTACACAAAACCCGGAGCCAGATGGCGAAATCTCCCCTCCCCACCTGAGTATTCTATCATGTACTTAAAGAGGCAGGATGTTCTGGATACATTTTTACTCTTATGTTGTCAGATCAAAAATTTGATTCGCGGAAAATGTTCATCTTCTGAGAACTGAGAGCCACAAAAATGTTGAAGAAAAATGGAGTAGGAAATGTAATTTTTTTATCTGTAGTTCCTGCAATATCAAGCCATGGTACATCCAGTGTATTTTAAAGAAGACTGGTCACAGTTACCACAAAAACCATGAGATTCTTGTACGGAATGAATGGTCTGGGCATGAATCTCTTCATATCACACCTGAGATTCCTGACTCCTGCAGATGATGTTGGTGTAGTTCATAATTTGTCTATATGGGCAGAACGGACTCAGTCAAGTGTGTTGGCAACATCGTTGTGAAATCCACTTTTGGTCATATCATTTCACCAAGGAGTGGACATGGCTGCTGACCAGTTGATAAACACATGAGGGCAAAGCATGAGAAGATTAATTTAACTGACTTTTACTGGTGCAATAAAATTCAAAATCTCAATATGAAGCTGAACTATTTCTGCCCCATGGCCCTAAATGTTCTCAGCTCATCTCCAGCACTGTGAAATTAATGCAAAGGTTGTGTCAAGCGTAGGTGCCGACTTTTCTTTTTGCCAGTGGGTTCTTTTGAAGAGGTGTGTGTGTTTTTGGGCGGGGGAGGCTGGCCAATACACTTCTTTCATATTCTAATTATTGAATATATGTCTCTCATGGGTATCGTTATTATTTTAATTATGACTAAATTGTTAGAATGACATAATTACATTGTCATGAATTGTAGTATATTCAAATCATTGCAATCATCTACAAGCGGTCTTCACTAACTTCCGAGTTTAAAGGCATTATGTCTCACTGTAGCTTTCTGGATGAAACTGTCAGCAATCTTATTTGTCATTTAGTTCCCTGGTATGGTCTTGATGCACGTTAAGGACAGCTGCATTATTCAGTTGCATTTGTCTCATTGGTGACTGGAGATAATTTGTAAGTCTCCTGAAGCTGGAGAATGAGCATTCTGCAGTTCAGGATGATATAGGCACAGTGAGAAGGATTCCTATAAATTTGCAGTACTCTGGAAACATGGAGCTTCCAGAGTACTGCAAAGGACCCCAAGATCTCTTTCTTGATGGGTTACAGTTAATTTAGACTCTATCATTATGTGTGTATAGTTGGGATTATATTTTGCCATGTGCATTACTTTGCATTGAACATTGAATGTCATGTGCCATTTTGTTGCCAAATCACCCAGTTTTGTGAGTCCTCTGCTGTCAGCTTTGGATTTAATTATTTTGAGCAATTTGTATCATCTGCAAATTATGCCAGCTCACTTTTTACCCCTTTTTCTAGATCATTTATGAATATGTTGAACAATGCTGGTTCCAGTACAGGCCCCTGCGGGGCACCACTATTTACTTCTCTCCATTCTGAAAATGGGCCATTTATTGCAACCTTTTGTTTCCTCTCTGTTAACTGGATTGCCTGGCAATGCTTTCAGCATCATCTAATGATCCTTAATATCATTTAATGACAAGCCTGCCTCTTTTTATAAACAAACTCCCTGCCCCAAGGGCAGAAGCTGGGAGAAGCACAGAACTTATCACATTCTACACTCAAGCTCTGTCTGGGGCTAGGGTGTGGACTGTGAGCAGACTTCTGGTGCAAAGGTTGGGGGTGGGGCAGGAATCACTATGGGTCGGTGTAGTTTTTAGGTGGGCCAAACCCCGTGCACCTCCTCTTACCCATGAGACTCCAGCCTTAGTCTTGGCCAGAAGTGGGAGCCGGGTCAGAGTAAGAATGACACAGGTAGCTGTGGGGAACTGTGGCCCATCCACCTGCCATGTGTGGGCGGTGCAGCAGCTAGGGATATGGGCTGAGGTCTGCTCTCGGGCCTCTCCACCCTGTCAGATGTGGGTGGGGGGAGGGCTCCCCAGCCTGGATCCAGCTTCGGCTTGGCCAGGGGGATGGGGCCTTGGGCAAGAGGGGCAGGAGTGGGCCCACAAAGGGGGCCAGACCTCGTGGCCCTCCCACTATTGGGAAGAATTTGTCATCCCTGGTCTAGAGTTAACACTGCATCAAGTATGTGATCTGGTGGCCACTTTTCTTTTCCTCATGACAATGTGGGTCACTGTCCTGCAAAGATTCACGTCGACTCTTACCACGAACCGTGTGATTGGTCTTCTTGAAAGTCAAGAAAAAACTTACATTCTTAAAGTGAAAATCTCTCTCAGTCTTTGCAGGAAAAGACTATGTATCCAGGGCTTTGAAATTTGTAATTGAAGAAATGCCCGGTATTGCCTGCTCCACAGCGAGGAATTTCGTTCAGTGCGATTTTTAAGAAAGGAGGAAGGAACAAGGAGAACCAGAAGACTGATATTATGATGCATCAGAGTTTTTAATGCAAATGCAATTGGCAGTGCACAGGTACAGGAAGAACTAGCACAGAGCAGAAAGAATGTATTTCCAGAGTTTCAAGAAGGCCTGCGACCAATCACAGGCCTCAATGGGTCGCTTTTCAGACAAGATGTTCTGTTTACTTTGTTGCAGCTGCAGACGTCGACAAACAAGTCCCCTCTGTAACCATTTTAAGTTCTTTGTTTTACCCCAGTCGGTGGGAAATGAGACAAAGCAAACTAGAAGCAGAGGACTACACAGCTTCTCCATTATACTTCGGCCACAGCAAAGGTCAAGGTGAGATGTTAAAGGTATATATTGATGGAAAGGATAGAACATATGGGGCCTAATTCTCCTTGACAGCAAGGTCTCTTTTTCCCTTGTAAAGGGACTTATAGTGATAATGAATGTAAATGATGCCTATCTTAAGGCCCTTGTTTCCTTCACACTGCGGGCTTAGTGTAAATAGCTTGCGTGTAATTCAGAATGAGTCCACATGTGAATAAAAGAATCAGCACATGGCTGGAAAAGAGTCCTTAAGCGTAACATTAGAAATGTAGCATGACTATCAGACCAACCTGCTGAGCACACACAGCTCCCACTGACTTCAAGTGGAGCCATGTTTGCACAGCATTTCCGAAAGCCATGCCCAAAAGATATGGGGTGAATCTGTATCTTGCTGTTCATTTCCTGGTTCTTCCTTCTTCTATGGATGTTCCTGGTCGGTTTAACATGCGCTACAGTATCCACCAAGATACTTACGGCCATATGCCCCGTATCCCCATAGTCCCCCATAACTGTAAAGGCCCGGGTAACCACAGTATCCCCCATGGCCCAATAATCCCCCATAACCGTAAAGGCCCCTGTAGCCCCCTAATCTCCCTAAACCATATAACCCTCCATAATGGCGTCCATAGCTGTATAATCCCCCCAAACCGAATGAGCCTCCCAAACCAGCTCCGACCACAGGTGCGTCTACGGCTCCCACTCCACTGTGCTGAGGGAAATTGCTGAGAATTGGTTCTGGGAGGGTCACGACAACCGGTGAGTGTCTGATCAGCACTTTGGAGTCAGGGCACTGCCTAACGCAGGGCTCGTTGCAGCTGCCAGTAACTGGACTGGGCCGGGCCAACCTGCATTCTGGATAGCAGAGGCTGGAGAAAGTCATCTTTCTGGGATGGAGGTAAGCCTGAAACACACAACAGGGACTAGAGTAAAGAGAAGGTACAAATGCTGGAGGAAGAAAGACTTCAAAACTCAGTTTCAATTGTAGTGAGGTCAGCATGGGTCCCGAGAGAGAGAGGAGAAGTGGATTTAATCTCTTTGTGTCTGGTCATGTATTTGTTCCTATTTTCTCTTTCTACGCCTCTTGTGCACTTGCACTAAACTTCCCTCCCAACTGGCCCCTTTGAGACCCTCTCAATGATTTTCTCTGTAAAACAGTGACTAGAATAAATGCAACTACTTCTACACTGGACACCTGGGATTTTGGGTCCATTTTAGACATTTATCAAAGAGAAGGTGGCTGGGATCATGGTAATCAGATTGTTTCCTTTGAGCATTTAACCTCTGCATGCAAACCAGTTGAGCTCGGTATTACAGTGTGACTATTTGGTTTTCCAAACTTTGGGAGTCACTAAAACTTTCTGATGAATAAACAGAAACATAGGAATTGCTAGACGGGGTCACACCACTTGTCAGCTTAATCCATTGTTGTGTCTCCCATAGTAAGGAGTAACAGCTGCTCCAGAGGAAAGTAAAAAACCACTGAATTGTCCCTTTCTGAACTAACCTGAGAAAATTTCTTCCTAATCCAGCAAAGTAAAAAATGGCTAAATGGCTTTCATAAATTACTGAAAAGATTTCAATGCTCTAATTCTTCTTCCAGTTAATAGGAAATATGTTTCTGAATTGCATGTGTTGCTCTTAAAGTCCCTCCTTTAGCTTCAGATCATCAATCTACGAGCGCCTGCAACTGAATCACAACTCAAGATAGTTATGGAAGAACCCCCTGATCCCGGATAAAAATCACAGTGAGCACATGCAAGATTCCGTCTTCAATGAAAAGAGGCCCTACTGTGATATCTCTGTGGTTAGAAAGAGATTGAGTGGAATTGGACTTACCCAGTTCACCAAGGAGATGAAGTCCGGAGAAGTGTTTAGAACAGGTCTGATTAGTGAGCACTTTTATACAGTTTCTAGGACCGCATGGAGTATCTGCAATGCTGTTTGTGGAGGAGGTCCTAATTAGTTACCAAACAAACTTGGTTGCCTTCGTAAGTCTTCCTTTGGATAGAGCAGTTTTCCTCAGCATTGGTGATTATTGGGCTAATCACGTTCTCACCACCTCCATTCCCAACAGGTCAGATCCAATCCCCTTTGAGATCAGTGGGAATCATTCCATTGCCTCCAGTATGTTTCCTGTCAGGACCTTAAGTCTAATATTTGCCCTTTGGCAGGGGGATAGTACGATGCCTATGAACAATGTTAGTCCCATTTTAAACTTTCAAACTGAGTCTTAGCAGGGTCTTAAGTGGAGCATGGGCCTTTGTAATGGCCGTCTGCCCAGGGTGAATCTTACCCTAAGGTGGCTAAAACGTGACTTAACATTGGACCTCCATTTGGGTCACTAATGCTGTCTCAAAGGGCTGTCTAGAGCAGATTTGCTCATGGGTCAAGGGGAGAGGTGGCAGAGAGTGAAAGTAAGCAGTGCTCTTTTGTACAAAGGGTTTGAGTTCAGTCTTGGAACCTGTACTCTGTCAGAAACCATCTCTTCATCCATGAGCAGACACGAAACAGAGGTCTTGTAAGACAATACAGCTGAGTGAGCCCAGCAAGAAGCCCAGGACAGGTTAAAATGATGCATTCTTGGTGAAGGAGGAGATGGCTGTGGGATGGCAACTGGCAACTCAAGTCTGTCTGCCACCATTTATAGTTACTTGTCTCACCCCGGTCAGTCTAAACTGAAAAAAGCACAATAAAAGCAGAAGTTCAGAAAGTTTCTCTGTTCTGCAGCTGCTGTTAGAAAGTCAAAAGGCAGAAAGAAAGGGTCCATATTCCTGGATAGGAGATCATCTAGCCCAGGGGTCGGCAGCCTTCAGCACATGGCCTGTCAGGGTAATCTGCTGTCAGGGCGCGAGGCATTTTGTTTACATTGACCATCTGCAGGCATGGCTCCCCGCAGCTCCCGGTACCCGTGGTTCACTGTTCCCAGCCAATAGGAGCTGCGGGAAACAGCACAGGCTGCAGGGCTGTACTGGCTGCTGATTCCCCTTTCTTTTGGTACTGGGAGAGGGCCACAACCCTCCAGGCCCCACCAAGTTTCAGTAAGTGGACAACAGTCCCCTGACCTCTACTGACAAATGAGTTCAGTCCAGCATCACAAGGTGGTAGATTGGTTTGTAAATCTCAGCGAGTCACCAATACTTGCTGATGAATAAACAAAAATGGAGGTTTTTAATCAAAACAAAACACAAACCCCCACCTCCTCCCCTGGTGTAAATCTTCTCTGTTCCACTGGCTTCACTGCAGCTACACTAAGTTAGACCAGATGAGGCTCTGCACCTAGAATAACTCCTGCACATGAGAAGGTAGCAGTTGCCAGGCTGGAAGAGACAAGTGGCCCATCTAAGGCAGTATCCTGTCTCAGTGAGTGTCACTCACCAGCTGCTTCAGAAGAAAACAGACCAGTGAGTTAGTCCTTTATGAAGGAAACTTGGAGAGTTTCATCATAAACCCTAAATCAAAAATTGAGGGGTGAGATTTTTCAGAGCTCCCTAAGGGATTTGAATGCCCAAGTTCCCACTAAAATCTAGTGGCTCTAGTGTCCCAAATCCATATCTTGCTCTGCAAATCCAGGGCTTCACGTCTAAACCATGAAGAAACCAAGACCTGCAACCCCAAACCCTTCCCACTGTTCAGAATCACAGAGTGTCTGTGCAAGATTCAGTCCTAAAGTAAAAGGATCCCTAGCACATTGTCTAAACAGTTATGGAGAGAGTGACTTGAATAGGATTCTCTAGTGTACAGAGGAGAATAAGTTAAAGTGATTTAAAGTATTTTTAAAGTATTTAAAAAGCTTTGCATTTCTCTTTCTTTAGTAAACATTCCTTCACAAAGCTCAAGAGGCAGATACTGAGCCACTGGACATCAGTACAGCTCCAGAGACTTCAATGACATTCTGTGCCTTACAACTGAGGAAAGGCATTTAATGCTGCTCGGGTTAGAAGAAATCCTGGTGGGGGACGTATTTTCCACTTTTAAAATCATTCTAATTCTGTCTGAAAAGCTTTATGTGGGAGACGGGTCTTGCAGAACACCCTAGGTTGGTCAGAATTGTAATTAACCCTGTCTCATCCCACAGCAATGTGACATTTAAAGACATTCTGTTTCACTCTGTCAGTCTTGTACTTCTTCCTTTTCTTTATTTGTGAAGTCTCTCACAAGACCCAGTTCTCTTGGCTGCTAATGGGTGGAGATGCAATACCTGATGTTTCCCACTGGTTTCCCGTTATGTTGTCTCTGAGCACTGGGTGTAAAAGTGCGGAGTATGCAGCGAGAGATACACCTCCAACAAGGTTTCTCTAACCCTGGCTAGGTAAAGTGGATTCCTTCAACTGGAAGTTGATGGAACTGTTCCCTTTTACACTGGTCCAGTATCTTCCATTAAACTTCAAAATATATATGAAGGGAAATACATGGAACAAAAATCAAAGAACCCCAATTTCAAAGGCTAGAAATCAGAAACTGAGCACTGGAGTACATCTCAGACTATGACATGCATTTTTAAAGTGAATTTAATCTTCAGTGTTAGAACATCGAATCCCAGTAAAAAGTTATTACTACTTTAGTTATTCATCTCTTTGGTGTATAAAACTTGGTGAGTGCTTGTGAAGTGCTTTGAAATGCTTAGATTGGAGGAAGCTTCAGACAATCCACCCTGCACAAGTACTCCTTTTCTTCTCATCTAAGGGTATGTCTACACTACGAAATTAGGTCGAATTTATAGATTAAGTCGGTTTTGTAGAAAGCGTTTTTATACAGTTGATTGTGTGTGTCCCCACACAAATGCTCTAAGTGCATGTAGTCGGCGGAGTGTGTCCACAGTACCAAGGCAACCGTCCACTTCCAGAGCGTTGCACTGTGGGTAGCTATCCCACAGTTCCCGCAGTCTCCGCCACCCATTTGAATTCTGGGTAGAAATCCCAGTGCCTGATGGGGCTAAAATATTGTCGCGGATGGTTCTGGGTACATATCGTCAGGCCCTCCTTCCCTCCCTCCCTCCCTGAAAGCAAGGGCAGACAATCATTTTGCACCTTTTTTCTTGAGTTACCTGTGCAAACGCCATGCCACGGCAAGCATGGAGCCCGCTCAGCTCACCGTCACCATATGTCTCGTGGGTGCTGGCAGACATGGTACTGCATTGCTACACAGCAGCAGCAACCCATTGCCTTGTGGCAGTAGATGGTGCTATAGGCCTGAAAACCATCCTCATCGTGTCCGAGGTGCTCCCGGCCGCCTCGGTAAGGTCGGTCAGGAGCACCTGGGCAGACATGGGCGCAAGAACTAAATTAGGGGTGACTCGACCAGGTCATTCTCTTTAGTCCTGCAGGCAGTCCTATTGTACCATCTTATGGTGAGCAGGCAAGAGATGAGGATGGCTAGCAGTCCTATTGCACCATCTTCTGCCGAGCAGCCAGGAGATGTGGATGGCTTTCAGTCCTTCTGCACCGTCTGCTGCCAGCCAAAGATGTAAAAGATAGATGGAGTGGATCAAAACAAGAAATAGACCAGATTTGTTTTGTATTCATTTGCTCCCCCATCCCTCCCTCCGTCCGTGAAATCAACGGCCGACAATCGTTTTGGTGAGGTCTGTCAGGGGCACCTTGAAAACTTTAATGGAGATTCAGTCCTGCCTGAAATACCAGAGGGAGGGATAGGTTAGTGGGTTGAGCATTGGCCTGCTAAACCCAGGGGTTTGAGTTAAATCCTTGAGGGGGCCATTCTGTGTGACAGTTGTTTTTGTTTTTCCTTAATGTAAAGCCACCCCCTTTGTTGATTTCAATTCCCTGTTAGCCAACCCTGTAAGCCATGTCGTCAGTCGCCCCTCCCTCCATCAGAGCAAAGGCAAACAATCATTCCGCACCTTTTTTCTGTGCAGACACCATACCACAGCAAGCATGGAGCCCTCTCAGATCACTTTGGCAATTAGGAGTACATTAAACACCACGCACATTTTCCAGCAGTATATGGAGCACCAGAACCTGGCAAAGCGAAACCGGACGAGTAGGCGACATCAGCGTGGTGACGAGAGTGATGAGGACATGGACATAGACTTCTCTCAAAGCACGGGCCCTGGCAACATAGTGCTAATGGGGCAGGTTCAAGAGGTGGAATGCTGATTCTGGGCCCAGGAAACAAGCACAGACTGGTGGGACTACATAGTGTTCATAGAATCATAGAATCATAAAATATCAGGGTTGGAAGGGACCTCAGGAGATCATCTAGTCCAACCCCCTGCTGAAAGCAGGACCGATCCCCGACTAAATCATCCCAGCCAGGGCTTTGTCAAGCCTGACCTTAAAAACTTCTAGGGAAGGAGAAGTTTCACCACATCCCTAGGTAACGCATTCCAGTGTTTCACTGCCCTCGTCGTGAAAAAGTTTTTCCTGATATCCAACCTAAATCTCCCCCATTGCAACTTGAGACCATTACTCCTTGTTCTGTCATCTGCTACCACTGAGAACAGTCTAGAGCCATCCTCTTTGGAACCCCCTTTCAGGTAGTTGAAAGCAGCTATCAAATCCCTCCTCATTCTTCTCTTCTGAAGACTAAACATCCCCAGTTCCCTCAGCCTTTCCTCATAAATCATGTGTTCCAGTCCCCTAATCATTTTTGTTGCCCTCTGCTGGACTCTTTCCAATTTTTCCACATCCTTCTTGTAGTGTGGGGCCCAAACCCGGACACAGTACTCCAGATGAGGCCTCACCAATGTCGAATCAAGGGGAACGATCACGTCTCTCCATGTGCTGGCAGTGCCCCTACTTATACAGCCCAAAATGCCATTGGCCTTCTTGGCAACAAGGGCACACTGTTGACTCATATCCAACTTCTCATTCACTGTAACCCCTAGGTCCTTTTCTGCAGAACTGCTGCCGAGCCATTCAGTCCCTAGTCTGTAGCGGTGCATTAGATTCTTCCATCCTAAGTGCAGGACTCTGCACTTGTCCTTGTTGAACCTCATCAGATTTCTTTTGGCCCAATCCTCCAATTTGTCTAGGTCCCTCTGTATCCTATCCCTCCCCTCCAGCGTATCTACCACTCCTCCCAGTTTAGTGTCATCTGCAAACTTGCTGAGGGTGCAATCCACACCATCCTCCAGATCATATATGAACATATTGAACAAAACCGGCCCCAGGACCGACCCCTGGGGCACTCCACTTGATACCGGCTGCCAACTAGACCTGGAGCCATTGATCTCTACATGTTGAGCCCGACAATCTAGCCAGCTTTCTATCCACCTTATAATCCATTCATCCAGCCCATATTTCTTTAACTTGCTGGCAAGAATACTGTGGGAGACCGTGTCAAAAGCTTTGCTAAAGTCAAGGAACAATACGTCCACTGCTTTCCCTTCATCCACAGAGCCAGTTATCTCGTCATAGAAGGCAATTAAATTAGTCAGGCATGACTTGCCCTTGGTGAATCCATGCTGACTGTTCCTGATCACTTTCCTCTCCTCTAAGTGCTTCAGAATTCATTCCTTGAGGACCTGCTCCATGATTTTTCCAGGGACTGAGGTGAGGCTGACTGGCCTGTAGTTCCCAGGATCCCCCTTCTTCCCTTTTTTTTTTAAGATGGGCACTACATTAGCCTTTTTCCAGTCATCTGGGACCTCCCCCGATCGCCATGAGTTTTGAAAGATAATAGCAAATGGCTCTGCAATCACATCCGCCAACTCCTTTAGCACTCTTGGATGCAACGCATCTGGCCCCATGGACTTGTGCTTGTCCAGCTTTTCTAAATAGTCCCGAACCACTTCTTTCTCCACAGAGGGCTGGTCACCTCCTCCCCATGCTGTGTTGCCCAGTGCAGTAGTTGGGAGCTGACCTTGTTTGTGAAGACAGAGGCAAAAAAAGCACTGAGTACATTAGCTTTTTCCACATCCTCTGTCACTAGGTTGCCTCCCTCATTCCGTAAGAGGCCCACATTTTCCTTGCCTTTCTTCTTGTTGTTAACATACTTGAAGAAACCCTTCTTGTTACTCTTAACATCTCTTGCTAGCTGCAACTCCAGGTGTGATTTGGCCTTCCTGAGTTCACTCCTGCAAGCCCGAGCAATATTTTTATACTCTTCCCTGGTCATTTGTCCAATCTTCCACTTCTTGTAAGCTTCTTTTTTGTATTTAAGAGCAGCAAGGATTTCACTGTTAAGCCAAGCTGGTCGCCTGCCATATTTACTATTCTTTCTACACATCGGGATGGTTTGTCCCTGTAACCTCAATAAGGATTCTTGAAAATACAGCCAGCTCTCCTGGACTTCTTTCCCCCTCATGTTATTCTCCCAGGGGATCTTGCCCATCAGTTCCCTGAGGGAGTCAAAGTCTGCTTTTCTGAAGTCCAGGGTCTGCATTCTGCTGCTCTCCTTTCTTCCTTGTGTTAGGATCCTGAACTCGACCATTTCATAGTCACAGCCTCCCAGGTTCCCATCCACTTTTGCTTCCCCTACTAATTCTTCCCGGTTTGTGAGCAGCAGGTCAAGAAGAGCTCTGCCCCTAGTTGGTTCCTCCAGCACTTGCACCAGGAAATTGTCCCCTACATTTTCCAAAACTTCCTGGATTGCCTGTCCACCGCTGTATCGCTCTCCCAGCAGATATCAGGGTGATTGAAGTCTCCCATGAGAACCAGGGCCTGCGATCTAGTAAGTTCTGCGAGTTGCCGGAAGAAAGCCTCGTCCACCTCATCCCCCTGGTCTGGTGGTCTGTAGTAGACTCCCACCATGACATCACCCTTGTTGTCACACTTCTAAAATTAACCCAGAGACTCTCAGGTTTTTCTGCAGTTTTATACTTGAGCTCTGAGCAGTCATACTGCTCCCTTACATACAGTGCAACTCCCCCACCTTTTCTGCCCTTCCTGTCCTTCCTAAACAGCTTATATCCATCCATGACAGTACTCCAGTCATGTGAGTTATCCCACCAAGTCTCTGTTATTCCAATCACGACATAATTCCTTGACTGTGCCAGGACCTCCAGTTCTCCCTGCTTGTTTCCCAGGCTTCGTGCATTTGTAATTAGGCACTTGAGGTAACCTGCTGATCGCCCCTCTTTCTCAGTATGAGGCAGGAGGCCTCCCCTCTCATGCGCTCCTGCTCATGCCTCCTCCCGGTTTCCCACTTCCCCACTTACCTCAGGGCTTTGGTCTCCTTCCCCCGGTGAACCTAGCTTAAATCCCTCCTCGCTAGGTTAGAATCATAGAATCATAGAATATCAGGGTTGGAAGGGATCTCAGGAGGTCATCTAGTCCAACCCACTGCTCAAAAAGCAGGACCAATCCCCAATTAAATCATCCCAGCCAGGGCTTTGTCAAGCCTGACCTTAAAAACTTCTAAGGAAGGAGATTCCACCACCTCCCTAGGCAACATATTCCAGTGTTTCACCTCCCTCCTAGTGAAAAAGTTTTTCCTAATATCCAACCTAAACCTCCCCCACTGCAACTTGAGACCATTACTCCTTATCCTGTCCTCTTCCACCACTGAGAAAAGTCTAGAACCATCCTCTCTGGAACCACCTCTCAGGTAGTTGAAAGCAGCTATCAAATCCCCCTTCATTCTTCTCTTCCGCAGACTAAACAATCCCACTTCCCTCAGCCTCTCCTCATAAGTCATGTGTTCCAGACCCCTAATCATTTTTGTTGTCCTTCGCTGGACTCTTTCCAATTTATCCACATCCTTCTTGTAGTGTGGGGCCCAAAACTGGACACAGTACTCCAGATGAGGCCTCACCAATGTCGAATAGAGGGGGACGATCACGTCCCTCGATCTGCTGGCTATGCCCCTACTTATACATCCCAAAATGCCATTGGCCTTCTTGGAAACAAGGGCACACTCCTGACTCATATCCAGCTTCTCGTCCACTATCACCCCTAGGTCCTTTTCCGCAGAACTGCTGCCTAGGCATTCGGTCCCTAGTCTGTAGCTGTGCATTGGGTTCTTCTGTCCTAAGTGCAGGACCCTGCACTTATCCTTATTGAACCTCATCAGATTTCTTTTGGCCCAATCCTCCAATTTGTCTAGGTTCCTCTGTATCCTGTCCCTGCCCTCCAGCGTATCTACCACTCCTCCCAGTTTAGTATCATCCGCAAATTTGCTGAGAGTGCAATCCACACCATCCTCCAGATCATTTATGAAGATATTGAACAAAACTGGCCCCAGGACCGACCCCTGGGGCACTCCACTTGACACCGGCTGCCAACTAGACATGGAGCCATTGATCACTACCCGTTGAGCCCGACAATCTAGCCAACTTTCTACTCACCTTATAGTGCATTCATCCAGCCCATACTTCCTTAACTTGCTGACAAGAATACTGTGGGAGACTGTGTCAAAAGCTTTGCTAAAGTGAAGATACAATACATCCACTGCTTTCCCTTCATCCACAGAACCAGTAATCTCATCATAGAAGGCGATTAGATTAGCCAGGCATGACCTTACCTTGGTGAATCCATGCTGACTGTTCCTGATCACTTTCCTCTCCAGCAAGTGCTTCAGGATTGATTCTTTGAGGACCTGCTCCATGATTTTTCCGGGGACTGAAGTGAGGCTGACTGGCCTGTAGTTCCCAGGATCCTCCTTCTTCCCTTTTTTAAAGATGGACACTACATTAGCCTTTTTCCAGTCATCCGGGACTTCCCCCATTCACCACAAGTTTTCAAAGATAATGGCCAATGGCTCTGCAATCACAGCGGCCAATTCCTTTAGCACTCTCGGGTGCAACTCGTCCAGCCCCATGGACTTGTGCACATCCAGCTTTTCTAAATAGTCCCTAACCACCTCTTTCTCCACAGAGGGCTGGCCATCTATTCCCCATGTTGTGATGCCCAGCGCAGCAGTTTGGGAGCTGACCTTGTTAGTGAAGACAGAGGCAAAAAAAGCATTGAGTATATTAGCTTTTTCCACCTCCTCTGTCACTAGGTTGCCTCCCTCATTCATTAAGGGGCCCACACTTTCCTTGGCTTTCTTCTTGTTGCCAACATACCTGAAGAAACCCTTCTTGTTACTCTTAACATCTCTCGCTAGCTGCAGCTCCAGGTACGATTTGGCCCTCCTAATTTCATTCCTACATGCCCGACCAATATTTTTATACTCTTCCCTGGTCATATGTCCAACCTTTCACTTCTTTTAAGCTTCTTTTTTATGTTTAAGATCCGCTAGGATTTCACTGTTAAGCCAAGCTGGTAGCCTGCCATATTTACTATTCTTTCGACACATCGGGATGGTTTGTCCCTGTAACCTCAACAGGGATTCCTTGAAATACAGCCAGCTCTCCTGGACTCCTTTCCCCTTCATGTTAGTCTCCCAGGGGATCCTACCCATGAATTCCCTGAGGGAGTCAAAGTCTGCTTTCCTGAAGTCCAGCGTCCGTATCCTGCTGCTTACCTTTCTTCCCTGTGTCAGGATCCTGAACTCAACCAACTCATGGTCACTGCCTCCCAGATTCCCATCCACTTTTGCTTCCCCTACTAATTCTTCCCGGTTTGTGAGCAGCAGGTCAAGAAAAGCTCCCCCCCTAGTTGGCTCCTCTAGCACTTGCACCAGGAAATTCTCCCCTACGCTTTCCAAAAACTTCCTGGATTGTCTATGCACCGCTGTATTGCTGTCTCAGCAGATATCAGGAAAATTAATGTCACCCATGAGAACCCGGGTGTGCGATCTAGTAGCTTCCGTGAGCTGCCGAAAGAAAGCCTTATCCACCTCATCCGCTTGGGCCAGTAGTCTATAGCAGACTCCCACCACTACATCACTCCTGTTGCTCACACTTCTAAACTTAATCTAGAGACACTCAGGTTTTTCTGCAGTTTCAAACCGGAGCTCTGAGCAGTCATACTGCTCCCTTATATACAGTGCTATTCCCCCACCTTTTCTGCCCTGCCTGTCCTTCCTGAACAGTTTATAACCATCCATGAGAGTACTCCAGTCATGTGAGTTATCCCACCAAGTCTCTATTATTCCAATCACGTCATAATTCCTTGACATCACCACCTCCAGTTCTCCCTGCTTGTTTCCAAGGCTCTGTGCATTCGTATATAAGCACTTGAGATAACCTGCTGATCGCCCCTCATTCTCAATATGAGGAAGGAGCCCTCCCCTCACAGACATTCCTGCCTGTGCTTCCTCCCGGTATCCCGCTTTCCCACTTACCTCAGGGCTTTGGTCTCCTTCCCCTGGTGAACCTAGTTTAAAGCCCTCCTCACTAGGTTAGCCAGCCTGCTCGCAAAGATGCTCTTCCCTCTCTTCGTTAGGTGGAGCCCGTCTCTGCCTAACACTCCTTCTTGGAACACCATCCCATGGTCAAAGAATCCAAAGCCTTCTCTCCGACACCACCTGCGTAGCCATTCCTTGACTTCCATGATTCGACGGTCTCTACCCAGGCCTTTTCTTTCCATGGGGAGGATGTTGCAGGTCTGGGACGATTCCCAGTGGCTGCGAAACTTTCACATGCGTAAGGGCACTTTCATGGAACTTTGTGACTTGCTTTCCCCTATCCTGAAGCACATGAATACCAAGATGAGAGCAGCCCTCACAGCTGAGAAGTGAGTGGCAATACTCCTGTGGAAGCTTGCAACGCCAGACAGCTACCGGTCAGTCAGGAATCAATTTTGAGTGGGCAAATCTACTGTGGGGGCGGCTGTGATGCAAATAGCCAACGCAATCAAAGATCTGCTGGTATGAAGGGTAGTGACCCTGGGAAATGTGCAGGTCATAGTGGATGGCTTTGCTGCAATGGGATTCCCATAGATGGAACCCATATCCCTATCTTGGCACTGGAGCACCAAGCTGGCGAGTACATAAACCACAAGGGGTACTTTTCAATGGTGCTGCAAGCACTGGGGGATCACAAGGGACATTTCACCAACATCAACGTGGGATGGCTGGGAAAGGTACATGATGCTTGCATCTTCAGGAACTCTGGTCTGTTTCAAAAGCTGCAGGAAGAAACTTTATTCCCAGAGCAGAAAATAACCGTTTGAGATGTCGAAATGCCTATAGTTCTCCTTGGGGACCCAGCCTACCCCTTACTGCCATGGCTCATGAAGCCATACACAGGCACCCTGGACAGTAGTCAGGAGCTGTTCAACTACAGGCTGAGCAAGTGCAGAATGGTGGTAGAATGTGCATTTGGATGTTTAAAAGCGCGCTGGCGCAGTTTACTGACTCGGTTAGAGCTCAGCAAAACCAATATTCCCACTGTTATTACTGCTTGCTGTGCGCTCCACAATATCTGTGAGAGTAAGGGGGAGACATTTATGGTGGGGTGGGAGGTTGAGGCAACGCACAGCCACACACCAGGGCGGTTAGAAGAGTACAGGAGGGCACAGTGTGAGAAGCTTTGAAAACCAGTTTCATGACTGGCCAGGCTACGGTGCGAAAGTTCTGTTTGTTTCTCCTCGATGAAACCCGCCACCCCTTGGTTCACTTTACTTCCCTGAAAGCTAACAACCCTACCACCCTCCTCTCCTCTGTTTGATCACCGCTTGCAGAGACAATAAAGTCATTGTTGTTTCACATTCATGCATTCTTTATTAATTCATCACACAAATAGGGGGATAACTGCCAAGGTAGCCCGGGAGGGGTTGTGGAGGAGAGAAGCCCCGGGAGAAGTGGTGGAGGAGGGAAGGACAAGGCCACACAGCACTTTAAAAGTTTTAAACTTTAAAACTTATTGAATGCCAGCCTTCTGTTGCTTGGGCAATTCTCTGGGATGGAGTGGCTGGGTGGCCTGAGGCCCCCCACCGTGTTCTTGGGCGCCTGGGTGAGGAGGCTATGGAATTCGTGGAGGAGGGCGGTTGGTTACACAGGGGCTGTAGCAGCACTCTGTGCTCCAGCTGCCTTTCCTGCAGCTCAACCATATGCTGGAGCATATTAGTTTGATCCTCCAGCAGCCTCAGCATTGAATCCTGCCTCCTCTCATCATGCTGCTACCGCCTTTCAGCTTCAGCCCTCTCTTCAGCCCGCCACTTACTCTTTTCAGCCCGCCACCTCTCCTCCTGGTCATTTTGTGCTTTCCTGCATTCTGACATTTTCTGCCTCCACGCATTCGTCTGTGCTCTGTCAGTGTGGGAGGACAGCATGAGCTCAGAGAACATTTCATCGTGAGTGCATTTTTTTCACATTCTGATCTTCACTAGCCTCTGGGAAGGAGAAGATCCTGTGATCCTTGAAACACATGCAGCTGGTGGAGAAAAAAAAAGGGACAATGGTATTTAAAAAGACACATTTTATAGAACAATGGGTACACTCTTTCACGGTAAACCTTGCTGTAAGCATTACATACGTAGCACATGTGCTTTCATTCCAAGGTCGCATTTTGCTTCCTCCCTCCCCGTGGCTAACAGCGGGGAACATTTCTGTTCAGCCACAGGCAAACAGCCTAGCAGGAACGAGCACCTCTGAATATCCCCTTAAGAAAAGCACCCTATTTCCACCAGGTGACCACCAGTGATATCACTCTCCTGAGGATAACACAGAGAGATAAAGAACGGATGTTGTTTGAACGCCAGCAAACATACACTGCAATGCTTTGTTCTACAATGATTCCCGAGTACATGCTCCTGGCCTGGAGTGGTAAAGTGTCCTACCATTGTGGACGGAATAAGGCTGCCCTCCCCAGAAACCTTTTGCAAAGGCTTTGGGAGTACATCCAGGAGAGCCGCGAATGCCAGGGCAAATTAATTATTAAACATGCTTGCTTTTAAACCATGTATACTATTTTAAAAGGCACACGCACCAGAGGTTCCTTCTCCACCTGGCGGGTCCGGGAGGCAGTCTTGGGTGGGTTTATGGGTACTGGCTCCAGGTCCAGGGTGAGAAACAGTTTCTGGCTGTCGGGAACACCGGTTTCTCTGCTTGCTTGCTGTGAGCTATCTACAACTTCATCATCTTCCTCGTCCCCAAAACCTGCTTCCGTGTTGCCTCCATCTCCATTGAAGGAGTCAAACAACACGGCTGAACCCCCTAAAATGGCATGCCGCTCATCATAGAAGCGGCATGTTTGGGCCTCTGACCCGGAGTGGCCGTTTTCCTCTCTGGTTTTCTGATAGATTTGCCTCAGCTCCTTAAGTTTCATGCGGCACTGCTTTGGGTCCCTGTTACGGCCTCTGTTCTTCATGCCCTGGGAGATTTTGACAAATGTTTTGGCATTTCAAAAACTGGAACGGAGTTGTGATAGCACGGATTCCTCTCCCTATACAGCGATCAGATCCCGTACCTCCCATTCGGTCCATGTTGGAGCTCTTTTGCAATTCTCGGACTCCATCATGGTCACCTCTGCTGATGAGCTCTGCACTCACCTGCAACTTGCCATGCTAGCCAAACAGGAAATTGAAATTCAAAAGTTCGCGGGCCTTTTCCTGTCTACCTGTCCAGTGCATCTGAGTTGAGAGTGCTGTCCAGAGCGGTCACAATGGAGCACTCTGGTAGAGCTCCCGGAGGCCAATACCATCTAATTGCGTTCACAGTACCCCAAATTCGACCCGGCAAGGTCGATTTCAGCACTAATCCTCTTGTCGTGGGTGGAGTAAGGAAATCTATTTTAAGAGCCCTTTAAGTAAAAAAAAGGGGCTTTGTCGTGTGGACGGGTGCAGGGTTAAATCGATTTAAAGCTGCTAAATTTGACCTCAACTCCGAGTGAATACCAGGGCTAAGTGTGAACTATGATCAACCACTGAGAGTTTTGCAATGCACCTTAACTCCCTTTATTTGTAGTTGTTGTCTCAGTGGTGGGTATTAACTCTGGAGCAGAATTAAATTCTTTTGTATCAAAATTTGTGCCAGCTTAATTGTACATTGAGATTTTTATTCCTACATTGCACATGAACAAGCTTGAAATGACACACTTGTAATTCCTTTGGACCTTTATTATCTTCATGTATAAACAAGGCAATGTTGAAGAGATACACTACTCTGTACCTCTTTTCACAAACCTGGAAGAATTAATTACCATTGCATTACTGTGACCCATGAGAGAGATGTGATTTGAAGGAGAGAAAAAGTAGCTCACACAGTGCACTTGGTGACTTCATTGCCCTGGTTGCTATGACTTAAAACAAGGTTTTTAAGCTTCAATTCCGCACTCTTGGAACATGGACAGACTTGTAATTCCTGTGGAGAAGTATTATCTTCAGGTATAAAGAAGCCACAGTTACAGCGAATCACAGCATGAGCCAGTTTTTTATCCATCGGTGATCTTCCTGAAAACACCCTCCTGGCCACTATGGATGTAGAAGCCCTCGACACCAACATTCCACACAAAGATGGACTATGAGCCGTCAGGAACAATATCCCCGATAGTGTCACAGTAAACCTGGTGGCTAAACTTTGTGGCTTTGTCCTCACCCATAACTATTTCACATTTGGGGACAATGTATACCTTCAAATCAGCGGCACTGCCATGGGTACCCGCATGGTCCCACAGTATGCCAACATTTTTATGGCTGACTTAGAACAACGCTTCCTCAGCTCTCGTCCCCTTACGCCCCTACTCTACTTGCGCTACATTGATGACATCTTCATCATCTGGACCCATGGAAAAGAAGCCCTTGAGGAATTCCACCAGGATTTCAACAATTTCTGTCCCACTATCAACCTCAGCCTGGACCAGTCCACACAAGAGATCCACTTCCTGGACACTATGGTGCTAATAAGCGATGGTCACATAAACACCACTCTATACCGGAAACCTACTGACCGCTATTCCTACCTACATGCCTCTAGCTTTCACCTTGACCACACCACATGATCCATTGTCTACAGCCAAGCTCTACGATACAACAGCATTTGCTCCAAACCCTCAGACAGAGACAAACGCCTAGAAGATCTCTATCAAGCATTCTTACAACTACAATACCCACCTGCTGAAGTGAAGAAACAGATTGACAGAGCCAGAAGAGTACCCAGAAGTCACCTACTACAGGACAGGCCCAACAAAGAAAATAACAGAATGCCACTAGCCATCACCTTCAGCCCCCAACTAAAACCTCTCAAATGCATCATCAAGGCTCTCCAACCTATCCTGAAGGATGACTCATCACTCTCACAGATCTTGGGAGACAGGCCAGTCCTTGCTTACAGACAGCCCCCCAACCTGAAGGAAATACTCACCAGCAACCACACACCAGACAACAGAACCACTAACCCAGGAACCTATCCTTACAACAAAGTCCGTTGCCAACTGTATCCACATATCTATTCAGGGGACACCATCATAGGGCCTAATCACATCAGCCACACTATCAGAGGCTCGTTCACCTGCACATCCACCAATGTGATATATGCCATCATGTGCCAGCAATGCCCCTCTGCCATGTACATTGGTCAAACTGGACAGTCTCTACGTAAAAGAATAAATGGACACAAATCAGACATCAAGAATTATAAGATTCAAAAACCAGTCGGAGAACACTTCAATCTCTCTGGTCACTCAATTAGAGACCTAAAACTGACAATTCTTCACCAAAAAAACCTTCAAAAACAGACTCCAACGAGAGACAGCTGAATTGGAATTAATTTGCAAACTGGATACAATTAATTGGCTTGAATAGAGACTGGGAGTGGATGGGTCATTACACAAAGTAAAACTATTTCCCCCACCCCCACCCCCACTGTTCCTCAGACATTCTTGTCAACTGCTGGAAATGGCCCACCTTGATTATCACTACAAAATGTTTTCTGATAGCGGCCCAGTCCAGTGGCTATCAGCTGCAACGAGCCATGTGTTAGGCAGTGCCCTGACTCCGAAGTGGTGATCAGACCCTCACCGGTTCTTGTGACCCTCCCAGGACCAATTCTCTGCAATTTTTCTTAGCAGAGCCAAGTGGGACCATAGGAGCCCCTGTGGTCAGAACCGGTTTCGGGGGCTCATTTGCTTTTGGAGGGATTTTGTCATTGGAAAATGAAGGTGCTCTCTTGGGGTAAATCAGCTCGGTTGCATCACCTTCAAAGAGGTTGAGGACCTTGAAATCAAAGCCAGACACTTCTGCCCTCTTCCCTGGATATGGAACCCACCCTTCAGGATATCATTTACACTTTGAACAACATTCTGGATCATGTAGGAATGTTTTCTGCAACATGCCCCATGATTCTATGATTGTATCTTCTGCTCACTGTTTGGCATTCATTATACTTGTCCATATTGTAACTCAAACTCCATTTTAACTTGTCCCAAACTCCACTGGGGAGATCCCAATGCTGCAGGTCAGCCTGATTGACAGGGTGGGGCAGGCCAATGAAGGAGTCAGAAACCCGGGGTCCCGTCCTCTGTGTGAGCGGGAGCTCCCTGAGCGGGAGGCCAAGCTAAGGAGAGAGCAGCAGCCAGAGCCAGGGTGGAACAAGTAATTAAAAATGGGGGCAGACAGACTTGGTTGTCAGACTCTACAACTGCACTAAAAAAGTAAGAGAACTGTGTGAGAAATACACCACTTTGGCGCTGGGGAGAGGATACAGCCCTTCATGAAACCATGGAAATGTAGTCTTGCTACTCTGTTTTCTATCCCTTTTTCTTTTTCTTTTCTTTATTTTCTTTTTTTTTTTTTTTTTTTTGACAATTTTTCACTCCACTTTGCTTCAAATTCAAATATCTACTACCACATACTGTTGGTCTTCTGGTTTAATTGCTCTTCCATTCTGTGACCGACTGGACCGCGCCGCTTCCGCCCCTTGTCCAGGACGCCACCCCATGTACTGGGGTTTCACTGAGTCTCTCCTGCTCCGCCAGCCTGGGGTCCCTTGCCCTGTTTTGTTGACTAGGCTCTGCGGCCTCTTGCAGCACACACACACAAGGAGGGCCACACCCAGCTGCGGACACAGACCGAAGTCAGCTCTGTGTGAGAGGACTCCCCCAGCACTCTCATACACACGCCTTTTGGGAGATAAACCCCAAATCATATTGTCTTGAACTGTACAGAAAGTTCTGCACAGCGAAAGCTCAGAAAAATTCATCCTCTCCCTCAATGTAGAGAGAATTGTGCATAGCTTCTTACCCTCTCCCTCCCACCCCCAAATAGGAATTGTTCAAATTGGGCTCTGTTATAAACAAGAAATACGTTTATTAACGACAAAAGGTAAATTTTAAATGCTTATAAGGGATAGAAAACAGATTAAAGCAGATTACCTCAGTAAAGAAACAAAAACCTTTTCAATGATAGCTTACATAAATTATATCTGAGTTACGCCATATTCATATCATAACCATATTTCTATGAAGACTATGGGGTGTAACGTCACACCTCTCCCCTTCGACTACTGCCAGAGGTTTGGTCACTGACCAATGCGGAGGCGGGGTGCCTAAAATCCATTTTTGGCTTTGCTTATACTACCTCCAGTGTTGTCCATAGGTGCTTTTGCAGAGTTCTGGGTTTCTGTTCCCAGGATGTCTGAAAAGATTTTGGTGTATTTTCGCCATTGAAAACATCCTGTTAAAACATTGTTAACATCATGCAGATATCAATATCCTTTAAAGTGTAGGTATTTAGCCACCAATGCCATGAGGCGATGTGCCTCAGTTTCCCCTTCCACACACCAGTCTAGATTGGTTATGCTTTCTCTGCTATGCCAAGCTCTAAGCCTGTTTACAGGTACTAGCTGAGAAGCAGTGTTCTTATAGGACTTCCTTGTTACCACTCCTAATCTGTACCAAAGAGTCTTCCAAAAATCATGCATGTCACATATTTTTAAAGTATTTACCACCAGGATCAAATTCTTTACCTTAACCCACAGTGTGTGTAGCAAGAGACATAACATTATCAGCAAATTCGTAACGCGGAGGCGCTTCCAAGTATGATTATCATACCACGCCTTCTGTTGAAACAGATCCGTTTGTTCAGCATTTATTGTATTCCTCATCCCCTCAGTAAAGGTACATCATTGGGGGTTTGGCAAGGAAAGGGCATATGGGGACCTTGTATGTCACTGGCCCACCTCCTGGCATGTTGCATTTCCTCGAATCCACCCCCACACCTGGGATTCCTTTGAGTTGCCCGCCCCCATCACTCAGTGTTTCATGCTTAGCTGTGGGGAGGAAATGGCTGTCTCCTCCCCTTCGTCAGAGGGTTCATTAGCATATTCACTGACAGGGGAAGGCTTGGAAGAACCCCTAACCCCCACCTTAAAGGGACAGAGTTAGTTTTCACAAGTACAACAGGAAAAACATTTTGCAATAATGGGACCTGGCTTGGGGGACCCTCGGTCACCTCTCTCCATTCCCCAGAGGCCAGTTGTCTGGCTGCTCCCACAGGGAGGTCAATTACACGGTTCCCCCTAAAAACCTGAGCCACAGGTGGGGTCCCTGGGATTACAGATGCAGATCCAGCAAATTTCTCCTGGGCAAGCCTTCCTCTGTAATTAGTGAGGAGACATTCCTGTAGACACTCCCCCCCCGGCCCCACATCCCATCTTTACTTCTTCCTCTGCCCCCCCCCCCCCGGCCACCCTCCTGGGCACACACCCCTGTGCTCCCTTGAGAGGAATCTGCCCCCTGTTCAGCTCTGGGCTCACAGCTAACAGCCAGAACAGACCCTTTACTGGGAAGCATTGCACCCTGCTCCCTCTCTGAACTGGGTTTGCCTTCAGTTTACAGAGCCCATGCAATCCACATCCACTGCAGCGGTCCCCGAGACTCACCACTTTTCTCTGGGCTTCCCTGTGGGACAGGGGCTCTCAAACTTTTTTACTGGTGACCCCTTTCAAATAGCAAGCCTCTGAGTGCGACCCCCACCCCCTTATAAATTAAAAACACTTTTTATATATTAACACTATTATAAATGCTGGAAGCAAAGTGGGGTTTGGGGTGGAGACTGGCAGCTCACGACCCCACCATGTAATAACCTAGCGACTCCCTGGGGGGTCTGGACCCCCAGTTTGAGAACCCCTGCTCTAGGACAACTTTTTCTGCATTTTAGAGTGAGTTCTGCTCCTTGCTTAACTGCAACATCCTGGCAGCCAGCAACCTGGACAAACTTCCTTCTGTCTGGCAAAACATTCCCATCCCCTGAGGGAACAGCCATGGGACAGGAGCTGGTTCTACCCTCCACACCCCAATAGCAAATTGCCCTGCACGGCTGGAGAGGAATTAAAGAGACACTCTCCCATTTCCTCAGCAGTTTCTGTAGCTTTGGTCCTTCCCACTTGGGCTTCAGCACAAGATTCCTCCTCGCTGCTGACAGACCCCGGGACATACGTACCCACACACAAAAAAGTCGTTCCCAGAAGAATTCAGCATATTTATTCACTTCTTTCATATTCTAATTATTAAATATGTGTCTATGCGCGGACCCTCCACCTCCCATGTGTTTGGGACCCAGGAGCTGTAGACACGGACCGGGAGCTGCTCTGAGGCCCCTCAGCCCTGGCAGACAGAAGAACCCAGGCTCCCCACCTTGGATCCAGCTTCGCTTTGGCCAGGGAGACAGTACCTCGGGGACAGAAGAGGGATTGGAATGGGCCCCCGGAAGGAGCAGGGCCACACCCACACTCTTAGGAAGAATCCGTCGCCCCGGTCTACCATTAACATTGCGTTAACTAACTGATCTGGTGCCCACTTTCCTTTCCTTACCAAAACCTGGGTCACTGTCTGCAAAGACTCACACAGACTCTTACCACGAACAATGTGATTGGTCTTCTTGAAATCAAAGGAAAAACTTACATTCTTCAAGTGAAAATCTGTCTAAGTCTTTGCAGGAAAAGACACTTTGCTAAAACAGGTAATGCAAGTAGGAACTCCACCCTGGTACTCAGGGCCTGCAGAATGCTATCAACCACTCCCAGGGCTGGATTCTCCTGTCACCTCAGGGCTTTGAAAATTGCAACTGGAGAAGTGCCCAGTGCTGCCGTCTCCAAAGGGAGGAATTTCATCCAACATGATTTTTTAGGAAGGAGGGAAAAACAAGGAGAACCAGAAGACTGATACTACGATGCAGCAGAGATTTTAATGCAAAAGAAATTGGCAGTACACAGTTACAGGGAGAAATACTACAGAGCAGAATGAATGTATTTCCAGTATTTCAAGAAGGGCTGCGTCCGATCACCTGCCTCAGTGGGATGTACTTCAGACAAGATGTTCTGTTAGCTTTCTTTCAGCTGCAGAGGTTGACAAACAAGTCCCCACTGTAACAATTTTAAGTGCCTTGTTTTACGCTATTGGGTGAAAAATGAGCCAAAGCAAAATAGAAGCAGAGGACTACGCACCTTCTCCATTATACATGGGCCGTAGCAAAGGTCAAAGTGAGGCATTAAAGGTACATATGGATAAGAAGGATAGAACATGTGGACTTAAAGTGATAATAACCATAAATGATGCCTATCTTAAGGCCCTATTTCCTTCACACTTCAGGGTCAGTGTAAACAGCCTGTGTGTAATTCAGAATGAGTCCTCACGTGAATAAAAGAATCAGCACATGGCTGGGAAAGCCTTGGCAGAAAGAGTCCTAAAGCGCAACATTAGAAATGCAGCATGGCTATCAGACCAACGTGCTGAGCACACACAGCTCCCACTGACTTCAAGTGGAGCCATGTTTGCTCAGTACTTTGGAAAGCCATGCCCAAAAGATCAGGAGTGAATCTGTATCTTGCTGTTCATTTCCTGGTTCTTCCTTCTTCTGTGGAGGTTCCTGCTGGGTTTAACATGGCCCACAGTATCCACCAAGATACCTACGGCCATATCCCCCATAACCCCATAATCCCCCATAACCATAAAGGCCCGGGTAACCGCAGTATCCCCCATGGCCCAATAATCCCCCGTAACCGTAAAGGCCTGGGTAACCGCAGTATCCCCCATGGCCCAATAATCCCCCGTAACCGTAAAGGCCCCCGTAGGCACCATATCTCCCTAAACCATACAACCCTCCATAACGGCCTCCGTAGCCATACAATCCCCCCAAACCGAATGAGCCTCCCAAACCAGCTCCGACAACAGGTGCGCCTACGGCTGCCACTTCGCTCTGCTGAGGGAAATTGCTCAGAATTGGTCCTGGGA
The DNA here is from genome assembly GCF_965152235.1 of Eretmochelys imbricata. NCBI lineage: Eukaryota > Metazoa > Chordata > Testudines > Cheloniidae > Eretmochelys > Eretmochelys imbricata. The sequence goes on from NC_135572.1 coordinate 358,037,114, forward strand.
GGGTCACGACAACTGGGGAGGGTCTGATCACCACTTCGGAGTCAGGGCACTGCCTAACGCAGGGCTCATTGCAGCTGCCAGTGACTGGACTGGGTCGGGCCACCCCGCACTCTGGATAGCAGAGGCTGGAGAAAGTCATCTTTCTGGGATGGAGATAAACCTGAAACACACAACCGAGGTTAGAATAAAGAGAAGGTACAAGTGCCGGTGGAAGAAAGGCTTCAAAGCTCGGTTAGAGTTGTCGTGAGGTCAGTATGGGTCCTGAGAGAGAGAGGAGAAGTGGATTTAATCTCTTTATATGTGGTCATGTATTTGTTCCTATTTTCTCTTTCTACGCCTCTTGACCAATCGCACTAAACTTCCCTCCCAACTGGCCCCTTTGAGACCCTCTCAATGATTTTCTCTGTAAAACACTGGCTAGAATAAATGCAACTATTTCTATACTGGACACCTGTGATTTTGGGTCCATTTTAGACATTTATCAAAGATAACATGGCTGGGATCATGGTAATCACTTCTTTTCATTTGAGGATTTAACCTCTGCGTGCAAACCAGTTGAGCTCGGTATTACAGTGTGACTGTTTCGTTTTCCAAACCCTGGGAGTCACCAAAACTTGCTGATGAATAAACAGAAACTTTGCTTTTCTCCGAACAAATCACTAACAACAAACTCCTGAACTGGAGTAAAGTCAGCTCAGGTCCACTGACTTTCATGGAGCCCCATGCTATTACACCATCTGAGGAGAAGCACCTTCAATGGGTATTTCTGCTCAGGAGAACATAGGAATTGCTAGAATGGGTCACACCACTTGTCAGCTTCATCGATTCTCGTGTCTCTAATAGTGAGGAATAACAGCTGCTTCAGAGGAAAGTAGCAAACCACTGAATTGGCCCTTTCTGGACTAATCTGAGAAAATTTCTTCCTAATCCACCTAAGTGAAAAATGGCTAACTGACTTTCATAAGTTACTGAAAAGATTTAAATGCCCTAATTCTTGTCCAGTTAATAGGAAATATGTTTCCCAATTGCATATCTTGCTCTTAAAGTCTCTCCTTTAGCTTCAGATCCTGAATCCACCAGGACTTGCAACTAAATAATTGCACAAGAGGGAAGAACACCCTGATCCTTGACAAAAATCACAGTGAGTACATGCAAGATTCGACCTAAAATAAAAGGAGGCTCTAGACCGATATCTCCAGGGTTAGAAAGAGATTGAGTTGAATTGGACTTACCCAGTTCACTGAGGAGATGAAATCCAAAGAAGTGTTTAGAAGAGGTCTGAGTCGTGAACACTTTTATACAGTTCCGAGGACTGCCTGGAGTATCTGCGATGCTGTTTGTGAGGAGGTCCTAATTAGTTACTAAACAAACTTGATTGCCTTCGTAAGTCCTTCTTTGGATGCAGCTGTTTTCCTCAGCGTTGGTGATTAGTGGACTAATCTCAGCCTCAGAGGGCGTGACATGCACATTGCACTCTTCAGTTGTCTTTCATCTTAAAATTGTTTCGGCCAACTACATTTCTCGTGTCATTCCAATGACTTTATTGGTGCTGCAATGAGAATGAATGTCAAGGTGATTCTGAGCAGCATCAGTAGCACAAATAGGTGTCAAGAAAGGAATCCAGTTTGGTCCTTTCAATTCATTCTGGTCGTGATTGGGGGCATGGGGCAGTTCATTCTAAACGTTCTAGGAAGCAGGGATCCATTTTTCTCCATTCTGACCACCTCCATTCCCAGCAGGTCAGATCCAATCCCCTTTGAATCATTCCATTGCCTCCAGTATGTTTCCTGTCAGGACTTGAAGTCTGAACTTCACTCTTTGGCAGGGGGATAGTACGAAGCCGATGAACAATGTTAGTCCCATTTAAACTTTCAAACTCGGTCTTAGCAGGGACATCAGTGGCACATGGGCCTTTGTGATGGTCTTCTGCCCAGGGTGAATCTTACTCTATGGTGAGTAAAAGATTGGACCTCCACTTGGGTCACCAATGCTGTCTCAAAGGGCTGCCTAGGGCAGATTTGCTCATGGGCCAAGGGGAGGGATGGCTCAGAGTGAAAGGAAGCAGTGCTCTTTTACAGAAAGGTTTTGAATTAAGTCTTGGAACCTGTACTCTACCACAAACCATCTCTCCATCCATGAGCAGCCAAGGAATTGAAGTCTAGTTCGACAATGCAGTTGAGTGAGCCCAGCGGGAAGCCCAGGAGAGATTAAAATGATGCATTCTTGGTGAAGGAAGAGATGGCTGTGGGATGAGATTTGACATAATGTCTGACGAGACAAAGGGCATGTTGCAGAAAACATTCCTGCCTGGACCAGCCTGTTGTTCAAAGTGTAAAAGATATCCCCAAGACTGGGTTCGATATCCAGGGAAGAGGGCAGAAGCGTCTTGCTTTGGTTGGTAATTTACCCCAAGAGAGCACCTTAATTTTCCAATAAAAAAATCCCTCCAAAAGTAATAGAGCCCCCGAAACCGGTGTTGATGCCAGGGGCTCCTATGGTCCCACTTGGCTCTGCTGAGGGAAATTGTGGAGAATTGGTCCTGGGAGGGTCACGACTCCCGGTGAGGGTCTGATCACCACTTCGGAGTCAGGGCACTGCCTAACACACGTGTTGTTGAAGCCAGTGGACTGGGCCGTTCTACCCCGTATGATTTTTTAAAAATGCCAAAATCAAAACTACATTTGAAAGAAAATGAAATAGCCCCAAATTGTGTGGCCTTAAATCATGACCTGATTTTGGGAATGACATGAGAGACCTTGGCGTCCATTTTGTTTCAAGTGACTGTTTGACTCAGTGCAAAGAGGTGTCTTATCCCAACAACAATTTATTAATATTCTAAGAATACAAGTTTGTGAGGCGCTTTGAACTCTGGAGTCCTGAGTATGTTTAAGAACTTCCAGTCTTAACACCTTGATTCTCTGTGTTTGATAGGCCTAGAAACAGAGGCACGTTGAGGTGAAGATCACAGGGGGAAAGTTACAGAAATACAGCCCAATACTTCCGACTCCTCTTACTACAGGCTGAGGTCTAGGTTGATCCGTGTTACACTCTGTTACAAGATAAATGTTAGTATCATGTCTGGTTACAAAGTGTTTGCATCCAGTAGGGATCAGAAGATACAGGTTAGTGTTTGGCATGAGTCGTCCCAACCACTGGGATTTTTTTCTGACTCTGCCAATCGCTCCCTGACTGACCTTCACCTGAATGTGCCTCCCTTTACCTCCATGGCGAATAGGTATAATTGTAACTTTCAGGGTGGATTGTCTGAGTCTTCCTGTGATCTCAGGATTTCAAAGCACTTCACAAACACTCATTAGATTGTATACAGCCAAAGAGATGCATTACTAAAGTCATAATAATTTTTTACTGGGATGAGATGTTCCAACACTGAAGATTAGATTCACTTTAAAAATGTATGTCAAGGTGTCAGATGAAAAGGAGTACTTGTGGCACCTTAGAGACTAACCAATTTATCTGAGCATAAGCATCGTGATGAAGTGAGCTGTAGCTCACGAAAGCTTATGCTCAAATAAATTGGTTAGTTTCTAAGGTGCCACAAGTACTCCTTTTCTTTTTGCAAATACAGATTAACATGGCTGTTACTCTGAAAGGTGTCAGATGTCACTCCAGTGGTCAGTTTGTGATTCCTAACCTTTGAAATGGGGGCTTTTTGACTTTTGTTCAATGTATCTTTGCATTTCCCTTTTATATATATTTTAAAGTTTCAGGTAGATACTGAACCTGTGTAAAAGGGAACAGTTCCATCAACTTCCAATTGAAGGAATGCACTTTATCTAGCCCGGGATAGAGAAACCTTGTACGGGGTGTATCGCTGTGTGCATTCTTGGCACCTCTACCCCCTGCTGCTCAGATCCAACTTATAGGGAAACCAAGAGAACTGGGTCTTGTGAGAGACTTCAGCTAATAAGGAAAAGGAAGAAGTACAAGATTGACAGAGTTAAGCAGAACTTCTGCAAAGGTCACACTGCTGTGGGATGAGATGGGATTAATTACAATTCTGACCTACCTAGGGCATTCTGCAAGACCCGTCTCCCACACAAAGCTTTTCAGATGGAATTAGGATGATTTTTAAAGTGGAAAATACGCTCCCACCAGGATTTCTTCTAACCCGAGCAACATTAAGCGCCTTTCCTCAGTTGTAAGGCACAGAACGTCATTGAAGTCTATGGAGCTGTACTGATGTCCAGTAGCTTAGTTTCTGCCTCTTGAACTTTGCAAAGGAATGTCTACTAAAGAGAGGGAAATGCAAAGCTTTATTGAAAGAAAATGAAAGAGCCCAAATTCAGAAGCTCGGAATCATCCACTGACTATTGGCATGCCATCAGAAACCTTAACAGGGATTTGTAAAGTTCATTTAATTCAGTGGAATTTTTGCAGCTATGTCAGCCTCAAAAGCATGAGCGGGGATTGTGGGGGTGCAAAGCAGCAACCCCTCCTGGCAGCTCCCACCTGTTGCTGCTGAGTAGCTGTTACCAAAGTTAGCGAGATGTGCGGCATTGGTGTTTGCAGTGGCATCGGCAGCAGTGGTTGGCGTCTTGTACCTTTCAACCTCCTTGGGGTTGCAGGCAGCGGCTCTGGAGACATGTGGGGCCGGTGTGCGCGGCACATGAAGCAGCTCTTGTAGGTGGAGGTGGCTGTGGGATATGGTCACATCCGTCTGGATGGGACATGGGGAGCCTGGGACTCTGCGGGCAGCCAGCGAGTTCCCAACCCACCGTCCCCAGGGCAGGCTCTCGGTGAAGGGTTCTGGGAGGCAGGGTTTGTGAAAGGCCACCAAAAAAATTGTTGTGTGAACCCTTGAATCCTAATCCATAACTTGGGGTCCTCAAATCCCACAAAAAACTTCGACTATTAAAATAATACAGCCCTGTGCACACACACAACTCTAATGAGTCTGCAGTGCTTTGAAGTCCTTTGATTTGAGGAAGCCTCTGATCATCAATCATAATATCACTATGAGAGCTGGTTGATGTGGAGGTGAACAAGCACACTGAGGTGAAGGTTACCCAGAGAGCGAGTGGCAGAGTCAGCAATAAAACCAGTCACAGTGATTACTCACCCCCTGCTCACCTCTGCTCCTGAATTGCTTTGGACAGTTTCCATTCAGGGCTTCTGAATAGCCCACGGCAGCATCAGTGAAGTCAGTAGAATGATCCCAGCAATGTAGCTGGCCCATAAAGTTTTCAGAAGAAAGGGAGCTGCAGGGTATAATGTGCCCCTCACCCCATGTGGAGTTAGGAAGAAAATAATCCTCAAAAACACAGAGGGAAAAAATTACATCAGTTGAAGGAGTTATGTTAAGTTTTCTTTTTAACTAATTAGGCCTTCAGGAACAAAGGGCCTCTCAAGTCCTCTGGCGGCATAAAAAACTGTCTAAAAATACTCATGAGTCAGGGGTCTTCTAACCACTTTACCTTATTCTCCTCTGAGAACTAGAGAATCCTATTCAAGTTGCTCTCTCCATAACTGTTCAGATGAGTTGCCAGTGATCCTTTTAATTTAGGACTGAATCTTGCACAGATACTCTGTGATTCCAAACAGTGGGAAGAGTTTGGGGGTTTTTCAATTCTTTTCTATTATCGAGTTGCAGGTGTTGATTTCTTCATGGTTTAGAATTCAAGGTCTGGATTTTCAGAGCAAGACATGCATTTTAGACACTAGATCCTGTTGATTTTAGTTAGCATTTGGACATTCAAATTCCTTAGGTAGCTCTGAATAATCTCACCTCCAATTTTATTTTAGGGTTGTGATAAATGAATGGCAGGGGAGGAGCTCCCTTTTATGGACACCCAGCCAGCCAGTTAGCTATAAAATCCCCCTTAGTAGCTGTTCTCTATTTGCTTTACCTGTAAATGGTTAGAAAGTCTATCGGTAGAAGGAAGGGAGTGGGCACCTGACCAAAAGAGCCAATGGGAAGGCTAGAACTTTTTAAAATTTGGAAAAAAACTTCCCCTTTGTTTGTCTGTGTTGTTCTCCCGGAGAGCAGAGCCAGGGCTGGAACTATGCTGTAAGAGCTTGGTAAGGTATGAAAAATCATCAGATCATACCTAGAAACTACTTATTTGGAACCCCAGGTATGGAAGTAGATCAGGAAATGTCTCGGGAGACGCGAAGAGGTTTATCTCTTTTATTTCTTTCTGTCTTGTGGACTCCTCTGTGGTAACCCCAGGTGCTTTTGTTTTGCTTGTAACCGTTAAGTGGGACCTCAAGAAAGCTATTCTTGCTTCTTAATTTTAGTATTTGCCCTTTTTAAATCTAGCAGTAGCCTGAGGTTTTAGAGTTTTTTTTTTTTAAATAAAGTTCACCTCTTTTAAGACCAGTATTGCAGTTTTGTGTCTTCAAAAGGTTTGTGCACATGTTGCTTAATTAGCTGGTGGCAACAGCTGATTTCCTTTGTTTTCTGTAAACTGCAACCTTGGAATTTGAATACAAGCCTGGAGTGGCCAGTATTATTTTTTAGAATGCTTGAGGGCCCCCATCTTCTGCACTCGAAGTGCCAGAGTGGGGAATCAGTCTTGACAAGGGTTTATGAAGAAACTCCCCAAGTTTCCTCCAAAAAGGAGTAATTCATTGTTCTTCTGCTCTCTCCTAAAGCAGCTGGTGAGTGACACTCACTGAGACAGGATACTGCCTTAGATGGGCCACTCGTCTCTTCCAGCCTGGCAGTTGCTATCTTCTCATGTGCGGGAGTAATTCTAGGTGCAGATCCCCGTCTGGTCTGACTTAGTGTAGCTGAAGTGAGGCCCGTGGAACAGAGCAGATTTACACCTGGGGAGGAGGTGGGGGTTTATGTTTTGTTTTGATAAAAAAATCCATTTTTGTTTATTCATCCGCAAGTGTTGGTGACTCGCTGAAATTTCCAAGCCAAAGCACCACCTTGTGATGCTGGACTGAATTTGTTTGTCAGCAGATGTCAGGGGACTGTTGGCCCCTTACTAAAACTTAGTGGGTTTTTTTCATGGCCCTCTCTCAGGACCAAAAGAAAGGGGAAGGGCCAATGAGAAATCAGGATCCTGAGACTGAGAGTCTCAAAGGCAAGTGGGGAAAGGCCAATGCTGCAGGTCAGCCTGATTGACAAGGCGGGCAGGCCAATGAAGGAGTCAGGATCCCGGGGTCCCGTCCTCCGTCTGAGCAGGAGCTGCCTGAGCGGGAGGCCGAGCTAAGGGGAGAGCAGCAGCCAGAGCTGAGCTGAGCAGAGCCTCAGCAGCCTGACGGGCCAGAGCAGCAGCCCAGAGAGCAGAGCTGAGCTGGAGGCAGAGCCGCACCCAGGCTGAGGCAGAGTGGAGCCAGGGCCGGGGCTGGAGCCGTCTGGAGCCGGGTGCGGTGAGCAGCTGGGGACAGTGCCGGGGCGGGGGCCCTGCGCAGAGGCCCCAGCGCAGGGAGACGCCCCCAGCCAAGGCGGGGATCAGAACCCCGATGGGGCCTGACGCTGGGAAGAAGGGTCCTCCCACCTAGAGCCCAAGGGCGTGTGGGAACCGGCAGAGGAAGGGTCCGACCCGCAGCATCCCTGCAGCACAGCCAGGGCCCGGGCAGGAGGCCTGGCGCATGGTGAGGAACAGACTGTAAACTGCCCTTACGCTCCAGAGACGGCTGTTTGTGGTGTCCCTCAGCCCACAGGGTGGGGTGACTTGTTCCTTTAACCTTCCCCATTTTCCCTTATTGATTTATTAGTTGCTGTTTAATAAATTGGTTTTGCTTTGCACTGTATGTAATGATCAGTGGGTGTCCGGGAAGCATCTCGTGTGAAGAGAGCACCCCGGTGTGGGGACACCCTACCCCTGTCCTAAGTGACCACGAGCAGACTGCAGGTCGAGCCCCTCAGGAATCCTGGGCCCAGTGTTATCGAGGTTACAAGGTCCCTGTCACAAGGGAGAGTGGAAAGGGAGACCTTGGGCTCAGGCATCCTGTGGATAAGGGATGTGGGAGCGAGGACTCAGGTTTTTTCTCTAGCCAATTCCACTGGGGGATTGCAGGAGCTAGAAAAGTTCCTGGCTATTGTGGGACCATCCCCCACTCACACAGAGGTTTCAGCCAAACAAGGAAACTAGTATTATAAATGCTATTCCAGCCATTTTCAGTGGGATATTTTTTTAATAGACTGGAAATCCCAGGCATTAATGATAGACATTTTATGTATGTATGCTTCTTAGAGACAGGATATTTTTAGGACAAAGAGAGTAACAAGGATTCAAAAGAGCTCCATAGGTCCCTCTTTCTTTCTTTCTTTCTTTCTTTCTTTCTTTCTTTCCTTCTTTCTTTCTTTCTTTCTTTCACAGATTCTGAATGAGCTATATCCTGACATCTAGTGGTGAGCTGTGGAAAAGGATTTCAGGAGTTCATCTCGTTTTCCTGGGCACACCCACCCTGCCTAGGTACTCAGCACGGTGGGATTGATTGCCCAAATGATCACTTGTGACTAGTGCTGAATCCCCAGTCTCCTTGTTATTGGGGCAGGAGTAATAAAGGGTTGTTATCCTTTTTGTCTGAATAGAGGGCAGCAGAACTGTACCCAGGCCCTCTCAGCTTTTGAGGCCCCTAGCCATAATAAAAATGAAGAAGGACGACACATGAAAACAAAATAAGGCACCAAAGAAAGGGTGAGACATAATTTGAATATTTTTTTATTTAACAAATGCTTTTCTAGCCTTTTTCTGTGCAAATGCACTAATTGTTGAGGAAAAATCTTGCTCTTGTGCAATGTCACAGTTGATATTAAGCATGGTGAGCCCATTCAAACGCTCTTGTCCCACAGTTGAATGATGATAGTTCTTTACCTGCTTCAAGATGTTGAAGGCGTGTTCACCTGAAGCCACTGATGGAGGCAAACTGATAAAAATACACAATGCAATTGTGATATTAGGAAACACCCCATTGAGTCCAAGTTTGAATATTTCTTGAAGCAATTCCTTTGGCTTGCAATCCAATTGAAAGTTTGTGGAATATATTTGTTTGAGGAAGATGACCTCGTCACTGAGATCTTTTGAGATTTCTGTGTTCTACTGTTGCTGAAATTGTTCAGCTACAGAAAGTAGATCTTCATTTCTCAGTCTGCTGAACTGCCAAAGAAACCCCAAAAGGGTACAAATTAGACGCAGTGACTGAAATCGACATGTAAGACCTGATTGAAGAGAGTGAATGATGACAAGGAAGACATTGACCCTATAGTGTTGCTCGGTATCGGATTCAGTCGGTAAGTTGCGATTGGTGGAGAACTCAGATTGGGGGGGAGGGATAGCTCAGTGGTTTGAGCATTAGCCTCCTAATCCCAGGTTCTGAGTTCAATCCTTGAGGGGGCCATTTAGGGATCTAGGGCAAAAATTGGGGATTGGTCCTGCTTCGAGCAGGGGGTTGGACTAGATGACCTCCTGAGGTCCCTTGCAACCCTGGTATTTTATGATTCTATGATTCAGATGAAATGCCAATATTCTGTGCTACTAATTTGAACTCAGTCAGGATCACATCGCATTGTTCACAAATCTGTTGAATATCATTGATAAGACTTTCAGTGATATCCCTCTCAACATCAAGTGTAGCATTGCATGGTTCAATTACAGATTAGTTTGGTGGATCATTGTAAGTAGCTTCATCCACAAAGATGACATCGGAATGCATTCAAATGTGGACATGTGAATGAAGCAGCGTGCACAGTACAGAGATTGTTTTTCCGTATTCCAGCATAACCAGTCTCTTGTACAGGTCTCGCCATTTGGAATAGTTTTTGTGAGCAGACGAGTAGGGAAAGCATGATTTTCAGCATCTCGTGGAATGTTACTTGGAATTTCAAAACAACTAATTTGAAGAAAAGATTGCATTTGGGCAGCATTGCACTTGTCAATAATTCCAATGTCAGTTACAGTCAAAGCTGTACTCATAAATTGCTCTTGCTATGTAAAATCTATATCTTTGAGCTCTTAGCTCCTGCTTCACTCAATTGTTTTCGCCGTCTCTTGCTTGCACCACTTTCAAATCTCCTCTTCATCATGATCTATCTGGTCAATATGTAGCCTAACCACACTTGAAATATTCTGCTGTCAATAAGTAGCTTTTACTGTAAACATGTACACAAATGCTGAAAAGATTGAAAACCAAGGAATACTAATTAAGAACACAAAATAAAACAGTCAGACAGGTTGTTATTCTTTTCACTGAATCAAAACTCAAGCATGCAAGGTACAATATAAGAGGCTGAGCTGAAGACAAAGGGATGAGATATATATAGTAAACACAGACACAGATACAGACAGAGGGATAATGTCCAAAAATTTCAAACATGTGTCCTCACAAAACTCACTCTATAAGATTGTCCTCACAAATTTTCGCCTTGAATCTGGGCATACAGACACACATAAACAATTCCTTAGACAAGTAGACTTAAAACTATAAAGATACTAAAATGTAACAATTCTCTACCTTTCCACATACACTTGATCCAGCACCTGCCACTAGTAGTGGTTTGTTTATGTAATCAGCTGATCTGAGAGGACACGTTCATCACGGTCTAATCTTGTGCCATCAGAACCAGTGTATTTTTGTTAATATTTATGAACATTTTAAACTGTTTAATATGACAAAATCTATATCAGTTAACAAAAAAATTATGTCTTTTACCAAATCACATCTCTTATTTGCTTAAATTTGCAGCTGTAAGCTGAGAGAGTGTGTCCGACAGGGATGCACATAAAAACAAGTTGCAAAACTTATAAAATGGCAAAAAATTTATAAGTGTTTAAATTTGAGGCCCCCTTTGAGCTTGAGGGCCAGGCCAAATGGCCCTCCTGCCCCTCTCCCCCACCGATTGTCCCTGGTCATGACCTTCCCAGGAGCCATTCTCAGCTCTTTCCCTCAGGAAAGCAGAGCGGACTCCTCGGGTGCAGCTGACATTGGAGGTGGTGATGGGGGCACATGTGCTGACAGAGGCTTATAAAGTGATGGAGGATTATATTGTAACCGGTGTCCCAGTGGCTATGGGAGATTATACGGTGTGACGGGGCAAGGCCAGATGGCTACAGAAAAGTAGTGGGAGAGAGATATATTAGCTCCAGGCTAAACAAATCCCTGGTACCAGGATAAGTGAAGTGCTCCAGGTCAATTAAGACACCTGGGGCCAATTAAGAACTTTCCAGAAGGCAGGGAGAAGGCTAGGTTGATTGGGACACCTGAAGCCAATCAGGAGCTGGCTGAAACTAGTTAAAAGCCTCCCAGTCAGTCATGTCAGGAGCTGTGGGAGGAAGTTGTGCTGTTGGAGAGGCTGAATAGTACACACCATATCAGGCACAATGAAGGATGCCCTGAGGTAAGGGTAAAGTGGAGCTTGAGGAAGTGAGGGCTGCTGTGTGGGGGAAGTAGCCCAGGGAATTGTACATGTCATGTTTCTAAAAGGTCAGCTTCCATAGTTGATACTAATAGGGTCCCTGGGCTGGAGCCCGGAGCAGAGGGTGGGCCCGGGCTCCTCCCCGACCTTTGCCCCCTGATTAATCACTGAGACTGGGAGACAACAGAGACTGTGCAAGGAAGGATAACTTCTCCTCACCTCCTTCACTGCCTTATAACATGGCCCATATGGTTGTTGGGGAAAAGAGGGTTGGGGGGATCGTGATGGGGTCATTGGTACCTTAATGGAAACTGTGGGCCATGTTAAACCCAGAAGGAATATCCAAGGGAAAAGGCAGAACCAGGAAATGAATGGTACAGTACAGGTTGATATCTGAGTGCCAGGTGTGACTTGGAGAAGTGTTGAGTTCACTGAACTCAGTGTGAAATAATGAGAGAGCCTCATTTCGTCAGCACCTCTGCAAACAGTCCTAATGTTTGCCATGTTACTCTTGATCGGTTTTGTCTAATTTCTTCCTGGCTATGGGCTTCCCCTATTATCAACCGAGTGGACCTGATTCTCAACTACACAATGGGTTTTACACCAGATTGTAACGTGCAAATGAAGCAGGGGCCATAAGGTGTTCTGCTGGATGTCTTGCACCTCCCTGTGAAGCATCTGGTACTGACCACTGTGGGAGAGAGGCCTGATCTTCTGTAGAAATGCCTATGCTCTTTCGTTCCAAGGAGGGGTCCATGGGTAAGGTCTGATATTGAAGACTAGAGCTGTATTGCTCTTACACAAAACCCTTGGCTAGATGGCTAAATCTCTCCTCCCCACCTGAGTATTGTATGATGTCCTTAAACAGGCAGGAATGTCTGGATAAATTTTTACTTTTGTGTTGTCAAATCAAAAATTTGATTCGTGGAAAATGTTCATCTTCTGGGAACTGAGAGCCACAAAAATGTTGACAAACAATGTAGTGGGAAGTGTAATCTTTTGATCTGCAATTCCTGCAATATCAAGCCATGGTACATCCAGGGGATTTTATACAAGACCGATAATATGGAGTGCAGTGAGTCACAGTTACCTCAAAAACCATGTGATTCTTGTATGGAATGAATGGTCTGGAAATGAGTCTCTTGATATCACACATGAGATTCCCGACTTCTGCAGATGACGTTTGTGATGTTGCACCCCATAATGCTTTATAGAAATATGTTTATGAGTGTAAATATGACATATCTGGAATATGTTTTATGCTAGACATGCCATGTAACATATCTTTGCAAACATTATGTTCTACTGAATGTATTCCTCCTATTCGTAATCATGTATAATTTTTATATCTGAAGTTATGAGCATTGGCTCTATGCTTGTATTTAAAGTGTTTGCTCTAGGAAGCACATAAGGCAGATTTGGTCAACAGAGCGTGAAGGGGTTAGTTAAGTAATTGGGAGTACTTCGTTAACAATGGACCTTCAGAGACGCCAATCCACATCTGAGTTTTCCTGGGAATGTTCAAACTAACATGTAAAGAATGGCGTCGGCCTGTAAAGAACTGAGTCATGCATGGACAAGTGACTTGCCCATGTGATTCCAAAACTCCATCTTGTATCTGTGATTCTGCACAGGAGAACACCAGGGGTTTCCACCCAAGAGAAAGACTATATAAGGCCCTGGGAAACCCCTCCACTTTGTCCTCAGCTGGCTCAAGAGATAGCCTCTCCACCCCAAAGAGATGCCTGAAAGAAACTGGAACAAAGGAGAGTAACTACGGGGGGCGAGTGATTGCTGGAACCAGAGTAGGAGGAAGTCTAGTCTGTAAAAGAAGCTTATTGGAACACCTCTGAGGGCAAGATTTACCTGCATTTAGTTTCCTACTTTATTAGGCTTAGACTTGCATGTTTTATTCTATTTTGCTTGGTAACTTACTTTGTTCTGTCTGTTCTTATTTGGAACCACTTAAATCCTACTTTTTATATTTAATAAAATCACTTTTGACTTATTAATTAACCCAGAGCAAGTAATTAATACCCGGGGGAGCAAACAGCTGTGCGTATCTCTCTATCAGTGTTATAGATGGCAAACAATTTATGAGTTTACCCTGTCTAAGCTTTCTATAGAGTAAAACGGGTTTATTTGGGCTTTGTGTCTCATTGGGAACTGGGTATCTGGGTGCTGGAGACAGGAGCACTTAGGGTGAGCAGGTGTCCCGATTTTATAGGGACAGTCCTGATTTTTGGGGCTTTTTCTTTTTCGACACCTATTACACCCCACCCCCCTCCCGATTTTTCACACTTGCGATCTGGTCACTCTAGGAGCACTTCTTAAGCTGCTTTCAGTTAAGCCTGAAGCTTTTGGGGGATGTGGTTCAGACCTGGGCCTGTGTTTGTAGCAGACTAGTGTGTCTGGCACAACCAGGCAAGATACTGAAGTCCGAAGCTGCCAGGGAAAACTGGCTTCGAGGTAGTCTCAGCAAATCAGGTGGCAGTCCCAAAGCAGTTTCTATGACCTTATTTATCACATCAGGGACATAGCGTAATTTGTCTATATGGGCAGAACGGACTTCAGTCAAGTGTGTTAGCATCATCCTTGTGAAATCAACTTTTGGTTGTCTTATTTGACCCAGGAGTGGACATGGCTGCTGACCAGTTGATAAACACATAAAGGGAAAGCATGAGAAGATTAATTTAACCGCGTTTTATTGGTGCAGTGAAATTCAAAATTCCAATATGAAGCTGAACTATTTCTCCCCATTGCCCTAAATGTTCTTAGCTCATCTCCAGCACTGCAAAATTCATGCAAAGGTTGTGTCAAGCGTAGCCGCTGACTTTTCTTTTTGCCAGTGGGTTCTCTCGAAGAGGTGTGTGTGTTTTGGGGGGGGGGAGGCTGGCCAATTTTGGGGGTAGACTATTTTCGGCATAATTATACACTTCTTTCATATTCTAGTTTGAGAGTATGTGTCTATCCTTGGTATCTTTACAATTTTAATTAAATTGTTAGAACGACGTCTTCACTAACGTCCCAGTTGAAGGACATTATGTCTCACTGTAGCTTTCTGGATGAAATGGTCAGCAATCTTATTTACATGTAGTTGCCTGGTATGGTCTTGATGCACGTTAACGACAGCGGCATTACTCAGTTGCATCTGTCCCACTGGTGACTGGAGATAATTTTTAAATCTTCTGAAGCTGGAGAATGATCATTCTGCAGTTCAGGATGATACAGGCACAGTGAGAAGGATTCTCATAAATTTGCAGCACTCTGGAAGCATAGTGCTTTCAGAGTACGGCAAAGGACTTCAGAATCTCTTTCTTGATGGGTAACAGCTAATTTAGACCCCATCATTTTGTATGTATCGTTGGGATTATATTTTATCATGTGCATTACTTTGCATTGAACATTCAATGTCATCTGCCATTTTGTTGCCAAGTCACCCAGTTGAATAATTTTGTGTCATCTGCAAATTATGCCACCTCACTGTTTACCCTTTTTCTAGATCATTTCTGAATATGTTGAACAACGCTGATCTGAATACAGGTCCCTGGGGGGCACCACTATTTACTTCTCTCCATTCTGAAAATAGGCCCTTTATTCCAACTTTTTGTTTCCCACTTTGTAACTGAGTTGCCTGGCAATGCTTTCAGGATCATCCTTAATTTAATTTAATGACAAGCCTTTTATCTTAATCACCTTGCCCAAGGGCAGAAGCTGAGAGTAGCACAGAACTTATTACATTCCTCACTCAAGCTGAGGAAAATCTGGGTTGCTCTCCTGCAAAGAGTCCAACAAACTCTTACTGCGAACCATGTGATTGGCCTTCTTGAAACCAAAGAAAATCTGTCTAAGTCTTTGCAGGAAAAGACTCTTTGCTAAAGCAGGTAATGCAAGGAGAAACTCCACATGGTGCTTAGGGCCTGCAGAATGCTTTCAACCACTCCAAGAGCAAGATTCTTCTATCACTCCAGGGCTTTGAAAATTGCAATTTGAGAAGTGCCCTGTGGCCCCGACAGGAAGGAATTTCGTCTCATGGAATTTTTAAGCAACGAGGGCGGAACAAGGAGAACCAGAAGACCGATATTATGCTGCAGCAGAGTTTTTAATGCAAATGCAATTGGCAGTACACAGTTACAGGAAGAAATAGTACGGAGCAGAAAGAATGTATTTCCAGAGTTTCAAGAAGTCCTACGACCAACCACAGGCCTCAGTGGGTTGCATTTCAGACAACAGATTCTTTGTGCTTTGTTGCAGATGCAGAGGTTGACAAAGAAGTCCCCTCTGTAGCCATTTTAAGTTTTTTGTTTTACCCCAGTCGGTGGGAAATGAGACAAAGCAAAATAGAAGCAGAGGACTACACAGCTTCTCCATTATACATCAGCCATAGCAAAGGTTAAAGTGAGATGCTAAAGATACGTATTGATGGAAAGGATAGAACATATGCGGCCTAATTCTCCTTGACAGCAAGGTTTCTTTTTCCCCTTGTAAAGGGACTTATAGTGATAATGAATGTAAATGATGCCTATCTTAAGGCCCTTGTTTCCTTCACTCTGTGGGCTTAGTGTAAATAGCTTGCGTGTAATTCAGAATGAGTCCACATGTGAAAGCGAGAATCAGCACATGGCTGGGAAAGCACTAGCAGAAAGAGTCCGAAAGCGTAACATTAGAAATGCAGCATGGCTATCAGACCAAGGTGCTGAGCACACATAGTTCCCTCAGGTGGAGCCATGTTTGCACAGCACTTCTGAAAGCCATGCCCAAAA
Organism: Eretmochelys imbricata; assembly: GCF_965152235.1. NCBI lineage: Eukaryota > Metazoa > Chordata > Testudines > Cheloniidae > Eretmochelys > Eretmochelys imbricata. Next base: position 358,053,209 of record NC_135572.1, read on the forward strand.
GATCAGGGGTGAATCTGGATCTTGCTGTTCATTTTCTGGTTCTTCCTTCCTCCACGAACGTTCCTGCTGGGTTTAACATGGCCCACAATATCCACCAAGATACCTACGGCCATATCCTCCGTAACCATAAAGGCCCGGGTAACCGCAGTATCCCCCATGGCCCAATAATCCCCCATAACCATAAAGGCCCGGGTAACCGCAGTATCCCCCATAGCCCAATACTCCCCCATAACCGTAAAGGCCCCCGTAGGCACCATATCTCCCTAAACCATACAACCCTCCATAACGGCCTCCATAGCCGTACAGTCCCCCCAAACCGAATGAGCCTCCCAAACCAGCTCCGACCACAGGTGCTCCTACGGCTGCCACTTCGCTCTGCTGAGGGAAATTGCTGAGAATTGGTCCAGGGAGGGTCACAACAACCGGGGAGGGTCTGATCACCACTTCGGAGTCAGGGCACTGCCTAACGCAGGGCTCATTGCAGCTGCCAGTGACTGGACTGGGTCGGGCCACCCCGCATTCTGGATAGCAGAGGCTGGAGAAAGTCATTTTTCTGGGATGGAGGTAAACCTGGAACACAAAACAAGGACTAGAGTAAAGAGAAGGTGCAAGTGCCGGTGGAAGAAAGGCTTCAAAACTCGGTTACAATTGTCATGAGGTCAGCATGGGTCCCGACAGAGAGAGGAGAAGTGGCCTGAATCTCTTTTTGTGTGGTCATGTATTTGTTCCTGTTTTCTCTTTCTATGCCTCTTGTCCACTCGCTTTAAACTTCCCTCCCAGCAGGCCCCTTTGATCCTCTCAAAAAGACTTTGTCTGAAAAACGCTGACTAGAATAAGTGTAACTATTTCTGTGATGGACACCTGGGATTCTGGGTTCATCTTAGACATTTCTGAAAGAGAAGGTGGCTGGGATCATGGTAATCAGATTGTTTCCTTTGAGGATTTAACCTCTGCATGCAAACCTGTTCAGTCTGGTATTACAGTGTGGCTCTTGGCTTTCCAAAACTTGGGAGTCACCATTACTTGCTACAAGAAGAAACAGAAACTTTTCTTTTCTCCAAACAATTCACTACAGAGAAACTCCTCAGCTGGGGTTTAATGGGTTCAGTTCCACTGACTTCCATAGAGCGGCACGAAATTACACCATATGAGGTATGGGTATTTCTGCTCAGGAGCACATAGGAATTGCTTGCCTGGATCACACCTCTTGTCATCTTAATCCATTCTCTTGTCCTCAGTAGTGAGGGATGACAGCCGCTTAATAGAGGAATGTAGAAAACCACTGAACTGGCCCTTTCTGGACTAACCCGGGAAAATTTCTTCCTAGTCCAGCAAAGTGAAAAATGTTAAGGGACATTCCAAAGTTACTGAAAAGATTTCAATGCCCTCATTCTTCTTCCAGTTAATAGGAATATGTTTCTGAATTGCATGTGTTGCTCTGAAAGTCCCTCCTTTAGCTGCAGATCATCAATCTACAAGCGCCTGCAACTGAATCACGACTCAAGATAGTTATGGAAGAACCCCCTGATCCATGACAAAAATCACAGTGAGCAGATGCAAGATTCCGTCTTCAATGAAGAGAGGCCCTATTGTGATACCTCTGTGGTTAGAAAGAGATTGAGTGGAATTGGACTTACCCAGTTCACTGAGGAGATGAAGTCTGGAGAAGTGTGTAGAAGAAATCTGAATCGTGAGTGCTTTTATACCATTCCTAGGACTGCCTGGAGGATCTGAGATGCTGTTTGTGGAGGAGGTCCTCATTAGTTACCAAACAAACTTGATTTCCTTCGCAAGTCCTCCTTTGGATGGAGCTTATTTTCCTCAGCGTTGGTGATTATTGGGCTAATCTGAGCCTCAGAGGGTGTGACATGCACTTTGCACTCTTCAGCTGTCTTTCATGTTAGAATGGTATGGGCCAACTGCATTTCTCGTATCATTCCAGAGATTTTATAGGTGCTGCCATTATAATGAAGGTCAAGGTGATGATTCTGAGTGGCATCAGTAGCATAAGTGGGTGTCATGAAAGGAATCCAGTTTGGTCCTTGCAATTCATGCTGGTCGTGGTTAGGGGCATGGGGCAGATCATTCTAAATGTGCTATGAAGCAAGCACCCCTTTTTCTCCATTCTCACCATCTCCATTCCCAGCAGGTCTGATCCAATTGCCTTTGAAATCCATGGGAATCATTCCATTTCCTCCAGCCTGTTTCCTGTCCTGACTTTAAGTCTGAAATTCATCCTTTGGCAGAGGGATAGTACGATGCCTATAGACAACTTGAATCCAATTTTAAAGTTTCAAACTTGGTCACAGCAGGGACTTAAGTTGAGCATGGGCCTTTGTGATGGCCATCTGCCCAGGGGTGAAGCTTTTTCTATCGTGACTAAAACTTGACCTAACATTGGCCCTTCACTTGGATCACCAATGGTGTCTCAAAAGGCTGCTTAGAGTAGATTTCATCATGGGTCAAGGGGAGGGATGGCAGAGAGAGAAAGGAAGCAGTGCTCTTTTACAGAAAGGTTTTGAATTAAGTCTTGGAACCTGTACTCTACCACAAACCATCTCTCCGTCCATGAGCAGCCAAGGAATTGAAGTCTAGTTCGACAATGCAGTTGAGTGAGCCCAGCGGGAAGCCCAGGAGAGATTAAAATGGTGCATTCTTTGTGAAGGAGGAGATGGCTGTGGGATCAGATTTGACATAATGTCTGACGAGACAAAGGGCATGTTGCAGAAAACATTCCTGTCTGAACCAACCTGTTGTTCAAAGTGTAAATGATATCCCCAAGGCTGGGTTCGATATCCAGGGAAGAGGTCAGAAGTGTCTTGCTTTGGTTGGTAAATTATCCGAAGAGAGCACCTTCATTTTCCAGTAAAAAAATCCCTCCAAAGGTAACAGAGCTCCCGAAACCAGCGTTGACGACAGGGGCTCTTATGGTCCCATTTGGCTCTGCTGAGGGAAATTGTGGAGAATTGGTCCTGGGAGGGTCACGACTCCCGGTGAGGGTCTGATCACCACTTTGGAGTCAGGGCACTGCCTAACGCATGGGTCATTGAAGCTGATAGCCACTGGACTGGGCCGTTCTACCCCATATGGATTTTTAAAAAATGCCAAAATCAAAGCTATGTTTGAATGAAAATGAAATAGCTCCAAATTGTGTGGCTTAAATCATGACCTGATTAAGGTAATGACAAGAGAGACCTTGGCCTCCATTTTGTTTAAAGGTACTGTATGACTCAGTGCAGAGATGACTTATCCCAAGAACACTTTATTAATATTCTAAGAATACAACCCTTTGCGTGTGTGAAACACCAGCGAGTGTTTGTGAAGGCTTTGAAATCTGGAGTTCTGAGGACACTGACGAACTTCCAGTTTTCCCATCCTTACTCTCTGTGTTTGATATGCCTGGAAAAAGAGGCACGGTGAGTTGAAGGTCACATGGGGTCAGTTGCAGAAAACAGAAATACAACCCAAGAGTCCTGACTCCTCCTACCACAGGCTGAGCTCTAGGTTTATCCCTGTTGCACTGTGTTACAAGACAAGGTTAATAACATGTCTGGTTACAAAGTGCTTGCATCCTTGGATCTAAGCATCAACAATAAAAAGCTGGCTAATGTTGTGACCCTCTTTCACTGTGGCTTCTTTATACCTGATGCTAATACTTCTGCAAAGGAATTGCAAGTCTGTCAATATTCCAAGAGTGTGGTAGCCTTGTAAATATCAAGTTGGAATTCAAGCTTTAAAAACTTGTTTTAAGCCACAGCACCCACTGCAATGAAGACACCAAGTGCCCTGTGTGCACTACTTTTTCTCTCCTTGGAATGACCGCTCTCTCTCATTATGGGTCACAGTAATGCAGTGGTAATGAATTCTTTCAGGTCTGTGAAATGTGGTACAGAGTGGTATATCTCTTCAACATTGCCTTCTTTGTACATGAGGATAATAAAGGTCCAAAGGAATTACAAGTGTGTACATTTCAAGCTTGTTCATGTGCAGTGTAGGAATAAAATCTCAATCGACAATTCAAACTGGGAAAAATTTTGGAACAAGAGAATTTAATTCTGCTCAAGTGTAAATACCCACCACTGAGAAAACAACTACAGGTAAAGGGAATTAGAATGCATTGCAAGACTCTCAATGGTTGATCATTGTTCACACTTAGATAAGAAGATGTTTCACCCAAAAGTTCACCCCCAAATCATCAAACCAAAATTAAAAAATTGCAGAATGATCCTCTCTCAGAGTTTCTCTCAGGTTAGTGACGTATCTGGAAGCATCCAGTAGGGTTCAGGTGATACAAACAGGTATCATTTTAACATGCAGGGTGGATTGTCAGAAGCTTCCTCTGATCTCAGCATTTCAAAGCACTTCACAAACACTCATCAAGTTTTATGTAGCCAAAGAGATGAATGACTTAAGTAGTAATAACTTTTTACTGGGATTAGATGTTCCAACACTGAAGATTACCTTCACTTTAAAAATGCATGTCAAGGTCTCAGATATCACTCCAGAAATCTTGTTGGGAATGTTTCTCTCTGTGCATACTCAGCAGCTCCACCTCCTGGTGCTCAGATCCAGCGTATTGTGAAACCAAAATGGGAAATATCAGGTACTGCATCTCCATGCATGAGCAGCCAAGAGAACTGGCTCTTGTGGGGGACTTCAGCTAATAAAGAAAAGGAAGAAGTACAAGATTGACAGAGTTAAGCTGAACTTCTTCAAAGGTCACATTGCTGTGGGATAAGACTGGATTAATTGCAATTCTGACCAACCTAGGGCATTCTGCAAGACCCGTCTCCCATGGAAAGCTTTTTAACCAGAATTAGAATGATTGTTATAGTGGAAAATACACCCCCACCAGGATTTCTTTTAACCTGAGCAGCATTAAATGCAGTGTTTTCCCCAGGAATTGAAATTAGGGGGGGTGTTCAAATTTACAGAGGGAGGGGGTGGTGGTGGTCAGGGACAATAGAGGGTCAGACCGTAAGGGTGAAGGTTGGCTGTATGGCACCACAGTAAAAACTGAAAAATATTTCATGACCATTTTATTAGATTTAACTCATGTTTTAAAATCGTCACACAAATTACAGTTGGTTTCTCAAGGTTTCTATGAAGCACTACATCTCCATCCTTCTTGGTTTCTTGTTATAATTTTGCACAACCCTGTTAATGAACTTCTTGAATGCAGTGCGTTCATCTTTGGTGGCTTCTTGTGTGTTCGGTACTTCCATTCCTTCAATCGATATGCCGATTCACATGATCAGGCAGAAGGCGACTTCTTTCAGAAAACAAAATTGTATTCAGTGATGAAAAAGAATGCTCAACTGTAGCAGTTGTTACTGGGAGTAGCAAGAGATGAACTCCTACTTCTTTCATCCCAGGAAACATAGCATAAAGATCGGGTCGAACGACTAGTGATGATAAAAAAGAAGTTGAAGTCAAATCTCTATTCATTTGTCGTATGATATTCCACTCTGTGTTCAAATTCTCTGTTCTGTCCTGAGCACATGGCAGCCCCATTGCTGGTAGTGCCTCACTCCACTCAACTGTCGGTGTTTTATAGGACAGGGATCTGTAAAAGCTACGTAGAGGTTGTGTTGAATCGAGAAGTCGCTTTTGTAGATTTTTAAGAATCAAGTCTGTGTACTTTTTCAGTTGTCTTAACAAACACTTCTTGTCCTCTTCACTTAAGGATTCAATATAAATGCCTTCATTAGTCGACTTCTTGACTGAAGTCTTTGCTTCTTCCAGTACTTTTTCAATGGATAGCTCTCTGATTGATCCAAATGTAGCTTCTATTGCTGGACAAAGATCGACTACTGTTGTAGCAGATGCCTGGATGGCATTGTTTAATGACTCAAGTGGTTTCAACAGTAGACTTACAAGAGAGAGAATGGCGATAGTCTTCTATGAAGGTAGTAGCAAAAATAATCCACCAGCCTCACTACTTAGATCCATCCCATCTTGGTAGATACTTTCCAAAGCCAGTAAGAATGGCTGGAATAATTTTAGGACAACAGCCAAGGATCGCTCAAGAGAAACCAGAGGGTTTTCCCAGGTTGGACTAATTTGAACTTCAGTCCAAGTGTATCTTCTATATTTTCCAAGATATTCAGTCTTTTTGGACTCTTTCTGAAAAAAAGACTATAATGAAAACATTAAATGTATAGTTTTTTAAATGTCTTTTGAAGAGTCTGCAGCTCGTACTAGCGCTAGTTGGAATAGATGGCCTCTGCAGTGTGTATAGGAGAGATTAGGGTTACACTTTTCTCTGAGGAAAGCTTGCACTCCACCATGTCTTCCAGAGAAGTTTGCTGCTCCATCAAATGCACAAGCAGCCATCTGTTTGGGGTCCAATTGAGAAGCATTCAACTCTTCTAAGATGTGGGTTGTCACAGGTGCAGCTGATGTGTCTTCTATAACTTGAACATCTAGAAATGCATCTACTGGCCTACTACTGACATCAAGACAACATACACAATGACTTCGTACTTGATGCCCATTTGCATTGGTGCATTCATCAGCCATGTATGCAAATTTTTTGAATGTGGTGAGAGAGTTCTTCACTTTTTCAGCTGTTGAGTCTTTCACTGTTGCACCACATGCTTCTAGCCAGTCAGCTGAGTTTCTTGCAGAAAGATAGTGAGCATTTGCTGGTCTTGTTCGGAACCAGTGTTCAACTTCAGGATGAACAAGTGACAATGCACTTAACATTGGCCTCCAGTTTGTAGCGTGTGGCATCTCTTGCTTAAATAGAAAGTATGATGCCACAGCCATGTTAGTTTGCATGAACTGTGTTGGTTCTCCAGCATTCTTAACAGCCTCATGAACACTCACCGGTGTTGTCCTTGGTCAGTGGAGACTCAGAGTTCAGAGGTGCTTTCACATGAGTTCACCTCCCAGGTTGGGGGCAAGAAGGCACCTTGCTCGTTCCTCCAGCTGCTCACTGTTCGCTCTCGCCACTGCTGTTTGTTGTGCCACCGTTCACTCCATCGTTCTGTTGCCAATGGCCATGCGCCGTCACCTTGTGTTGCCACCTGTCACTGTGACCTCTGCGAGTTGGTCTCTTGAGCTGGTCCCACCCAGCTCCCAGTGATTTCAGCTGAGCTCTCAGTGGGGGAACCTCGCTGCCAGTGCAGACTGGGCCGTCTCTTCCACAGAAGCACTGTCCCACAGCCGGTCTGAGCACATAGACCCGATTATCAGTGATTTCAGCTGTAGTGGTCACTTAACAGAACAAAAGACTTATCTATGGAGCCTAATCAGCTCTGTCTTTAAACAGTGGAGAGGGGCAGGTGAATTAGTACTTGTGACTCAGGGAGACCATCAAGGAAAACACCTGTGGAAGAAAACTCAGTCTTCACTCTTCGGTTATTTGCAACAAGTCAGAGACAATTCATTCATGCAATTGCAGGGAAGACAGCAATTGGACAGAGTGTCCGTCCTTAGGCAAATCTTCAAAGTACAAACAATATAAACCGATATTTATACCCTTTCATTACATATAGCTGTGTCCTGTTTATACATTTTTCTTCTCATTATGTTAGTCAACATTGCATTCCATTCTTATCTTAAAGCAAGGTCCCTTGTAGTTTTCTCATCCGCCTCGCCCAAACCCCGCTTTCACAAATCTCGTGTTATTTGGGTTAAGGTTGGCCTGTTTCTTGCTCTGTCTCTTAATCAAACTAAAATAACTGCACACAAATCCTCTTTTCCCTTTCACACTTCCACACACCTGTCCCCACCCTCTCTCTTGATACCCTCAATCAGCACAGGCTAAGTACAGTTCTACTGCCCATTACCCATACAATAAGAATAACAACTTTTCATTACACCCCCCACCCTGCATTCAAGTGATTTGTAACCCAACAAAAGGTGCCCCAGAGTCCATAGACACCCTTCCCCTGGGGTGTGAGAGAGTGGAAATCTTCTCTAGTTTATGGGCCGCTGACCTAGCAGACAGGGCACCTTTTCCCGGAGTGTGTGAAACCCTTCTTTAGCTTATCAGCCACTGACTCAGCGGACAGGACACTCCTGTGTGATTGGAAAGTGGGTGGGGGACAGTCTAAGAATACCCCCACACCACTGAAGAGCACCCCTGCATACTACATGTACGTACATTATGGTCCTAGGACCTGCAGGTATTTAGAAATTGGGATGTTTACACGCGTGATAATCCATCTAAACAGTTCCCACTAGAAGGAACCTTTGATCTAGATAAAATCATACACCTCAGAGGAAGCCACAAAGAGACTCCATGGGTCTCGAGTGAGTCTGAAGGACTCCGAGGCAAAATTAAAGACTCAAGTGCAGGATTTAAAAATGAAATGTAAAGCACCCGGATGCCTCCCTACCTGAACTACTGCATCAACTCCCTCAGCTCCTTTATAGCCCCAAATAATTAAGGCTGAAAGCGAGGAGGGAAAGGAACAGGTTAATTTGAAAAATCAGCTTGGCCTAGAGATAAAGAGAAAGCTGCTCTGTGTTCAAGGTCAAGAATCAACACAGACCATACCAAGTACAAAAAACAAAAGGCAACACAAGTTGCAGGACTGAGATTACATTTGCAAAGGTTGGCCGCCCAGTGAGACCCAACAGTCTGCCTTTGCGACCCTGGAACCGGTGTGGTTTGGGGACGCTGAAGAAGCCACAGGCAGCCGGCCTGGACAGGAATACTGAGCAAAGGTCTCTGAAAGAGATGCTCCAAAAGACCCCAGGGCGAAAAAACCCTCCCAAGAGCGGAAGCACGTTGGAGATTTTTTTTGCAGCTTACCTCTGGACAACCTGTGCACAGGATAACCTCCCGTCCACCTCTCTCTCTCTCTCTCTCTGTGTCTCTCCTACCCCTGAGCCTGGCCAACCCGGGCAGCATGTTTGTGAGTATGAAAAAAGGTTGCAGGTGGGTCTACCCCTGGTTGTAGCAGGACTGGGGTATAAGAGGAGTTGGGGAAAAAAACCTTCCATTTGGTTTTGAAAGGGTGTCTACGGACTCTGGGGCTGCACTGACCAAGGACAACAATTGTGAGTGGGGTGCAGAGAAGGGATGGGCACGTAAAAGGGACTTTTGGGTTGCTGGATTTAAGGACCTGTGGGGAAAAGGACACTGCCCAACTTATTTGGGGTTGGGTCTTTTGCTCGCAGTTTACGTTTATGAATCTAGTTGTGGTGTTTTCCCGAATTAATGCTGAGTTACTCCCCTCCTTTTATTAAAAGTTTTTGCTACACTCAGACTCTGTGCATGCCAGAGGGGAAGTATTGCCTCTTACAGGCACCCAGGGGGTGCTATGTAATTGTCCCAGGTTACTGGGTGGGGGCTCGAGCCAGTTTTGCGTTGTATTGTTGTAAAGGAACCCCTAGATACTGAACCCGGCCCTTGTTACTGCCAACTCTGACTGGCAGAAGGGTTTCTTTCTTTCTTTCTTGCCGCCTGGGTGTTTTGGATTTATCTCTACTGCAGAAAGATGTCTTCCTTCACAAACGTATGGAGTAACACTCCACAAAGCATGTACAACAGCTGCAACAATCCAGACGTAAGGTAGTACCCTGAATCCACAGGGCTGATCCAACCCCCACCGGCTGTCATGACCTTCCCAGGAGCCATTCTCAGCTCTTTCCCTCAGGAAAGCAGAGCGGAATCCTCGGGTGCAGCTGACATCAGAGGTGGGGATGGGGGCTCATGTGCTGATAGAGGCTTATAAAGTGATGGTGTCCCAGTGGTTATGGGAGATTACACGGTTATGGTGGCCAATACAGTTAGGATGGGCTCAATGGCCACAGGGGCTCATATGGCTGTTGGGGAAAAGGGGGTTCGGGGGCATTGTGATGGGGTCATCGGGACCTAATGGAAACCGTAGACCATCGAACACCCAGTAGGCATATGAAATAATGAGAGAGCTGCATGAAATAATGAGAGAGCTGCATTTCATCACCACCACTGCAAACATTCCTATTGTTTGCCATGTTACCCTTGATCGGTTTTGTCTAATGCCTTCCTGGCTAGGGGCTTCCTCTCTTTTCAACCCAGTGAGCTTGATTCTCACTACATGATGGGTTTTACACTATGCTGTAGAGTGCAAATGAAGCTGGATCCATAAGGTGTACGTTACCTACATCTACCCTGACTGGAATGGCTCTCTCCCATGTCAGAGCACTGTCAGAAGGATTCAGTGTTAATGAGAATTAGGCCAGAGGATCTTCTATCCAGGAATATGGACTGTTTCTTTCTGCTTTTTAACTTTCTAATAGCAGCTGCATAATGGAGATGCTTTTTGAACCTCTGATTTTATTGTGTTTTGTTTTCGTTGAGACTGACCAGGGTGAAAGAAGTCATTAAAAATGGGGGCAGACAGACTTGATTGTCAAACTCTACAAGTGCAATAAAGAAGTAAGAGAACTGTGTGAGAAATACACCACTTTGGAGCTGGGGATAAGTTGTAGCTCTTCATGAAACTATGGAAATGTGGTCTTGCTACTCTGCTTTCTTTCCTTCTTCTTCTTTTTTTTTTTTTTTTTGGACAATTTTTGACTCCACTTTATTTCTAATTCAAATATATACTACCTCATACTATTGGTCTTCTGCTTTAATTTCTCTTCCATTCGTTATCTTTTAATATCACCAAAGGCTTCCACATCTCTTGGCCAAAAGTGTCCTCTAGGTTTGGAAACCCCCAATGTGGTGCACAAGCCAGAAAAGCTTGTGGCCTATTATCAAGAAATGTTGAGCATGAACAGCACCCGTTAGCTTTAATGGGAGTTTTGCATACTCAATACTTTAGAAAAATGGGCCCGTAGCCTCTCTTATCAGGCATCTAAAATTAGTGGCTCTTTTGGAAAGAGGTTGGCTTAGTGGCTTCCACAAGCAAGATCACTGGAATAGTTGCTGCTCTAGCCCAGGCCCCGTTCTGTTAAGTCTTCAGTCTTCCATGAGATGCTCTCACTGGAATTCAAAGGATCACAATACCCAGGCCTTCCAATTTAGAAGAAAAGAAAAGAAAAAAGAACTATGTAGAAATTTTAGAGAGGAACCTTGGCGATATTCGGGCATCTGTTCTCAATGAAGCTTGTGATTTGGCAGTGAAAGACTCATTGCTTAATGGGAAAAGGGTTATTCCTCTGCAGTTTAGGTCTTTAATGCCGCAGCTTTAAATTCGTTATTGATCCTGGTGTATCTCAAAGGGGCGGGAGGAGTTGAGAGATGTCTGTTGGGGACGTGGACAGAATGGTACTTGGAGTACTCTGGAGCAAATGGAGACTGAGATGGATTTACTGCATTTCTTCAAGTTTGGCAACGATATAAATTTCAGGGTATTGTCCAATCGTGCAGGTAGATCTGATTGATGGGGGGAAAGGGAAAAAGTTCCTCTATGGGCAGGTGATCTCAGAAAAACTGTGTTCTGATGGGGTTCTTGCACCTCCCTGTGAAGCATCTGGTACTGACCACTGTGGGAGAGAGGCCTGATCTTCTGTAGCAATGCCTGTGTTCTTCTGTTCGAAGCAGGGGTCCATAGGTACGGTTGGATATTGAAGACAAGAGCTGTATTGCTTTTACACAAAACCCGGAGCCAGATGGCGAAATCTCCCCTCCCCACCTGAGTATTCTATCATGTCCTTAAAGAGGCAGGATGTTCTGGATACATTTTTACTTTTATGTTGTCAGATCAAAAATTTGATTTGCGGAAAATGTTCATCTTCTGAGAACTGAGAGCCACAAAAATGTTGAAGAAAAATGGAGTGGAAAATGTAATTTTTTTATCTGTAGTTCCTGCAATATCAAGCCATGGTACATCCAGTGTATTTTAAAGAAGACTGGTCACAGTTACCTCAAAAACCATGAGATTCTTGTACGGAATGAATGGTCTGGGCATGAATCTCTTCATATCACACCTGAGATTCCTGACTCCTGCAGATGATGTTGGTGTAGTTCATAATTTGTCTATATGGGCAGAACGGACTCAGTCAAGTGTGTTGGCAACATCGTTGTGAAATCCACTTTTGGTCGTATCATTTCACCAAGGAGTGGACATGGCTGCTGACCAGTTGATAAACACATGAGGGCAAAGCATGAGAAGATTAATTTAACTGACTTTTACTGGTGCAATAAAATTCAAAATCTCAATATGAAGCTGAACTATTTCTGCCCCATGGCCCTAAATGTTCTCAGCTCATCTCCAGCACTGTGAAATTAATGCAAAGGTTGTGTCAAGCGTAGGTGCCGACATTTCTTTTTGCCAGTGGGTTCTTTTAAAGAGGTGTGTGTGTTTTGGGGCGGGGGAGGCTGGCCAATTTTGGGGGTAGACTATTTTCAGCACAATTATACACTTCTTTCATATTCTAATTATTGAATATATGTCTCTCATTGGTATTGTTACTATTTTAATTATGACTAAATTGTTAGAATGACATAATTACATTGTCATGAATTGTAGTATATTCAAATCATTGCAATCACCCACAAGCGGTCTTCACTAACTTCCTAGTTTAAAGGCATTATGTCTCACTGTAGCTTTCTGGATGAAACTGTCAGCAATCTTATTTGTCATTTAGTTCCCTGGTATGGTCTTGATGCACGTTAAGGACAGCTGCATTATTCAGTTGCATTTGTCCCATTGATGACTGGAGATAATTTGTAAGTCTTCTGAAGCTGGAGAATGAGCATTCTGCAGTTCAGGATGATATAGGCACAGTGAGAAGGATTCCTATAAATTTGCAGTACTCTGGAAACATGGAGCTTCCAGAGTACTGCAAAGGACCCCAAGATCTCTTTCTTGATGGGTTACAGTTAATTTAGACTCTATCATTATGTGTGTATAGTTGGGATTATATTTTGCCATGTGCATTACTTTGCATTGAACATTGAATGTCATGTGCCATTTTGTTGCCAAATCACCCAGTTTTGTGAGTCCTCTGCTGTCAGCTTTGGATTTAATTATTTTGAGCAATTTGTATCATCTGCAAATGATGCCAGCTCACTTTTTTACCCCTTTTTCTAGATCATTTATGAATATGTTGAACAATGCTGGTTCCAGTACAGGCCCCTGCGGGGCACCACTATTTACTTCTCTCCATTCTGAAAATGGGCCATTTATTGCAACCTTTTGTTTCCTCTCTGTTAACTGGATTGCCTGGCAATGCTTTCAGCATCATCTAATGATCCTTAATATCATTTAATGACAAGCCTGCCTCTTTTTATAAACAAACTCCCTGCCCCAAGGGCAGAAGCTGGGAGAAGCACAGAACTTATCACATTCTACACTCAAGCTCTGTCTGGGGCTAGGGTGTGGACTGTGAGCAGACTTCTGGTGCAAAGGTTGGGGGTGGGGCAGGAATCACTATGGGTCGGTGTAGTTTTTAGGTGGGCCAAACCCCGTGCACCTCCTCTTACCCATGAGACTCCAGCCTTAGTCTTGGCCAGAAGTGGGAGCCGGGTCAGAGTAAGAACGACACAGGTAGCTGTGGGGAACTGTGGCCCATCCACCTGCCATGTGTGGGCGGTGCAGCAGCTAGGGATATGGGCTGAGGTCTGCTCTCGGGCCTCCCCACCCTATCAGATGTGGGGGGAGGGAGGGCTCCCCACCCTGGATCCAGGTTCGGCTTGGCCAAGGGGATGGGGCCTTGGGCAAGAAGAGGGGCAGGAGTGGGCCCACAAAGGGGGCCAGACCTCGTGGCCCTCCCACTATTGGGAAGAATTTGTCATCCCTGGTCTAGAGTTAACACTGCATCAAGTATGTGATCTGGTGGCCACTTTTCTTTTCCTCATGACAATGTGGGTCACTGTCCTGCAAAGACTCACGTCGACTCTTACCACGAACCGTGTGATTGGTCTTCTTGAAAGTCAAGAAAAAACTTACATTCTTAAAGTGAAAATCTCTCTCAGTCTTTGCAGGAAAAGATTATGTATCCAGGGCTTTGAAATTTGTAATAGAAGAAGTGCCCGGTATTGTCTGCTCCACAGCGAGGAATTTCGTTCAGTGCGATTTTTAAGAAAGGAGGAAGGAACAAGGAGAACCAGAAGACTGATATTATGATGCATCAGAGTTTTTAATGCAAATGCAATTGGCAGTGCACAGGTACAGGAAGAACTAGCACAGAGCAGAAAGAATGTATTTCCAGAGTTTCAAGAAGGCCTGCGACCAATCACAGGCCTCAATGGGTCGCTTTTCAGACAAGATGTTCTGTTTACTTTGTTGCAGCTGCAGACGTCGACAAACAAGTCCCCTCTGTAACCATTTTAAGTTCTTTGTTTTACCCCAGTCGGTGGGAAATGAGACAAAGCAAAATAAAAGCAGAGGACTACGCAGCTTCTCCATTATACTTCGGCCACAGCAAAGGTCAAGGTGAGATGTTAAAGGTATATATTGATGGAAAGGATAGAACATATGGGGCCTAATTCTCCTTGACAGCAAGGTCTCTTTTTTCCCTTTTAAAGGGACTTATAGTGATAATGAATGTAAATGATGTCTATCTTAAGGCCCTTGTTTCCTTTACACTGCGGGCTTAGTGTAAATAGCTTGCGTGTAATTCAGAATGAGTCCACATGTGAATAAAAGAATCAGCACATGGCTGGAAAAGAGTCCTTAAGCGTAACATTAGAAATGTAGCATGACTATCAGACCAACCTGCTGAGCACACACAGCTCCCACTGACTTCAAGTGGAGCCATGATTGCACAGCATTTCCGAAAGCCATGCCCAAAAGATATGGGGTGAATCTGTATCTTGCTGTTCATTTCCTGGTTCTTTCTTCTTCTATGGATGTTCCTGGTGGGTTTAACATGGGCTACAGTATCCACCAAGATACTTACGGCCATATGCCCCGTATCCCCATAGTCCCCCATAACTGTAAAGGCCCGGGTAACCACAGTATCACCCATGGCCCAATAATCCCCCATAACCGTAAAGGCCCCTGTAGCCCCCTAATCTCCCTAAACCATATAACCCTCCATAATGGCATCCATAGCTATATAATCCCCCCAAACCGAATGAGCCTCCCAAACCAGCTCGGACCACAGGTGCGTCTACGGCTCCCACTCCACTGTGCTGAGGGAAATTGCTGAGAATTGGTTCTGGGAGGGTCACGACAACCGGTGAGTGTCTGATCAGCACTTTGGAGTCAGGGCACTGCCTAACGCAGGGCTCGTTGCAGCTGCCAGTAACTGGACTGGGCCGGGCCAACCTGCATTCTGGATAGCAGAGGCTGGAGAAAGTCATCTTTCTGGGATGGAGGTAAACCTGAAACACACAACAGGGACTAGAGTAAAGAGAAGGTACAAGTGCTGGAGGAAGAAAGACTTCAAAACTCAGTTTCAATTGTAGTGAGGTCAGCATGGGTCCCGAGAGAGAGAGGAGAAGTGGATTTAATCTCTTTGTGTCTGGTCATGTATTTGTTCCTATTTTCTCTTTCTACGCCTCTTGTGCACTTGCACTAAACTTCCCTCCCAACTGGCCCCTTTGAGACCCTCTCAATGATTTTCTCTGTAAAACAGTGACTAGAATAAATGCAACTACTTCTACACTGGACACCTGGGATTTTGGGTCCATTTTAGACATTTATCAAAGAGAAGGTGGCTGGGATCATGGTAATCAGATTGTTTCCTTTGAGCATTTAACCTCTGCATGCAAACCAGTTGAGCTCGGTATTACAGTGTGACTATTTGGTTTTCCAAACTTTGGGAGTCACTAAAACTTTCTGATGAATAAACAGAAACATAGGAATTGCTAGACGGGGTCACACCACTTGTCAGCTTAATCCATTGTTGTGTCTCCCATAGTAAGGAGTAACAGCTGCTCCAGAGGAAAGTAAAAAACCACTGAATTGTCCCTTTCTGAACTAACCTGAGAAAATTTCTTCCTAATCCAGCAAAGTAAAAAATGGCTAAATGGCTTTCATAAATTACTGAAAAGATTTCAATGCTCTAATTCTTCTTCCAGTTAATAGGAAATATGTTTCTGAATTGCATGTGTTGCTCTTAAAGTCCCTCCTTTAGCTTCAGATCATCAATCTACGAGCACCTGCAACTGAATCACGACTCAAGATAGTTATGGAAGAACCCCCTGATCCCGGATAAAAATCACAGTGAGCACATGCAAGATTCCGTCTTCAATGAAAAGAGGCCCTACTGTGATATCTCTGTGGTTAGAAAGAGATTGAGTGGAATTGGACTTACCCAGTTCACCAAGGAGATGAAGTCCGGAGAAGTGTTTAGAACAGGTCTGATTAGTGAGCACTTTTATACAGTTTCTAGGACCGCATGGAGTATCTGCGATGCTGTTTGTGGAGGAGGTCCTAATTAGTTACCAAACAAACTTGATTGCCTTCGTAAGTCTTCCTTTGGATAGAGCAGTTTTCCTCAGCATTGGTGATTATTGGGCTAATCACGTTCTCACCACCTCCATTCCCAACAGGTCAGATCCAATCCCCTTTGAGATCAGTGGGAATCATTCCATTGCCTCCAGTATGTTTCCTGTCAGGACCTTAAGTCTAATATTTGCCCTTTGGCAGGGGGATAGTACGATGCCTATGAACAATGTTAGTCCCATTTTAAACTTTCAAACTGAGTCTTAGCAGGGTCTTAAGTGGAGCATGGGCCTTTGTAATGGCCGTCTGCCCAGGGTGAATCTTACCCTAAGGTGGCTAAAACGTGACTTAACATTGGACCTCCATTTGGGTCACTAATGCTGTCTCAAAGGGCTGTCTAGAGCAGATTTGCTCATGGGTCAAGGGGAGAGGTGGCAGAGAGTGAAAGTAAGCAGTGCTCTTTTGTACAAAGGGTTTGAGTTCAGTCTTGGAACCTGTACTCTGTCAGAAACCATCTCTTCATCCATGAGCAGACACGAAACAGAGGTCTTGTAAGACAATACAGCTGAGTGAGCCCAGCAAGAAGCCCAGGACAGGTTAAAATGATGCATTCTTGGTGAAGGAGGAGATGGCTGTGGGATGAACCTTTGGTGATATGAAAAGATAACGAATGGAAGAGCAATTAACCAGCAAACCAATAGTATGTTGTAGTATCTATTTGAATATGAAAAAAGGGGAGTAGAAAATTGTCAGAATAAAGAACAAATAAAGAAAGCAGAGTAGCAAGACTACATTTCCAAGTTTCATGAAGAGTCGTGTCCTATCCCAAGCTCCAAAGTGGTGTCTTTCTTACAGTTCTCTGACTTCTTCCTTGTAGCTGTAGAGTTTGACAACTCAAGTCTGTCTGCCACCATTTATGGTTACTTGTCTCACCCCGGTCAGTCTGAACTGAAAAAAGCACAATAAAAGCAGAAGTTCAGAAAGTTTCTCTGTTCTGCAGCTGCTGTTAGAAAGTCAAAAGGCAGAAAGAAAGGGTCCATATTCCTGGATAGGAGATCATCTAGCCCAGGGGTCGGCAGCCTTCAGCACATGGCCCGTCAGGGTAATCTGCTGTCAGGGCGCGAGGCATTTTGTTTACATTGACCATCTGCAGGCATGGCCCCCCGCAGCTCCCGGTACCCGTGGTTCACTGTTCCCAGCCAATAGGAGCTGCGGGAAACAGCACAGGCTGCAGGGCTGTACTGGCTGCTGATTCCCCTTTCTTTTGGTACTGGGAGAGGGCCACAACCCTCCAGGCCCCACCAAGTTTCAGTAAGTGGCCAACAGTCCCCTGACCTCTACTGACAAATGAGTTCAGTCCAGCATCACAAGGTGGTAGATTGGTTTGTAAATCTCAGCGAGTCACCAATACTTGCTGATGAATAAACAAAAATGGAGGTTTTTAATCAAAACAAAACACAAACCCCACCTCCTCCCCTGGTGTAAATCTTCTCTGTTCCACTGGCCTCACTGCAGCTACACTAAGTTAGACCAGATGAGGCTCTGCACCTAGAATTACTCCTGCACATGAGAAGGTAGCAGTTGCCAGGCTGGAAGAGACGAGTGGCCCATCTAAGGCAGTATCCTGTCTCAGTGAGTGTCACTCACCAGCTGCTTCAGAAGAAAACAGACCAGTGAGTTAGTCCTTTATGAAGGAAACTTGGAGAGTTTCATCATAAACCCTAAATCAAAAATTGAGGGGTGAGATTTTTCAGAGCTCCCTAAGGGATTTGAATGCCCAAGTTCCCACTAAAATCTAGTGGCTCTAGTGTCCCAAATCCATATCTTGCTCTGCAAATCCAGGGCTTCACGTCTAAACCATGAAGAAACCAAGATCTGCAACCCCAAACCCTTCCCACTGTTCAGAATCACAGAGTGTCTGTGCAAGATTCAGTCCTAAAGTAAAAGGATCCCTAGCACATTGTCTAAACAGTTATGGAGAGAGTGACTTGAATAGGATTCTCTAGTGTACAGAGGAGAATAAGTTAAAGTGATTTAAAGTATTTTTTAAAGTATTTAAAAAAGCTTTGCATTTCTCTTTCTTTAGTAAACATTCCTTCACAAAGCTCAAGAGGCAGATACTGAGCCACTGGACATCAGTACAGCTCCAGAGACTTCAATGACATTCTGTGCCTTACAACTGAGGAAAGGCATTTAATGCTGCTCGGGTTAGAAGAAATCCTGGTGGGGGACGTATTTTCCACTTTAAAAATCATTCTAATTCTGTCTGAAAAGCTTTATGTGGGAGACGGGTCTTGCAGAACACCCTAGGTTGGTCAGAATTGTAATTAACCCTGTCTCATCCCACAGCAATGTGACATTTAAAGACGTTCTGTTTCACTCTGTCAGTCTTGTACTTCTTCCTTTTCTTTATTAGTGAAGTCTCTCACAAGACCCAGTTCTCTTGGCTGCTAATGGGTGGAGATGCAATACCTGATGTTTCCCACTGGTTTCCTGTTATGTTGTCTCTGAGCACTGGGTGTAAAAGTGCGGAGTATGCAGAGAGAGATACACCTCCAACAAGGTTTCTCTAACCCTGGCTAGGTAAAGTGGATTCCTTCAACTGGAAGTTGATGGAACTGTTCCCTTTTACACTGGTCCAGTATCTTCCATTAAACTTCAAAATATATATGAAGGGAAATACATGGAACAAAAATCAAAGAACCCCAATTTCAAAGGCTAGGAATCAGAAACTGAGCACTGGAGTACATCTCAGACCATGACATGCATTTTTAAAGTGAATTTAATCTTCAGTGTTAGAACATCGAATCCCAGTAAAAAGTTATTACTACTTTAGTTATTCATCTCTTTGGTGTATAAAACTTGGTGAGTGCTTGTGAAGTGCTTTGAAATGCTTAGATTGGAGGAAGCTTCAGACAATCCACCCTGCACAAGTACTCCTTTTCTTCTCATCTAAGGGTATGTCTACACTACGAAATTAGGTCGAATTTATAGAAGTCGGTTTTGTAGAAAGCGTTTTTATACAGTTGATTGTGTGTCCCCCCACACAAATGCTCTAAGTGCATGTAGTCGGCGGAGTGTGTCCACAGTACCAAGGCAACCGTCCACTTCCAGAGCGTTGCACTGTGGGTAGCTATCCCACAGTTCCCGCAGTCTCCGCCACCCATTTGAATTCTGGGTAGAAATCCCAGTGCCTGATGGGGCTAAAATATTGTCGCGGGTGGTTCTGGGTACATATCGTCAGGCCCTCCTTCCCTCCCTCCCTCCCTGAAAGCAAGGGCAGACAATCATTTTGCACCTTTTTTCTTGAGTTACCTGTGCAAACGCCATGCCACGGCAAGCATGGAGCCCGCTCAGCTCACCGTCACCATATGTCTCGTGGGTGCTGGCAGACGTGGTACTGCATTGCTACACAGCAGCAGCAACCCATTGCCTTGTGGCAGTAGATGGTGCTATAGGCCTGAAAACCATCCTCATCGTGTCCGAGGTGCTCCCGGCTGCCTCAGTAAGGTCGGTCAGGAGCACCTGGGCAGACATGGGCGCAGGAACTAAATTAGGGGTGACTCGACCAGGTCATTCTCTTTAGTCCTGCAGGCAGTCCTATTGTACCATCTTATGGTGAGCAGGCAAGAGATGAGGATGGCTAGCAGTCCTATTGCACCATCTTCTGCCGAGCAGCCAGGAGATGTGGATGGCTTTCAGTCCTTCTGCACCGTCTGCTGCCAGCCAAAGATGTAAAAGATAGATGGAGTGGATCAAAACAAGAAATAGACCAGATTTGTTTTGTATTCATTTGCTCCCCCATCCCTCCCTCCGTCCGTGAAATCAACGGCCGACAATCATTTTGGTGAGGTCTGTCAGGGGCACCTTGAAAACTTTAATGGAGATTCAGTCCTGCCTGAAATACCAGAGGGAGGGATAGGTTAGTGGGTTGAGCATTGGCCTGCTAAACCCAGGGGTTTGAGTTAAATCCTTGAGGGGGCCATTCTGTGTGACAGTTGTTTTTGCTTTTCCTTAATGTAAAGCCACCCCCTTTGTTGATTTCAATTCCCTGTTAGCCAACCCTGTAAGCCATGTCGTCAGTCGCCCCTCCCTCCATCAGAGCAAAGGCAAACAATCATTCCGCACCTTTTTTCTGTGCAGACACCATACCACAGCAAGCATGGAGCCCTCTCAGATCACTTTGGCAATTAGGAGCACATTAAACACCACGCACATTTTCCAGCAGTATATGGAGCACCAGAACCTGGGAAAGCGAAACCGGACGAGTAGGCGACATCAGCGTGGTGACGAGAGTGATGAGGACATGGACATAGACTTCTCTCAAAGCACGGGCCCTGGCAACATAGTGCTAATGGGGCAGGTTCAAGAGGTGGAATGCTGATTCTGGGCCCAGGAAACAAGCACAGACTGGTGGGACTACATAGTGTTCATAGAATCATAGAATCATAAAATATCAGGGTTGGAAGGGACCTCAGGAGGTCATCTAGTCCAACCCCCTGCTGAAAGCAGGACCGATCCCCGACTAAATTATCCCAGCCAGGGCTTTGTCAAGCCTGACCTTAAAAACTTCTAGGGAAGGAGATTCCACCACATCCCTAGGTAACGCATTCCAGTGTTTCACTGCCCTCGTCGTGAAAAAGTTTTTCCTGATATCCAACCTAAATCTCCCCCATTGCAACTTGAGACCATTACTCCTTGTTCTGTCATCTGCTACCACTGAGAACAGTCTAGAGCCATCCTCTTTGGAACCCCCTTTCAGGTAGTTGAAAGCAGCTATCAAATCCCTCCTCATTCTTCTCTTCTGAAGACTAAACATCCCCAGTTCCCTCAGCCTTTCCTCATAAATCATGTGTTCCAGTCCCCTAATCATTTTTGTTGCCCTCTGCTGGACTCTTTCCAATTTTTCCACATCCTTCTTGTAGTCTGGGGCCCAAACCCGGACACAGTACTCCAGATGAGGCCTCACCAATGTCGAATCAAGGGGAAAAATCACGTCTCTCCATGTGCTGGCAGTGCCCCTACTTATACAGCCCAAAATGCCATTGGCCTTCTTGGCAACAAGGGCACACTGTTGACTCATATCCAACTTCTCATCCACTGTAACCCATAGGTCCTTTTCTGCAGAACTGCTGCCGAGCCATTCGGTCCCTAGTCTGTAGCGGTGCATTAGATTCTTCCGTCCTAAGTGCAGGACTCTGCACTTGTCCTTGTTGAACCTCATCAGATTTCTTTTGGCCCAATCCTCCAATTTGTCTAGGTCCCTCTGTATCCTATCCCTCCCCTCCAGCGTATCTACCACTCCTCCCAGTTTAGTGTCATCTGCAAACTTGCTGAGGGTGCAATCCACACCATCCTCCAGATCATTTATGAACATATTGAACAAAACCGGCCCTAGGACCGACCCCTGGGGCACTCCACTTGATACCGGCTGCCAACTAGACCTGGAGCCATTGATCTCTACATATTGAGCCCGACAATCTAGCCAGCTTTCTATCCCCTTATAATCCATTCATCCAGCCCATATTTCTTTAACTTGCTGGCAAGAATACTGTGGGAGACCATGTCAAAAGCTTTGCTAAAGTCAAGGAACAATACGTCCACTGCTTTCCCTTCATCCACAGAGCCAGTTATCTCGTCATAGAAGGCAATTAAATTAGTCAGGCATGACTTGCCCTTGGTGAATCCATGCTGACTTTTCCTGATCACTTTCCTCTCCTCTAAGTGCTTCAGAATTCATTCCTTGAGGACCTGCTCCATGATTTTTCCAGGGACTGAGGTGAGGCTGACTGGCCTGTAGTTCCCAGGATCCCCCTTCTTCCCTTTTTTTAAAGATGGGCCCTACATTAGCCTTTTTCCAGTCATCTGGGACCTCCCCCGATCGCCATGAGTTTTGAAAGATAATGGCAAATGGCTCTGCAATCACATCCGCCAACTCCTTTAGCACTCTTGGATGCAACGCATCTGGCCCCATGGACTTGTGCTTGTCCAGCTTTTCTAAATAGTCCCGAACCACTTCTTTATCCACAGAGGGCTGGTCACCTCCTCCCCATGCTGTGTTGCCCAGTGCAGTAATCTGGGAGCTGACCTTGTTCGTGAAGACAGAGGCAAAAAAAGCACTGAGTACATTAGCTTTTTCCACATCCTCTGTCACGAGGTTGCTTCCCTCATTCCGTAAGAGGCCCACACTTTCCTTGCCTTTCTTCTTGTTGTTAACATACTTGAAGAAACCCTTCTTGTTACTCTTAACATCTCTTGCTAGCTGCAACTCCAGGTGTGATTTGGCCTTCCTGAGTTCACTCCTGCAAGCCCGAGCAATATTTTTATACTCATCCCTGGTCATTTGTCCAATCTTCCACTTCTTGTAAGCTTCTTTTTTGTATTTAAGAGCAGCAAGGATTTCACTGTTAAGCCAAGCTGGTCGCCTGCCATATTTACTATTCTTTCTACACATCGGGATGGTTTGTCCCTGTAACCTCAATAAGGATTCTTGAAAATACAGCCAGCTCTCCTGGACTTCTTTCCCCCTCATGTTATTCTCCCAGGGGATCTTGCCCATCAGTTCCCTGAGGGAGTCAAAGTCTGCTTTTCTGAAGTCCAGGGTCTGCATTCTGCTGCTCTCCTTTCTTCCTTGTGTTAGGATCCTGAACTCGACCATTTCATAGTCACAGCCTCCCAGGTTCCCATCCACTTTTGCTTCCCCTACTAATTCTTCCCGGTTTGTGAGCAGCAGGTCAAGAAGAGCTCTGCCCCTAGTTGGTTCCTCCAGCACTTGCACCAGGAAATTGTCCCCTACATTTTCCAAAACTTCCTGGATTGCCTGTCCATCGCTGTATCGCTCTCCCAGCAGATATCAGGGTGATTGAAGTCTCCCATGAGAACCAGGGCCTGCGATCTAGTAAGTTCTGCTAGTTGCCGGAAGAAAGCCTCATCCACCTCATCCCCCTGGTCTGGTGGTCTGTAGTAGACTCCCACCATGACATCACCCTTGTTGTCACACTTCTAAAATTAACCCAGAGACTCTCAGGTTTTTCTGCAGTTTTATACTTGAGCTCTGAGCAGTCATACTGCTCCCTTACATACAGTGCAACTCCCCCACCTTTTCTGCCCTTCCTGTCCTTCCTAAACAGCTTATATCCATCCATGGCAGTACTCCAGTCATGTGAGTTATCCCACCAAGTCTCTGTTATTCCAATCACGTCATAATTCCTTGACTGTGCCAGGACCTCCAGTTCTCCCTGCTTGTTTCCCAGGCTTCGTGCATTTGTAAATAGGCACTTGAGGTAACCTGCTGATCGCCCCTCTTTCTCAGTATGAGGCAGGAGGCCTCCCCTCTCATGCGCTCCTGCTCATGCCTCCTCCCGGTTTCCCACTTCCCCACTTACCTCAGGGCTTTGGTCTCCTTCCCCCGGTGAATCTAGCTTAAATCCCTCCTCGCTAGGTTAGAATCATAGAATCATAGAATATCAGGGTTGGAAGGGATCTCAGGAGGTCATCTAGTCCAACCCACTGCTCAAAAGCAGGACCAATCCCCAATTAAATCATCCCAGCCAGGGCTTTGTCAAGCCTGACCTTAAAAACTTCTAAGGAAGGAGATTCCACCACCTCCCTAGGCAACACATTCCAGTGTTTCACCACCCTCCTAGTGAAAAAGTTTTTCCTAATATCCAACCTAAACCTCCCCCACTGCAACTTGAGACCATTACTCCTTGTCCTGTCCTCTTCCACCACTGAGAATAGTCTAGAACCATCCTCTCTGGAACCACCTCTCAGGTAGTTGAAAGCAGCTATCAAATCCCCCTTCATTCTTCTCTTCCGCAGACTAAACAATCCCACTTCCCTCAGCCTCTCCTCATAAGTCATGTGTTCCAGACCCCTAATCATTTTTGTTGCCCTTCGCTGGACTCTTTCCAATTTATCCACATCCTTCTTGTAGTGTGGGGCCCAAAACTGGACATAGTACTCCAGATGAGGCCTCACCAATGTCGAATAGAGGGGGACGATCACGTCCCTCGATCTGCTGGCTATGCCCCTACTTATACATCCCAAAATGCCATTGGCCTTCTTGGAAACAAGGGCACACTCCTGACTCATATCCAGCTTCTCGTCCACTATCACCCCTAGGTCCTTTTCCGCAGAACTGCTGCCTAGCCATTCGGTCCCTAGTCTGTAGCTGTGCATTGGGTACTTCCGTCCTAAGTGCAGGACCCTGCACTTATCCTTATTGAACCTCATCAGATTTCTTTTGGCCCAATCCTCCAATTTGTCTAGGTTCCTCTGTATCCTGTCCCTGCCCTCCAGCGTATCTACCACTCCTCCCAGTTTAGTATCATCCACAAATTTGCTGAGAGTGCAATCCACACCATCCTCCAGATCATTTATGAAGATATTGAACAAAACTGGCCCCAGGACCGACCCCTGGGGCACTCCACTTGACACCGACTGCCAACTAGACATGGAGCCATTGATCACTACCCGTTGAGCCCGACAATCTAGCCAGCTTTCTACCCACCTTATAGTGCATTCATCCAGCCCATACTTCCTTAACTTGCTGACAAGAATACTGTGGAAGACCGTGTCAAAAGCTTTGCTAAAGTCAAGATACAATACATCCACTGCTTTCCCTTCATCCACAGAACCAGTAATCTCATCATAGATGGCGATTAGATTAGTCAGGCATGACCTTCCCTTGGTGAATCCATGCTGACTGTTCCTGATCACTTTCCTCTCATGCAAGTGCTTCAGGATTGATTCTTTGAGGACCGGCTCCATGATTTTTCCGGGGACTGAAGTGAGGCTGACTGGCCTGTAGTTCCCAGGATCCTCCTTCTTCCCTTTTTTAAAGATGGGCACTACATTAGCCTTTTTCCAGTCATCCGGGACTTCCCCCGATCGCCACAAGTTTTCAAAGATAATGGCCAATGGCTCTGCAATCACAGCCGCCAATTCCTTTAGCACTCTCGGGTGCAACTCGTCCAGCCCCATGGACTTCTGCACGTCCAGCTTTTCTAAATAGTCCCTAACCACCTCTTTCTCCACAGAGGGCTGGCCATCTATTCCCCATGTTGTGATGCCCAGCGCAGCAGTCTGGGAGCTGACCTTGTTAGTGAAGACAGAGGCAAAAAAAGCATTGAGTACGTTAGCTTTTTCCACCTCCTCTGTCACTAGGTTGCCTCCCTCATTCATTAAGGGGCCCACACTTTCCTTGGCTTTCTTCTTGTTCCTAACATACCTGAAGAAACCCTTCTTGTTACTCTTAACATCTCTCGCTAGCTGCAGCTCCAGGTACGATTTGGCCCTCCTAATTTCATTCCTACATGCCCAACCAATATTTTTATACTCTTCCCTGGTCATATGTCCAACCTTTCACTTCTTTTAAGCTTCTTTTTTATGTTTAAGATCTGCTAGGATTTCACTGTTAAGCCAAGCTGGTAGCCTGCCATATTTACTATTCTTTCGACACATCGGGATGGTTTGTCCCTGTAACCTCAACAGGGATTCCTTGAAATACAGCCAGCTCTCCTGGACTCCTTTCCCCTTCATGTTAGTCTCCCAGGGGATCCTACCCATCCATTCCCTGAGGGAGTCGAAGTCTGCTTTCCTGAAGTCCAGGGTCCGTATCCTGCTGCTTACCTTTCTTCTCTGTGTCAGGATCCTGAACTCAACCAACTCATGGTCACTGCCTCCCAGATTCCCATCCACTTTTGCTTCCCCTACTAATTCTTCCCGGTTTGTGAGCAGCAGGTCAAGAAAAGCTCCCCCCCTAGTTGGCTCCTCTAGCACTTGCACCAGGAAATTCTCCCCTACGCTTTCCAAAAACTTCCTGGATTGTCTATGCACCGCTGTATTGCTCTCTCAGCAGATATCAGGAAAATTAATGTCACCCATGAGAACCCGGGTGTGCGATCTAGTAGCTTCCGTGAGCTGCCGAAAGAAAGCCTTATCCACCTCATCCCCTTGGGCCGCTAGTCTATAGCAGACTCCCACCACTACATCACTCCTGCTGCTCACACTTCTAAACTTAATCCAGAGACACTCAGGTTTTTCTGCAGTTTCAAACCGGAGCTCTGAGCAGTCATACTGCTCCCTTATATACAGTGCTATTCCCCCACCTTTTCTGCCCTGCCTGTCCTTCCTGAACAGTTTATAACCATCCATGAGAGTACTCCAGTCATGTGAGTTATCCCACCAAGTCTCTATTATTCCAATCACGTCATAATTCCTTGACATCACCACCTCCAGTTCTCCCTGCTTGTTTCGAAGGCTCTGTGCATTCGTATATAAGCACTTGAGATAACCTGCTGATCGCCCCTCATTCTCAATATGAGGAAGGAGCCCTCCCCTCACAGACATTCCTGCCTGTGCTTCCTCCCGGTATCCCGCTTTCCCACTTACCTCAGGGCTTTGGTCTCCTTCCCCTGGTGAACCTAGTTTAAAGCCCTCCTCACTAGGTTAGCCAGCCTGCTCGCAAAGATGCTCTTCCCTCTCTTCGTTAGGTGGAGCCCGTCTCTGCCTAACACTCCTTCTTGGAACACCATCCCATGGTCAAAGAATCCAAAGCCTTCTCTCCGACACCACCTGCGTAGCCATTCCTTGACTTCCATGATTCGACGGTCTCTACCCAGGCCTTTTCTTTCCATGGGGAGGATGTTGCAGGTCTGGGACGATTCCCAGTGGCTGCGAAACTTTCACATGCGTAAGGGCACTTTCATGGAACTTTGTGACTTGCTTTCCCCTGCCCTGAAGCACATGAATACCAAGATGAGAGCAGCCCTCACAGCTGAGAAGTGAGTGGCAATAGTCCTGTGGAAGCTTGCAACGCCAGACAGCTACCGGTCAGTCAGGAATCAATTTTGAGTGGGCAAATCTACTGTGGGGGCGGCTGTGATGCAAGTAGCCAATGCAATCAAAGATCTGCTGATATGAAGGGTAGTGACCCTGGGAAATGTGCAGGTCATAGTGGATGGCTTTGCTGCAATGGGATTCCCATAGATGGAACCCATATCCCTATCTTGGCACTGGAGCACCAAGCTGGCGAGTACATAAACCACAAGGAGTACTTTTCAATGGTGCTGCAAGCACTGGTGGATCACAAGGGACATTTCACCAACATCAAAGTGGGATGGCTGGGAAAGGTACATGATGCTTGCATCTTCAGGAACTCTGGTCTGTTTCAAAAGCTGCAGGAAGAAACTTTATTCCCAGAGCAAGCAGAAAATAACCGTTTGAGATGTCGAAATGCCTATAGTTCTCCTTGGGGACCCAGCCTACCCCTTACTGCCATGGCTCATGAAGCCATACACAGGCACCCTGGACAGTAGTCAGGAGCTGTTCAACTACAGGCTGAGCAAGTGCAGAATGGTGGTAGAATGTGCATTTGGATGTTTAAAAGCGTGCTGGCGCAGTTTACTGACTCGGTTAGAGCTCAGCAAAACCAATATTCCCACTGTTATTACTGCTTGCTGTGCGCTCCACAATATCTGTGAGAGTAAGGGGGAGACATTTATGGTGGGGTGGGAGGTTGAGGCAACGCACAGCCACACACCAGGGCGGTTAGAAGAGCACAGGAGGGCACAGTGTGCATCAGAGAAGCTTTGAAAACCAGTTTCATGACTGGCCAGGCTACGGTGCGAAAGTTCTGTTTGTTTCTCCTCGATGAAACCCGCCACCCCTTGGTTCACTTTACTTCCCTGTAAGCTAACAACCCTACCACCCTCCTCTCCTCTGTTTGATCACCGCTTGCAGAGACAATTAAGTCATTGTTGTTTCACATTCATGCATTCTTTATTAATTCATCACACAAATAGGGGGATGATTTAACTGGGAATTGGTCCTGCTTCGAGCAGGGGGTTGGACTAGATGACCTTCAGGGGTCCCTTCCAACCCTGATATTCTATGATTCTATGATAACTGCCAAGGTAGCCCGGGAGGGGTTGTGGAGGAGAGAAGCCCCGGGAGAAGTGGTGGAGGAGGGAAGGACAAGGCCACACAGCACTTTAAAAGTTTAAAACTTTAAAACTTATTGAATGCCAGCCTTCTGTTGCTTGGGCAAATCTCTGGGATGGAGTGGCTGGGTGGCCTGAGGTCCCCCCCACCGTGTTCTTGGGCGCCTGGGTGAGGAGGCTATGGAATTCGTGGAGGAGGGCGGTTGGTTACACAGGGGCTGTAGCAGCACTCTGTGCTCCAGCTGCCTTTCCTGCAGCTCAACCATATGCTGGAGCATATTAGTTTGATCCTCCAGCAGCCTCAGCATTGAATCCTGCCTCCTCTCATCATGCTGCTACCGCCTTTCAGCTTCAGCCCTCTCTTCAGCCCGCCACTTACTCTTTTCAGCCCGCCACCTCTCCTCCTGGTCATTTTGTGCTTTCCTGCATTCTGACATTTTCTGCCTCCACGCATTCGTCTGTGCTCTGTCAGTGTGGGAGGACAGCATGAGCTCAGAGAACATTTCATCGTGAGTGCATTTTTTTCACATTCTGATCTTCACTAGCCTCTGGGAAGGAGAAGATCCTGTGATCCTTGAAACACATGCAGCTGGTGGAGGAAAAAAAAGGGACAATGGTATTTAAAAAGACACATTTTATAGAACAATGGGTACACTCTTTCACGGTAAACCTTGCTGTAAGCATTACATACGTAGCACATGTGCTTTCATTCCAAGGTCACATTTTGCCTCCTCCCTCCCCGTGGCTAACAGCGGGAAACATTTCTGTTCAGCCACAGGCAAACAGCCCAGCAGGAACGAGCACCTCTGAATATCCCCTTAAGAAAAGCACCCTATTTCCACCAGGTGACCACCAATGATATCACTCTCCTGAGGATAACACAGAGAGATAAAGAACGGATGTTGTTTGAACGCCAGCAAACATACACTGCAATGCTTTGTTCCACAATGATTCCCGAGTACATGCTCCTGGCCTGGAGTGGTAAAGTGTCCTACCATTGTGGACGGAATAAGGCTGCCCTCCCCAGAAACCTTTTGCAAAGGCTTTGGGAGTACATCCAGGAGAGCCATGAATGCCAGGGCAAATTAATTATTAAACATGCTTGCTTTTAAACCATGTATACTATTTTAAAAGGCACATGCACCAGAGGTTCCTTCTCCACCTGGCGGGTCCGGGAGGCAGTCTTGGGTGGGATTAGGGGTACTGGCTCCAGGTCCAGGGTGAGAAACAGTTTCTGGCTGTCGGGAACACCGGTTTCTCTGCTTGCTTGCTGTGAGCGATCTACAACTTCATCATCTTCCTCGTCCCCAAAACCTGCTTCCGTGTTGCCTCCATCTCCATTGAAGGAGTCAAACAACACGGCTGAACCCCCTAAAATGGCATGCCGCTCATCCTAGAAGCGGCATGTTTGGGCCTCTGACCCGGAGTGGCCGTTTTCCTCTCTGGTTTTCTGATAGGCTTGCCTCAGCTCCTTAAGTTTCACGCGGCTCTGCTTTGGGTCCCTGTTACGGCCTCTGTTCCTCATGCCCTGGGAGATTTTGACAAATGTTTTGGCATTTCAAAAACTGGAACGGAGTTGTGATAGCACGGATTCCTCTCCCTATACAGCGATCAGATCCCGTACCTCTCGTTCGGTCCATGTTGGAGCTCTTTTGCAATTCTCGGACTCCATCATGGTCACCTCTGCTGATGAGCTCTGCACTCACCTGCAACTTGCCATGCTGGCCAAACAGGAAATTGAAATTCAAAAGTTCGCGGCCCTTTTCCTGTCTACCTGTCCAGTGCATCTGAGTTGAGAGTGCTGTCCAGAGCGGTCACAATGGAGCACTCTGGTATAGCTCCCGGAGGCCAATACCATCTAATTGCGTCCACAGTACCCCAAATTCGACCCGGCAAGGCCGATTACAGCACTAATCCTCTTGTCGGGGGTGGAGTAAGGAAATCTATTTTAAGAGCCCTTTAAGTAAAAAAAAAGGGCTTCGTCGTGTGGACGGGTGCAGGGTTAAATCGATTTAATGCTGCTAAATTTGATCTCAACTCCGAGTGAATACCAGGGCTAAGTGTGAACTATGATCAACCACTGAGAGTTTTGCAATGCACCTTAACTCCCTTTATTTGTAGTTGTTGTCTCAGTGGTGGGTATTAACTCTGGAGCAGAATTAAATTCTTTTGTATCAAAATTTGTGCCAGCTTAATTGTACATTGAGATTTTTATTCCTACATTGCACATGAACAAGCTTGAAATGACACACTTGTAATTCCTTTGGACCTTTATTATCTTCATGTATAAACAAGGCAATGTTGAAGAGATACACTACTCTGTACCTCTTTTCACAAACCTGGAAGAATTAATTACCATTGCATTACTGTGACCCATTAGAGAGATGTGATTTGAAGGAGAGAAAAAGTAGCACACACAGTGCACTTGGTGACTTCATTGCCCTGGGTGCTATGACTTAAAACAAGGTTTTTAAGCTTCAATTCCGCACTCTTGGAACATGGACAGACTTGTAATTCCTGTGGAGAAGTATTATCTTCAGGTATAAAGAAGCCACAGTTACAGTGAATCACAGCATGAGCCAGTTTTTTATCCGTCGGTGATCTTCCTAAAAACACCATCCTGGCCACTATGGATGTAGAAGCCCTCGACACCAACATTCCACACAAAGATGGACTACGAGCCGTCAGGAACAATATCCCCGATAGTGTCACAGTAAACCTGGTGGCTGAACTTTGTGGCTTTGTCCTCACCCATAACTATTTCACATTTGGGGACAATGTATACCTTCAAATCAGCGGCACTGCCATGGGTACCCGCATGGTCCCACAGTATGCCAACATTTTTATGGCTGACTTAGAACAACGCTTCCTCAGCTCTCGTCCCCTAACGCCCCTACTCTACTTGCGCTACATTGATGACATCTTCATCATCTGGACCCATGGAAAAGAAGCCCTTGAGGAATTCCACCAGGATTTCAACAATTTCTGTCCCACTATCAACCTCAGCCTGGACCAGTCCACACAAGAGATCCACTTCCTGGACACTATGGTGCTAATAAGTGATGGTCACATAAACACCACTCTATACCAGAAACCTACTGACCGCTATTCCTACCTACATGCCTCTAGCTTTCACCCAGACCACACCACATGATCCATTGTCTACAGCCAAGTTCTACGATACAACCGCATTTGCTCCAACCCCTCAGACAGAGACAAACGCCTACAAGATCTCTATCAAGCATTCTTACAACTACAATACCCACCTGCTGAAGTGAAGAAACAGATTGACAGAGCCAGAAGAGTACCCAGAAGTCACCTACTGCAGGACAGGCCCAACAAAGAAAATAACAGAACACCACTAGCCATCACCTTCAGCCCCCGACTAAAACCTCTCCAACGCATCATCAAGGATCTACAACCTATCCTGAAGGATGACTCATCACACTGACAGATCTTGGGAGACAGGCCAGTCCTTGCTTACAGACAGCCCCCCAACCTGAAGGAAATACTCACCAGCAACCACACACCAGACAACAGAACCACTAACCCAGGAACCTATCCTTACAACAAAGTCCGTTGCCAACTGTGTCCACATATCTATTCAGGGGACGACATCATAGGGCCTAATCACATCAGCCACACTATCAGAGGCTCGTCCACCTGCACATCCACCAATGTGATATATGCCATCATGTGCCAGCAATGCCCCTCTGCCATGTACATTGGTCAAACTGGACAGTCTCTCCGTAAAAGAATAAATGGACACAAATCAGACATCAAGAATTATAACATTCAAAAACCAGTCGGAGAACACTTCAATCTCTCTCGTCACTCGATTAGAGACCTAAAACTGACAATTCTTCACCAAAAAAACCTTCAAAAACAGACTCCAACAAGACACTGCTGAATTGGAATTAATTTGCAAACTGGATACAATTAATTGGCTTGAATAGAGACTCGGAGTGGATGGGTCATTACACAAAGTAAAACTATTTCCCCCACCCCCACCGTTCCTCAGACATTCTTGTCAAGTGCTGGAAATGGCCCAACTTGATTATCACTACAAAAGGTTTTCTCCCCCCCGCCCGCCCCGCCGGTATTAGCTCATCTTAAATGATCACTCTCCTTACAGTGTGTATGGTAACACCTATTGTTTCATGTTCTCTGTGTATGTAAATCTCCCCACTGTATTTTCCACTGAATGCATCCGATGAAGCGAGCTGTAGCTCACGAAAGCTTATGCTCAAATAAATTGGTTAGTCTCTAACGTGCCACAAGTCCTCCTTTTCTTTTTGAGAATACGGAGTAAGACAGTTGCTACTCTGAAACCCTTTTTATTGTTGATGCTTAGATCAAAGGGTGGAAACATTTTGTAACCAGACATGTGACTAACCTTGTCTTGTAACAAAGGAACAGCTTCCAGCTCCACCTGTTGTAGGAGGAGTCAGATGTCTTGGGTTGTCTTTCTGTTTCTATTGTTGTTGGGGTTTGACGCCTCTGCACTGAGTCACACAGTCACTTTAAACAAAATGGAGGCCAAGGTCTCTCGTGTCATTCCCTTAATCAGGCCGTGATTTAAGGCCACCCAATTTGGGGCTATTTCATTTTCATTCAAATGTAGTTTCAAATTTCGGATTTCTTTCCGTGTGGGGTAGAGCGGCCCAGTCCAGTGGCTATCAGCTGCAACGAGCCGTGTGTTAGGCAGTGCCCTGACTCCAAAGTGGTGATCAGACCCTCACCGGTTCTTGTGACCCTCCCAGGACCAATTCTCTGCAATTTCTCTCAGCAGAGCCAAGTGGGACCATAGGAGCCCCTGTGGTCAGAACCAGTTTCGGGGGCTCATTTGCTTTTGGAGGGATTTTGTTATTGGAAAATGAAGGTGCTCTCTTGGGGTAAATCAGCTCGGTTGCATCACCTTCAAAGAGGTTCAGGACCTTGAAATCAAAGCAAGACACTTCTGCCCTCTTCCCTGGATATGGAACTCACCCTTGGGGATATCATTTACACTTTGAACAACATTCTGGATCGGGTAGTGTTGCGGTTCAAATACAAGACAGCACAGAGCTTTTAGCAAGCAAGCGAGCTGGTCTGCCAACCGACTTCTGCCTGTCAGCATTCCACCTTCCCCTTTATTCTTTCTCTCCCCCCGCGCATTACATTCTCCAACAGATAAAAGGAATACACTGGCTTTGTTTAACATTCTTATTTACCAGATTCTGTCTACCGCATTCCTTGCTCTCGGGCCTTGAGCCCAGTCCTGGGAGGCTTCCCACGGTTCATGTCATCTGGGCGAGATTCCAAGGTTCATGCCCTTGAGAAGAGCTGTGTGTGCACAGCTCCTGTACAACACCCTGGGTGTGCCCTGAATGTTGCCAAGCGCATGAACCTTGTATGAATCCTACAGGGTAGGAATGTTTTCTGCAACATGCCCCATGGCTGATCAGACTTTATGTCAAATCTCATCCCACAGCCATCTCCTCCTTCACCAAGAATGTGTCATTTTCCTCTCTCCTGCGTTTCCTGCTGGGCTGCTGGGCTCACTCACTTTCCTGCTGGGCTCACTCAGCTGCATTGTCTCAAGTCAAGACTGAACTCAAAACCTTTCTGTAAAAGAGCACTGCTTCCTTCCACTCTGAGCCATCCCTCCCCTTGGCCCACGAGCAAATCTGCTCTAGGCAGCCCTTTGAGACAGCATTGGTGACCCAAGTGGAGGTCCAATCTTTTACTCACCATAGAGTAAGATTCACCCTGGGCAGAGGACCATCACAAAGGCCCATGCGCCACTTACGTCCCTGCTAAGACCAAGTTTGAAAGTTTAAAATGGGACTAACATGATTCTATGATTGTAACTTCTGCTCACTGTTTGGCATTCATTATACTTGTCCATATTATAACTCAAACTCCATTTTAACTTGTCCCAAACTGCACTGGGGAGATCCCAATGCTGCAGGTCAGCCTGATTGACAGGGTGGGGCAGGCCGATGAAGGAGTCAGAAGCCCGGGGTCCCGTCCTCTGTGTGAGCTGGAGCTCCCTGAGTGGGAGGCCAAGCTAAGGAGAGAGCAGCAGCCAGAGCCAGGGTGGAACAAGTAATTAAAAATGGGGGCAGACAGACTCTTGGTTGTCAGACTCTACAACTGCACTAAAAAAGTAAGAAAACTGTGTGAGAAATACACCACTTTGGCGCTGGGGATAGGATACAGCCCTTCATGAAACCATGGAAATGTAGTCTTGCTACTCTGTTTTCTATCCCTTTTTCTTTTTCTTTTCTTTTTTTTTCTTTTCTTTTTTTTTGACAATTTTTGACTCCACTTTACTTCAAATTCAAATATCTACTACCACATACTGTTGGTCTTCTGGCTTAATTGCTCTTCCATTCTGTGACCGATTGGTCCGCGCCGCTCCCGCCCCTTGTCCAGGACGCCACCCCATGTACTGGGGTTTCACTGAGTCTCTCCTGCTCCGCCAGCCTGGGGTCCCTTGCCCTGTGTTGTTGACTAGGCTCTGCGGCCTCTTGCAGCACACACACACAAGGAGGGCCACACCCAGCTGCGGACACAGACCGAAGTCAGCTCTGTGTGAGAGGACTCAACCAGCACTCTCATACACACGCCTTTTGGGAGATAAACCCCAAATCATATTGTCTTGAACTGTACAGAAAGTTCTGCACAGCGAAAGCTCAGAAAAATTCATCCTCTCCCTCAATGTAGAGAGAATTGTGCATAGCTTCTTACCCTCTTCCCCCAACCCCCAAATAGGAATTGTTCAAATTGGGCTCTGTTATAAACAAGAAATACGTTTATTAACTACAAAAGGTAAATTTTAAATGCTTATAAGGGATAGAAAACAGATTAAAGCAGATTACCTCAGTAAATAAACAAAAACCTTTTCAATGATAGCTTACATAAATTATATCTGAGTTATGCCATATTCATATCATAACCATATTTCTATGAAGACTATGGGGTGTAATGTCACACCTCTCCCCTTCGACTACTGCCAGAGGTTTGGTCACTGACCAATGCGGAGGTGGGGTGCCTAAAATCCATTTTTGGCTTTGCTTATACTACCTCCAGTGTTGTCCATAGGTGCTTTTGCAGAGTTCTGGGTTTCTGTTCCCAGGATGTCTGAAAAGATTTTGGTGTATTTTCGCCATTGAAAACATCCTGTTAAAACATTGTTAACATCATGCAGATATCAATATCCTTTAAAGTGTAGGTATTTAGCCACCAATGCCATGAGGCAATGTGCCTCAGTTTCCCCTTCCACACACCAGTCTAAATTGGTTATGCTTTCTCTGCTATGCCAAGCTCTAAGCCTGTTTACAGGTACTAGCTGAGAAGCAGTGTTCTTATAGGACTTTTTTGTTACCTCTCCTAATCTGTACCAAAGAGTCTTCCAAAAATCATGCATGTCACATATTTTTAAAGTATTTACCACCAGGATCAAATTCCTTATCTTAACCCACAGTGTGTGTAGTAAGAGACATAACATTACCAGCAAATTCGTAACATGGAGGCGCTTCCAAGTATGATTATCATACCATGCCTTCTGTTGAAACAGATCCGTTTGTTCAGCATTTATTGTATTCCTCATCCCCTCAGTAAAGGTACGTCATTGGGGGTTTGGCAAGGAAAGGGTGTATGGGGACCTTGTATGTCACTGGCCCACCTCCTGGGGTGTTGCATTTCCTCGAATCCACCCCCAGGGCCTGCAGAACGCTATCAACCACTGCCAGGGCTGGATTCTTCTGTCACTCCAGGACTTTGAAAATTGCAACTGGAGAAGTGCCCGGTGCTGCCATCCTGGGATTCCTTTGAGTTGCCCCCGCTAACACTCAGTGTTTGATGCTTAGCTGTGGGGAGGGGTTTACCTGCCCAGGAAATGGCTGTCTCCTCCCCTTCGTCAGAGGGTTCATTAGCATATTCACTGACAGGGGAAGGCTTGGAAGAACTCCTAACCCCCACCTTAAAGGGACAGAGTTAGTTTTCACAAGTACAACAGGAAAAACATTTTGCAATAATGGGACCTGGCTTGGGGGACCCTCGGTCACCTCTCTCCATTCCCTAGAGGACAGTTGTCTGGCTGCTCCCACAGGGAGGTCAATTACACGGTTCCCCCTAAAAACCTGAGCCACAGGTGGGGTCCCTGGGATTACAGATGGAGATCCAGCAAATTTCTCCTGGGCAAGCCTTCCTCTGTAATTAGTGAGGAGACATTCCTGTAGACCCCCCGCCACATCCCATCTTTACTTCTTCCTCTGCCCCCCCGCCACTCTCCGGGGCACACACCCCTGTGCTCCCTCGAGAGGAATCTGCCCCCTGTTCAGCTCTGGGCTCACAGCTAACAGCCAGAACAGACCCTTTACTGGGAAGCATTGCACCCTCCTCCCTCTCTGAACTGGGTTTGCCTCCAGTTTACAGAGCCCATGCAATCCACACCCACCGCAGCGGTCCCCGAGACTCACCACTTTTCTCTGGGCTTCCCTGTAGGACAGGGGCTCTCAAACTTTTTTACTGGTGACCCCTTTCAAATAGCAAGCCTCTGAGTGCGACCCCCACCCCCTTATAAATTAAAAACACTTTTTATATATTAACACTATTATAAATGCTGGAAGCAAAGTGGGGTTTGGGGTGGAGGCTGGCAGCTCGCAACCCCACCATGTAATAACCTAGCGACTCCCTGAGGGGTCTGGACCCCCAGTTTAAGAACCCCTGCTCTAGGACACCTTTTTCTGTGCATTTTAGAGTGAGTTCTGCTCCTTGCTTAACTGCAACATCCTGGCAGCCAGCAACCTGGACAAACTTCCTTCTGTCTGGCAAAACATTCCCATCCCCTGAGGGAACAGCCATGGGACAGGAGCTGGTTCTACCCTCCCCACCCCTGATAGCAAACTGCCCTGCACGGCTGGAGAGGAATTAAAGAGACACTCTCCCATTTCCTCAGCAGTTTCTGTAGCTTTGGTCCTTCCCACTTGGGCTTCAGCACAAGATTCCTCCTCACTGCTGACAGACCCCGGGACAGACGTACCCACACACAAAAAAGTCATTCCCAGAAGAATTCAGCATATTTATTCACTTCTTTCATATTCTGATTATTGAATATGTGTCTATGCGCGGACCCTCCAGCTGCCAGGTGTGTGGGACCCAGAAGCTGTGGACACGGACCGGGGGCTGCTCTGAGGCCACTCAGCCCTGGCAGACAGAAGAACCCAGGCTCCCCAGCCTGGATCCAGCTTCGCTTTGGCCAGGGAGACAGTACCTCGGGGACAGAAGAGGGATTGGAATGGGCCCCCGGAAGGAGCAGGGCCTCGTGCCACACCCACACTCTTAGGAAGAATCCGTCGCCCCTGGTCTACCATTAATATTGCGTTAACTAACTGATCTGGTGCCCACTTTCCTTTCCTTACGAAAACCTGGGTCACTGTCTGCAAAGACTCACACAGACTCTTATCATGAACAATGTGATTGGTCTTCTTGAAATCAAAGGAAAAACTTTGATTCTTCAAGTGAAAAATCTGTCTAAGTCTTTGCAGGAAAAGACGCTTTGCTAAAACAGGTAATGCAAGGAGGAACTCCACCCTGGTACTCAGGGCCTGCAGAATGCTATCAACCACTCCCAGGGCTGGATTCTCCTGTCACCTCAGGGCTTTGAAAATTGCAACTGGAGAAGTGCCCGGTGCTGCCGTCTCCAAAGGGAGGAATTTCATCCAACATGATTTTTTAAGAAGGAGGGAGAAACAAGGGGAACCAGAAGACTGATAATATCATGCAGCAGAGATTTTAATGCAAAAGGAATTGGCAGTACACAGTTACAGGGAGAAATACTACAGAGCAGAAAGAATGTATTTCCAGTATTTCAAGAAGGGCTGCGTCCGATCACCTGCCTCTGTGCAATGTATTTCAGACAAGATGTTCTGTTTACTTTCTTTCAGCTGCAGAGGTTGACAAACAAGTCCCCACTGTAACAATTTTAAGTGCCTTGTTTTACGCTATTGGGCGAAAAATGAGCCAAAGCAAAATAGAAGCAGAGGACTACGCAGCTTCTCCATTATACATGGGCCGTAGCAAAGGTCAAAGTGAGGCATTAAAGGTACATATGGATAAGAAGGATAGAACATGTGGACTTAAAGTGATAGTAACCATAAATGATGCCTATCTTAAGGCTCCTATTTCCTTCACACTGTGGGGTCAGTGTAAACAGCCTGCGTGTAATTCAGAAGGAGTCCTCATGTGAATAAAAGAGTCAGCAAATGGCTGGGAAAGCCTTGGCAGAAAGAGTCCTAAAGTGTAACATTAGAAATGCAGCATGGCTATCAGACCAAGACTGACTTCAAGTGGAGCCATGTTTGCTCAGTTCTTTGGAAAGCCATGCCCAAAAGATCAGGGGTGAATCTGGATCTTGCTGTTCATTTCCTGGTTCTTCCTTCTTCTGTGGAGGTTCCTGCTGGGTTTAACATGGCCCACAATATCCACCAAGATACCTACGGCCATATCCCCCGTATCCCCTTAATCCCCCATAACCATAAAGGCCCGGGTAACCGCAGTATCCCCCATGGCCCAATAATCCCCCATAACCGTAAAGGCCCGGGTAACCGCAGTATCCCCCATGGCCCAATAATCCCCCGTAACCGTAAAGGCCCGGGTAACCGCAGTATCCCCCATGGCCCAATAATCCCCCATAACCGTAAAGGCCCCCATAGGCACCATATCTCCCTAAACCATACAACCCTCCATAACGGCCTCCGTAGCCATACAATCCCCCCAAACCGAATGAGCCTCCCAAACCAGCTCCGACCACAGGTGCGCCTACGGCTGCCACTTCGCTCTGCTGAGGGAAATTGCTCAGAATTGGTCCTGGGAGGGTCACGACAACTGGGGAGGGTCTGATCACCACTTCGGAGTCAGGGCACTGCCTAACGCAGGGCTCGTTGCAGCTGCCAGTGACTGGACTGGGTCGGGCCACCCCGCATTCTGGATAGCAGAGGCTGGAGAAAGTCATCTTTCTGGGATGGAGATAAACCTGAAACACACAACCGGGGTTAGAGTAAAGAGACGGTACAAGTGCCGGTGGAAGAAAGGCTTCAAAGCTTGGTTAGAATTGTCGTGAGGTCAGCATGGGTCCTGAGTCAGAGAGGAGAAGTGGATTTAATCTCTTTGTTTGTGGTCATGTATTTGTTTCTATTTTCTCTTTCTACGCCTCTTGTCCACTTGCACTAAACTTCCCTCCCAACTGGCCCCTTTGAGACCCTCTCAATGATTTTCTCTGTAAAACACTGGCTAGAATGAATGCAACTATTTCTATACTGGACACCTGGGATTTTGGGTCCATTTTAGACATTTATCAAAGATAACATGGCTGGGATCATGGTAATCACTTCTTTTCGTTTGAGGATTTAACCTCTGCATGCAAACCAGCTGAGCTCGGTATTACAGTGTGACTGTTTGGTTTTCCAAACCTTGGGAATCACCAAAACTTGCTGATGAATAAACAGAAACTTTGCTTTTCTTCGAACAAATCACTAACAACAAACTCGTGAACTGGAGTAAAGTCAGCTCAGGTCCACTGACTTTAATGGATCCCCATGCTATTACACCATCTGAGGAGAAGCATCTTCAATGGGTATTTCTGCTCGGGAGAACATAGGAATTGCTAGAATGGGTCACACCACTTGTCAGCTTCATCGATTCTCGTATCTCTAATAGTGAGGAGTAACAGCTACTTCAGAGGAAAGTAGCAAACCACTGAATTGGCCCTTTCTAGACTAATCTGAGAAAATTTCTTCCTAATCCACCTAAGTGAAAAATGGCTAACTGACTTTCATAAGTTACTGAAAAGATTTAAATGCCCTAATTCTTGTCCAGTTAATAGGAAATATGTTTCTCAACTGCATATCTTGTTCTTAAAGTCCCCCCATTAGCTTCAGATCCTGAATCCACCAGGACTTGCACCTAAATAATTGCACAAGAGGGAAGAACACCCTGATCCCTGACAAAAATCACAGTGACGACATGCAAGATTCAACCTAAACTAAAAGGAGGCTCTAGACTGATATCTCCAGGGTTAGAAAGAGATTGAGTTGAATTGGACTTACCCAGTTCACTGAGGAGATGAAATCCAAAGAAGTGTTTAGAAGAGGTCTGAGTCGTGAACACTTTTATACAGTTCCGAGGACTGCCTGGAGGATCTGTGATGCTGTTTGTGAGGAGGTCCTAATTAGTTACTAAACAAACTTGATTGCCTTCGTAAGTCCTTCTTTGGATGCAGCTGTTTTCCTCAGCGTTGGTGATTAGTGGACTAATCTCAGCCTCACAGGGCGTGATATGCACATTGCACTCTTCAGTTGTCTTTCATCTTAAAATTGTTTAGGCCAACTACATTTCTTGTGTCATTCCAATGACTTTATTGGTGCTGCAATGAGAATGAATGTCAAGGTGATTCTGAGCAGCATCAGTAGCACAAGTGGGTGTCAAGAAAGGAATCCAGTTTGGCCCTTTCAATTCATGCTGGTCATGGGGCATGGGGCAGTTCATTCTAAACGTTCTAGGAAGCAGGGATCCATTTTTCTCCATTCTGACCACCTCCATTCCCAGCAGGTCAGATCCAATCCCCTTTGAACCATTCCATTGCGTCCAGTATGTTTCCTGTCAGGACTTGAAGTCTGAACTTCACTCTTTGGCAGGGGGATAGTACGAAGCCGATGAACAATGTTAGTCCCATTTTAAATTTTCAAACTCGGTCTTAGCAGGGACGTCAGTGGCGCATGGGCCTTTGTGATGGTCCTCTGCCCAGGGTGAATCTTATTCTGTGGTGAGTAAAAGATTGGACCTCCACTTGGGTCACCAATGCTGTCTCAAAGGGCTGTCTAGAGCAGATTTGCTCATGGGCCAAGGGGACGGATGGCTCAGAGTGAAAGGAAGCAGTGCTCTTTTACAGAAAGATTTTGAGTTAAGTCTTGACTTCAGACAATGCAGCTGAATGAGCCCAGCAGAAAAGTGAGTGAGCCCAGCAGCCCAGCAGGAAACCCAGGAGAGAGGAAAATGACACATTCTTGGTGAAGGAGGAGATGGCTGTGGGATGAGATTTGACATAAAGTCTGATCAGCCATGGGGCATGTTGCAGAAAACATTCCTACCTGATCCAGAATGTTGTTCAAAGTGTAAATGATATCCTGAAGGGTGGGTTCCACATCCAGGGAAGAGAGCAGAAGTGTCTTGTTTTGATTTCAAGGTCCACTGGACTGGGCCGCTCTACCCCACACAGTTTTTAAGAAATCCCAAATTCAAAACTACATTTGAATGAAAATGAAATAGCCCCAAATTGGGTGGCCTTAAATCATGGCCTGATTAAGGGAATGACACGAGAGACCTTGGCCTCCATTTTGTTTAAAGTGACTGTGTGACTCAGTGCAGAGGCATCAAACCCCAACAACAATACAAACAGAAAGACAACCCAAGACATCTGACTCCTCCTACAACAGGTGGAGCTGGAAGCTGTTCCTTTGTCACAAGACAAGGTTAGTAACATGTCTGGTTACAAAATGTTTCCATCCTTTGATCTAAACGTCAGCAATGAAAAACTGGCTCATGCAGTGATCCACTGTAACTGCGGCTTCTTTATACCTGAGGATAATACTTCTCCAAAGGAATTACAAGTCTGTCCATTTTCCAAGAGTGCGGTAGCCTGGTAAATATCAAGATGGAACTGAAGCTTAAAAACCCTGTTTTAAGTCTTAGCACCCACGGCAATGAAGTCACCAAGTGCTCTGTGTGCGCTACTTTTTCTCTCCTTCAAATCACTTCTCTCTAACGGGTCACAGTAATGCAATGAGAACAGGAGGACTTGTGGCACCTTAGAGACTAACCAATTTATTTGAGCATAAGCTTTCGTGAGCTACAGCTCACTTCATCAGATGCATTCAGTGGAAAATACAGTGAGGAGATTTATATACACACAGACCATGAAAAAATGGGTGTTACATACACACTGTAAGGAGAGTGATCACGTAAGATGA
Organism: Eretmochelys imbricata; assembly: GCF_965152235.1. Taxonomy (NCBI): domain Eukaryota; kingdom Metazoa; phylum Chordata; order Testudines; family Cheloniidae; genus Eretmochelys; species Eretmochelys imbricata. The sequence goes on from NC_135572.1 coordinate 358,095,455, forward strand.
GCTATTACCAGCAGGAGAGCGGGGGCGGGGGGGGCGGGGGAAACCTTTTATAGTGATAATCAAGGTGGGCCATTTCCAGCAGTTAACAGGAACGTCTGAGGAACAGTGTGTGTGTGTGGCGGGGGGGAAATAAACATGGGGAAATAGTTTTACTTTGTGTAATGACCCATCCACTCCCAGTCTCTATTCAAGCCTAAGTTAATTGTATCCAGTCTGCAAATTAATTCCAATTCATCAGTGTCTCGTTGGAGTCTGGTTTTGAAGTCTTTTTGTTGTAATATTGCGACTTTTAGGTCTGTAATTGAGTGACCAGAGAGATTGAAGCGTTCTCCGACTGGTTTATGAATGTTATAATTCTTGACATCAGATTTGTGTCTGTCAAGGTTCCTCCCCCACTCTGAACTCTAGGGTACAGATGTGGGGACCTGCATGAAAACCTCCTAAGCTTCCTTTTACCAGCTTAGGTTAAAACTTCCCCAAGGTACAAATTAATTTTATCCTTTGTCCTTGGAATAACCACTGCCACCACCAAACTCTAACTGGGTTTACTGGGAAACGTAGTTTGGACACATCTTTCCCCCCAAAATCCTCCCAACCCTTGCACCCCACTTCTTGGGAAAGGTTTGGTAAAAATCCTCCCCAATTTGCATAGGTGACCACAGACCCAAACCCTTGGATCTGAGAACAATGAAAAAGCATTCCGTTTTCTTACAAGAAGACTTTTAATAGAAATAGAAGTAAACAGAAGTAAAGGAATCACCTCTGTAAAATCAGGATGGTAGATACCTTACAGGGTAATTAGATTCAAAACATAGAGAATCCCTCTAGGCAAAACCTTAAGTTATAAAAAAGACACACAGACAGAAATAATCATTTTATTCAGCACAGTTCTTTTCTCAGCCATTTAAAGAAATCATAATCTAACACATACGTAGCTATATTACTTACTAAAAGTTCTAAGACTCCATTCCTGTTCTATCCCCGGCAAAAGCAGCATATCGACAGACACAGACCCTTTGTTTCTCTCCCTCCTCCCACCTTTTGAAAGTATCTTGTCTCCTCATTGGTCATTTTGGTCAGGTGCCAGCGAGGTTACCTTTAGCTTCTTAACCCTTTACAGGTGAAAGGATTTTTCCTCTGGCCAGGAGGGATTTTAAAGGGCTTTACCCTTCCCTTTATATTTATGACAGTGTCCATTTATTCTTTTATGTAGAGACTGTCCAGTTTGACCAACGTACATGGCAGAGGGGCATTGCTGGCACAGGATAGCATAGATCACATTGGTAGATGTGCAGGTGAACGAGCCTCTGATAGTGTGGCTGATGTGATTAGGCCCTATGATGGTGTCCCCTGAATAGGTATGTGGACACAGTTGGCAACGGGCTTTGTTGCAAGGATAGGTTCCTGGGTTCGTGGTTCTGTTGTGTGCTATGAGAGCTGGTTGATGTGGAGGTGAACAAGCACACTGAGGTGAAGGTTACCCAGGGAGCAAGTGGCGAGGCAGCAATAAAACCAGTCACAGTGATTACTCACCACCTGCTCACCACTGCTCCTGAATTGTTTTGGACAGTTTCCATTCAGGGCTTCTGAATAGCCCACGGCAGCATCAGTGAAGTCAGTAGAATGATCCCAGCAATGTAGCTGGCCCATAAAGTTTTCAGAAGAAAGGGAGCTGCAGGGTATAATGTGCCCCTCACCCCATGTGGAGTTAGGAAGAAAATAATCCTCAAAAACATGGAGGGAAAAAATTACATCATTTGAAGGACTTATGCAAAGTTTTCTTTTTAACTAATTAGGCCTTCAGGAACAAAGGGCCTCTCAAGTCCTCTGGCGGCGTAAAAAACTGTCTAAAAATACTCATGAGTCAGGGGTCTTCTAACCACTTTAACTTATTCTCCTCTGAGAACTAGAGAATCCTATTCAAGTCGCTCTCTCCATAAGTGTTCAGATGAGGTGCCAGTGATCCTTTTAATTTAGGAGTGAATCTTGCACAGACACTCTGTGATTCCAAACAGTGGGAAGAGTTTGGGGGTTTTTCAATTGTTTTCTGTTATCGAGTTGCAAGTGTTGATTTCTTCATGGTTTAGAATTTTAGTATTTGCTCTTTTTAAATCTAGCAGTAGCCTGAGTTTTTAGATTTTTCTTTTTTTTTTTTTTTAATAAAGTTCACCTCTTTTAAGACCAGGATTGCAGTTTGTGTCTTCACGGTTGGTGCACATGTTGATTAATTAGCTGGTGGCAACAGCTGATTTCCTTTGTTTTCTTTCTCAGCTCTTCCCCCTGGTGTGTGTGTGTGTGTGTGTGTGTGTGTGTGTGTGTGTGTGTGTGTGTGTGTGTGTGTGTGTGTGAAATGGCTTGAGGGTACCCCAGAGGAAGGAATTCCCAAGTGTGCCTTCCTGGCCTCTCGAAAGGGTTTTTGCACTTGGGATGTGGCAGCATCTACCCACCCAAGGTCAGCGATAAACTGTAACCTTGGAATTTGAATACAAGCCTCGAGTGGTCAGTATTATTTTTTAGAATGCTGGAGGGCCCGCATCTTCTGCACTCGAAGTGCCAGAGTGGGGAATCAGTCTTGACAAGGTTTATGAAGAAACTCCCCAAGTTTTCTCCAAAAAGGACTAATGCATTGTTCTTCCGCTCTCTCCTGAAGCAGCTGGTGAGTGACACTCACTGAGACAGGATACTGCCTTAGATGGGCCACTCGTCTCTTCCAGCCTGGCAGTTGCTCTCTTCTCATGTGCGGGAGTAATTCTAGGTGCAGATCTCCGTCTGGTCTATCTTAGTGTAGCTGCAGTGAGGCCAGTGAAACAGAGCAGATTTACACCTGGGGAGGAGGTGGGGGTTTGTGTTTTGTTTTGATTAAAAAAACCCATTTTTGTTTATTCATCCGCAAGTGTTGGTGACTCGCTGAAGTTTCCAAGCCAAAGCACCACCTTGTGATGCTGGACTGAACTTGTTTGTCAGTAGATGTCAGGGGACTCTTGGCCCCTTACTAAAACTTAGTGGGGTTTTTTCATGGCCCTCTCTCAGGACCAAAAGAAAGGGGAAGGGCCAATAAGTAATCAGGATCCTGAGACTGAGAGTCTCTAAGGCAAATGCGGAAAGGCCAGTGCTGAAGGTCAGCCCGATTGACAGGGCGGGCAGGCCAATGAAGGAGTCAGGATCCCGGGGTCCCGTCCTCCGTCTGAGCAGGAGCTGCCTGAGCGGGAGGCCGAGCTAAGGGGAGAGCAGCAACCAGAGCTGAGCTGAGCAGAGCCTCAGCAGCCTGACGGACCAGAGCAGCAGCCCAGAGAGCAGAGCTGAGCTGGAGGCATAGCCGCACCCAGGCTGAGGCAGAGTGGAGCCGGGGCCGGGGCTGGAGCCGTCCGGAGCCGGGTGCAGTGAGCAGCTGGGGACAGTGCCGAGGCGGGGGCCCTGCGCAGAGGCCCCAGCGCAGGGAGACGCCCCCAGCCAAGGCGGGGATCAGAACCCCGATGGGGCCTGACGCTGGGAAGAAGGGTCCTCCCACCTAGAGCCCGAGGGCGTGTGGGAACCGGCAGAGGAAGGGTCCGACCCGCAGCATCCCTGCAGCACAGCCAGGGCCCGGGCAGGAGGCCTGGCGCATGGTGAGGAACAGACTGTGAACTGCCCTTACGCTCCAGAGACGGCTGTTTGTGGTGTCCCTCAGCCCACAGGGTGGGGTAACTTGTTCCTTTAACCTTCCCCATTTTCCCTTATTGATTTATTAGTTGCTGTTTAATAAATTGGTTTTGCTTTGCACTGTATGTAATGATTAGTGGGTGTCCGGGAAGCATCTCGTGTGAAGAGAGCACCCCGGTGTGGGGACACCCTACCCCTGTCCTAAGTGACCACGAGCAGACTGGAGGTCGAGCCCCTCAGGAATCCTGGGCCCAGTGTTATCGAGGTTACAAGGTCCCTGCCACACAGGACAGTGGAAAGGGAGACCTTGGGCTCAGGCATCCTGTGGATAAGGGATGTGGGAGCGAGGACTCTGGTTTTTTCTCTAGCCAATTCCACTGGGGGATTGCAGGAGTTAGAAAAGTTCCTGGCTATTGTGGGACCATCCCCCACTCACACAGAGGTTTCAGTCAAACAAGGAAACTAGTATTATAAATGCTATTCCAGCCATTTTCGGTGGGATATTTTTTTAATAGACTGGAAATCCCAGGCATTAATGATAGACATTTTATGTATGTATGCTTCTTAGAGACAGGATATTTTTAGGACAAAGAGAGTAACAAGGATTCAAAAGAGCTCCATAGGTCCCTCTTCCTTTCTTTCTTTCTTTCTTTCTTTCTTTCTTTCTTTCTTTCTTTCTTTCTTTCTTTCTTTCTTTCTTTCTTTCACAGATTCTGAATGAGCTATTTCCTGACATCTAGTGGTGAGCTGTGGAAAAGGATTTCAGGAGTTGATCTCGTTTGCGTGGGCACACCCACCCTGCCTAGGTACTCAGCATGGGGGGATTGATTGCCCAAATGATCACTTGTGACTAGTGCTGAATCCCCAGTCTCCTTGTTATTGGGGCAGGAGTAATAAAGGGTTGTTATCCTTGTTGTCTGAATAGAGGGCAGCAGAACTGTACCCAGGCCCTCTCAGCTTTTGAGGCCCCTAGCCATAATAAAAATGAAGAAGGACGACACATGAAAACAAAATAAGGCACCAAAGAAAGGGTGAGACATAATTTGAATATTTTTTTACTTAACAAATGCTTTTCTAGCCTTTTTCTGTGCAAATGCACTAATTGTTGAGGAAAAATCTTGCTCTTGTGCAATGTCACAGTTGATATTAAGCATGGTGAGCCCATTCAAACGCTCTTGTCCCACAGTTGAATGATGATAGCTCTTTACCTGCTTCAAGATGTTGCAGGCGTGTTCACCTGAAGCCACTGATGGAGGCAAACTGATAAAAATACACAATGCAATTGTGATATAAGGAAACATCCCATTGAGTCCAAGTTTGAATATTTCTTGAAGCAATTCCTTTGGCTTGCAATCCAGTTGAAAGTTTGTGGAATATATTTGTTTGAGGAAGATGACCTCGTCACTGAGATCTTTTGAGATTTCTGTGTTCTACTGTTGCTGAAATTGTTCAGCTACAGAAAGTAGATCTTCATTTCTCAGTCTGTTGAACTGCCAAAGAACCCCAAAAGGGTACAAATTAGACGCAGTGACTGAAATCGACATGTAAGACCTGATTGAAGAGAGTGAATGATGACAAGGAAGATATTGACCCTATAGTGTTGCTCGGTATCGGATTCAGTCGGTAAGTTGCGATTGGTGGAGAACTCAGATTGGGGGGGAGGGATAGCTCAGTGGTTTGAGCATTAGCCTCCTAAACCCAGATTCTGAGTTCAATCCTTGAGGGGGCCATTTAGGGATCTGGGGCAAAAATCGGGGATTGGTCCTGCTTTGAGCAGGGGGTTGGACTAGATGACCTCCTGAGGTCCCTTGCAACCCTGGTATTTTATGATTCTATGATTCAGATGAAATGCCAATATTCTGTGCTACTAATTTGGACTCAGTCAGGATCACATCGCATTGTTCACAAATCTGTTGAATATCATTGATAAGACTTTCAGTGTTATCCCTCTCAACATCAAGTGTAGCATTGCATGGTTCAATTACAGATTAGTTTGGTGGATCATTGTAAGTAGCTTCATCCACAAAGATGACATCGGAATGCATTCAAATGTGGACATGTGAATGAAGCAGCGTGCACAGTACAGAGATTGTTTTTCCGTATTCCAGCATAACCAGTCTCTTGTACAGGTCTCGCCATTTGGAATAGTTTTTGTGAGCAGACGAGTAGAGAAAGCATGATTCTCATCATCTCGTGGAATGTTACTTGGAATTTCAAAACAACTAATTTGAAGAAAAGATTGCATTTGGGCAGCATTGCACTTGTCAATAATTCCAATGTCAGTTACAGTCAAAGCTGTACTCATAAATTGCTCTTGCTATGTAAAAACTATATCTTTGAGCTCTTAGCTGCTGCTTCACTCAATTGTTTTCGCCGTCTCTTGCTTGCACCACTTTCAAATCTCCTCTTCATCATGATCTATCTGGTCAATATGTAGCCTAACCACACTTGAAATATTCTGCTGTCAATAAGTAGCTTTTACTGTAAACATGTACACAAATGCTGAAAAGATTGAAAACCAAGGAATACTAATTAAGAACACAAAATAAAACAGTCAGACAGGTTGTTATCCTTTTCACTGAATCAAAACTCAAGCATGCAAGGTACAATATAAGAGGCTGAGCTGAAGACAAAGGGATGAGATATATATAGTAAACACAGACACAGATACAGACAGAGGGATAATGTCCAAAAATTTCAAACATGTGTCCTCACAAAACTCACTCTACAAGATTGTCCTCACAAATTTTCGCCTTGAATCTGGGCATACAGACACACATAAACAATTCCTTAGACAAGTAGACTTAAAACTATAAAGACACTAAAATGTAACAATTCTCTATCTTTCCACATGCACTTGATCCAGCACCTGCCACTAGTAGTGGTTTGTTTATGTAATCAGCTGATCTGAGAGGACACGTTCATCACGGTCTAATCTTGTGCCATCAGAACCAGTGTATTTTTATTAATATTTATGAACATTTTAAACTGTTTAATATGACAAAATCTATATCAGTTAACAAAAAAATTATGTCTTTTACCAAATCATAGAATCATAGAATCATAGAATCATAGAATATCAGGGTTGGAAGGGACCCCTGAAGGTCATCTAGTCCAACCCCCTGCTCGAAGCAGGACCAATTCCCAGTTAAATCATCCCAGCCAGGGCTTTGTCAAGCCTGACCTTAAAAACTTCCAGGGAAGGAGATTCCACCACCTCCCTAGGCAACGCATTCCAGTGTTTCACCACCCTCTTAGTGAAAAAGTTTTTCCTAATATCCAATCTAAACCTCCCCCACTGCAACTTGAGGCCATTACTCCTCGTTCTGTCATCTGCTACCATTGAGAACAGTCTAGAGCCATCCTCTTTGGAACCCCCTTTCAGGTAGTTGAAAGCAGCTATCAAATCCCCCCTCATTCTTCTCTTCTGCAGGCTAAACAATCCCAGCTCCCTGAGCCTCTCCTCATAAGTCATGTGTTCTAGACCCCTAATCATTTTTGTTGCCCTTCGCTGGACTCTCTCCAATTTATCCACATCCTTCTTGTAGTGTGGGGCCCAAAACTGGACACAGTACTCCAGATGAGGCCTCACCAATGTCGAATAGAGGGGGACGATCACGTCCCTCGATCTGCTCGCTGTGCCCCTACTTATACATCCCAAAATGCCATTGGCCTTCTTGGCAACAAGGGCACACTGCTGACTCATATCCAGCTTCTCGTCCACTGTCACCCCTAGGTCCTTTTCCGCAGAACTACTGCCTAGCCATTCGGTCCCTAGTCTGTAGCGGTGCATTGGATTCTTCCGTCCTAAGTGCAGGACCCTGCACTTATCCTTATTGAACCTCATCAGATTTCTTTTGGCCCAATCCTCCAATTTGTCTAGGTCCTTCTGTATCCTATCCCTCCCCTCCAGCGTATCTACCACTCCTCCCAGTTTAGTATCGTCCGCAAATTTGCTGAGAGTGCAATCCACACCATCCTCCAGATCATTTATGAAGATATTGAACAAAACCGGCCCCAGGACCGACCCCTGGGGCACTCCACTTGACACCGGCTGCCAACTAGACATGGAGCCATTGATCACTACCCATTGAGCCCGACAATCTAGCCAGCTTTCTACCCACCCTATAGTGCATTCATCCAGCCCATACTTCCTTAACTTGCTGACAAGAATACTGTGGGAGACCGTGTCAAAAGCTTTGCTAAAGTCAAGAAACAATACATCCACTGCTTTCCCTTCATCCACAGAACCAGTAATCTCATGATAAAAGGCGATTAGATTAGTCAGGCATGACCTTCCCTTGGTGAATCCATGCTGGCTGTTCCTGATCACTTTCCTCTCATGCAAGTACTTCAAGATTGATTCTTTGAGGACCTGCTCCATGATTTTTCCAGGGACTGAGGTGAGGCTGACTGGCCTGTAGTTCCCAGGATCCTCCTTCTTCCCTTTTTTAAAGATTGGCACTACATTAGCCTTTTTCCAGTCATCCGGGACTTCCCCGGTTCGCCACGAGTTTTCAAAGATAATGGCCAATGGCTCTGCAATCACAGCCCCCAATTCCTTCAGCACTCTCGGATGCAACTCGTCCGGCCCCATGGACTTGTGCACGTCCAGCTTTTCTAAATAGTCCCTAACCACCTCTATCTCCACAGAGGGCTGGCCATCTCTTCCCCATTTTGTGATGCCCAGCGTAGCAGTCTGGGAGCTGACCTTGTTAGTGAAAACAGAGGCAAAAAAAGCATTGAGTACATTAGCTTTTTCCACATCCTCTGTCACTAGGTTGCCTCCCTCATTCAGTAAGGGTCCCACACTTTCCTTGGCTTTCTTCTTGTTGCCAACATACCTGAAGAAACCCTTCTTGTTACTCTTGACATCTCTCGCTAGCTGCAGCTCCAGGTGCGATTTGGCCCTCCTGATTTCATTCCTACATGCCCGAGCAATATTTTTATACTTTTCCCTGGTCATATGTCCAACCTTCCACTTCTTGTAAGCTTCTTTTTTATGTTTAAGATCCGCTAGGATTTCACCGTTAAGCCAAGCTGGTCGCCTGCCATATTTACTATTCTTTCGACTCATTGGGATGGTTTGTCCCTGTAACCTCAACAGGGATTCCTTGAAATACAACCAGCTCTCCTGGACTCCTTTCCCCTTCAAGTTAGTCCCCCAGGGGATCCTGGCCATCCGTTCCCTGAGGGAGTCGAAGTCTGCTTTCCTGAAGTCCAGGGTCCGTATCCTGCTGCTTACCTTTCTTCCCTGCATAAGGATCCTGAACTCAACCAACTCATGGTCACTGCCTCCCAGATTCCCATCCACTTTTGCTTCCCCCACTAATTCTACCCGGTTTGTGAGCAGCAGGTCAAGAAAAGCGCCCCCCCTACTTGGCTCCTCTAGCACTTGCACCAGGAAATTGTCCCCTACGCTTTCCAAAAACTTCCTGGATTGTCTATGCACCGCAGTATTGCTTTCCCAGCAGATATCAGGAAAATTAAAGTCACCCATGAGAATCAGGGCATGCGATCTAGTAGCTTCCGTGAGCTGCCGGAAGAAAGCCTCATCTACCTCATCCCCCTGGTCCGGTGGTCTATAGCAGACTCCCACCACTACATCACTCTTGTTGCACACACTTCTAAACTTAATCCAGAGACACTCAGGTTTTTCTACAGTTTCGTACCGGAGCTCTGAGCGGTCATACTGCTCCCTTACATACAGTGCTACTCCCCCACCTTTTCTGCCCTGCCTGTCCTTCCTGAACAGTTTATAACCATCCATGACAGTACTCCAGTCATGTGAGTTATCCCACCAAGTCTCTGTGATTCCAATCACATCATAGTTCCTTGACATCACCAGGACCTCCAGTTCTCCCTGCTTGTTTCCAAGGCTTTGTGCATTCGTATATAAGCACTTGAGATAACCTGCTGATCGCCCCTCATTCCCAGTATGAGGCAGGAGCCCTCCCCTCACAGACATTTCTGCCTGTGCTTCCTCCCGGTATCCCTCTTTCCCACTTACCTCAGGGCTTTGGTCTCCTTCTCCCGGTGAACCTAGTTTAAAGCCCTCCTCACTAGGTTAGCCAGCCTGCTGGCAAAGATGCTCTTCCCTCTCTTCGTAAGATGGAGCCCGTCTCTGCCCAGCACTCCTCCTTCATGGAACACCATCCCATGGTCAAAGAATCCAAAGCCTTCTCTCCGACACCACCTGCGTAGCCATTCATTGACTTCCACGATTCGAAATCACATCTCTTATTTGCTTAAATTTGCAGCTGTAAGCTGAGAGAGTGTGTCCGACAGGGATGCACATAAAAACAAGTTGCAAAACTTATAAAATGGCAAAAAATTTATAAGTGTTTAAATTTGAGGCCCCCTTTGAGCTTGAGGGCCAGGCCAAATGGCCCTCCTGCCCCTCTCCCCCACCAATTGTCCCTGGTAATGACCTTCCCAGGAGCCATTCTCAGCTCTTTCCCTCAGGAAAGCAGAGCGGACTCCTCGGGTGCAGCTGACATTGGAGGTGGTGATGAGGGCACATGTGCTGACAGAGGCTTATAAAGTGATGGAGGATTATATTGTAACCGGTGTCCCAGTGGCTATGGGAGATTATACGGTGTGACGGGGCAAGGCCAGATGGCTATAGAAAAGTAGTGGGAGAGAGATATATTAGCTCCAGGCTAAACAAATCCCTGGTACCAGGATAAGTGAAGTGCTCCAGGTCAATTAAGACACCTGGGGCCAATTAAGAACTTTCCAGAAGGCAGGGAGAAGGCTAGGTTGATTGGGACACCTGAAGCCAATCAGGAGCTGGCTGAAACTAGTTAAAAGCCTCCCAGTCAGTCAGGTGCGTGTGCATGTCAGGAGCTGTGGGAGGAAGTTGTGCTGTTGGAGAGGGTGAATAGTACACACCATATCGGGCACAATGAAGGACCCCCTGAGGTAAGGGTAAAGTGGAGCTTGAGGAAGTGAGGGCTGCTGTGTGGGGGAAGTAGCCCAGGGAATTGTACATGTCATGTTTCTAAAAGGTCAGCTTCCATATTTGATACTAATAGGGTCCCTGGGCTGGAGCCCGGAGCAGAGGGTGGGCCCAGGCTCCTCTCCGACCTTTGCCCCCTGATTAATCACTGAGACTGGGAGACAACAGAGACTGTGCAAGGAAGGATAACTTCTCCTCACCTCCTTCACTGCCTTATAACATGGCCCATATGGTTGTTGGGGAAAAGAGGGTTGGGGGGATCGTGATGGGGTCATTGGTACCTTAATGGAAACTGTGGGCCATGTTAAACGCAGCAGGCATATCCAAGGGAAAAGGCAGAACCAGGAAATGAATGGTACAATACAGGTTGATATCTGAGTGCCTAGGTGTGACTTGGAGAAGTGTTGAGTTCACTGAACTCAGTGTGAAATAATGAGAGAGCCTCATTTCATCAGCACCTCTGCAAACAGTCCTAATGTTTGCCATGTTACTCTTGATCGGTTTTGTCAAATTTCTTCCTCGCTATGGGCTTCCCCTATTATCAACCGAGTGGGCCTGATTCTCAACTATACAATGGGTTTTACACCAGATTGTAACGTGCAAATGAAGCAGGGGCCGTAAGGTGTTCTGCCGGGTGTCTTGCACCTCCCTGTGAAGCATCTGATACTGACCACTGTGGGAGAGAGGCCTGATCTTCTGTAGAAATGCCTATGCTCTTTCGTTCCAAGGACGGTCCATGGGTAAGGTCTGATATTGAAGACTAGAGCTGTATTGCTCTTACACAAAACCCTTGGCTAGATGGCTAAATCTCTCCTCCCCATCTGAGTATTGTATGATGTCCTTAAACAGGAAGGAATATCTGGATAAATTTTTACTTTTGTGTTGTCAAATCAAAGATTTGATTCGTGGAAAATGTTCATCTTCTGGGAACTGAGAGCCACAAAAATGTTGACAAACAATGTAGTGGGAAGTGTAATCTTTTGATCTGCAATTCCTGCAATATCAAGCCATGGTACATCCAGGGGATTTTATACAAGACCGATAATATGGAGTGCAGTGAGTCACAGTTACCTCAAAAACCATGTGATTCTTGTATGGAATGAATGGTCTGGAAATGAGTCTCTTGATATCACACATGAGATTCCCGACTTCTGCAGATGACGTTTGTGATGTTGCACCCCATAATGTTTTATAGAAATATGTTTATGAGTGTAAATATGACATATCTGGAATATGTTTTATGCTAGACATGCCATGTAAGGTATCTTTACAAACATTATGTTCTACTGAATGTATTCCTCCTATTCGTAATCATGTATAATTTTTATATCTGAAGTTATGAGCATTGGCTCTATGCTTGTATTTAAAGTGTTTGCTCTAGGAAGCACATAAGGCAGATTTGGTCAACAGAGCGTGAAGGGGTTAGTTTAGTAATTGGGAGTACTTCGTTAACAATGGACCTTCAGAGACGCCAATCCACATCTGAGTTTTCCTGGGAATGTTCAAACTAACATGTAAAGAATGGCGTCGGCCTGTAAAGAACTTAGTCATGCATGGACACGTGACTTGCCCATGTGATTCCAAAACTCCATCTTGTATCTGTAATTCTGCACAGGAGAACACCAGGGGTTTCCACCCAAGAGAAAGACTATATAAGGCCCTGGGAAACCCCTCCACTTTGTCCTCAGCTGGCTCAAGAGATAGCCTCTCCACCCCAAAGAGATGCCTGAAAGAAACTGGAACAAAGGAGAGTAACTACGGGGGGGCGAGTGATTGCTGGAACCAGAGTAGGAGGAAGTCTAGTCTGTAAAAGAAGCTTATTGGAACACCTCTGTGGGCGAGATTTACCTGCTTTTAGTTTCCTACTTTATTAGGCTTAGACTTGCATGTTTTATTCTATTTTGCTTGGTAACTTACTTTGTTCTGTCTGTTCTTACTTGGAACCACTTAAATCCTACTTTTTATATTTCATAAACTCACTTTTGACTTATTAATTAACCCAGAGCAAGTAATTAAAACCCGGGGGAGTAAACAGCTGTGCATATCTCTGTATCAGTGTTATAGATGGCAAACAATTTATGAGTTTACCCTGTCTAAGCTTTCTATAGAGTAAAACGGGTTTATTTGGGCTTTGTGTCTCATTGGGAACTGGGTATCTGGGTGCTGGAGACAGGAGCACTTAGGGTGAGCAGATGTCCCGATTTTATAGGGACAGTCCTGATTTTTGGGGCTTTTTCTTTTTCGGCACCTATTACACCCCACCCCCCTCCCGATTTTTCACACTTGCTATCTGGTCACTCTAGGAGCACTTCTTCAGCTGTTTTCAGTTAAGCCTGAAGCTTTTGGGGGATGTGGTTCAGACCTGGGTCTGTGTTTGTAGCAGACTAGTGTGTCTGGCACAACCAGGCAAGGTACTGAAGTCCAAAGCTGTGAGGCAAAACTGGCTTCAAGATAGTCTCAGCAAACCATGTGGCAGTCCCAAAGCGGTTTCTATGACCTTATTTATCACATCAGGGACATAGCGTAATTTGTCTATATGGGCAGAACGGACTCAGTCAAGTGTGTAAGCATCATCCTTGTGAAATCAACTTTTGGTTGTCTTATTTGACCCAAGAGTGGACATGGCTGCTGACCAGTTGATAAACACATGAAGGGAAAGCATGAGAAGATTAATTTAACCGAGTTTTATTGGTGCAGTGAAATTCAAAATTCCAATATGAAGCTGAACTATTTCTACCCCATTACCCTAAATATTCTCAGCTCATCTCCAGCACTGCAAAATTCATGCAAAGGTTGTGTCAAGCATAGGCGCTGATTTTTCTTTTTGCCAGTGGGTTCTCTCAAAGAGGTGTCTGCGTTTTGGGGCAGGGGAGGCTGGCCAATTTTGGGGGTAGACTATTTTCAGCATAATTATACACTTCTTTCATATTCTAGTTTGAGAATATGTGTCTATCATTGGTATCTTTACAATTTTAATTAAATTGTTAGAATGACGTCTTCACTAACGTCCCAGTTGAAGGACATTATGTCTCACTGTAGCTTTCTGGATGAAATGGTCTGCAATCTTATTTACATCTAGTTCCCTGGTATGGTCTTGATGCACGTTAAGGACAGCGGCATTACTCAGTTGCGTCTGTCCCACTGGTGACTGGAGATAATTTTTAAATCTTCTGAAGCTGGAGAATGATCATTCCGCAGTTCAGGATGATACAGGCACAGCATAGTGCTTTCAGAGTACGGCAAAGGACTTCAAAATCTCTTTCTTGAGGGGTAACAGCTAATTTAGACCCCATCATTTTGTATGTATCATTGGGATTATATTTTGTCATGTGCATTACTTTGCATTGAACATTCAATGTCATCTGCCATTTTGTTGCCAAGTCACCCAGTTGAATAATTTTGTATCATCTGCAAATTATGCCACCTCACTGTTTACCCCTTTTTCTAGATCATTTCTGGATATGTTGAACAACGCTGATCTGAATACAGGCCCCTGGGGGGCACCACTATTTACTTCTCTCCATTCTGAAAATAGGCCCTTTATTCCAACTTTTTGTTTCCCATTTTTTAACTGAGTTGCCTGGCAATGCTTTCAGGATCATCCTTAATTTAATTTAATGACAAGCCTTTTATCTTAATCACCCTGTCCAAGGGCAGAAGCTGAGAGTAGCACAGAACTTATTACATTCCTCACTCAAACTTACGAAAACCTGGGTCGCTGTTCTGCAAAGACTCCCACAAACTCTTACCGCGAACCATGTGATTGGCCTTCTTGAAACCAAAGAAAATCTGTCTAAGTCTTTGCAGGAAAAGACTCTTTGCTAAAGCAGGTAATGCAAGGAGAAACTCCACATGGTGCTTAGGGCCTGCAGAATGCTTTCAACCACTCCAAGAGCAAGATTCTTCTATCACTCCAGGGCTTTGAAAATTGCAATTTGAGAAGTGCCCTGTGGCCCCGACTCCACAGGAAGGAATTTCGTCTCATGGAATTTTTAAGCAAGGAGGGCGGAACAAGGAGAACCAGAAGACCGATACCATGATGCAGCAAAGTTTTTAATGCAAATGCAATTGGCAGTACTCAGTTACAGGAAGAAATAGTACAGAGCAGAAAGAATGTATTTCCATAGTTTCAAGAAGTCCTATGATCAATCATAGGCCTCAGTGGGTTGCATTTCAGACAACAGGTTCTTTGTGCTTTGTTGCAGATGCAGAGGTTGACAAAGAAGTCCCCTCTGTTAGCGTTTTAAGTTTTTTGTTTTACCCCAGTCGGTGGGAAATGAGACAAAGCAAAACAGAAGCAGAGGACTACACAGCTTCTCCATTATACATCAGCCATAGCAAAGGTTAAAGTGAGATGCTAAAGATACGTATTGATGGAAAGGATAGAACATATGGGGCCTAATTCTCCTTGACAGCAAGGTCTCTTTTTCCCCTTGTAAAGGGACTTATAGTGATAATGAATGTAAATGATGCCTATCTTAAGGCCCTTGTTTCCTTCACACTGCGGGCTTAGTGTAAATAGCTTGCGTGTAATTCAGAATGAGTCCACATGTGAAAGCGAGAATCAGCACATGGCTGGGAAAGCACTAGCAGAAAGAGTCCTAAAGCGTAACATTAGAAATGCAGCATGGCTATCAGACCAAGATGCTGAGCACACATAGCTCCCTCAGGTGGAGCCATGTTTGCACAGCACTTCTGAAAGCCATGCCCAAAAGATCAGGGGTGAATCTGGATCTTGCTGTTCATTTTCTGGTTCTTCCTTCCTCCACGAACGTTCCTGCTGGGTTTAACATGGCCCACAATATCCACCAAGATACCTACGGCCATATCCTCCGTAACCATAAAGGCCCGGGTAACCGCAGTATCCCCCATGGCCCAATAATCCCCCGTAACCATAAAGGCCCGGGTAACCGCAGTATCCCCCATAGCCCAATACTCCCCCATAACCGTAAAGGCCCCCATAGGCACCATATCTCCCTAAACCATACAACCCTCCATAACGGCCTCCATAGCCGTACAGTCCCCCCAAACCGAATGAGCCTCCCAAACCAGCTCCGACCACAGGTGCTCCTACGGCTGCCACTTCGCTCTGCTGAGGGAAATTGCTGAGAATTGGTCCGGGGAGGGTCACAACAACCGGGGAGGGTCTGATCACCACTTCGGAGTCAGGGCACTGCCTAACGCAGGGCTCATTGCAGCTGCCAGTGACTGGACTGGGTCGGGCCACCCCGCATTCTGGATAGCAGAGGCTGGAGAAAGTCATCTTTCTGGGATGGAGGTAAACCTGGAACACAAAACAAGGACTAGAGTAAAGAGAAGGTGCAAGTGCCGGTAGAAGAAAGGCTTCAAAACTCGGTTACAATTGTCGTGAGGT
This sequence comes from Eretmochelys imbricata, assembly GCF_965152235.1. Lineage (NCBI taxonomy): Eukaryota > Metazoa > Chordata > Testudines > Cheloniidae > Eretmochelys > Eretmochelys imbricata. Next base: position 358,111,429 of record NC_135572.1, read on the forward strand.
CAGCATGGGTCCCGAGAGAGAGAGGAGAAGTGGCCTGAATCTCTTTTTGTGTGGTCATGTATTTGTTCCTGTTTTCTCTTTCTATGCCTCTTGTCCACTCGCTCTAAACTTCCCTCCCAGCAGGCCCCTTTGATCCTCTCAAAAAGACTTTGTCTGAAAAACGCTGACTAGAATAAGTGTAACTATTTCTGTGATGGACACCTGGGATTCTGGGTTCATCTTAGACATTTCTGAAAGAGAAGGTGGCTGGGATCATGGTAATCAGATTGTTTCCTTTGAGGATTTAACCTCTGCATGCAAACCTGTTCAGTCTGGTATCACAGTGTGGCTCTTGGCTTTCCAAACTTTGGGAGTCACCATTACTTGCTACAAGAAGAAACAGAAACTTTTCTTTTCTCCAAACAATTCACTACAGAGAAACTCCTCAGCTGGGGTTTAATGGGTTCAGTTCCACTGACTTCCATAGAGCGGCACAAAATTACACCATATGAGGTATGGGTATTTCTGCTCAGGAGCACATAGAAATTGCTAGCCTGGATCACACCTCTTGTCATCTCAATCCAGTCTCTTGTCCTCAGTAGTGAGGGGTCACAGCTGCTTAATAGAGGAATGTAGAAAACCACTGAACTGGCCCTTTCTGGACTAACCCGGGAAAATTTCTTCCTAGTCCAGCAAAGTGAAAACTGTTAAGAGACATTCCAAAGTTACTGAAAAGATTTCAATGCCCTCATTCTTCTTCCAGTTAATAGGAAATATGTTTCTGAATTGCATGTGTTGCTCTGAAAGTCCCTCCTTTAGCTGCAGATCATCAATCTACAAGCGCCTGCAACTGAATCACGACTCAAGATAGTTATGGAAGAACCCCCTGATCCATGACAAAAATCACAGTGAGCAGATGCAAGATTCCGTCTTCAATGGAGAGAGGCCCTATTGTGATACCTCTGTGGTTAGAAAGAGATTGAGTGGAATTGGACTTACCCAGTTCACTGAGGAGATGAAGTCTGGAGAAGTGTCTGGAAGAAATATGAATCGTGAGTGCTTTTATACCATTCCTAGGGCTGCCTGGAGGATCTGAGATGCTGTTTGTGGAGGAGGTCCTAATTAGTTACCAAACAAACTTGATTTCCTTTGCAAGTCCTCCTTTGGATGGAGCTTATTTTCCTCAGCGTTGGTGATTATTGGGCTAATCTGAGCCTCAGAGGGTGTGACATGCACTTTGCACTCTTCAGCTGTCTTTCATGTTAGAATGGTATGGGCCAACTGCATTTCTCGTATCATTCCAGAGATTTTATAGGTGCTGCCATTATAATGAAGGTCAAGGTGATGATTCTGAGCGGCATCAGTAGCACAAGTGGGTGTCATGAAAGGAATCCAGTTTGGTCCTTGCAATTCATGCTGGTCGTGGTTAGGGGCATGGGGCAGATCATTCTAAATGTGCTATGAAGCAAGCACCCCTTTTTCTCCATTCTCACCATCTCCATTCCCAGCAGGTCCGATCCAATTGCCTTTGAAATCCATGGGAATCATTCCATTTCCTCCAGCCTGTTTCCTGTCCTGACTTTAAGTCTGAAATTCATCCTTTGGCAGAGGGATAGTACCATGCCTATAGACAACTTGAGTCCAATTTTAAAGTTTCAAACTTGGTCACAGCAGGGACTTAAGTTAAGCATGGGCCTTTGTGATGGCCATCTGCCCAGGGGTGAAGCTTCTTCTATCATGACTAAAACTTGACCTAACATTGGCCCTTCACTTGGATCACCAATGCTGTCTCAAAGGGCTGCTTAGAGTAGATTTGGTCATGGGTCAAGGGGAGGGATGGCAGAGAGAGAAAGGAAGCAGTGCTCTTTTACAGAAAGGTTTTGAATTAAGTCTTGGAACCTGTACTCTACCACAAACCATCTCTCCGTGCATGAGCAGCCAAGGAATTGAAGTCTAGTTCGACAATGCAGTTGAGTGAGCCCAGAGGGAAGCCCAGGAGAGATTAAAATGGTGCATTCTTGGTGAAGAAGGAGATGGCTGTGGGATGAGATTTGACATAATGTCTGAGGAGACAAAGGGCATGTTGCAGAAAACATTCCTGCCTGAACCAGCCTGTTGTTCAAAGTGTAAATGATATCCCCAAGGCTGGGTTCGATATCCAGGGAAGAGGGCAGAAGTGTCTTGCTTTGGTTGGTAATTTATCCGAAGAGAGCACCCTCATTTTCCAGTAAAAAAATCCCTCCAAAGGTAATAGAGCCCCCGAAACCGGCGTTGACGACAGGGGCTCTTATGGTCCCATTTGGCTCTGCTGAGGGAAATTGTGGAGAATTGGTCCTGGGAGGGTCACGACTACCGGTGAGGGTCTGATCACCACTTTGGAGTCAGGGCACTGCCTAACGCACAGGTCATTGAAGCTGATAGCCACTGGACTGGGCTGTTCTACCCCATATGGAGTTTTAAAAAATGCCCAAATCAAAGCTATGTTTGAATGAAAATGAAATAGCTCCAAATTGTGTGGCTTAAATCATGACCTGATTAAGGTAATGACAAGAGAGACCTTGGCCTCCATTTTGTTTAAAGGTACTGTATGACTCAGTGCAGAGATGACTTATCCCAACAACACTTTATTAATATTCTAAGAATACAACCCTTTGCGTGTGTGAAACACCAGCGAGTGTTTGTGAAGGCTTTGAAATCTGGAGTTCTGAGGACACTGAAGAACTTCCAGTTTTCCCATCCTTACTCTCTGTGTTTGATATGCCTGGAAAAAGAGGCACGGGGAGGTGAAGGTCACATGGGGTCAGTTGCAGAAAACAGAAATACAACCCAAGAGTCCTGACTCCTCCTACCACAGGCTGAGCTCTAGGTTTATCCCTGTTGCACTGTGTTACAAGACAAGGCTAATAACATGTCTGGTTACAAAGTGCTTGCATCCTTGGATCTAAGCATCAACAATAAAAAGCTGGCTAATGTTGTGACCCTCTTTCACTGTGGCTTCTTTATACCTGATGCTAATACTTCTGCAAAGGAATTGCAAGTCTGTCAATATTCCAAGAGTGTGGTAGCCTTGTAAATATCAAGTTGGAATTCAAGCTTTAAAAACTTGTTTTAAGCCACAGCACCCACTGCAATGAAGACACCAAGTGCCCTGTGTGCACTACTTTTTCTCTCCTTGGAATGACCGCTCTCTCTCATTATGGGTCACAGTAATGCAGTGGTAATGAATTCTTTCAGGTCTGTGAAATGTGGTACAGAGTGGTATATCTCTTCAACATTGCCTTCTTTATACATGAGGATAATAAAGGTCCAAAGGAATTACAAGTGTGTACATTTCAAGCTTGTTCATGTTCAGTGTAGGAATAAAATCTCAATAGACAATTCAAACTGGGAAAAATTTTGGAACAAGAGAATTTAATTCTGCTCAAGTGTAAATACCCACCACTGAGAAAACAACTACAGGTAAAGGGAATTAGAATGCATTGCAAGACTCTCAATGGTTGATCATTGTTCACACTTAGATAAGAAGATGTTTCACCCAAAAGTTCACCCCCAAATCATCAAACCAAAATTAAAAAAATTCCAGAATGATCCTCTCTCAGAGTTACTCTCAGGTTAGTGACGTATCTGGAAGCATTCAGTAGGGTTCAGGTGATACAAACAGGTATAATTTTAACATGCAGGGTGGATTGTCAGAAGCTTCCTCTGATCTCAGCATTTCAAAGCACTTCACAAACACTCATCAAGTTTTATGTAGCCAAAGAGATGAATGACTTAAGTAGTAATAACTTTTTACTGGGATTAGATGTTCCAACACTGAAGATTACCTTCACTTTAAAAATGCATGTCAAGGTCTCAGATATCACTCCAGAAATCTTGTTGGGAATGTTTCTCTCTGTGCATACTCAGCAGCTCCACCTCCTGGTGCTCAGATCCAGCGTATTGTGAAACCAAAATGGGAAACATCAGGTACTGCATCTCCATGCATGAGCAGCCAAGAGAACTGGCTCTTGTGGGGGACTTCAGCTAATAAAGAAAAGGAAGATGTACAAGACTGACAGAGTTAAGCTGAACTTCTTCAAAGGTCACATTACTGTGGGATGAGACTGGATTAATTGCAATTCTGACCATCCTAGGGCATTCTTCAAAACCCGTCTCCCATGGAAAGCTTTTTAGGCAGAATTAGAATGATTGTTACAGTGGAAAATACACCCCCACCAGGATTTCTTTTAACCTGAGCAGCATTAAATGCAGTGTTTTCCCCAGGAATTGAAATTAGGGGGGGTGTTCAAATTTACAGGGGGAGGGGGTGGTGGTGGTGGTCAGGGACAATAGAGGGTCAGACCGTAAGGGTGAAGGTTGGCTGTATGGCACCACAGTAAAAACTGAAAAATATTTCATGACCATTTAATTAGATTTAACTCATGTTTTAAAATTGTCACACAAATTACAGTTGGTTTCTCAAGCCTTCTATGAAGCACTACATCTCCATCCTTCTTGGTTTCTTGTTATAATTTTGCACAACCCTGTTAATGAACTTCTTGAATGCAGTGTGCTCATCTTTGGTGGCTTCTTGTGTGTTCGGTACTTCCATTCCTTCAATTGATATGCCCATTCACATGATCAGGCAGAAAGCGACTTCTTTCAGAACACAAAATTGTATTCAGTGATGAAAAAGAACGCTCAACTGTAGCAGTTGTTACTGGGAGTAGCAAGAGATGAAGTCCTACTTCTTTCATCCCAGGAAACATAGCATAAAGATCGGGTCGAACGACTAGTGATGATAAAAAAGAAGTTGAAGTCAAATCTTCATTCATTTGTCGTATGATATTCCACTCTGTGTTCAAATTCTCTTTTCTGTCCTGAGCACATGGCAGCCCCATTGCTGGTAGTGTCTCACTCCACTCAACTGTTGGTGTTTTATAGGACAGGGATCTGTAAAAGCTTCGTAGAGGTTGTGTCGAATCGAGAAGTCGCTTTTGTAGCTTTTTAAGAATCAAGTCTGTGTACTTTTTCAGTTGTCTTAACAAACACTTCTTGTCCTCTTCAATTAAGGATTGAATATAAATGCCTTCATTAGTCGACTTCTTGACTGAAGTCTTTGCTTCTTCCAGTACTTTTTCAATGGATAGCTCTCTGATTGATCCAAATGTAGCTTCTATTGCTGGACAAAGATCGACTACTGTTGTAGCAGATGCCTGGATGGCATTGTTTAATGACCCAAGTGGTTTCAACAGTAGACTTACAAGAGAGAGAATGGCAATAGTCTTCTATGAAGGTAGTAGCAAAAATAATCCACCAGCCTCACTACTTAGATCCATCCCATCTTGGTAGATACTTTCCAAAGCCAGTAAGAATGGCTGGAGTAATTTTAAGACAACAGCCAAGGATCGCTCAAGAGAAACCAGAGGGTTTTCCCAGGTTGGACTAATTTGAACTTCAGTCCAAGTGTATCTTCTATATTTTCCAAGATATTCAGTCTTTTTGGACTCTTTCTGAAAAAAAGACTATAATGAAGACATTAAATGTATAGTTTTTTAAATGTCTTTTGAAGAGTCTGCAGCTCGTACTAGCGCTAGTTGGAATAGATGGCCTCTGCAGTGTGTATAGGAGAGATTAGGGTTACACTTTTCTCTGAGGAAAGCTTGCACTCCACCATGTCTTCCAGAGAAGTTTGCTGCTCCATCAAATGCACAAGCAGCCATCTGTTTGGGGTCCAATTGAGAAGCATTCAACTCTTCTAAGATGTGGGTTGTCACAGATGCAGCCGATGTGTCTTCTATAACTTGAACATCTAGAAATGCATCTACTGGCCTACTACTGACATCAAGACAACATACACAATGACTTCATACTTGATGCCCATTTGCATTGGTGCATTCATCAGCCATGTATGCAAATTTTTTGAATGTGGTGAGAGAGTTCTTCACTTTTTCAGCTGTTGAGTCTTTCACTGTTGCACCACATGCTTCTAGCCAGTCAGCTGAGTTTGTTGCAGAAAGATAGTGAGCATTTGCTGGTCTTGTTCGGAACCAGTGTTCAACTTCAGGATGAACAAGTGACAATGCACTTAACATTGGCCTCCAGTTTGTAGCGTGTGGCATCTCTTGCTTAAATAGAAAGTATGATGCCACAGCCATGTTTGTTCGCATGAACTGTGTTGGTTCTCCAGCATTCTTAACAGCCTCATGAACACTCACCGGTGTTGTCCTTGGTCAATGGAGACTCAGAGTTCAGAGGTGCTTTCACATGAGTTTACCTCCCAGGTTGGGGACAAGAAGGCACCTTGCTCGTTCCTCCAGCTGCTCACTGTTCGCTCTGGCCACTGCTGTTTGTTGTGCCACCGTTCACTCCATCGTTCTGTTGCCAATGGCCATGCGCCGTCACCTTGTGTTGCCACCTGTCACTATGACCTCTGCGAGTTGGTCTCTTGAGCTGGTCCCACCCAGCTCCAAGTGATTTCAGCTGAGCTCTCAGTGGGGGAACCTCGCTGCCAGTGCAGACTGGGCCGTCTCTTCCACAGAAGCACTGTCCCACAGCCAGTCTGAGCACATAGACCCGATTATCAGTGATTTCAGCTGTAGTGGTCACTTAACAGAACAAAAGACTTATCTATGGAGCCTAATCAGCTCTGTCTTTAAACAGTGGAGAGGGGCAGGTGAATTAGTACTTGTGACTCAGGGAGACCATCAAGCAAAACACCTGTGGAAGAAAACTCAGTCTTCACTCTTCGGTTATTTGCAACAAGTCAGAGACAATTCATTCATGCAATTGCAGGGAAGACAGCAATTGGACAGAGTGACCGTCCTTAGGCAAATCTTCAAAGTACAAACAATATAAAGCGATATTTATACCCTTTCATTACATATAGCTGTGTCCTGTTTATACATTTTTCTTCTCATTATGTTAGTCAACATTGCATTCCATTCTTATCTTAAAGCAAGGTCCCTTGTAGTTTTCTCATCTTCCTCGCCCAAACCCCGCTTTCACAAATCTCGTGTTATTTGCGTTAAGGTTGGCCTGTTTCTTGCTCTGTCTCTTAATCAAACTAAAATAACTGCACACAAATCCTCTTTTCCCTTTCACACTTCCACACACCTGTCCCCACCCTCTCTCTTGATACCCTCAATCAGCACAGGCTAAGTACAGTTCTGCTGCCCATTACCCATACAATAAGAATAACAACTTTTCATTACACCCCCCACCCTGCATTCAAGTGATTTGTAACCCAACAAAAGGTGCCCCAGAGTCCATAGACACCCTTCCCCTGGGGTGTGAGAGAGTGGAAATCTTCTCTAGTTTATGGGCCGCTGACCTAGCAGACAGGGCACCTTTTCCCAGAGTGTGTGAAACCCTTCTTTAGCTTATCAGCCACTGACTCAGCGGACAGGACACTCCTGTGTGATTGGAAAGTGGGTGGGGGACAGTCTAAGAATACCCCCACACCACTGAAGAGCACCCCTGCATACTACATGTACGTACATTATGGTCCTAGGACCTGCAGGTATTTAGAAATTGGGATGTTTACACGCGTGATAATCCATCTAAACAGTTCCCACTAGAAGGAACCTTTGATCTAGATAAAATCATACACCTCAGAGGAAGCCACAAAGAGACTCCATGGGTCTCGAGTGAGTCTGAAGGACTCCCAGGCAAAATTAAAGACTCAAGTGCAGGATTTAAAAATGAAATGTAAAGCATCCGGATGCCTCCCTACCTGAACTACTGCATCAACTCCCTCAGCTCCTTTATAGCCCCAAATAATTAAGGCTGAAAGCAAGGAGGGAAAGGAACAGGTTAATTTTGAGATAAAGAGAAAGCTGCTCTGTGTTCAAGGTCAAGAATCAACACAGACAATGCCAAGTACAAAAAAAAAAAAGGCAACACAAGTTGCAGGACTGAGATTACATTTGCAAAGGTTAGCCGCCCAGTGAGACCCAACAGTCTGCCTTTGCGACCCTGGAACCGGTGTGGTTTGGGGACGCTGAAGAAACCACAGGCAGCCGGCCTGGACAGGAATACTGAGCAAAGGTCTCTGAAAGAGATGCTCCAAAAGACCCCAGGGCGAAAAAACCGTCCCAAGAGCGGAAGCACGTTGGAGATTTTTTTTGCAGCTTACCTCTGGACAACCTGTGCACAGGATAACCTCCCGTCCACCTCTCTCTCTCTCTCTCTCTGTGTCTCTCCTACCCCTGAGCCTGGCCAACCCGGGCAGCATGTTTGTGCGTTTGAAAAAAGTTTGCAGGTGGGTCTACCCCTGGTCGTAGCAGGACTGGGGAATAAGAGGAGTTGGGGAAAAAACCCTTCCATTTGGTTTTGAAAGGGTGTCTACGGACTCTGGGGCTGCACTGACCAAGGACAACAATTGTGAGTGGGGTGCAGAGAAGGGATGGGCACGTAAAAGGGACTTTTGGGTTGCTGGATTTAAGGACCTGTGGGGAAAAGGACACTGCCCAACTTATTTGGGGTTGGGTCTTTTGCTCGCAGTTTACGTTTATGAATCTAGTTGTGGTGTTTTCCCGAAATAATGCTGAGTTACTCCCCTCCTTTTATTAAAAGTTTTTGCTACACTCAGACTCTGTGCATGCCAGAGGGGAAGTATTGCCTCTTACAGGCACCCAGGGGGTGCTGTGTAATTGTCCCAGGTCACTGGGTGGGGGCTCGAGCCAGTTTTGCGTTGTATTGTTGAAAAGGAACCCCTAGATTCTGAACCCGGCCCTTGTTACTGCCAACTCTGACTGGCAGAAGGGTTTCTTTCTTTCTTTCTTGCCGCCTGGGTGTTTTGGATTTATCTCTGCTGCAGAAAGATGTCTTCCTTCACAAACGTATGGAGTAACACTCCACAAAGCATGTACAACAGCTGCAACAATCCAGACGTAAGGTAGTGCCCTGAATCCACAGGGCTGATCCAACCCCCACCGGCTGTCATGACCTTCCCAGGAGCCATTCTCAGCTCTTTCCCTCAGGAAAGCAGAGCGGAATCCTCGGGTGCAGCTGACATCAGCGGTGGGGATGGGGGCTCATGTGCTGATAGAGGCTTATAAAGTGATGGTGTCCCAGTGGTTATGGGAGATTACACGGTTATGGTGGCCAATACAGTTAGGATGGGCTCAATGGCCACAGGGGCTCATATGGTTGTTGGGGAAAACATGGTTCGGGGGCATTGTGATGGGGTCATCGGGGCCTAAATGGAAACTGTAGACCATCTAACACCCAGTAGGCATATGAAATAATGAGAGAGCTGCATGAAATAATGAGAGAGCTGCATTTCATCACCACCACTGCAAACATTCCTATTGTTTGCCATGTTACCCTTGATCGGTTTTGTCTAATGCCTTCCTGGCTAGGGGCTTCCTCTCTTTTCAACCCAGTGAGCTTGATTCTCACTACATGATGGGTTTTACACTATGCTGTAGAGTGCAAATGAAGCTGGATCCATAAGGTGTACGTTACCTACATCTACCCTGACTGGAATGGCTCTCTCCCATGTCAGAGCACTGTCAGAAGGATTCAGTGTTAATGAGAATTAGGCCAGAGGATCTTCTATCCAGGAATATGGACTGTTTCTTTCTGCTTTTTAACTTTCTAATAGCAGCTGCACAATGGAGATGCTTTTTGAACCTCTGATTTTATTGTGTTTTGTTTTCGTTGAGACTGACCAGGATGAAAGAAGTCATTAAGAATGGGGGCAGACAGACTTGATTGTCAAACTCTACAAGTGCAATAAAGAAGTAAGAGAACTGTGTGAGAAATACACCACTTTGGAGCTGGGGATAAGTTGTAGCTCTTCATGAAACTATGGAAATGTGGTCTTGATACTCTGCTTTCTTTCCTTCTTCTTTTTTTTTTTTTTTTTTTTTGGACAATTTTTGACTCCACTTTATTTCTAATTCAAATATATACTACCTCATACTATTGGTCTTCTGCTTTAATTTCTCTTCCATTCGTTATCTTTTAATATCACCAAAGGCTTCCACATCTCTTGGCCAAAAGTGTCCTCCAGGTTTGGATACCCCCAATGTGGTGCACAAGCCAGAAAAGCTTGTGGCCTATTATCAAGAAATGTTGAGCATGAACAGCACCCGTTAGCTTTAATGGGAATTTTGCATACTCAATACTTTAGAAAAATGGGCCCGTAGCCTCTCTTATCAGGCATCTAAAATTAGTGGCTCCTTTGGAAAGAGGTTGGCTTAGTGGCTTCCACAAGCAAGATCACTGGAATAGTTGCTGCTCTAGCCCAGGCCTCGTTCTGTTAAGTCTTCAGTCTTCCATGAGATGCTCTCACTGGAATTCAAAGAATCACAATTCCCAGGCCTTCCAATTTAGAAGAAAAGAAAAGAAAAAAGAACTATGTAGAAATTTTAGAGAGGAACCTAGGCGATATTCGGGCATTTGTTCTCAATGAAGCTTGTGATCTGGCGGTGAAAGACTCATTGCTTAATGGGAAAAGGGTTATTCCTCTGCAGTTTAGGTCTTTAATGCCGCAGCTTTAAATTCGTTATTGATCCTGGTGTATCTCAAAGGGGCGGGAGGAGTTGTGAGATGTCTGTTGGGGACGTGGACAGAATGGTACTTGGAGTACTCTGGAGCAAATGGAGACTGAGATGGATTTACTGCATTTCTTCAAGTTTGGCAATGATATAAACTTTAGGGTATTGTCCAATCGTGCAGGTAGATCTGATTGATGGGGGGAAAGTGAAAAAGTTCCTCTTTGGGCAGGTGATCTCAGAAAAACTGTGTTCTGATGGGGTTCTTGCACCTCCCTGTGAAGCATCTGGTACTGACCACTGTGGGAGGGAGGCCTGATCTTCTGTAGCAATGCCTGTGTTCTTCTGTTCGAAGCAGGGGTCCACAGGTACGGTTGGATATTGAAGACAAGAGCTGTATTGCTTTTACACAAAACCCGGAGCCAGATGGCGAAATCTCCCCTCCCCACCTGAGTATTTCGGAAAATGTTCATCTTCTGAGAACTGAGAGCCACAAAAATGTTGAAGAAAAATGAAGTGGGAAATGTAATTTTTTTCCTGCAATATCAAGCCATGGTACATCCAGTGTATTTTAAAGAAGACTGGTCACAGTTACCTCAAAACCCATGAGATTCTTGTACGGAATGAATGGTCTGGGCATGAATCTCTTCATATCACACCTGAGATTCCTGACTCCTGCAGATGATGTTGGTGTAGTTCATAATTTGTCTATATGGGCAGAACGGACTCAGTCAAGTGTGTTGGCAACATCGTTGTGAAATCCACTTTTGGTCGTGTCATTTCACCAAGGAGTGGACATGGCTGCTGACCAGTTGATAAACACATGAGGGCAAAGCATGAGAAGATTAATTTAACTGACTTTTACTGGTGCAATAAAATTCAAAATCTCAATATGAAGCTGAACTATTTCTGCCCCATGGCCCTAAATGTTCTCACCTCATCTCCAGCACTGTGAAATTAATGCAAAGGTTGTGTCAAGCGTAGGTGCCGACTTTTCTTTTTGCCAGTGGGTTCTTTTGAAGAGGTGTGTGTGTTTTTTGGGGGGGAGGCTGGCCAATTTTGGGGGTAGACTATTTTCAGCACAATTATACACTTCTTTCATATTCTAATTATTGAATATATGTCTCTCATTGGTATCGTTACTATTTTAATTATGACTAAATTGTTAGAATGACATAATTACATTGTCATGAATTGTAGTATATTCAAATCATTGCAATCACCCACAAGCGGTCTTCACTAACTTCCTAGTTTAAAGGCATTATGTCTCACTGTAGCTTTCTGGATGAAACTGTCAGCAATCTTATTTGTCATTTAGTTCCCTGGTATGGTCTTGTTAAGGACATCTGCATTATTCAGTTGCATTTGTCCCATTGATGACTGGAGATAATTTGTAAGTCTTCTGAAGCTGGAGAATGAGCATTCTGCAGTTCAGGATGATATAGGCACAGTGAGAAGGATTCCTATAAATTTGCAGTACTCTGGAAACATGGAGCTTCCAGAGTACTGCAAAGGACCCCAAGATCTCTTTCTTGATGGTTTACAGTTAATTTAGACTCTATCATTATGTGTGTATAGTTGGGATTATATTTTGCCATGTGCATTACTTTGCATTGAACATTGAATGTCATGTGCCATTTTGTTGCCAAATCACCCAGCTTTGTGAGTCCTCTGCTGTCAGCTTTGGATTTAATTATTTTGAGCAATTTGTATCATCTGCAAATGATGCCAGCTCACTTTTTTACCCTTTTTTTCTAGATCATTTATGAATATGTTGAACAATGCTGGTTCCAGTACAGGCCCCTGCGGGGCACCACTATTTACTTCTCTCCATTCTGAAAATGGGCCATTTATTCCAACCTTTTGTTTCCTCTCTGTTAACTGGATTGCCTGGCAATGCTTTCAGCATCATCTAATGATCCTTAATATCATTTAATGACAAGCCTGCCTCTTTTTATAAACAAACTCCCTGCCCCAAGGGCAGAAGCTGGGAGAAGCACAGAACTTATCACATTCTACACTCAAGCTCTGTCTGGGGCTAGGGTGTGGACTGTGAGCAGACTTCTGGTGCAAAGGTTGGGGGTGGGGCAGGAATCACTATGGGTCGGTGTAGTTTTTAGGTGGGCCAAACCCCGTGCACCTCCTCTTACCCATGAGACTCCAGCCTTAGTCTTGGCCAGAAGTGGGAGCCGGGTCAGAGTAAGAACGACAGATGTGGGGGGAGGGAGGGCTCCCCAGCCTGGATCCAGCTTCGGCTTGGCCAGGGGGATGGGGCCTTGGCAAGAAGAGGGGCAGGAGTGGGCCCACAAAGGGGGCCAGACCTCCTGGCCATCCCACTATTGGGAAGAATTTGTCATCCCTGGTCTAGAGTTAACACTGCATCAAGTATGTGATCTGGTGGCCACTTTTCTTTTCCTCATGACAATGTGGGTCACTGTCCTGCAAAGATTCACGTCGACGCTTACCACGAACCGTGTGATTGGTCTTCTTGAAAGTCAAGAAAAAACTTACATTCTTAAAGTGAAAATCTCTCTCAGTCTTTGCAGGAAAAGACTCTATGTATCCAGGGCTTTGAAATTTGTAATTGAAGAAATGCCCGGTATTGCCTGCTCCACAGCGAGGAATTTCGTTCAGTGTGATTTTTAAGAAAGGAGGAAGGAACAAGGAGAACCAGAAGACTGATATTATGATGCATCAGAGTTTTTAATGCAAATGCAATTGGCAGTGCACAGGTACAGGAAGAACTAGCACAGAGCAGAAAGAATGTATTTCCAGAGTTTCAAGAAGGCCTGCGACCAATCACAGGCCTCAATGGGTCGCTTTTCAGACAAAATGTTCTGTTTACTTTGTTGCAGCTGCAGACGTCGACAAACAAGTCCCCTCTGTAACCATTTTAAGTTCTTTGTTTTACCCCAGTCGGTGGGAAATGAGACAAAGCAAATAGAAGCAGAGGACTACGCAGCTTCTCCATTATACTTCGGCCACAGCAAAGGTCAAGGTGAGATGTTAAAGGTATATATTGATGGAAAGGATAGAACATATGGGGCCTAATTCTCCTTGACAGCAAGGTCTCTTTTTCCCTCGTAAAGGGACTTATAGTGATAATGAATGTAAATGATGCCTATCTTAAGGCCCTTGTTTCCTTCACACTGCGGGCTTAGTGTAAATAGCTTGCGTGTAATTCAGAATGAGTCCACATGTGAATAAAAGAATCAGCACATGGCTGGAAAAGAGTCCTTAAGCGTAACATTAGAAATGTAGCATGACTATCAGACCAACGTGCTGAGCACACACAGCTCCCACTGACTTCAAGTGGAGCCATGTTTGCACAGCATTTCCGAAAGCCATGCCCAAAAGATATGGGGTGAATCTGTATCTTGCTGTTCATTTCCTGGTTCTTCCGTCTTCTATGGATGTTCCTGGTGGGTTTAACATGGGCTACAGTATCCACCAAGATACTTACGGCCATATGCCCCGTATCCCCATAGTCCCCCATAACTGTAATGGCCCGGGTAACCACAGTATACCCCATGGCCCAATAATCCCCCATAACCGTAAAGGCCCCTGTAGCCCCCTAATCTCCCTAAACCATATAACCCTCCATAATGGCGTCCATAGCTGTATAATCCCCCCAAACCGAATGAGCCTCCCAAACCAGCTCCGACCACAGGTGCGTCTACGGCTCCCACTCCACTGTGCTGAGGGAAATTGCTGAGAATTGGTTCTGGGAGGGTCACGACAACCGGTGTCTGATCAGCACTTTGGAGTCAGGGCACTGCCTAACGCAGGGCTCGTTGCAGCTGCCAGTAACTGGACTGGGCCGGGCCAACCTGCATTCTGGATAGCAGAGGCTGGAGAAAGTCATCTTTCTGGGATGGAGGTAAACCTGAAACACACAACAGGGACTAGAGTAAAGAGAAGGTACAAGTGCTGGAGGAAGAAAGACTTCAAAACTCAGTTTCAATTGTAGTGAGGTCAGCATGGGTCCCGAGAGAGAGAGGAGAAGTGGATTTAATCTCTTTGTGTCTGGTCATGTATTTGTTCCTATTTTCTCTTTCTACGCCTCTTGTGCACTTGCACTAAACTTCCCTCCCAACTGGCCCCTTTGAGACCCTCTCAATGATTTTCTCTGTAAAACAGTGACTAGAATAAATGCAACTACTTCTACACTGGACACCTGGGATTTTGGGTCCATTTTAGACATTTATCAAAGAGAAGGTGGCTGGGATCATGGTAATCAGATTTTTTCCTTTGAGCATTTAACCTCTGCATGCAAACCAGTTGAGCTCGGTATTGCAGTGTGACTATTTGGTTTTCCAAACTTTGGGAGTCACTAAAACTTTCTGATGAATAAACAGAAACATAGGAATTGCTAGACGGGGTCACACCACTTGTCAGCTTAATCCATTGTTGTGTCTCCCATAGTAAGGAGTAACAGCTGCTCCAGAGGAAAGTAAAAAACCACTGAATTGGCCCTTTCTGAACTAACCTGAGAAAATTTCTTCCTAATCCAGCAAAGTAAAAAATGGCTAAATGGCTTTCATAAATTACTGAAAAGATTTCAATGCTCTAATTCTTCTTCCAGTTAATAGGAAATATGTTTCTGAATTGCATGTGTTGCTCTTAAAGTCCCTCCTTTAGCTTCAGATCATCAATCTACGAGCGCCTGCAACTGAATCACGACTCAAGATAGTTATGGAAGAACCCCCTGATCCCGGATAAAAATCACAGTGAGCACATGCAAGATTCCGTCTTCAATGAAAAGAGGCCCTACTGTGATATCTCTGTGGTTAGAAAGAGATTGAGTGGAATTGGACTTACCCAGTTCACCAAGGAGATGAAGTCCGGAGAAGTGTTTAGAAGAGGTCTGATTGGTGAGCACTTTTATACAGTTTCTAGGACCGCGTGGAGGATCTGCAATGCTGTTTGTGGAGGAGGTCCTAATTAGTTACCAAACAAACTTGGTTGCCTTCGTAAGTCTTCCTTTGGATAGAGCAGTTTTCCTCAGCATTGGTGATTATTGGGCTAATCACGTTCTCACCACCTCCATTCCCAACAGGTCAGATCCAATCCCCTTTGAGATCAGTGGGAATCATTCCATTGCCTCCAGTATGTTTCCTGTCAGGACCTTAAGTCTAATATTTGCCCTTTGGCAGGGGGATAGTACGATGCCTATGAACAATGTTAGTCCCATTTTAAACTTTCAAACTGAGTCTTAGCAGGGTCTTAAGTGGAGCATGGGCCTTTGTAATGGCCGTCTGCCCAGGGTGAATCTTACCCTAAGGTGGCTAAAACGTGACTTAACATTGGACCTCCATTTGGGTCACTAATGCTGTCTCAAAGGGCTGTCTAGAGCAGATTTGCTCATGGGTCAAGGGGAGAGGTGGCAGAGAGTGAAAGTAAGCAGTGCTCTTTTGTACAAAGGGTTTGAGTTCAGTCTTGGAACCTGTACTCTATCAGAAACCATCTCTTCATCCATGAGCAGACACGAAACAGAGGTCTTGTAAGACAATACAGCTGAGTGAGCCCAGCAAGAAGCCCAGGACAGGTTAAAATGATGCATTCTTGGTGAAGGAGGAGATGGCTGTGGGATGAACCTTTGGTGATATGAAAAGATAACGAATGGAAGAGCAATTAACCAGCAAACCAATAGTATGTTGTAGTATCTATTTGAATATGAAAAAAGGGGAGTAGAAAATTGTCAGAATAAAGAACAAATAAAGAAAGCAGAGTAGCAAGACTACATTTCCAAGTTTCATGAAGAGCCGTATCCTATCCCAAGCTCCAAAGTGGTGTCTTTCTTACAGTTCTCTGACTTCTTCCTTGTAGCTGTAGA
Source organism: Eretmochelys imbricata (assembly GCF_965152235.1). Lineage (NCBI taxonomy): Eukaryota > Metazoa > Chordata > Testudines > Cheloniidae > Eretmochelys > Eretmochelys imbricata. The sequence goes on from NC_135572.1 coordinate 358,127,728, forward strand.
GTTTGACAACTCAAGTCTGTCTGCCACCATTGATAGTTACTTGTCTCACCCCGGTCAGTCTGAACTGAAAAAAGCACAATAAAAGCAGAAGTTCAGAAAGTTTCTCTGTTCTGCAGCTGCTGTTAGAAAGTCAAAAGGCAGAAAGAAAGGGTCCATATTCCTGGATAGGAGATCATCTAGCCCAGGGGTCGGCAGCCTTCAGCACATGGCCCGTCAGGGTAATCTGCTGTCAGGGCGCGAGGCATTTTGTTTACATTGACCATCTGCAGGCATGGCTCCCCGCAGCTCCCGGTACCCGTGGTTCACTGTTCCCAGCCAATAGGAGCTGCGGGAAACAGCACAGGCTGCAGGGCTGTACTGGCTGCTGATTCCCCTTTCTTTTGGTACTGGGAGAGGGCCACAACCCCCCAGGCCCCACCAAGTTTCAGTAAGTGGACAACAGTCCCCTGACCTCTACTGACAAATGAGTTCAGTCCAGCATCACAAGGTGGTAGATTGGTTTGTAAATCTCAGCGAGTCACCAATACTTGCTGATGAATAAACAAAAATGGAGGTTTTTAATCAAAACAAAACACAAACCCCACCTCCTCACCGGTGTAAATCTTCTCTGTTCCACTGGCTTCACTGCAGCTACACTAAGTTAGACCAGATGAGGCTCTGCACCTAGAATTACTCCTGCACATGAGAAGGTAGCAGTTGCCAGGCTGGAAGAGACGAGTGGCCCATCTAAGGCAGTATCCTGTCTCAGTGAGTGTCACTCACCAGCTGCTTCAGAAGAAAACAGACCAGTGAGTTAGTCCTTTATGAAGGAAACTTGGAGAGTTTCATCATAAACCCTAAATCAAAAATTGAGGGGTGAGATTTTTCAGAGCTCCCTAAGGGATTTGAATGCCCAAGTTCCCACTAAAATCTAGTGGCTCTAGTGTCCCAAATCCATATCTTGCTCTGCAAATCCAGGGCTTCACGTCTAAACCATGAAGAAACCAAGATCTGCAACCCCAAACCCTTCCCAGTGTTCAGAATCACAGAGTGTCTGTGCAAGATTCAGTCCTAAAGTAAAAGGATCCTTAGCACATTGTCTGAACAGTTATGGAGAGAGTGACTTGAATAGGATTCTCTAGTGTACAGAGGAGAATAAGTTAAAGTGATTTAAAGTATTTTTTAAAGTATTTAAAAAAGCTTTGCATTTCTCTTTCTTTAGTAAACATTCCTTCACAAAGCTCAAGAGGCAGATACTGAGCCACTGGACATCAGTACAGCTCCAGAGACTTCAATGACATTCTGTGCCTTACAACTGAGGAAAGGCATTTAATGCTGCTCGGGTTAGAAGAAATCCTGGTGGGGGACGTATTTTCCACTTTAAAAATCATTCTAATTCTGTCTGAAAAGCTTTATGTGGGAGATGGGTCTTGCAGAATGCCCTAGGTTGGTCAGAATTGTAATTAACCCTGTCTCATCCCACAGCAATGTGATATTTAAAGACATTCTGTTTCACTCTGTCAGTCTTGTACTTCTTCCTTTTCTTTATTTGTGAAGTCTCTCACAAGACCCACTTCTCTTGGCTGCTAATGGGTGGAGATGCAATACCTGATGTTTCCCACTGGTTTCCCATTATGTTGTCTCTGAGCACTGGGTGTAAAAGTGCGGAGTATGCAGACAGAGATACACCTCCAACAAGGTTTCTCTTTCCCTGGCTAGGTAAAGTGGATTCCTTCAACTGGAAGTTGATGGAACTGTTCCCTTTTACACTGGTCCAGTATCTTCCATTAAACTTCAAAATATATATGAAAGGGAAATACATGGAACAAAAATCAAAGAACCCCAATTTCAAAGGCTAGGAATCAGAAACTGAGCACTGGAGTACATCTCAGACCATGACATGCATTTTTAAAGTGAATTTAATCTTCAGTGTTAGAACATCGAATCCCAGTAAAAAGTTATTACTACTTTAGTTATTCATCTCTTTGGTGTATAAAACTTGGTGAGTGCTTGTGAAGTGCTTTGAAATGCTTAGATTGGAGGAAGCTTCAGACAATCCACCCTGCACAAGTACTCCTTTTCTTCTCATCTAAGGGTATGTCTACACTACGAAATTAGGTCGAATTTATAGAAGTCGGTTTTGTAGAAAGCGTTTTTATACAGTTGATTGTGTGTGTCCCCACACAAATGCTCTAAGTGCATGTAGTCGGCGGAGTGTGTCCACAGTACCAAGGCAACCGTCCACTTCCGGAGCGTTGCACTGTGGGTAGCTATCCCACAGTTCCCGCAGTCTCCGCCACCCATTTGAATTCTGGGTAGAAATCCCAGTGCCTGATGGGGCTAAAATATTGTCGCGGATGGTTCTGGGTACATATCGTCAGGCCCTCCTTCCCTCCCTCCCTCCCTCCCTGAAAGCAAGGGCAGACAATCATTTTGCACCTTTTTTCTTGAGTTACCTGTGCAAACGCCATGCCACGGCAAGCATGGAGCCCGCTCAGCTCACCGTCACCATATGTCTCGTGGGTGCTGGCAGACGTGGTACTGCATTGCTACACAGCAGCAGCAACCCATTGCCTTGTGGCAGTAGATGGTGCTATAGGCCTGAAAACCATCCTCATCGTGTCCGAGGTGCTCCCGGCTGCCTCGGTAAGGTCGGTCAGGAGCACCTGGGCAGACATTGGCGCAGGAACTAAATTAGGAGTGACTCGACCAGGTCATTCTCTTTAGTCCTGCAGGCAGTCCTATTGTACCATCTTATGGTGAGCAGGCAAGAGATGAGGATGGCTAGCAGTCCTATTGCACCATCTTCTGCCGAGCAGCCAGGAGATGTGGATGGCTTTCAGTCCTTCTGCACTGTCTGCTGCCAGCCAAAGATGTAAAAGATAGATGGAGTGGATCAAAACAAGAAATAGACCAGATTTGTTTTGTATTCATTTGCTCCCCCCTCCCTCCCTCCCTCCGGGAAATCAACGGCCGACAATCGTTTTGGTGAGGTCTGTCAGGGGCACCTTGAAAACTTTAATGGAGATTCAGTCCTGCCTGAAATACCAGAGGGAGGGATAGGTTAGTGGGTTGAGCATTGGCCTGCTAAACCCAGGGGTTTGAGTTAAATCCTTGAGGGGGCCATTCTGTGTGACAGTTGTTTTTGTTTTTCCTTAATGTAAAGCCACCCCCTTTGTTGATTTCAATTCCCTGTTAGCCAACCCTGTAAGCCATGTCGTCAGTCGCCCCTCCCTCCATCAGAGCAAAGGCAAACAATCATTCCGCGCCTTTTTTCTGTGCAGACACCATACCACAGCAAGCATGGAGCCTTCTCAGATCACTTTGGCAATTAGGAGTACATTAAACACCACGCACATTTTCCAGCAGTATATGGAGCACCAGAACCTGGGAAAGCGAAACCGGACGAGTAGGCGACATCAGCGTGGTGACGAGAGTGATGAGGACATGGACATAGACTTCTCTCAAAGCACGGGCCCTGGCAACATAGTGCTAATGGGGCAGGTTCAAGAGGTGGAATGCTGATTCTGGGCCCAGAAAACAAGCACAGACTGGTGGGACTACATAGTGTTCATAGAATCATAGAATCATAAAATATCAGAGTTGGAAGGGACCTCAGGAGGTCATCTAGTCCAACCCCCTGCTGAAAGCAGGACCGATCCCCGACTAAATCATCCCAGCCAGGGCTTTGTCAAGCCTGACCTTAAAAACTTCTAGGGAAGGAGATTCCACCACATACCTAGGTAACGCATTCCAGTGTTTCACTGCCCTCGTCGTGAAAAAGATTTCCTGATATCCAACCTAAATCTCCCCCATTGCAACTTGAGACCATTACTCCTTGTTCTGTCATCTGCTACCACTGAGAACAGTCTAGAGCCATCCTCTTTGGAACCCCCTTTCAGGTAGTTGAAAGCAGCTATCAAATCCCTCCTCATTCTTCTCTTCTGAAGACTAAACATCCCCAGTTCCCTCAGCCTTTCCTCATAAATCATGTGTTCCAGTCCCCAAATCATTTTTGTTGCCCTCTGCTGGACTCTTTCCAATTTTTCCACATCCTTCTTGTAGTGTGGGGCCCAAACCCGGACACAGTACTCCAGATGAGACCTCACCAATGTCGAATCAAGGGGAACGATCACATCTCTCCATGTGCTGGCAGTGCCCCTACTTATACATCCCAAAATGCCATTGGCCTTCTTGGCAACAAGGGCACACTGTTGACTCATATCCAACTTCTCATCCACTATCACCCCTAGGTCCTTTTCTGCAGAACTGCTGCCGAGTCATTCGGTCCCTAGTCTGTAGCGGTGCATTAGATTCTTCCGTCCTAAATGCAGGACCCTGCACTTGTCCTTGTTGAACCTCATCAGATTTCTTTTGGCCCAATCCTCCAATTTGTCTAGGTCCCTCTGTATCCTATCCCTACCCTCCAGCGTATCTACCACTCCTCCCAGTTTAGTGTCATCTGCAAACTTGCTGAGGGTGCAATCCACACCATCCTCCAGATCATTTATGAAGATATTGAACAAAACTGGGCCCAGGACCGACCCCTGGGGCACTCCACTTGACACCGGCTGCCAACTAGACATGGAGCCATTGATCACTACCCGTTGAGCCCGACACTCTAGCCAGCTTTCTACCCACCTTATAGTGCATTCATCCAGCCCGTACTTCTTTAACTTGCTGACAAGAATACTGTGGGAGACAGTGTCAAAAGCTTTGCTAAAGTCAAGATACAATACATCCACTGCTTTCCCTTCATCCACAGAACCAGTAATCTCATCATAGATGGCGATTAGATTAGTCAGGCATGACCTTCCCTTGGTGAATCCATGCTGACTGTTCCTGATCACTTTCCTCTCATGCAAGTGCTTCAGGATTGATTCTTTGAGGACCTGCTCCATGATTTTTCCAGGGACTGAGGTGAGGCTGACTGGCCTGTAGTTCCCAGGATCCTCCTTCTTCCCTTTTTTAAAGATGGGCACTACATTAGCCTTTTTCCAGTCATCCGGGACTTCCCCCATTCGCCACAAGTTTTCAAAGATAATGGCCAATGGCTCTGCAATCACAGCGGCCAATTCCTTTAGCACTCTCGGGTGCAACTCGTCCAGCCCCATGGACTTGTGCACATCCAGCTTTTCTAAATAGTCCCTAACCACCTCTTTCTCCACAGAGGGCTGGCCATCTATTCCCCATGTTGTGATGCCCAGCGCAGCAGTCTGGGAGCTGACCTTGTTAGTGAAGACAGAGGCAAAAAAAGCATTGAGTACATTAGCTTTTTCCACCTCCTCTGTCACTAGGTTGCCTCCCTCATTCATTAAGGGGCCCACACTTTCCTTGGCTTTCTTCTTGTTGCCAACATACCTGAAGAAACCCTTCTTGTTACTCTTAACATCTCTCACTAGCTGCAGCTCCAGGTACGATTTGGCCCTCCTAATTTCATTCCTACATGCCCGACCAATATTTTTATACTCTTCCCTGGTCATATGTCCAACCTTTCACTTCTTTTCAGCTTCTTTTTTATGTTTAAGATCCGCTAGGATTTCACTGTTAAGCCAAGCTGGCAGCCTGCCATATTTACTATTCTTTCGACACATCGGGATGGTTTGTCCCTGTAACCTCAACAGGGATTCCTTGAAATACAGCCAGCTCTCCTGGACTCCTTTCCCCTTCATGTTAGTCTCCCAGGGGATCCTACCCATCCATTCCCTGAGGGAGTCGAAGTCTGCTTTCCTGAAGTCCAGGGTCCGTATCCTGCTGCTTACCTTTCTTCTCTGTGTCAGGATCCTGAACTCAACCAACTCATGGTCACTGCCTCCCAGATTCCCATCCACTTTTGCTTCCCCTACTAATTCTTCCCGGTTTGTGAGCAGCAGGTCAAGAAAAGCTCCCCCCCTAGTTGGCTCCTCTAGCACTTGCACCAGGAAATTCTCCCCTACGCTTTCCAAAAACTTCCTGGATTGTCTATGCACCGCTGTATTGCTCTCTCAGCAGATATCAGGAAAATTAATGTCACCCATGAGAACCCGGGTGTGCGATCTAGTAGCTTCCGTGAGCTGCCGAAAGAAAGCCTTATCCACCTCATCCCCCTGGGCCGGTAGTCTATAGCAGACTCCCACCACTACATCACTCCTGTTGCTCACACTTCTAAACTTAATCCAGAGACACTCAGGTTTTTCTGCAGTTTCAAACCAGAGCTCTGAGCAGTCATACTGCTCCCTTATATACAGTGCTATTCCCCCACCTTTTCTGCCCTGCCTGTCCTTCCTGAACAGTTTATAACCATCCATGAGAGTACTCCAGTCATGTGAGTTATCCCACCAAGTCTCTATTATTCCAATCACGTCATAATTCCTTGACATCACCACCTCCAGTTCTCCCTGCTTGTTTCCAAGGCTCTGTGCATTCGTATATAAGCACTTGAGATAACCTGCTGATCGCCCCTCATTCTCAATATGAGGAAGGAGCCCTCCCCTCACAGACATTCCTGCCTGTGCTTCCTCCCGGTATCCCGCTTTCCCACTTACCTCAGGGCTTTGGTCTCCTTCCCCCGGTGAACCTAGTTTAAAGCCCTCCTCACGAGGTTAGCCAGCCTGCTCGCAAAGATGCTCTTCCCTCTCTTCGTTAGGTGGAGCCCGTCTCTGCCTAACACTCCTTCTTGGAACACCATCCCATGGTCAAAGAATCCAAAGCCTTCTCTCCGACACCACCTGCGTAGCCATTCCTTGACTTCCATGATTCGACGGTCTCTACCCAGGCCATTTCTTTCCATGGGGAGGATGTTGCAGGTCTGGGACAATTCCCAGTGGCTGCGAAACTTTCACATGTGTAAGGGCACTTTCATGGAACTTTGTGACTTGCTTTCCCCTGCCCTGAAGCACATGAACACCAAGATGAGAGCAGCCCTCACAGCTGAGAAGTGAGTGGCAATAGTCCTGTGGAAGCTTGCAACGCCAGACAGCTACCGGTCAGTCAGGAATCAATTTTGAGTGGGCAAATCTACTGTGGGGGCGGCTGTGATGCAAGTAGCCAAAGCAATCAAAGATCTGCTGATATGAAGGGTCGTGACCCTGGGAAATGTGCAGGTCATAGTGGATGGCTTTGCTGCAATGGGATTCCCATAGATGGAACCCATATCCCTATCTTGGCACTGGAGCACCAAGCTGGCGAGTACATAAACCACAAGGAGTACTTTTCAATGGTGCAGCAAGCACTGGTGGATCACAAGGGACATTTCACCAACATCAACGTGGGATGGCTGGGAAAGGTACATGATACTTGCATCTTCAGGAACTCTGGTCTGTTTCAAAAGCTGCAGGAAGAAACTTTCTTCCCAGAGCAGAAAATAACCGTTTGAGATGTTGAAATGCCTATAGTTCTCCTTGGGGACCCAGCCTACCCCTTACTGCCATGGCTCATGAAGCCATACACAGGCACCCTGGACAGTAGTCAGGAGCTGTTCAACTACAGGCTGAGCAAGTGCAGAATGGTGTTAGAATGTGCATTGGGATGTTTAAAAGCGCGCTGGCGCAGTTTACTGACTCGGTTAGAGCTCAGCAAAACCAATATTCCCACTGTTATTACTGCTTGCTGTGCGCTCCACAATATCTGTGAGAGTAAGGGGGAGACATTTATGGTGGGGTGGGAGGTTCAGGCAACGCACAGCCACACACCAGGGCGGTTAGAAGAGTACAGGAGGGCACAGTGTGCATCAGAGAAGCTTTGAAAACCAGTTTCATGACTGGCCAGGCTACGGTGCGAAAGTTCTGTTTGTTTCTCCTCGATGAAACCCGCCACCCCTTGGTTCACTTTACTTCCCTGTAAGCTAATAACCCTACCACCCTCCTCTCCTCTGTTTGATCACCGCTTGCAGAGACAATAAAATCATTGTTGTTTCACATTCATGCATTCTTTATTAATTCATCACACAAATAGGGGGATAACTGCCAAGGTAGCCCGGGAGGGGTTGTGGAGGAGAGAAGCCCCGGGAGAAGTGGTGGAGGAGGGAAGGACAAGGCCACACAGCACTTTAAAAGTTTAAAACTTTAAAACTTATTGAATGCCAGCCTTCTGTTGCTTGGGCAATTCTCTGGGATGGAGTGGCTGGGTGGCCTGAGGCCCCCCACCGTGTTCTTGGGCGCCTGGGTGAGGAGGCTATGGAATTCGTGGAGGAGGGCGGTTGGTTACACAGGGGCTGTAGCAGCACTCTGTGCTCCAGCTGCCTTTCCTGCAGCTCAACCATATGCTGGAGCATATTAGTTTGATCCTCCAGCAGCCTCAGCATTGAATCCTGCCTCCTCTCATCATGCTGCTACCGCCTTTCAGCTTCAGCCCTCTCTTCAGCCCGCCACTTACTCTTTTCAGCCCGCCACCTCTCCTCCTGGTCATTTTGTGCTTTCCTGCATTCTGACATTTTCTGCCTCCACGCATTCGTCTGTGCTCTGTCAGTGTGGGAGGACAGCATGAGCTCAGAGAACATTTCATCGTGAGTGCATTTTTTTCACATTCTGATCTTCACTAGCCTCTGGGAAGGAGAAGATCCTGTGATCCTTGAAACACATGCAGCTCGTGGAGAAAAAAAAAGGGACAATGGTATTTAAAAAGACACATTTTATAGAACAATGGGTACACTCTTTCACGGTAAACCTTGCTGTAAGCATTACATACGTAGCACATGTGCTTTCATTCCAAGGTCGCATTTTGCCTCCTCCCTCCCCGTGGCTAACAGCGGGGAACATTTCTGTTCAGCCACAGGCAAACAGCCCAGCAGGAACGAGCACCTCTGAATATCCCCTTAAGAAAAGCACCCTATTTCCACCAGGTGACCACCAATGATATCACTCTCCTGAGGATAACACAGAGAGATAAAGAACGGATGTTGTTTGAACGCCAGCAAACATACACTGCAATGCTTTGTTCTACAATGATTCCCGAGTACATGCTCCTGGCCTGGAGTGGTAAAGTGTCCTACCATTCTGGACGGAATAAGGCTGCCCTCCCCAGAAACCTTTTGCAAAGGCTTTGGGAGTACATCCAGGAGAGCTGCGAATGCCAGGGCAAATTAATTATTAAACATGCTTGCTTTTAAACCATGTATACTATTTTAAAAGGCACACGCACCAGAGGTTCCTTCTCCACCTGGCGGGTCCGGGAGGCAGTCTTGGGTGGGTTTAGGGGTACTGGCTCCAGGTCCAGGGTGAGAAACAGTTTCTGGCTGTCGGGAACACCGGTTTCTCTGCTTGCGTGCTGTGAGCTATCTACAACTTCATCATCTTCCTCGTCCCCAAAACCTGCTTCCGTGTTGCCTCCATCTCCATTGAAGGAGTCAAACAACACGGCTGAACCCCCTAAAATGGCATGCCGCTCATCGTAGAAGCGGCATGTTTAGGCCTCTGACCCGGAGTGGCCGTTTTCCTCTCTGGTTTTCTGATAGGCTTGCCTCAGCTCCTTAAGTTTCACGCGGCACTGCTTTGGGTCCCTGTTACGGCCTCTGTTCTTCATGCCCTGGGAGATTTTGACAAATGTTTTGGCATTTCAAAAACTGGAACGGAGTTGTGATACCACGGATTCCTCTCCCTATACAGCGATCAGATCCCGTACCTCCCGTTCGGTCCATGTTGGAGCTCTTTTGCAATTCTCGGACTCCATCATGGTCATCTCTGCTGATGAGCTCTGCACTCACCTGCAACTTGCCATGCTAGCCAAACAGGAAATTGAAATTCAAAAGTTCGCAGGCCTTTTCCTGTCTACCTGTCCAGTGCATCTGAGTTGAGAGTGCTGTCCAGAGCGGTCACAATGGAGCACTCTGGTATAGCTCCCGGAGGCCAATACCATCTAATTGCGTTCACAGTACCCCAAATTCGATCTGGCAAGGCTGATTTCAGCACTAATCCTCTTGTCGGGGGTGGAGTAAGGAAATCTATTTTAAGAGCCCTTTAAGTAAAAAAAAAAGGGCTTCGTCGTGTGGACGGGTGCAGGGCTAAATCGATTTAAAGCTGCTAAATTTGACCTCAACTCCGAGTGAATACCAGGGCTAAGTGTGAACTATGATCAACCACTGAGAGTTTTGCAATGCACCTTAACTCCCTTTATTTGTAGTTGTTGTCTCAGTGGTGGGTATTAAGTCTGGAGCAGAATTAAATTCTTTTGTATCAAAATTTGTGCCAGCTTAATTGTACATTGAGATTTTTATTCCTACACTGCACATGAACAAGCTTGAAATGACCCACTTGTAATTCCTTTGGACCTTTATTATCTTCATGTATAAACACGGCAATGTTGAAGAGATACACTACTCTGTACCTCTTTTCACAAACCTGGAAGAATTAATTACCATTGCATTACTGTGACCCGTTAGAGAGATGTGATTTGAAGGAGAGAAAAAGTAGCGCACACAGTGCACTTGGTGACTTCATTGCCCTGGTTGCTATGACTTAAAACAAGGTTTTTAAGCTTCAATTCCGCACTCTTGGAACATGGACAGACTTGTAATTCCTGTGGAGAAGTATTATCTTCAGGTATAAAGAAGCCACAGTTACAGTGAATCACAGCATGAGCCAGTTTTTTATCCGTCGGTGATCTTCCTAAAAACACCATCCTGGCCACTATGGATGTAGAAGCCCTCGACACCAACATTCCACACAAAGATGGACTACGAGCCGTCAGGAACACTATCCCCGATAGTGTCACAGTAAACCTGGTGGCTGAACTTTGTGGCTTTGTCCTCACCCATAACTATTTCACATTTGGGGACAATGTATACCTTCAAATCAGCGGCACTGCCATGGGTACCCGCATGGTCCCACAGTATGCCAACATTTTTATGGCTGACTTAGAACAACGCTTCCTCAGCTCTCGTTCCCTAACGCCCCACTCTACTTGCGCTACATTGATGACATCTTCATCATCTGGACCCATGGAAAAGAAGCCCTTGAGGAGTTCCAGCAGGATTTCAACAATTTCCGTCCCACTATCAACCTCAGCCTGGACCAGTCCACACAAGAGATCCACTTCCTGGACACTATGGTGCTAATAAGCGATGGTCACATAAACACCACTCTATACCGGAAACCTACTGACCGCTATTCCTACCTACATGCCTCCAGCTTTCACCTAGACCACACCACATGATCCATTGTCTACAGCCAAGCTCTACGATACAACCGCATTTGCTCCAAACCCTCAGACAGAGACAAACGCCTAGAAGATCTCTATCAAGCATTCTTACAACTACAATACCCACCTGCTGAAGTGAAGAAACAGATTGACAGAGCCAGAAGAGTACCCAGAAGTCACCTACTACAGGACAGGCCCAACAAAGAAAATAACAGAATGCCACTAGCCATCACCTTCAGCCCCCAACTAAAACCTCTCAAATGCATCATCAAGGCTCTCCAACCTATCCTGAAGGATGACTCATCACTCTCACAGATCTTGGGAGACAGGCCAGACCTTGCTTACAGACAGCCCCCGAACCTGAAGGAAATACTCACCAGCAACCACACACCAGACAACAGAACCACTAACCCAGGAACCTATCCTTACAACAAAGTCCGTTGCCAACTGTATCCACATATCTATTCAGGGGACACCATCATAGGGCCTAATCACATCAGCCACACTATCAGAGGCTCGTTCACCTGCACATCCACCAATGTGATATATGCCATCATGTGCCAGCAATGCCCCTCTGCCATGTACATTGGTCAAACTGGACAGTCTCTACGTAAAAGAATAAATGGACACAAATCAGACATCAAGAATTATAAGATTCAAAAACCAGTCGGAGAACACTTCAATCTCTCTGGTCACTCAAATAGAGACCTAAAACTGACAATTCTTCACCAAAAAAACCTTCAAAAATAGACTCCAACGAGAGACTGCTGAATTGGAATTAATTTGCAAACTGGATACAATTAATTGGCTTGAATAGAGACTGGGAGTGGATGGGTCATTACACAAAGTAAAACTATTTCCCCCACCCCCACCGTTCCTCAGACATTCTTGTCAACTGCTGGAAATGGCCCACCTTGATTATCACTACAAAATGTTTTCTGATAGCGGCCCAGTCCAGTGGCTATCAGCTGCAACGAGCCATGTGTTAGGCAGTGCCCTGACTCCGAAGTGGTGATCAGACCCTCACCGGTTCTTGTGACCCTCCCAGGACCAATTCTCTGCAATTTCTCTCAGCAGAGCCAAGTGGGACCATAGGAGCCCCTGTGGTCAGAACCGGTTTCGGGGGCTCATTTGCTTTTGGAGGGATTTTATTATTGGAAAATGAAGGTGCTCTCTTGGGGTAAATCAGCTCGGTTGCATCACCTTCAAAGAGGTTGAGGACCTTGAAATCAAAGCAAGACACTTCTGCCCTCTTCCCTGGATATGGAACCCACCCTTCGGGATATCATTTACACTTTGAACAACATTCTGGATCAGGTAGGAATGTTTTCTGCAACATGCCCCATGATTCTATGATTGTATCTTCTGCTCACTGTTTGTCATTCATTATACTTCTCCATATTGTAACTCAAACTCCATTTTAACTTGTCCCAAACTCCACTGGGGAGATCCCAATGCTGCAGGTCAGCCTGATTGACAGGGTGGGGCAGGCCAATGAAGGAGTCAGAAGCCCGGGGTCCTGTCCTCTGTGTGAGCGGGAGCTCCCTGAGCAGGAGGCCAAGCTAAGGAGAGAGCAGCAGCCAGAGCCAGGGTGGAACAAGTAATTAAAAATGGGGGCAGACAGACTTAGTTGTCAGACTCTACAACTGCACTAAAAAAGTAAGAGAACTGTGTGAGAAATACACCACTTTGGCGCTGGGGAGAGGATACAGCCCTTCATGAAACCATGGAAATGTAGTCTTGCTACTCTGTTTTCTATCCCTTTTTCTTTTTCTTTTCTTTTTTTTTCTTTTCTTTTTTTTTTGACAATTTTTCACTCCACTCTGCTTCAAATTCAAATATCTACTACCACATACTGTTGGTCTTCTGGTTTAATTGCTCTTCCATTCTGTGACCGACTGGTCTGCGCCGCTCCCGCCCCTTGTCCAGGACGCCACCCCATGTACTGGGGTTTCACTGAGTCTCTCCTGCTCCGCCAGCCTGGGGTCCCTTGCCCTGTGTTGTTGACTAGGCTCTGCGGCCTCTTGCAGCACACACACAAGGAGGGCCACACCCAGCTGCGGACACAGACCGAAGTCAGCTCTATGTGAGAGGACTCACCCAGCACTCTCATACACACGCCTTTTGGGAGATAAACCCCAAATCATATTGTCTTGAACTGTACAGAAAGTTCTGCACAGCGAAAGCTCAGAAAAATTCATCCTCTCCCTCAATGTAGAGAGAATTGTGCATAGCTTCTTACCTCTCCCCCCCACCCCCAAATAGGAATTGTTCAAATTGGGCTCTGTTATAAACAAGAAATACGTTTATTAACGACAAAAGGTAAATTTTAAATGCTTATAAGGGATAGAAAACAGATTAAAGCAGATTACCTCAGTAAAGAAACAAAAACCTTTTCAATGATAGCTTACATAAATTATATCTGAGTTACGCCATATTCATATCATAACCATATTTCTATGAAGACTATGGGGTGTAACGTCACACCTCTCCCCTTCGACTACTGCCAGAGGTTTGGTCACTGACCAATGCGGAGGCGGGGTGCCTAAAATCCATTTTTGGCTTTGCTTATACTACCTCCAGTGTTGTCCATAGGTGCTTTTGCAGAGTTCTGGGTTTCTGTTCCCAGGATGTCTGAAAAGATTTTGGTGTATTTTCGCCATTGAAAACATCCTGTTAAAACATTGTTAACATCATGCAGATATCAATATCCTTTAAAGTGTAGGTATTTAGCCACCAATGCCATGAGGCGATGTGCCTCAGTTTCCCCTTCCACACACCAGTCTAGATTGGTTATGCTTTCTCTGCTATGCCAAGCTCTAAGCCTGTTTACAGGTACTAGCTGAGAAGCAGTGTTCTTATAGGACTTCCTTGTTACCACTCCTAATCTGTACCAAAGAGTCTTCCAAAAATCATGCATGTCACATATTTTTAAAGTATTTACCACCAGGATCAAATTCTTTACCTTAACCCACAGTGTGTGTAGCAAGAGACATAACATTACCAGCAAATTCGTAACGCGGAGGCGCTTCCAAGTATGATTATCATACCACGCCTTCTGTCGAAACAGATCCGTTTGTTCAGCATTTATTGTATTCCTCATCCCCTCAGTAAAGGTACATCATTGGGGGTTTGGCAAGGAAAGGGCATATGGGGACCTTGTATGTCACTGGCCCACCTCCTGGCGTGTTGCATTTCCTCGAATCCACCCCCACACCTGGGATTCCTTTGAGTTGCCCGCCCCCATCACTCAGTGTTTCATGCTTAGCTGTGGGGAGGGGTTTACCTGCCCAGGAAATGGCTGTCTCCTCCCCTTCGTCAGAGGGTTCATTAGCATATTCACTGACAGGGGAAGGCTTGGAAGAACCCCTAACCCCCACCTTAAAGGGACAGAGTTAGTTTTCACAAGTACAACAGGAAAAACATTTTGCAATAATGGGACCTGGCTTGGGGGACCCTTGGTCACCTCTCTCCATTCCCCAGAGGCCAGTTGTCTGGCTGCTCCCACAGGGAGGTCAATTACACGGTTCCCCCTAAAAACCTGAGCCACAGGTGGGGTCCCTGGGATTACAGATGCAGATCCAGCAAATTTCTCCTGGGCAAGCCTTCCTCTGTAATTAGTGAGGAGACATTCCTGTAAACATCCCCCCCCACATCCTATCTTTACTTCTTCCTCTGCCCCCCCTCCACCCTCGGGGGCACACTCCCCTGTGCTCTCTCGAGAGGAATCTGCCCCCTGTTCAGCTGTGGGCTCACAGCTAACAGCCAGAACAGACCCTTTACTGGGAAGCATTGCACCCTGCTCCCTCTCTGAACTGGGTTTGCCTCCAGTTTACAGAGCCCATGCAATCCACACCCACTGCAGCGGTCCCCGAGACTCACCACTTTTCTCTGGGCTTCCCTGTAGGACAGGGGCTCTCAAACTTTTTTACTGGTGACCCCTTTCAAATAGCAAGCCTCTGAGTGCGACCCCCACCCCCTTATAAATTAAAAACACTTTTTATATATTAACACTGTTATAAATGCTGGAAGCAAAGTGGGGTTTGGGGTGGAGGCTGGCAGCTCGCGACCCCACCGTGTAATAACCTAGCGACTCCCTAAGGGGTCTGGACCCCCAGTTTGAGAACCCCTGCTCTAGGACACCTTTTTCTGTGCATTTTAGAGTGAGTTCTGCTCCTTGCTTAACTGCAACATCCTGGCAGCCAGCAACCTGGACAAACTTCCTTCTGTCTGGCAAAACATTCCCATCCCCTGAGGAAACAGCCATGGGACAGGAGCTGGTTCTACCCTCCCCACCCCTGATAGCAAACTGCCCTGCACGGCTGGAGAGGAATTAAAGAGACACTCTCCCATTTCCTCAGCAGTTTCTGTAGCTTTGGTCCTTCCCACTTGGGCTTCAGCACAAGATTCCTCCTCGCTGCTGACAGACCCCGGGACAGACGTACCCACACACAAAAAAGTCGTTCCCAGAAGAATTCAGCATATTTATTCACTTCTTTCATATTCTAATTATTGAATATGTGTCTATGCGCGGACCCTCCACCTGCCATGTGTGTGGGACCCAGGAGCTGTAGACACGGACCGGGGGCTGCTCTGAGGCCCCTCAGCCCTGGCAGACAGAAGAACCCAGGCTCCCCAGCCTGGATCAGCTTCGCTTTGGCCAGGGAGACAGTACCTCGGGGACAGAAGAGGGATTGGAATGGGCCCCCGGAAGGAGCAGGGCCTCGTGCCACACCCACACTCTTAGGAAGAATCGGTCGCCCCTGGTCTACCGTTAACATTGCGTTAACTAACTGATCTGGTGCCCACTTTCCTTTCCTTACGAAAACCTGGGTCACTGTCTGCAAAGACTCACACAGACTCTTACCACGAACAATGTGATTGGTCTTCTTGAAATCAAAGGAAGAACTTACATTCTTCAAGTGAAAATCTGTCTAAGTCTTTGCAGGAAAAGACGCTTTGCTAAAACAGGTAATGCAAGGAGGAACTCCACCCTGGTACTCAGGGCATGCAGAATGCTATCAACCACTCCCAGGGCTGGATTCTCCTGTCACCTTAGGGCTTTGAAAATTGCAACTGGAGAAGTGCCCAGTGCTGCCGTCTCCAAAGGGAGGAATTTCATCCAACATGATTTTTTAGGAAGGAGGGAAAAACAAGGAGAACCAGAAGACTGATATTACGATGCAGCAGAGATTTTAATGCAAAAGAAATTGGCAGTACACAGTTACAGGGAGAAATACTACAGAGCAGAATGAATGTATTTCCAGTATTTCAAGAAGGGCTGCGTCCGATCACCTGCCTCAGTGCGATGTATTTCAGACAAGATGTTCTGTTTGCTTTCTTTCAGCTGCAGAGGTTGACAAACAAGTCCCCATTGTAACAATTTTAAGTGCCTTGTTTTACGCTATTGGGTGAAAAATGAGCCAAAGCAAAATAGAAGCAGAGGACTACGCAGCTTCTCCATTATACATGGGCCGTAGCAAAGGTCAAAGTGAGGCATTAAAGGTACATATGGATAAGAAGGATAGAACATGTGGACTTAAAGTGATAATAACCATAAATGATGCCTATCTTAAGGCCCCTATTTCCTTCACACTGCAGGGTCAGTGTAAACAGCCTGCGTGTAATTCAGAATGAGTCCTCATGTGAATAAAAGAATCAGCACATGGCTGGGAAAGCCTTGGCAGAAAGAGTCCTAAAGCGCAACATTAGAAATGCAGCATGGCTATCAGACCAACGTGCTGAGCACACACAGCTCCCACTGACTTTAAGTGGAGCCATGTTTGCTCAGTACTTTGGAAAGCCATGCCCAAAAGATCAGGGGTGAATCTGGATCTTGCTGTTCATTTCCTGGTTCTTCCTTCTTCTGTGGAGGTTCCTGCTGGGTTTAACATGGCCCACAATATCCACCAAGATACCTACGGCCATATCCCCCGTATCCCCATAATCCCCCATAACCATAAAAGCCCGGGTAACCGCAGTATCCCCCATGGCCCAATAATCCCCCGTAACCGTAAAGGCCCGGGTAACCGCAGTATCCCCCATGGCCCAATAATCCCCCGTAACCATAAAGGCCCCCGTAGGCACCATATCTCCCTAAACCATACAACCCTCCATAACGGCCTCCGTAGCCATACAATCCCCCCAAACCGAATGAGCCTCCCAAACCAGCTCCGACAACAGGTGCGCCTACGGCTGCCACTTCGCTCTGCTGAGGGAAATTGCTCAGAATTGGTCCGGGGAGGGTCACGACAACTGGGGAGGGTCTGATCACCACTTCGGAGTCAGGGCACTGCCTAACGCAGGGCTCGTTGCAGCTGCCAGTGACTGGACTGGGTCGGGCCACCCCGCATTCTGGATAGCAGAGGCTGGAGAAAGTCATCTTTCTGGGATGGAGATAAACCTGAAACACACAACCGGGGTTAGAATAAAGAGAAGGTACAAGTGCCGGTGGAAGAAAGGCTTCAAAGCTCGCTTAGAATTGTCGTGAGGTCAGCATGGGTCCTGAGAGAGAGAGGAGAAGTGGATTTAATCTCTTTATATGTGGTCATGTATTTGTTCCTATTTTCTCTTTCTATGCCTCTTGACCAATCGCACTAAACTTCCCTCCCAACTGGCCCCTTTGAGACCCTCTCAATGATTTTCTCTGTAAAACACTGGCTAGAATAAATGCAACTATTTCTATACTGGACACCTGGGATTTTGGGTCCATTTTAGACATTTATCAAAGATAACATGGCTGGGATCATGGTAATCACTTCTTTTCATTTGAGGATTTAACCTCTGCGTGCAAACCAGTTGAGCTCGGTATTACAGTGTGACTGTTTCGTTTTCCAAACCCTGGGAGTCACCAAAACTTGCTGATGAATAAACAGAAACTTTGCTTTTCTCCGAACAAATCACTAACATCAAACTCGTGAACTGGAGTAAAGTCAGCTCAGGTCCACTGACTTTCATGGAGCCCCATGCTATTACACCATCTGAGGAGAAGCACCTTCAATGGGTATTTCTGCTCAGGAGAACATAGGAATTGCTAGAATGGGTCACACCACTTGTCAGCGTCATCGATTCTCGTGTCTCTAATAGTGAGGAATAACAGCTGCTTCAGAGGAAAGTAGCAAACCACTGAATTGGCCCTTTCTAGACTAATCTGAGAAAATTTCTTCCTAATCCAGCTAAGTGAAAAATGGCTAACTGACTTTCATAAGTTACTGAAAAGATTTAAATGCCTTAATTCTTGTCCAGTTAATAGGAAATATGTTTCCCAACTGCATATCTTGCTCTTAAAGTCTCTCCTTTAGCTTCAGATCCTGAATCCACCAGGACTTGCAACTAAATAATTGCACAAGAGGGAAGAACACCCTGATCCTTGACAAAAATCACAGTGAGTACATGCAAGATTCGACCTAAAATAAAAGGAGGCTCTAGACTGATATCTCCAGGGTTAGAAAGAGATTGAGTTGAATTGGACTTACCCAGTTCACCGAGGAGATGAAATCCAAAGAAGTGTTTAGAAGAGGTCTGAGTTGTGAACACTTTTATACAGTTCCGAGGACTGCCTGGAGTATCTGCGATGCTGTTTGTGAGGAGGTCCTAATTAGTTACTAAACAAACTTGATTGCCTTCGTAAGTCCTTCTTTGGATGCAGCTGTTTTCCTCAGCGTTGGTGATTAGTGGACTAATCTCAGCCTCAGAGGGCGTGACATGCACATTGCACTCTTCAGTTGTCTTTCATCTTAAAATTGTTTCGGCCAACTACATTTCTCGTGTCATTCCAATGACTTTATTGGTGCTGGAATGAGAATGAATGTCAAGGTGATTCTGAGCAGCATCAGTAGCACAAGTAGGTGTCAAGAAAGGAATCCAGTTTGGTCCTTTCAATTCATGCTGGTCGTGATTGGGGGCATGGGGCAGTTCATTCTAAACGTTCTAGGAAGCAGGGATCCATTTTTCTCCATTCTGACCACCTCCATTCCCAGCAGGTCAGATCCAATCCCCTTTGAATCATTCCATTGCCTCCAGTATGTTTCCTGTCAGGACTTGAAGTCTGAACTTCACTCTTTGGCAGGGGGATAGTACGAAGCTGATGAACAATGTTAGTCCCATTTTAAACTTTCAAACTCGGTCTTAGCAGGGACATCAGTGGCACATGGGCCTTTGTGATGGTCTTCTGCCCAGGGTGAATCTTACTCTATGGTGAGTAAAAGATTGGACCTCCACTTGGGTCACCAATGCTGTCTCAAAGGGCTGCCTAGAGCAGATTTGCTCATGGGCCAAGGGGAGGGATGGCTCAGAGTGAAAGGAAGCAGTGCTCTTTTACAGAAAGGTTTTGAATTAAGTCTTGGAACCTGTACTCTACCACAAACCATCTCTCCGTCCATGAGCAGCCAAGGAATTGAAGTCTAGTTCGACAATGCAGTTGAGTGAGCCCAGCGGGAAGCCCAGGAGAGATTAAAATGATGCATTCTTGGTGAAGGAAGAGATGGCTGTGGGATGAGATTTGACATAATGTCTGACGAGACAAAGGGCATGTTGCAGAAAACATTCCTGCCTGGACCAGCCTGTTGTTCAAAGTGTAAAAGATATCCCCAAGACTGGGTTCGATATCCAGGGAAGAGGGCAGAAGCGTCTTGCTTTGGTTGGTAATTTACCCCAAGAGAGCACCTTAATTTTCCAATAAAAAAATCCCTCCAAAAGTAATAGAGCCCCCGAAACCGGTGTTGATGCCAGGGGCTCCTATGGTCCCACTTGGCTCTGCTGAGGGAAATTGTGGAGAATTGGTCCTGGGAGGGTCACGACTCCCGGTGAGGGTCTGATCACCACTTCGGAGTCAGGGCACTGCCTAACACACATGTTGTTGAAGCCAGTGGACTGGGCCGTTCTACCCCGTATGGTTTTTTAAAAATGCCAAAATCAAAACTACATTTGAAAGAAAATGAAATAGCCCCAAATTGTGTGGCCTTAAATCATGACCTGATTTTGGGAATGACATGAGAGACCTTGGCCTCCATTTTGTTTCAAGTGACTGTTTGACTCAGTGCAAAGAGGTGTCTTATCCCAACAACGATTTATTAATATTCTAAGAATACAAGTTTGTGAGGCGCTTTGAACTCTGGAGTCCTGAGTATGTTTAAGAACTTCCAGTCTTAACACCTTGATTCTCTGTGTTTCATAGGCCTAGAAACAGAGGCACGTTGAGGTGAAGATCACAGGGGGAAAGTTACAGAAATACAGCCCAATACTTCCGACTCCTCTTACTACAGGCTGAGGTCTAGGTTGATCCGTGTTACACTCTGTTACAAGATAAATGTTAGTATCATGTCTGGTTACAAAGTGTTTGCATCCAGTAGGGATCAGAAGATACAGGTTAGTGTTTGGCATGAGTCGTCCCAACCACTGGGATTTTTTTCTGACTCTGCCAATCGCTCCCTGACTGACCTTCACCTGAATGTGCCTCCCTTTACCTCCATGGCGAATAGGTATAATTGTAACTTTCAGGGTGGATTGTCTGAGTCTTCCTGTGATCTCAGGATTTCAAAGCACTTCACAAACACTCATTAGATTGTATACAGCCAAAGAGATGCATTACTAAAGTCATAATAATTTTTTACTGGGATGAGATGTTCCAACACTGAAGATTAGATTCACTTTAAAAATGTATGTCAAGGTGTCAGATGAAAAGGAGTACTTGTGGCACCTTAGAGACTAACCAATTTATCTGAGCATAAGCATCGTGATGAAGTGAGCTGTAGCTCACGAAAGCTTATGCTCAAATAAATTGGTTAGTTTCTAAGGTGCCACAAGTACTCCTTTTCTTTTTGCAAATACAGATTAACATGGCTGTTACTCTGAAAGGTGTCAGATGTCACTCCAGTGGTCAGTTTGTGATTCCTAACCTTTGAAATGGGGGCATTTTGACTTTTGTTCAATGTATCTTTGCATTTCCCTTTTATATATATTTTAAAGTTTCAGGTAGATACTGAACCTGTGTAAAAGGGAACAGTTCCATCAACTTCCAATTGAAGGAATGCACTTTATCTAGCCCGGGATAGAGAAACCTTGTACGGGGTGTATCGCTGTGTGCATTCTTGGCACCTCTACCCCCTGCTGCTCAGATCCAACTTATAGGGAAACCAAGAGAACTGGGTCTTGTGAGAGACTTCAGCTAATAAGGAAAAGGAAGAAGTACAAGATTGACAGAGTTAAGCAGAACTTCTGCAAAGGTCACATTGCTGTGGGATGAGATGGGATTAATTACAATTCTGACCTACCTAGGGCATTCTGCAAGACCCGTCTCCCACACAAAGCTTTTCAGATGGAATTAGGATGATTTTTAAAGTGGAAAATACGCTCCCACCAGGATTTCTTCTAACCCGAGCAACATTAAGCGCCTTTCCTCAGTTGTAAGGCACAGAACGTCATTGAAGTCTATGGAGCTGTACTGATGTCCAGTAGCTTAGTTTCTGCCTCTTGAACTTTGCAAAGGAATGTCTACTAAAGAGAGGGAAATGCAAAGCTTTATTGAAAGAAAATGAAAGAGCCCAAATTCAGAAGCTCGGAATCATCCACTGACTATTGGCATGCCATCAGAAACCTTAACAGGGATTTGTAAAGTTCATTTAATTCAGTGGATTTTTTTGCAGCTATGTCAGCCTCAAAAGCATGAGCGGGGATTGCGGGGGTGCAAAGCAGCAACCCCTCCTGGCAGCTCCCACCTGTTGCTGCTGAGTAGCTGTTACCAAAGTTAGCGAGATGTGCGGCATTGGTGTTTGCAGTGGCATCGGCAGCAGTGGTTGGCGTCTTGTACCTTTCAACCTCCTTGGGGTTGCAGGCAGCGGCTCTGGAGACATGTGGGGCCGGTGTGCGCGGCACATGAAGCAGCTCTTGTAGGTGGAGGTGGCTGCGGGATATGGTCACATCCGTCTGGATGGGACATGGGGAGCCTGGGACTCTGCGGGCAGCCAGCGAGTTCCCAACCCACCGTCCCCAGGGCAGGCTCTCGGTGAAGGGTTCTGGGAGGCAGGGTTTGTGAAAGGCCACCAAAAAAATTGTTGTGTGAACCCTTGAATCCTAATCCATAACTTGGGGTCCTCAAATCCCACAAAAAACTTCGACTATTAAAATAATACAGCCCTGTGCACACACACAACTCTAATGAGTCTGCAGTGCTTTGAAGTCCTTTGATTTGAGGAAGCCTCTGATCATCAATCATAATATCACTATGAGAGCTGGTTGATGTGGAGGTGAACAAGCACACTGAGGTGAAGGTTACCCAGAGAGCGAGTGGCAGAGTCAGCAATAAAACCAGTCACAGTGATTACTCACCCCCTGCTCACCTCTGCTCCTGAATTGCTTTGGACAGTTTCCATTCAGGGCTTCTGAATAGCCCATGGCAGCATCAGTGAAGTCAGTAGAATGATCCCAGCAATGTAGCTGGCCCATAAAGTTTTCAGAAGAAAGGGAGCTGCAGGGTATAATGTGCCCCTCACCCCATGTGGAGTTAGGAAGAAAATAATCCTCAAAAACACAGAGGGAAAAAATTACATCAGTTGAAGGAGTTATGTTAAGTTTTCTTTTTAACTAATTAGGCCTTCAGGAACAAAGGGCCTCTCAAGTCCTCTGGCGGCATAAAAAACTGTCTAAAAATACTCATGAGTCAGGGGTCTTCTAACCACTTTACCTTATTCTCCTCTGAGAACTAGAGAATCCTATTCAAGTTGCTCTCTCCATAACTGTTCAGATGAGTTGCCAGTGATCCTTTTAATTTAGGACTGAATCTTGCACAGATACTCTGTGATTCCAAACAGTGGGAAGAGTTTGGGGGTTTTTCAATTCTTTTCTATTATCGAGTTGCAGGTGTTGATTTCTTCATGGTTTAGAATTCAAGGTCTGGATTTTCAGAGCAAGACATGCATTTTAGACACTAGATCCTGTTGATTTTAGTTAGCATTTGGACATTCAAATTCCTTAGGTAGCTCTGAATAATCTCACCTCCAATTTTATTTTAGGGTTGTGATAAATGAATGGCAGGGGAGGAGCTCCCTTTTATGGACACCCAGCCAGCCAGTTAGCTATAAAATCCCTCTTAGTAGCTGTTCTCTATTTGCTTTACCTGTAAATGGTTAGAAAGTCTATCGGTAGAAGGAAGGGAGTGGGCACCTGACCAAAAGAGCCAATGGGAAGGCTAGAACTTTTTAAAATTTGGAAAAAAAACTTCCCCTTTGTTTGTCTGTGTTGTTCTCCCGGAGAGCAGAGCCAGGGCTGGAACTATGCAGTAAGAGCTTGGGCAAGGTATGAAAACTCATCAGATCATACCTAGAAACTACTTATTTGGAACCCCAGGTATGGAAGTAGATCAGGAAATGTCTCGGGAGACGCGAAGAGGTTTATCTCTTTTATTTCTTTCTGTCTTGTGGACTCCTCTGTGGTAACCCCAGGTGCTTCTGTTTTGCTTGTAACAGTTAAGCGGGACCTCAAGAAAGCTATTCTTGCTTCTTAATTTTAGTATTTGCCCTTTTTAAATCTAGCAGTAGCCTGAGGTTTTAGAGTTTTTTTTTTTAAATAAAGTTCACCTCTTTTAAGACCAGGATTGCAGTTTTGTGTCTTCAAAAGGTTTGTGCACATGTTGCTTAATTAGCTGGTGGCAACAGCTGATTTCCTTTGTTTTCTGTAAACTGTAACCTTGGAATTTGAATACAAGCCTGGAGTGGCCAGTATTATTTTTTAGAATGCTTGAGGGCCCCCATCTTCTGCACTCGAAGTGCCAGAGTGGGGAATCAGTCTTGACAAGGGTTTATGAAGAAACTCCCCAAGTTTCCTCCAAAAAGGAGTAATTCATTGTTCTTCTGCTCTCTCCTGAAGCAGCTGGTGAGTGACACTCACTGAGACAGGATACGGCCTTAGATGGGCCACTCGTCTCTTCCAGTATGGCAGTTCTCTCTTCTCATGTGGAGGAGTAATTCTAGGTGCAGATCCCCGTCTGGTCTATCTTAGTGTAGCTGCAGTGAGGCCAGTGAAACAGAGCAGATTTACACCTGGGGAGGAGGTGGGGGTTTGTGTTTTGTTTTGATTCAAAAAACCCATTTTTGTTTATTCATCCGCAAGTGTTGGTGACTCGCTGAAGTTTCCAAGCCAAAGCACCACCTTGTGATGCTGGACTGAACTTGTTTGTCAGCAGATGTCAGGGGACTGTTGGCCCCTTACTAAAACTTAGTGGGGTTTTTTCATGGCCCTCTCTCAGAACCAAAAGAAAGGGCAAGGGCCAACGAGAAATCAGGATCCTGAGACTGAGAGTCTCAAAGGCAAGTGGGGAAAGGCCAATGCTGAAGGTCAGCCCGATTGACAGGGCGGGCAGGGCAATGAAGGAGTCAGGATCCCGGGGTCCCGTCCTCCGTGTTAGCAGGAGCTGCCTGAGCGGGAGGCCGAGCTAAGGGGAGAGCAGCAGCCAGAACTGAGCTGAGGAGAGCCTCAGCAGCCTGACGGACCAGAGCAGCAGCCCAGAGAGCAGAGCTGAGCTGGAGGCATTTTATGAATGTATGTTTCTTAGAGACAGGATATTTTTAGGACAAAGAGAGTAACAAGGATTCAAAAGAGCTCCATAGGTCCCTCTTTCTTTCTTTCTTTCTTTCTTTCTTTCTTTCTTTCTTTCTTTCACAGATTCTGAATGAGCTATTTCCTGATATCTAGTGGTGAGCTGTGGAAAAGGATTTCAGGAGTTGATCTCGTTTTCCTGGGCACACCCACCCTGCCTAGGTACTCAGCATGGGGGGATTGATTGCCCAAATGATCACTTGTGACTAGTGCTGAATCCCCAGTCTCCTTGTTATTGGGGCAGGAGTAATAAAGGGTTGTTATCCTTGTTGTCTGAATAGAGGGCAGCAGAACTGTACCCAGGCCCTCTCAGCTTTTGAGGCCCCTAGCCATAATAAAAATGAAGAAGGACGACACATGAAAACAAAATAAGGCACCAAAGAAAGGGTGAGACATAATTTGAATATTTTTTTATTTAACAAATGCTTTTCTAGCCTTTTTCTGTGCAAATGCACTAGTTGTTGAGGAAAAATCTTGCTCGTGTGCAATGTAACAGTTGATATTAAGCATGGTGAGCCCATTCAAACGCTCTTGTCCTACAGTTGAATGATAATAGTTCTTTACCTGCTTCAAGATGTTGAAGGCGTGTTCACCTGAAGCCACTGATGGAGGCAAACTGATAAAAATACACAATGCAATTGTGATATTAGGAAACACCCCATTGAGTCCAAGTTTGAATATTTCTTGAAGCAATTCCTTTGGCTTGCAATCCAATTGAAAGTTTGTGGAATATATTTGTTTGAGGAAGATGACCTCGTCACTGAGATCTTTTGAGATTTCTGTGTTCTACTGTTGCTGAAATTGTTCAGCTACAGAAAGTAGATCTTCATTTCTCAGTCTGTTGAACTGCCAAAGAAACCCCAAAAGGGTACAAATTAGACGCAGTGACTGAAATCGACATGTAAGACCTGATTGAAGAGAGTGAATGATGACAAGGAAGACATTGACCCTATAGTGTTGCTCGGTATCGGATTCAGTCAGTAAGTTGCGATTGGTGGAGAACTCAGATTGTGGGGGAGGGATAGCTCAGTGGTTTGAGCATTAGCCTCCTAAACCCAGGTTCTGAGTTCAATCCTTGAGGGGGCCATTTAGGGATCTGGGGAAAAATTGGGGATTGGTCCTGCTTTGAGCAGGGGGTTGTACTAGATGACCTCCTGAGGTCCCTTGCAACCCTGGTATTTTATGATTCTATGATTCAGATGAAATGCCAATATTCTGTGCTACTAATTTGGACTCAGTCAGGATCACATCGCATTGTTCACAAATCTGTTGAATATCATTGATAAGACTTTCAGTGTTATCCCTCTCAACATCAAGTGTAGCATTGCATGGTTCAATTACAGATTAGTTTGGTGGATCATTGTAAGTAGCTTCATCCACAAAGATGACATCGGAATGCATTCAAATGTGGACATGTCAATGAAGCAGCGTGCACAGTACAGAGATTGTTTTTCCGTATTCCAGTATAACCAGTCTGTTGTACAGGTCTCGCCATTTGGAATAGTTTTTGTGAGCAGACGAGTAGGGAAAGCATGATTCTCAGCATCTCGTGGAATGTTACTTGGAATTTCAAAACAACTAATTTGAAGAAAAGATTGCATTTGGGCAGCATTGCACTTGTCAATAATTCCAATGTCAGTTACAGTCAAAGCTGTACTCATAAATTGCTCTTGCTATGTAAAATCTATATCTTTGAGCTCTTAGCTGCTGCTTCACTCAATTGTTTTCGCCGTCTCTTGCTTGCACCACTTTCAAATCTCCTCTTCATCATGATCTATCTGGTCAATATGTATCCTAACCACACTTGAAATATTCTGCTGTCAATAAGTAGCTTTTACTGTAAACATGTACACAAATGCTGAAAAGATTGAAAACCAAGGAATACTAATTAAGAACACAAAATAAAACAGTCAGACAGGTTGTTATCCTTTTCACTGAATCAAAACTCAAGCATGCAAGGTACAATATAACAGGCTGAGCTGAAGACAAAGGGATGAGATATATATAGTAAACACAGACACGGATACAGACAGAGGGATAATGTCCAAAAATTTCAAACATGTGTCCTCACAAAACTCACTCTACAAGATTGTCCTCACAAATTTTCGCCTTGAATCTGGGCATACAGACACACATAAACAATTCCTTAGACAAGTAGACTTAAAACTATAAAGACACTAAAATGTAACAATTCTCTACCTTTCCACATGCACTTGATCCAGCACCTGCCACTAGTAGTGGTTTGTTTATGTAATCAGCTGATCTGAGAGGACACGTTCATCACGGTCTAATCTTGTGCCATCAGAACCAGTGTATTTTTATTAATATTTATGAACATTTTAAACTGTTTAATATGACAAAATCTATATCAGTTAACAAAAAAATTATGTCTTTTACCAAATCACATCTCTTATTTGCTTAAATTTGCAGCTGTAAGCTGAGAGAGTGTGTCCGACAGGGATGCACATAAAAACAAGTTGCAAAACTTATAAAATGGCAAAAAATTTATAAGTGTTTAAATTTGAGGCCCCCTTTGAGCTTGAGGGCCAGGCCAAATGGCCCTCCTGCCCCTCTCCCCCACCGATTGTCCCTGGTCATGACCTTCCCAGGAGCCATTCTCAGCTCTTTCCCTCAGGAAAGCAGAGCGGACTCCTCGGGTGCAGCTGACATTGGAGGTGGTGATGGGGGCACATGTACTGACAGAGGCTTATAAAGTGATGGAGGATTATATTGTAACCGGTGTCCCAGTGGCTATGGGAGATTATACGGTGTGACGGGGCAAGGCCAGATGGCTACAGAAAAGTAGTGGGAGAGAGATATATTAGCTCCAGGCTAAACAAATCCCTGGTACCAGGATAAGTGAAGTGCTCCAGGTCAATTAAGACACCTGGGGCCAATTAAGAACTTTCCAGAAGGCAGGGAGAAGGCTAGGTTAATTGGGACACCTGAAGCCAATCAGGAGCTGGCTGAAACTAGTTAAAAGCCTCCCAGTCAGTCATGTCAGGAGCTGTGGGAGGAAGTTGTGCTGTTGGAGAGGGTGAATAGTACACACCATATCAGGCACAATGAAGGACACCCTGAGGTAAGGGTAAAGTGGAGCTTGAGGAAGTGAGGGCTGCTGTGTGGGGGAAGTAGCCTAGGGAATTGTACATGTCATGTTTCTAAAAGGTCAGCTTCCATAGTTGATACTAATAGGGTCTCTGGGCTGGAGCCCGGAGCAGAGGGTGGGCCCGGGCTCCTCCCCGACCTTTGCCCCCTGATTAATCACTGAGACTGGGAGACAACAGAGACTGTGCAAGGAAGGATAACTTCTCCTCACCTCCTTCACTGCCTTATAACATGGCCCATATGGTTGTTGGGGAAAAGAGGGTTGGGGGGATCGTGATGGGGTCATCGGTACCTTAATGGAAACTGTGGGCCATGTTAAACCCAGCAGGCATATCAAAGGGAAAAGGCAGAACCAGGAAATGAATGGTACAGTACAGGTTGATATCTGAGTGCCTAGGTATGACTTGGAGAAGTGTTGAGTTCACTGAACTCAGTGTGAAATAATGAGAGAGCCTCATTTCATCAGCACCTCTGCAAACAGTCCTAATGTTTGCCATGTTACTCTTGATCGGTTTTGTCAAATTTCTTCCTGGCTATGGGCTTCCCCTATTATCAACCGAGTGGGCCTGATTCTCAACTACACACTGGGTTTTACACCAGATTGTAACGTGCAAATGAAGCAGGGGCCGTAAGGTGTTCTGCCGGGTGTCTTGCACCTCCCTGTGAAGCATCTGGTACTGACCACTGTGGGAGAGAGGCCTGATCTTCTGTAGAAATGCCTATGCTCTTTCGTTCCAAGGACGGTCCATGGGTAAGGTCTGATATTGAAGACTAGAGCTGTATTGCTCTTACACAAAACCCTTGGCTAGATGGCTAAATCTCTCCTCCCCACCTGAGTATTGTATGATGTCCTTAAACAGGCAGGAATGTCTGGATAAATTTTTACTTTTGTGTTGTCAAATCAAAAATTTGATTCGTGGAAAATGTTCATCTTCTGGGAACTGAGAGCCACAAAAATGTTGACGAACAATGTAGTGGGAAGTGTAATCTTTTGATCTGCAATTCCTGCAATATCAAGCCATGGTACATCCAGGGGATTTTATACAAGACCGATAATATGCAGTGCAGTGAGTCACAGTTACCTCAAAAACCATGTGATTCTTGTATGGAATGAATGGTCTGGAAATGAGTCTCTTGATATCACACATGAGATTCCCGACTTCTGCAGATGACGTTTGTGATGTTGCACCCCATAATGCTTTATAGAAATATGTTTATGAGTGTAAATATGACATATCTGGAATATGTTTTATGCTAGACATGCCATGTAACGTATCTTTACAAACATTATGTTCTACTGAATGTATTCCTCCTATTCGTAATCATGTATAATTTTTATATCTGAAGTTATGAGCATTGGCTCTATGCTTGTATTTAAAGTGTTTGCTCTAGGAAGCACATAAGGCAGATTTGGTCAACAGAGCGTGAAGGGGTTAGTTTAGTAATTGGGAGTACTTCGTTAACAATGGACCTTCAGAGACGCCAATCCACATCTGAGTTTTCCTGGGAATGTTCAAACTAACATGTAAAGAATGGCGTCGGCCTGTAAAGAACTGAGTCATGCATGGACAAGTGACTTGCCCATGTGATTCCAAAACTCCATCTTGTATCTGTGATTCTGCACAGGAGAATACCAGGGGTTTCCACCCAAGAGAAAGACTATATAAGGCCCTGGGAAACCCCTCCATTTTGTCCTCAGCTGGCTCAAGAGATAGCCTCTCCACCCCAAAGAGATGCCTGAAAGAAACTGGAACAAAAGAGAGTAACTACGGGGGGGCGAGTGATTGCTGGAACCAGAGTAGGAGGAAGTCTAGTCTGTAAAAGAAGCTTATTGGAACACCTCTGAGGGTGAGATTTACCTGCATTTAGTTTCCTACTTTATTAGGCTTAGACTTGCATGTTTTATTCTATTTTGCTTGGTAACTTACTCTGTTCTGTCTGTTCTTATTTGGAACCACTTAAATCCTACTTTTTATATTTAATAAAATCATTTTTGACTTATTAATTAACCCAGAGCAAGTAATTAATACCCGGGGGAGCAAACAGCTGTGCATATCTCTCTATCAGTGTTATAGATGGCGAACAATTTATGAGTTTACCCTGTCTAAGCTTTCTATAGAGTAAAACGGGTTTATTTGGGCTTTGTGTCTCATTGGGAACTGGGTATCTGGGTGCTGGAGACAGGAGCACTTAGGGTGAGCAGATGTCCCGATTTTATAGGGACAGTCCTGATTTTTGGGGCTTTTTCTTTTTCAACACCTATTACACCCCACCCCCCTCCCGATTTTTCACACTTGCTATCTGGTCACTCTAGGAGCACTTCTTAAGCTGTTTTCAGGTAAGCCTGAAGCTTTTGGGGGATGTGGTTCAGACCTGGGTCTGTGTTTGTAGCAGACTAGTGTGTCTGGCACAACCAGGTAAGGTACTGAAGTCCGAAGCTGCCAGGGAAAACTGGCTTCGAGGTAGTCTCAGCAAATCAGGTGGCAGTCCCAAAGCGGTTTCTATGACCTTATTTATCACATCAGGGACATAGCGTAATTTGTCTATATGGGCAGAACGGACTTCAGTCAAGTATGTTAGCATCATCCTTGTGAAATCAACTTTTGGTTGTCTTATTTGACCCAGGAATGGACATGGCTGCTGACCAGTTGATAAACACATAAAGGGAAGCATGAAAAGATTAATTTAACCGAGTTTTATTGGTGCAGTGAAATTCAAAATTCCAATATGAAGCTGAACTATTTCTACCCCATTGCCCTAAATGTTCTCAGCTCATCTCCAGCACTGCAAAATTCATGCAAAGGTTGTGTCAAGCGTAGGCGCTGACTTTTCTTTTTGCCAGTGGGTTCTCTCGAAGAGGTGTGTGTGTTTTAGGGCGGGGGAGGCTGGCCAATTTTGGGGGTAGACTATTTTCAGCATAATTATACACTTCTTTCATATTCTAGTTTGAGAATATGTGTCTATCATTGGTATCTTTACAATTTTAATTAAATTGTTAGAACGACGTCTTCACTAACATCCCAGTTGAAGGACATTATGTCTCACTGTAGCTTTCTGGATGAAATGGTCAGCAATCTTATTTACATCTAGTTCCCTGGTATGGTCTTGATGCACGTTAAGGACAGCGGCATTACTCAGTTGCGTCTGTCCCACTGGTGACTGGAGATAATTTTTAAATCTTCTGAAGCTGGAGAATGATCATTCCGCAGTTCAGGATGATACAGGCACAGTGAGAAGGATTCTCATAAATTTGCAGCACTCTGGAAGCATAGTGCTTTCAGAGTACGGCAAAGGACTTCAGAATCTCTTTCTTGATGGGTAACAGCTAATTTAGACCCCATCATTTTGTATGTATCGTTGGGATTATATTTTATCATGTGCATTACTTTGCATTGACATTCAATGTCATCTGCCATTTTGTTACCAAGTCACCCAGTTGAATAATTTTGTGTCATCTGCAAATTATGCCAGCTCACTGTTTACCCTTTTTCTAGATCATTTCTGAATATGTTGAACAACGCTGATCTGAATACAGGCCCCTGGGGGGCACCACTATTTACTTCTCTCCATTCTGAAAATAGGCCCTTTATTCCAACTTTTTGTTTCCCACTTTTTAACTGAGTTGCCTGGCAATGCTTTCAGGATCATCCTTAATTTAATTTAATGACAAGCCTTTTATCTTAATCACCTTGCCCAAGGGCAGAAGCTGAGAGTAGCACAGAACTTATTACATTCCTTACTCAAGCTGAGGAAAATCTGGGTTGCTCTCCTGCAAAGACTCCCACAAACTCTTACCACGAACCATGTGATTGGCCTTCTTGAAACCAAAGAAAATCTGTCTAAGTCTTTGCAGGAAAAGACTCTTTGCTAAAGCAGGTAATGCAAGGAGAAACTCCACATGGTGCTTAGGGCCTGCAGAATGCTTTCAACCACTCCAAGAGCAAGATTCTTCTATCACTCCAGGGCTTTGAAAATTGCAATTTGAGAAGTGCCCTGTGGCCCCGACAGGAAGGAATTTCGTCTCATGGAATTTTTAAGCAAGGAGGGCGGAACAAGGAGAACCAGAAGACCGATATTATGCTGCAGCAGAGTTTTTAATGCAAATGCAATTGGCAGTACACAGTTACAGGAAGAAATAGTACGGAGCAGAAAGAATGTATTTCCAGAGTTTCAAGAAGTCCTACGACCAATCACAGGCCTCAGTGGGTTGCATTTCAGACAACAGATTCTTTGTGCTTTGTTGCAGATGCAGAGGTTGACAAAGAAGTCCCCTCTGTTGCCATTTTAAGTTTTTTGTTTTACCCCAGTCGGTGGGAAATGAGACAAAGCAAAATAGAAGCAGAGGACTACACAGCTTCTCCATTATACATCAGCCATAGCAAAGGTTAAAGTGAGATGCTAAAGATACGTATTGATGGAAAGGATAGAACATATGGGGCCTAATTCTCCTTGACAGCAAGGTTTCTTTTTCCCCTTGTAAAGGGACTTATAGTGATAATGAATGTAAATGATGCCTATCTTAAGGCCCTTGTTTCCTTCACACTGTGGGCTTAGTGTAAATAGCTTGCGTGTAATTCAGAATGAGTCCACATGTGAAAGCGAGAATCAGCACATGGCTGGGAAAGCACTAGCGGAAAGAGTCCGAAAGCGTAACATTAGAAATGCAGCATGGCTATCGGACCAAGGTGCTGAGCACACATAGCTCCCTCAGGTGGAGCCATGTTTGCACAGCACTTCTGAAAGCCATGCCCAAAAGATCAGGGGTGAATCTGGATCTTGCTGTTCATTTCCTGGTTCTTCCTTCCTCCACGAACGTTTCTGCTGGGTTTAACATGGCCCACAATATCCACCAAGATACCTACGGCCATATCCTCCGTAACCATAAAGGCCCGGGTAACCGCAGTATCCCCCATGGCCCAATAATCCCCCATAACCATAAAGGCCCGGGTAACCGCAGTATCCCCCATAGCCCAATACTCCCCCATAACCGTAAAGGCCCCCGTAGGCACCATATCTCCCTAAACCATACAACCCTCCATAACGGCCTCCATAGCCGTACAGTCCCCCCAAACCGAATGAGCCTCCCAAACCAGCTCCGACCACAGGTGCTCCTACAGCTGCCACTTCGCTCTGCTGAGGGAAATTGCTGAGAATTGGTCCGGGGAGGGTCATAACAACCGGGGAGGGTCTGATCACCACTTCGGAGTCAGGGCACTGCCTAACGCAGGGCTCATTGCAGCTGCCAGTGACTGGACTGGGTCGGGCCACCCCGCATTCTGGATAGCAGAGGCTGGAGAAAGTCATTTTTCTG
This sequence comes from Eretmochelys imbricata, assembly GCF_965152235.1. Taxonomy (NCBI): domain Eukaryota; kingdom Metazoa; phylum Chordata; order Testudines; family Cheloniidae; genus Eretmochelys; species Eretmochelys imbricata. Next base: position 358,160,828 of record NC_135572.1, read on the forward strand.
GGATGGAGGTAAACCTGGAACACAAAACAAGGACTAGAGTAGAGAGAAGGTGCAAGTGCCGGTGGAAGAAAGGCTTCAAAACTTGGTTAGAATTGTCGTGAGGTCAGCATGGGTCCCGAGAGAGAGAGGAAAAGTGGCCTGAATCTCTTTTTGTGTGGTCATGTATTTGTTCCTGTTTTCTCTTTCTATGCCTCTTGTCCACTCGTTTTAAACTTCCCTCCCAGCAGGCCCCTTTGATCCTCTCAAAAAGACTTTGTCTGAAAAACGCTGACTAGAATAAGTGTAACTATTTCTGTCATGGACACCTGGGATTCTGGGTTCATCTTAGACATTTCTGAAAGAGAAGGTGGCTGGGATTATGCTAATCAGATTGTTTCCTTTGAGGGTTTAACCTCTGCATGCAAACCTCTTCAGTCTGGTATCACAGTGTGGCTCTTGGCTTTCCAAAACTTGGGAGTCACCATTACTTGCTACAAGAAGAAACAGAAACTTTTCTTTTCTCCAAACAATTCACTACAGAGAAACTCCTCAGCTGGGGTTTAATGGGTTCAGTTCCACTGAGTTCCATAGAGCGGCACGAAATTACACCATATGAGGTATGGGTATTTCTGCTCAGGAGCACATAGGAATTGCTAGCCTGGATCACACCTCTTGTCATCTCAATCCAGTCTCTTGTCCTCAGTAGTGAGGGGTCACAGCTGCTTAATAGAGGAATGTAGAAAACCACTGAACTGGCCCTTTCTGGACTAACCCGGGAAAATTTCCTCCTAGTCCAGCAAAGTGAAAAATGTTAAGAGACATTCCAAAGTTACTGAAAAGATTTCAATGCCCTCATTCTTCTTCCAGTTAATAGGAAATATGTTTCTGAATTGCATGTGTTGCTCTTAAAGTCCCTCCTTTAGCTGCAGATCATCAATCTACAAGCGCCTGCAACTGAATCACGACTCAAGATAGTTATGGAAGAACCCCCTGATCCATGACAAAAATCACAGTGAGCAGATGCAAGATTCCGTCTTCAATGGAGAGAGGCCCTATTGTGATACCTCTGTGGTTAGAAAGAGATTGAGTGGAATTGGACTTACCCAGTTCACTGAGGAGATGAAGTCTGGAGAAGTGTGTAGAAGAAATCTGAATCGTGAGTGCTTTTATACCATTCCTAGGACTGCCTGGAGGATCTGAGATGCTGTTTGTGGAGGAGGTCCTAATTAGTTACCAAACAAACTTGATTTCCTTCACAAGTCCTCCTTTGGATGGAGCTTATTTTCCTCAGCGTTGGTGATTATTGGGCTAATCTGAGCCTCAGAGGGTGTGACATGCACTTTGCACTCTTCAGCTGTCTTTCATGTTAGAATGGTATGGGCCAACTGCATTTCTCGTATCATTCCAGAGATTTTATAGGTGCTGCCATTATAATGAAGGTCAAGGTGATGATTCTGAGCGGCATCAGTAGCACAAGTGGGTGTCATGAAAGGAATCCAGTTTGGTCCTTGCAATTCATGCTGGTCGTGGTTAGGGGCATGGGGCAGATCATTCTAAATGTGCTATGAAGCAAGCACCCCTTTTTCTCCATTCTCACCATCTCCATTCCCAGCAGGTCCGATCCAATTGCCTTTGAAATCCATGGGAATCATTCCATTTCCTCCAGCCTGTTTCCTGTCCTGACTTTAAGTCTGAAATTCATCCTTTGGCAGAGGGATAGTACCATGCCTATAGACAACTTGAGTCCAATTTTAAAGTTTCAAACTTGGTCACAGCAGGGACTTAAGTTGAGCATGGGCCTTTCTGATGGCCATCTGCCCAGGGGTGAAGCTTTTTCTATCGTGACTAAAACTTAACCTAACATTGGCCCTTCACTTGGATCACCAATGCTGTCTCAAAGGGCTGCTTAGAGTAGATTTCATCATGGGTCAAGGGGAGGGATGGCAGAGAGAGAAAGGAAGCAGTGCTCTTTTACAGAAAGGTTTTGAATTAAGTCTTGGAACCTGTACTCTACCACAAACCATCTCTCCGTCCATGAGCAGCCAAGGAATTGAAGTCCAGTTCGACAATGCAGTTGAGTGAGCCCAGCGGGAAGCCCAGGAGAGATTAAAATGGTGCATTCTTTGTGAAGGAGGAGATGGCTGTGGGATGAGATTTGACATAATGTCTGACGAGACAAAGGGCATGTTGCAGGAAACATTCCTGCCTGAACCAGCCTGTTGTTCAAAGTGTAAATGATATCCCCAAGACTGGGTTCGATATCCAGGGAAGAGGGCAGAAGTGTCTTGCTTTGGTTGGTAAATTATCCGAAGAGAGCACCTTCATTTTCCAGTAAAAAAGTCCCTCCAAAGGTAACAGAGCTCCCGAAACCAGCGTTGACGACAGGGGCTCTTATGGTCCCATTTGGCTCTGCTGAGGGAAATTGTGGAGAATTGGTCCTGGGAGGGTCACGACTACCGGTGACGGTCTGATCACCACTTTGGAGTCAGGGCACTGCCTCACACACGGGTCATTGAAGCTGATAGCCACTGGACTGGGCCGTTCTACCCCATATGGATTTTTAAAAAATGCCAAAATCAAAGCTATGTTTGAATGAAAATGAAATAGCTCCAAATTGTGTGGCTTAAATCATGACCTGATTAAGGTAATGACAAGAGAGACCTTGGCCTCCATTTTGTTTAAAGGTACTGTATGACTCAGTGCAGAGATGACTTATCCCAAGAACACTTTATTAATATTCTAAGAATACAACCCTTTGCGTGTGTGAAACACCAGCGAGTGTTTGTGAAGGCTTTGAAATCTGGAGTTCTGAGGACACTGACGAACTTCCAGTTTTCCCATCCTTACTCTCTGTGTTTGATATGCCTGGAAAAAGAGGCAGGGTGAGTTGAAGGTCACATGGGGTCAGTTGCAGAAAACAGAAATACAACCCAAGAGTCCTGACTCCTCCTACCACAGCCTGAGGTCTAGGTTTATCCCTGTTGCACTGTGTTACAAGACAAGGTTAATAACATGTCTGGTTACAAAGTGCTTGCATCCTTGGATCTAAGCATCAACAATAAAAAGCTGGCTAATGTTGTGACCCTCTTTCACTGTGGCTTCTTTATACCTGATGCTAATACTTCTGCAAAGGAATTGCAAGTCTGTCAATATTCCAAGAGTGTGGTAGCCTTGTAAATATCAAGTTGGAATTCAAGCTTTAAAAAGTTGTTTTAAGCCACAGCACCCACTGCAATGAAGACACCAAGTGCCCTGTGTGCACTACTTTTTCTCTCCTTGGAATGACCGCTCTCTCTCATTATGGGTCACAGTAATGCAGTGGTAATGAATTCTTTCAGGTCTGTGAAATGTGGTACAGAGTGGTATATCTCTTCAACATTGCCTTCTTTGTACATGAGGATAATAAAGGTCCAAAGGAATTACAAGTGTGTACATTTCAAGCTTGTTCATGTTCAGTGTAGGAATAAAATCTCAATAGACAATTCAAACTGGGAAAAATTTTGGAACAAGAGAATTTAATTCTGCTCAAGTGTAAATACCCACCACTGAGAAAACAACTACAGGTAAAGGGAATTAGAATGCATTGCAAGACTCTCAATGGTTGATCATTGTTCACACTTAGATAAGAAGATGTTTCACCCAAAAGTTCACCCCCAAATCATCAAACCAAAATTAAAAAATTGCAGAATGATCCTCTCTCAGAGTTTCTCTCAGGTTAGTGACGTATCTGGAAGCATCCAGTAGGGTTCAGGTGATACAAACAGGTATAATTTTAACATGCAGGGTGGATTGTCAGAAGCTTCCTCTGATCTCAGCATTTCAAAGCACTTCACAAACACTCATCAAGTTTTATGTAGCCAAAGAGATGAATGACTTAAGTAGTAATAACTTTTTACTGGGATTAGATGTTCCAACACTGAAGATTACCTTCACTTTAAAAATGCATGTCAAGGTCTCAGATATCACTCCAGAAATCTTGTTGGGAATGTTTCTCTCTGTGCATACTCAGCAGCTCCACCTCCTGGTGCTCAGATCCAGCGTATTGTGAAACCAAAATGGGAAACATCAGGTACTGCATCTCCATGCATGAGCAGCCAAGAGAACTGGCTCTTGTGGGGGACTTCAGCTAATAAAGAAAAGGAAGAAGTACAAGATTGACAGAGTTAAGCTGAACTTCTTCAAAGGTCACATTGCTGTGGGATAAGACTGGATTAATTGCAATTCTGACCAACCTAGGGCATTCTGCAAGACCCGTCTCCCATGGAAAGCTTTTTAGCCAGAATTAGAATGATTGTTATAGTGGAAAATACACCCCCACCAGGATTTCTTTTAACCTGAGCAGCATTAAATGCAGTGTTTTCCCCAGGAATTGAAATTAGGGGGGGTGTTCAAATTTACAGGGGGAGGGGGTGGTGGTGGTGGTGGTCAGGGACAATAGAGGGTCAGACCGTAAGGGTGAAGGTTGGCTGTATGGCACCACAGTAAAAACTGAAAAATATTTCGTGACCATTTTATTAGATTTAACTCATGTTTTAAAATCGTCACACAAATTACAGTTGGTTTCTCAAGGTTTCTATGAAGCACTACATCTCCATCCTTCTTGGTTTCTTGTTATAATTTTGCACAACCCTGTTAATGAACTTCTTGAATGCAGTGCGTTCATCTTTGGTGGCTTCTTGTGTGTTCGGTACTTCCATTCCTTCAATCGATATGCCGATTCACATGATCAGGCAGAAGGCGACTTCTTTCAGAAAACAAAATTGTATTCAGTGATGAAAAAGAATGCTCAACTGTAGCAGTTGTTACTGGGAGTAGCAAGAGATGAAGTCCTACTTCTTTCATCCCAGGAAACATAGCATAAAGATCGGGTCCAAAGACTAGTGATGATAAAAAAGAAGTTGAAGTCAAATCTCTATTCATTTGTCGTATGACATTCCACTCTGTGTTCAAATTCTCTGTTCTGTCCTGAGCACATGGCAGCCCCATTGCTGGTAGTGCCTCACTCCACTCAACTGTCGGTGTTTTATAGGACAGGGATCTGTAAAAGCTATGTAGAGGTTGTGTTGAATCGAGAAGTCGCTTTTGTAGATTTTTAAGAATCAAGTCTGTGTACTTTTTCAGTTGTCTTAACAAACACTTCTTGTCCTCTTCACTTAAGGATTCAATATAAATGCCTTCATTAGTCGACTTCTTGACTGAAGTCTTTGCTTCTTCCAGTACTTTTTCAATGGATAGCTCTCTGATTGATCCAAATGTAGCTTCTATTGCTGGACAAAGATCTACTACTGTTGTAGCAGATGCCTGGATGGCATTGTTTAATGACTCAAGTGGTTTCAACAGTAGACTTACAAGAGAGAGAATGGCAATAGTCTTCTATGAAGGTAGTAGCAAAAATAATCCACCAGCCTCACTACTTAGATCCATCCCATCTTGGTAGATACTTTCCAAAGCCAGTAAGAATGGCTGGAATAATTTTAAGACAACAGCCAAGGATCGCTCAAGAGAAACCAGAGGGTTTTCCCAGGTTGAACTAATTTGAACTTCAGTCCAAGTGTATCTTCTATATTTTCCAAGATATTCAGTCTTTTTGGACTCTTTCTGAAAAAAAGACTATAATGAAGACATTAAATGTATAGTTTTTTAAATGTCTTTTGAAGAGTCTGCAGCTCGTACTAGCGCTAGTTGGAATAGATGGCCTCTGCAGTGTGTATAGGAGAGATTAGGGTTACACTTTTCTCTGAGGAAAGCTTGCACTCCACCATGTCTTCCAGGGAAGTTTGCAGCTCCATCAAATGCACAAGCAGCCATCTGTTTGGGGTCCAATTGAGAAGCATTCAACTCTTCCAAGATGTGGGTTGTCACAGATGCAGCCGATGTGTCTTCTATAACTTGAACATCTAGAAATGCATCTACTGGCCTACTACTGACATCAAGACAACATACACAATGACTTAATACTGATGCCCATTTGCATTGGTGCATTCATCAGCCATATATGCAAATTTTTTGAATGTGGTGAGAGAGTTCTTCACTTTTTCAGCTGTTGAGTCTTTCACTGTTGCACCACATGCTTCTAGCCAGTCAGCTGAGTTTCTTGCAGAAAGATAGTGAGCATTTGCTGGTCTTGTTCGGAACCAGTGTTCAACTTCAGGATGAACAAGTGACAATGCACTTAACATTGGCCTCCAGTTTGTAGCGTGTGGCATCTCTTGCTTAAATAGAAAGTATGATGCCACAGCCATGTTTGTTCGCATGAACTGTGTTGGTTCTCCAGCATTCTTAACAGCCTCATGAACACTCAACGGTGTTGTCCTTGGTCAGTGGAGACTCAGAGTTCAGAGGTGCTTTCACATGAGTTTACCTCCCAGGTTGGGGGCAAGAAGGCACCTTGCTCGTTCCTCCAGCTGCTCACTGTTCGCTCTGGCCACTGCTGTTTGTTGTGCCACCGTTCACTCCATTGTTCTGTTGCCAATGGCCATGCGCCGTCACCTTGTGTTGCCACCTGTCACTGTGACCTCTGCGAGTTGGTCTCTTGAGCTGGTCCCACCCAGCTCCCAGTGATTTCAGCTGAGCTCTCAGTGGGGGAACCTCGCTGCCAGTGCAGACTGGGCCATCTCTTCCACAGAAGCACTGTCCCACATCCGGTCTGAGCACTTAGACCCGATTATCAGTGATTTCAGCTGTAGTGGTCACTTAACACAACAAAAGACTGATCTATGGAGCCTAATCAGCTCTGTCTTTAAACAGTGGAGAGGGGCAGGTGAATTAGTACTTGTGACTCAGGGAGACCATCAAGCAAAACACCTGTGGAAGAAAACTCAGTCTTCACTCTTAGGTTATTTGCAACAAGTCAGAGACAATTCATTCATGCAATTGCAGGGAAGACAGCAATTGGACAGAGTGTCCGTCCTTAGGCAAATCTTCAAAGTACAAACAATATAAAGCGCTATTTATACCCTTTCATTACATATAGCTGTGTCCTGTTTATACATTTTTCTTCTCATTATGTTAGTCAACATTGCATTCCATTCTTATCTTAAAGCAAGGTCCCTTGTAGTTTTCCCATTCGCCTCGCACAAACCCCGCTTTCACAAATCTCGCGTTATTAGGGTTAAGGTTGGCCTGTTTCTTGCTCTGTCTCTTAACCAAACTAAAATAACTGCACACAAATCCTCTTTTCCCTTTCACACTTCCACACACCTATCCCCACTCTCTCTCTTGATGCCCTCAATCAGCACAGGCTAAGTACAGTTCTACTGCCCATTACCCATACAATAAGAATAACAACTTTTCATTACCCCCCCCGAACCCTGCATTCAAGTGATTTGTAACCCAACAAAAGGTGCCCCAGAGTCCATAGACACCCTTCCCCTGGGGTGTGAGAAAGTGGAAATCTTCTCTAGTTTATGGGCCGCTGACCCAGCAGACAGGGCACCTTTTCCCAGAGTGTGTGAAACCCTTCTTTAGCTTATCAGCCACTGACTCAGCGGACAGGACACTCCTGTGTGATTGGAAAGTGGGTGGGGGACAGTCTAAGAATACCCCCACACCACTGAAGAGCACCCCTGCATACTACATGTATGTACATTATGGTCCTAGGACCTGCAGAATATTTAGAAATTGGGATGTTTACACGCGTGATAATCCATCTAAACAGTTCCCACTAGAAGGAACCTTTGATCTAGATAAAATCATACACCTCAGAGGAAGCCACAAAGAGACTCCATGGGTCTCGAGTGAGTCTGAAGGACTCCGAGGCAAAATTAAAGACTCAAGTGCAGGATTTAAAAATGAAATGTAAAGCATCCGGATGCCTCCCTACCTGAACTACTGCATCAACTCCCTCAGCTCCTTTATAGCCCCAAATAATTAAGGCTGAAAGCGAGGAGGGAAAGGAACAGGTTAATTTGAAAAATCAGCTTGGCCTAGAGATAAAGAGAAAGCTGCTCTGTGTTCAAGGTCAAGAATCAACACAGGCCATGCCAAGTACAAAAAAAAAAAGGCAACACAAGTTGCAGGACTGAGATTACATTTGCAAAGGTTGGCCGCCCAGTGAGACCCAACAGTCTGCCTTTGCGACCCTGGAACCGGTGTGGTTTGGGGACGCTGAAGAAGCCACAGGCAACCGGCCTGGACAGGAATACTGAGCAAAGGTCTCTGAAAGAGATGCTCCAAAAGACCCCAGGGCGAAAAAACCCTCCCAAGAGCAGAAGCACGTTGGAGATTTTTTTTGCAGCTTACCTCTGGACAACCTGTGCACAGGATAACCTCCCCTCCACCTCTCTCTCTCTCTCTGTGTCTCTCCTACCCCTGAGCCTGGCCAACCCGGGCAGCATGTTTGTGAGTATGAAAAAAGGTTGCAGGTGGGTCTACCCCTGGTCGTAGCAGGACTGGGGAATAAGAGGAGTTGGGGAAAAAACCCTTCCATTTGGTTTTGAAAGGGTGTCTACGGACTCTGGGGCTGCACTGACCAAGGACAACAACTGTGAGTGGGGTGCAGAGAAGGGATGGGCACGTAAAAGGGACTTTTGGGTTGCTGGATTTAAGGACCTGTGGGGAAAAGAACACTGCCCAACTTATTTGGGGTTGGGTCTTTTGCTCGCAGTTTACGTTTATGAATCTAGTTGTGGTGTTTTCCTGAATTAATGCTGAGTTACTCCCCTCCTTTTATTAAAAGTTTTTGCTACACTCAGACTCTGTGCATGCCAGAGGGGAAGTATTGCCTCTTACAGGCACCCAGGGGGTGCTGTGTAATTGTCCCAGGTCACTGGGTGGGGGCTCGAGCCAGTTTTGTATTGTATTGTTGAAAAGGAACCCCTAGATACTGAACCCGGCCCTTGTTACTGCCAACTCTGACTGGCAGAAGGGTTTCTTTCTTTCTTTCTTGCCGCCTGGGTGTTTTGGATTTATCTCTACTGCAGAAAGATGTCTTCCCTCACAAACGTATGGAGTAACACTCCACAAAGCATGTACAACAGCTGCAACAATCCAGACGTAAGGTAGTGCCCTGAATCCACAGGGCTGATCCAACCCCCACCGGCTGTCATGACCTTCCCAGGAGCCATTCTCAGCTCTTTCCCTCAGGAAAGCAGAGCGGAATCCTCGGGTGCAGCTGACATCGGAGGTGGTGATGGGGGCTCATGTGCTGATAGAGGCTTATAAAGTGATGGTGTCCCAGTGGTTATGGGAGATTACACGGTTATGGTGGCCAATACAGTTAGGATGGGCTCAATGGCCACAGGGGCTCATATGGCTGTTGGGGAAAACATGGTTCGGGGGCATTGTGATGGGGTCATCGGGACCTAATGGAAACCGTAGACCATCGAACACCCAGTAGGCATATGAAATAATGAGAGAGCTGCATGAAATAATGAGAGAGCTGCATTTCATCACCACCACTGCAAACATTCCTATTGTTTGCCATGTTACCCTTGATCGGTTTTGTCTAATGCCTTCCTGGCTAGGGGCTTCCTCTCTTTTCAACCCAGTGAGCTTGATTCTCAACTACATGATGGGTTTTATACTACGCTGTAGAGTGCAAATGAAGCTGGATCCATAAGATGTACGTTATCTACATCTACCCTGACTGGAATGGCTCTCTCCCATGCCAGAGCACTGTCAGAAGGATTCAGTGTTAATGAGAATTAGGCCAGAGGATCTCCTATCCAGGAATATGGACTGTTTCTTTCTGCTTTTTAACTTTCTAACAGCAGCTGCATAATGGAGATGCTTTTTGAACCTCTGACTTTATTGTGTTTTGTTTTCGTTGAGACTAACCAGGGTGAAAGAAGTCATTAAAAATGGGGGCAGACAGACTTGATTGCCAAACTCTACAAGTGCAATAAAGAAGTAAGAGAACTGTGTGAGAAATACACCACTCTGGAGCTGGGGATAAGTTGTAGCTCTTCATGAAACTATGGAAATGTGGTCTTGCTACTCTGCTTTCTTTCCTTCTTCTTCTTTTTTTTTTTTGGACAATTTTTTTGGACAATTTTTGACTCCTCTTTATTTCTAATTCAAATATATACTACCTCATACTATTGGTCTTCTGCTTTAATTTCTCTTCCATTCGTTATCTTTTAATATCACCAAAGGCTTCCACATCTCTTGGCCAAAAGTGTCCTCCAGGTTTGGATACCCCCAATGTGGTGCACAAGCCAGAAAAGCTTGTGGCCTATTATCAAGAAATGTTGAGCATGAACAGCACCCGTTAGCTTTAATGGGAATTTTGCATACTCAATACTTTAGAAAAATGGGCCCGTAGCCTCTCTTATCAGGCATCTAAAATTAGTGGCTCCTTTGGAAAGAGGTTGGCTTAGGGGCTTCCACAAGCAAGATCACTGGAATAGTTGCTGCTCTAGCCCAGGCCCCATTCCGTTAAGTCTTCAGTCTTCCATGAGATGCTCTCACTGGAATTCAAAGAATCACAATTCCCAGGTCTTCCAATTTAGAAGAAAAGAAAAGAAAAAAGAACTATGTAGAAATTTTAGAGAGGAACCTTGGCGATATTCGGGCATTTGTTCTCAATGAAGCTTGTGATCTGGCGGTGAAAGACTCATTGCTTAATGGGAAAAGGGTTATTCCTCTGCAGTTTAGGTCTTTAATGCCGCAGCTTTAAATTCGTTATTGATCCTGGTGTATCTCAAAGGGGCGGGAGGAGTTGAGAGATGTCTGTTGGGGACGTGGACAGAATGGTACTTGGAGTACTCTGGAGCAAATGGAGACTGAGATGGATTTACTGCATTTCTTCAAGTTTGGCAACGATATAAACTTCAGGGTATTGTCCAATCGTGCAGGTAGATCTGATTGATGGGGGGAAAGTGAAAAAGTTCCTCTATGGGCAGGTGATCTCAGAAAAACTGTGTTCTGATGGGGTTCTTGCACCTCCCTGTGAAGCATCTGGTGCTGACCACTGTGGGAGAGAGGCCTGATCTTCTGTAGCAATGCCTATGTTCTTCTGTTCGAAGCAGGGGTCCATAGGTACAGTTGGATATTGAAGACAAGAGCTGTATTGCTTTTACACAAAACCTGGAGCCAGATGGAGAAATCTCCCCTCCCCACCTGAGTATTCTATCATGTCCTTAAAGAGGCAGGATGTTCTGGATAAATTTTTACTTTTATGTTGTCAGATCAAAAATTTGATTCGCGGAAAATGTTCATCTTCTGAGAACTGAGAGCCACAAAAATGTTGAAGAAAAATGGAGTGGGAAATGTAATTTTTTTATCTGTAGTTCCTGCAATATCAAGCCATGGTACATCCAGTGTATTTTAAAGAAGACTGGTCACAGTTACCTCAAAAACCATGAGATTCTTGTACGGAATGAATGGTCTGGGCATGAATCTCTTCATATCACACCTGAGATTCCTGACTCCTGCAGATGATGTTGGTGTAGTTCATAATTTGTCTATATGGGCAGAACGGACTCATCAAGTGTGTTGGCAACATCGTTGTGAAATCCACTTTTGGTCGTATCATTTCACCAAGGAGTGGACATGGCTGCTGACCAGTTGATAAACACATGAGGGCAAAGCATGAGAAGATTAATTTAACTGACTTTGACTGGTGCAATAAAATTCAAAATCTCAATATGAAGCTGAACTATTTCTGCCCCATGGCCCTAAATGTTCTCAGCTCATCTCCAGCACTGTGAAATTAATGCAAAGGTTGTGTCAAGCGTAGGTGCCGACTTTTCTTTTTGCCAGTGGGTTCTTTTGAAGAGGTGTGTGTGTTTTGGGGCGGGGGAGGCTGGCCAATTTTGGGGGTAGACTATTTTCAGCACAGTTATACACTTCTTTCATATTCTAATTATTGAATATATGTCTCTCATTGGTATCGTTATTATTTTAATTATGACTAAATTGTTAGAATGACATAATTACATTGTCATGAATTGTAGTATATTCAAATCATTGCAATCATCTACAAGCGGTCTTCACTAACTTCCTAGTATAAAGGTATTATGTCTCACTGTAGCTTTCTGGATGAAACTGTCAGCAATCTTATTTGTCATTTAGTTCCCTGGTATGGTCTTGATGCACGTTAAGGACAGCTGCATTATTCAGTTGCATTTCTCCCATTGATGACTGGAGATAATTTGTAAGTCTTCTGAAGCTGGAGAATGAACATTCTGCAGTTCAGGATGATACAGGCACAGTGAGAAGGATTCCTATAAATTTGCAGTACTCTGGAAACATGGACCTTCCAGAGTACTGCAAAGGACCTCAAGATCTCTTTCTTGATGGGTTACAGTTAATTTAGACTCTATCATTATTTGTGTATAGTTGGGATTATATTTTGCCATGTGCATTACTTTGCATTGAACATTGAATATCATGTGCCATTTTGTTGCCAAATCACCCAGTTTTGTGAGTCCTCTGCTGTCAGCTTTGGATTTAATTATTTTGAGCAATTTGTATCATCTGCAAATGATGCCAGCTCACTTTTTTACCCCTTTTTCTAGATCATTTATGAATATGTTGAACAATGCTGGTTCCAGTACAGGCCCCTGCGGGGCACCACTATTTACTTCTCTCCATTCTGAAAATGGGCCATTTATTCCAACCTTTTGTTTCCTCTCTGTTAACTGGATTGCCTGGCAATGCTTTCAGCATCATCTAATGATCCTTAATATCATTTAATGACAAGCCTGCCTCTTTTTGTAAACAAACTCCCTGCCCCAAGGGCAGAAGCTGGGAGAAGCACAGAACTTATCACATTCTACACTCAAGCTCTGTCTGGGGCTAGGGTGTGGACTGTGAGCAGACTTCTGGTGCAAAGGTTGGAGGTGGGGCAGGAATCACTATGGGTCGGTGCAGTTTTTAGGTGGGCCAAACCCCGTGCACCTCCTCTTACCCATGAGACTCCAGCCTTAGTCTTGGCCAGAAGTGGGAGCCGGGTCAGAGTAAGAACGACACAGGTAGCTGTGGGGAACTGTGGCCCATCCACCTGCAATGTGTGGGCGGTGCAGCAGCTAGGGATATGGGCTGGGGTCTGCTCTCGGGCCTCCCCACCCTCTCTCTCAGTCTTTGCAGGAAAAGACTATGTATCCAGGGCTTTGAAATTTGTAATTGAAGAAGTGCCCGGTATTGTCTGCTCCACAGCGAGGAATTTCGTTCAGTGTGATTTTTAAGAAAGGAGGAAGGAACAAGGAGAACCAGAAGACTGATATTATGATGCATCAGAGTTTTTAATGCAAATGCAATTGGCAGTACACAGGTACAGGAAGAACTAGCACAGAGCAGAAAGAATGTATTTCCAGAGTTTCAAGAAGGCCTGCGACCAATCACAGGCCTCAATGGGTCGCTTTTCAGACAAGATGTTCTGTTTACTTTGTTGCAGCTGCAGACGTTGACAAACAAGTCCCCACTGTAACCATTTTAAGTTCTTTGTTTTACCCCAGTCGGTGGGAAATGAGACAAAGCAAAATAGAAGCAGAGGACTACACAGCTTCTCCATTATACTTCGGCCACAGCAAAGGTCAAGGTGAGATGTTAAAGGTATATATTGATGGAAAGGATAGAACATATGGGGCCTAATTCTCCTTGACAGCAAGGTCTCTTTTTCCCTTGTAAAGGGACTTATAGTGATAATGAATGTAAATGATGCCTATCTTAAGGCCCTTGTTTCCTTCACACTGCGGGCTTAGTGTAAATAGCTTGCGTGTAATTCAGAATGAGTCCACATGTGAATAAAAGAATCAGCAGATGGCTCGGAAAGAGTCCTTAAGCGTAACATTAGAAATGTAGCATGACTATCAGACCAACCTGCTGAGCACACACAGCTCCCACTGACTTCAAGTGGAGCCATGTTTGCACAGCATTTCCGAAAGCCATGCCCAAAAGATATGGGGTGAATCTGTATCTTGCTGTTCATTTCCTGGTTCTTCCTTCTTCTATGGATGTAGAGGCTAATGTAGTGCCAATCTTTAGAAAAGGGAAGAAGGAGGATCCTGGGAATTACAGGCCAGTAAGCCTCACTTCAGTCCCCGGAAAAATCATGGAGCAGGTCCTCAAAGAATCAATCCTGAAGCACTTACATGAGAGGAAAGTGATCAGGAACAGTCAGCATGGATTCACCAAGGGAAGGTCGTGCCTGACTAATCTAATCGCCTTCTATGATGAGATTACTGGTTCTGTGGATGAAGGGAAAGCAGTGGATGTATTGTATCTTCACTTTAGCAAAGCTTTTGACACAGTCTCCCACAGTATTCTTGTCAGCAAGTTAAAGGAGTACGGACTGGATGAATGCACTATAAGGTGAGTAGAAAGTTGGCTAGATTGTCGGGCTCAACGGGTAGTGATCAATGGCTCCATGTCTAGTTGGCAGCCGGTGTCAAGTGGAGTGCCCCAGGGGTCGGTCCTGGGGCCGGTTTTGTTCAATATCTTCATAAATGATCTGGAGGATGGTGTGGATTGCACTCTCAGCAAATTTGCGGATGATACTAAACTGGGAGGAGTGGTAGATACGCTGGAGGGCAGGGATAGGATACAGAGGGACCTAGACAAATTGGAGGATTGGGCCAAAAGAAATCTGATGAGGTTCAATAAGGATAAGTGCAGAGTCCTGCACTTAGGACGGAAGAACCCAAAGCACAGCTACAGACTAGGGACCGAATGGCTAGGCAGCAGTTCTGCGGAAAAGGACCTAAGGGTGACAGTGGACGAGAAGCTGGATATGAGCCAGCAGTGTGCCCTTGTTGCCAAGAAGGCCAATGGCATTTTGGGATGTATAAGTAGGGGCATAGCAAGCAGATCGAGGGACGTGATCGTTCCCCTCTATTCGACATTGGTGAGGCCTCATCTGGAGTACTGTGTCCAGTTTTGGGCCCCACACTACAAGAAGGATGTGGATAAATTGGAGAGAGTCCAGCGAAGGGCAACAAAAATGATTAGGGGTCTAGAACACATGACTTATGAGGAGAGGCTGAGGGAAGTGGGATTGTTTAGTCTGCAGAAGAGAAGAATGAGGGGGGATTTGATAGCTGCTTTCAACTACCTGAAAGGTAGTTCCAGAGAGGATGGTTCTAGACTATTCTCATTGGTGGAAGAGGACAGGACAAGGAGTAATGGTCTCAAGTTGCAGTGGGGGAGGTTTAGGTTGGATATTAGGAAAAACTTTTTCACTAGGAGGGTGGTGAAACACTGGAATGCGTTGCCTAGGGAGATGGTGGAATCTCCTTCCTTAGAAGTTTTTAAGGTCAGGCTTGACAAAGCCCTGGCTGGGATGATTTAATTGGGGATGGGTCCTGCTTTTGAGCAGGGGGTTGGACTAGATGACCTCCTGAGGTCCCTTCCAGCCCTGATATTCTATGATTCTATGATTGATTCTATGTTCCTGGTGGGTTTAACATGGGCTACAGTATCCACCAAGATACTTACGGCCATATGCCCCGTATCCCCATAATCCCCCATAACTGTAAAGGCCCAAGTAACCGCAGTATCCCCCATGGCCCAATAATCCCCCATAACCGTAAAGGCCCCTGTAGCCCCCTAATTTCCCTAAACCATATAACCCTCCATAATGGCGTCCATAGCTGTATAATCCCCCCAAACCGAATGAGCCTCTCAAACCAGCTCCGACCACAGGTGCATCTACGGCTCCCACTCCACTGTGCTGAGGGAAATTGCTGAGAATTGGTTCTGGGAGGGTCATGACAACCGGTGAGTGTCTGATCAGCACTTTGGTGTCAGGGCACTGCCTAACGCAGAGCTCATTGCAGCTGCCAGTAACTGGACTGGGCCGGGCCAACCTGCATTCTGGATAGCAGAGGCTGGAGAAAGTCATCTTTCTGGGATGGAGGTAAACCTGAAACACACAACAGGGACTAGAGTAAAGAGAAGGTACAAGTGCTGGAGGAAGAAAGACTTCAAAACTCAGTTTCAATTGTAGTGAGGTCAGCATGGGTCCCGAGAGAGAGAGGAGAAGTGGATTTAATCTCTTTGTGTCAGGTCATGTATTGTTCCTATTTTCTCTTTCTACGCCTTTTGTGCACTTGCACTAAACTTCCCTCCCAACTGGCCCCTTTGAGACCTTCTCAATGATTTTCTCTGTAAAACAGTGACTAGAATAAATGTAACTACTTCTACACTGGACACGTGGGATTTTGGGTCCATTTTAGACATTTATCAAAGAGAAGGTGGCTGGGATCATGGTAATCAGATTGTTTCCTTTGAGCATTTAACCTCTGCATGCAAACCAGTTGAGCTCGGTATTACAGTGTGACTGTTTGGTTTTCCAAACCTTGGGAGTCACTAAAACTTTCTGATGAATAAACAGAAACATAGGAATTGCTAGACTGGGTCCCAACACTTGTCAGCTTAATCCATTGTTGTGTCTCCCATAGTAAGGAGTAACAGCTGCTCCAGAGGAAAGTAAAAAACCACTGAATTGGCCCTTTCTGAACTAACCTGAGAAAATTTCTTCCTAATCCAGCAAAGTAAAAAATGGCTAAATGACTTTCATAAATTACTGAAAAGATTTCAATGCTCTAATTCTTCTTCCAGTTAATAGGAAATATGTTTCTGAATTGCATGTGTTGCTCTTAAAGTCCCTCCTTTAGCTTCAGATCATCAATCTACGAGCGCCTGCAACTGAATCACGACTCAAGATAGTTATGGAAGAACCCCCTGATCCCGGATAAAAATCACAGTGAGCACATGCAAGATTCCGTCTTCAATGAAAAGAGGCCCTACTGTGATATCTCTGTGGTTAGAAAGAGATTGAGTGGAATTGGACTTACCCAGTTCACCAAGGAGATGAAGTCCAGAGAAGTGTTTAGAGCAGGTCTGATTGGTGAGCACTTTTATACAGTTTCTAGGACCGCATGGAGTATCTGCGATGCTGTTTGTGGAGGAGGTCCTAATTAGTTACCAAACAAAGTTGATTGCCTTCGTAAGTCTTCCTTTGGATAGAGCAGTTTTCCTCAGCATTGGTGATTATTGGGCTAATCACATTCTCACCACCTCCATTCCCAACAGGTCAGATCCAATCCCCTTTGAGATCAGTGGGAATCATTCCATTGCCTCCAGTATGTTTCCTGTCAGGACCTTAAGTCTAATATTTGCCCTTTGGCAGGGGGATAGTACGATGCCTATGAACAATGTTAGTCCCATTTTAAACTTTCAAACTGAGTCTTAGCAGGGTCTTAAGTGGAGCATGGGCCTTTGTAATGGCCGTCTGCCCAGGGGTGAATCTTACCCTAAGGTGGCTAAAACGTGACTTAACATTGGACCTCCATTTGGGTCACTAATGCTGTCTCAAAGGGCTGTCTAGAGCAGATTTGCTCATGGGTCAAGGGGAGGGGTGGCAGAGAGTGAAAGTAAGCAGTGCTCTTTTGTACAAAGGGTTTGAGTTCAGTCTTGGAACCTGTACTCTATCAGAAACCATCTCTTCATCCATGAGCAGACACGAAACAGAGGTCTTGTAAGACAATACAGCTGAGTGAGCCCAGCAAGAAGCCCAGGACAGGTTAAAATGATGCATTCTTGGTGAAGGAGGAGATGGCTGTGGGATGAACCTTTGGTGATATGAAAAGATAACGAATGGAAGAGCAATTAACCAGCAAACCAATAGTATGTTGTAGTATCTATTTGAATATGAAAAAAGGGGAATAGAAAATTGTCAGAATTAAGAATAAATAAAGAAAGCAGAGTAGCAAGACTACATTTCCAAGGTTTCATGAAGAGCCGTATCCTATCCCTAGGTCCAAAGTGGTGTCTTTCTTACAGTTCTCTGACTTCTTCCTTGTAGCTGTAGAGTTTGACAACTCAAGTCTGTATGCCACCATTGATAGTTACTTGTCTCACCCCGGTCAGTCTGAACTGAAAAAAGCACAATAAAAGCAGAAGTTCAGAAAGCTTCTCTGTTCTGCAGCTGCTGTTAGAAAGTCAAAAGGCAGAAAGAAAGGGTCCATATTCCTGGATAGGAGATCATCTAGCCCAGGGGTCGGCAGCCTTCAGCACATGGCCCGTCAGGGTAATCTGCTGTCAGGGCGCGAGGCATTTTGTTTACATTGACCGTCTGCAGGCATGGCTCCCCGCAGCTCCCGGTACCCGTGGTTCACTGTTCCCAGCCAATAGGAGTTGCGGGAAACAGCACAGGCTGCAGGGCTGTACTGACTGCTGATTCCCCTTTCTTTTGGTACTGGGAGAGGGCCACAACCCCCCATTCCCCACCAAGTTTCAGTAAGTGGCCAACAGTCCCCTGACCTCTACTGACAAATGAGTTCAGTCCAGCATCACAAGGTGGTAGATTGATTTGTAAATCTCAGCGAGTCACCAGCACTTGCTGATGAATAAACAAAAATGGAGGTTTTTAATCAAAACAAAACACAACCCCCCACCTCCTCCCCTGGTGTAAATCTTCTCTGTTCCATTGGCTTCACTGCAGCTACACTAAGTTAGACCAGATGAGGCTCTGCACCTAGAATTACTCCTGCACATGAGAAGGTAGCAGTTGCCAAGGCTGGAAGAGACGAGTGGCCCATCTAAGGCAGTATCCTGTCTCAGTGAGTGTCACTCACCAGCTGCTTCAGAAGAAAACAGACCAGTGAGTTAGTCCTTTATGGAGGAAACCTGGAGAGTTTCATCATAAACCCTAAATCAAAAATTGGGGTTGAGATTTTTCAAAGCTCCCTAAGGGATTTGAATGCCCAAGTTCCCACTAAAATCTAGTGGCTCTAGTGTCCCAAATCCATATCTTGCTCTGCAAATCCAGGGCTTCACGTCTAAACCATGAAGAAACCAAGACCTGCAACCCCAAACCTTCCCACTGTTCAGAATCACAGAGTGTCTGTGCAAGATTCAGTCCTAAAGTAAAAGGATCCTTAGCACATTGTCTGAACAGTTATGGAGAGAGCGACTTGAATAGGATTCTCTAGTGTACAGAGGAGAATAAGTTAAAGTGATTAGAAGACCCCTGAGTCATGAGTATTTTTAGACAGTTTTTTACGCTGCTGGAGGACTTGAGAGGCCCTTTGTTCCTGAAGCCCTAATAAGCTAAAAGGAAAACTTTGACTAACTCCTTCAACTGATCTAATTTTTTTCCTCTGTTTTTGATGATTATTTTCTTCCTAACATCACTTTGGCTGAGGCACACATTACACCCTGCCGCTCTCTTTGCTCACTAGGACTGGTTTTATTGCTGACTCTGCCACTTGCTCCCTATGTAACCTCCTCAATGTGCTTGTTCACCTCTACATTAACCAGATCTCATAGTGGTATTATGCTTGATGATCGGAGGCTTCCTCAAATCAAAGGACTTCAAAGCATTGCAGGCTCATTAAAGTTGTGTGTGTGCGCAGGGCTGTATTATTTTAATACTCGAATTTTTTTGTGGGATTTGAGGCCCCCAAATTATGGATTAGGATTCAAGGGTTCTCACAATAATTTTTTTGGTGGCCTTTGTCAAAGCCGTCTCTCTGTCCCTGCCTCCCAGAACCCTTCACCGAGAGCCTGCCCTGGGGAGGGTGGGTTGGGAACTCACTGGCTGCTTGCAGAGTCCCAGGCTCCCCGTGTCCCATGCAGGTGGGATCAGGCGAACGGCCCGGCGACCAAATGACGCAGCTGCCTCCACCAAGAGCTGCCTCATGTGCCATGCACACGGGCCCCATGTGTCTCCAGAGGTGCTGCCCGGTGCCCCCGAGGAGGCTGTGAGGTTTAGGACCCCAACCCCTACTGGCGATGTCATCGCAAACACCAAAGAGGCGCATATCATTGCCTTTGGTAACAGCTGCTCAGCAAAACAAGTGGGCGCTGCCAGAAGGGGCTGCTGCTTTGCACCCCCACAATCCCCGCTCATGCTTTGGAGGCTGTCGTAGCTGAAAAAAATCCACTGGGGGCCTCATTTGAGAAATGCTGGATTAAACGAACTTTACAAATCCACGTTAAGGTTTCTGATGTCATGCCAATAGTCAGTGGATGATTCCTAGCTTCTGAATTTGGGGCTGTTTTTTTTTCATTTAAAAAAGCTTTGCATTTCTCTTTCTTTAGTAAACATTCCTTTACAAAGCTCAAGAGGCAGATACTGAGCCACTGGACATCAGTACAGCTCCATAGACTTCAATGACGTTCTGTGCCTTACAACTGAGGAAAGGCATTTAATGCTGCTCGGGTTAGAAGAAATCCTGGTGGGGGACGTATTTTCCACTTTAAAAATCATTCTAATTCTGTCTGAAAAGCTTTATGTGGGAGACGGGTCTTTCAGAACACCCTAGGTTAGTCAGAATTGTAATTAACCCTGTCTCATCCCACAGCAATGTGACATTTAAAGACGTTCTGTTTCACTCTGTCAGTCTTGTACTTCTTCCTTTTCTTTATTAGTGAAGTCTCTCACAAGACCCAGTTCTCTTGGCTGCTAATGGGTGGAGATGCAGTACCTGATGTTTCCCACTGGTTTCCCGTTATGTTGTCTCTGAGCACTGGGTGTAAAAGTGCTGAGTATGCAGAGAGAGATACACCTCCAACAAGGTTTCTCTTTCCCTGGCTAGGTAAAGTGGATTCCTTCAACTGGAAGTTGATGGAACTGTTCCCTTTTACACTGGCCCAGTATCTTCCATTAAACTTCAAAATATATATGAAGGGAAATACATGGAACAAAAATCAAAGAACCCCAATTTCAAAGGCTAGGAATCAGAAACTGAGCACTGGAGTGACATCTGAGACCATGACATGCATTTTTAAAGTGAATTTAATCTTCAGTGTTGGAACATCGAATCCCAGTAAAAAGTTATTACTACTTTAGTTATTCATCTCTTTGGTGTATAAAACTTGGTGAGTGCTTGTGAAGTGCTTTGAAATGCTTAGATTGGAGGAAGCTTCAGACAATCCACCCTGCACAAGTACTCCTTTTCTTCTCATCTAAGGGTATGTCTACACTACGAAATTAGGTCGAATTTATAGATTAAGTCGGTTTTGTAGAAAGCGTTTTTATACAGTTGATTGTGTGTGTCCCCACACAAATGCTCTAAGTGCATGTAGTCGGCGGAGTGTGTCCACAGTACCAAGGCAACTGTCGACTTCCGGAGCGTTGCACTGTGGGTAGCTATCCCACAGTTCCCGCAGTCTCCGCCACCCATTTGAATTCTGGGTAGAAATCCTAGTGCCTGATGGGGCTAAAATATTGTCGCGGGTGGTTCTGGGTACATATCGTCAGGCCCTCCTTCCCTCCCTCCCTCCCTCCCTGAAAGCAAGGGCAGCCAATCATTTTGTGCCTTTTTTCTTCAGTTACCTGTGCAGACGCCATGCCACGGCAAGCATGGAGCCCGCTCAGCTCATCGTCACCGTATGTCTCGTGGGTGCTGGCAGACGTGGTACTGCATTGCTACACAGCAGCAGCAACCCATTGCCTTGTGACAGTAGATGGTGCTATAGGCCTGAAAACCATCCTCATCGTGTCCGAGGTGCTCCCGGCCGCCTCGGTAAGGTCGGTCAGGAGCACCTGGGCAGACATGGGCGCAGGAACTAAATTAGGGGTGACTCGACCAGGTTATTCTCTTTAGTCCTGCACGCAGTCCTATTGTACCATCTTATGGTGAGCAGGCAAGAGATGAGGATGGCTAGCAGTCCTATTGCACCATCTTCTGCCGAGCAGCCAGGAGATGTGAATGGCTTTCAGTCCTTCTGCACCGTCTGCTGCCAGCCAAAGATGTAAAAGATAGATGGAGTGGATCAAAACAAGAAATAGACCAGATTTGTTTTGTATTCATTTGCTCCCCCCTCCCTCCCTCCCTCCGTGAAATCAACGGCCAACAATCGTTTTGATGAGGTCTTTCAGGGGCACCTTGAAAACTTTAATGGAGATTCAGTCCTGCCTGAAATACCAGAGGGAGGGATAGGTTAGTGGGTTGAGCATTGGCCTGCTAAACCCAGGGGTTTGAGTTAAATCCTTGAGGGGGCCATTCTGTGTGACAGTTGTTTTTGTTTTTCCTTAATGTAAAGCCACCCCCTTTGTTGATTTCAATTCCCTGTTAGCCAACCCTGTAAGCCATGTCGTCAGTCGCCCCTCCCTCCATCAGAGCAAAGGCAAACAATCATTCCGCGCCTTTTTTCTGTGCAGACACCATACCACAGCAAGCATGGAGCCCTCTCAGATCACTTTGGCAATTAGGAGCACATTAAACACCACGCACATTTTCCAGCAGTGTATGGAGCACCAGAACCTGGGAAAGCGAAACCGGACGAGTAGGCGACATCAGCGTAGTGACGAGAGTGATGAGGACATGGACACAGACTTCTCTCAAAGCACGGGCCCTGGCAATACGGGCATCATAGTGCTAATGGGGCAGGTTCAAGAGGTGGAATGCTGATTCTGGGCCCAGGAAACAAGCACAGACTGGTGGGACTGCATAGTGTTCATAGAATCATAGAATCATAAAATATCAGGGTTGGAAGGGACCTCAGGAGGTCATCTAGTCCAACCCCCTGCTGAAAGCAGGACTGATCCCCGACTAAATCATCCAAGCCAGGGCTTTGTCAAGCCTGACCTTAAAAACTTCTAGGGAAGGAGATTCCTCCACATCCCTAGGTAACGCATTCCAGTGTTTCACTGCCCTCGTCGTGAAAAAGTTTTTCCTAATATCCAACCTAAATCTCCCCCATTGCAACTTGAGACCATTACTCCTTGTTCTGTCATCTGCTACCACTGAGAACAGTCTAGAGCCATCGTCTTTGGAACCCCCTTTCAAGTAGTTGAAAGCAGCTATCAAATCCCTCCTCATTCTTCTCTTCTGAAGACTAAACATCCCCAGTTCCCTCAGCCTTTCCTCATAAATCATGTGTTCCAGTCCCCTAATCATTTTTGTTGCCCTCCGCTGGACTCTTTCCAATTTTTCCACATCCTTCTTGTAGTGTGCGGCCCAAACCCGGACACAGTACTCCAGATGAGGCCTCACCAATGTCGAATCGAGGGGAATGATCACGTCTCTGCATGTGCTGGCAGTGCCCCTACTTATGCCATTGGCCTTCTTGGCAACAAGGGCACACTGCTGACTCATATCCAATTTCTCATCCACTGTAACCCCTAGGTCCTTTTCTGCAGAACTGCTGCCGAGCCATTCGGTCCCCAGTCTGTAGCGGTGCATTAGATTCTTCCGTCCTAAGTGCAGGACTCTGCACTTGTCCTTGTTGAACCTCATCAGATTTCTTTTGGCCCAATCCTCCAATTTGTCTAGGTCCCTCTGTATCCTATTCCTGCCCTCCAGCGTATCTACCACTCCTCCCAGTTTAGTGTCATCTGCAAACTTGCTGAGGGTGCAATCCACACCATCCTCCAGATCATTTATGAACATATTGAACAAAACCGGCCCCAGGACCGACCCCTGGGGCACTCCACTTGATACCGGCTGCCAACTAGACCTGGAGCCATTGATCTCTACATGTTGAGCCCGACGATCTAGCCAGCTTTCTATCCACCTTATAGTCCATTCATCCAGCCCATATTTCTTTAACTTGCTGGCAAGAATACTGTGGGAGACCGTGTCAAAAGGTTTGCTAAAGTCAAGGAACAATACGTCCACTGCTTTCCCTTCATCCACAGAGCCAGTTATCTCATCATAGAAGGCAATTAAATTAGTCAGGCATGACTTGCCCTTGGTGAATCCATGCTGACTGTTTCTGATCACTTTCCTCTCCTCTAAGTGCTTCAGAATTGATTCCTTGAGGACCTGCTCCATGATTTTTCCAGGGACTGAGGTGAGGCTGACTGGCCTGTAGTTCCCAGGATCCTCCTTCTTCCCTTTTTTAAAGATGGGCACTACATTAACCTTTTTCCAGTCATCTGGGACCTCCCCGATCGCCATGAGTTTTGAAAGATAATGGCCAATGGCTCTGCAATCACATCCGCCAACTCCTTTAGCACTCTTGGATGCAACGCATCCGGCCCCATGGACTTGTGCTCGTCCAGCTTTTCTAAATAGTCCCAAACCACTTCTTTCTCCACAGAGGGCTGGTCACCTCCTCCCCATGCTATGCTGCCCAGTGCAGTAATCTGGGAGCTGACCTTGTTCGTGAAGACAGAGGCAAAAAAAGCACTGAGTACATTAGCTTTTTCCACATCCTCTGTCACTAGGTTGCCTCCCTCATTCCGTAAGAGGCCCACACTTTCCTTGCCTTTCTTCTTGTTGTTAACATACTTGAAGAAACCCTTCTTGTTACTCTTAACATCTCTTGCTAGCTGCAACTCCAGGTGTGATTTGGCCTTCCTGAGTTCACTACTGCAACCCCGAGCAATATTTTTATACTCCTCCCTGGTCATTTGTCCAATCTTCCACTTCTTGTAAGCTTCTTTTTTGTATTTAAGAGCAGCAAGGATTTCACTGTTAAGCCAAGCTAGTCGCCTGCCATATTTACTATTCTTTCTACACATCGGGATGGTTTGTCCCTGTAACCTCAATAAGGATTCTTGAAAATACAGCCAGCTCTCCTGGACTCCTTTCCCCCTCATGTTATTCTCCCAGGGGATCTTGCCCATCAGTTCCCTGAGGGAGTCAAAGTCTGCTTTTCTGAAGTCCAGGGTCTGTATTCTGCTGCTCTCCTTTCTTCTTTGTGGTAGGATCCTGAACTTGACCATTTCATAGTCACAGCTTCCCAGGTTCCCATCCACTTTTGCTTCCCCTACTAATCCTTCCCGGTTTGTGAGCAGCAGGTCAAGAAGAGCTCTGCCCCTAGTTGGTTCCTCCAGCACTTGCACCAGGAAATTGTACCCTACATTTTCCAAAACTTCCTGGATTGCCTGTGCACCGCTGTATTGCTCTCCAAGCAGATATCAGGGTGATTGAAGTCTCCCATGAGAACCAGGGCCTGCGATCTAGTAACTTCTGCGAGTTGCCAGAAGAAAGCCTCCTCCACCTCATCCCCCTGGTCTGGTGGTCTATAGTAGACTCCCACCATGACATCACCCTTGTTGTCACACTTCTAAACTTAATCCAGAGACTCTCAGGTTTTTCTGCAGTTTTATACTCGAGCTCTGAGCAGTCATACTGCTCCCTTACATACAGTGCTACTCCCCCACCTTTTCTGCCCTGCCTGTCCTTCCTGAACAGTTTATAACCATCCATGAGAGTACTCCAGTCATGTGAGTTATCCCACCAAGTCTCTGTTATTCCAATCACGTCATAATTCCTTGACATCACCACCTCCAGTTCTCCCTGCTTGTTTCCAAGGCTTTGTGCATTCGTATATAAGCACTTGAGATAACCTGCTGATCGCCCCTCATTCTCAATATGAGGCAGGAGCCCTCCCTTCACAGATATTCCTGCCTGTGCTTCCTCCCGGTATCCCGCTTTTCCACTTACCTCAGGGCTTTGGTCTCCTTCCCCCGGTGAACCTAGTTTAAAGCCCTCCTCACTAGGTTAGCCAGCCTGCTTGCGAAGATGCTCTTCCCTCTCTTCGTTAGGTGGAGCCCGTCTCCGCCTAGCACTCCTTCTTGGAACACCATCCCATGGTCAAAGAATCCAAAGCCTTCTCTCCGACACCACCTGCGTAGCCATTCCTTGACTTCCATGATTCGACGGTCTCTACCCAGGCCTTTTCTTTCCATGGGGAGGATGTTGCAGGTCTGGGACGATTCCCAGTGGCTGCGAAACTTTCACATGCATAAGGGCACTTTCATGGAACTTTGTGACTTGCTTTCACCTGCCCTGAAGCACATGAATACCAAGATGAGAGCAGCCCTCACAGCTGAGAAGTGAGTGGCAATAGTCCTGTGGAAGCTTGCAACACCAGACAGCTACCGGTCAGTCAGGAATCAATTTTGAGTGGGCAAATCTACTGTGCGGGCGGCTGTGATGCAAGCAGCCAACGCAATCAAAGATCTACTGATATGAAGGGTAGTGACCCTGGGAAATGTGCAGGTCATAGTGGATAGCTTTGCTGCAATGGGATTCCCATAGATGGAACCCATATCCCTATCTTGGCACTGGAGCACCAAGCTGGCGAGTACATAAACCACAAGGGGTACTTTTCAATGGTGCTGCAAGCACTGGTGGATCACAAGGGACATTTCACCAACATCAACGTTGGATGGCCGGGAAAGGTACATGATGCTTGCATCTTCAGGAACTCTGGTCTGTTTCAAAAGCTGCAGGAAGAAACTTTATTCCCAGAGCAAGCAGAAAATAACCGTTTGAGATGTTGAAATGCCTATAGTTCTCCTTGGGGACCCAGCCTACCCCTTAATGCCATGGCTCATGAAGCCATACACAGGCACCCTGGACAGTAGTCAGGAGCTGTTCAACTACAGGCTGAGCAAGTGCAGAATGGTGCTAGAATGTGCATTGGGATATTTAAAAGTGCGCTGGCGCAGTTTACTGACTCGGTTAGAGCTCAGCGAAACCAATATTCCTACTGTTATTACTGCTTCCTGTGCGCGCCACAATATCTGTGAGAGTAAGGGGGAGACATTTATGGTGGGGTGGGAGGTTGAGGCAACGCACAGCCACACACCAGGGCGGTTAGAAGAGCACAGGAGGGCGCAGTGTGCATCAGAGAAGTTTTGAAAACCAGTTTCATGACTGGCCAGGCTACGGTGCGAAAGTTCTGTATGTTTCTCCTCGATGAAACCCGCCACCCCTTGGTTCACTCTACTTCCCTGTAAGCTAATAACCCTACCACCCTCCTCTCCTCTGTTTGATCACCGCTTGCAGAGACAATAAAGTCATTGTTGTTTCACATTCATGCATTCTTTATTAATTCATCACACAAATAGGGGGATAACTGCCAAGGTAGCCCAGGAGGGGTGGTGGAGGAGAGAAGCCCCGGGAGAAGTGGTGGAGGAGGGAAGGACAAGGCCACACAGCACTTTAAAAGTTTAAAACTTTAAAACTTATTGAATGCCAGCCTTCTGTTGCTTGGGCAATTCTCTGGGATGGAGTGGCTGGGTGGCCTGAGGCCCCCCACCGTGTTCTTGGGCGTCTGGGTGAGGAGGCTATGGAATTTGTGGAGGAGGGCGGTTGGTTATACAGGGGCTGTAGCAGCACTCTGTGCTCCAACTGCCTTTCCTGCAGCTCAACCATATGCTGGAGCATATTAGTTTGATCCTCCAGCAGCCTCAGCATTGAATCCTGCCTCCTCTCATCATGCTGCTACCGCCTTTCAGCTTCAGCCCTCTCTTCAGCCCGCCACTTACTCTCTTCAGCCCGCCACCTCTCCTCCTGGTCATTTTGTGCTTTCCTGCATTCTGACATTTTCTGCCTCCACGCATTCGTCTGTGCTCTGTCAGTGTGGGAGGACAGTATGAGCTCAGAGAACATTTCATCATGAGTGCATTTTTTTCACATTCTGATCTTCACTAGCCTCTGGGAAGGAGAAGATCCTGTGATCCTTGAAACACATGCACCTGGTGGAGAAAAAAAAATGGACAATGGTATTTAAAAAGACACATTTTATAGAATGTCACTCTTTCACGGTAAAGCTTGCTGTTAATATTACATACATAGCACATGTGCTTTCATTCCAAGGTCGCATTTTGCCTCCTCCCTCCCCATGGCTAACAGCGGGGAACATTTCTGTTCAGCCACAGGCAAACAGCCCAGCAGGAACGAGCACCTCTGAATGTCCCCTTAAGAAAAGCCCCCTATTTCCACCTATTTCCACCAGGTGACCACCAATGATATCACTCTCCTGAGGATAACACAGAGAGATAAAGAATGGATGTTGTTTGAACGCCAGCAAACATACACTGCAATGCTTTGTTCTATAATGATTCCCGAGTACATGCTCCTGGCCTGGAGTGGTAAAGTGTCCTACCATTCTGGACGGAATAAGGCTGCCCTCCCCAGAAACCTTTTGCAAAGGCTTTGGGAGTACATCCAGGAGAGCCGCGAATG
Source organism: Eretmochelys imbricata (assembly GCF_965152235.1). NCBI lineage: Eukaryota > Metazoa > Chordata > Testudines > Cheloniidae > Eretmochelys > Eretmochelys imbricata. The sequence goes on from NC_135572.1 coordinate 358,188,628, forward strand.
CCAGGGCAAATTAATCATTAAACATGCTTGCTTTTAAACCATGTATACTATTTTAAAAGGCACATGCACCAGAGGTTCCTTCTCCGCCTGACGGGTCCGGGAGGCAGTCTTGGGTGGGTTCAGGGGTACTGGCTCCAGGTCCAGGGTGAGAAACAGTTTCTGGCTGTTGGGAACACCGGTTTCTCTGCTTGCTTGCTGTGAGCTATCTACAACTTCATCATCTTCCTCGTCCCCAAAACCTGCCTGCGTGTTGCCTCCATCTCCATTGAAGGAGTCAAACAACATGGCTGGGGTAGTGGTGGCTGAACCCCCTAAAATAACATGCTGCTCATCATAGAAGTGGCATGTTTGGGCCTCTGACCCGGAGCGGCCGTTTGCCTCTCTGGTTTTCTGGTAGGCTTGCCTCAGCTCCTTAAGTTTCACGCAGCACTGCTTTGGGTCCCTGTTATGGCCTCTGTCCTTCATGCCCTGGGAGATTTTGACAAATGTTTTGGCATTTCAAAAACTGGAATGGAGTTGTGATAGCACGGATTCCTCTCCCTATACAGCGATCAGATCCCATACCTCCCATTCAGTCCATGCTGGAGCTCTTTTGCAATTCTCGGACTCCATCATGGTCACCTCTGCTGATGAGCTCTGCACTCACCTGCAACTTGCCATGCTGGCCAAACAGGAAAATGAAATTCAAAAGTTCGTAGGCCTTTTCCTGTCTACCTGTCCAGTGCATCTGAGTTGAGAGTGCTGTCCAGAGCGGTCACAATGGAGCACTCTGGTATAGCTCCCGGAGGCCAATACCATCTAATTGCATCCACAGTACCCCAAATTCGACCCGGCAAGACCGATTTCAGCACTAATCCCCTTGTCGGGGGTGGAGTAAGGAAATCTATTTTAAGAGCCCTTTAAGTAAAAAAAAAGGGCTTCATCTTGTGGATGGGTGCAGGGTGAAATCGATTTAATGCTGCTAAATTTGACCTCAACTCCGAGTGAATACCAGGGCTAAGTGTGAACTATGATCAACCACTAAGAGTTTTGCAATGCACCTTAACTCCCTTTATTTGTAGTTGTTGTCTCAGTGGTGGGTATTAACTCTGGAGCAGAATTAAATTCTTTTGTATCAAAATTTGTGCCAGCTTAATTGTATATTGAGATTTTTATTCCTACACTGCACATGAACAAGCTTGAAATGGACACACTTGTAATTCCTTTGGACCTTTATTATCTTCATGTATAAACACGGCAATGTTGAAGAGATACGCTACTCTGTACCTCTTTTCACAAACCTGGAAGAATTAATTACCATTGCATTACTGTGACCCGTTAGAGAGATGTGATTTGAAGGAGAGAAAAAGTAGCGCACACAGTGCACTTGGTGACTTCATTGCCCTGGTTGCTATGACTTAAAACAAGGTTTTTAAGCTTCAATTCCGCACTCTTGGAACATGGACAGACTTGTAATTCCTGTGGAGAAGTATTATCCTCAGGTATAAAGAAGCCACAGTTACAGTGAATCACAGCATGAGCCAGTTTTTTATCCATCGGTGATCTGCCTGAAAACACCATCCTGGCCACTATGGATGTAGAAGCCCTCGACACCAACATTCCACACAAAGATGGACTACGAGCCGTCAGGAACAATATCCCCGATAATGTCACAGCAAACCTGCTGGCTGAACCTTGTGACTTTGTCCTCACCCATAACTATTTCACATTTGGGGACAATGTATACCTTCAAATCAGCAGCACTGCCATGGGTACCCGCATGGTCCCACAGTATGCCAACATTTTTATGGCTGACTTAGAACAACGCTTCCTCAGCTCTCGTCCCCTAACGCCCCTACTCTACTTGCGCTACATTGATGACATCTTCATCATCTGGACCCATGGAAAAGAAGCCCTTGAGGAGTTCCAGCAGGATTTCAACAATTTCCGTCCCACTATCAACCTCAGCCTGGACCAGTCCACACAAGAAATCCACTTCCTGGACACTATGGTGCTAATAAGCGATGGTCACATAAACACCACTCTATACCGGAAACCTACTGACCGCTATTCCTACCTACATGCCTCTAGCTTTCACCCAGACCACACCACATGATCCATTGTCTACAGCCAAGTTCTACGATACAACCGCATTTGCTCCAACCCCTCAGACAGAGACAAACGCCTACAAGATCTCTGTCAAGCATTCTTACAACTACAATGCCCACCTGCTGAAGTGAAGAAACAGATTGACAGAGCCAGAAGAGTACCCAGAAGTCACCTACTACAGGACAGGCCCAACAAAGAAAATAACAGAACGCCACTAGCCATCACCTTCAGCCCCCGACTAAAACCTCTCCAACGCATCATCAAGGATCTACAACCTATCCTGAAGGATGACTCATCACACTCACAGATCTTGGGAGACAGGCCAGTCCTTGCTTACAGACAGCCCCCCAACCTGAAGCAAATACTCACCAGCAACCACACACCAGACAACAGAACCACTAACCCAGGAACCTATCCTTACAACAAAGTCCGTTGCCAACTGTGTCCACATATCTATTCAGGGGACGACATCATAGGGCCTAATCACATCAGCCACACAATCAGAGGCTCGTTCACCTGCACATCCACCAATGTGATATATGCCATCATGTGCCAGCAATGCCCCTCTGCCATGTACATTGGTCAAACTGGACAGTCTCTCCGTAAAAGAATAAATGGACACAAATCAGACATCAAAAATTATAACATTCAAAAACCAGTCGGAGAACACTTCAATCTCTCTCGTCACTCGATTAGAGACCTAAAACTGACAATTCTTCACCAAAAAACCTTCAAAAACAGACTCCAACAAGACACTGCTGAATTGGAATTAATTTGCAAACTGGATACAATTAATTGGCTTGAATAGAGACTCGGAGTGGATGGGTCATTACACAAAGTAAAACTATTTCCCCCACCCCCACCCCCACCGTTCCTCAGACATTCTTGTCAAGTGCTGGAAATGGCCCTACTTGATTATCACTACAAAAGGTTTTCTCCCCCCCGCCCGCCCCGCCGGTATTAGCTCATCTTAAATGATCACTCTCCTTACAGTGTGTATGGTAACACCTATTGTTTCATGTTCTCTGTGTATGTAAATCTCCCCACTGTATTTTCCCCTGAATGCATCTGATGAAGCGAGCTGTAGCTCACGAAAGCTTATGCTCAAATAAATTGGTTAGTCTCTAACGTGCCACAAGTCCTCCTTTTCTTTTTGAGAATACAGAGTAAGGCGGTTGCTACTCTGAAACCCTTTTTATTGTTGATGCTTAGATCAAAGGATGGAAACATTTTGTAACCAGACATGTGACTAACCTTGTCTTGTAACAAAGGAACAGCTTCCAGCTCCACCTGTTGTAGGAGGAGTCAGATGTCTTGGGTTGTCTTTCTGTTTCTATTCTTGTTGGGGTTTCACGCCTCTGCACTAAGTCACACAGTCACTTTAAACAAAATGGAGGCCAAGGTCTCTCGTGTCATTCCCTTAATCAGGCCGTGATTTAAGGCCACCCAATTTGGGGCTATTTCATTTTCATTCAAATGTAGTTTCAAATTTCGGATTTCTTTCCGTGTGGGGTAGAGCGGCCCAGTCCAGTGGCTATCAGCTGCAACGAGCCGTGTGTTAGGCAGTGTCCTGACTCCAAAGTGGTGATCAGACCCTCACCGGTTCTTGTAACCCTCCCAGGACCAATTCTCTGCAATTTCTCTCAGCAGAGCCAAGTGGGACCATAGGAGCCCCTGTGGTCAGAACCAGTTTCGGGGGCTCATTTGCTTTTGGAGGGATTTTGTTATTGGAAAATGAAGGTGCTCTCTTGGGGTAAATCAGCTCGGTTGCATCACCTTCAAAGAGGTTGAGGACCTTGAAATCAAAGCAAGACACTTCTGCCCTCTTCCCTGGATATGGAACTCACCCTTGGGGATATCATTTACACTTTGAACAACATTCTGGATCGGGTAGTGTTGCGGTTCAAATACAAGACAGCACAGAGCTTTTAGCAAGCAAGCAAGCTGGTCTGCCAACCGACTTCTGCCTGTCAGCATTCCACCTTCCCCTTTATTCTTTCTCTCCCCCCGCGCATTACATTCTCCAACAGATAAAAGGAATACACTGGCTTTGTTTAACATTCTTATTTACCAGTTTCTATCTACCGCATTCCTTGCTCTCAGGCCTTGAGCCCAGTCCTGGGAGGCTTCCCATGGTTCATGTCATCTGGGCGAGATTCCAAGGTTCATGCCCTTGAGAAGAGCTGTGTGTGCACAGCTCCTGTACAACACTCTGGGTGTGCCCTGAATGTTGCCAAGCGCATGAACCTTGTATGAATCCTACAGGGTAGGAATGTTTTCTGCAACATGCCCCATGGCTGATCAGACTTTATGTCAAATCTCATCCCACAGCCATCTCCTCCTTCACCAAGAATGTGTCATTTTCCTCTCTCCTGCGTTTCCTGCTGGGCTGCAGGGCTCACTCACTTTCCTTCTGTGTTCACTCAGCTGCATTGTCTCAAGTCAAGACTGAACTCAAAACCTTTCTGTAAAAGAGCACTGCTTCCTTCCACTCTGAGCCATCCCTCCCCTTGGCCCACGAGCAAATCTGCTCTAGGCAGCCCTTTGAGACAGCATTGGTGACCCAAGTGGAGGTCCAATCTTTTACTCACCATAGAGTAAGATTCACCCTGGGCAGAGGACCATCACAAAGGCCCATGCGCCACTTACGTCCCTGCTAAGACCAAGTTTGAAAGTTTAAAATGGGACTAACATGATTCTATGATTGTAACTTCTGCTCACTGTTTGGCATTCATTATACTTGTCCATATTGTAACTCAAACTCCATTTTAACTTGTCCCAAACTGCACTGGGGAGATCCCAATGCTGCAGGTCAGCCTGATTGACAGGGTGGGGCAGGCCAATGAAGGAGTCAGAAGCCCGGGGTCCTGTCCTCTGTGTGAGCTGGAGCTCCCTGAGTGGGAGGCCAAGCTAAGGAGAGAGCAGCAGCCAGAGCCAATGTGGAACAAGTCATTAAAAATGGGGGCAGACAGACTCTTGGTTGTCAGACTCTACAACTGCACGAAAAAAGTAAGAGAACTGTGTGAGAAATACACCACTTTGGCGCTGGGGCTAGGATACAGCCCTTCATGAAACCATGGAAATGTAGTCTTGCTACTCTGTTTTCTATCCCTTTTTCTTTTTCTTTTCTTTTTTTTTCTTTTTTTTTTTTTGACAATTTTTCACTCCACTTTGCTTCAAATTCAAATATCTACTACCACATACTGTTGGTCTTCTGGCTTAATTGCTCTTCCATTCTGTGACCGACTGGACCACGCCGCTCCCGCCCCTTGTCCAGGACGCCACCCCATGTACTGGGGTTTCACTGAGTCTCTCCTGCTCCGCCAGCCTGGGGTCCCTTGCCCTGTGTTGTTGACTAGGCTCTGCGGCCTCTTGCAGCACACACACAAGGAGGGCCACACCCAGCTGCGGACACAGACCGAAGTCAGCTCTGTGTGAGAGGACTCCCCCAGCACTCTCATACACACGCCTTTTGGGAGATAAACCCCAAATCATATTGTCTTGAACTGTACAGAAAGTTCTGCACAGCGAAAGCTCAGAAAAATTCATCCTCTCCCTCAATGTAGAGAGAATTGTGCATAGCTTCTTACCTCTCCCCCCCCACCCCCAAATAGGAATTGTTCAAATTGGGCTCTGTTATAAACAAGAAATACGTTTATTAACGACAAAAGGTAAATTTTAAATGCTTATAAGGGATAGAAAACAGATTAAAGCAGATTACCTCAGTAAAGAAACAAAAACCTTTTCAATGACAGCTTACATAAATTATATCTGAGTTATGCCATATTCATATCATAACCATATTTCTATGAAGACTATGGGGTGTAATGTCACACCTCTCCCCTTCGACTACTGCCAGAGGTTTGGTCACTGACCAATGCGGAGGTGGGGTGCCTAAAATCCATTTTTGGCTTTGCTTATACTACCTCCAGTGTTGTCCATAGGTGCTTTTGCAGAGTTCTGGGTTTCTGTTCCCAGGATGTCTGAAAAGATTTTGGTGTATTTTCGCCATTGAAAACATCCTGTTAAAACATTGTTAACATCATGCAGATATCAATATCCTTTAAAGTGTAGGTATTTAGCCACCAATGCCATGAGGCGATGTGCCTCAGTTTCCCCTTCCACACACCAGTCTAGATTGGTTATGCTTTCTCTGCTATGCCAAGCTCTAAGCCTGTTTACGGGTACTAGCTGAGAAGCAGTGTTCTTATAGGACTTCCTTGTTACCACTCCTAATCTGTATCAAAGAGTCTTCCAAAAATCATGCATGTCACATATTTTTAAAGTATTTACCACCAGGATCAAATTCTTTACCTTAACCCACAGTGTGTGTAGCAAGAGACATACGTTACCAGCAAATTCGTAACGCGGAGGCGCTTCCAAGTATGATTATCATACCACGCCTTCTGTTGAAACAGATCCGTTTGTTCAGCATTTATTGTATTCCTCATCCCCTCAGTAAAGGTACATCATTGGGGGTTTGGCAAGGAAAGGGCATATGGGGACCTTGTATGTCACTGGCCCACCTCCTGGCGTGTTGCATTTCCTCGAATCCACCCCCAGGGCCTGCAGAACGCTATCAACCACTGCCAGGGCTGGATTCTTCTGTCACTCCAGGACTTTGAAAATTGCAACTGGAGACGTGCCCAGTACTGCTGTCCTGGGATTCCTTTGAGTTGCCCGCCCCCATCACTCAGTGTTTGATGCTTAGCTGTGGGGAGGGGTTTACCTGCCCAGGAAATGGCTGTCTCCTCCCCTTCGTCAGAGGGTTCATTAGCATATTCACTGACAGGGGAAGGCTTGGAAGAACCCCTAACCCCCACCTTAAAGGGACAGAGTTAGTTTTCACAAGTACAACAGGAAAAACATTTTGCAATAATGGGACCTGGCTTGGGGGACCCTTGGTCACCTCTCTCCATTCCCCAGAGACCAGTTGTCTGGCTGCTCCCACAGGGAGGTCAATTACACGGTTCCCCCTAAAAACCTGAGCCACAGGTGGGGTCCCTGGGATTACAGATGCAGATCCAGCAAATTTCTCCTGGGCAAGCCTTCCTCTGTAATTAGTGAGGAGACATTCCTGTAGACACTCCCCCCCCCGGCCCCACATCCCATCTTTACTTCTTCCTCTGCCCCCCCTCCACCCTCGGGGGCACACACCCCTGTGCTCTCTCGAGAGGAATCTGCCCCCTGTTCAGCTCTGGGCTCACAGCTAACAGCCAGAACAGACCCTTTACTGGGAAGCATTGCACCCTGCTCCCTCTCTGAACTGGGTTTGCCTCCAGTTTACAGAGCCCATGCAATCCACACCCACCGCAGCGGTCCCCGAGACTCACCACTTTTCTCTGGGCTTCCCTGTAGGACAGGGGCTCTCAAACTTTTTTACTGGTGACCCCTTTCAAATAGCAAGCCTCTGAGTGCGACCCCCACCCCCTTATAAATTAAAAACACTTTTTATATATTAACACTATTATAAATGCTGGAAGCAAAGTGGGGTTTGGGGTGGAGGCTGGCAGCTCGTGACCCCACCATGTAATAACCTAGCGACTCCCTGAGGGGTCTGGACCCCCAGTTTGAGAACCCCTGCTCTAGGACACCTTTTTCTGTGCATTTTAGAGTGAGTTCTGCTCCTTGCTTAACTGCAACGTCCTGGTAGCCAGCAACCTGGACAAACTTCCTTCTGTCTGGCAAAACATTCCCATCCTCTGAGGGCACAGCCATGGGACAGGAGCTGGTTCTACCCTCCCCACCCCTGATAGCAAACTGCCCTGCACGGCTGGAGAGGAATTAAAGAGACACTCTCCCATTTCCTCAGCAGTTTCTGTAGCTTTGGTCCTTCCCACTTGGGCTTCAGCACAAGATTCCTCCTCGCTGCTGACAGACCCCGGGACAGACATACCCACACACAAAAAAGTCATTCCCAGAAGAATTCAGCATATTTATTCACTTCTTTCATATTCTAATTATTGAATATGTGTCTATGCGCGGACCCTCCAGCTGCCAGGTGTGTGGGACCCAGAAGCTGTGGACACGGACCGGGGGCTGCTCTGAGGCCCCTCAGCCCTGGCAGACAGAAGAACCCAGGCTCCCCAGCCTGGATCCAGCTTCGCTTTGGCCAGGGAGACAGTACCTCGGGGACAGAAGAGGGATTGGAATGGGCCCCCGGAAGGAGCAGGGCCTCGTGCCACACCCACACTCTTAGGAAGAATCCGTCGCCCCGGTCTACCATTAATATTGCGTTAACTAACTGATCTGGTGCCCACTTTCCTTTCCTTACGAAAACCTGGGTCACTGTCTGCAAAGACTCACACAGACTCTTATCATGAACAATGTGATTGGTCTTCTTGAAATCAAAGGAAAAACTTACATTCTTCAAGTGAAAATCTGTCTAAGTCTTTGCCGGAAAAGACACTTTGCTAAAACAGGTAATGCAAGGAGGAACTCCACCCTGGTACTCAGGGCCTGCAGAATGCTATCAACCACTCCCAGGGCTGGATTCTCCTGTCACCTCAGGGCTTTGAAAATTGCAACTGGAGAAGTGCCCAGTGCTGCCGTCTCCAAAGGGAGGAATTTCATCCAACATGATTTTTTAAGAAGGAGGGAGAAACAAGGGGAACCAGAAGACTGATAATATCATGCAGCAGAGATTTTAATGCAAAAGAAATTGGCAGTACACAGTTACAGGGAGAAATACTACAGAGCAGAAAGAATGTATTTCCAGTATTTCAAGAAGGGCTGCGTCCGATCACCTGCCTCAGTGCGATGTATTTCAGACAAGATGTTCTGTTTACTTTCTTTCAGCTGCAGAGGTTGACAAACAAGTCCCCACTGTAACAATTTTAAGTGCCTTGTTTTACGCTATTGGGTGAAAAATGAGCCAAAGCAAAATAGAAGCAGAGGACTACGCAGCTTCTCCATTATACATGGGCCGTAGCAAAGGTCAAAGTGAGGCATTAAAGGTACATATGGATAAGAAGGATAGAACATGTGGACTTAAAGTGATAGTAACCATAAATGATGCCTATCTTAAGGCTCCTATTTCCTTCACACTGTGGGGTCAGTGTAAACAGCCTGCGTGTAATTCAGAAGGAGTCCTCATGTGAATAAAAGAGTCAGCACATGGCTGGGAAAGCCTTGGCAGAAAGAGTCCTAAAGTGTAACATTAGAAATGCAGCATGGCTATCAGACCAAGACTGACTTCAAGTGGAGCCATGTTTGCTCAGTTCTTTGGAAAGCCATGCCCAAAAGATCAGGGGTGAATCTGGATCTTGCTGTTCATTTCCTGGTTCTTCCTTCTTCTGTGGAGGTTCCTGCTGGGTTTAACATGGCCCACAATATCCACCAAGATACCTACGGCCATATCCCCCGTATCCCCTTAATCCCCCATAACCATAAAGGCCCGGGTAACCGCAGTATCCCCCATGGCCCAATAATCCCCCATAACCGTAAAGGCCCGGGTAACCGCAGTATCCCCCATGGCCCAATAATCCCCCGTAACCGTAAAGGCCCGGGTAACCGCAGTATCCCCCATGGCCCAATAATCCCCCATAACCGTAAAGGCCCCCATAGGCACCATATCTCCCTAAACCATACAACCCTCCATAACGGCCTCCGTAGCCATACAATCCCCCCAAACCGAATGAGCCTCCCAAACCAGCTCCGACCACAGGTGCACCTACGGCTGCCACTTCGCTCTGCTGAGGGAAATTGCTCAGAATTGGTCCTGGGAGGGTCACGACAACTGGGGAGGGTCTGATCACCACTTCGGAGTCAGGGCACTGCCTAACGCAGGGCTCGTTGCAGCTGCCAGTGACTGGACTGGGTCGGGCCACCCCGCATTCTGGATAGCAGAGGCTGGAGAAAGTCATCTTTCTGGGATGGAGATAAACCTGAAACACACAACCGGGGTTAGAGTAAAGAGACGGTACAAGTGCCGGTGGAAGAAAGGCTTCAAAGCTTGGTTAGAATTGTCGTGAGGTCAGCATGGGTCCTGAGTCAGAGAGGAGAAGTGGATTTAATCTCTTTGTGTCTGGTCATGTATTTGTTTCTATTTTCTCTTTCTACGCCTCTTGTCCACTTGCACTAAACTTCCCTCCCAACTGGCCCCTTTGAGAAATGATTTTCTCTGTAAAACACTGGCTAGAATGAATGCAACTATTTCTATACTGGACACCTGGGATTTTGGGTCCATTTTAGACATTTATCAAAGATAACATGGCTGGGATCATGGTAATCACTTCTTTTCGTTTGAGGATTTAACCTCTGCATGCAAACCAGCTGAGCTCGGTATTACAGTGTGACTGTTTGGTTTTCCAAACCTTGGGAATCACCAAAACTTGCTGATGAATAAACAGAAACTTTGCTTTTCTTCGAACAAATCACTAACAACAAACTCGTGAACTGGAGTAAAGTCAGCTCAGGTCCACTGACTTTAATGGATCCCCATGCTATTACACCATCTGAGGAGAAGCATCTTCAATGGGTATTTCTGCTCGGGAGAACATAGAAATTGCTAGAATGGGTCACACCACTTGTCAGCTTCATCGATTCTCGTGTCTCTAATAGTGAGGAGTAACAGCTACTTCAAAGGAAAGTAGCAAACCACTGAATTGGCCCTTTCTAGACTAATCTGAGAAAATTTCTTCCTAATCCACCTAAGTGAAAAATGGCTAACTGACTTTCATAAATTACTGAAAAGATTTAAATGCCCTAATTCTTGTCCAGTTAATAGGAAATATGTTTCTCAACTGCATATCTTGTTCTTAAAGTCCCCCCATTAGCTTCAGATCCTGAATCCACCAGGACTTGCACCTAAATAATTGCACAAGAGGGAAGAACACCCTGATCCTTGACAAAAATCACAGTGACGACATGCAAGATTCAACCTAAACTAAAAGGAGGCTCTAGACTGATATCTCCAGGGTTAGAAAGAGATTGAGTTGAATTGGACTTACCCAGTTCACTGAGGAGATGAAATCCAAAGAAGTGTTTAGAAGAGGTCTGAGTCGTGAACACTTTTATACAGTTCCGAGGACTGCCTGGAGGATCTGTGATGCTGTTTGTGAGGAGGTCCTAATTAGTTACTAAACAAACTTGATTGCCTTCGTAAGTCCTTCTTTGGATGCAGCTGTTTTCCTCAGCGTTGGTGATTAGTGGACTAATCTCAGCCTCACAGGGCGTGATATGCACATTGCATTCTTCAGTTGTCTTTCATCTTAAAATTGTTTCGGCCAACTACATTTCTTGTGTCATTCCAATGACTTTATTGGTGCTGGAATGAGAATGAATGTCAAGGTGATTCTGAGCAGCATCAGTAGCACAAGTGGGTGTAAAGAAAGGAATCCAGTTTGGCCCTTTCAATTCATGCTGGTCATGGGGCATGGGGCAGTTCATTCTAAACGTTCTAGGAAGCAGGGATCCATTTTTCTCCATTCTGACCACCTCCATTCCCAGCAGGTCAGATCCAATCCCCTTTGAACCATTCCATTGCCTCCAGTATGTTTCCTGTCAGGACTTGAAGTCTGAACTTCACTCTTTGGCAGGGGGATAGTACGAAGCCGATGAACAATGTTAGTCCCATTTTAAACTTTCAAACTCGGTCTTAGCAGGGACGTCAGTGGCGCATGGGCCTTTGTGATGGTCCTCTGCCCAGGGTGAATCTTATTCTGTGGTGAGTAAAAGATTGGACCTCCACTTGGGTCACCAATGCTGTCTCAAAGGGCTACCTAGAGCAGATTTGCTCATGGGCCAAGGGGACGGATGGCTCAGAGTGAAAGGAAGCAGTGCTCTTTTACAGACAGATTTTGAGTTAAGTCTTGACTTCAGACAATGCAGCTGAGTGAGCCCAGCAGGAAAGTGAGTGAGCCCAGCAGCCCAGCAGGAAACCCAGGAGAGAGGAAAATGACACATTCTTGGTGAAGGAGGAGATAGCTGTGGGATGAGATTTGACATAAAGTCTGATCAGCCATGGGGCATGTTGCAGAAAACATTCCTACCTGATCCAGAATGTTGTTCAAAGTGTAAATGATATCCTGAAGGGTGGGTTCCATATCCAGGGAAGAGAGCAGAAGTGTCTTGTTTTGATTTCAAGGTCCACTGGACTGGGCCGCTTTACCCCACACAGTTTTTAAGAAATCCCAAATTCAAAACTACATTTGAATGAAAATGAAATAGCCCCAAATTGGGTGGCCTTAAATCATGGCCTGATTAAGGGAATGACACGAGAGACCTTGGCCTCTATTTTGTTTAAAGTGACTGTGTGACTCAGTGCAGAGGCATCAAACCCCAAAAACAATAGAAACGGAAAGACAACCCAAGACATCTGACTCCTCCTACAACAGGTGGAGCTGGAAGCTGTTCCTTTGTTACAAGACAAGGTTAGTAACATGTCTGGTTACAAAATGTTTCCATCCTTTGATCTAAACGTCAACAATGAAAAACTGGCTCATGCAGTGATCCACTGTAACTGCGGCTTCTTTATACCTGAGGATAATACTTCTCCAAAGGAATTACAAGTCTGTCCATTTTCCAAGAGTGCGGTAGCCTGGTAAATATCAAGATGGAACTGAAGCTTAAAAACCCTGTTTTAAGTCTTAGCACCCACGGCAATGAAGTCACCAAGTGCTCTGTGTGCGCTACTTTTTCTCTCCTTCAAATCACTTCTCTCTAACGGGTCACAGTAATGCAATGAGAACAGGAGGACTTGTGGCACCTTAGAGACTAACCAAGTTATTTGAGCATAAGTTTTCGTGAGCTACAGCTCACTTCATCAGATGCATAAAAGTGGAAAATGCAGTGAGGAGATTTATATACACACAGACCATGAAAAAATGGGTGTTACATACACACTGAAAGGAGAGTGATCACTTAAGATGAGCTATTACCAGCAGGAAAGCGGAGGGAGGGAGCGGGGGAAACCTTTTGTAGTGATAATCAAGGTGGGCCATTTCCAGCAGTTAACAGGAACGTCTGAGGAACAGTGTGTGTGTGGGCGGGGGGAGAAATAAACATGGGGAAATAGTTTTACTTTGTGTAATGACCCATCCACTCCCAGTCTCTATTCAAGCCTAAGTTAATTGTATCCAGGCTGCAAATTAATTCCAATTCATCAGTGTCTCGTTGGAGTCTGTTTTTGAAGTCTTTTTCTTTTAATATTGCGACTTTTAGGTCTGTAATTGAGTGACTAGAGAGATTGAAGTGTTTTCCGACTGGTTTATGAATGTTATAATTCTTGACATCTGATTTGTGTCCATTTATTCTTTTACGTAGAGACGGTCCAGTTTGACCAATGTACATGGCAGAGGGCCATTGCTGGCACATGATGGCATATATCACATTGGTAGATGTGCAGGTGAACGAACCTCTGATAGTGTGGCTGATGTGATTAGGCCCTATGATGGTGTCCCCTGAATAGATATGTGGACACAGTTGGCAACGGGCTTTGTTGCAAGGATAGGTTCCTGGGTTAGTGGTTCTGTTGTGTGCTATGAGAGCTGGTTGATGTGGAGGTGAACAAGCACACTGAGGTGAAGGTTACCCAGAGAGCGAGTGGCAGAGTCAGCAATAAAACCAGTCACAGTGATTACTCACCCCCTGCTCACCACTGCTCCTGAATTGCTTTGGACAGTTCCCATTCAGGGCTTCTGAATAGCCCACGGCAGCATCGGTGAAGTCAGTAGAATGATCCCAGCAATGTAGCTGGCCCATAAAGTTTTCAGAAGAAAGGGAGCTGCAGGGTATAATGTGCCCCTCACCCCATGTGGAGTTAGGAAGAAAATAATCCTCAAAAACATGGAGGGAAAAAATTACATCAGTTGAAGGACTTATGCAAAGTTTTCTTTTTAACTAATTAGGCCTTCAGGAACAAAGGGCCTCTCAAGTCCTCTGGCGGCGTAAAAAACTGTCTAAAAATACTCATGAGTCAAGGGTCTTCTAACCACTTTACCTTATTCTCCTCTGAGAACTAGAGAATCCTATTCAAGTCGCTCTCTCCATAAGTGTTCAGATGAGGTGCCAGTGATCCTTTTAATTTAGGAGTGAATCTTGCACAGACACTCTGTGATTCCAAACAGTGGGAAGAGCTTGGGGGTTTTTCAATTGTTTTCTGTTATCGAGTTGCAAGTGTGGATTTCTTCATGGTTTAGAATTCAAGGTCTGGATTTTCAGAGCAAGACAAGCATTTTAGACACTGATTTTAGCTGGAACTTGGACATTCAAATTCCTTAGGGAGCTCTGAATAATCTCACCCCCAATTTTATTTTAGGGTTGTGATAAATGAATGGTGGTGGGGGGAGCTCCCTTTTATGGACACCCAGCCAGCCAGTTAGCTATAAAATCCCTCTTAGTAGCTGTTCTCTACTTGCTTTACCTGTAAATGGTTAAAAAGTCTCTGGGTAAAAGGAAGGGAGCAGACACTGACCAAAAGAGCCAATGGGAAGGCTAGAAGTTTTTAAAGTTTGGGAAAAAACTTCCCCTTTGTCTGTCTGTGTTGTTCTCCCGGAGAGCACAGACAGGGCTGGAACTATGCTGTAAGAGCTTGGGCCAGATATGAAAAATCCTCAGATCATACCTAGAAACTACTCATTTGCAACCCAGGTATGGAAGTAGATCAGGAAATGTCTCAGGAGATGCAATGAAGTTTATGTCTTTTATTTCTTTATGCCTTGTGGACTCCTCTGTGCTAATCCCAGGTGCTTTTGTTTTGCTTGTAACCTTTAAGCGGGACCTAAGGAAAGCTATTCTTGCTTCTTAATTTTAGTATTTGCTCTTTTTAAATCTAGCAGTAGCGTGAGTTTTTAGATTTTTCTTTTTTTTTTTTTTTTTTAATAAAGTTCACCTCTTTTAAGACCAGGATTGCAGTTTGTGTCTTCACGGTTGGTGCACATGTTGTTTAATTAGCTGGTGGCAACAGCTGATTTCCTTTGTTTTCTTTCTCAGCTCTTCCCCCTGGTGTGTGTGTGTGTGTGTGTGTGTGTGTGTTTGTGTGTGAAATGGCTTGAGGGTACCCCAGAGGAAGGAATTCCCAAGTGTGCCTTCCTGGCCTCTCGAAAGCGTTTTTGCATTTGGGAGGTGGCAGCATCTACCCACCCAAGGTCAGCGATAAACTGTAACCTTGGAATTTGAATACAAGCCTCGAGTGGCCAGTATTATTTTTTAGAATGCTTGAGGGCCCCCACCTTCTGCACTCGAAGTGCCAGAGTGGGGAATCAGTCTTGACAAGGTTTATGAAGAAACTCCCCAAGTTTTCTCCAAAAAGGACTAATTCATTGTTCTTCTGCTCTCTCCTGATGCAGCTGGTGAGTGACACTCACTGAGACAGGATACGGCCTTAGATGGGCCACTTGTCTCTTCCAGCCTGGCAGTTGCTCTCTTCTCATGTGGAGGAGTAATTCTAGGTGCAGATCCCCGTCTGGTCTAACTTAGTGTAGCTGCAGTGAGGCCAGTGAAACTGAGCAGATTTACACCTGGGGAGGAGGTGGGGGTTTGTGTTTTGTTTTGATTAAAAAAACCCATTTTTGTTTATTCATCCGCAAGTGTTGGTGACTCGCTGAAGTTTCCAAGCCAAAGCACCACCTTGTGATGCTGGACTGAACTTGTTTGTCAGCAGTTGTCAGGGGACTGTTGGCCCCTTACTAAAACTTAGTGGGTTTTTTTCATGGCCCTCTCTCAGGACCAAAAGAAAGGGGAAGGGCCAATAAGTAATCAGGATCCTGAGACTGAGAGTCTCAAAGGCAAGTGGGGAAAGGCCAATGTTGAAGGTCAGCCTGATTGACAGGGTGGGCAGGCCAATGAAGGAGTCAGGATCCCGGGGTCCCGTCCTCCATGTGAGCGGGAGCTGCCTGAGCGGGAGGCCGAGCTAAGGGGAGAGCAGCAACCAGAGCTGAGCTGAGCAGAGCCTCAGCAGCCTGACGGACCAGAGCAGCAGCCCAGAGAGCAGAGCTGAGCTGGAGCCAGAGCCGCACCCAGGCTGAGGCAGAGTGGAGCCGGGGCCTGGGCTGGAGCCGTCCGGAGCCGGGTGCAGTGAGCAGCTGGGGAGAGTGCCGGGGCGGGGGCCCTGCGCAGAGGGCCCAGCGCAGGGAAACGCCCCCAGCCAAGGCGGGGATCAGAACCCCGATGGGGCCTGACGCTGGGAAGAAGGGTCCTCCCACCTAGAGCCCGAGGGCAGAGCAAGGGTCCGACCCGCAGCATCCCTGCAGCACAGCCAGGGCCCGGGCAGGAGGCCTGGCGCATAGTGAGGAACAGACTGTGAACTGCCCTTACGCTCCAGAGACGGCTGTTTGTGGTGTCCCTCAGCCCACAGGGTGGGGTAACTTGTTCCTTTAACCTTCCCCATTTTCCCTTATTGATTTATTTGTTGCTGTTTAATAAATTGGTTTTGCTTTGCACTGTATGTAATGATCAGTGGGTGTCCGGGAAGCGTCTGGTGTGAAGAGAGCACCCCGTTGTGGGGACACCCTACCCCTGTCCTAAGTGACCACGAGCAGACTGCAGGTCGAGCCCCTAAGGAATCTTGGGCCCAGTGTTGTCGGGGTTACTAGGTCCCTGCCACAGAGGAGAGTGGAAAGGGAGACTTGGGGTCAGGCATCCTGTGGATAAGGGATGTGGGAGCGAGGACTCAGGTTCTTTCTCTAGCCAATTCCACTGGGGGAGTGGATAAGGTAGGAAAGATTCTGGTTATCGTGGGACCATCCCCCACTCACATAGCGGTTACAGCCTAACAAGGAAACTAGCATTATGAATGCTATTCCAGCCATTTTCTGTGGGATATTTTTTAATAGACTGGAAATCCCAGGCATTAATGACAGACATTTTATGTATTTATGCTTCTTAGAGACAGGATATTTTTAGGACAAAGAGAGTAACAAGGATTCAGAAGAGCTTCTTTCTTTCTTTCTTTCTTTCTTTCTTTCTTTCTTTCTTTCTTTCTTTCTTTCTTTCTTTCTTTCTTTCGCAGATTCTGAATGAGCTATTTTCTGACATCAGCCACACTATCAGAGGCTCGGTCACCTGCACATCCACCAATGTGATATATGCCATCATGTGCCAGCAATGCCCCTCTGCCATGTACATTGGTCAAACTGGACAGTCTCTACGTAAAAGAATAAATGGACACAAATCAGATGTCAAGAATTATAACATTCATAAACCAGTCAGAGAACACTTCAATCTCTCTGGTGACGCGAATATAGACATGAAAGTTGCGATATTACAACAAAAAAACTTCAAATCCAGACTCCAGCGAGAAACTGTTGAATTGGAATTCATTTGCAAATTGGATACAATTAACTTAGGCTTGAATAGAGACTGGGAGTGGCTAAGTCATTATGCAAGGTAACCTATTTCCCCTTATTTTTTCCTACCCCCCCCACCCCAGATGTTCTTGTTAAATCCTGGATTTGTGCTGGAAATGGCCCACCTTGATTACCATACACATTGTAAGGAGAGTTGATCACTTTAGATAAGCTATTACCAGCAGGAGAGTGGGGTCGGGGGAGAGAAAACCTTCTGTAGTGGTAAACACCCACTTTTTTCATGCTTTGTGTGTATAAAAAGATCTTCTATACTTTCCACAGTGTGCATCCGATGAAGTGAGCTGTAGCTCACGAAAGCTTATGCTCAAATAACTTGGTTAGTCTCTAAGGTGCCACAAGTACTCCTTTTCTTTTTGCGAATACAGACTAACACGGCTGTTACTCTGAAACCTTTCTGACATCTAGTGGTGAGCTGTGGAAAAGGACTTCAGGAATTGATCTCATTTGCATGAGCACACCCACCCTGCCTAGGTACTCAGCATGGGGGATTGATTGCCCAAATGATCACTTGTGACTAGTACTGAATCCCCAGTCTCCTTGTTATTGGGGGAGGAGTAATAAAGGGTTGTTATCCTTGTTGTCTGAATAGAGGGCAGCAGAACTGTACACAGCCCCTCACAGCTTTTGAGGCCCCTAGCCACAATAAAAATAAAGAATGATGACACATGAAAACAAAATAAGGACCAAAGAAAGGGTGAGACATAATTTGAATATTTTTTTATTTAACAAATGCTTTTCTAGCCTTTTTCTGTGCAAATGCACTAATTGTTGAGGAAAAATCTTGCTCTTGTGCAATGTCACAGTTGATATTAAGCATGGTGAGCCCATTCAAACGCTCTTGTCCCATAGTTGAATGATGATAGTTCTTTACCTGCTTCAAGACGTTGAAGGCGTGTTCACCTGAAGCCACTATGGAGGCAAACTGATAAAAATACACAATGCAACTGTGATATTAGGAAACACCCCATGGAGTCCAAGTTTGAATATTTCTTGAAGCAATTCCTTTGGCTTGCAATCCAATTGAAAGTTTGTGGAATATATTTGTTTGAGGAAGATGACGTCGTCACTGAGATCTTTTGAGATTTCTGTGTTGTACTGTTGCTGAAATTGTTTAGCTACAGAAAGTAGATCTTCATTTCTTAGTCTGTTGAACTGCCAAAGAAAACCCAAAATGGTACAAATTAGACGCAGCGACTCACATCAACATGTAAGACCTGACTGAATAGAGTCAATGATGACAAGGAAGACATTGACCCTATAGTGCTGCTCGGTATCGGATTCAGTGAGTAAGTTGCGATTGGTGGAGAACTCAGATTCGGGGGGAAGGATAGCTCAGTGGTTTGAGCATTGGCCTACTAAATCCAGGTTCTGACTTCAATCCTTGAGGGGGCCATTTAGGGACTGACTCCGAAGTGGTCATCAGATCCTCCCCGGTTGTCGTGACCCTCCCAGGACCAATTCTGAGCAATTTCCCTCAGCAGAGCGAAATTGCATCTGTAGGAGCACCTGTGGTCAGAGCTGGTTTGGGAGGCTCATTCGGTTTGGGGGGATTGTACGATTACGGAGGCCATTATGGAGGGTTGTATAGTTTAGGGAGATATGGTGGTAACGGGAGCCTTTATGGTTATGGGGGATTATTGGTCCATCGGGGATACTGCCGTTATCCAGGCCTTTATGGTTATGGGGGATTATTGGGATACGGGGGATATGGCCGTAAGTATCTTGGTGGATATTGTAGCCCATGTTAAACCCACCAGGAACATCCATAGATGTTCCCCCCAAAGTATTGTTTGTACTTTGAAGATTTGCCTAAGGACGGACACTCTGTCCAATTGCTGTCTTCCCTGCAATTGCATGAATAAATTGTCTCTGACTTGTTGCAAATAACCGAAGAGTGAAGACTGAGTTTTCTTCCACAGGTGTTTTCCTTGATGGTCTCCCTGAGTCACAAGTACTAATTCACCTGCCCCTCTCCACTGTTTAAAGACAGAGCTGATTAGGCTCCACAGATAAGTCTTTTGTTCTGTTAAGTGACCACTACAGCTGAAACCACTGATAATCGGGTCTAAGTGCTCAGACTGGCTGTGGGACAGTGCTTCTGTGGAAGAGACGGCCCAGTCTGCACTGGCAGTGAAGTTCCCCCACTGAGAGCTCAGCTGAAATCACTGAGAGCTGGGTGGGACCAGCTCAAGAGACCAACTCGCAGAGGTCACAGTGACAGGTGGCAACACAAGGTGACGGCGCATGGCCATTGGCAACAGAACGATGGAGTGAACGGTGGCACAACAAACAGCAGTGGCCAGAGCGAACAGTGAGCAGCTGGAGGAACGAGCAAGGTGCCTTCTTGCCCCCAACCTGGGAGGTGAACTCATGTGAAAGCACCTCTGAACTCTGAGTCTCCACTGACCAAGGACAACACCGGTGAGTGTTCATGAGGCTGTTAAGAATGCTGGAGAACCAACACAGTTCATGCAAACAAACATGGTTGTGGCATCATACTTTCTATTTAAGCAAGAGATGCCACACGCTACAAACTGGAGGCCAATGTTAAGTGCATTGTCACTTGTTCAACCTGAAGTTGAACACTGGTTCCGAACAAGACCAGCAAATGCTCACTATCTTTCTGCAAGAAACTCAGCTGACTGGCTAGAAGCATGTGGTGCAACAGTGAAAGACTCAACAGTTGAAAAAGTGAAGAACTCTCTCACCACATTCAAAAAATTTGCATACGTGGCTGATGAATGCACCAATGCAAATGGGCATTAAGTAGTAAGTCATTGTGTATGTTGTCTTGATGTCAGTGGTAGGCCAGTAGATGCATTTCTAGATGTTCAAGTTATAGAAGACACATCGGCTGCATCTGTGACAACCCACATCTTAGAAGAGTTGAATGCTTCTCAATTGGACCCCAAACAGATGGCTGCTTGTGCATTTGATGGAGCAGCAAACTTCTCTGGAAGACATGGTGGAGTGCAAGCTTTCCTCAGAGAAAAGTGTAACCCTAATCTCTCCTATACACACTGCAGAGGCCATCTATTCCAACTAGCGCTAGTACGAGCTGCAGACTCTTCAAAAGACATTTAAAAAGCTATACATTTAATGTCTTTATTATAGCCTTTTTTTCAGAAAGAGTCCAAAAAGACTGAATATCTTGGAAAATATAGAAGATACACTTGGATTGAAGTTCAAATTAGTCCAACCTGGGAAAACCCTCTGGTTTCTCTTGAGCGATCCTTGGCTGTTGTCTTAAAATTACTCCAGCCATTCTTACTGGCTTTGGAAAGTATCTACCAAGATGGGATGGATCTAAGTAGTGAGGCTGGTGGATTATTTTTGCTACTACGTTCAGAGAAGACTATTGCCATTCTCTCTCTTGTAAGTCTACCGTTGAAACCACTTGAGTCATTAAACAATGCCATCCAGGCATCTGCTACAACAGTAGTAGATCTTTGTCCAGCAATAGAGGCTACATTTGGATCAATCAGAGAGCTATCCATTGAAAAAGTACTGGAAGAAGCAAAGACTTCAGTCAAGAAGTTGACTAATGAAGACATTTATATTGAATCCTTAAGTGAAGAGGACAAGAAGTGTTTGTTAAGACAACTGAAAAAGTACACAGACTTGATTCTTAAAACGCTACAAAAGTGACTTCTCGATTCGACACAACCTCTACGTAGCTTTTACAGATCCCTGTCCTATAAAACACCGACAGTTGAGTGGAGTGAGGCACTACCAGCAATGGGGCTGCCATATGCTCAGGACAGAACAGAGAATTTGAACACAGAGTGGAATATCATATGACAAATGAATGAAGATTTGACTTCAACTTCTTTTTTATCATCACCGGTCGTTCGACCCAAACTTTATGCTATGTTTCCTGGGATGAAAGAAGTAGGACTTCATCTCTTGCTCCTCCCAGTAACAACTCCTACAGTTGAGCGTTCTTTTTCATCACTGAATACAATTTTGTGTTCTGAAAGAAGTCGCCTTCTGCCTGATCATGTGAATGGGCATATCAATTGAAGGAATAGAATTACCGAACACACAAGAAGCCACCAAAGATGATCGCACTGCATTCAAGAAGTTCATTAACAGGGTTGTGCAAAATTATAACAAGAAACCAAGAAGGATGGAGATGTAGTGCTTCATAGAAAGCTTGAGAAACCAACTGTAATTCGTGTGACGATTTTAAAACATGAGTTAAATCTAATAAAATGGTCATGAAATATTTTTCAGTTTTTACTGTGGTGCCATACAGCCAACCTTCACCCTTACGGTCTGACCCTCTATTGTCCCTGACCACCACCACCACCCCCTCCCCCTGTAAATTTGAACACCCCCCCCCAGTTTCAATTCCTGGGGAAAACACTGCATTTAATGCTGCTCAGCTTAAAAGAAATCCTGGTGGGGGTGTATTTTCCACTGTAACAATCATTCTAATTCTGCCTAAAAAGCTTTCCATGGGAGACGGGTTTCGCAGAATTCCCTAGGTTGGTCAGAATTGCAATTAATCCAGTCTCATCCAACAGCAATGTGACCTTTGAAGAAGTTCAGCTTAACTCTGTCAATCTTGTACTTCTTCCTTTTCTTTATTAGCGGAAGTCCCCCACAAGACCCAGTTCTCTTGGCTGCTCATGAATGGAGATGCAGTACCTGATGTTTCCCATTTTGGTTTCACAATACGCTGGATCTGAGCACCAGGAGGTAGAGCTGCTGAGTATGCACAGAGAGAGACATTCCCAACAAGATTTCTCTAACCCGGGCTAGATAAAGTACATTCCTTCAATTGGAAGTTGATGGAACTGTTCCCTGTGACACTGGTTCAGCATCTACCCTGAAACTTCAAAATATATATAAAAGAGAAAAGCAAAGGTACATGGAACAAAAATCAAAGAGCCCCAATTTCAAAGGCTAGGAATCACAAACTGACCACTGGAGTGATATCTGAGACCTTGACATGCATTTTTAAAGTGAAGGTAATCTTCAGTGTTGGAACATCTAATCCCAGTAAAAAGTTATTACTACTTAAGTCATTCATCTCTTTGGCTACATAAAATTTGATGAGTGCTTGTGAAGTGCTTTGAAATACTGAGATCGGAGGAAGCTTCTGACAATCCACCCTTCATGTTAAAATTATACCTGTTTGTATCACCTGAATCCTGAGCAGAATTAAATTCTCTTGTTCCAAAATTTTTCGCAGTTTGAATTGTATATTGAGATTTTATTCCTACACTGCACATGAACAAGCTTGAAATGTACACACTTGTAATTCCTTTGGACCTTATTATCCTCATGTACAAAGAAGGCAATGTTGAAGAGATATACCACTCTGTACCACATTTCACAGACCTGAAAGAATTCATTACCACTGCATTACTGTGACCCATAATGAGAGAGAGCGGTCATTCCAAGGAGAGAAAAAGTAGTGCACACAGGGCACTTGGTGTCTTCATTGCAGTGGGTGCTGTGGCTTAAAACAAGTTTTTAAAGCTTGAATTCCAACTTGATATTTACAAGGCTACCACACTCTTGGAATATTGACAGACTTGCAATTCCTTTGCAGAAGTATTAGCATCAGGTATAAAGAAGCCACAGTGAAAGAGGGTAACAACATTAGCCAGTTTTTTATTGTTGATGCTTAGATCCAAGGATGCAAGCACTTTGTAACCAGACATGTTATTAACCTTGTCTTGTAACACAGTGCAACAGGGATAAACCTAGACCTCAGCCTGTGGTAGGAGGACTCAGGACTCTTGGGTTGTATTTCTGTTTTCTGCAACTGACCCCATGTGACCTTCACCTCCCCGTGCCTCTTTTTCCAGGCATATCAAACACAGAGAGTAAGGATGGGAAAACTGGAAGTTCTTCAGTGTCCTCAGAACTCCAGATTTCAAAGCCTTCACAAACACTCGCTGGTGTTTTACACACACAAAGGGTTGTATTCTTAGAATATTAATAAAGTGTTGTTGGGATAAGTCATCTCTGCACTGAGTCATAAAGTACCTTTAAACAAAATGGAGGCCAAGGTCTCTCTTGTCATTACCTTAATCAGGTCATGATTTAAGCCATACAATTTGGAGCTATTTCATTTTCATTCAAACATAGCTTTGATTTTGGCATTTTTTAAAAATCCATATGGGGTAGAACGGCCCAGTCCAGTGGCTATCAGCTTCAAAGACCCATGCGTTAGCCAGTGCCCTGACTCCAAAGTGGTGATCAGACCCTCACCGGTAGTCGTCAACGCTGGTTTCGGAGCCCCTGTCGTCAACGCCGTTTTCGGGGGCTCTATTACCTTTGGAGGGATTTTTTTATTGGAAAATGAAGGTGACTCTTCGGGTAAATTACCAACCAAAGCAAGACACTTCTGCCCTCTTCCCTGGATATCGAACCCAGCCTTGGGGATATCATTTACACTTTGAACAACAGGCTGGTTCAGGCAGGAATGTTTTCTGCAACATGCCCTTTGTCTCGTCAGACATTATGTCAAATCTCATCCCACAGCCATCTCCTCCTTCACCAAGAATGCATCATTTTAATCTCTCCCGGGGTTCCCGCTGGGCTCACTCAACTGCATTGTCGAACTAGACTTCAATTCCTTGGCTGCTCATGGACGGAGAGATGGTTTGTGGTAGAGTACAGGTTCCAAGACTAAATTCAAAACCTTTCTGTAAAAGAGCACTGCTTCCTTTCTCTCTCTGCCATCCCTCCCCTTGACCCATGACCAAATCTACTCTAAGCAGCCCTTTGAGACAGCATTGGTGACCCAAGTGAAGGGCCAGTGTTAGGTCAAGTTTTAGTCACGATAGAAAAAGCTTCACCCCTGGGCAGATGGCCATCACAAAGGCCCATGCTCAACTTAAATCCCTGCTGTGACCAAGTTTGAAACTTTAAAATTGGACTCAAGTTGTCTATAGGCATTGTACTATCCCTCTGCCAAAGGATGAATTTCAGACTTAAAGTCAGGACAGGAAACAGGCTGGAGGAAATGGAATGATTCCCATGGATTTCAAAGGCAATTGGATCGGACCTGCTGGGAATGGAGGTGGTAAGAATGGAGAAAAATTGGTCCTTGCTTCATAGCACATTTAGAATGAACTGCCCCATGCCCCTAACCACGACCAGCATGAATTGCATGGATTCCTTTCATGACACCCACTTGTGCTACTGATGCCACTCAGAATCATCACCTTGACCTTCATTATAATGGCAGCACCTATAAAATCTCTGGAATGATATGAGAAATGCAGTTGGCCCATACCATTCTAACATGAAAGACAGCTGAAGAGTGCAAAGTGCATGTCACACCCTCTGAGGCTCAGATTAGCCCAATAATCACCAACGCTGAGGAAAACAGCTCCATCCAAAGGAGGACTTGCAAAGGAAATCAAGTTTGTTTGGTAACTAATTAGGACCTCCTCCACAAACAGCATCTCAGATCCTCCAGGCAGTCCTAGGAATGGTATAAAAGCATTCACGATTCAGATTTATTCTAAACACTTCTCCAGACTTCATCTCCTCAGTGAACTGGGTAAGTCCAATTCCACTCAATCTCTTTCTAACCATAGAGGTATCACAATAGGGTCTCTTTTCATTGAAGATGGAATCTTGCATGTGCTCACTGTGATTTTTGTCAGGGATCAGGGGGTTCTTCCATAACCATCTTGACTAGTGATACCGTTGCCTGCGCTCGTAGATTGATGATCTGAAGCTAAAGGAGAGATTTTAAGAGCAACACATGCAATTCAGAAACTTATTTCCTATTGACTGGAAGAAGAATGAGGGCATTGAAATCTTTTCAGTAACTTTAGAAAGTCCCATTTTTCACTTTGCTGGATTAGAAAGAAATTTTCCCAGGTTAGTCCAGAAAGGGCCAATTCAGTGGTTTTCTACATTCCTCTATTAAGCAGCTTTGACCCCTCACAACTGAGGACAAGGGAATGGATTAAGATGACAAGAGGTGTGATCCAGGCAAGCAGTTCCTATGTTCTCCTGAGCAGAAATACCCATACCTCATATGGTGTAATTTCGTGCCTCTCTATGGAAGTCAGTGGAACTGAACCCATTAAACCCCAGCTGAGGAGTTTCTCTGTAGTGAATTGTTTGTAGAAAAGAAAAGCTTCTGTTTCCTGTTTTAGCAAGTATTGGTGATTCCCAAGGTTTGGAGAACCAAGAGCCACACTGTGATACCAGAGTGAACAGGTTTGCATGCAGAGGTTAAATCCTCAAAGGAAACAATCTGATTACCATGATCCCAGCCATCTTCTCTTTCAGAAATGTCTAAAATGGACCCAGAATCCCAGGTGTCCATCACAGAAATAGTTACAACTATTCTAGTCAGCGTTTTTCAGACAAAGTCTTTTTGAGAGAATCAAAGGGGCCTGCTAGGAGGGAAGTTTAGTGCGAGTGGACAAGAGGCATAGAAAGAGAAAATAGGAACAAATACATGACCACACAAAAAGAGATTAAGGCCACTTCTCTCTCTCTCGGGCCCCATGCTGACCTTGCTGCAATAGTAACCGAGCTTTGAAACCTTTCTTCCACCGGCACTTGTACCTTCTCTTTACTCTAGTCCCTGTTTTGTGTTCCAGGTTTACCTCCGTCCCAGAAAGATGCCTTTCTCCAGCCTGTGCTATCCAGAATGCGGGGTGGCCCGACCCAGTCCAGTCACTGGCAGCTGCAACGAGCCATGCGTTAGGCAGTGCCCTGACTCCGAAGTGGTGATCAGACCCTCCCCAGTTGTTGTGACCCTCCCCGGACCAATTCTCAGCAATTTCCCTCAGCAGAGCGAAGTGGCAGCCGTAGGAGCACCTGTGGTCGGAGCTGGTTTGGGAGGCTCATTCGGTTTGGGGGGACTGTACGGCTATGGAGGCCATTATGGAGGGTTGTATGGTTTAGGGAGATATGGTAGTTACGGGGGCCTTTACGGTTATGGGGGATTATTGGGCCATGGGGGATACTGCGGTTACCCGGGCCTTTATGGTTATGGGGGATTATGGGGATACGGAGGATATGGACGTAGGTATCTTGGTGGATATTGTGGGCCATGTTAAACATAGCAGGAACATCCGTGGAAGAAGGAAGAACCGGAAATGAACAGCAAGATACAGATTCACCCCTGATCTTTTGGGCATGGCTTTCAGAAGTACTGTGCAAATATGGCTCCACCTGAGGGAGCTTTGTGTGCTCAGCATCTTGGTCTGATAGCCATGCTGCATTTCTAAAGTTACGCTTTAGGACTCTTTTTGCTAGTGCTTTCCCAGCCATTTGCTGATTCTCGCTTTCACATGTGGACTCATTCTGAATTACACGCAAGCTATTTACACTAAGCCCACAGTGTGAAGGAAACAAGGGCCTTAAGATAGGCATCATTTACATTCATTATCACTATAAGTCCCTTTACAAGGGGAAAAAGAGACCTTGCTGTCAAGGAGAATTAGGCCCCATATGTTCTATCCTTTCCATCAATATGTATCTTTAGCGCCTAACTTTGACCTTTGCTATGGCTGATGTATAATGGAGAAGCTGTGTAGTCCTCTGCCTCTATTTTGCTTTGTCTCATTTCCCACCGACTGGGGTAAAACAAAGAACTTAAAATGGTTACAACAGGGACTTCTTTGTCAACCTCTGCAGCTGCAACAAAGCACAAAGAACATGTTGTCTGAAATGCAACCCATTGAGGCCTGTGATTGGTTGCAGGCCTTCTTGAAACTCTGGAAATACATTCTTTCTGCTCTGTACTATTTCTTCCTGTAACTGTGTACTGCCAATTGCATTTGCATTAAAAACTCTCCTGCAGCATAATATCGGTCTTCTGGTTCTCCTTGTTCCGCCCTCCTTGATTAAAAATTCCATCAGACGAAATTCCTTCCTGTGGAGTCAGGGCCACTGGGCACTTCTCAAATTGCAATTTTCAAAGCTCTGAAGTGATAGAAGAATCGTGCTCTCGGAGTGGTTGAAAGCATTCTGCAGGCCCTAAGCACCAGTGTGGAATTTCTCCTTGCATTACCTCCTTTAGCAAAGAGTCTTTTCCTGCAAAGACTTAGACAGATTTTCTTTGGTTTCAAGAAGGCCAATCACATGGTTCGCGCTAAGAGTTTGTGGGAGTCTTTGCAGGACAGCAACCCAGGTTTTCCTCAGTTTGAGTGAGAAATGTAATAAGTTCTGTGCTACACTCAGCTTCTGCCCTTGGGCAGGGGGATTAAGATAACAAAAGGCTTGTCATTAAATTAAGTTAAGGATGATCCTGAAAGCATTGCCAGGCAACTCAATTAAAAGATAGGAAACAAAAGGTTGGAATAAAGGGCCTATTTTCAGAATGGAGAGAAGTAAATAAAGTAGTGGTGTCCCCCAGGGGCCTGTATTCAGATCAGCGTTGTTCAACATATTCAGAAATGATCTAGAAAAAGGGGTAAACAGTGAGGTGGCATAATTTGCAGATGATACAAAATTATTCAACTGGGTGACTTGGCAACAAAATGGCAGATGACATTCAATGTTCAATGCAAAGTAATGCACGTGACAAAATATAATCCCAACGATACATACAAAATGAGGTGGTCTAAATTAGCTGTTACCCCTCAAGAAAGAGATTTTGAAGTCCTTTGCCGTACTCTGAAAGCACTATGCTTCCAGAGTACTGCAAATTTATGAGACTCCTTCTCACTGTGCCTGTATCATCCTGAACTGCGGAATAATCATTCTCCAGCTTCAGAAGATTTACAAATTATCTCCAGTCACCAGTGGGACAGGTGCAACTGAGTAATGCCACTGTCCTTAACGTCCATCAAGACCATACCAGGGAACTAGATGTAAATAAGATTGCTGACCGTTTCATCCAGAAAGCTAAAGTGAGACATAATGTCTTTCAACTGGGACGTTAGTGAAGACAGCTTGTAGGTGATTGCAATGATTTGAATATACTGCAATTCATGATAACATAATTATGTCGTTCTAACAATTTAATTAAAATTGTAAAGATACCAATGATAGACACATATTATCGAACTAGAAAATGAAAGAAGTGTATAATTATGCTGAAAATAGTCTACCCCCAAAATTGGCCAGCCTCCCCCGCCCCAAAACACACACACCTCTTCGAGAGAACCCACTGGCAAAAAGAAAAGTCAGCGCCTACGCTTGACACAACCTTTGCATGAATTTTGCAGTGCTGGAGATGAGATGAGAACATTTAGGGCAATGGGGTAGAAATAGTTCAGCTTCATACTGGAATTTTGAATTTCATTGCACCAAGAAAACTCAGTTAAATTAATCTTCTCATGCTTTCCCTTTATGTGTTTATCAACTGGTCAGCAGCCATGTCCACTCCTGGGTCAAATAACACAACCAAAAGTTGATTTCACAAGGATGATGCTAACACACTTGACTGAGTCCGTTCTGCCCCATATAGACAAATTACGCTATGTCCCTCATGTGATGGATAAGGTCATAGAAACCGCTTTGGGACTGCCACCTGATTTGCTGAGACTACCTCGAAGCCAGTTTTCCCTGGCAGCTTCGGACTTCAGTACCTTACCTGGTTGTGCCAGACACACTAGTCTGCTACAAACACAGACCCAGGTCTGAACCACATCCCCCAGAAGCTTCAGGCTTAACTGAAAGCAGCTTAAGAAGTGCTCCTAGAGTGACCAGATAGCAAGTGTGAAAAATCGGGACTGGGGTGGGGTGTAATAGGTGCCGAAAAAGAAAAAGCCCCAAAAATCAGGACTGTCCCTATAAAATCGGGACATCTGCTCACCCTAAGTGCTCCTGTCTCCAGCACCCAGATACCCAGTTCCCAATGAGACACAAAGCCCAAATAAACCCGTTTTACTCTATAGAAAGCTTAGACAGGGTAAACTCATAAATTGTTTGCCATCTATAACACTGATAGAGAGATATGCACAGCTGTTTGCTCCCCCGGGTATTAATTACTTGCTCTGGGTTCATTAATAAGTAAAAAGTGATTTTATTAAATATAAAAAGTAGGGTTTAAGTGGTTCCAAGTAAGAACAGACAGAACAAAGTAAGTTACCAAGCAAAATAGAATAAAACATGCAAGTCTAAGCCTAACAAAGTAGGAAACTAAATGCAGGTAAATCTCGCCCTCAGAGGTGTTCCCATAAGCTTCTTTTACAGACTAGACTTCCTCCTACTCTGGTTCCAGCAATCACTCACCCCCCTAGTTACTCTCCTTTGTTCCGGTTTCTTATAGGCATCTCTTTGGGGTGGAGAGGCTATCTCTTGAGCCAGCTGAGGACAAAGTGGAGGGGTTTCCCAGGGCCTTATATAGTCTTTCTCTTGGGTGGAAACCCCTGGTGTTCTCCAGTGCAGAATCACAGATACAAGATGGAGTTTTGGAATCACATGGGCAAGTCACATGTCCATGCATGACTCAGTTCTTTACAGGCTGACGCCATTCTTTACATATTAGTTTGAACGTTCCCAGGAAAACTCAGATGTGGATTGGCATCTCTGAAGGTCCATTGTTAACGAAGTACTCCCAATTACTTAACTAACCCCTTCACAGTATGTTGACCAAATCTGCCTTATGTGCTTCCTAGAGCAAACACTTTAAACACAAGCACAGACCCAATGCTCATAACTTCAGATATAAAAATGTACATGATTACGAACAGGAGTAACATTCAGTAGAACAGAATGTTTGCAAAGATATGTTACATGGAATGTTTAGCATAAAACATATTCCAGATATGTCAGATTTACATTCATAAACATATTTCTATAAAGTATTATGGGGTGCAACATGACAAACATCATCTGCAGAAGTCAGGAATCTCATGTGTGATATCAAGAGATTCATGCCCAGACCATTCATTCCATACAAGAAGGACATCATACAATACTCAGGTGTGGAGGAGAGATTTAGCCATCTAGCCAAGGGTTTTGTGTAAGAGCAATACAGCTCTAGTCTTCAATATCAGACTTTACCCATGGACCCCTCCTTGGAACGAAAGAGCATAGGCATTTCTACAGAAGATCAGGCCTCTCTCCCACAGTGGTCAGTACCAGATGCTTCACAGGGAGGTGCAAGACACCCAGCAGAACACCTTATGGCCCCTGCTTCATTTGCACGTTACAATCTGGTGTAAAACCCATTGTATAGTTGAGAATCAGGCCCACTCGGTTGATAATAGGGGAAGCCCATAGCCAGGAAGGAATTAGACAAAACCGATCAAGAGTAACATGGCAAACATTAGGACTGTTTGCAGAGGTGCTGATGAAATGCAGCTCTCTCATTATTTCACACTGAGTTTGGTGAACTGAACACTTCTCAAAGTCACACCTAGGCATTCAGACATCAATCTGTATTGTGAAATTCTTTTCCTGGTTCTGCCTTTTCCTTTGGATATGCCTGCTGGGTTTAACATAGCTCACAGTTTCCATTAAGGTACTGATGACCCCATCACGATCCCCCCTACCCTCTTTTCCCCAACAACCGTATGGGTCATGTTATAAGGCAGTGAGGGAGGTGAGGAGAAGTTATCCTTCCTTGCACAGTCTCTGTTGTATCCCAGTCTCAGTGATTAATCAGGGGGCAAAGGTGGGGGGGCGGGGAGCCCGGGCCCGCCCTCTACTCCGGGCTCCAGCCCAGGGACTCTATTAGTATCAGCTATGGAAGCTGACCTTTTAGAAACATGACATGTACAATTCCCTGGGCTACTTCCCCCACACAGCAGCCCTCACTTCCTCAAGCTCCACTTTACGCTTACCTCAGGGCGTCCTTCATTGTGCCTGATATGGTGTGTACTACTCAGCCTCTCCAACCGCACAACTTCCTCCCACAGCTCCTGACATGCACACCCACCTGACTAACTGGGAGGCTTTTAACTAGTTTCAGCCAGCCCCTGATTGGCTTCAGGTGTCCCAATCAACCTAGCCTTCTCCCTGCCTTCTGGAAAGTTCTTAATTGGCACCAGGTGTCTTAATTCACCTGGAGCAGCTTTCATTTCACTTGTCCTGATACCAGGGATTTGTTTAGCCTGGAGCTAATATATCTATCTCCCATTACTTTTCTATAGCCATCTGGCCTTGCCCTGTCACACTGTATAATCTCCCATAACCACTGGGACACCGGTTACAATATAATCCTCCATCACTTTATAAGCCTCTGTCAGCACATGTGCCCCCATCACCACCTCCAATGTCAGCTGCACCCGAGGAGTCCGCTCTGCTTTCCTGAGGGAAAGAGCTGAGAATGGCTCCTGGGAAGGTCATTACCAGGGACAATCGGTGGGGGAAGGGGGCAGGAGGGCCATTTGGCCTGGCCCTCAAGCTCAAATAGGGCCTCAAATTTAGACACTTTTTCCCATTTTATAAGTTTTGCAACTTGTTTTTATGTGCATCCCTGTCGGACACACTCTCTCAGCTTACAGCTGCAAATTTAAGCAAATAAGAGATGTGATTTGGTAAAAGACATAATTTTTTTGTTAACTGATATAGATTTTGTCATATTAAACAGTTTAAAATGTTCATAAATATTAATAAAAATACACTGGTTCTGATGGCACAAGATTAGACCGTGATAAACGTGTCCTCTCAGATCAGCTGATTACATAAACAAACCAACAAAATTTTTGGCAACAAAAATGATTAGGGGGCTGGAACACATGACTTATGAGGAGAGGCTGAGGGAACTGGATTGTTTAGTCTGCAGAAGAGAAGAATGAGAGGGGATTTGATAGCTGCTTTCAAGTACCTGAGAGGTGGTTCCAGAGAGGATGGTTCTAGACTATTCTCAATGGTAGAAGAGGACAGGACAAGGAGTAATGGTCTCAAGTTCCAGTGGGGGAATTTTAGGTTGGATATTAGGAAAAACTACTTCACTAGGATGATGGTGAAACACTGGAATGCGTTACCTAGGGAGGTGGTAGAATCTCCTTCCTTAGAAGTTTTTAAGGTCAGGCTTGACAAAGCTCTGGCTGGGATGATTTAATTGGGGATTGGTCCTGCTTTGAGCAGGGGGTTGGACTAGATGACCTCCTGAGGTCCCTTCCAACCCTGATATTCTATGATTCTATGACCACTACTAGTGGCAGGTGCTACATCAAGTGCATGTGGAAAGGTAGAGAATTGTTACATTTTTGTGTCTTTATAGTTTTACGTCTACTTGTCTAAGGAATTGTTTATCTGTGTGTCATAAATATAAAGGGAAGGGTAAATCCCTTTGAAATCCCTCCTGGCCAGGGGAAAGCTCCTCTCACCTGTAAAGGGTTAAGAAGCTAAAGGTAACCTCGCTGGCACCTGACCAAAATGACCAATGAGGAGACAAGATACTTTCAAAAGCTGGGAGGAGGGAGAGAAACAAGGGGTCTGTGTGTCTGTCTATATGCTGGTCTTTGTCGGGGATAGACCAGGAATGGAGTCTTAGAACTTTTAGTAAGTAATCTAGCTAGGTACATGTTAGATTATGATTTCTTTAAATGGCTGAGAAAAGAACTGTGCTGAATAGAATAACTATTTCTGTCTGTGTATCTTTTTTGTAATTTAAGGTTTTGCCTAGAGGGGTTCTCTATGTTTTTGAATCTAATTACCCTGTAAGATATCTACCATCCTGATTTTACAGGGGGGATTTCTTTATTTCTATTTACTTCTATTTTTATTAAAAGTCTTCTTGTAAGAAAACTGAATGCTTTTTCATTGTTCTCAGATCCAAGGGTTTGGGTCTGTGGTCACCTATGCAAACTGGTGAGGCTTTTTATCCAACATTTCCCTGGAAAGGCGGGGTGCAAGTGTTGGGAGGATTGTTCATTGTTCTTAAGATCCAAGGGTCTGGGTCTGTAGTCACCTAGGCAAATTGGTGAGGCTTTTTACCAAACCTTGCCCAGGAAGTGGGGTGCAAGGTTTTGGGAAGTATTTTGGGGGGAAAGACGCACGCAAACAGCTCTTCCCCAGTAACCAGTATTAGTTTGGTGGTGGTAGCGGCCAGTCGAAGGACAACGGGTGGAATATTTTGTACCTTGGGGAAGTTTTGACCTAAGCTGGTAAAGATAAGCTTAGGAGGTTTTTCATGCAGGTCCCCACATCTGTACCCTAGAGTTCAGAGTGGGGGAGGAACCTTGACAGTGTGTCTGTACACGCAGATTCAAGGCGAAAATTTGTGAGGACAATCTTGTAGAGTGAGTTTTGTGAGGACACATGTTTGAAATTTTTGGACATTATCCCTCTGTCTGTATCCGTGTCTGTATTTACTATATATATCTCTTCCCTTTGTCTTCAGCTCAGCCTGTTATATTGTACCTTGCATGCTTGAGTTTTGATTCAGTGAAAAGGATAACAACCTGTCTGACTGTTTTATTTTGTGTTCTTAATTAGTATTCCTTCGTTTTCAATCTTTTCAGCATTTGTGTACATGTTTACAGTAAAAGCTACTTAGTGACAGCAGAATATTTCAAGTGTGGTTAGGCTACATATTGACCAGATAGATCACAATGAAGAGGAGATTTGAAAGTGGTGCAAGCAAGAGACGGCGAAAACAATTGAGTGAAGCAGCAGCTAAGAGCTCAAAGCCAATAACTTCATTTCTCAAACCATTGCAAAACGCACCTTACCCAACAAACAATGCTACAGACAATGAAAACTCTGCAACTGCAACAGGTGATATTTCAATGCCAAAACCTGAACATGACAACAGTAGTCAAGAAGGAGATGTGTCAATAGTAACAGAGGCAGCCGAAGATCCTGTGGACAATCAAGAAACTCAACACCAACAGGAATATGTAGATCTTACGCAGCAA
This sequence comes from Eretmochelys imbricata, assembly GCF_965152235.1. Taxonomy (NCBI): domain Eukaryota; kingdom Metazoa; phylum Chordata; order Testudines; family Cheloniidae; genus Eretmochelys; species Eretmochelys imbricata. The sequence goes on from NC_135572.1 coordinate 358,222,778, forward strand.
GAGCAATTTATGAGAACAGCTTTGACTGTAACTGACACTGGAATAATTGACAAGAGCAATGCTGCCCAAATGCAATCTTTTCTTCAAAATAGTTGTTTTGAAATTCCAAGTAACATTCCACGAGATGCTGAGACTCATGCTTTCCCTACTCGTCTGCTCACAAAAACTATTCCAAATGGCGAGACCTGTACAAGAGACTGGTTATGCTGGAATACGGAAAAACAATCTCTGTACTGTGCACCCTGCTTCATTCACATGTCCACATTTGAATGCATTCCGATGTCATCTTTGTGGATGAAGCTACTTACAATGATCCACCAAACTGATCTGTAATTGAACCATGCAATGCTACACTTGATGTAGAGAGGGATAACACTGAAAGTCTTATCAGTGATATTCAACAGATTTGTGAACAATGCGATGTGATCCTGACTGAGTCCAAATTAGTAGCACAGAATATTGGCATTTCATCCAAATCATAGAATCATAAAATACCAGGGTTGGAAGGGACCTCAGGAGGTCATCTAGTCCAACCCCCTGCTCAAAGCAGGACCAATCCCCAATTTTTGCCCCAGATCCCTAAATGGCCCCCTCAAGGATTGAACTCAGAACCCGGGTTTAGTAGGCCAATGCTCAAACCACTGAGCTATCCCTCCCCCCCAATCTGAGTTCTCCACCAATCGCAACTTACCGACTGAATCCGATACCAAGCAGCACTATAGGGTCAATGTCTTCCTTGTCATCATTCACTTTCTTCAATCAGGTCTTACATGTCGATTTCAGTCACTGCGTCTAATTTGTACCCTTTTGGGGTTTCTTTGGCAGTTCAACAGACTGAGAAATGAAGATCTACTTTCTGTAGCTGAACAATTTCAGCAACAGTACAACACAGAAATCTCAAAAGATCTCAGTGACGACGTCATCTTCCTCAAACAAATATATTCCATAAACTTTCAATTGGATTGCAAGCCAAAGGAATTGCTTCAAGAAATATTCAAACTTGGACTCCATGGGGTGTTTCCTAATATCACAGTTGCATTGTGTATTTTTATCAGTTTGCCTCCAACAGTGGCTTCAGGTGAACACGCCTTCAACGTCTTGAAGCAGGTAAAGAACTATCATCATTTAACTGTGGGACAAGAGCGTTTGAATGGGCTCACCATGCTTAATATCAACTGTGACATTGCACAAGAGCAAGATTTTTCCTCAACAATTAGTGCATTTGCACAGAAAAAGGCTAGAAAAGCATTTGTTAAATAAAAAAATATTCAAATTATGTCTCACCCTTTCTTTGGTGCCTTATTTTGTTTTCATGTGTCGTCCTTCTTCGTTTTTATTATGGCTAGGGGCCTCAAAAGCTGAGAGGGCCTGGTACAGTTCTGCTGCCCTCTATTCAGACAACAAGGATAACAACCCTTTATTACTCCTGCCCCAATAACAAGGAGACTGGGGATTCAGCACTAGTCTCAAGTGATCATTTGGGCAATCAATCCCACCATGCTGAGTACCTAGGCAGGGTGGGTGTGCCCACGCAAACGAGATCAACTCCTGAAATCCTTTTCCACAGCTCACCACTAGATGTCAGGAAATAGCTCATTCAGAATCTGTGAAAGAAAGAAAGAAAGAAAGAAAGAAAGAAAGAAAGAAAGAAAGAAAGAAAGAAAGAAAGAAAGAAAGAAAGAAAGAAAGAAAGAAAGAAAGAAAGAGGGACCTAAGGAGCTCTTTTGAATCCTTGTTACTCTCTTTGTCCTAAAAATATCCAGTCTCTAAGAAGCATAAATACATAAAATGTCTGTCATTAATGCCTGGGATTTCCAGTCTATTAAAAAATATCCCACAGAAAATGGCTGGAATAGCATTCATAATGCTAGTTTCCTTGTTAGGCTGTAACCGCTATGTGAGTGGGGGATGGTCCCACGATAGCCAGGAACTTTCCTACCTTATCCACTCCCCCAGTGGAACTGGCTAGAGAAAGAACCTGAGTCCTCGCTCCCACATCCCTTATCCACAGGATGCCTGACCCCAAGGTCTCCCTTTCCACTCTTCTTGTGTCAGGGACCTTGTAACCCCGACCACACTGGGCCCAGGATTCCTTAGGGGCTCGACCTGCAGTCTGCTCGTGGTCACTTAGGACAGGGGTAGGGTGTCCGCACAACGGGGTGCTCTCTTCACACCAGACGCTTCCAGGACACCCACTGATCATTACATACAGTGCAAAGCAAAATTTATTAACAATTAATAATTTAATAAATTATCAATTTATTAAACAGCAACTGATAAATCAATAAGGGAAAATGGGGAAGGTTAAAGGAACAAGTTACCCCACCCTGTGGGCTGAGGGACACCACAAACAGCCGTCTCTGGAGCGTAAGGGCAGTTCACAGTCTGTTCTTCACCATGTGCCAGGCCTCCTGCCCGGACCCGGGCTGTGCTGCAGGGATGCTGCGGGTCGGACCCTTCCTCTGCCGGTTCCCACACGCCCTCGGGCATGTAGGAATGAAATCAGGAGGGCCAAATCGCACCTGGAGCTGCAGCTAGCGAGAGATGTTAAGAGTAACAAGAATGGTTTCTTCAGGTATGTTGGCAACAAGAGGAAAGCCAAGAAAAGTGTGGGTCCCTTAATGAATGAGGGAGGCAACCTAGTGACAGAGGATGTGGAAAAAGATAATGTACTCAATGCTTTTTTTCCCTCTGTCTTCACTAACAAGGTCAGCTCCCAGACTGCTGCTCTGGATATCACAACATGGGGAATAGATGGCCAGCCCTCTGTGGAGAAAGAGGTGGTTAGGGACTATTTAGAAAAGCTGGACGTGCACAAGTCCATGGGGCCGGACGAGTTGCATCCGAGAGTGCTAAAGGAATTGGCGGCTGTGATTGCAGAGCCATTGGCCATTATCTTTGAAAACTCGTGGCGAACGGGGGAAGTTCCGGATGACTGGAAAAAGGCTAATGTAGTGCCAATCTTTAAAAAAGGGAAGAAGGAGGATCCTGGGAACTACAGGCCAGTCAGCCTCACCTCAGTCCCTGGAAAAATCATGGAGCAGGTCCTCAAAGAATCAGTCCTGAAGCACTTCCATGAGAGGAAAGTGATCAGGAACAGTCAGCATGGATTCACCAAGGGAAGGTCATGCCTGACTAATCTAATCGCCTTCTATGATGAGATTACTGGTTCTGTGGATGAAGGGAAAGCGGTGGATGTATTGTATCTTGACTTTAGCAAAGCTTTTGACACGGTCTCCCACAGTATTCTTGTCAGCAAGTTAAAGAAGTATGGGCTGGATGAATGCACTATAAGGTGGGTAGAGAGTTGGCTAGATTGTCGGGCTCAACGGGTAGTGATCAATGGCTCCATGTCTAGTTGGCAGCCGGTGTCAAGTGGAGTGCCACAGGGGTCGGTCCTGGGGCCGGTTTTGTTCAGTATCTTCATAAATGATCTGCAGGATGGTGTGGATTGCACCCTCAGCAAATTTGTGGATGACACTAAACTGGGAGGAGTGGTAGATACGCTGGAGGGCAGGAATAGGATACAGAGGGACCTAGACAAATTGGAGGATTGGGCCAAAAGAAATCTGATGAGGTTCAATAAGGATAAGTGCAGGGTCCTGCACTTAGGACGGAAGAACCCAATGCACAGCTACAGACTAGGGACCGAATGGCTAGGCAGCAGTTCTGCGGAAAAGGACCTAGGGGTGACAGTGGACGAGAAGCTGGATATGAGTCAGCAGTGTGCCCTTGTTGCCAAGAAGGCCAATGGCATTTTGGGATGTATAAGTAGGGGCATAGCGAGCAGATCGAGGGACGTGATCGTTCCCCTCTATTCGACATTGGTGAGGCCTCATCTGGAGTACTGTGTCCAGTTTTGGGCCCCACACTACAAGAAGGATGTGGATAAATTGGAAAGAGTCCAGAGAAGGGCAACAAAAATGATTAGGGGTCTGGAACACATGACTTATGAGGAGAGGCTGAGGGAAGTGGGATTGTTTAGTCTGCAGAAGAGAAGAATGAGGGGGGATTTGATAGCTGCTTTCAACTACCTGAGAGGTGGTTCCAGAGAGGATGGTTCTAGACTATTCTCAGTGGTAGAAGAGGACAGGACAAGGAGTAATAGTCTCAAGTTGCAGTGGGGGAGGTTTAGGTTGGATATTAGGAAAAACTTTCACTCGGAGGGTGGTGAAACACTGGAATGCGTTACCTAGGGAGGTGGTGGAATCTCCTTCCTTAGAAGTTTTTAAGGTCAGGCTTGACAAAGCCCTGGCTGGGATGATTAAATTGGGGATTGGTCCTACTTTTGAGCAGGGGGTTGGACTAGATGACCTCCTGAGGTCCCTTCCAACCCTGATATTCTATGATTCTATGATTCTAGGTGGGAGGACCCTTCTTCCCAGCGTCAGGCCCCATCGGGGTTCTGATCCCCGCCTTGGCTGGGGGCGTCTCCCTGCACTGGGCCCTCTGCGCAGGGCCCCCGCCCCGGCACTGTCCCCAGCTGCTCACCGCACCCGGCTCTGGACGGCTCCAGCCCCGGCCCCGGCCCCAGCTCCACTCTGCCTCAGCCTGGGTGCGGCTCTGCCTCCAGCTCAGCTCTGCTCTCTGGGCTGCTGCTCTGGCCCGTCAGGCTGCTGAGGCTCTGCTCAGCTCAGCTCTGGCTGCTGCTCTCCCCTTAGCTCGGCCTCCCGCTCAGGCAGCTCCCGCTCACACGGAGGACGAGACCCCGGGATCCTGACTCCTTCATTGGCCTGCCCGCCCTGTCAATCGGGCTGACCTTCAGCATTGGCCTTTCCCCACTTGCCTTTGAGACTCTCAGTCTCAGGATCCTGATTTCTCATTGGCTCTTGCCCTTTCTTTTGGTCCTGAGGGAGGGCCATGAAAAAACCCCACTAAGTTTTAGTAAGGGGCCAACAGTCCCCTGACATCTGCTGACAAATAAGTTCAGTCCAGCATCACAAGGTGGTGCTTTGGCTTGGAAACTTCAGCGAGTCACCAACACTTGCGGATGAATAAACAAAAATGGCTTTTTTTAATCAAAACAAAACGCAAACCCCCACCTCCTCCCCAGGTGTAAATCTGCTTTGTTTCACTGGCCTCACTTCAGCTACACTAAGATAGACCAGACGGGGATCTGCACCTAGAATTACTCCTCCACATGAGAAGAGAGCAACTGCCATATTGGAAGAGACGAGTGGCCCATCTAAGGCCGTATCCTGTCTCAGTGAGTGTCACTCACCAGCTGCTTCAGGAGAGAGCGGAAGAACAATGAATTAGTCCTTTTTGGAGAAAACTTGGGGAGTTTCTTCATAAACCCTTGTCAAGACTGATTCCCCACTCTGGCACTTCGAGTCCAGAAGATGCGGGCCCTCAAGGATTCTAAAAATTCATACTGGCCACTCGAGGCTTGTATTCAAATTCCAAGCTTGCAGTTTTTTGCTGACCTTGGGTGGGTAGATCCTGCCACCTCCCAAGTGCAAAAACCCTCTCAAGAGGCCAAGAAGGCACACTTGGGAATTCCTTCCTCTGGGGTACCCTCAAGCCATTTCACACACACACACATGCACACGGGGTAGGAGCTGAGAAAGAAAACAAAGGAAATCAGCTGTTGCCACCAGCTAATTAACCAACATGTGCACCAACCATGAAGACACAAACTGCAATCCTGGTCTTAAAAGAGGTGAACTTTATTAAAAAAAAAAAAGAAAGAAAAATCTAAAAACTCAGGCTACTGCTAGATTTAAAAAGAGCAAATACTAAAATTAAGAAGCAAGAATAGCTTTCTTTAGGTCCTGCTTAAAGGTAACAAGCAAAATAAAAGCACCTGGGGTTAGCACAGAGGAGTCCACAAGGCATAAAGAAATAAAAGATATAAACTTCATTGCGCCTCCCGAGACATTGCCTGATCTACTTCCATACCTGGGGTTCCAAATGAGTAGTTTCTAGGTATGATCTGAGGATTTTTCATATCTGGCCCAAGCTCTTACAGCATAGTTCCAGCCCTGTCTCTGCTCTCCGGGAGAACAACACAGACCGACAAAGGGGAAGTTTTTTTCCAAACTTTAAAAACTTCTAGCCTTCCCATTGGCTCTTTTGGTCAGGTGTCTGCTCCCTTCCTTTTACCCAGAGACTTTTTAACCATTTACAGGTAAAGCAAGTAGAGAACAGCTACTAAGAGGGATTTTATAGCTAACTGGCTGGCTGGGTGTCCATAAAAGGGAGCTCCCCCCACCGCCATTCATTTATCACAACCCTAAAATAAAATTGGGGGTGAGATTATTCAGAGCTCCCTAAGGAATTTGAATGTCCAAGTTCCAACTAAAATCAGTGTCTAAAATGCATGTCTTGCTCTGAAAATCCAGACCTTGAATTCTAAACCATGAAGAAATCAACACCTGCAACTCGATAACAGAAAACAATTGAAAAACCCCCAAGCTCTTCCCACTGTTTGGAATCACAGAGTGTCTGTGCAAGATTCACTCCTAAATTAAAAGGATCACTGGCACCTCATCTGAACACTTATGGAGAGAGCGACTTGAATAGGATTCTCTAGTTCTCAGAGGAGAATAAGTTAAAGTGGTTAGAAGACCCCTGACTCATGAGTATTTTTAGACAGTTTTTTACGCCGCCAGAGGACTTGAGAGGCCCTTTGTTCCTGAAGGCCTAATTAGTTAAAAAGAAAACTTTGCATAACTCCTTCAACTGATGTAATTTTTTCCCTCCATGTTTTTGAGGATTATTTTCTTCCTAACTCCACATGGGGTGAGGGGCACATTATACCCTGCAGCTCCCTTTCTTCTGAAAACTTTATGGGCCAGCTACATTGCTGGGATCATTCTACTGACTTTACTGATGCTGCCGTGGGCTATTCAGAAGCCCTGAATGGAAACTGTCCAAAACAATTCAGAAGCAGTGGTAAGCAGGTGATGAGTAATCACTGTGACTGGTTTTATTGCTGCCTCGCCACTTGCTCCCTGGGTAACCTTCACCTCAGTGTGCTTGTTCACCTCCACATCAACCAGCTCTCATAGCACACAGCAGAACCACTAACCCAGGAACCTATCCTTGCAACAAAGCCCGTTGCCAACTGTGTCCACATACCTATTCAGGAGACACCATCATAGGGCCTAATCACATCAGCCACACTATCAGAGGCTCGTTCACCTGCACATCTACCAATGTGATCTATGCTATCCTGTGCCAGCAATGCCCCTCTGCCATGTACGTTGGTCAAACTGGACAGTCTCTACGTAAAAGAATAAATGGACACTGTCATAAATATAAAGGGAAGGGTAAACCCCTTTAAAATCCCTCCTGGCCAGAGGAAAAATCCTCTCACCTGTAAAGGGTTAAGAAGCTAAAGGTAACCTCGCTGGCACCTGACCAAAATGACCAAGAGACAAGATACTTTCAAAAGGTGGGAGGAGGGAGAGAAACAAAGGGTCTGTGTCTGTCCGTATGCTGCTTTTGCCGGGGATAGAACAGGAATGGAGTCTTAGAACTTTTAGTAAGTAATCTAGCTAGGTATGCGTTAGATTATGATTTCTTTAAATGGCAGAGAAAAGAGCTGTGCTGAATAGAATGACTATTTCTGTCTGTGTGTCTTTTTTGTAACTTAAGGTTTTGCCTAGAGGGATTCTCTATGTTTTTGAATCTAATTACCCTGTAAGATATCTACCATCCTGATTTTACAGGGGGGATTTCTTTATTTCTATTTACTTCTATTTTTATTAAAAGTCTTCTTGTAAGAAAACTGAATGCTTTTTCATTGTTCTCAGATCCAAGGGTTTGGGTCTGTGGTCACCTATGCAAATTGGGGAGGATTTTTACCAAACCTTTCCCAAGAAGTGGGGTGCAAGGGTTGGGAGGATTTTGGGGGGAAAGACGTGTCCAAACTACATTTCCCAGTAAACTCAGAGTTTGGTGGTGGCAGTGGTTACTCCAAGGACAAAGGATAAAATTAATTTGTACCTTGGGGAAGTTTTAATCTAAGCTGGTAAAAGGAAGTTTAGGAGGTTTTCATGCAGGTCCCCACATCTGTACCCTAGAGTTCAGAGTGGGGGAGGAACCTTGACAGACACAAATCAGATGTCAAGAATTATAACATTCATAAACCAGTCGGAGAACACTTCAATCTCTCTGGTCACTCAATTACAGACCTAAAAGTCGCAATATTACAACAAAAAGACTTCAAAACCAGACTCCAACGAGACACTGATGAATTGGAATTAATTTGCAGACTGGATACAATTAACTTAGGCTTGAATAGAGACTGGGAGTGGATGGGTCATTACACAAAGTAAAACTATTTCCCCATGTTTATTTCCCCACACACACACACACACACTGTTCCTCAGACGTTCCTGTTAACTGCTGGAAATGGCCCACCTTGATTATCACTAGAAAAGGTTTCCCCCGCTCCCTCCCTCCGCTCTCCTGCTGGTAATAGCTCATCTTAAGTGATCACTCTCCTTTCAGTGTGTATGTAACACCCATTTTTTCATGGTCTGTGTGTATATAAATCTCCTCACTGTATTTTCCACTGAATGCATCTGATGAAGTGAGCTGTAGCTCACGAAAGCTTATGCTCAAATAAATTGGTTAGTCTCTAAGGTGTCACAAGTCCTCCTGTTCTCATTGCATTACTGTGACCCGTTAGAGAGAAGTGATTTGAAGGAGAGAAAAAGTAGCGCACACAGAGCACTTGGTGACTTCATTGCCGTGGGTGCTAAGACTTAAAACAGGGTTTTTAAGCTTCAGTTCCATCTTGATATTTACCAGGCTACCGCACTCTTGGAAAATGGACAGACTTGTAATTCCTTTGGAGAAGTATTATCCTCAGGTATAAAGAAGCCGCAGTTACAGTGGATCACTGCATGAGCCAGTTTTTCATTGTTGACGTTTAGATCAAAGGATGGAAACATTTTGTAACCAGACATGTCACTAACCTTGTCTTGTGACAAAGGAACAGCTTCCAGCTCCACCTGTTGTAGGAGGAGTCAGATGTCTTGGGTTGTCTTTCTGTTTCTATTGTTGTTGGGGTTTGATGCCTCTGCACTGAGTCACACAGTCACTTTAAACAAAATAGAGGCCAAGGTCTCTCGTGTCATTCCCTTAATCAGGCCATGATTTAAGGCCACCCAATTTGGGGCTATTTCATTTTCATTCAAATGTAGTTTTGAATTTGGGATTTCTTAAAAACTGTGTGAGGTAGAGCGGCCCAGTCCAGTGGACCTTGAAATCAAAACAAGACACTTCTGCTCTCTTCCCTGGATATGGAACCCACCCTTCGGGATATCATTTACACTTTGAACAACATTCTGGATCGGGTAGGAATGTTTTCTGCAACATGCCCCATGGCTGATCAGACTTTATGTCAAATCTCATCCCACAGCCATCTCCTCCTTCACCAAGAATGTGTCATTTTCCTCTCTCCTGGGTTTCCTGCTGGGCTGCTGGGCTCACTCACTTTCCTGCTGGGCTCACTCAGCTGCATTGTCTGAAGTCAAGACTGAACTCAAAACCTTTCTGTAAAAGAGCACTGCTTCCTTTCACTCTGAGCCATCCGTCCCCTTGGCCCATGAGAAAATCTACTCTAGGCAGCCCTTTGAGACAGCATTGGTGACCCAAGTGGAGGTCCAATCTTTTACTCACCATAGAGTAAGATTCACCCTGGGCAGAGGACCATCACAAAGGCCCATGCGCCACTGACGTCCCTGCTAAGACCGAGTTTGAAAGTTTAAAATGGGACTAACATTGTTCATAGGCTTCGTACTATCCCCCTGCCAAAGAGTGAAGTTCAGACTTCAAGTCCTGACAGGAAACATATTGGAGGCAATGGAATGATTCAAAGGGGATTGGCTCTGACCTGCTGGGAATGGAGGTGGTCAGAATGGAGAAAAATGGATCCCTGCTTCCTAGCATGTTTAGAATGAACTGCCCCATGCCCCCAATCACGACCAGCATGAATTGAAAGGACCAAACTGGATTTCTTCTTGACACCCACTTGTGCTACTGATCTGCTCAGAATCACCTTGACATTCATTCTCATTGCAGCACCAATAAAGTCATTGGAATTACACAAGAAATGTAGTTGGCCGAAACAATTTTAAGATGAAAGACAACTGAAGAGTGCAATGTGCATGTCACGCCCTCTGAGGCTGAGATTAGTCCACTAATCACCAACGCTGAGGAAAACAGTTGCATCCAAAGAAGGACTTACGAAGGCAATCAAGTTTGTTTAGTAACTAATTAGGACCTCCTCACAAACAACATCGCAGATCCTCCAGGCAGTCCTCGGAACTGTATAAAAGTGTTCACAACTCAGACCTCTTCTAAACACTTCTTTGGATTTCATCTCCTTGGTGAACTGGGTAAGTCCAATTCAACTCAATCTCTTTCTAACCCTGGAGATATCAGTCTAGAGCCTCCTTTTATTTTAGGTCGAATCTTGCATGTAGTCACTGTGATTTTTGTCAGGGATCAGGGTGTTCTTCCCTCTTGTGCAATTATTTAGTTGCAAGTCCTGGTGGATTCAGGTTAAATCCTCAAACGAAAAGAAGTGATTACTATGATCCCAGCCATGTTATCTTTGATAAATGTCTAAAATGGACCCAAAATCCCAGGTGTCCAGTATAGAAATAGTTGCATTTATTCTAGCCAGTGTTTTACAGAGAAAATCACTGAGAGGGTCTCAAAGGAGCCAGTTGGGAGGGAAGTTTAGTGCCAGTGGACAAGAGGCGTAGAAAGAGAAAATAGGAACAAATACATGACCACACACAAAGAGATTAAATCCACTTCTCCTCTCTCTCTCAGGACCCATGCTGACCTCACGACAATTCTAACTGAGCTTTTAAGTCTTTCTTCCACCGGCACTTGTACCTTCTCTTTACTCTAACCCCGGTTGTGTGTTTCAGGTTTACCTCCATCCCAGAAAGATGACTTTCTCCAGCCTGTGCTATCCAGAATGCGGGGTGGCCCGACCCAGTCCAGTCACTGGCAGCTGCAACGAGCCCTGCGTTAGGCAGTGTCCTGACTCCGAAGTGGTGATCAGACCCTCCCCAGTTGTCGTGACCCTCCCAGGACCAATTCTGAGCAATTTCCCTCAGCAGAGCGAAGTGGCAGCCGTAGGCGCACCTCTGGTTGGAGCTGGTTTGGGAGGCTCATTCGGTTTGGGGGGATTGTATGGCTACGGAGGCCGTTATGGAGGGTTGTATGGTTTAGGGAGATATGGTGCTTACGGGGGCCTTTACGGTTACGGGGGATTATTGGGCCATGGGGGATACTGCGGTTACCCGGGCCTTTACGGTTACGGGGGATTATTGGGCCATGGGGGATACTGCGGTTACCCGGGCCTTTACGGTTACGGGGGATTATTGGGCCATGGGGGATACTGCGGTTACCCGGGCCTTTACGGTTACGGGGGATTATTGGGCCATGGGGGATACTGCGGTTACCCGGGCCTTTATGGTTATGGGGGATTAAGGGGATACGGGGGATATGGCCGTAGGTATCTTGGTGGATATTGTGGGCCATGTTAAACCCAGCAGGAACCTCCACAGAAGAAGGAAGAACCAGGAAATGAACAGCAAGATACAGATTCACCCCTGATCTTTTGGGCATGGCCTTCCAAAGTACTGAGCAAACATGGCTCCATTTGAAGTCAGTGGGAGCTGTGTGTGCTCAGCACCTTGGTCTGATAGCCATGCTGCATTTCTAATGTTATGCTTTAGGACTCTTTCTGCCATGCTTTCCCGGCCATGTGCTGATTCTCTTATTCACATGAGGACTCATTCTGAATTACACGCAGGCTGTTTACACTGACCCTGCAGTGTGAAGGAAATAGGGGCCTGAAGATAGGCATCATTTATGGTTATTATCACTTTAAGTCCACATGTACTATCCTTCTTATCCATATGTACCTTTAATGCCTCACTTTGACCTTTGCTACGGCCCATGTATAATGGAGAAGCTGAGTAGTCCTCTGCTTCTGTTTTGCTTTGGCTCATTTTTCACCCAATAGCGTAAAACAAGGCACTTAAAATTGTTACAGTGGGGACTTGTTTGTCAACCTCTGCAGCTGAAAGAAAGCAAACACAACATCTTGTCTGAAATACATCCCACTGAGGCAGGTGATCGGACGCAGCCCTTCTTGAAATACTGGAGATACATTCTTTCTGCTCTGTAGTATTTCTCCCTGTAACTGTACTGCCAATTTCTTTTGCATTAAAATCTCTGCTGCATCATAATATCAGTCTTCTGGTTCTCCTTGTTTCTCCCTCCTTCCTAAAAAATCATGTTGGATGAAATTCCTCCCTTTGGGAGAGACGGCAGCACTGGGCACTTCTCCAGTTGCAATTTTCAAAGTCCTGAGGTGACAGGAGAATCCAGCCCTGGGAGTGCTTGATAGCATTCTGCAGGCCCTGAGTACCAGGGTGGAGTTCCTCCTTGCATTACCTGTTTTAGCAAAGCGTCTTTTCCGGCAAAGACTTAGACAGATTTTCACTTGAAGAATGTAAGTTTTTCCTTTGATTTCAAGAAGACCAATCACATGGTTCGTGGTAAGAGTCTGTGTGAGTCTTTGCAGACAGTGACCCAGGTTTTCGTAAGGAAAGGAAAGTGGGCACCAGATCAGTTAGTTAACGCAATGTTAACGGTAGACCAGGGGCGACGGATTCTTCCTAAGAGTGTGGGTGTGGCACGAGGCCCTGCTCCTTCCGGGGGCCCATTCCAATCCCTCTTCTGTCCCCGAGGTACTGTCTCCCTGGCCAAAGCGAAGCTGGATCCAGGCTGGGGAGCCTGGGTTCTTCTGTCTGCCAGGGCTGAGGGGCCTCAGAGCAGCCCCCGGTCCGTGTCCACAGCTTCTGGGTCCCACACACCTGGCAGCTGGAGGGTCCGCGCATAGACACATATTCAATAATTAGAATATGAAAGAAGTGAATAAATATGCTGAATTCTTCTGGGAATGACTTTTTTGTGTGTGGGTACGTCTGTCCCGGGGTCTGTCAGCAGTGAGGAGGAATCTTGTGCTGAAGCCCAAGTGGGAAGGACCAAAGCTACAGAAACTGCTGAGGAAATGGGAGAGTGTCTCTTTAATTCCTCTCCAGCCGTGCAGGGCAGTTTGCTATCAGGGGTGGGGAGGGTAGAACCAGCTCCTGTCCCATGGCTGTGCCCTCAGGGGATGGGAATGTTTTGCCAGACAGAAGGAAGTTTGTCCAGGTTGCTGGCTGCCAGGATGTTGCAGTTAAGCAAGGAGCAGAACTCACTCTAAAATGCACAGAAAAAGGTGTCCTAGAGCAGGGGTTCTCAAACTGGGGGTCCAGACCCCTCAGGGAGTCGCTAGGTTATTACATGGTGGGGTCACGAGCTGCCAGCCTCCACCCCAAACCCCACTTTGCTTCCAGCATTTATAATAGTGTTAATATATAAAAAGTGTTTTTAATTTATAAGGGGGTGGGGGTCGCACTCAGAGGCTTGCTATTTGAAAGGGGTCACCAGTAAAAAAGTTTGAGAGCCCCTGTCCTACAGGGAAGCCCAGAGAAAAGTGGTGAGTCTCGGGGACCGCTGCGGTGGGTGTGGATTGCATGGGCTCTGTAAACTGGAGGCAAACCCAGTTCAGAGAGGGAGCAGGGTGCAATGCTTCCCAGTAAAGGGTCTGTTCTGGCTGTTAGCTGTGAGCCCAGAGCTGAACAGGGGGCAGATTCCTCTCGAGAGAGCACAGGGGTGTGTGCCCCCGAAGGTGGCGGGGGGGCAGAGGAAGAAGTAAAGATGGGATATGTGTGGGGCGGGTGTCTACAGGAATGTCTCCTCACTAATTACAGAGGAAGGCTTGCCCAGGAGAAATTTGCTGGATCTCCATCTGTAATCCCAGGGACCCCACCTGTGGCTCAGGTTTTTAGGGGGAACTGTGTAATTGACCTCCCTGTGGGAGCAGCCTCTGGGGAATGGAGAGAGGTGACCGAGGGTCCCCCAAGCCAGGTCCCATTATTGCAAAATGTTTTTCCTGTTGTACTTGTGAAAACTAACTCTGTACCTTTAAGGTAGGGGTTAGGGGTTCTTCCAAGCCTTCCCCTGTCAGTGAATATGCTAATGAACCCTCTGACGAAGGGGAGGAGACAGCCATTTCCTGGGCAGGTAAACCCCTCCCCACAGCTAAGCATCAAACACTGAGTGTTGGGGGCGGGCAACTCAAAGGAATCCCAGGACGGCAGTACTGGGCACGTCTCCAGTTGCAATTTTCAAAGTCCTGGAGTGACAGAAGAATCCAGCCCTGGGAGTGGTTGATAGCGTTCTGCAGGCCCTGGGGGTGGATTCGAGGAAATGCAACACCCCAGGAGGTGGACCAGTGACATTCAAGGTCCCCATATGCCCTTTCCTTGCCAAACCCCCAATGACGTACCTTTACTGAGGGGATGAGGAATACAATAAATGCTGAACAAACGGATCTGTTTCAACAGAAGGCATGGTATGATAATCATACTTGGAAGCGCCTCCATGTTACGAATTTGCTGGTAATGTTATGTCTCTTACTACACACACTGTGGGTTAAGATAAGGAATTTGATCCTGGTGGTAAATACTTTAAAAATATGTGACATGCATGATTTTTGGAAGACTCTTTGGTACAGATTAGGAGAGGTAACAAGGAAGTCCTATAAGAACACTGCTTCTCAGCTAGTACCTGTAAACAGGCTTAGAGCTTGGCATAGCAGAGAAAGCATAAACAATCTAGACTGGTGTGCGGAAGGGGAAACTGAGGCACATCACCTCATGGCATTGGTGGCTAAATACCTACACTTTAAAGGATATTGATATCTGCATGATGTTAACAATGTTTTAACAGGATGTTTTCAATGGCGAAAATACACCAAAATCTTTTCAGACATCCTGGGAACAGAAACCCAGAACTCTGCAAAAGCACCTATGGACAACACTGGAGGTAGTATAAGCAAAGCCAAAAATGGATTTTAGGCACACCGCCTAAAGGCGTGTGTATGAGAGTGCTGGGTGAGTCCTCTCACACAGAGCTGACTTCGGTCTGTGTCCGCAGCTGGGTGTGGCCCTCCTTGTGTGTGTGCTGCAAGAGGCCGCAGAGCCTAGTCAACAAAACAGGGCAAGGGACCCCAGGCTGGCGGAGCAGGAGAGACTCAGTGAAACCCCAGTACATGGGGTGGCGTCCTGGACAAGGGGCGGGAGCGGCGCGGTCCAGTCGGTCACAGAATGGAAGAGCAATTAAGCCAGAAGACCAACAGTATGTGGTAGTAGATATTTGAATTTGAAGTAAAGTGGAGTCAAAAATTGTCAAAAAAAAAAGAAAAGAAAAAAAAAGAAAAGAAAAGAAAAAGAAAAAGGGATAGAAAACAGAGTAGCAAGACTACATTTCCATGGTTTCATGAAGGGCTGTATCCTCTCCCCAGCGCCAAAGTGGTGTATTTCTCACACAGTTCTCTTACTTTTTTAGTGCAGTTGTAGAGTCTGACAACCAAGTCTGTCTGCCCCCATTTTTAATTACTTGTTCCACCCTGGCTCTGGCTGCTGCTCTCTCCTTAGCTTGGCCTCCCGCTCAGGGAGCTCCAGCTCACACAGAGGACGGGACCCCGGGCTTCTGACTCCTTCATTGGCCTGCCCCACCCTGTCAATCAGGCTGACCTGCAGCATTGGGATCTCCCCAGTGCAGTTTGGGACAAGTTAAAATGGAGTTTGAGTTACAATATGGACAAGTATAATGAATGCCAAACAGTGAGCAGAAGTTACAATCATAGAATCATGTTAGTCCCATTTTAAACTTTCAAACTCAGTCTTAGCAGGGACGTAAGTGGAGCATGGGCCTTTGTGATGGTCCTCTGCCCAGGGTGAATCTTACTCTATGGTGAGTAAAAGATTGGACCTCCACTTGGGTCACCAATACTGTCTCAAAGGGCTGCCTAGAGCAGATTTGCTCATGGGCCAAGAGGAGGGATGGCTCAGAGTGGAAGGAAGCAGTGCTCTTTTACGGAAAGGTTTTGAGTTCAGTCTTGACTTCAGACAATGCAGCTGAGTGAGCCCAGCAGGAAAGTGAGTGAGCCCAGCAGCCCAGCAGGGAACCCAGGAGAGAGGAAAATGGTGAAGGAGGAGATGGCTGTGGGATGAGATTTGACATAAAGTCTGATCAGCCATAGGGCATGTTGCAGAAAACATTCCTACCCGATCCAGAATGTTGTTCAAAGTGTAAATGATATCCCGAAGGGTGGGTTCCATATCCAGGGAAGAGGGCAGAAGTGTCTGGCTTTGATTTCAAGGTCCTCAACCTCTTTGAAGGTGATGCAACCGAGCTGATTTACCCCAAGAGAGCACCTTCATTTTCCAATAACAAAATCCCTCCAAAAGCAAATGAGCCCCCAAAATTGGTTCTGACCACAGGGGCTCCTATGGTCCCACTTGGCTCTGCTGAGAGAAATTGCAGAGAATTGGTCCTGGGAGGGTCACAAGAACCGGTGAGGGTCTGATCACCACTTAGGAGTCAGGGCACTGCCTAACACACAGCTCGTTGCAGCTGATAGCCACTGGACTAGGCCGCTATCAGAAAATCTTTTGTAGTGATAATCAAGGTGGGCCATTTCCAGCAGTTGACAAGAACGTCTGAGGAACGGTGGGGGTGGGGGTGGGGGAAATAGTTTTACTTTGTGTAATGACCCATCCACTTCCAGTCTCTATTCAAGCCAATTAATTGTATCCAGTTTGCAAATGAATTCCAATTCAGCAGTCTCTCGTTGGAGTCTGTTTTTGAAGGTTTTTTTGGTGAAAAATTGTCAGTTTTAGGTCTCTAATTCAGTGACCAGAGAGATTGAAGTGTTCTCCGACTGGTTTTTGAATGTTATAATTCTTGATGTCTGATTTGTGTCCATTTATTCTTTTACGGAGAGACTGTCCAGTTTGACCAATGTACATGGCAGAGGGGCATTGCTGGCACATGATGGCATATATCACATTGGTGGATGTGCAGGTGAACGAGCCTCTGATAGTGTGGCTGATGTGATTAGGTCCTATGATGGCGTCCCCTGAATAGATATGTGGACACAGTTGGCAACGGACTTTGTTGTAAGGATAGGTTCCTGGGTTAGTGGTTCTGTTGTCTGGTGTGTGGTTGCTGGTGAGTATTTCCTTCAGGTTGGGGGGCTGTCTGTAAGCAAGGACTGGCCTGTCTCCCAAGATCTGTGAGAGTGATGAGTCATCCTTCAGGATAGGTTGTAGAGCCTTGATGATGCATTGGAGAGGTTTTAGTCGGGGGCTGAAGGTGATGGCTAGTGGCATTCTGTTATTTTCTTTGTTGGGCCTGTCCTGTAGTAGGTGACTTCTGGGTACTCTTCTGGCTCTGTCAATCTGTTTCTTCACTTCAGCAGGTGGGTAATGTAGTTGTAAGAATGCCTGATAGAGATCTTCTAGGTATTTGTCTCTGTCTGAGGGGTTGGAGCAAGTGCGGTTGTATCGTAGAGCTTGGCTGTAGACAATGGATCATGTGGTGTGGTCCAGGTGAAAGCTAGAGGCATGTAGATAGGAATAGTGGTCAGTAGGTTTCCGGTATAGAGTGGTGTTTATGTGACCATAGCTTATTAGCACCATAGTGTCCAGGAAGTGGATCTCTTGTGTGGTCCAGGCTGAGGTTGATAGTGGGACGGAAATTGTTGAAATCCTGGTGGAATTCCTCAAGGGCTTCTTTTCCATGGGTCCAGATGATGAAGATGTCATCAATGTAGCGCAAGTAGAGTAGGGGCGTTAGGGGACGAGAGCTGAGGAAACGTTGTTCTAAGTCAGCCATAAAAATGTTGGCATACTGTGGGACCATGCGGGTACCCATGGCAGTGCCGCTGATTTGAAGGTATACATTGTCCCCAAATGTAAAATAGTTATGGGTGAGGACAAAGCCACAAAGTTTAGCCACCAGGTTTGCCGTGACACTATCGGGGATATTGTTCCTGACGGCTCGTAGTCCATCTTTGTGTGGAATGTTGGTGTCGAGGGCTTCTACATCCATAGTGGCCAGGATGGTGTTTTCAGGCAGATCACCGATGGATAAAAAACTGGCTCATGCTGTGATTCACTGTAACTGCGGCTTCTTTATACCTGAGGATAATACTTCTCCACAGGAATTACAAGTCTGTCCATGTTCCAAGAGTGCGGAATTGAAGCTTAAAAACCTTGTTTTAAGTCATAGCAACCAGGGCAATGAAGTCACCAAGTGCACTGTGTGCGCTACTTTTTCTCTCCTTCAAATCACATCTCTCTAACGGGTCACAGTAATGCAATGGTAATTAATTCTTCCAGGTTTGTGAAAAGAGGTACAGAGTAGTGTATCTCTTCAACATTGCCGTGTTTATACATGAAGATAATAAAGGTCCAAAGGAATTACAAGTGTGTCCATTTCAAGCTTGTTCATGTGCAGTGTAGGAATAAAAATCTCAATATACAATTAAGCTGGCACAAATTTTGATACAAAAGAATTTAATTCTGCTCCAGAGTTAATACCCACCACTGAGACAACAACTACAAATAAAGGGAGTTAAGGTGCATTGCAAAATTCTCAGTGGTTGATCATAGTTCACACTTAGCCCTGGTATTCACTCAGAGTTGAGGTCAAATTTAGCAGCGTTAAATCGATTTAACCCTGCACCCATCCACACGACGAAGCCCTTTTTTTTTCACTTAAAGGGCTCTTAAAATAGATTTCCTTACTCCACCCCCGACAAGGGGATTAGTGCTGAAATCGGCCTTGCCGGGTCGAATTTGGGGTACTGTGGACGCAATTAGATGGTATTGGCCTCCGGGAGCTATACCAGAGTGCTCCATTGTGACCGCTCTGGACAGCACTCTCAACTCAGATGCACTGGACAGGTAGACAGGAAAAGGCCCACGAACTTTTGAATTTCAATTTCCTGTTTGGCCAGCATGGCAAGTTGCAGGTGAGTGCAGAGCTCATCAGCAGAGGTGACCATGATGGAGTCCGAGAATTGCAAAAGAGCTCCAGCATGGACTGAATGGGAGGTACGGGATCTGATCGCTGTATAGGGAGAGGAATCCGTGCTATCACAACTCCGTTCCAGTTTTTGAAATGCCAAAACATTTATCAAAATCTCCCAGGGCATGAAGGACAGAAGCCGTAACAGGGACCCAAAGCAGTGCCGCGTGAAACTTAAGGAGCTGAGGCAAGCCTACCAGAAAACCAGAGAGGAAAACGGCCGCTCCGGGTCAGAGGCCCAAACATGCCGCTTCTATAATGAGTGGCATGCCATTTTAGGGGGTTCAGCCGTGTTGTTTGACTCCTTCAATGGAGATGGAGGCAACACGGAAGCAGGTTTTGGGGACGAGGAAGATGATGAATTTGTAGATAGCTCACAGCAAGCAAGCGGAGAAACCAGTGTTCCTGACAGCCAGAAACTGTTTCTCACCCTGGACCTGGAGCCAGTACCCCTGAACCCACCCAAGACTGCCTCCCGGACCCGCCAGGTGGAGAAGGAACCTCTGGTACGTGTGCCTTTTAAAATAGTATACATGGTTTAAAAGCAAGCATGTTTAATGATTAATTTGCCCTGGCATTCGCGGCTCTCCTGAATGTACTCCCAAAGCCTTTGCAAAAGGTTTCTGGGGAGGGCAGCCTTATTCCGTCCACCATGGTAGGACACTTTACCACTCCAGGCCAGTAGCATGTACTCGGGAATCATTGTAGAAGAAAGCATTGCAGTGTATGTTTGCTGGCGTTCAAACAACATCCGTTCTTTATCTCTCTGTGTTATCCTCAGGAGAGTGATATCATTGGTGGTCACCTGGTGGAAATAGGGTGCTTTTCTTAAGGGGACATTCAGAGGTGCCCATTCCTGCTGGGCTGTTTGCCTGTGGCTGAACAGAAATGTTCCCCGCTGTTAGCCACGGGGAGGGAGGAGACAAAATGCGACCTTGGAATGAAAGCACATGTCCTATGTATGTAATGCTTACAGCAAGGTTTACCGTGAAAGAGTGTACCCATTGTTCTATAAAATGTGTCTTTTTAAATACCATTGTCCCTTTTTTTTTCTCCACCAGCTGCATGTGTTTCAAGGATCACGGGATCTTCTCCTTCCCAGAGACTAGTGAAGATCAGAATGTGAAAAAAATGCACTCACGATGAAATGTTCTCTGAGCTCATGCTGTCCTCCCACACTGACAGAGCACAGATGAATGCGTGGAGGCAGACAATGTCAGAATGCAGGAAAGCACAAAATGACCAAGAGGAGAGGTGGCGGGCTGAAGAGAGTAAGTGGCGGGCTGAAGAGAGGGCTGAAGCTGAAAGGCGGTAGCAGCATGATGAGAGGAGGCAGGATTCAATGCTGAGGCTGCTGGAGGATCAAACTAATATGCTCCAGCGTACGGTTGAGCTGCAGGAAAGGCAGCTGGAGCACAGACCGCCGCTACAGCCCTGTGTAACCAACTGCCCTCCTCCCCAAGTTCCAGAGCCTCCTCACCCAGACGCCCAAGAACACGGTGGGGGGACTCCGGCCACCCAGCCACTCCATCCCAGAGAATTGCCCAAGCAACAGAAGGCTGGCATTCAATAAGTTTTAAAGTTTTAAACTTTTAAAGTGCTGTGTGGCCTTGTCCTTTCCTCCTCCACAACCTCTCCCGGGGCTTCTCTCCTCCACCACCCCTCCCGGGCTACCTTGGCAGTTATCCCCCTATTCATCTGATGAATTAATAAAGAATGCATGAATGTGAAACAACAATGACTTTATTGCCTCTGCAAGCGGTGATCAAACAGAGGAGGGGAGGGTGGTAGGGTTGTTAGCTTACAGGGAAGTAGAGTGAACCAAGGGGTGGCGAGTTTCATCGAGGAGAAACAAACAGAACTTTCGCACCGTAGCCTGGCCAGTCATGAAACTGGTTTTCAAAGCTTCTCTGATGCACACTGCTCCCTCCTCTGCTCTTCTAACCGCCCTGGTGTGTGGTTGCGCATTGCCTCAACCTCCCACCCCACCATAAATGTCTCCCCCTTACTCTCACAGATATTGTGGAGCACACAGCAAGCAGTAATAACAGTGGGAATATTGGTTTCACTGAGCTCTAACCGAGTCAGTAAACTGCACCAGCGCGCTTTTAAATATCCCAATGCACATTCTAGCACTATTCTGCACTTGCTCGGCCTGTAGCTGAACAGCTCCCGAGTACTGTCCAGGCTGCCTGTGTATGGCTTCATGAGCCATGGCATTAAGGGGTAAGCTGGGTCTCCAAGGATAACTATAGGCATTTCAACATCTCAAACGGTTATTTTCTGGTCTGGGAATAAAGTCTCTTCCGGAAGCTTTTGAAACAGACCAGAGTTCCTGAAGATGCGAGCATCATGTACCTTTCCCAGCCATCCCACGTTGATGTTGGTGAAATGTCCCCTGTGATCCACCAGTGCTTGCAGCACCATTGAAAAGTACCCCTTGTGGTTTATGTACTCGCCAGCTTGGTGCTCCGGTGCCAAGATAGGGATATGGGTTCCGTCTATGGGAATCCCATTGCAGCAAAGCCATCCACTATGACCTGCACATTTCCCAGGGTCACTACCCTTCATATCAGCAGATCTTTGATTGTGTTGGCTACTTGTATCACAGCCGCCCCCACAGTAGATTTGCCCACTCCAAATTGATTTCTGACTGACCGGTAGCTGTCTGGTGTTGCAAGCTTCCACAGGGCTATTGCCACTCACTTCTCAACTGTGAGGGCTGCTCTCATCTTGGTATTCATGCGCTTCAGGGCAGGGGAAAGCAAGTCACAAAGTTCCATGAAAGTGCCCTTACGCATGTGAAAGTTTTGCAGCCACTGGGAATCGTCCCAGACCTGCAACATCCTCCCCGTGGAAGGAAAAGGCCTGGGTAGAGACCGTCGAATCGTGGAAGTCAACGAATGGCTACACAGGTGGTGTTGGAGAGAAGGCTTTGGATTCTTTGACCATGGGATGCTGTTCCAAGAAGGAGTGCTAGGCAGAGACAGGCTCCACCTAACGAAGAGAGGGAAGAGCATCTTCGCAAGCAGGCTGGCTAACCTAGTGAGGAGGGCTTTAAACTAGGTTCACCGGGGGAAGGAGACCAAAGCCCTGAGGTAAGTGGGGAAGTGGGATACCGGGACGAGGCACGAGAAGAAGCACGTGAGAGGGGAGGGCTCCTGCCTCATACTGAGAAAGAGGGGCGATCAGCAGGTTACTTCAAGTGCCTATATACAAATGCACAAAGCCTGGGAAACAAGCAGGGAGAACTGGAAGTCCTGGCACAGTCAAGGAATTATGATGTGATTGGAATAACAGAGGCTTGGTGGGATAACTCACATGACTGGAGTACTGTCATGGATGGATATAAACTGTTCAGGAAGGACAGGAAGGGCAGAAAAGGTGGGGGAGTTGCACTGTATGTAAGGGAGCAGTATGACTGCTCAGAGCTCAAGTATGAAACTGCAGAAAAACCTGAGAGTCTCTGGATTAAGTTTAGAAGTATGAGCAACAAGGATGATGTCATGGTGGGAGTCTGCTATAGACCACCAGACCAGGGGGATGAGGTGGATGAGGCTTTCTTCCGGCAACTCGCAGAGCTTACTAGATCGCAGGCGCTGGTTCTCATGGGAGACTTCAATCACCCTGATATCTGCTGGGAGAGCGATACAGCGGTGCACAGGCAATCCAGGAAGTTTTTGGAAAATGTAGGGGACAATTTCTTGGTGCAAGTGCTGGAGGAACCAACTAGGGGCAGAGCTCTTCTTGACCTGCTGCTCACAAACCGGGAAGAATTAGTAGGGGAAGCAAAAGTGGATGGGAACCTGGGAGGCAGTGACCATGAAATGGTCGAGTTCAGGATCCTAACACAAGGAAGAAAGGAGAGCAGCAGAATACAGACCCTGGACTTCAGAAAAGCAGACCTTGTCTCCCTCAGGGAACTGATGGGCAAGATCCCCTGGGAGAATAACATGAGGGGGAAAGGAGTCCAGGAGAGCTGGCTGTATTTTCAAGAATCCTTATTGAGATTACAGGAACAAACCATCACGATGTGTAGAAAGAATAGTAAATATGGCAGGCGACCAGCTTGGCTTAACAGTGAAATCCTTGCTGCTCTTAAATACAAAAAAGAAGCTTACAAGAAGTGGAAGATTGGACAAATGACCAGGGAGGAGTATAAAAACATTGCTCGGACTTGCAGGAGTGAAATCAGGAAGGCCAAATCACACCTGGAGTTGCAGCTAGCAAGAGATGTTAAGAGTAACAAGAAGGGTTTCTTCAAGTATGTTAACAACAACAAGAAAGTCAAGGAAAGTGTGGGCCCCTTACTGAATGAGGGAGGCAACCTCGTGACAGAGGATGTGGAGAAAGCTAATGTACTCAATGCTTTTTTTGCCTCTGTCTTCACGAACAAGGTCAGCTCCCAGACTACTGCACTGGGCAGCATAGCATGGGGAGGAGGTGACCAGCCCTTTGTGGAGAAAGAAGTGGTTCAGGACTATTTAGAAAAGCTGGATGAGCACAAGTCCATGGGGCCGGATGCGATGCATCCAAGAGTGCTAAAGGAATTGGCGGATGTGATTGCAGAGCCATTGGCCATTATCTTTCAAAACTCATGGGGATCGGGGGAGGTCCCAGATGACTGGAAAAAGGTTAATGTAGTGCCCATCTTTAAAAAAGGGAAGAAGGAGGATCCTGGGAACTACAGGCCAGTCAGCCTCACCTCAGTCCCTGGAAAAATTATGGAGCAGGTCCTCAAGGAATCAATTCTGAAGCACTTAGAGGAGAGGAAAGTGATCAGGAACAGTCAGCATGGATTCACCAAGGGCAAGTCATGCCTGACTAATCTAATTGCCTTCTATGACGAGATAACTGGCTCTGTGGATGAAGGGAAAGCAGTGGATGTATTGTTCCTTGACTTTAGCAAAGCTTTTGACACGGTCTCCCACAGTATTCTTGCTAGCAAGTTAAAGAAGTATGGGCTGGATGAATGGACTATAAGGTGGATAGAAAGCTGGCTAGATTGTCGGGCTCAACGGGTAGTGATCAATGGAACCAGGTCTAGTTGGCAGCCAGTATCAAGTGGAGTGCCCCAGGGGTCGGTCCTGGGCCCGGTTTTGTTCAATATCTTCATAAATGATCTGGAGGATGGTGTGGATTGCACCCTCAGCAAGTTTGCAGATGACATTAAACTGGGAGGAGTGGTAGATACGCTGGAGGGTAGGGATAGGATACAGAGGGACCTAGTCAAATTGGAGGATTGGGCCAAAAGAAATCTGATGAGGTTGAACAAGGACAAGTGCAGAGTCCTGCACTTAGGACGGAAGAATCCAATGCACCGCTACAGACTAGGGACCAAATGGCTCGGCAGCAGTTCTACAGAAAAGGACCTAGGGGTTACAGTGGACGAGAAGCTGGATATGAGTCAATAGTGTGCCCTTGTTGCCAAGAAGGCCAATGGCATTTTGGGATGTATAAGTAAGGGTATTGCCAGCAGATCGAGGGACGTGATCGTTCCCCTCTATTCGACATTGGTGAGGCCTCATCTGGAGTTCTGTGTCCAGTTTTGGGCCCCACACTACAAGAAGGATGTGGAAAAATTGGAAAGAGTCCAGCGGAGGGCAACAAAAATGATTAGGGGACTGGAACACATGACTTATGAGGAGAGGCTGAGGGAACTGGGGATGTTCAGAAGAGAAGAATGAGGAGGGATTTGATAGCTGCTTTCAACTACCTGAAAGGGGGTTCCAAAGAGGATGGCTCTAGACTATTCTCTGTGATAGCAGATGACAGAACAAGGACTAATGGTCTCAAGTTGCAGTGGGGGAGGTTTCGGTTGGATATTAGGAAAAACCTTTTCCCTAGGAGGGTGGTGAAACACAGGAATGTGTTACCTAGGGAGGTGGTGGAATCTCCTTCCCTAGAAGTTTTTAAGGTCAGGCTTGACAAAGCCCTGGCTGGGATGATTTAGTCAGGGATCGGTCCTGCTTTCAGCAGGGATGACCTCCTGAGGTCCCTTCCAACCCTGATATTCTATGATTCTATGAACACTATGCAGTCCCACCAGTCTGTGCTTGTTTCCTGGGCCCAGAATCAGCATTCCACCTCTTCAACCTGCCCCATTAGCACTATGATGCCCGTATTGCCAGGGCCCGTGCTTTGAGAGAAGTCTGTGTCCATGTCCTCATCACTCTCGTCACCACGCTGATGTCGCCTACTCGTCCGGTTTCGCTTTCCCAGGTTCTGGTGCTCCATACACTGCTGGAAAATGTGCGTGGTGTTTAATGTGCTCCTAATTGCCAAAGTGATCTGAGAGGGCTCCATGCTTGCTGTGGTATGGTGTCTGCACACAAAAAAGGCGCGGAATGATTGTTTGCCTTTGCTCTGATGGAGGGAGGGGCGACTGATGACATGGCTTACAGGGGTTGCTTAACAGGGAATTGAAATCAACAAAAGGGGTGGCTTTACATTAAGGAAAAACAAAAACAACTGTCACACAGAATGGCCCCCTCAAGGATTTAACTCAAACCCCTGGGTTAAGCAGGCCAATGCTCAACCCACTAACCTATCCCTCCCTCTGGTATTTCAGGCAGGACTGAATCTCCATTAAAGATTTCAAGGTGCCCCTGACAGACCTCACCAAAATGATTCTCGGGGGTGATTTCACGGAGGGAGGGAGGGAGGGGGGAGCAAATGAATACAAAACAAATCATAGAATCATAGAATATCAGGGTTGGAAGGGACCTCAGGAGGTCATCTAGTCCAACCCCCTGCTCAAAGCAGGATCAATCCCCAATTAAATCATCCCAGCCAGGGCTTTGTCAAGCCTGACCTTAAAAAATTCTAAGGACGGAGATTCTACCACCTCCTTAGGAAATGTATTCTAGTGTTTCACCACCCTCCGAGTGAAAAAGGTTTTCCTAATATCCAACCGAAACCTCCCCCACTGCAACTTGAGACCATTACTCCTTGTCCTGTCCTCTTCTACCACTGAGAATAGTCTAGAACCATCCTCTCTGGAACCACCTCTCAGGTACTTGAAAGCAGCTATCAAATCCCCCCTCATTCTTCTCTTCTGCAGACTAAACAATCCCACTTCCCTCAGCCTCTCCTCATAAGTCATGTGTTCCAGAACCCTAATCATTTTTGTTGCCCTTCGCTGGACTCTTTCCAATTTATCCACATCCTTCTTGTAGTGTGGGACCCAAAACTGGACACAGAACTCCAGATGAGGCCTCACCAATGTCGAATAGAGGGGAACGATCACGTCCCTTCATCTGCTCGCTATGCCCCTACTTATACATCCCAAAATGCCATTGGCCTTCTTGGCAACAAGGGCACACTGCTGACTCATATCCAGCTTCTCGTCCACTGTCACCCCTAGCTCCTTTTCTGCAGAACTGCTGGCTAGCCATTCGGTCCCTAGTCTGTAGCTGTGCATTGGGTTCTTCCGTCCTAAGTGCAGGACCCTGCACTTATCCTTATTGAACCTCATCAGATTTCTTTTGGCCCAATCCTCCAATTTGACTAGGTCCCTCTGTATCCTATCCCTGCCCTCCAGCGTATCAACCACTCCTCCCAGTTTAGTATCATCCGCAAATTTGCTGAGAGTGCAATCCACACTATCCTCCAGATCATTTATGAAGATATTGAACAAAACCGGCCCCAGGACTGACACCTGGGGCACTCCACTTGACACCGGTTGCCAACTAGACATAGAGCCATTGATCACTACCCGTTGAGCCCGACCTGGAGCAGCTTCCATTTCACTTATCCTGGTACCAGGGATTTGTTTAGCCTGGAGCTAATATATCTATCTCCCACTACTTTTCTGTAGCCGTCTGGCCTTGCCCCATCACACCGTATAATCTCCCATAACCACTGGGACACCGGTTACAATATAATCCTCCATCACTTTATAAGCCTCTGTCAGCACATGTGCCCCCATCACCACCTCCAATGTCAGTTGCACCCGAGGAGTCCGCTCTGCTTTCCTGAGGGAAAGAGCTGAGAATGGCTCCTGGGAAGGTCATTACCAGGGACAATCGGTGGGGGAGAGGGGCAGGAGGGCCATTTGGCCTGGCCCTCAAGCTCAAAGGGGGCCTCAAATTTAGACACTTATAAATTTTTTCCCATTTTATAAGTTTTGCAACTTGTTTTTATGTGCATCCCTGTCGGACACACTCTCTCAGCTTACAGCTGCAAATTTAAGCAAATAAGAGATGTGATTTGGTAAAAGACATAATTTTTTTGTTAACTGATATAGATTTTGTCATATTAAACAGTTTAAAATGTTCATAAATATTAATAAAAATACACTGGTTCTGATGGCACAAGATTAGACCGTGATGAACGTGTCCTCTCAGATCAGCTGATTATATAAACAAACCACAGCTAGTGGCTCGTGCTGGACCAAGTGCATCTGGAAAAGTAGAGAATTGTTACATTTTAGTTTCTTTATAGTTTTACGTCTACTTGTCTAAGGAATTGTTTATGTATGAGAATTCCTCATTATTATCTTCATATGGTAGCTAAGAGAGGTGACTGGTTGGTTGGTTGGTTGGTTGGTTGGTTGGTTGGTTGGTTGAGCCCTAGCTTGGTAGCTTGGCCATCATCATAGTCTTTTGTAGTCCGTACGCTGAGATTCAAGGTGAAAAGTTGTGAGGACAATCTTGTAGAGTGAGTATATATATATATATATATATGTCATCCCTTTGTCTTCAGCTCAGCCTGTTATATTGTACCTTGCATGCTTGAGTTTTGATTCAGTGAAAAGGATAACAACATGTCTGACTGTTTTATTTTGTGTTCTTAATTAGTATTCCTTTGTTTTCAGCCTTTTCAGCATTTGTGTACCATTTGTGTACATGTTTACAGTAAAAGCTACTTATTGACAGCAGAATATTTCAAGTGTGGATCGGCTACATATTCACCAGATAGATCACGATGAAGAGGAGATTTGAAAGTGGTGCAAGCAAAAGACAGCGAAAACAATTGAGTGAAGCAGCAGCTAAGAGCTCACAGCCAATAACTTCATTTCTCAAACCATTGGAAAAAGCACCTTACCCAATAAACAACGCTACAGATAATGAAAACTCTGCAACTGCAACAGGTGATATTTCAATGCCAATACCCGAACATGACGACAGTAGTCAAGAAGGAGATGTGTCAATAGTAACAAAGGCAGCAGAAGATCCTGTGGACGATCAAGAAACTCAACACCAATAGGAAGATGTAGATCTTACGCAGCAAGAGCAATTTATGAGTACAGCTTTGACTGTGACTGACACTGGAATTATTGACAAGAGCAATGCTGCCCAAATGCAATCTTTTCTTCAAATTAGTTGTTTTGAAATTCCAAGTAACATTCCACGAGATGCTGAGAATCATGCTTTCCCTACTCGTCTGCTCACAAAAACTCTTCCAAATCGTGAGACCTGTACAAGAGACTGGTTATGCTGGAATACGGAAAAACAATCTCTGTACTGTGCACGCTGCTTCATTCACATGTCCACATTTGAATGCATTCTGATGTCATCTTTGTGGATGAAGCTACTTACAATGATCCACCGAACTAATCTGTAATTGAACCATGCCATGCTACACTTGATGTTGAGAGGGATAACACTGAAAGTCTTATCAATGATATTCAACAGATTTCTGAACAATGCGATGTGATCCTGACTGAGTCCAAATTAATAGCACAGAATATTGGCATTTCACTTGAATCATAGAATCATAAAATATCAGGGTTGGAAGGGAACCTCAGGAGGTCATCTAGTCCAACCCCCTGCTCAAAGCAGGACCAATCCCCAATTTTTGCCCCAGATCCCTAAATGGCCCCTTCAAGGATTGAACTCAGAACCTGGGTTTACTAGGCCAATGTTCAAACCACAGATCTATCCCTCCCCCACAATCTGAGTTCTCCACCAATCGCAATTTACTGACTGAATCCGATACCGAGCAGCACTATAGGGTTAATGTCTTCCTTGTCATCATTCACTTTCTTCAATCAGGTCTTACATGTCGATTTCAGTCACTGCGTCTAATTTGTACCCTTTTGGGGTTTCTTTGGCAATTCAACAGATTGAGAAATGAAGATCTACTTTCTGTAGCTGAACAATTTCAGCAACAGTACAACACAGAAATCTCAAAAGATCTCAGTGACGACGTCATCTTCCTCAAACAAATATATTCCACAAACTTTCAATTGGATTGCAAGCCAAAGGAATTGCTTCAAGAAATATTCAAACTTGGACTCCATGGGGTGTTTCCTAATATCACAGTTGCATTGTGTATTTTTATCAGTTTGCCTCCATCAGTGGCTTCGGGTGAACACGCCTTCAACGTCTTGAAGCAGGTAAAGAACAATCATCATTCAACTATCGGACAAGAGCGTTTGAATGGGCTCACCATGCTTAATATCAACTGTGACATTGCACAAAAGCAAGATTTTTCCTCAACAATTAGTGCATTCGCACAGAAAAAGGCTAGAAAAGCATTTGCTATATAAAAAAATATTCAAATTATGTCTCACCCTTTCTTTGGTGCCTTATTTTGTTTTCATGTGTCGTCCTTCTTCGTTTTTATTATGGCTAGGGGCCTCAAAAGCTGCGAGGGCCTGGGTACAGTTCTGCTGCCCTCTATTCAGACAACAAGGATAGCAACACTTTATTACTCCTGCCCCAATAACAAGGAGACTGGGGATTTAGCAGTAGTCACAAGTGATCATTTGGGCA
Organism: Eretmochelys imbricata; assembly: GCF_965152235.1. NCBI lineage: Eukaryota > Metazoa > Chordata > Testudines > Cheloniidae > Eretmochelys > Eretmochelys imbricata. Next base: position 358,252,471 of record NC_135572.1, read on the forward strand.
ATCAATCCCACCATGCTGAGTACCTAGGCAGGGTGGGTGTGCCCATGCAAACGAGATCAACTCCTGAAGTCCTTTTCCACAGCTCACCGCTAGATGTCAGGAAATAGCTCATTCAGAATCTGTGAAAGAAAGAAAGAAAGAAAGAAAGAAAGAAAGAAAGAAAGAAAGAAAGAAAGAAAGAAAGAAAGAAAGAAAGAAAGAAAGAAAGAAAGAAAGAAAGAAAGAAAGAAGCTCTTTTGAATCCTTGTTACTCTCTTTGTCCTAAAAATATCCTGTCTCTAAGAAGCATACATACATAAAATGTCTATCATTAATGCCTGGGATTTCCAGTCTATTAAAAAATATCCCACAGAAAATGGCTGGAATAGCATTCATAATGCTACTTTCCTTGTTAGGCTGTAACCGCTATATGAGTGGGAGATGGTCCCACAATAGCCAGGAACCTTCCTAGCTTATCCACTCCCCCAGTGGAATTGGCTAGAGAAAGAACCTGAGTCCTCGCTCCCACACCCTTTATCCACAGGATGCCTGACCCCAAGGTCTCCCTTTCCACTCTCCTCTGTGGCAGGGACCTTGTAACCCCGACAACACTGGGCCCAGGATTCCTGAGGGGCTCGACCTGCAGTCTGCTCGTGGTCACTTAGGACAGGGGTAGGGTGTCCCCACACCGGGGTGCTCTCTTCACACCAGACGCTTCCCGGACACCCACTGATTATTACATACGTGCAAAGCAAAAACAATTTATTAAACAGCAACTAATAAATCAATAAGGGAAAATGGGGAAGGTTAAAGGAACAAGTAGCCCCACCCTGTGGACTGAGGGACACCACAAACAGCCGTCTCTGGAGCGTAAGGGCTGTTCACAGTCTGTTCCTCACCATGCGCCAGGCCTCCTGCCCGGGCCCTGGCTGTGCTGCAGGGATGCTGCAGGTTGGACCCTTGCCCCGCCCCCCCGGCACTGTCCCCAGCTGCTCACTGCACCCAGCTCCGGACGGCTCCAGCCCCGGACCCGGCTCCACTCTGCCTCAGCCTGGGTGCGGCTCTGCCTCCAGCTCAGCTCTGCTCTCTGGGCTGCTGCTCTGGCCCGTCAGGCTGCTGAGGCTCTGCTCAGCTCAGCTCTGGCTTCTGCTCTCGCCTTAGCTTGGCCTCCCGCTCAGGCAGCTCCCGCTCACACGGAGGACGGGACCCCGGGATCCTGACTCCTTCATTGGCCTGCCCGCCTTGTCATTCAGGCTGACCTGCAGCATTGGCCTTTCCCCATTCGCCTTAGAGACTCTCACTCTCAGGATCCTGTTTTCTCATTGGCCCTTCCCCTTTCTTTTGGTCCTGAGAGAGGGCCATGAAAAAACCCCACTATGTTTTAGTAAGGGGCCAACAGTCCCCTGACATCTGCTGACAAACAAGTTCAGCCCAGCATCACAAGGTGGTGCTTTGGCTTGGAAACCTCTGCGAGTCACCAACACTTGCGGATGAATAAACAAAAACGGGGTTTTTTAGTCAAAACAAAACACAAACCCCCACCTCCTCCCCTGGTGTAAATCAGCTCAGTTTCACTGGCCTCACTGCAGCTACACTAAGTTAGACCAGACGGGGATCTGCACCTAGAATTACTCCTCCACATGAGAAGAGAGCAACTGCCAGGCTGGAAGAGACGAGTGGCCCATCTAAGGCCGTATCCTGTCTCAGTGAGTGTCACTCACCAGCTGCTTCAGGAGAGAGCGGAAGAACAATGAATTAGTCCTTTTTGGAGAAAACTTGGGGAGTTTCTTCATAAACCTTGTCAAGACTGATTCCCCACTCTGGCACTTCGAGTGCAGAAGGTGGGGGCCCTCAAGCATTCTAAAAAATAATACTGGCCACTCCAGGCTTGTATTCAAATTCCAAGGTTACAGTTTATCGCTGACCTTGGGTGGGTAGATGCTGCCACCTCCCAAATGCAAAAACCCTTTTGAGAGGCCAGGAAGGCACACTTGGGAATTCCTTCCTCTGGGGTACCCTCAAACCATTTCACACACACACACACACACACACCAGGGGAAGAAGTAAGAAAGAAAACAAAGGAAATCAGCTGTTGCCACCAGCTAATTAAACAACATGTGCACAAACCTTTGAAGACACAAAACTGCAATCCTGGTCTTAAAAGAGGTGAACTTTATTTAAAAAAAAAAAAACTCTAAAAACTCAGGCTACTGCTAGATTTAAAAAGGGCAACTACTAAAATTAAGAAGCAAGAATATCTTTCTTGAGGTCCCGCTTAAAGATTACAAGCAAAACAAAAGCACCTGGGGTTACCACAGAGGAGTCCACAAGACAAAGAAATAAAAGAGATAAACCTCATTGCGTCTCCCAAGACATTTCCTGATCTACTTACATACCTGGGTTCCAAATGAGTAGTTTCTAGGTATGATCTGATGATTTTGCATACCTGGCCCAAGCTCTTAAAGCATAGTTCCAGCCCCGTCTCTGCTCTCCGGGAGAACAACACAGACAAACAAAGGGGAAGTTTTTTTCCAAATTTTAAAAAGTTCTAGCCTTCCCATTGGCTCTGTTGGTCAGGTGCCCACTCCCTCCTTCTACCGATAGACTTTCTAACCATTTACAGGTAAAGCAAATAGAGAACAGCTCCTCAGAGGGATTTTATAGCTAACTGGCTGGGTGTCCATAAAAGGGAGCTCCCCCCCTGCCATTCATTTATCACAACCCTAAAATAAAATTGGGGGTGAGATTATTCAGAGCTCCCTAAGGAATTTGAATGTCCAAGTTCCAACTAAAATCAACAGGATCTTGTGTCTAAAATTCATGTCTTGCTCTGAAAATCCAGACCTTGACTTCTAAACCATGAAGAAACCAATGCCTGCAACTCGATAATAGAAAACAATTGAAAAACCCCCAAACTCTTCCCACTGTTTGGAATCACAGAGTGTCTGTGCAAGATTCAGTCCTAAATTAAAAGGATCACTGGCACCTCATCTGAACACTTATGGAGAGAGCGACTTGAATAGGATTCTCTAGTTCACAGAGGAGAATAAGTTAAAGTGGTTAGAAGACCCCTGACTCATGAGTATTTTTAGACAGTTTTCTACACCACCAGAGGACTTGAGACAGGTCTTGCAGAATGCCCTAGGTAGGTCAGAATTGTAACCAACACCATGAGTATGCACACAGAGATACACCCCGTACAAGGTTTCTCTATCTTGGGCTAGGTAAAGTGCATTCATAGAATCATAGAATATCAGGGTTGAAGGGACCTCAGGAGGTCACCTAGTCCAACCACCTGCTCAAAGCAGGACCAATCCCCAACTAAATCATCCCAGCCAGGGCTTGGTCAAGCCTGACCTTAAAAACTTCTAAGGAAGGAGATTCCACCACCTCCCTAGGTAACGCATTCCAGTGCTTCACCACTCTCCTAGTGAAAAAGTTTTTCCTAATATCCAACCTAAATCTCCTCCACTGCAACTTGAGACCATTGCTCCTTGTTCTGTCATCTGCTATCACTGAGAATAGTCTAGATCCATCCTCTTTGGAACCCCCTTTCAGGTAGTTGAAAGCAGCTATCAAATCCCTCCTCATCCTTCTCTTCCGCAGACTAAACAATCCCACTTCCCTCAGCCTCTCCTCATAAGTCATGTGTTCCAGTCTCCTAATCATTTTTGTTGTTCTCTGCTGCACGTTTTCCAATTTTTCCACATGCTTCTTGTAGTCTGGGGCCCACAACTGAACACAGTACTCCAGATGAGGCCTCACCAGTGTCGAATAGAGGGGAACGATCACGTCCCTCGATCTGCTGGCAATGCCCCTACTTATACAGCTCAAAATGCATTTGGCCTTCTTGGCAACAATGGCACACTGTTGACTCATACCCAGCTTCTCGTCCACTGTAACCCCTAGGTCCTTTTCTGCAGAACTGCTGCCTAGCCATTCGGTCCCCAGTCTGTAGCGGTGCATGGGATTCTTCCATCCTAAGTGCAGGACTCTGCACTTGTCCTTGTTCAACCTCATCAGATTTCTTTTGGCCCAATCTTCTAATTTCTCTAGGTCCCTCTGTATCCTATCCCTACCCTCCAGGGTATCTACCTCTCCTCCCAGTTTAGTGTCTTCTCCAAACTTCCTGAGGGTGCAATCCACACCATCCTCCAGATCATTGATGAAGATTTTCAACAAAACCGGCCCAAGGAACGACTCTTGGGGCACTCCACTTGATACCGGCTGCCAACTAGACATGGAGCTGTTGGTCACTAGCCGTTGAGCCCAACGATCTAGCCAACTTTCTATCCACCTTATAGTCCATTACACCAGCCCATTCTTCTTTAACTTGCTGGCAAGAATACTGTGGGATACCATGTCAAAAGCTTTGCTAAAGTCAAGGAATAACATGTCCACTGCTTTCCCTTCATCCACAGAGCCATTTATCTTGTCATAGAAGGCAATTAGATTAGTCAGGCATGACTTGCCCTTGGTGAATCCATGCTGACTGTTCCTGATCACTTTCTTCTCCTCTAAGTGCTTCAGAATTGATTCCTTGAGGATCTATCTGCTCCATGATTTTTCCAGGGACTGAGGTGAGGCTGACTGGCCTGTAGTTCCCAGGATCCTCCTTCTTCCCTTTTTTAAAGATGGGCACTACATTTGCCTTTTTCCAGTCATCCGGGACCTCCCCCGATCACCATGAGTTTTCAAAGATAATGGCCAATGGCTTTGCAATCACAGCCGCCAACTCCTTTAGCACTCTCAGATGCATCGCATCCAGCCCCATGGACATGTGCTCATCCAGCTTTGATGGAACTTTTCCCTTTTACACTGGCTCAGTATCAACCCTGAAACTTTAAAATATGTATAAAAGGGAAATGCAAAGGTACATTGAACGAAAGTCCAAAAGCCCCAATTTCAAAGGTTAGGAATCACAAACTGACCACTGTAGTGACATCTGAGACCTTGACATATATTTTTAAAGTGAATGTAATCTTCAGTGTTGGAACATCTAATCCCAGTAAAAAGTTATTACTTCTTTAGTAATTAATCTCTTTGGCTGTATACAATTTAATGAGTGTTTGTGAAGTGCTTTGAAATCCTGAGATCACAGGAAGACTCAGACAATCCACCCTGAAAGTTACAATTATACCTATTTGCCACCAAGGTAAAGGGAGGTAGATTCAGGTGAAGGTCAGACAGGGTGTGATTGGCAGAGTCAGAAATAAACCCCAGTAGTTGGGACTACTCATGCCAAACACTAACCTGTATATCCTGATCCCTATGCAAACATTTTGTAACCAGACATGATACTAACATTATCTTGTTACACAGTATAACAGGGATCAACCTAGACCTCAGTCTGTGGTAGGAGGAGTCAGAAGTATTGGGTTATATTTCTGTTTCTGCAGCTTTCCCCCTGTGACCTTCACCTCAACGTGCCTCTGTTTCTAGGCCTATCAAATTCAGAGAGTCAGGGTGGTAAGACTGGAAGTTCTTAAGCATCCTCAGGACTCCAGAGTTCAAAGCCCCTCACAAACACTCGGTGGTGTTTCACACACGCAAAGGGTTCCAGTCTTAGAATATTAATAAATTGTTGTTGGGATTATACTCCTCTGCACAGTCACTAGAAACAAAATGGAGGCCAAGGTCTCTCTTGTCATTACCTTAATCAGGTCATGATTTAAGCCACACAATTTGGGGCTATTTCATTTTCTTTCAAATGTAGTTTTGATTTTGGTATTTTTAAAAAACCATACGGGGTAGAACGGCCCAGTCCAGTGGCTTCAACAACATGCGCGTTAGGCAGTGCCCTGACTCCAAAGTGGTGATCAGACCCTCACTGGGAGTCGTGACCCTCCCAGGACCAATTCTCAGCAATTTCCCTCAGCAGAGCCAAGTGGGACCATAGGAGCCCCTGGTGTCAATGCCGGTTTCGGAGGCTCTATTACCTTTGGAGGGATTATTTTATTGGAAAATGAAGGTGCTCTCTTGGGGTAAATTACCAATCAAAGCAAGACACTTCTGCCCTCTTCCCTGGATATGGAACCCAGCCTTGGGGAAATCATTTACACTTTGAACAGGCTGGTTCAGGCAGGAATGTTTTCTGCAACATGCCCTAGGTCTTGTCAGATATTATGTCAAATCCCATCCCACAGCCATCTCCTCCTTCACCATGAATGTGTCATTTTAATCTCTCCAGAGCTTCCTGCTGGGTTCACTCAGCTGCCTTGTCTTACAGGACCTCAGTTCCTTGGCTGCTTATGGATGAAGAGATGGTTTCTGGTAGAGTACAGGTTCCAAGACTTAACTCAAAACCTTTCTGTAAAAGAGCACTGCTTACTTTCTCTCTCTGCCATCCCTCCTCTTGACCCATGAGCAAATCGGCTCCAGGCAGCCCTTTCAGACGGCATTGGTGACCCAAGTGGAGGTCCAATGTTAGGTCAAGTTTTAATCACCATAGGGTAAGAGTCACCCCTTGGCAGATGGCCATCACAAAGGCCCATGCTCCACTTAAGACCCTGTTAACACCAAGTTTGAAATTTTATAATTGGACTCAAGTTGTCTGTAGGCATCGTACTATCCCCCTGCCAGAGGGTGAATTTCAGACTTAAAGTCCTCACATAAAACATACTGTAGGCAATTGAATGATTCCCATTGATTTGAAAGGAAATTGGATCTGACCTGCTGGGAATGGAGGTGGTGAGAATGGACAAAAATGGGTCCCACCTTCCTAGCACGTTTAGAATGAACTGCCCCATGCCCCTAATCACGACCAGCATGAATTGCAAGGACCAAACTTTCCTTTCATGGATTCCTTTCATGACACCCGCTTGTGCTACTGATGCCGCTCAGAATCATCACCTTGACCTTCATTATAATGGCAGCACCTATAAAATCTCTGGAATGATACGAGAAATGCAGTTGGCCCATACCATTCTAACATGAAAGACAGCTGAAGAGTGCAAAGTGCATGTCACACCCTCTGAGGCTCAGATTAGCCCAATAATCACCAACGCTGAGGAAAATAGCTCCATCCAAAGGAGGACTTGCGAAGGAAATCAAGTTTGTTTGGTAACTAATTAGGACCTCCTCCACAAACAGCATCTCAGATCCTCCAGGCAGTCCTAGGAACGGTATAAAAGCACTCACGATTCAGATTTCTTCTACACACTTCTCCAGACTTCATCTCCTCAGTGAACTGGGTAAGTCCAATTCCACTCAATCTCTTTCTAACCACAGAGGTATCACAATAGGGCCTCTTTTCATTGGAGACGGAATCTTGCATCTGCTCACTGTGATTTTTGTCAGGGATCAAGGGGTTCATCCATAACTATCTTGAGTCGTGATTCAGTTGCAGGCGCTTGTAGATTGATGATCTGAAGCTAAAGGAGAGACTTTAAGAGCAACACATGCAATTCAGAAACATATTTCCTATTAACTGGAAGAAGAATTAGAGCATTGAAATCTTTTCAGTAATTTATGAAAGTCATTTAGCCATTTTTTCTTTGCTGGATTAGGAAGAAATTCTCAGGTTAGTCCAGAAAGGGCCAATTCAGTGGTTTTCTACTGTATTAAGCAGCTGTGACCCCTCACTCCTGAGAACAAGAGAATGGATTAAGATGACAAGAGGTGTGACCCAGGCTAGCAATTTAGATTTTTCAGACAAAGTCTTTTTGAGAGGATCAAAGGGTCCTGCTGGGAGGGAAGTTTAGTGCGAGTGGACAAGAGGCATAGAAAGAGAAAATAGGAACAAATACATGACCACACAAAAAGAGATTAAGGCCACTTCTCCTCTCTCTCTCGGGCCCCATGCAGACCTTGCTGCAATAGTAACCGAGCTTTGAAACCTTTCTTCCACCGGCACTTGCACCTTCTCTTTACTCTAGTCCCTGTTTTATGTTCCAGGTTTACCTCCATCCCAGAAAGATGTCTTTCTCCAGCCTGTGCTATCCAGAATGCGGGGTGGCCCGACCCAGTCCAGTCACTGGCAGCTGCAACGAGCCGTGCGTAAGGCAGTGCCCTGACTCCGAAGTGGTGATCAGACCCTCCCCGGTTGTTGTGACCCTCCCCGGACCAATTCTCAGCAATTTCCCTCAGCAGAGCGAAGTGGCAGCCGTAGGAGCACCTGTGGTCGGAGCTGGTTTGGGAGGCTCATTCGGTTTGGGGGGATTGTATGGCTACGGAGGCCGTTATGGAGGGTTGCATGGTTTAGGGAGATATGGTAGTTACGGGGGCCTTTATGGTTATGGGGGATTATTGGGCCATGGGGGATACTGCGGTTACCCGGGCCTTTATGGTTACGGGGGATTATTGGGCCATGGGGGATACTGCGGTTACCCGGGCCTTTACGGTTACGGGGGATTATTGGGCCATGGGGGATACTGCGGTTACCCGGGCCTTTACGGTTACGGGGGATTATTGGGCCATGGGGGATACTGCGGTTACCCGGGCCTTTATGGTTATGGGGGATTATGGGGATATGGGGGATATGGCCGTAGGTATCTTGGTGGATATTGTGGACCATGTTAAACCCAGCAGGAACATCCGTGGAAAAAGGAAGAACCAGGAAATGAACAGGAAGATCCAGATTCACCGCTGACCTTTTGGGCATGGCTTTCAGAAGTGCTGTGCAAACATGGCTCCAGTTGAGCTCAGTGGGAGCTGTGTGTGCTCAGCACCTTGGTCTGATAGCCATGCTGCATTTCTAACGTTACGCTTTAGGACTCTTTCTGCTAGTGCTTTTCCAGCCATGTGTTGATTCTCTTATTCACATGTGGACTCATTCTGAACAACACACAGGCTGTCTACGCTGACCCCGCAGGGTGAAGGAAACAGGGGCCTTAAGATAGGCATCATTTATATTCATTATCACTTTAAGTCCCTTTGCAAGGGGAAAAAGAGACCTTGCTGTCAAGGAGAATTAGGCCCTATATGTTCTATCCTTTCCATCAATATATACCTTTAACATCTCACCTTGACCTTTGCTGCGACCAATGTATAATGGAGAAGCTGCGTAGTCCTCTGCTTCTATTTTGCTTTGTCTCATTTCCCACCGACTGGGGTAAAACAAAGAACTTAAAATGGTTACAAAAGGGACTTCTTTGTCAACCTCTACAGCTGCAAGAAAGCAAAATAACATGCTATCTGAAATGCACCCTACTGAGGCGTGTGATTGGTCGCAGGCCTTCTTGAAACTCTGGAAATACATTCTTTCTGCTCTGTAGTATTTCTTCCTGTAACTGTGTACTGCCAATTTCATTTGCATTAAAAACTCTGCTGCATCATAATATTGGTCTCTGGTTCTCCTTGTTCCTCCCTCCTCTCTTAAAAATTGCATAGGACAAAATTTCTTACTGTGCAGCCAGTACAACCGAACTTCTCAAATTGCAATTTTCAAAGCACTGGAGTGGTAGGGGAATCTGGCCCTGGGAGTGCTTGAAAGCATTCTGCAGGCCCTGAGTACCAGGGTGGAGTTCCTCCTTGCATTACCTGTTTTAGCAAAGAGTCTTTTCCTGCAAAGACTTAGATACATTTTTCACTTTAAGAACATAAGTTTTTTTCTTTGGATTTCAAGAAGGCCAGTGGTTCTCAAATTAGGGGCACCGCTTGTTCAGGGAAAGCTCCTGGTGAGCCGGGCCAGTTTGTTTACCGGCTGCATCTGCAGGTTCGGCCGATCGCAGCTCCCACTGGCCACAGTTCACTGCTCCAGGCCAATGGGGGCTGCGGGAAGGGCAGCCAGCATATCCCTCAGCCCGCACCACTTCCTGCAGCCCCCATTGGCCTTGAGCGGTGAACCGTGGCCAGTGGGAGCCAGGATTGGCCGAACCTGTGGACACGACAGGTAAACAAACCAGCCTGGCCCACCAGGGGCTTTCCCTGAACATGCGGCGTCCCTAGTTTGAGAACCACTGAAGAAGGCCATTCACATGGTTCGCGGTAAGAGACTGCCCGAGTCTTTGCAGGACAGCAACCCAGGTTCTCCTAAGCCTGAGTGTGGAATGTGATAAGTTCTGTGCTGCTCCCAGCTTCTGTCCTTAGGGCAGGGATTTTTTTTATAAATAGAGGCAGGATGATTAAGATAACAAAAGGCTTGTCATTAACTTAAATTGATAATTAGATGACGCTGAGAGCATTGCCAGGCAATCCAGTTAAAAGATAGGAAACAAAACGTTGGAAGAAATGGCCCATTTTCAGAATGGAGAGAAGTAAATAGTGGTGTCCCTCAGGGGCCTGTACTGGGACCAGCATTGTTCAACATATTCATAAATGATCTAGAAAAAGGGATAAACTGTGAGGTGGCATAATTTGTAGATGATATCAAATTACACAAGACAGTTAAGTCCAAAGCTGACAGCAGAGGACTCACAAAACTGGGTGACTTGGCAACAAAATGGCAGATGACATTCAATTTTCAATGCAAAGTAATGCACATGGCAAAATATAATCCCAACTATACATACAAAATGATGGGATCTAAATTAACTATTACCCATCAAGAAAGAGATCTTGGAGTCATGTGGAGTATTCTGAAAGCACTATGCTTCCAAAATACTGCAAATTTATTACAGTCCTTCTCACTGTGCCTGTATCATCCTGAACTGCGGGAACGCTCATTCTCCAGCTTCAGAAAACTTACAAATGATCTCCAGTCACCAATGGGACAGACGCAACTGAGTAATGCCGCTGTCCTTAACGTGCATCAAGACCATACCAGGGAACTAGATGTAAATAAGATTGCTGACCCTTTCATCCAGAAAGCTACAGTGAGACATAATGTCTTTCAACTGGGATGTTAGTGAAGACAGCTTGTAGGTGATTGCAATGATTTTAATATACTGCAATTCATGATAATGTAATTGTGCAGTTCATAACAATGTAATCATTATTAAAATAGTAAAGATACCGATGATAGACACTGTGATGGGGCAAGGCCAGATGGCTATAGAAAAGTAGTGGGAGATAGATATATTAGCTCCAGGCTAAACAAATCCCTGGTACCAGGATAAGTGAAATGGAAGCTGCTCCAGGTCAATTAAGACACCTGGGGCCAATTAAGAACTTTCCAGAAGGCAGGGAGAAGGCTAGGTTGATTGGGACACCTGAAGCCAATCAGGGGCTGGCTGAAACGAGTTAAAAGCCTCCCAGTTACTCAGGTGGGTGTGCATGTCAGGAGCTGTGGGAGGAAGCTGTGCTGTTGGAGAGGCTGAGTAGTACACACCGTATCAGGCACAAGGAAGGAGGCCCTGAGGTAAGGGTGAAGTGGAGCTTGAGGAAGTGAGGGCTGCTGTGGGGGAAGTAGCCCAGGGAATTGTACGTGTTATGTTTCTAAAAGGTCAGCTACCATAGCTGATACTATTAGGGTCCCTGAGCTGGAGCCCGGAGGAGAGGGTGGGCCCGGGCTCCCCCCGCACACACCTTTGCCCCCTGATTAATCACTGAGACTGGGAGACAACAGAGACTGTGCGAGGAAGGATAACTTCTCCTCACCTCCCTCGCTGGCTTATGATGAAAATGGCTCAGTAGACTGTGACCCTTGTCTCTAGAGAGAGAAGGGTTATGTGCAGGGTCATAGTGAGCCTCTGAGGCTAATGAAATCCACCAAGAAATGCAGGACCCACAGAGGCAAGGACAGAGCTTTGTCACAACACATATTCAATAACTAGAATATGAAAAAAGTGCATAATTATGTTGAAAATAGTCTACCCCAAAATTACCACACACACACCCCCAAACAGACACACCTCTTCAAAAGAACCCACTGGCAAAAAGAAAAGTCCATGTCTATGCTTGACACAACCTTTGCATTAATTTCACAATGCTGGAGATGAGCTGAGAAGATTTGGGGCAATGGGGCAGAAATAGTTCAGCTTCATATTGAAATTTTGGATTTCATTGGCCCAATCAAACTCAGTTAAATTAATCTTCTTATTCTTTGCCCTCATGTGTTTATCAACTGGTCAGCGGCCATGTCCACTCCTTGGTCAAATGACATGAACAAAAGTTGATTTCACAATGATGTTGCCAACACACCTGACTGAGTCCGTTCTGCCCATATAGACAAATTACACTATGCCAATGTCATCTGCAGGAGTTAGGAATCTCATGTGTGATATGAAGAGATTCATGCCCAGACCATTCATTCCATACAAGAATCTCATGGTTTTTGAGGTAACTGTGACTCACTACACTACCATATTACCAGTCTTGTATAAAATCCCCTGGATGTACCATGGCTTGATATTGCAAAAACTGAAGATTAAAAAGATTACATTTCCCACTCCATTTTTCTTCAACATTTTTGTGGCTCTCAGTTCCCAGAAGATGAACATTTTCCACTAATCAATTTTTTTATTTGAATACACAAAAAGAAATATCTATCCAGACCATTCTTCATCTTTAAGGACATGATACACTACTCAGGTAGGGAGATTTAGCTGTCTTGGCCATGGGTTTTGTGTATAAAAGCAATTCAGCTCTAATCTTCAATATCAGACCATATCCATGGACGCCTCCTTGGAACAGAAGAATATAGGTATCGCTTCAGAAGACCCGGCCTCTCTCCCACATCTGTCAGTACCAGATGCTTTACTCAGAGGTGCAAGAAGCCCAGCAGAACACAGTTTTTCTGGGATCACCTGCCCATAAAAGAACTTTTATACTATCCCCTGTCAGTCAGATCTGTCTCTGTGATTGGATGACACCCTGAAGCACAAGAGTTTATACCCTTGCCAAACTTGAAGAAATGCAGTAAATCCATCTCAGTCTCCATTTGCTCCAGGGTGCTGCAAGCACCATTCTGTCTGCATCCCCAACAGACAGGTCTCAACTCCTCCTGCCCCTTTGAGATACACCAGGATCAATAACAAATTTAAAGCTGCAGCATTAAAGACCTGAACAGCCCAAGAATAAACCTTTTGATATTAAGCAATGAGCCTTTCACCACCAGATCACAAGCTTCATTGAGAACAAATGCCCGAATATCGCCAAGACGCCTCTCTAAAATATCTACTTAGTTCTTTTTTCTTTTCTTTCCTTTTCTTTTCTTTTAAATGGAAAGGCCTGGGAACTCTGATCCTTTGAATTGAAGTAACAGCATTTCATGCAAGACTGACGACTTAACAGACTGGGGCCTGGGCTAAATCAGCAGCTATTCCAATGATCTTAGCAACTTAGCCAACCTCTTTCCAAAGAAGCCATTGATTTTAGATGCCTGATCAGAGAGGCTATGGGCCCATTTTTCTAAAGTACTGAGTATTCAAAACTCCCATTAAAGCTAACGGGAGCTGTTCATGCTCAACATTTCTTGAGGCCACAAGTTTTCCTTCCTTGTGCACCAACTGAGGGTATCCAAAACTGGAGGACATTTTTGGTCAAGAGATGTGGAAGCCTTTGGTGATATTAAATGATAGCAAATGGAAGAGCAATTAAACCCAAAGACCAATAGTATGATGTGGTATATATCTGAATTTGAAATAAAGAGGAGTGGAAAATTGCCAAAATAAAGAAGAAAGAAACAAAGCAGAGTAACAAGACTATATTTGCATGAAGGGCTGTATTCTATCCCCAGCTCCAAAGTGGTGTATTTCTCACACAGTTCTCTTACTCCCTTATTGCAGCTGTAGAGTTTGACACTCAAGTCTCTCTTCCACCATTTTTAATTACTTGTTTCACCCTGGTCAGTCTCAACTAAAGCGAAACTCAATAAAACCAGAAGTTCAAAATACTTCTCCATTATGCAGCTGCTGTTAGAAAGAAAGAAATGCTCCATATTCATGGATGGGAGATCACCTGCCCTAATTCTCATTGACTCTAAATCCGTCCGACACTGCTGTGGCATGGGAAAGAGGCATTCAAGTCAATGTAGATGTAGTTAACGTACATACTATGCCCCCTGCTCCATTTGCACTTTACAGAATGGTGTAAAACCCATTGTGTAGTTGAGAATCAGGCCAACTGAGCTGATAAGAAAGGAAACCCATAGCCAGGAAGGCATTAGAAGAAAACGATCAAAGGTAACATGGCAAACATTAAGAATGTTTGCAGAGGTGCTGATGACATGCAACTCTCTCATTATTTCACACAGAGTTCGGTGTACTCAACGTTTCTCAAAGCCAGGCCTATGCGATCAGACCTGGATCTGTATCTTGCCATTCATTTCCTGCTTCTTCCTGTTCCCATGGATATGCCTGCTGGGTGTAAGATGGTCTACAATTTCCGTTAAGGTACAGATGACCCCATCACCATCCCCCTAACCCTGTATTCCCCCACAACCATATGGGCCCCTGTGACCATAAAGCTCCTCCTAACTGTATGGGCCCCCATAACTGTATAATCTCCCATAACCACAGGGATGTCAGTTACAATATAATCCTCCATCACTTTATAAGCCTTTATCAGCACTTGAGCCCCCATCCCCACCTCTGATGTCAGCTGCACCTGAGGGAAGAAGCTGAGAATGGCTCCTGGGAAAGTCATGAAGCCGGTGGTGGTTGGATCAGCACTGTGGAGTTAGGGCACAGCCTTACGTCTGGCTTGTTGCAGCTGTCGCGCATGATTTGTGGAATGTCACTTCACACATTTGTGACGCAAGGCGCCTTTCTGCCATGGAGATAAATCTGAAGCACACAGCTGGCAAGACAGGAAACTTAAGGTACATGGGTTGGTAGAATAAAAATTTTAATGATAATATCTTATTGCAGCTGAGCTCATGTAGAGACCTAAAGAGAGAGACACAGGAAGAGAGAAAGAAATAAAGGAAGGAAGAGGGACCTAATCAGCTCTTTTGAATCCTTGTTACTCTCTTTGACCTAAAAATATCCTGTCTCTAAGGGCTGGTCTATACTACAGCTGTAAGTTATGTAAGTAACGTAACTGAAGAAGGCACCGAACAGCAGAGAGGCTAACAGAGGGAGTTTGCCTGGGATCTGTATGAGAGGAGATACGCTAAGGGCTGCATTAGGGAGGCTGTGTTGGTAAGTATCTGAGTGTCTGTTGTGGGGACAGTTTGACCGTGTGCTTGATTGGTTGTTTGTTTGAAAAGTGTGAATTGGGAGTGCTTTGTTCCAGGTGAGCCTTGAGTGGGCCTGACTGTTATAAAAAGCCAGTCAGCTGCGAACCAGCTGAGCCATGAACAGCAGAAAGGCTAACAGAGGGAGTTTGCCTGGGTAGAGCCCACCGAGGCTTACATCTTGCCGGCTTCTCTGAGTAGTTACTACAACTCCTGAGGAAGCTCGTAGAAGGAAGATAATATGGATGGGGAGCGTTCAGCTGTTGTGACCTGCACTGGATGTGCCATGTTTGTCTTTCTTCCACAGGACAGAAGCGACTTTCTCTGTACAAAGTGCAAGCTGGTCTCCATATTGGAAAAGAAAGTTCAAGGTCTGGAGAAACAAGTATCGACCCTGCGTTGCATAAGAGAAACTGAAGATTTCCTGGACAGACGTCAGGATATGCTTCTACGGGCACAATGTTCTGAAGTTTCAGAGCAGGCCACGCAGCGGGGACAGGAGGACAGTGAAGAAATTTGGCAGCATGTGACCTCCAGAAGAAGAAAGGGGAGCTTCCATGTACCAGCAGTGCAGATACAGGTAAGCAACCGTTTTCATGTTCTTTCTGCAGGTACTAATGCGGAGAGTGGACTAGATGATACGTCTGAGGGAAGGGAACAGAAGGAGACTCCGCTGATTGGAAGGCATGGGATGCACTGTCCTAGGGATGGGGTTCCATGACCACCGCACCGGTGGTGGTCAGGGACTCTCTCCTCAGGGGTATTGAGTCATCTATCTGCCGCCCCGACCAGGTAAACCGAGAAGTCTGCTGCTTGCCATGAGCTAGGATTCGCGATCTGACGGAGAGACTGCTGAGACTCATCAAGCCCTCGGATCATTACCCCTTCCTGCTTCTCCACGTGGGCACCAATGATACTGCCAAGAATGACCTTGAGCGGATCACTGCGGACTACGTGGCTCTGGGAAGAAAGATAAAGGAGTTTGAGGTGAAGTGGTCTTCTCGTCCATCCTGCCCGTGGAAGGAAAAGGCCTGGGTAGAGACCATCAAATCATGGAAGTCAACGAATGGCTACGCAGGTGGTGTCGGAGAGAAGGCTTTGGATTCTTTGACCATGGGATGGTGTTCCAAGAAGGAGGAGTGCTAGGCAGAGACGGGCTCCACCTAACAAAGAGAGGGAAGAGCATCTTCGCAAGCAGGCTGGCTAACCTAGTGAGGAGGGCTTTAAACTAGGTTAACCAGGGGAAGGAGACCAAAGCCCTGATGTAAGTGGGATACCGGGAGGAAGCATGAGCAGGAGCGCGCAAAAGGGGAGGGCTCCTGCCTCATACTAAGAAAGCAGGACAAACAGCAAGTTATCTCAAGTGCCTATACACAAATGCAAGAAGCCTGAGAAACAAGCAGGGAGAACTGGAAGTCCGGGCACAGTCAAGGAATTATGACGTGATTGGAATAACAGAGACTTGGTGGGATAACTCACATGACTGGAGTACTGTCATGGATGGATATAAACTGTTCAGGAAGGACAGGAAGGGCAGAAAAGGTGGGGGAGTTGCATTGTATGGAATGGAGCAGTATGACTGCTCAGAGCTCCGGTATGAAACTGCAGAAAAACCTGAGTGTCTCTGGATTAAGCTTAGAAGCGTGAGCAACAAGGGTGATGTCGTGGTGGGAGTCTGCTATAGACCACCGGATCAGCGGGATGAGGTGGACGAGGCTTTCTTCCAGCAACTCATGGAAGTTACTAGATTGCAGGCCCTGGTTCTCATGGGAGACTTCAATCACCCTGATATCTGCTGGCAGAGCAATACAGTGGTGCACAGACAATCCAGGAAGTTTTTGGAAAGCGTAGGGGACAATTTCCTGGCGCAAGTGCTGGAGGAACCAACTAGGGGCAGAGCTCTTCTTGACCTGCTGCTCACAAACCGAGAAGAATTAGTAGGGGAAGCAAAAGTGGATGGGAACCTGGGAGGCAGTGACCATGAGATGGTCGAGTTCATGATCCTGACACAAGGAAGAAAGGAGAGCAGCAGAATACGGACCCTGGACTTCAGAAAAGCAGACTTTGACAACCTCAGGGAACTGATGGGCAAGATCCCCTGGGAGAATAACAGGAGAGGGAAAGGAGTCCAGGGGAGCTGGCTGTATTTTAAAGAATCCTTATTGAGGTTACAGGGACAAATCATCCCGATGTGTAGAAAGAATAGTGTAACCCTTCTGCCCGTCAGAGTTGGCAGCAACAAGGGCCGGGTTCAATATCTAGGGGATCCATTCCAATAACACAATGCAAACCGGCTCGAGCCCCCACCCAGTGACCTGGGACAAATATATACCACCCCCGCTGGGCGCCTCCAAGAGGCAATACTTCCCCTCTCGCAAGCACATAGCCTGAGTGTAGCAAAAGCCTTTTAATAACAGAGAGAAACAATGTGGCATTATGTTGGGGAAACACCACCAACAGGATTCATAACACAACCCATGAGCAAAAAAAAACCCACCCCAGGCAAATTGAGGCATGCCCTTTTCCCTTTGGTTCTTGAGTCCAGCAACCCCAAATCACCCAAAGTCCCAAAAGTCCAATGCCCCAAAAGTCTCTGTCCCTGGTCAGGGCAGCCCCAGAGTTCGAAAGTTTATCTGCGGAGCTTTACCTCCCAACCTGGGTGGAAATGGGACGGGGGTAAGAGGCACCTTACATGATCTGAAGCTGACCGCCCCATAGCTCCATAGCGGCGCTCCGCTCCGCCAGCCGCCCCACAAACTCCTTCGCTCCGCTGCGCTCCGCTCCACCAGCTGCCCCACGAACTCCTTCGCTCAGCTCCACGACCCACAAGCAGCTCCTGCCATCCACACACTGCTCCGCGTTGAACTGCTTCACCAGCCGTGCCGCAAACTGCTCCACAATATATCTTCAGGCTCCCCCACTACTTAACACAACACTCAGTGATTTCAGCTCTTAGGTGAATTCAGCTTGTAGTAGGGGAGCCCCAGTGCTGGTGCACTGTCAGCCCAAAGTGAGCTCAGCAGCCTATAACTAGACTTCTAATGAAATCAAAATTAGCTCTGATATTCCACAGTGGAGAGAGGAGGAAGTGCAATTAGCATGTAAGGCCCTCACCAAGGGGCCCATGCCACCAAGTATTAATACTTGTCCCCAGCCTCTCTCTACTCACACAGTTTTGGAACCCATGACCCTTGCCTAGCGAGTGCTACTTAGTTGATGGTGAATCCCTCCATCATAACAAAAGGCCACGTACAGTTCCAAGCACAGTTCCCATAATCAGGGTAATAACAATTTATTCTTCCTGCCCCAATAACAGAGACACTGGGGATCCCACAGCAGCCAAAGTGACCATTTGGGCAGCTATGGTCTCATTCTAGGCGGGGTGGGTGTGACTATGCAAATGACATCGGCCCCTGAAATTCTTTTCCACAACTTGCCACACCTCACCACCAGATGTCAGGGTGGAGCTCATCCTGACACTGCTTACATCCTCCCCCCAGCCGAGACTTTGTCGTCCCGACAAATCACACCCCCTTTATACCAACTCATTGGTTTCCTCCAAAGGGCCTCAGGAAGCCCACTTTAGCTTCCACAAGCCTGTGTGCTAAATGTATTGGCTCCTCACTAGTCACCCCAGGTGCATCATAAGTTAACCGTTTCACTGGTCTTATCACCCTGTCTCGTCTATTGAGAATCTCTGTTGCCGAGGTAGGGGGAACATCCTCTTGAGTGACGGATGGAGAGGCTTCCCTGGAGGGTCCCTCGGCTACTGGCGTAGGCCCCTGCACTCCTAGTTCTAACGCTGGAGGGTCCAAGGTGCCCAGGACATCCTCTACCTGTCTGTCCCCATTGTCCAGTAACCTGTGTGTGTCATCACAGGGGGGTCTCATCAGCAGCACCGGGGTATCAGAAAGGGGCCTAAATAGTTCCGCCATTGGGTTTAGGGCGGAAGAGGGAAAACTCTCGTTTGGTTCAGCTGATCGAGACTGAAATCTTGTCTCCATCCCAGGATACACCAGGGTTGTGTCTTCCTCCTCAGACTCACTCTCAGATGTGCAGAATAGGGGTAAGTTAGCTGCAGGGGGCCCACTGTCTGTGTTGGATGGCGGCTTTGGTCTAGCACCTCTGTTCTGCCCGGCGGCCCTGCCGTGGCCCATCTCATAAGGGGTGCTTACCAATTCCCCCACAGGGAGCAAAAGGTTTCTATGCACCGTCTTTATTTGCCCTGGACCGTCTTCAGGTTTGATCTTGTAGACCGGCAGATCTCCCAGCTTTTCCATCACCAGGTAAGGTATTGCCTTCCATCTGTCAGCTATCTTGTGTTTGCCAGCAATACCCAAATTTCGCAGCAGGACTCTGTCCCCCGGCTGGAGCTCCTGCGAACGCACTCTAGCATCATATCGATGTTTGTTGCGGTCTGCGTTCTTCCGAGCCGCAGCGGTAGCTAAGCGATAAGCATCCCGCAGCTTTTCTCTTAGTCGGGATACATATTGCTGATGAGTTTCATAGCTATCTCCATCCTCTGATACACCAAAGCACAAGTCTATGGGTAATCTTGGTTCTCGCCCAAACATCAAGAGATATGGGGTGACTCCCGTAGCATCGTTCTTTGTGGCATTGTAGGCATGCACCAGAAATGCGACATGCTGGCTCCAGGTTGCCTTCTGCTCTGGTCGCAAAGTTCCCAACATATCTAATAGGGTTCGATTGAACCTCTCTGGCTGAGGATCACCTTGGGGGTGATAAGGCGTTGTCCTAGACTTTTTAATTCCTGCTATCTTCAGCACCTCCTTCAGAAGGTGACTCTCAAAATCCCGCCCCTGATCAGAGTGTATCCGAGCCGGGAATCCATAGACTGAGAAATATTTGTCCCACAATACTCGAGCAACAGTGGTGGCCCTCTGATCACGTGTGGGATATGCTTGTGCATACCGTGTAAAATGGTCAGTCACTACTAGAATGTTTCCAACATTCCTCTTGTCTACCTCTACAGACAAGAAATCAATGCATACCAACTCCAAAGGTTTGTTGCTGGTGATGTTCTTGAGATATGCAGCCCTCGTGGGCAGAGTTTTCCTTTGAACACATCGAGCGCAAGTCTCACATTTCCTGCGAACATCTTCAGCCATTCGGGGCCAATAGAACCTACTACGAATAAGTTCCAGGGTCCTCTCCATCCCTAAATGCCCAAAGTCATCATGCAGGGCCCTCATGGCCAGGGCTCTGTACTTTTTTGGCAGTACTAGTTGTGCTCGTTGTTTTTGTAAAGGGTCAGTGGTCATTCGGTGTAGCACTCCCTGAATCAGTTTTAGTTTGGTCCATTCTCTCAATAGTAGTTTACCCTCCGGGTTAGGTGGGACAACCGCAGCTGGGCTTCGCCCCTCCCTTTTGGCAAGTAGTGTATCACGAATGTCAATATCTTGCCGCTGGGCTTCTTGCCAGTCAGCCACATTGAGCATGGGCAAAGGAGATTGGTCTAATGCAATATAGTTCACTGAAGCAGAAGGCATGCATTCAGGGGGCAGGCCCAAAGCTTCTGCAACACATCCCTGAAAGCCCTCACGGGCCTCTGGCTCTCGGCGACTCACACTGCAAATAGCTCTCACTCCATCTGTGGGTATCACAGCAACTTCTGGAGCCTGCGGACGCCTGGACAATGCATCTGCATCTACATTGCTTCTCCCTGATCGGTACTGAATGCTGAACTCATAGCTAGCCAAGGCAGCCACCCATCTCTGCCCTGTAGCATCCAGCTTAGCACTTGTTAACACATAAGTCAGTGGATTGTTGTCTGTCCACACCTGGAACTGAGCACCATACAAGTAGTCTCGAAATTTCTCAGTGATGGCCCATTTCAAGGCCAAAAATTCCAGCTTGTGGGTGGGATAGCGAGTTTCACTATCAGACAATCCTCGGCTGGCAAAGGCTACAGGTTTACATTTGCCTTCCACTTCCTGGTACAGGACTGCTCCCAGACCCTCCAAACTGGCATCAGTATGCAGGATAAATGGTTTGCTTGGGTCAGCAAAAACTAGGACTGGAGCATGAGTTAGGCAAGTAATGATTTCTCGAAAAGCCCTTTCACATCTCTCATCCCACCGTGGCCCAAATGGTGCAAAGGGGCCATTGTGTCTCTGCACAGGAGGCTTTGGGGACCTCCCCTTATTCTTGGACTTAGATTTGTTCTTGCTGGACTGATGTCCCCTGGTAAGATCATTCAGAGGCTTTACAATCGTAGCATAGTTTTTCACAAATCTGCGGTAGTAGCCACTAAATCCAAGAAAGGTCTTGAGTTCTCTGTAGTTACTTGGACGTGGCCATGTAGTGAGTGCTTCTATTTTATCAGGATCAGTACTCACACCTTCTTGGGACACAATGTGACCCACATACTTCACTGAGGTTCTGCAGAACTGGCATTTGTCAATTGAAAGCTTCAGACCATAATCCTCCAACCTATCAAGCACTTTAAGAAGTCTTTCTTCATGCTCCTCTAAGGTTCTTCCAAACACAATCAGGTCATCCAAATAAACTAACACTTGCAGTAAATTCATGTCTCCCACAACTTTCTCCATGAGACGTTGAAAGGTGGCAGGTGCTCCAGAAATCCCTTGGGGCATGCGTTCGAACTGATAAAACCCTAATGGGCAGATGAAGGCTGTCTTCTCCTTATCTTCTTCTCCCAGAGGGATCTGGTAGTATCCACTTCGAAGATCCAACACAGAGAACCACTGGCTTCCCAGCAAACAGTCTAAGGCATCTTGCACTCGAGGCATAGTGTACTGGTCGACCACAGTACGGCTGTTTAGGGTGCGGTAGTCAATACACATCCGGATTTTCCCATTCTTTTTGCGGACTACCACAATGGGTGAGGCGTATGGGCTACGGGACTCTGTAATGATGCCATTCGCAGCCAGCTCCTGAAGATGATGTCGCACATCTTCCATCTCAGAGAGAGCAATCTTCCTAGATCTCTCCCTGAAAGGTCGAGAGTCATGTAGTCTGATATTGTGCTCTACTCCTTTTGCACATCCCACATCCCACTCATGCAGTGAGAACACCTTGGATCTTTCACAAAGTTTCTTCCTCAGGCGATCTTTCCAGTCCTCGGACACTGGTGAATCTCCAAAGTCAAACTTTGCTGGGTCTATTGTCGGAACTTGAGTTTCACACTGGGGTTTTACAATCGACTCAGGCTCAAAGAGGTCTGCTATCTTTTGTCCTTGCTTCACAACAACATCACGACTCGTTTCATTAGCAATCAGTATAGTCACCCTTTCCTGGGCTTCAGCAGGTAGGGTTATGATTCCACTGGGGACCAACACTCCTTCGGGGAGCTCTCCTCCCATCGGCTGCTCTATCATTGCTAATGTCCCTTTACTGCCTTTCAGACAGGTACTCATGACAAGCACTTCTTGCTCCGTCCTTGCAGGCACTACTAAGGGGGTTGTGCCCGCGTACTTCAGTGCCCCAAGCGGTAGCTCAGATGTGTCCCTTTTAGCGCTCTCAATTTTCCTATAGGCTTCAGCACAAAGCGTATGGATCATCAGGGTATTCAGGTATTGGTCCCCAGCCCGCCTTCTGCAGTAATCCGCGAGTACCTTGAAGAGACTGGAGTTGGTCCCTATCAGCACAGACACATCAGAAGTCCCTTTAGGGTCAGGGCATATTAAGGCAGCTGTGTCTACCTCTTCTCTTACCCCAGCAACCTCCTCTGGGAATTCCAGGTGCACTATGACATACCCTTGATAGGGGTATTCATCCATGCTGAGGCCACACAGGCCAAGGCCAGTCAGTGGCTGTATAGGCAGGTGCCTAAGCATCTGTTGGTAGAATGACTGAAATATAATAGTCACTTGAGATCCAGTGTCAAGCACTGCTTTACACTCCACCCCTTCAATCCTCACCGTGACCTCTGCTCGAGGCCCTATCAGTCCTGCAGGGATCCCAGCTGGACAGTCTTTTCTGGGGGAATCTTCAAATCCTGCAGACCTGGGGGGTCCCCGTCCCCAGACCCTCTGGCAGCTACCGGATCTCTCCCAACTGATCCTCAGCTTTCCATACACTAAGGAGGGGTTTTCTTCATTACGGCACTTGGCAGCACTGTGTCCATCCTGACCACATCGGTAGCAGAAGAATTGACCTTTTCCCCTTCGCCTGGGGGGGATGGTGGCTCTAAGTGCGGGCTTCTCAATCGCCACAGTTTGAGGCTTCTTATTCCTGGAAGTCTTAACTCGGTCAACGGTACTTTGCAGCTCAGCTATCCGTTCCGTCAGGACCTGCATTTGTTGGGCAAGTTCCTCTCTGGTGCTCACCATCAGTACACTGGCCGTTTGCAGTGGTGTTGTGCTGCCTGGCTCCGATGTTTGGGCTTCCCAAAACTCACTGGCAGCCTGCCTTTCTTCCTCCACTCGGACCTCTTTTATCAGCTGGGAGTAACTTGGGGGATGTTCCCGTCGTTCTCTTAGCTGGAGATGAAGTAGAATCGGGTTCTGATACTGAGTTCCTCTTACAACTTGAGCCAGTCTGGTCTGATCCATCTGCTCAGCAGTCACTGCTCCCCTCATGACAGCTCTCTGAAGCAGTCTCTCCAGTCTCTGTATGTAGGCTGAAGCCTTCTCGCCCTTTTGTTGTCGGGAATTAAGGAACTTATAGTAGCTGTCTTCAGGGCCCTCTACGCTCCCAAAGTTGTGTTCAAGGGCCTCTAGGCAGTCCTTCACACTGACCCCAGGGTCAATGAGCTTCAGGGTGCGAATCACATCTAATGCTGGGCCGCCAAGGCTCTCTATAAGGCATCTTCGCTTTTCTGCATCTGGTACGGCCCACTCTTGCAGCATTTCAGTGGTATGCTCTAACCAGGGTTCAAACTCCTCCTCCCCAGCAAATAATCTTAACTTACGACAAGAGTCTGACTCAGCATGGGGCAGCACAACCTTGGTGTATCCTGGGATGGAGACAAGATTTCAGTCTCGATCAGCTGAACCAAACGAGAGTTTTCCCTCTTCCGCCCTAAACCCAATGGCGGAACTATTTAGGCCCCTTTCTGATACCCCGGTGCTGCTGATGAGACCCCCCTGTGATGACACACACAGGTTACTGGACAATGGGGACAGACAGGTAGAGGATGTCCTGGGCACCTTGGACCCTCCAGCGTTAGAACTAGGAGTGCAGGGGCCTACGCCAGTAGCCGAGGGACCCTCCAGGGAAGCCTCTCCATCCGTCACTCAAGAGGATGTTCCCCCTACCTCGGCAACAGAGATTCTCAATAGACGAGACAGGGTGATAAGACCAGTGAAACGGTTAACTTATGATGCACCTGGGGTGACTAGTGAGGAGCCAATACATTTAGCACACAGGCTTGTGGAAGCTAAAGTGGGCTTCCTGAGGCCCTTTGGAGGAAACCAATGAGTTGGTATAAAGGGGGTGTGATTTGTCGGGACGACAAAGTCTCGGCTGGGGGGAGGATGTAAGCAGTGTCAGGATGAGCTCCACCCTGACATCTGGTGGTGAGGTGTGGCAAGTTGTGGAAAAGAATTTCAGGGGCCGATGTCATTTGCATAGTCACACCCACCCCGCCTAGAATGAGACCATAGCTGCCCAAATGGTCACTTTGGCTGCTGTGGGATCCCCAGTGTCTCTGTTATTGGGGCAGGAAGAATAAATTGTTATTACCCTGATTATGGGAACTGTGCTTGGAACTGTACGTGGCCTTTTGTTATGATGGAGGGATTCACCATCAACTAAGTAGCACTCGCTAGGCAAGGGTCATGGGTTCCAAAAATTCTTTTCCACAACTTGCCACACCTCACCACCAGATGTCAGGGTGGAGCTCATCCTGACACTGCTTACAATAGTAAATATGCCAAGCGACCAGCTTGGCTTAATAGTGAAATCTTTGCTGATCTTAAACACAAAAAAGAAGCTTACAAGAAGTGGAAGATTGGGCAAATGACCAGAGTATAAAAATATTGCTCGGGCATGCAGGAGTGAAATCAGGAAGGCCAAATCACACCTGGAGGTACAGCGAGCAAGAGATGTTAAGAGTAACAAGAAGGGTTTCTTCAGGTATGTTAGAATCATAGAATCATAGCAACAATTAGCAACAAGAAGAAAGTCAAGGAAAGTGTGGGCCCCTTACTGAATGAGGGAGGCAACCTAGTGACAGAGGATGTGGAAAAAGCTAATGTACTCAATCCTTTTTTTGCCTCTGTCTTCAAGAACAAGGTCAGCTCCCAGATGGCTGCACTGGGCAGCACAGCATGGGGAGGAGGTGACCAGCCCTCTGTGGAGAAAGAAGTGGTTCGGGAATATTTAGAAAAGCTGGACGAGCACAAGTCCATGGGGCCGGATGCGATGCATCCGAGAGTGCTAAAGGAATTGGCGGATGTGATTGCAGAGCCATTGGCCATTATTTTTGAAAACTCATGGGGATTGGGGGAGGTCCCGGATGACTGAAAAAAGGCTAATGTAGTGCCCATCTTTTAAAAAGGGAAGAAGGAGGATCCTGGGAACTACAGGCCAGTCAGCCTCACCTAGTCCCTGGAAAAATCATGGAGCAGGTCCTCAAGGAATCAATTCTGAAGCACTTAGAGGAGAGGAAAGTGATCAGGTACAGTCAGCATGGATTCACCAAGGGCAAGTCATGCCTGACTAATCTAATTGCTTTCTATGACAATATAACTGGCTCTGTGGATGAGGGGAAAGCAGTGGACATGTTGTTCCTTGAGTTTAGCAAAGCTTTGGACATGGTCTCCCACAGTATTCTTGCCAGCAAGTTAAAGAAGTATGGGCTGGAGTAATGGACTATAAGGTGGATAGAAAGCTGGCTAGATTGTCGGGCTCAACGGGTAGTGATCAATGGCTCCATGTCTAGTTGGCAGCTGGTATCAAGTGGAGTGCCCCAAGGGTCGGTCCTTGGGCCGGTTTTGTTCAATATCTTCATGAATGATCTGGAGGATGGCGTGGATTGCACCCTCAGCAAGTTTGCAGATGACACTAAACTGGGAGGAGAGGTAGATACACTGGAGGGTAGGGATAGGATACAGAGGGCCCTAGACAAATTAGAGGATTAGAGGATTGGGCCAAAAGAAATCTGATGAGGTTCAACAAGGACAAGTCCAGAGTCTTGCACTTAGGACGGAAGAATCCCATGCACCGCTACAGTCTAGGGACCAAATGGCTAGGCAGCAGTTCTGCAGAAAAGGACCTAGGGGTTACAGTGAATGAGAAGCTGGATATGAGTCAACAGTGGGCATTTGTTGCCAAGAAGGCCAATGGCATTTTCGCATGTATAAGCAGATCGAGGGACGTGATCGTTCCTCTCGATTCGACATTGGTGAGGCCTCATCTGGAGTACTGTGTCCAGTTTTGGGCCCCACACTACAAGAAGCATGTGGAAAAATTGGAAAGAGTCCAGCAGAGGGCAACAAAAATGATTAGGGGTCTGGAACACATGACTTATGAAGAGAGGCTGAGGGAACTGGGATTGTTTAGTCTGTGGAAGAGAAGAATGAGGAGGGATTTGATAGCTGCTTTCAACTATCTGAAAGGGGGTTCCAAAGAGGATGGATCTAGACTGTTCTCAGTGGTAGCAGATGACAGAACAAGGAGCAGTGGTCTCAAGTTGCAGTGAGGGAGGTTTAGGTTGGATATTAGGACAAACTTTTTCACTTGGAGGATGGTGAAGCACTGGAATGCGTTGCCTAGGGAGGTGGTGGAATCTCCTTCCTTAGAGGTTTTTAAGGTCAGGCTTGACCAAGCCCTGGCTGGGATGATTTAGTTGGGGATTGGTCCTGCTTTGAGCAGGGGGTTGGACTAGATGACCTCCTGAGGTCCCTTCCAACCCTGATAGTCTATGATTCTATGATGTAACTTAGATGGATTTACAGTGGTGTCTACACCACACTGTGTCGACAGGAGACGCTCTCCCACCGATTTACCTGACTCTCCTCGGGGAGCTGGAGTACAAGAGTCAACGGGAGAGCGCTCTGCCATTGATTTAGTGGGTCTTCATCAGACCCGCTAAATCGACACCACTGCATTGATCGCAGCAGTGCCAATCTAGCCTTAAGCTTAGACAAGCCCTAAGTATCAATATATAAAATTTCTGTCATTAATGCCTGGGATTTCCAGTCCATTAAAAAAAATATCTCACAGAACATGGCTGGGATAGTATTAATAATGCTGGTTTCCTTGTTAGGATGTAACCTCTATGTGAGCTAAAGATGGTCCCACTATTGTGGGGAACTTTCCGGGCTTATACACTCCCCCACTTGAATTGGCTAGAGAAAGAATCTTAGTCCTTGCTCCCACTCCCTTTACCCAGAGGCTGCCTGACCTCAAGGACTCCCCTTCCACACTCCTGTGTGGCAGAGTCCTTGTAATCCCAACAAGTCTGGGCCCAGGATTCCTGGAGGGTTCAGTCCCGAGTCTTGTTATGGACACTTAGGACAGGGGTAGGGTGTCCCGACACCGAGGTGCTCCAAGGTGCCTGACTAATCTAATCGCCTTTTATGATGAGATTACTGGTTCTGTGGATGAAGGGAAAGCAGTGGATGTATTGTTTCTTGACTTTAGCAAAGCTTTTGACACGGTCTCCCACAGTATTCTTGTCAGCAAGTTAAGGAAGTATGGGCTGGATGAATGCACTATAAGGTGGGTAGAAAGCTGGCTAGATTGTCGGGCTCAACGGGTAGTGATCAATGGCTCCATGTCTAGTTGGCAGCCGGTATCAAGTGGAGTGCCCCAAGGGTCGGTCCTGGGGCCGGTTTTGTTCAATATCTTCATCAATGATCTGGAGGATGGTGTGGATTGTACTCTCAGCAAATTTGCGGATAATACTAAACTGGGAGGAGTGGTAGATACGCTGGAGGGGAGGGATAGGATACAGAAGGACCTAGACAAAATTGGAGGATTGGGCCAAAATAAATCTGATGAGGTTCAATAAGGATAAGTGCAGGGTCCTGCACTTAGGATGGAAGAATCCAATGCACAGCTACAGACTAGGGACCGAATGGCTAGGCAGCAGTTCTGCGGAAAAGGGGTGACAGTGGACGTGAAGCTGGATATGAGTCAGCAGTGTGCCCTTGTTGCCAAGAAGGCCAATGGCATTTTGGGATGTATAAGTAGGGGCATAGCGAGCAGATCGAGGGACGTGATCGTTCCCCTCTATTCGACATTGGTGAGGCCTCATCTGGAGTACTGTGTCCAGTTTTGGGCCCCACACTACAAGAAGGATGTGGATAAATTGGAGAGAGTCCAGCGAAGGGCAACAAAAATGATTAGGGGTCTAGAACACATGACTTATGAGGAGAGGCTGAGGGAGCTGGGATTGTTTAGCCTGCAGAAGAGAAGAATGAGGGGGGATTTGATAGCTGCTTTCAACTACCTGAAAGGGGGTTCCAAAGAGGATGGCTCTAGACTGTTCTCAATGGTAGCAGATGACAGAACGAGGAGTAATGGTCTTAAGTTGCAGTGGGGGAGGTTTAGATTGGATATTAGGAAAAACTTTTTCACTAAGAGGGTGGTGAAACACTGGAATGCGTTACCTAGGGAGGTGGTAGAATCTCCTTCCTTAGAGGTTTTTAAGGTCAGGCTTGACAAAGCCCTGGCTGGGATGATTTAACTGGGAATTGGTCCTGCTTCGAGCAGGGGGTTGGACTAGATGACCTTCTGGGGTCCCTTCCAACCCTGATATTCTATGATTCTATGATTCTATGATTCTTCACACCAGATGCTTCCCTGACCCACTGATCATTGCATATAGTTCAAAGCAAAAACAATTTATTAAACAGCAGCTCATAAATAAATAAGGAAAAATGGGAGAGGTTAAAGGAACAGGTCACTCCACCCTGTGGGCTGAGGGACACCCCACAAACAGCCATCTCAGGAGTGTAAGGGCAGTTCACAGTCTGTTCCTACTTCCCGGACCCTGGCTGTGCTGCGGGCTGGACCCTTGCTTTCAGCTCTGATTCTTTCCAATTCCTGCCCCTGGTCTTTTAACCGATCTATCTCCTGATCCAGTGTTGTTGCAACCACCTACAACCCCTGCAAAGCAGCCTTTTTCTTTACCAAAACATTCAGATCTCCCCACCTTCCTGCACTAACCCGGATATCCCAGCACTTGTGGAGCTTCAGAAAGGCTCCGGGGCCAGTGGAGGCCCCGGGCTTCCAGGGTCCATTTTCTGAGTCCCATTAACGGAATGTATCCATAGATTAACTCATGAACTGCGACATGGGAACTTATAGGGACCAACCCCACCTCGCCCTCTTTCACCTCCTATTGCAAAGGACAAACTACAAACTGTTTGTGCCATCCGTCTCCTTCCTCTCTACCAATCCTCGCTGGGGCCTCCAAATTCTGTTACCCGGGGTTCTTTCAACCCAAAGCTCTCGGTAACTTTTACTCTGTCGAAGGTGGTATCAGGAATTAAATCAGGGGAGACACGACCGTCCGACCGATCGATGGCTGGCACAAACAGGACAACACAAGAGTGCTTTCACTTAAAACTAAACTTTACTTAGTCTCAAGCACTTACAAACGTCCGCAACAGGTTAGTAAAACACCCCCAACCCTCGATAATTACCGAAGCGTGGCTTTCGAGTGGCACCATAACAGGCTTCTGCTGGCCAAACTTCTGTCTGCTGGTGGGGACCCCAAGATGTGTCCAGAGGAGTATCCCTGAAGAGCCCCTTCTGAGTAGTCCAGTTACCTCAAACTTTTCCCCTTATTTATACATTAGTAACATAATGACATATCCCTTAAAGAAAACTTGCTAAGCAAGCAGGTTTTAAAGATCAAGCAAGAGATTTTCTTATGATCATCAGTTTACCAGCTGTGTTTTTTTTCCAGAGTCTCCATGCCTTGGGGGCCTGACAGACATTCCCGGGGGCACATATAGACAGACTTCCTGTTTTTCTAAAGTACGTAGATCAGCAATTTCAACGTTCTTAGCAGGAAGGATGTGGGGTCAAGCTGCCCTGTCTGTGGCATCCAAAACCCCTTCCCCTCTTGCCTTGGTATGCTGAGGCTGCTGCATGACCAATTTATGACCTGCTGACTTGGCTACTGTTAGCAACAAGCAATAGTGGTTTAGGCACTTTACTGGTTTGCCAAAATCTCCCCGTACAGCAGGTTCCTCGGACTCCTAGGGTCAGCAGCGGCCGGCGGGGTCTCCACTCCATGTGCGGCGCTTGCCACGAGCACTGGCTCCAGCTGGCTCCAGCTGGCAGGACTTATTTGGGGGCATGAGTAGCATGCAGCACCCCAGGGTCAGGGTCAGCCGGGAGGGGGGCGGTCTGCGCCTTGCCTGTGCCCGCAGCTCCCATTGTCTGGCCCGCGATGTAGCCAGCACTTATGGTAGGTGCAGCATGCAAGGACACCTCTTCCCCTCCCTCCCCCCAGCCCCCCGGCTGCCCCTGTACCCAGGGGCCGCAGCATCCTGCGGCCCACCATTTCCTGGGAGCCACCGCAAATAAGCACCTCTGGGACCCCAGGTAAGCTCTCACCAGTGTACTCCTCCAGCCCCAAGCCAAAATATCGGGACAAAATGGTGTCCCAAGCGTACGTCGGTCAGGACACGGAACAAACAACCAAATATCAGGACAGTCCCGACTTTATCAGGACGTCTGGTCATCCTATGCACTGGGATATATCAGTAACCTTGACTAGTAACTGCCCAATGCAGTTCAGGAGCAGTGGTGAGCAGGGGGTGAGTAATCACTAAGACTAGGTTTTATTGCTGACTCTGCCACTCGCTCCCTGGGTAACCTTCACCTCAGTGTGCTTGTTCACCTCCACATCAACCAGCTCTCATAGTGATATTATGCTCGATGATCAGAGGCTTCCTCAAACCAAAGGACTTCAAAGCACTGCAGGCTCATTACAGTTGTGTGTGTGCACAGGGCTGTATTATTTTAATAGCAGAATTTTTTCCTGGAACCAGATGCTCCCAAACTGTGGATTAAAATGGGGATTGCTTTTGCTTTGGACCTGAAGGGTACATGTCAGCCAGGTCTCAGGGTAGCTGACAAGACTCTTTGCTGTTTTTTCAGCAGCATAGTTACAACAGAAAGTCAGCACCAGAGATGTTTTCTGGTGCTCCATTTTCTCGCTTCGAGGTTCTTGTCTCTGCCCTTTTGCAGGAGTTTTGTTTTGTTTTGTCTTTAAGGAAACAAGATTTGATATTAACAACAGCAGCAGCTCCAGCCTGTATCAACTAACTTGTTCTCTTTTCCCCAGACAGGACAGTTAGGACCATCTTTAATACTATCTAATACCACCTAATACCAGCCCGTCAGACAGGTTCTCGCTATAAAACTCTACAACTCCAGGAAAAGGGAGTAAGGGAGAGTCCTCAAATGAAAATCTTCCTTAACTCTTTCATTTCCAAATGCTTTCACTGTTTTTCCTTCTCTTTTTCTGTGTCTTTTATAAAACGTTGTGAAGGGTGTTAATGGAGTGTTTGCCATGTGACTAAGCAGGCTGAGGTCTCTATCCTCCAAACCCTGAAGTATGCTTTCCTGTCTAGTGTTGTACAGTGACAGGGTCCTGGTAACACCTTTGACTCTCTGGGCCCATTTATTCCACAAAAACTAACACAAGAAGCTCAGCTTTAACAACCAATTCAACCCCAGTGAAAACCCAGCCTCTGCCGTTCTCAACAGCCTCCTTGGGCACAGATGGGGACTCCAGTCTCGCCCAATCAAACAATGAAACTATAAACTTTCCACACTTATGATGTTTATTAATAATCCCCCACGTACACTATTTGTCAGGTATCACAAGTTCTTTACCAAGGTAGGCTCCACAGAAGGGACAGTGGGTCTGGTGGGATCTGTGACACATATTTATTCAATTAAACCCTTACTTAAAAACCATGTGATTCTACTCATCAGTATACCCAAACAACAGAAAGCCCCACACAGAGCCACTGCTTTTAACCCATCCGGAAGCATGACAGACTTACAACATACAGTAATTACAACAATCAGAAGACATAAAGAGATGAGGACATAGACAGTGAAATATTGCAGAAGGCCACAAATTAGTCGACAACAATTGAGGAACCTGCAGAACCCAAAAATAGGGAACTAGATTGGATTTTTTCATACCCCTTCTTTATGTCACTCTTCGGATACACAACCATGTTTGATCCATTTTCATGGATAACAAGATTAATACCTGCCTGTTACCCACATGTGGCATTCCAGGTGTTCATAACCTTACTTTAATCACTAATATTAGTAAACTGTCAATCATTCTTTAATCATTCCTATACATTATTGCGATCTAACTGCCTAGTTACCAAATTGCAAAAAACAAACCAACCCCAAAGCCGCATCTAACTTGTGCAACTTATGGTGTAACTGTCCTTTTGTGATTGTTTGTTTACTTGCGCACAATGAGAAGACATAACTTGTGACCTGAGGTTATGTCCTGAGGCCTTGATCATTTCAGCCAAAAACCCCTCCCTAACATGACTGTCACACAAGGCCTTACATTAATATAACAGGCCTTTAACAATAACAAAGCCCAATAACCCAATTATTGATATTTTCCTACTTCCTATTACAGCTTCAATAACTTTCATGGTTAATTCTATAAGCATGCTTAGCCGATAAATTATATTTTACCCAAAACTATAGCTCTCCATCATCATGTAAGGGGTCAACAGACCCCCATTGTTAGGGTGATAATCTTGACAGTAGCCCCAACACTTCACTAATTAGCAGTGACCTGATCTTCTTTTTCAGGTGATGTTCTCAAAAACAGGAACCAGAATAATGCCTGTGGGTCTCTAATAGTTTTTAACAATGATATAAAACAAAGCTTTGGAGTGATAACAGCACAGCTGGTTCCCCCAACAATTATAACATTTTAGTGAGTTACTAGGCAATACTGAGCATTCAGGGTATAGTTTAGTCTTTGCATGGAATCTTCCACCTTGTCAACTACACCAGACATGATGACATACCAGCTGCTGCTCCTTTGGACCCATCTTGCACGTTTTATTTCTCCTCCTGACCACACACAGGGGGATCACCTCAGAGACACTGCACCTGCATGAATACTGGTAGGCAGGGCTCTTCACATTGATCAGCCTTCTTTAACCACCATCTTTAACACAATTTGGTTTTGTTTCTTGTTACCCAACTGAATACCTATTGCATACAGACCTGACATATGTGTGGGAGTATTATACATTGGTACGAAAGTTTCATTGATACAAGCTGGACAGGCAACATATTTTGGTTATTAAAGCTCCTTAGGATGACATGTATAAACAGTTCCCAAATGCTATGACTGTCACAGGTTACAAGGTTGGATTCTGACTGATGTGAAATTGAATCTCAGTCCCAAAAGTTACCTCTCGATTGCTGCTTTCGGTGAAAACTTCTTTTTCTACGTGTGGCACGTCGCATGTGAAATTTCGCCTGGCTGTAGGTGCAAAGCAAATGACTCAGCCAGGCCCTGGTTGGTGAGCGCACCATGGAGACTGCTGATGCAGGATGAGCAGCCCCACCAGGATTTGGGATTCATCTGTGGCCCTTCTCTGTGGGGACAGACCTTCCTCCTGGTACAGCTTTAATTAATTAGCAAGGCAAAACCTATTTACGTTTTGTTTGTTACCAGTGATTTGAATTTATTATACAACTAAACTAAGCTTGTTAATAATGTGATATGATTTTAAGCACGTGTGGCACCAGCCATGCTCTGACACATCATATGAGAAGGGCTACCAACCTCCAAGGTTTTTGTGTTTTATTTTCCTTTTTCTCTTTTTGACAGCAACATACCGTTGGTAGATGTTTGCCTGTGTGTGTGTGTGTGTTTTCTCTGGGTGCTGTCCCAGCTCTGCACAGAAGACAGCACAGCAGTCCTTGAGCGAACCGCCCAATGACCACAAGATCCGTTAAGGTGCGAAGGTGCCCAGCCAGGTTTATTGTCAACAAAGCACGGTAATTGCACCTGGAAGACTACGAGGATACTAAGACATGTATGCCTATGACAATGGACGCGGCTCAGTGAATGGCGGGACTTTCCATTCCCCACTCAGTTAGCCAAAGACATTCCCTCTGAGACTCCATTTTACACATCGATACAAACAAGTTATGTACTGCCCCTCTGACGTAGTTAGTTGACACCCTCTGATGTAGCCACTTATCACCCATCACCTTGTTCATCTCTATCCATTGCACTGTTATTCTGATCTTGTCTTTAGGATAAGTCAGCGTGTTCCTGTTCTCTTTAGGGAATGTTTTGGTCCCAAGGTGTTCTGGTACCACCCTTCTGGAATGTGTTTGTATGAGTACTCTGTGCCTAGCACCTCTTAGGATTGTGTGTTTCTGCAATACCAGCCCTGGTCTTGTCAGATTCTGTGAGCTTGCACGCAGGCAGAGCCTGATTTCTGCGCACTTTGCTTCTTTGCTTTATATCAGCAAAGCTTGACCACTCCTTTAGTTAAGGGCTTAGGCCTCACACCAGTCCTCTGATACAAGGCCTTATGTTTCAGGCTCTCTTTCTACTACACATACCAATGCACCAGCTTAACCATCTTTTAATTTCATAATTTGGTTGGTGCTTTGCATTGCCCCAAAACCTGGGGCTGATAAGGGAAAGGGACCCTCTGTTAGAATTATAATAATCATCAATAACCTTGGAATACTTGACCAGTAATGTGAGTCTCTTGCTCTGATTTTATTTTTTATTATATTGGTTTATCTTTTGTGTAGGAAGCAGTGATCCTACAAAATCAACTGGAGGGTTATTTGGTCCCTGACGTTTTTCAGAGGGAACCTCTGTAGTCTAAGGCCTTTTTGGATTGAGGAGCAGTAGTAGCAACTGTGACAAAGCTCTGTCCTTGCCTCCGTGGGTCCTGTGTTTCCTGGCAGATTTCACTAGCCTCAGAGGCTCACTATGACCCTGCACGTAACCCTTCTGTCTCTCAGTCTACTGTCTCTGTCTCACAGTCTACTGAGCCATTTTCATCATAAGCCAGAGGGGGAGGTGAGGAGAAGTTATCCTTCCTTGCACAGTCTCTGTTGTCTCCCAGCCTCAGTGATTAATCAGGGGGCAAAGGTGTGTGCGGGGGGAGCCCGGGCCCACCCTCTACTCCGGGCTCCAGCCCAGGGACCCTAATAGTATCAGTTGTGGTAGCTGACCTTTTAGAAACATGACACGTACAATTCCCTGGGCTACTTCCCCCACAGCAGCCCCCACTTCCTCAAGCTCCACTTCACCCTCACCTCAGAGCCTCCTTCCTTGTGCCTGACATGGTATGTACTACTCAGACTTTCCAACAGCACAGCTTCCTCCCACAGCTCCTGACATTCACACCCACCTGACTGACTGGGAGGCTTTTATCTCGTTTCAGCCAGCCCCTGATTGGCTTCAGGTGTCCCAATCAACCTAGCATTCTCCCTGCCTTCTGGAAAGTTCTTAATTGGCCCCAGGTGTCTTAATTGACCTGGAGCAGCTTCCATTTCACTTAACCTGGTACCAGGGATTTGTTTAGCCTGGAGCTAATATATCTATCTCCCACTACTTTTCTATAGCCATCTGGCCTTGCCCCGTCACACAACCATTAGCTAAAAGTGGAGAGTCACGTCCCATCTAAACTGTACAAAACAATAGAATATCTGGTTGTTAAGAAAGCATTCCAGCCGTAAGGAAGTATAGCGCCAACAGTGGCCAGATCAACAGACAGACATTAAGATGTTTAAAGGAAAACTTTGCAAGATAACACTCTCTCTGGCAGAAACACATATCAGCAGTTTCAAGCTGGGAAAGCTAAACTTCCCTTTTGTTGTACTTTGTCTGGTCTTAAATTGTTTCTGTCTGTTGCGTAACTGGCTTCACAATATTTGAATTTACTCTTGTACGTAGAGGGGTAATGTGCTAGGACTAGTTAAAGAATTGTTTCGCAGTGTGCTAGGATTGGTTAAAGAATTGTTTCGCAATGTGCTAGGATTGGTTAAAATATTGTATTATAATACTTTAGTAAAAATGATTGGTTAAGGTACAGATAAGCAGGACCTACGTTTAACTATATAAACTGAGGTCCAAAAGGAAGTTCTTTGGAACCTTACTACTGGACACAGCCCAAGATCAAACCTTCCAGAACTCAATACTCTGCACCATCATTCCGTGCAGAAGCCAGAACCCCAGACAATCCTATCCTGACTGGCCATCAGGAGAAGTTAGTCTGCTGTATCGGGAGTGGTAAGCATTGTGTGCTTAGTGAACTTTGTTGATTAATTGTTAATAAATACAAGTTAAGGATATTATTGGGTAAAGGGTCTTTCACTGGGAAAAGGTCACACCAGCCCAGGGCTTGTCAGACTTTTGTACTTGTGACCCCTTTCACATAACAAGCCTCTGAGTGCGACCCCCCTTATACATTAAAATCACTTTTTTATATATTTAACACCATTATAAATGCTGGAGGCAAAGTGGGGTTTGGGGTGGAGGCTGACAGCTCACGACCCCCCGTGTAATAATCTTGTGACCCCCCTGAGGGGTCCCGACCCCCAGTTTGAGAATCCCTGCACCAAGCCATAGAGAGACATTGAACCGTAGGCCCAGGGAGGGTAGCGATTGGGAGCCCTAAATTGTGAAGGTAACGCCAACATTCAGAGTTTTAACTGCTAAATTGTTTTTTCCAATATTTTTATTTTCCTTTTGTGATGCTGGCAGGCCAAGGGCCAGTGCATGCTAAGATCCCCATGTCTCACCTGGATACTAGCAGATACATAGCTGGAGTCAATCTGACTCACCTGTGGATTAATATTAATAAAATAGGTATTACAATTATAAGAAAATGTTTAGCAGTTAGACTCTATTGAATGCTTGTGAGCCGCTGCCTGCATTAATCTAACTTGTAATAACTCGTATATCTGGACGTGACATATCTTGACTTTAGCAAAGCTTTTAACATGGTCTCCCACGGTATTCTTGCCAGCAAGTTTAAAAAGTATGGATTGGATTAATGGACTATAAGGTGGATAGAAAGCTGGCTAGATTGCCGGGCCGTAATGATCAACGGCTCAATGTCTAGTTGGCAGCCGGTATCAAGTGGAGTGCCCCAGGGGTTGGTCTTGGGGCCGGTTTTGTTCAACATCTTTATTAATTATCTGGATGATGGGATGGGTTGCACCCTCAGCAAGTTTGCAGATGACACTAAGCTGCGGGGAGAGGTAGATACACTGGAAGGTAGGGATAGGGTCCAGAGTGACCTAGACAAATTGGAAGATTGGGCCAAGAGAAATCTGATGAGGGTCAATAAGGACAAGTGCAGAGACCTGCACTTAGGACAGAAGAATCCCATGCACCGCTACAGGCTGGGGACCGACTAGCTAAGCAGCAGTTCTGCAGAAAAGGACCTGGGGATTACAGTGGACGAGAAACTGGATATGAGTCAGCAGTGTGCCCTTGTTGCCAAGAAGGCTAATGGCATATTGGACTGCATTAGTAGGAGCATTGCCAGCAGATCAAGGGAACTGATTATTCCACTCTATTCGGCATTGGTGAGGCCACATCTGGAGTATTGCATCCAGTTTTGCCCCCTCTCCCCCCCACTACAGAAATGATGTGGACAAACAGGAGACAATCCAGTGGAAGACAACAAAAATGATCAGGGGGCTGGGGCACATGACTTACGAGGAGAGGCCGAGGGAACTAGGCTTGTTTAGTCCGCAGAAGAGAAGAGTGAGGGGGGATTGACAGCAACCATCAACTACCTGAAGGGGGGGTTCCAAAGAGGATGGAGCTCAGCTGTTCTCAGTTGTGGCAGATGACAGAACAAGGAGTAATGGTCTCAAGTTGCAGTGGGGAAGGTCTAGGTTGGATATTAGGAAACACTATTTCACTAGGAGGGTGGTGAAGCACTGGAATGCTTTACCTAGGGAGGTGGTGGAATCTCCATCCTTAAAGGTTTTTAAGGTCCAGCTTGACAAAGCCCTGGCTGGGATGATTTAGTTGGGGATTGGGTCCTGCTTTGAGCAGGGGTTGGACTAGATGACCTCCTGAGGTCTCTTCCAAACCTGATACTCTATGATTCTATGATTCTATAATCTGTGTTCCGTATTCGACTGTAATATCTGAGCGGGTGGAGGGTGAACCTCTGTGACTGTATGAATCACCATTCAGGAAAGGGAACTGTGAAGAGCTACAGAAATTGTTACGCCCCTCCTGAAGGAGGAGACCCATCGATACAAGACCGGCTCAGTTTGGATTTTACAACTGGAAACTCCCCTGGATTGAGAAACCATCTGCATCAAACAGGACTAAAGACTCTTATTGTTCTGCTCTCCTCCCACTGAAGATAAATCAGGCAAGGGGACTTCTCCCAGCAGCTGAGTTTGCAGCTCAGAGCACAGGGAAGGAGGGAGATAAAAACCTCAAGCCAAAGGAACTAGGTATCTCTATGCTGCTTGGATTCGGGGGCTGAGGGGGGAGGTGTTTCTAGGCATAAGCAAGAGGTCCCCAGCTACTTAGCCTGGGTTAGCCCTAAAGGACAAATAGAGCTTGCTGATTATTGAAGCCTATATTACCTTTGGAAGCCTATGGGTGTAACTCACTGATGTGTCTATGGGCTTCTCTTCATGTATAGACCTGCAGCTTTAGTAAAGATGCTATAGTACTACACTTCTCCCATCAGCGTAGTTAAATCACCTCCCTGAGAGGCGGTAGCTATGCCAACAGGAGAAGCTCTCCCATCGCCTAGTGCTGTCTACAGTGTGGGTTAGGTCGGTGTAACTGCATCACTCAGGGGTCTGGATATTTCACTCCCCTGAGCGATGTAGTTAGACCCATATACGTTTATAATGTAGACCTGGCCTATGCTTGCTTGCTTTAACCTTGTAGATAACTCTCTGGTTATTTTGCCTGGTCCTTTGGGATTAGGAATAACAGGAATATTGCTGCGGTTCTTGATGTAAGGGGTGATCACAGAGATTCACTCACCTGGGTGACAAGACAGACAAGTGTGTCCAAGAGGTCGGTCTGTGATTTTGTGTTAAAGCTGATAAAGTGCCTGCAAGGTTGGCACTTGGAGCAGTTGGTTGGTGAAAATCTCAGGGCTTGGCTACACTTGCAAGTTAGAGCACATTAAAGCAGCTCCAGGCACCCTAACTCACTACCCGTTCACACTGGCAAGGCACTTAGAGCACCGGGACTCTGCTGCTAGAGCGCTCCTGGTAATCCACCTCCACAAGAAACATAACACTGGGTGTGCCTCAGCTGAAATGACCTGGCGTCAGTGTGAACAAGGTGCTGCATTACTGCACTGTGATTGGCCTCCAGAAACGTCCCCTAATCCCCTGAAGTCAAGTGGCCACCCTTGTCATTGTTTTGAACTCAGCTGTAGGAATGGGGATATGCCCTTTCAAAGCTCCGTTTCGGACAGCCGGCTGCTTATCTGCTCCGGGACAAAGCAACCATTAGTGTGATATGTTGCTGCTGTGAACGTGTGAGAGAAAGTCGGGCGGGAGGGGGGTCTGCTGCTGTTTGAACTTACAAGACAGCATGCTGACATGCTCTCAGCCCCCCAAAAACCCATTCTCTCTCCCCCCACATACACACAACACACTCCCTGTCACATTCCACCCCCCCCACCTCCATTTGAAAAGCACGTTGCAGCCACTTGCATGCTGGGATAGCTACCACAATGCACTGCTCTCTGTGGCATTGCAAGAGCTGCTCATGTGGCCACACCAGTGCACTTGAATCTGACAGTGTGGACACACTGCAGCGCTTTCCCTACTGCGCTCTCCAAGGGCTGGTTTAACTCAAAGCGCTCTGTAGCCATGCCCTCAGTTTCAAATTAACAACCAACTTAGGGTCTGTGCCCTGGTTTTTAACAATCTGCCCTGAGGTTAGTACTCACACTCTTGCATCACCGTGGGGAGTGCCACAACTTTTATAGGCCTTTTTATCAGGGACTAAATCCTTTGACTTCCCTGAACTGAAGAAAGTGCATGGGAGTCACAGGCTGGCTCACAAACACGTGACAGCCTGTTTGCATTCCCACTCCCTTTCTGGTTACTAAATTAGCTCTGTTGTTTTGGAGATACAAAGCATTCATTCACAATGACCTTTTACCTTGTGTACATAAAGGAGTTCACTACAGCAAAAGGCTAAAATGCCCACATAAAATAACAGAGTAGCATACTTGAGGGCGAACCATTTAAATAGGTGAAATCTCAAAAATACCAGAATGAAAAATACGTCAGGGCATTGCAGAGCCAAGCAGAATCAAAAAAGAATATGATTCAAATATTAACTCAGGGTGCACTTCAAAATTTCAGTGCACAAGCTGCTCCGATCACTTCAGAATACGTGGTGCAGAATGTGGGTTTTTTGCCACAGCTTTAATTACCATGAGCTGAATCTACCTCTAATCAACAAGCCTGGGCACATTAGCTTATCCAACATGGGTTGACCCAAGGCAGCTCTCTCAAGATCAGTCCAGAGTCAACACTCGCCTCCTGTCGGGGTGATCAATTTAATATTTATCCCAACACCATGTTACTTAGCTGAGATTAGATTTGACATTTAGAACACAGATACCCAAACAATATATACTGTTATATTTTACAACATTTTAGCCATAGCATGCTTGCAGCTAACAATGCTGCATTTATGGTAACTTACCCCAACACCTTAACAATTCCTATACGTTATTGCAGTCTTACTGGTTAGTTACCAACTTCCAAAAAAAAACCAAAACTCCCTCTAACTTGTGCAACTTGCAGTGTACCTGCCCTTTCGTGGTTACTATAGCAAAGCTAACAACCCAATTATTTCTATTCTCCTACTTCCTGTTATTATTTCTATAAGCACGCTTGGCAGATGAATTATATTTTACGAAAACTACAGATCCTCCCTGATCACTTCAGGGGTCAGTGTGATGGGGCGTCCATACCACACAGGACTGGAAATTTGTAAGGTGGCCAGATAGGCCTATTAACCCCACTGGCTGCACCTGGAGCAAGAGCCAGGGAGTGGGAATGGATTGCAAGCAGGTTCAGCTGGGCAGGACTAGGCAGGGCCTATAAATCCAGGAAGTTGGCAACAGACAGGGGTAGCTGCTAGGAAAGGTCAGCCACTCCCTGTGAAGAGGGAGAAGGGTTGGGAGTGGTTCACCCAGAGTAAGGAGGGAAACCAGAAGTTGTAGGAAGCAGGCCAGGAAAGGTGCAGTGAGGGCTGGGAGAATGAAGCCCAGAACTGCTGGCCTGAGAGTCCCTGGACTGGAACCGGGAGAGAGGGCAAGCCCGGGTTCCCCTGCCAGCTGCTGAGGGAGTGGCACCTGAGGAGTGAATGGGAAGACTACCTAGGACTGCTGAAGGAAAGACTTTGATACACCCCAGAAAGGGGGACTGGCGAATGACCAGGCTGGAGGGCGGAGTCACAAAGAGGACGCTGCAGGTCCTGAGATGAGAGAATTGCTGCAGACCTGGGAGAGAGACAGTGTGACGGCATGTGAGCACGGGAAGGGGCGTCGACCTTGAGAGCTAATCCCCAGAGTGACCAGGAGGGGGCGCCAGACAAGCGGCAAGGGGAGCACCCCTTGACAATCAACACCAGCAACGACAGCTGCCAATCAGAACTGGGCCGAGTCCCGCTGCCCAGCAACGCACAGACCAGCCCTTCCAGGCCCTGGAGCTCCCTCCCACCGAGCAGCAAACGCTTTGTTCTCCAGGAGCCGTAATGAGCTCCAGGTGGCAAACTGAGATGACGACCGGGTGGAACATCCCTGACTGGCAGCTGCACAGCACAGAAATCGAACGGGCTGACTCCATGGGCGCCGAACAGACAACCCACCCAAGCCCACAGGAAGCCCATGACATTTGGCCAACCTCTAAGGCTTTGCCTAGACAGAGGATTTGCTTCAGTTGCTGCCATGGAGACAGCTCCACCCTCTCACCCAGGCAGAGCTCACTCCTGCTTGACACCGAGGTCAACTGCAGGTTGCTGCGGAGCAGCTGCACGGATGGCAGGCCCTGAGCATGTGCAATGTGACTGAAGGAAACGCAAAGCGAAGCCAACGCCAGCCCAGCCCAGCCCAAAAGCCACCATGCAGACGCTGCCCCTGGTGGCTGGGTACAATAAACCCACATGCACACGTCTAATAACCACACTCGCAGTAAGTTACGGCATCCGCCACTCTCAACAGGAGCCCGGCTCAGCTGGACGTCATAAAATCATAGAGTATCCGGGTTGGAAGGGACCTCAGGAGGTCATCTAGTCCAACCCCCTGCTCAAAGCAGGACCAATCCCCAACTAAATCATCCCAGCCAGGGCTTGGTCAAGCCTGACCTTAAACACCTGTAAGGATGGAGATTCCACCACCTGTCCCCACCTCCCTAAAAGCATTCCAGTGCTTCACCACCCTCCTAGTGAAATCGTGTTTCCTGATATCCAACCTATACCTCCCCCACTGCAACTTGAGACTGTTACTTTCCTCCCCACATCACCTCCCCACAGCCGAGCCAGTACGAGCCACGCTGAGCTGGGCTTGGATTTAATCTTGGCCGACTCTGTGCAACCCCAGCCCGCAATTTGTGTCTTCCCTGAGTCCTCCCTCTGGTCCCGTCCCCATGCGACGGGCCCCTGTGTCTAGAGCTCAGGAAGGGTGGTCTCCTTGTGCAGGCACTGAACAGGGACTCTGAAGATCTTAGCTGAGTCCCCGCAGACTCCTTGTGTGACCCTGGCCACGTTCTTGTGTCTCCCGGTGCCTCAGTTCCCCTCTGTAACATGGGGACCACAGCACTGCCCTCCCTCACTGGAGAGTTGGGGCCATAAATCCAGTAACAAGCGTGAGGAGCTCAGAACTATGACTGGGTCATATAAGTACCTGGAGAGAGATGGAAGTTCCTCAGCTGATTACAGAGAGCCTAGGCAGGTGGATTTCTGGCCCAGTCCGCACTGTCTGATGGCATTAAGCTATTACTGTCCTTGCATACCCTCAATAGAGCCGTGACCTCAGCTCCATTGAGGGCAGGAGCTGCCCAAATGGGCCTCACAAGGCCAATTTAGGTCACCTGACCAGCCTGGAGCCCAGAGAGAGAGAAAAAAATTACTTCTAACATACCCTTGGACTTTAGACACTGGGCAGACCACCTGTCCCCATGCCCCGCAAACAAGGACAGCTCCCTGGCTTGCCAGCATCCTCTGGGAAGAGAGCCAGGAAACTGGATTTAATGAATGGGGATTTCACAGGCACCTGTCCCCCTGAACAGTACCCACACCCCAGCTGAGAGGGGAGAGGGCCCAGTGCCTGGTGCTGCCGGGGAACTCTGGCCCAGGGCATCAGGGCAAACCGCACCTCTGAGGGAGAGAGGCCTGGGTCTTCTGTGTGCCCTGAGATTTGAACCATGGTTGCAGGGGGCCCTGGGGGTTCACCCCAGGGAGGGTTCACCGGGCTAGGGTCACCTTA
This sequence comes from Eretmochelys imbricata, assembly GCF_965152235.1. Lineage (NCBI taxonomy): Eukaryota > Metazoa > Chordata > Testudines > Cheloniidae > Eretmochelys > Eretmochelys imbricata. The sequence continues at coordinate 358,295,884 of NC_135572.1, forward strand.
AACCCGCCCAGACGGCTGATCTCGGGGCTGGAGCAGCAGGTCCAACTCCCCCCGGCCGGGTGTCCCCAGGATGACTCTAACTAAGCCCCGATTGGCTGAGCCACATGGGAGTTTCCCAACACACCTCTCCCGGCCCGGGACGGCCCGGGGCAGCGGGGCCCTTCAGCCAGGACTGGTCCCGGGAGAGGGGCGCGGTCGGGGCAGAGCCAGCTGCTTCCCCGGGGGCTGGGCCAGGAGCTGCCCGGGGCAGGGACGCCTGGAGACCGGCCCCGGGCCAGTGTTCGCCCCATGTCCCAGCGAGGGGGCTCCCGGCCGGGACCCGAGTCCCCGCCTGGGGTCTCTCCGCTGAGCGCCCCGCGGGACCGGGCAGCGCCCTCCGCAGCCCCCGCCTGCCGCCCATGCCCCGGCCCTGTCCCCGCAGCGCCCGGCCCCATGGACCGGCCCGGCCCGGGCTCGGGCAGCAGCTTCCCGGCGCTGATCCGCAAGAAGCGGGACGGGGAGACGCTGCGGGATGAGGAGATTCGCCACTTCGTCCGGGCCGTGACCCGCGGGGGGCTCCAAGAGGGGCAGATGGGTGAGATGGGCCGGGCACCCCCAGAGCCGACCCGGGGACCTCGGCGGGGGCTGGCGCGAGGGTCCCGGGGGGTGGTCCCAGGGGGGTACTTCCTGGGGAGATGGGGAGCCCAGGGGGCAGGGGGGTCCGGGGGCGATGGGGAACAGGGGTTAGGTCCTGGGGGGATGGAGGACCCAGGGGGAAGGGAGGTCCTGGGGGTGGGGGATGCAGGGGGCAGGTGGATTCTGGAGAGATGGGGATTAGGTCCTGGGGGGATGAGGAACAGAGCAATCAGGCAAGTCCAGAGGAGAGGGAGACAGGGGTTAGGTCTTGAGGGTATGGGGGACCCAGGGGGCACGCGGGTCCTTGGAGGGATGGGGAACAGGAGTTAGGTCCTGGGGGTGGGGGATGCAGGGAGCAGGTGGGTCCTGGAGAGATGGGGATTAGGTCTTGGGGGGACAGGGGACACAGGGGGCAGGCAGGTCCCTGGCAGGATGGGGACCAGGGGTCTCTGCTCTGAGCTGAGAAATGGGCTCCCAGACTGAGTTGGACGTGGATACTAGGGGAGCCCCGTCTGCTTTGGCCCCGATGCAGCAATGGACTGGTTCTGCCCAGGACGGAGGCCCTAAAGTGCCTGGAGTTAATTGCTCCCCTGGGTGGACTCCCGCCCATCCCCTCCTCTCCCCACAATACACCCCAGCCTGCCCATTCCCAGACCTGTGCGACCCTGGACCATCACACCCTGCCCAGTTCCCATCAGTGCAGGTACTGCGTATCCCCCCGAGCTCTGCCTCCAACCCCTGGTACTCAGCCCTGGCTCTGTCCCCCAGGGGCCATGCTGATGGCCATCCGGCTGCGGGGCATGGATCCGGACGAGACGCTGACTCTGACCCGGGAGATGGTGGTGTCGGGAAGGGTCCTGGAGTGGCCTGACAGCTGGCAGAGGCTCCTGGTTGACAAACACTCCACAGGGGGCGTGGGAGACAAGGTCAGCCTGCCCCTGGCCCCGGCCCTGGCTGCCTGCGGCTGCAAGGTGAGTGCCAGGGCCCGGCAGCCTCTGCTCCCTGCGCAGAGGCCCGAGTGGGGCCCAGGGGTTCATGGCAACCCCACACGCCTGCCCGGGTCCCCATAGCCCATAGCCATGCCTAGAAGGGTGGAGATGAAGGTGGGTGTGCTGGGAACCCGGAGAGGCCTGTGATTCCCAGCAGGTGGGGCTGGCAGCGTGATACTGGGTACACCCAGGTGCCCTGCTGCTGGCCTGGGTGTGCCATTGTACAACTGCCAGCAGAGATGGGTGCCCTGGCAGAGCCTCTGCCCGGTGTGCATTCCCTTTGGCACCAAGGAAAGGGGCTCATCCCTCCCCATCTCTCCTGCCCAGCTGCCTCTCACCAGGGCCTGTGGCTTTTTCCTCCCCTGCCAGGTGCCCATGATCAGTGGCCGGGGTCTGGGCCATACCGGGGGCACGCTGGACAAGCTGGAGTCCGTGCCAGGGTTCAACATCTCTCAGAGCTCCGAGCAGGTGAGGGGGCCGCAGCAGGGGCTGAGTCCGTGCCAGGGGAGGGAGACCCGAGGGCCTGCCTGGTATTGTGCTGCCCCCAATCCGGTGCCCCGTGCCTCTGGGACAATGGGAGGGGGCACAGAGCAAGCATCCATAGGGGCTCAGCCCATGAAAGGGGTGTCTGATGGAGGCAGTGGCAGACCTGAGCCGGGGGAGAGCCAGTCAGTGCCTTGGTGCTCCCCTCATCCAGGCTTCTCACTGAGCCCCTCAGACAGCTGGGCATCCTGCGCCCAGTGCCTCTGCCCATCACCAGGGGCGGGCATCCAGGCTCTGCCCACCTCCTGGCACAGGCCAGCTGCTTTGCACTTGGCTGTTGCCCAGAAAGGGCCCTGCTGGGGTAACTGGCCGCACCTGGCTTTGGGGGGTGCATGGGGTCACACACTGACAGCCCCTCCCCACTGCTGCAGATGAGGAGCATCCTGGAATGTGTGGGGTGCTGCATTGTGGGGCAAAGCGAGGATCTGGTCCCAGCAGACAAGGTGCTCTACGGCCTGCGGGACGTCACGGCCACCATCGACAGCCTGCCCCTCATCACAGGTACCACAGCAACTGCCCCCACCCTGACGCCTGGCTGCCTCCCCCGGGGCCTTTGCAGGGGGCAGAGGAAAGTGGGGTGGCACCGATGGGGCAGGCGTCCCTGGAATCTACACTGTGGCTGCCCCCTTAGGGTGGCAGAGCCCGCAAGGCGCAGTGGGAGCCAGCGCTCTTCACCCAGTCAGCGATGTCTGAGATCCAGGGGGAACTGGGAATGGTGAGGACCGTGGGGGGCCCAGGAGGCTGCCCGTTGGGCTGGGAGACCCACGTTCAGAGAGAAGAGAGCTGACCTCTCACCCCAAAGTCCAGCCCCCACCAGCCCTGGTGTGAACTCCTTCCCCTTGGGCTGGCTCAGAGCAAAGAGCTCACCCCTTGTGCCATGCATGGCGTCACTGCCCAGCAGCGGGTCGGCCAGCGGAGGGTGCCAGGGGACTCGCAGGAGGGGAGACGGTCGGTGGGAGCCAGAGAGCAGAAATCAAGGCAGGGCGTGGCAGCAGTCCCCGGGGCAGCAGCGCCCTGCCCCAGCAATGGAGGTGCCCAGGCCTCCCCATCTCTGAGCCGGCTCCCCCTGACTCTGCAGCTTCCATTCTGAGCAAGAAGGCAGCAGAGAAGGTCTCGGCCCTGGTGCTGGACGTGAAGTTTGGCAGCGCTGCCCTCTACACCAGCCTGGAGAGCGCCCGGACCCTGGCCCAGAGCCTGGTGAACACCCAGACCCACCAACCCTGGGACGGGGGCACAGCCATCCCCACCCACCCCAGGAGCCCCGAGTGTCCTGACCTCCTCCCTACTCTGCTTGCAGGCGCCTCCTGTCCGCCCACAATCCCTGTGCTGACTGGCCTCCCCAGCCCTCTCCCTATGGGGCTAGAGGCCTCCTGCAGGTCCCTGACACCAGGAGCCATGCCCCGTTCCCATGCCTGTGCCACAGGGGCGGGCGACCTGTGCTCTGGCACAAAGGGAGCTGGGACGTGTCCGTCACTCCAAGACAACCCCCAGAGAAAGGTCTGTTCTTCCCGGGGAGCCGAGTCTGCCATGTGCAGCAGGACGGCAGGGTGAGGCCAGGCCAGGCCAGGCAGGGCAGGAAGGGAGGGGTGCTGGGACCATCAGCCAGCCACACGGTCTGCAGCCCCTGTGAGATGGTGATGCAGGGTGAGAGCTGCCCCCCGTCCCCTGGGGAGACGCCAGGCTCCTGTCCCCAGGCCCAGCTGTCCCAAACACTCTCGGCCCCTCCCTCCCATCCCTGCAGGTGTCGGTGGGCAGCCAGCTGGGGATCTGCACGGTGGCCATGCTCAGCAAGATGGATGGGCCTCTTGGGCAGCGCGTGGGCCACTCCCTGGAGGTGCTGGAGGCCCTGCAGTGCCTGGAGGGCCAGGGGCCGGCGGATCTGCACCAGCTGGTCACCACGCTAGGTGTGGGGAGCTCAGGAATTGCAGTTCTGGGGGAGACATCAGCTGCCCGAGGGTTAATGCCATGAACATGGGCGGCAGGTGACCCGGGGGCTTTGGGAGGCTACTTCTTAGCTGGACCGCCCCATCTGCCCAGGGGACCCATACCTCCCACCCTCCTTCCCCCACCGGAGCCCAGAGCCCCCCCACCAGCCCCGGGCCACCCGAGTACTCCCCACTCCCCTCAGCCCTGAATCCCCAGGCAGGTAAGCAGCTCAGCGTGGCCCCCAGCACGGCAGGCAGTGCAGCTCCAGCCCCCGAAGGCCAGGCGGGCGGGCAGCTCGAGCCCTGGCTCCAGCCACCCAGAATCCCTGGCTGCAGGCTGGCCCCCACTAACCCCAACCCCAGCCGGGGCAAGGACGCCGGAGCCCTCCCAAAAGGTGGGGGTGAAAGCAGCCCCCTACCTGCCCCCAGCTGCCTGCCCAGCTCTCCCCCAGCGCAGCTCTCCCCGACCCGGCTCCAGCTGGGGGGGCCCTTGGAGCCACAGCCCAGCCATGACAAGAGCCGGGCAGGCAGTTGTGGGGAGCCTTGGCAGACCCTGTACCTGCCCGCAGTGCGGGGGGCCCAAGCAGCCCCAGGCCCCTGCCCCCCCCATGCCCCACACCCAGGGCCGTGCGGCTCTTATCTGGGTCAGACTGCGGCTCCGAGGCCCCCCCACAGCCGGAGCCAGGTCAGTGAGACGCGCGGGCCGTGTGAGGAGGCGACGTGGAGGCGCTTGAGTGAACTTCCACACAAAGCGGCCACCTCCTAGCGCCAGCCCTTTGTCCCCTCCTGCCCCTGGCCAGGCTACAGTCATATCCCCCCGCACCCGTGAGGAGAAGTGGGGGGCGGAGGCCAGTAGCTGAGAGCGGCTATGGCCATTGGGCTCCCCGTCACAGCAAGGTGACTGGGTGGAACGGGGCCCGTGGGCAAGCCTGGGGGCAGGGCGTGTCGGGGACGACGGGACGAGGAGCAGCACCTTGGGGCAGAGGGGCGGGAGGGGGCTGCGGGAGGGAGGGGGGTCTCCGTGGGTAGGAGCGAGACCCCAGCCCCTCTCTCCCTGCGCAGGGGGCTGTCTGCTGTGGCAGTGCGGGGAGGCCGGCTCGGTGGGGCAGGGCGCTGCCCGCATTGCAGCCACGCTGGCGGATGGCTCGGCGCTGGGGAAGTTCCAGGCCATGCTGCAGGCCCAGGGGGTGGAGGCCGGCGTGGCCCGGGCCCTGTGCACAGGAACGGAGGAGCAGCGCTACCAGGTGCTCGGCCGGGCTCGGGCCCAGGAGGAGCTGCCCGCGGCCCAGGACGGTAAGCAGGGGCGGGCAACGAGGGTGGGGCAGCCCCAGCCTGCAGGGGGAGCTGCTCTCTGCCCCTCATCGCAATAGGAACCAAGGGAGCCGGTGCTGGGGAGAGGGGCCCAGGCTAGTGCCCCCTGCCCGGGCCCAGAGGGACACCCTTGGGCAAGAGGGGAGGGCAGGCCAGTGGGATAGGCAGCTTGTGCTGCCCCCCGCACCTCCATGTCCCCAGATTCCCGCCACCATCCCCACATCTGTGCTCCCTGTGACCCCGGCTCGCAGGCTGGTCTGGTGCCTCAGTAACTGCTGGCCCGTCTCCGCCCTTCTCCCCAGGCACAGTGCAGCGGGTCGAGGCCCTGCCCATCGCCCTGGTGCTGCATGAGCTGGGCGCCGGCCGCACCCAGAAGGGGCAGCCCATCAACCACCTTGTGGGGGCCGAGCTGCTGGTGACGGTGGGGCAGCGCGTGGCTAAAGGTAAGAGCCAAGCGCGCCCCGCCCAGGGCGCCAGCATGCAGGGCTCTCCAACCACCCCCTGCTCTGCGCTGCCTGCCCTGGGGTCGGCTGCTGGGGCCAGACAAGGGGGCAGAGTCCGGCCAGGACTTCTGTCTATCTTAGGGTTTTATTCCGCTGCCCATTCCCATGGTATCTGACCTGCTCTGGGGCACCCATCCCGAGCTGCGCCCAAGTGCCCTTTGCCTGGCAGTTATTCTGCAGCTGGCAATGCCAGTTCAGTAGTCCAGAGCCTGGGGGCTCACTTGGGTTCCCTTTGCCTGGGTGTAGGTGGCACTTCTGGACTGAGGGCCCCTGGGCTGGAGACTGGCTTGAGGAGGGGAGAGACACCTGGCTCTACCCCCTACCAAACTGCAAACGGGGTAACTGGCTGGGATTAGAGCAGGTGGAGGGAGTGGTAGGGACTCGTGAGGAGGGGTGCCCACTTGGAGAGCCCCAGCCCATGACTTCTGAGACCCCAAGAAGACCTGGGATGCACCTGCCTCCCCTCCCTTGGGTTAGGAACCAGTTGGTTCTACTTTGGGTCCTGTTTTGATCCCATCTCTGCCCAGGAAACGAGGCCCTTGCTGCCCATCCCAGTCCCGGCAGGTGCACCCCAAGAGCCCCGCTCCCTCCCAGTGCTGTCCTTCCCCACGCCCAGCAGGGGGTGACAAGTGTCTCAGCCCCTGCCCCCCATCTCTGTAGGTTCACCCTGGATCCGGATTCACTACGACACCCCGGAGCTCAGCAACGATCAGAGACAGACCCTGCAGGGGGCGCTGGTCCTGGCAGGCTCGGAGCCCTTCCTGCCCAGCTGCAAGGTCGCAGAGGTTGTCCTGCCACAGGGCAGCCGGACACTGGAGGAGCTGACAGAGGAGCAGGGCTTGGGGAGCAGCCAGGAACTGCTCTGCTCCGCCTGAAGGGAGGGATCCCCAGCCGCTGCCCCCATGGACCCTCTGACTCCTGGACAGTGCAACTCGCCACCACCCTTCAGCCCCACGGCCAGCCCCTGCCAGCATTAACGACTGGGCAATAAAGCGTCTTGCTCTGCTACCCCCTAGTGGCCATTTGTGGTAACAGCCTGTCCCTCCCCCTCTGCTGCACTGCAGCCAGATGGTTTGGGCTGGGCCGGACACTTGGCTCTAGGGGTGCTGCTGCCTAGAACGACCCAGCCCGCCCGTCCTGTCACTGGCACCCTCGGGTGTCTGCCTTGCCACCCCGATTCAGGCAGGCCGCTCACGTCAGGCTGCCGCAAGCTGCTGTTCTGCCCTCGCCTCCCGTGGGGACAAAGCGACTCCATTCGACACCTTCCTCGACCGCGGGCGACCTGCACTGGGGTGTTCAACGGGCTACTCCTGGCAAGGGCCCACCCCAGGTCTCTCGACGTGCGTGCAGCCCTCCCACTAGGGGTCACGTGCTGGGGCTGGATCGGGCACCCCCAAGTTTGGGGGAACCATGGGGGGCATCCCCAGCCAGGGCTGCCCCCCATGCCCATCATAGCCCCCTGGCTGGGGAGGGGCTCTGCAGGGGCATGGGAGACGCCCAGCAGGGAGCTCTGCAGGAGGGGGGTGTGGGGGACACCCCCAGATGGGGGTGCTGTGCGGGAAGGGGGCACCAATTGGGGGGTTCTGTGGGGGGAGGGTGGACACCCCCAGATGGGGGGTTTCTGTGGGGAGGGGGCACCCCCAATCTGGGGGCTCTGCAGGAGGGAGGGGACACCCCCAGATGGGGGTTCATAGAATCATAGAAGGTCAGGGTTGGAAGGGACCTCAGGAGGTCATCTAATCTAACCCCCTGCTTGAAGCAGGACCAGTCCCCAGTTTTTGCCCCAGATCCTTAATTGGCCCCCTCAAGGTTTGAACTCGCAACCCTGGGTTTAGCAGGCTCAAACCACTGAGCTATCCCCCCCCCCCGGGTTCTGCGGGGGGAGGGAGCACCCCCCGTAGGGGGGTCTGCAGGAGGAGGGACACCCCTAGATGGGGGTTCTGTGTGGGGAAGGGGGAATTGGGGAGCACCGGGGGGGGAGGGGGACACCCCCAGCACAGGGTTCTGTCGGGGGAGGGGGTCGAGCCCTCGCAGCCCCGCGCGGGCCCAGCGCTGTGCGGGCTGCACCCCCTGCTGCCGGCAGGCGGGTATTACACATGAGCCGCGGAGCCCAGAGCGCAGGCGCAGAGTTAGCGTCCGGGCGGGGCCCGAGTGCCCGCGCTCTGAGAAGGGGAGGGGGCTGTACAACCACGCATGCGTTGGGCGGTGCCCTGGGTGCGCGTGTTGGCGTTGGGGGATTCGCCACGGCACTTCCTGGTTTGGGCGCGCCCCGCCCCGGCGCGCGCTCGGAGCGAATCTGCCGGTGTAGAGAGAGCACGGCGCTGCCGCCAGGTGGGAGGAGGGAGCTCGGCGCCGGGCTGGCGGGGGGCTGCGGGTCGGGAGTGAGGGGCACCGGCAGGGCTGGGGGGGCCGGGCTAGCGGGGGGCTGCGGGTCGGGAGTGGGGGGCACCGGCAGGGCTGGGGGGACTGGGCTGGGCTAGCGGGGGGCTGCGGGTCGGGAGTGAGGGGCACCGGCAGAGCTGTGGGGGCTGGGCTGGGCTAGCGGGGGGCTGCGGGTCGGGAGTGAGGGGCACCGGCAGAGCTGGGGGGGCTGGGCTGGGCTAGCGGGGGGCTGCGGGTCGGGAGTGAGGGGCACCGGCAGAGCTGGGGGGGCTGGGCTGGGCTAGTGGGGGGCTGCGGGTCGGGAGTGAGGGGCACCGGCAGAGCTGGGGGGGCCGGGCTAGCGGGGGGCTGCGGGTTGGGAGTGAGGGGCACCGGCAGAGCTGGGGGGGCCGGGCTAGTGGGGGGCTGCGGGTTGGGAGTGGGGGGCACCGGCAGAGCTGGGGGGGCTGGGCTGGGCTAGCGGGGGGCTGCGGGTCGGGAGTGAGGGGCACTGGCAGGGCTGGGCTGGCCGGGGGCTGCGGGTCAGGAGTGGGGGGCACCGGCAGAGCTGGGCTGGCAGGGGGCTGTGGGTCAGGAGTGGGGGGCACCGGCAGAGCTGGGGGAGTGTGGGGCTGGCGTACCAGGGGGCTGTGGGGCATCGGCAGCGCTGGGGGGAGCCCAGTGCTGCAATGGGAGGGGCGTGGCTGGAAGGCTGGAGCCAGGTCTATCCGCACAGAGCCGAGGGAGGTGAGGGTCGCCCCATGGTCCAGGAGCCTCTAGCCTGAGCTCCAGCGTTACCAGGCTTCTCCTGCCATGCGGGTCTAAAGTCGGTTGTTTCTCCCATCTCTGTTCTGGCTTCCCACGATCTCCCCGGGCCTGGCCCGCAGGCCGCCCACAATTCCCGCAGTGCAGAATGCTACGGATGAGCCCAGCCCAAAACACTCGTTACTTGAGGCTTTTTCATCCTTTCAGCTTTGCCCAGGATGTTTCAGTCCCTCCCGCTCCGGAGCCGCTGGCCCTTTGCCCCATGCGGTGCCCAGCAGCTCAGCCTCCAGGGGAAATCCTGGGCTTTCCGGGAACGTGCCCAGAGACGCCCTCCAGCCGGCTGCGCCAGGTGGTTTGAATCGACAGCCAATAAAACAGTCTGGCCGTCACCCTGCTTAAAAGCCTGGGAAGTTGGCAGTAGCGGGTACACCAAGCCTGCAAGGTGGTTCCCAGGTGCAGCAGCAGGGACTCAGCAGCAAAGGTGGGCAGGTCAGACCCTTTCCTGGAACAGGGTCACTAGGAGACTGTTCGCCCAGGGGCGCCCGTCGACCGGCGGCTCCGCCACACGGATACAGCTGAGGACTCGGCTGCTCATCACCTGCCTCTTTGGGGGGGCAGTCCTGGGTGCGTGGCTCTACATCCGCTCCGAAAAGGAACGGCAGCAGAAGCTGCAGCGCATCCAGGAGCTGAAGAAGCTGGCCATCGGCCAGGGGGACTTCCACCTGGTGGACCACACCGGGCAGCCCCGCTCCAAGGCCGATTTCTTGGGGCAGTGGGTGCTGCTCTACTTCGGCTTCACCCACTGTCCAGACATCTGCCCCGAGGAGCTGGAGAAGATGAGCCAGGTGGTGCAGCTGCTGGACCAGGAGCCTCAGCTGCCCCGGGTGCAGCCGGTCTTCATTACGGTGGACCCCGAACGGGACAGTGTGGCCGCTGTGGCCAAGTACGTGAGGGAGTTCCACCCACGCCTGCTGGGGCTGACTGGCAGCCCGGAGCACGTGCGGGAGGCTGGCAGGGCCTATCGTGTGTACTACAGCGCCGGGCCCAGGGACGAGGACGATGACTACATTGTTGACCACACGGTGATCATCTACCTGCTCAGCCCCGACGGGCTCTTCCTGGACTACTACAACCGGAGCAAGAGTGAGGCGCAGATCGTCCAGAGCATCAAGGGGCACATGGAGACCTACCAGACGCTCTTCAGCTGAGCACCACACGGCAATAAACGCCCTGCTTGCAGCTAGGGCAGAATGACGGGGCCTGATCTCCTTTCTGTAGCCCGGCACTGCTGCTCCATGCTGAGCGTTGTGAAACAGGCAGCGGGGAAGGGGCCTTCTGCAACTGCAGGGGCTCGGCTCCTCCAGGGCCCCTTCCCTTACAGCCGCAGGGGCTCATCTCCTGTGCCAGGTGGGGAGGACCCCCTACAGCCGCAGGGGCTCGGTTCCTCCTGGGCCCAGTGGCCAGGATCCTTCCCCTACAGCCGCAGGGGCTTGTCTCCTCCTGGGCCAGGTGGGCAGGACACAGACACACACACACACCCCTGCAGCCCCAGGACCCCCTCCCCTTACAGCCACAGGAGCTCCTCTCCTCCTGGGCCAGCTGGGCAGGATCCCCCTGGAGCTGCACAGTGAGTGCTGTTCTCAAAACTGGCTGGACCAGGCCTGTCACCATCAGACCCAGCTGCTGTTTTGCAGCTCCCAGCCCTGCTTGTGGTGCTATCATTAATCCTTAGTACAGGCAGAGCAGCCAAAATCCCTGAGCCTCCAAGAAAAGAGAGCGGTGTGAGGGGCGCGCGAGCGGTTGTGGGTGATGGCGCGCTGGCAACAGCAGGGCGGCTGTCCTGTATGTTGTGGGTGTTGGCTTGATGCAGCACCATGTGCCGGAAGCCGCAGGTGGGATGGTGGAGGGAGGTGGAAGCTGCACTGAACCTAAGGATTATTCAAAGCCATGCTGGATGGATATTGGAGGGGGGGGTGTATTTCCCACCAAGTCTCCTGGGAGGAGCTGGCTGGTCTGTGGGGCTCAGCCCACCCTGGGGAGCCAGGTCTCCTGCTGTCGAATCCACACCCTGCAGCTCTAATGCCACCCCTTAAAGGACTTTGCTCCTTCCACTAGGCCAGTTTGCAGCAGGTCCCAGGCCAGGTGTGTCCAGCAGCTCCCCCCACCACCCCCAGGCAGGCAGGCTCAGGCAGCACTTTGCATTTATGGAGCCTGTGCGCTCACGTGGCGGGGAGAAGAGAGGCAGAGCAGCATGGGCCACATGCTCAGTCCATGCTGCGCCTGCCCCTACTTGGAACATTGGTTGCCCCATCTCAACAAAGCTCTTAGAGTGGGAAATGGTAGAGAGCAGAGCAACACAAATGGTTAGGGGGCTGGAACAGCTTCCATCTGAGGAGATTAGAAAGACGGACTGATCAACTTGGAAGAGAGACAACTAAGGGGTATATAATAGAGGCCTGTAAAATCATGAAGGATGTGGAGAAAGTGAACCAGGCAGTGTTGTTTACCCCTTCACACAGCACATGGTCCAGGGGTCACCCAATTACATTAACAGGCAGCAGGGTTAAAACAAAGGGAAGTATTTCTTCACACAATGCCCAGGCCCCCTTGGAATGCATTGCGAGGGGATGCTGTGACGGCAGAAAGTAGAACTGAGTTTCACAAAGAATTAAGTAAATTCCTGGAGGACAGCTCAGCAGTGATTATTAGCCAAGCTGGTCAGGGACAGCCCCATGCTCTGGGTGGCCCTTACCTCTGACTGTCAAAAGCTGGGACAGGACAGGGTCTGGATCACATGATAAATGGCCCTGTTCCATTCATCCCCTCGGAAGCCTCTGGCACTGTCAAGATGACAGGACGTTGGGCCGGCTGGCCAGGGGGTCTGATCCCATTCTTATGGCTGCCACAAGGGTTGTGGAGCAGGGGCTGCCCATGCTGGCAGCTGAGGAAGGAATCACTCCAGGCAGAGCCATGTTTTTCTTTAACAGTTACATGCTGGGGGACTGGGGGGAGGGAATAGGAAGGATGAGACAGGATCCTCCACACCCAGCCTGTGAGCATTTGGGGTCAAAAGCTGGGCCCACCTTGGGAATGGGGAGGGCATAGCTTGTTTATACGCCCTGGAGCCTGAACCTGCCCTGCTCCTCACCTGGCGGCCCAATCCCCCCCATTCACAGGGAAGGCACTTCCCAAGACCATACCCATGGTTTATTACTGCACAGGCTGTGCCAATGGAAAGAGGCAGAGCAAAGGGAGAAGAAGAGGGGCCCACCCCACATGAGGAGGCGCTGGGCCCACAGAAGACAGCTGAGGCAGCGAAAGGGACAGGCTGTACAGGGCATGCTGCCAGAGCTCAGTATATATACAGGGAATAGGCAGGGCGCTAGGAACGCAGCAGCCCTGGCGGTGCCATGCACCCCAGAAACCCACGGGCGCTCTCAGTTTGACACAGAGGGGGCCATGTAGGTGTGGAATCGCTCGTGCGCTCGCTCTTGGGTCAGGAGTCGCAGCCTCATGGTGTCCACCGCCTCCTCCAGGCCCGGCTGCTGGCTGATTTCCACCGTGTAGTCGTTGGCCTGTAAGGGGGCAACAGCAGGGTTAGGGGACCGGCTAGGACTGGGATCCAGGAGTGGGGGCATGGGCCTGTTGCTGGGGCACACCACTGATGAGGGGGCACAGGTCAGGGCCTGCAGAGGGGCACATGGGAGCAGCAATGCAGGTGCATGGAGTGGCCCTGGGGAGTTGCGCTGAGAGCCAAGGGTAGAGGGCAGCAGCCTGCATGGGAGTTCCAACCGCAGGCAACTCTCGCAGGGGGGAGGCCGGACACCCGCACAACCCACAGCAGGGTGGAGGGGCTGATTGCTGTCCATGGGGAACAGGGCACTCCGCCTAGCCCAGACACTCACCAGCTGTAGCGAGGCCAGCATGGAGCGACACACCTCGAAGGCCGGCTTCCCTGCCACCAGGCTGGCGAAAGAGTGCCACTCGCCCACCCGCCCACAGCTCGCCGCCAGCTGGTCCCCATAGCTGTGGATGTCGAAGGCGGCTCGCTCCTCCTGCATGGGAAAGGGGGAGTTAGACGCTGTGCCCAGCACTGAGGGGCCAGGCCAAGCCCCACTCACCCACGGCCACTAGCAAAAGCTGGCCAACTCCTGGGGGAGCGGGAGGATGACCCAGGCAGCCCCCTGCCCTCAACCACATTACAACTGTCTCTTTCCAGGGCTGAGAGGCACCAGAAGAGCTGTGGTGGGAGCCAAGGGCGGGACAGCAGGTTGGGTTTGAGGGGCACTGGCAGAGCTATGGGGAAAGCCCAGGCTGTGGGTCATGATTGGGGGCCACCAGCAGCTGGCAGAGGGGGTAGCAACAGTGCTGGGAGCCCCCCAGGCCTGGGCTCCTGCTCTAGGTTATGCCACTGTTCATTCCCCAGGCAGCAGCTAATCAGAAACGCGCTCAGCCTGTAGTGCAGTGGGGTGGCAGGGCCTTTAGGTCAATAGGGTGAGAGGAGGTGCCCGCCAGGGACTGGGACCCAGGCCTGGGCTTCCCTGCAGGGAGCAGAGTACCAGGCTGAGAGCTCTGGCCAAATCTGCACAGAGCTGGGGGGGACGGGGACGTGCTCTCAAGCCTCACTTCAGCAACACCCTGCATGCCCCACTGCCAGGGGCCCAGCCACCCTCGCTCCTAGCCCTCTGCTGCGCACTCCACCCACCCCTGGGGCTCATCCCTGCAGAGAGCCCAGCTCCCACAGCCGGGGACAGGTTCCCATGCTCCGGCCTCACCTGCTCCTGCAGCTTGGGCTCCATCTTGTCCTCCCAGTCACGGATGCGCTGGGACAGCACCGTCTCGCGAGCATACTTCTGGGAGTTGGCAATGAACAGCTCCTGGGGACAGAGATGGGGGATCAGGGAAAAGGAGGAGGGGGGAAGATTCCAGCATCCGCCCTGGCTGTGCCTCACTCCCAGCTCCCCACTGGCTCAGGGGAACATTGACACGAAGACGTGGGCAGGGGTCACTTGAGCCAGCATTGCCAGACGTGGCTGCTCCCCACACCTAAGGTGGCGCTGGCAGGGGGGCTGCCCCCCAGCTGCAATGGGTGTGGTGGTGCTCACCTCTCAGCGCTGAGGGCTCACCCCAAGGAGCAGCTGGGCAGCTCCCCATCTCTGCTGGAGAGCTCAGGCCTGGCCCTCTAACTGCACGGCCTAGACCTGGGGGAATCAGACAGCTAAGAGGCTGAGAGAATCCAGTGCTGTCTCTGGCCCAGCTGGGTCGAGGCTTTCTGACCTGCTAACAAGCCCAGCCTGCCCCCCACCATCCCTCTTATTCCTGGGCTAGGAGGGAATGAACATTTACAGGCATCCCTGGAAAGCCACGGCCCTTAGCTGCACCGTCAGGAAGGGCACAGCTACCCAGGCAGCAAGAAGGGCCGATAGTCAGGTGGCACTGCAGGGCCAGGCTGAGGCAGAGAGGCCCTGCGCTCTGCCCCAACCGCCCCCAGGGGATGGGTACGTACCACGTTTCTCCTCACCAGCTCCTCATAGCTCAGGGAGTCAGGAATCGCGCAGGGGCCTGAAAGCAAAGGGGAAGCTGTAGCTGAGAGCAGCGCAAGCTGTCACGGGCGCCCTGCCAACCCACTGACAGGGACCGCGCTTCCCCAGCGCCATGGGGCTCACTGTCCCCAGAAAGCACATGGAGCTTGCTACCTGAGCAGCTGGGTATGTGCAAATGTGCACACGCACGTGTTCGGGGTGGGGAGACACACCACTCTCCTAACATAGGCAGGTTTTGATGAACCCAGAGGCCAGATGGGGCCTGGTGCAGCCAACCACATCTCTGGGGCCCTACCAAATTCAAGGCCGTGAAAAACACATCATGGGCCATGAAATCAGACCTCCCCTGTGAAATCTAGCTTTGGAGGGGCAGGGCTGGGGGCACCCCCACCCGGGACTCCTACCTTTCACTGGGCTCCAGCTGCTGGTCCCCCAGGCTGGGGAGGAATGGGACTCCCCCTGCACAGCCACTCTGGGAGAGGTCGGGGCCGGGGACGTTGAGAGAGATCAGACCCATCTCTGAAGGCAGCGCAGAAGTGAGAGTGGCAATCCCACGACCCCCTTACTACAGTTTTGTGACACCCCTCCCCCAAGACCCCTTTTTGGGTTGGGACCCCCCAGTTACAACACCCTGAAGTTTCAGATGTAAACATCTGAAAATGTGAAATTGACCAATTTTTAAACCCTCTGACCATGAAATTGATTAAAATGGACTGTGAATTTGGTAGGGCTCTAGGCATCTCTAACTTAACTGCAACCCATGGAGCCTACAGGTCCCAGCATGCAGTGTTCCATGTAAGGCGGAGCACTGCATGCTGGGACACATAGTCCACAGGTGCCCAGCTATGGTAATGCCCGCTCTGTGTTACACATCCTTGCTGTAGCTCCAGGCTCGGGCACGTTGCCACACAGGCCCCTTGGGGTAAATGAGGCTGCACCAGTCTGGGACTACGTTACCCAGGTTGCCCTCGGCCAGCTGCTCCAGGGCCTCTGGGTGGATGTCCTCTTGCTCCAAGAAGTCATCTGCAGAAGGAGAGAGGACTCTGGTCAAGGGTTCGTGGGAAAGTTCCTGCCCGGACATCGAGCCCCATTTAGCTCTCACGTGCTGAGTGCGGAACCGCTGAGCCAAGGGGAGCAGGGATTGTGGGGAGCCTGCTCTGACCTTGACCCACCCAAGAGAGGACAAAGCTGTCACACAGCAGCTGCCCTGGGCCAGGAAATCCTGCCCTGGCTTCCAAGGGGCAGAGCGGGGCACAGAGCCTGCCTGTCTAGCTCAGGTATGGCCCAGGTCAGAGCAGACGCTGTCCGACAGCTGCAACAGCCCCAGCACGAATTCTCACTCCAGTTTCTAGCGGGGTTGGGCCCAACGTAGCAAATGCCACCCCTCTGATGGGCACTAACTGGCCCGGACCTCCAGGGCAGGAGTGAAGCACAGTGGCCAGGATCCCATGCCCAGGGTGGCAGTGATGGTGCACAGATTGCCCCAGGCTCTGAGGCTTTCGGGAGTACCTGCCCCCCCGTCGTGGTCCAGGTAGTCGTCCATTCGCTCCTCGTCCACGGCATTCAGCTCCTCCTCGGCCTCCTCCCACAGCTCCTCCTCCTGCAGATGCTTCCCCAGCAGCAGGCCCTGGGAGAGGTAACAGGCCCAGCCGTCACCGCTGGTCTCAATGTGAATGCCTGCCTACCACCAGCCAGCGGCCGTCCTCGGGATTTACTTCGCCATGACACCCACAGCCCCTGAGCAGTACGTGCCGGGTGGGGCTGCCCACGTGGTCCCTGCCCTGTGGGGAGCACGCCCGGGAAAGGCGCCCTAGCCACTGGCCAATCTCTGTGGCTGCCCAAGTGCCACCCAGCCCCATAGCAGCACGAGTCCTCACAGGAACCTGCCCCTTTCTGCAGGCGGACCAAGGGCACCTCCACATTCACACTCGTGCCCCAGCGTAGCTGCTGCCTCACCGTTCTCCTCTGCAGCTTCCTCTGCACGGCCAGCCGCTCCTTCAGCTGCTTCCAGTACAGAACCTCCAGATCTGCCAAGACACAGTGGGAGCGTGAGAACTGCCCTGCCAGGCAGAGACGGACGGAGCCAGGCGGCATGGCTTGGACGCCCGGCACAGCTCCTGCCCGCGGGCTCTAGGCACAGCCCTGGCTTGGCTGTAGTCACAAACTGGCTGGGCTCCACCCCCGAGGGAAGAAAGAGCTCCAGGACAGGCGCATGCAGCCAGAGCCCTGGGGCGGGAGCTGCTGCCAACCAACTGGGCATGCAGTTCCCATCCCCCTTCAGTGAGACAGCTGGCTGGACATCCCACCCCAAGCAGTTTGGCCCAGTGCTCCCTGGGGTGGGGGACGTGCGTGTCCAGGTGGGGAGAGGGCTCAAGGCACATTCTCTCCCCGACCCTCCACCTCACCGGCTGGATCTCCCGCCACGTGGGAGCTGAGGGCTGGTATATGCTAGAAAAGCATGTTGACCGAGCTGCATCACTTGGGGATGTGAAAATCCACATGCCGAAGTGACACAGACCTAAGACCCCGTGTAGGCGGGTTCTTCTGTTGACCTAGCTCCCACCTTTCAAGGAAACAGATTGGCCTGCCAGTTGGGAGAACCCCTCCCGTCGGCATAGCTAATGTCTACACTGCAGTGTGCCTTCCAGTGTAGACAAGCTGGGAGGAATGCTCTGGGGCTGGGACAGCGCTGACGCACTCATTGGTTTCGCTCTGCGAGGCTCCGTGAAAAGCAGGCTCCAGAGGTGTTTGGGTGTAGGAGGGGAGGGGCGTTTAGCGCAAGCAGAGTGGGCAGCGAAGGGAGGTTGCCTCATACGCACATCACCAGCCACGTCCCACTCACCAGCAAACGTGGGCCCTTTCCTCTTGGTTCTTCTGCTGTCAGCTCTGTCGTTCTCTGGGGAGAGAACGGAAATGGGCAACACTAGACAGCCAGGTTCTACAGGGATAGCCCTGTCAGTCAGACACCAGCCAGCAGATTACTGGGGGCAGGAGTGGGATTAAGGACAGATGTGTGGCTGACCCAGTGCTTCAGGCACCAGCCGAGGATTGGGGTGACCTGGGTTCAAGTCCCTGCTCTTCCAAACTCCCTGTGCCTCCTGGGGTGAGTCACATCGTCTCTGGGTCTCAGTCCCCAGGTGACCAGAAGGGAGGATACCCTGCCAGGCCTCAAGGGGGGTGCGGAGGAGCAATATATTATAGGTGGCAAGGCTCTGATACTACAGCAATAGGGCCCGGATAAGATGGACAAACACATGGATGCCAGATGATGATGCTACCTCCTCTCCAAGAGCCCTGGGGCCATGCAAAGCTCCTTTACCAGCCCTGGTACCACACGACGGTTACAGGGTTACCAGAACCTCTCTGGAGAGGCAGAGCAGCCTAAGGAGACCTGCACCACAAGGGGAAGAAGCGGCAAGAGAACCTGATAGAGGGATGCAAACAAGTGAGTTAGGGACGGTCACATAAGACATAGCTCTCTGCGCTCTCATGATACCCGAGCAAAGGGCAGCCACTGATGAGAGGAAACGCCACGTGCCGCGTTCAGTCCTCTCATAGTAGTGACCTTACTGAACTCAGAAAGGACCTGACATGTATCTGTAGATGAGAACACCCACAATTCTATTAGGCAGGGAACAACGTATAAGGAATAGAAACCAGAGTAATTGAGAGGTGCTGGGAAGAACCATCCCCTACGGGCAAGGCCCATGAGCAATGCGCCCCTGGCAGCGGAACAGGGCTCCAGAGAATGAATTTTCATTTTTAGGAAGCTTGTGGGCCCTCAGCTTTATAGACAAAGCCTTGACAATGTGACCCACGCGTAACTGATGCAGCTATATCTGCCTGAGTCTGCAGACAGTCTGAACCAATAGCTCTGCACCATTCTTTCCATTTGACCGACTCTGAATTGTGATGATGACACTTTAAATGTCAGTACCATTAATTATTTCACTGCCGATCATTTCGGCAAGAACGCCCAACTAGTATGGCCTATCCCATGATTTCTAACCCCCTCCCCAGGCTCGCACCTTCTCCCCTGACAATCTCCACAGTACAGTTCTACACTGGGCAATGCAAGAGTCTCTGGTGCGTGTGGACCTGAGGTGGGGGGACAGCCTGAACTAAATGGAATTTGATATCACAATAGGCGGACGTGGCCACTCTGCCTTTCAACGTCCATTGCCCGGCTGGGGAATTCCAGTCTGCTGCGCCGGGCACAGAATCCAGGGCACATGGCAGAATTTAGGACCAGCTTGCTGCGGAGCACACGGAGCCCTGCTGTGAGCAGCATATTCTGTTCTGGGGTTTCCAGTCCCTTCCTGATGCAGCTGGTGCTCGTCACTGGGCTGGATGGAGCCTGGGGCCAGTTCTGTGATCCACGCCAAACGGCAGGCAGGCGACAGGCTGAATACAAGGGCCGCCGAACGGGTGGGGCTGTAGTCCCATGTGACACCGGCAGGACAAGGGGAGTCCCCAGGACAGAGTCCAGCCACCAGCCGCCACAGGACTAGGATGCTGAGGCTGTGGGCATTGAGAGGCCACGTCTCTCGGCAGAGAAGGGCCCTGCCAGGGAGCAGGCTGCAGGGGACGGGAGCAGAGCTGGAGCGAAGATACTCACGGGTTGCAGAAAACCACTGCATGAAGTCCTGCAGCTTCCTGGGTGCCCTCCTCTTCCGCTTGCTGCCGGGCACATCGTCCAGGTCACGCGGCCCCGTGAAGGGTCTGCCTGGAGCCGGGTGCAGAGAAGGGAATGAGCTGCAGTCACAGTGGGTGGGGAAAGGAAGGAAGCAGCAGGGGGTTCTGCCAGTCTCTGCAGCAGCAGCCACCAGTACCGGTTCCAGGGAGACCCCAGGGCGGCTGGGTGGGTGTTAGGAGCCACTGACGCCCAGTCATACAGTCACATGCCTCGGGACTCAGGACAACGCCCGTGAACATAGTCCCTGCCAGATCTACGGGTAGTGATCAATGGCTCCATGTCTAGTTGGCAGCCGGTGTCAAGTGGAGTGCCCCAGGGGTCGGTCCTGGGGCCGGTTTTGTTCAATATCTTCATTAATGATCTGGAGGATGGTGTGGATTGCACCCTCAGCAAATTTGCGGATGATACTAAACTAGGAGGAGTGGTAGATACCCTGGAGGGCAGGGATAGGATACAGAGGGACCTAGACAAATTGGAGGACTGGGCCAAAAGAAATCTGATGAGGTTCAATAAGGATAAGTGCAGAGTCCTGCACTTAGGACGGAAGAACCCAATGCACCGCTACAGACTAGGGACCGAATGGCTAGGCAGCAGTTCTGTGGAAAAGGACCTACGGGTGACAGTGGACGAGAAGCTGGATATGAGTCAGCAGTGTGCCCTTGTTGCCAAGAGGGCCAATGGCATTTTGGGATGTATAAGTAGGGGCATTGCCAGCAGATCGAGGGACGTGATCGTCCCCCTCTATTCGACATTGGTGAGGCCTCATCTGGAGTACTGTGTCCAGTTTTGGGCCCCACACTACAAGAAGGATGTGGATAAATTGGAGAGAGTCCAGCGAAGGGCAACAAAAATTATTAGGGGTCTGGAACACATGACTTATGAGGAGAGGCTGAGGGAAGTGGGATTGTTTAGTCTGCAGAAGAGAAGAATGAGGGGGGATTTGATAGCTGCTTTCAACTACCTGAGAGGTGGTTCCAGAGAGGATGGTTCTAGACTGTGGAACCATCAGTGGTGGAAGAGGACAGGACAAGGAGTAATGGTCTCAAGTTGCAGTGGGGGAGGTTTCGGTTGGATATTAGGAAAAACTTTTTCACCAGGAGGGTGGTGAAACACTGGAATGCGTTACCTAGGGAGGTGGTAGAATCTCCTTCCTTAGAAGTTTTTAAGGTCAGGCTTGACAAAGCCCTGGCTGGGATGATTTAATTGGGGATTGGTCCTGCTTTGAGCAGGGGGTTGGACTAGATGACCTCCTGAGGTCCCTTCCAGCCCTGATACTCTATGATTCTATGATCTGCCTTTCAGTTCAGAGGCACCTCCAAACTCGTTGTGGCTCTGTTGCACTGGAAGACGTGCTGCGGGGGCCTGACACCACCCCTCTTCCCAGCACAGAGCAGTGCTGCAAGCGCCTTGGGAGGCAGGTTTGGGGCTGCTCAGGAAGGAGGAAGTTCCCTTTGCTTTCCAGCGTCAGGGTGTCAAAGTGCAGCCCATGATATTCGACAGCCTGGACTGCAGCCGCTCCCGCTGTCAGAGCAGGGGCCTTTCCCAGAGAGACCCCCAGGCCCAGCAGGCAATGCAGGCTGGGTGCTCCAGTCCAGGCAGGCAGGGACACGTACTCGCTCCTTGTCAAACGGCTCAGCTCAGGACGGGGGCAGCCACATTCACTCCACTAGCCACGCCCATCTAGGGGGAACGGTAGTTTGCTCCATGGACAGCAGGAGGTCACAGCACACGCAGCCCTTCCAGTGGTTCCTGCTTCCAGGAGCTAAACACGCAGGCTAGGGTATCATCCCAGGCCCTGCTATGGTCAAGCAGCTGCTAAACCCCGGAGAGCAGCCAGGCCAAGTCACTGGTCAGCTGGCCCCTCGTTACCTTTCTTAAAGGGCTTGTCCTCAGAATCGTCAAAGGGGTCAAGGCTTCGCCACAGATCCAGCATCTCCTGGCACAGAACATGAGTGAACAGTGAATGGGACAGCTTGATGGCCAGGCTGTCAGTTCCCACTCAATTCCCCGCTGCAGTCCCCCTCCCTGAGCAGGCAGGGAGCATCCATTGTCACCAAAGCACGGCTTAGGCAGCCAGTTCAGGACTCACAGCGATTAGCTCTAGGGCCTGTGCCCATTGGCAGCTGCTCCCTGGCATACACAGTGCAGTGGGGAAGTTCCCAGATCACCAGCCTCCCCCTGAGTTACTATTTGGGAACTGCTCTCATTCCCAAAGGGACTCTGCTGCCCCTCTGGATGGTCCCTACAGACCTCTCTCACCTTTACGTGGGCGCTGCGCTCCACAGCAGGGGCCCTTTCCCGCAGCATGTACCCCTTGCCCTCGGGCGCACTCTAGCGGGCAGAGAACAAGGCAGTTAGTTTCCTGAAGCATCGTACAGAGGCGAGAGTGATCAGCTGGGCCTGTGGGGACCCCAGGCTGCTGGACAGGAGTGAGTGCAGCAGTCCCACCTCCCCATGCCGCCCCCACGACGACGGCCCTACTCCTACCTTCTGCGGCTGAATGTGCTCGACAGCCGCAGGACTGGTCTCCACGCCCCCTTCTGGGGCATCAGGCAAGAAATCACCTCCTCCTCCTGCATCGTCATCGTCGTCACCACCCTCTGGTGCCACAGCGCCTACCAGAGAGGGGCACAGTCAGCCCCTGAAGAGATGGGTCCCTTTCCATCCATGGGGCCACAACCAGCCTTGGAAGCCATCCATCCTCCGCCCTCCCGAGAGGAAACCTCTCCTTCAATTCTGAAGCCCCGGATCTCACACAGCAAACCGGCAGCATATCTCACCTTCATTTTCAGAGAAGTTCAAAACTGGGACAGGAGTCTCACAGGCACTGACCTCCATGGGCGCGTTTCCAGACCCCAGGGCGGCATTCTGCCCTCCTGGCAGGGATGAGGCAGAATCAGGGGAGGGGGGAGACTTGTTAATGATGTCTCCCAAGCATTATCCTGCTGGGATCTCATCCCTTGGCTCCCGAGGACCCCCCCTTGAATAGCTGCTGGTTTGGTGACCAAGGCTCACTCCAGCCTGCCATAAACGAGGCCGGCTTGTATAGCCAGCTTCCCCCATACCCCTCAGGTCGGCCTCTCTGATGGAGCAGAAGCACCTAGCACAGGGCTACAGCCACAACACAGGAGAACCCAGGAGCCCTCCGGAAGGCATCGCTGCCTTTGGGGCGAGCTGCCTCAGCCAATCCCCTTGTCTCTCCCGCCCAGGCCGTGCTGCAGCAAGCCTCTGTCATCGTCCCCACAGCATCCTCGCTGGAGGCAGGTCCAGCCAATGGAGAGTGCTCCAGGCCCTACGCGGGAGTCATGCAGCAGCTAAGCAGCCTACCTGGCCCGTCCCAGAGAACGGAAGGGGACAGGGATGCTGACAGGGCAGGAATGAAGAGCCTCTCCACAGATGTGAGGGGGAGCAGCGAACAGGACGGGGACTCTGCGGCTCCCACATCCCCTCCCAGGAGGTCTTTGGAGCGGCTCTGGGAAGGTAAGGGGAGATCCCCAGCCCAGCCCTGCACCTGTGGTACTGCCGGGGTCCCCAGCCTGGTGTCTGGCTTGGAAGCACTGCGTGGGTGAGAGGCCCGCCAGCTCCAGCATGAAAGCTCCGCTGGCGTGAGGGGTGCACGTGTTCATGCGGAAATCCTTCCGGCTGGCCAGGATCTCCCCCTTCCGGCTGAGGAGAAGGAGCAGCATTAGAACAGCTCTGACCCAGCACCATCGCTGGTTTCCAGGGCACAGCCGGAGCGTGGGTTCGTAAAAGGTCACATGGGGTGCTAGGAAGAAGGGAGAGAGACCCAGACCTGGGAGAGACCCACTGGGTCCCATTGAGCCCAGTCACATCCCCAAGCCAGCAATGAATGGGACTTCTGTTGGCTCAGATCCTAGTGAGGGGGCCTACATAAGGGAGACCAAGATCTCCTTGTCTCCAGGCTGGCCATGCCCTTCTAAGCAGCACAGACTGGTGTCACATCCCCCTGTTGTTTAGCCAGACAGGGCAGGTTTAGCTCCGCTCATCTCTTCCTAAATCTCAACCTCTGCACCCCAAATGTTTTGTTGCTCTCTGAACTTCCCCCACCCCTGGACAGACCCCCTCTTTCCAATACAATAGGGCCAGAGCTGAGTGCAGAATCCCAGCTAGGATCTCCCTGGAGCCAGGCAGAGGGGGGCTATCCCCTCCTGCTCCAGGACACAGGGCCTCTCTCAGCCCAGGCTCATGGTGGCCCATCTCACATGGCAACCTCAATCGGATTGGCTTCTCACTCTCCCGCCTCCATCCCTGGCTGCTCTCCAGGCTTGTGCCTCCATGATTGTTCTTCCCCCCAGTTGCGTTTCCCATGAAGAATCTCATGTGATGTCCTGCTCACATCTCTGAACTCACTGGAGCCCTCTGGATTCTTTCCCTCCCGCTGCTGTTCTCCCTCCTCTAGCTCGTTAATGAAGATGTTGAGTAGGGCCAGACCCTAACACCAATGGTGAGAAAATCCAAGAGAGATAGATAGCAGATGGCAAGAGAGGAGTGACTGAAAGGCATTACAAGGGAAGCCTTTACCTGAACAGGGGGTTGTCCTTCTTTTCTGCCTCTTCTGGGGGTACCAGGGCCATCGGAGTCAAGGGGACAATGTTCACAGTCTGCAAAGATAGGACAGCATGATCCCAGCTGCCCATCGCGGGAAGAAAGGGGCCCAGCTGCACTCCACAGACAGGGCCCTTGCAGCTGGGAAGAAGCATTTACGCATACAGAGAGCTTTTTCATCTGCTTCTCAGGGCTATCAGGGCAGGCTGGGCGCTGGGCAATGCTGTCCTGCCAGGGTACAAACACCAGCTCTCACCAGCCAGATGACAGTCCTTGGTACCCACGGCGTGTCACCACTTGCTGCTGAGGAGGGTTCTGTCTGCAGAAATGGCTGGAAATACTCCTCGCTGGCAGAGTCTCCCCTGACGGCACTGCTCAGTTAGATGGGGTGCTGGGGTGGGCAAGCTGGCACGTAGGACACAGCAGACTCTAGTCTCGGAAACCCCCTGATCAGGAGGCAGAAGGGATATGAGAGGGGCAGGGAGGGCATGAAGGACGGGGACCGTGTCACTTACATTAGGCTGGTGATCTTTCTTCATGTCCACGCTCACCACGTTGGTGTCCTTGATGTCATCCAATGAGAGGAACTGCAGGGAGAGAGCAGTGACATGGAGCACTTTTCACAGAGAGCTGTGTCTCTTTGACATGCCATACAGACACACTCTGCTGATCCCCACAGCACCCCCGAAGGCAGGTCAGGATCTCTGGGCCACGGGGGAGGGAAGTGACATGCCCAAGGTCATGGAGTGACTCCTGATTTCTTGCCCTGGGCTCAGTCCATCCTGACCCAAACGAGAACAGGTCTGCAGATCCGCATCTGAACCCGGGACCGGGGAGAGGAGGCAGAGAGCCAGTGGGAGCTCTCCAACCGGTGCATAGGGGCTATGGGCTCCCAGATACTTGGTGGCAAACTCCTTCCAAAGCAAGCTGGTCTCTTAGCAGAAATGCCTTAGAACATGGTGGCCAGTGAGTTTGGGGATAGCAGCAGAATTCACCGATACACTGTTATCTGTATAGAGGCAGTGTGACACACACACAGTGCGCTGAGCCTGGGAGCCTCAACAGGCCCTGAGAAACATCCCTAGCTCCCAGGGGCCTTGGAGCTGGGAACCTTTTATCTCCACAGACACCACAGGGCAGCCACTGCTCCCCCGAGGGCAGCACGCCAGGCTTCCACAAGCCGCGCTGCTGGTTAGCCATTACAGCTATATTGTGCACCTGCTAAAGGCTCTCCCAGCCCTCAGAGTGGCCCGGCAAGCATTCACACACGCTTCAGCTGAGAGCCCTCTGTCCCAAGAGACGGAGAGAGGCATGGAGGTCCAGCGTTTAGTCTCTGGGGTGGAGCTGGAGGGCTGCAGAGGCTGAGGGCTCTGTCCCACAAGGTGAAGGGGTGAAATGCTACAAGGCTACACTTACGGTGGCGTGTAGAGAACAGATACTGCATGGCCAGCTAGCAGTGTAGACACATCTTAGGCAAGTAGAATACAGTCCCCCACAGGCCTGACCCCTGGGGTATATACACGCCCAAGCAGGGCCTCCCACGTCTACACGGCTATTTTCAGCAGTGCAGTGTCCCACTGCCTCCCCACTGCAGGAGCCTTTCACTCTGGTGTGTAGCTACAGGTGTGTCTGCACTCTACAGCTATGTCTGCACTTATGGTGGTGAGTAGAGACCAAACCCTCAGGCCCAGGGTGTTTGGGGGCAGGGTCGAGTCTAAATACCCCATAGCCAGAGAAGAGCAGTTTGGGAGTGGCCTGCTGGCAAGTGATCGTAGCAACTAATCAGGCCGGGCACAGTTAGACTTGGCACCCGAGGCTGCAGCCTAAGGTCACCCACCACCATTTAACCCACCTAGCACACTCCAGGCAGAGGACCGTCGGAATACTGCCTGCACTCCCACTGCTGGCACACAGGAAGCACTCCCACTGCACTCCCACTGCTGGCACACACACCACACCTGCTGTCTTACCTCTTCCTCCTCCGTCCTGGGCCCAGCGCTGACGTCAGCATCGGTGCCGTCCTCCCCCACCGACGTAGGCTGTTTGTCCCGCCTGGGTCAGGGAGGGAAGAAACACAAGAGGGCACTGGAGTTTTTTAAAACCATTATTATCAGCTGGGCAGTTCCCAGGAGCAGAGCCCAGGATGTCCGAGTCATTGGTTGGGTGTGCCCTGGGGCAACAGTTACTCTGACAAAAGACACAGGGATGTAACATGTCTCCTCCAGCCCGGGAGTGGGCAGCAGATGAAGCTCCCAAGGCCTCTTTTGTCCTTGTGAAGGGCTATCGAAGGGCCCAGCATTAAATAGCCCAGGAGGGAGACAGCCACATCGGTAAATTATTCTTCTGATGGGAGCCAACTAAAGTGCACTTGATTCCTATATGCAGGCCTGGCTCGGACCTGGAGCCCACCACTCCTGTGCAGGAGTGCAAGTGGCAAAATGGGATTTGGCTGCAGTAGGGAGGAGGGGCTTAGGCCTGGCCAGCAAATCCCTTATTTGTTGAGTCGATTCCCTTTCCGTCAGTGAATGGGGAAGGAGAAATGGAGGCATGTTTCACTTCGAGGCAGCTTGGAGAGAACTGTTTAACACACTCCATTTCTAGCAGCTCCAGCTCCCCAGCAGCATCCTTCCCTGTCGGTTCTGTCCCTTCCTGCCTCAGCAAGGCCCTAGCAAGTGCCCCCGGTGTGTCAGGCCTCTGGCTGAGAGAAGCAGAGGAGCCCAAAGTGAATTCCATTTCGGAGGTGGGTTCGTGTGGCTGGAGCCAAGTGCCTGTTCAAAGTCAGAGCCATAAGCAGAGCTTCACCCGTCCGGGGGATTTCCATTTCAGAACGGCTGCTGCCATCCACCCTGAACAGATCTCTCCTCTCTTAACCGAAGACCTGTACCGAGCATGGGCCAGTTCGAATGGGGATATACAGGGAAGGAAAAGTTACTAAAGAGACGACATGCTACATTTGAAAACTGCTACTACATGCGATCCGTCTGCTAGCGAGGTGCCAAAAACCCCCATATACCAGGCCTATTCGGCCATCCTGCCTAGATCCTCTTTCTATTTAATACCTCACTCACTGGGCTGCATTGTGTGTTTTGTTACAGTAATTAAGTTGTGCACTGAGACTGCTTGTAAAGCCTTTTGGGATAAAATGATCACACCAGCTAAGGCCCCAGTCCTACAGCTGGATCCCCACCAGAGACCCCTCAAACCTGCACGGAGACCCACTGACTTCAACATTATTCCAGGAGGATCCTATTGCAGGACAGGAGCCTAGCATTAAAACCAGCAAAAAATAGCCACAGAGATGGTCCTGGATGACAACAGTTTAAAACCAGATAAAGACCGAGCGTGCCTTATGATCTGAGCAGGGAATCAGGACTCATGGGTCTATTCCCCGCTCTGCGGGGGACTTCCTCTATAGACTTGGTCAAGTCACTTTGCTTCCCACCTGCAAAAGGAGGATAATTTACCTATATCTAAGGGAAGGGGGGTTGGAAGGATTAGTTAGTGATTGCGAAGTGCTACAAGACCCTTGCTTGGAAGGGTCTAGGGAGGGGCAAAGAAACGTGAACGTGATAAAAAGGACAGGAGCTACGGGTCAGAAAGAGATGCATTAGCTTGCTGAGCTGGGCTGGTGGAACTTATTATCATTATCATGGTGGGACCCCACCCAGACAGACTTTGCAAGAGGCAATCTCCCGGAAAAGGAAAATCTTTACTTACTTTTTGTTGGAGATGAAGTCGAGGGCCTGGTAAACAAGAGAGTAGAGATATTCCACCTGCCAAAATAAGGCAAGAGGGTTAGAGGGTGGGATGTAAGGATCTCAGGGAGGCTGCCTCTATTAGGGGATAGTGCGGATGTGGTCCTTAAAAAGGCCCCAATGTTTGTTTTTGATAACTTCAGTGTCCTCACCAGGTCTTGACACTTTCAGCCTTAACTCCAGCTTAGGGGAGCATTTTGCTTGAGGAACAAAGAACTATGCAGTGAGACTGGTAGCGTCTGCAGGCTGCACGTCCATAAACAAATAGAGACGGGGCTAGCCACATTGGGGGCTGAGTGATGTCTATTGTTTCAGGGCTACATTTAATAAATCAGCACATGTGCAGGTGGCTTAACACTTTCAGAGTCAAGCAAAACTCCCCAAAACACCCACTGTACAAGCCTCCAGCTGGCAAACTCCCCAGAAGCTCTCCTCCTGGCCATGCAGGGGCAGCAGGAGTGAGTCACAGCAGTTCTCCTTGGCTTCCCCACCTTCTTGCTGTAGATGCAAGCAGAACCCTGGATCAGCAGAGCTGCCTCTATGAAGTTCATGGTGGTTTTGCCGCCATCGAAGGAAATGCAGATCTGGTCCAGCTACAGAACACACACATGGGACGACATAAGCTGATTTCACAGACTGGGTTTGAGAGACAACACAGCAGGAAGAGATACTTTGGAGGGGACAAAGCCCTGGCCCCACAGCAAACCTGCAGTGGCACCTGGGGGACGAGATGAGAGGGGTGAATGGAGAACGCGTTCTCTTATAACCTTTGAGGCAAGAGCTCTTCCATAGGTGGCAATGGTTCTCCGAGGAACAGGTCTGTGCTGAGCATCATTTCTAAAACTACTGTGGATCCAGGAGCACTTCACAGGGAGGGCAGGGAGCAAAAGGAACAGATCTGAGGTCCAGGATTTGATATTTAGAGTTTAATGCCAGTGACAACGTGTCAGGGCTGGCCTGAGGGACAGGAACATTAGGGATCGAAACAAGCACCACATGCTAGGAATTCCAGCTGCATGGCCACTGGCCACACTGTGGCACTTGGATACTGACATTCCTCCCCGCCACCCTGTTCTTTGTGGAAGGAAAGGATGCTTTACCTCCTCCAGATACTCCCCCAGCTGGGCTGCCACATCCACCTCCCAGTTCTTTGTGAGATCCCGGATGGGCTGCAGAAGGTGCAGGAAGCGTGACTCCACATCCTCCATCGTAACAGATCCCTAGAATTGCCAGGAGGGGACACAGCATGGACACAGGTCCATCAGTTTGCTGACAATGCTGTCCTATGTGGCCTGTAGTCATTCAATGGGATGCAGTCAGCTCAAAGCTGGCTCCAATTTTGTTTTTATAAAAAGTCAGCTTTTGTAAAGCAGGAGGCCAATAAAAATGTTTTAACTCAAACAAAAAACAGGGCTTTGTTTTGACATAAACATTCCCCTGTGTTGTCACAACACACAGTAACAGTAAGCTAGTGTCTGAGAACCTACAAATAAAAAAATATTTATCTGATTTTAGACCTACACAAATGCCTGGAAATAAACAAACCTGACCATGAAACTGACTAGAAATCCCAGTGAAACTGACCAAGCCAAGCTACAGGAAATAAAGTAAAGCATGTTTCATAAATGACTGATTGTATTATTTATACATTAGCAGCACCTGGTCAGAATTATGGCCTTGTTGGGCTAGTTTTTGCCTCTGTCTTCACGAACAAGGTCAGGTCCCAGACTCCTGCACTGGACAGCACAGTATGGGGAGGAGGTGACCAGCCCTTTGTGGAGAAAGAAGTGGTTCGGGACTATTTAGAAAAGCTGGACGAGCACAAGTCCATGGGGCTGGATGCGCTGCATCCGAGAATGCTAAAGGAGTTGGCGGATGTGATTGCAGAGCCGTGGGCCATTATCTTTGAAAACGCATGGTGATCGGGGGAGGTCCCCAACGACTGGAAAAAGGCTAATGTAGTGCCCATCTTTAAAAAAGGGAAGGAGGAGGATCTGGGGAACTACAGACCAGTCAGCCTCACCTCAGTCCCTGGAAAAATCCTGGAGCAGGTCCTCAAGGAATCAATTCTGAAGCACTTAGAGGAGAGGAAAGTGATCAGGAACAGTCAGCATGGATTCACCAAGGGCAAGTCATGCCTGACTAATCTAATTGTCTTCTATGACAAGATAACTGGCTCTGTGGATGAGGGGAAAGCAGTGGATGTGTTGTTCCTTGACTTTTGCAAAGCTTTTGACATGGTCTCCCACAGTATTCTTGCCAGCAAGTTACAGAAGTATGGTGGATAGAAAGCTGGCTAGATCGTCGGGCTCAACAGGTAGTGATCAACGGCTCCATGTCTAGTTGGCAGCCTGTATCAAGCGGAGTGCCCCAAGGGTCAGTCCTCAGGCCGGTTTTGTTCAATATCTTCATTAATGATCTGGAGGATAGTGTGGACTGTACCCTCAGCAAGTTTGCAGAGGACACTCAACTGGGAGGAGAGGTAGATATGCTGGAGGGTAGGGATAGGATACAGAGGGCCCTAGACAAATTAGAGGATTGGGCCAAATGAAATCTGATGAGGTTCAACAAGGATAAGTGCAGAGTCCTGCACTTAGGACGGAAGAATCCCATGCACCGCTACAGACCAGGGACCAAATGGCTAGGCAGCAGTTCTGCAGAAAAGGACCTAGGGGTTACAGTGGATGAGAAGTTGGATATGAGTCAACAGTGTGCCCTTGTTGCCAAGGCCAATGGCATTTTGGGCTGTATAAGTAGGGGCACTGCCAGCACATGGAGGGACGTGATCGTTCCCCTCTATTCGACACTGGTGAGGCCTCATCTGGAGTGGTGTTTCCAGTTTTGGGCCCCACACTACAAGAAGCATGTGGAAAAATTGGAAAGAGTCCAGCAAAGGGCAACAAAAATGATTAGGGGACTGGAACACATGACTTATGAGGAGAGGTTGAGGGAACTGGGATTGTTTAGTCTGCGGAAGAGAAGAATGAGGGGGGATTTGATAGCTGCTTTCAACTACCTGAAGGGGGGTTCCAAAGAGGATGGATCTAGACTGTTCTCAGTGGTAGCAGATGACAGAACAAGGAGTAATGGTCTCAAGTTGCAGTGGGGGAAGATTAGGTTGGATATTAGGAAAAGCTTTTTCAGTAGGAAGGACTGAAATGCGTTACCTAGGGAGGTGGTGGATTCTCCTTCCTTTGAGGTTTTTAAGGTCAGGCTTGACAAAGCCCTGGTTGGGATGATTTAGTTGGGGATTGGTCCTGCTTTGAGCAGGGGGTTGGACTAGATGACCTCCTGAGGTCCCTTCCAACCCTGATACTCTATGATTGTTAATCTGCACACCTGAGCTCCAATTCTGCAAACAATTAAGCACACATGACCTGACTCCTGGGTCTTAGGATACAGTCTGGTACAAAAAGTAATTTTTCCTCTGTTGATATTCACACCTTCTTGTCAATTGTTGGGAATGGGCCACATCCACCCTGTTTGAATTGGCCTTGTTAGCACTGACCCCCGCACTTCGTAAGGCAACTCCCATCTTTTCATGTGCTGTGTATTTATACCTCCCTACTGTATTTTTCATTCCATGCATCTGATGAAGTGGGTTCTAGCCCATGAAAGCTTATTCCCAAATAAATGTGTTAGTCTCTAAGGTGCCATAAGGACTCCTCATTGTTTTTACACAAGTGCAGGCTCACTCATGGCCAGACTGCTCTGAACATGGACATCACTCCAATGAAGTGAGCTGTAGCTCATGAAAGCTTATGCTCAAATAAATTGGTTAGTCGCTAAGGTGCCACAAGTCCTCCTTCACTTTACACATAGGATTTTCTTACGCTTTAGGAAGGAGCTGCCTTTCATTGCACACCTGAGTGTTCTCCTCAAAACCAGCCCATCTTGTGTGCCTCTCCTGCTCCCCATCCTGCCCTCCCATGCTGTGGAGGGTGCCTCGCCTCCCCTCCCTTTTTTAGCCAGTGTCAGGTAGTGGGCCTTGGTGCTTCATACAGGACCATGCTGACTGCAGTATTTGGCTGTCAGAGAGGGATGGAGAGGTCAGACCCAGGAGCGAAGAGAGCGGATGGGGTGGGGGAGGGTCAGGAAGTGTGAAAAGTTGGAGCAATAAAGACTCAGGGAGGGGTCAGACCCTAGGGCAGTGGTTCTCAACCAGGGGTACGTGTAGCTCTGGGGGTTCGCAGTGGTCTTCCAGGGAGTACGTCAACTCATCGAGATATTTGCCTAGTTTTACAACAGGCTACATAAAAAGCACAAGCAAAGTCAGTACCAACAAAAATTTCACACAGACAATAACTTGTTTATACTGCTCTGTATACTCTACATTGAAATGTAAGTACAATATACATATATTCCAATTGATTTTTTTATAATTATATGGTAAAAATGAGAAAGTCAGCAATTTTTCAGTAATAGTGTGCTGTGACACTTTTGTATTTTTAGTCTCAAGTTTTTAAGTGAGGTAAAACTTGGGCTGTGCAAAGCAGATCAGACTCCTGAAAGGGGTACAGTAGTCTGGAAAGCCGGAGAACCACTGCCCTAGGACACAGGGGACGTCCGATCATGGTACGCAGGCACAAAAGGGGACAAGGCTAAAGGAACCAGGATCTCCCCAGGGATGCATCAGACTCAGGATGGTTAGTGTATCTTGGGGAAGACCCTGATACCAGATTGGGGTTTTCCCCACAGCACCCCCCTCCGCTCTGGGCCCCCAAATGCCCCTCCAAGCTCTGGCCCCTCATCCCCACAGCAACCATCTCAGCTCTGCCCCGATCCCCACCCCCCCATTCCCCACAGCTGCCTCCCATCCCCACAGCATCCCGCCAGCTCTGCTCCCCGTCCCCACAGCACCCCCCCATTCCCCAGCTCTGCTCCCGACCCACAGCACCCACTATCCCCACCTCTGCTCCCCGACCCACACCATCCCCACAGCGCCCCCACAGCTCTAGCCCCCACCCCCCAGTGCTGCCCCAACTCTGCCCCCCGTTCCCACAGCATCCCCCTCAGCTGTCCCATCCCCCAAGCTCTGTCCCCGTTCCCACAATGGCCCCCCAGCTCTGTCCCCGCCCATTCCCACAGCACCCCCCTGGCTCTGGCCCCCCCGTCTCCCGAACACCCCTCCAAGCTCTGGCTCCTCATCCCCACAGCATCCCCCCAGCTCTGCCCCATCCCCACAGCACGCCCCATCCCCACAGCATCCCCCCAGCTCTACTCCCCATCCCCACAGCACCCCCCCATCCCCACAGAACCCCCCCAGCTCTGCCCCATCCCCACAGCTGCCTCCCATCCCCACAGCATCCCCCCAGCTCTGCCCCAGCCCCACAGCTGCCTCCCATCCCCACAGCATCCCCCCAGCTCTGCCCCAGCCCCACAGCTGCCTCCCATCCCCACAGCATCCCCCCAGCTCTGCCCCAGCCCCACAGCTGCCTCCCATCCCCACAGCATCCCCCCAGCTCTGCCCCATCCCCACAGCTGCCTCCCATCCCCACAGCATCCCCCCAGCTCTGCCCCAGCCCCACAGCTGCCTCCCAGGCCCACAGCTCTGCTCCTCGTCCCCACAGCTCTGCCCCACCTCCACAGCGCCCCCCCAGCTCTGGCCCCTGTCCCGCCCAGCGCTGCCCCCACCTGTTCCCACGGCGCCCCCCCAGCTCTGCCCCTCACCCCCACAGCGCCGGTCCCCGCCCCCAGCGCCGGCCCCCGCCCGTTCCAAAGAGTGTCACGTGACGGTACCTCCCGGAATGCGGCCCCCCAAAACCGGCACCTAACAGAACACCCCCGCCCCCAGTCGGTTCCCGCGCCCCGGGGCGGGGCGAATCCAGACAATATGGTACCGGAGGGGTGGGGGAGGCACTGGGGTATCCGGACCGCACCACGGGGCGGGGGCGGGGGGTGTCGCGTCGGGGAGACCAGGACCGTGCCACACTCACCCCGCGGCGCAGGGGGAATAGCTCCGCTCCGCCTCAGCCCCCGCGGCCGGCCGGCCGCCCTTTCGATTTTCCCGCTCAAGAGCGGTGACGTCGGCCAGCGCGCGCGGGGGCCGCGGTGACGTCGCGGCGGGGGCGGGTCTCCCCTGGCGCGGGGCGGCGCCGTGGGGGCGCGCGGGCCGCGGGGACGTGTCGGGCGCTCGGAGGCCGGGTCCCGCCGCCGCCGCCGCTCGCGCCATGGGGGAGCCGCCGCGCCTGGCCCGGCAGCTGCTCCTGGGCGGCCTGGCCGCCGTCTACGTCGCCGCCTTCGCCTCGCTCTACCTGCAGATACCGGGTGCGGGGCGGGGGCCCGGGGGGGCTCTGTCCCCAGGCGTCAGGGCGGGGCTGCCGGGGGCGGTCCCGGGGGGCTGGGGAACGGGTCCCGGGGGGGGCCTGCCGCGAGCTCGAGGCCTGGGGCGGAGGGGGGAGCGCAGCTCCCGGGGGGTACCGCGGGGGGAGGGGGGAGCGAAGTCCCGGGGGGGGTCCTGGGGGGGCACTGCGCGGGGGGGCGTGGGCGGTACCATGGGGGAGGGGGGAGCGCAGTCCCGGGGGGGCCCCTGGGGGGGTACTGCGCGGGGGGATGTGGGGGGTACCGTATGGGGAGGGGGGAGCTCAGTCCCGGGGGGGGGGGCTGAGGGGGGAGCTCAGTCCCGGGGGGGGGGCTGGGGGGGAACCGCAGGGGGAGGGGCTGAGGGGGGAGCGGCTGAGGGGGGAGCGCAGCCCCTGGGGGACCTGGGGGGGTACCGCAGGGGGAGGGGCTGAGGGGGGAGCGCAGCCCCTGGGGGACCTGGGGGGGAACCGCAGGGGGAGGGGCTGAGGGGGGAGCGCAGCCCCTGGGGGACCTGGGGGGGAACCGCAGGGGGAGGGGCTGAGGGGGGAGCGCAGCCCCTGGGGGACCTGGGGGGGTACCGCAGGGGGAGAAGCTGAGGGGGGAGAGCAGCCCCGGGGGGATCTGGGGGGGTACCGCAGGGGGAGGGGCTGAGGGAGGAGCACAGCCCCAGGGGGCACAGGCCCGGCCCGGCGGGGTACCTCGGGGGGAGGGGCTCGCTGGTTTGGCGACGCGGTGTTGGTTATGACAGACCGCGAGGGGTCCCAGCCCCCCACACTGGGGGGCCGGGGGGCGGGGAGTTCCCTGGGAACGGGCTGTGGTACCTCAGTCATCTCATCGCCTGCGGAGAAACCCATCGAATGGCCTGGGTGGCTCCTGTTGGGCCTTGTGTCAGGCCCCGATGCCTTTGGGGCAAAGGGGAGGAAAGATGCAGGAGTTGGCAGGGCCAAGGCTGGTGCTCTGGGCTGCTCCCTGGAGGTGGGGTTGGGAAGGAGGAAGAGGAGGAGCAGACAGAGAGGCCGAAAATGAACTAGGAGCGGTAGGACGTAGAATCCTAGACTATCAGCGCTAGAAGGGACCTCAGGAAGTCATCTCGTCCAACCCCCTGCTCAAAGCAGGACCAATCCCCAATTTTTGCCCCGGATCCCTACATGGCCCCCTCAAGGATTGAGCTCACAACCCTGGGTTTAGCAGGCCAATGCTCAAACCACTGAGCTATTCCTCCCCCCCCGCCCCAGGATGTGTTGGTCTCCTGCCTGTAGCGGGGTCAGATGCCACCCTGAGACTCCAAACACCGGGGAGGCGGGTAATGTGGAAACAAGGGGAACAAGTCAGTAGCTCCTTGGGGGAGGATTGGCTCAGTGCAGTGAGGCTCCTGGACCAAGGCATGAGGATGGGCAGTGAAGGCCCTTGTTGGGGAGGGGGAAACCTCTGTTACACTTCATTGATTCCTGCTGTTTTGGGGTGAGGGGGAGCAGAGCAGTTCCCAGCTGAAGGGCCTCATTCAGCAGTGACCCACGATGGCTAAGTGGCCAAGGTATGTAACTTGCCTCCATCTGGTGTTCTGTGGGGACTAAATCCTGCTCCCTGTCCCCCAGTGTAAGCAGGTGTAGCTCCCCTGAAGTCAATAGGAGTTGGTTCCACCTGGGCCAGATCTGGTTGGTGTCTGGAAGTGGTGGGTTGAGGTGTGTGAGACCAGGTGGAGGATGAGGGGGTTCTGTCTAGGTGTTCATAGAGTCCCCATTGCCCTACTATGCTAGTACCCCTCAAACACTAGTATTTAATCCTAACTCTGAAGTAGGACAATATTATCTCCTCCCAAGACACAGACTGCATTGCACAGGAAGTCTGGCTGAGCTGAGAATTGACCAGGATCCCCTGAGTTGTAGGCTAGTGCCCTCCCAGTGCCTTCTTACCTTGTACCCCCCTCCTGATAGCTTTTCCCGTTACCCTTTTCTTCTGTATACATTATCCATGCCCACAGAATGCTACCCTGCTCCCAGTTGCACTACCCTACTCCTTATCACACCATTCATGCTGCTGCGTCTCTCCCTGCGAGCTGTGCCTGCAAATACAGGCTGTGCTTGACCCCAGGTGAAGAGTTCTGTGCCGCTACCTTGGGAAGCAGTTCCTCGAGGCCTTCCAGCTGCTGCCTTCTTCCTGGGGACTAAGAGGAAGTAGCTTCTGCTCTGCCCAGCTGGTCCCTCCCTTTGCCCAGTACTTCCAGCCTCTGTTTAACCACTTTATTTGAGAGTCTTTTCTCTGTTTCCTGCCAATTGCTGGCTGGGAGCCGGGCGAGCGGCCAAGTGCTTAGCCACTCCGAGCAGGGCTTTTAATCTCCCTAGTTTGAGGCTGTGCTGGAGCGTAGCAGGGGGGTCTTTCTGATGTTGGCATCTCTAAATCTGGAGTGGCCCCTAAAATCCACAGGGAGAGGATAATTCCCCCCCCCCACCCCACCCCCATGAGTCCAGAGCTGCTCTAGAGAGTGAAAGAAGATGGCTGTGGCACAGTTTGGGCCCCTGCCCTTGAAACGGTCACATCCCGCAAGGGAGCATACCCTGCAGGCTGGGGAAGGAGAGAGAGCCCTTGCTCGGCAAAGACTAAAAAGCTTCAAGTCTGTTTAAGGCCTTGATCACATATGGGTCCAGGCTGTGCTGAGTACAGTGTGCTTGGGCCTTACAACAGGTGTGAGTGGTCCCGGCTGCTATACCTCTGCGTGCTGCTGGGCCCACCAGGATGGACTGTGCATCACTCTGCTCTCCTGCAGCTGCTCCCCCAGTTGGCTGGGCAGAGGCCTGGTTTGCTTGGTGAGCAGAGTCCTTGTAACCATTCCACGTGGGCAGCCCTGCAGGCTATGGCCATGGATCGTTAGGCAGCTGTTCACCCCAGGAGCTGCAGGTGGATGTTTCCCATGGTATGTTCATTCCCTCTCCCAGGCTCAGTGGCAGCAATGGAGGGTTGAATGTTGCTGGTAGGCTTCTGGACCTAGCTCTGTTCCTCTGATCCTGGGGAAGGTGGTATTCAGTGGGACCTCCTCCCAGGGCAAACTTGCTCACCAGAAAGGCTGGGTGTCCCTTGGAAAGGGAGGACCACATGTTTCTAGCGGACGGATAGTTACCTGGGGGGAGAGGTTGCTGGGGGTTACAACTTCCTTTCTTGTCTCCTTCCCCCCCCCACCCCAGGGCTCTATGGGAAAGATGGCATCCTGCCAGCCCGCAAGATGCTGCGTGTCTCCGGGAAGGGCTTCTGGGAGCAGCTGCGGGACTCCCCAACGCTGCTGTGGTTTGGCCCACACCTGGGGCTGGACACGGAACAGGGCATGGAGCTGCTGTGCCTGCTGGGAATATTGACCTCCTTCGGCGCCCTGGTGCTTGAGCCCCTGCGGGACAGCCTCGTCTTCCTGCTGCTCTGGGTGTTCTACCTCTCGCTCTACCAGGTATGTGGGCACTGGGGGGTGGATGGAGCAGTACATGGTTGGGGGTAGAGGCAATCCCTTGGAGTGTGGGGGCAGGGGAAGACTTCTCATCTGTGACAGGTACATGGTGGGAGTACCCTCCTTGCTGCTCTGCACCCACCTGTAGCTTGGGTCCTAATAGAGCAGTGGGTTAGCAGAATCCCTGCTTGGGGCAGGGTTTGCTCACCTGATCCTCTTCCCTGCTGTTCTTCTTTAGCTTCTCGCTCTTTAAAGCAGCCCAGCCCTCCTCCTGTCAGTCCTCTTCCCTCACGTCTGCCCAGGGCGAAGGGTTGGGTGATTTTTCTCTCCATAGCAGGTGTTGGTCTTGCCATCTCAGGTTGAATTCAAGTCTCCATCCCTGCCGCTGTTCCTGGTGGCTCCATAATGTCCCCCCAGTTCCTTCTGGGGTTAAAATTCTCCATATTTGGTCTGTGACTACTGATTGGGCTTTGGAGTAGCCTCTTGGGAAGTGGGTATGTCACATTCTCACCTGCTCTTAGCAGGAATTTTACTCACTTAATGACTTGGGCTAGAAACATCACACTATACTTTGCTTCAAAAAAACAAAAACCCCAAATCTTTTAGCTCTCCAAAGCAAGCCAGGTTTGCAAAGAATCACTTTGCTAAGTGCACCACCACAGAGGACAGGATATTGCACACAAGCATAGTGGTGCCTAACATTTTTAGCACACTTAAGGAATCTTAATCTGCTGGTGGTGCTTGCAGGCTGCCTGGGCCCCATAGCTCCCTATTGAGGAACTTGTGGTGAGAGTCAGGTATCCTGGCAGTTTGTAAGCATGGTTTCTCTTCCTTCTCACACCAGAAGAATTAAATGCAAAAGGCGGCACTTGCTGTATTGTATACCCTGAATTCCCTTGCGTAGGCAGCGTGGCTGAGTTAACCCTGTCATTGCTACCTTAGCTTTCAGAATATCCTGGCTATTGAGTGTTTGATGTTTTGGCCTTAACACTGCATTAATACTAGTGCATTGCATTTAATTGCTGGCTCTGATCTCTCTGATCAGAACAGAGCTTCTCCCAGTTGCTGAGACGGGAGTCGTTTCCTGGCAGATCTCAATCAAAAGTGATTCCTGCAAGGATCTGTGCAGGAGAGTGGAGCTAGTTGGGTCAGTTTGGGACACTAAGGAGACCAGCCATCTGGGATCTCTGCATCCCAGGTGCTCTCCCCAAATCCGTACACCTGTCTGGTATCCCTGTGTGCACCAAGCAGTGAGTGCTGACAGCCTGCTCCAGCACTAAGACTGTGCTGATGTTATACTCACCCCCACATAGGGCTCTGGCCCCGTGCCAGCCAGCCAGGTCCCCATTGAGAGCCTGCTGGGTGGTTCTGCCTCTCCAAAGAGCTCCACTCCAGTTCGGCTCAGTCTGACCAAAGTACTCTAATGCCAGCAGCCACCTCTGCCAAACCACCCTCAGCTTGTAGCAGCCCTGCCAGTTGTTGCGGTGGTAGGTGTGGAAAGGGGACAGGGTGGGGAGCTTTTACTGTGGCCATGAGTGCTGTCCCCAGCTGTGCAGAGGGAGTGAAGTATCCTGGCTGCAGCTTTGTGTAGCCAGGAAAAGCAAAGGTAACTGGACTGTCCTCTTCGCTGGGACGGTAGCTGCCTCTGAAACAGGGCCAGGGGAGGTGCTCTCTACCTTCCAAACTGATGGAGTTTGATCTGCTAGGTGCAGTATCTCAGAGGCCCTCTCTGTCCCCAGGGCAGTGACCTCTGGGCCGAGGTGTTAGGGAGCTTATTCCTTCACCCACTTACTTCCTTGGTCCTTCTCGCATGAACAGAGAGCAACAATACCCAAAGTCCAAAGGTACAAACACTTTGATGTTTATTGGAGTGAACTTCCAGCAAGCATGATTCCAGTTTCCTTCCTTAGTGTCCCCCTTCCCAGCTTGGACACCACAGAGCCTTACATCTGTGTCCCTGTTCCCATTCCTGCCCTTAGCAAAACATGATTCCAATTTCCCCCCCCATTTCCCTGTTCTCATTTCCCCCACACACACCCACTTCCTGATTGACTGCAGACTATATAGTAAAACTTGAGTTCTGCTTAGCTATACCTTAGCCAATCATTTTCCTGAAATTTAACTAACCAATCCTAACATATTGTAACATGATTACGTAACCAATTATATCCCACCACCTTAATTAGTTTACACCCAGCAAAATTAATTATACAGCAGACAGGAACAATCACAGAACCAGGCAGAGATTATACAGACGAACAATAGCAAAGTGGGAACTATAATGACAAAACAATACAGAAGTGAGGATTTCACATCCCAGCTATGGATAAGTGAGTTCTTGCCAGACAGGATGCTATCAAACTAAGTTTCCTTTTACATCTTTTAGGCACTTCCCTTTCTCTGGAGGTGATAGGCATTATCAGGACAGGACTGTATTCCTAACAGCCCAATAGCACGTTATTTCAATGTGACTAGTTTGGAATGTGAGGAGGTGACCGGTCGCTTCCCAGCTTAGGGCTGCCTCTGTTGCTTAGCCAAAAGCCTTAGCCTAAGCACAGGGCCTCAGACTGTCACAGTAAGGGAAGGCCCTTACACTGGCAGACAGTGATTTTGATTCTCTGTTTTATACCTCTAGAACTATCTAAGTGATAAGAATACACCTAAATTCTTAGCGTATAGGTCTTTACAGACAGGCCTGAATATCTATATCCTAACACGAGGCTTGGGAGGACCATCCCCTGCCTCTGCCAGGAGTCTTGCCTCCCTTTCACGCAGGCCCGCTAGCACCTTCCTGGCTTTAGGGATGTTCCACTTGCTGCCTCTTCCCTTTTAAGGTGACACTTGAGAGAAACATCATTCCTCTTATTGGAGTCTCTAGGGCTCCTCCCCTCTGGAGCAGCACTGACTCAGAATCTGGCAGTAATCCAATCCCCTGCGTTTCTAGTATAGTGTTGGCATGTCCACAGCTGTGGGCGAGTCAGGAGCTGGCCTCTGGAGTCAGCCTGTTACACTGTCAGTATTGATCGTCTTGCCCTGATCTCTGAGCGTGCTTAAAGCGTTAGCGGGAGTGAGAAGCTAATAGCACCAGGGCTAGAGGCAGCCATAGTGCAGGCTGGTATGAAGCAAGATTCAGCTGCAAATGCCCATCAATCCTGACTCTCAGCCCCCCGCTAGCCCAGCCCTGGGCTCCCCCAGTTCTGCTGCTACCCCTCAATCCCAACCCACAGTCCCTTGTCCTTTGAGTCTTCCTTGGATAATCATCTGGGTGCCAGGCTCGACCCAGACAGCCCATCCCACTGGAACAAGCGAGGCCTGAAGCAGACTCTCCGGAGAGGAGGCTGGTGCAGTAGCTCCCAGCATCATCCAGCCTTGTTGGAGCACGTGACGTAGATGTGTCACACCTCCCCGCCCCCTCTGTCTTTGCACCCCTCCCCTCACCCAGGCATTTTGCTGGGGCCTTACCGTGGCCCCACAGCTCTTGGCTGTGTGACAGTGCCTGGTCTCAATTCCCAGGGGTTGGATCGGGGCCTGTTGCCACAAGGGAGCTGGCATTGCTACCTGAAATGTGCCCAGGAGAAGGCGTTGTCTTCCCATGATTCTTTGCACTCTTCTCCGCTCTAGTTTGGGTGGGATAGAGAAGACCGGAATGGGGCGATCCTGTGATCAGAACCTATTTGTACCTGTCACTCCGTAATGCACCCTGGGTCACCTGTTGATACCCTTGTGCTCCCTCTCCCCACAGGTGGGGCAGGTGTTCCTGTACTTCCAGTGGTAAGTGACTCTGTCTCCCCAGATTTACACGTGGCCACTCCTGTTGGGTCGTTCAGCCCTTTCCAAGCACAGCTTTGGTTCCCCGGCAGGATGGGCCCACGATGGGTGGGCCGTGGAAGCCCCAGCTGTATCCTGCAGGTGTTCACATGACCTCTTGTGTGGCTGCACTGTAGCTCTGTAGGGGTTCAGAGTGGCAAGTCTTGTGCTGTGCTGAATCAGTTCAGAGAAGCAACACTGAAGTACAGATCCCTGCACCGTGCTGCCTGGACACTGCTGTCCTAACTCAGTGTAGTCAGGCAGGCCTCTTGTGCTGAGCATTCCTGGGAACTGTCCAACTTGTAAATCATGCTTGGTCTGGTGTGCCAGAAACTGGTTCTGACTGTTACCGCCTGCCACGTGCTCCTGGGGTGGGGGGAGGTGGCTGTTCTCTTTCAAGATGGCTGCTGTATGTCTAGGTTTGTGGGACTCCTGTTTCCCTATGAATGCTCGCTGGGGCCATTTAAACAGGCA
This sequence comes from Eretmochelys imbricata, assembly GCF_965152235.1. NCBI lineage: Eukaryota > Metazoa > Chordata > Testudines > Cheloniidae > Eretmochelys > Eretmochelys imbricata. Next base: position 358,337,470 of record NC_135572.1, read on the forward strand.
TTGTGGGGAGTGGGCCACAGTTTGTCCTATTTTCAAAAACGGTTCCAGTAACATGCTAAAGGCAGGAGAAAGACACTGACTCTGCAGTGGTACCTGAGACCATCAGCTGGGGAAGCTCGCCTCCCCTCTGGGGAAGAGGGATCACCAGCTAAGCCGGGAGAGTCTACCCTAGCGATGGCCACTGCTACATCCTCCAGGAGGGCCCAAGCTCCGGGTTGCCTAGGGTGTTGTGTACAGGTGGTGGGCAAATGGGGTTGGTGCCTCATCGCGGTGACAGTTAGTCACTGGTGACCCCGTGGCTGTACATAGGCAGAGGTTGCAGCTCAGCTGTATCGTGCCCTGCATTGCAGCCTCTGGGGGCTTGGTCGCAGTACAGCCCTGCTAGTGCCTTGCTGACCCCTGGACATGGGCACTCTGTAGGAGCAGTCTGGGTGGTCAGCGCTCTTGTGCAGCCATGCATGCTATCCGCATGCAGGTGGCTAGAAACGATTTGCGGCCAGGTGAAGCAGCCTGACCGTGACCTTTCAGACCTGGCCTCTTGGAGGCTGCCAGACAAAGAGGCATGTGGAGGGGGCTTCTATGAGGCACCCACGGGGCCAGGACAGTTGAGGGGAGGTTGGCCCCAGCAAACAGGGAGCCTCTGGCCCCTCTGTCTGATGCCTTGTGTGGTGTGCTCCCTGCAGGGACAGCCTCCTGCTGGAGACAGGCTTCCTGGCCGTGCTGGTGGCCCCCCTGCACCTACTGAAGTGGCGCTCCACAGCCTGGCGGCCACATGACAACATCACCTTCTGGCTGATGCGCTGGCTGCTCTTTCGCCTCATGTTCGCCTCGGGGGTGGTGAAGCTGACCAGCCGCTGCCCCACGTGGTGGGGGCTCACAGGTGAGGGGCTTGGCATGGCCACAGTGCGGGGGCGGCATCGCTGTGGCTGCTCTCTCAACCCATGCAAGCACTCCTCCCCAGCACCCCGGGGGGTGAGTTAGTGTCACTGACCCTTTCCTACAGGTTGGGTGGGCCATAGAGCCTGGATGAGAGAGAGGTTCCTGGCTCCCAGCCCTGTGCTCAGCCCACTAGGCCATGCTGCCATTTCCAGACACTGGCAGGGTTTCCTGCACCAGGTCTCATGGCAAATGCACTTCTGTGCAGCCCAAGTGACTTGTTCAGGACAGCACTTAATATTGTGTGCAGCTTGCTCCAGCATCTCTACATATCCCTGCATGGCCTCTGTCCCCATATGGTCCTGGCTCTCCCGCTCTCTGAGCCGCATCCAGTTATTACCCTGCACTGGCTCCTCCTTCCTTGCTTGTGTCTAGCGCATCCCTTCATGGCCCTGACCCTGCTCTCTCCCACGCAGCCCTGACCTATCACTACGAGACCCAGTGCATCCCTACGCCGGCCGCCTGGTTTGCCCACCAGCTCCCTGTGTGGTTCCAGAAGTTCAGCGTAGTGGCCACGTACGTCATCGAGATCGCTGTGCCCCTGCTGTTCTTCTCCCCCATCCGCCGCCTCCGCCTCTTCGCCTTCTACTGCCAGGTACGTCCACAGCCAGCGAGGGCTGGAAGACTTCGGATGCGCCCCTGGGGATAGGAGCCGGAAAGAGAGTTTGGGGGCCTTGTGCTTGTCCCACGTGTTGTCCAGTGGGAGCCATTAGTTCAGATCTCGCTTTCGGGTATAAGACTTAGGGGACAGGAGACCAAGGGGGATACAATGGAAATGAGCATCCCAGCAGTCTGTTCCCATCATGCATTGCAGGCTCACAATGGTCAAATGCCAGTGACCTTGGACCCTTCAAGTTCTGGGCCCAGAAGGAGGTGTTCCTGCCTTGCTCACTGGAGACAAAGGGCAGCAGAGCCTCAGACTGAAGGGTGCAGCTTACAAGCAAGATGGGTTTCCCCCTGCCTTGCAAGGCCAGACAGGGAGGGTCCCCCTCTCCTCTCCCCTGGATACTTTCCTCTCGTGCCACGGTCCTGGCCCTTTGGCTGCTGGTGCCAGCCAGAAGGATGGTCATGCTGCTGTGTGGATCTCTGTTAACCCTCTGGAGTCTACAAGCTGCCTCCTAGGCTGAGCGGCAGGCAGTGCCAGTGTGGGGCAGCTCCCCTACAGGGAGCAGGACCCCTCCGTGGGGGAATGTTGAGAGTGGAGGCCTCTTGGGCAGGGAGCATGGGAAGGGATGTTCGGTGTTTCTCTTGGCACTTTGTCCCCGGGCTCAGGAAGGGAGGTGCTGGGGATGACAGGCCTGCACTTCATGCCGTGATGGGACCCAAGCCATGACTCTGAGTTCCTGCCCTCCTCCGCAGGTCCTGCTCCAGCTGCTGATCATCATCACAGGCAACTACAACTTCTTCAACCTGCTCACCATTATCCTGTGCTTCTCGCTGCTGGATGACGAGCACCTGGGGCTGGGGCGCAGCAAAAGGAGACCCACCAGCGGTGAGTCTGTGTGGGTTAGGGCTCTGCTGTGGTCTCAGCTCACCTGGGCTCAAGCTGTTCCACAGGGTGAGGTGGGTCCTGCTCTGGGGGTGGGCAGGTCCTGGGGCTGATCCAGAAGTGGCAGAGGGGAAGCCCTTGGCAGAATTCTCGGTGATCAGTCCCATGTGCTGTGCAAGGAGCTTGCTCTGAGCCCTGTAGCAAGGGGGCAGCGCCCTGGTGCAGACAGGAGATCCTGCAGCAGACTCAGCTGGGCTATTTTAAACTGTCCCATAATTAACTTTTAGGGGGCTGTAGGTCTAATAAACACAGCTGCACTGAGACAATCAGGGGTGCTGTGGGGTAGGCAGGAATTGTGGGAGAAGCACATTGGCTGCATGCATCTGCTAAAAGAATGGTGAGAGAGAAGGTGGGTGAGATGATGTCTGTCAACAGCAGAAGCTGGTTCAATACAAGATAAGCTTTTGAGCCTCCCCAGCTGTTCAGGTCTCAAAAGGTACTCAGGCCTGGTCCACAGCGGGAACTTGAATTGGCAAAGCTACATCTCTCAGGAGTGTAGAAAAATCCTACTTTGAGAAACATGGCAATGCCAACCTAACCCTCAGGATAGACAGTGCTTGGTCAACTGAAAAATTCTTCCATTCAGCTAGCTACCATCTCTCCAGGAGGTGGGTTACCTACGCTGGCAGGAGAAGCCCTCCTGTTGGCGTAGGTGGTGTCTACACTAAAGCTACTACAGCAGCTCAGCTGCAGCAGCGTTTTATGTGTAGACATACCCGAAGTGTAGCCATGCGCAGTGTCTCAGCTAAACGTTAGCATAAGGAATTAACACACATTGTAAGAAACCAAGGTGCAGCGGGCTGTTAACACCCTTCAGTCATAAGAGAAAAGATTTGTTAGGTCACAGATTGTTGTAATGAGACTTAAAATTAGTGTGTCTGTTTAGTTCATGATTTTTAGTGTTCAGCAGAGTTCTCCCAGGCTCATCTTTGGAAGGTGCTGTACAGGCTTCCTTTGAGGACAAGGACTGAGAGCTCAGGTGTGGAGTGATCACTTTGTGAGAAATGTTCACTTCTGGTGATAAGATGGTTTTGTCTTATCATTTTTTTGCATGAGCTCATCCAAGAACGTTGTGATAGCTGTTGTGAAGTTTGATGCACTGGATGAGGTACACCATGTGTTGCAATAGGCCTGCATAGGGTCTTGATCATTGTAGCCGTGGAGATATGACTGCAGGTTTTGCAGCTGTTCTGGCAGGGTCTGGTGCCGCTTTGAATTGGCGTGCCCTCAATTATGGGGAACTTGCTTCTGATGATGATGGGTGCATGCTTGAAGGCTGGAAGAGAGGGGTTGGAAAAGGTTTCTGTTAGGATGGGGTCCCAATCGAGTCAGGGTAGTAATTATTAGATGCCAGTACAAGTTCCAGTGTGGGGTGGTAGGTGACAACTAGAGGTGTGTGGTCAGTGGGTGTTTTTCTCGATTGAAGCAAGTTCTCTCAGGTTATTAGTGTCGCTTGTTCCATGATGCAATATACTTCTCTGGTGGATAGGCCTTGCTTGGTGAAGGCGGTTTTAAGTGTGTTAAGTTGTGCATCCCAGACTTGCTCCTCGGAGCATGTTCTGTGGTACCTGGGTGCCTGGCTGTAAGTAACGGATTCCTTGCTATATCTGGGGTAGCTGCTGGATCTGGAGAGGTGGCTGTTGAAGGATGTGGAGCATAGCTCAGTGGTTTGAGCATTGTCCTGCTAAACCCAGGGTTGTGAGTTCAATCCTTGAGGGGGCCATTTAGGGATCTAGGGCAAAAATTGGGGATTGGTCCTGCTTTGAGCAGGGGGTTGGACGAGATGACCTCTTGAGGTCCCTTCCAACCCTGATATTCTAGGATTCTATGATTAACAGTGCCTCTCAAACTGCCATTGTTGGGTTTCAGAGTTAATAGTTGAGCAGGCCCCCATGGCACAATTATGCTTCCCTTGGAGCTGTTTCAGGCTCTGATCAGATTCTGGCAGACAGCATTGTGCATCAGTTCCACTCAGTCCCTTAACATCACTTGTTTCCTCCCCTACCCTGCAGCCTGGCCTCCAAGCCTGCTGTCTGTCCTCTCCACGCTGCTGGAGCTGACTGTCTATGGGTTACTCATCTACTGGAGCATCCAGGATTTCGGCCTGCATTTCAACTGGGAAAAGCAGCTCATTGAATCCAAAACAGGTGTGGTGCTTCCTCCCTTCACTGCAGGGTGGGACAGCATGCTCAGCCCACAGCTGGGTGCTGATGTGCCCTCTGGCTGGTATCCCATCTCTTCTGTGATCCGCTCTGGGCCTTGCAGCTCAGCCAGGAGAGTGACACTAGCAGGACACAACCTTGAGCAGCTCCTGACCCAGCTACCATCCAGGCAGCATCCTGGCAGGGCCTCCCTCAGGTCAGGTGCAACTTGGCTCCCCGACCCTTTTACTCCGCCCAATGGTGAAGTTGGTCCATGTCCTGGTGAGCCTGTTGACTTTGGGTGAGTGACTCAAAACGAGCCACCTTGTTGCTAACAGTGACACCCCTCGGTACCTCTGTGTCATATGACCTGCACTCCTTCCTGGAGGAAAGGGGTGATTTGTGCTTCCCCCCTTCCCTGCCCAGGCACTATCTGACTCCTGTGGTTTTACCCCTCCTCTCTAGCTTTCACTTATCATGACTTCATCCAGTGGTTGAAGACAGTGACTCTCCCTTTAGTGGGGTTGGGCCTCCTCTCCCTGGCCTGGGAGATTCTCTCTGCCATGTACAGGTGAGTCACTGTTCCAGGGGCAGGCTATGCTGCTTGCTGTGCCTCTGAACTGGAGGGGTTTTGTGGCAAGCATCAGTTCTCTGCTGTATCATCCCCTCCTAAAGCTGAGGGGAACTGCCCCGGAGGTGCAGCCATGGGGTCTGGAGTGGTAGAACAATGCAGCCAATCCATGCACAGATCTGATTACTCCTGACTTGGAGCTAGAGTACAGCAGGTCTGAGGGAATTGGCACCCCTCAGATCAGTGGGGCAGGCTGTCTGCCTGGGGGATCCCAGGATCCCCACAGCTCCTGGTTGTTGGCGTGGTCTGCAGGAACACTGCATTCAGATCGAGTTTCATGCTGTAGCCACTGGCTGCCCTGGGAGAGTCTTGTCAGGTTGGCTCATGGGCTGATGAGGCGCTGCTATGCTTAACCCTTCACCCACAGCCTCAGGGGCCCCACAGGGTCAGACTTCCCTGCAGAGTTGGCTGGAGTTGTCTACACTCTCCTTACCCCTCTCCAGTTATCCTGGCTCGAGTGAGAGCAGCCACACTGCTTAAAGCACTCACTGCTGTCTACACTGGCGTGGCGCAGCACGTGAGTGCAGCTCTTTGGGGCACTTCCCAGGGTTCCTAGTGCTGCAGTTAGCTCTGAGGGTATTGTGGGGGAGCCTGTCTGCCCCTCTTGGGCACATGGGGGTCAGGGGAGAGACACTGGTGGGCTACCTGCACTCAAGGAGAGCAGCCTGCAGTACACTGCAGAACAGCTGTGCTGGCAGCTGATGAGTTGCACTAACTGGAATTTTAGCCTGTACCCCCTGCTGGGCCAGCAACTCGTATGAAAAGCCTCGCTTCTGTGGGTTAAGGGGTTGGGGATGGGATTGAAGTTAAACTCCAGTTGTCTTTGCTGCAAAGTCTCTAGTCCGGAGCACAGCTAAGGACTGCGGCTGGCAAACCCTTCGTACAGCGGTGTCGTCTGGCGGCCTGGGCCTCTTGAAGTGGGGCAAAGTCTGCAGCCCCTCCCCCAGCTCTGCTGTTCAGTGGGTGCTTCACTTCCAGTCATGTGGCTAATGGGGACTTTGGCCCTGTCTGCTGACCTGTCCTTCTCATGCCTCCCACACAGGTGTGCCTGCGTCCGGGGCTTTCCCTGGAAGCTCTGGGCTACTCTCCAGTGGGCTGTCTTCGCTGCTGCAGCAGCAGGGATGTTTGCCGTCAGCCTGGTGAGTGGGTGGGATGGTGTGGGGCAGCGGCCTATCATGTCTTGTGTGATCAGGGGATTGGCGGTTGGCTAGTCACTCCCCTTCCATACCTAGTACAGGCCAGGCAGGGTCACTGCATGGGGTGGTGCCTGGTTCCTGCAGCCACCCTCTAGGGAGCCCAGGCTGGTAGAGGGCGGGCAGGGTTCAGGGTGCTGTGGGCACTTCAGGAAAAGAGAAAGCAGGTGGAGACTGAGCACCATCCATTACAATTCAGGGTGAGGCTCTGCCTCAAGGCATTGGGGCCTTCTGGGTCAGAAGACATACAGGATGCGGGAGGGACAGGAGCATGGTTAAAGCCCCGGGTGATCGGATCACGCTACCTAGCTCTTGCAGCTCTAGCTTCGTTGCAGTCTCGGGCTCGGACTACTGGACCCAGGCCCATCCCCTGAGGCGTAGTAGAGGGCAGTGCCATCTGCTAGGGGGAGCACGTTGGCGATGCAGCCGGGCAGAACAACCTGCGCTGGGGAGCAAAGCTGTGAACGCTGCCAAGGCTGCGTCCTGGCAGCTCTCCCCGCTGGTGAGGCTTGTCTCTAAGGCAGCCTCAAATTTTGGAAGGGCCACTGGTGCTGGAGGGTTGGCTGGGTCTGGGGAAATGCTGTGTGGCATAGTATGTGACCAGCCCACAGAATCCCCACCATGGGTAACAGGGAGTTAGATACTCTGGCTGGGTAACTGCAGGGGTGATTTAGTCATGCCCTGAGGTCAAGGTAAAGCTCCATCTTCTGGGCATTGGCTGGCACTATCCTCAGGGCTTGGGTGGACAGCATTGGATATTGACTGCTGCAGACGCCAGCCAGGGTTGCTTCCTGGCGTGAGTTGGGCAGGGCCAGCAGATGAACTGGCCCACTCTGCTGCATCGCCCCTCCCCGGTGCCTATTGCACAGGGTGATTAAGCCGGCCTCTTCTTTGCTGCTGCCTCCCAGGTGCCCTTCACCTACCTAGAGTACGAGTCGAATGGGAAGCTGTGGCCCAGCATCCACCGGATGTTCAGTGCTGTTGACCGCTACCAGCTGGTGAACTCATACGGGCTCTTCCGCAGGATGACGGGGGTCGGGGGCCGGCCAGAGGTGGTGGTGGAAGGAAGCTATGACAAGGAGAACTGGACGGTAACTCGCTGCTATGCCCTGCCAGTGATCTCATGCCGCTGCTGTAGCTTTTCCCTAAGGGGGGGGAGGGGGCGGGATACGTCTGGGTTGTGTGGGGAGGGGGAGTCTAGGTTAACCACGAGACCCAGCCTCTGTTGGACATCAGCAGTGAAATCAACACTAGTTAGCCCCATTGACCCCTTGCGGCTCCAGGTGGCCGTGTTTCCCTGAAGAGGAGGTGACCATCCCTGGGGCTTGAACAGGAGTGACGTGCTCTGGAGGTGCTGCTTGTGCCATGTGGCCATCAATGAGCGCCGCCCCCCTTCCCCCCAGCAAGAGCTGGCTGTAAGCCCCATTTGCAGTTTGGCCTTCTGGTCTAAGGCCCCATGCATCTAGATGTGGCATCCTTCAGTTCCTGCCCTGAACTGTTGTGTTGGTGCTGTGTGCTGTTAAACAGCTGCTGTGTTCCACCCCATAGGTAGCTGCATTTAGGAATAGGGCAGTGATGCTGTAAAGTGCTTTGGGGCGTTGCCGGTGGCATCCTCATTCCAACCATGTTGGTCCAGAATGTTCGAGCCCCATTGCATGTGGGGTGAGGTAGCAGTTCAGAGGCACCTTTGCCCCATTCTCCTCTGTCCCTGCAGGAGATTGAGTTCATGTACAAGCCAGGGAACATCAGCGCAGGGCCTCCTGTGGTGGCCCCGCACCAGCCCCGCCTCGACTGGCAGATGTGGTTTGCGGCCTTGGGGGATCACGCTCACAGCCCCTGGTTCACCAGCTTCGTCTATCGCCTGCTGCAGGGCAAGAAAGAAGGTGAGGGGGCCATGCATGCCCAGCCATTCTGTGTCCCAGGCTGAGCTCGGGGTGGGCGCTCTCACCCTGTGATCAGCCCCTCACCCTGCCCACCCAGTAAATTCACATGGTGCCCTGGGCCGTGGGTGTTACTCTGCTTTGTCGACGGAGCTAGTTACTTCAGTGGGCTGTGGCTTGGGGCTGGGGGCACCAGCAGAGCTGCGTGCATGAGAAGTCCAGGGCTGGGATAGCAGGGGGAACTCTGGGTCAGGATTGACGTGAACAGAGCTGTGTCTTCCATACCACTCCCTGCTTGCCTCTTAGCCTCAAATTGGCCAGCGCTCTGAGTCCTTGCTGCTTTCCTGCCCCGCCTCCCCAGTGCCATGCAGTGCAGCCAGAGCATACCTGTGCTAAGGTGGTCCCAGCCCTAGGCCTGCCCAAACCTGGCAAGCTGCACTCCCTGGGATGGCAGCAGGGGCCTCCCCGTGTGAGCCCAGCAGCTGGGGTGCGGTGGTAAGGCATGCTCTGTTCTTCCTCCTACTGGGGTCCCCACAGTGACAGGGCAGGGAGTTAGCTGCCCCATGCATCATCGTGGGAGTTCACTCCTGCTGGAGCGCTTGGCCTCTGCATTGGCTGCACTGGAGTCGTGGCCATCAAGCTTCTCTCTGCAGCACTGAGAGCTAGAAACCCTAATGTGAGAGCTGAGACTCTGGTGAGATCACCAGGCTCCACAGGCTGGGGCCGGCGGCATGGCTTGATGCCTGGTGTTAATGCAGCTGGGCAGGAGGAGCAGCCTGGGGTAAAGGTGTGCTGGGGCCTTGCGCTAACTCCTCTGTTCCTGGCAGTGATCCACCTGGTACAGGTTGATGAAACTAAATACCCATTCAGCTCCCGGCCGCCTGCCTACGTCCGAGCCCAGCTCTACAAGTACTGGTTCACGGAGAGCACTAAGGCCGGGTGAGTGACGCCAGCCCCTTTCGCCATCAGCCTCCATCTGAGGGGATGAGGAGCTGGCTTGAACAGCAGGCACAGCCCACTGTCCCCAGGGCTCACCCTGCGCTGCTTATTCCCATGGCCAGCATTCCCTGGTGCGTAACATGTTAATGATCTGAGAAGGGGGTGGCAACAAGGAAGCAAAACTTGCAGAGGATTCTGTTCTTTAGGTTAGTCAGGACCAGAGAGGACTGTGAGGAACTCCAGAGACTGAGCCAAATCAGGGGAATGGGCAAGAGGCGAGCAAATGCAATTCAGTGTTAAATGTGAAGTAATGCATGCTGGAGGGAAACATTTAATCACTTAACCGGAAAGGCTCTAAATGAACTGTCAGCCCCTGAGGTGGAACTGGGTGACAGCTGTCTACGCACTGCAGCTGCAGTCAGAAGCTGTTAGGATGTGAGGAATGGGATGGTGAATAATGGAACTAGAGTTGGGCAAATACTGGCATCTGTCCTGTGTGTGCGGTGGGGAGACTCTTGGCTGCAGAGGGCCTAACCACTCGGAGGCCACTGCCTCCCAGCCTGGCTTCTGCAAGTGGGAATATTCTGGTCCTGATGCAATAACCGTTCAGGGCAGGGCCGGCTGTGCTGTCAGGAAAGCTCTCCAGGAGTGGGAGTTGGGACCGCACCTGCCGCTCAGCATGGCTGATCTGAGCAACTCCTGCCTCTTCTCCCTTCTCTGCAGGGGCTTCCCCCGGCAATGGTGGCGGCGGCAGCACGTGGAGGAGTTCTACCCCACTGTGTTCCTGGGAGACCCCAATCTGGAGGCCATGCTCAATCAGTACGGGCTGAAGGTAGGATTGGCAGAACACCACATCTAGGCTGTGAGCCATACGAGGCCTGGGCCACTTCCTGGGCACTTCCAGGGGGAGTGTTCTTGGAGCAGGGAGGGCTGCCTGCCATGGGGTTGGATTGCAATGTGTCCCCCTGTGTGCACACACCTTGTATGTCTGCCTTGGAATCACTTCTGAGCAGCAGAGCCCCACATGCCCCCTTGCAGTGGGGACAGATATGTCATGGCCCTGTGTTAAGACCAGGTACTCAGCACTGCATCTCAGCGAAGTGGTGATGGAGGAATTGAGCCCCTAGTGGTGGGTGGCTCCAGAGAGGCTTGTCTGCCCCGAAGCAGGGACCACCCATAGGCTTGGTGGGGCAGCCAGGGCTCCAACAGCCCAGCTCTGTGGCTGCATCTGCACTCGTGTCTCTCCCTCTGCATGCAGGACAAGACACCCCTGAAGCGCCCTACGGATGCCTTCCTGCCCATGACCCTGCAACTCATCCGGGAGCTTAGCCGCCCCTACACAGGCCCTGCCGTGGTGTGGTCTCTCTACCTCACTGCTGCCACCATCTGCATCCTGCGAGTGCTGAGCAGCAGGACACTGGGCAGCGCCCCCATCAGCCGGCACAAAGGCTCCAAGCGGCCTGATGTGGCAGAGGGAGACGGAGACCATGCGGGCAGTGAGAAGAATGGGCAGGTGAAGAAGAAGGAGGCAGAGGAGAAGGTCGAGGGCAGAGCCAGAGGGGCTGGAGATGCCCTTTCAGATAGCCTCCGTAGCACCAAGAAGAAGAAGTAGCCCCGGAGGTGCCAGCCCTAGACCCCCCACCCCTTTCTTCCAGGCAATGACTGATATCACCTCTGCTCTGAACTCCTGTTTCTGGACTTGCCGCTCTCGCCTTGCCTGGCTCCACTCTGATGGCTCCTCCTAGCTCTCCTGTCTCCATAACCATACGGCAAATGGATCTTGTCTGCTCCGGCCACAGGCCTTACTGTGGGGGCCCACTGGTTATCAGCCTCCACCCCTACTGGCTCCATGTTGGCCTGGACTTTTTCCCCCATAGCCCCGAGGATTTGAGCTGTGGAGCTGCCTGCTCCCCGGGAGGCTGCTCTGCCCCAGCTCAGGAAAGGTGTGGAATGTCACTTACATCCCTGTCTGCCCAAGGAGAGGCCATGCCCTGACCTACCCCTCACCCACCCTGCTCTGTGGAGCAACAGTTGTCATCCCCTTCCCTTAGGACTGCAGTCTCTGGACACCGGTGAGGTCAGTCCCTTCCCTCCCTGCTGGGGAGTTTGCTGCCCCTGAGTGCCATGGGCACTCCCGGTTATTGCTGCTGAACAGTGGCCTTATTTTGCCCATGGAGCTGGCCTTTACAGCTGAGAAGAGAACTGGGGTTGGGTACTTGGTAACGGGGATCCCTACAGCAGACCCAGGGCAAGGAGCCACATACTCTTTTCCCCCATGGCCAGTGGCTCTTGGGGGCTGAATTGCCCCAACCTGGCAGATCTCCAGCTCCTAGGGGCACTGTAAAGTGGGCAGGGTGGGAATCCTGGATCTCATCCCAGAGATGCCTTTAGGCAAGGAGCCGTGGCCCAGCTTGGATAAGCTGCAGGCTCCAGCTACGCCCAGCCCTTCCCCTTGTGCTCAGGGACAGCAGTACTATGCTCATACAGGCAGGCAGGAGGCCCAATAGAAACCATGCCATCCTCTCCCCTTCCACTACTGCCTTAATGCTGCCCCCTCCTGTACCAGCCTGCTGTGGGGGGGTGGGGGTTGCTGTGCTTGCCCAGGGTTGCTGGGCAATCCCATGATCGTGTTCAGGGGCATGAGCACCTGTCTCGCTTGCCCTGGCCCCTCCCTGGGCACAGAGCCTGGCTGGCACGTGCTTCCCAGCAGCTGTTAATGGAGCGGAGACATTTCCTGTAACTTTCTAAATAAAGCCTTTGACATTCCAGCCCTGCCTCCCTTCCAGGAGTGGGGGGTGGTTAGCCCCTCACCCAGGAGCCAGTGCATCCAGCCTGAGACAGGAGCTGGGGTGCGTAGGGCATGGGCTGACAGTTCCTGCCAGGCTGCCCCAGGTTGTAATACTAATCCCCCGGGGCCACGTGGTGGGTGCGTGCACACATTCCCTCCTCCTCTGAATGTTGAGGCCCGGATCCTTGGCCAGCAGGGCCCTGGAAATGTGGCTGCAGAAACTGCAGGGCAGCTGCCTGGCTCAGGCTGATCTAGCCTAGCCCCTGTGTGCTCTGCCCCCTGAAGCTGTGGTACCAGGATTTCTGCCCTAGCTGTCTCCATGACACCACCGTGCCCCCCCTCTCCCCGTCCATCCTCGCCATAGAGCCGCCTGACCTCTAGCGTAACAGTGTGAGGTGCTGGAGACGGCTCATGTTTTCCCCTGCTGGGCTCCAAGGCTGAGTCCACACGGGAGGCAGCTGCTACAGCAACTGTGCTATGAAAAGCCTCCTGCCCCTTCTAGGTCAGGGACTCAGCGCAGAGCCTCTGTGTTCTTTGGCCTTTGGACCTGTTTCTATTGTTCTGTCAGGCCTACATCCTCCCCGTACCATCTCCTGCAGGCTGCTGATAGTGCCAGCTGCCTTTCTCTGCAGCTCTAGCCTCTTGCATGGCTTCAAGCGGCCCAGCTTGTGTCCTGGGGCCATGGGCCCTTCACTGCCCCCTTAGAAAGCCAAGCTCTCCACCATGTGAACCATCCCTGGGGTGAACAAAGGAGCCTTGGTGTAGGAGGAGATGCTGCGTGTGCAGGCCCGGAGAGCAGGTGCTGAGGCAAGCTGCACGAGGGCCTTGGGCTGAGCCCAGCGGGGCTGGGTCTGAGTAGATGGTAAAGGCAAGAGGGCACTGGTCCCTGCCATCAGAAGTGGGGGCGGGGGGAGAAGAGGAGTCAAGCCCAGGCAAAGGGGTTCAGCAAGAAGAGCTGCTGCTGCTCTTTACTGCAGCAGCAGAAAGTAGCTGGCAGGAGGAGGCTAGGGTCTGTGCTGCGGCCTGTTAGCCAGCTCGGAGCAGGTCAGCCTGGGCCCTGGTGCTCTGAGTTTGTGTTGGAGCTTTGGGGGCCAGGCCAGGGTGCGTGTTGGTAGCGAAGGAGGAAGGGTGGGGGCAGGCAGTTGGTTGCAGAGATGCTGAGGCAATGGTGGCGGCTGCCCCCTAGGAGGAGCAGGAGAGCCAGGCCAGGAGCGATGAGTTACAGGTGCCCCCAACATGCCAGCATCAGCTCAGTACCCTAACTCCCTACCCCCTTTGCTGTGATGCTAGCTCTGCAGGGCTCTGCAGCGTGCATGGGACAGGTCCCGCACCATGTATGCTAACAACCTGTTTATTGAGCTCTGAAAACAACCCCCAGCACAGCGGCGCCCCGGTTGAAGGGGAGATCAGACACAGCAGCGCTGCTCCTGCGTACCCCGCCCTGGCTGCAGGGGGCTAGAAACTGAGCTGCGCCGGGGGCTTTCAGCTGCTTGATAATGACTGTGTGGGCTTGTGCAGGGGCAGAGTGAGGGGCAAACGAGGGGTGCTTCGTGGAGGAAGCGGTGTCTCTAAGCAGGGGGTGGGCCAGGGCGGGGGGAGTGGGTGGCTGCAGCTTGCTCTTTGCCCATGTGGCATTGAGTAAAGTACCTGGGCCTCCGCAAGCTGGAGTGGGGAACAGAATGAGAAATGGAGCCATCTCCTCTCACCGCTTCCCCCCGCATGTACCTTCCCCGGCCCGGGGCGCCTGGATCCCCCAGCAGCCCAGCCCAGCGGCTCTAGGGGACCTCCTTGCAGGCTGATCGGTGGGAGAATGCAGGGCCAGGCCTGAAGGCGGCTGTTCCCTAAAGGCTGGCTCCTGTTGTGCTCAGGGATTGAGCTCAGCCAGCTGGGTGAGGGTAGGGGACTGGGTGGGGATGCTGTCTCGGGGCCAGGTGGGCGCTTGCTCAGCGGGTCACCAGTACAGCTGGCCGGGGCAGTACTTGTCAATCAGGGACTGGTAATACGGCTTCAGCTGCGTCACGTCGGGCAGATCCTTGCACTTGGTGTAGAGATCAAACTTGCTGCAGGGAGCAGAAAGCAAAGGCTGAACTAGGCTGTTCCCCTTCTGCTGTCCCTGCCCCACTCACCTCCCAGGAACCTGGCTGCACCCTGCCCCATAGCAACAGGGCAAACATCCCAGGAAGGCAAGGATAATCCACCCCAATGCTGCTCTCTGTCTCCACCCCGTGGAGCATGGAGGTGATCAGTTCTGTCCCATGTCTGTAACTGGGCTGGCTCTCTCCAGGGCTCCCTGTGGGCACAGCAACTCGTTCCATATACGCCTCCTAGCCAAAGCCAGTCCCCAAACACTGACCCTCAGAGACCAGCCTCAGCCAGGGAGCCTGCCCCCTTCCCCAGCCACAGCCCTGCCCCCATTCCCTGCTCACTCCAGCCTCTCTCTGTTCACCCTGATCTCAAAGCCTGTGACTGCCAGATGGGATCAGCCCTGAGGTCCCCCCAGTCCTGGATCCTGTCTCCAACAGGGGATGGAACCAGTTGTGCGAGAGAAAGGTGCAAGCACTCTGTAATAGGAGGTGAGGAGTGGGGAGGATCCCACATTAGGTCCCCTCCTGCTCTCTAATAATTGGAGCACAGCTCAAGCCCAAAAGCTTAATATCAGTGCAAAAACATGTTAGCATCAATAACTGTGTGTGTTCCTATTGGCCACATAAAATGTCCAAGGCCTGGGTGAATCTTAAATTTTTGACCTTGATGACTTCATGTGGCAGAGAGTTCCACAGCTCGCTGGTACTCTGTGTTGTGTGGGGGGGGAGTATTTCCTAGTATCGGTTTCAGATTTGCTGCCTTTGATTGCATGGCCACTATGCCCATCCTCAGGGCCTAGCTCAGCAGCCCCTTCCCCTCTCCCCATGGCTGGGCACGCACTTGAATTCCTTGACCCAGGCCAGCATGCGCAGGTCCTCGTTGCTGCACAGGTGCATGTAATCCCCGCCCGTGTGCCAGGGGTAGAAGGAGTGGAAGCGGATCATGTAGAAAGCCTGCACGAGGAGAAAGGGTGAGAGGGCCAGCATCGGCCCGGACCCAGCCATCCCACCAACTCTGATGCAGCCCAGCCCAGGGGGCAGCTGCTCCTTCTCCAATCCCCAAATCTCCCCTTTGTGTCCCCAAGGCTTTTGGTACCTCATCCTGAGAGCCTGCGTGGGTGGGGGGGTATCAGCCCTGTGCCAATGGGGCATCAAGGAGTAGGTGGAGGCAGAGGAACCGGACTGTGAAGACCTCCTGCTGCTGCAGGGGGTAGCATAACCCAGCTGGACAGCAGGGGAAAGCCGATGGGGCAAATGCCCAGCATGCTGTCCCTGTGGGCAGCAGGAGACAGTCCTGGGGGGTTGGCTCAGCTGCGGGACAGGCATGAGCCAGTTCTCACAGCCACATACCCCCATTTTGCCCCCCCACCCCCCAAAAAACCTCCAAAAATCCCAAACCACTTACCTCCTGGGGGAGAGCAAAGTGGTTGAATTTCATGACTTTGTACATGTACTCTGGGGAGAAAGAGCAGTGTTAGTCCCATGAGCCCAGGCACCCAGACTGGCTCCAATGCCCTGTCCCAGCCTGTCTGCTCACAAGACACTGCTACCCTTCTCGGAGCTTGTGGGCTGTGCCAGCCAGAAATGAACCTACTGTAAGGAGTGGATGTAGCCCTACGGCTCCAGGCCCCCAGCTGAAAACCAGGCCCTGGGAGCTTCTTGCTGGCACCCTTGATCACTGCCCACATCTGACAATATTAGCCCCGGTGCCAGGCGCTGTGCAGATCAGTCAGGACGGAGCACCCATCGCAGGAGCTGACAATACCAAAGAGACTGCAAAGTGGTGCAGGCGTGCAGCCCGAAGGATGCAGGGGTGGGAGAAGGCAGAACAGGGTTCTTCTGTTCCTGATTCTGACAGTGATTTGCATCTTTGGGCAAGTCTGTGCCTTTGTTTCCCCAGCTGTGAACGGGGGATACACAAGTCACGCACTACCTACTGGCGCACCTCTGTTAGCTGGCAGCAGCAGTAGGCTGCTATCCTCTGTGGCCCAGCCGCTAGCGGGCGACAGGAGAGATGCTTTGCAAGGGTATTCCATCACAGTGCCCTAAGCCCCTATGGATGGGGAAGGGCTGCTGGGGGGAAGATCCCGGTTGCTCTGGGCAGAGGAGAGGATCATGTGTCTGGAGAGCCGCCCCCACACCCACCGTTTTGTTTCTCTGCCACCCAGCTGCTCTTTGGTGGCGGCTATTGGCATGGGGGGGGTGCACAGGCCAAGGGTGCAGCAAGGTGAGAAGAGGGCCAGGGAAGCAGGGCCCGACGCGCAGGAGGTGGGGAGTGGGACAGTGGGGCAGGAGAGGGCGGTGGGTTTGGGAACTGCAGGTGGGAAGGGGGGGTGCAGCTGTGGTCCCAGGGGCGAGGGAGATAGTGCGAACGGAGCCCTATGGGACACTGACCACAAGGGGCAGGGGAGGACCCCCAAGGAGCGAGACGAGGGCGAGCCGGGAGGAGAGGGCAGCCGAGAGCTCCAGGAGCAGGGATCTGCTCCCACTGGTGCATTGACCCTCACCCTGAAGGGGCCCTGAAAGCAAATCCCCACCCCACCCCCAGCTCCGTTCTCCAAGGGGCTTCCGGAGCCAGGCCCAGCCCTCGGCCGCAGCCAGGAGCCCCCCGCCAGGCACGCCCTTACCGTCATGGCCCCAGGACATAAGCACGTTGGCCAGGCCGCTGTGAGGCTGGTAGATCCCGTACTGCGAGCTGAGCAAGAGAGAGAGCCGGTCAGCGGAGCTCCCGGCAGGGCCTCAGCCCTCCCGCCTCGTCCCCTCTCCTTGGGGGAGCGCCCCACAGGGCTACAGGGCACGAGCACTGGCTCCGAGACACAGGCCGGGTGCCTGCAGGCGGGTGCGGAATATGAGCCGCAGTAACAACCGGCCGACTCGGCGTGTTAATTGTTGGGGAAACTCAGCCTCGTGCCCCCCATTGGGGGGGAAGGGGGCAGGACCCAGACCTGCCCCTGAGGGGCGCAGTGGGGACTCAGGACTGCAGCTGTGCCATTGGAGGGGGATTACACCTCACCCGCCCCAGTGCCCAGCTGCTCTCACCACCCCAGGCCCAGCGCTCTGCTGCTCCAGCCTGCAGACCTTGGGAGGCTGCTGGGTGTAGGGGCGGCCGGGGGGTCAGGCAGAGCTGTCCCAGTGGGTGGCTGCCCTGTAGGGTGCGGTGAGCCTAGGGGTCACTTCCTAGTGGAAGGGACTCCCAGGGCTCAGGTGCTCTGGCAGGGGGAGGGGACTCACTTGTACAGGGGGTTTTTTGTGTCGGGGTTGTCGTGGAAGGTGGAGTCGCTGAAGACGACGGACTCCTGGACCCTGCAGCCCACGGGGAACGTGTCACCCACCACAGCCCACTGCAGAGAGAACATGGGAACAAAGGGCTCACCAGCCAGGGCCGAGCTGAGGGCCACCTAACCCAGTGTCCTGGCTCCAACCATGGTCCCTTCAGTGGGCAGCTGGCGGGGAGGGTAATCTGCCCTGCACCAGCCCCATCCTGGGCTCTCGTAGCCAGATATCAGCTTGAGCTCACCCATCGCCTTGCATTTGTGAGCATTAACTGTAATAGCTCCAGATCTCCGTAGGACCCACGGACGCGGCCCTTCCCTCTGAATCTTGCTGGGTGCTTGGCCCATCCCGCTGGAAACACACAGTTGAGGAGCTGGCCAGGGATGGGGGACGGCCCCACTGGCTCCCGTCGCAAAGGGCTCTGTGTCTCTGGCAGGTGGCCCGCATGCACCCAGCACCTCAGGGCTTTGCCCCCCTCACTCCCCCCCCCCCCCCGGCTGATCCCCAGGGGTCACACGGGGGTAACCAGTCATACTGAGTGCATTCGACTGAAGCACACGCTGCCTCCACGGCTGTTCACCTGAGGCTCCCCGGCCAGGGCCAGGATTTTGCCCATGTCATGCAGCAGCCCGACCAGCTGGAACCAGTCTGTGACAGAGAGAGCAGAGAGGGGTCAGCCTGGGGCTGGGATGGGGGCAGCCCACGCGCGGGGCTGTTTGGCAGCAGAAAAACCCACGCTGGTTTCTTGGCTGCACCCACGAGGAGCCGCTAATGCAGCAGCCTCTCGTCCCAGAGAAGGAAGGGGGTCGGTTCCTACCTACCCAGCTCTGTGGAGACCCCAACTGGGATCCCGCACCCAAGCTGCCCCAGTCCCAGCGCACAGAGGGGCTGGCCCTACCTTTGTCTGGGTGGGCCTGGCGGATGCCCTCGGCGGTCTGGTACGCGTGGTAGGAGTTGGGAAAGTCCACGTCAGGGTCTGATTCATCCACCACGTTATCCAGTAAATCCAAGGCCTCCATGATGCTCATTCGGCGCTGGGCGCAGGCCCCGTACTCTGCACCCTGGGGAGAGGGGAGCTGGTGAGGCCCAGCTGTGAGCACAGGGGTCACTGCCAGCTCTAGGGGCCAGAAATGGGGCGGGGAAATGTCTGCAATAGCCTCACTCCCTTGGCTGGGGTTCCCAGGGACTGTCAGGGGAGCAGCGTTCCCTAAGGGGCTCTGGGTTGGGCTGGGGAGGGGAACGGAGGGGGCTCCCATGGGCTGGGGCTCCTGGGGAGCCGGGCTGTGGCTAACCCTTTCCTAGACACAACCGCTGGAGATTCATAGTCCCCTCTCAGGAAGGGGCTGTCTGCAGCATCTCGGGGGGCTGGATCAGCAGTGCTGGAGGGGCACAGGTGGGGTTCTGTGAGTCCCCAGGAGACGTACCTTCTTCCGGACAAAGTCCACGGTCTGGTGCGTGTGCATCAGCAGGTAGGTGTTGTACACACGATCTAGCAGCGGCCCGGCCTGGAACAACACACCTGTGACTCAGATGAGAGCCCAGGCCTGCTACTCCAGCCCCAGCCTCTTCCACAGGAGGTAGCTATGGATCTCTGGCCATGGGGAGCAGGACAGTAGTGCTGGCTGTGGGAGGAGCTCCCGGCTATTCCAGTCCTGGTCACTCCCAGCAGGGGGTGCTATGGGCAGCGGGACAGGAGTGCTGACTATGGGAGGCGCTCCCAGCTATTCCAGTCCCGGTCTCTCCCAGCAGAGGGCGCTGTGGGGAGCGGGACGGGAGCGCTGGCCATAGGGGACTCCCGGCTATTCCAGTCCCGGTCTCTCCCAGCAGGGGGTGCTATGGGGAGCGGGACGGGAGCACGGGCTGTGGGAGGCGCTCCCGGCTATTCCAGTCCCGGTCTCTCCCAGCAGAGGGCGCTGTGGGGAGCGGGGCGGGAGCGCTGGCCATAGGGGACTCCTGGCTATTCCAGTCCCGGTCTCTCCCAGCAGAGGGCGTTGTGGAGAGTGGGGCGGGAGCACTGGCCATAGGGGACTCCCGGCTATTCCAGTCCCGGTCTCTCCCAGCAGAGGGCGCTGTGGGGAGCGGGGCGGGAGCACTGGCTATAGGGGACTCCCGGCTATTCCAGTCCCGGTCTCTCCCAGCAGAGGGCGCTGTGGGGAGCAGGGCAGGAGCGCTGGCTATAGGGGACTCCCGGCTATTCCAGTCCCGGTCTCTCCCAGCAGGGGGTGCTATGGGGAGCGGGACGGGAGCACGGGCTGTGGGAGGCGCTCCCGGCTATTCCAGTCCCAGTCTCTCCCAGCAGAGGGCGCTGTGGGGAGCGGGGCGGGAGCACTGGCCATAGGGGACTCCCGGCTATTCCAGTCCCAGTCTCTCCCAGCAGAGGGCGCTGTGGGGAGCGGGATGGGAGCGCTGGCTGTGGGAGGCGCTCCCGGCTATTCCAGTCCCGGTCTCTCCCAGCAGAGGGCGCTGTGGAGAGTGGGGCGGGAGCGCGGGCCATAGGGGACTCCCGGCTATTCCAGTCCCGGTCTCTCCCAGCAGAGGGCGTTGTGGAGAGTGGGGCGGGAGCACTGGCCATAGGGGACTCCCGGCTATTCCAGTCCCGGTCTCTCCCAGCAGAGGGCGCTGTGGGGAGCAGGGCAGAAGCGCTGGCCATAGGGGACTCCCGGCTATTCCAGTCCCGGTCTCTCCCAGCAGAGGGCGCTGTGGGGAGCAGGGCAGGAGCGCTGGCCATATGGGACTCCCGGCTATTCCAGTCCCGGTCTCTCCCAGCAGGGGGTGCTATGGGGAGCGGGACGGGAGCACAGGCTGTGGGAGGCGCTCCCGGCTATTCCAGTCCTGGTCTCTCCCAGCAGAGGGCGCTGTGGGGAGCGGGGTGGGAGCGCTGGCCATAGGGGACTCCTGGCTATTCCAGTCCTGGTCTCTCCCAGCAGAGGGCGCTGTGGGGAGTGGGGCGGGAGCGCTGGCCATAGGGGACTCCCGGCTATTCCAGTCCTGGTCTCTCCCAGCAGAGGGCGCTGTGGGGAGCGGGGCGGGAGCGCTGGCCATAGGGGACTCCCGGCTATTCCAGTCCCAGTCTCTCCCAGCAGAGGGCGCTGTGGGGAGCGGGGCGGGAGCGCTGGCCATAGGGGACTCCCGGCTATTCCAGTCCCGGTCTCTCCCAGCAGGGGGTGCTATGGGGAGCGGGACGGGAGCACGGGCTGTGGGAGGCGCTCCCGGCTATTCCAGTCCCGGTCTCTCCCAGCAGAGGGCGCTGTGGGGAGGGGGGCGGGAGCGCTGGCCATAGGGGACTCCCGGCTATTCCAGTCCTGGTCTCTCCCAGCAGAGGGCGCTGTGGGGAGCGGGGCGGGAGCGCTGGCCATAGGGGACTCCCGGCTATTCCAGTCCTGGTCTCTCCCAGCAGAGGGCGCTGTGGGGAGCGGGGCGGGAGCGCTGGCCATAGGGGACTCCCGGCTATTCCAGTCCCGGTCTCTCCCAGCAGAGGGCGCTGTGGGGAGCGGGGCGGGAGCGCTGGCCATAGGGGACTCCCGGCTATTCCAGTCCCAGTCTCTCCCAGCAGAGGGCGCTGTGGGGAGCGGGGCGGGAGCGCTGGCCATAGGGGACTCCCGGCTATTCCAGCCCTGGCCTCCCCCTTGGCCCCTCCTAGCCCCAGCAGGGAGTGCAGTTCCTGCAGTCACCGGGTCGCCAGCCTGTTGGCCAGAGCAGATCGGCTCCAGCCTGAGCGCCTAGCACCGGGACCCGTCTCTGCCTAGACATGGGGGATTGACACCCCATGCCCATGAGGTAGGTCCCAGATATCCAGTTGCAGACGACAGGGCGGCGGGAGCTCACCGTGTAATTCCTGTAGTCTGTTTTCAGCTTGCCATGCTCAGCCCCTGCCTCCGGCCGGTAAACTTCAGAGGGATCTGCGTCCTGGGGCGAGGGAAGGCATGAGGGACCAGCGAGGGCAGTGCCCACCTGCTCCCCTCCCTGCCAGCCCCTCCCACGCGGCCCTGGCCAGGTCGTCCTTACCAGGGGCTATTGCCTCAATAGATCAAACTGTATGTCCAGGTGGTATGTTTGTCTGTATGCTGGGTCAGTATGTCCAACTGTCCGTTAGTCCGTCACTCTGTCTGTGCATGTGTCTGTCTGTCCGTGTTCCACAGTGGACTCCCAGTTCCACAGAACATGTCAGTGAGCCTGAAAGCTCTCAGAGACCTGGTTCCCCAGCAGCCTACCTGCCGGGCTGGCCGGCACTGGGAACCCCGGCAGCCCGGACTCCCCAGCCGACTACCAGGCAGGCTTCCACAGAGCCAGGAAGTGCATCCACAGGCAACAGACCGGTCTGCTTCCTGCAAAAGTTTTGTTGCAATTGACACATTCCCATGGAACAGTTCGACTTCAACAAATCGGCATTTTCTGATGGAATCATGATCCAGTGGCAAATTCCCAACCAGCTCCAATGCCCAGCTCTGTGTCACTAGTGATACTCTACACCTTTCCTCCTCCTATAGTTCTGACAGGTTTCCATGCCCCCCCCCCAGCTATTATAACCCACCAATCAGACTCCAGTGCTCTCCTTCTTGTCCAATGAGATGGCCATATGGCTCTGGAAGTCCTGTCTATTTTTCCAGGACCCCCTAGGTTGCAGGTTTGGTCACGTGCACTTATAGCGCCATTCAGCCATTTTGGGGGGGAAAACAAGATTTTTGGGGGGTACTTTTTTAATGTATCCTTACTGGAATCATTCAAAACAAACCAATAAATATAAATCTCATCCTTCTTCCTTCTTTTTCGTTTAAAATGTACTTTGTGTGCAATTAGCACAAATCTAAATCAAGTTGATTAAATAATTGTACACAACCACTACAGTAGTACAAGTTAAAATAAATTAAATACATGCAACAAAGCTTAGTAACAGAGTAATAGTATATATATATATATATGAGAAAAATCAATCTTTATATATACTCATGCATTATCCTCACTTTTGCTGTTAGTACAATTCTAAATTTAGTCAAATTACGTAATTGTACAAGTCTATATAGAATAAATACATGTAAAAAATCTTAATAACAAAGGAATAAAAGAGAAGTGTTATGTTATATATATATATATGTAAGCAGTCAGAATAAGCTTTACCCTGACATCTGGTGGTGAGCTGTGGAAAAGGACTTCAGGGGCTGATCTCGTTTGCATGGGCACACCCACCCTGCCTAGCGTGATGGACTGCTTGCCCAAATGGTCACTTTGGCTGCTGTGGGATCCCCAGTCTCTCTGTTATTGGGGCAGGAGTAATAAAGCATTGTTATCCTGGTTATGTGAATCAAGGACAGTAGAACTGTACTTGGCATTTTATGACGGAGGGACTTGCCCTCAACTAAAGAGCACTCGCTAGACAAGGGACATGGGTTCCAAAACCTGGTGAATTGAGACAGGCTGGGGGTAGGTATATGTACTGGGGAGTGTGGGCTCTTTTGAAGGTTCTGAACACTACTTTAATTCCTTCTCTTCTTCCATGGTGTAATAATAGAACTACTTTTGGCTCCGTTAGGAGTCTTGTTTTATCCTGCAGAGCTGAAATTGCTAACACCTGGGTGTGAGCATTAGACATACTTTGGGCTAGTAGTGCACCAGCACTGAGGCTCCCCCTATTACCAGCTAAAAGTCAGAGAGCTGAAGGTGCTGAGAGCTGTGTTAAATGGGGGGGGGGCCTGAAGACAACTTGGTGAGTGGACAGCAGGACAGTGAGAGCGGTGTGGATGGCTGGCAGAGAGGAGTGGACAGCAGGACAGCTCGGGGAGAGTGGAGTGGATAGCAGGGCGGCTGGCAGAGAGGAACAGACAGCAGGACAGCTGGCAGAGAGGTGTGGAGAATGGAGAGCGGAGTGGAGCGGATAGCTGACGTGGCAATTGGCTAGCTCAGAGAGCGGATAGCTGGGTGGCTGGCGGAGAGGCGTGGAGAGCGGAGTGGATAGCAGGGCGGCTGGCGGAGAGGCGTGGAGAGCGGAGTGGATAGCAGGGCGGCTGGCGGAGAGGTGCGGCTGGTGGTGAAGACTGCAGCAGAGCCCTATGGAGAGGCATGGCACTTGGCCTTTGACCGGAGCAGCGGAGCATGTAAGATGCCCCCCACCTCCCTCCACTTCCACCCGGGCTGGGAGGTAAACTCAGCAGATGAACTTCTGAACTCTGGGGGGCTGCACTGACCAAGGACAGAAACTGGGGTTGGGGGGCGGGTGACTATTGGGTTGCTGGACTTAAGACCCTGAGAGGAAAAGGACACTGCCAAACTTACTTGGGGGAGGGTCTTTTGCTCATGGTTGGTGTTATGAATCCTGTTTGTGGTGTTTCCCCAACATTATGCCTCATTGTTTCCCTCCTTTATTAAAAGGCTTTTGCTACACTCAGACTCTGTGCTTGCGAGAGGGGAAGTATTGCCCCTTAGAGGTGACTGGGGGGAAGGGGGGGTGTAATTGTCCCAGGTCACTAGGTCGGGGCTCAAGCCAGTTTTGCATTGTGTTATTGAAACAGAACCTCTAGATACTGAACCCGGCCCTTGTTGCTGCCAACTCTGACGGGCAGAAGGGTTACATATATACATAACTTTTCCTCATTTTTAAAGGTATGTATTCTCTTATGCAGTTAGCTCAATTCTAAATCAATTAAATATATGCAAAAAAGACTTAATAACAGAGGAATAAAGGAGAAATGTTTATATATAATTCTATGATATCTATCATGCATTTTTCTAATTTTCAGAAAAAAATATTTGTATGCAGTTAGAACATTTCTAACTACATTACACACATGCACAAAGGCTGCAAGGGATTCCTGATCGGAAGGGTAAATATAACTTTAGGATTAATGACGTGTGTACGGGATCTAGTTGTTCTACAGCCGCCTTTCAGAGATGGCCAAGAAGGTTTTTAAAAGGGATGGGGAGAGTCGGGAGAAAGATGAGAAAAGCCATTTACGCAACAGAAAGTGAATATTTTGGACCTCATTATGATGGACAAAGATGAATTAATCACTGGACTGGAAGTTGGTGGTTGCAGAGGCCCAGTGATCATGACATAAAATGTTTGATTCCACAATCCTCATTTCTGGGGTCCACACTTTAAAAAGGATGTTGAAAAACTGAAGAAGATGCAGAAAGGAGCCACAAAAACAACTCAAAGCGGGGGGAGAAAATGCCTTGAAGCAAGAGACATAAAGAGCAGCCCCATCTGTTTAGCTCATCAACAAGCTGCTGACAGGCGACTCTTGGTTCCAGTGTATAGGGACTTTCGTAGAGAGAAGCGACTGGGCACTAAAGGGGTCTGTGCTCCAGCTAAGAAAGGCAGAACAAGAACCAGCAGCTGGAAGCTGAAGACAGACCAAATCAAATTAGAAATAAGGCACATTTTGTCGTAGTGAGTGAGGGGGATTAACCATTGGCACAAATTATCAAGGGGGGCGGGGTGGTTTGTCCATCTTGGAGGTCTTCAGAGCAAGACTGGCTGTCTTTCTGGAAGATCCACTTTAGCTACACCACAAGTTATGCGGTAGTGAAACACAAGCTATTGGGCTCCATACAGGGGGAACTGCGTGAATTTGAATGGGCTGTGAAATGCAGGAGGTCAGGTTAGATGATCTAATGGCAGGGCCGGCCTTATGGGTGGGCAATGTGGGTGACCACCCAGGATGTTGTGGTCAAGAGGGAAGGAGCGTGCTGGGTCTGGGGTGCAAGGCCGTGGAAGGGAGCTCGAGGCAATGTGGGGGAGGCAGCGGGGGTCAAGGGATATGGAGGCAGTGGGGAACCCAAGGAGACAGTAGGGGACATAGGTGATCGGGGAATGGGTGGGGAGCCTGGGGAGACAGTGGGGGCCAGGGGCAATGGGGGGATCAGTGGGGGGCAATGGAGGCTTAGGGGGATGGGTGGGGAGCTCAGGGAGGCAGTGGAGGCCAGAGCATCAAAATACAGGTTCACCCAGGGTGCCATTTCCCTAAGGCCCGCCCTGTCTAATGGTCCCTTCTGAGCTTAAACTCCATGAACCTATGAATCTACCCCACCGAAAACTCCCAGCTCTGGGAGCAGGCGACAAACCACACCCCCCTGCCTGAGCCAATTAGCAAGTCGTCTTTAACGACGCGGCCTTTTGCATAATCACACATCATAAAATATTAGGGTGCGTCACATTTTTCTGCGCCAGTCAGAAGGTTTTTTTGACCCCCGTAGCCTTTTACGGTACTGTACCAGGCTTTCCCCCAAAATTTCCCTATTCCATTTACTCATCATCCTCTTCTCCCAAATGGCAATCAGCCCCTAGTGGCTTCCACCGTAAAGAGGCCTCATAATTTTAGTAAAATTTTGCCTACATGAACTGCACAGAATGAAGACTTCAATCCAACCCTGGGGAAGGGGCGGGGCCTCAGGGGGAAGGGGCAGGGCAGGACCACAGTTCAGGCGATGGTGGGCCCCCCATTTTTAAGGGGCTTCCGCCACTCCTGGATGAAGTACCCTGCATGTTGTGATAGGCATGTGCAGGACCCATGGATTTTGAAAGGTGTGTTATGGGGGATGTTGATTATCATGACAGTGGAGATTTGCCTGCACGTTTTGCATTTGTTGTTCTGGCAGAGACTGGTGCCACTTGGCATTGGTGGGTCCTAGTCTGTGGGGAGCTTGTTTCTAATGATGACTTGGCAAAGTTGGGGGGTTGTTTGAAGGCCAGAAGGGGCATTCGGGAAAGATTTATTTCAGGATGGGGTCCCCATCGAGTATGGGCTGTAAGTCTTTGATGCTACCCCATGTGGGTTAGGGATTAATCACAGTTTTAATCACACTGTTAAATAGTAGAATACCAATTGAAATTTATTAAATATTTTTGGACATTTGTCTACATTTTCAAATATATGGATTTCAGTTACAACACATGATACAGAGTGTACAGTGCTCACTTTATATTATTATTTTTCTTGCAAATATTTGCACTTTAGAAATGATAAAAGAAATAGTATTTTTCAATTCGCCTCATACAAGTACTGTAATACAATCACTTTATCGTGAAAGTGCAATTTACAAATATAGATTTTTTTTCTGTTACATAACTGCCCTCAAAAACAAAACAATGTAAAACTTTAGAGCCTACAAGTCCACTCAGTCCTACTCCTTGTTCAGCCAATCGCTAAGACAAACAAGTTTGTTTACATTTATGGGAGATAATGCTGCCCACTTCTTATTGACAATGTCACCTGAAAGGGAGAACAGGAATGGCACTTTTGTAGCCAGCATTGCAAAGTATTTATGTGCCAGATATGCTAAACATTTGTATGCCCCTTCATGCTTCGGCCACTATTCCAGAGGACATGCTTCCATGCTGATGACGCTCGTTAAAAAAATAATGTGTTAATTAAATTTGTGACTGAACTCCTTGGGGGAGAATTGTATGTCCTCTGTTCTGTTTTACTCGCATTCTGCCATATATTTCATGTTAAAGCAGTCTCAGATGATGACCCAGCACATGTTGTTCATTTTAAGAACATTTTCACGGCAGATTTGACAAAACGCAAAGAAGTACCAATGTGAGATTTCTAAAGATAGCTACAGCACTCGACCCAAGGTTTAAGAATCTGAAGTGCCTTCCAAAAATCTAAGAGGGATGAGGCGTGGAGCATGCTTTCAGAAGTCTTAAAAGAGCAACACTCCAACATGGAAACTACAGAACCCAAACCACAAAAACAAAGAAAATCAGCCTTCTGCTGGTGGCAGCTTACTCAGATGATGAAAATGAACATGCGTCAGTCCACTCTGCTTTAAATTGTTATTGAGCAGAACCCATCAGCAGCATGGACGCATGTCCTCTGGAATGGTGGTTGAAGCATGAAGGGACGTATGAATCTTTAGCACATCTGGCACATAAATATCTTGTGAAGCCGGCTACAACAGTGCCATGAAAATGCCTGTTCTCACTTTCAGATGACATTGTAAACAAGAAGCGGGCAGCATTATCTCCTGAAAATGTAAATAAACTTGTTTGTTTTAGTGATTGGTTGAACAAGCAGTAGGACTGAGTGGACTCATAGGCTCTAAAGTTTTAAACTGTTTTATTTTTGAATGCAGTTATTTTTGTACATAATTCTACATTTGTAAGTTTAACTTTCATGATAAAGAGATTGTATTACAGTACTTCTATGAGGTAAATTGAAAAATACTATTTCTTTTGTTTTTACAGGGCAAATATTTGTAGCAAAAAGAAATATAAAGTGAGCACTGTATACTTTGTACTCTGTGTTGTAATTAAAATCAATATATTTGAAAATGTAGAAAACATCCAAAATTATTATTTAATAATCATTATTTACATAAATGATATTTTATTATTGTTTGACAGCACGAGTAATCACGATTAATTTTTTTAATTGCTTGACAGCCCTAATTTTAAGTCATGGCTTTCCGACTGCCTGAAGGACAGAGGTAAAGGTTCCCCATTTGGCACCTTCCCTTGACCCTTCCATTTTTCTGAGTTTTTTGTGATTATCTGAAGAAACATGTGCCCCCAACCTCACCTTCCCTATTTTTCTCAAGCTAATAGCTGGTAATTAAAATTGTGTCCTCTCCATCTCCTTCTACTAAACATATTATTTTTAGTCAAAGGTCTAATGAAATAAAAAATCACCCCAATTAATGGTTTAGAAAGTATTTCTTACATGCTACGTACAGCGAGAGAAAGAGAAAGAGTAACCCAACCTTTAAAAAGTATAATTCATAAATAGGGCCCAAGGATAAGACATCAGACCTGGCTTTTAGGGGAAACTTTGACAACTGTCTGGAACCTTTATTTAGCAAAGCAAATGTTATATGCTTTGTTTGTCAGTTGGCATACTTTAGCACAGGTGAGCACTATGTAATATAAAAGCTCTCCCCTGCCTCCTGAGGTGTTATCTCCCCACCTTTCTTTTGCCAGTCTTTCTAATCATTTTCCCAAGGGGATCAGCAGTGAGAAATAAATAAATTACATTAACAAGGTCATCGGACATATTGGGCATATATAACAGGCCAAAACACCGTGCTTGGTCGTTTCTAACTGGCAAGAAAAATGCTCGGTGATATATTGTAGCAGTATCTGCAAAGGAACAATTAAATTTTTAAAATTACGTATTTGTCATCACATTGAAGGGGTCCCAAGAAATAATTCCCCCGCTCTTATATCAAACGTTACATTGTACACAAACTGTGACCCTAGAGCAGTGGTTCCCAAACTTGTCCTGCCACTTGTGCAGGGAAAGTCCCTGGCGGGCCGGTTTGTTTACCTGCCGCGTCCACAGGTTCGGCCGATCGCGGCTCCCAGTGGCCGCGGTTCGCTGCTCCAGGCCAATGGGAGCTGCTGGAAGCGGCATGGGCCGAGGGACGTACTGGCTGCCGCTTCTCGCAGCCCCCATTGGCTTGGAGCAGCGAACCACGGCCACTGGGAACCACGATCGGCCGAACCTGTGGACGCAGCAGGTAAACAAACCGGCCCGGCCCAGCAGGGGCTTTTCCTGCACAAGCGCCGGAACTAGTTTGGGAATCACTGATCTAGATACTTGATAGAGATAAATACACAAGACAGCATCTGATAGACCTGAGAAATCATTGAAAACAGAGGCGTCGTGGTGACTAAAGCCCTAACGCAGAGGGGTTTGGGAGGGATTGAAGGCCTTGCTGAAGTGAAAGAGGATATGATGTAAGAGAGGATTGGAAGAAAACAGGAAAGCTCAGAGGTATTTTGCACCAAATATGAAACTCAAATATGAAATTGCAGAACTGGTACTTGTTAAATGTAACCTATCACTTAAATCAGCCTCTATCCCAGATGACTTGAGGATAGCTAATGTAACACCTGTTTTTAAAAAAGGCTCCGGAGGTGATCCTCACAATTACAGGCTGGTGAGCTTGAAATGATAGTAAAAAACAAAATTATCAGAAGCACAGATGAACAGAATATGCTGGGAAAGAGTAAACAGGGATTTTGTAAAGGGAAATCATACCTCACCAATCTAACAGAATTCTTTGAGGGGGCCAACAGGCATGTGGACAAGAGGGATCCAGGGGATATAGTGTACTTGGACTTTCAGAAAGCCTTTGACATGTTCCCACACCAAATGTTCTTAGGCAAAGTGAGCAGATGAAATTCAATATTGATAAGTGCAAAGTAATGCATATTGGAAAAAATAATCCCAACTATGTATACAAAATGATGGGGTCTAAATTAGATGTTACCGCTCAAGAGAGAGATCTTAGAGTCACTATGGATAGTTCTCTGAAAACATCCACTCAATGTGCAGCAGAAGTAAAAAAGCCTAACAGAATGTTAGGAACTATTAGGAAAGGGATAGATAATAAAACAGAAAATATCATTATGCCACTATATAAAGCCATAATACACCCACACCTTGAATAGTTCCTGCAGTTCTGGTTGCCCCATCTCAAAAAAGACATATTAGAACTGGAAAAGGTGCAGAGAAGGGCACACCAGCACCAAGCCAGACAAGCCATGAGACCATGGTAGCTGACAAAGAAAGTAATCGCAAGGATGGGGCAGAGGAAGAGAACCAGAAGATGGCTCCTCAGCCCCGCTGTTGTTTGAGGCTCTGAAACTCAATCAGGAGACCCCAAGTCATTCAAACAGTGGGGTGGAAGAGACGAGGCACACGTAAGTTATTTTGGGATGTTCTCTTGCCTGTGTTATGCAGATCAGACGAGATGATCACAAGGGTCCCTTCTGGCCTTGGAATCTATGAAGCTGCATGTAAGAATGTTTAAGGCGCTGCACAAAAGGCGCGGTAGGGGTGAGAAGAGCAGGCTATGGTTGCTGAACTTGCTAGAGCAGTTGGTTGCCCCACACCCGCCAAAAGGTCTGTGGAGCAAGACCAGCCTGAGGTGAATTTTTTGTAAAGGCCGAAGAGGCCTCCTGACACAAAGTGTAAAGGTTTTAAAGTGTGGCATAAAAACTAAAATCAAACCTGGCTTGTGTTTTGTATTTAAATCCCTCAGCAGCTGAGCACTGTTTCCTCAGAGGCCTTGGAGTACCGGGAGACTACCATCTCTGAAGGCACGACTGGGTTCGGCCCAGCCTGCGCTCGCCAGACCCGAAATCAGATGCTCAACCGGGTGCTGGGAGAGCAGAGTGTGATAATTTTGCAGCTGGGTTTTATCTGACTGCCAAATTCCTGCCTCTAAGTTAGATAAAATGTAGGTGTTTGTGGCCGTTTCAGGATTTTTCATTTCTTTTTTGTATTTTGCTCAATGGGTCAAATAAGTGAATAATGTAAAAATACTGACTATTAAACCGTTTCAGAGGCGTTGAACATTTTGTTTGTATCCATCGCCTCCCAAATATTAAAATATGGGTTTCCTGAACACTCCATTATTGTTTTTTCATTTATTAAATCCAAGTTTTATCAATATACATTCCAGGCAGGCGCCTTAAACACTGAACGAGTTACAGGTTAACAAAACGGGCAGCAGCTGTGGACAGAAAAGTAAAAAGTGTTATGAATTCTTTTACATAGAGTAGGAATAGTTTCATCTAGGCCTGCATTTTGTCTCCTGCCCGGGTGTATTGACCAATTTTACACAGTTGGAGTTCCTTTAAGTTGGGCTGTGTGTGTGTTGTATAAACTAGGGCTGAAAAACAAGTCTGAGTGTGTACACTTTGGGGGATTGTCTGTGCATGGCCTGTGTGCACCCAGGGGGACGTGTACAGGCTTCCACGCATGTGTCATGCGATTGCCTGGTTTTTATTCTTCATTCCTCTGAAATAACTTGTTATCGACCCCCATACGGCCACGTGCAGGCAGCACACACCGGTTGCTGAGCAGGGCTTCGCACGGCCCTCTGCGTATGTCCAGTTTCCGTTTGCGTGCACTTGTGATGCATGCACTGGCTGTCCACATGTGCCCAGAGTGCATCGTTTTCTAAATACAAGGGCACTGTTCTCTCCTTACTAACACTGGGGGGGGCGGTTGGTTGCTGGCTCCCAGTACCAAAAGAAAGGGGAAGGGTCGATGGAGAATCAGGACCCTGAGACTGACAGTCCCCAGGACCAATGGGGAGAGGCCAATGCTCCAGGTCAGCCTGATTGACAGGGCGGGCCGGCTAATCAGGGAGTCAGGGGGGGTCCCATCCTGCTGTGAGCTGGAACTGCCTGGGGCAGGCAGCTTGGGGCTGAGCTAAGGAGACAGCAGGGGCCCACGGCAAGCTGGGGAGCAGAGCTGGGCCAGATCCAGAGGGGCCAGAGAAGCAGCCCAGGGAGCTGGAGGCAGAGCTGCACCCAGGCTGAGGCAGAGTGGAGCCGGGGCCGGGGCTGGGGCTGGAGCCGTCCGGAGCCGGGTGCAGTGAGCAGCTGGGGAGAGTGCGTGGGTGGGTGGGGGACCCTGGGCAGAGGGCCCAGCGCAGGGAGACGCCCCCAGCCAAGGCGGGGATCAGAACCCGACGGGGCCTGACGCTGGGAAGAAGGGTCCTTCCACCGAGAGCCCGAGGGCATGTGGGAACCGGCAGAGCAAGGGTCAGACCCGCAGCATCTCTGCAGCACAGCCAGGGCCCGGACAGGGGCCTGGGACTTGTGAGGAGCAGACTGAACTGCCCTGACAGTCCAGAGATGCTGGCTGCGATGTCCCTGGGCCACAGAGCGGGGTGACAGGTTTTCCTTTCACCTTTCCCACTGTTTCCTTATTTTTAAAGTTGCTTGCTGTTTAATCAGTTGTATTTGCTTTGAACTATATGTAATGATCAGTGGGTCAGGGAAATGTCCAGTGCGGAGAGAGCCCCTCAGAGTGGGGACACCCTACCCCCTGCCTTGAGTGACCACGACAAAGTTGGGGGTCGAGCCCCCCAGGAATACTGGGCCCAGCCTTGTCGGGGTTACAAGGACTCTGTCACACAGGAGGGTGGAAGGGGAGCCCTCGAGGTCAGGTGGGCCCCTGGGTAAAGGAAGTGGGAGTGAGGACTCAGATCCTTTCCCTAGCCCACTTCACCGGGGTAGCATATAAGCCAGGAAAGTTCCCCACAATAGCAGGCCCATTCCCCCTGCTTACATAAAGTTCCCCCTGCTTACATAAAGTGTTACGTTGGAGGGTGGCGGAACTGGTAAAGCCTTTTGTTAGTCTCGAAGGTGCCACAAGTCCTCCTTTTCCTTTTCTCTTTGTGAATACAGACTAACACAGCTGCTCCTCTGAAACCTGTGCTATGAAAGAGTGTCGGTATTTCAGACATTAACATTAGCCAAAGGCAGCATTGCCGTCTTTATCCTTTCAGAGCTTGGTGTGGAGAGAGAGGAATTTGGGAGGGGGAAGGGCGATCCTGCAGGTCCTGCATAGCCTTGTTACTGGCCTTCAAAAAGCAACTAACTAACACCTGTTCTCTGTCTTCACACTTAAGATACCTGTGTTATCTAGCAACACAATGACAAAATGGCCAGGAAGATTTCAAAGAAAATAACTTTTTCCTCATGGTGCTTTTCTCAGGAGTTTGGGAGAGTTTAAACCAGGGCGCTCTGCAGTTCGGCTTTAATTTTTTAAATAGCAGCCACAAAGGAGAGTGTGGTGTGTGAGTGTTTGTGTCTGTGCGGGTGTTTAATTTATTTAGAATTGTACTAACTGCTTAAAAGAATATTTTCTCGAAAAACGAGGAAAATGCATGAGGCATTATGTATTTATATATAAACACTTCTTTGTTCCTCTGTTACTAACCCTTTTTGCAAGTGTTTAATCTGTTTAGAATTGAACTAATAATATAAATGCATATTTTTCTCTAAAATAAAGGAAAAAGAGCAAAGAAAATATAAGGGGGCATTAGATAGATGTGGCGGGTGTCTGGGGATAGATAGATAGATAGAGGGGGTGTCTGGGGGTAGATACTTTTATTCGTTTGTTAAACCTTTTGCACATATGTATTGAGAATTTTGCTAGCACTTTCATACAATTATTTAATTGGCTTTATTTAGAATTGTAGTAATGGCATAAAAAGCATATTTTTTCTAAAATGAGTGAAAGGCATGAAATATGTATTTAATCATTTCTTTTTAATGATTCCAGAAGAATGAATTAATTAACATTTTTTTTAAATCTCGTTTTTTTCCCAACCAGGCCCATGGCACCATAAATGCACACATGGCTCGAAAGGAACCCTAGGGGCCCTGGAAAGGGAGGGCATGATAGGAAGGTCTTCCAGAACCATACAGCCAACTCACTGGACCAAAAAGAGGGTCTAATGCTGAAGTCTAATTGAGACAAAATCATGGGGGAAGGGGAGTTGGAAACCTGTCAAAAATATATGCTGAGGAAAGGTACAGAGATGTCACTACTTATGTCATAAGAACAGAAGAACGGCCATACTGGGTCAGAACAATGGTCCATCTATCCCAGTATCCTGTCTTCCAACAGTGATCAGTGCTAGATGCGTCAGCAGGAATTAACAGAAATGGGCAATTATTGAGTGATCCATCCCCTGTTGTCCAGTCCCAGGTTCTGGCATTCAGAGGTTTAGAGACACCCATAGCATGGGGTTGTGTCCCTGAGCATCTTGGCTAAAAGCCATTAATGGGCCTGTTCTCCAGGAATTGATCTAATTCTTTTTTGAACCCAGTTATATGTTTAGCCTTCACAACATCCCATGTCAATGAGTTCCACAGGTTAACTGTGTGCTTTAAGAAGAAGTGCTTCCTTTTGTTTTAAACTGGCTGCCTATTCATTTCATCAGGTGACCCCTGGTTCTTGTGTACAGGTAAATAACACTTCCTTATTCACACACCGGTCGTGATTTTACAGCCCTTTATCCTATCCCCCCTGTGTCGTCTCTTTTCCAAGATGAACAGTCCCGGTCTTTTTAATCTCCCCTCATTCGGAAGCTTGTTCCCTTCTCTGCACCTTTTCCCATTTCAAGGTGTCGTTTCTGAGATGTGGCAACCACATTTGCACGCACGATTCAATTTGTGGGCAGACCATGGATTTATCTAGTGACACTACGATATTTTCTGTCTTATTACCTATCCATTTCCTGATGGTCCCTAACAATCCGTTGGCCTGTGTGTCTATCTTTTACTGATGGTTACAGGGCTCACTGTTTTATTTAGGGCTCAATTTTGCCCTGACCTATGGCGGGGAGGAGTGTGGGGACAAGAATCCCCCTATCCTCCTAGCAAACTCTTGTAGGGCCCGAGCGTAAGGGTGAGAGGTGGGCAAGTGTGCCTGACACTGCTATGAGATCAAGGAGAAGGGGCTGGACCCTGAGCCCTGGGCGTCACCTAGCATCTGAGCACAGCAGATCTGGCAGATCTGTACATGTGGGAGCCAGTGGGGGAAGGCAGGATCTATATGTATAGGATTGACTAGGAGCATCCACACACATCTGGGAACCTGTAGGGTCTGTGTGTGCAGGATACCTGATGGGGTATGATGGGGTCTGTGCACAGACAGTAGGGTCTGTGCATAGGGGATCAGATGAGAAGCAGCAGGATCTCTGTGTGTGAGATCCAGCAGGGTCCAGTGGGGTCTGAACACAGAGGATCCAGTGGTCTCTCTGCATGTGGGGGATCCAGTGGAAGATGCAAGCTCTGCATGGGGGTGGGAAGGTACAGTGGGGTGTGTACACAGAGGAGCCAGAGGGAGCCGTAGGACCAAACCCAGCAAAGGAAAATCTCAGGGGAACCACAGGAAAACCTTCCTGCCAGCCTGGCTGGTGAGTCATGTCCCCAATGGAATGAGTGGGAGCCTTGTCTCTTGGGACACTGAAAACTAGCCAGGGCCTAGCCCTGGCTAATAGACGCTAGGCAAATCCGGACCTGGAGGATGGGAGGCGGGGGGGCCGATGGCTGGGCACGATGGGAGTGACCCCACGGCTTTTCCTCTGCTGCCTCTAGGATTCAGATCCCAGGCCAGTCTGCCTCTCCCTACTCACCAAGCGTATGACCTTCATCCCGGCTCCTCACCCTGGCAGCCCCTGGAGGAGGAGAGTGTGTGAGGAGGGGAGCTCTGTAGTCTCTGGGGCCAGGGCAGGCGTCTCTCTGGGTTTATAAAACCCCCTGAGTTATGCAAGGAGGGCCTAGGACTGGCCAGAACCTGCCTGAAGAAGTGCTGACCCCAGGGCGCAATGAGTCACCAGTTAACTAGCCCTGGGCCAAACTCTCATTGCTTGGAAGTAGCCTCTGGGAAAGCAATTAATGTGTGAGCCTTTGACAGCTAAGGAATGACAGCTGCAGGAGGGGTGGGGGCGGGAGAAGGATCTTGTTGCTGATCCAGAGAACTCGTATCTGTGTCCTTGAGAGGCACAAACCAGTGGCCTGTCCTGTGCCCCGGGCAGTGGGTCGCACTGGGGAAGGGGAGAGGCCATCCCAGCAGAGCGGGCCCTGCGGAGCTAGAGGCCTGGTCACATACCCAGACGTTTCGGGGGAAGCTCAGGAAGTTCAAGCTCCGCCTGGCTAACCCAGAGCACTTAATCTTTCACCCCATGCCCTTCCTCCGTCCTTTCTCATTCTCTAAACAGCACCACCCGCCTGCCTGGCACACAAGCCCGTAGCCCGGGGGTCATCTTGCACTCCACCCTCTCTGTAGGTCCTCCCAGCCGGGGACCTCTGAATCTTGCCATTGCTTTCTGCCTAATAGCTCTAAGATCCGGCCTTTCCCGGCCATCCACCCAGCCAGACCTCTCACCGTCTCTGGCCTTGACAAATGCCATCCCGCCCTGCTCCCAGCCAGGCTCAATGCCGCTGCAAAGACCATTTGCCTTTTGGCCATGTCTCCCCCGGCTCCCCCTTCTCTTGCGTGGCTTCTCTGCACGTTTGAGCCCCTTCGTGGCCTAGCCTCATCCACCTTATCATCTCTCAGGCCTTGTCTGCGCGAGGCAGTTGTATCGCTTTAACTCTCCTGGTGTAATTAAACCAGTAGGAGCCCCTTAGTGGAGAAGCATTTATTTTACTAGATGGGTCCTTGATGCCAATATAGCTATTCCTGCCTGGGAAGGGTAATAAAGTACCCGTACAAGGCACCTTTATACTGGTATAACTGTGTCCACACTACTGGTATCACAAGTGTAGTGTTCACCCCTAGCCAGGATAGTTCCACCAGGCTGACTTTCAAGTGCAACTCCTCAGGCCTCATTCACTATCTGACGCCTGCCTGCAATCGGCTCCTGGCATCAGCCTCCATCAGCCCCTTGTCAACTTTGCCAACAAGCTCCTTGGTCCTTTCTCCCACGCTGCCCTTCATGTGTGGGACGAGCTCCCTGGAAGCATCCACAAAGCCACCTCGGCAGCCACCTTCAGAGCCCTCCTTAAAGCTCTCCTCTGCCATGATGCCCACACGAAACATGACGATGGTGAGGCTGTGTCATGCAGATAGGGGCACGGCCCATCGTTTCGCCCTGTGTGTGTACAGCGCCTAGCGCAGTGGGGTCTCGGTCCTGGGCTCAACCTGCCGGGCGCTACGATCGCACTGTCGTGAGCTGGCTGGAACGTTGCTGTGGGAAAAGGAGCGTGTGACCACACCCAGGAGCTTTTGGCTGTTTATTGTTCTGGGTAGGGCTGCGTGTGGGAAGGCAGAACGGATCCAACTGGGAAAGGCAGAGAGAGAGAGAGTGTAAAGGAGCAGCTGCAAGCACAGTGGCTGACGCTGGAAGAAACCTGGAATGAGACGAGTGCTCTTGGTGCTGTGAGCAAAAGAAGCTGTTTCCTGCTTTCTGTTTCCTTCTGGACTCAGGGCCACAGCACTTTGTACATTCTTTGGAAACAAACAAAACCGCATAGAAGAAAATACCCGATTCCATCCTCTGCCACCTGGAACATCCCCGGGGGCCCAAAACTTTTTGACTAGCCGCTCAGGTCAGAAAGGGGCAACAATATGAACAATAACAATACCGGGCTGACTATGGACTGTCACAAAGCCTTGGACAAGGGCCCTCTCAAGATGCAGCTCAGGAGAACAAGTGGTCGTGGGGTAAAGGGTCAGTCCCCAGGGCTTTCAATCCTGCACTAAGTTCAGCCCTGAATCTTTGGCCCTGTGCTAAGGGGCAGAAGCGTCTGGGGTAAATTCCCCTTCCAAAGCCCAACATGAAACAAAACTTCTATCTAATCCATCTACCCTCCCCTCCCTCTGCTTCTGCATCCAGCCAATCACCCCGCTCTCTCCCCCTAGCCACCCATCTAGCTATCTGTCTATCTGACTATCAGCACTCGATGGATAGAGGATGGTGTCTGGGTTTTTAATGGCCTAGCCCTGTGCATGGACAGTGCGTATCATAGGCCGGGGAAGGCTGTGCCTCCCCAAACAGCCCCATGGAGCCCTGCCCACCCTGCGCCCCAAGGCCCCCTCCTGCTGCTAGCTAGCCCCAGCCCAGGCAGCCTGCTTCTCTTCCGGGAAGGGAAGCCTGCTGGGGAAGGGGCAGCTGGGACTGGAGGTGGCTGGGGCCATGCTGCCTAGTGCTCCAGGGCTGGGGGGCGGAGGCGCGTGCTTCCCACCAGGCACTCAGGTGATCCGGGGCTGCAGGGGGGCTGGCAGCTGCGGGGGGAGGGGGGAACGGCTCTGGGCTTTGGAGGGGGGGCTCAGGTGGATGGGGTGGGCTGGGCCAGGGGCTAGCCTCCCCGAGCCCTTGGTTCACCCATGGCCCTGAGTATTGCTGGGAGTTTGATGCCTTTACCTGCCCAGCTGGTTATCCGTGAGCAGGGAAGACCATTGTTTTGTTTCTGAAACTGGAGCTGGCTGGAAACTATTTGTTCCGAACTTTCATTCTGCAGGTTATTTTGTTCCTTGCCCAGGGACAAGGGATGCCTGGCTGTGAGCAGGTACCAGCGCTCATGGGGCTTGAGACGAGGCTGCTGTTGTTGATCTGCCTTTATGCAGCATTGGAAACATGCCTTTCGAAGCACAAGCTGCTGCCGGTGGGTTTCTGTGTCCCAGGCTTCCTGCTTTCCCAGATGGGGGATAGCTGGCATGCTTGGGATGTTTGACACTATAAACTTTCCCTTCCAAATGGCAGCCATCCCAGCTGAGACAAAGGGCAGTGGGGCAGGGATGAAACCGATATGGAGCCAACACAGACTGCTTCTGAGGCTAGAAAACCAATCAGTTACAGCTACAACCCCAAGCTGATGGATAGGCCCAGGAGAGAAACTGAAGCTCTGTCTAGACCAGTGAGAGGGGGGCCTGCACAGAGAAGTTGGGTGATCATAGCTGCCCAGCTTCCATTCCTGACCCAGGGTTTTTTTCTGATGGTTATTTCTAACTTTGGTTATATATTGTTTGACAGAAGCTGGGATTGGGTGACAGGGGATGGATCACTTTATGATTCCCTGTTCTGTTCATTCCCTCTGGGGCACCTGCCATTGGCCACTGTTGGTAGACAGGATACTGGGCTTGATGGACCTTTGGTCTGACCCAGTCTGGCCGTTCTTATATTTTCCTTTATGCAAGAAAATGCTTTATGGGTCTGGGCCTGAGAGTAGCATAATTTTGACCTGCACTCCCATCCCATCCCATCCCATCCTATTCTCTATTCTATTCTATGCAGAGGTGGCAGTGATGCCTATCGAGATAAGGTTGCCTGACAAT
This sequence comes from Eretmochelys imbricata, assembly GCF_965152235.1. Classification (NCBI taxonomy): domain Eukaryota; kingdom Metazoa; phylum Chordata; order Testudines; family Cheloniidae; genus Eretmochelys; species Eretmochelys imbricata. The sequence continues at coordinate 358,376,417 of NC_135572.1, forward strand.
TTCCCATTATAACACTCACTTTTCAGTTGTTTGTAACTTCTCCAAACTGTAATGCGCTGAAATTTCCCACGCTAGGTGTCCACATAAAGGATTTTTTGTTAAAGTTTCATCTGAATCAGTTCAGCCATTTCTGAGACTGGGGTGAGAGGGAAAGACATTGTTTTGCCCATGTTAATTTTTTTTTTTTACAACCGTTTAGTTGAGAAGCCTTAGCACCTCCCATGCTTTGGAGCAGGGACTTGAAGTTTGCCAGGTATATTGCTCTGGTGTCACTGAGGTGTAAATTTCAATGAGCACATGCTCATTAGAGACTTCTTCGTGTTTGGTAGCTAAATACTCTGAAGGTTCCATCTACAGGGAGCTTGGTCCATCTCCGCACAACTCCTACATGTGGCTGGATGGCGCATGGGCCATCTCCCAGAGCAATTGACCATGCACAATCCCAGGGCAACAGGGGCTGAGCAGAACTTTCCCTTGCAATTGCCAAGGGACACTGTGGGGGGCCAGGTACCAGAACTGAGAGCAGGGCGACTGTCTCTCCTGTGCTTCAGTGATCCTACAGCTGGGCCCAGGTGGCATAGAGGAGAAGGAGGACATGCAGAGGGGTGCAAGGTTGTTGCAACTAGTTACACTGCTCTCCTATGCTAACTATTCCACCCTGCCGGTGACCCAAGATGCGGGTCAATATGGTTCCACATGATGGAATTTCTCCTGTTTCAAGGTCTCTTTTTTTAAAAAATTTAGGAACTTGCGTCCAAACACCCTGTTACCGAAGATTAAGGTTGCAAAGTCCGGCACTCAAAAGTTAGGCAATGCCAGGATTAAATTAGCCCCTCATCTCCCAGGGGTGTTGCGAAGATCAATACATTCACGTTTGTGGAGATACTGTGGTGCGAGCCCCATAGATACGCTATAATGTGGTGTTCAGGGTAGGGCTTGGCTGGTGTGGGTTAAATAAGGCCTAGGGCTCCTGCTGAGTGGAGGATACAAAGGGATATCGAATAACTGACTGAGACGGGTCCTGTGGCAAACACCCCATAAGATCACGTAATTAACGACTGCATTGAAATGGAGACGCACGAGGGGGCTCAAATAAGGTTGCAGAGGCAGCTTAATACTGGCCTTTCCTCCAGTCCGGTGGGGTCTGCTCCCCAGTCTCAGCCTGGCCCCCACGGAAGCTCTGTCCCCTGTGCAGGCGAGCGTTACCCTGGACTTCCCCAACCCTTCTGTCAACGTTTTAGCTCCTGAGCTGTCGCCCCATTGATTATTCCAGTCTAGATCCCCCCTCCTGCCAGCTCTGCTGCGGCCCCCTCAGTCCTGATCTCTGGCCTCCCTTGTTATTCCAGGCCCGTCCCTCTCAGATCTGCTTGTGCCCCACATTCCTAACCCGCAGCCACTTCTGCTAGTCCAGCTCTGGGTTCTCCACACTCAGAGCTGTGTCGAGGCCTCTGTCTGCAGCCGCCCCTCTCTTCCCCCTCAACTCCCCGCTACTTCCCAGATGCTCAGCTCTGCTAATACTCCTCAATCCCAGCCCGCAGCCCTCTGCAGTTCCAGTCCTTGACATGTGCCAAACTGGGTGGAGGGCTTGTGCCCACCTGGAATGCCTGGGTGAGCCCCTGCCATGTAGTTTACCTGTGGCCTGGCAGGGTTTGAACCTAGACTCACCAAGGTAAAGGCAAGTACAGGGACTCCTGCTGTCAGCACTTCCAGTTTGCATTGCCTTAGCACAGGAAGGCAGCAAGGTTTAGTGGTGTGAGCAGAGGATTGGGAGCCCTGAATTCCAGCTTGGACACCAACACATGGTGGCCTTGAGCAACTGACTTAATGCATCTGTGCCTCCGTTTCCCCATTTGTAAAACTGAGCTAATATGTAGTCACTGCTGGTGGGTGAGGTGGGGTGAGGGTCAATGTACATGCGGATGGTGCAGGGCAGACATACAGCTCTGTACAGGGGTTGAAACAGCCAGCGACCAGAGACAGGAAACATGAATGTGCACAGGGAACGTGTGGGAAGGAATGAACTTGTCAGCAGAGGGCACTGTGACCTCAGGGGAAAGGGCCGCCAAATGGGAACTGGGGGAGAGTTTAGCCACAGGACACGCTCTAATTTACAGCCCCCAGCCCGGCAGCCCCTGCAGTGTTGTCTTTTGCTACCCAGCCTCCCTCCCCGAGTCACTCACACCCTTCTCAATCAACGTCTCTCTTTTTTTTTTAAACAGTTCTGTGTTGATGAAAGCTGGGAGCGAATCTGGGGAATCTCCCCCCGGCCCCCGTCTGTCTCTTCCCCACCCACCACTGGCTCTTGATCCAAATCAGCTTGAATCTGTTTCTAAGCCCACTTTTTCCCTGGTGTTACACACACACACCCGGGCTGCCGCCAGTCACTGGTTAAACAGCATTAGCCTCAGCTGGTCCCAAAGCAGGTTTCAAAGCCCTTGAGCCCTCTCTCTCGCCCTCCAGGAGCCAGCAGGAGTTACTGGGGTCCTGGAACGAGAGAACGTGGGCCTAGTATAGACAGGGCGCTGCCTCTCTTGCTCTGCCCTCCTCCTTCTACCCTGGCCCTCTCTCTCCTGCTGGTCTTTTGGGTCGGTTCAGGTTGCCCTATGCACCGCACACCACAGCTAGCGCTGGATGGCCCCAAGCTCGGGCTCTGCTTGGCTGACGGGCTCTGAAAGAACTTGGGCAGGTTCCACGCTGCATCCGGCAGAAGCCCAGGGTGCCTCCGAGCGCAGCAAAGCCGTGCTGAGTGGGAAGGGAGTGAGGCAGCCACAGGGGGAGGAAGCAGCCCTGTTGGGGGGCTAGGGTCAGTGTGGGGAGAAAGGGGAATAACCTTCGTTTCCCCAGTCAGTCCCCTATGGTCTCCAACCCTGGGGCTGCCCACCCAGGCCCACCCACTAATGCTACTACCAACAAGACAGTGGCAGGCTCTGAAAGGCCCTTTGTAAACCGTGTGTTTATTTCTGCGGCTCCCAGGTCAGGGCATCCTGTGCAGCTCCGATCCCGCCAGAGCTCATCTGCAAAACCACAATGCAGCACATGGTCTCCGTCCCATGGGCCTGCCTGCGAGCTCACTGCCGCGACCCAGGAGGAATCCATCCCGACTCAGTCCCGGAGAGGGGAGAACCATATTGTGCTGCTGGTGTGACAGCGTATGGGCGCTCCTGGGTGCTGTTAGTTTGGGAACCACCCAGCTGACAATTCGCAAAGGGGCTGGCCTCAGAGGAGCTCACCGGGGAATCACTGAGGTTGACTGATGACGTACACATCATACAGCGAGGAAGAAACATCCCTTCCCCGGGAGTCGCTGGTACCCGAATATTCCAAAAGAGAGAAAAGACATTCTTGTCATATTATTGGGAGGCACCAGGTGGCGTTGTAGTCGATAGGGTTACACGTTCTTTCTGAATGATTGTATCGGCAGTTAGATCTTGGAGAAATGCGGTGGGGTTAGGTGCAGTGTAGTTCTTAGAAACGGAGTGTTAAGCACTCTTGACACAGTTCAGAGTGTTTGCTGCCTTATTTCTCTAGCTGAAATAATTTCTTAGGGTTGTTGCCTACAGGATCCCCCCATGAGCAAACACGTTACTATTTACAATGCAATTACATAGATGTGCATGTGGAAAACAGTGAGAAAGGCAAACATCAGCTGTGTTTGGATTATTCATGGGGAACAATTTAGTAGATGATTGTAGCACTTTGCTCATGGATAATCTACAGAGAAGACTTTGGTTCTAACAGATGGGCTTGTTATATGCAATTGCCCAGTGAACGGTTAGTGCAAAAGTATTTCACCAAACTATTTGCTATTGCAAAATGAGTGTAACATCTCACACTATGTGATGGGTCAGCTAGATCACATGTTATTGGTTTTGCTCCGAGGTTGGATGTTTCCCAAACCCACAGAGTCCTTTCAAGTGTAAATAGGGAATCGAAGCAGGCAACAGACACCACAGGACCTGATGGGTTGTTTTAATTCAGGCAAATGTTTGCAAATACTTTTTTGCAGTATCTTAGCTCTATCTTAGTCTGTTTATTGCCTTCCTGTCATTTCGGTGAGGCGCTCAAAACACCACGGCGGTGGGCAGGCGCTATAAACACTGACTGCAGATGAGATTAGCTGGAGGTCTCCGAGTATGTCTGCAGGCCGGAGGAGCCAGGAAGGGCTGGAATTGGCATGAAGAGAGGCGTGTGTTTTGTTTTACTGTTAATGAGTGGCCTTTTCACAAAGAACAACCACTCCAGTCTGGATTAAGGGTTTAGCTCATCCCCAGAGGCTAATTGAGAGCTGACCCGTGGATTCACAGAGCCGGCCTGGACTATACGAAAAAGAGGCCTGGCTGTGCACAAATGCTGGAACGTGGCACCACAACTGAGATGCTCTGAGCTGGCAGAGGGGAAGAAGCTCTCTGCAGCCTTCTGCATACTGCTGCCTTACCCTACGGCTAAGCTTAGGGCCAGACTAGCCTGGCTCCTGCCCTATGGTTCCGGCTGGGTTCTCTCTGAATTGCCAAAGCAGACTCAGAGCGGGGTGCTGCTGGCTAGTGTCTCTGGGAAAGATCCCATTCTCCAGCTGTCTCAAGGGAGACCACTCCCAGTCATAAGCTACCTAAGTACAAAGCTACAGGGCCAGAGAAGGCAGCGAACTTCTTCCTCAAGCAGGCCACTGCGGGCCTGGCATGACTCAAATGAGATGATGATTATTGGGAGGCGGAAGGTTGCTGTGAAGGGGGAGGTGGGGTGGAGGGATAGGAGTGGGAGCAGTGTGGGGGAAGGGGGGGTGGCCCCAGGCTGGAATGGGGGGTCCTGGTATTTCCTGCCGGGTCCACGGCCCGATCCCAGGTGCAGCTGCCGCTACCCCAGCCCTGCCAGGTCCCGCTCTTACCTCTGCTCCCCGCCCCGCCCCCAAGCCGTGTGCATGAGTTTATGTGGGGATGGATCCCCCACAATATTTCCATGGTGGGGTGCTAATCCCCCTCCCCGACCTGGTTCCTCTGGCCCTGGTATTTATGGGTTTTGTGTTACCAGCCTACGAACGTGACAGGAAAAGCCCTCGATCACAGTGCTAGCCCCTCCTGGGGTACAGCAGTATGTGCTGGGTCATGCATGTCTATCCAGGAGGAGGGGAGATTTATTTCCTCTGCCTTTATAAAGTCAAACCCTTTGGTGACAGGGCTCCATTCTCCCCATTGGGAATGACAGTGTTTCGTTGTGGATGAGAGTTCCCCCGGCCAAGCTGGATTCTGCTCGCCTACCAGGACTCCTGCCTGGGCTCTTGCATAACTATTCCTTTGTCTAAACGAAGCTGGGCACCACACACCACGACTGATAACCCTCCTCTGCAGTGCACAGTTCAGACCTGCTCCCCGTCCAAGCTCCCTGTCCAGCGCTGGCTGAGAAGGGAACAGAGCAGGTAGCAGGAATGTGAGTTGTGAAACATGGTGTTGATTGCAAACAACCTGAACCAGGTATCGCAGACACAAACACCAGCCAGATAACCAGCCAGTCAAACGTGCAGGGCCCTGGTGTCAAGCCCGAACCCCCCCGGGGTGACATCAGGAAAGAATCTGGCCCTGTGCTTCCTTAGTGCTGAACAACCCATTCATTCTCTCTGTATAAATGTTTAAAGTGGCGGTGTGAAATTCAGCGCGATCAAAATGATGCTCGCGGAAAGGTGGAATTCAGGTGGGAGGGGATGCCAAAGCCAGGGCTAAGGACATTTTCCTTCTCTGTTTCAATGTTCCACGGTCCCCACTGCAAGGAAATACTGCAGAGAATTCAAAGGGGGCAGGACACACAAATGATCCTGGGGCTGGAAAACAAGCTGCCCCAGGTGAGGTTAAAAGGCGCTCAACAGATGCAGCTGATCAAAGAGAAGTGTCGTGCGGTGGCTTGATTGCTGCATCTGACACACGGACAGGAGAGCTGAAACTGGGCAGCTTTTCAGTCTTGCTGACAAAGACGGAACAAGATCCAACGGCTGGAAGCCGGAATGAGACCAACTCAGCCGTGCAGGAAGGTGCAGCCGTTTCTTGGCAGTGGGAGCGGTTAGATGTTGGAACCATTCACTGGGGCGGTGGTGGCCTTTACAATGAGGTTAGAGACCTTCCGGAAAGATAGGCTTTAATCCAGCCTCTGGCAGAAATTCAGCTGTTTGTGCGTGTTGTGGGTAAGCCTGGATGGGCATGGATGTCCCGTCCAGCCTGTGACTCTGTGAATCCCCCTGGTCATCCCCTTCCCTCACAGGCCATGGGGAGAATGGGGTTGCCAGGATTGCCCTCCTGATAGGGTTGCCACCCTTCTGATGTTCACCCAGACAGTCCTGGTTCTGGCTTGTGTGTCCCAGTGCCATTTGACAAGCCCTGATCTGGGGAGGAAGGGGCAGAGCCGGGGGCGGAGCCTTGGGGGAAGAGGTAGAGCAGGGGGCGGGGCCTGGGGGGGTCCAGCTACCAACCATTAGGTGGGTGGCCACCCTAGCCCTCAATGTGCGCATACCACTCGCAGCTGTGTATGATGGCAATGTCTAAATCTCATCCTTTAGGCTTCAGGTGGTTGCCTCCAGGGGTCAGGAAGGAATTGCCCCCTCGATATGCAGTTGTAATTGTGGGGTGGGGAGTGGCAGGTTGCCTTCCTGTGAAGCATCAGAGGTTGGCCACAGTGAGAGATGGGGTACTGGCGGGGATAGACCAGTGTTGTGAGGTGGTGCAGAGCATCCTCTGTCTTAGATACCTGGCTGGTGGGTCTTGCTTACATGCTGATGGTCTAACTTCACCCCAGATTTGGGGTCAGGAGGGAATTTCTCCCAAGTCAGCATGGCAGGGACTTTGGGGGTTTTCACGTTCCTCTGCAGCATGGGTCACCTGTGGAGATCACCCGGGCAGGTCTCACCTAATCAGTTCCTGCCATCGCAGACGCCTCAGATATTGCTGACATCTCAGCCTCTCCTGGTCTCTGCCTGTAGGGACAGTTAATTAAAGTCAGCTTAAGTTTGGTTAAGAAAATAATATCTGCTTTATGGTTTGTGGCTAGTACGGGAAAGGCCCCAATCAACACATAAAATAAGGTCATGAGAATAATAAGTAATATTGTTTATAGTGTGGGAAAGAAGTTTGGGTCAAAAGGAACTGCTCAAGTGAAAAACTGCAGTAATAAGACAAAGGGAAACTGTCTTAAAAGAAACAAGTGAAAACCTTCCCATGGTTCTCCTGGTTAGGGTAGTGGGTTGGGGGAGGAGATAAGAAAGGAAGGCCTTGGCAGAAGGGAAGGAGCAAGCCTGAACTGCTTCAAACTGGGATTTTGCTAAAGCTAGCAAGGTAGCTGAGGTGTATAAAGAGAACTGTGAATGTGAAGGTGCTTTGTCAGACCAGACCTGATGACGCCGGGGCACGGCAGGATGAGACGGTCATCCCCAAGCCTGGCCTGTTTGTAAGTATACTGAACACTGCTTGTGAACACTTTGTTACTGTACTGGGCGTAGTGATGGCTGAGTCTTAGACTGTCAGACGAGTGTGGAGCAATTGTATAAATACCATTTGGCCTTTGGGTTTAATCAAGGACTTTCTGGTTACATTAGTATTGTGGTAGTACCCTGCCTAAATTATACCAGTGTTCTGGGGACCCACAAAGGGACGCCCACTGGCATTAATTTCAGTTGCTCTAAACCCCCAGACTGAAGGCGTAGAGCAGGGGTGGGCAAACTTTTTGGCCTGAGGGCCACATTGGGGTTCAAAACTGTATGGAGGGCTGGGTAGGGAAGGCTATGCCTCCCCAAACAGCCTGGCTCCGCCCCTATCCACCCCCTCCCACTTCCCGCCCCCTAACTGCCCCCCTCAGAACCTCCGACCCATCCAACCCCCCCTACTCCTTGTCCCCTGACTGCCCCCTGGGACTCCCTGCCCCTTATCCAACCCCCGCACTCCCTTACCATGCCGCTCAGAGCAGCATGTCTGGCAGCCTCGCCGCTCGGCCAGAGCCAGACATGCTGCCGCGCTGCCCTGCATGAGCACGCAGCCCCCCGCCCAGAGCACTGCCCGCATGGCAGCATAGCTGCGGGGGAGGGGGGCCAGCGGGGGAGGGGCCGGGAGCTCAGGGGCCGGGCAGGATGGTCCTGCAGGCCATAGTTTGCCCATGTCTGCCGTAGAGACCTGCCCTCCAGAGTTACGATAATTTCTCTCCTAACCAGAAAATCAATAGCAAAAGGGAGATGGAAGGTACTTTGGATACCTGTGTGGAAAGCTTCTTGGCAAAGCTCGGCAGAGGGCTGTTGAGTGCCACTGAACTTTTAAAGAATAAGACCCATGGGTGACCAGGAAGACAAATATGAACACTGCCTTCTTAAACCACGCAGGTAAAGAAAGCCCAGCCTTATGCAGCGGGTGTTACAGAAGCTGCACTTGGTGGCTAAAGCTTTGCAGGCAAAGGGCACCACCTTGAAGGATGAGTGCAAAAAGCACAAAACTGAGCCCAGGGCCGCGGAGAGAGATCAGCGGATGAATGTGTCACTTTGGGAGATAAGTGTTTTAAAGAAAGAGCACACCGAGTTCAAAGTAGCTTCCGCACAAATTCCCACCTCAGAGTTCAGAGGGAAGTAACCAGTCAGGGGTTGTAGATGTGTTAAAAAACTAGAAGAAGTCATCATGAGGGTGCTAACGGGTTAAAAGCTTGGTTTAGTATTGAAACCCAGTTATGGCAGTACAGCTCGAGGACGGTCACGCTCGGTGGAACTCTGGTCGTCACATCATGCAGACAGGAGGTTAGGTGGCAAGATCACCACCACTCTGCTTTTGTCCCCAGGAGCCTTTACAGCCAGTCCGAAGGAGCATGGACTCTTTGCCCTAAGAAATGCTCTGTGAATAATCAATTGTAAATGGCTGCTGCAGGCAGAGGGACAATTTCCTTTGATTATGGATGATTTAGTCAAAATCACTGAAAAGGACAGAGGGATTTCTATGAGGTTGGACTGCTTCCCAATGTACCAGTGGGGATGTAACCTGGGTACAGTTGTGGAGGCAAATTATTAAGAACAATGCGAGGGGCGTTGATCAGCTCAAAGAACAGATTGTAAGAAAAAAGGGGAAACCATCTAGTAAGTTACAAAAGAAATCCTGCCTGTCAGAACAAGACAAATCTCAGTGTAACAATCATAGAATCATAGAAGATTAGGGTTGGAAGAGACCTCAGGAGGTCATCTAGTCCAACCCCCTGCTCAAAGCAGGACCAATCCCCATCTAAATCATCCCAGCCAGGGCTGTGTCAAGCCGGGCCTTAAAAACCTCTAAGGAAGGAGATTCCACCACTTGCCTAGGAAACCCATTCCAGTGCTTCACCACCTTCCTAGTGAAATAGTGTTTCCTAATATCCAACCTAGACCTCCCCCACTGCAACTTGAGACCATTGCACCTTGTTCTGTCATCTGCCACCACTGAGAACAGCCAAGCTCCATCCTCTTTGGAACCCCCCGTTCAGGTAGTTGAAGGCTGCTATCAAATCCCCCCCTTTACTCTTCTCTTCTGCAGACTAAATAAACCAAGTTCCCTGAGCCTCTCCTCGGAAGTCATGTGCCCCAGGCCCTAATAATTTTCATTGCCTTCTGCTGGACTCTCTCCAATTTGAATCATAGAATCATAGAATATCAGGGTTGGAAGGGACCTCAGGAGGTCATCTAGTCCAACCCCCTGCTCAAAGCAGGACCGATCCCCAACTAAAGCATCCCAGCCAGGGCTTTGTCAAGCCTGACCTTAAAAACTTCTAAGGAAGGAGATTCCACCACCTCCCTAGGTAACACATTCCAGTGTTTCACCACCCTCCTAGGGAAAAAGTTTTTCCTAATATCCAACCTAAATCTCCCCCACTGCAACTTGAGACCATTACTCCTTGTTCTGTCATCTGCTACCACTAAGAACAGTCTAGATCCATCCTCCCTGGAACCACCTCTCAGGTAGTTGTCCACATTCCTTCTGTAGTGGGGGGCCAAAACCGGACACAGTACTCCAGGTGTGGCCTCACCAGTGCTGAATAGAGGGGAATAATCACTTCCCTCGATCTGCTGGCAACGCTCCTACTAATACAGCCCAATCTGCCGTTGGCCTTCTTGGCAACGAGGGCACACTGCTGACGCAAGTACTGTATGCTAACCCATTGCAGCACTGGAGCCCGCAATCGTCTCACTGATGTCTCAGACAGCTGAGACAGAGAAGGGAGGAAAAGTGGCAGTAAAACAAAACATTGCTAGGATATAGCAATTACCAGTGCCCAGGCCAGAAGAGTTCTCCTGCCTGTGGAAAAACTTATTCGAAGTTTAAATATCAAAATAAAATGTCAGGTTAGAAATGTGAGCAACTGCAGTACGTCCTCAGCTCCTAACTCGCAGTTTACAAAGGGGAAAAGTCCGGAGCATCAAACCATTTTTAGGAAAGAGGAAGGTTCAGAGGCTCCGCTGGCCAGGTGAAGCCAAGCAAGTTAAAAATATTTATTTGGTTTCTTGTAATAAACTGTTTACAGCGCAGCAAGAAGCCTCAGGATTTAATTTTAGAACCCCCCAGGTATTTAAAAAGAAAAGGTAAAATGTATGTGTGAAATAAACTGACTTTAAAAAAAAAATCCCCTGAAATCTATCCAAATCTTTCATTCAAAGCTGCAGAATTGACAGACAGTTTTTGCCAAGCCCAGGCAACCAGTGTTCGAAGGGTTTATTATTTAGCATGTAAACCTTTGCTTTTATACAGTTCAATGTCTTTTTAACTAAGGACAAGAGCACGTGATCGTGGCTGTGGCAGAGTCAGCCAGGACCAGGAGAGTGGGGAGAGACCCTGGATCCTCTTTCCGTAGTAAAACAGCAGCTAAAAAAGCTGCAGAAGAGGAATGAAAAACTCCAAAGACAGCACCCCTCTGGAGCAAGGGCCAGGGCAAGGTATACAAGAGAAGTAATGTCAGGAACACGGAGCCTTGAGGTGGCCCTGAGCAATCAGACAGCCACTTTGATAAGGGTCCGTGGAAACTCTGCAAGCTCAAAATAAAGTTGCACTTCATGTGAAAATTGATGTAGCTGATATAATGTGATAGCAAAGAAAGTGGGAGTTAAACTCTGGAAGGAACGTGCACTTCCCCCTGGACAGTGCAATGTATATGTAAAAGGGGTAAAAGAATGGTAACAAAGCATGCTACTGAATTAAAATCTTCTTTTTCGGGAGGCTGTGTGCTTCGGAAGCAGAAACCAACCCAGCACCAAAAAAAGATCCGTGCATTTAAGAAATGGTGCTTAATCAGTGTAAACCTTTCCAAAAGTTATGATGAATTGTGTTGTAAAGTAAGGTTTCAGAGTAACAGCCGTGTTAGTCTGTATTCGCAAAAAGAAAAGGAGGACTTGTGGCACCTTAGAGACTAACCAATTTATTTAAGCATAAGCTTTCGAAAGGTGCCACAAGTCCTCCTTTTGTTGTAAAGTAAATGTTGTTAGGGAGTGAAACCCTACATGGTGGTGGTGCGTAAATGAAGAAGAGTAACAGTATTAAAACGAAGTAACTGAATAATAGACTGAAATGCCCGAGCTTGAAAACAAATCCAGCTAATGGCTTACGGTTAAACCTGTTACGAAAACGTTGGCCAATCTGGGGGTGATATTCTGGTGCACGCTGCTGACCAGGAAAGCCATCAAAAAGTATTGGAACCCCTGTGTGCAAGCCCTGGGACTACCCCTGCAACCCAGCCAGCAAGCTGCAGACAGACAAAAGAGTGAAGTGATTTTGGAGCGGCCCCTCCCTGGTTCAGACCCAGCGCTGCGCTCACCACTGGGCGGGACGAGCTTTTGTCAGGGTTTCACCCCTGCCGAGGCAATTGCTGCACGTCTCTGCAGCAGAAGGTTGAGTAGGAACGTCCCCGCCCCCAGCAGCGTAGACAGTAAAAGAGGCTTTAACACAAGCACCAGGTCTTGGCACCCCAGACGAGACAAAACTTTTTGGATTGTTTGTAGGAACCAGGGACGCAGCCGTTTCAGCTGCGTGGACTCAGGACGGTCATGAGAGAGAAAACCTGTTGGCCGTGCATCCAGGATACTGAATGGCGCTGAAAAGACGAACTGCCTGGTTCATGGCCTCGACACGTTTTAGGTGGGGTTGGGACGAATAAACCAGTTCACTGTTCATATCCCTTCAAGTATCCTTTGTGTGGTAAAATCAAGGGTGATACAGCGCCTCTCCACGCGCGAGTGCCCTGGGAAAGGGGCCCTAACCTTTTCTCCCATGTGCAGTACATCAGTTAAATTCTGCAGGGCTGCACCCTGAGGGGCTGGCAGCATATGCTGATGGGTCGTGCTATCACCAAAGAGGGCCCTCAGGCGCAGGACCTGGGGGTTGCTCCCCCTCGGGGCCGGCTGTGCAGTACAGGTGTAGTACGCACCCCTCCCTGTCCGCTGCATGGGCTGCTGTAACAGAGGCATTCCCACTCTGGGACAAAGGGCAAGTGCCGGCAGGTGTGATCCGTCCAGATACGTTCAGACTCTCAGTGAGTGTCTCGCTTGGCGGACCATGAATTTATTTTGCCTGCAGCTCACGAGCCTTGATGTTATTGAGCCCTTTTTTCCTATGCCTGGGAACCAACAAATCAATGAGGCGAGTCAGCGGACCCTGTGGGTAAGGTAAAAGCTCACTCCGGACATGGGGAAGCCAGCAAGAAAACAGCGCAGGGGGGATGAAGCTGTGGCCAGTGTGGGTCCTGGCCCCTGCTCATCCGGTCCTCGCTGTTCCCCCTCCAGCACTTTGCTTTAATAACATTCCAAGACGCTGCTCCACAGGGATCTGCTCTTAACCAGAAAGCGATGCCCCGGGCGCTAAACCAGTTCAATGGCAAATCGCTCCTTGGTGCTCAGCGAAGGGGATGATTGAGCTTGCCCGCTCTGATAGATGCTGGAACTAGGGGTGCTGCCCTACCCCCGGCCTGAAGTGGTTTCCATTAGACAGTTGGGTTCAATGGCTCTCAGCACCCGCACTGTCCGAATTACTGCAGCATCCCGGCCTGCTTTGAATTCCTCCTCGGCCTCTTCAAAAGGAAATGTTGCGACTGGTGAGTGACGTACCATCGGGGGCCCACTGAAGTGCTGATGCCACTTAGCAGGGACTGACTGAGGCAGCCGGGTGGCCCGATTGTAAAAAAGATGTAACAATTCGTGTTAGTTGTTGCCTGGTTTGTGCTAAAAGCCACCCACCAGGGAAACCAGACTGTGGATGTACCCGGCACAGCACTTCCGGGATCCGTGGGAAAGATTGCAGGTTAACTACGCAGGGGAGTTGCCCCAGCACAAGAAGAGGCAACCAATATTTACGGGTAATCGCTGGTGCCTTTACTAAACGGATAGAAGTGTTAGGATATAGATATTCAGGCCTGTCTGCAAAGGCCTATACTCTAAGAATTTAGGTGTGTTCTTATCACTTAGCTAATTCTAGAGGTATAAAAGAAAGAATCAAAATCGCTGTCTGCCGGTGTAAGGGCCTTTTCTTACTGTGACCGTCTGAGGCCCTGTTCTTAGGCTAAGATCTCTGGCTAAGCAGCAGAGGCAGCCATAAGCTGGGAAGTGACCGGTCACCTCCTCACATTCCAAACTAGTCACATCGAAATAAGGCAATCTGGGGCTGTTAGAAAGGTGATAACGCCTATCACCTCCAGAGAAAGGGAAGAGCCTAGAGGATGTAAAAGGAAGTTTAGTTTGATAGTTTTCTGTTCGGTAAGAACTCACTTACCATAGATATCAAGGTCAGAAGGGACCACCACGATCATCTAGTCTGACCTCCTGCACAACGCAGGCCACAGAAACTCACCCACCCACTCCTGCGAAAAACCTCTCACCTATGTCTGAGCTACTGAAGTCCTCAAATCGTGGTTTAAAGACTTCAAGGAGCAGAGAATCCTCCGGCAAGTGATTATCAACAGACACAGCTGGGAAACCCTTATGTCTTTATAGATGTAGTTGTGAAATCCTCACTTCTGTATTGTTTTGTCATTATAGTTCCCACTTTGCTATTGGTTGTCTGTATAATCTCTGTCTGGTTCTGTGAATGTTCCTGTCTGCTGTATAATTAATTTTGCTGGGTGTAAACTAATTAAGGTGGTGGGATATAATTGGTTACATAATCATGTTACAATATGTTAGGATTGGTTAGTTAAATTTCAGGAAGATGATTGGTTAAGGTATAGCTAAGCAGAACTCAAGTTTTACTATATAGTCTGCAGTCAATCTGGAAGTGGGTGGGGGAAATGGGAACAGGGAATGGGGGTGGGGAAATTGGAATCATGTTTGGCTAAGGGCAGGAATGGGAACAGGGACACAGGTGTAAGGCTCTGTGGTGTCAGAGCTGGGAAGGGGGACACTAAGGAAGGAAACTGGAATCATGCTGGCTGGAAGTTCACCCCAATAAACATCGAATTGTTTGCACCTTTGGACTTTGGGTATTGTTGCTCTCTGTTCATGCGAGAAGGACCAGGGAAGGAAGTGGGTGAAGGAATAAGCCCCCTAACAAGAAGCCTTGCCTACTGTCAAGGTTCCTTCCCCACTCTGAACTCTAGGGTACAGATGTGGGGACCTTCATGAAAGACCCCCTAAGCTTATTCTTACCAGTTTAGGTTAAAAACTTCCCCAAGGTACAAACTTTGCCTTGTCTTTGAACCGTATGCTGCCACCACCAAGTGTTTTAAACAAAGAACAGGGAAAGAGCCCACTTGGAGACGTCTTCCCCCAAAATATCCCCCCAAGCCCTACACACCCCCTTTCCTGGGGAAGACGTAATAACAATCCTCACCAATTGGTATAGGTGAACACAGACCCAAACCCTTGGATAGTAAGAACAATGAAAAATCAATCCGGTTCTTAAAAGAAGAATTTTAATTAAAGAAAAAGTAAAAGAATCACCTCTGTAAAATCAGGATGGTAAATACCTTACAGGGTAATCAGATTCAAAACATAGAGAATCCCTCTAGGCAAAACCTTAAGTTACAAAAAGACACAAAAACAGGAATATACATTCCCTCCAGCACAGCTTATTTTACCAGCCATTAAACAAAAGAAAATCTAACTCATTTTCTAGCTAGATTACTTACTAACTTAACAGGAGTTGGAAGGCTTGCATTTCTGATCTGTTCCCGGAAAAAGCATCACACAGACAGACAGAACCCTTTGTCCTGTCCCCCCTGCCCACTCCAGATTTGAAAGTATCTTGTCCCCTCATTGGTCATTTTGGGTCAGGTGCCAGAGAGGTTACCTTAGCTTCTTAACCCTTTATGGGTAACAGGATGTTGCCTCTGGCCAGGAGGGATTTTATAGCACTGTATACAGAAAGGTGGTTACCCTTCCCTTTATATTTATGACACCTACTGGATAAGCCTCGGCTCCTGTTACAGCCAGACTCTTAGTGGAGCATGTCTTTTCTGGGGGATACCCCATACCATAGACAGTAACTGGGGAACAACCTTCACAGGGAAGGTGATGAAGGATGATTGCATCATCCTGGGACTTCAGTAAAAATTTCACATACCTTAGAGTCATAGAATCATAGAAGGTTAGGGTTGGAAGAGACCTCAGGAGTCCAACCCCCTCTCAAAGCAGGACCAACCCCAAATAAATCAGCCCAGCCTTATCACCCCCAGGCTTCTGTCTCGGTGGAAAGGCCAAACAGAAAGATCAGAATGATGCTAGAGAAGGTGGTATGTGAATCAGGCAAAGAGTAGGATGCAAAATTAACTATGGTTCTTATGGGTTTAAGGGGAACCAAAAATAAACCAACCGTAGTCTCTCCTTTTACTGCCAACAAGCCAAGAAATGAGACTCCCAGAACATTTGTTCTCTGATCCCATGCCAAGCCTAATGAAGGAAGGGTTGGTCACAGAACAATGGATCAGACAGCTGGAAAAAGAGGTACAAGTCATGTGTGTGTGTAGGGCAGAGTAGCAGGGATGGGATCATGCCAAAAATGAGGGCATGCTTTAACAACAAGCCCAAAATCCAGAGGACAGAGTGCTGGTACTGGTAACCCCAGAAAAAAACCCGTTTCTAGCACCCAGGTGGTGAGACCCCTGCTATATGATGCAAAGCAGGCAGCTCTGCAGGTCTCTGGGCTGAATAGAAGCAGGACCTAAAAGCAAGGATTGATGGCTACCTGCTACTCCAGTTAAACCTGGTTAATTGCTCCCACTAAGGCCATGTCTACACTTACGAGCTGACAGCAGCCCAGCGGCACCGGTACAGCTGTGTTGCTGTAAGTGCATTCGTGTAGCCGCATTGTGCTCTCTTGGCAACATAATACAACCAGCTCAAGGAGCGGTGGTCACGACATAACCAGCAGAGCGTCTCCCGCCAACATTGTGCTGTGCGTACGAGAGCTTAAGCCAGCAAAAATTACGTTGCTCCGGGGGTTGTTTTTTCATACCCCTGAGTGACAAAAATTTTGCTGACATAACAGCGAGTGTAGCCGTGGCCTAGGGCAGCACCAGAAATTGTGGTTTGTTTTTCAGGCTGTTGGTAGCGTCCCCAGAGGCCGGTGTGATTGTGCGTGGAGAAGGCACGTCAATAAAAGGCAGAAATAACAATCCGAGTTTGGGGATCTGAGGAAGCCGCTGTCATTGAAGTGACAGCCGGAAGTCAGCTCAGTCAGGGTGTGAAATAAACAATGCCGCTGGATATCACACACAATTCTGCACGTGGCCTGAAGACAAGCAAAAATACGCTGATTGCATAAGAATTGACAATTGGAGCATCAATCTCCATTTAGGGAATGGTACCTTGAGTTTTCCATATGTGCATCTAGGCATGAGGGGCATTATACGTGTTTTGAGTTTCCTGTAACATTTAATCAAACAAGCGTTTAGCAATGTGTACCCTTCTGAGCATCAGGGAAGGTAGCCATAGGGGTGGCACAAATACCGTACATTGGAAAAAAAACAATGCCCCACGGCAGGACCCAGTAATGGACAGGTATTAAGGCCCCTTAGAGAGCTGTTCAATTTATACATGTACCTGTGTTGTTCAACTTGACTTCACTGCGTCTGCCAAAGGGATTATGTCTGCCAGGGTTTGGCCAATTGTAACGCAAAATGATAAAGGACTCTTGGAAAGACTTTGTTGACAGAAATGCAGATATAAGCAGGGTCTGAATGAACTGATGAATTCTCCCCTGACAGCTAGCTATGAGGGGGAGAGACTTCAGGAGCAAACTGTATTTACATAAACACACCTTCTCTGCTTAGATATCCAGCAGATAGAGCGGTGTTGCTCAAAGTAATTAACTTTGGCTGGTTTTGGGTTACAATCACTTTAGGGTTGAATGTAGGGGTAGTGAAATGCTGTTATCAATGTGTTGCCATTATTGTATGAATGAAGGGGAGCAGAACTGTGCTTAACCGGTCCCAAATGAGGAGACCAGCCTCAGCTGAAAGGACCTTCTTAAACCAGGTGCTTGAATGCCAGAGCCCTGGGAAAGTAAAAGGGGTGGGGAAAGGTGTCCCAGCCAGGCAGTATGAACTCTTTCTAGGGGTCACCCCCCCCAGACTGGTTTACCCTCTTCTTCCCCACTGCTCAAATCAAAAGCTAAATAGGCTTCATTATGAGCATCTTTGTTATTTTAAACGTTCAGTCAGAGCTAAAATGAGTTGTGGTGGGGCTGTGTTTCTGCCCAGCCTGCACAGAGCTGACAATCACAGCAGAGAGGCAGGTGGCAGCAGAAGGCGACTGACAGTCGGCTGGCGAACGAGCGGCTGGTGAAGCGGTGAGCAGAACAAGCTGCTGGCGAGGCAGTGAGGAACCGCGGCTGGCTGGGCAGCCAGCAGAGAGGAACCACGGCTGGTGGGTCGGCCAGGCGGTGAGGAGCAGCAGTTGGCGGGGTGGCCAGGTGGCCAGCCAAAGCAAGTGCTGGGATGGTGGAGCAAGCAAGGTGCCTTCTTCCCCAGGTGGGAGGGGAACTCACACAGATGCACCTCGGAACCCTGGGTCCTCACTGACCAAGGACAACCCCTGTGAGTGGGGTGTGGAAAGGGAGCAGCGAGAGGCACAGGAAAGGAACTGTTGGTTGTAGAACTCAAGAGCCTGGGGCGGAAGGCCCTGTCCCACGCACTCTGGGGTGGGCGTCCTGCGTACAGTGTTGTGATTATGAATCCTGCTTGTGGCGTTTTCCCTAATGAATGCCGGGTGACGTCTCTCCATTCATTAAAAATGTCTTTCCTACACTCAGACTCTGAGCTTGCAAGTGGGGAAGCAGGGCCTCTTAGAGGCGCCCGGGGTGATGTGTAATTGTCCCAGGTCACTGGGTGGGGGCTCGTGCCGGTTCTGTGTTGTACTGATGAAGACGAACCCCTGGATACTGAACCTGGCCCTGGTTGCCACCGGCTCCACCTGGCAGGAGGGTTACACATAGGTAAAGGCACCTGAATCAATTCAAAGGTGAAGCCGATGGTGCCAATCCACCTGTGATATAACAGGATGGTTTGGAGCCCGAGCATTAATCTGGAGCCGGGGGGCACTGAGACCCTGGGGGAGCACGATCAAACTTTCCAACACGATCTGGCTGGGACATACGAGGCCCAAAGAATGAGCAAAGCAAAGACCTCATGAATCAAGAACTTCCACATGTATCTAATATGCATGATGTTGTTAATTCGTGTAAGGAAGTACAGCATAAAGTAAATGAAATAATCAGCCAGACCAGTGAGGATCATCAAAACAGGGCAATCGCCAGGGCCATGACACATTCAGTGGATGGGGGGTATGCACTAGACAAAATCAAAGTCACTCTCCCTGATATAGAACACAGCAAATCACCCTCTTTTATCACCTCAGAGAAATGGACAACTTGGTGTGGCAAAGATCATATTGATTGGTGTAAAATAACCACAGCAAAACGTTGCACGGGTCCAATGCCATAGGGTTAACTGTGGGAAGGATACAGGACACCTTATCCCATTCACGCTAGCCATCCCAGCAATTGCAGAACACCAGATCATTCAAACCATTGTTAGAATAGCACCAATAGGAGCACTGGAAGACCCATAAGGCTTGAAAAGAATTAGTTTCTTCTCCATACTGTTGCCAGATAAGGTCTGGAAAGACCCGGACTTAAGAACATAAGAACGGCCACACTGGGCAGACCAAAGGTCCATCTTGCCAGTATCCTGTCTTCCAACAGTGGCCAATGCCAGATGCCCGAGTGGGAATAAACAGAACAGGGAATCATTAAGTGATCCATCCCCTGTCGCCCATTCCCAGCTTCTGGCAAACAGAGGCTAGGCACACCATCCCTGCCCGTCCTGGCTCATAGCCATTGATGGACCTATCCTCCATGAACTTATCTAGTTTTTTTGATCCCTGTTATAGTCTTGGCCTTCACAACATCCTCTGGCAAAGAGTTCCACAAGTTGACTGTGCGTTGTGTGAAAAAATACTTCCTTTTGTTTGTTTTAAACCTGCTGCCTATTAATTTCATTGGGTGACCCCTAGTTCTTGTGTTATGAGGAGAAGTAAATAACACTTCCTTTTTAGTTTCTCCACACCAGTCATGATTTTATAGACTTGCCCCATTGGCCGCACCTGGGGGACACCGACAGGTGCAGATGCAATGTCTTGCAGACAGTTGCCGGCATGTGGGTTCAATCCCCAAACTGCCCAGTGTGAGTGAGAGGCTGGGGAAGTGAGGAAATGCAAACCTCCTATTCTGGGAATGGTAAATAGAGGGTGGTGGCTGGAAGTAGCCACTTTCACTGCAGATCCAAAGATGGTTATTCTGATTGGCCGATGTCTTGTCTCACACCTGAATTCACTGCGCTGATAGGTGGACCTAGACAAATTGGAGGATTGGGCCAAAAGAAATCTCATGAGGTTTCAATAAGGACAAGTGCAGAGTCCTGCACTTGGGACAGAAGAATCCCATCCACCGCTAGAGGCTGGGGACCGACTAGCTAAGCAGTTCTACAGAAAACGACCTAGGGGTTACAGTGGACAAGAAGCTGGATATGAGTCAGCAGTGTGCCCTTGTTGCCAAGAAGGCCAATGACATTTTGGGCTGTATTAGTAAGAGCATTTCCAGCAGATCGAGGGAAGTGATTATTCCCCTCTATTTGGCACTGGTGAGGCCACACCTGGAGTACTGCGTCCAGTTTTGGGCCCCCCACTACAAGAAGGATGTGGACAAATTGGAGAGAGTCCAGCGGAGGGCAACAAAAATGATTAGGGGGCTGGGGCACATGACTTATTAGGAGAGGTTCAGAGAACTGGGGTTATTTAGTCTGCAGAAGAGAAGAGTGAGGGGTGATTTGATAGCAGCCTTCAACTACCTGCAAGGGGGTTCCAAAGAGGATGGAGCTCGGCTGGTCTCAGTGGTGGCAGATGACAGAGCGAGGAGTAATGGTCTCAAGTTGCAGTGGGGGAGGTTTCGGTTGCATATGAGGAAACACTATTTCACTAGGAGGGTGGTGAAGCACTGGAATGGGTTACCTAGGGAGGTGGCAGAATCTCCATCCTTAAAGGTGTTTAAGACCCGGCTTGACCAAGCCCTGGCTGGGATGATTTAGTTGGGGATTGGTCCTGCTTTGAGCAGGGGGTGGGACTCGGTGACCCCCTGAGGTCCCTTCCCGCCTGAACACTCTAGGATTCTGTGAAAGACCTGACAGACCTGACATCCCAGACACTTTTTTCATAATGGAATTAAATTACAGGCTGAATTCAGATTACCAGAGGACGCTTTAAAAGCGGTGCCCAAGTCTAGACAGCCTATTCCTCAACCTGTGGAACTCCTTGCCAGAGGATGTTGTGAAGGCCAAGACTATATAACAGGGATCAAAAAAGAACTAGATAAGTTCCTGGAGGACAGGTCCATCAATGGCTATGAGCCAGGATGGGCAGGGAGGGTGTCCCTAGCCTCTGTTTGCCAGAAGCTGGGAATGGGTGACAGGAGCTGTCCCAGGGGTTGGCAACCTTTCAGAAGTGGTGGGCCGAGTCTTCATTGATTTGCTCTAATTGAAGGTTTCGTGTGCCAGTCATACATTTTAACCTTTTTCGAATGTCTCTTTCTAGAAGTCTATAATATATAACTAAACTATTGTTGTATGTAAAGTAGATAAGGTTTTTAAAATGCTTAAGAAGCTTCATTTAAAATTAAATTAAAATGCAGAGCCCCCCGAACCGGTGGCCAGGACCCAGGCAGTGAGTGCCACTGGAAATCAGCTCGCGTGCCTCCTTTGGCACACATGCCATAGATTGCCTACCAGTGGGCTAGATCATTTGATGGTTCCCTGTTCTGTTCATTCCCTCTGAAGCACCTGGCATTGGCCACTGTCGGAAGACAGGATACTGGGCTAGATGGACCTTTGGTCTGACCCAGCATGGCTGCTAATTATGTTTTTATTTCTCCTTGAGCTTGGTTCGTTAAAGCTTAATAGGCAGCAACAGGGAATTGGGTAGTTAACTAGCCCTTCCTGGTGGGAACAAGCATACAAAGTGGGACTACATCCACGGTGAAGATTTCAATCAAAGCTTCAGTAGTTATCAACATAATTGTGGTAATTGTACGTTTGACTTTGTATTATTGAGTTTATTTGTTGTACAAAATGTTGCAAAATCAAAACAAGAAGTTTGTTTGAAATGCTTAATGTAATAAAGTCCATATAGTATGTAGGATTTTAAGGTGGGGAATGTAGGGGTAATTACTTAAGGTTAGCTTAAGTTTGGTTATGAAAATAATATCTGATTTATGGTTTGTAGCTAGTACAGAAAAGGCCCCAATCAACACGTAAAAGGCTCCAATCAACACATGAGAATAATAAGTAATATTGCTTGTAGAGTGGGAAAGAAGTTTGGGTCAAAAGGAACTGCTCAAGTGAAAAGCTGCAGTAATAAGACAAAGGGAAAAAACTGTCTTAAAAGAAACAAGCGAAAACCTTCCCATGGTTCTCCTGGTAAGGGTAGTGGGTTGGGGGAGGAGATAAGAAAGGAAGGCCTTGGCAGAAGGGAAGGAGCAAGCCTGAACTGCTTCAAACTGGGATTTTGCTAAAGCTAGCAAGGTAGCTGAGGTGTAAAAAGAGAACTGTGAATGTGAAGGTGCTTTGTCAGACCCGACCTGATGATGCCGGGGCACGGCAGGATGAGACGGTCATCCCCAAGCCTGGCCTGTTTGTAAGTATACTGAACACTGCTTGTGAACACTTTGTTACTGTACTGGGCGTAGTGATGGCTGAGTCTTAGACTGACAGACGAGTGTGGAGCAATTGTATAAATACCATTTGGCCTTTGGGTTTAACCAAGGACTTTCTGGTTACATTAGTGTCGTGGTGAGACCCTGCTTAAATAATAATTACAACAACAATTATAATAATTATATTATATATATATTAAATAACAAAGATAATAATAATAACAAATCCAGCCCTGCCTGTAGCAGACAACAGGTTAGTTTCCTGGGGACTGAAACACTCTTCTTTAGCTGACGTCATAGGGCTCAGCGGAGGGGGATTTGGGTGGAATGTCACAGCCTGTGTTATACAGACAGTCAGAAGAGATGATCTCTTGGTCTTAGGCTTTATGAAACACCCCAGGCACTGGCTGACAGCCCGGGATCCTCCGTCCCCTGACCAGGCCCAGCCTGGGAAGCGTCAGTAAGAGCTTTCCCCCGACACATTGCCCCCCAGCCAGCGTTCCTCACCTGGATGCCCCCTCCTTAAGGTAGTTCAGTCTCCATGGCCCAGTCACTTCTTGCTTATGGCAGCTTTGATCTGTGGGGACCCCACTGGCTGAGAGAGCCCAGGTTAAAAAAACTTGCAATCTTTAATCTTCCTTAAATACCCCTACTTTTGTTTTATGCTAAGTGCTTACAAGTGCTGTGTGGTTCACAGTGAGCTGTAGCTCACGAAAGCTTATGCTCAAATAAATTGGTTAGTCTCTAAGGTGCCACAAGTCCTCCTGTTCTTTTTGAGAATACAGACTAACACGGCTGTTACTCTGAAAGGAGCAGCAGGTTAAGGTAAAACTGGTAAACTGAGGCACACTGCTCCTTTTAGGGCAGAGGATCTGGGATTTCTGTGAGGAGCCAGCGTCAGGTGCTGGAGATCACAGAGGAACAATTCAAAGGGGCTCAGGGCCTGGGGTGCACCTACTTTTAGGCTGCATGGCAAGGACAGGGCTGGCATGACCCAGAGGAGAGTGCATGCAGGTGGAGTCAAGGACCTGACGCCCAGGCAAGATGCTCTCATGCGGGTGGCAGGAGGGTAACAAGGAGACTCAAAATCCTGGGAGCTCCGCTAGAAGGCTGATCCCTAGAGAAAGGTACCTGTTTAGGACAGTGAAAGGCACCCTAGAAATCCGGCTATTGGAGCTGGTTGGGAAATGGGAATTTTCTAGTAGGAATTTAAAAAAAAATCCTGCAAACTCTTTTGGTTAAATAAACAAATAAATGGGTTCTCCGAAATTGGGTTTTGGTTTAAAAAAAATAAGTTTGGCTTTAGAAAATAAAAAAAACCTGAACATTTTTATCCAAAACGAAACATTTTGACTCAAATATTTATTTTTTTATTGGAAAAAATGGAAGAACTTTGACAAAAGTGAAAATGTTCTGCAAAAACGTTACCTTGGCCAAAACTCATTTTCCACCCGGCTCCTACTGCACGTAAGTGGGGGCCCAGCCCCCACCCCCCAGCTCCTGGGCGGGGTTGAGTCAGTGCCGAGCGTTGGAGCTCCCTGGCCTGAGCTGGCTGGGGCTGCCCTGACGGGGGGAGACTGAATTAATTTCACCACACTCCTCTGAGTGGGAGCTATTCAGCAGAACAAAAAGCAGACGGGAATTGGGAATATTTACTTCTAGCCATGCAGACCCTGGCTGCCAGCCAAACGAATGCTAGAGAGGCTTTGCTGGAGATACCATAGACTTGGTCTTCAAAGGGTTGTCAATATGCAGGTGGAGAGCAGGCCATTTCCCATGTCCCTGTTCTATTTGCTTCAGGTGTTATCAGCCCTATCTCTGACCCCAAGGCTATGAGTTCGGCCATGGGCGGCACATGCCCCCCCCAGTCGGGGAGGCTCGCCCCCTGCCACACCTCTTCTGCCTGAGGCCCCACCCCCACCCCACCCCAGCCATCCCGCCAGCACAGCCCTGAACCCCAGCCAGCCCAAAGTGCCCAGAGCTGGCCAGGGCCAAGTCCTCGGAGCACTGAGCCCCGCCTCCCGCAGCCACCCCCAGCCTCCATTGCCCACCACCCATGAGTCCAGCCCGCGAATGGGTTGGAGGGACAGATCGGGATACTTGGGACATACTCTCTTACCGGTAGCCATGCCTCCAGTTAGGGTTGCCTGCCATGTCTGATGTTACGATCCGCTTTACAGTGGCTTATCACTTTGCCAAATTGAAACCACTCAGGCCGAAGTTGCCCACGCTGGGCGTCTGCCTCGGGCTGGTATGTTCTGGGAAATTTCAGCTAAAACGGCTCAGCCGTTTTGAGAACGAGGTCGGGGCAAATACCGTGTTTTGCCCCTGTTCTAAAACCCCAGCGACTCTCAACCATTTTGCTGAGAAGTTTTAGCGACCCCATGCTCTGGAGAGAGGGGTGTGAAATTTGCAGGGGTGTCACTTTGGCCTCTGGGCGATGCCTTTTGCCATTCCCATGAAAACCCACCCAACTGTGGCCAAGTTAGGAGCCTCTGAAAAATGTCAATTCCATAAGCTCAGCAGAGACTTCCTAGAGTCCAGCACAGGGGTGGGCAAACTACGGCCTACGGGCCAGATCCGGCCCCTCAGGGCTTTGGATCCGGCCCATGGGATCGCCACCCCCGTGGCACTGCACCGCTCCGGGAAGCAGCCACACCACATCCCTGCAGACCCTGGGGGTGGGGTGCGGGGGCAGAGAGCTCCGTACGGGGCTCTTGCCTGTGGGTACCGCCCCCAAAGCTCCCATTGGCCAGCAATGGGTTACCACGGCCAATGGGAGCTTCGGGGGCGGTACCCACAGGTGAGGGAAACACGTGGAGCCCTCTGCGCCCCCACCCTCGCCCCCAGGGGCCGCAGGGACATGGTGCTGGTCGCTTCCCGGTGTGGCGCAGGGCCGGGGCCGGAGCAGGCAGGCAGGGAGCCTGCCCTGGCCCCGGTGCGCACCGCTGCCACCCCGGAGCCGCTCTAGGAAAGCAGCACGAGGCCGGAGCCTGAACCCCTCCTGCACCCTGCACCCCAACTCCCTGTCCTGAGCTCCCTGCCACATTCTGCACCCTTCCTGCACCCCAGCTCCCTGTTCTGAGCCCCCTCCTGCACCCTGCACCCCTCCTGCACCCCAACTCCCTGCCCTGAGCCCCCGCCACATCCCGCACCCCAACTCCCTGCCCTGAGCCCCCTCCTGCACCCTGCACCTCTCCTGCACCCCAACTCCCTGCCCTGAGCCCCCTGCCACATCCCACACCCCTTCTGCATCCCAACTCCCTGCCCTGAGCCTCCATCGCACCCTGCACCCCTCCTGTACCCCAACGCCCTGCCCTGAGCCCCCTCCTGCACCCTGCACCTCTCCTGCACCCCAACTCCTGCCCTGAGACCCCTCCTGCACCCTGCACCCCTCCTGCACCCCAAATCCCTGCCCTGAGTCCCCTTCTGCACCCCGTACCCTCCTGCACCTCAACCCCTGACCTGAGCCCCCTCCTGCACTCCACATCCCTCCTGCACTCCAACGCCCTGCCCTGAGCCCCCTGCTGCATCCTGCACCTCTCCTGCACCCCAACCCCCTGCCCTGAGCCCCCTGCCGCATCCCGCACCCCAACCCCCTGCCCCAGCCCTGCAAGCAATTTCCCCACCCAGATGTGGCCCTCAGGCCAAAAAGTTTGCCCACGCCTGGTCTAGCAGTTCAAGTCACTGGAGATACCCTCTGCCCTGTGAGCATGCCCTGCCCCGGCTCTCACTGAGCATGTTCCCTCTCTGGGCTGCAGAGGCTGAGCAGGACTTTCCCGGCAATTGCACCTCCCAGCTGCCAGGAGCCAAGAACTGAGAGCTGGGGTGAGAAACCAGGGGAGACAGGGACTAGGAGGAGCCATAGAGATAGGGGACTGGGATGCTAAGCTGAGGAGGGGGGCTGGGACAGGGAGGTCATGTGGGGGGTGGATAGGGACTGGAATGAGGAGCCGAGGGTGCATGCAGGAGGGATGACTTGGGGAGAGAACTGGGGCAGAGGCAGGGGTCCTATGGAAAACATAGGGCTTTGACTCTGAATTCCTTGCTTCCGCATACAACCTGCAAAAGGGAAGGCTTGCCTGGTGGTGAAAGCACCACACGGGGTCTCGGAAGAGCTGGGGAGTCTCCCTGCTGCGCCACCGCCTGCCCGTGTGACCCAGGGCTGTCCCTTAGTAGTGCTGTGCCTCAGTTTCCCAGCTGTGCAATGACACTTCCTTTCTCTCACCCTGTGGCTTGTCTATTTAGACTGGGAACTGTAGACTAAAACTTGATCCTCTACCCTAGGAAAAGTGGCTGGGTTTAGCTAGCCTGTGTTAGCTAAGCCCAGCCTGTACTGAGTGGCTCTTCTTAGCCTAGACAAAGCCTAAGTGCATGGTCAGCATCAAGCACAACCTGTTTATTGGAGGGTTCTAGCCTGCTGCCCATCACCGGGTTATCTGGGCGCCGTCTTGTGACGTTGCACTCCATATGTTTTATGGAAATACGTTTATAAGTGTCAATATAATGTAACTGGAATATGCTTCATCCAAAAGGTCTCTTGTAAGGTATCATTACAATGACTATGATCTATTGAGTGTGTTCCTCGCATTTGTTTGCATATATTATTTCTATGTCTGGAGTTAGGAGAATAAGACATAAACTTGTTTCAGAGTAGCAGCCATGTTAGTCTGTATCCGCAAAATGAAAAGGAGGACTTGTGGCACCTTGGAGACTAACCAATTTATTTGAGCATAAGCTTTCGTGAGCTACAGCTCACTTCATCGGATGCATAAAGTGGAAAATACGGTGGTGAGATTTATATACACAGAGAACATGAAACAATGGGTGTTACCATACACACTGTAAGGAGAGTGATCAGGTAAGGTGAGCTATTACCAGCAGGAGGTGGGGGGGGACGTTTTGTAGTGATGGGCCATTTCCAGCAGTTGACAAGAACGTGTGAGGAACGGGGGGGGGGGAGGGGGAATAAACATGGGGAAATAGTTTTACTTTGTGTAATGACCCATCCACTCCCAGTCTCTAATCAAGCCTAAGTTAATTGTATCCAGTTTGCAAATTAATTCCAATTCAGCAGTCTCTCGTTGGAGTCTGTTTTTGAAGTTTTTTTGTTGAAGAATTGCAACTTTTAGGTCTGTAATCGAGTGACTAAAGAGATTGAAGTGTTCTCCAACTGGTTTTTGAATGTTCTAATTCTTGACGTCATTTATTCTAAATGGACACAAATCAGACGTGTCCATTGGGAGCTGGGTGTCTGGGTGCTGGAGACAGGAGTACCTGCTGAGCTATTTCAGTTAAGTCTGCAGCTTTGGGGGCGTGGACCAGACCCTGGGTCTGTGTTGCAGCAGGCTAGTGTGTCTGGCTCAACAAGGCAGGGTTCTGGAGTCCCAAGCTGGCACAGAAAATGGGCTCAGAGGTAAATTCAACACCTCAGGTGACAGTCCCAAGGGGGTGTCTGTGACCGAACCCATCACACCATTCATATAAAATCGACAGCCAGGGCTAGGGCTTCCCGAGATCGGCTGGCACCTCTGCATGCTGCCGCAGGGCAGGGACTAACAATGCGTGTTGGGGACAGAGGAGTCAGATCGTCAAGGGCATCTGGCAGCAGCTGAGGGTATGTCTACACTTGTACTAAGCCTGGACTCCAGACGTGTGGACTCTGTGGGTACGTCTACACTGCGATGAAAGACTCACTGTGGCTGGCCCGGGTCAGCTGACTTGGGCTTATTGGACTGGACCCCGGGGCTATTACATCACAGTGTCGACCCTGGGGCTTGGGCCAGAGCCTGGCTCTGAGCACCTCCCCACTCACGGGGTCTCCGAGCCCCAGCTCCAGCCCAAGCCCTGTGAGCCCGAGTCAGCTGACCCGGGCTCTGCCAATGGGGGCCATGTGTTTATACCCTACGTTTCCAGGCCTGTGCTTTGGCGTCTACACTGACTTGTAAACCTGGGCTCACAGTTGCTGCACCAGGTCTCGCTAATGCAGCCCTGCTGTACTACGCGGACCTGCTGACTCAGGTCTGTGCCTTGAGCTGCATCCACACTGCAAAACGACGGGGCTTGGACCCGAGCCACAGCGGGTCTAGCAGGCAGAGGCCCTGACTTCCCCAGTTCCTGGGGGGTGCTCGACTCCTGCTCCAGGACCCGCCCCCATTCCACCCCTTCCCCCAAAGCCCCCACCCCTTCCCACCCCTGCCTGTTCTGCCCCCTCCCCATACCTCTTCCTGCCCCCCATTCCTCTCCCTTCCTCCCCAGCGCCTCTGAACCCCACCAAACAGCTGATTGTGGCAGGCAGGAGGCACTGGAAGGGAGGGGGAGGAGCTGATTGGTGGGGCCGCCGGTGGGCGGGAGGGCTGGGGGGAGAGGGAGAAGCTGATTGGTGGGGCTACCGGTGGATGGGAAGTGCTGGAAGGGAGGGGGAGGAGCTGACTGGTGGGCCAACGAGCGGGAGGGCTGGGGGGGAGGGGGAGGAGCTGGTCCGTGGGGCTGCTGGTGGGTGCTGAGCACCCACAGAGTCTGCGCTTATGCTAGCAGGGCCCAGGTCCTGAGCGCTTGCTGACCCAAGTCCGATTTGTATGTGGACGGAAGGAGGGCTGGGGCTCAATCCAGAGTCAGACCCTGGGCTTAGTGTGCAGTGTAGACATACCCAGAGTGGACCTGGGAGTGGGAGAGAGAATAACCCAATAAGAACCCTCAGTAGCTCCGTGGGGCTTTTCTTCTTCCAAGCTCTCAGCAAAGATGAATGAATGTGGGCAGGCGACTTGGAAAACGGAGCCTGCAGAAATAAAGGCAACAAGGAGCCATCACCCTCCCCCTTTTCTGGGACGGGCGGTTTCGAAGCCTGTCAGCCTGGGCTGGAAGGGTTCAGGCCCCCGCCAGCGGGAGATCTTTGATGTCTCCAGGTCTTTGCTGCGGCGGGAGCGTGATTGACGGGCCCGTCTCTCCAGCCGGCGGTCTGGCCGGCGGGAACGCAGCGAAAGAATTGCCAGGGGTGCATGGGGAACGGAGCCAGCCCCGGCCTAGCTCTGGGAGCTTGTCTCCTGCCAGATTAAGAGTGGAATCTGAAGGCGGGGGGGCAGGGCGCCGTGTCCCCCCCGCTTCGCCCCCGCGGAGGATTCCAGAGCAGGCGCTTGCCCATGTGATTCAGCAGCAGGCTGGGCCCTTTGGGCTCGCGGAAGATGCAGAGAAATGAATAGGAACAACACCTTGAAACCTGCTGCCGCTGCTCTGTGTGTGGAGGGGTGTTCTGGCGGGAGAGCAGGGAGACTGTGCTGCTTGGAAACCCCAGGGCCCGGAACTGACCCTCCGTGTCGCCTTCTGCTCTCCTCACTTTGGTAGGGCTGACGGGATCAGCGAAATCAGAGAGGGAACAGACTCATTAGCCCCTTCCGGGGGGGGCGGAGTTGGAGTTGTTCCCCACGCTCTGTTCTTCGGGGTTTTGTCCCGTTCCGTTTGACATGAGCAAGGGCGTGACCCAAAGCCCATGCCATTGACTAGCCCGGTCTTTGGATCAGCCGCTGTCATGCAGTTCTCACTGTAAATCAGCCCTGCCGTCCCCTGGTGCTGTCATGCAGCTCCTCTCTGAATTCCCCCCAATTTGTCAGTATATTTCGGGGGGGGGGGCTCCTCCCCAGAAGTGGACCAAGAGGGGCTGTCCTCTCCCTGCTCCGGGGTGGGCCGCCTCCGCATTACCAGCTCAGAGCTGGGCCGGGGCTTTTTGCTGATCTGTGCAGACCGCACCCTTCAGGCTCTCTGCTTATCCTGTTTTGCACGGTACAGTGCTCCGAAGTTGAGCCTTTAACAGCCGGGATTCCCGTGCTTCCTGGGCCCAGAGCACTTACCATACAGCCCCGTGTATGTACATTTGTGGGGTGAATTCCTGCTCAGTCTTGGGGGGGGTTGGATTATATCCCCCCAATGGGTCCTGGCTGAATCTCACTGGGCTATCCCCTGCCCGCACCCACGTTGCGCATCCCCAAAGGGCCCCCATCCCAGAATACTCAGGAAGATGCGAAGCGTGAGGATGGTTCAGAGGGGTTGCTAGGGCAAGTCAGTACACGACTGGGAGCATCACCCCTCCCTTTTGGCCCTTCCACTAGTTTTCAGCCCATGTGGCAGGACTCGGCTCCAGTTTGCGTGAACTGCAGGCTGGCAGGGAGCCGCCGCCCTGCGCACCCAGCCAGTCTCTGTGAAATCAAGCTGGGTCGTGGTTACCTCATTCATTCTCCTACCCCTTTGTGTTGCATCCACCTGTTGCAACTTGTCATTCACCTAGAGCAGGAGCTCTCAGCCTTTCCAGACGCCTGTTCCCCTTTCAGGAGGCTGATTTGTCTTGCGTACCCCCCAACTTACAACTCACGTGTAAGCTACTTGCTGGCAAAATCAGACATAAAAATACACAAGTGTCCCTGCACACTGGTACGGAAATATTGCTGGCTTTCTACCATATCATTATCAAATAAATCAATTGGAATGTAAATAGTGTACTTACCTTTCAGTGCGTCATACATAGAGCAGTATAAAGTCACTGTCTGTGTGAAATGTTCGTTGGTACTGAATTCGCTGGTGCTTTTTATGTAGCCTGTTGCAAAACTAGGCCAATATCTGGATGAGTCTCTGTACTCCCTGGAAGACCTCTGTGTATCACTGGTTGAGAACTGCTGACCTAGACTGCGTGCGTACTGCATGTTTTCACACCGCAGTCCTGATCGCGGGCTGCAGCATCCCGGCACTGCCATTGGCCAATAAATATCTCAGGAGAAACTGTCCCAAACACGTCATTAAATTCCAGATTCAGGCCAGGTTCCCATCTGGTATAAATCATTTGTGGGTCCGTTTATTCCAGCTGAAGGCCTGTTACACTTACTGGAGTCTTTCTATGCACGGAGCTTGTAATTTGATTTTAGAGAAGCACCCGTCATGTTGGCCAAGCATAACTTGTTGTTTTTTTATCTTAGCCCATCGCTGTATTATCTGAGCACCTGCCAAGTACAATCAATAGCAACAGCGAAATCCCTAATGGACTTCGGGCAGTCTCTGCGCTTCTCTCTGTTTGGAGTGGGCCTTGACAGTTTGATGGGGTCTTTTTAAGATTTTATTAATTTCTATTATTTATGTATTGTTTGACTGCCCAGCAGAAGAGGATGTCACCCTTGTGAGTGACAAAAGGCCATAAATTACTGTTCTTTATTTCTCATGGATCCTTTGTCCTCCAGGTGTTAAACTTTTCCTCTTACTATTGGTTGCACTTTTTTTTACCAGGAAGTGGAGCTGGATTTATGAGCAATAACTACTAGGCTTTGCCCCAAGTCTCTTTATGAACATTGGTACAATGTTTGCCTTCTTCCAGGACTTTTCCTCAATAACAGTCAGTCTCACAGGGTCGCTGGCCCTTTATGGGTCTCTGCTTCCCCTGTGACATTAATAACTCTCCTTCTCAGGTGCGGTACATCAATCAGGCCCCTTAGATAAATAAAGCACAAGCCTGAATGGATGGAGAGTAACTTCAGCAAAGGCCTGGGGAAGGCTCCTAGCGGCTGCAAAGTTCCTGCAGGGCCCCTGAGATGCCAGGCCAAGGCCAGGAGAGAAGCCAAGGGGGTTCCCTGCGGCGTCTCTAAGCCAGAGAGAGGCCGACCCAGGGAGAGTTTTGGTTCCTTCCCTGGGGGGAAGGAAGGACTCCAGGGAGGAAGACCTGGAAGTAGCTGCTGGATGAAGAGCGGACTGGGACTGAGAGGGGCCTCAGGACTGGCAGAAGGTGCCAGAGTTGAGTATAAACTTTTGTGCTGGGGAGATAGACTCTATCTGATGACTCTGAGAGGTGCTTTGAAATGTTTTGGTTAAGCCCGCCCCAGGAAGGGGGATATTAGACACGAGAAAGCCTTTGTGGATTATTTCTGAGAACCCTGGAAGGAAACTGAGGCAGGGCTGCTGCAGAGCCCCTCCCCACACCCCCGAGGGGGTGTTCAGGAATCACCAACCCTCTTACAGTCAGAAAATGTCATGGCTCATCGTTCCCTTTACACTCCAGGCTGCCGGGCTGCTGATCGGTCTGGATTCACTGTTTCCTTATCGGCTTCGTATCAAGACTTGGCTCTGAAAGGTGTGACGTGTTCCAGGGTTACCTGAGATGCCCGGGGGTGAACCACCACCTGCTTACAGCAGGAGCGCCCTGCCAGTAGGCTCCTTTCCGCCGCCTCCACAGAAGCCGCGCACCCCGATTACTGGCATCACCTCCATTGCACCAGTTACTTAGATGTGTCCACAGGAAAACCAAACGGAAGTGTTTTGAACAGAGCTTGAGCGAGTGACTCAAAGCAAAGCAAGGAGAAGGGTTTGGAAATTGGTTAGAACTAAAAGGAAAACCTAAGCCACAACTTATAGCCTGTACGTATTAACGAGGTCCTCGCCGCTGTGGCATGGAGCAAGGAAAGGGGTTCTTCCTGTACTGTAATCCACCCCGGAGAGGCAGTGGTGAGCCAAGGAATAAATTCTTCCATCACGCCGGTGGCGTCTCGCCCCAGACGTCAGCTGGCTGACGGACCTGGCATAGGGCATGGTGTTTTTCACTGCGCTGTCGTTGGAGGGTAGATCAGCCCATAGCCCCAGGCGGGTCCCCTCTTCCAAGACTTTTCTTGGGGCTCTTTTGTCTTTGTCAAGGCTCCAGCCGGCACCTGGGCCAGCCAGTAACCACGGGACTGGCCCCCCGGATGGGCCTAGTTCTCGGTGTCAGCTCTCAGACTCCCCCGCCTCAGGTGACGCGTCTCATGTCTGGTGGTTTTAGAACCCAACACCCTACCCGTGACATCACCTGACGACTGTTTCCGGTACCAACATCTCACACCAACCGTGACGCCCAGCCTTCAGCGGAGACCCACACGGCCTGCTGAGAAGACAGATGGGGCGCAGGGATAGACTAGGTCTGTTTCACCAAAGGTCTTAATTGTTTTACCCCTTTCTCCTTATTTGACCTGCCACACCCCTCTGAAAAGCAGTCCAGCTCCTCGGCCATTTCGGAGGCCTCTTGATTTCCACCCTCCTCATTATTTATCGCTGGAGCCACTCTGTCTCCAGCATTTCGTCTGCCCCCTGATCGGCCAGACTCCTCGCCAGGGAGCATGGAGAATAGACCCAGCTCCACCTTAGATGACACATCCCAAAGCAAGAGGCTCGCTGGGTGAACCCGAGAAAGTGCTCGCTGGCTCGTCTCCCGAGGAGCAGGGCTGCAGGTACAGGGATCCGTCCCTTGGCTCGATAACTCGCCCCAGCAGGACGGTAACTCACTACCAGCACTCTCCCATGCCAGCGTCTGTGAGCACGCCACTGCCCTCTCCTGGATGGAATCCATGCTGCTCCTCTGTGTGTCATTGGCCCTACACTGCTAGCAGGTCATGGCGATTCCGCTTTAATTCAGCAGCAGGAGGCTGTGATCTTGGAGCAGATGGATCCAAATTCTAGCCCTGCTGTTGCTGGGAGGTCTAAGTGGCCGCAGCCCAGTGACAGGGGGAAGTTCTAGCTGGATTTGGTTTTCTTACCTTAGCTACCAAAGGAAGCGCTCCCTTTCCGCTCAGCAAGCCACATGGGCCCCTTTTCTCCCTTGCCTTATTCTTTGCAGAGCAGCTGTCACCATTTGTCTCCATTGTAGCCCCCCGGCCTTCTCGTGCACTGGGGCGCCTTTGATATTCCCTCCCGCTGCACCTTACTCACTCGATTTCTTAATTCCCTCCATGTTTGCTTTCCTGATGCCTGGCCCCCCGCACGGCTCCGTTCTGTGACTCCGCACCACACACAGGCTCCCCCTAGGGCGCGTTCACGTAGTGCCTGGTCAAGGGCGCCTGGCTTCCCCTCGATTTGCAGGGGCTGTTTGGAGCTTTAGCTGCCCACTGTTCCTGTGTGCGGCTCGGTTGGCTTTGGGTGTCTGAGCGCTGGCTTCTCTTGCGCCCGGCCCCTTTGTCCCTCCAGTGTGGCTCAAAGCAAAAGGAGTAAAGAGCAACGCAGACATTGAAATGCTGCTAGATTCACCCCCGTGTGCCCCCTCGCAACCACCGCGGGAGGCCCCAGTTCATCCCTTGGCCTCCGGTGTTCACAGCCCAGAGCCTGTGTCTCTCCTGCCCAGCACCTGGAGTCATCGTGAATACCTGTGCAAAGGGCGGGTGCGGCACTAGCTGGTTGGAATGGCCATACACTACCTTGCACCTTGCACCAGCATCAATGCCAAGCCAAGGTCCCAGGCCTGGCAGAATCAGGCCCAGGAACCCCAAGACACTTTGCACAAGTGACTGGCTCAGCCCCCTTACACTCCTTGGGACCACGATCACTATCCTAGAACTACTGGAGGGAAACTGAGGCAGTGCATGGCAAAGTGGGCTGCCCCAGCTCAGCGGCAGATCCAGGAACAGAACCCAGCTACCCTCACACCCGTGTCTAGGCCTTAATCACAAAACCACCCGCCCACCTACAAGGCTTCCAATCGGCTGCCTGAGCTAGCCCAGTCTTGCCCTACCCTGCCAGCTGAGAGCAGCTGGGGGAGGGGTTTCTTGATGAGCATGGTGTATTGATTACTTGATTCAAGCTCAATTAATAGAGTGATGGGCTGACAGACACCAGAGGCTGGTCTTTGCCCCGGGGGGTCCCTCCTGCGGGCAGCTGCCCCACGTGTGGGTAGCCGCTCTGGGCCAGTGCAGCCACCCTGTTGCACAAGTCCCGCTCGCTGCACAGAGCAGCTAGCCGTGCCGGGGGGCAGCATTGCCAGGTGTGCGGTTTTTCGACCCGAACACCTGGTCGAAAAGGGACCCTGGCAGCTCCGCTGACCGGGCCGTTAAAAGTCCGCTCAGCAACGCAGTGGGGCTAAGACAGGCTCTCTGCCTGCCCTGGTTCCCCGCAGCTCCCAGAAACAGCAACATGTCCCTGTGGCCCCTAGGCGCAGGAGCCAGGGATGCCTCCCGCGCTAGCCCCGCCCTGAGCACCGGCTCCGCAACTCCCATTGGCTGGGAACCGGGGCCAATGGGAGATGCGGGGCAGCATCTGAAGGTGCAGGCAGCACGTGGAGCCCCCTCCCACAACCTGAACTCCTCATTTCTGGCCCCACCCTGGAGCCCGCACCCCCAGTTAGAGCCCTCACCCTTTCCCGCACCCCAACCCCTTGCCCAGCCCAGTGAAAGCGAGTGAGGGTGGGGGAGAGTGAGCCACGGCAGGAGGAGGGCTGGAGTGAGTCAGGGGCGGGGCCTCAGAGACGTGGGGTGGGGCCTCCGGGAAGGGGTGGGGAAGGGGCTGGGCAGGGGTGTTCACTTTTGTGCAATTAGAAGTTGACAGCCCTGGGGGGGCGGGGCTGCAGCTGGGCTGTGGCAGGGGCGGACATCCAGCTGCAGAGCTGCCGGGGGGCGGGGGGAGAATCGCTCCCGGGGGGCGTGAGCCCCCTAGATTTGCCTCCTGTGGCCTGGGGCTCTGTGCTCACAGCCAGGAGAGCCCGGGACCTGTCCTGCTACCTTGCTCCCGCCGAGGGCAGTCCAGCACTATCCCCTCCTCCCCTGGCCTGGGCCCTGGGCAGCTCCATCTTGGCGCACGCTGATGGGCCCAGCCAGGGCCCCTGCGCCCACACACAGTCACTCCGTTGGGGTCCAGGGCCTCTTTCCAGGGCTCCCTGCCCCACCCCCCGGGGGTGGGTGGGGATGTGTCCAGAGCAAGGAACATGGAGGGCGGTTTGGAGGGGAAGGTCATTACGGAAACGGGGCAATGGGTGTTTCCTTTTGTGCCTCACCTGGAGCAGTAATGCGGGGGGAGGCGGGTTGAACCAGGGCCCCCTGCAGCCATGGGCGTGGCTGCTTGGCTGACCTGGCTCTGCTGGGCGGGAGATCCCAGCCCTGCGTCCTACGAGGGACGGGGGACCCCAGAGTCCCGGTGAGAAGCAAAGTATGTTCCCCGCCTGCAGAGGGGCCCGGTGCCAGGCGGATTCCCTGGGCTGGGGCAGCGGAGCCGTGCGGGCCCCGTGTGGGTGCTCCCCAGGGGCCGGGAGCAGAGAGGTCGCAGGGCAGGGAGGTGCAGATGGCTGGAGAGAGGGGGCCATGCAGAGCTTTAACCACCGCGCTCTCGTTATGAACTCAGACCGGGTCAGTGGTGTTTCCCACAGTGTTTAATGCCAGAGCCTCAGTTCTCTGAAGGAGCCGCGGCCAGGTGAGCCGCCCGGCGGGTGCAAACTGGACAGGGGCCAGCTGATAACAGACAGGGCTGGGCCCTCTGGGGGGTAGTGACTCTGCGTCTGGGCGGTTCTTGGCCAACTCTGCTAGTGACTGTCTGAGGGCTCCCAGACCGGAGGGGCCTGGCCTGCTCCAGAGCAGCTGGGGCCCCCTAAACGCAGCCTAGGGGGCACATTAACCCCAGCCATGGAGCGAGCCCTGTAACAACTGCCAGGCACCTTAGCCCCACAGCAGGCCATGGGTCTGCTCCCCCAAAGTAGCCCCCCAGGAAATGCCCGAGCCCGGTGCCTGGGGGTTGAGGCCAGCCTTGCCAACACTTGGGCGCACGAGATATGTGACCCATCTCCCGGGGCATCCCAACAGCGTGCGCTTGGCCCAGGCCCCGTGAGAACAAGGCCCTCGCCCGTTAAGTGCTTCAAACTCAACCTACTTTCAGTGCTGGCTGCAGGCTGACCTGCAAGGCCCCTGACAATCCCACCCCTGACACCCAGAACCCCCACCCCTGGGCAGCTGCCCCCAGGCCCACTGAAATTTTGGTGGCAGGAGGATCTATGTCCTAGCTGAGCTTCTGTCGCCCACCCCCCTCCTGATCCAATGTGAGAGAGATCCCACCCCTTTGTGTGGAGTGCACATTGTCCGAGGTGGGGGGGGGAGCACCTTTGAACCCTGTTCCGCACCCGGGCGTGCCATCGTTAAGCCGACCTAACCCCCGGAGTAGACGTGGCTGGGGTGGTGGCAGAATTCTTCTGTCAACCTGGCAACCGCCTCTGCTGGGTGGATTAACTACAGAGCTGGAAAAACCTCTTCCACCAGCGTAGGGTATGTCTACACTATGGCCACTGCAGCTCCATGGCTGTGCCCTGGTAGCCTCCGTGGTGCAAACTAGACAGTAGACTGCATTACGCGGGAAATGCAGTGCTGTTATCTAACCCCTGCGCCGGGTTCCACCTCCTCAATTACAGGGCAGAGAAGAAACGGGAAAGGTCCAGAGAAGGGCCGCGAATGAAACTAGGAACAGGCACATAGGGGTCGGTCTGTGCCGGGGGAGAGGAGAGATGGGCTACGGGGTTTGAAAAGGAGGAGAGAGGTGAGCAGACCCTGATGCAGAGAAGGCTGGTCAGGCTGCCTGCCCCAGCAGGTGTGAGCAACAAGTGTAACGTGGTAGAGAAAATGCCCTTAGCGGAGTCTGATTCACTGTGGAACTTGCTGGTGCAGGAGATGGAGCAGATAGCACCAACAGTCACCCCTTGGACTTGTCTACAGTGAAACCTGCTGGAGTGGAAATTTCACGGGCCCTCGGTCCACCTGGAGCTCAGGTTCTGACCTGGTCCCAGCTGGGAGCAGGAGAAATGTGCCCTAGGATTGCAGAACCGAGCAGGTTGCCTGCTTTCCTCTGCAGCAGCCGTTAGCAGCCGTCGCTGGAGGCAGGGTTGGGGGCTGCATGGCCCATCACCAGCCTGCTCTGCTAGGGATGCTGAGCCGAGAGACCAGCTGAGCGCACCTCCCCGGGCTCTGAACAGCTCACCAGGAAGGTGCCAGTTCCCGACAGGTTCGGGGCAGCTCCTCTCAGCTCACCCAGGGCAGACCCTCTGCCTGTCCTGGAGCCTGGTGAGGGGCTCAGCCGGATTTGTCTGGGAGATGCCCCATGGCAGGGTGGGGTGGCATCGCCCCCTCCCACAGCTGACCCCAGGGAAGGACCCTGAAGCAAGGCAGGGCTGGGAGCGTGGAACGGCGCAGGGGTTAGATAACAGCACTGCATAGCACCACTGCCTTGCATAGCCAGAGTCCAGGGGAGACAGGGCCCGGGTGGGCGATGGCTTGAAGTCCGAGTGACGAAGCAAGAGGAAAAGCAAACAAAGCAGCAGCGACCAGGGGCCGCGTCCCCCCGGCCCAGCTCCCCATGTTTGCAGAGCAATTCCGCAATGGCCTGTAATTAGTGGTGAGTCCTGAGGCCCCCCCGGCTAATCCCCAAGGAGAGACCTGGCTCCCAGGAAAGGCAACGGAGCTCTGACCTAGGAGGACACCCGCCTTTCTCAACTCAGCGCCATCCGCCCCTCAGAAACACCCCGCACTGCGCGGCCGGTGACCCCTGGCCAAGGCTCAGCCCGGGGCCGAGCCAGCTGAGGGAGACTGAGCCACGCTGCACAATGCGGGGCATGTGGGGGAAGGTGGCGCTCGGACCCCGCCCCAGCCAGCAGCACCCACCGTCCTGCTCCAAGCGGCCTGCCGTGCTCCCTGGGGTCCCCCCGCCCACTGGGGAACGGCGGGCTTCAGGGGAGACGCCCTCCTGGTGCTGGGGCGCAGGCTGTCATGGGGTGCTGCTGGCCACGGGAGCTGGGGAAGGGCCATTGTAAGCCCTGGGTGGGGGGTACCGCAGGCCCTGACGCAGCGGGACTGGGAACCCGGCTGCCCTGCGGACCCAGCAGGGCGGCCCCCAGTGCCTTGCCGTGGCCTGTTGTGCAGGGAAGCTGCTGACTCAGGGGCTGAGCACGCCAGGGGCTCGGCCCAGCACTGTCTGCTCCACTGAGCACTGGCACAAGTCCCCACTCCTGCTTCCGTCAGCAGGACTGAGCATGGCCCGGGTGCCCCTTGGACCCAGGGTCGCCATCCTGCTCTCTGCTCGGGGGGCCAGGCCCCAGCTGCCTGTGCCACTGCCCGCCGGCACTGGTCATGGGCCTGCCAGGGAGTCGGTGCCAGGGACACGTCCTCCCCAGCCAGCCTGAGCCCCGGCCCCTTGGGGCTCGGGCTGGGGCTTGGGGAACCCTCTCCCTGGATTCCCCACCCACAGCAGGGACTCCTTCTTGGGGACTGATGCTTATTCTGTAGCCCTATATATGCCAGGGGCCTGGGTGACCTATGGCAGCTCTGCCCCCGGGCACCCCTTGTGCCTACGGTGGAATCCCGCCATGGCGTTGCCCCAGGCCCACAAGCCCGACCCAAGCTCCTGACTCTTAGAAGAGGTTGGGGCACCCCAGAGTTCGCACCACCGCAGGCCAGGGGCCTCTCCGCCTAGTGCTGCCCCCTAGGGGTGACTCTAGGCAAGGCCCTGGAGCCAGCTGTGCCCCAGTCCTGTTCAATGGCCGCTCGCTCTCTGTCCCTCTCTCTGGCCTGTGGAGGAACTGGCCCAAACCCCAGCCCCTGCTCTGCTCTGACCTGGCTCAGGTGCCTCCCTCGGCGCCTGTGAGTGGGACACAGCGGGGAGCTAGTTACCCATTAGCGGGAGGTGGCTGCGCTCTGGCAGCCAGCCCGGCCTCGTGATGGACCCCAGCAGGCCAGTGAAGCAGGCCAGACTGCACGGGGGCATCTGGCAAGGCACAGCTGGGACCCTGCAGCCTGCATGCTCCTGCATGACAACCTGAGGGATCCCAAAGCACTTCATGGACTGCAGGCTAAGTCCTGCCCTGGGTTATGCCACTGGGTCCACAGAAACCTCTCCACCCAGCGCTGACAGGCAGCCACCTCTGAGGTGGAGCACAGCAGCTGCCTGACAGCATCCAGCAATGCTACAGCAGAGTTTAGGAGAGGCCGTGAAGGGGGAAGCACAGATCCAATCAACAGAAGAGAATTTGGGGAGGTGGAAAGCAATTCCCAGAGTTGGCACATGCCCAGGATGCCCTGAGCATTATGAAAAGGGCATGGGGAATCTTCCTTGCCCATGGGGGTCAGGTCTTCAGCTTCACCTCTCCCAATTTGGGGAACATTTGGCCCCCGGAATGAGTGGCTGGGCTCCGGGGAAATACCCCACCCCATATACCATGGGACCCCTGCTAGCCACATGGCCTCCCACATTCAGATGTGGGGTGCATGTGGGCAGAGACAGCCAACATCTCCTTCCTCTCCTACATCATTGCCCTTCTCCTGATCCATAGTGGGGCAGGGTTTGCTCCTCTCCCACTGGCCACACTGCCCCCCTCTTCCCTCAGGACTCTGCATCTCTACCCTCTGACACCTGCCGGACTGGCTGTGTCCTGCCCCACAACCCCATGCCCTTCCTTTAGGGCACAGCCACTGGCATCCTCTATGCATTATCTGGCGGGCTGGAAACCTATTGCCCCTCCCCGTGTCTATGCACTGGGCTAGGCCACCCCCTGCAGCCAGGGGGTCTGCAATCTCTGCATTGGGGGGCAGCTGTCCCCTTGTGCTGGGTGCCCAAGGTCCCAGCCAGCGCTGCATGGTACCAGAAGACACAGCAAATGGGGGTTTGGCTCTGGAAGCACTTTAGTAAAGGCTCCTACACAATGTATGGGGGGGCGTGACCACCCCCTGGCAGCACATGGGGCGA
This sequence comes from Eretmochelys imbricata, assembly GCF_965152235.1. NCBI lineage: Eukaryota > Metazoa > Chordata > Testudines > Cheloniidae > Eretmochelys > Eretmochelys imbricata. The sequence continues at coordinate 358,417,045 of NC_135572.1, forward strand.
GGTCTCGGCCCGAAGCAATCCAGTCCCACGTGCTCGCACCCCACGGTGGCCCCCTCCTTCATCCATAGCTGTGGGGACTGTTGGGGTTCATGGGCGACGAGTCCTGGCGGCCTGACTGGCCCATCAGCTGCCAGAGGCGATGCCCGAGGTTCTGTACCTGGCAGGTGCCCAGTACGCAGCCCACGCGCATCAGGTGGGCGTGGTGGCGGCGTGGGGCCGCGTGGCGCTTGGCACGCCGGGGGCCAGTCAGTGAGCGTCGCGCTCTGCCTTTGGGGCTGGCCACGGGCTGCAGCAGGGTGGCTGGGGTCCCCCCAGGCTGCTCCCAGTCCAGCTGAGCTCTCGCAGCGCCAACCCGGAGCAGCTCCACCGTCCTCCTCTCCAGGGGCTGATTCCCCAGCGGCGTGGCGGGTCTCCTGTCCGGGGGCTCCCTGCACCGGAAAAACACAAAGGTCAGAATGACGGCCTGGCTCGGCCCACCTATATCCCCTCAGGTGTGCAAGAGTGTCGGAGGGAGGCTGGTGCATGGGCCCTGGGAGTGGGCATGGCTGGGTGGAGCTGGGGCCTGTGTCCTGCGCCACCCCCATGCTGCGTGTGCCATGTGCGACAGTGACCGTGCAAAGGAACAGTCGTGGCGGGGTGGAGGTGAGGGGGCACTTGTGGCTCTGCGGGCACGGCGTGTGTTTGAGCATGACTGTGGGCTGGGGCCGCGCTGAGCCCCCTCACTAACACCTCAACCCCAGGGGGATGGAGAAACCAAGGGGCCTGATTCTGATCTCATGCCCATGTCGCTTCATGGACCTTCGTGGCATCGCGCCCGGTTTGCGTTGGTGGAAGTCTGGGCGCTGCTGCAAGGAAGCTCACAGGGCTGAAGTCAGACCCAAGCATGGGGGGTGGCGGGCAGTCTCTCCCAGCTCACCAAGCCCCATGGAGCAAGTCCCAGGGCACAGAGCTGCTTTTCGAGTGGATTGGGTCAATGGCTGCAGCGTGGAAGCCGAGGGCCATGGTGTGTAGGCTGCGGGGGCACCCTAGCCCCCAGAACGGTCCCCAGGGCCCAGGGATCAAGGTCCTGGGCAGCACAAACCGGCTTTTGCCCCAGCCCCAGCCCTCCAGGGACCTCTCCAGCCGGGCTTTTCCCCTGCTCTAAGCACTGTCACGGCTGCAGCGACCACCTCCCGCCCCCGGGAGCAGCCTGCTCTGTAATCCGCCAAGCTGGGCTGCCTTTCCCAGGCAGGGATCCCAGTGACCCTGACCCGGGCACCCCTCCAGAGCGGCCTCCTCTGCCCAGCAGAGAGGCGAGGCAGGCAGGGCTAGACAGAGGCAGCTCTGGGGGTGTCGGTCCACAGCTGATGGCCCGTCCCCCAGAGGTCTGGGGAACAGCCAGACACAGAGTCCCCGGCTCTGGCTCCCCTCTCCCTGCAGGGCCTGGCGACTTCAGTGCTCAGCCTCCGTGTAAAACAGGCCAGTCCGTCTGGCAGTATTGGCCTTAAGAAGCTCTAAGGGGCAATCCCTGGGAACCGCCCCTTCCCCGCCTCCCAGGCCTGCTGCGAGGCTGTGAATGTTTGTGCAGGGCTCTGAAGCCGGAGCAGTATCACTGGGCGAGCCGGATCCCTGCTGGTGGTAACCGCCTACAAACACAGCAAGGGCGGAGAGCTTGAGGCTGGGAGCCCGAGAGTGGAGCCATAGCTTGGAGTTCCTAGGCTGAGTGTCAGGGGCCGATTCCCTGATCCAGAAGCCCCATTGCTTGGTGCAGTTTGGATCAGACTGGACCAAACCCTGGAGACTTGACCGCAGGGGCCGTGGCTGGGACCTCCCTGGCTTCTCTCGTTCTCAGCTGGGCCCAGTGGCATGGCCCGTGTCCCAAGGCATCTGCCGGTCTCGCAGTGGCTCCCAGAGGCAGGGCCAGCGGCTCATGCCCTGCCCAGCCGCACTGAGAGATGTTCGGCTTTTGCCCAGCCGCAGATGCCGCCCACATACTCTCTCCCTCAGCAGACCCTGACTGAGGTCTGGCAGTGACACAACAAGCCCTTTGAGATAGATCCCACAGCGGGCAGCGGCTGATGGAACCAGCCCCCAGCTTTCCAAGGAGCAGATGAGCCAGCCTGGCCTATAGCGCTCCACAGCCTACGGGGGGGCTTCCTTCAGGAGGCTGGGAGGGGACGGAGGTGGGATTCCAGGCAAAAGGGAGAGAAATCTGCTACATCAAGAAAATGCATGCTGTGAAATTATAGAAAGAACTGCTGGGGCACTGCTGCAAGGAAGCTCACAGCACCAGCAACAGGCACAGAACTAGCAGGGCACTGCTGCAGGGAAGCTCGCAGCACCGGGACCTGAACTAGCAGGGCACTGCTGCACGGAAGCTCACTACGCCGGGACCTGAACTAGCAGGGCACTGCTGCAGGGAAGCTCCCAGCACCGGGACCTGAACTAGCAGAGCACTGCTGCAGGAAAGCTCACAGCACCAGGACCTGAACTAGCAGGGCACTGCTGCAGGGAAGCTCACAGCGCCAGGACCTGAACTAGCAGGGCACTGCTGCAGGGAAGCTCACAGCGCCGAGACCTGAACTAGCAGGGCACTGCTGCAGGGAAGCTCACAGCGCCGGGACCTGAACTAGCAGGGCACTGCTGCAGGGAAGCTCCCAGCACCGGGACCTGAACTAGCAGAGCACTGCTGCAGGAAAGCTCACAGCACCAGGACCTGAACTAGCAGGGCACTGCTGCAGGGAAGCTCGCAGCGCCGGGACCTGAACTAGCAGGGCACTGCTGCAGGGAAGCTCCCAGCGCCGGGACCTGAACTAGCAGGGCACTGCTGCAGGGAAGCTCACAGCGCCGGGACCTGAACTAGCAGGGCACTGCTGCAGGGAAGCTCACAGCGCCGGGACCTGAACTAGCAGGGCACTGCTGCAGGGAAGCTCACAACGCCGGGACCTGAACTGGCAGGGCACTGCTGCAGGGAAGCTCACAGCGACGGGACCAGAACTAGGAGGGCACTGCTGCAGGAAAGCTCACAGCACCAGGACCTGAACTAGCAGGGCACTGCTGCAGGGAAGCTCGCAGCGCCGGGACCTGAACTAGCAGGGCACTGCTGCAGGGAAGCTCCCAGCGCCGGGACATGAACTAGCAGGGCACTGCTGCAGGGAAGCTCCCAGCGCCGAGACCTGAACTAGCAGGGCACTGCTGCAGGGAAGCTCACAGCGCCGGAACCTGAACTAGCAGGGCACTGCTGCAGGGAAGCTCACAACGCCGGGACCTGAACTGGCAGGGCACTGCTGCAGGGAAGCTCACAGCGACGGGACCAGAACTAGGAGGGCACTGCTGCAGGAAAGCTCACAGCACCAGGACCTGAACTAGCAGGGCACTGCTGCAGGGAAGCTCGCAGCGCCGGGACCTGAACTAGCAGGGCACTGCTGCAGGGAAGCTCCCAGCGCCGGGACCTGAACTAGCAGGGCACTGCTGCAGGGAAGCTCCCAGCGCCGAGACCTGAACTAGCAGGGCACTGCTGCAGGGAAGCTCACAGCGCCGGAACCTGAACTAGCAGGGCACTGCTGCAGGGAAGCTCACAGCGCCGGGACCTGAACTGGCAGGGCACTGCTGCAGGGAAGCTCACAGCGACGGGACCAGAACTAGGAGGGCACTGCTGCAGGAAAGCTCACAGCACCAGGACCTGAACTAGCAGGGCACTGCTGCAGGGAAGCTCGCAGCGCCGGGACCTGAACTAGCAGGGCACTGCTGCAGGGAAGCTCCCAGCGCCGGGACATGAACTAGCAGGGCACTGCTGCAGGGAAGCTCGCAGCGCCGGGACCTGAACTAGCAGGGCACTGCTGCAGGGAAGCTCCCAGCGCCGGGACATGAACTAGCAGGGCACTGCTGCAGGGAAGCTCCCAGCGCCGAGACCTGAACTAGCAGGGCACTGCTGCAGGGAAGCTCACAGCGCCGGAACCTGAACTAGCAGGGCACTGCTGCAGGGAAGCTCACAGCGCCGGGACCTGAACTAGCAGGGCACTGCTGCAGGGAAGCTCACAACGCCGGGACCAGAACTAGGAGGGCACTGCTGCAGGGAAGCTCACAGCGACGGGACCAGAACTAGGAGGGCACTGCTGCAGGGAAGCTCCCAGCGCCGAGACCTGAACTAGCAGGGCACTGCTGCAGGGAAGCTCACAGCGCTGGGACCAGAACTAGCAGGGCACTGCTGCAGGGAAGCTCCCAGCACCGAGACCTGAACTAGGAGGGCACTGCTGCAGGGAAGCTCCCAGCGCCGGGACCAGAACTAGCAGGGCACTGCTGCAGGGAAGCTCCCAGCGCCGGGACCAGAACTAGCAGGGCACTGCTGCAGGGAAGCTCCCAGCGCCGGGACCAGAACTAGCAGGGCACTGCTGCAGGGAAGCTCCCAGCGCCGGGACCAGAACTAGCAGGGCACTGCTGCGGGGAAGCTCACAGCGACGGGACCAGAACTAGCAGGGCACTGCTGCAGGGAAGCTCCCAGCGCTGGGACCAGAACTAGCAGGGCACTGCTGCAGGGAAGCTCCCAGCGCCGGGACCAGAACTAGCAGGGCACTGCTGCGGGGAAGCTCCCAGCGCCGGGACCAGACGAGGCTCTGCTGCCGGGCAGTCTGGAAGGACAGCAGCTAAAGGAGGAGGAGGGGCGCGGAGGGGAGGGAAGGGATCCAGAGCAGGGCGCGGGGGCAGGGAATCCCTGTAGCAGCAGGCGTGTGAGGCCGCAGGGTGTGGGAGCCAGGCGGAGAAGCAGCTACCTGCCGGGGCACACGTACTCTCCGGAGTCACTTAGGGCCGGCAGGGAGGTGCACGCGCTGCATCAAAGGCCCTTATCCCACAGACATGCCAGTTCTGGCTCCTCCAGACAAGCCAAGCCAGAGCCTCGCCTCCGAAGCGTCACGATTCCAGCAGGCGGTTGGGAGCCGCAGGGAAAGGGTGCCCGCTCTCTGCCTCTGCAAACGCCGGCCCGCAGCTGGCGACTCATGCATGCTGCTGGCCTCTGCCAGGGCCGCCCTGCCACGTACCTGCCTGCCGGGGCCCCGCTCCTCTGGGAGCCGCACGCAGCATGGAGCCGCGCAGCCCTAGCTGGGCTTGTCCCAGCCTTTACCGCTGGGAAAACTCTCCCTGGCGTCCGCCTCTCCCGGGCTCCGGGCCTCCCGAAAACCACAGGCCACAACATGGGGCCCTCCGGCTTCCCCTACGCACACGGAGCTCCTGAGTGCTCCCCGAGCTCCCGCAAACCTTACTCCCCCCCGGCGCCCCTAAAACCCAACCCCCCAGCCCAGCTCGCCAGCCACGGGCTGGGCAGCCTGCCCCACGGGGGAGAGTGTTCCGAAGCGGGGGGCTCTCCTGCCAGCAGCTCCCTCCTGTATGTCCCGGTTGTCCTGGCTCTTAGGTAGGTAGGATTGCTGTATTGGGCCAAACCGGCCCTGAGCCTTCTGGGAAGGGTCTGGGGATCTCCGGTGCCCACCAAGCTCAGGTCCTCGCCCCGGCACTGGCTTAGCTTGGGGAAGCGAAGTGTGCGGGCGTGAGCGTGCAGACCCAGGGACTCGGGGGAAGAGCCCACCCCAAAGCCCCTGATGACAGGCCAGAGAGGCTGGAGATGGGCTCAGGGAAGCGCACGTCACACCGGGGAGATTGTGGCAGAGCAGCAAACAGAGCCTGGCTCAGCTGCCCCCCAGGCCAGGATCTTAACCACAAGGCCAGGCTGTCTGGCTCTGGAACCTTAGTGACACCTGGGCTGGGCCCTGCCCTGCTGCCCCCTGCCCCCCCGCCAGCCAGCGTTTCAGGGTCACTTCCCCAGAGGAACCTCCCAGCGGGTGCTGACTCAGGGGGTGTGCCAATAATTCTGCCTTTTCCACAATGGGGTAGGGTTTCACGTGCATCCGTACCTACACGCACACACCACACGCACCCTCTCGTGCACCCACGCCTGCGTGCACACACCCACGTGTACCCACGCCTGCATACACACACCACACGCACCCTCTCGTGCACCCACGCCTGCGTGCACACACCCACGTGTACCCACGCCTGCATACACACACCACACGCACCCTCTCGTGCACCCACGCCTGCGTGCACACACCCACGTGCACCCTCTCGTGCACCCACGCCTGCGTGCACACACCCACCTGTACACGTCCCTGCATCCACACACACCACACACACCCTCTCGTGCACCCACGCCTGCGTGCACACACCCACGTGTACCCACGCCTGCATACACACACCACACGCACCCTCTCGTGCACCCACGCCTGCGTGCACACACCCACGTGTACCCACGCCTGCATACACACACCACACGCACCCTCTCGTGCACCCACGCCTGCGTGCACACACCCACGTGTACCCACGCCTGCATACACACACCACACGCACCCTCTCGTGCACCCACGCCTGCGTGCACACACCCACGTGTACCCACGCCTGCATACACACACCACACGCACCCTCTCGTGCACCCACGCCTGCGTGCACACACCCACGTGCACCCTCTCGTGCACCCACGCCTGTGTGCACACACCCACGTGCACCCTCTCGTGCACCCACGCCTGCGTGCACACACCCACCTGTACACGTCCCTGCATCCACACACACCACACACACCCTCTCGTGCACCCACGCCTGCGTGCACACACCCACCTGTACACGTCCCTGCATCCACACACACCACACACACCCTCTCGTGCACCCACGCCTGCGTGCACACACCCACGTGCACCTGTCCCTGCGTGCACACACCCACGTGCACCTGTCCCTGCGTGCACACACCCACGTGCACCCGTCCCTGCATCCACACTCACCACATACACCCTCTCACACCCCCACCCACCCATGGCCGCACACACAGTCCCTCGTGCCAACCTGCGTGTGTCCACCAGTCCACCCCCATACACCCACACCTGCATTCACATCCCCACACTCCAACCTGCCCAGGCCTCACCTGTCCATCCCCGCCACGGCACCTCCCTGTGTGCCGACACACCCCATAACATCTGCACACACCTGCCTGTGCCCCCCAGCCCCTCCCATATGTGCCTCCCCAGCTCGCTCTCACTCCTCTGTCCGGACGTTGGCGCCCCGCCTGCCCGCGGCGCTCCGTGGGTCTGCGGAGGAGCGTTTCGAAAGGGTGGAGGTGCCGACTCGCACAGCCCTCTGGGAGCCATCACAGCGGGCCAGGTCGGGGCTGTGCACGCAGCACGGACAGACCCACCCGGAAGAGACCTCCGCCCAGGAGCGGCAGCGTGAGCCCCCTGCCGGAGCCCAGAGGGCCCTTTGGCTGAGGGTAGGGGGGTCACTCCCAAGGCAGAGGCTGTGATTTGAGGGGGGCGGGCAGGGAAGCAGAGGCCTGGCTACGGAAAGCCAGTCGCGGGACGCTCAGACACAGGCCAGGCTGACAGTGTCCAGACAAGAGTGTCAGACAGGCCTTCCCTATTAGGGTTCCCCCAGGAACGGCCCCCGGGGGGCAAGGAACAACCAGAGAAATTCCTACAGCCCCTGTGACAGAAACCCTCGCCCTGGGCCGGATCCTCAGCCTTGGTCTTCGGTTTCTCCCGAATGCTGCCTGGGGTTTAGGCGGCGGTGCCTGGCACCCCATCGACGCATGGACAACTCGGGGCCCTGGACCGTGTCCCCAGCCCACAGGCTCTGTCTGGCACAGGGCTGCTTGCTGCACAGCCCCGTGGCCACTTATGCCACTGGCTGGTTAATATAAACATTAAAAACGCCCTTCGCCGGATGTCCGTACGATTCGTACTGATGTGGAGTTCCCCTTCCATCCCTGGGCTGGCTTCTCTTCCGCCCGCCCGCCCGCCCATCTCCACTCCTCACTCTCCTGGCCCTTCCTGAATGTCTAGCCTGGTGGATTAGCTCGATTAGACTCAAGGGCAAGGGAGCCCGCGCTGCGTGTGGCTGTGAGTCTCTTTCCTCTTGCTGTGAGGTGCACGCCGGCCGCGTCAGCAGCCAGAGCTAGGTGAGGGAAAGCAGGTTTATTGCTGCCCGTAATTGCTGATGGTTTAGCACGTTGCAGACATGCAGCACCCTAAACCTCAGCGTGACGCTCCCTGCAACCAGAAATGTTGCAACCAGGCAGGGCCCGGACTGCTGGCCCAGACCACTAGAGACAGGACTTGTACTGCAAGGGCACCCAGAGTGGGCACTGCCCACAGGCAGGCTGAGAACTTGTGTTGCCTTGTGCGTGTGCGTAGGCTGCAGCGGTCCTGGATCATGGCACACGCAGAGCTGTAGCTGCCAGTCCGCCTGTGACCTGAAAGTCCGCCCCTGCCTTTTCGGCCCTGGGGTTACAGGGCAGTTAGGAACGTCCATCCCCCCGCGCAGCCCCGCACTGCTCCTACGCTGGGCTGTGGGCAGCAGGGCCAGGGCAGCACCTGGCAGCAAGGCCCCCGGGGGGGCTCTGTGGGAGGAGTCAGCGCCGCACTTGCAGGAGAAGCTGGCGGGCAGAGGACACTGTGCGGGATGCAGGGCGTCGTCTGCTCCTCTGGAGCAGAGCAGGGCAGCATTTCACAGTCATGCTCCAAACATTCCCACTATGTCCAGGGCCGCCTCCTGCTGGAGAAACTTCCCTTGGCCACAGCCCCTTGTCCTGTTCCTCCTGGCGCGGTCCCACAGACTACTCCTGTCCTAGCACCCCCTGTGCTCACACGAGACAGCGTCACACCCCTGTGGGTCAGCTCCCCCCCCGTGCAGGACACGCAGGGCTGGCTCAGCCTTCGCCCCCAGCAGGAGCTCTGTGCCGTCCCAACAGAAGCAGCCGCTCATACAGAGCCAAGTGAAGATGAATCAGCCCAAGGAGCCCAAGGGCTCACTGCACCAGGGCCCCTCTGCACTGCAGCCCCTCACCCTCCCCCCAGCCCCACTAGCCCTTATGACCCTAGTACAGGGGTGCAGCCGCAGAGGAACGGGGCGGGGTTCACAAGCGGAGGGAGCAATAGTGCATTGCTGGGAACACATGTGCACGCGCGTGCGAACACAGGGGCTGCGGCAGTCGCTTGCCCACGGGCGGGTGAGAAGGCAGCAGCTGCATCCTGCATGCACTGGGGTCCGGAGGGCCAGGACAAGGGCGGACAATCTGGAGGGAGGGTTTTTAGGTGGGGGAAGCGGAGGGAGCTGGGCAGGCACCAGCAGCAAAGGGGTGGGGGGGTATCAATATACTGCATCCCAGGGGACGGATCACTCGATAATTGCCCTGGTCTTTTCCTCTGACGTGCCTGGTGCCAGCCACTGTCCGAGACAGGTTCCGGGCCCCAAAGGACCATTGGTCTGGCCCAGTGTGGCCCCTCTTATGCACTCCCAGCAACCACGCCACCTTGTGGCCAGTTACATGGGTGCATGCTGAATATTCCCCCTGGATCCCAAAGAGGAGACAACCCCATCTCTCCTGCCCCAAAGTGGGAGGCTGCTCTTCAGCGATAGCCCAAAGGAGAGCCCTGGTGGCCCCTCCCCCCATGCCCCTCCCATGAAAGACCAATCAAAACTATGGCTCCAAAGCCTCCGTGGAGCAGACCAGAGCGGAGAGTCTGAGTGTGAAGCTACGGGCCGGGGACCACTCGCCTGCTGAGCTGACGGGGAGAGGCCCATGCTGCTCAGGGAGCTGCCCAGAGAAGGGACCCTGGTTTGAATCCCCGCCCACTTTTCTGCCAGAAGGCAGATATCGCAAGTGACCCCAGCACAGACAGGCCCCAGCCCCCCAACACACCAGGCTGAGCGGCTGTCCTCTGTGATCAGCACACCCTGAATCTCCTAGGGGCTGGCACACACCATCTGTTCGCCAAGCTCATCATCACTAGCAGCTTCTGTTCATAACGTGCTCTGAGATCTACTGCTGAAAAGTCCAGTCTGGGGGCTAGCTGTTCTTATGTGAGACGTTCCCAGCTCGTTCATAAACATTCATTCCTTATTTGACCTCTCAACACCTGGGGGAGTTGACTAAGTACCTTTGTCCTATTTCATGCCTGGGAAAACTGCAGGATGGAGGCATAACAACTCAGCTCAGGTCACACAGCCAGGGAGTGGCAGAGTCTGGAATAGAACCCAGGGCCCCCAGTTGCAGGATCTAACCACTGGACAATTCTCCCTCCCTAGCTGCTCAGCAGGGCTGGGCAGACACAGAGAACCTGCCAGTCCCCATAAGCGCTGTTGCACCCAGCCAGGTAATGAGAACTGCCCACCTTATCTCTAATACCCTGGGACTCCCACAGCTACAATCCATGACAGGCACACGCCAGTCCCCGCCACCAAGCCCCCGCCAGCACATTCCCTCCCCCTTCCCCTCCACACACACACACACATACCCCCCCGCCAGAGGAGCCACATGACAAGGCCACAGTGTCTCTGAGACTCCCGGCCAGGAGGCCATGTAGCCAACCTGCTGCTAACACAAAGGCCCTTCTGTTCCAGGGAAGGGGAGTCCCTCCTCGCCCCATCCCATGCACCAGCACGCAGGGCAATCAGGACACGCTGGCTGCAGGTTGCAGAGCACGTCCTGGGCTAGCCTAGAACAACGCTGAAGCCTGGTCACGGTGGGTTTGCTAAGCTAGCCAGGGCTCTGCTCTGAACGGGATGCACCACCTGGGCCATGCCCAGGCCTTACGAAGGGAGATCTCCAGGGAGCCAGCCAAAAGAAGAGAGAGAGGGACCCAGAATGTGCTTGATGACCTTGGTGGGCATCTTTGTAACGTCTCCTTGGCTTCTCAGTAACACCGAGGGCCCTATGGAAAGGTCCCACTTGCTACACAGCCCCCAGCTGCAGTGTGACAGCGGGTGAGAGGGAGAGAAGGGCCTTGTGGCCCCACCTCTACTGCCCCTCTCTCCTCTCCCACTCCTCCCCAACACAGGCTTGGCTAATCTAGTGTCAGAGCCAAAAGAGAAGGAGTTGAGCCTCCTCTGATTAAATCCAGGCCAGGCAGGGGACCAGGTAGGGATACCAGGGCCCTCACAGGGGCCATTACTTTCCGGGGCAAGGAAGCACCAATTTGGGGGGCCCAGCCTGGGAGCCCTGGCCCAGATGTTCATACCCACAGCTCCAAGGGGAGACAGAGTCCCATGGCAGCCAAGGGAGCACGGGACCCTCTGGGGATCAGGCCCAAGGGGCAACCTGCATCAGTGGCCATTAGCCCTGCTCAGCCTCTCTCCCCCGGGGAGGCTCCGACAGACCCCTGATCTGCAAGGCCCCTGGATCTGGAGCCTGGACCCTTGCAGCAGGTGCTGGTGGGACGGGGGGTGTCAGGAGTGGCCGAGGCCAGGAGACGGGCAGCCGCGGTGGGTGCTTACCTGTGTTTAGGCAGCAGCAGGGTGCGCCCCACGGGCAGGGGCAGGGAGCCCGGCAGCTGCAGCAGACACAGCGTCAGGCTGATGCAACCCAGCGCGACTCCAGGCACAGATTTCATGCCAGCCGGACTGGGAGATCCTGGTAGCGGGCGGGGAACCCCGGATGCCCGGGGACTGCAGGTGAAGCGGCTCCGGAGGCTGGAAAAGAAGAGCGAAAAGCACTCAGCGCTGCACAGAGGGGCCCTGGGGAGCGGAGGGAGCCAGCTCGACGTACGGAGCTGTTGGCGCAAACATAGAGGGGAGCGAGCCCCATGGGGGTTCTCGGGATTCCCCTTGTCCCGGGCAGCCGGCTCCCTACAGCCAGACCCTGGAGAGCGCCCGGCTCCCGGAAACCTCCCTTCGCTCGACCGGCAGCGCGACGGGCTCCCCGCGCCCCTCGGGGCTCCCCGCGTCCCCCTGCCCCTGGAGCGCTCCGGGCTCCCTGCGCCCCTCGGGGCTCCCCGCGTCCCCCTGCCCCTGGAGCGCTCCGGGCTCCCCGCGCCCCTCGGGGCTCCCCGCGCCCCCCTGCCCCTGGAGCGCTCCGGACTCCCCGCGCCCCCCTGCCCCTGGAGCGCTCCGGGCTCCCCGCGCCCCTCGGGGCTCCCCGCGCCCCCCTGCCCCTGGAGCGCTCCGGGCTCCCCGCGCCCCTCGGGGCTCCCCGCGCCCCCCTGCCCCTGGAGCGCTCCGGGCTCCCCGCGCCCCGCCGGGCTCCCCGCGCCCCCCTGCCCCTGGAGCGCTCCGGGCTCCCCGCGCCCCTCGGGGCTCCCAGCATCCCTCTGCCCCTGGAGGCTCCGGGCTCCCCGCGCCCCTCGGGGCTCCCCGCGTCCCTCTGCCCCTGGAGCGCTCCGGGCTCCCCGCGCCCCTCGGGGCTCCCAGCATCCCTCTGCCCCTGGAGGCTCCGGGCTCCCCGCGCCCCTCGGGGCTCCCCGCGCCCCCCTGCCCCTGGAGCGCTCCGGGCTCCCCGCGCTCCTCGGGGCTCCCAGCATCCCTCTGGCCCTGGAGGCTCCGGGCTCCCCGCGCCCCTCGGGGCTCCCCGCGTCCCTCTGCCCCTGGAGCGCTCAGGGCTCCCCGCGCCCCCCTGCCCCTGGAGCGCTCTGAGATCCTGTTTCCCTGGAGCGCTCTGGGCTCCTCTTTCCCTAACTCAGCGGAGAGACTGGGCTGCTGGGAAGTTTCTGATGTCCCCGGGATCCCAGTTCTGGAGCCCCGGTCGGTCCAGTCCCTGATTCTCCGCCAGCTGCCGGATACCCAAAGCCTTTCCCCTTTCCAGTCCTCATGTCCCTGCCCGGGGCAGGTTTGGGAGCCCGGGGCGGGCGGTTCTGTACCTGAGTTCTGGGTCGCGGCTCTGCAACGTGCCCGGGTCTGGAGCCCGAGGCGGGGTCAGTTCTGTGCCCGGCCAACTGCAAGCGTTCAGCTGCGTCCCTCAGTCTGTGCGTGTCTCGGTTCGGTTTCACCCGTGGATTCTGCCGGGTACCTGCTTGGTCCTGTCCCTGATTTCCTGTCCGGACCCGGTTCCGCGAGGGGCAGTGTTCCGCCCCTAGGCTTTGTCCTGGGTCTCCTTCTGGAGAGATTCGGATTTGCCCCAGTATTCGGTGTCTGGTTGGTCCTGTCCCGGGTGTGGTTCCGATCTGCGCCGGCTTTCTCGTCTGGGTCCCGGGAAGGTTCCGCGCCTGGATTCTGGCCCGAACCGCCGCGGGCGGGTGCTGAGGGATGGGGGACCCCTGTCCCGCTGGGCTCAATCTGGCGCGGTCTGTCGGAGTCTGTGTCTCTCGGCCAGGATCCCAGGTTAAATATTCCCTTGGCGTCCTGTTAGCCGGGAGGAGCTGGGCTGGGCTTCCCGTCCCAGCCCAGCCTCTGCGCCGGGGGAGGGAGGGCAGCCCGGCCGGGCCCGGCCCCTGCCTGGAATTCCGGCTGCGCCCCGGCCCGGCCCAGAACACCTGCCCCGAACCCGCCACAGACCCCCCCGCCCCACACAGCCCGGCTGCTCCCCACAGCGAGAGCAGCCCCGAGACCCCAGCCTTCCTCTGACAGCTCGCCCTCAGGGAAACTGGAGGGTGTACAGGGAGAGGGAGAGAGAGAGATGGGTATGTGGAGACTAGATAGATAGATAGATAGATAGATAGATAGATAGATAGATAGATAGATAGATAGATAGATAGATAGAGGGGGTGTATGGGGATAGATAGATAGATAGATAGATAGATAGATAGATAGATAGATAGAGGGGTTGTATGGGGATAGATAGATAGATAGATAGATAGATAGATAGATAGATAGATAGATAGATAGATAGAGGGGTTGTATGGGGATAGATAGATAGATAGATAGATAGATAGATAGATAGATAGATAGATAGATAGATGGGGGGTGTATGGGGATAGATAGATAGATAGATAGATAGATAGATAGATAGATAGATAGATAGATAGATAGATAGATAGATAGATAGATAGATAGATAGATAGATAGATAGATAGATAGATGGGGGGTGTATGGGGATAGATAGATAGATAGATAGATAGATAGATAGATAGATAGATAGATAGATAGATAGATAGATAGATGCTGTGGAGAGAGAGAGAAATTCCTCTCTTCCACACTCTTCCTCTTCCTCCTCCATTCTCATACCCTTCTCTCATCTTACTTGCCTGCCTGCTTTGCAGTACCCCTACAGCCCAGGTGAGGGCAGCTTCACCCTGGGACTCTTGCCTCTGGCCTTCCTCCCTGGACTCCTGTTCTTCCTGCACTCCCCCCAAATACCTGATCCTAGCTCATCCTCCTCACTGCACGCACTCCTCTGTCCTTCACCCCAGAGGTACACCGACTCCTCTCCTGGCTGCTTTGGCCTGCCTGCCCTCCTCAGACAGTGCCAAAGGGGATCTTGCTCCCAGGGAGCCCATGATAACGGAGATGGAAGGGCTGGCTAATGTCACACGCAGCCGCAACTTTCAACGCTCTATTTTGCCAGTTTTTTAAAAGCTAAATCCAGGTGGCTGGGCTGGCGTGGGGGAGGGAGCTTGGTTTGCAGAGCCATTCACCGGTAGGTCACCTGTCCTTGTTCAGGCCTAGGTCTGTTATGGTGGGGAGCTGTTCCCCTCTGGGTGGCTGAAGTACTGTGTCTTAAAATGAGGGGATGAACTAATTTTCCCCCGGCTTGGTACGCTCAGCAGAGATGCCACTGATTGAACGGGCCCTGGAGACTGAGCTCCCGGCCCTTCCAGTTGGGGTTGACACGATTGTCGGAGGGTAGGGTGGCGGCATTTGTGCAGCTGGCATTGGTGTACCAGCTGTGGGTATAAACAGACCAGTGTGTCCCAGAACCTTGTACCAGGGCTAATTTAGTTTAACATTTTTAAACATCAGTGTGTAGCCTTTGAGAACAATTGAAAACCTAAATCCCATGAAGATCAGATCAGGACAAAAGTTCACCCTCACCACGTTGTCCTATTTTAGTTTCATAGTGAGGCTGCCAATAAAATTAGGTTAACAGAGGTTCAATTCATGCAAATATTGTTCCTATTTACATATATTAAAAGACCCCCTCCCTTTCCCGGGGGCTGAGAACTCCAGTTACCAACTAGCACACACAACACAGTGTGATCCATTCATTGCTCTACAGTGTCCTTCACACCCAGGGTCACAAAACACTTCAGAGAGAGATAGGAAGAGAGTGGGACCCATAAACTAAAGAGAAAAGGAAAGGACAGATGCTGGGAGCACTCCAGATAGAATGAGAACTGACCCAAAGTGTCACCTAGAACCCAACCCTGCCCAAGCAGGAAGCACCAGACCTTGCGGGGATAAGGCTGCTCTCCGTCTGCAACTCTAGTGGTCAGGGAAACATTCAGACTTTGGGAACCAAGCCCAGCAGATCACTGGGACCTTTGTGAGGATCTCTATCGCTAGGCGACAGGTAGAGTGACTCCGTGGTTTGGAGCAGGAAGGAAGAGCGTTCTCCCCAGAAGGGGATGCTCCAGAGTCTGAGCAGCTCTCAGCCCTGGAGATGCAAGAGCAGGCCAGGGCTGGAGGAGTGGGGGGAGGTTGCTGGGTAGAGCAGGTGTGATGAAAACAGAACTGCATTCAGATACAGCTGGGAAGCTGGTGCACGGAAGATTGGATGGGAGTGGGGAATGATTCGGAAGCAGCAGTGCTGACTTTGTACGAGGACCCACCTGGATACAGTACCCACCGGGAGCAGATCTGAGACCCCAGAGAGCCAGCACTATTCCGTCAGCCTCGACCCCAGCACAGCAACCAGAGCTGTGACGGTCAGTCTCTGGGTGCAGCCACCCTCCCTCTGCCACCTTCACTCTGGTGCCTCCGTGTGGGCTGAGACCTGCTCCCTGTCTTGAGCCTCACGCACTGGGGGCTGCCGGTTTGTGCACCAGGGCCCTCTCTAACAAGGAGGTTATTGAGGGGAAAGAGCCCAGAGGGAAGGGGGCAGGCAGCCCAGACAGCGCGGGGTGGGGGGGGACACGGAGGAAACCCTCCGACCGAGGACAGATTGGAGGGTGGGAGAAGTGGAGTCCTGCCCAACTTCCCTCTGAGCTGGTGAGAGATGCAGCTAGCAGCAGGGGAGCCTGAGAAGGGCAGTGGCCCGGGTGGAGATAGGCAGCCCCCAAAGAGGCAGGGTAGGGTTGGGGGACGGAGCGGTGGGGCTGGCCCACAGAGGAAAATGAAGTTCTGAGTTAAGGAGGGAGACAGCAGAAGCTGTAGACATGGGAACCTGAGAGGCACCCCGAGGCCATTTCTGCCTGGGAAAGGGGTACCTGAGCCCCCCCCTCAGAGGTGCCCTAGGCCCGGGGTACCTGAGCCCCCCCCTCAGAGGTGCCCTAGGCCTGGGGTACCTGAGCCCCCTCCTCAGAGCTCCCCTCGGCCCGGGGTACCTGAGCCCCCACCTCAGAGCTCCCCTCGGCCCGGGGTACCTGAGCCCCCTCCTCAGAGCTCCCCTCGGCCCGGGGTACCTGAGCCCCCACCTCAGAGCTCCCCTCGGCCCGGGGTACCTGAGCCCCCTCCTCAGCGCTCCCCTCGGCCCGGGGTACCTGAGCCCCCTCCTCAGAGCTCCCCTAGGTCTGGGGTACCTGAGCCCCCTCCTCAGAGCTCCCCTCAGCCCGGGGTACCTGAGCCCCCTCCTCAGCGCTCCCCTCGGCCCGGGGTACCTGAGCCCCCTCCTCAGCGCTCCCCTCGGCCCGGGGTACCTGAGCCCCCTCCTCAGAGCTCCCCTAGGTCTGGGGTACCTGAGCCCCCTCCTCAGAGCTCCCCTAGGCCTGGGGTACCTCTACCTGTGGCCCCTCCCAGCTCTCTTAGGCCCCGAGTATCTGGGGCCCCCCACCCAGCCCAAATGCCCACCTCGCTCTGGTTTTCCATTCTCAAGCCCCCCTTGTGCGGAGAGGCCAGAGGGCTCCACATGCTCGGAATCGCTCAGATTCTTCTGCAGTATGAAGACACAAAGGCTTCAAACACTTCACATTTCCTCGCATGGGGGGATTTAGAGCAGCACCTGATCAGTTGTCAGCAGCAATGCCCGGGACCGGCCAGGGAGGGCTACTGGGGCCCAGCGCCAGTGGGAAAAGAGGCTTTGAAGTGGCTGCACTGGAAGGAAGACGCTGCTGGGTAAAGCATGAGGCATCTTTGCTGGAAAAGGAGTTGAGAGTGACTTAGGGTCACGGCACGGGACCAGATCCGCTGGTCGCAGTGGGTTTGTTTTCATTCTTACCTCTGCCCTGCGCCATGGTCTCTCACTCGCTCTGAACTGTCTCCCTCCGGGGGAATGTTTGTGGTATGTCACATTCTTTCATTTGTTTGTTGCTGGATTAACTCAGGGACATTGACACAGGCAGAACGGGACTCTGAAAAACAGGCACGCACTTGAGAAAACTGGAGATCAAATACTCGAGCTCCAGGGACCCTACCCGGCCTCTATTATCCTGAAGCCCAGCGGGCCACTGCCAGCCCCGGCCCTGCGTTCTCTGCTACCCCCAAAGTCCCCGGTGCATCCTCCCACGCCTGGTCCTGCATTAGAAGCAGAGGCCAGTCTAGTTTCACTAGTTTCCCACACTGAGCGAAAGGCTGAATGTCCCCACTGCAAAGTACATTTGTGGTCCAAACCCCATTGTGCTGGGTCCTGTACAAACATAAGGACAAGTTCCTGCCTCAGAGAGCTTCCAGTCTAGAAAACAGGGCACAGCAGGTGGGTGAGGCAAGCGGGTCAGGGCGGGGCTGGGAGAGACAGGGTAACACAAATACTAGGATGAGCTCAGTCCTTAGCCAGCCTGCAGCAGTGATCACAACCCCCTGGGGAAACAGGAGCAAGCTGCACCCGTGTACACAGAAGCTTTGCCTGTCTACGCTTGGGATTGTACCAGCACGGCTCACTAATGGCCGCAATTGTGCCAAATCACCCATGCAGCCAAGGCCTAAGATTGAATAAGGGGGGGGGGGTCGCTCAGACTCAGCTCCACCCCGTGTATGATATATATGATAATGTTCCTCTCTCTCTCTTTCCCAGGCACGACAGCTTTCCTCTGCTTCTCTGCAAGCCCCCTCTAGCGGCCACACACCAAACATTGGGACAGATTAAAAGCCCTTCACTCACCATAGCACACGGCCCAGGTGCTGGGCACACTGGCATTGTTAGACGCCTCTCAGGGAGGGGGGATTGGGCCAGAGGGAGATCAGCGGCTGCTACATCTCAGACTCTGTTTCCTGCTTCCAGCCCAGAACAAAGGTGTCTCAGACAACCCGGAGCCAGTGCCCTATCAGAACCTTCTAAGGTTTGCCAGCCACCCAGGAGAGACAGCCTCAGTTCCCCCACATGTCGCGTGGATAAATCCAGATAATCAGGGAATTATCAGTGTTACTAATAAGCTCTGGGAGGACAGGAGCCTGGACTGGATTATGGAGCTTTGGTTAATTAATGTTAGGCTAATTCAGGTTGTTCTGTTCAGGAGGGGGTGACCAGCCCTCGATGGGGAGAGGCCCCTCCTCTCCCCACCCTATAGAATTGGGCTGCCACAGGGGATCAGAGACACAGGGTGGGCGCTGGGCAGCCAGGCATGCTTATAACAATACTTTGCCCCATTCATCCTAGGATCTCAAAGTGCTTTACAAATGCTCATCAATTTGGCCTCTCAACGAATCTGTCAGATAGCTAATTTCCCCATTTTACAGATGGGGAAACCGAGGCACAGACAAGGGCAGAAACTTGCAACAGTCACACAGTGAGTCAACAGCAGAACTGGTAAGAGAACCCAGGGGTCCTACTGCCCACTCCCTTGCTCTAACCACTAGACCGCACTCCCCTTCCAGAGCTGGAAGAGAACCCAGGAATCCTGCCTTCCAACTGCCAGATAACACCGCATCCCTAGCTACTCTTGGTGAGACCTTTCATAACTAAACACAGCTGTTTCCTCAATATTCAGAGAGTGAGCAGAGTCAACTGGTCCTGGATTATTCTATAACCTTGGGTTTAACTGCAATCACCTCTTGTGCCTGAAGGTGAGTCCTGGAGCAGATAACATGAGGTGGAGAGGGTGGCTGCATTCCACTCCCGTTCCATCATTTCTGTCAGCTGCACGTCCAGGGGACATGCAGCGAAACAGCTGGCGATGTACAGAGACCATTCGAGACTTCTCCAGATCTGCAGTACAGGCTGCTGATGATCGGCAGCATCATTCTCTTTCCCAACCAGCATTGTGCTGCTGAAGGGGGGAAAGGCCTGGCTTGAAGCCATGAGAATCACTTGCTAAGATTCAATTAACTTAATTACCTCATGGCTAACTGAGCAGGGGGAGCAAAGAGCTGTTCAGATACATTGGGAGTCCCAGACCAGTTTTCAACAATATGGGCTTAAAGTCAGGCTCCTAAATCCTTCCTTAGACACCTAAATACGTGACCTGATTCTCGAGCGTGTTGAGCACTCAGCGGTTTGTGCCAAAGTCCATGGGCACTGCTGGCCGCTCGGCACTTCTGAAATCAGGTCACTTCTTTGGGTGCCTAAGTATGGATTTAGGAGCCTGACAGTAGGCCACAACTCCTGGAAATCCAGGCTCCTGTGTTTATAAAAAGCCGGGCAATGTGTGTGATGATCCCCATCTGTGGCTGATCCACAGAGGCCATGGGTCTGTCTGAGAGCTGTCAGCATGCAAGCCTGGCTCATCAGCTCGTGCTTTTATCTCCGTTCAATCCTGGGTGTCAGCCACTCGTCACATGTGCACAATGCATCGAGCACCCCACAGGAATTATAACAATAAAGGACTGACATAAGCCAGGCTGTACATAGGCCCCAATAGCCAGCCCAGGACAGCCATCTCCACCCTGAAAATGCACAATCCAGGGCTTTGCTGTCTAATCTGATGAAAGAGATGGGCCCATTAGATCTGCCATCAAGTCTAGCTCATGTATGGAAAGAGAGAAACACAGCCCATTGTGCGCTAGGCTACACCGACATCGTCTGCTGTCCCCGAACTGAAGGAGCCTGACCGGCTTACGTGGAGGGAAAACCAGACACAAACCTTTAATCCTCATTCATGTCCAGTGTGGCTTCCCTGTTTTCTGTTCATGGATCCAAAACCCCTTCTCTTTGGAGCCAGAGGCCTGCCTCCCCCTAGGGCCCTTGCCAATTTCATTGCCAATAAGCGATAAGGCTGGGATTGAGGCGCTCAGATACCATGGTGAGAAAAAAAGATTTTCCCTGTGCAACTGTCATGCCACAGAAGAGGCCAACTCCCAAGGGCAAATGACATTTTGTGCTCATGGATCCCAGTCTCAGGTGGTGAGGTTTCCCCACTTCGGAAAGCTAGGAGCCTGTGAGTCAGGTAATCCATTGTCTGATGATGTCTCAGAGAATGCATTAAAGGCAGATTCCTCCCTCTGACTTGATGGGGCCAGATGGTGAAAAGAGAGCAATATTTAAGGAGATCCCATATTAGCCTATCTGAGTGGAATCCCGTACCCAGCACACAGCCTGAGAAGCTGGGCTGTGCAGTGAGATCTGCACAGGAACCCTCCTCCACCAGTCTGCACTGGTGATGTTCTACCCTTAGGGCTCTCCCCTCTGTCTCTGTGCACCCCGGTGAGAGACGGAGAAACTACTGGTGAGCCACAGAGTTGTGGATCTCCAGGCCCCAGACCCACTTCTGCCCTGCCACATCTCCATCCTGCCCCACCATTAACCTATCTGGGCTGAATAGGCACAGTGAGTCGTCATGGATGTGTCCTCGGCACAGGCAGGAAATGCACAGCCCAGGTGGGCTCCCCAGATCCAGTTCCCCGTGAGCAGGTGAATCTACACCCGCCAACCCTCCCATGCTGCTGAAGGAGCACGATTCATCCCTCAGAGAGCAACAGTCGATCCTGCCTGACTCACGCCTCTCTGTGAATCCCCAGGGTTTGCTCCTGAAGGTGATTTTCCTTCTGTGGATGTTGGGACAGTCCCTGGCTCTGGAGCTGATGCAGAAAGTTGGGTTATGCATGAGTGTCCGGCTGCTCCTTGTTGTCTGTCATGGGTCATCTCCATTGCCACTCTACCTCGGTTGACTTCAGGGAAGAATGGAACCTGACTGCCCACCCGTACCTATCTCTGTTCCACCCAGTTAGGCAGAGGTGACCAAGGCCATCTCAGGGCTGGGCGGAGACCTTGGTTGGTGCTCTGGGATTCATTCTTCTAAATCAGCTCTTGCTCTATGTTTTCTTGTTGACTTAGGCTTTGTGTCTATTGTGTGGTAACTACAGGTGTGTTTGGACTGGTTGGCTTTGACTGATTCATGACGTAATTAAGCAAGTTAACATTTTACAAGTGATCCTCTGTGGCCCTGGGCCAGGTTTTTTTTCCATTTAAGCGGGACAAGAAGGTCTGCTGGGAAGAGATGGGGTCCACCTCACCGAGAAGGTGCAGAGCCTCTTCTCACACCGACTCACCAGACTAGTGCAGATGGCTTTAAACTAGATTCAAAGAAGGCCAGTGACAAAAGCCAGTCCATAAGCTAAATTACGACACTTGGCATCACAGAGACTTGGTGGGATAAGTCTCATGACTGCAGTACTGGTATAGAGGGGTCTGGCTTGTTCAGGAAGGACATCGAAGGTAAAAAGGCAGCAGGTGTTGCATTATACTCAAAGCATATATCCACTTGTTCTGAGGTCCAGAAGAAGGTGAGAGGCAGACCAGGCTAAAGTATTTGGGTAAAGATAAAAGGGGTAAAAAATAGTGGTGATGTAATAGTAGGTGTCTACGCTAGACCAACACATCAGGAAGAGGAGGTAGATGAGGCATTTTTAGAACAAATAACAGAAATATCCAAAACACAAGGCCTAGTTGTAATGGGGGGACTTTGACTTCCCAGATGTCTCTTGGAAAAGTAATACGGCAAAACATGAAATGCCCAAAAAATCTTGGACTGTACTGGGGACAACTTTTTGATTCAGAAAGCGGAGGAAGTAACCAGGGGAACAGCCATTTCAGACTTGACCAACAGTAAGGAATTGGTAGCACATCTGAAGATGGAAGGCAATTTGGGTGAAAAAGATCATGAAACTACAAACTGGGGAGTAACTGGCTAGGTGGCAGCACTGCTGAAAAGGAGCTGGGGGTTCGAGTGGATCACAAATTCAATGCGAGTCAACAATGTGGTGCAGTTGCAAAAAGGGCTGGTAACATTCTGGGGTGTGTTAACAGGCGTGTCGTATGTAAGACACAGGAGGTAACTCCCGTTCTGCTCAACACAGGTGAGGCTTCAGCTGGATACTGTGTCCAGTTCTGGGCGCCGCACTTTAGGAAAGATGTGGATAAATTGGAGAGAGTCCAGAAGACAGCAACAAAAACGATCAAAGATTTAGAAAACCTGGCCTATGCGGAAAGGTTAAACAAACTGGGCATGGTTAGTTTTCAAATACGTTATAAAGAGGACTGCGATCAATTGTTCTTCATAGCCGATGAAGGCAGGACAAGAAATAACAGGCTTCATCTGCAGCAAGGGAGATTTAGGTTAGATATTAGGAAAAACTGTCTAACTATAAGGATAGTTTAGCACTGGAATGGGCGTCCAAGGCTGGCTTTGCATTCCCCGTCACTGGGGGACAAACACCTGTCAGGAAGGGTCTAGGCCAGCATTTCTCAAGTGTGGCCACCGTGGCCACATGCAGCCACCAGGGGCTTTTCTTGTAGCCACAGCCTCCTGGGCTGTGATGAGAGGGGGAGGGCAAAGTAGAACCCCCTCCCCCGCTGTGTTGCCCCTGGGTGCTGGGACCAGCAGCAGTGGTTGGGCCCTGCCCCCCTCTGGAGACACCTGGGGCACAACACTGGAGGACCAGGCAGCCGGTGAGTTCCCCACCTTCCCAGGGTGGTGGGGCTCAGGCTTTGGGCAGCTCTGGTTGCGGGTCTTCAGGCTCCAGCCCTGGGCTCTGGCTGCGCAGTGGCAGGCCCCAGACTCCGGCCACATGGCTTCAGGCTCCATCTCTGGACCCTATCCTACAGCCACGGGGCTTCGGGCTCTGGCCTCAGGGCTTCAGGCTCCAGCCCCCCACCCCCATCTCCCTGGCCCCCACTGCCTCCCCCAAGCCTCCATCCAGGGCTTCATTTGTCCCCAGGCTTGCCAGGGCTGAGTAAGTCTGCTGTGAAGAGTGATACTTGTATGTTTGTTAATAGCACTTTTCACAACAGACTTACTAGCTAGCGATAAATAAATTACAATGATTTGGCTGTGTCTATGTACATATTTATTTGGTTTTCCTAAAGCTAATCAAGTATTTTAGGAAAAAGTGTGAGAGCAGTCACCAGCAAGAGTTGGTGGCCGCATCCTGAGGCCACCAAAAAATGTGTTCCGAGAACCCCTGGTCTAGGTTTACTTAGTCCTGCCTCAGCGCAGGGGGCTGGACCTGATGATTTCTTGAGGGCCCTTCCAGCCTAATATTTCTATGATTCTATGACAAGGAAGGGAAGGATCCGTTTATCTAACTATGTATTGAAATGGTCCCCAGCTACACAGGAGCTGAGTATCTGGAGCTGGCTTAGCCAAAATGGATGTGTTCCTCTTTGTTAAGATTTTGTGTTGTTTATTTGGTACAGTTTACCAAGAGACATGGTGGATTCTCCATCCCTTGAAGTCTTCCAAACAAGACTGGATATCTCTTTCTAAAGAAGCCCATACTCTAGCTCAACCACAAATATGGGCTGAGTGCAGGAATTTGTGGGCAAGACTCTGGCCTGTGTTATACAAGAGGTCAAACTAGATCATCATAATGGTCCCTTATGGCCTTAAAATCTATGAATAGAGGTCTCTTTCCTTACATTAAATGTTATGAAAACATTTCTCATGTAAAGGAACCCCTTTTTGGGTGGATGAGGTTACCCAGAGTCAGATCAAGAAAAGAAACCACACATAGGAACAATCAGGCAGTGCGAGCCAAGAGACCCCGGCCTGGGTGAATGGGAGGGGGCTGCAAGACAGAACATCTGTCTGTCTATCTATTACAGTGTTTCTCAACCTTTCTGATACCAGGAACTGGCTTGCTGCCTTCCTAAACTGTGTAAGGGAGCTATCCGGGACTGGGACCAGGCCAAAGACCAGTCATTGAGAAATACTGATCTATTAGATTCACAAATTCCAAGGTCAGAAGGGACCACTGGGATCAGTTAGCCTGACCTCCCGTATTATACAGACCTCAGAACAATGCCTGTTTGAACTAGAGCAGATCTTTTAGAAAAACATCCAGTTTTGATTTTAAAACGTCCAGAGTTGGAGAATCCCATATATAGCACAGCCTCAGGCTCCAGGCAAGGATCAGGGCCCCATTGTGCCAGACACCAAATAAACAAGTCACAAAAAGAGTCTCTACCCCAGATAACTTACAGTCTACTTGGAACTTGCATGTAGCTATTGTCCAGAGCTTTTCTTGAGTGTGTCATAAGGACAACTGCTTTGCTAACCAGCACGGACTAAAGCAAATCAGCCTGCCAGTGAAGGAATCCAGCGATAGCTCTCAGGATGGTCCACTGGCTCCACCCAGCTGCTGACACTTGTGGGTAAAGAGAGGGCTGGGCATGATGCCAGGTAGCACGCCAGCTGCTTACTGAGCAGGCCTAGCAGCTACAAGGAGCATCCTGAGAAACAGACCTCCCTGAATGATGCCGTGACGGCACATAATGGGCTCCCTGTTTTCATGATGGGGAGACGCGAGTTCCCTGTGATGCGTATGAGACAGGAAAGTTCCAGGCAGAAACAGCACCTATCACAGGGCTCGACCTGGAACCCGGCCAGCAGCTGGGACCCACCCACAGCCACAGAGGCAGATTCGCTCATACCAGTATCACAACATTGGAATTCCACTGACTTCAGCTGCATTGCTCCTGATCTACACCAGGATCAGTGAGAGGAGCGTGCAGCTCCGGTTGCTTACTGAGCCCCGCTCTCACCTCAGAACATGCCAGCTGGTGTGGAGAAATATGCGGCTGTGTTGTAAAGGGGTTGAAAAATTTCCAGGAGGCTCCGTGGGGAAGCACTTGTCCCATTCTGTGGAAATGTCCAAATTCTGCGAAATCTTTAGAAATTCTCCAGGAAAATCAATCCATGGAAAATGTTAAAGAGTGTCCCTCCGAACAATGGGGGAACCAGTGATAAACTCTTCCACAACGGAATGTCTTTACTGAGTCACTTTAAACAAAATGGTCTTTCTGATTTCACCCTTCCTTCTCCGCTTATATTTTCCAGGATTCCTCATAGCCCTGAGAATGCTCATCCACCCTCCTCACTGCTAAGATCTCCTCCACTTCTCCCTCCATAAACCTTCCAGTCCCCTGCCTAGAATGATCTGTCCTTCCTTCTCTCCCAGGCCCCCAGCTCCTTTGCCAGAAAAACTCAGACACAGCCCAACTACGATGCTCTGAACCTCAATTATCCCAAACACACTTCTCTCTGACGCAGGCCCCTGGCGTCCGAGAGTTACACTGAGAGAGTTATAATGCTCTGGATTATTGGAAACCTCCATTATCCAGGTGGATCCAGTGTGCCTCCTTACACTGAGGTAGCTGAGATCATTCAGTATTCCCCAGGGCAGTCCATTGCTTGCATCTTCGTGGTGGACATCCCTCATCCCATGAAACAGCCTTCCCGAGGGAGCCAGCCACGCTGCAGAAACAAAGCCCAAGAACTGTATGTTTCTGCTGAGACGATCAGCAGTGACAAGTCGACGGCGCTGCCATTTTATGTGCATAGGAATGGAGGAATTGCTCTATTGCTCATGGTCCATCTAAGCCAGTATCCTCTCTCGGACAATGGCCGGCACCGGCTACTTCAGGTGCAGGAAACCTTGGAGAAGGCAGTTCTAGAATAAGCTGTCCCTTGGGGAAGTTATTTTTTTTTCCTAATTCCACTAGTTGGAAGTTGTGTTAAGGTCTGAAACAGGAGGGTTTATATCCCTTCCAAAGCTCTTTGTTATTTTTAATCCTCACTATTTGGACTCTGGATATCCTTGTTAGCCATACAAATGTCTAAGCCTTTTTAGAATCCTACTAAACTCTCATCCTCAATGATTTCATGTGGCAATGAGTTCCACAGGCTAATTGATGTGGAGAAAGTATTTCCTTTTATCGTATTTAAATTTGCCACCTTCTAATTTAATTGAATAACCCTAGTTTTTGTATTACGAAACTTCTCTATCCCATGCAATATTTTATGTCCTTTTCTCGATTCCCCTCTTTTCCATTTCCTCTCTAAGGTAACCAGTCCCAATCTTTTCAATCTCTCTTCCCTGGAGAGTATTTCCAGGCCTGTAACCTTCCTCATTGCCTGTCTCTGAACCCCCTCCAGGTCTGCAGTGTCCTTTTTGAGATGACGGTGACCAGGACGGATCCCACTATTCCAGGTGTGGCCATCCCATTCATAGATATAATAGCATTAGACAATTGACATGGCATGGGGCCCCACTCCACAGGTCAGTAGCAGTGCTGTGAAGGCCAGCCAGGCCCCCAGAGCCCGGTCTGCCAGGGGATGAGAAAACAGTAGAAGCCACACCACCTCCAGGCCCTTGTTCTGCTTAGCCAGAGAACTAGCAGGACATCTCACCCCTCCTTCCTGCTGCCACTCTCCTCCAACTGGAGACAGGGATGGGCGGGCAGCTGGAGAGGGCTCGTGAGGGTCTGAGCTCCGGGCTGTGGGACAAATTTAAGGAGCAGCCAGAGCATACGGCCTCCATGACCAGCACTGCACCCAGACTCAGCCGCTGCCCAAAAGGAAAGAGACCCCTTGTCACAGGGTGGACTGGGCCCTTTAAGAGGGAACTGCTCCAGCCCACCTGTGGGTCTTGAACAGCCTTGATGGGCCCGGATGGAGGGTGGGTGTTCCCCATAAAGAGCCAGAGGGGAACAGGCAACATGTGGCAGAGGAGGAGGGGGCAGGAGGCTCTGTCCGGCCGGAGAGCCAGCCAGGGGCTCGGATTTGGAAGCCAGAGCCAGGCAGCAGCTCCCACTAGGAAGGGCTGGGAGTGTCAGCTTCGGGAAGAGCAGCCTGAGACAGAAGAGAAGATCCCGGCACAACAGATGCCAGCGCTGAGTCTAAGCTGTCATGTTGTGGTGATGGACATTATTCTGGAACCTTGTGGGTTGCATCTGAACCATTTCTTTTATGGAACGAGCCCCAGGCAGGGGTGAAGTTAGCCATGGGAAGGACTACATGGAGTTCTTAAGGGCCCCGAGGAGGGGAAACAGAGGTAATGCACCGCAGAGCCACCCCTAGCCAGGAGAGGGCACTCGGGAGGCAGCTGACCCTGTTACCCCCCTTATTGGTGACTGAGGGATGGAGGCTGGAGGGCACCGGGGCTCTGCATCTGCTGATCCAGGTGACGGTGGCTGATTGTTTGTTTGTTCCTGGTAAAGGTGTTGGGGTGATTGCTGGATGCATTCCTACCTCCCCAAAGGCTGCAAGAGGATTCACCACCACAAGGCAAGGAGTGGGAATGTGCACTGAACACCAGCCAGGGGAACCCGCAGTGCACATGGAAACAGTTTTCACTCACTTGTCACTGGCTTTCACCAGCTAAGGGACCTGACGCAGCTTTCAAGGCGCTTGCCGAAAAGGGCTTCAGAACGGGGAGAGTTTTCGAGTGTGGACGCACGTCATCAACAGGTTTCACAGCTGATGCCCTGTTGAGATCCCTGGGGCAACTCCCACCTCTTTGAGCCTTTGTTGCACACCCTCTGTCCGCAGACTCTGGCATATCCAGCCAGTTTTCTTTGCAGCCCAAACCCTTGCTTCATTCCTTGAAACGGCAGCTCCCATTCTGGAGAAAATCATGGAAATACCAGGACGCTGCAGAGGAACCTCCCAGCCACCCTGCTGCATGGAATTCCCATTGGCCAGGCACAAAGTAACGCGGAGCCTGCATCCATGCAGCCGGGAAGGGGACAGTAACCTGGAGAGGTGGACGGAAGCAAGAACCTTCCTAGCCATGGAGTTATATGAGCAAGACGAGGAACCTGCGGAACGGGGCCCTCTCCCCTCTTGTGCTTGGCGCCCAAGGGGCTGAATGGCAGTGTCAGAAGGGCCCCATGTTACCTGGGGTCTTGGGAGAGACTGCAGGTGCTTCGTCTCTCGCTGGCCTGGCTGCAGCACTGAGGAGATCACACCAGTGCTTGGCTCCGTGTACGGGGCAGCAACTGCGGCAGCCCAGAGGAAGTGATGCAGCTTTGCCGCTGTGCACCCCAGCGTAGACACTTCCTACCTCGCCGTTAGTGTGGATCAGCTGCCGCACCGTGTGGTGGGAGAACTCGTCCGCCGACCCAGCCGCAGCTACACCGGAAGTTAGGTCGACCTTGCTACACTGCACAGGGCGCGAACATTTCCACCGCCCTGAGCAACGTAAGGAGATTGATCGAATTTTTAAGGGTAGACCAGGCCTGTGTGTTTAACTCCCTTTTCGGCATCAGCGTCCTGCCTTGCAGAAATGGTATTTAGGAGAGGCTCTGGCTGACAGAGGCGTCAGGCCATGTCGTGCCATTCCAAGCACCCTAGCAGTTCCAAGCTTCTTTCTCTGTCTGTCTGCTTAAGGTATTTGTAGGGCACAGATCTCTGTAGGATCTAGGGAATGTTGGGGTACAGCCTGGATCTTTTAATGGGTGCCTGGTCCACACCACAGCAGTGTAGCCTCCCTTGACTGCTTATATGCCAGGGCTGGAATTTAAACTCTGCAAGACCAATTCTCCTCTCAGTTACTCCAGATTTATTCTACTGAAATCAGTGAAGTGACTGGATTTGCATGATCGTAACTGAGAGCAAATCTGCTCCTGTTTGCCCAAGCCTAGACAGTCCCATGGTGACAAACACTTAGACACCAGGATGACAGGTGCTTAGGTAACCACAGCGACAGGCATTTAGTTCCATGGTGATGAGCACCTTCAAACAAAACTAAGGCAGACTGACAGGTAGATAACGGAGGACTAAGAGGTCTACCCATAATGGATACATTATAGTATCGTGCCTTCAGGAGGGAGCAGCCAAAGGAGGTTACAGACATAGGAGTAATTACATTGTTCCTAAGAAGTGAGTTACACAGTGAACATGTTCCAGAGAGGCACCTACGGAGCTTTACAGTCAGTCCCTTTCAGGTCTCATCTCATTTCTCCCCTCTTAACAGAAGGGACCTGGGGGCCTCTGCAGTCCACGGGAGCAGGAGAGGAGAAGGTTTTCGCTATTCAAACCTTTTAGGCCCATGCCCTCTCCGCCTAGGAGGAAATATCTGGCTGCCCCTCCCATAGGTGGGGCTTAGAGTTACCTCACTCACTTAGCATAGTGAGCTCCCACCCTTTGTGGGCAGGTGCATCTTCTTAACTAGTTCCCTCCTTTGTCCGTGGACTGCCCAGTCCTGGTGGCGCCAGCTAACTACCGACTCTCCCTTTCTGTCTGCTTGAAGGTGCAGCCATCTACCTGCTGTGTCTATGGAAATCCAGGACTGCAACTGCATCACACACCCCCTGGTTGCCCATTTCAAAGGCAGATGTGTGGAAGGTACCACGCAGAACCCAGCATCAGTTGAAAACTCCATCAGTGTGACGGCAGCACTGGATCCACCCCAGGGAACTCTTTAATTGTGGCTAAGACTTTATCCAGGATCTGGGATGGGACAATTAGGGCTTGTCTACACTAGAAAGTTTTAACCAGAAAAGTTTCGGCTGGCAACGTGCCAGCACCCAAGCCCCTTTGGCGGAGTGTGTTCACAGCTGGCTCTCTGCTGGGGGTGCTGCACTGTGGGTCAGCGTCCCACTCCTTCTCAGGGCATTATGGGAATTTGGGGTCAAGGACTCCCTCTGTTCCATGCTATGACAGAGCATACAGGCCCCACGGTGGCAAGGAGAGGGGCTGACAAGGGACAACTGGCCCTGCTCCGCTACACCGGCAGCAAATGTCAGGTGTGGAGTGGGGAGTTCAAAGGAGAAGGCCCAGGTCAGTTTGGGGCAGACCAGGAAGGAAAGCAGAACTTGGTGAGGGAAGCCTGCTCTGATCCAAGAGTCTGAGACTGCTTGCTGCCTGGACAAGACTCCTGGTGGATGGGATGAGCCAGGCCCTCGAGAAAAGGACTAGCTGCTGGAAGACAGGCCCTGAGCAGACATGGGGAGTCCTGCCACAGACTCATCAGGCAACCCTGTTTTGAGTTCGGACCCCACCTTAGCCGGAGGGCTAAAGCACCACTGCTCAGATCTAGTGAGAGGTGGCAAACCTCCATCAGGACAGGGTGAGTAGTGCCTTGTTTGGTCAGTGGGGGGCACCCCAGCAGCTGGTTCTGCCCTCCACTGAAACAGGTGAGCAAAATGGAAAGAGGATTTTGCTGAGATTGAAACCTTGAACACTCTCTCCAGCAGCTAACCAGCCAAAAGGCGGCCCCAATGAATATGCCTGTTAAACTCGCCTGCGCTAACCTGCTCTCATGCTGGCTTCTACAGTTGTCAAGATCTCCAAGGATTTGGACTCAGCTGGCACAAGGGCCTTTGGATGCACAGAATGGGGCACAGCTGAACAAACCACAGCAGAAAACAGCCACAACAGAAAGCAGCTGCATTGCTGGGTCATTCAGCGGACTGACCTGTTGGGCCCAGTGTGATGAAGTCCCAGCAGAACGGTGAGGAGCACCCCAGATATTCATGGGCAGGACCTCTTTCACCGCGAACGATCCCAGAGGACTTCTCTCACGGACCGTCTTTTTGTCCTGTGTTTGTGTAGCACCAGCACAATGGGGCGGTGCTCCATGACTGGGCTCCTGGGTGCTACGGGAATACAAATAATTCATAACAACATGGTGCGAGTGTGCTCTAGGCAGAGCTGCCTGTGATGTCCACTTCACCCCTGAACTGCCATCTGCCGTGCTTGGGGTCAGAGCGGTCTGCGCCTGACGGCAGCTGTAAGCTCCTGGGAGCAGACAGGGACCTCATCTCCACGAGGGTGAAACGCAGGCCTGTGCGGAGGGCTAGCACAAGGCCTGTGCCACCCCCTCAGTCTCATTTAAGTGGGTTAAGTAGGTCTTAGCTGGTGCCTCGACCTTGTCTTGGTGCTCCGCCGAGGGACAAATCTTTTTTTGTACAGAGCCAAGTGCACAGTGCTCAAGCGGTGAGAATAATAATGAATGTCACTGGGTGGCACAGGCCGCTGAGAGTTGGCTCAGGTCTCTGGGGTATCAGCATGCAGACGAAAGCAAAGGCGCACTAGGAGCTCACGAGGAGACTCCGACACCTGCAGTGCAGGGCAGGATCCCTCCTGGGCTGGTTTTCTGGACAGGGTCCATCCTGCTTCTGTGTTTGTCAGCAGCCTATTAATTCGAACAGCTGTAATTCCTACTGACGGTGTGATTCGCACATCACTGCATACCATGGCTCACTCCTTTAGTAAAGGCAGCGTTGTCCCAGTGGTTAATGGAGCAGCACACACACACAAACACACACACACACAGATTGCTGCTTACGTGGCTATGAGCTTTTTCCATCCTGTCCACTGTGGAGATGATTCCACAACCTCATGTATATCACTGTCAGGACACTTTTTTATTCCAGATATTCAACCAGATTATTTCCCCTTTTTCATTTTCCTGCCATTGCTCCTGGCCACACCCCTGTGGATCACACTGTACAATTCCTCTCTTGCTCCATGTTTCAATCCTTGAAATATTGGCAGAGTGTTATTACATCTTCTCCCAGAAGTCACCTACTACAGGACAGGCCCAACAAAGAAAGTAACAGAATGCTGCTAGCCATCACCTGCAGCTCCCAACTAAAAACCCCTCCAGCGCATCATCAAGGATCTACAACCTATCCTGAAGGACGACCCATCACGCTCACAGATCTTGGGAGACAGGCCAGTCCTCACTTACGGACAGCCCCACAACCTGAAGCAAATACTCACCAGCAACCACACACCACACAACAAAAACACTAACGCAGGAACCAAACCTTGCAACAAACCCCGGTGCCAAATATATCCGCATATCTATTCAAGGGACATCATGTGCCAGCAATGCCCCTCTGCCATGTACGTTGGCCAAACCGGACAGTCTCTACACAAAAGAATAAATGGTCACAAATCTGACATCAAGAATTATAACATTCAAAAACCACTAGAAGAACACTTCAATCTTCCTGGTCACTCAATAACAGACTTAAAAGTGGCCATTCTGCAACAAAAAAACTTCAGAAATAGACTCCAACGAGAAACTGAAGAACTGGAATTAATTTGCAAGCTGGACACCATCAAATTAGGCCTGAATAGAGACTGGGAGTGGATGGGTCACTACAGAAACTAAATCAATTTGTTAGTCTCTAAGGTGCCACTAGTACTCCTTCTTGTTTTTACAAAAACTAATTTCCCCTTGCTAAATACTTACACCTTCTTGTCAACTGTTTCAAATGGGCCACCTTGTTTACATTGGCCTCATTAACACTACAAAAGTGATTTCCATTCCTTCTTGTCAACTGAGAGTTGCCTACTTGCAACTTAAATTGAATTGGCTCCTTAGCACTGACCCCCCACTTGGTAAGGCAACTTCCATCTTTTCATGTACTGTGTATATATATCTGCCTATTGTGTTTTTCACTCCATACATCTGATGAAGTGGGTTTTAGCCCACGAAAGCTTATGCCCAAATAAATTGGTTAGTCTCTAAAGTGCCACAAGGACTCCTCATTGTTTTCACTTAGGCATAGGTTGGTCATGCTGGACAGATGTATTATCTGTATGTTAGGTTCTGCACAGAACAGGGGGAATGAATGGTCCCTTCCCAATAACATTTAGCTCTTTTCATCTTTCCTCCGGATCCCTGATCATTTTTGTTGCTCTTCTCTGAGTCCTCCCTCCAGTTTGTCAATATCTTTCTGGATGTGAGGACAATCCAGCAGGAGCAGTCATGCCAGACCATAGAGAGCCGGAGTGGCCCCTCCCTGGTCCATGATGTGATTCCCCTGCAGATACAGCACCAAGTTGCATTGGCCTATTTTCACTGCAATAGTACATTGCCAATTCGTGTCTAGTTTGCTGCCCAGTCTTCCCACTGGGTATCTTTCAGCCAATGCTGTTTCCCAGGTTCCTCTCCCACAGAGTTATTTGCCTTTCAGTGTGTTTTTCCCCAGGTGAATTAACTGGATTGCTCCAAACTGAATATTTGCTGCTCATGTTCCTACTCTTTGTCTGACCCTGTGCCTGGCTGTGTGTCAAGGGAGGTGCCGAGCTGTTCTGCTGACTCACCCTGATAGCCAGACCAGGTGGGTCTTTAGCTCCAACCCAGGGATAGGAAGGGGCAGCTGGACCCAAAGGAAGAAGCCCTAGATACAGAGCCAGCTCAGGAAAGAGCTCGGTCTAAAGCAATACATGGGTAAGTACAGTTCCGATTTAGGGCTTTGGTATTTAAGTGAAGACCAACAGCCAACCCCAGAAAGAAGGAGAACTTTGGCCAGCACCCTATCCTGTTTATTTTAGACGGGGAGTAGGAAAGGGACCCACCCATTCACAATTCCTTTATCTTATTTCCTTGTCCTGACCGGTATTTGCATCTCCTCTAGCTGCACCTTTGCAAATCCTAGTGTAGATGTGGGGCGTTGGTGAAAATTATCCCCATGACAAGCTGCAATGGTGCAAGTCATGGTTTTCACCAGTGCCGCCTATTTCCTCTAGGGATTTACAGCGGCGCAGCTACACCCGGGCAGACAAGGTCTTCATACCATCCACGACTCTCATGCACGTGCCCCCTATTCCCTCTCCCAGCTCCAGAAGAGATTATTATTAATTAATTGTAATAGCACCTCGTCATGGACCAGGACCCTACTGTGCTAGGTCCCTATCCCAAAGAGCGTTAATCTATGCTGCCCCCTGCCAGTATCCGTGGAGGCCTCCCTCCCTGAGTCAGTCTGTGCCCTTTCTCAGGACGCTTTGCTTACAGCCTTTGGTCAGTTTGTACTCCAGGCCATGTCACATCCACGCTTCCCTGAATTACGTTTCCATGGAAGATGCCCACTGCCCGCTCTGCTGAACTCCCCCAGTGCAGCTCCTGGCTTGTGTTTCCATTTTCCTTGGGATGTTTACAGACATTTTCTCCTCTTACTCATTCCATTATTTATGAAGGATTGTGGCTTGAGTCATCCAGCCCCCGAGTCACTGTCATGCTTTCCTGGGGTTGTGTTTTACAGATTGTACAACGGTGCAGCCAGGAAAACATGTTTTTATTAAAACCCCCTTGGAAAGGATCTTCCATTCTCAGTCTGGATTCTTGGATGGAGATTGTTTACTTGAAAAACATAGAGGGGCAAATACAGGGACAGGAGAGAAGCATGCAGGCCAGTTAGGCCACACAATTCCCGTAGAGATGGGGATCTAGGTGTGTAGACCCACACTGATGAGTATAAAGAAAAGTCCCACTGTGGTTGGGCAGCTCTACAGAGGAGACACCCTGCAAACCACAGGGTAGCCACAAATGGACAAAACTCAGAAGGAAAGACTTGATTTACCCAGATTAGTGGCTAAAATGGCTCTACGAGTTTGGATTGGCACAAGGAACCACAGAAGGCCCAGTGGAAACTCTCTGGACAAGCTTGTCCAGAGAAGCCCACTCACTAAAGCATGCCTGAATGCGCAGAAGAATAAATCTATGGGCCTGACTATTGACTCTCTGAGCCACTGGTCAGAGACCTCATCTCTCTGTCAGCTAGGGTTTTCTCCCAGGAAATAGGCCCACATCTTGAATACTGCATGCAGATCTGGTCGTCCCGTCTCAAAAAAGATATAAAGGAGTTGGAAAAGGTTCAGAAAAGGGCAAAAAAGATGATGAGGGGTATGGAACAACTTCCGTATGAGAAGAGATTAATAAAACTGGGATTTTTCAGCTTGGGAAAAAGATGACTAATTGGGGATAGGATAGAGGTCTATAAAATCATGACTGGTGTGGAGAAAGTAAATAAGGAAGTGTTATTTACTCCTTCTTGTAACACAGGTACCAGGAACCAATTAAATTAATAGGCAGCAGGTTTAAAACAAACAAAGGGACGTATTTCTTCACACAACACACAGTCAACCTGTGGAAATCCTTGTCAGAGGATGTTGTGAAGGACGAGACACTACCAGAGTTCAAAAAAGAACTAGTTTGCTAGATAACTAGAGAACTAGATAAGTTCATGGAGGATAGGTCCATCAATGGCTATTAGCCAGGATGGGCAGGAATGGTGTCCTAGCCTCTGTTTGCCAGAAGCTGGGAATGGGTGACAGGAGACGGATCACTTGGTGATTCCCTGGTCTGTTCATTCCCTCTGAAGCACCTGGCATTGGCCGCTGTCAAAAGACTGGACACTGGGCTAGACGGACCATTGGTCTGACCCAGTCTGGCTGCTCTTATGTTCTTATTGTGAGGGGACTGTTGCCCCCTTACTAACATTCAGTGGGGGTGTTTTAGTTGCTAGCTCCCAGTACTAAAAAGGGGGAAGAGTCAATGGGGAATCAGGACCCTGAGACTGACAGCCCCCGGAACAATGGGGAGAGACCAATGCTCCAGGTCAGCCTGAATGACAGGACGGGCAGGCTAATCAGGGAGTCAGGAGGCCAGGGAGGTGCCGTCCTCAGTGTGAGCTGGATTTGCCTGGGTGAGACAGAGTGGGGCTGAGCTAAGGAGAAAGCAGGGGCCCAAGCTGAGCTGGGGAGCAGAGCTGGGCCAGATCCAGAGACAGCAGACCTGTCCTGGGAGCTGAGCTGCAGCCCCAAAGCCAGAGGCACAGCCCAGAGAGAGCAGACCTGCCCTGGGAGCAGAGCTGCAGCAACCAGAGCCAGGGGGGCCAGCGAAGCAGCCCAGGGAGCTGGAGGCAGAGCACCAGCTGTGCTGAGGCAGAGTGGAGCTGGAGCTGAGACCGAGTGGGGCTGGGGCTGGGGCTGGAGCTGTCTGGAGCTGGGTGCGGTGAGCAGCTGGGAAGGGCGAGGGGGACCCTGGGCAGTGGGCCCAGCACAGGGGGATGCCTCAGCCAAGAGGCTCTGCAGGCCAGGCTTGGATCGTAACCCCGACAGGGCGGGGGCGACACTGGGCAGAAGGGTTCTACCACTTAGAGCCTGAGAGTGTGTGGCCACCACCAGACTCACACGAAACCACTGCCCTGTCTGCTCTCAAAATAGAGCAGAGAAAAGAGAAGCTCCAACAAATCTCACCTGCCCTTGGACAGGGGGAGAGAAAGGGCATAACTGGCCTCTGGGCAGGCTCTGCCCTTCAATTATTTACATTTTGAGTGGTGCTCAGATGCCATGGCCTGCAAACCCAGACAGAACAGGTTAGATGAGAAGAGGCACCTTCCCTTGAACTGGAGATTGGCCAGTCCCCAGGAAATCTGGACATTTGAAAGGACAGGATTCCCTTGGCACAGCTGAGGAAACCTTCAGGAGTAGAGTGTGGGTGGGGGTGTGGGGCTGGGGCAACAAAAATGAATCTCGCTCAGAACCATCCCAAAGCCAACCGGAAGTCCTCCCGTCGGGGCCCCGATTGAACCAGCTGACCTGCAGCAGAGGAACTGATGGGTCACCAGGCATTTTCATGACATGACATTTCTCTAGTGCTGAGCTGTGCACACACATGTGCTGTGCGTTCCCGGCTGTTTCCTGCTGAACGTGGAAGTTTAACCTCTGAGTCTGGCTGGTTGGCGGAGTTCCTCAGCCGTTTCTTACAGCAGATACACATCAGAAAGGGTGCTTTGTGCCTGGGCAGTAGATTTGCTCCCAGTCTACTCTAATGAGACGGGTTGACTATTAAGGTGACTTGTGCAGCTCAAAGCTTTCTCATTGCTCTGTACAAAAATAGGTCATAAAATACTTCAGTGGGAAGAAATGTGAGCAGCTCATTGGGAAATCACACACCCGCAGGCCTGCAGCCACACCTCCCGTGCTGGGTCCTGTCTGATCTCGCAGGCTAAGCAGGCCTGGGTCAGGTTAGCAGCTGGATGGGAGGAGGCTGAGTGCTTACCGATTCAGTAGCTGGCACTCAGCATTACACCAGGGGCAATCGTATTTCTGGAAGTGCCGTTGTACCGATTCCCGGCCCTTTGTGGTCACTCAGTATTCCGGGGCACTTTCACAAGGGCAGAGAGGTTCACCCAGTGCCCTGGCCAAATTCAACTTGGTTAATTATATTCTGCTCCCCGGTTACTTACATTCAACACTAAACTGGTGTGCAACAGTGCACAGCTGTCCCGTTCCACCCCAGAAGTGGTAGCATTTCAGTGCTGGGTGAAGTGAACCCTTTATAGCCCTGTTTCAGGGAGCATGAGGTTGGCTTGATTCCTGTGTGTAGAGCACTTTGAGATCCTTTGGCTCAGAGGTGTGATGGGCTGCCACAGGGGTCTCAGGGCTGTGAATAAGCCATTATCCTGGCAGCTTGGAGTCTTTGCTGAACCAAATGCTTCCAAACTGGAGTCCCCTGCACATCAGCCATATAGTTCTCACTTCCCCCCTTCAGCCCCAGGACTGCCACATCCAAGACACCTTTCCAGCCTAAGTCAGAACTTTCCTCTGCAAAGAGAGTTTGATAGCTGAAGCTGTTGGCTATGGGAGCTTGCTCAATCCTAAGGGAAGTGGAAGAGGGAGTGAATCTGAATTTGACCCACCTGCATCCACCAACCCAGAGCGGCCGGCATTAGTCATAGGGTTTAAGGCTAGAAGGGACTGTCAGATCATTTAGCCTGGCCTCCTGTGTACCACAGGCCACTAACCACCACCATTCCCTGAATTCAGTACATTCTCTACTCCAGAACTTCTGAACACCCTGAAGGAGTCTCAACCCACGACCTGTTCCCCTTCCCGGCAACTGACAGAGAGCCGCGAGCAGCTGGTGCCACTCCAGACCGACACAGCCCCCAGGCTTCTTCCTACTGCTTTCTCTCAGCCCTGAGAGTGATGGCCAACTCCCTCTCCGTGCAGCCCCCTTCTGCTGTCCTCTCCCTGGCTTTCTACAAACCCAGCCTTCCTCCGCTCAGCTGGGCTTCAGGTTCCGGTAGGGCCATATGTCCAGCCAAGACCTCGCCCAGGTGCAGCCCATCCTGGCAGGTAGCCCCCTCCGAGCCATTTTAACCCCTTCAGGGGTGGTATGAGGTGAACACCTCACCACATCATGAAGCCTAGCCCAAGGGAGAGGCTCGGCCCAAGGTCCAATAGACGGAGTCCTTGAGTGGCTGCTTGTCCCATTGGCCCTACTTAAGCCAGCAGCAGGAACAGGAAGCTGTCTGAACAACTGGGCCCCACTCGTGCTGCCTGCTCCCTCAGCTTGATTTCCTGACACCCCGACCCTCCGTAACTCCTGGCCTCTGACTCAGGGCTCTGATCTACAGTTTGTCTCTTGCCTCTGACCTCCCAGTAACGTGACCCAGCCGACTCTTGACTCCTGTCTCATGACTGCAGACTCTGGCTCTGACTTCTAGGTCTAGCCACCAAGAGCCAGCCAGAACAGCTTGTTACAACTACAGTAACCCTGCAGGGCCAACCCTGGTGCGAGAAGGATGGACCAGAAGCACTACTGTGCCCACCCTGCAGGCCCAAGGTGTGCAGCTGACCTCAGACAACCAGCAGCTGCAGGAGCAAGTGAGGGAGCTCAGTGCTGAGAAGAGATCAACAGCTCAGTGTCTAGTTGGCAGCCAGTATCAAGCGGAGTGCCCTAGGGGTCGGTCCTGGGGCCGGTTTTGTTCAACATCTTTATTAATGATCTGGATGATGGGATGGGTTGCACCCTCAGCAAGTTCACAGATGACACTAAGCTGTGGAGAGAGGTAGATACGCTGGAGGGTAGGGATAAGGTCAAGAGTGACCTAGACAAATTGGAGGATTGGGCCAAAAGAAATATGATGAGGTTCAACAGGGACAATTGCAGAGTCCAGCACTTAGGAAGGAAGAATCCCATGCACCGCTACAGGCTGGGGACTGACTAGCTAAGCAACAGTTCTGCAGAAAAGGACCTGGGGATTACAGTGGACAAGAAGCTGGATATGAGCCACCAGTGTGCCCTTGTTGCCAAGAAGGCCAACGGCATATTGGGCTGTATTAGTAGGAGCGTTGCCAGCAGATCGAGGGAAGTGATTATTCCCCTTTATTCGGCACTGGTGAGGCCACATCTGGAGTATTGTGCCCAGTTTTGGGCCCCCCACTACAGAAAAGATGTGGACAAATTGGAGAGAGTCCAACGGAGGGCAGTGAAAATGATTAGGGGGCTGGGGCACATGACTTACGAGGAGAGGCTCAGGGAACTGGGATTGTTTAGTCTGCAGAAGAGAAGAATGAGGGGGGATTTGATAGCTGCTTTCAACTACCTGAAGGGGGGTTCCAAAGAGGATGGATCTAGACTGTTCTCAGTGGTAGCAGATGACAGAACAAGAAGTAATGGTCTCAAGTTTGTAGTGAGGGATGTTTAGGTTGGATTTTAGGAAACACTATTTCACTAGGAGGGTGGTGAAACACTGGAATGCGTTACCTAGGGAGGTGGTGGAATCTCCTTCCTTAGAAGTTTTTAAGGTCAGGCTTGACAAAGCCCTGGCTGGGATGATTTAGTTGGGGATGGGTCCTGCTTTGAGCAGGGGGTTGGACTAGATGACCTCCTGAGGTCTCTTCCAACCCCAATATTCTATGATTCTATTAATACCTTGTTGCGAACACAGCCTGCAGCACTGGGCCCTGAACAGAGGCCTGTGATACCCTTGCCCGAACGGTTCAGTGGGAATCGACGGCAGTTCTGGGGTTTAATCAGCCAGTGCTGCCTTCTGTTTGTGATGTTCCCGCAAACTTATGCCTCTGACCGGGCCAAAGTTGCCTTGGCAATCAGCCTGTTGACAGGAGATGCATGAGACTGGGCCTCCCCCTGCTGGAAGGCCATAGGCCTGGGCCTTTCTCCAACTGATGTCAACCGTCTTCGATGACCCACTCTGAACTCGAACAGCCAAGGCTGCCCCGAAGGGATTCCGGCAGGGGCAAGGCACAGTGGCCTCCCACGCAGCACATTTCCACCACCTCATAGCCGATACAGAGGGGAACGAAGCGGCACAACTGTACTGATTCTGATGAGGCTCACACAGGAAGAAACTGCAGACAAGCTGGCCCAAGTAGAGACACCTACAGACCTAGACGCCTTTGTGGACCTTGCCATAGATAACTGACTGCGAGAACAGAAGGAGGTTCCCTGCAACCCCACTGCTTGCATACCATGACCTCAGCTTCTGTATTGCCGTCCGAAACTGTGCAGGCCAATCTGGCTTATCAGTGACCCACATCCAAAAAAGGAACAGCTCCGTTAGCGCCTCCTGTGAGTCTACGGTGATGAACCTGGCCTCGCCATCTTGGCCTACCCAGTATGAACAGTAAAGAGCTTGGGGAAACAAGCTGACCCAGACATGTTGGCAGGAGCTGGCCTGGGCCTTGGGGAAAGAGAAGGTCCTCGTACCCTGGTGCTCACGGAGATGTTCCTTGAGCCCCATCCAGAGGTTTACCGTTTGCAGGTGCCTATCCAGCAGCACATCCTGGGGAACCCCAGACGGATTCCCCTCCAACAGGTCCTCATCAATTTGGGAGCAGCAGACTATTTTATGGATGTAGCTACAGCTCAGGCCCTACAGATTCCCCTGCTACACAAGGCCATGCCTGATACAACTGAAATTATTGACAGCTCTCCGTTGTCTTCACGTCCAGCTGTGGGGGAGACTGTCCCCCTGGAGGCTGTTATTCAGGGACATAGAAGAAATAATACAATTCAGTGTGATCCACTCCCCACATTTCCCCCTGATCCTTGGCATCTCGTGTCTGACCCTTCATGACCCCTCATTTGCTGGTGAGAGAAAAAGGACACCTTGCTGTCCGAATTCTGCCAACAGCAGAGCCAGGGCCCAGTGAACATTGCATCCAGACCCAAGAAGGCTCAACCAGGTGTAGTCGTCCACCTCCTGGGGGAACTATGGAACTTCCCCCCAGCTACTGCGGCTATTCTGAGGTCTTTGAGAAGAAGAATGCAGAAAGGCTCCCCCCCACATTAGAACCATGACTGCCCCATAGAACTTCAGCCAGGGGCAGAGATACTGTTGGGGTTGACATACACAATGTTAGCCTGAAGGGGCAGCGTTGCAAGGATAAAGAAGCTGGCCCGGAGGTTCATCTGCAAGTCGACTTCACCAGCCGACGCCTCAGTCATTTTTGTAAAAAAGAAGGATGGCAGTTGTTAGGGGGCTTATTCCTTCACCCACTTACTTCCCTGGTCCTTCTCGCATGGACAGAGAGCAACAATACCCAAAGTCCAAAGGTGCAAACAATTCGATGTTTAATGGGGTGAACTTCCAGCCAGCATGATTCCAGTTTCCTTCCTTAGTTTCCCCCTTCCCAGCTCAGACACCACAGAGCCTTACACCTGTGTCCCTGTTCCCATTCCCCCCCTTAGCCAAACATGATTCCAATTTCCCCACCCCCATTCCCTGTTCCCATTCCCCCCTCTCGCAAAACATTATTCCAATTTCCCCACCCCCATT
Organism: Eretmochelys imbricata; assembly: GCF_965152235.1. Taxonomy (NCBI): domain Eukaryota; kingdom Metazoa; phylum Chordata; order Testudines; family Cheloniidae; genus Eretmochelys; species Eretmochelys imbricata. Next base: position 358,458,344 of record NC_135572.1, read on the forward strand.
CCCTGTTCCCATTCCCCCTCTCGCAAAACATGATTCCAATTTCCCCACCCCCATTCCCTGTTCCCATTCCCCCCTCTTGCAAAACATGATTCCAATTTCCCCACCCCCATTCCCTGTTCCCATTTCCCCCACCCACCCACTCACTCCCTGATTGACTGCAGACTATATAGTAAAACTTGATTTCTCCTTAGCTATACCTTAACCAATCATTTTCCTGGTTTCAGAGTAACAGCCGTGTTAATCTGTATTCGCAAAAAAGAAAAGGAGTACTTGTGGCACCTTAGAGACTAACCAATTTATTTGAGCATAAGCTTTCGTGAGCTACAGCTCACTTCATCGGATGCATACTGTGGAAAGTGCAGAAGATCTTTTTATATACACACAAAGCATGAAAAAATACCTCCTCCCACCCCACCCTCCTGCTGGTAATAGCTTATCTAAAGTGATCACTCTCCTTACAATGTGTATGATAATCAAGTTGGGACATTTCCAGCACAAATCCACGTTTTCTCACCCCCCCCCCCCACACACAAACCCACTCTCCTGCTGGTAATAGCTTATCTAAAGTGACCACTCTCCTTACAATGTGTATGATAATCAAGGTGGGCCATTTCCAGCACAAATCCAGGGTTTAACAAGAACGTCTGAGGAACAGTGGGGGGGCGGGGTAGGAAAAAACAAGGGGAAATAGGTTACCTTGCATAATGACTTAGCCACTCCCAGTCTCTATTCAAGCCTAAGTTAATTGTATCCAATTTGCAAATGAATTCCAATTCAACAGTTTCTCGCTGGAGTCTGGATTTGAAGTTTTTTTGTTGTAATATAGCAACTATCATGTCTGTAATCACGTGACCAGAGAGATTGAAGTGTTCTCTGACTGGTTTATGAATGTTATAATTCTTGACATCTGCTTTGTGTCCATTTATTCTTTTACGTATAGACTGTCCAGCTTGACCAATGTACATGGCAGAGGGGCATTGCTGGCACAGGATGGCATAGATCACATTGGTGGATGTGCAGGTGAATGAGCCTCTGATAGTGTGGCTGATGTGATTAGGCCCTATGATGGTGTCCCCTGAATAGGTATGTGGACACAGTTGGCAACGGGCTTTGTTGCAAGGATAGGTTCCTGGGTTAGTGGTTCTGTTGTGTGGTATGTGGTTGCTGGTGAGTATTTGCTTCAGGTTGGGGGGCTGTCTGTAGGCAAGGACTGGCCTGTCTCCCAAGATTTGTGAGAGTGTTGGGTCGTCCTTCAGGATAGGTTGTAGATCCTTGATAATGCGTTGGAGGGGTTTTAGTTGGGGGCTGAAGGTGACGGCTAGTGGTGTTCTGTTATTTTCTTTGTTAGGCCTGTCTTGTAGTAGGTGACTTCTGGGAACTCTTCTGGCTCTATCAATCTGTTTCTTCACTTCCGCAGGTGGGTATTGTAGTTGTAAGAATGCTTGACAGAGATCTTGTAGGTGTTTGTCTCTGTCTGAGGGGTTGGAGCAAATGCGGTTGTATCGCAGAGCTTGGCTGTAGACGATGGATCATGTGGTGTGGTCAGGGTGAAAGCTGGAGGCATGTAGGTAGGAATAGCGGTCAGTAAGTTTCCGGTATAGGGTGGTGTTTATGTGACCATCGTTTATTAGCACTGTAGTGTCCAGGAAGTGGATCTCTTGTGTGGACTGGACCAGGCTGAGGTTGATGGTGGGATGGAAATTGTTGAAATCATGGTGGAATTCCTCCAGGGCTTCTTTTCTATGGGTCCAGATGATGAAGATGTCATCAATATAGCGCAAGTAGAGTAGGGGCGTTAGGGGACGAGAGCTGAGGAAGCGTTGTTCTAAGTCAGCCATAAAAATGTTGGCATGCAGTGGGGCCATGAGGGTACCCATAGCAGTGCCGCTGATCTGAAGGTATACATTGTCCCCAAATGTAAAATAGTTATGGGTAAGGACAAAGTCACAAAGTTCAGCCACCAGGTTAGCCGTGACATTATCGGGGATAGTGTTCCTGACGGCTTGTAGTCCATCTTTGTGTGGAATGTTGGTGTGGAGGGCTTCTACATCCATAGTGGCCAGGATTGTGTTTTCAGGAAGATCACTGATGGATTGAAGTTTCCTCAGGAAGTCAGTGGTGTCTCGAGGTAGCTGGGAGTGCTGGTAGCGTAGGGCCTGAGGAGGGAGTCTACATAGCCAGACAATCCTGCTGTCAGGGTGCCAATGCCTGAGATGATGGGGCGCCCAGGATTTCCAGGTTTATGGATCTTGGGTAGTAGATAGAATATCCCAGGTCGGGGTTCCAGGGGTGTGTCTGTTCGGATTTGATCTTGTGCTTTTTCAGGGAGTTTCTTGAGCAAATGCTGTAGTTTCTTTTGGTAACTCTCAGTGGGATCATAGGGTAATGGCTTGTAGAAACTTGTGTTGGAGAGCTGCCGAGCAGCCTCTTGTTCATATTCCGACCTATTCATGATGACAACAGCACCTCCTTTGTCAGCCTTTTTGATTATGATGTCAGAGTTGTTTCTGAGGCTGTGGATGGCATTGTGTTCCGCACGGCTGAGGTTATGGGCAAGTGATGCTGCTTTTCCACTATTTCAGCCCGTGCACGTCGGCGGAAACACTCTATGTAGAAGTCCAGTTTGCTGTTTCGACCTTCAGGAGGAGTCCACCTAGAATCCTTCTTTCTGTAGTGTTGGTAGGGAGGTCTCTGTGGATTAGTATGTTGTTCAGAGGTATGTTGGAAATATTCCTTGAGTCAGAGATGTCGAAAATAGGATTCTAGGTCACCACAGAACTGTATCATGTTCATGGGGGTGGAGGGGCAGAAGGAGAGGCCCCGAGATAGGACAGCTGCTCCTGCTGGGCTGAGAGTATAGTTGGATAGGTTAACAATATTGCTGGGTGGGTTGAGGGAACCATTGCTGTGGCCCCTTGTGGCATGTAGTAGTTTAGAAAGTTTAGTGTCCTTTTTCTTTTGTAGAGAAGCAAAGTGTGCGCTGTAAATGGCTTGTCTAGTTTTAGTAAAGTCCAGCCACAAGGAAGTTTGTGTGGAAGGTTGGTTTTTTATGAGAGTATCCATTTTTGAGAGCTCATTCTTAATCTTTCCCTGTTGCTGTAGAGGATGTTGATCAGGTGGTTCCGCAGTTTCTTTGAGAGCGTGTGGCGCAAGGTGTCAGCATAGTCTGTGTGGTATGTAGATTGTAATGGATTGTAATCGTTTTCCTGAAATGTAACTAACCAATCCTAACATATTGTAACATGATTACGTAACCAATTATATCCCACCACCTTAATTAGTTTACACCCAGCAAAATTAATTATACAGCAGACAGGAACAATCACAGAACCAGAGAGAGATTATACAGACAAACAATAGCAAAGTGACAGGTTTCAGAGTAGCAGCCGTGTTAGTCTGTATTCGCAAAAAGGAGGACTTGTGGCACCTTAGAGACTAACCAATTTATTTGAGCATGAGCTTTCGTGAGCTACAGCTCACTTCATCGGATGCATACCATGGAAACTGCAGCAGAAATGGCCCAACTTGATGATCACTTTAGATAAGCTATTACCAGCAGGAGGGTGGGGTGGGAGGAGGTATTTTTTCATGCTTTGTGTGTATATAAAAAGATCTTCTGCACTTTCCACAGTATGCATCCGATGAAGTGAGCTGTAGCTCACGAAAGCTCATGCTCAAATAAATTGGTTAGTCTCTAAGGTGCCACAAGTCCTCCTTTTCTAATAGCAAAGTGGGAACTATAATGACAAAACAATACGGAAGTGAGGATTTCACATCCCAGCTATTGATAAGTGAGTTCTTGCCAGACAGGATGCTATCAAACTAAGTTTCCTTTTACATTTTCTAGGCACTTCCCTTTCTCTGGAGGCGATAGGCATTATCAGGACAGGATTGTATTCCTAACAGCCCAATAGCACCTTATTTCAGTGTGACTAGTTTGGAATGTGAGGAGGTGACCGGGTCGCTTCCCAGCTCATGGCTGCCTCTGCTGCTTAGCCAAAGGCCTTAGCCTAAACACCGGCCTCAGACTGTCACAGTAAGAGAAGGCCCTTACACTGGCAGACAGTGATTTTGATTCTTTCTTTTATACCTCTATAACTAGCCAAGTGATAAGAATACACCTAAATTCTCAGAGTATAGGCCTTTACAGACAGGCCTGAATATCTATATCCTAACAGCAGTCTGCACACATGTGTCAATTACAGATCCTTATTTCAGATAACACTCTGGAACTATTACCCACTACTCTAATCCCCAGTTGTTGGATCACATGGGGGATGCCTGTATATTCATGAAACTAGATCTCTAGGGAGCTTACAGTCCCATCTGTATCCAAGAGGGGGATGAACGGAAGGGTGCCTTTTGGACCTGCTATGGCCATTTGGACTGTTTAGTTATGCCATTCAGACTGACTAATGCCCCAGCGATGTTCCAGCATTTCATTAATGATGTGCTATGAGACCTACCGGACCAGTTTGTGGTGGTGTACATAGATGATATATCAATCTTCTCAGACAATCTGGACCACTACACCACGCTTATCCACACAGTCCTGGAAAGATCATGACAACACAGTCTCTATGCTAAACTAGAGAAATGCATATTTGATCAGCCCTCAAGTGAGTTCCTGGGTTTCATTCTGTCCTTGGAAGGAATCAAGATGGAGCCACACAAGTCTAAGCTGTCCATGACTAGGCAGCGCCCCACAATGTGTGTGACCTATGTTTGTTAAGCTTTGCAAATTTCTACCAGATGTTCATTTCCAATTTTTTAAAAGAAGCCAAGACCCTCACTGCCCTCCTCCAGAAAAATACCAAGTTTCATTGGCTGCCCAAGGCCCAGCACACCTCTGAGCAGCTGAAGCGTGCCTTCACCACCACTTCAGTATTGGCCCACCCCAACATGATGCAAACTTTTGTGGTGAAAGCCAATGCCTCTAGTATAGTGATTGGGGCAGTTCTCTCCCAAAGACATGGACCCAAGCAAATACTGCATCCCATCGCCTACTACTCAAGGAAGCTTACACCTGCTGAGCGAAACTATGAGATCTTGAACAAGGAGCTTCTGGCAATTAAGACCACCTTTGAAGAGTGGCAACACTATTTGAAAGGGGCTTGTCATCCAGTCCAAGTGTTTAATGATCATAAGAACCTGGAGTACCTGCACAGGGCCAAGACCCTAAACCAAAGACAAATCTGGTGGGCCCTGTTCTCCCAGTTCAAATTTACATTCACCTACTTCCCTGGAACCAGAAATGGCAAGGCCGATGCCTTATCCTGAAGATATGACTCTGACCCACAAGCCCCCAGCCCAGAACCGGCCCACATTCCCAAGTTCCATAATTTCCTTAATGCAGTTCGCCTCCAGGACCTGCTCATGGTCATCCACTCTGCCTTTGTAATTCCACCTGATGAGTTGGCCATTATAAACTGAGAACTGCATGACCCCAGGAGAGGATCACATTCATGAGGGACCACATCTATGTCCTGCTTTCCCCCCCCACTGCCGGACCTGTGAGAGTGGCAGTTCTTCAATTTGTCATGACTCTACCCTGTCAGGACACTTAGGGGGATATAAAACACAACAATTAATGTCCCATTTCTTGTGATGGCTCCGTTGCACCCCACGATAAAGACCTTTGTAGCTTCCTGCCAGTTGTTTGCCCTCAACAAGATCCCTCACCAGAAACCTTGTGGTCTCCTCCAATCTCTGGACGCCCCATCTAGGCTGTGGGAGGCCATTTCCTTGGACTTTCTGATGGAACTACCAGAATCCAGTGGTTTCATCACCATCATGACAGTGGTAGCTTGCTTTTCTAAGATGGCTCACTTCATTCCTTGCGTGGGTTTACTCTCCATGGAGGAAAACTCCCAGCTCTGGATAAACAATATAGCCCATCTTCATGGCCTCCTGGATCATGTCACCTCTGACCAGGGGCCACAGTTTGCTGCCTGCTTCTGGCACAAGGCCCTACCTTTATTAGGACATGCGCGCCTGTCCTTGGTATACTATCCTCAGTCAAATGGCCAAATGGAGAGAATCAACCAGATCCTGGAACAATACTTTCGATGCTACATCAACCATCACCAGGCTGACTGGTCTTCGTTGTTACCCTGTGCAGAGTTCTCATACAATAATGCCAGAGGTGAAAGTAAGCCAGTACGCCCTGGTATGGTGTACCGGCAAGAGCCGGTGCGCCGTACTGGGACCGGCTTTCCCAGATGGCAATTTAAAGCCCTGGGGTAGTGGCGGCGGGGCTCAGACGGGGATTTAAAGGGCTCGGGGCTCCAGCAGCCGCTACCACAGCGGAGCCCCAGGCCCTTTAAAGCTCTGCCAGAGCCCCAGGGGAGCGGTGGCAGCTACCTCAGTGATTTAAAGGGCCTGGGGCTCCGCTGCGGTAGCGGCAGCTGGAGCCCTGGGCCCTTTAAATCGCCCCGGGGCTTCCAGCCGCCACTACCGCAGCTTGAGCCCCGGGCCCGGGGATTTAAGGCCCTGCCTTTTCCGGTTGAGGCCACACCTCTTCCAGTTGAGGCCACGCCCCCTGCTCAGGGCTCCGGCATACCGGTAAGTCCTTTGACTTACTTTCACCCCTGAATAATGCTGATGTTGCATCCACAGCCATAGCCCCTTCTTTATCAACTACGGATACGACCCCCAATTTCACCCACAACAACCCCCCATCCTCCCCAATCCATCTGTCTCAGACCTAGTACAATACATCCAGCACATCCAAGAGGAGGTGAAGGGACACCTTGAAAAGGCAGGAGGATTACACAGGGCATGCGGACAAGCATAGACAACTGGGCCCCGCTTACTCCCTAAGACAAAAGGCTTTCAACAGAACACCTCTGAACCAACAGATCATCCTAGAAACTAGATTATCGATGCCTTAGGCCGGCAACAAATCAACCTGGTCGTCTTCAATCTCCAGCTCCCTCGACCCCTGAGAGTCAACATCTCACTTCTAAAACTGCACACCGAGAACACATTTCCTCATAGAGCCCAATCAGTGCCGCACAGACAGGCTCAGGAGGCGTACATTGCTCATGAAGTGCTTGACACTAAGATCAAGCAGGGCAAATTATGGTCCCTGATTGATTGAGAAGGTTACGGCCCAGAGGAATGCATTTGGAAACCAGCTGAAAGTGTTCATGCTGCTGTCCTGGTTTGGGCCTTCGATAGGAGCCCTCCTGAGAAACCTTGACCCCTGTCACCTGGAGGGTGCCCCTAGGGGAGAGGATGTTGTCATGACCCATAGGTTTCAAACCTAAGTCCTCAGGAGCAGCCACACTCCAACCTTCCACCAACCAGCCTGCTGACAATGGCTTACCTGGGACCCACAAAGCCCAGCTCCAGTGTGTGGCTCCGCCCTGAGCGGCATCCCAGAGCAGCTGATTGACCTGCTGGCCCTCCTTGAGCCAGGAGCAGGAACAGGAAGCTGTCTGAGCAACTGGGCTCTGGACTGTGTGCCTTGTGTTCCCAGCTCCTGCTGTCCTGGTTTGACGTTCTGGCATCCCAACCAACCCTGCGTGACTCCTGGCATCTGAGTTGTGTTTTCCCACTTCCAGTTTGTCTCCAGCCTCTGACCCCCTGGTATCCTGACCTGGCCTTACTCTGCTTCCTGACATGTGGTTCTGATCTCCAGTTTGTCTCTTGCCTCAGACCACCTGGTATCCTGACCAGGCCTGACTCTGGTTCCTGACTTGTGATTCTAATCTGTAGTTTGTTTCCTGCTGCTGTATCCCAAACCAGCCAACTCTTGACTCCTGTCTCATGACTGTGGACTCTGGCTCTGAATTCTAGGTCTGGCCGCCCATGTTCTGGCTGGCATATGTTCAACACCTACATGCCGCCAGCAATATGCAGATGATACACAGCTCTACCTGTCCTTCACTACATATGACCACACCCAGTGCTTGGATGAGATCTGCTCTTGGATGAAGAACAGCTGGCTGAAGCTGAACCTGAGCAAGTGATGCTGGTAGGCAGAGGAATGTATTTTGAAGAGTTTGCAGCTACAGTGCAGTCTCCTTTGGTTGAAGGCACAAAGTCACAATTGGTCAATTCAGTCCATAGTTTCAGGGCTTTTCACTGTTGCTGAGCTCTCAAATAGCAGCGTCTGTAAGTAATGCTTTCTATCATCTCTGGTTGGCTTAGGAGATGCCATCGCATCCTGGTGGACGATGACCTGCTTTCAGTTATTCATCTCTTTTGGCTGGGCTGCAGCAATGCGATATGTACATGAAACCTTCAGCTCTTAGGAAACTCCAGCCAGTACAGAATGCTGCAGTGAGTCTTCTCAGCAACGCAAGCTTCCGTGAACACATCCGAACTTACACTGGCTTCCCAGAGAATACTGAATCAAGTGAAAAGTCTTGGTCCTTATCTTCCAGGTGCTCAATGACCTGGGTCCAAGATAGCTAAAAGATTGGCTAAAGCTCTAGGATGAAGACCATGGATGAAGACCAGCTTTGCTCATCTGGCTCAGTGGAACTCTCTACAATAAGAGTAATACTTGTCTGTGCAGGTGACAGGACTTTCTTGGGGGTCAGTCCAAGACTGGAATGAACTTTCCCAGTAACTAAGGGACCACCATACACCTCACCACTTTCTGCTCTAAAGCAAGGTGCATTTCTCTGACCTTTCATAAGAACATAAGAACAGACATGCTGGGTCAAACCAATGGTCCATCTAGCCCAGTATCCTGTCTTCTGACAGTGACCCATGCCATGTGCTTCAGAGGCAATGAACAGAACAGGCAAACAGTGAGTGATCCATCCCCTGTTGTCCACTCCCAGCTTCTGGCATTTAGAGGCTAGGGACACCCAGAGCACAGAGTTGCATCCCTGACCATCCTGGCTAATAGCCATTGGTGGACCTATCCTCCATGACATATCCATCCTCCTCTAACATACACATATGTTGTTTTCTCTCTCTCTCTCACTCTGTGTATTGTTATTGGGTTTTTTTTAATCCCAAACAAAGCACTCTGCTGCACACTTGTCTCCCCTGGGGGAGAGGATGAGAGAACAAACACATGACAGTTGTTGTTAGTCATGTTGCTTAGTGCATGACTGGAAGGGACTCAGATGACAGTGAGCAGCAGGGTCAGAACCAATGTAGAACAGAATAGAAATCCTCTTTGCCGTTTAAGGAATATCATTGATGGGCCTCCTCCACTGCAGGCCTTCAAGAGCAGTGGGCTAAGCTGGGGAGTATCTCTCCACAGGTAAAACAAAAGGGCTGTTGCCTCTGAGAGGACCCAGCCTCTTCCTCCTGTATGCAGGAAGCCCTCTGTCCCCTGAGTATTCAGGCTGAGGTGTGCCCGGGGTGGTCTGCAGGGGAGCTGGCCCAGAGAGCTTTCCGAGCAAGATCTGCCACCTCACGTCTGTGTGGAGGAGCTTGAGTGACAGCATGCAACTCCCCCAGCACTGCATGCAGAGCGAGCGATGCTGTGAGACTGGAGAGACTAGAGCACGCTCCCCACGTCCCGTCTGTGGGAGAGGATGATTTATCCACACTGACGCATAACTCTGTTCCGAAGGACACAGTCATAACGCTGATGCCTCAGCATACTGGCCCCAAGCATCAGGGAGAGTCATTCTGGCACTGGTGCCCTATGAGGCAGGGCAGGAGCAAGACAGAGGGGTCCTGTCCTGAGCATCATTGCCCTCTGCTGGAGAGAACGGGTTGAACCTACCTATCTACTATCTAAGGCCTGGTCTTACCTAAAAAGTTGTATACCTCTAAGGATACTAGTATGGTTAAAGTGGCACAACACTCCCCCAGTGTGGATGCAGTAATGTTGATGCAGTATAAAAGTGCTTTATACTGGTATAGTTATTCCCGTAGGGCAGTGTTTCCCAAACTTGGGACGCCGCTTGTTCAGGGAAAGCCCCTGGTGGGCTGGGCTGGTTTGTTTACCTGCCGCATCCGCAGCTTTGGCTGATCGTGGCTCCCACTGGCCCTGGTTCACCGCTGCAGGCCAATGGGGGCTGCAGGAAGCAGCGCAGGCCGAGGGACGTAACGGCCACCGCTTCCCGCAGCCCCCATTGGCCTTGAGCAGCAAATCGCGGCCAGTGGGAGCCACGATCGGCCAAACCCTGCAGATGCGGCAGGTAAACAAACTGGCCTGGCCCGCCAGGGGCTTTCCCTGAACAAGCAGTGTCCCAAGTTTGGGAAACACTGCCATAGGGGAATGGGAATAAACTACAGCGTAAGGCATTTTGATATCTGCGCTAGGGGTTGTACTGGCATAACTATATCTGTAAAAAAAAATACTCCTCCCCCCACCCCATAGCTGACATTGTTCTTCCAATAGAAGACCTCTGTGTAGAGCAGACCGAAAGGATTTAGCTCACTTGCTCAAGCGCACCTCAGTCCTGTATGCATAGTGCAGGGGTACGTGAGAGTCCAGGGTCTCCATGACCCATTCTGTCCTTGGCCCCTCTGATGGGACTGCCAGCCAGGGGGACAATTGGTGGCACTTTTGATTGTGTTTTGTCAGGACCTGGGTCCATTAGGAATTGCACTGGGAACCCCCAGTTCAGAAAAGGACTGAACATTTATATGGATAAGAAGAAGGGCGGGAATTATAGTACCCCTCAAGAGTTTTGGAATGGCTATAAACCCTCCTGCTTCAGGGCATAAACCAGCCTCTCACTCGAGGGCACAGGAAGGTTATTCCATAACTACCTACTTCAGCAGTTGGAGTCAGCAAGCCCCCATGTATGGTTCAACACTTCTCTGTATACAGTTGTGGCCAAAGGCGGCACTTCTGGCCCACGGGACCTTGTCTTCCCATGTGTTTGTTCCCCAGCGGAGCCCTGTGTGATGTTATCAGGTTAACTATGACCATGTGTCCAATGAAGTGGGTATTCACCCATGAAAGCTTATGCTCCCATATGTCTGTTACTCTATAGGGTGCCACAGGACTCTGCTGCTTTTATGACTATGTAGATCATTGTTGCTACCACTGTTATATAATTGCAACAAATCTTGTACAAAGTGTGGCGTGTAAGATGTCTATGGAAAGGTTATGATTTGCTTAATATGATTATGCCATTTGTATGCATGTATCATTTTTGTATCTGAAGTTATGAATATTAACTATGTACCTGTATTTCGAATGTGTTTGCTCCTGTGGTAACACCCACAAGGTATTTAGCCTCCACATCTTGAAGGGAAGGTTTCGGGGTAGCAGCTGTGTTAATCTGCATCCACAGAAAGGAAAGGAGGACTTGTGGCACCTTAGAGACTAACACATTCATCTGAGCATGAGCTTTCCTGAGCTACAGCTCACTTCATCGCCGGAGGCAGTGCAAGTGCAGCTGGAACTGCATGCATCCGATGAAGTGAGCTGTAGCTCAGGAAAGCTCATGCTCAGATGAATGTGTTGGTCTCTAAGGGGCCACAAGTCCTCCTTTTCTTGAAGGGACTATTCAAGTTAAATGGCCCATCAAGGAACACTTAACTCACAACGGACCATGGAAGATGCCCATCCACACCTGATGGACTTTCCTGTGAACTTTCTAACTAGAGTATGGGTAATGGCCTCTACTATGACTAAGTGAAGCAGGCATAGACATATGACTTGCCCACGGGACTCCAAACCCCAAAAAGGCTGACAAAGGAGGTGCTGTCGTCATCATGAATAGGTCGGAATATGAACAAGAGGCTGCTCGGCAGCTCTCCAACACCACTTTCTACAAGCCATTACCCTCTGATCCCACTGAGAGTTACCAAAAGAAACTACAGCATTTGCTCAAGAAACTCCCTGAAAAAGCACAAGATCAAATCCACACAGACACACCCCTGGAATCCCGAACTGAGATATTCTATCTACTACCCAAGATCGATAAACCTAGAAATCCTGGGCGCCCCATCATCTCAGGCATTGGCACCCTGACAGCAGGATTGTCTGGCTATGTAGACTCCCTCCTCAGGCCCTACGCCACCAGCACTCCCAGCTATCTTCAAGACACCACTGACTTCCTAAGGAAACTACAATCCATCAGTGATCTTCCTGATAACACCATCCTGGCCACTATGGATGTAGAAGCCCTCTACACCAACATTCCACACAAAGATGGACTACAAGCCGTCAGGAACACTATCCCCGATAATGTCACAGCAAACCTGCTGGCTGAACCTTGTGACTTTGTCCTCACCCATAACTATTTCACATTTGGGGACAATGTATACCTTCAAATCAACGGCACTGCTATGGGTACCTGCATGTCCCCAGAGTATGCCAACATTTTTATGGCTGACTTAGAACAACGCTTTCTCAGCTCTCGTCCCCTAACGCCCCTACTCTACTTGCGCTTTATTGATGACATCTTCATCATCTGGACCCATGGAAAAGAAGCCCTTGAGGAATTCCACCATGATTTCAACAATTTCCATCCCACCATCAACCTCAGCCTGGACCAGTCCACACAAGAGATCCACTTCCTGGACAGTACGGTGCTAATAAGCTATGGTCACATAAACACCACCCTATACCGGAAACCTACTGACTGCTATTCCTACCTACATGCCTCCAGCTTTCACCCAGACCACACCACACGATCCATTGTCTACAGCCAAGCTCTGCGATACAACTGCATTTGCTCCAACCCCTCAGACAGAGACAAACACCTACAAGATCTCTGTCAAGCTTTCTTACAACTACAATACCCACCTGCTGAAGTGAAGAAACAGATTGATAGAGCCAGAAGAGTTCCCAGAAGTCACCTACTACAGGACAGGCCTAACAAAGAAAATAACAGAACGCCACTAGCCGTCACCTTCAGCCCCCAACTAAAACCTCTCCAACGCATTATCAAGGATCTACAACCTATCCTGAAGGATGACCCAACACTCTCACAAATCTTGGGAGACAGGCCAGTCCTTGCCTACAGACAGGCCGCCAACCTGAAGCAAATACTCACCAGCAACTACATACCACACAACAGAATCACTAACCCAGGAACCTATCCTTGCAACAAAGCCCGTTGCCAACTGTGTCCACATATCTATTCAGGGGACACCATCACAGGGCCTAATAACATCAGGCACACTATCAGAGGCTCGTTCACCTGCACATCCACCAATGTGATATATGCCAACATGTGCCAGCAATGCCCCTCTGCCATGTACATTGGTCAAGCTGGACAGTCTCTACGTAAAAGAATAAATGGACACAAATCAGATGTCAAGAATTATAACATTCATAAACCCGTCGGAGAACACTTCAATCTCTCTGGTCACGCTATTACAGACATGAAAGTTGCGATATTACAACAGAATAACTTCAAAACCAGACTCCAGCGAGTGACTGCTGAATTGGAATTCATTTGCAAATTGGATACAATTAACTTAGGCTTGAATAGAGACTGGGAGTGGCTAAGTCATTATGTAAGGTAACCTATTTCCCTTTGTTTTTTCCTACCCCGCCCCCCCCACTGTTCCTCAGACGTTCTTGTTAAACCCTGGATTTGTGCTGGAAATGGCCCACCTTGATTATCATACACATTGTAAGGAGAGTGGTCACTTTAGATAAGCTATTACCAGCAGGAGAGTGGGGTGGGGGGAGAGAAAACCTTTTGAAGTGATAAATACCCATTTTGTCATGGTCTGTGTGTATAAAAATATCCTCACTGCATTTTCCACTTTATGCATCCAATGAAGTGAGCTGTAGCTCACGAAAGCTTATGCTCAAATAAATTGGTTAGTCTCTAAGGTGCCACAAGTACTCCTTTTCTTTTTGTGAATACAGACTAACACAGCTGCTACTCTGAAACCCCACCTTGTTACCTGTAATTTTCCACCAATTAGAACAATGGGTTTCCCTTTACTTGGCGGAAGCCATAAAAGGCCCTGGAAACATCTCCATTTTGCCTCTTTCCTGCTCAAACCTCTGGACTATGGACTTACACTCATGGGAGCATTCTAACCAAAGGAGTGAGGACTTTCCAATCATTTGGAAGCAACCAGAGACTTAACAAGCCAGCAGTTTATTCCATCACTGCTTCAAGCCTGATCCAAGAACTTTGAAGTGAGCTGTAGCTCACGAAAGCTTATGCTCAAATAAATGTGTTAGTCTCTAAGGTGCTACAAGTACTCCTTTTCTTTTTGCGGATACTCTGCTACTAACGGCTAACACGGCTGCTACTCTGAAACCTTACAATTGTTGTATCTATTTGATTCCTTTAACCAATTTTAACTCTCACCTTCCTTCCTTTCTTTCTTATACATAAATCTTTAGATATTAGATACTAAAGCAGGAGTGGCCAACCTGAGCCTGAGAAGGAGCCAGAATTTACCAATGTCGATTGCCAAAGAGCCACAGTAATATATCAGCAGCCCCTGCACTTCCTGCCCACTGGCAGCCCTGCCGATCAGCACCTCCCCCTGCCTCCTGCCCTCCGCGATCAGCTGTTTTGCAGTGTACAGGAGGCTCTGGGATGGAGCGAGGAGGAGCAAGGGTGCAGCAGACTCAGGGGAAGGGGCAGGGACCTTGGGGTAAGGGGTGGAGTGGGGGCAGGGCCTGGGGTTGAGCAATGGAAAGTTAGCACCTGTAGCTCCAGCCCCGGAGTCAGCACCTATGCAAGGAGCCATGTATTCACTTCTGAAGAGCCGCATGCGGCTCCGGAGCCACAGGTTGGCCACCCCTGTACTAAAGGATTGGTAACAGCATGATTATTGGGTAAGATCTGGGTTGTATATTGACCTGGGTATGTGGCTGGTCCTCTGGGATCAGAAGAATCCTTTTGTTTGATGAAATTGCTTTTAAATAACCACTCATCATTAAGTCTAGTGTCTGGGTATTGAATCCAGGACTGGAATACCTAAGGAGGCTGCATTTCTGACTTCTTGTTAGCCAGTGTCGGGAGACAGAAGTTAACTTTTGTTGCTGGTTTGGTATATCTCATGGAAGAATAACCACCAGTTTTGTGGTGTGTCTGCCCTTTTTCCCAGCAGCTTGTCCTGAATTTGGTATTGTCCGTTGTGACCCACTGAGGCATGGTGACACCCTGATCCTGATTGGGGCCTCTGGCCACTACCATGAAACAAGGAAAGGAGTACTTGTGGCACCTTAGAGACTAACAAATTTAGATGCATCCGATGAAGTGAGCTGTAGCTCACGAAAGCTTATGCTCAAATAAATTGGTTAGTCTCTAAGGTGCCACAAGTCCTCCTTTTCTTTTTGCAAATACAGACTAACACGGCTGTTACTCTGAAACCTACCATGAAACCGATATTCATCATGGCGTGGGTATAGCCAGCCTCAACTACATCTGCTCTGTCAGCACAAAGAGGAGGAGGGGCTCCTGGTACCATGTCACCTACCTCATAGGAGTTGTGAGTCCTCCCCAGTGCCCTCAGCCTGCCTCCTCCTGTGAGTCACCCTTGCTGACTTCCGGCAATAGGGGAGCAGCCTGCAGCACGTGAATGGAAACAGACCAACCCCTTGAACCTCTGCTGGGGACCTGGGCCCCCTGGACACCCCATCTGGAGAGGCAGTGCAGGAGCCTATGGACCCTATTGCCCTGGAATGACAATGGAATGTGATTCTGGGCCACTAAGTGCATGGCTGCTGGCACCCAGACCATGCTGGACTCAGTACAGAAGCAGCAAAAGGGAAAAGGGGTGTCTCTCTCTACCTAGAGGGGCCCCCACAAAGCGGGGATGTCTGTGGAGAACCAGCAACTGAGACAGAAATGACTTCCCTGACTCAGAAACCCTGCTGCCTCCTGGGGAGGCGGCTTGGACTTGTCCACCTGCCTTTTGGGCAGCCATGAATCAAGAGCAGAAGCTGTCAGACTAGATGGGTGGGGACCAGCTTGGCAGGTCACATGCTCCCACACTCACCCCCTTGAACCTGACAGCATAACAGCAAAGTGGCCGTGACTAGGGAGCTGGAAGGGGGGCGGGGAAACCTCTGACCCTAGGCACTGGATGCACAGAGCCTCTTTGCTTCCCCACGCTGCTAGCTAGCTCTTGGGGGGCCCAGGCCAGAGAAATGGGAGTGAGTAAAGCTGAAGACTCTTCACCATCTAGGGTGACCAGGTGTCTGGTTTTGGACCAGAACACCCGGTCAAAAAGGGATCCTGGCGGCTCCTAGCCTTAGGGGTGGCCAGCGGGGTCTGCATGCTGCCCTGCCCCCTGCCCGCTGGCGCAGCTCCCATTGGCTGGGTCAGAGCAGGGGAGGAACTAGTACGAGCGTGACTCACGAGCGCTCAGCAGGCGGCTGTTGAGGGGTCGCGTGACCCGTGCCTCTCCCGCTGCTGCCTGGCCTCTTCTCCTCGCATGGCTGGGCTTGAGCTGCAGCATGTGCCCTGCAGCAAACCGCGGTCTGTCTGCCGCCCCATCGCCAGCACCCAGGAGTGCGAGGTGTGTGTATCCCCGTCTCCGAGTGCTGGGAACGGGGCTGCACCCCTATCCCCCTCAGTGCATCCCTCCCCGTCCCAACCCCCCCCCCCCCCCGCACTCCCATCCTCCCATCACCGTATCCCTCAGTGAGAGGCAAAAAGGCATTCTTTAAAAAGTGGAAGATAAATCCTAATGAGGAAAATAGAAAAGAGCAAAAACTCTGGCAAATGAAGTGTAAAAATATAGTTAGAAAGACCAAAAAAGAAATTGAAGAACAGCTAGCCAAAGACTCCAAAAGTAATAGCAAAAAAATTTTTAAATACATCAGAAGCAGAAAGCCTGCAAAACAACCAGTGGGGCCACTGGACGATCGAGATGCTAAAGGAGCACTCAAAGACGATAAGGACATTGCAGAGAAACTAAATGAATTTTTTGCATCGGTCTTCACTGTTGAGGATGTGAGGGAGATTCCCAAACCTGAGCCATTCTTTTTGGGTGACAGATCTTAGGAACTGTCCCAAATTGAGATGTCATTAGAGGAGTTTTTGGAACAAATTGATAAACTAAATAGTAATAAATCTCCAGGACCTGATGGTATTACCCAAGAGTTCTGTGGTTGTGCTCTATGGATTTGTACTTGGGCTTCGGGAGTGGGCCTTTAATGGACCCATTGCAGCTGTGATAATGTGTGGTCCTAATTCCACACATAAAATTACAATAAATTTAGTGAACAAAAACATGGAGCTGGTTACGAGAAATGGGGGGAGGAAAAGAATCATGAAAATCTTTGTGTAATTTCTTTTTTTTTAAATGACCCTTTTTGACTATTGTGCTGCCAGCTCTCGCATGCTGTAACAAATAAAACCTGAACGTAGCGTAATACAGCTGTCAGAACAAGAACTACGCCTGTTTGGGCCTTGCTGTTAAAATGAGCATGTGAGAGAGAGCGGGGGAGAGCAAGTGATGGAGGGAGGGGGATGGAGCGAGCAGGGGGTGGGGCCTCTGGAAGGGGCGTGGCAGGGGCAGGGCCCCAGGGAAGGGGCGGGGCAGTGGGCGGGGCAAGGTTGTTCCATTGTCTGGCATTAGAAAGTTGGCAACCCTATGGCCGCCTAGGCTCTGGTACCCACGGGAGACTGAGGGCAAAAGTTTGTCTTGTTTGATGCAAGGCAGGTGTTGAGTTTCATGGGGCTAAGGACAGGAGTAGGAACGGGAGGGTTTCTGTGTGTGATCTTGGGCAAGTCCCTTCTCCTCTCTCTGCAGTGAGGAGAATGACACTTTGCTGCCCCCAGGAGCATGTGCAGGCCCCATTTTCAGGACAGAAATGCCTGCTCTTCTTCTGGGCATCTCTGGATGCGAGGCTGAAAGGTCACTTGAAGTGCAGAGTAAAATACCAGCACGGTTCAGAACTGTAAGATGTGCCCAGTTCCTTCATATCAACCTCCACTTGATGTGAGGCCTCCGCTCCTTTGCAGGGTGCTCCTGACCCTCACCTGTCTGTCCACCTCCTCACCCACCCTGCCGAGGGCAGGTCGAGTCCCCTCCATGAGAGCAGAACAGGCAAGGAAAGGCCTAGAACTAAATTCTGAAGCAGCACAGACCTTACTTGGTTCCTGGCAGACGATTCCCTTCCTGCCTTGCACCCTATACTGCGTTGCTGTGTCCCGTGAAACAGCTGCCATGCTCCACCACAGAGCCAGCTGCATTTCAGGAGGGAAGCGATTCATGTACACAACGTAGAAAGAGTTCTGGGATATTACACACACACGGGCCATGCAATATTATTGTTGTTCTCCATAGTTTGTTCCCAACTTGAGAGCAGAACTTTCTCTAGTAGAAAGAACAGGAGGACTTGTGGCACCTTAGAGACTAACAAATTTATTTGAGCATAAGCTTTCATGGGCTACAGCTCACTTCATTGGATGCATTCAGTGGAAAATACAGTAGGAAGATTTTAAAAGCTTATGGGAACACCCCCTCCCCATGGCACAGCCTGGCTGGGGGGCGGGGTCTGTGGGGTAAGACCCCGGCCCCGCCCCATGGCACAGCCTGGCCGGGGAGGTCTGTGGGGTAAGACCCTGGCCCTGCCCCATGGCACAGCCTGACCAGGGGCGTCTGTGGGGTAAGACCCCGGCCCCGCCCCATGGCACAACCTGGCCGGGGGGATCTATGGGGTAAGACCCTGGCCCCGCCCCATGGCACAGCCTGGAGCGGGGGGGTCTGTGGGGTAAGACCCCAACCCCGCCCCATGGCACAGCCTGGCTGGGGGCAGGGTCTGTGGGGTAAGACCCCGGCCCCGCCCCATGGCACAGCCTGGCCGGGGGAGGGGGAGGTCTGTGGGGTAAGACCCCGGCCCTGCCCCATGGCACAGCCTGACCAGGGGGGTCTGTGGGGTAAGACCCCGGCCCCGCCCCAGGGCACAGCCTGGCTGAGGAGGGGGTCTGTGGGGTAAGACCCCGGCCCCGCCCCAGGGCACAGCCTGGCCGGGGGATCTATGGGGTAAGACCCCGGCCCCGCCTCATGGCACAGCCCGGGGGGGTCTGTGGGGTAAGACCTCGGCCCCGCCCCATGGCACGGCCTGGAGCGGGGGGGTCTGTGGGGTAAGACCCCAACCCCGCCCCATGGCACAGCCTGGCTGGGGGGCAGGGTCTGTGGGGTAAGACCCCGGCCCCGCCCCATGGCACAGCCTGGAGCGGGGGGGTCTGTGGGGTAAGACCCCAACCCCGCCCCATGGCACAGCCTGGCTGGGGGGCGGGGTCTGTGGGGTAAGACCCCAGCCCCGCCCCATGGCACAGCCTGGCCGGGGGAGGGGGAGGTCTGTGGGGTAAGACCCCGGCCCTGCCCCATGGCACAGCCTGACCAGGGGGGTCTGTGGGGTAAGACCCCGGCCCTGCCCCATGGCACAGCCTGACCAGGGGGGTCTGTGGGGTAAGACCCCGGCCCCGCCCCATGGCACAGCCTGACCAGGGGGGTCTGTGGGGTAAGACCCCGGCCCCGCCCCATGGCACAGCCTGACCAGGAGGGTCTGTGGGGTAAGACCCCGGCCCCGCCCCAGGGCACAGCCTGGCTGAGGAGGGGGTCTGTGGGGTAAGACCCCGGCCCCGCCCCAGGGCACAGCCTGGCTGAGGATGGGGTCTGTGGGGTAAGACCCCGGGCCCCGCCCCATGGCACAACCTGGCCGGGGGATCTATGGGGTAAGACCCCGGCCCCGCCTCATGGCACAGCCCGGGGGGTCTGTGGGGTAAGACCTCGGCCCCGCCCCATGGCACGGCCTGGCGGGGGGGGGGTCGGTGGGTGGGGCCATCGTCCCCCTTCCTCCCAGCCAGCGGCCCGCCTGGCCCCGCCCCCGCCGCGTGGCGGCCAATGGTCATGTTGTCCACCCCAAACCCCGCCCCCCGGGGGCCTCCCCGCGCATGCGCCCGGCGCGCCGCCCGGGCTGGGTCCGGCCGAGGGAAGATGGCGGCGGCTGGGGCTCGGCGCCGCGGCTGGAGTCTGACGTGGGGGCGGCCGCTCTGGCCGCGGTATGAGCCGCCCGGCCCCGCCCCAGCGCCCGCGTCTCGCTGCTCCCGGCTCGGCCAGGCCTCGCCATGGCCCGGCTGGCGGATTACTTCGTGCTGGTGGGCTACGAGCTGGACAAGCGGGGTGAGTGCCGGGCCGGGGGAGGGGAGGGGAACCGGGGGGGGGTGAGTGCCGGGCCGGGGGGGGGCGCACGGGGGGGGTGAGTGCCGGGCCGGCGGGGGGGGCGCACCGGGGGGGGGGGGGCGAGTGCCGGGCCGGGGGGGGGCGCACCGGGGGGGGGGGCGAGTGCCGGGCCGGGGGGGGGGGCGCACCGGGGGGGGGGGCGAGTGCCGGGCCGGGGGGGGGGCGCACCGGGGGGGGGGCGAGTGCCGGGCCGGGGGGGGGGCGCACCGGGGGGGGGGGGCGAGTGCCGGGCCGGGGGGGGGGCGCACCGGGGGGGGGGGCGAGTGCCGGGCCGGGGGGGGGGCGCGTGCCGGGCCGGGGGGGGGCGCACCGGGGGGGGGGGCGCGAGTGCCGGGCCGGGGGGGGGGAGTGCCGCGCCGGGCGAGGGCCGGGCCGGGCTGGGCCGGGGGGGGGGGGGAACCGGGGGAGTGAGTGCTGGGCCGGGGGGGGGGAACCGGGGGGGATGAATGTTGGGCCGGGGGGGGTGAGTGCCGGGCCGGGGGGGGGAACCCGGGGGGGTGAGTGCCGGGCCGGGGGTGGGGGGGGAACCCGGGGGGGTGAGTGCCGGGCCGGGGGTGGGGGGGGAACCCGGGGGGGTGAGTGCCGGGCCGGGGGTGGGGGGGGAACCCGGGGGGGTGAGTGCCGGGCCGGGGGTGGGGGGGGAACCCGGGGGGGTGAGTGCCGGGCCGGGGGTGGGGGGGGAACCCGGGGGGGTGAGTGCCGGGCCGGGGGTGGGGGGGGAACCCGGGGGGGTGAGTGCCGGGCCGGGGGTGGGGGGGGAACCCGGGGGGGTGAGTGCCGGGCCGGGGGTGGGGGGGGAACCCGGGGGGGTGAGGGCCGGGCCGGGCCGGGGGGGCGGAACCGGGGGGGGAGGGCTGGGCTGGGGGGAGCGCAGGGAAGCGGGGGAACAGCGGGGTCCGCCAGCGGTTGGGTTCAGTCCGTTGGCACCGACGGGTTTGGGAGGCAGCCCCGGTTCGGGGGGGGCTTGGGGAGCTGGCCTGGGTGAGTGCGGGCGGGGGGCACTGTAGTGGAAAAGGGGTTTGGGGGGGGGTGTTGCCCGGGCTGGCCTGTGGGGGAGGGGGGTGAGTGCTGGAGGGGGGGAGCTGGCCTGGGGGTGCTGCTGGGGCTGTGGGGGAGGGGAGTGAGTGCTGGAGGGGGGGAGCTGGCCTGGGGGTGCTGCTGGGGCTGTGGGGGAGGAGGGTGAGTGCTGGAGGGGGGAGCTGGCCTGGGGGTGCTGCTGGGGCTGTGGGGGAGGAGGGTGAGTGCTGGAGGGAGGAGCTGGCCTGGAGATGCTGCTGGGGCTGTGGGGGAGACGGGTAAGTGCTGAGATGCAAGGCTCTTTGCAGTGGGGCAGTGAATGCAGATGGGCCCTGGCCATCGGGGCCAGGTGGGGAAGAGGATTGGCCTGTGTTTGAGCAGGGCTTGGTGGGAAGAAGTGGGTGCTCATGTTGGCATTGTAGGGAAGGAGAGAGGAGGCAATGAAGAGCATATGGTAACTGTTGCAGGACTAGACAGTGGCAAAGGGAATCAAGTAAGTTTTGGACAATTTCAAAGGAATGTGTGTGTGGGGGGGTGGTTTGAAGCAGAGGGTTGGGGACAAGGTCCTGAGAGTTCCAGATAGTTGGAGAGAGAAACAAAATAGTGCATTGCATGGAGGTGGTTCTGCTGGAATGGTGGAAGTAGGGCACTGCCCTTGCTAACTTCTGCCCCCTCTTGTCCCTGTGCGTGGACTGGATTAGCTAGTAAAAGGAACAAGTTAGGTTTGCTGGAAAGGTAATAGGGGCCATGTTCCGTGTGGCAGTTTACACAATTGCATGACTTGACTCTGGTTGACTCCATGATTTCTTTGTGCAGATGCACATAAGTCTTCCCACTGGCCATTATGTCTCTGGGTCTTGGTCAAGACCAGCTACTGCTGTAGGGAAAGCCTTTCATCTGATTGCCTGGGGAAGTCCCGGAGAGTTCTGCCTGGAGATAAGGAGCCCCAGGTCCTGTTTGTGGTAGAAGGTTGGCAAGAGACCATGAACTTTGAGGAGGGCTGCTGTACAGTATATCCTGACAGTGCTTGGGATTGGTTTCCATTCTGAAATGCCAATATCCTGCTGGATGCTGACAGAATATTTATATCTGGGGCATCCCAGCAGGAGGTGGGTTGAGTTAAATTTGGTATGATGGGAGTTTGGAGGCTCTTACTGTAAATTGACTTCCAATGTCTGCTAGTCCAGTACTCGTCTGCGTTCACTTTTTCTCATTATTTTGCTCTTCTGACTTTTCCCTTGTCTGTCTAGTTACTGCAGATGTCTTAGTTTTTTGGCTGAAGGAAGTGGGCAATAGGTAGGACTAGATGACTCCATTCTGGAGGAAGTGAAGTATATCTATAAATCTGGCAATATATTTAGTTTAATCTTTGAAACTCATTATAGTATGTCCATGTCTAGCCAGTTCTGGTGTTTAGAGCAGAAAATTGTCATATCAGCTTGTGCTACTGACCGCTTTGTTTGCATTTGAGCTGGTCACTGAATTTACTTCTCAGACTGGCTCATTGAAGCCGCCACCTTCTATGAGGAGGAGAACTGGGAGCAGTTTTTCAACAGACATGCTTAGAGTTTGACACTGCCTCTGACTCTGGAAGGGCCATAGGAAGGGCTTTTTAAGAATTGGTTTGTATGTCACTATTATAAATTGGCTGACAGATAACATGTTCTGAAAACAGACTCCTGTCAGAGGAGTTATAGCAATTCCATAGTAGTACAGATGTGCACCTGGGCAGACTCTGTGCCTTGAGGGCCTGAATCATCTGGTCTCCAAATACTGTATGGGTAGACTTGGTTCTTAGTCTTGCTCTGGATGCTTAATTGTATTTTGTTGTCCTGTATTTTTACCTGCTCTGGAGGCCTGATGATGGCTATGTCTCCATTACTCATTGTGGTATCAGTGGCTTATGCTTCATTGGTTAGTGCCAGTTTTATGGCTTATGTGTTTGGAAATTGAGTTTTAGAACTCATTCTAAAATTGTGATCTGGGCTTCTGTTCTTTTTTTTTTTAAGTAGATGTAGGTTGTTTGGGGACAGGGTGGGGTTCTCTTTCATCAGAGAAAAGAGGGTTGGGTGTGGGTGGAGAGGTGGAAGGAGAATAAAGTAACAGGTAATCAGCAGCTAGCTTTATAGGTGCTCATAAGGTTGACACTGAGGACCTGTCAGTGCTGACTAGTTTGGATGCAATCCCGCAATTCCTGCTGTAGTCTCTCTTTGAAAACAGATGGGAGTCTCAGTGTTAACTAGTCAATGTGGGAGTCTGTATTTTGCCTTGCCTGTGCTGAATGCCTAGGCCCTCGGCTGAGAGTTGATAAGATGCGTTCTGTTCTCCTGAAGGCTGCACCAGTTTGTGTTAATCTTGCCTAATTCCCTTCATGGCAGAATTCCTCTCCTCACCCCTACAGTCAGTAAGAAAACGGTGTCACCAGCTGCTATTTCCTAAATAGCAGCAGCCAGAGATGGAAGGGAGAATTTGAAATCCCTGACCACTGCAGGCCTAACACATTCACATGTCACATGCTCCACCATAGGGAGAAAGTGGCTTCTGTTCAATGATTGCTTAAACTGTCTCTCTAATTGAAGAGCTGCATTGTATCCATTTCTAGCTCAGTCTGAAATTTAACAGGCCTCCAAGCTTGTATTGGCTCTTCCAAGCAGTGTCAGGCATAATAGGATTTAATTATGCAGAGTCTTTTGTGACATCACTGAAGAAAAGATAATGTGATCACAGGTAGATGCCTTCATGTGGGGCTAAAGAGATGGAGCTGACAAGCTCAAAGGGACTGAGATTCTATTTTTGTGCAAGCTTCTCTAACAGAAAATGAGAAGAAAAATCAAGAGCCTAGGATATATATGGGAGATGTTTTGTGAGATTCTCAGAAGGGAATCCTGGTGTGCTTGTAAGGGGCTTGTAGACACAATGTTGTTAAGAAACCTCATGGTTGGGAAAACTGCAAAATTTCTGGAACTGGAGCAGGTGTGAAGGGGTTAGGTTAGGGACTTTACTGAGTTCTCCCATCCCTCCTATGCCTACCACTGTTTAGAGAAGAACAGGCAGTGACACTGCATCCTATGTGAAGTGTGGGGGCAAGATGATGAGCTCTGTCATCTAGACAATGAGATGGGATTAACTTGAGATGGCTCCATCAAACTGAGCGAGAAACAGTTTTTACAAAGTCCAAACTACCCATGGCTGAATCTCAGCAGGTGAAAAAGTGAGCAGCACTGGCACATTTTTTATCTAATTCTTGCCACATTAGTTTGATTTTTGTTTAAGTGACTTCCTGGTCGGTGAGCCACGATACGTGTGTAATGTTTCCCAAGGGTTCTGTGCTTCTCCCATAGGGTTGCTTTGCAATGGATCCATTCTGGGCCTGTGTATGTTTCCATCCCTAGTTATGCCTTATGGAGCTGTCTTCACATGCTACTTCCACCTACTCTCCTGAGTTTAATTGTTCCAGATGGAATGAGCTTTATTTACCATAGAAAGGAGATGAATCAGCAGGGACAGAATGTTGTTGAATCCCATTGCACTGATTATACTTGAACATTGGTTATTGATCTTGGGTTTTTAGAACCTTTTGTTCCAGAAGTAAACTCTGTGCAGGGGTCACCTGAAATGCAGCCGCTTCTGGTGAGGAAGGCGGCAGCTGTTGGCTAGCATGAAGGGGCACTACACAATAGTCTCGGGGAAAAAAGTAAAGGAGAATCTCAGTTCCAGTTGTAACTGGAGGGGGTAAATTTAGGGAGGCAGAATATAATTACCTCATTTGGAATTTGCTCTGGAGAGCAGCCCTGATGGTTCTGAAAAGTACCATGGAATCTTTAGTGATCACTTGTAATCGCCATTTTTTAATCTTATCTAAAATACACACATCTAGCAGCACAGCATCCCGTAGTGCCAGGCTCCAGTTCAGTACTGATACAGAAGGAAGAGCTCCACCAACTTTATTCCCAAACCAACATCCGGCTGCATGCCTGTATTCCTTGCATGGTCTCCCATCCAAGTATGAACCAGTTCATTCTTGCTTAACTTTCAATTGAACAGGATCACAGTACAGGCTAGCCTCTTTGGGGGTTAATAAAAACTGAAGGAAATGGAGGAAGTGATCCTGCTGTCATCGACACACTGCTGGATGTTGGATTTCATGGGACTTTCATGGGACTTGTTCATTGAGCTTCCAGATGTTTCCCCCCGAATCCTTTGTAACTGGTGTAGAGCTGTACAGTGGCACTTGAGGTGTTGTAGGTGGTTCTGATATATACACAATATGAAGCTGATACTAAGTGGAGATGTTTCCGTGATAGCTGCTAAGGTGGTCAAATACAGTGGGGTTACAGGCCATGTAAGTGCATAGACAAAACTGCAGTTTAATCATATTTTCCTTGTCTTGTTGTTTGGAAAGCTGGGTATGGGAAGGGAGGGAAGATGGTGTGTAAATATCATGCAGATTTGTGGTGACCTTTGATATGGCTTGTGTTCTGGGAAGCTGAACAGTAGGCAATGCTGTGGTGTGAAGTATATAGTTTTGGGTAGTGCAGTGGGAAGGAAAGAACTTGCAGTCATGTGTCTTGGAGGTGCAGGGATCTTAACATTTGCTCTAATGGCACAGCACTAATGGTCAATATAGGGATTGATGTTTAATTTACTGGGCAGTGGCAGGAGCAATGCAGGGAGGGGGTGAATTCCCAAAGCCTCAGGCATTTAATCAGCTAGTGAAGACTGCTCAACTCAAGATGGGGCATTAGGTGCTAGGACTTGTAGTCTTCACAGGTTGCACTGTGTACCAAGACCTTGTAATTTTTGAGGAATGCACATCTATTAAAGATAAGAGTGGCTGCAATTTGATACCAGTTAGGTATAGTTTGCTTCCAGCTTCTGGCAAGCTCTCAGTGCAGCAATTGAGTGAAGTTTGGGCATCTCTACCTTGAACTATTCACATTCTGTTCTCTCCAAGCTGTACTAGCATTAGACTTCAGCAGCGTTTCTAGTCTAAAACTGAACGATGCTAGCGAGACCCAAAGAGGACTCATACCATATGCTATGAGAAGCAGCCACAGAGGGAGGAATTTGGTTTTCTGTTGCTGGGGGATCACTCTGAGGGAGAGAGATGAGTCAGTCAGTAGAGGGAGGCAAGAAACTGGTCAGTTGCATCTCCTTCTCAGAAAACTATGAACAAGAGTGAACTGGCCAGTTCTTTGAAAATTTCAGTCTTGCCCTAACCTCCTTCCTGCCTGGCACTGGCCAGAAAGCTTCCCCTCTCCTCAGCCAACAAGTGGTTACATATGCTTTTTACAAGTGGTGTGCAGAATACTCTGGAAGCCAGGGAGGCAGAAGTGACACTTCTTGTTTTGGACAACATACTCCACCTCTGTAAGAAGCCTTTGGGAACCAGCTCCCAAAGTATAGAAGGTGTTTGATTTCCAGGCAACTGGTTAGTGATTTTTTTTTTTGAGTTTGGCATTGATGTCCACTTCCCATGTCATGACTCCAGTTTTCACTTGTCCAGCCCTGAAGGACCTCAGATCCTGGCTGAACTTGGAGAATATTTATTTCATCATCTGAAAGTGACTAACTGCCGTACTGATTGGATTAGTCCTGACGTGGCCATAACCTGTGTGACTGGCTGCTACCATGGAGGGTGCGGCCACCTCCCTTCGTACAAACCAAGTGTGTATGCAGTGCAGCTTGGAGAGAGGCTGCATTGGCTGCCGTGGACACATGCAGACTCTTGGACTTAGGGAGAGCTACTGAGATAGTAGATTGTTTAGGAGGAGGGAAAAGGGTCTGTTGTTTTGGATGGATTCCAAATATACTTGTCTTTAAGTGGGCGATATGAAATGAAAGCCTTAGGTCTTATTTTGCTGCTCTTGACCTTTCCAATCCATAGACTATCCTCAAGGAAAATTTGTGGGTGTAGCTTTACTATCGTAGCTTCCCAGGGACCTGTGGGTACCAGGTGGGTCTCTCAGATGCTGCTGGTATCGCATTTTCATTTTAGTTTGTCTGGTGAGATGTTGTGAACTGATGGGTTAATATCCAAGGGTGTGATGGGGGACAGTGAAAGGGAAACCTGCCTAGTTCATGAGAAATATATTTGGAAGGATGGAAGCTGGAATAGTTCAGCAAACTCTCCAGCAAGTCTGTTTCTCTCCAGATCTGCACCAGCAGCTTCATGAGAGCAGAAATGAAAGTTAAAGATAAACTAGTTCAGACTACTTCAGAGAAACAGGAAATGGGGTTTGGCAGCTACAGCACTAGGCTCATTAGAGAGGTTGGATACTGCTCTCGTGGAGTCCGGCTCATTCAGAATGTTTGTTTAGGTTTATAGTTGGTGGATAACCTGAGCTTTCTAAGGGAGTATGGTCTTGTACTTGCCACATACCCTTATGATGCAGAACCATTCTGATCTCTGTAGGAACACTCTGCTGTGACAGTGGCTTCATCTTTGGGGCATGAGGTAAAATGAGCACTGACTCTTGCATGGAAACATGTTGTCTTACTGACAAATTGTACCATGAAGTGGTCAGAAGCCAATATGGGATGCTCTGAAATCAGACAGTGTGGTGATGCCCTAGGCCACCGAGCAAAGATTCAGTTGCTTTTCCTCCTGGTCAGTGAAATCTCTACTTCTGCATTTTGCACTATTAATGTTAATGTGCCCAGACACTGGCTTCCTGCCCCCTTGTCAGGCTGTGGATTGTGATCAGTGAAGCAGAATGCTGAAGAATACAGCAAACCCAAAATCCCCCTGCAAACTGTGGCTGCATGACGTGCTCTTCTAATCTGTCTGTCCAATCACTTGCACCTTCTGATTGCAGGGCCTCGCCACTGCCTGTTCGTGTGCTGAGCCAATGCCTGCGTGTATCTGAACTGGTGTGCTGTGCAAATCTTCAGATGTTTTATCAGAGGGTTGTATGTTTCAGAGCCTCCAGATAAAAGTACTCATGAGAGTAAGAATACTCCAGCGGAAGGAAACTGGTCTCATCATATGTGTGTGTTTGTGTCACACTGTGCCATTGTTCATGCCATTCTCAGTGAAAGGATGTTTTCAGACCTCTTGAGCTGTTTGTCCGTAGGGTGTGCCTTCACTAGCAATGTTAAAGTGCTGCCAGGACAGCGCTTTAACGTGGCTGTGTACTTGCGGCACCAGAGCTGGTAGAGAGCTCTCCCGGTGCTGTAAAAAGCCCACCCCCCCGGGGGAGTAGCTCCCAGTGCTGGTGCACTGTCTACACTGCCACTTTACAGTGCTGAAACTTCCTTGTGCGCGGTGTGAAAAAACCACGCCCCTGAGCGCTGCAAGTTTCAGCACTGTAAAGTGGCAGTGTAGACAAGGCCTTAGAGTGATTCTACTAATGTTGACAAATGGCCACATTTGCAAAGCCCTGGACTCTTTGCTTTCCTTGAAGTCTTGTAGCTGAAAGGTTAACTGCAAAGCTGCTCTGTGTATCAGTCTGAGAGCCAGATCTTTAATGGATGAGAGCAGCTTGATTCCAGATACTTATTTAACATTAACTGAGGGCACAGTATGTTTGACTGTATAAAACAGTGAGAAAGAAGACGTGGCCTCCTGCCCAAAGGAGCTCACAATCTGAGATACATTTCTGAATAAACCACAGAGAAATCGGCTCTTCCTCCTATCCCTGTCCCCAGTTTACAGTTTCCCCATGAAACTGCGCCCCTCACTAACCCTTAAACCCAGCATTTTCTGTCAGCTCCCTGCCTATGGTTAAATTGTTAGTGAGGTCTTCAGCTGTTGCAGTGGTAATGCAGAACCCTAAACTCAGGTAGTTGAATGAAGGATGATCAGTTTTTTCAAAGGATTGGTTCTAAACTCTATTTTTAATGTGCTGTAAGCATATATTCTCTTACTAATTTCTCTTCACCACATTATTACAAATATTTTCACAAGCTTTGTGTGTTGCCCTTTAAATTGTCTGGATTCATATCTGTTTTTGTTCAGGTATGGAATGCTTGGTCTTGCCCTAGTTCCTGTTCACAAAAACCACTACACAGAACAACTAAGAGTCTTCGTGCAGGGAAGATTTAGGATTAGAATAATACTGCTGTTTGGGAGTGTGGAGTAGTAGCAGAGCTGTGTGCATGAGGAGCCTAGAACGCCGAGGCTAGGGAATACTGCAGATCAGGGTTGGGGTGCAATTGTAAGGCTTGGTAGGGGAGCTTAGGTCTGGAACTGTGCAGGGCATGTAGGCTGGGATTGAGGGTATCAGTATAGCTGTGTGTCTGGGGAGCCCAGGACTGGAATACCAGGGGTGCAGCACATTGGGACTGAGAGCAGTGTCAGAGAAGCTTGCACGCCATATACCTACTTTAGTCAGTGCTCTCTGTTCCTCGCTTTCATGAGCATTGAAACTGACTGTTTCAGATTCTGTCAAATCCTTTCACTGCTGACTGCAGTTAGCAGTCACTGTAAATCCTTTCTGTACCAGATGACTGGAGGATAGCTAATGTGACACCAGTTTTTTAAAAAGGCTCCAAAGGTGATCCTGGCAATTATAGGCCGGTAAGTCTAACTTCAGTATCGAGCAAATTGGTTGAAAGTATAGTAAAGAACAGAATTATCAGACATACAGATAAACGTGATTTATTGGGGAAGAGTCAAGATGGTTTTTGTAAAGGGAAATCATGCCTCACCAATTTATTAGAAGAAAGAAAAGGAGTACTTGTGGCACCTTAGAGACTAACGAATTTATTTGAGCATGAGCTTTCGTGAGCTACAGCTCACTTCATCAGATGCATACCGTGGAAACTGCAGCAGACTCTATATATACACAGAGAATATGAAACAATACCTCCTCCCACCCCACTGTCCTGCTGGTAATAGCTTATCTAAAAGCCATTTCCAGCACAAATCCAGGTTTTCTGCAAGGTAGCCTATTTCCTCTTGTTTTTTCCTACCCCCCCCCCCCCCCCGATGTTCTGGTTTAACTTGGATTTAAACTTGGAGAGTGGCCAGTTTGGATGAGCTATTACCAGCAGGAGAGTGAGTTTGTGTGTGTATGGGGGTGGGTTTTTGGAGGGGGGTGAGGGAGTGAGAGAACCTGGATTTGTGCAGGAAATGGCCTAACTTCATTATCATGCACATTGTGTAAAGAGTTGTCACTTTGGATGGGCTATCACCAGCAGGAGAGTGAATTTGTGTGGGGGGGCGGAGGGTGAGAAAACCTGGATTTGTGCTGGAAATGGCTTTTAGATAAGCTATTACCAGCAGGACAGTGGGGTGGGAGGAGGTATTGTTTCATATTCTCTGTGTATATATAGAGTCTGCTGCAGTTTCCACGGTATGCATCTGATGAAGTGAGCTGTAGCTCACGAAAGCTCATGCTCAAATAAATTCGTTAGTCTCTAAGGTGCCACAAGTACTCCTTTTCTTTCTGCGAATACAGACTAACACGGCTGTTACTCTGAAACCAATTTATTAGAGTTCTTTTAGGGGGTGAACAAATGTGGACAAGGGTGATCCAGTGGATATAGTGTACTTAGACTTTCAGAAAGCCTTTGACAAGGTCCCTCACCAAAGACTTAAGCAAAGTAAACAGTCATGGGGTAAGAGGGAAGGTCCTCTTGTAGATCAGTAACTGGTTAAAAGATAGGAAACAAAGGGTAGGAATAAATGGTCAGTTTTCAGAATGGAGAAAAGTAAATAGTGGTATCCCTCAGGGGTCTGTACTGGGACTAGTACTGTTCAACATATTCATAAATGATATGGAAAAACGGGTACACATTGAGGTGGCAAAATTTGCAGACAATACAAAATTACTCAGGTTAGTTAAGTCCAAAGCAGACTGCAAAGAGTTACAAAGGGATCTCACAAAACTGGGTGACTGAGCAACAAAATGACACATGAAATTCAATGTTGATAAATGCAAAGTAATGCACATTGGAAAACATAATGCCAAATCTACATAGAAAATGAGGGGGTCTAAATTAGCTGTTACCACTCAAGAAAGAGATCTTGGAGTCATGGTGGATAGTTCTCTGAAACCATCTGCTCAATGTGCAGCAGCAGTCAAAAACGGTAACAATGTTAGGAACTGTTAGGAAAGGAATAGATAAAAAGACAGAAAATATCATCATGCCTCTATATAAATCCATGGTCTGTCCACATAGATTCATAGATATTTAGGTCAGAAGGGACCATTATGATCATCTAGTCTGACGACCTGCACAACATAGGCCACAGAATTTCACCCACCACTCCTGCAAAAAGCCTCTCACCTATGTCTGTGCTATTGAAGTCCTCAAATGTGGTTTAAAGACTTCAAGGAGCAGAGAATCCTCCAGCAAGTGACCCGTGCCCCACGCTACAGAGGAAGGCAAAAAACCTCCAGGGCCTCTTCCAATCTGCCCTGGAGGAAAATTCCTTCCTGATGCCAAATATGGCAATCAGCCAAACCCTGAGCATATGGGCAAGATTTGTATGTGTAGAGGCTTGTAGGGGCTTGTGCTGGGAGAGAAGCTGAGCTCTGACTAGGGGCCCACATCTTGAATACTGAGTGCAAATCTGGATGCTCCGTATCAAAAAAGATATATTGGAATGGGAGAAGGTACAGAGAGGGGTAACTAAAATGATTAGAAGGTGCGGAACAGCTTCTGTATGAGGCGAGATTAAAGAGGCTGGGACTGTTCAGCTTGAAGAGACGAGTAAGGGGGGGGTAGGCTAGAGGCCTATAAAATCATAACGGGTGTGGAGAAAATGAATAAGGAAAAGTTATTTACCCCTTCACATAACACAAGAACTAGGGGTCACCCAATGAAATGAATAGGCAGCAGGTTTAAAACAAACAAAAGGAAGTACTTCTTCAAACAATATACAGTCAACCTGTGGAACTGTTTGCCAGGTTGTGTTGTGAAGGCCAAAACTATGACAGGGTTAAAAAAAAGAACCAAATAAGTTCAATGGCTATTAGCCAGGATGGTTAGGGATGCACCACCATGCTCTTGAGTGTCCCTAGCCTCTGTTTGCCAGAAGCTGGGAGTGGACAGGGGATGGATCACTTGATTGCCTGCAGTTATTCCTTCTGAAGCACCTGTCATTGGCCACTGTTGGAAGACAAGATACTGGGCTGGATGGACCGTTGGTCTGACCCATTTTAACCATTCTTATGTTCTGACCTTTCAGAGTAAAATAAAATGAACTGTCAGCTGTGGGGCAAATACCTGGAACCAGTCAGACCTCAGGCGGAGATGACCAGGGCCTGAAGCCTTCTCTCTGAGATCACTTGATTTTACAGAGAACTTCAATGGGGGATCTCCTCTTAAGTCTGTTGCTTGGTGAGAAGAATTTATCACGTGTGGCTGTGAGACACAGAAACACCTCTCAATAATGGTCTAAGAGCCCTTCCAGGCTGGATAGTTGTTTCAGTGGCTTACATGGGACTGTACATAAGAGCTTTGGTAACTCTTTAAGCAGTGTTCTCCAGGACACTTTATTGTAGTTCTGACTGCATTGACCTGCTGGACATAAATTGTAGTTTTACCCTGGCTGTACATAATGTTAGAAATTAGTTTCTTCACATGGGCTGTTCAAGTGCCATCTTCTGGTCTGGACTTCTTAATGTGCCACAGCTAAATAAGAAAACTTCTTGGTCCTTTCTGGTTGCTGTAAGAGGAGCCTGCATTACTAAAAACTGGTGTGCGAATGAAGTATTTGAGTGAGCATATCTTTAGCTTCTGCCTCCCTCCTTTACTTCTGAGGCTCTGGGGGAGCTATGGGCAGATGCCATGGCAGATGCTTTTGCTGGGAGAGAAGCTGCCCTACAACAAGGGTCAATCCTGTCTATTTTATTCAGTGAAGCCACTGGAGGGGCTGATGAGGCAACAACATTGAAGTGCCAGCAATACATTGACACCCAGTTCCATATCTCCTTTATGTGAGATGTAAACGGCTCTGTCTTTGAGCTCAATGCCTGGCCAAACGCAACGTCCGGCTAAAGAACAGTTGGCTAAAGCTGATCCGAGGCAAGACTGAGTTGAATCTGAAAGGGAGAGGGAATCCCTTAGGATTTGCCTCTTCCGTAATATCCCCCTCTATTGAGGCCATCTACATGTGAAGTTGCTTTGCAGTCTTGGGGTCCTGGTGGACACACTGCCACTGGATGTCTTAATAGTCATGGCTTTGAAAAACATCCATTTCCATCTGTGAGTGGTCACAAGATTGTGCCCCATTCTGTTGAAAGCAGGTCTGGCCCAGGTGACCCATGTGCTTGAGCAACAGGCTTGGTTACTGCAGCTCATATCTAGGGATGAAACCACACATCCCAAAAAAGCTCAAACTGACACAAGTGGTAGCTTCCTATTCACTTAGCAACGCAGGTTGCCATGAACACATCACCTTAGTACTCCACTCTGCACTTCCTCTCCACTGAATACAGAGTCCAATTCAAGGTCTCTCACTTGATAGTCCCTTGGAGGGCTCTGAATATCTGAAAAATCATCTCTTCCTCTGTCATGACTTTGAAGGACTGTTATGTTCCATTGGAAATAAGAAACTTGATTAGTGGGGAGAGATTCATGAGCATGGGAGATTTAACTGTCTCAGATGCTGTGTCTAGGCTATGGAGCTCATTGCCACAACAGGTAAGAGACCACAAGTCTCTCAGTGCTCAAAACTCAGCAGTGAGATTTAGTTGTCCTGCAGCTGGTTGCACATACACTTATGCAAATTTAAACCATTCATGTTTACTTTGAAAAGTGAGGAAGGAGATATAGTTGGTACATTTAACACTTGAGTGGTGTTCTAATACTGTGCTAATAGGTGCCTGTCATGGGGCATGCACACCCTGTCCCCTTTTGGGATCGGGTAAGAGTTGCTATAGCCCCGCGGATCAGTCTGCATGGCCACTCTGTGTCTCGGGGTAGTGTGGCTTAATGGCCAAAGTCAGTATGACTGGCCTTCTACCAGGAAGGGAGGCCTTAGGGCCAGAGTCGATGCCACTGCCTCCCCTGTCAGGGTGGGGTGGCCTTACTAGGGAAGTAAAATATGAAATGGTTAACTGGTAAGCATTAGTCTTACCGGTTAACACACTCTAACCGTTAACCCCCATCCCTGGCCCAGCTGGCCAGAGCGACCCCAAGCCGGCCAGCCAGCCGGAGCAGCCCCAGCTTCACTCATTTTTATCGGTTAACTGATTAACCAATATAATTGTAATAATTTAAAAGGTTAACTTTTTAAATGATATTTACAGCCCTAGGGCTAACAGCCAGAGTCAATATAGCGGCTCTCTTTATCAGGGCATGATGGCCTAGCAGCCAGAATCAATACAGTGGCCCCCTTTATCAGGGCAAAGTGGCCTAACACCCAGAGTCAATAGAGTTGCCCTTTCTGTCAAGGCAGGGTGGCTTAGCGGCCTGAGTCAATCGGATTGGTGAGGTGAGCCACCACTCCAGGGTTGGCGGCAGCTGGGATGGGGGGCCTGGGCCCTCCCTTTTCACCAGGTCCCAACCCAGGGCCCTGACACAGTGGCGGGTTTGCCCGCCATCAGCTTGGTGGGATCCCACTGAAACACACCGAGCTCGTCTCCGGTTCTATAATCAATTCCCCCGCAAAGTTTCCCTGGGTCAGGGTAAGCAACTTTCTTTTCGTAGGGCAAATAAAATACCATTTTTTTATCATTGTGGTAAAGATGAGTAGTTTTTGAGCCTGGGCTAACGCATTTAGAGTAATGGCATGTCTTAATGGCCCAGAGTACTCCTTTCTCCCCTTTCATGAGAGAGAAGATTTCCTATGGAGTTCACTGCCAAAAATTCCTCTCAGCACAACAGTATGATTGGGAACAAATTACTGGTATTTGTATAGTTGTGTCCCATGTATGTTAGTTTCAGAGCACTGTAGGAACATTGAGGAACTGTCAACTTAAAATGTTGGCTGTACACAAAATGTTTTGACTGTATTGCTAATAACACCTTCATGTATTGCCAGTGAGAATTCTGCAGATCTAATTTACATGTTTCTGGTGCTTTTTGTTTCCTTTTTGTATTTCTCTGTTTGGATAATGAAAATCAATGAAGTTAGCCACTTTGTTTCCATTTGGTTTAGTTTTCAGGTTCTTAGCTGCAGCAGTGTTTGAAATTGAAATTCTGCTGGGGGGAGATTTATTTGTATAAAAATTCCAATTAAAGCAGTTTTGAGACTGTGGAAGGTCTTAAGTTTTGTAAGGTTTCAGAGTGGCAGCTGTGTTAGTCTGTATCTGCAAAAAGAACAGGAGGACTTGTGGCATCTTAGAGACTAACCAATTTATTTGAGCATAAGCTTTCATGAGCTACAGCTCACTTCATCAGTTTTGTAAAAGTTTTTCACCACATTTAAACTTTGGGCCAAATTTAAATTGACACTCAAACCTCCCAATCTCAGTTCTGTAAGCCTCCTCATTTAGATCCCTGCTTAAACTCCTTTTGTGACATGTTAGTTAACCATACAAAACACTTTAATAGAGCCACCAAAATGTGCTTGAACTTTACCAGAGTAACAATGTGAAAGTATTTTTTTAACCTTTGAGCTGCTTCATGCCATCTTCCCTCATTGTAACTCTTTGTGTTTCATGGAAAATTAGGTTATAAGCTCTTTGACACAGGGATTATATCCGTGTACTTTCTCTCTAGTGGCTGTCTCTTTTGGACACTGTAAATAAGCTTTTTGTGATGCAGTAGGGATCGGGGTGGATTGACCGGGGAATGTCATCTAGTTCTGCTGGGTCTGTCTGCATGGGGGATGGGAGAGCAGAGGATGACTCCACTTGAGTGAGGATACCTGAGCCTGTAACCTGATCTGGGAGGGGGTTGGACCCAGGTGACACCTTTGCCTGGGAAACTGGACAAACGTTAGAGGAGTTTCAGTTTTGGGCTGGCTGGGAAGACTCAGGGAACCCCAAGTCTGGGGTCTATGCTCCTTGCCCCCCAGAGGGACCTGGCTGAGGGGTCCCAGTTGTACTTACAAGCCCTGCTTGGAACTGTGTTCCTGTCGCCTAATAAACCTTCTTTGTTGCTGTCTGGCTGAGAGTCACGGTGAATCGCAGTAAGTGAGGGTACAGGGCCCTGACTCCCACACACTCTGTGACACCTTGTTACAGCAAATTACAAGTAATTTATAACTTGGGAGTCTCTAGCTTCCAGATTTGTGCTCAGACTCCTATTCCATGCCCATTATGACTAGATGAGGTTGCAGAGCAGTCAGAGCTAGGGGTTTGTATTCTTGCACTGATTTAAATCAGATTTTTATTTACAGTATGGCTCCAAATCAGCCACGTGTCAGTTTGTGGGGAGCAACCTGCATATTTGGCAGCTGCTTGGCTGCCTTGTTACTGAGATTTGGACAGTGCTGTGAGGCTTTTTTCTGAATAATTTTTTCTAATGAAATCTATACAGCATTAAATGTTCAAAAAAACAAACTGCTTGGATGTCTCTTCTGCTTGCTGGAAAGCTGGATTTTTACGTTGAAGGTAGCTGCAGGAAGTAGAGCAGAGTCCCAGTTAGGCTGTTTCACCTCTGTTCTATGCATCCTCTTCCTCTTTGCTCTGTGGCCTTGGATCTCTGAAACTTGCTTGTTATCCAGATGTGAGTGCTGTGCAGTCTGCCTGAGTCATGCCTTTTGTGGAACAGAGTGAAATGGGCTGCTGTTTTTATAGTGGTGCTGTTCATTCTGCCTCAGGCGCTGACAGATTCTAAGTTGAGGGATTTATAACTAAAACATACTAATCTGTCTCAGACTGCAGCTTGCAGCCCATACCTCAGTCTAGGAGGGGAGTGGCTTCTTTTTCAGGATCTCACTTTGTGGATTTTGTGCTCTGAGAACTTGCAAGGATGTCTTGTGGCCATTGCTCTTTAAAGTAGTTAAACCCCTTCAACCCTTTGTCTGTTTTAGGTACTTCTAGGACACCTGTTCCCATAATATATGTGACATTTGTAATCCCCAGATATTCAAAGAGGCTATTTTGTTTACGTTATCAGCTGTCATGCACTAAACTCTTTGAGAGTCCTTAAATTTATCCCCACTACTTGGTGTCTGAAAAGATCCATAATAAATTACATGAACTGGGCTTTACTACCAGGCAATCCCAAAGTGCCTTGCACCCTGACTTTAAAAACTTGATAGGGGATTGCTTCATTGGCCACTGAGATGGGGCAAGGCAGGTGTTTACCAGTGCAGCTCCCTGGTGCCTACATATCTCCATGATTAGTGCAATATAAATATGCAACACTACACAGTAGTTCAAGACAGGTGATGAAGAATTCTGTAACGATTGAAGCTGCAGGGGAATTTATGGAAGCAGGACATAGATACCCAAGTTAGAATGTTGTCAGGACACCAGCTACTCTGTATAAAGTCCTATGGAAGCTACAAAGAGCAATGGCAGACAAGACATTTTTATTTCTCATTGGAAAATGCAGTGAATCCTCTACATCCCAATCATGTTTTGAGATCTGCTTATAAGAAGTTGCTTTTTTAAGATTAAATATGAAGAAAAACATATGACTGCATGTGTCAATAATATAAGATAGTTACCATAAGCAAGAACCTCCTAAATTTAGGGCAACATCCACTCCTCTGCTAATCT
This sequence comes from Eretmochelys imbricata, assembly GCF_965152235.1. Lineage (NCBI taxonomy): Eukaryota > Metazoa > Chordata > Testudines > Cheloniidae > Eretmochelys > Eretmochelys imbricata. The sequence continues at coordinate 358,495,990 of NC_135572.1, forward strand.
CCTTTTGGCTGGGGATCTGTAGAACCAGGCTAGACATTTTTTCTTGACTTCCTACTGATACAGCTCCTCGAGTGGCTGGCTTTTTCATATAGACCTGCTATGAGCCGGGTCAGATGACCGTGGCTAAAACACTGTGCATCCAGTGCCCTGTCTGTACTAGTGCTTCCAGTGTTACTGCTTTTGGTAGAGCTGCAGCAGAGGTAGCAGCAGTAGAAAATCAGGGGACACAGCCTTGATGAGCAGTGAGAACGTGAAAGCCTCTGAGTAACCAAACATGAGTTGGGCCTTGTCTATACTAAAAAGTGCAGTAGTACTAAATCATTTAAAAACTGATCCAGTTAAATGAATGCAACCCCCTAATGTTGATTAACTTAAACCAGTTTAACCCTTGCTTAGATTGATTTAGATCCTCAATAACTTACTGAGGCAAGCGAAATTGATTTAAGCAAGTGTTAAACCAGTTGAAGTGCATATGCATTGGGTATTTGCATCATTAGGCATTTGTACCAGTTTAGCTAGGTCAGTTTTTAAGACCAGTGCATTTTTGTAGTAAAGACAAGAGCTTAGATCCTGTGCACGCTGGTAGAAGTGAGCTAACTGCCTAGCTGAATGTAGATGGTTCCGATCCCAGTGTACACACAGCCCCAGTTTCTGAAGAAAGTGTTTGTGTTCTTGGTAAGTTTAATAGTGCAGTTATCTTGCTCAACCTGTTCTCTTGTCAGCTGTAGCGTTCCAAAAAGTGAACTAGATGTAAAGGCTGTTCCTCGTGCACTGTAGTTGCGGGCTTGCAGCAAAATTAGAATCATAGAATATCAGAGTTGGAAGGGACCTCTGGAGGTCATCTAGTCCAACCCCCTGCCCAGAGCAGGACCAATCCCAACTAAATCATCCCAGCCAGGGCTTTGTCAAGCCTGACCTTAAAAACTTCTAAGGAAGGGAATTCCACCACCTCCCTAGGTAACGCATTCCAGTGTTTCACCACCCTCCTAGTGAAAAAGTTTTTCCTAATATCCAACCTAAATCTCCCCCACTGCAACTTAAGACCATTACTCCTTGTTCTGTCATCTGCTATCACAGAGAATAGTCTAGATCCATCCTCTTTGGAACCTCCTTTCAGGTAGTTGAAAGCAGCTATCAAATCCCCCCTCATTCTTCTCTTCCGTAGACTAAACATCCCCACTTCCCTCAGCCTCTCCTCATAAGTCATGTGTTCCAGACCCCTAATCATTTTTGTTGCCCTTCGCTGGACTCTCTCCAATTTTTCCCCATCCTTCTTGTAGTGTGGGGCCCCAAACTGGACACAGCACTCCAGATGAGGCCTCACCAATGTTGAATAGAGGGGAACGATTACGTCCCTCGATCTGCTGGCAATGCCCCTACTTATACACCCCAAAATGCCATTTGGCCTTCTTGGCAACAAGGGCACACTGTTGACTCATATCCAGCTTCTCATCCCCTGTCACCCCTAGGTCCTTCTCTGCAGAACTGCTGCCTAGCCATTCGGTCCATAATCTGTAGCAGTGCATGGGATTCTTCCGTCCTAAGTGCAGGACTCTGCACTTGTCGTTGTTGAATCTCATCAGATTTCTTTTGGCCCAATCCTCCAATTTGTCTAGGTCCCTCTGTATCCTATTCCTACCCTCCAGTGAATCTATCACTCCTCCCAGTTTAGTGTCATCCGCTAAATTACCCTAGAAGGCCTGAAAAAAAAAAAACTGCCTAAAGAGTAGGTTTTCCCTTTCTTCCCTCCTCTGTATAAATGCACTCATGCCTTGTCCCACTGCTTCCTCAAACCCAGCGTATCTACTGGGGGTAGCTACCTAGAGCTGCTTGATCCCGCGTGGCTGCGGGTGTAAAGTGATTGCTTCAGACAGGCTGAAGCAGTAAAAGGGAGGGAGGGTGGGCTTGTGCAGCTGCATGCCGGTGCTCTGGTGGTGGGGAGCAGAGAGTGAGTTCATTGTCTTTTCCTCTTCTCCAGACACAACAGCTTTGTTCATTAGAGTGAAGCAGAGAAGACAGTTACTCGCTTCAGATCTCGGGCTGCTCTGGACTGGTGATGGTGGAGGAGGCAGCAAGGGGATGCTGTCATGGGCTTTATTTAGAAACGAGCCCTAGTGGTTTTCCTGGGTTCTCGGATGATTGTTTGTGTGAAACACTTAAGATAATTATTAGATGGAGAGGAAATGGCATCTGTTCTGGTGGGGACCTCTGGGCTTATCCAGCCTGAGAGAACTCAAAGGCTGGTATTGAAAAGACTCAAGTAAGGGTAATGAAAATGATTACAAGCCAAGGGAGACTTCCAGATGAGGTAAATCGGAAAAGATTAGAACTGCTATTCCTGGGGGAATTATGTGCCAAAAAATTAAAAATTCGGGGCACAATATTTTAAAATTCTGCATATTTTATTTGTCAAAATAACACAGTATAATCATGCCAATTTCAATTATTTGGTAATTTATTTCAAAATAGCTGTCAGCAAGTGTGTCTAACAATACAGGCAACAAAAAAGATTCAGGAAATGTTTTTTGACAAACAGATTCCTTACTAGATATATTAAAGCAGAACTTTGAGTAATAATTCATTTAAACTACAATACAGAAAATTATTTCCCACACCCCTCAGATGCAGTGCAAAGGCTTCGGGGAATTGGGGGTAATGGAGGAGATGAGGGACAGGGAAGTAATTGCTGTGAAGGAGCCTGGGAGTGAACCTGGAGGGTTGTTGAGTGTGGGTGGGAAAAATAGGGAACAGGTTTTATTGGGGAGAGGGAGGGCAGAGAGATTGTTAGGGATTTGGGGAGCCTCCCCCATGTAGTCAACCACTAACAGAAGTAAGGAAGAAACTTTCTTTGAGCAGGTAGTTTAATAATTGCTTCTGGTCAATATCTTCTATTAGAGAAGATATTGGATGGACAGCTGGTCTTAACCAGTGTGGCAGTTTGTTTTTATAGACTTTTTTAGATATGGTTGGTTGGATGATGAAAATGTGGCTTCCTTCCTGAGGCAATTGCTCTGGACATGAGAATAGAGGGCTCAAATCAAGATCGTAGAATTGTTTGGGCTACGGTTATTGTGATCCAGTGCGGTGCTTGTGACCTGTGGAAAAGAAAGTGGTAATGAATTTAACTAAAGGAAAGAGCAGTGATTATGGCAATTAATAAGTCTAACTTATATCCCTAGTAATGGAATGGAGTGCTAGCGAGAAGTGCTGAACAGTTAGAGGGTAATAGAACCACGAACAGCCTGCAGTTTTAAGGGTTATGAAGAACAGATCTTGGCAGAGAAACTTGGTGCTTTTTAGTAGTATTACAAAATTGGATGAAGGGAAAGGAGATGGAAATCTGTATTTTAGTAAAGGATTTTGCTATCACACAATCATATGTGGAAAAAGAGTTCTGGCTGGATTGGATATGACATTGATTGAAAACTCACTGAAGGACTGTAAATAATGAGTAATGATAAACCATATGTGCTGGGAGGAGTTGTCTAGTAGGGTGCAGCAGGGATCTGTTTTAGAACAGATTTTAATTATAGTCTTAATTAGTTGGAAGAAGAGGTAAACAGGACATTCCAAAATTTGCTGTTGATACTAAATTAAGAGGGAGGAGTTGCAAATATCAGTAAGTACAGAAATAATCCCAAGAGACCTAGAGAGAATTGAAACATGGGCTGAACATAACAAACTAAGGTTCCAGAGAGGAAAATGCAGCTAGTCCACTGGGGGAAAACAATCCAATACCCAGGGAGCAGCAAAGCCTGAGAGAGACCTGGGGTGAATAGGCAGCAGTCTAGATTCAAGTTTTCTTATAAGCAAGAGGGGCCGTTGTAGTCTTGGGTTGTGTTTGCAGGACTCATGAGCAGGAAAGTAAGACCCTCTCTTTGCTGCTGCTGTGTGACCATATCCGGAATATTGCATTCAGCTCCCAGCCCCTCATTTCCAGAAATCATTTATCTATCCCATGGAGTTTAGAGTGGCAACAAAATGATCAGACAGCTGGAGATCTTGATTTGAGGGAAGATTAAAAGACCTAAATATGTGTAGCTTGGTTAAGCAATGCCTTGGGGAAGTGGACATAAATCTGCAAATATCTGAATGGTCTAAACACTGAGGGAATGGAATTTTGTGTGGTCCAGAGTTCAGCTAAGAATGTTGGGATCAAATTAGGTAACCTTCGGCTGTATGTGAGGAAGAATTGACTGGGAGATGTACAGGGCTGTGGAATAGTCTCTACAGAGGTGTTGGCAGCTCCGTTGCTTGCGCCTTTTGAAACATGCTGTAGGAAAGAAGTCTGTCTTGACCAAGGGAAAATGGGCTGGACAGGAACTATTGCAATAGGTTTCTTCCATCTCTTCACTTCTGTGATGCCATTGTTTGAGGACTTCAATAGCTGAGACATAGGTGAGAGGTTTATCGCAGGAGTGGGTGGGTGAGATTCTGTGGCTTGCATTGTGCAGGAAGTCAGACTAGATGATTATAATGGTCCCTTCTGACCTTAATATTTATGAATCTTGGCATCTTGTTCAGCGTGCAAACATGGCAGCATGTTGAAGCAGTAGGCCCAGAGGCAGGGAATGAATGTTAGACTGGAGTGCGAGGATTGTAGAGAGAATGTGCAGCAGGTTTCTGCCATTGCTTGGGCACACTTTGGGGCAGTGGGGGTATTTGAGAACATCTTTGCCTTCCTGTTATAGTCCTATCTGGGGCATGCCCAGGGTGAAAAGGTGTCCTCTCCAAACAAGAGAACCAGCAAAGAGAGTTCTTTGAGTAGATGCAGCCCTGTATTACACGTAGGTGAGCGTGGAGATTTTTGCTTAGCAATACCTATGGGGCAGTGCTTGTGCCTTGTGGTCATAGCCCTTCCCCTGACTATGTGAGGCAGCGCTGCCCTGACTGCCCTCCTCACCCCTAGTTTCTTCTCATGATCCGTGACAGGAGTTGGAGCTCTGTGTGGTTATCACTTCACTTTTGTGTGTGTCTCATTTTTCTGCGAATTTCCTTTCATCTGCATGCCGGTGGCATACCAGGCGGCAACAAATTTATTCTTCTTATCTGTTTAGACTCTCTGCTTGTCCAGGACTTTGCCAGGGCCACTGCCATCTGGTTGTGTCACAGAGAGACAGTCTGCTGGCACAGCAGCCTGGACCTTCTTTACTACAGACTATAGAGTTGAGGCCAGTGCCAGGCCTGGCACTGAGGACCTTCTCGGTACGGGTGCATTCAGCACCAACATTTTCTAACTGCCTGCTTGCCCCGTTGGAGCTAGCTGCATTGTTGTCACCAGAAAACCAGGACTCCTCAGATCCAGGTCAAGGTCCTCCTCCCAGGCTTCATCACCTGATTGGCGTCAGGGACTGTACTTGGAGCACTGTCGGCATAGAGATTGATACTATCTGTGTAGTCGGCACAGAGGCGCTTGGCCCTGTGCCTACTGGCCACCAGTGCTTTATCTGTACCTCCAGTGGCCTCTCTGGAATCCTTGGCATGTTTCTCCATCCCAGAAATCACATTCTTCTTCCTGCCTCAGAGAGATCACTGGTCCTCTTGCTGGCTATTGTTGGTGACCAACCACAATTTCAGACAGCTGTTGAGCCGCCTCCTTCGAGGCCCCCAGTTGTCTCTCGTATGGGTCTGACAGTTCAGGAGCAGGATCTGTCCCTGGCGCACTTGACTGCTTCTTCGTTGTCTCCTGATGATTCAATGGTTCCAATTTCTCCTCTTCTTTCGTGCCTGAAGATTTCAAGGTGTACCAGGACATTTTGTGGCGTGTGGCTGCTTCCTTGGGCATCCAGGCAAAATGTTTACAGGAGAATACACACAAGCTGCTTGACAATCTCCAGCCACGTGTTCTGGGGAGTGTAGCTCTCCCTGTTAATGATGCTCTCTTGGAACCTGCAGAGGCCTTCTGGAATGCTCTGGCTTCAGTGCTGCCAATGGCAAAGGGATTGGAGAAACACTGTTGCATCCCTGTGCAGGGTTTTGTGGGTTTCTAGTCTCATCCAGACCCTAACTCTGTTGTTGTGACTGCAGCAAATGATATGGCTTGGCAGGATAGGTATAATCTACTTACAAGGAAAAGGAACCCAAGAAGATGGACCTGATGGGAAGGAGGAGTTATACCTCCTTTTCCCTGCAAACACATATTGCAAACCAACAGGTGTTGCTCTCTAAATATGCCTTTGTTAATCGGATGGCCATGTCTAAATTGGCAGACAAGTTGCCGGAAGCATCCAGAGAAGAGTTTAGTGCTTTTGTGGCTGAAGGGTGTTTGGTGGCCAAGATTTCGTTGCAGTGAGCATTGGACATGGCACGTACATCGGCCTCAGCTGTGACCATGAAGAGGGCATCATGGGTGAAAAATTTAGGCATTGCTTCTGATGTGCCACAGACTATTAAGGATGTGCCCTTCGATGGGCCAGTGCTAGTCTCAGACAAGACTGATGAGACCTTGCAGTCTTTTAGAGATTTGTGAGCCAAGCTGTGTTTTTTAGGGTCTATACTCTTGCGGTACACCCCCTTCCTCCCCTTATGGCAGTCATCAGCAGCACTGCTCAGAGAGCTTCGTTGGGCAATTCTTTTCCGCAAAGTAGCAAGACTACCCCAGGAAGGGTCATAGATCCTGGAAGAAAAGGCCTGTTGGTTCCGGTTTCAGACAGTAGATTTATCGTTCCCCGTCCCCACCAGTTGTCTACTAAGTGCTCATTTTGACTTGTTTCTAGGGCAGCAATCCAGTTGTGATCTATGCAGTCCCATCCCCCCTGTTCGGGGACAGGCTGGCTCGCTTTTTTGATGTTTGGGGCTCAATTACAACAGACAACTGGGTTCTAAGCACCGTCAGGTCAGGTTATGCCATCCATTTCCTTTCCATCCCTCCTCTCCACACCCTTTACCCCTCCCTTTTCAGGGACCTCTCTCACAAGACACTGCACCTTGAGCAGGTACAGTCTCTGCTAGTTTTCAGAGCTGTGTAGGAGATTCCTCTGCAGCAACAGGGTAGGGGTTTTATTCCCAGTAGTTTTTCATTCCCAAATCCCAGGGAGGGGTGAGACCTATTCTCAACCCCCTCAACCTCAACAAATATATCAGATACATGAGGTTTCAGATGGTCACTCTGACAACTATATCCTCCCCATGTTAAATCATAACCACTGGTTTATTGCCCTGGACCTTCAGGATGCTTATTTCCAAATGGCGATTACTCTGGTTTGTCGTGGTGAGCCAACATTATCAATACAATGTACTCCCTTTTGGTCTATTCTCTGCTTCCTGGCTATTTACCAAATGTTCGGCTGTAGTAATGGCGTACCTCAGGAAGAAGGGAATTCATATCTTTCCATATCTGGATGATTGGTTACTGAGAGGCAAGACCAGGGAAGAAGTCCTCTCTCATGTACACATCACACTACACTTACTCAATCTCCTGGGCCTCATCCTAAACAACAGGAAATAAATGTTGGTCCCAAACAACAAATAATCAAGTTAATTGGGGTCTTAATAGATTCTGCAAATTCAAGATGGTGTTTGCTGCCTGATCATTTTCAGACTATTCGTCTCCTTTGTCTGGAGCTGCTGTCAACCCTTTGCCATAGTTGGAGTGTGTCTTAGATGGCTGCGTCACATAGTTGCATGCATGCATGTTGCCAGATTTAATCTTTTCCTTCTCCAGATGTGGCTGAAGTCTGTCGATCATCCATCCTGTCATCCTTTGGACAGACTGGTCTGATTTGCTCTACTGATCCTGGTCTCCTTATGGTGGTGGACAGTTCAGGGCAACGTATGCTGAGGAGTTCCCTTTGCTTGGTTCCTACGTACCAGGACTGTTGTCACCAGCGCCTGCTTGATAGTCCGGGAAGCATATCTGGGGTTGCTGAAAGTTCAGGGTCTGTGGTCAGAACAGGAAGCTTTACTGTGTATCAATGTCCTGGAGCTTATGGCTGTCTACAATGCCTGCCACACTTTCCAGGGTTACATTAGGTTTCATTGTTCACATACTCACTGACAATACAACCACAATGTATTATATGAGCAGACAAGGGAGAGCACACTCAAGTCTTCTGTATCAGGGGATGATCATGCTCTGGCAGTTTTGCATTGGGAAGAGCATGCTCCAGTGGCTGATCACTACCTGGGGTCTAGAATCAACTTGCAAATCACCTCAGCAGGAATTTTTCCTGAATCATGAGTGGTCTCTGAGGACCCATGTCCTTTGGTCCATCTTAGTACATCTTGGGGCATTGACCTTGCCGATTGACCTGTTTGCCATGATAGACAACAAAAAATGCTGTCTGTTTTGCTCTTGAGGGGATCTCAGTCTAGACTCCCTGACCGACACATTTCAGTCTTGTATGATTTCCCTCTAATTCTAATCATCCCACAGGTTACCCTCAGATTGAAATTGTACTGTGCCAAAGTCATCCTTGTTGCTCTGGCATGGCCGAGGCAATGTTGCTTCTCTGACCGTCTCACATTATCGATTCAACCTCCCATCTCTCTTCCTCTTCATCCTGACCTCCTGACTTAGCATCACGATCAGATTTTGCATCCCACACTTAGCTTCTCTGCATTTCACTGCATAGCTGCTCCATGGTTAAATGAGTAAGAGCAATGTTCAGAGGCTGTTCGACCGGTTCTACTCAATGGTAGGAAGCTCTCTACCAGAGTGACTTATTTGGCTAAATGGAAGTGGGGTTTTTTGTATGGTTGTTGGCCCACAGCATTCAGCTGAAGCTGGCTGGTATCCAGGATGTCTTGGAGTACCTGTTACATCTTCATTCATCAGGTCTTTCACTTAGCTCCATGAGGATGCACCTGGTGGCGTTTTCAGTGTTTTATCAGTTTGTCCAAGGGTGGTCAGTATTTTCGAATACCAAGGTAGTAAGGTTCTTGGAAGGAGTCCTTTTTCTCCACCCACAATCAGAGGACCACTTCCTTAATACGGTCTTTTCAGCTCTGATGGAATCTCCATTTGAGCCTCTGGCATCATTTTTTTCCTCATGTGTCAAAATACTGTTTCTGGTGGCAATGAAATCTGCAAGGAGAGTGTGAAAGTTGCAGGCTTCGATGGCAGAGCCTTCTTACGTGAAATATTCCAATGACAATGACCTTGTGGCCACACCCCAAGTTTTTAGCTAAAGTAGCTTCTCAATTTCATTTGAACCAGGCAGTGTATTTACCTGTGTTCTTTCCTAAGCTGTATTCAACCCTGGAGGAGCAGCTTCTTCACAAGTTGGATGTCAGGTGATGTCTAGCTTTTTCCCTGGACACGACTAGACTTTTTTTTGCTTTGCCTCATCTGTTTGTGTTGTGTGCCAACCGAATGAAGGGACAGGTGGTCTCTTCACAGACAATCTATAGATGGATAACTTCCTGTATCAAGACAGCATATGAAGTAGCTCTGACTACACACCTTCAAAGGGTGTAAGCTCATTCTATAAGAGCGTAGGCCATGTCGACAATGTTTCTAAGTGACATTCCAATATTGGACCTTTGCAGGGCTGCCACTTGGTCATGTGAGCATAGTTTATGAACCTGCATCCTTTGGGAAGGCAGTCCTGCAATCTTTGTTTAAATAGACTCAAAGTCCCACCTCCTGTGAGTACCACTTGTGAATCACCTACTTTGAATACACAGCTGCATCTACTCGAAGAAGGAAAAAGAGGTACTTAGCTGTGGTGAAACTGTTCTTTGAGATGTGGTGCAGATGTGTATTCCACAATGCACCCTGCATCTCTTCTGCAATCGAGTCTGTGTCCTTGACACTCTGAGTGAAGGAACTGAGGTGGCGTCAGGGCAGCACTGCCTCATATAGCCAGGGGAGAGGCGTACAGCCACGAGCTGCGAGTGTCACCCCTACACATACTGCCAGGAAAATTCTCCAGCTCCAATGTGCTGGGTGCGTGCACACTATGTGGAATACACGTCTGCATCACATCTCAAAGAACAACAGTTACAACATAGGTACGGTTACCACTTTTTATTGGAGTGCATCCTGAACCTAAATAAAACTGTCCCACATTGGGCCTCTTGTATCTAGCTGCTAGCTGCAAGTCCGCATTGTGCGGGCTTCTCTCCAGGCCTGACACATTTTCTGCTTCTGATGCACTTAAATAATTTTTGTTTTTATGTCTGGCAGTTTGCTCTTCAAATTTCTTAACTGTCTTGTTTTCCATTGTACCTGCAATATTATGCTGCTTTCTGTTGGTTTCATCTGGCTGAATGTTCATATTCTGAAGAATACTTTCTTTGGCTCAAAAAACCTCTTGAACTTTCCCATTTAACTGTATTGATTTTTTTTCCTGCCATCTTGATTTCCTTTTTGTTGAGGGGTGTCTGACTTCTGTGATTCTGTTACAGGTATTGAATAACCTCCATGCTGAGTGTAAGGATATTAATTATCTCATTTTTGATTTGAGGTTCTTTTTGATGAGTTTCCTCATTTTGTGTAATTCCCCTTTGTAAAATTTGTATCACATGTTTTTTCTTGGTACCTTCTCTATGATTTCAGTTACATTGTGCTGTCTTATGGAGTGACCCGCTTGCTACTTGAACTGACTTGTGTTGTTTAGAATTAAGACAAGGATAGAATATTTTATGCTTTAGAATTAGCTATTCCAAGAAACAGTTCTGTAGGGTGTCAAGAAATTGCTTCTTTAAACTCTATCCCATAATGATATTTGACCAGCCCAAGTGCAGGTGGTTGAAGTCAGCCATTGTTGTTGTTTTATTAGACTCTGTTACCTTGTGGATTTCTCAGTGTTGTGCACTTTTGTTTTCCTGACCTGGAGGCTGGTACTACAACCTTGCTGGTATATTTGTATTCTTGTGACTTGAGATGTCATCATACAGATTCTACTGTATGATCACCTTCCCTCAGAAATGTCAATCTCATTAAATTCTGTGGACTATTTGTTATAATGCTACTCCACCATTTCTTTGGCCTAACCTGTCCTTCCTGTATGCTGTATGCATTATATGTTGGGCAGCATTCTAAGGTCTGTTCCCTTATTTGTATTCTGATAGTACTCACAATGTGGCAGAACATGCAGTTCCTATCCTGACAAACTCCTAGTTTAAGACAACAGGCCACTGATGGAGAGTGGAGGAGAGAGGTAAATGCAACCAGAGAGAAATAAGTATGAATGCTCACTAAGACCTACTGTCCCTGACAGTTGCCAGTTACAAACACCAGAGTTAGGAACTGACCAGTCAGCCACACACCTCATTTGGAACCAGAAGTACGCAATCAGGAAGCAGCAGAGACGAAAAAAAGGCAAATACAGTACTGTTAAACATAAATTACAAAAAATATAAAGGGAAAGCAGCATTTTTCTTCTGTATAGTAAAGTTTCAAAGCTGTATGAAGTCAATGTTCAGATGTAAACTTTGAAAGAACAACCGTAACGTTTTGTTCAGAGTAATGAACATATCAGAGTTATGAATGACCTCCATCCAGAGGTGTTCAGAACTCTGAGGTTCTATTGTACTTGTTTAAGTTCTTGTAGTGATGCAGTTATTATTTCCCACTGTTTCCCACCTTCCCACTGCAGAGGCAGCTGTATTTCAGTGGTGAATGAGTGCTCTCTAGACACTACTGTTCAAGCATTTTGGGATCCTTTAGCACAATATCTGTATTAGCAATATAAAATATACTGTTATCTGTCTGTGGTTCCCCAGTGGGATACTTCGTCATTCGCAAAGCCATGAGGAACCCAGTTTTCTCTTCCCTCCTTCCACTACCTTGAGGCATAGCATTGCAACCACCATCTTCCAAGCCACAGTTCCTGGACAAGAATCACTTTCTCTAATTAGTACGTCACAGTTCAGTGAAGGGAATTATGCTTTCTTCTCTGCTAAGATCCACAGATCTGGGTGCGTTGGCCTGCTTCAGCCTGGGGCAGAACCAGACTTGTCAGTCACTGCAGCAGGGGAAAGCTCTGCCTTCTGAAGTTCCCACCAGTTTTCTTTCTTCCAGCAGCTCATGGCTCCCCCTGGCCCTCCTTGCGGCTGAGCTTTGCAGAGGGAAATTCCAAACTTTATCCCATATGTTAAGACTAGTATTTTGGCTCAGTGTGTCAGTCTGACTCCCAGCCACAGTCTTAGGACTGCATTTGCCTTTTGGGGAGATCGGCCCCTTCAGCACCACTTCCCTTCCTGAGGTTTTTGCAGCAGCCAGCACCCAAGGGAGGAAGCTAGACCAAGAAAAGTCTGAGGCAAAAGGATGGGGTTTGTCTCCTGATTCTCCGCCCTCACGCTCCCCCCCCCCCCACCGCATCAAGTGTCTTTGTTGGGGAGCTCGGCCAGCTATGTAGGCAGGATGCAATTTTCCCCTCAGAGCCCAGTCTGATGGGGCCACCTTAAACCTCTCCCCCGCCCCAAGGCAGGAATGGAGCCAGGCAGGGTTGGAGAGGCCCATTCTGGCCAAGATGCAGGCCTGGCCAAGCAGGGTTGCATCTCTTCCCTTCCTCCCTGCAGGAAAGGAGGCGGGCAGGACTGGTTGGAAAAGAACTGGCTCCAGGACAAGCAGCTTCCCTCTCCCATCTGCATGAAGGGAGTGAAGCCAGCAGGGCAGTGTGCCAGATGGAAGATCATGCTGGAATCCCTGTAGCCCACATCAGCAGCCATGCCTCTGACTGCAGAGCTTAGCTGTCTTCTCATGCTCCACTACCTTCCAGGTTGCGGATGGAGGGCACGGCACAGACTCTGCCGATGCCAGAGAATATAGTAAGGGACCTTCAGGCCCAGCTCCCTCCCACTGCTGCCATCTCTAACTGCCCCTCCCTTCTTCTGCTCCCCACATGGGAGAACACTTAACCATATCCCCCTGAGACCTCCTAGGGAAACAGCCCCACCTGGCCCAGGTGGATCCCAGGCACAGAGGGGGTAGCACTGCTGAGGAGCCCATCCTTGAGCCCATAGCCAGTATGAGGCCCTGCTTTCCTTGACAGACCCAGAAGGGACTCATGTGTGGGAGGAGACGTAAATAAGCCCAGTGTCTCTGAGGACAGGAAGATCGCTAGCTACTTGAAAATCCCTGTAGGTACCTAACTGCATTTTTTGGTATCTGAATGTGTTTGGAAATCTGGCCCATGGTAACCAGAAACACTTTGTCAGTTCACATAATTACAGTTAAAACTTCCTTTGTTTAGTCAAGCAGTTTCATATGCAAAACATGGTTTAGGTTAAAAAAAAAATTATTTGTATCCAACATATTAAGATAGCTCTGTTTTAATAAAAAAATGCTGTTTTGTAAATTTTTATTGAATTTCAATTTCCATGCAAATGTCTCTTGACATGAATCCACAGTGTAAAAAAAAAAACTAAAAACCAAACCCGAACAACTCTATCATCTAGTAAATAAATGCATGGTTCACCATTTTCTAAAAAAATAAAAATTAAGAATCTGATTAAGTGTGTGGTAAATGATGTAATACACTGTATTCTCCTTGTTAGCAAAAAGAAATATCAGATTTAGTGTAAAGGCTATTTGGTTGCTAATCAACATGTTTTAATGTGGCACCTTAGAGACTAACAAATTTATTTGAGCATAAGCTTTCATGCTGCTCTGAAACCTGTTTTAAAGTTTATACCAGCCAATAAGACGAGAGAGGAAACCTTTTTTTACGCAGATAACGAAAGTACAAATGCAAAACAGGATTAAATTCACTGATGTAAGTCAAAGTTTTCAGCATGCTCATTTAAACCGTAGGCTTGCAGGCCTTCACCTTCTAGAGCCGATTGTGTTGCCTGCAGCCTTCCCAGCCTTCTCAGATCAGAGTGTGGGAGCTGGGCCCCAGAGCACTGAATGAACAATAGGCTGTGGATTCTCAGTTGAGAGAAGGCAGTTGTTGACATGGTGAATTGAAAGGCCTGGGGGTGAGGGAGCAGGGCACTCTGAGAGGCTGAGGGCAGGAAATGGACTCTAGATTTCTTTCCAAAAAGTGGTTATTGCCTGTTGTTCCACCCCAGTAATGTGTGTGTGTGGGGGATGCGCAGCATGCTAATTACTGCTGCAAAACTCTTCCACCCTGTTATTTCTCTGGTGCTGGGCCCTGCCAAGCCAGCTGGGCTGCATAGGCCCCATTCCTTTATGAAGCTCAGTGCAGATCAGCATTCACTTTGCATGAGAATTAGTGAGGTGGGAAATGCCCTTGTTAGCATGGGAATGAAAATGAAGCTGGGACTGCTGCCTTTGCTTTTACGTAAAGGGTGTCGGCTCAGTGAGCCTGCCCTGTCTACAGTGTGTTGGAGAAGCCCTGTTCCAACAGAATTGTCAATCATAGAATCATAGAATATCAGGGTTGGAAGTTACCTACTACAGGACAGGCCTAACAAAGAAAATAACAGAACGCCACTAGCCGTCACCTTCAGCCCCGAACTAAAACCCCTCCAACGCATTATTAAGGATCTACAACCTATCCTAAAGGATGACCCAACACTCTCACAAATCTTGGGAGACAGGCCAGTCCTTGCCTACAGACAGCCCCGCAACCTGAAGCAAATACTCACCAACAACCACATACCACACAACAGAACCACTAACCCAGGAACTTATCCTTGCAACAAAGCCCATTGCCAATTGTGCCCACATATCTATTCAGGGGACACCATCACAGGGCCTAATAACATCAGCCACACTATCAGAGGCTCGTTCACCTGCACATCCACCAATGTGATTTATGCCATCATGTGCCAGCAATGCCCCTCTGCCATGTACATTGGTCAAACTGGACAGTCTCTACGTAAAAGAATAAATGGACACAAATCAGATGTCAAGAATTATAACATTCATAAACCAGTCGGAGAACACTTCAATCTCTCTGGTCACGCAATCACAGACATGAAGGTCGCTATCTTAAAACAAAAAAACTTCAAATCCAGACTCCAGCGAGAAACTGCTGAATTGGAATTCATTTGCAAATTGGATACTATTAATTTAGGCTTAAATAGAGACTGGGAGTGGCTAAGTCATTATGCAAGGTAGCCTATTTCCTCTTGTTTTTTCCTACCACCCCCCCCCAGATGTTCTGGTTTAACTTGGATTTAAACTTGGAGAGTGGTCAGTTTGGATGAGCTATTACCAGCAGGAGAGTGAGTTTGTGTGTGTATGGGGGTGGGTTTTTGGAGGGGGGTGAGGGAGTGAGAGAACCTGGATTTGTGCAGGAAATGGCCTAACTTGATTATCATGCACATTATGTAAAGAGTTGTCACTTTGGATGGGCTATCACCAGCAGGAGAGTGAATTTGTGTGGGGGGTGGAGGGTGAGAAAACCTGGATTTGTGCTGGAAATGGCCTAACATGAAGATTACTTTAGATAAGCTATTACCAGCAGGACAGTGGGGTGGGAGGAGGTATTGTTTCATATTCTCTGTGTATATATAAAGTCTGCTGCAGTTTCCATGGTATGCATCTGATGAAGTGAGCTGTAGCTCACGAAAGCTCATGCTCAAATAAATTGGTTAGTCTCTAAGGTGCCACAAGTACTCCTTTTCTTTTTGCGAATACAGACTAACACGGCTGTTACTCTGAAACCAGGGTTGGAAGGGACCCCTGAAGGTCATCTAGTCCAACCCCCTGCTCGAAGCAGGACCAATTCCCAGTTAAATCATCCCAGCCAGGGCTTTGTCAAGCCTGACCTTAAAAACCTCTAAGGAAGGA
This sequence comes from Eretmochelys imbricata, assembly GCF_965152235.1. NCBI lineage: Eukaryota > Metazoa > Chordata > Testudines > Cheloniidae > Eretmochelys > Eretmochelys imbricata. The sequence goes on from NC_135572.1 coordinate 358,511,642, forward strand.
GATTCTACCACCTCCCTAGGTAACGCATTCCAGTGTTTCACCACCCTCTTAGTGAAAAAGTTTTTCCTAATATCCAATCTAAACCTCCCCCACTGCAACTTGAGACCATTACTCCTCGTTCTGTCATCTGCTACCATTGAGAACAGTCTAGAGCCATCCTCTTTGGAACCCCCTTTCAGGTAGTTGAAAGCAGCTATCAAATCCCCCCTCATTCTTCTCTTCTGCAGGCTAAACAATCCCAGCTCCCTCAGCCTCCTCTCATAAGTCGTGTTCTAGACCCCTCATCATCTTTGTTGCCCTTCGCTGGACTCTCTCCAATTTATCCACATCCTTCTTGTAGTGTGGGGCCCAAAACTGGACACAGTACTCCTTGTTTGTGTGGTTTGTGTACACAGTACACAATCCTTGCTGTGACACATATACAGGGATTATCCAGTGTCATCGCTCACATTTCATAATACTTCGTAACTACTCCTTTCAAGCCCTTTAGGAGGAAAATATTTCACAGAACGGGGAGCTGGAGATGGAGGTTAAATGTGCTACTATAGGGTGGACTGCAACTCCATTGGCAGGGCCAAGAATAAAATTGGGACGCTTAATCCACTTGACTATGTTGTCTTTCATGGTCACTTGCATTAGCAATAGTTGAGGGCCAGTTGGTGTGTCCTAGCTCTTTTGTCCCTTTTGAATTTGTGGTTAGTTGAGAAACACCTGCTGAGAAGTCTGGAGGCTGCCTTATCTGGCCAGTGCTGTGGAGACTGTAGAATAGGGCGGGGAGGGAAAGTTCTGAAGGGCAATACTTATTTGTTGGGTTTCACAATTCTTTTGTTTCCTATGGAGAAGCAGCTAAGGGATTAAGTGTTTTCTAACAGTAAAACATAGGTCAGGGCTGGGCTGTTCCACTTGCCAGCTAAGACTAAATGTGCTGTGTGGATGTGTATTTACAGCACAGGACGCGTGGGAGGGTACATTAACATATGCTCTGTGCCACCGCGTATGCTGGAAATTACCAGCAGAGGAGCAGTCCTTAGCTTCAGGAATGTGGTCTTTAGGAAGAGTTTTAAGGGGATGCTGTCACGTGAGCTAGGCCCCAACATTTGATCTATAGAATTGTAAGAGTGTGGTAGGGCCTTACTAGAAATTCCTGCTGAAAAACTTAAAAATATATCCTACGCAAAATGGACCCATTTCTAACTGCTGTGAGCTAGCAAAGTCAGTTCCCAGTGCTGGGCTGGCATTACTAGCGTAGGGAAGCTAGAATGGAGTTTGAGTGTGTGTGGAAACAAGTTTCAGAGTAACAGCCGTGTTAGTCTGTATTCGCGAAAAGAACAGGAGGACTTGTGGCACCTTAGAGTCTAACCCATTTATTTGAGCATAAGCTTTCGTGAGCTACAGCTCACTTCATCGATGCATCGGAAGCTTATGCTCAAATAAATGGGTTAGTCCCTAAGGTGCCACAAGTCCTCCTTTTCTTTTTGTGGAAACAAGCTATCTTGGGGAAAAGGGAGGGACAATTGCATGGGAGGGGAATGTTCTCCCAACTTCTGCTAGGGGATTCCCCACTGAGGAGAGTGCTGGAAATCCAGAGAGCTTTGCAAAGAGACTTGGGCTGTGGCTACACTGACACTTTTGTCAATATAACTCAGGGATGTGAAAAAACACCACCCTGAGAGACTAAGTTACACTGACATAAGCGCCATGTGGACAGCGCTGTTGGTGGGAGACGCTCTCCCGCTGACATAACTGCCGTTGCTCGTTGGGGATGGTTTAATTATGTCAATGGGAGAGCTCTCTCCCATCAGCATAGAGATTTTGCAGCTGCATTGGTGCTGCTGTAGGATCTCTAGCGTAGACATGGCGTTGCTCTCCAGAGCCTTGGCCCAGTCTGTGAGTCAGTAGCTCTTGACTGGCTGTCATGTAAATCCTGACCAGTTTATATGAATCGTGTTCTCTTTTATTGTGTAATGGGAACCTGTGACAGGTGCTTGCTGAGGTTTAAACAATGATTGTCCTGAAAGGCTGGTTTAGGTGGAGACTCAGTCCATAGTGTTGTGAAGGGAATGCATGTTCCCTGGACCACCTGGTACTCCTTTTGTAAGCGGGGTTGTCAGTAAGATTGTGCATGCCATTAAACACAGTTGCTCTTGACTGTCCTATAGGGCTCTATGGGAGAGGACAGGAATTAAATTGATGATGATTCCTCCTAACAATTTTGCTCTCCCCTGATTCCCAGGCAATGGTCACTGATAGTTCTGTGCATAAAGTGCCAAAAGAACCTTTCTCTCCTTTAGGTCAGCACATCCTTGTAGGCGTACCCCCTGACTTCAGATCTGTTCCTGAACAGGAGCTGATGGGGTTCCAGCCAAGCCACATGGGTTTGCATACCCGTGCGCCTTTCTACTGGTTGCAGCACGACATGTTGTGAAACAGTTGCTCCTACTGCAAAACAAAGCTTCCTGGATTCTCTTTCTCAGTCCACAGGATAGAGTCTACATCTCTCCCTAGGATGCATGGTCAGAGGATGGCTGATTCAGCCTGTATTATGAAGTCCTGCATTTCAGAAAAGCCAGGCAATCGTTGCTTCCTCTTACAAAGACATGTATTAATCTTCCTATGTAAAGTTTTGTTCCACCATGCTGTGCACCAGCCTTTGCTGAGTCCCAATGTAATCTTATTGCTATAACCCTTTTGCCACCTATTTCTTACCAGTTGGTTACTGCTTTTGTTGTATCAAGTCTGAAATTAGAGTGAATGTGTTTCAGGTTAGGGCTCATTTAGTCTTATCTCTATTATGAAGCACCTAGCATGCTTCATGGTGCTGTGAAATAAATGGGGATCACTTAATGGAGGCATTTAGGAGATTAGAGGGGCAGTGTGCAGACATCTCTGCCTAGGACTTCATATGAAATGGTAGGCAGCATATTGACTTTGCATAGCCTAGTCTTTGCAACCTGCACTTCACTCTTGATGTAGCACATGTAATTTGTGTGTTCCCTCAAGTTGAGCATACTGTTCCTATTGCTAACAGAAATCTCACTTCCATTCTTATTGTTACATTGTCACCTTCTGAAAAGCACTGTTGAGGGTAGGAGGAGACAGAACAGGAAGTTGAGGTTTTCGGAGACGTGCACAGTATATCAGTTCTTTCCCTTATATAGACAGAGCATCTTTACCTACCTGATTGGGGTGAGATGAGTGTGGTTTGCAAGGGATTTCTGTTCAGACAGTGGAGAGGGATGAGAGCAGCTTGGGACTGTGGTGAATTGTCCTTAATTCTCTTGGCCTGATCTAGTAATTCTGCCAGCATTTAGTTTACTTTCTTTGTCTGAAGGAATAAATGACTCTTATTGAAACAGAAAATTGATTTTATTCAGCTGTGATGTCAGTGACTATAGCTGAATCCACCTCAGAGGAGACCCAGAGATTTAATCATACTTTGCATTTCTCTAGTCCCTTTAGCTGAAGACCTCAAAGTGCTTTACAAACATTAAGCCTCTCAAATGCCCAGGGCGGTAGGTCAGAACCATATCCTCATTTTATAGGTAGGTAATCTGAGGCATAGAAGAGAAAGCACTTGCCAAAGCCGTGTGGATGTAAGTGCCAAGGCTGAGAAGGACTTCCGTGTTGTATTTGGGAGTATAACCTAGGGGTAATGGGATGGAATTCAGGGCTGAATACTAGGGTGAGCTTTCTGACAATGAGAGAGAAGATTGGGGAAGTGGTGGCAGTCCCTTGCTTGAGCTACTTAAAATCAGAGCAGGAAAAGGTAGAAAATTACCATAGAGGGCACTCCTGTATTGCCTGAAATGATTGGCTAGCAGGGCCCTAAGAACTTTTCCATCTAACTTCCTTGTCTTTCTGCTTTCCCAGTTTCCCCAGGCACACTAATGGTGTTGGCTATATAAGGAATTTGTAGTCCTGGTTTAGTGTTTGGTGTTCATTGCTGGCTGAGACCATCCCTGCATGGTATTTTTCCAGACCTCGGCTCCTGTTCACACGGGGCATTTGGGGGTTGAGGCCCAACTGCTGCATCTGTTGATTTTAGGAATGGGTTGTGTATGTGCTGGAGAATCTCTACCCAGGCTCAGTCTGTTGGCCTAGCAGTGAAACCAAGTGCTCCTGCGTTGGGAGTTCTCAGATCCTTCACTTGGTCCTTGCTCCTTACCTGGTTGAGGATGGACATGTTGAGCCCCCTGGAAGAGAAGAACTGCTTTATAGCAACCACTGATGACCATCTTGAAGGAACATTTACAAGCACAAGAGGGAGCTGCATCCAGACCCCCTTGGACAGGATTATTGTGCCAGTATTTTGGGGAGGACAATGCTGGGACAGAAAGGACCCAAGGGAGGAGGATGAAAAGCTGTTCCATCTGAATTACCTCAGTATTGGAAAGTAGCTTGTGATATTCTCTTGCTTCCCACACTCCCCATGTAAGCTTCTGGAGAGGACTGTAATAGTGCCGAGGTGAGAGAGCTGTTTAGCTTCCCATGAGCTCTCCAGATAGCAGTTTGTTTGGGTGGGGGGGGAGAACCTGTGTGGTGAGGCATGTGACAAGGTTATTTACTTCCTTTGCTAATAGGAGTGTGCATCTTTCCCCCTTCTGCCCATTGACGTTGTTAGGGAGATTACTCTTTGATGATCTACTTCTGCTTCCCATTTCTCAGCTAACAGGAGTTTCCCTGGCCCTGCAAATGCTTGTGAGGCAGCAGGGTCTATGAACTGAACAGCTGTGCCATGCACAGACTCCTCCTGCTTGCACTTCCTGCAGCTTGGGTTTGCTTCTGTTGCTGCACGGAGCAGAGGGAGAGAAGTGCCAGCCAACACTGTATGCTCCTGAAATAGAAGTGGTGCCAAGGACGGGTCACTGACATTCCTGTGACTTGTGCTGCTGCATGTGCCAAGTAGGGCTCTTCCCTTCCTGCTCACTGCCACTTCCTGCTTTCCCTGGGCTCTTGGCCCTCTGCACGTTGCCATTCTTGTCAAATCATTGATCTGAAATCTGCCTAAAGGTCAGCTGCCCTAGCTTCAGTGGCTGGAGCAAATCCCTTGTGTTAAAAAAAACCCACAACTTTGTGGGACCCCATTAATGGGTCTCCCTCTTTTGCCTTGGATGAAATGGCCACCCTTGGCAGCAATTAAGTAATTGTTATTAACAAGGATTGGAAGGCATGAGAGGAAGTGGGTCCTGTGCCTGCTTTGTCTGCTGGAGCACAAGGCAGTGTGATTCTGGAGCAGCTGTGTTGCCTTTTGCTTCCCACATTCCAGCCCTCTGGATTTCAGCATGGAAGCAGGAATTTGTTCCTCTGGAATGGAAATAGACAACTGTGGACTTGCTAACCTAGCAGGCTCTAGCTCTCTGCAAAGACTGCTGTGTATGGGAAGTGGGTTTGTGAGAACACACACACATGCCTTTTGGGTTTTGTATTGATGATCAGTAGTGATGAGAATGTTGCCCTGCTTCCCACCAGTGTCTGGCTTGTGCCCTGATTTCCTCAGAGTTGCTTGTAAGTATTTCTATCTACCACCCTTACAGGGCTCTTCATGAGCCCTCTTTTTGAAGGACCAGTTATAATATTACAATTTTCATAGCATTTGTTTCACTCTATTAGTCACTGGAAAATAACGCTTGTCCTCATTCCTTTCCTCCTGTTACTAAAGCTGTAGGAGCCAGTCTGGTTGCATTTGGCTTAAGCTTCCTCTCTGCACCCACATCATTGGTGTTGGCAGGAGGGTGCCTCGCTTTGAGGATGATTGCATCAAAGTTGGTGGAAGACTGATGTGTTTGGACTGGTGCACAGAGGAATTAGTGCCATCAGGGTTGCAGGCATGGAAGCTTTGTTTTCTTAACCCTGGTCTACACTAAGAGTTTAGGTCAAATTTAGCAGCATTAGATCGATTTAACCCTGCACCCATCCACACAACGAAGCCATTTTTGTCGACTTAATGGGCTCTTAAAATCAATTTCTGTACGTCTCCCTGCCAAGGGGATTAGCACTGAAATCGACATTGCCAGGTCGAATTTGGGTTAGTGTGGACGCAATTTTACGGTATTGGCCTCCGGGAGCAATCCCACAGTCCTCCATTGTGACCGCTCTGGACAGCACTCTCAACTCAGATGCACTGGCCAGGTACACAGGAAAAGCCCTGCAAACTTTTGAATTTCATTTCCTGTTTGGCCACCGTGGCGTGACGATGCAGAGTTCATCAGCGGAGATGGCCTTGGAGTCCCAGAATCGCAAAAGAACTCCAGCATGGACCAAACGGGAGGTACTGGATCTGATCGCTGTATGGGGAGACGAATCTGTGCTATCAGAGCTCCGTTCCAAAAGATGAAATGCCAAAATATTTGTAAAAATCTCCAAGGGCATGAAGGACATAGGCTATCACAGGGACTCGCAGCAGTGCCACGTGAAACTTAAGGAGCTCAGGCAAGCCTACCAAAAAACCTAAAAGGCAAACGCCTGCTCGGGGTCAGAACCCCAGACATGCCACTTCTATGAAGAGCTGCGTGCAATTCTAGGGGCTGCCTCTACAACTACCCCACACCAGTACGTGGACTCCTGCAAGGGAGTCTCATGCAACAGGGATGAGGATTTGGGGCACGAGGAAGATGATAGAGCACACCAGGCAGGCGGAGAAACCGTTCTCCCTGACAGCCAGGAACTATTTGAGCCTGGAGACAGTACTCTCCCAACCCAGGCTCCTGGACCTTGAATTCGGAGAAGGCACCTCTGGTGAGCGTACCTTTGTAAATATAATACACAGTTTAAAAGCAGGTGTGTTTAATGATTAATTTGCCGTGAAGACTTGGGATGAATTCACGGCCAATACAGCTACTGGAAAAGTCTGTTAGCGTGTCTGGGAATAGAGCAGAAATCCTCCAGGGACATCTCAATGAAGCTGTTCTGGAGGTACTCCCAAAGCCTTTGCAAAAGGTTTCTGGGGAGGGCAGCCTTATTGTGTCCTCCATGGGAGGACACTTTACCACGGCAGGCCAGTAGCACGTAGTCTGGAATCATTGCATAAGAAAGCATGGCAGCGTGTGGTCCCGGTGTTTGCTGGCATTCAAGCAACGTCTGTTCTTTATCTCTCTGTGTTATCCTCAGGAGAGTGATATCATTCATGGTCACCTGGTTGAAAGAGGGGAATTTTATTAAGGGAACATCAGAGGTGGCCATTCCTGCTGGGCTGTTTGCCTGTGGCTGAAAAGAAATCATCCCCACTGTTAACCACACGGTGGGGGGAGGAGTGAAGTGATCATCCCAGAGAATTGGGTGTGTGTGTGGGGTTTAGTTGGGTTTGTGTTGCACATTAACCCGAAAACATCAGCCCCTCCTTTTAAATGGCCAATGTGTCTTTTTCAATTTTAATCTCCTTTTTTTCCTTCTGCAGCTGCAGATGTTTCAATGCTGCGACTAGCATCTCTGTCCCAGAGGCTAGTGCAGATAAGAAGGCGAAAGAAACGCACTCGTGATGAAATGTTCTTGGAGCTCATGCAGTCCACCCAAACTGAAAGAGCCCAGCAGAATGCGTGGAGGCAGACAATGGCAGAGTCCAGGAAAGCTTAAAATAAATGTGGGGACAGGAGGGACGTGCGAGAGGACAAGTGGTGGGCATACCAGGAGAGGTGGCAGGATTAAGAGGAAAGGTAGCAGCAGCATGATGAAAGGAGGCAGGATGCAATGCTGAGGCTACTGGACGATCAAACTCATATGCTCTGGTGTATGGTTGAGGTGCAGGAAGGCATAGACCACCACTGCAGCCTCTGGGTAACCAACCAACCTCCTCCCCAAGTTCCATAGCCTCCTCATCCAGATGCCCAAGAACGCGTGGGGGGGGGCCCCTCCGGGCACCCAACCACTCCACCCCAGAGGACTGCCCAAGCAACAGAAGGCTGGCATTCAATAAGTTTTGAAGTGCAGTGTGGCCTTATCCTCCCCTCCTCCCGCAGCCCACCTGGTGCTTCGCTCCTCCCCCCTCCCTCCTGGGCTACCTTGGCAGTTATCCCCCTATTTGTGTGACTACTTAATAAAGAATGCATGAATTTGAAACAACAATGATTTTATTGCCTCTGCAAGCAGTGATCAAGGCGGGGGGTGGGGAGGCGGTTGGCTTACAGGGAAGTAGAGTGAACCAAGGGGGCGGGTTTTCATCACGGAGAAACAAACAGAACTGTCACACCATGGCCAGGTCAGTGATGAAACTGGTTTTCAAAGCTTCTCTGATGCACAGCGTGCCCTGCTGTGCTCTTCTAACTGCCCTGGTGTCTGGCTGCGCATAATCTGCGGCCAGGCGATTTTCTTCAACTTCTCTCCTTGCCATAAACGTCTCCCCCTTACTCTCTCAGATATTGTGGAGCACACAGCAAGCAGTAATAACAATGGGAATATTGGTTTTGCTGACTAAACGAGTCAGTAAACTGCACCAGCGTGCTTTTAAACATCCAAATGCACATTCTACCACCATTCTGCACTTGCTCAGCCTATAGTTGAACAGCTCCTGACTACTGTCCGGGGTTCCTGTGTATGGCTTCATGAGCCATGGCATTAAGGGATAGGCTGGGTCCTCAAGGATAACTATAGGCATTTCAACATCCCCAACGGTTATTTTCTGGTCTGGAAAGTAAGTCCCTTGCTGCAGCTGTTCATACAGACCAGAGTTCCTGAAGATGTACCTTTCCCAGCCATCCCACATTGATGTTGGTGAAACGTCCCTTGTGATCCCCCAGTGCTTGCAGCACCATTGAAAAGTACCCCTTTTGGTTTATGTACTGGCTGCCTTGGTGATCTGGTCCCAAGATAGGGATATGCGTTCGGTCTATCGCCCCACGCTTGCCGTGGTATTGCGTCTGCAGGAGACCAGGAGAGCAGAGTTGCAGGGGAAGCGGTGGTTGGATGACCAGGTTTGCAGACCTACTGCACAGGCTGCTGCCAGGACACAACAGCTGAGCGGGCTGCACGCTTGCCATGGTATGGCAAGACAAGAGCAGCTGAGCAGAGTTGCAGCGGAAGCGGCCCTGCAAGACCACCAGGAGAGCAGAGTGGCAGCGGAAGCGGTGGATGACGATGGACATACAGAGGACCTGCTAGGTGGATTCATAGCATCAGGAGAGCAGAGTGGCAGCGGAAGCGGTCGTTTGATGATGATGGTTTGCAGTCCTACTGCACCATCTGCTGAAAGCAGTATGGCGCCTGCATGGAAAAAAGGCGTGAAATGATTGTCTGCCGTTGCTTTCACGGAGGGAGGGGCGACTGACGACGTACCCCCAAAATCACCCGCAACAGTGTTTTTGCCCGATCAGGCATTGGGAGCTTAACCCAGAATTCCAATGGGCGGCGGAGACTGCAGGAACTGTGGGATAGCTACCCACAGTGCAATCAAAGCTCCAAAAGTCGATGCTAGCCTCAGTACTGTGGATGCACTCCGCTGACTTAATGCGCTTAGTGGGGACACACACAATCGACTGTATAAAGTTGCTTTCTAAAAAAAAATAGACTTCTATAAATTGACCTAATTTCACAGTGTAGACACACCCTTAGTGTAGAGGCTTGAAGTGGAAGGAGCAGTGAGAATAGGCTTTGTTTTGAGGGATGCAGGTATCTTTTGGGGAGGTGATAGCAATCCTTGGACTAGGCTAATCTTCATTGCCTTGTTATCTTGAGCTGTAACTCGAGTTTACCCTTAACCTGAATCCACACGCAAATCTCTAGTTTGAGTTAAGTGGTGCTTTAAGCTTACGTTAGTTGGCCTGTGTGTGGTGGGAGCTGACTTGCTGCTGATGTTTGAGTTACTATTGCAGAGTGGATGCAGCAGCTTGAATTACAGCTCATTCAGTTGTTAATCCAGTTGCTCAGTAGCTCCAGTGTTCTTTCACAGTGTGGTCACCATCACTCAAGCTAGGCTAGATAGTTACCGCCAAGGGCCATAGTGGATTCTCCATCACTGGCAATTTTTAAGTCAAGATGGGACGCTTATGTAAGAGATGTTTCTCTAGGCATTATTTTGGGGAAGCTCTCAGGAGGAGGTCAGACTGGGTGATTACTGGATGATTAGGTCCCTGCTGCCCTTGGAACCTATGAACACAAGTGTACCAAGTCGTGCTAACTGTGGCAGTGAAGACAAGCTCATAGGTTGCATTGCAGGAAAGGAGGGCATGCCGCCTGAGTCACCCTACTCAGCAGGTCTCTCTGGGTCTGTCTACACAGCAAAGAAAAACCTGTGGCTGGCCCTTGGGGCTGTTTCATTGCTGGGTAGACTTCCAGGCTTGGGCTGGAGCCTTGGCTCTAGGACTCTGGGGTGGGAGGGTCCCAGAGCTCAGGCTCCAGCATGAGCCCAGAAGCCTGCACAGCGATGAAAAAACCCTGCAGCCCAAACCCCATGAGCCCAGTCTGCTGTGTAGACAGACCCTGTGGTTACCAGAGGAGGAGGAAACTGTACATAAGTGACTGATTTCCGGCATGAATTGTTTGAAGAGATACCAGGCTACCTTGAGTCTGCATTTCCTTGATTAGCTCTTATGCCACTTCTGTCAAACTTAGTTCTTTTTTCCCCACTTTGACAACGCGATCAATAAAACAGCTTCTTTGTGCTGCAAGTCTGATTGCTCCCCAGTGCCTGTGCTTGACTGGGATGGGCATGGAGTGAGCTCTTCATTTCCTGCTGCTCTGCCTCTGATGTTTGGCTGATGATATCTGCTCTCTTGTTCCTCTGGTTCATTGCTGAATAACTGTCAAATTGCAGACAAAATTCCTAGCACTGAGCCCTTTAGTCACGCATCCATCTGGGGAAATCTGAGAGGTCTGTGATACTATGGAATCATCTCTCAACTGAAGGGGTGGAAGCCCCAGTACTTATCAGAGCAGATGAGAATAGACGGCGGGGAAGAATGTGGTCTGTGGGAGATGGTCTAAGTGGGGCCCAATTAGACCTGGTCCACCAGACTTCTAGATTTCTATGACTGAGCAATTCCAACACCATCCTGGAAAGTGTGCATTCTGGGGTGTGGGGAGACATCTGCAACTTCATGTTACTGTGAGAACTGCATCCTGGAATTACCTGGCCTCTCCGCGCTGCCCCCCCCCCCCTTTCCTTTCTGGGCCTGGGAAGGTACTGGCAGCCTCTGCAGACAGAGTGCATTCCTTGTTGGTGTGGCTGTTGGGTGGCTTCTTTTCCTGGAGGGCATGCTCCAGGCTTGTTTTCTCCCTCCCCATCCCCAGTGGCTGGGCCAATGGAGATGTTTCCACCATCGTCTTCTGTTTGTTCTGTTTTCAAAAATCATTTGCAAGTTGCTTATTTCCTTTGGCTCTGCTGCTTCATTTCAGCCCATTAGAGCTTTGGGGTTAGTGGAATTTTCCAAGTGCTGGGGCGGCTCCAAGGAGTATGGTAGCTTCCGCTGAAGCAAATTTCAGCTTGTAACTATGGGGGTGAAGCAAGAAAGTCACTAAGATCAGAACTCCCAACCTACACAACCTGCCATCAACAAAATTGAGCTCCTGACCTAGGACCTGGCCTAGTCTCTGGCAGCAGGGGTGAGAGAGGAGCGGGGACCTTGTGTGAGGGGGGGGAATGGGAAGAATTGAGAACTTGTCTTGGATCACTCCCCAGAAATACTTGTTGGAGAATGGTTTCAGAGTGGTAGCCGTGTTAGTCTGTATAAACAACAAGGAGTCTTTGTGGCACCTTAGAGATTAACAAATTTATTTGGGTATAAGCTTTCGTGGGCTAGAACCCACTTCATCAGATGCACGGAGTGGAAAATTACAGAGGCAGGTATAAATATATGAAAAGGTGTGATTTGCCTTACTAAGTGTGAGGTCAGTCTAACAAGATAATTCAATTGACAGCAGGATACCAAGGGAGGAAAAATAACTTTTGAAGTGGTAATTAGTGGCCAAACCGGACAGTATCTGCGCAAAAGAATGAATGGACACAAATCTGACATCAGGAATCATAACACTCAAACCAATCACACTTCAGTCTCCCTGGTCACTCTATAACAGACCTGAAAGTGGCAATTCTCCAACAAAAAAACTTCAAAAATAGATTCCAGCGTGAAACTGCAGAACTGGAATTAATTTGCAAACTGGGCACCATCAGATTAGGCCTGAATAAAGACTGGGAGTGGTTGGGTCATTACAAAGCCTAAACCTAATTTCCCCAATACTAATTTCCACCAGCTGTTACTCTCACCTTCTTGTCAACTGTCTGAAATGGGCCACTCTCTTTACCACTTCAAATGTTTACCCCAACTCCACAGTCAGCAGTGACTATCAGTCAGCGTAAAATGGAAGGGTTATTAGTCGACAGGAACACAGTGTAGAACAGAACTTGTTAGCATAGAAATCAGTGACTTTCAGCCAAGTCCATCTTGGGGAATCCCGGCCCAGACACCCTGGACCCCTCCCCTCCAGTCTCCCCCAGCAGACTGCCCAGCTTCCAGCGACCCAACCTCTGACATGCCCCAAGCTCCTCCTCCTGGTCTTTGTCTGATTCCCAGATAAAGTGTCACCTGGTGGTATCCCCCTCCTGGGTCTCAGGTTGTGAAGCTGGAGCAGTCTCACCTGCCCCTGAGGGTCTCAGCCAAAGTCACAGACCCTTATCCCACCACCTAGGCATTGGTGCAGCACACAGGGAAACTGAGGCACACAGTATTCATGCAAAACAGTAAAACTCACTATGTCAACAGTAAGACTCACATAGGCTCAAATACAACATAACGAGGGAAAACCCCGACTTTGTCACAGGGGCAACACAGAATGATGTGAAATGGAATGAGCTAGACAGCATCGTGGCTGGTGAAGCCCTCTGATCCCTGCACCTGGGTATTGAGACCTGCTCCATACATCAGTAGGAAAAAGGGGGTCCAAGTCTAAGTGGCTGGCTGTGATGACCCATGGGGTTGGAACCCTGCTGACGAGTCAAATGCAATGTATTTTTGGTTGAGTTTTGGTTAGGTTTGCCCACTAATATTATAGCTGTGCTTGTGAGCTTTGACCTGTGAATTGAACCTCTGCCCCTTGGTAGGTAAAGTCAAACAGGAGAAAGTTTTGTTTGTTTGTCTCCTAGGGAGGGGCAGTCTCTCCAGGTTTTCTGAAACTAGGGGTTTTAGGGTTCTGCTCCAGAAACAATCTCTTGATGCTGACAGGGAAACCAATTATCTTACTACTAACTTTCCTTTTTAGATAATCGAGAAGGATGTGAGAAGTTCATGATATCATCTAGAGTCGTAAGATTTCCTTTACCCCTTTTTGCCTGGGTATGGAACCTGGACTGTGCTTTTGCAAAATTACAGTGATAAAGTATAGAGGGGTTGGAGGATTGCGGTCCATGTAGTTGCCTGTTTTAGTCTCTGTACATGTGCTTCAGTTTTTGTTTACAAAATGTTCCCATTTAACAAATGCAGGCAACAGGCTGGCCCTAGAAAGTATTAAATAACAGAGCTGGGGTGGGTTCAGTTTGGGAAATGCATATTACCAAGCCCAGGGTGAAGTATGTAAGAACTGCGGGCAAAGCATTTCTGGTAGAGGGATCTGGCTATGGAACTGTCTTCCAGAAGAGATAAGGCAAATCCAGAGCCTGAGTTTAGGAAATGTTGCAAAACTTATCCACTTTGAGAGAGCCTTTCCACCACAAGTGATGCTCACAATATGAACATCCCTTCAGGTTCCAAACCTTTACCAGCCCCCTAAAATAAAAAACTTACCCCAAACAGAATTTTGACCCTCAAAAGGGAGATGTGCTGGAAACTCCATGAAGTCAGCTAGAAAATCATTGCTTTGATGCTATAGGGAATGCACTCATACTACAGTGATGGACAGCGGGTAAAAACCTTAAGATGTGTTGTGGGGCTACGGAAGGAGGGGACCATGCATGGGGAGGAGCAGTCCATTTCATGGGATGATTCCATTTGCACTCATCTCCTTGGTGCCACTTTCCTTCCCTTTGTTTTGGGCAGTAAGATGCAATTGTGCTTTTGATATTGGCCTTCATTTCGGTCTCCCCAGCTATTCGCTTCAGATTTCTTGGAATATCCTGTCTAGTCGGAGGACAGTTTGCCCTTTCAGACTTGGTCATTTTGTGAGGGAGACCATATTTCCAGTGTGAAAAAGTAGCATTCGTAGGTGTTTGGACATCCTCCTTCACTCACTAGGGGCCAAACCCATCCTTAGAGTAACCTCATTGACTTCACTGGAGTCATACCAGAGATGACTATTCTCCCAGGTCACTTGGATAAATCTGATTTAGGGGAGCAGTATTTGTGAGGAAGAGCTGTACAGCTCTTTGTCACTGGCCCAGAGCTTGTGAGCCCACCTCAGATTCTAAGTTTATTGCTCAGTTACTGTTGCTGGTGTTTGCTGCACTGAATCATTTTCTTGCTGCTAATGACCGTATGTCTCCCTTGTGTATGCAGTGGTGTCCCAAATGATACGTTCTCCACTCCTCTAACAGGAGGAGGCGCTCAGTTACACGGTGGTTTGGAGGGGGAAAAAGGGTGAGATTTCAAAAATCTGAAAGGGTAAGCAACACTCACCTGTGCAGCAGGATTAGTGCAGTCTAGCCATATCCTTGTGCTCTGCAGTGGGCAATTACCAGCAGCTCTGCTTGTGTCCCAGCTCTCTGGGCCCAGTGGTGACTTGATTGTATATGGAGTGGACTGAACTGAACCACCAAGCTTCAGCCAGTTAAACTGTTTCCTCAGTTCATTCCTCCAACTGTGATAAATTTTAGGAAAGTGTTATCCGTGTTTTAGAGATTTTCCCCTCACACAGATTAACCTGCTTCCTTTAATCTGTGTAATGTCTTAGATACTAGTAAATGTAGCCTAATGCGTCTCAAAGGTTTATTTGATGGGATGGGGCTCAGACTAACTCCTGAGATGACAGTGCAATAGAATTTAGCATTAAAGTAATACCTTACATCTACATACTGCTGTATATACACAAACTCTCTCAACCGCCCTGGGAGTGTAGGTAAATGGCTCTCTGCTTGACAGGTAGAGAAACTGAGACATGCCTTAAGTGTCTCGCCCAAGGCCACTCAACAAGTCAGCGTTAAAGTTCTGTTGAGAACCCAGAATTTCCTGACTCTTAGTCCTGCCTCTCACCGCGAGAGAGGGTACAATGGGTATTGGAACATGACCGTTAAGTTGTCAGAACATTGCAGCTTTGTCCAAGTGCTCTAGCAATTAACAATCAGAAGTGTTGATTGTGGTCTGACATGGTGTTTCATTGCAGCTATTCTTTTACACCTAAGATAAGTAATTATGGGAAAGTTAGAAATACTAAATTTGGACTGGCAGGCCACTTGGATCAAAATAGCGCATTGCATGTTGGGACCTTTAGGCTCCGAGACAATACATCTTCCCTGAAGATGAAGGTGGCTGCCATCTGCTTCATTTTATGTAAAATGGGGTGGTCTTTGGACTTCTTTGCAGTTGATAACAAGACCCTCAGGCATAGCTGGGTAGTCCTGGGCCTGCACTAATTAGTGTTTATTAGTCACTGGGTTGTATATGCAAGGCATTACTGGAAGTGGAGGGAATCAATACAGCTTCCTGAAAGCCTTTCAGGACCTCCAACTGCAATAATGGTAATAGCAGGTAAGTAGTGACTGAAAGTCACTGTTGGCTGATCTGAGGTGTCAAAAACTAATTAGCATTGTAGCACTAGTAGAAGAGACATTGATGTATAATTTAGCCTCTGTATGAAATTAGCGTTATTTATAAAAACCTATTAACGGAAATGTCTTCCATAAACATTTTAAATAACTTTTGTTTGGATTCAGATGTTCCCTGCACTACATGCAACCTAGATATTGCAATGTTGTGCTAGTGAAGTGAACCAGACAAATGGGAAATATAAAGGCCATACCTTTATATTTGGATACCACACCAGTGAACCTACAGACAGCCTGAACAGAGGAGTCATTTGGGCAGCCCCTGAGACCGTAGTATGATGTGTAACAAATTCAAATTGGATTCCCACAGCTAGAGAAATTTTAGTGTGTTAGTGCTCAACCTTACAAAAGTATTTTGGACTGTAAATACAAAGGAATCAGTTTGTCCACAACTGAATTTCAGCCATCTCCATCTTTAGACTCGAATAAGACAGCTGTATAACACAAGTGTAACACTACACAAGCTTAGGACAAGACTTAAAGAGTGTGTCAAATTGAAACTGTAGGGGGAATTTAGAAATGCAGAAGCATTTACTTGGTAAAATTTGACTAGAATGTTAAATCTGGCTCAGATGCTTAATCTAACAACCCTATTGTTGAGGGGAAAATACCATGAGATTTTAACAATCACAGTTAATTAGGCACTTTGATTTCATCTTCCAGATGAGATGTATAACACAGCTCACAGCGCTCTGAGGATTTTGTCTCCAGTGTAGAGTTTGATTACCTTTCTTTTCAAATGTAACTTCAACCTGCCAGACTTTGGGGACACTAAATAGAATTTTAAAAAATCCTTAACTAGTCTACTTTATTAATAGTAATGACCTAACTGTACTTGGTGCTGGACAAGATGCAGGATGAAGTCATTTCCGGTCCTGAAGAGGTCACATGCTAAGAAAAAATCTTTCTGAAGACAGGGTGCACTGGAAAGCCCAGAGTGGAAGGAGAATTCTTGGTTTGGTTCACTTTTTGTGGGCCTTGTGGAAACAGTCTTTAAAATTAACTGGAATTGGGGGTGGAGTGAAGAGGGGCGGGAGGTCATTCCATGGTAGGGTGTGGCATGGATAAGCGCTGAGGCTGGAGTATGGGGAGGTAGCAAATAAGACATCCGGGCTGGCATCCATGGGACAGAATGATGACATCACAGATGTAGGCTGGGAGGAGGTTCGTAGGCCTTGAAGATGAGGATGTTTAAAAAATAAATGCACAGATTGATCAAAAAGCCACCTGTGCACAAGTGACGCTTTCAAGCTCAGCAGTATCTTCTGTCTAGCTGTAAGGTGTCTGGTTTCTTAAGCCCAAATTCGGAGCTGACAGAGGTAATACTTTATTGTAGATGGCACCTTAAGTTCAAGATGCAAATTGCAGTTCTTGTTCAGAATACAGATTTTTCACTGTAAGAAGGCCCTGTGTTTCATTTCTGACCAATCTTTGCTGCAATGTGAATTAAAATTAAACAAGTCCCAAAACCGTGCGTGCTGTCTGCTTGCATCCGGGTTGGCGCATGTGTTCGACTGCTGGAGTGCCATGTGCACCCATTGCCTGTGGCAAACTGGTATTTGCATTAATTCCCCCCAGCAAAGATGGAAATGAAAGGCTTTGAGATGATGTGTCTGAGATCTGCTGTGGGTAGGAGGAAGGTTTCAGGCCTAACCTCACTGGCAGTATTACTTTACATGGCAAATTCTGTTTCCTCTTAAGTCTGAGTGGCTGTCAGGTATTAATTGCAGGCTGGAACCAGTGCATTTCTTTCGTTTGCTTGTAAGCAGAGTTCAGACCCATTCTTTTCTTATTTTGGATGCCTAGCCTCTGAATTCCTCCTCTCTGATTTTTTGGGTTTCATGCAGGGGCCTGGAAGATCCAATGAGTTCTCAGTCCCTCAATATTTGTAGATGTCTAGAGCAATATTTCCCTTTTTCTGTCCTTAAACTGACTAGAAACTAGTTTCTGTCTGTATCCTGCTTGAAAATGCAGCTCCTGGCCCTTGTATTTGGGTTGCATTAGTTCATGTCCACCCCTTACAGCACCCTGCATAGTCTGAGCCAGGCTTTTCCTGCAGCTGGCTGGGGAGCAGAGCCCCTGCTATGCTGCTGTTTCCTGAGCTTCCCCAGCACTTTTTGTCTGTGGTGGAACTAGTCCACTGTTCACATCCCTTCCTCAGCTCCACACAAGCACTCTCTCACATGGCCAGCTCTGCTGCTGAAAGCTTGAAGTGTGAAACTGAATGATAACCAAGCCCCCCTCCAGCCTTTGTGTATGGGGTATGGTTGTGTGTGCCAGGAGCTCCTGGTATTCAGTCAGCTGCTGGGATTTCTCTTGGAAAAGACCAGGTTATCCTACTGAAGTTCTCTTTGCTATTCAGTAAGAGAATCAAGAAATGTGCCCAAACCAACCCCTACTGCAGCTTTGAATGGTCTATAAAGGCAGCATGCAGTTTCCTACATTCATTTTACCTTGTTCTCTGACCAGTGGATTTGGTGCACTGCTCTCGTCATAATAATATGTTCCTGTGATCGTACCCTAAATTATGTGATTTCAGCTGCTCAGAAAGTAGTGTTCACCGTTAAAATCCCTCTTTGCCCTTGTTAAATTGTGTTCTGAACCTCCTTGCTCTCGGAATCCATTTCATGCCATCTTACTGTTTCATTTGGACCCTTTCAGAAGATGAAGAAATTTTTGCTTGTCAGTGGGGAGGGCTTTTTGTTCATGTGAAGTAAAAGGGTCTGTCTTGGCTTCCAGGATAATCTCACCTCTGGGGACTACATTCTTACAGGACAGAGCCTGGGTTCTCGAAGAGAGTCTTGGCAGACACAGGCAGCAAACACACACACAAAATCTTCTTCCTTCTCCTCTGCCCTGGGACTCGGGTGTGACAATTCATGTTTTCCTTCGGCAAAAGATACCATATTGACAGACATGGAGGTACAACATCAGCAGCGCAAATTGTCCCTGTGAACTGGGCCCCAGCAGTGTGCCTCAACCCTCATCTGAAGGGACCCACCCGTTTCAACCCGGTCCTGCTTTGAGCAGGGGGTTGGACTAGATGACCTTCAGGGGTCCCTTCCAACCCTGATATTCTATGATTCTATGATTCCAAGGCTGAGAATGAAGTTCTCATTGGTCATCGTCTTCTGGTGAGCCCGCCAAGAAAGGAGGCTATTAATGATGACAGTTTTGTGATTAGTTTTCTGTCTGAGGAAAAGATACCCACCAACTAATTCCACAGAAATCATTGAACAGCCATCAGCTGGTAAAGACGGTTGGTCCCAGGTGGCACATAGTTAAGATTCTGTATTCAGTCCCTATTCCTAAGGCAATCAGGCACCAAACATAAGGTGTTTCATACCAGCTGCGGGTAGAAATTTGGGTACAGTTTTGAAGTAGAGAACTGAGTAGAGTTTGTAGGACAGTGAGTAGCTGTGGTGTTTAGGTCAGGTTGGTGGTGATGGGAACAATCCACAAGTGCTGAGATACCAGCAGGATGCATTGTGTGTGTATAGCTTTCTGTGTGGAGCTCTGTGCCCTGCTGCTGGGTTTCACTGACTGGAGTGACACCCACAGCTCCTAGGGGCCCTCTAGGTAACCTGCGGGCTCTATTTTTGCTTGTGGTGTGGACATTGCCTGCACCAAGAGGTTTGGTAGATTTT
This sequence comes from Eretmochelys imbricata, assembly GCF_965152235.1. Lineage (NCBI taxonomy): Eukaryota > Metazoa > Chordata > Testudines > Cheloniidae > Eretmochelys > Eretmochelys imbricata. Next base: position 358,530,965 of record NC_135572.1, read on the forward strand.
AGGAGGAGCCTGGATCAGCCCTACTTCCAAATTGGTGGCATCCATACCTGGGCAGATGCTGTGGCTGCCAGAGACAATGTAATCCTGCTAATCTCCCTGAAGCGGGTCCTGTGCCATCTGGTGCACTAAGAAGTTAGTGTTTCAGTAACTTGTTGCTGGAGTGGCAGTCTGTGCATTTACAAGGGCTCTGTCCTCTAATTACAAAGGGATTAACAGTGGAGAGCTGCCTGCTGCTCTGACCTGGCCCTGGCCTTACAGTATTGCACTTTGAGTGCACAGCAGAAAGGTCTGTAGCAGCAGTTCAAGGCACAAGTTCATTCTCACCACCACTGGAGGGTAGGGAGGGCTTGAGCAGCATGCTGAAACAGATGCCTGGCTATAACTTTCCAGAAGGCTGCACTGGGGTGGTGTTTCTGAGTGGGCAAGGCAAACTCAGGCCTCTTGAGTGTGACCACCTGGCGAATGTTAACCTACTTAAATTGACTTGGTCAACACACAGACTGGTGCATAAGAGGGAGGCGCCTAGGATAAGAGCTGGTCTAAGTAATTCTTTCCTTTCTCTAGCCCCCACTATCTAAGCTCTGTACAAACACTAATTCTCAGTCCTCTTGGGCAGTGGTCAGTATCATCTTAGGAAACTAAGAAATTAAGTGGCTTAGCCCATTCTGTTCAGCGAATAAGTGGCAGAGCTGGGAATAAAGCTTTGATGTGTGACGTTTCTGTGCTCTGCTAACCTATATCCCTTCAGTGAGTTGCAGCAGTGACTGTGTCTTGTTCATAGATAGAGGAGCTCCTGGGGAGGAGTTTAGGAAGGTATGTTTCTAAATGCCTCATAGAGACTTTTGCAGGAACGCCCCCGTTAGTAGGGACACGGGGCAAGTCTACGCTACAAAATTAAGTTGATCTAAGTTACAGTGACATACAGCCACCCCAGTAATTGAATTGCTTTTACACGTCCACACTATGCTTCTTGTGTTGGCAGTGCGCATTCTCACCCGGAGTGCTTACACCTATTTAACTGTCAGCGTGAGGGCATTGTGGTTTCTGAACGGCAGCAACCGTTGTCGATGTAAGTAACACGGTGTCAGTATAGACTGACTGACTACATTGACTTAACTCCACCCCCATGAGGTGGCTGCTTATTAGGTCAGTATAGTGGGCAAATTACTTTGGTGGAAGTTACATTTTAATGTAGATGCTTACAGAGCGCATAACTCTGTAACATAGAGCAGACTACAGTAGGATTTGTTCAGATTATATTTTTTTTAAAGGTCAGAAGGGACTGTTGTGATCTAGTCTGATCTGTGTAACATGGGCCATAGAATGTCACCCAGTGACTTCTGCATTGAGCCTGACTTGGGTTGAGGTGGAACATATCCATTGAAAGACTTCAAGTGATGGAGAATCCGTCAGATCCCTTGGGAAGTTGTTCCAATGGTTTATTTACCCTCACTAGTAAAACTTTGTGCCTTATTCACTTTCTGACACTGAGCAACTGCCGAATTAGAGTGGTGCTCTGGTAAACTGGTAGTCTTCGGTTCTTAGTCTAGAACTTTTAGGGTCTTAGAGGTTGTCTGATTTCCGCTTTGGGATCATTTGCCATATTTGTGGATTTGTTAGGTCCTTAACATTCTTACCAGGGTGGGTTTGATTTAAATCATGATTTAAATCAGTAGTCAGGAAGATTTGATTTAATCATGGATTTCTACATAAAAATGAATTCTTGTTAGTAGTTATAACCTTAATACATATTCTTCAGAACTCAGAGACGTAGGTTTCATTTTTAGAAGGTACACACTATACATTTTTAAAGTGATTTATTTTGAAAACTTTTCAGATTAGTGTTATATCTATATCAGAAAATGAATGCTTGCTTATTTAATTTACCAAAAGTAATTGAAGCAGATATTTATGAAGTTATTGGGAGGTGAACTATCTCCAATTCAACAGGCTAATCATTAATATTTGGAGGATTTTCTTGCTACGCTTGACAGGTTTCAGAGTAGCAGCTGTGTTAGTCTGTATCCGCAAAAAGAAAAGGAGGACTTGTGGCACCTTGGAGACTGTCTCTAAGGTGCCATTAGTACTCCTTTTATATTTCTTGAATGGTTCTTATTCCCAAACTGGGTCTCTTTTATGGCCTGCTGCCATTATAGGTTTTCCCTTCTAGTGAGAGAATAGTATTGTTGCCGGCACAGAGTGCCCGAGGCAAGCAACAGCTGGGTTCGTTGCCCAGTGTGCGTCGCGCCAGTGACCACAACGGGGTGGAGAAGCAGAGAGATTTATTTGAAGCTTCAAATAGGGTACAGGGAGACTGAGCTGTCTCAAATCCTGCAGCCCCGCATGCAGATTCCAGTATACATTTATACCTTTGCCTACTTCACTACACAAGCTTATGCAACCAATTACCTGTTGCCCCGTACAATACCGTAGCCAATCAGCTAAAGCAGCCAGTTGTGTTTTTCCTGAGTAGCATTGCACGGGCCTTGCCTTATTTGGTCCTATTTGTTACTGGTTTTTGCTAAACATTTCTGCCTTATCTAGACGTTTCCCAGGCCGAAGCTGGCCTTGGCTGGCGAGCCGTGTGCAGACCTGTCTGTTTGTGTGTTAGCTTCCTTATAGTTGTGCAGGGTCACAGAAAGTTCAAGGAGCGGAGGGGCTTCAGTTTGCCTGGGCCTAGAGCAAGGGGGCTTAATCGACACTCGTGGTCTTCCACCCGCCCGAGTTACCTAGAGTGGTGCCCAGTGTCACCAACAGTATGGTGGATCTTCAATCAGTCAATGAAGGCTACTCTCAGAAAGACCTCAAGACTTCTGGAATATGCTGCTCAAACAGTTTCACTTTTGTTTCTATTGCCTGTCCCTCCCTTCTCACATTTATCTCCAGACTTCTTCACCTTGTCCAGATTTATTCTGCCCCCAACAATTTTCTAGTTGTTGCACTTTTTGAAACTTTGCACTTTTAGAGAGAGGTAAGGGACTGACTCTGTACAGAAATTTGCAAAGGGACAATAGGGTTGAGGTCTGTTATTTCTCACCTCTATATATTATTTATTTAAAAACATTTTTGCTGTCAACAAGCATGTTATCTCTGGAGACACAAATCCACAGTCTGAGAACTGCAAAACTAAGCATCTCTGATGGTATCTTCTAGACTGAGCACTGAGTCCCACTGAGTGGATAGAAAGATTAACCTAAATAATCTATACAGAAGCCCTTGGAACCCCATGAATTGGGTCCCTAATCCATGAACTATTGGAACTCATTTACAAAACTTTTCTTAAGCATTACATGAATATATTGTCTAATTCTATAGAATTAGAATTTATAATCTCTATTCCATGATGAGATATCTTTGAGCTATAATGTATCTTAATTAAAACTATCTTTAGATAAGTTTTTTCCTCAAAGCATTTTATCAAAAAAATCCGATTTAAATAAAGATTTTTTTTTAATAATTGATTTTATCCACCCTGATTCTTACTATATGGGGCTGTGATGCTGGCAGACCAGGTGCCAGCTCATGCCAAGACCCCTAGGTCTAGCTGAACACCTATAAATGCAGAGGGCCCCCCCCCCCCCCAAAAAAAAAAAAAATCCTGTGAGCAGGGAACCTGCCTGTGAACTCATCCTATTAGCTTGAACTCTGGACAAAGGGACTAAAAATGCCTGACAAGAAGGAAATGTATCACTATGCTGGTTGGAATTATTTCTACTCTCCTTAGTAGGATTTGATTTCCAATTTTTAAAAGATGTCTTTTTGTCTGCAACTGCCTCTTTTTTCTCTGTTTAGCCATGGTGGTCCTCTTATTTTTGTGGTCCTCTTATTATTTTTTTATTTTGGGTATACATATAGTTTGAGCCTCTGTTTGGTGTTTTTAAAAAGTTGCAGTGCAGGTTGCAGGCATTTCACTCTTGTCACTGTTCCTTTTAATTTCTGTTTAACTAGCTTCCTAATTTTTGAGTAATTCCCACTTTGAAGTTAAAGCTTCTGTGATAGGTTTCTTTAGTATTTTCCCATCTACAAGGATGCTAAATTTAATTACATTATGATCACTATTAGCCAAGTGATTCAGCTATATTCACTTGTTGGACCAGAACCCGTGCACCACTTAAGACTAAATCAGAAATTGCTTCTCCCCTTGCAGGACTATCTGCTCCAAGAAGCAGTCATTAACGATGCCTAGAAATTTTATCTCTGCATCCCACCCTGAGGTGACGTGTTCCCAGTCAGTATGGGGATTGTTGAAATCACCCGTTATTATTGGGTTTTCTGTTTTTGTAGCGTCCCTAATCTCTGTGAGCATTTCATAGTCATCACCACCAGCTGGGATTTGGTGATGGGGCATGGATCACTTGATGATAACCTGTCTGTTCATTCCCTTTGGGGCACCTGCCATTGGCCACTGTCCGAGGACAGGATACTGGGCTTGCTGGACCTTTGGTCTGACCCAGTATGGCCATTCTTACGTTCTTATCTGAACAGGTAGATGGTAGTATATTCCTCCTGCTGTACTCTTATTGGATTTTCTAGCTATAGAGATTCTGTGGTACTGTTTGATTCATTTAAATTTTTTTCTGTGTTGGACTATGCTTTCTTTCACATATAGAACTACACTCCCATTAGCACATCCTACTCTCATCCTGTATATTTTTACCCTGGTATTACTGTGTCCCACTGATTATCGTAGTTCCACCACGTTTTTGTGATGCCTGTTATATCAGTATCCTCATGTAATACCAGGCACCCAAGTTGACCCTTCCTAGTATTTAGATTTTTAGCATCTGTATACAAGCATTATAAAATTTGTCAATATTTAAATGTCTGCCTTGATGTGATGTAATTGAAGGGGACTCTTTTTTTCGTTTGACTTTCTCTCTTTGGTTCCTCTCTGTGCTTTATCAGTTTCTATCCTCTCGTCTTTACCAGGATATAGATTATCTTCCTTAATAAATCCTCTCTTAATGGATGTGTCTGTCCAAGCTGTGTGGTCTTGTGCACCTGTCAGCTTTCCCCAAGCTCTTAGTTTAAAAAAACTTCTGTGACCACCTTAATTTTACATGCCAGCAATCTGGTTCCATTTTGGTTTAGGTGGAGCCCATCCTTCCTGTATAGGCTCCTCATTTCCCAAAAGGTTCCCCAGTTCCTAATAAGCCTAAATCCTTCCTCCGAACACCAAAGTCGCATCCACGCATTGAGTCCCTGCAGTTCTGTCTAACCGGCCCTGTGCTTTGAACTGGAAGCTTTTAGAGTATGCTGCCATGGAGGTCCTGGATTTTAATCTCTTACCTAGCAGCCCAATTTTGGCCTCGCTCTCTCTCCTATCTTTCCCTGCACCATTAGTACCTACATGTACCACAACCACCAGCTCCTCCCTAGCACTACACACAAGCCTATATTGATATCTCAAGAGGTCCGCAGCCTTTGCTCCGGTCAGGCAGTTCACCATGTGGTTCTCCCAGTCATCATAAACCCAACTGTCTGTATTTCTAATAAATGATTCTCCCATTACTATGACCTATTTCTTCTTAACAAGTGGTCTCCTCCCCTGGAGAGGTATCCTCATTGTAAGAGGATAATATGACATCATCTGGAAGGAGGGTCCCAACTACAGGATCATTTTGATATTCTACTGCCCCAAAACGTTCATCTTCCAACAGCAGAGACGCTGTCAGACTGGGAGTGGGATTGCGCTCCTGTGTTCCGGAAGGTCACATCATCTCTCTTAGCTCCTCCAGTTCAGCCACTCTGCCCGCAAGAGGCTGTACTTGGCCTCCGAGGGCCGTAAGCTGCTTGCACTGAACGCGCACGCATGCTACCTGCCCATAAAGCAGTTAATCGTAGAATCAAAGGACTGGAAGGGATTTTGAGAGGTCATCTAGTCCAGTCCCCTGCACTCATGGCAGCACTAAGTATTATCTAGACGATCGCTGTTAGGTGTTTGTCCAATCTGATCTTAAAAAATCTCCAGTGATGGAGATTCCACCACCTCCCTAGGCAATTTATTCCGGTGCTTAACCATGCTGACAGGAAGTTTTTCCTAATGTCCAATCTAAACCTCCCTTGCTGCAATTTAAGCCCATTGTTTCTTGTCCTATCCTCAGAGGTTAAGAACAACAATTTTTCTCCCTCCTCATTGTAACAACCTCTTATGTACTTGAAAACTGCTATCATGTCCTCTTTTAGCCTTCTCTTTTCCAGACTAAACAAACCCCAATTTTTTCAATCTTCCCTTATAGGTCATGTTTCCTAGACCTTTAATCATTTTTGTCTCTCTTCTCTGGATTTTCTCCAATTTGTCCACATCTTTTCTGAAATGTGGCGCCCAGAAAGGGACACAATGCTCCAGCTGAGGCCTAATCAGCAAGGAGTAGAGTAGAAGAACTACTTCTCGTGTTTTGCTTACAACACTCCTACTAATACATTCCAGAATATTTTCTTTTTTTGCAACAGTGTTACACTGTTGACTCCTATATATCTTGTGATCCACTATGACCCCCAGAACCCTTTCCATAGTACTCCTTCCTCGGCAGTCATTTCCCATTTTGTATGTGTGCAACTGATTGTTCCTTCCTAACGGGAGTACTTTGCATTTGTCCTGATTTAATTTCATCCTATTTACTTCAGACCATTTCTCCAGTTGTCCAGATTATTTTGAATTACAATCCTATCCTCCAAAGCACTTGCAACCCCTCCCAGCTTGGTATCATTCAGACTTTGTATTCTCTATGCCATTATCTAAATCACTGATGAATATATTGAACAGAACCAGACCCAGAACTGATCCCTGTGGGACCCCACTTCTTGTGCCTTCCAGCATGACTGTGAACCACTGATAACTACTCTCTAGGAACAGTTTTCCAACTAGATTTGCACCCACCTTGTAGTAGCTCCATCTTGGTTGCACTTCCCCAGTTTGTTTGAGAAGGTCATGCGAGACAGTATCAAAGGCTTTACTAAAGTCCTATACCACTTGACTGTAGTCAAGTTATACCACATCTACCGCTTCCCCCCATCCACAAGGCTTGTTACCCTGTCAAAGAATCATTCATGGTGCATTCAGTGCAATAAACTGGATAGCGCCACTCTGCTGCTGGACTTGTTTTTTTGTTTTGTGTTTGTGGTTTTCTTGGGCGGGGCAGGTGGCATGGTATTGGCCTCAGTGTAGCAAATGTTTGAGGTGTATCTGGCTCTCCCTTTCTGAATTTCCTTGCAAAACTCCCCTGTTTGCTGCTCCTGTTCAGTAGCCTTGGGGTCTAAACAGTGTGTTAGGAGCCAGGAGCTGCATAAGTTCTGACCTCAGCTCTTATGCTGCCTCCCTGTGTGGCCTCAGACAAATTGTTTCACCTCATTTCCTGTCCTTGCACGCACTTTCTTCTCTCCTCGCCCCCACATTGATGGGAGTTATGAGGATTAGTCTGTAGAGCAGGCACTTACTGACTCCTGGTCCAGAGAAGGTGCTTTGAGGCAAATTATTCCTGCCTCCTTCTGGAAGTAAATTAGTGTCATGGCTCCCTAGTTCCCCCAACCCTGGGAATAGTAAAGCTGATGGATGCCAAGTGCTATATATGAAGTAGATCTAATACTGAAGCAGCTTTGGCTTCTTGCTTTGCTGATAATGTGGTATTTGTCAGTGGGATTCAGGTTTAGCTTCCTGTCATTTCTATTTGCAAGAGGCACCAGCTAGTTTTCAGTTCTGTGAGTTTGTGAGAAAGAGATGGATGGCAAGAGGAGGAGGAGTTTCCGTCGCCTGGCTGAGTCCAACGTTCATGAGAGGGGACAAAGTAGTGATGGCAGAGGGTCAGTCTGAAAAGTGACCTTGATATACTGTCCAGAGACAGACTCCAGGGAGGAATAACCTCTCTGCTCATTTTCCTCCTGTTCACCTGCCAGACCCAAGAGACTGGCAATCAGTTGAGATGGGGATGCTACCTGGATCTCATTCTTAGCCTCTCTGCACCCTGATAGACACTACTGGGCAGTGATCTTCCCTCTGGTTCAGAGCTGGTGGGCATTTGTCATTCCTGAGCCGCCTCACCAACTTTGGGGCTGACCATGCAGTCTGCAGAGTTCCCTGTCTCCACAGATCTTGGATCCTGCAAGTTGGAACATGAATCACTGCTAGTAGCATGGTGTCTCTGCATTTCAATTGTCCTGTTTACGTGGAATTTTGAAACCCTGGTATGAAATCTTTGTTAAGAGCCTGGTTTAAACTGGGAGGTGCAAACATGCTTTCAAACCTCAGAGCAGCCAGGGCAAAACAGCCCCTGGGGGAACTTCACAACCACATGTCTCCTAATCATTTGCAAGGACTTCTTGACTGTGTAAATAAGATGCTGCCTACCCATGGACATGTATGAAAGATTCTTCCTGACATAGGCCTGTGCATCTGACTTCCAGAGCTGAATCCTGGGGGCCTGGAGTTCTATCTTCTACAGTCCTACCACGTGCTCAAGACTCCTTTCCAGACTGCAGGTTGTTTTCCTTGCCGCTGGGCCATCCCATGGGCTAGAAAAACCCATGGATGGTGGTGTTTGACAATGCCCCATACACACTGCAGTTTGCATGATTGCCAACCCCAAATGTTCAAAAATCATGAGATTGGCTTTAAAATTGTGAGATTATGTAAAAATAATAGATTTTCATTTGCGTTCTGCCTATTGAGTCTCTAGGGTGCACTGCGGTCACATTTTGAAGCTTTCTCCGCAGCCACGAGGGCTAGAAACTTACTTTTTCTTTAAGAATGAGGGCTGAAATCATCACTTGACTCCAGGAACTGGGACTTTAGGGAAACCAATAATTATCATGAGACTGATGACAAAATCATGAGAGTTGGCAACAGTGATTTCACTCATTTGTGTTGTGTATAGAGATCTTCCAGGAGGGCTGCCGCACTCTGTAGCGTAAGTCTGTGAGGGGGAGATAAGGTCAGTGTACTAATGTTGATGCCTTCTAACGGGATTAGTATAAATACACTTATGAGACTTCCTCCCAGGGCACTGTTTAAAACAAAAAGCCCCCTTTAGTATCAGCACTGTCCCCCCCTGCAGCTCACAACCCCTTTTAGGGTAGAGTTTTTCTGGAGTCAGGGCAAGTCTTAACATTCCAGATTAAATTTTCCTGACATACTCAGCGTTTACCTTTTCTGGGCATCTCAGACTCTCCAGTCTGACAAGCTGGTCTGATTCCTATGTCTCTCTCTGTAGCAGCCTTGTGCACAGAGAGCCATGGAATAAAAGCTCTATCTGCCATCCTTAGAGATGCTGATGCTGGACAATCCTGTAACATAAGTGGTGTCCCAGGAGGGTGGAGACAAGTTGAGCTAGTGCTTAGCTCACCCCTCTGCTCTGGATCAGGAGGGGAGGGACTCTCGAGTTCTCCTCCTGCCTTGCTTGTGAACCAGTTAGGAGCTGGCTTCTCTTTCCCTTTCCTTTCTGTCCTTGTTTATTTGTACAGAGTGCTACCTGGTGTGAGGAGAACTCATTTGGAAATGGTGGAGGGATGCTGGTGTTAACCACTTCATCATGAGACTTTACCCAGGTCCCACTATTTGCTGAGCGACCTCTGCTCCCCCATGGTCCCTCTCTTCCACTTAGTATCTAGCAATTCTAGGGACAAGTAAATGGCAATTCTAAAGTGCTTTCCTTCCAGCAGCAAGACCAGCACAGGTCCCATGTGGGGAGCAATGTTGTCTAGTGGGTAGAACACTGGATGAAGATTTGGAGGCCTGCTTACTGTGATCGTGGATGTTTCACTTTCTGCTGAGCCTCAGTTTCCTAGTCTGTAAAATGGGGATAAAAGAAGCATGGAGGGTTGAAGCTCGTTTGTAACATGCACTGGACTCCTTGGATGAAAGGAGGAGCTTAAAAAAGTGGGCAAAATACTTCCTTTCCTCACGTGGCCTTATTGCTTCCAGATCCATGTCTGACCTGTTCCTTTCCTCTGTATTGCAGCCTGCAGCGCTGTGCTGTCAACTTCCATCCTAGCTAAGACTGCAGCTGGGCTCCCTTCACTTCAGTGCTTAGATCAGAGGGCTTCAAAACAGTACCTTAACCTTTCCCAGCTTGGTTTCTTGTTCCTTTGTCTGTTTTGTGGCCTTTTGGCCTCTCTTGTCCCTTTCAATCTGTTTCAGTGCTCTGTCCTTGGGAGCATGCTGAGATTTGCCCACCTGCTGACATGGAGCTAGTTGAACCTGGACTGGGATTTTCCATGCATTCTGACTTTATTTATTCTCTGAATACAAAGCCTTGGTGACTGGCCATCTGGGTTATGAAAACCCAGGTTTTTCCGTGGGGGGTGGGAAAACAATTCAGAGGTTTTTTTTGTGAGTTTTATAATTTTGTGAACTTTTGTCTCTTTGAAGTATTTACACAAAGATAACCCTTCAAATAGGTTAATAGAAACTGGCTCTTATTTCAATTTGTTAATGAACCCTTTATCCTAACGTTAAGAAGGAAACTGATGAGAACATCCAGGTTTTTCATATACCTTTTAAAAAACAATAGGGAACTATTGAACTGTCTAGAAACGTGGAGGGGAAAGGGAATGGGCAGAGTCATTGGTGATTGTAGACAGGGCAGTTTCTAGTGGGTGGCATCACCTGTCATTGATACTGAAGAGTGGGGAGTGAGTTGAGGTGCAATTTTCAAGGGGACTCAGTTTTTGGGATCTAGAAACTCCTGGAAGGTGAGCAGGGCATCTAATGTAATTCTAGATAAAACTGGCAAGTTTCTTATTTTTCAGGCTTCAGGGTGTTGAATTCAGTAGGTGGTGCTGATAGTAAATGTGAAAGCTGCCAATCAACACAACAAATGGGTGATTATTTAGTGAATGTGTGAATTTGTGACTCAATATGTCAAAAGTTGAAGGAAGGAAGTATTTGGAAGGCAGTGACAGAATGGAATAAAATAGTGAAAACATTCTTCTAAAGCAAAGGGTAAACATTGTCAAGAATTAAGTAGCAAGGTAGAAGGGGTCTGCGCTTATCTCCAAGTGCAGAAAATTGGATTCTTCACAGTCAAATGTGACATAGAATGAAATTTTGCCTTTTTGAAGTGAAAAAGCAGAACACACATGAAGCGTTTCATTGGCATGAAAGCACAGCTGTAACACACATTGTCCCATTCAGTGCCTCCCAGCAGCTCCACAACACCAGGCTCATCATCGCACTTGCAAAATGGCAGAGATTAATTGGAGATAATGCAACAATAGCTGAAAAGCAGGAGACTTGAACTTGCTAATTGCTGGTGTTGTGTTCTGGTCAATATGTGCCTTTATGAATTGCATAGTGCTTCATTTCATAAAACCTTGGTGGTTTTTCCTAAGTGGGATTTTTGGTGTAGGGAAAATTGAAATATCCTTAATTGGCTGGACAGGGGTGAGTTCCATTTTTCTTTGCTCCCAGATTCTGTAGTCTGTGTGCAGATCTGTAACTTCTCAGCCATATGGAATGTATTGATTTCTGTGGGTGCTTGTCCTTCTGTGACCCCAGCTCGAAGAGCTCGTCTATATTAATCACCCCTAAAATGAATAGATGAGGGATAAAATCCAGGGCAAGCCTTTCTGCTAAACAGGAGTCTGTGCCTAGTGAAATGGAATAAGCTGAACTGGAACAAGGTCCTCTTCTTACTGAAAGTGTCCACATAGGGAGCTATTCAGAAACATTTCTATGTAGATGAGCCCTTAGCTTTTGGGGGGGGGGGTTAATATGGAGGTGCAAAAGGGGAAGGGAAGAGGAGTAGTGCACAGCTGCTGTCCTCTCCTTCCCTTCTTTTTTCCGATCAACCAACAGAAGTTAGGAGGTGGTTTTCACATGGTCCCTCACCAGGAGTACTGGGAAGCTGATGGAGGAGGAATTGACTGTTCCCTTCGAGGAACCACTAGAAGTGAGGTTGGTGGCCCCACATAGGTGAGATCTTAAAAGCTGAGATTGATATGAAAAAAAAAACGTGGTATCTATCAGGGTCTGGGGCAGTAATCTGGTGACTGCCTTCCAGGTATCCAGAAGTGAAGAGTGGAGAATGCATCTACTTTAGGGCTTGTCTACATGGCAGGTTAGTGTGTGGCAAGTCAGGGTGTATATCTGTAGTGCACTAACTTGCCATGCAGGAGTGTCCTGTGTGGACACTGCTAAACTGCAGTGACTGTTCCATCATGTGCTGTGACATACTCTCTTTTGGAATGGGGGTACGTCACAGTGCACTATAAAATTGTCACTGATGTAGCAGTATCCACATGGGACATTATTGCATGGCAACCTAGTGTGCACTTCTGATTCACACCCTGGCTTGCTGCGCACTAATGTTGTGTGTAGACAAGCCCTTAATCTCACCAGGATGCTGCTACCGAACTGATTTCCTAAACTCTTGCATTCTGAGTCAGTCTTAGAACCATTAGCAATTATCTTTGAGAACTCCTGGAGGATGGCTGAGGTCTTCGAAGACTGGAGAAGAGCAAACATAGTATCAGCCTTTAAAAAGGGGAAGAGACCCCAGTGAACTATAGGCCTGGTAGCCTAACTTTGATACCTGGAAAGATACTGGCACAAATGACTAAACAATCAATTTGTAAGCACCTGGAGAATAAGTGGATTATAAGGAATAGCCAGCATGGATTTGTCAAGAACAAATCATACCAAACCAGCCCGATTTTCTTCTTGGACAGAATTACTGGTCTAGTAATCTTGATTTTAGTAAGGCTTTAGATACAGTCCCACGTGACATTCTCGTAAGCAAACTAGGGAAATGTGGTCTAGATCAGTGCTACTCAAAGTGGTGGTCCGCGGACCGGTGCTGGTCCGTGAGCCATCGGCTGCCAGTCTGCACGCACATTGGAAAAAAAAATTTCCAGTCCCCCACATCAGATAGCTTGAGAAGCACTGGCCTAGATGAAATTACTAGAAGGTGAGTGCATAACTGGTTGAAAGACTGTACTCAGAGTAGTTATCAATGGTTCAGTATTCCCTCAGGAGTCTGTCCTCGTTTCACTACTGTTTAATATTTCCATTAATGACTTGGATAATGGAGTGGAGAGTATCCTTAAAATTTTGCAGATGACACCAAGCTGGGAGGGATTGTTAACATTTTGGAGGACAGGATTAGAATTCAAAATGGCCTTGAGAAATTGGAGTATTGGTCTGAATTCAACAAGATGAAATTCAGTGAAGACAAATTGCCAAGTGCTACACTTCAGCGTTGGGGGAGGGGAATCAAATGTGCGAAAACACACAAAGTCGAATCACTGGCCAGGTGGTAGCACTGCTGAAGGGGATCTGGGGATAAAAGTGGATCACAAACTGAATCCGAGTTAACAGTGTGATGCAGCTGCAAAAAAGGCTAATAGTCCGGGACCTGCTGACAGGAGTGTCATATGTCAGACGTGGGTGATACTTGTCCAACTCTGCTCAGCACTGGTAAGGCCTCAGCTGACCTATTGTCCCCAGTTCTGGGACCCACACTTCAGGAAAGATATGGAGGGAGTCCAGAAGAAAGCCACAAAAATGATGAAGGTTTAGAAAACCTTTCCTATCGGGAAAGTTTAAAAAACTGGGCATGTTTAGTCTTGAGAAAAGAATACTACTGGGGGGTACCTGATAACAGCCATGAACATAGCTGAAAACTCTTTTAAAGAGAATGGGGATCAACTCTTCTCCATATCCACTGATGGTAGGACTAGAAGTAATGGGCTCAATCTGCAGCAAAGGAGATGTAAATTAGATATTAGGAAAAACTTTCTAACTCTAGGGTAGTTAAGTTCTGGAATAGGCTTCCAAGGTTGAACAAACACCTCTCAGGGATGATCTAGGTTTACATGGTCCTGCCACAGCATGGAGAGCTGGACTTGGCTTCTCGAGGTCCCATCCAGCCCTAGATTTCTATGAAACTATGATTTGAGTGCACCCAAACTGTCTTAGAGAGACAAGATGGGTAAGATCATATCTTTTATGGGACCAACTTCTCTTGATGAAAGCGACAAGCTTTCGAGCTACACAGAGCTGCTCTTCTGGGTATCTTATCAGTTAGCAGGTGTTTGGTATGCTTAAGCCCTCTCTATGTTTCTTCATCTGCCACAACTAGATGTTGCCACCTCTTGTATGGAACATGGCAGCTGCTTAATAGCACACAGGAAAGCTACACATTCGTGTAAGATGGAAAGGGGAATCCTATATCCCATTGAAACTGCATGTGGGGAGTTAAGAGAACAAGGAGGAAATCAACCAAGTTGGAATCTGGCCAGGACATGGAGTTTAACACCCAATTCCAGAGGTCCCCAAACTGTGGGGCTTGTCCACCTAGGGGGGCATGGAGGAACGTCAGTGGGGGATGGTGTAGCAGAGCCCGGGCCAGCCCCCATGGTGGGTGGGGAGGGAGGGAGTGCCGCCCAGCCCCTCCCTGCGCCCAGTTCTGCTCCGGTCCCTCCCCCAACCGCATCCCTGGCTCCCAGACTTGTGTGGCTCCGCTCCTGGCCCCATACCAGACCCCAGCCTCAGCTACTGGCTGCGGCTCTATTCCCGGCCTGGGGGTGAGGCCAGGAGCAGAGCTACCGCTGGTCGCGAGCCCGACTGCCAGCCCCCACTGCAGCCCAGCTGCGATTCTGCTCCCAGCCCAGACCCTGGCCGTGGTCCCCCTCCTGGCCCCAGACCCATCCCCAGCCTCCGCCCCCTTACCCTTGTCCATGTCATGGCCTCCACCCCCAGATCGGGGGGGGGGGGGGGGAATGACTCTCAGAAGTTTGGGGTCTACTGCCCTATTCTGGTGCAGAATACCGCGGGAAGTGTAATGAATGGGAGCGGTCAGGAACTTAGGTCATGGTTACACGTTCAGCTGCACTGCTGCAGCACATCTGGTGAAGACGTTCTATGCTGATGGGAAAGCGCTCTCCTGTCGGCATAAAAAGCCACCCCTGTGAGCGGCATAAGCTGTGTGGGCGGGAGAAGCTCTCCCGCCGATATAGCGCTGTGCACACTAGCGCTTGTGTTGGTGTAACTTGTGTTGCTCATGGGGGTAGGATATTCACACTCCTAAGCGACAGTCATCCCCACCCCCCGCGTGCGTGCATGCACGCTCAGTTTTTGCCACTGGGAATGCTGCTGTGTTTTCACAGCATGATTTAGCAGAGCTTGTGGACTGAGCTCATTTTCCATCCTTCGGGCTCAGTAGCTTTAGCTCTCCTGCTGCCTCTTTCTGAGCGTCTATCTTCCTAGGGATCTTTCCATGTAGAGAGGAGGTTGGCATATGCCATACCCAGCTTTGACTCTGTTAGCACAGAGTTGCTAGGAAGCAAAGGCAGCATTACGTGGCAGATTTTGCTGTGCTGGGAGTGCGGAGCTAGTTCAAACAGCATTACAGCTGCGTGCACGATTTGTAGAACAGAACTGCCAACTGAATGTCTTCTAATTCTCTGTCTTGTAGTGTCATGCACACAAATTATCATACAGTGCAGGATTGCCAAGTCCCTGCACTGTAGTGTGTCAGATGAGACCTGGTCCTAAAATACTGCCGATTCTTTAAAATTTCTTTCCTTGGGTTCTTTGTGTGTGTATGTATGTGTGTTGGGGGAAGAGAGCAAGAGAGAGAGCTCCACCTTCTCTCCATTCTGTGTGTGTACTTGGCTGTGGCTCAGAAGAGGTGTCAAGTATCAGGGGTCAGAGTAGCAGCCGTGTTAGTCTGTATTCGCAAAAAGAAAAGGAGTACTTGTGGCACCTTAGAGACTAACCAATTTATTTGAGCATAAGCTTTCGTGAGCTACAGCTCACTTCGTAGCTCATGAAAGCTTATGCTCAAATAAATTGGTTAGTCTCTAAGGTGCCACAAGTCCTCCTTTTCTTTTTAAGAATCAGGGGGTAACCTTGTTAATTGCATCTGAAGAAGTTGGGTTTTTACCCAGGAAAGCTTATGCTCAAATAAATCTGTTAGTCTTTAAGGCGCTACCGGACTCCTTTTTGTTTTTGCTTAGAAGAGGGTGTATATTTACTTCTTACTGATTTTCTCCCATAAGAATGGCACCAAGATGTCTTTAATTGTTACCATCTGCAAGCTGCATAAATGGGACAGGAGTGCCTCCTCAGACTGGGAAGGAATTGAGTCGCAGCACACTATTGATTTAGCGACTGACAGCATGGCTTGGATTATTTGGCTGGGAGACCTTCCTCTGCAGATGGAGCTGCTTGGTTTTTGTCAGCCCTCCAGAGCTCCCTCTGCTGGAAGGATGGTGGAAGATGTCAAACAGAGCTGGGCAGAGTGTAGCCAGGCTCTGAATAGAGGTTAATTGACAGATGTATCAAGTTTCATTCTGATTTGTGTTGGCAGGAAGTACCAGTTTAACAAAAGCCAAACTAATGGAGAGCTGTAAATATTTGCTCTGTTGCTGCTGCTCTTGTGGGATTAGCGGATTCTCTTTCCAGATTCTCTGGATTCTCTTTCCTCTGCTGTTAGCAGTTCTAGCTCTCCCAGCTGCTGGTATGCTGGGATGCAGAGATGACTCATTTCCTCCCTAGCACACCCCAAACATGCCCCTGCCTCACTGGCCATCAGAGCACTGATGAGAAATCTTCCCTAATGGCTTTGTTCTGTCCGAGAGCTGTTCCTTGGTGTGGGAGGTGGATGGATAGCCTGGCTAGTAACTTCTGTCTTGCCTCACGATTTAAGTAAGAGGAGGAGCAACACTCACTTGTAGTATGGTAGGAAGCTGACCGCCTTGCTGCAAATGGAAGGCATGGTGGGGTTGCCACCCTTCAGGGCTCTTGGGGGAAATGCAGTCATACGTTCAGCTACCATTTGGGATCTCTGGCTCCTGTGATATGCAGGGTATGGCTTGGTCTGTGGAGCACCCATGAGGCTCCAGAGCCTGGCCATTTGCTCTAACACACCTGGCACTGTTGCAAAGCTGCCAGAGATAGGCCACTGGGGTTTTGGTTAAGATTTCAGTGCATGAGTGAGGCCTTAGGAATGTTCTGTCCTTGCCTAATCTTGATGGTCAGAGTCTTGTACTGACCGCGTCTGTTACCTGTCATTGTTGTTTTCCCTCTAGGCCCTCAGCCCCTTACCTAAAGTGGTGTGCTGATGATGGTTTCTCTCCCTAGGGGTGTGTCTATCCGTGAGTGTAACACTTGAGCACAGTATGAATGTCACTTTCACTTCCTCCTTGCTGCCAGTATTTCTCATGCTAAGCATCTGTGCTTTGAGAAGATGCTGCTGTGATGTAGGTCTGTGTAAGAGGCTGGGGGCAAGCATGGGAGAGTGACTGGGAAGCAAGTGATATATGTGGAGCAGGGAAAGCCTTGTGCAGGCAAAACTTAATAGTAGAGCTGGCCCTAAACCAGACTTTGTTACACAGGAAATTGACGTTTCAGTGTTTGGTTTTCTCCCACATTCAGATGAAAAGTTAAATATAGAAATTCTTCATTGACCAGCGCCTCAGGGGAGTTGAAGTGCAAGTGCTTCACACCCTCATTTTTCCTTAGGGGCTGGCCTCTGTTGCCAGACTACATGTCCCATGATGCACCACAGAGCTCAGTTGGTGGGGGGGTGTAGTCTGGCCAAGGAACTCTGCCTATAAGAGAACGGGAGGAGATGAAGCACCTGAACGACAACTCCCAGGAGATGCCACAGCAGATGCCGTCAAATGTTGAACCAAACTGCAATGAAATACTTCATTTGTATTTTCCTGATGAAAAATTTGTGAAAAACTTGTGAATTTTTCAGGGAAATATTTGATGTTGCGGAAACTGTATTTTCCATCGAATGTATTTTTGACATAAAATCTACTTATTAGTCTAATATGACTTCTGTCAGCAAGGCTTTAAAGTACTGAAGGTTAGTCCTAGGGGGATGTGGGAAGAGATGGCAGAATATCCCAGCTGGCATTTTGCTGGGCTTGTCTGTCCCAGGCAAACCCCATGCTTTTACCTGCATGTCCATAGGTCATGATGTGAGCAAGCATAGGCCTCTCGTTTACAGACAGCCTCCATGGATCCTCTGTGGCTGTTGCTCATGCTGTCTGCCCTGCGTCTCGCATGGCAAGGAGGGAACGGCTAGTGCAGCAGGTGGTATTTTTAGTCCTTTGGTAAATGTCAGTGGGGGTGGTTCTGTAATTATCGGCAGAGAATGGCTCTGGGAGCTGGCTAATAGCTCCCCTGGTAGGCAGCTGGCATTTGAAACTGGGTAAAAATAGAGCAACTTCCTTCCCCAAATGCTTTTAGTAGCTCCCCCAGCCCCTGGTGCCTGTGAAGCCTAGCGTAGGCAGCACTGTTTGGGTTGCATAGAGTATTTACTGTGGTGTGTGGCCAGCTGGGATTCCTGTGGTGCCCTTTGAAAGGGCTCTTCGGTGTGCTGTGGTTGGGCCTCGTCCCTGCCTCCAGGACTGGCAGCGGGGAAGGAAGTTAGAATAAGTAATGCTGGGAAAACCTTGGAGTCCATTGCTGAGCCCTGAGCTCTCAAAGCCTGTCATAATCACTAACTATCCTGCTCCTGATGGGCTGGCACATGACAAACTGTGCTAGTGTACGGTGCCCCAGGAAGGGGCTTCTCAGCAATATCCGTTCTTGGTCTCATATGCAGCAGTAGCAATTCCTTTTAAGGGCTCCTAGGCCACATGACAGAGGGTTCTGCTGCCTTGAGTGTCCATCTACACAGCTAGGAAAGAGTAGGTCTGGACTTGGGCAGGGTAGGGAGAGGGAGCAATAATGCCATCAATTGGTATCACGAAACGCTTCCAGATTGCTAATGAGTTCCTATTTCCAGTGATGGCCATAATCAAAAAACATTCATCTAGACCAGCAGTTGGCAACCTGCGGCATGCATGCCAAAGGCGGCATGTGAGCCGATTTTTACTGGCATGCTGCTGCCAGCCAGGGTCCCGGCCCCGCTCAGCCCGCTGCCTGCCTGAGTGAATGGAACCCCAGGCTGGCAGCAGGCTGAGTGGGGTCGGCGGCCGGGACCTCGGCTGGCAGGAGCCAGTGGACAGAACCCCAGACCGACGGAGGGCTGAGCTGCCCGCCGCTGGTCTGGGGTTCTGTCTGCCAGCGCCGCTCAGCCCACTGACGGTCTGGAGTTCCGGCCGCCAGCACCTTGCCAGCCTGGGTACCGGCCATCTGACCCGCTCATCTCGCTGCAGGTCTGGGGTTCCAGCCAGGGTCTGGGCCTCTGGCCCTGCTCAGCCCTCCTGCCAGCTTGGGGTACCAGCAGCCAGCCCAGGGCTCTGCTCCTGGCCTGGGCCCAGCGCTCTGCAGCCCTTATCAAAAATTACACTACAATTAATTTAAAAGCTTGAAAACTTAAAAACTTTGTGTATTACAGTAATCGTTAAAAAATGTATAATGTTAATAAATACATAGGTTTGATGAAACAAAGTAGTTGTACTTACGTGCCTGCGCTTAATTTGTGTTTTCAATGATTTACCTTCTAAAAAAATCTCGCATTTCTCACACCCCCAGAAAGGGCATCTCGCACCCCCAGGCGGTACATGCATCCCAAGTTAAGAACCACTGCACTAAACTGATAAGATCTCCATTTTAATTTAATTTTAAATGAAGCTTCTTAAACATTTTAAAAACTTTGTTTACTTTACATTAAACAACAGTTTAGTTATATAATATAGACTTACAGAGCGAGACCTTCTAAAAACACTAAAATGTATTACCGGCACACACAGCCTTAAATTAGAGTGAATAAATGAAGACTCGACACACCACTTCT
Source organism: Eretmochelys imbricata (assembly GCF_965152235.1). Lineage (NCBI taxonomy): Eukaryota > Metazoa > Chordata > Testudines > Cheloniidae > Eretmochelys > Eretmochelys imbricata. Next base: position 358,550,659 of record NC_135572.1, read on the forward strand.
GAAAGGTTGCCGACCCCTGATCTAGACATTCAGTGACAGACCAACCTCCTCCCTTGGCTTGTGAACTTAGTGGGTGAATGGAAACCGAGCACATCACGGTGTCGTCTGGGAGAGCAGGCCTGGGGTTTAGTCTGCAAGAGCTGTTTGTTTGGGTGGGAGGCTAGTTAGCGTAGAATCTTTCCATGGTGCACAGGCTCACAGCCATGTAATTTATCACCTTGGGGTAGAGTTAGGAGGCAGATGTTACGCCTATGCTTTGCTGCAGGAGCCCTGTGGCTGCCTCAGGGTCCCAAAGTCGTGGCTAATGCTGTTCTCAAGTTGGGCTAGTGCAGTGGCTGTCAGCCTTTCCAGACTACTATGTCCCTTTCAGGAGTCTGATTTGCTTTTTGTACCCCCAAGTTTCACTTAAACTACTTGCTTACAAATCAGACAAAAATATGAAAGTGTCACAAAACACTATTCCTGAAAAATTGCTTACTTTCTCATTTTTACCATAATTATAAAAAAATCAATTGGAATGTAAATAGTGTACTTACCTTTCAGTGCATAGTATATAGAGCAGTATAAAGTCATTGTCTGTATGAAATTTTAGTTGGTACTGACTTCGGTAGTGCTTTTTATGTAGCCTGTTATAAAACTAGGCAAATACCTAGATGAGTTGTTGTACCTACCCCCTGGAAGACCTCTGTGTACCCACGGGTATATGTACCCCTGGTTGAGAACCACTGGGCTAGGGGAACTGGCCATTTTGGAAGCCTGTCCCTCTGTTTGGCTCAGCAGCTGGTGTTTGAAGTCTCCAGAAGCACTGAGGAGCAGAATCACCTATGCAGGACACTTTATTCTTCTTGTGCAGCTTGGGAACTATTGTTCCCTTTGCTTTAAGAAGAGTGTTTGATTTGGAAGGGGAGAGGTTTGCTTTTCATTCTGCTCTCACCCTGGGAGAAATGAGGCTGCTCAGCAAACCAAGACCCGTTGCCCCTTCATCACATCAGATCAAAGTGGAAAGTAGCCCTGAGACCTCTCTTCTCCAATTTCATCAGGCCATGTGAGCCAGAGGGAGGGTATTTCACATGAGCTGAGTCTTTGCTGGCCTTTGGGTTTGGCTTGCAATGAGTCCTTGGGGCTGATTGCCCAGGCATTCTACCGTGTGAGTCACGGTTCCCTTTTTCTGAATATGGAGATGCGGCCTATGAAGACTATCAGTCATAGCCTGCAGTGCAGCCTGGCTATAGAGCTCAAGGTGAAGAATTGCATGCAAAGACCTGTAGTTGCTGGGGGCTGCACCTGTTTTCCAAATTCACAGACCCAAAACTTCATTAATGGAGAGTAAGGTTGCCTGGTGACATCTTGTGCCTCTGCAGAATGTCCAGTTCTGCAAAACCTAAACAAAGTTTCGTGCCTCTTTTTGCTAAGGCAAAACTTTTTGAAAGAGGGTGGTTTTCCCCTTTTAAGGCAAACTAGGGGCCTGGGGCCACCCAAGCCTAGTTACAAGTAGGCATACCTCAGCACAGGGATCAGGTGATTTTTCCCTATAAAGAGGGGCCGGGAGGAGGGTGCTCAGGAAGAAACAACCAAAGGAAGCTGTAGCAGAGACTCTGGAAGAGCTTCATTGAACAGGAGGCTCTTGCAGGAGACCCTTGACTAGGGGGAGGGATTTGGCCCTGGAAGCCAGAGGGTAGAGGGCCAGAGAGAGCAGGCTCTATGGGAATAGAAAGACTTCAGCCAGGTAGGGCTGAGAGAGCAGCCTGCCAAGGCAGGAAAATCTGGAGAAACCAGACTTGGGAAGTAGAGAAGCCCCAAGATTGAGTTTTGTTTTGTCTTGCGTCAATAAATTAAACCCTGGGGGAAGGGGCATTATTGGACAATAAAGCCTGTGTGGAGATTATTTAAGTGCAGGGGGGAACTGAGGTACCCTGGAGAGGGCCTTCAGCCCACACGGGGATGCTCGGGGGGGGGGGGGGGAGGTTGCCCTATGATACCTGTACAGGTGAGCTGCACTGAATGCTTTCCGTATGCTCAAACACTGAAAACCCCACACTCTGCATTTTACAGCCCCTTCCTTCTAATGCAATACTTGTACTTGCCTGTCGCACTATCCACACGCCACTCTCATATCCCACTTCGCTGCTGACCGGCCAGGTGGGCACCTCTACTGACACAGGCTGCCTCACTGAGTGAGGCAGTGCTGAAAATGAGGCAAACGGGACCCCTCGGCAGGCACACGTTCCTGTTTCCTTTCATCGCGTTGTCAAAGTTTGACTCAGACTCACAATTTATCAGACCACCCTGTTTTATTAGCAAAGCTGCTCTGCTAATACATTTAGAAGTGAGCCCCCCGAGTGGGGCTTGTGTCTTTTAATTTATACAGTTTTTTGGAGAACAAGTTACAGAGAAGTTACAGACAAAAGAAGAAAAAGATTTTAGTCACCACCCTTCGAGATCCCTGAGACCAGTCACGTATCTTCAGTTACCTGCCACCCTTAACAATCTCCTTTAACAGCTTCCAGTTAACTTAACTAATTGCCCTTCACACCTTCCATTCTGATGCCTGCTTCTTAGACGTGCTGGCTCTATCTTAATTGCTTCTCCATTCAAAAGCTAACTGTCCCTATGTGTGCTCCCTCAGATACTTTGTAACATGTTTTGGCATGCCCTCTCATATACAATGTATCCAGCATGTCCCCTTATACAGTGTTATACTTCCACAATCCCCCCTTTTGGTCAAGGCTACGCCCATGACCAGTGACTTACTGGATTCCATACATCAATCGTTCTTTTTCATTACTTTCACTGGTGACATTTAACAACATTAGATTAGCACTCTGGTTAGGGGTAACCTGATGGATGGTGTGTCTTGTGCAGTTTTGGATACAACAAGAAATCAATTGAAAACACACAAAGATTATTAGAATTCCAAATAGGATAGTCAGGATTCCTTGAAACAACCAGTTTCCCAGACTAGAGAAATTGAATAAGTTACTTATCCATTTCCACCAGGAACTTGGTTCTTCGTGGGGAAGGTATGCAATTTGCTCCAGATGGCTAGCACGATTTATTACCTCATTAGTATTATCAGGTATGCATACACAGCATTCTGTTCCAATTAGAGCACAGATCCCTCCTTTGGCTGCCAGTATTATATCTAATGCCCGACGGTTTTGGAGGGCCACTTGTCGGACCACTCCTGCTTCTTTGGCTAGAGCTTTTAAGCTCTCTCCTGTTTCATTGGCCATGATCTCAACCATCGCTTGTAACCTTAAAAGCCTTTTTGCATGGTGGATTACCCCCCCTACTGGGACTAAAGAAATGCCAACAGCTTCTTCCCAAGTTAGGGGGCTTATGTTATCCACATACCATTTAGCATCTGGCAAGTCCCTCCTTTTTCGCCTGAAATTATGGAGGCGATTTCGTGGGAGGGATTGAAGCACCCAGAATTGTGGGAAAAGCTGAGCAGGATAACAGATACCTGACCAATTTGCTGGTAACACAGTGTAAGCATTTTCCCCACAAATCCAATGATGTCCCATTAAAGCTGGGAAGGGTTGACTGCAACCCTTTGACATGTAAGAATTTACGAAGGAGGAATAGTATCCCCCAAAGGGCACAGGGTGATTTTCACTGGGAGAAGAGGTAGCGTTCACATGACATTTGTAGATGGTGCTGTTTTTCTCAGGGAGGCTGTAGGGGGAGCCAGAGATTGAATCTTTGGTTTGATCCCAGGTTGAGAGGAAGTTTATCTTTCCATACCCGGTTCGCCATTCTCCAGCCTTGTTTGAATAGTCCCATACACCATGGGACACGATGTATTGGAGACAGCTGCTCCTCCCTAGATTCAGCCCTGTCCCATTACACACCCGGCACCAGTGGCCCTTTCCTTTCACCACACTTGTAAGTTTAGGAACATATGTTTTTCCCAGCCCCCAAGTGTCATTTTCCTTCCATGTCCTTTCAAGTGGATAGGGTTCTCCAGCAAGCTCTGAGGAATTCAAAGGGATTGCCATGGTGGGGATACTAGCTTGTGAGTGAGCTGGGATGTGGCTGCAGACCCAGCAATTAGAAATATTCAGGATCTGGGCTATCTGCACCTGTTGTTGGATGAAAGAATTGTCACTGTCACTCTGGATTCCCCAGACCCTCAGGACACAGTAGCTGAGGATTAAGCTTCTCAAAGGACACATGTTGGAAGCAGGACCCTTTCTGGTTCTGACAACCCCTTTCGAGGGAACCGCAGTCACGGTTTTACGTCCACCAGGCAGCAGGCACTAGGCTCACTACTGCTTCTTATTTGTTGGGTCCTGCTGTCTGCTTACCCTCTGCTTCTGGCAACCCTTACGAGAGCGCAGATTGTAAGGTATTGCAGGCTGTTCCTCTTTGTCTTCTGGGGTTGAAGCTGGTTCTGCGTGGTCTTGCAGAGGTGCTTGGTCCCCTTGAGGTGGCGCTGGCTTACACTGTGAGGCGTGGATCCATGCAGCGATGCCGGATAATTTCACTGCTGTCTGGGTGGTGAGCAGTACCTGGTATGGACCCTTCCACCGGGGTTCCAAGGCGTGCTTCCGAAGGTGGTGCCGCAGGCAGACCCAATCACCAGGCTCAGGAGTGTGACAGGCAGCAGAGGTGGGTTCCCTCGGCCAAGCTGCTCGCACCGGCAAATGGAAGGAGCTCACAGCTTGCATTAACTCTTTGCAGTACTGGAGGAGCGTGCTGTGAGTTAGGTTTAGGTTGGGGTAATAGTAGCCATTGTTCGCATAGGGCGTCCCATGATGATTTCAAATGGACTCAATTTGTGTCTCTGGGATGGGGATGACCAAATTTCCATAAGGGCCAGTGGTAAAGCAGCTGGCCAGTTTAACCCTGTGGAACTACAGATTTTTGCCAGCTTATTTTTAAGCACACCATTTCGCCTTTCAACTGCCCCTGCACTCTGTGGATGGTAAGGGCAGTGCAACAGGTGGGTGACATGTAATACCTGGTTTAGATGTTGAACAATTTTTCCAGTAAAATGTGTTCCCTGGTCATTAGACAAAGTGGCAGGAATTCCCTTGGTAGGGATAATGTGGTTTAACAGACATTTTGCAACGGACAATGAATCAGCTTTGCGACAGGGAAAGGCTTCAATCCAACCCGAAAACAGACATATTATAACTAAAACGAATTCATATTTCTGACACTTTGGCATTTGTACAAAATCAAGTTGCCAGTGTAGGAAAGGTGCTTGAGGCAAACCCCGGAACCCTTGTGTTACTTTTACAGGTTTGCCTACATTGTGGCTTTGACAAATAACACAAGCGGCACAGTGGCGGGTTGCAAAGGAGCTGAAATGGGGAGCCCACCACCCCGCCTTACTCATAGCAGAGACCATCCCCTCCTTGCCGACATGCGAAACACCATGTAGCAGGGCAGCTAGAGACGGGTAGAGTGAGAGGGGGGCTACAAAGGTACCGGTGGGCGATCGCCAAAGGGAATCAGAATGCAAAGAGCAACCCAAAGCACTCCAGGAGTCTTTCTCTGTTTCTGGGGCAGAATCCTGGAGCTGAGCGAAATGACAGGGATGGTGGCGTTACAGAGACAGAGGGGACCAAGAAACGCTTCTGGTGAAGGTTTTATAGTGGCGGCATGTTTTGCATCAGCATCAGCAAGTGCATTACCTTTTGCCACCTCGGTGTCTGCCGCTGAGTGGCCAGTACACTTAACAATTGCCAAGGCAGACGGTAGTAAAACTGCATACAGGAGGGCGGCAATGTAGGGGCCATTCTTGATAGGGGTAAGAAAACCTCGAGCCTGCCAGAGGGTGCCAAAGAGGAGATCTGTCTCAGAGGGTTCATAGGTTTCACAGATTAACAGATACTTTTCAGCAAATTTGACAGAGTTTTCCTGTGGTTTGGGAAAACTTTTAACTATAGATAAAAGTTCTGTACAAGTCCAGGATTTATAATCCCATATGGACTCACTTTCTCCCATTTTAAGGACTCGTAAGGGTGCCACAACAGTTTGATCAGAGTCTCTCATTAACCTCCCATCAGGTTCTCTTTTCCAAGAAGAGATGTCAAGAGAATCTTTGCAGTCTGGTTTGGATTTCTTCTTCATAATATTTTGCAGAGCTGCGAGGCCAATGAGGGTATCTTTTTCACTTTCATTATCTGTAGTCACTGAAGATTTTTCCTTTTCTGATTTCTTATTTGCGCAGGAGTATGGTGGGGGTTGGGTTTGATCCGGATCATTGCACAGGACTGGGCAAAGGGGCGCGCTCGGACTAGTGGTGGGAGAGACTACATCCAATTGAACTGTTAGTTTTTTGATAGAATTTTTAAGAGAGGTGAGTTTTGACTCAGTCCATCTACGATTTGCCTCTTCCCACCACTGCATGAAGCAGTCCACTTCTCCTCTCTCCAATTTGGTTTTTGGGAGGACGAGTTTGCTTTTTAAAGCGTCCACTCGATCCTTGTCCCAAGAACCTAACAGTGGCCACTGTAATTTGGGGTTCTCTAGAGCTAATTTGGACCATTTTTCAAGAAACCTACAAGAGTCTGGACCCCTCCTAAAATACATAAAATAAGCTGGTGTTCCCTTAGAGAACTGTTCTACCTTAGACTTCTGATTACCCATCCAGGAGGACTTCACACAGCACTCACACAAGAAGGAAATTTGGGCTCAGCAGAGCAGTACCCGGTGCAACACACAGAAAGGAGCCCACAGGCTACTGCCTCAACTGCCCTTGCTTTCACACCAGGGGTTATACCCAAGGCGTGGTGTGGCTGCAGCTGTGCAGATTCCACTTATTCAGACCGTGGGGACGGGGACCCCTTGATCAGCCAGTCTCCGGACAGAGATGGCTCCCAGATTCACACACAGACCACGGGGAAGAGGGATAGACACAAAGACAAGACAGTCCTCAAACCGGTTAAAGCACAAAAATAATAATTACCTGAGACGTCTGATTCCAGAAGCTGGATCCAAAGACCCCTACCCGAACAGAGTGGGAACCAACAAGTTCAATGGTGTAGACTGTGCTGCTGCTGTGTACCTTTCTGTCTTGTGGAGGCGCCGGCTGCCACGATCGTCCTGCAAGGCAGTCAGGGATCACACAGCCTCAGTGAAGCCGCTTGCCCTCTCGGTGGAACCTCCAAATTGTCAAAGTTTGACTCACAATTTATCAGACCACTCTGTTTTATTAACAAAGCTGCTCTGCTAATACATTTAGAAGTGAGCCCCCCCGAGTGGGGCTTGTGTCTTTTAATTTATACAGTTTTTTGGAGAACAAGTTACAGAGAAGTTACAGACAAAAGAAGAAAAAGATTTTAGTCACCACCCTTCGAGATCCCTGAGACCAGTCACGTATCTTCAGTTACCTGCCACCCTTAACAATCTCCTTTAACAGCTTCCAGTTAACTTAACTAATTGCCCTTCACACCTTCCATTCTGATGCCTGCTTCTTAGACGTGCTGGCTCTATCTTAATTGCTTCTCCATTCAAAAGCTAACTGTCCCTACCTGTGCTCCCTCAGATACTTTGTAACATGTTTTGGCATGCCCTCTCATATACAATGTATCCAGCATGTCCCCTTATACAATGTTATACTTCCACAACGTGCAGCGGGTGAGGGGCATGCTTTTGATGGAACAGATGGATTCTCCGGTGGTTCTGGCCTCCACTAAAGCAAAGTCAATTAACAGCGTTTGCTCAGGGTTGATTTTCCCTGTTGGCCTGTATGTTCCAAGCACCTTTCTGCTTTCCCATGGAGACACTTGGCGGAGAAACCAGAGGCTGAATGCACCCGCACGCCAGTGGAGGATGCTCCTTATCTCATCCTTCATATTAGAGATGGGAAAATCTCTTAACTAGTCCACCCCCTGCCATGTGTAGGGCTGTCAGTTCTCTGCCTTTTGGGGGGGGACGTACAGTGGTGGAGCAGTGGGGAAGAGCCCAGGATTCAGTCCAGTTCAGACTTTCCCCCTTGTCTTCAAAGAAAGGAGGTCAGGGTTAGAGTTCGCTTGGTGCCGGTTCTCATGTACCTGTGTGGGCTGGGTAATGCCTCCAGTGCTAGGTGGCAGTAACTGGCCTGGCTCCCCTCTCCAGGTGCATGAATAAACATGGAGCCTGAATTCCCCTCTTGCCCCAAGACGGAGCTTCCTTGGCACTTGGTTAACTTCTTAAAAGCCAGACATCCTAGTGGCTATTGAGGCAGCTTCCATAGGAGGACTACTCCCAAAATGGGCAGTGTGTGGGGGCCGCCATTCTGTACTGGCTAGTATACTAGCTTTGGCTCACTGCTTTTGAGGAAGGTTTAGTTAATTATTCGAAGCCTGAGATATTTGATAAGGACTTCCTGCTACATAATGGTAGTTTCCAGAAACAGAGATATGGGTGAACAAGTGGCAGGCAGCTGTAAAAAGCTTATCTCTTCCTCTGCCAATAACTCCCCAGGAGCACTCCTTGAGCAGCACTTTTTGGGACAAACTCTCGGAAGCAGATGGATATTTTTAAATTACTTCCTCTTGGACCTTAATGTTTCTAAAGATAAATACAACTTTCCTCTTGGCAAGTGCTCAAGAATGGAGCTGCTCCTCTGCGTAGGGCTTCATATCAGCACGTGTCCTGTTTCTGACTCCACACCTTTTTTTTTTTTCCCCCACTGGCTCATAGTAAAGCTGTGTTAGGTTGTTGTGTCCTTTCCCCAACCCCCTGCCAGTGCAGGATTATTCAACTGGACTCAGGCGTTCTTAGAGAGACACTGGGTCAGGGAGTGTTGGTGTTACTGATTTGTACGATCCCTGGCTGGGAGAGGCGGTGGAGGGAATTTACTCTGCAACCCATTGAGTCCTTTGCTTCTCTGGACTGAAGGGAGGATAGCTCTTGTGATGAAGGCACTGGCCCATTGGAACAGCCATGAGGGCCCCCCCCCCTTTTTTTTGAGGTGTTGGTTAATGAGCCTTTCAGAAGGGAGAAGGGAAGCAGCTTAGCAGTCAGACGAAATAAGGGAAATCTTTTTAATGGTGAGAGTAATTAACCACTGGAACAGTTTACCAAGGGTTGTGGTGAATTCTCATCACTGACAATTTTAAAATCAAGATTGGATGTTTTTGTAAAAGATCTTCTTTAGGGATTATTTGGGGGCAATTCTCTGGACTGTGTTATACACGAGGTCAGATTTGTGGTTCCTTCTGGCCTTGGGAATCTGAGTCTGAATTTCTTCGAGCTTTAAAAGACTCCACGGCCCTGAATTTGGTAGCACTCATCGCGGCTCTGGCCCAGGCAGGCAGGGTTTTCTGGCTATGGCTCTTTGTCTTCCAGGAGCAGGCCCTAACCTTGCAAGGACTAGATGCCTAAAGCCTGAGGCAGCAGCCAAGGGCTATTGGGGTGCCCATAACTTTGGAACAATTTAAATTTGGGGACTCCCTGGTTTTGCTGTAGTGTCTAATCCAGGGGTCCCCAACGCGGTGCCCGCAGGTGCAATGGTGCCCGCCAGGGCAGTTGTGTGCGCCCGCAGGACACCGTGCCACCAAAATGCCGCCGCCGAGTGCAGCTGCCATAGAGCCGCCCGCCGAAATGCCGCCGAGAAGCATTGCTGTTTCTCAGCGGCGACGCTTGCTGCCGCTTCTCGGCGGCATTTCGGCGGTGGGGTGTCTGGTGCCTGCTACAGTCTTCTGGAAATAGGAATATGCTATTCCCACAGAAAGGTTGGGGAGCACTGGTCTAATCCATCTAGTGTAGTGGCAGGGACTCAGACTCTGTCCAAGGTTCCTGTTTCACATGATGTCTCAGAAGCAGCTTAGTTTCTTTCAGCAGCCACCTCTGAGGTGTTTCCCCAGCTGGGTGGGTGACAATGCACGGAGCAGCAGGGATCATAACTTTCCAGGCTTCAGGAGGCCCGGTCCTCTGATATCCATGTGACTAGAATGAGCTAGAATGTCCTACGGACACCTCCAGACCTTAATCTGAGAGCGCAAGGGTGGGTTTGTGTAAGGTAATGACAGCTTTGAGGTGAGAGCTGGAGTCCAAAGAGGGAATGATGTGAAAATAGAGACAGACTTATAAAAAGGTCTCTTAAGGAGAAAACACCTTCCAGTTCTGTGGAGACGTTTAATTTTAGATTATCTATAAAAATCTCATTACTAGGCAGCTCTTTAGTCTTGTGACAGAGGTTCATATAAAGCCTTGTTGTGGCTTGTAAATGGAATTGCCCTGGTGCCATAGTCTGAGGATTAGCACCGCATCAGATGCTGGAGATGGGAAAGCACAACTTGGTCCCTCTTATGCCCTGGACAGGACTGTTCCCTTAAGCATCGTTGGGGGTTTGTCCAGTCTAGGTATAAGTGACCCAAATGATGGAATCTCTTTCCCTTCCCCCTTCTCCCCCTGGAAAAGTTCCACAGTCCGCTTGAACTCTCCGCTGAGATGTTTTCTTGATACTCAGGTTAGAATGAAATGAACAGTTTATTTGTCCTAGCTAGATCTCCGTGCCCCACCCTGAACAATTCTTCTCCCTCAGTGATCGTACCCTTCAGACACTTGCAGTTATTGGCTTCCCCAGTTATCATCATTTAGCCAAGCTCTACAAATTTGACCCTTCTAATCTTTCCTCATAAATCAAACCCTCTAGCCCTCTAGTTATTTGTCTTGCTGTCAAACTTTTCAGTTTGAGGTGCCCAGAACTGAATTTAGTATTGCAGGTATTACCAATGCTTTCCTTTTCTCCACACTGACCTTAGCATTTGGTACTTGCCGGGATGGTGGTGTTGGCAGGATCTCCCAGTGTCACTGCACATTATCATGCCATGTATCTTTTGCAGGCTTGATATCTAATATGAAGGCTGCATGTTCTGCATCTGTAGAGTTGAATCTGAAACATAGATGAGTGAGCAGAGAGGCTGGCCCCCATTGGCACACATCCAGCCAGTTTTGTTGCAGGGCTGCGTGAGGGGTCATGTTCTGTTATGCTGTGGGACTTTCTGGGAGTTCCTCCTTTGGAGTTGAATTAGACTGAGATGTGAAACCTAGAAAAGACTGACTCTGGTGGGACAAGGTGGGTGAGGTAATATTTTTTTATTGGACCAACTTCAATCCTGATAATTTAATATTTATATTACTGTGGAATTGAAGGGCCCCAGAATGCTGGGAAACACATACACAGGAGACAGTCCCTGTCTTGAAGAATTCATAATCTAAGAGAAGCTTGTGGGGAGAGCATGGTCAAACAGGCACAACTCTTATAGATGGATGTCAAAAAATAAACAAAGTGTCAGCTATTGCCCTCTTCCCGCAGTCCAGCCGTTCTAAGTTGCTGAATTTTCCCAGATATCAAGTCAGAGATGGGAAGCGAAGAGCTCGCAGGGTCTTAGAGCCCGGGCTGAAGCCTGAGCCCGAAAATCTACACTGCAGTTAAACAGCCAGGCAGCCGGAACCCCACGAGTCCAAGTCAGCTGGCCCGGGCCCGTCATGAGTGTCTTTAACTGCAGTTTTCAGAGTAGCAGCCGTGTTAGTCTGTATCCGCAAAAAGAAAAGGAGGACTTGTGGCACCTTAGAGACTAACCAATTTATTTGAGCATAAGCTTTCGTGAGCTACAGCTCACTTCATTGGATGCATTCAGTGGAAAATAGTGGGGAGATTTATATACACAGAGAATATGAAACAATGGGTGTTACAATACACACTGTAAGGAGAGTGATCACTTAAGATGAGCTATTACCAGCAGGAGAGCGGTAAGGTGAGCTATTACCAGCAGGAGAGCAGGGTGGGGGGGGCGGAGGTAAGGGGGGGGGACCTTTTGTAGTGATGATCAAGGTGGGCCATTTCCAGCAAGAACGTCTGAGGAACAGCTTGGGGGGGATAAACATGGGGAAATAGTTTTACTTTGTATAATGACCCATCCACTCCCAGTCTTTATTCAAGCCTAAGTTAATTGTATCCAGTTTGCAAATTAAGTCCAATTCAGCAGTCTCTCGTTGGAGTCTGTTTTTGAAGTTTTTTTGTTGAAGAATTGCCACTGTAGAATTCCGAGGGGTGCACGTAGAATTCCGAGGGGTGCATTTTACTCTCCTGCAGTGTAAGGTGTTTAATGAAGCTTTGGGATTTTATGACTTTTGAAAAGGCTGCAGTTTTACAGTCTTGGGCAGTTTCTGGAATCCTCTCCACTGAGACATCCCTGGAACTGAGCTCCGGCTTTGTTTTGATCTACAGAATTTATTCTTAGCCTGTAGTTTAAAATGAGTTGTCACTTTTACTTTAGTAGTACTTGCATCTAAAGTGTCCCACACCACCACCTCTACCAGGTGGAGCTTGTTCATCTCCAGCCTCATAAGGGACTTCTTATTAGCCTTCTAGTGCTCTGCCCTGCTTTCACTTTCATCTGTGCTACATAATACCAAGCAATAGGTATGATCAGTGACATCCGTGGAATCATGTCTGAGACTGTGGATAAACTAATTGCTGGGGCAGACTTGGCACATTGTGCAGAGTGTCATTTGAAAGCTCCTGGTGACATTACTAAAGGACTACCGCAGTAAGTCGACCTACACTATGCGACTCCAGCTACGTGAATAACGTAGCTGGAGTTGACGTACCGTAGGTCGAGTTACTGAGGGGTCTACACCATGGGGGGTCAATGGGAGAAACTCTCCTGTCTACTTACCGTACTCTTCTTGTTGGGGGTAGAGTACAGGGGTCGACTGGAGAGTGACCTGCTGTCGATTTGGCAGGTCTTCACTAGACCCGCTAAATCGACTGCTGGTGAATCGATCGCAGAGCGTGGATCCTGGCTGCAGAGTAAACATGCTGTAGTGTAGTCATTCACAGGTGTTTAAGAAAGCTTCCCCTCCCAAGACAAAAGTTTTGCCGTGGCAAGTGGCAGTGTAAATGGCTCGTTGTTGGCAGGTGCGCTCTCCCGTCTACAACGAGAACCCTGCTCTTTGGGGGTGGAGGTATTTGGTTGGCAAAAGTGCCGACAAACAGTGTTTACACTGCCCGGCTTTTAGCGACACGGCCATGTCGCTAAAAGCTGTGTAGTTAAGACAAAGCCTAAAAGGAGGCCGCTTACATCATTGTGGAAGGGTTTGATTCCTTTCTGTTCCTGCTGTAAACAAGGTCTTGTGCCTTATGTCCCTGTGCAAATTCATTTTCCCTCCTTTTTACTCCCTCTATTGTGTCCTCATGTTGTAGCAGCTTTCTCCATAGAACAGACAGTTGCTGATCTTACGCTGGCTGGAGGGACCGCTGCAGAGCGAAACAAGGCCCTGTTTTCCCTGTGGGCCAGAATGCAGTGCTGCCATTCCAGTCAGTCACAGCCCTTACCAGCCTGTGAAGCAAACCCAAGTCTTTTCTGAGCATGCACGCCTGGTCTAGTGTTGGTGCAGCAGGGGTAGATCAACCGATGATGGAGGGGAGGAAGGAGGTAGGGAAGGAGGGGCTGAGTAGGATAGCAGGTGTGGATACAGGGAGAGTTGAGATTAAGTGGAGGTTCAGATGTGTCCATGGCTGAGAGAGACTTTGAAGAGGAGTCACTTTATTGGGGGTTCCTGGCATGGAGTAATGCATGTCTGTCTGCATAGGCGAGAAGTGTACTGAACAGATTGGTGTCTGGAGATAGGTGGCATGGGCGGGGATACGGAGGATGGAGTTTTGGTTTAGCTCCCCTCCCCTCCAAACGTTCAATGGTAGAGTCTGCTCTTTTCTGTTGGCTAGGTAATTTCTATGTGGCTTTATAAACTATGGAAAGTTTGTTCCACTGAGCTCTCCAGTTGGCTGCAGACCCTGGCCTGTTCGTAATCCACATTATGCTGCATGTCTGTGCTGTTGTGAGAGCATCCATTCCCAGGGAAGGATCCTTTAACCCCATGGCCAGCCTAGCCAAGAGTTACACTGTGCTTGGGATTCTTGAGTCAGCTGCGTGCTTCAATTTTTAAAGGTTTCAGAGTGGTAGCTGTGTTAGTCTGTATCAGCAAAAACAAAGAGGGGTCCTTGTGACACCTTAGAGACTAACAATGCCCAAATAAATTGGTTAGTCTCTAAGGTGCCACAAGCACTCCTCTCAATTTTTAAACACATCTAAACATTTCAGTATCGTGATAAAGTAGCATAAAACTTCAAATACGGCATATTGTTAATGCAGACAATACTAAGCTATCCAGAGAGCAGTGACCAAGAGTTACCTTAAATCCTCCTGGCCTCTGTGCAATCTAACACTGGGAGCACACAGGAAGGAAAAAGCAAAAGCAGCTTTCGTAACACAAACATAGAGACATGTGTTCCTAGACGGGCAGGTTAGAAACAGCTCCTGCTGCCTCTGTCTGTCCTGGACCAGATCATCAGAGCAGGAAAGAGCACCCCAATGTGAACACATTGACAGGGAAAGAGCCTTTTAAATGCTGGCTGCATTGCATAATGTGAAGCAGAAAGGCAGGGCTAGGCTACTGAAAAGTAACTAAGGGGGGACCAGGAGATTGTCTTGCAACAGGGCATTCTAGACACAATGGAGCTGATTTAATAAAGACAAAAGTAGCTAAAGGGTAGGACACATGCAGTCCATGGACTTGTACAATGTGGCCATCCTTATCTTTGCCAAGTGCAGTGTCTGTATGTCACAAGTCCCAGTGTGTAAAGCTTCCTCATGATCCAGCATGGCCTGGCTGCATTCTGCATGGCAGTATTAAGATGGAATTTGCAGTAGGCTCCATTGCATACAAATGAGATGCAGGCTAGAGGCTTCTTCAAGTCAGAAACATTGGAACAAACCATGGAAGAAAAAAAATGCAGCATATCGTTAACAGGTGCAAATATATATTCCATATGTAGCAGACACGAACCGTTATGCAGCTGCTCTGGGGAGCTGTGCCAGAGTGTGAGGTGAGTGCCAATATTTTGTAGCAGAATCTAAGCTTTCATTGCAAATAAATAAAAAATCACAGTTCTTAGTCTTTATGGTTTGAGTCCCCCAAATGTAACTCAATCCCATATTGTCTTCCTGTAATTATATTTCCCCCCCCCCCACCCGTTTGAAACAACCCAAAGTTGTGAGCTACCCCATTAATTTCAGCCCTTAGATCAGGGTGGGCAAACTACGGCCCATGGGCTGGATCCGGCCCCTCAGGGCTTTGGATCCGGCCTGCGGGATTGCCACCCCTGTGGTGCCGCGGGCCCCGTGCCGCTCCCGGAAGCGGCTGGCACCATGTCCCTGCAGCCCCTGGGGAAAGGGGAGCAGAGGGCTCCGCGCACTGCCATTGCCTATGGGTAGCCTCCCCAAAGCTCCCATTGGCCAGGAATGGGGAACTGCGGACAATGGGAGCTTCGGGGGAGGCACCCACAGGCAAGGGCAGCGTGTGGAGCCCTCTGCCCCCGCTCCGCCAGGGGTCACAGGGAGTGGTGCCAGCTGCTTCCCGGAGTGGCGTAGGGCCAGGGCAGGCAGGCAGGCAGGGAGTCTTCCCTGGCCCCAGTGTGTACTGTGCTGCCACCCTGGAGCCGCTCCCGGTAAGCAGCGCCAGGCCGGAGCCCGAGCCCCTCCAGCACCCCGCCCCCCTGCACCATTGCCTTGAGCCCCCTCGTACACCCCGCACCCCTCCTCTGCCGCAACCCCTTGCCCTTGTCCTGCGCACTGCACCCCCTCCCGCACCCCAACCCCCTGCCCCAGCCCTGCATTCATGGCCCTGCATACAATTTCCCCACCCTGATGTGGTCCTCGGGCCAAAAAGTTTGCCCACCTCTGCCTTAGATACTAAGATGTAGGCACTATCTAGCTGCTAACATAATGACACCTTCAATGTTGCTCTGAGCTTTCACTTCCAATAGTTTTAGTTGAAATGTCTTGCTAATATAATCCATTGATTTTTGGATGCCGTGCTTGACATTGAGGTGAGGTGTGGGGGAAATAGAGGGTCACCTCCTTTTTGTCAAAAGTTACTATCCTTTCAAAACAACTTGGTGTGAGGGTTTTTGAGATTACAAGTTTGGTTGATAAAGGTAATAGTGGTACTGTAATATACTTGCTTTCTGTAGGCATTTGACTTGGCAACGCATGACATTTCGATTAAAAACGAACAACCTAGAATGATACAAAATCCAATGCGGCATACTTCTCTACTCCTAAATGAGACTGCCCTGTTTATACATCCCAGGACTGTACTAGTCCTTTTAGCCACAGTGTCACCCTGGGAGCTCATGATTATCTGAGTACCGACCATGACCCCCAAGTGTTTCTTCAGAGTCACTGCTTCCCAGGATAGAGTCCCCCATCCTGTCAGTGTGGCCTAGGTTCTTTGTTCCTAGATATGTTTTTACGTTTGGCAGTATTAAGAACTAGATAAGTTCATGGAGGATAGCTCCAGCAATGGCTATTGTCCAAGGTGGACACGGATGGCGTCCCTAGCCTGTTTGCCAGAAGCTGGGAATGGATGACATGGGATGGATCACTTGTCTAACCCAGTATGGCTGTTCTTATAACAGTCATTTAAATCCAGTTTACCAAGTGATCCAGGTTACTATGTATCAGTGACTTGTCCTCTTCATTATTTACCACTCCCCCGATTTTTGCTTTATCTAAAAGCTTTTTCAGTGATGATTTGGTTTTCATCTTGGTGGTTAATAAAAGTGTTAAATAGTGTAGGTCCCAGAGCTGATCCCTGCAGGACCCCACTAGAAACACATCTGCTCAGTGATGATTCCAGGCGGACAATTACAGTTTGAGACCTGTCAGCCAGTTTTTCACCCATTTAATGTTGTTACCTCTGTATTTGGCACTGGTGCAGCTGCTACTGGAATAGTGTCTCTAGTTCTGATGTCCACAATTCAAGAAGGATATTGATAAATTGGAGTGCGTTCAGAGAAGAGCTGTGGGAATGAATAAAAGATTAGAAAACCTGCCTTATGGTGGTAGTCAAGGAGCTCAATCTGTTTCTTAACAAAGAGAAGGTTACTGGGTGACTTGATCAGTCTATAAGTACCTACATAGGAAAGAGAAATTTGATAATAGAGGGCTCTTCTATCTAGTGAACCAAGTTGTAAAGATTCAGTGGCTGAGTGTTGAAGCTAGACAGACTGGAAATAAGACCTACATTTTTAACAGCAAGGATAAATAACCAGGGGAACGACTTATCAAGGGTTGTGATGGATTCTGCGTCTCTGGATCTGCTCTAGTTCAAAAGGGAATGAATTTCTGGAAGTCCTGTGGCACACAGGAGGTCAGGCTAGATGATCAGAGTGATCCCTTCCGGCCCTAGGATCTAAATCTATGAAAAGTGGAGTAATGAATGGAAATGCGCTGATTGGATCATCCCTGTTTGGATTTACTTGTAACACCGTAAAATGTCCAATTTGCCATAGAAACTCAGTTCTTGGGTGCTACAAAATCCAGTAGTAAGATTTACGCCCAACTTGACACAAGTGCCTTACATGAATCTGCATTTGTTTCTTTTTGGTCAAGCTGTGGGAGGGCAGGTATTAAATTTCTAATCAAAGCTGTTGGGTCCTGTAGGTCTTGAAGTGAGTGTTGCTGTCTGAGAGGAGGTACATGAGACAGTAGTGGGTGGAGAGAGGTAGTGTCTGAGGGCAGGGAGAGGGAGCACACGCTAGCATCACACTGGACACTCTTTATATACATAACTTGGTGCTGACCTTTCCTTTTTGGTCCTTGGACTATAATTGGCGTGTGTTCTGTTGTCTGTGTTTTTAAATACAGCTGTGGGTGGCTGGTGGTAAGCGGAGAGGTAGAAACTGTTCTAGCTCCCAAAATAGTCCTGCAGTGGTCTACGCATTTTGGAGTGAGGCTTTTCCCGCTACATGGCCCAGAGGTATGCCAGGGTCAGCCGGCCCCTGTGGCTAGAAAGCAGTCTGCAAGTGAGGTTAGAGAGATTGAAGGGGTGGGGAGCATGATGTCCTCTGCAGCTGGGGTTGTATTCTGTAAATGGTGAGGCCCGCTGGCAGCGGACTCTGTTTTGACAGAACGTAGTACACCTGCAGCTGGTCGAGGAGACTGTGCAAAGCCATGAAGGTGTTCAGGATGAAGGATTAGGGCAATCGCTTTGGTAACTGAAGGCTTGGCAAGGAATTAACCCCTATATAAAGAAAGAGCCAAAAGGTATTTTACCAGCTAAAATTCACGAGGTGTTTTCCAAGGAAAGGTTAATGGTACAGCAAGCATCTATTTACATGTCACCTAGTGTTTCTATGGACTGCTGCTCCCTGTTTTTTGTCCCAGGATTAGGGGTGGTGTCTACAGTAACTCCATATTTAATGTTGTAGTTAAGTTCCTGAAAAATGCAACTTTAAGCGAAACAATGTTAGCTGAATCCAATTTCCCCACAAGAATTAATGTAAATGGGGAGGAGGGGGAAGGTTCCAGGGAATTTTTTTTTGCCAGATAGAGGGCATTATATACATTTTAAACCATTCTGAACAAGCAATTTAATACAGGTATAAGTTTTTAACAATTTTAAACAAGCAATTAGTACAGGTATTAAACAGGCTGGCAGCCCCCCATCAGCTCCCCTAGGCCCCCCCCCCCCGCCCCCCACACACACATACACCGCCTCCCGGCTGCAGATCAGCACCTTTCCCTGCTTCCTCAGCCTCCTGCCCGCAGCAGTTGTTGGATCATATTAAAGAAGTTCTGTATTAAAATCACAAATGAGTTTGATTCCCCATAGTTCAAATTCCAGGGTATTACTAATTAAGAGGTCTCTTGGTTTTTGGTACTGTTTCTCTCCCTCTGTGTGAAACTTGCAAGCTGCTAACTGTGTTAGTACATTCTAAGACAGAGTCTGTTCTCAAAGCAATTCACAGAGAGAGAGACTCAAAACAATACTCTAACAACAGAAACAGCACCCAGAGACTCCCCGCCCTTTTGTTGTACTAACAATTGTGATTAAAATAGAGATAGAGGATGTATGTGGATGGATGCTTGGTGTGGATAATAACTGAATGATCAGGGAGGTGCCAGCCTAAGAATCCAGTGTCCATCGGCTGAAGAAGGCGTCAAGTGGAAATAAACAGAGGACCCCCCCCCCCCCCCGGAGGGCAGACTGGAATCCACCCAACAGCCTCAAGAATGGGAGAACCAAAGAACAAGATAACATCTAGTAGCACGGAGGAATGTGCTATCTGCTGATTGATTCAGCAACAGCATGATGAAGCAATTCCCATAGACTGGCATAGGAAGAAATTCCTATAAAAATAGACTCTAAAAAGTGAGAACTTTGGGGTCTGATTCTGCAAACCAACTTCCAGGAGCATCAGATGAGCATCTGACAAGGCCCTGCTCCCTCCTCATGTCCAGGCCACCTTGCCAGTGGCTTGGCATGAGCAACTCTAAGGCTGGTAACTATGATAACAACCTTGCAGAACCTGTGTGTGTGTGTGTGTGTATGAATGAATGAATGAATGTGTGAATAAATATGAGATTGAATGGAATGTTATAACTATAACTAACTGCTTACTAGGATTCTTTCTGTATTCACAATAAATGTGGTATTTTGCCTTTTTCCCTTTAATAAGATCCTGCTGGTTTTTATTTTATTGGTACAACACAGTCAGCTGGTTTGCTGTGTACAGGAGGCAGGGGAGGGAGTGGGAGGCTGTGAGCCGTGTCCTCGCTCCTCCCCGCTCCCCCCAGCCTCCAGAACGCTGCAAACCAGCTGAGTGCCATGGGCAGGAGGCGAGGCAAGCAGGGGGAAGGCGCTGATCCGCAGGCGGGAGGCATCATAGAGGGGCACAGGGGAGCTGATGGGGGGCTGCCAGCTGTGGACAAAGCAGGTGGCCAAACGACATTATAGCGGAGCATTGCACAACTTTAAACGAGCATGTTCAGTAATGGAGCAGGGACGTAAGACCAAAACAATGTTAATCAAGAGGATGTTAAGTGCGGAGTTACTGTATTCTCTGGAAGTATAGGGCTCTGTACCTGTTTCTCAGCTGGTTAATACCTTTCTGAGTCCTCTTTCAAAAGCTGAAGTGTTGAAGTTTATACAGACTGAGCACTAGAATGGTGGTGTGCAAACCTTGATCCCCACCATACTCCTATGGGAGAGGTCAGTGCTATCCATGACTACGCTGAATAGATGGTAGAAGTGAAATCCATCTTGGGAGTCCTGACTCCCCACTGCATGCCTCATCCACTAGAATACATGTGAGATTTTCTGCTAATGATTTGGCATCTAAAAGGGGAGACTAGAAAGTTCTACAGACCTTAATAGCATTGTATTAGTCACTCATTTAGGATTATAAATTTCCTTGCAGAGTTTGCAACTCGAAAGTTGCAGCCTTATGCTGGTGTTTAGGAACCAAAATGTTAAACTGACCTATGTATTTCTGTGGTCCAAGCTGAGTGAAATGCAAAATACAAACTGCAGATGGTGAAAAAGGGAATTACTGTTCAAATCTTTCAGCTTCTATATTATTTTAGTAACACAAGGAAAGAAATTTGAGATTTAACCTAACCAGTGATGTGTTACACAGCTTCTCACATTTTTGTTCATCTTGAAGATGCGCTGCATCTGTGAGTAGTTTGATAGCTCAGGACATGTGGTTCTCTGTAGCCGAATTTCTTTGAGCTCTAGGAAGGTGCTAAATTGGGTCAGTTTGAATGCACACTCCATTGTTGCTTTGCTGTGTTTGGGGTAAGGGTCCTGCTGTGTGTACCTGGGGCATATGAAGGGTGGTTGTTGGTTTAGGAGTCAAAGTTCTGACTTCTAACATAGCTCTACTACTTCCTTGCTGTCTAACCTGGGGAAAAAATAACTTTCCCTCCGTCTGGTTCCCCACATGTACCATGGAGAGAATTCTTTCCTCCCAGGGCGTGTGTAAGGGTTAGTTCATGTTTGCGCTGTACCTACGCAGGGTTACCGCAAGGCGCTGCTAGTGTGCAGTTCTGCAGTTTGCCATTGTTGCTCACTGCCTGGCTCTGGCAGGAGGTCGAAATGGCATCTGGCTGCAGCAGCAGGGCTGCCTGCGTTCTTCTAACACTTTCCTTCTGCTTATTTTTGTAGGGAGCAGAGATGGCCAGGGGCAGATACTCCAGCGCTTCCCGGAGAAGGACTGGGAAGATAACCCCTTCCCACAGGGCATTGAACTAGTGAGTATTTTGGCTGTTGGGGCTGGGACCTCCCAGTATTGTGATGCTTGCGCACAGGGCTACAACCTGCTTTGCATGTGTGTTAGTAGAGTGGGCTGTGGTACTGTGCATGCAGGCTTCAGGGATGTGTCGTCTTTGCACGTCAGCAGGACTTTGGCCAGGACTCTTTGGGTCAAACCCATGGGTGGAGAACAGAGCAGATTGCAGCCTCTCCTCTTTACCCAAGCACAGCAGCAGCCTTTGGAGACCACAGGTCCCAGCATGCAGTGCTCCATCTTCATGGTGCAGTGTGTTCTGGAACTTGTACTCTTCATGGGCTACGCCTGTCTGTCGAGCTGAGGGCGACTGTTTGCCATGTGTGTCCTCCCCAGTTTTAGCTGCACTGGGGGCTGGAATGCTTCCCCACCAGCCTTGTTTTCCAAGCCACTTGGCTGAAGTATCTGTATAAATAGCCCTGACTCTCACAGCAGTGCCCTGTGGTGTACTGCATTGTCAAAGCCCTTCATGCTCCCTCAGCCTCACAACCCTGTGGGGGGAGGTAGCTTGGTAATATCCACTCGTACCTCAACCCCCCAGTCCTCATGTATCCTGCCTCCTTTCTGTTATGGGGATTACTGGGCCTTGGCCGCCTCCCCCAACCCTCTGGGTGTATGTTTGTCTCTTGCCATGTAATTCTGAGGTACATGGAGACCTTTGAGGGCGACCATTGCTGGAGCAGACCCTTAAAACAACATGGCTTGGTCAGTTTGGCCCCAAAAGTAGGTTTTGTACAAACCAGTTTAATGTAATGACAACAGGACGGTTCCCACAAATTTAAAAAAATCGAGTCAAAACGGTTTTAAAACCTTCCCTGGCAGCATTTGCAAGAACCCGAAATAGTGATGGGCAGCGAATGCCACTAGCCTCTCATGGTGTTTTGCAGTACAAAGTAAATCGGGTGATTGAGATATTCCGTTAATAAGGTTAATAAAAGTAGTGCTCTGTTGTCCCTTTTAACACAGAGAAGGGAATTCGTTTTTCAAAATGACTTTCGCCCTAAGCTCCTTTGAGTCTCTCTTCCTCCTGTGCTGCCTCTCCATGCAACCCCTCTCTGTTCTTAACTTCCCAGAGTGAGAGGAGAGTACAAAATGTGGACATAAGATGCTTTAAAGACCCATGCTGCTGCCTTGTTAACGTCATAAAACCAGCATTGCCCAAATACCCAGCAGCTTCTCCTTCTCGCAGTGTGTGTGTCGGATCATAAGTACCTGCCGGAGCTCACCAGCCAACCCTCTATCACTCATTTCCCTTTCAATTTATGGTGCGTCCTGATCATGATTTTTCAGCACCAACCTGCAGCCACTGCTCAGGTTCCATTATTGCTTTTGGAAAGAGAACAGTCACTGCTCCTCTCAGCAGGGACCTAGGAGCTCTGCACAAGCTTTGCGTTACTCTTCCATGACACCTGGTGGCCTACAGCTCCTTGCTGTTTCCTGGCTGGAGAAGAGGAGCAAGTGCCGCATATTTTAGAAGGGGTGTGTGGCTGGTGTCCCCCGCCTCCCTCTCGGGGTGCTGCCTGGAACTGAGGTACAGCTGAGCCCTCTCTCAGTAATCTGGGTTCACTGTTGCACTGTTGTCACTCTGCCTCCCTGGGTTACATCAAAGAATACCAAATTCAGGACAAGCTGCTGGGGGAAAGGGCAGACACACCTCTTCCATGAGATATACCAAACCAGCACAAAAGTAAACTTAAAAAGAAAAGGAGTACTAGTGGCACCTTGGAGACTAACCAATTTATTTTGAGCATAAGCTTTCGTGAGCTACAGCTCACTTCTGCATCCAGTGAAGTGAGCTGTAGCTCACGAAAACTTATGCTCACATAAATTGGTTAGTCTCTAAGGTGCCACTAGTACTCCTTTTCTTTTTGCGAATACAGACTAACACGGCTGCTACTCTGAAAAGTAAACTTCTGTCTTACCACACTGGCTAAGAAGAAGTCAGGAAAGCAGCCTCCTTAGGTATTCCAGCCCTGAATTCAACACCTAGACACTAGACTTAATGATGAGTGGTTATTTAAAACCAATTTCATCAAACAAAAGGGTAGTTGTGATCCCAAAGGACCAGCCACATACCCAGGTCAATATATAACTCAGATCTTACCCAATAATCACGCTATTACCAATTTTTTAGTATCTGATATCTAAACATTTATAAAACAGAAAAAGGGGTGAGAGTTAAAAGTGGTTAAAGGAATCAAATACATACAACAATTGCAAGGTTCTTGGATCAGGCTTGAAGCAGTGATGGAATAAACTGCTGGCTTGTTAAGTCTCTGGTTGCTTCCAAATCATTGGAAGGTCCTCGCTCTTTGGTTAGAATGCTCCCATGAGTGTAAGTCCATAATCCAGAGGTTTGAGCAGGAAAGAGGCAAAATGGAGATGTTTCCAGGGCCTGTTATAGCTTCCTCCAAGTGAAGGGAAACCCATTGTTCTAACTGGTGGAAAATTACAGGTAACAAGATGGGGTTTGGAGTCACATGGACAAGTCACATGTCTATGTCTGCTTCTCTTAGTCATAGTAGAGGCCATCACCCATTCTCTAGTTAGAAGGTTCACAGGCAAGTCCATCAGGTGTGGATGGGTGTTTTCCATGGTCCATTGTGAGTTAAGTGTTCCTTGATGGGCCATTTAACTTGAATAGGTTTCAGAGTAGCAGCCGTGTTAGTCTGTATTCGCAAAAAGAAAAGGAGTACTTGTGGCACCTTAGAGACTAACCAATTTATTTGAGCATAAGCTTTTGTGAAAGTATCTTGAATAGTCCCTTCAAGATGTGGAGGCTAAATAGCTTGTGGGTGTTACCACAGGAGCGCAAACATACAGATATCAGAGTAGCAGCCGTGTTAGTCTGTATCCATAAAAAGAAAAGGAGGACTTGTGGCACCTTGGAGACTAACAAATTTATTAAAGCATAAGCTTTCATGAGCTACAGCTCACTTCATCGGATGCATACATTTTCCACTGTGCCACAAGTACTCCTTTTCTTTTTATGAAATACAGGTACATAGTTAATATTCATAACTTCAAATACAAAAACGATACATGCATACAAATGGTGTAATCATATTCAGCAAATCATAACATTTCCATAGATGCCTTACTTGATACACTTTGTACAAGGAAAGGAGTACTTGTGGCACCTTAGAGACTAACAAACAAGATTTGTTGCAATTATATAACAGTGGTAGCAACAACGATCTACATGGTCATATTTTAATCAGATAATGTCACAACTGTGGTGTTGTGACAAGCTGCAAAGCCCTCCAAGTTTGCACTCTCACCAGCATCCACAGGCAGGGACTATATACCCAGCTGTGTTCATGAATGCTCTGGCCAGCCACTCATGAAACCACAATAGAGAGGCTACAGCCAAAATAACCACCAGCTCCCCAGCCCAAGACCGCAGAACTGTACCATCCTGCCCTAGTCAAAACCCAGCCAGTATGAATTTATTACCCAGTCTGCCACTTCTACAAAGGAAAGTGGATATGCACCAACTCTTGTTCATGAGCTGAGATTTATCCCCTTTGAACGTCAATGAACAGTGTTTTAGGTAAAATATGAAATAGAGTTAACAACTGCGGAAAGATAGTTTAAGTGATTATAAGTGATAGCAAACAGATCAGAGTAGATTACCATAATAAATAAAACAAAATGCAAACTAAGTCTACAGTATTAGATAGGATCTGAATCAGTAATCTCTCACCCTGACTGATGATACGAGCAGTCCACCAAGTTTCCATACACAGCCTGGAACCAGCACTCTTTTTCTCTCCCCTCTTCCCCGAGTTCAGTCCTTTTCCTCTGGTACTTTCAGGTGTGGTGGTGTAGGGAGAACAAGGTCCCCTCATGATGTCATGTCCCCCTTTAATATCTTCTTCCAACTTGCTGGAAAGCTCTTGTGCTGTGACCACTGTTCCCTCTAAGCTGTGCGTATGTGTGCACACAGATCCTAAACACCGCGCGCACAGCGAAACACCGCGCACACAAAAATTTGCACAGAAGCACAACAGTTTGCTCAGAAGAAATTTTTTGCACACAGGGCCTGTCAAAAATTACGGGGAACATTGGCTGTGACCTGGGTCAAACAGTTCCCAGTGTGTAGGGCTGTCTCTGAGAGGTTTCTGTTGCACACAGTTCCTGGGGTAACCCTGGTGCTTGTGTGCATCTCCTCAATGAGTCACTAACACTGTCTGGCCTTTCTGTTGTTGTACCTGAAAGGCGGCTTGTGAGTATTCTCAACCTCACAACAGGTTTCAGTAGCACATATGTAGCCAAACTTCAGAACTTCTCACACGACAATAGCGCCTACGATCCATGAGAGATTACTGTCTAGCAAATCAAGACTTGGAGAATGATACCTGAGAAGGCATACTTTGTACAAAATGTCCTAATTATATGACAGTGGTGAATAAGGCGGTGTCAGAGGGGGTGAGTGAGAGAGAAGGGTGCTGGCTTTAACATTCTCCCCTGCTTTCCCAGCCTTGTTTCATGGCTGAGCAGATCCTGCTCCTGGCAGGGCCCCAGCCTGTGGGGCTCACGGGAGAGGACCTGTGTGTGTCTGGCCAGTGAACTTGTTCAGCCTGGCAGATTCCAGGGTGCCTGATGCAGAGACGTGGGAGTGTGGGTCCAGCCAGCTGTGTGTTCTAGTGCCCTAGAGCATCTCTGCCTTACAGTGCCTTGTGTCCCTTGTTAGTGTTCAGGCATGCTGTGCACAATGGCGTTTCCTGGGGCGGCCGGGAGGGTCTGGCCCGTGTGGGGCACTTGTTTCCCTGGGATGAGGAAAGGTCGCCGTAGAGCAGCAGCCGCTCGTCTCCAAGCTCTCACTGATCTTTCCTCCTCTGCATTCCATGCATAAGAGAGATGAGGCCCCTGCTGATGGGGTCACATTGCATAGCAAATGCAGACCAGGAAGGGAGCTGGTAGGATTGGGAATCTTAACTGAAGGAAGGGGGCATTAGTGATTCTTCTGGGCTTTACTCTTTGTGGTTCTGCTTTCACAGCTGATGACTACTTTCCTCCCCTCATAGTTCCCAGATTCAGGAGTGCTGAATGAGCCACAGTCTCCACCTGCCCCCTCTGCAGTTGGGAGCTAGGCAGCAGAGCTCTGTCACTTGCTTGGCCGCTTCCCGGGGCAGCAGCAGTTTCTACCCCAGGATGCTTCACTGGCAGGGAACCCTCATAACATGGTCAGACCAGCTGTAGCGGTGCTGAAAGCTGCACAAGAGACAGACCTACCACTCAGGACTTCCCATGAATAGAAGGTGAAGCCCCATCTCCAGGCTCTGCTGATGTTCCCCATGCTTTTCCCTTCAGTGGTGGCATGGCCTGGTCATACATCTGTTCCTTGTTGGACAGCCAGTGTGCTGTCAGAGTGAATGTGAAATCAGGGAGCAGCGTACACATGCCTTCAGATCCCCTATCTTTGGGTGATGATTCTAGCCTTGCTTCTAATATGCAGCCACTGTCTGATGTCCCGTGCTGTCTCCCAGCTGTGGTATGCACATGTAATGAGATCAGCCATGTACCCAGGATCTCTCCTTTCATTCTCCTGGTGACCCCATTTTCAGTGTAGTGTTTTGGGTTCGCATGTTCCTTCATTCTCTAGAAAAGGCAGAAGCATTTTTTGGTGCTAAAGGAACTTGCTGGGTAGTGCTGGTGTCATCTTGGTGTTCTCACCTTCCTAGTCTGGGCACAATCCTTTCTCCTGGTACAGTCTTTGTTCCAGCTTAGGTGGTAGCTAGGGGATTTCTCATGACTGCAGCTCCCTTTGTTCTGTTCTACTCCCTTATGTATCTTTTGCACAAGGCGGGAATCCTTTGTTCCTCTCTGGGTTCCCACCCCTCCTTCTAAATGGAAAAGCACCAGGTTTTAAGATGGATTCCAGTACCAGGTGACATGGTCACATGTCCTGTGAGACCCCAAGCCTTCATTCCTCCTGGCCTAACTCACAGGAAGGCCTGCAAGCCAACAGCCATCCACAGTCAGTGGTCTTGGTTCATGGGAGCCATCAAGATTCCAAACCACCATTAATGGCTCACACTTTGCATAATTACAACAGGCCCTCAGTTATATTTCATATTTCTAGTTTCAGATACAAGAATGATACATACATGCAAATAGGATGACCACACTCAGTAGATAAGCTTTGTAATGAATATAGAGTGCAACGTCATATGTGGCATCGCAGCCTGGCTTTGATAAGGGATGGAGCAGGCAGTTTCCCTAGGTGTGAGCTTTCTAGGCTGTCATTGTCTCCCATATAGCAGCCATTTCTGTCCAGCAGTCTTCACTGCATACTAATACAGGCATTTGAAGAGCTTGGCCTTTGCTAGTGTCCCCATTTATAAAAGGTAAACAGGATGACCTGTGTTGTGAGCCATCGATCCCAAGCAGACTTCATGGGAATGCTGATACAGGATGCAGTCAGTAAATAATTACAGGGTAGGAACATAATTAATGTCAGACAACATGGCTTTATGGAAAATAGGATTTGTCAGACAAACTTGATACTGTTTTTGATGAGATTATGAATTTGGTTGATAGATTCATAGAGTTTAGGGCCAGAATGGAGCATTAGATCATCTAGTCTGACCACCTGTGTCACAGGCCATTAAATTTTACCCAGTTACCCCTGTATTGAGCCCAATAACTTGTCTGACTAAAGCATATCTTCCAGAGAGGCAGCCAGTCTGGATTGGAAGACATCAAGAGGTGGATAATCTATCTCTTCCCTGGATAGCTTATTCCAGTGGTTAATCACCCCCACTGTTAAAAAATGGGGCCTTATTTCCAATTTGAATTTGTCTGGCTTCAGCTACCAGCTATTGGTTCTTGTTCTGCCTGTCTCCTCTAGATCAAAGAGCCCTCTGGTACCCGGTATTGTCTCCCTGTGAAGGTACTTCTACACTGTAATCAAGTCACCTCTGAAAGCTGGCTCCTGGTGTCATAGTCAGGCTCTTTGCAGCTCAGCTCTCGGCCCTACCTCCCCGTGGACGTAGAAACCAGAATTCTGTTCCCCTAGGTGTAGCAGAAGTGACTTTTGAGGGGAGAGGCTGCTTCAGAGAGGTGCAGTCTGTTCAGAGCTCGGGTCTTAGCAGCCCCTGGAGACTCAAGGATCAGGGCTGTGTAGAGGACTCTTATCTACAGGGAACTCCCATTCCTCTTATCTGGCTCTCCCCAAAGTTGAGATTACTCATTCTCTGCTAGCTCATCTCTTGCCCTCTCCCTCACTTGGCAGCCAGCAGCCGTGAGTTGGGTTATAAGGAGAGAAGATAATGACTTTTCATGCAGAGCAATGCCAGCACACCTAACAAACCAAACAGATCTCCTGACTCCTGTATAAAATCACTGCTCAACCATCTCCGGGTTGGAGCATGACCTACGTTTGACAGCTCACAGCAACTCTACACAGTGCATCAGGGCAGGATATGTAGAATGCCATATTTACTTAATGTAATTAATGCAATTGATGTCTTGACTCACAGGGTTGCTAGCAGGTGGATCCCCCTACTGAATCATCAGTTGCAGCATATAGGGCCAGCGTTCTCTGGAGATGTCCCCTGCATGGGCTGACCTTGCCTGACTGTGCTTAGCTTGTGAGCACCAACGGGTGGCAGAGAGTCTTGATGTTTCATCTTCCATGAACAAAGGGTTTTATAAACCCATGGCTAATTTGTGTTGCTTTGTGTATGGGTTAGTAGGCTGGGTAGCCTCACTTATGTTGGGCTGCCAGTGACACTGATTGTAGTCTCTCAACTCCAGGCCTGAAGGGTGGGAGTGTGTCTGCTGCTCGTTTGAGGAGGAGACTTGTGTGCAAACCAGATGCTATATCCAGGAATCTAGCTTCTCTCCTCCTAGTGCTTTCAGGAGGAGCTCCCAGCTGGAAGCTGGCCTGTCGTGCCCTTGATGTGTCTTAGTTGATCTGTCATCCCCTTGGTGTGTCTCATGCATTGGGGACTGAATTCTGAAAGCATTCTGTTGCTGTGAGGTTGAACTAAGCCTTGATTGCACCTGCTGGCCTCCAGCTCCTGGAGAGGGACCTGGGTTTACATAACCTGGCTGCCTTGCCTTGGCTTGAGCATGACTGCAACACCATAGAAACAGTCTGCGCTGTATTTGTATAGAGGACTGCTTTTGATGCCTTGTTCCTCTAGCCCTTTTTAATCATGTTTGCACACTGCAGGCCATTGCAGGCTATGGTGATTGTCTTTGAAATAGGTGAAAGATCCCTCAGAACAGAGGGGAGGTGTTGGGGAGACAGCTTGTGCTGACCTGGGGAGAACAGAGCTGAGCCAGTGTCTGGTAATGGGGATGGCTGTGACCTTGCTGAATTTCCCAGTCAGAGGGGGCAGTCTCAGGAGAATCGGTCAGTCATGAGCTCAGTCCTGCAGGCCACTGAGACAGCACAGACAGCTCCAGGGCTTGAGGGGGAAGGGAGCAGCTTGCATCGAGCTCTGTGTGCCTCTCAGTGTGGAGCTGTCTGCCTTGGAAGGGAGCCCTGATGAGCTGCTGTCTGCTAGAGGGACTATCTCCTTCTCTCATGGCCTTTGACAAGCTGGGAGATGCTGGGACCCCACGGAGGATCTCCTGATCTAGCTGCCTGTGTCCTTGTTTCCGTGGCTCCCAGGAGATGGTTGTGCAGCTCATTGAGCCCCCAGTGGAAGGTGCGGAGTTATGCGGTGGGTACAGCCCCCTCAAATGAGGAGTGTGTTGCTCCCGCTGAGGGTAGTTCTATGGGATATGGGCCCAGGAAATCAAATGGACTATGAGTTCTGGCCAGCACTGGGATCTCTGGCTCAGGAGGTGCTCCTGCACTGCACAGTAGGTAACTTGTCCTCACCTGAAGTGCAGCCCAGTAGTGCTCAGACACAGAGTGGGATTAATGCACTGCATGGAGTATTCTCTGTGTATATATAAAGTCTGCTGCAGTTTCCACGGTATGCATCTGATGAAGTGAGCTGTAGCTCACGAAAGCTCATGCTCAAATAAATTGGTTAGTCTCTAAGGTGCCACAAGTACTCCTTTTCTTTTTGCATGGAGTAGGTGGGTCCTTGGAGCTCAGCCGCCTCTTACCTGGGTGCAGGAGTGCTCTGCCCTTCAGCGTTCCTGAGGCTTGGCAGTTCCCTTTGCAGGATGCAGGGTCTCCCTCCTTCTGCACAAAGAGTCTTTGTAGTGGTCCTGGGGCAGAGTATAAAGCATGCTGCAGTCTCCTTTGTTGGATTTGCTCTTTTTTGCTGCCACCGAGCAGGATCCAAGAGCCATGGGGGAGAACTCCTGGGCTAGGTGGTTCAGCGAGGAAAGTCCCACCATAAACCTCTATGGAGGGTTCAGATCCAAGCTCAATAAGGAAAGGAATCTGACTAGCTTGATAACTCCACTGGGTCATATCTCACTGCTGCCAATTGGTAGGGCAGCTAGGTCAGAGGTAGCATGATTTGGGGACAGTGGCAGGAAGGAAGTGATGGAGGAAATGACAAGCTATGGAATGCAGGCGTGAGGGGCCTGGAGAAGCAAAGGATTCCAACCTCAGCCCCAGAAAAGAACTCTGCAGGGTTTCTGTCCCTCATGTCCATATCACTGTAATATCTGGACACCTGAAAATGTGTTCGACACCCATTGCGGTCACCACCTATGTCCCACTGTGGTGGGTGCCTTAAAATTACATAGGGGGAAGAGGTGGATAAACAGGGCTGGTAGCTTTGGAGAGGGTATAGATTAGAGAGTGCTTCAGGGCTGACCAAATCTCTCTAGCCTTAGGGATCCAGTAGCCTCCTGAATGAACCTCCCTGTTGATCAGGTCAGCAGGCTTTGATCTGGAAGAGGAATCCACGTTGCTTTACGGGGAGCCTGCCATCTCTCAGCATCAGCCTATTACTTTCCCCGGCCTGTGACAGAAGGGGTGATGGTGGCTGGAAGGAGTGGGTAGTGCTGAGCTACTCTGTTCCACATTCAGAGGAACATGGTTTTTAAAAAGTCCCCACAAGCTGTGGTAACTGGACAGCACACAGCAACACTACAGTTGTTTAGGGCAGGAAGTGAGGAAAAACCCGTATCAGTGAAAACCCCATGGGGAATTCTCCGCCAGAAGGCTGGAATTCCCCCTGTGGAGTTGGGCAGGGACCCCAGGGGTAACTCTTGCGGCAAGTCCCCTGGGATCTCTGAGCTCACCACCTCATTTGAAATGCAGCATTTCAAGCAGCACCAGGCTGGGATGCTGATTCAGAGGGAGGAGTGCCCTCTATTGGATCCACTACTCATTTCTCATTGTATAGTACAGCCCGTACAGCACGGGTAGGCAACCTACGGCATGCTGCCAAAGGCGGCACGCGAGCTGGTTTCCAGTGGCGCTCACTGCCCGGCTCCTGGCCACTGGTCCGGGGGGCTCTGCATTTTAATTTAATGTTAAATGACACTTCTTAAACATTTTAAAAACCTTATTTACTTTAAATACAACAATAGTTTAGTTATATATTGTAGACTTCTAGAAAGAGACCTTCTAAAAACGTTACTGCATGACTGGCATGCGAAACCTTCAATTAGAGCGAATCAGTGAAGACTCGGCCCACCACTTCTGACAGGTTTCAGAGTAGCAGCCGTGTTAGTCTGTATCTGCAAAAAGAACAGGAGGACTTGTGGCACCTTAGAGACTAAGAAATTTATTTGAGCATAAGCTTTCGTGAGCTGGAAATGGCCCACCTTAATTATCACTACAAAAGGTTTTTCCCCCCCCCCGCTCTCCTGCTGGTAATAGCTCACCTTACCTGATCACTCTCATTACAGTGTGTGTGGTAACACCCATTGTTTCATGTTCTGTGTATATAAATCTCCCCACTGTATTTTTCACAGTATGCATCCGATGAACTGAGCTGTAGCTCACGAAAGCTCATGCTCAAATAAATTGGTTAGTCTCTAAGGTGCCACAAGTCCTCCTTTTCTTTTCACTTCTGAAAGGTTGCTGACCCCTGCTGTATGGTATAGTGCCAAATAGGACACAAGCCCAACCCCCAGTAACTTACAGTGCAGTGATGCCTTCTTGGAGTGCCTCTTCCCCGTCCGCATGCAGCTGCCCAGGACACTGATTAAATGGATCCAACTGACTCTCCTAGATGAGGGAGAGGGGCTGCTCTAGTTTGGACTCCACAGCCAGGTTCAGCTCAGGGCAGACCAGTGTGCCTGTGAAAGGAGCCCCGCCTCCTCGATGTCAGACTTTCAGCGCAGCTCTCTTCTGCCAGTCTGGCCAAGCGAGATCTTGCAGCTCTTCTGAGACAGTAGGGGAGGTCCCTTGGCCTGAATGGGAACAGGTGCTTCTGCTCAGCCTGTTACCCTGGGCTCCCTCTTCCGTTGCCTGCCTTCTAACAGCTGCCATGAGGGCTTCTCTAGGGCGGGTTTCTTCACGTCTTTTGGAAGATGGTTATGCTACTCAGTGCTCTGTGTATATAGAAAGGGGCTCTGTCATGAATGCTGGCCGCTGCTCCCTGCTGGCCACTCTAACTTTGAGCCACGCTTGTCTGTCTGAATCCTGCCAAGTACTTGGCATGTTAGATAGGTAAGAAGCTGAGCTCCCTGCCCTGAGGAGCTGACAGTCTGGTGGCTTTGTCCTTTTCATGTATAGCCCCCACAAGAGCTCTGGACACCTGCTGTGTAAGTGATGTGTGTTTGTGTGGGGAGAGAGGCTGGGGGAAGAGGAAATGGGTCAGCCTGCATCCTCCTGCTCCTGAGTGGGCTGCACAAGTCGGCTCCAGCTAACCATTGTGTTCTCACCTTCGCCTCTTGCAGTTTTGTCAGCCGAGCGGTTGGCAGCTCTTCACCGAGCGGAATCCCCCCACCTTCTTCGTTGCCGTGCTGACGGACATCAGCTCCGAGCGCCATTACTGCGCCTGCTTCACCTTCTGGGAGGCCGTTGAGAGTGCCCAGGTAATGCTCCCCGCGGGGGGTGGGGGAGGGCAGGGTACCTGTGAAAGTGTGTTGGGGGGTGTCGCTGGGCAGGCAGCTGTGAGCGGAAGCCCCTTTTGAGAATTGCGGTTGCCCAGGTTGGTTGTACCCAGCACTCCTTTGTCAGAGGAGGGCCACAGTGTCCTGTAGTTCTTGCCTCACATGGTGGAGCAGCTGTCTGAGGTGGGGGCGGGGGGGTGTCCGTCCCCTTTCAAGTCCCTGCAGTGTGTCTGATCTGTCTCTCTCCCCGGTCTCAGAGCCACTCAAGGAACGGCGAGGAGGAGGAAGAGGCGTCGGTGTCCCACGTCCAGCCTGCACAGCTCTTTGCTCCCAAGAGTCTGGTGCTAGTGTCACGACTGGACCACACGGAGGTTTTCCGGGTAAGCGGCAGTGCAGTGCCACGTTTGGGGAGGAGAGGGTGGTGTCTGGACTCTCTGGGGATGGAGGGACTTTCCCTTGCATTGATTCCTTGGCCCTGGGAACCACTGTCAGCCAACTCTTCTGCTTCTGTGAATTGGGGCATATAAGAGAGACCACCGGTAGCAGTAGTGCCCTGAGGGATTTCCTGCTATGGTGCCTGCTCTGGCCTTCTGCTCGTGTCCAGCAGTTATTCAAGGCCGTGTGTGTGGGTGGTGGCTTATTCTCATCCTTCCCCAAGCTGTCTGGCTGCGGAGCTGCAAGGTGAGGAGCTGCCTGGGCTGGGCAGCTGGCAGCCTTGCCCTGCCTCTCAGTAAAATTCTAAGCATAAAATGTTCTTGGTGGAGCCTTTATCTCCTTATATTCTTCATGCTTGCTCAGTTATGAGACTGTAAAAGGCTTGGAAAGGTGCAGGTTACAGCCTGGCTTGTTGTCAAAACTCAGCTTAGATGGGTATGATCTAAGTGTCAGCAGCTCCTCGCTTGCCAAGACAAGCATGGGATCCTTGTGGCTGGATGGACTGTCTGATCTCTCTTGCCATTCTCTTCTTCAGCTCTTGGTCCAAATGCAAAGAGCATGTTGAAGTCCACAGAGCTTTGCCCTTGTACTGTGAGAGGGGGACCGGCTGTGAAGCGGTGCTCACATGCCATCTGTCAGCATGCCTGCTCGAGACACATTGGTAAATGGCAGAGACTAGTGACTGTTCTCATCTTCAGTGGGAAGGTGCATCTATGGAGACTGCCAGCCCTGGTACCTGGTATAGCCAGGTGGCTTAGACTGAAATAGAGTATTGCATGCTGGGACATGCAGTCTCCTCAAACCAGAGCCCTGCACTGAAGGGGACACACGTCGGTCATCCTGGCGTGATGCCTTAGCATGGTGGCTTCAGTTTGAGCTGTGTGCTTAGATTGGCTGCTGTCATTCCCCAGATCAGTGGGTCTGTCCCTCCCGATGGCAGTAAGACCTATGGTGCTTTCTGTGGGAGTTATAACGTTTCTGGGGTTGGTCCGATTAGCCCTTCCTCTGACCTACTGTCCTGGTGCTGTACCTGTCCAGAAATGCATTCCCTATTTTGGGGTTCTGGCCGGGCCCTCCCTTGGCGATGTCCAGGGTTCCTGCGGGGCACAGCAGCTTGGAGTTTTCTGAACAATAAGAATGGTGTGCTGTGTGCATGCCCCAAAGGGGGGAAGCACCTTGGGGGCTTAGCTGGCAGAGCTGTCTGAACAGCTGCCCAGATGAGAACCCAGCAGGCCTGAGCAAGAAGCTGCAGAGACGGGGTCTGCAATGTCTTTCGACTGCTCCAGAGCAGATGTTCTCGAAGTGTGAAGTTCTCCAGGGCTTTTTGTTTTTCCTGAATCATCTCGGTGAGAGGCTGAGATCACCATTAGCCCGTCAGGGAACCCCAGGCTACAATGGCCCTGTCCCGCTGCAGGTATTGATCCCGGGGTGAGAGGTAGCCATGCTGGGAGAGTTCTTTCGGGGGCAGTGGGGCAGAGCATGGTAACCGTCCTGTGAACAAGACATCTGGGCAATCAGGTAACCTGGTGAGTCCAGCATAAAAGCTAGGCAGCGTTTGGTGCAGAAGATGGTATCTCGAGTCTATCTCCCTATGCAAGGAACTTGTCAACAGCATCTGTTCCAGTCCTTTGGCCCCTTATGCTGGGCTGCAGCCTTACAGGGATGTCTTGTGACAGACCTTCTCCTTAGAGTGTGAAAGGACCCAGAAGAAACTATTTGAGGATGTAGGCACCACTCACGTGACCAGCTGGGACTCTGGAGTTAATGCTGTATCCAGCTGGTGGAGACTTTGGGATGGTGCTTCTTAGGACTTGCATAGTGTTTCCTGGGCTCATTCAGATTTTGGCAAGGTGAATCCCTATTGAAGGGCCCTGAAAAAATTCAAGGGACATGAAGTGTCATTCTCGTGCTGTGCACAAGACCTGTTTGTAGAAGTGTGGAACAGAGACTCGACCTTACTGTAGCCGTGATGGGCAGGGGGCAGCTTGGGCTGGAGATCGGAATTTGAGGTTCGCCCAACCCAGCAGGGAGGGGAAGGGCTGTGGAAAGGAAGCTTCTAGCCCCAGGTGGCAGGGGAAAGTTCCTGTGATGCCCATCTTCGGGTGGTAACTAACCAAATGGAATTGAAGAGCAGCTAAGCGCTAGGGCATGTGCCATTGTGGGTGTGATGTGTGGAGCGAATTCTGGGGGCAGTGCGTCCTGGCCCTCGCTGGAGGCTGCACTGAGGCAGCTTGCCGCACTTCTCAGCCTCAGCACACCTGACTGCCTTGCAGTCTGGCCAGGGCATCCCTCCCACTCCTGGATTGTTTTTGTTGGGAACGTGAGCAGCGTTTGCACGGCTCATTTGGCTATGTGATTTTATTGCTCAGTCACTTGAGCTCTCTGGCGTAGTAATTCCTGGGAGCAGATAAGCAGCAAGAGCACCTGAATCCTGCCCTGTTGGGGCTTGGGCTTACATCAGTTTCCCCCTTTGATTAGGGTCTGAAGGCCAAGGAAATGCACCTAGGATGGTGTAAGTGTCCCATGGAGCCTATTGCTTTCACAACACAAGCCAGTTCTCCTTCACGCTGCCCTTGCTCGCTCTCCACTTTGGTTAGATAGTAGTTGCGAGATCTGATCACAGCATGTAGCCTAGATCTGTCCATCCCAGTGAGTTAGCCTAATGCTGGGCTGGGACACGCTCCTGTCCTGGGTGGGCTAGGCTGCTCATGCACTAAACCAAGAGTCTTAGCTAAAGATAGATGTGTGGTGAGTCACAGATGCATCTCCTGAAAGTTAGAACCGCCCACAGCCCTAACCACTGGACAGTGCTGTCTTTCCATGAGAATTTTGTTGCAAACCTGCAGAGTTGTCGGGCTAGGTGCAGGGGCTCTGGCACTAGGGCTGTCCTCTGCCTGGATGGCTGTGGGATTTTCTTCTCCCTCAGTGCTGACTGAAGCAAGGCTGCAGATTGAAGTGCATTGTTGGTGGAGCTGGAGGTCAGCTTGGTGCCACTGGGAAACCAGTAGCATCAAGCTGAGGCCTGTCCTGTTGTCTGTGCCTGAGATTGCACCCCTTGGACAGGGACTGTCTCACTGATTTGTAAAGAACTTTGTGCAATAAATACACAATCCCTTGTTGGCAACCAGGATTGCGAATGTCCCTCTGAAGCGTTTGCAGCAGACAGGCTCCAAGCCCTGGCTGGGCCTGGACACACTGTCTGCATGTGCAAGTGCTGGGCGGCAATGGTTAGCTCCGTGTGATTTACTTGGAGCCCCAGCCAGTACCTGTGTTTCAAATGAGCGGCCTTGCATGCTGTGCTCCAGTGGCTGGTCTGCTTCTTGCTGTGGACACACCTGTGCTCTGTTTGCTCCTCCAGAACAGCCTGGGTTTGATCTACACCATCTATGTGGACGGGCTGAGTGCATCGCTGGAGAACGTCATTGGAAACCTCTTGACATGCACCATCCCAATTACAGGGGGAGCTCAGGTTGGTACCTGCTCGTTTCTGTGCCCTCTTGCACTTGCCTTCCCCTCCCAGCGTGTGAAATGGCAGCAGCTCCTCCAAGGCTGGATATATGGGTGAGGGATGTTTCCATCCCTGCTCTGCTCCAGGGTGCAATGGAGATCACGGGCAGTACTGCTGGAAGCTGGTTTCCTGAGATCAACTGTGAAGTGGGTTGTGGGTCCGTGCACTCAGGAGGAGGCTACAGCTGCACTGCAGGTAGTCAAGTGGCTAGTGCAGACAGTGGCTTCCCACATACTAGGGATGGAACAGCAGCAACCTTGAGCTGCCTCTGGCTCCTCCCAGTGACTTAGGGCAGCTTGGCTAATGGATTAGATAGGGTGTCTAATTACTTAGCAAAGGGTGGAAATTGGCCATGGTTGGAGAGTCCCATCTCAGCTCCCTCCTTGTGGTACCCTCTTGTAGAGTGTCACCTGAAAGCACAGCATGACCATCATCTAACCTGACCTCCCACATGGACGAATCTGTCTGTGAGAACAGTTGCATGCCCACTGGGCATGCATGCAGCCAGCAGAGATTTTCTCCATTAAGCCCTGTCTGTCATACAGAGCTGCTTCAGAGCCTAGCAGCCACAGTCCATTGGTAAGAGCTGGGACCACCCAGCTGCACTGAATAGGCTGAGTGGGGCTAATGTTTGCTGTGGGGAAGGCCTAGAACCTCCTCTTCAAACAGTCTCACGTGGGAATCTGGTCTCATGCTTGTTCTCTGGCAGTCTGAGGCGGGGCCTAGCTTATGCTCAGAAATAGGGCTGTAAAAATGGCCCCTCCTAGTCATGTTCGCTGATCCATCCCAGTCACTGACCAGAGCAAATGTTCTTGCAGCGCCCCTCCTGCTCCAGGAGAGCCAGCTGGGCTGCACTCTGTCTGGAGCCAGCAGCAGAAGGGGCGCCCAAGGGGTGACGACACAGTGCTTCTCAGCAGAGATCGATGTAGCCCAGTTGGATCTGGACTCCTGGAAGGGAGGGTGGGTTAGGAGACGGCAGTTTTAGCCCTGGGCCTGTCTGCACGATTAAGGTGCTTGACTACGATTCTGAAGATCGTGGGTTTGAGTCTCCCTCAGTCTCTCACAGAAAGGCCACCGCCGGTTCACCCAGCTGATCCGTCAGGTTAGGGCAGTCAAAGGCAGTCGGACGTGATGCTGTCCACATCTACTGCGGGCTAGGAAACTGATGTGCCTTAATTGCCTCAGCTTGACAAGCCATTAGCTCAGGGGAACTTAGACTCTCATGCTGCGCTGACACCTGGCAGAGTGGCCTGGACAGAGCGCTTCACTCCTGCAGGGGTTGAGTCGCACGCTGCCAGCTGCTTTTCTGAGCTGCGATCGCCAAGCCTCCTCCGCGTGATCCCTCTGGGTTGGCTGCAGCCTCTTGCCTTGCACCCACAGTGCAAACTAGTGAGCCCCCAGAGACCCTGGGGATCCTTGGGTTGCAGCCTGCCCTAGTCGCAACAGGGTCTCTGATCTACTTGGGCACTCAGGCCAAGGGACCTTGGTGCCTTGAAGCATCAGATCCGGCCCCCACCTTGGGTACTGTAACACTGTCTGAAGAATGCCTGTAATGCAGAAGTACCAGCTTCGTAGTCTCCAAGCCACTGGGCTTGGGGCTTCCTCCTCGATTAGCCTGGAAGCACTCTCAAGGCATGGAGGGGCCTTCGTGGGGTGATGCTGGAGGTTGTATATCAGCCAGGCTTAGGCCCCACAAAAGAAGAAAGGGGATGTTCTGTTTGTAAGCCATGCAAGGAGGAGGCTGCATGCCACATGCCCAGGGCTCCTCCTGACAGCCTAGATGTGAGGGGGCAGCTGACCTCAGCCAGGCCCCTCGTGGGTGAGCTATGCAAGCAGGTGGATAAGGATTGTCGAGCATCAGAGGCCCAGTTAGTGACCCGTCTGAGTGGAGCCCAGAGTGCTCCTGGGAATGGGCTGTGGCCTTAGCAGTTGGTGCATCTCGGTGCTCACAGACCCTGGGGTGCTGGCGTTAGGGCAGTTTGAAAGTGGCACCACCCCTTCGTGCACTTTGCTTTCCCCCCTGCTGTATCTGGAAGGGCTCTTTCTAAATGTTGTGATGTGGCTTTTGCTGTGTCTGTCTGCACATTCCCTCTTTTGGGGGTTCAGGGCCCCGTTCACTGTCAGCTTTGGTTTGATGTGTGCACGTCTCTCCTTGGTGTCCGGCTGTGCTGCAGTGTTGTGCGTTTCTAACTGACTGTGCTATCTCTGTCTGTCTCTATCTCAGCCTGACGTGGAGGACGAAAGAGCGGTATGCACACTTTTCTTTCATGGGGTCTGTCTCATCTGTAACAGTCGTCTCTTGGGTGTTCAAAAGCTGCACATGCTCCAGCCCCTGCAGCCGCTGGGTCAGCATCTCCCACAAAGAGTGGGAGGAGAGACCTGGGCACTGTGCATCTCCCCAGTCCGGGCACTGTGCATCTCCCCAGTCCGGGCACTGTGCATCTCCCCAGTCCGGGCACTGTGCATCTCCCCAGTCCGGGCACTGTGCATCTCCCCAGTCCGGGCACTGTGCATCTCCCCAGTCCGGGCACTGTGCATCTCCCCAGTCCGGGCACTGCGCATCTCCCCAGTCCGGGCACTGCACCCCTGGTTGTGCACATGGCAGTGTGTGTGTGTTAGGGATTCAGGTGACCATGCACATGGGCCACAGAAGAAGGGGTTACTTGTCCTGGGACCCAGCTGGCTGACATCAGAGTTAGTATGTTCTGTTCTCACTGCCTGTCAAAGATCCCAGGTGTTTTCTGGGAGAAGCCCTGTTGCGTTGTCTGAGGGCCAGGGCTGTTCCCTCCCTGGTGTGCGCCAGTGAAGGTTTTAAGGGGCATCTGAGGTGGGGCAGTGGCCAGGAGGGAGCATGCCAGGTAAATGTGGTGATGCTAGTGTGCGTGAGCATTGCTGCAGAAAGCTGAGCAGCGGAATGGAGAGGAGTATCATGGGGGAAGCCGCTTGCTTAGGGGAATATGATCAATAGATCTGAAGTCCTGAGATCGTACAGGCTCTGAACAAAGGCCGGGAGCCCACAGCTAGGTGGGAGTCCAGGTTTTGGGGCAGGGGAAGAGATCAATACAGCTTTAAAATAAATGGTTGCAAAAGGGGGAGACTCTGCTGATCCATCCAGCCCTCATCCCTCAGACCAGTCCAGGGCAGCTGGTGCTCCCCTCTTCCTTGCATAAGACACTGCACCTGCAATGAGAGCTCGTGTGTTTCTGGCGACAGGGCTGAGCGGTGCTCTACGGGCGACCCCAGTTGCCGCAACGCTGCGTGTGCTTCTGGGCGCGCCCAGGATGTCTCAGTGGAACGAACTCCATCCAACAGGCTAAGTGCAGCGGTAGCTGTCTTAGGGGTGGTTCCCCTCTGCAGCTGGCCAGTGGCTCTCCCTCACTGGGGCAGCACTGAGTCAGGCAGTACGTACATATCGGCCCCACCGTAGGGTGCCCTTCCTCCTGCAGGGAGGAGTTACTCTCATGGCTGCAGCTGGGAAGGACACAGTAGCCTATGGTGGGCGGCCCTGGGCCACCCCACAGGGTATAAAGCTGGACGACATCCCTTTGGCCCCTGCGTCCTGTCCTGTCCGTCACTGGGGGAGCCCAGCTGCTTCTGGATTTTGGCCTTCCACTCTGAGGTGGAAGCTGGCTCCCTGTGGTCCCTGCGCTCGTCTGTTACTCAGCCTGAATCCCAGTGACTGGTGTGTGTCTGTTTTTTGCAGAGGACGATCTCTCTAGGGGCAGGCGACAGGCAGGTGATCCAGACGCCCATCAATGACTCTCTTCCCGTCAGCAGCTGCAGCGTAGCACTGCTCTTCCGGCAGCTCGGTGAGACTCTGCCCCGGCCTCACCTGCTCAGAGGGACAGGTGCTGAATACCGTCAGCCAGTGCCCTCTGCAGGAAATTCCTCGTGCTGCCCCCCCATGCCACGCTCCTGACCTCGGCTTATCAGCTCAGTGCCTCACCCCCTGCCATTCTGACCGAATCTCTCCATCTCATGCTGCCTTCCTTCTCTCAGGAAGTGAGGGGGAGCCTGGCAGTTGTGCTCTGGTTGTGGCCCCAAACTGTGGGTCCATTCGGATGCCATGTTAACGGGCACCGAATGAGCACCTAGGCAGGGGCAGCAGGAGAAGGCAGGGCTGGGTCTGAGCAGCTGCAGGCCTTTCTGTGCAGGGATTTGTGCTCCAGTTGCTCCTGTTGCATCAGCTGCCAAAGATACCAGACACCAAGGGGTGTGCACAGCTCCAGGGGAGTCCCCAAGGGGCTTTCAGAGCAGTCTGGCTGGCCCTAAGCTCAGAAACGATCCGTGAGTTAGCAGGTCCTAGCACTGATCCAGAGGTGACAGGAGGTTTCTAGAAGATGACTGGACACGCTTCCTCTTCCATTCACTGGACAGCAAGTCCCACCCCCATGCAGCAGAAGGAAGGAGCAACAGCTGCCAGCAAGGAGTGAGGATGTGGGGGAGACTCTTGGCAGCCTGTTTGGTGGGGTGAGAGAGCAGGAGCTCGTGGGGCTGTAGCAGGACTCTGCTGCTGTACTTGGGAAGAATCCACCTGCAAGCGCTCTGTGCTCTGCCCCTTCTCTCCCCAGGGATCACCAATGTGCTGTGTCTCTTCTGTGCTGCACTCACCGAACACAAGATCCTGTTTCTCTCCAGCAGTTACCAGAGACTCACGGACGCCTGCCGGGCCCTGCTTGCGCTCATGTTCCCCCTCAAGTACAGGTGAGGAAGCGCAGAGTCCACCTGACACGTGGCTGGAGCAAAGCTACATGCTGCAAAGGGGCTTGACATCCCGAGCAAAGCCCGTCTCTGGCTTTGTAGATTGCCCTGCTTCCATCTAGCCCCATGCACTAATGGTGTCCAAGTCCCATGGCTAGTGTGGGCTGTTTACTGTAGCCCAAGCACTATGAGGGATTGCCAGGTGAAATCAAATCTTACATACACCTTGAGACATGTTCTCTGGCTGCACTGTCCATGGCTTTAGAGGCATCTATAATAATTAAATTCCTCAACAGCAAAATAACATGAATAACCCCAGCTCTGCACCCCCTGAGCAAAATTTGGGCTCTAGACTATCAAGAGAGGGAGCGAGTTTAGGCATTGAAGGCCCCTGCCAGCTGCTTCCTCCGAGCCCAAGGAGCTTTTAGCATGAACTAATCGCAGCTGCCGCAGGGCCTCATGGTGAGAGAGAGGGATGTCTCAGGTAGCCAGGCACAGTTCAGCAAGGTGCTGTGGATGCTGCGTGTGATCAGCTCTCACTGAGCTCAGTACAGGCTTAGCACTTACAGGACTGGGCCCTTAGGGGTTCCCCTGTGGTACACTCCACACCTAAGTCACTCTGCAGACATTGCAGACCTCCAGAGCCCTCCTGTAAGGCCTCCCCAGCTGACCCCACCAGTGACCGGATTGAATGGGGTAGAGGAAATCAGCAGGACTCCAGGAGCCCCCGGAGCTGCCCAACCCCCAGTGACCCTCCCCAGAAGGGGTGATTGCATACAGGCCACTCGTTAGTGAGACGGCCGGGCCTCACAGTAAGCTCCTTAAGGACAGCGGGCGCCCTGCTCGTCTCCCTGAAGGGGAGATGTTGACTGGCTCAAACAGTGACCTGACTTCCCTTCCCAGCCCAGGACAGGGTTCCGTCTCCTGCGCTGCTCACTGTTTGCACCCCTCCCAGCTAGGGCAGTGAAGATAGATGTGTCATTGTTGCTGTTAGCTGCCTGCCCTAGTTCCTGGCTGCCAGTGCCGCTGGAGAAGGGTTCTTTATATTTAAAATATAAATATACTCCTTTGGCACTTACACCCCCCGCCCCTCGAGCTGGAAGCACTGGACATGGGCACAGACTGACTGTAACTTTAGAGCCAAATAACCTGACTGCGGGTCCCTTTACAAACCTAGAAGCCTCCTAGCTGTGAGATGCACACACAGTTCAGAGTGCCTGCCGTGGCAGAAGGGCCCTGACACCATTGCTCACTATCCGCTGACTATTAGTGTGGGTCCCATCTTGGGCCATGGTTGTTCCTTGTGCTATCTTTCCCAGGACTTCCACCAGTCCAGTATGAAATGACTTGTGTGCTGTGGGCGCCATCATTTCCCTGGGGGACTATTGCACAGTCTGGGTGGCTCTGGAGCATGGCTTGGCCAGGGTGCAGCAGGGTCTTGGAGCCAGATGCTGAGCCCAGCATAGCTCCTGATGGGCTATAGTGATGATCTGCTTTGGTTACAGTTTCACGTACGTGCCCATCTTACCTGCACAGCTCCTTGAGGTGCTGAGCACGCCCACACCCTTCATCATTGGAGTCAGCT
Source organism: Eretmochelys imbricata (assembly GCF_965152235.1). Classification (NCBI taxonomy): domain Eukaryota; kingdom Metazoa; phylum Chordata; order Testudines; family Cheloniidae; genus Eretmochelys; species Eretmochelys imbricata. The sequence continues at coordinate 358,593,907 of NC_135572.1, forward strand.
CCATCTTCCACTCGGAGACGCAGGAACTGGTGAGGCACTGCGTAACCCCGTCTGTGCAGTCCCCCTCGCCCCACATTGCTCCAATCCTCCTGGGTCAGAGCTCTTGAGGGAGGGGCAAGAGGTCATTTGCCAGTGGGGCCGTGTACAGAAATGGGACTGGGAGTGAGGGGATGAACAAACCCTGCGGGAACAGGCTGCACTTGTTCAGCCAGACCAGCAGGGGCTGTGATCCAGGCATCTCTCACAAGTCAAGTGGGGCTGGGGCTGGGGCTGGGCTTTCCTGGGGCTTGGGTCCTGTCTACACGATGGTGACTGAAGATGCGATAAGTTCCATCAGTTGAGAAGGCTGTGTGGGCACTTACTGCGCTTTGAGCGTCTTGTTTGGGTTTAGGGCTGGTCTACGCTGGCAGGCCTCGGCCGCGCTTCAGTGTGGCTTGTGCGGTCGGAGCGCTGGGACGGAGCGCTCGGAAACCCCACCTCCACGAGGGGCGCACTCCCAGCGCCGGGCACCGTCTGCCCTGGCGCTTTACAGCCCTGAAACTTGCTGCACTCGGGGGGGGGGGGGGGTTTCCCACCCCCGAGCGAGAAAGTTGCAGCGCTGTAAATTGCCCGTGTAGACAAGCCCTTAGTCAAGTCAGTCCTAAGCTAAACTGAAATTAGCCTGATTTAAACCGAGACAAGAGTGCCTGCCTGGCCTTTTGAACTGCTTCAACCAAGTTGGTTTAAAATTACCTCTGTTATACCGACCAGCCATATGTAGACAAGTCTCTGGGTGCTGCGGGATTGGCACTGCTGTTTCATTTGGTGAGGTCAGTACTGTCTCAGTGCCCAGTCTCAGCGAGATGTAAAGCCAAGGTCCTGATCCCTGGTAAGATCCCCTGGCACTTCCCGCAAGAGTGCAGCTGTCAACCCTGGTGTCCTGGTAGCACCCTGATTTGTGCAGTTCCGTTCTGCCGCCCTGATTCCCCCCTGCTGTTCGGTTCAGACGCAAACGGTGGTGGTGCCTCCCTGGTGTGTAGCCTTACTGTGGCTATTCCACGGCTGCTGCGCTTCACCCCAGCGGGTGCCAGGATCCCCAGGCTTATTTTGTATGTCAGCAAGTGCTCAGGTCCTGTGGCAATGGGCACCATGTAAGAAGCTATAGGGATTGCAAAGTGCTCTAGGCTCTACCAGATTGTGTGTGAGGGGGAGGCTGTTAAGTACAAATTGCTCCCCCCACCCCTTAAAAAGAAAAAAAAAACTGCGTGCAGCTCCTTTGCTGGGTCACGCGGCTGGGTGGGGAGCACTCCAGAAAGCCTGTCCCGTCTGTGTGCTCATGCCTGCCTCGCTGCTTTCAGTTGGATGTCGTCATAGCAGATCTGGATGGTGGGACGGTGACCATCCCAGAGTGCATTCACATCTCCCTGCTGCCTGAGCCACTGCTCCATCAGACACGAGAAGCCCTCTCCATGGTAAGTGTGGGACCCCAGGACTGGCTCGGCTCCACTCCCTGGTCCCCTTCCCGTCTCAAGAGGTTCCTTATATGGGTGTGAATATAGCACTCATAGCCTGTGGGCAGGTGTTGGGAGTGAGATCAAGCACAGCAGCAGAGCCTGAATAGGGAGTCTTCCCACATCTTGGGAGCTTGTGATCATATCACTTGAGGTTTCTCATGCTTCCTCCCTCCCCACAGGGCACACTGGGGTGCTGGGGGTTGGCACATGCAGTTGCTTCAGGTTTCTGGGTGTCTTGTGAATGGTCCTCACTCTCCAAACAGGAAACAGTTCCAGCCCTGGAGCTCCTTGCACGGGTGCTAGCTGTTCCCAGGGGGGCTGTGACCCTGGGCATGTGTGTCCAGAACAGCATGGCCTTAGCAGCTCTTGCTGATGCTGATTGCAGAATGTGGCTCAGGAAAGCTGGTGATTTCCAGGCAGTCCCCTGCATTGGTGCCTGTCTGGGGTCCATCAATTCAGTCAGGATAGAAGAATCTCTCTGTCTGTATTGAAGAGGCAGGCCTCTGATCAGCAGCTGGTGCTCTGAAGTGAGAGTGTGCCTGGTGAGGGGGAAGCACAGCACCTCAGCGATGTCAGTCAGACATAGAGACTTCTCACGGTGGGCAGCCTCCTGACAGAACAGGGCTTGAAGCCAAAGCAGAGAGGCGATAGCGGGCAGGGTCATGGAAACTTCTTGGAGCTACCATCCCCTCTCCCAAGCCAAGTGACAGGTCTGAGGAGTCTTCTCTAGGGCCCCAACCCTAGGCTGTGCCCTGTGAGGCTCTAGGGAGCTATCCGCCAGATCTAAAGGGCAGAAGAGACCCTCATGTTCATCTAATCGGACTTGTGTGATGCAGGCTATAGAATTCCATGCTGAAATTCCTGCCCCAGCCCAAAGGCACCATGTCCTGCAGGCCCCTTCAAGTCTGGTCCCCAAGGCTGGCAGGACCGTGTCTCTCTCTGGCCCTTTCTGGGGGCCCTCCCAGGGCTCACTGCAGGGCAGGGCCTGGTGCAGTCTGCTCCGTGGTCCATTGAGGAAGTCCTGGCCTCTTCCGGCTATGGTGTTAGAACTCCCAGGGGCCAGGGCTCCCTTTCTGAACATGCTCTCTGATTGTCTGTGCAGATCTTGGACCCTGAGCTGGAGGTAGCAGACTTAGCATTCCCCCCATCAACCGTCTCTGCCTCCTCCCTCAAAATGCAGGTGAGTGGGGGAGCCAGGAGGGGCCTGGGAAGAAGCATTTGTACTAAGGTGTGTCCCTTCTGAGTGCCCATTCCTTGGGTGTGGGATTGCAGAGGAGCTGCTTTCCCTGCTGGGGTTGGGAGGGGCTGCTCTTTATTTCCAGGGCCAGGAGCAAGGTGGGGCTGAAGCTTCCATCTAGGTGCTGGTTATGGAGTCAACAGTGGTGTTGCAAAATGCTTATGGAGCTCCCTAGCTCTCAGCAAGGGCTAGAAGTCCCCCTTCTCTGGTGCACTGAGGACAGCTTCTTCAGCAGACACTGTAGGGTTACAGCCGCACCGAATTACGAAGGGCCTGTTTCACTGTGAGCCATGTAAGGACCTCCCTCTGCCTCTGCTCGGTGCAGAGGGAGGGGGCATGGGTTTCCTTCCCCTCCCCATTCCACCCCCCGCCCCGCTTTCCTCCAGTCACCCGTTTGTGTTTCCTGCCTGGCAGGTGCTGGGTCCGGCGGCTGGGTCGGAGCCTGTCTCTCCCTGATGAGGCATTTCTGCTGCCAAGCTTCTGGCTCCGTCCTCTCAGGCTGCTTCCTCTGCTGTCCTCTCAGTGCCTGACTGTCTGTCCTCTCTTGCTGCAGGACAAGGAGATCCGAGCTGTCTTCCTCCGCTTGTTTGCACAGCTGCTGCAGGGCTACCGCTGGTGCCTGCACATCATCCGCATCCACCCAGAGCCAGTCATCCGCTTCCACAAGGTAAGGCCGCTCGTACGTGGGTGGGGGGCAGGGGGGAATTTCAGATGCACCCTTGGAGCCAGAGCACAGAAGGTCACAGGGTAAGTGGGCTTAAGCCTGAATCAGTACTTGGATGGGCAGAGTACACAAAAACCCAGGTACTGCAGGGGGCAGTGTGAGTAATGCGGCTTGAGAAACTCTTACCTCTGAGAGCTTGTCTGAAGAGGGGTGGGTGTGGATTTCACATTGCCTTTTGGTTTAAAATGCCTTGTGCCCACAAGACAATTCTTTTTTCCAATTATCTGGCCTTTTGCAAAGTGGATAATTCAGTGTGGAAGTGCGTTAAGTTCATTTTGAGATGAGTTAGTCTGGAAAAAGGCTTTGTGTGGATGCAGCTCTATTTTGGATTATCTTTCCTGCCACTGGCAGTCTTCCCACTGCTTCCCACACTGCATTGCTTCACATCTGGATCAACCTGTCTCTTCACTTGTGTGTTCTCTACTTGCCTGGGATCATGTTGACTGGATGTCACCTCCCCCATTTAAATGCTGGTGTGCAGCCATATGCACCCCAGTTACACACTCCTGGAGTTGCATACCCTTCTCCTGCTTGGACCCGTGGAGAGATCATGGATTGCCCCTAGGGCTGGGAAGAGGAGACGGTCCAGTCTTGCCTTAGCAGCAGCTACCGGAGAGCCAATGTTATGAGCCTGCGTCGAAGCAAACGAGGGGTCACTCCTGGGACGAGGTCCAGTGTCAGAACAAAGGAAAGGAGGGCCAGTAGAGTTCCAGGAAACCCTAGGGTAGCCGCAAGACCTTCAGGAACCCTTCCAGCACTTGCCCTCTACCGTGAGTTGCGCCACGTTTTCCTCAAGAAGGCCACCACTGAATTCTGGTACGTTGTGGCCGGCACCCGAGAGTGCAGACCCCGACTAGGACTCCAGTGAGGAGGAAATTTCCCAGCAAACCCAGGATCTCTTTCCCACACGAGTCTGAGGAAGTGATGTCTCCCAACACCCAAGTGGACTCCCACCAAGACAGTGCTGGGAAAGGACCTCTGCCAGTGAGTGGTATGTACTATCATAGAAGATTAGGGTTGGAAGAGACCTCAGGAGGTCATCTAGTCCCACCCCCCCTGCTCAAAGCAGGACCCAATCCCCAACTAAATCATCCCAGCCAGGGCTTTGTCAAGCCGGGCCTTAAAAGCCTCTAAGGATGGAGATTCCACCACCTCCGTAGGTAACCCATTCTAGTGCTTCACCACCCTCCTAGTGAAATAGTTTTTCCTAGTATCCAACCTAGACCTCCCCACTGCAGCTTGAGACCATTGCTCCTTGTTCTGTCATCTTCCACCACTGAGAACAGCCGAGCTCCATCCTCTTTGAAACCCCCCTTCAGGTAGTTGAAGGCTGCTATCAAATCCCCTCTCACTCTTCTCTTCTGCAGACTAAATAACCCCAGTTCCCTCAGCCTCGCCGCGTAAGTCATGTGCCCCAGCCCCCTAATCATTTTTGTTGCCCTCCGCTGGACTCTCTCCAATTTGTCCACATCCTTTCTGTAGTGGGGGGCCCAAAACTGGACGCAGTACTCCAAATGTGGCCTCACCAGTGTTGAATAGAGGGGAATAATCACTTCCCTCAATATGCTGGCAATGCTCCTATTAATGCAGCCCAATATGCAATTAGCCTTCTTGGCAACAAGGGCACACTCATATCCAGCTTCTCGTCCACTGTAATCCCCAGGTCCTTTTCTGCATAACTGCCGCTTAGCCAGTTGGTCCCCAGCCTGTAGCAGTGCATGGGATTCTTCTGTCCTAAGTGCAGGACTCTGCACTTGTCCTTGTTGAACCTCATGAGATTTCTTTTGGCCCAATCCTCCAATTTGTCTAGGTCACTCTGGACCCTATCCCTACCCTCCAGCTTATCTACCTTTCCCCCCCAGCTTAGAGTCATCTGCGAATTTGCTGAGGGTGCAATCCATCCCTTCATCCAGATCATTAATGAAGACGCTGAACAAAACTAGCCCCCAGGACAGACCCCAGGGCACTCCACTTGATACTGGACGCCAACTAGACATCGAGCCGTTGATCACTACATCACTACCCATTGAGCCCGACGATCCAGCCAGCTTTCTATCCACCTTATAGTCCATGCATCCAATTCATACTTTTTCAACTTGCTGGGAAGAATACTGTGGGAGACTGTATCAAAAGCTTTGCTAAAGTCAAGATATATCACAACATATTTTATATATATTACAACATAATTGTATAAGGGAATTTAACAAACTTCGTCTCTCCTCTCCCACCACTGTGCTCAAAATGGCATCTGCACCAGAGAATTTAAGCTGTACAGCTGCTGTGTTTCTGAAATATTCATATCCCACAGCCATCAGCCTCACTGAAAACTGCTTAACCATCTCCAAGCTCGCCCCAGGCTTTGAAGGTCCTACAGGAATGATAGATCTGTTCAGGCCTCATTTTGAAGTCCAGCCTGGACCCAAACCCAACCCACGAATGTCATTTTCAGAACGGACTCAGTTCAAACCTGACCCTTCCTCCCTCAACCCTGTGCCAGAGCTGCTGCTGCCTCGTCCTTGGGGCCGGCCTGGTAGGGGCTTCCTGTGCCCATGATCTGTCAGTATTGCAGCAGCCGACTGCCACTGCCTTACTGTGCCGTGCACGCTGCGGAGAGGCTCAGAGCCGACCAGACCTGACCGAAGGGGTTGGGTTGTTTTTAGACCTGTCCAGACTCTTGCAGTTGGGACCAGGTCAGGTTGCAGGGCTCCAGGAGTGGTATCCAAAATTGAGGAAAGCATCACGAATCATTGCTTCGGAGACTGGAATTAGTACACCTACTACTTGTTTCACAGCTCCCGCAGCTCCGGCACCCGATGCACCACGGCCGCTGCCTTCCCTCATCCCCAACAGGACATTGTCAGTTTCAGAACGTGGCAAATCTCTGGGTCAAGAAAAGGAAGACGAGAGAGGAAACATCAGGGTACTTTGTCTGAGTCCCAGAAGAGGGATAAGAACACAAGATGGAGGAGAAGGCCTCCTTGTGGAGAGAGGAGAGAGACTTGGCAAGGGACAAAACTGAGAAAGAGAGGCACGTGCAGAGGCAGCTGCTGGAGTTGATGCACAAGCAGACAGTCATGCTGGAGAACATTTTGGTACTGTGGTCCCACCTGTTTCCTGTAGGCTGTGGAGAGCCATGCGTGCTGAGTAGCAGTACCCTTCTCCAGGCTCCAGCTGCAGACAATTCCCTCCATGTCCCAACACCCAGAGAACAGTGGATCCTGGGACCCAACTTCACTCCTGCAACTACAAGCAATAGTTTCTCCCCTCGCCATTCTACATCCCTAGGTGAGAACAGCAGGCAGAAGCCCCGCACCTGTGCATGTTTGGACCACGTGAGCTACTTTGGCACTGTTATGGTCCATAAAGTGTGCATTGTTTATATTGTGATTTACATTCCACTGATTTCACATGTGCACTGTTACATTCAGTGAAGTGTTTTATTTGCCCTGTTTGATGTTCAATAAAGGTTATTTCTGATGAAGGTTCCGTGGTTTAGAATTACATGTAGGCCATCAACACAGTAAAATGCCCGTTCATAAACCATTGCACACAGCATGGAAAAGCATAGTAAACTTCCATTTCATACACTCCTGCTAGTGGCTAACACAGTCTGTACACGGTGCATTTCAACATCTGAGTTCCTAGCCTTGAAGGAGGCACACTGGCCAACCTGCCCCCATGGCCCTGATGATTTGCTGGCGTGCAGAAGCAGCTTCTCAGGCTGTAACTTTCCAGAGGTCTCTGCCCCTTTGCGTCCCACCTATCAGTGAGGTGCTGTCTCTTACCCTCTCAGATGGTGGCAAAATACAGCAAGCAGCTCTCACAGAAGGTAGATATTTCTCATTAGTCTCCAGCCTCATCGCCGGGCTCCTGCACATCTCTTAGTCTTCCAAACACATGCCCCGTTGTCACTCTGCAGCTTTTTCTCCCAGGATGATGCTGGGAATCACAGCACCATTAATGTCCATAGCAGTCCTGGGAGCAAAGGTACCCGTTGTAATTGAAGAAAACAGGGCTTAGCTTCTAAGGGTCCTGGCACCACAGACCTTTCCAGACTCCCCCCATGTATTAATGCTGGTGAACCTCCCACAGTGAACAGCCTTGGAGAAATACCCCTTTCTACTGATGAACTCTGAGGTCTGATGTCGGGGGCAAAGAATAGGCACATGGGTCCCACCGGTGGTCCCAATACAATTTGGGAACCCCAGCCTTGAAAATCCACTAGTAACTTCCTGTGTGTTTGACCCCAGGCATCAGTGCCCTCTCTAGCAATGCACCCATCCCTGACAACCGCCTCAGCAGTTGATCTGCCAGCACCCAAGTGGTCAGCTACAGACATGAAGTTGGAGGTGGTGAGCAAATGGTCACAAGCTTCTCCAGGTCGGCGTGCTGTGGCTCCAGGGTGAGCTCTGCACAAATCTCTAGGAAAGTGGCCTTTGTCATCCTGAAATCCTGCTGCCACTCCGCATTGCTGCCCTTTTCCAGCAGTCAGAGCCCAGAAATGGCATCTTGAGAGAAGCTGGTCTAGGAAAAGGCCATCCACAAGCAGCTGTTTGATTTCATCCTCCACCACTCCTCTCCCGAGATTGGCTCGGCAGCATGGTGGTGACACCTAAAGTCACCAAGCTGCATGACCGCAAATGCAAGTGGGACGACAGGAACCATGGGAATTTGCTCCTTTGCTCCCAAGTTCCAGAATTCCAGTGGCTTCACAATGCCCTGTGATAAAAATCGCAGGCTGTCCAGAGCCCAGCAGCTGCGCAGTGCATCGTGGGACACCTGCCCAGAGCGTTGTGTGCTTATTTAAAAAGCAAAACAAAAAATGCAGTGCCATGTGAATGCACAGATTCCTAGGGAATTCGGATACAGCCGGCTGTGTGGACACACTTATTTCAGATTAGTTATTCCACAAAAACCTTCCTGGCTGGACAAGCCCTGAGTCAGTGTGTTCCTTCCTGCAATCCAAAGGGAGGGATGGGGGGAGTGGTGCTGTGCTGTTAGAGGCTGTCTACTGCATGAGATGTGAAACTGACCATTCCAGCCTTGGTGTCCTGGGTGTATTCCATTCCCTCCCCTGAACTCCCTCTGGAGTTCCTCAGATACAGCGTTGCTCCAGTCTCAAACCACGCTGCTGTCCCGTGTTCCATCCCAGAGGCGGCCATATTTGAACTGATGCCTGTATGTGGATGGCTGTAAAGGCCTTGGAGATCTGTTGGATTGAGGAGTGTGGCGTTCGGAGTAGAGGCCTTGGGACCAGAAACTCCTGAGCTCTCACTCGGACGTGCCCCCAGATTCTGATTCGTACATCTCTCTCTCTGGGTTTCCCTGTCTGTAAATTAATCTAATTCTGACCCACTCCTCAGGGCTGTGAAGAGGGGGAAGTGTTCAGGGGGGCATTTATACAGCACTATCTGGGACTTTATGGGCAAATAAAACCCTGCCCAAGGGTCTAGGTCTGAAATAGACACTGCATCGCAAGCGGGCTTGGGGAAAGGAAGGCTCATGTCTGTGCACACATCCTGCTAGTTCCCCCACCATGGGGCTGCTGCCTGGAAGGTTGGGGGCTGAGACTCAGGCCAGTGCGCTAATGGCCGCCTGCTGTTCCTTGTTGTTGTAGGCAGCCTTCCTCAGTCAGAGGGGGCTGGTGGAGGATGACTTCCTCACCAAGGTCCTGGAAGGCATGGCGTTCGCTGGCTTTGTGACAGAGAGGGGTGCCCCATACCGAGCAATTGACCTGTTTGATGAGGTAAGAGGTGATTGGGGGGGCAACTCCTCCCCTTCCCTTTCCTGGCTGGCAGCCCTGCACGTCTCCGTCTCTGGCACTAATAGCCCTCAGTAAATAACCCAGGGCTGCAGAGCATATCTGAGCTCCTGCTTTCCCCTCCGAGGGACTGAGGCGTGAGCCAAAGACATCAGGGGAGCAGCCTCTGCCTGCTGGCTGCAGTGCCCTGCATGGTCCGGGAGGAGCTGGGGCAGGCCTGGCACTAAGGAGCACCGCCAACACGGCACCCATGCCCCCACGCAGGAGGCTGCCCCTCATGCCTCTCCTCCACCCTCAGCTGGTCGCCTATGAAGTGAAGCGGATGCGTGCCGAGGAGGGGAGCAAGCAGAAAATACTGCGGCACATCAAGGAGCTGGCAGAGCAGCTCTATAAAAACGTGAGTGCTGAGGGCGGGCTGTGGGGTGTCTGGGGTAGGAATAAGGTGGAGATGGGAGCCTGGCACAAGGGCAGGGCCTCCCTCTGAGCAGGGTCAGGGGCCCCCACTGAAGGAGGGCCTTTCTCCCTTCATCTCTGCAGACTGCTGCATGCCCAGTGCAGGAGCCTCTTCTCCTTGGGGTACATTCCACCCCTATGCCTCAACTCTCGTCCGCTGGCCACAGCTGGAGGTGGCAGAGGGGTAGATCGGTGACCATTCTTGGAGCTGGCCCAGGTGGAATGTGGCCTTGTGGTTTGAACTGTCAACCCATTGCCTGTCTGGTTCTTTCTGATTTGGAGGGACTCTGCATGCATGGGGGGAAGGGTGTTCAGAGTAATTCCTCCCCTATGTGTCCCAACTGGTCTGGAGGATTTGGCCAACCAGCCCACCAGCCTTCAGACCGAGGGCACCCTGCTGAGACGGCCTTTAGAGCACGACAACACTGCCTTTTATGGCCTAGGGTCACCGTCGGACTTGGGAGGGCACTGCCCCGCTGTAGAAGGCTGAGCTCCCTACCTGCCCAGCATGTCCAAGCTCTCCTGGCCCCACTTGTGCTTGGGTGTTCACTGTCTCTGTGGCTCTGGAGAACATAGAGCAGCTGGGTCTAAGCCGGGCAGTCAGCGCCTGGTGCTGGAGGGCTCCTGGTTTGTAATGTGTGGGAAGGGCTTGGCCTTGACGCCATGTGCAGTTCCCCAGGGAAATCCTGCCTGGGAGCCTCGCGCTCCCTGTTCGAGGGACACAGCATGGCAGGTCTGCCCTGGAGAGTAACTGGCGCCCCTTGCTGGAATAGGAGAACCCATACCCCGCAGTGACGATGCACAAGGTGCAGAAGCCCACAGAAGGCTGCTACCTGCGCCTACACCAGAGGCCTTTTCCCCGCTTGGACGAGGGGACAGTCCAGTGGATCATCGACCAGGCCACTGCCAAGCTGCAGACAGCTCCGCCGGCTGTGAAGGCGGAGAAGAAGTGTATGGTGCCATCGGGACCCCCCATTGGTATGTCTCCCAGGAAGGGCACAGCCTCATGGCAAAGGGCCACATGAGGGGGAAGTTTTGCCTCAGCGCTGCCAAGTGCTCATCTCAGTATGGGCACCGCTGGCCTCTCCGCTGGCAGCTTGGTTGGATTTCAAAGCCTGCAGCAGGCCGGTGGGCCTGGGGTGGAGAAGGCTGTAGGGGTCTGTCAGCTAGGAAGGGCTGGAAAGACAGTTCTTACGTGTGGCTGGGATTCCCCTCAGCTTTGAGCTGAGGCAGGGAAGGTGGAGGTCAGACAGTCCAGCCCAAAGTGCCTCGAATTGGGCATCCGAAATCCGTGGACTCTTCTGAAAGGGTGAGCCTTGAGCTGCAGGGCCAGCATTGCCTGGGGAGGCGAGCAGCTCGCTCTGCATCTCTATCTGTGCCACCTCAGAAAACCATTCGCTTCCGGAACAACATGCTTCGTGTGTTAGAGTGGGAGCGGGAGTCAGGACTGCTGGGTCCTGTTCCTGGCTAGGCCCCTGACTTGTCATGCCCTGTGGCAAGTCACTGCACCTCTTTGTGCCTCAGTTTGCCTATCTGTGGAATTGGGCTGCTGCCCAGCACTCCAGGGGTTATTCAATTGCTGGCTGTGAAGCCCAGGGCACCCCAGGGACCGAAGGCATCAGTGAGCCAGTGTTCCCATTTTCTGTGTCCCCCTGGCCCTTTACCGCTAGGCCGAGTCCATGGAAACAGGAACCATGTCCCCTGGGGGTCCATGCCCCTGAGGCTGCTCATGTCCACCATAGCCAGTTGGGCCGTGCTGTCCACTGGAAAGGGAGCAGGGGAGACCCACATGGGCGTCAGAAACAATCAGCCCCAGAGCAGGACAGTGAGATGGGCTGGCTGTGCAGCGTGTCTCCCTAAGAGGGGGACAGGCCAGCCTCCCCTACCTACTCCTGCAGTGTAGTGACTGGCGACTTTCTCCCCAGCTGCCATCATGGAGCGCAATGGCAGTGCCCTGGCCAACAGCGCCCGCCGCCTGGAGGTGGTCAGGAACTGCATCTCCTATGTCTTCGAGAACAAGATGCTAGAAGCCAAAAAGGTGAGGGCTCAGGGAGCTGGTGGTAAAGGGGCAGGTGTGTGGAGAGACAGGACACCCAGCCCCTGGCTGCTCTACATCTCTGCTGTCCCATCACACAGAGGCTTAGAGGAGAGAGCTTCCTGTCTGCGTCCAGTCCTCCATCTGCCTAGGCTGCCCCACGCCGCCTCACACGCTCGTCTTCAGCATGCCTCTTGCCCAGTGTGCCACGGAGCCTGGCTACCTGCCGCACTTAACCAGTGTGGGCTGGCAAACCTGGAATGCTGTGGCCACTGTCTGTTTCTTCCCCCACCTGGGACTGGCCTCTGGAGATGGCCAAGACGGGCTGGGGTCCCGGGCAGTGAGAGTTCGGTGCTGCTGCATTTAACTCTCCAGGGTGTGGGTTTGCAGGGTGGGTCGTTGTGGCACAGGGGGCTCAGTGTGTCGCCTCTGGCTGTGCTGACCACCACAGGGTGGGTGGGTGGATTGTCTGCGAGTTTCCAAAGCATCAGGCCTTGCAGCAGGCCCTCTATATTCTACATCCATCTCCAGTTGCTACCAACTGCCCTCCAGCCTGTAATCCTCAGCAGGGCCTGGGCTGGAAGCTTGGTCCTGTCGCTGTACTCTGTGCTCTTCCTCCTGCAGCTGCTTCCAGCTGTGCTAAGGGCCATGAAGGGCCGAGCAGCCAGACACTGCCTGACCCAGGAGTTGAACCTGCATGTGCAGCAGAACAGGGCCGTACTGGACCACCAACAATTCGACTTCATTGTCCGCATGATGAACTGCTGTTTACAGGTACTGCGCAAAGGGGCTGGCCGGAGCTGCAGCGAGGCGAGGGTTCACCAGGGCTGCTGCCATCACACCCTTGGATTCCTTCGGGGGGCTGGTGCCATCTCCGGGATGCTGGGGAAGCCAGCACAGCTCTGTCCTGGAGGGTACTTGGGGCGGTGTGTGGGTGGAAGTCTACAGCTCTGGGAGCCCTGCGGCGAATGCCAGTTAACCCCTCTCCAGAGCTGCGGGGATGAGGTTTGGGGGGCAATTTTGGGGATCTGTAGTTCTGGGGCCTTATAGTGAATGCCCCTTTCTCCAGGGCTGTGTGCTAATCTCGTCTCTCTCCCCTCGCCCCAGGACTGCACTGCCATGGATGAGCATGGGATTGCAGCAGCGCTTTTGCCACTAGTCACTGCTTTCTGCCGAGTAAGTATCCGGTGCAGCCTGGTGCGTGCCGCAGATCCTGGCAGAGCGGCCCCGTGTCTGCCTGGCTGTAACTGCGGAATGACTGGCTGCCAAGAGCAGCACCGAGCTGTGCCGCTCCTGGGGCAGTTCTCTGAGGGGGTCACCCCACAGGGGCCGTAGCTCAAGCAGGCATGAAGGCTCCACTCTGCCTCCTGCCTCCATCCCATTGGGCCCCAAACCCTTTTGACTCCAGCCTGTCTGAGAGGCCTTGCACTAAGGCAGCCCTGAGAGGCTGTGGTGCGAGGAGAGACGTCAGCTCTGCATCCACTGGCCTCGCTTCTCCCAGCCCAGAGGTAGCCGCTCGGGGTATAGCTACAATGCAACCAAAACCTGCAGCAGGCCTGTGCCAGTCAGGCTCACGGGGCATGGGCAGAGGGGCTGTTTTGTTGCTGTGTAGACTTCCTGCTCGGGCTGGAGTTTGGGCTCTAGGACGCTGTGATGTGGGGGGGGCCCTAGAGCTTGGAGGTCTACCCCACAAGTCCGAGTCAGCTGGCATGGGCCAGCCGCCACTTTTTCATTGCAGTGTGGACAGACCCTGTGGGGCAGCAGGGGCTCCCTGTCCGGGAGACATGGCAGCAGTGGCTGGGCCTCTCTCTGGCGCTGCTCGTCTCTGGGCTTGAGAACGCAGGGAGGGCCGTGGCACCCAGCTGCAGGGTGCTCAGACAGCTTGGTCACACAGGCCAGGGAGTGTTGACCTTGATTCCCTCAGTCTCGCAGGAGCAGAGCTCAGGAGTGTTTGCTCCCCGACAGCAGAGGTGGTTTGCTGTGGCATTAATTGGGCACGCAGAAGGGGCAGTCAGTGCAATCTTGCTTTGTGCAGGGAGGGACCTCCGTTTGTGGTGTCGCTGGCTGGCCAAGGGCACTGCCTTTCCCAGCTAGAGCACAGCATGGATTAGCTGGGGAAGGGCTGGCATACTGGAGGCATCTGCGCTGAGACCCTCTTTTCTCTCTGCCCCCCAGAAACTGAGCCCGGGCATCACGCAGTTTGCCTACAGCTGTGTGCAGGAACACGTAGTGTGGACCAACATCCAGTTCTGGGAGGCCATGTTCTACTGCGATGTGCAGAACCACATCCGAGCCCTGTACCTGGAGAGCAACGGGGAGAACCACGTGGATGAGGTGATGGGGCGGCAGGAATACCAACCCCAGGCTGTCCTGGCCCAGCCTTCCTCGTAGCTAGTGAGGAGGCAAGAACTGGCCTGAAGGCACAGGGTCTGGGATGTGACCTGGCTTGGGGCTCCTGGGGAGAGATGGGGGTAGGAGCCCCTGATGAGAGCAGGTGCTTTGCTGCAGACACTGTGTGGTGGGAGCTGGCACACAGGTTTCCCGCTCAGGCAAAGGGCTGATCTGTCCCCCTGCTCCATTAGGAGGGCAAGGAGGGACTTCAGGAAGAGAAATCTGCCCTGGAGATTGCGTCGGAGCAGCGGCGGCTGTGGCCTACCATGAGCCGGGAGAAGCAGCAGGAGCTGATCCAGAAGGAGGAGAGCACAGTCTTCAGCCAGGCCATCCACTATGCCAACCGTATGAGCTACCTGCTGCTGCCCCTCGACACCAGCAAGAACCGGCTGCTGCGCAGCTCGGGGCTGGGCGACGTGGAGAGCGTCAGCAACAGCTTTGTCACCAACAGGTAGCTGGCCGGTGGGCAGTGTGTGGGAGCTGCCACTGAAGGATCTGGGTGGGGAGGGGCGGATTGAAGCTGGCATGTGCTGCCAGGCCCTGGAGCTGGCGGGCTGTCCAGTTTGTGGGTGGAACTAGTGTTTTGTATGTGTGGGCCTGGGGTTCAGTCTTCGCCCGGGTGCCCGGGAGAGCAAGGCTGTCTGGAGTGTGGGAGAGAGCTGGCATGTGCTGTGTGGTCAGACTTACTCCCAGCCGCGTCTCCCTGTGTTAGCATTGCCGGCAGCGTGGCCGAAAGCTACGACACGGAAAGTGGGTTTGAGGATGCCGAGAGCTCCGATGTGGCCAACTACGTGGTCCGCTTCATCAACCGCTTCGTGGACAAGGTGTGCACAGAGAGCGGCGTCACCAACGAGCACCTGAAGGGGCTGCACATCATGATCCCTGGTAAACAGCTTGTCCAGCGCAGGGGGGCCTCTGGGGGAGGGGGCTGGGTTTGTAGCCAGCGCTTTGCTGCCGTGAGTCCCCTCCAGAGCAGGGGAGGGGTGTGCTCAGGCACTGCCCACCGGGGGTTCAGCTCCCCCAGGAGGAAGTGGAGAGGCTGGTAGAGAGGCTGCAGTAGGCCCGTGTTCTCAGTCTCCTGCTGTCCGGGGCCTGCAGCCGGGACGGGACGCTCCTGCCCCGTAGGGTTAACTCTGCATCTCCCTTCCTCCTCAGACATCGTGCAGATGCACATAGAGACACTGGATGCTGTGCACAGGGAGAGCAAGAGGCTCCCTCCTATTCAGAAGGTCTGTATTACCTTGCTGCACAGGGGCATCCCCTCCTTTCTGGGTTTCACCCCCTGTGCCCCGCACCATGGCTGAGGGAGCCTGCGGCGTGCAAAGGGATCCCTCTGCCTGCACAGGCCTCCCTTGTGAGGCAGCTGAGCTCAGCTGTGTTGAGTTGGGAATAACCCTGTCTGCCGTGGAAGGGAGGGGGCCCAGTGGGTC
Source organism: Eretmochelys imbricata (assembly GCF_965152235.1). Lineage (NCBI taxonomy): Eukaryota > Metazoa > Chordata > Testudines > Cheloniidae > Eretmochelys > Eretmochelys imbricata. The sequence goes on from NC_135572.1 coordinate 358,609,431, forward strand.
TCCAGCAAGCGCTGAAGCAGCTCCATTTTGGGGCTCAGTTGTGAACCTCTCCCCAGCCATCATGGCTCTGTGGGGGGGCTGGCCTGTCTCCCATGGCTTTCAACCCTCCTCCTGTTTGTCCCTGCAGCCCAAGCTGCTGCGCCCCAGCCTGCTGGTGGGCGAGGAGTGCGTCATGGAAGGGCTCCGTGTGTACCTCATGCCCGACGGACGTGAAGAAGCTGCCGGAGGGAATATTGGGGGCCCCCCACTGCTCCCCGCGGAAGGAGCCATCTTCCTCACCACTTACCGCATCGTTTTCAAGGGCACGCCCTCGGACCCGCTGGGTGAGGACCCTCCCTCTGTGCCACGCTGCATCCCCTGCAGCCTGGTGGGCCGGTCCCTGCACTGCTCCTCGGGGCCTCTTCCTGCCCGGCAGACCAGACGTGGGAGGTGGAGGATTTGCCGGGACAGGGAGGAATCTATCCTGGGTGGGGTGTCTGAAGCCCTGCCCTGCTGCCGACTGGACTGGGGAGGGAGGCTTCTGCTGTAGGGGGCTTTTTGCCTTTGCTGAACCAGAGCCCAGCACCATTTAGAGCCAGCAGGAGTCTGGGCTGGTGGATGGTATTTCCCTCAGTGGAGATCTGAGAATGGGCTGTGGCCAGAGCAGGGGCTTACTCAGAGTACTGCAAAGGAATTCCCTTTTACAGGGGAGGGGCTGTTTGCCCATTGGTCTGGGGAGAGGCATTTGCCAAGCAGGGCCCCCTTTGGTCCCAGTTTTACTTTCCGGTCCCCATATGTAGCTCCCGCTGCCTTGGGCTACAGGCTGATTCTGCCCTGGAGCAGCAAGCGCAGTCCCAGAGCTACTGGGGAGCAGGTGAGGGCTGCATGTCCCAGCCCATTGGCGGCCTGAGCCAGGTTGAGACTGTATCCTGCATGTGGCTAACGTGTCCCCTGTTGCTCTCCATGGCCCCAGTGGGGGAGCAGGTGGTGATCCGGTCCTTCCCCATTGCCTCATTGACCAAAGAGAAGAAGATCAGCACCACGGTCCAGACAGATCAGTTCATCCAGGAGGGGCTGCAGCTGCGCTCATGCACATTCCAGGTGAGACGAGCCCCCCAGCACTCCTGCCAGAGACACTCTCCAGGCAGAAAGCTGGACTCTATTCCCAGCTGCTGCTGGTCTTCTGGGGCTAGGAGCACAGACCTCACCAAACTGCTATGTTGGGCCCCAGCTGGGACCTGGGCCCTGCAGACCGTTTCTGGAGTAGAGGGGTCACTGACCTCCTGGGCTTGTCATAGAATATCAGGGTTGGAAGGGACCTCAGGAGGTCATTGAGTCCAACCCCCTGCTCAAAGCAGGACCAAGCCCCAACTAAATCATCCCAGCCTGGGCTTTGTCAAGCCTGACCTTAAAAACCTTAAAGGAAGGATATTCCACCTCCTCCCTAGGGAACCCATTCCTGTGCTTCACCACCTTCCTAGTGAAAAAGTTTTTCCTAATATCCAACCGAAACCTCCCCCACTGCAACTTGAGACCATTACTCCTTGTTCTGTCATTTGCAACCACTGAGAACGATCTAGATCCATCCTCTTTGGAACCCCCTTTCAGGTAGTTGAAAGCAGCTATCAAATCCCCCCTCATTCTTCTCTTCCGCAGACTAAACATCCCCACTTCCCTCAGCCTCTCCTCATAAGTCATTTGCTCCAGACCCCTAATCATTTTTGTTGCCCTCTGCTGGACGCTTTCCAATTTTTCCACATCCTTCTTGTAGTGTGGGGCCCAAAACTGGACACAGCACTCCAGATGAGGCCTCACCAATGTCAAATCGAGGGGAACAATCACGTCCCTCGATCTGCTGGCAATGCCCCTACTTATACAGCCCAAAATGCCATTGGCCTTCTTGGCAACAATGGCACACTGCTGACTCATATCCAGCTTCTCATCCACTGTCACCCCTAGGTCCTTTTCTGCAGAACTGCTGCTGAGCCACTCGGTCCCTAGTCTGTAGCGGTGCATGGGATTCTTCCATTCTAAGTGCAGGACTCTGCACTTGTCCTTGTTGAATCTCATCAGATTTCTTTTGTCCCAGTCCTCCAATTTGTCTAGGTCCCTCTGTATCCTATTCCTACCCTCCAGCGTATCTACCTCTCCTCCCAGTTTAGTGTCATCTGTAAACTTGCTGAGGGTGCAATCCACACCATCCTCCAGATCATTAATGAAGATACTGAACAAAACCAGTCCCAGGACTGACCCTTGGGGGGACTCCGCTCGATACCGGCTGCCAACTAGATATGGAGCTATTGATCACTCCCCGTTGAGCCTGACTATCTAGCCAGCTTTTTATCCACCTTATAGTCCATTCATCCAGCTCATACTACTTTAACTTGCTGGCAAGTTGTGTGGCTTTTGGGCTGCTGCATGCCTGACTGGCCAAATGCAGCCATCAGGCCAGGTGACTGCAGGTCCCAGAGCCAGCTGTGGCCTGGCTGAGCATTGCCTGCTGGGATCTGTAGGCTCCATCGCAGAGAAGGGGATAGAATTTGCTGTCCTGTCCTGGACCAATGGTAGTACTAGGGTGTGATGTCTCACGAGCCCCATGTGCTCTGCTGACATACAGGATGCTGAGGGGCGCAGGAGCTGAGCTAGACCCAAGCCAGTGAGCTTTTCCAGGCAGTGCTGCAGCCATGGAACAAGGAGTGGGGTGTCTTTCCTACTGCTTATTGCCCCTGTGCTGCTTTAGGCATGCAGGGCTGAAAGGCAGCATCCCCTTCTCCAAGGGCTCAGGGGGAGGGGTCCCGACAGACCAGTCGGGTTTTCAGAAATGTTAACTGCCAGAGGCATTTGGTAAAAGCTGGTCACAAGTCTCTATAGGAGAATTTGGGGGTGCTGCCTCCAAACATGGCTGTTACCACGCAGTACGTGGGGCATACAGAGCAGACAGTAACACATGGAAATCGCTGAAGTGTAAATCTTTATTTCCTTTTCACGTAGGATTAACCTGCTTCAGGTGGCTCTTCCTGTAGGATGTAACAGAAGGGACCAAGTAGTATGCAAAGCCTTTTCAGAAAGCTCTTGGATTTCAGTGTCTCGTTTATACGAGTTACTAGAAATGTTATAATGCAAATAAGTTAATGTTGTGCTATTTCAAGGAGCATTGGTATACCCTGGCAGCTTGAATCAATTTAGGATTAGGTCACTTACGACACGTACTCGGCGCGTAAGGCCAGTATTCTCAAGTAAGGGGCAGGTGCGTTGACACAGCCTTGTCCCAGTTCACTGCCTTTGCATGCTCCTGTACAAATGAGAGGTGCTGCTCTGCACCTGCATCACTGGCTGCCGCACCTTGTTGGGCAGTCACGGATATTGCCTGCTGGTACCGCTGGCAGTGCTAAGAGCTGTGGCACCAGACCTGTCCTCCTGTGACTGACCCAGTTTGTTGGGAGGAAGATGTGACAGGTTTTGGCAGCGGGCCTTTCTCCAAACTCCTGCCTGGTAGTGAGCTCTGTGTATATGGAAATAAAAAGCATAATTTCTTAGGGGTAGAGCTTCTGATGACCACAAGCGTGTGACCAAAACGGCACTTGCTTTGTCAGTGCTGTGGACCTTTGGAAAGCCATACATCTTAGAAATAAACTCTTCTGTGGTTTTCACCTTCTGTGAGTCCAGGTCTCCCTGTTCAAGGTGTGTTAGAAGCTGATGGTGTCCTTGAAAAGCTTTCCATGCGACCTTCTTGTGTCCAGCAATAAAAGAAGTAGCATCTCACGAGTCAGGGCATGAAATGGGAGTGGTTTTTCCAGAGCAGCAGGTTCATATTGTAGCTTCTCACAAATGGCAAGGCTAGGAAAGTACTTTGGTTCCTTTGTGCCAGTTTTCATCCAAAGCTGCTTACATGTCTTTGTGCTATAGTGAGCAGCCAAGTATAAGCATATCAGTGTCCCCGGCTGCAACAACCGTGCTAGACACCATGTAGAATCTTTCTTGTCTGTTTCTTGTTGATGATCATACAGCTGATGGCTATCGACTGTGGCTGCAAAGCACCATAGTTCAGCCTCATCCTGAAAGCCACCAGCCGGAATGATGATTTTATCAGGTGGTGCTTGTCATTAGTTGCTCAGGTAAAAGTATTGCGAAGTCCTCCTTATTTTCTGGAAGCCCAGCGAAATGCATCCAGATATTTGGAAGAGACACGTATCTGCATTCTACCACTCTTTGGATGGGCCTTGTACTTTTTGAGTGTGTTTGCCTTCAACACCCTTACTAGATCCTGGTGATACCTGCACAGGTCTGCTCCAGTCTGAAGTACTGTTTTTACAAATGTGTTTGCAAAATCTCCAGATGGTTTGGCTCTGGATGGTTTTCCCTTGTCAGAACTCCTTGAGCACTTCAGCTGGTAGTTGATGTATTACTGTGATGCAGATGGCCCCCCATCTTGCATAGTTTGCATGGTTGTGATGCTGGTAAATCAGGTGTCAGCTCTTGGCAAGACTGTAGGTGTCAAATGAGCACTGAGCAGCTCAGCTGCATGTTAATATTGTTTGAGATAGGCATTGACTTTAATATATGCAGCAACTTACAAGCGTTTTATAATCTTACTTTTTTTGCCTCTGTCTTCATGAACAAAGTCAGCTCCCAGACTGCTGCGCTGGGCATCACAACATGGGGAGTAGATGGCCAGCCCTCTGTGGAGAAAGAGGTGGTTAGGGACTATTTAGAAAAGCTGGACGTGCACAAGTCCATGGGGCCGGACAAGTTGCATCCGAGAGTGCTAAAGGAATTGGCGGCTGTGATTGCAGAGCCATTGGCCATTATCTTTGAAAACTCGTGGCGAACGGGGGAAGTCCCGGATGACTGGAAAAAGGCTAATGTAGTGCCAATCTTTAAAAAAGGGAAGAAGGAGGATCCTGGGAACTGCAGGCCCGTCAGCCTCACCTCAGTCCCTGGAAAAATCATGGAGCAGTGATCAATGGCTGTCTAGTTGGCAGCCGGTGTCAAGTGGAGTGCCCCAGGGGTCGGTCCTGGGGCCGGTTTTGTTCAATATCTTCATAAATGATCTGGAGGATGGTGTGGTTTGCACTCTCAGCAAATTTGCGGATGATACTAAACTGGAAGGAGTAGTAGATACGCTGGAGGGCAGGGATAGGATACAGAGGGACCTAGACAGACTGGAGGATTGGGCCAAAAGAAATCTGATGAGGTTCAATAAGGATAAGTGCAGGGTCCTGCACTTAGGACGGAAGAACCCAATGCACAGCTACAGACTAGGGACCGAATGGCTAGGCAGCAGTTCTGCGGAAAAGGACCTAGGGGTGACAGTGGACGAGAAGCTGGATATGAGTCAGCAGTGTGCCCTTGTTGCCAAGAAGGCCAATTGCATTTTGGGATGTATAAGTAGGGGCATAGCGAGCAGATGGAGGGACGTGATCGTCCCTCTCTATTCGATATTGGTGAGGCCTCATCTGGAGTACTGTGTCCAGTTTTGGGCCCCACGCTACAAGAAGGATGTGGATAAATTGGAGAGAGTCCAGCGAAGGGCAACAAAAATGATGAGGGGTCTGGAACACATGACTTATGAGGAGAGGCTGAGGGAAGTGGGATTGTTTAGTCTGCAGAAGAGAAGAATGAGGGGGGATTTGATAGCTGCTTTCAACTACCTGAGAGGTGGTTCCAGAGAGGATGGTTCTAGACTATTCTCAGTGGTAGAGGAGGACAGGACAAGGAGTAATGGTCTCAAGTTGCAGTGGGGGAGGTTTCGGTTGGATATTAGGAAAAACTTTTTCACTAGGAGGGTGGTGAAACACTGGAATGCGTTACCTAGGGAGGTGGTAGAATCTCCTTCCTTAGAAGTTGTTAAGGTCAGGCTTGACAAAGCCCTGGCTGGGATGATTTAATTGGGGATTGGTCCTGCTTTGAGCAGGGGGTTGGACTAGATGACCTCCTGAGGTCCCTTCCAACCCTGATATTCTATGATTCTATGATGTCTGTATCCCATGCTATAAGGTTATGTGTAAGTTTTGATTTATAATTGTAAAAATGTCTGCTCTGAACTTGGTTCCCTAGCCCATCAAGAAGCACTATCAAGACTAAATGGGCCATTGTAGGACAAAAACTTTGTTTGCCCCATTCACCCAGGGTCTATAAAATCATGACAGGTGTGGAGACAGTGAACAGGGAAGTGTTGTTTACCCCTTCACATGACACAAAAGCCAGGGGTCACCCAATGAAATAAATAGGCAGCAGGTTTAAAACAAACATAACACAGAGTCAGCCTTTGGAGCTCGTTGCCAGGAGATGTTGTGAGGCCAAAAGTATAACCGGGTTCCAAAAAAGGACTAGATCAGTTCCTGGAGGACAGGTCAGTCAATGGCTGTTAGCCAGGATGGTCAGGGATGCCCCATGCTCTGGATTTCCCTATACCTCTGACTGCCAGAAACTGGGAATGGGCGACAGGGAATGGATCACTCAATAATTGCCCTGTTCTGTTCATTCCCTCTGAAGTGTCTCACACCAGCCACTGTCAGAAGACTGGATACTGGGCCTGATGGACCATTGATCTGACCCAGTCTGGCCACTCGTATGTCCTTGTAACCAACGCGTTATCTAACCAGTCACTTTTTTTTTAACAAAACGAAAAAAATGCCATCACCATGACTTCTGGGGCAGTTGTACTCTAACTACAAAGCATTATGTGCTATAAAATACTAAGCATGCAAGAAAATAAGCAAATGATTTCACGTATTAAAGGAAAAACAGCCTTCTGTGTAACGATCAACTTCTAACATTATGATATATAGGTGACTAAATGCTATAAAAAGTTCAGTATTAGGGTACAACAGGTATTAGAACCATGTGTCTTCTCTTTTTAGTTCTTAAAAGACAGTAAAGGAATTGTGCCAAACTGTTTGATTTTGCTGACAAGTTCATGCCGATGGTGCTAGTATCTCAAATGTTTCTGGTGAATTTTGGCAGCCGTATTTGCAAGTTGGAGGGTCTAAACTTCAAAATTCAGCTTGCTAACCTCCATTTTTGAAATCAGGAGGATCAAATTATATTAGAAAAAGCCGGGCAGGACATGGCAGACAGGCTGTTTCTGCGGCTGCGTGGGTTTTGCGTTTGTACAGGTCTGTAAGTCTCCCTGTGGTGCATTATGGAGGGGAGCGCACGTGTATAAGATTCTCAGACACAGCGTTTTACAGCTTTGAGGGACAGTCAAGCAACAGGGCAGGGATGTGGGTGGACCAGGGTGGTCCTGTTGGTGTTGGGGGGCAGATTGTGGTATCACCCCACACCATTGGCCTTCTCCCAGACTTCCATTCCTGCTGGGTTACATGAGAGCCATTGACCCAAGAGCCATCCTGGGATACTGGGTTGGAAGTGGGGGTGCAGGGAGAAGGTTGGGTTGAGGGAGAAGAGCAGCTGCAGAATGCCCGAGCGTGGGGCCTTGGGGGACGGTAAGCTGACCACCTCACGTTTCCAGTGTTCATGCAGCCCTCCTCTCTGTGTATCTGGAGTCAGGACGGAGTGCCACAGGTGGGTAGCCCTGTCATGCCAGCCCTGCTCCAGAGGGTAAGCTGATATTGAGGTGACGTCTGCTCCCTGGCTGCCCCATGGATAAACGGCTCTTTCCCTGGCAGTTGGTATCAGCCCGTGATGCAATTCTGAGCCCCTTCTTGGAGTGGAGCGGAGCAGGGAACCCATCTGTGCTGCGGTTCCCCCTCCCGTCCAGCCTGAGGGGCTGCTGGAACCCCAGGCAGTGGCCGGTTTCTATGCTTAAGGGAGGAAGCATGTTCCTGTGGACAGAGCGCTGGGCCAGGGTCTGGGAACTCCTGAGCTCCAACTCGACTTATTTGACCTGTAGAATGGGGTCGCTGTACATCTCCTAGCTCCCAGGGGTGTTGTGTGCTCTCAGTGCTGCAGGAAACGGGCCTGCCTTCATTCTGGGGCTGAACTGTCCACCTGACTACACTGCTGTTTGGGTGTGGAGCCAGGCAGCTGGGGCCATGAGCAGATCTCTCAGCCCGCCCTGGGAGCGGGGATGGCAGCACGGGGACATCGAGTAACCATCTGGTAGGGTCTGTGAAGCCACTGGGGGCGTGGGACAAAAGTAACCATCAGTGCCAGACTGGGTGAGCAGGAAAGCAGTGAGTGCTCTGGCGGGCTGGTCCCAGGCACACTGCTGGAGGCTCTGCTCCACGCCGTGTGCTAAATGTGCTTCCCCTGGGGTCCTGGCCCTGATGTGGGTGGGGGAAGGCCCTCCCCCCAGTGGCAGTCTGAGCCCACTCTGCTTTCCCCACAGTTGCTGCGGATCGCCTTCGATGTGGAGGTGGCTTCAGAGAGCGCCGAGGTCTTCAGGAAGCACCTGCACAAGCTGCGCTATCCCCAGCACGTACGCGGCACCTTCGCCTTCACCGTGGGCCAGTCGCCCAAGCAAGCCATGCAGCCCAAGGCCAAGGAGAAAAACCCCTCACTCAGGTATCGGAGGTCCTGTGCCCCCTCGCTGGGGAGTGGGGACCTAGGCCACCCCACGCTGTGATGGGACTGAGCTGCCAGGGAGCGTGAGACCCAGGGCATTCTTTGGGTCCCTGTTTGAAACCCCCAAGGAGTCTCCTCTGCCCCATCCCAAATCCAGCTGGAAGACAGCCGCTGAGCAGACTCCCTTCAGAGCCCGACCTCGCTCCTCTTTACCAGCCAGAGAGCTTGCTGTTGAGCAAAGCAACAGCATTCTTGGTAGCTGAGCTTGCCTCTCTCCAGGACTGGGTTCTTGGCTCACTGGCTCCAAAGCTTTTGCAGCCCAGGGACAAGAGGCCAGGATTAGATTGCAGTCACGTGCCTTGACTCCTGGCCTGGGCTCTCCGAGGCAGCGGGTCCAGCCCTGAGCAGAAGGGAAGGGGGTGGCGTAGGGACCCCTTCTCAAACCTGTGAACCAGCAGCGTTAACTGTCGGGGGAATCCCCTTGCTGGTCTAATCCCAGCCCTGCAGGAGGGTGGGCAGCGCTGGGGATGATGAGAAGATCCTGTGCATGATGGGGCCCTGTTTTGTTCCACCCGCGTTCTGTGACTAGCAAGTGCTGTAGCTGCTGGTGGTCTGGTTGCTGCTGCGTTGGGCTTGGTGCTGTGTGACGTCTAAGCGTCTCTCCTGTGTGTTTGTGACCCAGCTCCCAGCAGGTGACCGATATGTTCCAGGGCCTGGCAGTGGGTGTCATATCCCTTGGGCACCTTGGCCATTCATCCACGTAAGACACCTTCACACTGGACAGGGGCTTGCAAGGTGGCACTGGCTCAGGCTCTAGCCTTCACTGGTCCCAGTGGTTCTTCCTTTCACCCACTCCGCATGCTAAGGGCTTTGGGTCTTCCCTTGTGGTGTTCCCTTCCCTTCCCTTCCCTCTCCCAGGGCTTCGGACTGGGCTGCAGGTTTAACCCCACCTTTGCCATCATGGTACAGGCTGGGCTGCAAACTTGATGCCTCTCTCCACCATTATGGTACAGGCTGGATTAGGGCCCAACCTCGCTGCGGCCATATGGTCTAGATGGAGGGTTTAGTTCCCCATATGGTCCCAAGGGGACTGTGCCCGCCCCTGTTTGCAGCTGCTGTGGAGGGTGAATCGTGGAAGTGTTTGTCCATCTGCACCATGCCCTGTGCTGGGGGCCAGTCGTGTTCCTTTGTCTCCGAGCCCCGGGGCAGCCTGAGCTGGTGGCCACAGCAGTAGGGTTAGGTGGGTGTAGCACTGACATTATTTGGACCCTCTTCGTGTCTGCAGCTGCATCTTTGGGCACCTGATCTGCACTGCAGCTCAGAGCCCCCAGAGCCTGTCCTGTGCCCTCCTCCCAAAGCCCTGCTAGCCTGCGGGAAGCGTCCGCTCCCTGCGCCCCAGGCCCCGAGGGTGCTGGGCTGCTTCTGGGGAACTGACAGCCTCTGACAGCTCAGTCTGTAGCCAGCAGCCCCGTCTGCTGTGGAGAGGGCAGCGCTGGTGCTGCCCAGCGCCATCCTGAGGGGAAGGATGGGCCCGGGGCTGCGGGGGGCTAGCCTAGGATGGGGGAGACCCAGGTTCAATTCCCTGCTTCACCCCAGACATCCTGTGTGAGCTTGGGCAAGTCTGGCCTCTGCCTCGGCTCCTCACCTGGCCTATAGGGATCAGAGTGGTGCTTGGCCTCACAGGGGGTGCAGAGAGTTAGTCGGTGCTCAGATACGAGGTGGCGGGGCCAGACCAGCACCTGAGATAGCCAGTCCTCCGCCCCCGTTGACGCTCCTGTCAGAGCTGATCCAGGATCTCCATATGGCCCTGAGGCTGGGGGCAGCCGGTGTCATTCAGCTCTGACTGATTCCCTGCCCAGTCTGACTCTGAGGGGTCCAGGCACATCTGGGTTTCCCCCTTCATCCTGATGCGGTCGGGGGAGTAGGAGTCCCTAGTAGGAGCCGACTGGTCTCTTGGCACCCATCTCTAGCCCATGGTAACTGCCTAGCCATCCTGTCCTCCTGGGTGGGAGCCGTGTCATGGTGGTCCCCAGTCTGCTGGAGCTAGGGAGGGGAGGGTTAGTGCAAGTATGTCTGTGGGTGGCACCAAGGGACGCTCCTGCCTCTGCTTTGCTCATGGTCTGACTGAGTGTCAGGGTCTCTCCCTCTCATGCTGGGCTGGGGGAGGTCTCTGGAGCCCCCCTCTGGGGGCAGGGTCCCTGTGGCCGCACCATGGCATGTCAGGTCTGGGGCTGGTACCACGTTGGCCTCACGCTCCCCTGCTCTCATTCCAGGACGCTTTCCAAGAACCTGGTGAAGAATGCCAAGAAGACCATTGGCCGCCAATACGTGACCCGCAAGAAGTACACACCACCTGCCTGGGAGCATCGCAGCAGCCAGCACTTCCAGGAGGACGATGAGGATGAGATCTCAGGTTGGGAGCTTCCCTGGCAAACAGGCTGCCTCCTGTGTGGGCAGCCGGGGGCGGGGGCCTTCTTGGGGCAGTGCCTCGTGGGTGAGCATTGGCGTCTCAGCCTGTCTCCTTAGCTCTGTGAGCACCCAGGAGCTGGGGTCTGCCCTACAGTATGAGGTGGCTTGGCTTGGTCACCTGCTGTCACTCGCACAAGCGCAGCCCGGTTCTGTCCCCCTCTGGGGCCAAGCCACAGAGCTGCTGCAGCCTGGGAGCTCAGAACCCAGCCGGGCGGTTAGATCAGCCAGTGGAGGCTCTTGCTCTTCAATCCAGAGGCTCCTGGGTTCAGTCCCCATAGCGCCTGGCCCGTTCCTGAGTGTCCCATGACACTGGCACCCCAGTACGGAGCAGCTGTGCCCTCACCTTCCATCACTGCTGCAGCAAGGCCAGGCCTGGGGTGCATCAGACTGTGCCCTGGCCCCAGTCTCCCTCTCCCCCTGCCGGGGCTGTGGCCTCCAGAGCGACCTGACCCCGCCTCTTCCCTCTGCCTGAGCAGTGTCTGAAGAGATAGACAGGAGCACCCTGACCCCCTCCACTATCATCAAACCTTCAGACAAGATGACCATGAGCCACCTAGTAGAGCGAGCCTGCTGCCGCGACTATCAGAGGATGGGGCTGGGCACCCTGAGTAACAGCCTCACCCGCTCCAAGAATGAGCCCTTCCGCATCTCCACGGTGAACCGCATGTACGCCATCTGCCGGAGGTGGGTACCTAACATGGGGGGCATCTGCCGGAGGTGGGTACCTGGGTTGGGGAGCATCTGTAGGAGGCGGGTACCCAGTGTGGGGGGCCATCTGCTGGAGGCGGGTACCTGGCTGGGCAAGGCTGGCGGGTACCTGGCGCATGGACAGCAGGCTGTCCAGGGGGCAGCCCCTTCCTCCCTGCTGCGCGATTCCCCTAGTGTGGCATGACATGGCATATGGCCTGTGCTCTCTCCTGCAGTTACCCCGGGCTGCTGATCGTCCCGCAGAGCATCCAGGACAACACCATCCAGAGGATCTCGCGGTGCTACCGTCAGAACCGCTTCCCTGTCGTCTGCTGGAGGAACTCCCGCACCAAGGCCGTGCTGCTGAGATCGGGGGGACTGCATGGCAAGGGCGTTGTGGGCCTCTTCAAGTCGCAGAACACCCCTACTGCAGGTACCTGCCTCTCTGTGACGGGGGGGCGCTGCGTGTGCCTCCGGGGAATGCTCCGTCTCCGGTAGCAACGTGCCGGCAGCACCCCGGCCGATAGGTTCTCCCCCAGCGCGGTGATTGTGTGTTGCTGACACCCTGGCTGTCCTTGCAGGCCCGTCGCAAACAGACTCCACCAGCCTGGAGCAGGAGAAGTACCTGCAGGCAGTGATTAACTCCATGCCGCACTACGCTGACGCCAGCGGGCGCAATACGCTCAGCGGCTTCACCTCTGCGCACATGAGTAGCGCAGGTAAGGAGGCGTGGGTCAGACCTCAGCCATGGGGCCACAGCACAGTGGGGAGAGGAGGGAGCAGGCTGGGCATGCCCACTTCCTGGGCTGGTGCTGTCAACGGGCCTCTGGCTTTGGCGTCCTTCCAGCTCAGCCAGGGAGCCGGGCAGGGCTGTGCTGTTGCGGGGGGGTTCTGCCCGCCCCAAAGTGCCCCCTTAGTGCACCTCTTTGGGTTCATAGTGGGCTCTGCTCAGCTCCTGCTCCCTCCTTTCCCTGTGGGGCTGTGGGGCCCAGGCACTACCAGTGTGGGGCAGGTCTCAGAAGGCCCTAAGCCCTGGGGCTCCGTTACAAGTGCTGGCTGACTTGAGTCCTTGCACCAGGGCCACCCTGGCGGCTTTGGGGCGGGTTGGGGATGGCAGGAACGGACTCTGTAAGCAGCGAGATGTCCAAGCACCTCCTGGCCGCACTGTGCCCAACGGGCAGGGCCGAGAGCACCCAGCAGCTGGGGCTTTGAGCGGCATATTCAGGTGAGTCTCATGCCCCCTGTTCCTTGTCCTGCCTCTGCCTCCCTCCTCCTGCTGCTGGGAGAGCAGGGCTGACCCAGCGCCCTGCATCCTGCACCAAGCTCCATCCCCATTCATCACCTGTCTGCACCATCCCACACCCAGCGCAGCCCAAGCTATGGCCTGGGACCAGTGAGGTGAGGGAGCCATTGGCCAGACTCCTCCACGCCTCCCAGTCTGCCTTGGAATGAGGGTGGGGGGGCTGCAGCCCACTCTGTAGGGCCAGACATAGCTGGGAGCCCCTCCGACCCCGCATCCTGGCGAGCTGCTGCTGAGTGGAGGGGCGGTGGGCAGAAGGTAGCCTGGAGCAGTGTGGGGAGAGGCTCCAGCGAGAGTGGAGGGTATATCTGCTTTGGGAGAGGGGATGGGGCAGAGCTGGGTGGCGCACCCAGGGAGGGGCACGTGCGGTGCATTGTCTGGCAGCAGGTGACCAGAGCCCACTGCTCGAGCTGCCTTGCAGCGTGGGACCCTGCCCCATGCTCCGGCCTCTGGCTCATCCCTGCTGTGGATTCCAGCCCTGGGCGCCGCCTCTTCTGCTTGCGGGGCGCGTTGCTGGGGGCAGGGGAGATGCTGGGGGGACGAACAGCAAGGCCAAAAGCTGGTGTTTTGTTGGTGCTACAGATTCTTCCGACAAGAGGCAGCCCAAGCTGGGATCGCTCATGAAGCAGGTGATGGGAGGGAAGGACGATGGGCCAGGCACTATTAGCCGAGGAGGTGAGGAACGCCGGGCGTAGCTCCCTGCCTCGCAGGGCCCTCGCCCAAGAGGCCGCCAGGCCAAGGCAGCTGGCTGTAGAGTAGATGCTTCACCTTTGCTTCCCCAGGGTTCGCAGAGCATAGGGGGCAGCCCTGCCAGGAGATGGGCCTGTCCTCGCTTCTCGGGGGGGTGCCCAGCCTCCGGCACTCGGATCACCTGGGAGCACAGTGGGCCGGGGTCACCTCATTCGTACCATTCATTGTGCTGCTCGCTCCATCTCACCCCTGGGGCACCACTCCTCCCACCCCATCCCTCCCAGCTCAGCAGCCTGTCCCCAGTGAGTGCGGCTCGGGGTGACGCGCATGGTCTGCCGCCCGTGGTAAGACTCCTTTCGTCCTGTACTTTCTCAGTGCTAGGTCCCAGAGCTAGGGTGGTCACTCTGTCCACCCCCAAGGGTGCATCGGTGAAGGGCCGCGAAAGTCCCCGAGGTACTGTACTGTCATCCGCCTAACCTGCCGGGCGCTAACCATGGTCATGTGACTGATTGCCCCATGTAACACCACACCCTTCACATGACTAACCACATGTCCCAGTAACACCCTCCCCCAACCCCCCCAATCAAAAGGGTAAGCTAATGAGCTGCTGCACGCTAACGACTCTCTGCAGCCTGATATGGCTTGTCTTACTTATCACTTATCACTGAATGGCTTGTCTTACCGCAGTTCCTGGTGCCGCAGGTAAGTGATCCTGGAACAGGCTCTCAGGTTTGCTTTGGGCACCTCACACATCTGCCAGTGCTTGGGTACCGGGAGCGGGAGTTATCTGGTCAAGGGACAGGGGGTGCAGTGCACAGGGACAAGGGGAGAATCCCCCGGAGCAGCCACCAAGGGCCCCGCAGTGCCACGGGCATATTGGTGCCGCTCGCTGAGCCAGTGGGGGCTGGGCAAGGCAGGGCGTCCGTCCAGAGAGGGTAATCTCAGCAGTGCCTGTGGGAAGGACAAAGGCTCCAGAGCCTCTGACCCTGGCGGGCCCCAGCTGCCCAAATCCACATGCTGGCAAGTCGGGGGAGTGAGAAGCAAATCTGATCCCCCGAGTGCACATGGAATCTGGGCTGGGGGCCAGAGCAGCTCAGCGAGGGTGCCTCAAGGAGGAGAGCTGCTTGCCCCCTGAGCTGGATGTCTGGGAGAAGGCAGAAGGTGACAGGGCAGGCTGGAGGCCACGAGGCCTGGGAGCCAGCTGAGTGGGCCATGGCAATGACCTTGCCCTCTCTTGCAGGCAAGTGGGGCAGCATCCGGGCCAGCGGGCGCATGAGCAACTATGTTTTGAACATGGAAATTGGGTCCCGCCTGGCTGGGAAGGACCTGGTGAGCGCTCAGCACAACGGGGCCCCCTCTGAGGCCAGCTTCCTGCGCCAGCACCGGGCCTCCCTCTACATCATTGGGGACAAGTCGCAGCTGAAGGTAACGGCCCAGTGACCAGGAAGCATGTGGGGCAGGGAACTGTCTGAGCTGTCAGCAGCGGAAGGTGCTCAATGCGTGGAGCTGCTGGGGACTGTTGGGGAGGAGTGGTAGCTTCATGGGGGGCGTCCCCCCTGCAGCCAGGACCGGTGTAGGGAAAGGAGGCCCACTCCAGCGACAAACCCCCTCTGGGCTCGCAGCCCGGCAGCCAGGCTCCCCCTGGACAGCGCCCCAGAGCGATCCGTGCAGCTACAGCTGTTCCTAGGCAAAGCCCAGGCGTGGCGTGGGGAACCCGCTGCAAAACAGGGGCTCCGTGAAGGGAAGGGTGGGCAAACGGGAATGGGCCTAGTGCTGCCCAGTGTGCGTTCACCTGGGCTGCCACTTTCACCCTCTGCCCAGGGAGCGAAGCCAGACCCGCTGCAGCACTGGGAGGTAGTGCCCATCGAAGTGTTTGACGTGCGGCAGGTGAAGGCCAGCTTCAAGAAGCTGATAAAGGCCTGCGTGCCCGGCAGCCCCTCAACAGACCCCAGCCTCACGTACCTGCGGACCCTGGAGGAGTCCGAATGGCTGTCCCAGGTCAGTGCGCTGGGTCTTGGGCTGGGCAGTGTAGGACAAGGGCTGTCGCGCAGACCCAGGGCCAGATCTGTCTCCACACCTGGGATCCTACAGTATGAGGGGAGCTGGTGCTTGAGGGCAGTTGCTGGTGTGTGTCACAGGAACCCCAAGGTGAGGGTTAGTTGCTGGGTCCCTGGGGCAGGATCCAAGCATCATGCCAGTTTTGAGTCAGTCATAGGGTTTACGGCCAGAAGGGACCAAACCATCTCATCTGACCTCCAGTCTATCCAGGACACCAGCACCTGCAGGGTGAGCCCGCCAGCCAAAATTCTACCGAGGTATTTTAGTAGACTAGCCTATGGTATGCCACGGGCGGAGAGACTAGGAGGGACTGAAGCCCACCCCTGCCTGAGGCCCCCACAACGGTGGGAAATTATTGGAGATACCCTCTGATGATCCTGGCAAGTGATCCACACCCTAGGCTGCAGGGGAAGGAGGAAACCCCCAAGGTCTCTGCCAGTCTGACATGGGGGAACATTCCTTCCCAGCCCCACAGACGCGATCAGTTAGATCCTGAGCAGGATTGTACATTGTGTCCAACATATAGCCAGCCATGTGCCAGAGGGAGAGTGCTTGGCGCCATCTCAGAGCTGTCAGTGGGAACTGTCATGGAACGTAGTGGTTTCAGTGCGGCCCGGCAGGGATCGGTCCTAAGTCGATTCTTTTCCACGTTTCCCCAGTGATCTGGTGAAACTGGTGGGTGACAGAGCGGTAGAGTGCTGTGTCACAATGAGAAGGGCGATCGGGATTGCTTGGTAAGCTGGGCCCATTCAAAATGTGTTTAAATACAGCTAATAGCAGAGTTACACACCTAGGACAAGGAATGTGGGCCTCACGTGCAGAGTGGGGTCTGGCTTCTGGAAAGGAGCTAGGGGTCATAGTGGACAAGGAACGCAGTGTGAATTCCCAGTGCGATGCTGGGAGCAGAGACTCTGAGCAGGGAGGTGATTTTACCTCTGTACATGGCCCTGGTGAGACCATTCCTAGGATACTAGGTCCAGTTCTGGGGTCCACATTTTTAAAAGGTTGCTAGAAAATTGCAGAGGGTGCAGAGAAGAGCCACAAAAATGATTGCAGGGCTGGAGAAAATGCCTGACAGTGAGAGACTTATGGAGCTCAATCTGTTCAGCTTGTCAAAAAAGAACAGGAAGTGAAATGATTGTGCTGATTAGACCCTTCTTGGGGAGAAGATGCCAGGCTCTAACGCTGTCTTTGATATAGTGGGAAAGGCAGAACAAGAAGCGGTGGGAGCCAGACAGCCTCCAAGTAGAAATAGGGCACTATTTTGAACAGTGAGTGGGGGGGATTAACCCCTGGAACAAGCTACTGTGGGAAGTGCTGGGTTCTTGTTCCGTTGGTGTCCTCAGATCCAGACTGGATGTCTCTGGAAGGAGCTTCCCCAAAACACAGGCTCTTGGAGTCAGTACACACGTAGCTGGGAGAGATTTAACACCCTGGGCTATACGGGAGCGCAGAGTAGATGATCCAATTGTCCTTTCTAGTCAGTGCATGCACCCCCATGCTGGTGAGTATGGGGTTCCTGCCAACTCCAGTCTGGCTAGGTACACGCCCTCCAGTCCACAAAGGGACCTGCTGGTGGGAGCTCTCCCAAGAGCAAAGCTGCTGGGACTGGCTGGCTCCAGAGGCCTCTGTCACAGATCTGGCCAAGCTCCCACAGCTAGATGCTCTCTGGGCCTCTGTGCAGGGATCCAGATGCTGACTGCCATGTGCCCTGTGCATGCTGGGGCTGGACAGAGGCTAGGCACTGTCTCTGCTCTGGGCCTCTAGGCACACACATGGCCTCAGATCTTGTGTCTGACTCTCCTCTTGGCAGTAGGGACCGCACGGCCCAATCGCCTGGGCCCTGAGACAAGTGCTGTCTGCCCGAGGCCAGCCCAGGTTCTTGGTGAGTCTGGTATTGGCGTTTGGGCAGGGACCCATGTGTCTGAGTGGAGCCATTCCCTCTCCCCCTGTGCTCTGGATGTCCGGCTCCAGTCAGCACCTGCACATCTACCTGGGGGAGAGGGGTTCTACATAGGCTCCGAAACAGCCTGAATCTGGGCCCTTGATGGCCCGCACGCTGCTCCTCATTAGGTTGGACAGGGGAGTGTTGCTGAGGGCTGCTCTCTTTGAGTGGAGGGGTGTGGCGTGAGAGTTTCATTCACACACAGCTCTCTGGGTTTGGGGTCATTCTGTTCCCTTCGCAGCCCCATTCCTGCCCTGCAGTCTCCTCAGGTCCAGGGGACTGGTCAGTCTGAGCCTGGAGGACACTTCATTGTTGTGTGCGACAGTAGGGTCTGGACTCTGGTCATGTACCACCTCCCCATATGTACTTCAGAGGCTCTGGCCTGCCAAGCTCACCAGCCTTCTGGGAAAGGCTGTTCCCCTGTTGTCCCCTGCTCAGGGCCAGCCCTGAATTCCCCCTGTCGATGTCTAGTTAACCTCTTGTGCTGTGTCTGCAGATCCACAAGATCCTGCAGATATCCGTGCTGGTGGTGGAGCTGCTGGATACAGGCTCCTCTGTGCTGGTCAGTTTGGAGGATGGCTGGGATATCACCACGCAGGTAGGAGTCAGAGCCCTGCAGCAACCGGCTGGCATGGTCTGGCCTCTCTCCCAGCTGTTGGCTTGAGGTCCCAGCCCCTGTGGGCCATGACTCTGGCCTCCTCCCTCCTGCAGGTGGTGTCCCTGGTGCAGCTGCTGTCAGACCCCTACTACCGGACAATGGAGGGCTTCCGGCTCCTCGTTGAGAAGGAGTGGCTGTCCTTTGGACACCGCTTCAGCCACCGCGGAGCCCAGACCCTCGCCGCTCAGAGCAGCGGCTTCGCTCCTGTCTTCCTGCAGTTCCTGGACTGTGTCCATCAGGTGAGCTCTGAGCAGCTGGGGTGTCGGATCTCGGCGCAGGGTTAACCTGTGTCCTGGGCCTCTGGCCAGTGGAACCCAGGTATAGAGCCAGCCCATGCCTTGCATGGAGCTGCAGATCCCGCGGGGGCTGCCCCACCAATGCTCTGCTAGGTGGAGGCTGGTGTCCATTTGGCTATACGCTCGTCTCTCTGCAGATCCACCTCCAGTTCCCCATGGAGTTTGAGTTCACCCAGTACTACCTGAAGTTCCTCAGCTACCACTACGTCTCCAATCGCTTCCGCACCTTCCTGCTGGACTCGGACTACGAGCGGATCGAGCTGGGTAAGGGATCTGGGCCCCGGGCCCCATCACCAATGGGCAGTTCTGTCAGCTCAGCGGTCTCTCTCTCTCTTTCTCTCCATCCCCGTAGGCCTCCTGTATGAGGAGAAGGGCGAGCGGAAGAGCCAGCAGGTCTACAAGTCCATCTGGGATTACATCGACCGGCTGAACAAGAAAACCCCCGTCTTCTTCAACTACATGTACGCCCCCGAGGATGGTGAGGTGAGCCTGCTTGGCTGGCCAGAGACGCCAGGGCCAGACATAACCTTTGCCTCCCACAGCCCAGTGCACAATCCAAGGAGACCTCCCTCCACCCCACTGCTTGGAGGGAACGAGGCAACCCAGCTCTGGGAGTGACACAGAACAGGGGCCCAAACCTCGCCTTTCTCAGGGGGGCCCCAGTCAGCCTGAAATGGAGGAGATAGCAGTGCCCTTCCTCTTGAGTACAGAGACCAGGGATCCCAATATCCAGTGCAGCCTGATCCCCATTGAAGGACCCTGGTTTTCTCAGGCCGCGCCTCCATGTGGCTGTGGGGTATATTGCTAATCTCCAGGGGCATCCCGAGTGAAAAGCAAACCCTCCTGGGGCCATGTGGGGAAGGGACTTGGGAAGCAGCAAAGTCAGCGGGTTTAACCAGCTGGGGTTGCAGGATTGCCCTGCTACGGGGCTGGGGACAGCTATATGACCACTCCTGAGCACTAGGAATGGAGTCAGCCCTCTGAAATCGGGAGACGTCGTAATCTATGAACCAAAATGGAATGTTTTCGTTTGCTCCGGCTGGTGGAAGCCTGGCCGGCCAGCCTGGTGCCTTGGTTTCCCTCCAGAGTTGGGACACAATCGACATGTTCCGGTGGAATGACTGGATGCAGTCTAACCAGCGTTTTCTGAGGGAAGGGCGCCACTTCTCATCTCTCCGCCTCTGTCAAGGACCCAATTCTTACACCGGTGTGACTGCCAGAAAGCACTTGTGCTTGCTCACTGGCCCTGCCCTGCATGCACAGCTGCAAAGTGACCCCATTGTTCTCACTGTAGGGCCTGGTTTTAACTTGGTGGGAGATGCAGGAAGTCAGTCACCTGGCCAGCTGGTGCCTAAGGGTGCTCACTGGGTGCCCCTTACCCAAGGGCACTGTAACAGGCTGCCGTTACAGCTGTGTTCTGGGCACTGAGTACCAGCTGGGCAAAGTACAGAGAGGCCCAGGACGGCCAGCCAGCCTGGGAGCCTGCTCTGCCGTTTCTGCCTCTGGCCCGTGCACCGCAATGTGATCTTGAGCCAGGGGTGGGGGGCATGCTGCAGCATGGGGAGCAGGTGCCTAACATGCTGGCCTGGAGCCAGAGTCTGTCCAGGGTTCGGCAGAACCATATGGGGATGACTTGCTTCCCAAAGATGCCGGCCCTTTGGGACCCCCTCCTGCTGCTGGATCCCCAGCCGGGCAGCACAGTTCACCACCTTTCTGGCCATTGTGGCCTCGGGGCTGTTCCGTGTAGCGCCGGGGGCTGCCAGGCCCTGCCTGAGCACTTCCCGGCCTGTTTCGTAGGTGCTGAGGCCCTATAGTAACATCTCCAACCTGAAGGTGTGGGACTACTACAGCCAGGAGGTCCTGTCCGAGGGCCCCTCCTACGACTGGGAGCTGGTGCAGGGGCAGCCAGAGCAAGTGGAGGAGGTAGATCGGCAGGACTCCAGTGCCCCGCAGACCAAGCGCAAAATCATCTGGCCGTGTTACGACAACCGCAGCCGAGTGGAGCCCGATGCCATCTCCAAGCTGCTGGAGGTGTGTGTGGCGTGGGGGAGGGGGCCCCCCCAAATGAGAACATAGAACACCCAGACTGGGTCCGTCTAGCCGTGTCCTGTTTTCCGACAACAGACGGTGCCAGGTGTCCCAGAGGGAATGAACAGAATAGGGCAATTTATCGAGTGATCCATCCCCTGTCGCCCATTCCCAGCTTCTGGCAGTCAGAGGCTTAGGGAAACCCAGAGCATGGGGTTGCATCCCTGACTATCTTGGCTAATAGTAACCTGTCCTCCAGGAACATTGATCTAAATTTTTTTGAACCCTGTTATACTTCTGGCCCTCACAACATGCCCTGGCAACAAGTTCCACAGGCTGACTGTGTGTTGTGTGAAGAAATATTTCCTTGTGTTTGTTTTAAACCTGCTGCCTGTTAAAGTCATGGGTGACCCCTGGTTCGTGTGTTACATGTAGGGGTAAATAACACTTCCTGGTTCACTTTCTCCACATCATTCATGGATTTTATAGGCCTCTATTGTATCCCCCCTTGTCATCCTTTTTCTAAGTTGAACAGTCCCCGTCCTGTTCCTCTCTCCTCACGTGGAAGCCATTCCAGCCCCCGAACCATTTTTGTTGCTGTCTCTGCACCTTTTCCAATTCTAATAAATCTTTTCTGAGCTGGGGCAACCAGATCCGCACACAGTGTTCACGGGGTGGGTGTGCCAGGCAGAAACCCACACCACCAGGCTGGATCAACCACTGCTCCCAGCAGGCCCCTTGCAGAGCCCCCCGGCACTCCCATCTGCACTGAGATTCTGCCCATGCCATCTCCTCCCCACTCCAGCCTCTGATCACTCCTGGCAGGGATCGTCTGTGTGCAGCATGTGTGGTCACAGCTCCTGAATTCCTGGGGCAGGGCGGGGGTGTGGTGTCCTTCCCCCTCTGCAGAATAACCTCTGACTCCTCCCGCAGGAGCTGCACAACCTGGAGGCGGAGCTGGGCCAGGTGCCGGAGTGCTGGAAGGACGCGTGGGACAAGGTCAAAGCCTCCCAGCGCACGGAGACCCGGCAGGAGGTCAGCAGGGTAGGTCTCTGAGCTGTCCGTGTGACAGGGTCCTGAGAGCCAGGTGCTGGGCCGGCAGCCGTGGTGCCTGAGTTGCCCAAATTCCTGCTTGCTCCGGCACTTGGCCTAGGGCTCCTGGCTCTGCCCCCAGCTGCCTGCGTGGCCGAGGAGGGGCTGACAGTGCCCTGTGCCCAGGCTCAGTGGGTCTCGTGATGATGAGACAGCGCCAGTGGGGGTGGGTGGGTCCCGTGCCCTCATTTCCCTGCTCTGTGCTCTGCAGATGGCGTCCAGTTCCCTGCTGATGTCCTCCAGCCTGTTGCCCCACCGGCGCTCGCTGGGGGTCTACCTGCAGGAGAGCGGCGTGGGCTCCACCCTCAACCTCAGCCTGGACAGCGACACCAGCAGCCCCTCCGCCCCGTCCAGTGGGAAGCAGGGGGGCCGCAAGAGCACCAGCAACCTCTACAGCCAGTTCCAGATGTCGGAGAGCGAGAACAGGTGAAGGGAGCTGTGGCTGCCTGGGGGGAGACGGCCAGGCCAGGCCCCTGCGGTCAGCAGTGAGCCCTATTGCTTGGGGTGGGGTGTGGGTCCCATGGAACCAGCCCTCTGCAGCTCAGCCGATTCAATCTCTGGCTGCTGGGAGCCGAACCCGCTGGTCCATCCCCACTGGGCTCTCGCCCGCCGGTGTCCAGCAGCGAGGCGCTAACCCGCTGTCTGGCTGCCCGCAGGTCCTACGAGGGGACGCTCTACAAGAAAGGAGCCTTCATGAAGCCCTGGAAGCCCCGCTGGTTCGTGCTGGATAAAACCAAACATCAGGTACTGGAGGGGCTGAGAAATGGGCCGAGCTGCTGGACGAGGGGAATAGCTCGGGACTCCGGGGCACCAGCTGCAGCGGGCGCTGGCTGACGCACGGCACCTTTCCTTGCAGCTGCGGTACTATGACAACCGGAATGACACGGAGTGCAAGGGGGTCATTGACCTGGCAGAAGTGGAGTCTATCACCCCTGGCACCCCCACCATGGGGGCCCCCAAGACAGTGGAGGAGAAGGCCTTCTTCGACGTGAGTCCCCAGCCCAGAGAAGCTGGATCTCGGTGCCGGGGGCGGGATGGGGGGGTGATGCTGGCTGGGGCCGGGCCGGGGCCAAGGCAGCTGGGCACCAGTTCTGCGTTGGACAGCGAGGCCTGGACTCTTGGGCTCCTGAGTTGTGCTGCCCGCAGGAGTACAGACTGTGCCAGGCACTTGCCAACTCCGGCTGGAGCCAAGTTGGGTATCCAGGAAGGTGCCAGCCCTCAGCCAGTCCTGCCTGCCCATCTCCCCAGGTGGGGACCCGGGGCCCCAGCAGCCTGGGCTGCCTCTCCCGCCCCCCGGCAGACGCCGGGCCTCAGCTCTCGTCTTTTCTCCCTGTAGCTGAAGACGACGAAAAGAGTTTACAATTTCTGTGCCCAGGACGTGCAGCTGGCCCAGCAGTGGATCGACCGCATCCAGAGCTGCTTGTCGGACGCGTGAGCCTGGCTCAGCAGCAGCCCCCGTTCCAGGCACCGAGCCCCCGGGCCCTGGCGCGTGAAGCAGAGGCAATGCCCAGGGTTAGCACCTGAGCTGGCCCAGGTCTGACTGACTGAGGAGGAGGTGGCCGGAGGCCTGACTCTCCCCCACTGCCAGGGGCACATCATACCGCAAAGCCCCAGGCCCCCTGCGTGCTCAAGGACAGAAGCAGGGGTCAGGGCAGGATCAGTCTGTTACACTATGGTAGGAACTGTCCAGTGCAGGAACTAATTGCATTGAAGTGTCAGGCTGGGGCAGTGGGGAGCCATTCTCACAGCCCCCACTAAGCCTGTCTGAGCCACATAATTACCGGCTCTCACCCCTGGCAGGACACGGGCCTCGGGTCCCCGGCTGGGCAGCACAGCTCCCACCCCTGGCAGGACATGGGCCTCGGGTCCTGGCTCCCACCCCTGGCAGGACACGGCGTTTGTCTGAGCAGTGCTCTGGTTCTCTTGTGAATGCTGCCGTGGGGTTTTACTGGCCTGTTGCTGGGAGAGGCTCCGGGAGGTGCTGTGCATTGAACCCGCCACCCCCACCCTGTGCCATTGGGGAGCAGCTGGAGCTTTCCCCAGTTACCCCTCTGCACGCCCAAGAGCTGCCCGTGAACTTGCACATCCAGTCTGTAAATCCATGTGACCCAGACTGTGCTCTGCTGACCTGCCGCCAGCCCCTTGGGGCGCTTGGCCCAGCCCTTGTGAGCTCAGGGTTAGCCTGTCCAGCCAGACCAGAAGAGAGCTCCATGGATAGGAGGCTGAGAGCGCTGGGACCATCCTGCCCACCCCAAGTCCAGCAACTGGGCCAGATCCCGCCCTGGGGACAGGCACGATCTCTGCTGGCAGTGTCTGGGCACCAGTGAGGGCTGCCTGCCTATCCCAGTGTGGGGAGAAGAGGGGCCTCCTCCCTGTCCTGCTCTGGTGGGATGGGTGGTCTCTCATTAGCAGTATTGTAGCTTTAGAGTCAGCCCCTCTTCTGGTCTGCCCCTAGCAGGGGAGGGGGGAGACTGAGGCCTGAGACCTTCTTGACCCAGCCATGTCCCGCCTGCTGTCATGGGACTTGGCTCTGGCACAGCCCTGGAGCCCCGCTCCCTCTCCTTGCAGTGACTGTGGGGAGAGGACACTGTGTGGCTGGGTTCTGGCGGGCCCCTTGCTCCCAGAGAGGCTCCCTGGGGCGAGTGGTAGAACAGGATAATGAGGCCAGTCCCAGGGACTGTCCACAGGAGCAGTGTGGCATGAGCCCCTCACCTACCAGCCTTGCTTTGGGCTCGCCAGCCACGTGGCCCAAGCTTGGAGATCACAGCATAGAGCTGCTGCCTTTTCTCTGTCAGCTCTCGGGGCTCTCCCCTGCTTTGCAGCCCCAGCCCCTGCAGCTTGTGCTTGGATCGCTGCAGCCCCAGCCCCAGCCCCGTGGCGTGCAGCGGCAAATCTCCATGCAGCCACTGTACGCCAGCTGCAGAGCGAGGCCTCCACTCTGAGCTGGGATGTGCCCCAGCCTCCATGGGGGCTGACCTCAGCTCCTTGAGATCCCCAGAGTGCAATGGAGCCATCGTGCTGGGGTGTTCATGGCTCAGCTCCTGACCCCACCTGAGCTGTGTACCAGGGACAACCTTGTACTTCAGCCCCTGCTCTCTAGCACCTCCACTGAGCCCAGCCCTGCTGCCCTCCCCAGCCCGCTTCCTGCTGTAACTTATTGTCAGTGCAAAGGTGGAATCATGAGACTGAGGCGATGGCATCTCTGGTACAGAAACAAATCCTTTATCCTCCCCC
The DNA here is from genome assembly GCF_965152235.1 of Eretmochelys imbricata. Taxonomy (NCBI): domain Eukaryota; kingdom Metazoa; phylum Chordata; order Testudines; family Cheloniidae; genus Eretmochelys; species Eretmochelys imbricata. Next base: position 358,634,336 of record NC_135572.1, read on the forward strand.
TGTTTGCACCGTGGCAAGCTTAGCCCCCAGCAGCTCACATGCTAGAGCCGTGCGTGTGCTTGTCCCAAAACCCAGCGGGCACCTGTGTGTGGTCCCCTGGGGCTAAGGAGCTGCCTGTTCACGCGAGCCCGTACCTGGCCTCGGTAGCACACCCCATCGGTTAGAGTTCACCACCTTCCTGCCATTGCTCCTTGGGCCTGGGACCTGCCCTTTCCCTCCCCCCTCCTGCTGCTCAAAACCAGGGTGGCTGACCGTTCTACCTGTCTTGTTTTTAAAGGAGTACCATGTTTTATTTCAGTGCAGAGCTCTTTGTACAGTCTTAACCCCAGGGTCCCCTCTTCCTTTCCCTGTATGATAATGGCAGTGGCAGGGAGCTGGTGCAACAGGGAGGTTTTTGTAACTTCCCGGAGCAGTTGTAGATTATTGAAGTTTCTGTACATTGTGTCAACCATACAGAGTCCTTGTATTGTATTGTGCCTAGAGGGAAAATGTTGTTATATAAAGAGAGAACTAACTGAATTTAATAAAAAATTAATATGCATATTTGCTTGGGCTGCATGGCACACGGGCCTTCCCAGAGCTGGGTTCAGTTCCAGAAGCGGTTCCCTCACGTGGCCCCCCCATTGTTCACACATGACTCCCAGGCTGGTGGGGAGAGTCCAGCTCAAGGTGCACCCGCAGTGGTTGGGGCTAGAGAGGGAGCAGAGCGCTCGCTGCTTGTCTTGTTGTGCAGGTTTGTATTCGTCATTTCAGACAGTCCCTCTGTCTCTGCTGTGTTGGCAGTAACCAGAGCATCGCCCTGCTCCTCTCCTGTGCTCTCCCTCATGACATTGCTTTTGTATGTGCTCCACTCCTGAGTCACAAGCCCCAGAACTGTGGGTAGGAACAGACCTGATATGGGGGTTCATGTGTCCACCAGGAATCCAATACAGAACAGTGGGTGTAAAAGGTGCATCCCCGGCTCCCCTTAAATAACTCATTTGGCCTCAGCTGCCAGCAAACATCTCCCACCCAGGATTTGTGTGCATCTTGCTGAGCCAAGAGAGGTTTCTTGGTCTTGCCATATTCTCTGTTTGGACACTGGATGCACCAGTAAAGAGGCTCTATAGCGTGTACTTCCCCCTCAATAGGCGGAGGCGTCAGCACCCAAAAGCGGCAATCTTTGCGGCTGGCCATGGCATCTAAATATCACCTGGATCAATCGGTGTCATGGATCAGTCCCATGAGGCCTGGTCTTGTTCTCCATCCCTACAAGGAAGAAGCAGAGGGAAGCATTTTGAGATATTTGACCCCCTGAGAGATGTTCTAACTCCAAGAGGTCAGATGCTGGACCGTAGCATCGCCACAGAGCTGCATCTGTTACCGTGGCAGCTTAGTCCTGCAGAGTCATCTGAGGATGCCCAAGCACTTATCACCCAGTTAGTCATGTTCATGGTATTTCAATGCAGAATGACTCAGGACTGCTCAGTTTCTGCTATCCAGGTCTCTGAACCCTGTGTGCTTAGAGCAAAGCTTGGACTACTCTATTGAGGTTTTCCTCCAGGTCCAGCTTTTCTACTCCTGCTGTTCGCTCCAGGGTGGAGCCATTCTTCTTTGGATTAGCTTTGTAGCTGCCTGAATATTTCTGCTACAAAAGTCTCTTGGCTCAGCTGCACTTCCTTTTTTCCCCCTCAAGAGACCTGTTAGCAGAAGTGTTTGTCTCTTGGGCTTTGTATCCCTATGGCTTGTGGATTACACACTCAATATGGTATCACGATCCTTCCTTTAAGACTATGGGAGGATGGTCTTCTGAGTCCAAGAGGGATAATGGTGGATTCTTGTGTTTCAGGGCAATTAATTGGATTTTATTCCTGGTGTTTTCTCATCCTGAAGATACTGCTTCGGTCTATGCACAAGCTGAATATAACATTGCTCTTAGGAAACACAATTGTTCCAGGTTGGAGCTCTCAATCTCAGATGCCTACTTTTGCATCTTTAAGGTTACAGGAATATTCAGGATGGAAAGTGACCACTTCTAGTACAAGGTGCTCCCATGTTTGCTGTCTAGATTTCCAAGGAGATATTCACCCAGTTGGTGAATATCTTTCTTAGACAACTAAGGGCTCATTAATTTGGAAATCCAAAAGAACTAATGCTCTACCTCAATGGGCTGGAGGTTTGAGCTCTGTCACCGATTTCCTTCCATTCAGCAGCACGCACTCTCTCCAGAATCAGCGTGCCACAGCCATGGTTTATTTAAACTATCTGGAAGCATTTAATTCCCCCCGTATTGGATTCAGTAAGCAGGAGTAGAGCACTGGGTGGCAGGCAAATCTCACGCCTTGGTGCCTGTGTTACTTTCCCAGGGTGAGGAAACTGAAAAAGGAAAAGAGCAACCACCGATCTACTTGGTTTGGTCCAAGTCCAGCTGTGTGAGGTTTTGCTTCAAGGCAGTAAAAAGAACCACATGCAAAATGGGATGCTTGCTTCTGTAGGCAGGGAAAGGCCCCTTCCTACATCTCCACCTCACTGCAAAGTTGGGAAGTGAAATCAGAGCAATGCCAGAGAGCATGGTGGATGTGGGAGGACTCTGCTGGTCCCTCTAATTCTAGAGCGTAAATCTCTTCGGTGAGAGGCTTGGTTGCTGAGTGCCCAGGAGAGAGAGCTGAATTTTATTTTTAAGTCTGGTCTGGGGGCCAAGCTATTAATTTAGGACTTTACTTCCCCAGAGAATGCCCACTGCTGACAACATGAGGTGCACAAAGAAAGAGCAAGGAGTAGAACATGGCTTGTATGTGATTTATAGATTCCAGGAGAGACCATTGTGATCATCCAGACCTGCCCCATAATGATTCCTAGAGCAGAGCTTTTAGAAGAACATCTAACCTTGATTTTTAGAATTGCCAGGGATGAAGAATCCACCAGGACTCATGGTACATTATTCTAATGTTTAATTAACCTCACTGTTACAAATTAACACTTTATTTCCAGTCTGAATTTGTCTAGCTTCAGCTTCCAGCATTTAGATAGGGTTAGATCTTTCTCTGCTAGAAGGAAGAGTCCATTATCATGTCTGTACTTACAGATTAATCAAATCAACCTTCTCTTTAAACTAAATCGATTGAGCTCTTAAGTTGATTTGCTCAGGCCCTTGGCTCACTTGTAAGACTACTGGTTCTGCCCTGTCTCTCTGCTAAACTATTAAAAATCATTATCACAAAAACACCTTGGAACAGAATGTAAAGGATAGAAAGTTTAAAGCCAGGTTTGGATGTATCACCAGCTTGGCATTTTGGAGGAGATCAAAGTTTCATGATCAACCCTCCCCCACTAAAGTTATACTTTGCAGAGACAATGTTTCATACTCTTATGTTGCTGGGTTGTAAATTAACTGATCAGGAAAGAAGCCTAGATATTGTCACGTTCACTTAACCCTCTGCTTAATCTGCTAAATATGCACAAGGGATAGGAGAGGAAAAACCAGTTACCTACCTCTTATAACTGTTGTTCTTCAAAATGTGTTACTCATGTCCATTCCAGGTAGGGGGGGGTGTGCGCAGCTGCCAGAAGGTTTTTTTTCCCCTAGCAGTACAAGTCAGGTTGGTCCAGGCACCCCCTGGAGTCATGTCTTCATGGCACCATATCTAGGCCCCTGCCAACCCACTGCTGGTTTTGTTCTGACAGAGGGGAGGCGGTTAGCTCTTGGAAGGGACATGAGCAACACATCTCAAAGAACAAGTTAGGAGAGGTACACAATTGTTTTTCTTCTTTGGGTGCTTGCTCATGTTGATTCCAATTAGGTGACTCCCAAGCCAGAACCTTGCAGGCAGGGTGAGAGTTCATGGATTCACTGGTTGAAACACTGTCCAAGGCAGCTGCTGCTGCTGGAGATGGTGATTTGGTCTGACCCAGCCTGGCCGTTCCTTGGCAGAGGTATAAGCCAAAATCACAGATAAATCAACCCTGATGTAACAGGTTCCAGGGTGAGGAATTGAACAATAGTGAGGAGTAACCTGTTCCTAGGAGAAGTTTCTTGTCATCCAACCACTAATCAAGGGGGGTGGTTAGCTGTAAAAATGTGATTGTGAGTTCTCATGTCTGATTCTTTAAAAACAATTCTACTAAGCACCTGCTGACACCAACTCTCAGTGCAGCTGAGCTCCAGGGGGTGATTCTGCAAGTGTTAAAAATTCCCATTCCCATCACCTTCACCTGCTCTAGGCCATTCATTTCACACCAACTAAAAACAGGATTAAACACCCCCCCCCCCCACCCCTCCAGCAGTGGTTTCCAGCCTGCTTAAGTGTTCCCAAGGGAGCCACCACTGGAAAAAGGTTGAAAGCCACTGGGTGTATGACCAGACCACTGCAATTTCCTTCAGGACCCAGCAGGTGGTGATAAACTGATTTCTAAGCTGTCCATTTAACAATGCACCAAGCCACAGTGTGTATTGAGGCTGGGAACTCTAGGATCGAATCACAGACTTTACACCTTTGAGCACTTCTGCACCAGCTAATAATACCATGCAACTCTCATGCTGCATGGGAGGGTGGGAATGCAGCCGATCTCTTCACAGCCAGTGAGGTCAGTTGATTGCAGAGCTCCCCAACCCATCACCGGAGACCCCTAGGATAAAAACACAAAGGGGAGCCTGAACACACTCTGTTCTGTATCATCTCCTTGGTCAGATTCAGAGTTTCCAAAGCCAGCAGTTTACACTAACAACAGGAGGCCAGGACTGGGGAGATTACCGGCAAGTCTGGGTGCAAAATGTGCAACATGAGAAGGTCAAGAGAGCGCGCCTGGGGCTTGAGAAATCCACCACGCTCAGTGAGACTTTTGAGTTTTTATTGATAGTTGGAATTTACAACCTAAAACTGACAACAGAGAGAGAGATGCAGATGTGGTTTTTTCTTTTCTTTTTTTTACCAAAAAAACCCCCAAACAAAATAACCAAAACCCACCAGCATCAGTTTTACAATATAAAAGTTTTGACAGTAGAGAGACGACAGTACACCCGGAATTACTCAGAAAAACAGCAGGGAGGAAAAGGCAGTCATTTTAAAACTTTGTACCTCAGATATACACATAAATACACAAACATTGCTTACACAGACCCAGTTTCAACATTTAAGGGCAGTAGGCATCATGAGAAACGAAAAGGCTCCCCCCTAAATCATTGCACTAATTTAATCTGCGCACATCAGACCCCTCCCTTTGCTGCCCCCTCCCCCAAATAGAGGAAAGGCCACTTGAAATTAAAAATGAGCTGGGTATCCCCAGTAACTAGCCCTCCCTCTGAGTCACTGGTGAAGGGACCCTTAACCCAGCCTGTACCAATTACCTCAGCTTGCTATTCTCCCAGCTCCTCCTCTCTGCAGGCAAGTGTTTTATTGCTATTTGGAGTGTGTCTCAGGGATAACAGTGGCATTTTAGGGTGGGTTCATTTTTATGCAGACTCATCCTCCTAGTCCTGACTTCTAGTCCATCTGCATGAGGTGGTGACATCTCACAAACAAGCTCTGGCCCCAGTGCACGAGGGGCAGGGTTTCAGAAGTGCTCAGCACCCAGAGGCAGACTTTCAGACGAATTCAGCTCCTCTGTAGACACCCGTGCACGTGACACAGTTTTCAGAAGAGCTGTGCATGCTGCATGCTGAGCTGGTCTGAAAATCTGGCCCTAAATCAATACATCAAAGCCCTGTCCACCCTGTTTCCATGGCAGGAGCTAGCAGAGTTCTCCCAGGGTATTTAAAGGGACTTTTTTCACATACCCTTATGGAGACAGAAACAGCTCAACACCCACGCGTCACGAACACAGAACTTGAGCGTTGTCAGCTGCCAACGGTGATAAGGACAGGAAAGGGGGCTGTCTCAGTTTCCCTTTTAAAATCAGCAACTACCCACCAAAGACCCATCTCCACTGACACAAGGCGTTGTTTCGTGGTGAAACTGGCTCGGCTCTGCAGAAGCAGAACCAATGCAGCCAACCTCACTATGCTGGGCCTTCTAGAACAGCCCCGCACATCCACCCAGAGCGCAGCTGTACCAGGCTGCAGGAGCAGTCAGCCCCTAGGACCCAGCACAGCTCTCTCTGCGACTGATGGTTTTGCGAAATTAGCCAATGACTACAGAACCTCAATGGCATTTCAGCAAGGATTACACCTTTCCAGTTATAGCTGAAATCAAACAGTTTCCTTCAGGAAAACAATGGTTTTTAACCAGCATTTCAAGTATTTCATCTTGCAATGACACTGGATTCCCTAGTGTAGACAGATCTCTGGTAGACAGTGTGCTATCAGCCTGCAAAGCCAAGCACTTCCAGTGGCCTAATGGCTAAACTGTTCCCTAGCTGCCACACGGGCGGAAAAGAGAACACGAGGAGGTTACGAAGCGCCCCCCACAGAAGTAACTCAGAAGTTCCACCCGCATGAGGCAAACACTGTTCAAAAAATTAAGCAGTTAGGAGAGATCAGCTATTCAAATTGCTTTAATTATGCCAGTTGTGAGCTAACTGATTTGTCATAAAGAACTAAGTGTCTCTTCACTAATAATATCATGGCCTGAAGGAGGAAGCTCCTCTGTGTGCCTGAGCAGATACACCCTAGTATAGGGAACATTTCACTGGAATCACGGGTATTTTCTGCCTCGACGTACGGATGCCATCCACTGCCAACGTTTATAAAAAGGAACGTGATGCTGCCCTGGTAAAGAGGCGCTGTCCAGTTGATTTAGCTCCAACATTCGGGATGTGTTAGAACAGTTTTACAAAACTTCAGCCCAAGAGAAATGTTTCTGCAGCTTTTTATATTTCAATGCAAACAGCTAGTTTGGATTTAAATACCGGCAACCCCCAAACTGCAGACGTCAGTTAGTAGATGAACACCAAACCACAAAACCAATCAGAAACCAAAATGAAACTGAAAAGCTTATTTTCATCAACCAAGCCGAGAAAAGCCAAAAGTGAACATACAGAATCGATGAGAAAAATGAGCTGGATTTTTTTACAAAAATTTCAGTTACAATGATCTAAGATGTGAATACTGCTAAGTACGTTTAGTTTTTCAACCTGATAATATCCCTTTAATACAACTTCACTTTCCTGGAGAAGGTGGTCGAAAGGGATGTAATGTGGCAGGAAAATAACTATGTTGCCTCTTGGATTAACTAACCCTTAGGAATAGTTATTTATCCCACCCCAACTCTACAGGAGTGTGTTTAGACACCTGGTATTCTGCTGAGTCAAAAAGACATTCCTGCCCCTTCACAGCTGGGTGTGTTAGTACCTCTGTGTTTCTTTCTGTACCTCTGATCATGTGTGTGTGTGTGCGTCTGTGAGAAAAAACCCCAGTAGGAACTGTCGTGAAAATATGGCAGTTCTTTTAAGTGTAGGTTGTAGAACCAAGTTTAAAAAATATAAATAATCCCTCTATACATTAATAACTGATACTTAAGAGCTCCATCTGAAACTAACATTGCTAGCACACCACAGAAAGCCACAAACAACTCATCTAGGTCAGCATTTCCTTAAAATGTTTAATTCTTTCCCCCGTGTAAGCTATCGCATAGAGCCCCCATCTCATACCTTAGCCAGAGCTGCCACCACCGAGCCTATTAACATACCTGACAGCATTATACAGCCTGATCTCACCAGCCAGCTAGTAAACGGCACTTTTCTTTCCTTTTCCGGGCATGACTGTCTGCAAGATCTTAGGAGAATGGATCATTTGGAGGAGTTGTGAAGATGTATTCAAATATTTAAGACACTGAAGAAATTAAACTATTTTCTTTCCTCTGGATCTGTATTTTCATTACCAAAATTACTGAGCATAGAAATGAGTTTCCTTCTTAAAACCCCGACAACTTCATTGTATTAAAACATCCATTTTCTTTGATGTTCAACACTCTCACGATAAAAAAAATACTAAAAACTTGATTTATTGATTTAATCAAGTTTTTGGGGAAACTTGATTAAATATTATTTACAAATTTGTAATTAGTGATCCTTCACACTCACTCTCTCTCTCACACACACACACACACACCCACACCCCAGCGCTCTCCCACCATCACTGCAGTGCCACTGAGGATGTAATTTTCAGAGTCTGGTTTCCCCATGCAATAAATTCTTTGGACTGGAACTGCAAAAATCACATTTAGATCTCAGCCTATCCAGTGAAAACGTACTTCAACCACTGGCTTTGGAAGCCCAATTTTAAGAGCTGATCATATATTTATTATTTGAAACATCGTATGCAATTAAGAGGGCGTTGAAATTGACGCACGCACTCTACAGGCCGTCAGTTCTAGTGTAAATACACAATCGGGGCCTACTGCTCTCTACAGTTCTACAAACAGAACCTAGCCCCTGGTGTCACCTTACAAGGATGCAGCGGGTTCACTGGCATTCTACATTGAGTGTGGGACTATGCATGGAGGTACCCTACAATTGTGTTAGCAAGCACCTTCCTTCTCACGTAAGCAAGAGCCAGGCTGCACATATCAGAGAGGGGCTGCAGATGTGTTCATTCAAGGTTGGTGGCCACAGGAGGTGGGGTGGGAAGGTATGTGACACAGAGGGAGGGGCGGGAGTCACTATTTTGCTGCAAGTGATGTCTAATTCTGAATCTATGGTAACGGTTTGTTAATTATCAAGGACCAGATCCTGGCACTTAGAACTACTGCAGGGACAGGACTGGGTGACATATTTCAGTGCCCTCAGTAATGTTTATTTTATGTTATATTCAATGTTCACTTGTCTGTAAGTTGACAAGGTAATTTTTTCAGCAGCGCTGGAATTGGGCAAAGGCATGTCTTTTAAAATGTGTTTGTACAGTACACAGGTAAATGCAGCCTCTGGGCGCTACTGTGATACAAATCATAATGAAATAATTTTATAGATAATGCTAATGTCGTGCTAAAATAACTTTAAGATAAAGATTCTGGTTAGAATTGTTTCGTTAATACATTACATGTTTACATCTTGTATATTTGTATTAGGAACAAGCAGGAACATTCAATAATCTACAACTATTATACTTCATGGTGACCCCCATCTTGAAATCTGATTTGTGCTTCTGTCAGGAGCCTTCATGCTATAAATGGCATTTCTCGTGGGAATACAGATCCATAGACGACAGATCAAATTGCAGGGTCAGGCCTTGAGACTTGTGTCAGACTTTGCTTTTGAGTGTAAAGTTCAGAGTAATTTAAACAGGATCTTTGTACTTTTCCATTAATGTTCAATAATGTTGGTGTTCTGCTGTGGTTAAAGACAGAAGAAAACGTTAGGAAATAAAACAGGCCTCACCGGTGGATCTGAGTCTGACCTCCCAGAAGCAAGATGCAGAGGAGGAATGTTTGATAAGTGGAAAAATATTTAATTCCATACTGGCAATTGAATGTTATTTTAATTTAAATGTTAAATTAATCATCATTAAATATTTAAATATTATTACAGCTAAAGGCAAAGCTATGATCATTCATTTTCTTAGGCATGAGTTTTAAATCACCTTTCATCAGTTTTAAGCGTTGAAACGAGCACTATTTAATTTTCAGTTTCGAGTATACAGGTAAAGAATTCTGCAGATTAATGACAGTTAAGCAGGATTTGCAGTAATTACAGTATGCAGGTGAAATGCACCTTTCATTATATGTATTTTTAAAGGTCTAGTCGCTATGGCATCTAAGCACATTACATGATTTTTTGACCCTTCAGAAGGACCCGGTTCTCCCTCCTTATCACTTGTACTCACAAGTAGCAGGAGCTATCCACCACCCTTCTACATACAGAGAGTCACTCCTCAATGTCTTGCTATGCAGAAACAGTGTTCTGGGTTCTCTGTGTGCCACTACGTCTCACTTTCATTGTAGAAGTGTTTAGGATCACTCACAAAGAATTGTGAGCAGCAGTGAGTGACTCAGACCTTTAGAAATGTCTCCCTGTTCCCTAATTCTCCATGTATTGATGAGGTTTATTATTTTACATCAGTGGTTCTCAACCATTTCAATATCATGACCCTACATTGGCATAGCCCTCACGTTTAGCCATGAAGATGGGAAGATGGTTGTGGCTCTCCTAGCCCATTTTGCAACCCTTGGTAGAAAGAAAAGATCCCTGACCTGAGGAGTTGACGAGCTAATTTCAGGTATGACACCAAGAGTAGAGTAACAAGTCAGTGTGGAGGGGCTGAGCCTTGTATGGGGATAAGGCACTCATGGGACACCCATGGGGCTATTTTTCTTTTTATTATTGTCTGGGATTGTGCTGGGTGACAGGATCCTTTTTCCTCTCTTTCTGGACATCTGTGTAAGTAGAAACAGGTTGGTGCCAAGGCCAGGATGGAGATGAAATCAATCCTTTTATATAAAATAAAGGCATGGGGGGAAGGGGAGTTATATAGCAGGGACGTTGTTGCTAACATGTTAGTCTGGATCTGTGGACAGTCAGACTATTGATTCCTTTCAAGGCACTAGACTATTCTCCGTGGTAGAAGAGGACAGGACAAGGAGTAATGGTCTCAAGTTGCAGTGGGGGAGGTTTAGGTTGGATATTAGGAAAAACTTCTTCACTAGGAGGGTGGTGAAACACTGGAATGCGTTACCTAGGGAGGTGGTAGAATCTCCTTCCTTAGAAGTTTTTAAGGTCAGGCTTGACAAAGCCCTGGCTGGGATGATTTAATTGGGGATTGGTCCTGCTTTGAGCAGGGGGTTGGACTAGATACCTCCTGAGGTCCCTTCCAACCCTGATATTCTATGATTCTATGACTAAAGCTGTCAGCTGCATGGGGGTAGGATAAGACTCCACTGAAAAAGGAAAGCATTCCTTTCCTTCGATGTCCTGGACCATTATCCTGCAATGCATGAACGCTGCATCTCCTCCTTGAAGAAGCCAAGATGCTACACAATGGGTAGGGCGGCTATCCAGACCACTCAGGTTTTTCCAAAAATCAATAGGAGATTTCAAGAAACATCTGAGTAGAAAAATACTTTCTGAATTAGGTGAATAGTTTTGCAGGTGGATTTTTGTTAATGTTTAGATACAAGAAACACATAGTATTTACTCACATGGAGAAGGTGGCTTCATCCCCTCTCTTCCCGCCCCCCTTTCCTGTCTCAGAAAAATTATTATGGTGGGTTTATGTCACAATAGGGGCAGATTAACATTTACTTCAGACCCACTCCCAGACAGAACAGATGGGCAAACTGAAGTCACAACACCACCACCAAAAACTCAAATAATTCCAAATTTGTATTCAGGCTATGAGATTAATGGATATCTGAAGGCCAGTACAGTTACACTTTCTAGTTATCTAGAATTGGCCTCATTAGCACTACAAAAAGTAATTTTCCCTCTATTGATAATTCACCCCTTCTTGTCAACAGTTGGGAATGGGCCACATCCACCCTGATTGAATTGATCTTGTTAGCACTGACCCCCCACTTGGTAAGGCAACTCCCATCTTTTCATGTGCTGTGTATTTATACCTCCCTACTGTATTTTTCACTCCATGCATCTGATGAAGTGGGTTCTAGCCCATGAAAGCTTATGCCCAAATAAATTTGTTAGTCTCTAAGCTGCCACAAGGACTCCTTGTTGTTTTCACTTTCTAGGTAGGCATTCCAGACTAGATCTCTCTTTGGGGAGAGAGGAAGTATTTAGCATGCTGCCAAAGGAAATAAGTAGGAGTGATGGGATGAAATAAATGGAAAATTAATGTATTAGAAAACGGAAATCTGTTACATGTGGAACAGTCTCTTAAAGGAAGTGGTGGAAACCCCACAGCCTGGAACATTTCAAACTTGATTGGGCAAAGCAATACTGGGAAAACATACTGTAGAGAACAGCCTTGCTGGATGAACAAGATGACCTAACAGGGACTTTCCATGTCTAATGTCTAATCTAGAAAAGTGCCATTTCAAGACTTTTTGTAATGTTTGTTCTCTTAGGAGTAAAAGTAGTAGCTAATATTTCTTTTTCCAAATCATTTCCAGAAACTGCACAATATCTTAACTATTAAAATTTACAGTGATGTTTACTAAAACACTGAGTACTACACCGTGCAAATAAAATATGCACACCATGCAAATGCTAGGCTCACTCTGGCTTTTTTCCTACAATATGCAGATGTGTGTCGTTAAAATGCCATCATCATCATTCTACATAAATATATAGCACAAGGTAATTATTAGTTCTCTTGGTGTTAATGGTTTAGGGATGAATAACAATGTGTGCTAAATTAAACAGATCAATGCATCTCTAGGGCAATTTCAATGCTATTATTAATTCTGATTTGAGTTGATGTGGCACAGATAATGAAGGAGGCCTCAGAGGAGATGCTGTGACAACTGACAGTCAAAGCCATATTGGTCTTTTTGCCTGTTAAAGATTTGAGTACAATAACTGGGGACTCTTGTGCGGTGACTGGTGAGATGTGCAGGAAGAGGCAGCAGAGTGTACACTGCACTGGAGGTGGGCTCATCTACCAAAGTATCAGAAACAAAACTTGGAAAACTACAGCAGTTGGCCTCAGTTCAGAAAAGACGGGGTGATGTACTGCATGAGGATGTTCTGCTTTGGTGGTGACACTGCCCTGGCAAGTCAGAGCTGCTCTACACGACGGGGTTACAGTGGCATAACTATGGTGCTGCAGCTAAGCCCCCGTAACCCTGTGTGTGTAGATACACACTCCAGCAACGGAGGGGGTTCTTCCTTTGCGATAGTGACTCCACCTCCCTGAGCGAGGGTAGTTACATTGACAGAAGCATTCTTCCCTCAACCTAACCACATCTACACTGGGGCTGCAGGTCGGCATACCGACAGCACTCAGGAGAGTGGACTTGTCACATACCCCTGAGGCCTGTAGCTTTGTCAATCTAAGTTTTAAATATATGACAGGCCCCAGTCACAGTTCGGTATTTAAACCTTACCACAAAAACGAGATGGGCACTTAAAGGGTTAAAATCTTAGGGTGGGATCATTATCACTTTATAAACCCACCACTGAATACTGAGGCTGCAGAGAAACATGGTGGTCACTTTAAAAATAACTCTGAGTACATAACAGTACTCACACAGAGAAGTGATCAGTACATACTGTACAAAAGAAAACATCAGAGGCCCTTGGGGACCTAGTTATATTTTGTCTAATATATATCTTAAGTTAAAGTCCTCTCTATTTTCCTGGTACTTGCTATGGCCCTGATCTGCAAACATTTAAATATGGGTATAACTTTATTAATGTGAGTAGACTTGAACTAAATTAAATGTTTGCAGGTTGAGGACCCATATTCAAAACTCAACCGAAGTATTCGCAGGGGGTCACCAATTTCAATACAAATAATCATGATTTTAAATTCTGTTCAAGTTTTATTAACATTTGATGTGATTTAGTTATATCCCAAGTTTGAATCCATTAGTGGTCTAATTTAGGAGAAATTTTCCCAATACCTGGCAACAGACTGTCTTGATGCATGAAACACAATTACCTAAAACCCAACAAAGTGGGGAATGCACTAATACAAACTAATTATTATGATTACCAGAATCTTTAAAAAGATCTACTCAATCATTAGAACCACATGAAAAATGTTTTTGATCATTTACATGCACACAACTGTCAAATTAAAAACAGCTGAGGGAGACCCTGCCCTTTACAAAAAGCCATACTATTTCAGGAAAAATCCTCTCCCCTGAGCAAATATAAAAATACATTTTACAAAAATGCTTGTTTTCCGGCATTTTTATAGTTCATTTAAAAAAGGTCATTTAAAATATAATTCAATTCTTTTATAAAATTGATTGGGAGGTTTTTACTTTTAGGTCAGGCTTATTAACACACTGCCCTTCCAGTAATGAGGTAAATGAGTTCTAGCCTAAATGGCCATAATATGGTAACTGCACAACCAGGAGCCAGTCAAACAGCTTATTTTTGTGACTCACTTTATCAGAGAAAGTGTGTGTTTAAGTATGTGATATTGTATCTACTGGGGTTTACTAGGAAATGTCATATTGGTAGGCATTCTGCCTGAAGCTGCAGGTGGAGGCCAGATCCTAGTGAAAATCTCTCTCTCTCTCCACCCACAACTCCAGTTTCCCCCATAAAAAGTCAGAAACTTTAGTCACTATAAAATCAATGAGAGTTGGATTGGGCCCTGCCTGTTTTTAAAAAAAGTCTTCTTAGAAACTTCTGCTCAATTTAAATTTAAAAACCTGTGACACCCATGCATAGATCCTTCTAAGGGGTATCTAAGGGCTACACAAAATCACTCTCACAGCACCATTCTGGTTTTCGACTAAGACACCATCCACAATGAAGCCAGTGTTGACATGGTTTTCCTGATAAATGGAGACTGGAATTTACGGGGCACAGAGAGGCTTAGAAAAGTTTGAGTGCTAGTTATGAATGTTGACATAAGATGGGGTTTACTCCAAGTTAATTTAAATTTAGTAACTGTAGAAGTTGAAAAATTGAGAAGATTCATAATTAAAATATATCTGCAAGTTTTTCACTTACAAGCATCACTTTCTTAAGAGTAAGCAAACATGTGCACCGAATGGACCATCATGCCCCAAGGAAGTAACCTGTCTTTGAATTTCTACTCTTCCTCAATGCACATTATGCTGGGACCCTTAGTCCTCCAGCAATGTTGCACTGTGTTACTTTCCCCCGCTGTAAATTTCAGTTAACCATGGAAATTCTTTTTTGAAGGGTTCTTTTGGGCAAAGGGAGAAATTAACAATTTTATGTGTATGATTACCTTTATAATAGAATACAAATACCCCTCTCTCTGTGCTCTAAGTGCCTTTTTACATGCACCAGAAATGTATTTCTTAAAAAGATGTCCACAAATCAGCAGTCTTACCCCATCCTGTAAAACTTATATTGAATGACCCCACTTCCCCCTCTCCCCCAAAGCCTGTGGAAAGCAGGTGAAACTTCATAGCATGCTGTAGATCCCAACAGATTCACACTCGTTTGGACCAGTGGTATGCAAGTAAGTACCAATATCAAGTGACCTCTACAGAGAATGCCCTGGCAGCAGCAAGAGAGACTCCAGCTTGAGTGTCTCTGCCGGTCTCAACGATGGTATCACCACACAAGGGAGAGAGGTGGGCTTCTCAGGTAGGTAGGTTCCAAGCCAGCTAAGGCTTTACCAGTCGGACCAAAGAGTTTAAATCCCACTTGGAAATTAGCAGGCAGCCAGTCCAGTGCAGATCACAGAGCACTGTCGTCATGTGCTGGTAACGAAGAGTGGCTGTGTTCTGCACTAGCCTGTTTCTGAATCAATGGAAGGTGTAGCCCCACGCAGAGTCCTCTGCATCAGTATTATCTCAAGGTGGCTAAGGCATGAATCATATGAGCAAGGTCCATTTTTGAACCAAAGGGTTGCAACCTTTTGGTCAGACAGAGCTGGGGAAATGCCATGGATGCTACCTGATCACTGAGCAGTCGGACCAAGGGAATTATGAACCAGGGCTTTGGAGCTGTGCTCCAGCTCCAGGCAAAAACCTGAAGCTCCACTGCTCCGGAGCTGCTCTGCGCTCCAGCTCCGGACTCCGCTCCAAAGCCCTGTTATGAACCTTTACTAATTATTGTCTAAATCCTTCCCAGCCTACCTGTAGCCATGTTACCAAACGAGGCTATCGATTACTAGGCAGCTTGAGTAACATGGTTTTTAAAAAATCTCTTTACAAGTTGATTAGGGAAACTATGCAAGTGCTGAGACTCAGAGAAGGCCATCCCTGAAAAAGGAAGAAGCTATCCTACCTTCGCCAAGAGGACAGAAACTACCAATAATGTGAAATGCATTTTCCTAGGAACATCAACACAATAAAGCGTTTTGGAAAAGCATTATGGGGTCACCAACTTGGTTTTTAGGCTATTGACCATGTTGTGGGTAAGCTTTTCTGTCATTTGACCCCACTTAAACCAATTAGTAGCAGTAAACCCTTAGATTAGACTATACTAATGTGTATTACCTTCCCCCCCCCCACCCCCGAGTTCACCTCTCTCTCTTTTCTTCAGCTGTTTCCAGCAGACTGTGCATGGTTTCTTGCGGGAAAAAACCCCACAGAAATGGCCCTCTGCTATTTGTTCAGAAAACCATAGTATTTTCAACCCAGGAGTGTGATAATTGTCCGCTTGTTATAAGAAAATTTAGCCTGTAATGTCTAAACATACTCACAGGTTTCAGAGTAGCAGCCGTGTTAGTCTGTATCCGCAAAAAGAAAAGGAGGACTTGTGGCACCTTAGAGACTAATCAATTTATTTGAGCATAAGCTTTCGTGAGCTACAGCTCACTTCAACGGATGCATTCATGGGTGCATCCAATGAAGTGAGCTGTAGCTCACAAAAGCTTATGCTCAAATAAATTGGTTAGTCTCTAAGGTGCCGCAAGTCCTCCTGCTCTTTAAACATACTCGAACGCTACAGGGGTTAGAGTGGCACTGTACCGCACCATGGCAAGAATATACACACGTTCCCCAACTCAAGCAAGCGTTCCGTTCCAGAATGCCTTGTGTAACTCGAATTTTGTGTAAGTCGGAAACATATCTCCGACCATTACGCAAAAAAAACCCAAACCTCCTATTTCTAGCTTACGGAACTTTTTCCTGTAAATGCAGATTTGCGTAAGTCGGGTTTGTGTAACCCGGGGAGTCTGTACTGTATCCTCTAAATAGCAGACAAACGTGAGACACAACCTTTGCAACACATCCCCCTATTAAAAGCCCTCCTCCCCTGGTAAAAGGGAAAGGGAAAAGGTTACTTAAGAAATTAACTTTCACTCTGGGGAGAGAGCCCAACCAAAATATTTTATTTTAAAGCTGGCCCTGTGAAAGAATAAATCTGTGCAGTACACTTGCCCTGTGAGAGCCTATAACCAGAAAAAACATGTTTTCAGAACAATAATGAAGTGCTTGATTAGGATTTCACAGAGAACTGATGCTGGGGCAAACAAACACCAACAAACCGTTGTGAACACCAGGTTTCATTTTGTTTTATAGACACTTTTAAAAAAAAAATCACAGCAAAATCTATCTTAATAGCTAGAGACTAAATCAACTGATTGGAACATAGTTCAGCCGTTCAGAGTAAGGTCACTGTTATGGGAAGATCAACAGGAGAAGGAAACCTATTCTTTGGAACAATGGTTAAAAATTACAAGATGAGCTGCTGTATTTTTTCTTAAAATTAAACTGAAACAATAAGAACTCCACGAGTCTCATGTGACACTGAGCTGCATGTCTGACTATCAGAATACACAAAGCAATGAAGACTTGTTCTGCCTCCACTTCCACTGGGCCCCCTCTTTTAACACATCAACACTGACAATCCACCATGCACCTTAACCACTGTCTATTCTGCTGTAATGCAATTTTTTCTCTGTCAGAACTGTTGGACAAGTGAGGGAAATGGGGATGCTTTCATTTAAACGTGATTACGGCTGGAGTAGAAGTGGCTCATCATCCTGGAAGATGAAGCCATAATTAAAAGTACAAAGGGAGAGGAGTTAAAAATGCAAGGGAAGTTGCACAATATGAGGAAGGGAAGCAAAATCTGTGATATCCCTGCAGAGGGCTGTGGATCCTGAAACCACACATCAGAGCACTGTACTAGCAACAAAGGCTCCAACTTCTAAAAAGGCAGAAGGAAATCAAGAGGCTTCTGCCCAGGGGAACTAGAGGGAAAGTGAAACATTAGAAAGAAACATAGGAAAACCATTCTGGAGTAGATGTCAGTGAGCAGCCCATGGATAGCTATCTATCAGCCAGAACTTCTGGCCAGGTACAACCTGTTAAATAAGCTAGATGAAGCTTTCAATTACAGCTGGCCGGCCATCTTGATGAACCTCATTTTTGGACACCAGCAGATAATGGGGGCACACTGTACTGCCACCTTTACAATTTCAACTTCAGGCCTCAGCTCTCCTTTTCCTCTCCCCCAGCCTGCAAATTTTACACCTGTGTCCCAAACATTTTGACTGAGATGGCTGTCATCAGCTGGGTGTTCAAACAAGCCAGAGTAAAGAAAAAACTTCACCAGCTTTTCAGACGGCTGTGCTGAACAAAACCAAATATCCTTGGTTCAAGTATCCTTTGTTTTCACGGTGGTACAATTTTGAAGTGAACCATTCTTTTACGTTAGCAGCAGGGGAATTCACACCTGAGAAAGCAATTCCAAGTCCCATTCCATCTGTAAGAATAGGTCTCCCTGCTAGCAGCAGTCCCTACATTCTCCAAATC
Organism: Eretmochelys imbricata; assembly: GCF_965152235.1. Taxonomy (NCBI): domain Eukaryota; kingdom Metazoa; phylum Chordata; order Testudines; family Cheloniidae; genus Eretmochelys; species Eretmochelys imbricata. Next base: position 358,652,560 of record NC_135572.1, read on the forward strand.
CTGAACAGACCAACGTGAAAGAGAATTCAGACAAACAGGTCTACACAAAAGCAAGGCAAAAGATTCTAACACAAACAACTTGAGTTTGCAAGTTCCCATGCCCCCTAACCAGTTATCTCTGATACATCTCTACAATGGGATGGCCTGACAGCAATTACCATAGATTTGCCTTTCACATATTTAATTTTTTTGCAAATGTAATATACCCTGGTTTTCAACAGAGTGGTTGTACACACTTGATAATGATCAACTGACATCACAAGACAGGACTCACCAAAAGTCCAGAGATCGTATTATGATGCCTGAAAGAATGAAGGATTTTTTCACAGTCCTACCAGTTTCAAGGTGAGATGTCATTACAACGTAAGAACTTTTTAATGACAGGTGATTTGTATACGTTTCTCTATGAAGTGTGCAACCAACTCCTCCGCCTGTTCCAGTACAAAAGCACATTGGCAGATAAAGTATTGTACAGCAGCACTGATGTCACAAGCAATGATATAAATCAGTCATTTTGCAGCCAATGCACTTTTGTAACCCATTTAAATTTCAATGCCCTGCTGGGTAAAATTATTAAACTAGAATATATACGACAGATTTTCCCACCACAAGCTATGCTCTATCAGCCTCAGTCTTAACCAACAAATACGGCCGTGCATGGCTTGGAGTTTTACATATACCTGTACATACATATGTAAATCAAGGTCTTTGTGCATCGAGTCTCCATTTCGCTAAGTTTCATACAATTTCCAAATGTGTGTGTATATAAACGTACATACATACATATATATATATAAATCTGTATTATGCTATTTATATACACACATCAGTATATATATATACACACACACACACTCAAAACTAAAAAAATTATACATACCATATAGATATGATCAGATTTAAATACTGCATGTAGATGGGGAAGGAGAGCGCTGAATATAGTTCCTGTTCAGTCTTCATTGCTTTCTGATCATGATCTGATCATAATTTTGCCCCAGTCTAAAATTATTTTTGAAGGATACAGCTGGGTGCAAATAAATCCATCTTTGGTAGAGAATATGCCTTGCTTCCAACCTTGTGCAACAATTCCTCCCCAGGATACATTGCTTTCCCTATGGAAGGACCAAGATGTATAGCATATGTCCGACGAAGAACACCTCCAATGGTCAAAGTCAGTCCCAATCCGTCATCGTAAACAATGGAAACATCTTAGTTGCAACTGGGAGATTGCACAAGGCATAGCACGGCCTAGGAAAGGGTTAACTCAATTGCCTATCAAGTCATTGTGAATCCTTAAAAGAAAATAACCACGAAAGGTCATCCGAATACAGTACAGCAATCAAATGTCCGGACAGCCACACAATAAGAGCACTAGATTGTAGGAAGAAAGTTCAGATAGCAACGAGGACCAAATGGAAAAACTGCATGCCACATGAACTGGAGACAAAGCAACCTTAATTTATACATACTGTACGTGACTTTAGAAAGCAGGGAGTTCAATATACAGACAACCAGAGTTTTGTGCGTAGCTTACTAATAAAATCATTTGGGTCAGGCAGGGACACCGCCACCTGACAGGTTCTGTGCTAAGTTACAACCTCCAAGATACTAAGGGTGAAAACATATAAAAGCTACTTTCCATCTCAGTCCACTGGCTGATAGGAAGAACAATGCTGTGGAGCCAATGAGGTATAATTCAGAACCTAAACCCCAGAATATGGAGGAATCATTCACTGTCTTAAAAGCAAGAAATCTTGGGCATTTCTACAAGTTTATCTAACTATTTATAAGATACCTAATCACTAATTAGGCACAAGAGACCAAGTTCACTATTGTCTTTTCAGATAGAGTCCCTCCAAAGTGAAGGTTGGGGCTCACTCCTAACGTATTCTGGGCCATTTAGAGCTGCTTATTGGATATGTTTTAAACAAAATTTTAAAGCTTTCACCTGAAGTCAATGCTCAAAGCTAATGAACATGAAACATAAAAGGTTAAAATCTGCTACTAACACACTGCAGACTTGATGCAACTCACCTTATTTCAGCGGCTGAAATGACATCAAGCCAAGAGAAAGACCAGATTCCTATGGACATTTCCCCTTCTCCTCTCAATGAGATCCCAAGCAGGCTGCACTTAGTCACAGAACTATACCAGCTGGAAATGCAGCCCCTGGAGGCCAAGAAATGCAACTGAGAAGAGATTGGGAACAAGCTATTGGCCTCGCCAGGTACTTAATGGGGCCGACACACCCAACCATGGATTTCAAGTAACTGCTGGAATCAGCTGCAGTTCCGTTGTATTTGGTTAACAACATTTCTGCTTTGACACAGTTAATTTTTGAGTGCCCAACTTAAGGGATCTTAAAGAGGCCTGATGTTTATAAACTGCTGAACCTCAACTCTCTGAAAATCAGACTCCGCTAAGACGTCTCTAACTGGGCACTCAAAGTTACTAATCATGTAATTGTTTTTGAAAATCTTGGCTGTGAAGTGAAACTGGCTTCTGAACAGCCTGGGGAGCAATCAACAGTAAGCGTGAGGCTTCCCTCCCAGCGCAATGCATCTTTCAATTATTTCTTTTCAATTGCATGAAGGAGGGCGAGAGGGCTTCCGGAACAATGGCCGTGGAAAGCATTTGCTTACCAAAGTAACTGCAGTTGGGAGACAACACAGCTGTATCAGCTGCAAGAAATTGCCCCAACAACAACTCGCAAGTACACAGGGCTGCAGAGTGTAATTTCATTTTACTTCCTGTGCTCTGGACTTCATTTCTGATACACCAATAAAGGCAATCCTCAGTCTACCCTAAGAACAAACCAAAATGTGTATCTTTGGACAAATAAATGAGCGCCTTGTGTTGTGGGCACCTCACTTCCAGATACTGATACCGAGTCGGTCTGTTCTGCTGGGACAAGGGGGAACATTTCATTCTTCACTTTTCTATACCAATATACTTTTAAGAACATTTAATATGCAGCATAATGTACCTCCACATCATGCATTTCAAAATAAAATGTTTAAAAAACCAAACTGAAATACGGGTGGGGTGCTTTGGCTCACGATAACAGATCTGTGTCAGGGCTATTTTTCATACTCACAAGGCGAAGGCCTTCAGATTCGCACAGATAAGAATACAGCTGAAAATAAGTTGTCTATCTATGTGCCAAGCCTCATGCTTTTATTCCAAAGTGAATGATTTTCCAGCTTAGATCTTGGACTAGTAAAATAAGCGTCGTTTCAAATGTGACCAGGCGGGTTTCAACACACAGCTTACACACAAAAGCAAGCCCAGCTCTGTGTCTAAAGCCTACAGGGGTATAGACTGAGCAGAGCTTACGGCAGTCTGCTGTTACAACCCTGAGCCCAGTACTAAAAGTGTCCCATCTTCTACACCCGTATGACCTAGGGCACAAGTCCAGGCTGGGAACAAGCTCATTGCTGAGGCCAGCACAGGCTGGGTACTTCACGCTTATGCAGAGACTCCTTTGTTCCAGGGTCAAGTACACAACCTTACATGACCTTGCTCCCCGGCAGTTCTAGGTGTCGTCCTTTTCTCTGCACTGTTCTACCTCACAGTTCCTGGGAGCAGTGTGCCTCCCCATTCCCCTCCACAACCGTCTAAATGGGGCGTAACAGCAGGAGTCCTGTGCTGGGGCCACATCATTCTCCAATGCTGTCACTAGGTACAAAGTGCAAAAGTGTTGCTGTTCCTGCATCCATTAAAAACTTTAAAAACAGAACAAAAAGATTTCCATATCAATGTGAAAATACATTAGTCTCCAAAAAGCCAGCAAGCACCTGATAACCTGTTTGTGCCACATCAGCTCCTGTCCCTGCGTGGCAGCAGTCCTGGGGTGACTGTCCTCTCAGATGGCAAACACGACATGCTACTGTCTTTGCACGCTCTCCAGCCCAACGTAGGACGACGACATCCATAGGGTTGAGTTTTGATGGCGTGGACGGAAATAACCAGTTGCTAAATGTTCCAAGATCCTGCAGTGAACTGTCACGCCCCAGAAACAGAGCACTGTGCAACTCACTGGAATGCAGAGACAGCCCACTGCTCTAGGCAGTTCAGTGTTACACTAACTCTGCTATCTGGCCTCTGGCTTGGGACACAATGTCATTGTCTTCCCTTTCACCCCCTCCCGCCCCCGCAAAAAAAAATCCCCAGCCCTCCCTGCCTCATCCCATTTAAAGTGTTTGTTTTATCTTTACCTCCTATGAAATGTTTCTGATAAGGCTTTATTGCTATACAAAAGCGGTGCAAATGCTGCCCAAAGACAGCTCCATCAGGAACTTTGGTCACACGACTGCAGGACTTATTGTGCACCGTCCAAGTCCCAGCGTTAGACCTGCTACCTTTCTGAAGAGAAGCTGAATACTGTGTGCAATAACACTAAGAAAATAGGATTGAACCCCGAACAGAAAACAAAAACAAGGGAAGAAGAGGGAGGGGGACAAGATACTAAAATTAGGCAGAAGGCTTCCTTGGGCAGGACTGAGTCACTCCTGTGATGACTAACTGATCAATGCTACATGTAGACAATACAAGTGTCTTCCAGAACAGATTGTTGGTGCAGAAATCGTGTGTCTGGTCCTGAATGCCAGCTCTCTCATCAATGCAGCATTTATTAAAAAATAAAATTAAAATGAAAAAAACTGACAAATTGCATCACCAGGTAGCAGCCTGGCCTGGATCAGACAAGTCCCATTGCATTTGATTCATCAAGCAGGGCCATTTAATGTGGCTTCAGCACATGGCAAGACCTCCTCTTTCCTAAAAGAAAAACAAACAGTATTACAGTAAGCATTAAAGAATTAAGACAGCTGTGCCACCCACCCATCTCCTTTCAACCTTACACTGATCCAGGAATTCACCTGGACAAATCACCTTTTCTGTGACGCTGAAGCCATCCTTCCAGAATATAGTTTTTTCAGTAGCCACAACATTAATAACTTAGCACTTGTGTGGCACGGGACCACCCCATTTTACATATGGAGAACTTGCAGTAAAGGTATCCAAGGCCAACGAAAGAATAAATGTCAAAACAAGGATTAGAAGTCATATGCTCCTGGTTCTCAGGTGTGCACTCGTGTAAAATACACGGGATACTGTACATTCAGATTGGCTGATGGCCGTGCTAATGGAGTAGAACTACTTGAAAACTGGGTTTTCTCCTGTAACACGTCAAACAGCAGCTGAAGGCGGTGTCTAAAATCACCCTTAAGCCATGAACAATATTAATTCATGATGGATGTACACCTTCAGTCAAAGGGGCTGATATTACCTGTACCCTCTCCTCTGACTGCTTCCCCCAACCCACCAGCATCACCCTCACTCTTGCCTGGGCAGAGTCTCAGCCAGCCCCAATCTCAACTAGACACTGGGTGAGGCACTGAATCAGATGAGATAGACGCATGTAGCTGGGTGTCAGCAGCCCACTGCACCCCATGCCTCCTCACTAACTCTCCTGAAAGCTCCACCTACATGTTGAACAGGAGGAGTGACAGAATGGCACCCTATGGCACTCCAGATTTGAGAGCTCTTTGGGAACAGGGGCAACTGCCCGCAACTACCTGTTGAAATCTGAGAGAGAAAAGCATGAAGGCACTAAGTGCAGCCCCTGCCAGGGTATCACCTCTTGATTAACTGTATTGAAGGCATAAAATACCACCAGCATGGGGACGTGGTCTTCATTCACCGCCAGCACGTCATCAACCAATGCGACCTAATGAAGTCTTGGTGCTGTAGCCAAATTTATATCCAGATTGATAAGGATCAAGGAGATCAAAGGCATCCAGATACTTGGACAGTTGTCTTATACCAGCCTTCTCCACACGGGAAGATGTGATACTGGACAACAAATTGTCAGTGCGAACTGACGACTTCTTGAGCAGACTACTGCTTCCTTCAAAGCTATGGGCAGCCTGCCCTCTCTAAAAAGATGTATTGACAATCTTCACAGGTAAGGCGACCTGTTACTTCCCAAGTGGCCTTCACCAGACAGGAAAGATGTGGATCCAAAGCACAGGTTGTGGCACAAAGTTTTCCCAACATCTCTGTTAGTTCAGGGAACATCACTGGTTGAAACACACTCAGAGAAGATGAGGCCCATGTTCCCTCAAGACCCTGCTCTGCCACCACAGAGGTAGACAGCCCATTGCTAATCTGATCTATGTCCACAAAAGGGCAGACAATTTACTCACAGCTGGTGGAACTCCAACCTGCTAAACAACTGAGACAGTCCAGGTTGGACAGACCACTTACTGCCCAAAACAAATTTGATGTCTGAGATGTTTCTTTGCCTCCCACAGAACCACAGCACAAGAATTTAAAGAAAATCTTTAAGCTGCAACTTTTCAGCCCCAGCACAAAACTTCCCTCTTGCCTCATTTGTCAGAGATCAACTGAAACATAGCACAGAATCATAGAATATCAGGGTTGGAAGGGATCTTAGGAGGTCATCTAGTCCAACCCCCTGCTCAAAGCAGGACCGATCCCCAACTAAATCATCCCAGCCAGGGCTTTGTCAAGCCTGACCTTAAAAACTTCTAAGGAAGGAGATTCCACCACCTCCCTAGGTAACACATTCCAGTGTTTCACCACCCTCCTAGTGAAAAAGTTTTTCCTAATATCTAACCTAAACCTGCCCCACTGCAACTTGAGACCATTACTCCTTGTTCTGTCATCTGCTATCACTGAGAACAGTCTAGATCCATCCTCTTTGGAACCCCCTTTCAGGTAGTTGAAAGCAGCTATCAAATCCCCCCTCATTCTTCTCTTCCGCAGACTAAACAATCCCACTTCCCTCAGCCTCTCCTCATAAGTCATGTGTTCCAGTCCCCTAATCATTTTTCTTGCCCTCCGCTGGATGCTTTCCAATTTTTCCAAATCCTTCTTGTAGTGTGGGGCCCAAAACTGGACACAGTACTCCAGATGAGGCCTCACCAATGTTAAACAGAGGGGAACGATCGCGTCCCTCGATCTGCTGGCAATGCCCCTACTTATACAGCCCAAAATGCCATTGGCCTTCTTGACAACAAGGGCACACTGTTGACTCATATCCAGCTTCTCGTCCACTGTAACACCTAGGTCCTTTTCTGCAGAACTGCTGCTGAGCCATTCGGTCCCTAGTCTGTAGCGGTGCATGGGATTCTTCCATTCTAAGTGCAGGACTCTGCACTTGTCCTTGTTGAACCTCATCAGATTTCTTTTGGCCCAATCCTCTAATTTGTCTAGGGCCCTCTGTATCCTATCCCTACCCTCCAGCGTATCTATCACTCCTCCCAGTTTAGTGTCACCTGCAAACTTGCTGAGGGTGCAATCCACACCACCCTCCAGATCATTGATGAAGATATTGAACAAAACCGGCCCGAGGAACGACCCTTGGGGCACACCGCTTGATACCGGCTGCCAACTAGACATGGAGCCATTGATCACTACCCGTTGAGCCCGACAATCTAACCAACTTTCTATCCACCTTATAGTCCATTCATCCAGCCCATACTTCTTTAACTTGCTGGCAAGAGTACTGTGGGGGACTGTGTCAAAAGCTTTGCTAAAGTCAAGGAACAACACGTCCACTGCTTTCCCCTCATCCACAGAGCCAGTTATCTCGTCATAGAAGGCAATTAGCATATCCTATAAGAACAAAGCCAGCAAAGAGGGCACCCAGGGGCCATCTCATCAATGGTGGGGATGAGGTGGGAGGAGAGCATGACAGAGCTCTACCAACCTGTCGAGAGAGTGGTCGGTCGGTGGAACAAGTTTCTCCCCCTCAGAGCCCTCTAGAACATTTCTAGTTCCATGACTCTCCAAGGATAGACCATCTAAACAGGTCCCTTCCCGACAAGACAGATGAGCCCCAACCTCAAAGCACAGGAGGTAATGGTCAGTCTATGACAGATCTGAAGGTCCAGTTGCCTAACCTGCAATCCCAGCCAATGTGTGAGTTGAGACAGTAGCTATCAGGGACAGGTCCATGGTCATCAGGGTGGCCAGGAAATCCTGAGCTGATTATTTATCTACATGCAGACTGAAGTTGCCCATAACACGCTCTGCATTTCCAATGCCACTGTAGTTAGGAATTCAGTTAGCCTGTGAAGTGACTTGGCAGCAAACTCAGGGCAAGCGGTACACTAAAATCAGTCCATCTTACTCCTATCCTGGGACTCTCATACTAAATGGACGTGTCACAAATCTTGGGAGACAGGCCAGTCCTTGCCTACAGACAGCCCCGCAACCTGAAGCAAATACTCACCAACAACCACATACCACACAACAGAACCACTAACCCAGGAACTTATCCTTGCAACAAAGCCCGTTGCCAATTGTGCCCACATATCTATTCAGGGGACACCATCACAGGGCCTAATAACATCAGCCACACTATCAGAGGCTCGTTCACCTGCACATCCACCAATGTGATTTATGCCATCATGTGCCAGCAATGCCCCTCTGCCATGTACATTGGTCAAACTGGACAGTCTCTACGTAAAAGAATAAATGGACACAAATCAGATGTCAAGAATTATAACATTCATAAACCTGTCGGAGAACACTTCAATCTCTCTGGTCACGCAATCACAGACATGAAGGTCGCTATCTTAAAACAAAAAAACTTCAAATCCAGACTCCAGCGAGAAACTGCTGAATTGGAATTCATTTGCAAATTGGATACTATTAATTTAGGCTTAAATAGAGACTGGGAATGGCTAAGTCATTATGCAAGGTAGCCTATTTCCTCTTGTTTTTTCCTCCCCCCCTCCCCCCAGATGTTCTGGTTTAACTTGGATTTAAACTTGGAGAGTGGTCAGTTTGGATGAGCTATTACCAGCAGGAGAGTGAGTTTGTGTGTGTATGGGGGTGGGTTTTTGGAGGGGGGTGAGGGAGTGAGAGAACCTGGATTTGTGCAGGAAATGGCCTAACTTGATTATCATGCACATTGTGTAAAGAGTTGTCACTTTGGATGGGCTATCACCAGCAGGAGAGTGAATTTGTTTGGGGGGGTGGAGGGTGAGAAAACCTGGATTTGTGCTGGAAATGGCCTAACCTGAAGATTACTTTAGATAAGCTATTACCAGCAGGACAGTGGGGTGGGAGGAGGTATTGTTTCATATTCTCTGTGTATATATAAAGTCTGCTGCAGTTTCCACGGTATGCATCTGATGAAGTGAGCTGTAGCTCACGAAAGCTCATGCTCAAATAAATTAGTTAGTCTCTAAGGTGCCACAAGTACTCCTTTTCTTTCATCAGAGACAGTTTTGGAGAAGACCACCTCCTATACCTCACGATGGATGCAGTGAGCATGGCCACACCTACTCCCCACTGACTCCTTCCCCGACCTCGATTCATGACATATTAAATACCCAGCTGGGGAGAACTGTAACAAAACTGGCCCAGCAGCAGCAATCAACCAGAGAACGTTAATACACGCAAAGTCAGGGGGTTCGTCTATTATGAAATCACAGATGGTTGATCTATTTTCCAAGTGAACATTAAGCATCACAAACCAAAGGCTCCTGAAAACTCAGCCTCCCAAGGAGGTGAAACCAAAGAAACAGAAATTAAAACGTCTTGTTCCTGGCTAACACCATCTCCTTACAAGTTTATTATCACCTTGTCTCCCTCTGCTAACTACCACAGGGACCTAGGATTCCAAGTCCCCACAACCATGCCCTTTCCTGGGCCCCCATATTCCTGGGAATGGTAGCATTATTCCACCCTCTCAGCCACTTGACAGTGGCCATCGAAAGGGTCGCAGCTGCATGCCCAAACAGTGACCCTTAGGGCTGGCTACAGAAAAACTTAATAAAAAAGGAAGGAACAAAATGACAACAAACCAAGCTACACACACCCTACCTAACGCAACACCCAACTCACTTTCTTTCATCAAATGACTTCTCTCATACTACAATGCCAACTCTCTACAAAACACCCTGATCCCTTGATGGGCTAGCTGGGTGAACAAATGGCAGAAGGGGCATGGGAGAGTCAGGAAGTTAAAAAGAATGTCCTTATGCTGGGGTGGAGAACCAATCTCGCTTGTGTTAGACCCTTCTGCCTGGTACTCTCCTCCTCCAGTCCCAGAGTGTCTTTGCCTTCCGCTTACAATTTATTCTTTCTACAAAATATTTTGTGATCCTGTGTATTAAGGACACAAACAACAACAAGATGCATCAAAATTAACATAATTCTGAAAGTGCTTTGTCTCTCCACCTAGAAGTGTTCTAACTGCAGCCAAGCACTGCTACATGGGAATCAGGAGTCTGAGAGCAAGGGCCAGGAAGTGCTATAGAGGCTGTGTGCCTGGCCCCGGGGGTGGAGGAAGCGCCTCATTATTGAGGGACAGCTCGCTGGCTGAGACACAGCGCAGAATGCCCCCATGACAGCAGGGCCTTTGAGGATGACAGAACTGGAAATCCCCCCAAGCTACATAAAAAACCCTAAAAAGTGACATTCCAGAGACTTCATAATAAGCACTTCCCTTTACCTCCCAGACTCCCAGTCTCAACCACCAAAACTGTCCTCTACATTTCCTCTCCCACATGATTTCATTTGTTAAAAAAAAAAAAAAAAAAAAAAATCAATAAAGCTGTTAAGGGTCTTTTAAAAAAAAACTAGACCATTTCCTTATGCAGAGTGAATATTAAACATCAAAGCCCTATGATTTATTTTTCATGGCATCAAAGATTTGATAAAATCCATAAGAAACAGTAGCATGGAGAGGCTGAGGGAACTGAGATTGTTTAGTCTGCGGAAGAGAAGAATGAGGGGGGATTTGATAGCTGCTTTCAACTACCTGAAAGGGGGTTCCAAAGAGGATGGATCTAGACTGTTCTCAGTGGTAGCAGAGGACAGAACGAGGAGTAATGGTCTCAAGTTGCAGTGGGGGAGGTTTCGGTTGGATATTAGAAAAAACTTTTTCACTAGGAGGGTGGTGAAACACTGGAATGTGTTACCTAGGGAGGTGGTGGAATCTCCTTCCTTAGAAGTTTTTAAGGTCAGGCTTGACAAATTCTTGGCTGGGATGATTTAGTTGGTATTGGTCCTGCTTTGAGCAGGGGGTTGGACTAGATGACCTCCTGAGGTCCCTTCCAACCCTGATACTCTATGATTCTATTGTAATAGTCTCAGACACTGCTTTCAGCCTCATGTGTCACTAGGCACCCAAGGCAGACCAGCACGCATTCCACGGTATGCTAGTGCTAAGCTGAGGGATTCAATGGTCTGGTACAGAATAAATTACCTTTTTTGTCTGACCCACGGTGGTTAGAAAACTTCGACCCGCTCACCTGTCTTTTGTTGTGCTTTCTGTGGCAGCCATGCCGGCAGCTGCAGCATTCTGGAGCTCCTCAGAATGCTGGGGCATGCTCCTTAGTGGTTTGGACACCTTTGTCGTTCCCATGTCGGTGATGGTCAGCTTGTCAATAACCAGGCAGTCAGCATCACTGTGTGAGAAGAACTCAAGCTCAAGTCAAACTGGCAACTGAGGGGTGTTAAATTCCAATGGAGAAAAATTGATTCTCCTCCTCGTCTAACAAAATACACCATTCCCACAAGTGGAGTCATGTAATGAATGAATTCAAATGAACAGTAAAATCGAACTGGAATTAAAAGCATTCTACCTATCCTGGAGGCTGTTTCCTAACATCAGGACACTGAAAACACATAAAACCAGTGATTCCCTCGAAGGACGTGTCCAATCAATGCCACAGAAACAAGTCCACGAGCTTCCGTACATTCTCTTTACCTGGGAGGAAGACACATTAGCACTCTCCTAGATGCAAACGCTACTAATAGCATGTTGTCCTGTGATGGAGAATGGAGAACAAATACTGCCAGCCTGTTAAGTCATCAGCAGAAGGGACCCAACAAATGAGGTGCATTCAAATGAGAACCTTACAGGTTAGCAGGCCAAGATCCCTGCTGGATGAATGAAAATGACTCCCCTATCTAGTGGTTGGAGATTATCCATCACTATTCTCAGGGCTGTGCTCCTGCACCCAGTCAAGGCTGGAAATCCCCAAGCCCAGAGTTCTTAAATGTTAGTTCTAGCAGAGCACATTTCACATGGTCACACGGGCACCCCTTCTGCTCCAACCTACAGCTGGCAAATGAAGTCACTCCCAGGTGTGTTTTTTCAAAAGCTTTATTTAAGAAGTACAGAACCTGGAGCTCTATGGGAAGGAAGATGGACAAGAGGTGATATCTTATGATGGGTAATTTCAGACCACAGTTACAGGTAAGTAATTCTCACCCCTGTAAAGATACCTAAGAGAACTGATCCCCACACTTGGAGATTAACAGTTCCAAGGATGTCTCTATAAAACCAAATACAACATAACAAAATGAAAAAATACAACAAAACAAAATGCAGTAAAGCTGCAGGCCAGGTAAATCTACCTTGGACATTAACACTAAAAACACTTTTCTGAGTGGAGAAATAAGATATTTCTATAAAATTTGGTGTGTTTTGTACTTTAACACAGTGAGATAAAATACCTCTAAAAACAGGCAAGAGGAGTTTAAAATAGAGAGAGCCTAAAAATAAAGGAAGTTTGCTCCAAGTTAGGAGAGTTTGTCTGCCCCTAAACTGGAGACAGCAATTCTGTGACACTGACAGACCAGAGCTCGACTCCGGCCTAAAGGATGTATCTAAGTTACAATGCTTTGGGAACATACCATGCTGACATACACCGTATGACTGTACTGCAGATCTCAAATTATTTAATACGTATATTGCAGTGGTTAGAATCTTGCTGCATCCTACAGAATGGGCTTTGATGTGACAAACCTGTACTGCTGCCAGGTTATTAACATGAGGGAGGCAGGCAGCCAGCCACTTACACCTGCTTCTTTCGGAAACAGGGAAAACAAAGCAAAACTCTGACTACACATCCTGAGGATTTTAGTCTACTCCAGATTAAACCTTAGTGATCTTCTGACATCCAGCTTCTGGAGAAGGGCTTTTCTGCAATGAGCATATAGGCATGGGAGGAAAGATAGCAGGATGAATGACTGATTAAGTAGAAATTCTGTCACCACCTTACGGAGGAATCTAGGATGTGTCCATATCACCATAGTCTGGTGGTTAAAGCATGGCATAGGCAATCTGATTTGGGTTCTATTCCTACCTCTGCCACTACCTTGCTCTGTGGTCTTGGATAATTCACTGTCTCTCTGCCTCAGACTTCCCCAGTTGTAAAAATAGACTTTTATAAGGTGCTTTAAGATCCTCTGAAAGGAGCTAAATACAGTAAATGCAAAATGTTTTACTATCTTAAAAGAATTTGCACGAGATGGATCAGAAACTAACGCCTGTTATTATTTGTTATTTGTCTTATCAAAGCACCGATTTATGGACAAAGATCCCACTGGGTTAGGCGCTATACAAGCACAGAACAAACAGAAGCTCGATGGACCAAAGAACTTACCATCTTAGTATAAGACAAGAGATGACAGATGGACACAGAGACAGGGGAGTACAAGGAAACAATGAGAGTGTATTGGTCAGCATGATTGGCTGTGGTCTCAGCTCACCAGTGGCCTTACCACTGTCAAGTTGTAACCTTCTAGTAGCCTCATTCTAAGCAACTAGGAAGGGTTGAGATGCTGCCTCAAACACCAGTCTTTCTATTTCTACACTCAGCCACGCTGGCAATGCAAGCGATCACTAATTGGTCTGGTTCAGCATTATCAGATAGGTCAGACACTCACAATGACACTGACCACGCAAAATCCCAGACAGGTTTAAGAATATAATCTGTATGGAAATGTTACAAGCATGTAACACTTCTTTCCCATGAGCCTGGTTAGGACAGAAGTTGCGGAACAGAGCTGTCTGAGCAGTAGACTGAGATGGCATCTCTTAACAATGCAGTCTGTTCCCAGTATAGTCTCAATCACCTGCCTCCTGATCTGAGGCCACTCATGTGAGTCCTCTATCAACAGGCTCAACCTGGTCTGTGATTGTGTCTTCCTTCCCAGTGGATAAGTGGCTAGTTAAGCATGTCTTGTGGGACACTCCGTTTCCATACTTGCAAGGTTTTCTAACATAAGGAAGCATATCCTCCTCTCCTTCTTGTTCATGTAAAATATTATGGCCTAATTGTTCATATGTATTAGGACCAACTTTTGGGATGCTTGTCTCCCAGTCAGGATGGTCATGAAGATACTGAACATAGAATCTGTCTGCACACATGCCTCATCTCTGCCAGAGCTCATCCGTGATTATTACCTTCGGATCACTGGAATTTGAAAGCCCCCTTTTTTGGGACAGTGGAATAATGCATCCCAAATAATCCCAATAATCTTTTTTGGGATGGTGGAATAATGCAACAATTGATGTGCCAGAGTCTGGAAAAAATGCACTCTGTGACAGACTCCTCTAAGACAGGAGCTGGTGGTTGGAGCCTCTGGGGTGCTGGCAGGAGATGCCGCCTGCCAGAACTAATTTTAAAACTTTGAGTCTGGGGAGTTTTCTGCCTCAGTTACTTGTAGGAGCATGTACTAAAGAGTGGAGATCTGCCACGAAGCTTGTCAGTGTTAATTTGTCACTCACTGAAATGCCCCTCCACCCCCCTTTTAAGACCTCTGTTGTACCACTGTGGTCTGCTTTTCCTGCTCAACTGATGTTTTTTTCTAACTTACATGTTGTCTGTGTCTTTTTAGACTGCCCTGTTCCTCAGGGCAGGCACAATACAATAATAATTAACATAGCAATGGTCTCTCCTAGAAAAAGAGGAATTACTTGCAGTAGAACTTCTTCCAAAAGTTATATCATTTGTTAGGTATCTCCTGTATGTCAGAGTTAGGCAGCTTCCAAAACACCACGGGTTGAAGTTTCAAAGAGACAGATCAGATAGATTGATGGATGCAACGCGCCTCACAGTTCATAAAAAACACTTTTTTAGGTTTACCATTTCCAGCAAAGATCAGAATTCAGATCTAAGAGAAGTGGACTGATATATGTGAAAAATAAATAACTGGCACTTATTTAGCACACTTCATCTAGGGATCTACGGCATTTTGAATACAATAGATTAAGCCCCCATCCGTTTTTTTACAGAAAACAGCAGAAATTAAGCCTAATATTTTATAATCAGGGTGCCTCATGTTAGGCTTCTAAATTCCCTGTTTAGCTACCTAAAAAACTGAAATCATGGGATTAAAAAATATATATATATGAAAACCCCATCTACACTTGGAATTAGCCCCAATTGCAAGCCAACAGTGCAAACCCCTAGAATGGACAAACAAAATCATGTTTTGGAGCTTACCCTGGTTTCAAGCAAGTTTTAAAAAACTTTTCAAGACACATGCATTGATTACATGCACATGTTATGTGAGGGGTTTGAAAAATGCACACTGGCTCCCAGCTGCCTTTGGAGAATTTTTTAGGAAGCTTCCATACTGGAAATGTGTCTTTGTCATCTTGTTCTTAGAGTAATTCCTCTCAGAGATTTGCCTTTCGGGAAGCTGTATGAATCCCGCTCTCTCTCTCTGGTGAACAATTTCAAACATAGATTCATAGATTCCAAGGCCAGAAGGGACCACTGTGATCACCTAGTCCGACCTCCTGTATAACACAGGCCAAAGAACTTCCCTAAACTTGTTTCTCAGGGGCAGATCTAGTGCACACCTTGTATTGAGTTTTCATCTTTTATTGTATGTACTTATATAAGGAATAATATACATCATATAGAATTATTTTCAATGAGGTGTCTTTGATACTGTTTGGAGCCAGAAATTTAGCTTTCTTTTCTCTTATACAGCATTCCTGCAGCTTGTGGCTTCCTCACTCTGATAATACAACTGTGTGTTCTGAAAGGGTTATTTCTTCCTCAGCAGTGAACAAGAATAAAAGATTTTAGTTCTCATTTTGCAGTTACTGTAGGTCTCATAAAAGCATCCTGTAATGAAAATGATATATTGTTAAAATGCAGCGCTAGGCTGTCCAGCTAATAAAGAAAGCTCCTTTTGGCAGCTTTACTGTGATGCTTCTGTGCATAGGAAATATTTATCTTTTTATTTCCAAAATGTTTTTCCACAGATTACTGTAAAATATTTTAATGCTGCTAAATCTTTTGTTTCTATTCCTCCCTGCCAACCAGTTCGACTATGTAAACTCAACAATTAACTCTAACCTTCATGAGGATCACTGCAATCAAACAGCCTTGCCCGCCTCATCCTTCCACTGACGAACTTACTGAGAAGCGCCACGGCTAGCAAAACAAATTTAATTCCCATGGCTTCACTGGGAATTCATACATGCCAGATGGACTCCCACTCATACTACCACGCCTAGAGAATCCACAAACCACGGCACCTAACGTAGCTTCTCATGATGATGAGCCCATTGATAAAATGCATCTCATTGTCAAAGACCAGTAAAGAAGTCAGTCTGAAATAGTCAATAATCCAAGGGCTTAAAGTATTTCAGGAAAATATGGATTTGATACTAAATAAAGCAACCTTAGAATCCAATTCTCTGAAGCTTACTATTGTGGCTCCAGGGATATACTTTAGTTTTCCTCTAGTCTCTCTTTGGTAAACAGTTAATAAGTATCATAGACATCAAAACATTGTAAAGACAGACTAGGAAGGATGGTGACACTACAAATGGATACACAAAAGTAATATAAACAGCATACCTAAACCATACAAGCCCCATGCTGAGCCCATAAACAAGCCCTTTAAAGCCAAATTCTGCAACAGTCAATCAAGGACAAAACCAAAAGGGGATGCAATGGCAATCATGCTAAATTACATACTTCTCAACAGGCTGTTGAAACTATCTGCTGGCTAGTAATTAAATAAGGTTACAGAACACAGGAGGGCTCAATGAATAGTTCCAGAATTACATAACGCCATTTTATGTTGTAAAAGCCAACAGATACATCAGCACAGAAGATCCAGTCTATGATAATTAATTGCACTAAACTTCCATCTTTGATTAGAAAACATCAATTTTTACAGTGAAATGTGTGACTGCAGCTTGGGCATTGTGCCTTTATTTGTTTTTTACTTTTTAAATACATGTAAATTGATATTTAACCAATTTCTATAAAAAAGATGGAGATATGTTACATGCCTAATTTTACACAGCATGCTTAGCTTCTGAATAATTCATTTAATGCATTCCAGCAAACGTGCCATGTTAAGGGCATAACTAAATGCTAGCAAGACAACTGATTCGTCTGCTTATTTTTTTCATGCTTTCTCAGAAAAAATGAGAAGTCCACAGGTCATGCAGGATGAAGAATCAGGAGACACAGAAAAGAAAAAATGTATCCCAAAATGGGAGAGCTCAAAACATCCACTGTGACATTCAGTCTGGGAAACTGGGGGGTTATTTTCTCTGCTGCATGTATGTGGATGCTACACTAGATTCCTTGCTCAACAGCAGCAAAAAGAAAATTGTGAGATAGCCTGGTACCCACTGTTTGGTCATACTGTACAAGTGCCATCAAAGACACACTCCTTTCCGGATCCTTCATGCAATGGAGAGAATGCCAGCTCCATGTCGGAGTTCATGCCCAAAGCAATGGGAACAACCATTTCCAGCTGTTATTTCAGAGCTATTTCAGAAGAAGGAATTTAAGGTTTTCACTGCTGCTAACACGTACGTAAGCTGAACAGTCTCGCCCTAGAACTAAGCTATCACTGAACGCAAAAGAAGGGACTTCCTGCTCTACAGGAGCTCCCTTAATGTAGCCAAAATTTGGAATTTATTAGCATCAGCTCCTTTTTACTTCGGACTTAAAAAAATTACTGCAGTGCTTACTTATGATACACAGCCACTGTACCTAAGGCATTTACTAAATAAGAATGAGCATTATTTAGAGATCAGAAAAAATAGTTTTTATAGATAGCAAACATTATAGTTTAGACTAAATTCCAGCCTCCATTCTAACCCCACTTTTTTTGTTGCTCATTAAAACAACTCCTTTGGGGATAAAATTTTCATACTTAGCCTCAGCTCAGAGTTGACTTTTTCTGGATGGGGGAGACACTAAATCTAAACTGATATGACCACTTTTCAGAACAGCGAGTGTAAAGAAAACATTAGTCCCTAACTTGAAAATCTCTAACGCGATAGACTGCAAACTCGGCAACATTTTAGTTGTCACCAAGGAAAGGTAAAAAAACCAACCACAACAAAAACAGCAGCCAACTGTGGAGAAAAAGTATTTTAAAAGTTATTAATTTTTTTAAATGCTCATCTAAACATACACAACAAAATAACTGTCACTTTTTAGTGTGCCTCAGCTTTAAAAGGAGCCACTTAAGTTCATCATGTAAGGGGAACTCAGCAGTGAAACACTTTTTACACCCTTTAAACAACAGGAAAATACAATTCAAAAGCTTATGTTGATAATAATGGTGAAGTTGAAAAATTAATCACATAGAACATGGAAATTCATAAGTCGTTTCCCACAAAAAATAGGTACCACATTGCACATATGTAAAATTCACTTTTGCTGCTTTACTTGTTCAATGTCAAATCTTATTACTGTTTATGTTGTTAATCATATACCATAAATATACAAGATGTGAAACACGGCTGAGTTACCACCACTGAGGGAACCTTAACCTTCTGCTTTCCTGGCTCCTATATTTAATTCTACACAGTTAGCAATGCGTTAACATTAGTTTTTAAGATCTCATGTTCACTTTAAATATAATTTAGAGAAATTCTTTACCTGTCACTATTTCAAATATCTCAATACTGAGTTCTGCTGGAGTCTCTCTGAACAAGGACTTCAATTTCACTGACACTTCCTGCCAGGAAGTCTAGCCTGACAGCACAAGTTTGAGACAAAGGAAATGCAGCTCAGTCGTTGAATGCTTGAGAAAGACAGGAAACCGTCAAAGATGTGTAAAGTGGTAGTATTTATTAGAAAATTATTAAAATAAGCATAAGTGGTCCAAAAATATCTTTAAATACCATTCATCCACAACTTTTAAACCTGCCTGAATCTCAGGAGCATTTAATGCCAGACTGCATTTTCAATGTCTCGTACTATAGTATGTTAGAATGGTGGCCCCCTGTGTGACTGATAACTATGCTTCATTAGGTTATGACAGGTTAAATGATTTTCTAAAGTGATTTAACTCTTCTTTCAAATTAGACATAATTATTAGGATATCACTTATATTATACTGGAGCTTTCTTTTAATTCCTCATCTAATAAGGAAATAATTACAGCAGAGCCTTGCTAATTTGCACTAAATGACTAGGACACCCAGTGTGAATTGATGAATTATTGAAGATGAGTAAAAACGCAATTTTAAAAAATTAAAGATAATACAGCTCAAAATGTCTTGTGATTTGACAAATGTAATTTAGTTTTTTTTTACTGATAATACTTTGTAACATACTAGTAAGTGTTTTGCTAAGTTAATTCATTAAAGTCTCAAGTACGGAGACATCACTACAGCACTGTCCTCCCACTTTGATAGCAGATATAACTGATTTGATTAGAACTGTGTGCATTAACAAAGGGCAGTTAATAAGGTGTCACTGTTAAGTCTACTTGAACATAAACCAACCCTTCCCTTACAAAATTTTTAAAACCTATTCCTATTTGCAGAAAGAGCTCGTGAACAGGTGGAATGGCAGAAGCTCAAGGACAAAATGAGATACATGAAACTATCCAAATACTGTAATTATTTTTAAAGGGTTCTTTAACAGGTGTGCTGACTCTGCATGTATGTTTCACACAGGACTCCACGCACCTTCCAGCCAGGCATTTCAAAGTACTGCTTCTAGGCACACGTTTAACTGATAGTGGAAGAGTGAGTTTTCTAGTGTAATTTGCCAGTTCAATAATACAGCAGCTCTGTTCCCAATCCAGCATCAAGGACTTGGAAATCAGAAGGAAGTAGCTTAATAAAAGAAGAGACTACTTGTCAGGTGGATGTTTGGAACCCTGAAAATGTCACAATTATACATACCCTCTGACTGAAGGTCTAAATATTCTGAGCAATACCCACAGCAAGATAGAAAGGCAGCAAGAAAGACAGAGATAGGCAGAAAGCAGAGAGGAGAGAAAGAAAAAGAAAACAGTAAAGATTTGTGCAAAAACAGACAAAAGAATTAACTTTGCATTGCTATCCTCGGACAGTTTCCTTCCCTGTAAAAATGACAAGGCAAGGGATGTTTAAAGTCTTTTCTAATCATACGCAGTAGTTGAATACTGTGCACTGGAACCTCCATGTAAAACTGTGCCCAATATACACAAAAGAAGATGAATCAATACAGCATAAAGAACATCCTGCTCAAAGTTGACACTTAAAATACAAATTCTAGATTATCAAATAGCAAAGTTATGGCAGTAACAGGAAACTTTCTAGTCATCACTAGAGAACGCTACAAGGTCCCTTTGCACATTTTTTCCAATTAATCTACTATGTTAAATTTACTATGGATTTTTCAGGGGGAAAAATTTATCTGCTGACGATAGCTGAAATAGCCTATCACTTGGGTACGACCCTTTAAAACTGCTGCTAAGAATATGGCACACCTGAACCAAAACTGCCATAGGTAACGTTTTGCTGTGCAATGCAAGGAGATGATTAACTCAGGTGCGTCTCAACCATACCATCATGTAAAAAGCCTCAGTGCAGATGCCAGATCCATCAGTGACACAGCTCCAACCTGTGGATTCACAAGAGAATAAGTACCACCAGTCATGACTGCTACCTGTTTGTATTTATTTATTTGGGGTGGAGGGAAGGTCAACAGGAAGCAGAATCCTGGAGATGATTTAAAGAGGTTCCCAGAATTTGGAAAAGGTATAGTGGCAGTAGACTGGAGTAGACATGAGGACACTACACGTGGTCCTCTAACAGCGGGGGCTTTTAGGATACTAATAAGCATCGTGATTACACACTCACCAGAACTATTTATTAAACGTAGTATCCATCACTATAGTATTGAAGTCTACTGTAGCTCTTTAACACCCTTCTCAATCTTGAAGATTTTGCTCCTCATTGGCAGCTGGCGTTCTACAATGTTGCCCTGTTGTGTTATAATTCTCATGGAGTGACCCTTGACCTCGGGTAGGAAACGGTGGCACGCATTGTAGACTACCTGTAGCTTGAGGACGTTAATGTGAAGAAACAATTCTTGAGGGTCCAAGTGCTGTAAACTTTGCCCTGTGCTGTAAACTTCTGCAGGTGTGCTCCACAACCTAACATGGGGGCGTCCTTGGGGGCTGTCTTGGTGGGAGGTCGATGTGAGGGGGCATCCCAACACATACCCTGTAGGGGTCCTTCAACCAATCAAGAGTGTGGGGACCCCGTGGGGAATGAATGTTTGTTTGGACAGGCTATGTCTATTTGGTGCGTAAAAGATTCGGAGACAGGTTTGAAGGCGTCTGGAGTGGAGCCTTGCAAGGGGCATGATAAATGTGCAGGTCACCATATGACCTAAGAGCTGTAGGCAAGACCCCTCTGTGGTCTGAGGGCTCTGCTGTATCATACATATGAGGCTGGACATGGCGTCACACCCGTCTGTGGGTAGGTATTCCCTACTGGTTACTGAGCCCAGCATGGCCCTGATTAAGTCTCTATGCTGAACGGGTATTAGGCTGGACTTCTCTGCACTGAGGTGAAGGCCCAGAGAAAGAAACAGAGCTAGAGACTTGTTGGTGTATGACCTGACTTCAGAGAAGAAGTTGCCCTTGAGAAGCCAGCTGTCCAAGTAGGGGAAGACAACTATTCCCATCTGACAGAGGTGAATAGCAACTACTGAGAGCCATATGTAAAGGCTTCAAATTGGTCCCTTTGGTCCTGTGGCAGATGATCAGTAAGTTGAAAGAACTCTGAGTAGATGCTGTAATCATATTTTGCCAGCAGGGCATGATAATTTGACTACCCTAAATTGTAATGCTGCTGAGAAGTAGCTCTCCGCAGGGGCTGCCCGTTCCTATCGTTGGGATGAGAACAAAAAATATTCAGAGCCCTTGGGCAGATGATAGTATTTTTTGCCCGCCATCTTGCACACAGGCAGAATGGTGGCCGGTGTCTGCCAGATGTTATGGGCTGGTGACAATAGTGCATCATAAATAGATAGGGCTACACGTATGTCATGGAGGTCACGGAAGTCAAGGATTCCCTGACTTTTCACACGCTCCGTGATATTGGGTGCCCTGCAGCAGCCCAGCCACCACCAGCAGCTGGGGAACCACCCAGCTCCCAGTCACTGGAGGCAGTGGGGGGAGCCCCGGGGGGGGCAGCTCCCTGCAGGGTGCTGGACCCTCCTCCCTCCCCATTTTGTAAGGGATGTTTTTAGTAAAGGTCAGGGACAGGTCATGGGCAATTAACAAAACTTCACGGAAGTCGTGACCTGTCCCTGACTTTTACTAAAAATATCCATGACAAAATCATAGCCTTATCCATAGGCAGTGCTATCTTGCCTTGTGATGTAGCATGGAGGATATCCATCAGGGAATGTCGGGATTTTTGCACCTGCTCCAGGGGGAGCTGTAAAGTTGTGGTTGCCTTCTTCATCAAGTCCTGAAAAACTTTGAAGTCGGCTGTGTAGAATGGCGGAAGGGTCATGAAGAGGATTTGTTGGCAGAAGGAGTTTCCTCCTTGACTCTTCACTCTTGGTGTTCCAAGAAGCCTTCCCGCAGACGTGGTGCTGAAGAGGATCAAGCGATACTGGAGACTGTGTGAACAGACCTGCATACTCCCATGGCCCCCAGGGGGTGCCGAAGTCAGGGTCTGTGGTTTCTTTGAATCCCTGCATCTGGAGGGCTCCAAAGGTACAGAGAATTTTGTTGAGCGTGTCTGTTTGCTAAGACTTCTCTTTACGTGGGTGGTAGATCTCTTCAGCAGTACTGAGCCTTCAGTCCCAAAAAAAGCAGGACCCTCAGCAGTACCCGGAGCAGGATGCAAAGTCTCTTAGACCCTGATCTTTGGGGAGACCCCTCACAGTGCTTCAAGCCCCAATCAAGGGACTGGGATAGCTTCTTCTTAGAGTGTTTGGAGGCCTTTGAAGATGTCCCCTGCTCTTTGCTCCCTGGAGCTGCAGCGTAAGTCGAAGAGGCAGCAGCAGATGTACAGGGGAGAATCTATCCTTGCAAGCCGCAGAGATCACTCTCCAAAACAGAGCATTAGTCTACCTCACCTCAGCTTGCAAGATCAGCTTTTAAACCTGATGGAGACCTTGTACTTACGACGGGACGTGGGACTCTCCAAGGCAGCTGGAATTCCTGTCGCTGAGGGGAAATAGCTGTGGCACGTCTGGCAGGGTTTGAAACCTTGGGTTTGGAGCACAGTCAGACAAGGAATAAACGGCAGCTGAAGAAAGGCCCAGGCTGGGAGCCTTTGCCATGGCCAAACACAGGGACAGGTGAGAGCACAAAAAAAATTGAAAACTTGTGCTAAGGTAGAGAACTAAAATAATAATCAAGGTTACAAAAAGGTAAAATAAGGGGATAAAAACAAAAAAGGTACAAATTATTCAGGCAAATAGTGGACACCACAATATTCTGTCTCCAACCTCAGGTGGCTGAAAAGGAACTGGAGCAGTGGCAGATCTGCCCCTCCCCATATACCCGCTGTCCAGAGCACAAGGATGTGTAGGGCGCAGACTGACAGACACTGCTCAGGAAAAAATCTTTGCGAGAAGGCGCATGAGCACGCACATACAGAATGTGGAGTACCCATAGGGGCATATACTTGAAGAACAAATGTTATGTATTATTACTGCATGTAAGAGTAAAGAGAGAAACTAATCAACCTCAAATTTAGTGGAGTCCTCTTTTGATGCTAAAAAGTGCACTGCAAACCTTTCGTTAAAAGAAATGGGATTTTGGTATCCTAAATATCCTTTTGTGCATCTGTTGCACAAACCAAGGAGGGTTAAAATTCATATGGCTGCCACTCTAGCGATCATTAAACAGATCACAGCTGTTATTCCATGAGGGAGTCCTACAAGAAACACAATGACATACAATGCAGGCGGGGAAAATTCTCAGAGATTATCAAAGTTCACTAATGCAAAATACTTC
The DNA here is from genome assembly GCF_965152235.1 of Eretmochelys imbricata. Taxonomy (NCBI): domain Eukaryota; kingdom Metazoa; phylum Chordata; order Testudines; family Cheloniidae; genus Eretmochelys; species Eretmochelys imbricata. Next base: position 358,676,592 of record NC_135572.1, read on the forward strand.
CAGGTCTGTTTCCTCTATTAGTATTTAAAAGCTTTTTTAATCATCATCATAGTGATGATATCAGAATCATAAACATGTAGGACTTGAAAGGATTTCAAGAGGTCAACAAGTCAACCTAGACCATTCCTGACTAGTGTTTGGTCCAACCTGATTTCAAAAACCTCCAGCGATGGGGATTCCACATACTTCCTTTGAAGCCTATTTCAGAAGTTAACTACCCTCATAGTTAGAAATATCTAACGTAAGTCCCCTTGCTGCAGATGAAGGCTATTACTTCTTGTCCTACCTTCAGCGGACATGAAGAACAACTGATCAACATTCTCTTTATAACAGGCCTTAACATGTGTGAATACTTATCAGGTCCCCCACCAGTTGTATTTTCTCAAGACTAAACATGCCAGGTTTTTTTAACCTTTCCTCGTAGGTCAGATTTTCTAACCCTTTGATCATTTTTGTGGCTCTCCTCTGGAATGTCTCCTACTTGTCCACAACCTTCCTGAAATGTGGTGCCCAGAATTGGACACAGTACTCCAGCTGAGGCCTCATCAGTGCCAAAACAGAGTGTGACAATTACCTCCCATCTCTTACATATGACACTCTTGTTAATACATTAGAATTATACTAATCTTTTTCGCAACTGCACCCCGTTGTTGACTCATATTCAAATTGTGATCCACTAACTCCCAGATCCTTTTCAGCACTACTACCACCTAGCCAGTTATTTGCCATTATGAAATGATGCATTTGATTTTTTCTTCCCAAGTGTAGTTCTTTGCACTTGTTTTTACTGAATTTCGTCTTGTTGAATTGAATTTCATCTTACTATACATCTCCTATATATACAGGCCACTTTTCCCTCTCAATTACCGAGAACCATTTCTCCATGTTTTGCAACTCCTTTGGAGGAGATTCGGAAAGACAAAATGTATTGGGTGCATATGGGAAAAAACTTCAGTTTGTCTCAAGGTAATCCCTTTGGTGATTACTGACAATCATTCATGTCTTCAAAATCTCTGGCATAGCACAGTACTGATTTGCTAAATGTTAACATACACTGTGAAATTATCTATTATGTAGCACCATGATGACAAATGAGTTTTAAACCCTAATAATAAGCATTTCTTTAGCACTTGACATCCTCTTAGGACTTTACTACACACACTAACTCATTAATCATCTGCATCCCTGTGGAATAAATATTAGCTACATTTTACGGATGGGCAAACTAAGGCACAGAAGCTCACACCAACATCTTCACAACTGAGACAAGGTGGGTGACCAACTTCTCTTAGTGAGAAAGACAAGCTTTTGAGTTTATACAGAGCTCTTCTGCAGGTCTGGGATATGTACTCAGAGAGTCACAGCAAAATACAAGGTGGGACAGATTGTTTAGTATAAATTGTTAACACATATTTCAGTGGCCAGACAGGCATTGATGGCCCATCAAGAATAATCCACTCTCCCACAGGCCTCTCAGAGAGGGCACATAGGCCACAAGGGCAGCCTAACCCACCATCACAGCAAGGATCTTTCTAGCAGCTGAAAGAAAGTATAAAAGAGGGAAAGTGACATCATCACTTAGCCCCACCTCCACCCCCCACACACGCACGCACATCTCAATACCTGGAAGATCGTCTGGAAGACAAAGACTTTGAACTGGGGAGATTGGTTCCAGGCTGGAAGGGAGTTCAGTCTCTGTATTCGGAACTTTGAACTGCCTGTAACATCTGTTAGGGTGAGACGCTGCTTAATTCAAATCTTGCTTAGTGTGCTAAAGTCTAAAATTTGTTTAGACTGCGAATTTATTTTTATTTCTTAGGTAACCAACTTTGACCTCCATGCCTGCTATTTATAGTCACTTAAAATCTATCTTTCTGTAGTTAATAAATCTGTTTTAAGTTTTACATCAACCAAAACCACACTGGTTTAAGTGCTTGGGGAATCTCAACTCAGATTACAAAGGCTGGTGAAGGTCCACTTTCCTTTGAAGAAGTGGCAAGCTAACTAATGAGCTTGCACTGTCCAAAGGAGTCTTGAGCAGCGTAAGACAATATATTTCTGGGGTACAAAGCTGAGCTTTGGGGGGATTGGCTGATGCCTCTCCCTGTATGATTCATGAGTGACTCAAGGAGCATTCATGCAATTTAGCTGGTGTGGGGCTCCACATGCTGATGGCTTAGTGATCGCAGCACCTGTAGGGGTTTGCTGCTCATCACTGGCATAGCATTGTGAGAGGCTGGGGAGTTAAGGAAGCACAGCGGCGCAACAGTTCCAGGTTGTGCCCCTAATTTCAGGACATCTGGTCACCCCAGGTGCTGCTCTGAGATGGTGTGTCCTGGCCTGTGGGGAGCTTCCTTCTAATAATGACCTTGAAATTGGCTGGGAGAGGAGGGTTGTCTGAAGGCCAGAAAAGGGGGTTCTCATTGAGCATGGGTTATAAATGTCCGATACTACCCCATACGGGTTCCAGTGTGAGGTAGTAGGTGTTAATTAGCGGTGTGTGGTCAGAGGGGGTTTATTTCTGTATTAAAGCAGGTTCTCCCAGGGTATTTGGGTGGCCTGTTCCATGATGCGTTCTACTTCTCTGGTGGAAAGTCCTTGTTAGGCGAAGGTGGTTTTAAGTGATCCGGCGATCCAGGGAAGTCCCGGACGACTGGAAAAAGGCTAATGTAGTGCCCATCTTTAAAAAAGGGAAGGAGGAGGATCCGGGGAACTACAGGCCCGTCAGCCTCACCTCAGTCCCTGGAAAAATCATGGAGCAGGTCCTCAAGGAATCAATTCTGAAGCACTTAAAGGAGAGGAAAGTGATCAGGAACAGTCAGCATGGATTCACCAAGTGCAAGTCATGCCTGACTAATCTAATTGCCTTCTATGACGAGATAACTGGCTCTGTGGATGAAGGGAAAGCAGTGCACGTGTGTTTCCTTGACTTTAGCAAAGCTTTGGACACTGTCTCCCACAGTATTCTTGCCAGCAAGTTAAAGAAGTATGGGCTGGATGAATGGACTATAAGGTGGATAGAAAGCTGGCTAGATTGTCGGGCTCAACAGATAGTGATCAATGGCTCCATGTCTAGTTGGCAGCCGGTATCAAGCGGGGTGCCCCAAAGGTCGGTCCTGGAGCCGGTTTTGTTCAATATCTTCATTAATGATCTGGAGGATGGTGTGGATTACACCCTCAGCAAGTTTGCAGATGACACTAAACTGGGAGGAGTGGTAGATACGCTGGAGGGTAGGGATAGGATACAGAGGGACCTAGACAAATTGGAGGACTGGACCAAAAGAAATCTGATGAGGTTCAACAAGGACAAGTGCAGAGTCCTGCACTTAGGACGGAAGAATCCAATGCACCGCTACAGATTAGGGACCGAATGACTAGGCAGCAGTTCTGCAGAAAAGGACCTAGGGGTTACAGTGGACGAGAAGCTGGATATGAGTCAACAGTGTGCCATTGTTGCCAAGAAGACCAATGGCATTTTGGGATGTATAAGTAGGGGCACTGCCAGCAGATCGAGGGATGTGATCGTTCCCCTCTATTCAACACTGGTGAGGCCTCATCTGGAGTACTGTGTCCAGTTTTGGGCCCCACACTACAAGAAGGATGTGGAAAAATTGGAAAGCGTCCAGCGGAGGGCAACAAAAATGATTAGGGGATTGGAACACATGACTTATGAGGAGAGGCTGAGGGAACTGGGGATGTTTAGTCTACGGAAGAGAAGAATGAGGGGGGATTTGATAGCTGCTTTCAACTACCTGAAAGGGGGTTCCAAAGAGGATGGATCTAGACTGTTCTCAGTGGTAGCAGATGACAGAACAAGGAGTAATGGTCTCAAGTTGCAGTGGGGGAGATTTAGGTTGGATATTAGGAAAAAAACTTTTTCACTAGGAGGGTGGTGAAACACTGGAATGCGTTACCTAGGGAGGTGGTGGAATCTCCTTCCTTTGAAGTTTTTAAGGTCAGGCTTGAGAAAGCCCTGGCTGGGATGATTTAATTGGGGATCGGTCCTGCTTTGAGCAGGGGGTTGGACTAGATGACCTCCTGAGGTCCCTTCCAACCCGGATATTCTATGATTCTAAGTGTGTTAAGGTACATATCCCAGACTTTCTCTTCAGAGCATATTCTGTGTTATCCGAGTGCCTGGCTGTAGTTAACAGATTTCTTGCTTCATTTGGGGTGGTTACTGGTCTGCGAAGGTAGGTGTGGTGATCCCTCGGTTTCATGTATATAATTGTCTGTAAGGTTCCATTGTTGGAGCTGATCATGGTGTCCAGGAAGTTGAGCTAGTGTGGAAGTGTGGAAGTGTTCTAGTGAGAGTTTGATGGATGGGTGGATGGTCATAGAAGATGTGGTGGGAATCTATGAGGGACTGTAGGTTATCTGTCCAGAGGATGAAAATATAATTGATGTATCTCAGATATATCACTGGTTTCATGGTGCATTTGCCCAGAAATTCTTCTTCAAGGTGGCCCACAAAGAGGTTGGCATATCGGGGAGCCATCCTAGTACCAATGGCTGTTCCCATTGTTTCAACAAAGTGTTTGTTGTTAAATGTAAAAGTGTTATGGGTGAGGACGAAATGGATGAGTTTGGTAATATATTTGGGGTGGATATCTGAGGATTGTCCATTATCTTGTAAATATCTAAGGCAAACTGCAATGCCATTCATTGTGAGGGAGGTTAGTGTACAGGGAAGTGACATCCATAGTTTTCTGAGGTTTGCAGTTTCTAGAGGAAGTCAGCTGTAACCCTGGAGGAAGCTGGTCCTTTGTGTGGTGCGTGGTGTGTGGATGGTTTCTATGAGTCCCGATATTCCTTCAGTAAGAGTGCTGTGGCATTTTTTCCTCTCCCCCTCCCCCATGACTGGAGGGGTGTTAACAGGCCACTTCACCTTGAATGGTCCCTTGAAAAGTGTTAACTGATTATGCTAAACAATCTGTTTCACCTTGTATTTAGCTCTGAACCAAGTACATTTCCAAGACCTGAAGAAGAGCTCTGTGTAGCTCGAAAGCTTGTCTCTGTCACCAACAGAAGTTGATTCAATAAAAGATATTCCTTCACCAACCTCATCTAAAGGTAGGCACCTAAATTTATATTTATGGACTTAAGAGGTCTGTTTTTCAGTGATAACGGCAGCCCCAACTTCCCCTTATGGCAATGGGAGCCAAAGGAGCTTAGCACTTCTGAAAAATCAGCTCACTTTTAATTAGTGCCTAAATATATATTTAGATGCCTAATTTTAGGCACCTAAATACAAAAATGTTAACCGAAGTAATGTGCCAAAGCCAAAGAAAGAGCTGAGTTTTAATCCTGGCTGTATCGAGTTCTGACAGCATTAGGTTATAAAATAACAGGGGCCTACTGGGATTGTGAATTTAGGAAACTTCATCATAAAATTTGTACTAGACCCAAAATGTTTTTAAATGATCAGTGCAGTTGATTTATTTGTAATCATCAAGGAACTGGGAAGAAACTGATTAACCCAGAATTGTGCATTTCTAGTTTATTTGTCTTTGTTTGGGAAATGGAAGGGAAAAGGAGAATGACTTTCGGAAACTGGGGAAGCCTCACTGGCCAATAAGATATTCCACACTGTATGAGACGTTTCATCTAGCTAGGTAGTTCTGAAACAGCTGAATACCTCTGAGACCACAAACTGAATTAAAGGTTTCAGCAGCCATTTGTTTTAATTTCTGGTTGAGATTATGGCTGTGTTAAGATATCACACCTTTATAGTGACAAGTTTCAGAGTAGCAGCCGTGTTAGTCTGTATTTGCAAAAAGAGAAACAGTACTTGTGGCACCTTAGAGACTAACACATTTATTTGAGCATAAGCTTTCGATGAAGTGAGCTGTAGCTCACGAAAGCTTATGCTCAAATAAATGTGTTAGTCTCTCAGGTGCCACAAGTACTCCTTTTCTTTTTACCTTTATAGTGGAGACTGTGGTTATCTGAGTATTTGCTTGCATTGCAAAAGCAGAATTAGTTGAACACAGCCACAATCCTGCAAAACAAAGCAGGTTCTGGAAACTTTGTTGTTTTGGGGTTCTTAAGTTATAACTGTACTTACCTGAGAGAGATCCTTATTACTAAAATACGTTAATTTAAAAATACAGTGCTCAGATTTAGCAGTGTCATGGGCAACGACATATCTAGCTAATCCAAATAAGAATACCCTTTTCCCAATCTGAAGTGAAGCTAATGTAAAAGTCATGCAAAATGTCAAACAGGATTTAAACTACTGTTGTGTTAAACTGAACAAAGACAGACAGTTAAATTTAGAGCACAACTCCGGCTGTAAATGCCATAGGTTCAGAGACGAAAAAACACATTTGGAAGACAGTGTTGGCCACCACTATATGTTCCAAATGTTTTATTTCAAGTGTATTATGAACACCAGAGAGGGCTACTAACCCAGATGCCCCAGTCAGCAACACTGACCACCTTTAATTTCTTCAGCCTGATCTCTGAAAGCACAGTCTGCTGGGCCATGTCATCTCTGTGCACAGAAATTTGTCCCATTTATCCAAGTAGCTCTCCTGAACCAAACTGCTTGTCAGCAATGAAATTTTATGCATCAGATTTTTATTTCAAGTCTGCAGCAGAAAAGGCAGCCTGTATTGACACAGAAATTCAAAAATTTTCAGAATATAAAAAACTCAACGCAGACTGGATCAACCAGAATGTGTCACTGGTTTATTTTCTCCAGCGATTTTGCTTTGTTTTACAGCCATGTTACTTCAGCACACCATTTTATGAGCCACCTTTCTTTATTCCCAGAAAGTGTTCACTGGAGTAATAAGGTGTACCGGGGACCTCAAACTGACCATCCCCAAAAGGCAATGAATCTTTATATTATATACACTGGGTGAATATCTGCTCCTAGCAAGCTTTCCAAAATATTGGGTCCCCCAGTTAATTGGCTCTTATCCTACAAGCATGTGGTGGGAGAACTGGAAAGAAGAAAAATGGATCTTGTGTAAAATTTTAGAAACTATCAAAGTTGCCCATTTTCAAAAGTGATTTCGGCACTTTAGAGTCTAAGTCACTTATCAAAATGTTACCCCCCCCCCCCCGCCCCCATGCTTGGTTTAGTCCCCTTTTAAGAACTGTGAACTTGTGAAATGTACCCTCTCACCTGAGGTGTCTTATGGTAAAACCTTATGGAGGATGTGTATTTCAGGGCTCTCACAAAGATGCTGTTCATAAGTTACCATAAACCTTGGGACTTGTAACATCTAATTCTGGGGGTCTGTGCTTCTTACAATTTAGGAATGAATTTCCGAAAATGAGGAAATAGCAATAACTTGAGCCATTTCAACCCCTCACCCCAGCAGTTCTGTGGGATGCCAATCTCAATGCTGATCCGTAACACCATGTGTTAGTCATGACACGAAGCCTCACGTGGCTCTGCTAGCGGGTCTCACTCTTGGCTTGCATCCCGCACTTCTATTCCACTCCTACATCTCATGTGAGTCGGTATTGCCCATTCTGTGGTAGTTTTGCAATATGACTCAGTAGCGAGCAAGACCCACATTTTCACTTGTGAACTGAGACAGCATTTGTGTAACAGTAATAAATGCTTTAATTTATCAGCACCCAGCAAGGCCATAGAGCTTTAACAAAACTGCCTACAGTCAACATTCAGAACCCAGGTCTCAGAAAATAAAAAGCTGGTGGTGGGATGTTCCCATGCATTTACATTTTTACTTTGTTTTCATGAATAGGCCTTGCATCCTATGAGTGATTTACACTTGATTTTAAACCAGAGGTGAGCTGCCAATTGTCTTATGCCATATTTGGATTCAGATTACACTTTACAAACCCTAATGGCCATATCTACCCCATCCCCAGCTGATTTCTTTCGCACCTGGTGAACACAGCCTTCTCGTTCTTAGCATCCATGGTGAGTTTGATGGTTTCCTGGCCTGAACCTGTACTGATGGTTTCTGTGACGATATCAGCTTTATCCTCCTCTTCCTCACTGTCTGAGCCTCCAGATGAGCTGCTGTCTGAAGCCACCAGTGGTGCCTTCCTTGCCACACAGACATTCCAAACACAGGGTGAGGCAGTGCTGACTGCAAAGAAAGAGTAAATAACTCACATGAAAAAAATGAACAGAAACACAGGAAGAACTGCTAAAACTCCCAAAATATCCCAAATACTTTCAGTAAAACAGAACGGTTACTTACCCTACAGCAGCTGTGGTTCTTTGAAATGTTGTCAGTACGGATCCCACCATAGGCAGGTATGTGTGTCACATATGTGAGGTGTATTTTTGTTTGTTTGTTTTTTAAATGATAGCATCCATCAGGGCTGCACACGGACCCTGTGCCTCCTTGTGCTCCCGTGCAACGATAAAGGATGGAGCAGCCACAACCCTCCTTCAGGTCCCTCACAATTCAAAGCTCGTGTAGCTGAGGTCTCCCAAAGCGGGGATGGAGGACGAGTTGTGGGATCCACACTGACATCAGCATCTCAAAGAAACACAGTTTCTGTAGAGTAAGTAATCGTTCTCTCTTCTTCAAGTATGCATCTGTGCGGAACTCTTTTTGGTGACTGGCAAGCGGTATCCCCTTGGAATGGTGGGAATGAGGAGTTACAGCTGCATCAGTGACACGGAGATTGTACTACTCCTCTCTCGAACATGGCATCTGCTCTAGCAACTGAGTCCAATGCACAATGCTTGACAAAAGTCAATGGGCACATTTGTGAAGCAAGCAGAGGGTGTTATTGGACCTCTGGTGGAATAAACCTGATGTTCGGTGGAGAGGTACACCAGCTAGCTACACTGTGTTAATCATTTTGATACCCTCTGTGAGGAGGTGACTTGACCATTAGAATATCCAGCTGCCACTCTAGACAGGTAGGGAGATAGTGTGAATGATCTGATCCTGTCAGTGTAACAAAGCATAGTCCTGGATACATCTAGTGTGTGTCATTTCCTTCCTCCATGTGCCAAGCATGGTTCTGGGAAGAAAAGAGGCAGGATGATTGACAGATTTAGAAGACATTCTGAGACCACCCTAGGAACGATGTGCAGGAAAGGAAAGGGTGCAGTTGCAGCATCTCTATGGAATGTCGTACTGAGGGTGGGGGAAGGGTTCAGCCATAAGTGTCTGAAGCTCAGTCATTCTCCTGGCCAAAGTAACAGACACTAGGAAGACTGCTTTCAGAGCGAGGTGATGCAGGGCACAGGCTGACACAGGTTCAAATGGAGGCTCCATGAGTCACAGGACTAGACTGAGGTCTCAGGAGAGCTAGGTTCTCTGACTGTAGGCAAATGCATATTGACCCTTTGAGAAACTTTGATATCATGGGGTGAGAGAAGACCAAGCCTGACCATACAGGCACATGGCAAACTGAAATCACCACAAGATGGACCTTAATAGAGCTAACCGAGAGTCTGGCCAGTCTGAAGTGCAATAAGTAGCTGATAATATGTAGTATCGAGGGAGCTGGACTGGGTCTAGACTATGTTGGGCAGCCCATTTTGTAAAACCTTTTTCATTTATATGAATGGGTGTTCTTCTGATACATGCTTTCCTGCTCTATATTACAATTTCCTGGATCTGTAGGAAGCAGACTCTGTCCACTGTACTCAACCAACCAGCAGCCATGACATCAAGTACAGTGACTTCAGGTCTGGATGGAGTACCTGGCCATGTTGTTATGAGAACAGGTCTGGACAGGGTTGGAACTGAATGAAAGGCCAAATACATATTTGCAGCAGACCATCAGCCAAAACTGTCTTAGCCAATACGAAGCCACCAGAACAATTATAGCCTTGTCTCTTGATTTTGGAAGCCTCCCTGGGACTCAGGGAAGTCAGTGGAAAGACATACAAGAATACCTGGGACTACTGCAGAAAGAAGGTGTCCCGTAACAACCTCAGATTCATGCTCACTTTGGAACAAAATTTCTGGCACTTGGCACTGATGACAACAGCAAACATGTCAATCACTGGGTTTTCCCAACACAGGAAAATCAGTGCTATGATGGATTTCCACAGATCAGCTGTTTGCTCAGAAAATCTGCCATGTTGTTACTCACACCCAGCAGGTGAAGTGTGTGACAGTTCTCAAGGAACCCAGGACTGAGAGTCACCTTGTTATCCCTCCTGCCTCTAGCGAGAGGGAGTCTTTCTTGTGGTAGTAAGGTGTCAGCACCCTAACACCACCAGACTTTCGGCCACTCAAGCACTCTTCTCTGGGCTTATGCCAGCCCTAATTTCGTCTTGCAGGTCAACAGTAGGTGCACCCCAATTCCCAGGTCCCTTTGAATCGTTCCCCTGTGATACCCAGCCCCCCCAACTGGCTACCCACAGAAATTCCAGATCCTTGCTCCCAAGGTGCAGTGTATCCCAATATACCAGTTCTACCTTAAATTACTGCTCCTGTAAACCACACAGCACTTGTGAGCACTTATAATAAAACCCGAGAAGGTTTGAGAAAGTATAAGAACTTAACCAGAAATAAGAGAGTGGTGGGAAAGAGTTACAACATAAAATAAAACTATAAAACGTGAACAAGGGTCTACACTTATCAATAGTCACCTTTCCTACCTAATAAAATGGATCCTTCTCCCCCCGCCCCGATCAATCTGCTGCAGTGCTGGCTGGTTTCTCAAGAACTAGGATCCAAACGTTTGTGAAAGCAGCTCTGTCTGCAAGGGGTTTTCCTCAGTGAATGGATAAAGAGTGCTTATCCCTCCTCTGTGTTATACTGAAAACAGTCGTCTGTTTCCATTCACAGACAGGTAAAACCCCTATCTTGTTGTAAAGTTTCTTTTCTATCTTTAAGTGACTTCGATAGTTTGTTGTTGCCTCTGGTGGTTTCCCGTTAGTATTGTGCCAGGTTAAACAACTGAGCCTTACATTACCTCATCAGCCAAACTCCCCCTTGCCCGAATGGGCCACCACTGAGACACATTAACTCCTGGTGACTAATTTCTACTCCAAGTCCATAAAGCTCACTTTCAATATCAATATATTATTCCTTAAATATTTTCTGTATGTACAACTCACATTGATTATGAATCTTGACAATTTACAAGCTTTCTGTAGGTACATTACATGTTACTCTTTATGAATAAAAGACCTGTCAGATGTGTTTGGTGTAATGAGTTTGTCAGGTCTTAAGTGAGAGGTCTTTGTGTCACAAAGAGCCATCTCGTTTATCCCATGCTGGTGGCAACATGTCCAGAGTCTGACAGCATCCAGACAGAGGAGAGATGAGCATGCACCTCTTTATCTGTTTGTGTAGACCATCAGGATCTGCACTGTGGAGTTCTGAAGAACAGGTAGGAAGTCCTGGTGGATCTGGTGTCCTCTGGGGAGTAAGTCCCTTGTATTAGTAGGTGGTTCAGGCTCATCAGTCTGTACCTGTCACATCTATAATTAAAGTTTTTGTTGGGGAGGAGGTGGAGAACAGCACAGTTCTGAGTTCCCTCCACCAGCTCAGGTCTGTGACAGAGTGCGGTGGGATCACCACCTTATTGTTCATCTGGTACTTTGCTGGGGGATAGACTGACCTGAGCTAGAATGGAGTGATTTCAGGTGAAGTTTGGCAAGTAGTGTCACATACTTGCACAATGACCCATGGCCTACCAGCCGCAGACATATCTATACCGTTGTCAGGTTTGATTCTATCCCACACACACCAGCAGTTGCAGCACAGAAACCTGCCTCTAGGTAAGTATGCTCTCGTTGAACCAGAACCGACCAGGACTCCTCAAACTCGATCATCTGTGATGGGATAAGAAATGATTTTTTTTGGAGTTCACTAGCAGGCTCAGCTGAGGGAACAGAGGGGATGAACTTTTAGGTGCATGGCAGCCTCCTGCTGGGTTATGACCCAGTCAGCCAATTGTCCAACCAGGAAAAGATATGAATGCCCATATTCTTTTGATATGTGTTGCTACCACCAGTAGGCATTTGGCAAGACTCTCAGCACCACTGACAGTCCAAATGGCAGTACCTTGTACCTTTGCCCAAGCAGGTCTAACTTCTTATAGTCTTTAGAAGGGCCTTTCATGGACTGTGGATTTCTCTTGAGCTGCAGAGAAGACCAAGAACCCTGTGTTTGGGCAGGAATAAAAGTATTCAAAACCTTCTGGTGGCACCTGATCCCTTTTCTCTGAGGTGGGAAGAAGAATAGCTGGGATCTGCCAGAGCCTTTTGGCTGGTTGTAGGATACCTTCATTACTAGGGAGAGCAATTCTGGCCGGTGTCATCACAGTGACACCCAGGATACCAAAGAGTTTATGAGACTTCCTGTAGAAACATAGTCTTATGTCCAGGATCTCCACAGTTCAGGGCAGGAGGTCTTGGAAGGCTTTAAAGTCATCTATTGCTGGTGTTACTGCCTCATCCAGCAATGAGGAGGATTCCTTGGTGGGATATGGGGATTGTTGTTGTCCCTTTATCGTCTCCTGTTCCTGTGGTGGCCCAGACAGAAAAGCTGTTGAGAAACATGATCATCTTTTTCTAGAATGTAGGAAGGAGAGCTGCTGCTCCTCAGCATGTGGAAGGACAGCCCCCAGTCAGACTAATATGGCCAAAGTGGCCCATTGTATGAGTATGGACCAAGCCAGGGCTGGCTGGCCAAGCACCACTCCCATGCCAGTTGGGGCAGCACTCTGAATGGGAGCGCGTTAATACCCTCCTTATGGCCATTCTCCAATGACGGGGAGAGGAATCTCTGCTCAATGCTGGTGAGAAGGAACAATGGTAAGGAGGAATCTCTCTCTTAATTGAAAGGTATTGCTAAGGGATGGCATGCTTACCAGCCACCTCTTTGGTATGAGGAACATCTCCGAGGGTGATATGGACATCTGAAGTCCTTGCTCAACTCCGTCATGGGGATCAGTACTGGCATCCACGCCAGGCCTCCTGCTCTGCCCATCTGCTTAGGGGCTTTGCTCTTGGAGTGGTGTCCCATGTCTTCCCTCCAGAAGCCTCCCTTGGCCTTGGAGCTGTGCTTATGTTCGGACCAGCTATGCAATCCAGTGTCCCGTTTTGAGCAGGCACAAGTGCCAGCTTTTCTACCTGAATTGGGGCAGTCAATAGAGGAGCCGGAGTTGTAAGTACCTGAACTACTGATGCAGACATGCTCGGCACCACGGCTGTCAACACTGAGCTCTTACACACTGGAGATTTCACTGATGAGGAGGTGGTCAGCATCAGAGGCGTAGACTCTGCTGGTGTCCTTTTCACTCTCTTCCCACCACCCTACCTCGGAACATGAAGAGTGTCTGACAGTGTCCGAGACTGGTTTATCCAGCCTCGCTCTGGTTGTAACCATTTACCTCTAGGTCCAAAGTGACCTGCACATATTGCTCAAATAGATGCCGCTTCAGCCATGTGTCCCTGGACTTGTGGGTCCTGGCAGAAAAGGACTCACACAAAGAGCACTTATCCAGGATGTGGCAATCTCCTAGTTAGAAATGGTATCAGCTGTGTCCATCCTTGATGGAGACCAGTCCATTGCAGGAAGGCAGGGTTTGAACCCTGAGGGCTTGGACTTCACCGTGAGACATGGAGCTTGGCACAAAGTGCCTTGTCCCACTGTACAGGGGAGTTGTCTTATCAATTTTTTTTTTTTTAAAGCAACATCTTTCAGAGAAAACAGGTGTGAAGACAGAACTTTTCACTAACTGGGTTGAAAGAACTGAACAGAGTACCAGTCAGGCACTTTCTGGGTTTCATTGCACAGGTGGTAAGGGGGAACTAAGGGAGGTTTGCAGCCACTCCACCCTTTATGCCCTCTCATGGGAACATGAGGAGCATAGGATGCGAGCATGGCCCTGACTAACACTGCTATTCAAAAGAATCCAGTCTCATGCGCATGTACACCCACAATGGGCTCCACACTGACCCATGCTCAAAAAAGAGACCTGTCATCGGAGGGTTAGAAAGACTGTGCTGCCACACAGTTAGAAGCATGTGTGGAAATAAGCTGCACTGGGAATCTACCCTGATTTTCATAGGTACCTCCAATAATCTTAATGTTCTGAACTGTGACAAGATTGGGGCAAATTTGTGTCTCTACTACTGATTCGTAAAACTGTGTTTTGATCTAAGATGGGTGAAAATGCAACCAGGAGTTTCTTGATTTGATGTTCTGGTGTTTATTAATGTCTTGAGGTTTGTTTGTCTGATACCAGTGAGATCAGTTTGAGGACTTGAAAACCAAAGCACCAGAGGGAATCTTCTAGGTTAACAGGAGAATCAAGCTCTAAACTAGCATTGAGTGAACTATAAAAAATTCAGAGGTTTAAACGCTTATTCCCCCTGCCCCCGCACCCTGTTTTTTGGGGGGGGTCAAGAAATTAGACAGAAAAATCTCACTAGCTATCCAGTACTTTCTGGTCTCTTCTGTCACTACTTTCATCCTCTGACTTCTACTGGAATCCAGATTCCAAAGATCACTTTTTGTGGTATTACAATTTTTAGTAACTGATTGTATAAAGACAGGTTTCAGAGTAACAGCCGTGTTAGTCTGTATTCGCAAAAAGAAATGGAGTACTTGTGGCACCTTAGAGACTAACCAATTTATTTGAGCATGAGCTTTCGTGAGCTACAGCTCACTTCATCAGATGCATACTGTGGAAACTGCAGCAGACTTTATATATACACAGAGAATATGAAACAATACCTCCTCCCACCCCACTGTCCTGCTGGTAATAGCTTATCTAAAGTAATCGTCAGGTTAGGCCATTTCCAGCACAAATCCAGGTTTTCTCACCCTCCACCCCCCCACACAAATTCACTCTCCTGCTACCCAAGATCCATAAACCTGGAACTCCTGGGCGCCCCATCATTTCAGGCATTGGCACCCTGACAGCAGGATTGTCTGGCTATGTAGACTCCCTCCTCAGGCCCTACGCTACCAGCACTCCCAGCTACCTTCGAGACACCACTGACTTCCTGAGGAAACTTCAATCCATCGGTGATCTTCCTGATAACACCATCCTGGCCACTATGGACGTAGAAGCCCTCGACACCAACATTCCACACAAAGATGGACTACAAGCCGTCAGGAACACTATCCCCGATAATGTCACGGCTAACCTGGTGGCTGAACTTTGTGACTTTGTCCTTACCCATAACTATTTCACATTTGGGGACAATGTATACCTTCAGATCAGCGGCACTGCTATGGGTACCCGCATGGCCCCACAGTATGCCAACATTTTTATGGCTGATTTAGAACAACGCTTCCTCAGCTCTCGTCCCCTAAAGCCCCTACTCTACTTGCGCTATATTGATGACATCTTCATCATCTGGACCCATGGAAAAGAAGCCCTTGAGGAATTCCACCATGATTTCAACAATTTCCATCCCACCATCAACCTCAGCCTGGTCCAGTCCACACAAGAGATCCACTTCCTGGACACTACAGTGCTAATAAACAATGGTCACATAAACACCACCCTATACCGGAAACCTACTGACCGCTATTCCTACCTGCATGCCTCCAGCTTTCACCCTGACCACACCACACGATCCATCGTCTACAGCCAAGCTCTGCGATACAACCGCATTTGCTCCAACCCCTCAGACAGAGACAAACACCTACAAGATCTCTGTCAAGCTTTCTTACAACTACAGTACCCACCTGCAGAAGTAAAGAAACAGATTGATAGAGCCAGAAGAGTTCCCAGAAGTTACCTACTACAGGACAGGCCTAACAAAGAAAATAACAGAACGCCACTAGCCGTCACCTTCAGCCCCCAACTAAAACCCCTCCAACGCATTATTAAGGATCTACAACCTATCCTAAAGGATGACCCAACACTCTCACAAATCTTGGGAGACAGGCCAGTCCTTGCCTACAGACAGCCCCGCAACCTGAAGCAAATACTCACCAACAACCACATACCACACAACAGAACCACTAACCCAGGAACTTATCCTTGCAACAAAGCCCGTTGCCAATTGTGCCCACATATCTATTCAGGGGACACCATCACAGGGCCTAATAACATCAGCCACACTATCAGAGGCTCGTTCACCTGCACATCCACCAATGTGATTTATGCCATCATGTGCCAGCAATGCCCCTCTGCCATGTACATTGGTCAAACTGGACAGTCTCTACGTAAAAGAATAAATGGACACAAATCAGATGTCAAGAATTATAACATTCATAAACCAGTCGGAGAACACTTCAATCTCTCTGGTCACGCAATCACAGACATGAAGGTCGCTATCTTAAAACAAAAAAACTTCAAATCCAGACTCCAGCGAGAAACTGCTGAATTGGAATTCATTTGCAAATTGGATACTATTAATTTAGGCTTAAATAGAGACTGGGAGTGGCTAAGTCATTATGCAAGGTAGCCTATTTCCTCTTGTTTTTTCCTACCCCCCCGCCCCCCAGATGTTCTGGTTTAACTTGGGTTTAAACTTGGAGAGTGGTCAGTTTGGACGAGCTATTACCAGCAGGAGAGTGAGTCTGTGTGTGTATGGGGGTGGGTTTTTGGAGGGGGGTGAGGGAGTGAGAGAACCTGGATTTGTGCAGGAAATGGCCTAACTTCATTATCATGCACATTGTGTAAAGAGTTGTCACTTTGGATGGGCTATCACCAGCAGGAGAGTGAATTTGTGTGGGGGGGTGGAGGGTGAGAAAACCTGGATTTGTGCTGGAAATGGCCTAACCTGACGATTACTTTAGATAAGCTATTACCAGCAGGACAGTGGGGTGGGAGGAGGTATTGTTTCATATTCTCTGTGTATATATAAAGTCTGCTGCAGTTTCCACAGTATGCATCTGATGAAGTGAGCTGTAGCTCACGAAAGCTCATGCTCAAATAAATTGGTTAGTCTCTAAGGTGCCACAAGTACTCCATTTCTGATTGTATAAAGGAACACTTGGAAAGAAACAGGAAGGAATTTGCTACTACAGCACAGTGCTTACAAGGTGTAAATGTGGGGCCTCCGCAATTTAACCGTGTCCTATAAACATACAAGTTACTACTTCATTACTGGTTTCAGAGTAGCAGCCGTGTTAGCCTGTATCCGCAAAAAGAAAAGGAGGACTTGTGGCAACTTAGAGACTAACAAATTTATTTGAGCATAAGCTTTCGTGAGCTACAGCTCACCTCATCGGATGCATTCAGTGGAACCTGATCACTCTCGTTACAGTGTGTATGGTAACACCCATTGTTTCATGTTCTCTGTGTATATAAATCTCCCCACTGTATTTTCCACTGAATGCATCCGATGAAGTGAGCTGTAGCTCACGAAAGCTTATGCTCAAATAAATTTGTTAGTCTCTAAGTTGCCACAAGTCCTCCTGTTCTTTTTACTTCATTACTGAGGAACGTGTAAACCCATGCAAAGTAGCAGCACTTACTGTTTCGTTAGGGGGCTGAACCCACATTCAGGAGCTCTAATATGTCTAAGTGGATCTATCAAGTAACATCTGTGAGGAAGCACTGGACAGGAACTTTGCCCCACAAACCTGGGATGTTAGGCAATACTCAAAATGATTACAGATGCAAATGAATCCCTTCACATTTCATAATATTATTGCCACTTACAGTTCTTGTCCTGACCCTGCTTGGGGTTTCCCTCTGAGTCACTGCTTTCTGTATCAACAGGAGAACTACATCTGGGACCTGATTCTGAGCTAAAAAAGAAAAGACCTGAGAATGAACCACAGCTGCTCTGGTCCTGATATAGGATACTTAGAAATAACCCCTAAAAAAGAAGTTATTACAAGCAACCCTAATAACTTACAGTATAGTCAGAGCCTTGCAACAGTGACAATATATACAGTATCATAGTATGAGATATGGATACCACTGATTTCAATCAGTGCAAACACAGAGGTGTGAGTATTGATCCAGATCCACACAGACAATATTTAGAGAAAAGAAAAGAAAGATTACAGCGCAGACCCCTAGCCAGTTATTCCATACAACCACACTCCAAACATTCTTTCACACAGAATTTGTGGAGATGTTATTGGCATTTATGCTTCATTTACCAACAAAAAGGTTGAAAGTCTGTAAATTTTGCCCATCCTTTCTCCTCAGGAGTGGCTGTCTCTGGTGCTGCTGAATCCCATACGCTTGATCCAACATCCATGGCCACACAGGGTGCTGGGGGTTTTGAATTCACTGGCTCAAACACAGCTGTCCACCCAGATCCTGAAAGTACAAAGACAAACAGAAGTTGCTAAGATTTTGTACAACCTTATGCCTTCACAAAAAAAGTCAAAGGGGCGGGGGGGGGGGGTTCTCAGATGTAAAAAAAAAGATTGTGCAGTGGGAATCCTTGTGGGAATCTATAGGAGGACTGTGCAGGCCATTTATTGATTATCTGAAAATTGGTTTCTCTGACAAATATTGTGACCCCACAATAGGGGAGCACGTATTAAGAAAGATGGCCTTAAAAATTCTTTAACTGCAACGCACTATCTGCAGGCACACAGTGTGCTGCAGGCAAGATCTGGGCACCTTTCTATCTATCTAGGTACTGTGACAAAGTTCCTCCTCTACCTTGGTGGGTCCTGCGCTTATTGGAGGCTTTTGCTCACCTGAGAGATTCACAGTAGCCCTCAGTTTGGCCACTTTCGTGGCTCAAATCTGCCGTTCACTCAGCTAACCTCATCACTGGTCAGCCTGGGGAAAAAGGAAGGAGAACAATCCCCACAGTCTCTGCTGGTCCACCTAAAGGGTCGGGGGACAGGCCAGGGCCATGGATTCACCAAGGGAAGGTCATGCCTGACTAATCTAATCGCCTTTTATGATGAGATTACTTGTTCTGTGGATGAAGGGAAAGCAGTGGATGTGTTGTTTCTTGACTTTAGCAAAGCTTTTGACACGGTCTCCCACAGTATTCTTGTCAGCAAGTTAAGGAAGTATGGGCTGGATGAATGGACTATAAGGTGGATAGAAAGCTGGCTAGATTGTCGGGCTCAACAGGTAGTGATCAATGGCTCCATGTCTAGCTGGCAGCCGGTATCAAGGGGAGTGCCCCAAGGGTCGGTCCTGGGGCCGGTTTTGTTCAATATCTTCATAAATGATCTGGAGGATGGTGTGGATTGCACTCTCAGCAAATTTGCGGATGATACTAAACTGGGAGGAGTGGTAGATACGCTGGAGGGTAGGGATAGGATACAGAAGGACCTAGACAAATTGGAGGATTGGGCCAAAAGAAATCTGATGAGGTTCAATAAGGATAAGTGCAGGGTCCTGCACTTAGGACGGAAGAATCCAATGCACCGCTACAGACTAGGGACCGAATGGCTAGGCAGCAGTTCTGCGGAAAAGGACCTAGGGGTGACAGTGGACGAGAAGCTGGATATGAGTCAGCAGTGTGCCCTTGTTGCCAAGAAGGCCAATGGCATTTTGGGATGTATAAGTAGGGGCATAGCGAGCAGATCGAGGGACGTGATCGTTCCCCTCTATTCGACATTGGTGAGGCCTCATCTGGAGTACTGTGTCCAGTTTTGGGCCCCACACTACAAGAAGGATATGGAAAAATTGGAGAGAGTCCAGCGAAGGGCAACAAAAATGATTAGGGGTCTAGAACACATGACTTATGAGGAGAGGCTGAGGGAGCTGGGATTGTTTAGCCTGCAGAAGAGAAGAATGAGGGGGGGATTTGATAGCTGCTTTCAACTACCTGAAAGGGGGTTCCAAAGAGGATGGCTCTAGACTGTTCTCAATGGTAGCAGATGACAGAACGAGGAGTAATGGTCTCAAGTTGCAGTGGGGGAGGTTTAGATTGGATATTAGGAAAAACTTTTTCACTAAGAGGGTGGTGAAACACTGGAATGCGTTACCTAGGGAGGTGGTAGAATCTCCTTCCTTAGAGGTTTTTAAGGTCAGGCTTGACAAAGCCCTGGCTGGGATGATTTAACTGGGAATTGGTCCTGCTTCGAGCAGGGGGTTGGACTAGATGACCTTCTGGGGTCCCTTCCAACCCTGATATTCTATGATTCTATGACCTTCCCCTCTGGTGGGACCCACAGTCCAAGTCAACTCCTCCTGTATCCAATAGGGAGTTGGGGGATGGGGGGAACCAGGGCCCACCCTCTACTGCAGGTTCCAGCTCAAGGCCCTGTGGATCACAGCTGTCTATAGTGTTTTGTGTAACACTTGTGTGACAGCTACAACTCCCTGAGCTACTTCCCCATGGCCATCTCCCAATACCTTCTGTATCCTCACCACAGGACCTTCCTCCTGATGCCAGATAGCGTTTGTACTCCTCAGTCCTCCAGGAGCATGCCCTCTCACTCTCAGCTCCTTGCGCGCACCTCACTAACTGGAGTGAGGGCCTTTTCAAACCAGGTGTCCTGATTCGCCTTAATTAATTATAGCAGCTTCCCAATTCGCTACAGGGGTCCTAATTAGCCTGCCTGCCTTAATTAGTTCTAGAAAGTGCCTGAGTGTTCTGGAATAGTCCCTGTTATTTTACCCAGGGAAAAGGGACCTGCTTAACCTGGAACTAATGTATCTACCTTCAACCACTCTTTTGTAGCCATCTGGCCTGACCCTGTCACAGTACTTATATGGCCCTCATCACTATACTATCTGAATGTGTCAATCATTAACGGATTTCATCCTCTCAATGTCGTTATGAAGTAGGGAAGTGCTATTATCCCCATTTTTACAGGGGGGAACTGATGTACAGGGTAGATTTTCCAAGGTCACACAGGTGGTCAAACAACAGAGTCAGGGATTAAATCCAAATCTCCTGAGTCCCAGTCCACTGCCTTATCTACTAGAACATCCTTCTAGCTCCTCAGTTTCAGACACACAGTTCTAACAGTGATTTGCTTCCTGACATGCAATGCAGTACCTCTCTTAATACAATGTGTATTGTGTCAAATACATCAGTGGTTGAGAAGCACACATAAATTAGGAGGTGATTCACCAAACTGATATTCACTCATAAATTGTACTAATATCTGAACTTAGTTTCTAGACAAAGACAATTGCACCAATTACACTGTCCACAGAAAGTGCCTGTTGTATAAATATTCTTAATTTAATTGGCCTGGATGTCAATGTCCCTCAGATGATGGCCTGAAAAATATCTGTGTTTTTGTAACACTCACAGTAGGTAATGGCAGTAGAAAGTGTGTGTTTTTTAAAGGAGTAGACTTGCACAATGCTATCAGTTCTTCTGTAGCAACACCGCTTGAAAAAAATAACAGCGCCTTTAGTCCTCTCAGTTAATATCTTCTTTGTTGATTTGTAATAAAAATTGATACTGTTATAGTAATTACACCCTGCTTGGTCCAAGAGCATAACTGAACGGCACATTGCAATCTTGCAGCTCTAGCTCTCTGCATCTGCAGAATCCAATCCCTCCAACATTTTTAAGGCAGGAATACGCAGATGCAAATTCACAATGGGCATTTTACCTCCCAGCTGCTGATGCTACACTACTGAGTAGCCTCAGTAGTCATGTGGCTTGCAGGTGGCTATACATATACCCAAGTGGTAGACCTCCAGGAAAGGCTGCCTGAGACATGTTTCTGGAGACTTAATTAAGATGCTATGTTGAACTTTTTACCTTCAGTAGAGTCAGAGTCTTTCTGCTCAGAAGGATTATTCTTGTTGGTGTTCTCAGTGAGAGGTGTTGTTTGTTCTTCTGGTTCCTCCTCTTCTTCTGAGTCCACACTGCCATCATGATCCCCATTCTCTAGATCACTTTTTGAGGAACTTTCTGAGGTCTGAGATACTCCAAACCTGAATCGTAGAAATCAGAGTTAGAAAGACCTATTAGGCCATGTAGTCCACCGCCTACTTGCTAGTCCAATCAGGACGGGGAAGAAAGGGGCAGTGCGGATGCTTCCTTAATGTGTGTCTTTTAATGCTTTGATCAATGTAGTTTTTGATATCCTAAATGACAGGGCTTCCTACAGGAGATATTCCTCAGTTTAATAAATGTCCTTCAGGAATTTCGGCCTAACATTCAGCCTAAATTTTCTGTTTTGTAGTTTCTTCCCATAATTTCCCATTTATATTCCCGTAAACCCCTATAGAATCCCTGCTGTATTTACTACATCCTTCAGAAATTCTCCCTGAGCCACCTCTAAGTAAAATTTACAAACAATTCTGAATCATTTCTCATAAGTTAATTATTATTCACAATAGTATCACAGGTGTGCACAGCACTTTACAAGCATATCGAAAGATAGTCTTTCCCTAAGGAGCATTCACTCTAAACTAAACATAACAAACAAGGCAAGAGACCGAAGTACAGAAGTGGGTGGGAAGGAAAGAGGAAGAATACAGAATGCAAGGGAGGGCAGATTTTTCATGGAGATCATTGTACAGTATGGTTCATAGATTTCTTTTTAATTACAACAGAAGTCACTAAATTACTCTTTCATAGTTTCCACACTTGTAAAATGGAGGTGGGTAGGAGGACTAAATTTGCTAATGTGTGCATTGCACCCTGAGGATATAAAACACTATGAATGCAAACTATCTTCCATATTCTAATTTAGACACACAAGCATTTTCAAGACAATTGAGTCTGAATAGAAAAATCAATTTTCATGTGATCACTAAAAGTCTGACTTACATTTCCAATCAAATGTGAATTATGACTTTATTGCACCCACAATTTTCATTCCTACTTGCAGCAGCTACATATTTCTGATCTTTCATTCAACCTTGTATACAAAAAGGAGACAGAAGGCCTAATTCAATTAATATAGGTCCATCTTCGGTGGCATAAGACTACTTTCTTCACTTAGATTTTGGGGAAAATGAGAGTTGGACAGGAGGGAGTGTATTTGTTATTTATAAACAAAAATTACACAGGATAGTAAACAAATCTTTCCCCTTTTACACACCTCAAATGGAAACTGACTAAAACTCAGTTACATTTTCCATACTGCAATGATTGAAAAGGTGGGATGAGTGACCAGTCCAGAACAACAAGTCAGCAAAGGATCAATAAAATTGACATTACAAATGATCTTTAATAAAAACAAAAAGATTCGATTTGGAAGTTGTCCCCTTCTACATCCAAGAAAGTTAAAGTTATCAAACTAGCTGGTGTTACAGTGTGCACCACTGATTTTAACTGAAGGGCTGATTCTCACTGGCACCGAGAATGATCACACCCATCCTGTTAGGATTTATTAATTTGCAGATGATAAAGGTGCTGGAACTGACTGCCCTGGAGACTGAAGTCCTCTACGGTATTTATTTCCAAAATATAACGCATAGGCAGCAGCATGGCAAGCTTCCCCACACAACCCCTCTACAGTACCTAATGCCTGTCCTAGAGAATCATTTCTAGGCCAGGGAAGTGAGTTCAATCTCAATCGAGATTCAGAACGAGAACAGCAGGCAAGTTAGTGCCACCTGACCTAGTGGCTTGTGTGATGCAGATAATTGTCCATTAGCAACTGGACTGAGAATATTAATACATTTCACACAGTTCATAGAATATCAGGGTTGGAAGGGACCTCAGGAGGTCATCTAGTCCAACCCTCTGCTCAAAGCAGGACCAAACCCCAACTAAATCATCCCAGCCAGGGCTTTGTCAAGCCTGACCTTAAAAATCTCAAAGGAAGGAGATTCCACCACCTCCCTAGGGAACCCATTCCAATTCAATTTCGGCCTCTTGGTTGTTTCTGCTGTTCAATTTATCCACATCTTTTAAAACTGCTATTATAGAAGAATTTATTATTAAATAATTAATAAATTTAAGGGGTGGATTGCAAATTCATTACAGTACCAGCTATACAACATGTAAGGGCGCTAAATTCTGACCAAAACCAAATTTTTCTTGTTTTCACAATTTTTAAAAGAACCCTGTATCTTCTCCCTTATTAAACAAACCAATCATTGTTCTCTCTACCGCATCCTCTGGAACAAGACATGGGCTTTACACTCAGTTTCCGGGAGGTGAGAAAAGGAATGGCTTCTAAAAAATTCTTCATATAAAGGCAGATTCTCTCCTCCACAACTGGTTGTGTATCCTAGTGTTCCCCCCATTGTTACATGCCCTCAAGCCTGGCCTCATTTGTACATGACAGGTGTCTTGCTCTAAGTTTAAGACAAGCAATTATCTCTTTGTAGGAGCAGCTCATATAAAACCATTCTGTTTTATACAAGCAACAGGCTCCAAAGCACATATTTATAAGGAATAATGAACTGGAATATACAACCTGACAGTATTCAGAGAAAAAAGACAGACCTTTTGCTTTCACCTTACCGTGTTCTTGATTTGACTTGGGTTGCATAGGTTATTTCCTTCTCCTCCCAGATATCTTCCTCCTCCTCTTTATCATCAAACTGTTGTATCCGTTCATTGCAGCAGGCCTCAAAGAGGGATGCATTTGGCTAAAACAAATTTCAACAGAAATCAGGTTCTGTGGATTTCTGGGGGAGGAAGCAACTAGACTGGTGATGCAGAGCAGAGTTCACAAAGCACAGTGTCTATGTACATCTAACCCCCTGACGGTATATGTACACTTTTCACTTTACTTTCACCCAGGATAAGGAACAGGCAATAAACAGAAGTGGAAGGGCCAAGAGTCAGAAAGAGGTTTGGTAAGCCTGGAGGCAGGAAGCCCAGAAGAGACCAAATAAGAAATAAGGCTGTCACAGACTGGCTTAAAGAAAAGGAGTACTTGTGGCACCTTAGAGACTAACCAATTTATTTGAGCATGAGCTTTCGTGAGCTACAGCTCACTTCATCAGATACATACCGTGGAAACTGCAGCAGACTTTATATATACACAGAGAATATGAAACAATACCTCCTCCCACCCCACTGTCCTGCTGGTAATAGCTTATCTAAAGTAATCGTCAGGTTAGGCCATTTCCAGCACAAATCCAGGTTTTCTCACCCTCCACCCCCCCACACAAATTCACTCTCCTGCTGGTGATAGCCCATCCAAGGTGACAACTCTTTACACAATGTGCATGATAATGACTGGCTTGCGTCTGAAATAAAAGGTATCCCTGCTTGCTGCTTCATAGTCATCCTGTCATACAAATCTCTCCACTTCACCCACTGTGGTAGGGAGGCTTCTCTGCCATGGGGGGTTGCCTCAGAGATATTTCAGAAAAAGTAAAGCATTCACTCACAAATTTTCCAGTTTGGAATTTTGAGAAGAGGGAGATGATGTCATGAATACAGTCCTCTCCACAAAGACAAATGAACTTCCCACAGCATAATCTCGGTGTTCAGGCTAAATTTCAATGGAGTAATTACATTCTTCCTGCTTAAAGCACCCTGTAATGCTAACTGGTGTGCTATTCCTGAACTCTTGCTCTGTCCAACACATAGCACTTTCCACCCCAGCAGTGGCTGCATTTCAGTGGCTGGTGAAGTCACATATTTCTGAACATATACAATTTGTGATCAGTTTGCCAAGTTCATTGAGTGCTTTGGGATCTTTGGATAAAAGGTTCTAAGTATGTGTCAATTATGAGATGATGTACTGTTACAAACAAGAGCTGTAGTGAAATGTCACTACCAAAAAACCCCCTCTCTAGTTAGGAAAACACAGCTAAGCATATTAAATGCTACCTGGGGTTGCAGGTTTTAGTTAGCAGTTTCAAGCAAAACACAATGAATTTTTGCATCTCAGAAATGCTGCCTGTGATGTGAAGAGAGAAAAGGGGAGAAGGAACTAATTTTTCCCTGAGCAGTGTAAGGGAAGTTGTTAAAAGAAGCCGTTTTAAGACCAAGGAAATCGAATGCCCTCAGTTCTGAATGGAACAGGTTTTGTCAGGAAACAGATGTGTAGGGGACTCTTCACTTGCTCCACAACAGGTGCTGACTCAGGAAAGTATGGTGGAGGGGCAAAGGATGGGGTGGCAATACTCAGATTCGTAACGAACCAATTTTCTAATATTTTTATTCACCAACTTCTAATCCTATTCAACAGATGAAAAGGGTGGCAGGGAGAGACAACGGGCTACAGCAGGTTCATAGGGCATTTGCTAGCGAAGACAGAAGCACACTGTCCAGCTCCAGTGGCCACTCCTGTAATGGAGTCTTAGAGCTAGACGATGCAACAGCAGACTGAAAGAGCAACAGAATTGTATAGTAAGGTGATTTCAGTGCCCTGATTCCCTTGCTTGGAGATAGGCACTGGGGCATCTTTTTCTTTACTACATAAATAAAATACAGCACCCCTTTTCTCCAAGATGCAAATGGCTGCATCTGATTCAAGCATGGTCTGACCTGCTGGAGTCAGTCCTGTTCAATAAATATCCAAAAACCCCACTTACACTGTCATCATCCGCATCTATGTTGAAGTTTATCTCTGCAATCCGGTCAAAAGGTGCACTGCAAAGAGAAATCTGCATAAGGGCTTGGAGCAACAGGTACAAAGACAACTAAACATAGAAAGACTTTGCAACCCAACTTCTCTGCTGTTCTCTGCACACTCACTGCTGTATTATTCCAACCCAATGATTTCTTTACTCTAGTCCTTGAGGGAAAAATAACGTAAACTTGTATTTCTGCTTCTTTGCAGGTATCACTTGTAGATCTTGTTCCGCTCCTTAGCAGTGGGACTATCCTAGCTCATAAAGTATTTTGACCGTATAGAGCAATGTAGCACGACAGAGAACAAACCAAGCCCCTACTGGCTGTCACATGCAAACTCCTGCAGAGCATAAATGCTGCCTGCAAACATTTCAGTCAGTTCCTTCAACTGAGTCAGAGACAAAGCTCCCAAAGATAAAGCCAATTCCAGCTGATCACAAACCTCTAAGAGCATCTCATATAATCATGTTCCGTCCTCACTGATCACTTATGTAGCAGCTCTAAGTCCTTAGTGGATAATGATGCAAATCACAAAAACCATCAAACAGCTCACACTGGCAGTTAGGTTAAGAGAGACCACAGAGCAGGAGTGCAGCTGATTGAGGAGGGGGATTTTACTCTGTATCTACACATGCCTAAATCTGGGCAGTGTTATTTATGTCTCAAATGTTATCAATTAAAGCTATTAAGTTAGTGCATCTGTTGTAAAATATTAAAAAATATTCAAATGACCATCCCACTAAAAAAGGGGTCATTTTTAATTATATCTTAAGTCACTTCTTTCATAGGTTTCACCAACAAATATCCTACACTGGAACAGTTTTTGTTTTATTCTCTCCCCCTTCTTATTCATCCTCATGGGAATGGATAGTATGTTCCAGCTACATTTCTCCATCAGCTTCAGTTTTACATTAACGGTCTCTACGTGACTCCCGATAGAACTTATGCTGCTTTTTCCCCAATAACTGATTTAATTTCTATTTTTATTACAAAAATGGGAAAAACAATCAGATTACCCCATAATCAGTCAATTGCATGCTGGATTGGAACTTCTTGACCCTATTAACGGTCCTTATGACCACAATGCTCAAGAAAAAGGCTAGAGAATATCTAAGATTCTCCCTTCACACTGAAAAGTAGCTTCCATTTATTTGAATATCATTCTAATGGAGACCCTAGAACTTTGAGGATGCTGAGACCTTCCGAGCTAGATGGTATTGACAGCTTTCAGGACATACTGGTTGGTACTTTCTTGAGGGTGACTATAAAGATGGCACAAACTCATCTGAAGCTGGCATACAAAATGAAATGGCAATTTGAAAAGAGTTATTTTACTCAGGACCTGGTAGTGACTTAAGCTCTGCTATGAAGAGAACAAACAATGAACTTCCGAATAACTCAGATTCATCAGGAGCAGCAAAAGACTCAGAATCATTGTGCTACCATAGAGCTTTCCAGGCTAAAAACTGCCCCTTTCCACTGATCACCAGGTCACTAAGGCCATCAGCCTCTAGCATTTTTCTATTTGAAATTAAGTCTCACAAAATGGAAGGAGATCTCTAACTTTTTAACGCTATATGAAATACAGTTATAAGATAGGTTTCAGAGTAACAGCCGTGTTAGTCTGTATTCGCAAAAAGAAAAGGAGTACTTGTGGCACCTTAGAGACTAACCAATTTATTTGAGCATGAGCTTTCGCGAGCTACAGCTCACTTCATCGGATGCATACTGTGGAAACTGCAGAAGACATTATATATACACAGAGACCATGAAACAATACCTCCTCCCACCCTACTCTCCTGCTGGTAATAGCTTATCTAAAGTGATCATCAAGTTGGGCCATTTCCAGCACAAATCCAGGTCTTCACACCCTCCGCCCCCCGCCCCCCCCCAACCTCACTCTCCTGCTGGTAACAGCTCATCCAAAGCGACCACTCTCCCTACAATATGCATGATAATCAAGGTGGGCCATTTCCAGCACAAATCCAGGTTTTCTCACCCCCCCACCCCCATACACACACAAACTCACTCTCCTGCTGGTAATAGCTCATCCAAAGCAACCACTCTCCCTACAATATGCATGATAATCAAGGTGGGCCATTTCCAGCACAAATCCAGGTTTTCTCACCCCCACCCCCCCATACACACAAACTCACTCTCCTGCTGGCAATAGCTCATCCAAATTGACCACTCTCCTTACAATGTGCATGATAATCAAGGTTTAACCAGAACGTCGGGGGGGGGGGAAACAAGGGGAAATAATGCATAATGACTTAGCCACTCCCAGTCTCTATTTAAGCCTAAATTAATAGTATCCAATTTGCAAATGAATTCCAATTCAGCCGTTTCTTGCTGGAGTCTGGATTTGAAGTTTTTTTGTTGTAAGATAGCGACCTTCATGTCTGTGATTGCGTGACCAGAGAGACTGAAGTGTTCTCCGACTGGTTTATGAATGTTATAATTCTTGACATCTGATTTGTGTCCATTTATTCTTTTACGTAGAGATTGTCCAGTTTGCCCAATGTACATGGCAGAGGGGCATTGCTGGCACATGATGGCATAAATCACATTGGTGGATGTGCAGGTGAACGAGCCTCTGATAGTGTGGCTGATGTTATTAAGCCCTTTGATGGTGTCCCCTGAATAGATATGTGGGCACAGTTGGCAACGGGCTTTGTTGCAAGGATAGGTTCCTGGGTTAGTGGTTCTGTTGTGTGGTATGTGGTTGTTGGTGAGTATTTGCTTCAGGTTGGGGGGCTGTCTGTAGGCAAGGACTGGCCTGTCTCCCAAGATTTGTGAGAGTGTTGGGTCATCCTTCAGGATAGGTTGTAGATCCTTAATCATGCGTTGGAGGGGTTTTAGTTGGGGGCTGAAGGTGACGGCTAGTGGCGTTCTGTTATTTTCTTTGTTAGGCCTGTCCTGTAATAGGTGACTTCTGGGAACTCTTCTGGCTCTATCAATCTGTTTCTTCACTTCCGCAGGTGGGTATTGTAGTTGTAAGAATGCTTGATAGAGATCTTGTAGGTGTTTGTCTCTGTCTGAGGGGTTGGAGCAAATGCGGTTGTATCGCAGAACTTGGCTGTAGACGATGGATCGTGTGGTGTGGTCAGGGTGAAAGCTGGAGGCATGTAGGTAGGAATAGCGGTCAGCAGGTTTCCGGTATAGGGTGGTGTTTATGTGACCATTGTTTATTAGCACTGTAGTGTCCAGGAAGTGGATCTCTTGTGTGGACTGGACCAGGCTGAGGTTGATGGTGGGATGGAAATTGTTGAAATCATGGTGGAATTCCTCAAGGGCTTCTTTTCCATGGGTCCAGATGATGAAGATGTCATCAATATAGCGCAAGTAGAGTAGGGGCTTTAGGGGACGAGAGCTGAGGAAGCGTTGTTCTAAGTCAGCCATAAAAATGTTGGCATGCAGTGGGGCCATGCGGGTACCCATAGCAGTGCCGCTGATCTGAAGGTATACATTGTCCCCAAATGTAAAATAGTTATGGGTAAGGACCAAGTCGCAAAGTTCAGCCACCAGGTTAGCCGTGACATTATCGGGGATAGTGTTCTTGACAGCTTGTAGTCCATCTTTGTGTGGAATGTTGGTGTAGAGGGCTTCTACATCCATAGTGGCCAACATGGTGTTATCAGGAAGATCACCGATGGATTGTAGTTTCCTCAGGAAGTCAGTGGTGTCTCGAAGGTCGCTGGGAGTGCTGGTAGCGTAGGGCCTGAGGAGGGAGTCTACATAGCCAGACAATCCTGCTGTCAGGGTGCCAATGCCTGAGATGATGGGGCGCCCAGGATTTCCAGGTTTATGGATCTTGGGTAGTAGATAGAATATCCCAGGTCGGGGTTCCAGGGGTGTGTCTATGTGGATTTGATCTTGTGCTTTTTCAGGAAGTTTCTTGAGCAAATGCTGTAGTTGCTTTTGGTAACTCTCAGTGGGACCAGAGGGTAATGGCTTGTAGAAAGTGGTGTTGGAGAGCTGCCGAGCAGCCTCTTGTTCATATTCCGACCTATTCATGATGACAACAGCACCTCCTTTGTCAGCCTTTTTGATTATGATGTCAGAGTTGTTTCTGAGGCTGTGGATGGCATTGTGTTCTGCACGGCTGAGGTTATGGGGCAAGTAATTTGTTTTTAATGACAGAAACCTATAAGGGTGATAATCTCAGGAGAGGGGATGAGGAGGTGTTTTTAATGAGATTAGCATCTCTTACATAACAGCTGCAGAGTCATTATCGCTTAGGGAATGTCTACAGTGCAATGTAAGCCCAGGGTTCGAACTCAGGCATAGCCTAACTGGATATTAGAAAAAACTTTTTCACTAGGAGGGTAGTGAAGCACTGGAATGCGTTACCTAGGGAGGTGATGGAATCTCCTTCCTTTGAGGTTTTTAAGGTCAGGCTTGACAAAGCCCTGGCTGGGATGATTTAGTTGGGGACTGGTCCTGCTTTGAGCAGGTGGTTAGTCTAGATGACCTCCTGAGGTCCCTTCCAACCCTGATATATTCTGTGAGAGCCTATCCTCCTCCCCCTTCTAGCTACAAACAACTCATACTAACCGAGGGCTCAGACCCAGGGTCGCAGGACCCCACAGGGTGGAGGAGCCAAGCCTGACTTAAGTCAGGACCCAGCATTCAAGCTCTATTGATTTGCAGTGGACTCATGCTGTGGGGGTTTGTTTACACTGCAATAAAACACCTGCGGCTGTGTCAGCAGACTTGGCCTCGCAGGGCTATAAAATTGCCATGTCGACATTCAGGCTTGGGCTCTGAGACCCCAGCCACTTGGAGCCCAAGCGGGAACATCTATGCCGCTACTTTTAGCCTTGTAGATTGAGGCTGCAAGCACAAGCCCGGGTTCTGAGATTCACCACCGAGGGTTGGATTTTTTTGTTTTGTTTTGTTTTTTGCAGTGTAGACGTACCCTAAGATTCTGTAACATGAAATCCATCCACCTCTCCCTTCTTAATGGTTTTTGGAATTGCCTTAACACTTGCATGCTTCCTTGTAAGTGAGGAAGATGAAGATTTCCTCGGGGACTTCATCTGACTGCCAATCTTCAACTGTAGACATGACAAAACTGGAAAAATGAACTCACTTGATATTGTCATCCTGGTCTGCAAACTCTTCGTCATTGAAGCCGAACTGATCCACAAAGTTGGCTGTCATCTGTTGGATTTGGTACTCTGAGAATGCCTGAGGGATGCAACCAGAGACCGGTTATAAGGCAATTCAAAGAGTTTAAAATAAACATTATAAGAAGATGCTGCTAATCAAGCCCATCCCACCTACGGTCTACTCCTCTGAGTTTGTATAGCGCCTAGCACAATGGGGCCCCATTCTTGGTTGGCCCTTAGCCACTACTATAATAAACTGAACTATATAATAGTAGTAGTTCAATTTTCCAAACTAGGTATTTCCACCACTATTGTTTGTTAGGACTTTGCTGCAGTAGCCAGCAAACACCTGTTTTCTGACGGTCAATATACTGAAGTCCTCCTGTTAGCACTGCTGTTGAAACTCCCCTCCCGCCAGTGCAAGGGGGAAATTCCAATTTCCCTTGTAGAGAGAAGTCAGTTAATTTCCCTTGTTTTTATGGGGGGTTTTAACATAGCAACTAGGGAAACAAACACATTTGGAGGTCGGGGGGTGTATCTGCAAAACCACAGAAGTTAGCTGGGGGACTCAGGTGAAGGGGTAAGTAATCTGACACTCGTTTTTTTAACCTCACTAGATTTCAGGTTAAGGGTGTCCCTTGGATTCCCACATCTGGTTTTATATGGCTAGCTAAATCTGAACTACCTAAAATGTCTTTGCTGGATCTAATCTGCCCTGCCCTTTCCTAAACTGCACCTCTACTGTCTCCATGAGTCATGGAGACACTTCTTCCATTCTACTCTCACCTAACAATCACTATGCAAATACATCCTTCAGCAGCCCTAAGAGAGTGCTTACACAGGAAAACTAGGCACCTCGGGCCAAAATTCATTGGAGGGGGAGTCCAGGGCCCGCCATGCAGTACAAGCACTGTGGTCAGGGTTGCCATACTACAGATCCACCAGGACCAGCTGCTCATCCTGCCACTACTCAGGGCCCTGCTCACTTATGGAAGTGCAGGCAGGCCAAACCTGAGTGGTGCTGTGACCCCATGCACCAGGTCACAAGACTGCTCATTCAAATTAGGCCCAGCCACACTCCATCAGCGTAGGTAGGGGCCCATAGTGTATACCTGCCTGGGGCCCAATGATGGGTTAAATCCAGCCCTGCTGATGTCCAACCTGGCTCTACCAGTAACCATTAGGAGATTTCAAATATTTGCCTTCAAACACAAGAAAGCAAAATTCACCCCCTTCACTTGGCTCTC
Organism: Eretmochelys imbricata; assembly: GCF_965152235.1. Taxonomy (NCBI): domain Eukaryota; kingdom Metazoa; phylum Chordata; order Testudines; family Cheloniidae; genus Eretmochelys; species Eretmochelys imbricata. The sequence goes on from NC_135572.1 coordinate 358,709,222, forward strand.
TTGTTTTATAAGAGAATACCTATTCAATTGCCTTCCCTTTCCTTTATAAATAATACCATTTTAACCCATAGATCTCAATGAGCTTTATAAAAGAGGTAAATATCATTATATCCCCATTTTAGAGCAGTGGAAACTAAGGCACAGAGAGATCATACCACAGAGCTGTGGGAGAGCTGGGAACAGAATCCAGGTCTCCCAACTGAGCACTCAATCTAATGGGTCACACTGCCTCTAACAAAATGTCTTCCCCATGGGCACCTCAGCAGGAGAGCGGTCTTCACCAATGGTCAGCTCTACCCTCTGCTGCAGTGAGCGAGTGACATTTTCCACATGGCACAAAAACTTTAGGGTGAGAAGGTTCAAATACTGGCCAAATTGTCCTTCTCTTCTTGTAAAAACATCTCTACCGTTAACAGATTAGACAGACACACAAGCAGCTTTAGACCCTGGTAAGAAGTCAGGAAGCTGCACCATAGTAAGAAGGATTAAAGATGAAGCCAGACGTAGTGTGCTTCTCGGCAACAGTACGAAGCACAGAGTCTGTCACCTGTTGGAGGGAGAGTTCATTGGGGAAGGCGCTCTCGATGTCCTCGTCCTCACTGGAAGAATGCAGATGGTGGGTGCTCACCTGAAACAAAGATCACAATGAATGCTAGGGAAAGCCAAGAGAGGTCACAGTATAAACTTGCCCTATTAAGAATCTATCACAGCCAGAGACCAAAGCGGTCTGGTAGGAATTATTTTCCTTCAGAGGGCAACATCATGAGACACAATACACATCAGAGAGGTTGCCAAGCTACAGCAGTACTGTGGCTAGGTCAGAGAGAAATCCCTCACACTCAGCACTATAGAGGAGAGGTTAACTATAACTCCCCACGCCGGCCCCTGTATACCCGCTGTGTAGGATCAAGGAAAATATCACAGAAAAGGCTGTATAAAACCAACAATTTTCAAATAAAACAGGTGCCAGAAAGCACCAGGCCCATCTGAAATATGCAGAAGGGTTTAGCACTGTCCTTACCAAATCCACTGTATTCTTCCGGTTGGTCTCTCTCAGCGTCTCTTCTACAAAGCTCTCCCACCTCCCTCTGCAATCCTCAGGTAGCTCTGTAACAAATGGATCACCACCATAGTTACCTCATAGCTCAAGGAACAAAGGACCAGTGCCAGTCAATGGAACGTATCGATCCCACTCTCTCCCATATACTGGGCAATGTTCAGATCCCCAGACAAGTAAGGAACAGTGTTCTGGGGTACATGCATCTCAATCCCTGAGGCAATATTTTATATAACATGTTTTTAATCCCTCAGCACTTGTTCAACAAACACATGGTGATATTTAAAAAGATTAAAAACACTCCTATGACCCAAAGCACTGAAAGAATCCAACAAAGCAAACAGAAGACAAAACAAAAATATGGGGCCAAGACTGGAAGTATACACCTGAGGAAGAGAGGTATATTTGAGGTGCAAAGAGCGGAGAGGGCATTGGCTGAGATGGATATCAGAGCATGGAGAAATTCCAGCCCTAAGGACCTCCAAAGCAAAGTTAACTCATGCCATTTCATATTCCTTGGATACTATGTACTGTAACTACTAGTTCTGCCCACGCATTATAATGTACCACTTCAGTTCTGGGCCTCGCTCAGTGTTTACCATGCTATTCTCCCATGCAATGAGCCGGGTCAGAGAGCTAAAGAGAATAGCAATAAGGCAAATTCTTCAGTCAGTGTAGCCCCTAAATGGCCAAGGGAACTACAAGACAACACTTAGAAATTCTTGCACAATGCAACCTCTCAAGTTGCTAACATTAGTGTTTGATAAGCATGTAAGAAGCCAAGAAAGGTGAACGATTCCTCCCATCTGCACCAATGTGTTTTCCATTAATATACTTAACTGGATATCCTTATCTCCTCCTAGACAAACAAAGGGTTAAGTGGGCTACGCAGTGGTTTTCAAACTGTAGGCCAAAGTCAAGTGGGGTCAGAAGAACATCATCTGCCCCTGTATCTCTCTCAAACAGAGACTCAAGCCTTAGTGATAATTTACTAATAGAAACCACATTCTCCCTATAACACCTTCTAAGCCCCAACACCCACACTTTATTTATTGTCATTTCTTGATATGTTATGTCTAAACTAGAGTGTCAGCTTCCTGGGACAGGGCCCCGTTCTCCCCTGTAAATCTAAGGTACTGCAAAAACGTATAATCTCCTGTTGAGCAAGGCACCCTGTAGGACAAAATGAGTCAAACTCTGCACATAGTTATGCAGACACAATCCCACAGACTTCGACATGGCAGTGTGCATGTAAGAGAGAGCAGAATGTGGCCAAAAGCTTCCATAAGAATCAAATATAAACATTCAGCCAGAAATCTTTTTTTTTAAAACTGTAAAATGGGATCTTACCAGCATGTAAAACAAGGCAAAACAGAGTGTTTCAGAAAGAGCTATTCAATCAGAAAAACACATGATGGAACAGGGACTAGACCATGTACCTTTAATGAATTCACTGGTCTGGGTCTGCATGGGGCCCTTCTCCATATTCTGTACCACAGCATTGGCTATTCGGGTAAGGTGGCCCATATTCCCTCGCCTCATTCCACCTTCTGCCCTGAAAACAGCAACAGTCAGTACCAGTTCAACAAAACACTCACCAGCAAATTCTTAAGAGTCACCGGCTGCTGCCACAATTTAACATGTGTAAACAGTAATTACTACCAGTGTGGCAGATGTAAAGATGCTACATCAACACAGAATAGGCTGAAGGGGATGAACTGTCTCACAACAGAGGAGCCAGGTCACATTGTCTCAGGCAAATAGGGAAGAGAGAACTCCTATTGCACTGGGTATACCAGACATCTATAAAAGCAGCTATGAGATACTAGCACAGAAGTAGATAATTTTTTAATCATAACTTCCCTGAAACAAAGACACAGCAAAAGAGAAATATTCGAATCATGGCTGTATTGAAAAAGCACTGGAATTGTAGTTGAAGGTAAGAGAGAACAAAAGAGATCCTAACTATAATGACATATTTCCCTCAAAGAGAATTTCTGAAAAATAATCAAAATTAAGTTAAATAATAACAAGTCACATTGCCCCTGTATTTCCGTTGTTCTGATGCTATCCAAGGAAAATGTCAATCTCAAAATCGATCAGTGAGTGAAATGGCTGAGACAATCTTCCTATCCACACTATTCAGAAAAGGACTGAAGTGACTCGGGAATCAAAATGTATTCGCTTTGATGGCAGCTCAGCAGATGGCACTTACACAGCTCAGACCAGAACGACTCATCGAATACAGCAGATCTGCTCTCAAACTGGCAGGTGCTGACAATCAAAAGAATGGACAGAACTCACACAAGTAACCTAATTCTTCATTTCAACACTTCTTTCACATTACAGAGTATCTCATCAAATATTCAGGTTTGAGGCAAATATTATTTGCGCAGCACTAACTGTGCGCAAGGTTGACACAGGCAGCCCTGCTGAATATTGTGGAGGCTGGTCCAAATCAAAGCACATTAAAAACACCATAGAAACACAATGTAAAAGAAAAGGAGTACTTGTGGCACCTTAGAGACTAACGAATTTATTTGAGCATGAGCTTTCGTGAGCTACAGCTCACTTCATCAGATGCATACCGTGGAAACTGCAGCAGACTCTATATATACACAGAGAATATGAAACAATACCTCCTCCCACCCCACTGTCCTGCTGGTAATAGCTTATCTAAAAGCCATTTCCAGCACAAATCCAGGTTTTTCTCACCCTCCACCCCCCCACACAAATTCACTCTCCTGCTGGTGATAGCCCATCCAAAGTGACAACTCTTTACACAATGTGCATGATAATGAAGTTAGGCCATTTCCTGCACAAATCCAGGTTCTCTCACTCCCTCACCCCCCTCCAAAAACCCACCCCCATACACACACAAACTCACTCTCCTGCTGGTAATAGCTCATCCAAACTGGCCACTCTCCAAGTTTAAATCCAAGTTAAACCAGAACATCGGGGGGGGGGGGGTAGGAAAAAACAAGAGGAAATAGGCTACCTTGCATAATGACTTAGCCACTCCCAGTCTCTATTTAAGCCTAAATTAATAGTATCCAATTTGCAAATGAATTCCAATTCAGCAGTTTCTCGCTGGAGTCTGGATTTGAAGTTTTTTTGTTTTAAGATAGCGACCTTCATGTCTGTGATTGCGTGACCAGAGAGATTGAAGTGTTCTCCGACTGGTTTATGAATGTTATAATTCTTGACATCTGATTTGTGTCCATTTATTCTTTTACGTAGAGACTGTCCAGTTTGACCAATGTACATGGCAGAGGGGCATTGCTGGCACATGATGGCATAAATCACATTGGTGGATGTGCAGGTGAACGAGCCTCTGATAGTGTGGCTGATGTTATTAGGCCCTGTGATGGTGTCCCCTGAATAGATATGTGGGCACAATTGGCAACGGGCTTTGTTGCAAGGATAAGTTCCTGGGTTAGTGGTTCTGTTGTGTGGTATGTGGTTGTTGGTGAGTATTTGCTTCAGGTTGCGGGGCTGTCTGTAGGCAAGGACTGGCCTGTCTCCCAAGATTTGTGAGAGTGTTGGGTCATCCTTTAGGATAGGTTGTAGATCCTTAATAATGCGTTGGAGGGGTTTTAGTTGGGGGCTGAAGGTGACGGCTAGTGGCGTTCTGTTATTTTCTTTGTTAGGCCTGTCCTGTAGTAGGTAACTTCTGGGAACTCTTCTGGCTCTATCAATCTGTTTCTTTACTTCCGCAGGTGGGTATTGTAGTTGTAAGAAAGCTTGACAGAGATCTTGTAGGTGTTTGTCTCTGTCTGAGGGGTTGGAGCAAATGCGGTTGTATCGCAGAGCTTGGCTGTAGACGATGGATCGTGTGGTGTGGTCAGGGTGAAAGCTGGAGGCATGCAGGTAGGAATAGCGGTCAGTAGGTTTCCGGTATAGGGTGGTGTTTATGTGACCATTGTTTATTAGCACTGTAGTGTCCAGGAAGTGTATCTCTTGTGTGGACTGGACCAGGCTGAGGTTGGTGGTGGGATGGAAATTGTTGAAATCATGGTGGAATTCCTCAAGGGCTTCTTTTCCATGGGTCCAGATGATGAAGATGTCATCAATATAGCGCAAGTAGAGTAGGGGCTTTAGGGGACGAGAGCTGAGGAAGCGTTGTTCTAAATCAGCCATAAAAATGTTGGCATACTGTGGGGCCATGCGGGTACCCATAGCAGTGCCGCTGATCTGAAGGTATACATTGTCCCCAAATGTGAAATAGTTATGGGTAAGGACAAAGTCACAAAGTTCAGCCACCAGGTTAGCCGTGACATTATCGGGGATAGTGTTCCTGACGGCTTGTAGTCCATCTTTGTGTGGAATGTTGGTGTAGAGGGCTTCTACATCCATAGTGGCCAGGATGGTGTTATCAGGAAGATCACCGATGGATTGAAGTTTCCTCAGGAAGTCAGTGGTGTCTCGAAGGTAGCTGGGAGTGCTGGTAGCGTAGGGCCTGAGGAGGGAGTCTACATAGCCAGACAATCCTGCTGTCAGGGTGCCAATGCCTGAGATGATGGGGCGCCCAGGAGTTCCAGGTTTATGGATCTTGGGTAGTAGATAGAATATCCCAGGTCGGGGTTCCAGGGGTGTGTCTGTGCGGATTTGATCCTGTGCTTTTTCAGGAAGTTTCTTGAGCAAATGCTGTAGTTGCTTGTGGTAACTCTCAGTGGGATCAGAGGGTAATGGCTTGTAGAAACTCGTGTTGGAGAGCTGCCGAGCAGCCTCTTGTTCATATTCCGACCTATTCATGATGACAACAGCACCTCCTTTGTCAGCCTTTTTGATTATGATGTCAGAGTTGTTTCTGAGGCTGTGGATGGCATTGCGTTCCGCATGGCTGAGATTATGGGGCAAGTGATGCTGCTTTTCCACAATTTCAGCCCGTGCACGTCGGCGGAAGCACTCTATGTAGAAGTCCAGTCTGCTGTTTCGACCTTCAGGAGGAGTCCACCTAGAATCCTTCTTTCTGTAGTGTTGGTAGGGAGACCTCTGTGGATTAGTATGTTGTTCAGAGGTATTTTGGAAATATTCCTTGAGTCGGAGACGTCGAAAATAGGATTCTAGGTCACCACAGAACTGTATCATGTTCGTAGGGGTGGAGGGGCAGAAGGAGAGGCCCCGGGATAGAACAGCTGCTTCTGCTGGGCTGAGAGTATAGTTGGATAGGTTAACAATATTGCTAGGTGGGTTGAGGGAACCATTGCTGTGGCCCCTTGTAGCATGTAGTAGTTTAGAAAGTTTAGTGTCCTTTTTCTTTTGTAGAGAAGCAAAGTGTGCGTTGTAAATGGCTTGTCTAGTTTTAGTAAAATCCAGCCACGAGGAAGTTTGTGTGGAAGGTTGGTTTTTTATGAGAGTATCCATTTTTGAGAGCTCATTCTTAATCTGTCCCTGTTTGCTGTAGAGGATGTTGATCAGGTGATTCCGCAGTTTCTTTGAGAGCGTGTGGCACAAGCTGTCAGCATAGTCTGTGTGGTATGTAGATTGTAATGGATTTTTTACCTTCAGTCCTTTTGGTACGATGTCCATCTGTTTGCATTTGGAAAGGAAGATGATGTCTGTCTGTATCTGTGCAAGTTTTTTCATGCAGTTACAGTGGGGTGGGAGGAGGTATTGTTTCATATTCTCTGTGTATATATAGAGTCTGCTGCAGTTTCCACGGTATGCATCTGATGAAGTGAGCTGTAGCTCACGAAAGCTCATGCTCAAATAAATTCGTTAGTCTCTAAGGTGCCACAAGTACTCCTTTTCTTTCTATAAAATTCAGTATTAGATAATAAGGTGACAGGCTTTATACAAACCCCCTAATCAGGATGTTCCTTTTAACAACATGAAGTTGTGCCTAAAAAATTCGAGCATTAACTATGAGCTAAATCAAGAGCTCCACAAGTGTCTCCTGAATCTCAATGAGTGACAGAAGTCAAAGCCCAAACAGAGATGACAGAGAGGCAAGGTGGGTGAGGTAATATCTTTTATTGGACAAGCTTATGTTGGTGAGAGAGACAAGTCACAAGGAGGAAAGGAAGAGGTGTTAATGGGCCACTTCACCTTGAAATATGTGTTAACTACTTAGGCTAAACAATCTGTTCTACCTTGTGTTTAGCTGTGACACTCTGAGTAAGTTTCATCACCCCCAATCATTTAAATCTATAAAACAAAATTCAAGTAATATCGACAGACACAATTATGGTTGTCAGTGCATTATCTACCATGCAGGGGGACTGTCAAGAGAAATTAGCAAATTGCCTCTACAGCACATTGAAGCTGTAAAGTGCTATAAATAGCAGCAAAATGTTTAGGTAAGCAAGGAAACGGAAGCCCAGATCATTTTCTTTCACATCAATCTATTTTCTTTATTTTTAGAGTCATATTTCATACCAATCACCACATTACCTGAATGGCTTCCAGAGTTAGAAAATTACACGAGGAATCTAATCTCAAATAGGGTTTCCCAGACATTCTTCTCCCAAAAGTGAGGGGAACAGTACGTAGGTTATTTTTTAAAAAAAGCAAGCTAATGTGCTATGTGGTTTTCTTTGGGAAAGCAAGAATGAAGTGTGCTTTGCATGCCGACTGGAGCACTGAGAGGCCCCTTCCTGTCCATAGGGTTCTAAGTATGTGTTTACCTGGTATGTATTTGATTTTTAACACCTGAACAATCTGCATTCTGATTTTCTAGCACATTAGCAAACTTCTCTATTATCCAAATAATTGAAAGAATATTCAACACACTAGCCAAAATTTCCAGCTCTCAAATTGGGCCCTCCATACAACCAAAAACACCCTTACTGTATTTTGTCATTGACTTCCCAGGCATCCAATATCCTCTGCAACAGGCAGCACCTCTGGAACAGCTAGAGAACGAGAGACAGTGAGAACGTTTCAGAGGCTAACGGAAATCCAGTGGCCCAAGTAGCCTATATCAGATCAGGGATCACTTTCATTAATCTCTTTACACCTTCTACCACTTAAAATTACTTTAAGACAAATTTTAAATGGATTCATCTGGATGGAACAAACTGGACAAGAACTCTGAAAAGGTCCAGCAATCCTCTCAAGTTTTCCTTAAGTGGTTCAATCTTCCTCTATGTCACAGAATTTCCCTTCTCTTAGAGGAGGGGAGAGACGGTGTTTCCTGTAAGATTCTTCACTTTACCCTTAAAGGGTTCATCATAATCTTAATGAAGAGAGCTATCATGGTTTTAAGACAACAGCACAGAATAGTCTCAGCATTAGAAGCACATGCACAGAAAGAGTCAGGAATCTGTAATCATGACAATTGGTTTTGCGGTTTTTTGGTCCGAAGTGTCAGCGCATCTTTACTAAAGGGAAAAGTGATCTCTAAACTCATTAAGAGGGATGATATTTTTCCTCTATAGTTGAAAGAATAAATCATCTGTACAAAGGCAAGTACATTTCCATCCAGAACTGGAAGACCAAAACACTGTCTAGACATCTTGATAAGCATTACCCTCTCTTCTTAAGCACTTTGTCAGGCTACTCTCTTGTTAACCAAGACCCGTGCTGAATCCATCCACCTAAAGCTCTCAAGTGACATGACTAGACTTACATGTGTCACCATAATATTCTCTGGACTGTGGTCTGAAGTCTTCAAGTTCTCTGTGGTCACATTCCCATTCAGCACCTCCTCTTTATTATCCAGGTCATTTGTTGCTGATTTCCCTTCATGCACAGAGTGCGAGAGAATAGCTGCTATGCACAGTTCCACTTGGAAGTGCAAAAAGTTATTCCATGTGTATTTAAAAAATAAGTCCTGGAACAAAATAAAGGATAGAAAAAAATCCACTTAGGACACATGTCTGATCAGACCTTTATACACACACACAAACTTACTTTGTAACAACAAGAGGGACAAAGTGGAAACACACAGTCAGTCAGCCCAATTTACAGAGCACGTTTCCTGAGAGCAAGACAGTGAAACTTCGATCAGTGGAATCACTTGTGGAGTAAGGTACTACACTCAACATAAGATAGTCAGTGTTATAATGACAGGTTTCAGAGTAGCAGCCGTGTTAGTCTGTATTCGCAAAAAGAAAAGGAGGACTTGTGGCACCTTAGAGACTAACCAATTTATTTGAGCATAAGCTTTCATGAGCTACAGCTCACTTCATCGGATGCATATAATGGTGCAGCTTGGTTTCTATGCAGGCTTCACTCCAAAAACTGAGGCCCCCTGAGACTGCAAAAGTGTTATCTAATTTGCCCAAACAAAGCTCAAGTACTAACTCCACCAAGATAATCACTAAAAATCAAGGAAAACAACAGTTAAGGCAATCTTCATTCATATGCCTTAACATCATTACTCCTGGGGGAATTCTGTGCCACTATACACAAGCAGAATTCATGTCTGGCGCAAAAAATTGTTTTCCCCTGCAGAAAATACATTCAGCCCAAGACATGGTGCCAGAACAGCCGGCTGACCAGCAGTAACAGCTACCAGCAATCTGCGTTCATCACAGCAGCCAGCCTGTGGAGCCAGGTTAGGAGGCAGAGTGGGGCACACAGGGCTGCTTGGTGGAGTCACAGACTGGGTTTCAGAAGGGCTAGCGGGGGGGCAACAGACTGGGGCGTGGGCTCAGGAGCTAGCACTGAGCCAGGGGCTGAATGGGATGGGGCTCCAGGGCCATATGGGGACAGGGAGTAGGGGGGGTGCAGGACCACATGGGGATGGGGAGTGCGGGAATAAGGGCAGATGTGCCTGACTGAATGGGTGAGGCTCAGGGTCAGCCAAGGTCTGCATGGGGGAGGCTCCCCAAATCCCTAGCAATCCCTCCCCCTCTCCCCCAAAAGAAACTGTTCCATACTTCTCCCACCTACACCCAACAACCCTTCAGGTTCACTCCCAGGCTCCTTCCCTCTCTCTCAACTCCTCTGTTACTTCTGACTCCCCCAAGCCTTTACAGTGCTTCTGCAGGGTGTGGGAAATGCGATTCTGTATTGTAGCGTAAATGAATTACTCAAAGTTCTGTATTAATATGCCTAGTAACAAGTTCATCTGTCAAAAAAAAAAAATTCCTGAATCTTTTTTTTTGTCTTTATTGTTACAGACATACTTGCTGACAAGTATTTTGAAATAAATTACCAAAATAATTATAACTGGTGTGATTATATTGTGTTATTTTGACAAAATATGAATAATTTTGCAGAATTTTAAAGCATTGTGCACATAATTTTAATTCTTTGGCGCACAATTCCCCCAGGAGCATAACATCTAAACAACATTACACTAAAACGCACTCACAGATATCTCACCTCCACAACAAACTCTTCCAACACGTAAGTTATAACCAAACATAATGCACTCTACTTCCTCTAAATCATACACAAACAGAACTCTGACTCACAGCACAACTAAATTAAGATATATTCTCTATCCTATGGCTTGGTTGGCTATGATGAAAAATAATCACTGACAATAACTTAACTGTACCACTCAGAAAATATCAGAAATAATTTTTCCTAAGCCATTTTCTTAGTTATTGTGGAATTTATTTGGTTTATACCCCAGGGTAAGGCTGAGCAGAGGGTAAAAAATCTCTTCTTGGAGATCTGGAGTCCGTCCCATTAAACATCTGAGACTTCACAATATGTAACTAGGCTATTTTACAGACATTCTGCTAAGTTACTTTAACAGTTAATGTTGAAGAATCACAGAATCATAGCGACACTGATAGGTCACCTAGTCCAGTGCCCACGATTATCTAGACCATCCCCAAAGATGTTTGTCCAATCTGTTATCCAACAACTCCAGTGATGGAGATTCCACCACCTCCCTAGGCAATCTGTGCCAGTGTTTAACTACCCTGACAGCTAGGAAGCTTTTCTTGACCTCTAACCAAAATCTCTCTTGTTGCAATTTAATCCCATTATGTTTTGTCCTATCCTCAGTGGATAAGGAGAACAATTTATCACCCTCCTCCTTGTAACAACCTTTTCTGTACCTGAAGACTTATGTGCCCCCTCAGTCTTCTCTTCTCCAGACTAAAGAAACTCAATTTTTTTAAATCTTTCCTTGTAGGTCATGTTTTCTAGACCTTTCATCATTTTCGTGGCTCTCCTCTGGACTTTCTCCGATTAGTCCCCATCTTTCCTTAAGTGTGGTGCTCAGAACTGGATTCAATACTCCAGCTGAGGCCTTATCAATGCTGAGTAGAGTAGAAGAATTACTTCTTGTATCTTGCTCATAACATTCCTCCTAATACATCCCAGAAGGATATTTGCTTTTTTTCTGACAGTATTACATTGCTAGCTTGTATTTAGTTTGTGATGCACTAAAAACCCCAGATCCTTTTCTGCAACACTCCTTCCTAGGCAGTCATTTCCCATTTTGTATTTGTGCAGTTGACTATTCCTTCCTAAGTTTAGTACTTTGCATTTGTCCTTATTGAATTTCATCCTATTTAATTCAGACCATTTCTCCAGCTTGTCAAGATCATTTTGAGTTTTAATCCTGTCCTCCAAAGTGCTTGCAACTCCTCCCAGCTTGGTAGCGTCTGCAAACTTTGTAAGTGTAATCTCTATGACATTATCCAAATCATTTATGAAGATACTGTACAGAACTGAACCCAAGACAGATCCCTGCAGGATCTCATTCTACATGGCCTTCTGGCTTGATTGTGAACCACTGATAAGTACTCCCTGAGTACAGTTTTCCAGCCACCTGAGCACCCACCTTATGGTAGATTCGTCCAGGCCAGCATTTCTCAAATGCGGACACCGTGACTGCATGTGGCCATCAGGGGGTTTCTTGTGGTGACAGCCTTCGTGGCTGTGATGGTGGGTGGGCGTGGGGAGGGGGAGTGGCCCCTCCACCTCCCTATTGCTCCTGGATGCACCACCTTAGGTTATGTCTACACTACACTGCTTTTAACGACATGGCTGTGTCGCTACAGCTCTGCCACTAAAAGTCGTGCAGTGCAGCAGCTGTTCGTCGGCTCTCCTGCTGACAAAAAAACTTCCACCCCCAACAAGTGGCATTTTTGTTGTCAGCAGGAGAGTGCTCCTGCCGACAACGCGCTGTTCACACTGCAACTTGTCGGAGCAAAACTTTTGTCTTTCGAAGGGTGGGGAGGATTAATACCTCTGAAAGACAAAAGTTTTGTCATTCAATTGCCAGTGCAGTCATAGCTTTAGCTTATGTCTTCACTAGCAACGTTAAAGCGACAAGGCTGTGCTTTAATGTGGCTGTGTAGTCATAGCACCAGCACTGGGAGAGAGTTCTACCAGCACTATAAAAAAAACCCACCTCCACGAGGGGAGTAGCTCCCAGTGCCGGCAGCATGGCTCCCATCGCTGCTGCACTGTCTACGCTGCCACTTTACAGAGCTGAAACTTGCAGCACTCAGGGGGGTGTTTTTTCACACCCCGAGTGAGAAAGTTGCAGCGCTGTAAAGTGGCAGTGTAGACAAGGCCTCAGTGTTGATTGTTGGAACCACCAGCCAGGGTTGGGCTTTGCGCCCCTCTGGAGACAACCTGGGCACAAAGCTGGAGGAGCAGACAGCTGGTGAATTCCCCATTTTCCATGGGGTGGTGGGGATTTGGCTTTGGGCCTCAGTTCTCGGGTGGCAGGTTCTGGCCGAGGGGTTTCAGGCTCCAGCTCCGGGGTCTGGCTGTGCAGCGGCAGGCGCCAGGCTCCAGGGTTTCAGGCTCCAGCCCCCCGCTGACTCCCCTAGCCCTCCAACCCCCATTGTCCCTGGCCCCTGCTGTTTCCCCGACCCTTCATCCAGGGCTTAATTTGTCCCCAGGCTTGGCAGGGCTGAGTAAGACTGCTGTGAAAAGTGATACTTGTATGTTTGTTAATGTCATTCTTCACAACAGACTTATTAGCTAGCAATAAATAAATTACAATGATTTGGCCGTGTATGTATATGCATATTTATTTGTTTTTCCTAAAGCTAATTAAGTATTTTAGGGAAAAGTGAGAGAGCGGCGCACTCTGAGGCCACCAAAAAATTTGTCCTGAGAACCCCTGGTCTAGGCTATATTTCTCTGGTTTACGAGAAGCAAGAGAAGATCTCCTAGTTAAGCCAGGGTGGCCCTCTTACCATACTTTTTAGTCTTGCTTCCTATCTTGAAAATTTGAGGTCGGTTTAAACACATTAACCAACTATAATTACGTTATAAAGACTAGTCTGAGTATAGATACAGGAACTCCTCACTTAATGTTGTAGTTATGTTCCTGAAAAATGCGACTTTAAGCAAAACGATGTTAAGCAAATCCAATTTCCCCATAAGACTTAATGTAAATGAGGAGGTTAGGTTCCAGGGAAATTTTTTCACCAGACTCTGTATGTGTGTGTTTATATATATATATATATATATATATATATATACACACACACACACACACACACACACAAACAGCATAAGTTTTAAACAAACAATTTAATACTGGTACACAGTGCTGATGATTGTGAAGCTTGATTGAGGTGGAGGAGTCAGAGGGCGGGATATTTCCCAGGGAATGCCTTACTGCTAAATAGAAAAGGAGGACTTGTGGCACCTTAGAGACTAACCAATTTATTTGAGCATAAGCTTTCGTGAGCTACACGAAAGCTGATGCTCAGATAAACTGGTTAGTCTCTAAGGTGCCACAAGTCCTCCTTTTCTTTTTGCGAATACAGACTAACATGGCTGCTACTCTGAAACCTGTCATTACTGCTAAATGATGAACTAGCAATTGGCCGAGCCCTCAACGGTTAACTTTCTCACTTTACAAGGCAGCAGGAAAGGAGGGAGGGCAGACAGAGACAGAGACACAGACCCTGCCTGTGTTTGAGAGACAGAGATGGCATTTCCCCTTTAAGTATGAAGAGTGGGGTCAGAAGTACACTGCCTTGTTAATTAGATCAGCAAGCTGAGAGGGACTGCAGCTCCCTCTGTCCATGTGTCCCACCTGCTCTATGGAAGATGGGGTAAGCAGGGTGCAGGAGCCGGGGGTAGTGGGACACCCTGACATTAGCCCCCCTCTTCTTCCCCTCCCCCCACACAGCAAGCAGGAGTCTCAGGGAGCAGCTCCAAGGCAGAGGGCAGGAGCAGCACATGGCAGTGTGGGGAGGGACAACTGAACTGCTGGCAATTGATAGCCTGCTGAGCAGCTGCTGCACAGGGAACTTAGGGGAGCGGGGAGCTGATAGAGGGGAGCTGATGGGGGGCTGCCGGTCCACCCTGGTTCCAACCACCCACCAGCTAGCTGCAGCAGGCTGCTCTTCCTGCAAGCAGTGGACAAAGCACGCGGCTGCCAAAGGACGTTAGAGGGAGCATTGCACAACTTTAAAAGAGCATGTTCCCTAACTGATCAGCAAGGTAACAACGTTAACTGGGACGACTTTAAGTGAGGACTTCCTGTATTCCTACTTTCAGCAGATTAAGCAATTAATTAGACACTCCAAACAGGCATACATTAAATACAGTGTACCTGTCTTTGTATTGTACGGCTCACAGATAATGTTCTCTGTTTAAACAGCATATTCTTCCATAATATGTCACACTGTATTACTCACAAGTAATAAATCCATGGTATTGAGTCTGCATAGTTCATAGTTAATACTGGGAGTGTTTGTGTGAAGCAGAGCAGCTATTAGTCGAGCTCCATGAAGACGAGCATTCCCCAATGGCTCCTCCAAGACACCAATTGTAGTCAGGATTGACGTTTTCTACCACAAACAGAAAAAGGAACCAGATTTTGAGTCCATCTCTACATAAGTCAAAATGGCATTACTCTAATCAGACATTAGTCTGATTTTACATTCAGTTCAGCTTCATGTAAACCTCCTCTGCTAAGGAAACTGTTTGATACCTAAGTCACCCTTTCCTTCTACCCACTGAGTCATGTCCAGGGACCAGTAAGTGAAATTAAATAACTTCTGAATCAAAACGAACAATATTCAGATAGTATTTTCTATATCAAATTTCAGAAAGCTACAACCACTAATGAGTAAATACGAATCTTTATTATAAAGAGCTCATGAAAGGACAGAAGTCCTGCCCTATGGGAGACATAGCCATCTGTTGATAATATAACTATCCCACGGGATTAATAGCAGACTTGCATGCCAATCAGAATATTCATGAATTCCAACAGTCTGTATTTGGAAATGCTTCCTTTCCACACACACCTCTCCAAAACCCTAGTTACAATAAAACAATATCCTTAATGTTACTCAAATACAGCAACTCGGCCACCAAATCCCACCACTTGGTAGCTAGACATCTAAAGTCTAAAACTGAACTCTGAATTTCTCTTTGAGGGTTTAAGTTAATTTATTTAGGATTTTGTTTTTTTAGTACATGATGCTTTTAGGTGAGCAAAACTGAAAATATCCAGGAGGTAAATGATCTTACACAGAGAGGAAAGAAAACCTCTGAAGTGCATGTTGTCAGCTACTGTGAACACAGGAAGGGCTAAGGTGCTTTACCTTGGGGGGATTGAGTAGAAGGTGGTGAAAATCCTTTAGCCGTGGTTCAATACCATGTAAGATGCTGCTATTGACAGTGTAAGACCTTTCAAATCCCTGAGAGAATGAGTCCATCAGTCCCTCCACTCTGTAGGCAGAAAGGTAAAACATAATATTCAAAACTTGGACAAAACCACCAAAAGTAGCCATGCTTGACTTCATCAGCAACCCATCCCAGCCCTATTATCTGGCCTTCTAATTCCCTCTTCAAATTCACAGCTATTTTCCAAGGGAAACTATTTCTTGATGGCTGAAGTTTTAAATACTATGTAAATACAAATCCATGAGGCAGAGTGCGATGACAGAGTAAATTACTGTTTACTCATCATACTGAGGACAGCAAAGAAAAAAGAATTAAAATATGTCCTTGTGTTTAACATTTCTGAAATATTTAAGCATTAAAGATGTATCTGGAAGTGTTAATCTTGTACACAACTGTTAAACGCTATAACAAAACTTCAAGACATGTTTAACAAGAATAATGCAAATACACTAGCTGATATAGCCCTGATCGCCTGAGTATTTTTAAGTGCACGACAAACTTTAATGTACCCTGGCGAGGCAGGGAAGCATTATCTTCCTTTTACAGATGAAGAAGTGAGCTACAGAGAAATTAAGTGATTTTCCCTGAGCCCCCACAAGCAATCCGTGGCAGAGCTGGAAACTGAATCCAGATGTCAAGTCACTGCCAGTGCCGTAACCACAAAATAATTCTTGCTTCGCAAGCCTCCTGATGGCCTTGCAAACCTACACTTCCTTCCGTCTGTTCTGAGCAAACAGGAAGGAGTTTCTGGTAGACAAGCAGTTCAGCTGAAAAGGATCGGGGTTCTAGTCAATCACAAACAGAGCCAAGCCAACAACGCGATGTAGTTGTGAAAAAGGCTATTATCAATCCGGAGTGTTGCATGTAAGACAAAGAAGGCAATTGTCCTGCTCTTCTCAGGATTGGTGAGGCCTCAGCTGAAGTAGTGTCCAATTCTGGGCATCACATTTTTGGGAAAGAGATGGATAAACTAGAAACAGGCCAGAGAAGAGCAACAAAAATGATAAAAGGTTTAGGAAACCTAACCTACAAGGAAAGGTTAAAAAAAACTGAGCATGTTTAGTCTTAAGAAAAGAAGACTGAGGGGGGACCTGATCACGGTCCTCAAATATGTCAAGGGCTGTTATAAAGAGGATGGTGATCAATTGTTCTCCATGTCTACTGAAGGTAGGACAAGAAGTCATGGGCTTAATCTGCAGCAACAGAGATTTAGATTAGATATTAGAAAAAATATTCTAATTACAAGGGCAGTTAAGCTCTGGAACAGGCTTCCAAGGGAGGCTGTGGAATCCCCATCATTGGAGGGTTTTAAGAACAGGCTGGACAAACACCTGTCAGGGATGGTCTAGGTTTACTTGGTCCTGCCTCAGCACAGAGGGCTACATAGGATCACGTCTTGATGTTTCTTCCAGCTCTACATTTCTAGGATTCCAGTCCCCATTTATTGTTTGGGGAGTTATTGGCCAACCTTGTGAGGCCCTTGCACTCAGCTTGGTGGCATTTTCTGTCTGGATGTAACTTGATAAGTTTTGAACACCTCATCGGATCAAACTGTCAGGGAATGATCAGAGCCCTATTGATTATGGTAAAAAACAGAAAAAATAAAAGGGGCAAATGGGGGCAGGGAGCCCAAGGCATCTGATTATCACAGCCACAGTTTCAATCACTTCTAATTTTTCTACAGATCAAAGAACCTGCTGATGGCAGAAATTAGCATATTCCAGCATAAAATACCCCTCTCTGACAGACTGAAGGAGACAGAGAGGAAGAAAGGGGAATGGAAAGGCATTTGCAGAAGAGGCACACACAGAGTCCCTGACATGGGGGAGAATGGATGACTCGAGTATGGGGGAACAGGGGTGTGCCATAGGCCCTGACATGAGGGGAATGGGTCACTCTTGTACGGGGGGAGGAGGGTATGAGGATGCAAAGAGCCCCTGGCATGGGGGATAGAGGTTGAAGGCACACAGGGAGATTGTGGGAGGTGGAGAGATGCTAGGAATTCCTAGTGTATGCAATGAGCTTGGCCTACAAACAGTGAAGTGTGCCTCCCCTTAGTTATACCTCTTTCTCCCACCTTCTGTTTTTATTTGGATTGTAAGTTCTCTGGTGTAAAGATGTGCTTTCCTATGTGTTTGCCCCTAGCACAATGCGGCTACAACTGAGATGCTACATGGAAGCACAACTAGTGCATTTAAAAACAGCTTTTCTTGTATTTATTTTTAGGCAGCCCCTGAAAGTATGCCAGGTACTTATTTTCTGAACAAAGTCAAACTAGATTTTGAGCTGTAACATTTTCTTGCTAAGAGGAGTAAACCTACCCAGAGCGCCTTGTCTCCAATAACGTTAATAAAATCTGAGTTCCATTCACTATGCAGTTTTCAGTCTGGTCTCCATCAAACATGTTTTTCAAAAGCTGCTCCACGCATTCCTGCCTGTTAAATGACACACGGGAGTTAAAGAAAGGCATCAGAGACACAAACAGTTTGCAGTATTAATTGTTTTAATTTTAAAACTACCCACTCAATTTCTGAAATAAAGAAAGAGCAGTTCTTTGGAAGACAGATGAGGGGAACTCCCCTCTCAGTGGCAGATATACTGGGACGGACTATGTCAGGTCTAGGAGTCTGCTTATCTATGGTTTGGGCATGTACTTGATTACACCATCGACTCTCTGAAGCAAAAAGTAGCTCCAGCTCACATGAGCAGAGGAATGCCTCTACATTATGAATTGCTAGCTGGCCAACACCGTGCACTCCATCTATTCAACTTATCAAAGAGAAGGTTAAACGGTAACTTGAGCACAGTCTATAAGTACCTGTACAGATCCCATGGAGAAGATATCAAATGCTACTGGGCTCTAATCTATCTGCCAAAGGCATAATAAGATCAAATGACTGAAAATTGAAGTCAGTAGAGCTCAAACTGTAAATAAGATGCAAATTTCCAACAGTGGTGGTAATTATCTACTGGAACAAATTATCACCAAGAAAAAGGGTAGAATCTCCACCTCAAGGTGTCTTTAAGTAAAGATTGAATGTCTTCCTAAGCAATATGCCCTAGCCCCACCACAAGTTATTGGGCTACGTGCACAAATCACTGGGGGAAAGCTGGTGGCCTGTTTTGTGTTGTAGTTCAGACTAGATGATCATAACAGTCACCTCTGGCTTTAAAAACTATAAATACACAGATGTGACTCTCCAATTCAGGTTTAGGGACTGACCAGCACAAATGTAGGCAGGTAGTATCTCTACTCGCCTAGCGTGTGGCCAACAGGTAACCCTTGATTGCCCATTTCATGTCACTGTAGTCTAATGTGTACAATAAACAAAAGACAGCATCAAGACAAGGTTTTGGTTGGCACTGTGCACTCTCTCACTCATCCATAATGATCTGAATGCAATCTCTAGTTCCTCATCTGTGACCAAATCTATTTTTCCAAAGTGGCTTCTACAAATATGTTTTGAACGTTCCTCCAAAAACCAGTACAAAGGACATTTCCCACTTTGAAAATCATAGGTAGGGCTACAACCAATGCTTTCCAAGTCTATGCACTTCAGTTGTTAATCCCTAACTCTCACTGCTTCTACCAGTTTCCGCAAAGAGAGGTTACTTACGCTAAGCAGTAACTGGAGTTCTCTGAGCTGTGTGGTATCCACTGTGTATTCCATTCAAGGTGCACATATGCACCTGAGACAGGAAGATTTTTCACTAGCAGTGTGTCCGTTGGTCCAGGCCTGCACCCTTCTCCTCCTCATGCTCCAAATCAAGGGTATAAAGGACCAGTGAGGGCCAATCACCTCTCCAGTGCCTTCTCTATCCCAAATAACTTTACAATCAGGATCCAGAGCAGAGGAGGAAGGTGAGTAGTGGACTACAACTATGTACAGATCTGGAAGAACTCCAGTTATCTCTTTTGCTTCTTCAAGTGATGGTCTCAGTGTGTACTCCACTTGAGATGACTCATAAGCAGTATTCACTGAGGAGGAGGAGGAGGAGGAGGAGGAGGGTGCAAGGGGCCCTGCTGTACCGCAGAACAGATGACCGTTCTCCCAAAGGATGCATCTGTTGTAGAATCTTGTACAACAGCGTACTGTCTCACAAAAGCTATGCACAGAGCCATATGTAGCTGCACCACACATCCATCACAGAGGGAAGCTAATGATGCAGCCTGGACTCTGATCCAGTGGGCTCTAACTCCTTGTGGGAGCGGCCACCATTAATTCATAACCAACCAGGATGCAGTCTGAGATTCCCCTTCTCATAGGTTGGTGAAAGATACAAATAGTTTGGGAGATTTCCTGAAGGGTTTTGTCCTCTGCGGGCAGAATGCCAATGCTTGATGGACATCCAAAGTGTGAAGCTTCCTGTGTTCTCTGGAGGCGTGGGGTTTTGAATAGAAGATGGGTAGATGGATGACCTGGCTCAGATGGAATTCCAACATTACTTTAGGAATCGACTTTGGATGTAATGTCAACAAATTTTTATCCTCGTGGAAGGCCATATAGGTAAAGTCCGCCATAAGAGCCCCAGCTCACCTGCTTTTCTGCTTCCAATCACTGCAGCCAGAAAGGCAACCTTCACAGATGAGTGAAGGTACATGAAGCTAACAGCTCGAATGGGGGATTTGTTCATGCTGAAAGAACTGAAGTTAGGTACCATAACACAGTAGATTTCAGCACTGAAGAAAGATTGTGATAAGCCCCTTCTGAAATCTTACTGTTGTCAGACGGGCAAAGACTGAATGATTGTCCACTGGAGAGTGAAAAACACTAATAGCTACCAAGTGTACTTGCATGGTGCTAAGGGACAGCCCTGAAATATTTAGAGATAGAATCATAGAATCATAGAATATCAGGGTTGGAAGGGACCCCTGAAGGTCATCTAGTCCAACCCCCTGCTCGAAGCAGGACCAATTCCCAGTTAAATCATCCCAGCCAGGGCTTTGTCAAGCCTGACCTTAAAAACTTCCAAGGAAGGAGATTCCACCACCTCCCTAGGCAACGCATTCCAGTGTTTCATAGGTGATAGTCAGAATATGAAGGGATTTTGGAACTTTCTGTGGGTATCCAACGATGCTGGCACCAGGTACAGAATGTTTTCCATTTCATTTTCTCCTGGAGTCTTTTCTGCTATTGCTAATGAGGAATGGTATGGCCACTGAGCAAACCCTTTCTAAGCTCAGTGTCCATTCAAATACAAAGCTGCTAGCTGGAGAGATGTTGGATTGGGACAGAGGATCTTGCCCTTGTCCTGGGTCACGGTATGAGGACATCTGGAGAAAGCTGGTGAACCTGAATGGCCACTAGGATCACTGACACTTCATCTTGTTTGCACTCTCTCAGGACTCAGGGCAAAAGGAAAGAATGGGAATGAGTACATCAGTGGTTCTGAACACTGTACTAGAAATGCATCTCCTCTGGAATTGTGGCCTCTAGCTGTGCAGGAACAGTAGGCTGTTCTCTTGAGATGCAAAGAAATCCCCCCAACAAGAATCTCCATTACTGAAAGATGCTCTGCACTACTGAGTCACTCAGTTCCCACTCACGGTCTCTAGAGAAATGCCTGCTGAGGCAGTCTGAGAAAGTGTTGTGCTCCCCTGGAAGGTGCACTGCTGAGCGGGCGACCTGGTGACAGATGCGTCAATTCCAGAGATTGACAACTTCTGTATAAAGATGAGTGGACCTTGCATGAAACTCTGTCAGTCAGGAGAGAAAACAGATGAAGCACTAATATGATATTCTGCTGAGGTGCCATCTAAATGCTCCTCAGAAGGGAATTTGTATGGTCTCTCTGAGGGAGTCTCATTCCATTCCTCAAAAATAGGTAGACCCTTTCTGCAGATCTGAGGGGTCTGGTGCAGGCATTGGTGCTGGCAAGGAAGGTTGTGTTGGTGCTGAGTGAGGAATAGGCGCTGACGAGGGGATTGGTGCTGAGGGAGGCAATAGTGTCAGAAAAGGTATCAGTATCAGCAGGGCAGTTAATGCTGCAGTTGTTCTCACAGCCTCTAGCAAGGCTTTCATGGAGTCCTGTATAAGGGCCACATAAGGAGCTGAAGAGGGCCTTGCATGATGCCTGGATCTGAGATGAGGGAAGAAGACTGGAATCTCAAAGTCGGGGACCCTCCAGGTTAATTTCTGAAGGGGATGAAGCTATTCTGAGGTGATTCCGGATTGAGACCAGAGAAAGTCTATGCAGGTACCAAGCGAAGCAATGGAAAAGCATGCGGACAGGTGGCTAGTAGCCTCAATAGTGGACGCTCCTTAGGCAAAGAAAGACTAAAGGTGTTATCAGGATCCAAAACAACAAGGAGTCTAAATTAGTCAGTCCAGAGACATCCCACTCTAGAGGAGCATAGAGAGGAGGTGACAGCAGTGCCATTTGAGCATCTTCAAAGAATTCGTAGGTCAGAAAGCACAAAGGAGAAGAGAGATGGCACTTCCTTTTTCTTCTGCTTGAGCCCCTCTTATGGGAAGATGTGCTTCCTCTTCTCTTTCCCTTTACCTGGAGCAGCATCCATGTGGACTTTTGGTTCCAAAACAGAGGCATCAGCCTCGGAAGACAAGTCCAGAGTCAGTTCCAAGAGCAACAGTGCGAGTAAAGACCGGACACCAAAGTCGGTGCTTCCTCTATCATCACTAAAGGCTACTGAGGTCTTAACAGGTGGTGTCAGTACCTATTTAGACTATTTAAACTGGCACCAGTGGAGTCAGATGGTGCTAGGTAAAGGATTTGCTCCCAGTAGTGGGCAAAAAAAGATTCAGATCTCAAGCCCATGATAAATCACAGAGGTGAAGCCATAACAGAAAAATTACCTTGGCATGAAGGCTGGTCTTGGTACCCTTGATGGGCCTCTCTGAATATCAGGCTGTAGGCAGTTAGAGCCTGGAACCTCAGGTATCAATCCCTTCTAGCACAGGCAGTGAAGACACAGCAAACCATGCACTGGGTTACCAGGTGGGTCTCACCCAGACATAGAGATCACCAGATGTAGGTGTTCATTTCTGGTACGATCTTCAGGCAAGAGGGCACATCTCTAGAAGCCCATACAAAACTCAGTGTCCAACACACAGTCCTGGTGAGGAACTGAAGGCTCTGAGGATGAGGGAAGCTATATATATGGAGCTGTCCTATAATGCTCTAAACTAACTATTGACAAGAAAACATGAAGCTAGGCTAAGAGAAGATCTAGTCTGAGGGCATGAGGGAAAGTTCAGTTTGCTCCCTGCAGCAGTAGCAAAGGAACTGAAGCAGTTAAGGTTATGAATTCCCTTATATGGAATAGGGTGCTAACATCAACCTCTCACAGGGGAGCTGTGGAAATAAATTAATGTTTATGAAATAGTCAGACACTCTGGTGAGCGCATTACCCCCATTACCGTCTTCCCAGTTCCCTTCTGTTTGTCACTCTCAACGGTGGTGTCTTTTTTATTAGTGTAGGCTTTTCAGGGCAGAGACCAAGTTTTCCTATGTCTTTGTACAATGCAAAAGTACAGTAAAGCTTGACTGGGGCCTTTGGGTGTTACCATAATGTAGCAACAATAAATATCGTTAGTTAGAACAATTGTGAGGAGTGTGGCAAAGGTCTGAGATTATTTACTGCACGGTTCATGCCCCAGATGTATCAGGAAATAACATTACCAGCAACAGTCATTTTAGTTTAGTAATACTCCTCTGACATGTACTTACGATTCCAGTGCTGTGAGAAGCGGGTCAGGCTCAGATATCTCCTGTAGCTGGTTTCCCTGGTCTCTGCTCAGTCTTATGATATCACACAAGGTCTGGGAAGCATTTGATTGCCTCTGTAAACAATGTCAAAGGTCACATTTAAGTACTAACTGCACAGCTGGGTTCATCATGGCCTTCAGAGGAAATGTAATGCAGTTGGGACAGAAGAGAGAACAGCAGCCAGCAATGCATGGAACTAAGCAAACAAGAATCCCTCAGCTCAAAGCCAGCAGTACTCCAAGATAAGATGGAAGATCAGATATATTCTGCCTTAATTAACTAGCTATGAAGATATAAGCTTAGATTGAAAGCATCATTCATATCAGCAACATAATTAACAGAAAGATTTTAGAATCAAAGAAAGGGTTTTCTTTAACTAGTAAGTTAAAATAAACTGTAAAATTTCAAAATGAGGGGTTTTTTTCTATCGTTTTTCAGTCAAGACTGTTACTGCAGATGTTTCATCTTTGCTTATCTCTACTCAGTAATATTTCTTACTTCCTTAAAAATATGAAACACACAAAAGAGTTCTTTAACAAAATTCCTTAAATACCACTGGTTTACGTCACAAACCTTTAGTTGCAGTATTTGAGCTGTCCATTTTTATCTGTATAATCTAATACTTGGCACATTTTTTGCACAGGCTCAAATTCCCTTAAGTGCATCTTGTAGATTTTAGTAGGATATTAAAACAAAAACATTGTTTTTGGCTTAAAAATTAGCTGAAGACCACTACTAGCCAGTTGTCAACGTCTTTCAATAGCATACTCCAAGAAGCAAGTTCTCAATAAACCCCATTGAATCATCATTGATTGTAAGGATTCCATCTAAATTCATACCATACAGAGCTTGGCTTTGAATAAGTAGGAAACTGGTACTCAAATAGCTAGAGAAAACCCCACGAATTGATGTCAGGCTGGGTACTCAAAAGAATGACAGCACTGCCACACATACTCTCCATTACTATTCTCTTCCCATTAGCAAGATGGGCATTCTTCCAGGAGTCAGAGAAAGAGTACTCTCAAGTGCTCATGCTTATAGGCCTCTTATTAAGTTTACAAAATCAGACAAAAAAATAAGTGATGTCACACTCACATCCTCATCCTGGCTCGAATGGATCAGCGCCACAAGTCTCTGAATTACTTTTGCTTCATTAAGCCACTGAGGAGAAAGGAGAGAGTCCCTGGTTTGAGATCACATAACTCGGTCAGTTGCTACTTACCGCAAGCACTGCTTAGCAAGGGATACATACAATAAGGAAAATTAGTCTCCCTCTATTTCACAGTCCACAAGACAGAAGTACTACACTCCACTTCCTCAGGGCTAGAAATTGTTGTATGTTAACTTGTACTGACCAAATAACATCAAATCTTTGCTATGTATTGTCCCTGCAACAACTGCCAGACCAAGTCAGTAAATTTAATGGGAGTTGAAGCCAACTGAGATGGATTCACTATGTTTCTTAATACAAATAAATATTATGGAAACACAGAAAATAGAGATGAGTAAGACCTATTAAGTCATCAGATCCATTTCTTGACCAATGCATAATTTTTTCCTACAATGTGTCTTGTTTTAATTCTCTAGTTTTATATATATATATATATATATATATATATAATAGATTCAAAAACCAAACGAAACCACTGTGATAATCTAATCTAACCTCCTGTATAACAGACCATAAACTTCCCCACAATAATTCACAGAGCAGGTATTTTACATAAAAATATCCAATCTCGATTTTAAAATTGTCAGTGTTGGAGAATCCACCACAACCGTTGGTGAATTGTTCCAATGGTTAATTAGTTTCACTGCTAAAAATTTACACCTTACACACACACCAATCTGAATTTGTCTAACTTCAACTCCCACCCATTGAATAATGTTAGATCTTCATCTGCTAGACTGAAGAGCTCATTATTAAATATTTGTTCCCCATGTAGGTAATCAAGTCACCCCATAACCTTCTCTTTGTTAAGCTAGATAGATTCAGAGCTTTGAATGTATTACAATAAGGCATGTTTTTGAGTCCTTCAGTCATTCTCGTGGCTCTTCTCTGAACCCTGTCCAATTTATCAACATTCTTCTTGAATTATGGGCACCAGAAATGGACACACTAATGCAGCACTGGTTGCACCAGTGCCAAATACAGAGGTAAAATAACCTCTCTATTCCTGCTTCAGATTCCCTTATTTATGCATCCAAGAATTGCATTTGCCCTTCTGGCTACAGCAATGCCATGTTCAGCTGCTTAACCACCAGCACTCCTAATCTTTTTTCACAGTCACTGGTTCCCAGGATAGAGTCCCCTGTTCTCTAAATATGGCCTACATTCTTTGGTCCTAGATGTACACATTTATATTTAGCTGTATTAAGATGCATATTTTGTTTGTGCCCAGTTTACTAAGCAATCTAGACCACTCTGTGATCAGAGAAGTGACCTGTCCTCTTCAGTATTTACCACTTCCAAATTGTGCGTCATCTGCAAACTTTATCAGTGATGATTTTATGTTTTCTTCCAGATCATTGATAAAAATGTTAAATAGTGTAGGGGGCTAAGAACCAGTCCCTGTGGCACCCCACTAGAAACACACCTATTCGATGATGATTGGCAGTTTACAATTACATTTTGAGACCTATCCATTATCCAGATTTTAATCCATTTAACGTGTCCTATGTTAATTTTATACCATCTAGGTTTGTTTTTTAATCAAAATGTCATACAGTTCCAAGTCAAACACCTTAATTAAGTCTAATGTCTCAAGCAAGGGGTATAGTAGTTTTTGTGACCTGACCTCAACCACAAAGGATACCTGTGCCAATATCACCTAACATATTGTGCCCATAGATTTATAGGTTGTAAGGCATGAAGGGACCACTGATCATCTAGCCTGACCTCCTGCATAACACAGGCCAGAGAACTTTCCTGAATTAATTCCTGTTTGAACAGAGCAGATCTTTTAGAAAAACATCCACTCTTGATTTAAAAGTTGCCAATAATGGAGAATCCACCATGACCCTTGGTAAGCTACTGCAGTGGTTAAGATGCAAATTTTTAACAGTGACGGTAATTATTTCCAGTCTGAATTTGTCCAATTTCAACTTCCAGTCCCTTGGAGTGAAGATCAAGATATAAGCAGACAAGGGAGTAACATCTTCAGAAAACACTGAGCAAGTTAGTCAAGAATGCGGTTCCCTGTCTGAATCTTAACTATATTTATACTCAAACTGGACTTATTAATTTGGGTTTTAACATGTGCTTTCTTTCTCTTTCCTCTTCAGCCCAGTGTGGGAGCTGTTCTAGGGACCCTAAATCCCAGCAACCTGCTCCCCTCTCCAGAAGGCATCATTCCCCATTAACACCAGCTGAACCTTTATTAGGACAGACTTTTACAAAGCCCCTTCTCTCCCAGAAGGGTCTCAGCCACCATCAACAACCAGAAAGGAAGTAACAGGTGAGCAGGTGGATTACAAAGGAAACATATCCTATCTGTGAAGTCTCTTTGATCAGGGAATATTCTCCTATGGAAAGTGGACACAGTACTTTAAAATATACTGCCATAACAATTCTGCATCGGCTGAGGGGAAAGGACAAGATCCATAAATCTAGCTATATGTCCCCCATCACCCTACTATCAAGTGTTTAAAGATGGTCCAGAAGCTCTGTTTACATTACAGAAAACAGTTGAAATTTTCAGTTGCTACAACAGTGCTGCTAGGTTAAACTTGGTCTTCCCATTTTCATAAAAAGTGGTCCTCCTTTGGTCTGGGACCTTGGTCCAACCCTTTACCTCCTCCTACCTCTCCAACTATTGTCCTATCTCCTCTTATTCTCTTTACCTCCCAAACCTCCAAACCATGCCATCTATAACCATTATACCCAAGTTCCTCGCCTCCAACTTGGCTTCTGCCCTCTCCACTCCTCTGAAACTTTTCTTACTAAAGCTTCTAGTGACTTCTTCCTAACCAAATCTTATGACCTCTATTCCATCCTTTTTGATCTCTTAACTGCTATGAATATCACTGACCATTCCCTGACTGTTCAAAATCCTGTCCTCCATTAGTTTGTACAATCCCATCTGCTCCTAATTATCCTCCTACCTCTCTGTTCATTCCTTGTGTCTCATTTAGAGTCTCCCTCCTCCACCCATTTCCCTTTGTCAGTGGGGGTCCCTCAGGCTCCCTCCTCCTCTTCCATCTACACCCACTTTCCAGAGGATCTTATCTGCTCATGTGGCTTCAAATACCGTCTTCATGCTGATGACTCAAATTTATCTCTTTACCTCTGACCTGTCACTCCCTATCCAAATCCCACATCTTAGCCAGTCTCTTCAATATCTCCTTGTGTAAGTCTGGCAATCATCTTAAACTCAGCATGGCAAAAACTGAACTCCCTTTCTTGCTATTGATATTGCCACTATCCTCCCACTCAAGCTCATAATATGGGCAGCTTTGACTTCACTCTCTCTCTTTAGACCCACACATCCTGGCCATATCTAAATGTTGCTATTTCTGTTGCCATAACATTTCAGAGAAACAGTCTATTCTCTTTGTGCATACATCTAAAACTACCATTCAAGTCCTTATTTCCTGTCTTGACCTTTTCTCTCTGGCCTACCTGACACCCATGTCACACAAACAAGTCCAACCAAAATGCTTTGGTTAGCCAAATGACTAACCTGTCATTTTAATCAAGTCACTCTCCCTTCTTTACATCCCTCCATTAGCTTCCCTTTCCCCACTGTGTCAAAATCCAACTTTTGGTCTTTCCCTTCAAGACCCATCCCAATTTAGCTGCTCCCAACTTATCTGATCTTGTATCTTAAACACATAGTTCCTCCCTCTCTATTCCACAAAGGATGCCAGCATCCATCTCCTGTTTGTTTGCTTGTCCTACACATACCTCCAATCTCTCTAGCACATATGCCTTGTATGGCACATGATGACCCAAAGTTGCAGCTCGGGATAACAGCCTGATACTTTACCAATCTTTTTGGTGTGGCGGGAAATCCCTTTCTCTCTATTACACTCTCCCAGGGTGCATGAAGAGGGATATAGAGTCATAGCTTGTCTAGGGCAGCTCCTAAGCCTAGTTTCACAATACTCAGTACACTCTTACCTCAGAGAATTTATCCTCTAATGTTTTTTTGTTTGGTTGGTTGGTTTTTGACTATTTGATTCCCTATCTCTGATTTGGGCTGTTAGCCTTCCTCCCTAAAAAGGAAGAAGAGCTCCCTTTTTTGGGGGGTGGGGTATATTCATGCCTAGAGGAATCAGCACATGTCCATGGTCTGATATTTTCTGACTGATCTGCCATGCTGCACTTCATGAAGGTGAGCAGTGGGCCAAGCACTGATTTTAGTATTCATTTATTTCCCCTTTAGAAGCTTGTCCCCATGAGCCTGCTTCTGAGGGGGGAGCAAAACTGGGCTCAGAGATTGCTCCAGAAATATTTCATATGTTTATCAATCTCCCTGTCCTTGAAGAGGCTTGGCTTATTCGTTTCCCTTCTTCCACATGGGTCCTTTATGGGTCTCTCAAGAAATGCATTGGCCTGGGGTTTAATGATGGGCTTCCCAGAAGCTCTAACCCTCTCTGTGCATAGGATCCACATGGGCCAGATAGGTCTGTTTTTCCCATGGAGGTCTCAACCAGAAATATGAGTAGGGATCCCCAAGGAGCCTGTCATTGAGAAAAACAGTTAGTCTGAAATAAAGTTTGGAAATTCCCCTCAGAAAAGCTCGGCAGCAAGAGGTCTTGTTGAGCCTGCCGCTCACTGGGGGCTCAGGAACAAACGAAGGGAACTTCAGGACGTGGGGCATTCCTGTTGCCAGTGACTGACAGGCCTAATTCTGCCCCCAAGCTACAAGCAAGCTGACATACCCATTGCACCAGATCAGTGGATCTTAGCACAAGCAAGAAAAATATGTTTTTAGAAGAGGAGTGAATTTACTCTTGTATTACTTGAAATTGAGTAATATCTCCTCAGAAATTCTCCTCCCTCCCCCCCTGCACCAACCACAGAGAAACGTTAAGCAAGCCTCACGTTTAATACTTCCTGCCGTAGAGGCGCTGGTTCCACGCAGCTGATCAGACGAAGCAGCAGGTCCATCATTGCAGATGTATCAATATGCTTTAGTACCAGGCTAATAAATTGGTCTTTTCTTCTCAAAAATGCAACCACCTTTAAAAAAAAAATGCAACATGAGTTTTCTGTACAATACATGGAGGTGACATCACAGAGCTCTCAGTACTCCCAAAATTTCTGTTTCAATCAACCAAACAATAAGAAACAGGTAGGAGGATAAATAATTCTTCTTGAGAGAGAATAGGTATGCAAAGGAACATCTGACTGCAAAGAAATGCCAAACAGAACTCCATTAACAGTCCTTTGTCATGTCCCAAAGAAATCCTATTCCACTGAGATATATGAAGATTGAGGACACTGGTGAAGCTGAAGAATTTTTAATCCCACTGAGGCTCCTTTGTATAAAATATCTCCATGTTAAAAGGAAGTAAAATTTAGAATGGAGTTAACTCATCCCCATAATACTGTATGCAAATATTTCAAGCCTCTTAGTTGTATGCACAATACATGTATGACAAGTTTATACGTTAAAATGCCAAAGGATGGGCATACGTGCAATACCCAAGACACAACTGCCCCTCTGAAGCAAAAGTGAAAGCTATATACTAGTTGCTAGGTGCACAAACAATTCACACACATCAAATGGTAGGGTTGACAAGATGCCTTACAAAATACATACTCCATTTCCAATTCCAGCAATCCACACCAGTTCTACAAAGCTCAGCATTTTCCTCCTCTGGGGAGGAGGGAAGAAATTGCCAGTCCAGTGCTCGTACAACCACATCACTAGTAATCAGTGTGTTTGTATCAAAACAGACTCAATCACTACCTGTTCAGTTTTTCTTGCAATGAGATTCCCAATAGTCTTGCTGAAGAAACTGGCAAGCAAAGGGTTCAAAGGCGGCTCATGATCCAAGAAGTCATACAGGATATTCAATAAAGTTTCATCCCCTCCTAGCTTGTCATTGATCTGTGGCACATCAGAGGTCAGGAGTTCACAGGCTGTATTCGGGTATCTAGAGAGACAGAGTCAAAGCAGCATCTGAAGGTGAGATTAGAGCCTTCTACAAATTCTTAGAAGACAGTTGAAATAATAATTCCTACGAAATAAAGCCACAACACAAATGCCTCAATCCATTTATGATACAAGAACTCACTTCAGAACTCCAGCTTTGGATGGGTATCCTCAAGCAATGTCCAGCCCAATCTGCCCACCTACAAGTGACCCACAGAGGTTCGAGATCCCAAGAGTGGACCCACACACTGGGAGCTGGGGAAAAGGGGGCAGCAACACCCATCCCTGACAAATATCTGTAGCTGCATTTAGGGCAGAATGAGAATGATTCTCCTTCCCCAAAAAAGGGGAGAGAGATGGCCTGACAATGGAGAGGTGGGAGTGCTCTTGAGGAGATGAATAGGCCAGTTACAGTAAAGACTGCGCTGAAGGCTGAGATCCCTGCAGAGCTACCAGCCCATCTCATGCCACTTCCAATGGAACTCTGTGGTCACAAGAAAGGGAGAAGAAATAGAACCTGTGGGTTTTCTATCTGAACCCTCTTTCCACTACTAGCAGAGTTGGTGGGTTTTTTCCTTTCCAACCCCCTCTCCACACTCAATAAATTGAGTTTATTTTTTCCTGAGAATACACTGTGAAACAAACCAATAAGTTTTGGGAAAGAAACAGAACACACTCTCACTTTGTAAGTATGTATGTTCATTCCTCAAATACAAAATGGTACACACATCATCCAAACGATGCCCCTGCAATTCTATAAATAAAATACAAGAACAGGATAATAAAATCCTCACAGTCTGTTAGTTAAACAAGGCCTATCACTCTTTTGTATCAACAGATATTGACCAACTTTTGCCAAATTACTTGCTTTTTCAGCACCTAGCCTATTACAAAGTTTTGACCAAATCAATCCAAATATGCTATCTAACGAAAAAATCTAAACAAAAAAAAAATACAAAAAATGAATTAATGCTCAGTACGCTGGGCAGGTGTATGGTTCTCTTAAAATCTAACAAAACTATCTGCTTTCCAGTGGAAGAAGAGAGGGGAGGGGGAAAAAATCCAATGAAACCAGAAGCTGGGAATGAGCGACAAGTGATGGATCACTTGGTGATTACCTGTTCTGTTCATTCCCTCTGGGGCACCTGGCACTGGCCACGATTGGAAGACAGGATACTGGGCTAGATGGACCTTTGATCTGACCCAGTATGGCCACTGTTATGTTCTTAAAACAGATAGAACATTTTCTATTCAAACTGTTTCATTAAAATATATATTTTATATTTTATTTATGCAACACCTATTGACTATCTTCTAAGCATGTACTCCTCAAGAATTGTGTTAGTTTGTGTGTAAAGTACACTGTCTGCAGATAAGGGAGTGACAGTCACTGCTGTGCTGACTGTGTGTGCACACTATTGCAAATTTATCTGTAGACTTCTATTTCAAGACAACTATAATAGATATTAAACTTACATTACAGCTCCCACTGAAAATATTTAACCAAAAACGCAGCTCAACATCCTTTACAAACCAGGATAAAGGGCTCCAAGATTGTTCTTCTGTGTGTGATTTAATGTCTTATAAAAATTCCACCGGGCCCTTTGTGGGACGTTGGCAGCTTCCGAGGAGGGTTAATTATTCAATTTCAGCCCCAACAGGCATAACTGATAAAGGTCACAACTGTTACTGCCCCAATTATCTTTACAGGCTATGATTCTCCAGACACTAAGACAGAGCCCAATAAATCAGTGGTGACACTGGGAGGATAAAAGGAAAATGTCAGCCCTTCCAAGTCAGTGGCCTGTGTCTCTCCAATTTAGAAGACAAAAGACAGTTACCTACCTGTACAGTAACTATTGTTCTTTGAGATGTGGGTGCAGACATGTGTTCCGTTCAGGTGTGCATGTGCCCAGAGCACAAAAGCTGGAGAACTTTGCCCAGCAGTATCCACAGGGCAGCGCTTGTGCCCTCTTGCCCAATAACCCCTCCCCTGGATATTTAAGGGCAGCACAGGCTCCAACCCCCACAGTTCCTTCACAGCGAATGTCAAGAGTTGGGGCTCTAATGCAGTAGGGGTGGAGGATGGGTCGTGGAATACATGTCTGCACCCACATCTCGAAGAACAACAGTTACTGTACAGGGTAGGCAACAATCTTTTTTTCTTCTTCGA
This sequence comes from Eretmochelys imbricata, assembly GCF_965152235.1. NCBI lineage: Eukaryota > Metazoa > Chordata > Testudines > Cheloniidae > Eretmochelys > Eretmochelys imbricata. Next base: position 358,741,809 of record NC_135572.1, read on the forward strand.
GTGGCTGCAGACATGTACTTCACTCAGTTGACTCACAAGGAGGTGGGGCTCGGAAGTTACTTAAAGAAATGACTGCAGAACTGCCTCTCCAAAAGTTTACTACTGCTTCTAGGTCAGATGCAGTAGTAACAGCATGTGCTTGGTAAATGCACAGAAGACCTGGTAGCAGCCTTGCAAATGCCCAATATCAGATCATCACTGAAGAATGCTATTGATGTCACTTGGGCCCTCACTGAGTGTGCCTGTAATCTCTACGGAGATGTGGTCTGAGCTATTTCATATGTCATCACTTTGATTGTCTCGGGTGACAGACTAACTTCACTCACACTTGAAGAGGATGATGGAGCAATCTCACATGCTGGACTACGTAAGCGCTTGCAGCCATATGGCATAGTAACTTAAGGAATACATGGACCATAGCTGAAGGTTGAGACTGGAGTGCCAGACATAGGAGGCAAATTGCTTGAAATCAATCATTCAGCAGAAATGCTCTCGAACTCAAGAGTCTAGTAGGGCACCAATGAACTCAATGTTTTGAGTTGGTATTTTGTTTGTTCAAAATGAGGCCCAGCTAATCAAAGAGACATAGTGTGAACTGGACATGACAGAGGACTTGTTCTCTGGACTTGCCTCTCACTAACCAATCATCCAGGGATGGAAGGACATGAATCCCTGTTTTTCTGAGATATACTACAGTCATACATTTGGTAAATACCCAGAGAGCAGAGGACAGGCCAAAAGGAAGCACAGTGTATGGATAATGCTCACCTGCCTCTGGAAATCTCAAACCTCCTATGGCTTAGGAAAATTACCTCATGGAAGTAAGCATCCTGAAGATTGAGGGCAGCAAATCAGCTGTTGTGATTCAAAGAGGGAAAAAATAGTCGCTAGGGTAATAACCATGAGAAATCTCATATATTTGATGTACTTATTAAGACTGTGGAGATCGAGGATAGATCTCATCCCTCCCTGGGATTTAGGGAATGAGGAAGTACTGAGAGTAGAATCCCTTTCCCCAGTTCTGAAGAGGAACTTCCTCTATGGCCCCTGAAGCCTGGAGGGCCTGGCACCTGGTGAAGAAGCAAGGACTTGAAAGGGGAGGCCCTGAAAAGGGATGGGGCAGTGTAACGGGGTAGTCACCCCGCTCCTGTCCAGAGGGTTTAAAAGCAGCCCCAGGGGAGGGCTGTGGCTGGGGAAGGCTGAATGGAGAAGCAGCCTCAGCTGTGGCCACGCACCAATCAAGGCCCAGCTGGCCCTTATAAGAGGGCAGTGGGCCACGAGCAGATAGTCTCTCTCTGTCTCTAGAGGGAGAAGGGCCTGGCTGCTGGGAAGCTGAACAGAGTACCTGAGGGGAGCAAGGCTGGGGAATAGGACAAGGGAGCTGGGGTGCTCCCAGCTGGAAAAGCCCCAGACTGCGGCCTTGTCAGAGGCCAGAAAGGTACTAAGGTACAAGGGTGCAGCCCAGGGTAGGCAGAGGCAGCCAGTCCAAACCCCCCTTGCCTGTGATGATTGGCTTATACAGACTGCAGTCGGCCCCAGTGAAAGGGAGCTAGATGGTGACTGGCAGTAGCCACTGAGGCGAGGTGGGGACAGTGGGTGGGGTTTCCCCTGGGTGGGGAGACCCAGACAATGAATGTACTGCCAGGGGGCAGCACCCGAGGACAAGGGGCACCGGGTCTGGGAGGGACACGGGGGCCAGCAGCAGCGAGGCACCAACCTGCAGAGTGCGCTCCGGGTCTAAAGAACTAATTTCCAGGACAACCAACAGGAGACGCCGCAGGGGCGAGTCTCGCCCCATTACAGGCAGGATGGTGGGAAGGGGAATGGACTGGAATTGAATGACATAACCCAGTCTCACAGTGCTTTGGACCCACTTGTCCATAGTTATCGACTCCCAAGGCTTGTGGAAGTGGGACAGTCTAACCCCAGACTAAGGGGAAACGACTTGAAACACAACGACTGGAATGCCGACATTGGGAGTCAGACTGGCTGCTTTCCTGAAGCTGGTGAAGGATGGGCTGACTGAATAAAATTGGCACCAGAAGACCTTCTCCTATGAAACTTCTGCCCCTTTCTGGAGAAAGCCTGATGTCTAGCGGGATAATATGATCTAAGGAAACGCTGAAGGAGATATTGCTGTTGTCACCCCAAGAAGTGATGCCTCCACTACCAGTGTAAACCCCGCCCCCAATGAACACACCACATAGCTTGAAAGGACTTATAGGTGTGTAATGTTTGGTCAGTTATCGCTGAAAACTGAAACTGGGCGTCAAAGGTAGGGTTCTCAATCATCTTTTGGACCTAAGAAACTATACCAGAGTTCTGCAACCATGAAGATCTTCTCCTTGTTACAGCAGAGGCTATAATTCTAGAGGAACGGTCACCATGTCCAAAACTGACTGCAGTGATGTCCTCACCACTAGATGGCCTTCTGCAATGAAAGCCTTAAAACTCTTTCCTAGAGGATTCTGGCAACTTACCTGTAAATTTTGCCATTGATTTCCAATTTACAAAGTCATAGTTTGATAAGAGTGCTTGCTTATTGGTAACATGCATTTGTAAGAATAAGGTAGAATACATTTTCCTCCCCAGCAGGTCTAATCTTTTAGAATCCTTGTCCTTGGTGTCAATTTATATCTCCCCTGTATCAACCTCTCATTAGCCACCATTACGACAAGAGAGTTCGATGCCAGGTACAAGTGGAAGCACTTGAAACCATGCAGAGGCACATAGTATCTCTTATCGGTATGCTTTGCTGTGGGTGTTAAGGGCACTGGGATGTTCCAAAAAGTTTTTGCCAGTTCCAAGATCACTTCATTTATCCTCCCTGGATCTGAGGATTGCAGAATATCCAGCAACTTGTGTGTGTTCTCCTGAACAAATTTAGCCTGAATACCCAAGGCTGAAGCCATGCATCTCAGAAGGTCCTGGTAGGATTTAAAATCCCACGGTGCAGGGGAGGAAGAGTCTGGCATTACAAAGTCATCTCCTGATGAAAGAGAGAAAAGAAGCGGAGCCAATGGAACCTCCAGTGGTGTCCATAACAGTTCAGGCTGAACCAGTTCCACAGGAGCAACCGCTGAACTGTGGTTGCAGCAATGGAGGTTCCAAAGTCCAGCACAAAGGACACCTCAGTTCTGACAAAGATAAAGTAGTCGGTGCCTGAAACACTGATAAAGGCCTCGCACTCGACACTCACACTAGAGCAGACGTCAGCGCCAAAGTCGAAGCCGGCACATTCCCACACACGAAGTGTGCACTGGAGTCATCATCGGCACTGAAGATTATACCTCCACTGACCCTCAGTGCTGAAAAGGCAGCCCCAGTGCTGAACTGAGGTTAGCAGGGAGAGGTCCAGAAGATGGCATCAACAATAACGGCAGGTGTGCAATCAGTTCAGACAGCACTGAGGACACCGAAGCAGCAGCAACCACAGCCAGACGTTCCTGAATTAAAGGAGAATCAGGAACAGACAGGCAAAGTAAGTCCAATGGTGGTGTGGAAACCGCTGGTGCCAACACCTACATCATCAGTACTGGACTCAACAGATGCCCCACAAACGGTACCAGTGTTAACGATACGGAGTCCACTTACTCTCACCTTGGCCCTGCTCTATCTCACGTGCTTGATGAATCATGGTACTGGTCTACACTCCTCTTAGATGGGAAGGAGGAATACCTCCTAGCTCTGGAATGGCCCCAGTCCATTTTATGAGATCTTTGTCTAGGAGGACCAGAGAAAGGAGAATAGTCTCTCTTCCTCCTAGGACAGAAATCTGAATCTGGCCAAACAGCCGCCAGTGCCAACTCGGACATCCTCAAGGGGCAGCTGACAATCTGTGGAGGTCGCCAGTAGCACAGTGGGCCTCATGGCCTGCTCCAGAAGGTGCTGCTACAAACAAGTCCCTCGCCAGCTGAGTTCCTTTCTTGAATGATCTGCAGATGGAGAACCTTTCTTTAACGTGCCCTTCTCCCAGGCACAACAAACATTGCATGTAGGGTTCACTAGTGGGGATAACCACCCCACACAATGGACAATGTGGGCATCTGTGACAGCATGCTATCAGCGGCACCCTAGTCACTTACAGTGCTGCACCCTGGAGAAGGCTGCAGGCCCAGCTGAGGGCAATTACATGCTTTCTGGTGCGGGATTGTGAGCACCTGGGTGACACTCACAGGGCTAACAAGGTAACTGGGGAGAATACAAAGAGAAAACAGGAAGCAAGAGGGAGCTCGAGAGATGCTCAGAAGAAAACTCAAAGGGTGAGCCTGGGCTGGGGAGTGAGGGCTCCAGGGAAGCCTGTCTTGGCTATAAGCCTGTTGCACAGTATTGTTATGTAAGAGGGGAATAAATGCACACCTTGGTGAAAGCTAAATGGCCTGGTGTGAGTTTGTGACTGCAAAACCATCTGAACTAGCTAAGCAGAGAGGTTCACTGGGTAGTGACAGAGGCACCTTGTGACAGCGTGACACCAGATAACTATCTATGTTAACTAACTACTATTCACTAAAGCAAAGGGTACTACTAAACTATACTATTAACTATATACAACGAAGTCCCAGAAAGACCAAGATAGAGAACTGTGAGGTGCATTACTACATAGAACACTCCAACTCTAGCTACAGACGGTGAGAATTAATTAAGAAGGGTCAGGGTGGCACTGTCCTTAAATAGCCAGAGAAGGGGCTATTGGGAGAGAGGAGGTGAGCGCCACCCCTCTGGGTTCTGATAGGCAAAGTCCTCTAGCTCTGGGCATGTTAAGTGGAAAACACGTCTGCAAGCACTCAAAAACCCCCACAAACTGCTGAGCAGTTCCACTTCCACCTAGGTGAGGCTCTGTGAAAACTCCAAGTAGCATTTGCTTCTCAGATGACTTTAGCCAGGTATGCTGCTGCTCCCTTCAGCCTGATCTTCTGGCAGTTCTTGTCTCAGTAAAGCTATTTCAGTTGGGGGAGGATGATTTTTTACCAAAATAGTTTTATACTGAACCAACCCCTAATGTGAACACAATGATATGGGAATCGCTATGCAGGTATAAAGCATCTTAATACTGGTATAACTGTATCCGCAATAGGGGGGTTGCAGCACTTTAATTATACTGGTATAGTTAAAGTAATACAACTTTTGTGTGTAGACAAACCGTTATACTAAATTTAGCTTCAGGAATAAATCACCCAGAGAGAAAGGAGAGAGGAAGTTTACTAAATAGCTCTCAGATTAGCGGATAACTTTGCACGAAGACAAAGAACAGGAGTACTTTTTTTTTTCCTGTTCTTTTTGTGGATACAGACTAACACAGCTGCTACTCTGAAACCTGTCATAAGACAAACACTGTCTGATATTACACACTTCACCCAAGTTTGCATTAACACAAAGACTGTATTATATATACACTTCACCCATGCTGAAAGATGCGCTTTCAGAAAGTATGGGAATGGTTCGGAGATTGGAAGGCAAACCACACTACACAAAGGCAAATGCACACAATCTAAAACTCTTAAGACTTCATGGAAACAGTTTAAGATGAGTAGACAACAATGAGCATATATCATGATCTTTCTTATTTATAACTCTCACTCTCTTCACCCTTAGTTTAGAGTCATCCCTGGCTGTTACATCTAGTTTAGACTATGAACTCCTTGGGATAGTAACCTGCCATTGTTTTGTCTGTGAAACGTCATGCACGTTTAATGGCACAGTTTAAATAAACCTTAAAATTCTACAGATCCCTTTGCAAACAAGGTGCAGGTCTAAGAAGAGCTTTTCTCTTCCATCTCTCAGCAAAAAGATTAGACGTACTAACTGTCCGGTGATGATGCTGAGCAGTGATGCTGATGACAACCACAAAAAAAATGAAAAGAAAAAGAACTTAAAGAACTAGGTCTGGTTAAATGGAGCAATTACAGTGCTCTGCACTGACACATGAAACTCATGGATTTATTTTCTTGGCACTGATCACTCATACCCTCAGAACATGCTCAGACCCTAGTTTGCCTCCCATTGCTCAACATCACTCCATCTCATTAAGCAGTAGCACTAACAGACGCCTAAAGCAAATCCTGCCCAGTCCTCCTTCAGCCAGAAAGGGGAAAAATGGGTGGAGGGCTCCATTAAGGACTCTGAAGATTAGCCTCACCAGTGCATATTATTCTGGAATGTAAAAGAACAATGGAGAATGCCATAATAATGTTGCCTGTTAAACTTTGATACTACAAGTTATTTGATATAAATCTTCATTCGTAAAATAATGACAATCTAATAATGCATTCCTGGTCCCTTCTGACTTCACAGATTTTATAGCAGAAATATTACAACAGTAGTTACAACATGGTAACTTTTCACATTGTTTCATGACATTCACATGCCTGAATATATTCACACAAAAATATATTTCACTATCTTACATACTCATTAAGTTAACAACACAGTCACTATAGACAGTTAACTTAATACGTATGTAAGATAGTGAGAAATAGATTTCTAGTGACAATGGTAATAACCAACCCCTGATCAAACCCCAGGAGCACAGTCACATACACTTGCAGATGTACATCAAGATTTCTGACATAAATGTTAAAGAAAAAAAAACAGCAAATTCCCCAACTTCAAAACAAAGGAGTTTGGTCACATTATAAGAGTAATAAGTCAAGCATGCATATGTAAATAAAATTCAATACAATAACCAAACACAAATTTTAAGCAAACACTACAAAAAGAAACAAGCTCTTTCCACACACCATAATCCAAAAGTGCATTCACTATTTTAGTGCACCCTCCAGTAATTCTGCAATTTCTATGTATGCAGAACTTCACAAATTCGAGGACTTTATTCCTGGGAGAGGTCCTGATATTTTACTGACTGTATTGATTTTAAGTCAATGGCCCTCAATGAACCTACACCTCAATGAGCATCATTAATGTCATTTCTGGGATTCTGACTGCAGAATGATGGCCTAGGAGAGATTCTGAAACGCAACTGAACTCTCTGCTGCCAGAGTTTCCAATTAAAAGAAACAAGAGATGAATTTTTAGATAAAACATTGCATACAAACTCAATGGAGTAATATGAAAAACAGAGCAAGAAACAGAACATTGTGATGTAATATTCACTGTGAATCACAAAATAGTCAAATCAGCCTGAACCTCAAGGCCTTTTTCCAAGGCAGGAGATTTCATCAGCCTTGTACCAGAGAAGAATTTCTGCAGCCAATTCTTCAATTCATTTTTCTTCCCATAAAAGAAAGAATCTGTGTACGTACTTGAAGCGGATCTTCTCATCCATGTCCACAGGGGGCTCATGTGTGATGAGGCTAACCAGCTCCTCCATGCAGTGCTGCTGGCAGATAAAGTCCAGCAGTTTGCGGTTCTGTGCCTTGCACTCCTGTAGGATGTCATCTTCATCCATCAGCTCGTGCAGTGTCACATCCTCCTTATCCAGTAGCTTGTCCACATGTGATGTTGTGTTCAAATCAAACTTCCAGAACATGATGATGGAACACACCCAGCTGCAATGCAAGAGAGTAAGTGTTAATACTCAGCCTCCACAAGTCAATCCTCAGCTACTTCTTCCCATATTGTGAAGATACAATAAGGGTCTTTTCAGGGTTCCTTATCCTGTCTCTGAAAAGGAAATAAAAATGAGTTAAATTATTTAAGCAAAATTAAATACACATTTCTGTGACTAAAAAAATTAATCAGCACCCTCCACTCTATCTATATCTGTCTGCCTTAAGGTTCAATCCTGCAAGGTACTAAGCATTCTGACCCCAATAAAGTAAAGTATTTAAGCATGTGCTTAATTTTAAGCAAAATAGTCCCACTGAAGTCAATGTGAGTGCTCAAGTTAAGAAAGTGCTTAAATGTTTTGCTGTGCTTAAAGTGCTCTCTATCTTGCAGAATTAAGCACTTCCATTGTAAATATAGGGTTAATTTTTCAGGACATTAGTTATAAGGATCACAACCAAAGAAGTTAAATAGGTGAAATTTACTTATCAGTATTTTTTCCTACTCTGAAATGAGCACCTTCTCCACCATAACTGGTTTATTGTTTTCTCATCTTCCAAGCAGAGAGAGAGGCTCCTTAAAAAACCCTCTTTCTAGCTACAAAATGGAAAGGGAAAGACTAAGAACCTTTTGTCTAATCATCATATCAGACAAAGACAACATATCTATTTTAAAATGATAAAGAAATGCACTGAAGACCAGACAACCACACTGCAAAATTTTTTGAATGAAGCACTATGCTGGAAATGGCCACGTGTTTGACTGAGTAAGCCCACAAAGAAGGTGATGGGATCTTTTATGATATTTTGTAGGCCTGAGAAACCCCTGAATTTGTCCATCTGGAAACAGCAGATATAGTTGCTTTGCACCCTTTCTTAGGTCACACATCTACTCCTGAACTTGCATCTAATTTCCTGCAAGGATTAGTTAAGCATAAACAGAATTTGAATATCCTGACCATAATTGAAGTCCACAACTGATTAAAAGAAGGCAAATAGACTGGATCAAGTTAAAACCATTTATTCTGGAGGACAAAATTCTCATCTGGAAAAAATTTTCAGTACTCCAGATAGGTAAGGCACCTGATTTTACTAACTTCTGGTCAACATAATTGCTAACAGGAAAAACAATATTTTAATGGAAACCTACAGGGAAGCTCCTCTCTGTAAATGAAGGTTCAGAGATTACATCAAACCACAGTCGTCTCAAGACACAGCATTCAGGAATTTGAAAATGTGGAGTTGCTGCCAAAACAGGTTAGACTTGGAACCAATATGCTCCAAGACTCCTAACACTGAGTCTTGGACCTTCAGGAAGCTGGGAATCAGACCCAATCGAGATCCCAGTTTAAGAGAAGGAATTTCAATACATCCCTGGTTGTGAGGCCACATGGGATTTTTGTCTTTTAAAAATCACCATGAGGATCAAATTGTCAGAATCTCTTGAAATGTCCAGATTTGGGGACAGTTTCTAAGTTTACAAGCTCTCCTGAATAATTAATCTGGAATTAATTGAGAAACTTAACAGTATCAAGTCACCGGGACCAGATGGCATTCACCCAAGAGTTCTGAAATTGCAGAACTATAGTTTGTAACCTGTCCTTTAAATCAGCTACTGTACCCAATGACAGGTTTCAGAGTAGCAGCCATGTTAGGCTATAGCTAATGTAACGCCAATATTTAATAAGGGCTCTAGAGGTGATCCTGGCAATTACAGACCAGTACGTCTAACGTCAGTACCGGGCAACTTAGTTGAAACAACAGTAAAGAATAAAATGGTCAGACACAGAAGAACATAAATTGTTGTGCAAAAATCAACATGGTTTCTGTAAAGGGAGATCATGTCTTACTAATCTAATAGAGTTCTTTGAGGGGGTCAACAAACATTCAGACAAGGCGGATCCAGTGGACACAGTGTACTTAGATTTCCAGAAAGTCTTTGACAAGGTCCCTCACCAAAGGCTCTTATGTAAATTAAGTTGTCATGTGATAGGAGGGAAGATCCTTTCATGGACTGAGAACTGGTTAAAAGACAGGGAACAAAGGGTAGGAATAAATGGTAAATTTTCAAAATGGAGAGGGGTAACTAGTGGTATTCCCAAAGGGTCAGTCCTAGGACCAATCCTATTCAATCTATGATCTGGAGAAAGGGGTAAACAGTGAGGTGGCAAAGTCTGCAGATAATACTAAACTGCTCAAGATAGTTAAGACCAAAGCAGACTGTGAAGAATTTCAAAAAGATCTCACAAAACTAAGTGATTGGGCAACAAAATGGCAAATGAAATTTAATGTGGATAAATGTAAAGTCATGCACCTTGGAAAAAATAACCCCAACTATACATACAATATGACAGGGGCTAATTTAGCTACAACTAATCAGGAGAAAGATCTTGGAGTCATCATGGCTAGTTCTCTAAAGACGTCCACGCAGTGTGCAGCAGCAGTCAAAAAAGCAAACGGGATGTTAGGAATCATTAAAAAAGGGATAGAGAATAAGACGGAGAATATCTCATTGCCCTTATATAAATCCATGGTACGCCCACATCTTAAATACTGCGTACAAATGGGGTCCCTTCATCTCAAAAAAGATAGACTGGCATTAGAAAATGTTCAGAAAAGGGCAACTAAAATGATTAGGGGTTTGGAACAGGTCCCATATGAGGAGAGATTAAAGAGGCTAGGACTTTTCAGCTTGGGAAAGAGGACACTAAGGGGGGATAGGATAGAGGTCTATAAAATCATGAGTGGTATGGAGAAAATGAATAAGGAAAAGTTATTTACTTGTTCCCATAATATAAGAACTAGGGGCCACCAAATGAAATTAATGGGTAACAGGTTTAAAACAAATAAAAGGAAGTTCTTCTTCACTCAGCACACAGTCAACCTGTGGAACTCCTTGCCTGAGGAGGTTGTGAAGGCTAGGACTATAACAGGGTTTAAAAGAGAACTGGATAAATTCATGGAGGTTAAGTGCATTAATGGCTATTAGCCAGGATAGGTAAGAAATGGTGTCCCTAGCGTCCGTTTGTCAGAGGGTGGAGATGGATGGCAGGAGAGAGATCACTAGATCATTACCTGTTAGGTTCCCTCCCTCTGGGGCACCTAGCATTGGCCACTGTCGGTAGACAGGATACTGGGCCGGATGGACCTCCTGTGGTCTGACCCAGTATGGCCATTCTTATGTTCTTAATATTCATCGCTCTACCAGACAAAATCCCTCAGGTTCCAAGCCAAGAGTCTCAAAGTGCTTTAAATCTGGGAGTTTAAGAGGATCCTGGAATTGAATTTTTCCCAGTCCAGGACGTTCAAGAATGCTGAACTGACATATGCAGGAGTCTGAGAGACTATGGGTCTCTGCACCACTACATTTCTGTTAACCACCTGAAGACTAAATTATTTAGTTCCCATTCTCATATGCCCAAGCAGCATGTGCTTAGTCAGCTGACCTATAGGTTTCTCTTTTGCTAAAATGTATGTGATTTTAACTGAGATGCCTTAAGTTATGAGCTCCCCAGAACAGACCTAAATGAGGCTTTGTAAAGCACCTAGTTGGTACTACTGTAAACAAGCCATCTAAGTAATAAGTCAACAAAACCTTTGGCCTCAGGAGCAAGAGAATTTTCCCTTGCTTCATTCAGAATATTTAACTTCTATTTTCTTTCTCCAGCCTGGAAGTGCTAGTATGCAATAGATGTCTTACTGTTGTTTCTCATATGAATCGCAATCAAGTCCAGTGGAAATTTCATGAGTAGAGAGAAAACCAACTTCTTAACTGCTTAAAACCCTAGGACAGGGGTGGGCAAACTACAGCCCAGGGGCCGCATTCGGCCCTCCAGATGTTTTAATCCAGCCCTTGAGCTTCAGCCGGGGAACGGGGTCCAGGGCTTGCCCCGCGCAACTCCCAAAAGCAGTGGAATGTCCCCCCTCGGGCTCCTACGCTTAGGAGCAGCCAAGGGGCTCCACTCACAGGTCCCGCAGCTCCCATTGGATGGGAACCGCTACCAATCAGATCTGCAGGGATGGGGCCTGCGGACAGGACAGCACGCAGAGACACCTGGCCGCGCCTCCACATAGGAGCCGGAGAAGGGGACATGCCTCTGCTTCTGGAACCTGCCTGAGGTAAGCGCCGCCTGGAGCCTTCATAGAATATCAGGATTGGAAGGAACCTCAGATGGTCATCTAGTCCAACCCCTGCTCAAAGCAGGATCAATCCCCAATTTTTGTCCCATATCCCTAAATGGCCCCCTCAAGGATTGAACTCACAACCCTGGGTTTAGCAGGCCAAAGCTCAAACCACTGAGCTATCCCTCTCCCCCCCCACCCCGATCCCCTCCTGCACCCCAACCACCTACCCCAGTCCTGATCCCCTCCCGCTCTCCGAACCCCTTGGTCCCAGCCTGGAGTTCCCTCCTGCATCCCCAACCCCACCCCAGACCCCGCACCTCCAGCCAGAGACCGCACCCCAACCCCCAATTTCGTGAGCATTCATGGCCCGCCATACAATTTCCATACCCAGATGTGGCCCTCAGGCCAAAAAGTTTGCCCAACCCTGCCCTAGGACATTGTTGGGATCAGCTTCCTGGAATAGAATTGTATAGAGCCAACTTGAGCTTATTCAGGTGCACAGAAAATAATCTGATACCTGATTCTGAACATAATCAGGATATTTTGTAGAGTACAAAAATGCATCACCACCGTGGAACAGTTTCCAAGTCCAGCAATTGTCATAACAAAGAAACTAGAGCCTCTAAATAGCAAGTACTCGAAGAGTTCCCAGAAGAAATACAAATTGTAACATCCTTCTGGGCAACTGGTTTAGAACCACAAATGTCTCACAGAATGCCTAGAGGTGGGCCAGATCCTGAGAGGGCACTAAGGAATTCCTCTGAAAAATATATAAAGAAGTGAAGGATGCATGCAGCTGAAAGACCTCATCAATATGTGCAGACACTATTTCATAAGGATGGGCTATAAACGAGTTTTCTATGATCATCCTGTTTTCAACTGCCCATCAGAGACACCATCAGACTGATGAGAAAACAAGGACTGGGAGAGAAGTGAAGGCCTGCAATTGAAATGGAGCCACAACGTTACGAAGTGCAGGTAGTTTTGGTACTGCAGGCAAACTAGCACATGCATACAGTCTTCGTTGTAGGACAATGCAAATCTGGAGGAGAACTCTCTCTCAGAAAGACAGCACGTCATGAAGAATCGGGCATTGAACACCATCAATCAGCCTGGACAGAACCAGCACCAGTGAAGTCTGTCTGTTTCCTTTCCTTCCAAAAAGATTCCAGAATGAACACGCACACCCTCAGATCAGCACATCAGGCACAGATGCCATACATTTGGGATGTTATTCTGCCTTAACATTGCTGAGGTCACCGTTAAGGCGCTATGCGAGAGGGTAAGTTTCATGAAGTTGGGGTATGTATAACCTTTCAGTATCTGTTGGACATAAAAACATAAGCACAGCCATATTGGGTCAGACCAATGGCCCATCTAGTCCAGTTTCCTGTCTTCCAACAGTGGCCAGTGCCAGATGCTTCTGAGGGAGGTAACAGAACAGGGCAATTTTCAAGTGATCCCTTCCGGCAGTCAGAGGTTTAGGGACACCCAGAACATAGAGACAGAAGTGAAAGCCTTACAGAGCACTGGAGTGTACTATAAACAGTGTTGTCGGCAATGTGAAGTGGCAAGGCAGCAGATGACCCTTAATTTGCCATTACCTCTACTTTTAAGGTTTTGAATTGATAGGGAGTGTTAATGCAGCCTTAACTGTCACTGAACTAAGTGTGGATGTGTTTATTTCCTAGGTGGGGTTTTCCAGAATTTTTCTCACACATACACACAGTCTTCTAGGGTCACAGTGGGGCAGATAAATGACTGAAATTTACCATAATTTAAAGATTATAATAGTTCAAGTTACAAAAGTCCTTACAGGATGTTTTCTCATTCTATGAATTAACTAAGCAGTTTAAAAAAACCTTAAAAATCAAAATCTGTCACATGCAATTTAGTCAACAGCAGGGTTTAAACCCTCAACCATCAGACTGACAATTCAGCTCTATACCACTTGAGCTGTACAGCAGTAATTGATAACCTCTATTTAGCTCAGCCCCTAGAGGAGGACTTGACACATTTTCCCACTGACTTACAAAATTGGTTGCTAGACAGCAGTAGCATCACAGAGATCAGGAATACCGGATTCTATTCCTGACTCTGGGGAAAAGTGTGGGGTTTAGTGGTTAGAGATTGAATGTTCTTTGGTTTTAATTTTGATTCAAAAAAGAAATCAGGAGAAGTGGGCAAAATCTTTAACTTTATCAGGGGGAAAATATCTGTGACTGGAGCTACTGTGTATTTAGGGGATAGGGGACATGTGGTTATTATGAGTCAACAGAAGCTGTGGCGTAGATAAGGTTAGAGTTCAATCGTAAGAGGAGCTTTAAGCCTTTCTTTTTAAAAAATATCTAATTGAAATGGGGGGGGGGCACATAGAATGGAAACCTAGAGCACTATATGAATTTTTTATGGTGGTTTCATTAAAAGTGAATTGATATAGAATGATTAACAAGAGGTCAAAAATCACCCCTTTTGCCAATTTTTTTCCCATTGGATTTTCTCACTTTTGTTTGTTCCTCTTTTGCAAGAAACCTAAAACACTCTGTGACTTGTCCTTTGGCTACGTTCTTGTTCATTATATATTAATTTCTAGAATATTTATTATACCTTGGTAATGTTTGCAGAGCATTTTATAATTTTTTAGCTGTAATAGAAATTTACACCCAGGCAACCCCCCTGAATTTGACAACAGATTAGCTATGGAATGAATGCTATCATTCACTTCTGGAGTGGAATGTGTCACATTCAGGGTATGTCTACACTACAAAGCTTGCAGCGGTAGAACTGTACCAGTGCAGCGGCGCCACTGTAAGATCTCTCATGTAGTTGCCCTATGCCAACAGGAGAGAGCTCTCCCATCAACCCCCAATGAGCGGCAGGCAGTAGCTATGTGGGCAGGAGAAGCTCTCCTTGCTGACATAGCACACTGCCACTTATGTTGGCATAATTTGCGTTGCTGAGGGGGGGGGGCGGTGGAATATTCACATCCCTGAGCAACATAGGTTTTGCCAATATAGGTGGCAGTGTAGACATAGCTTAAGTTATTTGTGTGTGTATTATATGCATCCCTTTGTGCCCAACACACAGAGGATGGGAGTCTGTGATAACTCAGCTTGAGAGATTGTCTCTTTAGCACAAACTGAAGAGACTCACACTTTTGGCTCTGGAGGTCATAAATTCAATCCCTGGTCATAGAGTGCAAGGCCAGGAGGGACTACCAGAGCATCTAGTCTGACCTTCTGTAGATCACAGCCAACTGACACGACCCACTCACCAAATACAGCTACTGAAATTAGACCAAAGTATTATAGTCTATGGACTATAAGGTGGATAGAAAGCTGGCTAGATCGGGCTCAACGGGTAGTGATCAATGGCTCCATGTCTAGTTGGCAGCCGGTATCAAGCGGAGTGCCCCAAGGGTCGGTCCTGGGGCCGGATTTGTTCAATATCTTCATTAATGATCTGGAAGATGGTGTGGATTGCATCCTCAGAAAGTTTGCAGATGACACTAAACTGGGAGGAATGATAGATATGCTGCAGGATAGGGATAGGATACAGAGGGACCTGGACAAATTAGAGGATTGGGCCAAAAGAAATCTGATGAGGTTCAACAAAGACAAGTGCAGACTCCTGCACTTAGTACAGAAGAACCCATGCACTGCTACAGACTAGGGACCGAATGGCTAGGCAGCAGTTCTGTGGAAAAGGACGTAGGGGTGACAGTGGACGAGAAGCTGGATATGAGTCAACAGTGTGCCCTTGTTGCCAAGAAGGCTAACAGTATTTTGGGCTGTATAAGTAGGAGCATTGCCAGCAGATTGAGGGACATGATCATTCCCCTCTATTCGGCACTGGTGAGGCCTCATCTGGAGTACTGTGTTCAGTTTTGAGCCCCACACTACAAGAAGGATGTGAAAAAATTGGAAAGAGTCCAGCGGAGGGCAACAAAAGTGATTAGGAGTCTGGAGCACATGACTTGTGAGGAGAGGCTGAGGGAACTGGGATTATTTAGTCTGTAGAAGAGAAAATGAGGGGGGATTTGATGGCTGCTTTCAACTACCTGAAAGGGGGTTCCAGGGAGGATGGATCTAGACTGTTCTCAGTGGTAGCAGATGACAGAGCGAGGAGTAATGGTCTCGAGTTGCAATGGGGGAGGTTTAGGTTGGATATTAGGAAAAACTTTTTCACTAGGAGGGTGGTAAAGCACTGGAATGAGTTACCTAGCAAGGTGGTAGAATCTCCTTCCTTAGAAGTTTTTAAGGTCAGGCTTGACAAAGCCCTGGCTGGAATGATTTAATTGGGGATTGGTCCTGCTTTGAGCAGGGGGTTGGACTAGATGACTTCCTGAGGTCCCTTCCAACCCTGATATTCTATGATTCTATATTATCTGAAATGCAGGGCAACCGAGTAGCTGAGATTTGGGTCTACCATGTTATGATTCTGTTTAACCTCCATTAATCTATTTGTAAAATGGGGTGGAACCGCAGACTTGACTGCCTTTTACAGTTGGGGTTTATCAATAACAAGGTTGGTGAGGTGCATTAGAATGTAAACCACAGTTAGAGATGAAATCTGAACTCATGGTCTCTGTTTGCAGCTCAGGGAACTTTCTTCTAGTCTACAAGAAGTTTTGGTGGAGGAGTGTCTCTGTCCATCACCACCAAGCCCCTGATGGAGGTTTTTAGATAAGTAGATAAGTTACATCGTCACTGCTAACTATAACCAATTTGTTTTGGCATAGTTCTTTACAATTATCAAGAAAAACGGACACACAAAAACCACATTACCTATTTGTAACTGATTAATCAGCATGTGAAAAGCCACACGGGGAAAACTGCACAGATCCAGAGCATTTTAGATTTCTTGCAATGGACACCCGAAGAAAGGGGACACAATCCAGTGACAACTTAATAAAGGGCTATTTGGGAACTCATCAGTCTCTGTGTATCAACCCAATTTTCATCAAACCACCATGACAAATTCAAATAGTACTTAACGTTTACATTCTGTGTTTATTTTTTGCCATTTTAATTAGATTTAAAAAAAAACGCCACAAAATAAATGTTTATACATGCTTGTTATACTGAACATTTTGACTCAATCTTAACTATTGAGTTGTGACCAAAGCCTCCATAATATTAAATACAGCAATATTAAGTCACAATACAGCAAGATGGAGTTACAAAGATAGCATGGGTATGGCATGACTGCAACAGTGAGCCAAGATGCCCTTGCCCACCACAGAAATGGTGAAATAAAGGACAGGGAAAAAAAAGGGATGGGATTTTTGAAGAAAACAATATGTTTGCCATAAAACACAGAAATGGCTAACATACATACCAGTCTTCAAAAGTGCAGAGTAATACGCATCCCAAGAGTACTCTCCACATTGAAGTTATAGGCTAAAAAGCTGTTTGGAAACCTGCTCCCCCGGACTGGCCCTACCTCCCACAAACACTTTCAGCTACATGATTGCCACCTATTTCTTCTGTGCTCTCAACTGCTCTGAAAGGGTGAAGAGTCTGTATTTTAATGGCCTCAAACTCCTTGCCTTTCCTGTTGCTCTGCTGTCTGCTATAAAACAAGTGACAGCCAGGCCTCCTGATATTCCTACCTCATACCATTCTGAATTAATGGCCCAGATCAGCCTCAACTGGCTTACTCTTTCCTCTGTTCCAGAACCAGCCTATTCTGCATCATATCTCAAGCCCATCGTTGAAGTAAGAAAAACAAACAAATTTCAGGATTTGCTTCCTGGTTGCCCCCTCAATCCACAGAAATGGATAAACCAGTTTTCTAACATTGAAGGAAAGAGTTCTGAGCCACGTTTCACTCAGGGCTCCAGTCTCCAGGCCCTAGCAAAACAGAGAGAAATCAAGTCTCGCTTATTATTAAGCAGTAAGTTGTCCTACCCAGAGACACTTTACTTTTTCCACAGTGACAATTTGCCCTGTGACACGGAGAAAAGATGAGGGTTACAGCGATATCATCAGAGAGTTACTCAGCTAGGTATGAAAAAATCTTGGAGTTTCACTTAAGTATTTTGTTTATTTTAAAATAATACTGGCCACGTTATCAATTTTATGGTATGACAGAAGACATGAGTCTTAAGCAAGGATTTAACTGTCCCTTTCCTAAATTAATTGCTGTAACTGTGGCAAGTTATACAAATAAAGGAAGAGCTTATGTTAAATTGTGAAAGAATCACATAATTGCATTTTCATTCTCTTTCACTGGCGCAAATAATAGGAGGAGGAGAATTCTAAACTAAATTTTGCACCTGAAGTGACACATTTTAGAGTTGAGCTATTCATTTCAAAAGCAACAATTGATGGATGGACTATCAAGGCTGTAATAAAAGTAATATAATCAAAGATTCCCCCCCAGCCCATCTTCCCCAAAGGGCTTTTATTTCCCTTTGTCATAGTGCTTCAGAGAGGAGAGATTACGGTACTTTCCTAAACCTGGGATAACAGATCCACCCTTGACAGACCATCCCCATAAGGTTCATCTTTTGGTAACTTGTGCAGTCTCAAGAGTGGCAGAAAGAGAGATAGTGGAAACAGACAGAATTTGAAATCTGGGTTTTCTAGAGGAAATTAATCAGTGGTTCAATCAGAGAGTGCAATAGAAATACATCTTGAAGTAAGCGTAAGCCCTGAAACATAAATTCTTGTATCAGAGGCCCAGTCTGAAGCCTGAACCAAAGTACCTCCAGGCAGTGATAAGCAAAGCAGGGCTGTGAGCCAGAGGCAGGTCCCACTCACAGAAGTTGGCAAGAAAAGGTTGTTAGAGACACGTGCACACACACACACACACACACACACACAAGGGCTAATGAGAGGAACTTGTGCCAAGATGGCAGCAAGACACTCCATAGACGTAACAAGGAACAGGCAGGTGCATCTTAAAGACAGGGTCAAAAGGACAACATGATGGATAGATTCGTTTGAACTATGATGAGTAATCTTTCCTGCAACTGTATAAAAGTAGGTCCCGGAGCACATATCTTTGTCCAGCCTAGGGGGCAGTGGAGTGTCCCGCCACTGACTGAGCTGTGTCCATTGCCAGGGAGCACAAATTCATAGTATGCCCTGCAGAGTCTGTAGGAACTATTACTGTGCTTCGTTTGACAAAAAACCTGGCTTGGGTTCCTTCGTACCTTACTAGAGTCTGTGGTTTTTGGGAGTTCTCTCGGGGTCTGCTGTGTTAACTATCTGCGCAGAGCTGGGGCAGCACACAGAGGGAACACGCATGCATGCGTCATCGAACAAGAGCGGAGCACCACACCGGTAGCTACCGACAACACATCTTAACCAAATTCTTCCTCAAAATTATTTTGGCTCTCTCTGGGAGTTTCTTTGGTACACCAGGGGCTATATTTAACAACACTTCAGCCAGTAAAAGCTACTCAAGATCACATCATTTTCAATTCGATTTTTCTGTTTTCCTCCAGTGATACATGGAGAACCCCCTTCTCTGGTCTTCATAAGGATACACACCTCTAGAAAGCCAAAACAGGGACTTCACCTTTCCCCCACCCCATATGAAATTCTCCAAGCTTTTTTATAAAATACAGACATTACTTTATTCCCACAGTAACAGATGTTCTGATTGTAAAATACAGTTAAGCTGTTTTCTTAACTAATGAGAACTTGTGTACAGAATTTTCCATTTCTGGCTTTGACCAGCTCTCTCAGGCTGGATTCCTCCTCAGACATTACCTCATCCTCAATCAAAATTCTGAAGTCTACTATGTTTGGACGAGGGCTAATATGGGGAAATTAAGCTTTTCAAAGAGGAGGGGCCCTCCCACACAGGGGTCAGTGAGATGTGACACTAGATGGTACACAGAAGGGGCAGTTGAAATTTGAGTCTCTACAGAGACTTTAATACTGTTGGTTTAAATCAAAGTGATTACTGCCCCTGTGGCATTCCCCTGGTGTTATCTGGACCAGTGAACTGTTAGGTCACTCCAATCCTCGACTCTGGGAGCCAGCCTTACCCTACTCTGCTGTGAGAACCACCACTCCTGGGCTGCTCACACACAGCCTTTGGCATATAAGCTGCTCCTTGGACTGTGCAACCAAATTACACTAGCCAATATCTCCGCTCCCAGACACAACCCTAGGAACCTCAGTCTTGCAGTGTCCAGTTATGCCTGCTGGACACTGCAAGCTTACATGAGTTTGTCAATTTAACAAAGGAATTGATATGTACCAGGCTTGTTATCCCAAGGGGAATCTCTGACACACTTCAAACCAAATGCACTGCTTCAGGTAGAATAAACAAATTTATTAACTACAAAGATAGATTTTAAGTGATTATAAGTCAAAGCACAACAAGTTGGATTTGGTCAAATGAAATAAAAGCAAAACACATTCTAAGCTGATCTTAACACTTTCAGTGCCCTCACAAACTTAGATGCTTCTCACCACAGGCTGGCTGGTTGCCCTTCAGCCAGGCTCTCCCCTTTGATCAGCGCTTCAGTCACTTGGTGGTGGTGGTGTCTGTAGATGTAGGTGGAAGAGAGAGGAAGAGCATGGCAAACATCTCTCCCTTTTATCATGTTCTTTCTTCCCTTTTGGCTTTGCCCCCCCTGTTCCCCCTTCGGGGTCAGGTGAGCATTATCATCATAGTCCCTGACTGACCAAGGGAAGGGGGGTGACTCACTAGAGTCTGACAGATCCTTTGTTGCTGCCTAGGCCAGTGCCCTTTGTTCCTGTGAGGCTGGGCTGGGTTTGTCCCATACATGCCCTGATGAGGTGTGAACTGCCCCTCTGCTTTTGGAAAGTTTTTGTCTGGGCTTATTTTAAGCCATGAGGACACATTTTCAGCCTCATAACTATATACGTGAAATTAAAACCTATAACATTACTATAACATCACTATAACAACAATGCTCAGTGCATCATGAGCATTCCGAAGACACCCGACTTGACAAACTTTGTATTAGATACCACATAATCATATTATAAGGATGAACATGGGGGTGCAGGATGTTCCCACGAGGCACAGAATGTCATGCACCGATCTAGTGAATGCGGCTTCTCTTTCTGCCAGAGGCTGTTTACAGATTCAGGCAGATGTCACTGCACCATTTACATTCAGGTCATATTTTCAAGTTCTTCTTCCCAACCCTAAGAACCAGACAATTTTTTTAAAATAAATGTACATTAACAATCTGATGTTATCACCTGATTCTGGGAAGCAAGAGCTCCAGACATGTGCCTGTTGTGCTTATGTCTTAATTTGACCCTGCTCCCAGATGTATCAGAACTCCAGTGAAGGAGAGCCCAACCTGAGAAGCCCAGCATAGTGTACAAGCTTATATTTTGAATATCTGCACAATCTACCATGAGCTGTCTCAAGTGGGCAGAGCTTGAGAGAGTACTAGTATTCTCCACAACCCCAAATCAAGCCCTGCACAAGGTTGACAGCAAGAGACTGGTAAATAAAGCAACTGACCTCTCAAAATCTTTTCCAGTCCCACACTCTATGATTCCATGATTAATTTCTAAAGGAGAGGTTGCAAGCGCATATAGCTGGAAACATATTAAAGTGTTATTGTTTGTTCTCTTAATTAAAGAAATGTCTGGTGTTCAGAAAAATTGTTTCTATGACCTTTCTATCAATGCTGCCAGCCTCAATAGTGTGTTGGTTTGCTTCTTCCACAACCATGTTCCTGCCTTCTTCCATGTCCCGCTTACACTTGGAATGAACTCAGTGATCCACAAGGCTGTAAGCTCTTTGGGGAGCAGGGACGGTCTTCTTTTGTTCTGTGTATGTTACAGTGACTAGCACAATGGGATCTTGGGCCATGACTAGAGCTCCTACGCTCTACAGTAATACTAATAAAATTAGTCTTGTTCAAATTCCTTCTTCGCACCCTCTTCTACTGTGAGGTGTACAGGAAATGAGCCATCTAATTATTGATGGGTACAGGTGCAGTTAGGGATCAGTTGTGTATACAGAAAACCCCTAACAAAGAATATATATTCCAACCATCATGCTGACCATCCTTCTTGTATTTTGTATCCCATTCCCCCATCATTTTTATTTCCCAGAGTGGGGAGGTCTTTCCAATGGTAAGCTTTTTTCTATATGTCTATATATAAAGCAGCACATTTTGGGTGCTACCACAATAAATATGAATCATACATGTAAAAGTCACCAGATTTGGAACCTAATATTTTTGCTTTCTTGAGAAAAGAGGAAGTCTTAGAGCTGAGAAACTTTTAGAGCTTGCATGCACAAGACATCCTACTTGCAACATTTTAGCTTAAAAGTTACACAGATATGTAGATTAAAGTGGTGATGCTATTTTCTTTCTTTTATATACTTCAGAAATCTTTTTCTAATTACTCTTTAATGGATCGTTCATTGGGTTAAGTAAGAGAAAATCTGAAGGGTTTCCCCAGAAGGGGCAGGATTAAGTGAAGCATTATTTAGGCTAAGTGTAATGTCCTAATACTAAGCTTTTATATCACTTAAAGTGATTCAAGGGGAAGTATTCCAGAAATTGTAATTCTGTACATACTACATGTGAAGTTATCTGTCTTTCACAAGTGAATATTAATCATTCATTTGGGAAGTGTATTACTTCATTTTCTTTTTTTTTTTTTTGTATCATAGAGGTGCCCAAGAATGCCAATCGAGGCTCAGAACCCCATCTGTTAGTCACTATACAGAAAAAGAACAATAGTCCTTGCCTCACAGTTTACTATCTACACTATTTGGTAAAAATTATATTGTAAGAATTCTTTGAAGATAACGCATAATTTGTAACAAGATTTTTGCTTCAAAATTGGTTTACATGTTATTTTGATGAAAAGGAAAAATAATTAGAGAAATGTAAGTTGTCAACAAATACCTTAGTCAATAAAACCCACAAAGAAAAGAGGAAGCTTTTTGCATTGCACATCAGAATTCAGTGCAACTCCTCAGACTGGTAAGAATAAAAACCTAAATTAAGATGACCTATGGCAGATGTGAAACAAACTGACTACTTTTACTACAGTAAGGGTGTCACAGCTCAGTTAGTTCTAGTTACAGCTCAAGTGTTATCCCTAACCTGACTCCCATCCCCACACAAATATCTCTAGTTAAACGATGCTGTAAACTACAGTTCACTGGCCCGTGGGGGGTAGAAGGTGAGGTTGTTCAAAGATTCAAGACCAGAAGGGATCACAGTGATCATCTAATCTAACTTCCTATATAACACACGTCGCAGACCTTCCCCAAAAGAATTCCTAGAACAGATCTTTTAGAAAAGCATCCCATCTTGATTTAAGAACGGTCAGGGATAGAGAATCCATCACAACCCTTGATAAATTTTTCCAATGGTTAATTATTCTCCCTGTTAAAAATTTAATCTCATTTCCAGTATGACTTTGTCTAGATTCACCTTTCTCAATACCTTTCTCTGCTAGACTGAAGGGATCACTGTTATATATTTGTTCCCCATGTAGATATTTATAGATTGCAATCAAGTCACCCCTTTGCCTTCTCTTTGTTAAGCTAACTAGACTGAACTCTTTGAGTCTATCACTATGAAATATGTTTCCTAAAATCCCTTAATCATTCCCTCAGCTCTTCTCTGAAGCCTCTCCAGTTTATCAACATCCTTTGTGAACTGTGAGCACCAGAACTGGACAGAGTATTCCTGCAGCGGTAGCACCACTGCCAAACAGAGGTAAAAGAACCTCTCTGCTCCTACTCGAGGTTCCTATTTATGCATCTCAGGAAAACACCAGCTCTTCTGGCCACAGCATCACACTGGATGCTCATCTTCAGCTGATTATCCACCATGGCCCCCAAATCTTTTTCAGAGTTGCAGCTTCCCAGGATAGACTCTCCCATCCTTTAAGTATGGCCTGCATTCTTTGTTCCTACATGTATACATTTACATTTATCTGTATTAAAATGCATAGTGCTTGCTAGTTATGCTGATGCTTGAGCTAGTAATGCAGCCGGAGTGCAATAGCTCAGTTTAAACAACTGAGCAGTTAATCCACTCTCTCTTCTAATCCAAGTATCAGGGGGTAGTCATGTTAGTCTGTATCCACAAAAACAACAAGGAGTCCGGTGGCACCTTAAAGCATCTGAAGAGTGTTTTTTACCCACAAACGCTTATGCCCAAATAAATCTGTTAGTCTTTAAGGTGCCACCGGACTCCTTGTTGTTCTTCTAATCCAATTACTCTGTGCTGCTTGCTAATCACTGAATCATAGAAATGCAGGGCTGCAAGGGTCCTCAATGGCCATCAAGTCCAACCCCCTGCACTAAGGCAGAACCAAGCAAACGCAGATCATCCCTGACAGGTGTCTGTCTAACCTGCTCTTAAAAACCTCCAAGGATGGGGATTCCATAGCCTCCAGTGGACGCCTACTCCAGAATTTAACTACCCGTATAGTTCGGGCAGGTGTACACTTCGAAAGCTGCAGCTGTGCTACTGCAATGCTTTAGTGAAGATGCTGCTAAGCCGATAGGACAGCTTCTCCAGTGGGCATAGTTAATACACCTCCATGAAAGGCAGTAGCTATGTTGAAGGGAGAAGCTCTCTCATCCACATAGTGCTTTCTACACTGGGGATTAGGTCAATATAACTGTGTCACTCAGGGTGTGGATTTTTCACACCCCGAGCGATGTAGATATAGCAATACAAGTTTCTAGTGTAGGCCTGGCCTTAGAAAGTTTCTCCTAATATTTAACCTAAATATCCCTTGCTTAGGGCATGTCCACACTACAAAATTAAGTTGAACTAACCTACCTCAGCATACAGCCGCCACAGTAATTACATCTCTTGAGCATGTCTACACTTTGCTCCTTGTGGTGCACGTCACTAGGAGTGCTTATATCGACTGTACTGTCAGCGTAGGGCCTTGTGAAACTGCTTCTGAAAGCCAGAACAGTTGACATAAGCAACACAGTGTCTACATGACACTGCATCGACCTAACTACATTGACATTGGCTTTGCACCTCTCGTGGAGGTAGAGATATTAAGTCTGCACAGCAGGGCAGTTGGTGCAAGTAAAATTTTAGATACTTCCATAGCTCGGTCAATGTAAGGTGCCCTGCATCGACCTAACTCTAGAGTGTTGACCAGGCATAAGCTCTTTATTTTTTGTCCTACTTTCAATGGACATAGAATCATAGGACTGGAACGGACCTCAAGAGGTCATCTAGTCCAGTGGCTCTCGTCCTTTGCAGACTACTGTAACCCTTTTAGGAAACTGATTGGTCTTACATACCCCCAAGTTTCACCTCACTTAAAAACTGCTTGCTTACAAAATCAGACAGTGTCACAGCACATTATTACTGAAAAACTGCTTAACTTTCTCATTTTTACCATATGATAATAAAATAAATCAATTGGAATATAAATATTTTATTTATATTTCAGTGTTTAGTACATAAAGCAGCATAAACAAGTCATTGTCTGTATGAAATTTTAGTTTGTTCTGACTTTGCTAGTGCTTTTTATGTTGTAAAACTAGGCAAATATCTAGATGAGTTGATGTTCCCCCAGGAAGATCTCTGTGTACCCCCACGGGTACGTGTACCCCTGGTTGAGAACCACTGATCTAGCCCAGCTTCTACCCTCATGGCAGGATTAAGTATTATCTAGACCATCCCTGACAGGTGTTTGTCTAAGCTGCTCTTAAAAATCTCCAGTGATGGAGATTCCATAACATCCCTAGGCAATTTATTCCAGTGCTTAACCACCTTGACAGTTAGGAAGTTCTTCCTATTGCCCAACTTAAACCTCCCCTGCTGTAATTTAAGCCCAGAGCTTCTTGTCCTATCCTCAGAGGTTAAGAAGAATAGTTTTTCTCCCTCCTCCTTGTAAGAACATTTTATGTACCTGAAAACGGCTATCATGTCCCCTCTCAGTCTTCTCTTTTCCAGACTAAACAAACCCAATTTTTTCAATCATCCCTTATGAACAGGTCATGTTTCCTAGACCTTTTATCAGTTTTGTTGCTCTTCTCTAGACTTTCTCCAATTTGTCCACATCTTTCCTGAAATGTGGCGACCCAGAGGATAGAGAGCTGTTGATCACCATCCCCTTTATAACAGCCTTTAACATATTTGAAGGCTGTTATGAGATCTTCCCTCAGTCTTCTTTTCTCAAGAGTAAACATGCCCAGCGTTTTTAATCTTTCCTCATAAGTCAGGTTTTCTAAACTTGTAATAATTTTTGTTGTTTTCTTTTAAACTCTCTCCAATTTGTCCACGTTTCCTGAAGTCTGGCACCCAGAAATGGACACGGTGCTCTAGCTGAGGCCTCAGCAGTGCCAAATACAGCGAGACACTTACTTCTCATGTCTTACATATGACACTACTAGTTAACACACACCAGAATGTTATTAGCCTTTTTCACAACTCCATTATATTGTTGGCTCATATTCAATTTGTGATGCGCTACAGACTCCAGATTCCTTTCAGCAGTACTATCACCTAGCCGATTATTCCCCATTCTGTAGTTATATGTTTCATTTTTCCTTCTTAAGCACAGTATTTTGCCCTTGTCTTTATTTAATTTCATCTTATTGATTTCAAACCAATTCTCCAATTTGACAAGGACATTTTAAATTCTAATCCTGTCCACCAAAGCGTTTGCAATCCCTCCCAGCTTGCTGTCATCTATCAACTTGATAAGCATATTCTCCACTCCATTATCCAAGTCATTAATGAAAATACTAAAAATATATCGGACCAAGAACAAACCTCCCGCAGGACCTTCTCATTTGACAGCGAACCACTGATAACTACTCTTTGACAGACTCCAACGAGAGACTGCTGAATTGGAATTAATTTGCAAACTGGATACAATTAACTTAGGCTTGAATAGAGACTGGGAGTGGACGGGTCATTACATAAAGTAAAACTATTTCCCCATGTTTATTCCCCACCCCCACCCCCCACCGTTCCTCAGATGTTCTTGTCAACTGCCGGAAATGGCCCACCTTGATTATCACTACAAAAGGTTTCCCCCACCCACCCATCCCTGCTCTCCTGCTGGTAACAGCTCACCTTAAGTGATCACTCTCATTACAGTGTGTATGGTAACACCCATTGTTTCACGTTCTCTATGTATATAAATCTCCCCACTGTATTTTCCACTGAATGCATCCGATGAAGTGAGCTGCCTCTCACGAAAGAATAAGCTCAAATAAATTTGTTAAGTCTCTAAGGTGCCACAAGTACTCCTGTTCTTTTTGCGAATACAGACTAACAAGACTGCTACTCTGAAACCTCCTCTTTGAATGGGATCTTTCAATCAACTCTGCACACAATTTATAGTAATTTCATTTACACCACTTTTCCCTAGTTTGCTTATGAGAATGTCTATGAGACTGTGTCAAAAGCCTTACTAAAAACAAGATATGTCATGTCTACTACTTCCTTCCTATCCACTAAGCCAGCTGTAGCCATAGTCAAAGAAGAAAATGGTGGTGTTTGCAGGCATTTGCTCTTGAAAAATTCATGTTGGCTATTACTTTTAACCTGTTATCTTACTTACAGGTACAGATTGTTTAATAATTTGTTCCACTATTTTTACAGGTATCAAAGTTAGGCTCACTGGTCTGTAATACCTCTGGTCTTCTTTGTTCCCCTTTTTTAAAAACAGCTACTGTGCTATGTTTGCCTTCTCCAGTCCTCTGGGACCTTACCTATCCTTCATGAGTTCTCAAAGACAATTGCTAATGGTTCCAAGAATGCTTCAGCTAGTTCCTTAAATACCCTAGATGAATTTCAGCAAGTGCTGCCAAATTGAATACATCTAAATTATCTAAATATTCTTTAATCTGTTCTTTCCCTATTTTGACTTTAATACCTTTCCCCCTTGTTAATATTAATTGTGTGGAGTATCTGGTCACCATTAACCTTTTTAGTGAAGACAAGCAAAATAGGCATTAAACACCTCAGCCTTCTCAATGTCATCAGTTATTAGTTCTCCTTCTCTGCTAAGTAAAGGACATTTACTTTCTGTGCTCTCTTGCTCCTAACGCATTTAAGTCAAATCACTCTGTATAACTCCAGTGTAGTTTTGAAACTCCAGCATTTTTCTGAAGTATGGTCACTCACTTTAGCTTAGTGGTTCTCAATCTTTTGTACTGGTGACCCCTTTCACATAGCACGCCTCTGAGATTGACCCCCCTCCCTTATAATTTAAAAATACTTTTTATATATTTAACACCATTATAAATGCTAGAGGCAAAGCGGGGTTTGGGGTGGAGGCTGACAGCTCATGACCCCCCCATGTAATAACCTCATGGCCCCCTAAGGGGTCCCGACCCACAGTTTGAGAACCCCTGCTCTAGATAGAGTAGCTCAAGTGCAGTAATTCATGCATGCTAACTTGAGCTAACTGTCCCAGTGAAGACAAGTCTTAAATGTGTGAAAATATCTATGGGCTTTTTTTTTTTTTTTTGGTGAGGGCTTGGGCGGGGGGGGAGGAGGAGAGCAGAGCCAGAGAAAGGACACAGTGTTTACCACTATGAGCTACTAAAATGCCAACCACTAGATGAATCATTTAGTCAGTGTGATCTAATAGAAGATGCAAGACTGACTAACTGCATTTATTTGAAAGCTTGTATATTAGCATTGTTACAACTATTAGTCTTCATTTAACTGTAAAAGAATGCTGCAAACATTTTGTATAGAACTCAGTGTTCAAATGGTCAGAAGAATTTTTCATATGAATTGCACTTGACAAAACAGTTATTTAATTAAAAAGTCATTCCTCAGGATATTGTTTGCAACACCTTATCTATCTATAGGCGTGTACTTCTGTGAATTATAAATCACCACTCCTAAATTCTCTGAAAATAGTGATCTATTTTATTGCCATAAAATACGTTTCATCCTCTCCCTGTTTTTCTTCCAAACACACATTTGCAACTCAGGTGAAAGCACTCATTGATATAAAACTTAATGAAACTATAGCAAAGAACAAAATTTTCAGACACATAGATGAACATAATTTGTTGGGGAAAAGTCCACATGGTTTTTGTAAGGGAAATCATGCCTCACCAATCTACTAGAACTCTTTGAGGGGGTCAACAAGCATGATATTAATAAGAATGATAAGTAGATATTGTGTACTTAGATTTTCAGAAAACCTTTGACAATGTCCCTCACCAAAGGCTCTTAAGCAAAGTAAGCTGCCATGGGATAAGAGGGAAGGTCCTCTCATGGATTGGTAACTGGTTAAAAGATAGGAAACAAAGAGTAGGAATAAATGGTCAGTTTTCAGAATGGAGAGAGGTAAACAGTGGTCCCCCAGGGGTCTGTACTGGGCCCAGTCCTAATCAACATATTCTTAAATGATCTGGAAAAAGGGGTAAACAGTGAGGTGGCAAAATTTGCAGATGATACAAAACTACTCAAGATAGTTAAGTCCCACACAGACTGCGAAGAGTTACAAAAGTATCTCACAAAACTGGGTAACTGGGCAACAAAATGACAGATGACATTTAATGTTGATAAATGCAAAGTAATGCACACTGGAAAACAAAATCCCAATTATACATGTAAAATGATGGGATCTGAATTAGCTGTTGCCACTCAAGAAAGAGATCTTGGAGTCATGGTGGATAGTTCTCTGAAAACATCCACTCAATGTGCAGCGGCAGTCAAAAAAGCAAACAGAATGTTGGGCATCATTAGGAAAGGGATAGATAATAAGACAGAAAATATCATATTGCCTCTATAGAAATCCATGGTACACCAACATCTTGAATACTGTGTGCAGATGTGGTTGCCCCTTCTCAAAAAAGATACATTGGAATTGGAAAAGGTTCAGAAAAGGGCAACAAAAATTATTAGGGGTATGGAATGGCTTCCATATAACGAGAGATTAATAAGACTGGGACTAGTCAGCTTGGAAAAAAGACAACTAAGGGGGGATATGATTGAGGTCTATAAAATCATGACGGGTGTGGAGAAAGTAAATAAGGAAGTGTTATTTATTCCTCATAACACAAGAACTAGGAGTCACCAAATGAAATGAATAGGCAGCAGGTTTAAAACGAACAGAAGGAAGTATTTCTACACAAAAGGCACAGTCAACCTGTGGAACTCTTTGCCAGAGGATATTGTGAAGACCAAGACTATAACAGGGTTCAGAAAAGAACTAGATAAGTTCATGGAGGATAGGTCTATCAATGGCTATTAGCCACGATTGGCAGGGATGGTGTCTCTAGCTTCTGTTTGCCAGAAGCTGGGAATGAGCGACAGGGAAAGGATCACTCAATGATTACTTGTTCTGTTCATTCCCTCTGGAGCACCTGGCATTGGCCACTGTCGGAAGACTGGATACTGGGCTAGATGGACCTTTGGTCTGACCCAGCATGGCCATTCTTACGTTCTTTCTGACTGCTAAAAACTATAATTTCTGAGGCTTCCGCCCTCCCCTATGCTCTTCAGGTAGCCCAGCTTCCCAGGCTGTGACTCCCCATTATTCTGTCCAAATAACCTAGCTCAGAACCTCCTTCCCCAGAAGTACACCAGAGAAGTGGGCAGTTTGTAACTGTTTTCAGCAAGTGATAAATTGGAGAGGGTTCAGAGAAGAGTCATTGAGAATGATTAAAGGAATAGAAAACCTACCGTACAGTGACAGGCTCAAAGAGCTCAATCTATTTAGCTTAAAGTAAAAGTTAAGAGGGGGACTTGATAACAGTCTGTAAGAATCTACATGAGGAACAAATATTTAATGATGAGCTCTTCAGTCTAGCAGAGAAAGGACTAACATAATCAAATGGCTGGAAGTTGAAGTAGACAAATTCAGATTAGAAATAAGGCGTAAATTTTTAACAGTGAGAGTAATTAACCATTGGAACAAATTACCAAGGGTTCTGGTGCATTCTCCATCCCTGACTATTCTTGAATCAACACTGGATGCACTCTTCACATTTTCAAAATCATCTCTGGAATTATATGGGCTAAAAAACATTTTGAAATGAAAGCTGAGATTCTGGAGTACAATTATCCCTCAAGAGCTGATTTCCAAGACAAATTCCATGCTTATGAAATCATGAAATACGTGGGATTCTTCCTATATGATCTTCATTACTGTTGTAACTGAGCACCTTCTAATTAAAACATGTAACAAAAAACAAACTTTCCTCTTTCTTTGTGTGTGAGGATCACTTGAAAGGTAACAGGCAGGGGTGCTTGTAAGAGAGAGAGAATCTATGTAGAGAGACTATTTAATGAGAGATAGGTTTTCCACTTAGTTCTGAATGCTGCAATACATTGTCAAAGCATTTGTTGTCTATGGCAATCCAATCAGTCCTCTTCAAGCAAACTGACAGAGTGGTTTCTCCTTATCAAGAGCACATTCCCGCGTGTCCCAGAGGTATCCATTTTAATTTGGTTCCTCTTCAAAATCTGCATGAGACAGCTTGAAGAGGTGGTAAGTCACCACAGGCTTCAGTGCCAAACCTACACTAATTAAAACAAGTTGATCATCTACTTTTCCACAGATGTAACCAGTGCCATCACCAGAATATCACAATGCCTACAACAGATAACCAGCATTTGATGTTGGTCATGAGATTCTGCTGTCTAACCTGAGAGGTGACCTGGGTCCGGGATAATGTACTAAAATGGTCCGAGTCCTTCATGGAGGGATGAACCCAGTGAGTAGTAATAGGGAATTGCAGCATCACCACTAGTCCCCTCGCTTGTAAGGATCAATTTTCAGTCTGCTCCTTTTCACTATCTACATGGAACCACCAGTTGAACTTGTCAGACAACATGGACTCAAATGCCAGTAATATACGGCTGACACAGAGCTCTATCTATCCCTCACCAAACCACTACCACCAAGATTGCCCAGTACTTGGAGAAGAACAGCTGGCTGAAGCTGAACCCAAGCAAACCAGAAGTGATGCTTCTGGGCAGAAGAAAGTATTTTGAAGAGCTTGCAGCTTCAGTGCACTCTCTGTTGGTTGAAGAGAGACACCCACAATTAGTCCAGTCAGTCCGTAGTATAGAAGTATTCTTGGATTCCTCACTGATGCTGAACTCTCACATGGCAGAATCCACAAGTACTGCTTGCTACCCCTCTGCTTGGCTAGGAAACTCCATTCCATCCTGGTGGAAGAAGACCTGGTTTCAAATATTCATGCCTTGATCACCTCTCGGCTGGATTACACCAAGATAATATACCTGGGCATGAAGCCTTCAGCACTTAGGAAACCTGATCTAGTTCAGAACACTGCAGCCCATCTCCTCAGCAATACAAACTACCATAAACATATCCAACTGCCCTCTGCTCTCTATACTGGCTTCCAATAGATTTTCAAATTATGTTCAAGGTCTCAGTCCTGATATTCAAAAACACTCCATGGCCTGAGCCCAGGACTTCTAAAAGACCATCTAAAGCACTAGGATGAAGACTGGGGGAAACAACTATGGTTCTCTCGTACAATGGAATTCTCAATAATAAAGAGTAAAGCTTATCTATGCGAAAGAGAGAACCTTCTCTGGGAGACGTCTGAGACTGTGGAATGAACCCCCCTAGGAACAAAGGGCCATCAGAACCTCATAACTTTCTGCTCCACGTTTCTTTGATGTTGCTTTCTCTAATGTGAACACACAGCAACAGGTACATTTAAAAAACAAAAAAAACACACACTACCAAAACAAGACATTCCACTGCACACAACTCTCCTTCTGGGTAGAGGATAAAACAACAACACAGGACAGATGTGTAGTCACATTGCTTAATGCACTACTGGAACATGCTAAGACACTATGGTCTAGTCTATATACAACCTATATAGACTAGACAAGACAGATCAGCTGGCTCAGACTGAATACTAGCAAGACCAAGTAAATGCTGGTCAGAAGGGAGTTAAATCCCCTGGAGTGGGAGAAAATAATCACAGCAGCAAGCCAACACACTCTATTGATCAAGGGCAATAAGAAGGAACTTCGGGGCAGGGGTAGTGTCAGCCCTGCCCTTCATACCATTGTGCAGCAGCCCAAGGATGCTAAGGGGACATGCATCACACCTCAGAAGGAATGGACATGCAATCACTCGAAGAAGAAACATGCCTTATGGTGACTGAGCTCCTTGAGTCTACCTAGCTTAACCTCTCTGACCTGATGACAGTCTATAAGTACCTACATGGGGAATAAAAATGTGATAATATGCTTTTCAATCTAGTAGACAAAGGTCTAACATGATTCAATGACTGGAAGTTGAAGCTAGACAAACTCAGACTGGAAATAGGATGCGAATTTTCAAGAGGGAGGGCAAGGAACCACTGGAACAACTTAGCAAGGGTTGTGATGGCATCTCTGTCATTGGAAATTTTTAACTCAGACTAGATGCTTTTCTAAAAGAGATGTTCTAGTTCAAAGAGTTCAGGAAAGTCTTACGGGATGTGTTCTATGGAAGTCAGATTATCACAGTGGTATCTCTTGATGTTATCATCTATGGGTCACAGATTTACAGAGTTTCAGGGCAGAAGCAATCATTAGATTAGCTAGAGACTGAGCTCCTGTATATCACATGCCTCAAAATGGTGGCAGAGGAGCTGGGCTTCCCACCGGGATGTTCTGGCAACTGAACCACATTGTTAGAGCCCTCCCAGCATCACCACTCTCATCTTAGCTACCTCCCAGTACAAAATGCCAAGTAAAATTTTCAAGTTCTGATTACTGAGATGCATCGCACAGTTGTAAGTATTTATTATGAAACAAATGAGCCTTAAAGAGGAAGAGTAAATATTCATACCTTCCGTAGAAATCGTTTCAAAAATGAAATCTTCTCCACAGACAGAGAAACATTTGGGTTACAGTTCCTGGGGTGTATTCATCTTTAAAAAAAGAAAACACCTTTCTTTCAATGTGAAGTTTCGCTCCAGTCTCTTTTTCCTGAGAATTAAAGAAAAAGAAAATAGTGTTACTATTCACCAAGGAAAGCCCTGGAAAGGCTACGGTGGCATGAAGTATCTTTTACATGTAACCTCACCTGATGGCAAATTTAAGTTAGACTAAAGAAAAATGGAACTTATTGAAGATGCCAAGTTTTCTGTAAAATCATTATCACATATGAATATACTCCCTTCTTTTATCACTCTACCTGCAACTTTACCATTTAATACTGTAGACAAATATGAACATTTATTCTGGTTTCCGGAAGCACAACGGTTAACAGTCCCTCCCCTCTGCAGTCCTTAGACTCAGCTTGTGAAATACCTACAGTACTTCATTCAGGAACACACTTTGTTTTCCTGACATCACTCTAAAAGAAAGTTCTATGTTGCCAAGGAAACCAAAAGGTCATTTTCCTTGTTCCAAGAATAATTACAAACAGAATACATGTATTACATATTCAGTCTGAGGCCCCTATTACTTTGAAGGGACAGCAAGACACTGAAGCCCCGAACTGAATATACAATACATTGAAAAGGAGACTCACATTGAGGAAAACTGTGAAAGAGCTGTACTTTCCTTAGCTTCCCTTTGCTTTAGTGAAGTTCTGTTTTAACTAGGGGTCTCGATTAATCGCAGTTAACTCAGGCAATTAACTCAAAAATATTAATCGTAATTAAAAATAATTGGGATTAATCACAGTTTTAATCACACTGTTAAACAGTAGAATACCAACTGAAATTTATTAAATAGTTTTGGATGTTTTTCTACATTTTCAGATACACTGATTTCAATTACAACACAGAATACAAAGTATACACTTTTCAGAGTTGTAGTTGTGTTAATCTGTATCGGCAAAAAGAATGAGGAGTACTTGTGGCACTTAGAGACTAACAAATTTATTTGAGCATAAGCTTTCGTGGGCTAAAACCCACTTCATCGGATGCATGCAGTAGAAAATATAGTAGGAAGATAGACAGATAGATGCACACACACACACACAGAGAGAACATGAAAAAATGGGTGTTGCCATACACACTAACGAGAGTGATCAATTACGGTGAACTATTATCAGCAGGAGAAAAAAACCTTTTGTAGTGATAATCAGGATGGCCCATATCCAACAGTTGATAAGAAGGTGAGAGTAAGGGTAGGGGGGCAGAGAATAAGCATGAGGTGCCACAAGTACTCTTTTCTTCATGGGGAAATAGTTTTACTTTGTGTAATGACCCATCCACTTATTTTATTATAAATATTTGCACTGTAAAAATAAAAAACAAAATAGTATTTTTCAGTTCAGCTCATACAAGTACTGCAGTGCAATCTCTTTATTGTGAAACTGCAACTTACAAATGTAGATTTCTTTTTGTTACATAATTGCACTCAAAAACAAAGCAATGTAAAACTTTAGAGCCTACAAGTCCACTCACTCCTACTCCTTGTGCAGCCAATCACTAAGACAAACAAGTTTGTTTACATTTACAGGAGCTAATGCTGCCGGCTTCTTAAGCGGGCAGCATTATCTCCTACAAACGTAAACAAACTTCTTTGAGTGACTGACTGAACAGGAAGAGGGACTGAGTGGACTTAAGAGGAACAAGAAGGGTTTCTTCAGATATGTTAGCAACAAGAAGAAAGTCAAGGAAAGTGTGGGCCCCTTACTGAATGACGGAGGCAACCTAGTGACAGAGGATGTGGAAAAAGCTAATGTTCTCAATGGTTTTTTTGCCTCTGTCTTCACGAACAAGGTCAGCTCCCAGACTACTGAACTGGGCAACACAGCATGGGGAGGAGGTGACCAGCCCTCTGTGGAGTAAGAAGTGGTTTGGGACTATTTAGAAAAGCTGGACGAGCACAAGTCCATGGAGCCGGATGCGCTGCATCCGAGAGTGCTAAAGGAGTTGGTGGCTGTGATTGCAGAGCCATTGGCCATTATCTTTGAAAACTCATGGTGATCGGGGGAAGTCCCGGACAACTGGAAAAAGGCTAATGTAGTGCCCATCATTAAAAAAGGGAAGGAGGAGGATCCTGGGAACTCCAGGCCAGTCAGCCTCACCTCAGTCCCTGGAAAAATCCTGGAGCAGGTCCTCAAGGAATCAAATCTGAAGCACTTAGAGGAGAAGAAAGTGATCAGGAACAGTCAGCATGGATTCACCAAGGGCAAGCCATGCCTGACTAATCTAATTGCCTTCTATGATGAGATGACTGGCTCTGTGGATGAGGGGAAAGCAGTGGACATGTTGTTCCTTGACTTTAGCAAAGCTTTTGACACGGTCTCCCACAGTATTCTTGCCAGCAAGTTAAAGAAGTATGGGCTGGATGAATGGACTATAAGGTGGGTAGAAAGCTGGTTAGATTGTCGGGGTCAACGGGTATTGATCAATGGCTCTATGTCTAGTTGGCAGCCAGTATCAAGTGGAGTGCCCCAAGGGTCAGTCCTCGGGCCTGTTTTATTCAGTATCTTCATAAATGATCTGGAGGATGGTGTGGATTGCACCCTCAGCAAGTCTGCAGATGACACTAAACTGGGCGGAGAGGTAGATATGCTGGAGGGTAGGGATAGCATACAGAGGGCCCTAGACAAATTAGAGGATTGGGCCAAAAGAAATCTGATGAGGTTCAACAAGGACAAGTGCAGAGTCTGTACTTAGGATGGAAGAATCCCATGCACCGCTACAGACTAGGGACCGAATGGCTCGGCAGCAGTTCTGCAGAAAAGGACCTAGGGGTTACAATGGACGAGAAGCTTGATAAGAGTCAACAGTGCGCCCTTGTTGCCAAGAAGGCCAATGGCATTTTCGGACATATAAGTAGGGGCATTGCCAGAAGATCAAGGGACGTGATCGTTCCCCTCGATTCGACACTGGTGAGGCCTCATCTGGAGTACTGTGTTCAGTTTTGGGCCCCACACTACAAGAAGCATGTGGAAAAATTGGAAAGAGTCCAGCGGAGGGCAACAAAAATGATTAGGGGACTGGAACACATGAGTCATGAGGAGAGGCTGAAGGAACTGGGATTGTTTAGTCTGCGGAAGAGAAGAATAAGGGGGGATTTGATAGCTGCTTTCAACTACCTGAAAGGGGGTTCCAAAGAGGATGGATCTAGACTATTCTCAGTGGTAGCAGATGACAGATCAAGGAGTAATGGTCTCAAGTTGCAGTGGGGGAGGTTTCGGTTGGATATTAGGAAAAACTTTTTCACTAGGAGGGTGGTGAAACACTGGAATGCGTTACCTAGGGAGGTGGTGGAATCTCCTTCCTTAGAAGCTTTTAAGGTCAGGCTTGACAAAGTCCTGGCTGGGATGATTTAGTTGGGGATTGGTCCTGCTTTGAGCAGGGGGTTGGACTAGATGACCTCTTGAGGTCCCTTCCAACCCTGATAGTCTATGATTCTATGACTTGTAGGCTCTAAAGTTTTACATTGTTTTATTTTTGAATGCAGTTATTTTTTGTACATAATTCTACATCTGTAAGTTCAACTTTCATGATAAAGAGATTGTATTACAGTACTTGTATGCGGTGAATTGAAAAATACTATTTCTTTTGTTTTTATAGGACAAATATTTGTAATCAAAAATAAATATAAAGTGAGCACTGTACACTTTGTGTTGTGTTATAGTTAAAATCAATATATTTCAAAATGTAGAAAACATCCAAAAATTTAAATAAATGGTATTCTATTATTAACAGTGCGATTAATTGCAATTAATTTTTTTCAATCACGATTAATTTTTTTAATCGCTTGACATCCCTAGCGTTAACAAGATATTTTTACACAATACAGGGTCTTCTCATCAGATCCTGAAGTAAGTTTCCAATCTTGTGTTTAAGACTAAACTGAAGTGCAACATTAACAATGAACGTGTCTTGAGAAACTTTATGTATATATCCCCCCTTCAGTACCACACGCATGAAAAATGGGCATTAGATAGAAGCATTAGACAAGTACTCTAACATCTAGACAGCATTTCAAACTAGAATTTCAAAATCTATGGAAAGCATGAGGAGTCTACAACTCATATAGCACTCAAGGAAAAAGTACTATACTTTCTCACCTTCCCCATCCTGAGTTACTTATGAATTCACAAATTTTAATAATTCTGACGAAGTGGGTTATAGCCCACGAAAGCTTATGCCCAAATAAATTTTTTTAATTTCTAAGGTGCCACAGGGACTCCTTGTTGTTTTCACAGAAGTACAGGGAGTCCTCAGACTTACGACGCCTGACTTAGGTCGGACGCCACTTACAACGCTTTTCAATTGACTGCCCGTTTCCCCCCCCCGACACTTGTTTCACCCCTACAACGTTCAATTTGCATAAAGTTCACTTAAAATCACTTCCTGGTTGTGTTATTCTGGTATGGAGCTGGAAGGGGTTGCTTCTCATTGGCTTTGAGGCAGCAGGGCAGCTTGTTGCCAGGTAGGGTTGCCGCTTGTTTCTGATTGGCTGAGACCAGGCCGGGAGCCAATCAGAAAGCTTGAACAGTAATTGGCTGAGGCTCAGCATGTGTACCGTTCTCCCTGGCTTTCTGAGCCTGTGTTGCTCGCATTCTGAGCAGCCATATGTGAGTTTATATGTTTATTTGCATGCTGTTTACAAAATACAGTGTGCAGTAAATACACTGATGTTGCAACATTTCTCATCTATAATTCATTTAGTACAAAAATCTGGGTTATTGTGGTGAAAATAGTGTATCAAGCTTTGGTTCAAGAACAAATCCCGCCTTCATACCATTGATTCCTATGGGAAAAGTGGTTTTGACTTACATTTCGACGTACAACGCAATTCTCAGTTACTATTTTAAGTCCTTAGCTTACTATCATAAAATCTCACATATAAACTAATCTATATATAAGAAAACATATTATGATGAAGGTGGGTGAAACCTCTTTGAAGCTGGTGGGCATGAAAGCACCATTCAGGATAAATGTAAGAATTTAATCTCCTTTTTGGAGTAAGCTGAAACAACAGTAACCACTGCCAAAAACACAGGCCACATGCATGGCCAGTCAGATGCTGAAGAATGAATGCAAATGCAGGGAGCTAGGTACTGTTTCGTGAAAATCATGCGTCTGTGTGCAGCAGCACACAGAAAGCCAAGGAGATAGCTAGAAAAGCACGATGGCGGTGGCCCTGAGAGAAAGCCTAGAAAGATCTTTTGAGGCAGAGTGCTAGCTGGAATGAGGCTAGGAACTGTGAGCAAAGAAACTGCCTCCTGTTTGATTACGTTTGCTTCCTATTATATTCAGAGAAATGGGACTTAGTATGCAATTCTTTGTAAATAAACCAGACTGCATCAAAGAAATACCTGACTTCATTATCACTTTCTCCTTCTAACAGATACAACCCTAAATAATGCCCAATTGCACGGATCAAACAACACTAACAATGTGATGTCACACTAAGCCGTAATGATCTACAAAACAGGATACATATTAATTTAAATGTCACTATATTTCTCATCTTACCATCTGCAATGGCTGCACTCACAAATATCCAATCAAACTGATGATGTAACTCAGCTATACTCAGTCTTGGACAGCTAGCAAGTATCTTCCTGGTTAGCAAACAGAAGCACCAAAATTAGTTTATATTTAGTTGCAAATCAACATGTTTTAACGGTAACCAACTAATAAGAATAAACTTTTCTTTAGGAAAATATGTAAAAAGCACAAATGCAAAACAATTAAAATCAATTTTTTAAATCTCAGATTCCTTGCTTGCTCACTTAAATCATTATTAAAATGACAGGTTTCAGAGTAGCAGCCGTGTTAGTCTGTATTCGCAAAAAGAAAAGGAGTACTGGTGGCACCTTAGAGACTAACCAATTTATTTGAGCATAAGCTTTCGTGAGCTACAGCTCACTTCATCGAATACATCCAATGAAGTGAGCTGTAGCTCACGAAAGCTTATGCTGAAATAAATTGGTTAGTCTCTAAGGTGCCACTAGTACTCCTTTTCTTATTATTAAAATGGTGATTTAAATCAGTCAGATTTAAATCACTTTACTTTGCCATTTGGTCATCACATCTAGAACAGGAACAAACAGAATAACTGCAGACTCTCAACATGACACCATGTTGTGATCTCTACCAGGAATAGAATCATACTAGATGATAAGGCCCTTCAGGCTTTAAAACCTAGATCCAAAATTTTCAAAGATCACTAGTGACTCAGGGTACCTTGAATTTTTGGTTTGCCCAACTTGAGATGCCTAAGGGGGTCTGATTTTCGGAAAGTGTTCAGCACCCACACTGAAAATCAGAATCTCAGGTGTCTCAAGTTGGGTACTCCAAAACTAAATCACCCAAAATCACTAGCCCCTTCTAAACTTCTGAAAATCTTGGGGCAATCTATTAAAAAACTTGGGAAAAAACTATGAAACTATTAGATTTTTCACTGATCTGGTGGGAGGTCAGTGAATTAGCATTGCCCAGGATCCTATCATTCCCAGATAAATCCCAGAGACTCTTGATGGACACATGCTTCTTACCACCCACGCTCCTTTACTAAAGAATCCTGTACATCTCAATACTCTCTCTCTCTTCCCCTTAAACTAATTGCTCTTCTTATACGAGTTAAAACTCAACCAACAACAGAATTACGCTGGCAGAACAGGGAAAATACTTTGACAAATTGGCCATATCCTGACTTCACCAACATTCAAAGTCACCAGACTATCGATTGTCAAGGTGTTGCCAAGCATCAGGTCATGCTGGACTCATACTATTTCTGGATATGCCAACAACACTTTTATCCATCTTTCACTGACCAGACTATGTCCCTTCCTCCCAAAGACAAACATCATGATCTACAATTTTGACTCCTCCAGGTTAGACTACCTCAAATTTCTCTATATGGGATTGAATGCAACCATTTTAAGTTAGTACAACACATGCCATCAGCAATCAAAATAGTTATATTTGTACTCACGAACTCCACACTCCATTTCACAACAGAATTCAAAGTTCTGGTCGTAATATACAAAACATTTACTACATGGAACCTAGTTCTTTCAGACTGCCTCACCCTCCATGATCCTCCAAAGAAAGTAATGCTCCACAAAAGCAATGAACATAGAGAGGCCCAACTTTAGACTATTGGGGAAGATCCCACAGAGAGTTCTCAGTGTCAGGAAACTGACTGTAAAATTTTTTGCAAGAAGAAATCAGACAAAGCCCAACCCTGAGAGCATTTAGAGGAGGGGTCTCAAAGTTCAGGCCTGCGGGCCATCTGTGGCCCAAGAACCTCCACACTGCAGCCCGCAGAAATGTTCATCTGGCCCTCATGGCTGGCGGCTGGGGGGTTGGGGCGCAAGAGAGATGCACCTATGCTGCCAGCTGTCTGCTGCAGGCGCCGCCCCCCGCAGCTCCCATTGGCTAGGGTAGAGGGACAGAGATACCATCACTAGTTGCCGGGCAGAATCAGCCATGGAGGCAGCATCATTAGTTGCCAGGCAGAGTCAGCCATGGAAGCAGTGTCACTAGTCACTGGGCAGAGTCAGCCGGGGCTATATATACATAAGGCCAAGGGAGCGAGGGAAAAGGGTGGGAAACAGGCTGGGAGGTGGCATGACTCGTGAGGCTCCAAGGACAGCACGAGGGGGCACACTGCCTCCATCCCCCCACCCCAAGCGCTGACTTCATGGCCACTGGGAGCTCTGGAGCGCCTGCACGGAGGCAATGTGCCTGGTGCCTGCAGATAAGATAAGGTGAAGATAAGAAGAAGGAAAGAGGTTATTTCTAGCTGTTGGCACTGCAGGTCTGTGTAATGAAATGGGGCTCTTTATTTACTTTTTTATCCACTGTCCCATGTCATGTGGGTACTTTGTGTAGGAGAGGGCCATCTCAGCAGGAGCACCAGGAGGCACTGAACCTGATGGGAGCCTAATCCCAGTCACACAGGGAGCGTTAGACCCACCCACTGCCCCATCTCTTGAGGGGAGTAGCCATGCGCCTCACCCCCTGCATCTGACCAGCGGGCAGACCATGACTGTGCCTCCTCCTCAGCCGCTTT
Source organism: Eretmochelys imbricata (assembly GCF_965152235.1). Classification (NCBI taxonomy): domain Eukaryota; kingdom Metazoa; phylum Chordata; order Testudines; family Cheloniidae; genus Eretmochelys; species Eretmochelys imbricata. The sequence continues at coordinate 358,783,353 of NC_135572.1, forward strand.
TGTGCCCACGGAAGCTGAGGCCCACCCCAGCAAGGTCCTGCTGTCAGCAGACCGTGGGAAAGTGAACTGAACACAACTCTCTGATGCCCACCTTGCTGCACTCCTGAAGGTTTCAACTGCTCAGTCGCTGAGGCCAAACATCAACTAACGGAACTGAAGCATTGCCAGGTGTCTGGCAAACACTAAAAACTCTCTGGCATGTGAAGAATTGTATCACATTGTATGACAATTTTATTATTTCTAAGAAATTTGAAATAAAAAATACAATAGAAACGTTTTCTGAACACCATCTTACAGTGACATTATTGGCCTGCTGGGAGGATTTGAAGACTGGCACTAAGGTAAATCGAGTTTGAGACCCCTGATTTACAGCTAAATGAAAGACCTCTTTCCAATTTTGCCTCCTTCACAGGGAAGCACCTCTAAAAATAAATATCACACTTACCTTTGTACATTCCTGTACTCGAAAGACTCAAGGGAAAGCCCATCATTTTTTGTATTTGGTCATAAATTTGTTCATTATATATAGATATAGAGAGATATATACACACATCAAGATGATAAATGCCTTACAAATCCTGTGATAGGTTACAAAGGTTATAAAAAAAAAATGGATGGGTCACTACAAAAACTAATTTCCCCCTGCTGATACTCTCACCTTCTTGTCAACTGTTTGAAATGGGCCACCTTGATTACATTGGCCTCATTAGCACTGCAAAAGTGATTTTTTTTTCCCTCCCTTGGCATTCACCCCTTCTTGTCAACTGTTGAGAACAGCCCACTTCCACCTTAATTGAATTGTCTCGTTAGCACTGACCCACCACTTGGTAAGGCAACTCCCATCTTTTCATGTGCTGTGCATTTATACCTGCCTCTGTATTTTCCACGCCATGCATCTGATGAAGTGGGTTTTAGCCCACGAAAGCTTATGCCCAAATAAGTTTGTTAGTCTCAAAGGTGCCACGAGGACTCCTCGTTTTTGCTGATACAGATTCACATGGCTACCACTCTGAAACCTATTACAAACATTGTAAAGTAACAAGCACAGGACACCACAATTATTTGCAGATCTCATACTCCATTTTGGCACTTTATCGCCCATTTCTCCTCTCTCCTTGCCTAGCTGCTAGGAAAAATTGAGGTGTTTCTCTTTTTTCTCTGCATCTCTTAATTCCCAGTCGCTTGCAGAAAAATGGAGGAATCCCACTGGGTCCAGTACATTTTCTCAGCGTTATATGTGGTGCCTCACATTTGTCAGCATAGCTTCCACTCAATACCCATATCACACAATATGCCTAAAAACAGACAAAGCAGCTCCATACAATCACTACTTGCCCTGACTAAGCTGGGGTGCCTCTAGATTTAATCAAATGAATAGACACCAACAAGAGTCATGTAAGAACTGCCATACTGGGTCAGACCTTGGTCCATCTTTCCCAGTATCCTGTCTCTAATGGTGGCCTGTACCACACCTTGAGGGGGAACGTAAACAAAAGGGAAATTATGGAGTGATCCACCCATCTTCTGGTAGTCAGAGGCTTAGGGTCAACCAGAGCATGCAGCCTTAGAACCTCAGGAGGATTATTAATAGACTTTCTATACTTCTGGCTGATTTTCACATACCCACCTATGTTGATATCAGTTTGTCACATCTGCCCATAAGTAATGTTATTTGAATACTGAAAGCAACCTGCACATAAGTCAATTCAACTTTGCTAATATTAAGATTATCCAACTAAACTTTCCAAGCTCTAGATACAACTCTGACAAGGTATATAAAAATGGTGCGGTTTCTGTCTATCTGTGCATTTACTTTGTAGTCCAGTGTATTAGCATTCCAGTATTTACATTGAGAAACTCAGAGATACTTTTCAGCTGAGTGCTTCACTGTTTTCAGGCCAGTTTACAGTGTGGAGTAAGTATGAATTTAATGAACAAATCTGTAATTGAAACAAGAAAGCACCATAGTCAAACTTAAGTCACACTATGATGTGATGAAAGCTCCTTAGGAAACTGCTTTGAGTATCCACTTATTATGAACTGCTGTGAACAGTATTTCTTCTAAACTTGCAGAAAACTGAAAGGGGAGAAATTGCCATACATACACATTTTCTGACTATAGAAATATCTCTGTTCTACCTTCCCTATATTTGTTAATTTTAAGTTCACCTATTTACCTGTGTCACTGTATTATTGACCTCTATAAAAGCATGTTTAGGACAGTTTGTAAAGAAGATTCTATGCAAAATAAAAGGTGTGCTATATACAGATTATAGAGATCCTAAATGGAAAACACACTGAACCCATGTGCATGTAGAAGGACTTTTAACTCTTCTTCTAGTAAGTTCTGCTGATGTGGCAAGAACATTTGTTTTTTTGACACAGTGGTGAACTGATGAAACACACCTGGCCTCCTGACGTACAGCTCATACTAACAGTGACCTGAAAATGATTTTATACTTCTATTCTAGACGATAGTGTTTTTAAAAAAGCAACTTCACAGTTATCTTGATGTTAATTTTCATAGCGTCTTCTCTCTAACCCAATTTACATCTGAAAGGCTCTGGAACATTTCTCTTTGTACCATCAGAGAAACAATTTTGCAGAGTAAATGGAAAAAGGGGTTGGTTCCAAATCCTTCAAGAAAGCCTTGGCAGCCTATGGCTACAAAGTAGCATACTCTGAGTCTTATGGTGCATGAATAGCTAAAAAAAGCCGCATTGCTAAGTTGCTTGGTGCCCATTATCAGAGTTATAGGCTTACCAGCAGCAGAAATATGTCTGGCTAGTTCCTACAGCAACCTCTTCCTCTGCACCAACAGCAACAAGAAAAAAAAAATGCTACAGATTCTCTGGGCAGCCTGCCAGGTAACCTTAACTTGACAGGAAGAAACAGCAAAAGAATAAAGGCTGCTAACTGAAAGATGCCTGTTCTCTCATTTCTGTTTCCTTCTCTCACCCTCTCATTATGTGTCCTTGTTTATAAATTGCTATTCCCCACTTTAAAAAGATCACTATGCACAGATGTGAACCACACAGCACCACCAAGACCTTTGAAGAGAAACATTTATCTGCTTACCTGAACATTTCCTTTCTTTGAGTTAATGAAGTCCATAGATCTGTTACAATGGGTATTTCAGCCTGCTTGCAGGTTAGAAACAGAGCCATACTTGTCAGTCACTGGCAGCAGGGAAATGCCCTGCCCCCTTAAATTTTCTCCAATTGAAACAGCTTCAACAGCCAGGGTAATTTCATTCTACTCTCCAAAATTAGAGACTGCATTAAATATACACTGAAGAAAAAGAACAATTTATCCTACTGCAGAGCATAAGGACAATTTCCCCTGATAAAATAAACCTAAATGTTTGGTTGTCAATTTCCATCTCAATTCCGGATGATCCCATTTGTCTCTGGGAGAAGCAAGATCTGTGGAAATTGTTTCAAAGAAAGAAAACATGCAGGTAAGTGCAGAAAATTTTTCCTATTCTTCATCATGCTAAGATATAGATATCTATTACAGTAGGATTTTCATAGCAGTAGGCTACACAGTGGGAAGTAGGATCATTCTTTAAAGATGTACATTCAAAATAGTGCAAATTATATTTCTTCTCTTTCCCTGGGCACTGAGGCAGGGAGAAGACTTCCATCAAAAATGGTACTGGCTAAAGATTGGATGACCAATATGCAGAATCTGGTGAATTTATATACGGATGGCTACCTCGCTGCCTAGCAGATCTCACTACTGAAGATATGACTTCTCTGCCCTGAAATTGTCAGCACTTTTACAGATTGGACTTTGATGCTTGATAGAAGGGAAAATATTTCTTGAATTTCCTTTGGGCATGAATGATAGGACAGTTGTAAAGACTATTTGTCAGAATTCAAAATACACAATGGGTCTCATTCAGGAGAGTTCCCAAGTTCAAAAGCTCATCTGATTGGAGAAAGCAGTTATCGGGAAGTCTACTTTAATGGATAAATATGATGACACTTGCAACAGGGGGTTAATTGAGGTAGTGTTGTAAGGACCGGAATGAAATGTCAAGGTTGTATTCTATAACCTGTGGGGCTGGAAACAAGGTAGTTACTCTAAGGAGGTATTTAATGTCAGGGTTTACACATCTTGTCTTTAACATGCTGAGACCCTTATACTAGAGAAACTTTACATTTTTGCTTGAACATTCTCATTAAAGCCCTCCTGGAGGAATTCAAATTCATATATTTAATGTGGTAATTAAAACACAGACTTTACTTCTACCAGTAAAATAAGTTCTATTTATTGACTTTTCTGCAGTCCATGGGAGTGATCATCACTTCATCCCAGCATCCATGTTGCACCGATCTGGTGTTGGGGTGCTCTCAGAGACCAGAAAGGGGATGGAAAAGCAGCTAGCCTTGTGACTGTGACAATCCGGCTCATTAATGAGTGGTTGGCTTTGAAAAATCTGATTTCTGTATTCACCAGCTGAGGGAACAGAAAATAGATAATTGGGCCTCTATCAGTAGATGTGATAGGTTGAAATGTGGAGGGATAACACGAATTACTGGATAAGGCTCATATGAACTCCTGTTCACTGAAGCATGTCTGTGCATGAGAGCAACATTCCTAATAGGATTTACTAAGAACTGGATTTTTGTTTGACTCCACTTTTTTTCCCCTTTATGGTCATCTTTATTTTCAGTTATCATTCTTCTGAGATGAGGCCTTGTACCCAACAGGATTCATCTTCAGCTCAGAGCTATGATTGATTTCCTTGGAACCATATATCTGTTTACCATGAACACAAGATTCATAGCCATGATCAGTAGAATTTTCCCAGAAGCCCATATTAATACCACTGTGATTTCAGGAGACCCTGAAAACATCTGTCAGTCTAAATAATAGCGAGTGGAACTTGCTGCGGGGGGGACGACTGCCATCCATATGCAAACTGGGAGAATTGACTATGGAACGGTAAACTGGCCATGAGAATATAAGTCTCCTTTAGGAACTCATTTAGATGTTTCATAGGGAGCCCTGTTAGTTCCCTATTCTCTAAGTTTAGGGGTACGTCTGCACTTACTGGGGATTGAGGTTGCGGCAATCGATGCACCAGGGGTTGACTTAGTGAACACCCGCTAAATTGACCACAGCTCACTCTCCAGTCAACTCCACTATTCCACCAGACGAGAAGTGCAAGGTAAGTCAACAGGAGAGTTTCTCCCGTTGACCCAGCGTAGTATAGACACCGCAGTAAGTTGACTTAAGCTACATCGACTCCAGCTACGTTAACCCCGTAACGTGGACCTGCCTTAGAAACAGGATGGGTTATATCGCTCTTATCTGAAGTAGGTAATGTAGGGTTACATTCACATCCTGTCATTTCAACGGGCTGCCTGAGTTTAGAAATGAGACAGAATTGTGCCTGTGATTCTTGCAACGCTCCAGAGAATAGCCCTCTCTGGACAATGCCCAGTGACCTCACTCTGGCCAAAGTTGTAGGTTCCCCAAATGAAAGACCTTGGCACCATTCAGGGGTCTAACTCTAAATAGGGCTGGTTGCAAGTCATGTGAATTACTCTGAGGCAATTGAGGGAAACTACAGTAGAACCTCAAGAGTTACAAACTCCTTGGGAATGGAGGTCATTCATAACTCTGAACAAAATATTATGGTTGTTCTTTCAAAAGTTTACAACTGAACATTGTCTTAATACAGCTTTGAAACTTTATTATGCAGAAGAAAAATGTTTTCCCTTTATTTCTTTAAGTAATTTACATTTAACACAGCACTGTACTGTATTTGCTTTTCTTTTTTTCTTTCTTTTGGTCTCTGCTGCTGCCTGATTCCATACTTCCAGTTCCAAATGAGGTGTGTGGTTGACTGGTCAGTTCATAACTCTGGTGGTTGTAGCTCTGGGTTTCTATGGTACTGACCTTGCCTCAGCACCCTCAATTTGTTCCTCCCACCACTTGCAAAATGGTACTCTCCTGTACTTTAGGGACTGTTTTAACTTGCCATGTGATCTTTCAGTCATGTCTGGCAGGAGCCAGGATTATAAATCTATTTCTCTGACAGCTCTGGAGAGCTTTGGCTTTCCAAAAAGTTTCCCACTATAGAATTACAAGCTGGAAACCAATTTGCTTGAGAAGGCCCCGTATACCTGCATGCAAAGATTTAGGTCCTACTAACTTTTGCACAGAAAAGCCCTTAGGCTTTTAAGTTACGACAACCATATGAGCAATACTGCCCACCTATGCTAGCATTGCCTGGGAAATCATGTGAAGAGCGTCAAACAACACTTCATAATTTTTATTTCTGGTTTTGTGGGGCTCATGTGACCTGAGAGCTTTCACACCCAGGGAAGAGACTGAGGTGACATCTGCCCAGGCTTGGCTACCTGCAGAGGACCTGCGGAGTGAGGAGGCTATCCTTTCAGACGTAAAAAGTCTCACTCGGTTAGAAATGCTGAGTTGCTGGCCACCAGGGAAGATAACCGGTTCCCCTTGGTAGTAACACCAGGCTGAATTTGGACTGGTACACATGGAGGAACTGTATGGCCTTATAAAATTGAGAGGGGGGAGGGCCAGAAAAAAGTAAAAGATGGGCCAAGAGGCTCCCTACTGCCTGCTGCTCTTCCACATAGGGGCTGTCCTCATCACTCCATGGACAGCCACCATGGACCAGCTGTGGAGTGGCAAGGCAACCTACAGTGACAGCCATGGTCAACAGCCTAATAGTTAGAGTGTAGCAACCTACACCAGCTTCTGGGACAACACTCCAATACTTTCCTAGTCTTTTAGGTTGGGCAGGAAATCCCCACCCTTCATCATAGTTTGGCTAGGGCACCTGCAGACCTCCTCAGCATAGATTCACAGTACTTAGTACTCTTCCTGGAAATATCTTTTATTATTTGATCCCCATCTCTGATTCAGGCAGCTGGCGTCACCTGAGGAAGAATTCCCTTTCCCATCCCACTTTGTGCATGCATGAACCCAGAAGAATAATTCAGCAAAGATCAAGCCACAGATCTGTGCTAAATCTGTCAAGCTGGATGTACTCTGTGAAGGTAAGAAGGGGAACTGGGCACTGATCTTACATATTTATATCCCCTTTGGGAATTTCTCCTTATGATCCTGCTTCAAAAGGAGGAGCAAACTTGCGTTCAGACATGGCTCCAAAAATATTTCAAGTGGTAGCAAGCTCCTGCTCTCACAGAGGCTTTGCTTATTATCCTCCCTCCTCAACAGGGACCCCATCTGGATCTCTCAGGGAAGTTACTGGGGTTGAAGAATGGATTCCCCAGAGGCTCACCCCTTTTCTATTATAGGGGGTCCACATGGGCCAGATGGTCTGGGATGTCCGTAACTATCCCCTGGGAGGCCTGTTATAGAGGATGAAGCAGGGGGAGGAGCTAGTTTTGCCAGTGTCTGTGCTGTGTGTAATGCTCTCCATCCATGGCCCAAGAGGAATGAAAGGGAAAAAGGTGGCCGCGCTGTGCAGATAAGGAACAGCTTTGGTGCGGACTTAAGGATCTAGGGCACAATATTTCATCTGGTACACTGACCTTCTGGCACCGCTCCTCTCATGGAAATGGGATGTGAGGGTTGCTTGCCATTCCAATCCTGTCTGGCTCCTTTTCTGCAGGGAAGGGGGGAGACGTACGACACAACAAGACTGAGGCAACCCTACCAGACCAGGCTGAGGCAGGAACAGAGATGGCTGAGCTTCCCGACAAGACAACTGACAATGTGTGAAGGACGCACTCACCCTTCCTTTTGCCTTTGGTTTTCTCCGTCTAGCTCTCTCCCTGATGCCTGAAGAGGCGCTAGCCACTGCAGACTCCTCAAAAAGGGAAAAATCTCCCCAGTAAGCAAATGCAGCCCTGGGACACGGCTAGGAATTACTCATTACTGAGCCCAAATGGTAATCAGAAATTTGGAATAAAGGATTGAAATTTCCCTCAGAAGAGCTCTGCAGCAGGGAGGGTTCAGAGAGCCATCTGCTGATGGGGAGGCAGATAAAACTGGTGGGAACTTCAAGGATCAGGACACTGGCCTGCTGCCAGGGACCAACAGATTTGGTTCTGCCCCAAGATGCAAATTAATTCAAATATCCATCAAAATGGATCTGTGGACCTTATCACGATGAAGAATGGAGCTGACCACTGGCATATTTTAAATCATAGTATTGTTCATTAAAAACCTCTTACGAATGACTACTAAAGGGTTCACACCTAAAAGGTCCCCAGGAAATGCAATTAATTTGCACTGCAGACTGCTGTCTTTAGCTCATGAGTCATTGCTCAGTCAGGCAATTGAGTGTCTGTATCTGCTTGTCAAGAGCAGCAGCATCTAAGTAGGAAGCAGGCAAAGCAGCAACAGGATGGTTTTGATGAGTAGAAAGTGTGGAGGGATAAGGAGGAACAGTAATGGGAGTAGCCACTTAGGTGCTCCACTAGGCAATATATAAGTACTGTAAGTTTGCTATCAAAACCTATTTGTAAAGGCATCTACTAGGAATGTCGAACCGTATTCCTTGCATTGGTTTGTGCTAGGAGATCTAATCTGTTTTTAAAATCATAGTTAACATGAGGTAAAATCAAATATACCTCATGAAGCACAGCAGAATCTAAATGTGAATGCATGAAAGCACACTTTTCTTTAAAACCTGTTTCACATTGAAGAGCAATGCTGCAATATTCATCCGTTCCAGTTACATTTACACAAGATGTATCATCCTCAAAAAAAATACAGCTCAGTGTTAATTATGAATTTCAACATTCAATCTTGATAAAAACTGAACATAAGGTTCCTCTTCACACAATGCAGTCAACTTGTAGAACTCTTTGTCAGAGGATGTTGTAAAGGCAAAGACTAAAACAGGATTCAAAAACGAAATAAATAAGTTCATGATCTGATGAGGTTCAACAAGGACAAGTGCAGAGTCCTGCATTTAAGACGGAAGAATCCCATGCACCGCTACAGACTAGGGACCGAATGGCTAGGCAGCAGTTCTGCAGAAAAGGACCTAGGGATTACAGTGGACGAGAAGTTGGATATGAGTCAACAGTGTGCCCTTGTTGCCAAGAAGGCCAATGGCATTTTCGGACATATAAGTAGGGGCATTGCCAGCAGATCGAGGGACATGATCGTTCCCCTCTATTCGACATTGGTGAGGCCTCATCTGGAGTACTGTGTCCAGTTTTGAGCCCCACACTACAAGAAGGATGTGAAAAAATTGGAAAGAGTCCAGCGGAGGGCAAAAAAAATGATGAGGGGTCTGGAACACATGACTTAGGAGGAGAGGCTGAGGGAACTCGGATTGTTTAGTCTGCGGAAGAGAAGAATGAGAGGGGATTTGATAGCTGCTTTCAACTACCTGAAAGGGGGTTCCAAAGAGGATGGATCTAGTCTGTTCTCAGTGGTAGCAGATGACAGAACAAAGAGTAATGGTCTCAAGTTGCAGGGGGGGAGGTTTTGGTTGGCTATTAGGAAAAACTTTTTCACTACGAGGGTGGTGAAGCACTGGAATGTGTTACCTATGGAGGTGGTGGAATCTCTTTCCTTAGAAGTTTTTAAGGTCAGGCTTGACAAAACCCTGGCTGGGATGATTTAGTTGGGGTTTGGTCCTGCTTTGAGCAGGGGGGTGGACTTGATGACCTCCTACGGTCCCTTCCAACCTGGATATTTTATGATTTTATGGAGGATAGGTCCATCAGTGTCTATTAGCCAAGATGGGCCGGGGTGCAAAACCATGCTGCGAAGCGTCCTAGTCTCTGTTTGCCAGAAGCTGGGAATGAGCAACAGGGAACACACAGATCACTTGATGATTACTTGTTCTTTTCATTCCCTCTGAAGCACCTGGCATTGGCCACTCTTAGAAGACAGGATACTGGGCTAGATGGACCAGTATGACCATTCTTATGTTCTTATACATTGTTGGAAACACACTGCCTCCTTCAAGTGTATTGATATTGTGACAAAGTTCCTCCTCTGCCTTGGTTGGTCCTGTGCTTATTGGCGGATTTTCTCGCCTCAGAGATTCACGGCAGCCCTCAGTTTGGCCACTTTTGCTCGTGGCTCAAACCTGCCGTTCACTCAGCTAACCTCATCACTGGCCAGCATGGGGAAAAGGAAGGAGAACAATCCCCGCAGTCTCTGCTGGTCCACATAGTGGGCCGGGTAATCGGCCAAGGACCCACAATCCAGGTCAACTCCTCCTGTATCCAATAGGGAGTTGGGGGGATGTGGGGGAACCCAGGCCCGCCCTCTACTCTGGGTTCCAGCCCAGGGCCCTGTGGATCACAGCTGTCCATAGTGTTTCATGTAACTCCCTGGGCTACTTCCCCATGGCCTCCTCCCAACACCTTCTGCATCCTCACCACAGAACCTTCCTCCTGATGCCAGATAGCGTTTGTACTCCTCAGTACTCCAGCAGCACGCCTTCTCACTCTCAGCTCCTTGCGCGCCCCACACTGACTGAAGTGAGGTCCTTTTTAAACAATTAGCCTGTCTTAATTGACTCTAGCAGCTTCTTACTTGGTTCCAGGTGTCCTAATTAGCCTGTCTGCCTTAATTGGTTCCAGCAAATCCCTGATTGTTCTGGAACTGCCCATTATCTTACCCAGGGGAAAGGGACCTGCTTAACCTGGGGCTAATATATCTGCCTTCTATCACTCTCCTGTAGCCATCTGGCCTGACCCTGTCACAATATATAACACTTCTAAAGTAACCCCCTTTGACAATGAATGTTTATGATGTGCATCCTCTTCCATACCATAGAAGAGAACAGGTACTCCATTAAAACTTGTGACCCTGAATACATACATGAAGGTTTTGTGTCCACATTTTCAAACGGATGTTGGAAAATTGGAGAGGGTGCAGAAAAAAGGCACAAAAATTATCGGAGGAGTGGAGAAAATGCCTTACACTGAGAGATTTTTAAAAAACTCAATCTCTTTAGTTTATCAACAGAAGATTGAGAAGTGACTTGATTATGATGTATAAGTACCTTGGGGTATGAACAAGCATGAGAGAGTTCTTTAATACAGTGGAGAAAGGCCTCGCAAGAACCAATGGCTGCAAAATGAAGCCAGACAAATTCAAATTAGAAATTAGGCACAAAATTTTTAACAGTGAGGATAATTAACCACTGGAACAAACTACCAAGGGAAGTGGCAGATTCTCCATTTCTTGGAGTCTTCAAATCAAGATGATGCCATTCTAGAAAATATGCTTTAGCCAAACACAAAATATGCTTGAGTCAAACAAATGAGTTCAGTACAGGTAACTTGATAAAATGTAATTGTCTGTGACATATACGTCAGACTAGATGATCTAATGGTCCCCTCTGGCTTTAAACTCTATTAAAAGGTTTCAGAGCTGATCGTTTTAGATAGCAGCTCTGGCACATTCTTCTCCAACGCTAATACAGAGGATATAAAATAATTGTGATATTCATCTGAATATTTGCTACTGTGTTTTTAGTAACTGTGGCAAGAAAAAAACAAAAAACAAAAAAAATATTTCAGAGTAGAGTGGAAGAAATATTTGAAATAAGAAAAACAAAAACTTAGAAGATTATAGATTCATCCATAGCCCAAGAGCACACTGGAAATTTGATTTCATACTACAGGTCTAAGCACTCAAGTCCTAAATCCTACTTAACACAATCATTATTAGTGTCCGTTTTATCAACACAAGGAAATTAAATGGAAGACTTCAACTATTTGTCTTACCTATAGAAATTCTGTAGATGGAAAAATGTATTTGCTACTGACCTCTAAAGTTATCACAGCAAAACAGCAAATACCTATATGATTTTTTATTTTTTTAAAATTAAAGAATACCCCTTAGGCCTCCTTTACTTTACAACTGCAAAGCTTCCTCCCATTTCAAGATTTAATAAAAACTAAGCAGCACCGCAGTGGCTCCTCTAACAACCGTTATAAATATGATAATCAGGGACTCTACTCATGTGGTTCATGGAGCTCACTCCACCAGTATCTATTTGCAGTTTGGAACTCTCTTCAGACTTCAAGGTTAAGAGAACATAATAGCACTTAAATATCACTTTACATTTTCATACAACTCCTGTGACAGACAATTCCATTTTACAGATTAGGAAAGGGACAGACAGAAAGTCCTACAGGATCACGCAAGACAATGGATTCCTGAACACCAGAGTTACCATAATTCTTAAACATTAACAGAATCATCTTTAACAGCTACAGACATGGACTGCAGTTTGCCAGATAGGAGGGCACATCTCCACCCCACCTGCAAACTGTAATGAGGTACTGATATAAGAATGGTCACCAGCTGAAGGTAAATGTGAACTAAACTACATAACTGTCCATCAAAACTGTCTCATAAAAAACCAACACTCCACACAAACTTCCTCGTGGCCGGACTTTACAAAAACTAGACAAGTCATTTACAACACACACTTTGCTTCTCTACAAAAGAAAAAGAACACTAAACTATCTAAACTACTACATGCCACAAGGGCCCACAACAGTGGTTCCCTTAAACCACCCAGCAATACTGTTAATCTATCCAACTATACTCTTAGCCCAGGAGAAGATTCTGTCCTATCTCGGGGCCTCTCCTTCTGCCCCTCCACCCACACAAACATGATACAGTTCTGTGGTGACCTAGAATCCTATTTTCGACATCACCGACTCAAGGAATTTTTCCAACACACCTCTGAACAACATACTAATCCACAGAGCCCTTCCTACTAAGACTACAGAAAGAAGGATTCTGGGTGGATTACTCCTGAAGGTTGAAACAACTGACTGGACTTCTACATAGAGTACCCGCATGGCCCCACAGTATGCCAACATTTTTATGGCTGACTTAGAACAATGCTTCCTCAGCTCTCATCCCCTAATGCCCCTACTCTACTTATGCTACATTGATGACATCTTCATCATCTGGACCCATGGAAAAGAAGCTCTTGAGGAATTCCACCAGGATTTCAACAATTTCCATCCCACCATCAATCTCAGCCTGGACCAGTCCACACAAGAGATCCACTTCCTGGACACTACGGTGCTAATAAGCGATGGTCACATAAACATCACCCTATACCGGAAACCTACTGACCGCTATTCCTACCTACATGCCTCCAGCTTTCATCCAGACCACACCACACGATCCATTGTCTACAGCCAAGCTCTACGATACAACCGCATTTGTTCCAAACCCTCAGACAGAGACAAACACCTACAAGGTCTCTACCAAGCATTCTTACAACTACCCACCTGCTGAAGTGAAGAAACAGATTGACAGAGCCAGAAGAGTAGCCAGAAGTTACCTGCTACAGGAGAGGCCCAACACAGAAAATAACAGAACGCCACTAGCCATCACCTTCAGCCCCCAAATAAAACCTCTCCAACACATCATCAAGGATCTACAACCTATCCTGAAGGATGACCCATCACTCTCACAAATCTTGGGAGACAGGCCAGTCCTTGCTTACAGACAGCCCCCCAACCTGAAGCAAATACTCACCAGCAACCACACACCACACAACAGAACTATTAACCCAGGAACCTATCCTTGCAACAAAGCCCGTTGCCAACTGTGTCCACATATCTATTCAGGGGACCCCATCATAGGGCCTAATCACATCAGCCGCACGATCAGAGGCTCGTTCACCTGCACATCTACCAATGTGATATATGCCATCATGTGCCAGCAATGCCCCTCTGCCATGTACACTGGGCAAACTGGACAGTCTCTACATAAAAGAATAAATGGACACAAATCAGATGTCAAGAATTATAACATTCAAAAACCAGTTGGAGAACACTTCAATCTCTTTAGTCACTCGATTACAGACCTAAAAGTTGCAATTCTTCAACAAAAAAACTTTAAAAACAGACTCCAATGAGAGACTGCTGAATTGGAATTGATTTGCAAACTGGATACAATTAACTTAGGCTTGATTAAAGACTGGGAGTGGATGGGTCATTACACAAAGTAAAACTATTTCCCTATGTTTATTCCTCCCCCTCCCTCCCCACTGTTCCTCAGATGTTCTTGTCAACTGCTGGAAATGGCCCACCTTGATTATCACTACAAAAGGTTTTTTCCCCCCTGCTCTCCTGCTGGTAATAACTCACCTTAAGTGATCACTCTCGTTACAGTGTGTATGGTAACACCCATTGTTTCATGTTCTCTATGCATATAAATCTCCCCACTGTATTTTCCACTTCATTGGATGCATTCAGTGATCTGTAGCTCACGAAAGCTTATGCTCAAATAAATTTGTTAGTCTCTAAGGTGTCACAAGTACTCCTTTTCTTTTTGTCCATCAAAAGATTCTTTGGCCAAATAGCAAATAGAGGAATCTGCCTTTGTTTCCCTTTTCTGGATGAGTGCTGTGCTTTCCTTTAAGTAATTTTTCTTGACACCAAGAAAAATGTCTCCTACTCAACTGACATTACTTGAAAATGAAAAGGTCTGTGTTTAAGCAGGCACACATGAACCTAACTATGTGTGCTGCAAAAGATTTAGCAGAGACTAAAGGATTTTCTAACGGAAAATTACTGCAGGAAAACACGAAGGTTCAACGTGCAATAGTAATCCAATATGCAACCCACAGAAAGAATTAATTCCAGCTATTCTGTGGCTATGAAATCCCCAAATTAAAAAATATCAAAGATTTCCCTGATTCAATGACTAACGTTATCCATACCCACTAGCCATCCAATCAAACTTCCAGCTAATGCCCAAGGCTATTTTAAGAACTGGATTTACAGGGGTTTAGACCTATATTTTAATTATTTTTACTAAATGTGAGACATCGTTCCTGAATTGGCAAGATTTATGAGTAAATAATCAAAACAAAGCACATAACGAGCAGTAAATTTATTTTGTGCTAATGGTCAACTGTAACACAGTTATAAAATAAACAAAAGGATACGCTCTCTATTCTAGTGCAGCCACAGACTATTCAGCTAGACACGGCGAATCAATGGAAGAAATTCTATGGCCTGTGATTTTCAGAAAGTAAGCTTACGTTTTCATAATGGCCTTAAAAATCTATTAATCCATATTTTAATCTCAATTACCATATGACTATGTGCACAGATTTAACAGTTAAATATTTTCAATATAAAACAAAATTTCAAACCATCTTGTTAAAGACTAAGTGACTAATCTATTTAAAAAATTTAAACAAATGAAACAGAATACTAGATTATTTCAATTTTAATATTGATTTACCCTCCAACAGCATTCTTCAAATGTTCCGTTAAACAATTTTATCTGTCCACATGTATTTCTCACATTACTG
The DNA here is from genome assembly GCF_965152235.1 of Eretmochelys imbricata. Taxonomy (NCBI): domain Eukaryota; kingdom Metazoa; phylum Chordata; order Testudines; family Cheloniidae; genus Eretmochelys; species Eretmochelys imbricata. The sequence continues at coordinate 358,798,639 of NC_135572.1, forward strand.
AACAAGACTTTGATGTCAACTATATTTTAGGTTAAAACTTGTTTAGGCCAGGAAAATTGAAACATATTGAAACTTCACAGCCAACTATAAATTCTTCCAGACATAGGCTAAGCTAATAAATTGGCAATTATGATCCAAATAAATGTTTTAGACCATCCTGGTGGGACACTTAAATATTACTTCATAGCAAATCCACTCTGGTAATAAGTAATTTGACATGCAGATATTTGATTCTGGACTTCAACTCTTTACTGCAGATGAGAGCTAGAGAATGCTCTAATTGCATCAGACCCTGCTGAACAATTAGGAAGCAGTATCTGCAGACTGAAAATTCCTGTTGCACTCTATTGGAAGGTAAAGTATTATAAATCAACTTCACCTATATGGTCAGTACCATATCATCATAATGGAGCAAACAAAAAAAATCACAAAGTTTGACAGTATTCCTTTAACAATATCTCATGCAAGATATATATTGTAAAATAGTTCCAAACATTAAAAAATAAAATCACAACTACAACCATTCTACTACAATAACCATATACATATTAAAACGCTTACATTCTTTTGAATACTGTGATCAGAACCAATCTGACCTCAGAACACACTGATGCTATCAATTTACCTACATGTTCTGTTATTACAATGCTGATAAAACTGGACTGGACTTCTACATAGAGTGCTTCCGCCGACGTGCACGGGCTGAAATAGTGGAAAAGCAGCATCACTTGCCCCATAACCTCAGCCGTGCGGAACACAATGCCATCCACAGCCTCAGAAACAACTCTGACATCATAATCAAAAAGGCTGACAAAGGAGGAGCTCTCATCATCATGAATAGGTCGGAATATGAACTAGAGGCTGCTAGGCAGCTCTCCAACACCACTTTCCACAAACCATTACCCATTGATCCCACTGAGGGTTACCAAAAGAAACTACACCATTTGCTCAAGAAACTCCCTGAAAAAGCACAAAAACAAATCCGCACAGACACACCCCTGGAACCCCAACCTGGGGTATTCTATCTGCTACCCAAGATCCATAAACCTCGAAATCCTGGACACCCCATCATCTCAGGCATTGGCACCCTGACAGCAGGATTGTCTGGCTATGTAGACTCCCTCCTCAGGCCCTACGCTACCAGCACTCCCAGCTACCTTCGAGACACCACTGACTTCCTGAGGAAACTACAATATATCGGTGATCTTCCTGAAAACACCATCCTGGCCACTATGGACATAGAAGCCCTCTACACCAACATCCCACACAAAGAGGGACTACAAGTTGTCAGGAACACTATCCCCGATAATGTCACAGCAAACCTGGTGGCTGAACTTTGTGACTTTGTCCTCACCCGTAACTATTTCACATTTGGGGACAAAGTGTATACCTTCAAATCGGCGGCACAGCCATGGGTACCCGCATGGCCCCACAGTATGCCGACATTTTTATGGCTGACTTAGAACAACGCTTCCTCAGCTCTCGTCCCCTAATGCCCCTACTCTACTTATGCTACACTGATGACATCTTCATCATCTGGACCCATGGAAAAGAAGCTCTTGAGGAATTCCACCAGGATTTCAACAATTTCCATCCCACCATCAATCTCAGCCTGGACCAGTCCACACAAGAGATCCACTTCCTGGACACTACGGTGCTAATAAACAATGGTCACATAAACATCACCCTATACCGGAAACCTACTGACCGCTATTCCTACCTACATGCCTCCAGCTTTCATCCAGACCACACCACATGATCCATTGTCTACAGCCAAGCTCTATGATACAACCGCATTTGCTCCAACCCCTCAGACAGAGACAAACACCTACAAGATCTCTATCAAGCATTCTTACAACTACCCACCTGCTGAAGTGAAGAAACAGATTGACAGAGCCAGAAGAGTAGCCAGAAGCCACCTACTACAGGACAGGCCCAACACAGAAAATAACAGAACGCCACTAGCCATCACCTTCAGTCCCCGATTAAAACCTCTCCAGCGCATCATCAAGGATCTACAACCTTTCCTGAAGGATGACCCATCACTCTCACAGATCTTGGGAGACAGGCCAGCCCTTGCTTACAGACAGCCCCCCAACTTGAAGCAAATACTCACCAGCAACCACACACCAGAACCATTAACCCAGGAACCTATCCTTGCAACAAAGCCCGTTGCCAACTGTGTCCACATATCTGTCTATTCAGGGGACACCATCATAGGGCCTAATCACATCAGCCACACTATCAGAGGCTCATCCACCTGCACATCCACCAATGTAATATATGCCATCATGTGCCAGCAATGCCCCTCTGCCTGGTACATTGGCCAAACCGGACAGTCTCTACGTAAAAGAATAAATGGACACAAATCAGACATCAGGAATTATAACTTTCTAAAACCAGTCGGAGAACACTTCAATCTCTCTGGTCACTCGATTACAGACCTAAAAGTGGCAATTCTTCAACAAAAAAACTTCAAAAACAGACTCCAGCTAGAGACTGCTGAATTGGAATTAATTTGAAAACTGGACATCATTACATTAGACTTGAATAAAGACTGGGAGTGGATGTTTCATTACACAAAGTAAAACTATTTCCCCATGTTTATTTCCCCCCCTACTGTTCCTCACACGTTCTTGTCAACTGCTGGAAATGGCCCATATTGATTATCACTCAAAACGTTTTTTTTTTTTTTTCCTCTCCTGCTGGTAATAGCTCACCTTAAGTGATCACTCGTTACAGTGTGTATGGTAACACCCATTGTTTCATGTTCTCTGTGTATATAAAATCTCCCCACTGTATTTTCCACTGCATGCATCCGATGAAGTGAGCTGTAGCTCACAAAAGCTCATGCTCAAATAAATTGGTTAATCTCTAAGGTGCCCCAAGTCCTCCTTTTCTTTTTGATAAAACAATACCACTTTAAACAAAATATTTTAAAAAAAATCAATTTTAGTTCTTTAATCCTTAGATGCATGAAAGTAACACATTCTACATGAGTAAATAAGCCCATGATTTTAAGTTTTTTTTCCCCCAGCATGTCTTGGTGCTAAATATTGATCACCAGGAAGCTTCACAACTATGTGGGCAACATCCTTCAAATACATAGAATTTGCAATCCTTGCACATCTTCTATAGCTCAGTTTGTTCTGGATTTTATTAATATAAAGTTTACACTCATTACAGTTCAACACATTTTAGGCACAAACTCCAGGAACAAGTTCACACTGATAACCTTAATAGCAATTTTGCTTGCCAAAAAACCAAATCAATGTACTCTGGAACAGAAAATATTAGGACTTCAAATTCTTGGGAAGCAAAGGGGCCTCTTTGAGGCTGGTGTCTTTTATACAAGATTTAATAAAGGACTTTAATAGATTATATACACACGAACGTGAACTTCCCATAAAAGATAGGCAGTACTTATTCTGGTGACTGGGCCACTATAAATACCTTAGAGAGAAAGAGTACACAATGTAATGTTCAAAGAGCAATAGTAATTCAAAGGCTATCAAAAATTTTATTGTCATAAAACCTCAATTATAATCTCAATCTTGTCTGAATTTAAGTTTTAATTGCCATGTTTTAAAAAATAGAAAAAAGCTCAGGTTATTTATTTGTATGTATTGTTAAGAGTATATCATTGTTGTATACCAATGCCTGAAACTAAAAATAATTTTCAAACAAAGCATTTTTTCAATGACAGACAGACCCATGTTTATCCAAATGCTATGTCAGTGGAACATTCTCTTTGATCCTCGGAGTTGCCAAGTACCATTAATTCAAACTCACTGAAGGGTTTGAGCAAACTGAAGACTGATGGCTGGGCTACACTATCATTTAAGTCGATGTAACTTACAGTGCTCAGGGGTGTGAAAAAGACAGCTCCCTAAGTGACAGAAGTTATATCGACTTAAAGGGCTTACCACACAGCAATATGTCCGTGGGAGATGCTCTCTCGCCAGCATAACTTCCGCCTCTTGCGGAGGTGCAGTAATTATGCCAATAGGAGAGTGCTCTCCCGTCGGCATAGCGCGTCTTCACCAGATGATTCCAGTAGCGTAGACATGCCCCGAGTCCCCTGTCGCAACAACTGACCACGGAATCCCCAAGTGACAGTTTAAAGAATCCGGTTAATATCATTACTGCTCCTCAGAATCTTAAGACTGTAAGTTTCAATCTACTGCTATGAACAGCAGCAGAAGTAAGGACATGAAATGGATTGGGGAGGCAGTCTGGCTTTAAGAATATAGGAAATACCATAACAGGTCAGACCAATGGTCCACTATGTCCAGTATCCTATCTCTGAGAGTGGCCAGTACCAGTTGCTTCAGAATTAGGCGCATGAATCCCCACAGTGAACCACGATGGAATAACTTGGCCCCCATTAACATAGTGTCTGAGCATCTCCAAGTGGCCGATTTATACCACATTTTATCTTCTCTAATACGTGGATGGTCTCATTACCCTAATAGAACAGAACCTCAGAGTTACGAAAACCTCAGGAATGGAGGTTGTTTGTAACTCTGAAATGTTTGTTATTCTGAATGAAATGTTATGGTTGTTCTATTAAAAGTTTGCAACTGAACATTAACTTAATACAGCTTTGAAAATTTACTATCCAGAAGAAAAATGAGGCTTTCCTTTTTTTTTTTTTAAGTAGTTTACATGTAAAACAGTGCTATACTGTATTTGCTTGTGTGTATGTGCGTGCTCTGCTTCCTGATAGCGTACTTCCCGTTCCAAATAAGGTACGTGGTTGACTGGGCAGTTCATAACTCTGGTGTTTGCAACTCTGAGGTTCTGCTATAAATATCTCATCCTTTTTTTAATCCTCCTAACTCTTGGCCTAAATGATATATTGTGGCAATGAGTTCCACAGACTAGCTACACACCATGTAAAGGCAGTTCCATTGGTAGTTTTAAATTTGTCACCTTTTCAGTTTCCTCAGATGTCCCTTTGTTCTTGTATTAAAAAGGATGGTACACGGGAACCAATCCTGTAACCTACAACTCTCTAACATACATTTTATATACCTCTATCATGCCTCTTTAATTTGTCTCCTCTTTAAACTAAATAGTCCAACTCTTTTCAGTATCTCTTCACATACAAGTCTTTCTATGTTTCAAGTAATTTTCATGACTCATCTCTGGATCCCTTCTATTTCAACTACATCTTTTTGAAACAGAAGAACCTAACACTGTGAGAGCATACCACCAATTTATATAATAACAATTTTGCTATTTTCAGACTTATTTTCCACCCCACTCTCTATCCATACATCTCAACATTGTGTTTTGCTTCCACACATAAAGAACATGTATTCATAAAGCTGCCCATCTTTTTCCCACTTCAACTGGTTACAGTTAATTTCAAACCCAACATACATGATTAGTAATTTTTTTTCCTTCCTACATACATTACCTTATATTTGTCAACGCTGAATTATTGTGCCATTATGCTGCCCAATGACCTAGTTTCATTAGGTCCTTATGAGTTCCTCTCATTTTACTGATGTAAATAAATCATTAACTCCCTTTCCTGATCATAAATTAATATATGAAATGCCACTAATGCTTTTACGGATCAGTGTTTCCCACTGATAACCTTTTGCCATGCTGAAAGCGGTTTTCTGTCTAGTAGCCAATTCCCAATCCATGACGGTACTAAATTCTCACCCTATGACTAAGTTACCTTAACAAATTCTTGTGATGCCCTCTGTCAAACATTTATTGAAAGTCCAAACACGTCAATTGCTTCTCTTTTATTCACTATTTTACTGACACATTCAAAGGATTCAGATGAATTGGAGATAATCTTCCTCCACAGATGCTCTGCTCGTTCATCCCTACATTATGTTCCTTCAAGTGTTTTATATGAAGTGCTTGAAAAATCCACTTACTCAAAAGTGAATAGAAGCTTTGTCCAGGCAAGTGGAATCAAAAAGATGTGGTCCCCTCCTATGGCGGCAGGAGAAGAGCAGCTCAGGTATTGCTGTTTTAAGAGGAGGAAAGGGAGTAGAGTGACCTCTGAGATGCTACTACTTTAAGAAATGGAGCAAGAAGCAGAAGCTGGGAGCCCGTGGGCCACAAACACACCCAGGATGGGAGGGTGGCAGCAGCAGCCACACCCTAGGCTACTGATTGATTAGGAGATGAAATTTATTTTTTGTAGGGATAACTGAAATGAAATGTGACAAAATTGATTGGGAAATAAAAATGATACATTGGAAAGGAACAATTGATCTCTTAAGGAGACATGGGGGTGGCGGAGAATGCAGATGTGCCAATGAAAATCAAATATGCACATTCTGAGGACACGATACCACAAGTTTCCTCAACAGCCTTAGTAGATTTAATCTCTGGACAAGCAGATGTCAGGAAAATTTTTCAAGCTATGTTTCTAACTATTTTAATTATTGTTTCCACAAATTTATTTCATCCTCCCCTATAGCAAGGCTCACTGGATTGTAACTACCAGGATCACACCTAATGCCTTTATGTAAGAGTTGCTATCCTCCAATTCTCTGGTATAGGAGCTAACACTAATAAGTACAGTAACTCCTCACTTAAAGAAAAGGAGAACTTGTGGCACCTTAGAGACTAACAAATTTATTTGAGCATAAGCTTTCGTGAGATACAGCTCACTTCATTGGATGCCCCTGGTTAATGTTGTTTCGTTGCTGATCCATAAGAGAACAGCCTTGTTTAAAGTTTTGCAATGCTCCCTTATAACCTTGTTTGGCAGCCACCTGCTTTGTCCACTGCTTACAGAAAGCGCAGCCCATTGGAGCTAGCTGGTGGGGGCTTGGAATCAGGGACTGGCAGCCCCACCCCACCCCCCATCAGCTCCCCGTTCCCGTAAGTTCCCTGTGCAGCAGCTGCCCAACAGGCTACCAACTGCCAGAAGTTCAGCTGTCCCTCCCCACACTGCCATGTGCTGCTCCTGCCCTCTGCCTTGGATCTGCTCCTGGGAACCTTCTCCTTGCTGTGCAGGGGGGGGGGGTGCAGGAGGCGGACTAATGTCAGGGTGTCTCCTTCCACCCCGCTCTTTTACCCGATCTCTGGAGAGGTGGGGGAAAATACGACAGGGCTCAGGACGGAGGGAGCTTGCTGGCCGCAGCTGCTGTCTCAACTTACTGATCTACTTAAAAAGGCAGTTTTCAGAGTAGTAGCCGTGTTAGTCTGTATTCACAAAAGAAAAGGAAAAATGCTCAAATAAATTTGTTAGTCTCTAAGGTGTCACAAGTATTCCCTTTCTTTTTTTAAAAAGGCAGTGTACATAGAGTGGGGTCGGTATACTTAAAGGGGCAATGCGCTTCTCTCTCTCACAAACATACGGTGTGTCTCTCTCTATCTGCCATGCTGTCTCCCCACCCTCCATTTGCACTGCCTTGTGGAGCATGAGGCTATATTAACAAAGTGTTAACCCTTGAGGGCTCGGCCAAGTTTTAATTCATCGTTTAGCAGGAAGGCATTCCCGAGGAAATATCCCACCCTCTTCCACCCTCTGACTTCACCACCTCAGACAAGCTTCATAAAATCATAGAATATCAGGGTTGGAAGAGACCTCAGGAGGTCAGCTAATCCAACGCCCTGCTCAAAGCAGGACCAATCCCCAACTAAATCATCCCAGCCAGGGCTTTGTCAAGCCTGACCTTAAAAACCTCAAAGGAAGGAGATTCCACCACCTCCCTAGGGAACCTATTCCAGAGCTTCACCACCCTCCTAGTGAAAAAGTTTTTCCTAATAGCCAACCAAAACCTCCCCCCCTGCAACTTGAGACCATTACTCTTTGTTCTGTCATCTGCTACCACTGAGAACAGTCTAGATCCATCCTCTTTGGAACCCCCTTTCAGGTAGTTGAAAGCAGCTATCAAATCCCCTCTCATTCTTCTCTTCCGCAGACTAAACAATCCCAGTTCCCTCAGCCTCCTAAGTCATGCGTTCCAGTCCCCTAATCATCTCTCTTGCCCTCCGCTGCACGCTTTCCAATTTTTTCACATCCTTCTTGTAGTGTGGGGCTCAAAACTGGACACAGTACTCCAGATGAGGCCTCACCAATGTCGAATAGAGGGGAACGATCATGTCCCTCGATCTGCTGGCAATGCCCCTACTTATACATCCCAAAATGCCATTGGCCTTCTTGGCAACAAGGGCACACTGTTGACTCATATCCAGCTTCTCGTCCACTGTCACCCCTAGGTCCTTTCTGCAGAACTGCTGCCGAGCCACTCGGTCCCTAGTCTGCAGGGCTGGTGCAACCACTAGGCAAACTAGGCGGTCACCTGGGGCGTCAAGTGATTGGGGGCGGCGGTGGAGCGGAGGTAAGCTCGGGCGGGGGGCACAGGGAAGGCCGCCTGCAGCAAGTAATGGGGGGGGCACACAGGGGAACTGCTCCCCGCCCCAGCTCACCTTTGCTCCACCTCCTCCCCTGAGCACCGCCCCACTCTGCTTCTCTCCCTCCCAGGCTTGCACACCGAACAGCTGATCGGCGCCGCAAGCTTGGTAGGCGGGAGAAACGGCGGCATGCTCAGGGAAGAGGTGAAGCAGAGGTGAGCTGGGGCAGGGAGCTGCCGCGGGGGGGGCTCCCCGGGCCGTGGGGAGGGAGGGAAGGGGCAGCGGGGAGTTGCTGCAGGGGACGGCGCAAGGTGGACGTTTCGCTTAGGGCGTGAAACCTCCTTGCACCGGCCCTGCTAGTCTGTAGCGGTGCATGGGATTCTTCCATCCTAAGTGCAGGACTCTGCACTTGTCCTTGTTGAACCTCATCAGATTTCTTTTGGCCCAATCCTCTAATTGGTCTAGGACCCTCTGCATCCTACCCCTACCCTTCAGTGAATCTACCACTCCTCCCAGTTTAGTGTCATCTGCAAACTTGCTGAGGGTGCAATCCACGCCATCCTCCAGATCATTAATGAAGAACAAAATCGGCCCCAGGACCGACCCTTGGGGCACTCCGCTTGATACCGGCTGCCAACTAGACATGGAGCCGTTGATCACTACCCCTTGAGCCCGACGATCTAGCCAGCTTGCTATCCACCTTATAGTCCATTCATCCAGCCCATACTTCTTTAATTGCTGACAAGAATACCACGGGAGACCTTGTCAAAAGCTTTGCGAAAGTCAAGGAACAATACGTCCACTGATTTCCCCTCATCCACAGAGCCAATTATCTCATCATAGAAGGCAATTAATCAGGCATGACTTGCCCTTGGTGAATGCATGCTGACTGTTCCTGATCACTTTCCTCTCCTCTACATGCTTCAGAATTGATTCCTTGAGGACCTGCTCCATGATTTTTCCAGGGACTGAGGTGAGGCTGACTGGCCTGGAGTTCCCAGGATCCTCCTTCTTCCCTTTTTTAAAGATGGGCACTACATTAGCCTTTTTCCAGTCGTCCGGGACTTCTCCCAATTGCCATGAGTTTTCAAAGATAATGGCCAATGGCTCTGCAATCACATCTACCAACTCCTTTAGCACTCTCAGATGCAGCACATCCGGCCCTATGGACTTTTGCTCGTCCAGCTTTTCTAAATAGTCCCGAACCACTTCCTTCTCCACAGAGGGCTGGTCACTTCCTCCCCATGCTGTGCTGCCCAGTGCAGCAGTCTGGGAGCTGACCCTGTCCGTGAAGACAGAGGCAAAAAAAGCATTGAGTACATTAGCTTTTTCCACATCCTCTGTCACTAGGTTGCCTCCCTCATTCAGTAAGGGGCCCACACTTTCCTTGACTTTCTTCTTGTTGCTAACATACCTGAAGAAACCCTTCTTGTTACTCTTAACATCTCTTGCTAGTTGCAACTCCAGGTGTGATTTGGCCTTCCTGATTTCACTCCCGCTTGCCTGAGAAATATTTTTATACTCCTCCCTGGTCATTTGTCCAATCTTCCACTTCTTGTAAGCCACTTTTTTGTGTTTAAGATCAGCAAGGATTTCACTGTTAAGCCAAGCTGGTCGCCTGCCATATTTACTATTCTTTCTACACATCGGGATGGTTTGTTCCTGTAACCTCACTAAGGATTCTTTAAAATACAGCTAGCTCTCCTGGACTCCTTTCCCAGTCATGTTCCTCCAGCACTTGCACCAGGCAATTATCCCCTATGCTTTCCAAAAACTTCTTGGATTGTCTGTGCACCACTGTATTGCTCTCCCAGCAGATATCAGGGTGAGTGAAGTCTCCCATGAGAACCAGGGCCTGCAATCAAGTAATTTCCATTAGTTGCCAGAAGAAAGCCTAGTCCACTGGTCTATAGCAGACTCCCATCACAACATCACCCTTGTTGCTCACACTTCTAAACTTAATCCAGTTTGCAAAAAACATTTCCCTGGAAGCTAACCCCCTATTTACATTCATTCTTATGGGGAAATTGGATTCGCTTAACATATTTCACTTAAAGTAGCATTTTTAGCATAAAGTAGCAAGGAGTTATTGTAATCTCATATTTTTAACAACTCAGCTACTTCAGTTCCTACAGAATTCATGGATGTGCATCATCTGGACCTGGTGACTCGTCACTATTTAGCGCTCTTTCTCCCAGCAGCCAGAGCAGGGTAAAGTTGGGGCTTCTATTATTATTAGTCATTTGTATTATGATAATGCCCATAGGCCCTTGTCAGGCTAAGGATCAGGGTCCTACTGTGCTAGGCACTGCACAAACTTATAGAAAGACATATGGATCCTGACCTAACACGTTTACAATCTAATTTGAAATAAAGGTTCAATAAGTGATTGCCACAAACACCATGAGAGCAAGAGGAAGGGAGGATAAGGGGGAAAATAAGACGATAAGGTTTCACAGATGTGACAGGGTCGGGCCAGATGGCTACAGGAGCGTGACAGAAGGCAGATATATTAGCCCCAGGTTAAGTAGGTCCCTTTTCCCTGGGTAAGGTAACAGGAAAGGTTCCAGAACAATCAGGAACTTTCTGGAAACAATTAAGGCAGACAGGCTGATTACAACACCTGCAGCCAATCAAGAAGCTGCTAGAATCAATTAAGGCAGGCTAATCAGGGCACCTGGGTTTAAAAAGGAGCTCACTTCAGTTTGTGGTGCGTGCGAGGAGCTGGGAGCAAGAGGTGCAAGAAGCTGCGAGTGAGAAGGCGTACTACTGGAAGACTGAGAAGTACAAGCATTATCAGACATCAGAAGGAAGGTCCTGTGGTGAGAATAAAGAAGGCCATGGAGGTAGCCCAGGGAGTTACAGCTGTCACACAACTGTTACAGGAGCCACTGTAGACAGCTGCAATCCACAGGGCCCTGGGCTGGAACCCGGAGTAGAGGGCAGGCCCGGGTTCCCCCCATCCCTCCATTCCCCCAACTCCCTACTTGATACCGGAGGAGTTGACCTGGACTGTGGGTTCCACCAGCGGGGAAGGTTTCTGGCCTGTTCCCCAATCCACTAGGTGGATCAGCAGATACTGCGGGCATTGTTCTTCTTCCTTTTCCCCATACTGGCCAGTGATGAGGCTAACTGAGTGAATGGCAGATTTGAGCCATGAAAGTGGTCAAACTGAGGGCTGCCGTGAACTTCTGAGGCGAGCAAATTCGACATTAAGCGCAGCACCCACCAAGGCAGAGGAGGAACTTTGTCACACAGAGAGCTTATTTATTTATATTTTAACTAGAGCTGTCGATTAATCGCAGTTAACTCAAGCGATTAACTCAAAAAATTAATCTCGATTAAAAAAAATTAATCTCGATTAACAGCAGTTTTAATTGCACTGTTAAACAACAGAATACCAATTGAAATTTATTACATATTTGGGATGTTCTTCTTCATTTTCATATATATTGTATTCTGTGTTGTCACTGAAATCAAAGTGTATATTATTTTAGTTTATAAACATTTATACTGTAAAAATGACAAGTTTTTCAATTCACCTCATACAAGAACTGTAGTGCAATCTCTGTCATGAAAGTGCAATTTACAAATGTAGACTTTTTTTGTTACATAACTGCACTCAAAAACAAAATGTCAAACTTCAGAGCCTACAAGTCCACCCAGTCCTACTTCTTGTTCAGACAATTGCTAAGACAAACAAGTTTGTTTACATTTACGGGAGATAATGCTGCCGCCTTCTTATTTACAATGTTACCTGAAAGTGAGAACAGGCATTTGCATGGCACTTCTGTGGCCGGAATTCCAAGGTATTTACGTGCCAGGTATGTTAAACATTCGTATGCCCCTTCATACTTCAGCCACCATTCCAGAGGACATGCTTCCATGCTGATGACGCTCATTAAAAAAATAATGCATTAATTGAAATAGTGACTGAATTCCTTGGAAGAGAATTGTATGTCTCCTCCTATGTTTTACCAGCATTCTGCCATATATTTCATGTTATAGCAGTCTCGGATGATGACCCAGCTCGTCGTTCTTTTTAAGAACACTTTCAGATTTGACAAAACACAAAGAAGATACCAATGTGAGATTTCTAAAGATAGCTACAGCACTCGACCCAAGGTTTAAGAATCTGAAGTGCCTTCCAAAATCTGAGAGGGACGAGGTATGGAGCATGCTTTCAGAAGTCGTAGAAGAGCAACACTACAATGTGGAAACTACAGAACCCGAACCACCAAAAAAGAAAATCAACCTTCTGCTGGTGGCATCTGACTCAGATAATGAAAATGAACATGCATTGGTATGCACTGCTTTGGATTGTTATTGAGCAGAACCTGTCATCAGCATGGACGCATGTCCCCTGGAATGGTGGTTGAAGCATGAAGGGGCATACAATATTTAGCATACCTGGCACGTAAATAGCTTGCAATGCCGGCCACAAAAGTGCCATGCACTTTCAGGTGACATTGTTAACAAGAAGCGGGCAGCATTATTTCCTGCAAATGTAAACAAACTTGTTTGTCTGAGCTACTGTCTGAATAAGAAGTAGGACTGAGTGGACTTACAGGCTCTAAAATTTTACATTGTTTTGGTTTCGAGTGCAGGTTTGGTTTTTTTACATAATTCTACATTTGTACATTCAACTTTCACGATAAAGAGATTGCACTACAGTACTTGTATTAGGTGAACTGAAAAATACTATTTTTTTACAGTGCAAATACTTGTAACCAAAAATAAATATAAAGTGAGCACTGCACACTTTGTAGTCTGTGTTGTAACTGAAATCAATAAATTTGAAAATGTCGAAAACATCCAAAAATATTTAAATAAATGGTATATTACAGTTTAACAGTGCGATTAATCACAATTATTTTTTTTTAAATCGCTTGACAGCCCTAATTTTAACAACACCTAGAGGTCTCAGTCAGGATCAGGAATCCAAACATGCTGTACACACATATATGCAAGAAAGCTTACAATGTAAGCAGTGCACAACTTAATTGTACTGAATCATATAAAAAAGTTACACATAAATATGGGATATTCTTGACTGAAGCTCAACATGGCTTTCATCAGTTGGCCAGTTTCTTGTAGGCATTCAAATTTATCCAGCACCTAGCAAGAAACTGAAGTGAAAAGATGGAAGCCACTGAGCAGAGTCCATGGACATCATTCTTGCAGGACTCCCCATATCGTTACCTTTTCTAGTAGCTAGGATTCCAAATCATCTTCCATATGAATCTTTGGATAGAAAGTTTAGTTCTCTGGCTATTGGTATTTAGTGAAATTTCTATGCCCTCTGGATGATGGTGAAGGTGTGAGACAGATGGAATATGTTGTTTAAAAAAAAATAAGCCATTGGGAAAGACTGATTTGAAGGGGAGAAGTACAAGAAAAGGGAGACAGAAAATATAATAACATGGGGAAATGGTGGAGGGCATAATTAAAGAAAGATATGTAAAAGGGTGGAGAGAGAGCAAAGGAAGAGAGGAACACACAGAACCAACTCTGGAAAAGATTCAGCTTGATCTGTTACAGGAAAATAGAAAAAAAAAAAGGAGAAGACAAGAAGGGAAAACAGATATAACAAAACCAAGTCAAGATGCAAAAGTCACTTTTTTAAAAATTATTAAACAGAAAGGTGATTGAGAATATTAATAAAGTTCCCAGTAACTGGCAAATAACTATTTTAAATTGCAGGGAGTATGACTTTGAAAGTGGTCTTTCAGACTATGGATAGTTAGTAGGCTTAACTCCTGGGCTAGTAGGTGCTGGCTAAAGTTTAAACCTGCTAACAGGTATCCTTCCAAAAAGTGGAAGATTGGCCAAAATGAGACCAACAGAAAGGAACAAATAATAGCAGCTAAAATGTCTGAGGAAGAGCAATAGCTAAAGACAATAAATAACAAGTAAAAAGGATAAAGCCATTGAAGAGAAGCTAAAATATTGATCTGAACTTGTTTTCATTAGAGCATATTGGGGATACAGTTACCTCAGATGTATTTTTTCAGCCAATACAGATAAGACCACCAAAGACAGAGGAGTCAAAGGAGGCAGGGCCAGAACGCATTGAAAATTTCACTGCTGTTCCGTCCCTCAGTCTCCTGGGGCGTTGTGAGGGTGAGTAGGAGGATCTCCACTACTGAACCCCACCCCCCAACATCCATTTTTAAAATTCTTCTTTCAGAAAATAGCTCCAGTATCTGCCTCTATTGCTGCTGCTACTCCTGGCTTTGCTAAACAAAACCAGAATCAATTTGACCTAATACTTGACAATTTCACGGCTGTCCACAGGGTTCTGACAGAAGCAATGAAAACTGACAAGACTGATCAGTATTTTTACTCTGCTTTAACCAGGCAAAGACAGGAGCAGAAGCAGAGGTATGAAGCAATCTGTCTCCAAACTTAAGACAGCACTGCACAAGTTACTTTTGGTTCATGTTTGAAAGGGTTGTTTGTTTGCAACCATAAAGGTTAGAAACTCAGTTTTGTTTTGTTTCATAATAAAAGCTTAACTTCCACAGAATCTAACAGCGCTTGCTTGAAAATGCTTCCTATTTGCACAGCCCAGTAGATTTTTCAAGCCCTATCTGTATGGCTTAAATAACCTACTGAACTTTGCCACTTAACCATAATGTTCTTTTCTCTTGCCTTCCTGTTTTTTGTGTAGGGGTATGGATGAGTTCATGACTGCCTAAGATTATCACTTATTATTTGTATTGCGGTTCACCTGGGAACCCCAGTTATGGATCAGGGCCCACTGTACTAGGCCCTCTACAGACACAACACGGAGATAGTCCCTGCCACAAAGAGCTTATAATCAAAGTATAAAATGAGAGAGAATAGGTACAACAATGACAGGGGACCACAAGGAACCAGTGAGAAAATACTAGTTAGTTGTCAACAGCTGTCTACCATCTCCATGCACAGACTAAAGATTCTGATTTCCTTATTTTTCACTTCAGGTTCTTTTGAATCTAGCTTCTTCATTTTTCTCAACTCCCCGCATAGTTCATTCTTGGTATAATCCCTCCCATACAGATGTTGACCTTAGCTATACTCTATTCATGGCTATGTAATGTTTTTACTAGAGTTACCTCTTGCATCAACTTGTGCATTACTTAGGACTAACATTAGAGTAGCTTCTCTTGTTTGTAAAACTAACTGTTCAAAAGAGCAATCGTTTAAGGCAATGGTATCAAATTCCCAGCCTGCAGGCCAGATCTGGCCTTTTAATGCATTTATGTGGTCTGCATGACAAACTCAAATTCTAAAAATCTGTTTGGGGGTTTGTTTTTAGTTTCGGTTCTATCCCTGGTTTTGAAAGATCATCTTCAACTGTGGAGTGAGTGTAACCAATACAGTGATGTCTTCCAGAGTCTGCAAACAGACAATGCCTGAAACAATTGCTGTGTGTGTCAACTTCCATCTCTCACTAAGGTGTTAATTCTAAAGCCTTATGACAACATGTTATGTCAACATTAACTATTTCATTGCTGATTATTTTAGCAGGTCAAATGGAAGAGAGAAGAGAGAAGCCTATGGCGGGGGAACTGCAGAGGGAAGAAAGGAGGACACACAAAGACAGGGGAGGGGCAATAAGGAAGAAAGAGAAACAAGAGGCTTAGAAATAGTGGTTGTCATAAAAGATTGCATCTTTTCTCATTAAGTGATATTGAAAAAAAAACAAGGCATTTAAATAGTAATAATAATAATAACTAGAAGTTTAGTTATCCCCTACAGGCCATATACTGTCCTTGATCTTTGTATAAACCTACTGATATCAAAGAAAAATTCACCATGGAGAGAAGGGTAGCATGTTGTCTTACATTTGTAACCTAGCCCACAGACCATAATCAAATACAGAACTCTGCCCTCTCCACAGAATAAGTAGGAGACCCCTGTTAAGGGTAAGATAAGCACAAACTGTTTTTTAAAATGTGTCCCAACATTTGACTAGTTTATACAGATAGTTGAAGTCACTCATTAATTCAGTTGTATTCGTTCTGAGAGCTCTCAGCATTGTACAATCTTTCAAATTCCTGATTTAGAGACTGGTAGAGAAACTCTGTGAGTATATTTGTATTCTTATGACTTGGTATTTGTATCCCTCCAACTCCTCTTCACTCAGAAATTTCATCTTAGAAAATTCTATGGAATCTTTTATAGTACTACTCTCCCAGCTCTTTGACTCAATCTGTCCATCTTATATAGTTTATACACAAGTACCCCCAGGATGTTGGCATTCTACCATGTTTCAGAAGTGCCTATAATATCAAGATCCTCTTCCATTTTCAAACATTCTAGTTCACCTATTTTTGTTAAGCTTCTCACACCAATAAATACAGTAGTGTCCCATCCATGGCTCTTGAGGCTTCAATTGTGTTAAGAAAATGTATAGTTAACTATGAATTTTTAATATTTTCCCTGAGCCGTGACCTGCCATTTTTGAATGTAAGTGTTTAGTCCAGTCATTATGGATAGAATGTAAAAGAGCTTAGCTTCCCCAGCAGCCACAACAGTGAGAGCCAGGAGAGCTCTAAGCAGATGCTCTCCATTCCCTGGTGAAGCTGCTCAGATCTCCCACTCACCACCTGCTTGCATCACCAGGGAAGGTGAGAAGTTCTGGCTGGGTTTACTGCCTGCTTACCTGCCAGACTGCAAGCACCCCAGGAACAGCAAGGTAGTACTCGACTGGCTATGCCTGAACACAGAGCAATCCATAGAAAGGATGGCTCCCCTCCCACATACAGCCATCAGAAGGGAAGAGAATAGGTACAGAACCATGTGATTCCCTCTCTTAGCCCAGGTTAGAACAGTTTACAAGAGCTGGGGAAAGCCAGTGTACAACTCATGCCAGCTAGTTCCGCAACCAATGCACCACAGGATGCAGGGAAAGAGTTGTCTTTGCCAGCTCTATATTCACTTGAGACGTCTCTCTGCCAGAGGAATCCTCAGCTGGGGGGACCTGAGGGTATTTTCTGCTCTCTTCTCACAGGGACCACAAAAAGGGAAGAGACTATGCCCCTAAACAAGTAATGATTGCTGCTCTTAACCTTTCCTAAAGTAATACATATTCAAAAATTAGATAGTTGGTGGGGCTTCTGTTTGGGGACCCAAGACAGTATCCTGGCCTGAATCACGGGAAATCTTATTAGGCTCCCCCACTTATTAGTGACTTCCCCCAAAACATTACAAGTTTTCTATGCCAGCAGTCTGTTTCTCCGTTGGTTAAAACAGAGCCAATCCCTTCTGTTACAGGCTCTCCCTTCACTAAAAAGTTTCTTCGATGCCTAATAAGACTTCCCATGATTCAGGCCAGATACTGTCTTGGGTCCCCAAACAGAAGCCCCACCAACTATCTAACTTTTGAATATGAATCATCATATTCTACAACAATAAAGTACAGTAGTCACGAGGAAAAAATCCAACACACCAGAAACATGGAAAAACAGTCAACTTCAAGACAATTCTGCTCATATCCAATCTTCTGCCATTCTGATGCACCAGTGTTTATTATTAGGGATGTTTCAATGAAGACATGATCTTTACCTGCTTCTTTTCCAAATTCCAAAACTTATGTCAATTTGGCATGGTATCACAATCAGTTGCTACGTAAATTACAACAACATCACCACCAACTGCCACCACTAAGACAGCCAAAGTTGCCCTGATAGTTTGGGGAGGTTTTTTTAAAATCACAAGAGTCACAACAAAAATGTTGGCAAAAATCAGAGATTTTTATCCATTTTTTTCTATAACTCAGACAAACTACCCTAATAAAACCCCAGGTCTGCAAATGTTTACTCACATCCTTAACTTCAAGCACACACATAATTTATTACAGGACTGCGGCCTAAATATGCAACACAAATTTTCTCCCTTCTTGAGAGGGAAAAGGTTTCACTAAGGAAATAAGCTTCAGTTTCAACTTTTACTACATTAACAAAATGAATACAATATTTTCAAGATTATGAAAAATACCTCACAGCCTTTTAAATTTGTCTTAATTTCTCCTTTTTCACTTCCTAATTTTCTCTAGCTGCTACAAAACAAGACCTTCAAATCAAGAAAGAAGCTTTCACTAGATTTGTCAAGAAATACAATCTTCCTGTAAGAAAGTTCAAGGCTGAAGTCACAAATGGACTTGCTACAATTCCCACCACAATTTCTATATAATCATAGAAGCAGTGTATCACTGTTATTTCACATGTACAATATGCACCAATGCCAATGGCTTCCCTAATTCAAATCTAGGCCATACAGATTCAAAGTCACTCATTCCTCCTAATCAAACTGACCATGGACTCCACATGACCTTGCCAACATGATCTCCTCTGCCAGTTTCAGTGTTTAGCCGACTGTTATGAATGACTCAAAAAAGGCTAGGCTGTAATATTCTCTCTCTCACTCTTCCTCACCGCCTTTTACAGAAGCCCAGAAAATCAAGTTTCAATGTCTCCATTACAAGAAGAAAGTGAAATTTAAACAAACTCTTTATACAACGAGACCCTGAAACTTAGAATTATTCACCCAAATCCTATATTAAAAGGATAAAGAAAGACCCAAAACTTCTGATAAAATAAGACCCAAAAAAAGGAATTTCATAATTAAAAGTACTTCGAATTTCTGAACCAGCTGGCTATTTTTAAAATAAAACAATAACAAAAACAATTTAGTAGCATCTAGTTAATTGTGGTTTGATGATTAAGAGTGAGTTTCAGTAATTAAAGAACTGATTTCTGTTCAAAGGGACAAATCTACAGGATGTAGTAAAGCAATATAGATCTTTTATTACGCACCCTCAAATACAGGGGGGGGATACTTTGCCTTGAGAAGTTCTTCTGAAAGATGAAATCTAGGCTGTGAACTTGAGATAAGCAAAACTTGTGAAGGATCAAAGGAGCAGCGAATACAGCTACAAAGCCCCAGGAAAAAGCAGGATGGTGTGGCAGAAAGAATGCACAGAAGGAGGCATATTGTTGGGGCTGAGGCTGGGGATCAGGATCCTCAGGACTAGAGAAGGGGGAGGCAGAAAGAGATGTCTTTCAAAACACTAGACCTCCCCAGCATCCACAGACTGGAACCCCTTCAGGGAAGGTAGGTGCCTTTCAGCTAGGGATGAAAGAAAAAATACTGTCAGATTCTGGGGACCTGGCAAGCAGACACATCTAGGGCTCAGAGTGTCACAGGGGGGCAGTTCGGGGGCCTGACACATCCAGGAAGAGTCAGTGGTGTTGCAAGTGGGAGGCAGACACTGCGCTGAGAAGGTGTGGGGCGGGGGAGGGGAGCAGCGGGCTGACAGATCCAGGGGATAGGAGGGGTCATGGGGGAGGTAACATATCCAGATGGGCCAGATGTGTCCCAGGGGGGTAGGTCAGGAGGCTGACATATCTCGGGAGAATTTGGGGGAGGAGGGGTCACAGGTGTTGCAGGAAGGTAGGCTGCGGGACAGACATTCGGGGGGACTCAGGGGGCATACACATTGAGGGGAGCCTAGGAGTGTCACGGTGGGGCAGGCGAGCAGACACCTCCGGAGCTCAGGGTGTCACAGGGAGGCAAGCAGTGGGGCTGAGGCACCCAGGGGGAGGGGCTCAGGGATGTCAGGGGGAGGGCAGGCACATCCAGAGGCACAGGATTATCCGAGGGGGGCTCAGACACATCTGGGGCGGGGGAGATCGGGGCGGCAGGTACATCCAAAAGGGGCAGACACCGTGGGCCGGACTCAGACACCTGGGGGAGGGGGGGCTCAAGACTCTCATTAGCAGCTGGGGGGGGGAGGGGGACAGCCACTGGGGGGGAGGGCTCATGATGGCTCAGACTCCGGGGGGGGGGGACACAGACACCGTGGATGGGGGGGGCCTCAGAAAGGCCGGGACATCCAAGGGGCATAGGCACCTCGACTGGGGGGGCTCAGACAGCCCGGGGGAGGCACATCCCGGGGGGAAAGACACCTAGGGGGGCTCGGGGGGGGCAGACAGCTCCAAGGGCTCAGGGGGGGCAGGCACCGCCGGGGCGTCACGGGCGGGCACGTCGGGGCGCTCAGGCCGCTCCGGGGCAGGCTCGCGGAGCCGCCCGCAGGGGCTCGGCCGCAGCGAGCCGGAGGCAGCACCAGCCGCGGGTCTCACCTGCTCCGGGCCCGGCCTTCCCCGGCGGCGGCGGGCCCGAGGCTCCGCTCCCGCTGCTCCCTGGGCTGCAGAGGCCGGCAAGGCCGCGGACATGGGACACGTCCCCGGGCCTGGCAGCGACTCGCTCCCCGGCCGGGCTGCGCGGTCACCGAGCGCCGGGGCTGAGGGCTCGGCCACCACAGGCTCGCTCGCTCGCTCCAAAATGGCGGCGGGAGCGGCCTGCCCAGACTCGGGAAGGGGGCGGGGCGGAGGGGGCGGGGGCGGGGCCTGCCGCAGGGACTGGGCCGGGCCCAGGGCGGCGCCGGAGTGAGCGCGGGGCACGTGAAGCCGGAGGGCTCCGCGCAGCCGCGAGGGGGGGGGTTGGGAAAGCTCAAGGAAGGGAGCATGGGAAGGTTCCATGGGCCGGGGGAGGGGGAGTTTTTATGCGAAGGGGAGGGCCTGGGGTGGGGAAGGTTCCATTGGGCCTGGGAACGGGGGAAGGGAGGGGGAAGGTTGCATGGGCGGGGGGGGGGATTTTATGTGAAAGGGAGGGCCTGGGGCGGGGAAGGTTCCATTGGGCCTGGGAACGGGGGAAGGGAGGGGGAAGGTTCCATGGCCTGGGGGGGGGATTTTATGCGAAGGGGAGGGCCTGGGGCGGGGAAGGTTCTATTGGGCCTGGGAACAGGGGAAGGTTCCATTGGGCTGTGGGGGGGGAGATTTTATGCGAAGGGGAGGGCCTGGGGCAGGGAAGGTTCCATTGGGCTGGGAACGGGGGAAGGTTCCATGGGAGGGGGAAGGTTCCATGGACCTGGGGAGGGGGGATGGGAAGGTTCCATGGGAGGGGGGAAGGTTCCATGGACCTGGGGAGGGGGGATGGGAAGGTTCCATGGGAGGGGGAAGGTTCCGTGGCCGACAGGAATGGTGTTTGGTGGGGGATGGAACAGGGGAGTAGGAAGGATCCATGGAGGCGGGAATGGCATTGGGTGGGGGATGGAATGGGGGGGAAGGAAGGATCCATGGAGGCAGGAATGGCATTTGGTGAGGGGTGGAATGGGGGATGGGAAGGTTCCATGGCAGACAGGAATGGTGTTTGGCAAGGGATGGAATGGGGTGGGGGGGTAGGAAAGATCCATGGAGGCAGGAATGGCATTTGGCGAGGGGTGGAATGGGGGATGGGAAGGTTCCGTGGCAGACAGGAATGGTGTTTAGCAAGGGATGGAACGGGGGGGTAGGAAAGATCAGTGGAGGTGGGAATGGCGTTTGGCGAGGGATGGAACTGCTACTTACTTTTGTACATTTGGTGAAGGTCCTTGTCAAAGGCTTTCTGAAAAGCCAAGTACACTATATTGACTGAATCACCCTTATCCACATGCTTGTTGACACTCTCAGAACATCCTAATAAATGGGTGAGGCATCACTTCTCTTTACAAAAGCCATGTTGACTCTTCCCCAACATAACACGTTATCTATGTGTCTGATCATTCTGTTCTTTACTGTAGTTTCTATCAATGTGCTGGGTACTGAAATTAGACTCACCAACCTATAATTGCCAGGATCTCCTCTGAAGACCCTTTTAAAAATCAGCTCAATTGCCATGTACGTTCTAACACTGTAGAAGAAAAGGATTAATTGAGATTTGAAAAATGTCACATTGGATCACTTCCCCTAGTCTCTGAGTGTGTCTTGTTGTCTCTTTGCCCTTTATATTTAGGCCCTCATCCTGCAAACACGAACAAACTTAATTTTCAGCATTTGTGTAGTTTCATTGAAGTCAAAGGGGCTACTCACATGTGTAAAGTTATTCACGTCTGAGTGTTTGCAAGTTTGGAGTCTATGGCCAGGTCTTCAATAGAAAAGGTTTTCTGGTAACACTATACTGGCACCCAGCCCTAATGTAGACACAGCTTATATGGGCAAAAAAGTGCTTTTGCTAGTATAACTTATACACAGGACCTGTGTCTTTCACGGAGGTTGCAAAAAATGGATTCTGTGACTTTCCATGACCTCCGTGACTTCTACAGCGGCCAGTGTGGCTGACCCCAGGGCCACCTGCTCACATGGCCCTAGGGACAGCCCTACCGGTTACT
The DNA here is from genome assembly GCF_965152235.1 of Eretmochelys imbricata. NCBI lineage: Eukaryota > Metazoa > Chordata > Testudines > Cheloniidae > Eretmochelys > Eretmochelys imbricata. The sequence goes on from NC_135572.1 coordinate 358,821,176, forward strand.
GCTGGAGCAGTTCTGCAGCCAGCTTCTTGGGCAGCCCCGCAGCCAGACGCACCGGCTGCTGCTGGAGTGGCCCAGGGGCCAGCTGCCCGAGAAGTGGCCAGTGCCGCTGGCCCCAGGCACCACCCAAGCAGCAGCGGGTGTGGCTGGCCCTGGGAACTGCCTGAGCAGTGGTCCCAGGGGTGGCGGGAACAGCCACTGTTCGCAGCCCCTGGCAGCTGGTGCTGCGGCCCCCCAAGCAGCAAACCCCATCCCAAAGGAATCTCCCCAGCAGTGACCCCCTCCCCCAAGATTTAGTCAGGGTATTAAAGTATAAGTCATGGACAGGTCACAGGCCCTAAGCCTCCCTCCTCCCCGCAGCTGGAGGAGCCCCAACCGAACTGCACACCCATTCCAGCTGTCCCGGGGCCACCAGCTAGCCTGCACCAGCTGGCCCACCTCAGCCCACCCGCCCTACCCACCCCAAGCCCTGGGGCTCTGGCTGGCCCACCTCAGCCGTGCTGGCCTCCCTGACCCCAGGCCGCCAGCCAGCCCACCCCAGCTATGCCAGTTGCCCCAACCCCTGGGCTGCCAGCCAGTCTGAGCACTGGCCTGACTCCCGGGCCACCAGCCAGCCCAAGCACCAGCCCGAGCCACCCAAGGCTGCTGACTGAGTCCCAAGCTCCAGGACACCGGCCTGAGCTGAGCCCCCGCCGGCTTCAGGGGAGGAGGGAATGAGGGCAGGGCCTTGGGGCGGAGTGTGGGTGGGGCCACAGCCTGGGTTATGGGAGGTTATGCTTTTCTTGACCTGCTGCTCACAAACTGGGAAGAATTAGTGGGGGAAGCAAAAGTGGATGGGAATCTGGGAGGCAGTGACCATGAGTTGGTTGAGTTCAGGATCCTGACACAGGGAAGAAAGGTAAGCAGCAGGATACGGACCCTGGACTTCAGGAAAGCAGACTTCGACTCCCTCAGGGAACGGATGGGTGGGATCCCCTGGGGGACTAACATGAAGGGGAAAGGAGTCCAGGAGAGCTGGCTGTATTTCAAGGAATCCCTGTTGAGGTTACAGGGACAAACCATCCCGATGTGTCGAAAGAATAGTAAATATGGCAGGCGACCAGCTTGGCTTAACGGTGAAATGCTAGTGGATCTTAAGCATAAAAAAGAAGCTTACAAGAAGTGGAAGGTTGGACATATGACCAGGGAAGTGTATAAAAATATTGCTCGGGCATGTAGGAATGAAATTAGGAGGGCCAAATCGCACCTGGAGCTGCAGCTAGCGAGAGATGTTAAGAGTAACAAGAAGGGTTTCTTCAGGTATGTTGGCAACAAGAAGAAAGCCAAGGAAAGTGTGGGCCCCTTAATGAATGAGGGAGGCAACCTAGTGACAGAGGATGTGGAAAAAGCTAATGTACTCAATGCTTTTTTTGCCTCTGTCTTCACGAACAAGGTCAGCTCCCAGACTGCTGCGCTGGGCATCACAACATGGGGAATAGATGGCCAGCCCTCTGTGGAGAAAGAGGTGGTTAGGGACTATTTAGAAAAGCTGGACGTGCACAAGTCCATGGGTCCGGACGAGTTGCATCCGAGAGTGCTGAAGGAATTGGCGGCTGTGATTGCAGAGCCATTGGCCATTATCTTTGAAAACTCGTGGCGAACGGGGGAAGTCCCGGATGACTGGAAAAAGGCTAATGTAGTGCCAATCTTTAAAAAAGGGAAGAAGGAGGATCCTGGGAACTACAGGCCAGTCAGCCTCACTTCAGTCCCCGGAAAAATCATGGAGCAGGTCCTCAAGGAATCAATTCTGAAGCATGTAGAGGAGAGGAAAGTGATCAGGAACAGTCAGCATGGATTCACCAAGGGAAGGTCATGCCTGACTAATCTAATCGCCTTCTATGATGAGATTACTGGTTCTGTGGATGAAGGGAAAGCAGTGGATGTATTGTATCTTGACTTTAGCAAAGCTTTTAACACGGTCTCCCACAGTATTCTTGTCAGCAAGTTAAAGAAGTATGGGCTGGATGAATGCACTATAAGGTGGGTAGAAAGTTGGCTAGATTGTCGGGATCAACGGGTAATGATCAATTGCTCCATGTCTAGTTGGCAGCCGGTGTCAAGTGGAGTGCCCCAGGGGTCGGTCCTGGGGCCGGTTTTGTTCAATATCTTCATAAATGATCTGGAGGATGGTGTGGATTGCACTCTCAGCAAATTTGCGGATGATACTAAACTTGGAGGAGTGGTAGATACGCTGGAGGGCAGGGATAGGATACAGAGGGACCTAGACAAATGGGAGGATTGGGCCAAAAGAAATCTGATGAGGTTCAATAAGGATAAATGCAGGGTCCTGCACTTAGGACGGAAGAACCCAATGCACAGCTACAGACTAGGGACCGAATGGCTAGGCAGCAGTTCTGCGGAAAAGGACCTAGGGATGACAGTGGACGAGAAGCTGGATATGAGTCAGCAGTGTGCCCTTGTTGCCAAGAAGGCCAATGGCATTTTGGGATGTATAAGTAGGGGCATAGCGAGCAGATCGAGGGACGTGATCGTCCCCCTCTATTCGACATTGGTGAGGCCTCATCTGGAGTACTGTGTCCAGTTTTGGGCCCCACACTACAAGAAGGATATGGATAAATTGGAGAGAGTCCAACGAAGGGCAACAAAAATGATTAGGGGTCTGGAACACATGACTTATGAGGAGAGGCTGAGGGAACTGGGATTGTTTAGTCTGCAGAAGAGAAGAATGAGGGGGGATTTGATAGCTGCTTTCAACTACCTGAGAGGTAGTTCCAGAGAGGATGGTTCTAGACTATTCTCAGTGGTGGAAGAGGACAGGACAAGGAGTAATGGTCTCAAGTTGCAGTGGGGGAGGTTTAGGTTGGATATTAGGAAAAACTTTTTCACTAGGAGGGTGGTGATACACTGGAATGCGTTGCCTAGGGAGGTGGTGGAATCTCCTTCCTTAGAAGTTTTTAAGGTCAGGCTTGACAAAGCCTTGGCTGGGATGATTTAATTGGGGATGGGTCCTGCTTTTGAGCAGGGGGTTGGACTAGATGACCTCCTGAGGTGCCTTCCAACCCTGATATTCTATGATTCTATGATTCTATGATAGGTTTAGCCTCCCCTAGCCTATTATACCCACCGCCCATGCGTTTAACAAAGGAGAAATAATAATAATAAATACAATTAAGTTTCATTTTCTCCAGCAAGTAATTTCTTGTCTCTCAAATGATAACAATGTCGTTCTAATACGAAGCAGAAAGGTTTCCAAGGTGATACTTCTTATTGTGAAATATTTGTGGGGTATGTTGTGGGCAGTTATAGCTGTATCTTTTTAACCGAAAGTTCAGGGGACTAAACTGACCGTTCTCCATTGGTCTGGTTACACAAAACGAAAGGCTCCCATTCCAAAGTACTGCAATGGAGTCTAACACTCCAGGAATATGATATGGAAATTGTGCATATAAAGGGAAAAGAGAGCATGGTGGCAGACACCCTGTCCAGGAAAGAGAGTTCTGACCTGCTGCCTCTGGGTCATCCAGTGGCTAACCCTCCTGTAGCTTTGTAAGGGGGGAGGTGTGACTCAGTGCACCCCTGTATTCACACCCTACACACTATTGTAATAATCTTTGTACAAAGTATGTCTTGTGAGATATTTGAAAACTAATAACTCACTGCTGTGGGCTGCACCCCGGAATGTCACAAGCACAATAGTTCAACAAAGCCAGAGCTTTGGTGAGGATAGGTCCTGTAACGCTCTTAAATTCTGCAGGACCTTAGGTGCAAAAATGTGGTCCCACACAATTTGGGAATTTCATAGGACTGAAACTCTGGACCTGTGGTACTTAGATGCTTCACAGGAACTGAACTCTTGGGAGGCCTAGCCCTCTAGAGTTTAGGAGCTTACCTTCACTGCAGGAAAGGAGCTCTTTGCATGTCTCTCCTGCAGAATTCCTAAATGCCACAGGCCCAGAACTTTTGAGAAGCTTAAGTCTGTTGTTACGTGGAAGCTCTGATGCTCATTTCCATATAAACCCCTCACCTTCTTATTTTCCTTTAACAAAAACCTGCAAAATTAAGTGTAAAAGCTCTATGTTAATACAACATTAAAGTGAAATGCTCAGGGGCTGAGCCTCAGAATTGTCAGAACCACTCAAAAGTCAGGAAATGTCAATGTTGAGAATGAATGTCAAATCCTACATCAGTTCTCATTGATGTGCATTCTGGTACCGTCTTTAACCATGAGATCACAAACTGTTTCTCAAACACCACAATATTACAATGAAATCTTTAATTTGTTGATTCCAGGATCTCAGATACACCTGCATCTAAGGTTGCAGAAAAAATTGTATCATGGTACACTATTATCTGAGAAGTCGTGTAGTAAGCAACCACACAATTAATGACTCTGTTGTAATATATAAACGCAAGGCGCCAAGATAAGGTTCTTTATTCTTCATATTGTTGAGGTGTTAACCTGTTCAACCCAACCCACTGCATTAATATAATTGTAAGAAAATTGGATTAAATCACTATTCTGCAGAGGTCCACCATAAGGCCTATGTACCATTTAAGTCCCACTTAAAACCACAAAATAGCATTAACATGATGTTGGCCCCCTAGACAGGACTGAATTTCTCCCTTGATAACTATATAGGATAAGTTATTGAGGAAGAAAAATGAAGCATAGATTAAAAGGGACTTTAAGAAAATTAAAATCCCTGTTTATTTCTAGAGAAAGGGCTTGAGGGGCCTGATGAAAAATATTAAAGTGGAGTCAACATGAACCAAAAATACCAGCAAATTTAGCCAGACTGCTTTTTCCCCATCTTTTAAAATGCCTTCTGCTCTTATTATCAAAGAAACTCATACAGCTGTAGCCACCACATATATATCTGGGCTGCTGTTCACCAAAAATATTACTGTGAATAAGAATGGCAATGATAGTTGTAATAACATCTGAGATGCATACAAACAATAGATAGCCATAATTAATATAGAAATACGCACTGTCAATTCAAACAGGATCAATAATAGGCATGAGGCCAGCACAGATCCTGGGTGATCTCCAGTTGTCTCCCTTGGCAGTTACAGCTTCTAAGACTCAGGCCTGCTCTACACTACAAAGTTAGGTTGACATATGCTGCGTTAGGTCGAGTTAATAATGTATGTGTCTACACTACCGAGTCCCTTCCGCCAACCTAAAGGACTTGTAAAGTCGACTTCCGTACTCCACCTCCACGAGAGGCTCAGTGGGACTGTGGGACATGTAGACACTGCGCTGTGTAATTAGAATGAATTGGCCTCCAGGAGATGTCCCACAGTGCTCCATTGTGACCGCTCTGGAGAGCACTTTAATCTTCACTGCACTTCAGCCAGGTACACAGGAAACAGCCGCTCTCCTGTTAAAGCCCCAGGAACTTTTGAATTTTCATTTCCTGTTTGTTTGGCATGGAGAGCAGCTTGTCAGCACAGCTGACCATGGACGCTCAAGGCCGCAACCGTGCTCGAGCATGGAGCACACAGGAGGTAGTGGATCTTATTGCTGTGTGGGGAGAAGAGTCTGTGCAGGCAGAGCTCTGAACCAGCAGAAGAAATGCTGACATCTATGCCAAAATCGCGCAGGGCATGGGGGAGAAGGGCTGCCTACACCAGGGACACACAACAGGGCCGTGTGAAAATAAAGGAGCTTCGGCAAGCGAACCAGAAGACAAGGGAGGCAAACAGTCACTCTGGTTCTGAGCCACAGACATGCCATTTCTATGAGGAGATGCATGCGATTCTAGACGCCAACCCCACCACTACCCCAAAACGCTCTGTGGATACCTCCCAGGAGCCCTGGGCGACTTTGGGCAACAATGAAGAGGACACAGTTGAAGAAGAGGGGGAGGAGGAGAATGCGAGGCAAGCAAGCAGAAGATCCATTCTCCCCGACAGCCAATAACTTTTTTAAACTCTGGAGCCCAACCCCTCACAGGACCAATTGTCGGCAGAGCATGCTGCCTGGGAACACACCTCTGGTGAGTCCACATTTTCATTCAAACTGGAGGGGTTACCCGCTATTATTTTTAATGTTGAATCTGAATTAAAGAATTGGGATAGTAGTTGGTGGTGGCCACTCCAGCTACGCAGAGGGTGCTCTCTAGAAAAGACTGTTTATGTGCCTGGGGGTAACCCGGGAATCCTCCCTTGAGATCTCTAGGAAGGTTTCATGGAGGTAACTCTGCAAGCCTTTGCAGAAGGTTTCTGGGAAGAGCTGCCTTATTTCGTCCACCACGGTAGGACACTTTCCCACGCCACTCCAGCATTAACTCTGCTGGCATCATTACAGCACACAGCATTGCAGCATCAGGACCAGGTCTGTACCCAGAGGATTGCAGCATCTGCTCCCTTTCCGCCTCTGTGAGCCTCAGGAGAGTGATCTCACATAGGGTCACCTAGGAGAAATGGGGGAAGTTTTAAATGCTAGCCCTCAAACCGCAAACAATTCAACGAGTAACCCACCCCGTTTGGTGAATTCTGGGTCACACAGCCACAATTTCCCAAGCGTGCCCTGGTTGTGGTTGGAAGGGATCAGCCTGTATTGCAGCCAGCATTTAAAAAAGTGGGGGGCCGTGCTTCCTGTTTGTCTCCCTTCCACCCCAACCTGGTTCCGCTTTTCCAACAATCAAACTATTTGTGGGGCTTTATGCTCGTGCCTGTCCTCAAGCACCATCCAGGTTGCTATGGGAAAGGGGGCTTTTCTGAGCTTGGAACCACTGAGCGCAGGGATGTCTTCACAAAATCTGCAGCACAAGACCTCTCGTCAATGCCTCGTGGCCTTATTCACTATGGCTGGAGTAGCAAACCGACTCTTGCAGTAGCCAGCGGCTGTGATTACGTTGTGGCTTGCAGGGAAGTGCATTGAGGCGTGTTTCTTTTATAAAAAGAATTAACCTTGCACCAGAAACAATGTATGCACTGTCAAAGCTACCCTTGAGCTTTGCATTCTTTGTAGATGAAACCTTGTCCATAGGTGCATCCTCCACGCCGGGACAGAGGCTTTCCCAGATTAGAAGGTGGAAAAAGAAAACTCGGGAGGACATGTCCAATGAGTTAGTGCTCACCTCAGAGAGTGACAAAATGGAGCTCAGCACAGGATTGCACAGTCCAACAGCCTGCACAAGGACACTGAGGACAGGAGAGTATGCAGGGAACACGAGCATGACATGCAGGACAAGATGGTGCAGATTACGAGGGAGCAAACAGATATGTTGGTGTATCTGGTTGAGGTTCAAGAAAGGCAGCAGGACACTAGAGGCCCACTGCAGCCTATGCTGAACCTGCTGCTGTCGTCGCCAAGTTTCACATCCTCCTCTCCCAGAAATCCTAGACTGCGGGGACGGGGGGAAGTCTGGTATCCCTTGTACTCAACTCCAGGGGAGGGTACAAGGACCAGAAGGCACCCATTCCCACAACTTTGATTGTTACTGCAGTGCAATTGTAAGCAAACTGTCCTTGTTTCATCCCCCTCCCCAAGTGTTATCAGCCCCTTAGCCCCAGATTATCTTACTTTTCTTTGCTGTCTCTCAGTATTTGTGATCATAATAAAAATTAATGGATTGAGGAGAAAAGACTCAGGAAGAAAGGGGGAAATGGGAACAGGTAATGGGGGTGGGGGAACTGGAATCATGTTTTGCTAAGGGGGGGAATGAGAACAGGGACACAGGTAAGGCTCTGTGGTGTCAGAGCTGGGAAGGGGGACACTAAGGAAGGAAACTGGAATCATTGCTTGCTGGAAGTTCACCTCAATAAACATTGAATTGTTTGCACCTTTGGACTTCGTGTATTGTTGCTCTCTGTTCATGTGAGAAGGACCAGGGAAGTGAGCGGGTGAAGGAATAAGTCCCCAAATAGATAGCTCTGTGGAAGCTTGCAGTACCAGACTGCTACTGGTCAGTGGGGAATCAATTTGGAGTGGGTAAATCTACAGCGGAGTCTGCTGTGATCCAAGTTGCCAGGGCCATGAATAGACTTCTGCTAAGAAAGATAGTGACTCTAGGAAATGTGCAGGACATAGTGAATGGTTTTGCCGCGATGGGGTTCCCTAACTGTGGTGGGGGGATAGACAGAATGCATATCCCTATCTTGGCACCAGACGATGTTGCCAAAGAGTACATAAACTGCAAGGGGTACTTCTCAATGGTGTTGCAAGCACTGGTGGATAACAGGGGCTGTTTCATCGATATCAACATGGGATGGTCGGGAAAGGTGCATGACGCCTGCATCTTTAGGAACTCCGGTCTGTTCAGAAAGCTGCAAGCAGGAACTTTCTTTCCAGACTGCAGAATAACCATTGGTGATGTTGAAATGCCAATCGTGATCCTGGGAGACCCAGCCTACCCGTTTCTCCCATGGCTCATGAAGCCATACACAGGCAGCCTGGACAGCAGTAAGGAGTGGTTCAATCATAGGTTGAGAAAGTGCAGAATGGTGGTGGACTGTGCCTTTGGATGTTTAAAAGCCTGCTGGTATAGTTTGCTTACTAGGTTAGACCTGAGTGAAAGCAATATTCCCATTGTTGTTGCTGTGCGCGGTGTGCTCCATAATATCTGTGAAACAAAGGGAGAAAAGTTTCTGGCGGGGTGGGGGTGGAGGCAGATCACCTGGCAGCCAATTTTGAGCAGCCAGACACCAGGGCAATAAAAAAAGCACATTGAGCTTTGAAAACTAGTTTAATCAATGAACCACAGTAATGTGACACTTTATGTGTGTTGTTCCTTACCAAGGTGTTCCCTTCATTGTATGTACTCCCCTGTAAACTACACCCCCTACAGTGTGCTGAATGAATAAAGAGCCTTTTCTCCTCAATCCATTAATTTTTATTATGCTCACCAATTCTGAGAGACAGCAAAGAAAATTTCTTCCAGATTGACTGCAGACTATATAGTAAAACTTGAGTTCTGCTTAGCTATATCTTAACCAATCATTTTCCTGAAATTTAACTAACCAATCCTAACATATTGTAACATGATTACATAACCAATTATATCCCACCACCTTAATTAGTTTACACTCAGCAAAATTAATTATACAGCAGACAGGAACAATCACAGAACCAGACAGAGATGATACAGAGAGACAATAGGGAAATGGGGACTACAGTGATAGAACATCACAGAAATAAGGATTTCACATCCCAGCTATGGATAAGTGAGTTCTTGCCAGACAGGATGCTATCAAACTAAGTTTCCTTTTACATCTCCTAGGCACTTCCCTTTCTCTGGAGGCGATAGGCATTATCAGGACAGGATTGTATACCTAACAGCCCAATAGCACCTTATTTTAATGTGACTAGTTTGGAATGTGAGGATGTGACCGTTTGCTTCCCAGCTTATGGCTGTCTCTGCTGCTTAGCCAAAGAACAGGGCCTCAGACTGTCAAAGTAAGAGAAGGCCCTTACACCGGCAGACAGTGATTTTGATTCTTTATTTTATACCTCTATAACTAGCTAAGTGATAAGAATACACCTAAATTCTTAGCGTATAGGCCTTTACAGACAGGCCTGACTATCTATATCCTAACACTATCGCCACTCGCTTCTCAACTGTCAGAGCAGCTCTCATTTAGGTATGGCTGCGCTTCACAGCTGGGGAAAGCTCTTCACACAGTTCCATGAAATTGGCCTTATGCATTCGAAAGTTCTGCAGCCACCGCTCATCATCCCATAGCTGCATAACTGTGTAGTCCCACCAGTCAGTGCTTGTTTCCCGAGCCCAGAAGTGGCGCTCCACTGTGTCAAGGTGATGCATGACTGTCGCCAGGATCTGCAAATTGCTCCGCTCCATGGCTTCCAGCGGGGCTGCTTGCATGGCAACACATTGTTCTGCCTGGTGGCTCCTGCTTCAGCTGAGCAAATTCTGCAGGATAAGATGCAAAGTGTTTGTAATGCTCACAACAACAGTGTACAGCTGAGCAGTGTCCATGCTTGCCGTGAGGCGTTGCAAGCCCAACCCAACATTCCACTCGTCTCCATGCACTGTGGGATAGCTACCCACAGTGCAATGCTCCATGAGTCAATGCAAGCCCTGCTTGTGAGGATGCGCTCCACCGACACAATGTGCATAGTGGGGACATCCAGAATTGACTTGCTTAAATCGGAGGCTCAATGTCGACTTAAATAAGATCGACCTAATTTTGTAGTGTAGACATACCCTCAGATTACAGGGCAGACAAATAGCCAAGCTCAGATTTAAAGCCTAATGATGGACACACAGGTACCAGGGAAAGGACACCAAATTTCTTCTGTATTGGTAAAGGGATTTCTCTCTATCTGGACAGATAAAATAAACTAGTTATTTAATGTTTTTAATACAGTTTCTAGTCAATGGGCCAGATTCTGCTCCAGGTTACAATGGTGTAAATCTGGAGTAACTCCACTGTCTCCAAATTTACACTTTCAGCTTTTCATGCAGGGGATATGTCAGTTTATTAACACAAAATCAAATCTTTTTCTTCTAGCCTTACTACCATCTATGTGGGGTTGGCTTTTTGATTTCTTCTTCCCCATTCCAGTTGATCTAGAAGCAGTTCCTCAGAAACTCCACCACTAAGCAAATCCTTTTGTATGACTTCCATCCATCTAGTTTTGGGTTTTCCAACCCTTCTCTTATACTTCTAAGGCCTTGTCTACTCTACGCAGTTTTGTCGACAAAAGTCAGCTTTCGTTGACAAACAGTGGAGGAGTACACACTGAAATGCTCCTCTCGCCGACGTAACTCCCCTGCTATGCTGACATCATAAAACCACCTTGACGAATGGTGTAGAGCTTTTTGCAACGTAGTTAGAGTGACGCAGCATCAGTGTAGACATTGCGCTTGCTTATGTTGCCCTTACTGACCTCCAGGAGGTACCCCACAATGCCCACCCTGACCACTCGGTTCAGCACTGTGAACTCCGCTACCCTGAAGGTACCCCTCCTCCATTTAAAGACCCAGGAGTTTTGAAATTCCTCTTTCTGTTTGCTCAGTGTGCATAGTTCACACAGCATCTCGGCTGACCATGCTGGATTTCCGCAGCAGACGTTCTCCTGCATGGAGCACATCAGAGCTGTTGGATCTGCTGAGTCCATGGGGAGAGGAGGCTGTGCAGTCGCAGCCTCATTCCAGCCACAGGACCTTTGATACCTATGGGCTGATTGCTAGTGGCATGCAGGAGAATGGGTATGAAAGGGACATGCAACCGTGCCGTGCCAATAGCAAGGAGCTGAGGCAGGCCTACCAGAAGGCAATGGAGGCCAGCCATCACTCCAGTGTGGCACCAAAGACACGCTGCTTCTACAAGAAGCTGCATGCCATCCTCGGCAGCGACACCACCTCCACTGCTAAGAGCCCCATGGATACTTCAGGTGGACTGGAGGCAGCGGTCAGCAGATTCAACCCCAATGACAAAGTGGTGAACAAGGAAGTGGAGCTGGAGGACAGTATGGAGCAAATGGCAAGGTCGTCCAGAGGTTTGGCGAGTCAGGACTTCTTTTCCACTCTGGACGGGTCTAGCCAGTCCCAGCACTCTGACTCTGGTGCACAGGATGCAGGAGAGGTGAGCTCCAGTAAGTGCTCATTTTGCTTTGATACTCTATGATGACAGCAGAGTGCACTCTCATGTACTCTTTTATATGGCAGAGGAGGGATAAGGGACAGACATTAACAACAGAGCCTATGCAGCTATGCAGTGAGTCGATGGTGGAAAAGTTTGTTAATGTACACAGGCATGTCCCTGGAATCCTCCACAGTGATCTCTAGGAAACTTTCCTCTAGGTATTCTGCAATCCTCTGCCAAAAGTTCCTTGGTAGAGCTGCCTTATTTCTCCCCCCACTGTAGGAGACTTTGCCAGGCCACCTGGCAATTATTTCTGCAGGGACCAGAGTGGCACACAGATGAGCAGCACACAGAGCTGGTCTGAAGTGGTATGCATGCAGGAGATGCACCCTTGAATTCTGGGTTACCCTCAGGAATGAGATATCGGGTTTGATTATTCTAACATGTGGAAAAGGGTGCCAATATTCAGAATAGTCTTCCTAGCCACTTGTAGGGACCCCCTTGCGAACCACCTTTATACCTTCTTGCCTGTTCACCCTTGCCACCTCTCTTCCCCACAAACTCACCATATTTGGGACTCATGCCAACCTGTATGCTAGCCCAGCGACAGTGAGAAAGAGGTGTGTGTAACTTCTGTGATTCACAACTGTGAATGCACTCATAATACTGTCTCTGTTCATTGTTTCTTTGGCTTCTGTAGATGTGCCCGTGAGGACCCACTCCTCCAGCAGAGCGCCTCCGTCAGATAAGGCGGTGAATCAGGAGGAGTAAGGAAGATATGTTTCATGAAGTGCTGCATTACAGATGCAGCACAGTGAAACAAGAGCATGGAAGGAGACAATTAATGAAAGACTGAAGCTGGATAACCTGGAAAGGACTTGGGGGAAGGAGTGGAGGGCCAGACAGAGATGATTAAGTCCCTCATTACCCTGCAATCTGAGCACACCCGTGCACGACTCACCCTGCACGCACTACAGAACTTTGGCCCATGCCCTCTCCAAACTCCATCACTGCAGTCCTCGCGAGTTCCCAGTCCCTCACAGCACCCTGTGCACTCCACACCTAGGGTCTGGTTTCCCAGTGAAAGCTGAAGTTACACACAGCTGTGAAAGCCCTAACCACGAGACTGTTCCTCATTGTCATGTCATCTGTTTGACCAAAAATTTGTGTTTTATCCTTTTACTAAACTTGAGTCTTTGAAATAAAGAGATTCTTTATTTGCAACATACATACATCAGTTAGTGCTAACATTGAAACACAGTGGCTATAGGTAGGACTATTTGCTCACTGCAATTAATGGTGTAATTTAAGGCAGCAAGTAATCACTGCCTGGTCAAATGCCTCACATAAGGACACATTACTGGAAATCATTGTCAAAATACTCCTTCAAAGCCTCCCTGATTGGAATAGCTTCCTACTCCACCCCTCTAATTGCCCTTGTATCTGGTTGCTCAAAATCAGCCAACCAAACGTTTCCCCCTTCACTTTGCAAATATTATGTACAGTATAGCAGGCTGCAATGACCATTGGAATATTTTCCTCACTGAGGCGTAACCGGCCAAAAAGACAGCGCCAGCGAGCTTTTAATCAGGCAAAGGCCCATTCAATGGTGTAGTGTTTTGTTTTGTTTTTTTTGAAGCATTCAATGGTGTAGTTGGGTGGCTGCCCCACTCCTGGAGAACGGGTTAAAAGCAGCCCTGGAGAGGGCTGCAGCTGGGAAAAAGTGTGAAAGCAGCTGAGGGAGTAGCTGACCACAGGTGTGGCCAGCTCAATCAGGGCCCAACTGGCCCTGGTAAGAAGGCTGGGGGGCCAAAAGCTGAGGGTAGTCTCTCTCCAACCCTGGAGGGAGAGGGCCTAGCTACTGGAGAGCAAGGTATCTGAAGCAAGCAGTGCTGGGGAAAAGGGCAAGAGGAGCTAGGAAGCTCTAGTCTGGTAACTCACCAGGCTGAGGCCTTGTTAAAGGCCCAAAAAGGTACTGGGGCAGCCCAGACTTAGACAGAGGCAGCAGGTCCTAACCCCTTACCAATCATGAGTGGCCTTTACAGACTGCAGTCTGCCCCAGTGAGAGCAGGCTAGATGATGACTGGCAGTAGCCACTGAGGCAAGGTGGGGATAGAGGGTTGGGGGCTCCCTTGGGAGGGGAGACCCAAAGTGTGGGAGTACTGCTGGGGCAGAACCCTGAGGTAAAGGGGCACCAGGGTCTGGGAGGGACATGGGGCCTGAGGCTGGTGAGACACTGGCCAGCAGAGGGTGCTCTGTATGCTGGAGTTGAGCTAATTCCCAGGATGACCAGCAGGAGGTGCTGCATTGGTGAGTCTTTGACCCTGCTACAAATGGTCATTCAGCACCTGCTGAGCCTGTTGTTGAAGTGCTCCTTCCTGCTCTCTAGGTTTCCAGTGTAAGGCTTCACGAGCCATGGAAGCAAGAGGTAGGCGGGGCCTCCAAGGATCACTATAGGCATTTGCACATCCTCTGTTGGAAGGACGGAATTAGAAAAGGGGCAACTAAAATGTTTAAGGGTTTGGAACGGGTCCCATATGAGGAGAGATTAAAGAGGCTAGGACTTTTCAGCTTGGGAAAGAGGACTCTAAGGGGGGATAGGATAGAAGTCTATAAAATCATGAGTGGAGTGGAGGAAGTGAATGAGGAAAAGTTATTTACTTGTTCCCATAATATAAGAACTAGGGGCCACCCAATGAAATTAATGGGCAGCAGGTTTAAAACAAATAAAAGGAATTTCTTCTTCACTCAGCGCACAGTCAACCTGTGGAACTCCTTGCCTGAGGAGGTTGTGAAGCCTAGGACTATAACAGGGTTTATAAAAGAACTGGATAAATTCATGGAGGTTAAGTGCATTAACGGCTATTAGCCAGGATGGGTAAGGACAGTGGCGTAGCTAGGCGGGGAGTGGGGTAGCAGCTGCTCCCCCACTGAGCACAAGTGGCGCCTTCTCAATGTCTTGGCGCCTTTTAAATTTTCCCTGTTGAGGGAACAGGGGGAGCGAGCCAAAAAAGAGGCGCCACCCGCTGTGGCGCTTTCACTCACCGCATGGCGCTGCGAGCCTTCGGAGGCGGGCCGGCCCCTGGCGGCGGGACCCTCCGTGCTGAAGACACCCGGAGCGAGAGAGGGCTGGCCGCCGGAGCGCTGTTGGGTGAGTAAAAGCGCTGCAGTGGGTGGTGCGTTTTTTTTTTTTTGTTTTGTTTCGTTTTTTTGGGCTCGCTCCCCCTGTTCCCTCCACCTGGCTACGCGGCTGGGTAAGGAACGGTGTCGCTAGCCTCTGTTCCTCAGAGGGTGGAGAGGGATGGCAGGAGAGTGATCACTAGATCATTACCTGTTAAGTTCCCTCCCTCTGGGGCACCTGGCATTGGCCACTGTCGGTAGACAGGATACTGGGCTGGATGGACCTTTGGTCTGACCCACTGTGGCCATTCGTAATCTTCTGGTCTGGAAAGAAAGTCCCAGCCTGCCGTTTTCTATACTGGACTGCATCATGCACCTTCCCTGACAACCCTGCCCTGATGTCAGTGACATGGCCCTGGCGATCCACCAGCACCTGCAAGACCATGGAGAAATAGTCTTTTCTGTTGTTGCACTCCATCACAGGATGGTTAGGGGCCAACAGTGGGATATGTGTTTCATCTATCGCCCCACTGCAATTAGGGAATCCCATTGCCTCAAAGCCATCAATTGTTTCCTGCACATTCCTGTGTCCTTCGCAGCAGGAGATGATTAATGGCCCTGCACACTTACATGACTGCAACCTCCATGGTGGACTTTCCAACCCCAGAGTGATTTGTGATTGATCGATAGCAATCTGGAGTTGCCAGCTTCCACACAGTCATCTCCACTCGCTCTTCCACAGTGAGGGCAGCTTTCATTCTGCTGTCCTTGCACTGCAGTGCTGGGGTGAGCTATGCAAACAGTTCCATGAAGGTGGGTTTGTGCATCCAAAAGTTCTGCAGTTACTGCTTGTCATTCCATACATGCATCACAATACGATCCCGCCACACAGTGCTTGTTTCCTTAGCCTAATACCAACAGTCCACCCTGGCAAGCGGCTCTGTGAATGCCAGCAGCAATCTTGAATTATTTGTTTGGCAGACAGCAAGACAGGCATCACCGATTCACACTGTGTTTCGCAGTTCACGAAATACTGCAGGACCAGCTGCATTGTGTTCATAAAGCTCATCACCAGGCCGGTCAGCAGCTCGGAATCCATGCTGTCAAGAAGAGGTGGTGAGCACACAGTTTACAAGGGTAATTGAAAAATGGCACAAAACAAGTAGGAAGCTCATGGAGTGATGGGATGGAAAGAATTTCATCATGGGATGGTGAGCATGTCCCCATGATGCACCACGATCCATTCTTCGAACTCCCAGAGGCAGAGGGTGACAAAGGATGGTGAGTTACACAGCGGGATAACTATCAATGATGCAATGCTCTCTCTGTCAAAGCAAGAACAAACACCGGGGATGCACTCTGCTGCCACAAGGAGCGTTGTGCACAACCAATGTTATTAAAGCGACTTATGTCAAAGATCATAAGTTGACTTAGGTCATGTTTACACTACTGAGTTAAGTATAATGTCATGTTTCCTCTTGTCACATGCCCAAACCATCAAAGCCTGGATTACCTCAACTTTTCTATAATTGGTACCACCTTTCCCATGATTTGTTCATGCCAAACATAGTTCATCCTTGTATCTCCAAGCATTCATTTTAATTTCAACCATATTAAAGATCTGCTTCATCTCTTTCTCAGTCCCTCACCAGTCACAGTCATACAAAAGTGCAGGCCCCATTGTAAGATAAAATGATTATTATTTATACTGCAGTAGCGCCTAGAAGCCACAGCCCCACTCTGTACTAAGAACTGTACAAAGACAGTGTCTACCCCATAGAATTTATATTATTTTTAAAAACCTAAAAATGTCTACTAATACCTTAGATTACTAAGATGAAAGAATCAAAAATATCTAATTTACTCTTCATCATTCATTCCTTGAACACTTTGCATGAAATTCACCCCAGGCACTGGGTCCCACAAGGCCTATGCACCACTTAAATTTCACTTAAACCTTTAAGTGATATATAGAGACTAGTGCAAGTTATGTATTTTACTTCACTTAGTGGAAATAGGCTAGCCATTTTCTGTGCATAGTCAGTTTCAGTCTTTTCTTCTCATGTGCTAACACATGCTGCATGCAGAGATTCAGGAATAGGCTTAGTGGAAAAGAGGATATATTGTGAGATACCAGGTTTATTATTTGGATGCTGACGGGTGACTATTTCGATCTTCAGACTCCCTCCTTAACTGCCATCCACTGAAGAGTGACTAGAACAGCAGCTGGGTGGACCGAAGATGCTACCAGCTGTTATGTCTGTGGTGAACTTGATCTTAATTCACAGGATCTCTAGCACTACACCAACTCTTGAGTGCTGAAGTCTCTTTTATTAGCATGTTTGAGAATCTTCCCTGAAATGATCTTTTCCAAATTATTTTCAATTTAACTAGGAATGTTAGGTGGTTTCTTGTTTCTGGATTTTTTTTAATAAATGTGAGCCAACCACCCAGAGTACAGAAGAGGCAAGTGCTGTGAAAGCCTCCGACGCTTAGTTTTGCCACACACCCCCCCCCCCAAATTTAAAAGCAGGCCTGCAGAGCTGTTCCAGTCCTGGATTCCCCACACCATTCTGCCGTTTCATATTAATTCTGACCAGAGCTGCACGTTTAAAGCCTGTTGTTCCAGTCCCGGGCCCCCCGCCCCCAGGTCGGTGGCTACCTTTGTAAGTTTGTCCTGTGGAGCAATAAGAGGTGCTGCTGTCGTAAGGCAGCTCCGCGGCATTGTTCAGGCAGAGGCCTCTCCCCTCCCCATGGTTAATTTTGGCTTAGTTTGCCTGGACTAGGGAGCGAGGTGGTAACTTCTGGAGCAGCGGTGGGGTCCTTTACAAAGGTTAATGGCGCACAGGAAGGCTTGGTACTTATCCTGTACCTGAGGCCGCCCATGAAAGGGGCAGTTCCCTGTGTTCAGGAGCAGCACTGTTAGCCCACGGTAAACTGAGGCACAGAAGGGCGGAGTGGTCAGGTCATACATCAAGGAGGTGGGGGATGGACCCAGGAGTCCTAGCTCGCACGGGGCAGGGGCAGGGGCAGGGGCAGGACGCGCCCCCTTTCCTGCTATATCACACCCCTCCCCCCCCGTTACCCTACAACCCCCGCCCGCCCCACGTGGCTGCCCTGCCGGCCTCACCGCCACACTCGCTGGCTCCCAGCGTTCCGGAGAGGCCGGCGGCGGCCGCTCTAGCTGGCTGGAGGCTGTCTCTATGGTCCTTGGCGCGGAGCGGGTCCTCCCGGGCGGCAGGGGGCGCTGCGGCGGGCGGGTCTCGGCGGGCGGGGCGGGGCGCGGGGCGGCCGCCGCTGGCTGCCATGGACGCGCTGTGCAGCGCCGACCCCCGGCCCCGCGGCCAGCCGCCCCTGGGCTCCTGCCCGGAGCCGGGCCCGGGGGCCTCCCCGCTGCCCTGGGCCCGCTTCTCCGCCTGGCTCGAGTGTGTCTGCGTGGTCACCTTCGACCTGGAGCTGGGGCAGGCCATGGAGGTGAGGGGGGGGGGGCTCGGGGGCCATGCAGGCGGGGGGCCGTGGGGGGCTCGGGGGGGTTCGGAGGGTGGGGATCATGGAGGTGAGGGGGCCGTGGGGGGTGGGGCCATGGAGGTGAAGGGGGGCTCAGGGTTTTTGGGTGGGGGGCCATGGGGCTTGGGGGGTGGGGGCCATGGGGTGAGGGGGACCCTGGAGAGAACAGGGGGTGGGCTGAGGGGGGGTCATGGGGGTACAAGGTGAGGGGGGCTCTGGGGTTGAGGGTATGGGGTGAGGGGGACCCTGGAGAGAACGGGGGGGTGGGCTGAGAGGGGCTCTAGGGCCATGGGGAACAGGGGGTCATGGGGGTACAAGGTGAGGGGGGCTCAGGGGCCATGGAGATGGGGAGCATGGGGTGAGGGGGACACTGGAGAGAACAGGGTGGGGGGGCATGGGCTGAGGGGGGGCTCTAGGGCCATGGGGAGCAGGGAGGGTCATGGGGGTACAGGGTGAGGGGGGCTCTAGGGACATGGAGGGGATGGGGTGAGGGGGGTGCTAGGGCCTGTGGGGTACAGGATGAGGGGATGGAGAAGGCCAAGGGGTATGTGGTGGGGAGGACATGCATGGGCGAAGGGGGGCCATGGAGGTGAGTATGGGGGGGGGAAATGAGGGGAGGAAGCCATGGGGTGAGGGGGGTTGGGAAATACCCCCCTCACCCTGGATGGCAACAATTGGCAACAAAAATGATTCGGGGGCTGGAACACATGACTTATGAGGAGAGGCTGAGGGAAGTGGGATTGTTTAGTCTGCGGAAGAGAAGGATGAGGAGGGATTTGATAGCTGCTTTCAACTACCTGAAAGGGGGTTCCAAAGAGGATGGCTCTAGACTGTTCTCAGTGGTAGCAGATGACAGAACAAGGAGTAATGGTCTTAAGTTGCAGTGGGGGAGGTCTAGGTTGGATATTAGGAAAAACTTTTTCACTAGGAGGGTGGTGAAGCACTGGAATGCGTTACCTAGGGAGGTGGTGGAATCTCCTTCCTTAGAAGTTTTTAAGGTCAGACTTGACAAAGCCCTGGCTGGGATGATTTAGTTGGGGATCGGTCCTGCTTTGAGCAGGGGCTTTGACTAGATGACCTCCTGAGGTCCCTTCCAACCCTGATATTCTATGATTGTTGTAACAACCTCTTATGTACTTGAAAACTGTTATCATGTCCCTTTTCAGTCTTCTCTTCTCCAGACTAAACAAACCCAAATTTTCAATCTTCCCTCATAGGTCTTGTTTTCTAGACCTTTAATCATTTTTGTTGCTCTTCTCTGGACTTTCGCCAGTTTGTCCACATCTTTCCTGAAATGTGGCACCCAGAAATGGACACACAGCTCCAGTTGAGGC
This sequence comes from Eretmochelys imbricata, assembly GCF_965152235.1. Taxonomy (NCBI): domain Eukaryota; kingdom Metazoa; phylum Chordata; order Testudines; family Cheloniidae; genus Eretmochelys; species Eretmochelys imbricata. The sequence goes on from NC_135572.1 coordinate 358,840,693, forward strand.
CTAATCAGCGGAGAGTAGAACAGAAGAATTACTACTTGTGTCTTGCTTACAATACTCCTGCTAATATATCCCAGAATTATATTTGCTTTTTTTGCAACAGCATTACACAGTTGACTCATATTTAGCTTGTCTGACCCTCAGATCCCTTTCTACAGTATTCTTTCCTAGGCAGTCATTTCTCATTTTGTATGTGTGCAACTGATTGTTCTTTCCTAAGGGGAGTACTTTGCATTTGTCCTGATTTAATTTCATCCTATTTACTTCAGACCATTTCTCCAGTTTGTCCAGATCATTTTGAATTTTAATCCTATCCTCCAAAGCACTTGCAACCCCTCCCAGCCTGGTATGGTCCGCAAACTTTATAAGTGTACTCTCTATGCCATTATCTAAATCATTGATGAAGATGTTGAACAGAACCGGACCCAGAAACGATCCCTGCGGGACCCCACTCATTATGACCTTCCAGCATGACTGTGAACCAGATAACTATTCTCTAGGAATGATTTTCCAACCAGTTATGCACCCACCTTATAGTAGCTCCATCTAGGTTGTACTTCCCTAGTTTGTTTATGAGAAGGTCATGTGAGACTATCAAAATCCTTACTAAAGTCAAGATATACCACTTGTACGGCTTCTACCCTATCCACAAGGCTTGTTATTCTGTCAAAGAAAGCTATCAGGTTGGTTTGACACGATTTGTTCTTGACAAATCCATGCTGACTATTATTTATCACCTTATTATTTTCTAGGTGTTTGCAAATTGATTGCTTAATTATTTTCTCCATTATCTTTCCAGGTACAGAAGTTAAGCGGTCTGGTCTGTAATTCCCTGGGTTGTCCTTATTTCCCTCTTTATAGATGGGCACTATATTTGCCCTTTTCCAGTCTTCTGGAATGTCTCCCATTTTCCATGACTTTTCAAAGATAATTGCTAATGGCTTAGATATCTCCTCAGTCAGCTCCTTGAGTATTCTAGGATGCATTTTATCAGGTCCTGGTGATCTGAAGACATCTAACTTGTCTAAGTAATTTTTGACTTGTTCTTTCCCTATTTTAGACTCTGATCCTACCTCATTTTCACTGGCATTCAGTTCTTGTCCTTTAACAACAATATGCATGAAGGCTAGCCTAGTTTGTATAGTGGATCCATCAAATGGAATGGGAACTCTTAATACACCTTTACAAGCTGTCAGTGTAGCCTAGGGATTGCACCTTTCCAAATGTTGCATGATTTGTATGCTGATATTCAATCAGTCTTGAACATAAAGCGTTCCATTGGCTTAAGTCAGGGCCTTGGTGGTGTTCAAACATATAATAGTTATGAACTAAAATAGGTGCTACGAAAGGAGGCATCAGCTGATGCAGGAATCAGATATAATTAAACTGGTTATGAGTCATGCACCAGCATGTTTCCTCAAATAGTCACTTCATAGGCTATCTCGGTTCAGGGCAACTGCACCTGTATTTCCCCTCGGTGGTCCAGCAAGGGCACCCACTCTCAGACTTCCAGTTCCGCAGCTGTTGCCTCTCTTAGGTGGAGAACTGTATCTCCCTCCCTTCTGACCAGGGTATGTCCAGGAGGAACAGTTCCAGGCCTTCGTTGTATTTCCAGCACAGATAGTCTGCCTAAACAAACCTGCTTGCTGTCTCTTCAGAGACTGATAACAATGATTGTCAATAGTTGTAAGTTACTGCACAGTTCTTTCTAAGCAAGCCAAACAGAAGGTAAAAAGCATTACAGAGAAGAGGCATTAAAACAATAAAAGAACTTACACACATGCTAATAAGCTTATTGGGAACTTCTTAATTCCTAACATGGATTCTGGCAGATGAGTCCTTCAATCTTCCACCCTAGAGGAGACCCTATGGTTACCAGTTCATCACAACTCCAGCTCAGAACAAGCACCCAGTCTTATGAGGCCTCAGTAGGTGAAGTCCATCCAATCCTTCCCTAGGGATCGGGGCCGTCCGTGGACCAGAGGCCCTGTCTGTTTGCCGTATGAGGAGGAGGGCCCTGAGGCACTTTAAACCCAGGCTTTTCATCCAAAAGTCTCTTCTTTGTCTCTTGGTCTCTGGAGAATTCAGTCTGAATTAGTATATGTATATCTCCCTGGGGGGGTGGTTCCAAGCCTGATAAAGAGTGAAGTTCATGAGCATCCCCCCTTCCTACTAGAGAAGATATGTACAATGTCACAACACATACACAATTGCATTGTTAATACAATGTACCCCAAAGATATTAACCCTAGCAAATTTATCTTAATTCCATAAGGCTTGTTCAGGATGTTACAGGATATTGTCAGTCTGTCACCCTGACAACAAAAATAGCAGGAAAAATTTCAAAATATTTTCCTATCTTTTTTTGTTTTTCTCCCTCCAGTTAACAGTTTGGAGTCTGTAGGTGCTGTTGGGAACAGATCTTACTAGCACATTGCTATTGAACTCTGCAACGGCCCTGACTGCTCGGCTGCTGCTGTCATAGAAACGGACAGTGGAGTGCTGAAAATGGGGTCTGGTAATTCTAAAATAACCCATTTCACAAAAGCACAACCCCTCCCTCCCTAAACCCCTCCAAACACAGGCGCTTTGTGCAGCAGGGGTATTTTAAACTACCAGACTCCATATTCAGGGATACAGTTTGTGTTGCTATGACAGCAGCAGAGCACTGGGGGCCCTTGTAGATTTTAATGGGGGAGCCGTAGTGGAATGGCCTGTTCTCAACAGTACAAGCAGGCTGCACGCTGTTAACTTAGCTTTGGTGGAAGAGCTCCTACTTCACAAAAAATACCGAGTGACTTCAGCCAGTTGGGGCTCCTGTTTAGATTTCAAGGGATCTTTACAATGAAAAGTGCCTTTTTATATGCAGTACATTTTTGCAATTGAAAAGTGCTGCATCCTAAATATTCTGGATTTTTTTTCCATCAACAAGGTATTTAATTAGTATTAACTTATTCCCAACCTCCTCCTGGGTGGGCAAGTATTCTTAGCTCATTTTACTAGGGAAGAAGAGGTATAGATGTTAAGGATCAGACTTCCAAAAGTGACCTTTGATTTCTGAGTGCCTCAGTGTTTGGGTAGTCCACCTGAGACATTTGGGCCAATTTTCCAAACTGCTGATCGCCTGCAGCTCCAATTGAAGTAAATGCTTAACATCTCTGAAAATCAGGCCCAAAGTGTTTCATATAAGGGGGCCAAGCTCAGTGTCCACATTTGAGAATTTTGGTTTGAGTGGCTTGCCGGTGGCCAGAAAAGAGGTGATGTCAGAATTAGAATTCTGTTTCTGTGTTCCAGTCCAGCACTCAGAACACAAATAGTAAGTCTTCCAGAAAGAGTGGTTGTACTGGATTCATGAACTGCTCGTTTGGCTAATCATTTGAGAATGAACAGACTTCAGGCTTGCAGGACTCCACTCTTGTGGCACCCTTTGCTCTGTGTGATAAAGTGGGAGTTACAGAAAGAAAAACTGGACTGAAGATCAAATTGGTCATAGCCATATGAGTTTGAAGTCAGCTGCTCATTGCAAAAATACATCAAGCATTTTATGAAAATAATTATGCTCCTCCTGTGCAGTTCTAATGCATCACATCTTGGGGTCTAAAAGCATACATTTTTTGGCCTTGTTTTTAATCACACATCTGCCCCTTCAACGCTGTACTGTACTTGTCATAACTTCACTCCAGGTGTTTTATAGCTTATTCCTTTTTTGTGTGGTGAGGCTGTACTGTAAGCGTAGTCTCTAATAGTTAACTTGACTCATTTTCAGAAGCTGATTAGGCCAGCCTGCCAAAGAAGCTATGAGAAATTACTAAAGCTAGGACAGGCTTGATCCTGTGAACCTTCAAAGCTCTGGCTTGGAGCCCAGAGTAGCTATTAATAGACAGGTGGGAGAAGCCAAGTTTTGAAAACAGCTTCTGATTTGCATACCAGGTGATTCTCATACTGTCCTGAAACAGAACTACCTCCTGAGACACTCAGAATTAGACTGTGCCTAGAAAATCCCTGTCTTGCAGGTCATCCAGTGCTAGTTGCTTTCTAAGTGCCAGTAACCTGCCTCCCTAAAATTCCCCCCTGCAATTTCACTTGGCTACATTATTCTTCATTTTCTGTCCAGAAGGGCTGTTTGGGGCAGCTGCTGTATGGTTTATTAATGAAGTGTCGTAAATACTTTAGGATCCATCTGGGTAAAAGGTGGGATATAAAGCTTAATATCATTATTGCTGTGTCAGAATTCCTCACTTCTCTTTGTATTTGTGATTGAGATTATTGTTCTGGAAAGAACCTGGCTGGTGTATGTCAGTTGCACACAGATTTCTGTACTTGCCACTGAGCTGAGAAATGCTGAATGAGTTTACTTCTCCTTAGTGGGTTACACTGTCTAGAGGCGCATAGAGCAGCACTTAAATATTTCAAGTACAAAATGGAATTTGTTTTAAATTTAGATACATAGAATCAGTCTAGGTTCTTTTGCATTTGAAGCATTAGGTGACAAATCCTATTGACCTTATAGCATAATTCTTTAGGCATTTGAGGTTGGAGTCAAACATACAACATGCCTCACCAATCTATTAGAATTCTTTGAGGGTGTCAACAAGCTTGTGGACAAGGGTGATCCAGTTGATATAGTGGACTTGGATTTTCAGAAAGCCTTTGATAAGGTCTCTCACTAAAGGCTCTTAAGCAAAGTAAGCAGTCATGAGATAAGAGGGGAGGTTCTTTTCTGAATCAGTAACTGGTAAAAGACAGGGTAAGAATAAAGGGTTAGCTCTTACAACAGGGAGAGGTAAATAATGATGTCCTCCAGAGGTCTGTACTGGGACCTGTTGTGTTCAACACATTCTTAAATGATCTGGGAAAGGGGTGAACAGTGAGGTGGCAAAATTTGCAGGTGATACAGAACTACTCAAGATACTTAAATCCAAAGCTGACGGCAAAGAGTTACAAAGGAATCTCACAAAACTGGGTGACCGGGCAACAAAATATAAGATGAAATTCAATGTTGATAAGTGCAAATGAATGCATATTGGAAAAAATAATCCCATCTGAACATACAAAATGATGGGATCTACATTAGCTGTTACCACTCAAGAAAGAGATCTTGGTGTCATTGTGCATAGTTCTCTGAAACCATCTGCTCGATGTGCAGCGGCAATCAAAAAAGCTGCTAATGTTCGCAACCATTGGGAAAGGGATAGATAATAAACCAGAATATAGCACAATGTCACTACATAAATCCATGGTGCGCCCACACCTTGAATACTGCATGCATTTCTGGTTGCCCCATCTCAAAACAGATGTATTAGAATTGGAAAATGTACAGAGAAGGGCAACAAAAATGATTAAGGGCATGGAATGGCTTCTGTATGAGAAGAGATGAAGAAGATTGGGACTGTTCAGTTTAGAAAAAAGACAGCTAAGGGGGGCGTGTATGATAGAGATCTATAAATAATGAATGGTGTGGAAAAAGTGAATCGGGAAGTGTTATTTACCCCTTTACGCAACACAAGAAACATGTCACCTGATCAAATTAATAGGCAGCAGGTTTAAATCAAACAAAAATAAATACTACTACACAGAACGCACAGTCAACCTGTGGAACTTGTTGCTATGGGATGTTGTGAAGGCTAAAAGTATAACTGCATTCAGAAAAGAATTAGGTAAGTTCATGGAGGACAGGTCCATAAATGGCTGGTAGCCAAGATGGTCAGGGATGGAATCCCATGCTCCAGGTGTCCCTAAACCTCCAACTGACAGAAGCTGGGACTGGCTGGCAGGGCTTAGATTACTCAAAATTGTCATGTTCTGTTCATTCCTCTGAAATGAAGGCACTGGCCATGGTCAGAAGACAGGATAACTGGGCTAAGTGGACCACTGGTCAGAACCAGTGCGGTCATTCTTATAAGTTTGCAGTTCCATTGCAGTGGTCACAAGATATGGTCCCCTCTGCAGCCTTCTGAACAATTGGACCAGTTTAAAGAAACATAGGTGGCTTCTTAGCCAGGTTCAAAAGCAGAAAAAAACCCTATAGATATAGGCCCATGCTTAAGTGCTGTCCTTAATGGAGATATTTTCCTGAATTGGGGCCATAAAGAGAAAGGGACTTAGAAACAATTTCAGGCTGAATGAGGATAGTTCTGTCTGGCTTGCTCTAGAGAGCACAGTCATCAAATCAGCAATCTCTGCTATCAGGTTTAATCTTCAGGCAACTTAGTAGTTAGTTTTTAAAGTTCACAAGAACTGCTAGTTTTTAAACCAGGGATGTCAGAATTAAAATGTGAACGATTCGTTGTTTACAGATCGGTTTATCTCATAAATGTGGCTTCTGCCAAAGGCTGCCTTTTGATAACTCACTGGACTATCAGGTTCTAAATGGGTATGTTTACCTGTTAATAGTGTGAGCTGGAGTCTGTGGATTATATAATCTGATTTTTTCTTCCAGCCGGGAAGCAATGTACATTAAAACCATTGGCCTGGTGGGGGTGAGTTTGGGGGAACGTAGCAGTGGCCGGAGTCTACAGCTTGTCATCTCTTGTTTGCTTTGTAGTTGGTGTATCCTTATGACTTCAGACTGACTGAAAAAGAGGTAGGATCATTTCTTCTGTCTTCAAGATCAGTAGATATGGTAGAGGGTGTCTTACAATGTGTTCTTCTTTGTTACAGAAAACCAACATCTGCTACTTGTCCTTCCCAGACTCCTATTCAGGTAGGTGGCATCTGTGGGCTCTGAATGGAGCATGGGGATGGTTCCTGTTGTTGTGAAAGAGACATTAAGGTTCATATTAGAAAGAGTGAGTCAGCATCTGTAATGTAGCAGAGAGAACAATGGGCTGTATCTTCCAGAATGAAGACCTCAGAGAGCACTCCGGCATCAGGGCTGCCTGGAGCGGTTTCCAGTTGAATTTTGATCCGTATCTAAATAGATGCAGAACCTGTGACCTAGCGGCTGACTGGAGAATTTCACTATGTGCAAGCTTTACTCATGCTTTTCAGGTGCCAGAAAAAGCATTAAAAATAGTAATGAGGGCTAAATTTCCCCGGACTTGCAGCTGTCCATGCAGAAGAGGGCTCAGCACAGAGAGAAATGTACATAGCTTTTTCTGTGGAAGGGGTTCTCTCAGAACAAAACAAATTCAAAATCTCTGTTCGCAAATCAGAAAGATAGCAAGCTGTATTAGGCCACTTCCAGTAAATCCCTCCATGATTGTTTCCTACATCTGCACTCCAGGGCTTTGGCCAGTTGAGTTTTAATTGTCTTTAGAGATAGTGCTTCCACCACTTCTTTTCTGAGCCCTTTCTACGTCTGCTGTCCAGCCTAAATTTTTCTGTTCTTCGTGTTAGCCCTTTATTTCTAGCTGTGCTCCTTCATAGCACACATGATAATCCTGTTTCCTTCCTTGGGGCATAAACATCTACTGAAATGTAAAGGGTGTGTCACATCTCACCCCTATGTAGTGCGTTAGTCATTGATTAGCCTAAATGATTGTTTAGCCAAGTTTTACATATGTAACTCTTTCATCATAAATCAGTCCTCCCAGAGTCTTGAATATCAGTCCCAGTTTGGCTCTCCTTTCACATGCATGATGATGATTTGGAGCCTAAAATTATGTGAACTCGCTTTGCACATATTCTGTCAGTGTGTGTTTCTGCCCGTCCCGTCCAGTCTGGGGTATCTCTGGAGAGAGTTTCATGCTCTTGTACCACGTGCAAAGTGTTCTCAGTGTGGGGGTTCCCAGCTGTGGAACTCACTCAGCTTGGCCATTTGACAGAACAGATACATCCTGGCTCTCGGGCTATGATGCACTTGCTGTGTTTTCAGCCAAGCCTTTATACAGTTTTGGATTAAAACTATATATGTGTAGGTTTCCAATCTGGTGGATGATAGGGGGGAGGGCTGCAGCTGCTCAGTGTGGGCAGTACTGGTTGATGTCTTTAATGTTCCCAGCAAATGAGTGCATAATAAATACATCAGTACAAATTCCTGTGATGTGCTACATCTCGTTCCTAATTGATCCTACTGTTTTGCTGTTACTCTCGCTTCTAATTTGAGTTTGATATATTTTAACATGGTTTTTACTTCCTTTGATTATCAAAAATATTTAAGTCCCTAGTCCTTTCTTTACTGAAACTTCTTCTTGAGTGTGTGTGATCTTGTCTCTGTCTCAGGTAGCCTAGGAGATACTCAATTTAGCTTCCGTGTCCGTCAGTCTGGGGGGCAGAGAAACTCTCATTTTGGGGATGATGGCGAATATAACAGAGAAGCCCCCCTAACACTACAGGTCAGTTATTGCTCAGAATGCAGCTTGCACCTGCAAAATGAACAGTAGCATTAATGTGTGTAAAAACAAAATGTGAACATGGATGTCTTTTGACTGTAAATAATTGTCCTGTTTGTCTGAATTTTGCCTGAGGCCATGGGAATAATCACAAAGGGGGTAAATGTTCAGCATAGGGACTCCCATTCATCTTAATGTGAGTAGAGGGACGTACTGCCAAGGATTTAACCTCTCTGTGGGAATAAAGATCAAGATGTGATGTGTTGGAATGAATCAGGCTGAAGGAGTGTTATTGCTCTGCTCAAACAGAGGATGAAAGTTAGAGCCCTGGTGACCTAGAATAACTTTCTACCCCTGGAGTTCTGGTCTGTGATTCTCTCTTGTACTGGTTAGTCCATTTCACACAGAGAAGGTAAGTGTGGTCAGGTACTGATTCTCCTACGAGAGCAGGAGTTTGTCCTTATTTTCTCTTCCTTCTCCTCCTGTTTGGTGTCAGGGTCCCTCAGGTGCCCGTGTAAAATTTCTTAACAGCAGCCATCATATGCCCTGGGGAGTGACTCATGGTGACTGCTGCGCAGAGAAGGAATTCTGAGAATGTTCTGGCCTCTCTCATCACCTCGTGCTCTCACAACACACACAGTCGCGTTGCTCTCCAGTCAGCAAGGGAACGGGGCCCGCTCAGAGATCGCACCAAGTGGTGCTAAAGAACTGCCAGGGGAGCAAGACTGCTAAAAAACTAGATGCTGTTCCTGGGAAAGTAATGCCTGATGTGTTAGAAATGCCTAGATCAATAGAACCTTGACACGCCAAGGAATAGTAGGCCTGGTCCACTGTGCTGGTAATTGGACTCCATCTCTGTCCCCGTGCCAGTTGTGGGAATTTAAGGATGTTGTAAATGTCAGATAGCTGTAACGGATTTTTATTAAATCCTGTGGGGTTTTTTTTTGTTTTGTTTTTTCCTTACAAGCTCTGTCCTTCAGGTCCTTCGTCAAAGCTACTGTCCTGGCTAAAGCCAGAATGATGTTCACTTAAGAGTTTGTCTGGAGAGAGTGCTATTGAGCGGTGGAGGGCAGGCATTTCTTCCTCTCAGGAGGAGATGTGTTGCCCCCACAGCACTCCAAGCCCTTCTCTATCCAGAGAGTGAAGCTGAAAAATCAGATAAGAGCTTGGTACATAGCAACAGGGAGTTACCAGGATTAGATCACTGGGCAAGCCCAACTGGTTTATTTCAATGGGAACAGCAAGTAACCCTTTTAATAAGGGCCACAGATGAAATTACAGTAGTGGGTGTAGTACAAGGGGCTGGGTGACACCCTGGAGTTCAACTCCTTATGTTGCAATTGTGTATTCAGTGGGCCCAGTCTCATCCCTACATGCCCATTTAATAAAATCTGCCATACAGTTTGTTATTGACAGTTGCCTCAAAGCGAAGACCAGGCCTGGAGTAGTGGAGGGTGCTGTAGTTCTGGGCTGAAGTGTACTTCCAGATCTGTGAGACGAGCAGTGGTGGGCAATCTGATTGTGGGCCACAGGACATTTTGTTGACGTTGACCATCTGCAAGCATGGCCCCCTGCAGCTCCCAGTGGCCGCAGTTCGCTGTTCCGGACCAATGGGAGCAGCAGGCCACGGGGACGTGCTGGCCACAGCTCCCATTAGTCGGGAACGGTGAACTGCGGCCACTGGGAGCTGCAGGGAGCTGTGCCTGCAGATGGTCAATGTCAGCAAAATGTCTTGCAGCCTGTAATCAGATTACCGTAATGGGCTGCGAGTGGCACACGGGCCACAGGTTGCCCACCACTGGACTAGAGGGAGGCTCAAGACTGGTGACGGAGGTAGCAGGTTCCTTGACAATGGTATTGTTGACCTCTTTCTTGCAGCGGGAGTCAGCTCATTACTTTGGCTATGTGTACTTCAGACAAGTCAAGGACAGCTCAATGAAGAGAGGTTATTTCCAGAAGGTGAGTATTGAAACTAGGTAGGTTGCTACTTTAAAGCAGTATATAGCTGTAAAATGGCATCTATCCATAGTTCTTAACAATCTCACCCTTCCCTTTAAAGACACCAGAAATGTTCAAGGAAACAGGAAGGGCCACAGGGAAAAAAGCTGCCACAGCTGGATTACGTGGAAAGCATAGTCCAAAACAAACCTGCAAGAGGCTGCCATACTAGATAAATCATGTAACCAGCGATTTACAAACAGTCAGTGCCATAAATTACTGACAAATCCCTGAAGGAACACCTCCCTTCCCATACACTCCAGCTTCAGGAGCTCAGAGATGGTGTATTTTGTTATTTGTATGATGGTGGCACCCACGATGTGTTGGACACTATCCAAACGTAGGGGAATACACAATTGGTGCCTCAAGGAGCATGGAATTTCAGACTAGTTCTTTTTCTCAAGTCTAGTGAAGGAAGATTTTCCAATTCATTGCAGGCATCCATTTCTCTTTCTTTTATCTTTATCCATTGAATTACCAGTTTTGTTTTGATCTTCCCATCAAAACTAAAATGACCTCCTGTAAAAGAGTTTGAACCAAAGGGGAATGAATATGCTTTGCAATAGGCCAGTCTGATCATTTGACAGAAGAGTGAGGCTGTTTTGCCCCGCCATCCGATGAAGTGAGCTATAGCTCACGAAAGCTTATGCTCAAATAAATTGGTTCGTCTCGAAGGTGCCACTAGTCCTCCTTTTCTTTTTGTGTTTTGCCCCTGTAATTGTTTTGTGCACTACTCCTCTTCTATCCTGCTCTGTGCTCGTATCCTGGAGCATCTTCCAAAGAGCACTCTTTACACACTCATCAACTTGTATCCCCAGTAGAATAATGGATCACTCACAGAGAAAAACAACACTTAAGATCAGGAGGATAATGGAAAATTGGACAGCACTGGAGAGTTTATGTAGAACGGCTCTTGCCAGGCTTTTGCGATTGAAGTACAACAATAGAGGGTAAGGTGAAAGTATTGGATATAACACCCTGTCACACTAAGGGCTACTCTGCACTTCGTCGGCACAGCTGCACCAATGCACTTGCGCCACTGTAGTGCGTCTGGCGAAGACATGCTATGCTGACGGGAGAGCGCTTTCCTGTCTGCATAATTACCGCACCTCAATGAGAGGCGGAAGCTATGCCAGCGGGAGAGCGTCTCCTGTCAGCAGCATGGGGTGGATATTGCTTTAAGTCGATGTAACTTGCGTTGCCTGGGGGGGATGGTTTTTCACACCCTTGAGCGACGTAAGTTACATTGACTTAAGTGGTAGTGTAGAGAAGCCCTTAGATGGGAGTAAAACGGAGGGCTAGACCCAATGGCAAAGTACTGAATTGGAGAAAGTGTCCAGTGGTTACTGAAAAGATTTGAGTTGGATCTTTGTGAATAATTTGAAAAGCAGAGTAAGCAGCATGCTGAGGGGATACTGAATTGGAAGGTGGTGTAAAAACTAATGACAGGGAGAGCAGAAAAAGCAAAATGACATTAACTTGGAAAAGTGATCTGTCATTTCCCTGATTCCTGCTCTGCTGATTTGCTCCTCTGTGCCTGGTCTCTAGTTCTACTTGGTACCCTACTCCCTCAGGTAGCTCCTGGTATGCTTGCACTGGCAGCTTCGGACCTACTGGCAATTAATGGCTCTTTACACTGGTGATCTTTTTTCTGCTGGGCTGCAGACTCGTCTCTTATGGTTGCAGTGGTCCCTAGTGGAGGGTGCTAGACTGGCTCCTTCCACCTTACAGCTGCTTCTACAGACATCCGGGCTCTTCCGTGAGTGTGGACGGCTGGAGAATCCAGCACAAAATAACCATCAAATGTTCCACAGACTGTGAGCACTGGAAACAACATTTTAGGCAAAATAGGTTCAGGTCCTGGGCTCCTGGCAAGAGTCCATTGTGGACCTCCGGCGGGCAGTGTCTGGGCACCTCTTGTAGATGGCGTGCTAGAAGTGCTGACGATGTGTATCTATTTCAGTCTCTAGTGCTGGTGTCACGCTTGCCTTATGTGAACCTCTTCCAGTCTCTGCTGCAGCTGATTGCTCCTGAGTACTTTGACAAGCTGGAGCCATGCCTGGAGGCAGGTAAGCAGAATGGGTGGACAGGAGGGTTTTGTAACGGGCATAAAAATCTAATATTAGTAAATGTGGAGGCTGCCATACAGGCGAGAGATGTATGCCATGGAAAATGGGAAAAACCATGGATAAGCAAAGTGTTGCAGAGCTGCACGTTACTAGTAGGGAGAAACATAAATTAGTTCCATTACACATGCACAGCTGTTGAGACCATTATTAAGGTTGGAAAGTCAAATGCTCAAAAGTTAGGACGTGCAAGATTTAAGGTGGTCTGTGCAACCTTAATTTGGATCCCTTGTGTGCACAAATTATGATAGTCTTTAATCACATGATCATATACTATTTTTTCCACATTCTCCCTGAGGCACAGAAAGAGTAAGGTCAAAAGTATCCACTTAATTTCGGCATCTAGTTTGAGAAACCTAGGACCTAATTTAATCAGAGTACTTAGTGTTATATATCACTTTGTGTATTCAAAGCACAGCTCCCCTTGACTTCAGTTGCTATTGTGAGAGCACAGGAATGACAGTCTCCCAGCTCTCAGTTATTGTCCCTGGACTTAGCTAGCCCCTAGGAGCCCAGAGCTGCTATGCATAAGAACGTAAGAGCGGCCATACTGGGTCAGACCAAAGGTCCATCTAGCCCAGTATCCTGTCTTCCGACAGGGGCCAATGCCAGGTGCCCCAGAGGGAATGAACCGAAAAGGTAATCATTAAATAATCCATCCCCTGTCCCCATTCCCAGCTTCTGGCAAACAGAGGCTAGGGACACCATCCCTGCCCATCCTGGCTAATAGCCATTGACCTATATACCAATAACCTGTCCTCCATGACTTTATCTAGTTCTTCTTTGAACCCTGTTATATAGTCTTGGCCTTCACAATATCCTCTGGCAAGGAGTTCCACAGGTTGACTGTGCGTTATGTGAAAAAAAAAAACACACTTTTGTTTGTTTTAAACCTGCTGCCTATTAATTCCATTTGGTGGTTCCTAGTTCTTGTGTTATGAGAAGGAGTAAATAACATTTCCTTATTTACTCTCTCCACACCAGTCATGATTTCATAGATCTCTATCTATTTCCCCCTCAGTCATCTCTTTTTCAAGCTGAGAAGTCCCAGTCCTATTAATCTCTCCTCATACAGCAGCTGTTCAATACCCCTAATACTTTGTTGCCCTTTTCTGAACCTTTTCCAAGTCCAATATATCTTTTTTGCGCTGGGGTGACACATCTGCATGTAGTAGTCAGATGTGGGCGTACCATGGATTTATATAGAAGCAACATGACATTTTCTGTCTTATTATCTATCTCTTTCTTCATGATTCCCAACATTCTGTTCGCTTTTTTGACGGCCGCTGCACATTGAGTGGATGTTTTCAGAGAACTATCCACAATGACCCCAAGATCGGTTTCTTGAGTGGTAAGAGCTAATTTAGACCTCATTATTTTATATGTATAGTTGGGATTATGTTTTCCAATGTGCATTACTTTGCATTTATCAACATTGAATGTCATCTGCCATTTTGTTGCCCCGTCACCCAGTTTTGAGAGATCATTTTGTAGCTCTTCGCAGTCTGCCTGGGACTTAACTATCTTGAGTAGTTTTGTATCATCTGCAAATTTTGCCACCTCACTGTTTACCCCTTTTTCCAGATCATTTATGGATAAGTTGAATAGGACTGGGCCCAGTACAGATCCCTGGGGGACATCACTATTTACTTCTCTCCATTCTGAGAACTGACCATTTATTCCTACTCTGTTTCCTATCTTTTAACCAGTTACCAATTCATGAGAGAACCTTTTCGCTTATCCCATGACCGCTTACTTTGCTTAAGAGCCTTTGGTGAGGGACTGTAACAAAGCGAAGACTCACCGGTGTGGCGCCTCTTGCTGGTCGTCTTGGGAACTAGCTCCTCAGTGTACAGAGGGCCCTCTGCAGGCCAGTGTCCCTTCTACCGCTAGCCCTGTGTCCCTTCTGGACCCCAGTGCCCTTTACCTCGGGGTTCTGCCCACCGCAGTACCCCCACTCTCTGGGTCTCCTCTCCCAGGGGAACACCCAACCCTCTAAGCCCACCTTGCCTCAGTGGCTACTGCCAGTCATCATCTAGCCCCCGCTCACTAGGCAGACTGCAGTCTGTAATAGCCACTCATCATTAGTAAGAGGTTAGGACGTGCTGCCTTTGCCTATCCTCGGGCTGCCGCTCTGCAGCCCCAGTACCTCTGTAAGCCTTCACCAAGGCCTGCAGCCTGGGGGTTTACCAGGCTGGAGCTCCCTTTGCCCTTTCCCAACAGTGCTCTACCTCAGGTACCTTCCTCTCAGGCAGCTAACCCTTCCCACTCCAGGGTTACAGTGACACTCCTCCTTCAGCTCCTGGCTCACAGCCCCTTTATCAGGGCCAGCTGGGCCCTGATTGAGTTGGCCACACCTGTGGTCAGCTACTCACTCAGCTTCCCACAGCTGTTCTCACTCCTCTTATATCAGGAGGGGAGTAACCACCCCGCTATAGGGACCTTGTCAAAGGCTTTCTGAAAATCTAAATACACTATATCCACTGGATCCCCCTTGTCCACATGCTTGTTGATCCCCTCAAAGAATTCTAGTAGATTGGTGAGGCATGATTCCCCTTTACAAAAACCATGTTGACTCTTCCCCCAACAAATTATGTTCATCTATGTGTCTGACAATTTTGTTCTTTACTATAGTTTCAACCAGTTTGCCCAGTACTGAAGTCAGGCTTACTGGCCTGTAATTGCCAGGGACTTCTTTGGAGCCCTTTTTAAAAATTGACGTCACATTAGCTATCCTCCATTAATTTGGTACAGAAGCTGATTTAAATGATTTCTAGGTTACAGACGACAGCTAGTAGTCCTGCAATTTCACATTTGAGTTCATTCCGAACTCTTGGGTGAATCCCATCTGATCCTGATGACTTATTATTGTTGAGTTTATGAGTTTGTTCCAAAACCTGCTCTAATGACACCTCAATCGGGGACAGTTCCTCAGATTTGTCATGTAAAAAGAAAAGCTCAGGTTTGGGAATCTCCCTCACATCCTCAACCATGAAGACTAATGCAAAGAATTCATTTAGTTTCTCCGCAGTGGCCTTGAGTGGCTCCTTTAGCATCTTGATTGTCCAGTGGCCCCACTGGTAGTTTAGCAGGCTTCTTGCTTCGGATGTACTTAAAAAAATCTTTTGCTATTACTTTTGGAGTCTTTGGCCAGCTGTTCTTCAAATTCTTTTTTGGCCTTCCTAATTCTATTTTTACACTTCATTTGCCAGAGTTTATGCTCCTTTCTATTTTCCTCATTAGTATTTAACTTCACCTTTTTAAAGGATGCCTTTTTGCCTCTCATTGCTTCTTTTACTTCATTGTTTAGCCACGGAGGCTCTTTTTTTGGTTCTCTTACTAGCAAGCAGAGTTAGAGACCTTGTCCTGTAATAAAGACCAGCAGCAGTGGTGATATGTTCACAGCAGAATTCACAGAGACTACCTAAATTGGCTGCCGTTGTCTCTCAAGTTAAAGTTTTGCCTTTGTCCATGTTTTTGCAGTGTGCAATGAGATTGATCAGTGGCCACCACCGGTGCCAGGGCAGACGCTGAACCTTCCTGTGATGGGAATTGTCATTCAGGTACATGCTACTGATATTTGACTCTCAAACGCTCAAGCCACAGGCATTGATGGACACTGAACCAGAAAGGTGGCATATTTCTTTTATACTCCTTTGGATGTTAATGTTCCTGATGGCTCTAAATTCTTTCCCTTTGTTCCTAGTCTCTGCACATTTAGACATAAACAGGAAGTTTTCCTGCCTGCCAGCTGAGCCCATCTCCCCAAATAACCTCTCTGTGTTCCTGTTTGTAACCCAGGTGCGAATCCCATCCAGGGTGGATAAACCCGGATCAAGTCCCTTGAAGCAGTTCAATCAAGAGGTGAGATGGAGAAGAAAGTGGTGTAAAATGGCCCAATAGCAAGCAGAGTCTAGATCACTGAGTAAGAGAAGGGTGCTGTAAAATTGGAGCTCTTGGAACTTGTCCAATGTGCTGCCTGGAACAACAGCTTCCTAAATATTCTTCTCACGTGTTTTCACTAAACTCTTCAAACTCCCACCAAGTAAGAATGACACTAACCCCTGCCTGGGCAGAGAAATCCCCAAGTGATGCTGCTTCAGCCTCCTGGATAATTGTACATCATTTCTCCTTGTTCTGCCATCTTAACCCCTGCCAATAATCCCTTCTCCTTTCCTCCTTTTTGCTATTACCTTTCCTGCATTTCTGGACTCTTAGCATCCACCACCTTCCCTGATTATCATTTTCCCAAGCTCTGCTTGGATTCAGTGGGAAGGTTTCTCAAGCTTGGAAGACAAGGGTTTTTTGGCTGGCTCCTGAGGTAAGAAGTGAAATTCTTACACGTTGACTGGTTCAGCAGTTTACCCCTGTCAGTGCTGTCCACGTTTGCTCCTAGCTTGGCTTTCCAAACATTATCTTTGTCTAAGCTTTTTGATGCTTTGGTACTTACTGTAGATGGAATGTCTTTCTGTGACTGAAGTGGGCAACTCAGAGTGACAGTAGTTTGTGCTCAGGACATTTCCATTCATTAACTGCCTTTTTTCTCTCTCCCATTCAGAATTTGTTACCAGCCCCGTTAGTTCTCCCCAGTGTTCATGAACTGGATCTCTTCAGGTGGGAGTTAGCTTCTCTCAACACACTCCTCCCATTCTACCTCCTTCCTCTCTGCTCACAATGCTCTTTAACTGAATAAGAGGTTATGGGTATTGAGCGTGATCTTGATACTTCTTATCGCTATAGTGCATCAGTCTGAATGTTGGGTTGGTGGGAGCTGCACAATGCTTAAGGGCATTAGGGAGCTTTGCATTGCATGTATGGGCTTTTTGTATGCACAACCACCTGGACCATAGAGACAGGAATTTCTTCCTGACTTTGGCTGGGGATCATCCTATGCCCTGGCAGATTGGTTACCCTTGAAATTTTTAATGTTATTAATATACTGTAGATCCTATTCCCTTTTACATGTATCTTATTTTGCGTAAAATATATCCAGTGAGCAGTGAGATCCACAGAGTAACTATATATTGCTTAAAATGTTTCCTTTTAACAGATTTGAAATGATTTACAGGAAGTGTGTGTGTGTGTGGTTACCTTGTGGAACTCACTGCTGCAGGATATTAGAAACCCATCCTAGATCTTAAATGTGCAGATGAGCAGCTGAATGTGCCTAATACTGGAGTCTGTTCTTTCAGGAACTCCATTTGTAGCCGTAGCCTTACCCTGTTACTCTCTCTTTCACTAACAGATGTTTCCAGCCAGTGCTAATTCATATCCAGATGCTGTGGGAGCTGATGCTACTGGGGGAGCCAATAGTTGTAATGGCGCCATCCCCTACAATTTCCTCAGAAATGGTTCTGGCACTTACCAGGTAATTTGTTTGAATCGCGAGTGACTGCCACAGGATACTATTAATTCTCCTCCCTTTAAAACCACTGCTCTGTCCAGTGAATTGAATCTGATCTAATTTGTGTATGCAAGTACAGTAACTCCTCACTTAACATTGTCCTGGTTAAGGTGGTTTCGTTGTTATGTTGCTGATCAATTAGAGAACATGCTTGTTTAAAGTTGCACAGTGCTCCCTTGTAACGTTGTTTGGCAGTCACCTGCTTTATCCAGTGCTTGCAGGAAGAGCAGCCCGTTGGAGCTGGTGGGGGCTTGGAACCAGGGTGGACCGGCAGCTCCCCTATCAGCTCCCCTAAGTTTCCTGTGGGGCAGCCACCCAGCAGGCTACCAATTTCCGGCAGTTCAGCTGTCCCTCCCCGCCACTGCCGTGTAATGCTCCTGCTCTCTG
This sequence comes from Eretmochelys imbricata, assembly GCF_965152235.1. Lineage (NCBI taxonomy): Eukaryota > Metazoa > Chordata > Testudines > Cheloniidae > Eretmochelys > Eretmochelys imbricata. The sequence continues at coordinate 358,858,878 of NC_135572.1, forward strand.
CCTCAGAGCTGCTCCCCGAGCCTCCTGCTTGCTATGTGGGGGCGGAGGGGAAAGAGGGGTGCTAATGTCAGGGTGTCCCCCTCCCCCCGCTCCTGTACCCCGTTTCCACTGAGCAGTGGGCGGACACGACAGGGCTCAGGATAGAGGGAGCTTGCTGGCAGCAGCTGCTGTCTCAACTTGCTGATCTACTTAAAAAGGCAATGTACTTAGAGTGGGGTCAGCATACTAAAAGGGGCAATGCGCCTCTCTCTCGCACGCACGCAGGGTGTGTGTCTTTGTCTCTCTCTGCCATGCTGTGTCTCCTCCCTCCATTCGTGCTGCCTTGTAGATTGTAAGGCTACGTTAACAACGTGTTAACCCTTGAGGGCTCAGCTGAGTGCTAGTTCATCGTTTAGCAGTAAGGCATTCCCTGGGAAATATCCCACCCTCTTCCACCCTCTGATTTCACCACCGCAACCAAGCTTCATAATCATGATTGCTGTGTATAGTATTAAATTGTTTTTTTAAAACTTTTACTGTGTGTGTGTGTGTATATCTATATATATAGAGAGAGAGAGAGAGAGTGTGTCTTTTGTTGGGCAAAAAAAATTTCCCTGGAACCTAACTCCCCCCATTTACATTAGTTCTTATGGGGAACTTGGATTCGTTTAACATTGTTTTGCTTCAAGCATTTTTCAGGCACATAACTACAACGTTAAGCGAGGAGTTACTGTATATGTGTAAAATAAGAAACCACATAATTACTACAGTGTTTAAAACAGTTCTGCTCTTATTCCATCTGAACCAGGAAGAGAATGGTGAGAATCTCCAACTTGATAGGGTTGGTAGTTCATGAACCAAAGTTTCCTCTCCCCAGTTTTGTATGCTGTCTCAGCAGCCAGAGCCGTCCCTTGGGTAGGGCGAATTGGGGTGACCTCTCCAGGCCCCGCGGGCTGGAGTGATTGGCCGGTGCGGTTGTTCCCGGAAGACACAGGTGCCGGAACTGTGGGGTGCGGGCTTCTGGCCTCAGCTCAGGGGTGGTGGTGGGGGAGGGGGAACAGGGGTAAGGGGGCTGGCTTTCAGCACCCCCACTATTAAAAATATTCCAGCACCACTGCCGGAAGACGAATCCGTCACTTTCGCAGGGCCTGCCATCTTGTTGGCGTTTAGCAGATACAGCACCTGGCTCGGCCACCCACGTTTTGGTGCAGCAAGTCCCCTGCCCCAGCCGGAGCCCTGAGCTGCCGTGGCGCTATGGCCAACAAAAGCCCTGCAGAAGGCGCCAGCAGGAGCAGGCAGTGCAGCACCAGGCCAGATCCATCCTGCCAGCCCAGCTGCCGATGCAGAGCGGGGGCCCCAAACCAGTGGTGGCTGGTTTGTCCTGGGCTCCGCACCCCCCTAGGGAGGGCCCTGTCAGCAGCACTCTGAGCCTATATGTGCACTTGGAGCTAGAGTGTGATCCCCATCTCAAGGAAACACACTTGCGCTAGCTCTCATAGAGCCAACTCACTAAACACAGAGCGCAGCCATGCCAGTACAAGCCACAGCAGGGGCTAATTGCCCTGAGTACGTACCCATGGGAGACCCTAGGCACATATTCAGGGTGGCTGGCTCCTCCTGCCACTTGCGCTGCCATGGCTACGCTCTACTTTCAGCATGCTGGCTCTGTCAGAGCTCGTGTGAGCGTGACTCCTCAGTCTGGTAATGACACCTCCAGCTCGAAGGGTAGACATACCGCCAGTTTAGAGAGGGAGGGAGGGGAAATCCTCCAGTGTGTTTCATCTGGCAGAGCAAAGCAGTGACCACTAGGAAACTGACCTGTCCCAAAATTGTTCCTCTCCAGCGTGAGCTGTCTTTCACGATGACTACAATACTCCTGTATTATTCTTTCAGCTGTCTCACCCCTCTTAAGTACTGCTGTGACTACCGTCCATATTTCACTATCCATGACAGCGAGTTTAAGGAGTACACCACCAGGACACAAGCCCCGTAAGTACCCTGGTTGTCCTGTATGAAAGGAACCTCTAGTCAGGAAAAACTTTTTCACTAGGAGGGTGGTGAAACACTGGAATGCGTTGCCTAGGGAGGTGGTGGAATCTCCTTCCTTAGAAGTTGTTAAGGTCAGGCTTGACAAAGCCCTGGCTGGGATGATTTAATTGGGGATGGGTCCTGCTTTTGAGCAGGGGGTTGGACTAGATGACCTCCTGAGGTCCCTTCCAACCCTGATATTCTATGATTCAGCACAAGCTGCATGAAGGACCTCTGTGGGCATTGTTGCTCTGGCTTCCACTTTAGTCTCAACCTTCTCTCTCTAGGCCGAACATTGTTGTGGGAGTCACAAATCCTTTCTTTATCAAAACACTCCAGCACTGGCCTCACCTTCTTCGGATCGGGGAGCTCAAAATGTCAGGTAAAGCTCTAACCGAAGCTTGTCTTTCTGCATTAGACTCAGAGGTTGACAGTGAGCTGGCCCATGCAGTGGTGTGTCTCAGCAACAGTTACATGTGCACATCTCCACCCCTCCGAGGATCGGGGACTCAGAGAGGGTAGTTCAGGCTGCTAGCCTGGGTGCTGAGGTCACAGCAGTTAAGGCAAAGTCTTAAGAAAATTACAACAAAGTTAGTTTTTCTTTCTTCTAAGCTTTAAGGAAATGGAAGATTATTCTTGGGAATGAAGATGGAAGGAAATAGGAGAGAAGTGCTTGGTAGAGAGACACTGGTTTTATTTTCTGAAAAACGAAGAGCGCTGCTGTAGGTTGGGCTGAGGAGTTCTTCTCTACACGACTCTTGTTATTACCTTTTATCCTGTCACCACTGTGGGCTGGCAGAGGCAGGTCTGAAAGCTCCCTGTAGCAGTTGGGATACCAGCACTAGCTTAGTATTCATATCACAGGAGGATACAGTTTAAGTTTTGCATGTTTGGCATGGATGGTCTAAAGTGCGAGTCCTCCCACATGTGTGCTGTGGCTATGAGGCTAGAACTGCAGCCTTTATAACCTGGTACTAGACCCTGTGTGTCTTTCCACAGGTGACTTACCCAAACAAGTCAAGGTGAAGAAACTAACCAAACTGAAAACTCTGGACACTAAGCCGGGTAATTCCCATTTAACGTCAGTTTTGGTTTAATTGCATTTATCCTTCCTCTTTGCTGAGTTTGAAGGCTTTGCAGCAATGTGTTTGTTGTGGGCATTGTCCTCTGCCTCAACTGAGAGCAACTCCAGGGCTGTAACTTCTTCCAGCTCCTCTGCTGCTGTGCAGTAATTCTGTACGGTTATATGAGTGTCCTTCCTGACATGCGCTCTCCTGAGCTCTCCATTGTTATTACTGGGCCATCTAAAGGCTTCTGATACAGAAAAAATCACAGAAAATGTGGAAGGCGGCCCCCCCACCTGGTTTTAGAAACCCCCCTTAGGGCGACTCTGTGTGAGGAAGGAGAAGCCTTGGAGATGGTAGAAGCCTCATTAGAGGTTTCTCCTGGTGGTCGTTGGGAGGTACTTGTGTAGCCCGATGTGTAGCTTTATAGCTCTGACCGGCTGAAGACAGTGGGGTTTAGCAGTGTTTTGTGGGGCTGTTCTGTCTTCAGGGGTCTGTGGCTGGACTGAATCACCAGTCTGTTCCCCCTCCCTTGGTGTGTCTACTCTTATCTCTGCAGTGCAGTGATACAACTCAAGCCTCGCTTCTGCTTCCCTTAACTCGCCCCATTGTGCCTAGGCATTGCAGCTCACATGAAATAAGAGGGCCCCTGACCCCAGACACAGGAGCTATATCAGCAACAATGAGACTCAGAGCCCAGGTCAACTGACTCAAGCTTGTGGGACTTGCCCTACGGGGATAAAAATAGTAGTGTAGACACTTGGGCTCTGAGACCTGCCCCTGAAGGGTTTCAGAGCCCAGGCTCTGGCTTGAGTGGGAACGTCTACACTGCTATTTTTAGCCCCATAGCACGAGCCTGAGTCAGTTGACTTGGGCTCAAAGACTTGCTGCCACGGGTCTTCATTTGCAGTGTAGACTTACCCTGAATCTTCACAGATTTGCAGGAAGTCTGGGGCTCTAGCCTCTTTGCAGTGAATTAGCATTTCTAAGGAAACATCAGTTGGTGGGAAGAGAGGTGTAAAAACACGTGCTGGGGAGCGACGCATCGGAATGTTTGACTTGTGTATAAGTTTCCTTTAATTGTCGCATCTGGTTAAACCCACTATGGGTGTTGGTTGGCTTGGCGTGCCTCAGGCCAAATGAGTCCTGAAAGTGGCAAAAAGCACCCATGTCCATCTGCACCTCTCCAGAAGACACTGCCTCATTCTTTCAGCCACCGACTTGGTCACAGTGATCCATGAGCAGGTGATAAACTCTCTATACCTAATACACTAACAAAGCCTCTCACTCTGAAAAATGCACAGCCTGCCCACTTAGCAACAAGATCACATGAATACATCGTGATGGTGCTCAACACTCTGCAGTGGCTCCCCACTGACAGTCCAGTTCGTAGTCCCCTCTCTGGAACTGACCCTAACTATCTGAGAGGTTGGCTCCCCTGCCATGACTTCCCAGGACAGTTCTGTTCCATTGGGGAAATGAAGCTGTTGGCTAATAGGGAGAGGCTTGTGAGGGGAGAGACAGAACTTTCAGGGGAGCTGAGCCTAGACTTGGAGAATAGGTCCATCAATGACTGTTAGCCAAGATGATCAGGGATGCAACCCCATGTATCCCTAAACCTCCAACTGCCAGATGCTGGGACTTGGTGACAGGAGTCTCAAAATTGCCCTGTACTGTTCATTCCCTTGGAAGCAGCTGGCACTGGCCACTGCCAGAGACAGGTTACTGGGCTAGGTGGACCATTGGTCTGGCCCAGTATGGCTGTTCTTATGAATTCATTTCTGCAGGAGATGAGGCCACAGGCCTCACCATGCTCAGAACTCATGCTGAGACTTTCAATATGTTCTTGTCACAGACACGCAACACATCCCCTCCCTCTCAGATATTAATCAGGCTATTTAATCTGCAGGTTGGGAGTGGAGAGAAATTTATATAATTTCTATTGAGTATTTGGGAGGCTTTCAGATACGGTGAAGGGACCCATAAGTACCTAGTTAGGTAGATACAGCTATCTAACACCACTGAACTATTCAACTCAAGTCTAGTACTGAGCTAATGCTGCTGGTTACGTGTCTTTTTCTCTGACATTTTCTTCTGAGGGTGGGGGGGGGTGCCTTAGGGCAGTCGGAAGGTCTCTAAGGTTAATCCTACTGTGAGTGCTGTTGTGGCAGCAACTCTTGTCATTTGAGGAGGGTTCTGTTGTCAGAGCTTTTTCTCTAACTAGCCAGAGTGAGATTGGGAAATTCACCTCCCCTGCTTGTGAACAAGGCTTTACTGCACAATGTGACCTTGAGAAACTGGCAGCGGGGTGTGATTTGTTTTTAAGCATTTCTGTGTTTTTAATCTAGGAATCTACACCTCTTACAAGACATTTCTGCACAAAGACAAAACCCTGATAAAGAGATTGTTAAAGGTGAGCATTTCCTATCCCTATCCCACATCCTGTATAGCGCTGCAGGAAAGCAGTGCTAAAGTCTGGATGAAACTATTGAAGCCCAAAGGAGAAATAGTACTGGTTTTCCCTTTGGCCCAAGGTCTTTGACTTCACCCTGACCGCAGTCATGGTTTAGTCCAGGGTATCCAAGAGTGGGTTAAAATTACTGGGACGCTCTTCTCAGAAGATTATTTCACTTGATTGAGCTCTGGAGCCTAATGATGTCTTAACCGTTAGCATTGTTAGCAAAAAAGGAGAGGGATGATCATATTAGGCAGATCTAAACAATCTTGTCTAGGTGAGTGGCATCTCACTTTAGTGAGTGGAGCTTGTATTCTGGACCAAACTTGGGAGAGTGCACAAAATTATTCTTTTCCAGTCTGCCCCTTGACTGGCTGCATGCAGCTGCCGTGTTTTGCTGAGAACTGCACACACATGCATAACCTCAGCTCTTGCCTACTAAAGCTGCTGGCTGTTAAATGGTTTCTTCATGAGCTCTTCCCCTGCGCTGTAACTTCGCTCTCTATGTGCAGGGGGTTCAGAGGAAGCGCCCATCTGAAGTCCAAAGTGCCCTTTTGAGGCGCCACCTGCTGGAGCTCACACAGAGTTTCATTATCCCCCTGGTGAGTAGGGGGGTTGTTGATCTGTGTGGTGAAGGAGTATGGGGGCGATGAACAGCGTATGACTGAATGCTGGGTTCCACCCTGCCCTCTAGGTTATTCCACAAAGACAGGTTCTATGCCAGAGGCCTGAACACCATCACAGACATTTTAATTCTTCTTGGAGAAGAATAAACTTGTCTTCTAATTGGCAGGTTCTAGCAGGTTTGACTGGTACTGTGCTTAGCTCTGCAGTCCTGACACCCAGCACAATGTGTATAATGGGAACAAACCTTTTCTCCTGCACAAGAATTAACTTCTCCTCTGATTGGTCTCTGACACCTATTCTGCTATCTTAGCCTGTATCCAGCTAAGAGATGGCAAGGGAGATGTTTACAGAAGGGAATGGAAAGCTAACCCCAGGGTTCCCATCAACTTTGATTGGAACAATGGGCTTAAATCCCACACACCAATTTGAAAACTTCCCCTGCTGTATCTGTATGCATCCGATGAAGTGAGCTGTAGCTCACGAAAGCTTATGCTCAAATAAATGTGTTAGTCTCTAAGGTGCCACAAGTACTCCTTTTCTTCCTGCTGTATCTAGTATTTAGTAGGGCTGTCAAGCAATTAAAAAAATTATTTGTGATTAATCACACTGTTAATAATAGAATACCATTTATTTAAATATTTTTGGATGTCTTCTACATTTTCAAACATACTGATTTTAATTACAACACAGAATACAAAGTGTGCAGTGCTCACTTTATATTTATTTTTGATTACAAATATTTGCACTGTATAAAACAAAAGAAATAGTATTTTTCAGTTCACTTAATACAAGTACTGTAGTGCAATCTCTTTATCATGAAAGTTGAACTTACAAATGTAGAATTATGTACAAAAAAAACTGCACGAGAAAACAAAACAATGTAAAACTTTAGCACTTACAAGTCCACTTAGTCCTACTTCTTGTTCAGCCAATCACTCAGACAAACAAGTTTGTTTACATTTGCAGGAGATAATGCTGCCCGCTTCTTGTTTACACTGTCACCTGAAAGTGAGAACAGGCGTTCTCATGGCACTGTTGTAGCCAGCATCGCAAGATATTTACGTGCCAGATGCGCCAAAGATTCGTATGTACCTTCATGCTTCAACCACCATTCCAGAGGACATGCATCCATGCTGATGATGGGTTCTGCTTAATACAATCCAAAGCAGTGCGGATTGAGGCATGTTCATTTTCATCATCTGAGTCAGATGCCACCAGCAGAAGGTTTTTTGTTGTTGTTCTTTTTGGGTGGTTTTTTTTTTTTGGTGGTTCGGCTTCTGTAGTTTTCGCATCAGAGTGTTGCTCTTTTAGGACTTCTGAAAGCATGCTCCACACCTCGTCCCTCTCAGATTTTAGAAGGCACTTCAGATTCTTAAACCTTGGTTCAAATACTGTAGCTATCTTTGTAAATCTCACATTGGTACCTTTTTATTTTGTCAAATCTGCAGTGAAAGTGTTCTTAAAATGAACAACATGTGCTGGGTCATCATCCGAGACTGCTTTAACATGAAATATATGGCAGAATGTGGGTAAAACAGAGCAGGATATGTACAGTTCTCCCCCAAGGAGTTCAGTCACTAATTTAATTTAATTAATGTATTATTTTTTATCAAGTATCATCAGCACGGAAGCATGTCCTCTGGAATAGTGGCTGAAGCATGAAGGGGCATACATATGTTTAGCATATCTGGCATGTAAATACCTTGCAATGCCGGCTATAAAAGTGCCATACGAAAGAGACGTTTTGGGGTGTCTCACTTTCAGGTGACATTGTAAATAAGAAGCGGGCAGCATTATCTCCCATAAATGTAAACAAACTTGTTTCACTTAGTGATTAGCTGAACAAGAAGTAGGACTGAGTGTACTTGTAGGCTCTAAAATTTTACATTGTTTTAATTTTGAGTTCAGTTATGTAACAAAAAAGAATCTACATTTGTAAGTTGCACTTTCACGATAAAGAGCTCGCACTACAGTATTTGTATGAGGTGAATTGAAAAATACTATTTATTTTGTTCATCATTTTTATAGTGCAAATATTTGTAATCAAAAATATCAAGTGAGCACTGTACACTTTGTATTCTGTGTTGTAATTGAAATTAATATATTTAAAAATGTAAAAAAGTGTCCAAAAATATTTAATACATTTCAATTGGTATTATACTGTTTAACATTGCAATTAAAACTGCGATTAATCACGATTAATTTTTTTAATCTCGATTAATTTTTTTGAGTTAATCGCATGAGTTAACTGTGATTAATCGACAGCCCCAGTATTTAGTTCTTATGGGTTCGTGCCCTACCATAGTATTTGTTAAGAGCCCTGTCTGGATGTCTGTTCCTGGTCATGGTAATGGTTGCTTTTTTCAACCCCTCTTCTGTTCCCGCTCTGTTAGAGAGCGACTTGCTAGACATTCCAGTTAGAATCGCATTGGCTTCTCCCTCTAATTTGTTCCAAGGAGGGGAGTTGTGATGACAGTGTTTTCTGAGTCTCACTCAGCTCCTGCTGTTCATTCCTTCCCATCAAATCTCATCCTGTGTGGCATTCTTAAAACTTTAACGGCAGCCGGTTTTAATGTCTTAGCTTCCCCCGGCGGTGGGGATGGTGGGGAAATAAGCAAACGAGCATCTGGACTTGTGGAAACCTACACAACAAAGAAGGGGAAAAGAGAATGAAAGGTTGTTCACTGCATGGCATGTTGGTGTCTCCTGAAGCACAGCTTGACACCTAATGACCTTGGGAAGGGCTCTCTAATTAGTCTAAGTTCTGTTTTCACTGCTACTCCATAGGAGCATTACATTGCGAGTCTGATGCCTCTACAGAGGGCCATTACTCCATGGAAGGTATGTCTGTTTTCATTTGATTTCCTTATAGAGATTTGGAATAGTTACACTTTTATGCTGATCATTTTCTTGGGAAATTGTCCCAATGTTCCCGAATGCAACAGACTGCTCAGATGTGGGGAAAGTGCCCAAGGCCCAGGCCCTCTAGAGCTCCTAGATCTGGGTCACAAGAGTGCCCAGGCCCTCCAGGACTTAGATCTGGGTGTGACATTATCCAGGATACAATCTGGAATGACGGAGCTGTGTCCTCTCAATTCTCCAATCTGGGGTTCCTTTTACCCTGCTTTGTGGTGAAAGCAACTACTCCTGGTCTGTCCACACACAGTCTCCAGCATGTAAATCACTCCCAGCTATACTGTATGAGTGCTATAGCTAGCCATTCCTGAATTACATTTCAGGGCAACACCAGCAAACTCCCAGTCCCAGACTTTCCCCCAGAAATGTGCCTCTTGTACTGCTCACACTCCTCCTGGACGATACAAGCTCATATGAAGTCTGTCATTTACTAATAGAAAATTATATGCACAAATCCTGGTCTCCCAAATGGAGTTTCCCAAACACACTGGTTTAGATAAAACAATAAAGTATTAACTGCAGATCGATTTTAAGTGACAACAAGTAATGAGGCATACAAGTCAGAATTGGTTACAAAGAAATCAAAGGTAAAACACAACTAAAACCTAACTTAACAAGCTGAGTGAATACAAAGCAAAAATCTCTCTCACCACATGTTCCAGCAGTCTTACTGGCTGAACCTCTCTCAGTCAGGGTCTTCCCCCCAGTCCAGTGCTACTTTCTTGTTCTTTAGGTGTTGATGGATGCTGTGGGTAGAGAGCAGGGAGAGATGTTTTGGGGTGTCTGTCCTGTCTGTGTCTAGCCCTTTCTCTTGCACAAGAATCATCTCCAGCTGATGTTCAGGAGACAGAAAGTCTATGGGGTCAGGAACCTTATGGTGCTTCTTTGTCAAAATGTAGATTTTTTGCCCATACCCTCTCTTTTGCCCAAGAGTGGCTACTTAATCAGGTGATGGTCCATTTGATCTCGTTGACACCTGGGTGAGGCATTGGCTAGCCTTTTGTCTCTGGGGAACTTGTCTGTGACTGCCCTCCAGAACATTCTGGACCATGTCTTGGTAATATTATACAATGCAATCTTATCTCTTTACATACAATGTTGCCAAACATTTTACAGGACAATAATGATCAGCAAATCAGGAATTTTCAAATTATACCTTATGCTTTGTACAAAATTTAACACAGTCTTATAAAAGGGAGAACAGGGGGGTACAGACTGTCACACTGGATCATAGAACAACCCAAGAGTGCCCAGCCACAAGGAGCTCATCCCCTCTCCCCCATCCCCCAGGCAGGGCTGTTAGGAAAGATGTAGGAATCTGTGAAATACTATGGCCCACTCTCAAACTGCCCTTATTACAAGGACAGGATTGTTCTCCCTGAAAAGGGAGATAGAATGAACACTGGGACAGATGTTTCCTCTTTACAGGAGTTTTCAGCTGAGCGAGGCTGTTAGAGATCTGTAACGTAAACTCTCCTAGCAGAATTGTTTGAGATGTGCAGTTTCAGGCACTTGGTGGTTCTCCTAGGTTCTCGGTGTATCCTGCATAGACTCTTCCTAGGAGCTCTGAGCTTCATTCCCAGTACTTGGGGCTGCATTGCGATATGTTCTTTTCGTTGCACAGAATCCTCCCCAGATCCGTCCTTTCCGACAGGAGGATTTCATGAAGACCCTTGAACATGCTGGTCCCCAACTCACCTGTGTACTTAGGGGTGACTGGTTAGGCCTGTACAGGTAAGAATGTGGTGTTTGGTTGTCTTGTCTCATCATCAGCAGGTAAAGGGTATAATGACCATACCTGCCAAATCCTGGCTTAGACTCATTGGGAGAAGAGAGCAGCTTCAAGGGAGAGACCATTCCCTTTGAAAAGCTTGAGGCCAACGGGGAACTGGCCAGGTTATAAGGGCCGGGAGGAACAGCAAACAGAGTTAATCCTGCTTATGTATAAATAATATTTATACACGACACGGAACTGTCAGGCTTTAGTAGGACTATAAACTCTCCTGTTTCAGGGTGATAGCCTGCCCCTGAGTGTGATAGGTTTGGGGAGAAACTTCCTCCAGAGGCACATTATTCCATCATTGTCCACTAGGGAGTTCCATGTACACCTTGCTCCTGAAGCAGCTGGTTCTTGCCGCAGTCAGAGACGAGGTACTGGCCTAGATAGATCACGGTTCTGATCCAGTATGACAATCCGTATGTGTTTGTACAACACCCAGCACAATGGGACCCTGATGCTGATTGGGGCCTGTAGGTGCTACCTTATTATAGATAATAATAGAGGGTCTTTAGGATAAAGTTTGAGACGACTTGTATGAGGGCTCCCCCCATTATTATTCTAATGAAAAATTAGAGAGTTGCAAACAGAACAGAGCGAACCTTCATCAAAATCTGAGGGGGAAACTGAAACCAGATACTCAGTGGATAGGAGAAATACGGAAAGCATTGGGGTCCAGATTTTCAGAGCTGTTTAGGCCCTTTGAAATCAAGGAGTTAGGCACCTAAATACCTTCAAAACTCTGGACCTGGTGCTGAAAGAGATCCAGAAAGTGGACAGGCACATTACGTATGGATTTGGAACATAAGGCTGCAGATAAAGTCAGTGCAATTGTAGGTTAAATCAAGCAGCAGGAAAGTGAATAGCTCCTGTCTCTGCAGTTTTGGTGTGACAATAACTGCAATATTCAATTACTTACTTAACAGAAAAATATTGGCAAATAGGAGGAAGTTCAGAGAACGTGACCAGGGTCTATGGGGCAGAACCTTGTGTGCTCTGCAGTTCTTAACGATGGAACTTTCTGCATAATCCATCTCTCGGCACAGAATTGTACTCCAAAATCTAAGCTTGAATTTAAAAAGAAGATTATTTGTTTTATGGCAGCACTTAAAGGCCTCAGTTGAGATTGGGGCCCATTGTGCTGGGGCACTGAGCCTTTATATGGTTACAAAGAAACCTTTAAAAGCATGAACTGAGTGCCACTGATAAAGTGGTTTCAGAGTAACAGCCGTGTTAGTCTGTATTCGCAAAAAGAAAAGGAGTACTTGTGGCACCTTAGAGACTAACCAATTTATTTGAGCATGAGCTTTCGTGAGCTACAGCTCACTTCATCAGATGATAAAGTGCTGTCTGCTTGAATCTGCAAATAGCGATTTTTTTCAGGCTATAATGAAGGTCTGAAATTCTCCATTCTTAACCGGGGATAAACTCTGAAACATGACAGCGTAGATCTCAACAGTGTTAGCTGATTACTTTAGCATGAATATCCACCTACTCTGCATATCCCATAATCCCAAACTGCCTCCTACCGTCTACGCCTTCTCAGATGTCCTTTGCCAGCTGCCAGTTTCCCTCTGGTGATTTCTCCATGTCACTTTTCATTCCCAGTCTGAAATTCTGAAGCACCCTGAAAATTAAAAATGAAGGGGCCGTGTAAAACTAATGAGCTGTGCTAATGCTTCATTCCTGTATTTCATTCAGTAAAAACCTCCATTTGTAAATGAAGCTGCTGCAGAATCACCTATCAGCTGCACTGTGGAGGGCTGCAGTGTACACAAGCCCTTGCTTATAAAGAGAGAAAAAGACCTAAATGTGTGGAGTTTAGCTCAGTGACAACAATAAGTGTTCGGTGCAAACACCAAGGAGGGAGGGGAGTTGCAGTGCCGGGGGACGGAGCTAAGACTGTTAAACTGAGAGAGCAAGTTTAAGATGATTATAAAACACACAATGGCACTGCACTGGATGTGGCTGTGGAGTCATTTCCCCGTGGAAAGGCCAGGAGCACCATTTCCTGACACGCTGGAAACTGGATTGGGCAGAATTCTAGAAAATGAACACAAGGAGTCTGTGGCAGGGCCAAGAATAGAACCCAAATCTTCTGTGTTCTAGTCCAGTGCCTTAACCATCAGACCATGCTGCCTGCCCAGAGGCGGGAAGCATTCATCATTGCCTGCCTCAGGGCAGCCAACTCGCCGGACACCAGCACCTGCGTATAATATGAGAAGCCAACTTCTGAGACTAAGAATAAATCGGGCCATTGATACGAGAGGTTAGGGAGGGTGGAGTCAGAAAGGTGCCTTCTCCCTAGCAACCTATACATGACTATAACAGGGTTCAAAAAAGAACTAGATAAATTCATGGAGGATAGGTCCATCAGTGGCTATTAGCCAGGATGGGCAGGAATGGTGTCCCTAGCCTCTGTTTTCCAGAAGCTGAGAGTGAGCGACAGGGGATGGATTATTTGATGGTTACCTGTTTGGTTCATTCCCTCTGGGACACCTGGCATTGGCCACTGTCGGAAGACAGGATACTGGGCTAGATGGACCTTTGGTCTGACCCAGTATGGCTGTTCTTATGTTCTAACCTATCCACGTCCCTAATTACACTGAACCAAGAATTCTGTCCCCCCTCCAAAGTCTCTGTGTTGGACCCACCTTTTCAATGGATGGGAAATCCCTATGGATAGTGAAGAAACCAGACAGCAAGTACCATTCTCCAGAGCCCCGTCCGCTCTCCTTCCCCATCTCAGCTTCACGTCTCTTCCTGCAGACGTTTCTTCAAGTCTCCCAACTTCGATGGCTGGTACCGTCAGAGACACAAGGAAATGACCCAGAAGCTGGAGGCCCTTCACCTGGAGGCGATCTGCGAGGCGGTACGTTCCGACAAAAGGGGGTGAAAGCAAATGCAGGGATCCCTATGCCTGGGTGTCATTACTAGTGATGGGATGCCCACTGGCACGTCCCGATTCAGCACTCCTGGAGGGGGGGACTGTACTCCACATCCCAGTCACTGCCTGACTCTCAGTGCATGGGAGTCCAGTTTGGGGTCAGACCAGCCTTCCCAGGAGCCAGCACAAACCCTGCTCTGCCTCCTGCTGGCAGCCATTTTAATTCTTCAGACCCTTCCAGAGCCAGCTGAGTTCCTGATCGGATGCCTCTCCTCTTGCTTGATTCCTTCCTGGGAACTGAAATAGACAGGAATTCCGACAGCAACTCCCTGGAGCACATTTCTCAAATTGCAAGGCCTGAGATGCCTCCGGCTCCTGCCGAGTGCATGGTCTGAGTGTAATGCCCCAGCGCAGAAATGCCACAACCGTCTCCTTTTGGCAGCTACATGTGGACTCTGAGCACACGGCAAGAGTAATGTGCAGGAATCCTGGCAGTGCCCGGGAGCAAGAGGACAGAGACCCATGCAAAGCCTGCGCATTGCCACATCCTTGCTGGACTCTCCGCTCGGCTGGGAGCGGATAGCGTTGCCACAGGCAGAGAGCTGGGAGGACATCGTCCTGCTCAGGCAGCCTGGAACCCATTGTGCTGCATTCAGCACATGCAAATACCCAGCCTTGGGTACAGCTGTGCGAGGAGCAGGACCTTCTGTCCCCACCCCTGCCTTGGTACTAGGCTTTGTTTGGGAGATAGCTCTGAGGGGAGCTGCTGTACGGAAGGAGATTCCCTTAGGAAAATTTTTCTTCTCTTGCTGTAGAACATTGTGGCCTGGATGAAAGACAAGTCCGAGGTGGAGATCGTTGACCTGGTTCTGAAACTTCGCGAGAAGCTGGTGAGTTTCTTCTCTCCTACTGCTTGGGTTCCTAGGGGCATGGGCCCTTCTGGTGGGGAGTGGATCACACACAGTGTATAGGAGACTGTGTATTCCTGCCCTTCCGCTCTGCTGAATGGCGTACAAAGTCAGCCAGGAAGGTGTGAGCCTCTCTTAGCTATGCTAGAAAAAGGAGCCTACAGTCCTGCTCTTCTCACCCCACCCTTGGGTGTCAAACCATCTCCACAGGGCAGCACTGCTCAGGGCCTGTATATCTTGTCAGGTAAGGAGAGCCCGTGTAAGGAGAGTTAATGGCACAAGCAGAAAGGGGATACTTGGAGTCTGTATTAAAAATTCCCCCTCCTCTCCTTCCCTCCCCCCAGATCAGAGCCAGGTGTCATCACCTGCCTGTGAAGGAGGAAACGCTGCAGCGAGTGGGCCTTTACATTGAGACCATTATTGGTTCCCTACCTGAGGATCTCCAGACTGTGCTGCACCACCACTGAGCCACCCAGTACCAGGGCTCTGCTGGGAAGGGACTCCCCATTCACAGCGTCTCCTTCAGAGCTGCAGGTGGCTGCAGTCAGATTTGAGGAAGAAACTTCTGCCCTGATCCAGCACCACGGTGACCTGGATTCTGCCTACCAGTGCGCCTGGGTTTGAGTCCTGAGCGCGGGGTGGAATTGACGACGGGAAGGTGAACTGTTTCTGTGCACGAATGTTTTCTGTCCAGCCCTGCTCTCCTGGAGGAGCTGGAGGAGGAGAGCTCTGTGTGGCCATCAGTGTGGCAGAGGGAGGCAGCCAGGGGTCCAGTCCCATATGGAAGGCTGTGTAGAACCAACACAGAAATCCCCATCCTTGCCTCATGCTAGGCCCATTGATACGTACATGTCCATCATGCCCACTTGTCATGGCCCCAGCTGTAGAGAGAGGAACACTCTGTATATGGGGTTTGTGTACAGAGGCTGCAGGAGAGACCTGACTCTCTCGCTAATCTTGTGATTCCAGCCCCCTTCACACGGGGGATGTGGAAAATCCACCACTATCCCCACAACGGGCTGACCCATTACTGGAGAGAGCAGTCACGGGCCTAGTGAATTGTTAGCGGAGCTGAAGGCAAGATAAAGGGGAGAAGTGGCTGCTGGAAGGAGCGGACCTCTCCAGAGCAGTGTGTGTTGGACAGGCTGGAGCTCTGAGCACACCCTGGAGCTCTGGGAGTGTGAGAGAGCAGGGAGCAGTCTCCTGTGCAGTGAGGGATCTGACCAGAGAATGTCTAACGAGGAGCGTTTCTGTCCTCCAGAGTCTCAGCCCCCTTGCCCATCAGGCAGGACACAGTGCACCGCTGCTTAGAGCCTGCATTACCTGCCCTAATGGGCGCTGGCTCCCTTGTGGGTACGGAGCTTGCATCTCCTAGTACTGCCAGCGTGATGCTCCCCTGTGCTTCCTCGTCCTTACCCACAGATCAGAGGACTCTGGCACTGCTGTCTCTGTTAGTTCTGGGGGGCCAGTGGGGAGCAAAAGGGGAAGGGCTGCATGCAGTCGTAAGGGATGAATGAATGATGTGCTGGCTTTTCTACCAGTGCTAAAACGGCTGACTGCAGTCTCCCCCTCTTTTCAGAGCAGTGTTTCTCCAGGCTCTCTGACCGCTGGTTTAACTCACCCTCAGGGCTGCCCTCTGAGAGCCAGTACCAGGCCCTCGTGCTTCACCCTCTGCCACTCTGAGCAGAGCCCGGAGCCTTCTTGCCATGGAATAAGTGTGCCCCATGTTCAATGGGCCTTGGGGAAAACCTGGCGTCTGGGGCCCCCGCGCTGCTTCCCCAGTGCAGGCCTAGAATGGAACTTCTTGCACGGTAGGGACGGCCAGGGTGTTAGCCGAGACCTTGCACAAAGGCGTCCTGCGAGCTGTGTGTACAGGGAGCGGGTACAAGGGGGCAGTGGTGGGGAGGATGTGGTGTTTTCTTCAGTGCACTCTGCCCTCCATTGAGCTGTCTCTCATTTACATGGAGGGGTCAGTAAAGAACAAATGCCGGAATCCTCCCACCTCTCTCTGCCCCCGACTCTGGGGGGATGGTTCCTCCATCCCCTGCTGCACGTAGTCTAGAAGAAAGCAGGGCAGCAGCAGTCCTGGTAGTGAGTGTTAGCTGCAGCCCTTAGCCCTCCTTCGTGGCTGCACTGCCCTGCCCTGGCTGGAGAAGCAGGTGGGCAGGGCCCCCCATGCAGTAAGTTACTCTGTAAACTGCTCCTTCGTGACAAAGCCCAGTCTGTATAGTGTATACTCTATGTAGAGATGTGTGTGTGCTCGCTGTGCAGTGCCCACTTGAGGGACTTCAATCACTACCATATAGTAGTAAATGTTAGCTTAAAAAACGGCCTCTTGTCTTGGAGCCTCAGTGGGATGGGCTGAGTTTTGTTTTGAAAAGAAATGGGCATTTTCTGCACGCTGTGCTTGGAGTAAGAATAACCCTGGGTGCTAGCATGCTCATCATCTCCAGCTAGCCTCTTCTCGACAGTCAGCGTGAAATTGTCCAGGGGAACGGCGACACACCTAGAGAACTCAGGTTCTTCCCACTCCGCTGAAGAGCAGCCTGAATTCTGTGCCTTCGCATGCTGCAAGGGGTTGGATTGTGTCTCTGGCTCCTACAATTCATTGTGTCCTCCCCTGTCTTCCTCCTGAGGGCATTCTGCACACAATATTTTAAAATTCTCCAGATTTTACTTGTCAAATAAACGTGGAGGCTCCACTATGGCATTGGGGAACTCAGGCCACTGGCTGCACAGAGGTGGGAGATCACCCCACCCCGGGTCACAGACTCAACAGTGAGGCTGCACCCAACCCTGACAGCACAAGGACTGGGCCTGCCCCAGAAACACCCTAGGACCCTGCCCCTCCATGCAAAGTGTAGGCTGGCTGGCTCAGCAAGGCAGGGTCTAAGTGTGGAGGGATCCAAATGTGGGTTCAGAAGGTTCTGGGTGGGGGTATCTCAGTGGGGGATCTGGATGCACAGGGACTTGTTGGAGGGCTTCTCTGTGCAATGGTAATGGGACTCTGCAGGGGGGTCCAGGTGAAGGTGGTTGGGGCTCAGTGGGATGGGGGTCTAGGTGCTGGTGGAATGGGGCTTAGCAGGGGGGTTCTGAGTGTGGGCAGTGAGGATTCAAGGGGGAGCAGTTCCCTGTACAGGGATCCATCTCCCTGCACCTGAGGAGCGATGGGTGCAGGAAGCAGGGGGAAAGAAGGGGGGTTTACAGAACTTCCTGCAGCCAGGGGAGAAATCTGGGGGTGGGTCTGACCTGGCCGTGGATGCTGTGCAGGGGAAGAGGAAGTCCTGTCCACCCCAGCCCAGCTGGGACTAGCAGCTGAGCCTGGCCCAGTCTTCCCCAGTCCCACCCTCTGGCCCACAGTGATTTAATTCTCTGCTGGCTGCGTTGGGCATCCACAACATACTGCTGGGGAGGGTCACATGACTGCTCTTGTGGCTTCCCTTTGCTTTCCCATCAGAAAGTCAAATTTTTCTGCAGGGAAGCACAGAAATCTGTGGGGGGGACATAAATTCTGGGCATGTGCAGTGGTGCAGAATTGCCCCATGAGTAAACTTGTCTGCGCTACAGGTTCTAGGGGTTTGGGTGGAAATTAATGGAAAGGTGGCATTACAGCACACAGATAAATATTTGAGCAAAATGGGACTGGTTTGCTATGTGGGTCAGGCCTGACTCCTTCAAAGCCAGATGTGGCTGGAGAGTTCAGAGAGGTCACAGCTCCTCCAGCACCAGCCCTGTGGACAGGCAGGGCAGCTGTCTTACGCTGCCCATACGAACCAGCAGCTGCTGTTCAGAGAGGCACAATTTCAGCCCTCGGGAGTCAACACCAACAGGGCCAGAGCTGAGACAGCGTTGGTCTGGCTTTTAACTAGCTGGGGGTGAGGGGGGTTAATACTGATAAGTCTCAAGCCTGAGTGCACACCGGAGGGAGCAGGAGAACTTCTAGGGCCAGCTGTTTTCATTCTGGGGCATTAACCAAGAACCCCTTTACCCCCGCAGGAAAGGCTCCTGGTGTGGGTTTTGTTTTACCCAGTGGCAGGAAGGATGAGGAGTGGCTAAGCATCCGCCTTTGGGCCCTGGTGAGGCCCCAGAGGTGCTCTGCCATAAAAAGCAATGTGAACACATTACACGTGGAGCGTTCAGAGGGAGCTGGGGCAGGTAATACAGGTGAAGCCAGCTTGGGAAGAAACCATCTTTTTATTCTCAAGAGATGGCAGCTGAGGGCCAAGCAAGGTCTACTGCCTCCTCTGGCCAGCCACAATTAAGATTCAATTGCTACTAGTGAGGGGGATGCCCATATCCCTCATGGGAGCTCCCTGCACCCCAGTTATCTCCTTCCATGTTTGAATTAGTACAGATCCTGTGAGTTCCCAAGCTGTGAACACACACAGAGCTGGGTACAGTGCCTGGCACAGACAGGGACCTGCTCCAGGGCCGGGGTTCCTAAGCACCAGAATAAATCAATTCTGCAAGAGAAAGGAGTCCCTGCTCCACAGAGCTTCTGCCCTAAATCCTATGGCCTTCTAGTAGTGATAGCCATGGTTCCTTCAAGCTCCGTTCCCTCTCATGGAGGCCTGCAGCAGCCCCAGGGTCCCCACTGGGGAGGGGAGGGGAGGCTGTCCCTCCCAGCCTTTTGCAGAAGCTACTTCGGAGATGACGGAAGGACAGCAGTGTATATGGGAGGGAATTTAAGTGAGGTCTTGGCCTCTTCTCCCTTGCAGCCCTTAACTGCCCTTAAGCAAACCATAGTTGGTCACACAACATTTGCTAATGATTTTGCTGCTTTGACTAAGCAGGGGCCTCTCCAGCCTGGGTTGCTGGCCCCAGCCAGCTTGCTGCCAGACACAGGTGTGGCTTTAAGTCTGTGTTTGCAAAGTCATTTCTCATAATCCAGAAGGGTGGTGCAATCAGTGCAGACCCTACTGCAGCCGGTCCCTGTCTTCCAGGAAGGCTGTACCACAAAGTCAGTGCAGGGCTGACTCCTTATTATCTAACCATTGCCTGGTGCACTGTCCACGGGGACAGGCCCCAGGGCGGAGAGAAGTTGTGTAGTGCTCCTACGAAATGCACAGCAGCTGCTGCAGACTGGGAGCCCAGTGAACAGCAGAGACCAATGCAGGCACTCTCCTAGCACTCAACACCCAACGATTCTTCGTAGCAGGCTTTGAGGCCGGGGTAGTATCTCAAGGGGAGTGTCTCCCCCAGAGCCTCCTGGCGGAAGTTCTGCCGCAGCCAGCCGTAGACCAAGCTGTGCAGGAGCCCTTGGAGGGACATGGTCAGGGCCTGCAAGAGAGGGAGAAGTGAGAGCAGCGCTTTCGTCAACACCTCCTGCGACTGCCATGTCTGCACAGCAGGGCCACTGCCCCCTGCTCTGCAGGCTCCCTGTCTGGGGAGAGACAGGCAGCTCCTCTCCGAACACGGAGTCAATGACAGAAAGTGGGAAGGCAGACGACTGCGTAACCAACTGACAGCGGGGAGATGGAAGCGGACGAGCCTCCCCCTGTCACGAGCAAGACTGACATGGCTCCCACGGGCAGGGTTAGCAAAAGACTTTCCAGCGGAAGCCAGGAGAAAAAGCTCTGCCCAGCTCGGGCAGACGGGAGAGGCAGTGCAGCTACCAGGCCTGCAGCAGGAAAGAGCAAAGGCGCTGAGCTGAGCTGGGCATGGAATCGCCCCCCGAGCCGGTGGCCTGTATTTCACGGGGCCATTTATTTACATTTTGGCAGCACCAGCAGAGCTTGTCTGACCCTTGGAGATGGTTTATTTCACGGACCGGTGCCTCCCCGCTCCGCCCACGCACTGCCTAGGGTAACACCGACAGACCCCGGTCGTCGGCGAGCGGGATCGAACCGGGGACCTCTGGAGCTTAGTGCATGAGCCTCTCCAGCATGAGCTAAAAGCCAACTGCCTGTTACCTACGGCGGTAGAACAGACCCATTTAGCTCTCTGTAAGTGGTCTTGGTGCCACTAGATGGGACAGAACACCCCACCCAGAAGGTGTGTGGGTCACACTACCAGAGAAGAACCTGCCTCGGCAGCTCCTGAGTGCTACACACCCGCCCAGGGAACGCACAGGCACCGTGGGAGCTGAAACACCCTGCCGTCTGCATGCGGTGTGACTTCCCTCCCTTTAGTCCGGCTGTTGATCACTCTGCAGTCCCAGTACTTGTCTGGGGGAAGCATACAGAGGTCCCCAGACAGGGCCCCATCATGCTAGGCCCTGTTCAGAACCAATCCAGAGACCGTCCTTCCCCTAACGAGCTCACCATCTGAGTAGCGGCGGCACCTGCCTGTCAGGCTGAAGAGACTTCCAATCCTTACCATGGCAACATGAAGTGCAAAGATGGAGGCGGGCTCGATGCTGGTGAAGGAGAGGATGCTGAGCAGGAAGGCTGTGGACAGAGAAAGGAAGGTGGCATCCTGGCTTTATCCTGCTCTTCCCTCTCGCCCACATTTCATCACTAGTTTCTCTTGCCATTTACTTCTGCACCTGCCTTTAGCGCTCCGCCCTCAGCGTGCAGCTGCCTTTGCCCCTGCTGGCCAGGCCCTAAGCCTCATCTGATGCTTGTCCAGCCCCGTTCCCCGGAGGACGGGTCCCCACATGCTTTACCGGCACTTCTGTACACACACAGCTTCACTGCCAACGGGCCGCCCCTTCCAAAGTGGGAGCCAGGCAGCCTGCAGTGGGGAGAGGAAACGCTGGCCTCCAAGGGCTCTTCTGAAAGAACCACACCCGCTGACGTGTGTGGGATTCAGCTGGTCTCGCAGGGGAGGAGGAGCCAAGCCAACCCAGAAGGAATCGGTGTTCTGTGCTTCTAGGGAAGCCAGAGACTTCAAACCTGATGCTTAAAGCACAAAACAACTCGGGCATGGAGGCCATACCTGTAGGCCAGATCCTCCTCCTTCTCCCTAGCCGGGCTCAGCCAGACCCAGGATCACTGCGGGCAGGGTTGCTATAGCCAGCCTGACTCCTGCCGCTCAGCCTGTCCCCAAACACACGTATCCGTCTCGGCACAGGGATCTCACGGGGGAGTGGAGAGAACACTGGGACCAAATGTTGGCCGGGAGGACGGTGGGGGAAGCTGTGTGGGCACTCGATTGCCATGTGAAGGGATCATGGGGCACAAAGAAGAGAGGGCCTGTCACCACTCTTGCTCTAGTAGGAGCAACTCACCTGGGGTCCAGCAGATCAGGAAAACCAGCTGGAAGCAGCGAGAAATTTTGCAAACGCTTTGGATGTTCCTGCTGGCGAAGCCGTCGTTCTCCATGTTCATCAACCGCACCTCATTGTTCCTCCTGCACCAGAGCTTCACCCTGCAGTACAGGAACTGAGAGAGACAGCACTGTTCACCACGCCGCCCGCCCCCTCGCCGTTCACCACGCGCCCGCCGCCCGCCCCCTCGCCGTTCACCACGCGCCCGCCCCCTCGCCGTTCACCACGCGCCCCGCCCCCTCGCCGTTCACCACGCGCCCGCCCCCTCGCCGTTCACCACGCGCCCGCCACCCGCCCCCTCGCCGTTCACCACGCGCCCGCCCCCCTCGCCGCCCGCCCCCCTCGCCGTTCACCACACGCCCGCCCCCTCACCGCCCGCCCCCTCGCCGTTCACCACACGCCCGCCCCCTCGCCGCCCGCCCCCTCGCCGTTCACCACGCACACGCCCCCTCGCCGCCCACCCCCGCGCCGTTCACCACGCGCCCCGCCCCCTCGCCGCCCGCCCCCTCGCCGTTCGCCATGCGCTCGCCGCCCGCCCCCCGCACTGTTCACCACGCGCCCACCCCCTCGCCGCCCGCCCCCCGCGCCGTTCACCACGCGCCCGCCCCCTCACCGCCCGCCCCCTCGCCGTTCACCACGCCGCCCGCCCCCTCGCCGTTCACCACGCGCCCGCCGCCCGCCCGCCCCCTCGCCGTTCACCACGCGCCCGCCCCCTCGCCGCCCGCCCCCTCGCCGTTCACCACGCACACGCCCCCTCGCCGCCCGCCCCCGCGCCGTTCACCACGCGCCCGCCCCCTCGCCGTTCACCGCCCGCCCGCCCCCTCGCCGTTCACCACGCGCCCGCCCCCTCGCCGCCCGCCCCCGCGCCGTTCACCACGCCGCCCGCCCCCGCGCCGTTCACCACGCCGCCCGCCGCCCGCCCCCCTCGCCGTTCACCCCGCGCCCGCCCCCTCGCCGTTCACCACATGCCTGCCGTCCGCCCGCCCCTTCGCCGTTCACCACGCGCCCGCCCCCTCACCACCCGCCCCCGCGCCGTTCACCACGCCGCCCGCCCCCTCTCCGTTCACCACGTGCCCGCCGCCCGCCCCCTCGCCGTTCACCCCGCGCCCGCCCCCTCGCCGCCCGCCCCGCGCCATTCACCACGCGCACGCCCCCTCGCCGCCCACCCCCGCGCTGTTCATCATGCGCCTGCCCCCTCACTCCCTGCCGCCATTCACCACACGCCTGCCCCCTCACCGTTCACCACGCGCCCGCCCCCTCGCCGCCCGCCCCCGCGCCGTTCACCAGGCGCACACCCCCTCGCTCCCCCGCCGTTCACCAGGCGCACGCCCCTGCCCTGCCGCCGTTCACCCCGCGTGCTCCCCCTCGCTCCCCGCCCCCGCCCGGGGGCTCTGGGCTGTGAGCCCCTGGCCACTTGCTGCGACTCCAGGCCACAAGCAGCTCGTGCGCTCACGCTGCAGCAGCTCAGCACCAGCAGCAGGGACAGGAAGAAGATGATTTTCATCTCCAGGCCCGTGTCCTTCCCGCCCATGTACTGGGAGACAAAGGAAAAGCGACTTGAGGTGGCTGCTTGGGGCAGGATGCTGCCCCCCCCCCCGCCCCCAGCAGCCCCTCCCCCGCCCAGGCCCCTTGTTTTACTGCTTGTGGCCGCGAGCCTGGCAGCGAGTGGTGGGGACTTGGCCCTGCCCGGCTCCAGGCTGCGCCAGGTGCTTTGCAGACACAAAGCAGGGTGCCAGTTGAGCCTCGGGGTGCAGCCCACCCTCTCGTATAGGAGCTGAAGTTTCAGTGCTTCACAGAGAACCCTGCTGGGGCGTTAGCCCTGGCCCCTTCCGCCCTCCATCCTCCCTGGTCCCCAGCCGTGGCTCAGCTGCCGTTCCGGACAGCCTCCCCGCTCCACCTTCCCGTTATTCCCAGGGGGCAGCAGGAGCTGCCCCAGGGGGATCATGGCGGGGCGGGCGGGAGGAGAAGCAATGTGTCCTGGCTACCCAGTAAGGACAGTCCCTGCCCCAGCCCCGGCAGGAGGGGAACAGCCATGAGCAATGGTGCACGAGGCTGGAAAGGGGAGACTGGAGGGCAGCTGCTGCCTGGGAGAGCTTCTGAGCCAGGCTGAGGCTTTGGGGCGGCTGGGACGGCTCGGGGAAGGGGAGGTGGAGGAAGCGGAGGCCGGGGGCTCTCACCGTGGAGCAGGCGTCCT
The DNA here is from genome assembly GCF_965152235.1 of Eretmochelys imbricata. Taxonomy (NCBI): domain Eukaryota; kingdom Metazoa; phylum Chordata; order Testudines; family Cheloniidae; genus Eretmochelys; species Eretmochelys imbricata. Next base: position 358,882,923 of record NC_135572.1, read on the forward strand.
GCGCGCGGTGGATGAGGACCAGGCAGCTGAAAGAACGTGGCGGTTGTCAGTGGCGCCGCTCCCAGCACCTCGTCTCGCACGTTCCCCTCGGCGAGGGGGAGCTCGCCCGCGTCGCAGCGGTGGAGGCCGTGTGCCAGGGCCGTGCCCCAGAGAGCGGGGCGGGCCTTGCTCAGCTCCTGGGCTCCGGGCACCTCTCGCCAGGGCAGGAGCCAATGCCGGCAGGAGCCGCTGGCTGGCCGAGTTCGGTGCCGGCAGGTGGTGCAGCAGCCCCAGGGGCGTCGGGCACCCTGCACTGAGCCCTGCCGCTGGGCTCCACCCCATGGGGCTGCTGGGCGGGACTCAGGGAGCCCTGCATTCGTTGGCAGGGCAGGACTCAGGGCTAGCGTCACCCCTTTGGTGCGGGATCGTTATTGACTGGGCCTGCGCGCTTCTGCATGGACCCGGGGCAACCGTCCCGGCCCCAGAGAGCACGGCCTAGTTCTGAACACGAGGCAGCCGAAGGCCCTGTGGGGCTTCCTGGGGGAGGCTCGGGCTGCTGGAGGGGAGAAGGGGCCGGCGGCTGCTGTGAACGGACCGAAGCGCTACCTGGAACAGTACAGGCTGTAGGCCTCTCGGGAGCGGTTGGCCGGGCGGGGCATGCCGGGTTCGACGGCCATGGGAGCGACGTCTCTCACGGCCGTGCCTCTCAGCAGCAGCTGGCCCAGGAACATGAGGGCGGGGAGCAGCCTTGCCAGAGACAAACGGGGAGGGGAACGGAAGAGCGCGAGAGCCTGGGCATGCTGCAGGGAGTCGCCCCGTGCACTGGGAAGGCTGTGCCTGCCCCCAGGTTGCAAAGGTGACGGCACATCCCAGCTGGGACTCCCCACCCCGAGCCAGGGCAGCACCTCTGACCCCGCGGTAGCGCTGGGGACCCGGAGGCCCAGGGAGCTGCAGTTACTAGTCAGACTGGGGCTGGGTTATGCTGGTCCCTTTTCCCAGGCCAGGCTGCATGGCCGTGGCAGAGCCAGGAGGGGAATGCAGGACTCCCTCGCCTGGAGCTGAAAGCCAGGACAGCCTGCTGCCTCCCTGGGGCCGGTGATGCTGGCCAGAGCCAGACAGCGCGGGCAGGGGTCACGCAGGCTCTGCCCCGTCCGCGGTGGTCACCCCTGAGAGGGCTGGCGGGCAGTGAGGGGGCTTAGGGCGAGCAGCTTCGGACCAACCCAACCCCACAAGGCAAAGAAACCCAGCGGGGCACCTACCAGGCCAGGGCATAGGGCAGGCAGTGCTGCGCCCTCTCCGCGGACCTGCGCCTCTCCTGCGGCGAAGAAGAGCTGGGTCAGAAGGGGCTGCAGCCTCGCCACAGGGCTAGGGGCAGGTTCTGGGTACCGAAACTGGCGTGTTTAGCGCTGCACCAGGTCCAGGGACGCGGCCCAGTGTCCCATGGGGCTCGCAGGGGTGTGCAGCCCTCAACAGTGGCTTTCAAACCGCGTCGGAGGGGACCAGCGGGGATCCCAAAGGCTGCTGCTCTGTACTCGTGTGGGTGCGTCTCTGAACCACTCGCTCTCAGGCTGGCCGTTCTCAGAGCAGCCCGGGCTCCCATTGGCCTAGAGGGCTGGCCGGGTGCCGGGTGCCATGCACGGGCATGTGGGCATCGCATTCACAATACACACGTGGTAAAATAGGGAACAGGCTGCCCCAGGCATCCTCTTGCCACCATTAGCGTCCCATTGATGCAACACCCACTACTAGCCAGGGCTCCAAGGTAACCCGCTGCCAGCTAGTGAACACGGAGACCTACTCGCTGCTGATCCACCTGGCTGGGAACTTGCGGCCCATCCTGACCCCTTTCCTCCCCTGCCAAGGTGTGGGTGGGTGACCAGAGCGCCATCCCCCAATCTCCTCGGGCCAGGGCCAGGGGCTGGCAGGTCTGAGGGATGCTCACGGCATGGCCTGTTCCTGCCTGGATGCATGTGGTGTAACTCTCCCTCCTGTCCATCTCTCTGGCCCCCCTGCGGTGTCTGTCTGTCCTGAGGAGCTGCCACCAGCGGCTCCGTCTGGCCCCTGGCCTGGTTGTGCCCGGTGGGGGAGAAGGCATTCCAGCAGGAGTGGGGAGGAAGGCCTGGTCAGCCCCTACCTGCAGAGCTGTCATGTGCGTCACTCTCCAGCCACGGATGGTGCGGTTCACCTCGTAGGCATAGACAATGACCATCAGGAAGGAGATAGCGTAGAACATCTGGGCAAGAGAGAAGCTGAGGGTCACACCCAGCAACAATCCCACCTGCCGGCTTCTAGGGCGAGCCAGGCACCCCCCTGGGCCCTCATTCCCACTAGCCTGTCCTGCCTTCCCCAGGCCCAGGGTACTGCTGTCAGCGCGGCTCCCAGTAACCCCAGGGGATCTGAGCATGAACCAGTCTGGTAACGACACCTCCAGCGTTCCAGCGGTGGGGGGGGGGGGAGAGGAACGAACCAGCACGTGGGCACGACCCTCGCGCCCCCTACCCCACCACATCCACCCCTGCAAAGGCTCCGGCCACTTACTGGGGCCTCCCTCGTGGCTTTCCAGCCATGCTGCACAGCAGGGCCTGATGGCGGCCATCTGGGCTGACACACATGGGTTCGAACCGGGGCCACCCAGAGCTGAAAGCATGAGTCACCGCAGCCCGACCCAACCAGCCAGGCTCCAGAACTGGGCCCGTAGCAGATTCCCGTCCCGCGCGGCCCAGGCAAGACGCGGCCACGTGATGCTCTGACGAGCGGGTTACACGCGCTCACAGTCGCAGAGCTGGATCGCGGCAGGCAGCGGCACAGAACATTCCTCCAGTAGCCAACAAGCTGAGCCGCTCAGTGGTCCCTGGCCACTCTAATAACCCATGACCATGTACCCAAGGCACGTGTCCCCCCACGCCCACAGATTAGCTAAGAGGATCCAGGTGGGCTCAGGCTTAGCATTCACAACTGGCTCAGAAAACACGGTTCTTCCCCCGGAGCTATGGGAGCAGTGGGGGCTGAGTGCTACCACCCCGGTGCAAAGGGCAGTCGTGCAGCAGGTGTCACGTGTCTGGACCGTAGTAACCCATATGCGACCGTGTCTCCTGAAATCTTAATTGAGCAACTGGCTGAAACTGGCTTGGAAAAGACATGGTTGTAATGTTATTGACAGAATTTGTAACCATAGAGATCACTCTTGCAATCACTGTTATATATTTGCAGCAAATATTGTACAGAGGTTGTTGTGTGAGGTGTCTAAGACAAGGTTATGATTGGCTGGTTATAATTATGCTATGCGTATCATTTTTGTATTGAAGTTGTGAATATTGGCTCTATGCTGTCTGTATTTCAAACTTATGCTCTGCTTCTGGGTGACACCCCAGACAAGTTGGTGTCAGCTCTGCCTAGCCAGCTGGATGGCCCTGGCCCGTTAAGGACCATCAACTATACAATTGACCCGTTGAGAGAAGGCAGACACGCCTTGGGACTCAGCCAGGTGTGCAGGGACCTGCCTATGGACAGAACGCTGAGGTTTTTCTATGCCATGTGCTGGATACTGTGCCCTTGGGACAAAGAAAGCAAAGACTACATGACAAGAGACTATAAAAGGCCGATGCCTCATTTCCATCTGGCCTTCAGTCCTACTTCATACCTCTGGAGGGACACTGCTACAAACTGAAGCTCTGAACAAAAGACTGAAGGATCCCTCCCAGCTGGGGATGTTCTCCAGAGACTTGATTTGAACCTGCCGTTTATTCCATCACTGCAACATGCCTGAACCAAGAACTTGGTCATCACTGTATGTCATTGATTCCATTTCACCGATTCTAGCTCTCATCTCTATTTCTTTCTTTTTATGAATAAACCTTTAGATTCTAAAGGATTGGTAACAGCATGATTTGTGGGTAAGATCTGACTCGTATATTGACCTGTGTCTGGGGCTTGGTCCTTTGGGATCGAGAGAACCCTTTTTCTTTTACTGGGGTATTGGTTGTTATAATGAGTCATCCCCATAACGAGTGGCCCTGGTGGTGAAACTGGAGCGTCTAAGGGAATTGCTTGTGTGACTTGTGGTTAGCCAGTGGGGTAAACCCAAAGTCTTCTCTGTTTGGCTGGTTTGGTTTGCCTTGGTGTGCAAAGGAACCCCAGCCTGGGGCTGTAACTGCCCTGCTTTAAGCAATTTGGCCTGAATTGGCACTCACAGTTGTGTTCCATCAGAGCCAGCATCGTTACGATGGTCACTTGGAGTCAAAACTGTCCAGAAGACCTTCAACCCAGGACCAGCAGAGCAGGCTGGCCCCTTTGAGAGCCGGGCCCAGCAGTTGCCATTACTGGAGCCGGCCTGTTAAGGCATTTTGGGTGGTTGTGGGTCCCAGGGGGATCCTGTGGCTGGCATGCCAGGGCTCCATAAAGAGCTGAATGGGACTCAAAGCCAAAGGCCCTGCAGGCAGGTGGAGTAGGAGAGAGCGAGCAAGGGGCTGGACACGCCACACAGGAGGGGCTGTGGAAGAGGCCCAGGACTGGGGGTTAAGGAGCAGGAGAAAGCGGCTGGGGCAGCCTGAGGCCGGTAGGGGCTGGAGGCCCAGGGCTCAGGTGCCCCAGGCCAGTGTTGTCAACAAAGGCGGCAGGAAACCCCACGTCTACTGGCATTAACAGGGTATGGCTCTGGAGCCGTAAAGCCCAGGGAGGGAGCTAAGCTGTATCACCCTGGGACACCGGGTGAGCGCTCCACCTGGGGAGGGTGAAGGGCTGAGGTGTGTTTAGACTTGTCTTCCCACCCAGGAGGACTTCTTGTGTTGTCCAGATGGTCAAAAGCACCAAATCACCCCATCCACCAGGGGAGACTGCAGGCCATGGGCAAGAGAGGGGAAACTGAGGCAGTAATCTGCTCTCAAGCAGGTAAGAACCCGTTACGAAAGGGTAACGATAAATGGTTGTGTATCAAGGTGGCAAGTGGGTTCTACAGGGACTGCTGTTCTCTCATTTCACATCTACCCCAGTGAGCTGGGATGGTGAGTAAGCTGCGTGTTCATGAAAGCTGCAGCTGGTATTAAACAGGGAGGACTTGCAAGTCCCAGTGAGGACAGAGAAACCGCAACCAAGATTTGGGAGAGGGGTGAGACACGGGCAGAAAAGCACATGAGATTCTGCTGGGGAGTGAAAATGCTACAAATCTGCCTGGGCAACTTAACCCCAGACCCAGATCCCTGGAGAGAGAAATGGAGGAAGCAGCTCTGGCTGAAGGGTTTGTCCTAGGGCGAACACTTCTCAGTGGGGGGTGCTAACAGCCAGCGAATCCGACTGAAGCCACAGTGCGACGTGGCAGCAGAAACTGATGCATGTCTGGGCTGGGGAGCCTGAGGCATCGCCTCCCAGAGAAGGGAGGGCTACACCCACCTGGAGGAGCACTCCCAATGCTGAGCGCCATGTCGCCAGCAAGGGACATCAGCTGGAGGGAGTTCAGGGCAGAGAAGCAGAAACCAATGGAGGCAGGAGGGATGGACGCACGTGGGGAGATCAGAAGTGGAATCGGTTTTCTTTGGCCAAGCAATGACTGGGGACGAGGGGCGTAACCTGCAGGCAACTGAAGGGCGCAAAGTCCAAGGATACTTCAGTTCCAGGGTGCTCGACTTCAGGCACCAGGGGCCAAATTTCCAGAGCTGCCGAGCGCTCGGCGCCCACGGAAGTCAGTGGAGGGCGCAAGCGCGCGGCACCTTCTGAAAAGCCAGGCCCACAGCGGTGGAGTTGGGCTCTCCAGTGCAGGCCGGGCCCCAGGGTCCGAGCGGTTATTTAGTGCGATGGGAGCATGGAGCGAGGTGTGATGGCAGGAACCCAGGGAGGGAAGGAGCAGGCTGAATATCAAGAATGGCTCCCTGGCAGCAAGAAGCATGAGGCTGCATCTCCTCAGGGCAGGGGCTGAATCTCCATCCTTGTGACCCCTAGCTGGGAACAATCCTGGACTGGCCCCTGAAAGAGGGACCTGTTAGGGCTTGAATATCCCCAGAGTCGAGGGCACAGCTCACCACACCACGTGCATAGGCAGCATGACACCCCCACCCACCCACGGGCTCATCTGCGCGAACAGTCACAATCTGCAGCTATACCGGGCGGGGGGGTGCGGGGGGGGGTGCAGCTTTCAGAGAAACAGCAGCAGCAGAGACTTTTGAGCCGGGCACAATCACCACCAGCCCCAGCCCACACGTCCGCCCTCGTGCAATCGCACCTGCACCCCGTCTGTGCTCACCATGGCCAGCATCAGGCCGTAGGGGCAGAACTCGTAAGCCAGGACAAAGAGTTGGGCTGGAAGGAGCTGGATGGCAGCCGTGATGATCAGCACCAAGGCAGCCAGGAAGTCTGCCAGGGAGAGCAGGAAGAGGGGAAGCAGCTGTGGGGGGCAACAAGGTTAGTTAGGGAAGATGCTACCAGCAGGGAGCAGCCCCCTTTTCCCTGGCCCCATCTGGTACACGCCTGCCTCCCTCCCCCACCCCCCCAGCACCCATTGGTCTCCTTTGTTCTGCATGGTGTGCGGCCCAGAGCAGCATGGACACGCTCCTCTGCCCTCCCCTGAAGGGGATGCCCTCCTGGCCTGAGAAGAGCGCTGGGGCACCCGGAGCCCAGAGATGGAGGCAGGGCCTGGAGGCGAGGGTGGGGGGCTCCTCTCCAGTCAGGGAGCAGGGTAAGAAAGGAGGCCCTTTGGGAACAGCGAGCTGCGCTTTGCTGCTGCATCCGTGCGCCCGTCCGACGGCGAGGGAGGCACGTCACCAGGAGGCTGCCCCACCGCACTCGGCCTCCGCCCTGCCTGCCCTCACCAGAGGCTCTGCGGCCTCTCTGCGGCCCACCCGTCCAATGTCTCCAACGCAGGAGCGAGAGGAGGCTCCTCAAACATGGCTGCTCCTGCATGAGTCTCCCTCCGCACAGCGCAGCCCTGCCTCCTCCCAGGTCCCCGCTGCCACTAGCATAGTTAAGACTCTTCCTCACACCCCGTCTCCTCCCACTCCTCATGCTACCCCTGTGCCTGGAGGAACAGGCCAACGAGAGCTGGCATGGATTAGGTGCTGCAGCCAAACCGTAATTCCAGCAACCACTGAGCACTCAAAGCCAACCAGGCTCTTGCTGGGCTGACCAAGCCATGGGGCAGGGCCAGCCTAGTGCAGCTGTTGCCCCCACTCCTCCTTTCCCTGACCCAAACGGACTGGGAGTGTGATGGGGCCATTACTGATCTCTCAAGACTGTCCTTAGAGGCAGCCACCTAACTGAGTCCCCTGCAGAGATACGTCAGACCAGCTTCTGCCTGGTGTCAGGGTGAACCCATGTAGCTGGGCAGCAGGGGCACTGCAAACCCCATGAATTACGGGGTTTTCCCATGACTCACAGCTGCTCCAGCTAAACACCAGGAAACACCGAACTAAAGAAATGGGTATTCCTGGGTTGGCCAGGGCTGTGGTGAACTGGCCACAGGATCGGGATGGACTAGTATGGGGCAGGATTAAAAACCCTTGGGCATGAAATGCCCCGTGAGATCGCACACTCTCCACTTCTCTAAAAATCCAGGGCGTCTCGAGTCTGCAACAGACCTGGCTGTGGAAGCATCTCCTCCTGAGGGTGGATACAGCAAGGACTGAGCTGCTGCCGACGAGGCTGAAATGGAAACACAGGCAACGGTTAGTCTCGGTTGCACACGGCCAGCCGGGCATGGTATCCATCTAGTAGTCTGCACACAGCACAGCTAACATCCCCTTTCACCTCTCCTTGAGCCTGGGCTCAGACACAGGGGAGGTCCCTGCTTTGCACCCAGTCTCCCAGCTGGGATATCTGAAGTGCAAGGCACTCGTGTGAGTTACCGGCGGTTGGTTTCCGAGCTGGGAACAGGATCGGAGTCCCGAACCCTCCTGCCTCCCAGCCGCAACGTCCCATCCTCTCTCCATCCTGGTCACCCTGGGGGGCTGGAGTCCAGCTGCCAGGGCTCCCTGCTGCAGTGGGGCTCACATTGGTTCCTCGACTGCACAGAGAAGAGCCACAGGACAGTGGGGATTGGAAAGGAGCTGGCGTGTGGCAACGGAAAAGCACTGAGGGGGCGGCTTCCTGCTGCCTCCTGTAGTGGATTCATGCCCCAGCAGCCTGGACACAAGCCCTGTGGCGAGCTGGAGCCGGTTGTTAAATTTAGAAGCCCTTTTGGAACCGGTTGTCCCGCGAGGGACAGGACAACTGGTTCTAAAAGGGCTTCTAAATTTAACGACGGGCCGAAAGTGGCACCTTAGGCGCCAACTCCGTGGGGGCTCCGGGGCTGTTCGCGCAGGAAGCCTGGCAGGGGCTGAGAAGCAGGCGGCGGCTTCCCGCTCAGGCCCAGGGAGGCGGAGGTGAGCTGGGGTGGGGGGGCGTGAGGGGGGCTGCCCGCGCCACAGCAGGTAACCGAGGGGTGTGGGGGGGGACATGCAGGGGAACCACTCCCCACCCCAGCTCACCTCCGCCTCCCTGGGCCTGAGCACGAAGCTGCCGCCTGCTTCTCAGTCCCCCCCAGGCTTCCTGCGCGAACAGCTGATCCACGGGAAGCCGGGGGGCGGGGAAGCAGAGCGGGGCAGCGCGTTCAGGGGAGGAGGTGGAGGTGGAGCGGAGGTGAGCTGGGGCCAGGCATGGGGCAGGGAGCTGCCGATGGGGGCTCTGCACCCACCAAATTTTCCCTGTGGGTGCTCCAGCCCCAGAGCACCCACGGAGTCAGTGCCTAAGGTGCCACTTTTGATGTGATCAGTGGGGGAGCGGCCGCTCCCCCTGCTCCCCCCCAGCTACGCTTCCCCGCCCCTAGGAGCCAGAGGGACTTGCCAGATGCTTCCTGGAAGCTGCCCCAGGTAAGCACCACTGGGACTCCCCACCTCACCCCCCGGCAGGTAGCTCTGGCTCTTAGTGGCCACTACGGTGGCCCACGAGACCCTCCTGCCTGGTTCTGGGGGCAGTCAGAGGACAGGGCTGGATGAGGCAGGGGTCCCAGGAGGTGGGGGTCAAGGAATGTGGGGGGTTGGATGGGGAAGGAGTCCCGGGGGGCAGGGGCAGGCCACGACCCCCTCGTGGGGTGAGGAGGGAACTGGTTGTTAAGATTTTGGCAGCTCATCATTGTGTAGACGGCTCACTTACCGGAGACAGGGGCCCTGGGATGTTAGGGGACGTGGTGGTCTCCAGAAGGAAAAGTGGATTCCACAGTCCCCTCCCGCTGTGGACAAGACTGGACAGGATGAAGGGCAAAACCCTGGGGTTGGGGATAATGCATCCCCAGTGACCTTTGCAAGCTGGATGCAGGAGCACCCAGGGTCTGCCCTGGTAATACCCTGTGGTCAGACCCCGGAGGTATCACTGTGGCCTGGGACCTACACTGGCACTGCCTGGCTACCTGAGAGCACCCCCAGAACCTGGCTCTGTCCTGCATGTGTCCCTAGCGTAGGGATAAGAGCAGAGGCCTTGATGATGCAGATATCAGAGCTTTTACGTTGTTCTCCTACAGAAGGGGGGCAGCAGCCAGCATGGGGGCTACCAGGGGAAAGTGCTTGGCAACTGGCCATGAGCAAAGCACATCCACATTGCCCCCTGCCTATCCTGACCCCCAGCAGGTCTTGGGATAGACCTCAGGTAACTGGACCCACCTCAGAGATAAGGCCGCCAGGTAGACGCAAGTCAGCACAAAGATCTAAAAGGAGAAAGGGAGATGACGAAGGGTTAATCAGGAGTCCCGTGGTTTTGATTCAATTCCTCCCCAGTGCAAGTGGGGGCCCTGCCTGCGCCTGGCAACAGCACATCGCAGCCCCCGCCCGCCCGAGGGCCCTCGACCCTCCCTGGCAGGCCATCAGCAGGGAACTTGCTCCAGCTGAGCCAGCTGTTTGTCAGTGGAACAGAGCAAGACACTGAACCCTGGGCAGGCTCCATTCAGCTCAGCAGTGTAAACAGCCAGAGACAGGGAAGCGGGGGGAGGGGAGGAAGGGGCTCTAACTTCCATCAGGGACACACTCAAAATTAGGCAGGAAAGACCTTGGTTTAACATCGCAGGCAGGGAGCAGCGCGTGTTACAAGCTGCGTGCAAAGAGCCCATGCTAGGGCATGCGTTGCTGCGGGCAAGGACGCTCCCCAGCTGGCTTGCAACGCTGCCCTGGAGCAGGCTAAAGGTGTCTGACGGAAAATGGGTTTTCAGACAGAATTAAAAAAAATGATTCTGGTTGGGTGGGTAGAATCAATTTTTTTCCCCAATAAAGCCTTGAGTTCTTGGCATAAAAATAAACCTGATGGTTTGGGGGGGGGGGTAGAGGGGAAAGAACTGGTTTTGTTTGAGGGTTTGTTTTGTTTTACACTGATAATGGCTTAGAAAACAAGGCTTTTGTAGGGTTGATTTTTTAAATCTGGATCTCACACAAGGCATCATTTGGTATTTTTCAGCCAGCTCCAGGAGCTGTTTGAGAGAAATCTGATGATTTCTCCCAGACTCTCCTTGGACACAGCATGAGAAGGACTAGATAGTAGTGGTGCCTGATGCTCTGCCATCACCAGCAGGCCTGGGAAAACCGATCTGATGGTCTTAACGATGCTGCCTCTGGAGGGACACGATGGAGAGCATCGATTCAGGACAAAGTGCTTAGAGCAGGGCAGTCACAGCCCCAGGCTGTGGTCTCTTCACTTCTAAGGCAAACCAAACCAGCCAGAGGACTTCGGTTTTTACCCCACTGGCTACCCATATGTCACACAAGCAATTCCCTTAGACGCTCCAGGTTCCCAGTATTCCCACCAGGATAGGGGACGAATGGCTATGAAAACCAATACCCCAGTAAAAGAAAAAAGGTTCCCTCGATCCCAAAGGACCAAGTCCCAGACCCAGGTCAATATACAAGTCAGATCTTACCTACAAATCACGCTGTTGCCAACCCTTCAGAATATAAATAAACCTTTAGATTTTAGAAAAGAAAAAGATACAGACGAGAGCTAGAATTGGTGAAATGGAATCAATGACATACAGTGATGGCAAAGTTCTTGGTTCAGGCTTGTAGCACTGATGGAATAAACAGCAGGTTCAAATCAAGTCTCTGGAGGACATCCACAGCTGGGATGGGCCATTCAGTCCTTGGTTCAGAGCTTCAGTTTGTAGCAAGGTTCCTCCAGAAGTAAGAAGCAGGACTGAAGACAAAATGGAGGGCTTTCCAGGGCCTTTTATATCCTCTGCCATGTGGCTTGTGCTTCCTTTGTCTCAAATACAAGCTGCCCAGCCATGGCTTGAAAGCCTTAGAGTTCTGTCCATAGGCAGGTCCCTGCGTTCCTTGCTGAGTCCCAAGGTGTACCTGCCTTCTCTCAGTGGGTCAGTTGTGTAGCTGATGGTCCTTAATGGGCCATCCAGCAGGCTAGATAGAGCTGCCTCCAACTTGTCTGGGGTGTCACCCAGAAGCAGAGCACAACTTTGAAATACAGACAGTATAGAGCCAAGACTTTAAATACAAAAATGATACATGCATACAGATAGCATAATCCTAACCTTACTTGACCTCCTTTGTACAAGATTTGATGCCACTACAGGATCTTGGTTGCAACAATGGTCTATATGGTCACAGTTCACCTCAATAACGTCACACCCCCCAATGCAAAATTGATGCAGGAACAGATGACAAACATTGCTGACGGCATCCCAAGAGCTCCCCATCCTGGGTTCTGTCTCACTACAGCAAGTATTGGTGTATAACGGAAATGGTTTATCAAAGTCATGTTCAATAACATGATTGAATCTCTTTACAAACTCAAGGTAAAACTTGGTTAGAACAATAGTGGATTGGATCTGCTCTTGCAGCAGGGTTCCTGTATGTCTCTTGCCAAGAGCTAAAGAACTACTTTATCCATATAAGCTCTGGTAAATATTTGGAACACAATATCAAGTTAATGTAGATATTAATGTTGTTCATAGTATAGGAATCTTGGTATTTAGCCGTGAAAGCAATATGGCCATGTGCCTCAGTTTCCCTTTTTATACAGCACTTCAGGTCTGGAATGTCTTTTCTCCTGTGAAAAGTTCCAAGACTGGTTACAGGCACTAACTGTGAATCATCTAGGAGTCTGGTGGCACCTTAAAGACTAGCAGATTTATTTGAGCATAAGCTTTCGTGGGTAAAAACCTCACTTCTTCAGATGCATCTGCATCACAAGGTCTTTTAACATAAAGTGTGTTCTTATGTATCACTCTTAAGGGGTTTTCCAAAAGATTAGGCACATTGTACATTTTTACAATTCTTGGTATTAGCAACACATTCGTTACAAAAATCACCATTAGCAACAACAACAAATTCATTGTGAGTGTCCATTTACAATCATTTTTGTCATGCCACACCTCTGGCTTAATACTATTGGGGATTTGGCATTTTAGGGTTAGCCTGTGGCTTCCCTTTGCAAAATTAAGGTCTCTCTTTCCTCCTTGTCATGAAGGATCAAACCCTGATTTCTCTTGCTTAACAGAATTCACTGGCTGATTGGGTGCGCTCTCTGTGCGAACAGCAATGAGCAAGTTTCAGAGTAGCAGCCGTGTTAGTCTGTATCTGCAAAAAGAACAGGAGGACTTATGGCACCTTGGAGACTAACAAATTTATTTGAGCATAAGCTTTCGTGAGCAAGTCTTTCTTCTCCCTGTCAGTCAGGTAATTTTTATCAACAGAGACAGCAGCCTGTTTACCAGATCCTTAACTGCTACCAATTCCAAGGCTGGACTCTGTCTTACAGAGATATGGCACAAATCCAAAGTGTGAGGGTGAGAGTTTGCTTGCTCTTCCCTGCACCCTCAAGCATTCAGCCCGAACCCAGTTCTGCTCAGAAACACCAGGAACCAAACCTGTCCTCAGACCCTGAAGCACAGACCTTTTGGAAACTATCCTCACTGGATCTTTCAGGAGGACAGTCAGTGGATCCATTCACCACAGAAAATGTCCGGCTGTTAGGAACTGAAACTTCCTTGATTAAATCACTTCCACACCCTTCAGTTGCAGTAAACTGCTTGCACAGACGCCATGAGGATTCCTTTCCCTAGGGGCTTCTTTAAGCAACAATTCACCCCCATTACCACTTCCATCCAGAGCATTGGCACAATTCATGGAGTCACCCTCTACTGAACTCACAGTAAGAGCATTTACATAAAAGGCGGCAGTGTTGGGGTACATTTGGTTACACCCAGACAACTGCTCAGAGTCATACAACGTACCAACATTGTTATAAACTGGACTTTCAAGAGGATACAGTTTCTGCTGTTCTTCCCTTGCTTTTTTGACTTGGAGCCTAAGTCTGGCAACCGTTTCCTCAGCAGCCATTTGCCTTCTACGAGCCCTTTCCTCTCATCTGCCTCCTTCAGTTTTTCAGCAGCTTCTCTTTCCAATTCAGTATTCCTTTCCTTAGCTTCTTTCTCTAATTCAGCATTCTTTTGCTTTTCTAGCAATCGACTGTCTGCTCGTCTCTGTTCATGCTCAAGTTTCAGTTTACTTGCTGCCTTTTGCATTATTATTGCTTCTGCAGCCTCAGTTAAGGGCTGTGCTCCTGCCTTCTGATCGCTGGCCATTAACAGATCTCGCAGTTCTTGATTCATAGCTTTAGTTTTAAAGCTTATCCCCTTTTCTGAATACAAATGTTCCAGGGCTTTTTTGTCAAGACCCTCGTATGCTCTTTGCTCACCCATTGCAACTGCTCTTTAACCAACAAAACTCTCAATACCGAAATTCAAATTTGGATAGTATGGGGTACGGACCAAAAGCTTAATTGACCTCGTTCTGTGAATCCAAGCACGACTATGCTACTGTAACGATGCTGTCCCTGGAGGGACACAACTGAGAGTATTGATTCAGGACAAATTGCTTAGAGCAGGGCAGTCACAGCCCAAGGCTGGGTGTCCTTTATTATACTAAGGCGCCAAACCAGCCAAATAGAGAGGACTTCGGTCTCACCCCACTGGCTAATCAGAAGTCACACAAGCAATTCCCTTAGACACTCCAGTTTCCCCATATCCCTACCAGGGCCACTCGTTATGGGGATGAATGGTTATGAAAACCAATACCCCAGTGGGGAAAAAAAAAAAGAAAAAAGAAAAGGTTCTCTAGATCCCAAAGGACCAAGCCCCAGACCCAGGTCAATATACCAGTCAGATCTTACCCACAAATCACGCTGTTGCCAATCCTTTAGCATCTAAAATCTAAAGGTTTATTCATAAAAGAAAGAAATAGAGATGAGAGCTAGAATTGGTGAAATGGAATCAATGACATACAGTGATGGCAAAGTTCTTCATTCAGGCTTGCAGCAGTGATGGAATAAACTGCAGGTTCAAATCAAGTCTCTGGAGGACATCCACAGCTGGGAGAGGTCGTTCAGTCCTTGGTTCAGAGCTTCAGTTTGTAGCAAGGTTCCTCCAGAAGTAAGAAGCAGGACTGAAGACAAAATGGAGGGCTTTCCAGGGCCTTTTATATCCTCTGCCATGTGGCTTGTGCTTCCTTTGTCTCAAATACAAGCTGCCCAGCCATGGCTTGAAAGCCTTAGAGTTCTGTCCATAGGCAGGTCCCTGCGTTCCTTGCTGAGTCCCAAGGTGTACCTGCCTTCTCTCAGTGGGTCAGTTGTGTAGCTGATGGTCCTTAATGGGCCATCCAGCAGGCTAGGTAGAGCTGCCTCCAACTTGTCTGGGGTGTCACCCAGAAGCAGAGCACAACTTTGAAATACAGACAGTATAGAGCCAAGACTTTAAATACAAAAATGATACATGCATACAGATAGCATAATCATAAGCAGCAAATCATACCCTCCTCATAGACACCTTACTTGACCACCTTTGTACAAGATTTGGTGCCACTATAGGATCTTGGTTGCAACAATGGCCTATTCGGTCACAGTTCGTGTCAATAACGTTACAACGATCCTGGTGCATGCTAGTGTCCCAGCAAAGGGACATTCCAAACGAAGCAGGATAAAGGGCCAGAATAGAGAACAATCCTGCCCTGGCCTCTGGAGCTTGGAAAGAGAAGGTCTTAACCCTCTGCAATCAGTGTGTGTACATGAAGAGGAGTAGGTGGTGGGTGGTGACTTGGCTCTGGTACCCTGTCCTACCAGTATTCTGGGTGGGGTTTCCCCAGCTTCTGCCGGGCTAGCTCAGGAGAACAGGACAAAGAGGTTTCCAGGGTGAAAGAGGGGAGCAAAAGTTGCTTGATTCCACCTTCAGCGTCTCTGGGAGACTAGCAAGAACTCCTGCTCTGGAGTTTGCTCCCCCTCATTCCCAGACCAGGGTGCAGCCCCCCTCCCCTGCTAACAGACATGGCTGATTGCTGTAAGACAAGAAGCAGCCCCGCTTTAGCCTCAGCCCATGTGGAATTCATGGGATGCTCTCCTGCCAGCATCGCTGAATCATGCAAAATCCTTTCCCTCTGCCTTGTGTGGGTCACAGCAGCCTGGGAATGAGGAGTTCCCGAGAGCAGCTTTTTGCTACATCGCGTCTCTGAAATGCTGCGTCTGGCACGGTGTGGCCCACAGAACAGTGCAGCTTTCCCCCAATTATAGACGGAGAGAAAATGAGCCGTGAAGGGACAGATGGGGTTGAATGACTCAGACAGAGACAACTAAAGCTCCTGGAGAGACAGGCCATCCTACAACCCCTTCGGAGGATAGAGAGACTGAATCCTGGTGAGAAAGAGCAAGATTGACAGGCACAAAGCAGAAGCTACAGCCTCTGAGAAATGCAGCTCAGTTCCAGAGAGAAAACACAATCCATCATCTTCCACACAGCAGGAGCCCTACAGCAGGCACTTTGCAGCCGGGAAATACATCAGATCCACCTCCCTGCAGGCTGTCAGTTCTCAGGAGTGTCCCCTGAGCCCATCTACACTGGGCATACTGTTCAGTGCATGGGGAGGTGACCTGCTGGCTTCCACTGAGCTGGTGAGTGGGGCAACATGGGCTCTGACGGGCACCTTTGCAGAGCCCATGTCATTTTGCTGGGGTCTCTACAGCCCTGGTTTGTGCGTGTAGGTTGGTACCTTGTCGTTGGACAGCGCTTCTGCGCCGTCCCCTCGGCTCGCTGCCTCCATGCCGACTGTAGCCTCGTCTGTTGATTCCAGAGCAAAAAGCCTCCCAGCTCCTCCTCCTGGCTGGGCTCCTGCAGGCGGTGGTAGCACTCAGCACTGAGGGGCTTTTCTCCCTCGCAGGTTGCTGTTGACTCAACTGCTGCTGTAACCTTTGCTTGTTTGGTTTGTTCCACACCCCTGTCACGGGGAGGGGGTAGTGCCTGGAGAGTGCGGCTGGAGTAACCTGCCCAGCCAGCCTTCCACTGTCTCACAAAGGGGCAGAGGCAGAAGCCTTCCCTTGATGCCCAGTGGCCTCCCAGAGCAACCCGGAGCCACCATGGCTGGATCAAGGTGGGGATTAGATACCAGGCCCAAGCCGCTGAGTCCTCAGGGATTGCAAGAGGGGACAAGTCACATCTCTCCATGCATGTCGCAGCACCCCGGACTCCCACCCACGTCCCCTCTACATCACCCAGGGAGGGGGCGGGGGCTGAGATAACTCACAAGCTCAGGGGCCAGAGAGGAACATTGCCAATCCCCCCCCCCCTCAAAACAACAACCCTAAGACCTTGTAAAAGGTGCAAAATTCAACACTAGCCACCCCTCCCCCCGCTTCCTTTCACTCACACCTTCCCCAGTTCCCGAGGACGCACTGCACAGCCGCTCAGCCCAATGCGTGGGTGCAAGTCTGACAACACCTCTCACAACCGCTCTGAATTTAACCCCTTGTTTCAGGGCCACTCAGCTTGCCCTGCTCTTGTGGCTCAGGCTGGGGTTCGTTGCAGGGCTGGTGACAACACGTCACATACAGCGCTTTACAGCCGGCGCCCCACTTCCCCGTCGTGGGTGAACATGATCTCCACGCTACAGCAGGGGGGACGAAGGCCAGAGCGAGGAAGGGAGTCTCAGCTCCCGGCCCCGAGGCACAGGACACCAGGCTGCCTCCAGAGAGGGTTTCACGGGCTCCTCGTGGGCGTGGCCACAGCTGTGAACAGGAACAGCATGTGCAGGCTGAGTGGGGCCCTGTGCTGTCAGGGCATGAGCGAATACAGCCCAGGTTTTTCCAAAACAGCTTTTTGTTGCCAGCAGAATCAGTCTGAACATGACCGAAATTGGACCAGTTGGAGGAGGGCAGCTGCGAGAAGAGGCCTTCGAGGAGAGGACGGAGGCCAGGCAGCTAGCGGACGTTACGAACGCAGGAAAGGCAAGTCTGGCCGTGTTGGCCGGGAACATGCAGAAGGAAATTCACATGATAATGCAAAGGAACAGACTGCATGTTTAATGAGGCCCGTGTTTCACAACAGTTGGCACATGACTTCATACACACACACAAACCCTTCAATAAAAACATCCCCAAAGCTGCATGGCGAAGGGTGTCTGTGCACAGCCCCACCCAGCTGCAGCGCTCTCCAAGTGGGAGGAGGGCAGAGACTTATGCTGAATCACTTACTGGCCCAAACACAGGATTGGGAGCCAGGAACACCCAAGAACCTGATCTCTTCTGATACCACCTCCCTTTGCAGATTTGGGCAGGTCCCAAGCTCTCTGCCTCAAATCTCCCCCGGTTGGGAGATGGAATAATCCTTCTCTTCTGGGCAGTGCTTTAAGGGATGCAAAGCACCACACTGCAGAAAGGGGGAAGCTAGTGGGATCATTATTGAAGTTTGAAAGCCACCTTCTGCCTCATGGCAGTCTGTGCTAACTCCTCATCACTTCCGTCAACCTGGCTGAGGAGCCCCACAGGGCTTCCAGAGCAGCGACACGGCTACATGGAATGGTTCGGGCTCAGAGCCTGTCTGTTCACCGGCGGCCACGTTCTCAGTACAAAACTCCCTTGCCGTGCTGCTGACCCCAGGAAAGGGACGTGGGGGGGAGGGGGCAGCTGGATTATGTATATTTGAGAGGGGAACGAATGAAATCTGACAGAGCATTTCCAGCAGCAGGGCAGGGCTTTCCCCACTTCCAGGTGACCTGTTGCTTCTCAGACATAGCGGAGTAGTGGCAGCTCCATTGAGTCCACACAGCAAGTCCATGCAGAAAGATACCATTTCACCCAGCAATAAGATGATGAAGTCAGGACCAGCACTGAAGGCAGAAGACTCAATCTACTCAGCTCTGCTACGTCCTTTTGCTTATGTATTAACACCAGGCCTCACTGCACCAGACTGTCTTTTAACACCCTATATAACACCAACTTCTCACACACCCTCATGCTCAGTACACTGCAGCTCACACTGTCAGACATACTTCGATTTTTAAGTCAAAATAAGACAAGATTGAAGAAAATCAGTTACAGAGTGTTAAAGTTATGAACATTTCAAGTCAAGTAAGTTGACACTTCTAGGTTTAAATCAATTTAAACTTGGAGTGGTTTGCACCGCTGCAGAGCCAGGAAGCATTTTAGCTTTGATTCTGTCTGATCTGTAAGCGCTGGCAGCTTGCTCTTGTGATTCTGAGAGCAGCCCTTGTTCCACGGCAGATTAGAGCATGCACAGCTGAATAGCAGGGGCCAGCACCCAGGCCCAGTGCTGAGGGGCCATGAGTACTAGTCACCAAAGCTTAGAATTGTAGGACTGGAAGGGACCTCAATAGGTCTTCTAGTCCAGTGCCCCGCACTCAAGGCAGGACAAAGTATTATCTAGATCAGTGGTTCTGAAACTTTTGTACTGGTGACCCTTTCATATAGCAAGCCTCTGAGTGATCCCCTTATAAATTAAAAACACCTTTTTATATATTTAACACCATTATAAATGCTGAGGCAAAGTGGGGTTTAGGGCAGAGGCTCACAGCTCATGACCCCCCATGTAATAACCTTGCAACCCTGAGGGGTCCTGACCCCCAGTTTGAGAACCCCTAATCCAGACCATCCCTGATGGGTGTTTGTCCAACCTGCTCTTAAAAATCTCCAGTGACGGAGATTCCACAACCTCCCTGGGCAATTTATTCCAGGGCGTGACCACCCTGACAGTTAGAACATTTTTTCTAATGTCCAACCTAAACCTCCCTTGCTGCAATTTAAGCCCATTGCTTCTTGTCCTAGCCTCAGAGGTTAAAAACAACAATTTTTCTCTCTCCTCCTTGTAACAACCTTTTAAGTACTTGAAAACTGTTATGACCCCTCTCAGTCTTCTCTTCTCCAGACTAAACAAACCCATTTTTTTCAATGTCTCCTCATAGGTCATGTTTTCTAGACCTTCAATCATTTTTGTCGCTCTTCTCTGGACTTTCTCCAATTTGTCCACATCTTTCCTGAAATGTGGCACCCAGAACTGGACACAATATTCCAGTTGAGGCTGTATCAGTGCGGAAGAATTACTTCTTGTGTCTTGCTTACAACACTCCTGTTAATACATCCGAGAATGATGTTCACTTTCTTCCCCAACAATGTTACACTGTTGACTCCAGATCCCTTTCCGCAGTACTCCTTCCTAGGCAGTCATTTCCCATTTTGTATGTGTGCAACTGATTATTCCTTCCTAAGTTGAGTACTTCGCATTTGTCCACATTGAATTTTATCCTATCTACTTCAGACCATTTCTCCAGTTTGTCCAGATCATTTTGAATTATAATCCTACCCTCCAAAGCACTTGCAACCCCTCCCATCTTGGTATCGAAGCACCAAGCAGAGGCAAAACATGGCCCATCTCCTAACAGTCTGTGGAAACACACCCATAGGAGTAAGCTCAGTGACGGTCAGAATAGCTCTGGTCAGTGGCAGCCACAGCAGTAAAATTACCAGCCTGGAGACCACCCTCATCCATTCTAATTCTGGGCCTTATTCTGCCCGACATGCTGAGTAGAACCTTACTTTGTGAATAGTCCCATTGGTTTCAAAGGTGCTACTCAACGGAAGGTTGGCCAAAGTGGGACCACGGAGAGTAGGAGAAACTGACTCCTCCTGTAGACCTCTCAGCAGGGTCCATAGCAGTAACTACCTGCTCTTCTTAGAGAGATGAGACACACAAGGCCAAATTCTGCTCCCTGTTACACTGCTAGCGACCTGGAGCGACTCCACTAGACTTCAGCACAATAGCAAAAGTTTGATCCCACACTTTATTGAAAAAAGGAGTACTTGTGGCACCTTAGAGACTAACCAATTTATTTGAACATAAGCATAAGTTGTAGCTCACGAAAGCTCATGCTCAGATAACTTGGTTAGTCTCTAAGGTGCCACAAGTACTCCTTTTCTTTTTGCGAATACAGACTAACATGGCTGTTACTCTGAAACCACACTTTATTGAAGAAACTCACTCAGTCCCCATCCTTTCCACTTATGTTCCCAGCAGCCCAACATCCAACAAAGTGTAGGTACCCAGCCCCTCTTCTCCTGGCACCATCTGATGAAGTGTTTACTCCTTGGTTTTTTGGTCCCTTTCCAAGGTTTCCAGCAGGCATAGAATCTGCCTGTGGAATTTTCGTTTTTTCTGTAAGTTTGCTGGGGGAGCAAATGGCAGCTGAGCACTGAGGTTTTCCATTTAATAGTCAGTTTCTGAAATGGAATGGAGAGACCCTTATGGGTCACCCAGTCAGGGTGCTTCCCTTTGGGGTTGGCAAAGGGATCACCACAACAGCAATTTGCCTGCATCTGTTATTCACTGGCCAGCCCGATGTTGACTAATATATGCCGGTTAGCATACAAATATATAACATATTCATAATATGTATTATCTGCACCATATATACATATTGTATATGGTGTTAATGTGTGTGTGTGTGTAATACACAAAGCACCAATAATGCAATAGTAATAGAACTTAACCTGGTCTACACCATAATCCTGTTCACTTATGCTAAGGATCGCATAATACTTGGAATGTGCTGAAGTCAGCATTTGGCACAAGCGGATAGGAAACTTGTCAAAATCAGACACATTCGTTCTCTGTCATGGTACCAGCTAGGGAAGGACCTTCATGGATCAGTACAAGGAATGCTAATGTCCAGAACAAAGCTAAGGAAGGAACAGAACAACAAGTTAGGGAACTGGAACAAGCCGATGGGTTGGACTTCAGTGACGTAAAGAAACGGATAACTTGTAAAATCATGTAAATAATAGCAACTGAAACCTGTAACTTGGGGAGCACAACTTCTGCATAAGATGAGGTACCATCACTGCATGCAACCGCTCTTTGGAGACTGGTACTGTATACAAATTTTTCGTGTATTGCAACAATAAACCCGACTGACCTTGATTCTTTGGTCTCAAGTATATTTCAAACAAATAACAAACCAAAGTGTGGTCAAGCAACTGACTATACAATTTATCACAACCAATTACCATGGAGGAGAGGGGTTGCTTGCACAGCACTTTGAAAGTGTAAAATACTATGTACAGGAGGCTACTAAATTTCACTTCTCATGCTCTCCATAACTCCCCCACTCTCCAGTTACAGCTGTCACTCAGCAAGCTTTTGCTCCCAAAAAATCTTTGCTGAGACACTGCTCCCATATGTCTGTGGCTGGAAAGCCCTGCATAACGCGTGGGCCTGGTTAGAGTCACTTCCTCAACGAAGATCACAATGCAGCATTGTGCTGATTCCAACGAAAGTGCTTAGGAGCCCTAGCAGAGCATAGAATCATAGAATATCAGGGTTGGAAAGGACCTCAGGAGGTCATCTAGTCCAACCCCCTGCTCAAAGCAGGACCAATCCCCAATTAAATCATCCCAGCCAGGGCTTTGTCAAGCCTGACCGTAAAAACTTCTAAGGAAGGAGATTCTACCACCTCCCTAGGCAACGCATTCCAGTGTTTCACCACCCTCCTAGTGAAAAAGTTTTTCCTAATATCTAACCTAAACCTCCCCCACTGCAACTTGAGACCATTACTCCTTGTCCTGTCCTCTTCTACCACTGAGAACAGTCTAGAACCACCCTCTCTGGAACCACCTCTCAGGTAGTTGAAAGCAGCTATCAAATCCCCCCTCATTCTTCTCTTCCGCAGACTAAACAATCCCAGTTCCCTCAGCCTCTCCTCATAAGTCATGTGTTCCAGACCCCTCATCATTTTTGTTGCCCTTCGCTGGACTCTCTCCAATTAATCCACATCCTTCTTGTAGTGCGGGGCCCAAAACTGGACACAGTACTCCAGATGAGGCCTCACCAATGTCGAATAGAGGGGGACGATCACGTCCCTCGATCTGCTCGCTATGCCCCTACTTATACATCCCAAAATGCCATTGGCCTTCTTGGCAAAGAACACCTTCTTCAGCACCCGAGCAAACAGCTCATCATGCTGACGCAATTGAGTCCACTTGGCAACTGTGGCCTGGAAGCATTAAGGGTTGCTCCCTCATGCTGCCAGTCTGCAAGGGCAAGCATGACTGCCTAGATACTCAGCAACACATCCTTGCAGCACTGCACAGGTTGTGTGCCAAGGAAAGAAGCCTTCCCCAAGGCTGCAGAGCATCACAACTCCAGCTGATTAAATCATCTATTTCCTAACCCAGTTCCAGGGCTCACAAGTGGAATGGAACCTGAGCAGGAACACCACACAACAAAGTACCAGGAAGGAAGCTTAAAACAAGGCCAAATGAGCTTACAAACAGGTCCCTGTCTCTTCTGTGGCTGCAAAACTGGGTCATTAAAATCTCAGCTGTCATTAAAAACAAAAAAATTTCTTGCCCACCTGGGTGAGAGAACCCTGAAAACGAGAACTGAGTGTAACCAGTACAGTGCTGGGTTCCAGAGTCTGCAAACAGCCTCCAATAGCGGCTCTGAAAGGTGTGAACTGCCCTGTTCGTTTCAATGTGGTGCTGGTGATGCCAAAACATAGTGGGAGTTTAAATGTCAATCCTATTTTACTACTGAGCATTTTAGCAAAAGATCCAGCAAGCGTGATTATCACAGGCCCAAACTCTCTCCTCACAGTTTTGCAGATGGGTACTTACTAAACAGATTCATAATGTTTGTATTTAAATTGTTAAAACCCTCCATTTTTAAATTTAAATGAGGCTGCCACAGAGCCCTGGCACCTTAGGGCCAACTTGTTGGGAGTTGTTTATAACCAAGCCAGTGTTTTACACTCACACGGCCTCGGCTGGGGACGTCCAAGTACTTACAAACACTCCTGTGAGATAGGAGAGTCGGATCCCAGTGTTGATCTGGGAACAGGCCCCTAATCCCTAACTCTCAAGACTGACCCTTGTGTAACCTGATCAAAACGCAGTATAATGATTCAGCATTTGAGGCCAATAATTATACCCCAGGTCTGTGTATAAACTGAGATAGGCTTTGATATACCTATAGAACAGGGACATCAATGGTTAAATTCAAAGCTGAATGATGGGAAGAGAAGCTATAATTTTAGCCCTGTTACAAACACAGATTAGAGGGTGCCGCCTTGTGGTCTGGGTGTGCCAATGCACTATGGAAAGGAATCATACATTTGCGTACTCAGACAGCCTCTATTCTTTCTCCCCAGAAAGGCAAAGTTACTCACAGGAAAAGGAAAGAGAACTGGTTGAAAGCTTGAGCCCTGTCACGTCGGTATCCATTGCCAGGGGTGGGTAGAGGAGAACGAGAAGAGATGGGGCTAGAGCAATCTGCTCCCCTGCTAGTTCAGCACAGAGAAATACAGGCTTGACAATGTGAGACTTGCAGGTGAAGAGGATTCTATTTCCTGACCAGGCCAGCCACAGGGCAGTTGTCCCTTACTCCCAAGTGAGAGCCAAGGATGTCCCTTTCAATAGCTCAGCCTCTACAGCACACTCAGGCAAGGAAAAAGGACTGGGTCAGATTCCCACTGGATATGGACCATGGAAAGTGGGGGTTTTTGCACACTCGGACTCCACCTTCCATAGCAATCCAGAAAGACGGGTGTTTTCTACAGACAGGACAGACCAGGACCCAGTCCCCTCGGCGGTGTTGCAGCTCTAGGCTGGTGCATGTTCTATAACACAAATGGGATCAGAAGGTGCAGAGATGTACATGAGGAAGCAATGGTATACATACACTTCACATCAGACTAGCCTTCTCACCCAGTCAGCAGACTCCAATACTCAGAACCCACAGCCTGATCGATCTGCCCAACCCCTTCCCTGCCTGGCTTGTGTTAGAGGCCAGTCCTGCAGCCCTTACTGAAATGAGTAGCGCTACCGTCTTCTCAGGTGAGTCAAAGCCTTACACTGGGCGGTGTAGCAGCCATCAGTCTTACCGAAGGGCTCCTGGGCACAGCCAGAAAGAATAGTAATGCCATTGTTTCCAGTGCTATATTGGCAGTGGTCCACCGAAGAATTTCAAACTATTTCAGGCCTCTGTCTGCCAAACTCATTTAATCTTGGCGAAATTTTGGCAGAACTTCCGGATTAAAGTGATAGTGGGCCAAGCCTTCATACACACACACACAGGTACTTTACTGAAACCATATTTCCCCAGTAAGCTATTGGGCTCTCTCTGCTCAACAGACTGTTTTTCCCCACACCTTTCACTGCTTCTTCCAACTTCTTCAATAGTTGTGCTCCCCCTCAAAAATTCTGAACAAAAGGCTAGGTTTAAGAATATCCAGGATGTTGGACAAGCCCCATAAAGCCTAAAAATGGTTGCTGGAGGTCAGCTCGCCATTGCAATCCCAGGCTTTCATCACCACCTTCCTGGGATCTAACACATTTAACACTGGATTCCCCTTTGCCCAAGAAGGTTAGAAAACTCAGATCTAACTTGATGAGATGGGTACTTTGTACTTTTTGTTTTAGAAATGGCATGGAGCCATTACTCAGCCCTTTGGATCAAACAACTGGCAAAGCAATTCTCCCCAACACACCACCATATGCTTCTCCTCCTACGCTCGTGCTTAATAAGTGCAATGTTGGCACGTGGAAAATTCCCAACCTGGAGTAAGAAATTTTTTTTAGGTGTACTTTTACCCCAATAGAATTTATCTCTCTCCAATGTCTAGCACTGTTCCAAGCAATCTGAGGAGCTATTCTGCTCTCTTGTGTAAATTTGGCTCTAGCACATACTCACTAGCAGCCTTCAGGAAGTCTCTGAGGACTTTCTTATATCTGGATAGTAGCTGGTCATTAAGACTCATCTCTCCCTGGTTTTCAGGGTTTTTTAAAATGCAAAGTGATTACATCACAGCGTTGCCCAATCTGTTAAGTACTTTTCCTTTTATTTTTAGGACATGAGCCCATTTGGAGTTTTAAGACCCAAGCAAGTGACCTAACTTAGTAAGTTTTCCCCACTCTATACTTGACAGGTTAAAAAAAAGGAACATTTGATTTAAAAAAATACTGATGTCCTCAGTGGGGACCTCCTTTTATGTAGTCTTAACCCAGAGTGAATTCTTGTGGCACAGAAAGTTGTGGTCCTAGTGGAATTACTGAGATGACAATTTGTTTTGCGGCCTAGCGCTAATTGCATTAGTCTAAAAGCTCAGTACTTCGCTGAAGGCTCCCGTGCCCTTGACACATGATGGACACAAATAATTAAGTGCAGAGGTCCTGGGACGGATGGTTAGTTCTTCTTATACAGTTAGAAAACAGGAACATGTCACTGTAAAAGTAAAGTAGTTATGAGCAGGACCCGGGTTCTCATCTCTTCCCAGAAAGCCACCAACTGCTGTTGGCTGAATGTCTCATAATAACCTGCTTCTCCTCTGGACTGAAGTGCAGTATAGTCAATATGGCAGTTAGAGTCTGCTGACGGCCCAGTGAGTCTGGCAAGGTCAAGAACCGATAGACAATGTTCTTGAGATATTCCAGGTTGGCTCCCTCTCTGCTCTTATCCCTTAAGTTCTTCTGGATATGGTCTTGAAGGGTGGATACCTCTTCCCTATGCTTCTCTTCCTCAACCAAAAGTCTCTCCTGGAGCTGGTGAACTTCCTTCTCCAGTTTGTGCTTCTGCTTCCTTAAGGCTACAATTTCTACCTCTTTCCGGGCCAGCTGCTCTGCATACAGAAAGAAAGTGGGCTCATTGGCGGCAGCAAGATGCAGAGCCTGGGTGAGGTTCTCAGAAGAGACTGCATCCATTAAATCATCACTGCTCATGTCACTCCCTGGTGCTAGGTAATTTTTGGATCCTTGAAGCCCATAAGGTATGGCTAGAGACCTCAACTGCTCCAGCTCTTGGTCCTTTTCCGACAGCACAGCCAGGGCTCTGTCCCGCTGCTTGTGCATCTCTTCCTCCAGCTTTAGTGCCCTTTCCCTGTAATCCAGCCCACATTTCTCTAGGTCCTGCCTGTGGACCTGCTGCAGGTGGGACACCTCTTGCTTCTTGGCTTCCATTTCTTGCTTGTGTTGCTTCTCCATCTCTTCACAGGAGAGCCGAAGTGCAATGTATTTCTCCTTCAGCTCAGCCAGCTGTTCCTGGGTGTCCTCTAGCTCTTTGGCCAAGTTGACATCTTTGGCTGACTTATTCTTGAGGACCACTTGTGCTCTCATCTTGTACCTTTCAAATTCCTCCTTCAGTTGCTTCAGCTCTTGTTGGTAATACAGAGCAGTAGCCTTCTCCCCATCCCCAGCCTCGGTGCCCTTTGGCAGCTCCAACTCACAGAGCTTCTCTATGTCCAGGGCGGGCTGGCTCTTCTTGGCTGCCATCTGCAGCAGCTTCTTCAGCTTTTCCATTTTGTCTTTCAGAACATTAACATCCAGGCTGGCTTCCTCAGTGTGAATGTCCACTGGGGATCGGCTGGAAGCAGCGATGGCCAGAGTCTTGTTTTCCAGGTCTAGCTGCACAATGCGGTCCTTTAATTTCTGAATAGTCATTTGGTCTTTTTGTTTGGCTTTTTCATAAGTGCCAAGCAGCTCTGACACCTCAGAGACCTGGCTCTCCAAGCTGGCCACTCGACGCTCCTCCATCTGGGCATGCTGATGGAGCTGCTCTTCTGCCTGTGCAGTCTGGAAACAAAAGGAGCACAGACAGGTTACACTTCTGTTTTGTTTTATACTGGAAATTTGTGGCAGGAATTAACCTTGGTCTCCTGAATCCCAGGCTAGCACCCTAACCACCAGGCCACCCTTCCCCTCTCACAATCAATTCTGGGCCATGACACAGCTAGTCTGGCCCATATTTAAAGGATAAATAAACAAAGGATCAAATGAAAAACAATCTTCTATTTGCATTCCCCATTCTCAAGCAAGAAGTGCTGCTATGCCACACTAGCACTGGCAAGGAGAGGCATACCAGCACTTATGGCCTTGTTTTTCTTATGGGATTTCTTAAAACCTGTGTGTACTCTAAAGGGTGCAGTACTCCTAACTGCACAGGGTACAACTGCAGCATATTGTGGAGCTAGTATCACAGCCAAATTCAAGTAATCTTCTCCACTAGTTAGACTCCCCTGGGAAATCCTCTCATTAGAGGCCATTTTCCAAGGACAAGCCCACAGAGGAGTGTGAGACCAGAGATAAAATGAAATTAATGCCCATGTGTTATCTGGTGGAAGGAATTTTCTAGACATTTCCAAATCCAGAGGGGAAGAAAGAATTCTGGAATGTTAACAGGAGGAGTTGGAGATTTTATTCTGGAATTATTTTAGCAGCAAATCCAATTGCGGGAGATGATTTCTGTTCTCTTTAATCTGGGTTCACCTACTCATCACTCTCTTCCTCAATATCCCTGGTTTCTGCCCTTCTCTCTCCCCACCTGCACGAGAGGCTTTTGCCCTGTTGTTTACCGCCCCCACCCCCCCGACCCACCAGGCCAAACTTCACACAGAGTGATCATGAAGGGCCTCAACAGCAGAGCTTCCCCAAGAATATCATGACATTTCCAAGGACGGCACAAGACACACCAGTTTCATGTTGCTCCCACCAACATTGAGGAGCAATTGCCAATGGCAGCATAAGATCTTTCTCAATGGAACAGACAATGGTTCTTGTAGTCTGATATCTGGCTGCCAAGGAAGGTGTGAAACTGTCAAAATGCATCTCATTCCTCCAGGAAAAGAGGAAAGATTTTTTCATGACCCCAGCTGGTGACCAGCTCAGCCCCTGAAGCTGGAGGGTTAAAAGCCCTTCTCATTTCACCTCATCTTACTGAGTTATTTACCTCAGCATCCATTTTCTGTTGATTTACAAAACATTACATTAAAATTATTTCTATAATAATTTCAATTTACACTGCTCTTTCACCGCAGGCTCTTGAAAAAAGTTTTACAAAGGTAAAATCATAGGAACTGCCACAATGGCTCAGAACAGTGCTCTATCCACTCCAATATCTGGTCTCCGACAGTGGCCAGGATAACATGCTTCAGAAGGTGGTGTAAGAAACTCTATAATGGACAATCATAGCATACCTGTTCATAAAAGAAGTTTCTTCCTACTCCCATTGGTTAGTGGTTGACTTTTGCCCTGAAGCATGGCAGTCTGCATCCTTATTAAGAAGTTATTCCTTCTAGTGGAACCGTAGATTTTTTTTTTAATCTCTCTTATTTATGGTCCTATGAAGATGCAGGATTTATGTCAACCCAAACTCACTACAAATCTCTGTGTACTCAGTACTGCTCTCTTCCTATACAACATGTTGGCTAGTGCACCCTGGTGTACAAACAGAGAATTACCTTTCTCATCTCTTGCAGCAGTTGTGCTTGAAAGTGACTCTTGAGGCTGACAATCTCATCCTGAAGCTCCTGCAGCTGGGGATCTGGCTTGCTGTTCTCTTCCTGCACAGCCTGCAGTTCTCTCTTCAGCTCCTCCACCACCCTGCTCAGCTGCTTGGTTTGCAGTTCAGACTCTTCCACACGGTCAGCCACATACACCCTTCCAGCCAGTGCTTCCCTGGTCTCCTCCAGCTTTAGCTCCACATCCTGGCGCAAGGTCCTCTCACTTTGCAGCAGCTTCTGTAGCTCCCGCAGCATAACGGCATGGTCACTCTGTTCCTGGGCCCGGTCATGTTGCTGTGTGATTAGACGAGCTTTGGTTTCTGCCAGCTGTTCCTGGACACACTTCATTTCTGCCTCCAACTTGCTCCTGTCTTCTTCAGCCTTTTTACTGGCCTCATCCAGGTCCTGCTTCATTTTTTTCTTGTCTGCTAGGTATGAGGCTTCCATGCGGGATTTCTCCTGGGTGACTGTAGCCAGGGAGCTGGTCAAGGTGGCCAGCTGAGTCTTCAGCTGGAGCACTCTTTTGTCAGCCTCATTAGCAGCGACTGGCACATCCCCACTGCCAGTGCTGACGCCGCTCTCTGACCCACTCGCCTCCTCCGATTTCAGAAGGGAGGCCCCAGCTGCTGTTTTCTCATCTTCTGTCCCCAGTTCACCCTTGGCACTGGTCAAGCTGGCAGCAGTGTCCACACTTGTAGCTGTCCCCATGCTGTCTTCACTATGAACAGAACTCCTGTCATCAGCAGAGTCAGCAAAGGAAACACTGGTGCTGGCAATGTCTGCAAGGTGAGCTCCACTCAGGCCAACGTCTGTCTCATGAGACACGGACAACACTCTTAAGCTAGCTTCCAAGGCTTCCTTCTCCTTGAGCAGGCTCTTGTAGGCTCTAACAACATCCTTCAAGCGAGTCTGGTACTGAAGAAGCTGTTTCTTCTGAGTTTCAATAGTCTCCAGAAGATCTTTTTTACTAGGACCACCCCCAAAGTTCATGCCAAACTTCTCCATGACTCCTCAGCGGCTGTTCAGCTTTGCTGCTCATGCAACCTGAAAGGAGAGGGAGGAAAAAACGTGAGCGAAGGCTACATAAATAGCCGCGGCAAGTCTTAAAACAGAGGTATTAGGCCTCGAGGCTGCTCATGGGCGAACAAATCTGCAGAGCAGGAGCCCAGGGCCGCATGACAGCCTGGGGCGCAAACACACGCGTCGGAAGACTCGGAGCGCCCGGGAACGGCCCGCAGGCGCAGGCGCGTCGCAGGGCTGGGGACCTCAGGGACTCCGGAGTGACCCCGGTTCTGTCACTGACGCCACGGCAAAGCCCCCGGGCCTCACTTCACCCCTCTGTGAGAGGGGGCGCTGCGGCCCCCGCCCCCGCCCAGCCGTCACAGGGGGGCGGCTCGGGAGCAGCCACGGGCGGGGGTAGAGCCCACTCCCGCGCCGCCGGGCCCACCTCAGACCCCAGCGAGGGCGTTCCCACTCACCCGGATCTCCGGCCCTACTGGAGTCCCTCCCACCCTCACCACGCCTGCGCGTATCCCATGGTTCCCGGCTCACGCGCCTCGCGCCTGCGCGTGGCCCACGGCTTCCTCCCACAGCGCGTGCGCGTAAGACGCCGCTCGCCGGGCGAAGCTCGCTGCTCATGCGCCGATCCCTACTAGCGCTCGCTAGGCGTGTCCCGTCATCCCCGTCCAACGCTCCCCGCGTCTGCGCCAATCCCAGCGCTCCTGGCCACAGTCGACGCGCATGCGCCTGTTGGCCCTGTTCTCCTGCGAGTGGGCGAGCGCGCGCGCCGCTCTCTCCGCCGCTGTCTCTCACTGCGCATGTGCTGATTGCAATAAACTCTGACTCCGCTGCCCGCAGGCCGGCCGCGGCGGGCCCTAGTGCGCAGGCGCACGCCGGGGGCGGGGGCGCGGGCGCGGGCGCGGTGTGAACGCCCCGCTGGCGGCACGAGGGGGGCCCGGAGCAGAGCGCCCAAGAGGGGACGCTGCATTTGCTGCGGACCCGGAGTACCCAGTCCCGGGGGGGCGCCCAGGCGGCGGCGTGTAGACGCGTTTGGAAGCCGAAGTGAACGTGACTCCTTCCTTTCTAGGGACGTCCTTGCCGCGGGGGCTGCCTCGCCGCAGAGGGAACCCCCTTCTCGGGCACAAGGCTTGTTCCCTCCAGCTGCTCAGCGGAACCCGAGCCCGCCTCTTGCTCATCAACGGCTCGCGGGGCGGGGCGGGGCGGGTCCTGCAAGGGCGGGGTCTCTCTCGGGAGGCGGGGCTAAGGCTGCCCGCGGAGGCGCTCTGTCGGGGGGCGGGGTTGACTACAGGCGCCGGGCCAGGGCTCGCGCTCCCGGGGGTGGAGCCATGGCCGCGGGCGGGGCTCGTTCCGCCTGGGGTCGGGCTGTTGCCGGGCTCGGGGCTGTGTCAGGAGGCGGGGTGAAGGTGGGCGGGGCCGGGCTCAGGTGGGCAAGAGGCGGGGGCAGGGCTCTGTCGGGAGGCGGGGCTAAGGCGGGCGGGGCCGGGGCTCTGTCGGGAGGCGGGGCTAAGGTGGGCGGGGCTGGGGCTATGTCAGGAGGCGGAGCTAAGGCGGGCGGGGCCGGGAGGCGGGGCTCTGCCGGCCAGGAGGCGGGACTAAGGCGGCCGGGAGGCGGGGCTCGGCCAGGAGGCGGGGCTAAGGCGGCCGGGAGGCAGGGCTGCGGCTGGTTCCGGCCGGGCCTGCTCGCAGCGGCGGTATCGGCAGCCTCGGGGCTCGCAGCGCGGCCTCCCCCTCCCGCCGCCATGGGCCTCACGGTCTCCGCCATCTTCTCTCGGATCTTCGGCAAGAAGCAGATGCGGATTCTCATGGGTGAGGCCAGGCCGGGGGGGCCCGAGCCCGCTCCCCTCTGGGCGGCTGCCGCCCCATAGCCCCGCGCTGCCGAGCCCCAGGGGGAGGCGTCGGGCCGCAGGGCTCCGGGGCGGGGGGATGGGTAGGGTCCCCCCGGAGAAAGAGGGGTCTGGCCGCCGGGCCCCGGAGCGGGGGGGGATGGGTAGGGTCCCCCCGGAGAAAGAGGGGTCGGGCCGCAGGGCCCCGGAGGGGGGCGGGGGGATGGGTAGGGTCCCCCCCGGAGAAAGAGGGGTCGGGCCGCAGGGCCCCGGAGGGGGGCGGGGGGATGGGTAGGGTCCCCCCCGGAGAAAGAGGGGTCGGGCCGCAGGGCCCCGGAGGGGGGCGGGGGGATGGGTAGGGTCCCCCCCGGAGAAAGAGGGGTCGGGCCGCAGGGCCCCGGAGGGGGGCGGGGGGATGGGTAGGGTCCCCCCCGGAGAAAGAGGGGTCGGGCCGCAGGGCCCCGGAGGGGGGCGGGGGGATGGGTAGGGTCCCCCCCGGAGAAAGAGGGGTCGGGCCGCAGGGCCCCGGAGGGGGGCGGGGGGATGGGTAGGGTCCCCCCCGGAGAAAGAGGGGTCGGGCCGCAGGGCCCCGGAGGGGGGCGGGGGGATGGGTAGGGTCCCCCCCGGAGAAAGAGGGGTCGGGCCGCAGGGCCCCGGGGCGGGGGGATGGGTAGGGTCCCCCCCGGGGAAAGAGGGGTTGGGCTGCAGGGCTCCGGGGCGGGGGGATGGGTAGGGACCCCCTCAGAGAAAGAGGGGTCGGGCCGCAGGGCCACGGGGGGGGGATGGGGATGGTCCCCCCTGGAGAAAGAGGCGTCGGGCTGCAGGGCCCTGGAGGGTGGGGGGATGGGTAGGGTCCCCCCTGGAGAAAGAGGGGTTGGGCCACAGGGCTCTAGGGGTTGGGGGGTGGATGGGGTTCCCCCTGAAGAAGTGGGTTGGGCTGCAGGGCCCTGGGGGATGGGAGTGAGTGGAGAGCCCCCCAAAGGAGTGGGGTTGGGTTGCAGGGCTGGCGGGGAAGTGATGTTAACCCACCCCCATGGCTAATCCCTCTCGGGTAGCTGGACCAGGTAACCGGCCCCTCTTGCCATGGGCATTGTGGCTGGCAGGCAGGCTGGCTGCTGCTCCCAGAGCAGTGTAGGGGGAGCCCCGCCCTTGCCCGATGCCAGGTCCCTGCCCATGCCCTGCCAGTGCTAGCCCTTATCCCAGAGAATCGGGGACAGCATCGGTCCCTGCCGGAGAATTGCCCTACCTTGGTCCTGTGGGGCTGAGCAGCCCTGCCAGGTGTGGGCACCTGCCCTCCCTGCATCGCTGGGGTGACTGTTATCGCTGTCTCTTGCCCTCTCCCAGGAGGAGTGCAGACGTGTCCCCCCTGGACCTTTAGACCTATAGGACTGAGGGATCCTGTTCCCTTATGGGGCATTGGTCTCTGCTGTAGGGTTTATAGAGCTAGTCCATCCAGCAGAGCAATTCTCATGGAAAGGGCTGTAGCAAAAACTTCAGTGACTCATGGGCTGGGCGATGGGGAGCTGTGGGCATAGGGTCCCTGCACATTCCACTGCAGGTGGTAACAGGGTTCAAGATTGTAACTTCTGGGTCTGCTCGGTGAGCCTTTGATGACAAGAGGGCTGGCCAGACTCATGTCCTTGAGCCTGTCTGGGTTGGCTGAGCCAATAGCCCTGAGAGAAGGCTCTGGAGAGTATTGGGACTGTCCTATGAGAGGGGCTTGGACCACGTAACTGTCAGTCCCCGAAACGGGGTGTTTACTCTGAAATGTAATTCTGGTTGGGCACTGGAGCATAAACTTATCCTTGTGGCGGCTGGACACCTCCAGCCAACGGACTCTTCTGGTGTGGCTGGGTGTGCCTGTGTCATCGAGACACGCTGGAGTTCAGAAATGGGATATGAACCGCTCAGCTGGGGTCAGTGGGACTGTTGCCTCCAGCGTGTTTCCCAGCCTCCGTCTAGTGCATTTTAAACGTTGTTGGAAGGGAAGTGCCCCCAGACGAAAGCTCTGCCTGCGAAAGATGCTGACTGTCTTCTGGGTTTGCGTTTACTGAGGCACTTCTGGCTGGTCACTTCGCCGTGCATAACACAAACAGGTGCCTGTGAACCCTGTCAGCGTAAAGCAAGGGGGTTTCCAGAGACTGTCCGAGCAGGGGCTTGACCTGAGCTAGGATCTCGCAGCCCAGGTGCAGTGTAAACAAGTAACAATAATGGAGGATTTTGGGGCGGGTTCTGCAAGGTACAGTGGTGCCTCGGCTCAGTGGCAGGGCCATAACCCCTTTTAATGAGCAGATGGTCCTAGCTTTTTGACAGGCATGCTGACCGGAGTTCTCCAGTTGGCTGCACCTCTCATGCCAGGCAGTGTCTGTGCAAGCTCCTTTCTACCTGCTTGGGCCCTGTTTCTGACTTTGGGGTGTGTTCGGTCTCCATGAGCCAGTCAAGGCCCAGCAAGGCAGGGCACCTTGTGCTTGTAGTTCTGCGAGGTGGACAAGCTGGACAGAGACCCCAGCTCACTACTTATAGGAGTCCCAGAAGAGCCGTTGAGTGGTAATACCGGTAATACCGGATCAGAACAGTGCTTTGTGTCTCTCCTTAGCCTATTGCTGGTACTCTGGGCCACTCTGCTCCCCAGGTAATGCCCTTCTGAACCACCCTCCTTGTAAAGTCTGGGACTACAGTGTCGGTCAGATCAAGCAGAAGAGAAAAGGGAAGCAGAATTCCCTAGGCTTGAAGAGTTCCCCATAGCTTCCTATTGTCTCTGTAGGATGCAGCTGTTCTGTGACAAGCACCTTGTCTTTCCTGAGGGGGAAACTCTAAAGTGTAGGGGTGCTTGCATGTTCTGCCCTGCACTGGACTCTGCCCCCGAACTGGAAATGACACTTGTAGACAGGGCTCTAGAGACATCTGCTTTTCTGTAATGGTGATGTACAGAGCTGGCATATGCTAGCAATTCCTGCTCTGGGCATCATGTCAAGGGCAGACTGAAGTGACTCCTCCACAACTGATACCAGCTGCCTAGGACTGATCAGAGCGGTGTTGGAGGGAGTGGAACATTTGGGAATCTCACCAGATTCTCCCCTCCTGGTGCTCAGGACTGATCTCCACGGAGAGCTTTGCGGAGGGGAAAACTGCTGTTAGATCTCTGCCCCACAGCGTGTGGATTTGCTTGGTGTTCTCTGGGATAATTTAGGCTTTGAAAGCTGCAGAATGCAGGGCAGGGCAGTGGGTTTTATTCTGGGCAGACCTCTCACTTGCTTGTCCTGAATGAATGACTTGTGGCTGTTTTGGGGGTAGGCTGTACACAAGGGGCTGTGGGTGGGTTTGTAGGTTGTAAACTTGGTAGCCCTTTGTAAAGCTGCCTTGCTAGAATGGCTCTGTCTGAGCCTCTGGGAACATACACTTGGCCCTTGGAGCTGTTAGACTTATCTGCATCATCTCCTGTAAAGAGGGGGTGCTATATACTGGGGTGGTCCTACTCATCAGGGAAACCGGTTATGGGGACTTTAGGCAGGAGCCAGGTGCTGGTAAGTGACACTGGCCTCTCCCCTCTCTCTCTCGCCATTTCAGTTGGCTTGGACGCTGCTGGTAAAACCACCATCCTTTACAAGCTAAAGCTGGGTGAGATCGTCACCACCATCCCCACCATTGGTAAGTGGCGAAAAGCTGCGCCCCAGCTCTGGTTTGCCTCCAAGGTTGGGAGAGGGGTAATGTGCTGAGGTTCGCAAGCTTTGTAAAGTGACCCCCATCTCTCGGGCTGAGTCGGCAGTGGGGTTGTGCTTCCCCGCAGCTCTCTTGCTCGTTAGCTGGGGGCCATGTCTAAGCTGGGGCTGTATCGTGGCATTGGAATCAGAACGGTTTCTGAAGTCAGCAGGGGTGTTTCACGATGGCTCCTGTCGCATTGCTGAGCTGTGCCACTGGAAGGGCCTTTAAACTGCAGTGAGGCTTGTGTGCCTTGCTGGGCTTCGGCTTGACTTGAGGGGGTACCCACGGCTCCCCAGAGTTGTCTACACTCATGGGGCTAGACTTCCCAACAGATCAACGAGCGAGACCCAAGCCAAGGTCCTTGCACAGTCCCGGCCTGAAGAGCTGACAATCCAATCGCCTGATAAAATGGAGCCATCCCGATGTCTCCAAAGCTGGGGCGGTTGGTCCTGCACACTGGCTGTGTCAGAGCAGCTGTACAAGTTCAGACCGCATGCAAGCACGTTCATTGACCGTATGTTCCAAACCACCCATGTTTTGCTGTCTCAGCCCTGCTCACTTCGGACTCAGCATACGAGGAGCTGGTCTGACGGATAGCGTGACTGCAGCAGAAGAAAGAGGCTTCCTGTCGGTTCATCTCTGTGGTGTTTATTTTAAATGTTTTATGTGACACTAGTGTTGAAAGTGATGGACTTGCCTGGGCAAGGCACAGCGGAGGCTGATGCTGTGCAAACGCCCCCACACAACTCTGTCAGTAGACCTCATTTCTCTGCTGCTGTTGTCCTGGGCTCCTTGCCAAGCTCCCCTGATTCTCCACTGCCTGCAGCCCCCTACTGTCCGAGCCCTGAGCTCCCCATACACAGCTCTTCCGATGCCCCTCAGTCCCAACCCATTGGCCCTCCGGTATTTTGTTCCCTGTTACCCCACCCCCATGTTGCTGTCACTCATGCTTGTACGGCTGAGAGCTGCCATGTCTGCGGTGGCTTTAGAGGTGCCAGTGATGGTGGCCTGTGCACGGGTTCACGTTAGAAGAGCAGATGATTGGGTTGCTGGGCCGGACCGTTGGGTCACAAGGGAAGGGCTGGGTCTGACTCTGTAAACATTGTCTGACCTTGATTTGGCCTTCACAGTGAGTCCAGCAGAGCTTGTATTTCTTAGCTGTGCAGAACTCTACTGACTGGTAAATGTCTGTCTAGGTGGATTTTTAGAATGGGGGTGCTTGTGGGTTGCTTATTTCTGATCATGGGAAATGAGGTGAGCAGACAAGCAGATTAAAGCTGAACAGCAGTTACCTTAGTGTAATTCTAGACTGAGATGAAGCTGTGTGAAAATGTCTCCATCTGATGGTTCTTGACATCTGCTCACCATCTGTATTTGTCTACCTGCTTGAGAGACAAAGTAGGTAGATATGCCTTGTGCACCACTGGACAGAGCTACTTAGCAAGCTCTAGGGTTGCTAGGTCAGAGTTTGTCATGCAGAATCCTCTGCTAGCAGTAAAGCATAAGCTGCAAGGAACACCAGCTTGGCCCACACAGTCTGGGTGAATTTACTGGTAGTGGCTGGGAAGCTGCTTGCTGAGGGAGCAGACGGTAATGTGGAGCTGTACTATGCCTTTTTTAGTCCATTGCCGAGCAGAAATTGTGCTGTGGATGGCTCTGCTGTCTGGGTGGGGATAATCCACTACCCATCCCCCAGAAGTGCTGGTGGGAGGAGAAGGATGCTGCACTGCACCTGCATCGTACGTAAGGCACCCCTGTGACACTTGTCCCCCATGAATCCTCCCTCCCCCAACTCAAAAATCCCCTGAAATCTTGTGGCGTCTCTGCCAGCAGCGGCTGGTGTTTCCTGTAGTGCACGTCTGTGGTCTGCCAGTTTTCAGGCTGCCATGGTGATTAACTATCTTCAGCAGAGCCTTGCTCGTGCTTTTTCTTAAACCCTGTCTCCTCTCACTCCTCCTGTTGCCCTCGCAGGATTCAATGTCGAGACGGTGGAATACAAGAACATCTGCTTCACCGTCTGGGATGTAGGTGGCCAGGACAAAATCCGACCCCTGTGGAGACACTACTTCCAGAACACGCAGGTGGGAGGAGCTGCAGCGGCACTGGGAAAGAGCCCTCTGGACGTGATTGTTGCATGGGGTCCACTGAGGCCTCCCCTCACCTGCCTGCCTCTGGATAGGAATTAGGAGATAGCAACTGCTTCCATGGCAAAGAACCTGGGATGAAACATGGACCTAGTCCCATGGATGCTGCTCCTGCCCTGGTCATAGGAGCTAGGTTGCTTTGGCCTTCCCAGCAGTTCTGGGTGACCCTCTGATCCCTCTCCCTTCTTGTGGGGGAAGGGCAGTAGCAGTGTCTCATTGATAAAGAGGATAAGGCTTGATTGTGCATTGGTACCAGCAGTTTGTCCTCTTCCTGAGATGATCTAACCAGGGAGCTTGGCTGGAAGGCAGCTCCTGGCTCCCCCCACGCAGCAGCATGCATTGGGGTTACGGGAGTTGCCTGCACCTTCACTGAACCAAGCTGGCACAATGACACCGACCCTGAGTCAGGCTCTTTCAGAATGAGGCAGGGAAGGCATCTCTGCTCTGAGCCATGAGTAACTTCCTTCGCTCAGCGCAGCGAGATGCTGAAAGTGGGGCTTCTGAAAACTACCCCAGGGCATTTCCCACCCCCTGGCCTCTGTGCGAGCGGAAGCGGCAATAAGAGATGTGGGGTTTTCCTCTGAATGAAGACGCATGCAAGCCCTTGTTGCTGATCTATAGAATAGCTTTGGAGAAGATACGTGGTTGGGGGTAGGGTGGGAAGTGGTTGCTACATTGGCAGTGATCTCAGTTGCCATTCCATGGTGTTGGAAAGAGGCTTGTTCCTCTGGTTTTGTGCAGTGTTCCCCTCACTGTGGCATCAGTGTCTGCGCTGTGTGAACTGTCTCATGCCTGTCTGCTTTTTTTTACAGGGCCTCATATTTGTTGTGGACAGCAATGACCGAGAGAGAGTGCAGGAGTCTGCAGATGAGCTACAGAAGATGGTGGGTGTGGTTTGGAGAGAGGCTGTGTGTTGTCTCTGTAGGTTTTCAGGCTTGGGGTGACTGGTGGGAAGGTGGAGAATACTAGGTGGGATCTTTCTGGTGTGAAAGCCTAGGAGCTGACAGGGCTAGTAGGACGTGTATCTCGGGTGGCCAAGACTCTGCTAGAGCATATCTCAAGGTAAGCTGGCGTGTGTGGAGCAGGAGCTCAAAACGAGCTGAGCCTGCTTTCCAAATGTGCTTATCCTTAAGACTAGGAATCTAGGTGCTATTGCAACGGACACCTGTGCATGCAGAGGTCACTTATACCATCCTCAAAATCCCTTGTGTTTGGAGTAAATTTAACGATGCTGCTTCTTCCATAGCCAGGCCTGCTGTCTATGACTGACACTCTGACTCTTCGGGTTCTGAGAAATGAAGTCAGTAGGAACTTCGTGCTCAGCATCTCTAACATGGGCCCTGGTTATCTTACTGTGTTCACCTCTACAAGGTGAAATGCACTAACAGCTAGTTCCAGAAATCAAAATTGCATACACTACCCATGCCATCCCTTTAGACTAAACCAGCGTCTGCCAGAAATGTTCCATAAGCCATAGGTGAGACACATTAAACTCATTTACTAAAACAAAACAAAATTAACCAGAGCCACGTATAGAAAGTGTCTTTGTGTTAGCCGCAGTCCAGTTTTCTCTCTGGATGCAGAGAAGGCCTTTGAGTGGGTTGAATGGACATATTTAGTGGAAACCATGGAATGCATCGATACGGGATGGCTTCTAGAAGTGCTGTCTCTTACCAATGGCTGTCAAAAGCAGCCTGGAAGTAAGAGGAAGCTTGGAACTGTTCCCGCCACAGCTGATCTTCCTCAGCGTATGTTGAACATCAGTGTTACAGGGAAGCTGCTTCATGTAGATCCAGTAGACCCATTTACCATGTGGCAATTCTATCAATGTGCTAAAAAGGCCAGCTCATGTACCCCTAAAATGTACAACCATTAGCACTTTCTCATGTGCAGAGGGCTTGATAATTAGTGTCCCATTCCAGCTGTAAACTGCCAGTCCTCTCCTGCATTTGCAGGGGGATACAATTCATTTTTCTGATAGAAAGTATGTATTTCAACCAGTAATCTCTGTTCTGGGGCAGTGGGTCCTATGCCCACTGTGACCCCCCTATAAAAACCAGCTAGATCACCTGCTTATTAAAATACCACTTCTCTACAGCAGTATTCCATTCCTATCTTTGGTGCCTGTCTCACTCCTTCATCAACTGTTGGATTATAAGCCCCAAAAGACAGAGATCTATTCCGTACAATTACATGTGCACCCATGATGAAATACACATGCAGCTCTCACTTTGAAAATCTGATCACAAGTGTCACAAGCACTTGGCTGCTGGTGTGCACCAAAATGCTGAGCTTTTCTGGAAGGTCTCGCCCACGGGTAGTAACCAAAAACTGGCTCGAATGCAGCATTAGGGCTGAGAATCCAGGTGTTCGGTCAGGCAACTCCAAAAGTGAAGATTTCTACTGAAAGGTCAATGGGTCTCCAATGCAGGCCTGGTGTTTATCCCGTGGATAGACTCCCATAGCGTTCCTGTTAACAAGGCCATCAGGAATGGACAGTACATCCTAGGTAACATTGCAGGAGAAACCTGGACTCTTGAGTGCTTGGTCTCTCTGTTAATGCTCATTTTTGTATGTGATTTCTTCGGAGCACTGCTCCCTTTCTGTAGAGCTGCATCCTGGCTGTGTGCCTACTACTCTTAGCCAGTCTCAGGAGAACACAGGCTTCAAGCACCCCTCACCCTAAAACCACAGACCCCCTTCTCTTCCCACTTGACTTGACTCTTCCATCCCTGGGAAAACAAACTGAGCCTGAAAAGCTGCCCAGTGTCTGCTGTTCTGAACTGGGTGCCCGTGGCCCCTCTGGCCTGCGTGGGGCAACAGGAGACCATGCCCACAACTCGGCCAGCTGAACCAGCGTTTCTTCAGCCGTGAGAAAAGGAAATTCCCTTTGGGCCGAGCCTGATCGTAGGCACATCCCAGGCCCGAAGCAGGGGGGTTGGGCCTTCTTGGCAGCTGCATTGTCAGGATGGGAGTGGGAGCTCCACCAGAATCGTCAGGCTCTTTGGCCGGCAGAAACTGCACTGAACTCCCCTTGCCCCGACCCAGCAGAGGCGCTCTGGAGCAGGGCTTTGGCGCAGCGTGCCCCGTCCTTGCCACATGTCTTTGTTCACCTGGCAGGAGTGCTATGTGCACTCAAAGCATTACAACGAGGGGCTGGGGCAAAGCGGGTGCCTGATGAGCTCACAGGCTGATCGAGACATGCAGCGAAGGCGAGGGGGAAGGAAGAGGCAGGGTGCCTGAGCTCGGTGTTGTGCCGTATGCAGCTGGTTGGTTCTGACTTGCCTGAGTGTGGTCTCCAAAGAAGAGTGGGGGTGGCTAGAGCAGTGCCTGGCAAACCCAAGCGAGAGGGTGCGTGGAAGAAAAGGGAGCTGTTCCAGGTGTAGCGTATAGCATGAAAATAGGTCTGAGGACGCGCACAGGCTGGGGGAGTGGGCTGCTTGGTTAGTACCTGAACTTAAAGAAAAGCCATTCTGTTAGAAAATCCTTCTCTCCTGAATCCAAGAGAACCTCGCACGGGTTCAGAGCAAAAGCTCGAGCGTGTGTATTTGTTGGGGAGCAGGCCCGCATGAGACTAGCCACAGTGGGAGCTTCCTGGGGTGCAGAATACATGAATATTTGCCTCATGGCTACCTGGCATGTGTGTGCACCCAGTGGCCTTGGGAGCCAGAGGTGTTTACACTGTCAGAGGGAGAAGGCCGAGAGCCTGGGTGTGAGCTGAGGAGGTGGGAGGAAGGAACATGCTCGAGTGGAGCTGGAGAAAGAGGGGTTCAGTTTTTGCCATGGCTACCCTGGGGAATGGTGTGGTGTGATGTGAGGATGAGCTGTTGGATAAGCTGGGAGGGATAGAGAGGTAATGACTGAAACGCAGAGGAGCTGAGGAAGGGGACCAAGAACAGACCCTGAGGGATGTGGGGGCCCCCAGCAGAGGGTTGAGGAGGGGGTGGCTGGGTGAGCTGAAAAAGCTTTAAATTGGAGCAGTCAGCCCCTCACGCTAGAGCTGTAACGTGGTAATTGTCTCTGTCCTGTGACCAGAACTTGATTGTATGTGAGGTCAGGGCCCCGCTGCAATGCGTGCAGCACAGACACCCTGCCCCACGGAGCTCGCAGGTCAAATACACAAGACAGGTGAAAATGGGGGGAGGGAGGCAGGTTTTACCCCCATTTGAGCAGCTGGGGAACTGAAGCACTGAGAGAAGCGTCGTGACCCATGGTGTCTGTGGGAGAGGTGGGAATTGAACCAGATTTCCTGTGTCCCAGTTCAGTGCCCTATCACCAAGCCATCCTCTCATCACTCTGGATTGGTCCCTAGCAGACTGTGGTAGGCTAGAGCGGGCTGAGTCTTGTGATGGAGCAAGCCAGCTGGTTTC
The DNA here is from genome assembly GCF_965152235.1 of Eretmochelys imbricata. Classification (NCBI taxonomy): domain Eukaryota; kingdom Metazoa; phylum Chordata; order Testudines; family Cheloniidae; genus Eretmochelys; species Eretmochelys imbricata. The sequence continues at coordinate 358,924,517 of NC_135572.1, forward strand.
ACAGGCTGCCTTCCCACTCGGCCTTGGCTAAGCTGGCTTTGCCTCCTCCGTTCCAGCTGCAGGAGGATGAGCTGCGGGATGCGGTCTTGCTGGTGTTTGCTAACAAGCAGGATATGCCCAATGCCATGGCAGTGAGCGAGCTGACAGACAAGCTGGGCCTGCAGACACTCCGCAGCAGAACCGTAAGTGTATACAGGGTCCCGCGATTGCCAGGAGAGGCTGTCCTGAGACTGCGGAAGGGATTGTAGTCTGACTGCTCCATTCTGACTGCTTCTCCTCTGTCTCAGCCTCATGGGCTGTGAAGCTGAAGCAGAGCTGTGAGCAGGGAGCCTGGAGTGTGGGTCGCAAGGGCTGCTGCAGGATTGTGAGGTGACTTGGCAGAGCGGTGTGCGTGGAGCTTGCACTCTGCCTGGCACTAGCTGGCACAGTGCATCTCTCTCCGATCAGCACCAAACTCTGTCTTGCTTCCCTTTCCCATCCCCAGTGGGTTCTCCAGCAATTGTCTCCTATAGGGCTGAAGAGAACTGGAGACCTTGCTTGCTGACAGTGATATATGGTGTGTTACTAACTAGCCCATCCATCCTCATTTCCCAGGTCCAGTAGGGTGGGATCATGATCCCCATTTTACAGAGGGCAAAACTGAGGCACCCAGGTCACACCGCAAGCTGAAGTGGGATTAGGGTTTGGTGGTGCTTGGCTTCCGGCCCACTAAATGCTACCTCTCGGCATTAGCTGTTGTCTTGCCTGCTGTCTGATTTCCTTCCCTTCCCTTGTTTTTCAGTGGTATGTGCAGGCAACTTGCGCAACCCAGGGCACTGGTCTCTATGACGGACTGGACTGGCTATCGCACGAGCTCTCCAAGCGCTAGGTGGGTGGCCAGCCGGCTCACAGACCAGGCGAGCGTCGTGCCCACCTGGGATCTCCGTGCCGGGTTTAGTTTAGTTTTTTGGGTTGTTTTTTCCTCCCCACTGTGACCTCGTCTTAAATGATCTTGTGTGTTTATCTGGTAGAACTTGAACCTTGAGGACTCTTCAGGCACCTGCACTAGCCGTGCTCCTGCCTTCCGCTGCCCAGGTGGCACTTTCATGCTAACCGTCCTACCCAACTGCATGTGTTCTTGTGAAGTGGAGCCTGTGCCGTGTCCCAGTGGGGCCTGTTGGGAGGGAGGGAGGGAAGTGGCATTCACTTGCATCTAGCGGGTGGGGGCGGGGTGTGTCTAAGCACTGAGCAGGTGGCGGAGTTCCAGTTACCTCCACTGGCAGCTTGCGAGGAAAGCCGTAGGTAACTGCTTCGGCCGTCCCAACACTGCAGAACAGAACCGTTTCTCCTTTTTATCCTTCCATGAACTTTATAATTGTTTCTCTTGGGGAGGGTGGGGGGCAGGGCAGGGCTGGGACTCTGACTGTGTAATGTGCTATTGTATATCGAGTAATAAAACTCCACCCGTTTGTATCCTGTGCCCTACCTCTTTCTCGCCAGCAGATGGTCCCGGCTTTTGTGTGTGAGGATCAGGGTAACTAAGGAGGTGAACATGGGGAGCTGCAGGGCCACCCTGTGGGGTGGAAGCCAGAGGATTAAATGTACAGAGATGCCTGCCCAAAAGCCCCTCTCAGCCCCTGGGCTCTGGAGTGGAAAGCTAGAGTCCCCAGCATGCTGTGTGCCTGGCCCCGGTTTGGAAAGGAGCGGGCTGGGTGCACTCTGAATGCAGGTGCCACAAGGATTCTGGGCTGTGGGTGCTTGGCAAAGCAGGGTTTATTGCTGACTGTTGCTCCCAGTGTCTCAGACCATCTCCTGAGTGACCTGCCTAGGTGTGGCACCGACAACCTACAGGATGGGACTGGGTGTAAGCAGCCAGCTGCACCAGATGTGGAAACAGCTGGTGGGATCCAGCTATGTGTCAAAGCAGGAGCTTAACGCAGCGACCTGTTGGCATGTGCTTGGCCACTGGGCTCAGCGGAGCTCTGCTCGACCCTCCCCTTCTCGCCAAGTGGTGAGGTACTGCCCAGGCCAGTGCTGGGGGAGAGCAGTGCAGGTCCGGTTTTCTCCCCCCAGTCCCATTCTGGTAGGTAGCCACAGCTAGTGAAGCTCTCCCTGAAAACTGGGCAACTTCCATTGGGTAGCTTAAAACCCGAGGGGGATGGGGCAGTGCTAACTCCGGGCACCCGGGCTTGAAGATTCCGTCCCGTCCCCATGACTCAGGGGGAGGCTGGTGATAAATTTTAGTCTCCTTCATCTCATCACCTGCCCTCCCACATCTCCCCCCTCTACCCGGAATAACAGCTGCCTCCTCAGGTCATGGAGTTATGTTGGCAAAGCCCCTTGCTAGTGCCAATGATGTTACCTGGCCCCTTGGCTTCTTGCATGTCATTTTCATCCTGGCTCATGGGGAAGGAAAGTGGAGTAAGGGCTGTGTCTGCTGCCTTCCCCAAGCCACCGGAGAACTCTGCTGGGGCTCCCTTGGGGAGCATGGGCTGGTGATGTGACTGTCCAGTGTAATGTAGTGACTAATGGAGACAACCTGCCCATTGTCAACACAGCTGTGGTGAGAGTGAGCACACCCTCGCACGCAGCTGGACAAGGCTCTGTCAGGTGGATGGGAGTGGGGACCTGGAGACTTGGAGTTTGCCTGCCTGGTTCCTGTACATACAGACACCTACATCTGAGGGTGGTCCAGGTGGGTCAAACTAGTGTAGCAGTATGAAGCTGGGACAGAGAACACGTAGAGAACACGGAGTACCCATGGGCTATTCTTGCCAGAAGTGCCTGGGCGCTGCCTTAGACAAAGCGGTATCAGAGAGTGCCCTCTGCAGAGTGATGGCTTAAGCTGGGTTAGTCTCTAGGGAAGTGGTGGAAACTCAAGCACTAGATGGAGGGTGGCGCACAGGATAACAGTGACGGGAATGACGCTGGGCTGCCCTCAGGGGAATGAGCTCTGTGGTTCTGACCAGTGGTGGACGTGCCCCACTCAGCTTCTCTCCTGTGAGCGTTCGTGTTCTGGAGGCCTCTGAGCCGACCCGCTGTGCTTGCTGCAGACCCACGGTGGCTGAAATGCGTTGCCCAGATAGTAACTCCTAGGTGCTGCTGCTGGGATTGCAATAAAAACCCTTGGCTTGTCCTTGTGGCCGTGTCTTTCCTCCGGCTGCGGCAGCGGGGGCTGCACGGACTGGGGATGGGATGGAGATGAGGTGAAGGCTGATCCCAGCTGGCTTATCTGCATGCTCTGGTTCCTAGACTCCAGGACAGCAGTTGGAGAGAGGGATGGGGTAGGGCCGGGCAGAATCCCCTGGGTTTCTGTTTCGTGGGATCCCCTGGGAAGGGAGCTCCCTGCTAGGAGATGCTTTTCGTCAACCTGGAGCTGCTCACTCAGAGGGCTGAGCTGCACGCGCTTTGTGTGAGAGTGGCAGCGACCCGCTGGGCATGGGAGGGAAGGAGCCAGGGTAGAGAAGAGACAGAGGAGGTTTGAAGGGATCCTGGTTGAAAGGGCTTTTCCTCCCGCACCAGTGAGCGAGCTGGGGCAGCCCCAGGTCTGTTCCATGGTGTGAGCAGCAAGCTGGCAAAATGTGGAGGTCGTACATATAAGAAAGCGAAGCTGAGAGGCAGCAGGAGAGCAGGTGAAATGCAATAGAGAGAGAGTGGGGAGAATCCTATGAAAGATCTATGGACCGGGCAGGGCTCTCCGGGCATGGCTACGCTGCTGTTCAACACCTGCAGCTGGCCCAGGTCAGCTGACTCAGGCTCGTGGGGCTCGCGGGTGTCAGTTTCACTGTAAAATTGGAGGTAGGTCTTCAGTCTCGGGCGGGAGCCCTGGTCCTGTAACCATCCCCCTGCTTGTGCGGTCTCTGGGGCCAGCTGGAGCCCAAGCCTGAACATCTGCCCTGCAGTTTTACAGCCTGGGAGCCTGAACCCTGTGAGCCTGGCTCCGCTGTGGGTGTGAAGTTGCAGCGTAGACACGCCCTAAGTGAACTGTAACCACCCAGGCAAAAGACAGGCGTGTGGGCAGCTCTGTGAAAGCAGCTGCCACAAAACCAGCAGCAGGGGCCGTAGGGATGCCGCTGAAGCGAGGGATCTTAGCACTAGGCAGGGTCTGAGATGGGGGTGGGTGGACCCGAGACCTGGAGTGACTTGTGCAAGGAGAGCGGGTGGATGGGGGGGGATGAGTGTGAGGAACTTGCAGGCGTGGGGCGGGCCCAGCCAAGGCTGCTCTTCACCCTGGCTCACAATAAAAGGAGGAGGCGATGGTGTGAATGGAGCTAGAGTTAGGGGAGAGTTTGTGGCTTTTTTAATGCTCTCTGCCTGAGACGGGATCCGCAGAAGCTTCCCCCACGTGCAGGTTATTCCATAATAGTCCCCTAGGTCTGGGGGATTTCTTGGTCCTGCTGGTGCTGGCCGCAGTCAGGGTCAGGATGAGGCTATTGAGTTAGCTGGGCCATGCCCTATCAGGGAAATTCCTACCTGCCCCAGAGGCGCTTTTGTGCATCCACAGGGCTCTGAGCACTGTGGGGGAGCCATGGGGGACGAGGGGTTTGTAGGTGGTGCCTGGACAGTGCCTAGCAGGAGAGGCCCCTGATCTCAGGCAGGGCCTGTGGACGTTCCCGTAATGCACGTCAGAAACAGGCGAGGGAGTGGCCAGACTCCCGGAGCTCCTGGCCCCACTGAAAAGGAAGAGGAGAAACGTGCTGTCATCTGCCAGCATTTCACTCTCATTGCAGTACCTCCGCCACCGGGGGGGGGCTGGGTGCCCAAGTGGTGGGAAGACCGAGGGCCTGGTCTGGCCTCGCAGGGGATGTTGCCTGGGGAAGTGCGGGTGCTCAGTGGCGTTGCATCGCTAGCTTTCTACAGGGGAAAGGGGGATTTGGAAGGGAGTGGGACTGTCACCCATGAAGGGTGTATGTTGGACCTGACCCAGTGCTCACTGAAGTCAATGGAAAGTCCCCCTCTTGACTCCAGCAGACATGGGGTCCAACCCATTATTAGGCAGGATATTATTAGGCAGTCTCTCACCAGCTGCCGTGATGTAAGGTGTGTGTCACAAAGGCCAGGCCTGCAGGAGCAGAACGTAGGCAGGGATCCCTGCCCAGGTGGCCTACTGGGGTGCAATGGCCCTCCCTGCTTCCTGGCTGCCTTTGGGAGGGATCTGATGGCCTGTGAAGGTGAACTTAGGGCTGAACCGGGCCTGACGGAGTCATCCACCCAGGGGTGCATTCGGGACTGATGTCCCACAGGACACAGGACCAGGGAGTCACCAGCTGCTGCCCTGCTCTGTAGCCATGAAGGTTGGGCTGATTAACTGTGCCGGGAGATACCTCACCAGCGAATGCTACGGGGATGGCGTCACTGTCCTGGGAAACTCACTGGGCAGGAAGCAGGTGAGTGATGCTAAAAATCCACCGTGATGCCAAAGATTTGCAACCCGCCCCTGGAGCAGAACTAGCCGCACTCCCCGCAGGTTTGGTGCCGTCCCTATCGGGGTGGCCCATGATGTGACTGCGTGAGAAGTTGAGGTTCAGCCTCTATCCCTCAATCCTGCATGAATCTTGATTCCCCAAGGAATGGGGTTTTTCTGGGGGTGCCTCTCCCCTCCTGGCAGAGTGCGCTGGGAAGCTTTGCTTCCTGCCTGAGCGCATTGCTGCTGAGAGCACCGTTCCCAGCACTGGCCGGGCAGAGACGCTGCCTTCCACCTGCAGAGATGAGCGTTCCCCGCCCTGCGGGCCAGGAAGGCCAAACTCCACACTGGATAGGCGCTGTGGACCATTGCAGTTTGGTTATAATCCATCCCAGGGCAGAGACGAGCCCTCAAAGGGGTGGGGCGGGACCCTGCTGTAGTGTGCCCCCCCCATTCCCCCCGTGCTAACTGCTCCCAGCCCCTGAATGTTATTCGCTCCCAAGGGGGTGCTAAACCCCTCACAGGATAAGTAGAGAGACAACATCCTTCCCTGGGGGGTTTACAGACAAATTCCAGAGGTGACCTCTGGAGGGGGCATTGGGGTGGAAGGAGGAGCACACGGAGGTAACATCAATGGGCTAGCAGGGTTACACGGTAGAGGGCTGGTGCACTGCATGACGGAGTGAAGGAAGGGAAGTTGCTAGCTAATTTCTTGTAGGCTTCTAGGAAGGCATAGGGCTCATGGAGGGACTCTGCAGAGGGGAGGGTGGTGGCTTTGCAGGCCAGCTCAGGGAGCGGGTCCCACATGGAAGGGAAATGCGGTTGCAGGAGATGTGGGGGAGCAGGCTGGTGTCCTGGGCTGAGTAGCAGGGCCGTGTGATAGGTAGGACCAGCAGAGCTGTGATGGGCCGGAAGGGGAGGATAAGCAACTTGAATTTGATGTAGTGGAGGAGGGAGAACAGAAGGAGGAGGGGTGGGGCAGGGATATGGGGAGATTGATAGACACAGGTTTTAACCCAGGCAGCTGTGATATGCACGGGCTGGAGAAGGGCCATGTGGGGCCCAGGGAGGCTGGAGAGGAGAGGACAAGACCTGACAGGCTCCTCATCCCATTTGTAGTCTCCCTTGCTTCCTTGAAGAGCCTCACTAGACAAAAGCTGAGACGCATGTCTATTGCGGCCGCATCCTTCCCCAGAAAAGGCCTTCAAGGGGCGCTTACCTTGGGACTGCATGTAGGCACAGCAGGGCCAGCCTGGACTGACTGATCTCAGCTTGGGGCAGACTTTGGCAGGAAGAGGCAGGGATCCTGTGGAAAAAATAGCATGTGATGATCATGCATTTGAAGACGTATAATCCAGCCACATGCGAAGCTGAACTGAGGTTGCACAAGCTCTGATATTCGCATGCTTGACATTCCAGTCTTACTGAGGGTCTGTTCACACAGGTGTTTTTGTAATTTCCTATGTTTTTAAAGAATCCAACTGAATAAAACAGAAATTCCAGCATATGGCACCATACTGACACCCACATGGGTTATCAGCAGGGTTGGAACCTTTAAATCCTCTAAACAGACCCCTGCCACTTGAGTTAATGCAGTAACTGGTAGCAGTAGAAGGTTATCGTCCTCTGTGTGGCCCAGCACGAGAGGGGACGAGACACACACTGTGCCAGTGAGTTTCACAAATATTTGCTCACAGCAGAGGGATGGCGAGACTCGGGGCTTGTGGGTTCCAAACTAGGCTCTGGAGGGGAGTGTGTTCTAGTGGGCACAGAGTCTGCTGCATATTTCCCCCCCAAGCGTGACCCCTTCTGACCTGTGCCCTCCAACCCATCCTTCTCCCAGTCTTGTCTTTCCCCGACTCTGTTCATCTACCCAGTCCCAGTCCCCGCTCCTCAGGCTTCTCATTCCAGCACAGCCAGTCCTGATCTCCCCGCACCAGCCTCCATTCCCAATCTACTACGCTCCTGGGCTTCTTGTCTGAGCCTACTTCACCCGCTACCCACCTGCAGGTCCTCTTCTGGTCCCCTCTGCATTCAAATCAGAGGGCTTCCTCCTCTACACTCCCTGGTCAGCAGGGCGATCATTGAGAGCACTGGAAAGCCAGCCTCCCCCTGCTCCTAGTCCACGTGGCTGGACCTGAACGCGGCACTGCCGGGAACGTTGCAGGGAAAGTCCCGCTCAGCCTCAACGGCATATGGCTTGGTCACATTTGCATTGATTTTAAAGCTACCGCGTTAAAAACAAAAGTTGCCAGAATGTTTTGAATATGGGCAAAACAACACGTTTTCCCGAGCCTGGTTCATGGAAATGGCTCACCCCGTTCTGGGTGAATTTTTTTAAAAAAACCCTTCATCCAGAGACGGACCCACTGCATGGAAAATTCCATCCCACGTGGGTGAAACTTGGCAAGGTTATAAAGCAACTCAAAGCAGGGTCTCAGAGTGGTGCAGCTGGGGAGGGAAAGGGCCAGAAAGGGAAGCTGCGTTTCCCGTGTGGCGTAGTGCCGAGCTCTGCACTGCCAGCTCCCGGGTTGCAGAGTGAGAGGCTGAGGAGCGGACCCAGGAGTCCCACCTGGCCAGTACGAGAAACGCTAGCCCCATCAGTGTACCGAGAGCAGTGAAGCTGAGTGAGGGTTGAACTCCAGGCGTGTCTGGGCTAGGGAGCGCCCAGCCCTGCCGTGTTATAGAACTTAGGGCCTATCCGAGCACATTGAGTCTCTGTCCCCCGACTCCGCGAGGCAAGTTCCCAGCAGCCTACTCTCCAGGCCTTTCTCCTGCCTAGTGCCAAAGGCCCCAAGCCATAGGGCTCCTGCCTCTTTCCTGGGAGATTATCCCACGGCCAAATACCGTTCACCACGAGCAAATGGCCCCTGAGATTCAGCCCCGTTGATCCCTTTCCTGCTCTCACCCCATTGTGGCTCCTGTTTTCCCATAACCCCTTTCCCCCCAGCTTGGCAAATGAGCAGCTCCCACCAAGCAGTCCCTGCTCCCCGTGTTTACCCATCTCAGATAGTTCTCGCTCCCCCCATCAGCCGAGCTACGCTGGGCACGCCTAGGGCTCATTGGCGGTAAGAGGCTCCCTGGGACTTGGCTGGGGCTCAGCTCAGGGCCCTATTTCTTAACACTGGCCATCACAAATCGCTCCCTCAAGCATTCTTCGCACAACGATGCAAATGGAGCCTGCAGCCCTCTCTCTCGGGGCCGGATTTAGGGGCAGCGACTGCCCGTTGTTTGTGACAAAAGGGAAAATAGAATGTCTGAGGTAACGTGTTTCAGGTATTCCGTAGGTGGATTCATTTTTCACTAACCTCCTAGAATGTTCCGGACCTTTGTAGAACCTCGTGGAACCTTCCAGACTTTCCAAGAACTATCTTCTTCTCGAACCTCCCAGAATGTTGTCAGCCAAGCCCTGGCGGGTATCTACGGGGCGGGGCATCGCCTGCCAGTCAGTGAGATGTAAGAACGAAGTGAAGTGAGAGCCCAGCTGCCGCATTGTGAACCTTATTTTGTTGTGTAATTGTGAACGTGTACGTGTGTTTTAAGACTTGAAGAGTGTAAGTAGCGTCTCTCTGACGCTGGGCTTCAGCTCACGAGGGCAAAGGTGAGGAAAGCGACTTTCTGAACGAAAGCACTAGGGTAACGTTCTCAGGCTGTCACCTACTGTAACCTTATTTAATGCTGGTCCGCCCAATGTGGGTGCACAGTTCCATTTCTTGATATTAGCGCCTTTCACTTATTCTTCACATTAAAACGTTTCTGTAAGCTTAGCAGAAACTATTTTTAAAAATTTTGCTTATACATGGCATGAATAAATACAGATTTACAGATCCTGGCCTGCAAATGTCTCGTCTTATAAGACAGGGATAAATCATGCATGTAAATTGTGCATCAGAGTCACGAAATGAGCTACAAAGGCAATAAAAAATGAGGTATTCAAAAGTTGAATAAATGGAGAGGGAGTGCTGAAGACACACCTCTCCTGGGGCACCGTTTTATCTCAGGCCAGCCCTTGTCTCTCACCAGGACGTTATACGCTCCTCAGTCTCTCTGTTCGGGTGCAGTGTCAGCTGCCAAACACACCACTGACAGCATCTGGTAGCTGCCGTTCCATGACGGTTTGCGTCAGCCTCTTGCCCCACCACTGAACAACCTGAGCTGGGCCCATTGTCCGTCGCTTTCTCTCCCAGCAGGTCCCTGCATTCCACCGGCCGCTCTGCAGAGCTCTCCAGCTGTATGGATTGGAGTCGGTCAGTTCTCAGCCGATGATGGCCAGGGGCTGGGAGAGGTGCCAGGCACAGGAGCAGACAAGCCAAGAACCCCCGTTCAGGGAGGTGTTCACAGCGTGTCTGGATGTCTCTTTCCCTCACCACCCTGGCTGCTCCCAGAGCAGGGAATTAAGGTGGCGGAGAGGCCCCGTCGCTCCTGTCACCGCTGAGGGACTGTGATGTCACATAGGCTGTTGGAGGAGCCAAGGACTGTGGGAGCCGGGAGAACCCCCAAGATTCTAGACCCAGTACAGCCACTGATGCCTGCAACTGTTGGTTTTTTGTTCTTCTGTTGGCATCCTTTGTTGCTGGTTTCGATTGTCCTCGGGCACCAGCTGGGCTGGGCTGGCACTTCTGACTCCGTGTCATGTATTGCTTGTGCAAGGTAGGCTTCAGGGCAGGCTCCTGAACCAGACACGGCCTGGCCACAGAGCTCCCAACGTAGCAAGAGACAAACCGGGTCCCTGTAGGATCCTTTAACGGGCTGCCAGGTGAGGCTGAGGCCAGCTCAGGTAAGGACTGTTGCACGCTGCACCCTCTGCTGGCCGAACGTCCAATACAGGTGAGCATTCCTTTGCACTCCCTACGCCGGGGTTCTCACAACACCTTGTTTGGGGGCCTCAGAGCGCAGCCACCAACCCTTGCTGGTGGCCGCTCTGACAAATTTCCCTAAAATTCTGAAGTCACTTTAGGAAAAACAAATAATTATGCACACAGACCCATCCAAATCCCTGTAACTGATTTATGTAGGGTTTGGGGTTTTTTTGCAGACTCAATAATAAAAATAATGTACAGTTGTATTTCAGTGCCCCTGGGCCCCCGCTGCCTCTCTGGTCCCGCACCATTGCCCCAGTATCCCTTCCATGGCCTCGCACCCCAGGCTCACCCCACTCCTTGCCTCTTGACCATGGAGCCTGGTAAGGCCCGCCCTGCTGAAGCCCAGAGCCAGAGCCCCACAGCTGGAGACAGGAGGGGGTGGGCTGAAGCCCGGAGCCCTGCCACCCTGGGCGGGGGGGGCGAAACCCAGAGCCCGGAGCCCTGCAGCTGAAGCTAGGAGGGGTGGAGGGGAGGGCTGAAGCCTGCCGCTGGAGTCCCATGGCTGAACTGGGGAGGGGGGCTGAAGCCTGCCCTTGGAGCCCCTGGGCGCTCTAGGGAAGGGCTGCTGCTTTGCCACTTCCCCCATCTCTGCACAAGAGGCTGTCATGGCCACAGGAAAACTCCCTGGTGGCTGCATGTGGCCACATTTGAGAAATGCTGCCCTATGGGATATAGCTTTCTGGAGCAGGTTTCTCATAGTGCACTCACCCAGCTGGGCACTGCCTAGATTGAGGTGGGGGCACCATGCAGTAGCCGGGGCATCCCCTAGAATCCTGGTTCTCCATAAGAGCATAACACAGTGACAGTTCACAAGGAACAGTTAATACCTGTGGATCAAGCCACATTTAACTTCCTACCCTGGGCAGCACGTTCACTCTGCACACGCCCGCTCCTCAGACAGGGAGCGCCTCTAGTATTCACTAGTCTTGTGCCACCAGGTCAGCGGAAAGCCAGCTGGGCCCCTGTCCGTGTATGGGGGGCGTACGTATGCAAGGCACAGACCCTGCCTCTGTGCAGGAGGGAGGTGCATTCAGATGCAGCCAGCGCTCGCCTTGTGAAGGTGCTCGCTCAATGGAGGAGGTGGGATCGGGACAGATACGTGCTGGTGCTCCGGCAGGGATCTTTAATAGGAAGTTGAACTGTGGCCTCAAGTAAAGCTAGTAGGGACTTGGTCAAGGAAACTATTTTTTGTCACAAAATACTGATTCGCCAAAACTAAAACTTTTTGTGAAAAAGGGTCGTCTTTGTGGAAGGTTGGACAAATGACCAGGGAAGAGTATAAAAATATTGCTCGGGCATGCAGGAGTGAAATCAGGAAGGCCAAATCACACCTGGAGATGTAGCTAGCAAGAGATGTTAAGAGTAACAAGAAGGGTTTCTTCAGGTATGTTAGCAACAAGAAGAAAGTCAAGGAAAGTGTGGGCCCCTTACTGAATGGGGGAGGCAACCTAGTGACAGAGGACTTGGAAAAAGCTAATGTTCTCAATGCTTTTTTTGCCTCTGTCTTCACGAACAAGGTCAGCTCCCAGACTGCTGCACTGGGCAGCACAGCATGGGGAGGAGGTGACCAGCCCTCTGTGTAGAAAGACGTGGTTCGGGACTATTTAGAAAAGCTGGACGCGCACAAGTCCATGGGGCCGGATGCACTGCATCCGAGAGTGCTAAAGGAGTTGGCGGCTGTGATTGCAGAGCCATTGGCCATTATCTCTGAAAACTCGTGGCGATCGGGGGAGGTCCCAAACTATTGGAAAAAGGCAAATATAGTGCCCATCTTTAAAAAAGGGAAGGAGGAGGATCCGGGGAACTACAGACTGGTCAGCCTCACCTCTGTCCCTGAAAAAATCGTGGACCAGGTCCTCAAGGAATCCACTTTGAAGTACTTGGAGGAGAGGAAGGTGATCAGGAACAGTCAACATGGATTCACCAAGGGCAAGTCAAGCCTGACCAACCTGATTGCCTTCTGTGATGAGATAACTGGCTCTGTGGATGAGGGGAAAGCGGTGGACGTGTTGTTCCTTGACTTTAGCAAAGCTTTTGACACGGTCTCCCATAGTATTCTTGCCAGCAAGTTAAAGAAGTATGGGCTGGATGAATGGACTATAAGGTAGATAGAAAGCTGGCTAGATCGTCCGGCTCAGCGGGTAGTGATCAATGGCTCCAAGTCTAGTTGGCAGCCGGTATCAAGCGGAGTGCCCCAAGGGTCAGTCCTGGGGCCGGTTTTGTTCAATATCTTCATTAATGATCTGAAGGATGGCGTGGATTGCACCCTCAACAAGTTTGCAGATGACACTAAACTGGGAGGAGTGGTAGATACGCTGGAGGGTAGGGATAGGATACAGAGGGCCCTAGACAAATTAGAGGATTGGGCCAAAAGAAATCTGATGAGGTTCAACAAGGACAAGTGCAGAGTCCTGCACTTAGGACGGAAGAATCCCATGCACCGCTACAGGCTGGGGACCGACTGGCTAAGCAGCAGTTCTGCAGAAAAGTACCCGAGGATTACAGTGGATGAGAAGCTGGATATGAGTCAGCAGTGTACCCTTGTTGCCAAGAAGGCCAATGGCATTTTGGGCTGTATAAGTAGGGGCAATGCCAGCAGATTGAGGGATGTGATCGTTCCCCTCTATTCGACATTGGTGAGGCCTCATCTGGAGTGCTCTGTCCAGTTTTGGGCCCCACACTACAAGAAGGATGTGAAAAAATTCCTAAAAAGAAAAGGAGTACTTGTGGCACCTTAGAGACTAACCAATTTATCTGAGCATAAGCTTTCGTGAGTTACAGCTCACTGCATCGGATGCATAAAAGTGGAAAATGCAGTGAGGATATTTTTATACACACAGACCATGAAAAAATGGTCTGTGTGTATAAAAATATCCTCACTGCATTTTCCACTTTTATGTATCCGATGAAGTGAGCTGTAACTCACGTAAGCTTATGCTCAGATAAATTGGTTAGTCTCTAAGGTGCCACAAGTACTCCTTTTCTTTTTGTGAATACAGACTAACACGGCTGCTACTCTGAAAAAAAGTCCTAATTGCTCATTAGTGACAGCGACTATTCCAGAGGATTGGAAGGTAGCAAAGGCTGTCCCCATATTTCAAATGGCTGTAGGGTTGAGCCAGGGAATTAGGCCTGTACACCTTACATCCGTTCCAAGCAAATGGGTTGAATTGATAATTAAAACCAGGCTGACTAAATGTCTGTGAGACCACGGTCTGACAGGGTCTAACTAGCACAGATTCAGCAGAAGAAAATTGTGTCTTACTAAACACTGAGAATTCTTTGAGCATGTCAATAAGCTAGTGGATAACGGAGAACCAAGTGGCAATTTATTTAGACTTTCAAAAGGCCTTGGACAAGGTCCTGCCCAAGAGGATCCTTAAAGAGCTAAGTAATCATGAGTGAGAGGCAAAGTATTGTCTTGGATCAAAAACTGGCTAGGAGACAAACAGCAAAGACTAGGATTCAGTGGTCCATTTTCACCATGACAGCAGGTTAACAGCAGGGCCTCAGGGTTCTGTACTAGGTCTTGTGTTTATATATTTATTAATGCTCTGGAAAAGGGAGGGGGGTGAACAGTGAAAGGGCAAAATTTGCAGATGACACAACATTATTTAGATTTCAGAGTGGTAACCGTGTTAGTCTGTAACAGCAAAAAGAAACGAGGAGTCCTTGTGGCACCTTAGAGACAAACGAATGTATTTGGGCATAAGCTTTCCTGGGCTAAAACCCACTTCATCAGATGCATGGAGTGGAAAACACAGTAGGAAGATATATATACAGTACATGAAAAGATGGGAGTTGCCTTACCAAGTTGGGGGTCAGTTCTAACGAGACAATTCAATTAAAGTAGAAGTGGGCTATTATCAACAGGAGGAAAAATCACTTTTGTAGTAGTAATCAGGGTGGCCAATTTCAAACAGTTGACAAGAGGGTGTGAGTAACAGTAGGGGGAAATTAGCATGGGGAAATTTGTTTTTAGTTTTTGTAGTGACCCATCCACTCCCAGTCTTTATTCAGGCCTAATTTGATGGTGTCCAGTTTGCAAATTAATTCCAGTTCTGCAATTTCTCATTGGAGTCTGTTTTTGAAGTTTTTTTGTTGAAGAATTGCACTTTTAAGTCTGTTATTCAATGTCCAGGGAGATTGAAGTATTCTCCGACTGGTTTTTGAATGTTATAATTCGTGATGTCTGATTTGTGTCCATTTATTCTTTTGCATAGAGACTGTCTGATTTGACCAATATATATGGCAGAGGGGCATTGCTGGCACATGATGGCATATATCACATCGGTAAATATGCAGGTGATCAAGCCCCTGATGGTGTGGCTGATGTGGTTAGGTCCTATTTTTCCTTCTGTTGATAATAGCCCACTTCCACTTTAATTGAATTGTCTCATTACGACTGACCCCCCCACACACACACTTAGTAAGGCGACTCCCATCTTTTCATGTACTGTGTATATATATCTGCCTACTGTGTTTTCCATTCCATGCATCTGATGAAGTGGGTTTTAGTCCATGAAAGTTTATGTCCAAATACATTTTTTAGTCTTTTACATTATTTAGGTTAGTCAGGACCAGATAAGATTGTGAGGAAATTTAGAGAGACCTAACCCAGCTAGGGGAGTGGGCAACATGGTGGAAAATTAAATCAAAAGGAATGCACATTGGAGGGAACCATGTAAATTACTCACACGCCTCCTAGGAGTCTAAATTAACTGTCTGAGCTTCAGAAAGGGATTTGGGTGTCACTGTAGACAGCTCAATGGAGCCCCCTGTTCAAAGCGCAGCTGCAGTCAGAGAAGGAAGCCAAATGTTTGAATCTATGAGGAAAGGGATGGAGAATAATATTGAAAACACAATAATGCTTGTATAATAAATCAAGGGCGTGGCCTCACCTGTGTACTGTGGGCAGTCCAGGTCACCCCCATCTCCAAAAGGATATTGCAGAACTGGAGGGTATTCAGAGAAGTGTGACCAGAATTATCCAAGGCCTGGAAACACACTCCAAGGAAGAGAGATTGAAAAGGCTGCGATTGCTACATAGAAAGGAGACAAGTCAGAGGGGCCCTGATAAAAATGTATCAAATCATGAATGGTCCAAAGCAGTGGTTTGGTCCAGCCCCCATTTCTTTGTGTCTGTAGTCTTGGATGCTCCCTAATCCCCCTTGCTCCCGCCACACACGTACATATACCGCCCCCCAGCCCTGAAGGCAGCGGTGCCGCCAGCAGCAGCAACGAAGGAAGGGTGGCCTGGTCCGGCATCGCCACCCTTCCTTCTCCCTGGTGGCAGCGCTGCCTTCAGAACTGGGTGCCTGGCTAGTAACCTCCACTCTCCCAAAGCTTCTCATGCCCCCTCCCACAAAATACATTCCGTGCCCCCGCCAGAGAAGCGCGCCCCCCCAGTTTCAGAACCTCTGGTCTAGAGAAGATAGAGTGGAAGTTTCTGTTCTCTCTGTCTCATAACACAAGGTCAAGGGAACACTCAATGAAATTCAAAGACGGGAATTTCAAAACTGATAAAGGGAAATACTTTTCATGCCGGGGTCATTAACCTGTGGCACTCACTGCCACAGACATTTCTTGAGGCCAATAACTTAAGATTCCAAAATGGACTGGACATTTATATGGATAACAGGATTATCCAGAGTTGTCATAATTAATGACAATAATAATTCTGGCAGGGCATATTAAACCTTGTGTTTCGGGGTTTAGGTCAGTCTCCAACTCTAAGAGACCATGGATTCAGCAAGGGCAAGTCATACCTGAACAACCTGATTGACTTCTATGATGACATAACTGGCTCTGTGGATATGGGGAAAGTGGTGGACGTGATATAGCTTGACTTTAGCAAAGCTTTTGATACGGTCTCCCACAGTATTCTTGCCAGCAAGTTAAAAAAGTATGGATTGGATGAATGGACTATACGGTGAATAGAAAGCTGGCTAGACCGTTGGGCCCAATGGGTAGTGATCAATGGCTCGATGTCTAGTTGGCAACCAGTATCAAGCTGAGTGCCCCAGGGATCTGCCCTGGGGCCGGTTTCGTTCAACATGTTCATTAATGATCTGGAAGATGGCGTGGATTGCACCCTCAGCAAATTCGCAGATGACACTAGGCTGGGGGGACAGGTAGATACACTGGAGGGTAGGGATAGGTTACAGAGGGACCTAGACCAATTAGAGGATTGGGCCAAAAAAAATCTGATGAGGTTCAACAAGGACAAGTGCAGAGTCCTGCACTTAGGGCGGAAGAATCCCATGCACCGCTACAGACTAGGGACCCAGTGGCTCGGCAGCAGTTCTGCAGAAAGGACCTAGGGGTTACAGTGGATGAGAAGCTGGATATAAGTCACCAGTGTGCCTTTGTTGCCAAGAAGGCTAATGGCATTTTGGGCTGTATAAGTAGGGGCATTCCAGCAGATCGAGGGACATGATCATTCTCCTCTATTCGGCATTGGTGAGGCCTCTTCCGGAGTACTGTATCAGGCGGTAGACGTGTTAGTCTGTATCCACAAAAACAACAAGGAGTCCGGTGGCACCTTAAAGACTAACAGATTTATTTGACAGGTTTCAGAGTAACAGCCGTGTTAGTCTGTATTCGCAAAAAGAAAAGGAGTCCTTGTGGCACCTTAGAGACTAACCAATTTATTTGAGCATGAGCTTTCGTGAGCTACAGCTCACTTCATCAGATGCATACCGTGGAAACTGCAGCAGACTTTATATATACACAGAGAATATGAAACAATACCTCCTCCCACCCCACTGTCCTGCTGGTAATAGCTTATCTAAAGTGAGCATCAGGTTAGGCCATTTCCAGCACAAATCCAGGTTTTCTCACCCTCCACCCCCCCACACAAATTCACTCTCCTGCTGGTGATAGCCCATCCAAAGTGACAACTCTTTACACAATGTGCATGATAATGAAGTTAGGCCATTTCCTGCACAAATCCAGGTTCTCTCACTCCCTCACCCCCCTCCAAAAACCCACCCCCATACACACACAGACTCACTCTCCTGCTGGTAATAGCTCATCCAAACTGACCACTCTCCAAGTTTAAAACCAAGTTAAACCAGAACATCTGGGGGGTGGGGGGGTAGGAAAAAACAAGAGGAAATAGGCTACCTTGCATAATGACTTAGCCACTCCCAGTCTCTATTTAAGCCTAAATTAATAGTATCCAATTTGCAAATGAATTCCAATTCAGCAGTTTCTCGCTGGAGTCTGGATTTGAAGTTTCTTTGTTTTAAGATAGCAACCTTCATGTCTGTGATTGCGTGACCAGAGAGATTGAAGTGTTCTCCGACTGGTTTATGAATGTTATAATTCTTGACATCTGATTTGTGTCCATTTATTCTTTTACGTAGAGACTGTCCAGTTTGACCAATGTACATGGCAGAGGGGCATTGCTGGCACATGATGGCATAAATCACATTGGTGGATGTGCAGGTGAACGAGCCTCTGATAGTGTGGCTGATGTTATTAGGCCCTGTGATGGTGTCCCCTGAATAGATATGTGGGCACAATTGGCAACGGGCTTTGTTGCAAGGATAAGTTCCTGGGTTAGTGGTTCTGTTGTGTGGTATGTGGTTGTTGGTGAGTATTTGCTTCAGGTTGTGGGGCTGTCTGTAGGCAAGGACTGGCTTGTCTCCCAAGATTTGTGAGAGTGTTGGGTCATCCTTTAGGATAGGTTGTAGATCCTTAATAATGCGTTGGAGGGGTTTTAGTTGGGGGCTGAAGGTGACGGCTAGTGGAGTTCTGTTATTTTCTTTGTTAGGCCTGTCCTGTAGTAGGTAACTTCTGGGAACTCTTCTGGCTCTATCAATCTGTTTCTTCACTTCCGCAGGTGGGTATTGTAGTTGTAAGAAAGCTTGACAGAGATCTTGTAGGTCTTTGTCTCTGTCTGAGGGGTTGGAGCAAATGCGGTTGTATCGCAGAGCTTGGCTGTAGACGATGGATCGTGTGGTGTGGTCAGGGTGAAAGCTGGAGGCATGCAGGTAGGAATAGCGGTCAGTAGGTTTCCGGTATAGGGTGGTGTTTATGTGACCATTGTTTATTAGCACTGTAGTGTCCAGGAAGTGGATCTCTTGTGTGGACTGGACCAGGCTGAGGTTGGTGGTGGGATGGAAATTGTTGAAATCATGGTGGAATTCCTCAAGGGCTTCTTTTCCATGGGTCCAGATGATGAAGATGTCATCAATATAGCGCAAGTAGAGTAGGGGCTTTAGGGGACGAGAGCTGAGGAAGCGTTGTTCTAAATCAGCCATAAAAATGTTGGCATACTGTGGGGCCATGCGGGTACCCATAGCAGTGGAGGGTGAGAAAACCTGGATTTGTGCTGGAAATGGCCTAACCTGATGCTCACTTTAGATAAGCTATTACCAGCAGGACAGTGGGGTGGGAGGAGGTATTGTTTCATATTCTCTGTGTATATATAAAGTCTGCTGCAGTTTCCACGGTATGCATCTGATGAAGTGAGCTGTAGCTCACGAAAGCTCATGCTCAAATAAATTGGTTAGATTTATTTGAGTATAAGCTTTCGTGCGTCAAAACTTCACATCTTCAGATGCATGGAGTGAAAGTTACAGATGCAGACATAAATATACTGACACATGAAGAGAAGGGAGTTACCTCACAAGTGTCAAGGACCGTGCTCGGTATTCCAGGAGTGGCTGGACCCCAGCTGTGGAGAGAGGAACTATCCCGTCCCTGTCCCATGTCTCTCCACCAGCAGCCCCCAAAGTGCACTGGCCTTTCTTGCTGTAACAGCACATGGGAAACTCAGGCCTAGTTTGCTCCGTCCTGTCCCCCAGGTCTCTTTCAGACAGTGCTGTTTCCCAGGTTCCCCTCTCCCATGGCGCAGCTGGATTTTGGATTAGCTCCATCTTCCCAGGTTACGTGAGTCCTGCCCAGGCTTCTGCCTCATTAGGGCCCTTTGTATTTTAGCTCTGTCCCGAGCTCTGAATTTACTGACCTTGGCTAACGTCATTCATGGTCTGTGGCCTTCTCCGGGTTATTAATGAGCCTGTTAAATAAGATGGGGCTTACCCTGATCCCGGGGACATCCACTACACGGCTCTCCCCAGCAATCTGCATTGCCATTGATCTGTGTCCCCTTTGCCACTTTCCGTTTCATGGCAATTAAGCCAGGAGTCTCCCAGGAAAGCCCGGCTACTAGCATGGGAAAGCCGATGGTCCAGGACAATGCCATTCAATTTTAAATGGGGCAGTGTAGGTACAGCTGGCTCACAGAATCCCATGCTCTGGTGTTGGGAACATGCCGTGGAGCGGGGGAGACAGGGAAGGGTGAGAAGGGCTGCCATTGAGGAGGGAGCTGGCTGACTGCCCAGCTGGGCGTCAGACTGGGAGCGCAGCAGACAGGCAGTTCCAGAGGCAGCGAGGGGCCAACGTTTCACCGAGGGGTGGGGGAGAACAGGCAGAGCGCTGGGAGGGAGTTAGACCGTGGAAGGAGCTGGCTGTTTTGGCAGGGCAGGGTGTGTGTGTGTGTGTGTGGGGAGGCGGTTATAGGGCACAGAAAGATCTGGGAGTTATTTGGGGTCCTAGCTGAGAAGGGCCTGGGAGATGCAGAGTGGTTTTTATCGTATAGAAAGGAGAAGCCACCAGCAGCCTCCCAGGGAGGGGGTGCATGGTGCTGTGTGTATGTGTGTGTGAGTGTGTGAGAGGCAGAGGGAGCTGTATTTGTGTTCTAGGAATGACGGGGCTTGCATCTCCAAAGGAGGGGATTGCTCACTGCCTCTGGCGACGGTGGGGCAAGGAGCAAGTGGCATGCAGCTGCGGAAGACGACGTTTGCACTAGGTTCTAGGAAGAACACTTAGCAATCAGGGCAGTGGGATGACCTGGTGGGTCACTGGCACTGCAGACACCTGGAGATAGGTTAGAAGCAGCGGGCATATCAGATCCCAGCTCATGGCCAGAGGGGTGTCTCTAAGAGCTAATCAGCTGACTCTGGCTCATTGCTTCCTCACAGACCTGGGAGCTGCAGGTCACCATGAAGCAGGGGAAGCAGACCGTGGTGGAGCTGCTAGGCCATCAGGGCCACTACCTCCTAGTGGATCCTGACGGATCAGTCCGGTGTGGGCAGCCAGCATCCGTCCAGCAAAGCCAGTTCCTGTTGGAGCTCCATCACAGTGGCAAGTGGACTCTCCAGCTGCTGGACAGCAAGAAGTACCTGGAGTCTGACGGGGAGGATGTTTTCTGCGTTTCCCGGAGCCCAGCCTCCTACCACAAGTGGCTGCCCCAGCTGGCCATGCACGTCCACATCGTGCTGTACAACCCCACGCACCAATGCTACGCCCGAGCTGACGCAGACCTGGACAGAGTGTGGGTCGACACCCCAGTGCCTTACCTGGAAGAGTGCAGCTTCGTGCTACGGTTCAGGAACGGGATGTACCACCTGGAGACCTCCAGCCACAAGTACGTCTCCAGAGCGGAGACGCTAACCAAGAAACCCTCTGCACAGACAGCCTTCAACTTAAACCTCAAGCCCAGGTGCCTGGCTTTCCTGAGCGACCAAGATGGGTGTGTCCTGTACCCTCAGGGCAAGCGGAGGCGTTTGTGCCTTGGCAACAACCCCAAAGAGGAGGAAGAGTGGTTCGTTATAAAGAGGTGTCCACAATGGGTCAGTCTGAAAACTAAGGCCAAGAGATACGTGTCCATCATATGTGGCAAGTAAATTCCATTTTCCAGTCTGAGCGTGTGTGGAGGGCCCAGCTGAAGGATGCCAGGACATGCCCCCTTGACCTAAGTCACCACCCGGGTTGATAGTTCTTTGGACAAGTCCTGCCCTGCCTTTGCCCTGTGAAGCCACCCCTGACTGCAGTGAGGTTGCACAGAGGGCAAGCTGGGGTAGAACCACTTTTTAATAGGATTATTTCAGGGTGCAGGATAGCTGGGGTACGGCGCCGCAGAGGGAGAGTCCAGACACAGTTCACACCCCGACCATGGCAAAGCTGTCACAAGAGGCTAAACACCCACGAGAGGGTATCGTATGAAAAGGGGTGGGCGGGAGGGAGTGACCGGCAGGGGGATGTCTCAGAATGGGATGTATGCCTACATCACAAAACCCACCGGCATCAGTGACACCCCCATTGCGTGTCTTAGCAGGGGGCGCCGGATTGAACAGGCCATGGGAAGGGATCTCCCTGCTCATCTCTGCAGCGATCTCTCCAGGACAGGGCTGCTGTACGCTGGCAGAGCAGTGTGGGGGGAGCTTGTCTGGCCACTGTCCATGCGGTACCTGTTAGGAGGATACAGGCAGGGCTTGCTCGTCAGAGCTAGCAGTAGGGCAGCCAGCATTCAGCACTTCAAAAGACAGAAATAGGCAGAGCAGAGACAGTGATGCACCTGACGCGTACAGTGAAAGCTGCCTAACGCTCTCCACTCTGAGCAATGGCAAGCAGGGTATTCTAACCGCTCCACACTTACAGTGTCTGTGCTGAGATTTCCCAGGCCAGGAGTCTGCCTCAGGCGAAACTCTTCTTCTGGTAAGTTGCGGCTAAATTGGCTCCGCTGTTTCTGTGACCCGGGCTAGGGGGAAATGGGTTGTTCTGCCAACATTACAAAAATCCTTAAAACTGCTTCGTTGAGAAGCTCTCGCAAGGTTACCAACTCCTGCAACTTAACTGTGAGTTTTGCAATTTTTTGCTGCTTTTCTTAAAGCCCCAGCTTCCAGAGGCATATGATCGGGAAAAATCTCAGCTTTTTATTTTTTTTTTAAAGGAAAGTTTTTAGCCCACCCAGTTAAAATGTGATCCCTAAAGATGATGACATTGGTAGGCAAGTAAAAAGAATCCATATGTTGTTATTTTTAAAAGTCTCATGATTTTACAGCCAAAAGTTATGATTTTTCAAGGTCCAACCCTCTTTGAACACTTGAGGTGGGCAGTACTGCTCCACCACTTCCATGCTTTGGAGCAGGGACTTAAAAATTGACAGGAGGCTTCACCTGGTTGTCAGGGAGGTACCTTTTTCTGTCCCGGTAAAAATGTGCCCAAATTTGGCCAAATTCTGACCCTCCGAAATATCTCAGTTCATGCATGCCCATAGAGACTTGTTAGAATTTGGCAGCTAAATTCTCTGAATATTCCAGCTACACTGAGCATGCTCCAGCCCCTCACATCTCCTGTGTGTGACCAGACCTGCACAGAACGACTGAGCGTGCCCTTATCCTATAGGTTAGTCTATTAATGAATTTAGCTTATGGGCTACAGCCTGAGCAGGACTTTTCCTGCCATTTGCTGCTCCTCAGTGCTGGAGGCTGCTGTGCCACTGGGCACTGGAACTGCGAGCAGAGAGAATGTCTCCCCTTTGCTCTCAAATCCTGCCCAGCTGGGGACCTGGTAGTGAGCAGGAGGAGAAGGAGGAAGCTGCCTGACGCAAATGCAGAGGGATGGGGGCAGGGAAAGGAAGAGTTGCAGGGTTGGGAGGTGCAGGGGAAGAGCCCAGCAGGAAGGGAAAATAGGAGCAGTGTGGGACAGGTATGCAGAAGAAGAGGCTGGGGGTGGGGGATAGAAGCTAGGGGGAGAGAGACAGGAGCTGGGGAGCGAGGGGATGGAGCAGCAGAGGACAGAAAGAGAGTGGTGGGGACAGGGGCAGAAGGGTCTGTGGCCGCTGGAGCACTTTCCCCTATGGAACCTGGAGATGAATCCATTATTCCTGAGGGTCAACATGCCTCTGCTGTCAGCAAATAGCTGAGAAACCCAGGGGCCAACTGTGTCTCCAGCCCCTTAGAGTGGCAGGTCCATATTGAAGATGACAGCCTATCACTGCTGTTTTCTCAGTCGTCACTCAGCTAGCACAAGTGGAGGTCTGTGCTGTGGATCTGAAGATTCCCAACCCTGGGGATCAACTTATTTCTACATGATGGAATGTTTGTTTTGAAATTTTTTATGTTTTTTTTTAAAATGTGAAAAAAACCTACATTAAAGAACATGAAGGTTGAGCAAAATCGAGCACTCAGAAGTTAGGAAATGCCAGAATTGAGATTGCTTGTGCAACCATAATTCGACCTCCCACATGCATATGGGTTATGATAATCACCTGTTCTCTTCATTCCTTCTTAAGCACCTGGCATTGGCCACTGGGCTAGATGGACCTTTGGTCTGACGCAGCATGGCCATTCTTATATTCTTATGATAGTCTTTAATTACATGGTCATGTACTTTTCCCCCCCACAGGACCCCTGCCTCATTCAGTGCACAGCATGGCTTTGCTCTGGGATTAATCAGTGAAGTAGGTAGTTGTCTGTAGGCCCCTTGCCTCACTTGCTGCAGACATTGGAAGGCAGAGGCAACGGTTGAGGGGGGACACGTGGGGTCACTCCCCCCCCCCCCCGATTTGCTGCTTGGCTTGTACTGAGCATCCTCACACGGACTGAACATGCTCAGTAACACCTGCTGAAGCCGCTGCCCTCACTCTGCCCCCACACTATCGGCAGGTCCGGGTTGTCTCTGTGGGAAGGTGTGTAGGTTTGTAAGGCCAGGGACTGAAAGATGGGAAAGGATGCTCTCAGGATTAAGGCAGAGCTGAATGCCACTCTGGAGGGTTGGTTTCCAGCCCTGCCTTGACACAGAGTTCCTGTGTGATGCTGGGCAAGTCACTTAAACCAAGGGTTTTCAGGTAGCTGCCGCGTGTTAGTCATTTTCTGCGTTCCCCACTTAAGACACCAGGGGTCTGATTTGCACAAGCATTGAGCCCTCACAGCAGCTGGAGACCGAAGTGCACTGAAGAATCAGGCCCACGCCATTGCAGTTTGGGCACCCACAATTAGTTGACACTTTGGGCTTTAATTTCCATGCCTCAGTTGCCCACCTGTGAAATGGGGATCCCTCCACCCCCGTCCCTCCCTGGGGTGTTGGGAGGATAAACTCATTCATGTTTTTAAAGAATCAAACAAGATACAATAATGAGAGCATAAACTGCTGGGGCCCCAGTCCCTTTCTGGGAGCTCTCGGAGCTGCTATAATTTGGGGACCGAATCTCAAATCGACCCTGAGCCAACCTGCAGCGCCCTGTCTGAGTGTGTTTGGCTTGAGATTGTCTGATTTTCTCTCCTTCTGCACAGACACGGAAGTGTATGCCGGCTCGGACATAGTGACCCCAAAGTCCGTGTTCCACTACGAATTCAATCCAGACACCAGCGCGGTGCAGCTGAAAACAGTTAACAACCACTACCTGGCCCAGGTGAGCGACCCCTCTCCTGGCTCGTGGCGGGACGCTGTTGGTCCACACAGCCTGAGCCTGCCACTGAATCTGTGGGCGTTTCGCTCACCATTTTAGTGCTTGTCTCCAGACCCCTTTCTATTTCTAGATGACCAGAACTGAAAACGCTCTTCCAGGGGAGAGTGTCCCATTGATTTACACATTATTATACTAGTCTCTTAATGAACCACAAGGGATAATTCCATGTAATAGAGACATGGATATACAAAGCAGTATTCCCAGGGTTCATGCTGTTTCTTTAAGATGTAAACTACCCTCACCAGATCCCCAGGGAACCTCCTCCCTTTCATGGCGCAGGGCTGCTCTTGTTGAGAGTTGAGCCCTGGATCTCCTGACTTCCCGGTGCAGAGCACTGGTAGGAAGGGCACCCTGGCACCACCTGGCAGGAGCTGACCTCTTTCCTTCCATTCCCTGCAGAGAAAATTCAAGAGCATAGTGGCAAATGGGAGACGCATGGAACCAGAGACCAACTTCCGTGCCCTGTGGCATTGTGGGAAAATCTTCCTGCAAGCTTTCAACGGCCGGTACCTGGGCACCATGCCCATTGGGCTGGTGGTGGCCAGTGCTGTGCACCCAGGTAAGGCAAATGGGTGGGGGGACCCCTAGGAACCTGCCAACAGCTGAGCAGTGCAGCCCCCTGGCATCTCTGTGGCACATGACTGAGACTTCAGGACTTGTTGTGGGGAGGGGTGCATATTCTTAGGCCTCCCTGCCTGGAGCCTGTGGACCCACCCGGCTGCACTCACACTAACATTCCCCAATGTCTCTCATGCACCCGATATGCGCCCCCCCACACCTTGCTGTGAGAGCGGATGGCATTTCTCTGAGGGGCCCATCGCTCCCACACTGGGAGCGGTCACAGATGAGGGTCTCCCTCCCTTCCTAGGGGCTCAGCGTGCTGCTTTCACCATGCCCCCAGAACCTCAGGGAGTGAGAGAGACCATTGCAAGGAGAACTTTTATTTCTTTGTGAGTGAAATTTGGGTTCAGAGGCCTTAACTAGGAGGACAAACCCCATAAGTCAACATCCAGAGCTCCTTGTCCCTGGTCTGAGACCCCACCCAGCTAATTCCATGTCTCCACACTTGGGCAGCCCTGTATGGCCAGCTGATGCCAGCTCTCCTCTGTGGCTCTACCAGCAGGAGGCGCTCATGTAACAAGTGGCTGTAGCCCTCTCCCCTCATCCTCCCCCCCCCCCATGAAACATCTGGGCTGCAACAGCTCAAGTGGCCGATACTGTCCTCAACTCACCTCCCAGCCCATGGCGCCAGCCCCAGGCCTCTCCCACTTCACGGGAAGACAAGGAAGAGCTTGTATGTCAGAGCTGCTTGTGGCGGGTTAGACCCCCTTTGGGATGCCACCTGATGTACTGGGTTTCACTGAGCCGCTCGTCCTGCTCCACCAGCCTGGGGTCCCTCTCCCTGTTTTGCTGAATTAGGTTTTCCGGCCTTTGGCAGCACACATACGTAGGTAGGGCCACACCCAGCTGCGGACACAGACCGAAGTCAGTTCTGTGTGAGAGGACTCCCCCAGCACTCACATACACACCCCTTTTGGGGAGTAAACCCAAAATAATACTGTCGTGCACTGTATAGAAAGATCTGCCCAGCGCAGACTCATAAAATTCGCCCTCTGCCTCAATGTGAAGAGAGAGATGCATAACTTCTTGCCCATCCCACCCCAGTTAGAAATTGCACAAGCTGGGTTTAATAATAAACCAAGCAAATTTATTAATTATAAAAGGCAGATTTTAAGTGAGTATAAGAGATAACAAACAAAACAAAGCTGATGACTGTGCAAATAAAACAAAATACGCAAGCTAAGCTTAGTACACTCAAGAAACAGGTTACGAAATGTAATTTCTTACCCTACATGTTATTTTAGGCAGGTTGCAAAGTTTCTATAGCTTAGAGTTCCAGTTATTTCTCTTTACAGACTAGATCGCTGTCTCAGCCTGGACTCCCCCCCTTGCCTTCCCTTCAGGTGTCTTTAAGTGTCTTTCTTCTTGGGCAGACAGGCCATGGAGTGGAATCTCGTTCGCCCTCCTCCCCACCCTGAAATAAGATTTACAGAAGGTGGGAATCTTTTGTTTCCCAAACTTGACCCCCCACCCTCCTTTTAGTGGAAAGTTACAAGAAGTCCCCGGCAATGTTTGGTATCAGGTGACAAGACCACCTGACCTAGTAGTGTCCCGGCTAAGTCCCCGGACGCCTCCTAGGAGGGAGAGACATTAGTATCTTCACAGTCTTGTGGTTTCTTCCTAATGGCCCATCAAATCTGATGGCCTGTCGTCTGGTGGGTGTCTTTCAAATACACACCCAGTTGTAATGGTTACATAGTCCATATTCCTCACTTTAGATACAGAAAAGATACATGCCTACAAATTGGATAATCACAGCCATTACATCAGAACCTCTCCAATGATACCTCACATGACCCATCTCGCATAAAATACATCTTAGTTATGCCTTATTCCTCTCGTAACCATCTTTCTATGAAGACTATGGGGTGTAACGTCACACCATCGACCTGCCTCTGTCACCCCTCCCCTCCCGCAGGGCCTGGCGAGGCCTTTGGGGTGCGCCTGGCCAACCGCTCCTTCCTGGTGCTGCGTGGCAGGTATGGCTACGTGGGGACTTTGGCCTGCCATGACATTCTGCAGTGTAACCTGGTGGACCCCGACTGCATTGAGCTGCTGCCCTGCAAGCCGGGCATTTACCACTTCCAAGGTAAGGGAGCCCTGGGGGTCCTGGCCACTTGGTGCTGAGCCCAGCTCTGCCTCAGGGCAAATGGGGCCCATGTGAACCTGACCTCAGCCCCACCCACCTCTGCTCTCCAGCTCAATTTCTTTTTTCTTTCTTAGAATCATAGACTATCAGGATTGGAAGGACCTCAGGAGGTCATCTAGTCCAACCCCCTGCTCAAAGCAGGACCAATCCCCAATTTTTGCCCCAGATCCCTAAATGGCCCCTTCAAGGATTGAACTCACAACCCTGGGTTTAGCAGGCCAATGCTCAAACCACTGAACTATCCCTCCCCCAAGTCCTGGGCCAGCCACGAGGGCAGAGCAGGTCAGGGCTGCATGGTAGGGGGTGCCGCAGCAGCAGCCAGGGTGGGGCATGCCGGCCGGGGAGGGAAGCAAGCTGTATGGTCCTATTGCCGTATGCTCCAGCTGCCCACTCCCAGATCTCAAGGGGTGTCTTACCCCCTCCCCGTCTCACCAGATCTGCAACCCCAGAGGCAGAAAGTGCTGGGAAAGCCAGAGTGCAGAGTGGATGGTATTCGCCTCCGTGCACCTTCTTGGGCCGAGATTAGATGCAGCCCCCCTCCCCGCCCCAGCTGGAGGCAGACGGGTGGCCCCAGCCCTTTACCAAGCAGAGGGGTGGAGTTTGGGTCCTTACTCTTCGGCCTGGCAGGGGATGCAGCGTCAGCATGTTCGGCTCATCGTGGGAGGGTGGGGCGAGCAGACCTCACTCGAGCCATTGCAGGGGCATCAGGCGCTGCATGGAAATGTTGGTGATTAAGCCAATGAGCCTGCAGGCTCTGGGGTGCTGCCCAGGGCTCTGAGATGGGACCCAGCGGGAGGAGAAAAGTGCATAGCTTGGCCAAGAGTAAATGGGATTTGCTGGTGAAGATGAGCATAGAGTTTCCAGGCTTGTTGGGGCATGAATGTGAGTTTGGTGATCTTGCTCTAACCTGCAAACCTGGTGTAATCAGAAGAGCCCCTTGGCCCCTTCAGTGAATCCTCGCCCAGTGCCTGGGGGGTGGAACAGTAGCAAGGACCTGCTCGCGCTCCCCTGAGCTATCACCAGCTCTCCTTCCTTCCCCAGCCCACGGCAGGAGCTTTTGGTCTCTGAGCTCAGACGGCACCTTCAGAACCTGGGGGAAGTTTGCCTTGAACTTTTGCCTGGAGATCCAAGGGAGTAACATCCTGGCCGTGTTAGCCCCCAATGGGTACTACATGAGAGGAGACCGGAGCGGCACCCTCCTGGCAGATAGTGAGGAAGTCACTAGCGAGTGCCTCTGGGAATTCTAGATGGAGGAAGGTACAGAGGAATCTCTCCTTTCCCATGTCTTGCTGGACTGGCTGGATAGCCACTATGCCATTGTCTAGGCGTGCAAAGACCATGGCCTATAACGCTGACCAGTGTCTCACCATTTCCTTGTGCTCCCCCATCTGTCTCCACCTCTTGTCTCTTCTCTTATATTGCAAGTGCTTAGGGGCAAGGGCTGTCTTTTGTTGTGTGTCTGTACAGCGCCTAACACAGTGGGTTTCTGATCCATCACTGGGGCTCCTAAGTGCTAATACAAATATTAAATAATATCCGGCCAGAGTCCGGTAGGTCTCAGAGGACATGGCACCCACTTCTTCACCCCACCTGCCACAAACACTTCTGCTAAGTCTGAGCAGAGAGGCCCAAATGAAGGGGTGGCTCAGCGAACGGGGAATGCCCTAGAGAGTCTTCCAGTGCTAAATGGCTGGTTCTAATCCAGGCTGGGTTAGTAAAGACTGAAAATTACAACTATTCTGTGCCTGGCACGAGTTCTCATCTCCACATCACAAAAGCTACCAGGGTCTATGGGGAAGCCAGAGGCTGAACGCTGCTAGGGGTGGCTCCTTCACTCCTGTGCTGGCATTGTTCGTGGATGAAGCATGTCAGTTCACAGGCGCTGTCAGTCTGGCACCTGTCACCAGCACGACGCTCTGCTGGCTAATGTCTCCATCAGCCCCTTTGTGCC
This sequence comes from Eretmochelys imbricata, assembly GCF_965152235.1. NCBI lineage: Eukaryota > Metazoa > Chordata > Testudines > Cheloniidae > Eretmochelys > Eretmochelys imbricata. The sequence goes on from NC_135572.1 coordinate 358,953,746, forward strand.
AATTCCAGAACTTCCACTCCTCTCCCCTAAGATCCCACTTGACCCCTCCTGCTCTCTCAGGGGAGACCCAGATAGGTGATTTTTGTTAAACAAAATCTTTCGATAACAACCTCTTTGATGATTTTTTAAAAAATGGAGCAAAACTTTCTGTGAAAGGTGACAAATGTGGATGATGTTGGCTGCCTGTTTGTTGTGAAAATGTTTGTTTTTGATAAAAGGGTGGTTTTTCCTTCCTATGAAAAATCTTTTTGTTTGGAAAAAATTCAACTCGCTCCAGATGGGGGCATTTAAAACCAGCCTGGCACAAAAGCACGGGACCATGGGGCCGTCCAGCCAAGGCCCTTGGGCTGATGGAGTGAATGGGCTCTTCTAGCTTTAACTTCTAACGGAGTCATCCCCTGGGGGGCCATTCCCTCATCTGCCATAAACCAGCCCTGCACCATTGACTACAGTGGAATGGTTCTAGCTTACACCAAGATCTTTGCATCCGTCTACGGAGGAACATGCCCCACTTTTGCTAATGCAGCCTTTTGTCTGCGTCAAATACTTTCTGTATTCTGGCTGGCTAAGGGCCCCCACCTCTGGTTTTTCATCTCTTCTTCTGAGTGCTAGAGTTTAGGGGGGCTGATGGATTTGTTTTGCCTCCTGCTAGGTGGGGAGGAGGCCGCCGGGCACTGAAGCCCCCTGGGGAGAGTGAGGGCGTGGCATCAGAGCGGCTGAGCACTGTGTGGGATGAAAAACTCCACCCAGCACGTACCCATTCCCTGCGGCTCCGGGATTGCGCAATAATACTCAGCAGCTTGTTCACACTGGACGTGACTCTCTCTGCACTTGGGTTAGCAGCATAGCTCAGACACCAAAAGCGTTGGGAGAGCGAGAGCGCCTTGAGCCAAGCTGCACGGCCGAGGGCTGCCTAGACAACCTGCCGGGAGCCCACGGACTGGGCCTGACCTGTATGAAACGGAGCAGGTGGCAGCTGCTCCCCTCTTTAATGGTACCCTGAGGTGTGGCCCACAGAGGCTGCAGGTCCCAGCATGTAGAAAGGATCCAGGGACCTGTAATCTCCGGGGGCATCATCTTCATATGGAAGATGGGGAAGGCGGCAGGCCATTGGGTGGGTCTCTTTGTTCTCCAGTGGGGAGAAGAGGTGTCTGTTAAGCACCATGGCAGGGCAGCAGGGAGTTTCTTTGCCCCTAGCAAAAGAAACCAACCCATGTGCTTCAACCCAATGAGCCATGCACTGCAGCTGGCTGGGAGGGGCTTGGAGGTGCGCTGCCCTTTCCCATCCTTATTGGTGCTGCTCTTTCATCACCCAGAGGGGTGACTGTAAAGGTCACATGACACTTGTCTAGTCCCTTCCCTCTGGGCCTCAATAGCTTTCTCTCCCTGCCAGCCCAGACCTCTAAGGCCTGACTGTCCCAGCTGCTGAGCACCTTCAGCTTCCATTGGCTTTAGTGAGATAGGAGTGTCCTCAGCCCTTCTGCAAATCAGACCACATTAGATCAGGAACCAAACCCAGGACTCCCCCATGGCATTACAGAGCCCCAACACAGTACAGGGGGTCGGTCTTTCTGCATGCCTAGTGCCTGCTGACGCACCCAGAAACTGAACCTGGATCTCCTGCATGGCAGAACCCGAGCCCCTACGATCTGTGGCATTGCAAGCGTCCCTGATTCCTGGCCAAGTGATGCTGTAACATGGAGGCCCTCTCAGCTCCCCAACTCTCACTGAACATGCTGAGGTGCCAGGTTTGAAGACAGAAGAATGGAGTTTGGGTGGTGAGGGAGGGGGAGGAGGGTCTCATGGCTGAGGTGCATGCTCAGGAGAATGGAGTTCTAGTCCTGGCTTCCTGTCTGACCTCATCCACTCACATCCGCTCTTTGTGCTTTGAGAAACGGCAGAACTGGAATTAATTTGCAAACTGGACACCATCAAATTAGGCCTGAATAAAGACTGGGAGTGGATGGGTCATTACACAAACTAATTTCCCCCTGCTGATACTCTCACCTTCTAGTCAACTGTTTGAAATGGGCTACCTTGATTACATTGGCCTCATTAGCACTACAAAAGTGATTTTTTCCCCCTCGCTTGGTATTCACCCTTTCTTGTCAACTGTTGAGAACAGCCCACTTCCATCTTAATTGAATTGTCTCGTTAGCACTGACCCCCCACTTGGTAAGGCAACTCCCATCTTTTCAAGTGCTGTAAATTTATACCGGCCTCTGTATTTTCCACTCCATGCATCTGATGAAGTGGGTTTTAGCCCACGAAAGCTTATGCCCAAATAACTTTGTTAGTCTCAAAGGTGCCACAAGGACTCCTCGTTGTTTTTCCTTTGTGCTTTGTTTTCTCCACCTGTAACATGGCGGGAATTTCCACTGTTCCGGGGGGACCAGCCATTAACGGTTGGGATTGTTGGGTGGAAGGTGCTATGGTCACAAGGTGTTTTTTGTTCTTTAATAATCTTTGCGTGCTTCTGCCCCTGGATTTCATAGAATCACCTATAGTACGGGCCGGAAGGGGCCATTGTGATCACCTGGTCTGACCTACTGCATAGCACATGCCAGAGAACCTCAGTAATGTCTTCATCAAGCCAAACTACTTCTGGGCTCTGTCCCCTCCCCAGATGTGTGGTACTGGCCACCAGGGCAGGTTCCCATTCACAAGTCAGGTGCCTTTTAACGTGCGTGTTTATCCATCTGCAACACATAGAATCATAGAATATCAGGGTTGGAAGGGACCTCAGGAGGTCATCTAGTCCCACCCCCTGCTCAAAGCAGGACCAATCCCCAATTAAATCAACCCAGCCAGGGCTTTGTCAAGCCTGACCTTAAAAACTTCTAAGGAAGGAGATTCTACCACCTCCCTAGGTAACGCATTCCAGTGTTTCACCACCCTCCTAGTGAAAAAGTTTTTCCTAATATCCAACCTAAACCTCCCCCACTGCAACTTGAGACCATTACTCCTTGTCCTGTCCTCTTCTACCACTGAGAATAGTCTAGAACCATCCTCTCTGGAACCACCTCTCAGGTAGTTGAAAGCAGCTATCAAATCCCCCCTCATTCTTCTCTTCTGCAGGCTAAACAATCCCAGTTTCCTCAGCCTCTCCTCATAAGTCATGTGTTCCAGACCCCTCATCATTTTTGTTGCCCTTCGCTGGACTCTCTCCAATTTATCCACATCCTTCTTGTAGTGTGGGGCCCAAAACTGGACACAGTACTCCAGATGAGGCCTCACCAATGTCAAATAGTTTCTCTTTCTCTTTCTTTCTCTTTCTCTTTCTTTTCCTGCCTTTGTTCTGGAAACAAGTAATAAATCATGCTGGGATAGCACTGGCTACCATGCCATGGCAAAGGGCTGGAGGAGCTGCCAGAGGTGGGGGGTGCTTGGTGCACCCAGCCTTCAGATCTGGAGTGGGAGGGAAGGGGAAAACTGGTCTTCCTCTGGGGAAGTACAAGGGCTGCCAGGAATCCATCGAGACCTAGGGGCTGCCTAGGAGCCAGCCTTCAGTGGTTGTAACTAGAGTTCCTGGAATGCGATGAGTAACCTGCGGTTCTGATGTCAGTGCGGTGGGTCTCGGCAAGTGATTATCAAACCTACTTCACAATTTATTGTCTCCAGTACATTGAATAACAGGCTTAGAACGGGGCTTAGCAGGATTAGTAACAAAAGGATCAGACATTCGTATGGCTAAAGAAGTCCCTTCCCAGAGAGGATAAAACATTTATCAAGGATATAGACTCTCATGCATCAGGGCAGGCCCTAACTAATGGGGGCTGGGAAGAAACTTCCCCTGTGTGCTGGATAATCCGTAAAAGGGGTTTCCAAAAGTGCTTGGTGCTTGCCTGACTGCTGTGGTTGAAGTCAAGGGTAAAACTCAAGTACTAGCAGTTAGACCAATGCTGCAAACATCTGGAAACCCCAACAAGAGGGAGGATGGGCCAGTGGCTAGGATACTAGTCTAGGACAATTCTCTGCTCCACCGCAGACATCCTGCTTTGAGCAGGGGGTGGGACCAGATGACCTCCTGAGGTCTCTTCCAGCCCTAATCTTCTATGATTCTATGATCCTGTATGACCATGGGTAAGTCACTTAGTCTCTCTGTGCCTCAGTTTCCCATCTGTGCCATGGGGATAATAGCGCTGCCCTACCTCACAGAGGTGAGGTACGGATAAACAAATTGGAAATCCCAGCCTCACGGCCCACTGGGATCTTTGCACCTTCCTCTGAAGCAGCTGGTGCTGGTCTGTGACAGAGCGAGGGTACAGGCGGGCTGGATCTGGTGTGGAGGTTCCTACCTTCCTGTGGTTTGAAAGAGGACAAGTGTGGATCTGCTCAGAGAGTGGGAGGGAAAACTCAAGCCAGGGTGTCCGGAGGTATCAAAGAGCCAGCTCATTAGCTGTGTGTCTAGGTGTCTCCGAGACGTTCGTTTGGTCCCCCCAGCACATCATAAGCAAGGGCCTGTGAAGCCATGGAGGAGAGCAGGCGTCTGTACCCTGATGTATTCCACCTCAGCCGCCCTGGGGCACACTGCAGCTTGTGGCTGTGTCCTTGGTAGCTTTAGAGAACCAGCTGACGAGGCCCTGGGGTCCGCCTGGCTGACAGACTCCCAAGGCAATAGCTACGAGGACTGGTGAGGATGGGGATGCATCATGGCTGAGGAGCGGGAGGGCGCTAGGAGGTGATGAGCTGCATCGCACCCCATTCAGGAGACTGTTGGTTTTTTGCCCTTCTGGCCCCGTTATGGAAGCTGTGCCCAAGGTCAGGGAAGTGGTGAAGAGGAGACTGAATACACAAACCACCCACACCCCATGCACCAGCAGAAAATGCAGACCAGGGTCCTCATCCTGCTGTTCTCCTGTACCCCCAAGTCCCACTGACTGCGGGCTGCCTTGCTCTGGGTCCCACTTTTCCCCCACTCTGAGAGAGCTTTGTGAGAAATCAAGTCGAGCTTGCTATGTCCCAGCATGTGCCATGGACGCTCTCTTCCCCATTTCATGACTGCCTCACAGGCTGCTCCCGAGGTGCGTGGTTCATTTAGAATAACCCTAACTCTGTGCTTGGGCACCATCGGAGAGCCAGGCCAAGAGCCCCAGGGCCTGCAGCCCACCCTCCCATGCCTGCCTGCAGGAGTGCATGCTGACAGGGAGAGGTTTAACATCTGAGTGTTCTCTGGGGTAGCAGGCAGCTCTGTTCACCCACTCAGCAATGGGGAGGTCCATCTCTAATGCTAATCTGCAGCATCGGGGCCATGAACTTGCTTTGTCGCCTTGAGCCCAGGGTTCAGCGCCAGATTTCCCCTTAGAGAATGGTTCAGACAATGGGGTTATTTGGGTTCCAGCCCGGCTGGGAGTGAACAAAGGGCAGGGCAGCCTCCTGCCTTCCCGGCACTCCAGGGAAACATCATAAGCACTGAAGCCTGGAGTGGAAGTGTCCAAAGGCTGCTGCTGAGCCAGGGTTGCGGGGATGGAATCCAGGAGTCTGATCCTCCGCGAGGAACTGGGCTCTGGACAGCAGAGGGGGAGTAGAAGGGTGCAAGGGGGGCATCGCTGTGGCACTGGGCGGCAGAGAGAAGGAGACTTGCGGGGCACCGCCGGGGAGAGCAAAGGGCGAGGCGTCCAAGTGGGGGAGTGCCAGAGCTGGCCTCCAAGAAGCTGGAGGCAGAGTGCCCCTGGGAGCCAGGCCTGCAGTGAAAGAACAAAGGATCAACCAGGGCCATATGATTCGGTTCCTCCCCTTCTATCTGGGGGTGGGTGAATGCTCAGCGGGCCTGGAGCTGGGGGCATCCCTGGAGGAGAGGCATTCAGAGCTCAATGCGCGTGGCAGTGATGGGTGGGGGCTGTCCTGGGGTCCCCTCCCCCAGGGGCCCTGCCTGTCTCCTCTCCACCCCTGAGGTCTCCTTTCTGCCTGAGATGGAGTCTCCAGGGGAGGGAAAGAGGGGGGACTTCCCTCCTCCTCCCCTGTCACTGGAGCCTTGTGGGGGGCAGAGGCGTAGGGTGCTCTCCCTCCGGGTTACTCATCTGTGCCCTCTCTGGGCTACCCTCCTCCCCCCGTCCACGGAGCAGTGGAGGACACATGTCCCTGGCCCTATTACCCCATGGGCTGAGTCTGGGGATGCTGTGGAAACCAAGCAGTGGGGGAGCCAGACCTGGAGTTGTCCAGCCCCACTTACCACAGCAAGGCTCTTCCCAGGCACAGGGCAGAGAGGAGCTCAGATGCAGTGGCTGGGAGGTCCCGAGGTAGACAGTGAAACTGGGGGCATCTGGGCATGATAAGGGTGCCGGGGAGGCAGCCAGGTGCTGTGAGGGGAGCAGAAAGGAGAGAGATGTCACCCACTGGGAAGGTCACCCAGACATCCCACTAGGAGCAAGGCCACGCTTGATGGGACACTCCAGACTCAGGGCCCCAGTCTGCTCCAGGCCAGCGCCTCTCCCACGGGAATCCAGCTGCTTTGCTTTTTCAGGACTCGTCTACATGGGAACACTCTGAAGCGTTACAAGGCATTAACTAATGCTGTGATGGCGAAGTGCATTAAACCCCTGTGTGGACGCGCCCGTTCAGAAGTCAAGGGGCCTTAGTTTGCTATGCTTTAATCCACCGGCTTGATGGGGGGTGGATCCAGCCGGGATCATCCCCAGGGAGAAGGGTCAGCGCCCCATTGCTGGCTGACAGGGTGGATCTGGCAGGCAGAGGGGCAGCCTGGGGATTACAGTTGAAACAGGAAAAACCCTGGGTTTAGGGTAAGCCTCCCCGACAGAGCCGGCCCAGGGGAGATCTGGGCACACTGCCTACCTGTGTGGAGATGGTTTCAGTCATTGAGGACGGACGGAAAGCAGCAAAGGCCTGCAGAGCTGGCGCAAGCGGGGATAGAATCCGGTCACACCACGACCCTGGGCGAGGCAAGGAAGAGAAAATCGTATGGACGCTTCTCTAGGGACGGCCACCAGGCGCTTTACAAACATTCACAAGCCTCACAGCCACCAGTCCACTGGAGAAAGTCATCACCTCCATCTTATAACTGGGGCAGAGAAGTGAAGGGACTTGCCCAAGGTCACACAACAGCGCACAGAACAGTGAACAGAACCCAGGTGTCCTGACTCCCAGGCCCTTGTTCAGCCACTAGCTCACACTCCTTCCCGGAGCTGGGAATAGAATCCAAGCGTCCTGACTCCTGGATCCCTTCTCCGACTTCCTTATTAAAAATGATCTTGGCATCTCTCTAACAACTTCCAGGGCAAGAATCTCATACAGCGTCACAGAACAATCTTTGTAGGTATGAATCCTACAAACGGCTGGAAGGGACCTTAAGGAATCATTAAGTGATTTCCCCCCCACACACTGAGGCAGCCCCAAATTAACCTAGCTCATCCCTGACAGGTGTTTGGCTGATCTGTTCTACAAATGGGGATTGCACGGCCTCCCTCGGGGAGATATTCCTGTGCTCATTTAGCCTTAGAGTACTTAGAAAGTCTTCTCTAATGTCTAACACAGGGCTTGGGCATCCGTGGAGAGCTATTTGCAGCCTCAGGGCCTCTGTGAAGGTGGCATCTGTACTGAATCCAGCCCATGCAGCTGCCCAAGAATTTGAAGGGGAGAAGGTTTCCCTAGAGTTGAAAGTGAAATGACAGTGCGTTCACTGAACCAGTCCCGGATGCCAGGGGCAGTGAAGGGTTGAATTGCGTGGGCAGAGGGAGATGGGACGGACAGACACTATAATGACATTGCCACCCATCGGAGACTGTCTGGGGTGTCTGGGAAGCTGTCCAAGGCTGCAGTATACCTTACTTATAGGGAAACGGCTGCTGGGAGCAGCTGGCCAACGGGCCAGAGCATTTGGCTGGGGGAAAGAGAAGGTGCATTGAGGGGACAGGACTGTCAAAGCTCCCTTGGGAGCGTCACGGCTCAGCGGTGCACGTAGATTGTCACCTGCACAGTCAGTCTCCAGCTTCAACTTCGCCTCTCGTCTCCATTTGGCTCTTCGGTTTGAAAACCAAACCTAGCACAGGAGAAGGGAGACGGTCAGTGACCTGCCCCAATCTCCCAGTGACCGCTGCACCCTTCCTGGCGGGGTGCACCCAAACACTCATGAAAAGCTGGACGACGTGACCCCTAAAGGCTCCAAACCCAGAAGGCGACAAAAAAGGAAACTCATAGACTAGTCTTTAAGGTGCCACCGGACTCCTTGTTGTTTTCATAGACTCACAGACGTTAAGGCCAGAAGGCACCATCATGATCATGTAGTCTTACCTCCTGCACATCGCAGGCCATACCCACTGCTGTGACAGACCCCTAACCTCTGGCTGCAGTCCTCAAACCATGGTTTAAAGACATCAGGTTACAGAGAATCCCCCATTTACACTAGTTTGCATCTGCAAGTGACCTGTGCCCCATGCTGCAGAGGATGGCGAAAACCTCCCAGGGTCTCTGACAACCTGACCCAGGGAAAAATTCCTTCTCAACCCCAAAGCTGGCGATCAGTTAGATCCTGAGCGTGTGGGCAAGACCCAGCAGCCAGACACCTGGGAAAGAATTCTCTGTCATAACTAGTTACTTTTTTCCATCTCCTGCTTTTGTTTGGAGCCATACTCATGATTTCTGGAACATTTGGGGCTGGAGATAGGGCATCCCCAAGACGACAGCCCGAAATCCTCACACCCCGCCCCTGAGCTTTGTTCTGCTCTGTCTCTAATGCATTAACGTCCATGAACCTGAGTGTCAGGGCAAAACTCTGCCCCTTTGGAATGTCTTTCCTAAGCCAGGGGCTGGCTGCTCACCTTCCACAGTGGGGCATAGATAAGACACGTCTCGCTGCGTGTGAAAGAGAGAAGCAGAGGGTGGGCCTGGCCTCTCTGCCTTGCCGCTGCTGGGGCCTTTTACCATGGTGCAAAGCGTGTGCTCAACAAACCCAGACTGGAAGCACTTCGCCTCCCCTTTGCATAGCGGTAAATGACTATTAGAGGCACACGGCCAGGAGAGCGTGCCCCAGCGTGTGTGTGTGTGTGTTTCCCAGGGGTTTGTGAGTGTGTCACATGGCAGCCTGGGCAGTGTGTAGGGGCAATGCTGTCTTAGCAGGCTGGTGGAATACGATGATGGTGTCAGAGCTATTCCAAACAAAGCCAATTCTTCCTAGCTTGGCGAGTGAGCAGCAGTAGGCCCCAGTGCCTGGTCCTCAGAGAGGTCATCTTTCTCAATATTCCCAATGACACCATGATTTATAGCTGGCATTACAAAGTGTGTCCAGAATACAGATGAGAATGTGTGTGTGGGTTTTATTTTTCCAGGGTGTGCGCTACCTGGCTGTGCCTGCTGGTGTGTGTCTGTGAGTGAGTGTGCGTGTGTGTGACTGTTGTCTCATGATCTGACACCCCCATGGCAGGGCCAATACGTGTCTGCAGAGCCACAGTCCTCATGCCAGCGAAGAGAGCAACCAGCCCTAGCCTGGGGCCTGTTGGTTCAGCAAAGGGGAGGACAAAAATATCCAGAGCTTCGGACTCAGAAGTTAGCTGCTGTCACCTAAAGTCTCCTCTGGGTGGCGCCCTGGCACTGGTCTAGACACACCAGCATAGGCTTGAATGCAAGTGACCCAAAGAGGGCAATGAAATCTGAGCTCCCTGGGACTCTGCCTCCCACATAATGTGCACCTGGTAGCTGGCCAAGGTGCTGGGGAGACGCACAGAGGGTCAGAGCCTTCCTCTGGCTCCTCGACTGGCTGGGCCGCTCTCACACACCCACACTGGGGCACACTCACTAATTTAGCCACACTCACAGATGCACAGCCACTAATGCACCCCTCTCTCGGACTCACATGCACACGCCGAGACACGGCCGCTCACAGGCGTGCCTGCACGGTCCCGTTATAGACAGACTCAGCTGCACTCTCGTCGCACGCTCATTTGCTCATTGACAATTGCTCCCCCTCAGAGAGCTGCATGAATTACAGATGTTTGGGTTCACTGGCGATTTTGAAAAGTCGGAAAAAATATCATTTGGGGTCAGACTGACAAAAAAAAAATTCCAAATATTCGGCAAATAGAAAAGTTGAAAAAAATAATTTTGGATGGAACGAGCAGCTTTGTTTTGATTTTGGCCATTTGTCATGCTTTTGAAATTTAAAAAACAGTAAAGGAAATTTTGAGACGACAAGTCATTTCCAACCAAACAATCCAAATATTTTGTTTTGAAAATGTCAAAATGAAACATTTTAATTGGGGAGGATTTTGTTTGGTTTTTTTTACATTTTTGAAGTGAACTATTTGGTGACCCTGACATGAATTTGTGAAAAGTTTTGGTGTCGCCAAATCTGCACCTTTTGCTGAAAAAAAGTCTCACCCAAAAGGCGTTGCCCAGGTCTGCTCACTATCAGACACTGCTCGGTACATACACGTGCTTTTGCACTTGCACAGGTGTGCAAACACAGCTGCCACCAGCCTGGGTTTGCATGTGCAGAGCCAGCATAGGGGGGTAGGGGGTCAGCAGCTGTTCCCACTTACCCTGATGGTGGTGTCGGGGAGCTGGGTGGCTGAGGCCAGTTTTTCCCGGGTAGCGGAGTCGGGGTACTGCCCTCTCTGGAATTCTGGAAGGGAGTTTGGAGCAAAGTCATCCTGCCTTGGACCACAGCTACCACCCCAGAGATGAACAGCTAGGTCAACACCTCCCCCATAATACAGGGCCACACCCTGCCATCATTGCTTACTCCCCATTGATTTCAATAGGGAATCTATTTAGGATTATGAGAATGGCTCGTCTGATTCAGAGCCGGGGTCACACTGTAACCATCACCAGCTGCTTCAGAGGACGATTTAAATGACAATTATGGCATAACCTGCCCCTAGGGGAAGTTCCTTCCTGACCCTGGCCATCTGTGCTTGGGTCACGCTTTGAAGCTGGAAAGTCAATGGTGTGACGTGTCGCTCAAGGCCTGGCCTGAGTGTACATGGGCGTCTGAGAATTAGATCATGGCTTCATCCTCACAGCCCTCGAGCCAATCACCTTTCTCCAAGGCCACTGACTGCTGGCTTGAGAAGATTGTCCTGTTCCTGTGCTGGACGCCCGGCAGGGGTCCCCTGGCCGATGCCGAGCTCTTCCCAGGGTGCCATCGGGATGCGGGTGCCTCTGCTGAGACCTTGCTGCCAGCTTCTCCTGGCCAGGGGAAACCTGCAGCATGGGGGAGAGGGGAGTGAAGCATGCTGGGTGGAGTGGTAAATTCTGGGCACTTTCCTTTAGGGTGGCCAATCAAACTGTCTCCAGGGATTCTGGGTGGGATAGTCTCCTGGGTGGTGGTGGGGCAGGTGAAGCCAGCAATGGGGCTGGTATCTAGAAGCAGAACCTCTAGCTATTCACTAATATAACGGCATGCCCATTTATGGTGCTAATAATAATAAATGTCTCCGTAGGAGCATTCTGGAGGGGACGGACAATGGGGCCCTGTGGAGTTGCCCCCTTCTTTACTCCGCTTTGATCCCTGCCCTTTGAAGCACCTCTCTCTCCACCCACGAAGGGCTGGCCGTGGTATTCCCCAAGTCACTGCTGCTCTGACCAGCCAGCCGAAGGGGGCTCTGGCGAGTGACGGGAGATTCTCCCTGCCCCTCGGGGAGTGTGTGTGCTGTGCTTGCCAGCCCCAGCGGGAGAAGGTCTCAGACCCCCAAGAGTCTGGCCCTGAGCAGCTGATACTGTCCCACGCCACCTGCGCCTGCTCTCCGGGGTTTCCCTTGGCAGGAGAGAAGGAATTGGTGGGGTTAGGATTTAAATCGGGGTCTGCAAGAAGTGGGTCGTTCTGGTGCGTTTCCCATAGTGGAGGGAGCTGTTACCCAGCAGCTTGGTGTTCGCGGGGCCTTGGAGCGGGCTCCGGTTGTACGGACGCTATCGCTGGGGGACACGTCAGCATCACCGCTGCACTGAGGACTCGGGAGGGGATGTCTGCAGGGGTAGCAGTCTGTGTGAGGTCGGGAGGTAGGGTACACGTGAGTGTCGCCCCATGTATGTATGTTATGAGCATGTTCCTGTTACATGCTGGCTGAAGTTGTCCCAAGGGTCTTTGCTCCTGGGGACTTTCCATGGCGTGTCTCACCTGGTGGTGTCGGCTCCATCATGAAACCGAAGTCCCCTTGCAGGTTCCTCAGCACCCGGTTGATGGAGGACACCTGGGCAAAGAAGATGCAGGGAGTTGCTTGGGCACAGAGTCTGTGACCCAGTCGGACTTACCCACCGCCCTGGAGCTAAGCGGCTCTTGCACGCTGAATGAGCAGAGCATGGGGAGTGAAGTCAACAGGAGTCTCTCTATTGACTTAATTTGGCTCTGGATCATGTAGACGGAGAAGGATTTGGCTCAGGGCATGTAGATGGAGAAGTGGGGCAGCTAGGGTCGAGATGCAGGCAGGCCTGGAGTTGTGGAAGTCTCGAAGCTCCAGTCTCCGAGCTGAACCTCCAGAAGTACCGATGCTCCTGAGCCTTCCCTGACTACTCTTGTGTTCATGCTGTGGTATGGCCACTCCAAGGGACGGCGCCCATCTGCTCCTAATGCCTGCTGAGCTGGAAAGCCCTTTAATTTCAATGGAATAATAATATTTGCAGTGAGACAATCTGCAAATCAGAGATGTGAACTGGAGATTTATAGCAGAGACTCTGTGATTAGAAAATCTAACCCGATGCTGTGACATTGGAGGTGACATTTTATTCTCTCTTTCTTTCTGTCCGGGGCCCTTCTAATAGATTCGGCGCTGTGGTCTGCCCCCGGGAATAGTACCGGATGTTACTGAGGGAAAGCTAGTGAGCAGGAGCAGGTCTTGCCTCTCCTTCTGGGAACACTCAGGTGAGGTGCGTTCTGATTTCCCCTGGGAATTTGCTCCATTGTGGGGGACCCTCTCCAGAAAACAGCCTAGCTTTCACCATGGGCTCCCACTGAGCGCAGTGGTCTCACTGGGTCCCAGGTGGAGACTTGGCCTTGGAACTGCCAGGCTCTATCTTTCCACAGTTGATTCCATTGACCTGAAATGCAGATGGGTGGTTCCACTTGGATCTTCAACAGAACCATCCCCACTGTCTGTCAGGCACAGTAACGACACCCCTGGCATGAGCTCTAACCCCCTGCTGCTCTCAGGGCAGCTCCCCATCGTTCCCCCGCTGTCCGCTTCTCCCCCCACTGTCCCAATGCTTCCTTCCCCTCTGCATGGGTGGCTCTCGCTGAACCATCTGGCAGGCCATGTCCCGTCTCCTCCTAACCCCTCCTCCGGCCCACTTCACCCGTGGAGCCTGTGAGAAAGTGCCGATGGATGGCAAGTCTGGAGATGGGCAGTCAGGGTAGTGATAGCCCCCTCCTCACACCCTTGGCTTGCCCGAGATAGTAACACGAGTAAAGCAGCTCCTGGCTGACTGTGTGTGGGCTGTGCATAGCCTGGGATGGAAGCAGAGGGCCAGGCCCTCAGTGGTGGCAGATCGACGTAGATCCCTGGACTGGCTCTGTGACTTCTCCAAGCTGTGGCTTACACTGGGCGTCCGGTCACTGGCGCAGATGCCTTCAGAATGCAGCTTCCTCCTGATCTCCCATGCGAAGATGGACGGGTGCTCCAGCTTCAGCTGCGAGATTCGGGCTACCACCTCTGGGGTGACCATGCGGGGCTTGCTGCCACCGATGGCCTTCGGCTCCACAGCGCCCGTCTGGTAGTAGCGGCCCAGGATCTTGCTCACGCAGCCATTGGATACCTGCGGGTACGGAGAGAGAGAGACACTGAGGCACGGGCTCTGGGTGGGGACTCGGGGGCATAAGGAGATGGGAGAAATAGGGGATCAAGCACTGTAAAGCTGCACCCTCCCTACCAGCCTCCCTTGGCAGCCTGCTGCCCAGGCTCCCCCCGGCCCTTCCCTGCATGGCTTCTGCCCCTCGGCCTCTGCTTGTCTCCTCTCAGCTGACCCAGGCCCACCCCTTGCTTTTTGCTGGTATCTGTATATTTTCTGGGACATGGGAGTTGTCCGGCCCCTTCTGCCTGAGGCCCTGCCCCTTCTGCCTCCCCTCACCCACCAGAGCCCCCAACCATGGCAGAAGGAGCCCTGGCCAGCCCAGCTGAGCTACCTGCCCCAAGCCCCAGCCCGCCAGCCACTCCAAGCCCTGGCCTGCTGGCTGACCAGCCCAAGCCCCTGCAGGCGTCGGGGGAGAGGTGGAGCGAGGGCTGGAGAGGAGCCACATGAGTGGGGCCACAAGGGAAGAGCGGGGCCTCAGGATGGAGCATGGACAGGTCACAGCCTGGCTGTTTGGGGAGGCTCAGTCTCCCCTGGCCTATTATACCCTCCACCCATGTGTTGGGAACAGTAATAAACACACCTCCTCCCCCCCTTCAGCCTCCCCCCTGGTCCGATTCCCACCTTCAGGCTCCGTGAGATGTCACAGGCGCGCACCCCACTCGCCGCCAGCTCAATGATCCGCTTCCTCTTGCAAGGGGGCAGCGGGCGGCCGTTCACAAAGAGTCCCCCCAGCTGGTTCACGCCACCAGCCCCTGTGGAAAAGCCCAGGCAGGCGGGTGATGTGGGGCTCCTGCAGGCAGAGAGGTGACCTCAACCCACCCACAGGCTGCCTAACAGGAGACAAGGGGGCTTTTGTGCTGGGCAGGGCTGGGGAAGGGGAGAGGACGGTGCAGTGGGACGTCTACGTGACTATTTCAGGAGCATGTTGTCTCAGGTCCATTGAGAGGAGGTTTCTGCTGGTGGGTTGGGGGGATGATGGGCCAGGTAATTTCAGGCTAGAAATAAGATGTGAAGTGTTAACAAGGAGGAACAATGGAACGAGGGACACGGTGGCTTCTCTGCCACTTGGTGTCCTCAAACCTAGCTTGGCTGATGCTTTCTAAACCAACCCCTAAATTCTAGCCCAACAACAAGATATGGGCTTGGTGCAGGAATCACTAGGGGACATTCTCTGGCTTGTGCTAGGCCGGAGGTCAGACTGGATGATCTCAGTGATCTATGAATCTACGTGTGTGTCTCCTTGTAATCTCAATTCACTCTGCTGAGCACCCCAGACCACTGCAGCAGGGTGCAGGTCCAGTTCTGTTCCCACTGTTGCCTTTCTATGCAGCTTTAAAAAAACCACCTCAGGAATTAGCTCATGGCCAAGAGCCGGTCTCTGGCCCCTGAAAGACCAGGAGTGCAAATTGCATTGTCATTATTTGCGTAGTGTCGGCAATATGCCAGGTGCTATACAGGGCACCAGTCCAAAGACAGCCCCCGCTCAGACGAGGTCCCTGTCTGAAGACAGGCCCAGAGGAGCTCAGGCTTACAGGGAGCCCCAGTGAAGGGAGTAAGCGCAGCTTAGGAAGAGCTGGGATGGGCTAGAGCCGGTGTACGTGCGCATCGTGGCAGAAGGGGCTGAACAGGGAGAGGGTGGGGTGTGCGGGTTATGGCCCTTCTGAGAAAAGGGCGAGCGGGACCCTGGCAGGAAATGAGCCCTCACATGCCAGCAGGGCAGGGCAGGGCAATGAGGCACTGTTGATACTCGGTGCGACGGGGGGGAGGGTGTGTGGCTGGTGGGGAAGGGAGACAGTGCTGGATGGACTGGAGGGGAGCGAGGTGGGTGTTAGCGTGACTATGGTAACAGAGGGGGAGATGGCTGGGGCCTGGATAATTGTTTACCACAACAAAAGGGTTGGCCTTGCCCTGTGCTGAGGGAAGCAGCAGCCTGATGTAGGTGGAGAGTGGCATTAGGGGTGACCCTAACCATGCGATCCGCCACCCCGGGATACATCCTGTCTACACCTGGGGGAGCCCCCCCCGGCTGCTCTGAGGTCCTCTGTGGGCTGTGTCAAATCCTGCTCTGTTCTCAATCCAAGGAGTCCCCTTTGCCCCCAACGCGGGGCCTGGCTCAGAGAACCAGTGGCAGATCTGGGGTCTCCTGTGCGCTAAGGACTCGCCCACCCTCTCGAGCCAAAGCGAGTCGACTGGATTCCCTCCTTCACGCCTCTTTCACCCTCTTTGCAACAACCCACATCAGCCGTAATACCAGCCCTGTGGCTTGCTGCAGCAAACCCCGAATTGCCCTGGGGGGCTGCAAGCTGGAGCAGCACTGGCTGGTGGCTGCCTCGGTGTGGAAGCATCTCTTACCTTGGTGCTGCATGTCTCAGGCTTCAGCTGGCTGCGTCTCAGTGCCTGGGCCTCCTCCAGAGGGTCGTTCCGATCAGGCCAGGATACCTGAGTGATGGGGAGGCAATTCCAGACACCTCCCCTGCTGCAGGGGGGACCTGAGACCAGAGGGTCAGAGACATACAACGATAGGGTCACATCTTCAAAAGCACCCAAGTGACTTAGGAGCCTCCGTCTCATGGAAAGTCAATGGGGCTTTAGACTTCCGGTGCCTAAGTCACTTTTGGAAATAGGACTTAGGCCCCCAAGTCACTTGGAAGCTTCTGAAAATGCTGTCCCTCCCCCTTGCCACATGGTGAGCCCAGGTGCTCCGCACAGGATGTTCTCGGGCTGCAGACCCCAGCCAGGAGAGCCCACGACCCCAGGCCAGAATAGGGCCGTCCTCTAGTATCCATTCACCTGTACCGCCATAGCCCCTCGACAGCGCACCGCCTGCTACCCCCGTGCACCCACTGCGCTCGGCGCTGCGCACGCGGAATGTACTCACCCCCCCCGGGTTATAGTCGGCGGTTAGGGGGCCGGAGACAGGTGTGCCGGCAGCTGCTTGCCATGCCCAGAGTGTTAGAGGCGCCCCACTAGGGTGAGACAATACAGCTGCTCCTGAATGAATCCGACCCCTTGGCAAGGACATCGCTCTGCTTGGGTGCTCTGCGGCCGCCCATCCCCGCGGGGTCTGCTCCCAGGGGCTGCTGGAGGCTCTGGCTACCGCAGGCGGCAGCAAGTGGGACGCTGGGAAGGCAGCAGAAAGGAACCGCACCAGACAGGAGCAGGAGGAGAGGGGCCTGGGAGGGGGTGACCTAGGAAACGCCAGCCCAGACACTAGGGGTCAGCCCTGTGCATGTGATGATAATCAGGGACACTTTGGCTTGGCTGGGGTGGGAGATCTCACAGGTTGTCTGGTTCTCTCCTTTGGCAGGATGGTCCCATGATCCCTGGACCACACTTGATTTCTTCCGTGTTTGTGAATTTCTCTCCTGACAGCAATTCCTCAGCCTCCCTCGAGGTCTTGCTGCGCCGCCCAAGCTGGGGGGCTTGGCAGGGGGGTTTCAGCCTCCTTCCCCCGCCCTCTCACCGGGAGTTTCCCTGCCGAGGTCTAACCGAGGTCACTCGTACCCCCTGCCCCAAGCCAGGGATTTGAACCGGCAGACTTGGAACCGACTGCCCGGGGAAAAGGTGCGGAGTGGCTCGTCGCTTGGCAGAGGCTGGAGGTCAATCCGTGGCCTTGGGTGCCTCTGCTCCAGGGGGCTTGGGGGCGCCGTCGATTCTGGGGCGGCTTCCATGGCGAGGCTTGGCGCTGGGTCGCCCGGCCCTGGAAGCTACCGGCGCGTTAGGTATTTGGCGTCCTGCGGACGGTGTCTGCCTGCCCCGACAGCCCCATCCTTAGCAACTGCGGCGCCCGACTGGCCCCTCGCCCATCTAACTCCTCTGCTTCTCCCGGCTCGCCCAGCCCTCTTCTCCAGCTGTTCCCTACGGGGCTTATTTTCCAAACCGTTTCTCAGTTTCTGTGCCCGCCTCTCAATCTTCTGCTCGTTTTAAACCGCGGGGCAGCCCCGGTCCTGCCGGCACTCCTGAGTCACTCCGATGACTTCAGCCCACTCTCTCCAGGTTTACACCACGACACACGAGACCAGCCTTTGGCCTGGAGAGCCCGACTCCGAATGCACAAGGTCTGACTGTCCCCGCACGCCCATCGGTGGAGCTGCGTTGGGGCGGCGGAACCGCTCCAGATTTATCGCAGCGCACGGAAGAGCAGGGACAGGCTACGCTGTCTTTTGCGTGGCAGCTTCTGGGGGCTGAGTCAGAGTCTCTCTCGCTCACCCCCGGATCTGGCTAGTGCACCGTGACCCCAGGGCCCAGCGCTGCTTCTTCCCTGCCCTGTCTTACACTCCGAAAGTGCAAACGGTGTTCTTCCAGGTGCTGCTCTTGTGCCAAGAGCAGACTCCTCCTGGGCCCGGGGTGTTCCTGCCCTCCGGCCCACGCCGCACACCCCGCCCCTGTCCCCTGGGAGCTGCATGTTCCAGCCAACCGGCTTTCAACGCCACGGCCGCAACCCCTGGCCTTTGGCACAGGCGGCGAGCACAGCACCCCTGGGGGCCAGGCTCCAGTCCCGCAAGCCGCCCCCGTCCCCGCGCCAAATGCAGCCTTGCGCATTGTGTGTCAGAGACTGAATTGCTTAGGCTGGATAATTATGCCATGGAGAGAAGAACCGGACAACTTTCCAATCAATTTCCAGCGTTCTTGTTTGGTGCTGGACGGATGCCACCCTCCCCAGCCCCAGAGATTCACTCCACGCCTGCACTGCAACCCAAAGCAGGTCCTGCCTGTCCGTGTCTCTGCAGAGCGGCGGCTTGCAAAGCCCAGTCACGTCCCAGCCAGAAGGCCTCTGAAACGCCGGGGCAAGTTTTGGCATCGGCGGGGGGGGAGGGAGGTCCTGCCAGGACACGGAGCCTTTCACTGCTAGGTTACGGCCGGACTCTCCCTCAGAGTATTAATGACAGAAAGTTATCACCTGCCAACGTCCCGGCAGCTTACGCGGAGAGAGAACTAAAGACGCGCTCATTGTGCCAAGTTTAATGCGGTATCGAATAACAACCAATGTCTCATCTTTGGGGAGACGGGAGGGATCCGACGGAGCTTTGCAAGTACAGACACCCAGCCCCACGAATATGCAGCCATCGCTGGGTGGGCGAGCAACTACCAGACATCACTCTGCACACGGCAGGAAGAAACTTTGGCCAAGGCCACTGAGGCCAGCCTTGCTCTTAGGAAAAATGGCATGTGAGCTTAACGTCTGTGTGGACCTTAGTTTTTCAGGTCTTATATGAAAATGACTGGCTATTTAGCTATCTATCCTCATACATCCCATCTATCTATCTATCTATCTATCCTCATACACCCTCTCTATCTATCTATCTACACCCCATCAGTCTCTCTATCGATCTACACACACCCCATCTATCTATCCCCAGTTTCTTTCTTTCTTTCTTTCTTTCTTTCTTTCTTTCTTTCTTTCTTTCTTTCTTTCTTTCTTTCTTTCTTTACTTGTAACTGAGAGCCTAAAATAAGGCGTATATACTTCTGCATCTTCATAACAACCAACCGCAACAGCCAACACAATATTGTATATTTGTTGCCACCTTCTCTCCCCTCGCCCACACACACATATAAAAACCACACAATCAAAAACTGTTGAAAGAAGAAGGGGAAGATTTTCAGAGATTTTAGAGAGGAGACAGGAGCCCAGTTCCCTTGGGAAGTCAATGGAAGAGGAGTGCCTAACTTCTTTGGGTGGTTTTGAAAAGTCCGCCTGAAATGAATAAACTCAACTTTTCCAACTTGTGTGCCTAAAATTCCACCCCTAAATCCACCTGGAGGCAGCTGCCGGGCTGGTTTCATCTCTTTGTTGTGTTTGTACAGTGCCTAGCTCGGCCCTGCCCCCTCCTGCAGGCTCCCCCACAATACCCTTACCGCTGCCGGCAGTCTGATTCCCAGAGGCCTCCCCAGAATCGCTGGCGTGCAGAATCCTGCCCGGGATTTTTGACACAAAGGTTTTGATCTCCCGGTGCAAGCGATCACCCAAGAAAGCTCACCGTTGTCTTGTGACTTGCTGGCTCGCTCAGAGGCGTGTGCCGATTTCCCTCCCTGTGGTCCACCCACCCCACAGCTCGGGGAAGTTGTCTGGGGTGGTGGACTGTGCTCATTAACGCCAATAAAACACAAACCCAAGGAACTAAACAAAGGGGAAAGGGTCCCGCACATTTCCTGGAGCTGAACAATGGCAATTCCCCCACCCCACACACTCGTTGCGGATTGCCTGGGGGTGTAACTCACTGGACACGTGGCGTCGTAGCCCCTACCACCGCCGTCCCTGGGCCAGAGCATCAGCTGGAGCAATCAGAGGGGACGCGAACCGAGCCGCACTGATTTCCAGTGGCTGGAGAACCTGCTCCTCGATGGGCAGGGGGCCCTTCCCTGTGAATTCACCTGCCATGCTGGGCGGGGGGGGGCGCGAATACACCTCCAGACCTCCAACCCTGCAGCCCTCGCGTAGGTCGAGCCCCTGCTGCAGCCAGTGGGCGTTTTGCCTGAGGAAGGACGGCAGGGTCTGGCCCTGGGTTCATGGAGGAGAGCGCTGGGCGCAGGGGCAGATTAGAACAGGCTGGAAGAGGGTCAGGGAGGAAGCCTGAAACTTCCCCGTTCGCTGAAGAATCTGGCGCAGCTCAGACGCTTGATCTGGCGCAGCTCAGACAGGACCACGGGATCTGTCTGGCTAAGGAACAAACCCCGAAGCCTCCGTCCGGCGCAAAGGCTGCTTCCCCTGCTGTTTGGGCGGGTAGGAAGGAGGCCAGAGGGGGGCACAGGTGCCTTGGGCTGGGTGTTACAAAGAAGCAGAAGCAGCAAAGTGAAGCCAAATAAAAACTAGCCCCCCCCCACCCCCCGGGGTTAAAGCAGCCTGTAAAGTCCAGCTACCTGACCGGAGCAAAGAGGGGGCCGGCCCTGGAGGCGACGTCTCCTGCTGGAAGCCTCGGGGAACTTTCTCTGTCCCTCCTGGGGTGTCAGCTCCGCCCGGGAGAGCTCAGCCGCCCTGCCCGGCTCCGGGCCCTGGAGCAGCTGGAGTCCCTTCCCGGGGAGCCCAGGGCGAGCGCGACTCCAGGCAGAGGCGCACGGGGGTAGCAGGCGGTGATGTCACAGGGCAGGGGCCGGCGGAGGAGGAGAGAAGACACCTGGGTCGTGCGCAGAGCGTCCAGACAGGCAGGGTTATAACACGCCCACGCCCACGCGCACGCACACTCGCACTCACACGCACACTCTTGTGCAGGCTAAATTTATCTGAACTCGTTCCCCCCCGCCCACCAAAGGCTGCTTTCCACCCCTGGAAATGTCCCGCCCCCCTCCCCGCCAGCGCCGGGCCGTCTCCCCTCTGCCCAGGGCAGCCCCAGCCCCGCTGAGGGGGATTCTCCAGCCCTTGCTCCTGGGACAGAGGCTCCCCGGACAAGCGTAGGCCGGGCGGGCGCTGGGGTCCGGTGGCTGCGGGCGGGGGGCGAAGTGACTCACCCAGCGCCGGGGCGAGGGGGCTGAACCCGCGGACTGGGCGCACTCGCTCTCCTGGGGCCGGGCCGGGGTCGTGGTCGGGCCGGGCTGGCTCTGGGCCAGGCAGGGGCTGCTGTCAGCTGGCTCTGTCCCCTGGGAAGCAAAGGGACTCCCGGGTTTGCGGGAGCAGGGCTCTGCGCCGTTGCCTGTGGCTTTGCAGGGGACACTGGCCCTGAATGGAGGGTGCAGCGGCCCAGTCTCCCGGGCCGGGAGGCCACCCCATGGCTCTGATTGTCCCCTCCCAGCCCCCTCTCCCCGCTCCCTGGGCTCCGGGCCCTCCCTGGGGGGCGGCCGTGGGAAGCGGAGCCTGGCCCGGAGCTGACACCCGCCTCGGGAGGAGCCGCTCCCCGAAGGCAGCGCCTGTGGGAAGAGGGATTTCAGCACTAGCTCGGGGTGGACAGCACATCCCAGCGCCTGCCCCGCCGCCTCGCCTGCATCCCGCCTGCATCCTCCCAGCTGCAGGAGCCGCAGCATCCCGAGCCCGGAGCATCCCCGGCGGGTGGCTGGCTGGGGGCGGGGCAGGGGGTCTTTCTCGGCCTCCCCCGTGGGTTCCTGCATCCCGGGGGTGGCGGGGCCGGCCGGCCACGTGTGCGGAGCATCCCTCTCCGAGCTGGGCCCGCAGGCTCGCCGGGTGCCCGGCTTTCTGGCGCTTTTTGAGCAAACAGGGCAGGCGGGGTGGCAGGTACCTGCCAGATGGCAAAGTGCTTCGGATTCAATCATAAACCCAGCTCGGGTTCTGTTTTATTACGGGGTTGTTGTGCCCCCCGCCCCCTTCCTTCCTGCATTGAACAAATAGAAGACAGG
Organism: Eretmochelys imbricata; assembly: GCF_965152235.1. Classification (NCBI taxonomy): domain Eukaryota; kingdom Metazoa; phylum Chordata; order Testudines; family Cheloniidae; genus Eretmochelys; species Eretmochelys imbricata. The sequence goes on from NC_135572.1 coordinate 358,975,766, forward strand.
CCCGGCTGGAGGACCCTGGGCCGGGGGGGGGGGGCGATGTCTCTACAAACCCCGAGGCCCCGGCGCAGATGGCCCCCTATGCCGGGGGCTGCAGATAAAAACACGCTGTAAACCTTTCAAGTAAAATATTTGAAGAGCAAATATTAGCCCGCCAGGAGCCCGGAGTGGCAACCCTGCTGGCCCAGCCTGGTGAGTAATTGACCATCATTAGCGGAGCCCTCCCAGCCCCGAGCGCTCCCGAGAGAACAGGCTGCCTTCTCAATACCATATGCTCCCAATTATACATTAACCACGGCCCTTCGCTCCCCAGCCCCAGCCCTGAGCAGCCACCGCGCCCCCCCTTCCCCTCCCCCGCCTCCGGGCCTGAGCGTCTCCCCGGGCACCCCGCGGGCAGGGGCAGAGCGGGGAGCCCCGACCCCACGTCTGGCGCGGGCAGCTCTGCAAGCCAAGGGCCCCCCTGAGCTGCCCCCTGCAATGGGGAGCCGGGGGGGCCCCCACCGCCGAGGGAGACCCGTGCGTAAGGCAGGGGAGACGGGGGGTTGGGGCTGGGTGATGGAGAAGGCTGCCCACCCTGCTTCCCTGCCTCCCTCCCCTGGAGCAGCCGGGGGGTCCCCGAGCCACGCTGCCCCAGACTAGCCTCCTGCTCCCCAGGGTGCCCAGCTGCCCGGGGGGCGCCGCCTCCGCGGACTCCAGGGCCCGGAGCCGGGGGGAGCGCACAGGAGCAGCTGTCCTGCGCGGCCCCCGGGCTCTGCCCTCCCCTGCCACCCGGCACCCCCAGAGCCAAGAGGGCTCGGTCCCTTCCCCAGCCCCGCCCGGGCCCAGCCCCCGGGCCCAGCACCGGGAGGATGCGGTGCGCACGAGCTGGAGCTCCCGCCCGGCAGCAGCTGGCGGTGCTGCGGAGAGGGGCCCCCTGGGGCCAGCGCTCGCCCTCAGTCCGATGGGGCTGGGGCCAGGGGCTGCCTGCTGACCGCTGCGGAGCCCTGTACCCCCGCTGCGGGAGAGCACTGCCCGCTGCTCCGGCTCCAGGGCTGGCCCCGTGGAGCAGCTGCCTTCCCCTGAGCCCTGCCTCCCGGTTCCCACCCGGGCTGCCAGGGGCTGGGCGCCTCATTCCAGGTCTCCAGCGGCTGATTAGTGTCCCCCGCCCCCTTGTCTCGGCAGTGGTCTGGGAACAGCCCCCTGGGTTCGCCTCTAAGGAAGCCGGGGTTGCTTTATGGGCAAATCCTGTGGTGTGTGCGGGTCACAATTTACCATCCGCTGGCACTGGAAGGAGGCAGGGGCCTCTTGGCATTGGCACCAATGGCTATCTTGGCCCTAGTATCTATGGGCATCTTACTGCTGGCATCAGTGGGCATCTTGACTCGTGTACCCATGGGAGTCAGATCCAGTTGCATCTCTTCCCCAGATCCAGAATGAGATGGGCTGGGTCCCTCGCTGGGGCAGCCTGTGGGGAGGAGGGCAGGGTTTATTTATAATGCTGGCTTCAGACAAATACAAAGGAGGGAAAAGCCAAGAAAGGGGTGAGAAGGTGAGAGGCTCAAAGTAAATGTATCCTCTAAATAAAAATAATAAAAAAACAACAACACAGAACCAGGACCAAAAATCCACGACCATGTCTAACCAGAGTACAGGATGCTGTTGGAGGGAGGGGGGAAACATCATTTCAGAGTGAGAAGTCAAATCCTACTGAAGAGAATAGAAAGGAGAATAAACTCTGGCAAGTCAAGTGTAAAAATACAATTAGGCAGGCCAAAAAGAATTTGAAGAGCAACTAGCTAAAGACACAAAAACTATCTGCAATATTTGTTTCAGTAGGTCAGAAGCAGGAAGTCTGTCAGTCAATCAGTGGGGCCACTGGATGATTGAGGTGCACAGGAGCACTCAGGGAAGACAAGGCTGTTGCAGAGAAGCTAAAGGAATTCTTTGCATTGGTTTTCACTGCGGAGAAAGTGAGGGAGATTCACCCACCTAAGACATTCTTTTTAGGTGACAAATCTGAGGAACTGTTCCAGATTGAGGTGTCAGTAGAGGGGCTTTGGGCACCAATTGCTAAACTAAACAGTAATAAGTCTCCAGGACCAGATGGGATTCACCGAAGAGTTCTGAAGGAACTCAAATATGAAACTGCAGAACTACTAACCGTGGTATGAAACTTATCATTTAAATCAGCCTCTGCACCAGACGACTGAAGAATAGCGAATGTGAAGCCAATTTTTAAAAAAAGGCTCCAGAGGTGATCCTGGCAATTACAGGCCAGTGAGCCTAACTTCAGTACCAGGAAAACTGATTGAAACTCTAGTAAAGAACAGAATTATCAGACACAGATGAACACAATTTGATAGGGAAGAGTCAAAACAGGTTTTGTAAAGGGAAATCATGCCTCATCAATCTACTAGAATTCTTTGAGGGGGGTCAACAAGCACGCGGACAAAGGAGATCCAGTGGATACAGTGTATTTAGATTTTCAGAAAGTCTTTGACAAGGTCCCTCACAAAAGGCTCTTAAGCAAAATAAGCTGTCATGGGATAAGAGGGAAGGTTCTCTCATGGATCGGTAACTGGTTAAAAGATAGGGAACAAAGGGCAGGAATAAATGGTCAGTTTTCAGAATGGAGAGAGGTAAATAGTAGTGTTCCCCGGGGGGTCTGTACTGGGCCCAGTGCTGTTCAACATATTCATAAATGATCTGGAAAAAGGGGTAAACAGTGATGGGGCAAAGTTTGCAGATGACACAAAATACTCAAGTTAGTTAAGTCAAGCTGATCAGAGGGATGGAACACCAGCCATATGAGCAAAGGCTGAAGAAACAGTGTATATTTAATTTGGAAAAGAGGAGATGAAGGCGGGAGGTGATAGCCATCTTCAGATACTTGAAACGCTGCCATAAAAAGATGGAGAAAAGTTGTTCTCTCGATGGGTTCAAACTACAGCAGACCAGATTTAGATTAAATCTCAGGAAAAACTTCCTAACTGTAAGACCAGCAGGACAATGGAACAGATGCCTCAGGAGGTCGGGGAAGCTCTTTCACTGGAGGATTTCAAAAGCAGGCTGGAGCCATCTGTCTTGGATGGTTTAGACACAACAAATCCTGCATCTTGGCAGAGAGTTAGACTAGATGACCCTTGAGGTCTAACTCTACAGGTCTATGATTCTAAGTCCAAAGTTGACTGTGAAGAGTTCATTGAATCATAGAATCATAGAATATCAGGGTTGGAAGGGACCTCAGGAGGTCATCTAGTCCAACCCCCTGCTCAAAGCAGGACCAATCCCCAATTAAATCAACCCAGCCAGGGCTTTGTCAAGCCTGACCTTAAAAACTGCTAAGGAAGGAGATTCTACCACCTCCCTAGGTAACGCATTCCAGTGTTTCACCACCCTCCTAGTGAAAAAGTTTTTCCTAATATCCAACCTAAACCTCCCCCACTGCAACTTGAGACCATTACTCCTTGTCCTGTCCTCTTCTACCACTGAGAACAGTCTAGAACCATCCTCTCTGGAACCACCTCTCAGGTAGTTGAAAGCAGCTATCAAATCCCCCCTCATTCTTCTCTTCTGCAGACTAAACAATCCCAGTTCCCTCAGCCTCTCCTCATAAGTCATGTGTTCCAGACCCCTCATCATTTTTGTTGCCCTCTGCTGGACGTTTTCCAATTTTTCCACATCCTTCTTGTAGTGTGGGGCCCAAAACTGGACACAGAACTCCAGATGAGGCCTCACCAATGTCGAATAGAGGGGGACGATCACATCCCTCGATCTGCTGGCAATGCCCCTACTTATATATCCCCAAATGCCATTGGCCTTCTTGGCAACAAGGGCACACTGTTGACTCATATCCAGCTTCTCGTCCACTGTAACCCCTAGGTCCTTTCTGCAGAACTGCTGCTGAGCCACTCGGTCCCTAGTCTGTAGCGGTGCATGGGATTCTTCCGTCCTAAGTGCAGGACTCTGCACTTGTCCTTGTTGAACCTCATCAGATTTCTTTTGGCCCAATCTTCTAATTGGTCTAGGTCCCTCTGTATCCTATCCCTACCCTCCAGCGTATCTACCTCTCCTCCCAGTTAAGTGTCATCTGCAAACTTGCTGAGGGTGCAATCCACACCATCCTTCAGATCATTGATGAAGATATTGAACAAAACCGGCCCCAGGACCGACCCTTGGGGCACTCCACTTGATACCAACTAGACATGGAGCCATTGATCACTACCCGTTGAGCCGACAATCTAGCCAGCTTTCTATCCACCTTATCATCCATTCATCCAGCCCATACTTCTTTAACTTACTGGCAAGAATACTGTGGGAGACCGTATCAAAAGCTTTGCTCAAGTCAAGGAATAACACGTCCACTGTTTTCCCTTCATCCACAGAGGCAGTTATCTCGTCATAGAAGGCAATTAGATTAGTCAGGCATGACTTGCCCTTGGTGAATCCATGCTGACTGTTCCTGATCACTTTCCTCTACTCTAAGTGCTTCGAAATTGACTCCTTGAGGACCTGCTCCAGGATTTTTCCAGGGACTGAGGTGAGGCTGACTGGCCTGTAGTTCCCAGGATCCTCCTTCTTCCCTTTTTTAAAGATGGGCACTACATTAGCCTTTTTCCAGTCGTCCGGGACTTCCCCTGATCGCCATGAGTTTTCAAAGATAATGGTCAATGGCTCTGCAATCACATCTGCCAACTCCTTTAGCACTCTCGGAAGCAGCGCATCCAGCCCCATGGACTTGTGCTCGTCCAGCTTTTATAAATAGTCCCAAACCACTTCTTTCTCCACAGAGGGCTGGTCACCTCCTCCCCATGCTGTGCTGCCCAGTGCAGCAGTCTGGGAGCTGACCTTGTTCGTGAAGACAGAGGCAAAAAAAGAACAGAGTACATTAGCTTTTCCCACGTCCTCTCTCGCTAGGTTGCCTCCCTCATTCAGTAAGGGGCCCACACTTTCCTTGACTTTCTTCTTGTTGCTAACATACCCGAAGAAACCCTTCTTGTTACTCTTAACATCTCTTGCTAGCTGCACCTCCAAGTGTGATTTGGCCTTCCTGATTTCACTCCTGCATGCCCGAGCAATATTTTTATACTCTTCCCTGGTCATTTGTCCAATCTTCCACTTCTTGTAAGCTTCTTTTCTGTGTTTAAGATCAGCAAGGATTTCACTGTTAAGCCAAGCTGGTCACCTGCCATATTTACTATTCTTTCGACACATCGGGATGATTTGTCCCTGTAACCTCAATAAGGATTCTTTAAAATACAGCTGTAGCTCACGAAAGCTTATGCTCAAATAAATTTGTTAGTTTCTAAGATGCCACAATTACTCCTTTTCTTTTTCCCTCTCATGTTATTCTCCCAGGGAATCCTGCCCATCAGTTCCCTGAGGTTGTCAAAGTCTGCTTTTCTGAAGTCCAGGGTCCGTATTCTGCTACTCTCCTTTCTTCCTTGTGTCAGGATCCTGAACTCGACCATCTCATGGTCAGTGCCTCCCAGGTTCCCATCCACTTTTGCTTCCCCTACTAATTCTTCCCGGTTTGTGAGCAGCAGGTTAAGAAGAGCTCTGCCCCTAGTTGGTTCCTCCAGCACTTGCACCAGGAAATTGTCCCCTACGCTTTCCAAAAACTTCCTGGATTGTCTATGCACCGCTGTATTGCTCTCCCAGCAGATATCAGGGTGACTGAAGTCTCCCATGAGAACCAGGGCCTGCGATCTAGTAACTTCCCTTAGTTGCCTGAAGAAAGCCTCGTCCACCTCATCCCCCTGGTCCGGTGATCTATAGCAGACTCCCACCACGACATCACCCTTGTTGCTCACACTTCTAAACTTAATCCAGAGACTCTCAGGTTTTTCTGCAGTTTCATACCGGAGCTCTGAGTAGTCATACTGTTCCCTTACATACAATGCAACTCCCCCACCTTTTCTGCCCTGCCTGTCCTTCCTGAACAGTTTATATCCATCCATGACAGTGCTCCAGTCATGTGAGTTATCCCACCAAGTCTCTGTTATTCCAATCACATCCTAATTCCTTGACTGTGCCAGGACTTCCAGTTCTCCCTGCTTGTTTCCCAGGCTTCTTGCATTTGTGTATAGGCACTTGAGATAACTTGCTGTTTGTCCTGCTTTCCTAATATGAGGCAGGAGCCTTCCCCTCTCGCGCTCTCCTGCTCATGCTTCCTCCCAGTATTTCACATCCCCACTTACCTCAAGGCTTTGGTCTCCTTCCCCTGGTGAGCCTAGTTTAAAGCCCTCCTCACTAGGTTAGCCAGCCTGCTTGTGAAGATGCTCTTCCCTCTCTTCGTTAGGTGGAGCCCGTCTCTGCCTAGCACTCCTCCTTCTTGGAACACCATCCCATGGTCAAAGAATCCAAAGCCTTCTCTCCGACACCACCTGCGTAGCCATTCGTTGACTTCCACGATTCGAAGGTCTCTACCCGGGCCCTTTCCTTCCACAGGGAGGATGGATGAGAACACCACTTGCACCTCAAACTCCTTTATCCTTCTTCCCAGAGCCACGTAGTCTGCAGTGATCCGCTCAAGGTCATTCTTGGCAGTATCATTGGTGCCCACGTGGAGAAGCAGGAAGGGGTAGTGATCCAAGTTACAAAGAGAGCTCATTAAACTGGGTGACTGGGAAACAAAATGGCAGATGAAATTCCATGTTGATCAGTGCAAAGTAATGCACATTAGGAAACACAATCCCAACTCTACATACAAAATGATGGTATCTAAACTAGCTGTTACCTTTCTAGAAAAATCTTGGAGTCACCATGGAGAGTTATCTGCAAACATCTGCTCAATGTGCCATGGCTGTAAAAAGAGCTAACAGAATGCTAGGGACTATTAGGAAAGGGATAGATAATAAAATAGAATATATCATAATGCCTCTATATAAATCCATGTGACACCTATACTCTGAACACAGCATGCAGCTCTGATTGCCCCATCTCACAAAAGATACATTAGAATTGGAAAAAGTACAGAGAAGGGCAACAGAAATTATTAGGGATCTGGCACGGCTTCCGTATGAGGAGAAATTAAAAAGATTGAACCTGTTCATCTGTTCCCCCAATTAAATTAATTGGCAGCAGGTTTAAAACAAACGGAAGGAAGTACTTCTTCACACAACACACAGTCAACCTGTGGAACTCACTGCCAGGGGATGCTGTGAAGGCCATAATTATAACTGGGTTTGGAAAGGTTCCTGCAGGACAGGGTCCATCGATGGCTGTCAGCCAAGATAGTCAGGGACACAACCCTGTGCTCTGGGTGTCCCTAAAGCTCCGACTGCCAGAAGCTGGGACTGGTTGATAGGCTGGATCACTCGATAAGTTGCCCTGTTCTGTTCATTCCCTCTGAAGCACCTGGGACCAGCCACGGTCAGAGGACAGGATATTGGGCTATTTGGGCTACTGGCCTGACTCAGTAGGGCCGTTCTTATGTAAACTTCCAATTTCCCTGGGTCCACTGCTCCCTGGAGCCCACTGGCAGAGTCAGCACCAGGCACCTCTTAGAGGATAGCAAAGCCTGCTGTTATTGGGCATTATCAAGAAGGGGGGTTAACAACTAATAAATCCAAAATTCTTCTCAGGGAGGGAGGGAGTGTCAGACTTGGGGTTGCCAATTTAGCTTGGATGTATTCCTGGAGGTTTCACCACATGACATAATCTTTAATTAAAGATTGGTCCTTGATTCCTGGATAATCCAGGACAATCCTGGAGGGTTGGCAACCCTAGGCATGCCCTCCAAAGGGAGTGAGCCCTAGCGCTGGAGTCAGGCAAGGAGAGGGCAGACACTGTGCAGGCCTCCCCTAGCCTCTGCCACTATTCCTCTCATAGAGCCCCCCCACTCCCCCGGCTCTGCTGGTGCCCCTCATTCCCGAACCGCAGCCCCCTGGGCTCCCAGCCCTGGGCTCCTCACCCCCCGGCTCTGCTGGTGCCCCTCAATCCCGACCCGCAGCCCCCTGCTATCCTAGCTCTGGGCTCCCCACACCCCCGGCTCTGCCGGTGCCCCTCACTCTCGACCTGCAGCCCCCTGCTATCCCAGCCCTGGGCTCCCCACACCCCCGGCTCTGCTGGTGCCCCTCAATCCCGACCCGCAGCCCCCTGCTAGCCCAGCCCTGGGCTCCCCACCCCAACAGCTCCTCAAATTTGACCTGCATTCCCCCATCCCACTATTCGACGCCTCCCCCAGCTCTGCCAATGCCCCTCAGTCCCATCTCGGAGTCTCCTCCTCTTATGTTTGTCCTGAGCATTCCCCCCCGCCCCACACTCTGCCAGCTCTGCCGATGCACCTCAGTCCTGGCCCCCAGCCCCCTGCTCTCCCAGCCCTGGGACATTACACAGCCTGTCGGACTAACATGGGACGACAGCAAGGGTTACCTGAGCAGTTACAACCTCTCTGCCCAAGCTCACAGCCTGCCCAACAAACAAGGGGATTTTAAAAACAAAGAATGTTTAACCCTATCTACGCCATGGTAGCTCCACGAACGGAGCTCTCTCCTGCAGACACTCCCTGGGAAAGTGCCACCCACTCCCATGGCCCTACATAAAAACAGAATAACCACACTGCATTGTGGTGATTATTTACTACAGGGCTCACAACATGCTCGGCACCATACAAACACTAAACAAAGCAAGGGCGCCGCTCCACCGAGCTGTGAAATATCCTTGAATTGACGCTTGAGCCTGCCAGTTATGGACCCAAAACACAGGAGACACATTTACAGAGACCCACAACCCTGACTAGCCAACCCCAAACTCAGATTCATGTCAGATAACCTTTGCACTCATGTGGATCCTCTTGCAGGACCAGGGTCTTAGTGCTTCCATGCAATACAATTCCTGTGGTTCTTGATGAGATATACAGTGAACAGCAACACTGTGGAACAGTCTGGAACAGGTTTCAGAGTTGCAGCCACGTTAGTCTGTATTCGCAAAAAGAAACGGAGTACTTGTGGCACCTTAGAGACTAACACATTTATTTGAGCATAAGCTTTCGTGAGCTACAGCAGCTGGAGAAGAATGTGTCAGTTAATTGTAACTGCAGGAGAGTGTAGCTAGGCTGACTACAATCCACCAGATTAGAATCTGAACAGGACTCCAGTTTATCACTACAAAATGCCCAGGTCAGAACCAGTGTTTCATTCTCTGTTGCATCAAAGTCCACCCCCTCAGTGAGCGCCACATTCTCTGTTGCCCTGCCCAGAATCAGTGCTGCATTTGCCATCACACCAGCCTCTCCACTGTAGCTGTCCAGTCCAGGGCTGCATTCTCCGTGGACCAGCTCCACAGCCAATGACTCCCACCTGCTTCCCCGAGCTTTGGATCAGGCCCTGTTTCTCCCCCTGCATTCCAGCAGAGTGTGGAGTCGTGATTTCAGTCTCTTGTGCTGGGATCCTTTGGCGTGACAGTGTAATGCAGTATTATTGCATTGGTTGAAAATCCCATCCCACGGAGCCCTCGAAACATGAAGATGGCATTTACTTTTATATTTCCAGCATGCAGTGGGATAAATAATTGTTATTCCTCGTGGCTTCAGCTGTGTCAGAGGCTCAGCCGTTTATTCTCACCACATAATTATTGTTTCTCCAAGTGGGAACTTTATATTTGAGCAAACTACAGTTCACTTCAGCCTGAGCAGGTTCAGGACTTTTATCACAGGATGATGCTTCCAGGGCCTTTTGCCTGGAACATACTTTATTGATCTCTCCTTATTTCCCAGGCAGATGGATTAGAGAGGGTGAAGAGAGTAGCAGTTGATAGAGATGTGGAGGCACACACTCAGATCTCCCCCCCATGCCCCCACCCAAAACGCTTGCCATTCACAGACAGCACTGACCAATCAGCTTGGAGGTCAAAAGCCCTCCAACTCCAAAGCCGTCCAGCTAGACGCCTGATTGTCACCCCGTCTCATCAGCACAGAGAACCATCAAAGAGGGAACAAGGTCCCTTGGACTCCAGTGTCAAGAGCATGACAATGGCAACGCTATGGGCCACATTCTCTGCAGGTGTAGACCAGCGTTCGGCTGCCAGTGTACCCCAGCCCAGAATCTGGCTCAGTGTCTGCTCCACCTCTGCAGCCTCTGCTTTCCAAGGTGGCCCAGTGCCCAGAAGAAACAGGCAAGACAGAACTGATGCTGCTAGGAATAGAAGGGAAAACGGAGATGCCTGTGGGAACATGGTGCCTCCCTCAATTCCGGGTCTCCGCCTGCTGACTGTCAATGAGGGATAAAGGGGCAGGGACTTGCTGGTCTCCTTGCTGCTCCTGGACACACAGGCTGTATACTGTGGTCATCTCTCTGGGAGGCTATTGGCCTCTGCAGTGAGGATCCTGCCATTGCAATCCATGGATCTGAGTCCCCGCTCCGGATATCAGATTAATCAGGAGCTACTCCATTAAAGTCTATGGAGTGAAACTGGTGTAAATGGCCTGCTGACCTCTCTGGCTGTCTCTCCATTCCCAGAGCAAATACAAAGCCTGGTTCCAATGGCATATGGCCAAAGATGGCTGCCGACCGGGTGAGCTCATATGCCACCAGCCTGGCCACGAACCACTGAGACAGCCATGCTGCATGGGGAGACCACAGCCCCCTGAGGGTTAGAGCACCCCTGGAGACAGAACCCTGGCTGCAGACCATCTTCCTCCAGAGGGGAGTCGATGGAGGCCAAGCCTGGCTGTGCTGAGATGTAAGTGCAGCATCTTCTTTCCCTAACCCCACCCCAGGCCAAGCCACAGGGAGGAGGTTGGAGAGAGAAGGCCAAGGAGGAAAGCTGAAACACCACGTAAGGGGGAGAAAAAGGCAGAGAAGGTGGAGTGCCTGATAATACAGCCTCTTCTTGGGCAGGCCCAGAGCTGTCTCTGAGACCGCCCTGTGCTGCAATGCAGAAGCACATCCCCGACTGCCAGCAAGCCTGGACCCCAGGGTTTACAAACAGAGCCTAAAATGGGCACTGTGATGAGGTGTACAAACCCCACACTAGGCAACAAGGGGTTAAAGGATCAGCCAGCCCCGCCCTGCCACACCTGCAGCAAATGCTCCCTCTGCTGGAGGAATTAAAAGACAGGGAATTAGCTCATTTAGGTGGCAGAGCTGGAAGTGAGCAGATCTGCACCCACAGCTCCAGCAGAGCAGAGCAGAAACCCAAAGGCTCTGACACCGCTGCTCAAAGGGGCCCTCCTTGTGGGAAGGGAGGATCCATTGCGGAGAGGGAAGTATCCTGTGACCTTGGACATTGGTCACCTCCTCTTATTTAGTTTGGTTTGGATTTCTCCACCAGGCGAAGGCCTTGGACTGAGCTGATCCTGGGGGGTACGAGAGGAAGAGGCCCAGGGAGGACAGCCTTGGTTGCCAGGTTACTGGTAGCCTGAAGGGCCCTGGGTTTGAGCCTGGTGGAGTGGGAGGGCCCAGGCTCCCCCCAACCCCTCTTGGCAGTCTGGGGTTGTGGCTGTGACCCCTAGGCCATACTTCCCTATCAGGCCCCATGTAAGGACCTTTACAGGCGCACACGGCCAGAACCTTGGTTTTACATCTCCTCTAAGAATGAGTCGCTTGCACAGCACAGCACAGCACCCTCTGGTGCCAGGCTGCCCACACCCAGCCCTGCTCGGGGCACTGGCATTAGAATGGACTCAGGAGGCAGAACGCCTCCTACCGAGTCACCCACCCCATCTCTGCCGGAGCTGGGTTCTTGCCTGGCAGCAGACTCTCGAAGGCCACCTCCCCAGTCCAACGTCTCCGTCGTCCTGGCACACACAGGAAAGTCGAGGGGACCCAGAAGAGTTTGGAGGGAAATAATTAGTTCCCCCGGCAAAACATTATATAAATCTCAAATCACGTGTTCTTCAGTCAGGCCCCATTTTTATTTTCCTTACCCAGCGACACGTGATTAACATCATTTTGCCAGGAATAGATTTTTTTTTTTTCCCCCCTCCAGCAAAAATTGACAACATTTCTGCTTTGGGCTTTTGCCCAGACTTCAGCCAAGGGCCATGTGCCAGCAGAGGGTTCTGAGGGTGCCCTGGGTGATACGTCTGGGTCCATGACCATTAGAGCCTTTCTGTGGCGCTCTGGGTGACACTCTGGTGTCTGCTCAGGAAAACCTCTATGCCACTCATTCTCTCTGCACAATGGACTCCTTTAGGGGCTCATGCAGCCCCAGGGCTGAGTGTTGGGGCCTCTTTCCTCTCTGCAAACTGCCCCTCTCCCCCATGTCTTTCACCTGCTGCAAGCCACCATCAATCCCCTGCCATCCTCCACCGTGACAGATGACTTCCTGGGTTCCATCAGGCCTGCAGGGGGGAACTCAGCCTGGCAACAGCAGCTCCCATTTGCAGACACAGGGAAACATGGCCAAGATAAATGAACCCCCCGCCCCTTTCCCTGAGACTGGATCGGAACAGAAAGGAAAAAAGCATCCCCTGCCAGGGGAGATGGTGTAGACTAGTGGTTAGTTCATGGCACTTTGTGTCAGGAGGCATGAGTTCCATTGGCATGGGAGGAGGTGGGTCTAGTACTTAGCCTAAGGCACTGGCAGCCAGCACTCCTGGGTTCTATGTCTTGGAGCGGAGTGTTTTCTAGTGGTCAGAGGGTCCCTTCTGGAGGGAGGGAGGTCTGATGGTTAGATCAGCAGGACCTGGGAACATAAGTTTCATTCTTGACTCTGGGAATAGGTGTGTAGGGGAGAGGATGCAGGATCAGTATGCCGGGGTCCTTATCTGGCTCTGCCACTGACTCACTATGTGATTCTAGGTAAGTACTTTTCCCTCCCTGTGCTTCAGTTTCCCCTCTGTAACCCTTGGATGTTCCTTATCCACTTCTGTAAAACCGCTTGAGATCCTGGGCCGGAAGGTGTAAAGTAAGTGCCAAGCATAATTTTATGATGATTTACTATATGGACCAGTAGTCTGATCTGATACGGCATAAGGCAGGGATAGTCTAGTCCAGATCGGTTTCCATACTGCACTCATTACCACCGCATCTGAGTGATAAACCCGCTGCTGGAAGGCAATGTGACCACTCATCTGCCACATGGCGTTTGTTTGCCCATCCTCTCCCCACCGGGAGAAGAGTGTGCAGGAGTGTCGTGTGTGTGTGTGATTTCATATACATGTACCTGTTGCTCTGTTTCTGTGAGAGAAGTCAGGGCAAACAAACATGCCTTGTACGTGGAGTGGCAGGGGATGAGGTTTGTGAGGGCTCTTAGTTCCTGGGAGCATTTATTCCACAGTCTGGGACTGCTCCCGGAGCAGGTTGTCTCCAGCCCAGACAAGCCTCACTCTTACTGTTGAGAATTCCATGGGCCAGAGGAGTGAAGTTGACTCCTGTCTTCACCCCAGAGCTTTAGATAGTCTTTCAGATGTCCTGGGCTCAGGCCAGGGAGAGCTTTGAAGATAAGGACCGAGACCTTGGACTTGCTTCAAAAATCTATTCGAAGCTGGTGTAGCGAGCAGAGAGCCATTTGATATGTTCACAGTAGCCTGTGTTGCTGAAGAAAGGCCCTGCAGCGTTCTGACCGAGTGAGCGTGGAAGTTCTCCTACCCAGCGTTGCTGTAGGCCAGCTGCGAGGTGATGAAGCCATGACTAACTGAGGCTAGGCCTTCATCTGCCAGGATGGGATGGAGTCCCCTTGCCGACCAGAGCTGGTAGCAAGCAGCACTTGTGATATGAGAGCTCAGCATCAGCAAGGAATCCAAGAGAACTCCGAGATTATGGACTGAATTGATTGACTGGGGATATCAACCAACAGAGGCTGCACCATGGCTGGGAACTCTTCAAGACACTGTCCTCTGCCCACCAGCATCCCCTCTGCCTTGTTCAGGTTCAGCCAGCTGCTCTTCATCCCAGAGCTGCTCTCATCCAAGCACTGGGCCATCGTGGTGGTGGTGGTGTGGTCATATGTAAAGGCAGGGATACCAGATTATAATGATCAATGGTCTGATCCGATACAGCGGGAGGTGGGGACGCTGGACTATATGGACCAATGGTCTGATCCGGTATAGTGGGAGGTGGGGACGCTGGACTATATGGACGAATGATCTGATTTGGTACGGCAGGAAGCAGAGATACTGGACTATAAACACCACTGGTCTGATGCGCAGCCATTCCTGTGGTGCTCTGTCTGTTCCCTACCCTGGTGACGTGCTCCCGTGTCACGTAGGTGAAGGTGCTCCCTGCACCGTGATGCTGATGGTACCCATAGGGACTGCGTGGGCACAGGAAGAACCCTGATGGCAAGGCCCTTCAGCGGCAGCTCCCATACCCTGATTTCTGGGCCTGACGTCGGCATCACATCCATGAGCTCACCAGCTTCCTCCTCCACGTGCATCGCGCCCTGCCGCCAGCCAAGCATTGGACCAAGCCAGAGCCCTGGGCACACTGCAGAGTCCCCTCCCCACCCCACCCCACTAGGCAACCCGCTTTCCCCTCTGCCTGGCTTCCTCCCCGACTCCTACCACCCCCCACCTCTCTACCTGCATGGAATCCTCTTCTTCCTCCCCTCTGCCTCCATATAACCCCCTGTCCCGCCCCCTCACAGCCCTTCCCCCTCTGCCTCCATATAACCCCCTGCCCCGCCCCCTCTCGGCCTTTCCTGCTCTGCCTCCATATAACCCCCTGCCCCGCCCCCTCTCGGCTCTTCCCCCTCTGCCTCCATATAACCACCCTCTCGGTCCTTCCCGCTCTGCCTCCATATAATGCCCTGTCCCGCCCCCTCACGGTCCTTCCCGCTCTGCCTCCATATAATGCCCTGTCCCGCCCCCTCACGGTCCTTCCCGCTCTGCCTCCATGTAAGCCCCCGCACCCGCTCTCGGCCCTTCCAGCTCTGCCTCCATATAACCCCCTGCCCCGCCCCCTCTCGGCCCTTCCCCCTCTGTCACCATAAAACCCCCGGCACCCCCTCTCGGCCCTTCCCGCTCTGCCTTCATATAACCCCCTGCCCCGCCCCTCACAGCCCTTCCCCCTCTGCCTCCATAAAACCCCCGGCACCCCCTCTCGGCCCTTCCCCCTCTGCCTCCGTATAACCCCCCGTACCCCCTCTCGGCCCTTCCCGCTCTGCCTCCATATAACCCCCTGCCCCGCCCCCTCACAGCCCTTCCCCCTCTGCCTCCATAGAACCCACCGCACCCCCTCACAGCCCTTTCCCCTCTTCCTCCATATAACCCCCAGCCCCGCCCCCTCACAGCCCTTCCCCCTCTGCCTCCATATAGCCCCCCCGCACCCCCTCTCAGCCCTTCCCGCTCTGCCTCCATATAACCCCCTGCCCCGCCCCCTCACAGCCCTTCCCCCTCTGCCTCCATATAACGCCCTGTCCCGCCCCCTCTCGGCCATTCTCCCTCTGCCTCCATATAATCCCCCGCAGCCCCTCTCGGCCCTTCCTGCTCTGCCTCCGTATAACCCCCCTCCCCTCCTCACAGCCCTTTCCCCTCTGCCTCCATAAAACCCCCTGCCCTGCCCCCTCGCAGCTCTTCCCCCCTGCCTCCATAAAACCCCCCGCACCTCCTTACAGCCCTTCCCCCTCTGCCTCCATAAAACCCCCCGCACCTCCTCACAGCCCTTTCCCCTCTGCCTCCATAAAAGCCCCCGCAGCCCCTCTCGGCCCTTCCCGCTCTGCCTCCATATAAAGCCCTGTCCCGCCCCCTCTCGGCCCTTCCCGCTCTGCCTCCATATAAAGCCCTGTCCCGCCCCCTCTCGGCCCTTCCCCCTCTGCCTCCATAAAACCCCCACCCCGCACCTCCTCACAGCCCTTCCCCCTCTGCCTCCATAAAACCCCCTGCCCTGCCCCCTCACAGCCCTTCCCCCTCTGCCTCCATATAGCCCCCCCACACCCCCTCTCAGCCCTTCCCGCTCTGCCTCCATATAACCCCCCTGCACCTCCTCACAGTCCTTCCCCCTCTGCCTCCATATAACCCCCGTCCTGCCTCCTCACAGCCCTTCCCGCTCTGCCTCCATATAACCCCCTGCCCCGCCCCTCACAGCCCTTCCCCCTCTGCCTCCATAAAACCCCCCGTACCCCCTCTTGGCCCTTCCCCCTCTGCCTCCGTATAACCCCCCGTACCCCCTCTCGGCCCTTCCCGCTCTGCCTCCATATAACCCCCTGCCCCGCCCCCTCTCGGCCTTTCCTGCTCTGCCTCCATATAACCCCCCGCACCCCCTCTCGGCCCTTCGCGTTCTGCCTCCATATAACGCCCTGCCCTGCCCCGCCCCCTCACAGCCTTCCCCCTCTGCCTCCATATAACCCCCTACCCCACCCCCTCTCGGCTCTTCCCCCTCTGCCTCCATATAACCACCCTCTCGGTCCTTCCCGCTCTGCCTCCATATAATGCCCTGTCCCGCCCCCTCTCGGCCATTCTCCCTCTGCCTCCATGTAAACCCCCGCACCCGCTCTCGGCCCTTCCAGCTCTGCCTCCATATAACCCCCTGCCCCGCCCCCTCTCGGCCCTTCCCCCTCTGCCTCCGTATAACCCCCCGCGCCCCCTCTCGGCCCTTCCTGCTCTGCCTCCATATAACCTCCTGTCCTGCCCCCTCACAGCCCTTCCCCCTCTGCCTCCATAAAAGCCCCCGCAGCCCCTCTCGGCCCTTCCCGCTCTGCCTCCATATAACACCCTGTCCCGCCCCCTCTCGGCCATTCTCCCTCTGCCTCCATAAAACCCCCACCCTGCACCTCCTCACAGCCCTTCCCCCTCTGCCTCCATAAAACCCCCTGCCCTGCCCCCTCACAGCCCTTCCCCCTCTGCCTCCATATAGCCCCCCCGCACCCCCTCTCAGCCCTTCCCGCTCTGCCTCCATATAACCCCCCTGCACCTCCTCACAGTCCTTCCCCCTCTGCCTCCATATAACCCCCGTCCTGCCTCCTCACAGCCCTTCCCCCTCTGCCTCCATATAACCCCCCGCACCTCCTCACAGCCCTTCCCCCTCTGCCTCCATATAACCCCCTGCACCCCCTCTCAGCCCTTCCCCCTCTGCCTCCATAAAACCCCCCGCACCTCCTCACAGCCTTCCCCCTCTGCCTCCATATAACCCCCTGCCCTGCCCCCTCTCAGCCCTTCCCCCTCTGCCTCCATATAACCCCCTGCCCTGCCCCCTCACAGCCCTTCCCCCTCTGCCTCCATATAACCCCCTGCACCCCCTCTCAGCCCTTTCCCCTCTGCCTCCATATAACCCCCCACACCCGCTCTCGGCCCTTCCGCTCTGCCTCCGTATAACCCCCCTGCACCTCCTCACAGTCCTTCCCCCTCTGCCTCCATATAGCCCCCCCGCACCTCCTCACAGCCCTTCCCCCTCTGCCTCCATATAGCCCCCCCGCACCTCCTCACAGCCCTTCCCCCTCTGCCTCCATATAGCCCCCCACACCCGCTCTCGGCCCTTCCCGCTCTGCCTCCGTATAACCCCCCTGCACCTCCTCACAGTCCTTCCCCCTCTGCCTCCATATAACCCCCGTCCTGCCTCCTCACAGCCCTTCCCCCTCTGCCTCCATATAACCCCCTGCACCCCCTCTCAGCCCTTCCCCCTCTGCCTCCATAAAACCCCCCGCACCTCCTCACAGCCTTCCCCCTCTGCCTCCATATAACCCCCTGCCCTGCCCCCTCTCAGCCCTTCCCCCTCTGCCTCCATAAAACCCCCTGCCCTGCCCCCTCACAGCCCTTCCCCCTCTGCCTCCATATAACCCCCTGCACCCCCTCTCAGCCCTTTCCCCTCTTCCTCCATATAACCCCCAGCCCCGCCCCCTCACAGCCCTTCCCCCTCTGCCTCCATATAGCCCCCCCGCACCTCCTCACAGCCCTTCCCCCTCTGCCTCCATATAGCCCCCCCGCACCTCCTCACAGCCCTTCCCCCTCTGCCTCCGTATAACCCCCCACACCCGCTCTCGGCCCTTCCCGCTCTGCCTCCGTATAACCCCCCACACCCGCTCTCGGCCCTTCCCGCTCTGCCTCCGTATAACCCCCCTGCACCTCCTCACAGTCCTTCCCCCTCTGCCTCCATATAACCCCCTGTCCTGCCTCCTCACAGCCCTTCCCCCTCTGCCTCCATATAACCCCCCGCACCTCCTCACAGCCCTTCCCCCTCTGCCTCCATATAACCCCCAGCCCCACCCCATCTCCCTTCCCCACAAATCTTTCCACACCACAACAACCTCTGTGGTCCATGAGCATTGCCTACATTGAAGTTGTGTAGGTGCAGAGCCTTTTTGCAATGCACTGAATCAGGAACACAAAGACATAAGAATGGCCACACTGGGTCCGACCAGGGGTCCAGCTAGCCCAGGGTCCTGGCGTGAACAGAGAGATAAGGAATCATATTCTTCCCCCCACAACCCATCCATAGTTTGACGGGATTGGAGAAAAGGTGAATGATGCCTCCGCTCAGTGAGTGTGGGAACAGGATGAGCAGGGCACCTGGGCATTCGTTCAACAATCAAATGATGGCAAGTGACCTACACAGTTGTTAGTACGGAATATTTGTACTGTGGCTGTGGGTCAGAACCTGAGATGCCAGGTGCAGAACAGTAACAGCGGTAACCAGCAAGAACAACACAGCCGACCCCTTCCTCAGGCCAGAGGTGGCTGCTGCAATTCAAAAGGGAAAAATTAGAACCCAGGCCCAGATCCTCCCCTGGTGCAAACTGGCGGAGCTCCACTGATTTGCCTGCAGCTGTGCTGGAATGCACCCGCAGTAGATCTGGCCTACCCCCTTCAATGCAGGGCAGATGGCGATCCTCATGCGGAATAAGGCCTTGCTCCTACAGGAATCGCTGTTGAGGTTACAGGGACACACCATCCCAATGTGTCGAAAGAATAGTAAATATGGCAGGCGACCAGCTTGGCTTAACGGTGAAATCCTAGCGGATCTTAAACATAAAAAAGAAGCTTACAAGAAGTGGAAGGTTGGACATATGACCAGGGAAGAGTATAAAAATATTGCTCGGGCATGTAGGAATGAAATCAGGAGGACCAAATCGCACCTGGAGCTGCAGCTAGTGAGAGATGTTAAGAGTAACAAGAAGGGTTTCTTCAGGTATGTTGGCAACAAGAAGAAAGCCAAGGAAAGTGTGGGCCCCTTAATGAATGAGGGAGGCAACCTAGTGACAGAGGATGTGGAAAAAGCTAATGTACTCAATGCTTTTTTTGCCTCTGTCTTCACGAACAAGGTCAGCTCCCAGACTGCTGCGCTGGGCATCACAACATGGGGAATAGATGGCCAGCTCTCTGTGGAGAAAGAGGTGGTTAGGGACTATTTAGAAAAGCTGGACGTGCACAAGTCCATGGGGCCGGAGGAGTTGCATCCGAGAGTGCTAAAGGAACTGGCGGCTGTGATTACAGAGCCATTGGCCATTATCTTTGAAAACTCGTGGCGAATGGGGGAAGTCCCGGATGACTGGAAAAAGACTAATGTAGTGCCCATCTTTAAAAAAGGGAAGAAGGAGGATCCTGGGAACTACAGGCCAGTCAGCCTCACTTCAGTCCCCGGAAAAATCATGGAGCGGGTCCTCAAAGAATCAATCCTGAAGCACTTAGAGGAGAGGAAAGTGATCAGGAACAGTCAGCATGGATTCACCAAGGGAAGGTCATGCCTGACTAATCTAATCGCCTTCTATGATGAGATTACTGGTTCTGTGGATGAAGGGAAAGCAGTGGATGTATTGTTTCTTGACTTTAGCAAAGCTTTTGACACGGTCTCCCACTGTATTCTTGTCAGCAAGTTAAAGAAGTATGGGCTGGACGAATGCACTATAAGATGGGTAGAAAGTTGGCTAGATTGTCGGGCTCAACGGGTAGTGATCAATGGCTCCATGTCTAGTTGGCAGCCAGTGTCAAGTGGAGTGCCCCAGGGGTCGGTCCTGGGGCCGGTTTTGTTCAATATCTTCATCAATGATCTGGAGGATGGTGTGGATTGCACTCTCAGCAAATTTGCGGATGATACTAAACTGGGAGGAGTGGTAGATACGCTGGAGGGCAGGGATAGGATACAGAGGGACCTAGACAAATTGGAGGATTGGGCCAAAAGAAATCTGATGAGGTTCAATAAGGATAAGTGCAGGGTCCTGCACTTAGGACGGAAGAACCCAATGCACAGCTACAGACTAGGGACCGAATGGCTAGGCAGCAGTTCTGCGGAAAAGGACCTAGGGGTGACAGTGGACGAGAAGCTGGATATGAGTCAGCAGTGTGCCCTTATTGCCAAGAAGGCCAATGGCATTTTGGGATGTATAAGTAGGGGCACAGCGAGCAGATCGAGGGACGTGATCGTCCCCCTCGATTCGACATTGGTGAGGCCTCATCTGGAGTTCTGTGTCCAGTTTTGGGCCCCACACTACAAGCAGGATGTGGATAAATTGGAAAGAGTCCAGCAAAGGGTAACAAAAATGATGAGGGATCTGGAACACATGACTTATGAGGAGAGGCTGAGGGAACTGGGATTGTTTAGTCTGCAGAATAGAAGAATGAGAGGGGATTTGATAGCTGCTTTCAACTACCTGAGAGGTGGTTCCAGAGAGGATGGTTCTAGACTATTCTCAGTGGTAGAAGAGGACAGGACAAGGAGTAATGGTCTCAAGTTGCAGTGGGGGAGGTTTAGGTTGGATATTAGGAAAAACTTTTTCACTAGGAGGGTGGTGAAACACTGGAATGCGTTGCCTAGGGAGGTGGTAGAATCTCCTTCCTTAGAAGTTTTTAAGGTCAGGCTTGACAAAGCCCTGGCTGGGATGATTTAATTGGGGATTGGTCCTGCTTTTGAGCAGGGGGTTGGACTAGATGACCTCCTGAGGTCCCTTCCAACCCTGATATTCTATGATTCTATGTCCATCAGCTTCCATGGGATTTGACTCCAGGTTCAGGATAGTATTCCACGTGAGCGAGGCCAGTGCAGTCCAGCCCTATGCATCCCGCTTGGGCAAGAAGCTAGTTCGATGTAGCAATTCCACAAGCTCAGAGCCTTGGGGTCGGCTGCTCTGGTGCAGGGCACCTGAGTGCAGACGGTACAACTCTTCCCCCTGTTGCAGACTGCCGGCTATTCAGACTCCATCGTGCCAGACACAATAACAGAATCCAGGGCCTCTGATACGCATGGGCCCAGGAAGAGAGCGTCTGCTCCTTTTAACTGAGTTTCTTTGATAAGGTCACTGGCTCTGTAAGTGTTTGTGGAATGGGACTTGATTCCTGGGGAGAGCTTTTCCATGACAAATTGCACCTGCACTGGGGGGAGCCCATGGGAGTCTGACTGCTCCAAGCCACCATCCCAGGGCAGTGGCTGAATTCAGGGTGAGCAGCTATTTCTTTAGCTCCCTTGGGTGCTGTTACCAATCACTGCAGTGTCCTCTCCTTTGCACTGGAGAGGGGATGGGGAGTTATTTTAGAGGGATTTTCTGAATTCTCTTGCAAACAGGAGATGCTTCTGTAGTCCTAAAGCTTCCTCCTTGCCCTGCAGGAAGAATTCTCCCCAGAGCCGTCTCTGGTGCTTCTGAATGGGGATATGATCAGGAATTCAAAGCTTCACTTTCCAGAAGAGAACAAATCGCCTTTTCAAAACCGTATCATCCCTGCTTGGCACACCCCACAGGCGCATGGATCAGAGATGAAGTGTGTTGGGGGCGTGGCGGTGGGGATGCAAATCTGATGCCCTATTGCTTTGCATTATTTGCAGCAGAGCAAAGTATGTAAAATGCTACCGTTCTGATTTGATAGTTTCACACCCACTTTATACAGGTGTAAATGATGGTACAAGGTGCAGGGCATCTGTGAATCAGGTCTAGAGTCCTTCCCCACCCATCCCCCAAAACCAGTGCAGGTGTATTTACAGCACCTCCTTCCCCAGTGCACTGCAGTTACTCTAGCAATAGGGGTCCCATCATACCCCTGGATGTGATGCCACAGCCCAACAGGTCTCACCATTAGGAAATGGTTCCTGATATTCATGTCCATTGCTCGGCTCCACCCCCTCACTCCTATCCCCCGTCACCACAGAGCTCACCCCTCTTTCCACTATAAAGACCTGAAGATGCATCTTTGTTTCTGCCGGGATCCTTGGCAGATCTCAGGAAAAGATGCCAGTTTTCTGCCCAACAGAAATCCAGATTCTCATAAGAACATAAGAACGGCCACACTGGGTCAGACCAATGGTCCATCTAGCCCCGTATGCTGTTTTCCAACAATGGCCATGCCAGGTGCTGCAAAGGGAATGAACAGAACAGGTAATCACCAAGTGACCAGAGAGAATGTTGCCCATTCCCAGCTTCTGGCAAACAGAGGCTAGGGACACCATCCCTGTCCGTCCTGGCTAATAGCCATTGATGGACCAATCCTCCATGAATTTATCTTTTTGAACGCTGTTATATAGTCTTGGCGTTCACAACATCCTCTGGCAAAGAGTTCCACAGGTTGCCTCTGCGTTGTATGAAGAAATACTTCCTTCTGTTTGTTTTAAACCTATTACTTATTAATTTCATTGCGTGACCCCTAGTTCTTGTGTTACAAGAAGGAGTAAATAACACTTCCTTATTTAATTTCTCCACACCAGTAATGATTTTATAGACCTCAATCATATTTATGCCCCCTGGTTTAGTAATGTGCTGAAATGAAGCCTCATAAACAAGCTTCATGTATTACCCAGCATATAAAGGATGCTGGACGCAGCGACAGCTCACCTTCAGCTCTGCAAGGTCCCATGAAGAAGAATGTTCTTGTCCACGGTGACGTCTACAAGGGCTTGACCTGCCACTGGGGTGAGCATTCGGGGCAGGTGAGTTCTGTAGCCCATAGGGCAAGCAAGGGGCTAGTGGGGGCTGCAGGGACATGGGGAAGAGGATGAGTGTGGGGGGTTAACACAGAAAGCTTTCTCTGTCTGGAGGCCTGAGTTCAAATCCAGACTGGCTGACAAGTTGGGGAGAACCAGGCTGTCCTTCAGCGAAATCCCTGGTGAACAACGGTGCACATCACTGAAAAATCCCACCATACAATTATGTGGGAGGAGAGTGATGTCTAGTGGTCAAAGCACAGGGCTGGGAGTCAGGACTGCTGCGTTCTGGACCCAGCTCTGGGAGAGAAGTGATGTCCAGAGGTCAGCGCACAGGGCTGGGGACTCAGGACTTCTGGGTTCTATCCTAGGTGGGGACAAGCTGAAAGTCAGGACTGCTAGCTCCTATTATTCACTCTGCCATTGTGAATGTGGCCTTGGGCAAGTTCCTTCACCCTCTCTCTGCCTCAGTTCCCCTGGATGTAGTATGGAAATACTGTGACTGTTGTACCTCCTGGGGTAGCAGGGAGTGCTCTGAGATACTTGGATGCAAGAGGTTGCACAGATACAAAGTAAAGTGTATTAAACCCTACAGGGCTGTGTGTGTGCGTGCTTAATATAGAGATTTGGAAGTGTGATATCTGTTCCAGGCACCAGGCTGGCAAGGAGTGAGCTGGGAGGACCTGATTACTCTCTGCATGGGCTGGGGCAGGCAGTTCTGTGTCCATGCTAATAAGTACACTATTCTCTATGTATCCTGTCTGCGTTTTTATGGCCAGACCATCCAAAGAGCTCGTCATGTTGGCTGCTGAGCCCTTTTGAAAATCCATGCCTTATTTAGGTGTCTAAACAGGAGCTGGGCTCTTGTGACAATACAGCTCCAATGGTGAGCGCTGAGCGACTGGAAATCTGGTCTTCAGCTCTTCTGAACATCTGGCCCTGCCTGTGTATTTCTAGCGCACCCCTCTCTAGGCAGAAGACGCTGGCAGTTTGGGTCCTGAATACCCATGGTTTAGAAGTCATCGGGTTTAGAGTCCATGAGCCAGATTGTTGGATTTTAAGGTGAGAAAGGACCATTCTGATCATCTCGTCTGACATCCTGCCTTGCACAGGCCAGAGAATTTCACCCTGGGGTTCCCGTATCAAGCCCAGAACTTCTGGCTGAGCTAGAGCAGGTCGTTTAGAAAGAGACATCCAGTCTTAATTTAAAGGTAGCAAGTGAGAGAGAATCCGCCACATCCCAAGGCTGTAAATTGTTCCAATGGTTAATCATCCTCACTGTTAAAAATCTGTGCCTTGTTCCTAGTCTAAATCTCTCTAACTTCAGCGCCCAGCCGTTTTGCCTTTCTCTGCTAGATTGAAGCCCCCTCTGGCCTCTGAAGTCTCCTCCCCACGTAGGTACTTATAGACTGTCCAGTTAACCACTGGCACAACCTATCTAGAGCCACAGTGGATTGCAGTCTGTAAAGCCAGGATGGATGTCCTCCTAGGTCAAACAGCAATTATGGACTTGATGCAGGATTTACTGGGTGAGATTCTCTGGCCTGTGTGGTGCAGTGCAGGAGGTCAGATGAGGTGCTCATAATGACCCCTTCTGGCCTTAAAAACTATGGATCTATGACCCCTCTTGACCTTCTCTCGGCTAAGCTAGAGAGATGCAGAGATGAATCTGTTGGTGTCTAAGGTTGGTGAGAGCTGCTGAGACAGTATAAATCAACACTCTCTTACACTCCTGTCTGAATTCAGTCCCCGAGGCACGCTCTTAATAACAAAGTGACGATGCACATAATGAACCATGGTCGCAGTATCGAGGGGACACTGACAGACGCTGGCTCTGATCACTCTTTAGGAGCTCAGATGTAAGATTTCCTCCTGGAGTAATTTTTGTCCTTTCCTCTATCTGGCAAACAGGCCTTGAATTTCAGCAGTGGTTCCCCCATGCGCTATGGTTTGTTGTGCTCCTGCATCAAGGAAGGGTAACAGTCATACCTACTCGACGGCTATTCAGATTTTGGGGGTGGGGGCAGAGATTCATTCCTCATCCATAGGTCTAGCATAAGGTCTATGCAGCTCTTAAGATGTGCATGGACCTTGTGAGATTATAGCAGGGCCTAGGCCCTATATTGGCTCTCTGCCAAGAGGTGACTTTCCCCCAATGTGCACTGAGTGCTTTGGATGGTATCCGTTGACCAGAAGAGGAGATGGAGTGTCTGGGGACAGGGGAATTTGGGAACTGGGTAGGTGTGGCGAGAGAAGGAGACAGTGGTGGTCAGCATAAGCCCCTTTGTGGAGGGAACAGATCCGTGGCAGCAGGGAGTTACAAGGAAGCCAGGTAGTATCTGAGAAGAACAGTGTGCAGGACAGCAAAGGGAGGTGAAGAAATAAAAAGGGATGGTGCAAAAGAAGAAACTAATAGAAGGACCCAGCACAACAGAGCAGAGAGAGTGAACAAAACTCCCTGATAAGACAAGGGCAGCTCCTGGTGATTCTCTAATTTAAGGTGACTGTGTTTTCAAAATCAAAACCCAGGGCAGTCCGGGGGCAACAAGTAAACAATGAGACTCTGCTGGTTAGCACGATCAGCAGTGGGCTCCCCACAGCAAGAGGTGATGGCCTGGTTCTTGAACCCAGGCCTGGGAGTCCCTAGACAGCTGCTACATCCTGAGCACCACCCAATGGCTAGTGACACCAGGGGACTGGGAAGCTGCCCCAGACAAGACCCCATTCATGGGAGCTCTGATTGGAGGATCGCCTGGCTCCACCGATTGGTCCAACTCCGCTATTTAAGCCAGGAGGCGGCTGGAACAGGAAGTTTGTCTGAGTAACTGGGTGGTTTCCTGTTGTGGCTGCATTGGACCCTGCTTGTGCCTGCTACTGCACCCAGCCCTGTTCCTGCTCGGATCCTGCCCTACTCCTGCCTTCGCTCCTGTTCTGTGCTTGATCCTGCCTCTCCTCCTGCCGTTATGCCTCATCTCCCATCCTGGCTCCCACCCCAGCCTCTGACCTTGCCTCAGGCTTGACCCCTGGCTCTGGCATTTGCATCTGACCTCGACTTTGACCCTCAGCTGCGATGCCTGGTTCTGGCTCTGGCTCTGCTAACTGGCAGTTGATTCTGGAGCGGACACTTGGCTTCGTTCTCCAACCTGGATGCCTGCTCTGCCCACTAGACCGGACTCCTGCTCTGACTACGAGGCCAGACTGCCTACATCCCGGTTCATAACACAACAGCCCAAACAAAGGTTGACAAGTTTTTTGTCGCCATCTCATAGAATTTAAAGGCCAGAAGGGACCAGGTCCAGTCTGACCTACATGTAAGCAGGGGAATAATCCCACTATTGTGGGGAACTTTCCTGGCTTCTGCACTACCCTGGTGAAGTGGGCTAGCGAAAGGATCTGAGTCCTCGCTCCCACTTCCTTTACCCAGTGGCCTCCCTGCCCTTGAGGACTCCCCTTCCATTCTCCTGTCTGGCAGAGTCCTTGTAACCCCAACGAGGCTGGGCCCCCAACCCTGCTGCCGTCACCTAGGACAGGGGCTAGGGTGTCCCCACTCTGGGGTACTCTCTCTGCACTGGGCACTTCTCTGACTCACTGATTATCACATACAATTTGTAGCAAATGCAAGTTAATTAATCAACAATTAATTTTAAAAAGAATAAGGAAAAATGGGAAAGGTTAAAGGAAACACATCAGCCCGCTCTGTGGCAGGGAACGTCACAAACAGTGTCTCTGGAACGTCAGGGCCATTCACAGTCTGTTCCCTGTAAGTCCCAGGCCCCCTGCTCCAGCCCTGGCCGTGCTGCAGGGATGCTGTGGGTTGGACACTTGCTCTGGTGGTGGCCACACGCTCTCAGGCTCTAGGTGGCAGGACCCTTCTGCCCAGTGTCACCCCCGCCCTGTTGGGGTTACGATCCAAGCCTGGCCTGCAGAGCCTCTTGGCTGAGGCGTCTCCCTGTGCTGGGCCCGCTGCCCAGGGTCCCCCTCGCTCTTCCCAGCTGCTCACTGCACCCAGCTCCGGACAGCTCCAGCCCCAGCCCCATGACTCTGCCTCAGCACGGCTGCTGCTCTGCCTCCAGCTCCCTGGGCTGCTTCTCTGGCCCCCTGGCTCTGGTTGCTGCAGCTCTGCTCCCAGGGCAGGTCTGCTCTCTCTGGGCTGTGCCTCTGGCTTTGGGGCTGCAGCTCGGCTCCCAGGACAGGTCTGCTGTCTCTGGATCTGGCCCAGCTCTGCTCCCCAGCTCAGCTTGGGCCCCTGCTTTCTCCTTAGCTCAGCCCCACTCTGTCTCACCCAGGCAAATCCAGCTCACACGGAGGACAGCACCTCCCTGGCCTCCTGACTCCCTGATTAGCCGGCCCGCCCTGTCATTCAGGCTGACCTGGAGCATTGGTCTCTCCCCATTGTTCCTGGGGGCTGTCAGTCTCAGGGTCCTGATTCCCCATCGATCCTTCCCCTTTGAGTACTGGGAGCTAGCAACTAAAACACCCCTACTGAATGTTAGTAAGGGGGCAACAGTCCCCTTACATACAGTCTATCCAGGACCCCAGCACCCGCACACTAAACTCAACAACTGAAACAGACCAAGGTATTACAGCCCTCAGGAGACTAAACTAGCATGTGCCACAGGCGGAGAAGGAGGGACCGAGGGGCACCAGTGCCCATGGCCCCTGCAATGGCAGGAAATTGATTAAATGAGATATGCCCAGATGATCCTGGTAGGTGCCCCCTGTGTCCCACATTGCAGAGGAAGGTGAAATCCCCCCCCGCAGGGGCAATCTGACCTGGGGGAAAATTCCTTCCTATCCCACATGTAATGATCAGTTAGACCTTGAGCATGTGAGCAAGAACCAGCCAGCCAAGCACCTGAGAGAGAGAATGCTCGGTGCCACCTCAGATCCCTGCCCTACCTCGCCCATTGTCCCGTCTCCAGCCATGGCCATCCCTGATGCTTCAGAGGAAGGAAACAAAAACCCCAACCCCAGAATGCATTGTGGGGGGGAACCTTTCCCAGCCCCTGCAGGTGACCAGCAGAAGCCTTGAAACATGAGATTTCTTAGGAATATCTGACACGAACCAGGAGGGACCCTCTGGGCTGCCCCCT
Organism: Eretmochelys imbricata; assembly: GCF_965152235.1. Classification (NCBI taxonomy): domain Eukaryota; kingdom Metazoa; phylum Chordata; order Testudines; family Cheloniidae; genus Eretmochelys; species Eretmochelys imbricata. The sequence goes on from NC_135572.1 coordinate 359,003,556, forward strand.
ATCATCACAAGCAACCCCATCATGCAATCCTCTTCACAAATTGATCAAGCTCCATTTTAAATCTAGCTGGGTCTTTAGCCCCTGTGATAAATGAGAGGGGGGATAGCTCCCTTTTGTGGACACCAAGCAGTTGGCTATGGGATCCCTCTTGGTGGTGGTTCTCTACTTGCTTTACCTGTAAAGGGTTAAGAAGCACACAGGTAAAAGGAAAGGAGTGGGCACCTGACCAAAAGAGCCAATGGGAGAGCTAGAACTTCTTAAAATTGGGAAACAACTTCCCTTTGTTTGGGTGTTGTGGTTCTCTGGAAAAGAGGGGAACAGGGAGCAGTTATGTTATGAGAAGCTATAAGCCAGGTTTAATCATAGATCATCAGATCATATCTAGAACTACTTATTTGGAACCTCCAGACGCGTAAGTAGATCAGAAATGTTTAGAAAGATGCTATAAGGGTTATTTCTGTTTATTTCTTATGGCTAGTGGACTCCTCTGTGCTAACTCCAGATGTTTTTGTTTGCTTGTAACCTTGAAGCTGAACCCCCAAGAAAGCTATTTTGGGTGTTTAATTTTTGGAATTGCTCTTTTAAAATCTAGCAAAAGCCAAAGTTCCAGATGTATTTTCTTTCTTTTTGTTTTTAATAAAATTTACCTTTTTTAAGAACAGGATTGGATTTTTGGTGTTCTAAGAGATTTGTGCATGTTGTTGAATTAGCTGGTGACAACAGCTGATTTCCTTTGTTTTTCCTTTTGCAGCTCTTCCCTGGAGGGGGGTTTGAAAGGGCTTTAGGGTACCCCACAGGAAGGAATTCCCAAGTGCCCCTTTCTGGTTTCAAAAAGTTATTTTGCACTTGGGTGGTGGCAGCATCTACCCATCCAAGGTCAGAGAGAAACTGTAACCTTGGAAGTTTAATACAAGCCTGGAGTGGCCAGTATTCATTTTTAGAATCTTTGCGGGCCCCCACCTTCTGCGCTCGAAGTGCCAGAGTAGGGAATCAGCCTTGACATGGTAACAAAGCAGTGGGATCATTCTGAACCAGAAGCACAGACCTCAGGATTTTAAAAGGAAACATTTTTCCTTTTGGCAGCCTGCAAAGCCAGGGAGATTTTTCTCTTTCTTGTTTTTCCTTTGCTGCCTGAGAGGGAACAGGCACACAAAGGATTTGGCCTGCAAAGCCAGGGAGTCCAACAAGCTGTTTGTTTGTTTTTTTCCCTAGCTTCGTGGTAACAAAATAGTTAGGCTACAGTGGGCAACCTGTGCATGAGGTTGAGATCAGGCACCGAAATCCTAGAGAAACCAGTCTTCCCAAAGCGGCACACCATGGAGAAGACAGACCCGGATCAAGCCCAGACATCCAGTTCCATGAGGGAAATGCAGGAAGGCGATGGGGGATCGGAGATTTCCCCAGAGGGAATGATCAGCCCTCCCCAACCTGAGATCCAGGTGCCAAGATGGAGGAATGCCCTTAACCCAGACCAACTTCTGACTGCAGAAGACAGGAATTTTGTCCTACAAGCGATGTGCTTGGAGTTGGAAGTGGAGGAGAGGAGACAGGCGAAGCGCTTGGAGGCGGAGTTAGAGATGAAGCGCTTAGAGCTGGAAAGGGCTAAGCTGGGTCCAGCACGTAACCCTAACAGTCCTTCTCCAGGTACCACTCCCCATTCCAAGAAATTCCCCACATACAAGCTAGGTGATGATACAGAGGCCTTCTTAGAAAATTTCGAAAGGGCCTGCCTTGGGTACAACACCCCTGCAGACCAGTATATGGTGGAGCTGAGGCTGCAACTCAGTGGACCCTTAGCAGAGGTGGCAGCTGAAATGCCTAAAGAACACATGAACGAGTACGACCTTTTTAAACAAAAGACCAGAGTCAGAATGGGGCTAACCCCCGAGCAGGCCCATCGGCGGGTCAGAGCCCTACGGTGGAAACCAGACATGGCATTTTCCCGACATGCCGACCACATTGTGAAACATTGGGGTGCCTGGATATCAGGAGCACATGTTGAGTTTCTGGAGGATCGGTCTCTCCTAATGCAAATGGAGCCGTTCCTAGATGGTGTTCCTGAGGAAATAGAAAGGTACATCCTCGATGGGAAGCCCAAACCTGCAATCGACGCGCGGGAGATCGGAGCCAAATGCGTGGAGGTGGCGGAGAAGAAAAAAGCTAGTAGCAGTCAGTGAGGATACCAGAAGGGACAACCCGAGACGACAGCCCAAAGCCCCACCTCGCAAGGAGGAGCCCTCCACACAGCCAGGGAGACCCCAGTTGCCCTCTCATCCCACCACCCCATTCTCCAACCACCCACCTCGCCCCAGCCCACAGTCAACTGGGCGATGCTTTAAATGTAATGAGTTGTGACATGTGAAGGCCAACTGCCCCAAGAGCACCAGCCAACTGCAACTCATCACCCTGGGGTCCCAACAAGAACCTTCAGGCCCAGATGCCTTGCCAATACCCCCAGAGCGAAGGGAAACTGTGAGTGTGGGCGGGAGGAAGATTACTGCATGGAGAGACACTGGAGCACAGGTGTCAGCTATCAACCAATCCCTGGTGGACCCCAAATTTATCGACGCAGAGGCCCAAGTGACAGTGCAACCCTTTAAGGCCAACTCTTTTAACTTGCCTACAGCCAGGTTGCCTGTCCAGTACAAGGGCTGGTCAGGAATGTGGACTTTTGCAGTCTATGATGATTATCCCATTCCCATGCTGCTGGGAGAAGACTTAGCCAACCACATGAGGCTAACAGAAAGGGTGGGGATGGTCACCCGCGGCCAGGCTAAACAGGCCTCCACACCTAACTCCATTCCTGAGCCTCCTACAGGTACCCAGCCAGAGGTGGGGAAACAAGGGCCCAGACCAGAGTCTATGGCAGCAGTTGTAGATCCAGTTCCTGGGACCCAGCCAGAACCAACCTGAGGATTGGAACTGGCGGAGCAGTCAGCACCACAGCCCATGCTTGCAACCCCACCAGAGTCAGGGGAGCCAGCACCAAAGGGCACCACAGAGCCTGCACCAGCAGCTAAACCAGTGCAAGAGGCTCAACTGGAGCCTGAAATACAACCTAGTACCCGAGCAGAGAGCGGTTCACAGTCAACGGAAACAACCCCATCACCTACGTCGCTTCCAGTGGGACCAAGCCCAAGTCCACAACCCAGCGAGGAACTAATGTTCTCCAGCATCAAGGGAACAGTTCCAGGCCGAGCAGGAAGCAGATGAAAGCCTCAAGGGAGCTTGGATAGCGGCACGGAGTGACCCACCGCTTCTCAGCTCTTCCAATAGGTCTAGGGTTGTTGTAGAAGGAGGACTCTTATACAAGGAAACACTTTCTGGCGGACACAAGGAGGACTGGCATCCTCAGAGACAGTTGGTAGTTCCAACTAAGTATAGGGAAAAGCTCTTGAGCTTAGCTCACGATCACCCTAGTGGTCATGCTGGGGTGAACAGGACCAAAGGCCATTTGGGGAAGTCATTCCACTGGGAGGGAATGGGCAAGGACGTTTCTACCTATGTCTGGTCTTGTGAGGTGTGCCAGAGGGTTGGAAAGCCCCAAGACCAGGTCAAGGCCCCTCTCCAGCCACTCCCCATCAATGAGGTTTCCTTTCAGCAAGTAGCTGTGGATATTCTGGGTCCTTTCCCTAAGAAGACACCCAGAGGAAAGCAGTACATACTAACTTTCATGGATTTTGCCACCCGATGGCTGGAAACAGGAGCTCTCAGCAACACCAGGGCTAAAAGAGTGAGCCAGGCATTGACAGACATTTTTGCCAGGGTAGGTTGGCCCTCAGACATCCTATGGATTTGGGAACTAAATTCCAGGCAGGGAGCATGACACATCTTTGGGAAGCTCATGGGGTGAACCACTTGGATGCCACCCCTTACCACCATCAAACGAATGGCCTAGTGGAGAAGTTTAATGGAACTTTGGGGGCCATACTACATAAATTTGTGAATGAGAACTCCAATGATGGGGACCTAGTGTTGCAGCAGTTGCTGTTTGCCTACAGGACTGTACCACATCCCAGTTTGAACTTTCACCCTTTTGAACTAGTTTATGGCCATGAAGTTAAGGGGCCATTACAGGAGTGGGAGGGGGTTACATCTTCTCCAGGAACTTGAACATTTTGGACTTTGTAACCAACCTATAAAACACCCTCAAAGACTCTCTAGTCCTTGCTCGAGAGAAGCTACAGAATGCTCAACAAGAGCAAAAGGCCTGGTATGATAAACATGCCAGAGAGTGTTCCTACGGAGTAGGTGACCAAGTCATGGTCCTGAAAGCGCTCCAGGCCAATAAGAAGGAAGCATCATGGGAGGGGTCATTTATGGTCCGAGGGCACCTGACAGCAGTTAATTACCTCATAGCGTTCCCAGACCCTACCCTAAAACCTAAAGTATACCATGTGTGACAAAGCTATGTCCTTGTCTCCATGGGTCCCGCATTTCCTGGCGGATTTTGCTAGCCTCAGAAGCTCACTGTGACCCTCCACGTAACCCTTTTTTTTTCTAGAGACAAGGGTCACAGTCTACTGAGCCATTTTCATCATAAGCCAGCGAGGGAGGTGAGGAGAAGTTATCCTTCCTTGCACAGTCTCTGTTGTCTCCCAGTCTCAGTGATTAATCAGGGGGCAAAGGTGTGGGGGGAGCCCGGGCCCACCCTCTACTCCGGGCTCCAGCCCAGGGACCCTAATAGTATCAGCTATGGTAGATGACCTTGTAGAAACATGACATGTACAATTCCCTGGGCTACTTCCCCCACAGCAGCCCTTACTTCCTCAAGCTCCACTTCCCCCTTACCTCAGGGCCTCCTTCCTTGTGCCTGATATGGTGTGTACTACTCAGTCTCTCCAACAGCACAGCTTCCTCCCACAGCTCCTGACATTCACACCCACCTGACCAACCGGGAGGCTTTTAACTAGTTTCAGCCAGCCCCTGATTGGCTTCAGGTGTCCCAATCAACCTAGCATTCTCCCTGCCTTCTGGAAAGTTCTTAATTGGCCCCAGGTATCTTAATTGACCTGGAGCCGCTTCCATTTCACTTAACCTGGTACCAGGGATTTGTTTAGCCTGGAGCTAATATATCTATCTCCCACTACTTTTCTATAGCCATCTGACCTTGCCCCGTCACATGTTAATTCTCTAAAGCCCTTTTATTCCTGAGAAATCAAGGTTCTCCAGTTCACAGCCCAGGAGAGAGATGACGTTGAGTGGCCTGAAGGAGTCTACTAGGACGGAAAAAGCAACAGTGGCGTGGAAGAGCGAAATTGCCACCCCACTGGCAGGCCTGACCAGGAAAAAACAACCAAATGCCATTCAGTGGACTCAGATGTGTCAGGCAGCCCTTAACCAGCTTAAGGCAGCCCTTACGTCTAACCCTGTACTAAGGGCCCCGGACTTCAACCAACGGTTCGTTGTAACCACCGAGGCATCCAAGCGTGGTGTAGGAGCAGTTTTAATGCAGGAAGGACTAAATCAACAATTCCATCCTGTCGTATTTCTCAGCAAAAAACTTTCTGAGGGAAAGCCACTCGTCAGTCTCAGAAAAAGAATGTTATGCCATTGTGTATGCTCTTGAGAAGCTACGCCCATACGTTTGGGGACGGCGGTCTGACCATGCTGCACTGAAGTGACTTCATACAGTTAAATAGACAAAGAAAAAACTTCTTCGGTGGAGTTTAGCTCTTCAAGACTTTGATTTTGAAATACAACACATTTCAGGAGCCTCTAAAAAAGTGGCTGACCCACTCTCCCGGGAAGGTTTCCCAGAATCAGCTGGGTGAAAATGTCCCTTCATTCGAAGTCATTGTAGTCCTTGAAATGTGAAAAATACTGTTTAGTTCTTCATGTAATTAGTAATAAAATTAGAGGTGCAGGTATCTTATTAACTCTGTTTTCCTAAACCTCCAGGAAGAAATCCCAGCCGGTGTGGACCTGACCTGAACCAGGCTGGCCAACACCATCTGTGATTTGGGGGGCGTGTGATAAATGAGAGGGGGGGATAGCTCCCTTTTGTGGACACCCAGACAGCCAGTTGGCTATGAAATCCCTCTTGGTGGTTGTTCTCTACTTGCTTGACCTGTAAAGGGTTAACAAGCACACAGGTAAAAGGAAAGGAGTGGGCACCTGACCAAAAGAGCCAATGGGAGGGCTAGAACTTCTTAAAATTGGGAAAAAACTTCCCTTTGTCTGGGTGTTGTTCTCCGGGAAAGAAGGGAACAGGGAGCAGTTATGCTATGAGAAGCTTTAAGCCAGGTTTGATCGTAGATCATCAGATCATACCTAGAATTACTTATTTGGAACCTCCAGATGTGTAAGTAGATCAGGAATGTTTAGAAAGATGCAATTAGGTTTATTTCTGTTTATTTCTTATGGCTAGTGGACTCCTCTGTGCTAACTCTAGATGTTTTTGTTTGCTTGTAACCTTTAAGCTGAACCCCAAGAAAGCTATTTTGGGTGCTACATTTTTGGAATTGCTCTTTTAAAATCTAGCAAAAGCCAAAGTTCCAGATGTATTTTCTTTCTTTTTGTTTTTAATAAAATTTACCTTTCTTAAGAACAGGATTGGATTTTTGGTGTCCTAAGAGATTTGTGCACGTTGTTAAATTAGCTGGTGACAACAGCTGATTTCCTTTGTTTTTTCTTTCTCAGCTCTTCCCCGGGTGTGTGTGTGTGTGTGTGTGTGTGTGTGTGTGTGTGAAAGGGCTTGAGGGTACCCCACAGGAAGGAATTCCCAAGTGCCCCTTTCTGGTTTCAAAGGGTTTTTTTGTATTTGGGTGGTGGCAGCATCTACCCATCCAAAGCCAGAGAGCAACTGTAACCTTGAAAGTTTAATACAAGCCTGGAGTGGCCAGTATTCATTTTTAGAATCCTTGCAGGCCCTCCCCTTCTGCATTCAGAGTGCCAGAGCGGGGAATCAGCCTTGACAGCCCCACAACTCCTAATGGAGGCTGTTCCAGAGCCTCCTTCCTCTGATGGATAGAAACCTGCTTCTCACTTCCATCCTAAATGTGGCCCTGGCCAGTTTATCCCCGTTTGCTCTTGTGCCAACATTGTCCTTTAGCTTAAATTGGTGTTCCCTCTCCCGGGGATTTCTCCCTGGCTATCAGATCCCCTCCCAGCCTGCGTTTTGCCAAGCTAGATGAGCCAAGCTCTTTGTCTCCTCTCGTATGATCAGCCTCCCTTCTCCTGCTCTTCTCTGCCCATATTCCAGTTTGAACTCATCTTCCTGGAACATGGGTGACCAGAATTGCACCTGGCATTCCAGAGGGGTCTGAGCAATGCTTTGTAACAATGGCATTAATATTGTACTGGATAATGCCTTGCCTGATGTATCATGGGATCTTATTTGCCTTTTTCACAGCCACATCGCACCTGTGGCTTACCATCCTTCTCTGATTGATCCGCACACCCAGGTCTCTCTCCTCCTTTGTCACGACTAACTGATGAGCCCCCAGCTCATAGCAGAAATTCTTACTGTCAGCCCCTAAATGCAGAGGCGGCGGAAGCTCGCTGTGAATGGGGGGCTGGAGATGCTCTGCAGGGGACAGTTGGGGGTCAGGGACCGAAGGGGGAGCAGTTCCTATATGCAGTGTGGCAGCATTTCTAGCCCTCTGGGTTCCATTCTCCCCTCCCCTCCCTCCCCCCAGCATTCATGCGCAGGTTACAGGGAATGATGCGCTGTGGATGGAAACACAGATCAGCTCCAGCAATATTTCCATTGTGGGGGTGCTGGCCCCTCACTGCTCCCATGCCAAGTACAGGACCTTAGACTTTGTACTATAAAACTTCATCCTATTTCTGTTACTCCAGTTTACAAGGTCAGCCAGCCCTTCCTGTACAACATTCTGATGCTCCTCTGTATTGACGATGTCTCCCAACATGGGGTCGTGAACACGTTTTGTTAGTGCACTCCTGCTTGTGCCAAGATCATTAATAAAAATGTTAAATAAGATTGGTCCCAAGACTGATCTTTGAGGAATGCCACTGGCAACCTCCCGGCCATCTGATAGTTCCCCTTTCAGCACAACCGATTGCCGCCATCTTCCTTTTTAACCAGTTGTCTACCCACCTTACAATGCTGGTACTAATCCCCATCTTTTCTCATTTAACTAACAGCTTCCATGTAGTATCATCTCAAAAGCTTTACTGAAGTCCAAGTATATTAAATCTACTGCATTTCCCCATCTAAAGAAATCAGTTGTCTTCTCAAAGAAGGAAAGCAGGTTAGTCTGGCAGAATCTATCTTTGGTAAACCCATGCTGCATTATATCACCTTTCCTGTTTACCTCCAGGAATTTACTTCTTTCCCTCAGTGTTTGTTCTAAAGACTTTCATATGAACAAGGTCAGACTAACAGGTCTGCAATTGCCCAGATCCCCTTTTTCCCCTTTCTTATATATAGATGCAATGTTAGCTAGTCCCCAGTCATATGGTATTACCCTTGAATAGGTAAATGTATTAAAACTCCTTGCTACTGGACTAGCAATCTCATTAGCAATTCCTTCAGTACTCTGGGCTGGAAATTATCTAGTCCCCATGATTTAATCACATTAACCTTAAAGGGCTTGTCTACACTGGGACGTTGTCAACAAAACTTTTGTATTTCACGGGTACTTTAAAAAGCCCCCTGGGAAAGACAAAAGTTTTGCTGAAACAAGTGGCAGTGTGAACGCAGCTCTGCCTGCCGACAAAGCTACCGTCACTCGTGGGGCTGGAAGTATTTTGTCTGCAAAAGTTCTTTCACTTCAGACATGGTCATTTCTATTTCTCTGCACTCGCCCATGTTCTATATTGTCATCCCTGCTGAAAACCAAGACAAAATACTCATTTAGTTTTTGAGCCATACCTAGATTATCTTTAAGCTCCTCTCCATCCACACTGCTTGGTGGCCCAAACTCATCCTTCCAAATTCTCTTTTTATTTATATAGCTAAAACACTTTTATTTTAATTCCCTTGGCAAGAGCTAATCCAACATGACTGTTAGCAATTCTCACTTTATTCCAACATTTTCTGACCTCTAAAATGTAGCTTTCTTTGCTGATCAATCCCGTTTCTCATTTCTCATAGGCTCTCTGCTTATTCGTAATAACCCTTCTGAAGTGGTTATTCAGGCATCTGGGTCAGGAGCCTTTCCCTACAAGTTCTTCCTTTAGTAGGGATGCAAGTTGCAGATAGTTTTTGTACTATCAATTTAAAGACGTTCCAAGCCTCCTCCACATTTATGTCCTTGAGCTCTTCAGTCCAGTTGACTTTGCTAACTAATTCCCTTCATTTTCCTTTGTAATAAAACCCCATAGTCAGGGTCGGCTCTAGGTTTTTTGCCGCCCCAAGCAAAAAATTTTTTGACTGCCCCCCACCCCAGCCCTGGGCTCCCCCCTTTCTCCCCTGCTGCCCCAGCCCTGGGCTCTCCCCCTCCACCTGCACCCCCTGCTGCCCCAGCTCTGGGTTCCACCCTTCCCCCACACCCACACCCCCTGCCGCCCCAGCCCTGGGTCACTGGTAACTCGCTCCCAGGGCAGGTCATCAGCATCCCCCTCATGACACTAGCAGGGGCGGAGGCTGTATCCACCCGACTCCTTCCCATTACCCAGGGGGCCCTGCCTCTGCCCGCTCCCCCCTCGCCTCCAGCCGGTCCAGTGCTGGCAGGGTCAGGGTAAGCAGCGGGGCTCTCGGGCCGCGCCTCAGCCCAAGGTCCCTCCAGCCGGGACTCCCGCCTCCAGGACTGTCTGGGAATCGGGAGGGCAGAGCCGGGGGGACCACCCCTGCAGGGGGCTGAGCAGCCGGGGCATGGCAGCCCCAGAGGGAGCAGCCGGCAGGGAGCGGAGCCCCAGAGAGCGGGACACAGGCCCTGCATGGCAGCACCCCAGGCACCCCCAAGCAAGCCAAAAAAAAAAAAAAAGAGACAGCCCCAATGGCGCCCCTGCAAATGTGCCACCCCAAGCTCCTGCTTGCTTTGCTGGTGCCTCGAGCCAGCCCTGCCCATAGTTGGTGACCTGGGTTTGATGATCCTTCTGTTTAATTTAAACTGAATTAACTCATGATCACACAACCAGCTCTTCGACCCTGTCCTCACTCCCCACAGAACCGACGCTAAGAGGGCATCGCCTCTTGGTTCAGTGGCTGTTCGATGAAGCAAACTGTCCTCTGTGGCATCCAGGAATAACCAGGCCCTACCACTGTTGTTACTTCAGTAACCCAGACACAGGACTGGAGGGCTGGAGCCTTCCAGGGTGTTTGGGCCGCACCCAGCAGAACGGGGTTCTGATCCCGACTGGGGACTCTGGCTGCTCCTGTCATGGAAGTAATCATGGTGGCAGTAATCAGTCACTTTGACACCCCTGATCATTAGAGTAGGTGTCACTCTGTCCTAGCTACCGCAGGAAAGAACATGTCATCGGCATTACGCTCAGCTGTAAAATTGCCTAAGTTTTCTGTGTGACCACTTACCAGCGAGAAGATAATAGTTTTCTACCACCCACAAGTGACACGATTCAGTATTAGCCTGACAGCTTCCAAGGCTTGATATCTGTTAAAAAGAGAATGTGATTGCTGATCTGAGCCACTGATTTAACTATAGGAATGCATTTTCCTCCTTCATGGCGCATCACGCGAGCACTGTGGCAGGGGATGTGGGATGCTTTAAATCAAGCATTAAATGTTATTAACTGCTCTGAGGGACAACTCTGTACCGGTCACAGAACTAAGCCACAGTGCTGGTCAACAGCAAGGAGTAATGCTCACAGCTCCAGTGGGATAGCAACGCTTGGCATTCCTACAGCGCCTTCTAACTTCCACAGCATTTAATAAACATTAGCTAAGGGCCTATGTGCTTGTCCTTGAAGGACGGAATGGACTAGGGGTCATTTGCTGGAGGCTGGAGCCACTGAACTCCGGTTTAAAATGCCTCTGAGCATTGTACGCTGATAAGGAGGAAGGGAGAGCTGCTTTATTATTATTGCAATAGCCCCAATGGCAGTCACAGCCTTATTGTGCAAGGGGCTGTACAGACACAGTCCCTGACCTCAAAGCGCTTACAACGTAAATAGACAAGATAGACAGAGGGAAATCAAAACACACAGAGGTGTGGCTAGTGGCCAAACAGGGCTTAGAACTCAACTGTCCTGAATCTCATTCCTGTATCCTCTCCACTGGTCCACACTGCCCCTCTCTGTTCTGGAGGTTTTATAGCAACTTGAAGAAATAACAATTCTTACTGATGAGACCAGTCATATAACTCCAGCTTGAATGCGTGCAATGAGAAGGCCAAACATCTCCAGGAGCTGCATTAAGCTGCGACCTTACTTTGACATTCCATTGCCGGTACATGATGAAGGGCAGCTTCCGATCACGAAGGCTAGCTGGGAAAAAATTGAGCTCTCTTTTTTAATGCATATGGAACTCTCTCTCTCTTCATATTTTAGATACGAAGCACATGTGGAAACCTTGACCTTGAGGAGGCTGAAGCCACTCAGGTTATAAACTAGCATCCCTCGGGAACTCCTTTTTCTTTATTGCTTGTACTGAGCTCAGAGGTATATGCTGTCAGCCTCCCAGGGCAGAAACAGCCCCTGTCTTCAGGCACTTACCATCTAGGATTTAGACATGACACAAGTGGGTGTGAGATCCTGCGTTCATGCAGTTGGTCCATGGACACTGTTTAATTATTTATTGTTTTAGATGCTGTTCACTACTTCTTCGTTTTTGATGTTACAGGAGCACCTGGAGACCTGAGTGAGACTGGGAATTTATTGTGCCAGGTGCTGTACATACAGACAGTAAGAGACGGTCCCTGCTCCATAGAGGTTTACAATCTAAACAGACAAGTTAGACAAAGCAAGAATTTCTCCCTCTCTAACAGATGGGGAATTAAGACACAGAAAAAGCACAGACAACTTGGCCAAGGTCCAGAGCAGCAAATTGAACCCAAAACTCCTGTCGCCCATTCCCAGCTTCTGGCAAACAGAGGCTAGGGACACCATCCCTGCCCATCCTGGCTAATAACCATCAATGGACCTATCCTCCATGAACTTATCTAGTTCTTTTTTGAACCTTGTTATAGTCTTAGCCTTCACAGCATCCTCTGGCAAGGAGTTCCACAGGTTGAAGTGGAAGTGAAGTGAGTTTATAGGCAGGAGTGAAATGATGTCAAGGTGGTGGCTGGACTAATGGGTTCTGGGGAAAAATTCCAGGCATAGGGGACAGCATGGAAAAAGACCAGAGCCATTAATGTGAAAATGAGGACTCCTTCTGCAGCCCTTTCTGCAAGATAAACTAAGATGAAACAGAGGTTACCATCCCCAACCTGAAACCAGTTTCTGAAAATAGCTGTTCTCAGATCAGTTGAGTTGTAACCACTCTGTTACTCTGATTCCCTCTTGCTCCACCTGGCAGGGTTAAAACAGGCACAGGTTTCTATTTTTACATGGCAATTTGCATAGGGACCTTAATGGTCACTCTGGCAAACAAGGCTGAGTGTTACAATGTTCTAAACTTACAGCTGTCTGCAATTAGTCTCTGAGGTGATGCAGCAGCTGCCCCAGGGAATGGAGTACAGGGTAGGACCCCGAAGGAGGAAAGCTCCTTCCCCAGATTCAACTCTTTGCATGCCAGAATATCTACCCCGAATCTAGAAATGCAGCATCAGTAATAGCCCCTTTGAGAAAATGCCCAGTCGTGAACATACAGCATGGAAAATGATTCTGAATTCAAAAGGAAGCTAAAGCACAGATTTCCTCTATCCTGAGTGTAACTAAACCAGGTGTGCCAAAAGCACACCTTGCAGAGTTCAATAATTTGGCCCTACTCATCGCTTGTCTAGAATACAGAGATGTGGCTTGTGGAGACTGCAAATCCCAGCATGCAAATACTCCCTCTGGATCCTAACCAAAGCCACTGATCCAAACGTGGCTTAAGATAGAACACAGCATGCTGGGAATTGTATTTTTTATGGGCTGCAACGCTAATCAAGACAAGAAGGTCTCCAGTTTGTGTTATTTTTGTGCAAAGTGAGTGAGAGTTGCCAGTGTAGATACTGACTGGGCAAACATTGGATGTCACCCATGAGGAATGCAAGTCACTCCCTGTTGGACAGATTGCTGAACTGGGAGTCAGGAGATCTGGGCTCTGTTCACAGTTCTACTGAGCAACCCTGTGCAAGTTGCTTCCCCTCTGTTTCCCCTCCCACCTTTTGTTTGTCTTGTCGATTTAGACTGTAAGCGCTTTGAGGCAGAGACTCTCTCTTCCTATGTGTTTGTACCGCACCTAGCACAGTAGGGCCCTGTTCTCAGAAGGGGCTTCTAGGTGCTACTCTAGTGCAAATAATAGTGTATGACGAGAACATGTACAAACTTGACAAAGGTAAGGAAGTGCAGCTTCTTCCTGCAACAGAAGGTGCTTGAGGATAAAGATGATAGGACTGGATGGGAGCAGGCAGGCTGTTATTTCTCTTTGATCTCTAAAAAGTATCCTTAATACAGCAGTCTGGACACCTGGACTAGCTCAGCAGTGTAACACTTCTGTTTCAACAACCAGTGGCCACAGCTTCTGATTTCACTCTAGCCTGCTGTAGGACCTACTTCAACTCTCCTGCCCTGTCTTGTGATAAGCGAGCAGCGGATGCTCTTGGCTGGGAATGAATGGGGAGGGTGGCAAGAATTCATCACCAAGGTCTGGACGGTACCAGCCACCCAAACCTGTTGCCTGGGCCATGGACCAGGAGTTGGGAATATTTAATCTCTCTAATTTCCTTTCTCCTCTTCCTGAGCCTGTCTCTGAGAATTGGGAGGGTGAGCCACACATAAAAATTTAAGAATGACCGACTGGGTCGGACCAGTGGTCCATCTAGCCCAGTGTCCTGTCTTCTGACAGTGACCACTACCAGATGCCTCAGAGGGAATGATCAGAACTGGGCAATTATTGAGTGATCCATCCCGTCGCCCAGTCCTAGCTTCTGGCAGTCAGAGGCTTAGGGATGCCCAGAGCACAGGGTTGCATCCCTGACCAGCTTGGCTAATAGCCATTGATGGACCTATCCTCCATGAACTTAGCTAGTTCTTTTTTGAACCCAGTACAGTTTTGGCCTTCACAAGATCCCCTGATAATAAGTTCCACAGTTTGACTGTGTGTTGTGTGAAGTATTTCCTTTTCTTTGTATTAACCCTGCTGCTTGTTAATTTTATTGGGTGACCCCTGGGTCATGTGTTATGTGAGGGGTAAATAACACTTCCCTATTCACTGTCTCCACACCAGTCATGATTGTATAGACCTCTATCCTACCCCACTTAGTCATCTCTTTTCTAAACTTCACAGTCCCACTGTTTTTAATCCCTCTGCATATGGAAGCTGTTCTATATCCCCAGCATTACTTTGCACTTATCAACATTGAATTTCATCTGCCATTTTGTTGCCCGGTCACCCAGTTTTGTGAGATCCCTTTATAGCTCTTCGCAGTCAGCTTTGGACTTAACTATCTTGAGTAATTTTGTATCATCTGCAAATTTCGCCACCTCACTGTTCACGCCTTTTCCAGATAATTTATGAATATGTTGAAGTGCCCTGTTCTGTTCATTCCCTCGGAAGAAACTAGGTGGGAACGGAATGGGAACTGAAACCTGTTAGGGGCTGGGGCACTGGGTGGGGGTTGTTGCTGTTTAAGCTCCTCTCCTTCTGCAGTCCCCACCTAAGATGAGCAACAATGTCTTGTATGGGGAGTGTTAGACAGGGGTAAGGGAGATTGGTTTTGGCTGGATGAGAGACAGCTGCTCAGGGCATTGGCGCCAACTTTCCCTGGCGCCAGTGAGTGCTCGCGCCCCCCCACCCGTGCCCCGCCCCCATTCCAACCCCTTCCCCAAAGTCCCAGCCGCAATTCTGTCCCCTCCCTGCCCCTATTGGACCCCTTCCCCAAATCCCCGCCCTGACCTCTTCCCCGAGCACGCGGCGTTCCCGCCGCCCAGCTGCGCGAAACACCTGTTTCGCAGCGCAAACGCTGGGAGCTAGGAGGAAAAGTGGGCACACGGCGCACTCAGGGGAGGAGGCGGAGTGGAGGTGGAGGTGAGCTGGGTGGGGCGGGGAGCTGCCGGTGGGTGCAGAGCACCCACCAATTTTTCCCCATGGTGCTCCAGCCCCGGAGCACCCACGGAGTCGGCACCTATGGCTCTGTGATGCGTACTGAGGGCACTCTAGTTTCTCCCATCTCCGTTGTCACTGCTTGGCCTCAGGTACGGTTCTGTGCCCTCCTGGCAAGTGGGATCCAGAAGGTGGGGAAGGGAAATTGATCTGGGATCCCTGCCTCTGCTGAGCTGTGAAGAGGGTGATCCTTTGCAGGGGCCTGGGGGCTTCTTGGGGGGAGAAACTAGGGATCTCACCTGGGGCAGGTTGGAGGTGGGGATTGCTAGTCCTTTTCCCCTCCTGGGGCTGTGAGGAATCCCACTTTCCCGTAGCATGTGCTGTGTTGTGATGTAGGTGGAATATGGGGGCAGAGGGGGAAGGTTCTTTCCCTTCTTAGGGAGTGAGTAGGGCGAGGTAGGGGAGGATGGGGAGTTACTCTGTGGCCCTCACTTCTCACCAGGTGCTGAGTGGGGTCAACAGGAGATGGGGGTGCTAGATAATTAAGTGATTTCCCTTTGTGAGGGATGGGGGCTTATTGGTGTGGGGCAGTTATGCTGGGGTTTCCCCTTGTCCCCAAGTGCTGAATGGTGGGGTGCATTGGAGGTCAGTGGATTCGGGCAGGTCATTGCCCCTCCTGGGGGCTTGGTGTTGGAGGTGTTACTCTGGGGTCCCTAATTGTCCCTGGGTGCTGAGTCATGGGCTGGGCGGTGGGAGATTTGGGCAGACAGATCCTTTTCCCTAAAGGAAGGGGGTTTACTGTGGGGCCTTCCTGTCCAGATGATGAACTGTGGTGGAAGAGGGGTTGGGCAGGTCCTTTCCCCTGCAGGGAGGCTAGGTGCTATGGAAGGGGGTTGCTCTGGATCCCCTGTCCTGGGTGCTAAGATGTGGGGTTGGCTGAGGGGCAGGTGGTAGGGTGGGGTCACCCAGGGGCTGAACCATGTAGTGGGCTGGGGGGAGGTGGTGGTAGGGGCTCACTCCAGGGTCCCCCCATCCTGGGGGCTGAGGCATGCAGTGAGCTGAAGGGCAGGTGTTGGGGGGGTCATTTTGGGGGCTGGGGTTGGGCAGGTCTTTTCGTCTGCAGGGGGGATAGGTGCTGTGGAGGAGGGTCACTCCAGGGGTCCCATTTCTGGGGGTTGAGCCATGGGGTGGGCTGAGGGGCAGCTGCTGGTGGGATCACCCCTATCCTGAGGGCTGAGTGGTGCGGTAGGTTGGGGAGTCAGGTGGTGGTGGGGTGACACTGTGGTTCCCGTCTCCGGGGCTGAGCTGTGGGATGGGCTGGGAGGCAGGTGGTGGGGGATCACACTGGAGTCCCCCTGTCCTGGGGGCTGAACCATGGGGTGGGGTGCCACTCTGGGGTTCCCCCCATCCCAGGGGCTGAGCTGAAGGGTGGGCTGAGAGTCAAGTGCTCAGGGGGTGGGGTGAAACCAGGGATCCCCTGTATCGGGAGCTGAGCCGCGTGGTGGGCTGGGGGGCACGTGCTGGGTGGGGATCACTCCGGGGTCCCCCCATCCCAGGGCTAAGCGGTGAGCTGGGGGGGTCACTCCGGGGTCCCCCTGTCACAGGACTGAGCGGTGGGGTGGGGGCAGGTGCGGGGGGGTCACTCTGGGGTCCCCCGTCCTGGGGCTAAGCGGTGAGCTGGGGGGGTCACTCTGGGGTCCCCCTGTCGCAGGACTGAGTGGTGGGGTGGGGGCCAGGTGTGGGTGGGGGTCACTCTGGGGTCCCCCCATCCCAGGGGCTGAGCGGTGGGGGCAGGTGCGGGGGGGTCACTCTGGGGTCCCCCCCATCCCGGAGGCTGAGCGGTGGGGTGGGGGCCATGTGTGGGTCGGGGTCACTCTGGGGTCCCCCCCCATCCCGGGGGCTGAGCGGTGGGGGCAGGTGCGGAGAGGTCACTCTGGGGTCCCCCCGTCCAGGGGCGGGGAAATCAGGGGGCCGGCGCTCCCCCGCCGGCAGCGCTCCGGCCGGGCTGAGGGGCGGGGCACAGTCACACGTGGGGCCAGGGCAGCTGAGCCTTTGCCGACGTGTCCCTGCCCCGCGTGCCCCGGAAGCCCCGCCCTCGCCCCGGTGACGTCATTATGAATGCGGTCTATCGGGCCCATGTTGAGGCCCCGCGCGCTGATTGGCCTGGCAGAAAGGGGCGTGGCCCGGCGGACAGGTTGTTGATTGGTCGGCCGAGGGACTCCGGCGCTCAGCGCGCCTGCGCCGGGTGGCGGAAGGGATAAATACCGGCGGCGCTAGCGCCCCTCCCCCCCCACACGTTACCGCCGGCTGAGTCGGCTGCGTCCGCTCCGCGCTCCCCTCACCTCAGCGCGCCCGACCCGCCCGGCCCGGCCCGCCATGGCCTCCGCCGCCCCCGGCCAGAGCGGCCCCGCCGCGCCCCTCGCGCTGCAGCGCGGCATCGTCAAGATGGTGAGAGCCGGGACCTCCCGCGTTCCCCGGGGCCGGGTCTGGGGTCTCTGTCCCGGGGCCTCTGCAGCCCTCCGGCCCCGCCGTGGAACCCCCCCGACTGCCCCGCCGGTGCTGCCCCGGCCCCCCGGCCCCCCCCGGTCTGCCCCCCCGCGCCGCCCCCCGCCGGTCC
The DNA here is from genome assembly GCF_965152235.1 of Eretmochelys imbricata. Lineage (NCBI taxonomy): Eukaryota > Metazoa > Chordata > Testudines > Cheloniidae > Eretmochelys > Eretmochelys imbricata. The sequence continues at coordinate 359,021,231 of NC_135572.1, forward strand.
TGCCCCGGAACCGCCGTGGGACCCCCCCGGCTGCGCCCCCGGTTCTGTGCCCCGCTGGTGCTGACCCGGCCCCCCCGGTCTGCCCTCGGGGCTGTGCCCCGCCGTGACAGGACCCCCCCGTCTGCCACCCCGCCCCCCGCCGGTGTTGCCTCTGCTCCCCCCGGGCCTGTGCCCCACCGTGACAGACCCCCCCCGTCTGCCCCCTCGCCAGTGCTGCCCCGGCTCCTCGCCCCCTGCCCCCCCGTCTGCTCCCCCCCCCCGGGCCTGTGCCCCGCCGTGACAAACCCCCCCCGTCTGCCCCCCCAGGCCTGTGCCCCGCCGTGACAGACCGCCCCCCCGCCGGTGTTGCCCCTGCCCCCCCATCTGCCCCCCGCCGTGACAGGCCCCCCCATCTGCCCCCCGCCGTGACAGGCCCCCCCATCTGCCCCCCGCCGGTGTTGCCCCTGCCCCCCATCTGCCCCCCCCCTCCGGGCCTGTGCCCCGCCGTGGGACCACCCCCCCCGGGCCTGTGCCCTGTCCTGCCGGGCCGCCCTTGCTCGGGCCGCCGCCTGCTTCCCCGCGCTGCAGCCGTGACCCCGCCGCTCCTCACGGGCGAGGCGGCTGGAGGCTGCTCGGCCACTGCCGGGCCTGGCCGCTGCCGACTGTCCCTGCGTGAGCCATGTGCTCTCGGGGGCAGGCTCCCGGTGCGTCTGGTCCCGGGCCAGACCCCGGCAGCTCATCCTGGGCCGAGGTCGCAGGGCAGAGGGGTGCCAGGTAGGGGGCTGGTAACGTCCTGCCTTGTGTCTAGTTGGGCCTGAGACTTGTCCATGGCGGTGGCTTTCCTGCGGGCCAGGAGGCCTTCCTACGGTGGGGCTGGACATGTCCTCCAGTCTTCTGGGGGCTGGGGCATGTTCTCTGCCCTCCCACAAGGCTGGAGACCTGGAAGCTGCTCAGGGATTGCTCTTGTCCTGTGGATGGGCATGTGTTCCTCCTGGGGGTGGAGAGGGCATGCCCTGTACCTGCGGGGAGGGGCCTGAACCTGAGGATTGGTGGGTATGTACTTTACCCTGATGGATTGGCAGGCCCTTATGTCCAGGGAAGGTTTTCCATTGGCTTCGCACAAGTGGTTCCAGGGCAGCAAAGTTTTCAGTAGCTGTATAAAAAACTCGCTCCTAGGTGAGTCTGGCAGGAGCCTGCTTGGGGTGAGCCACGAACTGGGTGCAGAATGGTGGGGGAGGGACATGGACACATGCAGCCTGGTGTGGGGGTGTCTGCATTGTTTGTCTGGGGGGCTAAGAGAGTTAAGGAGGTGGGAGTGCAGTGTGTGTTCTGTTTTGGTATTGATCTGTGTGCTGGTGGGAGAGATTGGGCTTGGGGTTGGTGTATTGCCCTCCACTTCCATCTGTATTGGCCCCAGCCAGTGGTGTTTGCAGCAAGCCCCACTCTGGAAGCTACCACAAAGTCTAATCCTTTGCTATTGTCTGGACTGATGGGAGCCCGTGGGGAGGCTAGGTTTTTCAGATGGGAACCTGGTCTGTGGGAGAGGAGAGAGCACAAGACACACAGCCCAGTTATTTGGGTGGGGGGAGAATGAAGGGGTTGGTGGAAACTGAGACTTGTTTTTCTGGTTGGGCTGGGGTGTGTGTGGGGAGCTGGGGCCGGTGGGCTGTTTCCATACAGGCCCTGTTAACAGGTGCTAGCACCTGTCCTAAAGTCAGACTGTTACTAGCCAGTCAGGGGGCCATGCCCAAACCTATGGAGGCAGGGAGTTCTTACAGTGGTCATGCCTCACTCTCTCCTAGTTTGTCCTTCTCACCACTTTAAACATCTTCAGAAGAAAGAAGCCAGTTCACGCTGGCCTGGGAAGCAGTGCTGGATCTGTGCATGTGATGCAAGTATTGCTAGCACAGTTTCAACGGTTGTGCAGCACAGAATCTTAGCGGGATCTGGGCATTGGCCCTGACCCATGCCGTGCTGCGCTCTGAAGGGACCGGTCTTCTAGGGAAGGCCGCAGCACAGGGGTGCTCTGGGGAGCTGGGGGGGGGGGTGTTCATATCTCTGCTTGCAGAGTGGTTCAGAAGTTGTTGCCCCCCTCAGCCTTCCTCCAAGAAGGGACCCTCATCTTGATCACCACAGCTCATGTGGGCTTTTTACCCACCAGAGGGCTTAACCCACTGACTTTTCAGAGCTTTCAGTGTGCCCCGTAGGGCTGAAACTGGAAAGGTTTATTCCTTGTTTATCTCTTTCATAAGCTCCCCAGAGGGGACGTACATAGTAGGTTTAAAAATGTAACTAGAGTTTTAACCAGCTTTGAGTTGCTAGGCTGCTGCTAGAGATCCTAGGGAATGTGAGCATCAGACTTCCTGGTTCCTCTGCCAGACTGAATGGTGTCAGATTTAGGGTTGGCCCTAGGTCTGTGGTTAGACCCTTCTCTACTCTCTTGGGCTGAGATTTTTCAGGCTTAGTCTCTGCCCCAAGATAAGTTTTCACACAAATCAGCTGAGTAGTCTGTGTGGAAAACAAGCACATCCCTAATGTTAAAAGGGTATATACAGTACCCAGTGCACTGAGGTCTCTAGTTCTACTGTAATATACAAAGTCTATGAAATACAGTTGGCAAACGGATAGGTGATTGATGGTAAGAGGTCAGTCAGGAGGGAGTGCTGTGCAAACAGAGTAAAAGGTGCACCGTTCCTAAACCAGATGTGGATTAGGAGTGAGTATGTATTTAGAACAGTCCTTTAGCTGTATTGAATGTCCCACAGAATAGGGATTCCAAATTTCGAAGGCAGGGAGGGGGGCTACTGATGCTGTTACTTACTATCCCTGCTAGATTAGCAGGCAGAGGAAACTCATCTAGTCTCCACCCCAAATTGAAGCATGTGCTTTTATTTCCTTCCAGCATTTCTTCCTCTTTGGATGTTTTGTCCCTTTCCTGTTATCTTCTGTTCCCTTCCCCCAAGATAAGGTGCTTGAGCAGGTTAAAGGAGCCTCTGCAGCAGTTTTGCTCTCAGGGCACATGAGACTAAAACTCTAAATTTCACTCTGGGGCCAGCAGCACTTTTTGCAGGAGGTCACTTGATGGAAATTGAAGGGCAGTGAATTTAGACCCAATAGAAATAAATGCTACTTTATAGAGAATAGTCATCCTTGTGGCATCCATCGCCTCAGGAGGTTATCGAGAGGAGTGCAGTGACTGGATAATTTTATGGCCTAACAATTGTAGCTTTGCAGGCTGTGATTAAAGGGGAAATCAAGTGTCCTGCTTCAGGGTACAAATTGATTAAATGGAGGGGTCAGGAAGGAACTCTTCCATCTGCAGAATGGTACAGTTGGGTGCACTCAGGTTTTTGTTGTTTTGTGGAGTAGCAGACTTAGGTCGCTATTTGAGGCTCGTTCACGTCTAATCATGTCTAAAGTTAGGCTCGTAATTCAGGGTTTGGCCTTCAGTTAAAAATACCTTGATTTTTTTAGGAGTACCGAACACCTATGTGTCTCATTGAAGTTAATGGGAACTGTAGGCATCCTGCTTGTTGGAAATCAGGTAATTTTTATTTAGGTCCCTCGGTGCAGGTTTAAAGTTCCCTAACTTTAGGCTTCCAGATATGAAAACTTAGGTCTGGGCTCCTGAGCCAGTGCAACAAATCCTATAAACAAAGTTCTTTGACCTTTCTGTTTATATCCGGGCATGACTCTGATTTTGGGGGCATTAACTGGTATGTGCTGAACACTTGTGAGAAACTCTGTGCATTACTGAAGGTTAAATTTGAAATGTCTGAGCTTCGTGAACAAGTGAATGTAGTTGTCAGAAGTACAAAGCTTGTTTCTTCTGCCACTTCCTTTGGAGAGCAAGTGAGACTGGCATATGCTTTCTTAAAACAGACAATGTTGCAGAATAGCAGGGCATGAGCATGAGCTACAGATGGAGTTTTATGGGAATTTGGCTTAATTTTCAGTTAGATTTAGTTTGCTAAACTGCTGTTTCTCAGCTGAGTTGGAAGTTTTCTTCAAATTGCAATTATGCAAAGCATTTTCTAATGCTTGCTAAACAGCATTTAGGGTAGTAAAAACTTGTGTGTGTTTATATATAATTTTTTTTAGATGGCTATGGTCCAGTGGTTAGAGTGCTAGTTTGGGCTGTGGGAGACCTGAGTTCAGTATCTGCTTTGCCACAGACCTCCTCTATGCCCCAGAGCAATTCACTTACTCTCTCTGTTCCATAGATGTCCAGTGGGGATACTAGTATTGCTCTGCTTCACAGGAGGGTGGAGGATAACTGCATCAAAGATTGCAGAACTTAGATGATGGGGGGGTAAGATAAGTATCCAAGAGAGATTTCACCAGCATCTCTTGCAGCCTTAGACTTTTCTCTCTGGCTGATTCCTATTGTTCAGAACCTTTGCTTCGGGGAATTCATGTTTGAGCTGGGAACTTCACTTTGAGGGATAGAGATCTAGGGAGCACTTTTGGCAGCTTATGCACCTATTTTATTGAAATGTTTATCTCTTCTCTTCAAGTAATCCACATTCCCTGATGTGAGGGTATAACTGTGTGATCTAGGAGTTGAGGGGCGAGACCCAGGGGTTCAAGCCACCTGAATGACTTTCACAGCAGCTGTGCACCCTGGAATGCATTGATAACTTGTAAAATGGTAAAACTGACCTCCCTTGTCCTCCTGGAAGTGCACTGGAAATAGTAAAGTGAAGTCGTTGCAGGCTGTGTGATGGCTGCCGGAGAATGGCACTGGTTTGAAGCAAAGCCAGTTAAGTTTTGCTCCCTTTCTCATTCTAAAAATCAATGAATCACTTCCCTGTTCATGCTACAGTGTAAATCTGTTGCAGTGTCAAACTTTCTTACAGCGAAGGAATTCGCATCTGGCAAATGCAGCCTAGATGTAAGAGTACCTGGTGGCAATTGGGGAAGGACTGTTCCCTGGGCCGGTTAGAAGCTTCCCTTTGGTGATGAGCCTGTATTTCATACCCCTTATAGTATCTTCCACCAGGTATGCTCAAGGTACTTTACACACAAACCTCTTGACGCTGCCCTCTGAGGTGCTGTGGACCAGCTTAAGGTTAGGCAGCAAGTGGGTGGAACTGGGAATAGACCCAGGGAGTCCTGAATCCAGCAGCTCTGCATGCTGCTGCCTGTGTGGGGGATGATAGGGTGACTAGATGTCCCAATTTTATAGGGACAGTCCCGATTTTTGGGTCTTTTTCTTAAATAGGCTCCCATTACCCCCCACCCCATCCCGATTTTTCACATGTGCTGTCTGGTCACTCCTATGGGGTGAACTACTGGGAAGGGTGAGAGCCAGACCCTTGTGGGAGACAAATGGGGACAAGGGTGGGGAGTTAAATGCGTCCATCCTGAGGTGATTTGATGGGGATTGGATGGAAGAGGGGGTGATGCTGTGTATTTTGTTCACCCACCCGTTACCTTGCACCTTGCTCATCAACTGGGAGCAGGGTGTGTACGGCACCATTTCCTGGGTAGCCTCTCCTTAAGAACATAACAGCCATACTGGGTCAGACCAATGGTCCATCTAGCCCAGTGTCCTGTCTTCTGACAGTGGTCAATCCCAGGTGCTTCAGAGGGAATGAACAGAACTGGGCAATTATCGAGTGATCCATCCCGTTGTCCAGTCCCAGCTTCTGACAGACAGAGGCTTAGGGACACTCAGAGCATGGGGTTGTATCCCTGACTATCTTGGTTACTTGACCTTTCCTTTATGAATTTATCTAGTTCTTTTTGTGAACCCAGTTATAGTTTGGGCCTTCACAACATTCTGTGGCAAATAGTTCCACAGGTTGAGACTGCATTGTGTGAAGAAATACTTCCAATTATGTTTTCCAATATGCATTACTTCGCATTTATCAGCACTGAATTTCATCTGCCAGTTTGCTGCCCAGTCATCCAGTTCTGTGAGATTGCTTTGGACCTAACTATCTTGAGTAGTTTTGTATCATCTGCAAATTTTGCCACCTCACTGTTTACCCCTTTTTCCAGAATATTTATGAATATGTTGAACAACACTGGTCCCAGTATAGATCTTTCGGGAACCCCACTGTTTACCTCTCTCTATTTTGAAAACTGACCATTTATTCATGCCCTTTGTTTCCTATATTTTAACCAGCTACTGATCCATGGGAAGACCTTCCCTCTTATTCCATGAGCGCTTACTTTGCTTAAGAGCCTTTGTTGAGGGATCCTGTCAAAGGCTTTTTGAAAGTCCAAGTGTGGTATATCCACTGGATCACCTTTGTGTGTGTGTGTTGACCCCCTCAAAGAATTCTGATAGATTGGGTGAGACATGATTTTCCTTTACAAAAGACATGTTGACTCTTCCCCTGACAAATCATGTTCATCTGTGTCTGATAATTCTGTTCTTTTCTATAGTTTCAACCAGTTTGACTGGTACTGAAGTCAGGCTTACCCGCCTGTAATTGCCAAGATCACCACTGGAGCCTTTCTAAAATTGGCTTTACATTAGCTATCCTGTAGTCATCTGGTACAGAAGCTGATTTAAGTGATAGATTCCATACTACAGTTAGTAATTTTGCAATTTCATATTTGAATTCCTTCAGCACTTGGGTGAATCTCATCTGGCCCTGGTGACTTATTGCTGTTTAATTTATCAATTTGTTCCAAATCCACCTCCTCTTGATGCCTCAGTTTGGGACAGTTCCTCAAAGTTGTCGCCTCCCTCTTTGAGACTGTGAGGATGATGGTGGGATGGCAATCCCTCCTGTGGCTGTTTCTAAGCCTTCCTGCTTCATTGGAATGGTAGTTGTCCTCTTCTCTACATGTAGCTGTCACCTGCAGGTCCCCATCCAGTCACCTTCCTCTGACTTGACCCCTCCCTTCCTCTTCGCAAAATCCCACTCTCCTCTTCGATAATTCCTTTTCTGATGACCCATTTGACCTCTGGACTCCTCATTCAGCCTTCAGCGCTGGGTCAGCTCACCAATCCCCTGCCCGGCCACCACCTCTTCCCCTTCAAGATCATTTCTACTGCAGCCTCCTCTCTGGCTGCCTTGACTCTCTTTGGTTCACACAAACTCACCTGCCTGACCATATTACCCTGTTTGCTCCCCAGCAGTGAATCCCTCCACTGGTCCCCTTTCCACCGCATCAAGCTCAAGTTTCTTGTTCTTGCCTTCAAGGCCCTTCATGTTTCTGACTCTCCTTAGTGGACCATGTTTATCATCCTTATCCCTCCACAGCAGTGCTAGCCTTGTTGACTCATCTGTCCACCTCTTCCATAGCAGTGTCTGTTTTCTGTGCCATCCATTGTGCATGGGACACCCTCTAGAGCCACGATTGCTGTAAGGTTGGAATGGGACAACGGGATGGATCGGTCGATAAGTTGCTGTGTTCTGTTCCCTCTGAAGCACCTGGCGCTGGCCATTGTCAGAAGACCAGATACTGAGCTCGATGGACCATTGGTCTGACCCAGTGTGGCTGTTCTTAAGTTCATATGAAGTCTGCAAGAAATTACCCAAAGAGTAATTTCTACGTAGGAGGGCAGTGGGGGGATAGCTTATGCAGTATGCCTGTTGCTCTGCTTGTGTGTGGTATACTCTTCCTGTTTTTGCTTTTCTCATTGTAGTGTCTTCAGGGTAGGGAATGTGTCCTCCTTGTGTTAGGAAAATACCTAGCACGTTGTTGGCACTCTTACAATGTAACTGAGTCCAGGCTGGCATAGTCCTAGTGGGAATGACCCTCAGGTAGGTGACTTGGGGCATTATTTCTCCACTAAAGGTCACACTTCCAACGCGCTGACTTACAGTTTTTTCTTTACAGATGTTCTGGCACCCCTCTTAATTTTGTTTTTGCACCTTTTGGGTGTATTTTCCTACAGATGTGGGGAAGCCTGTGGAGTTTGGGGAGCTGAGAAATGGGCCCCCGAGCCCCTGCACAAAGAGGAAGAGAAGCTTAAATGTCTTAAACAGGGTCTTTTTGCCCTGAGTGCACTGCACAGGCTGTTCCTTTCTGTGGCTTAGGTCACCTGGCTCTCCCAGCTGGCTGGATAATTACATACATGTTAAATGCAGTCCATGCTGCAGTCATAGGCCAAATGGCAGCTCATTTTAATGTGTGGGAGTTGGTGGTTGATTCAAGCTCAGAGTAGCTTGCAGTTGGTCATGGGCTGCAGCTACTAGCTGCAGTAAGGTTTTGAAGCCCCAATGCTGCCTTTAACCATCGGGAATCCCAAACTTCACTTGATGGCAATGGAGCAAGTTTAATCGGAAGAGTTCTAGGTTGGAGATGGTTTGGGTGCTGCCCATGAATCAGACCTGCATGTCCTGTCAATCAGTGCTCTCTTTTCCATCCTGCTCAGATCAAGCTGGATCATCACCTTCCCACCCCTGCAGTCTCTGTGGTCATGTCTTTGCGTGGTAGCTGAGGTAGGTTGCAGTTTGTCTGGCCCATTGTGGGCAGTGAGTAAAATGGGCACTGGCTGCTACTATCTCCATGCTGCCAATCCCTTGGGTCCTGTAATCAGATTTTTCACCCTGTTAGATCAGTTCTTAAGAAGTAGCTGCTGAAATTTAATTTCCTTCTGGAGAATTGTTTCCAGCCGAGACCCAAGGCATTAGCGTTGGAAACTTTCCTCCCTGCTGTGCTGAAATGAGGGGAGATGGGCACTGTTCATCCTGCCACAGTTAATGGGCAGAAAGCTGGTTCTGTGGATGCTTGCTTGAAGAGGTGCAATGCTACTGTGGTATTACCTGGATGGGTGCAACCTCCCTTGGTGAAGGGTAAAGGAATGGGGGCTGGGGTATGGGAGGGCTGAAGTTGGCAGGGCAGGAGGGAGAAGCAGGTGAAATAAGTAGATGGAAAGTGAATGAAACTGATTATTATGAATCTTCCCTTGGGAGGACCCCTCTCCCCCCGGCTGTATATGGAAATAGCAGGTCTGAGAGCACAGGGTACATAGCAACCACCCCTGCACACTGCTGGCTCAGATATTCTGATGGTTAGGGCCATGTGAGTACCTGGCTAGAGCATATTGGGGTGGGTCATGCTGGTGTAATTCAGCTGCTAGCCAGTTGCTGTGGGAGGAGGGAACGTGAGTCTCAGGAGAGATACAGACCTGTGAGAAGCTGCAGATGGGGAAGAATAAGCAGCTGTATGTACAGCACTTAGCAAGCGGAGCAAGGGCTTGTTCGCGTCTTTGAAGCAGAGCGCTACAGATAATAGAGCAAGAAGAAGTTAGCTACTGAACCCAGTCAGAGAAGGCAGCAGCACTATTGCAGTGACGAGAACCTAGAAGATCATTGGAAGGAGCAGATAGGTGAAGGGTCCCTCTTTTGCAGGCATGGGTTTGTGTAGATAGAGCCCGGGATGTCTCCTTCCATCACTGGAGTCAGATCCTGAGGACGTAGTAGGTATTCCCAAGACACCTGAGGTAGTTGGGGTGACTGGGGGAGCACAGATCCCCAAGAGGTTGGGGGACTATAGGTAGGGCAGCTGTCCCACATGCTGTCAGAGGAATTGTGAACTGCCATTCACTCAGTTTGACGTGTCAGGATGATGGGCAGGTAGCCTTATACTTCCAAAGACTGACTGTACTGTAGCCTGGCCCTATCCTTGGGACAATCTCCTTCTTTGAGCATCCTCTGGCCTCCAAATCCCTACTTGAAGCCACTGTTTCCAGGGATGCTGCCTGGCCTACCTGTTTCATGCCTTCCTCTACCTGAGCTGTTCTGTGGCTTGCCCCCTTTGATCTCTCTGATCCTAGACTTTCAATGGGGGAGAACCTGCTCTTACTCTGAAACATCATGGAAATCACAGCACTTTTTTTTAAGCGGGACAAACTGAGAAAAATGAGTTTGAGATGCTTCCTGAGAACCAATTCCTGAAGGAGGAAGGTGCTGGCAGAGCAATGGGTGGGCTGAAGCTACACAGAGGGTGTGGGATACGATCTGCCATGTGTGTGGGGTGCCAAGAGTGCACAAGGTCCTGTGGTTGAATGAGGACGTTCAGAAGCTAATAGAGGATGCAAAGAAGTGTGTGTTGAGGGACTAAGCAAAGGTAATCTGTTTGAGAGACTGCAGTCAGGTTGATTGTCGACGGCTGCTGTGGGAATGATGACTAGAATCTCAGCTTTGTACATTTTTTGTGATGGGAATCTCAGGCCCAATAAAAATGCACAGTAATAATGCTCCACATGTCTCATGCAGTGATTGCAAAGCACTTTACAAAGGAGAGTCAACGTGTCCCCTTTGCAGATGGGGAAACTAAGCCCTGGAAGTGAAGTATCTTACCCCAGGTAACAAAGAGAGTCTGGGCACAGCTAGGAACAGCGCTCATGTCCACCTGACTGCAAGCCCACTGTGCTGTGAAGTCTGAGGCCTTTTTCTGCAATGAACAGTAGCCAGATGGAAAGACAGCAGCCGTGAGCTGGGTAGAAGTCACAACCTCACATTCCCGCTAAATTATATCAAAACAACGTATTATTGGGCTGTTAAGGAGGTGCTCCTCTCCGAACAGTACCCACCCCCACCAGGCAAAGAAACAGATCTTAAGATGTTTAAAGAAAACTTGTTTGGCATTCTGTCTGGCAAGGAACCATATCAACAGTTGTGATTGTGAAATCCCCACTTTATTTTGTCTTTATGGTCCTCACTTCTCTATTGTTTATCTGGAGGGTCTCTGGTTCTATGATTGTTTCTGTCTATTTCATAACTAATCTTGCAAGATTTAAATCAGCTAAGGTACCGGGGTCTGATTGGTTAAAGAATTATTTTGTAATGGGCTAGGATTGGTGAAGAATACGGTTCTTTAGTTTACAGTGATTGGTTACGGTACAGCTAAGCAGGACTCACTGTATAAACTGGGGTCCAAAAGGAAGTTCTTTGGAACCAACTCCAGGACATAGCCCCAAGATCAGAGCTGCCAGACCTCAACACCATGCCAGCCACACGGTGCAGAATACTTTAGCCATGGACAATCTAATCTTGACTGGCCACCAAGAAAAGCTTGTCTGCCTTATGGGGAGTGGTGCACAGTGTATGCTTGCTTAGTGTGTGTATTTTGTTTTGGTAACTGTTAATAAATAGAAGTTAAGGCTGTGTAAGGCTCTTTTACTGGTAAAAGGCCCTACAAACCTGCAGAAGATTATGCCCTGAGCCCTAGGAACTGAGTAAGGGTAGGTGCTTTTCATCCAGAATCCTGGGAAAGGGTTGGGGTGCCTAAATTATCCAGTTCCTAGGGTCTCAAGGTGTAACCCAGTTAAAGGTGGGGTGCCCTAGAGTGTGTGGGTAACAATGCTTCCTTGAGAAAACGACCTGATCTCAGAGCAACTCCAGTGCTTGCAGAGCATCCTGCTGAGTTGGATGGAGGCAGGCTGTCGTACCTTGCCTTGGAAGCTACTTTCTTTTTTAAAGAGTAAAACCCTGGCACTTCTGGCTGCAGTGAAAACGTTATGAATGTGATTGGGGTGTAACTGATGGTGCCCACAGCCTGAAACAATAGCTGGGCCTGAACTGCCCCTTTCACCTTGATTGGTAACTCAGAAGCCTAATGATGCTAATCAAACCATATGAGGAAGGTGAGGGGGTGACTAGGCTAGCTTGTCGCATTGCGGTGATCAGTCGCTTTAGCTAGTTGGTGTCTTGTTCTGAACTGCAGGGGTGTTTTCTGACCTTTCTCCTGTGCTTCTGTTTTACCATGTTGTCTTGCTGCCTGAAAACTTCTGTTCCCTGAACCTCTGGAAGGAACTCTATTGAATTCAGTCACATTCTATCTTAGTCCGAGCCTGCGTGTCACCTTTGGGCGTTCTCCCCTCTGCCACAGCCCCTTGAGTCTTGATGGGTCTCTTCTTGCAATCATTCCCTGTGGCTTTCTCTCTAAGGAGCTGCCTGGGGCAAGGAGGGCTGGTGTCCAGGGCAGGTCTTCCCTTGAGGTGAGGGACCTGGGAGCTGGGCTCATGGAGGGAGTTGCCTTGGCTCATGTTGATGAGCTTCCATCTCTAACACTTCTCACCTAGGAGCATTCCAGATGGGTTCCTCAGGGGTCACCTTCCCTGTTAGTGGCTGTTGGAGGTCAGCTGTCACAGGTCAGTACAGGTAGACACAGATTCCTGGTATGTGGGGGATGTGGTTGGATCATTACTATGTGCCCAGACACTGTCTGGTGTAGAGCTGGAAGGAACCTGAGTTTAGTCCAACCCCCAGTGTGAAGCTGTAACCTGACCAGAGTAATTACCCTCATGGAGTTGCTGGCTGATGTGCTAAAGCACTGTCTGATACTGGAGTCTGTATCCTGCACAATGTTGCTTGAGACTTGTGTTTTATAGCCCAAATCTAATGATTCATCGCTGATCAGATAGGATTGGTGGTTGGTTTCTTGTTGCCTTTTTTGCATAAATGACAGGTGATGCAGCTGGAAACAGCCTGCTGATTCATCCCTGGCCCTTATAAAATCTCTTGCATGTTTGCAATGTCGAGGTGACTTGCCAAAGACAAGTCAGTGGTTCCATCTTGGAATACTTGGTTTGAACTGAGGATTCTTGGTCCTGATTCCACCTAGGGAAGGGCAAGCCTGTCTGTCGAGTGGTCTTTTCAGGACTTTGATTGCTCCTGTTCTGCTCAGTAATTCCAGTACTGTGTCCTGGATGTTGCAATCCATTGGAAAATGGCTGAGTTCTGGCTGCTCTTTCAATCCGGTGCTGAAAGAGAAGCTAAATGGCCAAGGTGGTGCATGGCTTGCTTTCTTGCCAAGCACATAGTCAATTCTAACAGGTCCAAGCATGTACTAAGTGATGCATCTCAGCAACTTCTAGGCACCTAATCAGGTTTCGCTTTTTGCTATATGTGCAGACATGAACAGTCAGGGCAAACTGACAACTACTAATTTCTAGCAACAGGTTAAGTGGCAGTTCCCCCGGGAGAGGCCATCTGGGAGCTTGAAAACAATTAAATGCAAATTCTGGCTAGCCTTCTGGTGCTGAACTCACTAAATGTGTGAAATCAGCAACTTGGGGCAGGAATTTGTCTTTAAAGCTCTTATGCATAGAAATATATAGAAAGGCAGTAGGAATTATAGTGCATTTACAAATGAACACCATGGGAAGGCAGAGGTGTCTCCAGTCGCCATGTTTTCCGTGTTTACACAGCAGCTGTAACTACCCACAGTCTGGCTCAAAATGAGGGTCCTGTCTGAGGTGCAAATTAACTACCATTTGACTTGTTTTACAAAATGGATTTCCTTTTGCCTCTTTGCTAGCTTCCCTTCCCATCTCCATATACCCCTTTGTGCCCATATCTTTCATGGCTTTCTTTCTCATGGTGCTCTTGGCATTCTGAGCCTGCTGAACGTTTCAGCTCTTTGCTTGACTGATAGTTGGACTTCGTGCCTGGGTTATAAAGTCAGAAGGGTGAGTGCTGACTGTAAGGGTAACTGGCGGGTGTGGGGCAGTTGTATGGATTTTATTGCATGCTGTGTGAAAAGACAAACCTTGCTATCTCCAGTGCTGATCAAAAGAGCTGAACTGCTGCCCTAGCAGAGACTGTGTAGTCTGAGCTGTTGGGTCCAATTTGCACCAATCCCATAAAATCTCTGGGTGAGGTCCCTGGCTGTAATGAAGGAATGCACAGGGTGGGATCAAAAGCTCACCCTGGGCTGGTCCCTAGTGTAAGTTTAGAGCAGCCTAAAAGCTGTTTTAAATTGACAGCAGCTGCTGACCATTCCAAGGGACCAATATCACAGCAGGGGGAGTCTGGCAACACTGACACTGGCAGCTGGAGCTGCTTCTCTGGCTGCCCTTAGATTGTGCTGGAGTGAGCCTCCTATCATCAGATATGCCAGCTTTTGGGGGGCTGTGCAATCTGGACCTCTTACTGAAATCCCCCAGACCACCAGATTCAAGGTTACACCTGCTAACAGCAGCTGCCTCTTCCCCTCATCAGAGAACCCTAATAATTTTCCAGGACACTTAGGTGTTGTTAATTGGATAAAACAGTTAACAGCATCTGAGTTTTCTTGTGCCCTGTAAAGTGAAGATTAAGGGTAACTACAACTATGAAACCTGAGTCTTGAATTGTTGAGCACTGAGGTCTTTGTAGCAGGATTGCTCTGGATGTATCATTTACTTTCAGGCTTAAAGTGAAACTCATTTTCCAGTAGTTTGTATTGTGAATGTATTTCATTTGTATGATCTGCTGTATGGTGAATAACAAATGGCATGTAGCAATGCCTGGTGCCATGTGCAATACAAATGATCTCCAGGTAGGAATGTTTGGGATCAGTGATCTGGTGTGTACCATCGATCTGCTGTTCAGCTGGGCACAATGATCTGCTCCTGAACGCAGGAGGCAGCATTCTGCAGTGCAGGGAAACATGCTACAGTTTTCCTGGTACCTTGTGTATAATGTTAAAAGCTGAACCGAGCCCTCAGTCAGAGTGGAATGTGGATTCGGTTCCCAGTAAACCCATTACATTGCATCACTTTTTCTCCTGCTAGATCCTAAAAGCCCTTAGCAAAGGGATACACAAGGATCATTGCAACCATGTCTGGGGTGGAGCACATGAGCTGTTTAACAGAGCACAGCAACCCTTCACCTCTCTTTAGGTTAGGAAGTAAGGAATTTTGTCTCCAATTTAAGCCACAATGGGAATTTTATGGAAGCAGGAAGTGCTTGTCCAGCTTGAAACATGATTTGGGCATTGTGGCTTTTAATAGCATCCATCACCATGGTAGCTAGCTAATAACCTTTCGAAAATGGGAAATGTACAACCCATGGAATCTCAGCTAATCCCTGACTGGGCTGATGGGGCCAAATTTAGTTCTCCAGCGCTAATTTACCCTGGAGAGACAGTGTGATAAATGGGCTGGTCACAGCCTTGAGGAGAATTGGGTTGAGAGTAACTAGACCAGAACCCTGGAAAGCCTTTTATTTGCTGTCCATGCTGGTCAGATTGTTCTTGTTACTGTAATTTATGGAGCGGACAACGTTTCCTAACAATGTATGCGTGAGAGGGAGGATCTTTCTTCCTTGGCCTTGTGGGCCTTTCTGTTTTTCCTCTCTCCCCCTTTCACTGGTGGATCCCCCCAGCACATTCCGGCTTTGAGTGGCTTATTAATCTAAAAATGTGTAACAATTAACAGCTACAATAGTCAGTCAGTGCCATGTGCTCAGGACCTTGATTTTAATTCTCCCACTAGCACCACTGAGTGGAGAGTGTTCAGATTACAGCATGTGGGAAGCAATTGTTGACCTAGCTCTGTTGTAGAAACTACCACCCTATGGGGGGACCTGGCTGCAGCCGAGGGCTTCATCTTGCAGCGTAGAGGGGGTGTAACCATGTTCTGCCATTAGTTCTGAGCTGTTGCAGGTTTGGACTTGAGTGAGGAACCAGCATGGTTCTGCAGCACGCTTTAAACATCTCTGACCCTGCCTGGGTTGCAGGACAAACTTCCCCAGTCTTGTGACAGTCCGGTCAGTGTAGCAGAGACCTAGCCTTACTAATGACAGGTTTCAGAGTAACAGCCGTGTTAGTCTGTATTCGCAAAAAGAAAAGGAGTACTTGTGGCACCTTAGAGACTAACCAATTTATTTGAGCATGAGCTTTCGTGAGCTACAGCTCACTTCATCGGATGCATACCGTGGAAACTGCAGCAGACTTTATATATACACAGAGAATATGAAACAATACCTCCTCCCACCCCACTGTCCTGCTGGTAATAGCTTATCTAAAGTGATCATCAGGTTAGGCCATTTCCAGCACAAATCCAGGTTTTCTCACCCTCCACCCCCCCACACAAATTCACTCTCCTGCTGGTGATAGCCCATCCAAAGTGACAACTCTTTACACAATGTGCATGATAATCAAGTTAGGCCATTTCCTGCACAAATCCAGGTTCTCTCACTCCCTCACCCCCCTCCAAAAACCCACCCCCATACACACACAAACTCACTCTCCTGCTGGTAATAGCTCATCCAAACTGACCACTCTCCAAGTTTAAATCCAAGTTAAACCAGAACATCTCGGGGGGGGGGGTGGGTAGGAAAAAACAAGAGGAAATAGGCTACCTTGCATAATGACTCGTCCCCTAAAGCCCCTACTCTACTTGCGCTATATTGATGACATCTTCATCATCTGGACCCATGGAAAAGAAGCCCTTGAGGAATTCCACCATGATTTCAACAATTTCCATCCCACCACCAACCTCAGCCTGGTCCAGTCCACACAAGAGATCCACTTCCTGGACACTACAGTGCTAATAAACAATGGTCACATAAACACCACCCTATACCGGAAACCTACTGACCGCTATTCCTACCTGCATGCCTCCAGCTTTCACCCTGACCACACCACACGATCCATCGTCTACAGCCAAGCTCTGCGATACAACCGCATTTGCTCCAACCCCTCAGACAGAGACAAACACCTACAAGATCTCTGTCAAGCTTTCTTACAACTACAGTACCCACCTGCGGAAGTAAAGAAACAGATTGATAGAGCCAGAAGAGTTCCCAGAAGTTACCTACTACAGGACAGGCCTAACAAAGAAAATAACAGAACTCCACTAGCCGTCACCTTCAGCCCCCAACTAAAACCCCTCCAACGCATTATTAAGGATCTACAACCTATCCTAAAGGATGACCCAACACTCTCACAAATCTTGGGAGACAGGCCAGTCCTTGCCTACAGACAGCCCCGCAACCTGAAGCAAATACTCACCAACAACCACATACCACACAACAGAACCACTAACCCAGGAACTTATCCTTGCAACAAAGCCCGTTGCCAATTGTGCCCACATATCTATTCAGGGGACACCATCACAGGGCCTAATAACATCAGCCACACTATCAGAGGCTCGTTCACCTGCACATCCACCAATGTGATTTATGCCATCATGTGCCAGCAATGCCCCTCTGCCATGTACATTGGTCAAACTGGACAGTCTCTACGTAAAAGAATAAATGGACACAAATCAGATGTCAAGAATTATAACATTCATAAACCAGTCGGAGAACACTTCAATCTCTCTGGTCACGCAATCACAGACATGAAGGTCGCTATCTTAAAACAAAAAAACTTCAAATCCAGACTCCAGCGAGAAACTGCTGAATTGGAATTCATTTGCAAATTGGATACTATTAATTTAGGCTTAAATAGAGACTGGGAGTGGCTAAGTCATTATGCAAGGTAGCCTATTTCCTCTTGTTTTTTCCTACCCCCCCCCCCCCCCAGATGTTCTGGTTTAACTTGGATTTAAACTTGGAGAGTGGTCAGTTTGGATGAGCTATTACCAGCAGGAGAGTGAGTTTGTGTGTGTATGGGGGTGGGTTTTTGGAGAGGGGTGAGGGAGTGAGAGAACCTGGATTTGTGCAGGAAATGGCCTAACTTGATTATCATGCACATTGTGTAAAGAGTTGTCACTTTGGATGGGCTATCACCAGCAGGAGAGTGAATTTGTGTGGGGGGGTGGAGGGTGAGAAAACCTGGATTTGTGCTGGAAATGGCCTAACCTGATGATCACTTTAGATAAGCTATTACCAGCAGGACAGTGGGGTGGGAGGAGGTATTGTTTCATATTCTCTGTGTATATATAAAGTCTGCTGCAGTTTCCACGGTATGCATCCGATGAAGTGAGCTGTAGCTCACGAAAGTTCATGCTCAAATAAACTGGTTAGTCTCTAAGGTGCCACAAGTACTCCTTTTCTTCTAGCCTTACTAGTGCATTGGTTTCAAATCACTGTGCAGGAGTGGGGTGGGGGCACATGGCAAGCGTGTATTTGGAGCTAAATGCCTGTAGGACAAGTTCCCTCTAAGCTGCACGGCTATGCAGCTGCCTATTAAGCCCTGCGGTGGGGAGAGATGCCTGTCCCCCAGCATGGACCTGCCATGGTGGGGTGAGGTGCCTCTCTCCACGTGCCCTGCCCCAGCCCCGGCATGGACCTACTGCGGCTGGGGGAGAGGAGCCTCCCTGCCCCCCGGCCCAGGTGCTGCTGGGGGGAGTCCTCTCTACTTGTTGTAGTCCCCAGCAGCCTGCACCCCAACCCCCTCATCCCTGGCCCCACCCCAGAACTGCACCCCCCCATCCAGAACCCTCACCCTCCCACCCCAATCCTCAGCCCTGAGCCCCCCCTCTCCAAACCCCTCAGCCCCACCCCCACCACATGAATTTTGTTCTGTATACCAATATGGAGGTGATGTGTCACACAACAAAATTCATTCCACACATGCGTGGGCAAAATTAGAGGGAACACTGCCCCTAGGAGGCTGGGTTCTTCCTTATTTATAACTGTGGTGTGGCTTACTCTCCCTTTTTCTGTGCAGGAGAGGGGGTGGTTTTTATAATCCAGGTAGAGGCACGCTCTAGACGTATTCTGGAGTGAGCTCTTGTATCCCCACAGAATCTTGTAGGAGCCTTGGGGAAGTGTGTGGGTGTGGGGGGGTGGCACCGTATCTGCAGCTGTGTCACTGTTACTCCAGCTCCCATCCGGAGTTATGGGCGGGGAAAGCTTTCTTCCCTGCTACTAAAGAGCTGAGGCCAAATGGCTTTTCTTACCGGCCTGGCAGTGGTGATGGAGGTGGGGGTGTGGTTTAAGCATGCCAAGTGGGTGTTGGGTAGCGTTTGTATAATATGGGAACATGCATTGTTGGGAGTGAGTTGAGGACTCCAGCTGGGCCCCTCGACTGCCAAGGCTGGACTTGCTGCAGAGGCATGTCATGCCCACCACTGAGGGGGGAGAGAAGGGATCGTCATTTGTGGCTAGAGGACGGTGCCCATGCTCGAGTGGGTCAGAATAGGGGGTGGATGGATAAGCGCCTGGAGGACTCCAGGGAGGAGAAACTGAAGTTGGCTCTGGAAATTCCTGTTTTTGGATGGCAGCCCTTTCAGGTGATGTCCTGGTGACCTTGCTGGTTTCAGCAGGATCCTGGCCAGGGGTAGAACTGGAGCGGGTTTGGAGGTTACCCACGTCTCATGCTTCAGAGGAAGGCTAGTGCCTGAGGGTGGGGACACAGGATTTGATGGATGAATGCTCTGGCTGTGGTGAGTGATTCCCAGGGGGCGGGGAGGGGGATATGTCCCTGTTTGAGGCAGGAGTATTCCGCCCCACCATAGCTGCCTCCTTCTTTCTACCGGGTCTGACGCAGCCCAGAGGAGAGTGTGCTGAACGATGCAAGCAACTGCATTCTCTGCATGTCTTGCACCATAGATGCACTCCGACTCTGGACCCTAACTATGGCACTGAATGGTTCACGCTGCCTGCCTGTGCTCCAGCATTGGAGAGCTTGCGTTCTCCTTCAGGGAACATCTCTGCTCCCTGTCTGGGCTCAATCTGATCCGCTTGCTGCCAAACAGCCTCCTTCTTACAGACTTGGAGCAATCCCATAGGAAGAACATGGCTCTGTAGGCTACTGTACATCCAGCTGGCCTGGAGGGAAGGGAGAGCTCACCTGTTAGGTTAGATCTCTGCTCTCCTGGCAGCCTGCCTGAGTGACTGTAGTCTCCCATTAGCCAGGAGGCTGGGCTGGAGTTTGCTTTTTGCATTTGTATTCAAGGCAATTGGGGAAAGGCAAAGAGCAGTCTGAAAACAAGGTTAAAAGCATCCACTTTTTACGTTGGTTCAGGGCACTGGATGTTCTGTGACTGGAATATTTGGGCTATAATTCATCTGAATATGGCAGCTGTCCTCAGTGCTCCGGCATGCTGGGAGAACAGGACCTTCTCCTGTAGAGCTCAGTGGATCTGGTTTATTGGTGCCTGCATGGCAAAGGAATTTTCTCTGAACTATAGGCTTGAAAAATTCTCCATCTACTAGCCAGAGAACTGACTTACCAGGCAAGGCTGCTCCCATCACCTCACCTGGCTAGGTATCTGTATTCCTGCACACTCTTGTTGGCCCAGTTGTGATCTGTCCTCTCTGGGCTCTTGGGAGGTGATATCACTCCTCTTCTCCCCCTATAGGAATGCTGGCAGCTTTGCCTTCCTAATGTTCAGTACATCTCTTGGGCATTTGGCTCCCAGACTGCTTGTACATACATCAGCAGATCAGAGTGCTCCTGAGAATCAGACACACCAGGCTGTTTCCTTTGATCCCTCTATTCGCAACTCATAACTGGTCCCAGTAACTGATTAGTGGTTTAGAGAACATATACCTCCTAAGAACTTACTCAGCTTGAGATTCCCATGCATTTTATCTAGCACAGGACATTGTCAATGCAATATGATGGTGGAGAAATTACACTCAAACCAGGCAGTTCAGTGTCATGGAGTCTGCAGCACCTGTAATACAAACCCCTTGCCCATCGGTGGGTATTTACCGGAAGGTGACACTCCTGACTCTTCTGCATTTAGTTCTCCCCTGATGTTGCGTGAATGTGTTTTGTACAGAGTTCCACGGGGTTCTAGAAAGTGGCAGTGAATCTGACCAGCGCCTAGGCAAAGCAGTGAGCAGTGACAGAAGCACTAGAGGTGCATGCAGTCTAGATAAGGCAGCATTGCATCAGATCAAACATATGGGCTAAAATGTATCTTAGAATGAAAGCTTAGTTCCTGCAGAAACTGATGGCTTAGGCATCCAGCTTGGTAGGAGAGGTCGTGAATTTTTCAAGCCAGGTTCCATGGTGCCCAAAAGGGTCCCCTGCGACCTGATGAGCAAGTCCCCCTCTTTGGCTCTTTTGCAATCCTTGTGATTGCAGCTGAATGGGGGCTATGCTTGTTGTGGGTACAAGAGCCTTCTGAGTATACCACACAGGCAGGTGCACAGTTATGTTGAGGAGGGAGATAACCGAAACCAGCAATCTTGGGTCTGAAGGTCAAGTTTGTGTTGGTGCTGGAGGATCCCACGCAGCCAAAATGATGAAAGCTGTCCCAAATGCACAGCCAGCTGAGAAGGCACGGTCTCTGGGCAGACAAATTATATTAACATTTCCAGCACTCTAAGGTCCTGGATCCAGTCAGGCAGTGCCCTAGTCTAGATGCTCTACCAATCCTGTCCCTGCATGAGGAGTAAGATGCTAGTTGATTGCCTGGAGCTGGGCGTGCTTATCTCCTAGCTCCTCCTACTTTCTCAGTTGGCAGGTTTCCCCTGTGGTTTTTTCTGTACTGAGAATTAAACTGTAGATTAAGCAGCAGATCACATGTATCAGTCAGAATTTGTGGGTCATTCCTGGGTGATCCTTCTCCCTGGGTCCAAGCAGGACTAGATGCAGCTCCCTTTGAAGTCTGGAAATGCCCTTCCAGTCTGGCTATTGCACGGAAATCCAGTCCCCCAGGTAGCACTGCATCATGCACCCAATGGGAGATTGAACAAGTGGGGCAGGCAAGAACAACAGGTGGGTCTTCATGCCAACTATACAGGGACCTCTGGTATCACACAAGCTTTGCTTCCTGGTCATCCTTCGGACAGGGCGGCCTGGCCTGTGCTCTTTGGGGCATGCTCACCTTACTGGCTCAGGGTTACTGCTCCTGGATGGTCCCTTACCTTGGGGCTAATCATGCTGCCTCCGCACAAACCCAAAATCTGGGGAATCTGGGCCCTTAGTATAATGAGGTTAGCAGTCCTTCCCAGCAGGCCCTGCTCAGTGAACAAAACCCTCGAACTGCTGCGTTTGCTCTCCCCACCAGCTGTGTGTGTTCTGCTGGATATTCCTGATGAAACATGGGTGTTAAACGTTAGTGTGGCTGCCAGTGCCCTCCCACTGCATTGCCCCTCACATCTGCTTGGGAAGCTTTGGCCTGTGATTAAGGTACCTGTTCGTTTTGGTTGGTTCTCCCCTTCTGCTACAGCCATCCTGCTTGTTGGCCCCACGCGTGGTGATGGCACTGCTCTTGCAATTAGACCGCAGCGAAGGCTGTAGTATTTGGATTATGGTGGCACCAAGAACAAACGCGTGGCAGATGTGAGTCATGTTGTTTAATGCTTGACTAGGGATGGTGCTTAGATACTGTGGTGATGAGTGTGGTAAAAGAACTGATCTAGGATAGGATAGAGAGGCCCCTGCTGAGATCGGGGCCTGTTGTGCTCAGCCCTGTGCAAATATTTAGTAACTGTACGCTCTTAGGAGCAGGGACTATCACCACAGAATAACATGGGTCTGGAGAGCGAAGGCAGGGAGAGGGGGGAAGTAACTCACCCATGGTCACCCAGCAGGGCAGTGGCAGAGCTGGGAACAGAGCCCAGCTTTCCTCAGCCCCGCGAGACTGCGCTGTTTCTCCTGTGTGTAACTGCCGAGGGAGACACATGTCTCAGCCAAGTTCTGGGGGGAGCCTGGACATCACTCATTGCAGTCCCTCCTAGCTAGAGAAGAGAACTTGTCTGGCTGCAGCGAATGAGCAATCTAGCACACATGCTGGGGGTTGTTTCTTGAGTGTGGGCTTGGGGAGAACTAGCCAACTGAGACTGTTAAAGCCTGCTTTGCCAAGCCCAGCATGGATTCTCTAGGTGGGGTTGGCCACAAGGGCTCAGTCCTGGTGCTGCAGGGCCTTCGCTGCAAGTGGGAGGATTCTAATGTGTTCGGGGGCAGCTCCTGGTGGTGTGGACTTTTACTCAGTGCATTGGAATAAGCCTCTTCCCTTCCCTGGAGAGCCAACAGTTTCAGATGAAATAGACTAGGAACAGATATTGGGTAGGGTTGCCAACTTTCTACTGCTACAAAACTGAACACCCCTGCCCTGCCCCCCTCACTCCATCCCCTCTGTGTCTCGCTCTCCCCACCCTCACTCGCTCATTTTCACAGGGCTGGCTCAGGGGGCTGGGGTGCAGGAGGGGGTGAGGGCTCTGGCTGGAGGTGTGGGTTCTGGGATGGGGCCAGGGATAAGGGGCTTAAGGTGCAGGAGGGGGCACCAGGCTGGGGGGTGGAGCATGGGAGGGGGATCTGGGCTGAGATAGGGGGTTGGGGTGTGGGGTGGGGTACGGGCTCTGGCCTGGGGTTGTAGATTCTGGGGTGGGGCCAGAAATGAGGGCTCCAGGCTGGGGAAGGGGGTTGTGGTGCAGGGTGGTGAGGGCTCCGGCTGGGGGTTCAGACTCTTGGGTGGGGCTGGGGATGAGGGATTTGGGATGCAAGAGGGGGCTCTGGGCTGGGGCTGACTGGTTTGGAGTGCAGGAAGGGGATCAGGGCTAAGGCGGAGGTTGGGGCATAGGGCGGGGGGGATGTGAGGATTCCAGCTGGGGGTGCAGGCTCTGGGGTGGGGCTGAGGATGAGGAGTTTGGGGTGTAGGAGGGTTCTCTGGGCTGGGATCAAGGGGTTTGGAGGATGGGAGTGGGATCAGGGCTGGGGCAGGGGGTGGGTTAGTGGTGCAGGGTCCAGGTGGCATTTACCTCAAGAAGCTCCCGAAAGCAGTGCCATGTCCCCCACTCTGGCTCTTACATGGAGGCGCGGCCAGGTGGCTCTGTGTGCTGCCCCATCTGCAGGTGCCACCCCCGCAGCTCCAATTGGCTGTGGTTCCCAGCCAATGGGAGCTGCAGAGCTGGCGCTTGCGGTGGTGGCAGTATGCGGAGCCCCCTGGCTGCCTCTATGCATAGGAGCTGGAGGGGAGACATGCTGCTGCTTCCGGGAGCCGCGCAGAGCCATGGCAGGCAGGGAGCCTGCCTTAGTCCTGCTGTGCCGCCAGCCAGACTTTTAATGAAAAACCGGACACCTGGCAACCCTAATCTTGGGTGAGGCAGGATGTGGGCTTACTAGTGAGATAGCTTGAAGGGCTGCTGGAAGTGGGGTGCGAAGAAGAGGGAGCTGGGTGCATTGCTCTGGGGATTTACAGGCATAAAGGGGCAGCAATGTGAAGTGCAAAACCTGCCTTGCCCTTGTTTGCATCTAGGGGTCAGCAGTGGTGCGACTGCACAGCTTGCTGACCGCCTGTCCCTGACTGTAGGCAAGGCTTGCAAGTGCCACGTGTGAGTAACTTGATAGCTGGAGGCCCAGGGACTGAGCTCTGCTGAACTCCACTTGGGCTCATTTCCCTGGCCCACACAAAGCTCCAGTTGCAAACAAACCTTCAGTGCTGGGGTGCTCACTACCGCTGGCTGTGGTGAGAAATTCGTATGCAGTGCCTTCCTGGGGAATGGGCAGGAAGTCCTGTTAATGTCACACCCCGGTAGTCTGTACCCACCACCTCGCTGCTCTGCATGTCTGCTTGCTCACTGCTGTAAATGCTTGGAGAGCAGCTCGCTACTTCCACTTCAATCTGGCATTCGTGCTCTTTGTCCTGAATCTAATCCATCTGCAGCTGGCTGACCTGGTGGCTCCAGGGAAGCTGGTTATATGATTTCTGGCTAAACCCCACTGCATCTCTGCTGGTTGGCAGTGTGCTGGGTCTGGCAGCTCGCCTCTGGCCCACTCCTTTGTCACAGTGGGGCCAGCTGTGCCATGCTTTACTTCTGCAGAAAGGGTACTACTTTCTCCTGCCTGCTAACTCCCAGCAGCCTACTGGCATCTCTCCAGATGGGCCCGGCACCCTCTTCTGCAGCAGTGACACTTCTTGCTACCTGCGTAGTGGCTGGAAATGGGCTTAGCTGACTGTACTGCAGAGGCCCAGTGGTAGGATACACATGGAGCTCTCTAGTCTAAGGTCCCGGGGTGCTGTTCAGCAGAGTAAAACCAAACTGCTGTCCCTTGGGGCTCAGGTACATTGTCCATTTCTGTGGACTTGAAAATCCAGGTTTGCAGCAAAAGAGCAAAGTTCTATCAAAATTCCACCTGTAGATGAACTCCAGTGTTTAACTCCCTCAGTGAGGTTGGGTCTGAAGCGTTTGCCGTTGACAGAACTCGATCTGCTCTGGTTGGTGAGCTTTGAGGGGGAGCATCCAGGAAAGGGTGTGGGAGGGAATGGAAGTTGGGGCCAGCAATGGCTGTTCTGAAAACACCCCTGTTTAAGTGGGGAAATTTTTAAGGTGCTGTTAGGAAGTGGGGAGAGTGATGCTTGGACATAATGATGAGTGCCAGGAATACAGCCTAGATACAGGAACTGAGTGGGGTGAATTTGATGATGAAGGGCCCATTATAGTGGAAGTGCAACTCCAGATCTGTAAGTGGGATCCCAGGTCCCTGTCAGCACAAGGCCCAAGGCAGGGATGGGGTGGAACCAGATATCATGCTTGAAGCTTCTTCAAGGGTTTAACTTTGCTGTTGGAGTACTAATGTTCTCTGTCTGCCTCCCTGCAGGTCCTCTCAGGCTGCGCCATCATTGTCCGAGGGCAGCCCCGTGGAGGGCCCCCCCCGGAGCGGCAGATCAACCTCAGCAATATCCGTGCTGGAAACCTCGCCCGCCGGGCTGCTGCAGGACAGCCAGATGCCAAGGATACCCCTGATGAGGTAGGTGTTTCCTTGCTGGCCAACAGGCTGGTGCATAAGGCTGGATTGCATTCAACTCCTCGTGCTCAGAGCACCTAGTACTGTGGCCAGGAGCTTAATTTAGAATAAATCAGGGAGATAACCTAATGTGCTTGCCACCCAAATACTGCCTAGCCCTGGCAGATCGCCCAAAAGTAAACCTCAAGCCAGCAGTGATTTTTGCACTGATCAAGAGCTCAGTAGAGCAAGTCCTCGGTCTTGGACCAGCGTAACTTGATCCATGAGGTGGTGCTCCTTGCTGGTGGGGTCGGTGCAGACACAATGCCCAGATGTGGCACGTGGGAATGCTGTGCTGCAGGGAGTGGGCTTGAGTCTGATCCCAAAGTCCCATTGTTGTGCTGCAGAGAGCAGTAGGGGTGCTCTCCCTTATGTGCTGACCTAATACCCCAGTGTGGTGGTAGGGGGCGCTGTGAATTAGGGGTCAGGCACAGAGTCCTGGACAGATTCTTGTTTCAGCCTTGTTTTGTCTTTACATTTCTTTAGCTGAAACAGAAGAGCACAGTTAATTGTCCTCACCTGTTGCTGTGTTGTCACTCAGTTTGTTGAATGCTTGCTCAGAGGGAGTGGAATGCACCATCTATTGAAACCACAGGGTGTCTTCCTACAGCCTCTGTGCTATCTATCCAAGTAGTGACCAGGCCCAGCCCTGCTTAGCTTAAGAGTCAAATGGGACACAGCTGGAGATGGGAAGGGAAATGATGATTATCTGAGAGGGTGTGTGAAAAGACTAATTCACAATTGCCCAGCCCCAAAGGGTTTTACTCACAGCTCAGATCCCTCTTTAGCTAGGCAGGCAGGCAGGCGTCATTCTCCAAATTTACTGGTTTAAAATGAACAGATTCTGTATTTGAGTAATTGTGTAGTGTAGCAGTGAGCTTCCCCTCCAGTGCCCCAGGTAAATCTTCCATGCTAATGTACAGCCTTGTTTTTTTCCAAGGAGGCAGAGACTGGAGGAGGGAAATGCATCCATGGGATGGGAGGTGGGTATGGGAATAGGTGCTGGCTCTGCAGCACCCCACTGGGGGATAAATGGGACTCCAGGCACCACCTTTTGCCCACCAGGATCACCAGCACAAAATGTTTATAAAACTTACCCAGGGCTGTGCTGTGAGCGAAGCAAATTTCAGCTGCAAGGCTGATGTCTCATTACCATAGAGTCCCCTGCTTCACTTTAGCACGACACAAGCTACAGGCTGCAGGATGCTAACTCAACCCAGGAGACTATGAGCTGCCTTTGACTCACTGCTTTGCTCGAGGGCTAATATAGAGGATTTAAAAGTTCCTCAAAACCAGGCTTATTGCTACCTGCTCCAAAGGGCAGGTATTAGTGCAGCACACCCTCCTCCCAACCCCTTGTTCTGGCTGTAGGCACTCAGACTGGCCATGTTTGAGTGCAGGGCATTTTTTTCAGTGCCGAGTAAGGGAGCATAGAGACAGGGCCAGGTCAGGGGTGTATTATCCAGGGCTGTTATATTGCATTATATTCTGTCCTGAGATTGAGGGTCCTGTAACTCGAGGTTTTATGTAATGTTTTGGCTCCAATTACTCAGCTATGGGTTCCCTTCAGTGTCTGAACTGATACTGTTAGGATACAGTAGCCTGGTACATCCTGTCCAGTGTTTGGTAAGGAGTTTAGACAATGGATATCTACTGGAGGATCTTGCTGCGGGTGAATTAGCAGGGTACTCTATATGGGCAGTTAACCACTCACTTTCAGGCCTGCATATTAATTGCAGGGCATTGGTGTCAGTGCCTGAAGATGGCACAGCTCTGATCTTCCACTGCTGGAAGAGTGGGGGAAAGGAATTCCCCACCTATCCTCCAGAACATGGTGTTCTTGTCTGAGGCTGGGTATCAGTGGCTAAGTGCTTGCAGATGGCACATCAGTAACGGGTGGAAGCTAGGGTGAAATTAGAACTTTTCAGTCCAGAGTGAGGTGCAGTGTTTTCAGTGTAGTTACTGGGTTCTGTTCCCAGTTCAGATGCTGATCAACTGTTAACCTGTGCAAGTTGCTTTACCTCTTAGTGCTTGTTTGAAGAATAAATAGAGCTGTTTGAGAATTTGAGTAAATGGATATTGTTGGAAAACGCTGATTCATTCAAACTAAAACGCTTTGTGGGAAAGGATTAATTTCAATGGATAAGAAAATTTTGAAAAACTTTTGAAGTTTCAAAATTAAGCTTTAATCAAAATGAAATATTACAGTTGACCTGTTCAGAATTTCTTTTGGATGTTTGGCTTGCAAAGAGTCTAGATTTTGACATTGTCCTGATGTGGGGTGGGAATTTTTTTCAAATTTATTGAAAAGGAAAAGTTTCCTGCCCAGCTCTAAAAATCAAGGACTTTGTGTTCCCTGTGATCCCCTGTGATGCACCATCTTGGGGAACAATATTTTGGCAGAGTAGCCACATGTCCCATTTCAAAGCAAATGGGGAGGTGAGGCTGGGGATAATGCTGAAAAATTAGCCTAGAACATCTTAGTGGTTAAGACACCTTGAGGGCAACATTCACTTAAGCAGGCCATGTTTTCGTAGGCACTGCGAGCCACTGTATATAACGAACAAAGGGCTATCCTAAACCAGTTTGAAGAGACTTCTCACTTCTGACTTCTCCTCTTTCTGGTCCTGATTTGTGAGTTGCTCTGAGGATGGACTTCTGGTCACATCCTGTTGAAATAGCCCATCTGACCAGTAAAGGGCCCAGAATGTATTCTACCCCAGTAGGGGAGACATGCCTTACACTAGAGGAATCCCTGTGTGGATTCTCTGGTCTGTGTAGTGCAAGAGATCAGACTGGAGGATCATGATGGTCCCTTCTGGTCTGAAATGCTGAGTATTTGGAGCAGTTGGATATCAGCATGTGTAAGGTCCCGATCTAAGCACTTCGTGTTGTGTTGATTTGCAGGAACAGAACAAAGGTTCAGGGACTTGCTTTTGGGGTCATGTGACAGATCAGAGTTTTAGGATGAGTAGCTGGTTGCTTCCATTAATGCAGAGGTTCTCGGAACAAATTTTTTGGTGGCTTCAGAGTGTGGCCACCAACTCTTGCTGGTGGCCGCTCTCTCACTTTTTTCTAAAATACTTAATTAGCTGTAGGAAAAACAAATATGCATATAGACACAGCCAAATCATTGTAATTTATTTATTGCTAGCTAGTAAGTCTGTTGTGAAAAGTGATATTAACAAACATACAAGTATCACTCTTCACAGCAGACTTACTCAGCGTCAACAGCCTGGGGACAAATTAAGCCCTAGATGGGGGGACTGGGGAGGCAGTGGAGGGCTGGAATCTGAAGCCCTGTGGCCAGAGCCTGCTGTCCTGCCACGCCAGGCCCAAAGCCTGAACCTCATCGCTCCTTGGTGGGAAACTCACCTGCTGCCAGGTCCTCCAGTGTTGTGCCTCAAGTATCTCCGCAGGGGGAGCAGGGCTCAACCGCTGCTGGCGGCCCCAGCAATCAACACCAAGGTGGTGAATCCAGGAGCAACAGGAAGGGGCTGCTACTTTGGCCCCCCCACTCCACCCCAGTAACAGCCCAGGAGGCTGTGGCTGCAAGAAAAGCTCCTGGTGGCAGCATGCGGCATATGCTGATTGCTCACTGAGTGGTAATGAACTTGCCCCATGTCCTCTTTTGGATAGAGGTGGTGGAGTTAGAACTAAACCAAACCTGGGATACCCACCCTCCCTGTGTTAGGTGCAGTATAGAGCTCCCTTAAACTGCAGGTCTCCTTGCAATGAGACTCTCCCTGGGGAGATTGTCTCCTGAACATCTTGCGTAGATGTATAAATGTCTTCTGCTTTATAAAATCATGCCTGTCAGTTCAGCTAATTGTTGGTGGCTAGCACAGTGTTCTCCCCAGCCCATTTTCTCTGCCCGCCTGATCCTGCAGTGGTGATGTGATGCTGAGTTTGTGCCCTTGCAGCCTTTCTGGGGTTGGAGTGTGGGCTGGAGCATAAGACTGGGAGGGGGGAGGGGGAAGAGCTCAGATCCCCCGATGAGGCAGTGTGGGCGTACAAACTACCGTAGAACATTAGACCGGAAATAGCCATTAGCTCATTTAGACCCCCATCCCCAGGCCAGGATTGCTCCTTAGTATGTTTCCCAGCGCTGTTTCCTTCAGCTTTAATTGTCTAGTGTTGGGGCTTCCACCTGTGCCTTGGGGAGGCGATTTCACAGCTGTATTCTTACTGTGAGGATCTTCAATCTGTAGTTTCCTCTGGCTGAATTTATGCAAGTGAGAGAGTAGGGAGGAGCTGTCGCCAGCCCGAGGCCTTATGGCATGGTCTCAGTCTCAGCAGGGAAAATGATCTGGACAGTATTCATTGTTGCCTGTGGAGTGGTTGTGATCCTGACTACTTTGGGCAGATCAAGAGGACAGCAATAGTTAAATGTTGTCTTCTAACTGGGGCTGCTCCTGACCTGTCAGTGCTGGACAGACCTACTTTCCTCTAGATGCCTCCAGGTATCTTTGGCTTCCAAACCACTGAACTGCAGGTGGCCTCATGGGGGTCTCCTGCAGAAGCAGCGAAATGCTGTCTGGCCAAGAGAACACCTAACTCCTTCGCAGCTCTTTTCATGAGCAGGTCCCAGTATGAAGGAGGTCAGTATCATTGACCCCATTTTACAGATGGGGAAACTGAGTAACTTGCCCAGGGTTACCCAGTAGGCCAGCATTGGTGAGATTAGGACCCATATCTCCTGAGTGCCAGTCCAGTGCTCTGTTTACTAGGCAACACTTCCTCCCTATGAGATCTCTCTGCACTGTGTCCAGCAGTGGAAGGGGAACCCTTAGGGTCTGATAGTGCCCACTTTGACCTCCAGTGACTAAGTTTTGTGTTTTCCCCCAGCCCTGGGGATTTCCAGCTCGTGAGTTCCTGCGAAAGAAGCTCATTGGGAAGGAGGTGTGCTTCACTGTGGAGTACAAGACCCCGCAAGGCCGGGAGTACGGCATGGTGTACCTTGGGAAAGGTGAGTAGTGGCTAGGGAGCTGCCAGACATGCACAGGGCAAAGTGTGCCATGCAGGTGGGTGAGGTGACGTGCTGCCCCTCAGTCTGGAGATGCTGCAAGTCCGCGTGAACCTGACACCCAGCTGTACATTGCCCTTCTTCCTATTGTGGCATCTTCCATAGTGCAGGCCGCAGGCTGCCATTTATGGCATTGTCACTAATTCTAGGGAAATTCAGGTGTGGGTTCTTACTGGACCTCTGGGCACCCACTGGAGTTGGATGCTGGGTTCTATAGTGCAGTTTGCTTTGCTGGAGCTGCAGACTGTCATTGTTGAATGTGTTTGGGCTCCAGGCTGCTTCAGGTCATGGTGCTAATTGAATTCCCTTAGATTTCCTTTTGCAGCCCTTATTGCCATTATAAATCTCGTGGCTTTAGTCAACCGGAGACAGGCAACGGAAAGGAGTTCTCCTAGCTCCCTTTTCGTTAGCATCCTTGGACTGTTGTGTGTTGGTCAGTACAGTGAGAATTGATGTTCGTTACCCATGGTGCTGCTTGAGAACAGTGACTCAGAAGTGGGTGATCTGGCACTTATAAAATGGGAGTAGCACTTTTGAATGCGCCCATTGCCCTTTTTAGGCCGTTGCTTTAGTTTAGCTTTTGAATGTTCTATAACTTACAGCTTCCTTCATACAAAGCGTCACTGAGCAGCTTGCAATGAGCTAGAACAGCATGCTTAGACGGAGTCTGTTAGGGTCGTTCCAGCATGCATAAAGGGGCAAAGCTATCTATGGAGCAAGGGAAAAGGATCTGAGCTGTAAAAGTGGCCCAGCTGCCATAAATATCCGCAGGCCTAGTTCCAGTGAGGAGGGGCTGGGGCTCAAGGAAGAGGAAGGCAAGTTGTGTGGTCTGAAGTTGAGCTCGACTAGAAAACATGTTATGCCCTGAGCATTCATCAGTCCATGCTCTTGTTTCTGTTCTGCTGATCGCCGAGAATTTAGTTTGTACATCCTTGTCCTTTGCTATGGAGTGGGTCAGAAACCCAAATCTGTGTTCTTCCCCACTCCAGGAGTTTTTGAAAGAGTGGGGGAAAAGGCGGTCATACACACACAGCTCCCAGCATAATGGGGCCCTGATTCTGATTTCTGGGGGCCTTTGGGTGCTTTCAAAGATTACCAGGCCAGTAGGGACCCTCTGATCGTCTAATCTGACCTCCTGTATAACACAAGCCGTAGAACATCACAATAATTCCTAGAGCAGAGCTTTTAGGAAAACATACACCCTTATTTTTAAAAATGGCTAGTGATGAAGAATCCACCACAATCCTTGGTAAATGGCTCCAATGGTGGTTTACCCTCGCTAAGACTAAGCTGGGGGGAGGAAATTCGAGCAAAGCTTGGGTAGAGAGAAGCATGTGAGGAAAGAGGCTATAAGGTGTTGGGTGGAGAGGGAACAGACACATACCACAGACTGACAAGACGTGGAGAGAAACAAGAATGAGTGTCCAACAAAAGCCAGACACGCATAGGAAGTCATTTTGCTTTTCATTGACAGAGTCGATTGTCATCAGGTCACAGTTAAAAGCAGTGCACAAGTTGGGCACAGCTTGATTTATTCTTTTAAAATGGTAGGGAGTCTGGGGGCATGAGGACTTTATACAATGACTCAGAGGCTTCTAATTTTTTAGCCCCGTTTTGTGTAAGCACCCCTTTGGAACGCATATACATGCATGATGAAAATGAGGCATACATTTAACAGTGAGGGTAATTAACCACCGGAACAATTTACCAAGGGTTGTGCTGGATTTTCCATCACTGGCAATTCTTAAATCCAGCCTAGAAGTTTTGCTGAAAGCTCTGCTCTAGGGCTTGTTTAGGGAAAGGTCTCTGGCCTGTGTGATAGAGGAGGTCAGACTAAATGATCACAGTGGTTCTTTCTGGCCTTGGAATCTGAGTAAGGCTTATTCCAAAATGGTGCAGTGGGGTTAAAGACCTTGCAGACTCTAAGTAATAGTTGGCCAGGTCAGCATTTGAATGGGAGACCTTCAGAGAGCTCCTAGAGGATGCTCTGGAATGAAACACACTGTTATGCCCATGGTACTATCGCTTTCCTCTTCCCTGAACTCCAGGTGCGCATTGGTAGTAAAAATGAGGGGGACTGACAGGAGGACAGCCCTGGTTGCCTTCCTCTCCATGCTACATTTCCCTTCCTTTCTCCTGTTCTCTCCATTCTTTGTTCACTATTGTCTGTTTTGCTTATTCCCTTTGCCTTTACTGCTTGTTGGGTCTCTGTGGGCAGAGGCGCTGACTTTTGGTTTTCCCCAGGGGTGCTCCCCCCTTCCCCCAATGCCCCACACTTGCTCTGCCTCTTTCTGCCCCTATTTCGCCCCTTCCCGCTTCTGCCGAGCCCCTCCCTGAGTCACCAATCAGCTGTTTGGTGATGCCCCTGGTTGGCAGTGGTGCCCCTGAACAACTGTGGCTGGTGGCTTCTGACCACCTACTTTTCCCTGTGGGTGTTCCAGCCCCAGAGCACCCATGCAGGCAGCGCCTGTGTCTGCGGGGACAGGAGTTCTGGTTCACGCAGGGAGGTGGCTGAAGAAGCTGAATAGGACTGGCCTCTTGTTGCCTAAATAGGGCAAATGCATTTTGCTTCCCCCTCCCTCCCCATGCTGGATTAGTTAGTTCCTGCTCCTCAGCTGTCAGTCCAGTGCACAAGGATCTGAAGTGTCCAGGGGAGAAGGCTGAACCCAAGCCAATGTTCAGTAAGCTGCTGGGTCACTGTCCAAAAAGGGAAAGGATAATGCTACCCAGTCATACAGTGCTGTCCTAACCTAGCTGTAGACTAACAGGAGCATAACTTTCATCAGCCTTCGGAGTGTCTGGGTCACTAGTGAGTCTTCAGTCTTTTCCATCTTGCTGCATGCAAGGGATTGTTCCCTGCTAAACCTGTGTGTTTTATGCTTCAGGGCATGAGCCAACCTCTAATGGGCACTTGCAGGAAATTTTCCCTGGAGTCAGGTTGTCCCATCACTGCTATTGCCCCAGCCTCTGGAGCAGCTTGCAGTTGGAGACAGGACATGGCACTAGATGGACTGCTCATCTGATCCAGTCTGACTGCTGCTGCCCTTAGGAGGGAAGGATTGGTACCAGTGCTTAGGGCACTAGCCTGGCACTTGGCAGACCTAGGCCAGTTCTGTGCTCTGGTACAGACCGCATCTGGCCTTGGGTGAGTCTCTGTCTCTGGGCCTCGTTTCTCCCTCCTGTTCTACCTTAGAGGGGCATAGGAGGATAAGTGCATTAAAGACTGAGACATGGGGGCCAGATAAGAACCGTAGGTTCTTACAAGTCCCAAGCATTGTGGCTTCCACCCCTTCCCTAAAGGTTGAGTGCACAGCCTCCTGCATCTCGTGGTCGGGAGTCTTCACCAGTGCTCTGCTCAAGTAGACTTCCTTAATGTCCTCCTGCTGCCCCTACTTATTTCTCTTTGGCTATGGTAACCCCTTCGTAGTCACCTATTCCCACTGTTTTCAGGGCTTTCCTCCGTAGCGGTGTAGCCAAGTGGTCTCTCAGCTGCCCATGTCCGATCTCCACTCTGTTGCTCTTTCCTGAACTCCCATCTGTCAGTCCTGTCTAACTCGCTAACACCAGTATGATCCAACTTGAGTTTCTGCTCAGGAGAGACCTGGAAATTGAGTCCAGGCCATGGCAGGTACAATGCCAGAAGTGGGTATAGGGGGTGCCTGCCTTGCCAGCATGCTCAACTCCTCCCCCTCGTACAAACTAAAGGACCATTCACTCTTTGGTCTCTCCCAGGCCTTCCAATAAGGGGCTGCAGCTGTATGTAACCTGTCACCAGTAACTGCTATTGGTTGCTGTTGAACCAGTGACAGAGATAAGCTGCTGCCCTGCCAGTGTCTGAGCTATCCAGCTTATCACAGGAATTGACAGACTGGATCAGACCCATGATGCATCTGGCCTGGTCTCCAACAGTGGCCAGCACCAAATGCTTCAGAGGGAGGTGTGAGAACCCCCTCAGTAGCCAGTTGTGGGATAATCTGCACCCATAATCCTTTTGAAAAGCTGATGCTATGACTGACTCCTTGGGAGAGGACCACTGTCTCTGCAACTCCCTGGCTTCTGTACCAAATCCATTCTTTTGTTGGGAATCCTGGAGCGTTCGTGTATTTATCATCAGAAGGCAGAAGCAAAGTGTTAGTCTGCTGGAAATAAATCTTGAAAGGATTTTGTTCTGAAGTGACACTGCTATCGGTTTAAGTGCTCTGTTTCAGTGTTCTTCCTCCTTGTTCTCTGCCACATAAAAGATTTTTATGACAGGCTTCCTGTGTAGGTGTCTCCCTTATTGTTAAACTGTGTGACAGGACAGGATTTAGATGAATAGACGAAGCATAAAACATTTCCTGATGAAGTTTGTCAAGATGTCAATACAATTAACAGTGCCCCAAGAGCCTCACCAGGCAGGTGCCTTCCTCCAGCTGGATTCTAGCTCTCTATTAGTGGTCAGAAGTCTGTAACCTTTGTAACTTGTTCTTAGCTTTGGGCTGAGCAGAGTGGGAGAAGCGCACACCTTATGAATTTGGAACACCCCAGCTGCGACCTTAAAACCAAGCTGGATTTGTCCTCCCCTTCTGGTTCTCTTTTGAGGATGTAGCATCACTTATTTCTTCTTTTGGATGGCTAACAGGAGAGTTTTCCCCCATTATGAAGTGCAAAAGGATTGTTACAGTTATAGAAATGTCTGAGGAAATCTGACATGGATTCATTCCGAATGTACTTAGAGCCAGAGGCTGCTGCAGCCTCATCTGGGTAGGCCATGAACTTGGGGGGAGAGCAAAGCAAAAACCTTACCCCTTCAGATCACCCAAGTTGTCAGTTCCTACTACTAATCTGCTCCCTTCCTTGCCAACAAACTGTTCCAGCCTCTCAGGCTGGAGAGAACCCCATGTCTGAGTCGGTGTCTGTTCTGTGGACGCCTGTCAGACATACCCTCTGATGGCTGTGGTCAGGTGTGACCCATCGCTGCCACATTAGCCACAAAGTTGGCTGATTCTGCACAGAATCAGTGTTTGTGCAGCTGTGTGTTATCGTAGCAGTTGACAATCTCACCCTTCCCTGGGACAACAGCGTTTGATTAGAATTCTGTTTTTTTCTGGTGGCATTTCAAAAGCCCCTTTGATCCTGTTGCATATAATTACCTCCATATCCTATGCAATGGCTTCTGCTACAGAGGATGACCTGGTCACGTATAAATATTTTTTCCCAGACTGATGTGCAGATCTTATGTCAGATTTTCTCCCTTATTCTTTCCCTCTTCCCTTGCCTTAATTGTCATCAGAGTGGCATGCCCCATACATTTTTATCCTTGTGCTTTGCTGACACCAAACTCCTCCTTGACAACCAGTGCCTGTTGTATCATGGTGCCACCAGACTGGCACTTTTGATCTAGGTGTTCCCTGGGGCAAAGTGACACTCAGTGGTATTGGTGGTCTGTGAGACTGGGGCTCCTGAAACACTTCAGCACTTCCAGGAAATCTGCCTGAAGTGGCCACGTGGCAGCTGCTAGAACCCTGTTTTCTGGCCAACCCCTCCTTCACCTCGCCGAGTGTGTGGAGGGATTGTCAAGGTGGTAGTTTGGAGGAAATGCGAATCAAACTCCAAAATGACTGGGTGAAAGTGGTTAGCTGGGGAATTAACTGTCAGCTGTGAGCAGAGTTCACTTATGCTAAAGTGCTTTTCATGCTTTGCATGGGTGCAGTGATCTATATTCCATGTGGGGGTGGTGGTTTGTAATGGTGAAAGTTGTTAATGGTAACTGTGGGGACAGAAGCCCCTCTAGAGCCCAGATGGCACAAGGCAAAGTTCACTCTACTGTTCCCCCGCCTTGCCAATATCGTTCCGTTTACTATCCCATTCAATCCTTGGCTTCTCAGCCAAAATTGCCAGATGTGGATGCCTGTCGCTGGTAATGCCTTCCAGTCTTCACTGAGCTGGGGCTGGATTTGAATAGAAAACATTATAAGTTCCATGCTTGCTTGGTGGCCACCATGCCAGCAAGTTTGCCTGTGAATTCCTTCTGAAATTAGTGAAGCATTATGGCTGTTCTGTTAACATCGTGCCTTGTAAACATCTAATCCACTAACGTGTAGACCAGTAGTTCTCAACCTGTTTACCATCGGGGGCTGCATATGCAGCTCTCTGTTTTATGTGGGCTGCAGCCACACAATGTATATACTACCTGTATGGCCCTGAGGATGTCACATGAGGTGCAATTGTGTGCTGATTGGGCCGCAAGCAGCCCATGGGCTGTGGGTTGAGAGCTACTGGTGTAGATGGACAATGGGGGTGCCAAGGTGTGCACATGACAAGCCTAACTTTCCATCGAAGTATCTTTAACCTTGCCCTCCCTTTGCCTCCTAGTTTGTTGCTTCCAGTAGTTGTCTTGATTGATATTTCGGTCACAAGACTTTTTGTCTATAAAGAGCCTCCTGTATAACTGTCTCTCGTCCAAAGAGATGCTATGCAGTGACAGCACTCAGAATTTTGCTCTCAGTGAATCTGATTTCATTTCCTCCCCTCTTACCAGACACGACTGGGGAGAACATTGCCGAGTCTCTCGTGGCAGAAGGCCTGGCCTCTCGCAGGGAAGGAATCCGAGCCAATAAGTACGTATATTTCCTGCTCTTCTCTAAACTTGTCCTGGGGTTCAGATGTTTTGTGACACTTGACTTTCCCGAACAGCTTTGCGTTGATGACAAGACAAAGCTGTTGATGAATTACTTCCTCACTGCTGTTCTGGGGCCAGCTGTTGGTTGAGTTCTAGGCTTTATGTAGTATGGTGTCGGGTGTTTTATCTAGCAACTTCCCAGCTGCAAGTCAATGGGACTTGTGCTCCGAAGTCACACCCTTGGGTGCCTAAGTATAGGCTTAGGAGCCAGACTTTAGGGTATTTTTGAACATTTTAGCCTGTGATTAAAAATGTCAATAAATTAATGTATTGGAAGGCCAAACTTTTAACTCTGAAGCAGTTTATTTGTGAAGTGACAAAGATTTAGCTATGAAACATTTTGCTACTAAACCGGTTGGCTTGCTGGGAACAGGCATTCCAAAATAGCAGCTCCCCCCTCCTTTGGGGTCATGGCAGAGGGAGGGTAACCCCCCCACCCCCCCCAGCTTCTCCTATACTCAAGAGCTACTGAAAATCTGAGACACATCTCTAGCTGCAAAGCAACCTCTTTGAGGCTGTCCTGGGCTTGCTCTGTTAGAGCATGCTGATGCAATGGAAGATAACACTGCAATTAACACAGATTTTCCCATCTCTGTACCCCACAGATGCAACACTCACTCAGCCCACATGCATGCAGCCTTGCTGTCTGCCAGGATGTACACTTGTGTTAGAGCCTTGGAGTTGACATGTTAACTTTCTGGTTTCCCTGTCCCATGTTTGGAAGTGATATCCCCAAAGCTTTCATGAGTAGCTCTTCCACTGGCCATCTCTTGGGAGACCCAGGATTTTAACTACAGGATATCCCAGGATCTCCCCAGTGCATCCCTAGGCGTGGGTTATTGTATTACACGGGGTGTGAATTGTCTATGGAGCTGTTCTATATATAGCTGTTGGATGCTATTTTATCCTTTTTCGGGTTGGAAGTATGCCTGCATTGTTTCCTCAAGGCCGTTACTAGTATGCTTGGGTGTCTTCCACTGAAGCTTTTCATAGTACAGTCTGTAAGCAGGTATGTTGTGTAAACATTGCCCACATTGCTAAGGGTCTGGATGTGGCTATTTTAGCTCCAGTCTTGCCAATAAAGAAAATTCTGCAGTGCCAGGCATTTCCTGGGAGAGATGGGGGCCCTGAATTAAGCTGTTCTTGCTCTTGGTTGCCTCTTTCAGGAACCAAGGCACTAAAAGCTTTCTTCTAGTGATAGTACTTGGTGTGTACAGTAGTGCTTTGCAATCCCCCTACTGGGAAGGGAGGTATAATCCCCATTGTTTCCCTATCTGCAGTAGTTAATGACTCCCCCAGTGTCAGCCAGCAAGGCAGTGGTGCCATGAGCATGGCACATCTGCAATGCCTGATGCCCAGTTTCTGCTTGGTCCACTAGACTGGGCTGTCACTCAGGATCCATTGAGCTCTGTGGTGCAGACCTCATTGCCCGACTCATCCAGAATTACTGGTCAAATATAGATTTCAGAGTAGCAGCCGTGTTAGTCTGTATTTACAAAAAGAAAAGGAGGACTTGTGGCACCTTAGAGACTAACCAATTTATTTGAGCATAAGCTTTCGTGAGCTACAGCTCACTTCATCGGATGCATTCAGTGGAAACTACAGATTTATATATACAGAGAACATGAAACAATGGGTATTACCATACACACTGTAAGGAGGGTGATCACTTAAGATGAGCTAATACCAGCAGGAGAGCGGGGTGGTGGGGAAGAAAACCTTTTGTAGTGATACTCAAGGTGGGCCATTTCCAGCAGTTGACAAGAACGTCTGAGGAACAGTGGGGGTGGGAGAAATAAACATGGGGAAATAGTTTTACTTCGTGTAATGACCCCATCCACTCCCAGTCTCTATTCAAGCCTAAGTTAATTGTATCCAGTTTGCAAATTAATTCCAATTCCGCAGTCTCTGGTTGGAGTCTCAGTGTATGTGTATGTGTGTGTGTATGTATGTATGTGTATATACACACACACGCACACACACACAAATATAGACTGGTATTTAGATAGTGCCTTGTTTTCTGAAAGGCTGCAAATGGCTTCCCAAGCTACAGGCACAACTCACATCACCCACTACTGAAACACAACCCCTTCTGAAGTCTTTTCTATGCTAGAACTCGTGCGAAACGCCCGTCAGGCCTGAAAATGCATCCGCTCCCCCACATACATCTTCCAGTGGGGAAGAATCACCACCGTGATTACACTTTCACTGAGCAAGGCTCTGCCCTACTGCACCCCATCCTGGGTCACTGCACCAATGCAATTCCTGCTTCGGCATGAAATTCTAGTGATGCAGCTCCAGCAGAGCCCTGAGTTCTCCCAGGGCAATCCCGCTATGCTGCCTGTGGACATGGCATGGTGTGTGCACCTTAAACAGGAGAGTTAGGCTGGACTCTCGGGACCAACACAAGTTGCAACTGTGCAATTTTCTGTTGCCAAGCTTTGGGAAGAATAAAGCATTTATTTAACTGAACCCAGCAGCATAGCTGTTCAGAGCACAAAGTGAAATACTGTGCAGTTAAAATGCAGGGGAAATGAAAGGCCAGGACACCAGGATTAGTACACCTCTTGGTCATGCTGTGAGATCCTTAATGACCGTAAGGGTCAATCCCAGTGAAGAATGGCTGGTGGATAGAAACCTGAAACAACTAACAAACCAACTTTTATTTAAATCCGAACGGTTCCCAAGTTGCAATTCTTTACTTACCGTGCTATAGGCTATACCTACACTGCAGCCGGGTTTGTGATTGCCGCTCATGTAGACGTACCTGCACTACTTTCATCTAGCTAGCCTCGCTAAAAATAGTGAGGACAGGAAGCCCAGGCTTCAGTGTGAGCTGCACAAGCCCCCTGGGTACCTACTGGCATTGCTAGCCTGTGCCACCATGTCCTCCCCATTGTTTTTAGCAAGCCAGCCAGTGGAGCGAGTGTGGGTGTGGCTACGTGAGCTGCAGTCAGTCACGCAGCCCTGGTTGCGCTATAGACATACCCCTAATAATGCTAATCTTACATTGCTAAAGTGGATGTTTGAATTCCTGACTAAGACCTTGTCTACACTACCGGTTACTCTAGAATAACTTCGTCGTTCTGGGGTGTGAATAATCCACCCCCCTGAGCTTTGTAAATTACCCTTACCTAAGCACCAGTGCAGATTGCGCCATGTTGGCGGGAGAGCTTTTCCCAACAACATAGCTACGCCTTTCGCAGAGGCAGTAGTTAGGCTGACAGGAGAGCTCTTGGTGGCTTAGTCTCCCCACCACAAGCAGTGCAGCTGCAGGCTTATATTCTGATTCTATGCAGACTTTATTCTGCTAGAGTGTCACACTTAAAACGCTCATCTGTGCGGAGAATCGGAGAATCATAGAATATCAGGGTTGGAAGGGACCTCAGGAGGTCATCTAGTCCAACCCCCTGCTCAAAAGCAGGACCCATCCCCAATTAAATCATCCCAGCCAGGGCTTTGTCAAGCCTGACCTTAAAAACTTCTAAGGAGGGAGATTCCACCACCTCCCTAGGCAATGCATTCCAGTGTTTCACCACCCTCCTAGTGAAAAAGTTTTTCCTAATATCCAACCTAACCCCCCACCCCACTGCAACTTGAGACCATTACTCCTTGTCCTGTCCTCTTCCACCACTGAGAATAGTCTAGAACCATCCTCTCTGGAACCACCTCTCAGGTAGCTGAAAGCAGCTATCAAATCCCCCCTCATTTTTCTCTTCTGCAGACTAAACAATCCCAGTTCCCTCAGCCTCTCCTCAGAAGTCATGTGTTCCAGACCCCTCATCATTTTTGTTGCCCTTCGCTGGACTCTCTCCAATTTATCCACATCCTTCTTGTAGTGTGGGGCCCAAAACTGGACACAGTACTCCAGATGAGGCCTCACCAATGTCGAATCGAGGGGGACGATCACGTTCCTCGATCTGCTCGCTATGCCCCTACTTATACATCCCAAAATGCCATTGGCCTTCTTGGCAACAAGGGCACGCTGCTGACTCATATCCAGCTTCTCGTCCACTGTCACCCCTAGGTCCTTTTCCGCAGAACTGCTGCCTAGCCATTCGGTCCCTAGTCTGTAGCTGTGCATTGGGTTCGTCCGTCCTAAGTGCAGGATCCTGCACTTATCCTTATTGAACCTCATCAGATTTCTTTTGGCCCAATCCTCCAATTTGTCTAGGTCCCTCTGTATCCTATCCCTGCCCTCCAGCGTATCTACCACTCCTCCCAGTTTAGTATCATCCGCAAATTTGCTGAGAGTGCAATCCACACCATCCTCCAGATCATTGATGAAGATATTGAACAAAACCGGCCCCAGGACCGACCCCTGGGGCACTCCACTTGACACTGGCTGCCAACTAGACATGGAGCCATTGATCACTACCCGTTGAGCCTGACAATCTAGCCAACTTTCTACCCACCTTATAGTGCATTCATCCGGCTCATACTTCTTTAACTTGCTGACAAGAATACTGTGGGAGACCGTGTCAAAAGCTTTGCTAAAGTCAAGAAACAATACATCCACTGCTTTCCCTTCATCCACAGAACCAGTAATCTCATCATAGAAGGCGATTAGATTAGTCAGGCATGACCTTCCCTTGGTGAATGCATGCTGACTGTTCCTGATCACTTTCCTCTCATGTAAGTGCTTCAGGATTGATTCTTTGAGGACCTGCTCCATGATTTTTCCAGGGAGTGAAGTGAGGCTGACTGGCCTGTAGTTCCCAGGATCCTCCTTCTTCCCTTTTTTAAAGATTGGCACTACATTAGCCTTTTTCCAGTCATCCGGGACTTCCCCTGTTCGCCACGAGTTTTCAAAGATAATGGCCAATGGCTCTGCAATCAAAGC
The DNA here is from genome assembly GCF_965152235.1 of Eretmochelys imbricata. Classification (NCBI taxonomy): domain Eukaryota; kingdom Metazoa; phylum Chordata; order Testudines; family Cheloniidae; genus Eretmochelys; species Eretmochelys imbricata. The sequence goes on from NC_135572.1 coordinate 359,063,054, forward strand.
CGCCAGTTCCTTTAGCACTCTCGGATGCAACTCGTCTGGCCCCATGGACTTGTGCATGTCCAGCTTTTCTAAATAGTCCCTAACCACCTCTTTCTCCACAGAGGGCTGGCCATCTATTCCCCATGTTGTGATGCCCAGCGCAGCAGTCTGGGAGCTGAACTTGTTCGTGAAGACGGAGGCAAAAAAAGCATTGAGTACATTAGCTTTTTCCACATTCTCTGTCACTAGGTTGCCTCCCTCATTCATTAAGGGGCCCACACTTTCCTTGGCTTTCTTCTTGTTGCCAACATACCTGAAGAAACCCTTCTTGTTACTCTTAACATTTCTTGCTAGCTGCAGCTCCAGGTGCGATTTGGCCCTCCTAATTTCATTCCTACATGCCCGAGCAATATTTTTATACTCTTCCCTGGTCATACGTCCAACCTTTCACTTCCTGTAAGCTTCTTTTTTATGCTTAAGATCCACTAGCATTTCACCGTTAAGCCAAGCTGGTCGCCTGCCATATTTACTATTCTTTTGACACATCGGGATGGTTTGTCCCTGTAACCTCAACAGGGATTCCTTGAAATACAGCCAGCTCTCCTGGACTCCTTTCCCCTTCATGTTAGCCCCCAGGGGATCCTACCCATCCGTTCCCTGAGGGAGTCGAAGTCTGCTTTCCTGAAGTCCAGGGTCTGTATCCTGCTGCTTACCTTTCTTCCCTGTGTCAGGATCCTGAACTCAACCAACTCATGGTCATTGCCTCCCAGGTTCCCATCCACTTTTGCTTCCCCTACTAATTCTTCCCAGTTTGTGAGCAGCAGGTCAAGAAAAGCTCCCCCCCTAGTTGGCTGCTCTAGCACTTGCACCAGTAAATTGTCCCCTACGCTTTCCAAAAACTTCCTGGATTGTCTATACACCGCTGTATTGCTCTCCCAGCAGATATCAGGAAAATTAAAGTCACCCATGAGAACCAGGGCATGTGATCTAGTAGCTTCCGCGAGCTGCCGGAAGAAAGCCTCATCCACCTCATCCTCCTGGCCCGGTGGTCTATAGCAGACTCCCACCACTACATCACTCTTGTTGCACACACTTCTAAACTTAATCCAGAGACACTCAGGTTTTTCTGCAGTTTCGTACCGGAGCTCTGAGCAGTCATACTGCTCCCTTACATACAGTGCTACTCCCCCACCTTTTCTGCCCTGCCTGTCCTTCCTGAACAGTTTATAACCATCCATGACAGTACTCCAGTCATGTGAGTTATCCCACCAAGTCTCTGTTATTCCAATCACGTCATAATTCCTTGACTGTGCCAGGACTTCCAGTTCTCCCTGCTTGTTTCCAAGGCTTTGTGCATTCGTATATAAGCACTTGAGATAACTTGCTGATCGCCCCTCATTCTCAGTATGAGGCAGGAGCCCTCCCCTCACAGACATTCCTGACTGTGCTTCCTTCCGGTATCCCGCTTTCCCACTTACCTCAGGGCTTTGGTCTCCTTCCCCCGGTGAACCTAGTTTAAAGCCCTCCTCACTAGGTTAGCCAGCCTGCTCGCAAAGATGCTCTTCCCTCTCTTCGTAAGGTGGAGCCCGTCTCTGCCCAGCACTCCTCCTTCATGGAACACCATCCCATGGTCAAAGAATCCAAAACCTTCTCTCCGACACCACCTGGGTAGCCATTCGTTGACTTCCACGATTTGACGGTCCCTACCCAGGCCTTTTCCTTCCACGGGGAGGATGGACGAGAACACCACTTGCGCCTCAAACTTCTTTATCCTTCTTCCCAGAGCCACGTAGTCCGCAGTGATCCGCTCAAGGTCATTCTTGGCAGTATCATTGGTGCCCACGTGGAGAAGCAGGAAGGGGTAGCGATCCGAGGGCTTGATGAGTCTCGGCAGTCTCTCCGTCACATTGCGAATCTTAGCCCCCGGCAAGCAGCAGACTTCTCGGTTTTCCCGGTCAGGGCGGCAGATAGATGACTCAGTCCCCCGGAGTAGAGAGTCCCCGACCACCACCACCCGCCTCCTTCTCTTGGGAGTGGTGGTCGTGGAACCCCCCATCTCAGGACAGCGCATCTCATGCTTTCCAACCAGCGGAGTCTCCTTCTGCTTTCTCCCCCCAGACATATCAGAAAGACCAGTTCAGAGCCTCACTGATACCCTTGCTCAGAGAGGAATGCAAACATAGTTTGGAAATAAAGCACAGGCTATTTGCCCACTATCACCACCCTCTGAGCCACCAATTGAGAGCTTTCAGAGTAGCAGCCTTGTTAGTCTGTATAAGCAAAAAGAAAAGGAGTACTTGTGGCACCTTAGAGACTAACCAATTTATTTGAGCATAAGCTTTCGTGAGCTACAGCTCACTTCATTGGATGCAATTGAGAGCTGAAATGCCTTAACCAGGCTGTACTCCTATATTAGGAATTGCAGTTTTCAGTCAATGGGACTTGTGCTCTGAAGTCACACACTTGGGTGCCTAAATATAGGTTTAGGAGCCAGACTTTAGGGTATTTTTGAACATTTTAGCCTGTGAATAAAAATGTCAATAACTCAGTGTATTGAAGGCCAAACTTTTAACTCTGAAACAGTTTACTTGTGAAGTGACAAAGGTTTTGGTACTAAACATTTTCAATACAGTTTAGTCCCTGACGCTGCAAGCACTTCCACACATGCTTAACTTTCATCACATGCTTACTCCTCCTGAAGGGTTCATGTGCGTGAAGTGAGTTACCTCCTTGTGTTTGCGGGATCAGGGCCTTACCTATCTATGTTCTTTGCCGCTACCAGTGTTTGTGTAATTAAAGAAGGGACCCAGCCAGAAGTGGCATTTTAAAAAAACCCGCTTTTACAACCTCTTTTAACCTCTGTGCCTTAGGCAACTTCTTGCCACGGACTGTGGAGAACAGTGTGTTGCTTGCCCCTTCACTAACAGGAAGGCAAGGCGTTCAAGTCAAGCCAACAGACATCACATGCTGCCTTGAGTCGTCTTTCCTATTTCATCAGGCCTAGATGAGAAGTGGCGTGGCATGTCTTAGAGCCAAAGGGAGAGGCTGGGAGAGCTTGGTAATGGCACGTGCCATGAGCACTTCCCACCTGATCCAAACATGGACTACATCGCACTCTGCGTGAGAAGTTGGAACCCACAGCCCCTCCCTCATTGCTGGCTCCTGTTTAGACCCCAAGGTAGTTTCAGGGGTCGGGAAAGCAGATATAGTATAAAGGAGCACCTTAGGCCATCATCTCTCCCCATCCAGTCCAGGATCAGTCCTTTACCAGGTTCAAGGAATTTAAATCACTGATTTTTTTGTTTTTTAATGTTGCGGGAGGGCTTGGAAAACTATTTTGAAAGTTTATGCTATTGCAACCTTAAAATTTATACTAAACAAAATGAAGGGTTTTTTTTTTAAATGCCACTATGGCTGGGTCCCTCATTTAATTACACAATACTGGTAGAGGCAAAGAACATACTGACAGGGAAGGCCCTGATCCTGCAAACACAAGGAAGTAACTCACTTTCACGCACATGAACAATTCCTTCAGGAGGAGCACTCGTGATGAAAGTTAAGTGTGTGTGGAAGTGCTTGCAGTGGGTGTCTGGATCTGATAGCCTATTTCAGGCTATGAAATAGGCTGGTTTCCTGTGCAGGAAGGGGACCCTTTGGCCCTCTTCGTGGTGGGAGCAGTACATGGCTTTACTGCCAAGCTGTGGAAAACAGGCCTCCCACTCCTGAGGCTGGCTTTCAGCTTGCACAGTGCCAGCAGTCCAGTCCTGCTGGCGTCCCGTGGCAGAAGGAAGAGCCATGTGGTGCTGCACTGGTGTATGAGAGTTTCTTTGAGTGTCTTGCTGGAAGTGCGTCAAGCATGTTAGTGGAGTGGCAGTGCTCTGGGCTGACAGCTGCTCTTGTTAGGAGATGATTGCGTTAATAAATTGGCTAATGAATCCAGAACAGCTGTGGCTAACAGGCCAGATATCCCTGTGTTCAGACATGGTAAGGTTCCTTTCGCCTCCATTCATGTTAAATAGAGCTGAAGCTGCTCATGAATTCTCTGCTGAGAGGCTTCCATGCACTTTCGGATTGTCTCTATTTTGCGAGAGAAGTGAGATGTGGAAGTACAATGTGGTGCAATTTGCAGTGCTGATATCCATTGGCTCCTGTTAATTATGGTAACTGTTCAAGGGGGTGAGTGAACCTGAGATCTGTCACTGCTCTTCCTGGCTTGTGCCTTATGGGAGCGCTTCCAGTATGCACTTCAGACGCTTGCTTCCATTGCAGCAAGGTCTGTATCATGCTGTATCGGCGTGTACAGCAATGGCTTGGTACTCTGGTTAGCTTTAGCATCCAGAGATGGATGCTGGCTCTTCCTAGCCTAGTTGGAAGTTGACTGTGGTGTTCACTTCTTCTAAGCTTCAGAAGACAAGCCTGCAATTACTGGAGCCAGGCTGGTGAAACCAACTCCCTCTGCAGTCCAAGTGTTCCCCAGTCTGTGGCAGTCCAATCATTAATGCAGGGAGTCTGGGCTCCTGGACTGGATTGCTGGCTTAGCCATTCACTTGCTGAGGGACCTTAGGCCAGTCACTTAATCTTTGGCTGTGTCCCACAAAGGGAGGAATTTATTTCTGGCTCAGATGCTGTGTGGTGTAGGTTGTGTCTGCGCAGACAGTTTGAACCCACCATTCTGCCTGGGTACAGCTCCGCTGGTGGAAGCTGTAGCAAAGTGTTGGGTCTTTCCCACTGTACTGGGGGATAGATTGCATGATATGAAAACAGGGCTCCCATCTGCCTTGCCATCCTTGGGTTTTCATTCAGCTAATCCTCTTATCGAGATGGCCTCAGTGCTCTACTTGTAAAGCACTAACTTCCTCAGCTGTGAGATGCTAGAAAAGATTCATCTAGTCTCTAGTGTGTGGTGCACGCTGCGATTAGCCAGGCGAGGTCTGGCTTTCCCCTGGATCCGTTCGCCCCGAGTGGAGGTTGGATTGTTAGAGCATTCAGAAGTGAAATGTCAAGTCAAATATGCGCTCCCTGGAGCAAACTTTCTTGGTAAAACATGCAAGATAGCAATGCCCCAGCATCCAACCGCTTGCTGCGCTCAGCCCCCACACCTCTGCCATGACCCTTGAATGCTCTTACAGTAGAGCTGTGTTTTCTCCTAGTCCTGAGCAGAACAGGCTGGCTGAGCTGGAAGATCAGGCGAAGGTTGCGAAAAAGGGAATGTGGAGTGAAGGAACAGGCTCTCACACAGTCCGGGATCTCAAATACACGATTGAAAACCCACGCCACTTTGTGGACTCCATGCACCAGAAGCCAGTCAATGGTAAGCATGCGCTGCAGGTGAAGCAGCATGTTGGGTTGCCAGCGAGCGCACAGCTCTGGGATGTTCACCTCCTGCTGGCGCTTACATTTGCACTGTTCTTTGAGCTCTGACTGGCCTTGGGGCATAGCCGGTTTGCAGTCCTCCCCTGCATAGGCTGCTGGGTGCATATCCCAAGTGAATTGCCCTTTCATGGCCAGGGCGGGGGATTGCAGTGTGTGCTGCTTGTGTGTGGGTTTCTTCTCATGGCTGGGTTTGATTGAATGCTGTGGGGGGAGGAGTGTGAGGATGGTGCTGTTGTCTCCTTCCTGAGAGCTGACCCTCACTTGTTCGTGTTCTGTAGCCATCATAGAACATGTCCGGGATGGCAGTGTGGTCAGAGCCCTGCTCCTCCCAGATTACTACCTGGTCACCGTCATGCTGTCTGGGATCAAGGTGAGGCTTGGCTCTTGTTTCCTTTTTCTTTTTGAACTGTCTCTCCAGGTTTGCAACCAGACCTGTGCTGCAGCTGGGCCTTCAGGCTTGTCGCAGGCCTGCCGGTATCCTCCACTGCTCTGTGCTGAGCCCCTGTGCTGAGCTGCAGTGCCCATTTGGGTGTGCCTACTCTAATGTGCATTGCTGCTTTCAATGAGGAGAGTCTGGGCTTTCACCAGTAGCCCCCATTAAACCTCCTGAACCGGACCTTCACGGCTTTTAAGTTGGTCTTATTCCCTGGGACAGTGTCCATTGAGTTCCCTGTCTCGGGACTGTCTCTTTGGTAACTGTCAGGCACCTGTGTCCACACCCCTCCTTCAGACTTTACAAGGAGACAGTGGCTGCTCATCTACATGTCTCCTGCAGAAGGTGGGAGTTAAAGGAGGTCTTAGGTACTTAAGAGTCAAAGGCTTAAAGTCCATGTCCTTTAGTAGCTTAGGGGGGACAAGTCCATGGGGAAATCTGGTTTGAAAGCATTCTGCAGCCAGTGCAGCCTTAGGGCAATGTATCTTGCCTTGTCACAGGTTAAGCCGGATCTGCCGTGTCAGGTTTTTGGATAAAACTCCCAGTGTGGTGCTAATTCAGTGGGCAAAGACCGTCCCTTCAGACCCAGCACTGAACTCAGTCTCCCAGCCTGGTGCTTAGCAGTCGCTGATCGAGGGGCCGGTAGCCTTTTTCAGATCACACACAAATCCGAAGATCCTGGCCCTCGTGGTCATGGAAGATCCTAAGATGGTGGTGCCAGTACTCCATTCAGGAACTGTCCTGTACTTCCCAAAAGCCAGAGCGTTCCAGGTCTTTCCCTCCTCTGCGACTGTCCTCGGTTCTGCAAAGTTGAGGAGGTGCCAGCATATCACTTTCTGCCCGGGCCGGAATTCCCTTACACAATGCCTGGCCATGCAAATGCCTTTCCCAGAGAAACCCGCCCATTCTCATTTATCTGTGCGTGCTGCCAGGGCCTGCCTTACTGAACTGAGTGCTAGACAGGCAAAAGGGATTTGCTGCTGTTACCATTGCTATTAGCCATGATGTGCATGGATTGCTTAGTCTTGGGGCCCCAGTGTTCTCCACCTACATGCCATTAGTCCATTTGAACATCATGGTGAGGAGCATGTTACAGAACCATGGAGGCGTGGGTAGACATTCAGGTGCCTGTGTGGTCTGGAGCCCCACAGTTCCCAGTGTGAGCTGCAGGCTGTGGCGTATGCAGCTGTCCGCACGTTTTGTCGCAATGGCAAGGAGCAGCAGTGCTGGCTGTCCCACTGCCCACTCGGGTTCGACTCTAGCCATCCTCTGTCACGATGGAGGGGACGTGGGGCCAAAATTGCGTGAGTGGCATTGTGACCTGGTGCACAGGGAGTCGCAGCACCACTCAGGTTTGGCACCAATGGCCCTCTCTCACCATGGAGTGCTGACAGGCCCAAACCTGCATGGGAAGTGGGGCAGTCAGTGCTGTGGCTCCTTGCTGCTGCCATGGGGCCAGGACCTGGGCCAGGGTTTGCCCCCCTCTCTTCCCCCCCCAGTCCTGCCTGGCCTCACCCCGCTTCAAGCAGCCCCTGTCCCCTCCCAGGTATGGAGGTGTGACGCTGCACCTGGACAGGCCAGGTTGGGAGGCAGGGGTTGAGTTTGGCATAGACTCAACAGGCGAGGCCCGGGGCCAGTGGCTGTCATGGGGATGGCCCCACAGGAATCTATGACTGACAGTGCATAACATGGGAAAAGTTTCTGGAGGTGCCCCTGGCTGCAGGTGTTCAGCACCACTGCAAATCAGGCAATTGAGGTGCCAAACTTCGGCCACCAGAATTTGAAAACACTGAACCTGGACCTCTTGAGCATTCACAATGTTTTAATGGCTTGTGGCCCCAAAGCCAGAGGTGCCGAGTGCTAGCTGCTGCCAGTCATATCAGTGACCACAGACTTAGGGCTGAGTAAGTCATCTTGACGAGCAAGTGGCACGCAAGTGTATGGGTCTGCAGGTTCCAGTATAGATTCTGATGGTTAAGTTCAAACCCCCTTCGGTGTCCACTTCTACATCTAGAGCCAATGTGGTACCTACAACTCCATGGCCCTTGATGGATCCAACTTCCACTGTGACCAAGGAAGCTCTGGATCCAACAGCTTGATCAATGGACACTCCCTGCACCCCAGGATGGTCTGAGACCTGCATCTCCCTGGAGGATGCTTTTTTGCTCTCCTCTGTCCTCATTCAGTCCTCTTATTTGGACTGTTTCTATTCTGGCGCATTGTTGCTCCAGAGGAGGCAGCTATTCTTGGATGCAGATATGTTCTCCCTTCCCACCTGCCAGTCTCGTTATGCAGCCATGGGTACTGTTGGTTCTGATGGTGATCCGGGATCCAGCCTCTTCTGAGTTGGAAGATGCTTAGGAGTCTGGTACCAGGCACAGGTGGGGAGAAAGGAATTCAGTCTTACCCTACCTCGATGATTGGATTCTGATGAACAGATCCTACGAAGAAGCCCAGCAGGCAACCAGATTCTTGCTCCATCAATCGCCTTTCCAACAGCGAGAAATGCACATTGACCCCCACAAGGTCATAAACCTTATAGGGGTGCTGTTGAACTCATCCACAGCAAGAGCTTCTCTACCTCTGGAGAGGTTCTAGGGCTTGCCATGGGTGCTCTGAGACTGAGACCATCCGACTACCCTGGACCTGAGTCAGGACTTGCCTTTTCCCGCCTCGGCCACGTGGCCTCACTTACGCACATGATGCCATTTGCCAAGCTCCATCTTTGTTTGCAGGCCTGGCTTCTTTCCCAGGCACTCCCCAGAGGGGCAACATCAACAAGGTGATTGATTCTGTCCAAGGTTTTAGACTCTCACCTGGTGAACAAAGTTGGCGAGGTTTGGGTGGGGATCCCTTTTCCCACACAGGCTCCTGAGGTGCAACTATAGTCAGATGCTTCCCTCTAAGGCTGGAGCGCTCATATGGGAGGTCATATGGCACAAGGCCTCTGGGCCTTCAGGAGTCCAGAGTGCATATCCATTTACTAGAATTCAGGTCTGTCGGTCAAGCCGGCAATGCCTTCCTTCCACTTACCCAATCCCGATGTCCAAATTGCATTGAACAATATGACAAATATTCTATATAAATGAGCTCATGTTCCAGAGTAGTGCCAAGGCTCTGCTAGGAGTTGTTCAGTAAAATGGAGTTTTCTCATCTTGGGCTCAGCAATGCCAGCTAGCTCCGGAATCTGTTCAGATCAGCTGTCCTGGAATAGCCACTTAAAGCAGCAATCAGTGCTTTTCATCCTCCTACTTGTGACCAAGTGAGTGGTGATCATCTGGTTATCCATTGATTTCTGAAGGGACTTCGTAGATCCTTCCACCACTGGTGAAGTTTGTGTTTCCGTGGGACCTCAGTTTCTTTTGTCTCCAGAGCTCCCTTTGAACCTGAAGCCAACATGTTCTGTGGCCCATATGTCTACGAAAGTGGCCTTTCTCATTGCCATAACATCAGGCAGAAGAGCCAGCCAACTAGGGGTGCTCAAAGTGAACCCACCATATATTCCTTCTATAAAGGAAAGGTCCGGCTGTGCTTCCACTCAAGGTTCATTCTTAACATAGTTTGAGTTTCACCTGAGTCAAACCATCCACTTACTGATATTTTTCCTAAACCATTTGCCTCAGATGGAGAGTGAGCTTCATTCTCTGCATCCGATGAAGTGAGCTGTAGCTCACGAAAGCTTATGCTCAAATAAATTGGTTAGTCTCTAAGGTGCCCCAAGTACTCCTTTTCTTTTTGCTTCATTCTCTGGATGTCCAAAGGGTATTGGCCTTTCATCTACAAAGACACCTAAACTGTTTCCAGGGCAGAGATCTCAAGGTGTCAGAGACTTTCAAAATGGATCTGTGGTTGTATTATCCTTTGTTACCTAGCCCACATCCCTCCTGTGGAGGGAGTGAGGGCTTATTCCACTCGAGTGCAAGCAACACCTGCTACATCTCTGAGATGTATGTCTACTAGAGATTTGTATGGCAGTGACTCCAAGCTCCTTAGATGCTTTCATGAGACACTGTGCTTTGGATATGGCTGTGGGGACAGTAGTATTGTGGTCAGCTATCACTTCCATGTCCTCGCACCCACCTGTCTGAGCACTGCTGCTTTTTCTCCCATGTGTGGAATACAGATAGGGACTAGCATATGAAGCAGTGGAGGTTACTTACCTGTACTGGAGGCTCTTTGAGGTGTGGCCCCTATCTGTATTCCACTGCTTGCCCTCCCTCACCTCTGCCTCAGCTTATCTGGATTCAGTAAGAGAAGGAACTGCAGAGGCATTGGCCCGTGCTGTCTTTCGTACCCTGGCTTGGGAGCATGAGGAGAGCTGTGGCATGTGTGGGCCAGTGGACCCTGCAAAAAAAATTCTGGACTCAGGTGTGCAGTGCGCATGCATATCCCATGTGTGGAATACATATAGGGACCCACTTACAGGTAAGTGTGACCTCTCTTTCTCCCCATGCTAGGGAGCTCTCTGCCACAATAGAGTGGAACCCGACTGACCTGGACCTCTGTGCTGGCGTTCTGCTCTCTCATGGGTGGTATTTTTCTTGCCCAACCTAGCCAATGAGTTATAGTTGCTTTGTGTGGTATCATACATGTGCTGGGGTTGCTTCACTCACCTCTGGGATGCAATGTGGCAGCTCTTTAAGTGTCCAGCAGCACTCCTCAAGTCTTCGGGACAGGAAGTGACCTTGTATCCCTCTGAAGCTGTACAGGGGAAGCAGAATTTGGAACCTCATATGGCCCTCTGGGCTCCTCCCCCAAAACAGCCAACAGCAGCTGCAGCCAAGGGTGCAGGGGGCAGCAGCCTTCCTGGTCGGCGGCTTTGGATGTGCCCTTGGGTCACTGCCCTCTGCTCCCCCTCCATGGGAAGCAGGAGCCTTCTCGCTTGCACTCTGCCTGGTTTCCCCTCTGACTTGCTCATTGCCATTGGCTGTTAGAGCCCGGCATCCTGCCCCATAGCCGCCCGCCTCACTTCCATCTGCCCATTGGACTTCCCCTTCTCCTTGCTCCTTCCCCTCCCTTACTCAGCCATCACTGCTTCTCCCCCACTTCATTTCCAAGTGCCTCTCTTTCTCTTGTCTCCACCCCCCCGTGCGCCCCCCCTCCCAGCCTGAGTTAAGTTTTTGGTTAATTTAAACAATAAAAAGATATGAAGTAGAGCAAGAAATGGAGCTGCAGTGTGCCCATCCCCTGCATGCTGCCTTCCTTTGCACCCTTCATCCGTATTTCAGCCCTCGAAGGGTGGATGTGCTTCCAGGCAGACAGAGAGCCCTGATTTCTGATCACGTGTTGAGAATCTGGCCTTTTTAAGGTCTCCAGTTGGGCACCCAAAATTACTAGTGTGAGCCTTGGCCTGTATCTTGGTATACTAGGATATACCAAGAATACTAGGAGTAATGTAATTACACAACCATTTCCCCCATGGTTAACAGCACTTACTGAGAAGGTGCCCAGATGTCCCAATGTTATCAGGACTGTCCCGATATTAGGGGCCCTGTTTTCCACAGGACCTCTGATCCCCCATCCCAACTTTTCTCAGTGCTATATCTGGGCACCCTACTTATTGAACACGTGCACGGGTCTGAGGCTGTTCCCATGGAGTGGACTCCAGGATCCCAGCGCGGGGAACTAATGGTTCTGGTTCATGGTCCGTGCGCCAAGGTGCCCTCGCTCTGATGTTGGTGATCGTAAATGCGGTGGAGACGTGCTCTGTTCTGCGCAATCCGCGGTGGGAGTAGGAGCAGGAGCGATGGTGGTCCATCCGTCCCTGCTCTTCAGTTACTTTTGCCAAGCAGTCTGCCCCGTCCTAGAGGTCTCACCAGCGCGCGCCGCCTCCTAACCTGCCCTTGCCTCCGTGTTGCAGTGCCCGACATTCAAGAGGGAGGCAGATGGCACAGAGACACCGGAGTCATTTGCAGCAGAAGCAAAATTCTTCACCGAGTCACGGCTGCTGCAGAGAGATGTGCAGATTGTCCTGGAGAGCTGCCACAATCAGAACATCCTGGGCACCATCCTCCATCCGGCAAGTGGGGCAGGGGGTCTCCGGGCAGATCCCAGTGCGATTGGTTACCACCATCTGGGAGAGCAGAAGTGGGTTTTTTTTTTTTCGGCCTTTTGCTCATGTGCCCAAGCTGGGCATATCCGACCAATGGTCCCAGTGGTACTGTGGGTTCACAGTCTTTATCTCTGGAGCTTGGGGTTCAAAGCTGCATGGCATGGCCACTGAAATGGAGGAATGTTAGAGTTTCAGGGTAGGTGTCAGAGCGCACTCCGTATTCAATGGGGAGCCAGTGTAGAGAGCACAGCTAGCTGGGGAGGAGTGCTCATGGCGACCCGTGTTGCTTATTAAACTGTAGAGCCTGCTGCATTCTACACCGGGTGGGAGCTCTACGGGGCAGGTGGCTTTATTGCTGGGTAGGAGTTCATGGGTGCAGTGGGATACCATGGCCGGTGGTACGGCAGGCCAGGGTGGAGACACTGGGCAGTCACTGATGACAGTAAGGGGTGTCTGGCTGTTCAGGCACGCAGTATCCAAGGGGCCCAGCAGGACTGCAGCCCAGGTGATGGTCAGAGGGTCACTGCCTCCCCTAACAACCCCCACTGTTGAGGGCCAGTTTTAGTGCTTTCCTGTTGGCTAGATCCCTACTTGTGTAGGGGGGACAGTCACTAGTGTGGCTCCTGCTAGCCTGGGGTGCAGAATGGGTCCCTGCCTTCCATGGGCTGGCTGCAGCTGTCCAGTGAGCCTGGCATAGAGCTAGTGCTGTCGGGTCTCAGCCAGGGCTGTGCCGAGCACAGTGCTGCTTCCTTTGGCAAAAAGGTCTCAATGGCTTGAGACTCCTCCCACATACTAGTGGGCCCTGAGGCGGGTGTGACGTCAGCCTCCTAGCTCCAGGAGTGTAGACTGACTCTGTTGTCTCCCCCTCCTAATTCCAGAATGGCAACATCACGGAGCTGCTGCTGAAGGAAGGCTTCGCGCGCTGCGTGGACTGGTCCATCGCAGTGTATACCCGCGGGGCTGAGAAGCTGCGAGCGGCCGAAAGGTAACTGGTGGCTGCTGATGCTGGGTGGCGATGGTTCCGGGGCACAGGGCTCCCCAACCAAGAACTTACCCAGAGTGCCCTCCACTGGGAGGGCTTCATGAGCTAAAGAAAATCACATCCTTGTCTTCCATTGGCTGCCCCCAGCTGCCTGAATGGGGCAGCGTCAGGGAGTTGGGCCCAGCTGCTTGGCTGAGGGAAGGACAATTGTCTGCCTCCCCCTCAGCACATGGTGACAGCTGCGTGGTGTGCTCTGCGTACGGGGAGGGGGGGGTTAGCTGTGCTTCAGTGCAGGTGGGAGACTGCTGCAGCCAGCTGGGAAAGGCTCAGAGGAGGGTGATCTCCCAGCTCTCTGGCTGGCCTCTCTCCATTCCCCCTTGGTGTCTGGTGGGGAATCCCAGAGCTGCTCTTTGAAGAGGGAGGCTGGGTGTGCATCTCCTTCTCACAGCTAGTGTCCAAGCAGAGCAGATGGGACCCTGCCTGCTGCCTCCTCTGGGTGGCTGGCAGCTGTGGTGCTCCCCTGCCGCTTTCTCCTATCTTGGCTGAAATCTGGGGGCATCCTTCCCCTTCAGCCCATGCCCCTGGAGCACCGCTCACTGCCATAGTCTGCCTCTTGCATGCAGCTTTGGAAGAAGGCAATCTCTGCCATGGGCAGTGGGGAAGGTGACCACGGGGAGGCAGGAGCTTGGCTGGTCCCTTGGCATATAGATTCCAGCCAGCTCAGGCCTGGCGTCACCTGCTCTGCTCAGTTGGACATTGCTGACTAACACAGCACTCGCCTGGCTGGGCTGGGAGCTGCCGATGGGCAGGATACACTACTAGTTTGGGCCATGGCTTTCGCAGTGGGGGCCTGATACTCAGAGGCCTACACATGGCTTTAGAGGCAAGTGGCCTGATTCCCAGGAGCACTGACTCAGCTGCTCCCTGGGTTGCCTTTACTTTTCTTGCTGTCCTGATCCACTTCCTCACTGTAATTTGGTTACAAAGGCCCATTCGGCTTCTGGGGAGACCTCGTGCCCGGAATCAGGACTGACGTGGTGCTCAGAGCAGTTGCCGGTGCATGGATGCCATGCTGGCCTTGGTTAGATGCGGGTCACCATCTGCAAGCAGCTTGGCTCTGTCTCCTGCAGTGGAACTATGCCAGCTTCAGTAGGGCAAGATGCATGCCCCAACCCTAGCTCTGGATGGTCACATGCATCTTTCTGTTGCTAGGTACGCCAAGGAGCGCAAGCTGAGAATCTGGAGAGACTATGTGGCACCCACGGCTAATCTGGACCAGAAGGACAAGCAGTTCGTTGCCAAGGTGAGTGCCTTGCAGGCGAGGAGATGTCTTGTTCAGGCTCTCACGACTTGAGTGGAACATGGAAGACAGGTAGCCACAGAGCATGTGTTGCTGCTGGTTTCATGGTGCAGTGGTCAGGCCAGAAGCAGGAGATGGGACCTGATGGATCGTCGGTCTGATCTGGGGTGGCAAATGCTACATCCTTGTAACTTGCAGCTGGGGCTGCTAGCACAGCTGATCATGGTGAGATGGTAACAGAGTTGGGCTTCCTTTCAAGCCTGCCCTGAGCCGCAGCAGTGCCTGCCACAAGTTGCCCCTCAGATGCAAAGGAAGAGCTGAATCTGCAGCCGACATGCTGTGCTTGTTCGACCCTTTGCATGTGGGAGCATTTGTCCCATGGAGCTCCTCCCTACAGTTACCTGCCCTCTGTCCTGCTCCCTGCATGCACCCTATTCTGTCTTCCCCTCCCTGTGTTGCTTCTCCTCTGTGCTCAAACCTCCTTTGATGGGAAAGTTCCAGGACTGGCTGGAGCGGGGTGGTACTGAGGAGAGAGGAAGGGGTTGAGGTGCATGAGGATCTGATCGAGAATGGCCTGAACTAGTGGGCGAGCGTGCGAAAGAGTGGAAAAGTTTAATCCTCCAGACTTGAAATAGAGGATTTTGCTCCACCATGTGGCCAATGGTGAGTAGTGCAGGGACATTTCAGCTTCTCCTACAGCGCTGTGGCCAGCAGAGGGCTGCCTGGGCTCATGGTAAGGCTTATTTTGGTAAAGTTCGTTCTCTTCAGTTGCGTTGTAGTGTGAACCCCTCCTGCAGCCACCCCCTCTCCTTCCTTTCCAGAGCTGCCTTGACATGTGGATAACGGAACTCCAATGTTACAGTAGTCAGAGATGGAGGAACCCTGAGTTTAGAAGGGAGATTAAACCCTTTTGAGTCAGGGCATAAACCAACCATTGACTGGTCAGGCAGGAGGTTTCCCTTGGGGGCAGATTATTCCAGGACTGCCTCTGCTGCAGGATTTTTTGCACCTTCCTCTGAGTCAGCTTGCCCGTAGTGAGGTTAGCCAAGGCTCTGATCTGACAGAACCTGGCCGGTATTCCTTGTTCATCCTGTGTCTGTTACAGTCACTGCTGACAGCCCTAGCTGAGATCAAAGCCCCATTGCGCTAGGAGCTGTACAGACATAGTGAGCGATGGCCCCTGCCCCTAAATAGGCAAGTGTCCTTCCCCCCTCATCCTCCGAAACCTTGTGTTGTCTAAGGTTAAAACCAAGCCCTGTCACCTTCTTTCTTTGTGCCCTACTCTGCTGGCGTCTCTAGAGCTAGCGAAGCATTGCCTGCGAGTTCCTGTGTGTGCTACAGGGCTGTAACCTGCTGAATGCAGTTTGTAAATATTTCATACTATGTAACCACATCAGCCTGCTGCTTGGAGATTGGGAAATGGTGGGAAAGCCACTAGATGGTGCTGTTGGTGTATAGTTAGGCTCTGGGAAAATATGCTGTGTATAAATGCATGCAGCTGGGGAGGTTTAATTTGGATGGAAATGCCTGAGAAATGGGCAGTCTGATTTCTTGGAAAGTAAACATAACCCCCTGCTCTCCATTCCTCCCCCACTCTTTGGGAATGCTCCCAGCAGTGGCTCTCGGCCCCCTCTGGGTAGAACCTCCTTGCCTCTCCCCCTTGCAGTCTGCCCCTAGGATTTCCAGCCTCTGTAAACTGTCACGGAAATGGAATTACAGCCTCATTATCAGCCTCAAATGTCAATCAGCCGCAGGATGCTCTCTTGCTTGGCATTCTCCTCTGCATCTGTAGGAGAGGCTGCACTGGGTGGTGAGGAGTCTGCTGTATGCAGGAGTGGTTGAGCTGTCACCGATTAGAACACTCTTCTGGTCTCCAACAGCCCACAGCTGGAGGAAAGGAAACAAAGTGCCAGGAACAATCAGGTGGTGCCACTCACCAGCGCATGCTCCATACGTGGGCATTATACCTACCTCATGCATCTGTTAGACACCTGTACCTTGGGCAGATCTGCGGCATAAGGAAGATCCTAGGGCAGCAGCTTAGCATGAAGGGCTTGAGGAGGACTCAATGGCTTTGGGAGTTAGGCTAATGCCCATAGCCACTGGCTTCTTAAGACTACAACGGGTCATCTCATATCTTGCTACCTCTAAAGCACAGTGCAAGACTCGTCTGACTTCACAGGTCTACCCTAATTAGCACAAGAGATGTTCTGGTGGCTGAGTCTCTTCTCCCATCCTGTTGGTATGTAGCCACCCAAAGACAGCAGCTCTGGAATTGCATCCTTGCTGAAGGATGTTTAGAGCACAAAGTCCTCCCAGGGTAATGTGGAGGCTTTAAATCCTTGTATCTGGCACCTAGACATGGCAATGAGGTCCTAAAAACCATAGAAATGTGGGTCTGGAAGGGACCTTGAGTGATCCCCTAGTCTAGCCCCCTGCACAAGGAAGTCTAGACCATTCCTGACAGGTTTGTCAACCTGATCTTAAACTTCAAATGATGAGGATTCCGCAACCTCTCTTGGAAGCCTCTTCCAGAGCTAAGCTACCTTTAGAGTAAGAACATTTTTCCTGATATCAAACCTAACTCTCCCTTGCTGCAGATGAAGCCCATTACCGCTTGTCCTGCCTTCAGTGGCCATGGCGAACCGTTGATCTCATCCTCTTTATATCAGCCCTTCACATATTTGAAGACTGTTCTCAGGTCCCCACTCAGTCGACTTTTCTCAACACTAACCGTGCCCAAAGGTTTGTTTAACCTTTCCTCATAGGTCAGATTTGCTAAACCTTTCATCACTTTTGCTGCTCTCCTATGGACTCTCTCCAATTTGTCCGCCTCTTTCCCAAAATTGTGGTGCTCAGAACTGGACACAATACCCCAGCTGAGGCCTCGCCAGTGCTGAGCAGAGTGGGACAGCTACCTCCCATATTTTACATACATTGCTCCTTCTAGTACATCCCAGAGTATTCACCTCTTTCACAGCTGCACGAGAGTGACTCATGTTCAGTTTGTGATCCACTAAAACCCCCAGCTACTTTTCAGCAGTGCTACCGCCTAGCCAGTTAGTCCCCAGTTTCTAGTCATGCATTTGATTTTTTCCTTCTGCAGTGTAGTTCTTTGTCTTTGAATTTCCTCCTGTTGACTTCAGACCCATTCTCTAATTGATCAAGCGCCTTTTGAGTTCTAATCCTCTCCTCCAAAGTGCTTGCAACCCCTCCCAGCTTGGTATTGTCTGCACATTTTATAAGCACACCCTCCACTCCATTATCCAAGTCATTAATGAAAATATTTATTACCGGAGCCAGGACTGACCCCAGCGGGACCTCACTAGGTACGTCTTCCCAGCTTGACAGAGACCCATTGATAACTAGAGACAGCTAGCTGAGAAACTACTGGTTAGTGCAGGAAGGGAAACGGATTCCGAGCGTGTGGGGGCCACCTGACAGAGCAATGCTGGAGTGAGTTCACAGAGCTGGGTACAAGACCTTTGTTAGTAAATGTCATGCTGGATTCTCAGCCTTGGAGACTGAGGTCCTCTTATCGCGGTCTAATCACAAAACTCTCCCATGGTTCAACCTTTACCTGGTGGGGAGCAGAGAAGCTTGGACTGAGACTTGAACGCCAAATGGACTGTTGCCTGACCTCACGTGTTGCACTGGCCAGAGACCCTTACGCAGTGATTCCTGCTCCCAGCACAGAAGTTCAGATTGATCCTGGAGCGAATTCTGAAACTGCACAATGGTTAACAGCCCTTGCTGTTAAATTTCTGCACCTTCGCTTGATCCACGTAATTCTTGGTGCTCCTGCTATAGCTGCTGACAAGCAGCGCAGTTAACTTCTGGTGGCTCCTGGGATGAGGACCACCTGTTCAGAAGGAACTGGCCTGACCCCTTCCCCAAGCTCACTGCGCATAAGCCTTTGAGGAGATACTGCTTCATTCAGGTAGAGCTGTGCTTTGCATCCGCCCCAGTACAGTGCCGTGTGCATGCTCCCGTCCTCTGGCTTTCAGCTGCCAAGCCTGGGAGGAACGCCTGGCCCTGCAGACCCTTTCCCACAGGGCTTGTGGAGTAGACGCCCCAGGTCACGGCACGGGGCAATAGAGGTCTTGCAACAAGGGGCATTGGAATGCAGCAATACAAATGCATCACGTTTGGCTCCTGTTCTTGGGTATACTGGCAGGAGTCTGTCTTCAGTGTGCCAATGGTATAGTCTAGTGATGCAGTTGCTGTGCCCTCTGGGGTGAGCACGGGGGTATTCAGTGCATTAACTCCTGCCAGGCTGGGAAACAGGGCACCTTGTTGGTGAATCTAATCTGTCCCTTTGGCCCATGCACCTCCTAGTGTACTGGAGCACGGCCATAGTCCCAGTGCCAGAAAATGAGCCAAGAGGCAAAATTCAGCAGCAAAGGTCCCCCTCTGCCCCTGGCTGCGACTGACTTTGGGCACGATGTGCGAATGTGGCACCAATCCTTTAACTGAAGGTCTCTTGCCTGGCAGGTGACTGGACCCTTTGACCTTCTTGAGATGGTTGAAGTGTCCTCCTAGGGTAGGCCAGTGCAGGTGCCTTCTTACCAGGGGGTGATGTCGGCTCCTTGCATTTGGAAGATGCCCATCACTGTCTGATCTGGGAGCCCTTTAAGTTGGAAATGAATTAAATGAACCAAGGCAAGTGTCCCCACCCCTCCTTTCTCAGATCCGCCTCCTGGTCTGGGGCAGCTTTAGCTGGGGCTGGACTGACACCACTGAGTTGGGAATGGGTCTCTGCACAGAGATGTCTGCCTTGGGTTTGGCCTTCTTCCTTCTCCTCTCCTCCCCAGTTCTGCTGAACGTTTCCTGGTGTCTGTAGCAAATGAATCTCGGGAGGTGGAGGGAGGTTGGGGGCAGGCTGGGGCGAGTGGAGAAGTGTCAGACCCGTGTAATTCTACTGGGGTCCTCCCTGGTGTGTCAGAGCTGTTGAGGCTCGGGGTGAGCCGCCACAGGCAGGACTAGAGCTGGGTGACTCTGGCTAGGGCCTCACCCCTGTGCCCTTCAGCCTTCCGAGAGGCTTCTGGGTGCCAGCACCGGTTTGCCTAGGGAGCTCCCCTCGGGAGGGGCTGGCCCCATCCTTGCTTAGCTGGCAGCCCTGGGGAGGGAGAGCTCTCCCTGTCTCTTTGGGTTAGGGGGAAAGCACATTAACTTCACATCTGAAACTTTCATCTGAAACTTGGCTTCCTGTAGCAGTGTGCTGGCTCTGCTGCCTTTCCCATGTCATTTCTGCTGATCGCTGCTGTTTCTTACCATATGGTCCCCTGGGCGTGTGGCTGGCTTCCCCTCCCTCACTGCGCCAATTCCAAGAACTCGCCTGGTGTTCTTATAGAAGGTTTAATGTGTTCATGACCAACAGCTCAGCTCTGATGCCACGAGAACAGTCCAGAGGGCTGGGAAGGCCCCGGAGTCTGGCCTCATCCAGGAGCACCCCAACCGAGGGCTCTGCTTAACTTGCATAGCCAGATGCTGGTGGCTGGTTGAGTGATGGCATCTGTAGTCAGGGCTCGGAGTGGTCTTAAAGCACTGGGTTGGAACTCAGGAGATGGGAGTTTTTCCCAGCTCTGCTGCTGAGCTACAGGGTGACCACAGGCAGGTAATGCTCCCTGGACCTCCATGCCCCTCTGTAACATGGGGATATTTCCTCCCCACTCCCCAAGTCTTGTCTGTTAGACTGTAAATTGCTGGCTAGGGCACTGCATTCCCTGCTTTGCCGGTGACCTTGGCCAAGTCGCTTCCCCTCTGGCATTCCCCCCACTGTCTTGATTGAGACTGAGTTCACTGGGGCAGGGCCTGTCTCACTGTACCTCAGTGCCCCACGTGGTGCCCTACTCTTATCTGGGGTCTGTAGGCGTGGTTGTCACACAAATAATGGGTCTCCCCAGTCCATATCTCTGTTAAAGGTGTTGTGCTAATGGTAGAACTCCACAGGCAGCATTTGGCCAGCTGCACTTCAGCTGCTCCTGACTTAGCATGAAGCTCGGGCCCCTAAACTCGATGTGCCCCCGTTGCCTTCCTGTGTCCCTGACTGGTAACACCAGCCTTCTGTCTTCTGCTCACATGCCACTTCAGCAGAAGTGTGCAGTCAGCGTTTCAGAAGCAAACTCTGGGAAGCCCCTGAGTGGCACCATTTTTGCAGTGTGAATTTTTGGTCCCTCTTTCCTCTCTGAGAATTGTAAGTGACAAGGAAAATCAGGACAAATGTCTGAGTGCTTTAAAGTGCAGGAGCTTAAATGGATGTTCGTCAGATGCGTCGTGCCTTGCGACCCTCCTACGGAAGGTGCTTTATAAACACTCATCAATCCTCCCAGTGCCCCGGAGAGGTAGCTAAGTACTTGCTGTCTCTCAGATGGGGGAACTGAGCTGGGGACAGAACCAGGTGGCTTCCCTGTGCTATAACTGCCAGACCACACCATACGCTCCTCCGCCTGGCATGAAACTTTCACATTTGAATGTTCATCGCAATGTCTGTGTAGCACACTAACGAAACCTGACATGATCAATGCTGCAAAAGCTGTTGGCTTGATTGCTTACGCCATCTCTGTGCTTGGCAGCCAGTTGAGCCCCTTGTTCCACTGACCGTAATGATGTCATGTAAGGGTTTTGGGGTGGGGGGAGAAAACCTTGCTTAGCTGACACTGTAGTATTGTGTTACAGGCAGTTCTTCAGACCATGGCAAATTGGCTTTGGATAATTTCAGATGCTGCTGCCATCGTGTTCAGATGATGGTACGAAAGTGAGAGCCCTGATTATTTTTTCGGTTCATTTGAGAAGCGTCAAGAGTTCTGGCCCTAAATAATAGGTTTTAATTTGTCAGATAAACAGTGGGGTGTGTGGGAAGGAAAAGTAGCGGAAATAATCTCTAAAGGATTAAAGAGGCTATTTCTTCTGAGTGCCCCTGTGCATATACTCAATTCGCAGCCTGAATGCACTGGGGGTCTGTCCTGTACAGAGCTGACTGTGTTATCAGCACTTAGTTTTTGGTGTGGAATGTATTTGCTACCAAGGCTATGCACTGAAGTGCCCATGTTGGGAAATGCAAAGTTGAGGTTGCTGAGGCGAAGCTTGCCTCTGCCCCTTGTGCACATGCCCTGCCATAGCTTTAATCATGTAAGCAGGCTGCTTCTCACTTTGAAGTGCGAAGGTAACTTGTCTGTGCTGGGATGTTCAGGGCAGCTGCCTTTAATTGCCATTCAGGAGATGAGAGCTTCTAGACTTGCTCCTCAGCAAATGTAGAGGGGCTAAATCTGCCAGCCCTGTTTTCTCTTGCTGTTATACTGAACATACAGTCCTGAGATTTTGGGGTACCCTGAGGATTGATCTGGGTTGTGCATGCTGCCTTTTTGCATTTCCTGGCTTTAAGTGTTGGCATGTGCAACAGCAGCCTTCTGTTAATGGAGTTTTTATTCCTGGGGTTTTAAAAGGGAAATGGTGGAAGATAATAGGCTAGAGACCAGCAGCTCATTTGAGGTGCTCAGGGCTCTGATGGAGCTCTGCCTTTTTCCAGTCGTGTCCCGATGGGTCCCCCACATCAGCTGTTTGCTCCATGGCTATGGCAGTAGTCATGTGCTGAGCAGCTGACGTGGAGCACCCATAGGGACTTGCATCTTGGAGAACTGGAGCTACTGCACAAGGGATGTTACTTCGCCTCACTGCACATCTGTTAAAGCCAATCTTAATCTGTTCTAACATTGATCTATTGTAGATGCAAATAAACCTAATACGACCATTAATCTCCTAAAGCACATGTTAATAGCACAGTTAAGACAGGTGCATTAAATAGCCGTGCCTCACTTGCTGTGACACCATAGTGCATGACCGTTACTACTATAAAGGGACAGGGCTCCCCACTGATTGTGCACCCATGGAGCCCTGCCTCATTCAGTATGCGAGTTTGCTCTAGATTTCGCTAACAGTTCGTCAAGGGATGCACATGTTTCCTTTGCAGAATGAAAACGGTTTTAAAAAGCAACAAAACTGCCCATCTGCAAAGGAGACCCTCCAGACCTTGGCCAAATCTGACCCAACATTTTTTGGAACTTGCCAAGTCACATATCTCTACGGTCTGCCACATCTCAGCTCTGAGGATCAGGAATGATGGGTTCAGACAGTGACTGGAGTATCTTTCCCAGACCCAAGGAAGAGCTCTGTGTGGCTTGAAAGTTTTTCTCCAACAGAAGTTGGTCCAGTAAAAGTTACTTCACCCACCTTGTCTCCAATATCGTGGGAACAACACTTACACCTAGCCTTCTGGTCTTGTGATTAGTTAACCGCCATAGGCACTGACTTCCCCTCTTTCATGTGGATGCTCAGCCCCACCCCTTCCCCGCCCCCATTCCAACCCCTTCCCCAAAGTCCCTGTCCCAACTCCGCCCCCTCCCTGCCAATATTCCAACTCCATCCCCAAATCCCTGCCTCTTCCCCTGAGCGTGCCACATTCCCGCTGCTCCCCCCTCCCGGAGCATGCTAAAGCTGCCAAACAACTGTTTGGTGGTGGTCAGGTGGGAAGCTCTGGGAGATAGGCGGAGGAGTGGGGATGTGACATGCTCAGTGCAGGAGGAGGTTGGGCGGCGGGGAGGGAAGCTTGGCTGCCGATGTGTGCAGAGCACCCACTAACTTTTCTCCATGGGTGCTCCAGCCCCGGAGCACCCACAGAATCGGTGCCTATGCATCTGCGATTTCAGTGTTTTCAAACCCCATGGCAATGAGGTTCTTGAAAGGAGTCACTTGTCTCCACCCACCAGTTAGAGCTGATTCCTTTGTGGGGCATTAATATTGTCTCAGCAGCTCTCCTGGGGCCTCCATTTGAGCCTCTGGCAATCTTCTCCTTTGTGTCAAAAACCTGCCTTTCCTGTGGCAACAATGTTTGCGAGGAGGGTGGCTTTGTTACAGGCTTTGATGGCAGAACCCCCTTACATGCAGTTTTTCAAAGACAAAGTAACCCTGTGGCCGCACTCTACACTTTTATCTAAAGTAGCTTCCCAATTTCACTTGAACCAAGCAATATATTTACCATTGTTCTTTTCTGTTGCGTTCTACCCCAGACGAACAGCATCTTCACATGCTGGATGTCAGGTGAAGTTTAGCTTCCTATCTGGATAGGACCAAAGCTTTGTTTCTCACATGCAGACCCAAGGAAGGGTTAAGCAGTCTCGTCACAGCCTGTCTCCAGGTGGATAACTTCCTGTATTGTGACCGCACACAAGTAGCCCAAAGGGTAGGGGAGCTCATGCCCCGAGAGCCCAGGCAGTGTTGACGGCATTCCTAAGTGACATTCCTACAGTGGACGTTTGCAGGGCTGCCACTTGGTCCTCTGTGCGTACTTTTACAGACTGCTGTGCCATCCCTGCTGAGTGCAGAGCAGCTGCAAATGTTGGGAATGCAGTCCTTGTTTAAATAGACTCCATGCCCCACCTCCTGGGAGTACTGTTCGGGAGGCAGTAAGGTAAAATACACAGTTGTATTGACTCAAAGCAAAATGCCACCTACCTGTGACTGATGTTCTTCGGGATGTATTCCACAACCCAGCCTCTGTCCCCTCTGCACTGGAGTCTGTGCTTCTGGTGGTTGATGCTGAGGGAACAGCGCTGCCCTTACATCACCAGAGGAGGGGCTAGGACCTCATGGCAGGAGTGCTGCCCCATGGGCTGCTAGGTAACGTTCTTCGGCTGGGCGCACACACCCAAGCAGGATACATGGCTCTATCACTTCTTGAAGAACAACACTTGTAGGCAGGTAACTGTTTTGTCCTGCCAATCTCCTCCCTGCCACCCTTTACGAGAGAGAGTAGCTGGCACTCCGAATGGATGGTGTCTCCTCCAGTCGGTGATGGTGCTTGTGCCTGTGGCTGAATGGTGGACTCCCAGGTTTCTTCTGCTTGCCCCATGACTCCTTCCGAAGGGACTGCTACCTGTGCAGTGACCCCAGCCCCTACTGGCCGCGGAGCAGGAGACAAAGCGTGGGCCTCTGACTGACTCCCCTGCCTAGCATGGCTGACCGTGGTAACCGTGCTATTGCCATGGGTTCATTCATCCAGCTGCGGGGGAGGGCACCCGCTTGAGTGCGTATTGTTGTCTAGCTTTTTGCAATGGGAGTTCCCCAGTACCCTTTGTTAACCACTGCAAGAGCCATTGACAGATTCTAGCTCAATTGCCATGGAAATCTGTCTGGTGTGGGGCATGCACTGGCATTTTATTAGTAGTGCCAGGTGCGCCCAGAGCCCTGCTGTGCTGTGTGCGTGGCACACTCTTCAGGAGACAGTCCTTGTCCCAGTCCGAACAGATGAGCTGGGGTGGGGGTGGGAGTGTGGGTGTGAGCAGAGGCACGGTGGGGATGGACTTGCCCCCAGGCATGCTGCAAGTCAGTGGGAGAGCTGACAGTAAACCCAGACCTCCTGAGTCCTAGCCGTGCTGCTCCTGCTCTGAGCAGGAAGGACCCCCCGGGTACGTCTGCACTGGAATAAGACCTGTGGCACGGCCTTGGCTAGCCCAGGTCAGCTGACTTGCACTCTCCAGGATTGCCATGCAAGGGTAAAAATGGCTGTGTAGCCGTTTAGGCTTGGGCTGGAACTGGGGTCTGGGACCCTCCTCCTCTTGGGATCCCAGGACTTGGGCTTCAGACGGAGCCCAAATGTCTACATGGTAATTTTATAGCCTTGTGAGCCTGAGCCAGCTGATCTTGGCCAGCCGCCAGGAATGAATTGCTGTGTAGAGGTACCCCAGCGGCCACGCTGTCTTGGAGCTCCTGGTCGGTCAGTTACTTAGTGCACTGTGCTTTAGACTGACCGGCTCTGCTCTGAGGAGCTAACAGGCCAAGGTGAGTGGTGCTCAGGTACCCTGGTGGTGATGGACATAACCAGGGTGGAGCACTTGGGGGAGGGAAGGAGAGAGGGTGAGTGGGGAAGACGTAGAGCAATAAGGTCACAGGCTGCTGTGGTTAGCACAGTGCCTGGAAAGGGTCTGCAATAAATGGAGGGAAGGGCTGGGGTCTCCTGCAGGGGGTGGAGGCCTGGTAGAGCGGGTCTAGGGGGATTCAGGTATAGAGCAGCTCAGCTCTGCAGGCCTGGCAGGTGAGGACAGTGAGTGTGGTGGCTGGAGTGGTAGGTGGCTGTTCTGCAGTGTTGTGGCCGGCTTGGAAGCTGCGGGGTCAGAGGAGGAGCGAGCAGCTGCTGCAGCTGAGATCTAGCGAGAGGGGTTGGTGGGGGGGAATGGAGATGGGTAGGGAATAAAGCCATCAGCATGGAGCCATGGTGAGGGGGAGGTAGAGAGGCTCCTAAAGCACTGAGTCTGGTGGGTGGGGGTGCAGGGCAGT
Organism: Eretmochelys imbricata; assembly: GCF_965152235.1. Classification (NCBI taxonomy): domain Eukaryota; kingdom Metazoa; phylum Chordata; order Testudines; family Cheloniidae; genus Eretmochelys; species Eretmochelys imbricata. Next base: position 359,088,504 of record NC_135572.1, read on the forward strand.
GAGCTGCTATACAATTTCTGTAAATTCAGTCCATCAGCATTTCTGCTACTGCAATTCCCTGGCAGTCTCTTTAACTACTCCAGTAAGCTTCCATGGATCCAGAGAGCTAGGATCAGATTTCTCTTGCTTCAGGAAGCTGGTGTGTGTCCTCCACCCCTTCCTTGGCTTCCTAGCCCTCTGCTTCCCACCCTTCGTCACCTTGCCAGGCTCTCAGAACTCTCCATGGACTCATTCCACTCTGCTGCTCTGCATTTGCATCCCCCTTGCTCTGCTCCTTCCGTCCTGGCCTCTGTGCCCCAACTCCTGCAGCTCTGCACACTTGGGGAATCATCGCTTGCTCATGCTGCCCTGTGTAGCTGGTGCTTTGCTCCCTGTACTCCTCCAGTCCCTCTAAGCCACCGAATTGTTTCCTCCATGTTCTGCTTCTAAACACTCTGTTCTCTAATTTCTGTCACTCCCTGCAAAGGCCTTCATGCTGCCGTGTGAAAGCCGCAAGTTGTATATCAGAACACTAGGCTGCAGTTGTCCTGGGAAGGAGCTCGCAGAGTTCAGGGGAGCTCCTGCATGTCCCTCCTTTCTGGACGATTTAAAAGCTGCTGGCTATTCTCTTGTATAGTAACTTATGGCAAAAACTGAATGCTAAGGTTGGAGGAGTTTGATCTGACTGCTCCAACCTGCAAGTAATGCAAGAGTCGGTCAGCATGCATATTAAATGATACATACTTCTAATGATCAAGGGCTGCATATACCTAAGCTAAGGAACTGCATGATCATATTGCTATAATCCTCATCACATCCCTTCCTTACTGTGTCTACTCCAGCCAGCATGTCCCGTGTCAGTTCAGGTCAAGTACAGCTCATCTGGCTGTTCTCTAAGCTTCCTCACATACTTTTGGGCTCTGTAGAAGTAGTGTGTGTGGTAACAATGTAATGCAGCTCAGGATTCTCCCTGCTAAATCAGACCTATAGCCCACTCAGCTTGGGGTCCTGCCTGCAATGCTGGCCTCTCCTGATGCTTCAGAGGAAGGTGAAAACACATGTATGTGCCTGGTCTGTTGTGCAATGTTGTATAGAGAGGGTGAAAACCCTTCCTGACCCCACAGCAATGTTTATGCCCAGAAGCATGAGACTTGATTACTCTCATCTTAGCATGCAGCCTGCTTCGGAGAGGGTTCTGTCAGCAAAACCAAAAAGCCAGGTCCCAGAAGGGGTTGAGACCATTGGTAGTAAAGCTCCCTGGAGGGCTGTTATCTCGGCTGAAGGAAGCCCAGACAATTCTTGGTGTCTGTTTTAATTTTGATTCCTATAATCTTGTTATCCCTTTGACTAAGCACGTTTTGAGAAATTGATGTGCTTGCTGGGGCAAAAGAGCTGCGAGTTATGAAAGTCTGTTCCTTTTTATTTCTCTCCCATTCCCCATGTATACGTGGTAGAAGTGGCAAGGCTTTGGAGAACTCCAGATTCTGGGTGAGAAGGCTTGCAAATGTCTGCTCGCACACTTGCCCAAGGCACCTGGATTTCTTTAATTGATAAAATGTTAATTATCATCAAGATGTGGGGGTGGCTGGGTAGATTTTTATGCTGGAACTTGGTAAATATTTGTGCCAGTTCTGCAAATCCCTTCTAGACATGCCTTAGCCTTGATGAAAATCACCTGAATTTTGCTGCAGTTCGGATCAGGTCAGATCTGTAATGTTGCATATGATAAAAATAGCTAAAAAAATTAAAATAAAAAGCCCTGCAGCATGCATGTCTCACTCTGGGCTGCTGGAATCCTGCCCCGCTTTGCCACCAGTCTTCCTAGTGTTCGGCTTGTTAGTTTGCTTTGGTCATCCCTGGAAGCCCCAGCCTAGATGAGAGCCCCAATGTGTTAACCACTGTACGAGTACGTAAGAGACAGTCCTTGCCTCACTCTGGCTGTGTTCCGCGCCGCCACCGCTCCACAAGTAAGCTCATCTCAAATACTGGTGTCCTCATGTGAGCTCTGTCTGTATTGATCTCATGGTACCTCAGGGCTTCGTTTCAGACGCCAGATCCTGTTGTGCTAGGCACTGTACATGCAGAGAGAGGAGTAGCACAGCGTCCTGTAGGATCTTGGCTGCCGGCTTGGATTTGCTGTGTCGTATTTCCTGCTGTGAGAGACTCAAAGGTTGCCAGTGCCCGATGCTCTCCCAGTAGATTGGAGCAAAGCGTTCTTCCTCCCGATTGCTTTGCTGTGGGTGAGAAGTCTGGTGTCTGGCATTAATAGGAGAAGGGGCCAGTTCCCGAGGTGGCAGAGGTTTATACAGGGTCTTGGCCAACCCTGGCATTGTCATGCTTTTAAAATGCCAGGGCTGTCCGCGTATGCTAGACCCATGGGCTGGCTGAGTTCGAGTCCTGTAGAACCAATAGCACAGCCAAATCCTCAGGGCTCTCAGGTAGGAACACTGAACAGCAGGGCCACTTACTACTTCCTTTGTAACTCACCATCATGTTCCCTATGGCAATGAGAGTTTAGTGGAGCTTCTCAAAGCCTTTGGGGACTGTATTATGCCCAGTGTCACCCTCACCAGGCTTAGTGGCTGGACTGTGTTGCTGAGCACCTATAGGCTGAAGTGCCTGGGTTGAGGAAGGCCAGCGCTGGTTTTGGCGATGCTGGTGAGCTGGGTGCCTGGTGGGTTCACATGCATGCTGGGACCAGCAGGCTGCTGGCCTTGCACCTGGGGGTTGGACGCAGCTGCGATGGATGTTGGACTCTTTGCTTGTGCACAACCAATATTCACCCCTGTATCTTCCTCCTCATCTCTAGGTGATGCAAGTGCTGAACGCAGATGCCATTGTGGTTAAGCTGAACTCTGGAGACTACAAAACCATACATCTGTCCAGTATCCGGCCACCTAGACTGGAAGGAGAAGGCACCCAGGTGAGGTTCCTTTGGTCCTGTGCCCTGTTTGCAGGCGAGGTAACTTATTTCTAGTTTAAAATAGGACTGAGGCTTGGGGAGGGGATGAATCGCTGAACAGCAGGATGGCTTCTGAGTTCGCCCATGACCCAGGGCAAAGACTCTGGCAGCTCCTGGCATATCCATTCTGAGAGGGTGTTGGTGTTCTGACTGCTAGTGTCGTGTGTGTGTGTGTGCGTGGGGAGGTAGATGCTGTACAGAAGATGTGACTCTTACCTAAAGCAGGTAGTCTCCTGAGCACCTGATGCAGAACCCCCATAGGAAGGGGTTCCAGCATGCCATATCCACTTGCTCTGGGGCAAGGTTTTCCATCACATTCAGTGTAAGCCTCCCTTTGCTCAGCTTCATCCTCTTTCTCATGGAGAAGGGTCTCTGCCTAGAGGGTAAAGCAAGAGGGCTTGGGAGTCAAGTGGGGGCTCCATTCCCAGCCCTGTTGCTTTCTCCATGGCCTTGGGTGAGTCAATTGCCCCTTGCTGCCTGTGTCCGTCGTCGTGTCGTGTCGTCGTCGTTCTTCTCCCCCCCGCCCCCCGCACACCTCTACAGGTGATCTGCCTACCTCACAGGGAGTCAGTTTGGTTTGTGAAGTGCTTTGAGACTTTGGGATGATAGATGCTACAGAATTGCGAAGTATTATTTGAATGGTGTAAAAGGACTAGCCCAGGGTATGGTGACTATTAACAGGAAGCAGCCTGGAGTTCTCCTCGTGTTGAGAGAAACATACCCCTGGTGGTGTTATAAGCAGGTGTGTGCACAGTTCCAATGGACCCTGCTGTTCCGAAGTTCCTAGCTCCTTGCATGGCTTGTTTGTAGGGGTTCTATGCAAGCGATGGGTGCACCCAGAGAATCCCAGTCAGTTCAGTGACCAGTTCTGTGACGATGTGACTCAGCAGGGAGGGGGGAGTGTTGACCTGGGAATGTGCCCTGGGGATGGGAGACCTGAGAGCCTGTCACCTGAGCCGGGAGGGGGAGGTAACACCTCTACCCAGGAATGTGGACGGAGAGTGCAGCAGGGAACCTGCTGGTTGGGTTTAGTTTTCAGTTTGGGGCTGGGTGGAGGAACACAGGGAACCCCAGGGCTGGGGTCTAAGCTCCCTGCTCCCCCAGAAGGACGTGATTGAGGGGTCCTGGTTGTACCCACAAGCTCGGTTGTGGACTGTGTTCCTGTTGTCCAATAAACCTTCTGTTTTACTGGCTGGCTGAGAGTCTCAGTGGATCCCAGGAAGAGGGGTGCAGGGCCTGGACTCCCCCACACTCCGTGACAACTGGTGGTAGCGGTGGGATGTACTGCACCCCGTGAACGGCGCTTCCTGCAGTAAGTGACTGGGGAACAGTAAAATGAAGGGGAATTGACGGGGACCAGGCGTGCTGAAGATTCAGAGAGAGACGGTTTCGCGGGGCGGTTAACCCCTGGGAATGTGTGACCAGAGAGAAGGACTTTTGCAGTAACAGGGTCCCCCGGGGGATTGCAGCGAGTGGTCCCAAGGGCGGAGGAGTCTGCAGCTCGACCCTGGCAAAGAGTCGGTGACCTCAAGAAGGACTGGCACACTCAGGGCTTTTCCTGGAAACCGTGGGAAGCTGCCCGGCCTGCGAGTGGCCAGCAGGGAGATGTACGCTAAACGCCTTAAGAGTGACCTGGTGGAGCTGTGCAGGCAGAGGGGGCTGCGCATCGGGAGGTCAACCAAGGTACAGCTGATTGCCCAGTTGGAGGAGACGGATTGCTTGGATGACCCGATCCCTGTCCCTGAGGGAAGCCGCCCGGCAGACGCAGCGTGGGCCCTGGGGCCTGACCGGGCTGGGGAGGGGTCAGACTGCTGCCAAGGACATCCCGAGACCCTTCCTACCTATGCCTGGGGGAGGGGTTGGGGGAAGCCCAGCGAATACGGAGGGCACCCTGACCCCAGCAGCCAGCAGGGGATCCTCCCGGCGGAGCTCCCCATCCCTGGAGCGGAGGTGGCTGGAATGGGAGAGGGAGATGAAAATGAGGGAGCTGGAGGATCATGAAAAACAACGTCAACTTGAGGAGAAACAACGTCAACATGAGCAGGAGGAGAAGGAGAAACAACGTCAGGAGAAGGAGAAACAAAGACAGCACGAACTGGAGCTGGCCAGGCTGAGGAGCAGTGGGGCCCCGGCTGTGGTGAGTGAGGGGGGACCCAAGACTGCAAGGAACTTCGATAAGTGCTTCCTGGCCCAGCGTAAGGAGGGGGAGGACACAGATAGCTTCCTGACGGCCTTTGAGAATGCCTGCGAGCTGCACAGGGTTGACCCTGCAGACAGGCTCCAGTTCCTCACCCCCTTACTGGACCCCAAAGCCGTGGAGGTGTACAGCCGGATGACAGGGCCGGAGGCAGGGGACTATGAACTGTTCAAACAGGCCCTGCTCCGTGAGTTTGGGCTGACCCCTGAGATGTACCGGAGAAGGTTCCGGAGTCAGCGTAAAACGCCTGAGGTCACCTACCTACAACTGGTCAACCGGATGCAGGGATACGCCCGCAAGTGGACAGCTGGGGCCCAAGCTAAAGAGGACCTGCTTGACCTAATCGTACTGGAGCAACTGTATGAACAGTGCCCTTCCGACCTGAGGCTATGGTTGGTGGACAAAAAGCTCGAGAACCCCCAGCATGCAGGGCAGCTGGCCGATGAGTTTGTGAACAGTCAGTCAGGGGGTAGCCGGGAAGAGTCCCAAAAGAACAGGCCCCCCCCGATGCGCAGAGAGAGACACCAGGGGGCCTCCCAGCGGGGAAATAGGGAGAACCCCCTCCAAAGGGGAATGCCTGGTGTCGGGCCCCTCCGACCCGCTCGAGGGGACCAACGTGACCTGAGCTGCTATCACTGTGGCCAGACAGGCCACGTACGGACCCAGTGCTCCGGGCTCAGGGACAAACTGAGCAGACCCAACCTACCCAGGGTTAACTGGGTAGGGACCCAGCTGGACGAGGGGCAGACGACCCAGGAAAGGGGGCCTACCAGTTTACCACCTGCTCAGGAGGGAAGAGTACCCCAGGCCAGCTCCGCCAGAGGGCTGGAGGCTCTGGACTCAGGGTTCTCGGCTTACAGGGTGGGCACGGGGCTGTCCCTCCGGAGACAGTGCCTTGTTCCCCTGGAGGTGGATGGGAGGAAGGTCAATGGATACTGGGATACGGGCGCGGAGGTGACGCTGGTCCGGCCTGAGGTGGTGGCCCCAGATTGGGTGGTGCCCAACACCTACCTGACCCTGACAGGGGTGGGCGGGACCCCATTTAAGGTGCCCGTGGCAAGGGTACACCTGAAACGGGGGGCCAAGGAGGGCCCCAAGGATGTGGGGGTACACCACCATTTGCCCACTGAAGTTTTGATGGGGGGAGACCTAGAGGACTGGCCAAGCAAGCCCCAGACCGCCCTGGTTGTGACGCGTAGCCAGAGCCAGCGAGGGGCACTGCTCCCTGACCTCGGGGAGGGTACCGCACCGGAGGCGCAGGACCCTTCCCTGGTGGGGAGGGTGCGCCGAGGGGCACGGCTCAGAGACGCTGAGGCCTCAGACCTGGCCACTGAGGGGGAACCGGGCCCCATCCCTTCCCCAGCCGCTGAGTTCCAGGCCGAGTTGAGGAAAGATCCCTCCTTGCGGAAGCTCAGGGACCTGGCCAACCTCAGGGTGGGACGGACCACGAGGAGAGGCTGCCAGGAGAGGTTCCTGTGGGAGAAGGGGTTCCTGTACCGAGAATGGGCTCCCCCAAGGGAAGTAGAGTCCTGTGGGATCAGGAGGCAGCTGGTGGTCCCCCAGAAGTATCGCCGCAAGCTACTGTAGCTGGCCCATGACATCCCCCTTGCAGGGCACCATGGAATCCGGCGCACCCGGCAGAGGTTGCTACAGAACTTTTACTGGCCCAGGGTCTTTACCACGGTCCGGCAGTATTGCCGATCCTGTGACCCCTGTCAGAGGGTGGGGAAGGCCCGGGACAAGGGGAAAGCGGCTTTGAGACCTTTGCCCATCATAGAGGAGTCTTTCCAGAAGGTGGCCATGGACATCTTGGGGCCTCTCAGCAAGACGACCCGGTCGGGGAAGAAATACATTCTGGTGGTGGTAGATTTTGCCACCCGCTACCCCGAGGCAGTGCTCTTTGCTTCCATTGAAGCAGACACCGTGGCCGATGCGCTCCTGACCATTTTCAGCCGAGTGGGGTTCCCCAAGGAAGTCTTGACAGACCAAGGCTCCAACTTCATGTTGGCCCTGCTCCGGTGCTTGTGGGAGAAATGTGGGGTCCGGCACGACTGGGCCTCAGCTTATCACCCCCAGTCCAATGGACTGGTGGAGAGGTTCAACGGGACGCTAAAGATGATGCTGAAAACCTTTATGAACCAGCACCCGCAGGATTGGGACAAATACTTACCTCACCTGCTGTTCGCGTACAGGGAGGTGCCCCAGGAGTCTACCGGATTTTCGCCTTTCGAACTGTTATATGGCAGGAGGGTGAGGGCCCCCCTGGACCTGATGAGAGACGAGTGGGAGGGGAAGGCCACTCCCGATGGAGAGTCAGTGGTGGAGTATGTCCTGATCTTCCGAGAGAGACTTGCTGAACTCATGGGCCTGGCCAGGGAGAATCTGGCCAGAGCCCAGAAGATGCAGAAGGTCTGGTATGACCGCACGGCGTGGGCCCGTGCCTACGCCACCGGGGATCCGGTGATGGTTCTCATCCCAGTGAGAGAGAACAAACTACAGGGCGCCTGGGAGGGCCCTTTCAAGGTCGTCAAGCAGCTCAATGAGGTAAACTATGTGGTGGAGCTGTCGAACCGGGCGCACCACCGCCGGGTGTACCATGTGAATATGATGAAGCCATATTATGCCAGGGGGAATGTGGTGTTGGCCGTGTGTGGACAGTGGGAAGAGCAGGGAGATGACCCTTTAGTAGATCTATTCCCTGGGACCAGAGCTGGTTCCCCCCGGAAACAATTCCCCTCTCGGATCAGCTAACCCCTGCCCAGCAAGCTGAGGTCGGGGGGTGGCTGCATCTGTACCGACAGCTGTTTTCCAGCCAGCCTGGACGCACTAATCTGACTGTCCACTGGGTGCAGACCGGGTCGCACCCTCCGATAAGATGCTCCCCCTTCCGAGTCACAGGGAAAACTGCTCAGGACCTGGAAAGAGAGGTTCAGGACATGCTGGCTTTGGGGGTGGTCCAGCCATCGGCCAGCCCTTGGGCCTCGCCGGTGGTGCTGGTCCCCAAAAAGGCCGGGTCGGTCCGGTTCGGTGTGGACTATCGGAAGCTCAATGCCATCACTGTATCGGATGCCTACCCCATGCTCAGGCTGGACGAGCTCTTAGACAAGCTGGGAGGAGCTCGGTACCTTACCACCATGGACCTTACAAAGGGCTACTGGCAAGTGCCACTGGATGCAGATGCCCGACTGAAATCGGCCTTTATCACCCCTCTGGGGCTCTGAGTTCCTGACCCTGCCTTTCGGCCTCAAGGGAGCGCCGGCCACCTTCCAGCGCCTAGTGGACCAGCTCCTGAGGGGGATGGAGAGTTTTTCCGTGGCGTATATTGATGACATCTGTGTCTTTAGCCAGACCTGGGAGGACCACGTGTCCCAGGTTAGACAAGTGCTGGACCGACTCCAGGGGGCTGGGCTGACTGTAAAAGCAGAGAAGTGCAAGGTGGGGATGGCTGAAGTATCTTACCTGGGCCATCGGGTGGGGAGCGGCCGCCTAAAGCCGGAACCAGCCAAGGTGGAGGTGATCAGAGACTGGCCCGCTCCCCACACCAAAAAGCAGGTCCAAGCCTTTATTGGGATGGCAGGATACTACTGAAGATTTGTGCCCCACTTTAGCGCCATAGCCACCCCCATCACTGAGCTATGCAAGAAGGGGAAGCCAGAGAAGGTGGTCTGGACCGAGCAGTGCCAGGAGGCTTTCCGGGCGCTGAAGGAGGCTCTGGTTAGTGGCCCAGTCCTGGCAAACCCAGACTTTGACAAGCCCTTTGTGGTGTTCACCGACGCCTCAGACACGGGACTGGGGGCAGTGTTAATGCAGGAGGATGAAAAGGGGGAGAGACACCCCATCGTGTACCTGAGCAAGAAGTTGCTACCCCGGGAGCAACACTACGCGGCCATCGAGAAGGAGTGCCTGGCCATGGTGTGGGCCCTCAAGAAACTAGAGCCCTATCTCTTTGGGCAACACTTCACCGTCTACACCGACCACTCTCCCCTGACCTGGCTGCACCAGATGAAAGGAGCCAGCGCCAAGCTCCTGAGGTGGAGCCTGCTCCTGCAGGATTACGACATGGACGTGGTCCATGTGAAGGGAAGTGCCAACCTGATAGCGGATGCGCTGTCCCGGAGAGGGGGCCCCGAACTTCCCCAGGTCACTGGTCTCAGTGACCCCGCTCAGTTCAGTCTCGAAGGGGGGAGAGATGTGACGATGTGACTCAGCAGGGAGGTGGGAGTGTTGATCTGGGAATGTGCCCTGGAGATGGGAGACCTGAGGGCCTGTCACCTGAGCCAGGAGGGGGAGGGGGAGGTAACACCTCTACCCAGGAATGTGGACGGAGAGTGCAGCAGGGAACCTGCTGGTTGGGTTTAGTTTTCAGTTTGGGGCTGGGTGGAGGAACACAGGGAACCCCAGGGCTGGGGTCTAAGCTCCCTGCTCCCCCAGAAGGACGTGATTGAGGGGTCCTGGTTGTACCCACAAGCTCTGTTGTGGACTGTGTTCCTGTTGTCCAATAAACCTTCTGTTTTACTGGCTGGCTGAGAGTCTCAGTGGATCCCAGGAAGAGGGGTGCAGGGCCTGGACTCCCCCACACTCCGTGACAAGTTCTTATTCCCCTGCTGTTTCTAATATTTCTTCATTGAAAGATGAGAATTCCACGAAAGATTGCAGAGAGGGAACTGAGCGAGAACATGTTAAATCCTCCTGGTTTTTCCTCCTTCCTTCCTCTTGCTCAGCAGGGTGCCTGTCCTCAGGGCTATGGAAACAGTTTCTTCAACTGGGAGGGAGGCGGGGATGAGATTATTGCTTAACTGGGGGGAAAATGATCATGTCTCAAGAACAGCTGGTTGAAGCTGAACCTGAGCAAAACAGAGGTGATGCTGGGGGGGTAGAGGAAAGTATTTTGAGGCATTGGCCACGGTGCAGTCTCCTTTGAAGGGTCACACCCCTACTTGCTCAATTAAGTCTAGTCTAGGAGTTCTTTTGGATTCCTTGCTGATGCTGAGTTCTCACATCACAGCAGCTGTGAGTGGTGCTTTCTGTCCTCTCTGGTTGGCTGGGAGTCCCCCATCCCATCCTGGCAGGTGAAAACCTGGCTCAGTTGTTCATGCCTGTCACAGTTCAGCTGGACTACAGCAAGGCATGAAACCTTCCACACTTAGGAAACTCCAACTAGTAGTAACTCCGCGACGTATGCTACCACAAATGTATCACACCTGTCCTGTGCGCTCTACACTGGCTTCTTGAACTTCAAATCAAGTGCACGGTCTTGGTCATTACCTTCAAAATGCTCCATGGTCTGAGCCCAGGATACTGAAGAAGAGGTTGACTGTGGTTCTCTGGCCTAGTGGAATGCCCTGCAATACGAGTGAAGCTCGTCTGTGTGGGAGACAGAACCTTCCCTGGCATGGTCTGAGACTGAAAGGAAATTCCCCAGGAGCTAAGGACCATCACAAACTTCACTACCTTCCAATCCAAGGGCAAGGCCCATTTCTTTGACTTGCCTTCTCTGATACAAACACAGCAACAGGTGCGCTCATATCAAAAACCAAAACAAACTACCAAAGTGCACACTCCACTGCACATGCTTCTGCCCTTGGGGAGAGGATTAGAGAACGAACCCCGCGTGACAGATGTGTAACGGTGTGGCTTAATACACCAGTGGAAGGAGCTCAGATACTAGTTTTGAGAGCAGTATAAAACATACCAATGCGAATAGGACAAATGTCCCCACTGAGACAATCCCATTTCAGTGCAATTCTAGTTATGCCTTCCTGTGCAGCCTCTTCTCTGCTTTAGTATGTGTTCTTTGTGATCTTCTCTCCAGTAAAAGGGTTACAGCACCCACAGCCATACTTAGATTTGATTTTAGCACTGCAGAAGGTTGCCTGTGAAGTGCCACAGAGATGGAGCTCTGTGTAAGCATTACGCTTAAGAGCAGTGCTGTAGCCAGGGCTGGCAAAGTGCTCATTATCAGTGCCTGAAAACGAGGTTTTGGAACTCTCCACGATACCCCTTGGGCTGGAGCGTCTCTTATTGTTCCCAGCCCAATGGTTTTGAGAATTCCAAGAGGGCCCCGGTTTAGTGACAGGCTTTTTGAGACCTTAGGCAGATTTCAAACTCTCTTCTCTGAGTTTCAGAGTAACAGCCGTGTTAGTCTGTATTCGCAAAAAGAAAAGGAGTACTTGTGGCACCTTAGAGACCAATTTATTTGAGCATGAGCTTTCGTGAAGTGAGCTGTAGCTCACGAAAGCTCATGCTCAAATAAATTGGTTAGTCTCTAAGGTGCCACAAGTACTCCTTTTCTTTTTGTTCTCTGAGTGAATGTCTTAAAACATCAGACTCACGTGGACTCGTTAATCAGAGCAAGGTGTTGACCTCTGATTTCCCAATGAGCTCAGCATCAGGATTTTTACATGTTACACTGTGCACACCCAGTCCAGTTTCCACTCTTTTAACCTATCTCCATTTGAGGCCTCTTGTAAGTAAGCATGAACTGTATCTACAACACTGTGCACTGAACCGAAGCACTTTAATATTAATGTGAAGGCACTGAAATTCACACAAACAGCTGTGCGTTCCTCAGAGCTTGCTGCTTAACCCATGCTGTTTCAAGGCACTGGAGTTGGTTCTGATCCTGCCTCTGGCGCAGAATGACTCTGTTCCCTGTCTGTAAAATGTTAGGGCTGTGGTGGCGGGGGCCCTAGATTCTGCCCTCTTTCCCCCTTGTTGCATCTTATCTGCAATTGGCCTGTAAGTTCCTGGGAGCAAGGGTCATGTCTTTTATATTATAGTAGCTCCCAAGGGCCTCACAGTAAACTCTAAATTCCAAATGCATTTAATGCTTGTGGCTGAATTTGGTCACCTATTCATGTGGCTGTTCTGATTTTCTAGCGACGAGCCCACACGGAATTTTTCGTGGGAGTTTATTCCATAGTATAATGCTGCATTAAGGTTAGGACGCAGCATGCTTGAAAGTTAAGATTTTGTTTTCCTGTAGCAGCCTCTGCTCTGCCTACGCTGACTGATCTGTGAGGTGTGAAGTCACTGTTGTGTGGTGCAATTAGGGGAGCCCTACCTGGCCTCGTTACCCACACCCATATAAAGGCAAACAAGCAACAACATCCAAAATCCTACATGTGTTTAGCGGGTGGAGTTGGGGTTGCTGTGGGAACCAGCACTTGGAAATTCCTGACTTCTGTAATGTTGCATTAATTTGTATGCATGGAATCGTGAATAACTTCCAAGATTAGATGGTTCCTCCTGCTGTTTCCTTTGCGCCCTGGTGAACTGAGCATCCCATTTACATTGCAGGAGGGAAATGTGGCCAGGTTAGAGGGCTTGGAGTGCTAGGAGCTGACTGGCGGGGGGAGCTCACTTTTCATCGATCACACAGCCAGTAGGGACCATTTTGGCCAGCGTGTCTGACCTGCTGTGTGACACGGGCCATAGAACTTCCTCACGGTAATTCCTAGAGCAGTTCTTTCAGAAGCTTCCAACCTTGATTTAAAAATGGTCAGTGATGGAGAATTCACCATGACCCTTGATATTGGCCTTGGCTTGTTGCCCTGTCCCAGGGTAGCACTGGTGACAGGTGGCATCGTGACAGCCCCAGTGCCCTGCAGTTCTGTCCTGTGTGGTAGCCCCTGAGGCCGTGTGGCAGTATCTTGCTGAGCAGCCAGCGCTGCTGCTCTGAGCAGCATGTGCAGTGTCCTTCTTAAGTAGCCTGCTTTCCCCTCGGCTTCCCGGAAGACCAGCAGAACGGTTACATCCTGGCAGCGTTGCCAGCTCTAGGCTTTGCCTTTGTATGAATTTGAAAATTATATTTCCTCACTTAAAGTACCATGTGCGCCAGAGCACAGGGGTTAATGACTTTCCACTCTTCTGGGACACTGTCCTCGCCTCCTTCATCTCTACTTGGTCTGCAGATGATTGAAGTTTACTGCTGAGGTGACCTTCTAAATGTACCCCTTGCAGCCCTGAAATCAAGGTCCGTGATCAAATGCAGTATTCTCTCCCCACCATCAGGGCTCAGATTCAGTTGTCCTATCCCTCAGGCAGCATTGTGCTGCCACTTCCCTTCAGAGTGCTTGGGTGTGTTTTTTGTTTAGCCACAGAGGCTGGAGTTGCAACCAGCTGTGTGTTTGGGAAATGCAGTGTCCTACACAGTGGCACACGTGTGCTGATCTCTGGAGCACTGGCCTGATACAGGAGTTTGGGGCCAGCAGTACGCACTGTTCTCAGATGGGAGGCTCCATTTGAAACAAGCATGGGCTGACATGATCACAAAGGTTGCATCTATGTGCTGTGTGTATGGTTAAAAACATGCCACAAGAACCGGAAACCGCCTCCTGCTCTCACCCAGTGTGCTGGCCCTTTCCTGGCTTCTGACAGCAATGCGGTAGTGGTCAGTCCCTAACCGTATGACTTCATACATTGTACGACTGCAGAGTAGACCATGGGATTCTGAGATAAGTCCACATGAGCAAACACCTGTTTCAACCTTTGTGCCCTAATGATCACTGCATCCATGTGTGTAAAACAACCAACGTCCCGGGTCTGAATCGCCATCTAGCCAGGACATGGCTGAGTCCCCTACGTGTCCATCCGATTTGCTTTCCCACAATTGACATTCTTTAGCTGCAGCCAAGTAGCCCTTGAACTTCAATCTGTTCCCATCTGCTTGGGCCTACTGCTTCCTTCCTACCTCTGATGCTGGCCTGGACCGCTGAGAGCAGGTAGCCTCTATTTGGTGCTCCTCCTTAGGTCCCTCTGTAAAACTCCCTTCAAGGCCCACGAGGGCTAACCCATGTCATAAAGGGCTGTTAGCTGCCTCGTCCTCTGGGTCACCAGGCCCATGTCTTTGTTTAGATGGTACACTGCTCAGGCTGAGGTCCCCAAACTCTTTGCCCCATTTGAATGAAGTATTGCCAGCACCCTAGACAGCATGGAGGGTGCCAGTTTGAAGAGAAAACTGGTGCCCTCGCATGCACTGTGTGTGTGAGGTCACGCTGCACGGAGAACACCATTTCCTCCACAGTATGACCTTGTATATATGGTTAGGGTGAGATCACACTGGGTGGAGGATGCCATTTCATGGAGAAGAATGGCACCCACCATGCATCCTGGCCTTGGATGCACCATACATGCAAGTTCAAGGGGTGTGGCGCAAATGGACGTGCTCCGCACTTGAGGGATTGCGCCCCACCTTAGGGGAACTGCTGTGTAAGGGCTGGGGCTCGGTCTGTGGTGTGCTGTAGTGAGCAGCGTTTCAGCGTGCTCTGTAAATAGCAGGTTTTCAGGAAACTCCTCTCATTCTTGGTGTAAGCTGCCGGTCACACCTGTTTGCCAGAAGCTGGGAATGGGTGATGGGATGATCACTTGATTGCCTGTTCTGTTCATTCCCTCTGGGGCACCTGGCATTGGCCACTGTCGGCAGACAGGATACTGGGCCAGATGGACTTTTGGTCTGACCTAGTGTGGCCGCTCTTATGTTCTTGTCATCTAGCTCCAGTTGGAAGGCGTAGGGCCATTCATGGCTCAACTGGATTGTTTATTAATAGACTGTAGGCTCTTTGGGGCAGAAACCATTGTTCAGCGTGTGTAGCGCTACCAGGACAGTGGGGCCTCCGTGCAGCCGATGGGTTTGGGGAGCCTCCTGTAGTAGAAGTAAATGAAATCTATATAGCTTTTTCAAATCACTGATCCTGAAGCTGTGGCCTCTGAGCTCCAGCTCTGTGCAGGGCAAGCCAGCACATCCAGTTACTGGCCGGGAGCAGGAGGCTAGAATGAGTGAACGCTGGAGCAGCTTGCTCCCTATGCAATGTCACTGGGAGCCTCATGCCTACAGAGATGACTAATTTCCAATAACTCTGAGCCTGGGCTGCAGGGTTCTGACTGTGGTTGCTGCATTTAAAGACATGGCCATTTCAAAGGGGGATTGTTTCCCGGAGGGGGTGTGTGTGTGTGCGGGTTCTGGTTATCGCTTCCCTGGATGTTTTCTTTGGGGGTGGGGGGGGGGGGGGCTCTGAGATAACTTTGATCCTCCTCTGCCTTGCAGTGCTGGCTCCTACTGGAGCCTACTGGAAAGTGACAGTCATAGCAGTTAGAGAGGGGGAAATACCTGTCTGGCCCGTGCATCTATCCCCATGGGCTGGGAAAGTTCTCCACAGTGCCTTCTCCAAGGCTTTGATCTGATTGTTTTAAGTGCCTTGAGCAGTGGGGCTTTAGCGCTTACCCCTGGAGACCCTCCACAGCCTCCTGCATCTTGTTGTAAGGGAAACTTCCTGGGTATTTCATCCTGTAGCTCCTGGTGGTGCTGATTTGGGTGTCTGGTCCGCTCCCACTACAGGGTGGGCTGTTACCACTTTCCTCCCTGCTAAGGTCAGAGCCATGTCTAGCTGAGCTCACTGTTTCTATTAAATCCCTCCAGCTTTGGTTTTCTCCACTGCTATTCTCTGAACTCCCCTTTGCCTGCCTCTCGCTGGTGTTTCAAAGTGACTGCTGGTTTAGGAGCCAGGTGCCCCTGTGAGAGTCAGTATTCTCCCTGCCCTGTGAGGAGTTTCTGCATATGCAGCTGAAATTGCATGGGCTTCTAGGCCCTGTCTCTGTCAGCGTAACCTCTAATTTGCAGCAGCACATCAGGTGACTGCATGGAAAATGTCACTCACATCTCTGCTTTGGGTTAGTTCTGCCCCAGCTGCATTAGCTCGCATTTGCACAGGTTGAATCTCATTTATTTCCTACACATATTTTTTTAAGTTTCCGACTTCTCTAGCCTCCGTGGTGCTTGCATGGCTGCCTGGTTACCTGTGAATGTAATTAATGGGGTATTTACCCCCTCCTTCCAGGTTGTTAACGCTAAATAAGGTGGGACCTCAGCCAGGTCCTTGTGGTGCCCCTCTGGCCACCTACACTAATTGGCTGTTGCCCTTTATCATTACATTTTCAGCCCTTTAGTCAGAATGCAGCCCATGTGACCAGCCCTCATAAATGTCATTTTAAGATAATGCTGTAGCAGTTGCTGTGCTAGAATCTAGACATTAAATCCTCCCTGGCGACGGGCACAGTAGAAGAACCTGAATGGAATGGAGTTCAGTAATTCTCTCCAAATAGCATCAGGTTTCTCTTAAGCGCTCAGAGGGTGCTCTACCCTGGACAGAACACGTGGTCCCTGCCTGCAGGAGTCTGCAACATAAACTGGCAACATCTGGCCCAGATGAGGCTGCTAACCATCTATTCTATGGGGTGACAGCAACTTTCAGTGATGGGGCTAGCGTGTTTTCTGACAGGATGTGAATGCACCTCCCCTGCCATGAGTTTGCCAGGTGAGGTACTCTGGCTTCATTTCAATTTTAAAAAGTTGGTGGGTTGCTCGTGCTTTCAAGACTGGGGAAGCTTTCAAAGCCACTGACCGTAACTGGCATCCCCAGTATGTATGTGCCGGGGTGGGCTGTTGCAGGCTACACACTTCCTCTGTCTCCCCATCTCCACTTGGCGGTTAGTCTTAGCATCCTGCCCCTACAGTGATGCAGCCTGCTGACCAGAATGCCCTGTCCCCTCTGAGCAGAGCTTTGGTACCTCTTCCGTATCTCACTTGGCAGCAAATGCAAGACACTCAATTTTGGCTGGGAGGGCCTCCCCGCAGAGCAGGTCCTAGAGCTACTGGCTTGCGTCTTCTGGAGTAGGCTGGAACTACAGGCTGGCTAGCACTCTTGGGCAGTATGTTTCTATTGTGGAAGCTCCTATAATGGTCTAGGTGCTGCCCAGCTATACGAAGATTCTGCTCTGGAGAGCTTGTTTTGTTACTTCCATTGTGGGACCGATTTCCCAATCTGAATCTGGACCCGATTTACAAACCAGCAAATGCAGTCCCTGAACCAAATGGCTTAATCTCAAAGACCAAAATCAGGGGAAGGGTAGGGGATACTAGCTACAAGCAAAAGCGCTCAGGACAGATGGGAAGGGTCTGGTTAAGGCTAAATTTATTGTGGGTTTTTTTGGGTTGGTTGTTGGTTATTCCAAAGGGCTCATCCTGTCTGGGCCACAGCAGCCCTCTTGCAGTCCGTACTTACTCTTGGCAGCTCCCTTGAGAACGGTCCAGTCTTGGCAATCGGTGAGCTGCTCCCTACCTTCATTCCGTAGCTTGTCATCGGCAGAGTTCAGTGTGTGCTGCTGTGCCCAAGCACACAAGTTCAAAGGCTCCCTGAAGTCTCTGTAGACACGCGCAGAGCTAGTGCCGTCTGGGTGGACGTCGGACTGAGTGCTTCGATGCTTGAAAAGCCCGTTCAGCAAAATGCAGGCACCCTTGCTCGAGGAACCCTTCAGCAGCATCAATTCTAACAGCTTTTCTGGCTTGTTGTTGTTGTTCGAGCTCCATAAAACAGAGTAGGTGGTGAACAGTTAGTAGAGCCGTACTGTGGAGAGAGATCTCCATCCAACAGAATGCAGATTGGTCCCTAGGCACCTGATACAGTAGATGGAAACTGACAAACTGAAAATTCAGTGTAATAAAATCCTACAGCTTTTCATCTTCTGCCTTCATCACCCAGCGCGAAATGAATTCTGAGCGCGGGAGCTGATAGCGTTTAATATCTCTATTGCCTGTCTGTCGAGGAACATAATGTATTCAGATGAAAGTGCACCCACCCCACTGCCCATATGCTGCGTCCGCAGGTGCAGCTCCGATGCCACAGGGCGCAGTGACAGAGTGACAAGCCCTGGTAGGGCAGCTGTCTCCCTTGTGAGAGGAGCTCTCCTCTGAGGCAAGTGTTGTGCATAACTCACCACCCCACTCCTCATTTTCACATCCCGCCTGATCATGGGCTTGGAGAGTCCTCTAGCAAGAGTGTGTCCATGATCCAGTAGCTGCAGGCTGTCTAGCAGCATCACCGGGTATAGGATCGTGGCCTCTAGATGGCGACCTCTTGTGCCCCACTTTGCATATGTGTGGTGATGGTTGCTAGTATATTTTTCCTCTTGGCAACCAGGGAAGAATCTGATATCTTGGGGTTGATGCCACTTCACTAGCTACAGTATAAGTATTACGATGTATGATTGTAGGGTCTCTCCCGGCAATTTGCTCTTACAAATATCTAGAGGTGAGAAAATACCAGGAATGCTCTGTTTGCTATATGTGTGCGCCTGCTATACTGATAAACCCCAGACAGCCTCCCCATATGACCACCAGCTTTCTCGAAAAGCCCTGGGTTCGGGGCAGACCTGGGTGGCGAACCAATAAAAGCCCTGATGGACGAAGCCTGGGAGGGACTATATAACAGCACCCCCTTTCCTTTAATGTAAAAGAGGCTGACGCCTCTGCTGCAATGGTATCACTTGGGGGTGGCAAAGTCCCAAAGCATTTAGGGGTTTATAGTTTAAAATTGACACATCAGACCCTACCTGGGAACAGCTAGGCAGTCAGGTCCGCTCAGAGCCACCTGTTTTAAGCCTTTTGTCTGTGGAAGCGTGGGACCAGTGGACCCATTCATGCATTGAAAAAGTAGTGAGCTGACCTTTGTGCATCAGTTGGAATGTGTAGGGACCTCCCCTATCCTCGAACATAAGGGGAGCTTGTACCTATGTCGGTGGAGCCATAGTATGGCCAGGATTTTAGCAGCCCGAGCAGCGTGTGAACCTGTAATTCTCCATGGGTGGTGATGGAGGCCAGAGCGGTCTTTATGCTACACCCTGTCTCCTTCCTCCCACTGGTGGTGAACTGAGCCATAAATTTGCCATGCATGAGGCAGAGCCTTAGGGTTTGGACACTGACTTTCGATTCGGTCCTAGGTTGTGGCTCGAGGAGTTGTTTCCAGTGGACACAAATGAGCGCTTAATGCTGCATAATGAGATGGCTGGATCTAGTTAATAGACATGGTGGTGGGAGGTGGAAGCCCCAGAAGAGCTCTCTGTAAGCGGCTATTCTGAGACGATGTGTATTGTCCCACTGACTTCATTTTCTTCCCCTTGACCTCGCAAAGTATCGGGGTGCAGGGTGGGGGAGGGGCGGGGGGGCTGGGGAATAGATTTGATAGTCATGCTGCATAAAATAATTTTGATGTAACCGTGCCTGCATGTGCTTCCAGCCTGGGGAGCTGGGATTCCTTTTTTAGGTTTCTTTTAACCAAACCCTGCTTATCTCTGTCATGTTCAGTGGAAACTTGATTTTAATTCAACTTTTTTATCAGATTCTCATTCCCTTGGACAGCTAAATTATAGCATCTCGTTAACAGTTTTATGTTCTGGAAAGCGACATTTGCACAATTGATGCAACAGCAATACAAATCCTGCTCTGATGCCACAATTTATCTAAATTGTTATCTTAATCGGTAACGCTTTGGGGGGGAAGCCAAACACTGGGCCCCAGGCGTACAGAGGAAAAACTGAGGTGGGGGTGGGGGGCATCCATTGCCTTTTTGATCTAAAAGTAGGATATTTTCTTCTCTCGCTAAGGCAGGGAACTTGATCTGGGCAGATCAGCAGGGGTAAATAACAGTGGATGATTGGCTGGCATGGTGGCTCGTCTTTTATATATGATGTGGACTGGCCAGCTCACCTGCCAAGGTCTCTAAAAGATGACTGTTTGAGGTGCTGTGGAACAGGGGATTGGGGATTCAAGACTCCAAGGTTGTTTCTGCCTCTGCCACTGACTTGCTATGTGACCTTGGGCAAGTGTCTTCAATTGTCAGCTTCATCTGCAAAACAAGGATAATATTGAGGCTTGATTGTACATAAACTGAGTGATCAGTGCTAAGGCAATGCCATATCTAGGCAGCTACTTCACAAAACGCATCCTTCCACCCTCTAGCTGAGCAGGATATATCCTGCTCCAAGAAGGGATCAAGGAGATCCCAAGGTTGATTGAGGGGCGGCTGCATTAAGCTGATGCACAGTGAAATTCTGCTAGATTTCCCCATCTCACATGATGCATGGTGGCAGACATGCAGCCCCAAAGGAGCTGGTATTTAGTCCTGACAGGGGTTTTGTATAATTCCTCCTCCGCCCATCATTCAGCGTAGAATGACCTTTGTGTCCTGCTTTTGGCTTTTCTCAGCTCCCTACTTTTTGCTGCTTAACTGCTGAAAGGCAAAGAGTAAAAGGCAGCAGCATTTGGGGGCAAGGTGAGTTTCTCCTGAACAGCACAGGGTGGGTGGGCACTGAAATATTTCACACTCTTCTGCTTGCATGTGGTTTTATCTACTTTATTCGGCTTCCCTGTGTTTCTGCAAAAGAATTAGTTTCTCTGCTATTTTTTATAGTTTCAGCCCATAGTCTCTGCCACACTTGAGCAAATTTTAGAAAGAGTAATATTTTACCCAAACCCCA
This sequence comes from Eretmochelys imbricata, assembly GCF_965152235.1. Taxonomy (NCBI): domain Eukaryota; kingdom Metazoa; phylum Chordata; order Testudines; family Cheloniidae; genus Eretmochelys; species Eretmochelys imbricata. The sequence continues at coordinate 359,108,951 of NC_135572.1, forward strand.
TTAAACTGCGATACTTCCTCTCTGTTCCCTTTGCTGTCACTTGCTGATTATGAAGATATTTATGTACAGCTAGAAGCTCTTTTTATATATATATATCTCTTATATATGTGCATCTTTCCTGCTGGCTTCCTTCAGCAGTGCCACAATGCAGCATGGACTCTACCTCCATGTAATACCTGGCAGATCTTTAACGGCAGGGTAGCATTATCCCTGATATGGATAATGGGGGAAGCAGAAGCACAGGGTGAACAGGTGACTCGCCTGGGACCATGCACAATCAGTGGAAGAGCTGTGGCTAGAACTCAGAGTCCTGATCCACCCACTTGTGCTGAGTTACTAGACTACGTTGGACCAGAAAGTGTCTGGGCAGTGCTAGCCTGCTGCATCTATCTGCAGTGAATCTGTTGGGAACTCGCATGCCATTTAACACTCATGGTAAAATTAGTTCCCATTTCAAATGCCATGTAACTTCATAGGTTAACATATCTTACCGCTATTGAGGCTGCTTACTAGAGGATTTGAAAAGTTTGGTCACTAACCAGTTGACTGGGATAGCTAACACATCCCCTTCCATCTCTCCTGAAATGTTCAGAGCTTGCAGATTTATCCTCCTCTTAGGTTTAAAAATAGCTATTCAGATAGGATCAGATCACACCTGGCTTTAACAATTACAAGGCATTTACCTCAGAAAACAAGCTTCTCTTCCTGTGGTATGACAGTTCACAATACTTGTTCCTGCAAATAAGGTCTTGTTAACAGCATCTGAGGATCAATTCTTTAAAACATGCAATCATTAGGCAGCACAGCAGCCACTTGGCAGTGCCCTTATTCCATTTAACAAGTGCGGAAGCTTCATGCCTTTTGGTGTCCTAAGCATCTGGGTCACAAGAATCAGTTCAGAACTAGTCCTGGGACAGTGACCATTTAAAATTCTCCCTTTTTCTGGATTTTATTTAACCATCTAAGACGGTTTTCGAAAAAAGGATTGCACTTAATTCTCAGGCCTCTCCCAAATTAACATGAGAACTTCCTGGTTATTTCTAAACAATCCGGTTTGTAGTGCTTTTCGTAAATCTGCCCTGACCCTAACTGGGCTTCTAGTAGCCTGAAACCTTAGTGCAAAGCCAGGTTCTTTCAGAGAAGATTGTTTCCCAGAACAATAAGGGCTTATCATGTTTTGCTCCTGTTCTCTGCAACCTGTTGGAAAGGCAAGGTTCAAGTATGCTGTTCTGAGGTTGTTGACTTGCAAGTTAAGTGGTTGGCTTGCTTTACAAAACCCTCAGGAGGAGTTGAGATGACAGTAAAAGTAATCGTGGCTGAGTCAGATGGCAAGTAGAATCTGGGACTTAAATGTACCAAGTAACTGTTAATGGTTCCTCTGGCCAGTTAGTTTTAGGCCTCTGTCTCCAGTTGGTTGCGAATGGCAGCATTCAGTGTCTCTCCAAGCATCTCTTAGGTGGCCTGAGGTATTCCTAGCCTTAGGGCATGTCTACATGACAAACTTAAGCCCACCTATGTTAAGTCGATTTATAGCTACTACAGTGGTTCATGTCCACACTACCCTCCTTCTGTCAGTGTGCATCCTCACCAGGAGCGCTTCCACCAACTTAGGAGGGGCAGTGGGGAGGGGGCGGCTGAGAGCCCGGACTCTCAGCTCCATGCAGTTCCCCAATCCCGGCTGGGAGCCTGTCTGCCCCCTCTCTCGCCCTGCTCCCCACCAGAAGCATGGCAGCTGCCCAGACTCCTAGGGGCAGTCCGGTGCCTGAGCATCCCCTCCTTGCCTCTGGCGACAGCCTGAGCTGTGAGCGGCTTGGATAGCCAACAGCCGATGTAAGTAATATGCAGTGTCTACAGAGACCCTGTGTCGCCCAAATGACACCAACATAAGCCCTACACCTCCCATGTAGGTGGAGTTATGTCAGTGTAGCAGGGCACTGACATTGGCGGAAGCAAGGCTGTAGTGTGTACGCTGACGTAATAGGTCGACGGAAGTGCCTTACTTCGACCTAACCCTGTATTGTAGACCAGGCCTTAGTCTTGCCTCCCCTCTCCTGTTAATCTTCACTGAGCCAAAGCTAGGCCTCCCACGATGCTGCTCTGTACTCTCTCCTCCTCCTCGCCTCTCACATCTTCTCATGCACCTTCACTTTGCACGCATCCCTGTAACCAGCTCCCAGAATGCCTCGCACTGCCCTTGTATCTCTGTGTGCGGTTGGCTTCTCAAGTTTCTGGCAGCCTGGGAATTCCTTGGAGCTCTCCTCTGAAAAACTTGCAGGCCTGAAAGCTCCAAGGGCTCCTTTGCCTTCCTCTGAGCTTCATCTTCCCTGGGGGAGTTTGCCCGCTCTGGAGCACAAGTGGGCTGTTGAAGGTCCCCCACCTGGATGTGGCCCCCCAGTTCCCCTGCATGTTCTTCTCTCTAGCCACAGCCAGACTATTTACATTCTCAGTAACAATTCATTGCAGCCAACTGGCTTCCTTTGTCTGTGTCTTAGCTTCACAGCTTGGCTTTGATGGTACATTTTATCTTGATCCCTTTTACTACCTCCTCCTGTCTCTTTAAAGGAGCAGTGGTAGTTTTGTTCACTTTCTTCATATATGAAGTAAATTCCTGTATTGGGTCCAAGCCTGGCTATTTGTGGCAGAGCTGTGAGTGTGCTGTTTGGAAGGATGTTCATGGCTATGTAAGGAAAGGAAGTGCTTGGATCTGACAGACTGAGGCTCATTAGTCTGCCCCCTAGAAATCCAGCCTTTTGAGTTGGACAGTCCTCAAGGCTGAGTTTTTTTTTAATACTTGTCTACGAAGTGGAGTGCAGAAGGGGGGGAATTATCAGAAGCAGTAATTAAATTAAATTATAAGCCTGTCTCTGGAACTCTGCACTCATTTTCCCCCTTCTGATAGTCTCCAGCGTGCAGTGCTGGTGGATCCTCCTCCGTTCTCCTTATTGTGCACACGTATGTAGCTTAAATGCAGAACATCACTTGACTTGCACCTAGCCCCTCACGCCTTCCTGTTTGGGATTGTTCCCTCCTGTACCTTTGTTCCGCTTGATTTTTAAATGCCTCAAGTGAGGGGGTTTCCCTTGGGACACTGCCACTGGCAAACTCATCAGGAAGATTATGAGCTTGCATTTTTCGGCAGTTAATTTCTACCATTTGCTTCTGTTTAATTTCTTTGGAGCCACTCTTGGTGTTTACAGCCTTCTCATGGCTAGGGCATTGCACTGGGACCCTGGAGACCTGGGTTGGATTCCTGACTCCCCTGTGTGAGCTTGTGTAGATTGCTGCCCTGTTCCCAATCTGCAACATGGGGATCGTCCCCTGCCTCTCAGGGAAGCTGATAAACTCCACTCGAGTGTGAGGTGCTCCAGGTAGTACCTAGATAGAAGCCAGTTGTCTTTTTCTCACAGCCTCTTAATGCCTTAGTCAAGCTTTCCTCAAGGCTATTGGAGTTGAGACAGCTTCTTTGATGAGCCCAGCTTCTTTATCTAAGCCCATAGTAAGGCTCCTGTGTGTGACAGATGCTTGGTTGGTGTCTGTCTCTCTCATGGCAGAGGGGTAGTCTGCGAGGCTGAGGCCCACTTGTCTGAGCGAGTGTCTTGTTTCCCTATTTGTTGAGCAGGAGCCGTAGTACAAAAAGCATGCAACTCGGAGAGCAATAAAAGATTAATGAGAAACAAAGCCATGAACTCATCAGTGTCTCATCTCCACTAAATTACAGTTACAAGGATCACAGTAACTCATCCATGTATCATGTAACAGGCTTGGATGTGAGGCACAGCTCAGTCGGCAGAGCATTGCAGTGTGTAATGCAAAGTGCTGATGCATGTGCTCTTAATGCATTCTCCGTATCGGCTGCGGCGAGGAGTGTTTAAGGGGAGCCAGAAGGGGTGATGGCACTAAACAGTGGCCTGATCAATATTTAATAGACGCTGGAATAGCTTTCAGGAAGTCAGCATGTGAAGTCAGTACGTTCTTACAACCTGTTTCCCAGACCTTGCGGTAGAATGCTTTTCCTAGTTGTCATAAATATAAAGGGAAGGGTAAACACCTCTAAAATCCCTCCTGGCCAGAGGAAAAACCCTTTCACCTGTAAAGGGTTAAGAAGCTAGGATAACCTTGCTGGCACCTGACCACAATGACCAATGAGGAGACAAGATACTTTATTAAAAAGAAACAAAGGCTCTCTGGTTGTGTGATGCATTTACGGGGAACAGAAAAGGAATGGAGTCTTAGAACTTAGTAATCTAGCTAGAGATGCGTTAGATTCTGTTTTGATTAAATGGCTGATAAAATAAGCTGTGCTGAATGGAATGTATATTTCTATTTTTCTTTTTTTCTTGAAAAGAATTTTAATTGAAGAAAAAAAGTAAAAACAATCACCTCTGTAAAATCAGGATGGTAAATACCTTACAGGGTAATCAGATTCAAAACATAGAGAATCCCTCTAGGCAAAACCTTAAGTTACAAAACAAGCTAAAAAAGTCAGGAGTTCCGTGTAAACTAGTGGGACTTTCAAGTCCAGCCCCGGCAGACGGTGTAGTCGTTTCTATTACAGAAGTGTCTAGAGATGGACATGCAGTTGTGCTAGGTGTTGTATGAATACAGTGAGAGCGTCTGCCCCAAAGAGCTTCCGTCTGCTTAGCCTCTAGTGTGGGATGGGGAAGCCGAGATGGGGCCCAAGGTGTCACCCAGCAGGTCCGTGGCAGACCTGGGAATGGTCTCCTGAGCCCTCCCCATTGAACCACCTCACCTCTCCTTCTCCCTTGGCTGCTGGGGTTTCCAGTGTCGTGGTTCAGTGTGTTGTGCCATAGGACTTCCCTGAGCACTCTTGGGAGGTGATGCTTGACAGCTTAATAGGTAACCCTGGACTGAATACTATTAAAACCTTTTATTACTTAGGAAACTGTTCAGAAGCAAAATTACATAGAAATGTATGTAATTGTGCAATACAGAGCAGTGAGCTGATGGCAGACCAGCTGAAAACTAGAAGTCAGCTGCATGGACCCCATGCTGACATTACCTTGTATTTTTGCTGTAGCTTTTTTTGATGGAAGAACTTAGTGTGGCTGGGCACTGATCTCTTCAAGTGTCATATGTCCCAGCTGGGTAGCCAATTCCTTTACTCTTCCTGCAGTGTGTTGCCAGGGGTTTGCATTTTCAGGAGCCCATCTGAGTGCAGCTTTCCCGATCCACACAGATCTGAGAGTTTGAGATGGGTACTAGAAGTCAGGACTCATGGATTTGCTCCATGCTTGTGCAACAGGTTTGTGACCTTTGATTGGTTGCTTAATCTCTCTGTGCCTGTGAGTGCCTGAGTTGCCATGGTGGAGAATGGATATTAATACCTGACCAACTGGGGAAGTGCTTTGCTGTTCTTAGATGACAAGTGTTGTAATAAAAGTGGAAGCAATGATATTTAATTAGGAGCAATTTGTAAAGCTCAGGAAGGTCTAATAGTTCACTGAGGTTTACTGAAGAGTGGAGGAATTGCCAGTCTGGCTCAGACAAATGATTCGTCTAGCCCAGTGTCCTGTCTGATCCTGGCCAGCTCAAGATGCTTCTGAGGAAGGTTCAAGGACCTCTGTAGCTGGCAATGATGGTACCCTACCCTGAGGAAGTGTCTTTTTTTAAACCCTGTTTGGTGTTTAGCTTATACATAGAAACACAAGCGTTTCTGTCCCTTTGAAAATAATTGTACCTCTCTAGCATGTGTTGTGTGCAGAGGTCCGTTATTCAGAAATTTAAGTTCTTGGTCTGAGCGACACATTGTAGCAAGCAGTAAGTCCTGGGTTAAGTTTGAAAAGTGTCGCTGTTACTATTCTGACACTGCCTCGGTAGCAGTTAGTGTTCAGTTGTCTGCTGTTCACAGGAGGTTCCACTGTATCAAACAGAAAGCTTGCGTTGCTTTGCTTTGAATTATAAACTAAGAAGGAAACCTGTTTGCCAAAGAGAAAATGATTAGATTAGATTAGAAAATGATCAGATTAGAAGGAGAACTCCTCATTTTTAGCTGCTGGTTTTGCATGCAAAATCAGTCAAATCCTTTAAGTGACACTGATTACTTCCATTACAACTAGTCGTGATGTTACAGCGAACTACCTTAAAATTGGGGAATAAATGGCCTGAGCAGATGAAATCTTGGTGAAATGGTCAATTTAAAGTTTAACATTTTGACAATGAATCTGTGATCACTGGAGATTATTAATCTCATTGCAGGGGTTTTTCGTTTTTCCCCTCTGTGTGGACTAGTCAGTTTCACTTTTCGGTTCATCTGCAATTTTTGGGTTGCAAATGCAGCACAGAAATGAGTTCACAAAGATAAAAGTAATAGGTTTTACAGAACACCCTTTAGCTGAACTTCGGGGTGGAATCCAGCTGACCTTTTCTTTAAAAGAAAGGATCCTGTGTTAGCACAAACTTACTACAAACACAAGATGTACAGAAACTGTGCTCCTTTGGTACAGACGAGTCTGGCCCCTGGTGACCCCTGTTTTTTGTGTGTGTTGTCAAATGATCTTTTGCCAAATGTTACTCTAGTTTTAGTCTCTCTAACAGGATTCCCCCACAGTCCAGCAGTAAAGCCTGGCTGGAATGACTTGGTACTGGAGGGCATGCAAGGTTTTCATACAGATTTTAATTGGTGGTGAATGGCCCTGGGCTGCCAGAGTTGAAGAATCCATCTGTGTGAGCTCCCTCCATGCTATCCCCTGCCAACATGCTTCAGTCCTGAATGTGGGGTGAAAGGGGAGTTCAGCGTCTCTGGCTCACTTGTTCTTTTATGTCTCAGTGGAAACAGTCAGGGAAGGAGCTAATCAGCGCTGAATGTGATATGGGTGCCCGTCTGCTGGGAATAGAACAGAGACCTCATGACTATTCTCTCTCAGGCTGTTATCAGCTGGTCATGATGACTTGGAGGTGATACCGGCTCTGAATTTGAACCAGTGACCTAGAGGTGTGAGGCTCAGTATCCCATCACCAGCAGTCTTTCCCCAGGTTGCTTATTAAAAAGTACTTCCCAACTTTGCAATGGCGGCTTCTGAGCAAAAACAGCTTTACAGTGAAAATGCTGCTTATAATGAGAACTTTACTGAAAGCGAAACCAGAACTGGAATATTTCTTTTCTGTTGGTTCAAGGTATAAAACCGTCTGTCATGGAGTATGGGGGAGTCCGGGCCCTGCACCCCTCTTCCTGGGATTCGCCATGACTCTCCGCCAGCCAGTAAAACAGAAGGTTTATTGGACAACAGGAACACAGTCTAAAACAGAGCTTGTGGGTACAGCCAGGGTCCCTCAGTCAAGTCCTTCTGAGGGAGCAGGGAGCTTAGACCCCAGCCTTGGGGTTCCCTGCATTCCACACCCAGCCCAAAACTGAAACCAAAACCCCTCCAGCAGCTCTCTCCTGGAGCCTTTTTCTAGTTTCCGGGGCAGAGGTGTTACCTCCCCCTCCCCGTCCTGGCTCAGGTGACAGGCTCTCAGGTCTCCCATCGCCAGTGAACTCCCCTGTCACATTCCCAGGTCAACACTCCCCCCCTCCCTGCTGCGTCACATGGTCCAGAAACTTTCAAGGCCTCAGGCTAATGAGGGGTGTGCGTGTGGGGGGGGGTGATATAGCAAATGTGAGCAAGGCCATGATCTTGTATTGTTACTTGTCCTCTTCCCTTGTCCCTGCACTATTGATGGGTTTTGCTGTGACACACTCCCTTGCTTTGAAAGATGCTAGCAGTGAGCCATTAGCTATCTATTAAGGCTTGTGAAATTTTGCCCTTAGCTGGTAATCTTTTTGGTAGGGACTGTCTGTGCTTTCTGTTAGGCACCAACCACGCTTCTCACGCTGTATGATAGGACAGACCCATACAGAAAAGACCTCCTGCCTAACTCGTGTGCTGTTCCGTATGGCTGAGAGAGACACTGGGGCAGGGCTCTCCTGCTGGCTTGGCAACGGGAGCTTATTGATTTGGGGGGTGGGCTTATGGCAGCAATAATAGGGAGTGTGCGCCATTTCTTTTTTTGAGAAATGTTCAACAGCATCTGCCCTTCACTCTTCCTTGCATCTCCATGAGGATTATGGGGCTAGAATTATTTCTCTGATAGCAGCTCAGCCGTGCGAATCACCAGCAATTGTTCCACTTGGGCCAATTAACATATTGAATCATTTCCCTGCGAGGCCTTGGACTGTGAATTACCTTTCAGTAGTGAATAATATAGAAAGCACATTATGCGCTGTTGAATGCGTTTATGGAGCAGGTCTTGCACTGGGAGCTGGTTTTCTGTTTGCAGATGGCTGTCTGTTATCTTGCTGCACTGTTTCCAGTTAGTCCATGACTCAGTGACCGGAAATGGCTAGAACGGGACTCGAGTATTTAACATCCAGGCTAACCGCAGGTTAGCGCCAAGCCCTGGCCTTAAAGTACTTTGTGGATGAAGGGCACATGGAAGGTGTCCACCGATGTTCTGTTTGTCCCCAGAACACGTACATCATGGGCAGCGGGGCCACATCTCACCTTTGGTCTGGCCAGACAACTGCTAGGGCAAAGAGGAGAGTCTCAGTGGTCCTTCAGTCTGTGGCCACCCTGCTGAAACTGACCCAGTGCCAGTTGTGGTGGCTGTGACATGGATACTGGCTTGCTGGGAACTGCACGGGAACATTCGCTTCCAATGAGCAGTGAGGCTTTGGGGCCTTAAATCCGGGGCCAGATTCAGGTTTCTGACTTGGAGGGGAAAGGCTGCGTGTCCTATTGCAGAGTCCTTGAGGAACTGCAACCTTTGCTTTTGTGCACCTCCGTGTTGTACAAATGAACCTGTCTCCAAGTACGAGTTTGCAGCTGAGCTACCACCCCAGCTTTTAGGAGAGGAGATGGTGCAACCAAAGAGAAGAGGGTGGCAGAAGTGCCCTTCACAGCATTACATCACCTTCTCTCCGCCCTTATGAGGTGCCAGGGGAGACATATGGACAAGGGTCCTCTTTCTGAGGCCAGAAACCTCATCCTTCTCCGCTCTTGGTGGCTCAGGGAGGGAGGTCCCAGCATGAACTCCAGCGCAGTCAGGACTCTTGGTGTCTGGAGCCATCTGGGAGCAGGGGTTTGAACAGCTGCACTCTTCTTTTGGAGGTGGTTTTCCTTGCCCTCGGGGGAGAGATGGACCCATTTCTCCAGGGAGAGGGAAACGATGCTTTGGACTGATCTCTGCAGGGCCTTTATTCTAGGATTGCTAACACAACCATGTTTCTTAACCCCGAAAGGGCAGCCCTAGCTTCCTCCCTCAGTCCAATCTGGGCACGTAGCAATGGACCTCTTCCTGGCCCTCACTCGCCAGCAGCTGAGAGTGGAGGCTTTACCCACCCATCACAGCATTCCTAACACCCACCTTTTCCATGTTGAGTCCACTTGCACCTGCAATCTCATAAAGCAGCCTGCTCCCGGTGTCTTAGGCTGAGACCTGGCTCCATGCTGGAGCTCCATGCCTGACATGTTCTCCTTCCTTCTGGAGCTTTGTACTGAGAGCTGAAAGCTACATAAGTGGGGCCTTTACTATCCTCCCTCCATGTCCAACCCTGTCGTGTGAGGATTAGGTCAATCAAATAGCACTAAGCGGATGCAGAATCAGCCTGTGTAGTCATCTGTTAGATCCAGGGAGAATCTGCCAGCTCTGAACTGGCAGAGCAAAGGCCCCAGGATTCTCTGGGGATTTCCTGTTGTGTGAAGCTCTCTTGGGGTGTTGAATGGGGCAGTCCAGGGTTGGGGGCAGCAGCACCCCCTTCCCGTGTGCAGAAACTGTGTCCTCTTGTTCAGGGAAAGGGTTCTGTTCAGTCTCCTCAAAATCCCTCCTTTCAGACTCTGTGATTGGCCCAGTCTTCCCCCCATCATGAATCTACTAGTCTAGATAGGACTGTCCTTGCTCCAAGGAGCTCTGAGTTCGTGCAGCACCTAGCACAATGACAACCTGATCTGCCTTTGTTCAAGGAGGGGGTTCTGTTCAGTCTTCAAATCTCTCCTCAGGCCCATTGCTGCTGCCTTGCTTGTACGGGATCGGCGCTCTCTCGGCTGGGCTGAAGCAGTCATGGGTAGTTATTTAACTACTCTAAAAATGGCCAGCTTGTTTACCAATTGTGTATGTCCCGATCTCTCTCTTTCCCCTCTCCTCCTCTCCCCCCGTGCATCTCCTTGTCTTAGATAAAGGGACTGTCCTGTGATTGTGCCTCACCTAGCACAATGGTGCCCTGATCCTGACTGGGGCCTCCTGCTGTTGCACTGTAAATGTGGAGGATGATTGGGGTGACTCAGGAAGCTGTGAATCTCCTCATTGTAGAGGCTACTTTTATGTAGTTCCCTCCTGTCAGAGTCAGATTTAGCCCCCGTGCACACTGCTTTGGTCCTTCCCATGTGGAGCTCTTCATCCTTCCTTCAGCCCAGATCTGGGGGACCTGTGAAGTGCCATTACTCCCAACCTGCAAGTGGCAGAGGTCTGGGCTGCTTGCTGGGAGCATGGATCTGTTTTGGTTGATCTGCACCATTGTTCATCCTCAGGGCTTTCACAGCTATCATCACTTTCATGTCTACTTAGTCAGTGTATTGTCCTGTCATTAGCATAACTGAGATCTGCAGAGCTTGCTTACAAAGATGGCTTATCCTCTGCTCCTGTCAGTACGTGGGAAGTTATTCTGCTCATTGTTTAGATGAAAGTTGTGCGCAGGCATCCTTGCTCTTGGGATTCAGGGCAAATGCTTGACCCCCTCAGCTCCTGGTATTCAGCAGGTACTTCAACACAAAGTCCACCACAAATTGCGGGAGTGTGGGGGTAGGAAGGGCATTTTAAATTGTTGAGCAGCAAGTAATGAAAACTGTGTATGTGTAGTCTAGAGAAACAAAACATTGAAGCCCGAATATTGATTTTTCTCTTAATGCCACTTCAGGGATATGATTCCCCATGTTGTAATTAGATGAGGTTCTTTGCCTTAGGAGGGACAGTGATGAAAGACAAGCAAAATAACTTCCATTAACTCTGGGTTTTTTGGGGGGGGGGGGGGGGGTCAAACAGAACACACACAAACAATGGTTACTTGTATTCCAACCCCTTCTGTATGTCTTTGTTGAAATCTTGGACCAGAGATTGCACCTTTGAGAGTGGGCCTGCAGCTACTGGGGGGGGGGATTTTTCTCTTGGTAAAAAGAAAAGGAGTACTTGTGGCACCTTAGAGACTAACCAATTTATTTGAGCATAAGCTTTCGTGAGCTACAGCTCACTTCATCGGACGCATACTGTGGAAAGTGTAGAAGATCTTTTATACACACAAAGCATGAAAAAATACCTCCCCCCACCCCACTCTCCTGCTGGCAATAGCTTATCTAAAGTGATCACTCTCCTTACAGTGTGTATGATAATCAAGTTGGGCCATTTCCAGCACAAATCCAGGTTTTCTCACCCCCCCCCCCCCCCAACACACACACAAACCCACTCTCCTGCTGGTAATAGCTTATCTAAAGTGACCACTCTCCTTACAATGTGTATGATAATCAAGGTGGGCCATTTCCAGCACAAATCCAGGGTTTAACAAGAATGTCTGAGGAACAGTGGGGGGGTAGGAAAAAACAAGGGGAAATAGGTTACCTTGCATAATGACTTAGCCACTCCCAGTCTCTATTCAAGCCTAAGTTAACTGTATCCAATTTGCAAATGAATTCCAATTCAACAGTTTCTCGCTGGAGTCTGGATTTGAAGTTTTTTTGTTGTGATATCGCAACTTTCATGTCTGTAATCGCATGACCAGAGAGATTGAAGTGTTCTCCGACTGGTTTATGAATGTTATAATTCTTGACATCTGATTTGTGTCCATTTATTCTTTTACGTAGAGACTGTCCGGTTTGCCCAATGTACATGGCAGAGGGGCATTGCTGGCACATGATGGCATATATCACATTGGTGGATGTGCAGGTGATCGAGCCTCTGATAGTGTGGCTGATGTTATTAGGCCCTGTGATGGTGTCCCCTGAATAGATATGTGGGCACAGTTGGCAATGGGCTTTGTTGCAAGGATAGGTTCCTGGGTTAGTGGTTCTGTTGTGTGGTATGTGCTTGCTGGTGAGTATTTGCTTCAGGTTGGGGGGCTGTCTGTAGGCAAGGACTGGCCTGTCTCCCAAGATTTGTGAGAGTGTTGGGTCATCCTTCAGGATAGGTTGTAGATCCTTAATCATGCGTTGGAGAGGTTTTAGTTGGGGGCTGAAGGTGACGGCTAGTGGCGTTCTGTTATTTTCTTCGTTAGGCCTGTCCTGTAGTAGGTGACTTTTGGGAACTCTTCTGGCTCTATCAATCTGTTTCTTCACTTCCGCAGGTGGGTATTGTAGTTGTAAGAATGCTTGACAGAGATCTTGTAGGTGTTTGTCTCTGTCTGAGGGGTTGGAGCAAATGTGGTTGTATCATAGAGCTTGGCTGTAGACAATGGATCGTGTGGTGTGGTCAGGGTGAAAGCTGGAGGCATGTAGGTAGGAATAGTGGTCAGTAGGTTTCCGGTATAGGGTGGTGTTTATGTGACCATTGTTTATTAGCACTGTAGTGTCCAGGAAGTGGATCTCTTGTGTGGACTGGACCAGGCTGAGGTTGATGGTGAGATGGAAATTGTTGAAATCCTGGTGGAATTCCTCAAGGGCTTCTTTTCCATGGGTCCAGATGATGAAGATGTCATCAATGTAGCGCAAGTAGAGTAGGGGTGTTAGGGGATGAGAGCTGAGGAAGCGTTGTTCTAAGTCAGCCATAAAAATGTTGGCATGCAGTGGGGCCATGCGGGTACCCATAGCAGTGCCGCTGATCTGAAGGTATACATTGTCCCCAAATGTGAAATAGTTATGGGTAAGGACAAAGTCACAAAGTTCAGCCACCAGGTTAGCCGTGACATTATCGGGGATAGTGTTCTTGACGGCTTGTAGTCCATCTTTGTGTGGAATGTTGGTGTAGAGGGCTTCTACATCCATAGTGGCCAAGATGGTGTTATCAGGAAGATCACTGATGGATTGTAGTTTCCTCAGGAAGTCAGTGGTGTCTCGAAGGTAGCTGGGAGTGCTGGTAGCGTAGGGCCTGAGGAGGGAGTCTACATAGCCAGACAATCCTGCTGTCAGGGTGCCAATGCCTGAGATGATGGGGCGCCCAGGATTTCCAGGTTTATGGATCTTGGGTAGTAGATAGAATATCTCAGTTTGGGGTTCCAGGGGTGTGTCTGTGTGGATTTGATCTTGTGCTTTTTCAGGGAGTTTCTTGAGCAAATGCTGTAGTTTCTTTTGGTAACTCTCAGTGGGATCAGAGGGTAATGGCTTGTAGAAAGTAGTGTTGGAGATCTGCCGAGCAGCCTCTTGTTCATATTCCGACCTATGCACGATGACGAGAGCACCTCCTATGTCAGAGTTGTTTCTGAGGCTGTGGATGGCATTGTGTTCCTCTCGGCTGAGGTTATGGGGCAAGTGATGCTGCTTTTCCACAATTTCAGCCCGTGCACGTCGGCAGAAGCACTCTATGTAGAAGTCCAGTTTGCTGTTTCGACCTTCAGGAGGAGTCCACCTAGAATCCTTCTTTTTGTAGTGTTGGTAGGGAGGTTTCTGTGGATTAGTATGTTGTTCAGAGGTATGTTGGAAATATTCCTTGAGTCTGAGACGTCGAAAATAGGATTCTTGGTCACCACAGAACTGTATCATGTTCGTGGGGGTGGAGGGGCAGGAGGAGAGGCCCCGAGATAGAACAGCTGCTTCTGCTGGGCTGAGAGTATAGTTGGATAGGTTAACAATATTGCCAACACTCTCACAAATCTTGGGAGACAGGTCAGTCCTTGCCTACAGACAGCCCCCCAACCTGAAGCAAATACTCACCAGCAAGCACATACCACACAACAGAACCACTAACCCAGGAGTCTACCCTTGCAATAAAGCCCGTTGCCAACTGTGCCCACATATCTATTCAGGGAACACCATCACAGGGCCTAATAACATCAGCCACACTATCAGAGGCTCGTTCACCTGTACATCCACCAATGTGATATATGCCATCATGTGCCAGCAATGCCCCTCTGCCATGTACATTGGTCAAACCAGACAATCTCTACGTAAAAGAATAAATGGACACAAATCAGATGTCAAGAACTATAACATTCATAAACCAGTCGGAGAACACTTCAATCTCTCTGGTCATGCGATTACAGACATGAAAGTTGCAATATTACAACAAAAAAACTTCAAATCCAGACTCCAGCGAGAAACTGTTGAATTGGAATTCATTTGCAAATTGGATACAGTTAACTTAGGCTTGAATAGAGACTGGGAGTGGCTAAGTCATTATGCAAGGTAACCTATTTCCCCTTGTTTTTTCCTACCCCCCCCCACTGTTCCTCAGACGTTCTTGTTAAACCCTGGATTTGTGCTGGAAATGGCCCACCTTGATTATCGTACACATTGTAAGGAGAGTGGTCACTTTAGATAAGCTATTACCAGCAGGAGAGTGGGTTTGTGTGTGTGTTGGGGGGTGTGTGTGTGTGTGTGAGAGAACCTGGATTTGTGCTGGAAATGGCCCAACTTGATTATCATACACATTGTAAGGAGAGTGATCACTTTAGATAAGCTATTGCCAGCAGGAGAGTGGGGTGTGGGGAGGTATTTTTTCATGGTTTTAGTGTATATAAACAGATCTTCTACACTTTCCACAGTATGCATCCGATGAAGTGAGCTGTAGCTCACGAAAGCTTATGCTCAAATAAATTGGTTAGTCTCTAAGGTGCCACAAGTCCTCCTTTTCTTTTTGCGAATACAGACTAACACGGCTGTTACTCTGAAACCTTACTTTTACCAGCCTTTCAGAAGAGTTAACATTGTTTTAAATTAATCCAAACACCTTTGTCATGCATAAGTTTTTAGTTCTCAAACTAGTCTTTTCAAACTTGAGTTGGTCATAGTCTCTAAATTTGGTTGGCCATTAAAGAAGGCGTCATCTCCTCTCACCTTTGGTAAGATGGTTCTTGCCTCCCTTTTGGATGAAGTTGCTGAAGCATTGCCAGAAAGATAATTAATTCAATCCCTGATCAATATAAATACTTCAATACCCAAATGGCTTCTTACATTAGTAACCACTTGTAGCAAGATGCTTGGATTCTGTATTGGTAAGCCAAACATTTTACCGTTTATGTAGGAAGGACATTATTACATTAGATGCTTGCATTTAGATACAGAATGTTGGCAAAGAGCATCTCAAAAGCAGAATTTAAGACAGATTTTCACCTTTAAGAAGGGACATTAATTTAGAAGTGAGAGGTCTTGTACAAACCAGTCTTCAACCATAAATGTTCTTCACATCTGAAGGCACTTCAGAGAGCTTATAAAAGAAATTACTTTCAATAGGATTTCTTTAAGGATTTAACCTGAAGCTTTTCTCCCCAAAGGGGAGTAAGGAAAAGTTTTACTATGTCATTTGTGGCTCTTGATAACACCCCTAAACATTCCTACAGTCTGTGTAAACACAGTTGGGGTATTAAATATGTTATCTTCTTGTGACAGGCTCCCAAAGTGTCAATAGTTGAAAGAAAGAGTTCCTAGAAATTTCTTTAATTAGCCTGATAACATAAGCAATCAAAAACATAAGCTTATGTTTTATTCTGCAAGTATTGTGTATAATTGTAAGTATCTCTTAGTTTGATAAAAGCTCAGGCAAGTTTATAATGACCTAACTTTAAGAATAAATTTAATTGCTTTTGCATTAAAATTTAGGTCTACCCTGTACAAGAGTGCCACACGTTTGGGAAGCCAGTTTTCAAGAGAAACCCCTCGCCCTTCCAGTTCTCATTCCAGGGCTGGGAGCACTGTTTGCATGTTTAATTGGCCTGCACCAGCCATCCGCCCCTTTCTGTACCTGGAGAAGGGAAGGAGCTTGTTTTTAATGGATACATGTGCATGGGTCTGAGGATGTCCCTCCCGTTTGCCTGGTGCCCTGGGAGCGATGGGAATGGAGTGTGTGAAAGGGAAACGGGCAGCCTTTTGTTTAAAGGCTAGCTGAATCTGATGAATCGATTGAGGTGAGCCTCAGAGCGTTAGTGGATCTCAGAACAGCAGTGTTCTCTCTTCACAGGTATGCTAGCAGGAGCTCCGGCTGCCATGGAGCTGAATAACTTTCAGTGCCTTTCACTCGAGCTGTTGCCCAGAGGATTTTTGGTTCAAGAGTCCCTAAGTAGCCTTGAAGTACAGGCACTGGGGAGGAGGTGTTTGAATTCTTCTGCCTTCCCTCTAGTTGTTTCTCTTGAATGCCTGATCGATGGGTCTGTACATCGGCTGCAATTCAGCTTAGCAGCCATATTGTTAGATGTAGCCGCTTTCCCTTCAAGCTCTTGCAAGTGCCTTGGGAACATGCTCTGCCAGTGAAGCAGGAGAACTTGATCCCGCAGAAGTGAGAGTAGCCATGCCAATTACTGTTGTCTCCACTGGGGCTATGGTAGCCATTTCCCACTCCCTGCTGATACGTTGCACCCTGGCTTTAATACAAACTGCAGTGCACTGTTCGGTGGGTGCTGTTAGGATGTGTCCACCCATGGGTGACAGGCCCATAAATCATCTCACTAGTCACTGTTCAAGCTGTCACAGCAGCCTGGAGCCTGCTTAGTTGGCTCAGTGTCCTGCCACTCTCAGGATCCCAGCTAGTATCCTGGACTTAAGCTGGAGGAACCAACTAGGGGCAGAGCTCTTCTTGATCTGCTGCTCACAAATCGGGAAGAATTAGTAGGAGAAGCAAAAGTGGATGGGAACGTGGGAGGCAGTGACCATGAGATGGTCGAGTTCAGGATCCTGACACAAGGAAGAAAGGAGAGCAGCAGAATATGGACCCTGGACTTCAGAAAAGCAGACTTTGACAACCTCAGGGAACTGATGGGCAGGATCCCCTGGGAGAATAACATGAGGGGGAAAGGAGTCCAGGAGAGCTGGCTGTATTTTAAAGAATCCTTATTGAGGTTACAGGAACAAACCATCCTGATGTGTAGAAAGAATAGTAAATATGGCAGGCGACCAGCTTGGCTTAACAGTGAAATTCTTGCTGATGTTAAACACAAAAAAGAAGTTTACAAGAAGTGGAAGATGGGACAAATGACCAGGAAAGAGTATAAAAATATTGCTCGGGCATGCAAGAGTGAAATCAGGAAGGCCAAATCACACCTGGAGGTGCAGCTAGCAAGAAATGTTAAGAGTAACAAGAAGGGTTTTTTCAGGTATGTTAGCAACAAGAAGAAAGCCAAGGAAAGTGTGGGCCCCTTACTGAATGGGGGAGGCAACCTAGCGAGAGAGGACGTGGAAAAAGCTAATGTACTCAATGCTTTTTTTGCCTCTGTCTTCACGAACAAGGTCAGTTCCCAGACTGCTGCACTGGGCAGCACAGCATGGGGAGGAGGTGACCAGCCCTCTGTGGAGAAAGAAGTGGTTCCGGACTATTTAGAAAAGCTGGATGAGCACAAGTCCATGGGGCCGGATGGGCTGTATCCGAGAGTGCTAAAGAAGTTGGCAGATGTGATTGCAGAGCCATTGGATATTATCTTTGAAACTCATGGTGATCGGGGGAAGTCCCGGACGACTGAAAAAAGGCTAATGTAGTGCCCATCTTTTAAAAAGGGAAGGAGGAGGATCCTGGAAACTACAGGCCCGTCAGCCTCACCTCAATCCCTGGAAAAATCATGGAGCAGGTCCTCAAAGAATGAATTCTGAAGCACTTAGAGGAGAGGACAGTGATCAGGAACAGTCAGCATGGATTCAACAAGGGCAAGTCATGCCTGACTAATGTAATTGCCTTCTATGACGAGATAACTGGCTCTGTGGATGAGGGGAAAGTGGTGGACGTGTTGTTGCTTGACTTTAGCAAAGCTTTTGACACAGTCTCCCACAGTATTCTTGCCAGTAAGTTAAAGTAGTATGGGCTGGATGAATGGACTATAGGGTGGATAGAAAGGTGGCTAGATTGTCGGGCTCAACGGGTAGTGATCAATGGCTCCATGTCTAGTTGGCATCTGGTATCAAGGGGAGTGCCCCAAGGGTTGGTCCTTGGGCTGGTTTTGTTCAATATCTTCATAAATGATCTGGAGGATGGTGTGGATTGCACCTTCAGCAAGTTTGCAGATGACACTAAACTGGTGGGAGAGGTAGATACGCTGGAGGGTAGGGATAGGATACAGAGGGCCCTAGACAAATTAGAGGACTGGGCCAAAAGAAATCTGAGGTTCAACAAGGACAAGTGCAGAGTCCTGCACTTAGGACGGAAGAATCCCATGCACCGCTACAGACTAGGGACCGAGTGGCTAGGCAGCAGTTCTGCAGAAAAGGACCTAGGGGTGACAGTGGACGAGAAGCTGGATATGAGTCAACAGTGTGCCCTTGTTGCCAAGAAGGTCAATGGCATTTTGGGATGTATAAGTAGGGGCATTGCCAGCAGATTGAGGGATGTGATCGTTCCCCTCTATTCGACATTGGTGAGGCCTCATCTGGAGTATTCTTTCCAGTTTTGGGTCCCACGCTGTAAGGAGAATGTGGAAAAATTGGAGAGAGTCCAGCGGAGGGCAAGAAAAATGATTAGGGGACTGGAACACATGACTGATGAGAGGCTGAGGGAACTGGAATTGTTTAGTCTGCGGAAGAGAAGACTGTTCTCAGTGGTAGCAGATGACAGAACGAGGAGTAATGGTCTCAAGTTGCAATGGGGGAGGTTTCGGTTGGATATTAGGAAAACCTTTTTCAGTAGGAGGGTGGTGAAACACTGGAATGCGTTATCTAGAATCTCCTTCCTTAGAAGTTTTTAAGGTCAGGCTTGACAAAACCCTGGCTGGGATGATTTAGTTGGGGATTGGTCTTGCTTTGAGCAGGGAGTTGGACTAGATAACCTCCTGAGGTCCCTTCCAACCCGGATATTCTGTGGTTCTATGATTCTATGATCATCGCTTGGCCTGAATGACCCCAGCTTAGTGTGGCAAAGACTTCAGTGTCACTGGGCCTAGGTACTATCAGGATAAGCACTCCTGGCAGAACCAAAGCATGCACCAGCTGCTAATCCCCTGCCAAGGTGCAGTCACCTCCTGGGTGGAACACTGCTGGGGTCTGGGTGGAACACCACACTGCGGTTGCCATGTAAACAAGAGTGCGGTGTCCTGTTGGAACCACCGGGGGTATTCAGATAGAGCCTGAATTTGGCCAGGATGCCAGGATTCATGTGTGTCCTCACAGAAAGTCCGTCTCGGGTGCAGGAGGTGGGGAGCTGCCCCTTCTCATCTAGTCTGTTACCCCCTGGCAGCACAGCGCCTCCTCATACCACACTGGGGCATTGTCACTTGCCTGCAGTACCCGGGGGGTTGCATTGTGGTCTTCCTTTCTGGTATTAGTCTGTCCCAGCATTGCATGAGCCTTGATGGGATCATGTCACAAGGTGATGGTGCCAAGGATAGGTTCATCGTCTTTTCAAAGGGGCCTTTTTCCGACGCCTCTCTTCTTCCCAGTCATGTGGACCAGTCCGTTGTTGTAGCCGTGTCACATTGGATGGGGCACCCCCATTGCACAGCAGACGAGGCTTGGTGTAGTTCAGCATTTGGACCAGCTGATGTGCAGCACTACCCAACACCGAGTGCCAAACGCACCCAGTTTGGAGGAGAATGGCTGTGCTATGACTTGGAAATCCTAGAATGCCCGCAGATTCCTGCCTCGCTTGCTGTCCCCACATTGCCCAATAGGTCGTGTCTGCTAGAGCTGGCTTCCCCCCAGGGGTGTTCCCTGGCTGCTGTCCTAGTAGCTTTGTTTTTTCCTAATCTGTGTTCCAGCTTTGTCTGTAAAAGGCAGCTTTGGTGCTGATCTCCTGAAGTTTTGTGCTGAACCAGTGTTTGCTGCTCATTTTTGCAGTGTAGAGAATAATAGTATTGATTAAGCTTCTGTTCAAGTCATTGAGTATTGTCTTGCTAGGATTTTTGTTACTCCCCTCTGGGCTGGGAGCTGGAAACTGGGCTTGGCAGCCTCTCTGTTAGGTGCCTGGTGTGTTCTGTCCTGGCTGTTCACCGGGGATGCTGGTATGGGTTCCCCTGTTTTCACAGTGCAGGAATGCTGCCTGGTGCGCGAGTTCAGTCTCTGGACAGGCTCCCAGCTGGGAGCGCCCCAGCTCTCTGTTCCGTTGAGTCCTGTTTGTAGAGGAGCTCATCGCTGCTGCTGGTAAATGGCGCCCGTCTGAATCATTTCACAACACGGACTTTTGCAGAGCAGAGATTTGGCAGCAGCTGAATTGAGAGAGGGGCAAGAAATGAATTTCCAAGCTGGGAGTGCGTTTTATATGGATGTCACTCACCCTGGGGGATCAGCGGGAGAGCGTTCTGGCTCACAGCTCGTGGCTGTGGTAAGCAAATGTACCCGGGAGTGTGGCACCCTAAAGCCATTGGCTCGACGTACTAGAGCGGCCAGACTGGGTCAGACCAAGGTCCATCTAGCCAGTATCCGCTGACCGCGGCCAGTGCCAGGTGCTCCAGAGGGAGTGAACAGAACAGGTAATCAAGTGATCCATCCCCTGTCGCCCATTCCCAGCTTCTGGCAAACAAAATGGCACCGTCCTTGCCCATCCTGGCTAATAGCCATTAGTGGACCTATCCTCCATGAATTTATCTAGTTCTCTTTTGAACCCTGTTATAGTCCTTGCCATAGGATGTTGTGAAGGCCAAGAGTTCCACAGGTTGACTGTGTTGTGTGGGAAAAAATACTTCGTTCTGTTTGTTCTGCTGCTTCATTTGGTGACCCCTAGTTTGTGTTATGAGAAGGAGTAAATAGCACTTATTTACTTTCTCCACACCAGTCATTTTTTATAGTCCTCTGTCATATCCCCTCTCAGTCATCTTTTCCAAGCTGAAAAGTCAGTCGTCTTAATCGCTCCGCATATGGCAGCTGTTCCATACCCCTAATCATTTTTGTTGCCCTTTTCTGAACCTTTTCCAATTCCAATATATCTTTTTTGAGATGGGGCGACTGCAGGCGGATGTGGTATTCAAGATGTGAGCGTACCCTGGATTTATACAGAGGCAATATGATATTCTGTCTTTGTCCCTTTCCTAATTATTCCCAACAGCGCCCCAAATGAGGAGCAAAGGTGTGCCAAGTCATGACATGATGCTGTGGCAGAACTGGGTGATCACGTTTGGGTGCAGGACTAGGAGTTGAGAGATCTGGGTTATGTTGCTGGCTTCCTGTGACCTTTGGAGAGTCACTTCTCCTTTGTGTTTTTCTCCATCTCTAAAATGGGGCACTCACATCATGTAGCAATTCAATTTCAGCATCTTATCAGCTGCTGATATCCTGGTATCTAGGCGGCAAAGTGCTTTGTGACCTGCTGTAAACAGGCAACTAGCTTTTTTTTTTTAAAGTTCGTTACCTGCATTTCCATAGCACCTAGCGATCTTCAGACACTTTACAGTTAGGCGAGGACATCCCTCCTGGGGTGCTGTGGGTGAGTATTTTACCCATCTGACCGCTGGCTTGTCAACCTTGACCTATCCAGGGTGTCACAACAAGTTGCTGGCAGATCCAGTAGCAGCCCTGGTTCCCACTGCCTTGCTCTGAGCAATCAGATGGGTGGTTTCTCAATTTTAGTGTTTGCAGTCCTAGAGGCATCTGTAGCAGTAAAATGGCAGCGGTTTGAGCCAGCCAAGAGACTTGCCAGCTTCAGTGCAGTTTCAAAGCTGCCGTCTCCCTGGGGCCGATCTGAAACGATGCTCTGCAGCCCCCGGCCTTGAAAGGGTTAGCTTTTCTGGCCGAGTAAGCTGGAAAGCAAAAAGAGGCCTCACGTTGAGCCTTCCTGCATAAGGAATTCTGATGTGAGCAGTGTGCGGATGAGCTGAATGCACCTCCAGCCTGTGATCTGGTCCCCGCCCTCCCAACACAATAGAAGGCTGGAACGCCGGGTGCGAGGCCGAGGCTTTGCAATGTCCGTCCACCACCGCAGAGATCCCACTGACACCAAGCCGCTGCGGGAAGCAGCAGAAGGCACTTTCCTGCAGCCCCTGGGAACAATGGGGCCTGCGTCTTCCCCGCAGTGTGTGCAGGCGAACTGCGTCTGCTGGTCTAATTTGATGCGGTGTCTCGATTTGCAGGCGGAAGCTGCTGGTTTCCAGGCTGGCTCCCTGTAGGATAATGAATTGTAATGCCTCTGCTGATTATCTAACAAGTTTGTACAACGTGTAACACAAGCTGACAAGACAAACAACTTTATTAATTTAATCCTGCCGCTAATGGGATTGCAGAGCTGTGACTAGGAATGCGGGAGGATCCGTCCCAACCAGCCCTTGCCCTTGTGTGACTGCACTAATGACTGTGTTCTGCCGGGCTCTGCTCTAAAGCGGGGGTTTGTCTGTGTTTTGTTCCTGTTTAATAAAACAATGTTCTTAACGAACAAGGAGCAAAGCGCCTGTTTAGGAGTGTTTGCAGCTCGTAATTCTCCAAACAAAATGCGCCTTCCTATCGGCTTTTGAGGAATTAGAGCTGATGCTCACAGTGGTGACAGGAGATAAGCTCTCCCTTCTTGCAAACCAATTAGAAATAGAACTGCTTTTGTCTTAAAAACGCCTGGAGTTGATCTCGAGTCAGGAGGGGAGGGGGAAGTGATTGGGTTTCCAGTGCAGAGGCTGCAAATGCTGTCGTTCACCATCCGCCCGTAACAGTAGGAGAGCTGCTCTCCCTGAGCCACAGAATCATCACGGTTTGCCTCTGGGATGCTTCACTGAGGTTAAAGGAAGTTAAAATGTTAAAACGTTCCAAGGCACATACTCACCTCCCTCCTGCCTGGGTGCTAGGGGCAGGGCCTGTCTGCTCTGTATGGGTGCTTCTTTCTCCTCGGAGGGTAGGTGAGCTTTCCCCATGTGATCCGTTAGAATAGCAGCAAGCACTGGGCTAGCTGGTGCATGCATGAGGCTGCAAAGAGTGAGCATTCCTGCAGCTGACTCTCTTCTTTCCGTGCCAGGAGCTCGGACACAGCAAATGTGACCTGTATGTAGGGCCCCAAAGAGTGGCAGGTGGCTTGAGCCAGGGGCTGATTGTCGCTGTTAGAGGAGACTGTGCCCCTTTGCCCTTGTTTCTCCAGTTCTATGGATACTTGGCCTCAGGAAGGTATTCCAGAGAATACAGGTGGGGGCCTGGGTTTTTCCCTGCTCAGTACTGAGGGAGTGGCTTGTTTTAGTGCATGAAGAAGGAAGGGACCCTTCAGCACTGTACTTCTGAACCCAAGGGATCGGCCTCCAGAGGGGAGGGCGGTAACAGCTGCCATCCTGTTCAGTATCTTCTGCTGGAGTGGATTTAGTTAGGGGACAGCCTGGGTGGCCTCTCGAGTTGCTGTGCGCTCCTCCCCTTCCCCCCTTTTTTTTTTTTTGAGGGAAGCTGCCCCAAGGAATCCTGCAGTGCCTCCGTAGGCCAGAGCAGCCTGATCCTGCAGGAGGCTGGTACAGCCACTTCACCAATCCAGGCGTTTTTCTGAGTCTCACTCAGTGATTGGGTTTGGTGTTTGAGGGTTCTGGGTTCGAATAAGAGGTGAAGATTATGCATGTAAGCAAAACACCTTGTGGTGCATCACAGAGCTTGCTGACTGATCTCTGGGGGGTGGGTGAGAGCAATGGTTATACAAATGGAACTGCTGGGGAAAGTCACTTTCCTGCCTTCTCTGCTGGTCTGTTAAATTCCATGAAAGGAGCCCAATTCCAGATGCACCCTGTGACTGAACCACATCTGTCTGAATTGTCCTGTAAGCGCCTCAAAAGGCCTTGTGGGGAGTGCGTGTGCTTAGAGCTATGCAGTATGAGGTCGTTCAGCAGTTAAGATAAGTGTGCACAGTGGGCACAGACCCAGCAATCCTACCCACTAAGCTTCCACTTCCCCATCTGGCGTAGGATGTGTCAGAGCAGCACTCCTGGGGGCAGGGTGCACTAAGGCCACCAAGATTCTACACCACCTCCCTAGGTAACGCATTCCAGTGTTTCACCACCCTCCTAGTGAAAAAGTTTTTCCTAATATCCAACCTAAACCTCCCCCACTGCAACTTGAGACCATTACTCCTTGTCCTGTCATCTGCTACCACTGAGAATAGTCTAGATCCATCCTCTTTGGAACCCCCTTTCAGGTAGTTGAAAGCAGCTATCAAATCTCCCCTCATTCTTTCTTCTGTAGACTAAACAATCCCAGTTCCCTCAGCCTCTCCTCGTAAGTCATGGTACGAATTTCCAGCCTGGTGTGAATTTCCTCTCTTCACCCATCACAGCTGCAAACTAGCAAAGGCTGGGATTGTGCCAGAGGAAGGGTGACCTGCCAGTTGGGCCCCCTGTGCAAGTGGGGGAGAGGTGTATGGACATGAACCTGTTGGAGGGGAATTGAGCTCCAGCTCCATGAATAAATAAATCCAGCAACCTGTAACCAACACCCTAGTGTCCAGTCAGGACGCAGTTAGTATATTACACTGACAGGAACATCGGCCTGGCACTGACAATGCAGTTGCCTGTCACTGGTGCACGCCCCATGGGGAATTGGGATTAAAAGCAGAGAGACACAGCCCTCTGCAGAGTTTTGGGGGAGCGCTGAGTGAAAGGGCTTTGGAGAGGTGCTAGTCAGTGTTCCTCTGCTGAATAGCCCTTGGGGTGGGGTGAGCGGGCAGATAGGAAATAGTGCTGATGGCCTGGGGAGGGCACGACTTCAGTAATAGAAGCTCTCTCAGATCTGCACGGGGAGGCTCTCCCTCTTGAGGATGAAGCCATGTGCTCTATATGGAGGGAGGAGGAGGTTTCTTTTCAAGAGAGGGGATGTGTGGTGGATGGGAAAGGCCTGGCTCTGAATTCACGCTGTCTGTACTCCTGCTGGCCTTGAGCAGTCTGAGCAGAATGCTGCATCATGCCTTTGCCCTGGAAATCTCCCCCACTGACAACTGGGGAAGCGTAGGAAAGGTAGGGGCTCGGGCCATCCCTTGCGAGCCCGGGGCTGAAGTGGCAAAGCCCATCACCCTGTTGTATGGGGTGGAGTCACTTCAAGTATCCAGAAGGAAGTGGCATAAAGGGGCATCATTTGAACAGTAGGGCTGGGTTAGTTTGTTAGCTCGGAAGCTGGGGACGGTGGCACGTGGGAAAGGAAGCTGTGCTGTAGCTGTGACTATCCTCTACCTGCATGGGTGACTGGATAGCGCTCTGGCTTTGTTCCCCCCCGCGTATGTGCCCCACCCTTGCATCCCTGGATAGTCCCAAACTGAAACGTGCATTAAATGGGGTCTCTACATCTCCCTCCTGTAGAATTTCTAATATGAACTAGACTCCGGACTGGGTCCCATCTAGCCTGTCCATTCTCCCTGCACGGCTGGGAACATAAAGCAGTGACAGTCCCCACAGTCTGTCCTCTAAGGCTGTTCCTGGCCAAGGTTGCAGTGATGCCCCCAGAGACGCTTCTACCACTTCTCTCTGGGGAATATGTCCTGCTCCCTCCTGGGCATGATAAAGCTGTTGTGTGGACCCTGGAGTGTTGGCCATCAGTGCTCTGGGACTCCTATTTCCTAGTATTGGTTAATGCTGCGGTGCCAAGCCTTTCTTTGCTGGAGTGCCCTGGGCATGGCTTGGCAGAGTCGCCTTTGGATCGTGGCCTCACTCCAGTTGCCATTGTCAATTCTCTTGTTTTTTCGTGTAATTTCTTCCCTTGCTCATTTTTCTCACTCTTGTTTTCATGTCCCTTCTGGCCAAAAGGCCACAGCCCACTGGAGTTGGACCAGCCGGTCTCCATTGGTACCCCCAAGGCTCAGCAGGAAAACAGGGACCTGCCACCTAGCCTGCAGCTCTGCATATGTGAGTCACTCCTGCAGCCAACTGCATTAACAGCTGCAACAGGAGCCAGGCGAGAAGGCTGAGGTGGCTTTGCTGCCTCTTGCTTTACCCGTAGACAATAGGTGCTGGGGTTGTGCAGCTTTCCCAACTCACATGGGTCCCTTCTGCTCCCCCCATGAGTCCCCAGGTCCCAGACAGGGAAACAGTGCATTAAGTCATATAGTGATCCAGCAGCTTGTGAGAGTGGGACCATCTACACCCCCTCGTTTGTTCTGTGTGAGATTGCACCCTTGGTATTTTGGGGTGTGCAGAATCTGTTCCTGTTAAAGTTCTCTCTCAGGGTGATTTGACTCAAGGAGATCAAACTGTTTAGCTTAAGAAGGATAAGGTTAAGGGGTGACTTGATCAGCCTATAAGTACCTACATAGAGAACAAATATTTAATAATGGGCTCTTCAGTCTCTCTGAGAAAGGTCTAACATTGTCCAATGGCTAGAAATTTAAGCTAGACAAATTCAGACTGAAATAAGGTGTATGTTTTTAACAGTAATTAACCATTGGAACCAGTCACCAAGGGTCGTGGTGGATTCTCCATCCCTGGCAATTTTTAAGTCAAACTTGGATGTTTTTCTGACAACTCTGCTCCTGTGGGGCAGGTCTCTGGCCTGTGTGTTACAGAGGGGGTTGGACAAGATGGTCCCAATGGCCCCTTCTGGCCTTGGAGTCTGTAGATCTCTGACTCCAAGTGGGTTCTGCCTCGGGCTTCCTAGATGGATTGTGTAGATGCTCAGAGATTCAGACCCAGTCAAAGGCATTGTTGGCCCTGAGTGGTGCTCCTTAGTAAGCCTTAATTTTTAAGTAGAAGGAGTTAATCCTGGCAGGAGCTGATGTGGTGGAGCCCTGCTCTGAGCTGTAGCTGGCTTTTCACTTTTCAAAAAGTGTTAAATTGGGTGATTAAAGGCAGCTTCCATTTAATTGTCTAAAGGCCTAATCACTGGCCAGGGTTCAGGGTCAAATAAATTTGAGATTAGGGCCTGGCTCTAATGTACCTAATAGGCCCTTCAGATCTGGCAGGAATTGAGAGCTCGCTGGGGAAGGCTGGAGTGAAAGAGAGTTCTCCTGGGCCAATGGCTCTTTGGTCGCAGGTGGTTAAGGCATGTCCATTTCAAAGCCAGCGATACACAAGATTGCGTTGTGGCCAACATCACGTCTGACCGCCTTTGACTGCCCTAATCGGTGTGTCAGGTACCTGTTTTGCAGCTGGGTGAACTGGAGGTGGCCTTTTAGAGTGAGATCAAGCAACTCCAAACCATGACCTTCAGGATTGTAGTTGAGTGCCTGAACCACCCAGCCACTGAACCTCAGACTGGAGGCAATGTGGGGACATCGCAAACAGGAACCCAAATCCCTGGGAAGAGGATTGGAGCAGAAAGTCAGATAGGTTAGAGATGCCACAAGTAATGTGGCTGAGCGATTGGGCTGAGATGTGACGGGCCTGACTGGGAAGAACAGGTTTAAGACGAAGTAGGAAAGGGCCAACAGTCTGGCCAGTGTTTTCCTCCCCGTGAAGCTGCCTCTGCTCTGTCCCTTGCTGCAGGGACAACTTGTCCCCTTCCCATAGTTCTTTTCCTCTCTAGGGTGCTTTTCCTGCAGAGGTATAGGAATGGGAGAGCATAGTATGCCTTATACCCTCTGATTTTGATTGCATCTTGCTGTGATGTGCTTGGTCCGTAATCAGCCAGGCATCTAGACTGGGTTTAGCTGGCTTCTCCCTGCATTTAGTGGCATCTGTTCTTTTGTACCTTTTATGTCGAGAGTAGTAATGGACAAAAGGCTTGGCTTGACATGGTCGTTGGTATTGGCTTAGGGTTGAGTTCGTAGTTTTTATGAAAATGAAAGTCTCCAAAGCAGTTTCCTGAAGGTTTCTCTGGCCTCACAGGAGGGGAATGTTTTGGGGACTTTGAACAAAGCCCACACCCTCTACCTTGTAGACAAGTGGAGAGAACCTAGTGCAGCATAAAAAATCTAAAACCATATGACTCTGCTGTATATTGCTTTGGAAAGTCTGTATGGACAAGGACTGGAGTGCCTGGTGTCCTTGGTAGGCTTAAAGAATTGCTGATTTAACAGAGATGACTGCTTAAAATCTGGTGTGTGTGTATATTTGTATTACAGCAACACCCTAACCAAGATCAGAGCCCTGTTGAAATAACAGCAAAGTGTAAGACAGCTCTGAACAGCATTTGTCTCTAAATAGACAAATCAAGGGGAGGGGAAACAGACTGGTTAAGGGATTTGCCTAATGTCACTCACCAGGTCAGTGGCGAAGCTGTGAATAGAACCCAGGTCTCTTGAATACCAATCCAGTGCTCTACCCACTGGCTATGCTGTGTCCTGCGTGGATACAGTCTGTAGCTGCAGTTTTAGCTGCATGTGTGGGCTCTGGCTGGTTCAAGGATATGTTGTTCTTCAGGGTGTGTTGCTGCGTTATCTTGTTGCTTGAACGGATGAAAGCTTCTGAAACTGTTTTTAGGGGGGTGGAATGTTTTATATCCCCCACCCCTCTTAGCCCCCTCTCTGTGACATGGCCTCCTACACATGAATACAGCAGTGTTGAAGGGAGGGGAGAGTCTGTTTTGTAGCTCACGGTAGGTTGGAAATTGCCAAACAGATGCTCCCATGGCAGGGGCACAGCTTCTGACACCGCCCCTCCTATCTTGTTTCTCTGCCTGTGCTTGTTTGTGGGGCTGGGGGAGCCGGGAGTGAGAGCACTGCTCTTAGCCCTGTCAGTGCACTTGGATAAAATGCAAATCTCGTTAAAATGAGACTTCCAATTACAAGGCTCCAGCGGGGAGTCTGTTTGGATAATGAAAGTGATTAAGATGTGGCTTCTTTTTTTGGTAGAAGCATTCAGCTCGAAAGTACCTTGGTTTTCCATTTTTAATTGGACTCTGGTAATGATGCTCTAACTCCTGGGTTCTGCCATGGCTCAGTTAAATCTATTCGTTCTCTGCTGTATCTGTGATCAGTACCGGTCACTGGCACGGCCTGGGAGAAGAGCGCATACCCCTGGCTTCTGAGTAGGTTGTCTGGAAAACAGTTCCCCTCCCCTCCCTTGCCAATCTTTTCTTTGCAGGGAAGGAGGCTTTGGGATGATTAGGCAGCTCTCAGCTTCAGGAGGAGCGGCAAATGTATCATTGTCTATTACTCCAGCAGGGGATGTTTCCCCACTCTCCCTGTCCTCACAACCTTCAAAAGGATTAGACAGAAGGATAATGAGATCTGCAGCTATATTATATTAGTGGGTTATAAAACACAAGGTCTGCAAAGCCTCATGCTCCAGGGCCTCGGCTAACTAATGGATGGGGCAGGGTGAAAGGTTATTCCACGACTGTCCACTAGGGGTTTCAAGCTGCTTATAGGCAGTCCTATCCAGCATAGTGAACTATATGGACCATGGGTCTGGCCTCTTGCTGTGTTACCTCACCCTAATGCTAAGCTCTGTGCTTGTTGAGCCAGGTTGTTCCTCTGGTGTCAGGCAGATAAGATGAAGAGTAGAAAATTTGCTTAAAATGTCTCAGAATCTGTTGGAGGGAGGGGAAGTCTGAGCTAGGCATATTAGACGCTAGGTGAGGATGGTATTGAGGGGAAGGTGGGATGTGGGTGGAAAGCATGGCTTGGAAAGCATTGCTCTGCATGGCTTTGTCCCCCTGCAAACCTACAAGGCTGGGTGGTTCATTATTTGATCCACTTGGGAAGGAAAATGAGGAGCATCTGCTGTGTGTGGCATCTAGGTCTGCTTTGTAGACTGCCTCGCTCTGGGAGCATTCTTTGGTTCTTGGCCTCTAACATTGGCTTTCCAAATAGAAAACTGGTGAAGGCAAGATTCTTCCTGGTACTTATTGGGGCTGTTACTTTTCTTGACTTGTCACTTGACATCTGCAGTTGTCCTTACCTAGCTGGGACTGGCCAGCGTCTGCTCATTCTGAGTTCTGACAGCTTTCTCTTCGGGCACAAAGGGGAAAGCGGTCCAAGGTAAGGGAAGGAGTGAAGCGTATGAGAGCTGTTGGACAACTTGCAACACTGCCTGCAACGCTGGTAGGTATCTTCCTTCTGCCCTGGGACTGCAGGTGTATCTGCGGGGATGACTGTGAATTGCTGCTGGAGATACTGTAGGGTTGGACACATTTGGCCTGTTTGCCTGGGTTCAGAGGTGTGCATGGTGCTTTACCTGTGAAAATAAAGGCAAGATCTCTGCCACGAGGAGCTACTGAACATACGGAGGTAATTCAAATGAAGATGGACACGGGGGAAGCAGGGAATGCTGGGGTGCTTAGTTGTGGGGAATGTGACTGGAATGTGGGGCAGTTCTTAAGCTTTTGGTATGAGCTGACAGTTTCTACTGGCTAATAAATAATGTTGACCTTGAAAAGGGCCTGTGAACATTTCAGAGCAGTGGGGATGGTTTTTATTCACACGGCACTGGTAACTGTCTGGTAGGACTAAGACACAGATTTGTGGCTCCTAGCTCTAACCATTATCCCCTCTTAGCAGGTGGAGCTGCTCCAGACCCCCATGTGGCCATGCATGGCCCCTTGCTTTTCTCCAGGAGCCCACAGTCAAAATGTGGTGCTGTTCCCTGTGCTTCCTGATGCATGCCGTGGTGGTGTAGAGATGCCAGAGAGACAAGCTGGTTGAGGGCATAGCTCTTCTTAGTCCAGGTTCTGGTGGTGAGAGACACAAGTTTTGAAGAAGCTTGTTCATCAGGTCCGGGAAAGGTTCTAAGAGTGTCATAGCTAAGGGCTTGGCTACACTTGCGAGTTACAGCGCAATAAAGGAGACCCGGGTGCACTAGCTCACTACCCGTCCACGCTGGCAAGACACGTAGAGTGCTCTGTCTCCATGGCTAGAGCGCTGCTGGTACTCCACCTCGGCGAGTGGAATAACATTTGCTGCACCCCCGCTGGAGCGCCGCGGTGCCAGTGTGGACGAGGTGTTGCATTACTGCGCCCTGATCAGCCTCCAGAAATGTCCCATAATCCCCTTAAGTCAAGTGGCCACTCTTGTCATTGTGTTTGAATCACTGTAGGAATGCGGAAATGTCCTTTGAAAGCTCCGTTTCTGACAGCCGGCTGCTTGTCTGCTCCGAGACACAGCAACCATTAGTGTGGAATGCTGTGTGAGAGAGGGGCGGGGGGGGAGGGTCTGCTGCTGTCTGAACTTACAAGACGGCATGCTGACATGCTCTCAGCCCCCCCAAACCCACTCTCTCTCCCCCACATACACACAACACACTCCCTGTCACACTTCACCCCCACCCCATTTGAAAAGCACGTTGCAGCCACTTGAATGCTGGGATAGCTGCCCATAATGCACCACGCCCAATGCTGCTGCAAGTGCGGCAAATGTGGCCACTCCAGTGCCCTTGAAGCTGTCAGTGTGGACACTGCAGCTTTCCCTACTGCGCTCTCCAAAGGCTGGTTTAACTCAAAGCGCTCGACATCTGCAAGTGTAGCCATGCCCTAAATACCAGGTGGAATAGATAGTTTAGCATGAGTAGTTAGCACATATTGTGAGAGACCAGACTGAAGTGACCTGTTAACACCTTTGCAGTTGTAGGTCAAAAAGGCGGTTGTGGGATACAGCTTGTTGTAAAAAGCCATATATCCAGTGTGTCTGCTAGACACTAGAGATCATGGGCTCCATAAGCTTATGAATTTAAGCTCCCAGACTTGTCTTTTCAAGGTGCTGTGCAGGTTTCCTTTTGAGCACAAGGACTGAGAGGTCAGATGCAGAGTGATCATTTTGTGGAAGAGGTTTGCTCACAGGGAGGTGATGGGATGTTTTTGCCTTATCATTTTTCTGAGAGTTCATTTGAGAGCGCGGTGATTGCCTGGCTTCTCCCATGAAGTTGCTGTTGGGACATTAGTGCACTGTACCCCACATGTTGATAGGCATATGTAGGATCCAGGGATCTTGAAAGGTATGTTGTGGGGGGTGGTGATCATGGTAGCAGTGAAGATATGGCTGCAGGTTTTCTATGTGTTGTGGCAGAGTCTGGTGCTGCTTTGAACTGGTGTGTCCCAGTCTGTGGGGAGCCTGGTTCTGATGAGGAGGTTGGAGGGAGGCGTGTTTGAAGGCCAGAAGAGGGAGGTCAGGAACAATTTCTTTCAGGATGTGGTCCCCTTTCAGTGTGGGTTGTACTTGTTTGAGATCTTGTACGGGTTCCCTTTGTTGGTGGGTGGTAGGTGACAACTAGGGGGATGTGGTCAGCAGGGGGGTTTGGCTGACAAATGTCCTTTGCCCTCTGGGGCACTCCTGTGTGTTGTCTCTGTGTCTTGGTAGCCTGTTCCCCAGGCTGCTCTGCACTCTTCCTGGCTCGGCAGAAGTGTGTTTTCCAGCTTGTGGAGCCCTCTTTGAAGCCTGTTTTTTGTCACCCTCCCCTTCTCTTGCCCAGTCCATTTTAATTGCCTTTTGGCATGTACGGCTCTGAAGTACTTCCTGGCCACCTTAGTTTTCCCAGCCGCATCGTGCTCAGATTACGCCTCTCCTGTGCTACCAGGCTTCCTTAATCAATCTCCTTTGTACTTTGTCCTCACCCACAACTGTTTCACATTTGGGGACAATATATACCTTCAAGTCAGCGGCACTGCTATGGGTACCTGCATGACCCCACAGTATGCCAACATTTTTATGGCTGACTTAGAACAACGCTTCCTCTGCTCTCGTCCCCTAATGCCCCTACTCTACTTGCGCTACATTGATGACGACATCATCTGGACCCATGGAAAAGAAGCCCTTGAGGACTTCCACCATGATTTCAACAATTTCCATCCCACCATCAACCTCAGCCTAGACCAATCCACACAAGCGGCTAAGCGATGGTCACAGAAACACCACCCTATACCGGAAACCTACTGACCGCTATACTTACCTACATGCCTCCAGCTTCCATTCAGGACACACCACACGATTCATTGTCTACAGCCAAGCTCTACGATACAACCGCATTTGCTCCAATCCCTCAGACAGAGACAAAAACTTACAAGGTCTCTATCAAGCATTCTTAAAACTACAATACCCACCTGCAGAAGTGAAAGAGCAGATTGACAGAGCCAGAAGAGTACCCAGAAGCCACCTACTACAGGACAGGCCCAACAAAGAAAATAACAGAATGCCACTAGCTGTCACCTTCAGCCCCCAACTAAAACGTCTCCAGCACATCATCAAAGATTTACAACCTACCCTGGAAAACGATCCCTCACTCTCTCAGACCTTGGGAGGCAGGCCAGTCCTCGCTTACAGACAGCCCCCCAACCTGAAGCGAATACTCACCAGCAACCACACAACAAAAACTAACCCAGGAACCTATCCTTGCAACAAAGCCTGATGCCAACTCTGTCCACATATTTATTCAAGTGACACCATCATAGGACCTAATCACATGAGCCACGCCATCAGGGGCTCGTTCACCTGCACATCTACCAATGTGATATCTGCCGTCATGTGCCAGCAATGCCCCTCTGCCATGTACATTGGTCAAACTGGACAGTCTCTATGCAAAAGAATAAATGGACACAAATCTGACATCAGGAATCATAACATTCAAAAACCGGCAGGAGAACACTTCAACCTCTCTGACCACTCAGTAAAATATTTAAGGGTGGCAATTTTGCAACAGAAAAGCTTCAAAAACAGACTCCAATGAGAAACTGCTGCGCTTGAATTAATATGCAAACTAGATACCATTAACTTGGGTTTGAAGAGACTGGGAGTGGCTGGGTCATTACACATATTGAATCTATTTCCTTAAGTATTCTCTCACCTTCTTGTCAACTGTCTAAATAGGCCATCTTGATTATCAGTACACAAGTTTTTTTCTCCTGCTGATAATAGCTCATCTTAACTAATTAATCTCTCACAGTTTGTGTGGTAACTTCCAACTTATCTGTATGTGTGTGTGTATATATCTATATGTCTTACTATATGTTCCATTCTATGCATCTGATGAAGTGAGCTGTAGCTCATGAAAGCTTATGCGATGAGGTGAGCTGTAGCTCACGAAAGCTTATGCTCAAATAAATTGGTTAGTCTCTAAGGTGACACAAGTCCTCCTTTTCTTTTTGCGAATACAGACTAACACGGCTGTTACTCTGAAACCTATCTAATAAATTTGTTAGTCTCTAAGGTGCCACAAGTACTCCTCTTCTTTGTACGAAGAGATACCCAGGCCGCCTATCTCCTGCTGCTGAGACCCAGCTGGAATGCTGCCCTGCCACTTTCCATTCCAGCCCTGTACTGTACCCAGTCCCCTGCTTCCCTTCCAAAGCTGCTGCGGTAGTGAATTAAGGAGGTGTTTTTGAATTTCTCAGACAGGGATGGTTCTGTGCTACGCTGGCAGAATTCCAGGGAAGCACAGAAGCCATCCCCTTTGATTTCCATCATTATGCTACGAGTTTCTTAGCCAACCGGGAGACAGAGAAGCCCCACCTTGCCCTACAGCAGGCTGTGAAGTGTGCCAGATGCTAATTGGTACACTTTGATTGTCATTGACTTGACACTAAGCAGTGTCCAGAGTGTTTGGGAAGCAGGGAGGGTAGGTGATGCTGCTTTCCTGAGTTTAAAGTCTGCAATAACTGTGCCCTGTTCAATTCTTGCATGGCTTTGAGAATTCTTCGTCTAATCCTCCTTTAAGGTTATTAGTGATAGTCTGCAGAAGAGAAGAATGAGGGGGATTTGATAGCTGTTTTCAACTACCTGAAAGGGGGTTCCAAGGAGAATGGATCTAAACTTTTTCTCAGTGGTACAAGAACGAGGAGTAATGGTCTCAAGTTGCAGTGGGGGAGGTTTAGGTTGGATATTAGGAAAAAATTTTTCTCTCGGAGGGTGATGAAGCATTGGAATGGGTTCCCTAGGGAGGTGGTGGAATCTCCTTCCTTAGAGGTTTTTAAGGTCAGGCTTGACCAAGCCCTAGCTGGCATGATTTAGTTGGGGATTGGTCCTGCTTTGAGCAGGGGGTTGGACTAGACCTCCTGAGGTCTCTTCCAACCCTAATATTCTATGATTCTATGAAATGCATGTTTTAACCACCCTGCTGGAGAACTAGGGCTTGTTAGCTGAAATGCATAGCCAGTCAAACTAGCACATGGTTTTTTAATGATTGGCTGAAGTGTAAATTTAACTGGAATTTACATGTGCACTGAAGATCATAGGAATTTCAATACTGGGTCAGACAGGTGATCCATCTAGCCCCATGTCCTGTGTCTGACAGAGGCCAGCACCCAGATACTTGGGAGGAAGATACAGAAAACTCTGCAACCAGCTCCCAGGGCAAGCTTCTTCCTGACCCCCTTTTAATTAGAGGTCACGTCATGCCCTGAAGCATGAGGGTTTATAGTCTTCCAGAGTGTGGGTGTTTTAATCCTCTTTCTGTTGTAACTCTGAATGTTCTTGTTACCTGCATAAATATTCACTGAGATGCTTTCATCTTTTCTTTAACTTCTTCCCTGAATAGGCTGCAAAGGAGCTGGTTTTAAGCTGTTCTCCAGGGGAGGGATAGGCAATAGTGGAAATGTTTAATCAAACAGGGCTGTCTGCAGCAATGATGAGGATTCCAGACCACCCCCACCTGAGACCTGCAACTCCCTGGTGCGGTATTAAGTGTTGATTGATCAATTTGCTATAGATTGTGCCTGATTTATCCTGCTGAGAGGTCTGTGGGGCAATTAATACATTAATTGTGGCTCATAATTATATCAATGTAAAATGTGATTGATAATTTGTGTAATGCTATCTGGGGACGGGACCCAGGGGTATACTGATTGAGGCTGATGAGACCAGGGGTGGAGTAGGCTGACTAAGATTCTCTGTGGACTTGTCAGGCTTGCAGTATTTGAAACCTGTTTACACTCATTCCTCAGATACAGAATCCAGGGCAGGCTGGTCATAATGGGAGTGAATCTTGCTCTTATCTATCACCCAGTATATCCATAGCGGGTGCTTAGGACTCAAACTTTACTTTAAAAACTCTTCCAATCCAGACCTGGTGCAACTGCCTTACATTTATCAGTGCTCTTAGGTGTTTCTGAGGCACCTGTTGTTGTCTTGGTATCATGTGCCCGTAGTGTGCTGGGCGCTTTAGAGAAGTCAGGAACACTTTGCCAGAAGAGCTTGCAGACAGACTGGACCGGAAGTAACAAAAACAGCGGAGTTAGGTATTCAGTGCTTTACATCCTTAGATCAAAGGTGGGTATGGTTAGCGCTCTGCAGATGTAGAAACTGAGTGGCAGAGAGGCTGACTTGGGCAAGGTCACACACAGACCCAGGTCTCGTGGCCCCCAGCCCCTGCTCTGACTATGCTGCTTAGCATACACTTTGTTAGCTCTGGGACTGTCCGTTTAAGTTTTGGGAACGTTTGTCTTGGGCTATGGCTATGCTGCTAGTGCAGACGCTCTAAGCCGACGGGGGAGCTCTCCCCTTGACTTAATGACTCCAGCCCCCATGAACAGCAGGAGGAGAAGCTCTCCCGCTGGCATAGCACTGTCCACACTGGCGCTTAGGTCGGTGTAACTTGCGTCGCTCAGGGGGTGAGGCACTGCGGGTGCTGCCGAGACAGCTGTCCTGTCTGGTCTCGGGGGAGAGGGTGGTGCCATAGGGGCAATTAAGTCCTGAGCTACCTCAAACGCCTCCTGTGTGCATGGCATTTGTAAGTCCCGGCTCTTCTGGACCAGGGAGAGGTGGGGGTCTGGACTCAACTGGTCCTGAGGAGGGGCAGGAGTCGTTGAGACCCTTACAGAAAAGGCTGAACTCCCAAGGCCTGTAGCGGGTCTCACAGTGGTGGGCTATTAAGGTGCTGCTCTAGTAGTGGGAGAGCGCCCCCTCTCGGGCCTTGTCTTCTTGTGGGGGACTGGGGAATGGGATCTGTGCTGCTCTGCGCCTGCCAGTGTCAAGAGTCTCGTCTCGAGTCCTTTCTTGGCACCGAGTCATGTTCTAGTGGTGCCGGGGCACCATGCACTGGTGCCAAGGTGCTCGATGTGGGCTCTGCTGTGCCAGGGTCCGAATGTGGACGCGATGCTGCCTCCATTAACAACCACCTGCGGTGCTGTTCCCTCTCCTTCTGGGTTCTTGGCCGAAAACCTCTGCAGATCTTACAGTGCTCTTTGAGGTGACATTCACCGAGACACTTCAAACAAGCATTGTGTGGGTCACAGTCTATTACAGGGCTTAAACCCTGGTGACAGAGGCATGCCCCAGCGCCGGGCGAATGGTGGGGGGGCTAAATGTGCACCCCCCGATGGAAACCTAAACTAAATAAACTACTTAGAACTATGTACACAGAGAGATGAAGAACTAGGGGAGTGTGCTTGCAAAGCAAGAGCACGAATGCTCTGAGTAGCCGTCACAGGCGGTAAGAAGGAACTGAGGGGGTGGAGGGTGAGCAAAGCCCTATATTGAGCGCCATGAAGGCGTGACCCCCAGGGGCGCCCAGGCCAACCTGACAGATACTGCTAGGGGAAAATGTTTCCAGCTGCCATACAGACGGCACAAGCACACCTGATTGGAATGGACAGGATCAACACATCTCAAAGAACAACAATCACGAGACAGTGAGTAACCATTCTTTCGTAGGAACATAAGCACGGCCATACTGGTTCAGACCAAAGGTCCATCTAGCCACTATCCTGTCTTCCAACAGTGGCCAATGCCATGCATCCCAGAGGGAATGAACAGAAAAGGTGATCATCAAGTGATCCATCCCCTGTCACCTATTCCCAGCTTTTGGCAAACAGAGGCTAGGGACAGCATCCCTGCCCATCCTGGCTAATAGCCATTGATGGACCTATGCTCCATGAACTTACCTAGTTCTTTTTTTGAACCCTGTTATGGTCTTGGCCTTCACAGCATCCTCTGGCAAGGATTTCCACAGGTTGACTCTGTGTTGTGTGAAGAAATACTTCGTTTTGTTTGTTTTTAAACCTGCTGCCTATTAATTTCATTGCGTGACCACTAGTTCGTTATTAGAAGGAGTAAATAATACTTTTTCTCCACACCAGTCATGATTTTATAGACCTCAATCATATCACCCCCTTAGTAGTCTCTTTTCCAAGTTGAAAAGTCCCAGTCTTATTAATCTCTCCTCATACGGAAGCTGTTCCAGACCCCTAATAATTTTTGTTGCCCTTTTCTGGACCTTACTGCACACAGTATTTAAGATGTGGTCACACCCCTGAGCGACATAACTTACACCGAAGTATGCTGTACTGTGTACATAGCCTTGCCCATGCTTTGTGGGGAAGGGCTGGGGCACAGATGTCCTAGTAGAGGTGTGCCAAAGGTGAGTTTGACTGCTGGACAGGGTCAGCCTTGTCTAACACTATTTCAGTTGCTGTCTCCAAGCCCCTTGGGAGACCTGGGCTCAGTTCCCAGCTCTCCCACAGACTTCCTGCATGACCTCAGACCAGTCACTCAACGTCTCTGTGCCTCTATTCCCCATTTGTCCAATGGGGACAGTAGCACTGCCCTGCAGCACAATGGGGTTGTGAGGACACGTACCTCAGACTGGGGTGTGTAGCTATGCTAAACTAACGGGGGCCATCGAAATACCTTACCTAGATACAGCGGTGATATGCTTGCCGGTGAGTTGTTACCCAGGCCTTCATGCAAGAATGCTCTGGTATTTGTGTGGGGCAAAGTAGAACACGCAAAATGGAGGCCACAGCGAGAAAACGTGTCCCTGTGTGTTTAAAGGCAGTGCGTTTTGCAGGCCCACCTCATCTTCCCTCATCATCACCAGCTTCTACGTGGGAAGTGCTCATTATCCCGAAAGCGAGTTTGCTGTCACGTTTGCTGTGGCTGATCTATTTATCTTCCATAATGGATTTCCTGCTAAGCCCCTTTAGCAGAGTGTGTGGAGTCTGTGGGAGGGTCAGGGCGAGCCTGGGAACACAATGTGTGAGACACTATTAATTAACTGTCTTGGTGTCCATCCTCTTCAGTCTTCAAGTTTCCTCTGCAGCCAGACGCAACCTGAGATGACCCGTGTTTTCATGGAGTTCCAGTCACCAGGCTGCTGCCCTGAAAATTTGTCAGATAGCTGTCTGCTGGAGGCCTCTGTCCTCCCTCTCTCTGCATCTCCCAAGGTTCTGTCTCCTATTCGCACAGGTAGCTCCGGCTTCCTCAAACAGCTTTTGGATGCAAGCTTCACTGAAAACTTGCCCGCAGTGCGCCACAGCTGCCTCTCCATCTTCCAAAACTTGGTTCACTCTGAGCTTTTGGGTCCCTGGCATACTCTGCTTACTCTGTGAATGAGGTCCATGGTGTAGTGGGTGGAGCAGTGAATGGTCATCATCACGGTACCTGGTTTCGAGAGAGGTTCCTGACACCTCAAACAGGTGTTGAGACTCTGTGCGTGCTGGAGTGTAAAGTCCTTTGAGATCCGCAAAACAAAGGATAAATGGATAAATCGCCCGACTTCACGAACAATCCTGCTGGTACTTGGCATGTGATGTTGCTTTGTGGGGGTGAATTGCTGATGGGGTGCTTGATGCGGGATGAGAGTCTCTCTGCCCTTGGAACTTACCTAAAAAAGGTCAGATTAAAATGTTTGGAGGCCCTTCTGTCTGGAGAGTGAAGGTACATTGCCAAGGGGGATGCTGAGGTGGATTAGTGTTTGCGAGGACCTTGGAATAAGCAGATTTATGGGAAGGATCAGGATGGAAAAATATGGAAAGCATCGGAAAGGATGCGCTGGGAGAGCGGCTAGAAGAGCAGAGTTTGAGTAAAGGGGTAGCAAGTGTGGATTCAGGCAGTGAAGGAGGCCATGCATAACTAACTAGCAGGAATTCTCGGGGGATACTGCTGCCAGGAGAGATCAGGGGCTGGCAGGGGATGCAGTATGTTTAGATTTTCAGGAAAGTGTTTGACGAGGGTCCCATTAGAGGTTAATGGCTGAGAGCATGCGGCTGGGAATAGGAGGTGAAATGGACTGGATGGAAAATGGATCTGAAAGGAGCTGGGAACAGGCAGCCTCTTCAGCATTGTGAAAGGGAGTGTTAAAGAACATGTTGCAAGTGCAGGGAATCAGTGACCGAGGCAGCGCTGTTTAGATGGGGGTGGAAGGAGCTGCTGGGGAAGGGGTTGGGAACAGGCTCTATAAATGAGCTGGGGACACAGGCTTTTGAAGGAAGGGATGGGGGGGGATCTGAAAGAGCAGAAAAGTTGGGGCTGAGATCAAGCAGAAGGCTGTTACATTTCCTGCTTTCTTTTGCTCCTGAAACGTCTTGTTCTCTGAGAGCAGATGCAGAGCCCATAGGGTCACAGGCTACTTTGTCAGCACCATACAACCCAGCAGATGACCAGTGACCTGGAAGGGTAGGCCGTGGGGCTTGAAATGCAGGAGATCATGGTGGTCAGTGTCCAGTATTCCTAGAAAGGCAGATAGTTTCATAGGAGGCTGAAGTAACTTAGGGAAGGTGTTGATTGCGCAGTGGCAAAGCCCATCACTGCAAAGAGTAGCTTGAATGATAAAGGGAATTCAGGTAACTTCAAACCACCTTTGTAGTAAGTGGTCTGGAGTGTATTTGTCTCTGGTACATTACCATGAGTGTCAGAGGGGTAGCCGTGTTAGTCTGGATCTGTAATAGTGGCAGAGTCCTGTGGCACCTTATAGACTAACAGACATAGTGGAGCATAAGCTTTTGTGGGGAAGTGGGTATTCACCAACGAAAGCTTCTGCTCCAGTACGTCTGTTAGTCTGTAAGGTGCCACAGGACTCTTTGCCGCTATTACCATGAGTGTAACCCTTTTTGCTCCTCCATGGCCTTCTGGACACACAACTGCAGTGCATCCATGACTGTGACTCTGGATTCTAGGTCTAGAAAGACCCCAGGAGAAAAATAAGCCAGAGAACTGCTGACACCCACCTTCTTATCTCCCTATTTGCTAGGCCTGGCTCTTAGCCTCTCGACTTGCAGCCTAATGCCCTGAGAGCGGTTGACTGCCCCGAAAGTTACTTCAGTTATCTTGCTGCTTAAGCTTGACTTTCATTTTGAATAGTCTGTTCTCGTGTCACTTTGAGTTGCAGTTATGTGAATTACTTAACAAATAATGACAGGTTTCAGAGTAGCAGCTGTGTTTGTATTCTCAAAAAGAAAGGAGGACTTGTGGCACCTTAGAGACTAACCAATTTATTTGAGCATAAGCTTTCGTGAGCTACAGCTCACTTCATCGGATGCATTTGCTTCCTAATTAGTTCATATGTAATAGGGATTGCTACCCACCCGCAATCCAGCCTGCCAAGTGTGAGATACAAAGAACCATGGCTCAAGCTCATGCAGCAGGGACATGTAGCCCTGCAAAAGCCTATTGTGTCACAGATGTGAGAGCAGTGATGAGCAGACCGTGGGTAGCAGAAGCCGTTGTTGCTTGTAATACTGTAGATTGGACAAGGTTCTGGAGCAAGTTGCAGGGGAGTGATCCTGGCCTGGCCATGAACTATACTTGCCATGTAGTTTCCGGGATTCCAGACTTCTCTGATTAAAAAGCCTGTGTTCTTTTCTCTGATAGAAGTTTATCTGGCCTGACAGGGGTTTCCCTCTGTTGTGCTGGCCAGGCACGCTCTGAGAAGGACAAACAAAGGTGTGCACAAGGATGATTCCCCTACCCTCCCCCCCCCCCCAACCCCAACAATGGCTCTTAAGCAAAGTAAGCAGTTGTGGGATGAGGGAAGATCTTCTCCTGGCTCGGTAACTGGTTAAAACACCGGAAACAAAGGGTAGGACTAAATGGTCAGTTTTCACAGTGGAGAGAGGTAAATAGCAGGGTATCTGTACTTGGACCTGTGCTGTTCATACTCATAAATAATCTGGCAAAGGGGATGAACAGTGAGGTGGCAAAATTTGCAGATGGTACAAAATTACTCCAGATAGTTCAGTCCAAAGCAGGCTGTGAAGAGCTCTAAAGGGATCTCTCAAAACTGGGTGACTGGGCAATAAAATGGCAGATGAGATTCAATGTTGATAAATGCAAAGTAATGCACATTGGAAGACACAATCCCAACTATACATATAAAATGAGAGGATCTAAATTAGCTGTTAATGCTCAAGAAACAGATCTTGGAGTCATGGTGGATAGTTCTTTGAAAACATCCACTCAGTGTGCAGCGACAGTCAAAAAAGCTAATGAGGCTAGAAACTATTAGGAAAAGGACAGATAATAAGACAGGAAGTATCATGATGCCACTTAGTAAATCCATGGTATGCCCACGTCTCGAATGCTGCGTGCCGTTCTGGTTGCCTTGTCAATAAAGATATATTAGAGTGGGAAAAAGTACAGAGAATGGCAACACATTTTTAGGGGTATGGAACAACTTCCAAGTTCCATATAACTTCCATAGGAGGAGAGATGGAAAAAGACTTCAATTGTTCACATGATAAAAGAGATGATTAAGGGGGGATATGATGGAGGTCTATAAAATCGTAAATGGTGTAGAGGAAGTGAATAAGGAAGTGTTACTTACCCCTACATATAAAACAAACCAGGGGTCACCCAATAAAATTAATAGGTAGAACAAACAGAAGGAAGTACTTCTTCACACGATGCACAGTCAACCTGTGGAACTCCTTGCCAGGGGATGTTGTGAAGGCCAGAAGTATAACTGGATTAAAAAAGAATGAGATGTTTCTGGAGGACAGGTGTATGGTTATTAGGCAGGATGGTCAGGGTGTTTCTAAAGCTCTTGACTGCTAAACCTAAGACTGGATGATGGGATGGATCACTTGATGATTGCCATGTTCCGTTCATTCCCTCTGAGAGAGAGGGAGAGGTTTTAGTTCCCAACGCATATCAAGGATCTCCAACCTATCCTGAAGGACGACCCAACACTCTCACAAATCTTGGGAGACAGGCCAGTCCTTGACTACAGACAGCCCCCCAACCTGAAGCGAATACTCACCGGCAATCACATACCACACAACAGAACCACTAACCCAGGAACCTATCCTTGCAACAAAGCCCGTTGCCAACTGTGCCCACATATCTATTCAGGGAACACCATCACAAGGCCTAATAACATCAGCCACACTATCAGAGGCTCGTTCACCCTCACATCTACCAATGTGATATATGCCATTATGTGCCAGCAATGCCCCTCTGCCATGTACATTGGGCAAACTGGACAGTCTCTACATAAAAGAATAAATGGACACAAATCAGATGTCAAGAATTATAATAATCATAAACCAGTCGGAGAACACTTCAGTCTCCCTGGTCACTCTATTTCTGATCTCAAAGTGACTATCCTTCAAC
Organism: Eretmochelys imbricata; assembly: GCF_965152235.1. Classification (NCBI taxonomy): domain Eukaryota; kingdom Metazoa; phylum Chordata; order Testudines; family Cheloniidae; genus Eretmochelys; species Eretmochelys imbricata. The sequence goes on from NC_135572.1 coordinate 359,152,049, forward strand.
AAAAAAACTTCAAAAACAGACTCCAAGGAGAGACTGCTGAATTGGAATTAATTTGCAAATTGGATACAATTAATTTAGGCTTGAATAGAGACTGGGATTGGTTGATTCATTATAAAAAGTAACCTATTTCCCCTTGTTTATTCCTCTCCACCCCCCCACTGTTCCTCAGACGTTCTTGTTAAACCCTGGATTTGTGCTGGAAATGGCCCACCTTGATTATCATACACATTGTAAGGAGAGTGATCACTTTAGATAAGCTGTTACCAGCAGGAGAGTGGGGTGGGGGGAGAGAAAACCTTTTGTAGTGATAAACACCCATTTTTTCATGGTCTGTGTGTATAAAAACATCTTTTGTACTTTCCACAGTATGCATCCAATGAAGTGAGCTGTAGCTCACGAAAGCTTATGCTCAAATAAATTGGTTAGTCTCTAAGGTGCCACAAGTACTCCTTTTCTTTTTACAGGCAGAAGCCATTGCCCACATGGTATCTTGACTGTCTCCAAGAAGACTTCTTATGTGGATTGGAGCATTCCAAGATGCATTGTTCCTTAAGTGCTTCTTGATTGGGCACTTAGGAATTTGCAAATTCCTTTCTCCAGGAACTGCCCAAATGCTCTTCTAAGGTTATTTAGAAATCAAGCCAGTACATGGCCAATATTCATAACTTTGAATACAAAAATGATACATGCATACAAATAGGATTAATAGATTCAGTAGATCATAACCTTTGCATAGATATGTTACATGGCATATGTAGCATAGAACATATTCCAGTTATGTCATATATATATTCATAAGCATATTTCCATAGTCTTATGGGGGGGCACCGTCACCGGGGTACATTATCACTTGGGCATCACTGCCTGTCGCCTTAAATCCAGCAACAGGGAAGCCCCTTTGCTGAATCTTCATGCACTCTCCATGTCTCTACTAGGACTTCACTGTCTGTAAAGGACGAGTGAAGAAGCTTTGTGCACAGAGGAGATCCTGGCACAGATGCAAAGAGGAGACTTAGCTGGGGACCTGGGTTCTTTGAGGCAATGATTTTCCCTCTCTAGGAGGAAGGTGGGAACTTCAGTCCCCTTTGCCCAAACAAAGCTGGAGGATTATGTGACGTGTGGTTGAGAGAGAAGGGGAGAATTCCCCAGAAATTCAGTCACTTTTCCTAAGATCAAAGGCGCATCCCTCACTATGCCGCAGATGCAACTAGTCTGGGAAGAGGGAACAATGGTGTCTCATGCCTCCTCGCACCCACCTATTGGCTGTTTCCTATCTCTTCACAGCTTTTCAGGCTGAGTAGTGCTAGCTCATCCTCAGAAGGACAGGAGCCCATTTATCCCTCTGGCAGGCAAGTGAGGCACCCGCATCTCACGATGGCAGGGGGGCTCAACGAACGCTGTACTAGCCAGGTTTCAGAGTAGCAGCCGTGTTAGTCTTTATTCGCAAAAAGAAAAGGAGTACTCAGGTGCATCCGATGAAGTGAGCTGTAGCTCACGAAAGCTTATGCTCAAATAAATTTGTTAGTCTCTAAGGTGCCACAAGTACTCCTTTTCTTTTTGTGCTAGCCAGGGCTGCAAAGTCAATGTAGTCGTCTCGCTTCCTTTTGCTTCGTTAGGTTTAACCTGTATGGCCAGTGCCTGCTTTAACTTTCTACTTGCATCCAGAAAGCGCTTCTTGGACTCTCAGGAATTGATTAGGCAGAGGGAATGTAGGAGTCAGGGCTCCTGGAGACCCCAGTACCTTGCTAGGTATTTCTGGGAGATGGAAAGGTCAGATTCCATTTCCTGGTGATTTGGGGAATGTTTAGGGCCTAGCATCTACAAAGAATTCGTGGAAGTGTAGTGATAGACTCCAGGAGCTCAAACTGTTCAGCTTAACACAGAGAAGGTTCAGGGGTGACTTCACAGTCTGTAAGTACCTACCTGGGGACAAGTATTTGATAACGGGCTCTTCAGTCTTGCAGAGGAAGGTCTAACACAATCCAGTGTTTGGGAGTTGAAGCTAGACGAATTCAGACTGGCAATAAGGTGACAGTTTTGAACAGTGAGAGTCATTAACCGTTGGAACAATTCACCAAGGGTTGTGGTGGATTCTGTATCACTGGCAATTTCTAAGTGAAGTCTGGATGTTCTAACAGTTCTGCTCTAGGAATCATTGTGGGGCAGGTCTCTGGCCTGGACTATACAGGGGGTCAGATGAGATGATCACAATGGTCCCTTCTGGCTTTGGAATTTGAATGTATAAGTGTGAACTAGGGGAAGGGGTTAACATATACTCCAAGGCACTTATCCATGGTCCCCATCTCTCCGGTGTCTGAGCACCTCGCAATCATCTGTATTGTTATCCTCATGCCTAAGCTGTAGTCTTGGGTGCTCTTCTGACTGCAGGGCGATCAGGAAGGTTTAAGTAACTAAACGGTTTCGGTTTTACTCCTAGATGCTCCAGGGGATGGAAAATTGGTTTAACTATGGATAAACACCCCGTGGCAGTGCCTGGGCCAAGCTCCATTGTTTAGACCTAGCCAGTGCTCAGACACATCTACGGGTGCAGATCTAGCTTTAAAAGAGGAGAAATGTTTGTTTGCAAAGGTCCCCCAGCTTCTCACAAGCCCAAACACTCAACCCAGTCGCCCCTGCTCAGCCCTGCAGCCTGGAAGCAGAGGTTCCGCAGCTTGGCTAAGTCAGTCATTTCCAACTGAGAGGTTTTTCGCCTTATCTTATCTGCTTGAGCATCCCAGTTGGTGATCTCTGCAGAGCTAGAACACAAGTAGTTCTCCAAGGCCTGCAGGGCCAGACCATACAGGGCTGTAGAGACCAGTGCTGGGGCTGATGTTGCACTCAGAAATGAAGGGGAACTCAGTGCAGTCTCTGGAACCAGAATGTGCCATTCTCCTGTGGATTGAGCAGCCACCCTCCACACTGGCTGAGGTAGAGTTGCCTCCCACAAGCATGTCAAGCTTTATCAAGAACCCGGTCCCATCCCTGTGTCTGGGCTAGGCCTGCTCTAGGGGTGTGAAGGCAGGTCAGGCAGCAGGTGCCCAGTAGGCCAGAGTCTTTACTCCCTGCAGCTGTCCAATATGGAGCAGGCTCCTGACGAGCCGGATGCAGGCTGTTGTCCTTGGGAATGGTGATTGTGCAAACCAGGTTTCTGTGAGGCCTGCTGGCTGGAGCCAGCTGAGGGTCTGGTGCTGGCTCGTGGGAGGCTGTGGGTAGGGGAGACTCTTCCATGCAGCTGTCACCAGAGCCGGTTACAAATGGCTCTGTGAGTAAGGGGAGCGAGACTGTTTGCCCGGTTGTCTTGGAGCCTGTGCTTGGTGGCCCATGGTAACGCAGGAGTGAAATGAACGTGGTGCTAGTCCTGAGACGACCACTCCTCTCACTGTAGGGGGATGCTATATTCCCTGAGAACGTCTCACCCCATTGTGGGGCTCGGGTGTAGCTGAACCCCAAGCTGTCACTGGGCAGGTGTGTTTTCCATTCTTATCCTGGTGGTAGAGAGGACTTGTTTACACCTGGCTTTTCTCCCTAAGGTAGTTTCACAATTCCACGTGAACCAGGACATATATTTCTCCCAGTGTTCTTTCCTAAGCCGCACGCTAGCAACTGGGTGTGAACGCTCCACTCCCTGGATGTCAGGCGAGCGTTAGTCTTTTACATTGAAAGAACGAAGCTGTTTCAGAAATCTACACAACTCTTCATTGCAATTATAGAGGGGATGAAGGGGCTTCCAGTGTTGTCCCAAAGAATCCCTTTGTGGATCACAGCCTGCATCAGGGCATGCTACAACCTGGCAAAAATTCCAGCCCGTGCACTGATGGCATGCTCTTCGGTGGTGTTCCTGGAGCAAGTTCCCATTCAAGACATCTGCAGGGCAGCGACGTGGTCATTGATCCACGCCTTTACATCCCACTATGCCATTACGCAGCAGGCCAGAGATGATGCTGCAGTGTGCGACCCGCTGAGCTCCGACCCCCTCCTCCTAGAAGATACTTGGGAGTCACATGAGCAAGCACTCGAAGGAAACACAGTTACCAACCTTTCAGAACTGCTCTTTGAGATGTGTTGCTCATGTTGATTACAAGTAGGTGTGTGAATACTGTGTGCAGTCGTCGGAAGGTTTCCCCCTAGCGGTACCTGTCGGGTCAGCTGTAGAGCCCCCTGGAGCCATGCCTTCATGGCAGTGTATATAGGTCCCTGTGGACTTGCCACCTCCTCAGTTCCTCCTTGTCAGAGGACTCCTACAGGGGGTTAGGCGGGTGGGTCTTGGAAGGGGCATGAGCAACACATCTTGAGCATCAGTTACAAGGGGTAGGTAACAATTTTTTCCCCTGCTGCATCCTAAAGCCATAGTGTTCTCTGAGGTACCACCCACATGCAGCTAGAACCAGATCTCCTCCTCCCCCCAACTCTGATAGTATCTGCTGCGCCGTGGGGAAGCAGCTCCTTCCTGCAAGCTTGAGATTCCTCTGCTCACCTTAAAATGGTCGTTTGCTCCCCATGTCCCACCCAAGGAGGGCATGAGCCACGCTAGAGCCTGTGGGTGCCACTATAATGCAGTCAAGATTGACCCCATCATGCTGGGAGCTCTGTGGTGTAAGACCTAGGCTAGACTGGTAAAAGGTGGGCGTGGGGGGTAGGCCTGTGGTATGCTGCCTCTGGAAGCACCTATAGCCACTGTTCGTAAATCTTTGATGCTTTCTGTTGTCCCACCCCACAGGGCTGTTTCCCCCTTCCAGAGGGTCGATTCCCCAGCCCAGGTGGGGTCTAAGAAGCGCCATATGCCCTCGCGCTGCCTGTCCTTCTGCTAATACCCCTTGTTTGCTTGTTTTTCTTAGGGCAGTGGTGGACTGGGTATGGTGGTTTGAATGATTCTTCGCATACACGATAACCCAGCTCACTTGGCTGATGGTGATTGTGGCTGAAGTTCCCTTTATTTTCTAGAGGGGAAAGTTAATTAAAAAGGGATTGTAACCTGGAGAGCAGCGGCTTTCATTAGGTGCAATTGAAGTGTAAAGACAAATGGTCTGAAAGTGCACAACTTGTAGAGCGAGTAGCCTAGGGCTGCAGTATTTACCTGCATTGCTCGCAGGCCAAAAAGCAAGCTGGATCACTGTACTGCCAGCTCAGGAGAGAGGCACCGCTGGAGACACTAGCCCATTGGCGGCTCATGGTGGCTGGAGAGAAGGGTGTCTTTAGGCAGCTTGAGAAGTGAAAGCATTTTCTATTTAAAACTCTCTCTGTCATAGGTTACAATCCTTCGTGGCAGATATTGGCTGTTAGTTTGCTGAAAATAGACTTTAATTGGCTACTGTACAGTGTAATTTTAATTTGACAAGAGAGCCATAATTCAATCAGCCTATTAGGTATTTAAAGTTGTACGCGTGTTTGAGGAAGGAGGGGGTGGGCGAACTCCTGAGTCCTGGCACTTAATGCCTCTCTGCAGAGACTGGTAAGAGACTGTCTGTGGCTCTGGGTTACACGACTGCTTTTTTAGAGCCTTAGGCAGCTTTGGCCTCGACCCACATTCAAGATGTTCCATGTTCATTTTAAATAAAAAGCCCACTTGTTTTTCTGGTTCCTGAGCATGGATCCTTCTGCTGGCCTGCCAGGAAACAATACATCGCTATTGATTTCTCGTTTACAGTTCTCTGTCTCTGCTTCCCTGGAGGGAGGCTGTAAGAATTTCCACCCCCAACTATCTATATGAAATAAACCTATTGACCCTTCCAGCTAATGAAATATTTTACCCCTCCCACTGTGCACCTTAAATTAAATGTAGCTTTTATTTTTTTTTGTAGTGTGTAACTGCTTTTCTCCTTTTCAGGTGGGGGAAAGCCCCTATGCAAGTATATGGGAAGCAAATTGGTGTGTGCGGATTATGTAATGTCCTTCATCCGAGCCTTGCGAGATAATGGGGCTGTTTGTGATGGTACCCCTTTACATTTTAATATCTAGAGCTACGGGTAGAATTCCCACGAGGCTGCAAGCCAGATGTGTCCGCTGTTACAGAAATGAAGTCTGACAGCTGTTGCCTAACCTCTCCAATTTTCCCTCCTCTCCTTCAGCCTTTTCAGAGCTCTGAAGCTTTATTAGAGATGAACAATCGTTACCCAAAGGGGACAGGGGCTATCTGTGAGTGACACAGCCGTGGCCCAATAGTATCATATGGAGTGCCGACAGATGTTAGGAGCAGCATTCAGCAGTTCTGAGTTCCTCCTCATGGAAGCTGTGTGACTAGGCGAAGAGCGTGGTGGTGGTGGGTATAGTCCAAGGGCTGCACCCTTTGACTTGTTTATAGTTCCCTTGGCTCTTACCCAAAACACAAGAGGCCTCCAGAATCACCCTCTGCTTGGGGACTTGGTTCTCTGCACCGCCCCCACCCCAAGAGATAGGGTTATAGGACAAAGGGAGGGGGCACATGAGTACTGTTTATGCAGTGGAGGTAATTTACATTGCTACTGTCCATGAAGTTCCTTTTCACTTCTGGCCTCATTTTGTTTGGCCTGTGACCTACAGTAAATCCATGTGCAGCAAATAGAGCCAGTGCCTAGCAGCTCCTTTGATGGGGATGTAATAAAATGGCCTGAGCTGTTGGCTGTCTCTTGCTCGTTTAGTTCTTTGTTTTAAATAACGTATCTGGACCTCGGTAACTGATTTGGAAGGTCACATGGTTCAGGATGGATGCTGGGATTTGGATAAATATCTGTTGTTGTCTTGGTTTGCCTGACATCTTATCAGAGATGGACACCAATATGATGCCTGAAACACCATCCCAAGGCCAGGACAAGTTGCTGACCTTGAAGATGTCATGTCCCCAAGGCTTGGTATGTTGGAGAAGTAGGAGTGGAGATGAGGAAGGCTGCGACATAACCTTCAGAGAGCTGGAATGTCAGGGTGGCTTTCAGGGAAGCTATTGCCATTCAAGCTCTTGGGCTAAAATGTAATTTAAAAAAGCAATATCTTTACGTGTGAATATAATTGCGAGATGTTTGATAGTCATAGAATTTTGTTAGCATCCTTGCTGTTATATTGATTTTTAATGTTTATTTGCAGAACCTCAAATGTGTGTCCAAATTCTTGAACGGCTTCCCAGAATGATCCACTGTGCGTTTCCCTCTGATATGAAATATCATTTTTACAGGCTAGCAAAGCGGTATTTAATGGCGGCTGACAGGATAGTGTTTAAGGGCAATATGTACTGGACACTTAAATGTTTCTATTATCTGACTCTTGGCACAGATCATTGAGTTTTAGTTGTTCTGGACGTTACAAAAGACTTGTGTGTGTTTTTTTTTAAGAGACATCCTGCAAAGGCTGGGCGGTTAGGTCCCAGGATTCCTTTCTTTATTCTACCTTCTGCTCCTATGCGTGCTAATTGGACTTTTCTGTCTCATCTCGTGAAACTCTTCAGAGATCAGCACTGGACTGACATCTGGAAGGAAGCTCTCTGGACGCTGTGTTAGACTGTTATTGATTCTGATGAATACATGACTCCTTCCTCCCTGCACTCAAGGCCAAGCGCAGTGCTGCTTGGCTGGGTGTGGCATGTGCACCTGTGTAGCTAGGCAATAAGGCAGACCGGGCACCGTGTCCAGGCTTGGCTGTGTATAGCTGCTGAACTCTGATCTGAGTATAAATTGAATGGAGGTGTGCATGGCTTTGGAGATAATTTCCTTTTAAAGCAAAGGTTTGAATTGTGTCTTTTTCCATAGCGGCAGCAGCTGCTTTTAAGAAAAGACTTTTCAGCATTTCACTTCCAGCTCCAGAGAGGGTTTCCACTTCTCCAGGCAATGAAAATGTTTTTAAGAACCATAACTCAATCGCTAATCAAATGCCAAGAATGATAGTTTGCCCCACCAAACAGTAGCTCAATGGAAAGTTTGCCCAAATCCCTTTCTTAGCTTGGGCAGAGACTTTAGAGTGCAAGGGTGCCAGCAATCGCAGTCAAGGATCAGGGCCCTATTGTGATGTGCCACTGTACAGATGAGTAATAAAACAGCTGCGTGGCGGGGTTTGTGTCTTGGAGTAGTGACCCCCTGGGAGCGCATCTTGTCCTGCCACCTGCTGTAGTCGCCTGCAAAGTGGATTAAGGCTGCTGTGATCTCCCTGCTTGCATGTTTCTTAACTTAGCAAGGGTTATTTATTTGATAACTAATGGAGAGGCTTTATCTGATCACTTCTCTGTTCACCTTAATTGACACTGGCATCTTGGAGCCCCAGGCTGTGCTGACGCTGGCCTGGGTGGGAGGCTTAGGGCATCCGTTTCCGCTTAACATCCACACAAGATCACACTGCTTTTTTTTCATCCTCCTCCTCAAACCTTGTGCTCAGTGGGATGTAGACTGTAACCGCCTGTGTCAGACTAACACTTCAATAAGCAATACGTTTGAAGTTGGTTCATGAGGATTAATTAGTGTTTGTGGGGAGCAGTCAAGGGTTGAAGTGATATTTACCTCGACACTTTAAACTCTGAACTTGTTTGAGTTTCATAAAGACCCTCAGACAATCAGTTCCTTTCAGACTTGATTGCAAGCTCGTTTCTGAGGAAGACAGTTAAAAATCAGTTTAGCTTAGGTAGCCAGAGCCTGCGTTCCGAATGTGTATTCCCACACAGGAGTTGGTGCCTACAATAACGCCCTCGGAGGTGAAGGAAAATACCCAGCTCTGTGCTGGGATGAAGGCAGGGTTCTAAATGGGAGACTCAGGTCCATGAAGGCGTATAGATGGTGACTGGTAGGAAGGATGCTACCATGAGTAGGCACCGGCCAGAGATTCAGGAGACTGTTCAATTCCTGGCTTAGCCTCATTTCCTCTGTGGTGAGGGGCAAGTCATTTGAATCTACCCTGTACCCCGCTTCCTCTCTGTAAAATAGGGATGCCACTTCCCTACATCTCAGGCTAAAGTCCATTAATGATTGGAGGTGCAGAGGTGATTTGACGAGGGACGTGTAAGTATCCGAGTGGCGACAGATAAATACCTAGGAAGACTCTGCAGGTAAGTGAAAGGGGAATCCATTACATGTGGAAACATACGGTAGTTGAAAAAAGAGTCTGATCACATCTGTACAGAAACGGTCACTGATGTGGCATCTTAAACAGCTTATTATGGCGAAGTGGAAAGTTTCAGCTGCAGCAGTGGGAGGGGTTGGTGACATGCTCTGTGCTTCCTGTACCTATATAGTCCTGCAGGGCAGCAGCCAGCAAAAAAAGGAACTTATTTAGCTTTGGTTTTGAGTGGGGATGATCTCTGATACAGCCACGTGATCTTCTAGAGCAGGATGTCTGGTGGGCTTGGTGCAATAAACTACAGAGGTGTGTCAGCGTTAATTCTGTGCTGCATGTTTTGAGAGCCTCTTGAGGAGCTGCAGGGTCTCATGCAGCGCGGGCTGCTATGAAATTACAAATGGTCTCCATGCGCTTAAAGGTCTGATGTAAAGCCCCAAAGCTGAGCGAGTCCATGAAATACAGGACCGGCACCTCTGGAGGCTCTCAGAAGGGTTACCTTGCTGTGGTAACGTGCAGACTCTTGATCTGGTGCCTCTGATAGAGTGTAGCCTCTGATCTCATGTCTAGGCACGATAGGTTAGAAGGGTTTTTGAGAGTTGGCTGAATGCTTACGAGATGCTCAGCCCTGTACAGCGCTGGTGCAAAGACCCTGCCTCAAGGAGTTTGCAATCTATGCACTAGACTCCAGTCTCCTGACTCTCTGTCCACTGGACCATGCTGCCTTGTGATGTGACACTGTCACTAATGTCTGCTTGTGGCAAAATGTCATGTAATTGCTTTTCTTACCCCTCTCTTCCCCCCAAATTCCATGGGGACATTTCATCCGCAGAAAAAATTTGAAATGGGGAGTTGGAAACCCATTGGGATTAACTGAAAAGCAGGGGCAACCTGGCTATAAAATGTTCAGGGCAGGGTCTGCTGTAGTGTGTGGTGCATGCCGAGGCCACGGTATACATTAAAAAAATAAATATTTGGCACCAAGGAGCTATCAGTAAATGGGTTTGTGTTTCCTTTTCCGTTTGGCCATATCTGGAGCCGTGTGCAGGGCAACGGGATCCTGTGGAAACAATCAGTGCATGTGTTCCCAAAAGTGGATTTCTGGGACAGTCCGCTGTGCCTAGGTGTGAAAGTGCCAATCTCCTGACCTCCGCCTCCCAGTTCTCAATAACTGCCAGCAGCCTTGCTGTGGTGTTATGCAGACTGAACATGGGGAACAGCTCCTAAAATTAGACAGAATCGCTCAGCTTCTCAGTAGTGACCTCCACCCTCTTGCTAGCAGGACAATCAATGTTAAATCCTTGCCGTCCTGTTTTGACTGTGTGGGTGGAAAGGGAAAGCGAGGGGCGAAGCGGCTCTGAAATTGCAATGCAAGCAGTGTACTGTATCAGAAGGATGTCTGGGCTATTTGTTCCATTGACTTCATTTGCTGGCTCTGCCCAAAGTTTCAGCGAGGTGATGGATGTTGCTTTAATCCACTGATTTATGGTGCTGGACTATGACATAAAAGTTAGTCATCTCTGCTCCACAGGGTTAAAACGAGAGTGCCCCTGGAATGCCACCATGGGAAGAGGTGAATTGAGTGCATTTTTAAATACAGCCTGAAAGTCCCTTGGATTTAGAGGATAAAATATACGCCACTGGTAGCCTGATTTAGACCTTGGAGCACAGAGGCTGGCAAGGCGGGTAAGCAGCATCTGAGAGAGGACTTCATGCCTTGCAACAGCATAATTCAGATTCATTCTGAAGCGCTGCAGGATTGTCGCGTGGCTTGACTAGAGATCTGGCAAGGGCTGGACATTTTTTTGGCACCAGCTAAATAATAGAGACGCTTACATCCTCGCAGCTCCCCTTCCACCTCTGAGGAGAGGGAGGACCGTGTGCATAATGTATTGTCCCCTCATGCAAAAGGGTTTACCCTGTGAAATGGGCTGCCTGCGTTGCTTGCAGTGCATGAGACAGGGAGCGAGTCGGATTTTCGTATTGCCTCCAGAGCTGTGGGGAATGTGGCAGTGCACTGCACTGGAAGGCTTTCGTCTGGCTAGTAGCCTGAATTTCAAATAATGCAAATGTCTGATCTGAATATATCAACTGCGTTTAGCCTGGGGACGGCGGGGAAGGTCCCTCTCCATTGCTAGAAAACTTTTTTGGGGCCAGCTAGTTAGTTATGAAATTGCAGGTTTAGATCCAGTTGACCAGACTCAAACTCCGGAAGGGAATGGAATAGCACGTGCCATTCTCTTGGAGACTCCTACAGTCTCACTGTTCTCCATTCAGAGGAGCCTGCGTTCAGATCTCCATTAGTTCTGGTTTCATATTTGGAAATTGTCTCTTTTGAAAGCAGGAGTTTTCCCTTTGTGCAAAAGATTTGTGTTTACGCCTGAGCTTGAAAGGGGTTGGAGTGGTAAAGTGAGGTTTCTGTCTGGCAACACTAATTATTTTTCTCCTTCTTGCTTTCATTTGTTTATTTGAGCTGCACATTAAGTGTCTTTCATTCAGCAAGTTGCGTGTCAGTTTAATATCTATATCGATAAGCCATTCCAGAACAAAGGACTCTGCAGCCCTCCCATCTTCCTTGAAGACCCTTTTTACCCTCCCTGTTTTTGTGTCTGGTTTCATGTGGTGTCAGAAAGTGGCTGTTGCTTTCTTATTTTAAAAGCATCTGAAAGAGGGAGCCATTTCTTTCACTAGGTAATGTGAAGTGCCAATTGTTTGTCCTAGATTCTCTTGTCCTGGCATTTAGAGGTGGCGTCAGATACACTGCTTGAGTAAGAAGCAAGAGCCAGTTTCCTGGCATAGAGATTTGTAGTAGATTTAGTTGATTTAGCAAAAAGATACCTTGCATGCTGGCAGTCATTGGTTTTAGCCATGGCCCACTGATCTGGATGGGATTGGCTTCCTCAGTCTCCTGCTCTTCAGTTTAATAGGAATGGAGAGTGGGGAAAAGGGCAAGGCAAGTCCCAGTGAATGAGTAAATGCTCAAAAACGTTGACAAACTAACCAGCGGGAGCTATGGAACTAATCTGTATCGTCCCCCCGGCCATCATGTCCTTGAGTGCCCAGTGTCTGGGAGTGCAGAGGTAGCAGTGTCCCGTTGGGGTTTGGGGTGCTGGCTTTTCTAAGTACATCTGTAGGCATCGCAGTTGTGGTCCTAACTCCCAGCTCCTTTTCTCATCTTGCCCAAAGTAGCCCCAGGCCTTGGGCGTGGGCAGAAATTCTGAATGAGATGTGAGCTGGGAGGTGGGGAGGGAGAGGCATGGAGGGCGCAGCGTGCCTAGGAAATAATAAGCCATATCAAAGGCTCATTCATTATGGAAAAACGTGGAATGAAATTGCTGTTGCGTCTTTGTTCACTCTCTCTCCCATCTGATTCATTTCCTTCATTTCCTGCTGCTCTTGCCTTATCTCATTCTTTTCAATTTATTCTTCCCTTAGATTCCCTCGCTTTGGCAGCAAAGAGGCGCTTTTCAGCATCCTCTGGGTTTGCGCTCTGGCCCCTGCCCCTTTCAAACACTGGACAAGTTCATTCTATTCCTGATTTCCGTGTTGGGTCTTCATTACTAGATCTGTAAAAGCGGCAGAGAGTCCTGTGGCCTGACGAAGTGGGTATTCACCCACGAAAGCTTATGGTCCAATACATCTGTTAGTCTATAAGGTGCCACAGGACTCTTTGCCGCTTTTACAGATCCTGACTAACATGGCTACTCCTCTGATTACTAGATGTGTGTATTGCAGCAGTGTCTAGAGCCTCCAGTCCAGGACTGGGCCCTAATGTGCTATACACAGAGAGCGTGTACCGAGCACTTCGGAGTTATTTCTAGGGGTGTGTGGCTTCAGCCCAACCAAATGAGTTCAATCCTTCACGTTTTACCTGATAACCCCTTCTACCTGGGTGCCTGCTTGCTGTGGACATGGATTTGTTGTCTCCCTTAGCTGAGTTTTGCACTCCCTTTGTGGCATAAAGCAGCCAAAGCAAAGTTGTTACCCTGTGGTCAGGTCACTCCTGCTCCAAGCCTGGGTGATCTGTACCCTGCTGCATGTTGCAAGACATTCACCTAATGGTGTGACTCACTGTGCCGTTCTTCTCCCCTTCCATAGCTGATCGATGGCATTGCCTGGGGTCCTCAGAGAAATCCTCGTCCCGGCTGTGTTAGAATGGCCTCACACTACGGGTTGATGTCCTCCCACTCAGAACAGGACGTGGGAGGTGTCTACCCTATGACTGTCCTCCATCACTATTGGCCAAAACACCTCCATCCCACAGGGATGAGGGAGAAGGCAGTTGGCTGTATTGGCTATGTGCCCAGCCTCTCTAGGCATGTCTCTGAAGAGGAGCAGGTTTCTGCCCTCAGGCTGGCAGCCTGTGATTGCTGCCATCACCTTGCTCCGTGCTTGTTCCTGGGACCTGTGCTGCTTTGTGCCAGTCACAGATGGAGGCAGTCACGCCCAGCTCATCCCTCCAGGAGCTGCAGCATGTTCACCAGGCTCTGCCCGTGTTTCAGTGCCCCAGGGGATGAGGCCTGTGCCATTGCTCTGCAGGCACAGTGGCCGGCTGCATTCCCCCGTTGCAGACACTGGTGCTAGCAAGAGGAGTGCTTGGTTGAAGACCTGGCTATGGCTCAGCTTGGGCAAGGTGGCAGGGATGCCAGTAGGAAGAGGGGAGTGCTTGGAAAAGCTAGCCAGGCTCTCAGTAGCTCCCAGCATCTGCCCTCCAATGATCAGACTATGGCAGGTGTTGGACTGTTGCCAGGCAGACATGGCCAGTCAAACCCCAGCTGGTCTGATGTGCTGGAGTTTTCTTTGTGAGCAGGGTTCACTGCTGAGAATGCATCGCATCAGTGCTCTGTGCATTAAATGGACTGACCTACCCATTCGGGGGCCAACACCATGTCCTTCTGAGTCCCCTGCCATTGTCGGGGTTTCTCTTCTATAACCAGGGTTTGAAAGTCTGGGGGCTGGAGGCCCAGGCCTTTCTGCACTTGGTCCTTGCCTGTGGAACAGTCTGTCAGATGCAAAACTTCCCTGCTGGTCGAAGCTGAGAAGAAAGTAGGGTGTGGTAGGGAAGTAGAGAACCGCTAAGTGTCATAAGATCCTGAACCTCATGAGAATTGGAACAGAATCTACTTCTGCTACTGTTCTTAATTTACTGCTTGTCAGCGCTGCGGCTCAGCAGCAGTTGATGCTCCCTAGGTGCCTAGCTGAGCGCTCTCCTCTTCTGTCTTCCTAAATCAGTCAGTCCTTCCACTTCATCACTTCCGCTCTGCATCCCCTTCACTTTGTCTCTGGTGGTATTTGAGCACCAGGTTTGAGTGCCAACGGGACTGAGGTGTGTCTAGCTGGGATCGGTGTTCCGGGCAGTCTCATCAGCCTTCTCTAAGGCAGAATGAGCGTGCCACCTCCAGTGATTTCTGTGCAAGAATTCTAACCAGTGTGCTGGCTCAAATTTTGTTTGTACTCCACAGTTAAAATTCTCAGCATGTTGGGGTTGGGAGGTGGCTGGCAGGAGTCTTGCTTCTTGAAGTCTTATCTCTGCGATGGAGCATTCTTTGCTCCTAGCAGAGTAGCTTGTTTTTCCCCCAGTAACACTGACTGTTTTCCTGTGGCGTTAGGTCCTTAAAGGACAGTGCTGCTGCTTTTTGCTATAGCTGCAAAATTCTTGTAGAGAGAGAGAGCACCACATGGCTTGCTACTCATAATGGCTTTTGAGTCTTGTGAGTCTTCAAACACTTCAGTTGCTGCTGAAATCCATATAGTTAAAAGCTAATGTTTGGTTCCTTTTGTTGCTAATAGTATCCTTGCAAGCAATGGCAAATGCTTTTTGAAATGGTCCGTCTGTGATTGAAGGTGTAATTGAGTAGAAGAGTAGTCTCTAAAGAGAACCCCTTCTTACATGATGATCATGAAAATGGTGGTTTAATTTTTTGTGAGTTTTTGCAGAATGGAATCGAAGGCTGTGAGCTAGAGATAACGGGCAGAGTTCCTGCAAGGATGTGAAGTGCCTACATTTGCTTTGGTTCTTTTTTTTTTTTTTTTTTTTTTTTTGTGCTACAGTGGAACTGTTCAAATATTGGCAAGTGACCAGCAAATATTTGTAACCATGACTGTGCAGTGAACCAGTAAGTCTGTCAAAAAATCACTGTAGTGGTTACCATGAGTTAGTGAGATGCACCAGAGAAGGTGGAATCTGCTTGTGCAGCCACTGTCTCGTGGCCCAGGGAGCTGGGCTCGACTCCTGGTGGGAATGTGCATAAAAATTGCTGCTCAGAGCTGCTGCTATTGGGAGGGTTTTTCCAGCTGCCTGCACTTGCCTGGCAACTCAGTCTGGTCTTGCTAGCTCAGCATGGCTTATTCTTGGGAGAGCTCCAACGAGAGCCAGCGGAAGTGATGGTGGAGCTTCAATAATTGGCCCTCTGAGTCAGTACTGAACGGACTCCCCGAATCATGCTGGGGCGTGCTCCTCTGCCGCAGGAATGAGCTTATGGGTGAGACATGAGCCAGAGTTCTTGGCCTCCTGTGACTCTTCCTTCAACACACCAACCCTTGGGCATGGGGTCAGAACCAATTCTGGCTTGGGTAAATCAGCTGTTCTACATCCCTCTTGCAGCTGTACACTGGGCACAGTGTCCAAAAGTGTGCGGCAATGATGTGTGATACCTAAGGGTAGGAAGTGAATAGCTGCTGCATTCCACCTCAGAGGTAGCTGCATTTCCACAGGCTGCAAAATGATCCCAGTTTTGGTATTGTTCTGTAGGGTGCTTTGATAGAGCTCTATAAATGCAAATGTGACCTTTGTGTTGATATCTTGCATCACCCAGCCAGATGATGTGGCCAGCAGTTCTGAATAGCTGTTGCCATGGGTTCCAGTGTTTAAAAGATCACCTCAGCTACCAAGCCTTGCCAGTCAGTTGGGTGCTCATTGCATCCAGTCCAAGCCCCTTTCCTCAGATCTGTGGCCTTGCTGGGAGGAAACTGCTCTGTCTCAAGACCTGCCCTGCTCCTTCCTTCCTTCCTTTCTTCTATGGCCCCGGGGCTGGAAGGAAGCGACACTAGCTAGCAGTCCCCTGCCATTCTCCCACCCCATATTGTGAGATAGGACGCCATGTTGTCATGAGACTACACAACTGTGGTTTCTGGTGCAGTCTTCACTTTCTACTTAACCGTATAATCCATGTGCCTTTGTTAGGGGGAACTCTGCACGGCCACACGACCAGCTCTTGGGAACCTCGGCTGTGGCCTACCCCTTCCTGTAAGAGGAAGAACATAACATAAGAATGGCTGCACTGTGTCAGACCAATGGTCCATCTAGCTCTGTATCCTGTCTTCCGTCAGTGGCTAGTGCCAGATGCTTCAGACGAAGTGAACAGAAGAGGGCAATTGATTGAGTGATCCATCCCCTGCTGTAAAGTCCCAGCATCTGGCAGTCAGAGGCTTTGGGGTACCCAGAGCATGGGATTGCATCCCTGACCATCCTGGCTAATAGCCATTGCTGGACCTATTCTCCATGAACTTATCTAATTCTTTTTGAACCCAGTTACACTTTTGGCCTTCACAACATCCCCTGGCTATGAGTTCCACAGGTTGACTGTTTGTTGTGTGAAGAAATACTTCCTTCTGTTTGTTTTAAACCTGCTGCCTATTAATTTCATTGAGTGACTCTTGGTTTGTTTGTGTGAAGGGGTAAATAACACTTCCTTACACGTTCTCTAAGCCGTTCCTTCTATTCTATCCCCTCTCAGTTGTCTCTTTTCTAAGATGAACATTCCTAATCTTTTTACTCTCTCCTCATGTGGAAGCTGTTACATGCTGCTAATGAGATTTGTTTCCCTGCTCTGTACTTTTTCCAATTCTAATATAGCTTTTTTTTGAGCTGGGGTGACCAGAACTGAATGCAGTATTTGAGGTGTGGTGTACCATGGATTTGTGTAGTTGTGGTATTTGTCTTATCTATCCCTTTCCTAATGGTTCCTAACGTTCTGTTAGCTTTTTTGACTGCTGCTGCACATTGAATGGATGTTTTCAGAGAACTAGCCATGAAGACTCCAAAATCTTTCTGGAGTGGTAAGAACTAATTTATACAGTGAGATGGGTTCTGTATAGTTGGGATTATGTTTTCCAGTATGCATTACTTTGCATTTATCGATATTGAATTTCATCTGCCCTTTTGTTGCCCAGTCACCCATGTTATTGAGGTCCCTTTGGAACTCTTTGTAGTCAGCTTTGGACTTAATTATCTTGAATAATTTTGTATCCTCTGCAAACTTTGCCACCTCACTGTTCACCCCTTTCCCAGATCATTTATGAATATGTTGAATAGGACTGGTCCCAGTACAGATCCTTGGGGGACCCCACTATTTACCTCTCTCCACTGTGAAAACAACATTTATTTCGACTCTGTTTCCTGTCTTTTAACTAGTTACTGATCCATGAGAGGATCTTCCCTCTTATCCCATGACTGCTTACTTTGCTTAAGGGCCTTCTGTGTGGGACCTTGTCAAAAGCTTTCTGAAAGTCCAAGTACACAATATCCACTGGGTCACCCTTGTCCACATATTTGTTGACCCTCCCCTCCCTTTGAGGAATTCTAATAGATTCGTGAGGCATTTTCTTCTTCAAAAGTCGTGTTGACTCTTCCCCATCAAATCATGTTCATCCCTCTGTCTGATAATTCTGTTCAGTTTCAACCAGTTTGCCTGGTAATGAAGTTAGGAGGGGCCTGTCTCTTCTGTTACAGCCTTGAACTTCTGATGGGGCTCCTGACCTGAAGGTGGAGTTAGAAACCCATCAAAAGCCTTGGCAGCCCCATGCCCGTGTTCTCTTGGCCAAGTGACGGTGTCTGTCTCAGAAGAGCTGTGCGGGGCAGAGGGCAGTAGCTGTGTTTTGTGGGGGTGTGCAGCCTGCCGCACTGTGCATGTTCGATAGGATGCCTACCTAGGCATTTCCATGCAGCAAGGCCATGCAGCTCACTGCTGGGCAGCGTGTGGAAGATGTTCCAAGCCAGTCAGGGACTGGAAGCCAGCCAGCCAGGGGGAGCCTTGTTCCTGCAATATGTTTCCTTTAGCTCTGGGGGAAGCTCTTGGCAATAGGTCTCTGTGAGAAGGCTGCAGCTTGTATTCGCTCAGAGCTGGTGACATTGGGAGGCATGGGTAAGGAGCAGCAGCTTGCTTCCCCAGCAGAGGGGGCAGGCAGGGAGTAGCTTGGGTTCCAGGGGCATGCGGGCGCCAGTCCACCTAAACAGACCTGTCCTGGCAGGATGAGTGAAGTGAGAGTCTTCTCACATAGGAGCTTGTACTTCAGGGGAAGAACAATAGAACAGTTGAATCTGGGTCACAGTAGATCACAGTCCTGGGTTGCTGGGAGTTATGAAATGTCCCTATTTGTAAACATCAGTGTGGCTTTTACTGTAAGACTTTCATGTAAAATAAAGTCCCGGTCTGCCTCTGCAAGTAGCTTCATAAACAAAAAGTACTTGAGCTTGATGTGCCTTGGCATGAACGTTTCTCCCTCAGCTAGTGTCCCCCCCACCCCCCCAGCAGCACCCGCCCCTCGGTGCTGGCATATTTGGGCAGAGGGTGGGAGCGTTGCCCAGAAGAGCAGAGGGTCCTGGGGCAGCAGCCATGTGCAGAGCGAGGATGCCTGCAGTTTGCACCAGTCTTGTGCTCAGAATTAGGGTTGGTAAACCACAGCTGATCAAGAGGGAGTGGACTCTTTCTGGAGTTACCCCGTTACCAGGCTGCTTCTGGTGGCTGGAATCACATAAGACTTCTTTAATTTTGGGATGCCCTTTCCTTCCCCAGTCCTCCCGCCCCAGCTGAGGGCTGGTGTGACTGATGTTCTGCCAGTTTGCTGCTGCTCTGAGCATTGGCCCAGGTGAGGACCCGGAGATGCGTGTCCCACATTGGCGCTCCTACTCGGACCCTGCAGCTTGAGGCCTAAATGCAGACACCCCCACGCTGCAGCCCAGCCAGTGCCTGTTGGACGCCAGAGTGCAGAGAGATGGGCTAGTCCGGCAATGCAGCACTCTGGTTAGACTTGCTGCAATATGCCCATCCTATGGCCTGGACCTGCATATAGTCTGTAGCAATAAAACCACATGAAGGCAAACTGGGCCAATGCTCACAGACTGAAACCCTTTTAGATTCCCCCTAATGGTCCCCCCCACCTCACAAGAAACTGAGGCTCTACCTACACCACGCCATCCACTCATCCTCCTTCCCTCCCACCCTTCACCAAAGAGGGCCTAGGGGAGCTGGTAATTGTTATGCTGAGACCTTAAGGGAAACCGATTTGCGCTCTGGGGAACCAGTGTGGGAAGTGACTGGTGCAATGCCGTGGTGGAGTCAGGAATAAAATCCAAGAGCTCTGATTCCCAGTTGCCTGCTCCAGCTGCTAGAGACAGTTCCCAGCCTGTATTGGTTACAGGTGACCACCTTGTCTCTGCCCTATGTTCCTAGATAGTTTGTATTAAACTCACTTCTGTAGCCCCTGTTATCATTGTTGTAGGGAGCAGTACCTCTCCATGAATCCCAGAGCCCTGGTGCTGCCTTACCTGCCGTGAGTGGAACGCTGGGGGCTGGAACCCAGAGACACAAGTGTGGGTGGCAGATAACAGCAATGGGAGGAGCGGGGTGATTGCACACTTTTACAAGTGAGCTGTGTGCACGACTGGATCGACCAAATAACTCTTCATTTCCTTGACATTTGTTTCACCCTCTGCCTCTGTCTCTACTTTGGCCTGTTTCTGTCCAAGCATTTGACTTCCTCAGCAGGTGCTAAGCAGTTGTTGAGCCAGCTGTTGAGAGACTCAGATCCTAAATATTTTGCTCCTGGGGTTACATCTTCTGTTGTGTGAGACATTCTCTGGTGTTTAATGTCGATTCCTCGGGCTGCAACAGAAAATCCTTGTTAATGAGCTGGCATCCGCGGTAGATTGCAGTCTTAGGGAGGTCAGAGGCCTGCGTCTGGGTTGTATGTTCTAGGATGAAATAGACGGCGTAATAGGGCTTTTCCATCGAGTTGGAGGTTTGCTGTAACTCCAAGCCATGGGCTGGGAGCAGTGGGCAGGCTCCAAACCGCTCCCATTCGTTTACATTGTCTTAAGCAAGTTTCTGATGCAAACTAGCCACAATTCTGAGTGTAAGGGGAAGCCTGCAGCAGGGATCAAGTCCTGAGCAGACTGAACCTAAGGAGCTATAATGTCTGTAAAAGGGAGCTGCGTTGGTTTACCCCAGGGGTTCTCAAACTTAATTGCACCGCAACTCCCCCTCTGACAACAAAGTTACTACATGGCATGGGGGGGAGAGGGGAGGAGAAGAGCCTCAAGCCCTATTGCCCCAGGTGGGGGGAGACAGGGCTGTAGCTTGAGCCCCGTCGCCCTGGGTGGGGGTGGAACTTGTGCTTCAGCCATGGGTCCCAGCAGGTCTAATGCTGGCCCTGATGAGCCCATTAAAATGGGGTCCTGACCCACAGTTTGAGAACTGCTGGTTCAAAATCCATTAATGTTTCCAGGTGATTCTGGTGCTTGTGGGTAGTATTGGGCCCTCCTATGCACAGCTCTGGTCTTGAGCCCCCAGTAATCCTTCCTCCTGCAGGAATCCCTGGGTGTGATTCTTTAGCCTGTGCTAGGTAGATCAGGAAAGCTTTATTTTTATTTATATTACCATAGCACCTCAGGACCCAGTCATGGACAGGACCCCATTTTGCTAGGGGCTGTACACAGACAGCCCCTGCCCTACAGAGCTTACAGTTCACCTAAGATGAGGCAATGGATGGATACAGACAGGAGTACAAGGAGACAGTAGTGGTCAGCGTGGCAGACAGTGATCTCAGTGGCCTATCAGGTTGTCTGGCCCATCGCTGCCGTATCTGAGCGCTTTATACTCTGTACTGCATTTATCCCCTCAACACCCCTGTGAGGTAGGGCCACGCTTACCCCGTTTTCCACATGGTCACTGAGGCTCGGGGCACACTGTGACTTGCCTGAGGGGTCCCAGGAAGTCTGGGGTGGAGCAGAGACTGGACCCCTCTTCCTCTGACTAGATGATCATAATGGTCCCTTTTGGCTGTAAAAAGATGACTGGTGATGCCAGTTCCAATGCCAGTGTACCCACCAGCCGGCTTTAAGCTGTGGGTCTAGGAGTGAGATCTCCTCTAGAACTGAGGGCTGTGCACTCTCCCTGACCCCCGCTTCTGGGCCTGTCCATGACTCAGTGTTGGTGGGGTTCTGTCAGTGGAGGTTTTGCCCACTGGGAGCTTAGACGAGTTTGCTGGGTCTCAGCTTGTGGGAGTAGCTCTCACAGCAAAGATTTAGGAAAGTTCATGTACTCGGTCATTCACTCCCTGGACTTCTCCAGGTCCAGCTGCAAGGGGGCATTAATAGTGCCTCCCTCCCATTCACTGCTTACTAGCCTCGCCAATGTATTTGCCTTCAGATTTCTAGCTTTCCCCTTATTAACGCTCCCGGCTGCCCCTCCCGCTCTGACTGCATGGCAGCTATTTCTACTGGAAACTTTTTTTTCCTCTTGCTCTTTGAAGGGTCCTTATCACCATAAGATGCTTTAAGCAGCTGGTAGACAGCGGTAACTGGTATGCAGTGAGATGCCCTGCGATTCCTTTTCATTGGTGTCGCATCCCATGAGTGCTATTAATCACTCGCCGATAATGAGCTTGCCTAACGAGCAACTTTTCCACCAGACCCTGTGTGAGCAGAGCACATGCACTGAGCTTGCCAGGTTATCTTAATTAAGGAGCCCTTTTTAGTGTTTTGGTGGGGAGGAGGAAACCAACAAAGGTGCTGTGTGCTAAGGCTTCGTAATGAGAGCCTTCCGATTCCTTCCCCTCCTCCTGTAGGAAATGCCCGGGGTGCTGTGTAATCTGGAGCGGAGACATGCTGGGCTGAAAAGCCGGGATGCAGTGGGCTCCAGCCTTTCAAATGAGTGAAAAATTGTACGATTCAATGGGTTCCTACAATAAAACCCAGCCCCCCACCCTTTTAATCACTGAGCTTCTGTTGAGTTCTCCTGAGAAGTCAGTTGAACCTGCCGTTCCGTTGTGCGGCTGCGCCAAAAGGCAAGTTGCTCTGTGGCTGCTAGTGCTGGAATCCGAGTCTGATGTGGGTGGAGGCCTACGGGTGACCCCTGGTAGCTGCCAGGGTTGATCAGGACTGATGGGGCTTTGGTGGGCTGGGTGCCTCAGATGCTGCCATGGTGCATTGCCATTCATTCCCGTTCCAGCCTCTTGCACTGTGCATCGCCACACGGAAGGGCCTCTTGCTGGGTCTCGGAGTGTTGACCAGCAAGTTGGCACTGCATCTAGGCTGCCTCAGCCTGTGGGTGTGAAATGGGAGGGTCCCGTCTCTGTAGGAGAAGATCTGTTAATGAGGAAGCTACCAGCTACCAACCAGTCGTCGAAGGGTGCGGTGGCTAGTCATGTGATCTGCGGGGGTGAGCCCCCAGGGTGAGAGGGGCTCGAATTAGGCAGAATGGGACAAAACTGAGCAAAGGCAAATGGAGGCTGAATATCAAGAATAACCTCCTGATAAGAAGATAAGCCAGGCTGAGGAGCAATCTCTTGGTGGGTGGAGGGGTTTGTGTCTGTTGCCTAGAAAATTTAAAGCTAAACTGGCAGAAGTGCTGCTGGGGACAGTCCCATACTGGTTGGAGGGGTGAAGAGGGTGAGGGTAAATTTTGATCCCTCAAATCTATTCTTGGGGCTTGTCTACATGATAAAATTGCCCAGAATAGCTCCCTGTGTAGACACACTCTGCTCTGGAATGCCATCACTTTATTCCATAATTACTCCACTTTGGAAGCACAGTAATTATTCCAGAATGAAGTGACTTATTCCAGAATCACGTGTCCACATGGGGAGCTTATTCTGGAATAGCGCTTGCTCAGTAGCTATTCTGGTCAAATTCACTGTGAGGTCAAGCCTTTATGATCCAGAGAAGCCTGAAGGATGAAATACATGAGAGCCCAAGGGGACAGCCTCTCCCCTGTTTTCCATGTTGCTGTCTGGGTGCAGTCCCTTCTGCTGCTCAGGGCCTCCTGTGCAGTTCACTGATTGGTTGGCTGCACCTTCAGTTTTCACTGCTACCAAGCTTATTTGGGTTTTCCTCTTTGTTGCAGGACAAGAACCGGAAGCTGCGCCCACTCTATGACATTCCATACATGTTTGAGGCTCGGGAGTTCCTGCGGAAGAAGCTTATTGGGAAGAAGGTAAGAGACTCGATCAGGATTTAGAAATTGTTGGAGCAACCTGCAGACCAGCTGGCTAGAGTGGGCCATCTTGCTGGACCTCCTGGGCCAAGCAGACTCAGACCAAGGAAAACCCAGTTGTTACTGGAAGAAGTGCTGAAAATATGCCTGGTAGCGCTCTCCATTACATTGTACGAAGTTGATGCCTCCGTGGGGTGCTGGAGCTGCTGTTTCTGGGAGTGAGAGGGGAACCCAGCCCGTGGCTGTGGTTCGATTTCACAGAAGCTGTCTCCTCCCCTTGTTCTGAGAGCGTCCCAGGCGGAGTTTAGGGAGCAGAATAGAATTCCTGTTCCTCCAGCTGCCTGGCACTACCGTCGTTGGTGCTTTCCCACTTGGGAGTAAAAGTGCTGTCGAGAGATACGGGAGTGTTTATCCTTTGTTTTAGGGGCAGGAAGAGGGCTTCTTGCCAAAGAAAGGCCCCAGTGCTAAAGAGAAGCAAGCAAAGCTCACTTTGGGCTCTAAGGTTCTTTAAAACGCACTGGTGAGGAGCTAGCCTGCTGTTTCTGCATGACTGGCTGCATGCTGTGCAGTATGTTCCTTTCTGTCCTCGGAGTTTTGCTTTCAACCATCTGCTGCAGTGAACACTGAGAGGTCTGGGCTACAGTCCCAGGACACGTCCTTCACATGTTACTGGAGTATACGGGGCTGTATCAGAGGGCTCCACCCCAGCGACTGAGTGGGGCTGGGAAGGTGGAAGCTATCCTGGCTTGGTATGACAAGATGCATGCCGTGTTAATGTTTCGCGACTCAGCATTCAGCCTAGAGATATTGGTTCTATTTTCAGCCCTGCCACTGACCTGCTGCCTGACCTTCGGCAAGTCAGTTCTCTCTCTGCTTCTGTTTTTCCTCCCCTCTCTGCATTGCCTGTTTAGATGGTAGTCTGCGGGGCAGGGACTGTTCCTTACTGTGTGTGTGCAGGGCCTAGCACAGTGGGGGCCTGATCCTATGTGGGGGCTCCAAGAACCACCACCAGAGCAAAAACTGAATACCTCTACTCTACCTTACCTCTGTCCCCGCGTGGTGTTACGATCCAGTCCTCGGTTGTGTTCGTGCGTACTGTTTCTACAGTACCACGTAACGTCCTTCTTCTCCACCCCCCCCCTCCTTGTTTTCCTTGCCTATTTTTCTGAGCTGGTTTAGAGCCATTCTGGGGAATGAAGAGTATAATAGGCACTTTAATACCAATGCACATGCTCAGGTTGCAGTTTTCAAATGCACATAAAATGGTTAAATAAATCAATTTCCTCCATAGCAAGGCAGCTCATTGAGGACTATTTCCATGCCTAATTGCATCTTTCCATTTCAGAGACTTGGTTATATATAAAAAAGCTTTGCAGGGTTGTTGTTTTTTTTAAGTGGGGAAAAGTCTGTTGCTTGCCGCCTTCAGGAAATGACTGTAGGGAATAGACCTAAGGACCCCAGTTCTCTAGGCCAATATCAGACTAAAAGAAGGTTTCATCCAGTAACTGGCATTTGGAAAGGGGTGGTGATAGGGTTTTTAAGGGAATTGTCTAGCAAGATTATCTGTTTGTGGCCTCGTTCCTGCTGTCATAAGGGTGCTGACGGCTTGGTACTCTATCAAGCAAAGGAAGACAGTCCCTGCCCCATGGGGTTTTTCAGGCAGGCTCTATGGGCTGTTGTGTAGACAGTCTCCCCTTGATGCAGCACAGTGGGGTTCTTTCACTGGCAGCAGAGCAGATAGAATAACCCTGTACAAGGGGGTTTTGGGGGGGAGAAGGTGTCGCTGGAAGAAATTTGTCCTTTGCTGGGCAGAGCTCCAGCCAAGGTGCCGAGGCATGTAGGGAAGAGATGATGAAAGCAGGCAGAACCCTTTGAATCCATTTCTTCGAGTTTCTTGCAGCTCCCTGTTTCAGGGCATAAATACTAAGATGATAAATACTAAGCTCAGCTAATCAAGCTCCAAAGCTTTTTAATAATACGTCAATAACACTCCATTGTGGGCCCTGTGGCTCTGTCTCTTTAATGCCTGCTTTAAAGAGTGATCCCCAGACAGGTGTCTCTGTGAGGGTGGAGGCCTCTCCCTCAGAGCAGCCCTTTTCCTGTTCCAATGTCATCTGGTTACACCCGTGACAGAGTGTGCTGGAGACCCTGGCTGGGCTGCAGTCTCCACAGAGCTCATTAGCAACAAGTGTGCTTATTTTTAATTTAGGCAAATACAGGTTCTTCCGAAAAGTGTTTACATGAAAATGTGGTACTTAGGCAGCTCGGGATATACTGAAGCCGTCTTAATTATGTGCTTAAAAGCACCTCAATCCCTCACTGAGTGGAGCCTGGGGTTTGTTTTGGAAACAGGTCTGGCAGTGTTTTGGTCCTTGTGTGTGAGGTTAAGGGCTGCAGT
Organism: Eretmochelys imbricata; assembly: GCF_965152235.1. NCBI lineage: Eukaryota > Metazoa > Chordata > Testudines > Cheloniidae > Eretmochelys > Eretmochelys imbricata. Next base: position 359,177,663 of record NC_135572.1, read on the forward strand.
TCTGAAACACAAGGCTGGAATTCGGTGGCTCTGTCAGTCTGGAGCTCTGGTTGCAGGATGCACTCTTTGAAAGACTGGGCTGCATCTGATTTAGGTGGTGCCAGCCAAAACACATCCTCCTCACGCTTTCAAGGTAGCATTGGATGGATACATTCTTGGACTGTTTCCATGGATCATGTAATGCAGCTGGGCTGCAAGGTGAGGTGGGGGTAGGGTGTTCCCTGAGATCTGTCCTGGCTCAGTTTGCTCTTGAGTTAGTCCTGCTCGTGTTAGACTTACTGCCAGTAATAGCTCGGTTGTCTTTTCCAGCTAGGTCAGCCAGAGCCTTAAGAACCCCTGTGTTTAGCTCCATACAGGTGCGTTCCATTCCTGCCTGGCCTCTGCTATGGGGAAGCCAGGAAGGCTTGTCTTTCAGATCCCCGTGCACCATGTGGCTTGTGAGCAGAGCGCATGGTGAAGTAAGGCTAGTGCATTAGTGTGAACATTGTGTGTGCCAGTGGGAGTGTCCCTGGGAGTGGCCCCCTGTGTGAGGGGAGTGTGAATGTTACATGCTCATCTTGGAGTGAGTAGATCAGGTAGGTGCTGGGGTGGGGCCTCAGAGAAGATGAATAAGGGGGATTCTTTAATGTTGATCTCAGCAACCTTTCTGCTAGAGCTTGTTCCAAAGTTTGCTCCTGGTAGAACTTCTCTGTCCCTGCCCCTATCTGGCTCTGTCCGAGAGGGTGAAACCCTTCTATATCCTGGGTTGAAACTAATAGGACCCTGATCTGAGTGGACTGTTAGTGTGAGTCTTTAGAATAACTGTGCATCTTTATGGGGCTGGTTACCAGTATTGAGCAGAGCTTAGGCTGGAGGTGGGCTTGGCACTGGGGAGATGATTTGTGTGTAAACGTTACTGTACAGTCTCTGGGTTTGCTGAGATGTTTGTTGCTGCGTCTGGTGGCAGGAGCTCCCCAGTAGGACTGCGGTGTTCAGAACGTAGAAATCTGTAATGGGTTGAAATGCCTCCGCAGCCAGTGGCAACAGCTCTTTGTATGGTGGGCTAGATTGTAGTTGATGTTGGGGCACCTAAGGCTATTTGTAATAGGTGCTCTCTTGTAATTAGAAATCAAAATACTTCGTCTGGGGGCTTCTACTTAGACTAGAAATGGCTTCCCACGGAATCCGTTCTCTGCCTCTCGGCGGATCTGGTGTCCCCTGAGAATTGCAGTGAACAGGAGCAGTTCTCAGTGGCCCTGCGGCAGGGGTGAGCGTGTGGGCATGCCACTCGCTGATGCTGGAGGTGTCATGCCCAGACCACAGCTCTTTTCCCCATCCGGGTCTCAGTGCAGGGACATGTCCCTGTCTCCTTATTCCCTGTGGGATTAGCTAATGGGCAGAGCTGTCTTGGGGCTGCTCCAAAGCCAAAGGTGCTGGTAATCCTCATTGGTCTTCCATGCCTTTAAGTCTCTCCTTTCCTGATTTAGACACCTTCCCCTCCCCCACTGGTTTGCTCGCCTTCATCTCCTCTGCCCTGGGATGTACCCCGATATGCAGTTCCTTCAGAAACACTCCTTTGTGACTCCCTTCCCTCTGCCGCTGTGTTCCTGCCTGTGCACCTTGCTCCCAGCTTCACCCCTTCTTTCCAGCTGTTTGTGTTTTGATGTATAAGCAACTTTACAAATCCCTCCTGCTCAGCTACCGAAACACGCAAGATGAACATGAGTCGGCATGGCCCTTTGGTGTGTTATGCAGTGGCCTAGTCAAGTGCATCTTGCTAGAGGGTGGAACTTCACTGTACTTATCTGTGCATGTGGCTTTAGGGGAACTTCCATAAACTGAGCACCAGTTTTCTCCTCACGAAGTAGCACATCTAGTCTCTTCTAGTTATTAACTCTTGCATCAATTGACGTAGGGACGTGGTAGCTTCTTTAAATCAAGACTTTCTCTGTCCTTTTTTTTTTTTTTTAAAGGTCTGCTATAGCTCGCATAAGCTATTGGCTTGATTCAGAAATCCTAGAAATGTAGAATCCCTGGGTGAGGTGAGGTTCTCTGGCCCCTGCGATTCAGGAGGTCAGATGAGGTGATTGGAACATCCTTTCTGTTCTTGAACTCTACAGATCTAACATGTGAAGAACTATGTTAAATGTCATGAAGTTTTGCCCGTGAGTATCAGATAAATAACCAGCGAGCTAAGTATAGATTCTTGGGGCAGAAGGGACCATTGTGATCATCTCGTCTGACCTCCTGTATGACACAGGTCAGAGAATTTCCCCCAAATAATTCCTAGAGCAGATTTTAGAAAAATGTCCAATTTTGATTTTAAAAATTGCCAGTGATGGAAAATCCATCATGGTCCTTGGTAAATCGTTCCCATGGTTAATTACTCACTGTTTATCTCCAGTCTGAATTTGTCTGGCTTCAGCTTCCAACCTTTGGATCATGTTAGAGCTTCCTCTGCTAGATTAGAGAGCCTGGGGTCAAATACTTGTTCCGCAGGTGGAAACTTACAGACTGTGATCAAGTCACCCCATAACTTTCTCTTTGTTAAGCTAAATAGATTGAGCTCCTTAAACTTGTCACTCTCAGGCATGTTTTCCAATCCTTAAGTCATTCTCGTGGCTCTTCTGACCCCTCTCCAATTTATCAGCATTCTTCTGGAATTGTGACACCAGAACTGGACACAGGATCCCAGCAGTGCTCACACTAGTGGCAAATAGAGGTAAAATAACTTCAATGCCACCTTCCCCAGCTCCATGAGCTCAGCCCTGGGGTACTCCATGCTTCCTTTGTGTTGAGCCCTTCCTGCTTTCTTGGCAGTATCTGAAGTCTCTTGTAAAGAGATGCACTTTTTTGCATGTTAACCTTTTAAACAGCAGTCATGTCAAGTCTCTTGCTGGTCTTACTGGGAATCACCCTGAAGGTCTCGGATATGGATTTTTCACTTTTCCTACCTTTTGAGGCTTTAGCCCCCCTCCCTCCCCAAGCTGTGTGGCAGGCATGAAACACAGCCCAGATCTTTAACCAGCCTGAATAGAAATCATTCATCCTTAGGTCTCACTGCCTTGGTATTTGGGATGACATCAGTTGTGTAGCTCTCCAGTTGTCCAGAGGTGTTCCTCAGGAACAACAGGCTTGGCAGGACCTGTATTTGTAGTGTAAGAATTGAGTAGCAAAACCCTTTTGAAGAGTTGCTGAGAGGCCTCCTTCCTATATTAATAAAAGGTCGAGACTTTTTCACCTCTGCCGCTCACCTTCACAAATCCCTGGGGGGACTTTCCACCTTCCTCTGCAGCATGGGCCCCGGGTCACTTGATGGTGTTTGAACTAGAGTAAATGGTGGATTCTCTGTAACTTGAAGTCTTTAAATCAAGATCTGAGGACGTCAGTAACTCAGCCAGAGGTTAGGGGCCTGTTATGGGAGAGGGTGGATGAGGTTTTGTGGCCTGCGGTGTGCAGGAGGTCAGATTATGTAATCATGATGGTCCCTTCTGGCCTTAAAGTCTGAGTCTAAATCCTCTGCTTTGAGCCCAACCCACAGTAACTTGCCCTAGCTGAGCACAGAACCAGAGTCTCTTCTCCCAGTTCTGGTTTCCTTCTGCTCAGCAGCATGCCCAGGCTGTCCTCTGGCTGTAGCACAGTGATCCCCCTCCTGGGAAAAGTTAAGGCTTTTTCTTCTTCCTCCTCATGGGGCTGGGCCTCAGCGCAGCCTCTGATGCTGTGGTCCTTCCTCCATAGCTACTGCAGGCACTGCTGCCTCCCAGGATTATGGCTCGTCTCCCACCTCTCGGCCCGTTTGGTCTGTGGTCTGCTCTGCTACAGCCAATCCCTCCTTTGCAGATTTGTACAAGGCTAATTTCTGGGCCCTTTGAACTGTACTTTTGGGACCGGATTAAAGCTGCAGTGCTGGATCGTGTATCCACGGTGTCTGAGCCAGGTGTGTTCGGGGGAAGGTGGATTCAGTCTGCGTTGCTACGGGGTCAGGGTGGGAGGAACAAATCGCCCAGCTCCCCTCAGTGATATTCGCTTGCTTCAGAATCCCCCAGTAGGAAAAGCTCAAGAAAGGACAATAAGTAGGGCAGTGTTTCACCCTCCCGAAGTGGCTGTTAAGAAGGCAGTGGCGTACGTAAATTAAAGCAAATAGCTATTTGGTTGCAGGTTAAAATGGCCTCCATTTTTAACCCCCCCAATAACCTTGTTGTTACACATTGCCTGGGCCTTGCATTTCATTACCGCATTCTCCAGCCTTCTCTCTCAGCTTTGCTATTTAGGTAGCCTTGGGAATCTTGTTTCCAATTGCCTTTGATGCTGCATAGTTTGCTTTCTAAATATTTCCTTTGTCAGCTCCACGTTTTTCACTTCAGATTAATTTGATTGAGTTAAGTGATGAAAAAGTCCTCTATGTTAATGATCAAAACAGTCCCTAGAGGTTGGAAATGCATTTTGATTTAAAATGACAGGCTTAGATGAGGCAGCTTGTCCTTGCCTTTACACGGCTCACTGTCGGGATCAACCTTCTCTGCAAATTCCTTCTTTTCTTTTAATATATTAAACCCCCCAAACCCCGATAGTGAATTTAGTGGCTTTTGAAGGCTGTTCCTTTCCAAATGAACTGGAATGAGGTGGGTCAGTATTTAGACTGCTCACTCCTCTTTGCTTTGGGTTGCATAATAATGCCCTCATTGATGATTGGGCTAATGTAGGGTATTTTCAAGCAAGCTGCCTCTCAGCTGAATATTTCTGTCTTCAGTATTTATCCCCCCCTCACTGTAGCATCTGAGCATCTCTCTGTTTTCAGTGTATTTATCCCCCCACATGTGGTGCGGCAGGGCAGGGCTGTTCTCCACATTGCAGGAGAAGGAGCTCAGACACGCAAGTGACTTCCATAGGGTCTCATGAGAAAATCTATGATACAGCAAGGAATTGAATCCAGGTATCCCAAGTCCCAGAGCGCCGCCCTAACCATTGGGCCATCCCTCCTCTCGTGACAGCTGGGCAGCAACACATGGAATGAGCTAGCTGCATCACTCTGTCTTGCAACATGCATTTTCTCCAGGAGGCAGCCCCACCTCCCCAGTGCAGCCTTCTCTTCTTCGAGTGCTTGCTCATGGCCACTCAACTTAGAGGGGTGTGTGCTTGCCACGTGCACTGGTGCTGGAAGTTTTTCCCTCAGCAGTGTCTCTAGGGGACCGGGGCCAGCTCCAGCACCCCCTGCAGTGGCACACACATGCCATGGTACATAGGTGCCACCCACTCCCCCCACCCTCAGTTCCTTCTTGCCGCCACTGACGGTGCTGGAACTGTTGCAGCTTCAGCTAGCGCTGTTGCTTTCTCATTCGTATGAAGTTCTTAATCCTTGTATTCTAGTGTATAGAGTTTTCTGTTAGTGTTAGTAAATCCCTTAGCTATAGTTAGAGACTTTGTGGGTCCCGAACAGGACTTTGCCTTAGGACGGGGCATGCCCCGGTCCACAGGAGTTAAGCCCTGTGATCCCTGCAAGAGGCCCATGCCCATCCGTGATCCACACAGCAGCTGTCTGTGTTGCTTGGGCGAAGGGCACGTTAGTGAAAAGTGCAAAATTTGCAAGTCCTTCAAGCCAAGGACTATGAAGGAGCACAATATTCGTTTAAGAGCGATCCTTATGGAGGCTGCCCTCACCCCAGCACTGGAGCAACGCTCCGATTTGGCACTGAGCATCATGACCCGTACGCAGCGCCCCACCAGGACCATCCACTGGCCAGCACTGGTCCCCATCAGTGGCTCCAACCAAGAAGTCCAACTTCTGGCACCGATGCATGTGGTGAGCACGCACACCTAAGTCGAATGGACATGTGCAACACATCTTGAAGAACATGAGTTAAAGATAACTGTCTTTTCTCATGGGGTTTGTAATGCCCTGAAGGCTCCCAAAGTCCTGCATGGATCTCACCAGCCAGGAGTTGAGGGGGTCAGTCACTTGGGAGGGTGTCCCCCACCCCCAGAGGAGAGAGCGGTTAGCACAGATGGCTTCTGCACACCACTGGGAGGCCCCCGGCCTGGCTTGGCTGGGCTCCATGCGTGTCACCAGGAGACGGTCCTGGGCTGTCTAAGGTGAGCCAGCAGCTGGATGTGGCAGACAGGCACGCAGCGGTGCTGAGATGATCATGAGCAGCAGCAGTCACAGCACACCAGCTGCTGAGCCCTGCTACCGCAGCTCTGGGGATGTGACTGGCCACTGCTGCAGGGGCAGTGTCTGGAGCCTCTGTGCGTGCTAGGGAGTGAGGTCAGTGGTTTGGGAGGAAGTGCTGCAAATGTCAAGCCAATGCTGAATTTGGCATCCCAGCCTGGTGCTAGGAACTGAAAAAAAACAGGGGCTAGATAGCATGTGGCAGATGAAGTTCCCATGGGACAGTCTGACCGGCCAGATGCCAGTCCGAGCGATTGCATTGCACCTCGCTAAGCGTTTCGTGGCTTGTCGGCTAGCCTCATGCCTCCCTCCCCTCCCTGTCGGTAGTGTGGTGCTGCAGGAGCAAAAGGCTGCTCCGTGGCACCCCAGAGGTAGCTGTGTCTTGGTGCCGTGGAAGTGATCCCCCTCTTTCAGGTGCTTTCAGGTGAGGGGCGTACGGAGCGGAGGTCCTGTGTGTCTGCCAAAGGAGCAGGATGGCTGAATGAGCGTCTGGGCCCCTGGACCGGAAGGGGCCAATCTCTGGAGCTGGGCGTGTTCTGTCCCTCCCGTCTGTCTCGCGGAAGTGGACACAGACTGGGGTGGTTGTCATGTCTTCCTTTGGAAATGGCACCCACGCTGGCCTGCCCTGGCCAGAAGGGCTGGCGTGGTGGGGAGCTTCCCCAAGACCCTGACTGGCTGTGGGGTTTGTGAGCAGGTTAAGCTAGTTCCCCATGTCTCTCTGGACCAGTAGGGCTCAGACCCTGCTCAGTTCATTTGTTGGGGGGGTCCTTCTATGATTTCCGTCCCCCATCTCTGTTTGGAGCCATGTTCCTCGAAGGGGTGGTGCTGGAGTGGGCCCAGTCTCCTGCCACAGCCCTGGCCTTGCGGTACCCTACCCTGCTGGAAGGTGGAGATTGCTGTGAGCTCGCTCTCTCTCCCCCTGTGGGAGTGTGGGGCAAGGCCCTTGCCCACCTGTTCAGACCCATGTCCCTCCGAGCCGCCTCCCATCTGGTGGCTGTGCTGGAGCAGGGCTGAGCACAGCGAGTGGCAGCTGTTACCTCCATGCAGTATGGATGCTCCGTATGCTCCCTGCTTATCCAGACCCGTGGCTTACAGTCTTTGCAGCAGCCTCCTCCCCCTTGCCAGGCTGAGCAGGGCCCTGGTGGTGTGGGAGAGGGCAGGCGGCTCTGTGTAACATCCACCTCAGTGAATGTTAGTGCCAATGTAGGGAGGAAAACGGGTCTCAAGGAAAACGAAGCGTTAGGTGACCTTGATCAAATAGACTCTGGCCCTTCCCTCCTAGGGTGAGGCTGGATGCTGGGCTGCTCCCGCTCTGAGCAGCACTGAGCCGTTCTGGCACTTTCGTTGCTGGGAAGGAATTGGCAGGGCTTCCCAACATGACATGTCCCAGGAGAGATGGCTCCTGGCAGCAGCTCCAGATGAATGTGACCATTCCATTCAAGACTGATGAATAGAATATTAGGAATAATTAGGCCAGGCTCTGCGTTCGGTGTTGCCGTTTATATTTCATCAGCAGACTCTTTACGTGCACGTTCCAAGTGAGCCTGCCTGGTTTTGCAGCTCGGGACGAGAATTTCCTTAACTTGCATTGCTCTCACCCCAGAGGAGTTGATGCACCATGTCTCACATGCGGGGTGAGCTTGCAGGAGTGGACATTCCACCTGCTTCCTTGCAGCCATGTCTGTTAAGCAAGGTTCTTGGTTAATGCTGGATGGGAGACCTCCAAGGAAAACGGCACCCGCTGGCGTTGATTCAATAAGTGTTGCTCTCTCCTCTCCGAAGTGGATGCTGGGTCAGTACACCAGCATGGCACCAGGGGGCACTGTGCTGCAGGAATTGCAGACTTTGAAAACCAAGCTCTGACCCTGTGCCGTGATTAAAGCGCAGGTGACTGGTTCTGTGGGAATCGGTGTTTAATTCTGATGTCCTGGCCGAGTTCCCAGTGGGGTAATTATGCTGTGGGTACCTTAAGTCCCCCTTAGAGCTGCTTCTGGTAATGTGATTCTTTACTGTCTGCCCTACATCTTTGTATGGTGTTGCTGTTACAAAGCCGCAGATTCCCCGCGCAGAGGCGGCTGCGTTTGGTGGGCGCCTGAGGAGCGACTCTTGTGTCGGTATACGATGGCTTGTAAAGCTCTCGGCAGCCCTACGGGTGAAATGTGGTCATAATGTCGGGGGTTATTTACTTTTCTCCACAGTCTCCTAGCTGGCACTAAAGCTCTTTCAAGTGATGTGCAAGCCTACCTAGTGAGCGGCTCTGTAAAGTGAACTTATAGCGTCCCGCTGCGTTGTCCACCTGGATCCGTTTCATCTTGGGTGTCACCTGCTTCCCAAGCTGAACTCCTGACCTCCCCTCCCACCCCCTCTGCCAGCCCCCCTCCTCCATCATGCTAATGCCTTCCTTCTCTCTGTGACCTCGGTCATCTTTTCCTCCTCCCCTTCCCATGCCCAGGCTGTAACTAGAATTCAGTTGCTCTTTCAGCCACAGCGGATGCTATAATTCAGCCCTTCTTATTCCTGACTGGCAGGTCACTAATTCAAGGCCTGCTCTCTGCTCTCCATTCCTGTTCACCACTGGTCTGATGCTAACCTTGCCCTTCCTCAGTCCTGCTGAAGTGTATGTGCCAGAGTCATAGAATCATAGAATATCAGGGCTGGAAGGGACCTCAGGAGGTCATCTAGTCCAACCCCCTGCTCAAAGCAGGACCAATCCCCAAGTAAATCATTCCAGCCAGGGCTTTGTCAAGCCAGTCCCCTTTCTTGCTTGGCCTTCCAGCCATGCCATCCCATTCTCAGTCACTTGGTTGGCTCCTCATTGCACTACTCACCCAGTTAGTCTAAACGTACGGGGCCGTGGCAGCAGTGCAGCACTTTGATAAGATGCTCTATGTGCCGATGGGAGAGCATCTCGCTCAGGGGTGTGGATCTTTTACTTGCTTGGGCGACGGAGTTATACTGACATAAGTTCCTAGTGTAGACCAAGCCTGTCTCTTGGCTTCTAGGCTCTCCCTGGTGCTCCTACAGCTCCTGTCTCTGTCCAGGTCGCATTTCATGCCCTCCTGGCTCCCTTCTCAGACCAGAACCAAAAATGCATCTCCTCTTCTGACAGTTCTCGGCACTTTCATGGATCCAGGGACCAGCCGTACAAACTGATGATAAAAACAATCTCTGCTCCAGGAGCTTACAACCTGCCTCTCTAGTGGCTGGGCCATAGAGGGTGATAACCTACTACTGCTTGCCAGCCAGTGGAGTTCTTCCTTTAGCTTCGGTGGTAGAGGTCTGGGCAACTGTGGAGCTGAAGTTGTAGGTTCAGATTCTTCTGATGACCTGTAGTGAGGACTGTTGTTAAAAAATGGAATCAACTTGACATGGGTGCCAGTCCTCTGATCGCTTTATCTGTTGTCCCTTTGTGCCATCATCCTGTTTCGTCTCTGCAGATTGCAAGCTGTTTGGAACAGGGAATGCTGCGCTGTCGCTTTGGAAAGCACAGAGCATGTTCTGAGTGCTGCTGCAATGCAATCGGGAGCTGTGACAGCCCTCCAGCGCAGCCAGAGATTTCCTGGGTCTCGGGCAAACGGATAAGCAAGTGATCAGACAATCAGTCAGCATCTTGATGGGTTTCTGTGCTGACAGTATTATCTGGGTGTGCCTCAGCCATGGGTGCTGGCTAACCAGCGTTGGTGGCTTTCCTTTGCGGTGGGGGGTATAGGCTGTCTTTACACAGACCATTGGAAATACCCTGCCAAGAGTGGTGACTAACACTGGTTACTCTTGTGCTGACCTAAACACTGCTTTCGCTTCAAACCCCCCGCCCCTCCCCCATTAAATTAAAATCTAAAAATTCAAAACTGAAAACCCTACCCCAAGCAGAGTCTCCCTTCAAAGCGGGAGACGTGCCTGAGATGCCATAAAGTCCAGTAGGGACTTCACTATTGCTATTTATTTTCTGCGGAAGGCACTCAGATACTGTGGTGATGGGCTGCAGAGTAGAACCCTAAAACAGGTGAAATTGGGTAGGCGGCTTATTTTATTAGCATTTACTGTGTGGATGTGCGATCAGCTGCCATGTGTAGTCTCAGAGGGGGCTGCATTTCCTTCGCAGGGGAAATGATTTCTCTGTGTGCTGTGTAATTACAGATGAGATGTCTGTCATACTTACAGGCCTTTCTTCCCCGTAGTATCCGAGCACCCTGCAATCTGTAACATACATACCCTTGGCAGCCCTGTGAGGCAGGACAGTGCTGTTATCCCCATGTACAGATGAGGAACCGAGGCTCAGAAGGTCTGTCTATACAGCAAAGAGAGCCCTGTGGCTGGCCCGTGCCAGCGGACTCGGGCTCACAGGGCTCAGGCTGTGGGACTGTTGTATTGCTGGGTAAACTTCCAGGCTTGGGTTGGAGCCCGGGCTCTGGAACTGTCCCACTTCACAGGTTCTAGAATCCAGGCTCCAGTCTGAGCCCAGATGTTTCCGCAGCAGTAAAACAGCCCTGCAAGTCTGACTGCTGGCCCAGGCCAGCCTTGGGTGCCTAGCTGCTGTGTAGACATACCCAGAGAGACCAGAAGTGACTTGTCCAGGGTTATGAAAGGAGTCAGTGGCAGAGCAGGAATTGAATCCAGGTCTCCTGAGTCCCAGACAGTTGTCTTAACTGTGCGGCCATCCCTTTTCTCGTGACCAGGGTAGCTGTGTGGGTCATCACTTGTGACGTGTCAGGTCACTTGGCCTGACCAGTGTGGAAGAAACACAAGGAATGAGCCAACTGGACCATTTTGACATGCAGCCTGGGTTTTTTTCTGTGAGGCAGCCACCACCGAGCATTCATTTTCTAGCCCCCTCCTGTGTGTTCTCTGCTAACACTGGATAGTGAATTAAGCTATTGCCAGTGGGTCCCCAACCTGGCCCCCGAACACTGCCCTTTAAGTCCCTTCCTATCCCACCCCCTTCCCGTGCAGTAACAGAGGAGCGTCCCTGACTGTAATGCTGTCAGTGGGTTGTATCTGTCAGTCTAGCCTGCTTGCTCACCGCTCTGCATTGGGAATGAGCCGACCTAAATTCTCTGCTGTCTCCCGCGCCCCTCCTTCCTGAAAGCACCAGGCAGCCCCATGAAGGGTGCTGCTTAAACACTGCTTTAGCTCTGGGATTTATCAGGCTGGCAGGGAGCAAATTAATATTTCTCTGTTTGAAACCTCTGTGATTATTTCTTTAAACACTAAATGAGGGCAGGATGGTGGCTGTGTTTTGGCTCCCCTTCTTCCCCCCCTCCCCCCACGTTTGGAGCTGGATCACCCCACCCCCACCAGCACCACATAGCTGAAATGAATTGGAACTAAATCCATCAGTGTCTTGCTACTATTTACTGCTCTTTCAATATATGGAACTCCTTGTTAAACTGCAGCTTGCTGCTAATGCAGCTCCTCTTAGGTGCCTCTTCCTTCCCTGGCATTGACGCATGGTGGGCCCTGGGAAAGAAATTTCTAGCGGAGCAGGTAAAGTGCTTAGTTCTGGGCGTGGGCTGCCTTCTAGGCTAGGGAAAGAGGCACCCTTGTGAAATGAGTTTCATTTGGTCTCAGCCCATATTTTTTCAAATTTGACTAGCACCTAGCAATCGAGGGCTTCCTTATGCAAGGCGCTGGATTGTGCTGAAAAATTTATAATCCAAGCAGATGAGACAAAGGTTACAGAGAGAAGAAATTCCACGGGTGGAGACTGAGGTCTGGACTTCCCAAGGTCCCACAGGGAGTGTGGTAGGGCTGGGAATTGAACCAGATCTCCTGAGTCCCAGCCTAGTGCTTTAACCACAAGTCCACATTCTTCCTTTCGAAGGAGAAGATGTCCCTGATGTGACATGGACGTGCGGCCCTCTGATCTGGAGTCAGATCTGGAGTCCTGTTGTGCCAACTCCTGGCTGGATGTGTTTCCTGGGAAAACCACCAGAAAGGTTTTGGATTAATTTAGATTGTAAACTCCTTGGGGCAGGGCCCGTCTCTTTCCATGGTTTTGTGCAGCTCCTGACACATGGGGCCCTGTTCCTGACTAGGACCACTGGGTATTCCTGCAAGGCAAAGATTGAATCCGAATAGTAAAACTGGATCCCATTTATTGGTGTGGAGGCCTCTGTGTGGTGACTGGCAGGGCAGTGCCTTAGCAGGTGTCTCCACCAGTTTGAGATCTAGGGATCTATCGTGAGTACTTACCTGGACCCCAGCACTGTAGGAATCACAGAATATCAGGGGTGGAAGGGACCTCAGGAGGTCTAGTCCAACCCCCTGCTCAAAGCCGGACCAACCCCAACTAAATCAGCCCAGCCAGGGCTTTGTCAAGCCTGACCTTAAAAACTTCTAAGGAAGGAGATTCCACCACCTCCCTAGGCAACACCTCCCTAGGTTCCAGTGTTTCACCACCCTCCTAGTGAAAAAGTTTTTCCTAATATCTAACCGAAACCTCCCCCACTGCAACTTGAGACCATTACTCCTCGTTCTGTCATCAGCTACCACTGAGAACAGTCTAGATCCATCCTCTTTGGAACCCCCTTTCAGGTAGTTGAAAGCAGCTATCAAATCCCCCCTCATTCTTCTCTTCCGCAGACTAAACAATCCCAGTTCCCTCAGCCTCTCCTCATAAGTCACGTGTTCCAGTCCCCTAACGTTTTTGTTGCCCTTCGCTGGACTCTCTCCAATTTTGCCGCATCCTTCGTGTAGTGTGGGGCCCAAAACTGGACACAGTACTCCAGATGAGGCCTCAGCAATGTCGAATAGAGGGGAACAATCACGTCCCTCGATCTGCTGGCAATGCCCCTACTTATACATCCCCAAATGCCATTGGCCTTCTTGGCAACAAGGGCACACTGTTGACTCATATCCAGCTTCTTGTCCACTGTAACCCCTAGGTCGTTTCTGCAGAACTGCTGCTGAGCCATTTGGTCCCTAGTCTGTAGCGGTGCATGGGATTCTTCCGTTCTAAGTGCAGGACTCTGCACTTGTCCTTGTTGAACCTCATCAGATTTCTTTTGGCCCAATCTTCTAATTTGTCTAGGGCCCTCTGTATCCTCTGAACTGAGCCCCTCAACATCTTTGTGGTATTTATTATCACAGCCCCTCCTGGGAGGCTGGGAAGTGCTATTTCCATCCCTCCCCTGCCCCCCTCCCCTCCTGGGTACAGATGGGGAAACTGAGGCACGAGTAAGTGACTTGCCCAAGGACACTGGGAATCGGTGACAGATCAGGGACTTGAGCTGAAGTCTCAAGTCCCTGGAGAGTGCCCTACCCTCTGGGCCATCCTTCCTCTCATGGCTGCAGTGGCTCAAAGCCCAGTGCTGTGGGTAAGTAGCGTTCCCGGAGTTTGCCAGGCAGCATTGGGCTGAGGACAGTGTGGTTTATCACCGGGGAGTGACAACCCCCCTCGCCCCAGTGCCAAACTAGCAGCAGTGCCAATGGATGCAGAAACCTTATCTGTCTCTCCAAGGAGAGCCACCCTGAGGTAGGGTCTGTAGAAGGGGGATACATCAAATCACTCAGTCCTCTTCTTTATCCCTCCAAAAATGCTTCCAGTTGCTGCTGCTCTGCAAGAGAAGCTCAAAGGGACAGCGGGAAAAGCTTTAGTGCTGCCTTTGAACCCTGAATCCCCCCCCCACCCCTGGGTAGCTGGGTCCCTAGTGCCAGAGAACCAAACCAACCTCTTCGGAGACAGCGGGATCCTGGCTAGATGGCAATACCATGGAGGAGGATCAGCCCCTCCAGGCTGCCGCCACCTCTTGTACTATGTCCATCACCCAGATATCTGGGTGTCTCCCAGTCTCTGGAAAGCCGCCCCCAGCATGGCCTCCTGGGAAGGGAAGGTGTGCGTCCATGTGCTACAAGAAGGAGCTGGTCTCTGAGCAGAGCTTTTCCTCTGTAAGTCGTTGTGCAGTTTGCTCCTCTGTGTGGCATGTTCTTTCCAAAGAGAATGCCCGGCCTTACTCTCCCTGCTGGGTGAGATGCAGAACAGAGCATGCGGATGAGCCAGGCTATGATGTGCGCTGCCCCGGGGTGGGATAATCAACAACACATGCTGACCCGGGGGGAAGGGCTGCCTTGTGGGGCGCTCTAGGACATGTGCTGACCCGGGGGGAAGGGCTGCACCATGGGGTTATCTTTTGTTCGCGGGGTTGTGTTGGGGGTGGTTGAAAGCTAGAAGCAGCTGTTTATCCAGTATAAAGTACAGCGAGGAGTTGGTGGCTAGAGGAAGGGGACTCATCTGACTTGGTCAGGGCCCCTCAGGGACTTGTTCTCTCTGAACAGCAGCAGGACAGACTCCTCTCCCAGACTGACTGCCCTTGTCTCAGCTCTGGCTCTTCTCAGAAGTGGCATTTCCATAACCTTCCTTTGCTCTGCACTTGCTCAGCTGCCTGCTTCCCGCCCCCCACCGAGATTTCCTGCCTGCCACACGAGTCCGTACCTCCCTGTTCTGTGTCCGCTGACTAGCAAGCATTGATTCTCCCCCACCCTCTCTCAGGGCCTTGTGCATTGGAAGATTGCCACTTTTCTCCAGTTTGGGTACAACTGGGTCCCTTCACTTTTCTGCATGGGCCCTTCTTCCTGGGTCGGATTATTCATCACTGTAACAAGTTTCCTCTGAAATGCATTTCTATCTAAGCACTGCATTCTTCCTGCCAGCATGGGATAATTCCTGTGGGCACTGCATTCGATCCTGTGCTTGCTATGGCCCGATATTGTATGTGTCTGAGTGTCACATCTTGTTCCTCCTCCATGGGATTGCTGGCTAGCCAGGATCCCTCCTTCTCCTGCTTGAGGTCTGACAGTAATCCAAGCCAGGTACCTGTGTACAGATGGTTCGATGGACAAGGCATTGGCCTGGGATTTGGGAGATCGGGGTTCATTTGCCATCTGTGCCACAGGCTTCCTGTTCAACTCCTAGATTTAAGGTTGGAAGGGTGATCTAGTCTGACCTCCTGCATAGTACAGGCCTTGGGGACATCACCCAGGGGCTCCTGCATCAAGCCCATTGCTTCCGGTTAAGCTAGAGCAGATTTTCAGAAAGAGTCGCTCCGCCTTGGTTGAAATGGTGGGGAGGGATAGCTCAGTGGTTTGAGCGTTGGCCTGCTAAACCCAGGGTTGTAAGTTCAATCCTTGAGGAGGCCACTTAGGGATCTGGGGCAAAAATTGGGGATTGGCCCTGCTTTGAGCAGGAGGTTGGACTAGATGACCTCCTGAGCTCCCTTCCAGCCTTGTTAGTCTATGAAATGGGCTGCCCCCTGAAGTTCTGCAGGTTTGGATGCACTTCTCTGCCTCTCTCCTCTTCTGTGGGCTTCCTCTCTTCCTCACTTGGTTTCCCAGTTCAGTTTGGCTGCATGTGCCTTGATTGTTCCAAGCGCGCCTCTTTCCAGTCCCTGCGCCTGCCTCCCAGGGCCCATGGGTCAGTTGTTCCAATGATCAGTTACCAGCAGTGGGCTGTATTTCTAGTCTGACTTTGGGTCAGTCACTGAATCTCTCTGGGGCTCAGTTCTGACTATTACCCCTTTTCTCATCTATTTAGAAGGTCAATTCCATGGGACAGAGATTGTGTGTGTGTGCAGTGCTCAGCAGAGAGATGCTCGGATCGCAGTTGGAGGCCTCTAGGACGGTGCTACCGTAATACTAATTAACAGCCAGCTCCCTCCCTGATCCCTGCACAAAATCCATTTTCAGATGCAACTCCAAACTGCTGAAGCATTAAAGGAGAAGATTAAAAAATATTGCCCTGGAAGTGGTTTTGTTTCCTGTACACTCGGTGCCTGTGCTGGTCTGTTTGCTTTTGTGTTTTGTAGAATACTTATGTTAGGAATAGATCTGGGCTGCTGTTAACCACATACGAATCTCCAGTGCCCTCAAGATAGATCGCGGATGATATATTTTCTGTCTTGTCCTTTCATCAAAGCGGCATGAAGTTTTATGAAGCTCTGATTTTTATGGAGCGTTGGCTCTCCCTTAAACAGACCTCATTGTTTTTCTTGACTGTCTTGGCAGCCTCTGCCATGCCTGATTGGGCCGTCAGTCCATTAAGTCCATATCCTATCTCAGGCAATAGCTGCATACCCCATATTTGAAGGAAGGCATTCTACGGTACCCCTGGCCAGTCGAGCAATGGAGCAACTATAGCAACCACCCAGTACTCCAAGGTAGGAGCCAGGGATGCCTGGTGTGGGATTAGTAACTGCAGAGCATAGCTCTAAAGGCCTGATGGGACCATTGGGACCATCTGGTCTGACTTCTGTATAACACAAGCCAGAGAATTGCCCCACAATAATTCCTGGAGCATAAATGATGTTCTGGGTCACATGGACAGTGCTTGGTCCAGGATGATGGGGGCTGTCCACGTGGGTGATGGGAAAAGGTATTTGAGTCGCAGGCACCCTGCCCTTTCTGCATGGTGAAGTGGAGCTGGGTTCCAGCCAGACCTTTCTTGGGGGAGGGCAATCCCAGGCTGCGACAGGTTGAAACCACTGCTCTGTAACATGCGCTCGCTCACTCCTCCACAGAGCTCTGGCAGTTTATTGCAAGGGTTAGGGTAATATAGGAGCTATCAAGCCTTTGAAAAGTAGTTAACCAAGAATCCCATCTCGGTGGAATTCCCCCCCCCTCCCCCTTCACAGCCCAGCCCTTCTGGCACTCTGCGGCTTTGATACAGTATGGAGTGGTGGGACGCAGGCTCCTGAAATGGAATAAATCTTTGGTGTTCCGCACGGATACTGCCTGTCGATTTTAGCGTTGGGCACGCATGGCTGTTAAGCAGCTTTTTTAATTATGCAGTTGCTTAAGCAGTTGAATAGGGTCTAAATAGGGGCTGTTGGCCCTTTCCTCTAATTAGCCTGTGGGGATTAATCATGTGGCTGGAGAGAGATGGCACGAGAGAGCTCCGTGCAGAATAGTTCTCCTTCATGGTCCCTGCCCACGGGGGATGTGCCGAGGCTGGGGACTAGGAAGGAAGGGCATGCTGTGCGGAGGATCTGCTGCTTCGCACGGCAGAGCATGGAGCTGGGGTGCTGCGGCCTAAAGACGCACAGTTCTGGACTCTAGAGCTTCATGTCTGGGTCATTTGCAGTATCTCCTCCCTCCCATCTTAGTGACAGCCACTGTTTGCAGCCACCTCCCCCTAGTGTCAGCAGGGTAGTCCCTCCCCGCTGTCGGGGGGCAGCCCTCGGCTAGCCTGAGCAGGGTAGTGCCATGTCCCGCAGGCCCATCCAGACACCTGTTGTAGGGATCTTGCTGGATTTTGATGGGGTGTGCGATAGGGTGGGGGGAGGTTACTCATCTCTCATATTCCCTGCAGCTCCATCTCAGTGGCAGCTAAAGGAAATTCAGAGACTGGGGGTGTGTGCCCGGCTTTGCATCACAGGGATTGCCGAGGGGGTGGGGGTGGGGGTTCTGAAGTTCCTGTCTAACCTTGGCTGGTGCAGTCTGGTAATGGGGTGTGACCTTGGCTGGTGCAGTCTGGTAATGGGGTGTGACCTGGCAAACCCTCCCTGTCTGGGGGTGCTACGGGTTCATGGAAGCAGATGCTCATTGCAATACACAAACCTTGAAATAGGTATTTCCTGACCCTTCCTGGCAGCCCTGCTGCAGGCTCCATGGGGGAGAGCCCAGGGCTGTGTGTGGGCGTGAGGGGAGGGGAGTCACCTCTGGAACAGAGTGCCGCTTGTTCCTCTTGCAGGGATCGAAAGCGGGGGGGGGGGGCAGTTCTGCCTTGTTCGTTCAGCTCTGGCTTTTCCCTCAAATGACTAGGTCTGAAGGAGCAGGCACCTCCATCTCGCCCTTGCAAGTAACGTCCGTTAGTCTCCTGCAGTTCGTGAGACACATTCCATCCGCCTTTGGGAAGCGGGGGCTGGATTCTGTGAGCTTGTCCAGCCTTCCTCTGCTTCACGGAGCTGCTCTGTCGCTGTTGTGTCTGTAGATTGAATCAGTAACGGCTCCACAACTTGGGGTTTGAGCTGTTGTAGCTCTCTGTTCTCCTCAGTGTGGCATGCGGAGTCTGAGACTGCTGTTCTCCTTTCTGTAATGGGCTGGATTGAGGTGGGAAGGTGTGTTGGAGTGGGGGACATGGGAAGGATTCAGGCTTTGCAGATGAAAATGCATGGTCGCCTCCATAGCTGGCTCCGTGGAAACTGCAATGCCAAGTACCCCTGAGGTCAGTCTGTAGCTGAAGTGACCAAAGGAAGTGTCCTTGAAATCAGAGCATGCAGATCTGGTCCATCCCCCTCGATGGGTGCGCGATTGTTCCTCGTAACGGCATCTTCCCATGTTAGTCACAGGCACACCCTGTCCTGTTAGCCAGAGGACAGGTAGGGTGAATGGGTGCGGGGAGGGGCTGGGAAGGTGAGTGCCATGTGCGTGGGCTACCCTTGTACTTTACTGTGCCAGGCTGTGCACTTGGAGGGCAGGTTGTCAGTCGGGAGGGCAGGTGAGGTGGGGTGGAGACTGGCGCATGGTACATGGAGATCTGCCCCTGGGGTGGGGCTTGATTTGTACTTGCCCAGCGGTCCTGACAGTGGTGCTGAAGGACTGGCACATGAGGCTTTGCCTTGCAGTCAGAGCAGGAGGTTGCATTTCCCAGGGGTGGCTGCAGGGAACTTTCCAGGAGCTGTGGAGGACCCATGCCTAGGCTGCATTTGGAATGGAAGCTCCTCGGGGTAGGGGCTGGTCTGTCACACTAACCCTTAACACAGTGGGGCACCTTGAGGCAGAGAGGAGGTGGCCCTGTGGGTTAAGGCACTGGGGTGGGACTCTGGCAATATTGATCCAATACGCAGCTCTGCCACAGACTCTGAATGACCTTGGCAAGTCCCTTAGGCCAAGGCTTTCAAGTGACTATTGACTTGGGGAGACACCTTAAAGGGTCCTGATTCTCAGAGAGTGGGTGCTGAGCACCTTCTGGCTGGGCACCCAAAATTACTAGCCACTCTTGACATTTTGGCCTTAATTGTTCTGTGCTGTCATTCTCTATCTGCAAAATGGGGATAATTATCCTTCCTTTCTCCCACGCATTGTCTGTTCAGGCTGTAAGCTCCTCAGGTCTATGCAGCACCTGATCCAGTGGGGCCCCAATTTGGCTAATGTATTACTCTGGGGCTAGGAAGAAACGAGGTCTTTAATATGGAGTTGCTATTTGTGGAGACTGGAGGTCCCAGTATGCAATAAGCTGGCATGCAGTGGGGCAGTACTTAGCCAAAGTGTACCAGTGCTTGCTCCATCTCTGTGCTTGTTCCTTTGGGGGCGGTAGGGTCTCCTTGTCCTGACTCTGCACACCAGCCCATATCTACCTTTGGAGCCCTGCCTCTTGGAATGCCTTGGTATTGTTACTGAGGCAGTGAGGGAGGTGGGCTGGTATTCAGACGAAGGGCTGGAACCTCTGCCTTCTCCCAACAGCCAGCAAGGATGGAGCAATGTAGAAAAGGACTTGGAAATTAGAGCTTTTGACTTCTAAGCAGTTTCTGATTCATCCGCCTTCTGCTTCTGGTCTGAGACATATTTCAGAAATGTACTCTTTGGGGGTGTGGTGAGCAAATTCCCAGCATGAGAGTTGACAGCATCTCCAAGGGCAGGCTTTGCATTAATTGCACTGCTGGAAAATACAGAGAACGGTGCTTGAATAAGGAAAACACTTCCTCCTAGAATATCTTCCATTTTCACCAACATACGGTTTTTTGTGGATATTTTACTGGCAGGCAATTTTCCCTGTTTGTTACTGAAAGTCTGTAAACTTAGTGACAGCTGGCAACGTGGGGTGCAGGCATCGCTTGTAACTTAATAATGATGGTGTGTTTTCTCTCTGATGTAAAAAAATAAAATAAAATCCTCCTATATTGTTCATGGAGCATTGTGGATTTCAGGTTAGCCTGGAATACATCTGTTTATAGAGTTGTCTGCATTTTATTTATTATAGTGATGCCCAGAGGCCTCTCTAGAATCAGAGCCCCATTGTGTTAGGCGTTTATAAGCACCTTGTGAGTTGGTCCCTGACCTGAAGAGCTTACAATCTAAATAGACAAGAGAAGGGGTAGAAGAAAGGAAGGATTATCCCCATTTTACAGATGGGGAAGTGAGATGGATTGGCTTGGCCAAGGTTCTGCAGGAAACCTGTGGGAATAGACAGGAATTAGCTGCAAAGCTGTCCTTCCTCTACAGAGCTGATCAGCTGTGAGACCCAGAGGTGATCGGCCAGAGGGATTGTTAATTGTAAGGGATATGTCCCAGAGTTCTTTGTATCGGCTCCATATACACAGCTCCAAGGCATCGCACTCCTACCATTCCTCTTCTGGAGCTAGCATCTGTGTAGCACTTCTTAGGGGCTGCCTCACCAGAAAGGTCCAGGTGAGGCATCTGATTGTCCTGGATTCCCCCCACAAGGGGCCGGGAGGTTGCACCATGATGCATCATCACAATCTGAAACCAGACAGGCCTCATGGAAAAAACCCCTTTTATTAAGAATAAAGAGAGGGTTGGACTGAACCAGAAGAAGCAGCATGTTGGAGCTTGCCAGAAAGCCCAAGTGTTTACTGCAAGCCTTGAGGACTCAGGTGGGAGAGCATAAAGGTTGGGAATAAGTGACTTCTGCTTTTTGACCTCACAAATCCATTCAATAGCTGTAGTTGCTGCGCTAGATAAACAGTTTGACTGGTGTGAGTGTGTTTTTGCACCAGTGTAACACACCAAATGTGCCAGTGTAAAGCTGCTTGTGCTGCAGCGGCTTCCAACGAGGGTAGTGTGCACCAGTGTAAGCTGCCCTTCAGTGGTCCAGAGCATCTATGCTGGGATCTGTGCTGGTGCAAAGCCCCCTCGTGTCCGGACGTGTACCTCCAACATGTTGTGACAGCCTCCCCCACTTCCAACAGGCTCATGCTAGCAGCTGGGGCAGGACTGGTGTGGAGCAGCTGCTGGTGGGGTTGCCCGGTAATACAGATCACGTAATTCATATCAACATCTGGACTTGGTGGGGAGATGGGCTCTTATTCAAACCCTTCTGAGATGTCAGATAAACCCAGGAGCCATCTTGTCTCTGCTAACTTTAGTTGAATAGTTTTAGGAACAAACAATGTAGGAGGATGTCAGTGAGTGAATGGAAAGGGCAAGCGCAGCAGGAGGTCTCCAGCCCCATCTAGATGAAGACTGTTTGTGGAGGGATGAAATGGCTTGAGGTACAGGGGTGAGAAGGGAATCTGGGGGTATTCTTCCCCCCCTTTCACCTTCATCAGTGATCAGAAACATGGAACTATTTCTTCCCCCTCATCCATTTTCTTCCGGCAGATGTTTTCTCCAGTGGAGCGGCTGGCAATCCCCTTTGTGCACTGCAGTGCTGATTTCTCAGAGCGCTAACCAAGACCCTGGCTTAGCAAGGTCAGTTATATCCTGGGGCGTCACTGAGGCTCTGCTCATGCATAGCTCCTCTGCTCTGCCAGGCTGTACTTTCAGCCTTCACCCCAGAGAGTCCATCGGGACTGAAGCTAAACTGCGGAAATAATACTACATGCAAAGTCCCTAAACTCCCAGTCATTAGTACCCCTGGTTTTGCAGAGGTTTGGGATGTCCCTTGAGATGTTCATAAAATTAAGGGCATTTGCAGTGCTGTGGTATACCCTGTGTGACTGGCTTTCCTCACATCCCATTTTAGGGGATGAATCAAAGATGCGAAAGGCATTTGGCTCAGCTCTTCTGTTTTGTGTGGTTTGTCACTGACTCCCCGTATGCAGCCACCAAAGGCTGCATTTTGGGGATTGGGGGGGACCACTAGTCAGTCTCTCCAGAGGTTGTGCACGCTAGAGGTGAACGGCGTGAACAACCAGCTGTAGGAAATTGAAAGCAGAATGAGCAGGATTCTGGTGGCGATCTCCAAATTAGACTATTAACGTGCAAAAACACGGGCACGAGGGTGGAACAAAGAGAAACAGTCCTTGGAACGGGGGGCAGCGTCTCTGGAAATAAGATGTGAAAGTGGGGCTGGAGGCAGATTGTATGCCTGCACCCTCAGCAGCACTCTGTAAGGAATAAAAGGGGTACAGGAAACAAATGAAGAACAAAGACACTGAGGCTTCTGTGACCATCTCCTGCTGTCTCTGCAGCTCTGGTGCTGACAGGTGGCTCATGAATCTTGAAATCTCATTTCAAGCCTGTGCATTATCGTTGTTCTGCGACACTGCTTTGCAATGAGGCAGCTTTTGGAAGCCGGGTCGTGGCCTGGCGTCTCACCACGTTAGGCGCTGCAGAGTTATGAAGGAGCTGTTTGTCCCACTGGGCAGCGTTAGGAAAATGGCACACCTGGCCCCAACCCTGTCCTCCTTCCCCTGGAAATGAGTATGTTATTGAGAAACCCCTAGTGCTGTCAGTAAAGAGCACTGTGCAGGAAATGGCCTAACTTCATTATCATGCACATTGTGTAAAGAGTTGTCACTTTGGATGGGCTATCACCAGCAGGAGAGTGAATTTGTGTGGGGGGGTGGAGGGTGAGAAAACCTGGATTTGTGCTGGAAATGGCCTAACCTGACGACTACTTTAGATAAGCTATTACCAGCAGGACAGTGGGGTGGGAGGAGGTATTGTTTCATATTCTCTGTGTATATATAAAGTCTGCTGCAGTTTCCACGGTATGTATCTGATGAAGTGAGCTGTAGCTCACGAAAGCTCATGCTCAAATAAATTGGTTAGTCTCTAAGGTGCCACAAGTACTCCTTTTCTTTTTGCGAATACAGACTAACACGGCTGTTACTCTGAAACCAGTAAAGAGCTAGTTGATGGTGACTAACTGATCAGCCCGGGTGGTCAATCCGAAGCAATGGAAGAAGGGGAGTGTCCCAGGTGTTCGTACTCAAGTGAGACAGGCATAGGGTAACCAGACTTTCCCCAAAGGAAACCCAGCCACCTTCCTGGATGGCAGGGGTGCAGGGAAGAAGAGAGCGCAGAGGTTGCAGCTTTCCTGGTGCCCGAGAAGGCTGATTCCTAAACTTCAAAGAGATGGCGGAGGAAGGACTGCAGTTTGGCTGCCGCTGGTGAGCAGGTGGGGAGAGGTGGGAAGCAACAGGTTCAGTGGCTAGGACTTCGCATGCCAGCATAGCAGCCAAACAGAACAGGATCGCTGTGCAGCAGAGAACCAAGGTGGGGAGCGAGCTGGGGAGTTGGCTCTATGTACATGCATGTGTCTGCTGCAGCAGCCTGCTCCTGCATCCCTGGCCCCCCACCCCAGCCTCCTCGAGGTGTCCCTGCATCCTCCGCAGGCAACCATCCCAAGGGCGGGGGGAGGCAGATGTTTTCCCATTTGAAACTGAAGAGACAGGCGGTTTCTGGGCAATTGACGGGTGAATGGCGTGTGGGTGCCAGGATGGGATGTTCGGAGCGTGAAACTTGGAGTTCTGTTCTAGTTCAATTAAATTAATCTGCCAGAACAAGCCGTGGGGGGGAGTGGAAGGGGTGCTCCGGGGGAGGGGCTGTCACAGCCGCTGGCATCTGCAGCAGGACACCTTAGTTCAGTGCCGTAATGCCTGTCCTGTGGGTGGGAGGGAAGAGCAGAGCCTCCCCCGTACCACTGACGGCTGACAGTCCCGTCCTCCCCATTGACCCCCCCTCCCCCATCCACCCAGGCTTTGGGGGAAAGTGGCTGCAGGGACGACTACAGCAGTACCTAGTAATGCACACAGGGAGATGCCAAAGCAGGAGCTGTCTGGGGAGGGACAGGTTGGCTGGATGCCCTTCCGCACCCAATGAGACCATGCCTTGCTTGTGAAGGTGGGCCAGGGGGCCGGCTTGCTGTGCAGGCTTAGGCCCAGATGGTGGGTGGATTGAAACGTAAGAACGACCATATTGGGTCAAACCAAAGGTCCATCTAGCCTTGCAGAGGACGCTTGTTAAATGAGATTGTCTCCAAAGCTAGGAACATAGAAATTGCCAGGCTGGGGGTCCATCTAACGTGGTCTCCAGCAGAAGCACCCAGGACCAGCTGCTTCATAGGAAATAGCAAGAACCCCAGCTCTGGGCAGCTGTGGGGTAAAGGACACTGTCAGGTCGGAAACTTGCCAACCCAGAGCAGAGCCCATTCCCAACGTGGACAGCTCGAGGAGGGCTCCTAGCTCTGCGTTTTAGCATTCAGCTGCAGCACCGGGCATCCTACTTCAGGCATCGCTAAAGCGGCGGGGTCTCCAAGTACTCACGTGCCCCTGGCGCCTGTCCCCTTAGCTGGCGCGCGTGTGGGGCAAAGCCAGGCACATCACTGAGCTTCATTTAACGCGAGCCCAAGTTTGCACCCCCATGCTGGAAAAACTAGAACCAGGGCAAAGACTGTGCCGCTTCCCCAGCCAGCCTCCCAGAGAGCAGGCTGAGCTGGGGCGCCGGCAGGGAGCCCAGCCTTCTCCCGTTGTGCTTCCCAGCGGCTCTGGGGAGTACAGTCTCCACTTGCTGGGGAGGGAAGGGGTGAGATTGGGACCCAGTGACCCAATGGCAGGAAAATGATGTCCCCTGTTGTCCCCCCAATCTGGAGGCTGTGCGGCCTGGTGGTGAAGTGTGGGACCCCCATTCCTTTGTCTCCATGCCCTGCCTGGCTTCGATCTCTAGGCAATGTGTGTGCAAGGCACTGGGCCGGCGTGCAGCTGCTGGGGATGTGGGGGGCTGTGGAGAGGCTCAGCTTGCAGGGGTGGTCTTCTCTCAGCATGGCTGCTGATCACGGGCAGTCATTTCGGCTATGTTGTGGGTGGGATGGCTTCTGGCAAACCCCCGGGCAGGCAGGCTGCCTCTCCTGGCTCCCAGGGCTAGACTGCTACGGGCGTTGTGGCCATGTTGGTGCCGGACGCCAGTGACCTGGCTGAGGTAGAAGATGTGGAAACTATAAGCCTAATACAGGCAGGTGGAATCTTCCCTCCCTCTTGCTCTGCCAAGCCGCTGATCTCTCTGCTTGGCACGTGGCTGAGCCAAAGAAGCGCTGAGCAATGCTTAGGGGACTGGCCCTTGGAAGACCCTCATCAGAGGAGGGCTGCCTAGCTGTTCTGCTTGGTGCCTCCTGCAGCGTGCGTGAGCTACGTGGCATGCGTCCTTGGGGCACTATGGATGCTCCACACAGCGAGCAGCAACGAGTCTCGGAGCCATGGTCAAACAAGCAAGGCTCGTGCTGCCATGCTAAAAGTGGCTGTACATGGCGCAGCTTGGGCTCTGAAGTCAACCCCCTCCCTAGGCATCCGCTCCAGCCCAAGACACAACATCGACACAGCTATTTGCAGCACGGCATTGCAAGCCCATGTCTAGCGACCTGGGCTCGGAGGCTGGCGTGAGCTGTGCAGACGGACCCAAAAGTGGCCCCAAGCAGCTAGTTCTGAGCCTGCGGAAGGTGGTTCCCTTCCTTGTGGGCAGGAAGGCTGGAGCGGCATTAGCGTTTGGCAGAACGAAGCAGAGGGGAGTTTGGCTTGTCCCCATCTCAACTGCCCTTTGAGCAGTGAGGTTAGTCAGGCTCTGCAGCTGTGCAGGAAGGGGGAGTTGAAGAGGAGAGTGGGGGGTGAGGGAAAGGAATGTCTGCACATACGCCCTGGCATGGCTGGAGTGCAGGTGGTGTCTTTACAGTGGTAACCCCAGGGAGCGAAGGGGTGGACTGCGCATCTCTCCAAGAAGTGCTGGAGGCAGGGTGTCGTGGGTTTGTCACACTGCATGGAAGGAGCATGGGGGAAAACAGTGTTGAAACATCCTGCTCCAAGCGGTCTTTGTTGGTCCCATCCTCATCCTTTGCCTCCTAGAACTGTCTTGCTGCCATAGGTGTGTGTCTCCAAGAATGGTGCATACTGGGTGTGCCGGATTGGCCACGGGGGTAGGGTGCCAGACTGTTACCCAGGCCACCCGGGTTCTGTTCCCACTTCTGCCATTGACTCTGGGCAAGTCTGTTCCTCTCTGCCTGCCTGCTTCCCCACCTGTGAAACAGGGATGGCCATTCTCATGCAGAGATCCAGTCCCTGTACAGAAGCCCGGTATTAAGAGCGATACTGAGAATGGGCCAGAACTGCCCTCTTGGTTTATGGGAAGAGCCCTCATGCCTGGTGCCTAATGCAGCTACCGCAGAAAGAGACCAGGTCGCTGCCTTGTATATTACACAGCCCTGCGAAATGAAACCAGACAAGGAACAGAGGGAAATCCTTAACAGTCTCCGTTACGGAGAGAGCGGAGCAGACAGACGTGGCCTGCAGTGTCAGCCTGGCTCAGCCGTTGCCGCTCCCTGGATGGCTCATAAGCGGCTATTTCCTCACCTGTTCATAGAGAGACCAGGAGCTCTAGTCATGATGAATAAGCCTCACCTGAGCAGCATTGTGATGGGGAGAATTTGTTCTAATGGAGCCTTGGCTCTGGGCTGTCCTGCCTTTCCCCAGGGCAGTAGGCAGCACCGCCCATCTGCTCAGCCAGTCCTTGGGGTGGGGCCGGACGCTCCCTGTAGTGACTGTAAAAGTGACCCCTCCATCCCTGCTGCTCCCTGCATGCTCAGGTTCCGAGTTGCCCACTTTCCTGATGGAGAATATTCCTCCTACTGCTTATTTCTGTTACTGCTGCAGAGCCGGCTTGTCTGCTTGGAGCGAGCTGGATTCTGTTCTGCCTCCTGCATCAACGCATCGTCTCCGTGCAGTCCAGCTGCAGGGCTTGCGAGTAAACCCCAGTAGTAATCCTTGGCTCTGTAGTGCTCCTCGGTAGCTCCCAAAGCACTGTACAAAGGAGGCCGGTGACCTTATTGCCCTGGGGCCTCCTCACTGAAGAGTGCAGAGCTGCTTACTCTGTAAACTCATAGGGGCAGGGATCATGGTTTTTGTGGAGTTTGTACAGTGCCTAGCACAGAGGGGTCCTGGTCCAGGACTAGAGTGCCCAGGTGCTATTAGTTATGTACCTAATAAATCATAGCAAAGTTTGTCCCAGGGCATGTTCGTTACTGGGGCTGTCATGTGAAAAGAAAAGAGCCCAGTGTAATCCCTGGTTGAATTTGTAGAGTAGCCAAAGAGCCCAGCTTGCTTGTGAATGAAGCGTGCTTGCTCTGGAGTCACGCTGTCCGTTGTCAGAGCAGGGACGTGCTTCGACAGGCTTGCCCTGTTGCTGGGAACGTGCTGTCCCACTGGGGTGTCCTGTGGGACTAGCTACGAGGGACCTGAAAACCTGAGCATGTGAGATTGTAAAAGCTGCTGCAGGAGGTAGTTTGTGGACATGGTAATGGCCAGCCCGCTGCACAGCAAACTGCTGGCCCAGCCATTGGCCCAGACCTGCCTGTGCCGGAGCTCCTGGGGCTCTCTTGGTCGTGGTTTAGCCAAGCGCACTCAGGCGGGCTCTGCTGTGGGCGTCAGGGATGTCCGCTTTTGTAGGGTGAACTCAGGACTTGGCACGTGTCACGGAGTGTGGGGGAGTCCAGGCCCTGCACCCCTCTTCCTGGGATTCGCCGTGACTCTCAGCCAGCCAGTAAAACAGAAGGTTTATTGGACAACAGGAACACAGTCCAAAACAGAGCTTGTGGGGACAGCCAGGACCCCTCAGTCAAGTCCTTCTGAGGGAGCAGGGAGCTTAGACCCCAGCCCTGGGATTCCCTGGGTTCCTCCACCCAGCCCCAAACTGAAACTACCTCTTTAGTTCAGCCAAGTCCAGATCACCCCAACCGCTCTCCCTTCACCCCTGGGCGGTTCTGCTCAGGCACTCTCCCCAGCAGTTCTGTCCCTGCCCCTCACCCTCTGCTGCTGGTCCCAGCTCCTAGGAGGAGAGGATGGTGTCTTCTAAATTAAATATCCCAGCTTGGCTCCAGTTCTTGGTGAGGTCCCCATTTCTCCAGCCTCTAAGGCACAAGCCTCAGTGACTTTACTGAGTCTGGGGCCGAGAGAGAAGTCCGTGTTCGCAGTGAGGGGTGTGTGGGCTTGGAAGCAAGGAAACAGCACTGGGGTGTGGAGGAGGGGCTGTGTTGCAGGATGGCTGGTGGGAGGAGGTGCGGATGGCAGGGGGTGGGTAGGCGGCTGGCACACCAGACCGGCTCCTCTGTAAATACTGAAGGTGGTGCCTATAGACAGTGAGCCCTCCTCTCTTCCTCAGACTTCCACCAGCTATTCATTCTTCCCTTTTAAAAATGCTCGTCAGAGGAGACAGGTGCCCCTCTGAGAGCTGGGGCTCTCTTCTCTGCTGCAGGGCCCAGCGGGCTCTCCGGCGTGTCTGCCCCTGCCACGGGTGAGCCCCAGCCCGGCCCTGTGGTCAGTGTTCTGGTGGTACATTGTCACTCCTCCCCCCGCTGGTGGTTGGGCTGTGCTCTGAGAGCAGCATTGCTGAGCTGGGGATGGCCATGGTGGAGCCTGGGATGGGAGAAGGGTTTTGGGGAGAGGTCGCTGGTGTAGAGTGGGGATGCTGTGGCTTTGGCAGGCCCGGTAACACACAACCCGTCTGTGTGGGGAGGGGGCTGCCTCCTTCCTTCCCCTCTATTCAGCACTTGGCCCGAGCTGCCTTGGAAACAGGAGCAGCTCCCAAAGGCTCTGTGACCCCAGCCTGGTGAAATATGGCCACATGTTCATAGACTCATAGATATTAAGGTCAGAAGGGACCATTATGATCATCTAGTCTGACCTCCTGCACAATGCAGGCCACAGAATCTCACCCACCCACTCCTGCATCCCATCAGAGGCCATTGCACCTATTTACCATGAATAGTTAAAGATCAGTTAATTGCCAAAATCATGTTATCCCATCATACCATCTCCTCCATAAACTTATGTTAATTAGCTTGGCTTGTCCTTATGGGGGCCCAGCCATTGAACAGGACACATGCCCCCTCCCTTGGTAACAGTGTGTTAGCAAGACCCTTTACATTAATTCAGTGGCTCAGGTCCCCTGCCAGAAATTAATTATTTAAACTTCTTGGTGCATTATTCCCCCCGCTCTGTCCTTGTAAAAAGCTGATGGGATGGAGCACGCTGCAGAGGCTGGAGGACGTCTCCCCTCCAGTCCATGCTCACCTTTCCTTCCTTCCCACCCTTCTCCCGCAGCGTGCAGGCAGCTCATTAATCAGGACCACAAATTCCCTTTGTGTGGGGGGAGGGTCTGTTTTTTTTGTAATGATCCCAGTAGAGTGCTTGGGCGCCAGGCAAGGGAGGGTGATGCTGAGTGTGCAGGCTGTACGAAGGCAAACCGATCTCTGTGTAGTGCCATTCTTCTCGGGGCTGGAGCTCCTCCAGGGAGGAAAACTGCCCGAGTGATTTAATTCACACTGACTGCAGCTGACCTTGGAAACTTGCCGGTAGACCACTGCTATCGACACTGGCTGTAGAGCAGAGCAAGTCCAGGGCTGGTTGGTGGGATGGGTGGGTGGGACGGATCTGGGGCAGGGGAAGAGGGGGATGGTAAATTGATGCCTTGGTATGACCACCGGCTCTGTTAGCAGGGAGTCTTGGGCCAGAGGTGTTTGTCTTGGAGCATGTGTGTGTGTGTGTGTGGGAGGGGATGCATGACCAGGCCACGTGCTGATTGCGTGGAGCTGATGGGTCACTTGTTGAACTGGCTATGACGTGGTGAATGCACATTCAGGTCCTGGGAAGCGAGCTGGGAACACCTGTGCGAAGACCTTCCCTTGCTTTGAAGGACACTGTGCACGGTATCTCCCCCTCTGGATTCTCTTTGATCCTTCTGCTTTAAGTGCCCTGTGCATAGGCCCAAGTCCGCTGCAGGAGAGCGGGCCACGTGCCGGTGCTTGGACGGACCAGCATGTTGGCCTTTGTTTCCATGAAGTGTTTCTCCCCATCAAATATTTAGCAAGGTGCAGGTCTGCTGGATGATGGTAATGGCCACTTACGGGAGTGTGTGGTGTCAGATGGAGCCAGCTGACAGCCTCCTGTGCTCGGGCTGCCGCAGGCTCTGCATTTAGATAGGCCCTTCTCCTAGCGGCGCACTCAGCCCCTTCCTGACACTACTGTACCATCACCCTGTTGCATGGCTAATTTAGGAGAGCAGGTGCTGTAGGGACTTGGCTCACTGGGATTCATGGGACCTGCCTCTGACTCCGCAGGCATCCATCCATCTCTGCCACTTTCCCCATCTGTAAAATGGGGATAATATGGCAGGAAGTGAATTTAAATTCTCCACACTGGTGTGTTGCAAAGCTAAACAAATGGAGTGCTCAAAGGCCATGGTGAGTGGTGGAGGCTATCTAAGCACCTAGGGAGTCGGGCCTCTGCTTTGAACTGCAGATGGGTGTCTCTAAAAACTGTCCACAGTGGATCATGTTCCCCTCTTACATTGCTTGTTTTGGCTTCTAAGCGCTTCAAGGCAGAAGCCATGTCCTTGCTGTAACTGTTCGTTATAGGATACTACTGATGATAGGGTGGGTTCTTTAAATGCAGCCTGATCAGAACTGTGAAGGCAGGAATCCTCCCTGCCCGAGCACTTCTGCACCTCTCTCAAGCTGGTGATCCATTGATGAGACGGGAACGTGGCTGAAGTTAGAATGATCCTTCCGAGGGGAAGCGGGGAGTGGAATGCCGCTCAGGGCGTGAGATAAACAGCCAGCCTTGGTAAATGAGGCCATTAGCTCAATGGACGTTGTATGCATGACTCAGTCCCCTCTATTCCTAGAGAGAGTAGCAAAGTGCACCCCAGAGGGGCTTGAAAGGAGGGAAGATCTGCTCACAGCCACAGCTGATCTAACACCGTGCTGTGTCCTCTGTGCCATGGGTCAATGCATGACCCCTCCCCTTTGGAGACCTAGGTGCAGACTCTCTCAGTAACAGGTGGTACAAACCACAGGCCTCGCCATGCCCCACGGCGTCTCTTGCAGTCCCATACCACTAGCAGACTCTGCTTTAGAGAGGCCTTGGGTAGCCAGCAGGCTGCATGGGGCTGGCGTGTTGGTGGAACTGCGTGGGGAATTCAGGGCTTGGGGGGCTGTTGGGTAGGATTGAGGGACATCTGCAAAACTGGGGGGCACATAGGGCTGGACTAGCAGGGGAGCGGCAGGCTGGAATTGAGGGGCACTGGCAGGGCTGGGAGAGCAGGGGTGTTGTGGGGTTAGGATCAGGTGGGATTGAGTGGTAACCTGGCTATGTGCCAGTTGTCCAATGGGGTCCCTCTAGGACTGGGTGTGAATGAGAATAGGGCAGATGCTGACACACAGGTTTGTGTTCCCTCTGTCATTTCCGTTAGCTGGCATCCCCTGCCTGGGTGCCAAGAAGTGAAAATCCCCGGTGGTGAGAGAACGAAGGCGGGTCTATGGCCTGGTTGTGGGGAGCTAACAGGAATGGCACCAAAACGCTAATTACACTCAGGGTTTAATTTGTGGTTTGCAGCTGCCTCCTGCTGCTGTAACATTGCTCGCTGCTGTTCTTGGAACCCCTTTGGGGTTCTTTGATACCATAATAACACTGCAGTTCTGAAGAGATGCGTGTTCAACAATCGCATAATAGGCGCTTTCCTAGCCCCTTTCCTCTCCGGGGCTTGGTGCTTTGCAAACCCTAACCCGTAGTGCCCCGGGGAAGCAGGTAAATATAATAGTGTAATCTCCGTTTCTGTCAGTGTGTCTGAGTGGTGTTCAGCACCCACTGCTCCCATTGATGGCAGGCCACTGAAAATCAGACCGTCAGTGATTTGCCAAAGGCCATGCTGCAAATCAGTGACTGCCAAGAATGCTATCCCAGCTCTCCTGACTGCTAAACCCAGGCTCTGTCTACTAGAGCAGTGGTTCTCAAGCAGGGGTACGCGTACCCCTGGAGGTACGTGGGGGTCTTCTGGGGGTGCGTCAGCTCAGCTAGAGATTTGCCTAGTTTTACAACAGGCTACATAAAAGGCACTAGCAAAGTCAGTACAAACTAAAACTTCGTACTGACAATGACTTGTTTATATGGCTCTGTGTACTAAACACTGAAATGTAAGTACAGTATTTATATTCAAGTTGATTTGTTTTATAACTCTATGGCAAAGAGGAGGAAGTCCGCGATTTTTTAGTACTAGTGCGCTGTGACACTTGTGTATTTTTGACAGGTTTCAGAGTAACAGCCGTGTTAGTCTGTATTCGCAAAAAGAAAAGGAGTACTTGTGGCACCTTAGAGACTAACCAATTTATTTGAGCATGAGCTTTCGTGAGCTACAGCTCACTTCATCAGATGCATACCGTGGAAACTGCAGCAGACTTTATATATACACAGAGAATATGAAACAATACCTCCTCCCACCCCACTGTCCTGCTGGTAATAGCTTATCTAAAGTAATCATCAGGTTAGGCCATTTCCAGCACAAATCCAGGTTTTCTCACCTTCCGCCCCCCCCACACAAATTCACTCTCCTGCTGGTGATAGCCCATCCAAAGTGACAACTCTTTACACATTGTGCATGATAATCAAGTTAGGCCATTTCCTGCACAAATCCAGGTTCTCTCACTCCCTCACCCCCCTCCAAAAACCCACCCCCATACACACACAAACTCACTCTCCTGCTGGTAATAGCTCATCCAAACTGACCACTCTCCAAGTTTAAATCCAAGTTAAACCAGAACATCTGGGGGGGGGGGGGGAGAGAGGAAAAAACAAGAGGAAATAGGCTACCTTGCATAATGACTTAGCCACTCCCAGTCTCTATTTAAGCCTAAATTAATAGTATCCAATTTGCAAATGAATTCCAATTCAGCAGTTTCTCGCTGGAGTCTGGATTTGAAGTTTTTTTGTTTTAAGATAGCGACCTTCATGTCTGTGATTGCGTGACCAGAGAGATTGAAGTGTTCTCCGACTGGTTTATGAATGTTATAATTCTTGACATCTGATTTGTGTCCATTTATTCTTTTACGTAGAGACTGTCCAGTTTGACCAATGTACATGGCAGAGGGGCATTGCTGGCACATGATGGCATAAATCACATTGGTGGATGTGCAGGTGAACGAGCCTCTGATAGTGTGGCTGATGTTATTAGGCCCTGTGATGGTGTCCCCTGAATAGATATGTGGGCACAATTGGCAACGGGCTTTGTTGCAAGGATAAGTTCCTGGGTTAGTGGTTCTGTTGTGTGGTATGTGGTTGTTGGTGAGTATTTGCTTCAGGTTGCGGGGCTGTCTGTAGGCAAGGACTGGCCTGTCTCCCAAGATTTGTGAGAGTGTTGGGTCATCCTTTAGGATAGGTTGTAGATCCTTAATAATGCGTTGGAGGGGTTTTAGTTGGGGGCTGAAGGTGACGGCTAGTGGCGTTCTGTTATTTTCTTTGTTAGGCCTGTCCTGTAGTAGGTAACTTCTGGGAACTCTTCTGGCTCTATCAATCTGTTTCTTCACTTCTGCAGGTGGGTATTGTAGTTGTAAGAAAGCTTGACAGAGATCTTGTAGGTGTTTGTCTCTGTCTGAGTGGTTGGAGCAAATGTGGTTGTATCGTAGAGCTTGGCTGTAGACGATGGATCGTGTGGTGTGGTCAGGGTGAAAGCTGGAGGCATGCAGGTAGGAATAGCGGTCAGTAGGTTTCCGGTATAGGAACAACACTCTCACAAATCTTGGGAGACAGGCCAGTCCTTGCCTACAGACAGCCCCCCAACCTGAAGCAAATACTCACCAACAACCACATACCACACAACAGAACCACTAACCCAGGAACTTATCCTTGCAACAAAGCCCGTTGCCAATTGTGCCCACATATCTATTCAGGGGACACCATCACAGGGCCTAATAACATCAGCCACACTATCAGAGGCTCGTTCACCTGCACATCCACCAATGTGATTTATGCCATCATGTGCCAGCAATGCCCCTCTGCCATGTACATTGGTCAAACTGGACAGTCTCTACGTAAAAGAATAAATGGACACAAATCAGATGTCAAGAATTATAACATTCATAAACCAGTCGGAGAACACTTCAATCTCTCTGGTCACGCAATCACAGACATGAAGGTCGCTATCTTAAAACAAAAAAACTTCAAATCCAGACTCCAGCGAGAAACTGCTGAATTGGAATTCATTTGCAAATTGGATACTATTAATTTAGGCTTAAATAGAGACTGGGAGTGGCTAAGTCATTATGCAAGGTAGCCTATTTCCTCTTGTTTTTTCCTCTCTCTCCCCCCCCCCCCCCAGATGTTCTGGTTTAACTTGGATTTAAACTTGGAGAGTGGTCAGTTTGGATGAGCTATTACCAGCAGGAGAGTGAGTTTGTGTGTGTATGGGGGTGGGTTTTTGGAGGGGGGTGAGGGAGTGAGAGAACCTGGATTTGTGCAGGAAATGGCCTAACTTGATTATCATGCACAATGTGTAAAGAGTTGTCACTTTGGATGGGCTATCACCAGCAGGAGAGTGAATTTGTGTGGGGGGGTGGAGGGTGAGAAAACCTGGATTTGTGCTGGAAATGGCCTAACCTGATGATTACTTTAGATAAGCTATTACCAGCAGGACAGTGGGGTGGGAGGAGGTATTGTTTCATATTCTCTGTGTATATATAAAGTCTGCTGCAGTTTCCACGGTATGCATCTGATGAAGTGAGCTGTAGCTCACGAAAGCTCATGCTCAAATAAATTGGTTAGTCTCTAAGGTGCCACAAGTACTCCTTTTCTTTTTGTGTATTTTTATGTCTGATTTGGTCAGCAAGTAGTTTTTAAGTGAGATGTAGCTTGGGGCATGCAGGACAAATCCTCCTCCCGAAAGGGGGGCAGCCTGGAAAGGCTGCGAGCCGCTGTGCTACCTCACACGCTGGTTCTTGCACACGTTTGTTTCTCCGCGGCACTGATCGCGCCATGCTGCAGTTCTCCCCCACCCTGTTGCTGTGGCCGTGGCGTAGCTGTTGCTGCTTCAAGGAGTGTCCCTAGGGTGCTCCACTGGAGGGAAGCAGACACGCCTACAGGGGAGCACCCTAGGGACGCGCACCTTGAAGAACCATTGTTACTGCACAAGGTGAGTCATTTCTCGTTGCTGTGGGTGCTGTTGGGTCAGTGGGGGAGAACATTTCAGCCGTCACCAAGACTTGCTGGCCTATCACATCAGCCTCCTTAATATCAGCTGCGTGGTGTTGGCCGCAGGGTCCTTTCAGACATGCCAAACCCGCAAAAAAAAAAAAGCAGCAGTTGGGCTTGTTTTTGTCTTAATTGGCTTGTGAGTTGTTTGTTGGCTAGTTTTTGGCTTGTAGCTTGTTGCTTCTTTGTTTTGAATGGCTCCCAGCAAGCAGGGGTGCACAGCGGGCCCACCACAGTCCCAGACTGCATTCCAGGAGGCTCTAGTCACAGAGCGTTGGGGTTCTTAGGGATTGGCTTGTTTTGGCCTTGTTTTGAAATGAGATTAGCTTGATTTTTGGCTTATTGTGAAAATCGGGGTGCTTATTTACCACGTGAAAGTTGGCAACTGTGGGTCCTTTCCACCTTTGGTCTCAATGCTTTGGCTGCATTTTGTAGCAGGCAAGTAAAGTGGGAATTAGATTGTCACATCCCTGCCTCTGAAAGTGGACCTAAAATGAAGCGTTGCCAGCCTGGATGCTAACTGTTTTGAGTCCTGTCAGATTGAATGTGTAGGGAATTTGTGGGGTGTTTTGTCCAGAGGGAGTGGATTTTGCTAAGAGAAGTGAAGGATTTCACCACGCTGGCATAGTACAGGCGGGTGGCATGTCAGCTTTGCCAGGGCATCTGAACCTGCTGTCCAGGGCAGATGCCACCATTCATGCCAACTTGTTGTGATACTTTGCATGTCTAGTGAACCTCAGTCCACAACTCAAGCCACTGTACTCCTTGCCCCCCATTTTGGAATTTGAACCCGCGTCTTGAGGTGTGAAATGCAATGACCCTTTGTGCTGCTGATGACCTTACCTCTGGTACATACACAGCACCCGATGCATGGCCGTGACCGTGTGCTGGAGCGTGAATGGGAGAAGTCATCCAAGCTGCTGCTCGCGTGAGCAGGCCTTTGGGTTAGCTGCCTTTTCTCCTCTTTAGCCACAAGCTATTGCCTGCTTCTGGTCAAGGCGTCTCCTAAATGAGCTGCTCCTTGCTGCTGAGCTGTATGGATGTGTGAGAAACCCTGGGGTAGTTTGAATTTCCTAACTTGCCTTTCCAAATAATCATTCCTCTCCCCTCCTCCCATATATTTATGACAATAGTTTCACCAGAAGGAATTACTTTAACCTCTCCCCTTAATTGCTCCTTAATTGACAGATTTCAGAGTAACAGCCGGGTTAGTCTGTATTCGCAAAAAGAAAAGGAGTACTTGTGGCACCTTAGAGACTAACCAATTTATTTGAGCATAAGCTTTCGTGAGCTACAGCTCACTTCATCGGATGCATACCGTGGAAACTGCAGCAGAAATGGCCCAACTTGATGATCACTTTAGATAAGCTATTACCAGCAGGACAGTGGGGTGGGAGGAGGTATTGTTTCATGATCTCTGTGTGTATATAATGTCTGCTGCAGTTTCCACAGTATGCATCCGATGAAGTGAGCTGTAGCTCACGAAAGCTCATGCTCAAATAAATTGGTTAGTCTCTAAGGTGCCTCAAGTACTCCTTTTCTTTTAATTGACAGAGCTTCCTCTTGTTGCTTCCCAAACATGGCTAGATGCGTTGTACGAGCAAGTGAGCCGATGGCAGGAGTCTTTGCGCGAGTTGTACCTTTTTGCATTTTTATGCTCCTTTTAAAATGCAAGGCTTGTAAAGAGCCGACACTTGAAAGGGCTTTAAAGACATTCGTGTAACATTGATGAACTTGATGCCTGTCTGTCTCCTGCTTCCTTTTGACTTGATCAGTCGAAGCTGAAAGCGGAACAAAGGTGCTAGCTCAAAGTACAAGGGGTAAAGCAGAGGAAAAAACCCTACCTGGGAAAAAAAAAGTGATGTATAAAAGATTCCTCCTGCTGGCTGGCTGCAGAGCACAGCTGAGCTGTGGGAGCCTGTCTCCAAAATCTCTCTGGTCTCCTTGGTGGGAGCACTCACTTGGTAGCTCTGTTGCATGGGCGGGGTGAGTAGCAAGGCTTTCTGTCCCCTGAGGAGGGAGAAGAGCTGTATGCTCCATGAAGTCCACTAGAGACTCGGCTATTGCTGATCTTCTTTGTGTGCAAGGTGCCCAGATGCTGCAGTGAGGGAACCCTAGGGCTGAGAGATGGCTTAGACCTGTGGGCATATGAGACACTTGAAGCTCCCTTGGTTGGTGACCTACCAAGGGAGACCTAGTGCTGGGCCCTGTCAGCGCCTATCTCCTCCTTTTTGCTGCCTGATTACCTCCAAGCAGGGGAGAGTCACCCTCCCTGCCTCCCACTGACCCTTCCTTCCTTCCTAAAACCAGCTGCTTCCACCTTCCCTCCCAAGAAACCAGGCCTGGGAAAGCACGCCTTAGAGCGCGATCTGCCAGGCCACAAACCCAGCAGGTGATGAAACACAGGCCGGGCCCGTGGCAGCTCCGGGGCCTTGTCTGCACTGGGTATGTCTGGCTCCCCTGGGGCATACTGCTGGTCAGGCTCGGTGGGGCAGATGCTCCTGTGCCATTCCCACACCACAGCTGCTGCCTTTGCTGCTGGAAAACGATGGGTCTGAACTCTGCTAGCAGGAGACAGTCCCACAGTAGCTGGGAAATCCAAGCCCCTGCAAGTCTGGCAAGGCAGATGGCTTGATGCTGACACCCTCTCCCACCTCCATCCCCCAATTACTAGAATAACCTCGGCTTTATCTGGATTAAGTGGCAGTTAAAATGTTGGGAAGTAAGTTTTTGGAGTAAACAAAGCAGCTGGATTAAGTTGGATTTACACAGAAATGTAGATGTTGGCAAGAATTAGGTAATAGGCTTTGTTCAAACACTTCAGCCCTTCAGTTGAAATTCCCCTAGCCCCTCTTGTGCTGCCCTTTGTATTGCAGTTGGGAATTGCTGTTCAAACTCGCCGGTACTGGATTGGACGCCTGTACCACTGCATTGTGCAGAGCTAGCTGATGAGTTGGAATTCTGTTGCATTTGTTCGAAAATTGATGGTCAAGCTGACCGAAAGGGGCCCATTTAACTTCACACCATAGAGCTTCTGTTCCCCCGTCTCATCAGACAGTGCCAAGGGGGCATTCGGCACAACTGAAGGGAGGTCCGTTCAAAATGGAGAAGAAAATGCTTTGTCATATAATGTTTGTTTGGCGTGTGGAACTCCCTGCTACAGGAAACTAAATCCAAGAAGTTAGTAAGGTTCAAAGGAGGTTTGGATAGTATCCAGATAACATCTTAGAGGAGTAAAAGCTAAATTTGGAAGGGGGAGAGCCCCTGTTTCAGGGTTCAAACCAATCTCTATTCCAGTTTGGGATGAGACCTTTATGGGGAGGGCAGATTATCCCCCATCTGTCCCCCACTGGGCTTCTTGCCCCTTTCTCTCTGTGTCAGTGACAGGATGCAGGACAGGATGGGCCTCTGGGTCTGATCCATCTGGCAATTCCTGTGGAGCGGGGCCTGCTTTTCAGAAAGTGCTGAGAATGGCCCCTGGGAAGAGCAGGCTCCTTTAATGCATCAAAGTTGGGCAGCCAAGGCCAAGAGTCACTCTTGAAAATGTAGAAAGAAGGGGAGGATGTGTGGCACCTTAGAGACGAACCCATTTATTTGAGCATAAGCTGCCGCTCACTGCATCAGCTGCATCCCTTGAAAATGTAGGCTGGTAAAGTCTGCATTCAGGATCTCCCACCTGTCTCTTCCACTTGGGCTTTTCGCCCTGTGTAAACCACGTTGGGTTTGGCTGATTTCCTCAGTTGTGGCTCCTCTGCACTGGTGCATCATCTGTAGCCTTCTTGAAAGGGAACAGGGATAGAATGGGACTATCTGAGCCCTTTACCACGCGCAGCGGCATCGCTGGGAATTTTTATGCAGGGGTGACTTAGATTGCAGGGAGGGCGCATGGGGCAGGAACAGCTCCCCCTGCCCTGGCTACAGGAGCCTCTGGAGGGTAAAAGTTCTCCCTGTGCAGAGAGCTGGCACAGGAGTGAGTGCTGCTTCAGCCCAGAGGGGTTTGTATCGTGCAGTCACTGGGAGACGATGGCCAGCAGCTTTGACCCTGGGAAGTCAAGGTTGGCAGTCTGGGCCTGTCTGTAGTGGGAGACTAAGGGTGGAGGTGTGGCCCCGTCAAAGTCAATGTTGTCACTGATGCTGCAGGGCCAGGGTTTCACCCATTGTGTGTGTTAACAGCCAACATGATTCAAAGCCCAGTGTAGACAGGTCTAGTTGTAGTTCACACAGCTCAGCTGGTCAAGGTGGACCTGGTGGGGAGCTTAGACTACGAACTGCCCAGCTAACCTGTTAAAGCTACCACTCGCCCTGTCTGCAGCAGGATTGTAGCAACCGTGTTTTACAAACACCCTTGTCGAGTGTGGACAGACACTAGCCGGCTAACTCCCCCAGATGCACGGGTCTCAAGTGGTTTGGGAACTGAATGCTAATGACAGTATGATACTGTCCAAGGTGGATGCTGATTTATATATTTAATTGGTATCCAAAGGGGTGTTCGGTGTTTTCCCAAACAACGATTTGTAGCTGGTTCTCAACACCCCACTGATAAGCAATGTGCCCCCATCTCTGCCAGCTGCCCACCTGTGTTAATGACCGCTGCCATTGGCAGCAGCAGGACTAAGAGCTCTAGCTAGTTTGCGTAAAATTATAGGCATGGTCTTGTGCTGGCGCCCTGCTGCATCTTGTGTGCGTTTGGGAGCGAGAAGCAGCGAAGTGGGGTCAGTCCTGCTCTCGCAGTCCAAACGCTGGAGCTGCGCTTTCCTCCCCGAGCCAAGGGCTGCAGCAGTGAAGTTCTGAGCAGCTTGTTAAACCTGGAAGGCTCCTGGTGTACGTGTTCTCTGCTATTGTCTCCTGCTGGCCTGTCAGATGCTACACTTGTAACTCACTGCACTGGCTGGCGTTAGCTGGGAAGTGCATGCTTTGATCCGACGGGGTATTTAGGAGCCTGTAGTTGGTTCTGGGTGTGGGCAGGGGGGCTCCCTTGTGAAAGGAGAGGAGGCTGGGGAGGGTCGCATTCAGAGAGCCCCTGGGCAGTATGGGTGCCGAGGCCCCTTCGCCCTGGGCTCGTTCCGTCGTTACCATGTGCTCTGGTGGTTAATGAAGTCTCAGATCTGGCTGCCTTCTCTTGCAGGTGAACGTCACTGTGGACTATATCAGACCAGCCAGCACCGCCACAGAGGCTGCGCCTGCCTTCTCGGAGCGCACCTGTGCGACCGTTGCCATTGGAGGCATGTGAGTATCGCCCTAGGCAGGCTGGGAACCCCGGGCTGGCCAGCTCTGAGATTGGGCACAGACTTACCAGCATTTCCAGCCACAGTTGAGTGGGATGATCATACCTGGCACTCTCGCTGATACCACCTTGGCCCCAGTGTCCCAGTTTAATGCGTAGGGCACCACAATGGGGGTTTTATAGCAGGTCTCAGTTGTAGATCCCAACGCCAGGTGAGGCTGTCAGGATTACCTAGACCAGCGGGTCTCAAACTTCGTTGCACTGCGACTCCAACCCCAATGCCCTGTCGTTACTCTAGAACCATGGCTGGCATTAGGGGGTGGTAAGCAGGGCAATTGCCAGCCCCCCCCCCCCCCGCAAAGCTATGTTGCTCAGGCTTCTGCTTTCTGCCCTGCTCCAGTGAGTCTAAGGCCGGCCCTGACGACCCCATTAAAACAAACTCGTGACCCACAGTTTGAGAACCGCTGAGCTCGTCTGCTTCTCTGTGTGACACAGGCCAGAGAACGGCCCCATCTCCTGAGCGTTTCTGGTTTTTGCTTTATGCTGCAGACAGCACTAAGTGCTGCTGCTTAGATGTTTTGGTGTGGAAGCCGAAGTCTACATGACAAATGTGTGTTCACACCCCTGAGCAGCCCAGTTCTAACCCCTGCAGGAAATGTAGACAAGCCCTAAGTCCTTGCGGTTTTTAGCCTTTCTGCACCTGTTGCCTTGCACAGGCGATAGCCCTCTTAGGAGTAGCACTGTTACCCTTGTGGTGAGTGCTAATACAAGCGGGGGATGTGCCCCAGCTCTGCGTTTTTCCGACTGTGACTGTTGGCAAGAATCTCCTGCCCACGCTTAGCATGGTCAGTCTGCAAAGCCCTTTGCATGTATTACTTCCCCTCTCTGCCCTGCCTTGTGGTGGTTCCGTGTTCTCGTACCCATATCAGACAGGGAATCACAAGGAGAAAGCAAATGTGACTTGCTCTCCATCCCTAAGGGGGTCACTGGCACAGCTGGGGTTAAAGCTTGTGAGCTTCTGGCTCCCAATCCTGCGCACTGGCCATCCACCCAAACTGCTAGTGTTTTACAAGCCATGTAAGGGGGCCATGCAGCTCCGAGTCCCCTGTGCTCAGATGCATGGGCTGGCCACCTCCCTGTCTCATGCTGCTCTTTCCAACTCTTCTTTCCATCAAGTAATTTACACATTATTTAACAGCTGCTCGAGTGCTTCCGAGCCAGACAGCTGTGAGTGGGCTGAGCCTGCAGCCAGATCCTGGCTCAGGGGTCTGTCATGCTCACCCTTGTCCCTTTGCCGGGCTGCTCTAAGGACCTTGGGGCAGGGACCCATGTGTTGCCTGTGTGGCTGAGGGATGAGGTGCTGCTCAGATGCAGACACCCCTGGGACTGCTGTCTCCTCTGGCTCTTGCCATACCCGTAGGCAGGTATAGTGCTCAAAGCCCAACACAGCTTCGGGGATCCGGGAGGAGGAGAGACTCCATGGGCAGTTCTGAGCCCCTCGCTCTGGGATTTATTGACCAGGGGGTGCTCAGGAAGCACCAGATCACTGCGGGTCCGTGCACTGTTGGGATTCCCAGCCGTGCCTGGTTATTGGAGAGATTTGGTTTATCCCCGCCCCACAGGAGCAGCTAGCCCATTAGCCCCCCTATGGCAGAGCTGACCCTATGTGGCTGCCATGTGTCTCTGGGTGGCTTGCAGCCTTCTAGTGCAGGTGTCTGCAGCCTCTGGATGGCACGGGAGGGCCCCAGGCACTGACACACGTGCTCAGTGCCTGCAGCCAAAAGCTTCCTGCGCCGACTCCGCTCTGGTCTGTGCTTGGGATGGGTGTATCTGGGACACATTCCCTTCCCCCAGCCCCTGGTAGCCATGGCAGGGTGGCTGGCTAATACCTGGCTCTTGTAGGACGGAAAGAACTTCCTTCTGGCTGTTTGTGTGGCCATGTCCTTAGCGTGCTGGGCTCCGTTTGTGGTCTGAGGCAGTGTGTCTGGGGGTGCTGTACTAAGGGTTTGCCCTAGGCTTTTCTTCCCAGCGGTTAGTTTGGAAAGCACCCCAAGTGCTTTGGGGTGTGCCCTTTCGGTTTTCAGTCTGAGGGCAGGTCTACGCTTCAAACGCAGCCTTGCACAGCTGTGCCGCTGCAGCAATGTCATGGAGACGCGCTAAGCCAACGGGGAGAGCTGCTTGTGCCAACTTAGTTACTCCCCCTCCGCGAAAGGCTGTAGCTAAGTTGTCAGGAGACGCTCTCCTGCCGACACAGCACTGTCTGCACCGGCACTGAGGTTGGTGTTGCTGGGGGTGTGGTTGTTCACACCCCCGAGCGACGGAGTTACACTAAAGTCGTTTTATTGTGCAGACCAGGGCCAAGGCCTAAGCTCTGGAGCTGTGTGTGCCTGGGGGGCCCTGCTGAGTGGAAGCCAGAAGTCCGCTCGTTCCTGAGCTTGAGTCTAATGAGGGCACTTGTGGCCTTCAGCCAGGCTTGTAATTCCTGCTCCGGGCTCCAGCCGGCCCTGAGTGCAGCAGCGTGTGGACGGTGTGCTGTCAGCATGTAGCTCGTGCACCTCAGCACCAGGCAGGGGAGAGGATGGCTTAGAGGGCTGACGTCGGGATATGGAGCCGCGTGCCTCCAACTTGCTGGCTGGAATCTGTCCCAGGGGGTGCCTGTTGCCATGTGCCAGCTCTGGGGCCTGTCTGGTCTGAGTCGAAGGGTTCAGTCTAGTTCCTAGTGAACAAAATTCCACAGGTGTCAAAGTGCCCCATGCCAGGCCCTCCCTTGAGCCCCCTTAGTGGCAGAGGGACAAAGGGTTGAAAGGGCCATAGAGACTGATTTCCCTTTTCACCCTGGGGGTGGGTTTCCCCAAGGCAGAGCGGGGGTGGGAGGCTACTCGTCGGGGCTGGGCCCGCCTGCTGGGGGGAGGAGGTGTCGTCTCAGGGGTGGCCGCGTCTGGTTTCTTGGGAGACCTTGGGGGCAGCGTTCGTGTGGCACTTACTGTCCATCGGTGGTGGTTGGGCCTGCGATGTG
Source organism: Eretmochelys imbricata (assembly GCF_965152235.1). Lineage (NCBI taxonomy): Eukaryota > Metazoa > Chordata > Testudines > Cheloniidae > Eretmochelys > Eretmochelys imbricata. Next base: position 359,220,943 of record NC_135572.1, read on the forward strand.
CCAGGCACTTCGCAGATGTTGGGCCGGGGTGGTCCCCGGCCTGATGAGCTGGGTGGCAGGAGGAGGGTGCTGGGTGGCTACCCTTGTTCCTGCCCCTGGGGTTTGGCTGGGTCACAGTGGGGGAGTAGGAGTTACCGTTCATCAGATGTAGTGGGGAGAATTGGCCTGGTCCCGACTGTGTCTGTGTCCCGTTGGGCTGATGGGGATGGCTGGAGAGGTTGGTGTCCCGTGAGACCTGCTGCCCAGGGGAAGACGACAGATCGTTGCATAGCAGCTTGGACTGATGGTAGCGTTTCCTTTCTCCTGCATCGGAGCTGCTGACATGTGATGGCCTGGCATTCAGACCCTGACCCCTGTGGGGCTGCTGAAGGTAGCGGTGCCGTCCCTGGGGCTCTTCCTGCCACTCTGTGCCACGCTCAGCACCATGGTGTCCCGCCACCCTTCTGGTGTACTCCCCACTGCAGGTTTCTTGCTTTTTCTCTCTGCATCCCTTGGGGGCGTTACTCTGATGAGGTGCGGTCGTAGTATAAGCCGCAGCATCGCTGGACGGTAGGTAGAGGCAAATCCCCTTGCCCCTTGACAAGAATGACCCTCATTTGTGTGACTTCATTGAAACTCACTCAGGGTGCCAGTGACTGGGAGAGCGAAAGGCTGGCGTTCCCATGGTCAGTGGCCATGCTGCAGACAGAGGCTCTCAGTCCATCAGCTGTTTCTCTCCCACCTGACTCCTGCAGCTCCAAGGTGGCTCTCGAGCTGGGCCGGCCTGCGACACGTAAAGGGTCGTCCCACTTGCTCTGATACAACCGTGGTGGCATTAGCATAAAGTGCGTTCGAGCGCCCGTCAAAGTGAGATATCTCTCGCGCTGTGTGCTGGGAATGAAGTGTGTGCAGCCGGTTTGGAACGGGGGGATGCAAAGGGGCTTCTCCGGTGCTGGGCTCAGCGAGGGAAGGAAAGGCTCAGAGTGGGTCTTGAGTTACCTGGCTGACTGTGTGCGCTAGCCAGCAACAGCACTCAGTTGGTAAATAGCATTTACATGTTGACGGCAGAGACCTGGCTGGAATGGGGGAGGCTAGACGGGTGGAAAAGCCCAGCTGCCTCCCGCGGTGCAGGGCAACAGTACCTCCCACGTGCTGTCTGGTCTCTCTTCAAATCATCCAAATGGTGGGGCCTGTATCGCTTTGGCTTGCAGTTGGGGCTGTTCCCTGCCGTAATTCCATCACATTGCTCCCAGCTATGGCCTTAGGCAGCTGTCCAGCTGCTCTTCTCCTCCCTTGGTGTTCACACCCCGCTGCAGGGCTGGCCCCTCCTGAACTGTTTCTAGCTCCACTGGGCAGGCTTAGCTCTTTTAATCTCTCCCCTGTTCCTGGGTTGCGTTCTGTGCCTCTTCTCTGAACTCCTTCCAGCTCTTCAGTATACTTCTGGCAGCATGGTGCCCGGGACTGAATGGAGTGGTCGGGCCCGGGGCACCAGTGCCAGGACTCAGAGGGACACTGGTCAGGATTGGGCACTTACGCAGTAGCGGGAACATCCGGAGTTATACCAAAGATAAAAATACCCCACCACCAAGGACTGCTTGCCTCTGGATCAGGGCTTGAGCGGAGCGCTGGGGTGAGGACACAGAACAGCCGGCCCCGAGAAGGCTGTCACTGCTCACTGCCGTGAGATCGTGCGCTGCCTTCTGAAATGGCTGGTGCTGGCCACTGAGGGAGACAGAACACTGGGCTGGATGACCTGGGCCTGGCACTCCGCATGCTCCTGGACGGGAAAGGGGCGTCTCCGCCCTGCCCCGCGGCGTGATGTGCCTGCACCTTCTGCCGTGAATTGCACTGGCCCCTTTTCTGGCTGCTGCGCCACAGAGCAAACTCCTGCCTGGCCTCCCCTCCCCCTTCCCATATCTCTGGCATTGCAGCGGCTGCGCCACAGAGCAAACTCCTGCCTGGCCTCCTCTCCCCCTTCCCATATCTCTGGCATTGCAGCTGCTGCACCACAGAGCAAACTCCTGCCTGGCCTCCTCTCCCCCTTCCCATATCTCTGGCATTGCAGCTGCTGCGCCACAGAGCAAACTCCTGCCTGGCCTCCCCTCCCCCTTCCCATATCTCTGGCATTGCAGCTGCTGCGCCACAGAGCAAACTCCTGCCTGGCCTCCTCTCCCCCTTCCCATATCTCTGGCATTGCAGCTGCTGCGCCACAGAGCAAACTCCTGCCTGGCCTCCTCTCCCCCTTCCCATATCTCTGGCATTGCAGCTGCTGCGCCACAGAGCAAACTCCTGCCTGGCCTCCCCTCCCCCTTCCCATATCTCTGGCATTGCAGCTGCTGCACCACAGAGCAAACTCCTGCCTGGCCTCCTCTCCCCCTTCCCATATCTCTGGCATTGCAGCTGCTGCGCCACAGAGCAAACTCCTGCCTGGCCTCCTCTCCCCCTTCCCATATCTCTGGCATTGCAGCTGCTGCGCCACAGAGCAAACTCCTGCCTGGCCTCCCCTCCCCCTTCCCATATCTCTGGCATTGCAGCTGCTGCGCCACAGAGCAAACTCCTGCCTGGCCTCCCCTCCCCCTTCCCATATCTCTGGCATTGCAGCTGCTGCGCCACAGAGCAAACTCCTGCCTGGCCTCCCCTCCCCCTTCCCATATCTCTGGCATTGCAGCTGCTGCGCCACAGAGCAAACTCCTGCCTGGCCTCCCCTCCCCCTTCCCATATCTCTGGCATTGCAGCTGCTGCGCCACAGAGCAAACTCCTGCCTGGCCTCCTCTCCCGCTTCCCATACCTCTGGCATTGCAGCTGCTGCGCCACAGAGCAAACTCCTGCCTGGCCTCCCCTCCCCCTTCCCATATCTCTGGCATTGCAGCTGCTGCGCCACAGAGCAAACTCCTGCCTGGCCTCCTCTCCCGCTTCCCATATCTCTGGCATTGCAGCTGCTGCGCCACAGAGCAAACTCCTGCCTGGCCTCCCCTCCCCCTTCCCATACCTCTGGCATTGCAGCTGCTGCGCCACAGAGCAAACTCCTGCCTGGCCTCCCCTCCCCCTTCCCATATCTCTGGCATTGCAGCTGCTGCGCCACAGAGCAAACTCCTGCCTGGCCTCCTCTCCCCCTTCCCATATCTCTGGCATTGCAGCGGAGCAGACCCCTCCCCCCACTGAGTGTCTGTGTCCCCGGGAACCCCCCCCCCCCCAGCCTGCTTGCATCTTTCCAGAGTGATCCTCATTTTGTTTCAAACCTAGCTCCCGTCACTGCTTGCCTTGCCCTCCTCAGGGCGGTGGGGGTGGGGGGGGCAGGGGTTCTCCCAGTCCAATACCTATGAATTTCATTCGTATGCGGCCCTCTCCTTGCTCACTAATGAAGGAGTCAGATGATTCCGGCCCAGCGCCTGTTCTCTGGATTCGGCACGCCACAGAGCACGATGTCTGCCTACTCTGATTGCAGCTCGGCTCGCCCTGCGCTGGGTGTTCCTCGCCCCAGGAGCACTGTAGCCCTGTGCTGCTGAGGGGTTTCCTCTGTGTCGTTCAGAACTTACTGACCCCGGGGCAGGAATCGCTGCATGAAACCATCCCTTCTGTTGGGAACACTGGGGCATGGCCACTAGGTAACTCGAGGGGATGGAAGACCATGAGTGTCGATGAAGCCCCCTCGCGCTAGGCCCCGGTGTCCTTGGCCCCCCTCCTGCCTGGAGGCACTCACAGCAGCTCTGCGTGCTAGGCCCAAGTGTCCTTGGCCCCCCCGCCTGGAGGCACACACAGCAGTTATGCTGAGAATCTGCAACAGTATGTTGCAGAGTCAGACTGCCTGAAACTAAGCAAGGCCAAACAGGAGAGATATGGAAGAACAATGCTGAATAAAGCAGCTTTATGTATAGTTTAACAAATGATACAGAGAATCAGGGAACTAGCTGGGAACTGGATTGGCTGGCTATATGGATACTTGAAGCAGCTTACTATTGGATAAGTATGCTGGGAAAAAGGATGTATAAAAGCCTGTGTAACTTCCTGCTTTGTTGTACAGGATTTGAGATTCAAATCTCCCTGTACCTGTTTGAAGCTTCAAATAAACTTTTCTGCTTCTCCACCCCGTTGTGATTATTGGGTGCAGCACACCGGGTAACGAACCAACTCAAGCTGTTGTTCAGCCTCTCGGCACTGGGTGCCGGCAACACTTCTGTCTCCTTGTGCTGCGGGTGCATCGTTGTTGGGACTGAAAGGAGGTTCCCTGCAGCCCAAGGCTGGGCTGACCCCCCGTGATGATCGCTGTGCCGGAGAAGAGGTGCTAGTCTAATGGTTTCTGCTTGGTTCCAGCTGACTTCATTATTGTGGTGTCTGTGTGGAAATCTAATCATTTAGCTGGGAAGGATTTTGGTGCATTTGCAGTAGGACATCTGGGACCATGCAAATAGGCTGGAGTCTTCATCAGAGTGTTAAACGCAAGGCCTTTTAACTGCGCGCAGAGGCAGGCAGCAGGGTACTTTGGATGTGAATGGTTTGTCCACAGGGATATTGGGGTCAGGGAGGAGGGACGGGAGGTCAGGACCCAGGCAGAATGAACAGCTCTAGCTTAGTCTAGCCAGTCAGTGCCGCAGCCTTGGCTGTTCATCTGGGCACAAAGCGGAGTGTGTGCTGGGATGCTGTTCCTGGGAGGACGTCTGGCTGCGGCCAGCCGCTGGGGATACAGAATGCTGGAAAGGCCTTGGTGTCGTACCGATCTAGGAGTGGTGGTTGCTCCTTTTCCCGGCTCAGGATTCAGAGGCATCTGGGTGGGGGGAGAGCGTGATGGGACTCCTTAACGGGAGATGCAGTTTCCCTGGGTTACTCAGATTATCTGAGAACAGCAAGGTGCCTATGGCACTTGTGAGGGAGGGGACCTGTACAGTGGGCATCCAGGGTCAGTACAGCACCGTGGTGGGAGGGGAGGCAGCTCTAGGATGGAGGGGGTAGCAGGAGGGTGGTGCTACGCTGGCATACGGGAGCATCCCCCCACTGAGGGTGGGAGTGCTGCCTCAGGGGTGCTCTGGGGCATTGATGACACATGGGCAGGGCTTGGGGGGCAGCCACAGAGTGGGAAGGAATAAGAGAATGGAAACTAACCCAACAGTTGCTGAACCCGAACTCCCCCTGCAAGCGCTCAGAACCTCCCATGCCCTCAAATGCTCTCGCTCTCAAACTGCATCATCACACGAGGTTCCTCTTCGGAGATACGGCCCCCACGCAGCACCATCTGCTGCTGCGGAGACAGCCAGGCTGTGGGGGGGAGTCTGAAGGATTAGCCACTCCTGGGTCAGTAAATATTTATCTCTTCCCACCAGTCCTGCAGTTCCCTCAAGTCAGCTGGAGCTTGTGGGAGTGCATCTCAGGGTGGGTACAGGGGGAGGACAGGGGGGTGAGGGCTCATCCTCAGCTGCTCTAAGTCAAGGGCACTTCACTGGAATCCAGGGGGCTGTGCTGGTTTCCGCCAGCTGGGGATCTGGCCCACCAGCAGACTGCACAAAGCTCCCTGCCCAGGGTAGTGGAGAGCTAAAGCAGCCATGCAAGCCAGCCATTCTCGGGGGACGCCTGTCCATAGATATGCAGGAACTTTGATCCATGAGAGCCCTTCCATCCCAATTGTCTGTCAGTACGTCTGGGGCTGAGTAAGCGGTGCAGACACCTGTTGCTTGGGGGGCTCCCCAGCCGGGCTGCGTGTTCTGTGGCGGCTCATCCTGGGTCAGAAGGAAGCCTACTTCTCTGCCTGCTGTCACCTGCGCTTAGTGTCTCCAGCTGCAAATTGCTTTCAGATAACTTCTGAGTTTGATCCCCGTTTTGGGAGTGAACCTGACGTGAAATTGCAGAGCTGCTGGTTGCGCTGATCTTTCGGCCCTGCATGGCGTAATGAGAGAATGGTAAGGGGAGTTGAGCTGAAGGTAGGATTTGGTTTGAAAGTGCATATCTGCGTGGTAAAAATGGCACCGTGGTGCTGATGGGGCCTGATCCCTGTGTGTGCTCACTTAGCATAGCCAGCAAGCATCTCTGAAGAGCTTCACTGCTCCTCACTCTCATAAACTGTTTGCTGAGCCGGCGCAGATGCCAGAGCCTGGGCTGGATTCTCTGCTGGGTCCCATATCCTCGGTGCAGCTAATGGCTGCGTTGAATTGTGTTCTGCCGGGCAGCCTGCTGAGGACAGTGGGGTTCCTCGCAGTAACTGAAGGTATGAGGTAACTGAGGGCATGAGGGTTGTGGAGTTTGGCCTTTAGGCCCTTTATTGTAGGTGGGGTGTATGGGCAGAAAAGAAAACCCAGCTTGGCTCTAGGAATGAGGCTGTTTGTATCACTGTCAATTTGTAAATTCCAAGGCCAGAAGGGGGACCATTGTGATCACCTAGTCTGACCACTATATAGCACAGGCCAGAGACTTGTCCCACAATAATTCCTAGAGCAGAGTTGTTAGAAAAACATCCAAACTTGGTTTAAAAATTGTTTGTGATGAAGAATCCACCTTGACCCTTGGAGAATTGTTCCAGTGGTTAATTACTCTTGCTATTAAAATTTTATCTCTTCTTTCTGGTATGAATTAGTCTAGCTTCAATTGCCAGCCTTTGGATTGTGTTAGACCTTTCTCTGCTAGGCCGAAGAGCCCGTGATCAAATACTTGCCCCACATAGGTACTTATAGACTGTGATCAAATCACCACTGAGCCTTCTCTTCTCTTTGTTGAGCTAAATAGATTGAGCTCCTTGAGTCGGTCACTGTAAGGCAGGTTTTCTAATCATTTGATCATTCTCATGGTTCTTTGCCGACCCCTCTCCAATTTTTCAACCCTCTTTGAATGGTGGCCATCTGTGACAAAGTGGGACTGTTCTTAATGTTTCCTCTGAATAGTTTGGGGGTGCCTCAGTTTCCCCTATGCAGTTCTTAAGTATCTAGGTGGTGGGATAAGGGTGTAGGATCATTGCAGAGCCCTAGAGGGCAGGTGTGTGCAGGGGTCTGGACACAGAGAATGGCCAATACCCTGTTTCCTGGCAGCTGATGGTCTGGCCCTTCCCCCCTGCAAGGTGAGAGCTAAAGGGTTGGAGAACAAAGGAACCAGGTGACCTCCTGACACGGAAAGGGACAAAGCCCAGAGGAGGAGGGGCTGGAGAGAGTTTCAGTTTGAGGCTGGCTGGGGACATGGAGTGAAGTGCAGACGGCGTTGTCTAGCTCACTGCCCCCCAAAATGGACCCAGCTGAGGGGTCTTGTTCTCTGCACCTACAAGCTCTGTTTTAGACCATGTTCCTGTCATCTAATAAACCTCCTGTTTTACTGGCTGGCTGAGAGTCATGTCTGACTGCGGAGTTGTGGGGCAGGACCCTCTGGCTTCCCCAGGACCCCGCCTGGGTGGACTCGCTGTGGGAAGCGCACGGAGGGGCAGAGGATGCTGAATGCTCCGAGGTCAGACCCAGGAAGGTGGAAGCTGTGTGAGCTGTGTGTCCTGCAGACAGGCTGCTCCCAGAAAGGAGACTTCACCCGAGTCCTTTCTGGCTTCGTCGGGAGCAGTTCCAGAACATCGCCCGGGGACTCCGTGACACCATCAAAGCTGTACATGGCATTCCATCAGCAGGCGCTGGGAGATGTAAGTGGGGAGGATCTAAGAGGATTTGACGGGACTTGTTGAGGCAATAGACAGTGCTTGTGTCCGCGCAGGGAATGCACGGTGAACGCAGCCCATCCTGCAGTCACCTGTTCAGCCTGTGGACCTGCTTGGGGAGGATGCTGTGGCCAGTAGTACCCCAAGTTTTACCTGCTTTCAGCACTGCCCCCAAACTTGTTCTGATACTGGAAACCCCCGCCCTCCAAAACAAGACAACACCTTATTGGAAACAGCCCTCTTTCCTACCAGAGACCCTACAATAACACCTGCAGGCAGCTGCGTGTCTTTAGGGGCTCACGCCCATCTCGCTGCCATATCCTCCTCCAGTGCTGGAATTCGAGATGGGGATGTTGTGTTCAGTCCACCTCCGAGGGGCCAGTGCCGGGACCTCTGTGCTCTGTCTAGTCTGCTGTGACCTGTAACACCCCCGGTCATGTGAGTGGAAGAATGGTGCAATGCCCACCCTCTGTCTCACATGGGTAAAGTGTGGGGAGGGAAGGTGAACTACAGGCTTCCTAGCCCTGGGCATCCCTTTAAGTGATGGCACCTGGCTTCAAACCCAGGGTGGCACAGGAGAATAGAACAGCAACCTCTTCATTAGCTGGAGCTCACTTGTCCCTTGGGGTTGTATAAATGCCGTGCCCTGGGGGGAGGCTGGCTTGGCAGAGTTCCCAACTGTGAAGCAAATGGCCTGGTGCTCTCTTCCCTGTGCTCTGAATTCAGGGACCTTTCTCCTAGCCCCTCCCATCACCCAAACTCCCATGCTTCTTTCAGAGCTGTTGGCCATCCACTGAGACCTTTGGGTAACTGTAAGGACCCCCCTGCCTCACCTCCAGCCACACATTGGTCATTAACCAGCTTTGAACCTGGGACCTCCGGAGTTGGGATACAGACTTCTGGTGTCTGTGCTTAGAGTGACTCTGTTGGTTGGTGGCAGTAGCAGGCTGTTATCCTGTATGGGCAGTGCAGCACACTTGCCCCTGCACTGCTTGCACACAGAAGGGGAGCTCTTTGCAACCCCATGAGCTCTCTGCAGGTATGTGCAGCGGGGACTTTGCAGAGACTAGACCCCACATGGCTTTGGTCACCAAGCACCACGGCTCTGCAGCAGCTCTCATTTTTTGTTCAACACAGGTAAGGTCAGAGGTTCAAACTCTGCTGTCACAACACGACTCTGCAACGGGAGAGAGTCATCCTGCGGAAAATTAAATAAATCCAAGGGAATGAGAATGGACCCTGCCCCTGCCTCCTCCAGATTCCACCCAGGGGTGCAGGAGGGACTTGCAGCCTTAGCAGGGCAGCAGTTACCCTGTGAGATGAAGTGGGGGGGGCCGCTCATGTGTGCTAACTGGAATGGAGCGTGTGTGAGGTGGGGTGTGAGGTGAATGGTTTTAATAGTACTATCGGTTAACCATTCAAACCCCCATGAACACAATGACAATGTAGGTGGGGTTCAGGAACCCGGGGAGCACCTGTGTGAGTATGGCGTTACTGGGCCTTACTGGAGCTGTTGTCGTTCCACGTTCTACTCTGCCCAGCTGGGTTTGCATTTCCAGTGCGCTGTGTTCGCATGAAGCGTGTCTGGGACCCGCTGGTGCAGGCCGAGCTGCTGCCTTTATTTCTCTTTGAAAGTGTTAAGTCGTGTCTGAAAGTAACCCCCGACAGCAGTGCTCTAAGCTGGCAAGTGGGCATTTGAGGGCTGATCAACTCTACTGCTTAAGTTGATGCAACTTACCGCGCTCAGGGGTGTGAAAGAGACGACATCCCCCTGAGCGGTGCAAGTACAGTGACCTAAGCGCTGTCCACGCTGACACTATGTTGGCAGGAGATGCTCTCCTGCTGGCCGAGCCTCTGCTTCTTGCGGAGCTGGAGTAATTTTGCTGATGGGAGAGCGCTCTGTAGTGTAGACTTGCCCTGAGTGGCAACGGTGCTCGCTTCTCCCTGGCGCGCTCTGACAGCCAGGGCCGGGGAGGACTTCGATGGTTTTTAGAAAGGGCAGCTTTCTGGCTGCAAATCGTGTTTGCCAAGTGTGGGAGGAGTTTGCCTCGCACCGTAATCACTGTGAGAGGCCAGAGAGTTGTTAGCTGTACAGTGGTGCTGCCCAGCTTGCAAGTGCCCCTGTATCCCTCCTCTCCCCTCTTCCGTTGTTGGGCTCCTGCTGGGCTCAGCCTGCCTCCTGTGTGCTGGGCCTGTACCCTGTCTGCAGCTGAGAGCAGCAACTGCCTGTCCTCCGGCTTGGATTACAGGGTCAGTGCTACAGATCGAAAGGTTGATTCCTTGTAGCTCTGGGGCCTGTTGTAATGACTGGCCTGTCTGCGCAACAGGCAACTGCTAAATGAGACTACAGGGAAATGTTTGCTTTATCCCCATTAATGGGCCCAGGCTCTAATTACAGGGCTGGCAAGGCCAGGCACCTCCCCGATTTTGCCTGGCTCCCGAGATCTCCCTGGCTGCCACAGGCACGGTGGGGTCAGGGAGAGAACTCCATTGTTTCCTCGTAGTCTCCACTGGCTATCTATCCATCTCTTGTCTGTATCTACATTGGAAGCTCTGGGGGCAAGGGCCCCCTCTTGAGTTCTTTTTCATCCCGTAGATCTTCCATTCACAGTTTAGGAAGGCAGCAGGCCGCTCCCTGGTATCAAAACGGTTGAGAAACACTGATCTGGAGCCTTCATCTCTCGCATGACAATGCTTCAGAGCTTAACTTCCCAGAGCACTGGGCAACTCTCCCTGGCTGGTCTCCACTTGGCAGCCACAGCGGGCTCTTGGCTGGAGAGGGCCTGAGCATGCACCTTTGCTCATTGTTTCCCAATGATCTCAACTGCTTTGGGGCCTTGCAGCATCTCCCGAGGAGCTTGCAGAGCTCCTGCCCCTGTTGGCATGATGCCCCAAGGAGGGGGTTCCTGTTTGGTTGGGGCCCCTATTAACTCCTACCCACCCAAAATCCATAGCACTGGTAGCATTTTGACACTGAAGGATGCTCTGCCCTGGAGTTCCTTTCAGTGACTCTGGTGCATGGATCTCACCACCCACAGCTGCTCTGCGGGGACACACACTGCTCTTATCCCCATCTACAGAGGCTTCTTTTCCTGACTCCTTATACCCATCGCTCTCCCCTGTCTTTGTGTGTGGCATATGGGCCTGCACTGGTCCAGAGCACACCCTGGCAGTAGTTCCAGGATGCAAATTATTCTGGTCTAGTCTGACTGAACAACACTATCCAAAGTCGAGAGAAACTTAAGCAGCTAGGAGAAAAAGTTTCTGCAGATGGAAAGTCCTTTGAAAACCCCGCTACCAGATTTTCTGGGGAGAACTGCAAAATGAGTTTCACGTTATTAAAGAGAGGAGGGGAGAAAAAGGCAGCTTGAGAACGGCTATTTTTCACTCTGGCATTCTTTAAGCAGCAAAAACTATATTTCATGGCCTAATAAGATTTTTCCACAGCAACCGGCTTTTCATCTGTGTTCTCCTATTCCCGTTCTTTAATCTGGGTTTAACTGTGGTGCATCTCCTCTTTGCCGCAGCTCCAGCAGCCCGTTCAAAATGCTTTTATGTCAAAAAGGGAGCTGTGCGGGCAGAAGTTGTTGTTCAGTTTCCATTTCTTGCTGCCTTAAAGGCGTTGCTATCAGCTTGTTGGTTGGGCCTGAAATGGGGCATCCTGTCCCAGAGGCTGAGAACCACTGGATTCCCATAGCCTGGACTCTAGGCTGCAGGGGAAAGAGGAGGAGGTAGAGTTCTCACTGTGGCATTTTGTTCGCTACGTTCCAAGGCCGGGAGGGACTTGCTGTCTGATCTGTATAGCACAGGCCAGCACTTCCCCAAAGTCATTCCTGTTTGAACTAGAGCAGAACTCTTGGAAAAGCATTCATTCTTGATTTACAAATTTTCAGTGATGGAGAATCCACCATGACCCTTGGTAAATTGTTCCAATGTGTCGCAGGGCAAGCACACCCCGTCCCCTTTTGGGGTGGGGTAAGGGTTGTTCTAGCCCTGAGCTATCACCCTTAGTTCCAGTGTAGCGTGGCCTAGGGGCCAAAGTCAATATGGCTGCCCTCTCCCTCAGGGCTGTGTGGCCCAATGGCCAGAGTCAATATAGCTGCCCTCCTCAGCAGGGCTGTGTGGTCTAGTGACCAGGGTCAGGGAAGTGGGCTACCACCTAGGGGTGGGTGGCGGCCAGGGTAGGGGGACCCAGGCCCTCCCTATTCTGCTGCATCCTGACAGTGGTAATTGTGCTCGTCAGTGAGTCAGCGGGGATCGAACCAAAACACGCTGACACCCCCGGCACAATGACTAGTCCTCCTAGGCTATTTTCTACGCTGTCCCTGATGCACTGCTCCGGGCATCTCCCGGGTTTCTAGGCTCCTTGGCCTGTGCAGCTCCCTGCAGCTCCAACCCTCCTTGGGTGTCTGCCTGGGGCTCTGCGCCTCTGCCTTCCACAATCTGGGGCTTCAGCAGCTCCTGGGCTAGAGTGCCTGACCTGTCCTCCCTCCTCTGTCTCCAGCCGGAGCATGCCTGGCAGGGCCAAGGGGGCATGGTCTCCTCAGACCATAGGGTGGAGTTAACCCCTGCAGGATCAGTGCTGGGCAAGTACACCCCATCACCCAATGATTAATTACTGTTAAAAATGTACCTTATTTCCAGCCCGACTTTGTCTCGTGTCACCTTCCAGCCATTGGATCCTGTGTAGCCCTTTCTCTGCTAGGCTGAAGAGCCCATTATTAAATATTTGTTTCCCAAGTAGGACTGTGATCAAGTCACCCTTAACCTTCTCTTTGTTAAGATACATAGATTAAGCTCCTTGAGCCTCTCACTGTAAGACATTTTCTAATCCTTTAATCATCCTCGTGGCTCTTCTCTTGACCCCTCTCCAATTTATCAACATCCTTCTTGCCTTGTGGACACCAGAACTGGACACAGGATTCCAGCAGCTGTTGCACTAGTGCCAAATACAGAGATAACACAACCTCTCTGCTGTTTCCGCTGCGTATGCGTTCAAGGCCTGCAATAGCCCTTTTGGCCACAGCCTTGCTCTGGGACCTCGTGTTCAGCTGATTATCCCACACGACCCCCAAATCTTTTTCAGGGTCCCTGCTTCCCAGGGTATGGTCCCCCATCCTGTAAGTATGCCCCCCATTCTTTGTTCCTAGATTATATTAAAAAAATATACCGACAAGTTAGTTGTATTCAAGTCAGGAGGCCTGATTAAATTAAACCTAGGGTACTTAAGGAACTAGCTGAAGCAATCTTGGAACTGTTAGTAATTATCTTTGAGAATTCCTGGAGGATGGGCAAGGTCCCAGAGGACTGAAGAAGGGCAAATCTTTAGAAAGAGAAAGAGGATGCAGAAAAATTATAGATCAGTCAACCTCACTTCAATACCTGGAAAGATACTGGAACAAATGATTGAGCAATCAGTTTGTAAGCACCTAGAGGATACTACGGTTACAAGGAATAGCCAGCATGGATTTGTCAAGAACAAAACATACCAAACCAACCTAATTTCCTCCTTTTGAGAGGTTACTGGCCTAGTAGGATGTGGGGGGGTGGGGGGGAGCAGTAGGTGTGATATATCTTGATTTCAGTAAAGCTTTTGACATAGTCCCCCATGTCATTCTCATAAGAAAACTATGGAAATGCAGTCTAGATTAAATGACTGCAAGGTGTGTACACAACTGGTTGAAATACCGTATTCCAAAGATTAATGATGAAACTGAAAGGATGTATCTAGTGAGGTCCCGCAGAAGTCAGTCCTTGGATAGTGGAGCGGCGAGTGTGCTTATAAAATTTGCAGATGAAACCGAGCTGGGAGAGGCTACAAGCACGTTGGACAATGGGATTAGAATTCAAAACAATCTTGACAAATTGGAGAATAGGTCTGAGAGCAAGATGAAATTCAATAAAGACAAGTGCAAAATAACGCACTTAAGGGAAAATCAAAAGGACAATTCTAAACTGGGGAACAACTGGCTAGGTGGTAGTTCTGCTGAAAAGGAGCTGGGGGTTCGAGTGGATCACAAACTGAATGAGCCAACGTGATGCAGTTGTGAAAAAGGCGAATATGCTGAGGTGCTGTGATAAAGTGGGGATTTTTTGTAATTTTTTTAATGAATTCTGTGTGCCTCAGTTTCCCATATACTGTGCATTGCTACCCTATGTGTGGGGGGAAGGATTGAGGGCAAGTCTACAGTACAAAATTAAGTCAACCTAAGTTAAGTTGCTGTACAGCCACCGCAGTAATTGAATTGCTTTTACACGTTCACACTACACTCCTTGTGTTGGCAGAGCGTGTCCTCACCAGGAGTGCTTGCATCAATTTTACTGCCAGCGTGGGGCATTGTGGGACTGTTTCTCAAGGAAGCAACAGTGGATATAAGCAACGCAGTGTCTACGCAACTGCATTGACTTAAGTGCTATGCCTCTCGCAAAGGTGGAGTTAAGTTGGTGTAGTGGATGAGTTACGTTTGTGGGAGCTACATTTTAGTGTAGGCGCATACGGAGTTAAGTCGATGTAAGTTGCCTTACGTTGACCTAACTCTGCACTGTAGACCAGGCTGGAGTTTGCTCTAAGGGCAGGCCAAGAGACATAGACGTTTGTGTCAACTAGCTGTCTGAGCAGACTGAATGGGTCATTCAAAAGGACTGGCTGAGGCAGATCCCATATCACTTGAAAATCTGAGGGTACAATGCAAAACCCAATGAGCAGGACATGGACACCTGGCTTCTAGCACCCCAGAGGAGTAGGATTTCCCGGCCTCTCCACAGGGAAGCTGAGCAGAAAGGCCAGCAGTAGAAGAAAGGACTGGGGGATGGCGGGAATAAAGAGTTGACTTCTGCAAGGGGCCAGGGTCTGTCACCTGGGAACTGACTCAGGAAGTCAGAGATGCACAGGACCTGAAAATGGGGCTCACCACAGCTTGGCTGGTGAATTGCTCTGGGCTGAGCAGCATGGACTGTGCTGTCACCTATATTTGCTGCTTGTCCTAGTTTCAGTGGACCCGGAGAGCTGTTGGTCACTATTGTCTTTATAACAGCCCGTAACATATTTGAAGATTTATCAGGTCGCCCTGAGTTGTCTTTTTTCTTAGGACTAAGTATGCCTGTTTTTTTAACCTTTCCTCATAGGTCAGGTTTTCTAAACCTTTTTATTTTTCTTGCTCTTCTCTGGACTCTCTCCAAATTGTCCCCCTCTTTCCTGAAGTGTGGCACCCAGACCTGGATGCAGTACTCCTGCTGAAGCCTCACCCGTGCTGAGTAAAGCAAGATAATTACTTCCCATGCCTTATATAGGACACTCTTGTGGATCCGTGACAGGTGTATTAACAGGATCGGTGCTATGCCCCCAGACTGGAGCAGTCTCTTGCAGGAACCCCTTCAATGTACCAGATCCCCCAGGGTCTCATTCTTCCTTTGGGGTAGGTCATGTGGCTTCACCACCTCCTGAGACTGAACCTTGGGGGCTTCAGCCTCCCTGCTTCACCCTGTGAGTTCTAAGTGAGTCCTGCTGAGACACGCCCCCCCCCCCCCCCCCCCCCGAGGAAGACATGCACGTCCTTCAGGGATTGAAGTACCTTGCCCAGTATTTACAGTGACACTCAGACAGCGTTGTCAAAACAGTTGGGTTTATTAGTCAATTCGAACACAGCACTGGAAGTCCTTAGATTAGTACAGAGAATGGGCTTAATCTGCAGCAGGGCAGATTTAGGTTAGAGATTAGGAAAAACTTTCTAACTCTCAGGGTAGTTAAGCTCTGGAACAGGCTTCCAAGGGAGGTTGTGGAATCCCCATCACTGGAGGTTTTAAGAACAGGTTGGACAAACATCTGTCCGGGAGGGTGTAGGTTTACTTGGTCCTGTTGCAGCATGTGCGGGATGGACTTGGTGATTTCTCTAGGTTCCCCCCAGCCCTTCATTTCTCTGTCCTGTGATTCTTTGACTTTCCGTTCAGCGATATCACAGTATATATTGTTGGCTTGCACCCAGCTTACCAAGTGATCCAGGTCGCTCTGTTGGTGACCTGTCGTTTTCATCATTTACCTCTCCTCCAATCTTTGTCTCATCTGCAAACTTCATCAGTAATGATTTAGTTTTCATTCAGTTCAGTGGTAAAAATGTTAAATAGCACGTAGGGGCAGCCAGGTGGCTCTGCACATTGCCCCTGCAGTTGCCGGCCAATGGGAGCTGCAGGGGCAGTGCCTGTGGACAGGGCAGTATGCAGAGCCCCCTGGCTGCGCCTCAGTGTAGGAGCTGGAGCTGGGACATGCCGCCGTTTCTGGAAGCTGCTTGAGGTAAGCGCCGCCCGGAGCCTGTACCCCTGACCCCTTCCTATGCCCCTGCCCTAGCCCTGATTCCCGCTCCTGCCCTCCGAACCCCTCGGTCCCAGCCCGGGGAACCGTCCTACACCCCCAGCACCTCCTGTACCCTAACCTCCAATTTCATGAGAATTCATGGCCCACCATACAATTTCCATACCCAGATGTGGCCCTTGGGCCAAAAAGTTTGCCCACTCCTGCGCAAGAAACACATTCACTTGATGTTTTTCCCCTTATTACATTTTGAGACCGATCAGTTTTCCTATTTTAGTCCATTTAATGTGTGCCATGTTGTTTGTATTTCTATAGCACTTAGAGGCTGTACAAACGCAGAACAAAAAGACAATCGCTGTTCTAAACCACCTACATGTTGGTTTTGTATCATTCTAGTTTCTTAATCAAAATGTCTTGCAGAACAAGTCGAATGCTTCAGGAGTCTGTCTGCTACATCAATACACTTACCTTTTATCAGCTAAACTGGTAACCTCACCTGAGAAAGATCCCAGGTTATTTTCACAGGATCTATTCTCCGTAAACGCATCTTATGTCCTCCTTGCTGCTGGCCCTTGATGTACTTTTAGGATGGGGGACAGAGACTTCCAGGCATAGAATGGTTTTTAGGGGAACAGCTTGGATTGATGGAGGAGCATGGAGATGTGCCAGAGAGAACAGCCCATAGGAGGTGAACGGCAGCAGTTTGCAGCCTTTGTTTCAGGGTGTCTGCAGACTCAGGCAGGCAGTGCGGCAGCCACAAGGGCTAGGAACTTTTATTGACAATTAAAGCCGAAGTTGTGTAGAAGCTGGTGAAGCCCCATTCTCCCCAAGGGCAGCTGCCTGTTCCCACTAGTGAGCTGGTACGTGAAGGGCACTGCCCATGCTCGCCACCCCAAGCTGGTGCGTGGCAGGGCACCTCAGCTAGGATGTGTTGGCTTGCTTCCTGTTGGACATAAAGCAGCTTCTGGTCAAGGAAGAGGGTGGGGTAGTGTGTTTTAAATAGTTGAGTCAGTTACTGTGGTAATGGGGAGCTGTGGGGGTACCTAGAGAGAGTGCATGGCTGTGTTCTCTCTGCCTATCTGCCTGGCCCCCTGGAAGTCAGAGCATACGGGACCACACACACCTGATCCTCTTCAGGGAATCCACGTCACTGCTGCACGCCTGCCGATGCCCTGTAGAATGGTCCTTTGGCCCTGGGGACAATCCCTGCAGCCCCTAGTGGTGGTCAGACCTTGACTGCCTTCAGCAGTGTGGGCTGCAGCCTGGCTCCGTGTTTCTGTGAGCACTGTTCTGGAGCCAGGAGCCGGCTTTTGCAATTGTAACTCTCAACTCCCCAGGCGGTCTTGGCAGCTAGCTGTGAAGCGAGCAGGTTTGATTGAAAATCTGTAGCCTTACGTAAGGCTGTTTAAAAAGCTTGTCCTGACTTAATTTAATCAAACCTTCCAAATAAGGTCACATCCGCATTCTCCAAGGATGGCTACTGGGCAACACTGTGCTCCTCTCCCAGCCCTCAGGGCTGCTTGGTGGAGCCACTAGTCTGTCCGGGAATGGGCTGATGAAGGGGAATGGCTGCAAACTTCTCCCTGCCTGCACACACCTTGCGGCTGGGGTGGGGATGGATCCTCCCTTTGGCCAAAATGCAGCCTGTACAGTGCTGCTGGGGATGGTCAGAAGGGGGCGGGAGGGACCGTCGGCATCACAGGTCCCGGTGCCTCTTGCTCCAGCCTCATCTTGCCGACTGAGCAAGCGCATGAAGTTCTGCTGGGCCTCGGGGTGTGAAGAAGTAGGTTGCTTTGACTGGAGGCTGGGGGGAGTGTTCCCTGCATCTTCTCCGTCTCTGCCTGGCAGAGGGAAGCAGGTATGGCCGGCACAGTGTGAATTTTTGGCAAGGAAGCTCTTTGTGCCTAAGATGGGATTGTCAGCAACTTCCCCCGAGAGGGCCGCTGGCGACTTAGGCTCACAGCAGCTGCTGGTTGGGCTGCCCAGGCAGGATGGCACGAGCATATGTTGACTTTTGGCTTTGCAGCGCCTGGATGAGTCGCTCCAGCGCGTGCTGTAGTCTCCGGGTGTGCCTCCAACCAATCTCTCCGAAACACCTGCTCAGCTAAAGCTCCCTGCCTGCTTCCAAAGCCAGATAACTTCTTCCTAAATTAGAACTTGTTTCCTTCTAATCAGCCCCAGAACGTATTCGAGAGCTCACTCATGGGCTGGCTGCTGAGGTGATTTAACATCAGATTTTTAATGATTCCCCCATTAATCCTGGTATTCTGGGATTTAATGCTTGCTGCCCTTTGACCAATGGAAATGATGAGAACTTTGATTTCATGCATATTGGATCTGGCCAGATGCCAGCACTAGGGCGAGCAAGTTCTCCCCTCTGAAGGGATATGATTCGAGCGTGGGAGGATGGGAGGAGATGACGCGCACATGCTGCAGGTGTCTTTCAGGCCTCATGCATGGAGCCAGGGCAGCCTCTTTGTTGGCCAGGCAAGGTTTGAGTTGCTGTTATTGGGTCTCTCCCCCAGGATACCCACCCACCCCCTCTGCTACAGTCCCTGAGCCGAGGGCAGGGGGGCTCAGGAGAGCAGTAATGAGGGCTGGAACCTTTCCCCTCGCGTCACTGGCTCCAATCCAGTTTGGGTCAGTGGGCACCATCTGATTGCGGAGCAGCGGCCTCTGCGGAATGAACGCTGCACCCGGTGCTGATTGGGGCTCTCGGCAGCAGGCTCGGGAGAGTCAAAGACAGGGTGGGCCGTGAAGAAGTATTCTCTTCCCCTCCTCCACCCCCCCACCCCCCCCGGGAGGGCTGGGACAAGGGGAGCTCTACCTGTGTTTAGAGAAGGCCGTTAACCTGGGGAGGGTGCTGGGGGGCAGCACCAGACAGCTCTGCCCTTCCCCTGGGGGCGAGGGGCTTGCTAGCTAGGTAAGCGTTGGTGGGGAGAGAAGGGTGGGGATTGCTGCTCCCAGGGAGGGGTGACCGTCTTTGCTGTGCTGCTGTTATACGCAGGAATTGTGACCCATTGTTGAGGTCGCTAGTCTGGGGCTCAGGCCACCTGTGCTTTCTTCCCAGCTCTGCTATCCCCCTGCTGCGTGACCTCGGCCAAGTCCCTTCCCCTCCCGTGCCTCGCTTTCCCCGCCTGCCCTTTGTCTACTTACACTGCCAATGTTTGGGGGAGGAACTCTCACTGTGGGGTGTGGGTGCCCAGCAGAGTATGGGGAGCCTGGATTATGGCCAGGGGCAGGGTCTCCCTGGCACAGTGGAGACCCCAGGTCTCCGTTGGGCAGACAGGGGACAGTGCACAGGGTGTGGTGGCAGTCTCAGCTGGTGTCCTACAGGCTCTCCCATAATCCAAAAAGTCTATTGAGAAGCTCCAGGCTTCTTGTATCGTGAGCCCCCTCCCTGTCTGTGACTCTGTCCAGCTGGCCTGACAGCTTTCTGCACTGTGCAAGTTTGAGGTTTTCAGTCAGTAAATCCTCGCCTTTCTCCCCAGCGGAGTCCAGAGGGTGGGTCTGTGAGGAAGGATGCTTCGCTCTGCGGGTGCCAATGTGAAATCTGTCCCCTGTGCAGAGGGGCCAGCACTTGGCTGTAGACACCCCTGAATTTCAAAAGGGCCTAATGCACCCCAAGTCTTGCTTCAGACCTGAGGATGCGCTAGGCCTCCTGCATCCCCTGGTGAATTTCAGCCTTAACTGCAGATAATGGCAGGCCTGTCAAACTTTGGAAGCCAGCTGCTTTTTTCTGATTGCCAGTCCTGGGTTCTCCTCGGGTCTAACAGCACCTTGCCTGAGGTGACTGCATGTGTGGTTATATGCCCCCTCCCTTGCTTGGTGTGTGGGTTTGGTTCTTTTGGTTTGTTTTTGTTCTTTTGGTTTGTTTTTGTTGCTACCTTATATTGCTCTTCTTGGATGCATGGGGAAGGTTTTATTTTGCATCAACAAGATGTTCCACTCTTCCCCAAGGAGCCCAGGAACCACTTCCATTCTGCACTGGGAATCCAGCCAGAGGAGCCATTTGGCCTGCTTCGAAGCTTGGGGGCGGGGGATTGTTTTAACCACCGCCTCGCTGGCTTTTCTGCATTTTCTGGCCACGTGCCATGGCCTGGGGTTTGGGCAGGTAGGGGTCTCCGTGGCGGTGTGTGGATGGTGCCGTTCGGGATCTGAGAGTACAGTGACGTGGAAGGGATTCAATTATCAATCATATGCTAATTCTGCGTAACAGATGGTAGCTGGCCCTAGAGCTGAACAGCAGCACTGGCAGGGAGGGGATTAACCTGCAGCCTGCGTTGCAGTCACGCATGCCACCACGACAGGTTGAGTTGCTGTAGTAGCCCTGTTAGGCTGCTAGCTTTGCCAGCGGCTCTCGCCTCTCGTCACCGGGAGGCAGATGAGGGGCCTGCTCTTGTGCAGTGGGTGCTGAGTTCGTGTCGTGCTCCTCGGCGCTGGGAGCAATGGGGCTCTGTTGAGGAAGGGCCGCCCAGGTTCAGGGATATTTAGTGCCCAGGTTGGGTCTCCCTATGCTGGCTAGAGAGATGGGTGCCTGGCGAGGGGTGAATTGTCACGTGCAGGATCTGGAAGGAGGAGTGGGGAGCCCTGTGGGTCCCATGGCCAGTGGAGAGGCAGGGGAAGTTCCTTGCTTTCCTAAGCTCTTGGAATTGCAGCTGCAGCACTGGGATGCTCGGTGGACATGGGCTCCTGTGTAGCCCTGCAGCACCCCTTGCTTTGAGGGGCGTCTTGAAGTGCTCAGGCTTCAGAGTAGCAGCTGTGTTAGTCTGTATCCGTAAAAAGAAAAGGAGGACTTGTGGAACCTTAGAGACTAACCAATTTATTTGAGCATAAGCTTTCGTGAGCTACAGCTCACCGAGCAGGACATTGTCTGTTTGCTGCCCCTCGTGGTCGGGCCATGGCACAGGGCTCGGTGAGATGGCTGTTCACAGCCAGAGCAGATATCTGTTGTTGCCCCAGAATGTCTCACCCCGAAGTGCCTCTGCCTAGACTCCACGAAGCCCACCCCTGTGCTGCTCTTGGCCTGTCTCCCCCTCGTGCTTTGTTCCTGTGTGCCATGTCTAAAGCTTGTATTGCAGGCTCCTTGGGGGAGGGGCCATGTTGTTCCAGGACTCCTGTGAAGTGCCCTTAATTCTCTTCAGGCCACTGCAAAGTTAGGAATAACAGGAGATCCTAAAGCACTTGGCGATTGAGGACGGGAGATGAACGCTGTTGCCGAGATGCAGCCACTTCTGCAGTGGAGCGTGACAGCCGTTCAGTAATGCACAGCTGCTCTACCCCAGGGCTTGGGTCCGGAGCTGGAGATTCCGGCACCCAGTCAGACCTGCGGGGGAATTGGTTAGCAGGGTGGGACTGGCTAGGGAACTAGGGCTGTTTCCCTCCCTGCCCTCACTGTGGCTGCAGTGATTCAGCCACCTGCCGTCATCCGGGGAGGTCTCTGCTGGAGGCCTGGGGTGTGGGAGAGGAGAAGGGACTGAATGGAGCCCACGTGTACCACTTTGTTGTTGTGGATCACTGCCCATGCAGGTCTCTCCTCCAAGGCCTCCACTGAGTTTGCACATGCAGGTGGGGCTGGGTCTCGAAGCTCCCAGCTGAGCTCTGAGGCCAGGGTGCTGGGCTCCTTTTCTGCCCCGGAGAGAGCAGAGCTGTGGGGGTTTGGAAGGAGAGATCCTGAGAGAAGCTGTGTGATGCCTCAGTGCTTCAGGGGTGCTGGGAGACTTGAAGCACGTTGATGCCGCACTGGGAGAGCAGAGCGGAAAGCCCCAGCCCTCGATGCGGGGAAGGGCTGGAGCAGCGGATGGGTTTGGGGCTCCTGGTTCTGCTGCGGAGTGGCTGTGCCGCTGGGAAAACGCTTTCACCGTCTTGTCTCAGTTTATTGAAAAATGGGGATGCCAAGCCTGCTCCTTCCCGGGCAGCGTGTTTGCAAGGAACTCGTCGCTCCCTGGCTGAGAGGTGCTATCAGCGCAGAGTAAATTATGGTGATGAAATTGGAATCTGGGTCCTAAACTGAGATGAGGTCACAATATTTCACAGGATCCAGACTGCTCCTTTCCAAATGCACAGCCCTGGTGCTCGCTCGAAACAGGTTATTCATCCAAGAGAATTTCCTTATAAAGCACAAAGTGAGCAGATATGTCTTCATTGAACAGGGCTGGGAGTTATTTAAAGGGACATTGTCAAGCAGGTCAGACTCCACATGTGACCTTGTCTTGACATTGTTGCAGTTTGGCAGGTCCCCTCTAGGATAAGAAGCCTGGTTTTAGTTCCTTGTGTCCTGTGCCAGACGGGGTGACTGGCAACAAGGGCAGCCTCACACCCACGGTCTTCAGCACTTGTGTTTCCTCTGAGTGTGCTGAATTAACAGTGGCTAAAGGGCAGTCTGCAGCACATGCTGGTAGTCTGGAGAGCTGGCAGCCTCCTTCAGCTACGTATGAGGGAATGAGAAGCACAAGAGGCAGGAGCCGTCAGAAGGCAGGGTTTGTGGGGCATCAGTAGAGCTCTGTGTGGGGAGCCAAGGGCTGGGATAGCAGGAGGCTGTGGGTCAAGATTGACTGGAACTAGCAGAGCTGTGTGTGGTGGTGGGGAAAACCTAGGGCTGAGCTAGTAGGGCGGCTGTGGGTCAGGACAGGGGGGTGGTGGCAGAGCTGTGTATGTGGGGAGCCCAGGACTGAGCTAGCAGGGGGCTGCAGGGCAGGACTCGAGGGTGCTGGCAGAGCTATGTGGATGCGGGTTCAGACCTGGAATGGCAGGAGGCACTGCCGATTAGCTCTGCTGATGAAATGACAATGCTGCATGTGTGTACCTTGCATGGCATCTGAGTACACCCTGCGTGATCCTAGACCCAGAGTTACAAGCCCTAAACTCTCATGGGCACTGAATTCACCCAAGCACCAAAGGAGAGAATTGCACACCATGCTGATTTCATTGTTTAACGGCCAGGTTTATGACTCTCTTCCAGCTCAGCTTGATCTCAGCACCAGGAATTGATTTTTCAAACCCTCCAATTTAAACGGGCCCAGAGTGCCAGGAGCGGGGTATGGGATGGAGGGTGGGCACAGGCCGTGAGACTCAAACCCCACATGGCTGCACGGCACTGTGCAGGGATGGGGGGCTAGGTCCAGTCCTCGCTGTAGATCTCTGCTCCAGAGTGGTGGTGGTGTGCATGGTGCCTTGAAAGAGACAGACCAATGGCTTTTGCACACAGACACTTGTCCCAGAGGAGGTGAGCCATGGCCAGCCCGCGCCCTTTTAGCATTTCCTTAAGCTCTTCAGGGAGAAGGGAGCCCCGATGAAGGGTCCTGTGGTTTTGGCTCAAGGGCAGGGCTTCAGCAAGACTTTTTTGACACAGTCCCACAACATTCTCGTAAGAAAGCTGAAGAAATGGGGGCTCCGCGGAACTACTGTTAAGTGGATACATAATTGATTAAATTATGTATCCACTTAACAGTAACTATTAATGGACTGATGACGGATTGGAGGGAGGTCTCAGGTGGGTTCCCCAGGGATCTGTTCTGGGGCCGGTGCTGGTTACCATCTTTATCAATGACCTGGATGTAGGACTAGTGAGCAGACCGATCAGATTTGCAGATGAGGCAAAGCTGGGGGTGTTGCAAACACTTTGGAGGGTAGAGCTAAAATTCAGTGGGATCTTGATAAACTGGAGAACTGGGCTTGAGACAACGCAATGAAATTCAACCAAGACAAATGTAAGGTGCCATCCTTAGGGAAGAAAATGCACAAATACAGAATGGGGGATAACTGGCTTGGCAACAACACGGCTGAGAATGATCTGGGAGTTGTAGTGGATCACAACCTCAGCACGAGTCAGCAATGTGATGCTGCTGCAGAATTTCAGGTTACATTAACCGAGGCACAGCATGCAAGTCACGGGAGGCGATAGTACCGCTCTGCTCGGCAGTGGTGAGGCCTCAGCTGGAGGACGGTGTCCAGTTTTGGTCACCAGTGTCTAGAAAGGATGTAGAGAAACGGGAAAGGACCCAGAGGTGAACGACAAAGGTGATCAGAGGGATGGAACACCAGCCATACGCGCAAAGGCTGAAGGAACGGGGTATATTTAGTTTGGAAAAGAGGAGATGAAGAGGGGAGGTGATAGCGGTCTTCAGATACTTGAAACACTGCCATAAAAAAGATGGAGAAAAGCTGATCTCTTGCCATAGAAGGCAGGACAAGAGGCGATGGGTTCAAACTCCAGCAGAGCAGACTGAGATTAAATCTCAGGAAAAACTTCTTAACTGCAAGAGCAGCAGGACGATGGAACAGATGCCTTGGGAGGATGGGGAAGCTCCTTCCCCTGGAGATTTTCAAAAGGAGGCTGGCGCCATCTGTCCTGGGTGGGTTAAACACAACAAATCCTGCATCTTGGCGGGGATTGACTAGATGACCCTTGCACTCCCTTCTAACCCCATGGATCTGTGGTGAGTGGCGAGGTTCAGATCTGGTCACTGGTTCGAACCCATGCCAGGTCAGTAACCACAGAAGGTTGTCCCTGTCAGATGGGCTTTTGCAGCCCTAACTCAGTGTCCTAGAGGAGAGGTGCCAACATCCCAAGTGCATCAGTGTAGCTGGCTCTGGCTGGTCCCCTTTATCGGTACCTTGGCGGAGGGCTGGGAGAACTAGGGGAGCTGAGCTCCTCCCTCCAGGGCTGGGAGAGCATGTGTGTCAAACTGGGCTGGACAGCACTGTCCATTCTGCGATGATGGGTTCCATTGCTGGTACCAATGGGGGCCTTCACTGGCGTGGGAGTGTCTTGGGGGACTTGGTCAGTGTCTAGGCACTTGCCCATGGAAAGGAGATCTGACAGCCTTGCTGAGGGAGGCAGAACACCAGTTACAGAAAAGGTAACTGTCTTATCCAGTGGCTGGGACTTGAGGTTAGACACGTTCAGCCTTGAAAGAAGGTGCCGTTTCCTGGCAGCGAAGCTAATTGGAACAGTTCCCTGGGGCGGTGGTGGGCTCACTGTCACTTGGAGTCTTTAAGAAGAGACTAGATATGTTTCTAAAAGCTCTGTTTTAATCCAGCATTGGGCTGGATGGTCACGGTGGTTCTTCCTGGTCTGGGAGTCTCTGAATCCCCCTGTTCATCCCCCTCCTTCACGGGGGTGCGCGGAGACCGGGATTGCCCTCAGCATGCTCAAAACGTTCACAGCTCTGCTTTAAGATAATCATTCTAATCATACTTCAGGGCTTCAGCTGGCTGCCTACAATGGTCAGGAAGGAATCGCTCCCCCTCCCCCCCCATGCATTATTGGTGAGGGGTATTCTGGGTTTTTTTTTCTCGCCGTCCTCTGAAGTATCAGAGATTGGCTGGAGATATGGGACATGGACAGGGTAGGCCAGTGCTGTGACGTGATGCAGAGCTTCTTCTGGCTTAAATACCTGGCTTGTGGGTCTTGCTCACGTGCTCAGGGTCTAACCGACCCACAGATTTTGGGTCAGGAAGGGGTTTCTCCTCAGGTCAGGCTGGCAGGGACCTTGGGGGTTTTCACCTTCCTCTGCAGTGTGGGGCATGGGTCACCTGGGCAGGGATAATCTAGTGGCTTTGTGTCATCACGCATTGCTGGCACCGTGGTCTCACCTGTTCTCTCCCTGTGGCTCACTGTTGCTCTCCTGCGATCTGAAATGCTTTGGTCTCAATAGAAGGGTAGGTGGTTGAAATTTAAATCAGGCCAGATGAGATGGTCCTTTAGCCTTAAACTGTGAAACTCGATTAAAACATGAGTCGGGCTGGAGCCAAGCTGCCCTGCACTGTGCTGGCTGGTCTTCCCCTCAGCCTGGCTGCATCTGGCCCTGCCTCCCCTGCAGAGGAGTCGGCTGTGCTGGGACAGCCCAGGTGGTGCTGCCTGTACCTTTGAGATTCTGCGCAGCTCCCCGAGGGAGCCCGCACAATGGCAGAAAATGCCGGCTACTTTACTTGTCTTAGAAAAGCCATAACCGTGATCTCGCTGAATAAATGAAGCCATCAGCTAGGAGTGGCAACAAGATTACAGTGCTCCAGCAATGCTGGGGGCAGGATGAAATGGTCTGTTTAGGAAGCGGGGAGAGAAAGCTGAGTGCTGACTTGCGTTTTCCTCAGCGCTTTACTCTTTAATCCCTGCTACCTCCCCCAGGATCTCTTGCTCCTGCTGCCTGAGCGTTCCCGTACAACGCCGCTGGGTTACTAAGGGTTCAACTGATCCATGCACGATTTTCCTGTCCCTGTGGGGGGCTGATACTTGCCCTGTCCCCACTAATTCCACGCAATGGCAGCAATCCCGAGGGCACAGGAGCTGCTGGACTGGGGAAGATGCGGCCTGGTATCCCGCCTTCACCCGTGGCAGTACCAGAAGGGTGGAGACGTGCCAGAACTGCCTCTCGCTGTCTGAGGTACCATACTTGCCTGGCCGTTACCGTCCTATCACAATCTCCTCATGTCCATATCCTGCCAGCTCCCGTGGGTGGCCAGGCAGGGGGTCACCCACATACTGTGGCGAGAACTGAGGCCCAGAATAGCTGTGTGGCTGGCTGAAGGTCACACCAGCAGCCTGTGGTGGAGTCCTGGCCCCGGGGTCATCCCTGCTCTCTGCAGTAGCTGTGATGGGGTAACCTGCTCCCAGCGACTGTTTCCTCCTGACCCCCTTAGCGGGTGGCCTGGACCTTCCAGAGCTCATCTGTCATGTTCCTGCGGTGCTGCTCTAGCCATGTATTTGGGTTTCCCCAATGCAGAGTCTCAGCCTGTGGTCCCTTGCTCACGCCCTGCTGAGGCTCTCCCCGGCCGACTGCACCCTGAGCTGGAGTGCCTGGATCCCCCACTCTGTGTGCATGGGGGTGGAAGTGGCTGGGATTGGAGCACACCGGGTCCTGCGTACCTATCGCTGTTGGCCACGGCCCAGGGGAATGGAGGCACGGGATGAGAGTGCTCGTCACAGGCATTTACCTGCTGCTTGCAGACCTGGGAAGCTCTGAGATCCTGAGCTGTGAGTGATGTGCCAGGCTGGTAGGGTCTGCCCGGTGATCGGGAGGGCCCCTTGTTAGGCCAAGTGAACACCCCTGTCCATATGTCCTTGCCAGTACCTTCAGTGCCGGCTTTCTCCACGGCTGATCCCAGAGCAGAGCTCACAGAAGGTGCCGATGCCGGGCGTGGTGGAGCTGTCCAGTTGCATCAGCCCTTTGTTGGGAGCTGATTATCAGTAACTGTGGCTGGCTGGGGGCTCTGGATTTCTTTGGAGTAGGACAGTCCAAGGAGAGGCTGTGGCTCCCCACGCACCCCTTATTGCCCAGGTCCGTGGGCTGGAAGCAGTGGCCCAGGGTATGGCTCCTTGCCAGGGGCAGATGTGTCTCAGGAGCTGAGGTGTCTTTGCTGTGTGTTGGGCCCTTCTGGCCAAACATGGAAGCTTGTGCTGGATGCTCACGGGAGTGGGGGGCAGGATCCTGGTGATGGCTCTCTGGCTTGTCCCTCAGGGGATTTCCGTGCTTTCCCTTGTAGGCTGGTCAGTCGTAGCCCTGTATGCCAGCAGTGGAAGCTGAGGCCTGGAAGCTGCCATGAGGGACCCTGGGCAAGTCACCCTCCGTCAGTGATGGAGCTGGGAATAGTGCAGGAGAACAGGACACTTGGGTTTCACCTGCCAGCTCCCTCCCTCCCTTCTGTGCATAGCAGTGGCTTTTCTCGGGGAGCGAATGGGGATGGTGAGCATGGGGTTCAACAACTACCCTCTTCTTCTTCCAGTGCTTGCTCATGTCTATTCCAGTATAGGTGTGCGCCCGTCGCGTGCACCATCGCCGGAAGACTTTACTCCGAGTGGTATCAGTTGGGTCAGCTCTGGTGGCCCTGGAGTGGCACCTCCATGGCACGGTATCACCTTGGTTACGTACTCCAGCTTCTGGAGGGGGGCAATGAGAATTCTCTGCTCCGGCTGAAAACACGTCAGGTGGGTGAGTGGCTTGGAGCCGCGTCTGTCAGCAGTGCCCTCCCTTTGCCAGCCTTCCCTGTGCTCCGGGGCTGCAGCAGTGCCACAGACCCAGATCCCACAGGCTGTTCTGAAATGGAGCTTTTTGGTTTTTTTCCTCCTGGCATGCCTGGCGAGAATTCCCCTCACCTGGAGCACTGCCATCCACCCCAGAGCTGGCTGCATTTCAGCTCCCGCAGGAGCTGGGGGATGGGCAGTACTGGAGCAATGTAAAATCGGAGAATGGCAAATGGCCCCTCAGTTCGCTGAAAACGGTGTGTCCGCTTCCCAAATGTGCAGGGGAGGATGGAGTCTCCGGTCAGCTCTGCCCCTTGCCCCTGTGCCAGTTGCCTCCAGAGCCCAGTGGCTTTGAGCGTGCCAGGGCTGGAGCAGGCTTTGGGGCTGCCCAGCGCATGGAGGGGAGGAGCCCAGCTAGCGCCACTCCCATAGCTGCTGTGCAGGTCTCGCTGGTTGCCAGGAAGCGCTCTGGGCCTCCCATTCGGCTTGGCCTCGCTGCCAGAGCCGGCCTGTGTGCGTCAGTAAAGAAGATACCTGTGCACAGAAGAGTCCGCGTGGGGTTGCATCTGGCCTCTCCCGCGGTGGATCTAGTGAGCTCCCCACAGCCTGCCTTGGCCAGTGCTGAGCAGGGTGTGAGCGTGTTTGTGTGGACACCGTTCTGGGAATGGGGCCAGGTTTACAAGCCCCAGGGACTGGAACTCGCTTTCCGTCCCCAGAACAGGCACCTCCTGAGCAGCTGAGGGTCAAGCTCCTGCCCCCTCAGCCCTGACTGACAGGAGAGGGTGTCATGGAGTGTGGGGGAGTCCAGGCCCTGCACCCCTCTTCCTGGGATCCACTGAGACTCTCAGCCAGCCAGTAAAACAGAAGGTTTATTGGACAACAGGAACACAGTCCACAACAGAGCTTGTGGGTACAACGTGACCCCTCAATCACGTCCTTCTGGGGGAGCAGGGAGCTTAGACCCCAGCCCTGGGGTTCCCTGCGTTCCTCCACCCAGCCCCAAACTGAAAACTAAACCCACCCAGCAGGTTCCCTGCTGCAGTCTCCGTCCACATTCCTGGGTAGAGGTGTTACCTCCCCCTCCCCCTCCTGGCTCAGGTGACAGGCTCTCAGGTCTCCCATCCCCAGGGCACATTCCCAGGTCAACACTTCCCCCTCCCTGCTGCGTCACATCGTCACATCTCTCCCCCCTTCAAGACTGAACTGAGCGGGGTCACTGTGACCAGTGACCTGGGGAAGTTCGGGGCCCCATCTCCGGGACAGCGCATCCGCTATCAGGTTGGCACTTCCCTTCACGTGGACCACGTCCATGTCGTAATCCTGCAGGAGCAGGTTCCATCTCAGGAGCTTGGCGTTGGCTCTTTTCATCTGGTGCAGCCAGGTCAGGGGAGAGTGATCGGTGTAGACGGTGAAGTGTTGCCCGAAGAGATAGGGCTCTAGTTTCTTGAGGGCCCACACCATGGCCAGGCACTCCTTCTCGATGGCCGCGTAGTGTTGCTCCCGGGGTAGCAACTTCTTGCTCAGGTACACGATGGGGTGTCTCTCCCCCTTTTCATCCTCCTGCATTAACACTGCCCCCAGTCCCGTGTCGGAGGCGTCGGTGAACACCACAAAGGGCTTGTCAAAGTCTGGGTTTGCCAGGACTGGGCCACTGCCCAGAGCCTCCTTCAGCACCCGGAAAGCCTCCTGGCACTGCTCGGTCCAGACCACCTTCTCTGGCTTCCCCTTCTTGCATAGCTCAGTGATGGGGGTGGCTAAGGAGCTAAAGTGGGGCACAAATCTTCGGTAGTATCCTGCCATCCCAATAAAGGCTTGGACCTGCTTTTTGGTGTGGGGAGCGGGCCAGTCTCTGATCACCTCCACCTTGGCTGGTTCCGGCTTTAGGCGGCCGCTCCCCACCCGATGGCCCAGGTAAGATACTTCCGCCATCCCCACCTTGCACTTCTCCGCTTTTACAGTCAGCCCAGCCCCCTGGAGTCACTCCAGCACTTGTCTAACCTGGGACACGTGGTCCTCCCAGGTCTGGCTAAAGACACAGATGTCATCAATATACACCACGGCAAAACTCTCCATCCCCCTCAGTAGCTGGCCCACTAGGCGCTGGAAGGTGGCCGGCGCTCCCTTGAGGCCGAAAGGCAGGGTCAGGAACTCATAGAGCCCCAGAGGGGTGATAAAGGCCGATTTCAGTCGGGCATCTGCATCCAGTGGCACTTGCCAGTAGCCCTTTGTAAGGTCCATGGTGGTAAGGTACCGAGCTCCTCCCAGCTTGTCTAGGAGCTCGTCCGGCCTGGGCATGGGGTAGGCATCAGATACAGTGATGGCATTGAGCTTCCGATAGTCCACACAGAACCGGACCGACCCGTCCTTTTTGGGGACCAGCACCACCGGCGAGGCCCAAGGGCTGGCCGATGCTGGATCACCCCCAAAGCCAGCATGTCCCGGACCTCTCTTTCCAGGTCCTGAGCAGTTTTCCCTGTGACTCGGAAGGGGGAGCATCTTATCGGCGGGTGCGACCCCGTCTGCACCCAGTGGACAGTCAGATTAGTGCGTCCAGGCTTGTTGGAAAACAGCTGTCGGTCCGGATGCAGTACCCCCCTGACCTCAGCTTGCTGGGCAGGGGTTAGCTGATCCGAGAGGGGAATTGTTTCCAGGGGGGAACCAGCTCTGGTCCCAGGGAATAGATCTACTAAAGGGTCATCTCCCTGCTCCTCCCACTGTCCACACACGGCCAACACCACGTTCCCCCGGCATAATATGGCTTCATCATATTCACATGGTAAACCCGGCAATGGTGCGCCCGGTTGGACAGCTCCACCACATAGTTTACCTCATTGAGCTGCTTGACGACCTTGAAAGGGCCCTCCCAGGCGGCCTGTAGTTTGTTCTTTCTCACTGGGATGAGAACCATCACCGGATCCCCGGTGGCGTAGGCCCGGGCCCGCGCCGTGCGGTCATACCAGACCTTCTGCTTCTTCTGGGCTCTGGCCAGATTCTCCCTGGCCAGGCCCATGAGTTCAGCCAGTCTCTCTCGGAAGATCAGGACATACTCCACCACTGACTCTCCATCGGGAGTGGCCTTCCCCTCCCATTCGTCTCTCATCAGGTCCAGGGGGCCCCTCACCCTCCTGCCATATAACAGTTCGAAAGGCGAAAGTCCGGTAGACTCCTGGGGCACCTCCCTGTACGCGAACAGCAGGTGAGGTAAGTACTTGTCCCAATCCTGCGGGTGCTGGTTCATAAAGGTTTTCAGCATCATCTTTAGCGTCCCGTTAAACCTCTCCACCAGCCCATTGGACTGGGGGTGATAAGCTGAGGCCCAGTCGTGCCGGACCCCACATTTCTCCCACAAGCACCGGAGCAGGGCCAACATGAAGTTGGAGCCTTGGTCTGTCAAGACTTCCTTGGGGAACCCCACTCGGCTGAAAATGGTCAGGAGTGCATCGGCCACGGTGTCTGCTTCAATGGAAGCTAAGAGCACTGCCTCGGGGTAGCGGGTGGCAAAATCTACCACCACCAGAATGTATTTCTTCCCCAACCGGGTCGTCTTGCTGAGAGGCCCCATGATGTCCATGGCCACTTTCTGGAAAGGCTCCTCTATGATGGGCAAAGGGTCTCAAAGCCGCTTTCCCCTTGTCCCGGGCCTTCCCCACCCTCTGACAGGGGTCACAGGATCGGCAATACTGCCAGACCGTGGTAAAGACCCCGGGCCAGTAAATGTTCTGTAGCAACCTCTGCCGGGTGCGCCGGATTCCCTGGTGCCCTGCGAGGGGGATGTCATGGGCCAGATAGAGTAGCTTGCGGCGATACTTCTGGGGGACCACCAGCTGCCTCCTGATCCCACAGGACTCTACTTCCCTTGGGGGAGCCCATTCTCGGTACAGGAACCCCTTCTCCCACAGGAACCTCTCCTGGCAGCCTCTCCTTGTGGTCCGTCCCACCCTGAGGTTGGCCAGGTCCCTGAGCTTCCGCAAGGAGGGATCTTTCCTCAACTCGGCCTGGAACTCAGCGGCTGGGGAAGGGATGGGGCCCGGTTCCCCCTCAGTGGCCACGTTCTGAGGCCTCAGCGTCTCTGAGCCGTGCCCCTCGGCGCTCCCTCCCCACCAGGGAAGGGTCCTGCGCCTCCAGTGTGGTACCCTCCCCGAGGTCAGGGTGCAGTGCCCCTCGCCGGCTCTGGCTACACGTCACAACCAGGGTGGTCTGGGGCTTGCTTGGCCAGTCCTCTAGGTCTCCCCCCATCAAAACTTCAGTGGGCAAATGGTGGTGTACCCCCACATCCTTGGGGCCCTCCTTGGCCCCCCGTTTCAGGTGTACCCTTGCCACAAGCACCTTAAATGGGGTCCCGCCCACCCGTCAGGGTCAGGTAGGTGTTGGGCACCACCCGATCTGGGGCCACCACCTCAGGCCGGGCCAGCGTCACCTCCGCGCCCGTATCCCAGTATCCATTGACCTTCCTCCCATCCACCTCCAGGGGAACAAGGCACTGTCTCCGGAGGGACAGCCCCGCGCCCACCCTGTAAACCGAGCACCCTGAGTCCAGAGCCTCCAGCCCTCTGGCGGAGCTGGCCTGGAGTACTCTTTCCTCCTGAACAGGTGGTAAACTGGTAGGCCCCTTTCCTGGGTCATCTGCCCCTCGTCCAGCTGGGTCCCTACCCAGTTAACCCTGGGTAGGTTGGGTCTGCTCAGTTTGTCCCTGAGCCTGGGGCACTGGGTCCGTACGTGGCCTCTCTGGCCACAGTGATAGCAGCTCAGGTCACGTTGGTCCCCTCGAGCGGGTCGGAGGGGCCCGATGCCAGGCATTCCCCTTTGGAGGGGGTTCTCCCTATTTCCCCGCTGGGAGGCCCCCTGGTGACTCTCTCTCTGCATCGTGGGGGGCCTGTTCTTTTGGGACTCCTCCCAGCTACCCCCTGACCGACTGTTCACAAACTCGTCGGCCAGCTGCCCTGCGTGCTGGGGGTTCTCGAGCTTTTTGTCCACCAACCACAGCCTCAGGTCGGAAGGGCACTGTTCATACAGTTGCTCCAGTACGATTAGGTCAAGCAGGTCCTCTTTAGCTTGGGCCCCAGCTGTCCACTTGCGGGCATAGCCCTGCATCCGGTTGACCAGTTGTAGGTAGGTGACCTCAGGCGTTTTACGCTGACTCCGGAACCTTCTCCGGTACATCTCAGGGGTCAGCCCAAACTCACGGAGCAGGGCCTGTTTGAACAGTTCATAGTCCCCTGCCTCCGGCCCTGTCATCCGGCTGTACACCTCCACGGCTTTGGGGTCCAGTAAGGGGGTGAGGAACTGGAGCCTGTCTGCAGGGTCAACCCTGTGCAGCTCACAGGCAGGCATTCTCAAAGGCCGTCAGGAAGCTATCTATGTCCTCCCCCTCCTTACGCTGGGCCAGGAAGCACTTATCAAAGTTCCTTGCAGTCTTGGGTCCCCCCTCACTCACCACGGCCGGGGCCCCACTGCTCCTCAGCCTGGCCAGCTCCAGTTCATGCTGTCTTTGTTTCTCCTTCTCCTGACGTTGTTTCTCCTTCTCCTCCTGCTCATGTTGACGTTATTTTTCATGATCCTCCAGCTCCCTCGTTTTCATCTTCCTCTCCCATTCCAGCCACCTCCGCTCCAGGGATGGGGAGCTCCGCCGGGAGGATCCCCTGCTGGCTGCCAGGGTCAGGGTGCCCTCGGTATTCGCTGGGCTTCCCCCAACCCCTCCCCCAGGCACAGGTAGGAAGGGTCTCGGGATGTCCTCGGCAGCAGTCTGACCCCTCCCAGCCTGGTCAGGCCCCAGGGCCCACGCTGCGTCTGCCGGGCGGCTTCCCTCAGGGACAGGGATCGGGTCATCCAAGCAATCCGTCTCCTCCAACTGGGCAATCAGCTGTACCTTGGTTGACCTCCCGATGCGCAGCCCCCTCTGCCTGCACAGCTCCACCAGGTCACTCTTAAGGCGTGTAGCGTACATCTCCCTGCTGGCCACTCGCAGGCCGGGCAGCTTCCCACGGTTTCCAGGAAAAGCCCTGAGTGTGCCAGTCCTTCTTGAGGTCACCACCTCTTTGCCAGGGTCGAGCTGCAGACTCCTCCGCCCTTGGGACCACTCGCTGCAATCCCCCGGGGGACCCTGTTACTGCAAAAGTTCTTCTCTCTGGTCACACACTCCGAGGAGTTAACCGCCCCCTGAAACCGTCTCTCTCTGAATGTTCAGCACGCCCGGTCCCCATCAATCCCCCTTCGTTTTACTGTTCCCCAGTCACTTACTGCAGGAAGCGCCGTTCACAGGGTGCAGGACATCCCACCGCTGCCACCAGTTGTCACGGAGTGTGGGGGAGTCCAGGCCCTGCACCCCTCTTCCTGGGATCCACTGAGACTCTCAGCCAGCCCGTAAAACAGAAGGTTTATTGGACAACAGGAACACAGTCCACAACAGAGCTTGTGGACACAACCAGGACCCCTCAATCACGTCCTTCTGGGGGAGCAGGGAGCTTAGACCCCAGCCCTGGGGTTCCCTGCGTTCCTCCACCCAGCCCCAAACTGAAAACTAAACCCACCCAGCAGGTTCCCTGCTGCAGTCTCAGTCCACGTTCCTGGGCAGAGGTGTTACCTCCCCCTCCCCCTCCTGGCTCAGGTGACAGGCTCTCAGGTCTCCCATCCCCAGGGCACATTCCCAGGTCAACACTCCCCCCTCCCTGCTGAGTCACATTGTCACATCGGGGTGTGGAGTGGGGAGCTCTGGCTGCAATGCCCCTCTGCTGAGGTTGGTAACAAGGGGGCAACGGGGACACCTGTCTGCTGGGGACTGAGACCTGCCAAGAGTTTACTGGACACCTGCCAAATGCCAGCGACTCAGTTAGTCAGCCTGGATCAGAGATCTCCCCCTGGGAGAGCTAGGCTCTAGCCCCCATTTTCCTCCAGTCCCTGTCCTCTAGGGACAGCTTGACCTGCTGTTTCCTACTCCCCGAGCCACTTGGCTTTGCTCTTGAGTCCTCCAGAGCTGGATTCCTGCAAACTCGGTCTCGAATGGGCGTTGCATTGGGGCACTTCTTGGAGTACACCAGGCCCCGGTATTGGCTCTTCAGTACTGTAGTCCTGTCTTTTTTTGGTGTTCTTGGAAACCTGCCGTTTGAGGTGTCTCCCTTTCCCTGTCCCAAGGGAGGGTGCACAGTCCTAGTGCCAGGACATGTGTGGTGTGAAGTGAAACCGGGAGCATTGTCCCATGAGAGGGGCTTTTCTTTCCCACACAGAAGCGGGTCTGGAGGTGAATACTGGCTACACTCCCTCTCCTGCACCTTTCCCGAGCCAAGTTCCATTCCCTGTGGGGCGCAGAGGGTTTGGTGCCTGGCTCCCATGAGCCCCGTTCAGAGCTGGGAGCTTTGTTGCCATTGCTGTTGCTAATTTCATGCTTAGTTTTTCAACTCCAGCTGAGGAGACAGGATGCTAGTCTGCCCTCCTGGAGGTCAGGTGCCAATCACTGCCTGGGCTCCTCTCCCAGCAGCTCTGTAATACTGAATCCAAAATCTAGGCTAATGTGACGAGACCTTCTCCGTAAGGCACTTTGCACCAGCTGTTCTGGTTCCGCCCCCCTCCCTGCTGCAAAGCTCCAGCTTTTAACATCAGCACAAACGCACAATACGAACCTCAATGAGCAGAGAAGCCGCAGACGTTTCTTTAGAGATGTGAAATGTGTCAAACTTCAGCAAGCAGCATTCGAACAGCATGTGCTGGCTGACTGGCTGAGAGCTGGAATGGAGACTCGGCATTCTCTCGCGCCCTTCCCCCCTCGCTTTGTACCACGATCTGCAAACACCGTTCAAAAGCAAGCTTCTGGGATGCTTTCTGCCGAAAAGGAGAAAATAAGCTACCTGGGGATTGAACCCCGGCCTCCCTGGCTGCCATCCAGGTGCTCAGGCTGCTGAGCTGGTGCACTAACAGGCCTCGAGGAAGCCACAGGAACAAGTTGCTAACTGCTAATCCTAGCAAAACTCCGCTGTTGGAAAACGAGCCCAGCTCTGCTTCCAGATCACCCTCCTCCTCCAACCCTCGCGGACTGCCCTTCAAGCAGTCTGGGACAGCGTCCGGCTCCAGGGAGGCCGATGCACTTAGCATCGGCCTTTAGGGCATCAGCTGAGGATCATGGTGTGATTTGCTGGGAGCCCCCAGGCTGAGCCATGTAGTCCAGGTGGAGGTGGGAAGGGGGCTGGGTTCGTGGCCATGGTGCGGGAGTCCACCCAGACGCAAGCTACAGATTGTCTTGGCGCTCTGAGGGCAGATGTCCTCTGGGAAGGACAGGGAGGATTAAGGGTAGGGAGGTTTTCCCCTCACTCAGCTTCAGCTGCTGCTCTGTCCAGGGTCCAGGCTGATCTCATCCAGTCTGTTGGAAAGCCAGGATTTGGCACCGTGGGTATCAGGAAGGTGGGATAGAACTGGGAGACACCTGTGTGTTGCTGCATGCCTGGTGAAAGCTCACTCCCCTTGTGGCCTTGTACAGACGCTGAAGGGTGAGTCCCCAGGGAGGGGATCTGGATGCCGATGCCAATGCCCATCACAGCTCGCTGGGTGTGGCATGAGACATAACTGCCGCCATCTCAGCCCTGTCCTGGCCCCTTCCATGCCTGAGAGCCCAGCAGGGTGGCGTGAATGCAATGGAAGGGCTCTGCCATAGAAGCCTGGATGCATGACCTTTGCTGTGGCCAGGAGGCATGCATCCTGCAGGGCCGCTGGTGCTCTCCCTTCTGGGCTGTACTGTGCAATGTGTGTTCGGTGGGTTGCTGGGCAGTGGGAGGGTGATTAGGGTAGTGCTGGGAGAGGCGGGTTGCGCTGAGATGTGGTTCGTGGACTGGCTTACGGCGGCAGGTTGTGCCATTGGCAGAGGTGTTAATGGTGTCGGTCGGCAGGGCTCCTGGAGGCTCTGACGCTCCTGCTGGGTGGAGCCTGTCCCCCCGCCGCCCCCTCGGGTTTTCTGCGTTGTGAGTGAGCTGACTCCAGAGAGGGAAGGCAGCGAGTTCTGCATCCCTAGTGTGGTTCCCTGGGACCCCAGAGGCCGGAAGGTGGCTGGCAGCTGGAGGCACTGAGGTTAGCGGAGTGCTGTGGCCTGGCACTTCAGCTGCCAGTGTGGCAGGGAGGGATCCATGGCCAGAGCAGGGTTCCTTGTGCCACATCCGGGCTGTGGCTGTTCTGCCCTGGCCTGTGGCATGATGGGCTGCGTGCGTGGGCTGGAAGGCCTCACCCCGTTGCAGCGGCCTCTCCGGGCAGCAGGTCCAATGTCTTGGGGAGAGCCTCTGCAGACCCCTGTTGCCTTGGGAAGCAGGATACACGTGCTGGGCAGATAATTTAACCATGTGCCTCTGTCCCCTTAAAAGGGGTTCAGTCACCGGGAGTCCTTCAGGGGTTGGGGGAGGGGGCACCTACGCTTGCAAAGAGTGCTTTGTCATGCGTGTGTGTGGGAGGATTGCGGGGAGTGGAGGTGGCTCACTGCAGCACCTAGCTTGGCTAGGAAAGCAAGGGTGTGTGGGCTGCTGGTAGCAAACAGCCTTCTGTTTGCCTTCCCCAGTGTGCCTGGGAGAGGAGCTGAGGTGCTTCTTCCTGGTTGCCTGGCATTTCGAGTGCTAGCTCTGCAGCTGCCTCCCGCTGTTGCTGATTTCCTCGCTTACGAATCCTCTGATTTCCCCTCCCCACTCCGAGGCGAGCCCTAATCTCAGCTTTCGGCACCAGCCCAGCCTGACCCCTCCCCATGGCACAGAGCGGGGAGACGCTGGTTGGAAGCTGTTAAAGGGATGAGTCCTGGGTTTGTAAGTTGTGAATTATTGGTGCCTGCCCTGTGTGTGTAAATGGAGGAGAATTACTGATGAACTCGGCCAAGTACCATTCATGAATTTGTTTAAAGCAGCATAATGCAATGGCAGCCAGTTTACTGCGCTCCCTGATTGGCATGCAAGCTTCATACCGCATCCACTCCCTGCACTGAGGATCTTTCCCCCTGACCTTTCCTTCACAGCTGAGAAAAACGTACACAGTCCTGAATGTACGAGAGCGATGGCAGCCTTTGTCAGGCTGGCTGCAAGGGGAAGGTTTGGCTGTTGTGTCCAGGTCCCAATGCAGCTCACCTGGGTGAACCGTGTGTGACGGGTTGGATCACAGAAACCGCCTTGGGGCTGCCAGCCGATGTGCCAAGAGTACTACTGCCCCTGCTTTCCCTGCCAGCTTGGGACTTCAGAACCCTGCCCAGTTGTGCTGTACGGGGAGATGTCCGCAAACCAGTAAAGTACCTGAAACCACTATGGCTTATTGCTAAAAGCAGCCAAGTCCGCAGGCTGTAAAGTGGCCATGTAGCAAACTTAGCTTGACCAAGGCAGGTGGGGAGGCGGTTTTGAGTGCCACAGAAAGGGCAGCTTGACCCCACATCCTTCCTGATAAGAATTGTGTTGAAGTGGCTGATACATGCATTTTAGAAGAGCAGGATGTGCCCCGGGAATGTCTATTGGGGCCTCAAGGCTGCAAACTCTGGAAAAAGCCACACCTGGTTAATCAGTAATCAGAAGGAGCTTCTTGCTTGCCCATTGGAACTGCTTGCTTAACAAGTTTTCTTTAAGGGACATGTCATTCTAGTGCTAATGTATAAATAAGGGGGAAAAGTTTGAGGTGGTGGGACTCTTCGGGACTGGACTCTCCCTCTGGATGCATCTTGTTTTCCCCACCGGCAGACGCTGCTGCTGTGTCACTCGAGAGCCACTCTCAGCTTCGGTAATTATCAAGGGTTGGGGGTGTTTTACTAACCTGTTGCGGATGTAAGCGCTTGAGAGTAAGTAAAGTTTAGCTTTAAGTGAAAGCACTCTTGTGTTGTCCTGTTTGTGCCAGCCATCTATCTGTTGGACAGCTGTGTCTCCCCTGATTTATTTCCTGACACCACCTCGCACAGAGTAAAAGTTACCAAGAGTGTTGGGTTGAAAGAACCC
This sequence comes from Eretmochelys imbricata, assembly GCF_965152235.1. NCBI lineage: Eukaryota > Metazoa > Chordata > Testudines > Cheloniidae > Eretmochelys > Eretmochelys imbricata. The sequence continues at coordinate 359,259,726 of NC_135572.1, forward strand.
TGGGTAATGGTGCCAGACACGCTTTCCCACTTTTTTTTCTGAACAATGTCCCACAAACTGCAGGCTTAACTGAAAACAGCTTAAGACCTGAAAACAGCTTAAGTGGTGTTCCTGTCTCCAACACTCAGATGCCCAACTCCCAATGGGGTCCAAACCCCAAATAAATCCGTTTTACCCTTTATAAAGCTTATACAGGGTAAACTCATAAATTGTTTACCCTCTATAACACTGATAGAGAGATGCACAGCTGTTCTCTCTCCCCCCCCCCATATCAATGCATACTCTGAGTTAATTAATAAGTAAAAAGTGATTTTTATTAAATTCAAAAGGTAGGATTTAAGTGGTTCCAAGTAATAGACAGAACAAAGTAAATTACCAAACAAAATAAAATAAAACACGCAAGTCTAAACCTAATACAGTAAGAAAGTAATTACAGAGGAAATCTCACCCTCAGAGATGTTTGAGTAAGCTATGCTACCAGCACTCCCAGCTGTCTTCGAGACATCACTGACTTCCTGAGGAAACTACAGTCCATCGGTGATCTTCCTGAAAACACCCTCCTGGCCACTATGGATGTAGAAGCCCTCGACACCAACATTCCACACAAAGATGGACTACAAGTCGTCAGGAACAGTATCCCCGATAATGTCACGGCAAACCTGGTGGCTGAACTTTGTGACTTTGTCCTCACCCATAACTACTTCACATTTGGGGACAATGTATACCTTCAAATCAGCGGCACTGCCATGGGTACCCGCATGGCCCCACAGTATGCCAACATTTTTATGGCTGACTTAGAACAACGCTTCCTCAGCTCTCGTCCCCTAACGCCCCATCTCTACTTGCGCTACATTGATGACATCTTCATCATCTGGACCCATGGAAAAGAAGCCCTTGAGGAATTCCACCATGATTTCAACAATTTCCATCCCACCATCAACCTCAGCCTGGTCCAGTCCACACAAGAGATCCACTTCCTGGACACTACAGTGCTAATAAGCGATGGTCACATAAACACCACCCTATACCAGAAACCTACTGACCGCTATTCCTACCTACATGCCTCCCGCTTTCACCCAGACCCCACCACACGATCCATTGTCTACAGCCAAGCTCTACGATACAACCGCATTTGTTCCAACCCCTCAGACAGAGACAAACACCTACAAGATCTCTATCAAGCATTCTTACAACTACAATACCCACCTGCGGAAGTGAAGAAACAGATAGATAGAGCCAGAAGAGTACTCAGAAGTCACCTACTACAGGACAGGCCCAACAAAGAAAATAACAGAACGCCACTAGCCGTCACCTTCAGCCCCCAACTAAAACCCCTCCAACGCATCATCAAGGCTCTACAACCTATCCTGAAGGATGACCCATCACTCTCACAGATCTTGGGAGACAGGCCAGTCCTTGCTTACAGACAGGCCCCCAACCTGAAGCGAATACTCACCAGCAACCACACAACAGAACCACTAACCCAGGAACTTATCCTTGCAACAAAGCCCGTTGCCAATTGTGCCCACATATCTATTCAGGGGACACCATCACAGGGCCTAATAACATCAGCCACACTATCAGAGGCTCGTTCACCTGCACATCCACCAATGTGATTTATGCCATCATGTGCCAGCAATGCCCCTCTGCCATGTACATTGGTCAAACTGGACAGTCTCTACGTAAAAGAATAAATGGACACAAATCAGATGTCAAGAATTATAACATTCATAAACCAGTCGGAGAACACTTCAATCTCTCTGGTCACGCAATCACAGACATGAAGGTCGCTATCTTAAAACAAAAAAACTTCAAATCCAGACTCCAGCGAGAAACTGCTGAATTGGAATTCATTTGCAAATTGGATACTATTAATTTAGGCTTAAATAGAGACTGGGAGTGGCTAAGTCATTATGCAAGGTAGCCTATTTCCTCTTGTTTTTTCCTCCCCCCCCCCGATGTTCTGGTTTAACTTGGATTTAAACTTGGAGAGTGGTCAGTTTGGACGAGCTATTACCAGCAGGAGAGTGAGTCTGTGTGTGTATGGGGGTGGGTTTTTGGAGGGGGGTGAGGGAGTGAGAGAACCTGGATTTGTGCAGGAAATGGCCTAACTTCATTATCATGCACATTGTGTAGAGAGTTGTCACTTTGGATGGGCTATCACCAGCAGGAGAGTGAATTTGTGTGGGGGGGTGGAGGGTGAGAAAACCTGGATTTGTGCTGGAAATGGCCTAACCTGACGATTACTTTAGATAAGCTATTACCAGCAGGACAGTGGGGTGGGAGGAGGTATTGTTTCATATTCTCTGTGTATATATAAAGTCTGCTGCAGTTTCCACGGTATGTATCTGATGAAGTGAGCTGTAGCTCACGAAAGCTCATGCTCAAATAAATTGGTTAGTCTCTAAGGTGCCACAAGTACTCCTTTTCTTTTTGCGAATACAGACTAACACGGCTGTTACTCTGAAACCTCTCACTCCTATGGTTACTGTCCTTTGTTCCAGTTTCTTTCAGCCTCTCCACCCCCAAAGGATACCTATCTCTTGAGCCAGCTGAAGACAAAATGAATGGGTCTCCCAGAGGCTTAAATAGACTTTCTCTTGTGGGTGGAGCATCCTCTCTCCTATGCAAAATCCATCTCCAAGATGGAGTTTTGGAATCACATGGGCAAGTCGCGTGTCCATGCATGACTAAGTTCCTTTCCAGCCAGGCCACATTCCTGGGAAAGGTCAGATGGGGATTGGCTTTTCCAAGTTCATTGTTGGCTTAAGTATTTCTTGATTGGGCACTTACTGAGAATAGTCTTTTCTCAGGAAGCTGACCAACTGCTTCACTGAGGCTACTTAAAGTTAAACAAGTACACGGCCAATATTCATAACTCTGAATGCAAAAATGACACGTGCATACAAATAGCATGAATCGATTCAGTAGCTCATAACCTTTACAGAGAGATGTTACATGGCATATGTAGCATAAAACATATTCTAGTTATGTCATATATACATTCATGAGCATATTCCCATAAAGTATTATGGGTTGCAACGTCACTGTGAACAAGGCTTTGTGTTGGCTTAGTCCCCAGAAGTGCCCTGCCCTTAGCCGCTCTCTTTTCCCCCCTCACTTCCACCCAGGCCCAGTTGTGCAGCTCCAAGGAGCCAGCTCCATAGCTCCTAGGCGGCCCCCTGAATCACAGCTGTGGGGTGAGGAGCTGCTCTCCAGTGGGGCTGTGGGCAAGAGAGGGATGGGGAGGGAAGCAGCTGCTCCTTCCTTCCCCTGCCTGGGCTTCTTCTGGGTACTAGGGACCAAGGGATGCTGCAGCTCTCAGCTGGTGGGTGCCAGCTGCTGGGCTCCCCTTTGGGACCCGCATTGGGGCTGTGCCTCGTCGCTGAGCTGCTGCAGTTCCCCTGTGTAGTGTTACATGTTACATACGTGGCAGAGGGCATAGTCATGCCCAGTGCAGGGGTATGTGCGTGGAGGGGGCGGCCAGGACTTACGTCACCTTCCCCCCAGGCTGAGTCCCCGGTGTCTTTGTGTTGCAGAAACATCGCTGAGGCCCTAGTGAGCAAGGGCCTTGCCACGGTCATCCGTTACCGGCAGGATGACGACCAGCGATCCTCGCACTATGATGAGCTGCTGGCCGCGGAGGCACGGTGAGTGGGCACGGCCGGTTGCCTCGCAAACAAAACGGGGGAGGGGGTGTCTGTGCTGGGCCAGGATAGCTGCTGGGTGAAGGGCATTGTGGGTGCCGGCCTGCAGGAGAGCATGCCCGGCAGTGAGGTGTGGGAGAGTGCCACGCAACAGGGTGGGCAGCAGACCTGGTGTGTGAGCTCTAAGGACAGGGCGCTTCCTTTGGCTACTTCATGGGCGGGGGGAAAGCGGAGGGAGCATTAGCCCGGCGGGGGCGGTGGGAGGAGGAGCTGGCACTCGGCATGGACTATGCTTGGGTCTTCTCCATTCTGCCGTCCTGACTGCTGCCCCAGTTCTCCCGGGCCTGGGAAGGGTCACAGCAGAGCCCCCATAGGGACGGGGCAGGCACCTCCCCTCCAGTTTCATCACCCTCCCTCCCATACCCACCTCCTCCTCGGGCAGCAGATAGGGGAAGGGACTTCCTAGCTGAGCTCCCCACCCTTCAGTCCCTGTCCACCCCATGCTCTGCCCCTTCCCCAGATTGCTGGCTGACTGTGAGCTCTCCGGGCTGGGGGGAATGAGTCCCGTGCCATGTGATGCCCTGTAGCCCTGTGACGCAGCAGGGAGGGGGGAGTGTTGACCTGGGAATGTGGCAGGGGAGTTGCACTGGGGATGGGAGACCTGAGAGCCTGTAACCTGAGCTGGGAGGGGGAGGTAACACCTCTGCCCGGGAAACTGGACAAAGGCTGCAGGAGAGAGCCTGCTGGGGGGGTTTAGTTTCAGTCTGGGGCTGGGTGGTGGAACACAGGGAACCCCAAGGCTGGGGTCTAAGCTCCCTGCCCCTCAGAAGGACTTGACTGAGGGGTCCTGGTTGTACCCAGAAGCTCTGTTTTAGACTGTGTTCCTATTGTCCAATAAACCTTCTGTTTTACTGGCTGGCTGAGAGTCACGGCGAATCCCAGGAAGAGGGGTGCAGGCCCCGGACTCCCCCACACTCCGTGACAAGCCCCCTCCCGCATTGCCTCCGCTGACCTTTCTGGCTCCACGTTGAGTTCTCGGTTACCCTCTTGCTTTTCCAAACTCTGCCCCTGCTCCCCAGCTGTGTGGCTTGCCCTAGCCAGGGGTGCTTCTCACGCCCCATTCATCTGGAATCCTGCCTCACCTCGCCGTTGTTGAGCTGCCTCTCCCTAAGGCTGCGAGTGCAGCAAACCCCCCAGCGCCTTGCACTGCAGAACAAATGTCTGGTGCTGCAAAGGGCTGTGTAGCGCTGGCAGCATGCCAGGCGTGCTGTGAGTCAGTGGGTATGGTGTGTTGCATTTGGATTCTCCGTGTTAATTCTGGAGTTCCCAACAGGCAGATTAAAGAAGATAACATTTTAAAAATGCCTAGGAGATTGTTGGAATCTTCCAGCCCATTGCATGTATCAAGCTTGGAAAGGTGGTCAAGCTGAGGGGAGTTCAAAGGCCTGAGCTTCATTCCCTGGGGCCGCGTGCACAGCAGAAAGCATCAAGAGCTTCCGGCCCCAGCCTGTCTGCAGGAGCAGTAATTGCATTTAAGGAATACAACATCTGAGCGGATTCAAAGGACTTTAGACACATTCTGTGCTTATGTAATTAGGTTGGGGTTATCTTGGTGAGAGAAATGCAGGCAAGTGTTCCTTTTGCCTGGTGCGTCCTCTGTCCCGGCAGGGCGAACTGCAGCTCCGCAGGAGGTACCTGTGGCCCGGAGCTCATTACCCAGCTCCCCTCCCTTCTCTGACCGATAGCAGGCCAGACCAGGCAGCTCCCGTCACCCACATCCCCCAGCCCCGGGCAGCTCAGTGAACCTCCTGGTTTGTACTGCTGCTTCATCCTGGGATCCCAGAGCACTTTGCTAACTTTACAAGAGGCCACCTGGTAGGTGTGCAGCTGGGGATAGCCCAGGGGTTCTCAGACTTCTATACTGGTGGCCCCTTTCACACTGCAAGCCTCTGAGTGCGACCCCACCCTTATAAATTAAAAACGCTTTTTATGTATTTAATACCATTATAAATGCTGGAGGGAAAGCAGGGTTTGGGGTGGAGGCTGACAGCGCACAACCCCCCATGTAATAACCTCACGACCCTCTGAGGGGTCCCGACCCCTAGCTTGAGAACCCCTGGGGAAACCGAGGCACGGTGGTAGTGTTACTGGGCTAGCTCTATGGAAGCAGGCAGTCGGTGGTGAAGCCTGGGGTCCAGTCAAACCCTATCAGTCTGAAATCAAAGTGTGCGTGTGTCCCCTCTGCTGTTTGGGGGTTCACTCCCACCTGCTTGTGCCTCCTGGCGCTGATGCACTGGGGTGTCCATTGTGCTGCCCCCAGTCTCCGAGCAGAGAACTGGCGGGTGACTCTGCTTCCAGCAGAGGTGGTGGGGGTGAGATATCAGCCGGGTGTCTGGCCACAGGCTGTTGTGGGCACCTGCTTCCCAACTCCTCCCTTCCGTTGTGGTTGGATAGGGGAGACGTCTTCCCTTGTGGCCCTCTGCTGCTGTGCCGCCTTGCTGTGCGGCTGTGGAGCAGCTGCTGCGGGCCAGCCCAGGGGCACATGCGTTTCAGGGCTGGTGACCGATGCATTGACCATTGTGCTTTAAAGCCAAGCAATGCCAAGCTGAAGCTGCTTGTGGAGGCGGTACAAGCGTCAGGGTCTTGTCCTTCCACTGAAGGGCCTGGGAGCTGCGGAGCAGGGGGCGAGTGAGGGGAGGTGTTGGAACGGTTGATGGGATCATTGTGTGAAGAGCAGAGAGGGAAGGGAGAAGCTAGGAGAGGCGAATTAAGGCAGGAAGATGCCAATGACTTTTAGGGAGTTGGGGCATGGGTCCATGCCTTGGAAAGGCTTACTGGAGCTCTGCCGAGCTGTGAGATGGTCCACGTGCCTTTCTCCCTGCAGCCTACAAAAAGTCTGGCCAGGATCCATGGCCCATCCTTGATAGGCCCTGGCGACCAGCAGCGAAGTGGCGAGCAGGAGGGAGCTGGGGAGTGGAGGGAAATGGGCTTGCTCGGGCTGGGTGGACCCTGCTTGGCTTTGCAATGTCATGGGGTCCCTGGCTCCCCATACATGGCATACAATCAAAACCTGTTAAGAACCTACAGCAGGGCCCAGATGGTTAGGCTGGAGAGTGTCAGGAAACCCAGGCAGGAATCTTGTGATGATCAAAGGCACTCTTAGAATGTGGGGAAATCCAGAGTGAAGGTCAAACTGAAGCAAACCCCAGCCTCCCCTGACAGTGCCTGGCCCAGGGAAAACCTGGCAGCTCGGGCACTTGGGCTCCCACTCACGCACGTGCCAGGTCTGGTGTCCGCACCAGGGGCCAGATTCTCACTGCGCCAAGGCCCCTTGTGAAGTCGGCACAAATCATGTTGACACCTGTGGTAAGGCCTGTGCCGCTGCCGGGCAGTGTGAAGGGGCTGTAGTGTAGATAGCTTGTCCGCACAGCTGGCGCAGGTCTGAGCAACACGCGGCTGGTCGCAGCCCCTGGGGCTAAGACTCCACGCACAGGTAAAGTGTCCAGTGGCTTAGTCAGCTCAGGCTGCCTTGCCAGCAAACTGCGGCCCGCCCAGAGAGCCACTCCAGATGCTTGCCTAGGCAAATGGAATGCTAACAATGATTGCTCCCTGGTCATTAAGAGCCTGCTGGCCCTCAATTACACAAATGTCATTAGAGGAAGAGGGAGGTGGTGAGCCTGCCTGTCCACACCACAAAATTACAGCACTGACATGCTTGACAAGCACAGAGGTGAAGCAGAATCACCGTATCAGACTTGTGCGTATGAGTCCAGGCACATGCGGGCTTCTTATCGCGCCTAGCATGCAAAGGATGAAGGGTGGATGGGAGAATGGGGGCATGGATCAGTACAGTTGCTTTACCAGAGTCCTTCCAGTCCATAGCCATAGTCTGCAGCCTTCTGCCAGCCCTGGGAGCAAGACCTAGAACCTGAAATAATACAATGGGCACAGCTGGACCTGCTTGAAGGAGCAAAGGATGGCGCGGTGGGGGTGTGGTGTTCATAGAATCATAGAATCTCAGGAGGTCATCTAGTCCAACCCCCTGCTCAAAGCAGGAACAATCCCCAATTTTTGCCCCAGATCCCTAAATGGCCCCCGACAAGGATTGAACTCACAACCCTGTATTTAGCAGGCCAATGCTCAAACCACTAAGCTATCCCTCCCCCCGGGGCAGAGTTAAGGAGGATGAACAGAACAGGGAAGCTGATATTTCTGGGGGCAGAGCTGAGGAGGAGGAGAGGCTGGTGTATCTGGGGGGGCAGAGTTAAGGAGAATGAGGATGGGAGAGGCTAGTATCTCTGAAGCACAGCAGGCTCTAGTAGCTCTGCGATCTAAGGCTGCGCTGAGTTTGCCCACCCCTGCCCTAGAGGATTAAACTTTTTGGTCTGAGGGCCACGTCTGAGTGGGGAAGTTGTATGCAGGGCCATGAATGTAGGGCGGGGAGTGTGGGAGGGGGTGCGGTGTGCAGGAAGGGGCTGGAGTGCAGGGTGCTGCAGGGGGCTCAGGAGTGGGTGCAGGAGGGGGCTCAAGAAAGGGGGTAGGGGGTTCAGGGAAGGGGCTTGGGGTGCAGGAGGGGGGCGGTAGGGGTTGGGGGTGCAGAGTGCAGGAGGGGGCTCAGGGCAGGGGGTTAGGTGCAGCAGGGGGCTCAAGGCAGGGGGTGCAAGAGGAGTTCGGGGTGTGGGCTCTGGCCCGGCACCACTTACCTTGAGCAGCTCCAGGATGGCAGCAGTGCGCAGCGGGGCTAAGGCAGGCTCCCTGGCCCCACTCCGCCCCTGGAAGCGGCCAGCATGTCCGGCAGTGGCTCCTGGGGGTGGGGCAGGGAGGGGCATGCAGCTCTGCTGCGCGCTGCCCTGGCCTGTGGGTATGACTCCTGAAGCTCCCATTGGCCGCAGTTCCCCGTTCCCGGCCAGTGGGACCGGCAGGGGGCAGAGCCTGCAGGCGAGGGCAGCGCCCAGAGCCCTCTGCCCCCCGCACCACAGGGCTGGCACTCCAGCAGGCCAGATTGAAAGCCCCGATAGGCTGGATCCGGCCCGTGGGCAGTAGTTTGCCCTCTCCTGCTCTAGGGACTGTATACTCTCTAGGGGTCCTCGGGATGTTTTGGAGTCAGGCACCGAACCAGCCGGCCCTGCTGCTCCCTATAGGCTTCCTGGTCGATTATTTCTCTCTCAAGCCTGTTGTTCTTCGTGTGCCACCAGTCAGGACTTTTCCGGGCTGCTCAGCCACCTTCTTGTCGATTCCCATAGCATCCTACAAGACAGAGACGGGAGACCCCGCTGGGTCCCATACAGTCCTTATCCCCGGCTATTGCGGCCTCAGGCCCGAGAGGATTCAGCTCAGCTCAGTCTTAGCTGTGGAGTCCTAGCTGCTAGACCCTCCCTAGTAGTGCGAGTGTGCTGTCCCCTCTAGCTGTGTGTGGGAGGAGATCAAACACGGCTTGCCTTGGGAGACAAGTCCGGAGTCTGCGGGGAATTCTGATTTGCTATTCCCTTTCCTTTCCCTCCACGTCAAATCCCCTTTCTCTGCACTAAACAATTCCTCTGCTTCCTTGGCGTCTGCACCATTAAATACTTGTACCCTGTTCCATTCTTCTGCACCCTTTGTTGCCCTTAGTCTGCCCTTACCCAACCTACGCAAATTAGCTTTAGCCCTACCCGCACAAATTAATCCATCCAGGCCCCTGCCCTTGTGTGCGCGTCCACCAGCCCCCGGCATGGTATTCCAGGTGTGCAGTTTTATACATCCATTGGCAGCAGCAGTGAACACGAGCTCCCACCTGGATGGCATTAAGAGGTGCTGGCAGTATTAGGGTTTGGTTTCTGTTTCGGCTACAGCTATGCTGGCATCCAGAACCGCATGTGCGTCTCAGCTGACGTATCCCCATCCCCCTGCTCCAGCCTCTAGATTAGAGGGCACTTGTTTTCTCTGATGTGTCACCAATTTTAAACATAGAGCTACCAGGGTCTCTGGGACACAGGCTCAGCACAGTGATCTGTAGGGCCCTGGCTGGCTTGCTGATGAAAGGATCATACATCTCTTCTCCTGGGGAAGCTGATTTGAAGAGGGGCTCTGAAGAGCAAATACTTGGTGGCTTTCTGGGCCTGCATTTTTCATTTGACCCTATAAAGACAGAGAACTCCACTTTGGTTTCTTTCGTTTGTTCTGAAAGGAACTTAGAGGCTGAACTAACCTGTGAGCTCTCTGTGTTCCTGCTTGATCCTAAGCAAACTGCTGCCGTGTTTGTGCTGGCTCTGACTGCTCGGAGATGGGGTAAAGCAGAGTCTTTCCTCTTTGGCTTGCTGATTTTGGAGGCTTTCAAGTACAGTCAGCTCAGGGAGCTGGATGAGATGCCTCATGCAGCAGGGAGTTAAGGTAGCATCTGCTGCTAGAGGGGGAGCTGTTTGCTTGGGATCACTCTCTAAGGCCGGGCTCAGGGGAGGGCGTTTACAATGTTTTGCACTTGTGGAATGTTTCCCAGCTGCAGATATCAAAGTGCTCCCCAGGCAGTTGAGTCTCTAAGATCTTTATAAACCTAAATCTTCCTGATAACTCTCAGAGGAGTCTTATGTTTTACCGACAAGGAAGTTGGGACGCAGAGTGGGGAAAGCACTTTCCCAAATCATGAGGAAATGAGCATCCGAGCTAGGAACAGAACCTAGGTCGGAATCCCAGTGTCATGCTGAACATCCAGCCCCTGGTTTCTGTCGGACTGAGGAAGACAAGCCAGGCCTACGAATGCAGGGTTCCCTCCACAAGGGAGAACCAAGACTTGACATTGCCAGGCACAAATGACAGGAACTGGAGCTAGAGCTGAGCCTGGTGATTTAGGGTAAAATACCTTCCAGGGCTGATGGAATTGTCCCCAAAACAAGCATTCATAAACCCAAGACATTCAGAGTGGAGGTTAAACTTAAAAGAAACCCAAAGCTGTAGAAGCATGTGTCACGGAGTCCCCGGGCGATGCTCTGGAACTGCTCCCTACAATGCTAGTCAGGACTCTGGGGAAGTCTCCTTTCTGTGAGCAGACAGTCTTCAGGACACACAGCTTCCACCTTCCTGGGTCTGACCTCGGAGCATTCAGCCTCCTCTGCCCCTCCATGCGCTTCCCCCAGCGAGTCTGCCCAGGTGGGGTCCTGGGGAAGCCAGAGGGTCGTGCCCCACAACTCCGCAGTCAGACTTGACTCTCAGCCAGCCAGTAAAACAGAAGGTTTGTTAGACGACAGGAACATGGTCTAACACAGAGCTTGCAGGTGCAGAGAACAGGACCTCTCAGCCGGGTCCATTTTGGGGGGACAGTGAGCCAGACAAACACGTCTGCCCTTCACTGCATGTCCGCCCTTCACTCCATGTCTGCAGCCAGCCCCAAACTGAAACTCTCTCCAGCCCCTCCTCCTCTGGGCTTTGTCCCTTTCCAGGGCCAGTAGGTCACCGGATTCCTTTGTTCTCCGACCCTTTAGCTCTCACCTTGCAAGGGGGAAGGGCCAGGCCATCAGGTGCCAGGAAACAGGGTGTTGGCCATTTTCTGTGTCCAGACTCCTGCACACACCTGCCCTCTAGGGCTCTGCAACGATCATACACCCTTATCCCACCACCTAGATACTTAAGAACTGCATAGGGGAAACTGAGGCATCCCCACAATATTCAGAGGAAATATTAAGAACAGTCCTGCTTTGTCACAGCGTGGCAATGTGCCACTCAGGCACCCAAACAACCTTAACTCTGCCCCAGAGTGACACTGTGCAATCTCCATACTAGTGTAACGAATGTGTTCTGGCGGGTGTGATCCCAGAGTCAAGTGACTTTTTTTTTTTTTTTAAACCCCTCTGCCCCAGTTCTTTGCTGCATGATGTCCCCACCAGGGAGAGTTAAGGTTTGGATGCCTTAAGTGTGCATTCAGCAGTAGCTCTCAGGGGACTTTGAAAATGAGTGCCATGTTCTGTTACCCTGGTGTGAATCCAGAGTAACGCCACTGAAGTGAGTTACGCTGGATTGACAGTGAGGCAACTGAGATCAGAATCTGAACTTCCCTCTGGGCATCTTTTGGGGCAAAGGCAGAAAGGATTGTGACTTAACAGCTCCTTCGAAGAACTGTGTCCCTAAAAGGCCACCTCTTCAGCCCACGCTGGGAGCCAGATGCGCCCTGAGGTGGTATCTGAACCCCCAGAAATGACAGCCACCAGGCGAGTCTCGTGGGCCATAAACACAAATGCTTCTTCACATGACGTTCTTCCAAAGCAGAGGTCAATACAAGTTCTTCTGGAATAAGATACTGTCAGTATCTAGGGCCTAATTCACTGTGGGGACGCTCCACCCCTAAGCTTGGCAGGACTCTCATAAGTTCACTGTGTGAAGCCCTGATGTGTCTGGCTCCCCTGCACAATTCTGTCACCCAGAAGCATCAGGGAGTGAGTTTGGGTGGAGCACGGTAGGCAGCTTGCTGTCACTGCTAGCAAGTTTAACAACTTCCCCTTCAGAAACGGAGCAGGTAGCTGCTTTCCTGCAAACAGCCATCTGCTGCCAAGCCACTTATCCCTGGAATCACTGAGTGGTTCTGATTTCTAAAAACCCATGCCTACCATTTAACAGGTCGGCCTGTTCTTCACTGCTCCCAAATGATACCCCTCAGCAGACTGATTGCTCTAAAAAGCCTCCGTAGGGCTGAGAATCTTTCCCTCCCATTTTGTGTTGGTCACGGACCAGTCTGAACAAAGGCATGCTGCTTGCCTAGGAGCAGCCAGAAGCGGCTTAGTAGGGGAAGTTTGAAAAGTCAGGAGCTTTTATTTTGAGTCTAATGTGAGAGTCTGAGGGCTGCAGAAATCAAGGCTGAACCCAGAGTGGGGAGAGCTGGGGGAACGTGTGATTTTTGTACCAAGACTGATCTGGCAATGCTTCTCATTGGTAGTCCAATGTATAGAGATGTCCATCGAGTGCCTAGGTGTCTGGGCAGGCAGCTATGGGAGTGAAACGCCATTAAAGCAGATGTGACCGTCTTGCTGGCGACAGCAGGAAACCTCTTTAAACAGACCCCACACCGTGCCCATTGCTCCACCATGATTGAAACAGAGGCCTTGTTTGTACCGGCCTTTGCCATGATTCCAGCCGTCGATGTCACACACAGGCAAGGGGAGTGGCGACTGGGTCTGCTGCCCTGGTTTCAAGCAGTGATAAACGCAAGCCATGACTTGCCTTGTCAGCTCTTGCACTGGAGCCATTGCAGCGGTGGGTGGAATTGAGGCAAATTTCCAGCGTAGACAATAACCCACAGACGCAAGAGTAACATCGCCTCTACCCCCGGTCCATTAGCAGTTCTGAAAACAAAACACCCAGGAGGTCCATCCTCTGTGTCCAGCAGCTGGAGAGAGCAGATGGGACTGGCAACAGGCTGTGAAGGTCAAGCAACCTTCTGGGGCATGAGTACTGGGGATGTTGATTCCAGAGCTGCCCTTAGGTATTCCAAGCCAGGTAAGTTAGTGAGAGCACAGCATGCAGAGTAACAATGGTAGAGGACTTCAGCCACATACAGTCAAGCCCTCGAATTGCCCGTGGAGACGCTCTGAGATCCAGCGAGGTTGCTGGAGTGCTGGCCTGGCGTGTTCTCCATGGCTCGTCCCTGCAGGCAGGGAAGGTTGCTGCGTTGTGCCCCCCAGGAGTGGCCCCAGGCAGGATGCGTCGCCATCGTCGTCGGTGGAAGTCTCCAAGGCTCGGCAAGGCCCAGGTCCAAGAGCAATCGTGCTGAGCATGGGCACTTTGCCCACCTTACCACCTGGGTCTCTGGAAGCAATGGGTGACTCCTCACCCAACAACTGCCCTTGTCAGACTCTCCAAGTCCTTCCCCAAACCACCAGCAGGATCGGTCTCATTCAAGTGCCTGGGAGAAGCAAAGGTGCCAAGCCGTCTGCGTGCTGTCAGTACGCTGATGGCAGAGAATCCCATGGAACCCTGACGTCTTTCCCAGCGGCCTCACGTGTTGAATGGGAAAGGCGCGCGTGCCCTGAACCCTGCAGCAGAGCCCTGGCCAGGGTGGCTGATCCACTGCCCTGCATCATGCCCTGGGATCTCGGCATGGAAAAGGTCCATTTCAGAGTGGTCTCCCCGCCCTGTGCTGGGAGCCTGCGACTAAGCCAGCAGAACCCCATGGCCAGATGACAGCAGGGAAACTCAACCTCCTCCCATTGTGAGGAGATGCACGGACAGAACAAGTGCAGTCTCGGTGCTTCCTCTGTCTGGGGACTACGTGGGCCAGGATGATGGAGGAGTCCTGCCTCCATCTCAGTAATGTTATCCAGCAAGGGCAGCTTGGAGCAAGGTTGACAGCTGTACTCCTTGCCTGCCCTTGGATTGGTCTAACCCAGTGGGACATTCACCACGTGCCTGCTTAATTCTCCCATTGCTGAGACAGAGGCAGTGTGGCAGAGTACATAGACCATAGGCCTGGGAATGCCTCAGTTTCCCCATCTGTAAAATAGAGAGTGTTGACTTCCTTTACTCCAGGCCTGTGGACGAAAGGTGTATCTCTGCATTCTAACACCTATGGCTGTATAACAATATCCATCTATTTGGGAAATCAAACAAACCCCACTTTGCCTCATTAAAAAGTGTGGTGAGCTCCCCCTGGTGGGCTGCATGGAGCAATTAACAGATCCACAGAGCCCTGCTCCTTTCCTGCCGACATCACTGAGGCCGGTGCAGTGAGAGGCTGACCAACAGCAGCCATAATAAGCGTTTGCTCTGCTAGAAACACCTGGAAAATAAACTTGGCATTTGCAAATGGAAAAGGACAAACCTGTCAGGGGAAGGAGCTGTTCCAGGCTTTAATAAATGTGTGTGTTACCCTTTAACCTGCCATCTGTGTTCAGAGACCTTTCAGTTCTGGTGAGCTTATCTGGGGTATTGCTTGCATCTCTCTCCCTCTTTCCTCTCCAACAACAAGTGAGACAAGCCACAAATTACATGAAAACTTTACAAATAGCCTGGATGGCTTCTCATGCAGTTGCATTTGCAAGCAGTCCACAAAGGTGATAGACTAGAAGGCAGAGCAACGTTGGTGTTACGGGTGTAGTACCCTGAAAGTCAGGAGCTCTTCAGCTCCCGCTGCGTTTTAACTTGCCATCCTTTTAACCACTTTTTACTCCACCAGGAGTTAATCCAGGGAAGTCCTGTGGCCTGTGCTGTACAGGAGGTCAGAGCAGGTGATCACAGTGGTCCCTTCTGGCCTGGGATCTATAAGATTGATTTCAATTGTTTTTAATGTCCTGGTTTTTAAGCCAATGTTGGGTGGGTCTCAGAACCATGGAAATGTTAGGCTGGAAGGCGCTTTGAGAGGTCATCTAGTCCAGCCCCCTGCTCTGAGGCAGGATTAAGTCCAATCTGTTCTTAAACCTCTACCAGGGATTCCACAACCTCTCTGGGTGACGGTCCCCGTGCTTAACTCTCCTTGTTGCCAGAAAGTTTTCCTAATATCTAAGCAACATCTCTTGCTGCAGAGTAAGTCAGGTATTTCTTATCCTACCCTTGGTGTGGACATGGAGAGCAACTGATCAGTCTTCCTATAACTACCTTTTACATATGTGAAGACTGTTATCAAGTCCCCATTCAGCCTTCTCTTCTCAAGACTAAACACGTCCAGTTTTTTAACCTTTCCTCATAGGTCAGGTCTTCTAAACCTTTCATTGTTTTGGTTGCTGTCCTCTGGACTCTCTCCAATTTATTTACATCTTTCCTGATGTGTGGCGCTCAGAACTGGACATAGTACTCCATCTGAGGCCTCACCAGTGCTGAGTAGATCCAGACAGTTACCTCCCATTTTACATAAGATGCTCCTGTTAACACACCCCAGGATGATAGCAGCCTTTTTCTCAATTGCATCACATTGTTGACTCTCATTCAATTTGTGATCCACTAGAACTCCGAGTTCTTCTTTGAGATGTGTCCCTGTGGGTGCTCCATGTTAGGTGAGCTAATGTCCCTGCCCCTGGGATCGGACATCTTTGGTAGCACTGCCCGTTGGGCTGCCCATGTGCTCCTCCCCCTCTTGCACTACGAACGGCGTCTATAGTACTGTGCGGTCCAATCGCCCTTACTTCCTTCTCAGCTCCCCTGGGTCTGGGATGGAATCCCTCGCAGAGCCCTTCACAGCATCGTTCGTGCCTTTGGCGGTAATAAGGTACCGTTCAGAGCAGATATTGGTTGCTTCCTCCCTTTATTTTCTTCTCTCAAAAAGCTGACCAGACCCAAACTTTTCTTTCTGTTCTTTCCTCCCCATTACCTTCTAGCTTAGTGTAGGTTCCTGCATTCTTCCCGACAGCAAAGTTCTCCCTGCACAGGGTTATGCCCAGCTCCCCCGGGTTTAAGAGGTGCCTCTCCTGCCCCAAGGCCATCCCTGTGAGTGACGGACACTCACAGTGCGTTTGTTCTCTGGGAGGGGAGCACCCACTGCCTCGAATTGAAAATGCAGGCCAAAAGGCCTGTGACCCGAAACTAAAATTAATTATGATGGAAGGCTCGTTGTGGCTGACTCAGATCCTGACCCCGCTACCTCTCTTGTGCAGCGGTTTCCATCGGCAACATCATCTGCCGCCCCACGCTCACTGCACACTGTGAAGAGAAAGTCTTCAGTTTCTAGTCAGGATGACAAGAAACACCCTCTGGGTCAGTGGCCCCCTCGTCTTCTGGAGTGAGACCCAGCTCCTTTCATCGCTCGGGTGCCGGCATTACTGGTTGTTCCAAGGCCCCTGAGAGGGCAGGATCACATAGCAGGGGTACTGACAAAGACAGATCAGAAATCTCAGTGGGAACCAGCTACCCCCCCAAACACACGGCTCTGAGTGCCTCGGCACTGGCGAAGCCCTTGGCGTGGGTGAAGCCCTTGGTGCCACCTGTTGGCTACTTGTTAGACTTCAGCTGAGCTTGGCACCCACGCCATCTGCGCTGATGCCTAGACTTCCTATGGCACCCATGCACTCGCATCACGCGGTGCCCATACTGATCGTGCTGGTACCACAGAGTTCAGGTTCCCAAGAGACCTGGTTGTTTCTGAAACCACCGAGTCACCACCTCTCCATAGCAAACTACCAGCAATTCGTGCCTCTCCTCCAGAGAGGCAAACGATACCGCACACTCCCTCGCCACCTAGAGCTGCCCCCTCTTCTGTAGTGAGGTGGACTACTCAGTTACACTGCACACCCCACCGTCATGTCAAGGGAGAGCACAGCCTGAATCCTTTGCGCCCCCTCGATATCAGGACACTAGAACCAAGCCAGGGCCTTGTTACAGGCACCCATGGATGCCACCCTGTATTCCTATTTCCCCGTACTGGCCGTATTGGGAACTGTGGGTGGCATGCAGGCAACGCTTTCCTCAACCACCACTGATCAGGGGGACTGACATACACCCTCTCCATCCTCCTGGGTCTCCAGGCCTGTCAAACCAAAGAGCCTTTCCAGGAACACGAGGAAGATGTCACACCACTGGCCAACATCTCATCCTCCCCAGATCACAGAAGAATCATAGAAGATTAGGGTTGGAAGAAACCTCAGGAGATCATCTAATTCAACCCCCTACTCAAAGCACGACCAACACCAACTAAATCATCCCAGCCAGGGCTTTGTCAAGCTGGGCCTTAAAAACCTCTAAGGATGGAGATTCCACCACCTCCCTAGGGAACCCATTCCAATGCATTGCCTCTAGGGATGGCTTCAAACAGTTTTCCTGCCCTACAGACATAGCCTGAACAAATCTTTCTAGATACTACTCAAGATCAAGCACTCGGGGTGTTACTGCAGGTAAACTGGTGTGCTGTAGATGCACACCCTGGCTTGCCACAGTAACGTGCCATGTAGAGAAGCGATAAGTGAAGTACTTTGCACTTATCTGTATTGAATTTCATCTGACTGATTTCAGATCAGTTCCCCAATTTCTCAAGTTCGTTTTGAATTCTAATCCTGTCGTCCAAAGTGCTTGCAGCCCCTCCCAGTTTGGTGTCATCTGTGAATGTTATGAGCACACTGTCCACTCCATTATCCAAGTCATTAATGAAAGTACCGAATAGTACCAGACCCTGGACTGACCCCTGTGGGACCCCACTAGATACATGCTGTGACAGTGAACCAGTGATAGTTACTCTTTGAGTACGGTCTTTCGACTAGTTGTGCGCCCATCTTATAACCATTTCATCTAGACCCCATTTCCCTAGGTCGCTTATGAGCATGTGATATGGGACACTGTCAAAAGCCTTACGCACATCATTCTGTATCATGGCTACTGCTTCCCTCTCTTCCCCCTCCCTGCATCCACTAGGATGGTTACACTGTCAAAAAAGGAAATTAGATTAGTTTGACATGATTTATTCTTGACAAGTCTGCATTGGCTGTTACTTATCACCCTATTATCTTCCAGGCTTGTACAAATTGTTTGTTTAAATTTGCCTTCTGGTGTTCAAACCTTCAGGGGCTCATGTTTTCAAGCTTTTCTCCGGAACCACAAGGGCTAGCAGTTTCTTATGTGAGACTCTCACATGACTCCAGGAGTTGGGTCTTTACATAAAACCCCAAATGTTGCAAGACTTGCAACACCGGTGGAGGTGGGGGGAACAACTTGTCTCCGGGCGGGACCATTTGGACTCCGAAGCTCTTTCATTCAGTATTTCTAAAATATATCGCTGCAACTCCCCTTTAAATCCATTTGTAATACATCATAGTTGAGCTAAGGGACTCGCAGCAGGGGGGAGTCGGATAGTCAGGCTCCAAGAACGGCTGTATCTCCTGCTTCCGGATGAAAGCTGGTGTACAGAGGAATCTCTTCCCTGCCCCTAATAATTGGCCAAGTTGCACTATCCTATGCTGGCGGTTGCTGCAAGCAGGAGACTGGACTGGGACCCTTGTTGTTTGTAAATTTTATTATTTCATTGATCATTATTTTGCATTAGTGGCTAGGAGCCCCAGTCATGGGGCAGCACCCCATTGGGCTAGCTGCAGCACAGACACATGATCAGTGGCTTGTTCAGGCACGGCTTGGGGCTGGATATTGGAGTCTTAGGTTTCGAAGATGCCTATCCCAGGAGGGTCAGAAGGAGGCAATTACTTACCTTTTAGGTGTGCCTCATACTCCTTTAGGATTGTGGGCAAAGCTCCCTACCCCATAGACGAAATCTGCTCACTAGAGCTCGGTGCTAGGATGGCAGCAAGGCAGCAGGCTATCAGAGCTGAGGGGGAGAGTAAGACTGCTGCCCAGGCTGGACTGAGATGATCTGTCGTGGCAATTCTTCTCTTCTTGTTAATATGCTCTAATAGTTATGGCTGCAGATGGAATTGAAAATGGGGCTTCATGTCAGTTCTGTAGCATTTGCTAATTTTTGTGGCTGCTAAATGACTTCCTTGTACAGTATTGCTTCATTCAGGCTACTTATCTTATCTTATCTTTTTCTTTTTTACCTGGAGGAACTTATTTCCATTAGAATTGGAAAGTTGGCTGCGTATTTTGCATTTAAAATATTTCATGTGATTAAGCGCTGAAAGAAACATTTATTACTTTTGATTCTCCCCGGTGTGCTCTTCCTGTTGATTCCTTTCCTTGTGCGGGGAACAAAGCCATTTAATTTGGTAACGTCTACAAATGTTCTCTCTGATCAGGTACATGCTTAGCTCAGGTGAGCAGCTGAATACCAGTAATTGGGATTAGCAGGCTAACGAGCGTGTCTGGGCTCCCCTCGCGCATGGTGCCGAGCTGTTGGTGCCATCCGGCGTGCGCCGTGCAGATGGCACAGCTCGCTTTGCTTTCCCACGCTGATTATATTTTGTTTGTTTTTCCCTCCAACAGGGCTATCAAGAATGGCAAAGGATTGCACAGCAAGAAAGAGGTGCCAATACACCGGGTGGCAGATATCTCTGGGGTAAGGATCCACGTGGTTCTGCCCATGCAGCGTGACATTATGATGATGATTATTAGTTGTCTTGTGGTAGAGCCTGGGGGTCCCGATACAGGATTGGGAGCTCACAGCCTCGTAAGGTGTGACAACCTGGGTATAGCAGACAGCGGCGGGGATGGCAAGGAGCAGTGAAATGACTGGAGACAGCGTGTCAGGCAGTGGTCTCCACACCGAGCTCTCTGGTAGGCCTTGAGTCCACGTGTTTGCTGCTGCTTTATTGTTGGAATGCTAGCTCAGACATCCTCAGGGTATTGCAGCTTCTGGGCCGCCGGCTCTTTCCCATCGTGCTACGTTGCAAAAGGTGAGGGGGTGGCGACTGAAACATAGGGTCCCCAACAGCACTTGTCCTGGACTGATTGACGAACCTGGCCTGATTGATGATGATCGTTGAAATGGAAAGAGCCCTCGGATTTAAACACAATTTGCCCTTTTCAATTCCCTCGTGTGTTGCAAGCACCCTTTTTCCAATTTACTGGCGTGTTTGGCTCCGCTCTTCGCCCTGCAGCCGAGGCGGGAGGGGGAGGTGTTGGAACGCGAGCAGCAGCACCAAAAGGTTCGTGGCCTAGAGAAAGGGAACGAGCTTTCCTTGGGGCTTTCTTTGCCTGGTGGCACAATAGGAGAGCTCACCTCCTGCCGTCCTCAGGCTGGAATTGTTTGGAGCCCTTGCGGCCTGGAAAGGGGAACGAGAAGGCAAACAGGATAAGCGCACGTAACCTGTACATTGCTGCTGCCGCACTGGGGACTGTTAGGCGAAGCAGTCCACGTGGAAATGGTCACAGGGCTACGAGCCAAGGAAAGCCCTGGGGCTGGTTGGCCCTGCAGCGTGGTGCCTGCTTTGAGGCCTGTGCACAGTAGCCGTACGTCTGACACCGCACAAGGATGCGTCTCGGGAGCCCATCGGTACAATTCCTTACTTGGCCAGTGGGGGCGCTGTTGTGTGGTGGGAGCTGGTTCCAGAGCACGGTGTTCTCTGGGGCGTTGCTATCCGGCGTGGGGGGGTAGCAGGGCTGCTGCCAGGCTGGCTGTCCACTGGAGACTGTGGGCAGTCAGCCTGCACTGGGGCATCCTGGGGTAGCTATGCAGCTGGCTAAAGCAAAGTGATTCTCAGCAGTCCCTTGCCGGTCAGGAAGGGCTCAGGAACCTGAAGCCGCTGGCCATTGTGTCATTGGCCCATGTTGATAAAGCAGCCCAATTCCTGTCTCAGTCCTACAGAGTGGTCTCTGCATGCCGTGTGCCTAGCCCGTAATAACTCAGGGAAGCTGGGCAGGGCCCCCGAGGGGCTGCCATGGTTGAGTTTAAACCACATGTTTACCTAGGTTTAATGTCACTGAAATCCCAGGGCATGGCCTTGAAAGGGGGGGGTCCCTTTAATATCATGGCTGAAGGCTCCAAAGGTATGTTAATACCATTAAAGTCAGATCCTTCAGCCTAGGCCAGTTATCCCTTTAGATCGAAGTCTTCCCCATGCAGCCTGCCCCTGTGCTTCACTACCCAGGCTGTAGAGCCCCCTACCTGCCTTCCCCCGACATCCTCTCTCTCTCTCCCCCCCCCCCCCCCGGCAGAGAGGGAGAAGGCGTTCAGTCCAAGTGCTGTCTGCGTAAGCCTGGATACAGGAGGGGAGTTAGGTTCTTATCCAGGTCCCCATGTGGACAGAAGGGCCCGTTCCAAAATCCACAGGGCCCTGTCGAGGGGGGCGTGTGGACAGCATGGCCCCATGCAGCCTGCTCTTTGTCTCGTTCGTTACTGAGCAGAGGTGTCCCACAGCTGCACGTGCTGGAGGGCTGCTGCGCTTTGACGGTTTAAAAAATAAATGTTGGTTAAATTGTCCACAGGAGCAACATCAATTTAAAATCCAGAGTAAAGCCTGAAACATAAGGCGAGGCCAACGTTTCAGTTGCGAGAGCTGTCGAGTTTGATCTTGTCTGCCAGGATCACAAAGGGCTCTCTTTAAAATGCTGAACTCTTGTTTGCTGCCTCCCAAGCAGGGAGATTTAGTGGCTTTCGTTCCCTCTGGGCACGCTCTCTCCATCGCTGGGGTCCTTGTGCAGTCAGTGCTAGGCTTAAGGCACCCCCCTCGCACCCCCCCCCCCGTGCTTGTTACTGGGGACAGGATTCTAAGGAGCACCTGTAACTTAATAGGTAAAACATGCAGCTGCTTCGCAGTGGATAAAAGATGGGGCCCCACAAATAAAATGAGGGTCATACATCACCGTGTTATGACGCTTTGTTAATCTTTTTAAATCTTTAATAGTTTTTCTTAAATTGATCCCGCTCTTAGTTAGCTGAATGTCAGCAGTTGCACGGCGTGATGAATGTTAGTGTGTGCCGAGCTGACAGCGTGTGCCTACTGCTGCCAAAATAATTTAATGTGAAATTGCATCTGCGCTCTCCTCTGGCAGCATAGGCATGCGCCCTGCGTAGCCGCACGCCCCCAAAATGATATGACAGCCTGCGAGAGGGGGCCTGTGGTGTCCCTTTGGCCAGTGCAGGAGTATTCCCTGCTGTGTGCACACCCGGCTTACCCAGCCTGCAGCTGCATTGCACTTGCTGCTTCCCCTCCCCGTGCAGAAGGTGGCACAAGACATTGGGGTGTTTCCCGTTAACGGCGTGGAGAACTGCAGGGACCTTACTCCTTCCAGCCCGTTGCCATGCAGGATTCTTACCAACATGAGCAGAATTGGGGTGATGCAAGGGAAGGCGTTGTGGAGGGTTGCCGGGCAATGTTCCCTCCAATTTTTGACAGGCTGTATGCGCAAAAAATTTCTGGTGTGCAAATTGTTGTGCGCACGGTGTGTCACCGTGTGTGCGGGGTTTAGGATCTGCGTGCACATGCGCACCGCTTAGAGGGACCAGTGGTGCCGGGGCACCCATGTGCTGGTTTGGTTTTGCAGCCTTACGGCAAGTGCACGCTTGCTTTTTCAGTCTATTTGCCCTTTCACCTCCCCCTCTTGGGGGTAATTCTCAAGAAATCAAACTTGGCACTTGGAACAAATAGCTCCCTTCTTGGGCAGGCTACCCCGGGAAGCTGGCCTCCCGACAGGCCCTGGGTGATCACGCTAGGTTAGCCTGCTGCGCCATCAGCTGGAGTGTTATGTAACAGGGCCTGTCCTCGCGTCCTGGCTCTGGTGCGGAAACAGGCAGGAGGGTCAAACAAAGTGTGGTGTTCTCCTCATCGGCACAGCCCGCCTCGCTCTGCGTCTCTTGCGCTGGTGCCTACGCGTGGCACTCAGATCACCGCTCACGTTAATTTGCTGGTAAGAAATTGCCAGCTCCACGCTCCAGTGGAGGTCATCGAAAGCCTCCCTGTTCTGTTTTTTGTCTGCGTAAGAGTCCTACGCGAGGCTGAAGGGGGTGTGTGTGCTGTTAGTGGCTAGCCCTTAGCGGGGGCTGTAAATACCCCATGAGGGGTTTTAAGCTGTCCTGCTGGAGCGCGGCGTGTGCCATGTTTGCAGATAATCTCATTATTCTGAGTTGTCCAGGCCATGGGAGCTGTCTTGGCAAACCAGGTCGTGGCCTGGAGAGGCTGGTGGCATCTGCAGAGGCTGCGGGGACCTAGCAGAGCCCAGTCGGACCTCTCACCTCCCCTCTCCCCCATTTCCAGCACCGTAGCAGGAGGTGCTGATTTAGATGGTGCATGGCATCTAATCGCTGCCGCGAGTAAATAGCCTGTCCCCCCTCTAGAGCTGCCTTTTAATCTGGGATTATTTCAGGGGAAGTTATTTGCTGGTGGTGCTGTCCTGGGTGGATCTGTGGTTGCTACTGAAATATCTGTATCCCCTTCCGGCTGCCTGAGATTGGGGCTTTTCCCTGCCAGCGCAGCGTCTGCCTTTCCCATAGCGCAGCGTTGCTTTGTGTGGTGCCCATGCCCAGGTGCCCACTGCTCTTCCCATGCTCGCTTGGCTGCTGCTCCGCTCCCCCGGCCAGCTGTGGTGCTGCTCTCCATCTCTCTTGCAGCGTCGGCTCTGCAGATGCTCAGCCTAGAGCAGGCAGTGCAGGGCCCATGCTGCTGGAGCTCCGCCTTGCTCTGGCAACACGAACGAACGAATGAATTCCGGCCCTGGGGAGAGGAGGACCCTGCTCATTAGCACAGGGACACAGTTGGCTCCAGATCCATTCCTGTCTCTCCCCTGCAACGTTCAAGTCGCTGTCCTGTTGGCTGGGTCTGTCTCAGCCTGCCAGGCACCGTGTCTCTGCGGGAAGGGGACACTGGAGCACTGACTAGTGGCTAGACCCCTCTAGGCTCGGGGCGTGTCTCAAATTCATTCCAGCTTGGTGCTAACAAGGGAGCGATTTAATTCGCAGGGTGCTGGGGTTAGAGAGGCAGGACCTCAGGCTGGTAACCTTGGAGTCTCCTGCCGCTCCAGAGTTCTCCTCTGCACCTGCCATTGCTACGTTCTGTGAGCCACCCGCTGTCACCTCCACCTCGCAGGCATTGGCTGCTGCTGAATCACTCGCTCCTGCATCTGCTCCCTCCTGCAGGTGACGTGGCTCCCCACTCAAGCCCAAGCAGAGTGCTGCGGCCACCCCTCTCCAGGCATGTGCCATCCCCTCACCCTCTTACTAGGGGCCCATGTCTTCCACAGAGCCCTGCTGCCTGGGCCTGCATGTCCCGGCACCCTGTGCTGCAGTTCCCACCCATGCGATTGCTGACGGGGTGGGGGTGACATTTTGCACTCATGGCTGCAGATGCCTGCACGGGGCGGGGGCTCTCTGTTCTTCAGTGGCCATCTACCTTCCTGATCTCCACTCCTGCGATCGCTGTTGTGTGTAGCCCTCCCACGGGGTGGTGCGTACAATTCCACCCTGCTTCCTTCTTCCCAATTATATGCAGCTTCAAGGCCCTGCCCAGCCCTGCCGAAGTCTCTCGTATCACATTATCCACCCTGTACCACCTGCAACGCCACCCTTGATGCCTCCTTTGCGTCTCCCATCTCTTCCCCCTTATAACCTCTTCCGTGCTGCCTATTTCCAGGGCACCAGCCTCCTCTGTCCTCTTACAGGCTCCGTACTAACCCACACCAGCCCATTGCCCTCTAGACCAAGAGGGAGTCTCCCAGGGTATGTCTCCATGGCAAGCAGAAACCCACGGCAGCGAGTCTGAGCCCAGGTTGGCAGACACAGACTCACGCTGCAGCACTAAAGATGGCCGTGTAGATGTTCAGGTTTGAGCTGGAGCTTGGGCTCTGAACCCCTCCGCACCCTCTCCCCCCTGCTTCCGAGCGTGAGCGTCCACACAGCTGCTTTTGGCACTGTCCCCGGGAGCCCGAGTCCTGGGCTCTGTGGGTTTCTGCTTGCCGTGGAGACAGACCCTCAGGGCATCTTGGCTCAACTGTGCCTGGCTCATGGGGGAAGGGTCTGTCCTGATGTTTCTGTCCTGCCCAGCTTGCTGGCACTCAACGAGCCCTCCATTCTGCTCTTTGCTGGGTCCCTATCCTTTTTAAGAGCGCCCAGTGGAAGCCATCTCTTCCCAGCAATCTCCCCCCCGTCTGCGTGTACTGACAGGGAACTGAGCCACAGCAGAGGTGAACTGGCTCAGCCAGGGAGCCTGTGGCACAGCTGGTTATTGACCGGGGACTGGTTCTAGGCCCTACTCTATTTAACACTTCGTCAGTGACCTGGGAGAAAACATCAGATCAGCACTGATGAAGTTTGCAGTGGACACGCACATTGGAGAAGTGGTAAAGAATGAAGAGACCAGGTCACTGATACAGAGCTGGATCGCTTGGTAAGCTGGGCGCAAGCAAACCATTAACACAGCTAAATGTAAAGGTATCCATCTGGGCACAAAGCATGCAGGTCACATGTACAGGACAGCGGACTCTAGCCTGGGAAGCAGGGGCTCTAAAAGATTTGGGGCTCATGATGGATTATCAGCTGAACATGAGCATCCAGTGTGATGCTGTGGGCAAAAACTTGAGTGTCTCTGGATTAAGATTAGAAGTGTGAGCAACAAGGGTGATGTCGTGGTGGGAGTCTGCTATAGACCACCGGACCAGTGGGATGAGGTGGATGAGGCTTTCTTCCAGCAACTCACGGAAGTTACTAGATCGCAGGCCCTGGTTCTGATGGGAGACTTCAATCACCCTGATATCTGCTGGGAGAGCAATACAGCGGTGCACAGACAATCCAGGAAGTTTTTGGAAAGCGTAGGGGACAATTTCCTGGTGCAAGTGCTGGAGGAACCAACTAGGAGCAGAGCTCTTTTTGACCTGCTGCTCACAAACCGGGAAGAGTTAGTAGGGGAAGCAAAAGTGGATGGGAACCTGGGAGGCAGTGACCATGAAATGGTCGAGTTCAGGATCCTAACACAAGGAAGAAAGGAGAGCAGCAGTATACGGACCCTGGACTTCAGAAAAGCAGACTTTGACTCCCTCAGGGAACTGATGGGCAGGATCCCCTGGGAGAATAACATGAGGGGGAAAGGAGTCCAGGAGAGCTGGCTGTATTTTAAAGAATCCTTATTGAGGTTACAGGGACAAACCATCCCGATGTGTAGAAAGAATAGTAAATATGGCAGGCGACCAGCTTGGCTTAACAGTGAAATCCTTGCTGATCTTAAAAACAAAAAAAGTTTACAAGAAATGGAAGATTGGACAAATGACCAGGGAAGAGTATAAAAATATTGCTCGGGCATGCAGGAGTGATTCGGGACTATTTAGAAAACCTGGCCGAGCACAAGTCCATGGGGCCAGATGCGTTGCATCTGAGAGTGCTAAAGGAGTTGGCGGATGTGATTGCAGAGCCATTGGCCATTATCTTTGAAAACTCATGGCAATCGGGGGAAGTACCGGACGACTGGAAAAAGGCTAATGTAGTGCCCATCTT
This sequence comes from Eretmochelys imbricata, assembly GCF_965152235.1. Classification (NCBI taxonomy): domain Eukaryota; kingdom Metazoa; phylum Chordata; order Testudines; family Cheloniidae; genus Eretmochelys; species Eretmochelys imbricata. Next base: position 359,286,117 of record NC_135572.1, read on the forward strand.
TAAAAAAGGGAAGGAGGATCCTGGGAACTACAGGCCAGTCAGCCTCACCTCAGTCCCTGGAAAAATCCTGGAGCAGGTCCTCAAGGAATCAATTCTGAAGCACTTAGAGGAGAGGAAAGTGATCAGGAACAGTCAGCATGGATTCACTAAGGGCAAGTCATGCCTGACGAATCTAATTGCCTTTTATGACGAGATAACTGGCTCTGTGGATGAGGGGAAAGCAGTGGACGTGTAGTTCCTTGAGTTTAGCAAAGCTTTTGACACTGTCTCCCACAGTATTCTTGCCAGCAAGTTAAAGAAGTATGGGCTGGATGAATGGACTATAAGGTGGATAGCAAGCTGGCTAGATTGTCAGCTCAGCGGGTAGTGATCAATGGCTCCATGTCTAGTTGGCAGCCGGTATCAAGCGGAGTGCCCCAGGGTTCGGTCCTGGGGCCTGTTTTGTTCAATATCTTCATCAATGATCTGGAGGATGGTGTGGATTGCACCCTCAGCAAGTTTACAGATGACACTAAATTGGGAGGAGAGGTAGATACGCTGGAGGGCAGGGATAGGATACAGAGGGACCTAGACAAATTAGAGGATTGGGCCAAAAGAAATCTGATGAGGTTCAACAAGGACAAGTGCAGAGTCCTGCACTTAGGGTGGAAGAATCCCATGCACCGCTACAGACTAGGGACCGAATGGCTCGGCAGCAGTTCTGCAGAAAGGACCTAGGGGTTACAGTGGATGAGAAGCTGGATATGAGTCAACAGTGTGCCCTTGTTGCCAAGAAGGCCAATGGTATTTGGGATGTATATGTAGGGGCATTGCCAGCAGATCGAGAGACGTGATTGTTCCCCTCTTTTCGACATTGGTGAGGCCTCATCTGGAGTACTGTGCCCAGTTTTGGGCCCCACACTACAAGAAGGATGTGAAAAAATTGGAAAGCGTCCAGCGGAGGGCAACAAAAATGATGAGGGGACTGGAACACATGAGTCATGAGGAGAGGCTGAGGGAAGTGGGATTGTTTAGTCTGCAGAAGAGAAGAATGAGGGGGGGTTTGATAGCTGCTTTCAACTACCTGAAAGGAGGTTCCAAAGAGGATGGATCTAGACTGTTCTGAGTGGTAGCAGATGACAGAACAAGGAGTAATGGTCTCAAGTTGCAGTGGGGGAGGTTTCGGTTGGATAATAGGAAAAACTTTTTCACTAGGAGGGTGGTGAAAGACTGGAATGCGTTACCTAGGGAGGTGGTGGAATCTCCTTCCTTAGATATTTTTAAGGTCAGGCTTGACAAATTCCTGGCTGGGATGATTTAATTAGGGATTGGTCCTGCTTTGAGCAGGGGGTTGGACTAGATGACCTCCTGAGGTCCCTTCCAACCCTGATATTCTGTGATTCTATGAACACTACTTAGCCTATTAAATGTCACCCAGAACATCTGAAGTGTCTGTGAGCTGGGGTCCTCTTCCTGGAGGGCTGTAGCAAGACTGAACGAACGCTCCAGGGGGCTGCGTAAGAATGTGGGAACTTTGTGTTTCCTGACTCTGGCCCTTTGCTGCTGGTCTAACAGGCTGTGTGTGTTTGGCAACGTTGGGTACAGTTCTGTGGCCCTGGAAATTGTGTCGGCATTGGCACCGTTTTGTTCTTGCTGGAAGTGCAAGGAGATTGGGCCATTTGGTCCTCCTTCGCTGTTCCTAGAGTCGCTTAGGGCTTGGCTGAATCCGACACATCTCAGCTGCATGAGATGAACATAGGGTGTTGATGTCCATGTATCTGCGTGTGTCATAAGAATGAAAACGGCCATACCGGGGCAGGCAATGGTCCAGTGTCCTATGTTCCAACAGTGGCCAGTGCCAGGTGCTTCAGAGGGAATGAGTAAAACAGGACGATTGGTCACCCGAATAAACATCCCATTTTTAAAGGGACAGTCCTGTATTTAAGCCTTCCTGCAGGTGTCCTGACTTTTTCTTACAAACAGGCAGATTGTCCCGTATTTTCTGTCTCTCCCCGCCTGCCCCAACCAGTACTGGTGGGTCCTACTGCTGGCTGGGTCCCTGCTTGCCAGCTGCCCGCCCGCCAGCGGTGAGTGTGGGGGGTCCAGTGGCCGACGATGGGGGCGGGTGCATGGCTAGTGTTAAGGCCAAGCTGCAGCATGCGGGGCTGGCTGTTCCCCCTGCTGGTACATCAGCACAGTCCTTGCTGTGTGCTGGGCCTTGGCCAGCAGGGCTCCGGCCTGTTTCCAGCCGACACTGCCTGCACTCGGCAAGCTGAAAGAAAAGGAGGATGCAGTGAGCTGTAGCTCACGAAAGCTTATGCTCAAATAAATTGGTTAGTCTCTAAGGTGCCACAAGCCCTCCTGTTCTTTTTGTGGATACAGACTAACATGGCTGCTACTCTGAAACTCTGCAAGTTGCGGTGGTTGGTGAGCACAGGCAGGCGCCAGGCAGTACTGGTTATGTCTCACCTCTTCTGCCCACCCATCGGCCCTTTACGTGTTCTCCCCTCACTGTCCTCTCCCTGCTCCCCCGGTGGGTTGCATCCTGCTCCCAGCGCTGTGCGGAGACCCACCCCCTGATCAGAGTGGTCAGCTCACCAACAGCCTGGCCGGCAGGCTCCTTCCTTCCTTCCCCCACTGCCTCTGGCTGGGCCAGCACCCTGGGAAAGCCCAGGACCCTCCAACCCGGGGCGCTGGCCAGGAGGAGCCAAGCCCTGCATGTGCCAAAGCCCTACGCAGCGCAGAAACGGGGAAACTTCTCAGTCCCTTAGCTAAGCTGTGCAGTGGTGGGGGGCAGCGATTTCCAACCTGTTCACATCCCAATCCTGCAGGCTCCACAGCAGCTTCCCGGCCAGGGGTTTAGCCCCCTCTTTACCCCCCACACTTGGTCCTGCCCCCATGGAGCATGACGCACCCACCCCTGCACTCAGGTTCCCTGTGCCCTGGTGCACAATGCATCCTTAGGGCTTAACCCCTTCCTGCCCATGCTGTAGCTGGGGGACAGGAGGCAGCTGGGTTATGTCAGTGGCCAGCAGCACCTTGGGGGTGTTAGCTGCCTTTTGACACTGTGCGGGCAGGAAGGGACAAGCTGCTTCCAACCACAGGGGAGTGGGGAAGAGATGAGGTCTGCCCCACGGCTGAAAGCAGTCCCTTCCCTCCCGCACAGTGCCGAAAGGCTGCTGCTGGCGATGTTCTGATGTGAACCCTGGCAGAAATCTGGGGGAGGGCATGTGAGTTTGCGTGCCTCCCCCACGTGTTGCCTTGGGAAGATGTGGTGCCAGATACTAGGAGAGGTGGTTCCACCTCAGGGGCCCAGCCAGGCACAGAGGGCGCCAGGCAGGAGGGGTCGGGTCAGTCTGTCTGTCTGTCTCTCTCTCTCTCTCTCTCTCTCTCCTCCCCCGCCACCCCCGGGTGTGTGAGAGGTGTGTGTTGGTGTGTGACCTCTCCCCAGGTGAACCCTAAAGCCTTTAAGATAAATAAAAATCCAGCTACACAGTGTTTCTTTTTAATCAGGGCTCAGTCAACTTTATGTTAATTTGCACGTTTGTACTGCATAGTTCTGATTGCCATTGAACTCGCTTGAATACGAGTAATTTTACCAGGTGTCCCGTATTCAGCATAGGGAAATATGGTCACCCTAGCAATTATTGGGTGCTCCATTTGCTGTTGTCCAGTCCCAGCTTCTGGCAGTCAGAGGTTAGGGACACCCGGAGCACGAAGTTGCATCCCTGACTATTTTGGCTAATAGCCATAGATGGAGCTGATCCTGCAGGTGTTCAATTAACCCAGTTGTTGTAATTGCACACTCACAAACTTGATGTGAATTTGCACAGCCAGGCTCCTGAAAGTCAGATCGCGAATGCTTCTGAATTGGCCTGAAGGTTTTCCGAGCACCATTCCCCGTGAGACTCGGGAAGATCATGGCACCGCTGCCTCTGATCTGACCTGTCTCTGGATAGCCACAGTTGTGTCTTTGCCACTGACTTCTAAGGGAAGGTTGCAGGAGGCCTCTCTGGGATTCAGAGCAATGCCCAGTCTTCTGCTGTTCAGTCCTTCTGCTGTCTCATTTTACTGCTGACAACGGGATGGTGGTTGTGCTGGGATTCACTCACCTGAACACCGAGCCCTGGGAGTCTGAGGCCATAGGAGCAAAGCAGTGCCCACAGTAGCCTGAACTCTGCAGCAGCCATCCTGTTCGGAGGCAGGTCCCCCTGGCAATATTAGTCGGCAGAGAGGAGTAAATAAATAAAACAGCAGAACAGACTAGAAATAGAACAGTCCAAGTTTCCCAGGAGGCAGCTGCTGCTTGTCAAACAATCGCTGCAGCCTTTAAACGAAAAATTAAACATTAGCTCCTTATTATTGTACCTGGCTTGTGTTTCGGGGGCTTCACTCCTGTCAATGAGCCCAGCGCTGCTCTGGCTAGGGGCAGCTGATTTAATCCTTGACTCACGCCAGCAGGTCTGGGGTTAGACTGAGCGCATTGTCACCTGACGCTACTCAGATGAGCACATTACGGAGCTGCACATCTGAGCATTCATCACTGCCCCCTTGACAACACCACTTAGCAGCTCCAAATTAGACTTCCGTTCGTTAAACGCAACCGTTGGTAATACGAAAGATTTCCAACTGACGGAACTGTGTTGCCGCCTGTTAGTGCTGCTGTATATGAAGTGGCCCTCTCTTCCCTCATCCATCTGGTCTTCACACCAGCCGGCTCTGTTGTGGTGAAGACGGGCTAGCTGTTTTCTTCTAGCTGGCTGGCGTTCTGGTTCCACCCCTCTCTCTCAGGAGAGGGATGGAAGCACCGTCCCTCAGCTCTGGAGTAATTTACTAAATAATTTAAATAGTGTAAGACAAATCTGTGTTCGCTCACTTCTCCCGTTAAGCAATGTGCAGCCCATTACGGGGCAGAGAGCAGTCTCCTGTAAGCCCAGCCACTGAAAACCTCCTGTCCTTGCAAAAAGTCCTTGCATAATTTTGCATAATTGGCAGTGTTTCTCATAAAAGGGGAGTTGTGATTATATTTTTCTTCACTGTATTTATGCATAATTTCCCTTCAGATCAGAGATAATTAACTGCTGGGAATGTTAACATGCTAGTAATGGGAGATGGCGTGATGCTGGCCTGGCGGTGAGCAGGGAGGGTGCTGGCCAGCTGGGAGGTAGTGGCTGCCTCTCTGGAGATGCAACTGGAAGTCTGGATAGTGGAATGCCTTGTCTCTGCGGCTGTCTGCTCACAGCACTGTAATTGGTTGGGAATGGAGAGGGTGCTTTTTCCTGCCCTGCTCAGGCACTTACGCTGACATTTCCCTCAGTGCTACAGTGAAGGCTGGTTCTGAGCCAGCTGGAAAGGTGGAATAACTAGCCAGATTCCTGTCTCTGTGTCCCCAACCCCTAAGCAGCCGCGCAGCGTGCAGCTCTGGTTTGAGTTACTCTTTCCTCCATCCAGTAGACCCATCCATCTCTTTGTAGATCCCATCCCATGCCCTCGGCTGGTCAAATATGTCATCCTGGGGGCTCTGTGCATTCCAGGTGCATGGAACTCCAGAAGTCCTGCTGTGTGTCCAGGAAAGAAGAATGGTCCAGTGGATAGGGGATTAGCCTGTGACTCAGGAGAACTGGATTCAAGTCCCTGCTCTGCCCCAGACTTTGGGCAAGTCACATGACCTCTCGGTTCCCAGCTATGTAGTGGGGATAACACACTGCCTTGCTTCAGGGGACTACTGCAATAACGGGCTATGTAAATGGATCTAGGTAGAGGTGAGCAGCTTGCTATGCCAGGCAGAGGGGCTGACCGATAAGTGCAGGGTCAGCAGTGCAAGAGGTGGGCAAGAGAGATAGGGAGGCATTGAGTCAGGAAAGCTTCTGGGTGTTGATGTGGAGACTTACTGAACCCACCGCTGTGATGCTGCACACAAACTAGCTGGCCAGTGGTGCAGTCAGTTTAGGAAAGCAGAGACTCCCGCCCAGCGAGGGATCGTGTACCTTGCCAAGGAGTGTGGTGTGTTCCGGGAGGAATGGTTTCATGGTCCTAGAGGCCTGGATGTTAAGGCTGGCAGGGACCATTCTGAGCATCCAGTGTGACCACCTCCATCACACAGACCAGAGAGCCTTGCCGCGGGAACTCCTGAATGAGCCAGCGTCTCTTATAAAGAAAGACACAATCTTTATTTCAAGACACTAGGTGCTTGAGAATCCCCTTGTCCCCATGGTCTAATGGCTAATTCCCCTCCAGGTTAAGAATTTACACCTTATGTCCAGGGTGTTTGTCTAGGGACAGCTTCCAGCCATTGGCTCCCGAACCTTTGTCTTCTGGATAGAAGAGCCTTCTGCTATCATCTTTTCCCCTACCAGGTCCTTTGGGGTCACCTCTCCTCTGAACCGTCTCTTGGAGAAACTCGGTAGGTCTGGAGCTGAAGGAACCAGCAGTGCGCACAGCAGGATGGATTCACTCCCTGCAGAGCCTTCCATGCTAGTGCTCAAGCATTCAAACGAAACTCCGGCTTTTCCTGAGCAGCTCGTCGCAATCTGAAGGAGAAGCCTTCCCCGGGGTCCAGTCTGCAGTCAGCACTGACTGCGAGGGTTCGAAGGGTTAACACTGGAACCCTGCGAGTAAAATCTCCCTTCTTCCAGGCCCCTGGTTACCCCCATCCTGTCATGGTGGTGATCTAGCAACAACAAACCTAGCAGGACCAAGAGTTGTTCCTCCTGGCGCTCTGTGCTAATGGCAAGATCCCATTCCTAAATCAGATACTGTGGGGGGGTACTGTGGAGGCTGGTATCAAAATGCAGAAGTAGGCTGTTGTCAGCCTGCAAGACCAGGCTGCCTTTCCTGTCTGCGGGCAGGGAGCAAGGGAGCCATGTGTGATTGCAAGCAGCTGGCCGGTGGCTGGGACACAGCTTGTGGTGGCTCAAGTACATCAGCTGCAGCCCAGTAGCTGTGCTGCCATCAGCCGTTCCTTGGCCTGGAAGTCATATCCCAGAGTAGAGGGTCTGGATTTCCTGGGTCCCGAAGGCAGGTGCTGGGTGCCTTTGGGGTGGGGTGAACAATGAAGAACCCATGATGTCTGGAGAGAATCCTGTGATCGGTTCCCAGTCCCAGCAGCGCTCTTGCTTCGGTTGCACTTTCACAGAATCCTAGAAATGTCGGGCTGCAAGGGTCCTGGAGACGTCACGTAGCCTAGCCCAGCCCCCCGCGCTGAGGCAGCACCAAGTAAACCTAGACCAGTCCTGACCGGGGTTTGTCCCACCTGGTCTTAAAAACCTCCAGTGACTGGGAACCCACAACCTCCCTTGGGAGCCTGTTCCAGAGCTTCACTACCCAGAGAGTTAGAAAGTTTTTCCTAATATCGAACCTAGCTCTCCCTTGCTGCAGATTAAACCCATTGCTGCTTGTCCTGCCATTAGCGGAGACCGAGATCCCTGTCCTTTTCGTAGCGGGCTGGAACGAGTGAGGACTGGTATCAGGCTCCCTCAGTCTTTTCTCAAGACTAACCATGCCCAGATTTTTTAACCTTTCCTTGTAGGTCAGGTTTAATAAACCTTTGATCATTTTGCTGCTCTCCTGTGGACTCTCTCCAGTTTGTCCCCATCTTTCCTAAAGCATTTCACCTGGAACTGGACACAGTATCCAGTTGAGGCCTCACCTGTGTTGAGCAGAACAGGAGTTACCTCCTGTGTCTTACATACGACACGCCTGTTAACACACCCCAGAATGTTACCAGCCCTTTTTGCAACTGCACCACATTGTTGACTCGCATTGAATTTGTGATCCACTCGAACCCCCAGCTCCTTTTCAGCAGTGCTGCCACCTAGCCAGTTACTCCCCAGTTTGTAGTCATGCATTTGAGTTTTCCATCCTAAGTGTAATACTTTGTATCTGTCCTTAATGAATTTCCTCTTGTTGATTTTCAGACCCATTCTCCAATTTGTCAAGGTCATTTTGAATTCTAATCCTGCCCTGCAAAGGGCCTGCAGCCTCTCCCAGCTTGGTGTCATCTGCACGTTTTATAAGCTCACTCTCCACTCCATTATCCAAGTCATTAATGGAAATACTGAATAGTACCAGACCCAGGACTGACCCCTGTGGGACCCCACTAGACACATCCTCTGACAGTGAGCCAGTGATAGCTACTCTTTGAGTACGGTCTTTCGACCGTTTGTATGCCCATCTTATAATCATTTCATCTAGACCACGTTTCCTTAGTTTGCTTATGAGAGTGTCAAAGCCTTACCCACATCAAGCTGTATCATGGCTATTGCTTCCCCCTCCCCCCATCCACTAGGCCGGTAACCCTGTCAGAAAAAGAAATTGAGTTGGTCTGGTGTGATTTGTTCTTGACAAATCAATGCTGGCTGTTCCTTATCACCCTGTTGTCCACGAGGTGCTTAGTCCTCCTGTTCTTTTTGCGGATACAGACTAACACGGCTGCTCCTCTGAAACCTGGCACTGATGGTTCAGTACTTTCCGGGTATCGAAGTTCGGCTGGCTGGTCTGTGATTGTATGATTTTTCAAGGCGCTCTGCACAGAAAAGGTCTCGAAACACACTTTTAAATGAGCTGAGATTAACCCTGACGTTTCTGGGTCCCTCCTGCCCAGGCTGGTCTGGGGGCTGTGGTGGACCGACGGCCACGGGCCTGGCTCTCCTGCGCTCACGCTGTGCCTGTAGGGGTTTGAATGGCTGATGTGGGGGTTTCCATCACAGCAGGATCTTTGCTCCTGGCCTCTCCGGGCTAGGGATATATTGACAATCCAAGCGCACAAGCTGTGTGTGTGGAGCCTTGCCTCAGATGGGCTGATCCAGCTCACGCGGTAGAGGAGCAATGCTGATGGCTCTCAGCTGGAGTAGCTCTGGCATGGAGCATTCTCGGCAATATGCAGCTGGTGACTCAGTAGCTTGTTCCCTTCCAGTCGGAGGTAGTGCTGACCCGAGCCTGTGTTCCAGAAAATGCAGCATAAAACCCAGCGCTGTTGAGGATCCTCTAGTCCTTACCTTAGGAACTAGGGGAGTGAGTTTAACACCACTGTCCTGGTCATGTTCCTGCATGAGTCATGGGGTAGCCTGTCCCTCTACATTTCCCCTGGCATTTTAGTTGGGTTCAAGAGTCTTCCTTAAATCCAAGCCTAAAACCGTGCTTTTACACAGCTGCTGCGGCCCACCCCAGAAGTGGCTGCCATTCAGGTGGGGATGGATATTTGCAAAGTGCTTTGGGATCCTTGGGGCTGAAAGGCGCTGTGTCGGTGTAAGATGACTAGTGCTGCTTATGGCTGGGTTAGTTACGTGGGGTCCGACTGCGGCTGGGTCCCAGCACAGTGCCCCTGGTTTCCTGTCCCGCAGTGTGAGCTGTTGTGTATGCGCATGTGTGGATTGTAATTGCGTTTGGTGGCATGCATTAGTGCCATCTGCTCTGGAAAATCTATATGTCCTTGATTCTTGCCCTGTGCAGCAACAGCTTCTCCGGCGTGAATAGGCTTGTGTTGTGAGCCACCTTTGTCTGAGGAAACAATGCAGCTGAACGTGTTTGCGGGGGGCACAAGGAGGTTGTGAATGAAGTCCTTATTGGAGATGGACTTGTTTTGTTACCAAGTCTTGAGTTAAGCTCTGGGGAGCAGTGTAAAATGGAGCTCTGCCTAATTGCTTCTCCGTCCGACTGACGGGTTACCTACCCCAAGGCACGGTCTGCTAATGGCACGCAACCCGGAGCAGCCCTGGGTCAAAACCCTCTTGCAGCCCCCTCCGCATGTCAAGGTCTGGTCTGGAATTCACTCTCGGTGTCATTTGTTCGTGTCAAAATGGTGCTGGGGCCTCAGGCAGGATAGAGAGTCCCTGTGGTAGGTGCCGTACAAATGCCCCAAAGCGCTTACAGTGTAACTAGACTGGACAAATGAAGGGTTGTTATCCCCGCGATACAGATGGTGAACCCGAGGGCCAGAGGGGACATGACTGGCCCAGGGTCACACAGGAAAGCTGTAAGAGAGCCGGTCCTCAGTCCAGTGCCTCAATCCCAAGTCTATCCCCAGCAGCGGGGGCTAGCGAGGGTCCCCCTGGGGAGACTGAGTTCTGAGGGCCCCACACTCCTCATTACTACCCTCAGTATCCTTCAGAGTCCCTGGGGTTTCTGGAGCTTTCTCCTCCAGTGATCTAGGAGCTCTGATTGCTCTTCCAGTGCCCCGGAACAAGCCCAGCATTGGCTGCAGGAGCTTTCCCAGCCCACTGCTGACGCGTCCTTGGGTTTGAGCCCTTCTTTTCTTTCTCCTCCCCCACTTTCCCCAGCTACTTCCATTTCTGAGTCCGGGGCCTCAGCCAGGTGTGTCAGAGAGATGTGGAGAGGCAGAGCGAACAGGCTGTGGAGGGGGAGAGCCTGTGTAAGGAATGGGATGGAGAATGGAGAGACTGCTATGCTATTCTGTAAGCCAGTGGTGCGTCTGTTCTGTGCCACCCCATCTCCAAAGGATCGTGCAGAGCTAGAAGGCTTCAGAGAACAGTGACCAGCATGATCAAGGGCCTGGCCAAGCTCTCCTCTTGACAGGGAGTAAAAAGATGGAGACTGTTACCTCAGAGAGGAGTCGAATAAGAGGGGACATAAGCCCATAACATATTGACTGGTCTGGAGAAAAGAGATGGGGAGCTTCTCTTCTCCCCACCTCATGACACAAGAACAAGGGGACATGCGATGAAACCGAAAGGGGGCAAATTCAGAACAGATCAAAGGGCATGGTTTTCCTTTCATGCTATGTGCGACTAGCCTGTGGAGCTCACTGCCACAGGATGTCACTGAGGCCAAGAGTTTGGCAAGAATCCAAGGGAGTTGGACATTATATGGGTACCAAGCCTAGATAGAGTAACAATGGTCAATACAAACCGAGTTTTGAAAGGGTTGGGGGGAACTCTCCCGGGGTAGATTATCTCCCGTCCGGGCACTGTTCACCTTCCTCTAAAGCATCTCGTACAGGGTATTGTCAGAGATGAAAGACTGGTCTGACCCAGTCTGAGAATACCTGTCTTCCTAAGAAGGAAGCCACTGCAGCATGCTTTTCCGCAGGGCCCATGGGAGCAAACGGGTGCTGACGGGGAGGAAAGGTCTTTGCTTGTCTCCTTCAGAAGGTGCAGAGCACAACGCGAGAGGAGGAACCCGGTGTCTGGCTTGGCATGGGGCCAAAATTTAGCTAGAAAGCTGGGCGGATCCTTAAAGTAGCTTCCCCTCTTCCTCCCTTCTCAAAGGCTTTGGGTAGCGCAGTGCTGAACCATCAGCACCAGCACTGAGTGGTCCCGTGCTGAACTGACATGACGGCTAAACTGGTGCCCAGCGGATGTTTGGCCATCGGCTTTCCCATCATGCTGCTTCCCTCCTGGTGCAGGGGGAGTTCCCGTGGCCCCGGGCTGCTGCCCATGCATGGGCGTTGGAGCAGCCTGGCCTGTTCTGCTGCTGGTTGAGCAGTGCTTGGAACGGGGCTGGCTGCCCTTGCTGCAGAGCGGCTCTGTCCCTGCGGGGTGAGGACACAGGAGAGTTGTTCAAGGTGCAGTAAAACCGTTGGAGTGCAGCCCTTAACGCACAGTCCCTGGCAGCCTGGGAGTTTCCAGGCAGGGAGAGGATGCCTGGTGCTCTGCATTTCAGTCCCTGGGAATTCCCTGCTTGCCCTGGCTCTCGGCATCACTCCCCTGCGCAGAATGCCCAGTCTCCAGTGCCCGTGAACCAGGCCAGGCCAGCCTCCAGGGTCGCCTTGAAGTGTGAGTGCTATGTGTGCAGCTGGGTCTGCCTCCTGGGTCAGCTGGCTGGCACAGCAAGAACACACCCCCTCTGCCCAGGCCTGGAGAGAAGGGCACAGCTGGGTCAGACTCTTTGGGGGGAAAAAGTGCTCAAAGTCCTTCCCTTAGTGCAGGCCAGATTGTGTGCGCCTCTCATCCCCCACCCCACTGTGCGGATGCATCAGCACCCCCACCCCGGCCCACTCATACCCTCAATTATGCTCCTGGCCAAGGGTAAACCAAGAGAAATCTGCCTTCCTGAATTCTCCGGAAATCTGCTTCACTGGAGCAGCTACAGCTCCCTCAGGGGCAGAGGTGTCCCTGCCTTGGGAGGGGTGATCAAGACACGATCAGCCAGTAAAACCAGCCTGGGTGTGCAGCGTGCTCCTGGGACTGGTGGTGGTGGCGGCGGCGGAGTGTCATTATAACTCCATCCACCCCTGGGAGCCTCCATCAGTCCCGACTGGCAGAGGGGAGCAATCGAGACCCCCACCCCCATGCTGACAGACCTGCAGTGAGCCCCTCAGACCCCAGCATGGTAGGCACTGTGCAGTGTTTGCACAGGGATCTCCTCCATATCACTGGCCCCTTCTGTGGACTTAGTCACGGATGCCTTCAATATACAGAAGCATAGGAAGTGCCCGACGGTGTCAGGCCAGCACTGCAGCCCAGCCACCTGGCTCCACCAGTGGCCAGTGCCAGCAGCTTCAGAGAGAGGTGCAAGAGGCCCCTGAGTGGGCAGTGATGAGAGCCTGCCCTGGGAACGTTTCCTCCTGACCTCCAATAGTTAGGGCATGTCTACACTTACCTCCGGAGCGATCGATCCCGTGGGTGTCGATTTATCGAGTCTAGTGAAGACGTGATAAATCGCCCGCCGAGCGCTCTCCCATCGACTCGGTACTCCACCAGAACGAGACGCATAGGCAGAGTTGACAGGGGAGCATCAGCAGTCGACCTACCGCAGTGAAGACGCTGCGGTTAAGTAGATCTAAGTACTTCGACTTCAGCTACGCTATTCATGTAGCTGAAGTTGTGTAACTTAGATCGATCCCCCCTCTCCAGTGTAGACCAGGCCTTAGTTTGACTCCTGCTCTGAAGCAGGAGGGTTTATAGCGCTTCCCAAGCTCTTGTAAACGAACTTGGGTAACTCTGGCTGTTCTTGGTATCTTCATGCATGTCTTGCCCCTTTGTGAATCCTGCAAATTTCTTGGCTTCAGTGACATATTGTGGTGGAGAGTTCCACAGGCTCTGTGATCTGAAAAAGTATTTCCCTTCATCAGCCTACTTGAATTTTCCACGTTTCTGCTTCATTGAGAGTCCCCTGGTCCTTGTGTGATGAGATGGAGTGGGTGGAAGTCCTGATCTCTCTTCTCTCTCCCATTCATTATTTTATAGATTATCAGATCCCCCACCCCCTTATTTATCTCTTCTCTGAGATAAACATTCCTGTTTGTTTCAGTCTCCCTTCTGAGAAGAGATTTCAGTTTGCTGATCATTCCCATCCATCTCTGGCCCCCCTGCAGTGTTGTTTTGGAGGTGGGGTGACTGGAACTGCACCATTATGTATGTAAAGGCCTTGGGATAGTCTGTGTCCTGTTCCTTCTCCAGCTGAACTGCTTGTTAGATTTTTTTTTTTTTGATTGCCGCTGCACACTGAGCAGAGGTTTTCATTGATCTCCCTTCTGTGATGGCCATGCCATTTCCCTGAGTGGATACAATTAATTTAGACCCCAATCAGAGGTACATTTGGCTCACATCTGAGCCGGTGTCCTTCCCTGACAGCTATTCTTTCCATGTAGCCTCATGAGTATACAAATCTGCGGCAGAGTGAAAAGCTGGGACCAGTGTAACGTGGATGTTTAATATTAAAATAACCCCAGGAATGTGATGCTGATAGCATTGCTCTCGTTCATATCTAATTTGGTTTTAAAAAAACCAAACCAGTCCCACTGTTCTTGAATTTCCTGACAGCCGCTGAGGAATGTGCAGCGCGCTGCAAGATTTGTGTGAGTGCCGCAGGTCCCGGGGGAAGGTTTGCCGTAGAACGGGAGCCCCGCTGGGTTTAGGATATGTGGAGCTTTGATTGCGGCTGTTCCTGCTGTAACCTCGACCTAAGGAAATCGAACCAGCCTGAATCCCCGTTAACAATCTGCCTGCTAAAAATGCCCTTTATTTGTGTGCCCTCTAGGGTCCCTGGCTCCCTTACTGGAGTGCGATTTATGAACAGCGCTGCTCCCTCTCCATTAGCTCCTGCACCGCGAAGCCGAAAATAAAGAAGACTTTGAAAGCTGTCCTAACGGACGCTTTGGGAAGTGAGTCGTAATCTGTCACTTTGGTGTCAGCCTGCTGCTGATGACTCTATGGCTTACCGTGCAATAATTGCCACACTCCACTTAATATTCCACATTAACGATCAGCACTTGCCTGTCTCTTCCCCTCTTGGAGAAGAGCCTGCTTTGTGCTATGCAAATACATGTGGATTTTAAGGTCATTCTCGAATATTTGAACACTGCTGCTTATTTTAGTTGTTGGCAGCTGGCTTGCACTTGCCAGTCAGCAGAGGCTTGTGTTCCAGGATCCGCTCACCTGAGCTGCTATGACCGCTCTGCTAGGCGAAGCTGGGAAATGTGGGTACTTTAATAACCTCCCCTCGCTTTTGGGGAGTAGCAGGAAAGTTCAGCCCACGGTGAGGCTTTTCCCTGTTTTGCTGCTCATTTTTTCTGTAAATGAATCAAATTGTGACTGTATAGTGATTACCACTAATTAGTAGCCTTCATTAGCAGCTTCTGTTTTAGATTTACATATGTTAAACCTAAGTGGTTAATAGTTGGGTAATGAATTTTTTCTTTGCTTGCAGATTATAGTTACTGGGTTGTATTAACTTCTTGGCTGCACAGCTGTGAAATAAATTTCCAGGCATGTGTTTTAAGGCTGGCATAGGTGGAAGCAGAGGCTCTCTCTTGTCAAGAACAACAAGGAGCTGTGTTTTAGGGTTATCTAAGCATCTCATCCTCTGTGTGGTGCTGGGTCAAACAGGTGACTCCCAGCACCGGGTCCTTCAAAGCAGATTTCAGAGCGCTTTAGTTGTTACACCTGTGTGAAGCTTCATTCTTTCAAAGGCAGGATCTGGGCAGTCTGATTAGAGCTGAACAAATATTTACTTGTCTTTGCAAATTGGAAATTCCTTTTTTTTCACTCAAAATTGAGGTTTTTTTCAAGTTTTTTTTCTCCTGAAATAAAAACCCCAAAATAATTAGTTGGTGTTGAACAAAGCATTTGGAGTGGAATGGTGAATGGAAATGACATTTCAAAACGAAAATGTTGATTTGAATTGACATTTCTGAATCTTTTTCAGTGTTTTTGATTAACTTGACCCAAATTTGTGAATAGTTTTAGTGCTCCTCAAAAATGCATTTTTGACACATTTACTGTTTGCTGAAAACTTTTGCCCAGATACAATGGTGATGGGTTGTAGGATAAAACCCCAAGAGAAGATGGAAGGCAGATCCAGATTGTCACTTGTGTATTGTGACAGGGTTGGGCCAGATGGCTACAGGAGAGTAATAGAAGGCAGATATATTAGCCCCAGGTTAAGTAGGTCCCTTTTCCCTGGGTAAGGTAGCAGGGAAGGTTCCAGAACAATCAGGTACCTTCTGGAGACAATTAAGATGACAGGCTGATTAGAACACCTGCAGCCAATCAAGAAGCTGCTAGAATCAATTAAGGCAGGCTAATCAGGGCACCTGGGTTTTTAAAAGGAGCTCACTTCAGTTTGTGGTGTGCGTGTGAGGACTTGGGAGCAAGAGACACTATGAGCTGAGAGTGAGAACGCGGACTGTTGGAGGACTGAGGTGTACAAGCATTATCAGACACCAGGAGGAAGGTCCTATGGTGAGGATAAAGAAGGTGTTGGGAGGAGGCCTTGGGGAAGTAGCCCAGGGAGTTGTAGCTGTCGGACAGCTGTTCCAGGAGGCGCTCTAGACAGCTGCATTCCACAGGACCCTGGGCTGGAACCCGGAGTAGAGGGCAGGCCCGGGTTCCCCCCAAACTTCCCAACTCCTGGTCGGACACAGGAGGAGTTGACCTGGACTGTGGGTTCACGAAAACGGCCAAACTGAGGGCTGCTGTGAAGCTCCAAGGTGAGCAAATCCGCCAATAAGTGCAAGACTCACCAAGGTAGAGGAGGAACTTTGTCACAGTATGTCGGGGGTTGATTTTCCAAAGTGGCAGAGGGGTTTAGGAATGTGCAATTGGCAGTCTGGGATCTGGGCTCCTGCATCTCTTGGTCTCGGTACAGTGTAGAGTAGAACTACCCTTCCCAAACTTTGGAATTCGCCTCGTGGGTAGACCAGGGGTCTGGGCATTGATGCCCAGGCTGCTGTCCTAATGCAACAGCAGGCCGGTCACTTGGCCTTCCCGTGTCATCTGCCCGACAGATGCTCTGGGCATGCAAAGTACGAACAAAACGAGCAAGTTACTCTTGGAGACCAGGTCCCCCTCCTTTCCCAGCAGATGTGCGATGTGCCTCTGGACGAGGAGGTTCGTCTGGGTGCCAGGCGCAGGTTGTATGTTTCCCAGGATGGGGCAGAGGCGTGCCAGTCCTCGCTGCAGAGTCAGAAAGCATTGCAACTCTCTGGGCTTGCTAATGAAGCCTCAGCAGCCTGTGAAAAGCCCTTGCAAAGTTCATGACCTAGGCCCTGAGTTCAGGGGTGAGGCAAATGGACCTCTGATTCTAAACTCATGCAGAACTTATCTGTGTTTCTCCATCCTGCTCCACTGAGTACTGGCCCTTCTCTCTGCCCTGAGTCAGTCTCACGGCATGGCACAAGAGGCTTTTCTGCAGCTCCTGCCACCTGGAGCAGCCTCCAGTATTCTTCTGTCTCATCAGCTCCTCCCACTTTTCCCTTAGTGTCTCTCTGACCTTCTCTTGCAAGTTTCTCCATGGCCGTAATACTGAACTGTCTAGGCTGTCTCGGGATGAAAAGAGCTACTCAGAGAGAAGTGGTGTGGTCTGAGCCTCTCTTACAGCACCAGGAAATGATGATAAACCCCACGCTGCCCCAGAAAAGTGGGAGGGCTATAACCGGGCTGTGCGCCTGGTCCGGCCTCGGGTTCCTATCGGAATTCCATGCCAGGCAGATGGCAAAGAAACTGGGGCCCTGTCGGTGGGTCCTCTAAATGCCTTGCTCGGCCGCTCTTCTCTGCGTCTCTGACCCAAGCTGTGGAGGAAAACCATTGCGATGGGCCAGCGTTGCAGAGTGCATGGCGAGCAGAGTGTAAAGGGAGTAGATGAGACTGTTCTCTTAGGGCACCTGATCTGAAGGATGGCAGCTCCAGCACTCTAGCCCTCGGGAGGGTGGTGAGAGCTTGATATGTGGAACAGGTCCAGGTTCCACAGCTGGAATCTCAAACTTACGGCACCTGGGAGCGCCTTGGCTATTGGCAGGATTGGTACCTACTGAGCCGACAGCTCCATCTGTGTGCATGGGCAGTTTGCTGTTGGGGGGAAACGAATGCAAAACACTCTGTTCTTCTGTTTTCTGAGAGCTGCTGCACCCTGGTTCAGCCTCTTGGGCAAATAGGGAGTCTCTTGGCTGATAATCATAGAAGTGTAGGGCTGGAAGGGACCTTGAGAGGTCATCTAGTCCAGTCCCCTGCACTCAAGGCAGGACTGTGTAATAGCTGGACCATTCCTGAGCGGTGTTTGTCTAACCTGCTCCTAAAAACCTGCAGTGATGGAGATTCTACAACCTCCCTGGGCAATTTATTCCAGTGCTTAACCACTCAAGTTAGGAAGTTTTTCCTAATATCCAACCTAAACTATCCTTGCTGCAATTTAAGCCCATTGCTTCTTGTTCTATCCTCAGATGTTAATGAGAACATTTTTTCTCCCTCCTTCTTGTAACAGCCTTTTATGTACTTGACAACTGTTCTCATGTCCCCTCTCAGTCTTCCCTTCTCCAGACTAAACAAACCCCATTTTTTCAATCTGCCCTCATAGGTCATGTTTTCTAGACCTTTAATCATTTTTGTTTCTCTCCACTGGACTTTCTCCAATTTGTCCACATCTTTCCTGAAATTGGCACCCAGAACTGGACACAATACTACAACTGAGGCCTTACTGGCATGGAGTAGAGCAAAATAATTACTTCCCGTGTCTTGTCATGTTTACAACACTCCTGCTAATATATCCCAGACTGATATTCGCTTTTTTTGCAACAGCATTACACTGTTGACTCATATTTAGCTTGTGATCCACTCTGACACCCAGATCCCTTCCCGCAGTACTCCTTCCTAGTAGTCATTTCTCATTTTTGTATGTGTGCAGCTGATTGTTCCTTCCTAAGTAGAGTTCTTTGCATTTGTCCTTATTGAATTTCATCCTATTTCCTTCAGACCATTTCTGCAGTTTGTCCAGATTTTTAATTTTAATCCTATCCTCCAAAGCACTTTTGTCCACAAACTTTATAAGGGTACTCTCTCTGCCATTATCTAAATCATTGATGAAAATACTGAACAGAACCAGACCCAGGACCGATCCCTGTGGGACCCCACTGGATATACCCTTCCAGCCTGACTGTGAACCGCTGATAATCTGGGAACGGTTTTCCAACCAGTCATGCACCCGCCTTATAGTAGCTCCATCTAGGCTATATTTCCCTAGTCTTTTTATGAGAAGGTCATGCGAGACAGTATCAAAAGCCTTACTAAATCAAGATATACCACATCTACCGCTTCCCCCCCATCCACAAAGCTTATTACCCTGTGTGGCAGGGTCGGGCCAGAGGGCTACTGAAGAGTGATAGAAGGCAGATTTATTAGTCCCAGATTAAGTAGATCCCTGTTTCCTGGGTAAGGTAACAGGGGCAGTTCCAGAGCAAGCAGGAACTTGCTGGAACCAGTTAAGGCAGGTGGGATAATTAGGACACCTGGAGCCAATTAAGAAGAAGCTGCTAGAATCAATTAGGACAGGCTGGCTAATCAGGGCACCTGGGTTTAAAAAGGACCTCACTTCAGTTAGGGAGAGGTGTGTAAGGAGCTGGGAGTGAGAGGATATGCTCCTGGGGGACTGAGGAGTACAAGCTTATCAGACACCAGGAGGAAGGTCCTATGGTGAGGATAAAGAAGATGTTGGGAGCTGGCCACGGGGAAGTAGCCCAGGGGGTTGTAGCTGTCGGACAGCTGTTCCAGGAGGCAGTCTAGACATCCGCATTCCACAGGGCCCTGGGCTGGAACCCGGAGTAGAGGGCGGGCCCGGGTTCCCCCCAAATCCTCCCAACTCCTGATCAGACACAGGAGGAGTTGACCT
Organism: Eretmochelys imbricata; assembly: GCF_965152235.1. Taxonomy (NCBI): domain Eukaryota; kingdom Metazoa; phylum Chordata; order Testudines; family Cheloniidae; genus Eretmochelys; species Eretmochelys imbricata. The sequence goes on from NC_135572.1 coordinate 359,305,155, forward strand.
GGACTGTGGGTTCCACCAGAGGGGAAGGTCTCTGGGCTGTTCCCCAGCCCACATGGTGGATCAGCAGAGACTGCAGGGGTTGTTCTTCTCCTTAGCCTCATCGCTGGCCAGCAAGGGGAAATCTGAGTGAATGGCAGATCTGAGCCTCGAAAGTGGCCAAACTGAGGGCTACTGTGAATCTCTGAGGCAAGCAAATCCGCCAGTAAGCGCAGGATCCACCAAGGTAGAGGAGGAACTTTGTCACACATGTCAAAAAAAGCTATTAGGTCGGTTTGACACAATTTGTTCTTGACAGATCCACGCTGTCTGTTACTTATCACCTTATTACCTTCTAGGTGTTTGCAAATCGATTGCTTGATTATTTGCTCCATTATCTTTCTGGGTACTGAAGTTAAGCTGACTGGTCTGTAATTCCCCAGGTCAGCTCCTTGTGTATTTTAGGATGTATTTCATTAGGCCCTGGTGACTTGAAGACATCTAACTTGTCCAAGGAATTTTTAACTTGTTCTTTCCCTATTCTATCCATCTGACGCTCACTGTGTCTGATGTCCCATCGCTACTGACCTTTGTGGTGAAAACTGAAACAAAAAAAGTCATTTAGCACTTCTGCCATTTCCACATTGTCTGTTATTGTCCTTCCCCCTTCAGTGAGTAACCGGCCTACCCTGTCTTTGGTCTTCCTCTTGCTTCTAATGTTTTCTTGTTACCCTTTATGTGTCAAACTAATTTAATCTCAGTTTGTGCCTTGGCCCCTCTCATTTTGTCCCTACATGCTAATGTTGTTTGTTTATATTCATCCTTTGTAGTTTGTCTTCGTTTCTACTTTTTGTAGGACTTGTTTTTTAATGCCAAATCACTGAAAGTCTCCTGGTTAGGCCAGGGTGGTTTCTGGCCAGACTTCCTGTCTTTCCTACGCAGTGGAATAGTTTGCTCTTGTGCCTGTAATGATGTCTCTTCGAAAAACTGCCAGCTCTCTGGAACTGCTTTTCCCCTTAGACTTGCTTCCCTGACCGACCAACTACCTGAGGTTGCTAAAGTCTGCCGTCTTGATCTCCATGACGGTATTGCTCTGCCTCCTGAGGGAGCCTGAGTTCGTAACTGATCAGGAGCCCAGCATCCTCTTACGGGTGCTTTTGGGAGATACAGCACCTGGCACAAGCACTTCCCAGTCACCTGGTCCAAAGAACCCGCCCCCACTGAGGGGTCTTGTCACCCACCTGATATGCCCAGTGTGGCGCGCACAGGCTGCAAATGGGGAGCCCCCTCTGAAGGAAGCTGTCTGCGACGTGTCACGAATAGCTGTGGCTCTGACCTCGGGTCAGCATTTACCGTGATGGGCTAGAGGTGGCTGGGAGGGCAGGGCACTAAGAAAGGTGCTGCAGGGGGAAGCTTCACATGGGCCGGAGAGGGATGGGTGGTCTAGTCGGTCTCTCCCATTCTGAATTCCTGGTACTGCCATGAGTAGAAAGGGAAGCTGAAGTACAGTCTCCATCAGCCTCCAGCTGGGAGGGGAGGTTGGTCCAATGGGGGGGGGCCTTTACAGGGAGGGTAAAGGAGTGAGTTAGGAATGTAGGGCTGGAAGGGATAGAGTCCAGACCGTGCGATCATAGGCAGCCCCAGCTTATCGTTCTCTTCACAAATTTACCAAGCTGGGTTGTTAGCCCCCACAATGCCTAGTGCAGGCTATTCCAGAGCCTGCCTCCCTCTGGTGGTTAGAAATCTGCTTCTCGTTTCCAGCCTGAATTTATTCCTGGCCAGTTTATCCCTGTTTCCTCTTGTGCCAACATTGTCCTTTAGCTTCAGTGTCTACCCCTGCTGTATTTGTAGAGAGCAGTCAGATCCCCTCTCGGCCTGCATTGTGCTAGGCCAAACAAGCCAAGCCCTCCCAGGCTTCTCTTGTAAGACAGGCCTCCCTTCCCTGGATCATCCTAGTAGCCCTTGGCTGGACCTTTCCGGTTGGTGATGAACCATATTCCAGAGGAAGGCTCACCAGTGCTTTATCCAATGACATTAACACGTCCCTCGCTTGATGCACACTAGGATTGCACTTACTTGTTTGACAGCTGCGTCACATCGGTGGCTCATCATCATCTGTGATCGACCCACGTGCCAACGCCTCTTCTCCTCTGTGGCTGTCACCCGATGAGTCCTGAGCTTATAGCAGACATTCTTGTTGTTAGCCCCTTTGCTCTTTGTGCTCTTACATTTCACCCCATTGCTGTTAAGCCAGGTCTCAAGGCCTTCCCACCAATATTCCAATCCTCCTCTGTATCGACGATGCCTACCAACGTGGGGTTGTCCGCACGTTTCGTTAGCGCACTCCTTCTTGTGCCAAGGCCATCAATGAAACTATCTAAACGGGAACGATCCCAAGTCAGATCCTTGAAGAACTCCAACCCAAGTCAAGGGAACCCAGAACAACTTCCACATCCCCCTGCGACTTTCTCGTGAGGCGGCTTATAGGCTGTGTAGTCTAGTGCCTGGAAACAATGGATGGGGAGTCAAGACCCCTGGGTTCTAATCCAGGCTCCCGGTGTGACCTCTGGCCCGGTTTGCAGGGGAGCTGGGCTCCCATGGGGTTCAGTGTCTGTACAGCACTCTAAGGCCCGACACAGGTATTTCTCTAGCCCCCTTCAGTTGAGTGTCACACAAGCTTCAGTGCATTTACCTTTTGTGCTATTATACCAGGGAGATTAAGTGACTCACCCAGGGCCTCACAGGGAGTCAGTGGTGGAGCAGGGAATTGATGCCAGATCACTCAGATCCCAGGCTAGAACTCTAACCGCTGGGCCGTCCTTCCCTCTCTGGTGAGCTGCTGTACAGTTGGAGTGCAAAAAGCATTGTTATTGCCTAGCTCGGCATCAGCTGCCTGCTGCTAATGCCGGGATGCTGTCATCGCTTCTCTTGTGCCCCTGGGGATCGGCAGATCCAGATGGGCCACGATATTCTCCTTTCTTCCCATCTTCAAGGCTAATCTGCCATGCCGCTGCCAAAGCACCTCTTGCTGTCCTGTGGCAGAGGCTTTGCTCCAAAGATTTATGGCTGCCTCCACTCTCCCGGTCCCTCCTTGGTTTCTTTTTTGGTCACATCTGAAATGCTGAAGGTCGCGTCCTGTTAATGAGAGTCTGAGAGGTGCGGACGCATGTTGTCAGTCGGGATTCAGCTGTTGTCAAAGTATGCTCTGCTCCCACTCTCCCCTTGCCACTTAATTTTCCTGGAGTGACATGCGGGCGTGTAATCGCAGCCTGGCTTGCACTTTGGTCTAAGGAACGTATGCAGATAGCCATTTCTTTTCGCTCGCTGACTGCGTTGGAAATAATGAGTTTCCGAGTAGGGGAGCTGGTTCCAATTTACATTCAAGTCCCATAGCTGGAGCAGCGAGCTCTCTGCTCTAACCTTTGCCATAAAATATGGCATTTTGAATGCCCCGGCTCCTTCCCAGTAAGTCCTTTTCTGCAGTGCAAGCCGTTCAGCGGTGGGGACGGATCTTGGGAACAGCCTATTGATTTTATTTCTGTGATCTAGTGAGTTTCCATCCATGTCTCTGCTTTGGCAGTCTGGTCAGGCAGCCCTTCGGTGAACTAGATCCAAGCTGTTACTGAAGGGAAGAAAGTTTTTGGCTGCAGCGAGTTTCTCCCTTCCCTTCCTTTGCAGTTCATTTTTCTAAATTAAGGACACAGTGAAATGAAAAGCCACCTGGCTGCGTTTTATTTTAGGAACAGCTTTTTTTTGCTGGGTGAAATAAATCAGAAGCCCGTGACGTTTAGTGTCTTGCGTCTGAAATGTACAGATTGCTTAGTTTTTGGCTGAGGCCTCCGGTTCAAAATAAGTCAATAACCTAGCGATTTGAGATAATCAATTAGGTAATGCATTCCCAAATTACAGGCCCAGCCTATGAATAATGGCCTGAGCTTTAAGCCTGTTTAGCAAATGGTCTTAATCTGTTGGTGCTTTCTGACCTATTGGGTGTTTGTCCTGTTTGCCTCTGCTCCGTTCTGGGGTGGGGAGGGAAGTTGGGCATGTGGGAGTTTTCCACGAACTTAGGCTACAGGTCTGCTCTGGCTTCTATCAAGGAAAGCAGCAGTGATCTGGGAGGAGATTGTCTTCCTGCTGTGACGGGTCGGTTTGGAAGGACACTGAGTCCCATTACTGTAAATATTGTTCTGAGCCCTCCCTCAATGTCTGGGCCTGTCCGATGAAAGTGTGCCAGGCATTGAAGGGTGGTGCTGCCACGCGTTTCACCAGGCACTCTGAGTCCCTCCGCCACCACTGACCATTGCTCATGGCGCGCTGACTTTTCCTTAACCAATATGCATTAATTTATACACAGTGGCTTGTTGCTAGGAGCGGAGCAGGCAGCAAAGTGCGATATTCAGTTGAGGCCAGATTCCCTGTGAAAGGGAAGCACTTGCTGCTCCACTGGGAGCTGCGTCAGCACCGGGTTATGTTTAACGTGGGGTGAGAGGTTGCTGGAGTTGGGTGTTCCGGGCCAGCTGGCGTCCCTCCTATCCGCCCACACCAGTGCACGAAGTAGGCGTGGACCTGTCTAGGGCAGGAAAGAGATACGAACGTATGACTAGCGGGAAGCTAGCCAGTCAGGGCAGGGGGCTGCATAGGATTTTGGCACTTGCGTTCTTGCTGCGGTGTCTTAAACAAATGAAACAGGGCATCTCGCGTGATGGGTGGGGAGGGGAACCCTTGGGTGGCTCTGAGCCTGACAGGAAGAGCGTGTTCTCGCAGCACAGAGGTCCTGAGACGCAACCTCCTTCCTTGAGGAAGGCCAGGCACTGTGCCAAGGTCACAGGGAGCTGTCTGGATCAAGGTGCACAGACTGTGGGGCCAGGTAGATAACTGAGTGTTGTTAGAGATTATTTGTATTAGCATAGCGCCTGGGAGCCTAGCCATGAGCCAGGCCTGTATTGTGCTAGGCACTGTACAAACACAGGATGAAACGCCGGCCCCTGTCCCAGAGAGCTCCTGATCGGAGTATGAGATGAGATGACAGGTGGAGACAGACAGATGGGGGAGCACCTGGAAACACTGAGACAGTACTGGTATCTATTCAGTCCTGAATGTACTCCCAGCATTCAATGGGTTCCATGTATCATGAGCAGCTGGTTTCCCTAGGGGCCCTGGATTCCTGGGGCTGAATTTGGCAGGGACTCCCCCAGGACCATAGGCCACTCGTGCCCAGATGCTGCCCTGCAGCTGGCAGGACACGTGGGTGTTTCTCGGGTCTATTGCCCTGGCTCGCTGGAGCAGTTTGAGACCTGACCCGAGCAGCCTCATCACCTGGGGAAGGAGGCTACGGGAGCCCAGCTCCAAGTCTGCATTCAGGCCTTGTCTATGCAGGAAAGATTTTCCATACAAACTCGGGTGCATTTGAACCAGTTAGTTACCCCAGTGTAGTCCCAGCCCTCCCGGTCCGGGGGAAGAGCTGCCCTTTCTCCGTGCAGCTTGTGTCGCCTGGGAAGGGATTTAAGCCAAGCCGTAAGGATCCAAATGGGAGGGTCCCAGGCCGGGGACGGGGGGAAGGGCGGAGGGCAGCTACCCCATGAAAGTGTCCGGCCTTGGAGACACGGCCTTGGAGACCCCAGTGTCGAGGTCAGCTCGGCTCCCCGCTGGCTGTCCTGCCGGGTGGGTGAAGGAGAGGTGGTCACGCTGGAGACTCGAATCACTGTCAGTGAGATAAGGGGCTGGTCAGGGCAGTGCAAGGCCTTGTGGCATTTGGTGCTTAGCCGGAGCGGTTTGGGCCCTGGCGCTGCTGCCCACTAGGGAGCTTGGGCCACAGCACTGCTTGCAGCCTGCATGCAGCTGGGCGTACGAGTGACCGTGTTCCCCAGCAGGGCCGAGTACCACACCCGTGACTTGCTGCCATGTGCCTGTGGGGTGCAGGGCAGGGGTGCCTGATGGTTGCCCTGCCAGGAAACTCAGCTCTCCCCTTCCCTGCCCAAGTGTCTTGTGAGAGCTGGAGGAGCTCCTAGCACAAATGTGCCTGCCGTGTTACCTCACATGCCGGGGGCCGACCCCACCATTTGCCAGGGGCTGGGAGCAGGGCTGGGGCAGACTCTCCACCTCCCAGCCCCGGGCAGTGCTGTGCGAGGCAGGAGTGCTCCCCAGGGAGAGTCTCCCAGCCAGCCAGGTACAGCACTGGGCAGGCCAAGCCCCGTGTTAATGGTGACTCGTTACGGGCCGAGTGCTGCTGTCCCCTCTGGCTGGTGGCCCCAGGTTCGTCAGCCTCTCTGCCCCCTGCCAGCAGGCTTCAGCCTCTGGCCTGAGTGGCAGGGACCTGTGCTCAGAGGCCAAGGCTCAGGGTTCGATCCTTCGCCAGTCCAGGCCAGGGGTCGTGTGACTGGCTGATGTGAGGTTGCTGTGCCTTGTCCTATGGGGATGTGGGTTCCCGCTCCCACCATCAGTCTCTAATGTCCTCTCTCCTTTCCTGCCCTCCCAGGACACCCAGAAGGCCAAGCAGTTCCTGCCCTTCCTGCAGCGGGCCGGCCGCTCCGAGGCGGTGGTGGAGTACGTCTTCAGCGGCTCTCGGCTCAAGCTGTACATGCCAAAGGAAACCTGCCTGATCACCTTCCTGCTAGCAGGTGAGCTGGCCTCGTGTCTGCGGGCGTGGGACCATGCTGTGTCAGTCCCTTGCTGGGTGGACAGCGGCTCAGCCTGCCCTCGATCTGTGGCACCCGGCGGGGGCACGGCTTGCTGTTTCCCTTCACCGCACGGGAGCTCTCAGGCCTGCCATGCCACAGTGTGAGAAGCGTTTGGAACGGGGGAGGGTCCTAAGTCTGTCTATCCATCCCAGTGCCCCAGCTGCCTTTGTAACTGATCTGAGGTTGCTTCTCCTAAGGCCGGGGAGGGCACTGAGTGCGCTCTCCCTCTGGGGTCTCCCCTCCCCATGCTGCTGAAGGCACCTTCCATCCCTGGTGCTCTGCCAGCATTGGCCCTTTGTGTGCAGGGGAGCGAGCAGCACTTAACCCAAGTCTGGTGCCTTACTGCATCTCGGCCGCGTGTCCTGCGCTGTGTAAACCTGCCTGGCGCCCTTCTAGACGGAGAGGTGGTTCTTCCCAAGTGCCTGCTTTGATGCTGGGGCAGTGTTTCTAGGGGACCCCCCCTCCCTGCCGTACCCCACCCTGACTTATCTCCAGCACAGAGCTGTTTTCTTTATCTCTCATGGCTCGCTGCCTCCTGTGGGGGGAGATCCAGGTTTGAACCCTGGCCCTGGCAGCCCCAGTACCTGAGCCAGCTACTCTGCTCTGTTCCATACACATGGAGCTCTGTCTCCTTTCCTTGTGTCCGGCACCTTCATCTCTCCCAGCAAAGCTCAGCCATGAGCCGTGTGCTTGGAACGATGGTTGTTTATGCACTCAAGGAGCCAAGCGCCACTGACGAGTAGTAAAACGTGACTTTATTGGTGCTTGCTGCCTCCTGGAGGGGCTGCGTTGTTACGGGTGGGGTGGCGCCTTTCCCTGTCACGCTCAGCACAGAGCCCTTGAAGCCTGCTCTGCCTCTTCGTTCTCACAGATCTCTCGGGTGATGAGTCTCGCCTGACCGCAGCAGGGCTTGCTGGCAGCCACTTGCCATCTTCCCGGGTCTCCTCCTCCCTGACAGGCTCTGGGAACTGCCTTCCCTCCCCTCCCACCCTTCTTTCAGCAGGTAGATGGAGTCTCAGGGCGCAGTGCGTCTTGCTGAAGGATACGGGGCCCGAGATCACAGCCACTTCCCCCACTGTCAGTTCTTGTTGAGCGTCTCTCTCATTGCGTGTGAAGTTAATGATCACTCTGCAACTTCCTATGCCTTCCCGAGGGATTAATTGAGCTGGAGCGCCGTAATCAGACATGTCTGCGGGCTCTGCTGAGGCAAGAGTGCTGAGCTGTCAGAATCCCGGCGCTGGGGCCACGTAAGCAGCTGGGACTGCAGCCGCGCACACCCCGGTGCTTGTTTGTACATCTCTGCTCTCACTGGAGATCCTCCTTCCTCCTGCCAGGGTGCAGAGAGGGGTCTCTGGGTCACTGGCAGGCAGTCATGGAGCCCTGGCTGTTGGCTTACAAACAGACCTTGGCTTTCTTCCCTCCGCCGGGCCCTAGGGAGATCCCACGTGGCATGGGCAGCTGAGCCTTTGAGTCACGATGGAGGAGGAAGGCAACACAGCTGGCTCCAGTTCAGCTTTCTCTTCATTTTATTCACACTTCTATTTATCCCTCCACACTTCTCCGCCCGTTGCCTAAATCTTGGTGCTTCCCATGACCCAGGCTCGTTGTGGAAGGAATATGCTGCACTGGGGCTCCCTTCCAGGTGAGGGATGCCCTTATGGTGCCCAGCCAGGCCAGCGTGGAATAGCCCAAGCCCCGCTGGTGTCTGCTCCTCGCTGGTGCCCCGACGTCACCGGCTCCATGCAACCAAGTTATTCTCCAGCCAGCTCTCGGAGCAGCTCAGGCAGAGTCTGAGTGGTAGTGGGGTCGCTCCGTGGTCTCCCGGTGAGTCTGCCGCAGCCCTCCCAGAGTTGGGTCCTGAATCTCACTGAGCAGTGAGCTGAACGGATGTGAAATGTATTGGCCGATAGCGACAGCGGAGTGCTGGGAAAACAGCTGTGGCCCTTGTGTCCTAAAAGCCCTCTGTAAATCAGGCAGTGGGTCTGAGCTGCTCGCGACTCACTGCCGGGAGCTCTGGGCCCTGTTCTGCCAGCCTTTTCTGCTCCTGGCTTCACAGGTGTTTGGTGTCCCGGGGGTGGGGCAGGTGTTTGAGGGGGTGGTGTTGCTGTTTGCAAGTTGTTGGGCTCACAGCTGCACATGGATACGTCTTGGACCTGAGGTTCTTGTGGCCGAGGACATGGTTGGCTGGACAAACTCTCTGTGACGAGATGGCTTTTCCTCACCGCCAGGTACAGAGGGTGACTTGTGCCCCTTACATTTTTGGAGGGGAGCATGTTACGTTCCCACCTGGATAATTCAGAATCTCCTGTCTGACTTTGGTGCGGGTCACTTGTCCTCATCCCTCTGTCCCCTTCTGACTGAAGCCAGACCTCTCCCAAGGTTAGGAACCCCCAGACTGGCACTAGGTAGGTGGCCCCACAGATGTTACCCAGAGAGGCAGGAAGACGGTGGAGCCAAGCTGTATGGCTCTGCCTGTCTCCAGCCTGTTGCGGTACTGGGCTGAGCACCCAGGTTCCTTACAACGCAGTCTGGTGTTCGATTAGCTCCTCCTTCAGGACACACTGCTCCTGTCACCAGACTCTGAGGCCATCTACACTAACTGGCTTTCCGTTCCATTTCCCCCGGTGCAGCTCGGCCGGGGGGTGCCAGAGCCTTTCCCCACTGCTGGCACCTTTCCCACTGCCTGCCTCCTGCCAGAGCCTTTCCTCACTGCTGGAGGCTTTCGCTGCAGTGGGGAAATGCTCCGGCAGTGGGACACTGCTGCTCAAGATAGCAAGTAGACGTGGGAGGCCCTGGTTGGGCGAGTACAGAGCCCTATAGGGACCTATTCGGGTACGTTCCCACAAGGTTCAGGCGTGTCCTTACTCTCCCTGTCCACACCGCTGGTTGCACCCATAGGTAGTGGTCCCTCGCCCTCCAGTGTTGTCAGGGGCGGTGGTCTGCGGGGCCGAGCTGTACGTAGTCTGTGGTTCTGGGCCCGTCTACCAGAGGCAAACACCACAACAGTCTGGGGCTCCTGTCCCTACCCGTGGGCGGGTCAGAGCCGGATGTAGTCGTTAGCCCCCAGCCTCTCAGCTGGGGCTGACACCAATTAACAGTCTGGGGCCCCAGCCCACAGGGCTGGGCTGATAGCCGGCTGTAGCCTAAGCCTCTGGCAGCTGGCAAACACACCCAGTCAATAGCTCTAGCCCTGTGGGCGGGGCAGAGCAGGGAGCAGACTTTAGCCTCAGCTAGTGGGCTAAGGGAGCCAGCAAACTCACAGTCTCGGGGTTCAGATAGGGAGGATAACTCACACAGTCTAGGAGCTTCAGGGAGGCTGAGCACCCAACGGGCAGTCTAGGGTGCTGGGGGGGAGGATCAAGGAGCACAGGCCTGCTGGCCTAAAGTGGGGAGTCGGCCACCCAAGGGCAAGGGTGGCAGGGGGATGCGGGCCTGCCCAACTCCACCACATCCCAGCCCAGGGCCCTAGCTGTGGCAGACTGGTACGCCACTGGGTCGGCGGGGATCCAGCTGCAACACTCCAACCCAGAAGTGATCAGCCCTGTAGCTGGCCAGTCGTCAGCTGCCCCTGGGCTTCTTCCTACCTCCCCGGGGTTTGTTACTTCTGGTGTCCACTGGTTATTGAGCTCCTCTGTGTACACAGCCGATGGCTGTCCCGGCAACTCCTCAGCTGGGTCTGTCTCCTCTGGGGGCAGGGTGCGGCCGAACACAGGTTCAGCTCCCGGGTGCTGCAGCATCCCTCTCCTCCACTGGGGCCCAACTGAGCTGCAGAGCCCTCCTTTTATACTCCCTGCCCCGCCCGGGCACGAGGGGGTGGGGGGGGTCGTGGTCCCTCGCGCGCCCGTGGGGAGGGAGGCCACTGTGCCTCACTGCACTGTTCTAGGGGTGCGTGTAATGTACACGTGCTCGGTGCTGCCGAAAGGAGCGTGGGGTGTAGATGTTCCCTTTGTGTACAGCAGCGGCTGGCAGGCGTAGCCACCTCTCGTGTGCCCCTGCTCAGAGCAGGGCTGGCGACCCGGCACGTTTACACAAGCACTCCTGCCCGTGGACTGCATCAGCTGTAGAAACAGCATGGAGTCTCTGGAAGAACTGCTGATCTGCTCTGTTGTGTTTGAGGGAATGTCTGGGCTAAGGGGCGAACATAACCCAGTCACTACCCAGCGTTACACGAGCTCTGGGTTTGGTACACAGAGACCTCCGCCTGCTTCGCACCATGGCAAACGCACTGCTGAGCATCCCGTTAACTTTTGTTAAGGACACAGAAAACCAGGAAAAACAGCTACAGCCAGTGGAAAGTAAAATGCTGAGTAAAGCTTTTCCTGTTATAGCCTCCCCTTTTCCTTTCGCCAGAGGGAGTTTGTGGAAGGAAAAGTTTACCAGTCTCTGAGATGGTAGAAGCCAGTGATAACTGTCCTTTTGGGGAGAAGAGATGAAGTTAGCTGAGATGGGCCGGGGCTGCTGCTAAGTCTAATCCTGCTTTATCCCGTGTGGTGGTTGGGGGTGAGCCGGAGCCAGTAGGGGTGGCGATGTCAGCTGGGTCCTTCTCTCTGACCACCTCTCAGGACCAGGAGGAAGAAGGTCCAGGGTCCCTGGAGATGGTTGGGGTGGCAGCCAGGATGGTGGAACTCATTCCAGTAGCTTCCCTCTGTTCTTCTATCGCTTCCCCCAAAGCCTCTCCCTATATGGACCTGAAAAGGGATGATGGGTGGAACAGCCCATCCCCTCGTTATGTTGTCTGCCAGTTAGGCCTGGTTTCCTACCCCAGTTTTGGTTCACTGATTTCTAACGTAACTCAGTCTTTGAGCTATATCTGGAGGCCGTTTTGTTTGGACTAATCTGGGTTTTTTGCCCTTTCGTACCTTTTCCCGTCGACACGTGTTGTTGTAAGTTATTGTGACGTCTTAGGAACTTCCATGCGCTCTTTGCAGCTGAGCTCACAATGAGGCTAAATATGTAGACCAATTATCGTAAGAGGTACGAGGCCTCCATCACCTCCAGTTTCTGGGGAGGGCTACTGGCAGAGGGAAGCAGTTCCATAAAACCGGCTTGTGGATAGGATGACCACGGAGTTCCCTCCGCACTGAGCTCTGATCGGCTGGGGGCTGCCTGGTGAATTACGGATACGCCATCAGTGTGTTTTGCGCTCATCCCTCTCCCAGAAGCTAGAAGAGAGCAGTTCCTGTCCCAATAAAACTGGTTCATTTCCTAGCTTGTGCACCAGCATCAGTGACAGCTTGGGACCTGTTGCCTTCACTAATGTTGCAGGATCTGCATGGAAAGGTAGGGGAGAGTTTTTATTGTTCCTGTAGGTCCTTCAAAAACGCTGAACAGTGTTGTGGGTTTTTTTTCAAGAACTCTTATTACTGGTCCATTTCTGAACGAATATTTGACCGATATATAGCCCTTCCCAAATGCCGTGGAGCCTTTATTAATAGTTGCCAGGCTATGTTCACGGACTAGCAGGGTGCGTAGCGGCAGCAGGTACAGATAACCAGAGGAGGCTGCCGCATGCCCTTTGTCCCTGTGGATGGGACCAGCTCTTCCTCTCAGACGCTGTTGACTTCAGGGTACTTGATTATTGTGCAAATTCCTGTGCACAGAGCTTCCCGCCTCCCCTGCTGTGTTCTCCTGGCTCCATCAATGGGAGACAATGTGGGGCTGTGTTTATCTCTCTTGTTCTTGTTTCTATGGTGATAACCATGTACAAAGGATAACCCTGAACACTGATCGTTCTTAACTCAGTTATGAAAAATTCAGTAAGCGCATAAATAAATAGACAGGCGTCACACAGACAGGAGCATTCTGTCGACTCTGGCTCTCCCATCTACCAGAGGAAGAAATTTTCAGGATAGATTTAAATCTACAGCCTTAATCTGCTTTTAGTCCTTTTATCCGGGAGATGGAGAGCAATCTGTGCCCTTGAAAAGGAGACGCTTGACAGAGGAGCAGGGTCTTTCTTTCTAACTCCCGCACTGCTGCCTCTGGCCTCCTCGCTCCTTCCCTGGGCCTCTGAAATGAGCAGGTGGCTAGAGACCCGCCCCACTCTGAGAGGCTCGGGGAACCTGAGGGACAGAAGGCTGGTCTGCTGGCTCGCGCACTGGGCTGCAGCTCAGGGATCTATGTGGGGTGGCCTTGGTCATGTCACTGATTCTCTCTGGGCCTCAGCTCCCCTTCTGTGCAGCGAGGATAACAACGCTGCCTTCCCCCCGCCCCCGTCTTGTGAGCAGCGTGGGGCAGGGATTCTGCGTCACTCACGGGTGGGCTGTGCTGAGCGGATCTCAGCTGGGGTCTCCCGGAGCTACTAGGATAGTAGGAACCGGAACTAGCACTAAGGGCCCCTCCTGCTGCCACTGTGCAGGGGGTGGAGTGGGGCGGTATGCTGGAGTTCTGCACTGCTGTTCCATGGGCAGGCTCCAGGGGTTGAGATGGAGAGCATCCTTTTGTGGCTCGGACAGTGACAGTGAAGGGAATCTCTGGTAGGTCCTTTGTGCTCCAGCAGGGTGGAGTGGGGGGGGCCCATGTCCTGTTAGTGTCGTTCAATAGCTGGAGAGGGCAGGTCTGTGGCTCTAAGTTCCTCCGTGGCTGCAGAGCCCAGGTTGCATCGTGCATGTGCTGCAGGATTTGGAGTAGATGTTTTGCAGCTGGTCAAGTTGATCGAGAGGCCCAGCAGATAGGGACTGTCCTGGAACTCTGGGACCTGGGTTCTATTCCCAGCACTGCCACTGACTCACTGTTTGACCCTGGGCAAGTCACTGCCCCTCTATGCCTCAGTTTCCCCAGCCATGAAAGGGGGTGATGATGCGTGCCTGCCTTGGTGAAGCCCTGAGAGCTACAAATGGAACGTGCTGTCAGAGAGCAGTTGTGGGGTTCTGCATTGGATGTGGCAGCTGCTGCAGAGACGGCCAGTGGTGTGTTGCAGCAGTGAAGCCTGCTGCCCACGCTGGTGGGTGAACTTGCAGCTTTCCAGCCCCCGTCTCAACACTGCGCAGCTGCGTGTTGTGTGCCCGGCTCCTTTGCCCCCTTTGCAGCTGCCTCCTGTTCTCCAGAGTAGCAGCCGTGTTAGTCTGTATTTGCAAAAAGAAAAGGAGGGCTTGTGGCACCTTAAAGTCCTCCTTTTCTCCTGTCCTCCCGTTCACTGTGGATCAATTCCTGTGGGTCCATGCTCCTCCTCCATTTGCAGGACACCGCCCACCAGAGCATCAGCTTCATCAGCGCTGCCCATGTGCTGGGGAGATGGCGCACTCCCGCTGCGATGGTGGTCCTGCGGCTTTCTTCCCCGCGAGTGACTGGAGAGCTCACCTATGCAAACTGTCTGGAACGTAGTGACTTCCCACCACTGCAGTGCACAGCTGGGCAGAAGGAAGTTTGAACCCTGCACGGTGTGCAAAGAATTCGGGTGGCAAGATGCTCCCCCAGCACAAGAACGCTGCTAGGGCCTTTCTACATCTGAGTGGAATCCTGCACGGCTGTTGCAGGGGCATTAATGATTCAGATGGCTGGTGTAATTGTGTTCCCTGCGTTTCTGCCCTTAATGAGACAATTAGTGGGGCTGCTGAGACTTCGGAATTCTCTTTGCTTTCTGTAATTGAATTACCATTTTATGGAAATCAGGAAGGGACAGTCCTCCCTCCCAAGCCCCGCACTTCCTCTCCATGCAGAAAGCCACCATTCCTTTCCAGAATGGCTTTGCCCAGCACTGGGTGCTGCAGTGGCTGGGGAGAGTTTGGCTCAGAGGTCTGGGGCAGCAGCTGCTGAAGCTGTGTGGGTTCGTTTGGCTCAGTTTTTGTAGTTGCCGGCAGGGCTGTAACAGTGGCCAGGAGGCAGCTGGGCTGAAGCGCTGTGTAGGCACACCAGAGCCTCCCCCTGTCACTGCACAGGCTCCCCCACAGGCCACAGGGGCAAGATCCTTGTCTGAATGATGTGGGGCCTTAGTGATGCCCTGTGCTCTGGGAGCATCCCTGCACCAACCCCAGGGAATAATGGACGCGCTGCCTGTCGTGAGGTAGGACTTGTTCGTGCAGGTGGGGGTCTTTCTGGGGGACTAGTTCAGGGCCGGGGAGCAAACCCCTGCAGGAGCCAAGAACCACCCCAAACCTTGCTGGCTCCCGCTGGGAGCATGTGGTGTCCTGCGGTCACACCTGGCACATGGTGACTAATGGAGCTTCTCCACCCTAGGGGGAGTGGGAAGGGACCAGATCGGGCAGAGGTTGGTGATGTTATTTACGTGCCTCAGTGGGATACCTGGGTAACGGACGCCATAGGAGAACCTGGGCAGAGCTCTGTATGATGCTGATTCCTAACTCTCAGTGCATCAGTATCATTATCCCCATTGCACAGGTGGGGAAACTGAGGCACAGAGCACAGTAGTGACTTGCCCAACATCCCCCAGCAGGCCAGTACCCGAGTTTGGAACAGAACCCACATCTTCTGAGTCCTAGCTGAGTGTTCTAGCCACAAGGCCCCACAAGATACCTGGCAGGGTGCAAGTCACTGTGGCAGGTGGCTGGTATGTGGCCCTGTGTGGAGACACACCCAGCACAGGGGGCTGGGTCCTATCTTGGTTAGCGTGGCTGTCAGAGGTGCTCGTAGGACCTTTCCATTTAGCTCTCCTTGAGAGACGGCCCCCTTGTCAAGAGCCAAGGCCCCGGCACAAGGCAGCATGTTCCCAGCAGCCTACAGGTCCCTGTATGGCATGTGGCCTCCAACAAAGGCCATGGGTCCCATGCGTGGGGGAGATCAGCTGCATGGCGTGTTCCAGGCCACTCAAGTTCCTAAGGCTTTGGAGGGAGCTGTGTGTTCAGGTGGAACTGCCTCCCCCACACTGCCCCCAGTAGCAGGGCTGCTGCGTCACCCGGCCTTGCAGGCAGCAATTAACACCACCCTGCTTCAGAGCCGGGTCTGCTGCTGATCAGGCTGGTGGGAGCAGCCGAAAGAGTCTGCAGCGTACAATTATCTCCCCATTTATAGTTCAGCCAAGTGCCTGGCTGGTGATTGGCATGAGCGTGCTGTGCCTTTACAAAGGCAGCTTTAATTGAAACGGGTTTCCCACTGTCATAACCATTAACCTGATGCCCCGCCCCCGTGTGCCAGGCGACAGGAGGCCCTGTTGGCTGTCCCCTGGGAACAGCGGTTAAATATATCCGTCCTTTCCCACAGGCAGGTCCCCGCCCCCGATGTGTGGCAGCGAGGTCGGGGGTCAGGCGCTGGCATTGGGTGGCGGCTCTAAGTTTGGTCATTTGATGTTAAGAGGGATGCTCTGAGCCCTGGTAATGGATGGTTCCAGGATGTGCGGCGCTCGCTGGAAGTTATATTTAATCTCTGCTACTATGGGAACCAACAATCGCCCTATCAGAGGTTTGATTTCACTGAGAAAAGTTCATAGAATCATAGAATATCAGGGTTGGAAGGGACCTCAGGAGGTCATCTAGTCCAACCCCCTGCTCAAAGCAGGACCCATCCCCAACTAAATCATCCCAGCCAGGGCTTGGTCAAGCCTGACCTTAAAAACCTCAAAGGAAGGAGATTCCAGCACCTCCTTAGGGAACCCATTCCAGCGCTTCACCACCCTCCTTGTGAAAAAGTTTTTCCTAATATGCAACTGAAACCTTCCCCTCTGCAACGTGAGACCATTACTCCTTGTTCTGTCATCTGCTACCACTGAGAACCGTCTAGATCCATCCTCTTTGGAACCCCCTTTCAGGTAGTTGAAAGCAGCTATCAAATCCCCTCTCATTCTTCTCTTCCGCAGACTAAACAATCCCAAAAAGAAAAGGAGTACTTGTGGCACCTTAGAGACTAACCCATTTATTTGAGCATAAGCTTTCGTGAGCTACAGCTCACTTCCGATGAAGTGAGCTGTAGCTCACGAAAGCTTATGCTCTAATAAATGGGTTAGTCTCTAAGGTGCCACAAGTACTCCTTTTCTTTTTGCGAATACAGACTAACACGGCTGTTACTCCTAAACAATCCCAGTTCCCTCAGCCTCTCCTCATAAGTCATGTGTTCCAGTCCCCTAATCATTTTTGTAGCCCTCCACTGGACGCTTTCCAGTTTTTCCACATCCTTCTTGTAGTGTGGGGCCCTAAACTGGACACAGTACTCCAGGTGAGGCCTCACCAATGCTGAATAGAGGGGAACGATCACGTCCCTCGATCTGCTGGGCGCCTCGCTAAATGAACAATGACCAGGTGGGGGCGTTGGTCCCCTTGTCACGGAACATGGCTCCATGCAGGAGCATGGCAGTGCAAAGGAGTTAACATGCTGACCTGGGGCAGTCATTCTCTCTGGGAACCCAAAAGGCAGCCTTTTCCGGCCTTGCTGCTGGAGTGTCCCCGGCCAGCCCAGGCTTAGCCTGCGCCAGCTGCCCGGCTGGCATCTCTGCATGCTCTCCTTGCAGCATTGGCGTTACCCCCTCCATGGCTCGCTGCTCTGTCAATGGAGTCTCTCCAGGCAAGCCGGGAGCTTTGCGGTGCCCTTCAGTGGCCTGCGGTGAAGGGCTGGCTGGAGGAGGGCTGGCTCTTTCCCCTAAGCTCTGTTGTTCCTCCTCAGTGAGGATGTAAATAGCATGCAGCAAAAGGGATCTCCCACACCCTGGCTCTGCCAGGGGTGAGAGGCTACAGCATACTCTTGATTTTATATTCTAATGGTGGTAAATCTGCCTTTCCAAGAGCTGCAGGTGCCCTGAAAAATTACCGTCATGCCAGCCTCCCAGTGGCATTAAAAATCACATGCTCAGCCAGGAAGCCAAACTGTGCCAACTACAAACAAGCTCTGTGCACCCCCAGGGTATGGGGGGACGACAAATCCTCAGTCTGTCCCAGCGACTGGGGCCTAGCTCATCGCTGCATTTGGGCTGTTGTGGACCAGTGGGTGCAGGAGGAGCGAGTAGCAAAGTCCCAAGGCCCTCACTGAGAACACCTTGCCAGCTGCCCCTCCCGCCTTTTAGAATAAGGCGGGTCCAGGGGCATGCCAGTGTGTAGCGTGCACTGCCCAGGGTGTCCCATCAGCTGAGCAGCCAGCCTCTGGGATCCAGAGCGGGGAGGGCTGGCTCTTCCCCCCCAAACGCCATTGTTCCTCCGTGGTGCAGATGTAAATAGCATGCAGCAACCCACCTGTATCATTCTGGGAATTACCTGCTCTTTCCATGTCATCCTGGCTCCCCTCTTGGGAGCGTGCCCTCAGTCCCCACCTGTCCCCGGCGCTCTAATCGAGCTGTATACGTTAATTATGGACTGAAAGGCAGGTAACGTGCCAATTAGCATGGAAAATGAGATGCTGCTTCTGCCTTCCCTTGTTTTGGAGTCTGTACATCTGTTGGTATCTTTATTCCCAGGCTTAAATTGGATTTTTCTCTCTCATTTTTAAATTGGAACATGGCGTCTGTGGGCTCTGTGCCTTTTAAGCTGTTCCCTTTTGTGATGCATGCGCTTATTAACTCCACCGAGCCACCCATTCGCTGGTAAGCGTTTGCATTCTAAATGACAAGGCGACATTTCTGCTATAGTGGCACCATCCCTTGTTGAGCATGATGGTGCGCGTGCTGCGAATGCAGAAGTGGCTCCGTCAGGATCTGTTCAGTCCCCTTCCTTGCAGAAAATCCCTGTGCCCAAGCTCGTGGATGGCCTGTGTCCCAGCTGCCGGAGCCGCTGCCTCTCCCTGCCTCATGTCCTGGGGTTATGGGCTGCCATGCTCTCACCAACTGAGGAGGAATTTTGCAGGCCTTCCCAGGGGAGGGTGATTCTCAGGGCACTGGGAAGAGTCGCCCGGGCACTCGGACACACTAATTACCCTCTGAGCAGCCTGGGGTGTTCTGTAATCTGTCGGCTGTAAATTGGATGTGAAGCATCCAGATACTGCGGCCAGGAACTTGATCTGTCTGTGTGTATTTATAGTTTTGTGAAGTGGGTGTCAATCCAGAACCCAAGGGTTAATTTTCTCCATGTATGAACGTGGGTAAACATGGGGAGATTTGGTCTTCTCTGCCCCAGTGCTCGTCAGGCCCCACCTGTATGTCTCGGGGCTGCTGATCTCCTGTTGTTTGCTGGCTCCTAGGAACAGGCTGAAGTTGATGAATTGTTGCAACAGGTGCTGCCCCTCTTGGGGTTTGTTTAGTTCTGGGCCGTGTGTGGAAACCAGGGAGACTGGCAGCCTAACTCCCTGCTATGTGTCCAGTGAGCTGAATGCCTTGCTAAGCCGTGTGGGGCACGGAGCTTGTGCAGCATGTGCCAGTGCTAAATTAAGTCCTCTGCAGGCCCAGGGATCTATCCTGGCACGAACCGGGGCTTGGACGCCTGCCTGCGTGTCACGGAGTCCCTGGGCGATGCTCTGGAACTGCTCCCTGCGAAGCCAGGCAGGACTCTGGGGAAGTCTCCTCTCTGGGAGCAGCCTGTCTACAGGACACACAGCTCACACAGCTTCCACCTTCCTGGGTCTGACCTCGGAGCATTCAGCATCCTCTGCCCCTCCATGCGCTTCCCACAGCGAGTCTGCCCAGGCAGGGTCCTGGGGAAGCCAGAGGGTCCTGCCCCCCAACTCCGCAGTCAGACGTGACTCTCAGCCAGCCAGTAAAACAGAGGTTTATTAGATGACAGGAACATGGTCTAACACAGATCTTGTAGGTGCAGTGAACAGGACCCCTCAGCCGGGTCCATTTTGGGGGGCAGTGAGCCAGACAACCACGTCTGTACTTCACTCCATGTCCCCAGCCAGCCTCAAACTGAAACTCCCTCCAGCCCCTCCTCCCCTGGGCTTTGTCCCTTTCCCAGGCCAGGAGGTCACCTGATTCCTTTGTTCTCCAACCCTTTAGCTCTCACCTTGCAGGGGGGAAGGGCCCAGGCCATCAGTTGCCAGGAAACAGGGTGTCGGCCATTCTCTGTGTCCAGACCCCTGCACACACCTGCCCTCTAGGGCTCTGCAATGATCATACACCCTTATCCCACCACCTAGATATTTAAGAACTGCGTAGGGGAAACTGAGGCACCCCCACACTATTCAGAGGAAACATTAAGAACAGTCCCACTTCGTCACACTGTGACCTCACACTGTGGCAGCAGAGTAGCGTGGATCGAATGATGATGGCATGCATCTGTCGTGGGATGAAGTGTATGCAGGGCAGCGACTGGAGGAGCTGGGTAATAGGGGCGGTTCAAGGGGCACTGGAAAACTTTTAGAGTGGGGGAGCTGCGCATGCCGCCACCCACACACACACCCCTTTTCCCCCTGTCTGTGCCTCCCGCTGCCCCCTAGAGCTGGAGCCAGGAGCAGGGCTGTGGGGTGATGAGGTTCAGAAGGACAAGTGCAGAGTCCTGCACTTAGGACGGAAGAATCCCATGCACCGCTACAGACTAGGGACCGAGTGGCTCGGCAGCAGTTCTGCGGAAAAGGACCTAGGGGTTAGAGTGGACGAGAAGCTGGATATGAGTCAGCAGTGTGCCCTTGTTGCCAAGAAGGCTAATGGCATTTTGGGCTGTATAAGTAGGGGCACTGCCAGCAGATGGAGGGACGTGATCATTCCCCTCTATTCGACAATGGTGAGGCCTCATCTGGAGTACTGTGTCCAGTTTTGGGTCCCACACTACAAGAAGGATGTGAAAAAATTGGAAAGCGTCCAGCGGAGGGCGACAAAAATGAGTAGGGGGCTGGAACACATGGGTTATGAGGCGAGGCTGAGGGAAGTGGGATTGTTTAGTCTGTGGAAGAGAAGAATGAGGGGGGATTTGATAACTGCTTTCAACTACCTGAAAGGGGGTTCCAAAGAGGATGGATCTAGACTGTTCTCAGTGGTGGTAGATGACAGAACAAGGAGTAATGGTCTCCAGTTGCAGTGGGGGAGGTTTAGGTTGGAACATTTTCACTAGGAGGGTGGTGAAGCGCTGGAATGGATTCCCTAGGGAGGTGGTGGAATCTCCTTCCTTTTAGGTTTTTAAGGTCAGGCTTGACCAAGCCCTGGCTGGGATGATTTAGTTGGGGATTGGTCCTGCTTTGAGCAGGAGGTTGGACTAGATGACCTCCTGAGGTCCCTTCCAACCCTGATATGAGGGTGGGATGCGGATAAGGTGGCCAAGCCTGGGGCCACAGCTGAGGATGTGTGTGGAGCCTTGGGTGTGGGGTCAGGAGCAGAGCCTTAGCCGTGGGGCCGGCAGCCGAGACCTGTGTAAAACCTGGGGGTGCTGCAGCACCCCTAGCTCCCATGCCTATGGGCAGTTCTTCGCTCCAGCCCACGGTTTGGTCGCTGCCATTCCTGGAGTAGAAGGAACTTCACTGCAGAGCTCTGCCGCACTCCACCCCTCAGCAGGCTGGCCTGGCCAGTGGCCCTAGCACTGCACCACACCGTCAGAAGGGGAAGGCCACTCTTTGGAGAAGGTCAGAGCCTAAGGCAGGCCCTGGACAATAAGCCAGCTGTGATCCAGTCAGAGACTGGGTCTCTTGTTCTCCAGGGGATCAGGGGTGGGACCTGACCCTAGCCATGGGCCATGTGTGGCCTGGGACCCTCCCCTGGTAATATGCAGGTACAGTCCCCAGAGACAGCGAGTCCCAGCTTGAGTGATTGAATCTTGGTAAGATGCTGCATGGAGCTTGTCATTGCTCCAGCCCTGGTCAGAGTGTCGGCCAGGTGCCAAGAGAGCCTTTGGGTGGGCACAGTGGTGGGATGCCTGCCTGTCAGCATGCCGTGCAGTGCCCTGCATGCTGCATATGGTCCTCCTCTGACCGCAGATGACTCTCTTGGCCGCTGACTTCACATCGTGGCAGGAGTGGGTTGGCGCATCAGTGGTTCTGCGGTCACCCGCCAGCGTGTGCTTCCCTCTCCCTTTCATGTATGAATTGGAGTGTTGATCGCGTTTGTCATTTGAATAACGTCTCTGTCTTGGGAAGAGCTGCAGCATCAGGAATCCCAACACATCCTGCACGCCGCGCAGAACAGGTCACATGGGGTCTCGACTATATCTGTATGCGCCACCAAACGCATTCTCTATGGGACGCTTACTGTGAAGGCTTCCAGGAATGGCACCCCCCTGCAAAGATCCCAGACACAAAACAAGGCAGAGGAGAGATGCGGGTCGGGGTTCGAGACTTACATCTCCCCCCTGCCTCTTGCTGGTTCGGAGGCTGTTGGAGAGCATCAGGCGGTGTGGGGCTGGGATACAAGCTGGATAGGCAAACCCGCTCCTCCCCAAATCCTCTTGCTCTCCTGCTTGCCCGCGGGAAGGTGTGTTGCAGCCCTGTCTCCAGCTGGCCCTTTCTCTGCCTTGCTATTTGGAAAATCTGGGGTTGCTGATTATTTTTGAGAGACTCCGGAGCTGGACTGACAAACCTGGAGACTGGCGCCCCCCTGCCCTCTGAGGTGGGCATGGTAGGGCAGCGGCCTAGCGAGCTTCCCCTTCCTCCATCCCTCCTGCATGCAGATTTGGGCAGGGCACTAGCTGTAGTGGGGTGGAGCTGTTCAGCCACTCTTGGTGCTTGCCTCAGTGGAGACGGCCAGCTGGGAGTTTGTGCGGAGGGGCGGGGTGAGGACCACCCCACTCCCCCCCCCCCCGGCCCCAGCTCCTGGCACATGGTCCCTGAGCTGTTGCCAAGACGGCATGGAGAAGATCCATAGGCTGGGGATTTTCAAAGGAGTTGGGCACCGAACCCCCATTGAAATTCCCCTGGGGTTGGTTGCCTGACTCCTTGTCCTGGATTTGAACTGCCACCCTGTGGGTGGAAGGCTGCATAGCCCATTCCCCGTCCCCTGTGCGTTGTACGGAACTTGTTAGCTGCTGGCACAAACCGGGACTGGAGTGGACTTAGCGTGACCTGCTGGGGCTGTCTGCATGGAGAGCCTTCCTGGCTCGCACTCTGCCATCCACGGGAGCCCTTTGTACGCAGCTCCTCAGCCAGCATGCTGCTAACTATACAGTAATGTCTCTGGCCCGGCGCCAGCCCCGTGTATTGGAAACCGGCGTAAGCAACGAAGCCGCCCACTAGAGTAACAAGCAGCTGGTTCAGGTTGGAGAAAGTGCAGGAATGGAGCTGCCTGCTCTGGAATATTGGCAGTCGCCCATTGAGTGGCTGGGGCTGGATGGAGGGGATTGCGCGCTTTCCTTCACTCTTTTATTTGAAATCAACTGTTGTGTCACTTATCCAATGGCTCCATTATTGAGGAGGGCTGACTAGAGAGGAGAATTTCCTTTGCAGTCATTCGCTCGGCTATCAGGTTGAACCAAATGCCGCGCCCAAGCGAAGGGGTGCAGACTGGAACTGCGAGCAGCAGTTGGCACAGGGGTGCCACGGTGAGTGGCTCAAGGTCATGGGTTGGGCAAATAAGTCACGTTCATCTGGCCTCTCCAGCTCCCCCCCCACGAAAGTAGTCATGGGTCAGCGTTCCTTGGATAGTGTTAACGAGCCCCAGGTGGTCCAAGTGCTCTGCCCACAGCCCCCTGCTGTCACAGGATTTTTCTTCACTTCCTGGCTGAAGCTGTTGTGCAGTGTTGCTGTGCTCTGTCAGATAGCTGCCTTGCTCCACCCCAGAGTGGCTGTGTTTCGGGGGTGGGCGAAGCCATCCCTATGTCTGCAGTGCTCCCAGACAGAGAGAACGTTAAGGTAGTAACCGGGGAGATGATATTGCTCTTCGTTGTAACGCTGCAGCCCAGGCCCCCTTTGGGCAGGGTGGCGTAGCTCCGTAGCCTGCCACGGAATTGTGCTTCAGTGTCAAACCATTCAAACCCCCCAGTTCCGGGCTCACTCCTTGTCCCACCCGCAGGCTGGAGACTGCCACCACGGACCGCAGTGTGCTGCCTTGTAAGTCCAGTGGAACCCCCGGCAGCCGCTGGTCCTGAAATCCTTAACTAAGGGTTGGGGAATCCAAGGAGTTGGCCCCGAGCTCAGACCACGGCCTGCTGGCTGTCCCGCCCCGAGCGTGGGCGAGCTCTGGGTCAGGCAAGCTGGGTCCTCCAGCTTGGGTAAACAGGCCAGCACATCCTCGCTCTCCTGACCAGGGTCCAGGCTCCAGCCTGTAGGGGGCGGTGTGCCCTTGGGTCAGGGCAGATTTGTACGCTGTAAGCGTGGGACCCGTGCTGGCAGTGGGGGCGGGTGTTCTGCTGTTCGTGGCTGTGAGAGGAGATGCCAGCTGCTAGAAACAGGAAGAGGAGAGTGTGAGAGAGACAGACTGTCTCCCCTTAACTCTGCCCTGCAGCCTGTGGCTTGATCGGCTCCTTGCTCGAGCGTGGGTGGCTGGGGGTGCCCGTGGCTAGGCACAACGAAAGAAGGCTGAGCGTAGTGGAGCCCTTGCCGGCTCTTCACCTGGTCCTTCCCACAGGCAGAGAGCCCGTCTCGCTGAGCCAGCGCTGGCTGCTCGAACGGAGTCTGACACATACACGTCAGGCAGCCTGGGCACTGGGGTGGGGTGAATTGGCCCTTTCTATCACCTGCCCCAGAATCAAAGCAAGTTCCCAGCTCACCCTGTCTGGCCATCCTCAGACGGCCCAGAGCAGTCTCCCTAGTGGGAGCCAGGGGAGGGCTGAGCTGCGATCCAAAGGGCTTTGGGATCTTGGGGTGCGAAGCAGAAGAGCTAATTAATGTTCACAGGGTGAAGGGTGGGGAGATGCGAGAGGGAGCAAGGCTGGGAGCCCAGCAGCAGGTCCGAGCAGGGGTGGGGAAGGCAGGGCTAAGCCATTGTTAGCACCAGGCATCATATTTATTGGAAAATTAAACTTTCGCCCTGAGTAAGCAAAGTCCTAACTTGGTCACTGAAGCATCTTTCCCTCTAATGAGCCCTGGGCAGCCCATATGAATTATTCAGCAAAATTGCGATTAACAGGCCAGATGAGTTCATGGGACTGGCAGCTCCTTGGGCCTGTGGCCTGGGGAAGAGAGGAAATCAAAGGCAAGCCCTGCCTGCCCTCTGCCTGGGCAGAAGGGCCCTGGGGGTAAACTCAGTAGTTGTGGGGGGCAGGGGAGGGGATAAACCTTCTGTCTTGCCCCCCTCCAACTCTGTACCGAGGGGAGCTGAGCAGCTGAGTGTCCGGAAGGCTGGGCCTAATTCTGGTTGGTGTTAGGGCTAGCTACAGGCATCCGGCTGGGGAAGTGCCATGGGTGGAGCTGGGTCTCGGAGACTGAACTGTCCCTGCTGGAGGATTGGAGGGTAGCCAGGACTCGGAGCTGACCCCAGTAGGATGCTTTGGAGCACCACCTGCATGGAGGAGGGCAGGGGACCCTCTCCCTGGGAGTCAGTGCTGACCCCAGTGTGGCTCCAGGGGGTGCTGTGCTGTGGGGAGGGGGACTCAATGTGGGGCGCTATCCCCTTGGAGTCATGCTGACTCACCCCAGTGGGGCAGTGTGCTAGTAAGTGGCGCTGTGCTTCAGGGAGGAGGCAAGGGGCAGCGGGATCTCTCCCTTCGGTTCTGTGCCAACCCCAATGTTCCAGCATGCGGTCAGATGTTCTCTCGAAGATGTCGAAGTCCACATCCTAATTGTTGGCCAGTCAACTTCCAGGGCTTTTTGGGTAGTGTTGGGCATCTTCCAGCCTGGTCGTTATTTTCTGCCTCCTTATGTTCCCCTTGCTGTTCTGGTTGTGCAGCGTTGCTGTGTGGCTGTTAAGCAGCAGCTGTTCCACCCTAGGGGTGACTGCACATAGGTCATGGGTGACTTAATCCCTGCAATATAATTTGTCAAGTGCTTTGGGATGGAAAGTGCTATAGAAACATAGGTGGATTAACATGAAGAGGTTGCCAAAAATGAATCAGGCCCCCATCTTGGTCCCTGAGCTTCCTTGCTATGCATCTGCTCCGTGTTGTTTTCCCTGCTGGAGTTGATCACACAAGCTGGCTGGTGATGTGATATGACGTGTTATGGTGATATGATGAGATAACTGGCTCTGTGGATGAGGGGAAAGCAGTGGATGTGTTATTCCTTGACTTTAGCAAAGCATTTGACACGGTCTCCCACAGTATTCTTGCCAGTAAGTTAAAGTATTATGGGCTGGATGAATGGACGATAAGGTGGATAGAAAGCTGGCTAGATCATTGGGCTCAACGGGTAGTGATTAATGGCTCCATGTCTAGCTGGCAGCCGGTATCAAGCGGAGTGCCCCAAGGGTCGGTCCTGGGGCTGGTTTTGTTCAATATCTTCATTAATGATCTGGAGGATGGCGTGGATTGCACCCTCAGCAAGTTTGCAGATGACGCTAAACTGGGAGGAGAGGTAGATACGCTGGAGGGTAGGGATAGGATACAGAAGGACCTAGACCAATTAGAGGATTGGGCCAAAAGAAATATGCACTTGTCCTTGTTGAACCTCATCGGAGTCCTGCACTTAGGACGGAAGAATCCCATGCACCGCTACAGACTAGGGACCGAATGGCTCGGCAGCAGTTCTGCAGAAAAAGACCTAGGGGTGACAGTGGACAAGAAGCTGGATATGAGTTAGTGTGCCCTTGTTGCCAAGAAGGCAAATGGCATTTTGGGATGTATAAGTAGGGGCATTGCCAGCAGATTGAGGGATGTGATCGTTCCCTTCTATTCTACATTGGTGAGGCCTCATCTGGAGTACTGTGTCCAGTTTTGGGCCCCACACTACAAGAAGGATGTGAAAAAATTGGAAAGCGTCCAGCGGAGGGCAACAAAAATGATTAGGGGGCTAGAACACATGGGTTATGAGGCGAGGCTGAGGGAAGTGGGATTGTTTAGTCTGTGGAAGAGAAGAATGAGGGGGGATTTGATAGCTGTTTTCAACTACCTGAAAGAGGATGGATCTAGACCGGAGTCGGCAACCTTTCAGAAGTGATGTGCCGAGTCTTCATTTATTCACTCTAATTTAAGGTTTCGCATGCCAGTCATACATTTTAACGTTTTTAGAAGGTCTCTTTCTGTAAGTCTATAATATATAACTAAACTATTGTATGTAAAGTAAATAAGATTTTTAAAATGTTTAAGAAGCTTCATTTAAAATTAAATTAAAATGCAGAGCCCTCCAGACCAGAGGCCAGACCCGGGCAGTGAGTGCCACTGGAAATCAGATCGCGTGCCGCAGGATGCCTACCTCGATCTAGACTGTTCTCCGTGGTAACAGATGACAGAACAAGGAGCAATGGTCTCAAGTTGCAGTGGGGGAAGTTTAGGTTGGATGTTAGGAACTAGGAGGGTGGTGAAGCACTGGAATGGGTTCCCTAGGGAGGTGGCGGAATCGCTGCCTTTAGAGGTTTTTAAGGTCAGGCTTGACCAAGCCCTGGCTGGGATGATTTAGCTGGGGATTGGTCCTGCTTTGAGCAGGGGGTTGGACTAGATGACCTCCTGAGGTCCCTTCCAGCCCTCATATTCGATGATGTAGATCGTTACCCAGTTCACCCCGCCTGGGGTGAATCTCGCCTAGGAGAGGGAGGCTCTGTATGGACAGCTGCGGGAGGGCTGGCTCCTTCCATGCCGAAGTCAGCTGTGCGATGGCAGTTCTCGCTGCATCCTGGCGCCACTTCGTTCTCCCCGCCCCTCTGCACTGCATGGCAAAGGTGTAGGATATGGGTCTGTCACCTGGTGAGCAGTCAGAGCTCCTCGCAGGCCTGGTCACAGGCAGGACTTGTCCCGCAGGCAGGAAGGGGATGAGTAGGCAGGAGCCGATGGCTCTGGGAGCTGCCTTCAAATATTCTGCTCCTCAGATAAACGCTCTCTAATTAGCTGACATACCTTGTGTTTTAAGTCTCTGACTAGGGAGGTGTTAGCCACGGGCTAGCGCTAATGCAATTGATCCAGCTCCCAGGCCTGCAATTAGCGGCAGGGAAAGGGGATATTCATTATTGCTCTCAATTCTCTGAGCGCCGGCAGTTTCTGCAGATCGGTCTGGAGGAGGAGGCAATCCCGAGCCAGATCCGAATCTCGCACGGACTGACTGAGCTCCACTCGAGTCACTGGCGATTTACACTGCTCTGGCACCCTGCTCCGCACCCTCCCCTCCTACTTGCTCCTCTCACTGCAGCTTGGCATGCCGCAGGCTTGTCTTACTTGCTTGGTGGGCACCTTTTGAGGTCATTGAATGGCTGGATAGCGGGACCCTGTTGCAGGGCCTGAGTGTGCTATGACCACTCCCCTTTTCTCCACCCAGACAGCTGTCCCGTGGTCATCCACCTCTCTTGCTCTGGAGCATCTTCCAGACCCATCCTGCTGACCACTTCCCCAGCTCCCCTCTGCCAAGTGCCCTGTCCTTTTCCTAGAGCATTCCCTGCCCTGACATGTCCACCCTGGTGATCCCTGCTTCACCCCTCCAGTCATCAGCTCCGAGCCCATCCACCAGGCTTCCCATAGGGCTGTGTAAGCTCTTTGGAGCAACGCCTGTGTTTGGGCAATGCCGGGCATGCTGGGGCTGATCCTCACTGGGCATCAATGGCCATAACCCTGACCACCCGCTTCCAGCCTGGCCTTTTCCCCCCAACCCAGGTCCAGGGAGCTGGGGGGCAGCACTCCGGCTGGAAGTGCTGATGCAGGCACTGATGCAGGTTTTCAATGTGGGTTAAACCCTCCTAGGGGAGGGAAAGGTGCTTCCCTCAGCCTTTGTCAGCTCTAATCACCAGCTGTGTTTAATGTATCTCACTTAGCAACTTTTCTCTTGTTGTTCGCTTGTTTTCTGCTGAGTAGATGGGAACTTGCTTGGGTGTCTTTTCTTCTCCCTTGTTTGAAAGCAAAATTGAATGCTAGGTCAATAATCCCTCTGGTTTGCAAGGCAGAGACAAAGCCCGTTAGAATTAGGGCTAAATACAGAAGAGGGCAGGGGGCCAGGTGGCCTGGTGGGGAGAGCCTGGAGGGCCTGGAGAGGAGGGCTCCAGGAGCACTGTGACGAAGTGGGACTGTTCTTAATGTTTCCTCTGAATAGTGTGGGGGTGCCTCAGTTTCCCGTACGCAGTTCTTAAGTATCTAGGGGGTGGGATAAGGGTGTTTCATCACTGCAGAGCCCTAAAGGGCAGGTGTGTGCAGGGGTCTGGACACAGAGAATGGCCGACACCCTGTCTCCTGGCAACTGATGGCCTGGGCCCTTCCCCCCTGCGAGGTGAAAGCTAAAGGGTTGGAGAACAAAGGAATTAGGTGACCTCCTGGCCCGGGACAGGGACAAAGCCCAGAGGAGGAGGGGCTGGAGGGAGTTTCAGTTTGGGGCTGGCTGGGACATGGAGTGAAGGGCAGACGTGGTTGTCTGGCTCACTGCCCCCCAAAATGGACCCGGCTGAGGGGTCCTGTTCTCTGCACCTACAAGCTCTGGTTTAGACGATGTTCCTGTCGTCTAATAAACCTCTGTTTTACTGGCTGGCTGAGAGTCATGTCTGACTGCGAAGTTGGGGGGCAGGACCCTCTGTCTTCCCCAGGACCCCGCCTGGGCAGACTCGCTGTGGGAAGTGCATGGGGGGCAGAGGATGCTGAGTGCTCCGAGGTCAGACCCAGGAAGGTGGAAGCTGTGTGTCCTGCAGACAGGCTGCTCTCCGAGAGGAGACTTCCCCAGAGTCCTGCCTGGCTTCATGGGGAGCAGTTCCAGAGCATCACCCAGGGACTCC
The DNA here is from genome assembly GCF_965152235.1 of Eretmochelys imbricata. Lineage (NCBI taxonomy): Eukaryota > Metazoa > Chordata > Testudines > Cheloniidae > Eretmochelys > Eretmochelys imbricata. Next base: position 359,334,309 of record NC_135572.1, read on the forward strand.
GTGACAAGCCCTGGCTGCTAGGCCCCTCTGTGGCGGGGGTGAGGAGGGCATGTTGGCCCAGGCCTCCTCTGGCTGGCGGCCCATTGGAGCTCAGGACAGCCTGCCCAGGGAGGAGAACTTCCAGGCCCCTGTTCAGGGCTGCCCTGTGCTTTGGTGAGGGTTTGATTTGCTGGGGACCATTAGTTGGATGAGAAGTCCCATAGCGCTACAATTGCTGCCCGCTGGTCAGACCAGGGAAACTCACAGGCCCCCCTGTGGATCAGGGATCCCCAGCACATCCTGGCCAATGCCTCTGGTTCCAGGCTGTAATTCCTTGGCAACGGGGGAGTTCTGGCCCCAGAGGAGCCCCTCCGACAGAGGCCGTGGAGATGGGTAGGGTGAGCTGCATGCTCCAGTGACATGGAGTGGGAGAGCCCCTTGCAGGAGCTCAGGAGCCACTTATGGCCAGTTCTTTTGGAGCTCAGATGTAAGTGAGGAAAGGGGTCACGGTCCGTGCAGGAACTTTCTAATTGCTAGGTGTGGGAGGAGAGAGGGACTTGCAGGACCAGTCGCTCTCCTAGTTTCTCTGTGGCTGGTGTCCCGAGTCCATGGCTGTGGGACACGGGGGGAGGCCACCTACCCTCTCGTTACTGAATCAGATCTTAAAGCATTTTACAGACACCAGGGCAGGGCAGCGTTATTAGCCACTTGTTCCAGGTGGGGAAACTGAGGCACAGAGGGGCAGTAGCAGCACTTGGGCTAGAACCCAGGTCTCCCAGGGCTTTCTCTTGGCCATAAAGTGAGTGTTCCTCCAGCAGGGTAGTTTCTGGAAATGGGGCCTTCATTTCCAAAGCTTGGCGGGCTCCTTGGAGTCGGCCCCATGACTGGTTTTCATCCGAAGGTTTTCGATGCTAGCCCATATGTTCGTGCCATGGCCCGCTGAGGAGGGGCAGTGTCTGGAGAACAATTGTTGATAATTGGCTAATTGATTAATTGCCAAAATAATTACATCATCTAGAATAATGTGCAGGATTGATATTAAATTGCTGCTTGCCTAGGAGCCGGGAGCATTAGGGCCTTATTGATTCTTGGAGGCAAGCCAGAGCCATCGAACCATGAATTTGCCGGGTGAGACGGGACCTTGAGAGGTCACTGAGTCCAACCCCCTGCGCTGAGGCAGGACCATGTAATCCTAGCCCCTCCCTGCCAGGGGCTTGGTCAACCTGGGCTTATGAACTGGTTGATCTATAGCTGCTCTCTAGCCTCCTCCAAGCCAGCCAGACACCCCCCTGGTGGAGATTGCACACCCGCCTTTCAAGCAACCCTGTACCATCAGAGCCAGAGAGGGGAAGTGGCTTGTTTAGGAACTTGGAGAGAATTTTTAAAAATCTCAGACAGGTGTGAGAGAAACCAGGAGCTGCCAGCACCCAGGCCTCAAGCCCTCCGCAGCAAGGTGCTTCCACGTGGACTGGGGCACGGGGTGTGCGTCAGGGAGAGCTGGCTGGGAAGCGGCTGGCGGTGACCCTACGCGAGGCCAAGCAGGGGGACATGCTGATCAACCCTGTGTCACGGAGTCCCCTGGCGATGCTCTGGAACTGCTCCCTATGGAGCCTGGCAGGACTCTGGGGAAGTCTCCTGTCTGTGAGCAGACAGTCTTCAGGACACAAAGCTCACACAGCTTCCACCTCCCTGGGTCTGACCTCTGAGCATTCAGCCTCCTCTGCCCCTCCGTGCGCTTCCCACAGTGAGTCCGCTCAGGCGGGGTCCTGGGGAAGCCAGAGGTTCCTGCCCCCCAACTCCACAGTCAGACGTGACTCTCAGCCAGCCAGTAAAACAGAGGTTTATTAGACGACAGGAACATGGTCTAAACCAGAGCTTGTAGGTGCAGAGAACAGGACCCCTCAGCTGCGTCCATTTTGGGGGGCAGTGAGCCAGACAACCACGTCTGCACTTCACTCGGTGTCCCAGCCAACCCTCAACTGAAAACTCTCTCCAGCCCCTCCTCCTCTGGGCCTTGTCCCTTTCCCGGGCCAGGAGGTCACCGGATTCCTTTGTTCTCCAGCCCTTTAGCTCTCACCTCGCAGGGGGGAAGGGTCCAGGCCATCAGGTGCCAGGAGGCCATTCTCTGTGTCCAGACCCCTGCACACACCTGCCCTCTAGGGCTCTGCAATGATCATACACCCTTATCCCACCACCTAGATACTAAAGAACTGCGTAGGGGAAACTGAGGCACCCCCACACTATTCAGAGGAAACATTAAGAACAGTCCCGCTTCGTCACACCCTGCTAAGCGCTTGGGGAGCCTGCTAGAGGCAGCCTTGCTGCGTCGGTTTGATGGTGTCCATCGCGAGTGGTGTCGCAGGGAGTCTGTGCTGGTGGGAGCAGAAAGGAGTCCATGAGCACTCCACCCCTTCCCACGCTCCCTCTCTGCTTCCCTCTCCCTGCTGCCAGATCCCCCCCAACACACACCGCTCCACCCAGGGGGCATGGGGGCTCCCGGGCTTAGCGCAGCCAGCTGCTGAGAAGTGGGGAGAGTGGGACAGGAGGGAGGGAAGTAAGAGCCCTCCGCAGAGGGCAACAGCAGGGTCTGGGGAGAGAGGAGCAGCCTGTGACTTGGGTACAGGAAAACCTGGAGGTGCTCAGTTGGAGTTTGTGCAGCCCTGGGCACTGGGCTGGTGCCAGTAGCTGGTGATAGATCTACCCCACGACCAGTCGGGGCCTGGGCATCCGGAGCCCTCGGGTCTGTTCCCCAGGGCTTTGTTCAGGCCAGCTGCTGATGCCCCAGGTGAAGTGGCTTCTCTGAGGCAGGCGATACCCTGTCTGTGTCCCTGTGAGCAAACCAAGGCTCAAGCTCTGCAACCGTTTTCCCTTTCAGTAATTTTCTCTCACTCTGCCAGCCCCCCTCTTAGAGCTTGTGCCCTGTGGATCTCCCCTCTTTCAGCCCTCCCCCTCATGCTAGGTGCTGCCCCCTCCTCAAAGTCCCCTGCTAGTCATCTCTTGGCCAATCTGCTGTCTGGATTTACTCCATTGGCTCTTTCCTCATAAATCAGTCATGGGCCTGTTTCCTCTTTCGTGGCTTTTTAATAGCGTCCCTTGCCACTTTTGTTAATGATCAGAGATGTAGTGTTCTGTCCAGCGTGTCATCAAACTGCTCCCGCCGCCCCCAGACGTGGCACCGCACGTCTGTTGGTGCTCTTCGATTTTCCTTTTTATTCACAAAATTATTTATTGTAATCACCGATGCTGAAAAGTAAAACCCATCTCATGCAAACGTTCCTGATACAGGGGAGCCAGGCTCATTGTCACACCGACTTCAGGGATCTTCTCGGCGGAGACTGATGCTGTCTTTCCAGCTGAAATATCTATATTCTGGTGCTATAAATATTTACAAATAGAGTCATAATTGAATCTCACTGGCTCGTTTCATTCTCCCAGAATGATTCTGAATCCTGTATTCTCAGGCAGCAAGTGAGGGATGGCAGCGGTGCCGGCTGGTGTGTTCAGAGGGAGAATGCACAAGAAATAACACCGAGGGACTGGGGCGGCTGGCAGTGTCTGTCGCAGCGGGATCCCAGTGCCTGCCTTCCTCCCCTGTCGCTGTGATGTCTCCAGCCCCGACAGGGTGCTGGGCATCGCACGGTGCATGTGGTTGAGATCAGACCCCAGCGCCCTGAGGGCCGTGTCAGACATGGTGCAGTTACCTTTGGGGGACTTGCAGGTGTCCTGCTCCCCGGCAAGGAGAGTGGAGTGCAGAGAAGGTGGCCACGTGGCCCAGGAGCCAGGAATTGCCTGCACAAAGGGCAGTGTGGGCACGGGGTGGGCTGGCATGGATGGCCCAGGGGGTTGGAAGGGTCAGCTGGGAAATGAAGGCAATGGGGTGGGGCCAGGCCTCGCGGTGGGGGGGTATGTGTGCGCACAGTGGAGGGCATAGGGAGCTGGGGAACGATGGCTGGGGGGGCTGGAGGCCTTAGCCAGAGAGTGGTGGTGGTGGGGGAGGGGGAATGCATGGCTGTGAAGGCAGAGCTGTAGCAAGTTGGTTGGAGGGTGGGGAAGCCAGGGGTCCGATCCTGCAGTGAAGCCCAGTGGTGACAGCCTATCTCTGGCCTTGGTGGCTGGCTGAGTGGGAAACAGGGCAGGAAGCTCTGGCGGAGCAGCCCAAGCAATCCAACTCCTGGCCGACAGGGGCTTTGGGGTGCCCGCTGGGCTCTTTGCTGGGGCTGCCGACATGCTGCGCTCCCCCCTGAGAAAGCCGGACAGCCCTGCCCTGGCACAGGGCTGATCCCGCTAACTGTGAGGTGGGGTTGGGGGCTGTGGCAGCTCCCTCTGGATGCCGGGGGGTTGATCTGCATGGGGGAGGCTGGGGATCAGCTCACAGACCGAGGCAGGAGAGCAGCCATCTCTCACCCTGCCAGTAGCGCCGGGCAGGCAGTGCAGCTGGGAGCTCTCAGCCTCCTCTGTGTCTGCCTGGGCCTTCCCCAGGCCCTGCGCGAGCTCGGTATGGCAGCAAGCGCCCTGAGGGGACGGGGCAGCACAGTTGTGGGTGGAACTGTGTGTCCCTCATGCCAGGGTGCTGGCGAGGAAGGAGCTGGGCCAGGAGGACCCTAGCTAAACATGCAGCAGAGAGCTGGCGAGGTGGGGGTGAGGCAAGCAAGCGGATGGTGATGGTGCGGGAGGGGAAGTGGCCCATCTCTCCTGGTACCTTGGAGCCTTCGCTTCCTAAAGGGAAGGAAGGAGCTGTAATGCCGCTGCGGCTCTGGCGCCATCCGTCAAGAAGCAGAGCTCAGCTCCTCGGAGCCATAGGGGGCGTGATGGAGACTCCTGGCGCGGGGGCAGAACGTTCCCCTGCCCAGGCTGGTCTCCCAGCGCCTCCAGGGGGCGCCTCCGTGCAGAGACTGATGGAGTGGAAGCTGTCCCGGGCAGCGTGCCCCTCGGCCTGGCTAGGGCGCTGCTGGGGGTGGTAGGTAGGGCGTCTCCAGGGAACGATGCAGAAATGTTAGTGTTGCTGTCCAGACCTCCCCCCCCCCCCCCCCGCGCGCGCAACTCTTTCGACCCCACTCCTCTCCCAGAACTAGGAGGGGAACCCAGGAGTCCTGATAACGCAACCCTTTTGCTCTGTTTCCCGCATTGTTCTTGTGACTCCGAGCTAAGGTAAAAGGCCAGCCCGCCTGACGGCACCGCGGCTCTCCGATGGCTCCGGCTCGCTCTCCGTGCCGTGCAGAGTGGTTGAAATGCAGGCGAGGGATACCACTCCCTCCGAGGGAGACGCCTCATTATCCCAGTGAGAGAGCGCCAGGCTGCTCTGCAAGCTGCAATTTATGTTAAATGGCCCCATGTTTGTCATGTTGGCAGGGGAGCCAGAGATCCCCCAAGTGTTGTGCTCTGGCTTTAACCCCTTCCCCGGTATCCGTTTAAAAGCCGGTGTCTCGCCGTAGATCAGGGCCAGCCGCAGTCAGTTTGTCAGCACCTGGCCCTGCGCCTGCTGCGTGGTCCTTTCTGAAATACCTTTTTCAAAATAAACTCGGCAGAGCTGGCTGGTTTCCTCCGGCTGTTGTGCCGGGGGGCGGGGGGGAAGAGGTTGTGAGCAAAGCAGCCCTAAATGAGCGAGGTGCATGGAGTCAGTAAACCAGGGAGAACTTGTTTCTGTTCATTTCACAGCTAGACAGAAACAGAGCCGAGCGAGGCACTTTGGGCAGGCGAGCGGGAGAGGAGCTGGAGGGAGAGGCTGCCATGATGCCTGCCTCTTGCCGATGTGGCTGTTCTTGCTCAATCCCTAAACTAATCTTTGGGGGCCTCTCAGAGGCTGCACTCAGCAGCCCGTGGGACAGCTTAGCTGATAAGCTGTTTGCCTGCAGGCCCTGCTCTGGCAAATTGTGAGCCTGGAGTCTGCTTGCTTTCCAAATTTCTTAGCTCTCTTGATTAGAATCCAGCTGTAAAATGCCCGAGTCCTGCCCAGCCGCTGCTGCCCGTCTCTCCATGCCTTAAGTACGCTGTTGAAATTTACCAGCCCTGGCCAGCCACAGAAACGGGTCACCTGCTTTTATCTGTTGGTGTGAGAGTGGGAGCTGCATGTGTCGTGCCGCCTCCCAAGGGGCGAATGTCTCTGCTCCCCTGGGGGCTGCTTGCAACCCACCTCCCCGCAGAAGGTGGCTGCGTTCTGTTTCTGATGGGCTGAGTGACCTGGGGAGAGCCGGGTCCCCGCTCTGCACCTCATCTTCCTCCTGGGAGGCAAGCAGGGGTTCCCGAGTGTCCGTAAAGCTGGAAGGTGTTGGAGTCAGTATTAGGGAGGAGAATTACCAAGTGCTGTCTCTGTTCTTGTGTCCCCAGGGCTCCGCCATTGCAGCAGGAAGCGTTTGTGCCCGCTGTGTGTTCGGCTGCGTGCAGAGGGCAGTGGGTGGGCCCTTACCCTGCCTCCATGGTCTTTCTTCCCCGGGTCCCTGCCGTGTGCATTGGCCCCATTCATCTCCCCAACGCAGGAATGACCCTTTGGCCCACTAGACCCAGCCACCGTCTCGAGAGGAGGGGCAAGGAACATTCGGAGCACGTTGCCACAGCTGCAGACCCCGCCTGCGCCAGCCTCCTTTTCCCTCTAGCTGCGTTTGTAATATGCTGCTGCTGTGCAGGTTTGAGCCCGAATTCTGCAGTGGCTCTGGTGTGGCTCCAGGGTTGGGGTTCTCAGCTAAGCAGGAGGCAGCAGCCCGAAGCAGGGGTGTCGAGCCGATCAGTGAATTTCTAGTTCGAACACATCATCTCTGCTGTCTGCCCTTGCTAGGCACCACGGGCTTGACGAAAAGAGCCAAGTTCCCCCAAAGTGGGGAGCATGTACCCCACATCTTTCCTTGGATGGCCAAACCATTTCCCCTGTGGGAGCTTCCCTGCTAATGGGATTTTCCCAGCTCCAATTAACAAAGCTCTGTCTTGCTTCGTGCTGCAGATGTGGCTGGGCTTGTCCCTGGATTCCAAAGCTGAGGTTTTGTCATCAAAGAAGCTCTGCGAACCCTGTGGTCACAGGGCTTGTGGTAAAGGTGCCAGGATGGCCGGACAGGCTGTGTCTGTCCATTGATCAGGGGAGACAGTTGCATCTTCCCACCACCAGCCAATCAAAACCTTATGGTCAGGTGACTCAGAGAGCCAGAGGGGCGTGTGGATGGGGCAATGCCTCTTCCCATTCATCCCTGTGGCTCATTTGCCCTTTGCCAGGCTGTGTTAATGCATAAGCATAAACCTGTTTGTTCGCAGTATTTATGCTCTCAGTTTTGTGCAGTGCCTCCTCAAGTGTGGTGAGCCCGTGTGCTGGGTGCTGACAGCCCCTTGCATCTGGGCCTAAGAAGAATAAAAAAATGGAGAGAGGAAAAGATAGAATCTGACTTCAAGGTCATTCCTTTCCTGTTGTTTTACTCCTCCAAGCGACTCTCCCCTCCTGCTCCTTGCAGCGCTGGGGAACCTTTTCTCTGCCGCCTCCTGCAGCAAGCGTGTGACGCACACACCAAGGCCTGGTTCCAGGCTGGGCACGAACCGCTCGACCCCACGCATTGAAAACTGCCCAGCCTGGGATTTAAATAAAGAGGGGCCGGGTTCTTTTTGTTGCTGAGCTGTTAGGCTGCACTTTGCTCATGGTTTTAAGTTCCTGGGACTCCAGGCCCTGGGGCTTTAAGAACACGCTGTAAAGTCCCGAGTTGGCAAGTCTGGTATGTCTGCACTTGGAGCTGGGGGTGCTAGTCGCCAGTGGGGAGACCTGCTCACGCTTGCTCTCAAACCTAGATACAATACGTCGCCCCAATACATCCCCGTCGGAGTTCTCGTCACCACGATTACGCGATTCTCAGCGTGCTGGCTCAGTGGGAACGGAAGCAGGTACATCTCCTGGAGCTGGGAGTCTCGCCCCAGCGCCAGGTGCAGATGTACCCTAAGGCAGTAGCTCCCTGCTGGTTAATTGAAGGGAGATGAGGCACTTTGTCTTTGTTGCCCCTCGTGTGCTGCCGGAGAGCCGCCTGCGCTGCTGCCCTGTGGCATCCAGCTCTGCTGGAAGTTCCTAGTTGTGCCTCTAGTCCGTGCTTCAGCTCTGTGGTTGGTCGTCACCTCAGTGTCTTCAGGCTGGAGGGGAGCTCGCTAAGATGCCAACCCACTGTGTTCAGAAATAGAGTCAGGTGTGACTAGCGGCTGTCGTGTGGCTCCATCTTTCTCTCCCCAGCCGAGAATTGTGTGTCTGACTCCACTTACGAAGGAGCAGATTTTCTTGGCTTACTGCCCTAAACTGCTGCGTAATGTTACTGCTGATCAGATACTGTGTTCCACCCCAGAGGTGGCTGCACCTTGCGAGCCTTTGGAAGTGAAGATGTTGTAGAAATAACATAGAAGAGCCTTACTAATCTGTGCCAAAAAATCCGTGGTCTCTCCAGATTTTCATAGCGGTGATTAAAGCCCATACCAAGGCCTTGTCTTACTAACGCTTTGTTCTGTGTGCGCAATATCCTGCAGAACGTTTACTCATACATTTCAGTGTAGCATTAATTAAACCAAACAACAATTGTCAAAGTAAAGGAGCGGAGCACATTGTGGCTACTTTATCTTTGCTTTTCCATCCTTGGTGGCTTGCTTCCAATTGGTAGAGTTCGGTAACTGGCAGTTCCTCTCCCTTTCACTGTGGTGATGTGGCGATGGACATCCGTGCCTTTCGCCCGTCAGACTGGGCCAGCATCCTGATATCACAAATGTGGGGGGGTTGTGGTCTACCTCTAGTGAGCCCTAAAAACCACCCACCCAGTTCGGTAACTGAAGGTCCAATCACAGCTTGTGCTCCTAAATTCTCACAGCCTTGCGCCCCTGCTGCCTGCCACCTAGCACTGCGTTTGCTCCTGTGTGGAGTCTGGGGCAGCTGCCGGTGTAGACAGGGCTCAAGCGCTTATGCCAGTGTGTCAGGTCAGAGCAGTTCTAGAGGCAGCGGAGTAGGTGCTCATGCCACACCTGCAGCCATCGTCTGCTGTCAGCCAGGTACAGGTGCTTCCCTTTGCAGGTCAGGCCTTGGGGTAGCTCCTGAGAGCAGGACCCCTCTGCACCAGGGCTGATTTTCTCTCTCCATCCCATGTGTCATGCTGGAGCCTGCATGTTCACAGAGAGGTTCTGATGGCTTCCTTTCCCCGCAAGGGACGCTCACCTTGGGAGGCCCCAGCCTGTGGACCCTGTGTGGTCACTGGTCTCCCAGCCAGTGTGCAGAGTGTGGGATTGCAGGTTGCATAGATATAACCAGCTAGCTGTAAGCTAACCAGGGCAGGCACGGGCTGAACGACCCTGGGTAATTCCTGGTGGGGCTGAGCCGGGGAGTAGTGCGTGCTGCCCGGGCTGCACTGCCCCAGGACCCAAGGAGGCTAGATTAAAGCTAGCTCAGCTCAGTCCACGCGAGCTACGGTCGCACCCTGTGATTGCAGTGTAGGCCTAGCCTGAGAGAGGTCCTCTTCCTGCCTTCAGCGTGTAACTGTAATGCCCAGTAACCACGCTGCCGAGGGACTGATGTGGGTCACGTACATAGTGGGAGATATGTGGGTCAGGTTGCCTGCTGTGCCAAGCAGGAGCCAGGGGGGACAATCCTAATGGTCCATTCTGGCCTCTGCAGTTTTGGGTCTGTGTGTGGGCTCTAAGACCTGGACTCTCCATCTGGTAAAGCCAGTATGGGAGACTCTAGCTTCAGAAGCAGTGACGCAGCCCACCACGGCCCCCAGACCTTTCTCAATCCGCTGAACAGGAGCTCCCAAGGCGATGCTGTGCCCAAAGGGGCTAGTGCCAACCTGGGATGCGTGAAGAGGGGAATCTCGGGGAGGAGGAGAGAGGTTATGTTACCTGTCTCTGTACTTGGCACTGATGCGACCGCTGCTGGGATCCTGTGTCCAGTTCTGGTGTCACAATTCCAGAAGGGTGCTGATAAATTGGAGAGGGGTCAGAGGAGAGCCACAAGGATGGTTAAAGGATTAGAAAACCTGCCTTATAATGATGGATTGAGCTCCTTGAGTCTATTTATGTTAACAAAGAGGAGAGTCGGTGATTTGATCACAATCTGTAAGTATCTACCCAGGGAACAAGTATTTGATCACGGGCTCTTCACTCTAGCACAGGAAGGTCTAACACGATCCCATGGCTGGAAGTTGAAGTGAGACCAATTCAGACTGGATATAAGGTGTAAATTTTTAACAGTGAGAGTCATTAACCACTGGGACAATTCACGAAGGGTCGTGGTGGATTCTCGGTCACTGGCAATGGTGGCTGTTTTTCGAAGAGATCTGCTCTAGGAATTCATTTGAGGCAGTCCTCTGGCCTGTGCTATGCAGGGGGTCAGGCTAGATGATCCTTATAGTCCCTTCTTGCTGTGGGATCTGACCGGGGACAGGCCAGAGTCATGGCCAAGCAGAAGGGAGTCCAAGCCCCCGTGAAGATATGCCAGCTCCTACAGCCTGGGCTCCTGTGGCTAAGTGGGACTGTTCTTAATGTTTCCTCCGAATATTGTGGGGGTGCCTCAGTTTTCCCTATGCAGTTCTTAAGTATCTAGGTGGTGGGGTAAGAGTGTATGATCATTGCAGAGCCCTAGAGGGCAGGTGTGTGCAGGGGTCTGGACACAGAGAATGGCCGACACCCTGTTTCCTGGCAACTGATGGCCTCGGCCCTTCACCACCCCCCCCCACCCCGTCCACCACCCCCCCCCCCCCCCCCGCAAGGTGAAAGCTGAAGGGTTGGAGAACAAAGGAATCAGGTGACCACCTGGTCCAGGAAAGGAACAAAGCCCAGAGGAGGAGGGGCTGGGGGGAGTTTCAGTTTGGGGCTGGCTGGGACATGGAGTGAAGGGCAGACGTGGTTGTCTGGCTCACTGCCCCCCAAAATGGACCCAGCTGAGGGGTCCTGTTCTCTGCACCTACAAGCTCTGTGTTAGACCATGTTCCTGTCATCTAATAAACCTCTGTTTTACTGGCTGACTGAGAGTCCCGTCTGACTGCGAAGTTGGGGTGCAGGACCCTCTGGCTTCCCTAGGAGCCGTGCCTGAGCAGACTCGCTGGGGGAAGCACACGGAGGGGCAGAGGATGCTGAATGCTCCGAGGTCAGACCCAGGGAGGTGGAAGCAGTGTGAGCTGTGTGTCCTGAAGACAGGCTGCTCACAGAAAGGCGACTGCCTCAGAGTCCTGACTGGCTTCATGGGGAGCAGTTCCAGAGCATCGCCCAGGGACTCCGTGACAACTGGTGGCAGCGGTGGGATGTACTGCACCCCGTGGATGGCACTTCCTGCAGTAAGTGACTGGGGAGCAGTAACATGAAGGGGGATTGCTGAGGACCAGGAGTGCTGAAGGCTCAGAGAGGAGCAGTTTCGGGGGGCGATTAACCCCTGGGAGTGTGTGACCAGCGAGAAGGACTGTGCAGTAATGGGGTCCCCCTGGGGACTGCAGTGAGCAGTCTCAGGGGCGGAGGAGTCTGCAGCTCGACTCTGGCAAAGAGGTGGTGACTTCGAGAAGGGCTGGCGCACTAGGGGTTCTCCCTGGAAACCATGGGGAGCTGAGAGCACACAGGCCTGTGAGTCCACAACAACTTGGGAGGAGCGGAGTGATGGCCTGTCACCGTCTCCTTAAGAAGGACATTGTAACCCTGTGCAGAAAGAGAGGGTTGAGCATTGGAAAGTTCACCAAAGCAGAGTTAATCGTGCAGCTGGAGGAGGATAACCGCTCTAAGGAACAGATTCCTGACCCCAAATGGGGCTATAGCAGGATCTGGGAGCAGCTGGAGTAGTAGCCAGGCATCGCCAAGACTCCTGTCCCCGACCAGACGAGGGTCCTCACGATCGGGTTCCCCACTGGGGGATTGGAGACAGACGTGATTGGAGCTGAGTCCGAGAGAGCAAGAGGACTGTGGGAGACAGTGAGAGCCCGAGAAAGAGCTGCAGAAGCAGCAGCAGCATGAACTGGCGGTGGTGGGGCGGAGAGGCCTAGGGGACCTCCCCGGGGTAAGTGGGGATAGTTCCCGGGGTGCCAGTTCCTCAGGGAACCTCGAGACTAAAGTGCTGCCCCTGGTTAAAGGGGGTGTGTGTGTGTGGATGCCACCTCACTGCCTTTGAGCAGGCTGGCGATTTGAATCAAGGGGACCCTGCGGAAAAGCCCCAGTGTCTAGCTCCCTTGCTGGGTCCCAAGGCCATAGACTCCATCAGCCAGATGGGTGGGGAGGTGGACAGGCTCCCACTCCTGACCCCAACCTATATGTCTGTGTGGAGTTTCCTGGGGCCAGGCCCTTCGGATCTCCAGTGGGAGCGGAAGGTGATGGTCAATGGGGAGACGTTCCTGGGGTGGCGAGATCCTGGGACAGAGAGAACTGGTGTCAGGCCCCGGGTGGTGCAGCCTCAGATGCTGAGGGGCTGTGTGAGGGTCCCAGGGACGAAGCCCCTTGCCCTGCCTATGGCCCAGATCCCTGTGCAGACCCAGTAGGGGTGGGGCTCGCTGGTCGTTTGGGTTCTCCAGGACACCAGCTGCAAGACCGTGTTGTGGGGTGACTGTGTCTCTTTGGGACAGGATCCAGGCCCTGCTCGGATAACTGCCGAGGGTTTGAATTTGAATCCAGGGAACCAATCGGTGGAGAGGGAAATGGTCAGTGAAAATGCAGATGACCTGGCTGGCATGGGGGAGGAGCGGCTAGGCTCAGGCTACCTGCCTGCCTGTAACCAGACCCCTGGGGCTGGGTGGGACAGAAAGATGCTCCCCGCCCCCTTGCACACCAGTGTGGGGACTCTCGCTGGCTCTGATGCATTGAGGAAAGCAGTGGCCTGCCCCCACTGGGACAGCAAGGGCAGTGCTGAGCACAGGGGGAGCTGAGACCCCAGCTGAGTGGGGGGAGACACAGGCAGGGCAGGGGATCTGTTGGGAGTGGCAAGGTGCTTGGTAAGGAAAGTTTGGATGAGCCTAGGCAGCCTTGTGAGCAGATGGCTTTGTCCAGTCAGCAGGGTGGGAAGGCGAGGAGAGTGGAAGATGAGAGTCCCTGGACCTTACCTGTTAGCTGGGTGGAGAATTGCGACAGGGAAGGAAACGTGCCTGTGTCTGTCAGGGGTATTGACTTGCCTATGGAGGGAGCTACCCTGATCTCCAAGCAGTTGTCTGTGACCAGCCTTGTGTGCTGGGACAAGGGGAATGAGATCCCAAGCTGTGTGTCTGGGAAAGGAGAAAGTGTGTCCGGCTCTTCTTCATCTGTGGGCAGACAGAAGGGGCCTTTCAGCCTGTGATGGTTGAGGGTCGTGCAGTTGTCTCAGAGTTGGTTCTGGATCCAGCTAAAGCCCAGGAAGGGAAGGGTCCTAAGTTTGTGTCTGCTCGGGAGAATGGCCCTGTAACTAGGTCGCATCTAGTTAGTGTCTATGTAAAATCCCAGAGCCCAGACAATTCTGGTGCTTGTATTTTGCCTGTTGCTAGTGTGTTGTTGGAAAGGGTGGAGCAACTCTGTATAATCAGGGTGAGATCCTAGCCAGGGCACAAGGAGAGCATGAAGGTAAGGTGATGTGATTGTGTTACCTACTGAGGGTGTGGAAACCTGTAGCAAGAAGGAAAAGATTCCTGAACTTGTGTGTGGCAAAGGGAAGGAGAATGCTTCTAACCTTTTATCTAGGAAGTCTGTAAGTTTGCCTGAAAGGGGATTGTGTAGGAATCCGCCTGATGGGCCAGAGGTGATTCTGGATGTAAGGGAGACCCAGAAAGAGTCTGTTGTTGCTCAGGAAAGTGTTCCTCTAGAGCAAGCCCTAGGTAAAGAGGGTAAGGGCAGAATTTCTGTGTGGGGTGAATTGTTGCATAGACAAGCCCTAGGGAAAGGAATCCTCATGGAGTCTTTGCAAGCAGTTTACTGCCACTGAAGGTTGTGAAAGTGATTTAATCCAGAAAGTTTCAGTTCCTAACAGCCAGAAATTTTCTGTTGTGAATGGATCCAGTGACTGTCCTGTTGAAAGACCCAGGGTTGATAGCTTTGAGAAGGTCTCAGATGAAGTGAAAGCTGTTAAGAAAGTTAAACAGTCCTCTAACCAAGTGGCTGTGTTTGGCCAACTTGTTGGGGAGAAGACCCAATCCCAGTTTGACCCCCTGGGGTTTTGGGGTGGCCAAAGGGCACGGGCCGCATAAACCTTCCCACATGCGGCCTGCGAGTGCTATCGACCACCCGTGACCTAAGGGAGGGCGTGAAACTGGAAGGGCCTAGTGTAACTCCTACCAAGGAATGGGAGAGATTCTGGGGCATCCATGGGAACGTTGGTGGCTTCGAACTTCCCCAGGTCACCAGGTAAAGTGACCCTGCTCAGTTCGATCTCGAAGGGGGGAGAGATGTGACGAAGTGGGACTGTTCTTAATGTTTCCTCCGAATATTGTGGGGGTGCCTCAGTTTCCCCTATTTCAGGTTTCAGGGTAACAGCCGTGTTAGTGTGTATTCGCAAAAAGAAAAGGAGTACTTGTGGCACCTTAGAGACTAACCAATTTATTTGAGCATGAGCTTTCGTGAGCTACAGCTCAGTTCATCGGATGCATACTGTGGAAACTGCAGAAGACGTTATATACACAGAGACCATGAAACAATACCTCCTCCCACCCCACTGTCCTGCTGGTAATAGTTTATCTAAAGTGATCATCAAGTTGGGCCATTTCCAGCACAAATCCAGGTTTTCTCACCCTCCGCCCCCCCCCCCCCCCCCACACACACACAAACTCACTCTCCTGCTGGTAATAGCCCATCCAAAGTGACCACTCTCTTTAAAATGTGTATGATAATCAAGGTGGGCCATTTCCAGCACAAATCCAGGTTTTCTCACCACCCCACCCCCCTCCAAAAAACCACACACACAAACTCACTCTCCTGCTGGCAATAGCTCATCCAAACTGACCACTCTCCTTACAATGTGCATGATAATCAAGGTGGGCCAATTCCAGCATAAATCCAAGTTCAACCAGAACGTCGGGGTGGGGGGGGGTAGAAAAAAACAAGGGGAAATAGACTACCTTGCATAATGACTTAGCCACTCCCAGTCTCTATTTAAGCCTAAATTAATAGTATCCAATTTGCAAATGAATTCCAATTCAGCAGTTTCTCACTGGAGTCTGGATTTGAAGTTTTTTTGTTTTAAGATAGCGACCTTCATGTCTGTGATTGCGTGACCAGAGAGATTGAAGTGTTCTCCAACTGGTTTTTGAATGTTCTCATTCTTTATGTCTGATTTGTGTCCATTTATTCTTTTACGTAGAGACTGTCCAGTTTGACCAATGTAAATGGCAGAGGGGCATTGCTGGCACATGATGGCATAAATCACATTGGTGGATGTGCAGGTGAACGAGCCTCTGATAGTGTGGCTGATGTTATTAGGCCCTTTGATGGTGTCCCCTGAATAGATATGTGGGCACAGTTGGCAACGGGCTTTGTTGCAAGGATAGGTTCCTGGGTTAGTGGTTCTGTTGTGTGGTATGTGCTTGCTGGTGAGTATTTGCTTCAGGTTGGGGGGCTGTCTGTAGGCAAGGACTGGCCTGTTTCCCAAGATTTGTGAGAGTGTTGGGTCATCCTTCAGGATAGGTTGTAGATCCTTAATAATGCGTTGGAGGGGTTTTAGTTGGGGGCTGAAGGTGACGGCTAGTGGCGTTCTGTTATTTTCTTTGTTAGGCCTGTCCTGTAGTAGGTGACTTCTGGGAACTCTTCTGGCTCTATCAATCTGTTTCTTCACTTCCGCAGGTGGGTATTGTAGTTGTAAGAATGCTTGACAGAGATCTTGTAGGTGTTTGTCTCTGTCTGAGGGGTTGGAGCAAATGCGGTTGTGTCGCAGAGCTTGGCTGTAGACGATGGATCGTGTGGTGTGGTCAGGGTGAAAGCTGGAGGCATGTAGGTAGGAATAGCGGTCAGTAGGTTTCCGGTATAGGGTGGTGTTTATGTGACCATTGTTTATTAGCACTGTAGTGTCCAGGAAGTGGATCTCTTGTGTGGACTGGACCAGGCTGAGGTTGATGGTGGGATGGAAATTGTTGAAATCATGATGGAATTCCTCAAGGGCTTCTTTTCCATGGGTCCAGATGATGAAGATGTCATCAATAGAGTGCAAGTAGAGTGGGGCGTTAGGGGACGAGAGCTGAGGAAGCGTTTTTCTACGTCAGCCATAAAAATGTTGGCATGCAGTGGGGCCATGCGGGTACCCATAGGAGTGCTGCTGATCTGAAGGTATACTTTGTCCCCAAATGTGAAATAGTTATGGGTAAGGACAAAGTCGCAAAGTTCAGCCACCAGGTTAGCCGTGACATTATCGGGGATAGTGTTCTTGACAGCTTGTAGTCCATCTTTGTGTGGAATGTTGGTGTAGAGGGCTTCTACATCCATAGTGGCCAAGATGGTGTTATCAGGAAGATCACTGATGGATTGTAGTTTCCTCAGGAAGTCAGTGGTGTCTCGAAGGTAGCTGGGAGTGCTGGTAGCGTAGGGCCTGAGGAGGGAGTCTACATAGCCAGACAATTCTGCTGTCAGGGTGCCAATGCCTGAGATGATGGGGCGCCCAGGATTTCCAGGTTTATGGATCTTGGGTAGTAGACAGAATATCCCAGGTCGGGGTTTCAGGGGTGTGTCTGTGCGGATTTGATCTTGTGCTTTTTCAGGAAGTTTCTTGAGCAAATGCTGTAGTTGCTTTTGGTAACTCTCAGTGGGACCAGAGGGTAATGGCTTGTAGAAAGTGGTGTTGGAGAGCTGCCGAGCAGCCTCTTGTTCATATTCCGACCTATTCATGATGACAACAGCACCTCCTTTGTCAGCCTTTTTGATTATGATGTCAGAGTTGTTTCTGAGGCTGTGGATGGCATTGTGTTCTGCATGGCTGAGGTTATGGGGCAAGTGATGCTGCTTTTCCACAATTTCAGCCCGTGCACGTCGGCGGAAGCAGTTTATGTAGAAGTCCAGTCTGCTGTTTCGACCTTCGGGAGGAGTCCACCTAGAATCCTTCTTTTTGTAATGTTGGTAGGGAGGCCTCTGTGGATTAGTATGTTGTTCAGAGGTATTTTGGAAATATTCCTTGAGTCGGAGACGTCGAAAATAGGATTCTAGGTCACCACAGAACTGTATCATGTTCGTGGGGGTGGAGGGGCAGAAGGAGAGGCCTCGAGATAAGACAGCTGCTTCTGCTGGGCTGAGAGTTTAACAATATTGCTGGGTGGGTTGAGGGAACCATTGCTGTGGCCCCTTAAGTATCTAGGTGGTGGGATAAGGGTGTATGATCATTGCAGAGCCCTAGAGGGCAGGTGTGTGCAGGGGTCTGGACACAGAGAATGGCCAACACCCTTTTTCCTGGCAACTGATGGCCTGGGCCCTTCCCCCCCTGCAAGGTGAAAGCTGAAGGGTTGGAGAACAAAGGAATCAGGTGACCACCTGGCCCAGGAAAGGAACAAAGCCCAGAGGAGGAGGGGCTGAGGGGAGTTTCAGTTTGGGGCTGGCTGGGACATGGAGTGAAGGGCAGACGGGGTTGTCTGGCTCACTGCCCCCAAAATGGACCCAGCAGAGGGGTCCTGTTCTCTGCACCTACAAGCTCTGTGTTAGACCATGTTCCTGTCGTCTGATAAACCTTCTGTTTTACTGGCTGGCTGAGAGTCCCGTCTGACTGCGGAGTTGGGGTGCAGGACCCTCTGGCTTCCCCAGGAACCGTCCTGAGCGGACTCGCTGGGGGAAGCACACGGAGGGGCAGAGGATGCTGAATGCTCCGAGGTCAGACCCAGGGAGGTGGAAGCAGTGTGAGCTGTGTGTCCTGAAGACAGGCTGCTCACAGAAAGGCGACTGCCCCAGAGTCCTGACTGGCTTCATGGGGAGCAGTTCCAGAGCATCGCCCAGGGACTCCATGACAGCTCCCATCTGCTGGGCCATGAATCCGGCCTGCCCATGGGGACTGTCCCTGCAGTGATCCAGGCTGTGTGGAGCCTGCTCGCTGCTCTCCCTGGGAACTGGGCTGTAATGGTGATCCCAGCAATTTTGCCGGAGCTGGGGTGCCTGCTCCTGGGTTTGAGAGCTCCACAGACCTGCTCCAAGCGAGGCAGGGCTTTCTTTTCCTGCAGCGAGAGGAGGGGTGAGCGGGGTTCTGGCTCCACGGAGGGGCTGTGCATTAGAAACCC
Source organism: Eretmochelys imbricata (assembly GCF_965152235.1). Taxonomy (NCBI): domain Eukaryota; kingdom Metazoa; phylum Chordata; order Testudines; family Cheloniidae; genus Eretmochelys; species Eretmochelys imbricata. The sequence continues at coordinate 359,352,395 of NC_135572.1, forward strand.
CACCCCAAGAAAGGAAGCCTTGCAAGCAGCAGAGTGCTGGCTCAGCAGGCTGGCTGCAAAGCAAGCCCAGGAGACTGGCTCAACGCCCGAGGAATGGAAAACCGGGTTAGCTCGGGCTGAGCTGCAGCGGGTCCCCCTCTGCCGACACAGGGCCGAGGTGGCTCCCCGGCATTGCTAACGGCCCGCTGCTTTTCTCTGGTAAACTTCAGCAGAGTATTTCCGAATATTCATCCTGCCTCTCCCCATGATGCTTCCAGGATGTCCCAACAGCCAGAGCTGGCTCCTGGGCTGGGCTTCTCCCTGTTGTCCTCTCCTTCCTGCTCTCTGCAGCCCCTGCTCTAGGGGGTCTGTGAGAAATCGCCCTGTGGGAGGGAGATGGACCCAAGTGCCCCAGGGGCCCTGCAGCTTTGGAAGCAGTGCAGCAAGCAAGGCTGGCTCTCTGGTGCTGGATCGCTGGCACCTGCTCCTCTGGGGCATGAGTAGTTATAAGGCAGGCCCTGAATAGCACCCCAGCTCCCCAAGCACTACTCCTGTGAGAGCCTCGCACACCACCCCCTCCCCCAAGCTTGGGAGCCCCACCCTTCCTGTGCAGGCTAGGCTTGCAGGGGCGCCTTACGCCAGATGTAGCCCCCCTTCCAGCACCAGCTGCTGCCCTGTCCAAGGGAGGATGGTTCCCCAGTTTGTGCTTTCTGAGGCTTTGTCCAGCCTGCATGCGAGTGTTATGATGGGCTGCCAGCCCTTCACCATGGGGAGCTGGTTCTGCAGCCTGTCCGGCTCACTGACTCAGGCCTGGCCAGATTGCCCTAGCTGCATGGCTCAGGCTGTGAACGACGTCACACCCTGAGCACCGTAGTTAGCTTGGCCTAGCCCGGTGCAGATGTGTTGCAGTTGATGGACGAGTTCTTCCGTCGACCTGGGTACCGCTCTTGGAAGGAGGGTTAACCTCCGCGAGGGAGAAACCCCTTCCTTCCACAGAGGAGTCTGCGCTATGGCAGTACTGTGGCGTAGACATTTCCTCCATCTAAATCCTTCTGCCTGTGTGCTACGTGTCCCCTGCGGCCCCTTTCTTTCCACTCTACCCTTCGTTTGGAGTCCCTCTGGCCCCGTGTAAATCCTCTGGCTGAATTCCCTCCAGCTGGCCACTCTATGCAGCTGTCCAGGGCTGACCGCAGCGCTCCGGGTGCTGTGGGGATGGGCTGGCCTTTCCCTGCTCCGTGCAGCTCAGAGGGTGATTGGCCTTTCTTTGCTCCTGTATCGTGTTCGATTGATTTCCCTTGGAGCATGGGGTTGAAAGCCAGAGCCCTGTAGCCTAGCCAGCACCGCTTTGTGCCTGGGAGCTGAAAGCAGCCTGTTGCACGGGGGGAGAGAACTGGGCTAGGCTGAAGTCGGAGGGTCAGTGTGTCCCTGTGGCTAGGGCACCGGACTACGAGTCCACAGAGCTGTGAGTACTCTTTCCAGCCCTGCCACAAACCGGCTGGACAGCCTTGTCAGGTCATGGCCCCTTTGTGCCTCCGTTTCTTCTCCCACCCTTTGACTTGCTATGCAGCACCTGGCACAAGGATGCCCTGATCTCGTTTGGGGCCTCCAAGGTGCTGCCCAGGAGGTATAGTTATTTTATCATTTATATCTTAGGAGTATTTTATCTCCATTTATATTGTACATAGTTTATCTTTTAGGTCTGTAAATTCTAAGCAGGTTTGGGGGCTGTAGGCAGGAGGCCGCATGGCTGCTCGGGGAGCAGGTGGCTGCAGGCCAGTCTCACTTCTTCCTGCCACCGTCTGGTTCTCTGTTCTCTGCAGCCTCTATTTTTGTAGGGACTATGTTAAAAATATGCACCACTCCCACACTGGCTCTGCGACAGCAGCCAAGCTCCCATCACGACTTTGCGAGTTGGACGAGTTTGTGTCAACGCCAGGGAGGCTGCTGCCCGCACGAGGAAGCGAATGCACAGCGGCACCGGCTGCCTCTCTGCCATGCAGGGCATGTGAAGGTGCCGAGGGGAAGCAGACCAGACGAGGAGAGGAGGAGCTGGTAGTGTCCCTTTAATTCTCCTGCAGAGCTGGGGCTGCTGGCATCCTAGCTGATGCCTTTCACCAGGCTATGCTCCCCTTGCTGCAGAGGAGCTGGTGTGCTGCCCTGCCTCCACACCCTACTCTCTTCCTCACCCCAGAACTTTTGGAGATTTTTCTCTCCTCTCCCTCATTTTGCCCCGCTAGGATCTTGCTCTTTGGATACAAGCGAACTTGCCTCTTGCAGCCGCGAATGCTGCACTGGGTCTCAGGACATCTGGGTCCGACACTTGCTTTGCCAGTGACCTGGTGTGTGACCTGGGGGAGGTTGCTTCCCCTTTCTGTGCCCCCTTTCCACCCTCCTCCCCGCCCTGTTGTCTTGTCTATTTCGAGTGTGAACTTTTTGGGGCAGGGACTCTGACTTGTGCAGCTCCCGGATCTTGACTGAGGCCTCTTGGCGCGACTCTGCCTACTGCAGGGTTCGTGCGCCTTCCTCGGAAGCCCGTGGCTGCTGTCACAGACAGGACACTGCATTAGCTGCACCTTGGCTGTAGCACACCCCATGATTAGTGTGACAAAGTGGGACTGTTCTTAATGTTTCCTCTGAATAGTGTGGGGGTGCCTCAGTTTCCCCTATGCAGTTCTTAAGTATCTAGGTGGTGGGGTAAGGGTGTATGATCATTGCAGAGCCCTAGAGGGTAGGTGTGTGCAGGGGTCTGGACACAGAGACTGGCCAACACCCTGTTTTCTGGCACCTGATGGCCTGGGCCCTTCCCTCCTGCAAGGTGAGAGCTAAAGGGTTGGAGAACACAGGAATCCAGTGACCTCCTGGCTCGGGAAAGGAACAAAGCCCAGGGCAGGAGGGACTGGGGGGAGTTTCAGTCTGGGGCTGGCTGGGACATGGAGTGAAGTGCAGACGGGGTTGTCTGGCTCACTGCCCCCCAAAATGGACCCAGCTGAGGGGTCCTGTTCTCTGCACCTACAAGCTCTGTTTTAGACCATGTTCCTGTCATCTAATAAACCTTCTGTTTTACTGGCTGGCTGAGAGTCACGTCTGACTGCGAAGTTGGGGTGCAGGACCCTCTAGCTTCCCCAGGACCCCGCCTGAGCAGACTCGCTGTGGGAAGTGCACGGAGAGCAGGGGATGCTGAATGCTCCGAGGTCAGACCCAGGAAGGTGGAAGCCATGTGAGCTGTGTGTCCTGAAGACAGGCTGCTCACAGAAAGGCGACTTCCCCAGAGTCCTGGCTGGCTTCATGGGGAGCAGTTCCAGAGCATCGCCCAGGGACTCCGTGACAACTGGTGATAGCGGTGGGATGTACTGCACCCCATGGATGGCACTTCCTGCAGTAAATGACTGGGGAGCAGTAAAACGAAGGGGGATTGACGAGGACCAGGCGTGCTGAAGGCTCAGAGAGGAGCGGTTTCGGGGGACAGTTAACCCCTGGGAGTGTGTGACCAGCGAGAAGGACTGTGCAGTAATGGGGTCCCCATGGGGACTGCGGTGAGCAGTCTTGGGCGGAAGAGCCTGCGGCTTGGCCCTGGGAGAGAGAAGGACTTTTTCAGTGACAGGGTTCCCCTGGGGATTGCAGCGAGTGGTCCCGGGGCGGAGGAGTTTGCCGCTCGACCCTGGCAAAGAGGGGGTGACCTCGAGAAGGGCTGGCACACTAGGGGTTCTCCCTGGAAACTGTGGGGAGCTGAGAGCGCACAGGCCTGTGAGTCCACAGCAACTTGGGAAGAGCGGAGTGATGGCCTGTCACCGTCTCCTTAAGAAGGACATTGTAACCCTGTGCAGAAAGAGAGGGTTGAGCATTGGAAAGTTCACCAAAGCAGAGTTAATCGTGCAGCTGGAGGAGGATGACCGCTCTAAGGAACAGATTCGTGACCCCAAATGGGGCTATAGCAGGATCTGGGAGCAGCTGGAGTAGTAGCCAGGCACCCCCAAGACTCCTGTCCCCGACCAGACGAGGGTCTTCACGATCGGGTTCCCCATTGGGGGATTGGAGACGGATGGGATTGGAGCTGAGTCCGAGAGAGCAAGAGGACTGTGAGAGACAGCGAGAGCCCGAGAAAGAGCTGCAGAAGCAGCATGAACTGGCAGTGGTGGGGCGGAGAGGCCAAGGGGACCTCCCCTGGGTGAGTGGGGATAGATCCCGGGGTGCCAGTTCCTCAGGGAACCTTGAGACTTAAGTGCTGCCCCTGGTTAAAGGGGGGCGGGGGAGATGCCCACCTCACTTCCTTTGGTCAGGCTGGTGATTTGAACCAAGGGGACCCTGCGGAAAAGCCCCGGTGTCTAGCTCCCTTGCTGGGTCCCAAGGCCATAGACTCCATCAGCCAGATGGGTGGGGATGTGGACAGGCTCCCACTCCTGGTCCCAACCTATCTGTCTGTGTGGAGTTTCCTGGGGCCAGGCCCCTCGGACTCCCAGTGGGAGCGGAAGGTGATGGTGAATGGGGAGACATTCCTGGGGTGGCGAGATCCTGGGACAGAGAGAACTGTTGTCAGGCCCTGGGTGGTGCAGCCTCAGAGGCTGAGGGGCTGTGTGAGCTGGGTGAGGGTCCCAGGGACGAAGCCCCTCGCCCTGCCTATGGCCGAGATCCCTGTGTAGACCCAGGAGGGGTGGGGCTGGCTGGTCGTTTGGGTTCTCCAGGACACCAGCTGCGAGACCGTGTTGTGGGGTGACTGTGTCTCTTTGGGACAGGATCCAGGCCCTGCTCGGATAACTGCCGAGGGTTTGAATTTGAATCCAGGGAACCATTCGGTGGAGAGGGAAATGGTCAGTGAAAATGCAAAAAGAAAAGGAGTACTTGTGGCACCTTAGAGACTAACCAATTTATTTGAGCATGAGCTTTCGTGAGCTACAGCTCACTTCATCAGATGCATACCGTGGAAACTGCAGCAGACTTTATATATACACAGAGAATATGAAACAATACCTCCTCCCACCCCACTGTCCTGCTGGTAATAGCTTATCTAAAGTAATCTTCAGGTTAGGCCATTTCCAGCACAAATCCAGGTTTTCTCACCCTCCACCCCCCCACACAAATTCACTCTCCTGCTGGTGATAGCCCATCCAAAGTGACAACTCTTTACACAGTGCATGATAATGAAGTTAGGCCATTTCCTGCACAAATCCAGGTTCTCTCACTCCCTCACCCCCTCCAAAAACCCACCCCCATACACACACAAACTCACTCTCCTGCTGGTAATAGCTCGTCCAAACTGACCACTCTCCAAGTTTAAATCCAAGTTAAACCAGAACATCGGCGCGGGGGGGGGGGGGGTAGGAAAAAACAAGAGGAAATAGGCTACCTTGCATAATGACTTAGCCACTCCCAGTCTCTATTTAAGCCTAAATTAATAGTATCCAATTTGCAAATGAATTCCAATTCAGCAGTTTCTCTCTGGAGTCTGGATTTGAAGTTTTTTTGTTTTAAGATAGCGACCTTCATGTCTGTGATTGCGTGACCAGAGAGATTGAAGTGTTCTCCAACTGGTTTATGAATGTTATAATTCTTGACATCTGATTTGTGTCCATTTATTCTTTTACGTAGAGACTGTCCAGTTTGACCAATGTACATGGCAGAGGGGCATTGCTGGCACATGATGGCATAAATCACATTGGTGGATGTGCAGGTGAACGAGCCTCTGATAGTGTGGCTGATGTTATTAGGCCCTGTGATGGTGTCCCCTGAATAGATATGTGGGCACAATTGGCAACGGGCTTTGTTGCAAGGATAAGTTCCTAGGTTAGTGGTTCTGTTGTGTGGTATGTGGTTGTTGGTGAGTATTTGCTTCAGGTTGCGGGGCTGTCTGTAGGCAAGGACTGGCCTGTCTCCCAAGATTTGTGAGAGTGTTGGGTCATCCTTTAGGATAGGTTGTAGATCCTTAATAATGCGTTGGAGGGGTTTTAGTTGGGGGCTGAAGGTGACGGCTAGTGGTGTTCTGTTATTTTCTTTGTTAGGCCTGTCCTGTAGTAGGTAACTTCTGGGAACTCTTCTGGCTCTATCAATCTGGTTCTTCACTTCCGCAGGTGGGTATTGTAGTTGTAAGAAAGCTTGACAGAGATCTTGTAGGTGTTTGTCTCTGTCTGAGGGGTTGGAGCAAATGCGGTTGTATCGCAGAACTTGGCTGTAGACGATGGATCGTGTGGTGTGGTCAGGGTGAAAGCTGGAGGCATGCAGGTAGGAATAGCGGTCAGTAGGTTTCCGGTATAGGGTGGTGTTTATGTGACCATTGTTTATTAGCACTGTAGTGTCCAGGAAGTGGATCTCTTGTGTGGACTGGACCAGGCTGAGGTTGGTGGTGGGATGGAAATTGTTGAAATCATGGTGGAATTCCTCAAGGGCTTCTTTTCCATGGGTCCAGATGATGAAGATGTCATCAATATAGCGCAAGTAGAGTAGGGGCTTTAAGGGACGAGAGCTGAGGAAGCGTCGTTCTAAATCAGCCATAAAAATGTTGGCATACTGTGGGGCCATGCGGGTACCCATAGCAGTGCCGCTGAGTTGAATGTATACATTGTCCCCAAATGTGAAATAGTTATGGGTAAGGACAAAGTCACAAAGTTCAGCCACCAGGTTTGCCGTGACGTTATCGGGGATAGTGTTCCTGACGGCTTGTAGTCCATCTTTGTGTGGAATGTTGGTGTAGAGGGCTTCTACATCCATAGTGGCTAGGAATGACCTGGCTGGCATGGGGGAGGAGCGGCTAGGCTCAGGCTACCTGCCTGCCTGTAACCAGACCCCTGGGGCTGGGTGGGACAGAGAGATGCTCCCCGCCCCCTTGCACACCGGAGAGGGGGCTCAGGCTGGCTCTGATGCAGTGAGGAAAGCAGCGAGCTGGCTGCCTACCCCACTGGGACAGCAAGGGCAGTGCTGAGCACAGGGGGAGCTGAGACCCCAGCTGAGTGGGGGAAGACACAGGCAGGGCAGGGGATCTGTTGGGAGTGGCAAGGTGCTTGGTAAGGAAAGTTTGGATGAGCCTAGGCAGCCTTGTGAGCTGATGGCTTTGTCCAGTCAGCAGGGTGGGAAGGCGAGGAGAGTGGAAGATGAGAGTCCCTGGACCTTACCTGTTAGCTGGGTGGAGAATTGCGACAGGGAAGGAAACATGCCTGTGTCTGTCAGGGGTATTGACTTGCCTATGGAGGGAGCTACCCTGATCTCCAAGCAGTTGTCTGTGACCAGCCTTGTGTGCTGGGACAAGGGGAATGAGATCCCAAGCTGTGTGTCTGGGAAAGGAGAAAGTGTGTCCGGCTCTTCTTCATCTGTGGAGCAGACAGAAGGGGCCTTTCAGCCTGTGATGGTTGAGGGTAATGCAGTTGTCTCAGAGTTGGTTCTGGATTCAGCTAAAGCCCAGGAAGGGAATGGTCCTAAGTCTGTTTCTGCTCGGGAGAATGGCCCTGTAACTAGGTCGCATCCAGTTAGTGTCTATGCAAAATCCCAGAGCCCAGACAATTCTGGTGCTTGTATTTTGCCTGTTGCTAGTGTGTTGTTGGGAAAGGCTGTAGCAACTCTGTCTGATCAGAGTGAGATCCTAGCCAGGGCACAAGGAGAGCATGAAGGTGATGTGATTGTGTTACCTACTGAGGGTGTGGAAATCTGTAGCAAGAAGGAAAAGATTCCTGAACTTGTGTGTGGCAAAGGGAAGGAGAATGCTTCTAACCTTTTATCTAGGAAGTCTGTAAGTTTGCCTGAAAGGGGATTGTGTAGGAATCCGCCTGATGGGCCAGACGTGATTCTGGATGTAAGGGAGACCCAGAAAGAGTCTGTTGTTGCTCAGGAAAGTGTCCCTCTAGAGGAAGCCCTAGGTAAAGAGGGTAAGGGCAGAATTTCTGTGCGGGGTGAATTGTTGCATAGAAAAGCCCTAGGGAAAGGAATCCTCGTGAAGTCTTTGCAAGCAGTTTACTGCAACTGAAGGTTGTGAAAGTGATTTAATCCAGAAAGTTTCAGTTCCTAACAGCCAGAAACTTTCTGTTGTGAATGGATCCAGTGACTGTCCTGTTGAAAGACCCAGGGTTGATAGCTTTGAGAAGGTCTCAGATGAAGTGAAAGCTGTTAAGAAAGTTAAACAGTCCTCTAACCAAATGGCTGTGTTTGGCCAGCTTGTTGGGGAGAAGACCCAATCCCAGTTTGACCCCCTGGGGTTTTGGGGGTGGCCAAAGGGCACGGGCCGCATAAACCTTCCCACATGCGGCCTGCGAGTGCTATCGACCACCCGTGACCTAAGGGAGGGCGTGAAACTGGAAGGGCCTAGTGTAACTCCTACCAAGGAATGGGAGAGATGCTGGGGCATCCATGGGAACGTTGGTGGCTTCGAACTTCCCCAGGTCACTGGCTAAAGTGACCCCGCTCAGTTCGATCTCGAAGGGGGGAGAGATGTGACGAAGTGGGACTGTTCTTAATGTTTCCTCTGAATAGTGTGGGGGTGCCTCAGTTTCCCCTGTGCAGTTCTTAAGTATCTAGCTGGTGGGGTAAGGGTGCATGATCCTTGCAGAGCCCTAGAGGGTAGGTGTGTGCAGGGGTCTGGACACAGAGAATGGCTGACACCCTGTTTCCTGGCAACTGATGGTCTGGCCCTTCCCTCCTGCAAGGTGAGAGCTAAAGGGTTGGAGAACACAGGAATCCGGTGACCTCCTGGCCTGGGAAAGGGACAAAGCCCAGAGGAGGAGGGGCTGGGGGGAGTTTCAGTTTGGGGCTGGCTGGGACATGGAGTGAAGTGCAGACGGGGTTGTCTGGCTCACTGCCCCCCAAATGGACCCAGCTGAGGGGTCCTGTTCTCTGCACCTACAAGCTCTGATTTAGACCATGTTCCTGTCATCTAATAAACCTTCTGTTTTACTGGCTGGCTGAGAGTCATGTCTGACTGCGAAGTTGGGGTGCAGGACCCTCTGTCTTCCCCAGGACCCCGCCTGGGCGGACTCACTGTGGGAAGCGCACGGAGGGGCAGAGGAGGCTGAATGCTCCAAGGTCAGACCCAGGAAGGTGGAAGCTGTGTGAGCTGTGTGTCCTGCAGACAGTTGCCTTTCTGTGAGCAGCCTGCCCCAGAGTCCTGGCTGGCTTCATGGGGAGCAGTTCCAGAGCATCGCCCAGGGACTCCGTGAGAATTAGCCGTGTGTATTTGTGGGGACAGTCCTGCAAGCCTTCAGCAGCCAGGCCCATCCGCCAGAGTGGGTAGCTGCTGAGGTTGAGTGGCTCTTTGAATCCACTATATCTTTTGGATGGTGTCTAGGAGGGTTTAATGCTGTTCTTAAACATTCAGGTCTCGCCTCGGAGCATTGGCCATAATTACCGGGTGGCAACGTTCAAGTGACTGATGCTACCGGGCAGCTGTTGTCCTCCCATGTTGGTTTTTATATTTCTTAAAAAGTCTGTAAATTCCCCCGACGATCAATCGTCCCCATTCATCAACTGTCAGAACGCCCCCAGAGAGGGGAATTGTGCTGGCCGAGCCACCGAACACCACTGGGGTAATCTCCTCTCCCCACCCAGGGATGTTCTTAAGGCTACGGCACAGACCAGAAATCAGTCCGGTGTGACCTCTGGGTGCTCAGTGTTTTCATTTGGTGAGAAGTCCACGTGCACTGATAGGTAGTCAATGGGAAATCAGGGAGAGGTTTTCTCTAGAGAAATTTGAATGACTTTTTTTGAATTGTAGGGGAAAATGCATCAGACACTTGTCATTGATGTGCCACTCGGCAAATCTCTCCTGCATCCTCTCCAGGAGACGGGGGAGTGTATGATAATTGGGGGGCGGGGGTGGTGTGAATATTGCCTCCGATGGAGTTTTGATGAGAAATGGCCTGGCTTTAATATAGTGGCTGGAATCTCTGGGATATTCTGCAGGTGAAGCCGTTAAGCCAGCCAGCTCAAAAGTTTATTAACTGCTTTGCTGGAAAATTCCCATTCGTCTGACAGTGGCTGTGTGTGAAATAAAGAGATTAATGTGGTTTCCCCCCCCCACCCCACCCCTTAGTTTATCCGTATGACAAATATGAAATCAGCGCTTGCAATCTGTGCTTAAAGAAAAACTGGTCCTGTGCTGAGCCGACACGATGCAGCACAGGTACGCCATGGATCTGCAGAGGCCCCGCTAAATGCTGCCGCGTGCTGTCGGGGAAGGTCCCAGCTACATCACGGCCCAGGTCCTCAGCTGGTGTAGCTTTCGTTGAGGTAGGGCTCGGCTCACTCTGTGCTCCAGGGCATGGGGGCCTGGCAGCCAGCAGCCTGGAAGCAGTGGTGAGTCCTTGGAGGTGCCCCGTGGTGAGCTCTCCCCAGGGACCTGATGGTGCACCATTGAAGTCTTCATGCATGGGAGGCTTGCCAGTGATCTCCGGGGCTGGGAAGGCAGGTCCCAGGGGCATGGACGCTGAGGTGGAACGCAGAGGCAGTAATCGCAGCCAGATCCCTCGAGCCTGCTTACGTCTGGAGAGTGCCGAGATTTCACTGGGCTAACGCTCTCGGCCCCTTCCTAGGCCCTGCAGGGAGTGACTCATATCCCCAGCCGGGGGTGGGGAAACCACTTCCCCCCACTCAAGCAGAGAGTCTGTCAGCAGCTGTCTCTCTCGGAGCGGGGAGGGGGTCTTCTGTGGTTTCGCTCCTCCTGTGGGCCTTCTGATCTTTGCCACAGCAAACATTTTTTGCAGGCCCCATCCTTCTCCTGTCCCGTTGGGGGGTGCTGAACACAGCTCCCTCTGGGACGGTTTCTCAGAGAAATGCCCACGGCCTGGCAGCCCTATGGGCCCAATCTTGCAAGGCCTCCTTAGGGAGCCCTGGGTGTGTAGGGCTGTCGGGTCAGCCCCTTAGCCAGACCTGGGAGTTGGGCTTGGCTGTGACAGTGAGACATGCCAGGCTTGGGTAGGACCTGACAGGGAGGATATGTCCCTCTGGGTTTCATGCCATGCTCATCTCCATGGTACCTGCCTGCCTGCATTCTAGGGCTAGAGATTATAAATCTACAAATACCAGATGGCTTGGGCCAGTGCGAGGCTGCGATGGTTCCAGCCGTGTGTGAGGGATGCAGCGGTGCTCAGAGAGCATGGTGATGAGTACGGTGTTAAAGTCGAGAAAGTCAGGGAGTACCAAAGCCTAGGAATTACCACCATTGGCCAGGCCCCAGGTTTCCAGCGTCGCATTTCAGACAAGGTCTGGGGCTGGCTGCTTCGGAGGAAGTTGCAGGAGGAGATTTAGTGGACAATTACGGAACCTGCCCCCAGGGGAAGTTCCTTCCTGACCCTTACAGCTAGAGGTTGGCTCATGCCCTGAAGCATGAGGGTTTATAGCCCTGCTATCTAATGCTCCTGCAGATAGTCTCATTGTCCATAAACACATCTCACACTTAGTTTGGCTCTTACTGAGACCTCCACTCTGCACTTTGGTCTTGTGTGTTCTGGCAGGCCGCTGAGGTAAGGGAGGAGGCTTTTTTGAATGCTTTAGTGAGTTTTCGTTTGTTTTCAAGTCTGAGAGGAAGGAAGGGAGAGGAACTGAGTGAGTAGCAACAAATCTAAAGCTTCTAAAAATTCCACACTCTAGTTATGGTCCATCTGAGAGCACAGGTGCCGGCTGCGTGGGTGCTCCGGGTCTGGAGCACCCACGGCAAAAAAAGATGGGTGCTCAGCATCCCACAGTGCGCCCTGCCAATCAGCCGCTCCCCCTCCCGCCTGGGCCCCCCACGGATCAGCCGCTCCCCCTGACGCCCAGCGCCCCCTCCGATCAGCTCTTCCCCCCTCCCTCCCAGTGTGGATCAGCTGTTCAGCAGCGGGCAGGAGGCGTGCGGGGAGGAGGTGGGAAGAGGCAGGGTGGGGGCGGAAGGGGGCAGGGCTGGGGCATTGGGGGAGGTGGTAGAGTGGGGGCGGGGGCAGAGCAGGGGTCGAGCACCCTTGGGGAAATGAGAAAGTCGGTGCCTGTGTCGGATAGTAAAACATTCCAGCTCAGGGGTCTGATCCGTGGAGTGTGAGTGTGTGATCTGCTGAGTGTGTTGGAACTAGGAGAGCCATATTGGGGATAGAGGTGTGACGCAGCAGGGAGGGGCGAGTGTTGACCTGGGAATGTGGCAGGGGAATTTCACTGGGGATGGGAGACCTGAGAGCCTGTCACCTGAGCGGGGAGGGGGAGGTAACACCTCTGCCCAGGAATGTGGACAAAGGCTGCAGGAGGGGGGGTTGGTTGGTTTGAGTTTTGGGCTGGATGGTGGAACGCAGGGAACCACAAGGCTGGGGTCTAAGCTCCCTGCTCCCCCAGAAGGACTTGGTGAGGTGTCCTGGTTGTACCCACAAGCTCTGTTTTAGGCTGTGTTCCTATTGTCCAATAAACCTTCCGTTTTACTGGCTGGCTGAGAGTCAAGTTGGATCCCAGGAAGAGGGATGCAGGCCTCGGACTCCCCCACACTCCGTGACAAGAGATTAGCAATGAGTGTGTTAGGAGGGACAGAAGAATGCACTGGCCTGACGCACAGACTCCTTGCCATCCAGGGGTTGAATGCTTTCCCTCCCTGGGGAACAACTACTGTTATCTTCATGTCTCGGGGCTCTGTTGAAGGGCCAGGACCCTGGGTGCTTGGTGCAGTACAAAAGTGATAACCGTCTCAGACCCAGAGGGCTCAGAACAGCTCTTTTGCTTCTTCTTACCCTTGTATTGTGGTAGCACCGAAGGGTCTCGCCCACGTTGGGCCTGTTGCCCTGGGTGCTGCACAGACCCATAATAAATGATAGCCCCGGCCCCAACGAGCATGAAGTCTGTCTAGCTGCGAGCTCACCAGTGTGGGAGACAAACGGCAGCGGGGGTAGATGGGGCTGGCCAGTAAACAGGTGGGGGAAACTGACAGGCAAGCTGTACCTGTGAAGGAGCACGGTCTGTGGAGGAGGTGGCAGTCTGCCTGCCCGTTATCAGCAGGGTGCATCTCTTTCCGTTGAGAAATGGGCAGCCTCCAGCGTGGGGTGCCAGGCTCTCTGAGACATGGTCCTTGGCCAGGGCAGCTGCTGTGCTCAGGAGTGGTGCGCAAAGGGCAGCGGGCTGGGCATAAACACAAAGCAGGTTTTTTCCAGGCGCCTTTTATCATTGAAGCTCTGGCCGATTGCCCATCAGCAGCAGCCCGGTACCTGGCGCCCGCAGCCAAGGGAGGGACAAGGCACTGCCGGCATGGCAGGCTGGGTGCGGTTGGGCATCCCTCCTGGGGTGGCGGCCTGGCTGGGAGCCATGTCTTGACTCAGGCCAGGCCTTCCTGGGACAGCCCCTCGTTGGGCTGGCTGAGTGACCTCCTCAGAGCCCCTCCATCCTCCGTTTGCTTTGCCTTCACAGCGAGGGCTCACTGGAAAGCTCTCCTGCGTCACCCCTCGTCCTGCTGCCGCCTCACGCCGGGCTCCCCAGCTTACATCAGCTCAGTGTTCCTGCTGAGAGACGCTGCCTGAGCAAGTGTCTGGTAAAACGGATTTGTGGCAGAGTTCTTTTGAGACCCCAGGGGAGAGAAATGGCAGCCAAACACTGCAGTATTTTAAACTGCATCACTCATCTACCCGGATTAATGCATTACCACTTCCCGGGGAGAGCGACAGAGATGGGCTCTCAGGTCCCTTTATTTATTTACTTCAGGGCCGTGTAACTTGGACGGGCTCGCTCGGACGGTGGTGATGGCAGAGCGCCCCCCTCCCCTCCCGTGTGTCAGAGGCTGCATTTTGGGTTGGTTGTGCTCCTTTTGTGCTTTAAAAAACCAAATGGTTTTAAAGCGAGCTTCCTTCTTGCACTCTTAGGGGCATCAGAAGCAGAGAAAGGATCCCACGTGGCCCCCTGAATTGCTGAACAGTTCGCTCAGGGTTCGAGGTTTCTTCATGGGACTGTCTCCACTGGAGTTAGTCCCCTTCCAAAATGCCTTCGTCCGTCTGGCGGTGAGGCTCGGAGGCATTAGCTGCACTGTAAAAACGCTGCACTTTTCATGTGCTGATTTAAGAACTTGGACACTCTCAGCTACTTCTTAAAATCATTCTTTTTTTTTAAACTCACCATTGTTCGAGCCCCTTAGCAGCATAACATCCCCCCTTTCATTGCTGCTGCAGAGGGAGCATGAAAGTTTGCAAGTCCTACAAAAATATCAGCTGTGGTTTCTAATTTCTCTGCCTTTCAGGGCGTGAGACGTCTCCAGGTGCCTCCCCTCCAGCTGAGAATGATTTACAAGTCCCTCCGTGTTATTTCCCAGCGTCCCTTGCTCCGTGGGCTGAAGCAGGGCAGCACATCCTGAACGCGGGTCACACAATGGCTGCCGTCCTAATGTGGCGGAGCGGGCCCAGCGGAGCCGGTCGCGTTGGAAAGCCTAGCTAATGTGTCTGCTCAGTTCAGACTGGAGGCAAATGTGCAGCAAAAAGCAAATTTCTAATTGCTTCGATTTCAGCAAAAAGCATATTTCCTCCCCGCTCCCAAATGTGGGCCCATCTGTTCGCTTTACGTGTATCACTGCCTGGAAAGCCAGTGCCCCCCTTGCCTTTGCTCCTGCGTCTTCTCAGAACTGCTGGGCCTGGGGGCACGGGCTAGGGCAGGCGTGGGGGCGATCCGACAGGGCAGTGTTATTGGAAAACCCTTTCCCCCATGAACACAGCTGGCCTTGGGGGCAGCTTGCTGGCTGGCAGCTGCACTTGATGGCCTGATAACTGGTCTTGCTGGGGAGATGAGGCAGCAGGAGCCAGCCTGTAATGAAGCAGATGGGGTGCGTGGAAGCCCTGACTGACTTGTTGACCAAGAACCAGAGAAGAGCCAGCCTGGTTCTATGGGGCAAGGGTGGCTCGGGGGGGATGTGGGGCCAAGCTCCGCTCTTTCTGTCTCCCATCACAGGTGGGTTGGGCGGTCATACCGTGCACAGTGATTCCAGCCTGGTTTCTGGCCAGGGGCAGCAGAGCTAGTCTGTGCTTTTCCCTTGTGTTCGCTGCCAGAGCCCCCAGTCTTCGTGGCTGGGCTGAGCTTTTGCTGGTGGCTAACGAGGGGCAGTGTAGAGCCAGGCAAAAATCTTCCTCGCTTCCCCTGACCCCCAAATGGGAGGACTCCAAGGCCTGCGGCCGCCAGGGCCAGGAAGGAATCCTCACCCTGTATCCAGCATGGCCTGGTCCTAGGCTGCCCCCCCCTCTGTCCGTGCCACCCCTGCTGGCTCGTGGCTGGAGGACATCTGTCTCAGTTTCTCTGGGGCCCTGAGGCCCAGCTGTATCGTGGGGGTGATGCTCCTTCCTTTGTCGGGTCTGCTTAGGTGGCAAGTTCTTTGGTGCAGGGCCCGTCCCTAGCTCGGTGCCTATGCAGCACCCGGTGCCCTGGGGCAGGGCCCTTGGCTGTCGGCTCCAAGCTCTTCGAGTAACCCCAGGAATGGGCCCTGCCTGCGGTGAGCGGTGTTCTCCCGGAGTGCCAGGCATGGTCTGGGTGCCCGGTGCCAGCACTCTGCCTGGTGGCTTTCCAGCCACACGCGTGAGTCTCAGCGCTGCGGTTCCTGCCCGTTTGCCGCTTGATTTGGTGCGACGCATCGAGGCATGAAGGCTGCAGAGCGGGAAATCCGCTTTCCAATTCAGGTCATCGGGAGGATGCCTGGGTGCTGCTCCCCCTCCCCCTCTCTCCAGCATGCTCCACGCTGCAGAGGAGCCTCCCTCGATGGCACATCCCAGCTTTAAGGAGCTGAGTTTGCGAGCACTGTTCAGAGGCGCATGGGAGCCTGCCAGGAGCCACCCAGCAGGAGAATGGTGCAAAAGCAGCTTTTCCCTTGGCGTGCAACCGTGCAGCCTGGAAACCCTCCTGCTTCGTCTGGGTGTTGGGCTTTCCCCACAGCACTGGCCTTGGGCTCCAGCTTCCCCTCCCAGGCTGAGCCCTGGCCCCTCCATGGGGCTCTGGAAATGCAGATCTCCAGCAGCGGGTGAAACTGACGAGGAGTGGGCAGCCTCACTCAGCTGATGGCGGTGAGGAAGGAGGAAAGCGCTGGTGGGAAATAAAAAGCCTGGCTGTGTGTGCACCCTCCCTTCATTGGCCTCTGGCTTTCCAAGCCATCAAAAGTAGCCCCTTCAGCAGAGCCTACAAGGTGTGTGTGTGTGTCCCTCCCTCTGTGCGCCTTGTCGTCTCACAATCCGTGTGTTCTGGAAAGGGAGAGGAGCGGCATAGCCGTGCCCCTGGCACTGGGTGTGGGGATGCAGCAGGCGGAGGAGGGAGGATGTGGAGGGGGCAGAGAAGGGACCGGGGCTCTTTGGGGCAGGACAGAGCCTTCTGCCCTCTCTAGTTCCTCGAGAGCTGCCTGTTGCTGCTGAGTCCCGCCCTGGTGCACCCTGGGAGACCAGCCAAGCCTCCCCTCCCCGCTGGAGAAACAGGCTCTCCCTCAGCCAGGCCCGCTCCGATCCCTGGGGACCCAGAGCTGAGAACAGGCAGTTCGGAATCCTCCCTCTGTAATGGGGTGCCAGGAACTCCTGGGGATTTTTAAGCTGTACGGGAGGGTGTGTCTTGGCTGAGAGGGGGGCTGGGGAGTGAGCAGCGGTTAGGTGAGTCTGCAGCGTCCTCTCGGGGCATTGTACCCCACGCTGCGCGGCTCGGGGGTGACTGCGCTTACAAATCCCAACCTTGGCTTCCTGCCGTGCTGCTGACTGGGGATGCTGCGGTTCTTAGGGGCCCACGCAGAGAGGCCTTAAAGGGTCCTAATCTGCAGGATGGGCCAAGCCCTCTGCTGACCCAGACTCCTGTCTGGTGTCTCAAGTTGGGCCCCTGAACGCTACTCAGTCCTAGCTGGCATCTTGGGCTCTGGGCCCCTTCGTGCCAGAAGGGTGCTGACGACCTGAACGGTCCTGCCCCAGCGGATGAGCTAGGTGGGAACTTTCCATGTCTAAATCTCAACGGTAAAATCTCCAGCGAATGCGAATATGGGGGCAGGACACTGTGGGGAAGGGAGCTGCTGTGTCCAGGCCCCTGCCCTAGAGACCATCCCTCTTTATCCACCCCGCTCCGCTGGCCTCTTCCAAGCACCTCTGTGCTGCGTGCTCTGGCTTTAAAGAGCCCCAAGTAGTGAGGGCATGAGCAGATTTGGCCTGCAGAGCAGAAGAGAAGGCTGGAGCGGCTCACGTCTCACGTTTTTGTTGTATCCGATGGCTGGGGTCACATCTGCCTCGGAGTTGGGGAGGCAGGACCCCAGGCACCTGCCTGGGCTGTGAGTCATGGGCCTGCCCCCACCCCAACTTGGGGGAGAACAGAAACCAGGAGAAGGGAAAGGGGGACAGGAGGAGGAAAGGAGTGCCTCATCTGTTCCCATCCACTAGGAATTAATCAAAGGTTTGTAAAAAGTCCGACCAGATCTTTCCGCCCTTGAACTCAGAGCAGTGTCTTGACACGTGCCCCCTACCACTCGAGTCAATTCCAGCGTGGCCAGGGCACGTGCCTGCAGTTGATCATTGTGTTTAACCCTTGGCTGCAGCCCCCGGAGCAAGTGCTGGTGTCATGTCAGGTAACTCGAGTGCAGGCATGCCTGAGGGGAAGGGCGCAGGAGCCCGCGGCTCATGGCAGAGGTGCGTGTTGTGGGTGCAGCACTTGGCTTTGCGCTGATGCTGTGGGGAAGTTGAGTTGTTGCTGTGGAATCCAAGCTAAGAGATGGGGAATACCCGTCGGCTCCACCATCCACCTCCTCGGGGCCCGTCCCCATGGTGCCCCGTCTGTTCTGTTCTGCTGACTTTCCGTGTCCCAAGGGACGGGGCTCCCTCGCTTTCCTGGATGAGCTGATCCTGTAGCCTCGGTCAGTCTCTGTCTGTTTCTTCCAGTCACCCTTACCCATGATCCTCCGTCCCACCCTGAATAGCTTCCCCCCCCGGTGTTTGCCCCTTTCGGACATTTGCAGGCTTTATTCCTCCCTTTGTTCCGTAGTGGTTGAAGCAGGAGGGACCCACTCTTCCTCTCTTCTGATCTCCTGCGTGTAACAGGCCCCAGTTACCCGTGGATTGGGTTAGACTGGAGCATGTCAGGAGAGCAGGCTTTTGTGTCCCAGGCGGGCGGAGGCCCCTGCAGTTGATCAGGTGCGAGATGTCCTGCTAGCTGCGGCATGGAGATGTTCTGGGGCTGACCTTGAGGAGCGCTGAGCAACATGAGGTCCCTGAGAGCGGCTGACACACGGCACCATCAGGAACCAGCCCCTTCGTTTGTTCCTGACTTGCTCTTCGACTGTCCCTCCTCTCACTGTCCCTCCAGCTGTTGCAGCTGCTCTTCTCTGCACCCCTCCAGTCTGTCAATCCCTTTCTGGGGCTGTGGGGCCCTGGGTGGAGCCTTGCAGGACTCCCTGCCCACCGACACGAGGCCCCTGCACTTTGAAAGCTGCACTCCTGTGGCCAACTCTGTCCCCTGTGCCGGGCATTGCTTCCCCCAGGCGTGCTAGCCATGTATTTGCCAAGCAGGGGCTCCTGCCCATGTCTCTAGCCCCTTCGGCTGATCTCTCCACCCTCACAGGCGTTAGCAGCTCCGTCCTGTTCAGAACTGGGTAGGTTTCGCTAACTAGGCTGAGGGCTGCGCGTGGTTACAGGAGGTCACCGCTTCCTGCAGCACTCACAGTGCCTGTCCCATTTCCAGAGCCCTGTTTCCAGTTCACGTGCTGTGTAAGCCTGTAAAATCCCAGTGCTGGTGGAGGCCTTTGCCATCTGCCCCGGAGGCAGTCCTGGGCCAGGGGGAGGGCGGGGGTGGCAGCTGAGCAGTCTGGAAAGCGGCTCACGTCTCACGTTTTTGTTAAACTCCTGCCAGGCTCCCTTGAAATGTTTTGCTTCTTGGGAGCCAGCCCAGCGGAGAAAATGCTTTGCTGCCTGGTGCTGCTACGCGGCTCTGCAGTCCACCGCTTGGCGGGGAAGGCAGCGGGTTGGGGGATGGCCGAGGGAAGCGGGGAGGGCTGCGTCTCCAGGTTTGCATAGCCATGAGTGACCCTGGCAAGCTCCGGAGGAACGGGGCTGGGACCCCGGCCCATGGCTCAGACCTCCCCGATTCTGGTAAAAACAAGTCCAGCCTCCCCCAGGGCCGTGCGTGGGCGTGGATCCTCTCAGCAGGGAGCTGCAGGTGTCTGGCGGTTCGGAAGGGAGGCCAGGGGCTTTCGCTGAGCACCTAGTAACATGCGTGATGCTCCTGGAGGCCACTATCCCCGTTGGACAGATGCAAGTGCCCGAAGGTCCGGGTGGTGCAATGTGCAAGACTCTGCCTGCCTGCCCCTCTCTGGGCTGGGCAGGAGAAGAGAAGCAACATGCTGCTATCCAGGCCCCAAACCCCTGCTCCCCTCGGGGACAGCTGGGGGTGGGCAAAGGGATGACGGTGCCTTCTGGCCTGCGTAGCTGGAGCCATGCGGAGAGGACCCCGTCGGGGTGCTTGGGCCCCAGTCTCGGGTAGTCCTGCCCCCTCAGGATTCTGGGTTCGGGGTTCTGGATCGAAGCAGACACAAGTGCAGGCTGGGCTTCCCCAAGACCGACCTCTAGCTTGGGCCCTGCATTGCCCTGGCTGCTGGCGGGGGGGTGTGGGACCAGGCTGCTTCCTGGCCTCTCAACATGGCCCCCTGTCCGCTGGAGAGGGAGGGGCCGCTGAGCCTGGGGCCTCTAGGGCGGAGAGGAGCAGCTCTGGCAAGGAGAATGGAGCACCAAGGGCGGTGCCGCCGGGCCGGCCGGGTGGAGGAGCTAGCGGGTGGGTCGAGGGCAGGGAGCTGGCAGGCTGCAATGGGGGAGGCCAAGCAGCATCGGGGCAGGGAGTGAAGGAGGTTTCTGGGGCAGGGCAGGGGGAAGAGGCCCCTGTCACGGAGTGTGGGGGAGTCCAGGCCCTGCACCCCTCTTCCAGGGATTCACTGAGACTCTCAGCCAGCCAGTAAAACAGAAGGTTTATTGGACAACAGGAACACAGTCCAAAACAGAGCTTGTGGGTACCCCCAGGACCCCTAAGTCAAGTCCTTCTGGGGGAGCAGGGAGCTTAGACCCCAGCCCTGGGGTTCACTGCGTTCCTCCACCCAGCCCCAAACTGAAACTAAACGCCCCCAGCAGGCTCCCTCCTGCAGCCTGTCTTCACATTCCTGGGTAGAGGTGTTACCTCCCCCTCCTGGCTCAGGTGACAGGCTCTCAGGTCTCCCATCCCCAGGGCACATTCCCAGGTCAACACTCCCCCCTCCCTGCTGAGTCACATCGTCACAGCCCCCTAGCAATGCTCCTGATTCGATAGCTGGCTTAGGCCACAGACTGTTAGGAGGCGTAACGGGGAGCTGAGTGGAGGCCAGCTCTGGGCCCCGCTCTGGACACAACGCTGGCTTCTCCCCCCGGCGGAGCGAGGGCAGCAGCTCTGAGATTGCTCAGGCACCTGTCGTGGAGGCTTGTGTGTGGGCGGAAGAGCAACCCGGTCTCTCCCGTTCATTCTCCTCCACATTCCCAGGGTGTAAACGCCCCTGCCCCTGCAGCCCTGGCCCTCAACCCTCCCCCAGCCGAGCGGGCCCTTCTGTGCCTCTGTGTGTGGCCTGGCGTGGCTGGGTAGGGTGCACCTATCAGGGCGCTGGCAGCCCGCAGCATCCGTGCTTCTGGCCCTTGCCCAGTGTGGCCTGGCTTCAGCAGAGCCTCCTTCAAGCCAGCCTGGTTGGGACGCGAGCGGGGTTGTGTTTCCTTCCAGAGTGCAGCCCCCCCGTCCTCGCTCACTCGCCTTGCAAAGCGGGTCACATGGATATGCTGGGGAACATCCACCGCGAAAGCAAACCTGCGCCAGCTTCCCCAGGGTCATTAATATGTGGAGGCGCTGGGGGGAGATTTTGCTGCAGAAAGCTCTTTCTGATTTATTCACCTTTTTCCTCCAGATGCTTTTTGTGCTGTGAGATCAGGTCCAAGAAACTCCTGCGCTAGAGAGAAGCACGCCAGGCAGGGTTGGCAGCATGGGGAGTGTTGCTTCTGCGGACGGTCGCTTCCAAGGGAGCTGAAGTGGATGCTGGGTGAGGGGGGAGAGGCCGCTGCTCTGGACGTGGGGACTGAAGGGGCTGAGCGGCGCTGGTCATGGCCAAGCGTGGGACCCATGGAGGCTGGGGTCTCCTCTCAGACCCACTCCTGGGAAGGCATGAGGATGGCTGTTCAGAAAGAAGCTGGCAGCTGATTTGATTGCTCAGATTGTGATAAACTGGGCAGAAAAGTCTGGAAGCAGGTGAATTACGATTGTGCAGTAGAAATGGGGGGAGCTGGTGGGTGTCGGGGGAGGGTCCTGGCGGGCTGGAGGAGTTGGATGTGGGAAGGGTTCCTCCTTTCCTTGCCAGCCCTGTGTGTGCGCGGGGGGCTGCCGCGTTAATCCCACTGGCAGACAACTCAGCAGGGAGCTGCGTTCTAATCCTGCCTTTGCTTGGGCCGTCTGCCTTTGTAGGGTGCAGTGTCCAGGGGAGAGAGCAGGGAGTCGGGCACTCGGGGGTTCTGTTCTTGCCTCTGTTTAGCTCCCCCACCTGTCAAACATGAGTCATTGGGGGCAGGCAGGGTTAAGTGCTCCAGGAGCCTCATGTCTCAAACAAGGTGGGCTGTGATTCCCCTCCCCTGCCATGACGCCTACAGAAACATGAGCTAACTCCTCTGCCCACCCATTTAATCTCGCCCTCCCGAGTGAGCTGCTCTTCTTAGGTGGTCCGCAACCTCTTTCTCTTCATACTTGGTCCAGCACTTATTAGGGACAGCAGCAGTTCCACTTGCAGAAGAGTAATTGCCAGGATCGATAGTCTTTCCTTAATTGAAAATCCGCACCCCCTTTGTTTCCCTCCAGGTCTCTGGGTCTGCCCTTTTTCCAGGACACATGAGAAATAATGGTTTTGCTATTCCCTCAGTGCCCTGGGTTCACACCACCTGGACCCACTGGGCTGCGTGTCTTTTGGATTCCCCAATGGTCCCATCCTTCCTCTTTATTCTTTACCACCCCCTCACTCTAGAATTCTCCGTTTCTGGAGACAGCTTTGTAAAGTTCAGTGCCACAGAGATCTGTCTTGTTCAGTTTGGGGTTTAAATTCCCCCGGCTCCCATCTTGCATGCAGGAAGCAGCTGCACACTTCAGCAGTTCCCCTTGTTCCCTCTGGCTGTTCATCTCGCCCGCCAGCGGGAGCCACACAGATTTAGAGCTCTGTAGTGCGTATTTTAATCCTTGTCACCTTTGCTGACACCAGGGCTAAGAGCAGTTGAACTTTGTCTCCCTTCCCTGTAATTTTTCCAAGTGCCACCATTCTTCATAATATGATCACCAAAAGAATGAGCCCAGTCCTTCAAGCGGCGCCGGGCTGAGAGCTGTAGATCAAAGCGGATCAGTATTTATGTTGCTGAGCCGGTCTCTCTCCTGGCACTGGGGCGGTGCTTTGAATTGCTTCTCCACTTTGCTGTTAGTTTTCCGAGCGAGGTGAAGGACGCTCGCAAAGTGTTTCTCTTCTGGGATTTTGATTCATGCGTTTTGGTCCCCGAGTCTTATTACCTCTGAGGTGAGCTTGTGCTCCAGTTCTCCTTTATCCCCTGATTGGTGGCACAGCTCAACGCCCAGGAGGGTTATACTTACTCTGAAGAGAGCCAGGCTCTTTCTGTTGGGAAGGTCTGAATCGCAGATGAGACGGGATTTGGTGCTGCAGCTCAGAGCGGAGGGATGGCCCCGGGGTTTGTAGCTGGAGGGTGAGGAGGTGCCTGGCAGGCAACTTGTGACTGATTCTGAGAGGTACCAAACCCCGTGAATGCCCTTGACTCCATGGGAGTTGAGGGGTACTGGGCCCTGGCTTTGCCTTTCTCTGTCAGACAGTAACAGTGTGTGCATGTGTCTGTTCCCGCCCTCTCTCCACACATGCTGGAGGGGCTCGTGGGCCGCTGGAAACCAAGCTACACAAAGTCCTCCTTAGCGCCCACACAGCTCTCTGGGGAGGCCGACCGTCTCAAGGGAAGCCCAGCTTGATCGCCATCCCCGGAGGCAGGTCCCAGGCCTCTACCCAGATCCTGCTTTTGTGACTGTCCCTGTGGCAGCCAGAAATCAAAGGCCAAACCGCATCCAGCATGGTGCAGAAAGGGCCACAAGGAGCCAGGCCTCCAGCACCCGCTCCCTGCGTGTTCCCGTTCAAATAGCAGCATTACCAGGGGCCGAGTTAACAGGGTTATGAGGCAGAGGTTTTATATTACACAGGTAATGGGGCAGTAGGTAAGTTGCTCAAACAGCATTTATCCAAGCAGTCACCTCTCCCCGGTCTAAGGGGTTAGAGCATGTGATTTCTCTTCTGCAAACTGCAGCCCCAGAGCCTGTGCATTCCAGCCAGGCTGTGTGCTTAGTGAGGGCCGTGCGTGTCGGTCCCTAGCACCAGGTGCAAAGCAGCTGGATGGAGACAGAGATATGATCAGTTCCTCCTGTCACTGTCTGGTCTGAGCCTCAGGTGCTGGGGCAGATGGCTCTCCCTTTGATACCGGCCCTGGATCCAGCAGGAATCTGTGGGAGCAATCCTCTGACAGTGTGGAGGTGTACGGTTCTCTAGCCTGGGGGTATTCCCACCTCTCGCTAAGGGGGTGTGTACACTGCAGTAAAAGCTTGCTGGGACTAGGGCTTCAGCACAATAGCATTGCAGGGTAGACGTTCGGGACCCCACAAAGGGAGAGGGTCTCTGAGCCCGAACAGCTACACTGCCATTCTATAGCCACAGCCCCAGCCAGCTGACCTGAGCCAGTGCAGCAGTGCTGAGAGTCTTTTGTGTAGACGTACTGGTCAGTGCTGAGTTCCCAGCCTTGTCCAGGCTCTGTTGCAGTGCAGACCTTTTCCACTGTGTCTTTATCAGTGGTCACCGCATTGCTTTACTCCATTTCACCTCCTCGCTCTCCCATTGTACTTCCTCCTTCTGACTCTTCCCTGGAGGCAGAGTCCCGGTGCTGTTTCCTGATTGTCTCTCTAGTTGTTCTTGAACGTGCCCGACTCTTGTGGAGAGCAGCTGCCATACAAATACGGGGAATGCTCCTATCCAGCAGGTGCAGGAATAAGGCCTGGAGCAGGACCTCTGTATCTTCCGTGCGCAGCTTTAACAAACGCCTGGGCCCTAGCGGGAGAGATTCATCTCCATGTACTACTTGGCCATGGGGGGGCAGGCTCCCCACCGGGTCCAGGCACAAAACCATTTCAGCCAACACGCTCAAATCTCTCACACCTTTATTTCCTCAGCTTTAAGCATCTGCTCCTACAGTGCCCTCAACTCTCCCCTGCGCTGCTGGAGCCCCCTCTCCACAGCCTTGCCTGCCTTTCCCTGTCTCCAAGCACCGCTCAGAGGGACGACAGCATAGTTTCCATAGTAATTACTGGACATAAAAGCCAGAGGCAGGCTGAAGGGGGGCGGGAAGCAGAGACAAGATACTCGCGCCAGGAGCAATGCGCAGCTCACGCTGGGAGGGAGGTTGGTTCTTAGATTCATGGCGCTGAAGCGTAGCGTGTGTATGTGGGGAGGGAAGATCAGAAGTTGGCAGTCGTAGCCATTGGGGTCTATGGCACTCGTCTGGCCCTCACTGCAGTCAGAGCTGGGTGGCAGGCAGGGCTGACACAGAGGCTATGTGACACAGCCAAGGTCACACAAAGGAACCCGTGGCAGAGCACAGAATTGGCCCTGGGTTTCCCAAGTCCCAACCTAGGGCCCTGGCCACCAGACCTCTTCCCCCTCCCGCAAGAGTCCATGCCATTTCCTGAGACGGGGAGGGCTCTGCTGATGTCGCGGGGCTGGGGGTGTGGTACGAATTGCCACGTTACTGGTGGTGGGGTGACACTTACGCACTCGGAAGATGTATTGGAATTGGAAAGGGTTCAGAAAAGGGCAACAAAAATGCTTAGGGGTCTGGAACAGCTTCCCTATGAGGAGAGATTAATAAGACTGGGACTTTTCACCTTGGAAAAGAGACTAAGGGGGGATATGGTTGAGGTCTGTAAAATCATGACTGGTGTGGAGAAAGTAAATAAGAAAGTGCTATTTATTCCTCATACTGTAAGAACTAGGGGTCACGCAATGAAATGAATAGGCAGCAGGTTTAAAACAAACAAAAGGAAGTATTTCTTCACACAACGCACAGTGAACCTGTGGAACTTCTTGCCAGAGGATGTTATGAAGGCCAAGACTATAACAGGGTTCAAAAAAGAACTAGATAAGTTCATGGAGGACAGGGCCATCAATGGCTATTAGCCAGGATGGTGTCCCTAGCCTCTGTTTGCCAGAAGCTGGGAATGGGCGATGGGGGGATCACTTGATGATTCCCTGTTCTGTTCATTCCCTCAGTGGCTTTGGCCACTGTCAGAAGACAGGATACTGGGCTAGATGGACCTTTGGTCTAACCCAGGACGTCCGTTCTTCTGGAAGGTGAAAACAGAGCTAACACTCACTCATGGCAAGGACTAACCAGTCCTCCCGATCTGCTTGGCGAGGTCAGTGTTGTCCCCGCTGTCCGCGAGAGCAGAGATATGAACTGACCCTGCTCCGGATGTCTCCATGCAGCCGGGTGTGGGGCACGGAGCAGGATTAGAACTTGGCAGTTCCCGTCACTCACTCTGTGCCTGTCTCTTGCTCTGTGCGGGCTCTTCCCGCCTTGTGCTGGATGTTGACAGCGACATTATTGCAACCAGTGCTTACAGCAAAGCTGAAGATGAACAGCTGTACTGGAACGAGACACCCTGTCATGCCAGACATCCCCAGCCTGTGCAGATGGTTTATGGCCACACTCTTGGCATTCGATATGCAGGGATGGACGGCATTCGTCAGCCCATTGGTGCGTGGGCTTTTAAATCACCAGCAAGGAGAGGTTACGTGGAGGCCCAGGCGCGATCCACTCAGCCAGTCCCACCTGCTGGAGGAGGCCCATCCGGCTTGGACGGGTCATGCTCTTGTGCAGCCGAGCAGAAACAAGCTGATGGCAAAGCCCACCCTGGAGGCATGGGAAACTGAACACGGGCTTGCTGCTCTCCCTCGCTGGTGGCAAGTGTCCTCAGGAACACACGGATCTGTCCAGTCTTCCCTGGCGTTGGGGAGTGTGACGAAGTGGGACTGTTCTTAATGTTTCCTCTGAATATTGTGGGGTTTCCCCTAGGCAGTTCTTAAGTATCTAGGGGGTGGGGTAAGGGTGTATGATCGTTGCAGAGCCCTAGAGGGCAGGTGTGTGCAGGGGTCTGGACACAGAAAATGGCCAACACCCTGTTTCCTGGCGCCTGATGGCCTGGGCCCTTCTCCCTTGCAAGGTCAGAGCTAAAGGGTTGGACAACAAAGGAATCAGGTGACCTCCTGGCCCGGGAAAGGAACAAAGCCCAGAGGAGGAGGGAGTTTCAGTTTGGGGCTGGCTGGAGACATGGAGTGAAGGGCAGATGTGGTTGTCTGGCTCCCTGCCCCCCAAAATGGACCCAGCAGAGGGGTCCTGTTCTCTGCACCTACAAGCTCTGTGTTAGACCACGTTCCTGTCGTCTAATAAACCTCTGTTTTACCGGCTGTCTGAGAGTCACGTCTGACTACGGAGTTGGAGTGCAGGACCCTCTGTCTTCCCCAGGACCCCGCCTGAGCGGACTCGCTGTGGGAAGCGCACGGAGGGGCAGAGGATGCTGAATGCTCCGAGGTCAGACCCAGGGAGGTGGAAGCAGTGTGAGCTGTGTGTCCTGAAGACAGGCTGCTCACAGGAAGGCGACTGCCCCAGAGTCGTGTCTGGCTTCATGGGGAGCAGTTCCAGAGCATCACCCAGGGACTCCGTGACAGGGAGGCAATGCCTTCAAACGGGCTAGGCTGTCCCAGGGGTCGGCCTCTCTGGCTAGCCGGAAATGGGGCCAGCTGGGATACAATAGTAAACCTGGTGGGGATAAAGGAGGCTCCAACCATTTCCGCTGTCTGCACTGGCTTCCTTTGGCAGAGTTCAGAGTCTATCTCAAGGCGGCCGAGGGCGTGGGCTCAGGCTACCCCAGATCGCGTGATGCTGTGGGACAGGGACTGCGGTCGGCAGCTCCGCTCCTCGGGCATAGCGGGGCTCCCTGCTGCAAGGGCAGAGCTTGTCTGTGACGGAGATGGCGCTCGCTGGGGAGCCAGCCTGACTGGGGAACAAACCCGCCCCCTCCCCAGGAGCTCAGGAGCATCCCAGACCTCCGGCTCCTACCGCCCTCCCCAGCGAGAATCCAGAGCAGTGTGGACGAATCATGAGAATTAAAAGACCAGACCCCTCCCTTGCACATCCAGCATCCCCCGGGGAGAGAATGGGCCTCAGGTCGCTCACAGCACGAGTGGGAGGCTCGCAGCTACCCCAGCACCGAGGTCAGGGTAAGACGCCTCTATCTGCCGTCACCATCGCCTCGTTGCAGAAGTCACCCTCAGCTGAAATGCCCTGCCTCGGGCCTGCCTGGATCTGCATCTGCCCCCTGCTTTAGGCACAGCTGGGACCCCTGAAGTGACCCTCCATGCATTTAGAGCTTTCTGTGGACTTGCTCTCATGGGCCTGCTCTCTGTTCCGCTCAGCTTGTTAGCAGCAGCCTCCCCTGTGTCCCTCCAGGCAACCCACTTCTACTGGTGCAAGAGCCTTCTCCTCTGCAGCTCCCACCCCGCGGAACAGCCTCCCTGGGTGTGCCTGGCCCATCGAATTGCCAGCTCCTTTGCGGTCACATCTGGAAACCTGCCTTCTCCCTGCTGTTCCAGAGTCCAGCTTCCCTGGTAACACGTGGCAGGCGAGAGACTGCGTGACCAGCAGTGTGGCCCAGGGGATAGGACTGGAGGAGGAATCAGGACACCCCATTTACAGAGCAGGAAACTGAGGCACAGAGGGAGGCCTGGACTTGGGCAGGGTCACGCAACAGTTTGACTTCTGAGCCAGGCCTAGAATGCAGGTCTCCTAGGTTCTCTCCCCAGTGAGCTATGCTGCCCCCCATTTGCTGGGTGTCACAGAGTCCCCAGGCGATGCTCTGGAACTGCTCCCTACAAAGCCAGTCAGGACTCTGGGGAAGTCTCCTCTCGGGGAGCAGCCTGTCTTCAGGACACACAGCTTCCACCTTCCTGGGTCTGACCTCGGAGCATTCAGCATCCTCTGCCCCTCTGTGTGCTTCCCACAGCGAGTCCTCCCAGGCGGGGTCCTGGGGAAGACAGAGGGTCCTGCCCCCCAACTCCGCAGTCAGACGTGACTCTCAGCCAGCCAGTAAAACAGAAGGTTTATTAGACGACAGGAACATGGTCTAACACAGAGCTTGTAGGTGCAGAGAACAGGACCCCTCAGCTGGGTCCATTTGGGGGGCAGTGAGCCAGACAACCACGTCTGCACTTCACTCCATGTCCCAGCCAACCCCAAACTGAAACTCCCTCCAGCCCCTCCTCCTCTGGGCTTTGTCCCTTTCCCGGGCCAGGAGGTCACCTGATTCCTTTGTTCTCCAACCCTTTAGCTCTCACCTTGCAGGGGGGAAGGGCCCAGGCCATCAGTTGCCAGGAAACAGGGTGTGGGCCATTCTCTGTGTCCAGACCCCTGCCCACACCTGTCCTCTAGGGCTCTGCAATGATCATACACCCTTACCCCACCCCCTAGATACTTAAGAACTGCATAGGGGAAACTGAGGCACCCCCACACTATTCAGAGGAAACATTAAGAACAGCCCTGCTTTGTCACACTGGGCCAGAGTTCTGCCCAGCCAGCGGAGGAGGGAGCATGCCAGGCAGTGGCGAAAGCAGAAATTTTCCAAAGCGGGTTCCCATATGCCTGCCCGTGCCAGGAAATCTCCTCCTCCCACCTGAGTACAAAAGCTTCAGCATTAAAACCTGTGAGAGTGCAGGAAGGTGAGAGCCAGCCCTGGCCTGTCGGCCCACCACAAAGGCCCTTCAGAAGAGGACAGCAGGCTTCCTCTCTCCAAAGGGAGCTGCTGCCCCTTCCCTGGTTCAAATGGAAGAGCCGGCCCCGCCCAGCGGCTGCTTGTATTCCCAATTCATGGCAGTTCTGCCCTTTCCACATAGCGTCAGTTGGCTGGAGGAAAGCAAGTGCCAGACAAACTTGCTGCCTAAAAACAGCTGCAGTTTCACACCTACCCCAGCTGGGGGGACTGGTGGCTTTGAATGACCCTCTCCTTGCCCCCCCACCCCCGGTGATGCACGTACACCAGCAACTCCCAGGCCATGGGGCTGCGCCCAGTGGTTCTTGGCTGTCTGTGGGTTGCAGCCCCAGCGTGAGGCTTTGCATGCTGGCACCTGCCGTTTCTGTGGTAGGTAGAGACATGGAGCCCCCAGCTTGCGCCCTGGCCCTTCGGGAGTTGGGGTGTGGCCCGCGCACTCATACATCAGACGCCCCTTTCATGTCAGCACTCGCCGGCGGGGTGGAAGGCGAGCAATGGCTCCGGTGGCTGGGTGGTAACGTGCTGTTGGGTGCTGACTGGCCCTGTCCCGCTGCCTTGGGCACCCAGCCATTGGGCCTTGCCACTCAGCGGCATTGACTCCCTGGTCCCTGGAAGAACTGGGCAGCGCGATTCCAGCAAACCTTGTGTCCGGCCAGGGGAATTCTCAGTTCTCCAGCTCGCCTCTGCCCACCACCAGCCCGTCTGCTGTACCCTTCCAGGATAAAATCCACCCCTGGCTGGTGCTGAGGCTTGGGCAGGGTTGTTGGCTGTTTGTCTTTGTGAGGAGGTATTGGATCCCTGGAAGAGGATCTCAGAGCCGGCCCCTCATTCCCAGGCTCAGAGCCAGGGGAAGGGCTCGGCACAGCCAGGCCAAAGCCAGAGCAGTTTGAGCAGCGGTCGTTGCTGAGTTGGGACGGGGCTCTGAACGGCTGCCTCACTGTGCAGAGGTGGGAGGGCACCAGGCTGCCTGGAGTGTGGGGCCCTGGCCTTGCTGCCGTGCCATCACCTCGGCGTGTTCGCAGATCCTTGCGGCTCCCCCTTGGGATTCTTCCCCTGCCCTTTGCCTCTGGCTCCCGAGGCTCAGCTGGGCCAAGACTGCCCCAGCCTCTGTCCTGTGCCCTTCATTGCAGAAACTGCTCTGGTCTCTGCTCCAGGGTGCTCACTCCTCCCTTGGGACTCGCTCCTGGTGGTTCTCTTGCGTGGCAATGTCATGGCTTCTGAAGCATAAATGGCGTTAACCTCACGTGCACTCTCTGTGGCTTGTTAGGGCCGGAAGTGCAACCTGGTGTGGTGGTGTGGCCCGTGCCGCAGGCTCCCTGAGTCCCATGGGGAGACTATGACGAAGCGGAACTGTTCTTAATGTTTCCTCTGAATATTGTGGGGGTGCCTCAGTTTCCCCTACGCAGTTCTTAAGTATCTAGGTAGTGGGGTAAGGGTGTATGATCATTGTAGAGCCCTAGAGGGCAGGTGTGTGCAGGGGTCTGGACACAGAGAATGGCCGACACCCTGTTTCCTGGCAACTGATGGCCTGGGCCCTTCCCCCCTGCAAGGTGAGAGCTAAAGGGTTGGAGAACAAAGGGATCCGGTGCCCTCCTGGCCCGGGAAAGGGACAAAGCCCAGAGGAGCAGGGGCTGGGGGGAGTTTCAGTTTGGGGCTGGCTGGGGACATGGAGTGAAGTGCAGATGTGGTTGTCTGGCTCACTGCCCCCCCAAAATGGACCCAGCTGAGGGGTCCTGTTCTCTGCACCTACAAGCTCTGTGTTAGACCACGTTCCTGTCATCTAATAAACCTCTGTTTTACCGGCTGTCTGAGAGTCACGTCTGACTGTGCAGTTGGGGGACAGGACCCTCTGGCTTCCCCAGGACCCCGCCTGAGCGGACTCGCTGTGGGAAGCGCACGGAGGGGCAGAGGAGGCTGAATGCTCCGAGGTCAGACCCAGGAAAGTGGAAGCCATGTGAGCTGTGTGTCCTGCAGACAGTCTGCTCACAGAGAGGAGACTTCCCCAGAGTCCTGCCTGGCTTCGTAGGGAGCAGCTCCAGAGCATCGCCTGGGGACTCCGTGACAGAGACCCCTTAGGGCTCCGTCCCTGAGAGCTTTGACACCACATGTACCATGAACGCTGACCATCGTGGGCCCCGGTTTCCATCCTCTCTTTGAGCAGAGCTGAGACCTCTCTCCTCTGCCTACCTTAGGGTGCAGCCTAATGTGGATCCAGCCTGGGATTGCCAGCGCGCTATACATGGCTTTGGCCACTTCTTGTGGGATTGAAACACAGCCAGCCAGTTGGAGACATGCATCCTAATGCCTTGACCGGAAATTGTAATCCCTAAATATCCCTTGCAGCCTCAGTTGCATTATTAGGTTTTCCCTTCCTCCCCTAATCTGTTGGTTAGCGTTGCTGTGGACTGTCAGTTGGCTGCACCCCAGAGGTGGCCGCATTGCAGCGCTGTGTGTGTTACTCTTTTTCCTAAAGTGATTGAGTCTCCATGGGTCAGTAGCCCTGTAGACTTTTGGGGGGTTATTATCAGCACATTCTTGCATCAACCTCCCTCTAATCGTAGCTTCGTGGTAAACTCCATCCCTCACCACGTGTGACTAAATCCACTGCAGACAGGCCAGCTGAGTGACTGAGGCTGTGTGAACGTAATGCGGCTGAGGGCTGGGGCCAGGGTGACTGTCAGAAGGAAGATCCCGAAAACTGGGAGCATGGTGCATTCTCACATTGCGTCTTTGGCTCGTCCGCTCTCTTGGCTGAGACCTAAAGCATAGGGACGCTGCCTCTTGCTCTCAGCATCTCCATTAGAAATCCCCCTCGCAGCTTGGAACTGGAGTGTGAATGTTCCAGCTTTTAGCCCTCTTTTATTTTTAGTAATGACTTGCACGATTTGGGGATTGGGGGTAAGACTAGCACTTGACCTGCTTCTGTGTCTGTAATAACGTGGCAGAATTAATACTTGCTTATCAGGCAGTGCCCAGTCGGAGTTATCAGCAAAGACAGCTATTAAAGGTAATAAGCACAACCCAAAATTATGCGCGCTTATTAAACTGGCTTGGGATAGCATCTGTACCTCCAGCAGTATCTCCCTTGAGATGTTTAGCTGGCTCTGGGCAATGTTTTATGCCTTGTCTGCCTCCCGGCGGGGCTTCTCCTGCTCCTCTGGCTTTCGAGCCGGGCGTAGGAGATGGTGTCCAAGTCCCGCCTGTGCTGTGTCGCTGCTACGCTGGGCGACCTCGGGCTGCATGCTCGGGGCAGCGTTTTCACATTGGGCCACGTGCCTGCAACGATTTCTGTTCCTCCAGAACTCTGCCCACTGGGTCAGGGTAACTGCTCCCTGGGATTGGCGTCTCGACTGCCGAGGGGTAGGCAACTAAAAGTCTGCTGAGCACCCACCACTCCTGTTGGCTTCAATGGGGCAGCACCTCGGAAAATCGGGCGGCTTGTTGAGGTGGCGAACTCTAGGCAGCCAGGTTTGAATGTTGGCCGCCTCTGTGCACCTCACTTTCCCCATCTGGTCCAAGCGGCCAGGTCCTTCCTCCCCCAGCCCAGGAGCTGGGTTCGCTGGCAGCAGGTTACAGTGTCTGTGCTGCTCCCTGGGAGAGGAAACCCCCTTCCCGTCCCGCTGGAGCATCGTGGTTCTCGCCTCTGCCCGCACTCGGCTCTGCGCTGTGTCCCCCGTCAGCAACAATATCACCCCAGCCTGGTGACGCGCGTCCAGCTGGCTCACGGAAGAGTTAATGGGTTCGCTGGCCCAGGTGACTGGGCTCTCCATAGAGTTGGGCTTTTCACGGGGGCAGACTGGATGGAGTGGGTGTCCCCGGCATGTATAGCATTGATTCTACGGCCAGACGGGGCCCAGTTAGAGTACCAGCAAGGGTCTCTGACACTGTGAATCCATGGGCGTCCCCATCCCGCTCACCTTCGCTCCTGGTGTAGCTGCCTGTGCGGGCATTGCCCGGCATGAATGCGAAGGAGGGTGCATTCTGGAGGTCTCTCCCCCGGGTCTCCAGCATAGCGAGCGACCCTTGGTAGGAAGGGCTGGCCGTGCGTTCTGACTGGATTCGTGGGTGGCTATCCAGGCTATCAGGAGTGAGGGGGGCTGTCGCTGGGGGTCTGAGGAGCTGAGCTGGGTTGGGCAGGGAGCTCTGGGCGCTCCCTGCTGCTGGCGAAGCCGCACTGAGATTTCGCAGAGCGCGCACACGCTCGGTGAATGAGCCTTTTGACAGATGTGGCGGTGGCTGTAATAAAGTATCTCTATGCACTGTGGTCCCTTGTTCTCCAGCTGACAGCACACTCCCTTCTCTAAACGCTCATTTCAGGCTCCGTCCTGGCGCTTGCTTTCCCAGCTTTTATTACTTTGTAGAATTGTTTTGCAGAAATGGGCTCCTGGGTTGAGTGGAAGCCCCCCCCCCCCCCCCCCAGCTTTGTAGATTTCACCCGACTTTAAACTACTTCCCTTCCTGGCCTGGGCCTGAGCTGATCAGCATTCCGCTTGCAAGCTGCAGAGGAAATCCAGCGCTCGCCTTGCAAGGGAGTGGGGGGTGCTCGCTTGCTCACTCACTGTAAAAGGAGTTAATAGAAGCGTTCCTCGCATCAGGGTCAGGGCTGTCCACACAGTTGCCTTTCACTTGACGATTATCCTGATCATCCTGGCGGAAGTTGTGATACCTTATTTAGATCTCTGTCCTCCTCCTCCTCCTCCCGCCCAAGCTCAGAGATTATTTCAAGCACCTGGCTCCTGGCAGAGCATTTTCCTCAGCCACCCCCTCCTCTCTGCTGGGGGACATGGGCAATGCGTTCTGCCTAGCCGTCCTTCCCCTCCCAGGGCTTGGCTGTCTGCTCCTGTGGAGTCTCTATAGCGCCCATCACCATAGTGTCTGGGCACCTTCCCTGTCCATAAACGTTTTCCTTGAACCCCCGAGGGTATCCCAGGCCCTTTGGCCCTGATCAGGAGTCTCCTGAAGTCGCTGGAGACTCCGGTTGGCTCTGCGAGCTTTGGGTCAGGCCCCCAGTGATCTAATGCGCAGGGCAGCACAGACGTTCCTGTGCCCATCCCGAGGCTTTGCTGGCAGCTAGCCAGGAGCCGTGCCCAGCTTGCGTGCCGTGGGTCTCGTGTTTCTGGGGCCTGCAGGGACTGTGACACCCAGGATGAAAGGCTCCCTCTTGAGCCACTGCCCTGGGTGGCTTTTCAGAGCAACATCTCTTGGTGGTCTCCAGGCCAAGCATGGAGATGGAACCTTCTGTACCAAGTTCTGTGCCAGCGAGGGGTCTGGAGCTTGGAAATCTGGTGCTGTCATGTCTATCCGGGTAGCTTTACAGCAGGTGAAGCTGAGGGGCCTGGTTCAGCGGAACGAGAACCTGCCCACCCCCCTCGCGCCCGTGACACCATGTGAGGCCCTTGGGGGCTTGTCTCCTCACCAAGGTGTGTTTATCGCCCCACTCAGGTATCGAGTGTCCCCGCGGAGCACGAAACCTCCCCGGCCTGGTCCAGGAGGGAGAGCCCTTCAGCGAAGAAGCCACCGTCTTCACCAAGGAGCTGGTGCTGCAGCGTGAGGTAGGACATGTGCCCCCACCGTGCCCCACCTCCCCGTGCACGCAGTGGCCACCGCGGCTGGCTTTGGGGCTCCGCCTTGAAATAGGCGGCAGCAGAGGGCCGTGGCCCTGGCTCCCGGGCAGTCGGTAGGGAGTGCTCGTGGTCCCCTGTTGGGCCACTGCCTCCCCACGAACAGTGCCACAGAGTGTTGGTTGATCCTGAGCGGAGACTGGGCTCCGGCTGGGACTTGCTGAGCGGGTCGAGTGGCGCTCGAGGTGAGTGTTGTGGTCAGCAGAGCCGTAGCTGGTGAGGTCCCGGTGGGCGGCGTTTGATCTGGGCTGCTGCGCCTCACTGGGGTGTGCTCTGGAGTCATGCTTCTCCCTGGCCGTTATTCCCTGCTCTCGGTGGGGAAGTTTGTTTATAACGTAGCGTCCTCACCGGTAAGGCTTGGGTTAGTGAAACGTTTTCAAGCAAAGGGAGCAGCCTTTGGGATTGGAAGGGTCTGTTGGGGGCGGGGCTGTGCCCGTTCCCCGGTGAAATGCCCAGCTGTGCCCTTTGTGCCGTCCAGGAGAGGGACAGCAATTGCTGGTTGGTCGAGTTCCCCAGCCATGGAGCCCTGCGGCTGCTCGGTGTTCTGCTGACCCGCCAGGAAGTGGGTAGATGCTGCAAAATTGGTCCCTGGCAGGCAGACAGACAAGCCCCACTGAGCTCCGACTCCCATGATAACTGGCCTCGGACCTTGTTCCGAGATCTGCATCTCATGGTTCCGGCCTCGCTTTGCTTTGCTGGGGTCCGAACCAGCCCCGGGACGTCAGGTCTGCAGTGTGGGCAGGGTGCCACTCGGATGATTTGAGGACATCAGTAACTCAGCCAGAGGGTCGGGGTCTGTCACAGGAGTGGCTGTGTGAGGTTCTATGGCCTGCGATGTGCAGGAGGTCAGACTAGGTGATCATGATGGTCTCTTCCAACCTTAGAGTCGGAGTGTATAGGCCTAGCAAGCTTGCAGCTGAGAGAGCTCCATGGGCTGACTGGCAAAGGCCCGAAGTGCACCCAAGGGTGGCTGGTTGAAATTGGAAGGCATCTGGGTGCTGGTTAAAGTATTGAGAACCCATTTCCCGGGACAGAAGAGCTCAGCTGGGAAAGATCGAGGGGTCTAACTAGAAGTGTGTGAGAATCGGGGGGCAGCTGTATGTGCAGGGGGCAGCCTCTCGGGGGTGGGGCGCATGCTGGCAGCGGGGGCGGGGCACGTGCTGGCGGCAGTCCCTTGGGGGAGGCAGCGGGGGCGGGGCACGTGCTGGCAGCAGTCCTGAGGGGGGGGCAGCGGGGGCATGTGACCAGGTGTTTAACTCTGGGTTTGGGGAAGGGACTCTACGTTTCTGCAGGAGGTGGAGCAGAGGGTCGGGTCTGGCTGGCACTGAGTTGAAAGCGCTCGGGCTGACTCCTGCAGCCGGGCTCAGGCTGGGGCTTGTTTCTCACCCCTGTGAAGCACCAGCTCTCTGTTCCGCAGGGAGCGTGTGGCCGCTCACCCCCACGCTGTGAAGTCTCTCTCTGAGCAGGCCCTGCTGCACCGGGTTGAAGGGGGTTCAAAGGAGCCCAGCCAGCCCCTTCTTCTCCCGGACCTAGAACCATGCAGGGGAGACTCCCCCTCTGGCTGCCCCCCAGCCACGGGGCCTTTGGGAAGGAGCCAGTCAGAGGCCTGCGCCTGCTTTGTACCATGTTCTCGTGGCATGCTCCACGCCCTGCTCCCGCTGCTCCCGCCCCTGGTCTTTCCATCTAGCCAATCCCCTGCTTGCCTCAGATTTAAGTAGCGAATGAATCCCTGCCCATCCCGGCACTGCCATGCTGTTTGCTGCTGTCGCATCTGTCCTCACTTCTGCTTGTGTGTCCAGTCTCTCTCCCCCGCCCCGTGTGTGTCATGTCTATGGAGACTGAGCAATTCTGGGGGACTTGCTCTGCTCGGGCAGCGCCGGGGAAGGAGCACTGTTAACAGGCGTACTAATCCCAGTAGAAAGCAGGCTGCTCCCTGGCCGCAGAGCGTGTAACGCTTTCACCTCTCAGAAAGCCAGCCCAGCTCCCCCTGCTCCTGCGTGCTGGCTCCCTGGAGACGGGCACCGTGCGCTGGTTACTCTCCTCTTGCACAGACAGGCATTGGTTGGGCCCAGGACAGTGACCTGCAGGGCTAGCAGCAGTTTCACCTTGTGGCCTGTGAGGAGTGGACGGGGGGACGCCCAGTGTGCCCCCCACCCGCCCAATTATCAGAGAGGCTGCTAGACGTGGCGCCGAACCACTCTCTCCTTTCTCTTTGAGAGAGATCTTTGCCTTGACCTTGGGCACCTCTGCACACCAGAGCTTTTCCAGCAGGCTTCCGCTCCTGCCTGCGACTCACTCGTGAATTCTCAGTGACCTTTTCACTAGACCTTTAGCATCTCAAAACACCAGGAAGGACCACTCCCCCTCTCCGAAATCCCATCCTCTTGCCCCTTCACCTTGGCAGCTCCTTCCCAAGCCATGGGGATCCTTAGGTGAACCTACAGAAGATGCGGCAAGCACTGAGATCAGGCCGACTGCAGTGTTTGGAGGGGGCTGGGAGCTGGCCCCTGGGTAGGGGAGCAGGGGGCTCTTTCAGAGATGAGCCGATCCATTCTTGGGTGGGGAATAGCTCGCGTGCGGTGGGAGGCAGAATGCCGGGGTGTGTTGCAGGCCAGGCGGTACCGTCACGTGCGTGGATCTCGCTGGTGGTGCGTCCTGGTGTGTGGACAGCACCACACTGCTGTGCTTTGTCCCCCTCTGACGTGTGCGCTCTGTTTTATTCATTGGGCACATTCCCCTCCAAGGGATCCATGCTTCAGATGAGGAAAATTTATGTATCAATTTTGCATCATTGCCCTGTATTCTAACTCCCACCCGTTCGGTTTAAATTGATTTAAGAACTGGTTATCTCGGGAACTGTCAACCCAATTCCCCTTAAATTCGTTTTCCGTGTCCGCTGCGTAAAGCCAGCCCGCTTTGAGAAGCTGACATTTCTAGCCATCATTCACTGTCAAGTTATTCCGCAGCCCCGGCTGCATTTCCCGGCTCCCTTTCAGAAGAAAAGGTCTCCATTTGGCGAGTTTCTGAGGTCTCTCCTATCCCAGCACAACCCCGCTGCGTTTGCATTCAGCAAAGCTGCCACTTCTGCAAGCTTTCTAATACACAGTAATGACTCGAGACTTCTTGCAGTGAGCAGAGTTTTCTGGGCTCCATGGTGTACTGCAGTCTGGCGCGGGAGCCTTCTCTGGGGTCGCGCAGAAGCAGCTGTAATAGGCAAATTGCGCGGGTTCCCCACCTCTGTCCTTCCCTGTCCAGGAAACCAGTAATTCAAATCAAAGTCGGTGTGTGAGTCTCTAATAGCTGCACACAGCTCTCCTTTCTCCCTCCCCCACACGCATGCAATTACTCCGACCCCGCGGAGATGATGATTCTGGTGCCAGTTTGATCAGCCACAGACAATTACCCGTCAGGAATGAGATTGGGCACTCCCCACCGTCCTGTGGGATTGAACAAGTTGCCTTTGTCCAGGCAGACAGCGCTGGGATGGCAGTGAACTGGAGGTGGAGTTCGGGTGGAGGGGACGTCCCCGTGGAATAGCTACCCCGAGAAATTGGTTAGGGTCATAAGAACTGCCAGACCGGATCAGAGCCAAGGTCCGTCTAGTCCCCTTCTACCACAAGCCTACCAAAAACGAGGCAATTAATAAAATCTTTAAAAGCCCATCCTACCCCCATGCTGAGATTTCACCCTGAAAAGGAAAATTATTCTAGAGACTCCATGAAGTCCGCTAGGGACTTTGCTCTTGCTGCCAATTTTAAGCCAGCAGGCACCCCGATACCAGGGTGATGGTCTGCTGTGTAAAATCACTAACTTCTATCACTTGTGCTCCCACTGTTATGCTGGTAGTGGGGTACACTTTGGGTGGGTTCTCTCCCCGCCGGTGAGCTACACGCCTGTTTGCAAACAGGTGTTGTGGAAGAAATGCCCTTCCCGTTTGGCAGGGCTAAATAGCCATCCACTCTCGGTTGCTTCACTCTGTTACTACAAGTGCCACCCAGAGAACTTCCTGCTGCCGTTCCCTTCCTGCTCTGTCTGCTGTGCGATAGAAGCGTTTGTTTATTCCTCTGCTGTGCATTTACGGGCTATTTCCGATCGAAAAGCACTCCTGCTCTTCTGTTGCACTTTCAAGAGCAACTAGCATTGTAGCATGGGGAAACTGATCTGTGTTCTGGCTGTGCAGGCAGCTTTGCAGGGTCTGTGGTAGCGATGAGCATGTCCTTGGCCAGCTTTCATTTCTGTGGGAGGCTGCCTGGGCTGCTGAGTGTCCCCAAATCCTTCAGCCAGGGAGCTGGGAGGGCTTGGGTTACCTAAGGGTGTAAACGACAAGGAAGGGAGCGGCATTAACTCGAGGCTGTCGGTGGGGTGAAATTGAGGAAGGAAGGCTGTAGAAGGACTGCGAGGAAAGTCTGCTGGGAGGTGCAGAATGCTTTGCCTCTGGAATAGTCCGCCAATGGAAGATTTGTCACTTAAGGCTCTCCAGCTCTAGAGCGTGAACTGTAGGGAGGTGAAGTCCCGTGGGTCCGAGCAGCTAGCCAGACGAGCTCCCTGCCACCCGTCGCTTTCAGGCTGTAGAGATTTGAGGTGAAAAAGGACAGTGCTGGAACCACTGGCCAAGGGACGTGGGGGGGCTTGTGACGTTCCGATCAGGGGTCTCTTTCCAGAGCGCTGCTCTAGCTCAGCCATCGACCTGCTGGGTTTGGTGCCCGGCTGGAGTTCTCTGGCCCAGCTATGTGGGAGGTTAGACTAGAACTGGGTTATTGCAGTGGTCGCTTCGGGCCTTGAAAGCAGGGGGCAGATGAATGTTTTGAGGGAACCAGCCAGCCTAGGAGTTCTTATGGGACTGCAGAATGGAGTGGCCAAGCCACTATCAAATAGATGCCTTCCCTCATTTTAATTAGCTACCACACTGGAGCGCTAGAGCCCACGTAATAGGTACAACGAAAAGGGGCAGTAGATATCAAGAGATCTAGGTGCTTCTGTGTCCCCTGTCGCTGTAGTATCTGAGTGCTTTACAGTCTTTGAATGTATCTGCCCTCCCAACACCCTGTGTTGTTATCCCTGGGCTGTTAGCAGTTGGGAAACGGAGGCACACCAGGCCCAGGGCCACACACGGAGTCTGCGACAGAGAAGGGACTTGAGCCCAGGTTTCCCAAGTCCTAGGCTAGAGCCCTGCCCACTGCCCCACCCTCCAGTACGGCTAAACCTGGTGCTTAATCGGCGAACTTTATTTCCACCAAGCCCGGTGGTGGAACACAGTCCAAACGTGGACGAACGAGGTACGGTAAGGCCAGACCCGCCTGGCTTCCGTGCCATGACAGCCTGCCTTGGTAATCGCTGGGGCGCCCTTGTGCGCATCTGCAGAGCAGCGTGTTGAGAGCAGCGGGCAGCGCAGCTTGTTTGGGGTTGCAAGCGCCTTCCCCAAAGCCCCTCCTGCGAGCGCAGGAAGGAAGCTCTGGAACCTGGCGTGAAAGGGAAAGCGTGGCCCTGAGCTGGGAAGCGGTGATGAGCCAGCAAACACCGGGGTCAAAGGTCAAGTTCCAGCGACAGGCTCCCAAGGGACTCAGCTCTTTAGAGCAGACTTTGAGCGTCAGCGGGACCGAGCTGGGGAATGGGCAGCCTGACGCAGAGGGAAGCAGTGAGCTGAAGTGACTAGACACAGTGCTGGGTTCTGAATGGATGGTGAGCGTCTCCGCTGAGACCTCCGCTCGATGCGCTGTCGCGGGAGCAAAGACAGCATGCTGATGTGCAGGGCTGGGTGGGCTGCTCCGTTCGCCTCCTGGCATGGGATCCAACCCGCTCTCGTGCAGCCTTCGGCTGGTAGCCAAGTGTGAACGGCACCACGGAAAGAGAAGCTGTGATGCCCTGTAGGCCCCAGGTCTGGGCGCGCTCCACCTTGGGGGTTGCTTACCCCGGTCCGGTCAGGCTCTTGACCCCTACGGCGTGCTGTGAAGCAGTGAGGACAGGCAGTTTGGCAGTGGACAGCTGAACTGTGGGTTGGAGTCGGTCTCGTGGGAATGTAGCTGGATTTTGTCCAGTGCCTGCCTCAGCTGATAGCAGTGCTGTGCCGTGGGGCACTTGGGTGATCCCGACAGGAACACCATCCATCGCTTCCCTCCGCCCGCAACACTCGCTTACGCTCCCGAAACATACAGAACCTATTAGCTGGGCCAATAGGGACAACAAATAATTGGAGCTACGCCTCTGTGACGAAGTGGGACTGTTCTTAATGTATCTTCTGAATATTGTGGGGGTGCCTCAGTTTCCCCTCTGCAGTTCTTAAGTATCTAGGGGGTGGGGTAAGGGTGTATGATCCTTGCAGAGCCCTAGAGGGCAGGTGTGTGCGGGGGTCTGGATACAGAGAATGGCCAACACCCTGTTTCCTGGCAACTGGTGGCCTGGCCCTTCCCCCCTGCAAGGTGAGAGCTAAAGGGTTGGAGAACAAAGGAATCCGGTGCCCTCCTGGCCCGGGAAAGGGACAAAGCCCAGAGGAGGAGGGGCTGGAGGGAGTTTCAGTTTGGGGCTGGCTGGGACATGGAGTGAAGTACAGACATGGTAGTCTAAGCTCCCTGCTCCCCCAGAAGGACATGATTGAGGGGTCCTGGTTGTACCCACGAGCTCTGTTGTGGACTGTGTTCCTGTTGTCCAATAAACCTTCTGTTTTACTGGCTGGCTGAGAGTCTCAGTGAATCCCAGGAAGAGGGGTGCAGGGCCTGGACTCCCCCACACTCCGTGACAGCCTCTCAGACGCAGTGCGCTCAGTGATGCTTCATCCTTGCCCTCATGTCTGGGTATTTGCCGATTGGCTCACTCAGAAAATCCGGTTACTCACCATTAGTCTCCCGCTCGTTAGTGTGAACTAACGAGGCTCTGCTGCAATTACAACTAATGAATAAAAGCCCGTTTTGGCCCCTGGCCGCCCTGCCCTGCCGAGCTCTGGGGGTGGCGGTGTGGTGGTAGGGATCAGTCAGGGGTCCTGGGGCAGTGGGGGCGGTAGGAGAACAGATGGCTTTCTCTAGCACTTGCGCTGCAGGGAGGGCATCCTGCCAAGGGCTGGAGATGTCACGCTTGCAGCTGTGTGCACCTGTCTCGCAGGCTAGTGACTAAGGCAGCGCCTTGACCAGGCTGCTAAGTGGCACAAGGACTCAGCTGTAAGACAGGAATGGGTGAGTGGCCCTTTAAGTCCACGGTGTGGGTCAGTTCCACCGAGCCGGGGAGATGGGCAGAGATGAGGAACCTTTTGTCACTGACCTGTCTAAGGCCAGCCACAATGAGGAGCATAAAATCCCCCAGAACTTGGCCAGGGAGCTCCTCACCAAGCTAGTGTGGACGGAGATGGTGGGACCTAGGGGTTGCCCAGATCGTGTGCCATTGAAGGCTGCATTGCCCTCACCTTCAGTGCAGAGAGGCCGCTGCCGGTAGGGTGCCGTGCCGTCACGCTGCTGTGCCGTGCCGAGCCGAGTGGGTGACGTACCCAGCGTGCCGTCACGCTGCCGTGCCGTGCCGAGCCGAGTGGGTGACGTACCCAGCGTGCCGTCACGGTGCCGAGCCATGCTGAGTGGGCGACGTGCCCGGCGTGCCGTGCCATGTCACAGCAGGAGCGGTGTGGGAGATGCAGCTCTTCTCACCCCCAAAGAACGTCCCTGTCGGTCCCTCGGTCTCACGCAGTACAGGCGGTGGGGCTGTCGCTGGGATGCGTTTCTGAGCCACAGGACAAAGTATATTGCCTGGGTGCTTCTGGGCCCCCTGTGCACTGTGCCCACGACCCCCTCCCGGTTCCCCCAAGCCCGGCCACACCAGATACCTCCTGGCAGCCGCACTGCTTGGGGCTGTGCTGGCCCTTACTCTCAGATCCCCTTTTCCCACTCCCTTTGCTTAACCAGATGATTGGGAGGAGCGGTGGGGGGGCT
The DNA here is from genome assembly GCF_965152235.1 of Eretmochelys imbricata. Lineage (NCBI taxonomy): Eukaryota > Metazoa > Chordata > Testudines > Cheloniidae > Eretmochelys > Eretmochelys imbricata. The sequence goes on from NC_135572.1 coordinate 359,394,696, forward strand.
GGCTAAGGACTGAACAATCCCCCGTCCCGTGGGATGCCCCTGGCCGTGCACGGCCCTTGGAGAGCTGGTCGGATCCCCTCGCTCCTCAGCTGGGGGTGGGTTGGCATGTGGTGGCGGTTCTGGGGCTGGGATCCTGATGCCCATCTCACTGGCAGGGCTCACTCCGGATGGCCCACTTAGATCTTGGGCTGCATGAGGACATGAAGGCTGGGGACTTTGGGAGGTGGAAAGGTGGCAAGCAGGCCCCTGGTAAAGCAGCCATTGGGAAGCCTGCCTCTTGTATGCTTTGCCTGTTAGTGCAGCCCTGCTATGCCCATGTGGTGTGGGCATGCCCCATAACCCTTGGCCTCTGGATGCCAAAGGAGGGAGAACTGGCAGTGCTGTCCTACCCCCAGCCTTCTGTGGAGCCGCTGAAAGGAGACTCAGGCCTGAGGAGCAGGAGCTGCTTTTGTGTTGGCCCCGCTGTGGGTGGGGTCCAGGCGAGCCTCCCAGCGCAGAGCCAGGCAGGTGCTTGCAGGGGTGCAGAACCCTCAGTAAGCAGTACGGGGATGGGCGGGGCTGGCTGCAGGGTTTGTGGCATCCCAGTCTGGAGAGGATAGGCCAGGCTGTCGGAATCTTTCCCAGTGATTGTGCGGCCTCCTCTAGGAGCCAGGGATTGCATAGGGGTGCATGGCTGACATGGAGCCAGAAACCGCACCTTAGCTAAGGTGCAGGAGAGACGGAGGGGAGGGACTCTCCGGGGCTCTGTCTGTGAGCTTGTGACTCACAGAATTTATGGCGTTTCCCTGGCCTTGGCTAGCCCCAGCTCGCTCTAATTACACAAGTCACCCTGCAGAAGGGGCTTCTCTCCCTTCCTTACAGGAACATTTAAATTACTTTTTATTTTGATCTTCCAAGGGAAACCGTCTAAACAACCTAACAGATCTCTGCTTGGAGGTTTTGTGTGTGGAGGTTTCCCATCTGATTGGAGGGGCGGAGAAGGAGAGGTGAGAAATTGCTGTTGAAAAGAAATGGAAGGTCAGACGTTTGCTATTTCTCCACCCAGCATCTTCCTTATGTCTGCTCTCCTGCTAGTGATGCATCAGCAGCTGCAAGGCCTGGGAGGGAGAGGCAGATGAGAGCTGGGGGTTTAGCCCCATGCTGGAAAGATCTGCTCCCCTGTATGCCAAGAGTTTGCTCCATCTCCTAGCCTAGGTGTAAAAAGAAAAGGAGTACTTGTGGCACCTTAGAGACTAACCAATTTATTTGAGCATGAGCTTTTGTGAGCTACAGCTCACTTCATCGGATGCATACCGTGGATACTGCAGCAGACTTTATATACACACAGAGATCATGAAACAATACCTCCTCCCACCCCACTGTCCTTCTGGTAATAGCTTATCTAAAGTGATCATCAAGTTGGGCCATTTCCAGCACAAATCCAGGTTTTCTCACCCTCCACCCCCACACACACAAACTCACTCTCCTGCTGGTAATAGCCCATCCAAAGTGACAACTCTCTACACAATGTGCATGATAATCAAGGTGGGCCATTTCCTGCACAAATCCAGGTTCTCTCACCCCCTCACCCCCCTCCAAAAACCACACACACAAACTCACCCCCCCCCCCACCCCCATACACACACAAACTCACTCTCCTGCTGGCAATAGCTCATTCAAACTGACCACTCTACAAGTTTAAATCCAAGTTTAACCAGAACGTCTGGGGTGGGGGGGGTAGGAAAAAACAAGGGGAAATAGGCTACCTTGCATAATGACTTAGCCACTCCCAGTCTCTATTTAAGCCTAAATTAATAGTATCCAATTTGCAAATGAATTCCAATTCAGCAGTTTCTCGCTGGAGTCTGGATTTGAAGTTTTTTTGTTTTAAGATAGCGACCTTCATGTCTGTGATTGCGTGACCAGAGAGATTGAAGTGTTCTCTGACTGGTTTATGAATGTTATAATTCTTGACATCTGATTTGTGTCCATGTATTCTTTTACGTAGAGACTGTCCAGTTTGACCAATGTACATGGCAGAGGGGCATTGCTGGCACAGGATGGCATAAATCACATTGGTGGATGTGCAGGTGAACGAGCCTCTGATAAAAAGAAAAGGAGGACTTGTGGCACCTTAGAGACTAACCAATTTATTTGAGCATGAGCTTTCGTAAATTGGTTAGTCTCTAAGGTGCCACAAGTCCTCCTTTTCTTTTTGCGAATACAGACTAACATGGCTGTTACTCTGGAGCCTCTGATCGTGTGGCTGATGTTATTAGGCCCTGTGATGGTGTCCCCTGAATAGATATGTGGGCACAGTTGGCAACGGGCTTTGTTGCAAGGATAAGTTCCTGGGTTAGTGGTTCTGTTGTGTGGTATGTGGTTGTTGGTGAGTATTTGCTTCAGGTTGCGGGGCTGTCTGTAGGCAAGGTCGAAACAGCAAACTGGACTTCTGCATAGAGTGCTTCCGCCAACGTGCACGGGCTGAAATTGTGGAAAAGCAGCATCACTTGCCCCATAACCTCAGCCGTGCGGAACGCAATGCCATCCACAGCCTCAGAAACAACTCTGACATCATAATCAAAAAGGCTGACAAAGGAGGTGCTGTTGTCATCATGAATAGGTCGGAATATGAACAAGAGGCTGCTCGGCAGCTCTCCAACACCACTTTCTACAAGCCATTACCCTCTGATCCCACTGAGAGTTACCAAAAGCAACTATAGCATTTGCTCAAGAAACTTCCTGAAAAAGCACAAGATCAAATCCACACAGACACACCCCTGGAACCCCGACCTGGGATATTCTGTCTACTACCCAAGATCCATAAACCTGGAAATCCTGGGCGCCCCATCATCTCAGGCATTGGCACCCTGACAGCAGAATTGTCTGGCTATGTAGACTCCCTCCTCAGGCCCTACGCTACCAGCACTCCCAACTACCTTCGAGACACCACTGACTTCCTGAGGAAACTACAATCCATCAGTGATCTTCCTGATAACACCATCTTGGCCACTATGGATGTAGAAGCCATCTACACCAACATTCCACACAAAGATGGACTACAAGCCATCAAGAACACTATCCCCGATAATGCCACGGCAAACCTGGTGGCTGAACTTTGTGACTTTGTCCTTACCCATAACTATTTCACATTTGGGGACAATGTATACCTTCAGATCAGCGGCACTGCTATGGGTACCCGCATGGCCCCACAGTATGCCAACATTTTTATGGCTGATTTAGAACAACGCTTCCTCAGCTCTTGTCCCCTAAAGCCCCTACTCTACTTGCGCTATATTGATGACATCTTCATCATCTGGACCCATGGAAAAGAAGCCCTTGAGGAATTCCACCATGATTTCAACAATTTCCATCCCACCATCAACCTCAGCCTGGTCCAGTCCACACAAGAGATCCACTTCCTGGACACTACAGTGCTAATAAACAATGGTCACATAAACACCACCCTATACCAGAAACCTACTGACCGCTATTCCTACCTGCATGCCTCCAGCTTTCACCCTGACCACACCACACGATCCATCGTCTACAGCCAAGCTCTGCGATACAACCGCATTTGCTCCAACCCCTCAGACAGAGACAAACACCTACAAGCACCTCTGTCAAGCTTTCTTACAACTACAATACCCACCTGCGGAAGTGAAGAAACAGATTGATAGAGCCAGAAGAGTTCCCAGAAGTTACCTACTACAGGACAGGCCTAACAAAGAAAATAACAGAACGCCACTAGCCGTCACCTTCAGCCCCCAACTAAAACCCCTCCAAAGCATTATTAAGGATCTACAACCTATCCTGAAGGATGACCCAACACTCTCACAAATCTTGGGAGACAGGCCAGTCCTTGCCTACAGACAGCCCTGCAACCTGAAGCAAATACTCACCAACAGCCACATATCACACAACAGAACCACTAACCCAGGAACTTATCCTTGCAACAAAGCCCGTTGCCAACTGTGCCCACATATCTATTCAGGGGACGCCATCACAGGGACTAATAACATCAGCCACACTATCAGAGGCTCGTTCACTTGCACATCCACCAATGTGATCTATGCCATCATGTGCCAGCAATGCCCCTCTGCCATTTATATTGGTCAAACTGGACAGTCTCTACGTTCTGGTTAAACTTGGATTTAAACTTGGAGAGTGGTCAGTTTGGATGAGCTATTGCCAGCAGGAGAGTGATTTTTTGTGTGTATGGGGGTGGGGGGGGTGAGAAAACCTGGATTTGTGCTGGAAATGGCCCACCTTGATTATCATGCATATTGTAGGGAGAGTGGTCACTTTGGATGAGCTATTACCAGCAGGATAGTGAGTTTGTGTGTGTGGTTTTTGGAGGGGGGTGAGGGGGTGAGAGAACCTGGATTTGTGCAGGAAATGGCCCACCTTGATTATCATGCACATTGTGTAGAGAGTTGTCACTTTGGATGGGCTATCACCAGCAGGAGAGTGAGTTTGTGTGTGGGGGGGTGGAAGGTGAGAAAACCTGGATTTGTGCTGGAAATGGCCCAACTTGATGATCACTTTAGATAAGCTATTACCAGCAGGACAGTGGGGTGGGAGGAGGTATTGTTTCATGATCTCTGTGTGTATATAATGTCTGCTGCAGTATCCACGGTATGCATCCGATGAAGTGAGCTGTAGCTCACGAAAGCTCATGCTCAAATAAATTGGTTAGTCTCTAAGGTGCCACAAGTCCTCCTTTTCTTTTTGCGAATACAGACTAACACGGCTGTTACTCTGAAACCTAGCCTAGGTGTGAATGTTCAAGGCATAGGGGACCTCCACAGGGTGAGTGGGGATAGACCCCGGGGGGCCAGTTCCGCAGGGAACCTCGAGACTAAATTGCTGCCCCTGGTTAAGGAGTGGGGGATGTGGATGCCCACCTCACTGCCTTTGAGCAGGCTGGCGATTTGAACCAGGGGGACCCTGCGGAAAAGCCCCGGAGTCTAGCTCCCTTGCTGGGTCCCAAGGCCATAGACTCCGTCAGCCAGATGGGTAGGGATGTGGACAGGCTCCCACTCCTGACCCCAACCTATATGTCTGTGTGGAGTTTCCTGGGGCCAGGCCCCTCGGACCTCCAGGGGGAGCGGAAGGTGATGGTCAATGGGGAGACATTCCTGGGACAGAGAGAACTCTGGAACAGGCCCTGGGTGGCGCAGCCTCACCAGATGCTGAGGGCTGTGTTAGCTGGGTGAGGGTCCCAGGAACGAAGCCCCTCGCTCAATCTGATTAGGGGTCAGCCTGGCTGGCTGTTGGGGTGCTCCAGGATACCAGCTGCGAGACCCTGTTGTGGGGTGACTGTGTCTCTTTGGGACAGGATCCAGGCCTTGCTCCTGTAACTGCCAAGGGTTTGAATTTGAATCCAGGGAACCAATCGGTGGAGAGGGGGCTCAGGCTGGCTCTGATGCAGTGAGGAAAGCAGCGAGCTCGCTGCCTACCCCACTGGGACAGCAAGGGCAGTGCTGAGCACAGTGGCAGCTGAGACCCCAGCTGAGTGGGGGAGACACAGGCAGGGCAGGGGATCTGTTGGGAGTGGCAAGGTGCTTGGTAAGGAAAGTTTGGATGAGCCTAGGCAGCCTTGTGAGCTGATGGCTTTGTCCAGTCAGCAGGGTGGGAAGGCGAGGAGAGTGGAAGATGAGACTCCCTGGACCTTACCTGTTAGCTGGGTGGAGAATTGCGACAGCGAAGGAAATGTGCATGCTCCCCTTGCTGGGGCTTAGCCAACGCAGTAGCCAGAAGCTGTCGTGTTTGCCATTTCAGCTCTTACCGTTGGTCCCGTTTTGCTGCTCGAACCCCGGTGTGTGGCTCTTTGAGACACTCTTTGCAGCTCCCTTGGCTGGCGTGGCGGTTGGCAGCCTCCACGCTACACTCCCGTTAGTGTGCGGGTGTGAAATTGCTGCAGGACCCTGCATGCGGGTGGACGGTAGCAGAGCAGCTGTTCGATGAGAGGTTGGAGTGCCGTTCGGAGCCATTCGAGGAACGGCTTTACAGTTATGAGACTGGGGAGGCGCTCGCCTTGTCTTATGTTTGCACTAGCTTGCTATAAATAGACGTTGCTCCAAGACACCTTCTCCCAGTAGTGCCCCGCTTTGTTCACTTTGCAGATTGAACTAGGAAAGCTGTTTCCTAGCACGCGCTGAAGTTCAGTGATTAGCTTCTTTGGGGGCCATGGGGGTTAGCAAGCTGTTACTAACCAGGGGACAATGAGCTGCCTCTAATGAGCCTGTGATGGGCTTGCATCCATCTCTCCTAGGCCTCCATTGATAGGGATTTCTTCACTCCTCTGGGTGGAACCCGGCCCGTGTTCAAGAGCGCAAGGTGACCCTGCATGACTTCCTGGAACATAGCATTTTGGGTGGGCAGAATTCAGTCTTAGTGGACTAGTGGGGAGGAGGGAAAGGTAAATGTGAAATATAACCTCAATTACATGCATTCTTCGGGCGGGAACGGCCTCTCATTACTGCATGTGAGCAGTGCCTGGCACGATGGGGCTCTGCCCCCATTTGGGGGCTCAGAGACTACTGTCATGCTCATAATTAATAGTACTTGTCCTGACATTGCTGCACCATGAGCTGTGCCTGGGAGGAACCTGCAGGAGAACCCCCTGTGACGAAGCGGGACTGTTCTTAATGTTTCCTCTGAATAGTGTGGGGGTGCCTCAGTTTCCCCTATGCAGTTCTTAAGTATCTAAGTGGTGGGGTAAGGGTGTATGATCGTTGCAGAGCCCTAGAGGGCAGGTGTGTGCAGAGGTCTGGACACAGAGAATGGCCGACACCCTGTTTCCTGGCAACTGATGGCCTGGCCCTTCCCCCCTGCAAGGTTAGAGCTAAAGGGTTGGAGAACAAAGGAATTAGGTGCCCTCCTGGCCCGGAAAGGGACAAAGCCCAGAGGAGGAGGGGCTGGAGGGGGAGTCCGTTTGGGGCTGGCTGGGGACATGGAGTGAAGTGCAGACAGGGTTGTCTGGCTCACTGCCCCCCAAAATGGACCCAGCTTGAGGGGTCCTGTTCTCTGCTCCTCAAGCTCTGTGTTAGACCATGTTCCTGTCGTCTAATAAACCTCTGTTTTACTGGCTGGCTGAGAGTCCCGTCTGACTGCGGAGTTGGGGGGCAGGACCCTCTGGCTTCCCCAGGACCCTGCCTGAGTGGACTCGCTGTGGGAAGTGCACGGAGGGGCAGAGGAGGCTGAATGCTCCGAGGTCAGACCCAGGAAGGTAGAAGCTGTGTGAGCTGTGTGTCCTGCAGACAGGCTGCTCGCAGAAAGGAGACTTCCCCAGAGACCTGCCTGGCTTCGTAGGGAGCCATTCCAGAGCATGGCCTGGGGACTCCATGACACCCCCCCCACCCCCCCACCGCGTGACACTTCGGATGCCTGCTTGGACTGCGGGCTCCAGTGGGAAGGGCCCGGGTTTCTGTGCAGGGCCTGGCACAACGGGTCCCTCTCCTGATGGCAGCCGCTGGGTGCTAGTAACACTCACCCCCGGGTAGGCTGGCTGCAGCAACACAGCCTGTTACTGGGAGGTCATAAATCGAGAGCAAAGGGCCTCTGGCATCCCCTGGATGGACAGACATGTCTAGGGCGTAGCCGTGTGCCTGAGTCCGATCTGGAGGCCCATGCCAGCCTGTGTCCGATCTGGAGGTGTGTGCTCAGCCCCAGGGCAGGACGGGCTGAGAGCGTGTGCTGGTTCCCGCTACCTGTGTGCAGCTCCGATCTGCAGCATGCTCGGCTTTTCCTCGGCTCATTGCTTTCACGGCTAGCTGAGCACAGCATTGCATCCGCTCCTGTGAAACCCCACTGGGCCCAGCACTTGATCCACATGTCCAAGCCTCTTCCCGGCCCGGTCAGAGTTGGGTGATGTCCCCGAGGGGCTGAGGAGCCAGCAGGCTGCCCACATGGGGAGGGGGCTGTACGAGCTGGTGGTTACTGTGGCAGCAGTGAGAGCTGGAAGCTCTGCCACGCAAGGGGAAGAGGCAGGTTCCCCTCGATAGAGCAGCCGTCGGCTGCTGCGCAGGTCAGTGCAAAGCCCTTTCAAGGCGGTGGGCTGGATCCTGAGAATGGGCGAGCTGTAGATTGCTCCCTGGGAGCAGGGGCGGGAGCCTTGTTGGCTACAATTCTCTCGGCACAGCTGGGTCCACGTCACCTCTGGGTGGGTAGGTCAGGGTGTGGTGGTCACTGCTGGAGTCAGAGGATTCGGCTGCCAGCTCTGCGGTGCTCGTTCCAGGGGCTGCTGTGTGGGGCTGGTGACGCTGCCGGTTTGGACCTGCTTGGCCGGGAATGGTCCTGGCTACTGGAGAGCTGCAATCAGCCGGGACAGAGCTGCCAGCTTTAGGCCTGAAGGAGCTGGGGACAGGCCGTGGACTCTGCAATTTCTCCTGCCCCTTGGTCCCTCTGGCTTTCCAGGCCCAGCTCCCCCAGGGTGGGTCGAGGAGGGCAGGGGTGGGGAGCGGGAGTGGCTTTTAGTTCCATCTGGAGCAGGCCCTTTCAAACCTTGTGGCAGTCACACCCTGCGTAGGTATGCACCCCCATCCCAGGGCACTAGCAGAGAGAACAAAGGCAGAAGTTAAACTCCCTTGTGATGCCAAGAGAAGGAATGTGGGCATTCGGCATACTGCCCCTCTCTCCTGGCATGCATCAGTAGCAGGGTGTGAACCCACTGGGGCCTTCAGCTCTCCAGCATGGCTCTCCCGTGAGCTAAAGAGCAACTGCATTAGCTGGCAGCAGTTGTAGGCTGTTATTTTCCAGAGGACCAGGTGCTAGGAGGGGACCTGACCTGACCCACACTCTGCTAGCATGGATTGTGTGTTCACACTGTGCCTAGGCACAGCGACTCCTGGAAAGGACAGTCGTCCTGTCGTCTGCAGGCTGTAGTCAGGCAGGCTGTCAGGGCCATTGTGGGAGTCTCTTGAATAAACCAGAGCTGTATAGTTGAGTGCAGTTTGTTTCTGTGTAATGCGTATCGGTGGTTACAGGTGTTTAAAAGGCAGCGGGCGTGGGGATGTCTCTGCTCCTCCCTCCGCAGGGTGGAATGGTACCAGTGCCTGCCCAGTGCTTTCCCAAACGGAGCAAGGCCCCTCTACCCTCCAGGCACTTCCAGGTTAGCAGGACACTCTAGCAAAGGTCTGCGTGCTGCTTGGACTCTGACAGCAGCCAGGGCTGAGCCGCCGCCCGGTGGAACTGACCCCTTAGGTCTGACTGCCCTGCCCCTTGCGATAGGCACTGGAGTGGTCCTTCCCAGCATCGCCATAGGAGCCAGCAATAGCGTGAGGGGTGCTGTCTGGGCTGTGGGGGGCCTGGGACCTTGGAGGCTGCCTAGGTACGTACCAGCCATCCCTTACTCCTCCAGGAGGGACGGAGGCTCACGCGTGCCGCGCAGCATGATAGCTCCTGTGGCCAGTGGTGCGCTAGCATGTGGAGCAGACTGTGCCCTTGGCTTGGGCAGAGGAGTTTAGCCTAGGAGCGGGGACGGGGAGCTGAGGGCCATGTTGGTGGCCCATAGCATCGAGCTAATGGCACCTCCACATCCAGAGGGCAATGGAGCCTCGTCTCCGCAGTCGCTCTGCCAAAGCCAGGTCAAGGGCAGCCTTAGAGCAGCATTTGGCCAGCCCTGGAGTGGGCTGGAAGAGTCTCCCAGCTACTGCATCACCCCCACTTAGCAATGGCTACCAGCTCGTCTCCTGGCACGGCTAGAAACCTTCCTCCTCCACCTCGGGCTGTGGGGGCACAGACAGGCAGCTGGAGCATCCTACCCCCTACTGCTAAACAGGGGGGCCCGTGTGAAGCAGGTTGAGGACAAGCTTGAAAAAGATTGAGGGAAATTTGAAAAAATTGAGTTTGTTTCGTCTGGAGAAGAGAAGACTGAGAGCGGACATGAGAACAGTTTTCAAGTATGTAAAAGGTTGTTACAAGGAGGAGGGAGGAAAATAGTTTTTATTAACCTCTGAGGACAGGACAAGAAGCAATGGGCTTAAACTGTCCTTGCTGCAATTTAAGTTGGACATTAACCACCCTGACAGTCTGGACGTTTTTCCTAAACACTGGAATAAATTGCCCAGGGAGGTTGTGGAATCTCCATCAAAGTCCAACCTGCTCTTAAAAATCTCCAAACACCTGTCAGGGATGGTCTAGATAATACTGAGGCCTGCCATGAGTGCAGGGGACTGGACTAATGACCTCTCAAGGTCTCTTCCAGTTCTGTGATTCTCTGAAAATGCCTCTCATGCTTTTGCTTTCGAACCGCCGTCTCTGCTCCAAGTCTCGGCTTGCTCGGAGCACGACAGATTGTGTTTTGCTGGTAGTTTGCCAACCTTGCAGGTTGGGCAAGGCTGGCGAAAGGTGAGGGCACGTGAAATTCCTTTGACAGTCAACCAGCTGCAGGTTGGCTGCATAAAACTCTAAACCCTGGGTTATTAGTAATTTGCTGCTGCTCCTTTTCATCTGGGCTCACCAGTCACTCCCCTCGCTCCCTGGGGGCTGCAAGTGCTGGGTCCTCGGGCGGCATCTGTCCATGGAGAAGCAGGAAGACTCCAGCAGGGTTCTCAGCGCTGTCTCCTTCATCTGAAATGCACGTTTCCAGGCTGGGTGGAGAAACCCGGCGCCTCCCGTATGCCTGCCTGTTGGGGGAAGATTTGTGGCTACTGAACTCTGACGAGCTCTGGAGACTGGAGCCAATTTGTGGCCCTGAATTATTTATTACGTGTATAGGACTGGAAGGGACCTCCTGGGTCAGTGAATCCCATCTGCTTCTAGTGCAAGCAGCCCCGGGTCTAGAGTCCCATTCATAACTTTAACAAGCTCTGTTTTAAACCTAGCTGGGTCCTTAGTCCCACTCCTCCTGGCGGGGGCTGGGCCAGAGCCTCTCCTCTGGGGGTTAGAAACCTGCTTCTCATTCCAGCCCAAGTTTACTCCTGGCTGGTTTATCAGGGAATCCTAGAATATCCAGGTTGGAAGGGACCTCAGGAGGTCATCTAGTCCAACCCCCTGCTCAAAGCAGGACCAATCCCCAACTAAATCATCCCAGCCAGGGCTTGGTCAAGCCTGACCTTAAAAACCTAAAAGGAAGGAGATTCCACCACCTCCCTAGGAACCCATTCCAGCGCTTCACCACCCTCCTAGTGAAAAAGTTCCAACCTAAACCTCCCCCACTGCAACTGGAGACCATTACTCCTCGTTCTGTCATCAGCTACCACTGAGAACAGCCTAGAGCCATCCTCTTTGGAACCCCCTTTCAGGTAGTTGAAAGCAGCTATCAAATCCCCCCTCATTCTTCTCTTCCACAGACTAAACAATCCCAGTTCCCTCAGCCTCTCCTCATAAGTCATGTGTTCCAGCCCCCGAATCATTTTTGTTTCCCTCCGTTGGACTCTCTCCAATTTGTCCACATCCCTTCTGTAGTGTGGGGCCCAAAACTGGACACAGTACTCCAGATGAGGCCTCACCAATGTTGAATAGCGGGGAATGATCACGTCCCTCGATCTGCTGGCAATGCCCCTACTTATACAGCCCAAAATGTTGTTAGGCTTCTTGGCAACAAGGGCACACTGTTGACTCATATCCATTCTCTCGTCCACTGCAACCCCCAGGTCCTTTTCTGCAGTTTTATGCCCTTTGGCTCTTGTGCCAGCACTGTCCTTTAGCTTCACCAGCTCTCCTCCCTCCCTGATGGCTCCCACAAAGTATTTATAGAGCAATCCAGGTTCCCCAAGCCAAGCTCAGCCAGGCCCTCCATTGCCCTGATCCCCCAGCTCGCCCTTCTCTGCACCTGCTCCAGCTTGAGTTCATCATTCTCAAACATGGGTGACCAGAGCTGCACGCAGGCTTCCAGCCAGGGTGTGCCTGGTGCCTTGCCCGATGGCACTCCTATGGCCCGATCTCGAGTAGGGTGGTGCCCAGTGGCCCCAGCTGAGCCCTGGGTGCTGTCTCTTTGGGGCATCGCTAGTTGGCCTTTCAGCTCAGCTCTTCAGAAGAGGGATTCCCAGCCCCGCTGGCCTGGATGGGGCAGGGGTGTTCGCTGTGGTCCTGGGTTTTCCATGGTTACATTGGTTTCAGGAGCAGCCAGTTCTGTTTGGCGCTGGGGCTTCCCCTGGGTGCCCGGAGCTGGCACGTCCTCAGGGGACATGCTCCTCCTTGCACTACAGGCCCTGCACACTGAAGCCGAGGGGCCGGGCCCTGGGGACTCTCCCACGCGGAGTCGAGGGTTGCTTCATGCTCCTGCTGGGCACTTGGAGGCTGAAAAGCAAGCTCCAGCACCAGCGTACACGGGCTGCTGCGTTGGCAGGGGGAGAGGTGGGACTTGTCCAGTAGCGTTCCCAGGAGTCGCTGGCTCGCTGCCTGCCCTCCCCTGGGCCACTAGGCCCAGATGTGGGGGTGGGCTGATGCCAATCACAGGCTGTGCCCCCCATGCCACCTGGCTCCCCCATAGGAGCAGTGACATCCCCCAGCCTGTCCCCAGAGGTGGCTATGGCTGGCCAGCTGAGCGTCCGTTGGTTTGATGAATGGAGTGTCCGCTGGTAGGCTGCGAGGCGTGATGGCGCGTGAAATAGGGCAATGAACATGCTGGGGAATGATCTGTGCTAGGATCTGCTTGCATGAGGGGAGAGGGGCGCTGGGCGTGCGGGTGAGCTGTCCGTCAGGGCTCAGCAGAGCCCCACCTCCCCTTTCCCCCCAGGAACGGAGCGAGGGAAAGAGATATGGAGCAGATGCCTCCGGGCCCCCGGGCTGCAGCCGGCTGAGACTCCGGAGCCCACGTGCCCGGTTTCTCCCAGGCGCCCAGCACATGCTTCCCCCACTGACAGCCGTATTTGGGGACTGGGTGTGTGGAGGGGTCCTTTCCTCCCACTTCTGGCCCCATTGTCTGTTCCCGATGCTCGGTGGATGCTGCTGGGGAGAGAAGCCAGAGAAATAGACCCAGGAGCATGACAGAGCAGGGTTCCTCATCCCACATCCCCACAGGGAGGAGGCCGGATTACATTCCCAGTCCAGTGAAACAGCCATGCCTGGGCACCCTGCTCGGCTGTGTCCTGCTGCACCCCTCCTCTGGCCCAATGCCAATGGCTTGTCGTGTGGATGAGAGCCAGAGCTGCGGTGCTGTTTGGCTAGCAAACCCCAGCTGCAGGGAGCGGCAGGCTGGGAGGCCAGCAGATCTTGGAGATGGCCAGGGTGTGTTCAATGCCAGAAACTGTTCCCCTCTGTGTGTGGTGCTGCCTCTGCAGGACTCCATGGCCTGGCGTGGGTGGTGTTCTGGCGAGGTGGGGTCGGGTGGAAGGGGCTGGTTGTAAAGGACGAACATCTGTGGGGCTGGGTTTGCCCTGGGATCTCCTAGTGCGTCTGAGCAAATAAGATGAGACCTCCTTGGTGTGTCGGCTTCTCTCTAGGAATCAGCTGGGGGCAGGTGGGGGGAGCCAGCTCTCGCTGCAGGTGGGAGGGACCCCTCTCCTGCGAGTTGCCTGAGGTTGCGGGGCTGCTCCCCACCTGCAAGGCGGCGTGGGGGGTGTAGCAGACGGCTCCATTGCTGACTCTGTTCTTGCAGGGAGGCAGCCGTCCGAAACCTGCCTGATCTAATTCTTTGGATGTTCCCAGTGCGTTTCCCTGCGGCATCGGGAGAGCAGGCAGTGTGACGGGAGGGCAAAGCTAGCCCCGGTGCAGGTCCCTTCCGGGCTCGTAGCATGGCTGCCTTGTATCTGAGAGAGCGGTGTGGCCCCTGGAGCCGAGGGCCCCAGCGTGGCTGGGAGTTGGCCTGTGTCTGAGAGGGGGGCTCTGCTCCTGGGCACGAGGCAGCAGCGCGTTCTCTGGAGCACGGTGCCAGCTGGGCAGCAGTCTGCACCCACAGTCTTGTGGCGAGGCTGGGGCTCCTCCAGTACCTCCGAGGCGCCGTCTCCCCTGGTTTGCATTTCACTGTCGCCCCTCCCCCAGTAAAGCGCGGCCTCCCCGCAGCCTGCCTCCGCCTTAACGCCAGGCTCCGCCTTAACGCCTGTCCTGTGCACAGAGGAGCCGAGCTGGCGCTCCCGTGGGTAGGCTGGTGCTCTCTGGGGCAGGCGCTGTTAATTAAGCGGCTGTGCGCTTTGCCTGGAATGCGTCTCCAGATGGCGAGTGCCTCTAATTAAGCCCTGCGCGGTGGCGGCACTGAGGCCGCCCCGCGAATTGTCAGAGGGGATAATGAACTTGTCTGTTTAAATAACTCCGGGAGGCGGGAGACGCGGGCTGCTTGCCTGTTTCTCACCGGGAGGCATGGCCCATGCTGGGGCACGGTATGCCCGGCACCCTGGTTGCCTCTGCAGTGCGGCCAGTGCAGTGGGAATGCTGGCAAGGGCGTCGAGCTCCCCGTAGGAGTGTGCCGAGGGGGCTTGGTGCTCGCTTGTACAGCTGGGCTGGAGTGCTCCATTGCACCAGGGCTGGGTGCATCCCGGGGCGGCTAGGTTTCCATGCTGGCCCATGTGTGGAGAAGGACTAGCAACTCCAGGCCGGTTTGTCTCTGCCCCAAATCAGCCCCCTCGACCAGGCTCCCTCTTGCAAGCCGTGGAGGCAACATGTGGTCCCATCACACCTACCCTGGGTTGTCGTGGTTGCTGCTGTGAGGGCTGCCCTCTTTCCAGCCGGTCGTGGGCTGTGTAACGATAACACGGTTCTCCCCTGCTAGCACCCTGCCACAAACCCACCATCAGTCAATGCAAGAAAACAGCCTACTACTGCTGTCAGCTAAGAGAGCTGCACCGTTAGCTGAATGGGCAGTGGCCTATGCAGAGGTGTTGCTGGTCCTGTTGCCAGTCTCCCCTCCTGCCACGGTGTTCTAAGTGAGTCATTAATTAATTAAAGTGCAGAGCCTCTGTCTCACCGAGCAGGGCCAGGCCCCTGCCTCTGAAGTGCTGCAGCAATCTCAGGTATGGAAATGCACCCACCAGTCCCTGGCTGCTGCTGGAGATGGATTTCTGGGCTGCTCGCCTGCCAGCTGCCCGTGTCAAACGGTAATTGTAGAACGGGGTCAGGGCTGTATTTCTAGATTGGCCGGAGGATGGCTCTAGTGCGTATTTAACACGTCCTCCTTGGAGGCTAGTGCCGACACCGCTTGGCCGGGCTCGTCAGGACTTAATCCTCTAGCAGCTTACAGCTCTGCAGCTTCCCCCCAAATACCTAGGGCGCAGTTAAAGGTTTTCTCATAATCATCTCAGCACTTCAACCCATGCCAGGTCAGCAGCTTTAAACTCTTTTGCTAAACGCTGGAGTCCTCCAGGGCCCGAGCGGGAGCGGGGCTCTTTCCTTTGGTTAGTTATTGGAGGAGGTGGATTTAGCGGGAGGTTCAGAGCCCTGGAGACCCAGCGGTCTCCTTAGCCAGGCAGCGGGGGCAAAAGCTTTCTCTGCTCACAGACATCAGCCCTGCCCCGAGTGGGTGGGGCCCATCAGCCTGTGGTCTCTCGGCCAAGATGTGAGCGTGGAGACTGAGTAGGGCCAGCCGGGATGGAGGGTGTGATGGGTTCGGTCACAGAGACCACCTTGGGACTGTCACCTGATTTGCTAAAATTACCTCTGAGCCTGCTTTCCCTGCTGGCTTGGGACTTCCAGAACCCTGCCTTGTTGAGCCAGACACACTAGCCTGCTACAGCCCCAGGATCTGGTCCACACTCCCAAAGCTGCAGACTTAACTGAAAACAGCTCAGCAGGTCACCTATCTCCAGCACCCAGACACCCAGCTCCCGATGGGATCCAAACCCCAAATAAATCCGTGTTACTCTGTATAAAGCTTATACAGGGTAAACTCATAAATTGTCCGCCCTCTATAACACTGATAGAGATGCACAATTGTTTGCCCACCTGGGTATTAATCACTTACTCTGGGTTAATTAATAAACAAAAATGATTTTAAGTAAGTATAAAAAGTAGGATTTAAGTAGTTTCAAGTAATAACAGACAGAACAAAGCAAGTCACAAAGCAAAATAAAACAAAACACGCAAGTCTAAGCCTAATATATTAAGAAACTGAATACAGGTAATATCTCACCCTCAGAGATGTTCCTATAAACTTCTTTCACAGACTAGACTCCTTCCTAGTCTGGGCCCAATCCTTTCCCCTGGCACAGTCCTTGTTAGTTCCAGCAGACATCTCAGGTGGGAAGCCGGGGTTTTCTCATGACTGGGACCCCCTTTGTCCTGCTCCACCCCCCTTTTATAGCTCTGGCACAAGGCGGGAATCTCTTGTCTCTCTGGGTTCACACCCCTCCTTCTAAATGGAAAAGTACCAGATTTACAGTGGAGAAAGCATGTATGTGGAGAGCGTGCTCTCATGGGCATGTGTACTTAGCACTGCACTTTCAGGCAGAGACCGGGCTTGGGGAATTCCAGCTGGAGAGGTCAATTTTCCAGCCAGCTCTCGGGGTCTGAACACCACGGAAATGATTCGGCCATGTTAATAACAGTGCTCCCTCGGTGACCTCTGCAAGGTGTAAACTGCCATCTGGCCTATGGCAGAGCTGATTTATTATTTTGTCGCACCCGCAGGCTAGCTGGGAACTTTGCAGCAAACCCCTGGAAGCGAGGGGCCTGCCTTGTGATTATTTTGTATTATGGTAGCACAGACAGACCCCAGCTGAGATCAGAGCCCCCGGGTGCTGCACGGACACAGCGAGACAGGCCCTGCATGGACAGAGTGGGGAGGGGAGAGAGAGGCACAGGGAGGGGAAGGGACTTGCCCAAGGTCACCCAGCTAGTCAGTGGCAGAGCTGGGGACAGAGCCCTGACTCCATTTGGGTGCCCCATCCAGTGGTCTATGTTGCCCTGCAGGAGCTCCCGTCCACCCCAGTGAGGATCGTCCCGGCCCCAGAACGGGGCCAGAGGGGACGTGGGCTATGGAGATGGCCATGCATGACTTGAACAGCTTGGTGGGCCATTTGTCAGTGGCACGCTGCAGCGAGTCCTGCCCGGCGCGCGCCATGGCTGAGGACCGGCCTCCTGGGGGCTCTGGCAGTGCCGTAGGTCGAGGTGGGGGGACTGGCTGTGCGGACTCCCCAAGGCCCGGATCCAGCCCCTGTTGCCTGAGGACTCCCAAAGGTGCTGGGTTTTGCCGTGAGGAGCAAGAGGAAGGCCGTGGAGGGGGAGGTCTCACGTAGCCACAGGTGGGGATTGGGTGGGGGGCAAGGGAGGCATCTGCAGCCCTGTGGGTGTCCTGGGCATAGCCCGGTTTAGCAGTGGGGATGACGGCGTTGTTGGTCAGGGGCTGCGAGAGCAGCGCGGGGGGTGGGGTGGGCATGGCTTTGAGCAAGCGTCTCTGCAGGGGGCATTCTGAGGGTTGCCCGGTGCTGGCCGGGAGCGCTGGTGTGGACGGGTAGCAGGAAGCTTCACGGGTGGCGGCTCGGGCTGGGAATTGCTGCTCCGAGCTGCAGTGCAGGTGTAGCCTGGGGTAGCGGGGGGCACCATCCTCTCCCAGCTGGCCCTGCCCCTCCCTCCCATCCCAGTTCACCTGCCGGACTTATGCCAGTGGCACCAGGTTGCAGGAGCCTTAGTCCCCATGGTCTCCCGCTGGGGGGCTTGGTACGGTTGTGCCAGTGCCCTCTGGCCCTGTTGGCACGTCAGTCTGCAGCACGCCAGGGCCCCTGTCTTGCGTGGGCTCCTCGACGGAGTCGAGCGCTCTGGCCAGCAGCGTCAAACGGGAGCCCTGGAGAGCACCGGGTGCAGCCGGGCATAGAGCACCGGGGCTGTGCAAGCCACACGCCCCCCTGCAATTCAGTGGTGGACTGCCCGGGGATGCTCCTCAGTCCTGACCCGCAACCCTGCTGCTGTTCCAGCGCCGGGCACCCTGGGCACAGCTCTGCCAGGAGCAGAGGCAAACTCCTGTTGATTCCTGGCCTCGGCTGCCCCCTTCCTTCCTCCACCCTGTCTGGGTTTAAAACCAGGACCCAGAGGTTCCGCCACGAGCGTGCTAGGGCGGGGTTCTGCTCCGGCAGTTCCCTCGCCCGCCCATCCATAGAGCAGGTGTGCGCCTGGGCACTGGCAGAATCCGGCTCAGATTGCCAGGTGCCGGGCTGCACCAGAGTCATGGGCAGAGCCCACTGTGCAGTCAGCACCTCGCAGCACCACGACCATCCCAGGATAACTTCTGTTTCAGAGCACGAAGGTGTCGGCGATGCAGCCACAGCCCACATGGGTCAGCGTCAGCAGGGCCTGCATGTGCTGTGCGCAGCACTCCGGGTCAAACTCTCCGGCCCACGGCCAGAGATGCTCCCCAGCTGCTGCCAGGCACGTGCCTGGGCTCGCCCGCCTGAGAGGGCTTCCTGGGGGTCAAATTTTTGTCTGCAGGAGCCAGGCAGGCCCTGCCGTACCTGGCATTTCAGTGCCAGCACGGCTCCCAGACGCCGCCCCCGGCCCTTCTCTGCCGTGACTCTCCCCCTTCCACACGTCTGACCTCCGGACTCTTTCTGAAGCTTCACAGGAAAGGCGTCCTCGATTGGCTTGTGCCCAGCGATGTGTACATTCAGTGTCCGTGCTTGGCGCGCCCCATGGAGCTGGGGAGCAGCAGTCCTGGGGAGACGGTGCCTGCGGCAGGGCCCTGCTCTCTCTCTCTCTGGTCCAGCGTTCCTGTAACTTGTACAGCATTGCTGAGAGGAGTCGGGAAGATTGATAGCAATTCACCGTTTCCCTTTATTGATTCAAATGGCGGGCGAAAGAAATCTGGCAGCTCTAGGCCATTTATCATAACATATTCTGTTACTGTCAAGGTGTCTGTCACGGAGTGTGGGGGAGTCCAGGCCCTGCACCCCTCTTCCTGGGATTCGCCGTGACTCTCAGCCAGCCAGTAAAACAGAAGGTTTATTAGACAATAGGAACACAGCCTAAAACAGAGCTTGTGGGTACAACCAGGACCCCTCAGTCAAGTCCTTCTGGGGGGCAGGGAGCTCAGACTCCAGCCCTGCGTTCCTCCACCCAGCCCCAAACTGAAACTAAATCCCCCCAGCAGGCTTCCTCCTGCAGCCTTTGTCCAGTTTCCTGGGCAGAGGTGTTACCTCCCCCTCCCCCTCCCGGCTCAGCTTACAGGGTCTCAGGTCTCCCATCCCCAGTGAAACTCCCCTGCCACATTCCCAGGTCAACGCTCCCCCTGCCCTGCTGCGTCTCGGTGCCATCCCCAGCCTGCCGGCCAGCCTTCCCTCCCCTCTCCCTGGGCCGAAGGACCGGGCTGGCCCTGTCCCCACGCTCCCGGGCCGATAACAGGGCAATCGATGGGCTTGCTCTGGGACCATGCCGGTAATGGCTTTGCAGAGCCCTGATGGGACCTGAGACCGAGCAAACCGGCCTTCTCCGGAGTGTGTTGTTCCATTAGCACTCACTGTGCAACCCACGTTTCTGCTTTATGATTATGGTTTTAATTAGAGGCTTTGGCTGGCATGTCAGCGGTTTGTGAGCGGAGCAGGAGGTGGCTGGTTTCTCTGGGCTGAAAGGGAGCTGCGTTCTTCCAAGGAGAAATGGGAGCAGAATCCGTGCTGAAATATGTTCCTTTGCTGGGATCCCCATCCGGGACGCACAGCACTGTCCCGTATGTGTTACAAGAGTGCCCAGGGGTCCTGACTGAGACTGGGGCCTGGTACTGTCAGATCTCCCCCTCCCCCCAAGACTGGGGTCACTGCTGTGCCAGGCGCTGCACAGACACCCTCACCCCCCACTGAGATTGGGGTCACTGCTGTGCCAGGCGCTGCACAGACACCCCCACCCCCCCACTGAGATTGGGGTCCATGCTGTGCCAGGCGCTGCACAGACACCCCCACCCCCCACTGAGATTGGGGTCCATGCTGTGCCAGGCGCTGCACAGCCCTTCCCTTGCCCCCCCCCCACACTGAGATTGGGGTCCATGCTGTGCCAGGCGCTGCACAGCCCTTCCCTGCCCCCACCCCCCCACACACACTGAGATTGGGGTCCGTGCTGTGCCAGGCACTGCACAGACCAGCCCCTGACCAAGACAGACATAAGTAACTCCATTGCTCCGGCCCTCGGCACTTGTGGGACTGATGATCTATGGGGATCTCGGCTGGGGTGGGACCATTCTGAAGCCAGCGATCCTGTCTGAGCCGGCTAGTCCCCCACATCATGGGCTCCCCACCCAGCTCCCGCTGCTGGAGCCCAACACCAGGGCACTGGAGCAGGCAGCCCCTGAAAAGCCTTTTCTGCTCCAGGCTCTGGGAGGGTGCCCTGACCTGACCTGTCTCCCTGCCTTGTGCTGCGCTCAGCTTGGGTTCGATAGCCAGGCTAGAAGGAACAATTCATTTAGTCCGTGGGCATGATGTCCCCCCATCAAGGTGTAATTCTCTGCCTCAGATACATTTTCCCTGCGCTAATAGGGAGGCGTAATTCTCCACTTAATGGCTGCGCCCCGCTTGATTCCCGATACCCTTGAAAGCCTCTTTTACGATGCAGGAGCTCCCGCGACAGCGGTTCCCTTGAAACACTGTACAGCAGGCACCGCGGGGGAGGGGGGGCAGCGCCCTGGGGGCGAGAACTTGAGATGCCTTTAAAGAATTAAATGCTGGAAAACGCCGGAGGGAAAGTTGTTTAGTCCGAATCCTGTGGGGAGTGAAGAGTTCGGTGTGGGCCTGCTGAGAGCTCCACAAACCCTCCCATGCCCTTCTGCCGCCCCAGGTCCAGTGGCCTTAGCCTTGCCGGGAGCCAGCAGCCTGGCCAGACAGCGGAGAACGGGAAGAGACGTATACCAGGAACCCAGCGCTGGCTCCCAGCAGGGTTCTCCGAGGGCGGCTGAGGGCTTCCCAGCGAGAGGCAGCTTGTAGCACTTGGTGGAGGAAGGAGGGGGAGAGGCACTGGGGTTTCGCAAGCTTGCTCCCTGCCGCTAAGGGTGTGGGCAGGGTTTGCGCCCCGTCCCTGCAGTGGGTGCTGGAACCCCCCCAAGGATCACCCCAAAACTTCCCCCCCGAGCTGATTGCAGTGGGGGATTCCTGTCCGTAGGAAATCCCCTCACTGGGAAACGTCCTCTCATCTTGAATTGGTACAGAAACTCGCAGCTTCCCATGGGCGGAAATGCTGCAAGCTGGCGTCTGGCCCCTTGCTGAGCTCGGAACGCCGCCTTTCGCTTCGGCTGGAGCACGGCTTCCTGCCAGACTGGTCTGGTCGTGGAATCCACCTTTTCCAGTGGAAAGTGTGACGAAGTGGGACTGTTCTTGATGTTTCCTCCGAGTGGTGTGGGGGTGCCTCGGTTTCCCCTGGGCAGTTCTTGGGTGTCTAGGTGGTGGGGTAAGGGTGTATGATCATTGCAGAGCCCTAGAGGGCAGGTGTGTGCAGGAGTCTGGACACAGAGAATGGCCGACACCCTGTTTCCTGGCAACTGATGGCCTGGGCCCTTCCCCCCTGCAAGGTGAGAGCTAAAGGGTTGGAGAACAAAGGAATCCGGTGACCTCCTGGCCTGGGAAAGGGACAAAGCCCAGGGGAGGAGGGGCTGAGGGGAGTTTCAGTTTGGGGCTGGCTGGGACATGGAGTGAAGGGCAGACGGGGTTGTCTGGCTCACTGCCCCCAAAATGGACCCAGCTGAGGGGTCCTGTTCTCTGCACCTGCAAGCTCTGTTTTAGACCATGTTCCTGTCATCTAATAAACCTCTGTTTTACTGGCTGGCTGAGAGTCCCGTCTGACTGCGAAGTTGGGGGGCAGGACCCTCTGGCTTCCCCAGGAGCCCTGCCTGAGCGGACTCGCTGTGGGAAGCGCAGGGAGGGGCAGAGGATGCTGAATGCTCCGAGGTCAGACCCAGGAAGGTGGAAGCTGTGTGAGCTGTGTGTCCTGAAGACAGGCTGCTCACAGAAAGGCGACTGCCCCAGAGTCCTGACTGGCTTCATGGGGAGCAGTTCCAGAGCATCACCCAGGGACTCCGTGACAACTGGTGGCAGCGGTGGGATGTACTGCACCCCGTGGATGGCGCTTCCTGCAGTAAGTGACTGGGGAGCAGTAACACGAAGGGGGATTGCCGAGGACCAGGCGTGCTGAAGGCTCAGAGAAGAGCGGTTTCGGGGGGCGGTTAACCCCTGGGAGTGTGTGACCAGCGAGAAGGACTGTGCAGTAATGGGGTCCCCCTGGGGACTGCAGTGAGCAGTCTCAGGGTCGGAGGAGCCTGCAGCTTGGCCCGGGGAGAGAGAAGGACTTTTGCAGTAACAGGGTTCCCCTGGGGATTGCAGCGAGTGGTCCCAGGGGCGGAGGAGTCTGCTGCTCGACCCTGGCAAAGAGGGGGTGACCTCGAGAAGGGCTGGCGCACTAGGGGTTCTCCCTGGAAACCGTGGGGAGCTGAGAACACACGGGCCTGTGAGTCCACAACAACTTGAGAGGAGCGGAGTGATGGCCTGTCACCGTCTCCTTAAGAAGAACATTGTAACCCTGTGCAGAAAGAGAGGGTTGAGCGTTGGAAAGTTCACCAAAGCAGAGTTAATCGTGCAGCTGGAAGAGGATGACCGCTCTAAGGAACAGATTCCTGACCCCAAATGGGGCTATAGCAGGATCTGGGAGCAGCTGGAGTGGCAGCCAGGCATCGCCAAGACTCCTGTCCCCAACCAGACGAGGGTCTTCACGATCGGGTTCCCCATCGGGGGATTGGAGACGGACGGGATTGAAGCTGAGTCCGAGAGAGCAAGAGGACTGTGAGAGACAGCCGAGAAAGAGCTGCAGAAGCAGCAGCAGCATGAACTGGCGGTGGGGGAGCAGAGAGGCCTAGGGAACCTCCCCGGGGTGAGTGGGGATAGATCCTCGGGGGGCCAGTTCCTCAGGGAACCTCGAGACTAAATTGCTGCCCCTGGTTAAGGGGGGGGGGTGTGTGGATGCCACCTCACTGCCTTTGAGCAGGCTGGCGATTTGAACCAAGGGGACCCTGCGGAAAAGCCCCGGTGTCTAGCTCCCTTGCTGGGTCCCAAGGCCATAGACTCTGTCAGCCAGATGGGTGGGGATGTGGACAGGCTCCCACTCCTGACCCCAACCTATCTGTCTGTGTGGAGTTTCCTTGTGCCAGGCGCCTCGGACCCCCAGTGGGAGCAGAAGATGATGGTCAATGGGGAGACATTCCTGGGGTGGCGAGATCCTGGGACAGAGAGAACTGTTGTCAGGCCCTGGGTGGTGCAGCCTCAGATGCTGAGGGGCTGTGTGAGCTGGGTGAGGGTCCCAGGGACGAAGCCCCAGATCCCTGTGTAGACCCAGTAGGGGTGGGGCTGGCTGGTCGTTTGGGTTCTCCAGGACACCAGCTGCGAGACCCTGTTGTGGGGCGACTGTGTCTCTTTGGGACAGGATCCAGGCTCTGCTCCGGTAACTGCCAAGGGTTTGAATTTGAATCCAGGGAACCAATCGGTGGAGAGGGAAATGGTCAGTGAAAATGCAGATGACCTGGCTGGCATGGGGGAGGAGCAGCTAGGCTCAGGCTACCTGCCTGCCTGTAACCAGCCCCCTGGGGCTGGGTGGGACAGAGCGATGCTCCCTGCCCCCTTGCACACTGGGGAAGGGGCTCATGCTGGCTCTGATGCTGTGAGGAAAGCAGCAAGCTCCCTGCCTGCCCCCACTGGGACAGCAAGGGCAGTGCTGAGCAAAGAGGGAGATAAGACCCCAGCTGAGTGGGGGGAGACACAGGCAGGGCAGGGGATCTGTGGGGAGTGCCAAGGTGCTTGGTAAGGAAAGTTTGGATGAGCCTAGGCAGCCTTGTGAGCTGATGGCTTTGTCCAGTCAGCAGGGTGGGAAGGCGAGTAGAGTGGAAGATGAGACTCCCTGGACCTTACCTGTTAGCTGGGTGGAGAATTGAGACAGTGAAGGAAATGTGTCTGTGTCTGTCTGTCAGGGGTATTGACTTGCCTATGGAGGGAGCTACCCTGATCTCCAAGCAGTTGTCTGTGACCAGCCTTATGTGCTGGGACAAAGGGAATGAGATCCCAAGCTGTGTGTCTGGGAAAGGAGAAAGTGTGTCCGGCTCTTCTTCATCTGTGGAGCAGACAGAAGGGGCCTTTCAGCCTGTGATGGTTGAGGGTCGTGCAGTTGTCTCAGAGCTGGTTCTCGATTCAGCTAAAGCCCAGGAAGGGAATGGTCCTAAGTTTGTGTCTGCTCGGGAGAATGGCCCTGTAACTAGGTCACATCTAGTTAGTGTCTATGCAAAATCCCAGAGACCAGACAGTTCTGGTGCTTGTATTTTGCCTGTTGCTAGTGTGTTGTTGGAAAGGGTGGAGCAACTCTGTCTAATCAGGGTGAGATCCTAGCCAGGGCACAAGGAGAACATGAAGGTGTGTGATTGTGTTACCTACTGAGGGTGTGGAAACCTGTAGCAAGAAGGAAAAGATTCCTGAACTTGTGTGTGGCAAAGGGAAGGAGAATGCTTCTGACCTTTTATCTAGGAAGTCTGTAAGTTTGCCTGAAAGGGGATTGTGTAGGAATCCGCCTGATGGGCCAGAGGTAATTCTGGATGTAAGGGAGACCCAGAAAGTGTCTGTTGTTGCTCAGGAAAGTGTTCCTCTAGAGCAAGCCCTAGGTAAAGAGGGTGAGAGCAGAATTTCTGGGAGGGGTGAATTGTTGCAAAGAAAAGCCCTAGGGAAAGGAATCCTCATGGAGTCTTTGCAAGCAGTTTACTGCAACTGAAGGGTGTGAAAGTGATTTAATCAAGAAAGTTTCAGTTCCTAACAGCCAGAAATTTTCTGATGTGAATGGATCCAGTGACTGTCCTGTTGAAAGACTCAGTTTGGAGAGCTTTGAGAAGGTCTCAGATGAAGTGAAAGCTGTTAAGAAAGTTAAACAGTCCTCTAACCAAGTGGCTGTGTTTGGCCAGCTTGTTGGGGAGAAGACCCAATCCCAGTTTGACCCCCTGGGGTTTTGGGGGTGGCCAAAGGGCATGGGCTGCATAAACCTTCCCACATGCGGCCTGTGAGTGCTATTGACCACCCCCGACCTAAGGGAGGGTGTGAAACTGGAAGGGCCTAGTGTAACTCCTACCAAGGAATGGGAGAGATTCTGGGGCATCCATGGGAACGTTGGTGGCTTCGAACTTCCCCAGGTCACCGGGTGGAGTGACCCCGCTCAGTTCGATCTCGAAGGGGGGAGAGATGTGACGAAGTGGGACTGTTCTTGATGTTTCCTCCGAGTGGTGTGGGGGTGCCTCGGTTTCCCCTGGGCAGTTCTTGGGTGTCTAGGTGGTGGGGTAAGGGTGTATGATCATTGCAGGAGCCCTAGAGGACAGGTGTGGGCAGGGGTCTGGACACAGAGAATGGCCGACACTCTGTTTCCTGGCAACTGATGGCCTGGGGCCTTCCCCCCTGCTAGGTGAGAGCTAAAGGGTTGGAGAACAAAGGAATCCGGTGACCTCCTGGCCTGGGAAAGGGACAAAGCCCAGAGGAGGAGGGGCTGGAGGGAGTTTCAGTTTGGGGCTGGCTGGGACATGGAGTGAAGTGCAGACGTGGTTGTCTGGCTCACTGCCCCCAAAATGGACCCAGCTGAGGGGTCCTGTTCTCTGCACCTGCAAGCTCTGTTTTAGACCATGTTCCTGTCATCTAATAAACCTCTGTTTTACTGGCTGGCTGAGAGACACGTCTGACTGCGGAGTTGGGGTGCAGGACCCTCTGGCTTCCCCAGGACCCTGCCTGAGCGGACTCGCTGTGGGAAGCGCATGGAGGGGCAGAGGATGCTGAATGCTCCGAGGTCAGACCCATGGAGGTGGAAGCCGTGTGAGCTGTGTGTCCTGCAGACAGGCTGCTCACAGAAAGGAGACTGCCCCAGAGTCCTGACTGGCTTCATGGGGAGCAGCTCTAGAGAATCCCCCCGGGACTCCGTGACACGGGGGAGGGAACAGCGGTCGCTCAGCCCACAGCTGCAGGCAGTCCGGTACTGCCTGTTGGCTAGTGCAGGGCCGGACCATGCCCAGGTGGCGAGCGTGGCATAATCATGTTGACAGGCTAGTCTAGACGGGGCTCGCTGATCTCCTTGGCCCATCATTGGGCTGTGCTCCGCTCTGTGGTTGTCGAGTTGCCTTGGCTCTGATCTGCTGCTGTGGTAGCCGTGCTGGAGAGGGCGAGCGGAAGATTTGACTCCTTGTTGGCGGGTGGATTCAGAGGAGGATGCCGGAGCTCTGCATGGAGATCGCTAACATGTGCTGAGCGTCCGATTCCTGAGGGCACCGCGTTCCCAACCACTGGGGGTTTCTAGGTTTCGAATCACTGAGCAAAACATGACTTTGCATTGTATCCTGTTGGAGAGCAACATAGTGCGGCTGTCTTCTCCTTGGCACGCCTGCCATTCCCGCACACGCCCTCATGCTGGCTGGCTGGGAGTGAGCGCGGGGAGTCTGGCGGGAGGGGCAGGCGTCCCTGCGTTTCATACAGCGAAGGTAGCCCAGCCGAGTCCTGCTTGGTAACTGATTTGACATTATCTCTCAGATCACAGGAGGGATAGCGGAAACCCTTGTACTGTCTCTGCCTAGATCAGCACCCTCTCGATCTGCCGGGCGCCATTGTGGCTGCGCTGGGGAGCTGGAGTCGGCATTGGGCTGTCGCTGCTCTGTAAGCTCTTGCGGGCAGGGACCTGTCGTGGGTTTGGGATGCTGCATGAAAGAGGTGTCCCTGGCTCTCCGCCCGGCTCCTGTTTACCAGGCTTTGGTGGGCCAGCCAGTACGTCTCCATCTTTAGAAGTTCACACAGAGCAGTGGTTCCCTGGGTGGGGGCCTGCGGAGAGCCGGCGGGTCGCTTGGTGCTGGGTCCGCGCAGGACATGCAGGGAGCTGGGGTGGGAGGTTACTGAGCCTGCACTGGAGAAGAAGGGGAGGACAGGGAGCCAGCAGCTAGCTGGGGAGAAAGGGGGTGAGCCAGGCCAGATGGGGACTGGGGACCAGGTTGCTCGGCCATGTCGGCAGGTGGCAGGGGAAGGGGCAGGGAAGCCGGGGATGGGTGGGCAGGGGCATGTGGGGGGGATGGGGAACATGTGCGTCACTCCCATCGGGCTAGAGGCAGAGCTGCTCTCCCAGGGCTGTGCCCCCGGGCCCAGCTGTAGCTGGCCTAGGGATGCTAGACACCAGGTGCTGCAGGGCGGAGGGCAAATGATGGGCAATGGGGGGAGGGGAGAAGAAGTAGAGCCCCTCTCGGTTTTAGACCTGGTCTGTGCTCTGTAAAAGCTCCCGAAACCCTGCTAGCAAAGGAAAGTGTCCAGCTCAGCCCCCTCCCTTGGTGATGTCGCGCGCCTCAGACCTATGGAGCAGGCCCCTGCCCCTGCCCGTGCCCAGCAAGTGCCGGGGGTGAAGATCCCTGCAGCATTTGCACTCTTAGAAGCTGGCATTGGAGCTTTGCAGGGAAAGCGGATTCTGTGAAACTTCCTACCAGGGCCAAATGAGTTTCCTGCAGCCTACGCGCAAGGGTGATGGGCACCCCAGGAAAGCCATCACTAGCAGTGTGGGTGTATGGGAGGGAGCCGGTTGTCAAGCCCTGCGAACATGCAGGGCAGGGCCCCGGCTCCATTCCCTGCCAGCCCTTGGCCCTGTGCACAGAGCTGACAAGCACCAGGTAGCAAAGCTGTGTCCGGTGGCAGGAGCATGGCCCACGGTGACTGACCTGCCGTTGGAGGAAACGTCCATCTGTCCCTTTGCCCTTGGTCCCACTCCAAAGCCCACTCCCCCTAGACCAGCGCTGCACTGAATGGGACGCAGAACTCAGGCCTTTGTCCTGAACGCCTGGTATTCCCGCAGCACCCCGGCCCCCGTCAGACCGGGTTGTACGAACTGCTGCCCCCGAGCGTTCACACGCTGGTTTGTGACGGGGCCTGCCAGGGATGAAACCGACAGACAGCAGGATGGGTGGTCGCTGGAGCCCTAAAGTAGGAGCTTTTCCGCGCTTGAGACTGGCAGCTCGGAGGCTCGAGAGCGGAGCAGAGTCGGGGGAGAAGGTTGTGTAGGAGTGGGCAGAGAGAAGGACCGTTCCTTTCCCTTGGGCTGTGGTGGGCACCAGCCTCGCTGCAGAGGGCTGCCTTTCCTGCGGCCGAATCGGGGCAGAGGCAGAGCCCGCGTGCGGAGTGCTGAGCCGTGACCAGCCTGTATTTTATTGTTAATGAGACAGTGAAATAGACGTCACTGCGGGGATTTGCTGCGCTGGGCTGCGAGCTGCTGTGGAGGATAAATGGCTCAGTGCATGGCCCCTTTTTTTATCGCTGCTCTAGAAAGCGGGGGAGCTGGGTGCCCGTGGGGGGTGGTTGGATCCCGTGGGGCAGATTGGGGCCTGGGGAAGGAGATCCCATCCCCGCTCACAGACTGCAGGGTGTGGAGCAGAGGGACCAGAGCGGCCACGCTGCTTTTGGTCTGTAACGGGCTTGTTATCCACCTAGTTATCAGCTGGGCTCTTTCTCACCTCTGGAGTCACAGGGCTGATTGCCATTTTCCAGCCAGTTAATTGTCTGCTGGCGGGGGCATCCCCGAAGGATTGCCTGGGCTGAAATACGCAGACACGGGGTGGGGATGCTGAGCTCTGTTCTGAGCCGGGAGGAGACAGCGTTACTGTCTGTCCGGCCTTGGCATCTGAGTGCCTGGGAAGTGCAGAGAGCTGGGTGCTGTGGGGCTTCTCCCCCCCCCACCCCGGCCAGCGGTGAGGCTTTGGGAGCAGCCCCTCGCCCGCTGTAGGACAGGCTGTGCCAAGGCCTGGAGGAGGGATGGGGCACGGCCGCAGAAGGGATGGGCCGAAGGGAAGGAAGTTTGGGAGCTAAGAACCCGCAGATGGCGTGAGAGCCCCACTGCACCCCGGGACGGGGAAGGGTTTTTCATCCCTGGGCAACCCCGCAGCGAGGTCGCTAGTAAGTGGGGTGCGGGAATGGCTGGGAGGGAGGGCCTCTGGCAGCTCTGAGTGGGAATGGAGGGGGGGACCTCTGGCTGGAGGGAGCGGGCCCAGACTGGCGGCTTGGAGCGGGAATGGCCGGGGTGGGGGAAGCAGGAAAGGCCGGGGGGCGGGTTCTGGCTGTGCGGAGCGGGAATGGCTGGGGCGGGGGTTTGTTAATGGCCGGGGCGGGGGCTCCATGGACCACAGAGCCCTTTCCAGGTGGGTGCCTGAACGGGAGCTGCAGCGTCTATTGGTCTGTCCAGCGTGTGACGAGTCTCCTGGTCAGTTCGCACCGTGTGTCTGGCAGAGCCTGTTCGCTCGCTCCCCTCTCCAGAGTGGCCAGCTCCTGCCCCAGGAGGGGCTCTTTCCCACACGGTGGGCTGCGCCTGGAGGCAGCCGGCTATTGCCTCCAGAGAGGAGAGCAACGCCCTGTTCCAGGCAGCCAGACCTACTCTCGGCTGCTGGCGCGGGGCTGGCTGGGCACAGGATCTGGGGCCCGAGTGTTTATCTCCTGTGGCTGACTGAGGTGTGTGACGCATGTTCCTGAGCAAATTGCTGCTGTCTCCAGCCGTTTGCCAGTCTGTCCATCAGAGAGCAGCCCTGTGGGACCCATTCGGTGCCAGCTTTCTGCCGGGCAAGCTGGCGCCTTCCTTACCAGCCGGCCAGCGCAGGAGCTGGCATTCCCTGTTCCCTACATGTCCTCCTTCGGAGGGTCCAGGCCAAGCCAGAAGGGCTGGCCCAGGTGCCTTGCCTTTGCACGGCTAGCCATTGGCCATCTGTGTGAGTCGTGTCCACGTGATCTCCCAGCACAGCCCTGCCCTGCAGGGGTCCGAGACCAGCCGTGTACGCGGGAGTCTCAGCGAGGCGCAAACCAGACTGGCCAGCTGGCATCAGCAGTGTTGCCGCACGTTGTGCTACCCCCTGGCATCTCCGGGCAGCACTCAGCTTTGGGAGCGTGGCCCTCTGGGCTTTGGTTACCCCCTGCCCCCGGGCAGCTCACCCTGCGATGTGTGGCGGGGGCACGGGACAGGCCCAGGGGGCTCTGGCAGGCTGTGGTGAGGCTCGACACTCCCATAGGGCCTTCCAGCCAGGGGTGCTTTACAGTGAGTAATAAATGGGGTGCAGGAGACGGCGTCGGGTATTGCCGGGCCATCAAAGCACGGATGGCGATACGCACAGGGAAAGGGACATGTCCAAGGGTGCGCAGCAAAGCAGGGTACAGAACGCGGGTGTCCGACTCTCTCTCCCTCCCCTGTGGGGTCATTGCACCCAGTCCAGCAGGAGGAGAGGGACCATCATCACCCCAAAATATCACAGCATGGGGGACACCGAACTCAGCGCTTTCCTGAGCTATGGGTGCTAGGCTTGGGGGAGGGACAGCCTCCCAATCTCGCGGGTGCTAGCAGAGGACGTGCTGTGGGGCCTGCCAGGAAGCCATGGCACTGTGAGCCTTGGGGGTTTAAGGGCTTTGGTTACTGCCTGCTGTAGTTCTTGCCCCTCCTGGGCACATGCCCCCATCTGTCAGAGACAGCCAAAGAACTCCAAAAGTCGCCGTCCCCCAGTGGCATCTCTGTGGCAGGGCCAGGCAGCGTGGAGTTAAAAGCACCTCAGGGTGTCACAGGGCTGGGGGAGGCTGCGTCTCTTTTGTATGGATTAACTGATCCCTTGGCTGCAGTCCCCAAATGGGTCACTTCATGTCGGGGGCAGCTTGGCCTGTCCTCGACCTAGGCCAGCCGGTCTCTGCAGTCCTGCCAGGGAGTTAAACGTGAAGGCGCCAGCTCCTAATGCAGCCTGCACAAAGGCAGAGTTTTGGAGCGCATCCCGGCCTGCCCATCCCTCCCCTTGCTCGCTCGCGTTGTGCAAATGAGCAGCCTTATTTTGACAAGGTGCCTGATTTAATTATGTTAGAGAAGCTGCCGGATTTTCCCAAGGTGCATAATATTTTGCGTTTATACAGAATCATCCATCCTTAGGATCCCAACGTGCTTTGCAAACAACACTGGGGGCTCACTCACCCGGCACTAACATGCAGCCAGCTCTGGGGAGGAGGGTCATCCAGCCGGCACGTGGCATGCTGCAAGGAGGCAGCAGGGAGGGGAATCACAGCCCCAGGAGTTCAGAGTCAAAGCCCTGCTCTTACGAGGCAGGTGGGGGGTTTTAACATCCGGGACGTGGGATTTGAGAGTCTTGTTTGAATGTCCTGTGCCTCGGAAAGTGCCTGGACTCTGCTAATTGCAGCCCGGAAGGATGGCGAGTTGGCTGCTCAGTCTCTGGGGCAAGCACCGCAGACACAGCCCAAGATGCGAGTGCGCCCTGCCTGTTAGCCCTGAGACCCAGCGATCTTTGGACACTGGGTGCAGCAAGGCCCTGTGGGTGTGGCACCAAACTGGGCTCTGCCACTGGGCTGCAGGGTGACCTTGTCCACGTCATTGTGCTGGGCACGCCTCGGCTTGCCTGGCGGGGCGCCGAGAGCTTCGTGGATAGGCAGAGCCTCAGGAGTGCTGACACCAATGATAATGTTATTAGAGCTCTTGTGGGTTTTTGCGCTCCAGCTTCAAGAAACAATTTACCCACTTGAGTTTCTCAGTGAGTAGGAAAATGGGTCCCTGGTGGAGCTGGGAGCTGAGAGGAGGTGTTAGATCTCTGTTAAATGCCAGTATGCCCAGGCTGCGGCTGCCACCCGGCCTCCTCCCCTCCCTACTTCAGGGGCGGATGGTCCTGCTTTCTGGGCTACTTTACTGGCTTCCCGGAGACATCCCTTCATTCCAGTTGTTGTGGGTTCCTCAGTGGCCACCTTCCAGGGCCTGTGAACAATCCACCTCGTGGCCCCAGTTCTTTCCCTTGCAAGAGCGACTGGCTCTGGAAAAGCCTTGGTGGTCTGGACAAGGCGTCAGTCCCTATTGGGGCCGACCCCTTGTGCGTCTGCCCAGAGCAGACGGAGCAGGGCTGCTGCGTCATTGCCTCGGTGCTGGGTTGCTAGCAGGGTCGCAGTCCAGGTGTGTTACGTGTGTGCCCCAGCTCCTGCATGGCGCAGCGGCCTGGCCCACTGTGGGGATGTTACTTAACGGCCCTGCTGAGGCTTCCCCAAGCCCTGCCGTACTCATCTAGTCATGCCATGCGTCCAAAGCACTGCATGATGGGAAATGGCTTAACAATGAAATCTTTGGTAAGCTTAAACTCAAAAAGGAAGCTTACAAGAAGTGGAAGTTTGGACAGATGACTAGGGAGGAGTCTAAAAATATTGCTCGAGCATGCAGGGGTGTAATCAGGAAGGTCAAGGCACAATTGGAGTTGCAGCTAGCAAGGGATGTGAAGGGTAACAAGAAGGGTTTCTACAGGTATGTTAGCAGCAAGAAGAAGGTGAGGGAAAGTGTGGGACCCTTACTGAATGGGGGAGGCAACCTAGTGGCAGATGATGTGGAAAAAGCTGAAGTACTCAATGCTTTTTTTGCCCCGGTCTTCGTAGACAAGGTCAGTGTGACAAAGTGGGACTGTTCTTAATGTTCTCTCTGAATACTGTGTGGGTGCCTCAGTTTCCCCTAAGCATTTCTTAAATATCTAGCGGGTGGGATAAGGGGGTGCAATTGTTGCAGAGCAAAGGGCCAGGGTACATAAATGGCCGACACTCTGTCTCCTGACAACTGATGGCCTGGGCCCTTCCCCCCTGCAAGGTGAGAGCTAAAGGGTTGGAGAACAAAGGAATCCGGTGACCTCCTGGCCTGGGAAAGGGACAAAGCCCAGAGGAGGAGGGGCTGGAGGGTGAGTCGGTTGGGGCTGGCTGGGGACGTGGAGTGAAGTGCAGACGTGGTTATCTGGCTCACTGCCCCCCAAAATGGACCCAGCTGAGGGGTCCTGTTCTCTGTACCTACAAGCTCTGGTTCAGACCATGTTCCTGTCATCTAATAAACCTGTTTTGCTGGCTGAGAGTCACGTCTGACTGCGAAGTTGGGGTGCAGGACCCTCTCGCTTCCCCAGGACCCTGCATGGGACCTCGCTGGGGGAAGCGCACGGAGGGGCAGAGGATGCTGAATGGTCCGAGGTCAGACCCAGGAAGGTGTGAGCTGTGTGTCCTGCAGACAGTCTGCTCCCAGAGAGGAGACTTCTCCAGAGTCCTGCCTGGCTTCGTCAGGAGCAGTTCCAGAGCATCGCCCGGGGACTCCATGACAGTCAGCTCCCAGACTGCAGCACTGGGCAACACAGTATGGGGAAGAGGTGAGCAGCCCTCAGTGGTGA
This sequence comes from Eretmochelys imbricata, assembly GCF_965152235.1. Lineage (NCBI taxonomy): Eukaryota > Metazoa > Chordata > Testudines > Cheloniidae > Eretmochelys > Eretmochelys imbricata. The sequence goes on from NC_135572.1 coordinate 359,427,694, forward strand.
AAGAATAGGTTAAGGACTGTTTAGAAAAGCTGGACGTGCATAAGTCCTTGGGTCCAGATCTAATGCATCCGAGGGTGCTGAGTGAATTGGCTGATGTGATTGCAGAGCCATTGGCCATTATCTCTGAAAACTTGTAGCAATCAGGGGAGGTCCCGGACGAATGGAAAAAGGCAAATATTGTGTCCATCTTTTAAAAAGGGAAGAAAGAGAACTCGGGGAACTACAGACAATCAGCCTCACCTCAGTCCCTGGAAAAATCATGGAGCAGGTCCTCAAGGAATCCATTTTGAAGCACTTGGAGGAGACGAAGGTGATCAGGAACAGTCAACATGGATTCACCAAAGGCAAGTCATGCCTGACCAACCTGATAGCCAGTTATCTCATCATAGAAGGCACTGTGGTTATGGAGAAAGCGCTGGACATGATATATCTTGACTTGAGCAAAGCTTTTGATACTATCTCCCACAGTATTCTTGCCAGCAAGTTAAAAAAGTATGAATAGGATGAATGGATTATAAGGTGGATAGAAAGCTGGCTAGATCATCGGGCTCAACAGGTGGTGATCAATGGCTCCATGTCTAGCTGGCAGCCGGTATCAAACGGAGTGCCCCAAGAGTCAGTCCTGGGGCCGGTTTTGGTCAACATCTTCATTAATGATCTGGAGGATGGCGTGGATTGCACCCTCAGCAAGTTCGCAGATGACACTAAACTGGTGGGAGAGGTAGATACTCTGGAGGGTAGGGATAGGATACAGAGGGACCTAGACCAATTAGAGGATTGGGCCAAAAACAAATCTGATGAGGTTCAACAAGGACAAGTGCAGAGTCCTGCTCTTCTGACGGAAGAATCCCATGCACCGCTACAGGCTGGGGACCAAGTGGCTAGGCAGCAGTTCTGCAGAAAAGGACCTAGGGGTGACAGTGGATGAGAAGCTGGATGTGAGTAAAGAAAGCCAATGGCATATTGGGCTGTATTAGTAGGAGCACTGCCAGCAGATCGAGGGAAGTGATTGTTCCCCTCTATTCGGCACTGGTGAGGCCACATCTGGAGTATTGTGCCCAGTTTTGGGCCCCCCACTACAGAAGGGATGTGGACAAATTGGAAAGAGTCCAGCGGAGGGCAACACAAATTATTAGGGGGCTGGGGCACATGACTGTTGAGGCGAGACTGAGGGAACTGGGGTTATTTAGTCTGCAGAATAGAAGAGTGAGAGTGGATTTGATAGCAGCCTTCAACTACCTGAAAGGGGGTTTCAAAGAGGATGGAGCTTGGCTGTTCTCAGTGGTAGCAGATGACAGAACAAGGACCAATGGTCTCACATTGCAGTGGGGGAGGTCTAGGTTGGATATTAGAAAACACTATTTCACTGGGTGGGTGGTGAAGCACTGGAATGGGTTCCCTAGGGAGGTGGTGGAATCTCCTTCCTTAGAGGTTTTTAAGGTCTAGCTTGATGAAACCCTGGCTGGGATGATTTAGTTGGGGTTGGTCCTGCTTTGAGCAGGGGGTTGGACTAGATGACCTCCTGAGGTCTCTTCCAACCTGGATATTCTATGATTCTATGTAGTCCTGCCCCAGCCCTGTCCTTCATAATGTTCACCACAGACATAAAGATGAAGGAGACCTGTGGCCAGTCTAGGCCTCACCAGGCCAGTGCAGGATGGGCCCCTGCAGGGTGCTCTCCCCAGGGGCGATGCTGACAGTGGTTAGACTGGCCAGACCGTCGTGAGCTTAGGGTCTGCCAGGGTCCCCTGGGAAGCAGCTGCCCTGGTGCTGAACCCCCTGGCCAGGCGGGCAGAACTGCTCAAGCTGCCTGAAAGGACAGCGCCCTGTCAGGGACTGGCCTTGCCCATGCAGATGGCACTCCTCTCTGGAACTGACCTGCAAGGGGCTCGGGCTTGGGCCCGTTCTGGGGGATGTGGCAGCAGAGATGGTGCAGTGTTTGGATGCTGGGGAAGCTGGCAGGGCCTGCAGCTGAGAGGGGACGTGATATTTCCACTGGGGCCATCGCACCTGTCCTTGATGTCATGCTCCTTGACCTGTGTCTCAACTTCTCCTCCCCGCCGGGCAGCAGTCCCCCCATGGAGCTGCACGACCCTGCACGCGCTGGGGCCTGTGTGGGGGAGCTGCTGTGTGCCAGTACCTGGCACGCCACGTGGGTTTGTAAGCTGTGCTTTGCCTGCCTGGCTGGCTGGGCAGAGGGGTCGAGGTGGGGCTCTGTTCCTCCTCTCTGTGCTTCCAGTCCAGGGGCAGGTGAACCGGGCCCACGCCCTGAGCAGTGCACAAGGTGCTGCGGTGCCTTTGCAGCGGAAGGTGACTGTGCACCAGGGAGTGGGGCAGGGGCAGGAATTGCTGAGATGCCAGCGGGGTTCCTCTGTGCAGGAAGGGGCATGGCCAGGCGTAGCCCTGGCCCGAGTCACACGCAGCTTTCCTTCCCTCCAGCCTTTGCGGCCCGCACCAGATGCCGAGGGTGCCTGGGGCTGGTGGGGGTTGGGCCTGGCATGACTCTGCCAGCTGTCCTTGTACCTGGCGCACTCCTGCCCAGCACAGACAGACGGTACAGAAATGAACCAGCATCAATTTTCTCTGGCTGCGCCCCCGTGGAATTGAGATGTTCCACCCAGGCCGGCGCCGGAGGCTGTCAGGTTCCAGCTTTAACCCAGTTTCCAAGGTTAAAGCTCTGCAGGCCCCTCAGGTGTCCGGAGTGGGAGAAACTCCACGTTCGGCAAAGCAATCCCGGTAATAAACAGCACTTAGCGACGGCACAGTTGCTAAACGGTTTATGCAGATGTACCCAGCAGCAGCCAGTGTTCCTGCCAGGGAATTGCTTGGGGAGGGGGGAGCAGCAGCCATGAAATGCCCCCCACCCTCCCAAAAGAAGCTTGAAGTGCAGACGGCAGCAGCTTAGAAAACTCCCAGCAAAGGGGGCAGAAGGTGCAGCAAACGTCTCCCAGCGGCAATCCCGGCATGAGCCGGCCCCACGCTGCAGGCCTGGCCTGGCACTCTGCTGGCACAGAGGCTGCGTCCTAGCAGGAGGGGGGCTTTTCCGGGGCTTTTTTCCTAGTGAATTCCCCTTTCGTGAGGGAGAGGCACCTCCTGGCCTAATGCAGACCGTGGCCCTGGCATCTCGCAGGGAGCCAGCCGGGTTCGCTAGCCCTTGGGCTGAGGGCTTGCCAGTCCTGCTTTTCTAGCACTGCCTTCCCTCTGGGGAAGCCAAGGCTGCTTGGCCAAGAGAGCCAAGGTCACCGCAGCAAAGCCTCCGGCTGCCCTGGCTGACCAGGAGCTCACCAGCCCCCCAGCCTTAGCCCGGGGAGAGGCAGGACTAGCAGGGGGTGGCAGTGTGGGGGTGGCATGGAGCAGCGCGTGGGCTCTAGCCTAGGCCCATAGGGAAATTAGGGGTTTCCAGATCGCTGCAGATTCCTTTCCACCGCTGAGGCCACTCGCCCCCACCACCAGCCCTGGTGTCCCCCCCAATCCCACCCCCCAGTTCTGCTAGTGCCTCTCAGCCCTGACCTGCAGCCCCCTGGTATTCCATCCCCGCCACCTGAGTTCTACCAGTGCCCCTCAGTCCTGACCCGCAGTTTCTGATCTCCCCTACTGTGCCAGTCCCGAGCTCCCTCCCCACAGCACCACCCCCCTGACCCACGGCAACCCCTGCTGTTCAGGCGGTGGGCGTCTCTGGGGAATCGTGCTGGTGGCATTGGGCGGGGAGGGGAAATCCCCTCCAAGATCAGCCCCCGTTCCATTTACAGCGGGGTCTGTAGGGCGCTGCGGGGCATAGCCAGTCCCTCGCAGGGGGGGCGGGAGGGGTTAATGTTGTGAGAGAGACACTCCAGGGGTGCGATTGGTTGCTGATTTAGCACAGGGGTCCAGTGTGTTGGCACTAGCTGTTCATCTCTGCGTGGGCAGCTTGGTGGTCTTGCTCCTGGATATTTTTAATCTTGGCAAGGACGTCCGGCTGCCTGCACACCCGCCGCTGCCTCTGGCTTCACAAGCCGCTCCCATCCCGGAGCTGGCTGCTCCGTTTCTCCCTGCAAACATTGCCCTCTGCACGCAGCGCTGCCCCTGGCGTGTGGGGGCGGGGGGCGAGCCGGCCTGGGCCCCAGGAGAGCCTTTCTGCTTGGACACAGCACCAAGAGCTGGCTCTGGTGAGCTGATGCTGCCAGGCACTGGGTGTGTGCTCAACTCTGCTGCCTTCGCACCGATTCCGGAGTCCACAGCCTCCCTCCTCCAGCGCGAATCCCTGGTATGTAGTTCCCGGGCTGCCTCTCTCCTCGCTTAAATATGTTATGTGATCACTTAAGCACAGCTGACCAACCCCCTCTCCCGGCCACGCCACCTCAGCTGGCTGCTGCCCTCCAGCACGCCTTTGTTTCACTAGCTCAGCGCTCGGCTGCCTGGTGAGCCCCGCTGGGGCTGGTTCACCTGCCCGCGCCAGCCTGGCTTAGTGGGCTGCAAGGTAGAGGAGAAAGCTGGCTTGGCCGCTCCTTTGACCACGGCTCGCAGCTGTTGTTCCCCACGCTGGAAGGCAGCCTCGGGCGTGAGAACTTGTAGCACCAGCTCTAGGGGCGTCTGGGATTCGCACCTGTAATCGTCTGTAATGGAGAGCGTGTAGCTGGTGGCAGCCTGACGTGGCTGGAGAGCGGAGCTGAGTAGCGCCAGCCTGGCAGGTGACTTTGCTCCACGCCAGCGAGATCCTCAGCGGCTTTAAGTGGAGGGAAGGGGGCATTTGGTGTTCCCAGGCCTGGGTGCTGATCCTCTCTCTTTGTGGAGCTGGGAAGGGGGTTAAACCCGCTAGCATAACCCTCCCCTCGCAGCCCAGCATGGCCCAGCCAGCGTGCGTCCCCAGCCCCAGAGCGCGTGGGGCCAATGCAGGGCAGGACGGCGCCTTGGCCAGGCGTGTGTGTACACTCCGTGATCACTGGCAGGGCCGGGAGCAGCACCTCGTGTGCTCAGCTGGGTCCTTGGGAGGCGGCACAGGTCTGTCCTCTCTGTGGTGTGCCCAGGGCAGGTGCTCCTTGTGGATCTCCTCTCCCCACTCCCCTCGTTTGTAGGGTTTGTCACGGCAGGGCGTGCGGGGGGCCCAGGGCTGGGCTGGGCTGGCGGGGGGCTGCGGGTGGGGCGCGAGGGGCACCGGCAGGGCGGGGCGTGCGGGGGGCCCAGGGCTGGGCTGGGCTGGCGGGGGGCTGCGGGTGGGGCGCGAGGGGCACCGGCAGGGCAGGGCGTGAGGGGGCCCAGGGCTGGGCTGGGCTGGGCTGGGCTTGCCTGGCAGCGGGGCGTGCGGGGGGCCCAGGGCGGGGCTGGCGGGGGGCTGCGGGTGGGGCGCGAGGGGCACCGGCGGGGCGTGTGGGGGGCGCTGGGCTGGGCTGGGCTGGCGGGGGGCTGCGGGTGGGGCGCGAGGGGCACCGGCAGGGCGGGGTGTGCGGGGGGCCCAGGGCTGGGCTGGGCTGGCGGGGGGCTGCGGGTGGGGCGCGAGGGGCACCGGCAGGGCAGGGCGTGAGGGGGCCCAGGGCTGGGCTGGGCTGGGCTGGGCTTGCCTGGCAGCGGGGCGTGCGGGGGACCCAGGGCGGGGCTGGCGGGGGGCTGCGGGTGGGGCGCGAGGCGCACCGGCGGGGCGTGTGGGGGGCGCTGGGCTGGGCTGGGCTGGCGGGGGGCTGCGGGTGGGGCGCGAGGGGCACCGGTGGGGCGGGGCATGCGGGGGGCCCAGGGCCGGGCTAGCCCAGGATGGGGTGTTATGTAGTAAAGGAGGCTTTAGTGAAGATTTCCAGATGTCCTGGCCGGGCTGCCGAAGGCCTTGGCGCAGCCTGAGGTGGGCTGGGAGCCTGCATGAATCCGTCTCTGACCTTTGCCCGGTGCTCCAGGGCATGGCTTGTATTCGCCAGTTGGGCAGAGACGTGGCGGGGAGGCACGCCGGGCTGCCTGGCGGTACCAGCTCAGGAAAGGCCGGCCCATCCCCCGCTCACTACTGCTTACACCTTGGCTGCCACCTGCCGGCGCTCTGAGGAGCGGGTGCAGGGGTGCTCAGTTTCGCCGTGACCCCGTGAAGTGCCCGGTAACTCCTGGCGGTGCTGGCCTCTGGTCCCTACAGCGCCTCCTGGGGTCGTTCGCTGGGTCGTAGCCCAAGCCAGCTCCGCGCAGATCCCAGCAATAAGCCTTGTGCCTTAGGGCCACCCTGGCACGGGAGCGGGGGCACAGACTGGAGGGAGTTCAGAGAAGGGCTCCAGACGCGACTGGGGTGCTGCTCCCCTGCCGGCTGGGAGGGAGGCGACGCCAGGCGCACGGTGCCATGCTGAGGTTGAATTACACCAGCATCTTGTCTTGCTGTCTGTGCTGCGGGATCTACTCTGCGCCAGGAGAGGGGTGGGCAGCTGGACTCGTGGGCCTCTGCCATCCCCGCTCCTGGGGGCTGCTGGCTGGGCAGGCAGGGCATCACGGGGTGGGTTTTCCCTGGACGAAGGGGGATCCGCGTGCTCCAGGATTAATCGGGAAGGGAAAGGTCACTAGCACCATCTGTAGCTTTCTGGAGCGGCATTGTTCGGACAGACAGGCTGCAGCAAACATGCCAGCTCCAAGCCCACGCGCCGGGCACTGCCAATGGAACTCAGCTGCCCACGGCCGAGCGAGCTCAAGCGTTGGGTCTTTGTGCAGATTGATCCGCATGTTAATGCCAGCCCAGTTTCAGAGGTTGCCGTGAACCGCAGCTCGTTTATGCCGTAATTTAATTAAACTCCTCTTTCCTGTGTGTGCTCCAGAGCAGGGAGGGAGCAAGTTGGCATTGTCGTGACGCCCTTGTCGTGCCAGGCCCCTCCAGAGAGGGGCACTACAGCCAGAAAGCTCCTCTCTGAGCTGGCACCAGCCCAGGCATCTGCTCCCACCCCCGATACAGAGGCTCATTGGCTGAGCTCCCCGTCGGACAGCTGGCTGCTCCAGCGCTGTGGCGGGGGGAAAGCTGCTCTGGTTAGCCCCTCGCCTGGCAGTGGGGCAGCACCCGGTCCTGCGCTGACCAAGACGCAGCAGCCATCCATTGCTCTTGCAGACGACATGCGTGCCTGAGAGCAGCTTTCCTCTGGCCCGGGGTGTGCAAACTTTTTGGCCTGAGGGCCACATCTGGGAATAGAAATTGGATGGCGGGCCATGAATGCTCACAGAATTGTGGTTGGGGTGTGGGAGGGGGTGAGGGTTCTGGTTGGGGGTGTGGGCTCTAGGGTGGGGCTGGAGATGAGGCGTTTGGGGTGTAGGAGGGTGCTCTGGGCTGGGCCCGAGGGGTTCAGAAGGTGGAAGGGGGATCAGGGCTGTGGTTGGGGCACGGGGAGAGGCTCAGGGATGCAGGCTCCGGGTGGCAATTACCTCCCAGAAGCAGCGGCATGTCCCTTCTATACGGAGGTGCAGCCAGGCGGCTCTGCATGCTGCCCCGCACTCTGCCCGGTTGGCAGGCACCACCCCTGCAGCTCTCATTGGCCGTGGTTCCCAGCCAATGGGAGCTGCGGGGGCGGCACTTGGGGCGGGAGCAGTATGCAGAGTGGAGCCCGCTGCATGGCCCCACTCCAGCTCCATGTAGGAGCTGGAGTGGGGCCATGCTACTGCTTCCAGGAGCCTGCTCCCGGGCTGGAGCACAGGAGCAGGGCAAGCCCCAGACCCTGCTCCCCAGTGGGAGCTCGAGGGCCAGATTAAAACAGCTGGCGGGCCGGCGTCTGCCCCCTCGCGCCTGCCACTGAACCGCAGGACATGGAATGATGAGCGGCTGCATGGAGTATACCCAACCTCCCCCTGGAGATGCTGAGCCCCACTGAGAGCAGGGTGGCAGGCGGGCTGGGAGTCAGCACCTGGGCTCTATCCCTGCTCCAGCACCCACTTGCTGCGTGATCTTCGCCAAGTCGGTTCCCAGTCCGTAAAGCCAGTTGAATAATCCCCCCGCCAAGGTGAAGGATTGACCCCATGCTGGGGAGAGGCTGTTCACCGGGGGGAGGATGAGCCGGGAACTTACAAGCATGCTGCAGTGATGACATGGCCATGGCAGAGCCGTGCCGCAAGGAGCGTGAGGGAGGCACAGATAGGGCTAAAAAAAATCCCACCCTTGGAAACTCTGGGCTAAGCACAGTGACCTCCATGACCCCAGCAGCCTCCCTTCCTGCTGCCCTCATTGGTGCTCTCGCCTGCTGGGGCGCTGTGTTTTGGTGGCCACTGCGTCCTTAGCTGCCCTTGGCCTGGGGCCTGGAGAATTCGTGGGGCCTGGAGAATTTCCCCTTTACTCCTCCCACCGTCCGAGTCCTGCCTCTCACCCCACCCCCGTTCCAATCCAGTGCTCCAGAGCCAGTCAGTGCACCCCTGGCCAGAGGGGGGCGCTGGAGAGACAGCTTAGCTCTTGGCAGATTCTGTGCAGCACTGGAGGCTGGGGGTATGGCGGGGGGGGCCCGAACCGAGCTCTGTTCAGCCCTTTAGAGTGGGCTGTGCCTTCTGGGGCGCTGGGAGGAATGACCTCTCTTTAATAATGGAAAGGTACCCTGGGAACCCCGCCCTCTTCCCCTCCCCACACGACAGGCCCGCGCGCACCCCGATGCGTGCGCACCCAGCTTTGGAGTTCAGCAAAAGCAGCTGCTCTGCCGGCTGCAAGGTGGCCGATTTCTGCGAAGTGAACGCGGTTGGGAGGGAGCGCGCTGCACCGCGTGCTCGTTGTATCAGAATCTACCTGGGGGATTTTGCTTGAAACCATCAGGATGGGGAGAGATTCTAATGAAACATAGGTGATAAAATCACTGTGGAGGCCGTTCCGGGTCCCGCGGGGTGGATTATTGTCACGCTGCAGGACTGAAAAGCGATTTTGGGCCGAGCCCTTGACCCCAGTGCCATGTTGCTCTCAGGGCGGGCATGCGCACGGGGGGTGGGAGCGGACGGGTGGTGCTCACGGGGGGCACTTTGCAGGCTCCCAGGACACAGGCTCTGGTTCTCAGGTTGCCGACCTGCAGAAGTGAAGCGGCAATTCAAACGGCTGTGCTGGGTATTCTATAAAGCAGGGTGGAGAGTTGGCCGTCTGGACTCCTGGGTCCCATCCCCGCTATGCAACCACTCATTGGGTGACCTTGGGCAAGGCTCTGTGACTCAGTTTCCCCGTCTCTGGTATTGGGATGCTGCTGATTGTAAAGCACTTGGGTAAAAGGGAGGAGTGTTTGCCCAGGATGGCGCTGCTGTCTGGTATCAGGGCAGCCCGCTGACCCCTGGAGCGTCTGAATTCAGAGTGCGAAGCTGGCAGGGCCTGGCTGCACTGCTATCTAGGGCAGAGGGCTATGGTGCTGGAGTGCAGGGCGGGGGGCTTGCTCCCAGCTACCTGCTGCTGGGCACTTGGGGGTAGGTGGGGATTATGGGATTTAGTGTCGCTGCAGTAACCGCATCACAGGGGACCCAAAGTCCCTCCCTATGCTGTGTAACCCAGCGGGTGGCAACCCTAAACCCGGCACTGCGTCCCAACGCCTGCAAGCCCTGGGCCCCGTTGGTCACCAGCCATGCTGCATGTGACACGGGCCACGTTGGAGCCAGCCAGGCTGCTGAGCGGGTGCGACGGGGACCAGGCTCTGAGGAGCACAGGGTTCGTGTCCTTTAGGGACTGAGGCAGCGTGTCCGCACCAAGCAAGAGCTGGATATCTGGGCCAGCCAGGCTGCAGGGTGCCCCATGCCAGCCTGAGCAATGAGGCTCGTTCCCTCGCTTCTTCGGTGATGGTGTGGAGGGGCTGCCCTGAAACCCCCGGAGAAGGAAGGAGCGGTAGCATCTCCTCCTGGCACCGTGGCCCAGGGCACTCAGCCGGGAGGATGCTGTCTGTGTGCCTGGGTGGGCACGCACCCTGTGGTGGGAACGACCTGCAAGAGGCCCAGGTGGAGAGCGCCATGCAGGGAGGGCTCCCAGACCGACGCCAACATGCGGGACTGGGAGGTCCCCAAGTCAGGGCTCTTGGCAAAAGGCTGATGGCCAACGGGCCACTGCTCTCATGGGGATCGAGAGCAAGGAGACGGGCCATGGTGCGTCTGGCCAGTCAGCACAGCAGGGGTGTGGATTAGCCACCAAGGCAAGGCCAGGGGCCAGTGAACGGCACTGTTTAAACAAACGTACAGAAGTACTTCACACAGCGCGCAGTCAGCCTGTGGAACTCATTGCCAGGGGATGCTGTGAAGGCCAAAAGAATAACTGGCTTCAAAAAAGACGTAGGTAAGTTCCTGGACAATAAATCCATCAGTGGCTATTAGCCAAGCTGGTCAGGGATGCGACCCCATGCTCTGGGTGGTCTTAAGCCTCTGTTTGCCAGAAGCTGGGAATGGGTGACAGGGATGGATCACTTGATGATTTCCTGGTCTGTTCCTTCCCTCTGGGGCACCTGGCATTGGCCACTGTCAGAAGACAGGACACTGGCTAGAGGGATTGTTGCTCTGACACAGCTTGGCCATTGTATGGTCTGGTGCTGTTCTAGCAGCCCACCGTGGAGGTCTCCAAGATGTGAGAGCAGGGGGACGCTGCACCCTGGAGAGCGATCGCCAAGCCAGAGCCTCACCCGAGAGCTTGCTGAGAGAGCAGTGTGCAGGAGCCAGCAAATGGCAAGGCAGGGAGGTATTTCTCCAGGCGCCTTCTCTCGGGTTCTGCGGCTGACGAGGCTGCCACGGAAGATCAGGAGGGAGCAGTTCAGTGCCTTCCCCAGGATTCCTCGCTGGCTCCAGAGGCCTTGGCTGCTCTCGGAGATGGCGTGCCCTCCAAGGATGAATCCTCTTCCAGCCAGTGCCCACGGTGCCGAGATCCTGAGGTCTGAGCCTGGTGGCTGAGCAGAGCCGGAGGCGGGGCCTGTGGGGCCATTGGATCATGTGCTGGCCAGAAAACACTCTGCCTACTGTGCCAAACACCCATGTGGAACCTGAAAAGAGAGCGTGGCTCCAGCCCTTGGCATTCAGCACGCCCACTGGCTCACGCCCCAGTCCATCCTGCCGCGTCCGAGGAAGAGGCAAGAACCCTGCAGTAGCAGCTAGGGGATAATCAGCCCCCCATGAAGGTCTCTTACCCACCCACCCTCGGCCCCCGGCAGAGATTGGCTTTAGCCCTGAAGCTGGAGGTTTTATATCCACTCCATTAGCTGTAACAACTCTGGATAATTCTTGTGATCCACTGAAATGTCCGTTCCCTCTCTGAATCTTGCTAAGTCTTGACCTCAGTGACATACAGTGTCAGGGAGTTCCACAGGCTAACGTCACCTTGTGTAGAATAAGTATTTCCTTTTTTTATCGGTTTTGAATTTGCTCTTGAATGGAGCCAGGCTGAACAGATGCTCCTGAGCCCCCATCTCTGTCTGTCTCGTTATTTAGTCCTCATTCCATCCATCTGGTCTTGCATGTCCTCACCCACTGCAGCCCTTTCTGCAGCATGAGCAGCCTCCTACTTTGTAACCTCCAGGGGCAGCTCCTCGGTGGCCAGTGCTTCAGCCTGCCTGGCTTTGGAGTTGGAGGGCTGGGGATGTTCTTAGTAGCTCCCACATGTGCTGCCCAAGGATAGAGAGGTTCGTGCTCCTTGGAAGATTTCACAGCTGCTGGAAGCTCAGTGCTTCACAGCTCCTTGAGGGCTGCCTTGCACCCCAGAGAGCCTCTGGCACGTGTTAGACATCAGGAGAGCCCTGGAGATCTTCCCTTGTCCAGGGCAGGGCCAGGATCCCATCTCCACATGGGTCTGTGATCGCCCCAGGACAGCAACCAAAACACAAGGAGTTGTCGCCATCTGTCCAGAGCCCCTGCCTGCTGGACTCAGCCACAGCCCAGTCTGACAAAAGGCTCTCTCCTAGCAGCCTCTGAGACATCCTTTGGCACCAGCGTCCTCTGCCTTTGCCACCTACCTATATGGCCTGGCTGCATGGCTCGTATGGCCTCCATGCCCCTCCTCCGCTCATTCTTGAGCGGTGGGGTCCCCAGCTCAGAGCGCAGGGATTCGCCTTCCTGTCCACGCAGCGTTCCTCCCCTCACCTGCTCACTGCTCTGACCCTCTCGAAGTGGTGTTGTGGGTGGCAGGTCTCTAGGGCCAGAGGAACTGTTCCGTCCCTTGGGATCCTTTGTCCGGGGTATTCCCCGAGCACGCCTGTACTCTGCCCCCGCGTTGGGATCAGTGGAGCTGCATCTGTTGTTCGCAGCCAGCGTTAGGGAGCTGAGTCCAGCTGGGCTGGGTGCAGCACAGACACGCTGCTGCCTCAGAGAGCTCACGGCCCTCAAGACAGAGGAGCAAGGCGCAAAGAAGCAAAGAGACTTATTCAAGGTCACCCAGCTGGTCGGTGGCAGAGCCAGGAATTGAATGTAGGTTTCCTAGGCCAGCGCTTTCCCTGCTGCTGCCCGCTGGTCCCCTGAAATCCAAAGCTGCAGCTACCCTAGCCCAGTCTGCAGAGAGGATGAAAGAGAAATGGACCAGCAAGGCCAAATATCCCTTTAAAGGAAATGCTGGTGGAGAAGAGCTGACCGGATAAGTCTCTCTCTCTCTCCCCCCCTCATCCCCCCAAATTCCAGGTCTCTTGGGGAAGGGGGTAGGATTTACTGGCCATGCCCCTGAAGGTTCAGGGTTAAAGCAGGGATGCTGCCGGTGCTGAAGTGTCTGGAATAACAGCCTACCCTGTAGCAAGGCCATTTGCTTTGGGGGAATGACAGCCTGGCTTTGATGAGTTCCTCTCCACAACTTGCCCCTTAGACGAGCCAGAGCTCAGGGAAACCCATGTCAGCAAAAGGACCCAGCTGCTGAGAGTCTTCTAAAGAGTAACTGTCTGTGGGGAAGAAGAGAGGCGTTGGGACTGGGGGATCAGCCAACAAAGGAAAGTGGGGGAGGTGCAATGCTCCCTCAACTTCCGGCGTGTGCCTAAAGAGGGTTGTTACACACACACACACACACACACACCCCTGTGCTACCATAGCAGGGGAACAGAAACCAACCCGTGCAAATCAGTCTGACTAATGAAAGCATTATTGTGGTTATGTGAGGCTCGCTAGCCAGGGGCTACAGAAGGGCCACCGTCTGATTCCTTGGGCTGCTGTAAAAGTGCAGAGTAGTTCTCCTGACTCCAGGAGGGTCGCTGGGGTGAGCGAGCTCAGAATCTGGCACGGGACGGCCACCCCGCAGAAGGTTCAGGTGCGTGTGTGTTTGCACGCTTGTAGAGCCCAGCGCTGCTCCAAGTGTGACATGCTTGCACGTGCGCATGGTCCATCCACCAGCGCTTGCTCCAAACTATCTTCACCCCTCCCCCCGTTCCCTTCAGTCGCTCCCCTGTCCCTACCTTGCAGCCATACGGCACCTTCCTTCTCCAACCTTGCAGAAGCCAACTGACTGGGGAAAACAGGCTGTCATGTCACCAGCAGTGGAGTCCATTGGGAAATCAGGGAGGCTGATGCTAATAGGATAAAGTATTATTCCGGCTCCTTTACATCCAGGAATTGTCTCCTGGCAGGAGCAATAGCTTACAGCTCGTAACTGCTCCCTGGGGCGCAGGCCAAGCAGGGTTGAAAATAGCCTGCACTGGGTCCCGTCTCCGTGGTCCTGTCTGAGCATTTACCTCTTAGTGGGTGTTTCCTTTGACACCAGCACCAGCCACTCCGCTGGCAGAGCTGTAGCCTGCTCTCTGGCTGGGAACAGCGTAAGAGCTCTCTTGAAATGGTTAGGCTCTCTAGGGTGAGCGGGCAGAGCCGTTCGTGGCCTCAGCCCTCCGGGGAGGGGAGTTGTTGGGATGCCAGAGGGAGCGTGGACGTGCCCACCTAGTGGGGAGAGAAGAGCCTTGGTGGGAGAAGTGGAAACCAAATACCTTCTAATTTTCCTCGTCTGGCAGGAGAAGGGGGATGCATTTTTAAAATATTGTCTCTGGCTGGCTGCTGACTCACCAGCCAGGTGAAGCGAGCGAGCCTATGACTAACCCAGCGCTAGCTAATTTTGGGGAAGGATCACGTTCGGATTGACAACAGCCCTCTAGCAGTTGGTTGTGCTGGAAGAGGATAAATGGCTTGTGGTTTTATAGTCGTATTGCACTCCTGGAAACAGTATCTTCTAATTTGTGTGTGCGTCGTACCTCGCCACTGCGGATCTCACACACCCACACGCTAGTACACACGAAGTTTTGTGCGATATCTCTACGCATTATAAATATTAAACTATATCAATGTAACGTACAGAGCTGTAGGCAATCTACAGTATGTAGTAGGGACATTACAATCACACAATATATGTAAATGTGTATTATCTAGATTGCATATGGATAATACACATGCAGAATAGAGACATTTAACTCTGTACACTGTAAAACCATGAACCATTTATAGTTACATACTAATATATGACACTCATATGATGTGTGTGTGCGCCTATGTGTATGTATATGTAAAAACTGGAGACTAAATGTAATCATTACATTGTGAAATACAGGACTGTAGGCCTTTAAACTCCTCCATAATTGGCTGGAGTTGCTACCACCCATCTGATGAATGTGTACGCACCAATATGCACATGGTGTATCTTTCATGGGTTACAGGAAAACTACCATGGGCTACAAAGAGATTCTAATTACAAAAAATAAATAATTTTTTAAAAAAAATTAAATGCATCTTTTGTGTCCCTCATTGCGACACGTGGGCACCTCTTCAAAGTAGAAAAACTCCAGGGGGTGGGACTACGAGACCCCCCACAAGGGTGCGTGCCAGTCGGCTGCTGCTACTGTAAACTCATGCAGATCTGCAAAAACATCCGCAGCAACGAAGCCAAAAATATCTGCAGCAGTAAGAATAATTAACGTTAACCCCAGCCGGGAACTGTGTGGAGCGTCTCGGAGCCCGCTTAGTGTGAACAGCCCGGGAGCTTTGGCATCAGCTTGCCCGTGTGTGGGGAATGTCCCCAGAGGAGGGCATCCGAGTGCTCCTTAGAACGGGCCGGAGCACCGAGCGGCCCCTCGCTGCATACCGGCTGGGTTCCGCTGAGAAATTGCTCAGAATCCAGGCCAGACTCCCAAATGCCGTGTCTGTGACAGGACCCATAATTCCTGCCGCATGGGGTCACCCTAATCCTGCCCCCCCCCACGGCAGCTGGGCTGGGCCCATTTGGGAAGCTCTTTCGGAGGGGAGAGTGACCGAAGCCAAGGAAGGACTCCTGGAAAGGCAACTGGCCCATTTTAAGGCTGTAAGGGAACTATTTTAGCCTGAGCTCCTGCCTACGCAGCCAGAGTATTTCACCCAGGGATGCCGCACCGGAGGGAAGGATTTTCCTTCTGCAAAGCATGGTTTGACTCTGAAAAGTCACTGGTGCTGTCTCCTCGTCGGATTCCATGGTTGTGTCACACTGGTGCCATAACAAATTTGCTCTGTTTCAAAGTAAACGACTGCTTGTTTTTCCCCTAGCTGCCAGCCTTGCAGATTCTGCCTGGGCTGTAGGAGGCAAGCTGTGATCTTTCCTGTTCAAGCATCATCACCGGTGAGAGAGAATCCTGCTAGCCAAATTCAGTCCTTGATGACATCTGTGGAACTCCATTGTCTGCAGTGCAGGCTGCAGGGGCTCAGCCGAAGCCCTGCGATTGGCACGTCTCAATGATGCTCAAAGAGGCACAGAGCCTCCCCTTTGGCTGTGTTGGCTCTGCAGGCTGAAGGGGAGTAAAAAGGAGTGGCAACGGTGTTGTCATTAAGGGCAGCCGCTGGGAGTCTGAATCCGCTCCGGGAGCAGATCTGCTGAGCTTACAGTTATTTGTCAGTCGGGCCGCCCTGGAAAAACTAGCCACTTGTCCTAAGTGCTCTCCACTGGGGCTAGCCCCACCTAGCCCTTCGCAGGAACCCACAAAGCTGGCCCAGTGTGAGGCTGGTGTCATGTTTCCTGTGGGACTCCCTGCAGTCACGTTGCCCTGTTCTCATCGTCCACAAGAACGGCACTGAAAGCCAGAATCACGCGGGGATCTGTCTCGGTGCCCGACACATGCCCTAGCCCTTGGGCACAAGAAATGCAGCCTCAGCCTGGAATGGCTGGGAGAGGAAGAGGGTGAGAATACCTGCTCTCAATAGATGGCCCCGGCAGCCTTGACAGCCTCCCGCCTCGCCGGAAGCAAAGTGGCCTCTGTCCCAACCAGCTTCCTCCTGGGAGGTGCCAGCAGCTCCCCACAGCAGCCTGGTGGGCGAGACCCCTGCCAACGCCATCCCAGAACGGGGAGGCTGCGGTGCCGGGGCGGATTTCTCTGCGTTGCTGCGACATGTACTTCTTTTGAAAATGCATCTTCTTTGTTAGTAAATATTTGCCTTTTGCAGGCAATGCAGCTAATTGTGACGCGTTCCCTGGTACAACCTGGTGCTGTGACGGGCGGGGGCGGGAGGGGCGCAACAGGCCTCGCCAGTGACTCATTGAGAGAGTCCAGAGCTGGGGAACCCACCTAACCTGGCTGTCGTCCTGCCCCTGAGAGCCAGGAGTTCTAATCCTGCTGACACCTTGGACAAGTCACTTCCCCGTCCCTGTGGCCCATCTCTCAGCCACGGGCAGGAGCCAGTATTATGCAGTGTTTCCCTCGCACGTGCTCACACAGCAAGTATAGCAGAGCCGGGGGTGTGGTACGGAAATGTCTCTAAAATCCTGTCGCTTTTCGTGGGAGAATCCAGCCGCTGTTCTAGGTTGGTCTAAGCCTGCGCCCGCGTCATTATGCCATTGGTTCAGACACAACACAGCCTGCATCGTGCAGGGGGTTCGGCTCGCTGGCCCTTGCGGTCCTTTCTAACCCCGCCATTCTGTGACTCTGTGATCGCCTGATAAACTCGCCAGGGCTTTTTGCCCTGGGGGTGCCTGACCTCTGGGTTTTGGGAATCCGGGCCGGGTTCTGAGCTGGCTTCCGGGCCTGTGTCTGGGGTCTCTGTGGTTGGCATGTGCGGCACTGGGTATGCCTGGAGCCGGAGTGGGTGTGTCTGGGGGGTTGTGCTGGCCTCGAGGCGCCGCTTGTCTCGTGCTGGAGGCGACGGGGGAGTATTCAAAGCAGCTTTGACAAGGACTCCAGGATGCGACGTTAGGGCCTTGCACTGTCTGCCAGCAGCACTAACGATGCACAGGGCCTGGCCCAGCGAGGTCTCCTCGCTCCTGAGCGATGCGCAGAGGGAGTGCCCTTCCCAGGCTGCTCTAATCCACCCTGGGTGTCGTCAGAGCAAGTGCTGCCCTGGGAGGTTCTACGTTTCCTCTGCTGTCCATGCGCCCCTCCTGCAGCCCCCTTCGCCGCAGCCCTGCCCCGGGGGCCTGGCTCCCTGTCTCAGAGTCCTGTACTGCAGGCCATGACTGGTATGGCAGAGGAATAGCTCAGATTGCTCTGCCTGTCCCTTCTCCTCTCTCCCCACCTTGTCCGTGTGATCCGCAAGCTGCCCCCTCGATAGGGGGCTCTGCTGGCAGGCGCGGGGGGCAGGGAATGGGTCCTAGCCATTATGGAAACTGTTTCCACCCCATTGTGGCTGTTGGCTGTGTTCCTGCATCTCCCCTGGACGCCTGCCCGGCTTTGCTAGGCATCGCTGGCTTTTTGGGATTCCTTCTAAAATAGCTTCTGAGTCTTGACTCTCAGCCCCCCAATTCCCAAACAAACTGGGGCGGGGGGGGGGGTGCCGGGGTGAGCCCAGCCCTGGAGTCATAAAACCATTCCAGTGCCTGCTTGTCTGTGAGAAATCAATGGTAAAGGCTTCGGCCCAGAATCCCCTGCAAAGATTGTCCTGCTCTCCATCCCCGTACACCTCCCCTCTGGCTTCTCCAGCTGGCCTGGGCTGTTGGCTGATCAGCCATGTCTCTGCAGCCCCCGAATAAACTGCCTCCTGTAGCCTTAATTATTACTGAACGATATTCAGGGAGCAAAGTTTGGCAGCGCTCCGGGAGGAAGGGAAGCGAACGAGCTCTCTGCTGCCTCTCGCAGCTGTAGGGCTCTACCGCAGCCATGCTCTCGGGCAGCAACTCAGCCCCGGCCAAAAGCTCTCCCCTCGCCGGAGCGCTGAGATGCTTGCTTTCCACCGCAGAACTGAGTTCCTGAATAGAGAGGCGGCAGTTCGTGCTCTCCCTCTAAAGTCATTTTTTTTGCTATAAGCAGGAACATTATTTGCTTTGGTATTTTAATGTAAAGCCCAAATTAAAACTAAGTGCTTAAATAAAACCACTATGTGGCTCCAGCCCGATCCCTGTCTGTCTGCCGATGTATTAAAGGGTTTAGGGGGAGATTTCCCCCCACCCCCAGTCCTCCCAGGAGTAGGAGGGCGGAGGCAAGACTGGGGGAGGAGACCACAGAGCAGGAAGAGCCCGGAGCACAGACCTAGTTTGTGGCTGAGCTGAAGCAGAAATCCGAACAAAGTGGTGCAGCGTTTTCATTAGCCGATCAGCCGGAGTGATAGAAGCCGGCCAGGAAGATAAAATCAGACACATGTTTTGACAGAAACACTCCCAGTTTCCACGAAATAAATAAATAAACCGACGAAATTAAACGTACAGAATCCCAGCAGGAAGCTCCTGCAGGCGCTGTCAGAGTCTGAAATGTTGGAGCATTTGGCTCTGCGAGGTGCAGAGGCCACGAGGGTGGGGGGCTCCCCCAGTGGTTTGGGGTTTCTGCAGCCTGGGGCAGGAAGGTTTCAGAGTAACAGCCGTGTTAGTCTGTATTCGCAGAAAGAAAAGGAGTACTTGTGGCACCTTAGAGACTAACGAATTTATTTGAGCATGAGCTTTCGTGAGCTACAGCTCACTTCATCAGATGCATACCGTGGAAACTGCAGCAGACTCTATATATACACAGAGAATATGAATAAATGGACACAAATCAGATGTCAAGAATTATAACATTCATAAACCAGTCGGAGAACACTTCAATCTCTCTGGTCACGCAATCACAGACATGAAGGTCGCTATCTTAAAACAAAAAAACTTCAAATCCAGACTCCAGCGAGAAACTGCTGAATTGGAATTCATTTGCAAATTGGATACTATTAATTTAGGCTTAAATAGAGACTGGGAGTGGCTAAGTCATTATGCAAGGTAGCCTATTTCCTCTTGTTTTTTCCTACCCCCGCCCCCCTGATGTTCTGGTTTAACTTGGATTTAAACTTGGAGAGTGGCCAGTTTGGATGAGCTATTACCAGCAGGAGAGTGAGTTTGTGTGTGTATGGGGGTGGGTTTTTGGAGGGGGGTGAGGGAGTGAGAGAACCTGGATTTGTGCAGGAAATGGCCTAACTTCATTATCATGCACATTGTGTAAAGAGTTGTCACTTTGGATGGGCTATCACCAGCAGGAGAGTGAATTTGTGTGGGGGGGTGGAGGGTGAGAAAACCTGGATTTGTGCTGGAAATGGCTTTTAGATAAGCTATTACCAGCAGGACAGTGGGGTGGGAGGAGGTATTGTTTCATATTCTCTGTGTGTATATATAGAGTCTGCTGCAGTTTCCACGGTATGCATCTGATGAAGTGAGCTGTAGCTCACGAAAGCTCATGCTCAAATAAATTCGTTAGTCTCTAAGGTGCCACAAGTACTCCTTTTCTTTCTTGGGGCAGGAAGGTTAATGACCTTCCTGCCTTTGCTACAGGATTGCGAGGTACTGGCACCCCCAAGACACGCAGCCTGCCCTGCTCGCTTCCAGGACACAGTCTTCTCCTGCTTGGCCCAGGCCTCTGTCCTGAGAGTCAGACCTTTGGACCTGGCCATGTGCCTGGCAGGCTCCTGCCACAGAGCCAAAATCAACAGTCATGCTCCCTAGACACATGACCCCAAAATGCTGAGGTGGGTGGAAACACTCAGCAATTTGTTCTTTAATTAGAGAGAACGGAGAGGCTCACCAGTCTGTGCTGAGCCCAGTGCCATCCTGTCTCAGGGGCCGTGACTCCCCACCCTCGCCCCTGGGGTTCAGCAGGCCATTTTTCCTGCAGACAGAGCCTTGCCCCCCAGCAGGTGTCCAGTGAGAAGTCTCGCTGGAGTATCAGTGCCCCCTGCCTGCAGGAGGAGACTCCCGGAGATTGCCTGGCTGTGCTTCCTCCAGCTGGCGGAGGGGTGGGGCCATTTGCCAGGAGATTGGAAATGAGCCCTCCCCTCCTCCAGAGCACCCTGGCTCCTAGAGGGAGGGGATCCCTCTCGCTCCGCTGAGTCTGGGGCCTTGACAGGGCTGCAGGTTGATTTGGGGTTTAGCTCAAGGCTCCTCCTGGATGTGGTGTCTTGGCAAAAGTTGTCTCTAGGTCAGGAAGGCAGGAACCCTCTGGGTACAGCCAGCCACCCACTGCCCTGTTTCTGTGGGTTGCGATCCCCAAGTCCCTGGCGGGGTGTGGTGGCCTGGCAAGTCCTTTGTTCTTTGGCTGCCATTGTCGTCTGGCTGGACTTCCTCTCCCTGCAGCATCCCAGGGCAAGTGGGCACAGGTTTAACTTTCTCTGGGCTTGGATCAGCACCAGTGATTCTCCCGTCCCCCCCAATCATGGGGAACTTCTCTGTTGATGATAGCCGCTGCATGGTGGTATGAGGGTGCTCAGTGATCCCATTCCTTCCAGCTGCCAGCCTGGCCCGTGGCCCTAGGGGGTGTTTGGGCAGGCAGCTGGCTCGCTAGGACGGCCAGGGTCGGATCAGAGCAGGGACCGCTCCAGAGGTGAGGTCTGGCTTTGGCTGGCCTGTTCTGTCTCGTTCCCGCACCAGCCCAGCCCCGCGCACGGCAGCCTGCAGCACGCACCCTCCCCTGGAACAAGCTTGTGAGTGATTCATTCATGGATTTAGCCCCTCTCTCGTTTAATGACAAATTAATATTTTACAGCAGGGGAACCTATAAATCACAGCATTAACTGCCTCACCTGTGCCTGGCTAGGGAACTGGACCCTATCCTGCCTTCCATGCCCAGGCGCCTGGCTCTGCAGCCCCGCAGAATGGCTGGTGGACACAGTATTCTTGCCAGCAAGTTAAAGAAGTATGGGCTGGATGAATGGACGATAAGGTGGACAGAAAGCTGGCTAGATTGTCGGGCTCAACAGGTAGTGATCAATGGCTCCATGTCTAGTTGGCAGCCGGTATCAAGGGGAGTGCCCCAAGGGTCAGTCCTGGGGCCGGTTTTGTTCAATATCTTCATCGGTGATCTGGAGGATGGTGTGGATTGCACCCTCAGCAAGTTTGCAGATGACACTAAACTGGGAGGAGAGGTAGATACGCTGGAGGGTAGGGATAGGATACAGAGGGCCCTAGACAAATTAGAGGATTGGGCCAAAAGAAATCTGATGAGGTTCAACAAGGACAAGTGCAGAGTCCTGCACTTAGAATGGAAGAATCCCATGCACCGCTACAGACTAGGGACCAAATGGCTCGGCAGCAGTTGTGCAGAAAAGGACCTAGGGGTTACAGTGGATGAGAAGCTGGATATGAGTCAACAGTGTGCCCTTGTTGCCAAGAAGGCAAATGGCATTTTGGGATGTATAAGTAGGGGCATTGCCAGCAGATCGAGAGACGTGATCGTTCCCCTCTATTCGACACTGGTGAGGCCTCATCTGGAGTACTGTGTCCAGTTTTGGGCCCCACACTACAAGAAGGATGTGGAAAAACTGGAAAGTGTCCAGCGGAGGGCAACAAAAGTGATTAGGGGACTGGAACACATGACTTATGAGGAGAGGCTGAGGGAAGTGGGATTGTTTAATCTGCGGAAGAGAAGAATGAGAGGGGATTTGATAGCTGCTTTCAACTACCTGAAAGGGGGTTCCAAAGAGGATGGATCTAGACTGTTCTCAGTGGTAGCTGATGACAGAACAAGGAGTAATGGTCTCACGTTGCAGTGGGGGAGGTTTAGGTTGGATATTAGGAAAAACTTTTTCACTAGGAGGGTGGTGAAAGACTGGAATGCGTTACTTGGGGAGGTGGTGGAATCTCCTTCCTTAGAAGTTTTTAAGGTCAGGCTTGACAAAGCCCTGGCTGGGATGATTTAGTTGGGGATTGATCCTGCTTTGAGCAGTGGGTTGGGCTAGATGACCTCCTGAGGTCCCTTCCAACCCTGATATTCTATGACACAGGCCTTTCCAGCCCCCATGTGTGGACCAAGCCCAGCTGGCAGGAGTCCCTGGGAAAAGAACTGTGCGTTCAGGCGGCAGCTCCGTCTGGCCGGTGCACAATGAGGAGCTGGCATCGGTTGGCACGAAGAAAGTGACCGGGGGTGGGGGGAGCTTGCTCCTTACGTCTCATTCTCAGAGTCTGGAGGGCTTTGGCCCGTCATGGTTAGGACAGATTTTGGGAGGATCAAGCCGTGACCCATTATGGTGACTAAAGACGGTCGCTTTAATAGCCCTCATAGTGCTGAAATTCCCTTCAGCAGCCCTCTCCCGGAGCCCATCTCCTGGCGTGGGGACAAGATGAAATCCCTACGTGGCTGGAGGGTCCAGCATCTTAGAGCCGGACGCTTGTGCTGCTGATCTCGCTTTGGAGCCAGGGAGAAGGCAGCTGAGAAAAGGGCTAATGCAGGATCCCCCACCATTGGCCAGGAGACCCACCATTGCAGCTCCTAGCGGCAGGGCTATCCCCTCCTCCCCCTGACACACACACAGCTAATGGGCTTTGTCCCTCTGCACTTCTCCTTCCAGCCCCCACGTCCCTCGCCGCCTGCAGAGCCCCCGCACCAGGCACGGGCTCTTCCTCCCAGCTGCTTTTCAAACGGCCTGTGCTCCCTGGGAGAATTTCCTTTCAGTACAATTTCTCTGCTGGCCGAGTCTATTGAGGTGCAGCACTCACGCCGGCTAATGGACTCGCGCAATGGCTGCCTGCTCTGGCTTTTGCTGAAGGGGTCGCCATGCAATCAGCGGGTGGCCTCCCCTGCCCCATGGATTCCTTGCGTAACTTCTAATCAGTCCGGCACTGACAGCCGGGCGCTTTCCCTGCAGAAGGGGTCGGCCTGGTTCAGAGGCTCCGGTTCAGGGAGCAGGACCCGAGTGAGGGAGGCCGTCAGCTAGCCCTGCGCCGGGTTGGCCTTTTTCTTGTTTTTAATAAGATCCTGCCAGTCCTTGTACAATTTAATTCTGACATGTAAACTAGCCCAGGCCAGGGGCTGTCAGCATCTGCAGCTTAACATGTGTGAGGCTGGGGAGAGAGCACTGGCTGTCTTGTCTGTCCATCCATCCAGCCACTTTCTGGCCTTCCTCACCATCCTAGCTGCTTCCCTGCGCCCACCGGCTTGCTCCAGGACTTCCCCCTCTATGACACCAATATGCTAACACACGCCTTGGTAAGCCACCAGGCTCCCATTCAGGAAGCCAGCCCTCCAGGCACCATTAACTTGTTTAGGATGTGAATGTAAATAGCACTCAGACAGGCAGGTAATCTAATACCCTGCGATGGAGAGAACTGCTGGGAACCCTGAGCAAGCGTTAATTGCCCAGCAATCCCGAAGCCAGGGAAGGGGGCGGGGAGCTGGCTTATTGCTTGGTGGGGGGCGGTTTGATGAGGTTGCATTTATTTCTCCCCTCTCCTCCGGCAGCTCAGCAGGGCTCGTCACTCCTCACTGTGCACCCACTAAGACCAGGGCCCTGCACCAGCCGGGAAGATGCTGGACTCAGCTGCGGTTGCTAGCGCTCACAGTGGTTTTGTTTAATTTGAGGAGAGGCTACAGCCAGCTTTAAAAATGTTCAATACTTTTTTTTCTCCCCTATCCCCCCACTTTTCTGACCAGTACCAGGTCAAAACCCTTTGGATTTGATTCTGTTTGATTTCCTCCTTGGGTCAGCTGGTCAATTTAATCCGTTAGGGACATTTCATTAAAAATTTGAACAATGTTTATTAAAATACAAAAATACACTTGATTCTCAGAGTACAGTCAGATTGTTCTGAAGTTGCTCTTTCTGTTCTCACCCTTTAGATTTGAATCCTTTCACTTTGTTTTTTAAAGCTCAGATAAGAAAGGAAAGTAGTTACATTGTTTAAATGGACCAGAAGGAAATGCGCATGGCCTCCCCCCAATGCTCCCCTGCTCCCCAAACACCTTTCACGGGCTGCTTTGGGGGGTAAATGTGACAGGGAGGAGAGCCTTTTTCCCCCTTCTAGGGTTCACCAGATGCTCGCGTGAGCAAGAGACTTTCTGGCAATATGACGATTCCCCCATGCGTAATCTGGTTGCATTTCTATAAACGAGAGTATTTCTGCCTTGCAGCAGCTCCGGTCTGTTTTTCTCCCACCCCTCCCGCCCCCACCAGTTGACAGATATCTAAAGAGCCCTCAATTGATTGGGGAACCCCAGCAGTTTGGGAGGGGGAAAAAGCTTCATCTCTTGCCACCTTAAAAAAGATGGAAAAAAATCATAAAATTGGAGCGTGGTCTACAATCATCTGTCAGCTCTCCTGCACCATAGCCACACACACACACCCCCCGCTCCCCCCTCTACCTGCTCGGATGTCCCCTCTAGCCAACCTGACCTAACCTTCCCTCGCTCCCTTCCCTCCTGGGAAAGTCAAAGGCGCACACACACGCTCCCTGCGCACAGCGGGTTAAACTGAACTGCAGGAATCTGGTGCAGTGTGGAACCGTTTGACTGAGAGCGACGCCAATTTCTCTCTTTCACTGCTCTTTCTGTAGAAGCTCTGTTGGGTTACATGATACCCACGGAGCCGGTACACACGGGCACACGCACAGCCCTATTGAGATACATGGCAAATGTTGGCATTTTTTTTTTAATACATATATATATTTAGCCCCACGGTCTGTCCATCTCTCCCCCACCCACCCACACAAAAAACCCGTTATTGCATTTGTAACATTTTGGCACAGTACAAATTCTTGGTGCGTTTTTTTCCTTATTTTTTTAAATAAGATAAATCTGTAAATATCGATGTTGGGCTTTAAGAAAAGATCTTTAGAGAAATGGGTTTGTGTTACCGCGTTCTGTGGAGCAGCTTCTAAAAACTGATACTTCCTTCCCCCGCTTCCCGCCTGTCCCTTGGCTAGTTGTGTTCTCAGCCTCACTCCAGAAAGTCATTCCGGCATCTTTTTCATTTTGGATTTTGATTTTGTCCCCCCCACCCCCCTCTTTTTTTTTTTTAAATAGAACTTACAAGTTAGAAAATAGGTTTTTTAATTTTAATATAATCTGCTTCTCTTATCAGCCCATAGATTGAATATATAAGCATATACAAGAAAAAAAGTCTCTCCCCCACTCTGTACAAAAGTTGCTGTCTTTTTTTTTGTTTTGTTTTTGTGCATTCTATTGCATTTATAATTTCTGAAAAAAAGTCATATTTGAGTTTCCTGTACTTTGTCCTTGGTGTGGGTCTGAATTATATACGGTTCAGAGAGGGTGGTTACCGTGGGGTGTAACGAATTCCCCAGGCTGTTTTCTGTCCAGTGGGCCCCGTGTGCCGGTTTGTAGGTGTTGTAGCTAATATGGTCATGAATTGTAGGCAGCACAACCGCCCCCTCACCTGATACACTGGCCGGGGCCGCCGGGGCCGCCGGCACGTCCTCGTCCACCTGGATGATCTCCACGGTCCGGGCAGCCGTCGCCGTGCTGCGCCGTTGGTGCCGCTTGCGAAGTTTGTAGAAGACAATCAGCATGGCCGCCGCCAGCAGCGTCACTGTCACAAAGCAGCCGATGATGATCTTCGTGGTCTTCATCACCTCGTCCAGGCTGGTCTGCGTCTTGTCGCTGGTGTCCGCTGTGGGCACCGCCACCGGCTTGGGCATTTTGGTGGTCTGGATCAGCACGGTGGTGGTGGTGGTGTACGCTGGCTGGTACCCTGTCGAAGTCGTTGGCACTGGCTTAGTGAATTTTGGGGAGATGTCTTCGGGGGAGATCTCTGTGGTTTCCACCGTGACGGTGGTGAAGAAGCTGTAGTTGGAAGTGTTGAGCTCGGCCGTGCTCACGTTGAGGTAGGCCGAGGCATTGGAGTTCCCTGCCACATTGGTGACCATGCACGTGTAAACCCCAGTGTCCGTTAGCAAAACGTGGGAGAAGTTCAAGGTCCCGTCATTGAGGACGGATATCCTTGGGTGGTTAGACGCGTGGCTCAGAATGGTCCCGTTAGGCAGCAACCACCTCACAGAGGACATGGAGGGAGTCCGGCACTTGAGCTCCGCCACTCGTCCTTCCGAGATGTTTAGATCCATGGGGGCGTCCATGATAAAGGGTGCGGAGCACTGGAAGGAGGTCTGGTCCACCTCCACCAGGAACTTGCCCCTCATGTGCATCGGGGCATGGCAGCGCCCGCAACAGGTGGAGTTGGTGGGGATGTACTCCCGCAGCCACCAGGAGAGCCACAGGATGTCGCAGTCGCAGCTCCAGGGGTTGTGGTGCAAGTGAAGCTCCACCAGGTATCTCAGGGGGGCAAAAAGGTCATGCGGCAACGAGGTCAGGTTATTGTGGGCCAGGTTGAGCTCCACCAGCGAGGTGAGGTCGTCGAATGCGTTCCGCTCAATCAGGCTGATCTGGGAGTTCATAATCCACAACTTCTTGAGAGACTTTAACCCATGGAAAGATCCTGGCTTGATGTCAGGGAAGTTATTCCCCGACATCTCCAGTTCCTCCAGCCCCACGAGGGGCGTGAGGTTTGGCATGTCTTTAATGTTACACATCCCAAGATTAAGGTACTTCAGGTTGTATAATCCCTCAAAAGCCCCCTCAGAAATGTACTCCAGCTTCTTGAGCTCGCCCAGGTCCAAGCGCATGAGGGACGGGACCCGGTTGAAGGCGTACGAGGGGATGCTCTCGATGGGGTTGTTCCTGAGCCACAGCTCCCGCAGCTTGGACAAGTACTCAAAGGCCCCGCTCGGGATGACGGTCAGCCAGTTGTCAAACAATTCCAGCGTGTTGAGACTGGCCAGCCCATTGAAAGCACCCACCTCGATCTGGCGGATGGAGTTCCTGCCCAGCTGCAAGACCTCCAGGTGGTGCAGGTGCCGGAAGGTGTCTGCTTGGATCAGCTGGATGTTGTTCTCCATGAGGTTGAGATAGCGGGTGTTGGAAGGGATGCCCTGAGGGACCTCCGCCAGGCCGCGGCGCGTGCACACCACCTTGCTGAACTGGTTACTGCAGGAACAGACGGAGGGGCAGTTCGGGGCTCCGGCCCAGACAGCTGCTGCAGACAGAATCCACACCTGCGCCGTGAGGTAGACGGCCGAGAGCAGGGCAGCATTCCAGGTGTGGTGCACAGTTACCTGCCGCAAGAGCTTCATGATGTGGCCCGTACATAATTCACCATCGTCCGGGATTTGGCACAGAAAGGAGAAGGGGCCCTATTCCCCCAGCTTAAACCAGCTGTTCATTCCTCTCGCCAGCTAACAAAGGGGCGGGGGGGGAGGGAGCTGGGGGGGGGATCAGGGGAAAATGGGGTGAAGAAAAATAAATAAGAAACAAGGCAAAGCACGAGCCCCCCCAGCCGAGCCCCTGCTCTGTAATTGGCACCTGCCTGGGGAGGAAGGGGTCTGTGCGCTGCTCTTTAAGCTCTCACCGCAGGACGCCGCTCCATCCTCCCTGTCCCCTCTCCGGTTCAGTTTTGAATTAACAAAGGGGAAGAAGGGGGAGGGGGAAGGGGAAGGGGGGTGAAAGACAAAATGGCTCCTAGTAAATCCAGAGCAGGAGCTGGGAAAGCAGCGTGGCAGGAGCCCGGCGGGAGGTGAGGCCGGCTCGGCTAGGCAGGTGCATGGTTCCCTCCTGCCCCGGGGAGCAACTCTGCCAGCGCTTTGCACATTTGTCCTTGGCTCCGAGAGCCGGCTGCTGCCAGCAGCTGCTGGGGCTGGTGCTCCATGGCCGGAGCGTGCACCCGGCCCCCCGGCCCCCGCCCCCGCCGGGAACAGCCAGACAAGGAACCAAAGAGAATCGTGCTCTCTGCTCGCTGCCCCTTTGCCAGCCTCTTCCTCTGGCCCCGCTCGGTCTGTGCTCGCCCCCCTCCCCGCGGGGGGCTCTGCTGGGGATCGCCGGAGGCTAGCGGCAGCCCATCGCGGTCGGTCGCTCTTGGCAGCTGGGGCGAGGGGTCACTCTGCACGCCCCCCCCTTCTTCCGCGTGCGGGGCTGTGGTGCTTGGCCCGGCTGCAGCCTCCTCGCGCTTGGCGGCGACCCGGCGGCTTCTCCAGGGAGGGGGGCGCGCGGCCGTGCGGCGGGGGGGCCGCTCTGGAGTGCCGCTGTCTTGCTGGGGGGAGTGCACCAGCGCCGAGCCCCGCGTTAGCCCCGAGCCCCGGCGCAGGATGGGCAGGGCGGCGGGCTCCCCTCCCGGGGCCCCGGCCGGCTCCCCCGCGGCTCTGAGGCGGTGAGGTCGGGCGCCAGCCTTCCGGTGCCGTTAACGTCTTTGTTGCCCGTCGACTGCGGCGGGAGGAGGCGGAGGCGGGGCAGCGGCGGCGGCGTGAGAGGCACCGGACCCCGGTAACATCTTCCCTTCCTACCCGTGCCGGCGGCAGCCCTCTCCCCCGGCGCCCGGGCTCCCCGCGGCGGTGCTGGTGCAGGCGGCAGCCGGGCAGGCTGCTCTCTCATCCTTTTGTCCTTCAGTGGGAACGCGGGTGTACTGCTGACGCATCGTGTGCTGGGCAGAGCGGGAGCGTGATGCAGGGCTCGCAGCCTCCCCCTCCTCCGCCTTCCCTCCAGGGGTTAACGGCCAGGCTGCCCTCCCTCGCTCCCTGCACGGAGGGCCAGGGAGCCGTGCCGTGCCGGGAGGAGCGGCTTCGGTGGGTGCTGCAACAGGAGGCAGGGTGGCCGCGGACGGGGCGCTCCCCCAGCTCTCGGGGGAAAGGCCCCGCGATGCCCTGCCGAGCGCGGAGCGGGCTGCTGTCCGGGGGCCCGCCTGGGGGCCCGGGCGAGGGGGCGGCGCAGGGCCAGACGCAGGCAGTGCTGAGCAGCGCGGCAGCCGGGAAGCCTGGGCTCAGCCCGTTCCTCTGCCTCCCCCACGGGCTCTGTCCCGCCCCCCGGTTTCCCAGGTGCCCGCGTTCCGCCGAGGAGGGGCGTGCGGCTGGGTGGCTTGGGGGTAGAACGGCCATGTCCCAGGGCTTGGGGGCGGGAGGGTCTCTGAATTCAGTTGGCCCATAGCCCTTAAGGGTACTGAGGGGTGGCTGGAACTGCGCCATCCATGACCCCAGGGGGAGGAGGGGTGTCAGGCGTCGCCCCATCCCGTGACCGGCGGGGGAGTGGGGTCGCCCCGTCCTGTGATCCGGGGGGTGGGGGGGGTGTCTGGATTCTCCCCATCCTGTGACCCTGGAATGGCTGGGGGGTTGTCTGGAGTCGCCCTGTCCCCTGACCCTGGAATGCTTGGGGGGGGGGGTGTCTGGAGTTGCCCTGTCCCGGGACCTTGGGGGGCAGTTGTCGGGTCACCCCATCTTCCCCCCCCCCCCGTGTGTGTGAGTCTGGAGTCACCATCATCCCATGACCCCAAAGGGTAGAGGGGGGGTCTGGAGTTGTGCCATTCCTTGAACTTGGGAGGAGGGAGGTGTCTGGAGTCACCCCATCCTATCATCGGGGGGAGACTGGCCCCATGGGGGGAGGAAGTAGCGGGGGTTGCCCTGTCTTGTGACCTGTGTGTGTGTGTGGAGTCACCCCGTCCCAGGGGTGGGATCTGGAGTCGCCCCATCCCTTGACCCCAGGATGGGCAGGAGGTGTCTGGAGTCACCACCATCCTGTGATCCCGAGGGGTAGGGCGGTCTGGAGCTGCACCATCCCTTGAACTTGGCGGGAGGGAGGTATCTGGAGTTGCCCCATCCTATGATCGGGTGGCAGAGAGTGGGGTCACCCTGTGCTGTGACCCCGGGATGGGCGGGGAGGTGTCTGGAGTCGCCCTGTCCCTTGACCCGGGGTGGGGGGGTCACCCTGCCTTATGACCCAGGGTGGGGGGGTCTGGAGTCGCCCTGTTCCGTGATTGGGTGTGTGTTTGTGTGTGTCTGGATTCACCCTGTCCTGGGGGAGGGGGTCTGGAATCGCCCCTGTCCCATGACCCTGGGATGGGTGGGGGGTGTCTGGAGTTGCCCCCGTCTTGTGATCTGGGAAAGGTTGGGAGCTCTGAAGTTGACCTGTATTCGGGGGCAAGGGCAGCTCACTTGTAGCCTCGTGTGGAGAGGCAGGGGAGAGAGCAGTGGTAGGGGCGGGGGGGAGGCTGTGATGCTGCTTGCAGCCCCTCTCTGGTTCCCCATGCCCCAGGAGTGGTGTGTGCAGCCTGGCTCCCTTCTTGGGGGGCAGCAGGCTGGGGTGTTTGTGAGGCCCCTTTGTGCTCCTCGTGGCCGGATCCCATCGTGACCGGGGCTGGCTGGCTAGCCAGCACGTCCCCATCTGCCACGGCCTGCCAGGGAGGCCAGGCACGCTGCCTTGCCAGCTGGAGGCTCTCAGCTGACGTTCCACGTGGCTGATCGGTACCTCAACGAAAGGCCAGGATCCCAAAGGGCTGCAGGTCTCTCGCGCCCACAGCTGGCTCCGCCAGGCCCTACCCCACCCCACCCCACCTGTGGGTCACACCGGAACAAGCCCAGCTCTCCGCCGCCCCCAAGGGGAGGCTGGGAAAGTGGCAGGACTGGCTTGGCAATGCAATGGGCACCCTGTTGCGTGGCTGGCGGGCATTCCTAGCTAGCATGCCTGGCAGCATGGCTTCTCCTAGCCCAGTCTGGAGAGCAGGGAAGGGGAGAAGTTGTCCCCCAAGCAGCCTTGGGGTTAATGCCTTTCCCCCCGGGGCAGACGTGATGTGATGGGCGGGAGGGGTGGTCTCGGAGTTGGAGCAGCGCCCTGGGTTTGCAGAGCACCTGCTCCTGCCTGACTGGACATTGCACCCAAAAACCCTCGGACGAGAACGTTAAGGGAGCGAAGTGGAGCCCTCTGCAGTCAGGGAAGGCCACAACTGAGGTGGTTTGTGCAACCTGAACTCTATGCCCTCGGGCGATCGCTGGCTTTAATGATAGGATCACACACTGGTTTTTCCACACCGCCCCAGAGGTGCCTGAGGGCGGGGCAGCGAAGGAGGCTGGGGTCTGCAGAACCCCGGCATCATTTGCTGCAGACGTGGGTGTGCAGTGACAGAGGCACGGGATGCCGGAAGAGAAAGGAAGGTCTCGCGGCGAAGGCAGTCGAATGCTGCCCGGGAGAACTGCATTCTCCCCCAGCCGCTGCCCAGCATTTCGTGCGACGCTGGACAAGTCACAGAGGAAAATGCTCAGTTGGCCATGAGCTGGGGGCTCCTCTCTCGCCGGGCGCCCCGGGGAGCAGACCCGGAGAAGTGCAGTCAATGGTTGCTGTGCTTTGAACAGTGCTATGCACTTGCTAGGTACACTGGAACAGCAGCCCCTAAGTGTCTCGAGTGGGGTGCCAAAAATTAACAGATGTTTTTTGACAATTTTGGCCTTAATCTCTGCAAGTCTCAGCCCCCAGCTGTAAACAGGGATGATAATCCCCCCCTAATCTCACGGGGGAATTGTGGTGAGAAATCCACTAACGTGTGTGAAGCACTTGGATTCTGCGGTGAGAGCACCATGGAAACGCCCAGGAGGCAAGGAATAAATGTTCACTCGGTGCGGGGGAGCCTGGGGCACGTGAAATCAGGCCTGGGTCGCTCGCTGACGGAGGCGGGAGGCCTATGGAAGGAACAGCCTGGGACAGTGACCAGCCCATCTCATGCTGCAGAAAGGGGCGCAGCACTCTGGCTGGTGACTCCCGGCCTTTCCTAGCTTCTGAGTGCTCCACTTGGCCACCGTCTCGCTCCTTTAGGGTAGTGTTTTGCGTGTAACAGGCAGCCTGCCGGTGAGGGTGGGGAAGCTGTATTGACAAGCAGGGCGGCCTGGCTGCACCATCTCTCCAAGTGCTCCCAGAAAGCAGGGGAAGTGAGTTGGATCTCTGGGGGACCCTGAAGCGGAGTGCCCTTGGAGCGCCCGGGCAGATGCCTGTGACCACGCAAGGTTTGGCTGGAGAGGAGGGACCGGTGCTGCCGCATGCTCCAGCTGGGTCCTGGGGGCAGGTCTGTCGCACCTTGTGGTTGTCTTGTGTCGCACGCTGCTGTGGTTGAGACACATAAGCATTGAAATCTCTCTGCTGCCGTCGGGGCACACGTACGGCACCTGCGAGCCCGTTGTACTGGGACAAAGGCTCTATCCAGGCGCAATGCAAAGTGCTCGGGTCCCATCACTCGGCTGTCGCTTCTGCTCTGCCAATGAGATGGGGGTGCAGTGTGGGTTTTGTGCCCTTAGCCACAGTTGTGTGTGCAGGATGCAGTCCCAGTTCCATGCACAATCGTTACGACTCAGTATAGAAATCCAGTCACTGTGCCCTCCCGTGGCTAGCTAGACCCCCTTGGGTGCAGAGCTGTGGTCACTCTAGGGGGAAATTTCTCAGGCAGGTGCACACCAAAACGGCGTGAGCAGCGGGCCCAAACGGACTGTGAATTCCGGGAGGGGCTGACTGGCTAGCGGGGACCTAGCCCGGCGTGAATGCAGCAGCTCAGACTGGTTTCTCATGTCGCTCTGTGTCCTGTTGTGCACTCAGCTCTGCCTGCCAGAGGGTGGTTGTCTGGCGCTGGGGGCTGTTGGTGGGCAGGGGAGAGCTAGGTTTGTGCCCATCCCTGGTACGGAGGGCGTGTGCCCCCGTGTGCTGTCGGAGTTCATGGTCTGGGGAGTCCAGCGGCTATCTGGCAGCAGCGTCTTCTCAGCCGGCATTTCCCGTCTTCCCCCCGGCTAGGTGAGCACAGCAATCCCATCGGCCCTGGGCCTTGCTCCTGTCGGCCAGGCCCTTTGTCAGCTGGGGCGTAGGCTCCTGTCGTGCACGCCGCACGGGGCTGCCTCTTACATTCACCAAGGAACGGGCACGGAATTGGGCAGCTGTGAGCCAGTGACACGACTGCACTGCATGGAGCCTCGGGCGCCGGATGAGGCCTGTGTGGAGGGACCCGGCCGTGACAGGGGTCAGAGGCAGAGCTGGAGCTCCCGTGAGTCTCGGAGAAGGAGCTGCCAGCTGGACATTCTCCAGAAGCCCCCCCCACCCGCACCCGAGGCTGGAACTCCTGCCCCACCCCATCTGCTGCCAACCTGAGGACCTTCTGGTCATGCTGCACAGCAGCGGGGAGGGAGGGTCCTAGCGATGACTAGGGCTGGGGGAGGAGCGGGCGGCTGATGGCCTCTTCGGGGAGGAGCAGCCACTGGGTCTCGGGCTGCGTTTATAACGTGTGCCATGAATCAAAATAAATGGTCCCTGGGGCTGTTGGCCTTGTGCCTCCCTGGCCTGTCCCCAGGCCGGCGGAATAGCCCGGGATCTCTGATCTCTGCAGCAGTGGGCCGCCTCCTCCCCCCTGTAACACCCTGGGCCCGCTGGAGCTCCCCTCTGAAGCAGAGCGTGGAACGAGGTGCCAGTTGGCGAGGGCGGGGACCCTGCTAGCGCCTGTAATGGATTGGGAGGGTCTGTGAGATGAGCCGGCTCCGCTGATGGCAGGCAGCCGGGGGGAGGGGGTGATTAGGGCTGCTATTTTTAAATACTTGGTGGCACTCGACGCCGTGGTGGTGGTGGGAGCCCTGCCGGCACCAAGATAGATCGGGCTAATTTTGCCGGGCTGGCTATGTCGGGTGGAGAGTAATGGGATGTAATTCTGTCTGGGGAATCGCTCTCCCCTGCTCCTCCCCAGCCTTGCTCTGTGCAAGCATCTGCTCTGCCTGACTTCATCCCTGCCGACTCGCACGCTGCCGATGTGGGACGCCCACCGCGCCCTAGCAAGCGGCTGGGCAGGAGTGAATTGAGCCCTGGGCGGGTGGTGGGGCAGGAATTGAGCTCGCGCTGGGCTGGCTTAGATAGCGGCTATTTGCTCCCTGCCAGGCTCCGTGCTGCCATGTCCCTGCCTTGCTGCACCCCGCTTACTGGTGTTTGTGGTGGTGAAGCGCCAAGGAGAACTGGTCCCCGACCAGCACCCCGGGCTGGGCGCTGTATGAACACGCACCGGAGCTGGGCCCTGCAGATATGCCCCATTGCAGGTTCTCCAGCTCCAACCCCGCGGAAGGGCACGACAGGGAGGTTCCTGGCTGGGGGGAGCAGGTCCGTGGTGGATGTTCGTTGAGTCGCTGGCAGAGCCCCTGTGCGTTGCGGGAGAACACCAGTGGAAACTGGATGTGGTGGATGATTGCTTCTTGTTTATACTGTGGTAGCACCGTGATGAGCCCCAAGGAGCTGCCCAGACCCTGTCCAGGATCCGGGGCTCCCCGTTGAGCCGGGAGCTGCCCGGACCCTGTCCAGGATCCGGGGCCCCCCATTGAGCCAGGCACTGCCCAGATGTACAATGAGAGGCAGCCCCTGCCCCAGTCAGAGTGGGCAGGACAAAAGGAAGAGCTGTCCCGTTACAGAGCTGGGAACGGAGGCCCAGAGAGATCCTGTGGCTTGCCCAGCGTCACCCAGGGAGCCTGTGTCATGGCGGGAGCTGGGTCTGGACAGGAGTTTTGCCGTCTGCCCTCTGCACACGGGTGAGGCGAGGCCCCATCTGCGCCGCCTCCTTTGCGGTGAAAGGTTCTGGCCCGTCCCCGGGGCAGGGATCCGGCTGTCGGGCGCGACTAGATCATGGTGCTGTCTAGGAAGGAGGCAAAGATCTTATCACGGCTCCGTTTGCCTTTAGCTTTGTAACAGGTGATGCTACTTCATGTAACAGGATGCACATGAGCGGAGGCGGGGGGTGGGGGTGCCTGGCAGCCAGCGTGCCCCTCTGTGGAAAGCCCCACAGTTCCCGAGCCGGATCCCAGCCTCGGCCAGCCCCTTTAGAGTCGCCCGAGTCCCGGTGATGGAGGTGCTGCCAAAGGTTTGAGTATTCAGAATCTCTGTCTTGGGGAGCTCTGCGGGTTCGGGGTGCCAGCTGGGATGGAGGCGCTTCCGCCTCCAGTACCAGCCCAACGGGCAGTGCGCCCTGGGTGCTGGATCTCACACAAGGTGCGGCCTGTCCCGAGGGAGCCTTCCCCCACCCCAGTGGTCCTGGGAGATCCCCGGGGTTACAGCCTGGCCTGTGCACTCACCGCGGGGATGCACCCATTCTGGGGTGGAAGCCAGCCGCTGGTCATCAGCCCCACGCTGCAGCAGCGCAGAGGGCCAGCTGGGGCAGGAAGTGATGGATCTTCTCTCTAGGGGACAGGGCCGGGCGGGAGGGCTTTCCCCAGGTGGGAAGTGGGCAGGCCAGGGAAACCAGCGGTGGCTTTTACAGAAAATGGCCGGGGATCTTTGGCCCCGAGTGGTCAGGCTGTTGGTTTTGAAGGGGCTTCCGGCAGCACCGTGCCCCCTCGCTGGGGTCAGGCTGGCTCAGAGGAGAGCTGGGGATCCCATTGACCTCTCCTGTCCAAGTCCTGCCGGGCCAAGGGCTCAGGTTGTCTGAGCCCCCAGCTGTCTCTCGGCTAGCTGTGCATGCTGCAGTGTGAACTCCTCCGTGGTCTCTGGAGGGGAAAGCACACGCCCTGTGGGGAGCCCGGAGCCCGCATTCTCAGGCAGGGCAGCGAAGGGTTTGAGTCATGGTCCCTGGGTGGCATAGCAGTCTGCCAGCCTGGGGAAGCTGAACACATCTTTCCCCAGAGCCTGGCAACACTGCCTGCGCGGGGCGGTCCAGTGGAAAAGCAGGCTCCCCTCCCTTTCCCAGGGGCAGAGTGTCCCGCCTGCAGGCTCAGCGGCTTTGCTAGGATCGGCGCAGGGCTGAGAGCTGCGTGTCCCAGCTGGAGCGGTGAGCAGGTGACTGGACATTGCTGTGGGCGCAGAGCTGGGTCCTATTGGTGCCGGGGGTAGGGGTTAGTTTCAGGGCAGGTCACTAGTCTTCCTGCGGAGCGGTGCTCCCTCTTTCCGGTCTGAGCTCTTTGGTCGTGTGCTGTGCAGGTCCGGTCTGGTCTCTCATTGCAGCGCCCTGCCCAGGGAGCCCCCGATCTCAGCACTGCTGTAATGCAACAGCGCTCTCGGGCTCGTCCGCGGCGCTGCCAGGCCCCAGGAGGGTCAGAACGTGGCCATTTTCCCTGCCTGGTTTAGATGTGGCCTGCGGTGCCTTCTCCTGGAGCCTGCTCTAAGAGCCATCTCTCTGTCGCCTAACCAGCCACTAGATGCCCACACAGCGCCCGGAGGGCAGGGCCGGCATGCTCCTCTGCGTGGCTGCAGCAGTGAAGTGGCAGGCTGGCTCTTTGTCCGTTGGGATCGTCCAGCCCGCGCTGCTCTCTCAGAAATGGGCCTCTGGGTGTGCAGGGGCCCCTGGGGGTGCATGCTGCAAGTATTGCCTGCCAGCCTCCCACCCTGATCTCTGGGGCTCCCCTGCTCTGCCCCACTCTGCGGAGAGGGAAGGAGGGCTGCAGTCAGGACTCCTGGGTTTTGTTCAGGCTCTGGGAGGGGAGTGTGGGCTAGTAATTAGAGCAGTCAGGACTCTTAGCCTCTCTGCTTCTGCTGACTTGGTGTGAGCCGGGTCACACAGCAGCTCCTGAGCACCACAGCCATGCCTCAGCCCCAGGCCTGGCTTCCTGCACTGGCCTCCTGGGATCGGGCGGCTCCGAGTGGGGTCTCATGGGAGACATGGTGGTGTGGTGCTCGGGGATAGCCTTGACCACTCTGAGGGTGTTTCTGTGGTGACCGGTCGCTGTCACGGCAGAGCGCAGGAGTTCGATTGTCCCCAACTCAGCGGCGGGAACCAGGCGCACGTAATTGCAGGCAGGGAGGGGCTGAGGCTCCAAAACCTCCGCTTGGAGCTGTGCCCAACGTCTCCTAATCTAGGACATTGCAGCAGAGTATGACCCACTGCCCCTGCCCTAAACACCCCTCCTCGCCCCGGTGCCGAAGCTCCCCCAGTCCGGGAGTGCCAGTCGGGTGGCACTGGGTTCCGTGTTGGGGGACGAGGCAGCACGGCGGGAGAGGAGATGCCAGCCATTCATACCCACGGAGGGTGTTGGCACGCCCGTCCCACCTTGGAGCCAAGTGGTCCCTTCCCGCCAGGGGTAGGAATGCCCTGCATGCATCCTGCTGCTTTAAGGACCTTCTTGGCCGTTTGCTGCCATGCCCTGCCCCAGGCCTGGTGCTCGGCACGGGAGCTTCCCTGGAGGTGGGGAACCGTGTCCTCAGCACCAGCTGTTGGGCGTGTTCCCTTGCTCTAGGCCTGCTCTCCCGTTAACCCTCCCCCACTCATTGCGCTGTCCCTTGCTGGCGAGGTTTGGGAGAGGGCTCCTGCCGAGGAATGTTGAGCATCTTCTGGCCGTCAGAGTGGACCAGAGTCCGGACAGGGCTCCCCGCACTCAGCCTGGCGAAGGGAAGGCATCGCTTTTGACAGCAAGTTGTGTCTGGGTTGGCAGCTCTAAGCAGTGCCAAGGCCTGCAGAGCTGAGTCCTGGGGCCAGCGTTTGTGTTGTCGTATCTATGTACAATTCACACACACCACACCCACACTCCGGGTTCACATCACTGCCACTTGGGGAATGCTGCGCTGCAAGGATCATTCGGGCCAGGCCGCGGAGAGGAGACCTCCGAGGAAAACCCCAGCATGGCAGAGTGCCGACCCCATACCCCAGTGCTGCAGGGAGCGGGGCGCGCTCATCTGAGTCCTCCTGCGTCAGTGCCCCAGTGTGGTGCTGTGGGGCGCTGGGCTTGCTTTGGCTTTTGTGCTGACAGACTTGAGGTCCTGAGCATTAAGTGACATGACTGGGTAAAATCCACCTCCCTGAACTCTCCGCAGTTTCAGTGGAAGAATTCAGCTGTCACGTAGAGCTGCTGTCGCGTTGCCACTTGGTGGTGATCAGGGTGGAGGGGGGCGTGGGCGTGTACACAGCGTGTACACAGCTGCTGCACCTGTGCGAGCGAAAACCTTTGGAGCACGATTGTGTAGCAGCCGGAGGTCACTTGCTGCATTGTGCACTGCGCAGGCATCTCTCTCCCCTTGCCCGGGGTGGGTGGGGTCCTGGAGAGCTCAGTTACGTTTCTGCCATTGGGGGTATTTGGCTTGGCCTCAGGGTAACAGGGGGGCCAGATTATTTATAGGTGCAAATTTCAGAGCTTGCGTAGGGCGCATCCGATTACGGAAGAGCCAAACTCTACACGTGTTAAGGCCTGCGCTGTGCCAGTCTGGCCAGGAGGGGGCAGTCTCCAGGGCACCGGTTTGCCACATCGCGGCGTGCTCCACATCTCGCTCTCCTCTTTCAGTTGAAAGCCGACTAATGTCATTTGCTTTGCAAGGAACCTTATTCTGCAAATCCACTTGTGTGCGGGGGCTTTAACTCCCGCTTACAGGATTAGTGGAGATTAGCAGGGCGGCTCCATTTCTTCCGCCGAGCTCTTTAACAGGAGGACGATCTGGCTGCGGCTGGGAACCGGGGAGTTCTCCCAGCAGCATCCCTATGGGTGCTCCGCCAGAAGTGTGTCTGCATCCCGGCACTGCTGCTTGTGGAGAACTTCAGGAGCAGGTCCATTGGGCCTGCACGTGCACCGTCTCTGCGAGCTCTGTGTTAGACCATGCTCCTGTCGTCTAATCAACCTCTGTTTTCCTGGCTGGCTGAGAGTCCCGTCTGACTGTGGAGTTGGGGGGCAGGACCCTCTGGCTTCCCCCAGGACCCCGCCTGGGCGGACTGGCTGTGGGAAGCGCACGGAGGGGCAGAGGAGGCTGAATGCTCCGAGGTCAGACCCAGGAAGGTGGAAGCCGGGTGAGCTGTGTGTCCTGCAGACAGACTGCTCCCCGAGAGGAGACTTCCCCAGAGTCCTTCCTTGGCTTCGTAGGGAGCAACGCCCAGGGACTCGGTGACAGCCCCGCCAAGAGGCTAGCCAGCACGCGTAATGAGCTGCCAGCCGGCTGCTGGGGCCCCTCAGCCATGGCGGGATGGCAGTAACCGTAATGAACTACCAGCTGTGCCAGGCTCTGGATAGGGCTGCGAGGTACCGGCGCCTCTGCGCCTGGTGCTGGCATCCCCTGTGCCTCAGAGGTTCACGGTGGGCTGCTCACGCCGCCCCTCTTCTCGGGAGCTGCCTATCTGTGTCCCCCCCTCGTTGCTGACGTCTGCGCTGTGTGCGGAGGAGGTGGCTGGCGGTGGGGGAGAGGCTGCCTTCTCCGATCGCTTGCAAGAGCAGAAGCTCTGCTTTTCGGGGCATTGTGAGGAGGGTTGGGGCGACCAGGGGCTAAAACAAATGCCCAGAGAGCAAGTGAACCTGTGCCCCAGATCAGGGTGGACCTTCTCTCCCAACCCCCACCCTGCACCTGCCAGGGAGCAGGGAGCCCCTTCTCAGGCCTCATTCTGGTTGCCTCCAGTTGCTCCTCAGCCCCCCACTGGAGTGATCGGGT
The DNA here is from genome assembly GCF_965152235.1 of Eretmochelys imbricata. NCBI lineage: Eukaryota > Metazoa > Chordata > Testudines > Cheloniidae > Eretmochelys > Eretmochelys imbricata. Next base: position 359,466,828 of record NC_135572.1, read on the forward strand.
AGGACCTGGACCCCAGAGGGGCTGTGTCTTGACACTGGGCGAGGGGTCCCTGTATAAACAGCCGCCGTGCCCCACCCCAGAGGGGCTGCAGCTCAGCGTCAGGTGAGGGTTTCCTGTATAAACAGCCACTGCGTCCCACCCCAGAGGGGCCAAATCTCAGTGCCGGATGAGGGGTCACTGTATAACCAGCTCCTGCAGCTGCACTCTGTGGCTGGGTAAGCAATTCCCTTGGCTGCTCAGCCAGTACTCTATAGGGGTGCTTCTGTGCTCCTGGGGGTGCAGTACCCTGTTCCCTCAGAGGTGCGATTGCTGTGGCCTCGGAAGACCCCATTCTGTTGCTCCTGCTGGGTAAATCCTGCCTTCTCCCCCATGCTCCTGAGTCAGCAGGGCCCCTGGAGACGAGGATATTGTTTGAGATGTTTAAAGTCTGGGCAGCAAGATTGGAAGCCCCCATCACTGATCTGGAAGGGCTGTTGGAGCCCATGGAGCCAGGGCTGAGGAGGGAGGAACAGGAATGCATCTCTCCCATCTCAGACTCGCTCCAGTAATGAGGTGGGGTGTTAAATAGTAACTGCTAAAGTGAAACGTTTTTAGATAGCCTGGACCAGATAACTGGCTTCCCAGAGTATTAAAAGACTCGGCTCTTTCAGCCGCTGATGTTTAACAAATCGTGGAACATTGGGGAAGTCCCAGAGGGATGGGAAAAGCTAACATGCCACTGTGTGAAAGGGGCAAATGGAATGAGCTGAGTAACTATAGGCTGGATCGCCTGATCTTGATCCTGGGCAAAATCATGGAAAGGCTGATATGGGACGCACTGGCTGAATTAAGGGATGGCAGCATAATCAATGCCAGTCCGCCTGGCATTACAGAAATGGGTCTTGGGCAACTGTGATTGGGTCTGTGATGAGACATGAGTTTGTGGCAACTTGGACTTTATATGGCATCTGACTTGCCTTCCTCAACATTCTGATTAAAAACATTCACACCATAAAAAACCCTGCGTCCCGTATCAAATGGGGTAAAACTGGCCACCTGCTGGCTCTGAAGAAGTAACTGTAAATCAGACTGGGTGTCCCCCGGAGGTCCTGCAAGGGTCAGGGCTCAGCCCAGTGCCATTCAGCAGCTTCAGCAATCATCCCCAAGGAAATGGAGAGCCCTTGCTGGAAACGTGGCGGATGACCCAGTACCGGCTGGAGCAACAAATAATGCTGAGGCCGGTGCATCCCCCAGAGCGCTTGGGGAAACAGAAAGTCGTGCATCCAGGAACGGGGCCATCAGTCTCGATACAAGAAGGGGCCTGTACCCTGGAACGCCGGGCTCTGAATTGAACTCGGGGTCAGGGCAGAACCCAGCGGCACTTGAGCTCCCTGGCCATGGTGGAGGGTGACGGTGATCCTGGGTGGCTTGCGCCCTGTTGGGAGAGGACGAGGGGCCTGGTGGCTAAGGCACCGGCGGGGCGTGTTCCACAGCTCCGCCACTGTCCCGGGCCTGTCGCCGGCTGTCTCGGTGCTCAGGGAGTAGTAACCCCCATTCCTTGTCTGTGCAGACTCTGAGCTATGGGGGGCGGGCTGCCTTTCCAGGTGTCTGTGCAGCGCCCGGCACCATGGGGGCCTGGTCCCACTGCGTGCTCCGCCCGAGTGTAGTATAATCACGAACACACCCAGGCTCCGCTCCTTCGCTGCTGCTGAGCGAGGAAGGGGTTTCTAGACTCTGCTTGAAGGCAGGCTTCTGTTGGAAATCCCAGGGTGTCGCTATGGCTGCAGGGGGTTGGGGTCCCTGACTCAGCGAGCGCACACGCCACGCTATCGATCCGTGGGCCTCTTCCCTCCGAGCAGGTCCTGGAGACAGCCTGCCCTTTGCGCTGCTCGTGGGCCAGGGCGTGGGGCTCTGGCAGGAAGGCTCAGCTGGGTTGACGCGCTGGATATTGTAGGGTTTCAGTTTCTGCTAACTGGGCTGAGCTGGAGAAAAGGGTCTGAATGGTGTGGGGCAGGGTGCCGAGCAAGGGGTCGCCTCCCCCGCCCAGCTAGGAGCCAGTTCCAGACACCAGTGACCACCCATCCCGCGGGCAGGTTCCCTGGCAGAGGGCGCTGGTGCCCCCATCCGAAGGGGACACGCGCTGAAGGCTGGTGTGTGCAGGAGAGGGGAGGAGGTGGCCGGTGCTCTCCAGCAGCGCCAAGGCTTACAGATCAGGGTAGCTTCCCGGGTAGTGGGTAGTCCAGGCCCCTAGTTCATCGCTTGTAAATTTCATTCTTCGTTGCTGTAGCTTTGGAGCACAGCTCGGCCTTCTGCCTGCCAGGGCGTCTCAGAGCCCACGTCTGCAGGGGGCAGAGCAGCTGAGGTCGGAACACCCACCCAGACAGGTTCCCCCTGCGGGCACTGCCCACGGTGCAGAGCGTGCGGCACAGTGGGCGTTGGCGGCTGCTTTGTCCCTGGGCTTATATCATGGTGTGTCTGCACTGGGCCGGCCCTGAAATCTGCCCGCCGGGTGCGGCTCGACCCGTGGGGGGCGCTGGGCTGGCCCTGGCTCTCCTCTGCTCCTAACAGCCAGGGTTGGGTGGGAAGTTGGTGGGCCTGCCCGGGCAGCGGTGGCGTGTCATTGGGGTGCGGGGCTGGCTGGGCGCGCTCTGCATGCACGCCCAGAACCGAGCCTAGCACTCCTGCCATGGCTGTGCCGCTGGAGCTGCCCGGGGGGACTCGTGGAGCCAGGGCAAGTGTGGGTGCGAGGAGGGGGAACATGCTGTTCTTTCGCCTGCTGGTCGGCTGCCGGGAGGGCCAAGTCTCTGGTGCTAATATAACCTGACAGACCTTCCTAGGCTGGGGCTGCTGCTGGAGCAACCTTGCACCCCCTTCCCCTGCAGCAGTCAGATGTAACTGCTTCTGCTTCCCAGAATCTCATCCACCCAGGGCTCTCCACCAATGGGGGCCTGCCCCTCTCCACACCCCCATCCCCACCCCCGCAACTCTCCTGGTCTCCTTCCGCAGGGCTTTGGCCTCTGGTGTGTCCCCATTAGCACACCTGAGCTCTGAGTGTGTCTGCTTCTGCACCCTTAGCCTGGGCTCTGACTCGGGTTTGAGCCCAAACCCCACTCCCGTCCACGCACAAGTCAACCTGAGGGATCAGCAAGTACAGGGCCTGGCTCCTAGGACGCTGCCAGGTGGGGGGCAGAGGCAAGTCCCTCTGCGACTCAGGTCCAAGCCCTGTCATTTTGCAGTGTGGACGCAACTCAAGCCTCAGCCCCGAGTCAGAAGGTCTGTTCCGTGCAGTGTGGACGTTAACATGCCTGAGACACCAGGGTCCGGCTGCTGGAGACTCGGGTTTGCAATGCAGTGCACACGCTCGGGCATGAGCTTGGAAACACCAAGTGCACACGTCCAGTCCCACAGACACAGGTATACCGTGCGGTGTAGACAGACCTTCTGTGGCTCCGTGGGTGAGATCCCAGTGCTTGGCTGCATGGCTGGAGGAGGATGCGTGTGCCAGCTGGGCAGGCTGGATGCCACTCCCTCTGCCAGTCTCCCGTGCCTATGGGAGGCTCCTCTGAGCCCATCACAAGACCTGGCTGCTTACTAGCCTGCCTAAATGGGAGCTGGGCTCTTTGGAAACTCCAGCTCTAACTGTGGGTGCTGAGCACGGGGACAGGTGGCATGGATGCCCCGCAGGGCACCAGCACCATAACCACACCAACCCAACCTCCCGAGGCAGCGTGGCCGGGAAAGCCGGTAATGCTCTGCCAGAGTTTGTCCTGCAGGCTCCGTGCTGGGGCGTGGAGCCCCCATGCGGCAGGGCAGGGCTGGGTTTCTGATTTTCCTCACACTGTGGCTTGGCAAAAGCCGACCGGCGTGAAGAAAGCCATTGTACCGTTTGGAACTTGCTGTGTTAAGCTTGTATAGCCCCTCCCAGAGCCTCGCAAGGCTGCTGAGCCGGCTTAATCAGGGCGTATTCCCACCCTTGTGCGTCTCCTCGGTCATCGGGCACTCACTAACGCAGCGTTTTCCCACCAAGGACAGTGCTTGGGTCCCTTTTCTGCTGCCTGTTCGGTTTGCTGGGGGTGAATACCGGTAAAGGTGGCTGCAGGGAACGGCAGGTGAGCCTGGCGCAGGGTGTCTTTAAACACCCCAGTGTGGAGGTTATAAATCAACCAAGTCTGCTCCTTCCCCCAGCAGAACAGGTCCATCGACCCCATCTGGCCGTCAGTCATGCAGCCATCAGAGCAGGGCTCCTTCCCCACATCTTTTGGGGGCTGCAGACTCAGACGATGCCCATTGGTCGCTCCTTGTGGCTGCTGGGATCTGCACAGAGCCACTTGCCGGGATTGGCAGCCTGATTACGCTGCAGGGAAGTCACCGCTGCTGGGGGCCAGAGACCCTGGAGGTTGCAGGTTGGTCAGTGGTGCTGGGATGGTGGAGTTCTCCCCCACAATGAGTTAGCGTTGCTTGTGTGTGAATTTTTCACGGGCTCTGTAGTTCGGAGGGCAGCACATCCCAAGGTAGGGTCTGGTGCTGGAGAACTCGCCCATCCAGTATTCCTGCCCACGTGCTCCCACCCCACCGCTGGCTGAACAGCTGGGCTTCCTTTCCTGGGCTTGCTTCCACCCCCCGGCTTGCTCTCTAGGGGATTCCCTGCCCCCGGGCAGCAGAAAGCCCCACGTGAGCTCCAGCTTGTGCTGCCAGAAGCCCCAGTTGGTGGAGAGCAGAAAGCAGCCGGAGCCATGTGACGTTCAAAGCCCGGGCCAAAGGGGAACCTTTCAACGCTCTGAGCCGTGTTCCCTTCCCTGGCGGTGAGCGTGGGCGCAGGACGCCGGGCTGCGGGCGCAGGCGTGCTGATGAGACGCTCTCCCCAGCGCTTCGAAGGAGTGTTCTCCCGCGCTCTAGCTCAGCAGTGGGAGTGGGGAGAGGCTGGGGTCGGTGTGCGGAGACCAATTCTTCACATGCTCCCATCCTGGTCCGCAACCCCCACTTCGTAGCTTAGCTGGGGAGGTCTGCCAGGGCCTCACGTCCCCGGGGGCCAGGGAGGGGGTCTGCTGTTCTCCTATCGGTGGCAGCTGTCACCGCGCTTCTAGCCGGCCTGGTCACTTCTAGCTGTGTGGGAGCCGCAGGGGTTCCTCTCCTGCCTCGAGCCGCTGCCCAGGGGCGAGGGTTCGTGCTGCCAGCTCCTGCGCACCCCCCAGTAATAGCTCGCCCCGAGTCCTGGTCAGCCCTGCTTTGTAAGCCCCTTTGAGGCCGGCCCAGGAGAGGCAGCACGTGCAAGTCACGGTGCACTTCGGACCTTCCTCCCCACCAGAGGCAGCGCGAGCTGCACCAGATACCCGCCGGGCGGTGGCCATGCAGCGCTCCCCTTGCTACGCCCGGCACACAGAAGCCCTCTCAAGGTGCTTCTTGGTCCCCTGCCTGCTCCGGAGCCAGGGCCACGTGAGAGGGTCACCCAAGTGTCCTCTGTCTGCGTCGCTGGCCCCGTCCTCGGCTGCGGACGGCACCGAGCAGCACCAAGGCTGCGGTGTTCTGCAGAGTAAGAGCCTTGGTGCCCGGCGTTGCTGCAGTGCGGGGGTCGCCCACGCAAACGCCGGGCAGCTCTCTCCTCCTCCCGCAGGGCTGCCGAGCGGTAGAGGCTTGTGCTTCCAGATTGGGGGTCCTGCTGCTGCCCCCTGCTGGGGTGTGGGTTGCCAGGCATGGGAGGGGGCCTATGGCTGGAAGTTGAAGCGAGACCAATTCAGACTGGACATAAGGAGTAACTTGTTAGCGGTGACAGTAATTAACCATTGGGACAATTCACCCAGTGCAGATTGGCTGGTTTTCTAACCACTCTGCTCTAGGAGTGGCTGTGGGGCAGGTCTCTGGCCTGGGCTGTGCCGGGGCTTACATGAGGTTAATCCCCGGGGTCCCTTTTGGCCTGTGGATCCAGAGGAGGGTGCTGCCCAGGCTGGCACACAGGGACGGTCCTCTCCTCATGCAGCTCGCAGTGCGGGAGGACGGGAGGGTGATGGGGAGCAGATCACATGGCCACAGAGAGGCACCATGGCCCCGTGGCAGGCCGCTGGCAGGGGCTTGGGTTACATGGGTTCTATGCCCAGCTCTGTCACTGGTCTGTGGGTGACCTTGGTCAGGTCTCTTCTCCTTGCTGGGCCTGTTTCCCTCCCACCTTTGGTCTGTTTTGGCTATTCAGAGTTTGTCGTGCTCTCCAGGCAGCACCCAACGCAACAGGCCTCGAACGGCTGGGGACTTGGGGAGTTCCTTGTGATGCCGATCATGCCAGTAATTGCAGGGGGCAGTGACAGACAGGTGGAGGGGTCTGACATGGGCTAGCTCAATCACAAGATACGGGCTGGATGTGGTTCCCTGGCACGTGCCGTGCAGGAGGTCAGACTGGGGCATCGTTATGGCCTCTTACAATCAGCAATTCTGTTCAATCATTGGGTAGCTCTTTCTGCTTGCTGGGTAGCGGGGAGTCCCAGGAGTGGGGCGCTGTGCCAGGCTAGGCCAGGGAGAGTGTGCTGCAAGCTTGGGGAGGGCACCCATTGTGCCAGGCTGGGCTGGGGAGAGCACGCTGCGAGCGGTGGGAGGGCGCCGGCTGGGATAAGACCTAGCTTCCCGGTAACGTTTCCGCGGCAGGTCCGGAGCTGTCTCTCTCTGGCAGGGGGTTGACGCGCTCTGCAGATAAGCCCCAGAGCTGATAGAGGCTTGTCAGGGGAGAGGTGTTAGCATGACAGACAAGTGCCCGCGTGTTTACCTGACAAGGCTTGTCGAACATTCAGCCGCGAAGCTTTCCGGCCTGGCCGGATATGACAGCTGACAGTGCTCCTAGCAGAAGAGTTGCTGTCTCTCTTGCTGCCCTGCTGAACCCGCTGCAGCAGGGAGTCTGGGCTAAGGAGGGGCTGCAGACCTGCTCCCCTGGGGGGCAGCGGGGCTCCGGGAGAAGTCTGCGGTGCAGCAGAGCTGGATCGGCACTGGCTTCCGAGGGACAATGGCAGCTGCATGTCAGGGCCATGTCGCCCTAGACACAGGACTTGGAGCTGGCCTGCAGCTGGTTCTCACCTGTCTGCAGATTGGTGGGGCAATCTCTGGGGGGTCCCAGAAGTGCCAGGGGAGCTGTAACCCCCAAGCCCTGCCAAGGCCAGACGGGGGAACTTGAACCGGTCCCCATACTGCTGTGAATGGCCGGCATTGTGCTCCTGGTTGTGTGTGTGACGCAGCAGCCGCATGGATCCCTGCCCGTACACGCAGCACCAGGCCTTCCCAGAAGACCAAAGCTCAGCTTACATGTGCCCCTCAGTCCCTGCCTGGGACAGGTCCTGGCCTGCCTGTGCCATCTTGAGCAGAGACTGAGACTCTTGGGTCTGTTGCCTGCTGGGGCAGGACCCTCTCTGACCCAAGGACCTGCTGGCAGAGAGCACAGAGGCTCATAAGGGACCCTCGAGGTCTGTTCTAGTTCACTGGGCAAGGTCTCTGCCCAAAACCCGTGTCACACTGGTCAGCGTGATCTTCGGGAAGCGCATGTGCGGGGAGAGGGGTCTGTACCCTGGAGCTCATGGTCCTACGTGGGGCAGTTAGCAGCAGGGCTCCAGAGGTGACATACCCTCGGCCAGGCCCCACCAGACAGGCGGTAGGAGACGCTCACTTCCCAGCTGCCCGGTGTGCGCTCTGTCTTCCACGGGCATGTGCGGCCGGAGTCCCTTGCTGAGGAGGAGCTGGCAGGGACTGCAGGAGAAGAAATGAACGGGAAGAGATAAAGAGCGGGGGGCTGTTTTGAGGTGAAGATCGCCCATCAGAGCTGATCTGTCTGGAGGTGCAGCCAGACCCCCCCGGCGCCCTGCATCAGCCAGCCAGATGGGTGGGGAGGTGGACAGGCTCCCACTCCTGACCCCTACCTATATGTCTGTGTGGAGTTTCCTGGGGTCGGGCCCTTCTGACCCACAGTGGGAGCGGAAGGTGATGGTCAAGGGGGAGACATTCCTGGGGTGGCGAGATTCTGGGACAGAGAGAACTGTTGTCAGGCCCTGGGTGGTGCAGCCTCAGATGCTGAGGGGCTGTGTGAGCTGGGTGAGGGTCCCAGGGACGAAGCCCCTCGCCCTGCCTATGGCCCAGATCCCTGTGTAGACCCTGGAGGGGTCGGGCTGGCTGGTTGTTGGAGTTCTCCACGATATCGGCTGTGAGACCCTTTTGGGGGGTGGGACAGGATCCAGGCCCTGCTCCTGTAATGGCCAAGGGTTTGCATTTGAATCCAGGGAACCAATCGGCGGAGACGGAAATGGTCAGTGAAAATACAGATGACCTGGCTGGCAAGGGGGAGGAGTGGCTAGGATTAGGATACCTGCCTGCCTGTAACCAGACCCCTGGGGCTGGATGGGACAGAGATGTTCCCTGCCCCCTTGCCCACCGGAGAGGGGGCTCAGGCTGGCTCTGATGCAGTGAGGAAAGCAGCGAGCTCGCTGCCTACCCCCACTGGGACAGCAAGGGCAGCGCTGAGCACAGGGGGGCAGACACAGGCAGGGCAGGGGATCTGTGGGGAGTGGCAAGGTGCTTGGTAAGGAAAGTCTGGATGAGCCTAGGCAGCCTTGTGAGCTGATGGCTGTGTCCAGTCAGCAGGGTGGGAAGGCGAGGAGAGTGGAAGCTGAGTGTCCCGGGACCTTACTTGTTACCTGGGTGGAGAATTGTGACGGGGAAGGAAACGTGCCTGTGTCTGTCAGGGGTATTGACTTGCCTATGGAGGGAGCTACCCTGATCTCCAAGCAGTTGTCTGTGACCAGCCTTGTGTGCTGGGACAAGGGGAATGAGATCCCAAGCTGTGTGTCTGGGAAAGGAGAAAGTGTGTCCGGCTCTTCTTCATCTGTGGAGCAGACAGAAGGGGCCTTTCAGCCTGTGATGGTTGAGGGTCGTGCAGTTGTCTCAGAGCTGGTTCTGGATTCAGCTAAAGCCCAGGAAGGGAATGGTCCTAAGTTTGTGTCTGCTCGGGAGAATGGCCCTGTAACTAGGTCGCATCCAGTTAGTGTCTATGTAAAATCCCAGAGACCAGACAATTCTGGTGCTTGTATTTTGCCTGTTGCTAGTGTGTTGTTGGAAAGGGTGCAGCAACTCTGTCTGATCAGGGTGAGATCCTAGCCAGGGCACAAGGAGAACATGAAGGTGTGTGATTGTGTTACCTACTGAGGGTGTGGTAACCTGTAGCAAGAAGGAAAAGATTCCTGAACTTGTGTGTGGCAAAGGGAAGGAGAATGCTTCTGACCTTTTATCTGGTAATGTCTCCATGCCAATTCTGTAAGTGAACAGTATGTGTCCCAGGTGAAGAGGGTGCTGGGCTGCCTCAAGGAGGCAGGACTGATGGTAAAAGCTGAAAAGTGTAAAGTGGAGATAATCAGAGATTGGCCTGTTCCCCAGACCAAGGAACAGGGCCAGGCCTTTATTGGGATGGCGGGGTACTCCTGGAGGTTTGTACCCCACTTGAGCTCCCCAGCTGTGTAAGAAGGGGAAGCCTTACGAGCTCATGTGGACCAAGCAGTGCCAAAGGGCTCTCTGTGTGGTGAAGGAGGCTCTAATCCAGGGCCCGGTAAGTCCGGTAAACCCAGACTTTGCCAAGGCCTCTATGGTGTTCACCGATGCCTCAGACGCAGGGCTGGGTGTGGGGCTGATGCAAGCCGATGCTAAGCAGTGGGAGAGATGCTGGGGCATCCATGGAAACGTTGGTGGGGTCGAACTTCCCCAGGTCACTGGCTAAAGTGACCCCGCTCAGTTCGATCTCGAAGGGGGGAGAGATGTGACGAAGTGGGACTGTTCTTAATGTTTTCTCTGAATATTGTGGGAGTGCCTCAGTTTCCCCTAGGCAGTTCTTAAGTATCTAGGGGGTGTGGTAAGGGTGTATGATCATTGCAGAGCCGTAGAGGGCAGGTGTGTGCAGGGGTCTGGACACAGAGAATGGCCGACACCCTGTTTCCTGGAAACTGATGGCCTGGGCCCTTCCCCCCTGCCAGGTGAGAGCTAAAGGATTGGAGAGCAAAGGAATCCGATTACCTCCTGGTCCGGGAAAGAGACAAAGCCCAGAGGAGGAGGGGCTGGACAGGGAGGCAGTTTGAGGCTGGCTGGGGACATGGAGTGAAGTGCAGACGGGGTTGTCTGGCTCACTGCCCCCCAAAATGGATCCGGCTGAGGGGTACTGTTCTCTGCACCTACATGTTCCTGTCATCTAATAAACCTGTTTTACTGGCTGGCTGAGAGTCCCGTCTGACTGCGGAGTTGGGGGGCAGGACCCTCTGGCTTCCCCAGGACCCCACCTGGGTGGACTCGCTGGGGGAAGTGCACGGAGGGGCAGAGGATGCTGAATGCTCCGAGGTCAGACCCAGGAAGGTGGAGCCGGGTGAGCTTTGTGTCCTGCAGACAGGCTGCTCACAGAAAGGAGACTTCCCCAGAGTCCTGACTGGCTTCATGGGGAGCAGTTCCAGAGCATCGCCCGGGGACTCCGTGACAGCTTGGCTCTGTGGCAGGAAGCTATTGGCCTGCGGGATTCCTGGGAAGGGGGCCACACTGGGTAGGGAGGTCAGGGGCTTTCCTTGTTTTGCTCTGGTTCGTGATGTCCAATTCTTGTGCACAAGTCCTCGCTCAGCGTCCTGCAGCGTGGATTTATTTGTGTATAAATATCTCATATGCATGAGGGGTGACATTAATAGCAGCGCTGGGTCCCGGGAGCTTTCGCTTTTATTAGCCAGACTGGCTGGGCCTCCGACCCCGCCAGTTCTTAAATTCGTCATCCTGTCTCCTGTGCCTTGCCCCCCTCCCTCGCTGATGAGCCGCAGCCAAGGCACTAAATCTCGCCTCCCTGGCTTCCGAGCCATCCCCTGCGCCGCGGAGTGCGCGAGGCCAACCGTGGGCACTGCTCAGCAGTTTGTCACTGCAAAGCCGATCTCGACCGGGGCAGGAGAATGGGGTGATGAATGTGCTCGGAAAGGTGAGGCAAAAACCATGAGCAGTGTCTGGGGGGAGGGAGGGGAATACTGCTTTAAAGATTTAGTTTCATAAGCGGGATATGTGGAGTGTGCAGTTATTCTAATGGGGAACTAGCTCCCTGATCTGTTGGCCAGCGGCCTGGTTCTGGGTTTTAAATTTCCTCCTCCACGCAGCGATAAATCCGCGGGGGTTCAGCGATGGGGTTTGGAAGTCGGCTCTCCTTGGTGGGCAGAGGGAGTGCAGCTGCATGTGCCTAGAAGAGGGGGAACGACCGTGTCTCCGGAGCTCCCTTCCCTGGACCCTGGCTGAGCAAGTCTGCACCAGGGAGCACTTGGACTCCAGAGGTTTCTGCCTTCTCCACAGCGTCTCGGGGGGACAGGCTGCGGATGGCAGGTATCTCCTCTCCGCTTCGAATGTCTCAATGGCAGCAAGCATGCTGCCCTGCCCTGGAGCCCCCGCGGGCCCTGGCACGCTGCCTGGCAAAAGGGCAGCCCTCGGCAGGTTGTGGCTTTCGCCGGTGCTCACAGGCTGGGCCGGGAACGTGGGCTGAGATGGCTACTTCCCGGCCTGCCGAGGAGCAGGGCTGCGGCCGCGTTACCTGCGACAGCCAGCAGTGGGGAAGCCTGGGACGTGGGGCTGGGCAGCGATGGGCCCGACCCCGCGCTCGGACTGGGAATGACTGGCTCAGATGGAAGCCCCTGCCGCGAACACCTGTCCCCCAAGGCCGTGCGAGGGGACCGGCGCGCCAGCCAGAGCCATCTGCGGCACAGCAGGGGAGAGCTTTCGTGAGCTGGGCACCGGAGATAAGAAAGGGCCTGGATCGCTGCCGGAAGCCAGAGGCGAGACTGCATTGGTAGCCCCCCGCCCACCCCTCCAAGGACTCCAAGCCCAGCTCTGAGCAGCAGCAGCAGCCGCCGCAGCCGTGTCCCCAGCCTGCCAAGTCTCCCTTTATCCCTGGAACAGGCCACACCCGCCCGTTCATCACCACGCAGCAGAGACAACCCCGCATCTTCCCGAGCGGCAATCGACACCTTCTCAGGGGGCGGGTGCCTCTGCTGCCAGGCCCAGTACTTGGGGAGATGCGCTGGGCGATCAACGCAGCCGTTGGCCTGGCCTGGCTGGGGGAGGTGTGCCGCTCTGCCGGCTGCCACCGCACCCGGCGTCTTCCCGCCTCGGGCTGCCCCACGGCGCAGGCAGGGGAGGGTGGCTCTTACAGCACACCCACAGCGTGTGGGGGCACGGAAGGCCCTGGCCCCTGCAAGCGGTGGTGACGTGGCAGTGGGGCAGTGAGCCGGCGTGGGGTGAGCCGGCGTGGTTGCATCGCAGAGTCTGAGCTTGCTGTGCTGGAGAAGGGGGGAGCTGTAGGGCGGCCGGGGCCATGTGGCCTGGCAGAGGACAACTCTCCCCCATCTGCAGCGGTTGTCTCAAGGAGTGAAGCTGGTGGGAACTGTTTGTGTCTCCTCCCTCTGGCTGGCTTGGAAAGGCCAAGAGTCTGGACGGCAGCCGGGCTGGCAGGACCCTTCCTGCAGTGGGGTGGGACAAAGTCAAAGGGCCAGCCCCTGCCTGGCCTGGGGCAGCCGAGGGCTGGAGCTGGCGCTGTCCGGACACGTGGTACATTGTGTTGTGTGCACAGTGAAATGTTCCTGCAGCTGGAGAGCAGGGGTCAGGTCAGGGACCCTCCCCCAGGGACTCCTGCAGCGAGTCCTTGGAAAGAGCCGCCCAAGCTGGGTTCACAGGAGAACGCCCCACATCCCCTGCCCTGTCATTCCAGAACCCTCTTACCTGAACTGTGCACTTGAATCTGAATCTCCCTAGCTTCAGCTCCAGCCACCGGGTCTCGTTCTGCCTTTGGCCGTGAGGCTGAGCACGGCTCTGCTCCCCGAAACCACCTCCAGAGGTCGGTTGATTTCAGTGGGCATCGGTGCCAACTTGCTCAGTGTGACAGAGTGGGACTGTTCTTAATGTTTCCTCTGAATAGTGTGGGGGTGCCTCAGTTTCCCCTAGGCAGTTCTTAAGTATCTAGGTGGTGAGGTAAGGGTGTATGATCATTGCAGAGTCCTAGAGGGCAGGTGTGTGCAGGGGTCTGGACACAGAGAATGGCCGACACCCTGTTTCCTGGCAACTGGAATCGTCTTGGGATGCATCAGGAGAGGTATTTCCAGTAGGGATAAGGAGGTTTTAGTACCGTTATATAAGGCACTGGTGAGACCTCACCTGGAGTACTGTGTGCAGTTCTGGTCTCCCATGTTTAAGAAGGATGAATTCAAACTGGAACAGGTACAGAGAAGGGCTACTAGGATGATCCGAGGAATGGAAAACTTGTCTTATGAAAGGAGACTCAGGGAGCTTGGCTTGTTTAGCCTAACTAAAAGAAGGCTGAGGGGAGATATGATTGCTCTCTATAAATATATCAGAGGGATAAATACCAGAGAGGGAGAGGAATTATTTAAACTCAGTACCAATGTGGACACAAGAACAAATGGATATAAACTGGCCACTAGGAAATTTAGATTAGAAATTAGACGAAGGTTTCTAACCATCAGAGGAGTGAAGTTTTGGAATAGCCTTCCGAGGGAAGTAGTGGGGGCAAAAGATCTATCTTGCTTTAAGATTAAACTCGATAAGTTTATGGAGGAGATGGTATGATGGGATAACATGGTTTTGGTAATTAAATATTCATGGTAAATAGGCCCAATGGCCTGTGATGGGTTTTAGATGGGGTAAGATCCAAGTTACCTGGGAAAGAATTTTCTGGGAAAGAATTTTCTGTAGTATCTGGCTGATGAATCTTGCCCATATGCTCAGGGTTTAGCTGATCGCCATATTTGGGGTCGGGAAGGAATTTTCCTCTAGGGCAGATTGGAAGAGGCCCTGGAGGTTTTTCGCCTTCCTCTGTAGCATGGGGCACGGGTCACTTGCTGGAGGATTCTCTGCTCCTTGAGGTCTTTAAACTACAATTTGAGGACTTCAATAGCACAGATATAGGTGTGAGGTTTTTTTTGTAGGAGTGGTGGGTGAAATTCTGTGGCCTGCGTTGTGCAGGAGGTCAGACTAGATGATCATAATGGTCCCTTCTGACCTAAATATCTATGAATCTATGAATCTATGAAACTGATGGCCTGGGCCCTTCCCCCCTGCAAGGTGAGAGCTAAAGGGTTGGAGAACAAAGGAATCCGGTGACCTCCTGGCCCGGGAAAGGAACAAAGCCCAGAGGAGGAGGGGCTGGAGGGAGTTTCAGTTTGGGGCTGGCTGGGACATGCAGTGAAGGGCAGAAGTGGTTGTCTGGCTCACTGCCCCCCAAAATGGACCCGGCTGAGGGGTCCTGTTCTCTGCACCTACAATCTCTGTGTTAGACCATGTTCCTGTCGTCTAATAAACCTTTTGTTCACATTCCCGGGCAGAGGTGTCACCTCCCCCTCCCCCTCCTGGCTCAGGTGACAGGCTCTCAGGTCTCCCATCCCCAGGGCACATTCCCAGGTCAACACTCCCCCCTCCCTGCTGCGTCACCTTGAGGCACTTTGGAAAACCCCTCAAGATACCTAAACCCCTTTGGAAATCTGGGGCTTTGGCCCTTGTGGGGGCGGGAGTTCTGGGCAGGACAGGGGCTAGGACAGCATTGGCGCTTCTTGCCACTAGGCTGCCCAGGGCAGACCTGGCTCGGGCAGCCACCGGAGCCCCTCGTGGGCGCTGGCTACCTTTGGTGCCCGCAGCCTGGCCTGATGCCGAGGGGTCGCTCAGCCCCTGAATGGCTCCTGGGCCAGGTGTGCGGAGCTGCTTGCTGCAGAAGCAGTAGGGTTTGCTCGTGGGGCTCTCTGCACTGCTCGGGGGTGCCAGGACCTACCTGACTGCCCTGGCCTCTGGCTGGCTCTTCCCGTTCCCTGTGGGAGCCATGGGGGATTTAGCATCCCGATGGGCCCATGTGCTGCGTCTCCTTCCCCCGTCACAGGCTGGCTGGGAGGGCTGGGATGTGCCCAAAGGGCCTCCATTCTGCACTCCTAATGCCCAGAGGGGAGCAAACCTGACCCCCCAGCCGTGGGTCCCATGGATTCCCGCTCCCATGGCAAGAGCTGGAAGGACCCAGCACTCGCATTGTCTTGGGGCGTCTCAGCGTCGGGTGCTGGATCCTCAGCCCGTCACACCGCACAGGAGGAGGCTGGGTCAAGGTGAGGGCACCACCACCTGGATGCCACTGCTCTGCTATGTGCCCAGGCAGTAACTGCCCCCTCTGTGCCTCAGTTGCCCCTTCGGCTTGCCCAGCCTCTCGGAGGGTGGGGGCTTGGGAAGGGGTCTGAGAAGGCACTAGAGACGTGAGGCTGGCTGCTCCAGCAGCTGCACTCGGCCCCTCTGTGGTTAAATAGCCTTTGCATCCACGTGGACTCTGTTCCGCAGGGTGCTAAAGGCCTGGGATCCCAGCGCTGGCCCGCCCCGGCCCATGGGTGGCTCAGCAGAGGTGTCCGGTGGGGCTAGCGTCAGCTCTGGCAGTGGCCTGCAGCAGCGGGTCCCCTGTGAAGGCCTGTGGGCTGCTCCCCGTATCGTGCTGGCCTCACGGCCCAGCCGCTGCAGAGCTGCCCCCGTCAGCAGGTTTGGTGTTCTCCTCCCCCACATCCCAGCACACCAGCTCGGCTTCACCGCAGCCCCCGCGCAGCCAAATGCGTCTCTTCCCCCCTTCCATCCACTGCCGCTTTCAGCTCCCTGCGGCCTGCTCCCCGGCAGGGCCCACGCCTGTGTTCCTATGACAGAGGAGCTGCCGCTCAGGAATTGGGCAGGTGTTGGCCGTAGGTTCAGTCTCCGCACGGGGACGGGCGCGCTCCCTCCTGCAGGCCCCACGGCCAATGATTCGGCCGGGAAAGGGGGGCTCTGCTGCTTACTCACGGGCGTGGCTGCGAGTCCGTGTCTCCCAGCACGAGCCCCTTCAGAACAGCCTCCTGCCTTTCCTGACGCGCCTCCAGCCCGCTGCTTGGAGATAAACTCCCCAGGGCTCGCTTAGCCCCCGCTGCAACGTGGCTACCTCTGGGGTGGGACGCCACACCTGGTTATCCGGCGCCATGAGGAGTCCACCTGCAGCTGGCATTAGCTGGGAATGCCGCAGGGCAGATGGTTGTGGCGTGAGCTGGGGTGTGGCTGGGACAATGGGGTTAAGCCCCAGCTCTGAGCGCCTTGGTAGACGCCCTCCTCCCGTAGCCCACTCCTCATTAACGTACAGCAGCTGAGAGCAGGGCCCGGGTACTAGGCGTTACACATACACGGCCTCTGCCCTCGCCGCTGGCACTGTGGTTCAGCCCCGACTCGGGATCCCCTCCACGTTCCAACGCCCCGGACTCTGCTTAGCTTCGGAGCAGGGCCCGGGCAGGGCATGTCACGGTGCCGTGTTGCCTGCATGCGAGTGATAGTGAGATGACGGGCTCCTCTTTCGGAGGCACGGCTGGCTCCACGCACGCGGCGGGCCCGGCATTAATCAGGGCCGCACACACGGCTGACACAAACCTGCCTTTTCCAGCGCCCAGCGAGCCATTATTCATGGTACTGTATTAGTGCTGATGTCTGGTGAACGTCCGCTCCAGGCGGCTGGCTGAACGCGGGGCTCTCCCCGCACGCAGCGCCGTGCTGCAGCTCTCATGCAGTGTTCATGAGGGCAAAACGCACCAGTACAGCAGCCGCGAGAGCCGAGCCACTCACATCAGCCCACCCGCCAAGGCTAGCGACTCCAGGGCCGCCGGCCTGGCCTCTCCCCCTCCCCAGGGCGTGGGACCACCCTGCCCCGCGCTCGGTTCCTTCCAGCCACCGTGGGGTTCGGAGGCCAATAGGAATGGCTATAACTGCGAGAGCGTGCTGGCCGCCCGTAGGTGCAGGACGCCTGGATGCGAGCTCCCGTCGGCTAGGTGCTGGCAGCCGGGTCACCCCCTTTCGGCCTCCTGCAGCTTCTGCTCTCCGGCTGCACCATCACCCCCTACTCTGTCACCTCCTGACAGGGCAGCCCGGGCACCAGGTCAAAAATGCCCTGACCCCCGTGTCCACTTCCTTGCCTCCCTCTGGTCATGCCAGTCTCCCCACCTCCCACTCCCCCCTACACCCTGATCCCCGTGCATGCCCGGACCACAGCTCCGCATTGCCCTCCGAGCAGTTTGGCTTTCCCTGCTGCACCCCAGCCGTGTCTGCTCAGCCCCTTCCTGCCAACGGGAGCAGATGGGCCAGGCTCGAGTAGTGGGAATGGTCTCTTGGCCTCTGGAATTCTGCTGTAATGATTCTGGGCGTGGATCGCCTCAGGGCTGCGGGATCCTGGAGCATAGTGAATGCCTTTAGAACGGGGCAGCCCCTGGCTTCCTGCCCCACGCTAGCCTGGGAAGGTGGGTTGCAGTTTGCCAGTGCTTCAGAGACAGCAGCATGAGTTCTGCCAGGTGCACAGACAGAGTGTCATCCTGGGAGACCAGGTGCCAGCTCATGCCAAGGTCCCCATCTCTCAGCTGGCCACTGACAGCCCCAGAGCTGGGTGTGAGGGTCGGTAACGCGGAGACTGGAGATATGAGAACATGTTCGGTGCTTAGAATTTATGGCATGCTTGAGTGGCTGCCGGCGTGAATCTCCCAGATAACATCTGTGTCCCATATTGTACGGGCACATCGGAGTGTTTTGTGTTGTGAGCCTCTGTAAATCACCTGCCAGGAGAGAGCCATTAGCTAGTGGGACATACTGCTTTCCAGCAGGAGGTGGGACGGCTGCCTGGCAAGGATGGCCCATGGACACCAGGCGCACGAGTTTGGGACATTAATGAGGACAAAAGACTTTGTTATTCACCCTGTGCCCAGTGGAGATGAGTCATGCAGGTGAAATCCTCCTGTCAGCTGAGTTTGCAGCTCAGAGCAGAAGCAGGGAAGGGAATAAAAACCCCAGACCAGGAGGAACTGGGTCTCGTTGCTGCTTGGAGTCTGAGGGGCAAGGTTTTCCTGGGATAAGCAAGAAATCCCCAGTGCTTGGCCTGGGTTAACCCTAAAGGACATAGAGAGCTTGCTTAGTATAGATGCTTCTAGTGTCTTTCAAAACTTAAGGCTGTAACTCATTGGTGTGCATCACTTACTTTAACCTTGTAAATAGCTCTCTGCTTTCCTTTTCGTAGTTAGATAGGTGATTGCAGGACTGGCTATACGCGTTGTCTCTGGGGTGAGATCTAAAGTTCAGTTGACCAGAGGTAAGAGACTGGTCCCTTGGGACTGGCAGTAACCTGACTATTGCTGAGAGGGAGGCAGGCTCTGTCACGGAGTGTGGGGGAGTCCAGGCCCTGCACCCCTCTTCCTGGGATTCACTGAGACTCTCAGCCAGCCAGTAAAACAGAAGGTTTATTGGACAACAGGAATACAGTCCAAAACAGAGCTTGTGGGTACACCCAGGACCCCTCAGTCAAGTCCTTCTGGGGGAGCAGGGAGCTTAGACCCCAGCCCTGGGGTTCCTTGTGTTCCTCCACCCAGCCCCAAACTGAAACTAAACTCCCCCAGCAGGTTCCCTGCTGCAGCCTCCGTCCACATTCCTGGCAGAGGTGTCACCTCCCCCTCCCCCTTCTGGCTCAGGTGACAGGCTCTCAGGTCTCCCATCCCCAGGGCACATTCCCAGGTCAACACTCCCCCCTCCCTGCTGCCTCACATCGTCACAGGCTCACCTGGGTGGCAAGGCAGAGCGGCATGCCCAAAGGGACTGTGAGTGGCTCCAGGTTGTTACGAGGCCTGAGGAGTTCACACTGGGAGACTAGTTGGTGAAATGTAAGTCTAGAACTCACAGCCAGTCAGGTGTGTGCCCTGGACCTGACAGCCTGCCCCGAGACTGGTGTACCTGCACTTTGAGCCACTGCCAGACAGCTTGCCAACACCCTCTGCCCTGGCACCAGCAGGTGGCTCACGCAGGGTCATGGAGGAGCAGTTTGCTGCCTTGAAATTATTTCCTCCTCCCTACAAGTGCCCCCGGTGCATGTCAGCTGGAGTGCTCTGTCTGCAGAG
The DNA here is from genome assembly GCF_965152235.1 of Eretmochelys imbricata. Classification (NCBI taxonomy): domain Eukaryota; kingdom Metazoa; phylum Chordata; order Testudines; family Cheloniidae; genus Eretmochelys; species Eretmochelys imbricata. The sequence continues at coordinate 359,485,742 of NC_135572.1, forward strand.
GCAGGGGCGACATCTGCTCGGGGCAGCTGCCTTCAAATCCCCTCGGGGATTTAAAAGCTCCTCGCTTCCAAAACCTGATGGTGCCTGTGAGTTCACGGTGCAGCTCGCTGCTGTGTGAGACCACGGTGCCTTTGCTGGGTAACGCCAGCCCAAACCCAGCCGTGCCCGTGCTCCCCTCAGCCCAGGCCTTGGAGATGCGGGGATCAGCTGGTGTAGGAGCGTCTGCTTGGGCTGAGCCCGGTCCCATTGTAAACGGCCCAAGCAGTGGGGCTCCCGCCCCATCCCTGGGGAGAAGATTTCCCAGCCTGGCGCATCCCGCGGCTCAGAATCTCCTCGGATAGTCAGTGTAAATTTTCCTGATGAGACCTGGCGAGTGGCACCCCAGTGGCCCGAGCAATCTCATACTCTCCTCATGCGGGCTCCCTTCCCTCCCGGCTTTGAATACAGCTGTCTCTCTGACGCTCGTGATCGCAGCTTACTCCTCCCGTAGCCAAGTGGCATCTGTTGCTCGTTCCCCACACACTGCTCTCCCCAGGCCGTTCTTGTCCCATCTCTGCACCCCTGCCAATTTGCCAGTATCCCTCTGGGTACAGCCTGCCTGTCCTGCCATGCTGCTGGGGTCTGTATGGGGCACCCAAGGTCTTGCCCAGCAGGGTGCTGCAGAGCAGATGCATCAGCTGGCAGACCAAGGGAGGGGCGGCACCTCGAGACTCTCGCCAGGTTCTGCCATGTGGCTGCTGCAGCTGACCGGTCGCCAGTTCTCCAGACTGGATCCTGGTGGTGCAGAGAGTTAGCCCGGAATGATAGGCTGGCCTATGTTAATTGTCTCATTAAGGGAACCATGTTAGTGCCGAGGCTGCCAGGCTCCCTGGGCTACTTGCTCAGCCGGGCAGAGAGGCAGGGAGGCCTCCAGAGGGCAGGAGTTACAGGAGACAGCATCAGCTCCCTGGTCCAGACAGCCGCTCTGATGCGCTGGTCGAGGGTAGGATGTCCGTTCCCTAATTCCCACTCTTTGTTCCCGTGCCCAGACTGAGCAGAGGTCAATGCGAGGCTCAGGTGTCCTCCAGCGTCTCTGCCGTCGTGTCCACATTCAACGCACTGGGGCACCTGGGAAATGGGGACAAACCAGTTCTGCAGCCTGGACCGAGAACGGAGTTTGGCCGTTGGACATGCTACAGGGCCTTGTGCTGCGACTGGGGGCGCATCCTCTCCCCGCGGCACGGGCCTGCCTCGGCCTCCTGGCTCATGTGGCTCCAGGTGTTCAGCTCACCGGGCCGCACGTCAGTGAGCTGCGGGCATGGTCAGTGTTGGCACGCGCCCGACTCGGCCCCATTTGGACAAGCTGGTTCAAGTGCCGGGGCAGTTTTCTCCTCTCTGGATTGGTGGATGGAAAGTCCAGGGGGGTCCCTGTTATCCCGTGCCACCAACCCTCCCGCTAGTCACAGATGCAGCAGCTCTGGCTTGGGGGGCTCCTGTGGGTCTCCAATCGCCTCAGGATCTCGGCTCGTGTCAATGTCAGGGAGTTAAGAGCTGTGGGACTCGCCTGTTCGGCCTTCCTCCACCCATTGCAGGAAAGAGCCTGTCCGTTTGAACCGGCTGCTCTGCGGCTCGTCTACGTAGACAGCAGGAGGCAATTTGCCTCTGGGACTTGTCCATAACCAGCTCGATTCATCTCAGGGCTGCATACCTCCCAGAACGCATCCACAGAGCTTTCCGATCACCCGGCCATCACCAGATCCACCCTTGGCGCTGGGGGACTCCCCAAGTGGACCTGTTTGCAGCCATGTCCAACCGAAAACGCCCTGGATTCTGTTCCTGGGGTAGTCTCAGCCCAGGCTGCCTGACACATGTATCTCTGCTACCCTGGAGAGACTGACTCCTGTACGCCTTCCCCCGGTTCCCCTCCTGCCCCAAGCCTTGGTCAAAGTCAAACAAGACCGTGCTGGTCTCATTCTTGTAGCACCGGCGGGACCTCGACCCTACTGACCTTTCAGTCAAGTCTCCGCTCTCTGGCGGGATCCAAATGGGATTTCTCAGGACTGTGGCCACCTGCTCCGCCCCAGCCTCTGAGCCCTCCTTGTGACGGTGTGGCTGCTTCGTGGCTGTCGCCTTTGGAGAGAGCCTGTTCTCGGGGTCCAGGAAATGCATCTCAATAGGAGAAAACTCTCAACTAGGGGCACTAATCTGGCTAAATGGAAGCACTGCTCCATTCGGTCCCCAGAGCACACACCTCGGGATTTGAACGTGGGGCTAGCCAAGTGACTAGGATTCGCCCACGGAACCCCTTGCCGCTGGCTCTCTGTGAAGGTAGCATTTCTGGTGGCCATCCCCGCAGCCAGAGGGTGGGGGAGTGGCAGAGCCTCCCGAGAGGGTTTTCCAGGAGGATGATGTTTCTTTCCACCCTCTCCCGACGTTCTTCCCAGCCCCCCTGCACAGCGAGATGAAGAGAGACTTGGTTCATTGGGGTGTGAGAATGGCTTTAGCTTCCTCCGTGGAGTGTGCCAAACCCTTAGATCCCCACCCACTTCGTGGCAGTTGCAGACAGGGCTAAGGGCTGATCCAGTTTCCACTCAGAGAAGCTCCTGTCTCTTCGGGCAGCTGTTTGTGCTGCCTGGTGGCTAATACAGCCCTGCCAGCTGGAGCATCGGCCCGTTCCACTAGAGCCCAGGCAATGTTAGTGGCTCTTTGGTTCAAGTGCTCAAAGGGAGGGAACGCCAGCCGTGGGTGCCAAGGCTGAAGGAACGGAGTATGTTCAGCTCAGAAAAGAGGAGATGAAGAGGGGAGGTGATAGCGATCTTCAGATACGTGAAACGCTGCCACAAAAAGATGGAGAAAAGCTGATCTCTTGCCACAGAGGTCAGGTCAGGACAAGGGGCGATCGGTTCAAACTCCAGCAGAGCAGATTGAGATTAAATCTCAGGAAAAACTTCCTAACTGTCAGAGCAGCAGGACGATGGAACAGACACCTCGGGAGAATGGGGAAGCTCCTTCCCTGGAGGTTTTCCAAAGGAGGCTGGAGCCATCTGTCCTGGGTGGTTTAGACACAACAGATCCTGCACTTTGGTGGGGGGTTAGCCCAGCTGACCCTGGAGATCCCGTCTAACCCTGTGGTTCTATAAGTGCTGATCTTACACATTTGCAAAGCAGCAGTTTGGTCATCAGTCCACACCTCTGGTTCTCCTGATGCCATTCCCTGCCAGCCCACAGACAAGGCCAGTTTCAGACGGGTTGTCACTCTTCAGACTCCAAGCCTTCCTCTGGGTTGGTCCGCTTGGGACTCGCCCGCAGTGGAATGGACCCTGTGCAAGCACATGAAGACGAAACGGTTCCCTACCATTCTGTAACCGTGCTGCTTCGAGATGTTCAGCACGTGTCCCTTGCACGCCCCGCTGCCTTCCCCTCTCTGTTGGAGTCTGTCTGGGGCGAAGGAGCTGAGGGGGTCAGAGGCAGCTCTGCTCCCCGCGTGTGGTGGCATCAGACAGCAGAGGCCACCCCGATGGGTGCCACAGAGGGGAAGAAGGTTCTCCAACAACTGTGCACGAGGCGCCCACACACCTCCAGGGTAATGGGTGCATGCAACACATCTCGAAGAACAAGTTACAGAAGAGGAACCACGTTTTCCTGCTCCTTAGGGGTTTTAGTCTCTTCTCTCAACGTGCTTTGGGCTGCAAAGCTGAGCTGCTGGAAGCAGGCAGAATAACAAGTCTGGTGTCCTCTCGTTGACCGTACCTAGGGACGTTCCAGCTGCAGCGTCCCCCAGTGGTCTGTCTGGTGTGGCTGGACTGTTCCTGTTGGGCAAGGGCATGACCCCTTCTTGGAGCTCAGCCCTTCCCACGAGTTACTGTCTCTCTCCTGGCTGGTGGTTTACAGCCACAGAGGCTCTCAAATGTTACCGTACAATACGGGACACAGATGCTCTGAGCGAGGTTCATGCCGGCAGCGACTCTCAAGCATCCAGTAAAGCCTGAACACTGAGCACATTCCTGTAACGCTAACACCTGTTCTAACGATCCGAACACACAGCTGAGCCAGACGGGTTCCAGCTACGGAGCTGGCGGTGTTCAGCTGAGGCCCGGGGACCCTGGCATGAGCTGGCCCCCAGCGTCACGCCATGAAACTGCAGTGTGGTGGCCGGCTGTAGGATTTGTATAGGGTGTATCTTAATGTGCATGAAAAAGGGCATTGGTCCAGCCTGGAGAGGTGAATGCAGGAGGCAGAGATCTGAGCTCAGCCCGTGATCGCCTGGACCAAGGGCTGCAGGGAGGACGCTGTGGGGAGAGCCAAGGGTGGCACGATAGCCAGAGAGGGTCAGCACCAGGCCAGGGTGTCTGAGTGCCACCCTGCTCCACTCTCAACCTCTGTCTGCCTTGGGGCCCCGGCTCCACTAACGCTGAGTGCAAAACCGCCCATCAGCCGGGGACGTGTGTGCCGGGGACGTGCCTGGCCCCTGCGGCAGCAGGGCTGGTGCGTACGTTTCCCTCCAGTGCCCTGTGCCGTGGCAGAGAAGCAGCCTTAGTGGTGGTGGGTACAGTAGCCTGGGGCGAGTCTCCTCCTGACCCAGCCTGGGGATCAGCCAGGAGCCCTGAAGCATGGGCATTGGAAGGCCTTGTGGGTTGTGATGCAGGGTTGATCTTGGAGGATTCCCTTGTGCCTAGGCCGAGTGTTAGCAGTGCCCCTAAAGTGCCCCCTATTTTGCCAGCCCAAGGCGAGCTCCGGACATGGGGGCCCTGCTGCCTGCTTAGCATGACGGCCTTGCTCCCCTGCCCATGTGCCTCTGGGTGGGCTTTGCTGGAGGACACAGCGAGGTGCAGGGCACTCCATCGGTTGAACTTTGGTTGCCATGGCAGCCAGTGCAGCTGTCTGAATAGAACACCTAATTTTTATCAGTTGTGCTGCTTTGAGTGTCATTTCCCCGATCTACGGTTCCCTTTTGAGAGCCTTGTGGCATGATAATTGCGGGAGGGAGGGACCCTGCATATTTAACAGCAGCTCTTGCAGCCAGCACTCCCAGGCTCCTCTCCGCGGATCCAGAGCGACCGGGCAGCGGCTGGCGCGCAGGGGGACTGCTGCCGAAATGGGCGGGGGCTGTCGTCCATGCACCAGGCCCAGATGAGCTCTGCAGTGGGGGGCAGCCATGGGGCGTGCAAGCGATCTCCGTTCTGATATGGGGAGTGGCCTGCGGCACTCAGCCTTCACCTGACCACGCTGGGGTGTTGCCTGCAGGGACCCTGGGGAGCTGGAACACTTTGAATAGTGGGGGTGCTGAGAGCCATTGAACCAAACGGTAAAGCCTGGATATGATGGAAACCACTTCAAACCGGGGGTGTGGCAGGCCCCCTGGTTCCAGCACCGATGCTGAGACCACTGGGCGGTGAATGGCTCTGTCCTGCTCCAAAACGCCTTCTCAATGCCAGTGCCGCAGCCCTCCCTGGTTCGTGAGCCCCTCTCGGGGTCCCCGCAGACCGTGGCTGGTCCAGGCACTGTCCTGAGCGAGCGTCTATTGGCCTGGAGACTGGCATCGCTTGAGGCGCCAGCTTGTTCTGTGTGCGAGAGGTGACCGCGCACGCGGGGTATTAGCTCCTTGGCAAACGACCACAATACTCCAGTTCTCCCCTGGGCTGGCCCAGGACCCCCCAGCAATAGCAGGGTTAGGACCCAGCCCCCTCTGCTCTCAAAGCAACAGCTCTGACCATGTGAGCTCCCCAGCAGCTGTTAGCATATAGGACCTATGGCCCGTACGCAAGTGGTTCTGAACTTGTCCAATAGAAGGCCGCGGTGCTGGCCATGTCGTGACTCAGCAGTAGGTAAGAAAGCAAGCACTGAGCGCAGGAGGGGACGTTCCTCTGGGCATCTGTCCAGCTTGAATTTACTCAGAGACCCAGGGGAAGGGGGTGATCTGTCACATCGCTCCCCCCGAATGCAGTCACCTGCTCTGGGGATGGGAGAGCGTGAGCAGCCTGTGTTCTGCCTGTCCCCAATTCCACCAGTCACCCCCCTCGGCCCCCATGCTCCACCAGTCCATCCTCCCCCCGGCCCCTGCATTCTGCCTGTCCCCATCCCCCATTCCACTTGTCCCCCAGTTCCCCGTCGTCCCCCTCTGCCCCCATGTTCTGCCAGTTGCCCCGGCATTCTGCCAGTCCCCCGTGGCCCCCCTCGGCCCCCACGTCCTGCCAGTTGCCCCCAGTCCCTGCATTCTGCCTGTCCCCATCCCCCCACGCTCAACCAGTCACTCCCCTCGGCCCCTGCATTCTGCCTGTCCCCGGCCCCCGTGCTCTGCCAGTCGCCCCCCTCGGCCCCCCAGCCTGGGTCCAGTTCTTTCCCCCAGTTCAGTCTTAGGGCTCGCCTACTCTGACAACGCTAAAGTGCTGTCATGGCCGCACTTCAGTGTGGCTTGTGTGGTCGCAGCGCTGGGACGGAGCTCTCTCAGCTCTCTGCAGACCCCACCGTCACGAGGGGCGCAGCTCCCAGCGCCGGGCACTGGCTACGCCGGCGCTTTACAGCCCTGAAACTTGCTGCACGCGGGGGGTGTCTTTTCACACCCCTGAGCGAGGCAGTTGCAGCGCTGTAAATTGCCTGTGTAGACAAGCCCTCAGTTGTTTCCCTGCAGTCATCTTGGGTAGGGCAGCAGGGGAGAACTGACGACAGGATTACCTCCCTCCCTCCCCTTAAATAGGATCTGCATAAGGCGGGAGTCCTTGGTCTCCCAGTTCGACACCCCCCCCCCCAGCTTCTTGTGGAAAAGTACAGAATTCAGGATGGGTTCCAGTACTCGGGGGGGGGGGGGATAACTCAGTGATTTGGCAGGTTTCAGAGTAGCAGCCGTGTTAGTCTGTATTCCCAAAAAGAAAAGGAGGACTTGTGGCACCTTAGAGACTAACAAATCTATTTGAGCATAAGCTTTCGTGAGCTACAGCTCACTTCATCGGATGCATAAAGTGGAAAATGCAGTGAGGATGTTTTTATACACACAGACCATGAAAAAATGGGTGTTTATCACTTCAAAAGGTTTTCTCTCCCCCCACCCCACTCTCTTGCTGGTAATAGCTTATCTAAAGTGATCACTTTCCTTACAATGTGTATGATAATCAAGGTGGGCCATTTCCAGCACAAATCCAGGGTTTAACAAGAACGTCTGAGGAACAGTGGGGGGGTAGGAAAAAACAAGGGGAAATAGATTATCTTGCATAATGATTTAGCCACTCCCAGTCTCTATTCAAGCCTAAGTTAATTGTATCCAATTTGCAAATGAATTCCAATTCAGCAGTCTCTCGCTGGAGTCTGGTTTTGAAGTTTTTCTGTTGTAATATCGCAACTTTCATGTCTGTAATCGCGTGACCAGAGAGATTGAAGTGTTCTCCGACTGGTTTTTGAATGTTATAATTGATGTCTGATTTGTGTCCATTTATTCTTTTACATAGAGACTGTCCAGTTTGCCCAGTGTACATGGCAGAGGGGCATTGCTGGCACAGGATGGCATAAATCACATTGGTGGATGTGCAGGTGAACGAGCCTCTGATAGTGTGGCTGATGTTATTAGGCCCTGTGATGGTGTCCCCCGAATAGATATGTGGGCACAGTTGGCAACGGGCTTTGTTGCAAGGATAGGTTCCTGGGTTAGTGATTCTGTTGAGTGGTATGTGGTTGCAACCCTGGGTTCTGAGTTCAAGCCTTGAGGGGGCCATGTAGGGATCTGGGGCAAAAATTGGGGATTGGTCCTGCTTTGAGCAGGGGGTTGGACTAGATGACCTCCTGAGGTCCCTTCCAGCCTGGATAGCCTATGATTCTCTGAGGTGACATGGTCACATGCCTCTGTAGGGCCCCTGGAGCCTTGTTCCCAGGCTGACCCACACCTTCGCAGGAAGACTAAGCTCTTTTACAAGCCCACTGTCTCTTGCTGATGGGCCGTCGGCCCTGGCCCTGTTGGGCTTTTCCATTGCTGTACCTGCCGTGTTAGCAGGGGGTGTCACCCGAAGAAGCGTAGTTGAAATACAGATCGATGGTCAGTATTCCTACCTTCGGATACACAAACAATACAGGCGCACGCTGGGTAATCACATGCAGTAAATCAGACCCTTCCCAGTGACCCCTCGCAAGAGTTGTCTTGCAGAGATCGTATCTTAATGTCCTATTCCTACCACAGCATATTTTCATCAAGAATATGGAGTATATGTCACAGGGCAGGTGCCCGCACTGAGGTCCCACGCACGGCCCTGCCGCTGTCACCTGTCCACCAGCGCTGCACCGCTGGCCGAGAGGCTGGCGCAGGGGAGCTGCCATCCTATGCCCATGCAACGCTGCAGGAAGGGGGTGCTAGGGGGATGCAGGCAGGGCAGGAGGCCCCGACCTGCCTGGGTCAGGAGCTGCAAGGCAGCGCAAGGCGTTCTCTGGGCAAGGGGACTGAGTGTCAGGGCAGAACGTGGGTATTAGCAGTGAGGCGCTGGGACGGGGGGGATCTCCCATCACTGTGGGAGCCAGGAGCAGCTTGTGACCCATTCACTGTCACCGCCTCCATCCCAGCCAGACCCTCTGAGCAGCGTTCACGCCAGTCTGCAGCTGGTATCGCCCGTCCTATCTGTGCCACTGATGGCAGCTGCCCACAGCTGGTGATCTCCGGAGCAGGAAGCTGCCAAGAAAGGCAGTGACTTTAGCAGGGGTTCTGACGCACGGGCTCCGCCCAGAGGCGGGCGCCGTGTCTGAGCCTGGGTGTCAGGCACCCCTACTGCGGGGTGCGGGCACTCTGCGGTTGTGCAGAGCGGCGAGAGTGATCGATTAACATGGCATTGCACCGGGCGGGAAGTCCGTCTGCATGGCAAACCGTAATTGTACCTTGCAGCGCTGAAAGCTACGTGTCATTCCCATTCTCATAGCTCTCTTGTGCGGTAGATCAGGGTGAGCAAGCAAACCGTGCCAGGCTTCCGAACAGACCCGCATCTGCGGCCGTCCCCGCGCGGACTGTGCGCGCTGAAGCTTACTTCTGTTGCCTCCCTGAGGCCAGTGCCGTATCGTAAGGGCTGCTCTTTGCTGGCGTCTCCCGTGTTTACAAGGGGAGCTCAGATGGGCGGGAAGCTTTGTGGTGCTGCACTGGCAGGAGAAGAGGGCCCTGGTGCAGTGTGCCCGGGGCCTCGCTCTCGGGGCTGCGCGCTCGACTGCTGGCTGAGCTCTCTTCCCACTCTCTCTGATGCTCGCGGCTATTCCGCGTCATTTAGCTAGCTCATCAGATCTCCCAAGCGACGCTGGCGCTAGCCAGGTCAGCGGGGGGTGGGCGGCCTGCCAGGGCCCCCCCGGCTGCTGCTGTTGCGAGGCCCTGGGATCACAACACTGGGAGCAGTGCTGCACGAAGCGCCAGCCACCAGCTACGTGGGGTCCCCGGGGCCCATTGCACTGTTTGCAAGCGTCTGAGCACGTGCCATGGTGCCCCGGCCACGCCCCGACGTGGGGAACCACATCCTGCAGGGTCAGCTGGAGACAGGGTGCGGGCGTGCGGCTGCTGCTGGGAAGGGCTTTGGGCTGGCAGGTGCCCAGCGGCAGTGCGGCCTGGTGAGATTTCTCCAGCCCCCTTAACCCAGAGGGGGCCAGCTGCCCATGGATGGGGCACCACCATCTGCTAGCACTTGAGTAAGGTGCGCGCGGGAGCTTCAAGCCCTGGCTCCTGGATCTCGGAGGCCAAGAGCTCCGTGCAGGGGAGGAGGCACCAGGGAAGTGACTCAGCGAAGCAAAGACGAGTCGATTAAAGGCTTGTGCGCCCCATGGCTGGGGGAGGGGAGTGGGTGCAGTGCGGGAGCAGCTGTCTGGGAGGAGAGCAGGGTGGGGCGCCAGCGGGTGAATGAAGTAAACTGAATTTAGGCCATTTTAAGTCTGAATAAAGAACATCCACATGGGGATGCATCCAATGTAGTGAGCTGTAGCTCACGAAAGCTCATGCTCAAATAAATGTGTTAGTCTCTAAGGTGCCACAAGTCCTCCTTTTCTTTTTGCGGATACAGACTAACACGGCTGTTACTCTGAAACACATGGGGTTAATACGACTTAACTGACCCGATTTGAATCACACCTTTAGTTCATGCGGATTTACTTTCCTGAATATCCCTGTGTAGACAATCCCTTAGCAATGGCTCCGTTCTCAGCCAAAGCTGCCCCGTGTGTCACGGAGCCACTGGACCGGTGCTGGGCCCCCAGCTTTGGACCAGTCTTTGGGCAGAACCTCTGTAATGTGCCAGCCCCCCGGGGTCTCACTCCTCCTCCAGGGTAGGTCACGTGGCCTCACCACTACCTGAGACTGAACCCGGGGCTCCAGCCTCCCGCTCCGCTCCGCTGGGCGAGTCCTGCCGAGATGGGCCCTGGGAGAGACAAGGCCACGGTACCGGTCGCTGTGCACTCAGCCGCATTTGCAGGGAGGCTGACGCAGCGGGATCAGGACAGCCGGGTGTATTAGCCAACGGGACACGGCCTAGGGGCCTTTGAGGCTCTTCTGCTCAGCCCAGAGCCCAGCCAAGCTGTGGTGACTCCCAGGTTCAGGCCCCCTCTCTCTGGCTCTTTCCTTCATTCCCAGGCTCATCCCCTCTCTCCTGCCTTTGTACTCGAGCTGGGGTCTGTGCCCAGCTTCCCTGCAGGGTGGTGGAGAAATCCCCGTCCCTTTGAGGCCTTGCTCGCCAGGTGTCCAGGCCTGGTGGTTGATCTTCTGGGATTTTCCCTTGATATGGGCCGGCCTTGGCCAGGCCTTTTAATGACCCATTTAGGGCACTCGGCCAGCTAGGCGCCACAGACACACCTGTGTCTCCTAGTCTGCCCTGAGAGCGAACTTAATCCTTCCCCGACCCCCCAGGGAGTCCTGCAACACGTAGAGGTAAACTGAGGCACGCAGCGGCTTCTAAACATAGAAAAACTCCCACATGGTCCCGTGGTGTTGCGGGCAGGGGCCGGTGGCAGCATCTGACGGCAGGGCCTTGGAAGCCTCCCTTCTGGTGGGCAGGGTGCTGTGGGAGCCAGCATAGAGTTTGGGGGTGCTCCAGTAGGGGGGCCCTGCGTCTCCCCCCGCTGGCCCGGCGCCAGCCCCTCCCCCCACTGTTGGCTCTCTGCGGGTGGGGACTTACGCAGCGTTCGAGGGAAGGGCATGTCTTTCGTCCCCGAGCAGCCCGCCTGCCCCGCCGATTCGTGCGCCAGGCCAGCCCCGGCAGCTGCTCCGCCCCTTGGGTCTCGGCCGGCTGGGACTGAGGGGGGGCGGGCAGGGGCTGTGTTTGGAGACACTCGTCTCCCCTCCCCGACCCTCATGGCTGCTCAGCCTGGTGCCAGAGCAGGGGCCTAGACAGCCGTTTTGGGCCCTCTGTTGGGAACACTTTGGCCTAGCGTCCAGGCGGTGCCAGTGACGGGTGCCTTGCCAGCCCCTGGTGTCCCCCCGGCTGTCTGCTTGGTGCCTGGGTCGGCGCTGATCGCTTTGCTGAGCCACGCCGGCCCCAGAGGCAGCGTGGGGCTGAGCGCAGAGCCCCGTGATTTAGAATTTCCTGGAACGTGGCTGTCCGTGGGGCAGAGGCTTTCCTTCCCAAGCGGTCGACGCGAGCCCTCGGGCGGGAGCGGCTGCGAAGCCCCAGTGGCTGAGCTGCAGCTGGGGGTGTGCTTCCCCTGGCCCTGCCCCCCCACACTCCCCCAGCCCCCCCGTCCATGCTCCTCTTGTCCCTCCTTGTCCTCCTGCCACTCGGCTCTGTGCCCGCTGGCCCCATCCCTCCCCTCCCCTCCTGCTCCCCCCCCGCTCCCCCTGCCCGCCGGCTCTGTGCCCGCCGGCCCCGCCCCTCCCTGTGCTCTCCCTGGCCGCACGCTGACCGGCCTGCCCGTCTGTGCCCGCAGGTGGAGGTGGAAGTGGAGGGCATGGACAAGGCCGGGAACTTCATTGGCTGGCTGCACATCGAGGGGGCGAACCTGTCGGTGGCCCTGGTGGAGCACGCGCTCTCCAAGGTGCACTTCACGGCCGAGCGCAGCTCCTACTACAAGGCCCTGCTGGCCGCGGAGGAGGCCGCCAAGCAGAAGAAGGAGAAGGTAAGAGACGGGGGCTGTCCCGCGGGAGAGGGGGCGTGGTCCCTTCCCTGCCTGGGCCTCTCCCGCTGCGTCCCCCAGCCCAGCCCCCCAGCTGTCCTCCCAGCTTCTTACCCTACATCCCTCCCTCCGACTCCTGGAGACCAGGCGGCTGGCACTGCCCGCCTGCGGATTGCTGAGCGGGGGAGGGCGCTGGGAACATGCCAGCATGGGTCCCAGCCCAGCAATACCCACTCGCCTGGCCTGGGGTGGGATCCCGCTCGGCTGCACCGCCACGGCCTTCTGGGGCCTGCCCGGGGGGCACTAGAGGGCAGCCTGGGGTTTGCCTCAACCAGCTGACGTGGGCAAGCTGCTGCTGCCTTGTCCCCCTGGGGAAGGCAGCCCCTTGCCCTCTGCCCTGGGGCGGCCCCTGGCCAGCAATAGGGACAGGACATGCACAACACGCGGGCCTGGTGAGGGGTCCCTGCATCCCTGGAGATCCCGGTTGTGCCCCCAGCTCCACCACGCAGCGGCAAGGCAAGAGGTCACCAGAGGGTCTAGCCGGGGAAACCTCCTTTGCTCCCAGCGTGGTGCCTTCTTAGCGGGACAGGTGCTAGGGTGTGAGCAGGCAGATGGCTCTGGGAGGGAGCGGGGCCTAGGGTTGTAGTGAGGCACTCAAGGCTCCTAGGTTCTGTTCCCAGCTCCGGCGCTGCCTCTCTGGGTAGGCCAGGTCACCACCTCTCCCCACACCTGACTCCCCTTGGGCTGGGGTGACGAACTGGGGCGTCACTCCCTCCGCTGCTCCTGGCGGCTGAGCTCAGTGCAGTCACCAGGGTGCTTTGTACCCCTCTCTCCGCCCCCAAACTCCCTGTGCACCCTCCCTTCCCCCATGTCAGGGGCTCTGTGTGCCCCCCACGTCACGGAGTCCCCAGGTGATGCTCTGGAACTGCCCCCTACGAAGCCAGATAGCACTCGGGTGCAGGACACACAGCTCACACAGCTTCCACCTTCCTGGGTCTGACCTCGGAGCATTCAGCATCCTCTGCCCCTCTGTGTGCTTCCCACAGCAAGTCCGCCCAGGCGGGGTCCTGGGGAAGCCAAAGGGTCCTGCCCCCCAACTCTGCAGTCAGACGTGACTCTCAGCCAGCCAGTAAAACAGAAGGTTTATTAGACGACAGGAACATGGTCTAACACAGAGCTTGCAGGTGCAGAGAACAGGACCCCTCAGCTGGGTCCATTTTGGGGGGCAGTGAGCCAGACAACCACGTCTGCCCTTCACTCCATGTCTCCAGCCAGCCCCAAACTGAAACTCCCTCCATCCCCTCCTCCTCTGGGCTTTGTCCCTTGAGGGCACCTGATTCTTTTGTTCTCCAACCCTTTAGCTCTCACCTTGCAGGGGGGAAGGGCCCAGGCCATCAGTTGCCAGGAGACAGAGTGTCAGCCATTTATGTACCCTGGCCCTTTGCTCTGCAACCATTACACCCCCTTATCCCACCACCTAGAGATTTAAGAAATGCTTAGGGGAAACTGAGGCATCTCTACAGTATTCAGAGGGAACATTAAGAACAGTCCCACTTCATCACACCCCATTCCTTCCCTGCCCCCATTCCTCCCCTCCCCCATGCCAGGGGCTCCATGTGCCCCTCCAATGCCTTCCTTTCCTACCTACCCCCCAGGTGTCGGCGTGTTTAAGCTGTATTGGGAGGTGGCGAGAGATGAGATGGGGGGGGGTGCTGGAAGGGGTGCGGTTCTGCTGGGATCTGTAGAGAATTTGCCGTGCCGGAGGCTGGGGCTCTGCTGACCAGACACCAGGGGCTCCATGTGGCCCTCACTCCCCCCAAACCAGTCGGGTCCTGCCGTTGATGCCCAAACACCACCAGTGGTTTGGAATTGATCTGCCGGGGCATTGGGATGGTCCCGTGTGGCCCCAGCTGGAGATCCTACGCCGCCCCCACGCCACCCCCAGCCCCTTCCCAGGCGCCATCCAGCCCCGGCGCCGCTCCGGAAGCCCCAGCGGAATCTCGGCCGGGGTGATCCAGTGGCCTGGCGGGTCCATCCCGGCGCCAAGCTCCTTCACCCCGCCGGGCCAGTCAGGGGATATGGCCGGTTCCTGCATTGACGTCTGCTGCAGCCCCGGATCCAAGCGGGTGCTCTCTGCTGCTCCGCCCCCTGCCCTGGCGGAGCCGTCCCAGCGGGGCGGTGTGGGGGCGTTGCTGCCCCACTGGGCCCCATGCAGCCCCACATGGGCTGTCAGGTAGCTCTGAAACATGCGTCTGTGGGGCAGCAACTGCCTGGGAGCCTCCCGAGTTTGGCTGTGTGCGGGGTGGGGTCCTATAAGCACCATGGGGCAGGCTCCAGTGGGGCCGCAACTAACAGTGGAAGAGCATCTGGGTTTAGTCCTTGGCCAGCCCATCAGCGTGCAAGGGGAGGGCCCAGCCCCCCATGTCCCAGCGGGAGGGCGGGCCAGGGCCGTGGGGCAGGGAAATGCCCTTCCCTGGCGTGCAGGCAAGCTGGGGGTGCTGCACGCGACCCGAGTCCCTGCACGCCTCCTTGCACGGCGAGGCTGCGGCCCGAACTGGCCGCGCTCTGGAGCACGGCTGCTGTGTTTGGCACAGCTCGTGCCCGGAGCGCCAGGGAGTCTCCCGGGTCAGAGGAGGTTTCCGGCATAGCAGCCTGCGCGTGAGCCACCAGCCACGGCCCAGCGTGAGAGCAGCCCGAGCCAGTCGCCGGTGTCAGCCGGTGTGAACACAACAACTAAAGCAGGGGTTTATTCGGCAATTAATTGTTTTATAACCCTCTTGTCTTGCTGCTACCTGCCTGACAGGCCCCATCACTCTGAATTTCTGTCAGAGGCAACGAGTGGGAAAAATCAACCCATTAAAACATATTAACACGCCAGCACTGTCCGGAGTCCCGTGCTGCTCTCCCAGCCCCCAGGAGCCCCGCAGCCAGGGTCAGCCAGGTGACCTGGTCCTGCCGGATGCCTCCCAGCTCTCCTGGGCGGCGGGGAACGAGAGGGGACGCCCTAGAGACGCAGGAAATGCTGAATGGGATGGGTGAGATCAGGGATTCCCGGCCCTGTGTGTTGTCGGACAAGAGCAAGGGGGTGTGGAGCGAAACGGACAGCGGCACCTTCAGAGTTGAGCCGAGTTAGCCTGTGGAACTGTGACGAAGCAGGACTGTTCTTAATGTTTCCTCTGAATGGTGTGGAGGTGCCCTTGTGGCTTAGTACACGCAGCACTTATTAGGCTTTTAAAGCTAAGCAGACAATTCTGGTGCTTGTATTTTGCCTGTTGCTAGTGTGTGGCTGGGAAAGGGCGTCGCAACTCTGTCTGATCAGGGTGAGATCCTAGCCAGGGCACAAGGAGAGCATGAAGGGGATTTGATTGTGTTACCTACTGAGGGTGTGGTAACCTGTAGCAAGAAGGAAAAGATTCCTGAACTTGTGTGTGGCAAAGGGAAGGAGAATGCTTCTGACCTTTTATCTCGGAAGTCTGTAAATTTGCCTGAAAGGGGATTGTGTAGGAATCCGCCTGATGGGCCATAGGTAATTGTGGATGTAAGTGAGACCCAGAAAGAGTCTGTTGTTGCTCAGGAAAGTGTTCCTCTAGAGCACGCCCTAGGTAAAGAGGGTAAGAGCAGAATTTCTGTGAGGGGTGAATTGTTGCATAGAAAAGCCCTAGGGAAAGGAATCCTCATGGAGTCTTTGCAAGCAGTTTACTGCCACTGAAGGGTGTGAAAGTGATTTAATCCAGAAAGTTTCAGTTCCTAACGGCCAGAAATTTTCTGTTGTGAATGGATCCACTGACTGTCCTGTTGAAGGATCCAGTGTGGATAGCTTTGAGAAGGTCTCAGATGGAGTGAAAGCTGTTAAGAAAGTTAAACAGTCCTCTAACCAAGTGGCTGTGTTTGGCCAGCTTGTTGGGGAGAAGACCCAATCCCAGTTTGACCCCCTGGGGTTTTGGGGTGGCCAAAGGGCACGGGCCGCATAAACCTTCCCACATGCGGCCTGCGAGTGCTATCGACCACCCGTGACCTAAGGGAGGGCATGAAACTGGAAGGGCCTGGTGTAACTCCCACCAAGGAATGGGAGAGATGCTGGGGCGTCCATGGGAACGTTGGTGGCTTCGAACTTCCCCAGGTCACTGGCTAAAGTGACCCCGCTCAGTTTGGTCTCGAAGGGGGGAGAGATGTGACGAAGTGGGACTATTCTTAATGTTTCCTCTGAATAGTGTGGGGGTGCCTCAGTTTTCCCTATGCAGTTCTTAATTATCTAGGTGGTGGGGTAAGGGTGTATGATCACTGCAGAGCCCTAGAGGGCAGGTGTGTGCAGGAGTCTGGACACAGAGAATGGCCGACACCCTGTTTCCTGGCAACTGGTGGCTTGGTCCCTCCCCCCCACCCCCTGCAAGGTGAAAGCTGAAGGGTTGGAGAACAAAGGGATCCGGTGACATCCTGGCCAGGGAAAGGGACAAAGCCCAGAGGAGGAGGGGCTGGAGGGGGAGTCAGTTTGGGGCTGGCTGGGACATGGAGTGAAGTGCAGACGGGGTTGTCTGGCTCACTGCCCCCCAAAATGGACCCAGCTGAGGGGTCCTGTTCTCTGTACCTACAAGCTCTGTGTTAGACCATGTTCCTTGTCGTCTAATAAACCTCTGTTTAACTGGCTGGCTGAGAGTCCCGTCTGACTGCGGAGTTGGGGGGCAGGACCCTCTGGCTTCCCCAGGAGCCCTGCCTGAGCGGACTCGCTGTGGGAAGCGCACGGAGGGGCAGAGGAGGCTGAATGCTCCGAGGTCAGACCCAGGAAGGTGGAAGCCGGGTGAGCTGTGTGTCCTGCAGACAGTCTGCTCCCAGAGAGGAGACTTCCCCAGAGTCCTGCCTGGCTTCATGGGGAGCAGCTCCAGAGCAGCGCCCGGGGACTCCGTGACAGGAACTCAGTGTTGCAAGATGTTGGGAGGCTGGGAGCCGAGCAGGACTCAAGGAGCGTGTGGGTATTGGGTAACAAGGACATCCAGAGCTCAGGCAGCGGGCGGCAAAGCAGCCCAGCTGGGCACACTGTCTTGCAGGGGTTGGCTGGCGTTCCAGTGAACAGAGCTGCGTGGCTTGAGGTTTTAAATACCATCCGCCATTGTGGGTATTGGCAGGTGAAGGTGGGAGACAGCGGCTGGAACAGAGCCGGAGGGGGAGCCCAAGAGGGCAGAGCGCCTGGCCAAGTGAGTTTGGTGTTGGTTTAGTTCATAAGCAGAGAGGGGCGTGTTAGGGGAAGGGGGGACAGGGCAGCCATGAGATGTGAACCACAGGGATCTTCCAAACAGTCCTAACGCTTAAAGTAGGTCACTTGTTTGTCCCAGGTCAGGTCTGGAGTCCCCACCTCGTCTACTGCTTTTAGACCATTGGCCCATCTAGTCCAGCGTCAGGCCTCCGCAGGGTACCGCGTGGCCTGTACTGCAGGGCTCATGGGGGGTGAATGAATTCCATGTAGTTTGGCCTAAACTAACCTCGTCACTTACCAGCTACCGCTGGGAGCAAGCAGGCGGGGTTTCATGAACCCCACCAAGCGGGCAGCTGTCTGAGCCAGAGATTGAGGGAATGCGCTGCGCTGCCAAGGCACTATTCATGCCGCAAACAAGCAGGCAGGCTCAAAAGCTGCCCAGTCAGGTGGGCTGCATACGCACGCTCTCCCGAGCCATGCCGTGCCCTACGGACGCGAAGGCCACTCACAGCACGCACCGTCTAGGTCTGCCAGGCACGGAACGATCCACAGCCGGGAGCTGAAAAGGGCTGATCGGGGTGGAGGAGGGTGTTCTGTGAACGGAGAGAGGAACATCCCATGGCTCGCTTGGATCCCCAAGTGCCTGCCTTGTGACGGCGGGACGCACCGGACGAGATTCTGGTGCTGATGGGAAGGGGAAAGTGACATCTACGTACATAGCTTCAACCCCTCCGAAACGCCCCCTCTGCAGAACACCCAGCCCGCGCCGGGGTTCAGGGAGTGGGCAGCGAGCCTCCCGCGTTCAAGGGAAGCCCCCGTGGTGCGTGGAGCCAGCTAGCCGTCTTCTAGGCTTAATTGAATGTGCTCTGTTGGGAGTGCTTTGCAAGCAGCATGCAGGGCCCCTGGGGATCCAGCCAGCAGTCCACTTAATTCTTTCATTAATTACATCCAGGGCTGATTCAGCAGCTGGGGGAGCATGCGGGGAGCTCACATGACAGTGTGCGTACTCTGATAAGCAGGGGCCAGCGCGCCTAAGTCCCCCTTTATCCCCTCATGTGTGAGAGCTGAGCTTGAGATCAAGTGACCCACAGCACAGGCTAGCTGCTGTAGGATCGCATGGGTTACCCAGAGTGCCACCACTCCCTAGCCCAGCTTGGGGAGCGGGCAGAGGCTGCTGCCTCCTGAGTGCCCCCTGGTCCCCAGCATTGTCCGGCTGCCCCCCCGGTTCCCAGCCCACTGGAGAGGCTGGCAGACCTCACATGTGCTGGGAGTTCACTTGTCAGAAAGCAAACGAGTGAATCCTGCACGCTGTGTCCCTGCCCTGGGCTCGCCGCCTGCGGCTTCTCTTCTCTCCATGGTGCTACGTGTTCCCTATGCTTGATCTCTGTCCCTTTGCGGGGTCCCTGCAGCCACCATTGTCTGCACCCCGGCTCCAGGCTCCCGCAGCCTTGGCTGGGGCAGGCGGAGAGATGCTGAACAGTGCCCAGCAGAGTGAGCTGCTCCCCTGGCCGGGGAGGGCCGGGCCTGCTCGGTCTCTGCCCCCTTGCCTGGGTGCTTGCTGCGGGCAGACCCCGGCCCCTCTGGGCTGGCAGCGCCGGGCAGCACACACCAGTGCCACCCAGCTAAATGTGCCACTGGTGACTGACGGCAGCAGTGATTTGCAAAAGGAGCAGGAGGTGAGAGCGGAGACGGTTGATTTAGCCTGGATACCAGCAAACCCCGTGGCAGCGAGACGCTCCGGGCTTGGGCATCATCTCCCCAGGGGCTGGGAAGCCCCAATGCCCGGGACACTTTGTAACAAGGCAAAAGGCTGGAGCATGTGTGGGGGGAGCAGCCCTGTGCTGGCCTCCAGACCGGATGATCCTAGAGGGCTGTCCTGTTCCCTGCTGCCTTCCGCTCGCTGCAGCCCCGGCCTAGGGGCCTCTCTGCTGGGTTACAGGCTGGCCAGGATCCAGACAAGGAGCAGCTCGAGGTGCAGTGCCCAAGCACGGCAGGGGCAGAGCAGAGTCTAGCCAGCGCTCATGTCAATCTGTGTCGGCCTGGGGTGGGCATCCCGCATCGCTCCGCCCTGTCCCTGGGAGGAGAGCCGCCTTCAGGGGCAGTCCGAGTCCCACCAGCCCCGGCACAGGCACTGAGAATCCAGGTAAATCAAATCCCCAAATCGTCCAGGCCAGATCCTCAGCTGGTGGAGCCCTGCCATTGTACGCCAGCGGAAGGCCTGCCCGCCCAGGCCAGTCCGGCACTGTGCTCAGCCCAGGGACTCTGTTCCAGCCGCACTGGAGTCCCGGCAGCACCCGGGCTCTGTCCGGCTACCGTCTCAGCTCCAATTGCCCCCAGTGCCTTTCGGTCTTCTCCTTCGACACTGGCCCCTTTCCGTTCCGGCTTGGACTGCCGAGAATCCAGGCCCAGCTTGAGCCATTCCAGCCTCTGACGTGGCTACCCAGGGGCTCCACGAGTGGGTGTTTGTCCCCAGAAGCCTGTGCTCCCCGGGGCTGGGCTGAGCTTGGCAAGTGCATTCCCATGGGCTACAACGTCCCCCGTGGTTGTGCTGGGGGGGGTCTCCTCCCCAACCATAGGACTGCAGTGCTGGCTCGGCATTCCCATCCCATGGTGCGGCTCCCCCCAAAGGAGCCCAGGGTTCTGGCCCTCGGTAAGCACCGTAAGACCCTGCGTTGGGCTGGCATAGCCCCATGTGCCAAGGCTGGAGTCTGCATTTGGCAGCGTGCCCTGGAGAGCCCTCTCCATCACCTCCCAGCGGGATCGCGTGTCGCAGAGCCCCCTCTGCAGAGCCATGGTTACAGCCGGCATGGTGCCGGAGGGATTGGCGATGGGTGTGGCTGGTGCTGTGAGCACAAGGCCCCCCCGGCGCCAGCAGCGGTGCATGGCTGTGCCAGCCATGGGCATTGTCTAGGGCTGGGTCCCATATTGCCAGCGCCTTGGCTCTTGTCAGGGGCAGACTGTGTTTGTACTGAGCCCCCGACCCCAGCTCCTTCCTAGCGGTGACAGACTGGCCAGGCCCCCTGGTACCAAGCTGCCTCACGCAGCCATGTACAGCAGCTGTTCGGCTGCCCTTCGGGCTGCCCCTGCCGCCACAGCTGTGCGTGTCAGGTTTGTGTTCCCGGGTCAGCACTTAGAGCAGGCACCAGGACTCCTGGGTTCTCTCCCGGTCTGGGAGGGGAGTGGGTTCTAGTGCGTTGGGGGTGGGGTCAGGACTCCTGGGTTCCTCACTCTGGGCCAGGGCGGGGGTCTGTGGGTTGCGGGGGGTGTGGAAATGGGGTCAGGACTCCTGGGTTCTAGCCCAGGGTGTGCCACTGACCCTGGGTGCGGCCTGGGCAGAGCCCTGGGCTATGCGCTGCGGGGAGCGCTCTGGGGAGCAAGAGTCAGGCTTTGCTGTCCCCCACCTCTAGGGTTCTGCATGCGTCGTGCCCCGCGGGCCGCCCGGGCTCGGTGTCTGTGTGCAGGGCCTCAGGCCTGGGGCAGCACAGCTCTGTTCTCGGGAGACGGCGGATGGGCTCCTCCCCCGGCCAGACAGAGCCCAATGCTGGGCGGGCGAGTGGAGCTGGGGTCCCCTGCTGCCCATGCAGTCAGGCCTGAGCAGCCGTGGCGCCAGCAGGAGACATGGGACCCCAGGGGCTGTAGCTCCGGCAGCCCGCAGCACTCGGTTGTGATGGGCGCCACTCGCCCAGATGCCCACGCCCCCTTCTCTGTCCTGGGAGGTGCCCGCCTGTCACCACGGTATCTCACCAGCACTGATCACGTCGCTCCTCCAGCCTGGGTCTTGGAGCCCCTCACAACCCAGGGGCAGCTTGGAATGACCCCCCTCTGGCCCAGGGCGGGAGGACAGGCAGTAGGTGCGGGAGGTGCTGGCTCCCCCGGCAGACCAGTGCCCTGGTTCAGGTGCCATGGACGCAAGGCCCGGCTGGGTGCCCCGCTGTCAGCTCCTCCCCAGGATGGTGGCTGCCTCGGTCCGTGAGCTGGGACGTTCATGCGCCAGGGAGCCCACGTGCCGGGAGCCAACGGCTCCTGGTTCTCAGCTGCCTTCTTGCCATACGGCAGCTCCTCTTTCCCTGCTGTCACCGTGCCCCCGTGGTGTGGCTGGCAAGGGGGCGCTCTGTCCCTGCTCCCTCCTGGTTAACCCCCCTTCCCACAGACCAGTTCTCCAGGGTGCCAGGCACCGTGTCCAGTCGGCAGCTCCCGCCACGTGACTGAGCCAGCAGCTGTCGTCCGAGCCACGGAGGCCTTGAGCCTGGATCCAGCCTGGGCTGCTCATGGGAAGATGGTTGAATTAGAGGGCTTGCGAGGCATCCCCGGTTACATGGGTGGCCAGGGTCCGGCGCCTCTCTGAGCACGGCAGTGATGGGGTGACCAGGGGCTGGGTGGGGTGAGCGCAGCATGGCCACCCCGTGGTTTGGGGGTGCCTGGAGCCTTGCCGGAGGTGCCATGTTTCAGCGCCGGAGGTGGGGGACGCTGAGCCAGGGGGCTGGAAGGAGCTGAGTGAAGGGAAGTGCACAGCCCAGGGCACTGCGAGCCCGTGAGAACTCGGCCCAGGGACCCGTCCTGCCTGTGCCCAGCGGCGTCTCCCCGTGGTGTCAGCGCACAGGGGCCCTGCGGTGGCTTCCAGCGGGAGGGCTCCTGCCGGTGCTGGGTGGAGAGGGAGAGTTCTTCGTGCCGCGGCTGACTCAGCAAGGGGCTGTGGCAGGTCACTCCAGGCCCGTTCTCAGAGGTGGCTGCGTGCCTAGGTACGGGCATCTCCCTCTCGGAGGGGCAGCGCTTTGGTGGCTCCAAAGAGCCCCCGTCACGGGCATGCGGCGCTCTGCAGAGCAGGTCCCGGTCCGAAGCAGGCGCCTCGTCTGCCTGGCTGCTCCCCTGCCCCAACACTGGTGTCTGAGGGGGGCCACGCCAGCCATGCCCTTTCCGTGGCCCCAGGTGGCACCCTGGGCTGCAGCTCGCTCGCTGGTCTTCTTGCTTTGCCCGAGCCTGGTCTCTGGTGTCCATGGCATGCCCCCAGCCTGTGCGGAGCTGTCTGGGCTGGCCAGTGGTCTGCCAGGAGTGAGAAAGGTCAGTCCATGTGTCAGGTTGATCCATTCTTGTTGCTCAGGCTGGTTCTGATCCGATCCTTCCTCACTGCCGTGAGCCGGGGCAGCTCCATCCAACTTGGCCGTGCCGGTAACCCAGCTGCATGGCCTGCAGGCTCTGGGTGCCCCCTCCGTCCAGGGCTGGGGACACACCCGCTCTCTGCAGGGAGCCAGTCTGTGCCGTTCCCGAGGGCAACTGGATGTGGGGCCGGGATAGCTGGGGTCTGCTCCCCGGCAGCTGCTCCCTCATCTCAGCCCCCAACCCTGTCTGCTGCGTAGACGAGCGTGGGGGGGTTTCTGCTCCCCGTGGCAGCAGGGGTGTGTGCGTTCTGCTGCGCCCGCAAACTCGGCTGGCCTGTGTCGCTGGCCGCCTGTGACAGACCCCGCTGCTCGTTCAGCCTCCGAGCGACTGGATTGGACTTGACACGCTGTCACGTCCAATCAGCGTCCCAGCCCGTTCCTGCCATCCTGAACGCCGGGGTGACGGTGCCGCTCAGCGCAGGGCTAGGGGAGCGCCAGGCGGGGCGAGGAGAGGTCACCGCTCGACAGCTGCGCCCTTCCCAGGACGTGGGCATGGGCCGGGCTGGCTGGGCACTGCCCCTTGCAGGGCACCTGAGCCGCACTGGCTCCAGCCGGGGTTGGTAGGGTGGTACTGCCATTCCGGCATCTCCCAGCTGCCTGGCCATGCCCTGGGGCCCGTGCTGCGCCCTGTCTATCTGGTCTGTGCTACCCCAGGGTCCTTCCCCCTCCCGGTGGCTCCAGGCCATGGGCTGCTGCATCTGGTGTGAATCCAGAGTCACCCAGGAGCAGGTGGTGAAGCCGGAGCAGAGTCTGGCCCAGAGAAAGGGAGCTTTGGATGATTAATAACACACCGGTGCTAGGAGCCCTCCCCTCTGAGCTCCCCGGGTGGCCCTGAGGCTGCCAGTTCCCGTACGGTCCCGAGCATGCACCAACGTTGGTCCGGTTGGCCCCCGGCCAGGGACAGCCCCAGTCTTTTTGGGGGGAGTGCGTTGGGTTTGGGTTAATAGACAGGCGGACCTCTCCACACACGGGGCTGAAGCGTCAAAGGCCTGGACACCTGGCGGGCTGCAGGATGGGCCCATCAGCTCTGGGAAAATCTGGTGCCAGAAATAAGACAGGACCCCAGCCTGGAGAGGTGGCTGAGTCCGTAGCAGGCAGGGCTGTGTCTCCCAGTATCTGGGCCCTGCCCTGCTGGGGAATGAACCCGCACCTAGTGGCAGCGGGGTGGGGAGGGAGTCGGCCACGCTGGTTGTGGCTGGCTCCCTTCCCTGCACCAGCTCTCCAGGTGCCCACTGGGGTCTAGTGGTTAGACGAGAGGGCTGGGAGTCAGGACTCCTGGGTTCAGTTCCTGGTGCTGCTGCAGCAGTGCTCTGAGCCCGTGGAGAGAGCCCTTCACGCACCCTGTGCCTCAGTTTCCCCACCTAGAACACAGTGGGGTCCCAGGCAGGGCTGTTGCATAGCTGTGTGGGGAGCCCCATGGGACTCCAGCTGTGCCAGCCCTGGGCTCCCGGGAGCAGAGGCTGCACGGTGCACTGGGTCAGCGCTGGGCCGGGGGGTCCCGTGGAGAACAACTCGGGTTGACACTCTGATCCCATTTCAGTGCCCCTCGCCCGCTCCGTCTCTCAGCCCCAGTCTCCTCTCCCCGGCAGGTCTGGTCCCAGTATGAGGAGGCGCCGGCGGAGGAGGTGATGCCAGTGCTGGAGGAGAAGGCGCGAACCACCAGCTACAAGCCTGTCTTCGTGACGGAGATCACCGACGAGCTGCACTTCTACGTGCAGGACGTGGAGACAGGTGCGGGGCGGCTCCCGAGCCCAGCCTTGGGGCATGGGGGGCGATCGTGTAACCGCAGTGGGGTGGGACAAGGCTGCGGGGAGACCTATTCCCCAGTGGGGCAGGATTGACCCCATTCCCCTCTCCTTCCTCTGGGGCCTGTGGGCAGCTGTTCCCGTCTGGCTGGGAGCTGCGAGCTCAGGGACCAGCCATGAGGAATCAGAGCTGAGTCACAGAGGGCCCGTCCCCCCCGGCATCTCCACTGCTCCCTGCCCAGCTGGGCCGGGTGAGGCCATGTGGCCAGCAGGGTGTGGGGCAGCACCAGGCCCTCAGTAACGAGTGGAGCCGCCGAGCGAGGCCTGGATGGGGGCCTCTCCCCACGCTCATGCCCGTAGCTGCACCAGCTCCTCTTGCAGCTTGGCCCGCCTGGGCACTGGCTACATGAGGGGCCATGCAGCAGAGCCGGGGATGGCCATGGGGCAGGACAGGCTCATGGGGAGGGCGGGTGATGGGGTTGGGGCCACGGGGAGCAGCTCAGCTACTTCCCCTCCTCTGGCCAGCGGGGGCGAGGCTCCAGCTCCCCAGAAGCTGCCCGGTCTGTCCAGCCGTCTCCCTGCAGCCTGGGTGCTGCCGCTCTGCTTCCTCCATACCGCTATTCCTCCCCCACCCTGTTTAATTACGAGGTGATGATTGTAGGGATCCCGGGGCCGGCCTGGCGCAGCAATGGAGCCCTGCAGTGCCACCCCAATACTCAGTGAATAGATGCCAGGCCCAGCCCTGCGAGAGGTGTGCTCGACCCCTGGCAGAGCTGGGAATAGAACCCAGGAGTCATGACTCCCAGACTTCCCTGCTGTAACCACTAGACCCCACTTCCCTCCCCAGAGCCAGGAACCAGAACCCAGGAGGGGGGTGTCATGGAGTCCCGGGGCAATGCTCTGGAACTGCTCCCTACGAAGCCAGGCAGGACTCGGGTGAAGTCTCCTCTCTGTGAGCAGCCTGTCTGCAGGACACACAGCTCACCCAGCTTCCACCTTCCTGGGTCTGACCTTGGAGCGTTCAGCCTCCTCTGCCCCTCCGTGCGCTTCCCACAGCGAGTCCGCCCAGGCGGGGTCCTGGGGAAGCCAGAGGGTCCTGCCCCCCAACTCCGCAGACAGGACTCTTAGCCAGCCATTAAAACAGAGGTTTATTAGACGACAGGAACATGGTCTAAAACAGAGGTTGTAGGTGCAGAGAACAGGACCCCTCAGCTGGGTCCATTTTGGGGGGCAGTGAGTCTGCACTTCACTCCTCGTCCCCAGCCAGCCCCAAACTGACTCTCCCTCCAGCCCCCCCTCCTCTGGGCTTTGTCCCTTTCTTGGGCCAGGAGGTTACCGGATCCCTTTGTTCTCCAACCCTTTAGCTCTCACCTTGCAGGGGGGAAGGACCAGGCCACCAGGTGCCAGGAAACAGGGTATTGGCCATTCTCTGTGTCCAGACCCCTGCACACACCTAGGGCTCTGTAATGAACATACACCCTTATCCCACCACCTAGATATTTAAGAACTGCCTAGGGGAAACTGAGGCACCCCCACAATATTCAGAGGAAACATTAAGAACAGTCCCTCTTCGTCACAGAGGGGTGGGAGTGGCACCCAGCCCTGCTCCACCCCCAGCTCTGCTCCAGCCCCAGCCCCAGCCCAGCTTTGGCCCACAGCTGCCGCTCTGCTCCCGATGCCCCCAGCCCCAGCCTCGCACCGACTGCAGATCCGCTCCCCGCCACAGCCCTGCCCACAGCCACGGCTCCGTTCCTGGTCCCAGCCTTGGACCAGACCATGGCTCCATTCCTGGCCCCAGACCCACCCCCAGCTGCAGCCCCAGCCTCGGCCCCCTTACCTCTGTCTGCGCCTTCTTCCCCTCCCGAGCCGTGTCCCTGCTCCTGGCTCCCAAGAGGGCGGGGGGGTGCGGACAAGGGTAAAGCGGGGCGTGACCGTGAAAAGTTTGGGGAGCGCTGGATTAAAGGCCTTGAAACCTGCCTTGGAGTGAGAGGCTTGAGCTCAGGCTGTTCAGCATCACAGAGACGCGGTGAAGGGGTGACCTGATCCCAGTCTGTCGGCACCTACCTGGGGACAGGTATTTGCTCAGGGGCTCGTCGGCCTAGCAGAGGGAGGTCGAACGCGATCCCAGGGCGGGAAGCTGCAGCAAGACCAATTTGGGCGGTTGAACAGGGAGGGTAAATAATCAGTGGAATACCGTACCGAGGCTCGGGGGGCGTTATTTGGAAACGAAGGGTGGCTCTGCTCTGGTTCGGGGCAGTGCCATGCCTGCGTCATGCGTCAGACGGGAGGGTCTGGCCCTGTGAGGAGCCGCCGCGGCATCGGTGCAAGGCGGCCTGGGGCCGGGGTTACCGGGGGCACCGCGAGCTCCGCCGCGTGGCTGTCTGCAGTGTGTTTGTGTTTGGTGCTTACGTGCTGGGTGCTGAGCTTGTGTCTGTCTGTCTGTCTGTCTGTCCGAAGGACCGTGTGCTGTGGCCGGCAGTTGGAAGCTGTGAGCTTCTAAACAAGGTTTGAAATCTAGACGCCTCTGTTCATTGGCTGAGCCTTAGTCGGGGGCGGGGCTATCAAGGAGGCCGGGCTTTATCAAGCAGTGAGCGTGCGACCAGGGGCCACTAACAGGGAGTTTCGAGAGGGAGTTTGGCAGGGGAGTGGGAAGGGGGTGAGGTACACTTGCCATTCTTTAAAACCTTTACACTAAACTATAATCAAAACTTCTTGATTTAAACCAAAACCCTATCATTAACCCAGGCAGCTGTAGGAGAGAATGCAGGCAGAAGCCCAGCAGCCGAGTGGGGGCTCTCCTGTTCATTGCATTCAGTGTAGCATGTGTGATTACCTGCCCGGTGGACGGGTGGCATATGTGTGCGTTCGGTGCAAGGAGCTCCTGGCCTTCAGAGACCATGTACAGGCTTTGGGGCCACGGTGGCGGAACTGGAGGGGCTAAGGGAGGCAGAGAAGTAAGTTGATGAGGCTTTCCAGGACACACTAGATTTGTCCCACCTCCGGTCAGACAGCCCCTGCGCTGTTAAGGAGGATGAAAGGCTCAGAGAATGAGAGCAGTTAACGGGAACAGAGGGAAACCTTCCCATAGTTGGGACCCTCCTTCCAGATGATGATGGGTATCCTCTCGCACTGAGGTTACCTCTCCGGGGGAGGGAACTCCAGTCATTAGGAGAAGGCAGGTGTTAGTAATGAGAGATTGGATCATTAGAAACATAGAGAGCTGGGTTTGTGATGACCGGGAGAACCGTATGGTGACTTGCCTGCCTGGTGCGAAGGTTGCAGATCTCTCAAGGTATCTAGATAGGCTTATGTGGAGCGCTGGGGAGGAGCCAGTGGTCATGGCACATGTAGGTACCAGTGACGTAGGGAAGGGTAGGAGAGACGTCCTGGAGGCCAAATTTAGGCTGCTAGGAAAGAGACTGAAATCCAGGCCCTCTAGGGTGGCGTTCTCAGAAATGCTTCCAGTTCCAGGCGCAGGGCCAGGTGGGCAGGCAGAGCTTCAGAGTCGCAATGCGTGGATGAGACGATGGTGTCGGGAGGAGGAGTTTAGATTTATTAGGAACTGGGGAAACTTTTGGGATGGGGAAGCCTATACAGGAAGGATGGGCTCCACCTAAACCAGAGTGGATCCAGGCTGCTGCTGGCACTAAACATTACAAAGGTTGCAGAGCTGTTTTTAAACTAAGAGATGGGGGAAAGCCGATGGCTGCAGAGGTGCACGTGGATCAGACAGAGACTTCTCTTAGAGGAGAGTCTATTGATAGAGATTCTCTAGGGTTTAGTCAGGAGGAGAGGATGGAAGAGGACAAAGTATGGGCCAGATGAGACGAGAAACATTCACACAAAGAATCTGACACATCAGAAAAGGGCAGACAGATAAACAGTGACAAGTTTTTAAAGTGCTTGTACACAAATGCTAGAAGTCTAAATAATAAGATGGGTGAACTAGACTGCCTCATGTTAATCATAGTCATAGAATAATCAGGGTTGGAAGGGACCTCAGGAGGTCATCTAGTCCAACCCCCTGCTCAAAGCAGGACCAATCCCCAACTAAATCATCCCAGCCAGGGCTTTGTCAAGCCTGATCTTAAAAATCTCTAAGGAAGGAGAATCCACCACCTCCCTAGGTAACACATTCCAGTGTTTCACCACCCTCCTAGTGAAAAAATTTTTCCTAAATCCAACCTAAACCTCCCCCACTGCAACTTGAGACCATTACTCCTCGTTCTGTCATCTGCCACCACTGAGAACAGTCTAGATCCATCCTCTTTGGAACCCCCTTTCAGGTAGTTGAAAGCAGCTATCAAGTCCCCCCTCATTCTTCTCTTCCGCAGACTAAACATCCCCACTTCCCTCAGCCTCTCCTCATAAGTCATGTGTTCCAGCCCCCGAATCATTTTTGTTGCCCTCCGCTGGACGCTTTCCAATTTTTCCACATCCTTCTTGTAGTGTGGGGCCCAAAACTGGACACAGTACTCCAGATGAGGCCTTGCCAATGTCGAATAAAGGGGAATGATCACGTCCCTCCATCTGCTGGCAGTGCACCTACTTATACATCCCAAAATGCCATTGGCCTTCTTGGAAACAAGGGCACACTGTTGACTCATATCCAGCTTCTCGTCCACTGTAACCCCTAGGTCCTTTCTGCAGAACTGCTGCCGAGCCATTTGGTTCCTAGTCTGTAGCGGTGCATGGGATTCTTCCGTCCTAAGTGCAGGACTCTGATGAGGTTCAACAAGGACAAGTGCAGATTTCTTTTGGCCCAATCCTCCAATTTGTCTAGGTCCCTCTGTATCCTATCCCTACCCTCCAGCGTATCTACCTCTCCTCCCAGTTTAGTGTCATCTGCAAACTTGCTGAGGGTGCAATCCACACCATCCTCCAGATCATTAATGAAGATATTGAACAAAACCAGCCCCAGGATCAACCCTTGGGGCACTCCGCTTGATACCGGCTGCCAGCTAGACATGGAGCCATTGATCATTACCCATTGAGCCCGACAATCTAGCCAGCTTTCTATCCACCTTATAGTCCATTCATCCAGCCCATACTTCTTTAACTTGCTGGCAAGAATACCGTGGGAGACAGTGTCAAAAGCTTTGCTAAAGTCAAGGGACAACCCGTCCACTGCTTTCCCCTCATCCACAGAGCCAGTTATCTCGTCATAGAAGGCAATTAGATTAATCAGGCATGACTTGCCCTTGGTGAATCCATGCTGACTGTTCCTGATCACTGTCCTCTCCTCTAAGTGCTTCAGAATTGATTCCTTGAGGACCTGCTCCAGGATTTTTCCAGGGATTGAGGTGAGGCTGACTGGCCTGTAGTTCCCAGGATCCTCCTCCTTCCCTTTTTTAAAGATGGGCACTACATTAGCCTTTTTCCAGTCGTCTGGGACCTTCCCTGATCGCCATGAGTTTTCAAAGATAATGGCCAATGGCTCTGCAATCACATCCGCCAACTCCTTTAGCACTCTCGGATGCAGCGCATCCGGCTCCATGGACTTGTGCTCGTCCAGCTTTTCTAAATAGTCCCGAACCACTTCTTTCTCCACAGAGGGCTGGTCACCTCCTCCCCATGCTGTGCTGCCCAGTGCAGCCATCTGGGAGCTGACCTTCTTCGTGAAGACAGAGGCAAAAAAAGCATTGAGTACATTAGCTTTTTTCACATCCTTTGCACTAGGTTGCCTCCCCCATTCAGTAAGTTGCTAACATACCTGAAGAAACCCTTCTTGTTACTCTTAACATCTCTTGCTAGCTGCAACTCCAGGTGTGATTTGGGCTTCCTGATTTCACTCCCGCATGCCTGAGCAATATTTTTATACTCCTCCCTGGTCATTAACCTCGCTGGTTAAAGGAGGATATTGATATAACAGGCATCACAGAAACCTGGTGGAGTGAGGACAATCATTCTGGGGTACAAAATATATCGGAAGGACAGAACAGGTCATGCGGGGGGGGGGGGCACTATATGTGAAAAAAAATGTAGAATCAAGTGAAATAAAAATCTTAAATGAATCCACATGTAATTGGTTGGTCTCTAAGGTGCCACAAGTACTCCTTTTCTTTCTCTATGGATTTCCAGAAAGCCTTTGACAAGGTCTCTCACCAAAGGCTCTTACGTAAATTAAGTTGTCATGGGATAAGAGGGAAGATCCTTTCATGGATTGAGACCTGGTTAAAAGACAGGGAACAAAGGGTAGGAATAAATGGTAAATTTTCAGAATGGAGAGGGGTAACTAGTGGTGTTCCCCAAGGGTCAGTCCTAGGACCAATCCTATTCAACCTATTCATAAATGATCTGGAGAAAGGGGTAAACACTGAGATGGCAAAGTTTGCAGATGATACTAAACTGCTCAAGATAGTTAAGACCAAAGCAGACTGTGAAAAACTTCAAAAAGATCTCACAAAACTAAGTGATTGGGCAACAAAATGGCAAATGAAATTTAATGGGGATAAATGTAAAGTCATGCACATTGGGAAAAATAACCCCAACTGTACATACAATATGACGGGGAGCTAATTTAGCTACGGCTGATCAGGAGAAAGATCTTGGAGTCATCGTGGATAGTTCTCTGAAGACGTCCACGCAGTGTGCAGCAGCAGTCCAAAAAGCAAACGGGATGTTAGGAATCATTAAAAAAGGGATAGAGAATAAGACGGAGAATATCTTATTGCCCTTATATAAATCCATGGTAGGCCCACATCTTGAATACTGCGTACAGATGGGGTCTCCTCATCCCCGAAAAGATAGACTGGCATCAGAAAAGGGCAACTAAAATGATTCGGGGTTTGGAACAGGTCCCCTCTGAGGAGAGATTAAAGAGGTGAGGACTTTTCAGCTTGGAAAAGAGGAGACTAAGGGGGGATAGGATAGAGGTCTATAAAATCATGAGTGGTGTGGAGAAAGTGAATAAGGGAAAGTTATTTACTTGTTCCCATAATATAAGAACTAGGGGCCCCCAAATGAAATTAATGGGCAGCCAGTTTAAAACAAATAAAAGGAAGTTCTTCACTCAGTGCATAGTCAACCTGTGGAACTCCTTGCCTGAGGAGGTTGTGAAGGCTAGGACTATAACGGGGTTTAAAAGAGAACTGGATAAATTCATGGAGGTTAAGTGCATTAATGGCTATTAGCCAGGATAGGTAAGAAATGGTGTCCCTAGTGTCTGTCTGTCAGAGGGTGGAGAGGGATGGCAGGAGAGAGATCACTAGATCATTACCTGTTAGGTTCACTCCCTCTGGGGCACCTGGCATTGGCCACTGTCAGTAGACAGGATACCGGGCTGGATGGACCTTTGGTCTGACCCAGTCTGGCTGTTCTTATGTTATGTTCTAATTAAACCCAGCCAGGCCGCTCGCTCTGCACTTAGTGCCCAGGCAGCCTGGCCCTTGGACTGGCTCTGACAGGTGCCCCCTGCCTGACCAGGTCTCTCCCCCTGCAGGGACCCAGCTGGAGAAGCTGATGGAGAATATGAGAAGCGAGATCGCCAGCCACCCGCCCGTGGAAGGGTCCTACATGCCGCGCCGCGGGGACTACTGCATCGCTAAGTTTGTGGATGGGGAATGGTGAGCCACAGAGCTGCCCTCACAGCAGTCCCTGGGCCGGGCACGGAGCCACGTGGCCAGCTGGGGGGCGTCCTCTCCCCATGGACGTGGGGGCAGGGCTCTGGCTGCAGCGCCGCTGGGCATGCGCTGGATACACCAGCTCCTGCTGAATGCCATGCCTGAGAATAGTGCCCCGGGAGCCAGGGCTGGGCCTTAGCCCAGGAGGGGGTGCTGGCTCAGTGCAGTAATACGGGGCGGGGTGGACACAGGAGGAGGGCTGTCCCCATCCCAGCCGTGTCTGTTCACCCTGCAACCTCCCAGGGCAGGATGGGAGGGTTTGGGAATCGCTGGCCCCAGGCCCAGCAGGGGGATCGCTGGCAGGCAAGAGCCAGGGCAGCTCGGGGACGGGGGGAGGGTAGAACTGAACTGGTGCCAAGAATGCCTGTGGTGGGGGTCGCACCTCTCTGAGTGGGGAGGAGAGACCTCACGCCAGCTTTCTCTGTGGGGTGGCAGTGGAATCCAGGTCACAGCGAGCAGCCACAGCCAGTCATGCCCAGCAGAGCCGGCCCGGGGCCCACGTCCCTGAGATGAGCAGGCTCTCAGTGCACATACACCTCTGCCCCCAGGAATGGTGCCCGCTCCAACCCTGGGGCCAGGCTGGTTGCAGGCTGGGAAGGGACCTGGCCCTGAATGGCACCACCAGACACTGCCCTGCCCCGGCGTGGCACGGCCATAGAGCTCGCTGGTGATAGGACCCTCCTCCATGCTGCAGGGAGAAGCCACCTTCAACCTGGCTGCTAGGCTGCTCCCACCCCCTCCGGGGGCCGCAAGCCCCGACCCACCCTCCTGCTGCCGGGGGGAACAGACAGATGGGAAACGCAGCCCCCGAGTGTGCTGGGCAGCTGGGGGAGGCGGGGAGCTTGCCAGCACCTGGGCAGCTGTGAGTGGCGTTGACGTTGCTGATGCTGTGGGACAGCTGTGTTCACACCTCGGCACTGCGGGTCCCAGCCAGCTGCACCCCCTCCCACCGCCCCATGCGGCGGAGCACGAGCCGGGGGGGCGCTCAGCTGTGCCTTGGTCTGAACCCCCAGCAGCGGCATCTCTGCTCCAACCTGCCTTACCCTCCTCGCCCCCCGCTCCAGCAGGGCAGCCCCCATTCTATCTGCACTGGCTCCTGCAGCCCCCTCTGGCGGGCATCGCCCCCTGCTGGGCGCTGAGCAAAGCTGGGGCCTCGGCAGGGGCTCTGGTGGAGGCTGCTGTTTCCTCTCACACACAGGGAAGGCCAGTGGGGGTTTCCTCTGCCAGGCCCAGGCCTCCGCCTGGTGAGGAGGGGGCGCTCAGCGAGGGGCTCTGCGCCTGCCCCCCTGGAATCAGCTGCTGCTCCGGAGGCCTGCACTGGGGTGCAGATCTCTCCCGGGGGGCTCAGTGCAGGGACTCCGTGCCCGGCTCCCGGAGAGCCACGCGGGGTGCGCCAGGCCCAGCACACAGTCAGTGGCTGCCAGGCTCTCGGTTCTGTCTCCCGCTGCCTCAGGGGGAAGAAGCCTGGCTCTGTGGTAGGGCAAAGCTGAGGTGTCTGTCCCACCATGGGCATCTCTGTCGGTGCAAAGCCCCAGCCGGATCTGCCGGCTAATTACTCCATGGCGAGCGTGTTGGTTTAAGCAGCGCACATCAATCTGTTCATTAGTCGCGGTGCTTTATGCTCCAAGGGCCCATTAATCTGTTCCTCCCCTCTCGGCTGCTGGGCTGGCTGCTCATCTGGGCGTGGAGCCTGGCCAGGGGGCAGGTACAGCAGGGGAGGGGCAGCGCTGGGGGGTCTGAGCAGGGCTGGGTTCGGGCTGGACCTCCGGAGCCCACTGCGGGGTCTGTCTAGGGGGCTCTCTGCCCCAGTCGGTCTCTCTCGGTCCCGTTGGCCTGGTCCTGTCTGTTGCGTGGCTGGGGCGCGTGGGGCTAGTTCTCACCCATGTTCCCTGCTGGCCAGGTACCGGGCCCGCGTGGAGAAGGTGGAGTCGCCAGCCAGGGTGCACATCTTCTACATCGACTACGGCAACGTGAGTACCTGGCCCCTCCATGGG
The DNA here is from genome assembly GCF_965152235.1 of Eretmochelys imbricata. Taxonomy (NCBI): domain Eukaryota; kingdom Metazoa; phylum Chordata; order Testudines; family Cheloniidae; genus Eretmochelys; species Eretmochelys imbricata. The sequence continues at coordinate 359,519,471 of NC_135572.1, forward strand.
GACACCGTGGCCAGCTGGGCGGCCGCCGGCACGTTGACCACCCCAGCGGCCTGGCTAAGCAGAGCCAGCGGCAGGGCCGCTTGCCTCCAGCACGACCAGACCTGGGCGCTTTGAGATCCGCAGGGCAGAGCCGTGCACAGGAGGCCCCCTCGTTGCCCACTCAGCCCCAGCCTTGGGCTGGCAGTTGCCAAAGCTTGGCTCCCCTCCCGCACCCTGCTGTCAGTTCCCGGGGTCATCGCACGATGGCCAGGCCGAGTCCTGCACCCGGCAGCTGTGTCTGGGCCTGGGGGCTGCGGGGCAATCTGCCACGGCTCGGTGCCTAGGCTCGGCGGCTTTCCCTCCCCAGCCACCACCGGAGAGCTTAGGGGTGCGGGTGTCAGCAGCGAGCTGACGAAGGGCCAAGCCGCAGCAGCCCCAGCGGACGAGCTGAGACGGGAACGCGGGCGCGGGGATCACATGGTTCCAGTGCAGAGGGTCGGAAACCTGCCCACCCACCTGGCACCCAAGCTCTGAGATCCTCGGGCTGGGGGTAAAGCAGCACTGGTCTCCCTGCCCCCACCCTGCTGTGTATCGCCCGGGGCAGGCGCGGCTTGGCTGTTCCCCTCACTGCCACACTCGGGTCCCCGCCTCGGCCGGGCTAGGTGCTCGGCATCCTGCGCGGGCGCGGTTCACACAGTGGGGGGAGATCCTCTGGCCCTGCTGCGCTGCCATGACATGCAGCGGGAGAGCTTGCCCGCCGTGCCGGAGCGCCCACCGCCCTGGGGGGCCCCTGACCCCACAGTCCCTTTGCTCTCTGTGCAGAAGGAGACCCTGCCCTCCACGCGCCTGGGCACCCTGCCGCCTGCCTTCAGCACCCGCATCCTGCCCGCCCAGGCCATCGAGTACAAGTTTGCCTTCATCCAGGTGCCACAGGATGTAAGTATGCAGGGGCAGGGATCCCAGGGGGTGGGGCAGGGGTGGGGCTCCCCATAGGCGCAGGGCCTGGACCCAACCTGCCCAGAGCCCTGCTGCCCACAGTAGGCAAAATACATCTCTTCCCGACTCCAGGGAGGGGCCGATCGCATCAGCCATTCTCTCCATGTGTCCATCTCTGTCCAGCCGTCCCTCCCCTTCTCTGTCCGGCTTTGCACACCCCTCCGGCACACTCCACACTGCCCCCGTGCGCTCAGTACCGGGCCTGGCTCCCGATGACGGCTCCGGCCACGCGCATCGTCCGTGCCCAGCCCTGCGGCGACGGTCTCTCTCCTGGCTGTTCCAGGATGACGCGCGTGCTGACGCGGTGGACAGCGTGGTCCGGGACATCCAGAACACCCAGTGCCTGCTGAACGTGGAGCACCTCGGGCCCAGCTGCCCCCAAGTCACCCTGCAGTTCGCCGACTCCAAGGGCGACGTGGGGCTGGGGCTGGTCAAGGAGGGGCTGGTCATGGTGGAGGCGCGGAAGGAGAAGCAGTTCCAGAAAGTGGTACGTGAACCCCTCCCCTGTGGAGCGGGAGCAGGATGGGGGGTCCATGGGCTTGGCCTGCGGCTCTGGCCCAATGTGGGGGAACCGCGACTTGAGCCTGACCCGGGCTTTGAAGATTTCCTGCTGACACCCCCCCACACACACACACGCACGCACGCACGCTCACTGGGGGTGACGGGAATTGTCTGACTCAGGCCCCCCACACTCTGATCTCGCTGCTGAGCTCCCCGGCCCCGGGAATCCCCAGGTGACCTGGCACGGCGGGCAATTGGGGGGCATGGCTCGGGTGGGGCCAGGCCCAGCGGGAGGGAAGCATCCCCACCCCCCGTGACGGCCTTTGTCTCGTGCAGATCACCGAGTACCTGAACGCGCAGGAGCTGGCCAAGACCAACCGGGTGAGTCCAGGCCCCTGCGCCCGGCCCAGATCAGGCTTCGCAGCGGCCTGTCCCCCAGCCCCAGGGCAGCTGGAGCAGGGCCAGTGCTGGCTCCTGCTCTGCAGGGGAGGCCTGAAGGCTGGTTGGGGTGGGGTCAGGTTTGTGTGGGTGGGGAACACAGTGGGAGGGTCTGGGGGGAGCAGCCAGGCAGGGGGGCCTGTGGGGCAGGGCGGAGGGGGAGCAGGAGGCCTCTCCCCGGCCCAGCACGGCTCTCACCTCTGCCCTTCTCCCCTGCAGCTGAATCTGTGGCGTTATGGCGACTTCCGAGCCGACGACGCGGATGAATTCGGCTACAGCCGCTAGGGGAGGCCCCGGGCTCCGGCCCCACCGCAGCCACCATGCCGCCGTCTCTCCTTCATCTCCTCCCCAGCACCGCCAGCCGTCATGTCACCGCAGGGCCGGGGCCTGGCTCTACATCGCCCCGCCCCCCTTCGCCTCGGCTCCACGACCCGGGCAGTGAGCCACTGGGGGTGGGGGTCGGGGGGGGGGGATCTTGGCCCCCCGCCCCAGTCCGACAAACAGGGGATCTGCCCTTGCCTCTGTCCTGCGCGGAGCCGGCTCTGGCCTGTATTTAAAGCTTTGGAGGCCCAATAAAGTAGTCGAGTGCTGCCCTGTCTCTTTGCGGCCAGGGCCCGCCGGCGTGGGGAGGAGCCGGGGCCTCAGTTAGGTACAAAGGGCCATTTCCAGTTTCCCGGCCCGGCGCGGAGAGGGGGGCTGGCTTGGGAGGGTCTGGGCTGAGGGCGCATGGCCGAGGGGGCAGTCTAGGGGGCCTGGCCTTGTGCACAGGCACACCTGTGAGCAGCCAGGGATGGAACCCAGGAGTCCGGGGGAGAAGGGCCCTTGAGCTGGGAAATGCCAGGCTTACACCAATTCGGGAGGGGGTCAGGTCCTGTGTGGACTGGGGGGGATCCCAGCTGTGATGTGGGGCAGGGCTCCAAGGCTGACTCCCCGTTTCTCCTGCCCTCCCCTTGTGCCATGGCTCTGCACCCATCCCCCTTCGGTGGGTGCCCCTGGCCCTCCCTGCCCATTGGGGTCCCCCCGGTCTAACTCACTAGATGTCCCGAGGAGCTTGGCCTCATTCAGGGTGAGTCAGGGGTTTATTTGCCTCCCTTCCTCCTCCCGGGGTGGCCATGCCACACCCTGGGAGAACAGAGCCAAGGGGAAGCCCGAGCCAAGGGGGTCATGGGCTGGGGCGGACAAGGGAACTAGTCCAGCCCCTGCCATGTTCTCCTGAAACGCCGACCCCCTTCCTCCCTGAGCGCCTTGATCCCACACAGGAGCCCTCCTCCTGCCTGTGTCCCCCACTTTGCACCCCAGTGCCAGGCACCCCACCACCATCGCCTGGCCCCGAGCCTCATGGCCCCCCTGGCCCTCCCACCCTGCTGGGCACTACCCTGCCCAAAGTTAGAAAGGGCAAAGCCGTGACCCAGGTAATTACAGGCCTGTCAGTCCGACATCGATCCCGGGCACGGAAATGGAGCAGCTGGTAAGGGTCTGGATTAATAAAGAATGACGGGAGGGTGATGCGATGAATGCAGATCAGTTTGGGGGCATGGGGATGGAGCTGGCATTGTTCTTTGGAGGGGTTACGGGGGCGGGAGCAGCAGGTGAAGGTGGCTGGTACCTGCGGTGCAGTCTCGGACTTGCTTTCACATGACAGTTTCATTAGGAAACTAGAATGCTAAACAATGAACCTGGCCCAGGTTAAATGCTGGCTGACAGGTCTCACGCTGTCATTGTTAGGGGACCCTTACAAGCAAGCGGGTGCGTGCCTGGGGGGCCACAGGGCTTGGTCCTTGGCCCTGTGCGAGTTAACACTTTTATCAGCGATCTAGAAGAAAACATCAACTCATCACTGGTAAAGTGTGGAGATGACACACAAATGGGAGGAGTGGTAATTGGTGAGGAGACAGGTCACCGATACAGCGTGATCCGCGCTGCTTGGTACAGTGGGCGTCAGCAAACTGGGTGTTCTGATGTCAATGTACATCTAGGAACACCGCGTGCAGCCACGCTTACAGGATGGGGGACTCTGGAGAAGATTTGGGAGGCCATGGTGGATGATGAGCTGAACAGGAGCTCCCAGGTCAGGCTGTGGCCGGAAGGGCTGATGTGATCCTGGGATGCATGAACAGGCATCTCAGGTAGGAGCAGAGACGTGATTTTACTTCTACACTTGGCACTGGTGCGACCGCTGCTCGGATCCTGTGCCCAGTTCTGGTGTCCACGAATCGAGAAGGATGTTGATAAATGAGAGGGTTCAGCTATGAGAATAATTAAAGGGTTAGAAAACCTGCCCTAGAGTGATAGACTCAAAAGAACAGCCACACTGGGCCAGACCAAACGTCCATCTAGCCAGTGTCCTGTCTTCCCACAGCGGCCAATGCCAGGTGCCCCAGAGGGAATGCACAGAACAGGGAATCATCAAGTGATCCGTCCCCTGTCGCTCATTCCCAGCTTATGGCAAACAGAGGCTAGGGACACCATTTCTGCCCCTCCTGGCTAATAGCCGTTGATGGACCTATCCTCCATGAACTTATCTAGTTCTTTTTTGAACCCTGTTATAGAGTTGGCCTTCACAACATCCTCTGGCAAGGAGTTCCAGAGGTTGACTGAGTTCTGTGAAGAAATACTTCCTTTTCTTTGTTTTAAACCTGCTGCCTATTAATTTCATGTGGTGACCCCGGGGAAGGAGAAGGCCTAACCAGCATGGCCTGACTTTAGGAGGGAGCTGAGGTGGAACTGGGGAAGGAGTAAATAACACTTCCTTATTTGCTTTTGTAATGATGCTGGCTTTGTGGGACCCAACTGAGAGTGCCAGTTCAGGACAAATTGCTTCGAGCAGGGCAGTTACAGCCCAAGGCTGGGGTTTCTGTGCACATCAAGGCAAACCAAACCAGCCAGCCAGAGAAGGCTTTGGTCTCACCCCACTGGCTAACCACAAGTCACACAAACAATTCCCTCAGACACTCCAGTTTCCCAGTATCCCCACCAGGGCCACTCGTTATGGGGACGAATGGTTATGAAAACCAATACCCCAGTAAAAGAACAAAGGTTCCCTCGATCCCAAAGGACCAAGCCCCAGACCCAGATCAATATGCAAGTCAGATCTTACCCACAAATCACGCTGTTGTCAACCCTTGAGAATCTAAAATCTAAAGGTTTCTTCATAAAAGGGAAAAGAAAGAGACGAGAGCTAGAATTGGTGAAATGGAATCAATGACATACAGTGATGGCCAAGTTCTTGGTTCAGGCTTGTGGCAGTGATGGAATAAACGGCAGGTTCAAATCCAGTCTCTGGAGAACATCCCCAGCTGGGAGGGGTCATTCAGTCCTTGGTTCAGAGCTTCAGTTTGTAGCAAGGTTCCTCCAGAAGTAAGAAGCAGGATTGAAGACAAAATGGAGGGCTTTCCAGGGCCTTTCCTATCCTCTGCCATGTAGTTTGTGCTCCCTTTGTCTCAAATACAAGCTGCCCATCCCATGGCCTGGAAACACCTCAGAGTTCTGTCCCTAGGCAGGTCCCTGCACACCTGGCTGAGTCCCAAGGCGTGTCTGCCTTCTCTCAATGGGTCAGGTGTGTAGCTGATGGTCCTTCATGGGCCATCCAGCAGGCTAGGCAGAGCTGACACCTGGGGTGTCCCCCAGAAGCAGAGCACAGGTTTGAAATACAGACAGTACAGAGCCAGTACTTATAACTTTAACTGTAAAAATGATACATCACACAGACAGCATAATCCTAACCAGCCAACCATAACCTTGTCTTATTTCAGAGTAACAGCCGTGTTAGTCTGTATTCGCAAAAAGAACAGGAGGACTTGTGGCACCTTAGAGACTAACCCATTTATTTGAGCATCAGCTTTCGTGAGCTACAGCTCACTTCATCGGATGCAGCTGTAGCTCACGAAAGCTCATGCTCAAATAAATGGGTTAGTCTCTAAGGTGCCACAAGTCCTCCTGTTCTTTTTGTGAACCTTGTCTTAGACACCTCATTTTACCCCCTTTATACAAGATTTGGTGCCACTACAGGACCTTGGTTGCAACAGTGATCTATACGGTCCCAGGTCATGTCAATAATGTCTCAACTTTCTCCACACCAGCCATGATTTATAGACCTCAATCATATCCCTCCTTAGTCATCTCTATTCCAAGCTATTTCGTTTAGCAAAGAGATGGTTAGGGGGTGACTTGATCACAGTCTGTAAGCACCTACCTGGAGGACAGAAATTGGAACAGAATTGCTCTTCAAGCGAGCAGCCACGGGTCTGAAAAGATCCAATGCTGGAAGTTTAAGCCGGATGAATTCTGACTCAAAATAAGGTACAAATTTTAACGGTAAAATGAACCATTGGAACAATGTGCCCAGGGTGGTGGTCTCTCTGTCACTGGCGAGTGGGTGCTTTCTCCAGCCCAGCGGGTCGCACTTCCTCCGTGCAAACCCCCAAGAGAGCTCTGCCATCCGCTCCCCCAGCATGTCATGGGGCTGCCGCATTCCTCTTCATCCATTTTTTCCGAAAATGGAACCGTTTTATGCAGCTATTCCCCACGCCATTTATTGCCCCGGAGGAGGAGCCCGAGTTTGAGGCACTGAGCCTCCAGCATCATCTGAAACCTTTTCAGTAGAGACACATTCAACCTATTGTAGGTCATAACTGTTTACAGCTATAACGTGAGAACCCATTTAGCACTTTACGCGTGAGCCTGGGGCGTGGAACAGCCGTTTGCCAGTCCCCAGGGCTGTTCTGTGCACTGCAGAGCCTTTAACTACTCTTCAATCCAGCCCGTTACCTTGTCACTAGGCACAGTTTGTCCCAGCCGTGCGACCCTCGGAGGGGGCAGCTTGGGGCCTGAGGCTTCTGTAGCCGTGCTGCAGTACCTTGCACACATGCTCCTTGGCCTGACACGTCTGCTTCCGCAGCTCCAGGCTTGCTGGGGTGCCGTCTCTGCCTCTTGCTCTGCAGCTTGTGGCTCTGGTGCGCCCGTTCCTTTTCCACGCGCTGGGTCTCCACGCCATGGGGCCGCTTCGCTGGGGGATGTGCTAGGCTGGTCTTCTGAGCTTGCATCCCCTTTGTCCTCCAGCCCTGGGGGTGGAGCTTTCGGCCATCTGGCCACCTCACCCAGCTTATACGTCCTTTCCTTCTATTTCCCTTACCCGAAATCAACAACCCGAAAACAACAAGCTGTAACCTTGTCTGTTCCTGGCCTCCTTGCTTAGAATCTAGTTCACAAGCGCTTGGCTTTGGAGCCACAGCTAACCAGCAAACTGTGCAGCTCCTGTCGGCTGCCCCACTCTCATGGTTTTTGGGGTACCCAGGATGTGTCACCTTGTTACCCCCTTGCCTCCAGCTCCCTGCCATCACCAGCCTGTGAGCCCCACACACAGCTCCTCAGGGCTAGGCCAGCCCTTACTTTGCCTGGCAGGTTAATGGTAAGTGCACCCCTGCGATATCCAGCCCCTGACACTGGCTGCTCACAGGTGTACCAGGCGTGCTGTTCCTGAAGGAACGGGATGATCTTCATAGAATCATAGAATCATAGAATATCAGGGTTGGAAGGGACCCCTGAAGGTCATCTAGTCCAACCCCCTGCTCGAAGCAGGACCAATTCCCAGTTAAATCATCCCAGCCAGGGCTTTGTCAAGCCTGACCTTAAAAACTTCCAAGGAAGGAGATTCCACCACCTCCCTAGGCAACGCATTCCAGTGTTTCACCACCCTCTTAGTGAAAAAGTTTTTCCTAATATCCAATCTAAACCTCCCCCACTGCAACTTGAGGCCATTACTCCTCGTTCTGTCATCTGCTACCATTGAGAACAGTCTAGAGCCATCCTCTTTGGAACCCCCTTTCAGGTAGTTGAAAGCAGCTATCAAATCCCCCCTCATTCTTCTCTTCTGCAGGCTAAACAATCCCAGCTCCCTCAGCCTCTCCTCATAAGTCATGTGTTCTAGACCCCTAATCATTTTTGTTGCCCTTCGCTGGACTCTCTCCAATTTATCCACATCCTTCTTGTAGTGTGGGGCCCAAAACTGGACACAGTACTCCAGATGAGGCCTCACCAATGTCGAATAGAGGGGGACGATCACGTCCCTCGATCTGCTCGCTATGCCCCTACGTATACATCCCAAAATGCCATTGGCCTTCTTGGCAACAAGGGCACACTGCTGACTCATATCCAGCTTCTCGTCCACTGTCACCCCTAGGTCCTTTTCCGCAGAACTGCTGCCTAGCCATTCGGTCCCTAGTCTGTAGCGGTGCATTGGATTCTTCCGTCCTAAGTGCAGGACCCTGCACTTATCCTTATTGAACCTCATCAGATTTCTTTTGGCCCAATCCTCCAATTTGTCTAGGTCCTTCTGTATCCTATCCCTCCCCTCCAGCGTATCTACCACTCCTCCCAGTTTAGTATCGTCCGCAAATTTGCTGAGAGTGCAATCCACACCATCCTCCAGATCATTGATGAAGATATTGAACAAAACCGGCCCCAGGACCGACCCCTGGGGCACTCCACTTGACACCGGCTGCCAACTAGACATGGAGCCATTGATCACTACCCGTTGAGCCCGACAATCTAGCCAGCTTTCTACCCACCCTATAGTGCATTCATCCAGCCCATACTTCCTTAACTTGCTGACAAGAATACTGTGGGAGACCGTGTCAAAAGCTTTGCTAAAGTCAAGAAACAATACATCCACTGCTTTCCCTTCATCCACAGAACCAGTAATCTCATGATAAAAGGCGATTAGATTAGTCAGATCTTTCTCCACTAGAGTAAATGGTGGATTCTCTGTAACTTGAAGTCTTTAAATCAAGGTCTGAGGACATCAGTAGCTCCGCCAGAGGTGAGGGGCCTGTTACGGGAGGGAGTGGGCGAGGTTCTGTGGCCTGCAATATGCAGGATGATCAAGATAGCTCCTGGCCTTCCAGTCTGGGAGTCTATAGACACAGCTTGTAATATTCAGCTCAGGGCATGCCCTTGGCTTCACACCACAGCACTGAGATCTATTTATAGTGAAAACAGGACTAGGGTTTGTCAAAGTCAGATTCAAGACTCAAAATTTGTCAGACCACTCAGTGTCTTAGCAAAGCGCTTTGCCAATGCACCCAGATACGCGAGCCTTGAATCTGACTTTGACAGGTTGTTATCAAAGACTCAAGTTATAGTGAGTACGAATATTGGAAACAAAAAGTTACATGTAAACCAAAATCATAACGGGCTTGCTAGAGACTAAATTTCGCGGCACGTGAACAGGTTCTCTCGCGGTCACGGGGGATGACGAGTTCCAGGGGCGGGTGCCCCCTCTGCTGTGGTCATGACGGCGAGTGCTAAGGATTCCCAGAGCCGGTCTTTCCTTCAGGCAGCCAGGCCTGGCAGTGAGCGTCCACCGCAGTAGCGCCTAACCGTAGGTGCGGAGAGGGGAGGGGAACCTGGGCCCACCCTGCTCCCTCGGCTTCCCGCCCGGGGCTCTGGGAAACCAGTTATCCTCATGCAGAGCTCAGGGCTCCGTGTCATTCCCTGGGTCGCTTCCTACCCTTAGGCCTGCTTCGGGCATCTCCAGCTGGCAGCAGCTCGGCGTCCCCGTGGTCAACCAGATCTCCGCGGCACGACAGGGTCCCCGGCTGCAGCCCTCTGGAGTCTCAGCAGCGCCTCGGCGGGAGCCCACAATGCACAGCCGGTCGTCTCCTCGGCCAACCAGACTGGAGCTGCTTCCTTTTATATGCACCCTCCACCAGGAGCAGGCCCAGCAAGGGCAAGGGGGCATGACCCAAAGTTAAGCCCTGCCTGACCCGTGTGGGGTAGGTACACCCAGTCACCCTCACTCAAAGTTGTTCAGTGTTTTCAACCAAGGCTGGTTGAGACCCCATTTTCATGGAGGCAAACGCACTGTCCAGTGACCTCCTAGGTGCAGGATGCGAGGTGTCTTCTGGAAATACCCCCCCCCCCCCGACTTCATTGTCTTTGCACACAGAGATGGGATAATTCCCCCAACCCCTCCGGCACTTGTTCTTTCCTGGGTCTCCTTTCCTCTTGACTTCACTTCTCTTTGTTACCATTGGACTTTGTGTGTAAATGGGCATCGGGTGTCTTAGCCCCCAGTGCGTCCTGGACACCCGCTTGGGAGTACAGTTCCTGACCTCCGGGCTGGAGGAAAACCTCTTTGTCACCTTTGCTGGTGACTAACAACTTGCTATCAACTTTGCAAACATGTTGTCAGCCTGGACAGGTGCAACTCCTTACCCGGTGTCTGTCCCAATGACAGTAATGATCAGTGTGACTCCGGCTTCCACTTGCCCCCTCGCCTGATGTCCTCTGGTGAACTAGAAATGTGCACCCCAAAATCATGAGCTTTCTGTGACCCTTCTCAGTTGGCATTTTGGGGTTCTGGGGTCACACAGGCCTGGTACCACCCTTGAGTCCGGGGCCAGGGGGTGGCGGAAGCCAGCGGTGCCATGGAAACCCAGCAGTGCTGGTGGCGAAGAAATTCTCACTTGTGCTGAAGGGAATCGGGAGCCAGCCGGGTGTGAGGGGGTTGATGCCAGGATTTCAGCTTCTCACACGCACAGCTGGGACCTCGCTGTGAGGGGAATGCCCGCCCCCCACCCCCATCTCTGCCTACTTATCTGGTACTGCCTGCAGTCAGGCCAAGCGTGACTTTATGGGCCCCAGCTCCGTGAGCCGTTGTCACAGAGTGTGGGGGAGTCCAGGCCCTGCACCCCTCTTCCTGGGATTCACTGAGACTCTCAGCCAGCCCCTAAAACAGAAGGTTTATTGGACAACAGGAACACAGTCCACAACAGAGCTTGTGGGTACAACTAGGACCCCTCAGTCAAGTCCTTCTGGGGGAGCAGGGAGCTTAGACCCCAGCCCTGGGGTTCCCTGTGTTCCTCCACCCAGCCCCAAACTGAAACTAACCCCCCCGCCCAGCAGGCTCCCTCCTGCAGCCTCCGTCCACATTCCCGGGCAGAGGTGTCACCTCCCCCTCCCCCTCCTGGCTCAGGTGCCAGGCTCTCAGGTCTCCCATCCCCAGTGAAACCCCCCTGCCACATTCCCAGGTCAACACTCCCCCCTCCCTGCTCTGTCACAGCCCATCACTATGATGAGGAGCCAGTGGACAAGCTCCCCAGGGTCCCAGCCCTACCCAGGCGGGTGAGGGAGTGGGGGTTGTGTTCTTGGCTCTTTGCCCTTGGCCTCCCTGCTGGGTCGGAAGGAACCATTTTTAAGCCCCGGCTCCCGGAGTCAGGGGATTTCAATCTTCATTTTAAAAGGAAGTCTCTTCCATTGGAGAGAAAAGCTGGAGACCTCTGCCCTGGGTGTGACCGAGGCAGGGACACTGCCTGAGTCTGTAGTGAGCCTGAGCCCACTGCGCTGAGAGGGGGACGCTGCCCTGTGCAGCTCTGTGTGGGTTTTAATGCCCAGTCCCCACTGTTCTGGGGGACCCTGCCAGCCCCACTCCTGCAGGCTGCCCCCCCCCCGACACCAAGCTTCTGGGGTGGGAGGGAGAGCATGGGGAGGGGAGTGCAAGGATGTGAGGTCAGGGTTATGTCCCTCAGTCGCAGCACGGTACCAGAAGGGGTATTATGGGGGCTGCCCCCCCCCCCAAGCATCAGGCACTGGGTGTTGCTGGACATGGGATACTTTATCCATAAGCTGCTGGCACCACAGTATGGTTGCCCCTTCCCCAGTCCCACCTCAGCCCCCTCCTGGAGTCAGGCCATGCTGGTTAGCCCCTGTTACAGCTGGGGAAACTGAGGCAGTAGACACTGGCAGCAGAGCCAGGTGTATAACCCAGCTGTCCTGGAGCCCAGCCCCTTCTCTGCTCCGGGCTGGGCAGCCCTGAGCCTGCACCCCCCAGCTGGAGAGCCTCGCTGCAGGGCTGGGGCTTAACCCCGTCTCCTGGGCAGCAGACACCTCCCGTTCCCAGCACTGGCGGCTGGGGCATAAACATTATCATTTAATTGCTGAGCCTCATTAAGCGCAGCCCCAGGGGCACACGCTCTGGCATGGCCGTTGTGGGATTTATGGGGCAATAACGCGCCCAGCCCTCCATGGGTGCTGCAGGGCCATCCATTAGGATTATTTAATGCCAATTACCGGCGATCAGGGCTGCTGCTGGCACCAGTGCCGACAGCCCCCGGGATTTAGGGCCCAGCATAGGCATGGCCCTCGGCACAGAGGAGCCGCTGGCTTTGTCACCCCCAGCAGCGCTGGCCCTAAAGCTGCCCAGCTGCCTTCGCCGGGAGATTTACAGCCGCCGACCCCAGCGTGAATGCCCCTTTGGGGAGGGGAAATGGGGAACGAGTCTGGAGAGCCTGAGCAGGGCACAAATTCCCGGGGCTCTAACACACTGCGTCCAGCCGCAGCCGCCCTCCCGGGGCAGACCTCAGCCCCATGGCCCCGGCCTGGGCTCACAATAGATAGCCGGCGCCCGCAGGGAATATCTTCTGTTCAATATCTTCATAAATGATCTGGAGGATGGTGTGGATTGCACTCTCAGCAAATTTGCGGATGATACTAAACTGGGAGGAGTGGTAGATACACTGGAGGGCAGGGATAGGATACAGAAGGCCCTAGACAAATTAGAGAATTGGGCCAAAAGAAATCTAAAGAGGACCTGCTTGACCTAATCGTACTGGAGCAACTGTATGAACAGTGCCCTTCCGACCTGAGGCTGTGGCTGGTGGACAAAAAGCTGGAGAACCCCCAGCACGCAGGGCAGCTGGCCGACGAGTTTGTGAACAGTCGGTCAGGGGGTAGCCGGGAGGAGTCCCAAAAGAACAGGCCCCCCCCGATGCAGAGAGAGAGTCACCAGGGGGCCTCCCAGCGGGGAAATAGGGAGAACCCCCTCCCAAGGGGGACGCCTGGCGTCGGGCCCCTCCGACCCGCTCGAGGGGACCAACGTGACCTGAGCTGCTATCACTGTGGCCAGACAGGCCACGTACGGACCCAGTGCCCCAGGCTCAGGGACAGACTGAGCAGACCCAACCTACCCAGGGTTAACTGGGTAGGGACCCAGCTGGACGAGGGGCAGACGACCCAGGCAAGGGGGGCTACCAGTTTACCACCTGCTCCGGAGGGAAGAGTACCCCAGGCCAGCTCCGCCAGAGGGCTGGAGGCTCTGGACTCAGGGTGCTCGGTTTACAGGGTGGGCGCAGGGCTGTCCCTCCGGAGACAGTGCCTTGCTCCCCTGGAGGTGGATGGGAGGAAGGTCAGTGGATACTGGGATACGGGCGCGGAGGTGACGCTGGCCCGGCCCGAGGTGGTGGCCCCAGATCGGGTGATGCCCAACACCTACCTGACCCTGACAGGGGTGGGCGGGACCCCATTTAAGGTGCCCGTGGCAAGGGTACACCTGAAATGGGGGGCCAGGGAGGGCCCCAAGGATGTGGGGGTACACCACCATTTGCCCACTGAGGTTTTGATGGGGGGAGACCTAGAGGACTGGCCAAGCAAGCCCCAGATCGCCCTGGTTGTGACCCGTAGCCAGAGCCGGCGAGGGGCACTACACCCTGACCTTGGGGAGGGTACCACACCGGAGGCGCAGGACCCTACCCTGGTGGGGAGGGAGGGCCAAGGGGCACGGCTCAGAGAGGTGGAGGCCTCAGACCTGGCCACTGAGGGGGAACCGGGCCCCATCCCTTCCCCAGCCGCTGAGTTCCAGGCCGAGTTGAGGAAAGATCCCTCCTTGCGGAAGCTCAGGGACCTGGCCGACCTTGGTGTGGTACGGACCATGAGGAGAGGCTGCCAGGAGAGGTTCCTGTGGGAGAAGGGGTTCCTGTACCGAGAATGGGCTCCCCCAAGGGAAGTGGAGTCCTGTGGGATCAGGAGGCAGCTGGTGGTCCCCCAGAAGTATCGCCGCAAGCTACTCTACCTGGCCCATGACGTCCCCCTCTCAGGGCACCAGGGAATCCGGCGCACCCGGCAGAGGTTGCTACAGAACTTTTACTGGCCCAGGGTCTTTACCACGGTCCGGCAGTATTGCCGATCCTGCGACCCCTGTCAGAGGGTGGGGAAGGCCCGGGACAAGGGGAAAGCGGCTTTGAGACCTTTGCCCATCATAGAGGAGCCTTTCCAGAAGGTGGCCATGGACATCGTGGGGCCTCTCAGCAAGACGACCCGGTCGGGGAAGAAATACATTCTGGTGATGGTAGATTTTGCCACCCGCTACCCCGAGGCAGTGCCCTTAGCTTCCATTGAAGCAGACACCGTGGCCGATGCGCTCCTGACCATTTTCAGCCGAGTGGGGTTCCCCAAGGAAGTCTTGACAGACCAAGGCTCCAACTTCATGTTGGCCCTGCTCCGGTGCTTGTGGGAGAAATGTGGGGTCCGGCACGACTGGGCCTTAGCTTATCACCCCCAGTCCAATGGGCTGGTGGAGAGGTTTAATGGGACGCTAAAGATGATGCTGAAAACCTTTATGAACCAGCACCCGCAGGATTGGGACAAGTCCTTACCTCACCTGCTGTTCGCGTACAGGGAGGTGCCCCAGGAGTCTACCGGATTTTCGCCTTTCGAACTGTTATATGGCAGGAGGGTGAGGGGCCCCCTGGACCTGATGAGAGACGAATGGGAGGGGAAGGCCACTCCCGATGGAGAGTCAGTGGTGGAGTATGTCCTGATCTTCTGAGAGAGACTGGCTGAACTCATGGGCCTGGCCAGGGAGAATCTGGCCAGAGCCCAGAGGAAGCAGAAGGTCTGGTATGACCGCACGGCGCGGGCCCGGGCCTACCCCACCGGGGATCCGGTGATGGTTCTCATCCCCGTGAGAAAGAACAAACTACAGGCCGCCTGGGAGGGCCCTTTCAAGGTCATCAAGCAGCTCAATGAGGTAAACTATGTGGTGGAGCTGTCGAACCGGGCGCTCCATTGCCGGGTTTACCATGTGAATATGATGAAGCCATATTATGCCAGGGGGAATGTGGTGTTGGCCGTGTGTGGACAGTGGGAAGAGCAGGGAGATGACCCTTTAGTAGATCTATTCCCTGGGACCAGAGCTGGTTCCCCCCTGGAAACAATTCCCCTCTCGGATCAGCTAACCCCTGCCCAGCAAGCTGAGGTCAGGGGGGTGCTGCATCCAGACCGACAGCTGTTTTCCAACCAGCCTGGACGCATTAATCTGACTGTCCACCGGGTGCAGACAGGGTCGCACCCGCCAATAAGATGCTCCCCCTTCCGAGTCACAGGGAAAACTGCTCAGGACCTGGAAAGAGAGGTCCGGGACATGCTGGCTTTGGGGGTGATCCAGCCATCGGCCAGCCCTTGGGCCTCGCCGGTGGTGCTGGTCCCCAAAAAGGATGGGTCGGTCCGGTTCGGTGTGGACTATCGGAAGCTCAATGCCATCACTGTGTCTGATGCCTACCCCATGCCCAGGCCGGACGAGCTCCTAGACAAGCTGGGAGGAGCTTGGTACCTTACCACCATGGACCTTACAAAGGGCTACTGGCAAGTGCCGCTGGATGCAGATGCCCGGCTGAAATCGGCCTTTATCACCCCTCTGGGGCTCTATGAGTTCCTGACCCTGCCTTTCGGCCTCAAGGGAGCGCCGGCCACCTTCCAGTGCCTGGTGGATCAGCTCCTGAGGGGGATGGAGAGTTTTGCCGTGGCGTATATTGATGACATCTGTGTCTTTAGCCAGACCTGGGAGGACCACGTGTCCCAGGTTAGACAAGTGCTGGAGCGACTCCAGGGGGCTGGGCTGACTGTAAAAGAGGAGAAGTGCAAGGTGGGGATGGCGGAAGTATCTTACCTGGGCCATCGGGTGGGGAGCGGCCGCCTAAAGCCGGAAGCAGCCAAGGTGGAGGTGATCAGAGACTGGCCCGCTCCCCACACCAAAAAGCAGGTCCAAGCCTTTATTGGGATGGCAGGATACTACCGAAGATTTGTGCCCCACTTTAGCACCATAGCCGCCCCCATCACTGAGCTATGCAAGAAGGGGAAGCCAGACAAGGTGGTCTGGACCGAGCAGTGCCAGGAGGCTTTCCGGGCGCTGAAGGAGGCTCTGGTTAGTGGCCCAGTTCTGGCAAACCCAGACTTTGACAAGCCCTTTGTGGTGTTCACCGACGCCTCCGACACGGGACTGGGGACAGTGTTAATGCAGGAGGATGAAAAGGGGGAGAGACACCCCATCATGTACCTGAGCAAGAAGTTGCTACCCCGGGAGCAACACTACGCGGCCATCGAGAAGGAGTGCCTGGCCATGGTGTGGGCCCTCAAGAAACTAGACCCTATCTCTTCGGGCAACACTTCACCGTCTACACCGACCACTCTCCCCTGACCTGGCTGCACCAGATGAAAGGAGCCAACGCCAAGCTCCTGAGATGGAGCCTGCTCCTGCAGGATTACGACATGGACGTGGTCCACGTGAAGGGAAGGGCCAACCTGATAGCGGATGCGCTGTCCCAGAGAGGGGGCCCCGAACTTCCCCAGGTCACTGGTCTCAGTGACCCCGCTCAGTTCAGTCTCGAAGGGGGGAGAGATGTGACGATGTGACTCAGCAGGGAGGGGGAGTGTTGACCTGAGAATGTGCCCTGGGGGTGGGAGACCTGAGAGCCTGTCACCTGAGCCAGGACGGGGAGGGGGAGGTGACACCTC
Organism: Eretmochelys imbricata; assembly: GCF_965152235.1. Lineage (NCBI taxonomy): Eukaryota > Metazoa > Chordata > Testudines > Cheloniidae > Eretmochelys > Eretmochelys imbricata. Next base: position 359,535,950 of record NC_135572.1, read on the forward strand.
TGCCCAGGAATGTGAAGACAGGCTGCAGCAGGGAACCTGCTGGGTGGGTTTAGTTTTCAGTTTGGGGCTGGGTGGAGGAACGCAGGGAACCCCAGGCCTGGGGTCTGAGCTCCCTGCCCCCCAGAAGGACGTGATTGAGGGGTCCTGGGTGTCTCCACAAGCTCTGTTTTGGCCTGTGTTCCTGTTGTCCAATAAACCTTCTGTTTTACTGGCTGGCAGAGAGTCTCAGTGAATCCCTGGAAGAGGGGTGCAGGGCCTGGACTCCCCCACACTCCGTGACAACGACACCTACTGAGGGAGATCTGCCCTGGCTCAGTTGGGCAGGGCCTCATGGGCACCAGGTCTGTATAATTTTTGGTGGTGCCCAGAACAGGTCCAAGCAGAGCCTTCTCACCCATAGGACAGACCAGGGCAGCTGCCCCAGGCCCCGCGCTTTGGGGGGCCCTGTGCTTCAGGGGGATGCAGGGTCCAGGGCGGCTGGTCCCCGTGCACTTATCTTTCTATCTATCCCCACACACCCTATCTATCTATCTATCTATCTATCTATCTATCTATCCCGCAGTAGGACAGGTCTGTGGCAGAGGAAGGAACATTGCTCATCTCAGCTCTTTCTCTCCCCAGCTAGTCTTGGCCAATTAGTCCCCGGCGCTGAGGGGGAGGGCGGCTGGGTGGGTTTTGCTGCCTGTCCCTGGAGCTGATGTTTTATTGATTGGGTTGCTCACTTTGTTGTTGCTGGGGGGGAGCCGGGGGGAATGCAGCAGAGAATTCCCTTGGGTGAGCTGCGCATGCTGCTGCTTGGAGGCTATTTTGGGAGCCTCCCCTCTTGCCTGTTGTTACTGATATGCTAATTAGAGGCCATGCTAATTTAATTTGAACATAATTACAGTGTAGTGCACTGTCTGGCATGTTTCAATAATTCATGCTAGCCAATTATTGTAACTGGAACAATATTTACACAAGCTTTGGGGACGCTGCCTGCCCCATGGCTGCAGAGCTGGGAGGGGGCTCAGGGGTGTGGCCAGGCCATCACCTGCGCCCACTTGGGTGGGAAACCTGAGCCTTCCTGGTTCTTCTGTTGACGCCCATCACCATGGTGTCTAGGTGCCTCTCAGGCAGGCCCAGCAGCCCCTGCCCTCGCCCAGGCCACGAGGGAACGCCCTGCTCGTGTACACCCGGCCCCTGCTGAGCGCAGGATGACGGAGGTGTGACAGACGCAGGCCGCACTCCCTGCCTGGGCTGCGAGTCGGACGCCCCGGGGCACGGGCAGGGCAGGACCCAGCGCCCCCAGCCCTTGTTCCAGGTGGGCTGCGCTCCAGCGGCGAGAGTGGGGCGGGGCAGGCCGCTGGCTGACAAGCTGCGATGGCTGGGTGAGGCTGCCTGGCTTCCCGTGCTCCTTGGCAGCAAGATTCCCGCGAGCCATGGCTGGTGGCCGAGCCACCCTGCGAGCAGCCCCCCACCCCCTCCGCTCTGTGCTCGGAAAAGCCGGCGGGCGGCACTGACCCAGCCAGCGCTCGCTGCTCTGCCCGGGACAGGCGGGTGGGAGCCGTGACGCAGGCATTGCGAAGTGACACGTTTCCAGGCAGCATTGGTGCACGCTCGCACGCTTGCTTGTGTGCACACGCACGCACCCACCGGGATCCCTCTGTTCCCAGGCAGCGCTGGTGCGTGCGTGTACACACACAGAGGTCCCCCCAAGCCAAGAGCTGCTTGTGCCCCCCACATTACTTCATGGCACAGGCACCGGTATGGCCAAACCAGGCCCAAAGCGCCCCTCCTGCCAGACCTTCCCCCAGGCCTGCAGCCACGGCCCTCGTGAGACCTGGCAGGCCCCCAGCCCAGCGGGCAGGGAGCCAGGACGGGAGCACTGGGGAGGAGCCTGGCTCTGCAGTGTGTGCAGGCTGCAAGGTGCCACGGATGCCACGGCACTGCACGGGTGGGAGCAGGCCCTGGCTGATGGGTCTGGGACACAGGCCGGAGCTGGGAAAGCGGGGCCCTCCAGTGTCTCACCCAGGCTCTCCCTGGCATCTCCGACGGGAGAACCGCAAAGACACCAAATGCGCCCATGCCTCTGCCCAGACGCCCGGCCCCCGGCCTCACTAGGGCTATTCAGCCAACCTGCATGCAGCAGAGACGGGCTGGACTGAGAGTGTGTGAGTGCACAGGGCAGAGCTGCAGGAGTGTGTGTGTGCGTGCAAAGGCGTGTACATCTCTGGGTACAGTAGCTGTGGGTTGGGTCACGTGCTGTGTTGTAGGCCTGGCTTGACGTGCATAATGGGACAAGCGGGAGGCCTCGTTTCTTGGGGCCCAGGCTTAATGGAAACGGAAAGTCTGTCCCAGCTAAAATGAGGGGGACCCCCAGGGAACCGCTGACAATGCACAAGAGAACAATGGGCAGCATAAGACAGGAACGCAAGAGAGGCAAAGAGGAAGTCGGGCGTGGACAGAGCCTGCTGTACAGGATCGGTTCCTACGCGGCGGCCACGCCAGTCCTCCAGCGTGGGGTGCAATGGCCAGTCTGTGCAGCGAGCTGTGTGAACGTGGCTAAAGACAGAGGTTTGCTGTGTAACTCTGGATGCGGGGTACGCCCTGCTCCCACCCCCTGCACTGAGTCTGAGCAACACAGCGGAGCTTTGCTGCCTGCCGGGTACAGGCACCTGAGTGACGAGAGCGGAGTCGATGTGAGTTCTTGGGGAACTGAGTGGAATGAGGTCTGGTTGTGTGTGTGGGGGGGAGCGGGGCTGTGCATAGCCTTGTTTGAGCGTTTTTCTGCGGTTGTCTAGGTACAGTTGCTGTGTGTCACAGGGTTGCCAACCCTCCCGGTTTTGTTGGGAATCTCCCAGAATTGGGCTCTGTCTCCCAGAGGCTGCTGCAGCCAAACCGGGAGATTTTAGGTGCCAACTGTCCAGTGCGGCAGCAGGGCTAAGGCAGGCTCCCTACCTGCCCTGGCCCCACGATGCTCCTGGAAGCTGCCGACATGTCCCTGCAGCCCCTGAGGGGCGGGAAGGCAGGGGGCTGCTGCGCGCTGCCCCTTCCCCCAGCACCAACTTTGCAGCCCCCATTGGCCTGGAGCTGAGGCCAATGGGATCTCCGAGGGTGGTGCCTGTAGGTGTGGGCAGCGTGCGGAGACCCCCTGCCCTTCCCAGGGGCCGGAGGGACGTGTCAGCAGCTTCCGGGAGTGATGCATGTTGTGTAGCTGAGCGTGCAGTGTGTGTGTGTGTATACCTGTGAGGGAGCTGTGACCTGTGGGGTCCCAGGGCAGAAAGCGGCCCCTCCCCCTGCAGGGGGCTCTGGCTGGCTGCGGGGAGGCCCCCAGCCCTGCTCTGGGATCAGTGACATGAACCAAAGGGACTTTCCCCTGCAGCGCTGCGACCCTACACGCAGGAGATGCTGGGAACGGCCCTGGCAGCCAGGACAGCTGCTCTCTCTGCAGCAGGCCTGGAGCCCAGCCCTTGTCCCTGTCTTTCTCCTGCCAGCCAGCCCCCAGCCCCATCACCTGGGGTGTAGGTGTGTGGGGGGGGCCTTCCCTGCTGCCCAGGGTGGGGGGAGTGCGCAGCTGTGCGGGCAGCTCTTGGGGCGGTGACCCAGCCGCCCTGGCCGAGTCGCTGCTGGCTGTGCCCCATTGCTCTGGGGCATGTCAGGGTCTCCGTGCCAGCCAGTCGCCCGGTCAGATGCAGTGCCCCAGGGATGAGCACAGAGGGCAGGGGGAGGGGGCAGGCTAGGGAGGCACATGGGGGGGAGCAGCCTTAGACCGGCCAGGCAGAGGAGGAAGGAGGGAGGCAGCAGACGGGGCAGAGCTGAACGGTGCCAGGGTGAGACGGGAGGCCGGAGTCCTCCCTGCCAGTGCCAGCCCCACACTCCGGCCAAGGGCTCGCTGGTTCCCCGCACCCACTCTGCTCCCACTGGAGTCCCCGGTTCCTGGCTTGCTCCGTCCCCGGCCCTTTGCCCTGTGCTCCAGGTGGCTTTGGGAATGGCCAGGGGCTGCTTTCCCAGGATGCCAATGCCCAGTGTCTGCTGCCCCCTCCCCTCCTAGCCGGGAGCTAGGCCGGTGTCTGCCAGAGAGACCGCGCCCGCTGCAGCCCCCGGGAGTGGCGTTCGCCCCCACCCGCGGCAGCGAGCCGTGACGGCGAGTCATCCCCACGGCATGGTTATTCCCGGCCCTCCAGGGGGGGCGCCTGCTGCGAAGCCGGCGATGCGATTCGAGGCTGAAGTGACCTGGATCTGCGGCGATTGCTGGGCCCCGAACAGCGAATCCGTCATGCTTAACCGCACAGCAGGGAGCAGCCGGGCCGAGCCTCACTTCCCAAGGCTCGCTACCCGGAGGCCACGTGCCCGAATCCCTTGGACGTGTGTCCTGTGGCCAGGCGCTGGAGGGCTCTGCCCATTCCCCTCCCTCCGTGGAAAGGTCTCTGTGGGGGAGTCTGAACTGGGTCCTACACTGCGGGAATCCTGCAGCCACCTCCGCCCAGCAACAGTGATCCCCGCACCCCTCCGCCTCCCAGTCCTCTCCCTGCCACGGGGATTGGAATAGAGCCGCTGAGACCCTAGAGCAGAGCCAGCACTAGTGAGGTGCTGATCCCTGGAGCTCCTGGACAGACCACGAGCCCCTCCTTGGGCCCCACTCTGGCTGCCACGTGGCTCCGTGGGCGGGGCCCAGACTGGGTGGACCTGCCCCTCATTTGGGCCACATTCTTTGGAATGATTTTTTTAAAGACTAGCCCCACATCTTTATTAATGTTTTTCATTTACCAAACCCTGGGGTTTCTCTCAGTATGGTTCTTGGTAATAATTGTATGTGTGTGTGTGTGGGGGGGGGGGGGGGCATGACATTTTTCCACCAAAAAACCACAATGGTTCAGACCATTTAAATAAAAACATTAATTCTTCCAAAAAAGGCCATTTTCTGATGCAAAACACTTATTTTGGACAAAAGATTTGCAGCCAGCGCTTCTCCCCAAGAGTGACCTCTCCCTCACTGTGAGTGACAGAGGCCAGTCACTGGAAACGTGTCCTGCTTTCACCCCACCCCGGCAGCATCTCCCAGTTCTCCCCATCTCATAGCCCACCCTGACCCCTTACCGAATGTAAGGCTGGTTGCCGCTGCATAAACCTTGCCCTGGAGAGAAATCTGCCAGCATTGCTGTGAAGGGGTCCATTGAATCTTACTGAGCTCTTTGCCCCGATGCTATCCTGTTGCAGTGAGTTCCACAGGTTAATTGTGTGCTGCTTCTGCAGCAGTAAAGGCCAGTCCTTTTCGCCACTTCAGATTGGCTCCCTTTTAATTGCATCAGAGAATCCCAGAAATGGAAGGCCAAGGCCCTGTCATATCCCACATAGCTCACGCCCTGGGGTGGAGAGCTGGAGACTGCTTCTCCTAGCGCCTCCATCGTGCACTCGCTTGTCCTCGCAGCACCGGCCTCCTCTGGCACCAGCTTTCTGGGTGACGTGTCTGTCACGCTGCATCTCCTCTGCATTTCCTCCTCTCCTTGTTAAATGCTGCATGAAAAATGAGGTTTACAGACTTTGTGCTCCTGTGTGTAATTTACTCATTACATTAACACAAAGCTGCGTCGTTAACATCATTAGGAAGCCTGGGTAGCATAATAAAGGACTAGGCTGTAATACAGAGCGGGGTGCAATGAGGGGGGTGTGTGTGTGTGTGTGTGTGTGTGCGAATAGACGTGCCACCGCCTCCTACTGGCTGGAACGAGAACTCCTCAGCCCTGTGTGAGACGCTCTGTGCTGCTGACTGTGAACACTAAGTCGTCCGTAGCACAAGGAAGGTGCTTCCGGTGCAGGGGCTCATGGGCTCCAGCCATGGAGAGCTGCTGACAACCGCGGAGTCTCCTGGGGAAGGCTGTGCCCTGGTTACGCTATTACAGGGATGCTCTTTACCCCTCCGGCTCCGGCGTGCCATGTCCAGGCATGGGAGAGCTCAGGGAGGGCCAGGCAGGCAGGCAGGGAAGGAGGAGAAAAGACCGACATGGCTGAGATCTGTGTATACCCCATACAAACAGTCTCTCCAAACCCATCATAGTACCTCAGAAAGGTCTGGACTCTCTCAGGGGCGGAAGGCCCCACAGGAGGTCTGAGTGGGGAGCCCCGTTCTCCCAAGGATCCTCACACCAGACACTTCCCTGTTGGCATGGGTGGGGGGGCTCACCTCCAAGGAGACACAGCCCAAGGCAAGTGGGTCACACATGGGGTCGTGCTCTGTACCAAGCCGTGGCAGGGGGTTAGACTAGATGACCCTTGTGGTCCCTTCTAGCCCTGTGGGTCTGTGACTCAACACTCCCTCCACACCAGACTGGGCGCTGCCATCGGGGGCATGCTGGACACGGGGCTGCAATGTCTTACATCAGTTGACGCGGAGAAGCGAGAGCCCCGTCGTTATGCCCAGAGCGGCATTTCCCATCAGACAGAGACATCTCAGCCGCCCGTCTTCCAGGCCCCCAGAGTGCCCTGGCCGACTCCCTGAGCAGACCCGTCCTTCGGGAGCACAACGGGGGGCCCTGTGCTTACGTCTTCCGCCATAGTCCCCAGACCCGGGGTTCCCCAGAAGCTGGCCCCTTTGCCAGCCTGACCAGCGCCAAATGCCATCTTTCCGACACCAGGGGAGGATACGGCCCCGACTCCTTGGGAGACGCCCCAGTAACGTCACGGGCCCTACCCTGCCGTGCGACCGCTAATCCGCCAAACCTCGCTCCAAGGGGACCAGGCCAGGACCAGTGTGGTCCGCACACCACCTCCACTGCTCTGTGGCAAGGCCCCTCCGACCCCCTCTCAGGAAGGACCTCCTGTCGCAGGACGCAGGGACCCTGGCCCGTCCCAGCCTCTCTTCCTGGCTCCGCGGTGGTTCCCCACAGGGAGCTGACCTGCTTGGATGGAGGCCAGTCAGTTCTCCTAGTTAGTGGTGCCGGGGCCCGAACTGCCGGGCCCAGAGGTGCCGGGGCCCCGAAATGCCGGGCCCCTGAACTGCTGGGCCCAGAGGTAGCGGGGCCCTGAACTGCCGGGCCCAGAGGTGCCGGGGCCCTTAACTGCCGGGCCCAGAGGTGCCGGTTTCCGAACTACCGGGGCCGGGGGTGCCGGGCTCTGAACTGCCAGGCCCAGATGTGCCGGGGCTCTGAACTGCCGGGCCCAGAGGTGCCGGGGCCCCGAACTGCCAGGCCCAGAGGTGCCGGGGCCCTGAACTGCCGGGCCCAGAGGTGCCGGGGCCCTGAACTGCCGGGCCCCTGAACTGCTGGGCCCAGAGGTGCCAGGCTCTGAACTGCCGGGCCCAGGGGTGCTGGGCTCTGAACTGCCAGGCCCAGACATGTCGGGGCTCTGAACTGCCAGGCCTAGAGTTGCCGGGGCTCTGAACTGCCGGGCCCGGGGGTGCTGGGGCTCTAAACTGCCAGACCTAGAGTTGCCGGGGCTGTGAACTGCCGGGCCGGAGGGTGCTGGGCTCTGAACTGCCAGGCCCAGACGTGCTGGGGCTCTGAACTGCCAGGCCTAGAGTTGCCGGGGCTCTGAACTGCCGGGCCCAGAGGTGCTGGGGCCCCGAACTGCCAGGCCCCTGAACTGCCGGGCCCAGAGGTGCCGGGGCCCTGAACTGCCGGGCCCCTGAACTGCTGGGCCCCTGAATTGCCGGGGCCAGAGGTGCCGGGCTCCGAACTGCCGGGCCCGGGGGTGCCGGGCTCTGAACTGCCAGGCCCAGATGTGCCGGGGCTCTGAACTGCCAGGCCTAGAGTTGCCGGGGCTCTGAAGTGCTTATATACAAATGCACAAAGCCTTGGAAACAAGCAGGGAGAACTGGAGGTCCTGGTGATGTCAAGGAACTATGATGTGATTGGAATAACAGAGACTTGGTGGGATAACTCACATGACTGGAGTACTGTCATGGATGGTTATAAACTGTTCAGGAAGGACAGGCAGGGCAGAAAAGGTGGGGGAGTAGCACTGTATGTAAGGGAGCAGTATGACTGCTCAGAGCTCCGGTACGAAACTGTAGAAAAACCTGAGTGTCTCTGGATTAAGTTTAGAAGTGTGAGCAACAAGAGTGATGTCGTGGTGGGAGTCTGCTATAGACCACCGGACCAGGGGGATGAGGTAGATGAGGCTTTCTTCCGGCAGCTCACGGAAGCTACTAGATCGCATGCCCTGATTCTCATGGGTGACTTTAATTTTCCTGATATCTGCTGGGAGAGCAATACAGCGGTGCATAGACAATCCAGGAAGTTTTTGGAAAGCGTAGGGGACAATTTCCTGGTGCAAGTGCTAGAGGAGCCAACTGGGGGGGCGCTTTTCTTGACCTGCTGCTCACAAACTGGGTAGAATTAGTGGGGGAAGCAAAAGTGGATGGGAATCTGGGAGGCAGTGACCATGAGTTGGTTGAGTTCAGGATCCTGACGCAGGGAAGAAAGGTAAGCAGCAGGATACGGACCCTGGACTTCAGGAAAGCAGACTTCGACTCCCTCAGGGAACGGATGGCCAGGATCCCCTGGGGGACTAACTTGAAGGGGAAAGGAGTCCAGGAGAGCTAGCTGTATTTCAAGGAATCCCTGTTGAGGTTACAGGGACAAACCATCCCAATGAGTCGAAAGAATAGTAAATATGGCAGGCGACCAGCTTGGCTTAATGGTGAAATCCTAGCGGATCTTAAACATAAAAAAGAAGCTTACAAGAAGTGGAAGTTTGGACATATGACCAGGGAAGAGTATAAAAATATTGCTCGGGCATGTAGGAATCATATCAGGAGGGCCAAATCGCACCTGGAGCTGCAGCTAGCAAGAGATGTCAAGAGTAACAAGAAGGGTTTCTTCAGGTATGTTGGCAACAAGAAGAAAGCCAAGGAAAGTGTGGGCCCCTTACTGAATGAGGGAGGCAACCTAGTGACAGAGGATGTGGAAAAAGCTAATGTACTCAATGCTTTTTTTGCCTCTGTTTTCACTAACAAGGTCAGCTCCCAGACTGCTGCGCTGGGCATCACAAAATGGGGAAGAGATGGCCAGCCCTCTGTGGAGATAGAGGTGGTTAGGGACTATTTAGAAAAGCTGGACGTGCACAAGTCCATGGGGCCGGACGAGTTGCATCCGAGAGTGCTGAAGGAATTGGCGGCTGTGATTGCAGAGCCATTGGCCATTATCTTTGAAAACTCGTGGCGAACCGGGGAAGTCCCGGATGACTGGAAAAAGGCTAATGTAGTGCCAATCTTTAAAAAAGGGAAGAAGGAGGATCCTGGGAACTACAGGCCAGTCAGCCTCACCTCAGTCCCTGGAAAAATCATGGAGCAGGTCCTCAAAGAATCAATCCTGAAGCACTTGCATGAGAGGAAAGTGATCAGGAACAGCCAGCATGGATTCACCAAGGGAAGGTCATGCCTGACTAATCTAATCACCTTTTATGATGAGATTACTGGTTCTGTGGATGAAGGGAAAGCAGTGGATGTATTGTTTCTTGACTTTAGCAAAGCTTTTGACACAGTCTCCCACAGTATTCTTGCCAGCAAGTTAAGGAAGTATGGGCTGGATGAATGCACTATAAGGTGGGTAGAAAGTTGGCTAGATTGTCGGGCTCAATGGGTAGTGATCAATGGCTCCATGTCTAGTTGGCAGCCGGTATCAAGTGGAGTGCCCCAAGGGTCGGTCCTGGGGCCGGTTTTGTTCAATATCTTCATAAATGATCTGGAGGATAGTGTGGATTGCACTCTCAGCAAATTTGCGGATGATACTAAACTGGGAGGAGTGGTAGATACGCTGGAGGGGAGGGATAGGATACAGAAGGACCTAGACAAATTGGAGGATTGGGCCAAAAGAAATCTGATGAGGTTCAATAAGGATAAGTGCAGGGTCCTGCACTTAGGATGGAAGAATCCAATGCACCGCTACAGACTAGGGACCGAATGGCTAGGCAGCAGTTCTGCGGAAAAGGACCTAGGGGTGACAGTGGACGAGAAGCTGGATATGAGTCAGCAGTGTGCCCTTGTTGCCAAGAAGGCCAATGGCATTTTGGGATGTATAAGTAGGGGCATAGCCAGCAGATCGAGGGACGTGATCGTTCCCCTCTATTCGACATTGGTGAGGCCTCATCTGGAGTAGTGTGTCCAGTTTTGGGCCCCACACTACAAGAAGGACGTGGATAAATTGGAGAGAGTCCAGCGAAGGGCAACAAAAATGATTAGGGGTCTAGAACACATGACTTATGAGGAGAGGCTGAGGGAGCTGGGATTGTTTAGCCTGCAGAAGAGAAGAATGAGGGGGGATTTGATAGCTGCTTTCAACTACCTGAAAGGGGGTTCCAAAGAGGATGGCTCTAGACTGTTCTCAATGGTAGCAGATGACAGAACAAGGAGTAATGGTCTCAAGTTGCAGTGGGGGAGGTTTAGATTGGATATTAGGAAAAACTTTTTCACTAAGAGGGTGGTGAAACACTGGAATGCGTTACCTAGGGAGGTGGTAGAATCTCCTTCCTTAGAGGTTTTTAAGGTCAGGCTTGACAAAGCCCTGGCTGGGATGATTTAACTTGGAATTGGTCCTGCTTTGAGCAGGGGGTTGGACTAGATGACCTTCTGGGGTCCCTTCCAACCCTGATATTCTATGATTCTATGATTCTATGAACGGCTGGGCCCGGGGGTGCTGGGGCCCTGAACTGCCAGGCCTGGGGGTGCCGGGGCTCAGCTTTGGCAAAAATTAAGCGCTGCCCTGAGGGCTGTGTGAAAACAGATTATCCGAGTGTCCCTTGCCACCCGCTGGCTGCACCCCCGACCCTTCAGACTGGAACGTTAGAGACCTTTTCTGTTTTGTCAGTTTTGCCAGGACCTGGCAGACAAGTGGGGTCGTGTGGGTTTTGTGTGTGTGTGTGTTCGGGGGGGTTGCGGGGTTCACCTGTTCCAGTCAGTGACCTGAGAAGAGGGGAATTTGCTGTCTTAAATCATTGCCTCACCAGGTGGAAGGATCCAGGGGCTGCCCGCACAGTGAGATTCGCTATTCCTTGGGGAATCCCACCTGGATGTCCCCAGCTGAGCATGGACACCGGGTCGGATCCCTGGGTGCCAAGCGGACCCTGATGCTCTCCTCCTTTGCAGTGTTCCAATCTCTGTAGATTTGCTCTGTAGATCCTGGAATGAGACCTGTGAGGGCAGATGTGGGTGTGTGTGTGGCTAGCCAGGAACCCCGTAGCCCAGCCAGGAGCTCACTGGCCTTCCCCTTCACTCTCTCCAACGCTGCTGCGGCTGCTGTTCTCTCTGCATCGTTTTTCCTCCGTGCCCATGCCATGCATCAAAGGCTCCTGCACTTGCCAAATGCGGAAAGGCCTGGAAAGGTCAGCCATTAATGCAGGGAAATCGCAGAGTGATTAGTATGGCCACTGGCAGCGAAGGGCGCCAGGCAACGCCACCCACCTCCAGACTCATTAGTGGCACTTTATCTCCTTCCAGACACTTTAACACATGGCCAGCAACTCTGAACTAATTCATCTCCATAGGGATGCATGCTCTGCGGTAGAGGGAACCGCCAGCTGTTGCTCCTTCAAATGGCCCATCTCACTGTGAAAGCTCTTTCCCAGGAACTCCTGATTGCGGTGCACGTGCCCTGAAGCGGGGTGAGCTGCGGGCATCCATGCACTGGCTGGGAGAGGCACACAGAGAGAGATGCATCCAGCCACCCCATGCTCTGCAGAGCTGGGAGAGGGGCTCCCGCTGGCTGCCCTTTCTACAAGAGCAGGATTGGACCCAGGGAGGGGAGTCCCAGATCCACCAGATTGGTGCTATACCCCCAGCTTTGGAACAGTCTGTAGGAAGACCCCCTTCAGGGTGCCAGAGCCCCTTGAGGGGTCTCACTCTTCCTCCAGGGTAGGGCTCTGGGCCTCTGCCCTCCTGCTTCATACTGTGAGCTTGCACAGCGAGTCCGACTGAGAGAGACGCCTGGGAGAGACGTGTCCAGGTTAATGCACCTCACCGAGTATTTGCAGGGACCCCCAGATAGCGTGATCAGAACAGCCAGTTTAGCAGTCAAGGGAAACCCAGCACAGGACCTTAGCACAGAGAAATGGAGGTTAAAGCATGGCCCATCCTGGTCAGCTCAGACTCAGAGCCCAAGCTGCAGTTAATGCCTTTTTCAGGCTAAAAGAAAAGGAGGACTTGTGGCACCTTAGAGACTAACAAATCTATTTGAGCATAAGCTTTTGTGAGCTACAGCTCACTTCATCGGATGCATTCAGTGGAAAATATAGTGGGGAGATTTATATACACAGAGAACATGAAACAAGGGGTGTTACCATACACACTGTAACGAGAGTGATCCGATGAAGTGAGCTGTAGGTCACGAAAGCTTATGCTCAAATACATTTGTTAGTCTCTAAGGTGCCACAAGTACTCCTGTTCTTTTTGCAGGTAAGATAAGCTATGACCAGCAGAAGATTGGGGGGGGAGGGGGGACCCTTTGTAATGATAACCAAGGTGGGCCATTTCCAGCAGTTGAAAAGAACGTGCAAGGAACAGTAGTGGTGGTGGTGGGGGGGTGGGGAATAAACATGGGGAAATAGTTTTACTTTGTGTAATGACCCATCCACTCCCAGTCTTTATTCAAGCCTAAATTAATTGTATCTAGTTTGCAAATTAATTCCAATTCAGCAGTCTCTCGTTGGAGTCTGTTTTTGAAGTTTTTTTGTTGAAGAATTGCCACTTTTAGGTCACAATTGAGTGACCAGAGAGATTGAAGTGTTCTCCGACTGGTTTTTGAATGTTATAATTCTTGACATCTGATTTGTGTCCATTTATTCTTTTACGTAGAAACTGTCCAGTTTGGCCAGTATACATGGCAGAGGGGCATTGCTGGCACATGATGGCATAGATCACATTGGTGGATGTGCAGGTGAACGAGCCTCTGATAGTGTGGCTGATGTGATTAGGCCCTATGATGGGGTCCCCTGAACAGATATGTGGGCACAGTTGGCAACGGGCTTTGTTGCAAGGATAGGTTCCTGGGTTAGTGGTTCTGTTGTGTGGTGTGTGGTTGCTGGTGAGTATTTGCTTCAGGTTGGGGGGCTGTCTGTATGCATCTGATGAAGTGAGCTGTAGCTCACGAAAGCTCATGCTCAAATAAATTGGTTAGTCTCTAAGGTGCCACAAGTACTCCTTTTCTTTTTGTAAGCAAGGACAGGCCTGTCTCCCAAGATCTGTGAGAGTGATGGGTCATCCTTCAGGATAGGTTGTAGATCCTTGATGATGCATTGGAGAGGTTTTAGTTGGGGGCTGAAGGTGACGGCTAGTGGCGTTCTGTTATTTTCTGTGTTGGGCCTCTCCTGTAGCAGGTAACTTCTGGCTACTCTTCTGGCTCTATCAATCTGTTTCTTCACTTCCGCAGGTGGGTATTGTAGTTGTAAGAATGCTTGATAGAGATCTTGTAGGTGTTTGTCTCTGTCTGAGGGGTTGGAGCAAATGCGGTTGTATCGCAGAGCTTGGCTGTAGACAATGGATCGTGTGGTCTGGGTGAAAGCTGGAGGCATGTAGGTAGGAATAGCAGTCACTAGGTTTCCGGTATAGGGTGGTGTTTGTGTGACCATTGTTTATTTGCACCATAGTGTCCAGGAAGTGGATCTCTTGTGTGGACTGGTCCAGACTGAGGTTGATGGTGGGATGGAAATTGTTGAAATCATGGTGGAATTCCTCAAGGGCTCCTTTCCCATGGGTCCAGATGATGAAGATGTCATCAATATAGCACAAGTAGAGTACGGGCATTAGGGACCGAGAGCTGAGGAAACGATGTTCTAAGTCAGCCATAAAAATGTTGGCATGCAGTGGGGCCATGCGGGTACCCATAGCAGTGCTGCTGATTTGAAGGTATACATTGTCCCCAAATGTGAAGTAGTTATGGGTGAGGACAAAGTCACAAAGTTCAGCCACCAGGTTTGCCGTGACATTATCGGGGATAGTGTTCCTGACGGCTTGTAGTCCATCTTTGTGTGGAATGTGGGTGTAGAGGGCTTCTACATCCATAGTGGCCAGGAGGGTGTTTTCAGGAAGATCACCGATGGACTGTAGTTTCCTCAGGAAGTCAGTGGTGTCTCGAAGACAGCTGGGAGTGCTGGTAGCGTAGGACATGAGGAGGGAGTTTACATAGCCAGACAATCCTGCTGTCAGGGTGCCAATGCCTAAGATTTTCAGGCTGCGTCTCGTCTCTCAGTCTGACCTCCCCAGTCAGTTCCCACGGGGTGAGAGCTCACAGCTTCCCAGGCCTTTGTTCTTGAGCTGGGATCTCTGCTCAGCTTCCCTAGTGAGCGGTGGGGAAATCCAGGTGGGGCAATCCAGTCCTTGGTGGCTGTGTTGTGGATGGGTTTCAGCCACTGCCCTGACAACTCTTCAGTCCACCCAGAGAGGGAGGAGACACGCCCATGTCTCTTAGCCCGCCCTGAGAGCAAACTTAGTCCAGCCATGCAACATTTAGGGGAAACTGAGGCACACACAGGGCTCAAAACTAATATAGAAAGTTCCCACTTGGTCACAGAGGCACGTGAGGGGAGAGGGTTGTGAGCAGCCAGCTCGGCAACCCAACCTGGCAGGAGATGGGGGATTAACACAACAGCTGCTGCACCCCTCTATAGTCTGTCTCTGGTGAGCCAGTGCTGGATGGTTCAGAGAAAGGGACATACAGTACCTAATAATCCTTCAGGACTGTTCCTTCCATGCCACAGTGGGGCTCAGAACGTGCCCTGGAGCATGGGGGTGGAGGATGCTGTTAATTATATCCCACCTGAACTCACTGCATTTGCTATTCTCCTCTCCTTGTTTGCTTCTCTTAACCCTTCCTTTCCCTGTGCGGGTGGATTCTCATCAGGTGGGATGTTTCCCTGGAGGAGTTTAATCCCTTTGGTTTTTTTAAAGCATCACCTGGGACGCCACGACACACGGCAGGCGTCGACAAGAACGGTGCTGGGGGACTGGATCTGCCCAGTACCCGGGGCGGGGGGGGTGGGAGCTGCGCTGCAGCCCGATGGAACAGCGCTGGGCTGTGCACTGTGCTGACATTTAGCAATCCCGGCTCTGCGTGCCTACCCCGGCCATCCGCCAGCTTGCAGGGGCTGCTCAGCTCGGCCAGGCACACCCAGCCCCGCGCTCGACCCAGAGGTTTGGCCCTGGGAGCAGAACAGCTCTGGGCGGGGATCCCTGATGTCAGTCAGAGGGGTGTCAGCAGAGGGCAGCATTGGCACCTCTGCCCAGCGCAGATAAAAACCGTGCTGGCACCATGGCGTCTCGCTGGGGACTGGCTGGGGCTGGAAAGCCGGGCTAGCTGCCTGCAACATGCAGCCTGTCTTCCCTGGGGTGCTGGCAGCAGAGATGAGGCTCAGCACCCTGCCAGACGCAGGCTGGCATGCCAGGGCACCCTGACCACGGGCAGTGGGAGAGCCCCTCCGGACACGCTAACAACGTGCCACTCACCAGGTTCACAGCCTGTCCTGACAGGCCCAGCAGAGCCCAAGGAAATTGGCTAGTTAGCCCTTAGGGACTAAAGAGCTGCACTGGGGCCCGTGTCCCGTCCGTGTCATAGCAACTGGAGCCGGGAGGCGATGGCAGGGAGGCAGCGGCAACTGGAGGGGGCTGAGCCAAGGAGGAGCAAGCTCCAGAAGGTGGAGCTCTGAGCGCCGGGCTGCAGGCTGGAGCGCTAGCTCCCCGCACCCACGCTGCCCCCGACAGAGCGCTGCCATCCCGCGGATTTGGGCTGCTGTCCAGAGCCAGGCCGGCCAACCCTGCTGGCCCGGCATAGGGCCAGCACAGACCATGCCCCAAACATGGCTCCCCCCTTCACCCCCCCGCAGAGGCGGTGCTGTATCTCCATCGAGGCATGTGACATTATTGACATGAACTGGGACCGTATAGATCATTGTTGCAACCAAGGTCCTGTAGTGGCACCAAATTTTGTACAAAGGAGGTCAAGTAAGGTGTCTACGAGGAGGGTATGATTTGCTGGTTATGATTCTGCTATCTATTTGCGTGTATCATTTTTGTAGTTAAAGTTATAAGTATGGGCTCTATACTCTCCGTAGTCCAAACTTGTGCAGTGCTTCTGGGTGACACCCCAGGTGTCAGCTCTGCCTAGCAGGGGCCTGCCTATGGACAGGACTTGGAGGTTTTTCTGTGACTTGTGGTTGGAACAAAGGAAGCAGAGGCCACATGGCAAGAGATTATAGAGGGCAGAAGCAGGATCTCCATTTGGTCTTCAGTCCTGCTTCTTGCCTCTGGAGGGACACTGCTACAAACTGAAGCTCTGCACAAAGCACTGAAGGACCCATCCCAGCTGGGGATGTCCTCCAGAGACTGGATTTGAACCTGCCGTTTCTTCCATCACTGCTACAAGCCTGAACCAAGAACTTGGCCATCACTGTATGTCATTGATTCCATTTCACCAATTCTAGCTCTCATTTATATTTCTTTCTTTTATGAATAACCCTTTAGATTTTAGATGCTAAAGGATTGGCAACAGCGTGATTTGTGGGTAAGATCTGATTGGTATATTGACCTGGGTCTGGGGCTTGGTCCTTTAGGATCGAGGGAACCTTTTTTCTTTTACTGGGGTGTTGGTTTTCATAACCATTCGTCCCCCTAACGAGTGGCCCTGGTGGTGATACTGGGAAACTGGAGTGTCTAAGGGAATTGCTTGTGTGACTTGTGGTTAGCCAGTGGGGTGAGACCAAAGTCCTCTGTCTGTCTGGTTTGGTTTGCCTTAGAAGTGGAGAGACCCAAGCCTTGGGCTGTGACTGCCCTGCTCTAAGCAATTTGTCCTGAATTGATACTCTCAGTTGGGTCCCACCAAAGGCAGCATCGTTACAGACCCTCCTTTCTCCACATCCACCATGCAGTCCCCTAGAGGCAAAAGGCTCCCTGCAGCCCCCAGTGCCAACCTGAGCACCTTGCCCTCGAGGAGGGCGCCCACTGGCAGGGTGACGTGGGAAGACACAGCCCTTGGACTAAGCCCCACACCCAAACATCAGCCGGCCGGCAAGGAACTCTGGTAGCCCTGGCTAGCCCACGCTGAGCAAAGGTGGTGACTGGGGCTGCCGGCCCCACCTCCCTGTTCCCCAGGGGAAAAATGGGGGGCTTCTTCGAAGCCAAAGCAGCGGCTGGCATCTCGGCCCATCCCTGCCCGTCTCCACGGCTCCGAGGCAGCCCTGCAGGGCCATCTCCTGCCTCAGTGGCTCTGGCCTCCTCTCAGCACATCGCTCCCCTCCTCCAGCTCCTTCGTTTGCTCCCCTGCCTTTCAGGGTCACGGCCAAGCTCCTGGTCCTGCCTGCAGCCTGCTCCCAGCACTGCTGCCTCCGCCTTTCCCTCCCCCCAGCACCTCCTGGGGAGCCCCACCTCTCCTCCCTCTCCTGAGGAACCCCCAATCCTTCCCCCTCCCCTGGGGAGCCCCACCCCTCCTCCGTCTCCCAAGGAACCGCACCCCTCCCCTGTCACCCTGGGTAACCCCCACTCCTCCCCCCTCTCCTGGGTGAGCCCCACCTTGCCTCCATCTCCCAGGGAGTCTCCCCCTCCTCTGTCACCCTGGGAACCCCGCCCCTTCTGCATCTCCTGGGTAGCCCCACCCCTCCCCCCTCTCCGGAGGAGCCCCACCCTTTCCTCCATCTCCCAGGGGGCCCGAGCCCTTCGCCGTCTCCTGGGGAACCCCACCCTTTTCCTGGGAATGCCACCCTGCCACCATCTGCCGGGGAACCCCACCTCTCCTTCAAACCTTGTCTCTAAACACCCCCTTGACTGAGCCACCCAGACAGGCCCAGGTCTGAACCCCCCTCACCGCCCCGGTGCCCATTGGCCCGATGGGTTGACCGTCCATACCCGTGGCCAGTGCCCATCTCGGAGGGGGAAGGAAGACTGTCTCACCTGGTGACGCGGGACTATCCCAAGCACTGGGATAGAGGCAGCGGGTCCTGGGGCCTGCCCTTCACCTCCCATCTCTGCTGGGATCCTGGTACCAGCTGCCACCCGCTCCGCATGGCCGATCCCAGCCGCCCTCCCGGAGGTGATCAAGCTGGGCTTGCTGGGCCTGCTGCATGCCCTGGGTGACCAGACAGTGCCTGTGAAGCATCAGGACGGGGGTGGCAGGTAATAGGCGCCTGCACCGGATAAAGCCTCACCATCGGCACTGTCCCTACAAAATCGGGACCTCTGGCCCTAACCCAGGCTGCTGCTCCCGGCCCGATGCAAGGCTGGGCTGTCTGCCTTTGCAGCACGTCCTCGGGCCCGGACGGAGCCTCCAGGCAGCCCCAGTGGGTGGACTCGCTTCACAGGCACTGGAAGGCCTGGGTTAATGCCCTGCAGGCTGGGCCTCCGTGCCGCACCCAGGGCGCTCCGCGGGCACCGCACCCAGACGCTCCGATCTGCAGTGCTCCAGGCTTGGTGGGCACCCGCCTCCCGGCCACACCTGGGGGTGCCAGGGTTCGGGGGGGACCGGTGGGCACTCGCCTCCCGGCCACACCTGGGGGTGCCAGGGTTAATGCCCTGCAGGCTGGGCCTCCGTGCTGCACCCAGGGCGCTCCGCGGGCACCACACCCAGACGCTCCGATCTGCAGTGCTCCAGGCCTGGTGGGCACCCGCCTCCCGGCCGCACCTGGGGGTGCCAGGGTTCGGGGGGGACCGGTGGGCACCCGCCTCCCGGCCGCACCTGGGGGTGCCAGGGTTCGGGGGGGACCGGTGGGCACCTGCCTCCCGGCCGCACCTGGAGGTGCCAGGCTGCTCAGCTGCAGTGATTAATGGGTGATGTCACCAGGAGACAGCTGCGTAACGTGCAAAAAGCACCAGGACTCCTGGGTTCCCAGCCCAGCCCTAACTGCTGTATGGCCCTGGGCAAATCCTGCCCCTGCCCCTACAGCTTGTTCCCTGGCCCGTATAATGGGGCTGCAGGCTCTGCCCCATTACAGCTGTGGCTGGAGGACCCTGGCGGGGGAAGAGCACGTGCTGAGCCTGCAGCAGGCTCTGGCGGGGCTGCGCTCCCTGGCTGCGGGGTGATCCCTGCGGCAGAGCGGGCAGGGCGCGGGGGGAGCGGGATTTATGGCCTGCTTCCATTGCTCCGTCTCATTGCGAATTCCCAGCGAGTGCCTGACAGTCTCCTCGGCTCTGACTCAGCTGCTCGGCCGCCTCCTCCCTGCCAGCCGGGGCGGGCGGAAGGGTGAGGGGGCTGGGTGCCAGCCGGGTGGCCCCCTGGTGAGACGTGGGCATGCATTTACCCGATTTGTAAACTCAGCTGTCAAAGGCCACCACAGCCGATGCCAATCAATGCCGATGGGCCGAGGCACCACTGGGAGACGGACGGGCGGGCGGCATTAGCCCAGATCAAAGGCCTCCGGAGAGAACTCCACTGTGTTAAGAACATGCTTGGTAAACAACAGTGGGAGCCCAACGATCAATGAACCAAAACTGGTGTGTCAGACACCAAGCCCATTAGTGGACGCAGTAACGAGGGGATGGGCTATTCCGCTCCCTACTCCCTTTAGGGGGCCTTAAAGAGAGAGACTTGACGGGGGATTGGCTACTGGAGTGAGCTGCCCCCGCACGGTCGCCTGGGCCCCCGGACCTCCTTCAGCCTCATCTTTAAAGCTGTCTTGACCAGATCAGGTCAGAGCACGGGACCCCGAATACACCACCACCTCCACTGGCTCCAGCTAAATCCCGAATACCACCTTGCTCCCTCCTCCAGTGTGTCCTTTCCCTTCCCCACCTGCTTTCCTCTCTTTCCTCTCTTGCTCTCTCGCCTTTTCCCGTCTGTCTAGAAAGAGTCTGGCTGAGCCGGCCAAGCTGGGATATTTTGTAACACTGCTGTGAGCCTGTGACCAGGGAGAGGCAATTACAAGCAATGCCCCAAACATGCCAACACTGGTACAAGTTTGCTGGGTCTTGCTGTGGCTGAGACGACCACGTGCCAGGCCTGTCTCTCTCCAGCAGTCAGGCTGCAGGTAAGAGTCAGCACCAAAGACAGACACTGCGTTTTCTGCCTTCGCTGGTCTTTCCTCTCCCCGCTCGGATGCGTTCGTCTTGTTTTGTCTTCCAGGAGCCAGTATTGGACTTTATCCACAACAGCAATGTCGGCTCCAGCCGTTCTCCACTCACATCTCTGGATCCCAACAGGACAGTGATCACCTGATACGGTCTCAGCGACTGGCAGACAAGGGGCTTTTCTGGATGCTGTTACGCTGCAAGCCTCACTTGATACTTTACATCTCACAGGCCTTACCCGTGTCTTCTCCTTTCCGTGCCTTTAACGAAGGGGAACGGGTCGCTCAGCGGTGCGTTTGCCATGGTGCAAAGCAGGCGGAGGTCTCTGCGTACCAAACCCAGAGCTCGTGTAACGCTGTTGAACGCTGCACAGTTACAGGGGGACGTTAGCATCTTTCACTCTTCGGGCCCATCGGGCCCATCTAAATTGACACACCAGACCCCTCCACTGCCCCCCAGGCAGCCTACCAAGCTGGCCCTAGAGACCCCTGCAGCTCTCCTGGGCGACTGGCCGAACCTGCAGGAAAGAGTCACTGGTTTGGGGCAGGGCTGGAGTTGACAGGCAAGGCCAGGAAATAGCTTCTGAGTGGGGTGGGGAGGGGGCAGGAGCCCAAAGCGTCTTTTCATTACTAATGGTGACATTCAGGGTGTGCGTTTGAGCCTCGCTGGAAGGTGAACACAACCCAGGACTCCTTTAGGACCAGTCTAGCCCGAGCCTGCCCCACTGGGCCAGGGCAAGGCGTGCTGAGCCGGTCCTTCCCTCCCATCCCCTGCGTGGGGCAGTGTGGGGGGGCAGGCTGTCTAACCACGTGGCTGCGGAAGGGCTCAGCCGTAACAAATTACGTGGGGCTGGGTCTGACACACAGCGGTGAATGGCCCCACCCCCGCGTGCATCCCCCCCCCCAGCCAGCGCTCGGATATCTGGGGTCGCCCCAGAGTGCCTTGGTACTGCGGCACCGAGGGACGGCCTTTCTGCAGCACCACACGTGGACATGAGGGGCACAGGTGATGGGGAGATGCCACGCTTCCTCCTGCCACAGAGTCCTGGCCCTGAATCACGAAAGAGGGAAATCAGGGGCACGAAGGCTGTTGTCACCCCTTAGACTCCATCGGGACGATGGGCAGAGCTTAGGCGGGAGGGGGGTGTAGTTATGCTGGGGGCTGGGCAAAACCTTGGTGAAACTGGCGGGAGATACAGCCGCCCTTAACTCAGGGTAAATGTAAGAAGGAAAGTGCAAATCAAGCTCCTCTACGGCATAGACCTGAAAGAACAGGAGTTTCTTCCCTGCCCTAGGGCTGGTCAGGAAGAGATTGGAGGAGTTTCTCTGGGTATAGTTTATGGGAGAGAGAGAGAAAGTGAGTGTGTCCACGCATGCAAATGTACGTACGTACACACAGCCAGAAATATCACATAGCGAAGGCAGGAAGGAAGCACTGGACACAGCCACAGAAGCACCGGTAGCGTGACCCTGAGAAAAAGCGGAGAGCTTTGGGCACAGTGCTGGCTAGAAAAGGGCTTGGAGCTGTGAGCAAAGAAACTACTTCCCCGCTGTTTAATGCCAGCTGTGTTCAGGGAAACTGGACTTTGTAAAAAAGCAAACCCAACGCAGGATTGCATCATCGATCCATCATCAACTTCTCCTCCTAACAGAAAGCACCAGCAAGACTGCACATTGTGGCTAACCGCTCGGCTCAGCTGGATTAACACTATGGATAACGTACACACCCAGCCCTGTGTATATCTACCCAAGCAACTGTGTGTACACACACAGGCAGGGGGGGGTGTGCGTGTGCGTGTTCGTGCACACACCCAGAACGGTGCGTGTGGGCATATATGCTCTTGCTCTCGCTGTTTAATTTCTTCCCTGAGCAGATGCTTTCCTGATTGGCAGGTTTGATAACCTGCTTTGGTTAAAAAAAACAAACCCTCTTCTAATCCGAGTGCTGCTAAAGAAGAACAAATCATGTCATGGGAAGCCGGGGAAAAATAACTCTAATCAAAATTAAGAGGGATTTCCATAATTTGTTAGCAGTCACAGGCAGAAAGTGAAAATACATAAGCTGCGGCTCGGGCACTGCACCAGGGTCAGCGACTCCTTCAAAACGCAAATTAAAAACCAAACTTCATCCAACGTCCGACTTTCCCTCGTGTCTGCAGAACAGATCCCCGAGGGGAGCCACCCCAGTGCCACCCTGCCTGGGTCGGCAGGCAGCCACGCTCCAGGGCACTGCTCTCTGGCTGGCTTGGGGCTGGCTGCAGCAGTGCTGGGCAGGGAAGAGGCATGTGGCTAAGACAGACGATGAGCCAGGACCTGGCAACCTATTGCACTAAATGCACCATTATAGAGACGTGTCTATCACCACCTACAGCAGGGCTGGACTGCAGCTTCTTCTGCCGTTAGCCCCACAGCTCTAATATGGGAGAACCACTCCTGTAACCCCTGGCTGGTCTTCCAAACAATCAGGAGCGGTCTGTCGCCCCCGGACCTGGCCCTAAAGACATGTGAAAGGACACAGGGCTCCGGGCTACCCCGGCCTTCTGAGAGCAGCACACGAGGCACCAGGGGAAAGAAAAAGATGTCAGGAGACTTCAGACGTCCTGACTGCTGAGTAGCTGGAGTGGGGGAGGGAAAGGAGCTTAAAAAGCACAACCTGTGCCAGGAGAGAACCACAGCTTGTCAATACTACGGGCAGTCACCAGGCGTCACTGCCCCAGACCCTGTTCCCAGAGAAGGCAGCCGGCCGCAGAAGGGAATGCTTGTTATCCGCTGTGGTGCAGTTCCTTTCGGACATGGAGAAAATCACAACATGGCCGACCATTTTTAGGGTTTTTCTTAATGTTTCGGCTGCTGGAATCACGCTATTTCATGAGACTCTCAGCTTTCATTTAAAACCAGAAGTACCTTTCCGGACTTAGTGGCCGTGGATGAAAGCTTGGCTGCAGGGAGCAAGCACCCCGTAGCGACTGAAAACCCAGAACGGGAAGGACAAGTCCCGTCGCTAATCCCTTCCAAAAGTATCCCACGCTTTTTGGTGGCCTAGCTCATGGTTTTTAAGTGGACGGGGCTGGCGCCCCGGGAAATCCTATCTGCCTGCATGCCTCTCGCTGGCTGATTGAGCTCTGAGGGGCAGCTGCTGCCTACAGGTTGCACCCACACAAGCAAACAAAACTAAACATGGGGCCAAAATACAACCACTCCGAAATGGCCGCTAGCTTGTGGATTGGTGCACGTCCCAGAGCCAGGGGGAGAATCCAGGAGTCCGGATTCCCAGCTCCCCCCAGAGCTGACCGTGAGACCCCATCCCCTTGCCAGAGCCAAGAATAGAGCCCCGAGTCCTGTCTCTGTCTGCCCCTACTCTAAGCACCAAACCAGGCCACCTCCCTCCCAGGGCCGCGAATAGATCTCAAGGTCTTACAAACTCACATTAACTCTAGGGAATAAAAACCAAGATGTCCTTGTCTGTCAGGCCCCTTCTGTCACTAAGGGGGCAGCAGCTGCCTGCAGGGCCGAGGGGACCCGGGCACTAGCGCTGTTCAGACAGCTCCGTACCCTATCCCGCTGCCCTTTGCTCGAGCAGGCAGCCTCAGCTATCCTGCATGTCGCAGCAATGCTGGGTTCTCCAGCTGGCCCCGCTCCCATCCAAGTCAACGGCCTGACGCCCATCCCCAGCCACGGTGCTGGGGGAGAGCTCAGCCACAGAGCAGGTGTTCCCCCTTCTCTAGCACCTTCCGGCCCTGGACAGATTTGAATGAATGAAGCCTGGGGAGGGGGGTTGCGGGAGGTCTGTTGAGCTGCACACAGAGCAACTTGCCCGAAGGAGTCTGTGGGGGAGAACCCAGGAGTCCTGACCTCCCAGCCTGGGCCATAACAACCAGACCGTCCAGGCCCTGTGGCCCACAACCACGTCGTCACCTGTTGTTCGCGGTGTTGTCCGGGTGCGAGTTGGGGGACACCCACATTTGTCATTATGAGCCTTTATTGGTTTGTACATTACAGTGGCTATCGGGGCCTGAGCTGAGAACAGGGCCCTGCCGGGCACAGACCCAGAGGGAGAGACAGCCCCTGACTGGGGGACCCCCTGTCTGCACAGACACAGCAAAGGAAGGGCATCATCCCCAGGTGACAGACAGAGATCCAAGGTCCAGCAGGTAAAACCCACGGCTGGGCCATGCCACCTGGCTCGGGCTAAGGGGCTGGTTAATTGCTCTGTAGCTGTACTGGGCTCAGGCTCTGGGACTCCGGGAGGTAGGAGAGTCCCAGGTTTGATCCCAAAATCTGCCCCACAGTCAAACTTCCCCTTGGCCTGAGCCCAAGGCCAGCCACCGTTTTTCAATTGTCGGTCAGACTTTCCCAGAGATGCAGTGACTAGCCCGTCACACAGACTTTGTGCCAGAGCAGGGATTCAAACCCACATCTCGAGTCCCAAATACTGTGCCCTTAGCACAAGGCTGCCCACCCTTTGTCTGTACCTGGGCATTCTGCACGGGCACCAAGCCCCCGCAAACCGACCGTTAGCTATGAATGATACATTATGATAATAACGTACTTGCGTTGTCTGCCCTGGAGAGCTACCAACCCAAACAAGCCAGCTCCAGAGGGGACAGGCGAGGCTGGCAGCTGGAGGATGCAGGGAGTAGGTGCCTGGGGGTGTTTGGCAGGATTGTTTCTATCAGGAGTGACGCAGCTCCCTGAGTCACACTCGCTGGGGAAGCAGTTGCAGTTGCTGGAAAATCTCTCTGTGGCTGGCCTGTAACATTCGGGTCTCTGCTCTTTGCGGCTGTTTGCAATTCCACCCTCCACCCACTTTTGCAGGACTTATGCAGCCTGTAACTAAAGAGAGATTTGGCCATCCACGCCCCAAGTGAGGGGTCTGGGGAATCTCTAGGAGGGCGCAGAGCTGGAGCACTTGACGTGAGGACAGTCTGGAGCCCACAAAAGTTATTATTCCTACTGCAGTAGCACTGCAGGATCCCAGATGACAGAGCAGGGCCCCGCCGCGCAAGGTGCTGTACAAACACACAGACAGGCCCTGCCAGTAGGCGCTTGCACTTCGGGTATAATACGATGAGGCAGCAGAGGGGGAAGCCCAAGGAAAGAACAAGACAAAGCTGGTCAGCAGGACAAAGAGCTCTCGCCTCCACAGCCCCTGGCAGCCGGCTGGGCTCCTGCCCTCACTCCCGGACACTGCAGTGAATTGCCCAGGGAGAGGGAAGGTCCCTGCTGCCCTATGCCTGCGCCGGGGTGGGAAGTAAGTGCCAGCCATGCCCGGCAAGCTGGCACTGGTGCTGCCTTTGGACAGCTGCTTCCCAGGCTGCCTCTTCCTGTGCCGACTGGCCTGGAGGTGCGGGGCTGGGGGCGCGAACTCGTTATGCTGACGAGAAGCGAGAGGGACTGTACGCCGGTGAGGCCAGCACCAGCAGCGCATGGCGGCGCAGGGGGCCGCACAGAGACGGCCCCGCCAGCTCACGCCGGGGGCACCGTCGCACGCAGGGAGGCTGCATCACAGGGGCGAGTCAGAGATGCAAAAGACCTATTAGAGCAAATCAAATCCCCCTGCAGGGGCTGCGCGCATTTAATTACAGGCCACGTATTTGTTACTGAATGGAGCAAAAAAATCCCGCCACCAGCTGGCAAGAAGGGAAAAAGCCCAGCCCCGTCTCTAGGCTGCAGACAGGAGCCCTCCTGGCTCAGACATGATCAGGTGGCTCCATGGCACCTCACAGCCAGATGGGGCCCCACGCCCTTTGCTGCCTTCCTTACCTGTTTCGGCAGGAATCCTCAAAGGACCAAGTGCAGCCACCTCTGGGGCAGGATGCAGCAGCTGCTTAACAGCCTACAGCAAAGCCACGTGGCTGTTCAGGGCTGGAAGGGAAGACACTGTGGGTGGGAGCGGGGCTTTCAGGAGGGTGAAATGGAATTACCCACACTGGAATCTGGCCAGGACACCTTATTCACATTCACCTCTTAGGGAATCTGTCATTGAGACTGTTAACGAGCACAGAACGGCAACATCCTGACAGTGCGTCTCAGCCGAAAGTGGCACGGAACCCCCCTCGAGCCGTGCTGGAGCATGGGGGAGAGGGGAAAGCATCCCCTGCTGAGCCCCCATCCCACAGTGTGCAGCACCGTGCCCCCGAGGACAATTGGAGTTATTGCTTTAGTACTGCCGTGGGTCTCAACCTGCGGCCCATCAGCACCCACGTGACATCCTCAGGGCCACACAGGTGGCATACAGTGCGTGGCTGCGGCCCACGGAACACAGAGAGCTGCATCTGCAGCCCATGGTGGTAAAAAGCTTGAGACCCGCTGACTCAGAGGGACAAATGTCACCCAGCCATGACTGTGTCAATGGTAATTGTGTGTTCTTTAACAATGTGGGTTTGCTGGGCATCTAATAAAGCAATTGTGTATAAGGCGGCCTCTTTGGTTAAAAAGACATCCTGGGCCCAGAAGGGAAGTGAAAGTAGAAATTAGCCTGCCCCCCCCCCCCAAATAACAACAATAAGCAGAAAACTGGGGAAATTGATAGCAATGAGTGAAAATCAGCCATTGGGAAATAAGGGAAGTTAAAATTATCTATAAAAATCTACGGCTGGCAGGGCTAAGGACAAGAAGAAGGAATTCTTTAAATCTATCAGGAACAAAGGACAGCCTAGCAATGGCAGAGGGCCGATGCTAGATAAGGACCACAAGATTGTCAGTCATGACGTAGAACAGGCAGAGGTACACCGGACCCCTGCGAGAACGCGGGATTTGGGATCCAGGCACGGTACTGCGTTAATGCAGGGACCATGTTGTAGTGGGGACCGCGTTAAAATGAATTCCAATTAAGGTAATTAAATTTGGGATCCATGGCCGTGCACGCGTTATATGCGACTTCACGCTATCTAGACACGCGTTCTAGTGAGGGTCTGGTGTACTACGTAAATATTTCTGTTCTGTGTTTGGAAAGAAACAGAATATCTTGTTCATCTCTCCCAGAGATAAAGCCATACACTATATTCCGTCAGTAACTCGGGAGGGAGTTATATAGCAACCGTTTAAAAACAGCAGGACCCGGTAACTTACATCCAAAGACTAGCGAGAGCCAAGGAGCCCTCTGAGTCATAGATTCGGATCTTTAGCAAGTCTTGGAACATTGGGGCAGTTCCAAAGGGGTGGGGGAAAAGCTAACATGGTGCCAATGTTTTAAAAAGGTAAATGGGACAATCTTGGAAGCTACAGGCTGAACGCTGGGATTGATGTCAAAGGCTGAAATCAGGGGCAGCCTCAGATAGGAAGCAACCAGTACAGGATTAATGGATGGGCGCATACGTGCCGCTCAGCATGGCTTTATGGCAAGTAGGTCTTGTCAGACAAACTTGTTATTTTCATAAATTTGCTTGAGAACGGTAATGGTTCAGTCAATGGGGTGCGTGACGTTACTCTCCATATGCTTTATGGAAATACGCTTATGATATAACTATGGCATAACCGAGATATACTTTATGCAAGATGGCTCATATAAGATACCATTGGAAAGGTTATGCTTTACTGAATGTGATTATCCCATTTGTGTGCCTGTACTTTTCCTGTATCTGAAGTTAGGAATATCGACCATGTATCTGTATTTAAAATGTGCTTAGTAATCTGCTTTGTTCTGTTTACTATCCCTTATAATCACTTAAAATCTGCCTTTTATAGTTAAGAAATTTGTTTTGTTTATTATTAAACCCAGTTTGTGCAATTTCTAACTGGGGGGGGCAAGAAGGGGTGCATATACAGTGCAAGACAATATACCTTTGGGTCTGCACTCCAAGGGAGGTGGGCACCTGAGTGCTGGGGGTAAATCCCATAAACTGAGTCTTCCCAGAGCTGATCTCAGTGTCTGTGTCTTTCTGCAGCTGGGTGTGGCCCTGCCTGTGTGTGTGCTGGAGGAGGCTTAAGAGCTTGACTCAGCAAGACAGGCCAAAGGGGGCCCATGCTGGCAGAACAGGTGGTATCTCAGCACATCAGGGGGTACCTTGAAGGGCGGCAACCCGTCTGAGGGTGTTTCTAGTAGGGTCCTGCAGGTATCTGTTCTGAGCCCCCTGCTCTTCAATCTCTTTTAATCAATGCTCTGGAAGAAAACTGAAAATCACTGCTAGCAAAATTTGCAGAGGGCACTAAACCAGTTGGAATGGTAAATAATGTTGGGGCCAAGTCAGTCCTATGGAGTGAGCTGGATCTCCGGGGGGGGAGGTGGGGTCATTTCAACCTGTGTTTTCATACAACTACAACCAGATGCCAAGTCATCCCCCTAGGAGCAAGGAATGTAGGTCACACTTACAAGATGGGGCCTAGATCCTGGGAAGCCGCGAAAAAGACGTGGGGGTCATGGTAGAAACCATGGGCACATGAGCTCCAGTGCAGTGCTGGGGCTGGAGGGCTGAATGTGATTTGGGCTACTTGACCAGGGGAGGATCAGGTAGGAGATGGGAGGTGGTGTTACCTATGTCTACAGCATTAGTGAGACATTTCTGGAGACAGGGTCCAATTCTAGAGTCCACACCTCAAAAAGGATGTTGACAAAAATTGGAGTGGGTTCAGCAAAGAGCTTCAAGAACAACCTGAGATCCAGGAAACCTGCCTGATGGTGAGCAACTGAAGGAGCTCGGGCTATTTAGTTTATCCAGGAGAAGGTTACAAGGGGACTTGACCACGGTCTGCGAGGGCCTCCATGGGGTGACGATTTCTGAGAGCAGAGAGCTCGCCATCGGGCTGACAAAGGCAGAGTGAGATCCGGCAGCTGGAGGTGAACCTAGAGAGATTCAGATTAACCTGCAATGAGGGTA
Organism: Eretmochelys imbricata; assembly: GCF_965152235.1. Classification (NCBI taxonomy): domain Eukaryota; kingdom Metazoa; phylum Chordata; order Testudines; family Cheloniidae; genus Eretmochelys; species Eretmochelys imbricata. The sequence continues at coordinate 359,564,719 of NC_135572.1, forward strand.
AGGGACCCCAGGAACAGCTGGCCTGGGGTCACGGTGGATTGTCCATCACCCAGCGTCTTTAAATCGAGATCAGGCGTCTCTTTTTAACAGGCAGGCTCTGCTCAGCCAGGAGTTCTGGGCTCCTACAGGGATCATGGCGGCCTGGGTTTTACAGGAGCTCAGACTAAATAATCATCACTTCTGGCCTTGACATCTATGAGCCTATAAAGCTCCTGCAGGTCTCCCATTGCAGGGCTGACCCAGCCTGGCCCTGCTTCGTGTCTGAGCACTTGACAGGGTTACCAAAGAAGCTAGCATCCCGACTCTGCCGTCTAGACAGCCCCCTACGCTGGGTGGGCTCCCAAGCTCAATGGCACGGTGCCTACGTGTAAAACACCAGACAGTGGGATTGACCAGGCTGGTGTCAATGTCCAGGCTGAGTGAAGGGCACCACGCCAACAACATGATTTAATTGGGGATGGGTCCTGCTTTGAGCAGGGGGTTGGACTAGATACCTCCTGAGGTCCCTTCCAGCCCTGATGTTCTATGATTCTATGAACACTGAAAGGTGCATGGCACTGGAATGCTCAGAGGAAGGAATCTAAGAGCCATCAGCAAGAAACGCGAGAAGGACGGGATGAGCGTGTGCTAGGGAGCGGTAAGCATGGGGCTGAATTGTCTGCAGTCCCAGATGGGAAGGGGAGTGGTGACTGGAGAGAAGGGAGTCACTAGTGGGTAGAATGAACTGTCCCTGAGTACTGGTGACAACAGCGCATGGCATGACGAACTCTTTGGGGGATAGAGAAGATTGTATGGTGTGGTCAGGGCAGATGAGGATGCTACACTGAAAAACAGGTTTCTGTCCTCGCAGAGCTGAATTCACTCGTGGTTGTTTCAAATTCCAGCTGTAGTAAAAGTGGAAGCTGCCGATCAGTCCTGCAGATGGGTGATTAGCGCTCAGTAATTACCAAAGATCAGTGCATGAATTGATTTGACTCAGCCTGCCTGAAGCCGGAGGAAGCGGTAGGAAACCAGTGGCCAGATAGATGGATTCAGCAGGGAAAGCAGTTAATCCTTCTCAAATGAAATGCACGCCTTGCCATGAACTGCCAAGTGGCAATGGAGAAAGGGGTTACGCCCATTCCAGCAAGAGCAGAAAATTAGATTCTTCTGATTCCTCGAGCTCAACTGTGCTACTGAATGACTGGATGCCGCAAGGGAACATACAGAGCCCAAATCAGAGGAAGAATTTCAAGAATCACCATCGATAGCTGGGCAAGATGGTGAATCAAAGACGAGAAGTGACCTGATGGTGGCCACAAGCATCCAGAGAGGGGGAAATGCATTTCCACCTCATGCAGGACACCTGTAACTGCAGACGCTGTCCCAGAATGTAGAGGACGGTCTGGCAAGGTGGGCTTGGCTGCTTCCTGAGCCAGCAAAAGTGGAATGAAAAGATGAGGAAGTGGCTCCGGTGTGAGGGTCCTGCCATGTGGGAGTGAGCTCACTCGGGGGTTTGCGCCTCACTGAGGAAGAAGCAAGACCTCACACATCCCTCAGGCATGTGGAGAAGAGCCAAGAGCCCTGGAACAGGCTCCCAAGGGAGGCTGTGGAATCCCATCACTGGAGGGTTTTAAGACCAGGCTGGACAATCCCCTGTCGGGACTGGTCTCGGGTTACTTGGTGCTGCCTCAGCGCAGAGGGCTGGACCAGGTGACCTCCCGAGGGCCCTTCCAGCCCCACATTTCTATGCTCGTCAGCTTCCCAGCAGATTGGCTGAAAAAAAGACAGTGGATGCCCCAGCTAGCTGATGGCTCTCAGGGGAGCGTCTCTCTAGGGGTCCACGCAGCTGCGCTGAGATTTGCGCTGAGCGGGAGGAGGACTCGAAACGCAGACCACACTTTCCGCACTGAGAGGCACTAAACCCACAAGAGCAGCTGAAGGAAGTTTCTGAGGGACACGGCGGCGCACAGGCTGCTGGAGACAGTCCGGTTTCAAGGGGAATCTGGCTCGATCTAATTCGCAACAAAGAACAGGAGCCACAAAAATGATGCCGAGATGCTGCAGAGCTGTTCCACTCTGCTGAGCCAACCGGCCAGCCCCTCGCTGTCACCGGCACAGGCTGGGCCCAGGGCAGGCAGAAGGGCCTGTAACGTATCTGAAGGGATGGCAGCCAGAGGTCCTGTCTCCTTCTTCTAGAAAAGCCAGGGTCTCGATTGCTGATTAACACAGCCCCCTGCTCAGAGCTGGCTGCATCCAAATTACGGAAGTAAAAAAAAAATCTCAGCCGGCAAGGTGGCCGGCTGCAGGAATTTGACCATTTCGGATTCCTGCCCGGCTGGCTCAGTGCCAGTCGTGTGCTGCACCACGCTGGGACGGGATTGCTCAAAACGCTGTCGCCCGCTAGGTGCTGAGCAAGCCAGCGTGCCGGTGAGAGCACCTGGGCACGGACGGGCGAAGCAGCAGGGTCCGCCTGGCAGCTTGGCTGACATGTGGCCTTTGCTTGAGGACCAAACCCCCTCACATGGTACCTGCAACATGCTTCACTTCAGCCAGGCTTTGAGGGGAAGGGGAGGGGGGTTTAGGCTATGGGAAGACACCCCATCCCAAATGGAGGGCTGGCCTCACCGAGGCCTGGACTGGGAATTAGGAGACCTGGGCTCAACTTCCAGCACCACTGTGGGCAAGTCCCTTAAGCTACTCTGTGCCTCAGTTTCCCCATTTGTAAATCAGGACAGTGATGTTTCCTTTGTCTTGTTTAGACTGTGGGCCCTTTGGGGCAGAGCCTGTCTCCCACTCAGTGCAGTGCCCCGCACAACGAGGCCCTGACCATCGCTGGGATGTCTGGGTGTCACAGAAATAGCAGCAAGGGGGGCCATGTGAGTAGTTAGAGAGACTCTCTGCTCCCCCCGCCAGTGGGTGCAGAACGCACTGTCTCTCCCAGAAGGCGCAGGCGGGCTCCCCACAGGGCCGGTGCTGCATGGCATGCGGGCTGAGAAAGGAGCACAGGCTGGCGTGGGGAAGGAAGTCGTTAATATTCCAGCTGCATGTTTGTTTTTGCCTTTAAAACAGTCGCCTTCGCAAAGCTAATAACTTGAAAAAGTCTAATTAAGCAAGTCAGATACCGGCAGCCCTCGGCGCGGAGGAGAAAATGGGAGATTTGCATTCCGCAGGGCGTGTAATTGAGCTGTAGCAGAGCTGTAATAGGTCTGCACTTCTCCGGCGTGTGGAATTGATTCCAGCGTTAGCCGGCCATGGGAGGGAGAAGTCACCGAGTGGGCCTGTTTCAACGCACAGCATTAGCTCAGGCACACGGCAATAGGAGGAGATGCAGCGCGTCGGAATCTGGCTCATGAGATCAGTGCGAATGGAGAGATTACAGAGAGCTTCTTAGCCCACGGCCAGCCCCCTCCTGCTGCGGGGGAGTTGGCCCCCAGCTTAGTGCTCAGCTGGGACTATCCGGCGGGGAGTGATTTACTCGGATGTCTTTCAAAGGCAGTGTCACGGAGTGTGGGGGAGTCCAGGCCCAGCACCCCTCTTCCTGGGATTCACTGAGACTCTCAGCCAGCCAGTAAAACAGACGGTTTATTGGACAACAGGAACACAGTCCAAAACAGAGCTTGTGGATACACCCAGGACCCCTCAGTCAAGTCCTTCTGGGGGAGCAGGGAGCTTAGACCCCAGCCCTGGGGTTCCCTGCGTTCCTCCACCCAGCCCCAAACTGAAACTAAACCCCCACAGCAGGCTCCCTCCTGCAGCCTCTGTCCAGTTTCCCGGGCAGAGGTGTTACCTCCCCCTCCCCGTCCTGGCTCAGGTGACAGGCTCTCAGGTCTCCCAACCCCAGGGCACATTCCCAGGTCAACACTCCCCCCTCCCTGCTGCGTCACATCGTCACAGGCAGGAGAGCCATTTTCCTCCTTGGAAGATGTGCAGGCAAAGGGTGTGACCGGGCGGCGCTGCTGGCTGGAGCCTGGGCCATCAGCTCTGCCCCTCCGGCTTCTACTGAGGGTGGATTTTGGAAGGAGTTGCAGGGAGTGAGGTGCCTGCTTTGAAATGCCTTAGGCCTCCCGGCTGGGCACTCTCTGGCTGCGAGGGACCAAGCAGGGAGTGAGGCATTGCAAAGATGCCCTGCCAGCGGCCTCCTCTCATGGCCAATGGGTCACGGGGGCTGGTGCAGCAGGTCCCAGCCTCTGAGGGTCCTTATAGATCAAAGCCCTTCCCTCCCAGCCAGTGAGAAGCAAAGAGCAGGGGGTTCATGGGCTGGCACCCGCTTCCCAGGCAGGCCCCTAATCTGAGCCTGCTGCAGCTGCCAGGGGTGTGAATCCCTGGCAGGAGCAGCCCTGCTCTGGTGTGCCGTGAGGCTCTCAATACGGGACTTGGGGAAATTCTTCTGGGCCAGCACGGCAAGGAAGAGCTGCTCCCATCCCTGCCCAGAGGGCTCAGCTGGCCCAGGGCCGTAGCGACTGGGAGCTGCTGCCATCCCTTGGTGGCATCGCGGTGGGATGAGTTGGTGGGTCTCAGAGTACTTGCTCCGAGCGGGTCTCGGGCAGTGCCAAAGGCTGCTGGTGCCCTGTCTGCACTAGAGCACACCGTGGTGGAGCTGAGCTGGTGCTAGCAGGTGCGGGGGGGGGGCGTGGGGGAGACTAGTGTGGGTAGAGCCCAGGTGAGCCACTCCTTGGGTCCCATGCTGGCAACGTGCAGTGACCGTCCCAATGCACCTGCTCACCTGATGGACCAGCCCACACTCCAGTCCTCATGCCCTGCGGCCTCTCCACGCTCCCTGCACACACCAGCTCGTTAGCCCCATTCCCCAGGCCTGGCGGCCCCTCCCTTGGCCCCTCAGAAATCCACTTTGCTGATGCACCGGAAAGCCCAAAACTGGGACACTCACCCATGGCACCCCATGTGATCGCTGCCGCTAGGGCTGCTGACCTGGGCGGGTGAGGGTTTTTTTGCCACTTGGGGTTTGAAGGGCTGTTGCTAACAGACATGCTTTGGCTCCATCATAAGCTCTGGGCTGGCTGCTGGGGTCCCCAGGGAGGGTCTTGGACCTGGGCCAAGCAAGGGGGTCAGACTAGATGAGCAGAGTGGTCCCTGCTGCCTTGCAGCAGCCCCTGGGGTGCAGCCCAGCGGAAGACACCCAGAGCGAAGCACAACGGAAGTCTTGCCCGCGCAGGGCATGGACAATGGAAAGCTCCAGCAACACGTTACCGGGCTCTGCTCGGCATGTGCCTGCCCGGTGCGCCCCGGGGGGCGGCTAGGCAGGGGCACATGCTCTCCCCTAGCACGGCCACCGCCTCTGCGCCCGGCTCCTCCTTTCGTTCCCTGCTCAGCGCAGCCCTGGGATTGACCAGCTGCTCTGTGACAGGCATCCAACACGGAGAACGAGAACGGGTTATGTATCGCGTAAGCCCCGCCCCGGGGGTGGAGCTAGCTGTTCTCTATATAGCTCTGACCCTGGCTGCTTGCTGCCAGTTGGTTTGCTGACGGGCTGTTGTGTTCCTGGGCACACGTGTGCAAACCAGGTGTCAAACGCTATCCGTTAGGGATGGGAGTGTGTAGGTGGTGGCAAAGGACTGCTTGAGGTGCAGCGCCCTAGGGGGTCACTCTGTGTGCAGCCTGCTTGGGTTTTATAACCTTTATGTACTAGCAGGTGCCATAAATAGTGACAAACACCCTCGTCGCGCTACCTTACAACCCCCTGCGGACAGGCCTGGCCACACAGTTACCACGCAGAAACCGGCCCCAGAAACCCGCCAAGCTACCACGGTGGCCAACTAGCAAGGGAGCATTTTAGCTCTTTCTTCCTGCATGAGCTGCCTTCCCAGATGAGAGGGAGGCGGTGTGTTGCACCCTTTGATGGTTACTGAGGGGTTTTATAGTCTTTCACTCCCCCGCACTCATGGCGGCAGAACACGGGTGGTGAGAGAAGTGGGATTTCCTGGAAGAGAGGTAGGTCCCAGGGGCAAGGTGTTACGGCCTGTCATGAGCTATCCTGCGGGGAGAGTTTGTATCCAGGAGAGGGGAAGCATCAGTCCCCCCTTATAGATAGGGAACCTAAGAGCTGGAGAGAGGGTATGACCTTCCCAAGGCCATACAGCGTATCGGTGGGAAAATTAGGAACAGAACCCAGGAGTTCTGACTCCCAGTTTTCTGCTTTAACCACTGGACCCTGCTCCCCTCCCAGAGTCAGGCATAGAACCCAGTAGTCCTGAGTCCCAGACCCACCTGCTGTATAAACTAGACCCCACTCCCCTCCCCGAGCCAGGAGTCCTGAGTCCCCAGGTCACACTTTCTCCTTGTTCTGTTTCTCTTTCCTCCAAGACCTGGAGCTTTCCCACCCTCTGCCTCTGCCACCACCTGCCCCTTCTCCGGGAGGCCTCAGGCGCTGACCCCATGGAACTGCTTCGAGGTCCTTCTAGGGCCAGAAGACGGATGAGGTGTGTGTGGCAGGGGACCGGCCAACAGCCACAAATCAGCCCAGACAAGTTATTTTTCAGAAAGCTAATGGGATCTGAAAACCATTTCTTTAGACGTTCCAGAGAGGGGCTTTTCTTTTCAAACCTCTGTGATGCAGCGGGGGGGAGGGGGGAGGGAAGAGCGTTGAACTGGGAATGTGGCAGGGGAGTTTCACTGTGGATGGGTTTCAGAGTGACAGCCGTGTTAGTCTGTATTCGCAAAAAGAAAAGGAGGACTTGTGGCACCTCAGAGACTAACCAATTTATTTGAGCATGAGCTTTCGTGAGCTACAGCTCACTTCATCGGATGCATTCAGTGGAAAATACAAAAGATGTTTTTATACACACAGACCATGAAAAAATGGGTGTTTATCACTACAAAAGGTTTTCTCTCCCCCCACCCCATGCTCCTGCTGGTAATAGCTTATTGTTAGGATATAGATATTCAGGCCTGTCTGTAAAGGCCTATACTCTAAGAATTTAGGTGTATTCTTATCACTTGGCTAGTGATAGAGGTATAAAAGAAAGAATCAAAACCACTGTCTGCCAGTGTAAGGGCCTTCTCTTACTGTGACAGTTTGTGGCCCTGTGCTTAGGCTCAGGCCTTTGGCTAAGCAGCAGAGGCAGCCATAAGCTGGGAAGCGACCGGTCACCTCCTCACATTCCAAACTAGTCACACTGAAATAAGGTGCTATTGGGCTGTTAGGCACTATCAGGACAGGATAGTTCCTATCACCTCCAGAGAAAGGGAAGTGCCTAGACAATGTAAAAGGAAACTTAGTTTGATAGCATCCTGTCTGGCAAGAACTCACTTATCAATAGCTGGGATGTGAAATCCTCACTTCTGTATTGTTTTGTCATTATAGTTCCCACTTTGCTGTTGTTTGTCTGTATAATCTCTGTCTGGTTCTGTGATTGTTCCTGTCTGCTGTATAATTAATTTTGCTGGGTGTAAACTAATTGAGGTGGTGGGATATAATTGGTTACATAATCATGTTACAATATGTTAGGATTGGTTAGTTAAATTTCAGGAAAATGATTGGTTAAGGTATAGCTAAGCAGAAGTCAAGTTTTACTATATAATCTGTAGTCAATGAGGAAGTGACTGGGTGTGGGTGTGGGTGGGGGTGGGCATGTGGGTGTGTGAGATGGGAACAGGGAATGGGGGTAAGAAAATTGGAATCATGTTTTGCTAAAGGGGGAAATGGGAACAGGGAATGGGAGTAAGGAAGTTGGAATCATGTTTAGCTAAGGGTAGGAATGGGAACAGGGACACAGGTGTAAGGCTCTGTGGTGTCAGAGCTGGGAAGGAGGATACTAAGGAAGGAAACTGGAATCATGCTTGCTGGAAGTTCACCCCAATAAACATCGAATTGTTTGCACCTTTGGACTTCGGGTATTGTTGCTCTCTGTTCATGCGAGAAGGACCAGGGAAGTAAGTGGGTGAAGGAATAAGCCCTCTAACATCTTGGTGCCGTGACTCGGATGCATCGCATTGGATAGGTGAGTGGCAGCCTGTAAGTCCCCCTCCCCAACAGTCCGCGCAGCTGCTTGGAGGGGGTATCGCGAACTCTCGTGATGGTAGTTGCGGGTTCTGGCAAGCCAGGGTAAAGGATTTTTTGGATGAATGGATAAGGGAGGACCAGGGCCCATACCAGGTACAGGGGTCAACCTGGGATAAGATTAAAAAGGAAATGGAGGAAGTGTTAGGGGACCCAGAGGTATGGGGGGTGGCTGAGGAGCCCACCCTCCTTGGTATATGGGTAGGGGAAGAAGGTCCCTGCCCATGGGGACTGAATGCCTCCCAGGGAAAAGAGGCACTTCAGTCTGCTTGAGAGGTTTGAAGTAAGGGCAGCATTATGGGAAGCTGCCAGTAATCTTTCAAGTTTGGTGCTGCTTCAGCAAGGGCTGCTGAAGGGTTGTAAATTAGTTAGGGGTAGTGAAAGATGATTTGGCACAAAAGGGTTTAAGGTCAAAAGCAGAGTTAACAGACCACCTTTAGAGAATGGATCTGAGACTTGGTCCTGGGGGAGTGGAGAAAAAAAAAAAAAAATAAAAGTTTCAAAGTGCAACCTGCCTTTCCACACTCTTTTGTTTTTCTGAAGTTTTAATGGAGGGTACTTTGGATACTTATGTGAGATGTCAAGAAGGAAGTTTTTGTTTAATGATAAAACCCAGTTATATACATGTAACTGTATGTGCAACTCTGGGCAGTCACATTGGATGGAAGCTTGGTAATTAGATTATCCAAGGGGGTCAGGTCGAGTGGCTACTACCACCACTATGCTTCTGTCCCCAGAAGCCTTTATAGCTATTCTGAGGGAAAATGGGCCCTTTTCCCACAGAAATGGTCTATAGGGGACTGCTGCAGGCAGCAGGCAGAGAGAGAATCTGAGCAAAATTATTTGACTATTGGGTAATGTAATCAAAATCACTAAAGGATGGAAGAGGTTTCTTTTGGAACTTAACTTGGCTGCCCCTGGTTGTGTCTAGTTGTACAAGATGGAAGTGTAATCAGGGTACAGTTGTGTAAAAAAGAGTAATCACAGTGCAAGGGATGTTAGGCAAAACAGAATTTTGTGTGTGTGTGCACAGGTAAAAGAAAAGGAAAAGGGGAGGAATGATGGGAACACTGAGCCTTGGGATGGCTCTGGGGGATTAGATTGTTGCTTTGGTGGGTGTGCATGAAAACTCTGTAGGCATGGGGGAGGCAGTTATACCTTGTGTAAAATTAATTTGGCTAATATGATGTTATGGAGGTTAAACTATATGGAAGGAATTTGCATTTTCCCAGGACATGTGCAGTGTATATTGAAAAAGGAGTAAAAGAAATGCAAATAAAACATGGTACTTCATTAAAATCCTAATAGGGCTCCAAAAGGAGCCACAATAGGTTGTGCTTTCTTTTTCAGATCGTTGTGTTTTGGAGCAGGAGATGAAAGTGGAAAGTAATCAGAACTCTGGTGGAAGTAAAATGCTTCCCTTTTAAGACAGTGTCTGAGCTGCTAACAGCTTTGGATCCAGAAGCAAGCTAGTAAGCCTCTGTGTGCAAATGCAAATTACCTAGCTGATGGGCACAAAGGAGCTGCAAATAACTGAATACATCTGGTCAGCAAACAAGCTACTAGAAGACTCAGATTATGGCCCTTCAGGAAAGGGAGGTGAAAAAAAAAAAAACAAGTCAAGCCTGAAAATAAGGGGGACAGGTTAACCTTAAGGGGGGGGTGTGTGTGTGTGTGTGTGTGTGTGTGTGTGTGTGTGTGTGTGTGTGTGTGTGTGTGTGTGTGTGTGTGTGTGTGTGTGTGTGTGTGTGTGTGTGTGTGTGTGTGTGTGTGTGTACAGTGCTAAAATCTGAAGCTGTGTCTCAGCTATTACCTGAGAATAAACTTAAAGCTTGGTACAGCAGAGAAACTATTGCAAACTTGGTCTGTTGTACAAGAGGGGAAACTGAGGTACACCATCTCATGAATTTCATAAATGACCAGTGAGTGAGGTAATTCACTAGCCTGACTATAGAACAAAATAAGGACAGTCTGGAGGTAATTCTTCTGTTTTTCCTGCAAGTAGCAAGGACATTTGTAAAAGAAAGTGGTATTATTATTAAGCAATAATCTGTCCCCACCATGGGGAAGGAAATTGTTTCTTTTGTTTTTCAGACACTCTACAAGCAAGCTGGCGCCAGCGGGAAAAATAACCCAGAATACCATGGATCTATGTTTTGTGTTGTTTGTCTGTGGTGTTTGTCTTGTTGCTAGCATTGTTGTGTTTTAATGAACAGAAAACCTCATGATATGGGTGGGGGGTGGCTTCAAAAGGCTGGCCTTGGGGGGGGAAGATGTGTATGGGAATGCAAATTCTCAACTAGGAGGCCAGGACCTGTGTAATAGCTACCGTGGTACCTGGAAATGGAATGGCAACTAAGGTGGCCCCCACAAGCCCTATGGAAATAATGAAAAGGGGAGGAGCTCACTGGGAATTAATGGAGGGGTGTGTAAAATAGTGTAAATCAATAGAAGATGTTTGGATGTGCCCCTCTCCTATGACTATAGAGGAGCAGGATCAATGGCCTATGCAAGGGGTGGACAATTGGGTGTACTGTGTATAAGGTGTTTTGCTGGGAATGTACATATTACTGGGGGCACAATTACACCGGCCCATAACCAAACTACACCCATCTACATGCTGCTATATGGACTTTGGTGCACAAATGGATCTGTGAATCTTATTGCTGTGAATAAGCCAGTGCCTACTGCCTGATTCCATACCAAGTGGTCAAGCTGGTTTGGACAATATCCCATTTCTCTGTGAACATTCAATGGACTTGTGATATGGACAAAAGCATACAAAACTTGCAGGAGCAGCTTGTTGCAACTGCCAGCAACTGGACACAAGATCGTGACCCCATCGAAGGAGGAGAGGCAGTATTTTGGGGGTGTCTCGGATGTTGGACCATACTGCAGTGGTCAGGACTCGGTGTTGCTGTGGATTTTGTATTGTTAACTATACTTGTGTTACGTTGCATAGGGAGATAACCTATTAGGAATGTAATAAGCCCTCCAAACCCTGCAGTGTACTAGACAACCCGGACCCAACCTTCTCAGGCCCACTCTAATGGGAAGTCTGGAACACTAATTGGAATAAGTGTGGTATGCCCGTATGAGAGAAGGTGCAGGGCACAATACTACACAAGGGGCAGTGGGACAAATGGAATATCGACACCTTCCACCTTGATGCCTGGCCCTATCAGGAAATGTGTCGCCATATGTCCTATGCTTTTCCAGGGATACCTGGGCAGGAGGATCCCAAAAGAAAAAGAAAAAAAAAAAGGGGTGGAGTGTTAGGATATAGATATTCAGGCCTGTCTGTAAAGGCCTATACTCTAAGAATTTAGGTGTATTCTTATCACTTGGCTAGTGATAGAGGTATAAAAGAAAGAATCAAAACCACTGTCTGCCAGTGTAAGGGCCTTCTCTTACTGTGACAGTTTGTGGCCCTGTGCTTAGGCTCAGGCCTTTGGCTAAGCAGCAGAGGCAGCCATAAGCTGGGAAGCGAACGGTCACATCCTCACATTCCAAACTAGTCACACTGAAATAAGGTGCTATTGGGCTGTTAGGCACTATCAGGACAGGATAGTTCCTATCACCTCCAGAGAAAGGGAAGTGCCTAGACAATGTAAAAGGAAACTTAGTTTGATAGCATCCTGTCTGGCAAGAACTCACTTATCAATAGCTGGGATGTGAAATCCTCACTTCTGTATTGTTTTGTCATTATAGTTCCCACTTTGCTGTTGTTTGTCTGTATAATCTCTGTCTGGTTCTGTGATTGTTCCTGTCTGCTGTATAATTAATTTTGCTGGGTGTAAACTAATTGAGGTGGTGGGATATAATTGGTTACATAATCATGTTACAATATGTTAGGATTGGTTAGTTAAATTTCAGGAAAATGATTGGTTAAGGTATAGCTAAGCAGAAGTCAAGTTTTACTATATAATCTGTAGTCAATGAGGAAGTGACTGGGTGTGGGTGTGGGTGGGGGTGGGCATGTGGGTGTGTGAGATGGGAACAGGGAATGGGGGTAAGAAAATTGGAATCATGTTTTGCTAAAGGGGGAAATGGGAACAGGGAATGGGAGTAAGGAAGTTGGAATCATGTTTAGCTAAGGGTAGGAATGGGAACAGGGACACAGGTGTAAGGCTCTGTGGTGTCAGAGCTGGGAAGGAGGATACTAAGGAAGGAAACTGGAATCATGCTTGCTGGAAGTTCACCCCAATAAACATCGAATTGTTTGCACCTTTGGACTTCGGGTATTGTTGCTCTCTGTTCATGCGAGAAGGACCAGGGAAGTAAGTGGGTGAAGGAATAAGCCCTCTAACACTTATCTAAAGTGTAAGGAGAGTGATCACTTTAGATAAGCTATTACCAGCAGGAGAGTGGGGTGGAGGAAGAGAAAACCTAGTGATAAACACCCATTTTTTCATGGTCTGTGTGTATCAAAACATCTTCTGTATTTTCCACAGTATGCATCCGATGAAGTGAGCTGTAGCTCACGAAAGCTCATGCTCAAATAAATTGGTTAGTCTCTAAGGTGCCACAAGTCCTCCTTTTCTTTTCACTGGGGATGGGAGACCTGAGAGCCTGTAACGTGAGCCGGGAGGGGGAGGTAACACCTCTGCCTGAGAAACTGGACAAAGGCTGCAGGAGAGAGCTGCTGGAGGGGTTTGGTTTCAGTTTTGGGCGGGGTGTGGAACACAGGGAACCCCAGGGCTGGGGTCTAAGCTCCCTGCTCCCCCAGAAGGACTTGACTGAGGGGTCCTGGTTGTACCCACAGGCTCTGTTTTAGACTGTGTTCCTATCATCCAATAAACCTCCTGTTTTACTGGCTGGCTGAAAATCACAGTGAATCCCAGGAAGAGGGGTGCAGGGCCTGGACTCCCCCACACTCCGTGACAACCTCATCACGGGAAATGAAATGTGCTCTGCTGTCTGGCTTCAACCTTTCCTTGGCAGCCAGGCTGCAGGAGGGGACGGGGCAGCCCTGGCTTTGTCCGAAGACCTCCATGGAGTCATTTTTTATTTGAAGGGAGGTTTTTGCTTTTGTGAATTTAATGCCAGTGGAAAGGTGGGAGCCAGATGCTCAGCTGGCATCAATCAGCGCAGACTGCATTCGAGGCATGTGCTGTGGCCAGTCCACTAGAAGATAATAGCCAACTACTGCTGCCAGAGGCATTCCTTTAGCCCAGGCAGCAAAGGCTGGTGCTGCCATGCAAACAGGCCCGGGTTCAACCCCCTAATGACACTGCAGAATGCCCCCCCCTTCCACCAGGGGGCTCCCCCGTACGACCCCACATTGTGATCTCCGGTACTTACCTGAGCACGTGTCAGTCCTGTGCTAAGTGACTCCCTCACTTCCCCTCTGGCTGCGCCTCACTCTCCCAGACCCTGGCTTCCCTGGGCACAAACACCATGTCCCCTCCGCCCTCACCCTGGTACACGTGTGGGGTGTCTGCCCCTCCTCCTCTGCACCCCCCCCCCCACAGGGATTGGATGCTAACCCCAGGCCCCCGGGCTCCAGCATACCCCCCAGCCCCCTGCTGCAGGTCCCCGTGCGGCCTGTGCCCGCACAACGGGTGATCGGCTGAGGCAGGATGCCAGAGCCGGTTCACACAGCGCTGCTAGACGGCCCTGGGCCGGGGTGCAGGGGCCCTGGGCCGAGGTGGGGGCAGAGTGGGAGGGTGTCCCTCCCTGGCACCGTGAGGGGAAGCCGCAGACCCAGGGGGAAGCTAGGAAGAGACCGGCCGGGATGGGGCAGGCAGCCTGGGAAGAGCGTGGTTCCCCCCGATGCCTCCACCACCCCGACACAGGCAGGACCTGGGGAGAGCGGAGGGTGGCAGCCGGCACCCCAGGCAGTGGCAGGGAACACGGCCATGCACCTGTCACTGCACCCGACCCCGCAGCACGGGGAGCTGGAGAGCGAGCAGAGGAGACTTGTGCGGTGCGGGGGCAGAAATAGCGCTCGACACCGTGGCTTTGGCTGCAGCTCACAAGCCCAGAAGCCTGGGGCTGGGTCAGTACCAGAATGGGAAAACCCAGGGGCAGCAGGGAGGGTGCTGAGGGCTCAGTAGGGGCACTCTCCCCGCTGAGTCAGTGCTGGCTGTAACAGGGTGGCACCCACCTATCGCCAGTGCCCTCTGGCCAGGTGTCTGCACTCTCTGTCCGTCTGCAGTGACCTCTGCCGGTGGCTTCTCCGGCGATTGCCAGTGACTCCGCCCGAGTCTCTCGCATAGTCTGTATGTGAACCCAGTAGATCCCGTCTGGGGTATCCCATCCAACAGGGGCTACCCCGTACCCTCCTCTGGTATCTCCCTGGCCCTGCCAGGGCTCAGTCTTTAGAGTCCCAGCCCTGGTATGGGACCGTAGCTCCAGGGCTTCCTCCCTAGACACGCTGTCTTCACCCGCTCTGGTCCCAGCTGGGTCAGTAAACTGTCTGATCCCTTTCCAGGGGCGTTTCACAGTTCAATAATCAGCCCCTTCTCTACTCCTTTCCTCAGGGCTTAAGCCACTTCCCTAGGGGCTGGTGTCGGGGGAGTAGGGACCCAGGCCCACCCACTGCTCTGGGTCCCACCCAGGGACCCTAAAAATAGCAACTGCCCGCTGCATCCCTTTAATTAACCTGAATTTCCGTTCCCTGGGCCACTTCCCCATGGCCCCAGCACCTTCTCAAACACTTCACCCTTACGGTAGGGCTGAAGTCTTGTACTCAGTCCTGGCAGCTGGGCAGGAGCGCTCCCCCAGTCCCTGCCAGCCACTGCTCAGTCCATTATCCCTACAGGCCTTTCAGCCAGCCAGGAGCACCATCCTCCAGCTCCAGGCAGCACCTGCCTTCTGGTACTGCAAATCCTTTTATATGGGCCCGCTGGGCCCTGATTGGAGGCTCCCTGCTGTCTCTCCCTGATTGGCTGCTTCCCCCACAGCCACTCTAAGAGGCCTGGAGGACTTCTCTAGTGCTCCTTTTTGGGATAGGTGTGGTAGGACCCTGAGGTCTCCATCAGGAGGGCCTCTGGACCTAGTCCACCCCATCACAGACCCTCATGCTCCAGTGCAGTGCTAGGGGGCGCTGTGCTGCAGGGAGCAGGGGGGGGGCTCAGCAGGGGTGCTGGCCAGCTGGAGGATGGTCTCTCCATGGTCTCCTTCACTTTCTATCTGAACAAAGCTGCTGTTTTTCATGGCATGGAAGTAAAACACCTGAGCCCTCTTCACGGGAGTCCTTTGCACTGAGGCTGCTGGATTCGGGGTCCAAATTATTTGATTGTGACAGGCACCGTTCACCTAGGACACAATGCCCCAGCTGGCCTGTTCCTCTCCTGCAAGGCCTTGTTTCTGTTCCCATCCCCCAGCACTTTGGTCACTCGCTTCACCCCCCACCTGGCCGCGCCCTGCTGCACCCCCACCTTGACATGCACATCTGAGGGCTGCCCTTCCCACCAGGCCCATAGCACCTGATGTAATTAACTCTGAAAACTAGAACCGCTCCCAGAAACCACTCCCCTCTGCCTGGCTCTGAGGCCAGACAAACTGCCGTTAACCTCAATGCAAAGGGTCTGATTGTCTTGGTCCCGGCACCTGCCGCCCGGCCAGCGCTGATGAATTGTATCTGACTGCAGTCCTCTGCGCCCCAGACACCGCTGGGCAGGCTTCACCACCAGATGCATCCCTGCCAATGGCCCAGGCTGGGCAAGCGGTAGGAGGACGGAAGGGCCAGCAGGAGTCAGTAATCCATGGTCACCATGCAGAGCGTCTGTGCTCCTCATGCGTGGCACTGGGGAGTGAACCGGACCCCTGGAGCATGGGGCTCTGACTGAGTCACTGGCCTGGCGCTCAGCCACAGGCGGGAACCGACACAGCTATTCGCAGCAATGACGCATTCCATGCTGCGGAAGGCAGCGCGGTGGGTGTCCCGTGCTTGGGGGTGTGCCCATGGACCCACAAACACACAGGCACGCAACCACACAGAGGTGCATGCATGCATCCACTCACACAGATATGAACATGCCTTATGAATGCTGTGTGCTCACAGCCATGTGCATGCCTGCAGGTACGGCCGCCCAGGTACACGGCCATCCGCCCGCAGGTACGGCCGCCCGGGTACACGGCCATCCGCCCGCAGCCACGGCCGCCCGGGTACACGGCCATCCGCCCGCAGGTACGGCCGCCCGGGTACACGGCCATCCGCCCGCAGGTACGGCCGCCCGGGTACACGGCCATCCGCCCGCAGCCACGGCCGCCAGGGTACACGGCCATCCGCCCGCAGCCACGGCCGCCCGGGTACACGGCCATCCGCCCGCAGGTACGGCCGCCCGGGTACACGGCCATCCGCCCGCAGGTACGGCCGCCCGGGTACACGGCCATCCGCCCGCAGGTACAGCCGCCCGGGTACACGGCCATCCGCCCGCAGCCACGGCCGCCCGGGTACACGGCCATCCGCCCGCAGGTACGGCCGCCCGGGTACACGGCCATCCGCCCGCAGGTACAGCCGCCCGGGTACACGGCCATCCGCCCGCAGCCACGGCCGCCCGGGTACACGGCCATCCGCCCACAGGCACGGCCGCCCGGGTACACGGCCATCCGCCCGCAGCCACGGCCGCCCAGGTACACGGCCATCCGCCCGCAGGCACGGCCGCCCGGGTACACGGCCATCCGCCCGCAGGTACGGCCGCCCGGGTACACGGCCATCCGCCCGCAGCCACGGCCGCCCGGGTACACGGCCATCCGCCCGCAGGCACGGCCGCCCGGGTACACGGCCATCCGCCCGCAGGTACAGCCGCCCGGGTACACGGCCATCCGCCCGCAGGTACGGCCGCCCGGGTACACGGCCATCCGCCCGCAGGCACGGCCGCCCGGGTACACGGCCATCCGCCCGCAGGTACAGCCGCCCGGGTACACGGCCATCCGCCCGCAGGTACAGCCGCCCGGGCACACGGCCATCCGCCCGCAGGCACAGCCGCCCGGGTACACGGCCATCCGCCCGCAGGTACGGCCGCCCGGGTACACGGCCATCCGCCCGCAGGTACGGCCGCCCGGGTACACGGCCATCCGCCCGCAGCCACGGCCGCCCGGGTACACGGCCATCCGCCCGCAGCCACGGCCGCCCGGGTACACGGCCATCCGCCCGCAGGCACGGCCGCCCGGGTACACGGCCATCCGCCCGCAGGCACGGCCGCCCGGGTACACGGCCATCCGCCCGCAGGTACGGCCGCCCGGGTACACGGCCATCCGCCCGCAGGTACGGCCGCCCGGGTACACGGCCATCCGCCCGCAGCCACGGCCGCCCGGGTACACGGCCATCCGCCCGCAGGCACGGCCGCCCGGGTACACGGCCATCCGCCCGCAGGTACGGCCGCCCGGGTACACGGCCATCCGCCCGCAGGTACAGCCGCCCGGGCACACGGCCATCCGCCCGCAGGCACAGCCGCCCGGGTACACGGCCATCCGCCCGCAGGTACGGCCGCCCGGGTACACGGCCATCCGCCCGCAGGTACGGCCGCCCGGGTACACGGCCATCCGCCCGCAGCCACGGCCGCCCGGGTACACGGCCATCCGCCCGCAGGCACGGCCGCCCGGGTACACGGCCATCCGCCCACAGGCACGGCCGCCCGGGTACACGGCCATCCGCCCGCAGGCACGGCCGCCCGGGTACACGGCCATCCGCCCGCAGCCACGGCCGCCCGGGTACACGGCCATCCGCCCGCAGGCACGGCCGCCCGGGTACACGGCCATCCGCCCGCAGGTACGGCCGCCCGGGTACACGGCCATCCGCCCGCAGGTACAGCCGCCCGGGCACACGGCCATCCGCCCGCAGGCACAGCCGCCCGGGTACACGGCCATCCGCCCGCAGGTACGGCCGCCCGGGTACACGGCCATCCGCCCGCAGGTACGGCCGCCCGGGTACACGGCCATCCGCCCGCAGGTACGGCCGCCCGGGTACACGGCCATCCGCCCGCAGCCACGGCCGCCCGGGTACACGGCCATCCGCCCGCAGCCACGGCCGCCCGGGTACACGGCCATCCGCCCGCAGGCACGGCCGCCCGGGTACACGGCCATCCGCCCGCAGGCACGGCCGCCCGGGTACACGGCCATCCGCCCGCAGGTACGGCCGCCCGGGTACACGGCCATCCGCCCGCAGGTACGGCCGCCCGGGTACACGGCCATCCGCCCGCAGGCACGGCCGCCCGGGTACACGGCCATCCGCCCGCAGCCACGGCCGCCCGGGTACACGGCCATCCGCCCGCAGCCACGGCCGCCCGGGTACACGGCCATCCGCCCGCAGGCACGGCCGCCCGGGTACACGGCCATCCGCCCGCAGGTACAGCCGCCCGGGTACACGGCCATCCGCCCGCAGGTACAGCCGCCCGGGCACACGGCCATCCGCCCGCAGGCACAGCCGCCCGGGTACACGGCCATCCGCCCGCAGGTACGGCCGCCCGGGTACACGGCCATCCGCCCGCAGGTACGGCCGCCCGGGTACACGGCCATCCGCCCGCAGCCACGGCCGCCCGGGTACACGGCCATCCGCCCGCAGGCACGGCCGCCCGGGTACACGGCCATCCGCCCGCAGGTACAGCCGCCCGGGTACACGGCCATCCGCCCGCAGGTACGGCCGCCCGGGTACACGGCCATCCGCCCGCAGCCACGGCCGCCCGGGTACACAGCCATCCGCCCGCAGGTACGGCCGCCCGGGTACACGGCCATCCGCCCGCAGGTACAGCCGCCCGGGTACACGGCCATCCGCCCGCAGGCACGGCCGCCCGGGTACACGGCCATCCGCCCGCAGGTACGGCCGCCCGGGCACACGGCCATCCGCCCGCAGGTACGGCCGCCCGGGTACACGGCCATCCGCCCGCAGGCACGGCCGCCCGGGTACACGGCCATCCGCCCGCAGGTACGGCCGCCCGGGCACACGGCCATCCGCCCGCAGGTACGGCCGCCCGGGTACACGGCCATCCGCCCGCAGCCACAGCCGCCCGGGTACACGGCCATCCGCCCGCAGGTACGGCCGCCCGGGCACACGGCCATCCGCCCGCAGGTACGGCCGCCCGGGTACACGGCCATCCGCCCGCAGCCACGGCCGCCCGGGTACACGGCCATCCGCCCGCAGCCACGGCCGCCCGGGCACACGGCCATCCGTCCGCAGGTACAGCCGCCCGGGTACACGGCCATCCGCCCGCAGCCACGGCCGCCCGGGTACACGGCCATCCGCCCGCAGGTACAGCCGCCCGGGTACACGGCCATCCGCCCGCAGGCACGGCCGCCCGGGTACACGGCCATCCGCCCGCAGGCACGGCCGCCCGGGTACACGGCCATCCGCCCGCAGGCACGGCCGCCCGGGTACACGGCCATCCGCCCGCAGGCACGGCCGCCCGGGTACACGGCCATCCGCCCGCAGGTACGGCCGCCCGGGTACACGGCCATCCGCCCGCAGGCACGGCCGCCCGGGTACACGGCCATCCGCCCGCAGGCACGGCCGCCCGGGTACACGGCCATCCGCCCGCAGGCACGGCCGCCCGGGTACACGGCCATCCGCCCGCAGGCACGGCCGCCCGGGTACACGGCCATCCGCCCGCAGGCACGGCCGCCCGGGTACACGGCCATCCGCCCGCAGGCACGGCCGCCCGGGTACACGGCCATCCGCCCGCAGGTACGGCCGCCCGGGTACACGGCCATCCGCCCGCAGCCACGGCCGCCCGGGTACACGGCCATCCGCCCGCAGGCACAGCCGCCCGGGTACACGGCCATCCGCCCGCAGGCACGGCCGCCCGGGTACACGGCCATCCGCCCGCAGGCACGGCCGCCCGGGTACACGGCCATCCGCCCGCAGGCACGGCCGCCCGGGTACACGGCCATCCGCCCGCAGGCACGGCCGCCCGGGTACACGGCCATCCGCCCGCAGGTACAGCCGCCCGGGTACACGGCCATCCGCCCGCAGGTACGGCCGCCCGGGTACACGGCCATCCGCCCGCAGCCACGGCCGCCCGGGTACACGGCCATCCGCCCGCAGGCACGGCCGCCCGGGTACACGGCCATCCGCCCGCAGCCACGGCCGCCCGGGTACACGGCCATCCGCCCGCAGGTACGGCCGCCCGGGTACACGGCCATCCGCCCGCAGCCACGGCCGCCCGGGTACACGGCCATCCGCCCGCAGGCACGGCCGCCCGGGTACACGGCCATCCGCCCGCAGGCACGGCCGCCCGGGTACACGGCCATCCGCCCGCAGGTACGGCCGCCCGGGTACACGGCCATCCGCCCGCAGGTACAGCCGCCCGGGTACACGGCCATCCGCCCGCAGCCACGGCCGCCCGGGTACACGGCCATCCGCCCGCAGCCACGGCCGCCCGGGTACACGGCCATCCGCCCGCAGGCACGGCCGCCCGGGTACACGGCCATCCGCCCGCAGGTACAGCCGCCCGGGTACACGGCCATCCGCCCGCAGGCACGGCCGCCCAGGTACACGGCCATCCGCCCGCAGGTACAGCCGCCCGGGTACACGGCCATCCGCCCGCAGGTACAGCCGCCCGGGTACACGGCCATCCGCCCACAGGTACAGCCGCCCGGGTACACGGCCATCTGCCCGCAGCCACGGCCGCCCGGGTACACGGCCATCCGCCCGCAGGCACAGCCGCCCGGGTACACGGCCATCCGCCCGCAGGCACGGCCGCCCGGGTACACGGCCATCCGCCCGCAGGCACGGCCGCCCGGGTACACGGCCATCCGCCCACAGCCACGGCCGCCCGGGTACACGGCCATCCGCCCGCAGGTACAGCCGCCCGGGTACACGGCCATCCGCCCGCAGGTACAGCCGCCCGGGTACACGGCCATCCGCCCGCAGGTACAGCCGCCCGGGTACACGGCCATCCGCCCACAGGTACAGCCGCCCGGGTACACGGCCATCCGCCCGCAGGTACGGCCGCCCGGGTACACGGCCATCCGCCCGCAGCCACGGCCGCCCGGGTACACGGCCATCCGCCCGCAGGCACAGCCGCCCGGGTACACGGCCATCCGCCCGCAGCCACGGCCGCCCGGGTACACGGCCATCCGCCCGCAGGCACAGCCGCCCGGGTACACGGCCATCCGCCCGCAGGCACGGCCGCCCGGGTACACGGCCATCCGCCCGCAGGTACAGCCGCCCGGGTACACGGCCATCCGCCCGCAGGTACAGCCGCCCGGGTACACGGCCATCCGCCCGCAGGTACGGCCGCCTGGGTACACGGCCATCCGCCCGCAGGTACAGCCGCCCGGGTACACGGCCATCCGCCCGCAGGTACGGCCGCCCGGGTACACGGCCATCCGCCCGCAGGTACAGCCGCCCGGGTACACGGCCATCCGCCCGCAGCCACGGCCGCCCGGGTACACGGCCATCCGCCCGCAGGTACGGCCGCCCGGGTACACGGCCATCCGCCCGCAGGTACAGCCGCCCGGGTACACGGCCATCCGCCCGCAGGTACAGCCGCCCGGGTACACGGCCATCCGCCCGCAGGTACAGCCGCCCGGGTACACGGCCATCCGCCCGCAGCCACGGCCGCCCGGGTACACGGCCATCCGCCCGCAGGTACGGCCGCCCGGGTACACGGCCATCCGCCCGCAGCCACGGCCGCCCGGGTACACGGCCATCCGCCCGCAGGCACGGCCGCCCGGGTACACGGCCATCTGCCCGCAGGCACGGCCGCCCACCCCCGGGAAGCGGCAGGCTCCCAGGCAGGTTGAACACAGTCTGCTCAGCGCAGGGCTGCACATCGCAGCTGCACAGGGGCCCACCAGTCCACCAGCTTTTCCAGCTGGCCCTCGTGGGGTGATACTAATACAGAGTCTGTCACTCATGGTGGAGGCCTCAGGGAATAGACTGAACGGGCCAGTCCTGCCCTAGCCAGGCCACGTCTCCTCCCTCCCCCTGCCTACACTATGGTCAGCTTTAAGGGGTTGAGTCCCTCTGTACCCTGGCAGACTGCTGGGTCCAAGCAATCATGAGCCTGGATCCTGCAGGCTGGCTCCTGGCAGCATCTCCATGGCTAGTGCCTCTTCTCCAGCCTCTAAGCCACACATCTTCTCGATCTCTGGTCCAGCGGAGATTCACGTGTCCCCCTGCCTCGAGCCTGGTAGCAGCCTCCTCTGCTCCTCCCCACTGTTGGCGTAAGAGCCTTCCCCGGTGTCCGGCTGGGACCCCTGTCTCATGCCTCTTGGTTTTTCTCTCCTCCATTCTAGCTTGGAACTCCTGGCCCAGCGAGTCGGGATGGAAACGTTGTGTGGGCATGGAGCACGGCAGCCGAGGGTGCAGCGTCCGCCGGAGCGTAGCCGCCTCCTAGTGCTGCCTGCTCTCACCGCTGCGGTAGATGTCTGCGCTCTGCGTCTGCGGGGCCTGGGTTCAAACGCTGCTGACAAACCGCAGGGTTTCAGCGTAACACGGCATTCGATTGTCTCAGTGCGGCAGGCTGGCTGCTCTCCTGCCGATCTCCTCTGAGACACGGGGCCGTTTCCTCCAGGGCTGTTATGTCTCGGGCCCCTTTTTGCTTCCATCGCAGGGTGCAGTGAATGGCATAGCCGAGCGGGGCCAGGACCCCTTCCCACTCGAGATGGCTGTATTCATCTAAGAGCCTTACGCAGCCCCATGGCTGTCGTATCTGTGCACATCACCGTCTTCAGTGCAGGAATCCTTCCTTCACGAGGCAGGCCAGGGATGTGGCTGGTGAGTTACCTTGGTCACCCAGGGCATCAGTGGCAGGACAGGGGGTTGAACCCAGCGCCCTGGCCACCGCCCTCCCTCGGAGAAGCATCTTAAGGGATGCAGGGTCTGCGAGTCAGGCCAGACGGCAGCTGTGCTCTTGCCCCTTCAGCTGCAGCCAGCTCCTCCCGTCAGCCTGGCACTAGCCACCGCTGTGGGTCTGGTCTCAGCTCTGCAGACTGGGCCCCTCTGCCTCCCCCCGCCGACCTTGGCTGTGTCCGTGGGAGGGTGCAGAGGCTGGAGTCTCCCAAGAGGCAGCCAAGTCTCCTTGTCAGAGCAGGTCTGCAGGCTCCCGGGACAGCAGCTGATCATATGATCATGTCCCGCCGGGAGAGAATGACAGACCCCAGCCAGGGGACAGGCCAGGGACCCGGCTGCCCGCCTGCCACAGGGGACGTGGGCTGCAGGCAGGAGAGGGGCCTGTGGCATGGTCAGGGAGGGCAGCCTCCCCTGGGAGCAGCCAGCGTAGGAGTGGGCTGGCACCATGCTGCGGGCATGGCAATGTGCAAACACACACGGAGTGTGCAGAGGACGTGCCCTGGGCACCTGAGCCGCAATGTCACACAGGAGCCTCCGGGGGCACAGTGACACCCCAGGGCTCTGAGGGCACAGCATGGGGAGCCTCTGAGGTCAGCAGCCCCAAGGCCGACGAGACCCGCCCCCGTCAGTGAACTCTCTGCTGTCAGCTCTCCCCTATGCAAAGGTTGAGGCTTCCTCACTTGCTATTCCAGCCCTGGTAACCCCCCCAGCTCTGCCAATGCACCCCTTCACTCTGCACTCCCAGCTCTGCCAATGCACCCCAACCCCCTGCAACCCCAGCTCTGCTAATGCACCCCAACCCCCTGCAACCCCAGCTCTGCTAATGCACCCCAACCCCTCTGCCCTTCAACCTTCCTGCACCCCCCAATTCTACCAATGCATCCCAACCCGCTGCACCTCCCAGCTCTGTCAGTGGACCCCCAAGCCCCAGATGGGATACAGTGGCTCTGGCCAGCCACTAGCGACAGTAGCAGCGTGGGTGGGTTGGGGGGATTGGGATAATCTCCCCCATCGCTAATGTAACCCTTCTGCCCGTCAGAGTTGGCAGCAACAAGGGCTGGGTTCAGTACCTAGGGGATCCATTCCAATAACACAATGCAAAACTGGCTCGAACCCCCACCCAGTGACCTGGGACAAATATATACCAGCCCCGCTGGGCGCCTCCAAGAGGCAATACTTCCCCTCTTACAAGCACAGAGTCTGAGTGTAGCAAAAAGCCTTTTAATAACAGAGAGAAACAAATTGGCATTATGTTGGGGAAACACCACCACCAGGATTCATAACACAACCCATGAGCAAAACCCACCCCAAGCAAATTGGGGGATGTCCTTTCCCTTTGGTTCTTGAGTCCAGCAACCCAAAATCACCCAAAGTCCCAAAAGTCCAATGACCCAAAAGTCTCTGTCCCTGCTCAGGGCAGTCCCAGAGTTCAGAAGTTTATCTGCAGAGTTTTACCTCCCAACCTGGGTGGAGATTGGGGGGGGTTAAGGGGCACCTTACGTGGTCCAACACTGATGGCCCCACCTCTCCATGGGGCTCCGCTCTACTCACCATCCCGCAAACTGCTCTACCATATAGCTTCAGGCTCCCCCCACTACTTAACACAACACTCAGTGATTTCAGCTTGTAGGAGGGGAGCCTCAGGGCTGGTGCACCATTAGCCCAAAGGGAACTCAGCTCAGCAGCCTGTAACTAGACTCCTAATAGAATCAAAATTAGCTCTGATATTCCACGGAGGAGGAGGAGGAGGAGGAGGAGGAGGAGGAGTTGACATTTAGTATTAATACCTGGATCCCAGCCTCTCTCAATTCACAGAGTTTTGGAACCCATGACCCTTGTCTAGCAAGTGCTACTTAGTTAATGGCGAGTCCCTCCATCATAACAAAAGGCCAAGTACAGTTCCACTGTCCTTGATTCCCATAATCAGGGTAATAACAATTTATTCTTCCTGCCCCAATAACAGAGACACTGGGGGTCCCACAGCAGCCAGAGTGACTATTTGGGCAGCTATGGCCTCATTCTAGGCGTGGTGGGTGTGCCTATGCAAATGAGATCGGCCCCTGAAGTTCTCTTCCACAACTTGCCACACCTCACCACCAGATGTCAGGGTGGAGTTCATCCTGACTCTGCTTACACTAACGATAAATATTTGATCACTTTGTATCCCTACCCCTCACTCCCAGCCTTCAGTTGCCTCCACTCCTACAGCGGCCGCACGGGTCGGACGTGTCTTCCACAAGCTAACATCCTCCTTGGGACTCTCAGCCCTAGGGGGTGCCATGGAGCCAGTGCTGGTCCCGGCTGCCAGCTCTCCGGGGGTCTGCGTGTGGCCAGCACAGGAAGCCCTCCAGTCACCCCGGACTGCCTGGGGCCATGCGTGCCAGGCAGCCAGCCTGCTGGGGGCTGGTTAGCAATGGGTGCAGAGGGGTGGGACGAGGCCATCCATCCCTGCATGGGAGCCGCTGCCCAGGTCCGGCGATGCCCTCTCCAGCCGCAGGGGGCCAACGGGGGGCAACAGCCCTGCCGTCGCCCTCCGAGTGGGCCAGCTCCACGAACCGCTCCAGCCTGGAGCCCCTGCGATGCAACACCTCACCACCCAACACCAGCACAACCCTGACCCCCCCCAAACACCCCCTCACTTCGCACGCACCCCCTGTGACCTTATTGACTTGAACTGGGACCATATAGATCATTGTTGCAACCAAGGTCCTGTAGTGGCACCAAATCTTGTATAAAGGGGGTCAAATGAGGTGTCTCAGACAAGGTTATGGTTGGCTGGTTAGGATGATGCTGTCTGTGTGTGTGTATCATTTTTACAGTTGAAGTTATGAATATTGGCTCTGTACTGTCTGTATTTCAAACCTGTGCTCTGCTTCTGGGGGACACCCCAGACAAGTTGGGGTCAGCTCTGCCTAGCCTGCTAGATGGCTCATGAAGGACCATCAGCTACACACCTGACCCATTGAAAGAAGGCAGACACACCTGGGGACTCAGCCAGGTATGCAGGGACCTGCCTATGGACAGAACTCTGAGGTGTTTCCAGGCCATGGGATGGGCAGCTTGTCCTTGGGACACAGAAAGAGACCACATGGCAAGAGACTATAGAAACCTGCTGCAGCTCCTCCATCTTGTCTTCAATCCTGCTTCTTACCTCTGGAGGGACTTTGTTACAAACTGAAGCTCTGAACCAAGGACCAGCTGGGGATGTTCTCCAGAGACTGAATTTGAACCTGCCGTTTATTCCATCACTGCTGCAAGCCTGAACCAAGAACTTGGCCATCACTGTATGTCATTGATTCCATTTAACCTGTTCTAGCTCTTGTCTCTATCCTTTTCCTTTTCTGAATAACCCTTTAGATTTTAGATGCTAAAGGATTGGCAATAGCGTGACTGGTGGCTAAGATCTGATTGGTATATTGACCTGGGTCTGGGGCTTGGTCCTTTGGGATCGAGAGAACCCTTTTTCTTTTACTGGGGTATTGGTTTTCATAACCATTCGTCCCCCTAACGAGTGGCCCTAGTGCGGATACTGGGAAACTGGAGTGTCGAAGGGAATTGCTCGTGTGACTTGTGGTTAGCCAGTGGGGTGAGACCAAAGTCCTCTATCTGGCTGGTTTGGTTTGCCTTGGTGTGCACAGAAACCCCAGCCTGGGGCTGTAACTGCCCTGCTTGAAGCAGTTTGTCCTGAATTAGCACTCTCCGTTGGGTCCCGCCAGAACCAGCATCATTCTCCCCCGGCACATACCTTAACACAGCCACAAGTTCCCAGAGATGGTGAGCTCTCCCGGGCAGGGGCTCTGTGTGAAGCAGCAGGGAGGGGGGAGTGTTGACCTGGGAATGTGCCCTGGGGAGGGGAGACCTGAGAGCCTGTCACCTGAGCCAGGAGGGGGAGGGGGAGGTGACACCTCTGCCCGGGAATGTGGACGGAGGCTGCAGAAGGGAGCCTGCTGAGGGGGGGTTTGGTTTCAGTTTGGGGCTGGGTGGAGGAACGCAGGGAACCCCAGGGCTGGGGTCGAAGCTCCCTGCTCCCCCCAGAAGGACTTGACTGAAGGGTCCTGGTTGTACCCACAAGCTCTGTTGTGGACTGTGTTCCTGTTGTCCAATAAACCTTCTGTTTTACTGGCTGGCTGAGAGTCTCAGTGAATCCCAGGAAGAGGGGTGCAGGCCCCGAACTCCCCCACACTCCGTGACACTCTGCATTCTACGGGAGCGTGTCCAGCCCCTGGCGCGGTGATTCCAGGGCCCTAGGTGCTATCCACCTAATGGGTGATAATACATATCCCTCTGCGTGTACACACATCCCCACAGCCTGTGCACCACCCATCTACGCACACATTTGCACGCCTAACGCCTCTCTCCCTCCTGTGCACACCCCCAGGCTCCCTGCATGCACACACGGGACCCTGGCCTGAATGCTCCAGCCCCCCGTCTCCCAGGCATCCTGCAAACAGAACCTGCCGAGAGACCCGCACCTCCCCGAGGGTGGGGAACTGGGCCAGACGCAGGCCCCTGAGCCACGACCTGTTGGCTCTCCCATCTCAGCCTGTAACCAGAGTTTGCTCCCTGTGCTCCCTCTCTGCTCTAAGGGAACATTCCCGGGGCTGTGCCGGATTAGTCAGCGATTGGCTGGAAGTGGATCTTCCCCGTCCCAGCTTCGGCCGGCTCCCTGGGGCGAGAGCAGATCTAGGTGTGCATGGGGGAAATGCCAACACAGGCGTGACCAGAGAGAGCACCACGTCCCCCACCTGCGCTGCCAGCCTTAGTTCTGATGGCCTCCCCAGTGTGCTCGCTCGATGCTGTCCGGACCCCACACAGCCCGGCTCCCACTGGCCAACTCCCAGAGGCTGCTGGGGAGGCCAGATCTCCTGGGGCCCAGGAATAGTTAATGCTAAAGCTTCCTCTCAGCTATTTGCATGGTACCGACAGGGGATGGGCCAGGGAGTTGCACCTCTGGATGGAGGACCTGTCTGTCACTGGGGTCACTTGGCAACCAGGAAGTGCCCCCCCATTGTTACGGGGGCCGCGAATGGGGTGGTGAATCTGAGTGGCGTGACGCACGGCCCGTTCTCCCAGAGCCCGCCTGGTTTCTGTTCTCCAGCCACGGGTCAGCGGGGCCCCAGCAAGACGCGTCCATCAATAACGAGACCAGGCTCCGTTCCGTTCACCAGGACACAGACAGTTTGCGGCTCCGGGTGCAAATCACCCACTGACTGACAGGCTGAGACAGGAACATCCCTCTGGGCGGCTCATCCATGGCTGCACCTGCCCCTGCTGCAGGAGCAGCTGGGTCCGGCCACGTACCAGGCTAGCCCCGGCCCCGACCTGGCACGTGGTAGAGACTCCAGCCCACAGCAGGGACCCATCATGACAGGTGCTGCCCAAACGGTGAGATGTACCCTGCCCTGCAGAGCTCCCTGTCTGAACCGACGAGACACAGCAAGGGCCAGCACCCCTGAGTTACCCTAACACAAAACTACTGCACACAGCCCGACAGTGCCCCCCGCGCCCTCTCGGCGCCCCAGCATCGTGACAGGCTGGGGGGTGCAGCAGGGAGCCCCGGGAGAGCTCTGTGCTCCGACGGTTCTAGACCCGTCCCTGCAGCAGCCCACAATCTGCCCCGTAGGCTGTGACGCTGGGGAGACAGAGCAGGTCCTGTCTGGCCTGTGCCCCACAGGGGCTCGGTCCAGCCTGGGGTTAAACACCCAGGTGACTGGCTCCCACCCCTGCCCTGGAGACAACTCCTCAGCCTGGGCCTGCTCGCAGTCCAGGGGCGTTTCCGGAGGTCGAGCCTACGAACTCCTTCCATTGCTCCATCCCCTCCGGTGCCCCTGCTCACATCCTGGATGTGTCTCAGCCACGCTACAGTCAGAGCCCACGGCCAGGCTTTCCTCTGGGACCCCTCCCGTGCCAGAACCTCGGGTACAGGAACGCAGGCCTGGTGCCATTGCAGGCAGAGCAGCGTCCCCTCGCTGCCATTCCCCGGACAGGGGTTCGATCCCCAGGCACTTGGGAAGCCATAATGGGGCTCAAATTGCATCAGCATCAGCCACAGCTCCTTCCCCTCTGCATTGCACTGGCTGTCTGGGTGGAGAACCCCGCATCCCATCACCCAGTGACAGATAGACACACACACAGAAATACAGTCGTGCCAGAAAACAGAATCACGCACCTAACACCGTGAATTGCACGTCGGTGCGTGCACACACAGCCTTCACACACACACACGCACGCTCTGCATGCACACCCGCGCACAGTGAATGCAGTGTACACACACACAAGCGCTCAGCACGCTCACACATGCTCTGCACACACAGAGCCCCCCCCCTCACCCTACTGTAATCCCAGGGTCCCCTACTCTTCGCTTGATCTTTCCATTTGTGTTAACAGCTGGATAACACCCAGGCAGGCAGGCAGGGCATGTCACCGGCCAGCTAAGGTGAGCCTGGGCATGGTCTGTTGCTGGATGTCTGGGGCTGTCCTGGCTGCACTTCAGCGAGCGCTCCGGAAGGCTACCCTTAATGGGGCCTGCTGCTCTGCTGGGGCTTTCGGGGGGTGGGGTGGGGGGCAGGTCTCTACCCAGCTGTTGCAGACATTGCACTAAACCAGGAGCACAGGCAGCTGCTGGAGGCAGGGAACAGGAGTGCCGGAGAATGCATCCCAGCCCCTTGGCTCCCTGCCGTAAATACCAGCCCATCTGATTCTGGGGGAGGAGTGGACTGGGTTTTAAAAGCTCATCTGCTTTCTGATTGGCCAAGGGACACCAAACAGCCGGGCTCCCCGCCAATCAGAACGATTATTTATTATTTGTATTAGGGTTGTGCTCAGGGCCCAGATCAGAGCCCCGCATTGTGCCAGGCGCTGCACAGATCCCGACCGAGATCAGAGCCCCCATTGTGCCAGGAGCTGCACAGATCCCGACCGAGATCAGAGCCCCCATTGTGCCAGGAGCTGCACAGATCCTGACCGAGATCAGAGCCCCCATTGTGCCAGGAGCTGCACTGACCCTGTCCGAGATCAGAGCCCCCATTGTGCCAGGCGCTGCACAGATCCCGACCCAGATCAGAGCCCCCATTGTGCCAGGAGCTGCACAGATCCCGACCGAGATCAGAGCCCCCATTGTGCCAGGAGCTGCACAGACCCTGTCCGAGATCAGAGCCCCGCATTGTGCCAGGGGCTGCACAGATCCCAACCGAGATCAGAGCCCCGCATTGTGCCAGGAGCTGCACAGACCCTGTCCAAGATCAGAGCCCCCATTGTGCCAGGCGCTGCACAGATCCCGACCGAGATCAGAGCCCCCATTGTGCCAGGCGCTGCACAGATCCCAACCGAGATCAGAGCCCCGCATTGTGCCAGGCGCTGCACAGATCCCAACCGAGATCAGAGCCCCCATTGTGCCAGGAGCTGCACAGATCCCGACCGAGATCAGAGCCCCGCATTGTGCCAGGCGCTGCACAGACCCTGTCCAAGATCAGAGCCCCCATTGTGCCAGGCGCTGCACAGATCCCGACCGAGATCTGAGCCCCCATTGTGCCGGCGCTGCACAGATCCCGACCGAGATCAGAGCCCCCATTGTGCCAGGCGCTGCACAGATCCCGACTGAGATCAGAGCCCCCATTGTGCCAGGCGCTGCACAGATCCCGACCGAGATCAGAGCCCCCATTGTGCCAGGAGCTGCACAGATCCCAACCGCGATCAGAGCCCCCATTGTGCCAGGCGCTGCACAGATCCCGACCGAGATCAGAGCCCCCATTGTGGCAGGAGCTGCACAGATCCCGACCGAGATCAGAGCCCCCATTGTGCCAGGAGCTGCACAGATCCCAACCGCGATCAGAGCCCCCATTGTGCCAGGCGCTGCACAGATCCCGACCGAGATCAGAGCCCCCATTGTGCTAGGCGCTGCACAGATCCCGACCGCGATCAGAGCCCCCATTGTGCCAGGAGCTGCACAGATCCCAACCGCGATCAGAGCCCCCATTGTGCCAGGCGCTGCACAGATCCTGACCGAGATCAGAGCCCCCATTGTGCCAGGCGCTGCACAGATCCCGACTGAGATCAGAGCCCCCATTGTGCCAGGCGCTGCACAGATCCCGACCGCGATCAGAGCCCCCATTGTGCCAGGAGCTGCACAGACCCCAGACTTCCAGCCTTCGCACCTCTTGTCTGCATCGTGTCTGCGATACAGACCAGCACCGTGCTCTCTAGCCTGGGATCTCGCTTTGGCCTTGCTCGGCAGGGTCAGAGCACCGGGCCCACTAGCTCAGCCTTTCCCCGCCCTGTGTCGGATCAGACCTGCTAGCACACAGCTGGCTGCCCAGACTGGCAGCGTGGGCCATGATCCCGCCCTCCCTTAAACGCCTCGGGGAAAGTGAGAACTTCAGCCATTAAAATTCTGACCTCAGCAGGCAGTGGGCTCGGCCCTGCCCCCGGGGCAGGAGCGGTGATTAAACCCGGCTCATTATCCGTGCTTGCACAGCCGCAAATGTTATTAACGGCCATATGATTATGCAGCCCCTGTCAGAGCCCGGCCGCCGCATTTGACTCCTGACCCGCGGCCTCTGCCGGCTCCGGAGGACTGGGTCGCGCTGTGGCGTGACGGCCGGCCTGCTCCGGGATCCAGGCGCCAGGGGTTGGGAAAGCCAGTTGTCAGCTGTGATCAGTGCTGGGCTGGGGCTGGCTGGGCTGCTCCTCGGGTGTACGGCCTGCCAGGTACCAGAGCACGCCGTCCCCTCCTGCCGCCGGGGCTGGGCAGTTCGCACAGCACCGTGCTGCGGTCGTGATGCAGCCGCGCACCCTGCCCCGGCACCGGGAGTGCTCACCGGTGATCCCAGTGCATTTCTGCTCCCTGCGTGCATTTCGCACTGCACAGAACAATCCCCCCGTGGGTCCAGCAGGCAGAGCTGGGGCTCTGGGGGGTCCCTACCGCTGCGCGTGTGTCGAGGGTGGGCTGGGGAGGATGGTACAGGTGGGCCTTGTGGTTACCTGGGTAAGTGTCCCAACCTCTTCCTATAGCTGCTAGGCGTGAAAAGGTCCCAGGGCTGTGCCAGGCTGCTGAGCCCCTTCGGCCTGCCCCAGGGGAGGCCCTTCCCCAGAGGGCTGAGTCTTTATGGCAAAGCACCCAACACTCTGCCACCCTGCGACCCCCCTCGGTACCCCATGCAGCATGGCCGGCCCCTCAGCAAAGCCAGCCCCTCGTCAAACCTGGCATGGATCTGGGGAGACGTTTCCGAGACATTTCAGGAGGTGGCTGATGTGCCCGTGGCCGGAGCCAGGTGCCCCTCTGCAGCGATGGACGCAGCTCCAGGCATGGCGGAGAGCGCTCTGTGTCCAGAGCATCCCCAGGCCGAATCGGCCCCGGCCTTCCCGGCCTCTTACTGGCCACCTCTGAGCCATGACTGTACGGATAGTCCTCGTGCGCTGCCCGGCCAGTGGGAGGCTTGTGTCTGTGCCCGGCCAGGCGTCCTAGAGCCCTGGGACAGGCCGGCTAGCTCAGCCCATCGCCAGCCTGACACCTTGTCACGGAGTCCCTGGGCGATGCTCTGGAACTGCTCCCCATGAAGCCAGTCAGGACTCCGGGGCAGTCTCCTTTCTGTGAGCAGCCTGTCTTCAGGACACACAGCTCACCCAGCTTCCACCTTCCTGGGTCTGACCTCGGAGCATTCAGCCTCCTCTGCCCCTCCGTGCGCTTCCCCCAGCGAGTCCGCTCAGGCAGGGTCCTGGGGAAGCCAGAGAGTCCTGCACCCCAACTCCGCAGTCAGACGGGACTCTCAGCCAGCCAGTAAAACAGAGGTTTATTAGATGACAGGAACATGGTCTAAAACAGAGCTTGCAGGTGCAGAGAACAGGACCCCTCAGCTGGGTCCATTTTGGGGGCAGTGAGCCAGACAACCACGTCTGCCCTTCACTCCATGTCCCAGCCAGCCCCAAACTGAAACTCCCTCCAGCCCCTCCTCCTCTGGGCTTTGTCCCTTTCCCAGGCCAGGAGGTCACCTGATTCCTTTGTTCTCCAACCCTTTAGCTCTCACCTTGCAGGGGGGAAGGGCCAGGCCACCAGTTGCCAGGAAACAGGGTGTCGGCCATTCTCTGTGTCCAGACTCCTGCACACACCTGCCCTCTAGGGCTCTGCAATGATCATACACCCTTACCCCACCACCTAGACACCCAAGAACTGCCCAGGGGAAACCGAGGCACCCCCACACCACTCGGAGGAAACATCAAGAACAGTCCCACTTCGTCACATCTCTCCCCCCTTCGATATCGAACTGAGCGGGGTCACTCTACCCGGTGACCTGGGGAAGTTCGAAGCCACCAACGTTCCCATGGATGCCCCAGCATCTCTCCCATTCCTTGGTGGGAGTTACACCAGGCCCTTCCAGTTTCACGCCCTCCCTTAGGTCGGGGGTGGTCGATAGCACTTGCAGGCC
The DNA here is from genome assembly GCF_965152235.1 of Eretmochelys imbricata. NCBI lineage: Eukaryota > Metazoa > Chordata > Testudines > Cheloniidae > Eretmochelys > Eretmochelys imbricata. The sequence goes on from NC_135572.1 coordinate 359,597,882, forward strand.
GCATGTGGGAAGGTTTCTGCGGCTCGTGCCCTTTGGCCACCCCAAAACCCCAGGGAGTCAAACTGGGATTGGGTCTTCTCCCCAACAAGCTGGCCAAACACAGCCACTTGGTTATAGGACTGTTTAACTTTCTTAACAGCTTTCACCTCATCTGAGACCTTCTCAAAGCTCTCCACACTGAGTCTTTCAACAGGACAGTCAGTGGATCCATTCACAACAGAAAATTTCTGGCTGTTAGGAACTGAAACTTTCTTGATTAAATCACTTTCACACCCTTCAGTTGCAGTAAACTGCTTGCAAAGACTCCATGAGGGTTCCTTTCCCCGAGGGCTTTTGTATGCAACAATTCACCCCTCACAGAAATTCTGCTCTCACCCTCTTTACCTAGGGCTTGCTCTAGAGGAACACTTTCCTGAGCAACAAGAGACTCTTTCTGGGTCTCCCTTACATCCAGAATTACCTCTGGCCCATCAGGCGGATTCCTACACAATCCCCTTTCAGGCAAACTTACAGACTTCCTAGATAAAAGGTCAGAAGCATTCTCCTTCCCTTTGCCACACACAAGTTCAGGAATCTTTTCCTTCTTGCTACAGGTTTCCACACCCTCAGTGGGTAACACAATCACACACCTTCCTGCTCTCCTTGTGCCCTGGCTAGGATCTCACCCTGATTAGACAGAGTTGCTCCACCCTTTCCAACAACACACTAGCAACAGGCAAAATACAAGCACCAGAATTGTCTGGTCTCTGGGATTTTACATAGACACTAACTAGATGTGACCTAGTTACAGGGCCATTCTCCCGAGCAGACACAAACTTAGGACCATTCCCTTCCTGGGCTTTAGCTGAATAGAGAACAAACTCTGAGACAACTGCACGACCCTCAACCATCACAGGCTGAAAGGCCCCTTCTGTCTGCTCCACAGATGAAGAAGAGCCGGACACACTTTCTCCTTTCCCAGACACACAGCTTGGGATCTCATTCCCTTTGTCCCAGCACACAAGGCTGGTCACAGACAACTGCTTGGAGATCAGGGTAGCTCCCTCCATAGGCAAGTCAATACCCCTGACAGACAGACACAGACACATTTCCTTCACTGTCTCAATTCTCCACCCAGCTAACAGGTAAGGTCCAGGGACTCTCATCTTCCACTCTCCTCGCCTTCCCACCCTGCTGACTGGACAAAGCCATCAGCTCACAAGGCTGCCTAGGCTCATCCAAACTTTCCTTACCAAGCACCTTGGCACTCCCCACAGATCCCCTGCCCTGCCTGTGTCTCCCCCCACTCAGCTGGGGTCTTATCTCCCCCCTTGCTCAGCGCTGCCCTTGCTGTCCCAGTGGGGGCAGGCAGGGAGCTTGCTGCTTTCCTCACAGCATCAGAGCCAGCGTGAGCCCCTTCTCCAGCGTGCAAGGGGGCGGGGAGCATCGCTCTGTCCCACCCAGCCCCAGGGGGCTGGTTACAGGCAGGCAGGTAGCCTGAGCCTAGCCGCTCCTCCCCCATGCCAGCCAGGTCATCTGCATTTTCACTGACCATTTCCCTCTCCACCGATTGGTTCCCTGGATTCAAATTCAAACCCTTGGCAGTTACCGGAGCAGGGCCTGGATCCTGTCCCAAAGAGACACAGTCACCCCACAACAGGGTCTCGCAGCCGATATCCCGGAGAACCCCAAAAACCAGCCAGCCTGACTCCTCCTGGGTCTGCACAGGGATCTGGGCCATAGGCAGGGCGAGGGGCTTCGTCCCTGGGACCCTCACCCAGCTCACACAGCCCCTCAGCATCTGAGGCTGCACCACCCGGGGCCTGACAACAGTTCCCTCTGTCCCAGGATCTCGCCACCCCTGGAATGTCTCCCCATTGACCATCACCTTCCGCTCCCACGGGGGTCCGAGGGCCTGGCCCCAGGAAACTCCACACAGACATATAGGTTGGGGTCAGGAGTGGGAGCCTGTCCACCACCTCACCCATCTGACTGACAGAGTCTATGGCCTTGGGACCCAGCAAGGGAGCTAGACACTGGGGCTTTTCCGCAGGGTCCCCCTGGTTCAAATCGCCAGCCTGCTCAAAGGCAGTGAGGTGGGCACCTACATCCCGCCCCCTTCCTTAACCAGGGGCAGCAATTTAGTCTCGAGGTTCCCTGCGGAACTGGCCCCCCGGGGTCTATCCCCACTCACCCCGGGGAGGTTCCCTAGGCCTCTCCGCCCCACCACCGCCAGTTCATCCTGCTTCTGCAGCTCTTTCTCGGGCTCTCGCTGTCTCTCACAGTCCTCTTGCTCTCTTGGACTCAGCTCCAATCCCTTCCATCTCCGATCCCCCGATGGGGAACCCGATTGTGAAGACCCTCGTCTGGTCGGGGCAGGAGTCCTGGCGATGCCTGGCTGCCACTCCAGCTGCTTCCAGATCCTGCTATAGCCCCATTTGGGGTCAGGAATCTGTTCCTTAGAGCGGTCATCCTCCTCCAGCTGCACGATTAACTCTGCTTTGGTGAACTTTCCAATGCTCAACCCTCTCTTTCTGCACAGGGTTACAATGTCCTTCTTAAGGAGACGGTGACAGGCCATCACTCCACTCTTCCCAAGTTGTTGTGGACTCACAGGCCTGTGTGCTCTCAGCTCCCCACGGTTTCCAGGAGGAACCCCTAGTGCGGCAGCCCTTCTCGAGGTCACTCCCTCTTTGCCAGGGTCAAGCTGCAGACTCCTCCGCCCCTGGGACCACTCACTGCAATCCCCAGGGGAACCCTGTTACTGCAAAAGTCCTTCTCTCTGGTCACACACTTCCAGGAGTTAACCGCCCCCTGAAACCGTCTCTCTCTGAATCTTCAGCACGCCTGGTCCCCGTTAATCCCCCTTCGTTTTACTGCTCCCCAGTCACTTACTGCAGGAAGCGCCGTCCACGAGGTGCAGTACATCCCACCACTAACACCAGTTGTCATGGAGTCCCCGGGCGATGCTCTGGAGCTGCTCCCCATGAAGCCAGTCAGGACTCTGGGGCAGTCGCCTTTCTGTGAGCAGCCTGTCTGCAGGACACACAGCTCACCCGGCTTCCACCTCCCTGGGTCTGACCTCGGAGCATTCAGCCTCCTCTGCCCCTCCGTGCACTTCCCACAGCGAGTCCGCTCAGGCGGGGTCCTGGGGAAGCCAGAGAGTCCTGCACCCCAACTCCGCAGTCAGACGTGACTCTCAGCCAGCCAGTAAAACAGAAGGTTTATTAGACGACAGGAACATGGTCTAACACAGAGCTTGCAGGTGCAGAGAACAAGACCCCTCAGCTGGGTCCATTTTGGGGGCAGTGAGCCAGACAACTCCGTCTGCCCTTCACTCCATGTCCCAGCCAGCCCCCAAACTGAAACTCTCTCCAGCCCCTCCTCCTCTGGGCTTTGTCCCTTTCCCGGGCCAGGAGGGCACCTGATTCCTTTGTTCTCCAACCCTTCAGCTCTCACCTTGCAGGGGGGAAGGGCCCAGGCCATCAGTTGCCAGGAAACAGGGTGTCGGCCATTCTCTGTGTCCAGACCCCTGCACACACCTGCCCTCTAGGGCTCTGCAATGATCATACACCCTTACCCCACCCCCTAGACACCCAAGAACTGCCCAGGGGAAACCGAGGCACCCCCACACCACTCGGAGGAAACATCAAGAACAGTCCCGCTTTGTCACACGCCTCAGCTAGTGGGGCCGCGGCCCTGGGTGTGTGAGGGAGATCGAAATGCCACACCCGGGTGCCAGCTCCCGCCTGCACCGATCAACACAACTCTCCCAGCACAGACCAGTACAACCACCCGCACGACACGACCAGCGTAGACAATCGCCCCCAACACACCGCCCCTCACCACAGCCCACACCCTCCTCCGCCACCCCACAAATCAACACAACTCTCCCAGCACAGCCCAACACAACCACCCGCACGACACGACCAGCGTAGACAATCGCCCCCAACACACCGCCCCTCACCACAGCCCACACCCTCCTCCGCCACCCCACAGATCAGCACAACTCTCCCAGCACAGCCCAGACACAGCCCAACACAACCACCCGCACGACACGACCAGCGTAGACAATCGCCCCCAACACACCGCCTCTCACCACAGCCCACACCCTCCTCCGCCACCCCACAAATCAACACAACTCTCCCAGCACAGCCCAACACAACCACCCGCACGACACGACCAGCACACACCTTTCATTCGCCAACTGCACAAATCAACACATCTCTCCGAGCACCGTCCCAAACACAGACCAACACAACCACCCACACATGACACAACAAGCACACGCAGTAACCTCAAACACACAGCCCCTCACCGCAGCACACACCCTCATTTTACACCCGCACAAATCAACACAACTCTCCCAGCACAACACCGCCACACGGATGACACAACGAGCGCAGACAATAACCCCAAACAAACAGCCCCACACCGCAGCACATACTCTCATTCGACACCCGCACAAATCCACACAACTCTCCCAGCACACACACACAGACACAAATGGACACAACCAGCACACGCAGTAACCCCAAACACACAGCCCTTCACTGCAGCAGGCACCCTTATTCAACACCACACAAATCAACACAAATCTCCCTGCGCAACCCAGCCTGCACACCCAATAACCCCACGGGTGGCTCTGGACCCAGGATCGGTTGTGCAAGCGGGCAGCGTTGGGAGCAGCTCTGAGCAGGGCTGAGTGCTCTGGGGGGTCAGAGCGCCCCCAGGTTCGCTCCCTGGGGTTCCCAGTCTGTTACCGTTCAGCGAGTAAACACTCAGCCATTTTGGTCTGTTTTTACACACGACTTTGTGAATCACACCGGGCGCTAGAAGGCGCTAGCTTACGATTAACCCCCTCGCCTGGCTAGCTGGGCTGCTGGAATGACATGCCCAGCCAGGACCCAGGGGGCAACCCCGTTCCCTAGGTGCGAGCGGTGACTTGTTCCTGCCGCGGAAAAGCTCCGGACGGGCAGTCCAGGGGGGCTGAGTGAGTGCATCCACTAGAAAGAGGGCTGGAGATCCGTTTGGCTGTCCACCACCCTTGTTTTGGGTGGAAACAGCTGGACTTGGATTTTCCCACAATTGCTAGGAGCTGAGCGTAATCACCTTGGAACCAACTCTGACGGGGTGGGAAGGCCCAACAGAGATGGGCTGTCTGGACACTGCACTGTGGAAGGACACCTTGCCCTGCAGCATGTAGTCCCACACTGCAGTGTCCAGAGGGCATGTCTCTGCTGTGCGTAATGACCACATCCAGCACGGGCAGCTCCCTGCGCGTCACTGTGATCTTACCCTTCTCGAGCTCGTTCGAAGAAACAACCACAGGGATCCTGTCACCCTCCACTCAACTGCAGCCCATTCTGGGGTGGAATTTAGCAGAGGTGTTTAACATCTGTACACTCAGGGCTCTGATTGCAGCTGCAGGGCCGGGAGCGGAACACAGGACCCATGCTGGCCTGATCTCTGCAGCACAGCACCCCTTGCCCCAGGGATGAGGGTCAGCACTAACTCCAAGGGGAGCCCCCCATCCTCCCTGCAATGACTCCCAGGCCGACACCGTCCTGGCCAAGGACCCCTCAGTGCTGCCGTGATGCCGGGCAGGGCTGCAGACGCCGCGTGTGCATACAGAGCACGTCCTGCTAAGGGCTCCCAGGGGCTTTCCCTGAATACAGCGGCAGGCTAGAAGAACCGAGCTATTAATGATTCAGGGCCCTAGCGCTTTGGAGCGGTTGCCAGGCTATTTGTTCTGCGCTTGGGCAGGGCTAGGGATGGGGGGTCCCCCAGGGCTCTCCGCAGCCTTGTTAGAGAAACAGGGTTTGTTCCACGGAAGCGATTCTGCTCCCCATCAGCCCTGCTGGGCCTGCTGAGAGCTGCATCTGCGGCTTGGCATCGGGTGATTCATACTAAAGGAAACAGGATCTGTCTCCTCCTCGGCTGGGCAGATTCCCCCAGGGCCTGGGCCTGCGGTGCAGTGGCATTTTCTCCTTCCCATGGCTGGCTGCATCTCTGGGAACCTCGCTTCCGGCCGCCCCACCCGAGGGCCTCGTCAACCTCTGACCCCGTCCCTGGAGCTGCTCCAAAGGAGACAGAGCAGAGCCCTGGAGACCAGACTGGACAGGACAGTCCTGCCCCAGGGAGATGGGCTGGACAGGACCGAACAGAGCTCTTCTCCTCTCTAATGGCCAGGAGTCTCCCTGCCAGTCCGGCTACTCCGACTCCAGCCCCCGCTCCCCCCATGCAGGGACAGCGTCTCCCACGCTCAGAGTGGCCCCCTCCAGAGATTTTACACGCGGATCTGAGAGCTGCTCTAATGGCTCACTCTCCCTGGACTTAGGCTGCCTCTTTGGGCAAGGACTGTGAGCGGTGCCTGGCTCTGTGCCCAGCTGGAAGTGGCTACACTCTTCCATTCTGCTGACTACTTTGCAAGAGAAGGGGATACCTGGGACCATCTCCCAGCCCATCAGGGTCTTGCTCCAGTGCTTGGTCCCCTGGGACTCCTGCAGCCAGTGCTCCCTGTGAGACAGTTGACAAACTGAGATCTTATTAAGCTAATGGTCTCCATAAGACCCTGCAGCAGGGGGTTCCACAGGTTAATTCTGCATGCATTTAAAATATCTGTAGCTCCTCTCTGGAATCCAAGGTGCAAGATCTTCCATTGGCGAGTTGCTCCTGGCAGGGTGTGCCCAAGGGCACATCCATTTGTGCTGTCTGGAATCAGTCCTCCTTAAACAGGAGGTGTGAGCCATTCCACACTACAGACAAACAGGCATCTGCGTAGCTCCAGTTCCAGCTTTGTCCCCTGTGTTTACCAGGACCACACCGCATTTGGCATTCCATACAGCACACATGTTACACACACAATCCCTGCCTTCTTCAGAGCACAAGGGACTCTTACGATGGAGAAGAGCTGGAGGGATGAGAGAATCAGGTGAAACAGCTGGGGGCAGGGAGATGGTCCTAGGGTCTAGTCAGTAAGGATCAGGCCCTGGCTCTGGCCCAAGGTGTTGGCCAGGGGCCACCTGAGGGCCAACCCCAGAAGCAAGATGGGAGGGGAGGGATTTTGCTCAGCCTGGCAAGTGTGTGGAATAGCGAATTGATTTGCTTATGTGCTGAGAAAGGGATGAACACAGCAGGGCATCTGCCAGGGATTTTTGGATTAAATAGGTTTAAAAACCCTCCAGCAGACTTTATAATATTGACTCAGATAAAATCCTGCCTGCTCCAGGTGCCGCTTGCTCTTATTCCCCTAGATCTTACATCAATTACAGTGCACTTGGCAGTGGCCCCGCTGGGACCCGGGCCGGGCCAGAGGGATCCCTGGTGGCAGCCCTCGAGAGCGCAGGCTGGGAACTAGAGTCAGAGAGAGCCTCAGGGGCCCGCTGGGTCCCCTCTGCATTGTGAGCTCCCGGGACAGACGCGCCCTCCCCTGTGCACAGCTTCCCCTGGCCTCCTGCGGCTGACCCTGATCTGTCCCCCGGGGGCCCTGCGCCAAGGTGCTGCACCGCATATGGGGGGCCCCGGCAAAGGACCCCAGCACCCTCTGTTCCCTGCCGCCAGCCATGGGAGCGTCCCCCTCAGGTGCACTCGTGCTAAGGCTTTTATACCCGCTCTGAGCCACCCCTAGAGGGCGAGGGAGACGCCTGCCCTTGGGCAAATCTGGCTTTCCATCCTCTGCACTCCTTTTCTGGCCAGAGCCCGGGCCCTCCCCCCATAACCTGGCCTTCCCACCCCACTCTGGTTGGCTTGTTCTGGGCAGCCGGAAGGGAGGAGGAGGAGGAGGAGGGAGAGGAGCAGGGGGCAGGGGGCCGTTGACTGGGCTCGCTTCGCTTGCTGGATCGATGAGGCTCAGTGAGGGCTTGGCTGGCTGGATTTCTCTCGGAGCCCCAGACACTGAGCTGGGCTTCGCTCAGTGAATGGCCCGGAGGAAGCTGGCTAAGCACCCCCCGCCCCTGCCCAGCACACCCAGGCCCCCCTCCCCAGCACCACAGGGGCTCACTGGGCCATGGCTCAGACAGGCATCACTTTAACCACCTCAGTGCCGGGCCATGGAGCTGAAAGAGGCCATGGCTGCCGGGGGCTGCCCCACTCCTTGCACTGGCCAGGGTGGCAGGCAGGGAAATAGCCCCCTCCTGCCCACAGGGGCTGGCTCAGCTCCACCTTGCAGGCAGCAAGCTCACCAGTGCAGTGAGTCCAGCAGCCCCCGCAGAGTGTCCACATTACAGGACAGTTCTGTTTGGGGCAGGAGGGGCAGGCTGTGCTCAGGTGAGACTCAGGACCGGAACTGGGGTCAGGCCGGATGGGCACCGGCAGAGCTGTGGTGAGGGGAGCCCTGGGTCGGGGGGGAAGCTGTGGGTCAGGACTGAAGGGTGCTGGCAGAGCTGTGGGGAGAAGCCTGGGGGGAGAGTTGTGGGTCAGGCCGGAAGGGCGCCGGCAGTATTGTGGTGGGGAAGCTCTGGGTGGGGGGAGAACTGTGGGTCAGGCTGGCAGTGCTGTGGTGGGGGTCGCCAGGGCCAGGTGGGAGCTGTGGGTCAGGCTGGAAGGGTGCCGGCAGAGCTGTGGGCACGGGAGCTCTGGGTGTGGGGGAGCTGTGGGTCAGGCTGGAAGGGTGCTGGCAGTGTTGCCCTGGGGGGAGCTCCGGGTGGGGGGGAGCTCTGGGTGGGGGGAGCTGTGGGTCGGGGAGCTGTGGGTCGGGGCGCCGGCAGTGATGTGCTGGTGGGAGCTCCGGGTGTGGGGGAGCTGTGGGTCAGGGGAGCTGTGGGTCAGGGCGCCGGCAGTGATGTGCTGGTGGAAGCTCCAGGTGGGGGAGCTGTGGGTCGGGGCGCCGGCAGTGCTGTGCTGGTGGGAGCTCCAGGTGGGGGGAGCTGTGGGTCGGGGGAGCTCCGGGTGGGGGGAGCTGTGGGTCGGGGGAGCTGTGGGTCGGGGCGCCGGCAGTGATGTGCCGGTGGGAGCTCCAGGTGGGGGGAGCTGTAGGTCGGGGGAGCTGTGGGTCGGGGTGCCGGCAGTGATGTGCTGGTGGAAGCTCCAGGTGGGAGAGCTGTGGGTCGGGGGAGCTGTGGGTCGGGGCGCCGGCAGTGATGCGCTGGGGGGAGCTCCGGGTGGGGGGAGCTCCGGGTGGGGGGAGCTGTGGGTCGGGGAGCTGTGGGTCGGGGCGCCGGCAGTGATGTGCTGGTGGGAGCTCCAGGTGGGGGGAGCTGTGGGTCGGGGGAGCTGTGGGTCGGGGCGCTGGCAGTGATGCGCCGGGGGGAGCTCCGGGTGAGGGGAGCTGTGGGTCGGGGGAGCTGTGGGTCGGGGCGCCGGCAGTGATGCGCTTTGGGGAGCTCCGGGTGGGGGGAGCTGTGGGTCGGGGGAGCTGTGGGTCGGGACGCTGGCAGTGTTGCGCTGGGGGAGCCCAGGGCAGCCCGGGAACCCCCAGCGCCTTCCCCCAGCTGCTGACTGGACTCCATGCCCCCTTTGCTGGCTCTTTGCCCCACGGGTGGATCAGCGCCTGGCCCCCCGCCTGCTCCTTCTGGGACTAATGGTCCCCGCCAATGATGGATGGGGCTGGCAGTGCCATCTCCCCACCGGGGAGGCCATCTGGCTTCCCCTCCATTACCCTGTGCTCGGTCGCTGCGCCCCGGCCAGCCGGAGGATAATGGGGCTGGGCAGGGCATGGCCAGAGAAAAGCCCTGTCAGACTGGCTGGCCTCAGCAGCCCCCCGAGACAGCTTGGCGGGGTCCCCTTGGGCCCAGGGGGATTTGTCCTGGGGATCTGGGTAGCTCCCGCTGGCTGGTGCATCCCACTGCCTGGGCTGGCCTGTGCTGAGCTCCTGGGGAGGGCGGGGGTCAGAGATGTGGAGGCCCTAACAGTCCCCTTCTGAGGCCCAGACCTTGCTCGGGGCCCCCTGGCCTTCCAGCCCCCAGGGCCCTGCACCCCGTCAGCTCCTGGGGACGGGGAGCAGCATCATTCCCGTTTACCCAGGGAGACTGGGGCTCAAAGCGGTGACTGGGGGAGGGGGGCAGAGCTGGGCCCGGCATCCGGCCCCTCTCCCGCCTGGCAGATGGTGCTTTGCCCTGGGGCACCAACAGCCCCCCTTAGCTGCAGCCAGCCACCCCCACAGGAGGCCTCAGCAGAGACACCTGGGGCAGCCCGTGAAGAAGGGACCCCCTGAGGGTGCCTGCAGAGGGTGGGGCTGGGGCAGAAGCCCACAGTTGGCCAGAACGAGCATGCAAAGGGGAAGGGCCATTTCTCTCTCCCTGAGCAGTGGCCATTCAGCCTTGCTGAGGAGCCCCCAACCCCGGCCAGAGGGTGCAGCCCCCCACCCCTGGCACGTGGCTGAGCAGAGGGTGCAGCCCCCCTCGGGCACAAGGCTGAGTAGAGGGTGCAGTGCCCCCCCCCCGGGCACGTGGCTGAGTAGAGGGTGCAGCCCCCCCTGGGCACATGGCTGAGTAGAGGGTGCAGCCCGCCTCGGGCACGTGGCTGAGCAGAGGGCGTAGCCCCCCCCCGGGCACGTGGCTGAGTAGAGGGTGCAGCCCCCCCCGGGCACGTGGCTGAGTAGAGGGTGCAGCCCGCCTTGGGCACGTGGCTGAGCAGAGGGCGTAGCGCCCCCCCTGGGCACATGGCTGAGCAGAGGGTGTAGCCCCCCCCGGGCACTTGGCTGAGCAGAGGGTGCAGCCCCCCCCGGCACATGGCTGAGCACAGGGCGTAGCCCCCCCCCGGGCACGTGGCTGAGTAGAGGGTGCAGCCCGCCTCGGGCACAAGGCTGAGCAGAGGGCGTAGCCCCCCCCCCGGGCACGTGGCTGAGCAGAGGGTGCAGCCCGCCTCGGGCACGTGGCTGAGTAGAGGGTGCAGCCCGCCTCGGGCACGTGGCTGAGCAGAGGGCGTAGCCCCCCCCGGCACGTGGCTGAGCAGAGGGCGTAGCCCCCCCCGGGCACGTGGCTGAGCAGAGGGTGCAGCCCGCCTCGGGCACGTGGCTGAGCAGAGGGTGCAGCCCGCCTCGGGCACGTGGCTGAGCAGAGGGCGTAGCCCCCCCCCCGGCACGTGGCTGAGCAGAGGGCGTAGCCCCCCCCCGGCACGTGGCTGAGCAGAGGGCGTAGCCCCCCCCCGGGCACGTGGCTGAGCAGAGGGTGCAGCCCGCCTCGGGCACGTGGCTGAGCAGAGGGCGTAGCCCCCCCCCCCGGCACGTGGCTGAGCAGAGGGCGTAGCCCCCCCCGGGCACGTGGCTGAGCAGAGGGTGCAGCCCGCCTCGGGCACGTGGCTGAGCAGAGGGCCAGCACTGACGGCCAGGGGAGAGCGCCCCCTGCTGAGCCCCCTGCAGCACAGCGCCCCCGACTGCCACGGTCGGTGGGACTGACCCTGTGGGGAGAGCCCCCCCTACTCAACCCCCCACCCCGTGGCTCTGACTTGGGGTGCCATTGACTCCCCCCAGCCAAGAGTTACAATAAAATCGCGAGGGAGGAAAGGCAGAGCGGACACCGTCACGGGCCTCCCGTCACAACGCGGAAGGCACCTGCCTGCTCTCAGCAGCGCCTGGCACTGCCTAGCTTCCCCATCCCCATGGCATCTAAGGCCTTGGCTACCCGACAAGTGCTTTGGGGACAGAAGGCGTTCCTCAGTTGCCATAGTAACCCCACCTCCCCGCGCGACGTGGGCTGTGCCGGCCGAAGCAATCTGGTGCTGGTGTCGCTGCGTCTACACGGGGGTGGGGGGTGCAGGCAGCGCTCGGTGGGGCAGGGCTGTGGTTTGCCTGGCCCGGGGTCAGCGTGTCTGTCCCAACACTGGGACAGCGTGTCTGTCCTGGAGAGCGGGCCAGGGAAATGTCACGAGGAAAAGAATTGCTGGGGGGGGAGTTGCCCCTGGAAGGGGGGAGTTGCCCCCAGAGGGGTGTCAGAATTATCCTAACGAAGTGCAAGTTCCAGCTGTCCCCTGGGTTCACTCCTGTGTAACGTGCTGGAGAGGAAGGGTGCCCTGGTAGGACCTAGGAGATCTGGTTTCTAGCCCTGCCTTGCCCCACACTCCCTGCCTGACCCTGGGCAGGTCCCCGAGGGTGTCTGCACGGCCGCCCAGCCCAGCTCGAGAGATTCGGGCTCGCGGGGCTTGGGCTGCGCACTAAGGAGGGTCGTGTCCGCGTTGCGGCTCGGGCTCAGAAGCCTGGGGACCGGGGTTGGTCAGACCCGATTCTCCAGCAAGCGCTGAAGTGGGCTGTGTGGACGTACCTCGGACCTCTTTGGGCCAGATCCCAGCTGTGGCATGGGGATGCCAATCCCGTCCTATCTGCTCAGACTCTCAGCTTTTGGGCTCTGTGCTGCGCCCCGTGGGGTGGGGCCCTGATTTCGGGGCTGCTGTGCTAACAGCCCTCCCCAGACCCAGTGGCACACTGTGTCGTGACAGCAGAGGGCAGGAGGCCGGTGCGCACCCCGTGGCTGAGCCGTGACTCTGGAGCTATTCAGTTTGCTTGGCTGGCTGCTGTCTTTTCATTTCCTTCGCTTCTGTCCATTTGTACAATAGCTGATTGCCGTGTTCTCTGCCCCAGCGGATGAAAACCTCGAGAAGTTTGCCCAAATCTTTCCGCTAAGCTGTGTTAGCAAGGCCTCGTGGTGTGATCTATGTGGCTCCTGTGGGATCAGAGTGGTAAACAGTCCTGTAAATCCTGCTGAGGCAGGCAGTGGCCCGGCTGATGGATAGTTCTCCCGTGCAGCGGGCCTCTGTGCCGTCCCCCCGGGGGTGTTCGGCTGCTTTGGTGAAACCTCATCCGTTCTCAGGGAAAAGCTGGGAGTTCAGTCCTGACGTGCACCAACCACAGGGCAGGATTGGGCCCAGGGCCCCCCAGAGCTTGCTGCATTAAGGGGGCAGGAAGGTGGGAGAGAAGGTTAGCTGCGAGTGCAGGCCCACGCAGGCCCACACGTGGTGCCCTGGGAGCTTTCACAAGCCAGCCATTCACGGGTCTTCCCATGGCTAAGCTGGCCTGGTGCAGCCCTGGGCTTGGGAGCAGCCATTGCCACCAGGCCTAAGTGGGTGTGAATGCACCGGGTCAGCTATAGGGCCACGTCTTGGTATGGAGAGGGTCCCGGTTAGAATCACACAAGCTCCTGCTTGACTCTCTGCCCCGAACGAAGGGTGCTCTAATGATCACAGCACAGGACAGGGTACCAGGAGCACCAGGTTCTAATCCCATCTCTGTCACTTTGCCTGTCTGCCTCAGTTTCCCCATCTGTAGCATGGAGAGGAGGCTGGTCCAGTACACAGGGGCAACCCCTGCAGGCTGACTGGTGAGTGTCAAAGGCAAAGCACAGTGAGGGTCTCCATTCCCATGATGCCCCAACCCACTCCCAGGCAAGGAGCGCCAAAATGCAGCAGGGAACCAGTTCCCAGGGGCTTCCCAGTCACGCCATGGGCCCAAGGGGCTCTGGCACCAACATCCAGAATTCTGGGTCCTTCTCCAAGCCCCACCCAGCACCCTCTGAGCTTTGCCTGTCACTCAAGGCATGGCAGGCGGATCTGGAGAGGTTGGGGCAGACCGAGAAATGGCTTGTATTTTTGCCCAATCTTAGGGACCAGGACCAGGACCTTGTAGCAATAGAAGCTAATGTTATGCCCTGCTGGTGAGCTGGGGCTCATGCATTTCCCAGGGTGAATTGCAGGTGTTTCTGTTCCCATTACTCATGAGATGGAGTTTGAAATCACATCAGCCCAGGCACAATCTTGCCTTCTTCCTCTCCGTCCACTCCCTCTAGAGCTGCCAGCATCAGTGCCATGTGCCCCCTGGCCCTGAACCTGCACCCAACCCTGCCTGAGCAGATCCCCCAGACTCCAGGAGTGCCCCATGTCAGCATGGAGGGCCTCCTGCAGGACCCAGCCCCATCTGAGCACTTGGGAACCCAGCCCAGAGCAGGAGCCCACCATTGCCAGCGGTGACTGGCCGTATCAGCCACCTTCATTTGGGGGGGGGGGGGTTAAGGGGGCCTGGATTCCAGGAGGTGCTGAGCAACCAGCCTCTGAGAAACAAGGCTCCTCTAAGTAGCCTCCCTTTGCCCCCCCCCCCAAAAAAAAATCCCACCCCACCCTTGCAATCACAGCCTCGCTCTGGGAGGGCTGGCGTGTGAGAGGACCTGTGCTTTGTGCAGGGAGGAGCCTGGAGGACACAAGCGAATATGGCCGAACCACTCAGTAATAGTGACCATAATGTAATTACATTTACCATCCTCGTGGGAGGGGGGAATGCCAAAAAAAAACCCCACAGGAGCATTTAACTTCAAACAGGGGAACTACTCAAAACGAGGAGGCTAGTGAAATGGGAATTAAAAGGAACCGTCACAAGGGTGAAATGCCTGCAGGCTGCAGAAGACTGTTTAAAAATACCCTACTAGAAGCTCACACTAGCTATATCCCCCAAATTAAAAAAAATCCAGCAGCAAGAGGACCCAAAAAATTGCCTCCATGGCTAGACAGCCGAGTAAAAGAGGAGGTGAGAGGCAAAAAGGCCCCCTTTAAAACCTGGAAGTCAGATCCTACTGAGGACAAGAGCAAGGAGCATGAACTCTGGCAAGTCAAGTGTAAAAGTATAATTAAGAGGCAAAAAAAGAATTTGAAGAGCAATTAGTAAGAGACACAAAAACTAACAGCAAAATTTGTTTAAGTGCATCAGAAGCAGGAAGCCTGCCGAGCCATCAGTGGAGCCCATGGGTGATCAAGGTGCTGAAGGAGCAATCAAGGAAGACAATTAATTTACCTTCTCTGCAACAGCCTTGGTTTTTGCATCCGTCTTTACTGCACAGGACATGGGGGAAATCCCCAGACTTGAGCTATTCTTTTTTAGGTGACAAGTCTGAGGAGCTGTTCCAAAACCTCCTCTATCGACACTTCGATCTGGGACAAAGTGATAAATTAAGCAGCAAAAATCACCAGGACCATATGGGATTCACCCAAGAGTTCTGAAGAAACTCAAATATGAAACTGCAGAACTACTAACTGTGGTCTGTGACCTGTCACTTAAATCGGACTCTGTATGAGGCGACGGAGGATAGCTAATGTATCACCGATTTTATAAGAAAGGCTCCAGAGGTGATCCTGACAATTACAGGATGGTAAACCTGACTTCAGTACCAGGCAAATTGGCTGAATAAAAGAATTTTCAGGCACATAGATGAACATGATTCATTGGAGAAGAGTCAACATGGTTTTTGTAACGGGAAATCGTGCCTCACCAATCTACTAGAATTCTTTGAGGGGAGTCAACAAGCACGTGGACAAGGGGGATCCAGTGGATCTAGTGTACTTGGATTTTCAGAAAGATTCTGACAAGGTCCCTCCCCAAAGGCTCTTAAGCAAAGTAAGCTGTCAAGGGATAAAAGGGAAGTCCTTTCATAGATCAGGTAAATAGTGGGGTCCCTCAGGGATTTGTAGAGGGCCCAGTGCTGTTCAGCATATTCATAAATGTTCTGGAAAAGTAGGTAAAGAGTGAGGTGGCAAAGTTTGCAGACAATATAAAACACTCCAGATAGTTAAGTCCAAAACTGACTGTGAAGAGTTACAAAGGGATCCCATGAAACTGGGTGACTGGACAACAGAATTGCTGATGAAATTCAATGGTGATTAGCGCAAAGTAATGATGTGACGAAGTGGGACTGTTCTTAATGTTTCCTCTGAATAGTGTGGGGGTGCCTCAGTTTCCCCTATGAAGTTCTTAAGTATCTAGGTGGTGCGATAAGGGTGTATGATCATTGCAGAGCCCTAGAGGGCATGTGTGTGCAGGGGTCTGGACACAGAGAATGGCCAACACCCTGTTTCCTGGCAACTGATGGCCTGGGCCCTTCCCCCCTGCAAGGTGAGAGCTAAAGGGTTGGAGAACAAAGGAATCAGGTGACCACCTGGCCCAGGAAAGGAACAAAGCCCAGAGGAGGAGGGGCTGGAGGGAGTTTCAGTTTTGGGGCTGGCTGGGACATGGAGTGAAGTGCAGACGTGGTTGTCTGGCTCACTGCCCCCCTCAAAATGGACCCAGCTGAGGGGTCCTGTTCTCTGCACCTGCAAGCTCTGTTTTAGACCATGTTCCTGTCATCTAATAAACCTCTGTTTTACTGGCTGGCTGAGAGTCCCGTCTGACTGCGGAGTTGGGGTGCAGGACCCTCTGGCTTCCCCAGGAGCCCTGCCTGAGCGGACTCACTGGGGGAAATGCACAGAGGGGCAGAGGATGCTGAATGCTCCGAGGTCAGACCCAGGAAGGTGGAAGCTGTGTGAGCTGTGTGTCCTGAAGACAGGCTGCTCACAGAAAGGCGACTGCCCCAGAGTCCTGACTGGCTTCATGGGGAGCAGTTCCAGAGCATCGCCCAGGGACTCCGTGACAAATGCACATTGGGAAAAATAACCCCAGCTATACATACGAAATGAGGGGGTCTACATTAGCTGTTACCATTCAAGAAGGAGATCTTGGCATCATCGTGGAGAGTTCTCTGAAAGCATCTGCTCAATGTGCTGCAGCAGTCAAAAAAGCAAACAGACTGTTTCGAACTATTAGGAAAGGGATCGATCATAAGACAGAAAATACCATACTGCCTGTATAGAGATCCAGGGTACGCCCACATCTTGAAGACTGCTTGCAGTCCCTGTTGCCCCATCTCAAAAAAGATACATTGGAACCAGAAAAGGTTCAGAGATCGGACAGAATAATGCCGAGGGGTCTGGAACAGCTTCCATGTGAGGAGAGAGAAGAAAGTCCGGGCCTGTTCATCTTAGAAAAGAGACAATGAGGGAGGGGTGGGGGGCAGGTTAGAGGTCTATACAATCATGACTGGTGTGGAGGCAGTGAATAGAGAAGTGTTATTTGCTGCTTCACATAACACATGAACTAGGGGTCACCCGATGAAATTAACAGGCGGCGGGTTTAAAACGAACAGAAGGAAGTACTTCTTCACACAACGCACAGTCAATCTGTGGAACTCGTTGCCAGGGGATGTTGTGAAGGTTGGAAACATTACTGGGTTCAAAAAAGAATTAGGTAAGTTCATGGAGGATAGGTCCAGCAATGGCTATTAGCCAAGATAGTCAGGAACGTAACCCCATGCTGTAGGTGTCCCTAAACCTCTAACTTTCAGCTACTGGGACTGGGCGACAGGGGATGGATCACTTGATAATTGCCTTGTTCTTTTCATTCCCTCTGAAGCACCTGGCTTTGACCTCTGTCAGAAGACAGGACACTGGGCAAGATGGAGCATTGGTCTGCCCAGTTTGGCTGTTCTTATGTTCTTATCGTGTTAAGTAATGCCTAGACCTTGGGCTGGCTGTATATGTGTGAAGATACTACAGCTGCAGACTCTTGCAGTCAATGGCGTTTCACATAAAGCCTCAGCTCATGGAGTCAGGTGAACACAAGAAAATCTCACCTTCCATTTTGTTTAAAGAGTAAATGTCTAACCCTTCCTGGTTGCCAAACGCAGCATGAAAATGTGACACCGCGTCCCCCCACCTCCATGTACGCTAAAGGCTCAAAAGCCAGAAGGCAAAGAGAAAGGGCCCAAATTGTCAATCTCAGGATATTTTCTGAGTCTGATCCATGATTTTTGCACCTTTGGGGTTAAGAACATAAGAACACAAGAATGGCCAGACTGCGTCGGACCAAAGGTCCATCTCGCCCAGAATCCTGTCTGCTGACAGCAGCCAGGGCCATGTGCCCCAGAGGTAATGAACAGAACAAGGAATCATCAAGTGATCCATCCCGTGTCACCCATTCCCAGCTCTGGCAAACAGAGGCTAGGGACACCATCCCTGCCCATCCTGGCTAATAGCCATTGATGGACCTGTCCTCCATGAACTTATCTAGTTCTTCTGTGACGGTTTAAAAAGCACATATTGCTAGGAGATTGCAAGACCCTATTTCCTAACCAAAGGGTCTATTTCCAATGTGTAAACCTAGATCCAGCCTCAAAGCTTTGCGAGCACATCCACTCTGCACTGTGCAGACCTTCTGACTCAGGTCTGTGGTTTGAGCTGCGTCCACATTGCAAAAAGACAGGGGTTGGACCTTACTCACAGCGGGAGTCAGGCTCTGACTCACCCACCCAGCGGGGTCCTAGGACCCCGGTCCTGAGCGCTTGCTGACCCGAGTCAGGCTGATTTGTGTATGGATGGAAGGGGGGCCTTGAGTTCAAACCTGATTCAGAGCCCAAGCTTAGTGTGTAATGTAGAGATACTTGCAGTGAGACTTAGCATGTGTTTTAAGTGCTTCACTGAATAGGGATGGGCTGCTGAAATCAGGGTCAGATTTCATAGCTTTCACACCAGCAGGGACCAGCAGATCATGTAGTCTGATCTCCTCCAGGCCAGAGAACCTCACCCAATTCCCCACGGCCTGAGTCTGGCTAAGCTCATCTTTCAGAATAGCATCCAGTGTGGATCTGAAGCCATCAAGAGATGGTAACTCCACCACTGTCCTGGGGAGTTTGTTCCAACGGTTAATCACTGGCACTGGTGAAGATTTGTGCCTTCTTTCTCACCGGAATCTGTCTGGCTTCAGCTTTCAGCGACTGCTGCTTGTTCTGCCTTCCTAGGGAACAATTATATCCCAGTAAAACCCTCCCCAAGCTATGACACCCCGGACTCAGACATCCCGGACTCAAACAGTGAAGGCCATCCAGCCATCTAACCCCCTGCCACCACCAGTGCCTGCCCTCCTGCCCCAGCTCAAACCCTGCTCCCATGGCTGCCTTCGGAAATAACACTGCATCTACAGACGAGAATATGTTGTTTAATCAGAACGAAAAGGTTTCCGAACTAATTTAGTCTCCAGGCGCCCCAGCTCCATATGCTTGCTGCTAGCGTGATATGTTGATGGAGTGGCAAGATGCTGTTTTTAGGAATAAGAGGGAAGACGTGATCTTTGGGTTTATGGAGCAGGCTGCTTACATGCCTGGAAGCAAATGTAGCGTGGGTTCACCTATAAAACCACATCCTCAACTGCGGTGAGCGGAAGTAGCCTGACTGAAGTAGGATCTCACACTCTCCTCGCAATATTGATTTAGTTGGGGATCGGTCCTGCTTTGAGCAGGGGGTTGGACTAGATGACCTCCTGAGGTCCCTTTGTCACGGAGTCCCCGGGCGATGCTCTGGAACTGCTCCCCATGAAGCCAGGCAGGACTCTGGGGAAGTCTCCTTCCTGTGAGCAGCCTGTCTGCAGGACACACAGCTCACACGGCTTCCACCTTCCTGGGTCTGACCTCGGAGCATTCAGCCTCCTCTGCCCCTCCGTGCACTTCCCACAGCGAGTCCGCTCAGGCAGGGTCCTGGGGAAGCCAGAGGGTCCTGCCCCCCAACTTCGCAGTCAGACGGGACTCTCAGCCAGCCAGTAAAACAGAGGTTTATTAGACGACAGGAACATGGTTTAAAAGAGCTTGTAGGTGCAGAGAACAGGACCCCTCAGCCGGGTCCATTTTGGGGGGCAGTGAGCCAGACAACCACGTCTGCCCTTCACTCCATGTCCCAGCCAGCCCCAAACTGAAACTCCCTCCAGCCCCTCCTCCCCTGGGCTTTGTCCCTTTCCTGGGCCAGGTGGTCACCTGATTCCTTTGTTCTTCAACCCTTTAGCTCTCACCTTGCAGGAGGGAAGGGCCCAGGCCATCAGTTGCTAGAAAACAGGGTGTCAGCCATTCTCTGTTTCCAGATCCCTGCACACACCTGCCCTTTAGGGCTCTGCAATGATCACACACCCTTATCCCACCACCTAGATACTTAAGAACTGCATAGGGGAAACTGACAGGTTTCAGAGTAGCAGCCCTGTTAGTCTGTATTCGCAAAAAGAAAAGGAGGACTTGTGGCACCTTAGAGACTAACCAATTTATTTGAGCATAAGCATGAGCTTCATCGGATGAAGTGAGCTGTAGCTCATGAAAGCTTATGCTCAAATAAATTTGTTAGTCTCTAAGGTGCCACAAGTCCTCCTTTTCTTTATAGGGGAAACTGAGGCACCCCTACAGTATTCAGAGGAAAAGTTAAGAACAGTCCCACTTCATCACATGGGGCTACATCCCTGACCCCCCTGGTGAATCGCCATTGCTGGACCTGTCTCCAGGAGCAGAGCTGAGGGCTGCACTGGGGGCAGCTGTGCCGCGGGTGGCCCAGGGCACAGCGCATGTTGGGCTGATTCAGTTATTTCTTGATGGAGATCCCTGCGGATGGCTGCCGGTCAGCACTGGGAAGAGGCTGTGGCCTGAGACCCCTTGGCCAGTCTGCTCAGACAGCTCTGTGGGGCAGGGACCCCCTTTCTCCCTCTGTGTTTGCAGTGCCTGGCGCAGCGGGGCCCTGGTCTGGCTACAGTCATACAGGCAGCTTTCAGCCCAGCCACGGTTGTGAAAGGCCCGTCTCCGTCACAGCCCCTGCCCCAGAGCAATGTGGGGCCCTGGGCCATGTGTCAGAACGGCCCAGCCCCGTACAGTAGGAAAGGGGATCACAACAGGCCCTTCCCAGCAGGAGCGTGCAAAAGGGCTGCAGCTGCTGGTCTCGGTCCCATGCAAAGGGCCAGCCTCGGAAAGGCATGGCAGGAAAGGATCCTGCAGGAAGGTCACCCTGCCGATAGCCTGTGCAGGAGAATTTCCTGGGGCAGGAGGCCCCTCGGTGTGTGTGTGTGTGTGGGGGTGGGGGGTAGCTCTGTGCCCGCTGACACCCCTGCAAAGCGCGGGACAGGCTCCTGGTGGGAAGTGCCGTTCCGTTGGCAGAACGCGCTGACGGGATGTGATTGCTTCCAAATCCCCCTGGAGAATCCCCTGCCCCAGCTGAGATGGGACAGCTTCGGGGAAGCTGGAGGGGGAGGTTTGAAAACCCCTCCCCACCTGCGCGTTCTCACCAATTCCCGGCGGCTCACGCCGCGTGGTTTCTCTCTAGCTCAGCCCCTGCCCGGCTGCCCTGTCCCCTTGCCCAGCCGAGATCCATGTTTCCACTTGAAACTGACAGCTCCGGCTCGCCGCCCTGCTCAGCCGCTTTGCTTCTCTGACAAATAACATAACCTTTGGCAGGCGGCAATTTGTATTAACCATGAGCTGCACTAATGAGGAATCAATAGCAGCCTCCTGGCCCCAAGATGCTGCCTCCTAAGCAGAGGTGAGTAGGCACTGAATCTCCTGCCCCCACGGCTGACTCCCATGCCCTCTGTCTCCCCCAACACTGCCTTCCCCCTGGCCTTGCTGTTGCTCTCTGGGGAGCAGGGCTCAGAGGGATGCAACAGGGATCCACTGCTCTCGTCACCAGCTCTCGTCCAACCCAGGGCTGCGAGGGGTTATTAACCCTGGCCGCTGTGGTACGAGTCATTGGGTCCCATGCTGCACCCTGCAGTTGCTGCAGGGAGGCCGATGTCTGGCTGGGTCCATGCCTAGAGGACATTCCTCCAGGCCAGGCGTGGGGCACATTGCGGGGGAGCTGGGAAGGGGTATCAGGCCGGAGAATGACCTGCTCTGTCCACAGCCAGGGAGAAGAGGCAGAGAGGGAAGGAATCAGCGTGAGGTGAAGGGAGTCCATGACCCTCACTCCCCCCATCCTTGGCCTCCCTGTGAGGACAGCCCCGGGGCGAGAGCTGCCCTGAAGCTGAACAGTGAGCTGGCAGCCTGCTCCATGCCTAGCTTCTGTGTCAGCTATTGGAGGGGCCCTGTGCAACGGGGCCGGGAGCCAGGGAGACCCAGCAGACAGCCGGGATGGACGGCTCTGTGCAGAATTATCCAGGCAGGCGGAGAAAGAAGCCAATGAGAGACCAAATCAATACAGAGGCAACAGGAGAAGTGAAAGCAAGATCGGCAGCAGAGATGGTCCAGGGTCAGAGATGCTCATAACTCAATGCTCTCGCTCCAAGCCATCCCAGGGCCTGAAGTTGATGGATTCCCTGGCATGGCGGCTCAGACTTTACTGCCTGTTGCCATGACTAAGGCCAGATAAGAGCAGAATCTGAAATGGGACTGGTTATTTACAGGTGTTTAGGTTATCGATCCCTGTGCAGGGTCCAGCGGGGAGCAGATGGGCCGGGTCCAGCGTGTGGCCAGAATCACTCCAGGCGCCCGTCCGCAGCCACTGTGTTCTCCTCCCTGCTCTGGTGCGGTTCGCGGCTTTTCTTTCTTCAGGCACTTTCCGACTTGCTCCACCAGCTGCTTCGCCATGAAGCCCTCCTCTCCTGCGGGTGAGGTCTGTGGCCTCAAAGGACCCCAGCGCCCTCCCCCACAACACACCCCCTCTCCCAGACCCCTGCAGCAGCCAGACTAAAAGAACACCTGCCCCGTGGAAGAACAGCTGGCATTTCACTAGTGCTGCCGGTTGCAGGGGCTGGGTCTTCCTAGGTGTCTGGACAGGTCCTGGCACAGTGGGGCCCTGATCCTGACTGAGGGCCCCGCACACTGCTGCAGTAATGCTGTTACACATTAGTATGGATCCCTAACCACTTCATCAGCCACTGTAATGCAGCCACCTCTGGGGCTAAGTATGGCCGCTGTTTAACAGCTGCACAGAAATGCTGAACAGCAGCTCAGGACAGGAAGCAGGGAGAACCCTTGAATATAACTGAAAGTGAAAAGGGGAAATCGTAGGGATGCTGAATTGCCAATGTCCGACTTTAGCCAGGACATGGGGTTAACACACCGACTCTCGGAAAAAGGAGCCATGTGGCCAGGGCCAGAAAGATGGCAGACTTCACCCCACACTGGGGCATCCCTCCCGCCTCTGCCCCGGGCCTGTTTCCGAGACAGTGCCCCATCTACTGGCTCAGAGCTACCACTGCCTGCAGCCCTGAATGCTCCTAAAGCTGTCTCATCCCAGGACTTCCCCGGCTTGCCAGAGCGGCCAGCAGCCCAGCCGGAGGTAGGTGGTTCCCACAAGAGCACCAGACGAGGTACAGTGACCCCAGCAGAGCTGCTCCTCAGCATATGTCCCCCTTTTCCATTACACAAGAAGCCAAGACAAGACAGAGTAACAATTTAACAACCTCAGACCCCAGCCAAAGGAGCAAATGGAGAATAGATTAAAGTTAAATTAAAATTAAATTGAAATAAATTCAATTAAACTGGCAACTTTCTGCAGCTCATCTCGGACCAAATTATTGTGCCGCGCTCAAATTACAAGCAGAGGAATAGGTGTCTGGTAATTAACATGTTTCATTAACAGTCTATCACTGAAGCCGGGATCCTAGCAGAGCTCTCAACATGTGATTAAACACACATTTAATGAATGGGATCCCAAAGCAGCTCCAACCCCATGTGCAGCCAGGTTCAATTCACAACGGCCACTGGCGTCATGGATACTGTCAGACGGATGCAAATGAAGGGGCGAGCATCTGCATTTAAGCTGAAAGAACAGGAGGACTTGCGGCACCTCAGAGACGAACAAATTTATCTGAGCATAAGCTCCTGTGGGCTACAGCCCACTAAGCTGCGTCCCTGAGGGCCAGATGTGGCCCCATACCCACTCCTCGCACTTCCTCGGCCATTTCCTGCAGCCGGGCTGCGCAGGACGCACAGGACGAGAGGCGATGGAACGGAATCGGAGGGAAGAGGCCCATGGCTGCAGTGAATCCAGCTGGGCCGCGGACAGACAGGTCACACTGGCTGGCTGAGCAGCATGCGGCACAAGGGACAGAGCCCAGACCGGAGCTACAAAAGCCCCCAGCTTCTCCAGCTGCGATGAAAGGAGGCTAGGTGCTGGCACGGAGCAGCCCTGGGGCTTGATCCTGCGCTGCTCACTAGTCACTGAAGGCCAATATGACCCACGCTCATTAAACCCCCCGTCACTGGAGGGTTTTAAGAGTAGGTTGGACAAACACCTGCCAGCGATGGTCTAGGGTTACGTGGTCCTGCCTCAGCACAGAGGGCTGGACTAGTGATCTTTCGAGGTCCCTTCCATTGGGGGACAATCCTGCATTGGTCCAACTTCTGTTCTCCAGTCCTGCGTCGGGGCCAGTTTTCAATGGGGCTTCTCTCTGCTCCCCAGGGGAGGCGATTCTGCTGCCTGACAGTGCTGACCTAAGGGTCTGGTGGAGGCTTCCTTCCTCACATGAAGTCTGCACCTCACCACTGAACATCTCGGGCTAACAGCTGTGCCAGGAGGTCTGGGCTGGAGGCAGGAATCCCTGAGGGGGGGCTGTGGCCAGGGCGATCCGGGAGGCCAGAATGTGGGCAGATGAGTCTGATCTCTCCCCATCTCCCCCATCAACCGGCAGATTCAGCTCTGGGCAGGGCAAGCCCCCCCACCGCCTTCCCGCCCTACACACCAAAGCCCAGTGTGTAGGTCCCAGGCTCAGCCAAGCCCTGAGCACAGGCCACAACAGTGGGAGGTTCAGGGTCCCAGCAAGGGCGGCGATTCGGAGAGGATGTTGAGAGCAGGTGAACAAGCCAAGGCCAGCTAACGGAGGCAAGACGAGGCATCAGCATTGTGCGAGGTGCTGGGCGCTCGAGACTCCAGGGGAATGTTTGGGGGGCTCCTCTCAGAGACGGGTGCACAAGTGGGGACTCAGATTTCAGAGGAGGCCTCTCGGTGCTATCAGACCACAAATAATAATAGTCGCAGCCTTCGAACCTGGGGCCGGAAGGTAGGCCTCTGGCTCCGCAGAGAAACTGGCAGGGTAGGCAGGTGCTGAACTTCTCCTGAGCTCCAGGATCAGTGCGTCAGGCCACTCACCGAGGCACCAGGGACCCTGACTTCAGGCACTGGAGAGCACAAACATCTGTTTTAATTACATATATTACGGCTGCACCAGAGACCCCAACGGAGCTCAGGGCCCTGTCGTGCTGGGCGCTGAACGGACAGAGAGTGAGAGACAGTCCCTGCCCCAGAGAGCTCCCAAGGAGAATATGCCAGCCATTGGACAGATGGGGAAACTGAGGCACAAAGAGGCTAAGGGACTTGCCCAAGATCTCACAGCAAGTCTATGACGGAGGCAGGACTTGAACACAGAGCTCCCAAGTCCCCAGCCCTTTCCCACGAGGCTGGCATACCTGCCCTGGGGCTGGAGCTGCCATGCCTACAAGGGAGCACGCCGCACACTCAGCTCAGCTGAGGAGAAATAGAGGGTGTTCCGCCCTACAGACCCAGCAGGGCCTAGCCGGCTCCCATGCAGGAGGTGTTGGGTGTTCTCACCAGGAAGGTCCGTGTGTCCCGGCGAGCAGCGAGGCCTCGGGCACTGGCCACTTCTAGCGGCATGTCTCTGTTGGAGGCTCGGTCTCTCTTGGATGAACCCAGTACAGCAGCCTTTCCCGGCTGGACTCTTTCCCTGCCGTGCACATGTACTGGCCCTCCCCTCGAGACAGGGCCAATTACCGCTCCCCTTAGCGTCCCAACCACCCTCCACCGTCGGGCGGGTGTGAATCTCAGGCTGCGGAAAGGGGCTGCGGGGATTATTGGGTCTCAGGGCAGGCCTAGTGCGAGCACTAGGAATCGTACATCTGCAAATTCCTGCCCCACAGGGACCATCCCCCAATAGAGGCAAGAGAGGTTGCAGGATGCCAGGCCTTGGAGGCTGGGATTCTGGGCAGAGGGGTCAGACTGTCTGGGGGTCCCTTTGCTAGGCTGCTCCCCAGACACAGGCCGTGCAGTATGTCCTGCTCAGACTCCCCCTCTCCTGGGCACTGGCTTTAGTAACAAAGAAAATAATGAGAGACCAGTTCACCTTGAACCTAGTTCCCACGCTGGGCCACTCCTAGGGCTCCTCCTTCAGCTCTGCTCAGCCCCTGCCCTGGGTCCTCGCTGGCCCGGAAAGCCACTCCCACCTCTCTTGTAGCTGAGTGAGGGATAGCACCCACTGTCCCAGGGAGTCAGCACAGACTGACACCCCCCGCCCGCTGAGGAGTGTGGAGTGTTTCAAGCAGAGGCTGCCAGAGAGATGCTGTCCCCCAGCATTCAGTGGGCGCCACGTCCCCCCCAGATGCTGAATCACAGACGCTCGTGTGTCTGCTCTGTCTGGCAGCCGCTGGGCAGTAGGGCTTTAGCTCACGTGGCAGAGGTGGGGCTGAAGGCCCCTCGGCAGGGTCAGCGACCTCAGCCAAGTGGGGCTAAGAGGAGGCAGCCCCAGGGAGCGACTGGTCCTGGCGGAGGATGAAACCCTGGGCTCTGCGAGAGGCAGGAGGGCCACACAGGTGTCTCACAGATGAAGAAATTAATTGACTGAACAATTAAGCTAAATTTAGCCAGTTTATACACAACAAAAGCACCGGGATGAAAGGCGAACAATGAACAAGGGCTGTAATTACCATTTACCTGACTACCAGCTGTACAATCAGACTCGTGCAGAGGAGGGGAAAAGGAGCCGGAATATTTCCCAGCAGCAGCAGACACATGGGGCCGCGTCAACTTCCGATTTTTAATCTGCTTCAGCAACTGAGCAGCCAGGGGCCAGGCCAAAGCCAGGACGTACCCCTCTGAAGGGCCGGCCCAGCTTTTCTGCCACTGCAGTGCTGGCTAGCCCTATGGCTCCTTGTGGCCATGCCCGGGGCTGCTGGGTTTGCCTTCGACTGTCTGGGACATGCTCTTCGGTCCTGGCCGCGTTCTCCTCTCCCCGGCGCCAGGAGAGCAGCCTGAGCTCGTCCCGGGGGCGAGGGGAGGGGTCAGGCCCAGGAGCGCCGGGGGAAGGAGAGGAGCGGCACACACAGTCTGGGCCGCACTGGAAATGCAGACCTAGCTCGTCTCTCCTTACGCCCGTCAGCAGGCACGGGGGCAGCTGTGTGCAGGGCGAGGGGCCGTGGCCAGGCAGCTGAGTTGTGGGAATTTAGAAGTTCAGACTCCAGGATGGCACATAGCCCATGCTAGCGCGCTATGCCTCTCCATCGCCCTCTAGCGGCTGCTTCAAGAAAACGGCTGCTGGTCTACTACAGCCAGCTGAGGGAGCTCTCCGTTAGCTCTGGCAGGAGAGGGTCAAGCCTGGAGTTCCTGGGTTCAGTCACACAGACACCCCCAAACCTGAGGGCACTCAAGAATCAAGGCAAAGTTTCTGGGGACATCCTGACCGGATTCCCGTCTCCCCGCTCCCAGCCCAGCCCCCTGTGCTCCCACAGAGCTAGACGCCCCGCAGGCAGTCCCAGTGATTAGCCGGATGGAGAATTCAGTTCCCCCTGTCTGGGAGTTTCTGCACGTGCTCTGTCCATCCCCTGTCCTCGCCCCAGCCAGCGCCTTTGGCAATTGGGAAGCAGCCGTCCTGGGCAGAGAGCCGCTGATGGCTGGTTAAAATCCCCCTTTGCACGGGCATTGTGCAGTCAGTTTTAGAGGATGGTGCCAAGGCCCCATCCACATTATCCAGGGCCTGGAACATGCCCCAGTCTAGAGGCTCCCTGCCTGTCTGCGAGGTGTATCAGGCAGAAACGCAGAGACACGCGTCTGCATGAGGCCACAGGGCCATTTGGTGGCCAGCTGGATTCTCCCCTCTTGCCCCATCAATTCTCCAATGACCCAGGCTGCATATTGGCACTGGCCTGGTTGAGAGGTGCCAGGCAGCTGACAGCATCGCTGCAGGCAGGCAGATCTAGGGGCTTGGTCACAGGCTTTCAAAGGCCAGTTTTTTCAGATGGAAAGCCAGCCGGCCCTGCAGTGGTTTGGCCCCCTGCCTGCGTTCCTGCATCTGCAGACCCTTCCCAGCCCAGTTCAAAGCTCAAGCATTAGCTGGTTACCCGGGGACACGCAGCAAAAGCACAAGATGGGATGGGAATGCAGGAAATGCCCCAGCAGATCCAAAAGCCGGGGCTTGGTGTAGGCTGGGCTTTGAGGACTAGATGGCACCCGGCCGTCCTCACGGGGTCTTGCACACTGAATACAGGTGCAGAAGGGTTTGTTTTAATGAGAAGGTATGCCAGTGACAGCCAGTGAGCTGGAGTCTGGCAGGCCTGGGCTCCCACACATTCCCTTTTCGGGTAAGTTCCTGAGCCTCTCTGCCTCAGTTTTCCCACCTGCAAAGCAGATAGAGAGATGCCCATTGGCAGATCGATTAGCGCACGCTGGGCACAAGGGATCAGCATGTACTATGAAGTGAAATCCAGAGTCAGCCTCAGCCTCCAGTGCCGGCCATTTATCCCTGAGCACCCCCTTCCATGGGGATTAGCCCAGGCAGGAGCCAGGACTTGGTAACTCCCCTGGCCTTGGGGTAAGTGAGCAGCTGTGGGGAGGGGCACCGTGCAGGTTAATACCGCTCTGTATGGCTATAGACACTTCGCATCCCCAGCCCTTAGCGTGTGGTGCTGCTGGCCATCGTACAGAGGGGAAACTGAGGCACCAGCTGGGGAAGGGGCTCTCCTACGGTCACACAGCAGATCGGTTCCTGGCTCTGCTGCAGGCATCGTGGCAGGTTCTGTCGGCAGCAGTCCTGCCATGTAGGGATGGAGACCGGGCGCCCGGCTCTGTGCATGAAAAGCGCCATCTCTCTGGAGACGCCGGCTTCAGCCTGGCTGGGCAGAAGCTGCAGCTGTGGCTGCCTGGCAGAGGAGGCAGCTCTGCAGCCACAGGGAGACGAGGCCTCAGAGCGGAGCCACCGACATGCCACAGCCGGAGCCCACCCCAGCCGGCTCCAATGAAATGTTCCTGCCAGGGCTCCGGACCAGGGAAGAGTATAAAAATATTGCTCGGGCATGTAGGAATGAAATCAGGAGGGCCAAATCACACCTGGAGCTGCAGCTAGCGAGAGATGTTAAGAGTAACAAGAAGGGTTTCTTCAGGTATGTTGGCAACAAGAAGAAAGCCAAGGAAAGTGTGGGCCCCTTAATGAATGAGGGAGGCAACCTAGTGATGGAGGATGTGGAAAAAGCTAATGTACTCAATGCTTTTTTTGCCTCTGTCATCAAGAACAAGGTCAGCTCCCAGACTGTTGCGCTGGGCATCACAACATGGGGAGGAGGTGGCCAGCCCTCTGTGGAGAAAGAGGTGGTTAGGGACTATTTAGAAAAGCTGGACATGCACAAGTCCATGGGGCCGGACGAGTTGCATCCGAGAGTGCTGAAGGAATTGGCGGCTGTGATTGCAGAGTCATTGGCCATTATCTTTGAAAACTCGTGGCGAACAGGGGAAGTCCCGGATGACTGGAAAAAGGCTAATGTAGTGCCCATCTTTAAAAAAGGGAAGAAGGAGGATCCTGGGAACTACAGGCCAGTCAGCCTCACCTCAGTCCCCGGAAAAATCCTGGAGCAGGTCCTCAAAGAATCAATCCTGAAGCACTTACATGAAAGGAAAGTGATCAGGAACAGTCAGCATGGATTCACCAAGGGAAGGTCATGCCTGACTAATCTAATCGCCTTCTATGATGAGATTACTGGTTCTGTGGATGAAGGGAAAGCAGTGGATGTATTGTTTCTTGACTTTAGCAAAGCTTTTGACACTGTCTCCCACAGTATTCTTGTCAGCAAGTTAAAGAAGTATGGGCTGGATGAATGCACTATAAGGTGGGTAGAAAGTTGGCTAGATTGTCAGGCTCAACGGGTAGTGATCAATGGCTCCATGTCTAGTTGGCAGCCGGTATCAAGTGGAGTGCCCCAGGGGTCGGTTCTGGGGCCGGTTTTGTTCAATATCTTCATAAATGATCTGGAGGATGGTGTAGATTGCACCCTCAGCAAATTTGCGGATGACACTAAACTGGGAGGAGAGGTAGATACGCTGGAGGGCAGGGATAGGATACAGAGGGACCTAGACAAATTGGAGGATTGGGCCAAAAGAAATCTGATGAGGTTCAATAAGGATAAGTGCAGGGTCCTGCACTTAGGACGGAAGAACCCAATGCACAGCTACAGACTAGGGACCGAATGGCTCGGCAGCAGTTCTGCGGAAAAGGACCTACGGGTGACAGTGGACGAGAAGCTGGATATGAGTCAGCAGTGTGCCCTTGTTGCCAAGAAGGCCAATGGCATTTTGGGATGTATAAGTAGGGGCATAGCGAGCAGATCGAGGGATGTGATCGTCCCCCTCTATTCGACATTGGTGAGGCCTCACCTGGAGTACTGTGTCCAGTTTTGGGCCCCACACTACAAGAAGGATGTGGATAAATTGGAGAGAGTCCAGCGAAGGGCAACATAAATGATTAGGGGTCTGGAACACATGACTTATGAGGAGAGGCTGAGGGAACTGGGATTGTTTAGTCTGCAGTAGAGAAGAATGAGGGGAGATTTGATAGCTGCTTTCAACTACCTGAGAGGTGGTTCCAGAGAGGATGGTTCTAGACTATTCTCAGTGGTGGAAGAGGACAGGACAAGGAGTAATGGTCTCAAGTTGCAGTGGGGGAGGTTTAGGTTGGATATTAGGAAAAACTTTTTCACTAGGAGGATGGTGAAACACTGGAATGCGTTACCTAGGGAGGTGGTAGAATCTCCTTCCTTAGAAGTTTTTAAGGTCAGGCTTGACAAAGCCCTGGCTGGGATGATTTAATTGGGGATGGGTCCTGCTTTTGAGCAGGGGGTTGGACTAGATGACCTCCTGAGGTCCCTTCCAACCCTGATATTCTATGATTCTATGATTCTATGACACGCCCGGGCTCTCGCTGCTCCGTGTTCGTTGTGGCCTCTACCAGTTTTGAAAGGGGAACTGCCAGCACCTGGAGAGCGTTGTCTGCAGCCTCCAGATCTGCCAGGGAGCAGCTGGCGACTGCATCTATCCCAGGCCCTGCCTGCAGCCCTGTTCCTCAGCAAAGCATCGCAGATCCCTCTGCCTTGGGCAGGGAGGAAGGCTCTCAACCTGCCGCCTAGGCAGAGCCGTCCAGGATCCTTCTCTGGCCCCCGTCACCCCCCAGGAGGCAGGGCAGAGCTATCAACCCCGTTGGGCAGATGGGAAAACTGAGGCACGCAGACTGAGTGTCTTGGCCAAGGTTGCACAGGGCATCTGTGGCAGAGCCAGGAACTGAGCCATGTCCCTGCCGCCCAGGCTAGTGCCCTGATCCCTGTCTCTTGTCCCCTTCCCCACCAGCCCTGCAGCACCTCCAGCTCCACCCCAGCTCTGGACCTTCTCTCCCCCAGTCCCTGCCCTCCCGGGCTGAGCACCTCACATGGGCCTGGAAACCCACTTCCCAGCAAAACCCTTCAGATCTCCCAAGGCAGCTCACAGCCCTCCTTTATCCTGCTTCCTCACAGGGACTGGTCTGAGTCCGACCCCCCTCCAGAGCCCCCACCCTGCCCCAAGTTGGTGCCCCAGCTCCCCCCAGGGCTGCCCTGGGAACTCAGTCACCCGCCCCTGCGTCTTCTCTGTGAGCCGGGCTGAGGCTTCCCGCCTCCCTCGGACCAGGGCAGGTTTAACAAGCTGCACCTGGCCCAGTGCCTCAGCAGCATGTGGGCAGGGGGCCTCACTCCCTGGTGTCAAGCCCTGCTGCCCCCTCAGGATTTGGGAGCCAGCCTCAGGGGTGGGGGCATATCCTGGAGGGGCCCTATCCCTTCCAGCTGTTACTGAGCCTGGCAGCAGAGCTGGGCTCCGCTCGCCCCTGGGCCCCTGAGGGCAACCCCGAGCAGGCTCCCTGCACCCGCAGCCTCCACGCGGGTGTCACGTCTGCGCTGCAT
Source organism: Eretmochelys imbricata (assembly GCF_965152235.1). NCBI lineage: Eukaryota > Metazoa > Chordata > Testudines > Cheloniidae > Eretmochelys > Eretmochelys imbricata. The sequence goes on from NC_135572.1 coordinate 359,629,303, forward strand.
TGCCCCAGGCTGGTGCGTGGGCCTGGAGCGGCTGGAGCTGGTGTGTGGGGCTGCAGAATGTGGGGCCCTGACTCCCTCTAGTGTCCAGAGCCCGCACAGCACACCAGCTCTTCAGTGCCCAACCTGGCAACGGGCGCTGGCAGCCCCGAGTGTGAATCCTGCGGGCGGTGGCGAGGAGTCCGTGGAGCCGGCCTGGCCGGGGATCGGTCTTGCTCCCGTGTTGCCTGGAGCCAGCTGAGGCCAACAGGCTGTCCCTGTTTGCAACGTGTTAGGCTGTTAATATCCAGGGAGCGGTTCACGGGGTGACACCGTGGTGGAGCGCAGCACGCAGCTACCATCGCCTCCCCACTGCTCCGAAGGGAAACCGAGGCTGGGGAGAACCGCAAGTCAACCGAGGGGCACCAGCAGATCTGGGCGGGGGAGCCCAGGGTCGGGCTAGCAGGGGCTGCAGGTAGGGGTTGAGGGGCACCAGCAGATCTGGGCTGGGAGGGGGGGGGAGCCCAGGGTCGGGCTAGCAGGGGCTGCAGGTAGGGGTTGAGGGGCACCAGCAGATCTGGGCGGGGGAGCCCAGGGTCGGGCTAGCAGGGGCTGCAGGTAGGGGTTGAGGGGCACCAGCAGATCTGGGCGGGGGAGCCCAGGGTCGGGCTAGCAGGGGCTGCAGGTAGGGGTTGAGGGGCACCAGCAGATCTGGGCGGGGGAGCCCAGGGTCGGGCTAGCAGGGGCTGCAGGTAGGGGTTGAGGGGCACCAGCAGATCTGGGCGGGGGGGGGGGGAGCCCAGGGTCGGGCTAGCAGGGGCTGCAGGTAGGGGTTGAGGGGCACCAGCAGATCTGGGCGGGGGAGCCCAGGGTCGGGCTAGCAGGGGCTGCAGGTAGGGGTTGAGGGGCACCAGCAGATCTGGGCAGGGGAGCCCAGGGTCGGGCTAGCAGGGGCTGCAGGTAGGGGTTGAGGGGCACCAGCAGATCTGGGCGGGGGGGGGGGGAGCCCAGGGTCGGGCTAGCAGGGGCTGCAGGTAGGGGTTGAGGGGCACCAGCAGATCTGGGCGGGGGGGGGGGAGCCCAGGGTCGGGCTAGCAGGGGCTGCAGGTAGGGGTTGAGGGGCACCAGCAGATCTGGGCGGGGGGCCCAGGGTCGGGCTAGCAGGGGCTGCAGGTAGGGGTTGAGGGGCACCAGCAGATCTGGGCGGGGGGGCCCAGGGTCGGGCTAGCAGGGGCTGCAGGTAGGGGTTGAGGGGCACCAGCAGATCTGGGCAGGGGGGCCCAGGGTCGGGCTAGCAGGGGCTGCAGGTAGGGGTTGAGGGGCACCAGCAGATCTGGGCGGGGGGGCCCAGGGTCGGGCTAGCAGGGGCTGCAGGTAGGGGTTGAGGGGCACTAGCAGATCTGGGCGGGGGGGGGGAGCTTGCCCTATGCCTGTTCTTGCCCCTCACTGTTACACACTATAAATGCAGCTGCGACACTGCTAGCAGGGCTGTGTAGGCCCCTCCTGGGCACAGAGCTCTCCCTGTCCTCTTTTCGGGGATGGGTCCCTGAGTCCCAACCAGGCTCTCGGCCCCTCACGAGCCCAGACCCAGGGAGCAGTGACCCCTCTCTCCTTGCCCCACTCTCCCTGGCCCACCATGTGCTAGCATGTGCCAGCAGGTGTGTGTGTGAGAGAGGTGGGGGAGTGTGCTAATAAAGTTTGCGGATGACACAAAGCTGGGAGGTATTGCCAGTTTAGAGAGAGACCGGGAATCCTACAGGAAGAGCTGGATGACCTTGTAAACTGGAGTAATAGCAATAGGATGAAATGTAATAGTGAAAAGTGCAGGGTCATGCATTTAGGGATTAATAACAAGAATTTCTGTTATAAGCTGGGGACGCATCACTTGGAAGTAACAGAGGAGGAGAAGGACCTTGGAGTATTGGTTGATCACAGGATGACAATGAGCCGCCCATGTGATATGGCCGTGAAAAAAGCTAATGCGGTCTTGGGATGCATCAGGCGAGGTATTTCCAGGAGAGATAAGGAGGTGTTAGTACCTTTATACAAGGCCCTGGTGAGACCTCACCTGGAATACTGTGTGCAGTCCTGGTCTCCCATGTTTAAGAAGGATGAATTCAAACTGGAACAGGTACAGAGAAGGGCTACTAGGATGATCCGTGGAATGGAAAACTTGTCTTATGAAAGGAGACTCAAGGAGCTTGGCTTGTTTAGCCTAACCAAAAGAAGGCTGAAGGGAGATAGGATTGCTCTCTATAAATATATCAGAGGGATAAATACCAGGGAGGCAGGGGAATTATTTAAGCTCAGTACCAATGTGGAGACAAGAACAAATGGATATAAACTGGCCATCAGGAAGTTTAGACTTGAAATTAGACAAAGGTTTCTAACCATCAGAGGAGTGAAGTTCTGGAACAGCCTTCCAAGGGGAGCAGTGGGGGCAAAAGACCTATCTGGCTTCAAGATTAAGCTCGATAAGTTTATGGAGGAGATGGTATGATGGGATAGCCTAATTTTGGCAATTAATTGATCTTTGACTATTAGAAGTAAATATGCCCAATGGCCTGTTATGGGATGTTAGATGCGGTGGGATCTGATTTACTATAGAGAATTCTTTCCTGGGTATCTGGCTGGTGAGTCTTGCCCACATGCTCAGGGTTCAGCTGATCACCATATTTGGGGTCAGGAAGGAATTTCCCTCCAGAGCAGATTGGCAGAGGCCCTGGGGATTTTTTGCCTTCCTCTGCAGTGTGGGGCACGGGTCACTTGCTGGAGGATTCTCTGCACCTTGAAGTCTTTAAACCATGATTTGAGGACTTCAATAGCTCAGACATAAGTTAGGGGTTTGTTACAGGAGTGGGTGGGTGAGATTCTGTGGCCTGCGTTGTGCAGGAGGTCAGACTAGATGATCATAATGGTCCCTCTGACCTTAAAGTCTATGATTCTATGTACATGCCTGGGGTGCGTATGTGTGTGCGTGTGCGTGTCTGCATGTGTGCACCTGCATGGGGTGCGTGTGGGTGCGCCTTTGTGGTGCGTGTGCCTTTATATGAAAACACACCTGCTGCATGCACGCCCGAGTGAAGTGTCTGGCACGTGTGCACGCATGGTGTGTGCAAATGTGTGCTCATGGCACTGCCCTGTCCTGGGTGAAATGCCGGATCTGCTCAAACCAATGGGACTGTCCCCTTTTAGCGGGCGGCCCACGCAGGAGATAAAAGCCTGACTACAACTGCTGCGATAGTAACGATTTGCCTTGAGCTTGAGGGGCCCAAGTCTGACGTGGCAGGAAGGGCCTGCGTTCTACCCACGCCGCCTGAGGAGCCCTGGCGAGGGGAGTGGCGGGCAGCGGGACCGTCAGTGTCCCTGCACCAGAGTGGATCTGGGAAGCGAGCTCCTGACTGCAGTCGGGGTAGTGGCTGGGTAATGACAGGGTAAGCCCATACCATTAGAGGATGAAATATGGGATTAGATCTGTCTTCTAAGCCAAAGCACAGGTCGCACAGTAATTACTTTGAGGTCCATTATGTGTAATTTAGTAAGTTGTAAGAACAGAATCTTCTCCTTAAAATGCAAGACAGCTTTGTCTTGTGTATCGCCCTTCATACACGCGGTCCCCACACACAGGGCGGCAGTAAACCCCAGAGCTGGATGAGAGAGAAATTCAGAGAGATTTGCATAATGAACCTCCGCCAGCAGGGTTTGAACCCAGAACCTTCAGCACCACAACAACACCTCGGCCACCCCATTAGCCACCAGTAGGCTCTTATTGCCCAGGGCCCATGAACAAGGGATCCAACATGCGCTTTGCCAGTGGGTTGTAGTTGCCACTGAGGTCTGGGAGGAGATCTCAGGGAGGAGACAACCAAAGGGCTGGGAATGTTTGGACTCTTACCGGGGGTCCCCAGGGTTGGGAGGAACCTCACCCACACCTGCCCTTTGCATGAATCAGCCTCGTCTGGGCCTGCTATGGACCAGCTCCCTGAAACCACCAGCCTCTGGCAGCACAAGCCCTGCCCCCCATAGAATCATAGAAAATCAGGGTTGGAAGGGACCTCAGGAGGTCATCTAGTCCAACCCCCTGCTCAAAGCAGGATCGATCCCCAACTAAATCATCCCAGCCAGGGCTTTGTCGAGCCAGGCCTTAAAAACCTCTAAGGAAGGAGATTCCACCACCTCCCTAGGTAACGCATTCCAGTGCTTCACCACCCTCCTCGTGAAATAGTGTTTCCTAAAATTCAACCTAAACCTCCCCCACTGCAACGTGAGACCATTACTTCTTGTTCTGTCATCTGCCACCACTGAGGACTGTCTAGATCCATCCTCTTTGGAACCACCTCTCAGGTAGTTGAAAGCAGCTATCAAATCCCCCCTCATTCTTCTCTTCCGCAGACTAAACAATCCCAGCTCCCTCAGCCTCTCCTTGTAAGTCATGTGTTCCAGACCCCTAATCATTTTTGTTGCCCTTCGCTGGACTCTCTCCAATTTATCCACATCCTTCCTGTAGTGTGGGGCCCAAAACTGGACATAGTACTCCAGATGAGGCCTCACCAATGTCGAGTAGAGGGGGACGATCACGTCCCTCGATCTGCTCTCTATGCCCCTACTTATACATCCCAAAATGCCATTGGCCTTCTTGGCAACAAGGGCACACTGCTGACTCATATCCAGCTTCTCGTCCACTGTCACCCCTAGGTCCTTTCTGCAGAACTGCTGCCGAGCCATTCGGTCCCTAGTCTGTAGCGGTGCATGGGATTCTTCCATCCTAAGTGCAGGACTCTGCACTTGTCCTTGCTGAACCACATCAGATTTCTTTTGGCCCAATCCTCTAATTTGTCTAGGGCCCTCTGTATCCTATCCCTACCCTCCAGCGTATCTACCTCTCCCCCACAGCTTAGTGTCATCTGTGAATTTGCTGAGGGTGCAATCCACACCATCCTCCAGATCATTAATGAAGATATTGAACAAAACTGGCCTGAGAACCAACCCTTGGGGCACTCCCCTTGATACCGGCTGCCAACTAGACATGGAGCCATTGATCACTACCCGTTGAGCCCGACAATCTAGCCATCTTTCTATCCACCTTACAGTCCATTCATCCAGCCCATACTTCTTTAACTTGGTGGCAAGAATATTGTGGGAGACCGTATTTAAAGCTTTGCTAAAGTCAAGATATCAAAGCCCAGGCCTCCTCCTCTCTGTACAGGCAGCGTCAGGCAAACGCCAACCCCCGAGTCCTCCTAGTGTTCCCTCTGGTGCTCAGCCCCTTCTCCACTGAGCACTCTCAGAACTGCCAGGCCGGCTGTTCCCAAAGGGAACACCAGCTTGGGAGATTCAATTCCAGATGAGAACTTTGCTTCACACCATAGCACTGAGATATATTTATAGTGATAACAAGCATAACTTTATCATCAAAGAATAGAGATTTGTCTGCGAGGTATGAAGGTTGTGGATCTCTTTAGACTTCCAGACAGGCTTATGTGCAGAACTGGGGAGGAACTGCTGGTCGTGGTGCATGTAGGTACCAATCAGAGAGGTCCTGGAGGCCAAATTTAGGCTTCTAGGTAAGAAATTAATGTTCAGGACTGCCTTTGAAAGCTTCCAGTTTCACATGCAGGGCCAGTTAGACAGGCAGAACTGCAGGGTCTCAATGTGTGGAAGGGTTGAGGGTGTAGGGAGGAGCGGTTTAGGTTATTAGGAACTGGGGGAACCTTTTGGGGAAGGAGGGACCTATACAGGAAGGATGGGCTCCATCTAAACCAAAACAGAACCAGATTGCTGGCATGTAAAATTAAGAAGGTCGCAGAACTATTTTTAAACTAAGGGCTGGGGGAAAGCTGACAGGTACAAAGGAGCACATGGCTAGGATAGACACATCCCTTAGGGGAGGATTTATTTAGGGGATACTCTATATCCAGGAGAGGATAGAAGTTGCTAAAGCACAGGTAGGAACTGAAGAGAAACAGTCAAAGGAAAGAGTCCCCTTCAGCTACATCACCTGAAGGCAGACAGCTAAATATTGACAGCTTGTATAAGGGCTGATAAAGAAATGCAAGAAGTCTAAGTACTAAATTGGGTACTGAATGAAGAGATCGGTACATCAGGCATCACCAGAACGTGGTGGACCGATGATAATCAGTGGGACACGGTAATACCGGGGTACAGAAACCGTGGAAATGACTGAACAGGTCATGCTGTTGTCGTGCACGTGGGGACGTGGCACTGTGTGTGAAGGAAAGCAGAGAATCCAATATCTTCAGTGACTCCAACTGCCCCATAGATTCTCTAGGTACAAATTCGTGGCTGGACTAATAAGAGTTTCGCAGTAGGACTTGTGGCATGCCACCCCTCTGGCTTGCTGGACTTAGCACTTCCCCCTCCAGCGTGGTGGGGCCCCACTCCAGACTGTGTTTGTCTCCCCAAAACACTCTCCTCCCCCAAACAAAGAGAAACCAATTTACATGCACAAACCAGAGGGGGTACCTTTCCTGCCCCCTCAGTGGGGATGGGTGTTGGCCTGTTGTTGGCCCCAGGTGTCAGTCTGTCCCCTAAATAGGCACTCAGCTCCAGTTGTTTCCCCTACAGGGAGAAGGGCAGCCTCTCCTCTCCACCCTCAAGCTTGTCTCCCTGCAGCAACTTGTCTCTCTCCCCATCAGAGGAGGAGATTTTAAAGGTCCCAGGCAACCCTTACGTGGACTCACGGGTCCCTAACTGACCTGTGGTGACCCCTTCGCAGCTGTAGGAAAAAGGGCTTTTCTCATTCTCCTGATCACCTGACTTGGATGGTGACCATGACTGTGACATGCTCGGGGAGATTAGAGAGGCTACAAAAACAGACAACCCAATAATAATGGGGGATTTCAGCTATCCCCTTATTGACTTGTCCATGTCACTAGATGACCCTTGTGATCCGTCCTAACCCTGTGGTTCTATGACATGGAAATTAAAAGGAACAGTCACAAGCGTGAAATGGCTGAAAGTTGCAAGGAAACTTAAGACACCCTAACAGAGGCTCAAACTAAATGTGTCTCTCAAAGAAACCAACCAGTGAGAGGACCAAAGCAATGGCTCCCTGGCTACCCAGTGAGAGTCAATCAGTAAAAAAGAGAAAAAGAGCAGTGTGAACTGAAACAGCGTCTTTTAAAAACGAGAAGTCAAATCCTACTGAGGACAATAGAAAGGAACAAAAACGCTGACAAGTCGAGTGCCAAAGTATCATTCGGGAAGCCAGAAAAGAATCTGAAGAATAACTGGCAGTTGCCTCAAGTCCTTTTCCACTTGGCTTATCCAGAACACCTGGTCCAGTTCTGGGAGAGCATTTTATCTGCTTTTCTGGAATCCAAAAACTCTGTTCGAATCCAGAGTCACCCCTGAGGTTTCTCTCTTGGCATTTCATGAAGCTCCAGCTGCGGCGACCAGGCTCAGGTGCAGGGTGCATCACAGTGCCGCTGGACATGGTCATCAACCCGACGACATACATGTTCCAACCAAAGCACACTAGCCCGTGTGTGTCACACGCTTGTGATTCGCTCACTAATTTTGTGAACAAATCCCTGTACGGATCATGAGCTGTCCATGCGCTGTGAAGTGTGCTAACAAGCGAACCTGCAGCTGCAAGCTTATTACAACTTCTCCTTCTTACTATTCCTACTACGACCAGCTCTATGTTGTGAATTCAGGCTTGGCCCACTGCTAACCTCTGTTCCCTTACTTATGTTTTCATTCCTTGCTCATGCAAGGCCTGCACTAGCTAAAGACACAAAAATTAACTGCAGTTTTGTTTCAGTAGGCCAGAAGCAGGAAGTCTGTCAGTCAATCAGTGGGGCCACTGGATGATTGAGGTGCACAGGAGCACTCAGAGAAGACAAGGCTGTTGTAGAGAAGCTAAATGAATTCTTTGCATCCATCTTCACGGCAGAAGATGTGAGGGAAATTCCCACACCTGAGCCATTCTTTTTAGGTGACAAATCTGAGGAACTGCCCCAGACTGAGGTGTCATTAGAGGAAGGTTTGGAAGAAATTGCTAAACTAAACAGTAATAAGTCACCAGGACCAGGTGGGATTCACCCAAGAGTTCTGACGGAACTCAGATGTGAGACTGCAGAACTACTAGCTGTGGTCTGTGACCTGTCGCTTAAAACAGCCTCTGCACCAGACGACTGGGAGATCACTAATGTGATGCTGATTTTTTTAAAAGGCTCCAGAGGAGACCCCGGCAATCACAGGCCAGTGACCCTGACTTCCGTACCAGGCGAATAGGTTGAAACTCTAGTAAAGAACAGAATGATCAGACACAGAGATTAACACGATTTGTTGGGGAAGAGTCAATGTGGTTTTTGTAAAGGGAAATCATGCCTCACCAAACTACTAGAATTCTTTGAGGGGGTCAACAAATGTGGACAAGGGGGATCCAGTGGATACCGTGTATTTAGATTTTCAGAAAGTCTTTGACAAGGTCCCTCACCAAAGGCTCTTAAGCAAAATGAGCAGTCATGGGATAAGAGGGAAGGTTCTCTCATGGATTGGTAACTGGTTAAAATATAGGAAACAAAGGATAGGAATAAATGGTCAGTTTTCAGAATAGAAAAGGAGTACTTGTGGCACCTTAGAGACTAACCAATTTATTTGAGCATAAGCTTTCGTGAGCTACAGCTCACTTCATCGGATGCATACTGTGGAAACTGCAGAAGACATTATATACACAGAGACCATGAAACAATACCTCCTCCCACCCCACTCTCCTGCTGGTAATAGCTTATCCAAAGTGACCACTCTCCTTACAATGTGTATGAAAATCAAGTTGGGCCATTTCCAGCACAAATCCAGGTTTTCTCACCCCCCCCCCCAAAAAAAAAACCACACACACACACTGTGGGGGTGAGAAAACCTGGATTTGTGCTGGAAATGGCCCACCTTGATTTTCATACACATTGTAAGGAGAGTGATCACTTTCAATGGGCTATTACCAGCAGGAGAGTGAGTTTGTGTGTGGGGGGGTGGAGGGTGAGAAAACCTGGATTTGTGCTGGAAATGGCCCAACTTGATTATCATACACATTGTAAGGAGAGTGATCACTTTAGATAAGCTATTACCAGCAGGAGAGTGGAGCGGGAGGAGGTATTTTTTCATGCTTTGTGTGTATATAATAAGATCTTCTACACTTTCCACAGTATGCATCCGATGAAGTGAGCTGTAGCTCACGAAAGCTTATGCTCAAATGAACTGGTTAGTCTCTAAGGTGCCACAAGTACTCCTTTTCTTTTTGCGAATACAGACTAACACGGCTGTTACTCTGAAACCAGTTTTCAGAATGGAGAGCAGTAACAGTGGGGTCCACCAGGGATCTGTACTGGGACCAGTCCTATTCAACATATTCATAAAAGATCTGGAAAAGGGGTGAACAGTGAAGTAGCAAAATTTGCAGATGATACAAAATTACTCCAGATAGCTTTGGACTTAACTGACTGCACAGAGCTACAAAGGGATCTCACAAAACTGGGTGACTGGGCAACAAAATGGCAGATGACATTTAATGTTGATAAATGCAAAGTAATGCACATTTGGCAAACACAATCCTAACTATATATGATGGGGTCTATATTAGCTGTTACCCCTCAAGAAAGAGATCTTGGAGTCACTGTGGAGAGTTCTCTGAAAACATCCACGCAATGTACAGCGGCAGCCAAAAAAGCCAACAGAGTGTTGGGGAGGTTGTACAGCTGTAGCTTACGAAAACTTATGCTCAAATAAATTGGTTAGTCTCTAAGGTGCCACAAGTCCTCCTCTTCTTTTTTCATATGAGGAGAGATTAGAAAGAGTGGGACTGTTCATCTTAAAGAAAAGAGACGACTCGGGGGATATGATCGAGTGGGTCTATACAATCATGACTGGTTGGAGAAAGTGACTAGGGAAGTTACCTCTTCACATAACACAAGAACTAGGGTCCCCTGCTGAAATTAATCATCAGCAGGTTTAAAACAACCAGAAGGAAGTATTTCTTCACACAATGCACAGTCACGCTGTGGAACTCCTTGCCAGAGGATGCTGTGAAGTCAAAAGTAAAACTGAGTTTAAAAAAGAATTAGGTAAATTCATAAAGGATAGGTCCAGCAGTGGCTATTGGCCAAGATGGTCAGGGATGCAGCCCCATGCTCTGGGTGTCCGTAAACCTCTGACTGCCAGAAGCTGGGACTGGACAACAGGGAGTGACCCACTTGATAATTGCTCTGTTCTGTTCATTCCCTCTGGGGCACCTGGCATTGACCACTGTCAGAAGACAGGACACTGGGCTAGATGGATTGTAGGTCTGACACAGTATGGCCGTTCTTATGTAGATTCCAGTAATAATGAGTAAGAATATTGGAAACAAATGGTTACATACAAAACAAAATCATAACGTGCTTTCCAGAGACTAAACTTAACTAACAAGTTACTCTCTGGCTAGAGAAGCTCATCTCACCCAAAGGTCTCTCCAGGGTTTTCAGCCAAGCCTGGCTCAGATGCCCTTTTTCATGAAGCAAATTCATGGTACTTTTCTTTCCTCAGTGAAGGGGGGTAAGGGTCTCCTTTGCTTCCCAAATATAGTCAAGCAAACCTTTGATGGGCACCCACCAGACAGGGTTCCCTCCACCTCTGCTGTTTTCAATTCCCGCTAGATTCTTTCTGAAGTCCCCACAATTCTTCATGTGCATTCAGTTCAGACTGGAATTAGGGGACCCCCTGTGAACAAGACACGACTCAGTTTACATGTGAACAGGTAGATGGAAAGACATCTCCTGTCCTATAGACAACTTGCTTTTCACCTTTGCTGGTGATGAACACCCTGATACAGACTTTCAGAATGTATCTTCAGTCGCTATATATCTAACTCCTTACACAATACCTGTACGTACATTTCACCACCATATTAATGTCTAAGGTGACACTGGCTTTCATTTGAAACCTCCCCTGATGTTCTTGGGGGAACCAGAACCAGGAGGGTCCTGTAACTCGCCCTTGCCAGTTGGCATCAAGAGGCTCCTGGGTCCCAGTTGCCCACCCTGGTGCAGATCCACTGGAAATCTCAGTAGCAAGGAGAAGGTGCCGCCTGCATTAAGGGAGTGCCACGTCGCTTAATGCACCAGCAGGAGCAGCTCAGATACCATGGTGATGGGCAGAGCCCTGCAAACCTGCGGGTATCCACTTTATATCCACAGGGACACTGGGTGGGGGACCTCGGGGCAGGGACATGGGCTGGGGGCTGCTCAAGCCCCCAGCTGAGAGGAGTCTGCAGTGCGGCGAGGGCAGGGCCATGAGCTGCTCCATGTCTGAGCTGTCAGCCTGGGGATGTGTAACGATGCTGGTTCTGCCAGGACCCAATGGAGAGTGCCAATTCAGGACAAACTGCTTCAAGCAGGGCAGTGACAGCCCCAGGCTGGGGTTTCTGTGTACACCAAGGCAAACCGAACCAGCCAGACAGAAGACTTTGGTCTCACCCCACTGGCTAACCACCAGTCACACAAGCAATTCCCTCAGACACTCCAGATTCCTAGTATCACCACCAGGGCCACTCGTTATGGGGACGAATGGTTATGAAAACCAACACCCCAGTAAAAGAACAAAGGTTCCCTCGATCCCAAAGGACCAAGCCCCAGACCCAGGTCAATATAAAAGTCAGACCTTATCCACAAATCACAATGTTGCCAATCCTTTAGAATCTAAAATCTAAAGGTTTATTCATAAAAGGAAAAGATACAGATGAGAGCTAGCATTGGCGAAATGGAATCAATGACATACAGTCATGGCAAAGTTCTTGGTTCAGGCTTGTGGCAGCGATGGAATAAACGGCAGGCTCAAATCCAGTCTCTGGAGAACATCCCCAGCTGGGGTGGGTCATTCAGTCCTTGGTTCAAAGCTTCAGTGTAGCCAAGTCCCTCCAGAGGTCAGAAGCAGGACTGAAGACAAGATGAGTTGCAGCAGCTTTGTATAGTCTCTTGCCATGTGGTCTCTTTCTGTGTCCCAAGGACAAGCTGCCCATCCCATGGCCTGAAAACTCCTCAGAGTTCTGTCCATAGGCAGGTCCCTGCATGCCTGGCTGAGTCCCAAGGCGTATCTGCCTTCTCTCAATGGGTCAGGTGTGTAGCTGATGGTCCTTAATGGGCCAGCAGGCTAGGCAGAGGTGACCCCAACTTGTCTGGGGTGTCCCCCAGAAGCAGAGCACAGGTTTGAAATACAGACAGTACAGAGCCAATATTCATAACTTCAACTGTAAAAATGATACACACACACAGACAGCATCATCCTAACCAGCCAACCATAACCTTGTCTGAGACACCTCATTTGACCCCCTTTATACATGGTTTGGTGCCACTACAGGATCTTGGTTGCAACAATGATCTATACGGTCCCAGATTACCTTAATGATGTCACAGGGTGTCACCTACTCAGTGTCCTAGCAGAGCTCTCCAGCTGGACCCTTCAGCTACGGCTCCCGACACCCCCGGGGCAGTTCCTCCTCTTCTCCTGGGGTCAGAGCCTTCCTGGCCAGCTGGCTCTGCAGGAGGGCAGCAGCTACCACGCGGCTCAGGACCCTCCGAGCGACTCAGCTCTTTCCGCCCAGGGGCAAAGCTGCCACAGAAGGAGCCAAGGGCAGCCTGGCTCCCTTTAGTCATATTGATGTGACCGATGCACCTAGCCAAGGTCAGGGCACCAGTGTATGCATGGCGAGAGACAGGCCTTGCCCAAAGAGCTCAGGGTCGGAACAGACAGAGGGTGGGAGGGGAGACTGAGGCCCAGGGGAGGGGAAGGAACCTGCCCATGGTCCCCCAGCTGGTCAGTGGCAGATCTGGGAATGGTGCCCCGGAGCACTGAGTCCCAGTGCAGCACAGCGCCCTTCCCACAAAATCACACTTCTAGCCCTAAGGCAAGTCTAATTCGATCACTCCTGGATGCAGATTTACCCTGCATCTGCCCTCCCCGCATATTTCAGACCCACTCCCCCCCTGCCCTCAGCTGGGCTGACTTGTTAGGGCCAAAATAGTCCAATGAGAACTGGTCAAGAAAAGCTCCATGTCTTTTGCAAAACGTTTTCACCCCCAAATGGAAAATGTCGGGTTTACATTCCTCGATGAAAACACAGGTGAACGTCAAATTGTGATTTCTGTGGGGGAACTGACCTCCCCTTGTATTTTACCCCGCACCCCCACCCCCTGTTTTTGGCTGGGAGGAAAGTGAGGGGAAGTGAATTTTCACTGAAAAACAATTCATGCTGATCCAGCGAACATTTCCGTTCTGCTTTGCAAACCCAATTTACATTGAAAACATTTTGCCTATGGCAGATTTCGACCAGCTCCAGCTCAGCCCTGGCTGTGTAGCCCTGGGCACCCCAAGGGGAGGACGGGCTGTAAAGCGAGGTGTTGGGATTTCAAGGGAAGGCTTTTATTTGAATGCCGTTCCACTCATTGCGGCATGTTGTCACGCTTGGAGCTTTCTGACGTCTGCCACACGCGCAAAGCGCAGCAGCAAGTCGCAGCGAGTCGGTGTGTTACCGACAATTGGGTGTGAACAGCCAGCCCTGATGGGGAGTGGTGAGTGGCTCGTTACTCTGAGAGGACAGTGATGATGCTCCAGTGAGCTGGGCGTTCTCCCTGGGGGGCCCCGAGCAAGGCCTTGAAGGGGATTAGCTTGTCAAAGAGTTCTGTCTGGCCCTGGGGAGGAGCCCCTGTGATGCTCTGTACCTCGGGGGGAACACCCTATCCCCGCATGTCCATCTTTATAAAATGATCGTGTGGTATCTAATGCCACGTTTGTCAAGTCGGGCGTCTTCGGAAGGCTCATGATGCACTGAGCACTGTTGTTATAGTGATGTTATAGGTTAGAATTTCGTGTATTTAGTTATGAGGCTGAAAATGTGTCCTCATGGCTTAAAGCAAGCCCATGCAAAAACTCTCCAGAAACAGAGGGGCAGTTCACACCTCATCAGGGCATGTATGGGACAAACCCAGCCCAGCCTCACAGGGACAAAGGACGCTGGCCTAGGCAGCAACAAAAGAATCTGTTAGGCCTTGTCTACACTGGCAATTTACAGCGCTGCAACTTTCTCGCTCCGGAGTGTGAAAAAAACACCTCCCTGAGTGCAGCAAATTTCAGGGCTGTAAAGTGCCAGTGTAAACAGTGCACCAGCGGTGGGAGCTGCTTTGCCAGTGTAGACGAGCCCTTAGACTCCGAGTAAGTCACCCCCCTTCCTTTGGCCAGTTTGGGACTGCGATGAAGTAATGCTCACCTGACTCAGTGGACATAACTGCAAAAAGAAAAGGAGGACTTGTGGCACCTTAGGGACTAACAAATTTATTTGCGCATAAGCTTTCGTGAGCTCAAATAAATTGGTTAGTCTCTAAGGTGCCACAAGTCCTCCTTTTCTTTTTGCGGATACAGACTAACACGGCTGCTACTCTGAAATCTGGACATAACTGGACACTGCAAGATGGAGGTTCCTAGGGTTGTGTCTGGGAGCGGAGGTATTGGCTAGTGTCATTCGCTTGCAGAACTAAGGAGCAGCTGACATGCCAGAGGCCGTGTGTGACCAGCCCAGGAGTGGGGGTTCTCACAGCAGAGCAGGGTCAGGCTGCCTCCCAGAGTCAAGGACTGGAGTGACCTAGCTGATCACCATCCAGATAACCCCAGAGGGGAACATCACAGCTGCACTCTGGACCGAGGCAGGAAGGGGTTAATGGCCTGCCCTATAGAGAGGTCTGAAGCCAGCTGTGCCCAGCACAAACAAATCTGGAGGCAGGGTGCACTCACTGGAGGGGCTATAAAGGGAAAACGTGTGTGTGACACTTTGGGAGATTCCCCATGGTGCCCAGGGTAAATCGCTCCCACCTGCTCATCTGTGCCCCCAGGGGAAGTCCCCCCAGATCCAGTGCTCCGCTCTGGGCTCTGCCAGCCCTGCTCTCTCCCCGCAGGCTGGCAGCTCACACACCCACTTTGTTACACTGGAGTGCCCACTCCCTGGTCTTCTGGCCACCTGCAGTGCACCCAGATCTGCTGCCTCCGAGAGAGCAGGGCACCGGGCTTTTCTCCTCCCCTGCCGTCCAAGCGAAAAGCTTTGGAAACAGGAGGTTACAGACAAACCAAGGATACAGTCTCCAGCCTGCGCTGATTTACACGTTACTCTCCGTATTTCTCTGACAACGCTTGTCCAGCCCGGAGGGCGGCGGGTGATGATGGCAGAGCAGGTGCCAGCTCATGCCCGGGTCCCCAGGCCTCAGTGGAATGCTGACAAACACACAGCTGGCATCCGCCTGGCTCACCTGGGTGATAGGATCGTTCAAACCAGTATCAGAGTTATACAAATGGGCTCCATGTTCAGACTTTATTGGATGCCTGTGTCGTCAGCTGTTCGGCTGTGTGCGTCCGTTGTCTCTGCTTACTGCACTGGCTCTGCACAGGCTCCGACCGAACGGCCCAATAACCACAGACCCGTTAGCAGTGAAGGCACTCGGCTAGGTTTATTGCCGACGAAGCAGGGTGCGAATGCCCCGGCTCAGCGGTTACAGGTACACTAACACATGTATGCCCACGGCAATGGACCAGATCAGTCAGTGGCCGGACTTTCCACTGCCCCTGTCAAGGCTGAATCCCCACTCTGTCACTCCGAGTGCAGAAGGTTGGGGCCTGCAAGGATTTTAAAAATTAATACTGGCCACTCCAGGCTTGTATTAAACTCCCAAGTTTACAGCTTCTCTCTGACCTTGGCTTGGTAAACGCTGCCACTGCACAAATGCAAAAAAACCCCCTTGGATCCAGGAAGGCGCACTTGGGAATTCCTCCCTGTGGGGGACCCTCAAGCCCTTTCACCCCCCTCCGGGGAAGAGCTGAGAAAGAAAACAAAGTAAATCAGCTGTGGCCACCAGCTAATCTAACAACCTGCACACACCTCTGAGGACACCAAAAATCCAAATCCTGTCCTTAAAAAAAGATAAATTTTATTCAAAACAAAAAGGAAAAAATCCATCTGGAACTTTGGCTTTTGCTAGATTTTAAAAGAGCAATTCCAAAAATCAAGCACCCAAACTAGCATCCTTGGGGGTTCAGCTGAAAGGTTATAAGCAAACAAAAGCATCCGGGGTTAGCACAGAGGAGTCCACAAGCCAATAAGAAATAAAAGAAATAACCCTGATCGCGTCGAGCTAACACTCGGATCTACGGACACACTGGAGTTCAGATAAGTAGTTCTAGGCATGATCTGATGACTTATAATCATACCTGGCTTAAGCTGCTTACAGCATGGCTGCTCTGTCCCTCCAGCCCAGAGAACAACAGACAAAGGCAAAGTTTCTTTCCCCATTTTAAAAAGTTCTAGCCTTCCCATTGGCTCTTTTGGTCAGGTGCCCACTTTTTTTTCTTTACCTGGGGGACTTTTTAACCCTTTACAGGTAAAGCAAGCAGAGAACAGCCACCAAGAGGGATTTTATAGCTAACTGGCTGGCTGGGTGTCCATCAAAGGGAGCTACCCCCACTTTATTTATCACACGCCCCCTAAGCCAGACAAAGGGTTAAAGCGAGGTATCTCAACATTTATAGACTGAGACAAACAATCTGGGATAAACAACTTACGTATCCCCTTGCACACTTCATGACGTGTTTGTTTCCTCCCCTTGGACTTTCCTTCTGATGTTTCACACAAAATATCCCTAGTCATCACTTTTGTGAAACCTTTTTACTGGGGGCTCGGTTGGGGGGGTTCTTGTGCTGGCCTGCTGGGATGTGTTTACATATTCAGTGTGTTTTGACAATGCTAGAGATACCAGGGCTGAGTTCGTGTGCCAGACACTGGCTTGCAGGGGAGCATCTACTTTTGACAGGGCCTGACTGTTGCTCATCACATAACTTTGGCTGACTTTGGTTCAGGCCTCAGGCCTTGCACCGGGCCCATGCTTCGGGCTCTTTCTTTCTCCTGCAGCTTATGGGTTGCAGCTGGCATTCATGGCATTAATCTCAGTTAGAACATCTGTATCTGTTAAGGAAAAGTTAGCACATGTGACTCCATGTTGGTTTGGGGCCCACCATTGTTTAAATGCCAGCATATCATACACCAGGAGGAGTAATCCTTAGATATTGAATCCCTGTGAAAATCCTCCTCCTTGTCTCCAGCCTGCCTTGACTCCCAGTATCTGGTTTTTGTCAGTCTCTAACTCCCTGTCTCTTGGCCTTGATGTGAGGCCTCCCATCCTGATAATAAAAGTTACTGATGCATGGCTTTAGGACCATGCTGTGTAATTAACATACTGGTATAGCACGAGGAATGCACCAAGCAGGGATAGGTGGTAGATAAGACAAGGGTTCGTTTATTGGCTAAGGTTTCCGATGCACGAGGGCAACATGCTTTGCTAAAAGGTATATAACCTTTGTATAATCTGCATTCAGGGTCCCCTCCTGGCTAGCAGGGGGGCACCACGCTCGAGCGTAATAAACTTAGTGTCTTTTGGGAACTCTGCAGTTGTGGACTTTGTTTCTGTGCCTCAGCCTAGATTCGAACTGTGCGTGACCTATCAGGTATAATTCGCAGCACTTGTGTGCGTGTCCTACCAGGTGTAATTCGTAGCACTTGTGTGCGTGTCCTACCAGGTGTAATTCGTAGCACTTGTGTGCGTGTCCTATCAGGTATAATTCGCAGCACTTGTGTGCGTGTCCTATCAGGTGTAATTCGCAGCACTTGTGTGCGTGTCCTACAAGGTGTAATTCGTAGCACTTGTGTGCGTGTCCTACCAGGTGTAATTCGTAGCACTTGTGTGCGTGTCCTACAAGGTGTAATTCGTAGCACTTGTGTGCGTGTCCTACCAGGTGTAATTCGTAGCACTTGTGTGCGTGTCCTACAAGGTGTAATTCGTAGCACTTGTGTGCGTGTCCTATCAGGTATAATTCGCAGCACTTGTGTGCGTGTCCTACCAGGTGTAATTCGTAGCACTTGTGTGCGTGTCCTACAAGGTGTAATTCGTAGCACTTGTGTGCGTGTCCTATCAGGTATAATTCGCAGCACTTGTGTGCGTGTCCTACCAGGTGTAATTCGTAGCACTTGTGTGCGTGTCCTACCAGGTGTAATTCGTAGCACTTGTGTGCGTGTCCTACAAGGTGTAATTCGTAGCACTTGTGTGCGTGTCCTACCAGGTGTAATTCGCAGCACTTGTGTGCGTGTCCTACCAGGTGTAATTCGTAGCACTTGTGTGCGTGTCCTACAAGGTGTAATTCGTAGCACTTGTGTGCGTGTCCTATCAGGTATAATTCGCAGCACTTGTGTGCATGTCCTACCAGGTGTAATTCGTAGCACTTGTGTGCGTGTCCTACCAGGTGTAATTCGTAGCACTTGTGTGCGTGTCCTACAAGGTGTAATTCGTAACATATCCCACATTGTATGGTAACATTTGAGCAGTTGGGTGGTGAATCACCCGCCCAGAGAGAGACATGAACTAGTGGGAAGGGCAGGAATGGCCCATGGGCACCAGACAGACCGTTGTGGGACGCTGCTCCCGGAGTTTCCCTCCATACTGTCAACAAGAGGACAACAGACTTTTGTTATTATTCTGCCTCCTCCCAGGAAGATGCGTCCTGCCAGGGACTCCTCCTGTTGGCTGAACTGACATGAATTAGTATGAAGTGCTGACCTCCAACAAAAACCGTTAGATCCTTGTCCACAGGGAAGGCCCTTCAACACCAGACAAACTGTTGTGGAAGATTAAAGAGGACAAAAGACTTCGCTGATTGCTCTCCTGCTCTGCCCCCCGTGAAGATGAGCTGTGCAACTGAATTCCTCTCATCAGCTGAGTTTGCAGCTCAAAGCACAAGGGGGAAAGGGAATTAAATCCCCTAACAAAGAGGAACTGGATCTCTGTGCTGCTTGGAGTCTGGGGGGCAAGGTTTCTAGGCATAAGCATGGGAGCCCCAGCTGCTTAGCCTGGGTTTGCCCTAAGGACATAGAGAGCTTTTTTATTAGAGAAGCTTCTAGTACCTTTTGAAATATATGATTGGAACTCATAGAACCACAGAATATCAGGGTTGGAAGGGACCTCAGGAGGTCATCTAGTCCAATCCCCCGCTCAAAGCAGGACCAATCCCCAACTAAATCATCCCAGCCAGGGCTTTGTCAAGACTGACCTTAAAAAACCTCTAAGGAAGGAGATTCCACCACTTCCCTAGGGAACCCATTCCAGTGCTTCACCACCCTCCGAGTGAAAAAGTTTTCCTAATATCCAACTGAAACCTCCCCCACTGCAACTTGAGACCATTACTCTTGTTCTGTCATCTGCTACCATTGAGAACAGTCTAGATCCATCCTCTTCGGAACGCTCTTTCAGGTAGTTGAAAGCAGCTATCAAATCCCCCCTCATTCTTCTCTTCCGCAGACTAAATAATCCCACTTCCCTCAGCCTCTCCTCATAAGTCATGTGTTCTAGCCCCCTAATCATTTTTGTTGCCCTCCGCTGGGCGTTTTCCAATTTTTCCACATGCTTCTTGTAGTGTGGGGCCCAAAACTGGACACAGTACTCCAGATGAGGCCTCACCAATGTCAAATAGAGGGGAACGATCACGTCCCTCGATCTGCTGGCAATGCTCCTATTTATACAGCCCAAAATGCCGTTAGCCTTCTTGGCAACAAGGGCACACTGTTGACTCATATCCAGCTTCTCGTCCACTGTAACCCCTAGGTCCTTTCTGCAGAACTGCTGCCGAGCCATTCGGTCCCTAGTCTGTAGCGGTGCATTGGATTCTTCTGTCCTAAGTGGAGGACTCTGCACTTGTCCCTGCTGAACCTCATCAGATTTCTTTTGGCCCAATCCTCTAATTGGTCTAGGTCCCTCTGTATCCTATCCCTACCCTCCTCCCAGTTTAGTGTCATCTGCAAACTTGCTGAGGGTGCAATCCACGCCATCCTCCAGATCATTAATGAAGATATTGAACAAAACTGGCCCCAGGACTGACCCTTGTGTGTGTGTATCTAGGTTTGCCTACTTTAACCTTGTAAGTAACTCTCGTTTCCTTTTCCTATTTAATAAATCTCTATGTAGTTTATTACAGGATTGGCTGTAAGCTTTATCTCTGGTGTGAGATCTAAAGTGCAATTGACCTGGAGTAAATGACTGGTTCTTTGGGACCCGGAGTATTACTGAATGTTACTGTGAGCTTTGGTGTAAGGGACCATCTCTGACAAAGGCAGGCTCACCTGAGTGGTAAAACAGATCGGAGTACCCAGGGGGATGGTCAGGGACTCTATGCTAAGGCTGTTATGGTGCCTGAGGGGTTCACGCTTGATAATTTGTTGGTATAGACCTCACAGCCAGTTCTTAACAGTCTCCCTTCAAGCTGGGACTCACGCTCTTGCACTACTGCAGGAAAGCTGGACACGGGATCCACGTCTCAGCAGATGTTCTTGCAGGCAGAATATCACCCCGGGGATGGACACATGTGTGTCCTCGGTCCTTCTCCAGTACCCTGTGGTTTTGTCAGTGCTCAAGTCTGCTTGTGCCCCACACTGTAAGCGCAGGGCTGGGCTGGGTCGAGGGACGTGGATTGTTCTCGGTGTTGGTTGAGTCAGCTCGGAGCCCCTCCCTGCCTCAGGGGACAAGTTTCACCTGCACCAGTTTTCGAGCTCAGGACTGGACATGTTACATGGCTCTAAACGGGTTTCCTGTGCAAACCTCTCGCGATAACCGTGACAACAGCTAGTTCTTGGCTTTTGGCCACATGACCCCCTTCGGTGTAACATTGAGATGTCTGGATACCAGCGAGGGTTTGCTGGGCAGGTCCATGTCCACCCCTTCCCCCTCTCCCGACATTGACACTGTAGGGTTAGCCACTGGCTATTCTGCATGTGCCTGCTCTGGGCCCTTTTGCCTGGACAGGGCATCTGCCACTACATTTTCCTTGCCTTTGGTCTGTAAAATCTCTGTAGGGCTAGCAGGGACTGCCAGGGTCATCTCGTCTGACCCCCATATTCTTGGAGTGATGTACTGAGCATAACAACTCAGAGTCGGTGGCTTTTGTTCCGGGAAGCCATGCAGACGGGGAGTGGTCTCTCCAAACCCGGGACCCATGGGCTCAGCTGCGTGACAACCCGCATGACTGCATGGCATTCGTGTTCTGTAACCGAATCACTCCCTTCACTTGGTGTCAGTGTTTTACTCAGAAAGGTGACGGGATGCTTCTTGTGACCATCTCCTGCTTGCATCAGCACCAGTCCCAGGCCGGTGCTGGATACATCAGTGCAGAGTCCAAACACCTGGTCAAAGCCTGGACTGGCCAGACAGGTTTTCCTGGCAGAATCCTTTTTCCTTCCTCAAAGCCTCCCTGACAGGCTGCACTCCACGCCTGGCTTTCTGCAGAGCTCTGTGATAGCAGCCACAGGGGGGCTGAAAGCCTCCACAAACTTGCAGTGAGAATGAGCTAAGCCTGTGAGTGACTGGACTTGCTTTTTGGTTTGGGGAATTGGCCAGTTATCAATGGATTCCACTTTCAAGGGATCCAAGCAGACCTGCCCCTGCTGAGTAGATAAGAGAAGTGGGCTGTCCCTATCTAGCATTTTTATACTTTTACGGTTTGACCTGCATCGCTGAGTCTCTTCAGCACAATTCCCAGGGGATCCTGATGAATTGCCCTGGACTGGCAGAAGATGGCACTATCATCGATGTAGGCATGAGTAAAGGCCAACACTTGATTAACAAGCTGCTGAAATGTGTCTCTGGCATTGATGAATCCAAATGGTAACAGCTGAAACTCAAAAGTCCCGAATCAGTTATGAAGGTGCATTTTTTCTCCACTTCATTGTCTAGGGGGCTTTGCCAATACCCCTGGGTTAAATCCACAGTGTCCAGGGACTTTGCCCTGCCTCAAGTGTCTGGAAGGGGTGTGTATTAGGCACCAGGACAGCGTTAAGTTTCCTGTAGTCAACACGAAATCTTATTGTTCCATCCTTTTTGGGACCATGAAGACCGGGGAAGACTATTGGACTTTGTCATTATTCCCGTCTCCAGCATCCTTCCTATCTCCCTATAGACTTGCTCCTGCATTCTGCCAGGTGTCCTGTAGGCTCTGCTGGGTGCAGGCTGTGGTCTTTCTATGCTGAGTTTATGGACCGTTCTGTTAGTCAAGCCTGGCTGGGTGGAAAACAGCTGCAGAGGACTTCGCCACATAGCCATAATTTCTGACTTTTCAGATGGGGCTTAACCCTTCACGTAGATCAGTGCTCTCTAAGTGGAAATGGCAGAATGATCTGTAATGATGCAGAAAAGGCAGGAGTGTTCAATAAATATTTCTGTTCTGTATTTGGGGGGGAAAATCAGATGATAGTCTCTCATCATGTGGTGATGACACTCTTTCCATTCCATTAGCAGCTCTGGAGGATGTAAAACAGAAGCTACTAAAGTCAGATATTTTTAAATCAGCAGTTCCAGATAATTTGTATCCAAGAGTTTTAAAAGAGCTGGCTAAGGAGTTAGTTGGACCATTAATGTTGATTTTCAATATGTCTTGGAGCACTGGAGAAGTTCCAGAAGAAAGTTAACATTGTGCCAATTTTTTAAAAGGGCAAATGTGATGATTCTGGTAATTATAGGCCTTTGCGCCTGATATTAATCCTAGGCAAGATAATGGAGCAGCTGACATGGATTTGATTAACAAAGATTTAAAGAAGAGTAATGTAATTAATACAACTCAACATGTGTTTAAGGAAAATAGATCTGTGCAACTAACTTCATATCTTTTTTTGATGAGATTACAAGTTTTGTTGATAAAGGTAATA
Organism: Eretmochelys imbricata; assembly: GCF_965152235.1. Lineage (NCBI taxonomy): Eukaryota > Metazoa > Chordata > Testudines > Cheloniidae > Eretmochelys > Eretmochelys imbricata. The sequence continues at coordinate 359,652,050 of NC_135572.1, forward strand.
GTGTGATGTAATGTACTTATACTTCTGTAGGGCATTTGACTTGGTATCGTGTGATATTCTGATTAAAAACTAACGTGATATAAAATTGATACAGCCAGTTTTTAATCCATTTATTGTTTGCTAATTCATAGGGCTCAAAATGTAATTGTAAACAGAGAATCATCACCGAGCGGGTCTGTTTCCAGTGGAGTCCCGCAGGGATCCATTGTTCACCCTATGCCATTTAACATTTTTATCAATGACCTGGAAGAAAACAAAATAATCGCTGATAAAGTTTGCAGGTGACACAAAAATTGGGGGAGTGATAAATAGTGAAGAGGACCCGTCACGAATACAAAGCGATCTGGATTGCTTCCTAAAATGGGTGCAAGCAAACATATGTTTTAATGTGGCTAAATGTAAATATATGCGTCTAGGAACAAAGCACACAGGCCACACTTACAGGCTGGGGGACTCTCTCCTGGGAAGCAGGCACTCTGGAAAAGATTTGGGGATCAGGGTGGACAACCAGCTGAACTTGATATCCCAGTGTGATGCTGTGGCCAAAAGGGCTAATGTGATCCTGGGGAATAACCAGGGGAATCTCGAGTAGGAGCAGAGAGATTATTTGACCTCTGTACTTGGCAGTGGTGTGACCGCTGCTGGGATCCTGTGTCCAGTTCTGGTGCCCACAGTTCCAGAAGGATGCTGATGAATTAGAGAGGGGTCAGAGAAGAGCCACGAGAATGATTCAAGGATTAGAAAACATGTTTTGTAGTGATAGACTCCAAGAGCTTAACAAAGAGAAGGCTAAGGGGTGAGGTGATCTCAGGCTGTAAGTACCTACATGAGGAAAAAACATTTTACAATAGGCTCTTCAGCCTAGCAGAGGAACATCAAACATGAGCCAATGGCTGGAAGTTGAAGTTAGACAAATTCAGACTGGAAATAAGGAGTAAATTTTTAACAATGACAGTAATTAACCACTGGGACAATTCACCCCGGGTCGTGGTGGATTCTCCATCACTGGCCATTTTAAAGTCCACACTGGATGTTTTTCTAACAGTTCTGCTCCAGGAATCATTGTGGGGCAGGTGTCTGGCCTGGGTTACACAGGGGTTCAGATGAGATGATCACAGTGGTCCCATCTGGCCTTGGAATCTGTGACTCTATTGATTTAGTGGGTCAAATCTGTTGATCCAGTAGGTCAAATGGGGCAAACTCCAGGGACTCTTGGGGTGCCTTCTGGTAAGCAAATAACAAATAGGGCAACCTTACACCCCAATCACTTGCCCTCCTGTTCACATGCATTGTAATAGACTTTAGGATCCCTTTGAACCACTCGACTGCACCATTTGTTTCTGGCTGAAATGGGGCAGATTGTAACCATCTCACCCCACACATCCTCCATCACTCCCCAGACAGCTGGGACATGAAATCTGAGCCACAGCCTGGTAAGATCTCCTCTGGAAAGCCCACCATCTGCCACCATTCCAGCCTCCACGTTTGACAGAACAACTTCTCCTGGCTCTCTGGTGGCAAAATCCACTGCTGCGAATTTAAATCTTTTCCTCTAATGGCCCTATGGTATCCATGGTGACCCTGCTTGATCCCTGGTAATGGATGTAAAGGAGCCTTGCAGAGACCTGGGATCGCTCTCCGCGTGTGACTTAAGTGGCACGCTTTGCTGCACCCCTCTGCTTCATTCTGGGTATTTGGCCAATGAAAGGTTTTGTTAGCTGCTCGGATATTCTGTCCGTTCCCAAAGGTCTGGCCAACGGGCTGGTAGCAGTATTCTGCACGATGTTTGGTGGGCGCTGTTAGCTCTCTGGAGGGTTACCCTGGACGTCTATTTTCCCCACTGGGGCTTCCCTGTCCGTTCTGCCCTCCTCCCAAAGGCATCTCCCCCTGTTCTCTCTGCTGGGGCATTGCTCAGGGCGCTCTGCCTCCTGCTCTCCAGGGAGGTGGATGCGCTTTGTTCAGCAGCAGACTCCACTCGGCTCCTGCTCGTACTGTAATATCGCGACTCCCTGCTGCTAAGGGCGGAGAGCTCTCAGCTCCCCCTCTGTGGGGTGTCTAGCTGGGGGCCTGGGGACACACTCCCCCTGGCTGTGGCTCACACTAACAGCCCTAGGCAATGATGGAATATCCCTCCCCACCAGTGCATCCACAGGTCTAGTCTGGAGAACTCCCGCCTTCAAAGTACCTTTTTAACCTGCCCTTTCCAGCTGGATGCGACCTAAAGGCCCGGCGGGTTGATTCCCCCCAGGCAAGGGGCTTTACCCTCTCCCTTGGGAGCAGATCAGATTCCTTAGCCAGATCCTTCCTGCCAAGCGCGATCTGGGCCTGTGTCCCTCCCCGCATGGCACATCCTGCCACCGACCTTGGCATCTTTAGCCGACGCCTTGTCTAGCTGCAGGGGGTGAGCCTGGGCAAAGTGAGCCGGGACCTGGGGAAGTAGCCACATTAGCCAGGGCAGTTCAGGGCTGGCGTCTGGATTCCACCCACAAAGCACATTCCTTCCTCCAGGTTCAGTGGAACCTCAGCTCCTTGGGTTGCCCCCTGGGCCGGGAGCCAGTTACTGGGGCTCCCAGGAGGGGCCATTTCTGTGTGCTACGGGCTTAAACCCAGCCCTGCCCTCCTCCTTCCCAGAGACAACATGAAGACACCCTGTGGCACCGAGGCGTTGCCCGCCCCTCTGAGACCTGCGCTCTAGGAATGGCCTGGCTGCACGCTCAGATCAGCCGGCCGCCCCTCCCGCACCAGTGCTGGCATCATAGAACTGCTCTTGGACAGGAGGTCGACCAGCTTTTCATCGTCCTCTGCCCCTTCCCCTCATCCAGTGCCTTCAATATCGTATCATCATATAAACATCCTATTACCCCATCTTATGACGTCTGCGGCGGCCTCTCCATTTTAGGTGATGAACCTCTGGGGTGGAACCTTTTCAACACAGTTTTCTTAAACCGAACAGAAATCACAGCCTGGCCCAGATCCATGTCATTAAAACCACGCAGGGCTTTTCCAGACAGCTTGGGAAGCAAGACGGTCCTTCTCTGTGCATCGGAAATCTGGTGTACTCCGCATGGCCTTTCAAAGCTCGTCAGGCATTCCTCCATGCAGTCTCGACCCAGCAGCATAGGCCTAGTTATTCCTAGCTGGGTTATCCCCGGGGAGGATCACTTGTGGGAGGTGATGTAATGGGCTGCACTCACCTCATGCAAGTGCCCCCGTCTCAGTGTTTGTGCCCAAACTCTCTGTCTGTTTGCGGTGGGTCTTCGGTGACTCAGCCCTCTGGCCGAGTCACACAGTCTATATGTGGGATAAAAGCAAAACCCCCTTCGGGATATATGTCCAGCAGGGGCTATCACAGTACCCTGGTTTGAACCGTCTCAGCTCCTTCCGGACTCTCTCAAGTTGTCCCTGCTCTTCAAGCAGTCCCGGCCCTGGGGTGGGGCCATGTCCCCCAGGGCTCCCTCCCTGGATACTCTTCACCTCTCTGGGCCCAGCTCTTCAGCTGGGCCACTAAAAACAATCAAAGTCCAGGCCACTTTCCCAGTGGCTGGTGTGGGGGACCTGGGCCCACCCTCTACTCCAGGTCCCAGCCCAGGGACCCTATAGATAGCAGCCACCTGCCATGTCCCCTTAATCAAACTCTGTTGCTGCTACAATTCCCTGGGCCACTTCCCCGTGGCTCCTGAACATTCTTCACCCGGACCTCAAGGCCTTGCCCTGGTGGTGCTTGAGCGGCCGGCCAGGCTGGCTCAGCCTCCAACCTCCTCCAGCTCTAGCAAGGAACTGACCTCGCTCTGGCCCTGCAGCACTTCTTATACTGCCCTGCTGGGCCCTGATTGGCTGCTTCCCACACAGCCGCTCTAGGCAGCTCGGAGGACCTCTCTTCTGACCTTTTCTGGGGTGTCGCGTGGCAGGGTCACAAGCAGGGGGCCACAGGGCCTAGTCCACCCCATCGCCGGTGGGTTCCTATTTTGTAGATCCAGCATTTTGCATGCATGCTCCCTCTCGTCACACTTTTGTTCTTCCAGCCCCAACAATCTCTGATAGGCGACTTCCTCTGCTTCCTGTTTCTCTCCCGTCACTGCCTTTTTCTCTCCTAGGCTCTTTCCTCCACCGCCTTCTTGCAGGCTTTCTCCACCATCCACTTCCGATGCTCTTCTTCCTTTTCGAATTTCACCAGCTCCAACCCACTGATCTCCAGCCGGATGGCTGCTTTGCTGAGGACTGTGCCAGGCTGTTCCCCCCTTTGCTGGGGGAGTTGCGCCCAGGCTATATTCCCCCATTCTCATTTCATCCCCGAGGGTCTGGCTGGTGTTCACCCACCTGATTTTGTTCCATGAGCATAAACCTCATTTTCTGGATGTTTCGCCCTGGAGCATCTAAGTGATGATCTGTGCACGGCTGCTCAAACAGCCCCTAGCTCAGGCTTGGTTGCTGCTTTTCTTGCTTGTTCATGTTGCGTTGTCTTTGGTTCCGTTTCCCTCCCCGAACTGAACACGACAAAACCAAACTGTTTCCTTTGCGGCTTCCGACTTTCTTGCCTTTGACTCCCTTGGGAAGTGCCTGGAGCGTGAACTCTGTTCCGCTCCTAAACTAATTACAGATCCTGCCGTCTGCGCCACGGTGACGCTTTCCATGGCTGCCCACCAAGTCCAGGGTGAATCACTGCCACGCGCTTGCAGTGTGAGAGCCCTGGCTGTGTCCACCGGGGGAAACCCGGCCAGCTCTGGGCCACTCTGGCTCCGCAAGCCCTGCTCCCTCTCTCTGCAGGCTAGCAATGCGCAGGCCCCACTTTGTTCCACTGGAGAGCGAGTCCCTTGTCTTCCCAACCCCTGCCGGGCACACGGATTCACTGCCTCTGGGGAAGCAGCGCACTCCCATTCCCCAGCCTCCCCTCAGCCCATGGGCGGTGTGTGAGCCCCACTTCGGGGAGGCTAGCCATGTGCCCCTGCCCCTTCTGCCCGAGGCCCCGCCCCTACCACCCTCTGGGTCTGGGTCTGGGTGTGCGGACCCAAGGATGCAGGGTGCGGGCAGAGCAGCCTTGAGAGAGGAGCCTGGGGCTAGCCCAGCTCAATGGAAAGGCTCAGACTGGACTTCCCCTTGCTTGTCGTTTGCCTGCTCGTTGATGGAGGGAGCGTGCAGGAACTGGGACCCCACCTGGGGTGTGTGAAGGGTGGGAGGTCACCAGTGGGGAGGAGCACTAGGAGCATCTCACCAGAGGGACAGATGAGCCGCGCCTGGACCTAGGCACAGGTGAGCCCTCCACTGACGGTGCTGCCATTACCCCTCAGCCAGGGGCAGAGCAGCGGCTGTGTGTGGACCATCCTGCTGCCTTATGGTCAATCCAGGACGGGGCTCATGGCTCCAGGTGGGTCCCTGGCTCCTTAGCTTGGATCCCCAGACCTCTCCTGTGACTGTCCCATAGTGTGTATGTGTGTGTGGGGGGGGTTAACTGGGGTGCTGGCAGCATTAGCAGGCCCAGGTGGGAGCGGGCAAGGGATCCCTGTACATCAGGGGAGAAAGGACGAGAACAGCAGAGCTGATGAGGCCTGCCCAGCAGGAGCCTCCTGGCCCCTGGACACTGAGGCATGGGCCATGCAGGAGGCCACAGCGGGGCTGTGGAGTTATGCCAGGGGGATGGGCCCATGGCTCCCTGCAGGGCTGCTGGCCTCCAATCCAGCCACCCCTCCGCATGCTGAGCCACTCCCCTTCTGCACTCAATGGGGTGAGGAGAAGCCATCCCACAAGGGCGCTGAGCCCAAGCAGGCCTGGCTGGCTGCAGAGAGCCTCTCCATGGAGGCCTTGGCACCAGGGCGTAAAGGTAAGGGTGGGCCAGAGCGTTCTCTGATCTGTGCTGGTGTCTATGGCCACCGGGGGCAGCTCCTCCTCCGCCCAGGGCTGGAGGGCACTGGCTGCCTCACATATCATGAGGCATCACCAGTCTCCCTGGCTCACCAGGCTGAGCATGAGGGGGCAGGTTTTTCCAAACAGGGATCCTTGGGAACCCGTAGCCCAGCCAAATCCACCTCCACCCCCTCGGGGAGCTGCACCCGCACCAAAAGCTGGAGGATGCCCCAGCAAGTGTCTCCCTCTCTCTCTCACACACACCCTTGCTGCGGAGAAGACCCGTGCAGCAATGGGGAAGCTGGGAAAAGGGGCTGGAGGGGAGGGCTGGTGCTAGGAGGCCAGGGGCAGTGGGGAAGAGGAACAGAGGAATGGGCAGGCTGGGGGAGCCCTGAGGTCCACCTAGTCCGGGGTCCTGCCTATGACAGGGCCCATCCCCAATGGCTTCTGAGAGCTGTGGGAACCCCATGGCACCAGACGTGGGGTAATCTGCTCCCCAAACAGAGATTGACCTAAACCCTGAAACAGGTTGTATAGCCATTCCAAAATGCTTTTGTTAGCGTTAGCTATTCTAACCCTGCCTACTCTCATCAGCCCTATAAATGTCCAGTCCCTTTCTGAATCTTGCTGAACTCTTGGCCTCACCATTGTCCAGTGGCAGTGAGTTCCACAGATAAATCACACATTGTGTGAAGAAGAAAAAAACCGTTTCCTCTATTAGGTAGAATTTGCCACCTGTTCATTGCATTGCCCTTCCCCTTGTTCTTCTGCTGAGACAGGAAGGGCAGAAGGTCCCATTCTCCTTGGGGTAGCTCAGGCATTATTTGATAGACTTTTACCACATTCCTGCTCCTTTGTCTCGGCTCTGCAGTAACAAGCCCACTCCTCCTATCCCCCTTCACAGAAGATTATTTCCAGACCCTGGGTCATCCTCATTGTCATGGAGTTCCTGGGCGATGCTCTGGAACTGCTTCCGATGAAGCCAGGCAGGACTCTGGGGAAGTCTCCTCTCTGGGAGCATCCTGTCTTCAGGACACACAGCTCACACAGCTTCCACCTTCCTGGGTCTGACCTTGGAGAATTCAGCATCCTCTGCCCCTCTGTGTGCTTCCCCCAGTGAGTCCACCCAGGCGGGGTCCTGAGGAAGCCAGAGGGTCCTGCCCCACAACTCCGCAGTCAGACGTGACTCTCAGCCAGCCAGTAAAACAGAGGTTTATTAGATGACAGGAACATGGTCTAACACAGAGCTTGTAGGTGCAGAGAACAGGACCCCTCAGCTGGGTCCATTTTGGGGGGCAGTGAGCCAGACAACCCTGTCTGCACTTCACTCCATGTCTCCAGCCAGCCCCAAACTGAAACTCCCTCCATCCCCTCCTCCTCTGGGCTTTGTCCCTTGAGGGCACCTGATTCTTTTGTTCTCCAACCCTTTAGCTCTCACCTTGCAGGGGGGAAGGGCCCAGGCCATCAGTTGCCAGGAGACAGAGTGTCCGCCATTTATGTACCCTGGCCCTTTGCTCTGCAACCATTACACCCCCTTATCCCACCACCTAGAGATTTAAGAAATGCTTAGGGGAAACTGAGGCACCTCTACAGTATTCAGAGGGAACATTAAGAACAGGCCCACTTTGTCACATCAGCATTTCCGCCCGGGCAAGGCAGGCAGCAGATGCTTCCAGGTGACATCTTCCCGCCACTTTGCACAAGAGTCATTGGCAACACACAGCATCAGGCAGGCTGCTTGTCACAGAGTGTGGGGGAGTCCAGGCCCTGCACCCCTCTTCCTGGGATTCACTGAGACTCTCAGCCAGCCAGTAAAACAGAAGGTTTATTGGACAACAGGAACACAGTCCAAAACAGAGCTTGTGGGTACACCCAGGACCCCTCAGTCAAGTCCTTCTGGGGGAGCAGGGAGCTTAGACCCCAGCCCTGGGGTTCCCTGTGTTCCTTCACCCAGCCCCAAACTGAAACTAAACCCACCCAGGAGGTTCCCTGCTGCAGTCTCCGTCCACATTCCCGGGCAGAGGTGTCACCTCCCCCTCCCCCTCCTGGCTCAGGTGACAGGCTCTCAGGTCTCCCATCCCCAGGGCACATTCCCAGGTCAACACTCCCCCCTCCCTGCTGAGTCACATCGTCACACTGCTCTTCTCTGCTGCACTGTCCACACCCCAGCTCACACCTTGCTGGGCTGCCTGCAGGACCCGCACCTGGCTACAGGGAAAGCCTGTCCCCTAGTCAGGGAATGCAAAGCTGGCCATCGGCTGGGCCCAGACAGCGCGGAGCCAGCCAGGAGTCGGCTTGGCGAATGCTGGCCATGCCTCATCTCACCCATGCCAGCTGGAGAGGAGCTAAACGTAGGAACCCTGGTGAAGGGCTTCTCTGGGAACCTTGCTGCTGGGGCGACTTCAGCACAGAATCCTAGAAATGTAGGGCTGGAAGGGACCTGGAGAGGGCCAGCGCCCCATGCCGAAGGGGCACAGAGGAAATCTAGGCAGGGCATGGGGGGAGCGTGGGAGGACCCCCGGGCAGCTGCATCAGGGAGGGGAGGGAGGCGGCTGCTGCGGGAAAGAGACAGGGAGGCTGGGTGGCAGAGCTGTCCTCCCTGCACGTCTAGAACGGCAGAGAAAGGGGAGGGAGGGGGCAGGCTGCATCCCCCACCCCGGGCACAGCCTGGTCTATGGCAGACAAGCCCGGGCCAGCCCCAGGCCCAGCGGGAAGGCAGGCAGGGTCCTGGCCGGTCACTAGCGGCCCACGCACACGGCCAGGAATCCCACAGCCGGCAGAGCCGGCGTCGCCTTCCACTGCAGGGTCTCCTGGCTGACAGCTGAGCACTTTCTATTTTTAGCCCACAGGCCGCTGGCTCCTCCTCCAGCCTGGCACAGAACCCAGCCAGGGCCCTTCAGCAGCCCCACAGAGTTGCCTGGGTGTGTGCACGTGTGTGTGTGTGTGGGGGGGGGGTGTACGTGGGTGCGCGCGGGCATGTCTGTGTGTGGGCGTGTCTGTGTGTGTCTGTGTGTGCAGGTGTGCGCGTGCGCAGGGATAGCTACGTCTGTGAGTGTGTGTGCGACTAAACTGTGTGTGTTTAACACAGGTGTGTGCGTGTGTGAATAACCTACATCTGCGGGTGTTACACAGGTGTGTCTATGTATGAATAATCTCTGTGTGTGAATAACCTACATCTGCGGGTGTTACACAGGTGTGTCTATGTGTGAATAATCTCTGTGTGTGAATAACCTACATCGGCGGGTGTTACACAGGTGTGTCTATGTGTGAATAATCTCTGTGTGTGAATAACCTACATCTGCGGGTGTTACACAGGTGCGTCTATGTGTGAATAATCTCTGTGTGTGAATAATCTACATCTGCGGGTGTTACACAGGTGTGTCTATGTGTGAATAATCTCTGTGTGTGCATAACCTACATCTGCGGGTGTTACACAGGTGTGTCTATGTGTGAATAATCTCTGTGTGAATAACCTACATCTGCGGGTGTTACACAGGTGTGTCTATGTATGAATAATGTCTGTGTGTGAATAACCTACATCTGTGGGTGTTACACAGGTGTGTCTATGTATGAATAATCTCTGTGTGTGAATAACCTACATCTGCGGGTGTTACACAGGTGTGTCTATGTGTGAATAATCTCTGTGTGTGAATAACCTACATCTGTGGGTGTTACACAGGTGTGTCTATGTGTGAATAATCTCTGTGTGTGAATAATCTACATCTGTGGGTGTTACACAGGTGTGTCTATGTGTGAATAATCTCTGTGTGTGAATAACCTACATCTGCGGGTGTTACACAGGTGCGTCTATGTGTGAATAATCTCTGTGTGTGAATAATCTACATCTGTGGGTGTTACACAGGTGTGTCTATGTATGAATAATCTCTGTGTGTGAATAACCTACATCTGTGGGTGTTACACAGGTGTGTCTATGTATGAATAATCTCTGTGTGTGAATAACCTACATCTGCGGGTGTTACACAGGTGTGTCTATGTGTGAATAATCTCTGTGTGTGAATAACCTACATCTGCGGGTGTTACACAGGTGTGTCTATGTGTGAATAATCTCTGTGTGTGCATAACCTACATCTGCGGGTGTTACACAGGTGTGTCTATGTATGAATAATCTCTGTGTGTGAATAACCTACATCTGTGGGTGTTACACAGGTGTGTCTATGTATGAATAATCTCTGTGTGTGAATAACCTACATCTGCGGGTGTTACACAGGTGCGTCTATGTGTGAATAATCTCTGTGTGTGAATAACCTACATCTGCGGGTGTTACACAGGTGTGTCTATGTGTGAATAATCTCTGTGTGTGAATAATCTACATCTGTGGGTGTTACACAGGTGTGTCTATGTATGAATAATCTCTGTGTGTGAATAACCTACATCTGCGGGTGTTACACAGGTGTGTCTATGTGTGAATAATCTCTGTGTGTGAATAATCTACATCTGCGGGTGTTACACAGGTGTGTCTATGTATGAATAATCTCTGTGTGTGAATAATCTACATCTGCGGGTGTTACACAGGTGCGTCTATGTATGAATAATCTCTGTGTGTGAATAACCTACATCTGCGGGTGTTACACAGGTGTGTCTATGTGTGAATAATCTCTGTGTCTGAATAACCTACATCTGCGGGTGTTACACAGGTGTGTCTATGTGTGAATAATCTCTGTGTCTGAATAACCTACATCGGCGGGTGTTACACAGGTGCGTCTATGTGTGAATAATCTCTGTGTGTGAATAACCTACATCTGCGGGTGTTACACAGGTGTGTCTATGTGTGAATAATCTCTGTGTGTGAATAACCTACATCTGTGGGTGTTACACAGGTGCGTCTATGTATGAATAATCTCTGTGTGTGAATATCCTACATCTGCGGGTGTTACACAGGTGCGTCTATGTGTGAATAATCTCTGTGTGTGAATATCCTACATCTGCGGGTGTTACACAGGTGCGTCTATGTGTGAATAATCTCTGTGTGTGAATAACCTACATCTGCGGGTGTTACACAGGTGCGTCTATGTGTGAATAATCTCTGTGTGTGAATAACCTACATCTGCGGGTGTTACACAGGTGCGTCTATGTATGAATAATCTCTGTGTGTGAATAATCTACATCTGCGGGTGTTACACAGGTGTGTCTATGTATGAATAATCTCTGTGTGTGAATAATCTACATCTGCGGGTGTTACACAGGTGTGTCTATGTATGAATAATCTCTGTGTGTGAATAACCTACATCTGCGGGTGTTACACAGGTGCGTCTATGTGTGAATAATCTCTGTGTGTGAATAATCTACATCTGCGGGTGTTACACAGGTGCGTCTATGTGTGAATAATCTCTGTGTGTGAATAATCTACATCTGCGGGTGTTACACAGGTGCGTCTATGTGTGAATAATCTCTGTGTGTGAATAACCTACATCTGCGGGTGTTACACAGGTGTGTCTATGTGTGAATAATCTCTGTGTGTGAATAATCTACATCTGCGGGTGTTACACAGGTGCGTCTATGTATGAATAATCTCTGTGTGTGAATAATCTACATCTGCGGGTGTTACACAGGTGCGTCTATGTATGAATAATCTCTGTGTGTGAATAATCTACATCTGCGGGTGTTACACAGGTGTGTCTATGTGTGAATAATCTCTGTGTGTGAATAACCTACATCTGCGGGTGTTACACAGGTGTGTCTATGTGTGAATAATCTCTGTGTGTGAATAACCTACATCTGCGGGTGTTACACAGGTGCGTCTATGTGTGAATAATCTCTGTGTGTGCATAATCTACATCTGCGGGTGTTACACAGGTGTGTCTATGTGTGAATAATCTCTGTGTGTGAATAACCTACATCTGCGGGTGTTACACAGGTGCGTCTATGTGTGAATAATCTCTGTGTGTGAATAACCTACATCTGCGGGTGTTACACAGGTGCGTCTATGTGTGAATAATCTCTGTGTGTGAATAATCTACATCTGCGGGTGTTACACAGGTGCGTCTATGTATGAATAATCTCTGTGTGTGAATAACCTACATCTGCGGGTGTTACACAGGTGCGTCTATGTATGAATAATCTCTGTGTGTGAATAATCTACATCTGCGGGTGTTACACAGGTGCGTCTATGTGTGAATAATCTCTGTGTGTGAATAACCTACATCTGTGGGTGTTACACAGGTGCGTCTATGTATGAATAATCTCTGTGTGTGAATAATCTACATCTGTGGGTGTTACACAGGTGTGTCTATGTGTGAATAATCTCTGTGTGTGAATAACCTACATCTGCGGGTGTTACACAGGTGTGTCTATGTGTGAATAATCTCTGTGTGTGAATAATCTACATCTGTGGGTGTTACACAGGTGTGTCTATGTGTGAATAATCTCTGTGTGTGAATAACCTACATCTGCGGGTGTTACACAGGTGTGTCTATGTGTGAATAATCTCTGTGTGTGAATAATCTACATCTGCGGGTGTTACACAGGTGCGTCTATGTATGAATAATCTCTGTGTGTGAATAACCTACATCTGCGGGTGTTACACAGGTGTGTCTATGTGTGAATAATCTCTGTGTGTGAATAACCTACATCTGCGGGTGTTACACAGGTGTGTCTATGTGTGAATAATCTCTGTGTGTGAATAACCTACATCTGTGGGTGTTACACAGGTGTGTCTATGTGTGAATAATCTCTGTGTGTGAATAACCTACATCTGCGGGTGTTACACAGGTGTGTCTATGTGTGAATAATCTCTGTGTGTGAATAATCTACATCTGCGGGTGTTACACAGGTGCGTCTATGTGTGAATAATCTCTGTGTGTGAATAACCTACATCTGCGGGTGTTACACAGGTGTGTCTATGTGTGAATAATCTCTGTGTGTGAATAACCTACATCTGCGGGTGTTACACAGGTGTGTCTATGTATGAATAATCTCTGTGTGTGAATAACCTACATCTGTGTGTCTGCGTGTGACATACCTGTGTCTGTCTGGGTGAATAATCTAGAGCTGGGGGTGTGTGCATGTGACCCAGATGTGTGTCTTTGTGTGTGACTAGTCCACGTCTGGGTGTGCATGTGTGACACGTGTGTGTGTGCGCATAAAGAAGCTCCAGCTTTGTGCCTGCGTGTCAAAGATGTGGGTGTGTGAATAAACTACATCACTGTGTTCGCGAGGGAATGGGCTTGCATGTAACACGGGGGGGGTGGGGGGGTCTGCGAACAATCCGCAGGCGTGTGCGACCTGGAGGTGTGCCTGCCACGTGCGTGTGCGAACACCCTACACCTGTGGGTCTGTGAGCCAGGGAGAGAATACAGGACAGCGGCGGTGTGTACATGTGGAGGCCAATAATGTGCGCGCGTGTGTGTGTGAGCGTGACAGACAAGGGTGTGTCCGCGAGGAAGCCGCATTTCGGCGTGTGTGCGCGTGGGAAGGACACGGGACTCTGCGGCGCCGCGTGTGGCGGACCCGCGGCGGGCGGGCGGAGCGGGAGGGGGCCGGGGGCGCCGCGCTGCCTCCGGGGGGGGTCTGTCTCCCGCCCCCGGCTCCGCGCTGCAGCCCGCCCGGGGCCGCGCGGCTCGCGGGGGCGGGGGCGGGGGCGGGGGGTTGCAGGCAGGGGCCCCGAGCCTGGCTCCCGCCCCGCGGGGCGGGATCCGTGGGTTGCTATTTTGGGCGCTCCAGTGTTTCCAGGGGAACCCTAATGACGCAATGACGTCAATGCAGGTCACCCGCCGGCCGGAGGAACCGAGCGGCTCCGCTTCGGGCTGGCGGGTCCCCCGCGCGCTCCGGGCCGCCAGAGCCGCGCCGCGCCGGGCCGGGCGCCGGGGGCCAAGGCAGGGGCTGGGGCTGGCGGGAGGCGCCAGCCTGGGGGACGGAGGAGGCTGCCCCGGCTGGAGCGGACCGCACCGGGGCGAAGACCTGCCCGGCGAAGGTAGGCGGCACCCGGGCGCTGTTCCTCGGGGCTGGGGGGCGGCGGCGGGGGGTGTTGGCGGGGGCCGCCGCTTTCCCACCCAGCCTGGAAGTGGGGGGCGGGGGGAGCTGCCTGCGGGGCCCCGGCTCGGGCTGCAGAGCCCGGGGGCGGGGGCTCCGCAAGCCGGGGGGGCGGGCTTTAAAGAGAGGGTCGGTGCCCAAGGCAGAGCCACTTTGGGGGGACCCCCCCCCGCGCCATATGCCTGGGCGGAAAGCTCCGGGAGCGAGAGAGAATCCGCTGGGAAGCCGTGTGTCTCCCGCCTGCCAGTGCCCGTCCACACGGGGTGTGTGTCCGTGTCTCCGCGCGTGTCTCTCTCTGTGTCTCTGTGTCTCTGTGTGCGTGTCTCCCTCTGCGTGCGTGTCTCTGTGTGCGTGTGTGGCTCTGCGTGGCTCTCCCTCTGCGTGCGTGTCTCCCTCTGCGTGTCTCCCTCTGCGTGCGTGTGGAGACGTGTTGAGCGCTCGGTGCCACCCACCGCCATCGCCACAGAGCTGCAGCCCCGGCCTGAGGGGAGGTGCTGGACGCCCCGGGCTGCGGGCCGCAGGATCCTTGTCCCGCAGCGCCCGGCTGCCTCCCTCGGACGGTGCCGCTCCCCAGCCCGCCCCGCCGGGCTCCCCCGCAGCTGGGACGGGCTCTGCGCGCGGGGCTGCGGGCAGCCGAGCCCGAGCCCCGGTTTCAGCACCGCGGCCAGTTCCCCCGCCCGGGGCTGGGGCTGGAGTTCGCCTGCTCGAGCCTGGCTCCGGATCTGACCTGGAGCGGGGCTCTGGTTTCCACTCTCCGTATCTGCGTGCGGGGGAGGGGATGTGCACTAAACCCTTTACTCTGCCCCCCCCGTCCCTCCACCAGGGCGCCCCCCGCCCCACCTCTGGGTGCAAAGGCAGCGGGAGCGAGGGGAGGTCCCCCCCAGACGGCCGCTGCTTCCTTCCCTTCCCCGGCAGCCGGGAGACCGGGACACAAGCGGCTCCCCGGCGGGTCCCGCCTGCCCTGCCCCCCCCCCCGCTCCCCAGCACGGCTCCAAGCAGCTCGCAGCCCCCGGGGAGGGCTGGGGAAGGAGCCTCCAGCCCAGCCGAAGCTCCTTGCCCAGCAGCGAAAGATTTTCCCAAGTTGCTCCGGCAGCGGGGCCCGTGGGAGCTTCCCGCACTCCCGGCAGCGGCCGCCCCAAGCCAAGCGCCGGGCGCCCGGGGCGGCGGGCGGATCCCGGGCTGGAGCCGGGCCGGCCCCACTCGGGCCGCGAGCAGCGCGGGTGGGACACACGCCCCTTGCCGGGTGTAGCTGCAGAGCGGCTTGCCGGCCCAGCCCCGGGGCCTTCCCAGGGATCAGCCAGCGGCCCCCCATTTCAGCCCCTCCCCAGCCGAGAGCAGCTCCAGCCCTCCCCGCCTGGCCCTGCGCTCCCAGCCCCCTGCCGGGCGGTGCAAAGCCACTGCCCTGCCCTGCCGAAGCAGCCACAGGGCCAGGCTGGGCTTTCCGGCAGGAATGGGGCCCGGGGCTTCCCATAGCCCCCTGGCTGGGGCACTGGGCAAGCCCGGAGCTGCAGGTCTGCTCCCCAGATCCAGGGATCGGTGCCGCTGAACAAGGGGATTCCAACCAGATCTGCTCTGCCCCAGCACTGAGTGCCCCAGGGCGCAGGGTGCGGCATGCCAAGCCGCAGACACTGCCAGCCGCGTGGGCGCTGGCGTCCAACCCAAGCCTGGTCCCTTATTTTATACGGGGAAACCAACCACATTGCAGGTGAACCAAGCCCACTAGGTTCCCCAGCCCCCCGAAGCACTGCAAGGAAAAGCCCCCCAGATAAAGCCCTGAGTCTGGGCTATGAATGAAAAAAAATCATCCCTAGTTTCCTCGCCTCCAGCCAGGCATGCCTCTGTCTGTCCAGCCAGCCAGGGATGTAATGGGGTCCAGCCACTGCTTTCCATTCCCTCGCGCTGTCCCTTGGCATTGGAGAATGATTCTGGGCACACACCACCAGGTTTTCAGATGCAGAGACTTACATCTAGAAAGGTTGTACAAACACACACAAACACACACACACACAAGTCATTCAGCCCAAACCTATAGCAAGCCACTGCTGTGCTTTGTGAAAGCCGGAATCATGCCTGGGGCGTAATTCTTCCGAATTCGATGGCTTTTAGAGCAGGAGTGAGAATTGACCTCATTGGGATCAAACAGCTATGGAGGGGCCATCCATGCCTTCCCTGAGGCCACACATGGACAAGCCTGGCTCTGGGGCTGAATGGAGCTGTCACAGGGCAGGTTCTGCCAGGCCTGACTCCCTTCGCCCAACGGGGCTCTTGGTGGGAAAAGGGATGATCACCGCCACGAGGCTGGCATAGTCCGGCCCAAGGACAGGGTGAGACAGGCCTTGGTTTCTCATAGGCAGCAGAGCTGAGCTGCATCAAACTAAAACCTCACCAGAAAATGCCCAACACGTAGGAAAGAGTGAGAGAGAAAAAATGAACTAACCCACACTTGGGGCTGGCCATTCCTGCAGCCGGTGTAAACCCACTGGCTGCAGGGGGATCACTCTGGGCTGACGACAGCAGGATCCAGTCCTCAGTCCCAAACCCCGAGCCCCTGTTGAATGGGCCATGTCCAGTTGCCAGCACCCTCCGAGACCTGGCTGTAGCAGAGCTGCAGCCTGCCGCTGGCTTGGCTTTCAAACCTGCAGACTCATTCAATGGTGGCGCAGCTGAGCGTGTTGAAGGATGGGGCTGTTTTGCTGAGCAGGGGCCTCCTTGCAGGCTCACGCGGACCCGGCCTTCCTCACCCCCTTCAGCAGCTGCAAGGTAATTCTACCCGAAGCATGAGGTGATTGGAAATGCTCCATGCCCCTGTGCTCAGACACCATGGGGATGGGCGCGATGCTAGAACCCAGACAGACCAACAGCTATGGCTGAGGAGCAGCAACATGCTGGTGTCCTCTCACTGTGGGCCTCTGGCCCGCTGGCGCAAGGTGAAGGACCCCTAGGACATTTCAGGGGCTAGCAATCAATTGACAATTTGTCGAGTCCATGCGCAAAATTCTCCTCTTCGCTGTGTCATAGGGTGGGGCCCTCGTTCCAGCCAGGGCCTCTGTTGCCCATCACACTTATTCAGTGCATTGAACAAGTGTATCCCCTGCTGCAAACCCGCCTGAGGGCTCAGGGAAGAGAAGCTTGCTCCAGGTTTGTACGGCTATAGCCGTGAGCTCTGGCATTTCCTGGAGGTGGCCCAGCCGTGGCCTAGAACCGCTTTCTGTGCATCCCTCCCAGGTGTGCTACCCGTCACGATAGTGACTTGTGTTTGGCTGGCTGCGGGCCAGGCACTCAGAGTAGAGTGGCCAGGTGTTGATTTGTTAGCCCATGTCTGTTGTTGGAAGAGCCCGTGACCTTCATCTCAGTACGTGACCATTAGCTCAGGAGTTTCAAGGTCAATGTTACCTTCTTTTATCCACCCCTCCAGGCCCTCCCCTCTGCAGCCGGTAGGGGCAGACGGCTGAGCTTACGGGGAAGGCTCTGGTCTAAGACCGAGGAGGTCTGGACTCAATTCTTGGTTCTGCTACAGACTCCATGTGAGACTTGGGGCGGTTTCCCCCGGCACAAAATGGGGATAGCCTTCATTAATGTATGGCAGGGCTCAGATGCTCCCTGTGGGGTGGGGTATCGAAGAAACTGACAGCTCAGAGAAGCCTCTTGCAATGCGTTCGCAGGCGCTATAATGCATATTTGGTTAGTACTGACAGTGTGCTCGGTGCTGTACAATACAAAGACAGGCGGGGCAGGTCCAGGGCAGGATGACGTAGGGAGATTTCTCCAGCACCCTCGTTCTTGGTCACTGGGGGAGAGCTGAATGTGGAGAAGGTGGCAGGGTGGTGAACTGGGGGTGGGGGGCATAGGGGCACTACCCCCCAGCCAGACCCGTGCTGTGGCTATCATCGGGATGCCGGGCTGGCTCCACGCAAGGACCAGGGGCAGCCCAGGTGGCCCTTCCTCTGCCTGGGACGTTTGCAGCTTTAACAACAGCAGAAGCCAGGTGCTGCTGCATTCAGATCAGCTGAGAACTGGACTCTTGCCAGTCACAGAGCCATAAAATTAACCCCTGTCAGCCCAGCGAGCCACCCTGAGGCTCAGGGGATCAGCAAGGTGCCCAAGGTCACACAGGAAGTTGGGGGGCAGAGATGAGTGTTGCACACGGGTAGGATGAGCCCCTGTCCCTCGTCTGCCTCCATTAAACCACCCTTGGGCCAATCCTTACAAACTCAGGCAAGATTCTGGCCAGGGGCCATGGCTGGGCCACATCCCAGCCTCAGATCCCAACATGACCCTTCAGGCCTTCAGGCACGTGTCAGGGTGCAGCCCCCTTCCCTCCTGGCAGCTGCAGCCCTGGCTCGCAGTGCGGAGGTTAACCGAATGAATGTCAGATTCTGAAAAAGATCTCAGAGCATGCTAATTAAATTGACAGGCTCTGAAGCCGGGAGAGGCTCTGGAGAACTGGATTATAATATGGTATGACCCTGATAGATTGGAGAAACCGTGTGAAATCAATACCAGGAGAGGCAAAATGGAACCTGGTTTGCACAGAATGGGAGCGTCAAATGCGCAGATAGAGCCAAGGGGGCTGGGGATGCGCCGCGGTCAGCTGTGGGGGATGAGACAGGGCTCAAGGGGATGCTGAACTGAGTGCCAGTCAGCAATGGGGTGCTGCTGCAGGCAACCCAGTGCCAACTCGGCTTCTATTATTATTACCAATGTAAAAGCAAACGAGAATTATCCACGGCCCTGGTTAGGCCTCAGAGGAGGCAGGGGGGGTGTGTGTGTGTCATGTTTAGGGAGGATATGAATAAAAACTTGTGGGCGGGGGATGTGAAGGAAGTGAGACCTAGAGAGAGCAGAGGAGACACAGGAAACAGCTCTCCCCAGAAGGAATCGCTTCATGCCTGCAGGAAGCTCGGGGCAGGAAGAGAGCTGCCCGTGTGCTAAGGATCATTCGAACTCTCCACGAGTGGGTTCTTGGATCAGGCGACAGGGAGGACGGGAGGGATTCTTGGGAATAAGGGCCCTCAGTGACTCAGGACAGCCTGTGCTCTCCAAGGACAGTAGTTATGTAGCAGAGGAAAGTCAGCTGAACTATTGAAGCAGCAAAGACCCCTGGGGTAAATTTTTGCACCATTAGCAAATTCTTGTGTCTGTAAAAAGCCAGCAGCAGATGGTACTATCAGATTTATGTTGGGGACTCATATCTGGGGTCAGTTCCTGGCTCTCTGCGCAAGTTGCTTTAGCTCTGCCTTAGTTTCCCCCAACTGAAAAACCCTTCCATAGCTCTTGGGGAGATGTCAGGATAAATGTATTAGTGTCTGTGAAGAGTTCAGGTGGGACGCTCCTCCTCACCAAAGCCTGTCAATCAGGGAATTGCATCTGCAAAGGCAGGGGCCAGGCCTCAGCCCTTCTGAGAATTTACCTAGAGCACCCTGAAACCAAACCCTCCTCCTCCCTTTGAGTGATTGCACAAGCTGCTGAGCACAGTGCAAGCCCCAGCCCTTGTCCAGGCTCGGAGCTGGCATGCAGCAGGCTGGGGTGTGGCGGGAAGAGACCAGGTGTCCTGTTCTGCCCAAAGGAACCTGGGGCTCCCTAGTTCACACGGTGCCTCTTCCTTCCTCCTCCCAAGTCAGCGTCCTGCCTCGCTCCCCCCTGGCTGGGAGGTCTGTGCAGTGGACTCCCCTATGGCTGGGCCTGCGACTGGAGCACGCCGGTCTATTTGAATCACGGTTGGCACGCTCGCCACCGAATTCTGCCCCCACCGCGGTGCTTTGCGCAGAGCAGCTGAGTGGCATGTCAAAGAGGCATTGCACTTTGTTACACGCACGCTGCGGAAGTAGCTGCGAGGGGGACAGATGAGCCCGGACGTCTCATGTGACATGCAGACGCCCGCAGGGAAGCCAGGGCCTGCACAGAATGGATGGGTATCTTTTGTAACTCAATTGGATTGTCTCCTGTTCCTATTGTGGCCGGTGACAGCTTCATTTCCATGGACAACCAGACTGTCCATATTACATTAGTTAGGCTCAGCTCCTTCCATCTTGCTCTGGGAGGGCGAAAAGGACATGGGCCAGACCTCCAAGTGGCGAGGCCACCCAGAGATCTGCTGGAGAGGCAGGTTATTGCAGAACTGATCGCTTAGCTTGTTTTGCCCCCTCTGCTGAAGCAGCTGGTGCTGGCCACTGTCAGAGGCTGAAGGCTCCAGGAGCTGGAGCTGCTCGTATGGGGAGGAGCTTGGCCTTTGCCACAGGTGAGGAGCATTTGTTCCTGCTTTGCTGCAGAATGAACAGACAGCACGGCCTCCCCCAGCTGGCAGGGCGGGAGCCCCCTTCCCGGGCAAGCGTGGTCTTGGGAAGAGCAGGGCAGCCGTGCGCCATCCCGGAGCCGCAAGGAAAGGCGCCAGGCTCAGCTCCCCAGCCCATGAGGTCCCGGTCTGGGGTTACTCGTGCCCACGTGCAGAGGCAGCTGGTAGCTGCCTCTCCAGAGCCTCAGAGCTTGGGCGCAGGCAGCATCCGTCTGTGAATTCCAGCCAGCGAGGGCCGTCCGCAGCAAAGTGTTCCAGGTGTCCAGCCGGGGAGCAGCAACGAGAGCCGTGTGACTTACAGAGTGGACTCGAGCAGCGGACAGACATTGCAGGGGCCGGAGAGCTTTTCCTGGAACTATTTCCAGGATAATTCTTAATAACGAGGAAAGCCAGGGCTGGCTCATTAACTGCTCAGTAACCAGTGAAAGGGGCCCTTGGCTGTAGTAGGGTAGCACTGTAGGGTCTCACTTGCAGCTGGCCCCAGGTGCAGTATAAATACTCAGTGAGTCCCTGAAGAGCTCAGAGTCTAAATAGACAAGACAGACAAAGGAAGCTAGTGCCTCAGTTTCCCCAGCTGTAGAGATGCAATTGACTAAGTAATGTGGCCACTGCCATACCGGCGGAGCCAGGAGCTGAAGGCAGCTGGCTTGAGTCCCAGAGCAGATCCTTGACAGCGTGACCACCTGTCTTCGCTACAGCTGATGGTAAATGTCTCCAAGAGACTCCGCTGCTAGCAAACAGGATTGACTCTGGGCAGTCACAGGGACATCCCAGACCAAGGCAGCCTGCCCTCCATTGGCAGGAGGCCAGGACAGGGGGGAGTCCTTTGGGTCCTTCTCCAACGGAGCTGTAACAACGCCCCTTGCACATCACTAAACACGATAAAGAGACATAAGCTGTAATGGTCCACACAGGTAGTTTGTGCTCAGTATTTCTCTAGTGGGAAATACACAACACGTCCCCCTCCAATAAGGGCTGGTTCACTTAGAGGATAACAGCCTACTGTTGCTATCAGCCACTGGAGTTACTCAAGTGGAAGAGGTCCAGCTTGCAGCGCTGACCGTGCTGGTTTGAACGCTGCTGCTGACCCGCTCACCAAGTTGTTATAAAGATGGGGTCGCCCTACAGCCTCTTGACTCCCTGCTGAAGAGAACACAGACCCTCCCACTTGAGCTAAAGCAGTGACTCCCAGAGCGGATATCAGTAGTAGGCTGTTATACTCTGCAGGGCCAGCCACTCAAGGGGCACGTGGCACTCACCTTGCTGTCTGCACCCTGGCGGTCGCGCTAGTGGCGATGAAGAACCAGGCTCTTGGAGGCTGCGGGGATGCGTTGCTGGATTGTTACAAGGGGCTCCCACACTTGCACGGCAGAGGGGCTCCCTGAAGTAGGTGGCTGCAGCTTCCATTAGCAGCTGGCCAAGGCATCCCCTGACAAGCCGTGAGGCTCAGGTCTCAGCACCTCTCCCTGGGGGACAGGCCAGGGATAATGTCCAGGTCTTCTCTGCTGAGCGGTGGCCCAAAGAGGTGGAGTCATGTACAGCACTGTCCATGGAGCAGGAGGGGTGCTTTCTGGGGTGGGGGGCAGCCAGGCCAGCTTGACCGGTCAGAACAGATCCTTCCGGCCGGCCTTGGAGAACTCCTATAGTCAAGGAGACGGCTCCTCTGGGCTTGGTCACTGCTGCAGCGTGGCACCCTGCAAACTCCTAGCAGTCACGACAATCTCATGTCTCCATCCGTCGGGACTGGAGTGCTCTGGCTTCATAGCCCAGGCCTGTGTGTGCAGCAGGGGCTCTCGGGAGGGCAGTGGCCTTTGTTGTGGGCACGTGGTGGTGAGTGTTCACAGAGCATCAGCCCCCAGGGAGGGCGGCATTTCCGGCAGGGGACTTTTGGAAACCTGGGGCGGCCTGGGGCAGGTTGGGGGCTGATCTGTTTCTAGGCAGGGGGCAGTATAACCATGCAGCGGGGCAGTGCGGGTGAGGCCCAGGATAGGACTGAGGAGAGGGACCCAAGCAAGGAGGAGAGGAGGTTCTGCCCCATCATTTGCTGGTGGTTGGGGAGGGAGGGGCCAGGGTTCACCTACATGGCTCTTAGTCACCCCATGCTCTGTGTTCAGGGGACTCCTAGACACCTGGGCTGGCAGGAGGCTGGCTGGGCTCTTAGGAGCTCCAGCCTGAAACTGGCCCAGGATCAGCCCCCTGGGCAGGGCCCCCCAGTGTCTGAGCTTTCTCTGTCACCTCTCTGGCATCTAAGGTTGGATGCAGGTGGTAATTCCCTTCTGCCTCCTCACTGGCTGACCCCCGTGGCACAGTGCAGCCGAGACAGCGGGCAGTGCCCGGTGGCACTGCTGGAGGCAGGGAACTGCAGCATTTGAGAAGAGGGCAGGTATTTTCCAGAGTTTTTATTTTGTAAGTGGTCTAAAAAATCCAAACCAAAGGACGGTAGCTCACCCCAGCTGCAGCTGTGTCTTGGCATCTCAGATGGCAGCAGAGCAGGGTTCCTGCCAAGAAGAAGCAAGCCCAGAGACACCAGACCATGTGCAGCCCGGCTCGGTACCTCTAGAGACTGGGGGGTCCAAGTGCTGACGCGTCGCTCTGGCAGCATGCCCTCTGGAGCCAGTGGGATTGCTGGCTGAGTAAGAGCTTCAGGGTTCAGCCCTCAATTCTTACCTAGCCAGCTGAGCTGTTACAACCGATCCCTGCAGCCTCCTCTTAAGGCAGCATCAGCCACAATCATCATAGGGGACTGTGGCACCGAGCAGCAAGTGGTTGTACACTCTCAACGGGGGCAGGTCCCATCTCTGGCTGCAGCCATCGCCTGGCAGCCATCCCCTTGGTCTTCCAGTGCCAGGAAAGCAAGCCAACGGTAGAGAAGGCAGAGGATGAGCATTCAATTGCAGATGACACTAAGCTGGTGGGAGAGGTAGATACACTAGAGGGCAGGGATAGGATACAGAGGGACCTAGACAAATTGGAGGATTGGGCCAAAAGAAATCTGATGAGGTTCAATAAGGATAAGTGCAGGGTCCTGCACTTAGGACGGAAGAATCCCATGCACCGATACAGACTAGGGACCGAATGGCTCGGCAGCAGTTGTGCAGAAAGGACCTAGGGGTTAGAGTGGACGAGAAGCTGGATATGAGTCAGCAGTGTGCCCTTGTTGCCAAGAAGGCCAATGGCATTTTGGGATGTATAAGTAGGGGCGTTGCCAGCAGATCGAGAGACGTGATCGTCCCCCTCTATTCGGCACTGGTGAGGCCACATTTGGAGTACTGTGTCCAGTTTTGGGACCCCACTACAAAAAGGATGTGGACAAATTGGACAGAGTCCAGTGGAGGGCAACAAAAATGACTAGGGGGCTGCGGCACATGACTTATGAGGGGAGACTGAGGGAACTGCGCTTATTTAGTCTCCGGAAGAGAAGAATGAGGGGGGATTTGATAGCAGCCTTCAACGACCTGAAGGGGGTTCCAAAGAGGATGGATCTAGACTGTTCTCACTCGTACCTGATGACAGAACAAGGAGTAATGGTCTCAAGTTGCAGGGGGGGAGGTTTAGGTTGGATATTAGGAACACTATTTCACTAGGAGGGTGGTGAAGCACGGGAATGGGTTCCCTAGGGAGGTGGTGGAATCTCCTTCCTTAGAGGTTTTTAAGGCCCAGCTTGACAAAGCCCTGGCTGGGATGATTTAGTTGGGGATTGGTCCTGCTTTCAGCAGGGGGTGGGACTAGATGACCTCCTGAGGTCCCTTCCAACCCTGATCTTCTAGGATTCTATGATACATTGTCACAGCCTGGAACACAGCCAGCGTGTGTGTGCACGTGTGCACACACACACACACACACACACACACACACACACACACACACACACTCAGTCACCTTGTCTGCACTAGAGCAATTTGGCTGCTAACTACTTTGGATGTCTTGTGTCCAGGAACCCCCTGCGTACCGCACACCCCACTGCTTGGAGTGTCTGGGCCAACCTCCAGCAGGGCAGGGCCAAGCACGGGCACATGTGATCGTCCCTATGGCACAAGTAACCCAGCCCGCTCCCGCCCGCCAGCGTGGCCAGCTCTGAACACTGGCTCTGCCACCAGTCCAGCTGGCCTGAGAGGGGCTGGCATTGCTCTGTGCTGCCCGGACCCTTCCACCCGCCCCGAGCAGCTGGGCACATCCCCACAACACACCCCCTCGGGCGTATTCACAGACTGCCTCGTCCTCTCACTGCCGCGGGGTTCCCCTGACGTGAGACTGTTAGCAAAGTTCTCTGTTAGCAAAGTTCTCTGTTAGCAAAGCCCCACCCCCAAAAACGCATTCCAGGCAGCAGGTCCCATTCTCAGAGCCAATGTGAGTTTGTGGGGGGGGGGGCGTATTTGATGCCAATTACATCCCCATGCCAGGGGGTACAGATGCAGCCGCCAGCAGTGGGCTGGCAGGTGGGGTAGCTTTCACCAAGTCTGAGCTACCGATGCTCCGGCCTGGAGGAAGAGGTCAGAGGGCCCTGGAGAAAGGGAGGGAAAGTGCGAATGTGATGCCGTGAGCTCTAATGCCCCGGCCAAGGCAGAGCAGCGGAGCCTCGTTTGGGCTGCGGTGCTGCCCTTGCAGATTGATGACAGAGGCTCTTTAAGTTCCATTCCATTTTTCCTGGCACCTCTGATGGAGATGCCAGATCTGAGCTCCTGGAAACCTGCTCTTCAGTATGGAAAAGGAGATTCCCCAGAGCCGAGCGGAGTGTGGGCCCTTTAAGAGAAATGGGAATCGGTAACTCCATCCCCTCTGACTGGGTCATCAGGCTGCTTGTCAGGCAGGAAGGCTGATTACCAAATAGATCCACTACACTGGCTTCAAGCCCATGAGGAGATATGCTTGCATCAATGAGCCACAGGCTGGTACCTATAAGACAGTGGTTCTCAAACTTTTATGCTGGTGACCCCTTTCACATAGCAAGCCTCTGAGTGTGACCCCCCCCCACATTAAAAACACTTTTTTATATATTTAACACCATTATGAATGCTGGATGCAAAGCAGGGTTTGGGGTGGAGGCTGACAGCTTGCAACCCCACATGTAATAACCTCGCAACCTCCTGAGGGGTCCCGACCCCCAGTTTGAGAACCCCTGCTATAAGATAAGAACCTACTACTGCTACCAGCAGCGCAATTCATCCTTTACCTCAAGTGGTTGATTCCTGTGCTTTGCTGCTGAAGGACCCAGGGTCAAACCCTGTTAGTGGCCCATACAAACAGTTGTTACATTAGCTTTGCCTGCACTCTCCCTCCGTGAGTTGTACAATGCTAAAACCACAGCTGACGTTTGTGTGCTCCTGCCAGGCTTCCCCATCACCACAGTGTCTGAGCACCTCACAGACCAGCCATTTGATCCTCTTCAGCCCCAGTATTATGTAAAGGAGCACTGTCATCCCCACTAAACACAGGCACAGAGAGACGACGTAATTTGTACAGACTCTGGTAGAACAAGGAACAGAGTCCAGAACTGCCGACTCTCCATCCAGAGCCAGAATCACAAAGCTCTCCTTTCTCTGTAGGTATCCTGCAGGGTTATCTCTCACTTTACAAACTAAAGAGAATACAGATGGCTCATTTGGCCTGACCCTGAAATGCAGCCATCTCTGGGGTGGAACATCGCAGCTGCTTACCAGTTTAGGACAGAAAGTGAGGAAGAATACTGTATCTCACTAATGGTGCAGGTGGTTGTTTAGTGGGGTGGAATTTGGTTGGAAAGGTCCCACCCATTGGATGATACTGGGTTGGAGTTGTGCTGGGAATGGTTGGGGGCCTTTGTTTGGGCTGGATTGTTTATTAATTAATCCAAAAGGTGCTCAGAGCAGCAGATGGGGTGTGTGGGGGGGGTGTCTTTTCAAATGCCATTATAAAAGGAAACAAGCAATGAGAAAAAGGCTTGTGATTGAAAGCCCTTCTGAGAACAGTGTGCCCTGCAGGATAAACAGGACGCGATGCTCCGTTTCGGGTTCCTCTAAATAGTAGAAGCAAGAAGGTGGCAACTGCTAGGGCAGATGCTGTGGCATCTGTAGTTTCTGTAGAAACGTACAATACAAAGATGCGTCAATGTGATGCTGAGCAGAAATGGATGCAGTATTGAAAAGCTGCAGATGGGGGAGACCAAGGTTTTAGAATGAGGACAATTGGGACTCCTCATTCTCATGAGGAGAAGGGGACTCCTTCGCTGTTAAATTTCATTGTTACCAAAGGAAATGGTCCTTCACCAATTGGTAGATGTGACGAAGTGGGACTGTTCTTAATGTTTCCTCTGAATAGTGTGCGGGTGCCTCAGTTTCCCCTAGGCAGTTCTTAAGTATCTAGGGGGTGGGGTAAGGGGGTATGATCATTGCAGAGCCCTAGAGGGCAGGTGTGTGCAGGGGTCTGGACACAGAGAATGGCCGATACCCTGTTTCCTGGCAATGGATGGCCTGGGCCCTTCCCCCCTGCAAGGTGAGAGCTAAAGGGTGGGAGAACAAAGGAATCAGGTGCCCTCCTGGCCCAGGAAAGGGACAAAGCCCAGAGGAGGAGGGGCTGGAGGGAGTTTCAGTTTGGGGCTGGCTGGGACATGGAGTGAAGTGCAGATGGGGTTGTCTGGCTCCCTGCCCCCCAAAATGGACCCAGCTGAGGGGTCCTGTTCTCTGCACCTGCAAGCTCTGTGTTAGACCATGTTCCTGTCGTCTAATAAACCTTCTGTTTTACTGGCTGGCTGAGAGTCACGTCTGACTGCGAAGTTGGGGGCAGGACCCTCTGTCTTCCCCAGGACCCCGCCTGGGCGGACTCGGTGTGGGAAGCGCACGGAGGGGCAGAGGAGGCTGAATGCTCCGAGGTCAGACCCAGGAAGGTGGAAGCTGTGTGAGCTGTGTGTCCTGCAGACAGGCTGCTCACAGGAAGGTGACTGCCCCAGAGTCCTGCCTGGCTTTATGGGGAGCAGTTCCAGAGCATCGCCCGGGGACTCCGCGACAGTAGAAATTGGCTGAACGAGGTAGAGTTGGCAGGGGTACCAGGTACCATGCGTTTGATCCACTAGTGACATTAAATCTGGTTTTGTCAGCACTTGGGGTGCAGTGAAAGGTAGAGCTGTCAATTGACATGCAATTAAAAAGGCCAGAGCTACACTGCTTGAGGTTCATCTAGGGCCTACAGATCTCAGAGGAATCTGAAGAACCAGGGATCATTTCACCCGTTACTGGGCTGATCCAACTGAGAGAATTCCTGGAATGGCTGGAGGACAAAGATCCAGTGGGACTGTCAAGTTTCCATAACATCTCGGCTAATGATTCACGTCCAGCTAAGTTCCAGAGTGACAATATTAGTTACAGAACTGACTGGAGGAATGAAGTTTACAAAACGCAGCCCACCCCCAGGGTATGAACGGAGACAGATTCAGAATCATTTCTTACAGAAAACACCCACTCGGAGCTGACTGGGGAAGGGATGTAGCTGTGGTCATGTTGGTCCCGGGATATTAGAAAGACAAGCTGAGGGTGGTGATATCTTTTATTGGACCAACTTCTGTCGGTGAGAGAGACGAGCTTTCTGCAGACTCATCCCCCATGAACTCACCAAGGGACCTTCTGCATGCTTCCCCAGATACACAAACAGGATGGAGCTGCCTGGACTCCCATCTGGCCACAGCACTCTTACTGAAGGACGCCTGGGACCCAGAAACCACCCTCAACCCACTCACCCTTCACCACGCAAAGGGCCAGCTTCTTCCAGGGCACAGCTGACTTCCTCTCCTGTCATGGACTCACAGATCGTGCCCACTCTTGGCCCGGTGTGGTCCGTAGGGGGTGCCCCTTTCAGTGAGACAGCCCTTCTCCCGGGGGGTCCACTCTCTCTCGGGGTTAAGCCCCTCCACCTCCTGGAGCCACACCTCTGAGCCTTAGCACACCTGTTTCTCGCCATGGGCCCCCTCAGGGAGTCCACTCGCTCTGGACCCCTGGGGCCTCCACCCCCCAAAGGGGATGATGCCACCCTGTTCTCTAGACCGGAGTGACTCTCAGCCAGCATAACACAGGAGGGTTTATTGAGTGTTGAACAAAGCACAGGAAACTCTCAGGGCCTCCAGGCCTGGCCTCCCTCAGCCCAGCACATCCAAGTCTCCCCTGCATCCAGGGGGGCTCCACCTGCCCCCTCCCTCCAGCCCCGAGCCCCCCTGCTTCCCAGCTGGGCATCTGAGATCACTGGCCCCAAGCCCCACCTCTGTCCATTGTCTCCTCTCCAGGTAAACAGGGTCATCTGGGCCTCCTCTCCTCTCTTCGCAGCCCATTGTCCTCCCACTGGCCAGACCCAGCTGGGACTCCTGAGCTGGGCCTCCGGGTCACCAGTCGCTGGAGTCTCCATTCTCCACGCCAGGAGCTGGGGTCCCAAGTTCCCTCGCCGGTCCTCTGTAACCAGAAACTCCCTCTCCCATCACCTCGTTAAACCTGTAGCACCGAGGGAAACTGAGTCGCACGCCCTCTGCATGCAAACCATAGGAAAACCAAGAAAATCCCCCATAGGAAACAAGGAAAACAAGAAATTCCCCCACTTTGTCACATCTCCAAACTCCATAACATTAACAGCCTCCCTCAGAACACCATCCGTCCCACCATGAATGTCATTTCCCTATCCACCAACATCCTTCACAATGACGTCAGGGCTGCCAGTCTCAAATATTTACAAGACAACGGACAACCCTCAGAGATCCAACCCACACACTTTGCCAAACTCCTTCACTTCATCCTCATCCACCACAATTTTACATTCAAAAACAAACACTTTGACCAAATCTTGGGAACAGCCCCAGATACTAGGATGGCTCCCCAGTATGCCACCATCTTTATGGGCCACCTTGAAGAAGAATTTCTGGACAAATGCACCATGAAACCAGTGATCTACCTGAGATACGTTGATGATATTTTCATTCTCTGGACAGACAACCTACACTCCCTCATAGAATCCCACCACAACTTCAACAACCACCACCAGCTGTCCATTAAACTTTCTCTGGGACACTCTCACGCCAGCATCAACTTCGTGGACACCACAATCAGCTTCAACAATGGAACCTGGCAGACAAGTACACCCCAAGCACCCCGAGAGATCTGTGCTCTGCAACCAGCCCTCAGATACCCCAGAACACGCTCCAAGGAGAACGTCTGGGATATACAGCGTAACACACTCAGAACCGCTTTCACCAAACACAGATTCTACCCCAGAGGAGTAGATCACATCATGGAATGGGCCACCTACATATCCCGACAGAACCTGCTTCAATACAGAAATAACCCCATCACCCCGCACACCCCTAGTTGTCACCTGCACCCCACACAGGAACTCAGATGGGGTACCATCAAATACCTATGACCCATACTCAATGGGGACCCCATCCTGAAAGAAATCTTTCCTGAACCCCCTCTTCTGGCCTTCAAACACCCCCCCCCCAGCCTCTCCAAGCTCAGCATCGGAAGCAAGCTCCCCACAGACCAGAATACACCAACTCAAAGTGGCAGCAGACCCTGCAGATGCAAAATCTGCTGACATATCTCCACTGCTATGATGATTAACACCCCCCACAACACACCTTTTAAGCTCCATGAGTCCTATACATGCCAATCACAAAATGTGGGGTACCTCATCCTGTGCGCTAAATGCTCCAACAACAACGATGTGGGTGAAACCAGACAATCACTGTGCTCTTGAATGAACTCACACAGGAAAAGGATAAGTGACAAAAACACCATATCATCTATGGGTGAACATTTTTCACAAAGTGATCACTCTATATCTGATCTCTCAGCCCTCATCCTCAAAGGAAACCTGCACAACACATGCAAAAGACGAGCCTGGGAGCTTAATGTCATGACTTTGCTAGACACTACAATTCACGGACTGAACAGAGACACTGAATTTATGGCAACATCTGTAACCCATTAGCCCCTCTTTTTGTCCTATGAGGGCAGGTGTTAATGGGCCACTCTACCTTGAATTGTCCCTTACAACTACTAACTACTTATGCTAAACAATCTGTTGCATTTAGCTGTGATTCTTGGAGTACCTTTCCCAGACCTGAAGAAGAGCTCTGGGTGACTGGAAAGCTTGCCTGTCTCATCAACAGAAGTTGGTCCAATAAAAGATATTACCTCGCCCACCTTGTCTGAGTAAGAGATTGGCATTTGGTATACATAACACTTCTGACATATTCCAAAAACTAAATGTATCAAGTCCTCCAAGGTTTGTATTTTGCTGCTTGCTACCACAATGACATTAACAAAGAGAGGTTTCAGAGTAACAGCCGTGTTAGTCTGCGATAGCGGCACTGCTATGGGTACCCGCATGGCCCCACAGTATGCCAACATTTTTATGGCTGATTTAGAACAACGCTTCCTCAGCTCTCGTCCCCTAAAGCCCCTACTCTACTTGCGCTATATTGATGACATCTTCATCATCTGGACCCATGGAAAAGAAGCCCTTGAGGAATTCCACCATGATTTCAACAATTTCCATCCCACCATCAACCTCAGCCTGGTCCAGTCCACACAAGAGATCCACTTCCTGGACACTACAGTGCTAATAAACAATGGTCACATAAACACCACCCTATACCGGAAACCTACTGACCGCTATTCCTACCTGCATGCCTCCAGCTTTCACCCTGACCACACCACACGATCCATCGTCTACAGCCAAGCTCTGCGATACAACCGCATTTGCTCCAACCCCTCAGACAGAGACAAACACCTACAAGATCTCTGTCAAGCTTTCTTACAACTACAATACCCACCTGCGGAAGTAAAGAAACAGATTGATAGAGCCAGAAGAGTTCCCAGAAGTTACCTACTGCAGGACAGGCCTAACAAAGAAAATAACAGAACGCCACTAGCCGTCACCTTCAGCCCCCAACTAAAACCCCTCCAACGCATTATTAAGGATCTACAACCTATCCTAAAGGATGACCCAACACTCTCACAAATCTTGGGAGACAGGCCAGTCCTTGCCTACAGACAGCCCCGCAACCTGAAGCAAATACTCACCAACAACCACATACCACACAACAGAACCACTAACCCAGGAACTTATCCTTGCAACAAAGCCCGTTGCCAATTGTGCCCACATATCTATTCAGGGGACACCATCACAGGGCCTAATAACATCAGCCACACTATCAGAGGCTCGTTCACCTGCACATCCACCAATGTGATTTATGCCATCCTGTGCCAGCAATGCCCCTCTGCCATGTACATTGGTCAAACTGGACAGTCTCTACGTAAAAGAATAAATGGACACAAATCAGATGTCAAGAATTATAACATTCATAAACCAGTCGGAGAACACTTCAATCTCTCTGGTCACGCAATCACAGACATGAAGGTCGCTATCTTAAAACAAAAAAACTTCAAATCCAGACTCCAGCGAGAAACTGCTGAATTGGAATTCATTTGCAAATTGGATACTATTAATTTAGGCTTAAATAGAGACTGGGAGTGGCTAAGTCATTATGCAAGGTAGCCTATTTCCTCTTGTTTTTTCCTCCCCCCCCCCACCCCAGATGTTCTGGTTTAACTTGGATTTAAACTTGGAGAGTGGTCAGTTTGGACGAGCTATTACCAGCAGGAGAGTGAGTCTGTGTGTGTATGGGGGTGGGTTTTTGGAGGGGGGTGAGGGAGTGAGAGAACCTGGATTTGTGCAGGAAATGGCCTAACTTCATTATCATGCACATTGTGTAAAGAGTTGTCACTTTGGATGGGCTATCACCAGCAGGAGAGTGAATTTGTGTGGGGGGGTGGAGGGTGAGAAAACCTGGATTTGTGCTGGAAATGGCCTAACCTGATGATTACTTTAGATAAGCTATTACCAGCAGGACAGTGGGGTGGGAGGAGGTATTGTTTCATATTCTCTGTGTATATATAAAGTCTGCTGCAGTTTCCACGGTATGTATCTGATGAAGTGAGCTGTAGCTCACGAAAGCTCATGCTAAAATAAATTGGTTAGTCTCTAAGGTGCCACAAGTACTCCTTTTCTATTAACAAAGAGGAACAGTTGAGTCACCTGGTAGAAATTCCAAACTGAACAAGTCCTAATGGGTTGATGCACTTTAATCCAGAATTGCCCTTACTGTCAACTTGTAATGCTTCACCAGAAGGGTGAGGCGCTGTAATTTGATACTAATGAATATAAATCAAAAGCTAGGAATTGTAGAAAATTGATAAGGGAAGCAAAGGAACAAGGAGAACTCTATGGCCAGCAGAGTTAAGGACAAAAAGAAGAAATTTTTAAAAGTATAAGGATCTAAAAGAATTCTGACAATGGTATTGGTCCATTACTAGATGGAAATGGTAGAATTATCAATAATAATGCAGAAAAGGCAGAAATGTTTAATAGTTATTACTATGTACTTGGTGGGAAAAACAGATGACATAGTCTCATCATATGATAACACTCTTTCCATTCTACTAGTATGTCATGAGTATGTTAAATATCAGCTACTAAGGTTAGACATTTTAATATCAGTAGGTCCAAATTACTTACATTGAAGAGTTTAAAAAGAACTGGCTGAGAAGCTCTCTGGACCATTAATGCTGATTTTCGTTAAGTCTTGGAACACTGGAGAAGGTCCATAAAACAGGAAGAAAGCTAATGTTGTGCCAATATTTTAAAAGGGTAAATGGGATGACCAGGGTAATTAGAGGGCTGTGAGCGTGACTTCGATCCTGGGCAAGATAATGGAGCAGCAGATATGGGACTTGATTAATAAAGAATTAAAGGAGGATAATATAATTAATGTCAATCAATATGGCTTATGGAAAATAGATCCTGTCAAACTAACTTCATATCTTTTTTTGATGAGATTACAAGTTTGGTTGATAATGGTAATAGTGTTGACATAACAGATTGCTGTAAGGCATTTGACTTGGCACCATATGACATTGTGATTAAAAATCTAGAACGATACAAAGTGAACTTGGCATTCGTTAAATGGATTCCAAGCTGGCTAAGGGATAGGTCTCACGAAGTAATTGTAAAGGGGGAAGCACCATCAAATGGGTATGTTTCTAGTGGGGTCCGACAGGAGTCTTTTCTTGGCTCTACGCTATTTAACATTTTCTTCAATGACCTGGAAATAAACATAAACCCACCACTGATCAGGTTAGAAGATGACACAAGAGTTGCGGGAGTGGCAAATAGGGCAGCGAGCACTGATTCAGAGTGATCTGGATTGCTTGGTAAACTGGGCACAAGCAAACAATATGTGATTTAATCCAGCTAAGTGTAAATGTATGCATGGCTCAGAAAAAAGAATGTAGCCATTACTGGATGGGGGACTCTCTCATGGGAAACAGACTCTGGAAAAGATTTGGGGGTGGGGGTGGATGATCAGCTGAACAGGAGCTCCCAGTGCAACGCTGTGGCCAAAAAGACTAACAACGAGGAGTCCGGTGGCCTCGTTGTTTTTGTGGATACAGACTAACATGGCTACCCCCTGATGAAAAAGGCTAACGTGATCCTGAGACAAAATAAACAGAGGAATCTCAGAGGAGCAGTGATTCGTCTGGTTTGGGCACTGGTGCGACCACTGCTGGGATCCTGTGTCCAGCTCTGGTGCTCGCCATTGAGGAAGGATGTTGATAAGTTGAGAGGGTTCAGAGAAGAACCACGAAAAGAATTAAAGGATCAGAAAGCCTGCCTTGTAGGAATGGATTTAAGGAGCTCAATTTGTTTAGTTTAAAAAAGAGCAGGTTTGGGGGTGACTCGATCACAGTCTATAAGTACTTACGTGGGGAAGAAGTATTTCATGACGGGCTCTTCGCTCTAGCGGAGGAAGGTCTAATCCCATCCAAGGGCTGGAAGTTGACACTAGACCGGTTCACACTGGAAATGAGGGTACATTTGTAACAGTGACAATAATTAACCTCTGGAACAATGTGCCAAGGGTCGGGGCGGATTGTCCATCGCTGGTGATGTTCTGTTCCAACAGCTCTGCCCTAGGAGTGACTGTGGGGCAGGTCCCTGGCCTGGGTTGTGCCGGGGGTCAGACGAGGTGACCTCAGTGATCCCTCCTGGCCGTGGGTGCTAGGAATGATATGCAGCGATGGGAAAGAAAAACCCCAGAGCATCTGCACCCAGCACATTCTCAAAGGCTGGAAGTAGCTGCTCACAAATTGCCAGAGCAGCACAGGGACAGAAGTGGGGACACGCTGCACGGGCAATCCCCCTTGGGCAGAACCGCAGCCCAAATGCCAGAGCCCGACTCCCACGGGCATGCCAGCTCCAAGAGACCAAAAAGCGTGAGACTGTTCTCCCACTGCTCATCCCCAGGGTGTGGGCATGCGACAACTGGGGTCACCCACGCTCCCAAGTACTGGGCCAGGGGATTATGGCCCCTATTGCAGGAGCTCGCATGCCCACATCTGCCCATCTCCTGCCCAGCAATTAATCCTCTCCCCCAGTTCATCCCTCCTGCCCCGTCAACCCCCACTGCCCTCAGGTCCCCCTCCCAGCACTCACTCCATCTGCTCAGAACCCACCCTCAATACAGGCCCCCCCATCAGCCCTCCCCTGCACACTTCAGCCCCCAGGCCATAGTTCAGCCCTCCCAGATTCACGCCTGCCACTCTTAGGCCTGGGGGGCGGGGGGCACTGCAGTGGGGTCCCCCTCCCACTTCCTAGGCTGGCAGGGGAGCCCCTGCTGTGAGGATTCTACTGTGAGACCCTGAGGGAGGCAGAATTTTACTTGGAAATCGCCTCGCAGGCAGTACATTCGCGAGCTGGCATCTCTGCTCCCGGGAAGCTGCTGTCCCAAGATGCTTGTTAGAGAGATTAAGAAAGAGCAAGAGTTTGCCTTTTGCAAGAGCTACCCACCCCCCACTAGCCAAAGAATTTGCACTGAACAATGCAGCATTTCTTCTACGGCTGCACCCTGCTGCACGCTGCAGCCCTGGTCACTATCCCACCCCACTGAGCCCAGGTGCTGCCAAGCGTCCCTTGGCCTCACGAGCACATTTCCCGGGCACAGTCTCTGCCTGTTGCTCCATCACAGGAATGGGACGCTCTGGCCTAGCAGCCCATGGCACCCAGGGCTGAGCCCCCAGAATCCCCAGTAGCTTAAGCACAGCTATTCCCTGTCCTTGTGGGGACCCTCAGTTACAGGTCCCCACTCCGGGGACAGGTGATAGTGAAGCAAGCCGAGACTCAGGCTTGCTAACAGGTCCTCAAACCCCAATCACTCTTCACTTTAGAGAGCCTGAGAAATATACAGACCCAGAGAAAACAATAAAAATACCTGCCTCAGTGTCCTCTCCACTCGGGAGTGTTTTTCTGGCTTAAGGTAGAGACTTCTAAGGAGTCCAGGA
The DNA here is from genome assembly GCF_965152235.1 of Eretmochelys imbricata. NCBI lineage: Eukaryota > Metazoa > Chordata > Testudines > Cheloniidae > Eretmochelys > Eretmochelys imbricata. The sequence continues at coordinate 359,687,522 of NC_135572.1, forward strand.
TCCCCCTCCCCTCCCTGGCTTCTCTTCCAAATCATGGAGAATTTCTTCTTGTGCTGCTAAGTTCCTTCTTCCTCAGCAGGGCCCACAGTTAAAAAGGCCCATCCCCTGTTACCAAAGCTGCTGCCCTCCTTCCCCCAGCCCCACACTCCTCCCCAATCCGCAAGCTTGCTGTTTGTGCGCATCCCTGTGAATTCCCCTCGAGTCTCTCTGGCTCTGTGGCTGTGAAGACCCAGCGATAGCCCCCAGCCGCTTTAGGTCTTAGAATTCGGAATGATAATACACCAGAACGCCAAAGGAGAGAGACGAAGCAGGCTGCTCCCTAAGGCAGAGAAGCGTCACTCACCTCCCCTTACTCTCGGCTGGCTTACTGCAGATGGCACGCCTTCCTGCAGAGCCCCCTAGCCTGCCAGCAGGACCAGGAAAGCCCTCCTAATTTAAAGGGGTAGCTTGTCTGGGAACCAGTGTCAAAATCACACCATGCAGCCCTGCACACAAACGAGGGCAGGCTGATTTCCCCAGGCTGCGCCCGTCCCCTGGTCCTAGTCTGGGGAACACAGGACACAGCCCCGACAGCAGCTCGGTGGCTCACAGATGCCATGACGTGCAGTGTCACCGCAACGCCACAAGATCAGCCCGAACTCACAGGGCGGACACAGGTTCCCCAGATCTCACACATGCTAACACGGTATCAGACGCCGTGTGACATCGCCACCTGCTGGCTCCCACCGGAGCAGTGCGGCTGCGGTAGTTAAATGTCACCAGCGCCTATTTCCAGAGAGTTTGCCTTCAGCATGGCTCAGCAACCTCTCTGACCTCCCCAGGCCAGGCCCATTGTTCGCCAGTTTTAGAGCTCACTGCAGAACAGGAACGTTTGTCCCTAGAAATGTCGCCCCCCCCCCACCCCAAACAAACAAAAAATCAAAAGTTGAACTTGCAAAAACGTCATGACAAAAGTCCCGTTTTGGGAAATGAGGAGCAGCAGTAGCCACTCGGCGGCTCTCTGCTCTGCTGGCGGCTTGGGTCAGTTGGCTGAGACACCGGGTGCGAGTCAAACTCAAACGGGTCTGTTTCAAAACAGAAACTTTACCAATAAATAAATAAATAAATAAAACCCCATCTGATGGAAAAAAGAGAATCCTGGCCGTTTAACTTCCAAAGCCCAGCAGAACCTGCCAGCTTCAAAAGTGATGAAGTTGTCGTGGATTTTTAAAGTGTGTTTTCGGACTGGTGCTGAGAGACACCTGGCCTAGCTCCAGAGTATGGCCTGGGGGTGAGGGGCCATCGCACTGGGCGTGGGGATCAATCAGACAGGGAAGTCTTTCCAGTAACTCCTCCCCTTCCAAAGACTCCAGGATATTCTTGCATCAGTGGATTTCATTACGTTTTCCACGACCCCAGTCGTCCAACGAAGTAAAGCACCATCATTTACTAGCCCCCCTGCTGGCATGCACGGCCCGGTCCTGCAGACACCTGCATAGCTTGGTGTACGCGAGGGAGCCTGCTGAAGCCAGACGGCCTGCTCGCATGGGCAGAGTGACTCACACGCGTTACTCTTTGCGGGACTGGAGCCTTCACACCTTCCTTTGGCAGCTGTGCTTCGTTCCTCCATCTGTCACCGCTTCTCAGTTCAGGGTCTCCGCCCCAGCTCTGACACCTTGGATGGAGGGAGGTCCAGCTTTGAGTCAAACTGGAGCAAACCCAGGTTGGAGCAATTCCCCCTGGGACCCTGGAGGGGCTGCCAAACCCATTTAAACACGGGTGCCATGCGCCTGCGGGGAAGGGAGGCATTGCCCATGAGTGGCAGGGAGCTTGGTGCTCCACCCACCCCTGTGCGGGTCCACAGTCACAGCAGTGCTTCCGTGGGCACATGGCATCATCGCAGCAGCACAGGGCGCTCAGCACGGGCAGCTTCGCCGGCCAGCAGCGGAGCGGGTGCGCACGTCCCCAGAGGGGAGGCAGGCAGGAGAGCCGTGGTGGCCCAGGGTGATGGAGGGCAGGAAGAGAGGGTGGGCGCTCAGCCGCGGGGAGAGTGCGAGAGCCAGCAGCCCCTTCCCCTGCTGGGCCACGCAGAGACAATAACAGCAATGCAGCTGTGTTATTTCCCGGAGAGGGACACGCAGCAAATGGGAGAGCGCTGGGGGGGGGGCGGGGGACCACTGCAGAGGAAAGGGCAGGTGCTGGGGGAGGGGCAGGCGGGCGCTGCAGTCATGACAGACTGCGTTAGGAGAGCTGGGCCGGACTCTGCAGGCCATGGCACTGCAGCGTCACTGGCAGGAAGGGAGCTGCAGTCACTGCAGAGGTGAGGCAGCTCATTGGGGATCCCCGACTCTTCTCCTCCAGCCGCCCGCAGCCATCCAGGGTTGTGCCTCTGCCCGGCTCCCGGGGGCCTCATCTCTCCAGGCTCTGCAAAGCATGGGACTGAGCTCCACAGAAGGGGCAGCCGACCCACCCATGGACAGCGAGAGCCCCTGATTCTCGGCAAGGGGCGGGGGAAAGGGCAGGCAGGTGGGAGCAGAGGCACTCAGCGCTTGGCCTTGGGGAAGCTGAGTCAGGCTCTTGCCCCCACCAGCACCCATGGGGCTAATCAGCACAAAGCAAGGGGACGGGGTTGCACCAGCTCTGCAGTGAGGACAGAAAGAAGCACCGGGGGACCCCGCCCAGCCAACACCGCTCCCTTCAGAGGAGAGCTCCAGCCCCCCACACCCTGCAGACGCCCCTCCCAGGTCCATGGGCCAGAGCTTCGGCTGGGGCAGCCTGGCACGGCTCCACTAACTTCCCCAGCTGCTCGGCCTCACTCCGGCCACTGCTCACACACACGCGGGGCAAGATACAGCCGGCAGGAGTTTGTCATGCCTGAGCCTTGGACAGAGCTAGGCAGGACTCTGAGCATGGAAGGGTTTTTCCCACCTCTCTCTCTCCCCCCCGCAAAGAATATCCCCTTGAGATTCTCCATTTGAGAGATTTTATGGAAACATTTTTTTTCCACCCCATTCATTGGTTTTCCACCCCATTCATTAGAATCACAGACCCAGGTTTAGAAGGGACCACAAGGGTCATCTAGTCTAACCCCTGCCAAGATGCAGGATTTGTTGTGTCAAACCCAGGGCTTCTCACACTGGGGGTTGTGAGAATATTACATGGGGGTTGCGAGTAAATGCACAAAACAGAGAGCAACGGCTCTAGAAGATATCATTTCAATCTAGCGTTTTAGAAAAGGACACACGCCTTTCTGTCTCAATGGAGTGTATTTATTCCAAAATGTGTTGTAAACGGACAATGCAGGAACCGCTGTTCCTAAACAGAATGTATCTTGGTATTAGCACCTCTCTCAGGAAACTGGACCCTGGGGATTGTCGTATCGTGTGCGCGGGTGTGTTGTCTGGGACTGAGACAACACGATAGGGCTTGATGGGTCAGCCTCTGAAGAGGTGCATTAAACCACCGACCAATCAGAACAATGAGATTCGCCCCCCCAAAAAAGTCACTTATTTAACAGTCAGACACACATGCAGGGGCAGCACTGGGGGGTCTTGTGGGGGCTATAGCCACCCCAAATTTGCCTTAGCCCCCCCCTCCAGTCATCCCTCCCGGCGCGAGGGTCAAACATTGGGCGGAAGTGAGAGTGGCTTTGTATGGCATTGCCACCCTAACTTCTGCCATTCTGCGCTGCTCCTGGTGACGGAGCTGCCGTCAGGGCTGGGTGCCTGGCCAGCAGCCGCTGCTCTCCGGCCACCCAGCGCACACGCAAGGGTGGCGTTGGGTCTGCTGTGAAAAGTGAACGGGCAGTTTCTTTGCACACCCGCCAGTATTAAACAGGAACTGCTTAAAAAAATCAACAACACTTTTCTGCTTATAACAATAATTTGATAAAAATGCATTTTAGTTCATTTCAAAGCTGTGAGAAAAGGTCAATTCATTTTAAACAACAGGGTTATTATACATTTAGCATTGAAAACAGTGTTAATATCAAAAATGTGTTTTTATTTATAAGGGAGGGTCGCACACAGAGGCTTGCTGTCTGAAAGGGGTCACCCATACACACTGTTTGGGAACCACTGGTCTGACCCATCCAGGACAGATGGCTCCAGCCTCCTTTGGAAAACCTCCAGGGAAGGAGCTTCCCCGACCTCCCGAGGCGACTGTTCCATTGTCCTGCTGCTCTGACAGTTAGGAAGTTTTTCCTGAGATTTAATCTCAATCTGCTCTGCTGGAGTTTGAACCGATCGCCTCTTGTCCTGCCCTCTGTGGCAAGAGATCAGCTTTTCTCCATCTTTTTTATGGCCGTGTTTCAAGTACCTGACTTCTTTGTGTGGGTGGGTGGGGGAGGTTGTGGGGGTGGGAGAGGCAGGGCCATCCCTGGCTATTCTGGGGCCCTACGCAGCCCCCCCGTGGTGGGGAGGGGGCATGTGGGGTCCAGGCCTCCGTAGGGGGAGGGGACAGGGCTAGCTTGGGGGGCAGGGGGGAACCACCCCCCAGCACTCACCGGCTGTGCAGCTGGGGCTGGGTCGCTGCACTTCCCGCCCCCAGTGAGTGCAGGCCAAGCCCTGCTGCACTCCTCAGGGGAGTGGGGGCAGGGTGGAGCAGGGCAGGGGCTTTGGGAAAGGGGTGGAGTGGGGGTGGGGCTGGGGCAGAGCAGGGGCTGGAGCAGCACGCAGCTGTGCAGGGCACCAGGAAATGTGGTGCCCCAAATTTCCTGGTGCCCTATGCAGCTGCGTGCTTTGCGTATGGGTAGGGACGGCCCTGGGGAGAGGGCTCAGTTTAGCCACACGGCTGAATTTCTTTTACTTATTTTTGATTTGAATAATTACTGCTTACAAACACAAATGGTTAACTTTCCACAGGAATTCCCCCATTCCCAACACTCACAGAATGAAAAGTGTTTCCAGACATTCACTCTCTTCTCTACTGGCTCCAACTACAGCAGCAACCCAGGGGTCAATTTCCAGCTTTGTGCCACTTTGAGTGCATCACCCCCTTGTACCTCAGTTTCCCCTGTGAAGCAAGGATAACTTTCCTTCTGTTAGAGACTCCCTTAGCTCTCCAGCACCAGTCATAGACTCATCCTCCATCTTCCTGATCCTGTCTGCAGCCCCCTTCTCATGGCAGGGCAAATCGTTCCTCAGTTTCCCTGCTGATCAAGTAGGGGCAGATAAGTCTAACCACACAACAGAGACAGCGGATAGCCCAAACACAAGACAGCCCTCCACCTACCTCAATAACCCAGCACCAAAAAGCTACAGGCAGCTATTTATGTAGTCCTGCCATTCCCGTCACATGGGTCTTTTGGTCACATGATCTCTCCAGACCTCACCCTAAATACCTGACCTTAAAGGGCCAAGCCAGAGGTACAGCCAGGATGCTTGTGCCTGCTCTTAGGTCCAGTATGCCCTTCCTTTGTTGGTCATGTCTTTTGAGCCTGCCTGTCTCTCACTCTGTCAGTGTTACCAACCCTCCTGGTTTTGCCAGGAGTCTCCCAGGATCGGGCTCAATCTCCCAGAGGCTACTGAAGCCAAACCAGGAGATTTTAGGCTGCTAACAGTCCGGCGGTGCAGCAGGGCTAAGGCAGGCTCCTTACCTGCCCTGGCCCTGCGCCACTCCTGGAAGCAGCCAGCACGTGTCTGTGGCCCCTGGTGGGGGCAGGGGGTCTCCATGCACTGTCCATGTCCTGAGCGTCGACTCCACAGCTCCCATTGGCTGGGAATGCCCAGGGGGAACAGGGACAGGCTGGCTGCTTCCGGGAGCGGCGCGGGGCCAGAGCAGGCAGGGAGCCTGCCTTAGCCCCACGGCTCCACCGCTCAGGAGCAGCCCGAGGTAAGCACCTTCCGGCCGGAGTCTGCACCCCACAACCCCTCCTGCACCAGAACCCCCTGCCCCAGCCCTGAGCCCCTCCTGCACCCAAACTCCCTCCCAGAGCGTGCACCCCTCACCCACCCCCACACTCCAATCTCCTGCCCCAGCCCGGTGAAAGTGAGCGAGGGTGGAGGAGAGTGAGCGACAGAGGGAGGGGGATGGAGTGAGTGGGGCATGGCCTCAGAGAGGGGGTATGGTGGGGCGGGGCCTCAGGTCAGGGGCGGGGCAAGGATGTTTGGGTTTCTGCGATTAGAAAGTTGGCAACCCTATACTCTGTCTGTGCCACACCTGGTACAATGGGGCCCTGATCCTGGATAGGGCATAGGTGCTGGAAGTAGGGGTGCTGGGGGGCTGCCACACCCCCTGGCTTGAAGTGGTTTCCATCATATCCAGGGTTTACAGTCTGGTTCAATGGCTCTCAGCACCCCCCCTATGCAAATTGTTCCAGCTCCCCTGGGTTGGGGTCTAAGCAGCACCCAACATGGCAGGGTCCTGATCCTGGTTACAGCCTGTAGGCCCTACCATAGTACACAAGAACAACAATATTAAGAGTGATCTCCCCTCAGGGGGAAGAGCAACACGCTAGGGCGCAGACAGGCAGTGCATCACCTTTGCTTCTCTTCTCTTCTCAGCCGCGGTGTCCCTCCTGCCTCACGGTGCTGGAACGTATCCGCCTCAACGGGGCGCACAGATGACAGGTCCTGCCTCTCTCCATCTCTTTCTCTCTTGGATCTTTTTGCGGTCTGGGCTTGCTGTTCCTCCAATCAGTAGTCAGGAAGCCCTTACCCCAAAAAGTATTTGCGAGGGATAAGATCAGCAGGGAAGAAAGGCCGGGGGACCCAAGGCCGAAGGTAAGTGGCAGCAGGGTCTTGGGGAGGCCCAGTCTCGATTCCTAGCTACAGGGAGCCCCTGGGAGAGGGAGACAGCTGCATACTCATGACATCTGCAAAGGGCATGAACTGGGGAGGAGCCATAGTGAGGACAGGGAAACCCCACAAAGGAGCAGGGGAGGCAAGGAGCGAGCAAAAGACACTAAACGGAGAGATTCAGGCTCCGATCCTGCAGTGGACTCTACATGGGCGGGGGGGGGGGCTGCGAGCCAGCTGCGGGATTGGGGACCCCACTAGGGAAAATGCAGCAAGCGCAGCAGGAGGGAACTCCCTGGGCACAGGACGGGAGAGCAGAGCCCAGCGGGAATGGCTGGGGAGACTGGCAGCAAGCGGGACAGCGAGAGGTTTGTTAGAAAGGAGTCGGACGGGGGATACGGCAGCAACAGACCCCTGGAAGAGCTGAGATCCTGCAGTGATGGGAGTGTGCAACCTAGATAGTTAGATAGAGGGGGTGGATGGGGATAGATAGATGGACAGATGGATGGAGGGGCATCGAATCACAGAGTTGGGAGGGCACGGTGCCCCTCCCCCCTCACGATATGCCTCTGGTGGGAATGCACCTGGCACATTGTATTCACTACTGGGCATCTCATTACCTGACAGACACTGACGAGCTTCGGGGAGTTCAGAGAAGAGCCCCAGAAATGCTCAGGAAGCTGGAGGAAGGGGCTAGGGGCAGATTGATCCCGCCTTGTGCAGCCCGGTACTGATGGGCTGCACTGGGGAGCAGGCCTGCTCAGCGCCACGTGGGGTGGGGGCGGCTTTGAGCACACCAGGGGGAAGTTGGGATCGCTTAGGAGAGCTGGGAGGGACCCCGAGGGAGGGACAATGGTAGAGGAGGATCAGGAAACCCAGCCTGGTAGTGAGATCTATGGGACCAGGGCGCTGTCTCCCAGGGAAGGGGTGGGAGCCCCATTGCTTGGGCCATTGAAAATACAGACTGTCCTGTGCACTAGTGAACACAATGCTGGCACACGGCTTGTAGGGAGCTCTGAGCCGGGGAACCACAGCACCACACCGGACGAGCCGGGAAAAGGGCAGACTGTTCCTGGGGTGGAGTAGAATCCGTACACGGTGGGTGGGGGGATCCTGGCTGATGCTCGCTACACACTTGGGCAGCAGCAGCTGTGCAGACACCCCGGCTTGGCCCAAAGGAGACCAGCAGCAGCTCCCACCTCCTATCTGCCAGTCGCCTTGTGGGTGGCCACACAGCGCCCTCGGGCTGACATAGCCAGGGTGTGACGTGGGGCTGCTCTAAAGCTTCCCTCTGCCCCAGTGACCACCAATTCCCCTTGCCCCCCGGCCATCTCCCGCATGGCCTACGGACCCAGGCAGGGCTCTGAGAGGCTCTTCGGACTGGGCATTCAGGAGATTGGAGAGGGTGCACCTGCCTGGCCTGCCTGGCGTGAAGCCCTGGGACGGCGGAGAACCCTGGGAGCTCCGGCTGTCCCTCACACCAGTGCCCAGCAAGCGTAACACGCTGTCAGACCGGAGGGCAGCATTTCACCCCTTTGCACCCGGGCAAATGGCAACACAAGGTGTGGAGCAGCAGCAGATCAGCCCCTTTGCAGGGGACCCAGTTGGCGTGGAGACAGACAAGCTGATGCGGTCTAACTGGCAGGCCCAGACTGTCCCCCAGCAAGGTCACGCAGGGAGTCGGGGCAGAGCAAGGATTTGAAGGCTACCACGCTGCATTCTGAGCCCCAGCTGTTAATAGGGGAGAAGAGCAATCCTCCACTGGAATGCTAGGGGGCGCTGTGCTGGAGAAGGTGCCATTTTTCAGAGAAGGTGTAAAAAAGAATTCCCGACCCCTCGTCATTAAAGCCCCTCTAGTGGTTTTGCCCCCATGAGTAGGAGCAGTTAGCCCCAGTGCCAGGACCAGGCATAGGTAATTTACCCTCCGCTTCCCTAAAATCACCCTGCAGGTTCAGCTGGGAATGGGTGATTCCCCATTCCGTGCTCCACTTGGACACTTTGATTTGCTGATGGGAAAACCCCGTTTCCATGTCCGGAAGAGTCTGGTGTGTCCACATTGGTTTTCATTCTGGATGGGGATGAGACATCAAAATAGTGACGCTTTCCCTGGACTGGAGAATCCCAGAGCGTTGCATTTCGACATTTCCCAAGGAAATGGAGCATTCCGACATTCTGGAACCAGCCACTGGGTTTCGGTTTGTCCCCGGGGCTGAGCCACTCGGATGCTGCAGGGGACTCCCATGATGCACTGCGGCAGCTCAGCCAGAGCGGGAGACCACAGTGTGTTACACAGATAAAACTGCACGGGATCGTTTCAGGGGACAAGACAAGATGCCATGTTTATTGAGCTGTAGCTCACGAAAGCTCATGCTCAAATAAATTGGTTAGTCTCTAAGGTGCCACAAGTACTCCTTTTCTTCATGTTTATTATAATAACGCAATTTGATTTAAGACCAATAACTAATATCTAGGATCTGTATATTCACACACACACACACACACACAATGTTCTGCAGCTGCTCGATAGTTACCAGTCCTGAATGTAGCTTGAGTTCATGGCTTGATTTCGCAGCTTGGGATCGTAGCTCATGGTGGCTAACTAGCCAGGAAAGCCAGGCACGAGGAAGGGCTGGGTCTCTGTCGGGCGTGCACCGAGACCCCTTGATGCTGGACGCAGAACGTTACCCAAAGTCTTCATTCTCACCCATCTTTTTTATAGGTTTTTAGTTTGAATCCAAAGTCTATTGGTCTTGCTATGTCACGCTGCCTCTGGGTTGGGTGTGATTGATCACCCGTCAATTGCAGGCATGACTTTCAGCCTGGGACCTGGCTTTGATCTTCCTTCCATTATACTTTTGTTGTTCTTTTCTTTTTAGGGTGGACCCTTCTTACTTGGTCAGGGCTGTTGTCTGCATCTTCAGCCCTTGGTGTTTGAACTTTATTTCATCAGGACAGGCTGGGGCTGGAGGTTGATTCCATTATCCATACAGACCTCATTCACACATCTAAACTATACTAATAAGATTACAGCTGGGTTTTGCAAAAATGAAGGTTGCAGCAAGCTGTTACAAAATGAAGTGAGCATTTCAAAATGGAATTTGGGACAAGTTAAGATGGAGTTTGAGTTCCAATATGGACAAGTATAATGAATGACAAACAGTGAGTAAGAAGTTACAATGTTGCAACAAAGCCTGTTGCCAACTGTGTCCACATATCTATTCAGGGGACCCCATCATAGGGCCTAATCACATCAGCCACACTATCAGAGGCTCGTTCACCTGCACATCCACCAATGTGATTTATGCCATCATGTGCCAGAAATGACCCTCTGCCATGTACATTGGCTAAACTGGACAGTCTCTACGTAAAAGAATAAATGGACACAAATCAGACATAAAGAATGAGAACATTCAAAAACCAGTTGGAGAACACTTCAATCTCTCTGGTCACTCGATTACAGACCTAAAAGTGGCAATTCTTCAACAAAAAAACTTCAAAAACAGACTCCAACGAGAGACTGCTGAATTGGAATTAATTTGCAAACTGGATACAATTAACTTAGGCTTGAATAGAGACTGGGAGTGGATGGGTCATTACACAAAATAAAACTATTTCCCCATGTTTATTCCCCCCACCCCACTCCGCCACTACTGTTCCTCATACTTTCTTGTCAACTGCTGGAAATGGCCCACCTTGATTATCACTAGAAAAGGTCCCCCCCTGCCCCGAAGCTCTCCTGCTGGTAATAGCTCACCTTACCTGTTCACTCTCCTTACAGTGTGTATGGTAACACCCCTTGTTTCATGTTCTCTGTGTATATAAATCTCCCCACTATATTTTCCACTGAATGCATCCGATGCAGTGAGCTGTAGCCCACGGAAGCTTATGCTCTAATAAATTGGTTAGTCTCTAAGGTGCCACAAGTCCTCCTTTTCTTTTTGCGGATACAGACTAACACGGCTGCTGCTCTGAAACCTGAATGTTGAAGCAGTGTAAGTTTCGCGATTTAAGCAGCAATTGGATTGAAAGTGAAACTCAATTAGCCAGTTCTTGGGGTACCTGGCTTTATGAATGAATGTAGTTTCATTCATAAAACTTTACTTATGAAGTTATATTAATAAAGTGAACAATTAAAAACAATTTCATTGATCAGTTCTACAAGTGCATCATGGGAAATGTAGTCCAGCGGGGAGCAGGACCCACGGGGGAGAACTGGAGCATGGGAGACTCTGAAATTAGTGTTGATCTGACCCAAAATGCTTCCTTTGTCCCACTGGAAGAATCATAGACTATCAGGGTTGGAAGGGACCTCAGGAGGTCAAAATTCCACCAACACAAGATTCCACCAAAACTGATCTTTTCCTGAGGAAAAATTTGATTTTGATGGAACCCCATTTTCTGACAGGAAAATGTTTTGTTTGGCATATTTCATCCAGCCCTGATATTAAACAGCTGCTCTGTTCCCACTCAGAGGTGGCTCCATTTCTGTGGCACTTGACATGATGTAACACACTCAGGCCTGGTCTATGCTAAAAAGTTAGGGTGACCCAGCTACATTGCTTGGGGGGGTGTGTGTGTGTGAAAACTCCACGCCCGAGAGCGACAGAGCGAATCTGACTTAACCCCGGGGTAGGCAGCGCTCGGGCTCCAGGAGGATTCTCGGGACGGCAGAGTAACTACAGCAATGGGAGAACCCTTCCCGTCGGCGTCGGCAGCGTCTACCCTGGAGTGCTCAGACCCCCAATCTCCCTCACACACCCAGTGCCGCTGCTCACACTAGCCGTGCAGCGCACGAAGACAATCCGTACAGTCAGGGCTCAGAGGTGGCCAGTAAGAGGCCGGGAAGGCCGGGGCCGATTCGGCCTGGGGATGCTCTGGACACAGAGCGCTCTCCGCCATGCCTGGAGCTGAGTCCATCACTTCATGCTGGCTCAGCAGACACCCTCAGCTTCAGGGTGACACAGAAACGGGCACCAGCCCTGGGATCTTAGTGTCTAGCCACGTGAGCGCTTTCTACGGTCCTGCACAGCTGGGCGAGTGTCACTGTCCTCAGCTGGGGAAACAAAGAGGGAGGGGACTGGGCTCCCAATCCCCACGCTGAGCCTGGCAGGTGACAGCTGCCCCCTCTGCTCCTGCTCACTCCCGCTGTAGGGCAGCTCTGTAGCCCTATCCCCATTTTACGGGGGGAAATGGAGGCACGGCGGGGAAGGGACTCTGCGAAGCTCAGTGGCAGGGAGAGGAGTAGAAACCAGGCTGTCCGCCCAGTCCTGTCCCCTCAGGCGCGCGGTCTCCCCCGGGGAGCCTGTAGGCGCAGGCATGGGACTCTTACTTACCCGCTCTAGCCCTGGCACAGACGGGACTCTGGGCAGGTTCCCGATGAAGAGATTCGTCCCCCCCCCAGGGAGGAGGGAAATCGAGTCAGGCTGGATTCCCTGCTCACGGTTTTCTTCCCCCTCCTTTGAAGGCAAAGCTCGTGGTGGTGGAAAGTGCCCAAGCAGGGACCCCGGAGCCCTCCGTGGAGTCACAGGCTAGGGGTATGGTAACAGTAGGAGCTTCCTCCAAGCACCCCGATGCGTCCCGCCGCGGCCTTGTGGGGACACCTCCCAGGCCAGCGTCAGCCCAGTCTGTCCTGGGCCTAAGCCCCCAGTTCCCCCTGCCCCAGCGGGTTTCACGGGGAGCCACCCCACAGCCGTCAGAAGGTGCTGTCTGTGGGAGCCAGCTGAGGTCACTCAATCAGGGTGAACTTCAAACCCCAAAGGCTGGTGGCTATTCCAATACTGAGATTTGCCCAGCCAGCCCAAACCAGCTTCTATAGCCCCTCCCTGTTTACTCAGACGTCCAAATAATGCCGTTCCCTTAAAGTGCCCAGCTTCCGGCCTCCTTCCGGACACACCTGTCAAACATAGGATGATCAATTCTGAAAATCTTATTTCATCATAGAAAAGAAAAAGTTCTCCTGACTCCAAAGGACCAAGCCCCAGACCCCGGTCAAATGATAACTCAGATCTTACCCCAAATACACGCTTACAGTCAATTCTTATTAACTAAACTAAAATTTATTAAAAAAGAAGAGAGAGAGAGAGTGTTGGTTAAAAGATCAATATACAGACAGACTTGAGTTCAATTCTTGAGGTCCAGATACAGAGCAGAGATGAGCTTGTAGTGGCCAAAAATCCTTTTAGAAATAATCCAGAGGTTATAGTCCAATGTCCATGTTCAGACTGACTCCAGTCAGTGACTGGGGATCTCAATCCTTATGGCTTAAGGTTTCCCCCTCTTGAAACCCAAACCAGATCTGAATGAAGAAGGTTCGTGTCCCAGGGTTTTTATACATTTCCAGCAGCCTTTTGGCCTGAGAAAACAAGAGACTTAACTTTCCCTCTGCCAAACATCCTGGCAATTACCACAGGATGATTTATCCATTAAACAGTTCGACACAGCTTACCACAACCTTCCCAGTGACATATAGACAACAGTACTATGTCACTCAAGTGTCTTCCTGTTAATACTCCTTTTTTTATCTTTGAATCAAAGCCATAGCAATAGACAAGACTTGTTTGCTGACATCACAAGACCTGAACGCACAGCTCCCCTTCTCTCTCTCTAGCTATGCCGGCTGCATTTCACAGCTCTGTTCATTTCCATCTCTTCCTAACCAGCCTCTAAAGTTCGGCCATGGGTCAGGTTAGTCTGGGAGTTCATTAACTCTTTCTGGCCCTGTCACCTTTCCATGAGATATTACATTACACTCAGAACGTCACACCAGGCTTTGGCCATGGCTGCCCAGGGCTCCCTGGATGCCCATGGCCTTTGGGATCCAGCTGCGTTTGAACATGCTCGTTAGCCGGCAGCCTGAGTACAGGGACGCGCTCGGGTGGCTGGCGTACTTAAGGTGTGGCTCACCGGTATCCCCCTCAAGTGCCCCCTCCTAGTGCCCCAGGCGCAGCCTGCCCCAGCGGGAAGGTGGGCTGCAGAACGGGGGGCAGGAAAGGGGAGCCATGGGGGCACGCGATGCTCTCGCCCTATTGCCCGCTGATGCTTCGCTTACCTCCTTTGCAGGGGTCGCTCTGGCTCGGAGTTGGAGCCCGATGGCTCCCTGCGACGATGATCCATCCCGTCTGCTCTCTGGCCTGCCTGCTCCTAGCACCGGCGCGGCTGAGGAAGATGCGTGGGAGAGCGGCTCCTCCCACCAAAAGGAAACACAAGCCCCAAAGAGCCCTGCTCAGGCTCCTGGCCCATGTTCCTGCCTTCCTCGTGTAGCGCCTCCCTGTGGCCAGAACAGGCACTTGCCCCAGGAACGCTGGGCGGGGAAGATGGAGCCAGGGAGGGCATGCGAGGCAGCAAGAGACCTCAGCAGGCGTCTGTCCGCCTGGCGCACCGGAGCCACCCACGCTCCCCAGCCGGGCTGTGCGTGGCACAGAGAAGGGCTTGGCCAGCACCCAGATGTGGGACCGTGCAATGAGGTGCAAGGTTAGGCAGATGCTGGGGAACCTAACTGGGCTGTGGGGAGACGTCCCTCCCTTCCCGGAGCTGGCTCTGTGCTCTCTGCCAGCTCCCGGAGGGCAGGGTGCTGTGGGAACACCCCATTTTGGGGTCTCAAGGACCAACATTTCACAGACTTTAAGGCCAGAACTTCCACAGCCTGTGTGCACCAGAACTGGACCAACAGCTGCCCCAGTGCTGTGTACAGAGACCACTTCCCTCCGACTGCTTGCTATTCCCTGTTCATACAGCCCAGCCTCTCAGGAACTCTTTGAGCCACAGCACGGCATTGGGAATGACGCAGGTAGACATCATTAGCTCTGATGACCCCTAAGACCGCTCTGAGTCGCTGCCACAGGTCTTCTCTCTCCTGCCCTAGAAGTAACATCCTGGGCCAGACACCCCACCACATCCAGTCCCTGTGTCCCCCTGCCCACCGTACCAGCAACCACGGGGAGAAACGAGAGCCCCATTGCTGGGACACGTATGACTGCACAAAGTCTGGAGAACAGACTCTCAGGGACATGCTGTGTTTGGGGGAGATCTGGTGAAGTAACTTTCCCTCTGCCACCCAGAGCAGGGACTGGAACCCCGGCCTCTCCAGTCCCAGCTGTAACCACTAGACCCTCCTTCCAGCCCTGCAAGATGGCTCCTCTCTAGTCCCATGGTGCCTCTCCCAGGGTCCCACACATAGCTGGTCATGTGGTGTCCCCCCTCCCACACTCACCCCATCCCCTGCGTGCCCCCACTACCCACAGGCTGGCAAGATCCTGCCAAGTTCTCACTTGCTAGCTAAAATTTTGATGCCAAGCAGATTAAAAACACCAGCCCCACACGACTGTGTTTCCCTCCTGGAAGCAGATGTCTGGCAGGCATCCGGACAGCCCAGCCCAGGCCTGCCTTCCATCGGAGCTGTGAGGGCCAGCACTTGGCACCCGAGACGGGCCCTGGTGTCTGTTTGGCCTTGCCGGACCAATGTCACATCACTGCCCTTGAATGCATCCATCAGCTTCTCCCTCGCCTGCAATCCAGCACTATGCAAAGCCCCCCACCGCCTGGGAACGCCCGTGGGGGCTGGCATTCTCCGAGGGCCTGACGTCCCCCAGGAAGCTTTGGGATGTCTCATAGCAAAGCTGTGCAATGAGCATCAGGAAACAGGGAGCGCCACGTTGGCAGAGGCATGGAGGCAGCTTGCTCCAGTGCAGCCTGGCATGAAAATTGGCCCAGAGGCTGCCATGCAGTCCAGGCAACGCACCGTGACTCATGAGCCCGCGAGGGGGAAGAAGAGCTGGCGTGATTTCTGTCTGCACGCTGGCGAGATGCTCAAGTGGAAAAGATTTCCTTGGGCAGGCAGTTCTCTCTGCTCGGGAACTTGGCTGGGGAAGACGTCACTGGAGCAGAGTTCAAAGCCCACACCAGTCCAAGTGCAGCCGTTCAGAGGAGGGGCGAAAACCTGACGCTAGCCAAGCTCCCGTGGGTTCCAGGCACAGCCAGGGGACAGTGAGCTCTTCCCAGCTTGGGTTTTACCATGCAGCCTGATATCATCCAACAAGCCCACGGGGCCAACAGGCTTCCGGGCCAATTGCAGCCCGGGTAAGTGGGAGCCACTCACGGGGAAGTCACTGGGCCAAATTCAGCAGATTCATGTTCACGTCAGGTCAGATTCTGAGTGTCCTCCTACCAGCGTAACTCAGGGACAATGCCATCAAAGCCAAGGGAGATCTCCTACTGCCCAGCTGGTGGGTACTGGGCCCTGCTGAGGACTGAGTCTTCTGGGCCTGATTCTGATTTCAGAGACACCAGCACACATCTGGAGTAACTCCAGGGACGTCAATGAGCCAGATCCTCAGTTGGTGTGGATATGATTCTGTTGACTGCAGCTGAACTATGCCAATTTGCACCACTGACTTCAGTGGAGCTATGCCCGTTTACACCAACAGGCGATCTAGAGTGACCCTGGATTTACACCAGTGTAACTGAGATCACAGTCTGTCCCAGCTAGCAAGTCAAGCTCAGATGGCCCGATGTGACTCTGCTGACGCCAGTGGGGTGGCACTGGGATCAAACAAATACCACGGGGAAACCAGGCCCAGAATTCACCCACTTTGTACAGGGTGCCCGGCAGGCCAGAATCAGAGTCAGTGACAGTGTAAAAGGGGGTCCTCCCCCCCCGCGCCTAAGTGAGTCCACGGCAACTGCTGATTTGGTGGGGCCTGAGATCTGGCTGAAGGGGGTGTAACTTGCTCGCTGATGGGGGCTGGGGGTGTGAAAGACAGCTAGCCGCCCCCCCATCGACCCACCCACACGTACCAGTACACTCCCAGCGCTGCAGGAGACATGCTCCAGGCACGCGGCTGTCTGCATCCCCTGGAGCGGTGCAAAGCAGTCAGAGTTTACTGGTGCACTTGGCTTATGCTCACAGCCTCCCCAGTGCCCTAGGGACAAGTCCCACCTTGATGCATGCGGGTACCTCTCCCTTTGACGCCAACGGGCATTGCACGTGCTAAATTCGGCCCCTCGGCAGGTACCCCAGTTCCACTTACTTTGCAGCCCCCTCCGCCCCCCTGTACCCAATGGCAAACTGACTGCAATGCTCAGCCGCTTACACCCAATTTGGCACCCAGGGCTTTGATCCGGAGAGCCAGCAGCTAACTGTGTGTTCCGTTCACACACACACACATCCACTAGTGGCTGACCAATGTGAAGCATAACAGCCTACTATTGCTACAAGCTAATGGGGCTGCCCTGTGTTGTTCGTCAGCTTTTCCCCTGGGGCTCTAGGCACCGTGCTGCGCCCCTGCGCGGGCCAGGCTGAAAGCACTGCTGTGTATTCGACATGACACCGCTGCTGACTTGGGTCCCTTGAATATCCCTGAAGAGGCTGGTTCTCTCCTCACTTATCCTGCGGGCCCATCAGCCCACTGATCTCTCTGGTCTAGGCTGGTGCAAGCGAGAGGTGAGCCAGGTGCTTGGGGGCAGCTGGACAAAGGTTTCAGCACCTAAGGAGCAGGATAGGCACCTAGAGGGATTTTCAGAAGCACCTGGGTGCCTAACTCCCTTGGGAGGTGAACATACCAGCAGGTGCCTTTGTGCACTAAATCCCTTTGTCCACCTGGCCCTGAGCGGTTTCCTCCCCCTCGTTACATTTAGAGCTGCGTGAATTACCCATTGCAAACAATCCCCGCCCCTCAGATCAGACGCTGGATAAACGTTCTCCAGCGCAGTCTGACTGGCGGCCACATACCCGCTCCGGATTTCTGTCCCCTGCCCCTGCTGCTGTGTGCGTACAGCCTGTCTGCTGCTCAGGGCAGGGACTTGACTCTGGGGTTGGTCCTGGGGTGCTGGAAATCCCTGGGGCCAGTTACAGGGCTACCAATAATCCCAGCCCGCTCCTGGGGTCCCCTGGCTTCGCCCCCTGGCTTTGCAGCATGTTGGCGAGCCGCAGCGCACTCAGCTGCCAGCACTCAGGAAGCACCGGGGCACCCGCCAGGAGGCAGACAACCGCAGCAGCCACTGCCAGAGCTGCACCGCGAACGGAATGCGGCTTGTAAAGCTGGACTGGCCCTCAGCAAGGGACGGCCACGTGCCCCCTCGCCCTGGGCAGCCAGGGATTCGCCTGGATCCCGGGTGGCGAGGGACCAGAGCATGGGCACCCGCTGGGTTTGATTCTGATCTCACTGCAGGCCGCAACCAAGGCCAGGTGACTTCAGTGGGGACTTGCCACGGCTTCCATGGCTCAGGACCGTACCTGGGGCGGGGTTGTACCGGCACGGCGTGAATCAGAATCAGGCTCTTGATGCCCAGCCTGCAGCAGGCCTGGCTCTGAGCAGGCTCCTGCCAGTGTAAAGCAGGAGGAATTGGGCTGATGCCAATGCCCATCCATGAGCAGAGGGCGCTGCTTAGGCGCAGGGGGGTGTTCTAAAGGAACAAGTATTCAGTGAAGCACGCGTGGGCCCTGATTCATCCAGGTGCACGTCGCTCCAAGCCCTGGGGCCTTTGTCAGCCTCGGGTATCCCACCCGCCCACTCGCTCGTCGACCCTCAGGCCCCCAAAGCTGGACCAGGAGCTGCTACGGCTCCAGCTGTGCGATGAAGACACCTCCCTAGCAGCTGTGCCAAGCCACCTCCTGTGTGGATCAGGCACCCATAGCCCCGAGCGGCGGGTTACCCAGCCCAAAGGCTGCCCGGGCCCCGGGCTGCGGGTGCAGGGGGCTGAGTTTGCTGTGTCACCATTAGGCCAGGTCTCCATCACCACCCCAGCCCTGGCTCCGACCACAGATCAGGGTGCTCTCCCCTGCAGGAGGGAGTGACCGGCTGCACCACAACCATCGGAGAGCCTGAGGGGCAGCAGAATGGAGAAGAGGCAGGAGGAGCCGTGCTAATCTGGGCCGAGCTGAGACCCTTCTCCCGTGGGCTGGGCGGGTAGGAGCTGGGCTGAGCTGCTCTGGCTGTGGGTCCTGCCCACACCTTCCCCTGGCCGGGCCAGGTGGGGCCGTGCTGAGCTGGGCCGGGGCAGCAGACCCTCTCTGCAGAGCTCACACCTGGTGCCTTTCCCTTCCCAGGGGAGATCGCTGCGTTGGGAAAGCCAGTGCTCCTGTGGCAGCTGGAGGTGAAGGCGTTGCTGGGTGCGGCTGGGGCAGGCCGTCTGGTGGCAGGAGGGGAGGAGAGCTTGCGACTCCCATGCAACTTTCAGATCCGCCCATCTGGCCCTAGCTCAGCCCGGGGCCAGGCAGGGGAAGGGACCGGACTGACGGCCCGGGACATCCCAGGCCAGAGAGAGCGGGAGGTGGGCGAGGACCAAGGGAAACCCAAATGCATAGCAGCAGCTCCTGTGACGTCACCTTCTCCGAGCGCTTCCTTTCCCCAGCCTGGGGGCAGGCAGAAATTAACCCCACAAACACAAGCCGCACTCAGCTATAAACCAACACTAACCCTCCAATAGTACACGGGACCATTTGGAGGGCCTCAGTGGGGAGCCTCCCCCCCTCAGCAATAAGACAGAGTGTTGAGTCCCCAGGGCCTCGATATACAGAGGGACACTCTCCAACCCAATAAAGAATCCAAACAGCCCCCAGTCTCCCAGTCCGCTGGTATCTCAGGAGGATGCTAAATAGCAGGTACTGAAGTTTGCTACTAAATCTTTAAATCAGCAGGTTCAGATAACTTCCATCCAAGGGTTTTAAAAGAGTTGGCTGTGGAACTCGCTGGACTATTAAAGTTCATTTTCAGTAAGTTCCAGAACATGGGAAGAAAGCTAATATGGCAATATTTAAAACAGGTAAACAAGATGACCCAGGGAATTATGGGCCTGTCAGTATGACATTGATCCCAGGCAAGATAAAGGAGCAGCTGATATGGGACAAGGACAGCAGCGGCCCCGGTTACACTGACAGGGAGCGCAGCAGCCCCCGTTGGTGTGGGTACAGTAGAGTCTTTGCCTGACCCAGAACCTCAGCAGCAGCAGGAAGAGCAAACGCTGCCCGTGGCCCAGCCGCCAGCAAGGAGAAGCCAGCGCTTTCAGGTTTACACACTGGACCCGCGGTGGCTGCAAACAGCCCTTTGAATTCGATGCTGCCGCCATGGGTGGCAACGTGAGGGAAGGACGTAGCCTAGGAAGCGAGGGGTAGGGGGGTTGCTCCGGCAAGTGGGGCGTGAGTGAGGGGGCAAACGGTGGGAGAAATCCGCGGTACAGTTACAGTCTCTGCGGTGTGTCAGCCAGCGCGAGCTGGGGAGTGCTCGGACACGTCCCCCAGAGGGCCGTGGAGCTGTGCACCGCAGCCTGGGTGCAGGGAAACGGGTCCGTGCTGCTGGTCAAATGGGCGACCGGAAGGGCTCTGGAGGCATCCGCCAGGCTGCGGGGACTGGCAGCGGGGGGGGGGGGGTTCCCTGACGAGACCAGACATTATAAAGGCCCCCCCACCATTCTGTTCGCTTCCAGTGCCCTCTGAGAGCACAGGCAAGTCGCCCGGGCCCAGGCAGGAAAGTCCCAAGTCACCGGGGAAGGACTGCACCTTTGCGGTGCGCTTGGCCACGCCCTGGTGCAAGTGCCAGGTGCTGCACATACGCAGCTCTTTCATGGCAGCAGAACGGGGCAGGGGGTCCGTTATGTGGGGCGGCTGAACAGTTTGCTGCTTCTGGCCCTCTGGTCCAGTGTGGGGGGCTGGGCCGCTCAGCAGCCAAGTGCCCTGTTCCACCAGCCATGAGCACAGGGTGTAGGAACCGGGGGCACAGGGAGGAGGGATGCGCCAAGGGAACACAGGGAGGCTGGTGAGAGGGAAACAGAGACATGGGGATGGCGGGTTGCCCCTGGAAGGCAAGAGACGGCATCTGGGAAAGAGAGGAGGGGCAGGCGAACCTACTGCAATGATGCACCCCCCTCCCCTCACATCCCCACGCACACACATGCTCACACATCCTTCCCCTCACACACAGCCCTCACACCCACAGACACCCCCCCCACAGACACACACGCACCCCCCTCCCCTCACATCCGCACGCACACACATGCTCACACATCCCTCCCCTCACACACAGCCCTCACACCCACAGACACCCCCCCACAGACACACACGCACCCCCCTCCCCTCACATCCGCACGCACACACATGCTCACACATCCTTCCCCTCACACACAGCCCTCACACCCACAGACACCCCCCCCACAGACACACACGCACCCCCCTCCCCTCACATCCGCACGCACACACATGCTCACACATCCCTCCCCTCACACACAGCCCTCACACCCACAGACACCCCCCCACAGACACACACGCACCCCCCTCCCCTCACATCCCCACGCACACACATGCTCACACATCCCTCCCCTCACACACAGCCCTCACACCCACAGACACCCCCCCACAGACACACACGCAGCCCCCTCCCCTCACATCCGCACGCACACACATGCTCACACATCCCTCCCCTCACACACAGCCCTCACACCCACAGACACCCCCCCACAGACACACACGCACCCCCCTCCCCTCACATCCGCACGCACACACATGCTCACACATCCCTCCCCTCACACACAGCCCTCACACCCACAGACACCCCCCCCACACACAGACACACACGCACCCCCCTCCCCTCACATCCACACGCACACACATGCTCACACATCCCTCCCCTCACACACAGCCCTCACACCCACAGACACCCCCCCCACACACAGACACACACGCACCCCCCTCCCCTCACATCCACACGCACACACATGCTCTCACATCCCTCCCCTCACACACAGCCCTCACACCCACAGACACCCCCCCACAGACACACACGCACCCCCCTCCCCTCACATCCGCACGCACACACATGCTCACACATCCCTCCCCTCACACACAGCCCTCACACCCACAGACACCCCCCCCCACACACACACCCCCTCATGCATGTGCACACACCCACCCGTAACCGTGCAAGACTCAACCCTGCTGGTTGTCCGGAAATTAGCTCTTTTTGCCAGCTCCGGAGCACCCTCTGCAGGCCAGGGCCATCGCCAGCCCCCGTGTCCCTCCCAGATCCTGGTGCCCCTTTATCTGGGGCTTCTGCCCCAGCAGTATCCCCCCCCCCCACTGCCAGCCATCGTCTAGCCCCTGCTCCCCGGGGGAGACTGCAGAATAAGAGCCAGTCACCATAGGCAAGGGGGGTAGGACTGACTGCCTCTACCTAGCCCCGGGCTGCCCCTTCGCAGCCCCAGAGCCTGTTCAGGCCCCGCACAAGGCCCTGCAGCCTGGGGGGTTGTCAGGCTGGAGCTCCCCAGGGCTGCTCTACTCTGGTAGCTTGCTCTGTCCCCAGGCACCCAGGTCCTTCCCTCCCTACAGCGGCAGCCTGAGCGCCTGGCTCTCGCCTTTCATGGGGCCCAGCTGCGCCCTGCCTGGGGCATGGCCCAGCTGGAGCTGCTTCCCCGGTCAGCGGAGGCTTGCTGCTTTCCTCAGCAGCAGCCCTCTTGAGCCGCAGCCCTCTCCCAGGGCTGGGTCCAAGCCCTTTCAGCCCCGGAGCGGGTCGGTCGGTCTCTCTCTCTCACACCCACAGAGCTGAGGAGGTGGGAATGGACTTGCTGGCACCGCTCCCCTTCTGGATGGGGCTGCATGGACAAAGGCGGTAGGTAGGGGCAGGTGCAGGGAGCTGCAGGACGTGGCAGGACAGCAGACACCCCGGGAAGAGGGAGCCAGGGCAGAGGGGTGATCCTGGCACGGGCGTGGAGCCGTCTCGAGGTGGCACGGCTGACACAGAAGGAGGAAAGGGAAAGGCGGCGGAGGTCCAGGGCAAGGCTCCTAAGGCCCCTGGGCCTTCGGGGAAAGTGGGGGTGGAGGGGGAAGGGATGGAGATCAGGGCAGTGAGTGGGGGCGCCGGCCTCACAGGGCTCTGACCTGGCTCGGGTGCCCTGCCCTAGTTTGGCTGCGGAGGGCGAGGGCTGGATATGTCGGTTCCCTCAGAGCCAGGGCAATCCTTGCCCCGGGGACTCTGGCTCCGAAGCCTCTGCTGGGGTAGACGGGCAGGACCAGAGGGCGACAGGGGTGGCCTGGCTCTCAGCAGGGGTGTGCAGCAGGTACGCGCTGGAAGGGGGCATTGAGTGGGGGCATTCCCAGATCCCACAGGCAAGCAGTCTTGCCTTGAATAGTGGCAACGAATTAGGGTGCAAAGAATGACCTGGTTTCCCCCAGGCTGTGCTGCCATGGGGTCTGCAGGACAGGGAGCGACGCAGAAGAAGGGGGAGGGACAGGCAAGTTGGGGGAGGGGATATTGTTGTTGTGGATTTTTCTCTCACGCCAGTGGGGCTGGGTTTAATGCGTGTGACCGAGTTAGCCACGTCTTGGGCCTCAGTTTCCCAGGCTGAGTTGAATTTGCTGGAGGGAAAAGAAGGTCTCTTTGGTAACAGTGACTCTGAACACGCACCGTGTCCAGACGTGGCAGGGCAGGCCCTAGAAGTTGGCTGCCGTTGGCCGCGTGCAGGGCATTGGGGTTTTACCACGAGGTTCCAGACAGCAGAGGGCTGCGAACACACATCCCCGGGGAAGAGGAGGGGCTGCTCTTTCTGGGCGGTTGGTGAAGGCACTACAGACAGCATGGGGATTACTTTCTGTGTGTGTAAGGTGGCCATGCCCAGGACAGGATTTGTCCTGGAAGAGCTGCCGGTGGAGGATGGGCTGGGGGGGTCTCTTACTCACTAGCAGACATGTCTGGAAGCCCTGGTCATGCATAGGAGAGGGTCTCATTGTTCGAGGATGGGAGTGCCTGTGTGTTTACACTGACTCTGGCGCTTCTGGGCGGGAGGGGATTTAGCTTCCAGTGCAGGGTGGAAGAGAAGGAGCCGGGCTGAAGGATGCAGGCCGGCAAAGACGGGATGCTGGGATGCTGCAGCAGGTCTGAAAGACGCATCTGTTTGCAGGGCAGCAGCGTCGTCTGGCGGTTCCAGTCCCAGCCCGGGGAGCGAGACAGGCCTTATCGCACGAGTGCCGCTCACAGGGTTCACCTGTATTCACAGGGGACGAGGAGCCTGAATTGCTACGACCTACGTAAAGGAGGGGATACCGTGTGTGGGCTATTCTGCCCTGCCTAGAGATGTCTCGGACGTTGTCTGGGTCGTACATCCTGGCACATGGACTCACCCAGCACCTTTGGGACCAGTACATGGAAGATAACCCCAGCCCTGGGAGGGAAATCAGGAGCGTGCCTGGCCATTTGCCTTTCTCTCTGCGGCTGGGGATGCGGAAGTGTTGCAGGATGTTATCCTTCCTTGGCAGCAGGGTGGGAAGCCAGAGGCTAGGGAAAGTTTCTCACATGCTCCAGGCAGATCCCAGGGGAGAAGGAAGGGACCTCGAGCCTGCAAACTCTCTTCAAGCAATGATTGGAGGAAGTGTAGGAAAGAGAAATCTGCCCTGAAGGCGGCTATGAGAGAATTTCACAGCCAGAGGTTTAAAGCCCAAGGCTGTCATGATGTTTGGGACGGGCCCAGGGAGGAAAAAGGTCCAGTGGCAAGGGGGCAGCCAGACTCTGGGTTCTGCGGGGGGCCAGGCAGCCCCAGTGACTCAGCGTAGGGCTGCGTGGCGTAACGCTAAGGAAAGGCGGGGAGCCCCAGGTACGCTGGGCTTGGGGGATTCAAAGGGGCACTTAAGGACAGTCCCAGAAGGGATGCTCAGAATCATTTTCGAGTATTACTCAGATCTTTTCCGAGCCCCAGGGAAGGAAGGAGGCGTCCATGGGACAGTGGGAACGGGGATCACAAGAGTCAAAGGCCAAGAGAGTAAGCACGAGAGATGAGTGGAGATTAACTTTGTTCTGGGGTCTCTGGTGCTACCAAGGGTCACTCCAGATCCGGAGGACAGTGTGAGGGTCCCGATCAGCTGTCTGGAAGGGGTGGGGGCAGTTTTGTTTCTCCAGGCACAGATGGTCGGACAGGTGAGCAGTACCAGACCTTCCCAAACGTGTTTGCTAGAATGCCAACTGGGGTGTTCGGTCAAACTCCGATTACAAGGGAACTGATGGAGTCCTTAAGTACAGGAGTCCTCATCTTGGTGGGCACGGTGCGGGATAGACTGCCCCTGGGTAACTCGAGGCCTCTCGCTTTGCCTCATACGAACTGTAAAATCCTGTCCAGGGAGTGGCTTCCGAGGTTTGTCTAGGGCCACCTGCTCCCCTCCATTCTGCGAGTGCAGGATGGGCAGGCTAATTGCAGCCTCATTCGCGAATCTCCATGCAGTGTCTGGTGCCGGGGCACGAGGTCCGCAGGACGGGTCTGAGTAAACCTTTGACCAAGTTGTGCATGACTGTTCCCGCAGCCGGTGTTCCTCTGGTCAGCAGGCGGCAGGGGCCCCCTGCCAGTGTCTCTACATGCCGAGGAGCCCACCGAACCACCATCCTGTGTCTTTGTGGTGGAGCCTCTGATTGGGGGCGTGGCTGAAGTGGGGAGTCCTTCCAGACTGGAGGAGCCAGGTCGTCGGGCTGGCAGGAGCCCCCATGCAGGGGTGGTTTGCGGGTGACATTTCAGTGGGTCAGTACTCCTGCTGTGAGCCAGGCCCGAGAGACAAGCAGGGACAGAACTGCAGGGTTCTGCAGGAAGGGGGTGCAGCAGTTGGGTTACTATGCAGTAGCTAGGCAGTTTGAGTGCATTTACGTATAGGAAGCATTAAGAAATGTGTGAGGCGGCTTATTAATATTAATGACCAGGGGCCTGGTTATGGACACCTGGAAGGCAACCTGTGGGTAAGGGGCTGGTATTGATTTTGTTATGGTCATGGAAGGTAATCAAATATGGCTAGGTAGCCAACAGGTCCCATCGAAGTGGGGTATAAAAGACTCTTAACTTGGATTTAAACTTGGAGAGTGGTCAGTTTGGACGAGCTATTACCAGCAGGAGAGTGAGTTTGTGTGTGTATGGGGGTGGGTTTTTGGAGGGGGGTGAGGGAGTGAGAGAACCTGGATTTGTGCAGGAAATGGCCTAACTTCATTATCATGCACATTGTGTAAAGAGTTGTCACTTTGGATGGGCTATCACCAGCAGGAGAGTGAATTTGTGTGGGGGGGTGGAGGGTGAGAAAACCTGGATTTGTGCTGGAAATGGCCTAACCTGACGATTACTTTAGATAAGCTATTACCAGCAGGACAGTGGGGTGGGAGGAGGTATTGTTTCATATTCTCTGTGTATATATAAAGTCTGCTGCAGTTTCCACAGTATGCATCTGATGAAGTGAGCTGTAGCTCACGAAAGCTCATGCTCAAATAAATTGGTTAGTCTCTAAGGTGCCACAAGTACTCCTTTTCTTTTTGCGAATACAGACTAACACGGCTGTTACTCTGAAACCTGTCATAAAAGACTCTGTTTCCTTCCCTATTTCCAGGTTCCGCTGGCTCAGTGTCAGCTGAGGCCTGGCCATCTGTGCCATGCTCCACAAACCAATTCGTTGCCCCATGTCGTCTCCTCTTTGAGGCTCTAGGTATGAAATGCCGCGCCGGGTACCTGGGCTGTTTCTCTGGGTAGCTCTGTGCTGGTTAGTCACTGTGGGCAGGAGAATTGTCTGGGTTCTGTGTGGAGTGAACATTGGATCTAGGCAACTCTCTTGTAAATTATGCCAAGCCCTTAAAGAAAGGGCGGGTTTCTGGGCAAGCCTCCTGTGGGGACTGATCAGCTAGATGTGTGAGCATCACTCAGTGGCCGGCGAGTGTGAAACAGATGGCGTCAGCATTTGTCAGGGCTACCCAGTGCACCAGCCTCTCCCGCGGCACCCCCACTGTGCTCGGTGACCTCCCTGGAAATGTACCGTTTTCTCCCAAACAGCTTCCATGGCCTAATCGCTGTCTCTGGCCTCCAGTCAGGCAGGCCTGGGAATTGTCTGCAACATGGAAACAGGCAGAACTGGAAAGATCTGCCAAGGTGGCTGCCGTCTCTTATAGAAGAACCTGCCCTGGAAACGAGGGGGCAGCGTGTGGGGACTGGGAGATTAACCAGCTGGGTGGCCATTCAGACCTGCCGCTTTCCAGTGCTTGCCTCCGAAAGGGCTAACTGACGGGAGGGCCGAGTGGCAGGACTGTGAGCAGGGTCAGGTGGCCCCACAAGACTTGGGCCCCCTCGTCTCGCAGCCTGAATCTCTTGTGGAGCTGAGCCCATTTTTACTCTGGTTACCTGGTGCTTGTGTTTCGCTAGCACCCACCTGTGCAGCTGCGGCCATGGCTCCCATCACCCTGGTATCTGGGCTCCTTCCCAAACCAAGGAACAGCTCCTCCAGGCCCCTTCTGCAGCTGGGGGGGCGGGGGTGCTCTGAGCCTTAGAGAGCCCTGATGTCCAGGGCCTAGCTCCCAGGGCAATCACTGGGAGCTGTGGGAACTTGGCACCTCAGTGAAATCAGGGAGCCAGGAACAGAACCCCGGTCTCCCGAGGGCCGAGCCCGCTGGCCCATCCCCTGCAGTCAGGCCCAGGGCTCTGAGCACACACACACACACTCGCACCCACCCCTGGCCCCTAAGAGCTCACACTTTAACCCCCATGGAGCCCCCAGGGGGACCTCCAGAAGCAACACCTGCTCCAGGGACCACAACCAGTGTCACTCTCCTATACCTGCCCAGCCGCTGCCAGAGCATGGCACAAGGTGAGAACATCAAACTAGGGGATCTGGGCAGAATTGGGGGCAGGTCCCCCAGGCCTGGGGCTTCTGCCCTCTGCAGACCCTTCACAGCAGCAAGCAAAGTGGGGGGAGGGGGCATCCGGGTCTGACTGTGACCAGTCACCCCTCCCCATGCCCCATCTCTCTCCCACAGCCTCCCTGTGGTGCATGCCCTTCCCCCAGCTGGCTGGGGAGGAGCAGGAAACGCAGAACCTCCTTGCAGAGAAGGGAGAAGCTGAACAACCCTCTCCTGATGTCCCAGTCTCTCAAGCGCCTGCAGGGAGCAGGGCAGGCAGGTGCTACCCTGAGCAGCGAGGCGGAGGTGGGGAGCAGGCGGGGCGCTGGTTTGATCTCCAGGGCTAACCAGGGACGTTTAAGGACTAACCGGCAGTGCCGTTATTGGAACCTGAGATTTGATTATTATTTATTCCGATAATAAATCCCCGGGCGGGAAGCAGAGCTGCCTGCCGTGGGGAGCCAGCGTTTAGGGAATTAACCAGGGCGCTCGGATCCAGGGAGGCATGAAAGGGGAGGAAAGTGAGCCTGCAGGAGGCCGTTTGCAGAGCAGCCCCCTGTCCTTTTGCATGTTCTCAGTAGCCTGCCTTTCTCGCCTCTGCGCTGGGGGCTGGCGCATGGGAATGGCCAGGCAGATCTGAGCTGATGTCCATCTAGCCCAGCGTCCTGTCTGGCCAGGGGATGGCGTGAGACCCCCACAGATAATTCGTCGCCCACATGAGGCCTCCTTCGGAGCTCTGAGGCAGGAGGTTGAACATCCCAGCCAAGAGCACCTGTTACCCGCACACTGTAGGGCACCTGCCTTTACCCAGTTCCTAGGGCTCAAGGTGTAACCCGACTGCTTTAGGCACCCCAACCCTTACCCAGTTCCTAGGGCTCAAGGCATAATCCAATTGATTTAGGCACCACGATCCTTACCCCGTTCCTAGGGCTCAAGGTGTAACCTGATTGCTTTAGGCACCCCGACCCTTACCCAGTTCCTAGGGCTCAAGGCATAATCCAATTGATTTAGGCACCCCCACCCTGACCCAGTTCCTAGGGCTCAAGACGTAATCTTCTGTGGGTTTGCAGGATCTTTTTACCAGGGAAAAAGCCTCACACAGTAATATCCTTATCCTCTATTTATTAACAATCACCAAGCAGAATACGCACGCTAAGCATACAATGCTATGCTCACCTGTCCTGATCAGGCAGGCGGCCTTTCCCTGTTGGCCAGGCAAGGTCGGTCTCGTCTGGGTCCTAGTTGTTGCACGTTGCGGTCGTGCAGAGGATTCTTAGCAGCTCTGGTCTTAGGCTGAGTCTTGGGGTGAGTTCTTCTCCTTCCAGGTCTTTCCTTCTTATTATTCTTTTCCTTTCTTTTTCCTTCCCAGCTGGTCTCCTTCTAGGACCCCAGTTTATATAGTGAAAACTGCGTCCTGCTTTGCTCTACCGTAACCAATGATTTTACGAAAATATTACAAAAGAATTCTTTGACCAATTCTAACATATTGCAAAACAATGCTCTTCCCAATCAGACTCCACCACCTTAGTTAATTTACACCCAGCAAAATGAGTTCTGCACCAGACAGAAACAGTGAAAGACCCAGACAGAGACGGGACAGACAAACAATGGAGAAGTGGGGACCACAAAAGCAAAACCCTAACGAAGCAGAGATTTCACAACCACAATGGTTGATAAGTGATTTCTTGCCAGACAGGCCCCTGCCACACAAAGGTTTTTCTGTATCTGGTGACTGCGGGTGCTGTTCACACAGGAGCCTTTTTAACAGCCGGATAGTACACGGTTTGAGTGTAATTTAGAGGGCATGTGAGGATGGGACTCTCTGCTTCTAGGCTCCTGGCTGCTGCTGTCCTAGTGTGGCTGCGGACAAAGGCCTCGGACCTGACACTGGGCTGGGAGTCAGAAGAGCTGGATTTCACTCCTGGCCCTGCCGTGGGGAGTCACAGCTTCTCTTGCGCTTTGCCTACCCTGTCTGCAAAGTGGAACTGACATCAAGGGCCGCAGGCAAGCTCTGTGTGGGGCGGGACAAGCGCTGCTGGGGAAATGCAAACTGCTGTTACTTAGTAGTAGCCTTTAATTTAAATGTCGCCAATTAGCACTGGCTGAGTGCAGGGTCCCCTGTGGACGTGTACAGGATGGGATCAATGCCCCAGCGCGGTGCTAGGGGGCGCTGGGCGGCAGAGGACAGGAGGGGCGCTCTCCCCCTGGGTCTGTACAGCCGCGATGCCCCAGCACGGCGCTAGGGGGCGCTCTCCCCCTGGGTCTGTACAGCCGCGATGCCCCAGCGTGGCGCTAGGGGGCGCTCTCCCCCTGGGTCTGTACAGCCGCGATGCCCCAGCGTGGCGCTAGGGGGCACTCTCCCCTCTGGGTCAGTACAGCCGCGATGCCCCAGCACGGCGCTAGGGGGCGCTCTCCCCTCTGGGTCAGTACAGCCGCGATGCCCCAGCGTGGCGCTAGGGGGCGCTCTCCCCCTGGGTCTGTACAGCCGCGATGCCCCAGCGCGGCGCTAGGGGGCGCTCTCCCCTCTGGGTCTGTACAGCCGCGATGCCCCAGCGTGGCGCTAGGGGGCGCTCTCCCCCTGGGTCTGTACAGCCGCGATGCCCCAGCGTGGCGCTAGGGGGCGCTCTCCCCCTGGGTCTGTACAGCCGCGATGCCCCAGCACGGCGCTAGGGGGCGCTCTCCCCTCTGGGTCAGTACAGCCGCGATGCCCCAGCGTGGCGTTAGGGGGCGCTCTCCCCTCTGGCTCAGTACAGCCGCAATGCCCCAGCACGGCGCTAGGGGGCGCTGGGTGGCAGAGGACAGGAGGGGCGCTCTCCCCCTGGGTCTGTACAGCCGCGATGCCCCAGCACGGCGCTAGGGGGCGCTCTCCCCTCTGGGTCAGTACAGCCGCGATGCCCCAGCACGGCGCTAGGGGGCGCTGGGTGGCAGAGGACAGGAGGGGCGCTCTCCCCTCTGGGTCTGTACAGCCGCGATGCCCCAGCGTGGCACTAGGGGGCGCTCTCCCCCTGGGTCTGTACAGCCGCGATGCCCCAGCACGGCGCTAGGGGGCGCTCTCCCCTCTGGGTCAGTACAGCCGCGATGCCCCAGCACGGCGCTAGGGGGCGCTCTCCCCTCTGGGTCAGTACAGCCGTGATGCCCCAGCGTGGCGCTAGGGGGCGCTCTCCCCTCTGGGTCAGTACAGCCGCGATGCCCCAGCACGGCGCTAGGGGGCGCTCTCCCCTCTGGGTCAGTACAGCCGCGATGCCCCAGCACGGCGCTAGGGGGCGCTCTCCCCTCTGGGTCAGTACAGCCGCGATGCCCCAGCACGGCGCTAGGGGGCGCTCTCCCCCTGGGTCTGTACAGCCGCGATGCCCCAGCGTGGCGCTAGGGGGCGCTCTCCCCTCTGGCTCAGTACAGCCGCGATGCCCCAGCACGGTGCTAGGGGGCGCTCTCCCCTCTGGGTCAGTACAGCCGCGATGCCCCAGCACGGCGCTAGGGGGCGCTCTCCCCTCTGGGTCAGTACAGCCGCGATGCCCCAGCACGGCGATAGGGGGCGCTCTCCCCCTGGGTCTGTACAGCCGCGATGCCCCAGCGTGGCGCTAGGGGGCGCTCTCCCCTCTGGCTCAGTACAGCCGCGATGCCCCAGCACGGTGCTAGGGGGCGCTCTCCCCTCTGGGTCTGTACAGCCGCGATGCCCCAGCGTGGCGCTAGGGGGCGCTCTCCCCACTGGGTCAGTACAGCCGCGATGCCCCAGCGTGGCGCTAGGGGGTGCTCTCCCCACTGGGTCAGTACAGCCGCGATGCCCCAGCATGGCGCTAGGGGGCGCTCTCCCCTCTGGGTCTGTACAGCCGCGATGCCCCAGCACGGCGCTAGGGGGCGCTCTCCCCTCTGGGTCTGTACAGCCGTGATGCCCCAGCACGGCGCTAGGGGGCGCTCTCCCCTCTGGGTCTGTACAGCCACGATGCCCCAGCGTGGCGCTAGGGGGCGCTCTCCCCACTGGGTCAGTACAGCCGCGATGCCCCAGCGTGGCGCTAGGGGGTGCTCTCCCCACTGGGTCAGTACAGCCGCGATGCCCCAGCGTGGCGCTAGGGGGTGCTCTCCCCACTGGGTCAGTACAGCCGCGATGCCCCAGCACGGCGCTAGGGGGCGCTCTCCCCTCTGGGTCTGTACAGCCGCGATGCCCCAGCACGGCGCTAGGGGGCGCTCTCCCCTCTGGGTCTGTACAGCCGTGATGCCCCAGCACGGCGCTAGGGGGCGCTCTCCCCTCTGGGTCTGTACAGCCGCGATGCCCCAGCGTGGCGCTAGGGGGCGCTCTCCCCTCTGGCTCAGTACAGCCGCGATGCCCCAGCGTGGCGCTAGGGGGCGCTCTCCCCTCTGGCTCAGTACAGCCGCGATGCCCCAGCGTGGCGTTAGGGGGCGCTCTCCCCTCTGGCTCAGTACAGCCGCGATGCCCCAGCACGGCGCTAGGGGGCGCTCTCCCCTCTGGGTCAGTACAGCCGCGATGCCCCAGCACGGTGCTAGGGGGCGCTCTCCCCTCTGGGTCAGTACAGCCGCGATGCCCCAGCACGGTGCTAGGGGGCGCTCTCCCCCTGGGTCTGTACAGCCGCGATGCCCCAGCGTGGCGCTAGGGGGCGCTCTCCCCTCTGGGTCAGTACAGCCGCGATGCCCCAGCGTGGCGCTAGGGGGCGCTCTCCCCACTGGGTCAGTACAGCCGCGATGCCCCAGCGTGGCGCTAGGGGGTGCTCTCCCCACTGGGTCAGTACAGCCGCGATGCCCCAGCATGGCGCTAGGGGGCGCTCTCCCCTCTGGGTCTGTACAGCCGCGATGCCCCAGCACAGCGCTAGGGGGCGCTCTCCCCTCTGGGTCTGTTCAGCCGCGATGCCCCAGCGTGGCGCTAGGGGGCGCACTCCCCGCTGGGTCAGTACAGCCACGATGCCCCAGCACGGCGCTAGGGGGCGCTCTCCCCTCTGGCTCAGTACAGCCGCGATGCCCCAGCGTGGCGCTAGGGGGCGCTCTCCCCTCTGGCTCAGTACAGCCGCGATGCCCCAGCGTGGCGTTAGGGGGCGCTCTCCCCTCTGGCTCAGTACAGCCGCGATGC
This sequence comes from Eretmochelys imbricata, assembly GCF_965152235.1. Classification (NCBI taxonomy): domain Eukaryota; kingdom Metazoa; phylum Chordata; order Testudines; family Cheloniidae; genus Eretmochelys; species Eretmochelys imbricata. Next base: position 359,719,921 of record NC_135572.1, read on the forward strand.
CCCAGCACGGTGCTAGGGGGCGCTCTCCCCTCTGGGTCAGTACAGCCGCGATGCCCCAGCACGGCGCTAGGGGGCGCTCTCCTCTCTGGGTCTGTACAGCCGCGATGCCCCAGCACGGCGCTAGGGGGCGCTGGGTGGCAGAGGACAGGAGGGGCGCTCTCCCCTCTGGGTCAGTACAGCCGCGATGCCCCAGCGTGGCGCTAGGGGGCGCTCTCCCCTCTGGGTCAGTACAGCCGCGATGCCCCAGCGTGGCGCTAGGGGGCGCTCTCCCCTCTGGCTCAGTACAGCCGTGATGCCCCAGCGTGGCGCTAGGGGGCGCTCTCCCCTCTGGGTCTGTACAGCCGCGATGCCCCAGCGTGGCGCTAGGGGGTGCTCTCCCCTCTGGGTCAGTACAGCCGCGATGCCCCAGCACGGCACTAGGGGGCGCTCTCCCCTCTGGGTCAGTACAGCCGCGATGCCCCAGCACGGCGCTAGGGGGAGCTCTCCCCTCTGGGTCAGTACAGCCGCGATGCCCCAGCACGGCGCTAGGGGGCGCTCTACCCCTGGGTCTGTACAGCCGCGATGCCCCAGCGTGGCGCTAGGGGGCGCTCTCCCCTCTGGCTCAGTACAGCCGCGATGCCCCAGCACGGTGCTAGGGGGCGCTCTCCCCTCTGGGTCTGTACAGCCGCGATGCCCCAGCACGGCGCTAGGGGGCGCTCTCCCCACTGGGTCAGTACAGCCGCGATGCCCCAGCACGGCGCTAGGGGGCGCTCTCCCCTCTGGGTCTGTACAGCCGCGATGCCCCAGCGTGGCGCTAGGGGGCGCTCTCCCCTCTGGGTCTGTACAGCCGCGATGCCCCAGCACGGCGCTAGGGGGCGCTCTCCCCTCTGGGTCAGTACAGCCGCGATGCCCCAGCACGGCGCTAGGGGGCGCTGGGTGGCAGAGGACAGGAGGGGCGCTCTCCCCTCTGGGTCAGTACAGCCGCGATGCCCCAGCGTGGCGCTAGGGGGCGCTCTCCCCCTGGGTCTGTACAGCCGCGATGCCCCAGCACGGCGCTAGGGGGCGCTCTCCCCTCTGGGTCTGTTCAGCCGTGATGCCCCAGCACGGCGCTAGGGGGCGCTCTCCCCTCTGGGTCTGTACAGCCGCGATGCCCCAGCGTGGCGCTAGGGGGCGCTCTCCCCTCTGGCTCAGTACAGCCGCGATGCCCCAGCGTGGCGCTAGGGGGCGCTCTCCCCTCTGGCTCAGTACAGCCGCGATGCCCCAGCGTGGCGTTAGGGGGCGCTCTCCCCTCTGGCTCAGTACAGCCGCGATGCCCCAGCACGGCGCTAGGGGGCGCTCTCCTCTCTGGGTCTGTACAGCCGCGATGCCCCAGCACGGCGCTAGGGGGCGCTGGGTGGCAGAGGACAGGAGGGGCGCTCTCCCCTCTGGGTCAGTACAGCCGCGATGCCCCAGCGTGGCGCTAGGGGGCGCTCTCCCCTCTGGCTCAGTACAGCCGCGATGCCCCAGCGTGGCGCTAGGGGGCGCTCTCCCCTCTGGGTCTGTACAGCCGCGATGCCCCAGCGTGGCGCTAGGGGGCGCTCTCCCCTCTGGCTCAGTACAGCCGCGATGCCCCAGCACGGTGCTAGGGGGCGCTCTCCCCTCTGGGTCAGTACAGCCGCGATGCCCCAGCACGGCGCTAGGGGGCGCTCTCCCCTCTGGGTCTGTACAGCCGCGATGCCCCAGCGTGGCGCTAGGGGGCGCTCTCCCCACTGGGTCAGTACAGCCGCGATGCCCCAGCGTGGCGCTAGGGGGCGCTCTCCCCACTGGGTCAGTACAGCCGCGATGCCCCAGCACGGCGCTAGGGGGCGCTCTCCCCTCTGGGTCTGTACAGCCGCGATGCCCCAGCACGGCGCTAGGGGGCGCTCTCCCCTCTAGGTCTGTACAGCCGCGATGCCCCAGCACGGCGCTAGGGGGCGCTCTCCCCTCTGGGTCAGTACAGCCGCGATGCCCCAGCGTGGCGCTAGGGGGCGCTCTCCCCTCTGGGTCTGTACAGCCGCGATGCCCCAGCGTGGCACTAGGGGGCGCTCTCCCCTCTGGCTCAGTACAGCCGCGATGCCCCAGCGTGGCGCTAGGGGGCGCTCTCCCCCTGGGTCTGTACAGCCGCGATGCCCCAGCACGGCGCTAGGGGGCGCTCTCCCCTCTGGGTCTGTTCAGCCGTGATGCCCCAGCACGGCGCTAGGGGGCGCTCTCCCCTCTGGGTCTGTACAGCCGCGATGCCCCAGCGTGGCGCTAGGGGGCGCTCTCCCCTCTGGCTCAGTACAGCCGCGATGCCCCAGCGTGGCGCTAGGGGGCGCTCTCCCCTCTGGCTCAGTACAGCCGCGATGCCCCAGCGTGGCGTTAGGGGGCGCTCTCCCCTCTGGCTCAGTACAGCCGCGATGCCCCAGCACGGTGCTAGGGGGCGCTCTCCCCTCTGGGTCAGTACAGCCGCGATGCCCCAGCACGGCGCTAGGGGGCCCTCTCCTCTCTGGGTCTGTACAGCCGCGATGCCCCAGCACGGCGCTAGGGGGCGCTGGGTGGCAGAGGACAGGAGGGGCGCTCTCCCCTCTGGGTCAGTACAGCCGCGATGCCCCAGCGTGGCGCTAGGGGGCGCTCTCCCCTCTGGCTCAGTACAGCCGCGATGCCCCAGCGTGGCGCTAGGGGGCGATCTCCCCTCTGGGTCTGTACAGCCGCGATGCCCCAGCGTGGCGCTAGGGGGTGCTCTCCCCTCTGGGTCAGTACAGCCGCGATGCCCCAGCACGGCACTAGGGGGCGCTCTCCCCTCTGGGTCAGTACAGCCGCGATGCCCCAGCACGGCGCTAGGGGGCGCTCTCCCCCTGGGTCTGTACAGCCGCGATGCCCCAGCGTGGCGCTAGGGGGCGCTCTCCCCACTGGGTCAGTACAGCCGCGATGCCCCAGCGTGGCGCTAGGGGGCGCTCTCCCCACTGGGTCAGTACAGCCGCGATGCCCCAGCGTGGCGCTAGGGGGCGCTCTCCCCACTGGGTCAGTACAGCCGCGATGCCCCAGCACGGCGCTAGGGGGCGCTCTCCCCTCTGGGTCTGTACAGCCGCGATGCCCCAGCACGGCGCTAGGGGGCGCTCTCCCCTCTGGGTCTGTACAGCCGCGATGCCCCAGCACGGCGCTAGGGGGCGCTCTCCCCTCTGGGTCTGTACAGCCGTGATGCCCCAGCACGGCGCTAGGGGGCGCTCTCCCCCTGGGTCTGTACAGCCGCGATGCCCCAGCACGGCGCTAGGGGGCGCTCTCCCCTCTGGGTCTGTACAGCCGCGATGCCCCAGCGTGGCGCTAGGGGGCGCTCTCCCCTCTGGCTCAGTACAGCCGCAATGCCCCAGCACGGCGCTAGGGGGCGCTCTCCCCTCTGGGTCAGTACAGCCGCGATGCCCCAGCACGGCGCTAGGGGGCGCTCTCCCCTCTGGGTCAGTACAGCCGCGATGCCCCAGCACGGCGCTAGGGGGCGCTGGGTGGCAGAGGACAGGAGGGGCGCTCTCCCCTCTGGGTCAGTACAGCCGCGATGCCCCAGCGCGGCGCTAGGGGGCGCTCTCCCCTCTGGGTCTGTACAGCCGCGATGCCCCAGCACGGCGCTAGGGGGCGCTCTCCCCTCTGGGTCTGTACAGCCGCGATGCCCCAGCGTGGCGCTAGGGGGCGCTCTCCCCTCTGGCTCAGTACAGCCGCGATGCCCCAGCGTGGCACTAGGGGGCGCTCTCCCCTCTGGGTCAGTACAGCCGTGATGCCCCGGCACGGCGCTAGGGGGCGCTGGGCTGCCTTTCAGAGCAGGGTGAGTGGCCGGGGCAGAGAGACTTAGGATGCTGGTGGGAGGAGGAAGCACTTTCTATGACCCGCCTCTCTGTACGCAACAGCAGCCCTGCTCTGAGCCTCGCCCCCCCGGCCAAACAGCCATGGCAGCAAAATACCCACTCCCAGCCCTACTGTGGGGACTGTGCCCCATCTGATCCAACCCAGACCTGGCCACGTACACCCACCTCTGCCAGCCTCCTGCCTGGTACCTGCAGCTCATTCCACCCAGGGCTGATCTGTCTGCCCGGGCACTGACGGCAGCAGGGCTGCGAGAGCACCTGGAAAACAATGTGAACCAGTCACTCCTTGATCTGCACAAGCTGGCAACTGACAAGAATGACCCTCATTTGTGTGACTTCATTGAAACTCTGCCCTCCCTGCCCTGGCTTCTCTGCCCTGCCTCCCCGAGCAGCGCCCCCTCCTCACTGCAGCCTCCCATGGCAGCTGCCTTCCACCAGGGCCAGGACCTCAGCCAGTGGGGACGCTTGTGAGCATGAGACACAGAGGTGTCCTGGGAGCTGGAACTCACCGCCACAGGGACCACCACCCTCACAACCACATGCCACGCTCAGCTCTCCCATGAGGCCTTCCCAAAAACACACACAGAGAGGTGGACACACTCACAACTGCTAACTAAGCCAGTTCTGTCCCCGACAGGCTGGTGTGTGTGGGAGAGACGGGGGGAGAGGATGAGAAAGAGTGAGAGAGAGGCAACCTGTGTTTTGGATGGGTGGAGGGATGTTTGGGTTGGGAGAGCGGTGGGTGGATGGATGGATGGATGGGTGTTTGTGGGGATGGATGGATGGATGGACGGACGGAAGATGAATGTAGTGCATGGTGAGATGCCTGGGTGGATGGATGGAGGATATATATATGTGTGTGTGTGTAGGTAGATTAGTGGGTGGATGTGTGTGAGACGCTGGCAGACCAGATGCCAGCTGATGCCAAGGTCCAAATGTCTCAGCTGAACATTGACAAATAGCTAGAACCCGTGCAGCTCAGCTGGGGGTCAGTATGGTTAAAACAGGCATTGGAGATATAAGAACGTGTTTAGTGTTCAGACTTTCCTGAATACTCGTGAGTTGCTGGCAGTATTAATCTCACTTACAACAGCTGAATCCCACCTTGTATGGTACATTTCAGTGTTTGCGTTGTGAGTCTCTGTGACTGTGTGAAATACCAGACAGGAGAGAGACATTAACTCGTGGGAAAAGCCGCCTCCAACGGAAGGTGTCCCCTCCTGCCCCACAGGGAAGGCCTGTCAGCACCAGGTGAACTATTGTGGAACATGGAAGAGGACACAAGCTTTTGCTGGTTGCTCTTCCCCCTCCCAATGGAGCGGAGCCGTGCAAGTCAATTCCTCCCCTCAGCTGAGTTTGCAGTTCAAAGCAGAATGAGAGAAGAGATAATAAACCCCAGCAAAGAGGAATTGTATCTTTTTCTGCTTGGACGCTGAGGGTTAAGGATTTCTAGGCATCAGCAAAAGATCCCCAGCGCTTGGTCTGGGTTAGCCCTAAAGGACATAGGGTATGTCTACACTGCAATAAAACCCCCGTGGCTGACCCATGTTCGTTGACTTGGGCTCACTGGGCTGTTTAATTGTGGTGTAGACGTTCCGGCTTGGGCTGACGCCCCAGCTCTGGGACCCCGTGAGGGGGGAGGTTCTCAGAGCCCAGACTCCAGCATGAACCTGAATGTCTACACCTCGCCCGAGCCCCTTAGCCCAAATCAGCTGACCTGGGGCGGCCGAGGGTGGTTAGTTGCGGGTTCTTAGCACGTGCGCCATGTGCCTCCAGTGCCATGTGGCCAGGAGTCGTCCCCGAAGTTGATCCGCTGGTTGGATCAGTCGCGTTCCCAGCCCGGCCCGCGCCCTGATGGGGAGTGCGACGTGACCGCCGAGCCAGGCCCCCCAGGAGTTGCAGCACAGACGTACCCACGGAGCTTATTTATCATAGAAGCTTCTATTATTTTTTGAAACTTTAGACTGGACCTGATTTGTGTGCATCCATGTTTGTCTGCTTTAACCTTGTCAGTGGCTCTCTGGTTTCCTTTTCCTACTCAGTCCATCTCTAGATCCTTATTGGCTACATGCGCTGTCTCTGGCGTGAACTCTCCAGTGCAACTGACCTGGGGTAAGTGTCTGGTCCCTTGGGCCTGGGAGGAACCTGACTAGTTCTGTGATCCTTGGCGTAGGGGCCCCACTATCACACAGGCAGGCTTGTTACCCAGGGTTCTTTCAACCCAAAGCTCTTGGTAACTTTTACTCTGTGCGAGGTGGTGTCAGGAAATAAATTGAGGGAGACACAGCCGTCCGACCGATAGAGGGCTGGCACAAACAGGACAACACAAGGGTGCTTTCACTTAAAGCTAAACTTTACTTACTCTCAAGCGCTTACATCCGCAACAGGTTAGTAAAACACCCCCAACCCTTGATAATTACCGAAGCTGAGAGTGGCTCTCGAGTGACACAGCAGCAGCATCTGCCGGTGGGGAAAACAAGATGCATCCAGAGGGAGAGTCCAGTCCCAAAGAGTCCCACCACCTCAAACTTTTCCCCCTTATTTATACATTAGCACTAGAATGACATGTCCCTTAAAGAAAACTTGTTAAGCAAGCAGTTCCAATGGGCAAGCAAGAGGCTCCTTCTGATTACTGATTAACCAGGTGTGGCTTTTTCCAGAGTTTGCAGCCTTGAGGCCCCAATAGACATTCCCGGGGCACATCCTGCTCTTCTAAAATGCATGTATCAGCCACTTCAACACAATTCTTATCAGGAAGGACGTGGGGTCAAGCTGCCCTTTCTGTGGCACTCAAAACCGCCTCCCCACCTGCCTTGGTCAAGCTAAGTTTGCTACATGGCCACTTTACAGCCTGCGGACTTGGCTGCTTTTAGCAATAAGCCATAGTGGTTTCAGGCACTTTACCGGTTTGCCAAAGTCCCCGTACAGGCTCACCGGGGCGGCGAGGTAGATCAAATCCCACGGGGACTGTCTGTGACGCCACGGTTGTTACAGCGTCTGAGAAGTTCACAGTGAATGGAAGTACTGAACTCAGGCCCCGCCTGGGGTTTACACCCTGGGATTGGCACCCACGCTCGGTAGCGTGACTCTGGGGGTGGGGGGACGGCTGGCTGCACAGACCAGCAGACGTGTGTTTGTGGGGATGGATGGACAGATGGGTAAAACAGTCTTATCCTCTGCACACAGATAAGGCGGTTTATTCCCTGTGCATTTCCCCTAAGTCCCGCCCGGGAGCTTCCCAGCATCCGCTGGCCGCCCTGGACCACAGCAGCCCCTGTCCTCAGTTGAACTCCCGGGCTCTCCAGGCGATGAACCAGCCATGGCCAAGGCACGGGAGTAACACGGTGGAAGAGCGACACCCAGTGGCCAGTTGATAGAAGAGCTCTTGTGCTTTGCAGGCAGTTGCTGGGCTGTGGGAGTGGGGAGATGCTGGGGTGTCCGAGTGGCCTGTATCAGGCCGATCACCCCATAACACGGAGGAGAGGGTGCCCCACATCCACAGCTGGCACGGCTCCTGCCAGAGGCTGCAGGAGTTGAACATTCGCCCCGAAAAGGAGCAGCCAGCGGGGAAACAGCAAGTTATCTCAAGTGCCTATACACAAATGCACGAAGCCTGGGAAACGAGCAGGGAGAACTGGAAGTCCTGGCACAGTCAAGGAATTAGGATGTGATTGGAATAACAGAGACTTGGTGGGATAACTCACATGACTGGAGTACTGTCATGGATGGATATAAACTGTTCAGGAAGGCAGGGCAGAAAAGGTGGGGGAGTTGTACTGTATGTAAGGGATCAGTATGACTGCTCAGAGCTCCGGTATGAAACTGCAGAAAAACCTGAGTGTCTCTGGATTAAGTTTAGAAGCGTGAGCAACAAGGGTGATGTCGTGGTGGGAGTCTGCTATAGACCACCGGACCAGGGGGATGAGGTGGACGAGGCTTTCTTCCAGCAACTCACGGAAGTTACTAGATCGCAGGCCCTGGTTCTCATGGGAGACTTCAATCACCCTGATATCTGCTGGGAGAGCAATACAGCGGTGCACAGACAATCCAGGAAGTTTTTGGAAAATGTTGGGGACAATTTCCTGGTGCAAGTGCTGGAGAAACCAACTAGAGGCAGAGCTCTTCTTGACCTGCTGCTAACAAACCGGGAAGAATTAGTAGGGGAAACAAAAGTGGATGGGAACCTTGGAGGCAGTGACCATGAAATGGTCGAGTTCAGGATCCTGACACAGAAAGAAAGCAGAGCAGCAGAATACGGACCCTGGACTTCAGAAAAGCAGACTTTGACAACCTCAGGGAACTGATGGGCAGGATCCCCTGGGAGAATAACATGAGGGGGAAAGGAGTCCAGGAGAGCTGGCTGTATTTTCAAGAATCCTTATTGAGGTTACAGGGACAAACCATCTCGATGTGCAGAAAGAATAGTAAATATGGCAGGCGACCAGCTTGGCTTAACAGTGAAATCCTTACTGATCTTAAACACAAAAAAGCTTACAAGAAGTGGAAGATTGGACAAATGACCAGGGAAGAGTATAAAAATATTGCTCGGGGATGCAGGAGTGAAATCAGGAAGGCCAAATCACACCTGGAGTTGCAGCTAGCAAGAGATGTTAAGAGTAACAAGAAGGGTTTCTTCAGATATGTTAGCAACAAGAAGAAAGCCAAGGAAAGTGTGGGCCCCTTACTGAATGAGGGAGGCAGCCTAGTGACAGAAGATGTAGAAAAAGCTAATGTACTCAATGCTTTCTTTGCATCTGTCTTCACGAAGAAGGTCAGCTCCCAGATGGCTGCACTGGGCAGCACAGCATGGGGAGGAGGTGACCAGCCCTCTGTGGAGAAAGAAGTGGTTCGGGACTATTTAGAAAAGCTGGACGAGCACAAGTCCATGGGGCCGGGTGCGCTGCATCCGAGAGTGCTAAGGAGTTGGCGGATGTGATTGCAGAGCCATTGGCCATTATCTTTGAAAACTCATGGCGATTGGGGGAGGTCCCAGACGACTGGAAAAAGGCTAATGTAGTGCCCACCTTTAAAAAAGGGAAGGAGGAGGATCCTGGGAACTACAGGCCAGTCAGCCTCACCTCAGTCCCTGGAAAAATCATGGAGCAGGTCCTCAAGGAAACCATTTTGAAGCACTTGGAGGAGAGGAAAGTGATCAGGAACAGTCAGCATGGATTCACCAAGGGCAAGTCATGTCTGACTAATGTAATTGCCTTCTATGACAAGATAACTGGCTCTGTGGATGAGGGGAAAGCAGTGGACGGGTTGTCCCTTGACTTTAGCAAAGCTTTTGACACGGTCTCCCACAGTATTCTTGCCAGCAAGTTAAACAAGTATGGTCTGGATGAATGGATGATAAGGTGGATAGAAAGCTGGCTAGATTGTCAGGCTCAACGGGTAGTGATCAATGGCTTCATGTCTAGTTGGCAGCCGGTATCAAGGGGAGTGCCCCAAGGGTCGGTCCTGGGGCTGGTTTTGTTCAATATCTTCATAAATGATCTGGAGGATGGCATGGATTGCACCCTCAGCAAGTTTACAGATGACACTAAACTGGGAGGAGAGGTAGATACACTGGAGGGTAGGGATAGGATACAGAGGGACCTAGACAAATTGGAGGATTGAGCCAAAAGAAATCTGATGAGGTTCAACAAGGACAAGTGCAGAGTCCTGCACTTAGGACGGAAGAATCCCATGCACCGCTACCGACTAGGGACCGAATGGCTCGGCAGCAGTTCTGCAGAAAAGGACCTAGGGGTGACAGTGGACGAGAAGCTGGATATGAGTCAGCAGTGTGCCCTTGTTGCCAAGAAGGCCAATGGCATTTTGGGATATATAAGTAGGGGCATTGCCAGCAGATCGAGGGACGTGATCATTCCCCTCTATTCGACATTGGTGAGGCCTCATCTGGAGTACTGGGTCCAATTTTGGGCCCCACACTACAAGAAGGATGTGGATAAATTGGAGAGAGTCCAGCGGAGGACAACAAAAATGATTAGGGGACTGGAACACATGACTTATGAGGAGAGGCTGAGGGAACTGAGATTGTTTAGTCTGCAGAAGAGAAGAACGAGGGGGGATTTGATAGCTGCTTTCAACTACCTGAAAGGGGGTTCCAAAGAGGATGGCTCTAGACTGTTCTCAGTGGTAGCAGATGACAGAACGAGGAGTAATGGTCTCAAGTTGCAGTGGGGGAGGTTTAGGTTGGATATTAGGACAAACTTTTTCACTAGGAGGGTGGTGAAACACTGGAATGCGTTGCCTAGGGAGGTGGTGGAATCTCCTTCCTTAGATATTTTTAAGGTCAGGCTTGACAAAGCCCTGGCTGGGATGATTTAGTTGGGGATTGGTCCGGCTTTGAGCAGGGGGTTGGACTAGATGTCCTCCTGAAGTCCCTTCCAATTCTGATATTCTATGATTCAATGATTCTATGAACAGGATAAAATGTCCCTGCAAAGGGAAATCCCCAGGTTTGTGGCCTGCTGTGCCTGCTTGGCGGACACAGCCTACTACTGCTACCACTCGATGGAGCTGCTGAGATGGCAGAGATCTCTGCTATGGAGCTGAAGGCCCAAGTTCAAACCCCACTGGTAACTTATGCCAGCGGGGTTGCCATGGGCATAGTCTTCCCTCTGAATGAGTGAGCCAGCCCCTCGGTACAGGGCTAGGGATTCTGTGCTGATGGAGGTGCAATCAGAGAGGTCTTGGGGCACTCTTGGGTCTTCTGCTGTGAGGTCCCTGAGCTCTGAGACAAAACGGGCTCACAGAGGGTCTGGTTCTGCCTTCCACCGAAATGCCCAAGAGCAGGTCAGTTCCCTGGCTGCCCACGGGAGGGGACTCCAGGAACTAGCCCAGTGAGGGTCCTGGAGGAGCGGGCCAGCTGTCCCCTCTCCACTCTCAGGGAGAAATGAGCAGAGCTGGTTTAAACTGCCCACTCTCTTACCCACTGGGCTGGTGCCTCGACACAGAATCACTGAGAGTATTTGTTTCCCTCTAACAGGTAACCAGAACACCCCTCCCTGAAACATGCCAGGGAAGAACTGGTTGAATTCAGAGCGGACAGCTCCGAGCAGCGCATCTGTCTCAGTGTCTCATCAGAGCTCCCTAACGAAGGTATAGTCGTCACCCCACACCAGAAGGGAAGCGTTCTGGTCCCCCCTGTACAGAGAACGGGCCGGGCAACAGAATTGGCAGATAGGCGCGAGCATGAGGCCAAATCCTGCTCGAGTCACTCAGAGGATAGTTCCAGGGACTTCAGTAGCATTCCTCTTCTGGGCTAGGTTCTGCCTGTGACACACGCATGCACACACATCCACATAAGCGCACACACAGGGATGCTCACACCCACACACACGTGCACTCCAGATACTCCCAAGGGTGACATTAGGATCAGTCCAAGCACTAACAGGGAAAGCCCCACGGCCATTCTACCCCGGCCTCCCCTGCCTGCGTGAGCTCATTCCCTTGCTCTTCCCTCCAGCTGGATTTGCTCTTCCGCCTGTCCACCATCCCCACTGGTTCACGTTGTTCCCCGCCACCTGCTGGCAGAGGGGGGGGAGCTGCACTTGCGGTCAACTCCAGAGCTTGTAGGCCCCCCTCGCCCCCAAAAAACTTCTCTGCTAAAAGTGATGATGGGTCAAGTCGGCATCGCCCTGGGCTCAAGTGCCGCTCAACGTTCTCCCACAAAGCTCTCTGGGAAGCACGAGTGATGGCTGCTTCAGTGAGTGGGGGGACACCTGAGAACCTCTGAAGTTAAAACTCCGCCAAACCCTCTGAAAAGCATGGAAATAACCCACAGATGGAGATGACGGGTGTGAAAAGGGCTGAGTGGATTGGCATAAAGTCTGATTGCCACAGTCCTACGGCTTCTAGCCCCCTGACAGTACGCGCAGCCTGGGACAGAAACCCGGCACTAACACCTGACAGCCCGGTAGGATCCTCAACGCCGAGCCCCACGGCAAAGCTACCAGGAAACACAGACATCTGCTGTGGAGCGGTAGCGAGACAGGATAAAAACTCCCTGCACACCTGTGCAGCGGCACAGAAAGCCCATGGAGAGCTGCAATTCATTTCACTATCTTTTGTCGAGCAGCTAAACGATACCCGTCAGGGTCTGTTGCACACGCGTTTTCTAACGGCCAAATAATGACATTTTAATTATCAAATTACAGTGAGCAGACACTGCCCAGAGATCATTGCTTCATAGCTAACGCTGAGATAGCACCGGGATCTATTTTCCAACAGCTCATCCTCCCCCAGATTAAGCACATAATATCTGCGGTGACACCCTATAATTGTGATATTCATTGCCCTAATGCTGGTGTTCCCCAATCCATACCATAGTTATGAGAGAGATTCTCAAGCAATTATATGACACAGAACAGAAGGGAAAAGGACAGAGTGACGATGGCTATTGGAACAACTATGCTAATTTTCACGTCTAGATTTCTATCAGAGAAAGAAAACTGTGTACATGTGTAACCTGGCCTATGTGCACATCAACTTATCTCCAGACTTTTCATGGGTAGGATTTTTAACCTGTTTTTTTTTTCTTCTAATGTTTAATTCTTACTACAGCAACCATAACTTTACAAGTTAACAAAGTTTTTGTCTGGGAATTTCCATGCTTGTTTCTTTTTAACTATAAGGCATATCATGACCATAACTGGGTCTCCTTCAGAGTTTAGAAGTCTGCATGGAGCCTTGCAAATATTGGATTGTAGCACATAAAAGAAGGAGCCAAAGCCTCGCCGGGTGTCAATCAGCATAGCTCTGTTGACCTCAGTGGAAGACAGAACTTTCTGGGGAGCCAGCTGAAGCCTGCAGGATAGATGCCCCAGGAATTAAGAACCATCACACAGCTCACTGCCTTCTGCTTTAAGTGAAAAGTGCATTTCTCTGGCCTTGCCTTCTCTACCAAACATACGGTAACATACTTACATAGCCTCTGCACCCTGCTCCCCGCGGGGACAGATGGGAGTTACACTGCTCAGTAACATTACTGAAAGATGCTCAGATTCGACAGTGATGAGCAGGGTATAAAACCCAGGGTATAAAATAGAACAGAGCCACATCGATTCCCACCCACTGAGAATCCGGCTTTATGTCTTTATATGCTGAAGTGTCTTGTGCATCGTGTTCTTCAGGCAGAAGGGACCATCAGGATCATCTCGTCTGACCCCCAGCGTCACACGGGCCAGAGACCTGCCCCACAATCACTCCCTGAGCAGAGCTGTTAGAAAAACTTCCAGACTTGAGTTAAACATTGTCAGGGCTGGAGAATCCTTGACTCTTGGTAAGTTATTTCCATGGTTAATGACTCTCACTGTTAAAAATTGACACCTTATAGCCAGTCTGAATTTGTCTTACATCAACTTCCAGCCATTGGATCGTATTAGACCTTCCTCTGTGAGACTGACGGGTCCATGATCAAATACTTGCTCCCCAGGTAGGTACTTACAGACTGTGATCAAGTCACCCCTGACCCTCCTCATTGTTAAGCTAAGGCCAGCAGTTCTCAAACTCTGGGTTGGGATCCTAAAGTGAGTTAATGGGGTCGCCAGGGCTGGTGTTAGACGAGCTGAGGCTTGGGGCCAAAGCCAGAGCTCCACCACCCAGGGCTGAACTTGAAGCCCAATGGCTTCAGCCCTGGGGGGCAGGACTCAGGTTACAGGCCCCCTGCCTGGGGCTGAAGCCCTTGGGCTTTAGCGTCCCTGCCCAGGGCAGTGGGGATCAGGCGGGCTCAGGCTTCGGACCCCTTCCTGGGGTCATGTAGTAATTTTTTGTTGTCAGAAGGGGGTCGCGGGGCAATGGCGTTTGAGAACCCCCGAGCTACGCAGATTGAGCTCTTTGAGTCTATCATTATAAGGCAGATTTCCCAGTTTTCATGATTCTCCTCTGACCCGCTCCCATTTCTCAGGACCCTTTGCATCCTGGACTATTATTTCCAGCACATACCGATTTATGATGAAGTCATCAGAGCATCGTGATGTACGTACCCAAATCTTACTGAGCTGAATTGTGCCTTGGCCCCCCTCCTCTACCGTCCCACCCAAAAGCACACCCATGGTCCTGAGACCAAACACTCCCGGGCACAGCATGCTTGGGAGGCCAGCAGGGACTCACCTTGATCTGAGGCCATGACATGCAGCCTGGGCTGGCTCTGCTGAAGCCCACAGCCCCATCGCTGCCCCAAGGCTCCTGCCGTGGGCTGCTAGAGGACTGTCCAACACACATTCGCCCCTGCTGCAGCGGCTCATGGAATCAGCAAGCACATAACAAACCCAAGCACTGCTGGCTACAGAGTGAACCCGCTCCTGGCAGCAGTCCCATTGACATCACATGGGTATATTCACAGTGCTCCTTGGGGCCCCCAGGGCTCCATATGTCCTGTACACACCGCTGAGTCTAGAACCCTGGTCTTGTGGCTGTAGAGCCCAGCGCTTTCCTACTTGAGCCAAAGCAAAACACCTGCAACGGCCTGCAATAGTAAGTCTCTTAACCTCTCTGCAGGTCCAGCCACTACAGGGCAGCATTGCACACTCATTCACGTGTACCAAGCCAACCCGCCCAGTTCCTTGGCCAGGGAACTTTTCAAGAACAGAGAATCATAGAATCGTAGGGCTGGAAGGGACCTTGAGAGGTCATCTAGCCCAGTCCCCTGCACTCAAGGCAGGACTAAGTATTATGCCCAGTATAAATCCCCAGCCTGAGTTAAGGCAGCCGGTTTTCAGCTTGCCAGCAGCACTCAGAAACTGAGAAATTCCAGTGTCTAGATCCCCCTGCTGCATTGCATTCAGCATCATCCCCCAGGCCTTGGCAACCAGACACAAGCATTTCTGCTCAGTTACACCCGGAGATGCACTTTAAGCCTGTGACCCCGAGGAGCCCAAGTCAGCGGCCAGGGGCCCATGGTGCTAGGCCCTGTACAAACTGATGGCCACTGCCCCAAAGAACTGACAATGTACATATAAGACAAGAGATCCCAGATGGGAGAGTAGAAGGAACCAATGAGCCAGGGCTGGGCAGTGTGACAGGCAGGGGTCTCTGCACCCCACAGCCCCCCAACTGTCACTGTTTGTAGGTCTCGGGTCAGGCAGCGTTCTGAGGTGGGATTTGAAGGTGGATGATGGGGGGGCTCTGTGGATGTTTATGGGGAGCAGCAAGCATGGGGGGCAGCCTGGGTGAAAGCACAAAGGGGTGTCTGTGGAACCCTTCCGCCAGGTGGAGTCAGCAGCAACGAGGGCCGGGTTCAATATTCAGGGGTTTCTCTTAACAACGCAACCTAGAGCTGGCTCCAGCCCCCACCCAGTGACCTGGGACAATTCCACACCATCTCTGGGCGCCTCTGAGAGGCAATACTTCCCCCTCGCAAGCACTGGGTCCGTGTATGGAAAAGAAAACTCTTAAAAAAAAAAAAAGGGAAAGGAACCTGGCATTAACTCATGAAAACCCCACGAGCATCATTCGAAAACATGACGTGACCAAAACACCCACCCCAGAGTAAACTGGGCAGCATCTTTCCCCTCCATCTCTCCCGTTGCGGTGTGAAAGTCCAACGAACAAATGTCCCTTTAATCCACACTCCCCCCCCCCAACTTCCCTGCACCCCACTCACAGCTGCTGTCCTTGGTCAGCCACGACCCAGGGTTCAGAAACGCATTCACACGAGCTCACCCCCAACCCTGGTGTGCGTTGGGAAGGCACGGAGCAATGGCTCAGTCCGCACATGAGCTCACCCCCAACCCTGGTGTGTGTCGGGAAGGCACGGAGCAATGGCTCACTCCTCCACTCGCTGCTCACCGTCATTATAGCTCTCTGTGATCTCAGCTGTTAGCAAGGGACCCTTACGGCTAGAACAGGCTCCGCTCCGTCCCCAGAGACACTATCTCATACAGCAGTTACCAATGATTGTAGCTCTACTGACTCACAACAAAAGACTTTCAATTGACTCTTAATCAGCTCTGCCCTTAAACAATCAAGAGAAGAAGTAATCAATTGTAGCCAGGACCCTTAACCAGAACCCCCACCACCACTGACCCCAAACATATCCCTCATTTCTTCTCCTCCCCCACCTGGCATTTGGCACCTCTATCCCCTGCTTAGCAAGTGCAGTTCAGCTGAGAGTGACTGCCCTCCATCAGGGCATGCCAAACACAGTTCAGCTGCCCTTCACTCACAAAAGAGCGGTAACAACACTTTCTTACCCCTGCCCCCAATAACAAGGGACTCGCAATCCAACACCAGGATCATGTGGGTAAAGCAGCCCCATCATGCTGTGCACCTAGGCAGAGTGGGCGTGTCTATGCAAACAAGGTTGGTTCCTGAAGTCTCCTCCTCCAGCTCATCACAAGGTGTGAGGGGAAAGCTCATTCGGACCCAAGTGGGTGATGGAGGTTGGTATGTGGGCTGCTCAGAGGCGGGAGTTGATGGCTCGGGAGTGAGTGAGAGAGAGGATAGGGCGGGTGGGGTTAGGTCGTAGCTCATGTTTTTAACTTAGACAAAGGCCTAACAAAGCAATTTTCAAATGTGCTAAAGTGGCTCAGCTTTTAACTAGCTCTGACTTCAAAGCCATTGCAAGAAATGGCTGTAAACGTTCCCTCTCTTCTGAAGTCAAGCAGGACAATGCTGATGGGAAAATCTACCACCTGACCCAAAGAGACGGACCCGGGGGCTGGAAAACCGAAGGAACCCCTGGGCCCAATTCTGATCTCTCTGTTCCAGTGTGGTAAAGTAGGAGTGATCCCGGTGGGGCTCCCTGGTACACGCCGGGCTGAGCAGGATTAAAATCAGTCCCCATGACCACAACAGAGTCACTCCAGACCTACGCTGGGACGCGTCGGAGGAGAATCAACTCTTCAGAGAAAGGCGGCGGATGGTTCTTTCAGACTAAAACACAGTGGAAGCATTTGTTTTTAAGCCAGAAGCTGGCTGGGTTAGCGTGTGGGAGGGGTTTTATGCTGCCTATCTTTGTGTTTTATGCTGCCGCCCATCACCGTAGTGTCTGGGCCCTGACTAGAGTGATGTGGGGAGGAATCCATCAGCCCCCCGTGCTGAGGGCAGACGTCATGGCTAGCACTGGGGTTTGCAGCAAAGGGAATGTGTGGGGGCTGCACTGTTTGAATTCTTCCTCAGCCCCGTCAGGGTGGATCAGTGCCCTGAGTGTGTATGAACGTGGGCTGTGGAGAGCCCAGGTTACCGTAAATTGTCTGGCCTTGCATTCAGTCCTCGAGAGGCTGGTTAAGCTGCCAGCGTGACCGAGCTGATCGCTGGTGACACCTCGACCATTACAGCCTCCCTGTGCTGAGGGATCCCTGCTCTCCCAACAGACTTCACTTGAACCTGCCTTCCTGGGGAATTGAGCTGGAGGGGCTGGAGGGAGTGGGCCCCCGTGTGCTGACACAGCGTGTCAGGGTTTGCTCTGTGCCGCGGAATGGCAGCTTGGGTTATGTATGAGTGGGGAATTTGTCGCCTGAGTGAGCGTCCCATGGCAGAGGAGTGCAAAGCGCGGGCAGGCGCCGGGGGGGCAGGCCCAGCTGTGGGGGGTGTTTTCCTGCTGTCTGGGCGATGCGGGTGGGTTTGCACATGGCTCTGGAATGGGGCGGGCATGGGGGGCAGGAGGAAGCACCATGTGTGGGCGTTTTACATCTTCCCATGGGGAGTTAGTGCGATGGGCGGTTCTTTATGCTGTAGCTCGGATGGTTTGGCTGCCCCTTTGCTATTTCAAGAGCAGCCCCCAGATTCTGCAGCCCTTTGCACCCCAGACTCTCCAAGCACTCTACAATGGGACAGCAGGGCCACTATCCCCCTTTTACAGATGGGGAAACTGAGGCACAGAGAGAAGTCACGACTTGCCCAAGGCCACCCAGCAAGTCAGTGCAGAGCTGGGGCTAGAATGCAGGAGCCCTGAAATCCTCCTGCTCCAACTCCAGCTACCAGATCACTCTGTGACACCCAGGACAGACCTGAGCACTCCTGATTCCCGCTCCCGCTTACTCTAACCACTTGTTTCAGAGTAGCAGCCGTGTTAGTCTGTATCCGCAAAAAGAACAGGAGGACTTGTGGCACCTTAGAAACTAACCAATTTATTTGAGCATAAGCTTTTGTGAGCTAGTCGGAGAACACCAGACGAGGGGGATGAGGTGGACGAGGCTTTCTTCCGGCAACTCACAGAAGTTACTAGATCGCAGGCCCTGGTACTTATGGGAGACTTCAATCACCCTGATATCTGCTGGGAGAGCAATACAGCGGTGCACAGACAATCCAGGAAGTTTTTGGAAAATGTTGGGGACAATTTCCTGGTGCAAGTGCTGGAGGAACCGACTAGGGGCAGAGCTCTTCTTGACCTGCTGCTCACAAACCGGGAAGAATTAGTAGGGGAAGCAAAAGTGGATGGGAACCTGGGAGGCAGTGACCATGAGACAGTCGAGTTCAGGATCCTAACACAAGGAAGAAAGGAGAGCAGCAGAATACGGACCCTGGACTTCAGAAAAGCAGACTTTGACTCCCTCAGGGAACTGATGGGCAAGATCCCCTGGGAGAATAACATGAGGGGGAAAGGAGTCCAGGAGAGCTGGCTGTATTTTAAAGAATCCTTATTGAGGTTACAGGGACAAACCATCCCGATGTGTGGAAAGAATAGTAAATATGGCAGGTGACCAGCTTGGCTTAACAGTGAAATCGTTGCTGCTCTTAAATACAAAAAAGAAGCTTACAAGAAGTGGAAGTGGACAAATGACCAGGGAAGAGTATAAAAATATTGCTCGGGGATGCAGGAGTGAAATCAGGAAGGCCAAATCACACCTGGAGTTGCAGCTAGCAAGAGATGTTAAGAGTAACAAGAAGGGTTTCTTCAGGTATGTTAGCAACGAGAAGAAAGTCAAGGAAAGTGTGGGCCCCTTACTCAATGAGGGAGGCAACCTAGTGACAGAGGATGTGGAAAAAGCGAATGTACTCAATGCTTTTTTTTCCTCTGTCTTCACGAACAAGGTCAGTTCCCAGACTACTGCACTGGGCAGCACAGCATGGGGAGGAGGTGACCAGCCCTCTGTGGAGAAAGAAGTGGTTCGGGACTATTTAGAAAAGCTGGACGAGCACAAGTCCATGGGGCCGGATGCGTTGCATCCGAGAGTGCTAAAGGAGTTGGCGGATGTGATTGCAGAGCCATTGGCCATTATCCTGGAAAACTCGTGGCGATCGGGGGAAGTCCCGGATGACTGGAAAAAGGCTAATGTAGTGCCCATCTTTAAAAAAGGGAAGGAGGAGAATCCTGGGAACTACAGGCCAGTGAGCCTCACCTCAGTCCCTGGAAAAATCCTGGAGCAGGTCCTCAAGGAATCAATTCTGAAACACTTAGAGGAGAGGAAAGTGATCAGGAACAGTCAGCATGGATTCACCAAGGGCAAGTCATGCCTGACTAATGTAATTGCCTTCTATGACGAGATAACTGGCTCTGTGGATGAGGGGAAAGCAGTGGATGGGTTGTCCCTTGACTTTAGCAAAGCTTTTGACATGGTCTCCCACAGTATTCTTACCAGCAAGTTAAAGAAGTATGGGCTGGATGAATGGACTATAAGATGGATGGAAAGCTGGCTAGATTGTCGGTCTCAGTGGGTAGTGATCAATGGCTCCATGTCTAGTTGGCAGCCAGTATCAAGCGGAGTGCCCCAGGGGTCGGTCCTGGGGCTGGTTTTGTTCAATATCTTCATAAATGATCTGGAGGATGGTGTGGATTGCACCATCAGCAAGTTTGCAGATGACACTAAACTGGGAGGAGTGGTAGATACGCTGGAGGGTAGGGATAGGATACAGAGGGACCTAGACAAATTGGAGGATTGAGCCAAAAGAAATCTGATAAGGTTCAACAAGGACAAGTGCAGAGTCCTGCACTTAGGAGGGAAGAATCCCATGAACCGCTACAGACTAGGGACCGAATGGCTCAGCAGCAGTTCTGCAGAAAAGGACTTAGGAGTTACAGTGGACGAGAAGTTGGATATGAGTCACAGTGTGCCCTTGTTGCCAAGAAGGCCAATGGCATTTTGGGATGTATAAGTAGGGGCATTGCCAGCAGATCGAGGGACTTGATCATTCCCCTCTATTCGACATTGATGAGGCCTCATCTGGAGTTCTGTGTCCAGTTTTGGGCCCCACACTACAAGAAGGATGTGGAAAAATTGGAAAGAGTCCAGCGGAGGGCAACAAAAATGATCAGGGGACTGGAACACATGAGTCATGAGGAGAGGCTGAGGGAACTGGGATTGTTTAGTTTGTGGAAGAGAAGAATGAGGGGGGATTTGATAGCTGCTTTCAACTACCTGAAAGGGGGTTCCAAAGAGGATGGCTCTAGACTGTTCTCAGTGGTAGCAGATGACAGAACGAGGAGTAATGGTCTCAAGTTGCAGTGGGGGAGGTCTAGGTTGGATATTAGGAAAAACTTTTTCACTAGGAGGGTGGTGAAACACTGGAATGCGTTACCCAGGGAGGTGGTGGAATCTCCTTCTCTAGAAGTTTTTAAGGTCAGGCTTGGCAAAGCCCTGGCTGGGATGATTTAATTGGGGATTGGTCCTGCTTTGAGCAGGGGGTTGGACTAGATGACCTCCTGACGTCCCTTCCAACTCTGATATTCTATGATTCTATGATTCTAACACTTCAGTCTCTTTGGTCACTCAATTACAGACCTAAAAGTGGCAATTCTTCAACAAAAAAAACTTCAAAAACAGACTCCAACAAGAGACTGCTGAATTGGAATTAATTTGCAAACTGGGTACAATTAACTAGGCTTGAATAGAGACTGGGAGTGGATGGGTCATTACACAAAGTAAAACTATTTCCCCATGACAGGTTTCAGAGTAGCAGCCATGTTAGTCTGTATTCACAAAAAGAACAGGAGGACTTGTGGCACCTTAGAGACTAACCAATTTATTTTATTTAGCTCACTTCATCGGATGCACTGAATGGTCACGAAAGCTGATGCTCAAATAAATTTGTTCGTCTCTAAGGTGCCACAAGTCCTCCTTTTCTATTTCCCCATGTTTATTCCTCCCCCCTCCCCCCGCCCCGCTGTTCCTCAGATGTTCTTGTCAACTGCTGGAAATGGCCCAACTTGATTATCACTACAAAAGGTCCCCCCCCTCCCCCCGCTCTCCTGCTGGTCATAGCTCACCTTACCTGATCGCTCTCGTTACAGTGTGTATGGTAACACCCCTTGTTTCATGGTCTCTGTGTATATAAATCTCCCTACTGTATTTTCCACTGAATGCATCCGATGCAGTGAGCTGTAGCTCATGAAAGCTTATGCTCAAATAAATTGGTTAGTCTCTAAGGTGACACAAGTCTTCCTGTTCTTCTAACCACTTGATTACACTCCCTTCCCCAAGACCAGGAGTCCCAGAGCCCAGCACTGGTCCCTGGACGGGCTGTGCCCCAGGGAGACAGCATGCCCTGGAGCGGCCGGGGCCACAGAGAGCCCCCAGCCTGGCCCCTCAGGAGAGCTGGGGGAACACCACCTTTCACCTTGCCTGACGCTCCTGGGTCCTGCTGGGTGCAATGTCTGCCCTGAGCTGGGGGAGGAATGGGGGACCTGCACGGTCCTCAACCTCTCCAGAGGCAGCGCTCTCCGACAGTCCCGGCTAGCTGGGCAGGCCTGGGGAAATGGCTGTTTGGGGCGACAAAGAGCTCTGGCACACGGGCCCCCCCAGACGGGGCGGGGGGTGGAGAGGTTGCTGGGTGGCACCTCCCCCCGGTCCCACTGCGGAGCCATGGGAAAGCAACCACAGCTCAGGATTTGGAGAACAGCTGCACAGGAGGCCAGAGCTTGGGGGGACAACGAGGCGTCAAGCGCATCGCCTCACGGCCTGGGCCCATGGCTGCAGGACTGTCCCCTAGGAGCTGCCTGCCCAGCTCCAGGTAGCTCCAGGGAATAAACCCGGATGGGCTGGAGGCAGTGGGGCGGGGGTGGGACACAGCGCTAAGCAGCCCAGAGCTCTCCCCTCTGCTGGAGTCCCAAACAGTGGGGTCTCCAGCCCCTCTCTTGGGGGACTGGGGCCAGCATGGCTCCGTCCTCAGGGATGAAGAGCTGTGACCCTCGGACTCCGACTGATGGAGCTGCGCTGGCAGAAGTCCCCAGTGTAGACGCAGTTACACCAGCAGATCTGTGCTCTGGCTGGTAGAGCTTGGCTTGCTCAGGATGGGCAGGGGAGGGGTTGGGGCTTAAGCCCTGTTTTGCTGTTCTAAACTGCCGTCCACAGCAGGAGCGCTTTGCTGCTCTGGTCCATCAGTCTAGCTCCACCGGCAAAGCTTCCCTGGGGAGACCTGGCCAGCTGCTCCGTCTCTGAGCTCTCCCCACAGGACAGGGCTCTGCCCGTGTTCTCTTCTGTGCAATTTCACGGGGGGCTCGGACTGGGCTGGGTCGTAGCCACGCCTCTCCCACGCTACCATCGCGCTCTCCAGCCTCGGCCGAGCTTTGATTTTTAGAGTCTCCAGCTGCGAGTGTAAGCAGAGTCAGGATGAGCTCCACCCTGACACCTGGTGGTGAGGTGTGGCAAGTTGTGGAAAAGAACTTTTCAGGGGCTGATCTCATTTGCATAGGCACACCCACCCCGCCTAGAATGAGGCCATAGCTGCCCAAATCGTCACTTTGGCTGCTGTGGGATCCCCAGTGTCTCTGTTATTGAGGCAGGAAGAATACATTGTTGTTACCCTGATTATGGGAACTGTGCTTGGAACTGTACTTGGCCTTTTGTTACGATGGAGGGACTCACCATCCACTAAGTGGCACTGGCTAGGCAAGGGTCATGGGTTCCAAAACTCTGAATTGAAGGAGGCTGGGGATGGGTATTAAAGCTTGGTGGCATGGACCTCTGGGTGAGGGCCTTACATGCTAATTGCACTCCCTCCTCTCTCCACTGTGGAATATCAGAGCTAATGTTGATTCCATTAGGAGTCTAGTTACAGGCTGCTGAGTTCACTTTGGGCTAATGGTGCACCAGCACTGAGGCTCCCCTACTACAAGCTGAATTTGCCAAAGAGCTGAACTGACTAAGAGCTGAAATCACTGAGCGTTGTGTTAAGTAGTGGGGGAGCCTGAAGGTATATTGTGGAGCAGTTTGTGGGACGGCTGGAGTGCCTTGTGGACAGGCTGGTGGAGCAGTTCGTAGGATGGCGGGAGCTGCTGGTGGGCTGTGGAGGGGAGCTGAGCGAAGGAGTTCGTGGGGCGGCTGGCGGAGCGGAGCGCTATGGAGCTGTGGGGCGGTCAGCTTCAGATCATGTAAGGTGCCTCTTACCCCCCGCCCCCAATCTCCACCCAGGTTGGGAGGTAAAAAGCTCCGCAGATAAACTTTCGAACTCTGGGGCTGCCCTGACCAGGGACAGAGACTTTTGGGTCATTGGACTTTTGGGACTTTGGGTGATTTGGGGTTGCTGGACTCGAGAACCAAAGGGAAAGGGGCATGCCCCAGTTTGCTTGGGGTGGGTTGTTGCTCATGGGTTGTGTTATGAATCCTGTTGGTGGTGTTTCCCCACCATAATGCCACATTGTATCTCTCTGTTATTAAAAGGCTTTTTGCTACACTCAGACTCTGTGCTTGCGAGAGGGGAAGTATTGCCTCTTGGAGGCGCCCAGCGGGGGTGGTATAGATTTGTCCCAGGTCACTGGGTGGGGGCTCGAGCCGGTTTGCATTGTGTTATTGGAATGGATCCCCTAGATATTGAACCCGGCCCTTGTTGCTGCCAACTCTGACGGGCAGAAGGGTCACACGAGCATTGCTGATCACCGGTCTCGTCCCACGGCTTCCTTCCCTGTCTCTCGTCCGATGGCAGACCCCCGTCCGTCGGCACAGGTCACGTCTACACTGGAGTGCTCCAGCTGCCACCGCAGCATTTGACGTGTAAATGAGCCCTTCAATTGCTGGCTGTGTGGGGCACCGCCCGTCTTTCTGTTCTGCGCCTGCCGAGGGCCTGGCAGACGGGGGTCCTGGCCCACGACCAGCACGACAGCGATAGCGGGGATGATAGTCAGATGCCAGCCGAGAAGAAATCCTCAGAACCGCATTTCCAGTGTAAGCGAAGCAGAGACGCCGGAGTCTGCAGGAGCTCGGAGTGGGGTGACGGCCCCGTGCTGCTCACGGAAGGTTTAACGCAGACGCCCAGCGACGAGGATTTCAGTGTGCGCAGAGTTAACGATTCCACCTCTCCCAGGAGAAAGGCGAGGGAGGGTCCCAGAGCTGCATGAATGACCCTGAGCGTCTCATGCCACAAGAGGCCACCATGTATTTCCTCCACCGCCCTGCCCCCATCCATAATTTTTCCCAGAGACACTGAAATCCCTAACCTCCAGGTTACTGGCTATCCCGGAGTGTCTGTCTGTCTGTCTCTCTCTCGCCGTGAGACATTTCTCAGGGGTTGGCTTCGTCCCATACTGGACATGGAAACAAATGTCAAGATATCAAAGTTCTTTGTGAGACTGATGGCTTGTTTTCCATACGGTTCTGCAGACACCCCATGGGGCAGGGCACCGATTGCAGTGGGGTGGCAGGGGCTCTGCACACCCCCCCATGGGTACTGAGTGCCGTAGGGTGGCAGGGGCTCTCTTCCTCCTGGTTTGAAGTTGCCTCTTGCTGTTGGCTCAGTCCACAGTGTCTGGGTAGATCCGGGGTCTCGATTATGGGGGAGATGCGACAGGCCTGCTCCCATGAATCAGCAGAGTCCCGCCCCTTGGATCACGGGGGTCAGACCAGGCCCTGAAGGTGCGTTTACACAGCAACAAACAAAATAAAGTGCGTCAGTGAGTCTCAGAGCTACAGGGTTAGAAATGGCTGTGTAGACGTTCCGTCCGGCTGGAGCCTGGGTTCTGGAACCCGGAGTGACGGTCTGAGTGTAATGTAATCTCTCATGGAGAGGTGACAGGGCCAGAAAGAGTTAATGAACTCCCAGACTGACCTGACCCAGGGCCGAACTTTAGAGACTGGTTAGGAAGAGATGGAAATGAACAGAGCTGTGAAATGTAGCCGGCATAGCTAGAGAGAGAGAAGGGGAGCTGTGCGTTCAAGTCTTGTGATGTCAGCAAACAAGTCTTGTCTATTGCTGTGGCTTTGATTCAAAGATCAAAAAAGGAGTATTAACCGTTCGGAAGACACTTGAGTGACATAGTACTGTTGTCTATATGTCACTGGGAAGGTTGTGGTAACCTGTGTCTGAACTGTTTAATGGATAAATCATCCTGTGGTAATTGCCAGGATGTTTGGCAGAGGGAAAGTTAAGTCTCTTGTTTTCTCAGGCCAAAAGGCTGCTGGAAATGTATAAAAACCCTGGGACACGAACCTTCTTCATTCAGATCTGGTTTGGGTTTCAAGAGGGGGAAACCTTAAGCCATAAGGATTGAGATCCCCAGTCACTGACTGGAGTCACCCTGAACATGGACATTGGACTATAACCTCTGGACTATTTCTAAAAGGACGTATGGCCACTACAAACTTGCCATCTCTGCTCTGTATCTGGACCTCAAGAATTGAACTCAAGTCTGTCTGTATATTGAACTTTTAACCAACACTCTCTCTCTCTCTCTCTCCTTTTTTAATAAATTTTAGTTTAGTTAATAAGTATATAAGCGTGTATAGATCTGAGTTCTCATTTGACCGGGGTCCGGAGCTTGGTCCTTTGGGGTCAGGAGAACCTTTTATTTTCTATGATGAAATAAGATTTTCAGAATTGATCATCCTATGTTTGACAGGTGTGTCTGGATGGAGGCTGGAGGCTGGGCACTTTAAAGGAACGGCATTATTTGGATGTCTGAGTACCCAGGGAGGTAAGACAGAGGCTGTTTTGGGCTGGCTGGGTAAATCTCAGTATTGGAATAGCCACCAGTCTTTGTGGTTTGTTTGCCCCGTTTTGTTTGCAGTTCACCCTGATTGAGTGACCTCAGCTGGCTCCCACAGGCAGCCCCGTCACAGCCAGCATGGGGAAGGGTGTCAGAGCCCAGGCCCCAGCCCACGTGGAAATGTCTACACTGCTATTTTGAGCCCCATATGATGAGCCGGAGTCAGTCACCCCAGCTCGGAGCCTGGCTGCTGCGGGGGGTTTGCACTGTAGATGTACCCTGAGTCAGTCAAGCTGGCTCCGGGTATGATAAATAGACACAAGTCTCTGAGGGGCTGTAATGACGCTGGCTCTGCCGGGACCCAACGGAGAGTGCCAATTCAGGACAAACTGCTTAGAGCAAGGCAGTGACAGCCCGAGGCTGGGGTTTCTGTGCACACCAAGGCAAACCAAACCAGCCAGACAGAGAAGGTTTTGGTCTCACCCCACTGGCTAACCACAAGTCACACAAACAATTCCCTTAGACACCCCAGTTTCCCAGTATCCCCACCAGGGCCACTCGTTATGGGGATGAATGGTTATGAAAACCAATACCCCAGTAAAAGAACAAAGGTTCCCTCGATCCCAAAGGACCAAGCCCCAGACCCAGGTCAATATACAAATCAGATCTTACCCATAAATCACGCTGTTGCCGACCCTTTAGAATCTAAAATCTAAAGGTTTATGCATAAAAGGAAAATATACAGATGAGAGCTAGAATTGGTGAAATGGAATCAATGACACACAGCAATGGCAAAGTTCTTGGTTCAGGCTTGTGGCAGTGATGGAATAAACGGCAGGTTCAAATCCAGTCTCTGGAGAACATCCCCAGCTGGGAGGGGTCATTCAGTCCTTTGTTCAGAACTTCAGTTTGCAGCAAGGTTCCTCCAGATGTAAGAAGCAGGATTGAAGACAAGATGGAGGTGTTTCCAGGGCCTTTTATATCCTTTGCCCTGTGGAAGGACACCCCTTTGTTCTTACTGTGGAAATCACAGCAGCAAGATGGAGCCTGGAGTCACATGGTCAAGTCACATGTCCATGCATGACTCAGTTTGCAGGCGGACGCCATTGTTTACATGTTAGTTTGAATGTTCCCAGGAAAGCTCAGATGTGGATTGGCGTCTCCCAAAGTTCATTGTCAGTTAAGTGTTTCTTGACTGGGCACTTACTGAGAATTGTCCTTTCTCAAGAAGCTGACCAAATGCTTCACTGAGGCTACTTAGAATCAAAACACATTGAGACACAAGTACATAGCCAAGATTCCTAACTTCAACTACAAAGATGATACACACATACAGACAGCACAATCATAACCAGCAAATCATAACCTTTTCATAGACACCTTATATGACAACCTTTGTACAATATTTGCTGCAAATATATAACAGTGGTTGCAACAATGATCTGTATGGTCACAGTTTATGTCAATGACGTCACATGGGCGTAAGGCCTAAGGAGGGAGAGGGATCATGCCACGGGGTTTCCAGGCTAATGGTGGGTGACGCGCAGGGATGGGCGGGTGCTCTTCCGAGTTCCAATCACAATGAGTATCACTCTCCTGAGTTCCCAAACTGAGACGCCTCCCTTGGGACTGTGTGGCCACTGTCTCCTGGGGATGAGCTTCCGCTCTGTGGGGCGTATGGCCACTAGGTGTCCCAATGCCAGTGGAGTGCCCTATGACCAGCTAATTGGCTATCCCGGGCCTCTCTCTGACCCGCAATCCCAGAGACCTTCCCAGCGAGAGCCCCCTTCCTGTCCAGCCCCAGGCCCTGCGCACAGGCCAAGGGGACTCCTTGGCAGCCTCCTCCCATGCCACCCAGAGTCGGGGGGCTCTCGACATTCAAGGGGATCTCAGGAGTTGCCAGCTTCTCTCTCTAACTTCAACCCTTCCTCCGAGGGCAGAGATGGCATTGTGACGTTATTAACATGAATTGTGACCGTATAGACCATTGTTGCAACCAAGGTCCTACAGTTGGACCAAATCTTATACAAAGGAGGTCCGGTAAGGTGTCTATGGAAAGGTTATGATATGCTGGTTATGATTATGCTGTCTCTGTGTGTGTATCGTTTTTGTAGTTGAAGTTAGGAATCTTGGCTAGGTACTTGTGTCTCAATGTGTTTTGATTCTAAGTAGCCTCAGTGAAGCATTTGGTCAGCTTCTTGAGAAAGGACAATTCTCAGTAAGTGCCCAGTCAAGAAACACTTAACTGACAATGGACTTTGGGAGACGCCAATCCACATCTGAGCTTTCCTGGAAACATTCAAACTAACATGTAAACACTGGCAAAAACTGAGTCACCCATGGACATGTGACTTGCCCATGTGACTCCAAACTCCATCTTGCTGCTGTGATTTTCCACAGTAAGAACAAAGGGGTGTCCTTCCACAGGGCAGAGGATATAAAAGGCCCTCAAAACCCCTCCATCTAGTCTTCAATCCTGCTTCTTGCCTCTGGAGGGACTTCACTACAAACTGAAGCTCTGAACCAAGGACTGAATGACCCCTCCCAGCTGGGGATGTTCTCCAGAGACTTGATTTGAGCCTGCCGTTTATTCCATCACTGCTACAAGCCTGAACCAAGAACTTGGCCATGACTGTATGTCATTGATTCCATTTCACCAATTCTAGCTCTCGTCTGTATCTTTTTCTTTTCTAAAATCTAAAGGTTTATTTATATTCTGAAGGGTTGGCAACAGCATGATTTGTAGGTAAGATCTGATTTGTATATTGACCTGGGTCTGGGGCTTGGTCCTTTGGGATCGAGGGAACCTTTGTTCTTTTACTGGGGTATTGGTTTTCATAACCATTCGTCCCCATAACGAGTGGCCCTGGTGGGGATACTGGGAAACTGGGGTGTCTAAGGGAATTGTTTGTGTGACTTGTGGTTAGCCAATGGGGTGAGACCAAAGCCTTCTCTGGCTGGCTGGTTTGGTTTGCCTTGATGTGCACAGAAACCCCAGCCTTGGGCTGTAACTGCCCTGCTCGAAGCAATTTGTCCTGAACTGGTACTCTCAGTTGAGTCCTGGCAGAACCAGCATCGTTACAGGTGTGTCCCAGTTCCACGTCCCAGTGAGCTGTTTGTCTGCTCCCTCTTTCAGCTCCCCACAGCTGCAGCCCTTTGGAGCATCTCCGCAGGTGAGGGAGGGTCCCAGTGGCCATACAGGCCCCAGAGCTCCTGGCCGTCAGACTCCTGTTCCATGGGGCGGGCTCCCGGGCTCCCTCCCCTGCGTGTCCCCCTCTCTCCACAGGCCAGCTCGCTAACCGGCAGCCTGAGCATTTCGGGGCTTTGCGGAGGCAGCAGCTGCAGGCAGCCCGGAAGGCAGCTGTTGGGAGCAGGAACGGGGAGCGGAGAAGGACTCCATCTGGTCAACATCTGGAGACTTTGGACCAAGGTCCATGCAGGGGAAATGACTGGAGAACTGCAGTCCCAGCTGGGCTAACCAGGGAGAATGCCCTGAAGTCGGGCAAGAGGCAGCAGCTGGGCCAGGGAGGTGATGGTGCCGTCCATGTCGCTGAGGCTGCAATGCTGTCCAGACACAAGTACGGAGGGAGGAGAGAGCTCAGAGCAACCGACTGGTAATTTCAGGGCTTGTTCTGAGCTTGTCCAGTTGCTGGCACCAGGGAAATCCGCTCTGCTGGGGAAGTGAAACCCTGAGTCTCCCAGTGCGTCCAGCTCGCCAGCCGTTTACCATGTCAGCCACGAGCCAGGCCAGAGCTGGGCTGACTCTCAGCTCCTGCTGGCCTTGCTCCAGCTGCTGTTTGAATGAGCTCTTTTCCAGGCGAGACTCTGTCCAGATTCCTGCCCCCGCTGGGGCCTCCGGCGAGACTCCGTCCCAGCCGGAAGCGTGGCTGGGCCCTTCTGAAGGTGGCACAGTGGAGTTGGCCTGCCAGGGTACTGGAGCGCTAAGGGACAAGCAGGGCTGTCGGGATTGCTCCACAGGCGTGTGGTCCCTCTGGTGCCTCTGGCAGCGCCCGGTGCCCAGGCGGTGGAGAAAGCCATGACTCCTGAACGCTGCAGCCTCAGGAAACGCACGCCGGGCACCCAGCTGGGAGGCTGCTAGGCATCGGCAGGTGTTTGCAGGTCCCTGCTGGAAGAGGTGACCACTACCTACCTTACCAGGGCTTCCCCGGTGCCATCCGCATTTGTAGGGCAGGGCAGGGCAGGCCAGAAAGCCAAGCACCTGCCAGGGACCAGCAGCACCGGCAAAAGGATGTGGCTGAGTCTGGCACATGTGTCCTTCTCTGTCCCGATAGAACTGCCCCTGGTCAGCGCTTACGTGGGGATCATCCTTAATGATGCCTGGCCCTGCCCATCTGGGGTAGGCACCAGATGAAAGCTGCCTGGCTGTTCCCTGGGGGATGCGGCCCACCCCACGGACAAGGCGTTCAGCCTGTCAAAACTCCTCCATCCCGACCCACAGGGGCCCTGCCAGGGTGACAGGTCAGAGCGACGGCTCAGCGCAGGAGAGCTGGAGACTCCGGCAGACCTCCCGAGCCCTGACACCAGGAGGACAGGGGCAGGAATGTGCACGAGAGGGGTGAAAGGGCTGCCAAACCGAATTTACCCTTCTGCAGAAATACGGAGGTTGCTGCCTGAGTGCCAGCTACCAGGGCAGGGAACAGGAGATCCTGGCGCTGGGCTGGGGCGCAGGGAGCTGTACGTGCCTGCTCTGCAGTGCCCCCTACTGGCCTTGTGCGGCTCCTGAGTCCCTCCCTGCAGCTGGGGCTGGTCGGTATAATTAAACCTCCCAGACACCTTCAGCTGGGGTCACTGGTTACCTGAGTGGGTTGCCAGGTGCCAGGCCAGGCTGAGCCCAGCTCCCCTAAAGAGCCAGCTAGATGTTCCCCTGAATGCCCAGCCCCTGGTGCAGCATCGCCATGAAGGAGCAGCCAGCCAGGCCTCTCTCTCCCTACTCCTCATCAGGCCCCAGAGGACAGCGGTTATTCCTGTCCACGTACCTGCCGCCTAGTCCTGGTCCCACCCAGCTCAGGGATGTCAGCTGGAGCCGGCACTGCTTGGAACAGGCCGATGGAATGGACCCATGGCCTGGAATTCCCATCGCCCCCAAGAACCCGGCTGCGGACCCAGGCACTCGATGGGTGCAGCTGGGCAACACACCAGCCTTGCTGCCCCCGGGAAGTTGCCAGCCCTGGCACAGCCGGATCTAGAAGCACAATAGAGAGACGCTCAGCTGGGCTTCCAGTTTGACTCTAGGGCACAGGTTCTTTGACTCCCGCGGTCCATGCACAGCTCAGCACAGCGGTAGCGAGGGGAGGTTCTCTGGCTGGGGGGGGTCGGGGGGCGTAGGGGAGGTCAGACTAGATGTATTGGTCCCTCCTGTCTTTAACAGCTATTGACTTCTCCCACCCTCCTGTTTCCTGCTATCTGCTCCAGCTCTAGGGGGAGCCAGTGAGAAGAGCAAGGGCACTCATGCTAAGCCAAGGGCTCTCACCTGGGGGGTTTGATCACCCTGCCTGTAGATGGGGGGTTAGTTCTGGGTAGACCCCAGCTACACAGGAGGGGAGGGTAATACCAGTGGAGAGACGGTCCAGAGAACAGACCCAGTTCCCAGTGTTATCTTTATTAGAAGCGCACAGGATCTTTATAGAGGAGAAGGCAGCAGGCCACATTTATTGAGAATACAACAGTTAGCATACACTTTTCAATCACACACACCCACATACACACCATGCACACAGTCCCGCCAGTTGATGTTTATAGTTACCAGTCCAGAGTCTGGATCAATCTAGTGGCCAGCCAGATTGGTCGCAGGGGGGAGCAGGGCTCTGTCGGTTGCGACCCGATGCTCCTGGAGTGTGGCAAGATTAACCCAAAGTCCCACGGCCAAGCACCCTGTTCTTACAGGGCTTGGCTACACTTGTGAGTTAGAGCGCATTCAAACAGCCCCGGGCGCACCAGCTCACTACCCGTCTACACTGGCAAGGCACGTAGAGCGCTCTGTCTCCGTGGCTAGAGCGCTGCTGGTACTCCCCCTCCGTGAGAAGATTAACGCTTGCTGCACCTTGGCTGAAACGCCCGGGCGCCAGTGTGGACGAGGTGTTGCATTACTGCGCTCTGATCAGCCTCCGGAAACATCCCATAATCCCCTTAAGTCAAGTGGCCACTCTTGTCATTGTGTTGGAATCACTGTAGGAATGCGGAAATGTCCTTTGAAAGCTCCATTTCTGACAGCCGGCTGCTTGTCTGCTCCGAGACACAGCAACCATTAGTGTGGAATGCTGTGTGAGAGAGGGGCGGGGGGGAGGGTCTGCTGCTGTCTGAACTTACAAGACGGCATGCTGACATGCTCTCAGCCCCCCCAAACCCACTCTCTCTCCCCCACATACACACAACACACTCCCTGTCACACTTCACCCCCACCCCATTTGAAAAGCACGTTGCAGTCACTTGAATGCTGGGATAGCTGCCCATAATGCACCGCGCCCAATGCTGCTGCAAGTGCGGCAAATGTGGCCACGCCAGTGCCCTTGAAGTGTCAGTGTGGACACTGCAGCTTTCCCTACTGCGCTCTCCAAAGGCTGGTTTAACTCAAAGCGCTCGACATCTGCAAGTGTAGCCGTGCCCTGAGTCTTTTTTCTCTGTTGAAGTCTATGGATTTTGCTGTGTCAGTTTGTGATCAGTCACTTCTTAATTGGTGTTATCTTTTGATGTTAACGTTCCAAAACACTTCTGAGAGGGTCATCCTGTGTCCTGGTTTCGATTTAATCAATTGTCTTGTCTTGAAGGGTGCCAGCCTCCACTTCAGGGTTGTCAATCTGCCCTTCCTTCATTATGGATGCGCGTTGATGGTTCTCTGATGTCCTTAAGTCTCTTCACTTCCTTGACCATCTGGTATAACAATGGCCTTCACACCTTATCTTTTCCTGATGCATACATTCGTCATGCACACAAACAGTCTTTCACAGAGACCTTCAAAGGTATACAGCAGTTTTTATGTTGCACAAGAAAGGCACTGTAAATTAAACCTTACTAAATCTTCTCATCAAAACAGTTCACATTATTGTGGCCCAGGCCTTCAACATTCTTCTAATCTCCTTAACTTAGACACAATACAAGATCCTGTCTCTTACTTACTAAACCTTAAAACAAAGAAATGTATATTTAACAAGAGTGCCTAATTTATAATATATATAGGAAACCATAGTAGACATTATAACTTATCCTAAAACAAAAGGGTGACCATAATCAGTCATAAGGATTGTTCTGGTCTGTCCCTGCCTTAACATCAGAACAGACACTGGCAGTCTGCCAGATGCGTTTCTACCAGTGTCCCAGAGGGTCATTCCTTTCTGCTATTCAAGAAGGGTGGCTGGCAGGATGATCAAATCATACATTAATTCTTATAGTACAAATATAAAATCCTGCTCTTCCACCAGCCCTGCCAGGGCACACACCAGGACGCTGAGTCTGCCAGGGGGTGAGGGGAGGAGATTTTTGGCATTGCGCCCATGGTGATGGTTACAACCTGGGCCAGTGCAATGGGGAAGCAAGATCATGTGGCCCGTGAGCAGGGCAGGAGAGAGGCCAGAATCCACCTTCCCGACCTGAGCGCTACCTACAGCCGAGGGGGATGCAGGACGAGCCAGGGAGGTGACTGGGCTGCACCTGGCTTGCTGGTTGGCTCACCACCGGATCTGCGCCCCAAAGGGAGCAGCCGGGGCAGGCTGAGCGTTACTGACAGTCGCGAGAGCGGCCAATGCCCGGAACAGAGGGGCCGAGCCTCCCGGTGCAGGAATGGGACAGAGAGCCTGGATGTCATAGGTCACAGAGGCCCCACGGCCCGGCAGCAGCAGGCAATGGAGACACAGTGCTGACAGCAGTTCCCGTCTCCACCGGGATGGCTTGGGGTAGTGGTGCTGGGAGACCAGCCCACCTCCAGAGCATGCTCCACCGAATAGTTCCCATCGACACCCTAGAGCTGGGAGCCCCCAGGGGACACCACTCCTGTCTGCTGCTCCCAGGCATGGAGAAGCCAGCAATGCAGCCCTTCCCTGCGTGCAGCCCTGGACGCTGTGGCTGGAGGCAACTGCTCTGCTCCCGCCTGGCTGGGGGTGACTATCGTGGAGAAGCTGAGAGCACCCAGCGTCTGCACACATGTCCCTTGGCCGCCCTGGGCGCCAGGAGGTGTCTAGTCTTCCTTAGCCCCACCTTAGAGAGGGGAAGTGATTCGCCCCAAGCATCCGTGCCCGAGCCAGGATTACGCCCCGGGGTATTTACTTCCCAGTCCTTGTCTGTCTCACTTGACACCCCTGCTTCTGTGGATGCTCCTCCCCCCAGCTCTGGGTCAGAGACACCTCGGGGCCTGGCACGGACTCTGAGGGCTGCCACGCAGGGGATCCCAGCACCGGCGCAGCCAGGCCATCGCTGGTTCCCTGGCGCTGCCCGTGTTCTGGAGATGCTGCCACTCCCAAGCTCTGCAGAAGGCTCTGTCCTCCCCCCGGCAGACCGCAGAGCCAGGCCGGGTGCTGGCAGCAGGTGAGGATGCACAGCTGGAAGATTTCTCAGTCACTGGGACCGGGCGAAGTGTCCTCCAGCCTGGCCGATCTGCTGAGTCTCGCCCAGCCCAGGGCCCTGCCATCCTCAAGTGCCATTTCCAAGAGGGTTGATCCGGGGTTTGCTCTGCTGGACGAAATACAGCGGCTTCTGGAGGGCAGATCTGGGGTGCCCCCGGCCAGGAGTGAGGTGTCGGAAGCCGTCATGAGGCCTGACACATACATGAGCAAGGCCAGAACCAAGCCAGTCCCAAAGGGCTTCAATCAATGGGAAAAGGAATCCAGGAGCGATGGGTCCAGGCCCAGGTAAAGCCTCTCAGCAGCCGGGTCCAGGCCCTTTCTGTAGGGACGAGTTCGCTTTTCAAAACCAAACGCCTGCAGCACAAATCACACGGCTACGCCGGGTCCTTCCCCAGGCTCCGATCTTGGCAGCTGTGAAAAGCGCCTGACCCAACAGACAGAGCGGGGCTGCTTTCTGGCAGGGGGCCCTGGAATGTGCTTCCAGCCTTGGTTTGCCAGAGCCCGGGTTTGACATGTTGCAGGGCGAGGGGATGGATCTAAACTGGGAGGAGTTGACACTAAACTGGGAGGAGTGGTAGATACACTGGAGGGCAGGGATAGGATACAGAGGGCCCTAGACAAATTGGAGGATTGGGCCAAAAGAAATCTGATGAGGTTCAACAAGGACAAGTGCAGAGTCCTGCACTTAGGACGGAAGAATCCCATGCACCGCTACAGACTAGGGACCGAATGGCTCAGCAGCAGTTCTGCAGAAAAGGACCTAGGGGTGATAGTGGATGAGAGGCTGGATATGAGTCAACAGCGTGCCCTTGTTGCCAAGAAGGCCAATGGCATTTTGGGGTGTATAAGTAGGGGCATTGCCAGCAGATCAAGGGACGTGATCGTTCCCCTCTATTCGACATTGCTGAGGCCTCATCTGGAGTACTGTGTCCAGTTTTGGGCCCCACACTACAAGAAGGATGTGGAAAAATTGGAGAGAGTCCAGCGAAGGGCAACAAAAATGATTAGGGGTCTGGAACACATGACTTATGAGGAGAGGCTGAGGGAACTGGGGATGTTTAGTCTATGGAAGAGAAGAATGAGGGGGGATTTGATAGCTGCATTCAACTACCTGAGAGGGGGTTCCAAAGAGGATGGCTCTAGACTGTTCTCAGTGGTAGCAGATGACAGAACAAGGAGCAATGGTCTCAAGCTGCAGTGGGGGAGGTCTAGGTTGGATACTAGGAAAAACTATTTCACTAGGAGGGTGGTGAAGCACTAGAATGGGTTACCTACGGAGGTGGTGGAATCTCCATCCTTAGAGGCTTTTAAGGCCCGGCTTGACAAAGCCCTGGCTGGGATGATTTAGTTGGGGATTGGTCCTGCTCTGGGCAGGGGGTTGGACTAGATGACCTCCAGAGGTCCCTTCCAACTCTGATATTCTATGATTCTATGATCTGAGCAGGGCTGGCTCCAAAGGGTTACGGCACAAGAGATCCAGGCTCCAGTCAGGCTCTGCCACAGATGCACTGGGCAAGTCACTTAGTCTCTCTCTACCTGAGCTCCCCACCTATGCCCTGGGGATAACAACACTTCGCCACCTTGCTGGGGGTGCTGATGTTCTGTCGTAGGCCTGTGTTTCACATGCCTGTATTGCGCATTAGAGCCCAGCCACATGGCCACTGCCATCAGCAGTGAGTTCTGCAGGTCAGTTCAATGGGAGGAGGGTGACAGGAGACATAAGGATGCAAATAGATGAACTGTGACATCCCAGTGTGACGTGTTTAAAGGCATTCCTCTCCGGCCAGTGGGAGCACACATTCTGCTGGTCAGCCCAGCATGATCCGAGGGGGAGGAGAGTTCCTAGAAGTTGGGTAGCAGAGGGCAGTGGGGTCATGTTGGGCTGACCAGCAGTTTGGCTGGTGAATTCCTGGCAGACTGCTCTGCTCCAGCCAGCTTTCCCGGGCACTGGCTAGTGCGAAGCTAATGCTTGCTCAGCCCACCTGACTGGTGTTGGGATTCCCTCCGAGACCGTTTCCACTTGGCTTATCCCGAGCTCCTCGCCCAGTTCTGGGAGAGTGCTTTATCCAGTTCTCTGGAATCCGGAAACTCAGTGCAAATCCAGATTCGTCCCTGAAGTTTCTCTCTTGGCATTTCATGAAACTACAGCTGAGGTGACCAGGCTCAGGAGTAGGGTGGGTTAGTGGGCATTGCAACTCCAAAGGACATGATTATAAATCCGATGATATACATGTTCCAAAGCACACAACCCGTGTGCGTCACATTCTACACTGTATCACGCGCTTTGTGGTTGGCTCACTGATTTTGTGACCCAATTCCTGTATAGATCACAAACTGTCCATGCGCTACAAAGTGTTCTAACAAGGGAACCTGCAGCTGCAAGCTTATCACACGTTACTCTTCTTCTTGCTATTCCTTTTTCTCTAGCTACATGTTATTTACAAGGCCACCTGTGAATTCGGGCTTTGTCCATGGTGAACCTCCATTTCCTTACTTCTGTTTTCTTTCACTGCTCATGCAGGCCTCCACTTCCATTCCTCATTTTGATTTTTTCAGTGCAGTCTTTTCATGCCAGACATATTCTTTTCTCTGTTTGCCTGGGTCTTTTAAGGTTTATTACCAGCAACACATTCCTAGGACTACAGTGGTGTTACTAGTTGTACAGCCATTAAAAGTAAACAGTGTCTGAACTGGAGGCTGGAGGCCTATTGCCTCTGGAATGGCACTCCATGGGTTGATTGTTTTTGCAGGGGTGGCATGTACCTCATTATTCTGTTCAGATATGAGCTGGGAGATGGGTATCAAAGTGCATTCTGTTAACCTCTTGGTTTAGTTCTTCTGTTCTCTAAACCGAATGAGTTACAAGTGTGTTACATTCAGAGCGGCAGCCGTGTTAGTGTGTATCAGCAAAAAGAACGAGGGGTACTTGTGGCACCTTAAAAAGAAAAGGAGGACTTGTGGCACCTTAGAGACTAACCAATTTATTTGAGCATGAGCTTTCACCCTGACCACACCACATGATCCATCGTCTACAGCCAAGCTCTGCGATACAACCGCATTTGCTCCAACCCCTCAGACAGAGACAAACACCTACAAGATCTCTATCAAGCTTTCTTACAACTACAATACCCACCTGCGGAAGTAAAGAAACAGATTGATAGAGCCAGAAGAGTTCCCAGAAGTTACCTACTACAGGACAGGCCTAACAAAGAAAATAACAGAACTCCACTATCCGTCACCTTCAGCCCCCAACTAAAACCCCTCCAACGCATTATTAAGGATCTACAACCTATCCTAAAGGATGACCCAACACTCTCACAAATCTTGGGAGACAGGCCAGTCCTTGCCTACAGACAGCCCCGCAACCTGAAGCAAATACTCACCAACAACCACATACCACACAACAGAACCACTAACCCAGGAACTTATCCTTGCAACAAAGCCCGTTGCCAATTGTGCCCACATATCTATTCAGGGGACACCATCACAGGGCCTAATAACATCAGCCACACTATCAGAGGCTCGTTCACCTGCACATCCACCAATGTGATATATGCCATCATGTGCCAGCAATGCCCCTCTGCCATGTACATTGGTCAAACTGGACAGTCTCTACGTAAAAGAATAAATGGACACAAATCAGATGTCAAGAATTACAACATTCATAAACCAGTCGGAGAACACTTCAATCTCTCTGGTCACGCAATCACAGACATGAAGGTCGCTATCTTAAAACAAAAAAACTTCAAATCCAGACTCCAGCGAGAAACTGTTGAATTGGAATTCATTTGCAAATTGGATACTATTAATTTAGGCTTAAATAGAGACTGGGAGTGGCTAAGTCATTATGCAAGGTAGCCTATTTCCTCTTGTTTTTTCCTACCCCCCCCACCCCCCGCCCCAGATGTTCTGGTTTAACTTGGATTTAAACTTGGAGAGTGGTCAGTTTGGATGAGCTATTACCAGCAGGAGAGTGAGTTTGTGTGTGTATGGGGGTGGGTTTTTGGAGGGGGGTGAGGGAGTGAGAGAACCTGGATTTGTGCAGGAAATGGCCTAACTTGATTATCATGCACATTGTGTAAAGAGTTGTCACTTTGGATGGGCTATCACCAGCAGGAGAGTGAATTTGTGTGGGGGGGTGGAGGGTGAGAAAACCTGGATTTGTGCTGGAAATGGCCTAACCTGATGATTACTTTAGATAAGCTATTACCAGCAGGACAGTGGGGTGGGAGGAGGTATTGTTTCATATTCTCTGTGTATATATAAAGTCTGCTGCAGTTTCCACGGTATGCATCTGATGAAGTGAGCTGTAGCTCACGAAAGCTCATGCTCAGATAAATTGGTTAGTCACTAAGGTGCCACAAGTCCTCCTTTTCTTTTTGCGAATACAGACTAACACGGCTGTTACTCTGAAATGTGGCCCCTTAGAGACTGACACATTTATTTGGGCATGAGCTTCCGTGGGCTAAAACCCACTTCATTGGATGCATACAGTGGAAAATACAGTAGGAAGATCTATATATACCCAGAGAACATGAAACAAGGGGTGTTGCCATACCCACTGTAATGAGAGTGATCACTTAAGGTGAGCTATTACCAGCAGGAGGAAAAAAACCTTTTGTAGTGATCATCCGGATGGCCCATTGCCACCAGTTGACGAGAAGGTATGAGTAACAAGAGGGGGAAAAAATAAGCAAGGGGAAATAGTGTTACTTTGTGTAATGACCCATCCACTCCCAGTCTCTATTCAGGCCTAAGTTAATGGTGTCCAATTTGCAAATTAATTCCAGTTCTGCCGTTTCTTGTTGGAGTCTGTGTATATGACTAGATTGCTGCAATAGCCTCGAACACATTATTATTAATAAGATGTTCAGAGGTTCTGGCCACTAAACCTTTAAGACCCAGGCTTAAGGAAGGAATAGGATACCCAGACCTGGGTACCGCTTTGAGGGCGTCCTGCAACTTTCGCTTCACCTGTATTTCAATTACACTCTAAACACTGGCCGGGGACATAGCGTTTTCATTTATCAGCACAGGCGTGAAACAGCACCTCGGCAAACTCCGAGCACACTTCCTGGGTCCAGCCTCTTGCGCCACGCCATGATACTCGCCAGCCCCAGCGCAGGCAGGGTTTCTATTACCAGCTTCCCAGCACCTCCTCCGCACGGGCAGTTTGCAGACTGTTCCCCAGAGTGAACCCACATGCCAGCAACTCTCTCTGTAGCACCCGACACCTACCCATGTTAGCGTCCCGCAGGTGCAAACAGCTGGACAAGCCTGGGGCGTCCCGGGCCCTGCGTTGTCTTGCAGCTGTATTTGAGGAGGGAAAATCACCGTGTGGGGTGCAGTGCTTTCACATCGAATGTCGTGGTCCTGGACCCTGGTTCATTTCCTTACTTGGCACTGCCGGGCGTCACAGCTCCTGTGTCAAATTTTTAACTTTCCTGGGGTGATAAGAGGGCAAGATTTCCTGCTCCCTGTCACTTAAGGCAGCATTTACTTTGCATGGCATGTATCCTCCACACACTACACATGATTATTAGAGCACATTGACTTAATGCTGTACTTCCTTAAAAGCAATTACAAAAGCATGCATGTTAGCTACAGTTAACAACGCTTTGTGAATGAGCCCCTGGCTTTGCTGGTTGGACGGATGCAGTACTTTTTTGGACGGATGCAGTACTTTTGTGCTCTCTTCTGTTGCAATGCTTGGTCATGTTCTCACCGCATCTCTCTGTCAGCTTGGTGTCAGGGTGACATACCAACAGGAGACAGGGTGGGGGAGGTGGTGTCTTTTCTTGGACCAACTTCTGGGGGTGAGAGAGACGAGCTTGGGAGCTCACACAGAGCTCGTCTGCCACTCTGGGAAACTGACTCAGAATGTCACACAAGAGGGGTCAGGCCATTCAGCATAAGGAGTTAACACATATCTCAAGGGACCATTCAAGGTGAAGTGGCCTGTTAACACCCCTCCAGTCATGGGGGGAAAGGAAAGGAGGGGGCATAGCATGGTGGAGGGGTGGGGGGCGGAGGTTCTGAGTGGGTTATAGATTGTTGCAATAAGTCATCATTTGAAACAGGCCAGGGCGTGTGCCAATCTTAGGCAGATTCCTCTGGTGTAGTTGCTTCTCCACCCTGCTAGTTTTACGCACTCTAATGTATACATCGTCATCCAGAAAGTCCTTTCAACAGTTCCTAGCCATGTTCCACCCAGCTTCAGTGGGCAAACTCCTCCCGGTGACTGCCCCGGGTCGCATTCCACAAGAACACGGACACAGAAATAAACGGAACATTTCTGGATAGTCTTGCCCCAGTGGGTTTTAACCCTAAACCATTTGGATCTGTTTTCAGTCTAGGACATTTTAATCTTTTATTATTATTATTTACAAAACTCCACTGTATAGTTTTTGTCTTTACTCCCTTAGTAGCATTTATCTGATACCACAGTTAAACAAAACTTTTCACTAGCAAGTTTTGTCATGTCTTTGAATGGCCAAAGTGGCTCCATCATCCACAATTAATCACCATTGAAAGAAAACAGAATAATAGAATCATAGAATATCAGGGTTGGAAGAGACCTCAGGAGGTCATCTAGTCCAACCCCCTGCTCAAAAGCAGGACCCATCCCCAATTAAATCATCCCAGCCAGGGCTTTGTCAAGCCTGACCTTAAAAACTTCTAAGGAAGGAGAATCGACCACCTCCCTGGGTAACGCATTCCAGTGTTTCACCACCCTCCTAGTGAAAACGTTTTTCCTAATATCCAACCTAAACCTCCCCCACTGCAACTTGAGACCATTACTCCTTGTCCTGTCATCTGCCACCACTGAGAACAGCCGAGCTCCATCCTCTTTGGAACCCCCTTCAGGTAGTTGAAAGCAGCTATCAAATCCCCCCTCATTCTTCTCTTCTGCAGACTAAACAAGCCCAGTTCCCTCAGCCTCTCCTCATAAGTCATGTGCTCCATCTCCCTGATCATTTTTGTTGCCCTCCACTGGACTCTCTCCAATTTGTCCACATCCCTTCTGTCTTGGGGGGCCCAAAACTGGACGCAGTACTCCAGGTGTGGCCTCACCAGTGCCGAATAGATGGGAATAATCACTTCCCTCGATCTGCTGACAGTGCTCCTACTAATGCAGCCCAATATGCCGTTAGCCTTCTTGGCAACAAGGGCACACTGCTGACTCATATCCAGCTTCTCGTCCACTGTAACCCCCAGGTCCTTTTCTGCAGAACTGCTGCCTAGCCAGTCGGTCCCCATCCTGTAGCGGTGCATGGGATTCTTCCGTCCTAAGTGCAGGACTCTGCACTTGTCCTTGTTGAGCCTCATCAGATTTGTTTTAACCCAATCCTCCAATTTGTCTAGATCACTCTGGACTCTATCCCTACCTTCCATCGTATCTACCTCTTGCCCCAGCTTAGTGTCATCCTTGAACTTGCTGAGGGTGCAATCTATCCCATTGTCCAGATCAGTAATAAAGACGTTGAACAAAACTGGTCCCAGGACCGACTCCTGGGGCACTCCTCTTGATACCGGCTGCCAACTAGACATGGAGCCATTGATCACTACCCACTGAGCCCGACAATCTAGCCAGCTTTCCATCCATCTTATAGTCCATTCATCCAGCCCATACTTCTTTAACTTGCTGGCAAGAATACTGTGGGAGACCGTGTCAAAAGCTTTGCTAAAGTCAAGATATATCACATCCACTGCTTTCCCCTCATCCACAGAGCCAGTTAGGTCGTCATAGAAGGCAATTACATTAGTCAGGCATGACTTGCCCTTGGTGAATCCATGCTGACTGTTCCTGATCACTTTTGTCTCCTCTAAGTGCTTCAGAATTGATTCCTTGAGGACCTGCTCCATGATTTTTCCAGGGACTGAGGTGAGGCTGACTGGCCTGTAGTTCCCAGGATCCTCCTCCTTCCCTTTTTTTAAAGATGGGCACTACATTAGCCTTTTTCCAGTCATCCGGGACCTCCCCCGATCGCCGTGAGTTTTCAAAGATAATGGCCAATGGCTCTGCAATCACATCAGCTAATTCCCTCAGCACCCTCAAATTTGGAAAAAAGAAAAGGAGTACTTGTGGCACCTTAGAGATTAACCAATTTATTTGAGCATGAGCTTTCGTGAGCTACAGCTCACTTCATCGGATGCATCCGATGAAGTGAGCTGTAGCTCACAAAAGCTTATGCTCAAATAAATTGGTTAGCCTCTGAGGTGCCACAAGTACTCCTTCTCTTTTTGCGAATACAGACTAACACGGCTGTTACTCTGAAACCTGTCAAATTTGGAGGGACTTCCAATAGGATTTCTGTGGCTGGGCTTCACTTCTTATCTTTATTGATTTTCCTTGATGCTGGGTTGGTTTCTGCTTTCCAAGCACACAGCCATCTGAAAAAGAAAACAACCTATCTCGGCTCCTCTTTGGAGCCCTCCTAGGATTTTAAGTAAGTAGCATGATCTGGTAACATTCCTTTTATTACTGAAACAGGAACCCAGGGTCTCTCCCCAGTATCCTGGCTGCTGCTACCCTTTTTGTCCCTTTTTTCATTTACTAATTTCTATTTAACATTTATAACCTAATTTAAAAAAATGTTCCATGTTCT
The DNA here is from genome assembly GCF_965152235.1 of Eretmochelys imbricata. NCBI lineage: Eukaryota > Metazoa > Chordata > Testudines > Cheloniidae > Eretmochelys > Eretmochelys imbricata. Next base: position 359,762,735 of record NC_135572.1, read on the forward strand.
CAAAGCATGGAGATACCCGAAGTGTTAACTAGCGAGTTACGGCTGCCAGGAGACATTGGCTGCTGCCCAGAGAGTGCCGTGGCAGCTTTGAAAACCTTGAATGAAAGAGTTGGCTACATTTTTAGTGGAAGCTTTGAAAGCTAATTTATTTCACACACACATTTTACGTTTTCTTTTTCAGTTGGTGTTTTCTTAAATCCGGCGGCTCCTTGCTGGGCTGTAAACATCTTATTACGAGAGACCAAATCAATATTTTAAACTAGCTGATTCTTCTTTCCCAAAATGATTTGACGCTCCCAAGTTTTCCCTTTGTAAATTGCGAGTTAGGAGCTGAGGACACACTGAAGTTGGTCATGTTTCTGACCTGCCATTTTATTTAGAGATTTAAGCTTTGAATAAGTTTTTCCACAGGCGCGAGAACTGTTCTGGCCTGAGCACTGGTAATTGCTATATCCTAGCAATGTTTTGTTTTACTGCTGTTTTTCCTCCCTTATTCCCCCTCTCTGTCTCAGCTATTGGAGACGACAGTGAGCTGATCGTTACGCTCAGATTTGTCTTGTTCTGACAGGCAGGATTTCTTTTGTAACTTACTAGATGGTTTCCCCTTTTTTCTTACAATCTGTTCTTTGAGCTGATCAATGCCCCTCACGTTGCTCTTAATAATTTGCCTGCACAACTGTACCCAGGTTACATCCCCACTGGTACACTGGGAAGCAGTCCAACCTCATAAAATCCCTCTGTCCTTTTCAGTGATTTTGACTAAATCGTCCATAGTCAAATGATATTATCCCTCTGCCTGCAGCAGCCATTTACAATTGATAATTCACAGAGCATTTCTTTGGGCAAAGGACCCATTTTCCTTCAGACTGGCTGTAAAGGCTCCTAGGGACACAAACATGGGGTGGCAGGAGTCACCACCTGACTAATGCCAGGGGTCCACTGGGCGTGACTACCCAATGTACTGCCATAAGTGGGTTTCAGTATTAAACCAGGCTTTAAACACTTTGCCACCCGCATTAACACTTCTCTTTCCACTTTGTAACTCTTTCAAAACTCTGACTGGTTAGTTCTCGACCCTCCTAGCTCAGCAGTGTTCATTTGTGCAAAAGGGACTTTGAAATCATAGAATATCAGGGTTGGAAGGGACCTCAGGAGGTCATCTAGTCCCACCCCCTGCTCAGAGCGGGACCAATCCCCAACTAAATCAATCCCCAACTAAATGCATCTTCCTTTTCCTTAAATCATGTACATGTCTCCCACAAGGACACATTTCTCAGATAATTTTTCTGGCAGCTCCGAGCTTATCATTGTGCTTGTTTGCACTTATTCTTTAGCTACAATTACTGGTCTCTCTCTGGTTCTTTTCTGGGGACCCCATAGGGTCCCCAATTGGATTTAATCTGGCTGGATTCCCCATACTTAAACCCTTTCAGCGCCATTTCCCTTACTGTTCGGTAGCACGACCCTCACCCCCAGGGGCGTATTGCCTACTCCAGACGGGTGGATCCCGTGTTTACTCCGGGCTCCTCACTGAGGTTACTTTGACTGCTGGATACGGTGCCAAAACATTGGGATTCCCTCCGAGACCTTTTCCACTCTTCTTCTCCAGGTCACCACATCCAGTTCTGAGAAAACTCTTTGTCCAGTTCTCTGGAATCCAAAACTCGTCCCGGAGGTTTCTCTATTGGCATTTCATGAAGCTACAGCTGCGGTGATCAGGCTCCCAGGGAGGGGTGGGTTAGTGGGCATTGCAATGCCAAAGGTCATGATTATAAACCCGATTATCTGCATGTTCCAAAGAACACTACCATGTGTGCATCACATTCGACGCAGTATCTCCAGCGTTGTGACTGGCTCACTAAGGTAGTGTCATCCAGTGTAAGGTGCGCTGTGTGGCCACTCTTCATTGCTGGGAGCGAGCCCTCCTGGCGACAAAATCAAATCACCGCCAGCGAAGGAAGCGCGGGTCCCACCCCTCCCACCTCCATCGCGAAAGCTTGTAGTTCCGAGGGCATTTTTTCACATCCCTGAGCGACAAAAGTTTTAGTGACATAAATGCCAGTATCGACAGAGCCTAATGTTGTGACCCAGTCCCTGTGCAGACAGATCATGAGCTGTCCATGTGCTACAAAGTGTCCTAGCAAGCGAACCTGCAGCTGCAAGCTTATCACACGTTGCTCTTCTGCTTGCTCTTCCTTTATCTGCTATCTACATGTTATTTACAAGGCCGCTTGTGAATTCAGGCTTTGTCTGTAGTTAGCCTTTGTTTCCTTCCTGCAGGGCCTACAGCTGGCAGCCCATTGACCTGGAATCAGAATGAGCTGGGCCACATGAGCGAGGAAAAGCCATGGGAGAGGAGGGAAGTGAGTCACCCCGGAGAGCTGTCACTTACTGACTTCTAAGGCCAGGGACTGACACTGCTCAGAGCAGCTGTAGATGGAGAGTAACGTCCTGCCAGGGATCTGGTGATGGCATCAGGGCTGCCCTGGAGAGGGCAAGTCCTGCAGGCCTCTGGGAGACTCACATAAGAGCCTCCATCTAGCCCAATATCCGCCTTCTGACTGTGGCCAGTGCCAGGTACTTCAGAATGAACAGAACAGGGCAATTTATCGAGTCATCCATCCCCTGTCGTCCAGTCCCAGCATCTGGCAGCCAGAGGTTTAGGGATACCCAGAGCATGGAGTTGCATCCCTGACCATCCTGGCTAAAAGCCATTGCTGGGCCTATCTTCCATGAACTTATCTAATTCTTTTTGAATCCATTTATACTTCTGGCCTTCACAAAATCCCCTGGCAAGGAGTCCCACAGGTTGACTGTTTGTTGTGTGAAGAAGTACTTCCTTCTGTTTGTTTTCAACCTGCTGCCTATCATGGTGTGACCCCTGGTTTGTGTGTTACATATAGGGGGTAAATATCACTTCCTGGTTCCCTTTCTCCACATCGTTCATGATTGTCTAGGCCTCTATCGTATCCCTCCTTCGTCAGCTCTTTTCTAAGAGCTGTAGGTCTCTTCCTTGGCCATGGCTGGAGCTAACACAGTCAGTGCCCCAGACGAGTGCCTACCCACTGCGCCATCCTTCTACTGTGCCTGGCAGTTTGTGGGTCATTGATACCTGTGCCAGGTGGGCACGACCCTCACTCCGGCTCGGTGGCATCGTCACTCTCTGAGCACACGCAGTGATGCCATGTTTGGGAGGGGCCGGCCCATGCATGTTAGCATCTGGACAATTAACTATCCCTCCCCGCCGGGGTTTGGCAAAGCTTCAAGCAAACAGTTGTTGCCCTTGCTATTAGCTCGCTGGCTGCGAGGCTTTGTCATCGTGCGAGCAGGGCCCCTGGCGGGGCTTGGGGCAGGGTCTGCACAAATCCAGAACAACGATCACTCGCACCGAGCTCAGGCCGGGTCTCTATGGGCTGGGGCGCTCATTTCCTCCACCTGCGGGGACAAGCTAAGTGCGTCCCAGGTGGGGTGGACCTGTCTCCCCCTTAAAGGGCAAGACACCTCGTGACACTTGGCAACGCCCGCTGGTGTCACATTGTCAGCAAACGCCCCGTGATGCCAACTGGTTTGGGGGTGGGGAGGTTACCCATCAATTGGCACCAATGTGGCCCTGCGAAGTCGGCTGCTCTGCATGGCACAAGTACACACGGTCTCTGCCTCCAGGAGCTTACAGAACAAATGGAACGGGTGCCCCGGGGAACCTCTGGAGCAGGTTTAACCCTGAAATCCGCCTCCACCCCCATCTCTGTGGAGCACGTCCCTGGTGGGTTTAAATCAGTGTAGCGCCAGAGGCCAATTTACACCAGCTGAGGATCTGCCCCCCGATGTCTAAGTGGGGAAAAGTGGGTTAGTGCAGCCGGTCTGGACACCCGGGGAGATCCCCACCCCTCGCACCGGGGGTGGGAGAGACTCTCAGACCCCACAGGAGGCGCTGGAGGCGGGAGTTGCTAACCCTGGGCCATTCTGATCTCACACCAGTTTGACACCGGCGGGGTGACACCTCCGACACAGGCGGAGTTACTCCTGATTTACACCCCCAGGGAGCCTCCGTAGCGGGGGGAGGGGCGCGTCAGCGCACACCCAAAGCGTCGCCCAACCAGGCCGTGCTGGAGAGGCTGACAGTCCGTGTACATGGGGGTTTCTCCCAGGTTGGCGGCGGGGGAGGAGGCTGAGAGTCCCCGGTTCCTGTGGGAGCCGCAGTTATGCACAGGTGAGAACAGCTCCGGGCTCCTGGAGGTCAGGTAGCAGAGGTACCCCACTGGTGGGGGCGGTGGGGGGCTGGGTGGATTTCAGCCCCTGCTCAATGGTGCCCCTGACTCTGCTGCTCCCCTGAGCATTTATCAATGACCTGGAAGAAAACATCTAATCGTCCCTGTTAACACTTGCAGAGGACACCCAAACTGGGGGAGGGCTGGTAGTGAAGAGGCCAGGTTGCCAGTTCAGAGCGATCCGCATCACTTGCTAAGCTGGGTACAAGCAAACAATGTTCGTTTCTATACAACAAAATGTAAAGTCATACAGCTAGAACCAAAGAATGCAGACCTTGCGTACGCAGAGTGACAACAATGATGAAAGGGCTGGAAAACATGACCTGTGAGGGGAGACTGAAAAAACTGAGTTTGTTTAGTCTGGAGAAGAGAAGACGGAGCGGGGAGATGAGAAGAGTTTTCAAGCACGTAAAAGGTTGTTACAAGGAGGAGGGAGAAAAATGGTTCTCATTTAACCTCTGAGGGCAGGACAAGAAGCAATGGGCGTAAATTACAGCAAGGGAGGTTTAGCTTGGACATGAGGAAAAACGTCCCGACTGTCAGGGTGGTCACGCCCTGGGATAAATTGCCCAGGGAGGTGGTGGAATCTCCCTCATTGGAGATGTTTAAGAGCAGGTTGGACAAACACCTGTCAGGGATGGTCTAGATCAGCAGTTCTCAAACTGTGGGTTGGGACCCCAAAGTGGGTCGCGACCCAGTATTAATGGGGTCACCAGGGCTGGCTTAGACTTTCTGGGGCCCAGGGCCAAAGCCCAAGCCCAGGCCCCATTGCCTGGGGAACTTTGCCCCCGCCCAGGGCAGTGGAGTTTGGGCTTTGGCCCCCTCACCCGAGGCAGCAGGGCTCTGGTGGGCTCAGGCTTCAGTCCCCCATCCTGGGGTCGTGTAGTAATTTTTGTTGTCAGAAGGGGGTCATGGTGCAATGAAGTTTGAGAACCCCTGGTCTAGATAATACTTAGTCCTGCCATGAGTGCAGGGAACTGGACTAGATGACCTCTCGAGGTCCCTTACAGCCCTATGAATCTACAATTCCATTAATGGGGGACTCTCTCCTGGAAAGCAGGGACTCTGAACAAGATTTGGGGCTCAAAGTGCACAATCAGCTGAACAGGAGCTCTGGGAGTGCTGCTGTGGCCAGAAGGGCTAATGCTCTCCTGGGACACATGAACAGGGCAATCTTGATGAGGAGCAGAGAACATATTTGACCTCTGCATTTGGGATTTGGGCAACGCTGCGGGATCCTGTGTCCAGTTCTGGTGGCTACAATTCCAGAAGGATGCTGATGAATTGGAGAGGGGTCAGAGAAGAGCCACAAGAATGATGACAGGATTAGAAAACCTGCCTTATCGTGAGAGACTCCAGGAACTCAAGCTATTTAGTTTAACAAAGAGAAGGTTCAGGGGTGACTTGATCACAGTCTATAGGTACCTACCTGGGAACAAATGTTTGCTAACGGTCTCTTCAGTCTCGCACAGGAAGGTCTAACACAATCCAATGGCTGGGAGTTGAAGCTAGACGAATTCAGACTGGAAATAAAGCATAAATTTTAAATGGTGAGCATCATTAACCATTGGAACAATTCACCCAGGGTCATGCTGAATTCTCCATCTCTGACCATTTTAAACTCAAGAGCAGCTGTTTTTCTAAAAGCTCTGCTTTTGTTCAGACAGGAATTGCTTTGGGAACGTTCTCTGGCCTGTGTGATACGGGGGGTCAGACAAGACGATCACAGGGGTCCCTTCTGCCCTCAGACCGATGATGCTAGCTGCACCCTGTTGAATTCTCTTGCTCTGGTTGTTCTCCTTTCCAAAAAAGACAAACATTGGATGGAAACATTTGCTGCCATCAATCTTCCGCCTCCAACCCTGTGTACACGCCCCTTGGATGATGGTGCTACGGAGGCCACAGGTGTGCTCGGCCTCTGTCATTTTTGAACACTTTGCTGTGGCGATAAGCTGGACTTTTAAACCCTGTTCAAACTGGTGAGTGCAGCAGCCCGCCTTCACTTGGAACAAATGTAAGAAACAACGGGAGCCTCCACCCACAACACAGCAACATGTCACGGCCTGAAACAAAGGCACACGTGAGTCCTCTCAAGAATTAGGACTATGGGGGTGGAGGGCTGTCACATTATTGACTTGAACTGGGACCATATAGAACATGGTTGCAACCAAGGTCCTGTAGTGGCACCAAACCGTGTATAAAGGGGGTCAAATGAGGTGTCTCAGACAAGGTTATGGTTGGCTGGTTAGGATTATGTTGTCTGTGTGTGTGTATCATTTTTACAGTTGAAGTTATGAATATTGGCTCTGTACTGTCTGTATTTCAAACCTGTGCTCTGCTTCTGGGGGACGCCCCAGACAAGTTGGGGTCAGCTCTGCCTAGCCTGCTGGATGGCCCATGAAGGACCATCAGCTACACACCTGACCCATTGAGAGAAGGCAGACACACCTGGGGACACAGCCAGGTGCGCAGAGACCTGCCTACGGACAGAACTCTGAGGTGTTTCCAGGCCATGGGATGGGCAGCTTGTCCTTGGGACACAGAAAGAGACCACATGGCAAGAGAGTATAAAACGCTGCTGCAGCTCCTCCATCTGGTCTTCAATCCTGCTTCCAACCTCTGGAGGGACTTGGCTACACTGAAGCTCTGAACCAAGGACTGAAAGACCCATCCCAGCTGGGGATGTTCTCCAGAGACTTGATTTGAACCTGCCGTTTATTCCATCACTGCTGCAAGCCTGAACCAAGAACTTTGCCATGACTGTATGTCATTGATTCCATTTCACCAGTTCTAGCTCTCATCTCTTTCTTTTCCCTTTTATGAATAAACCTTTAGATTTAGATTCTCAAGGGTTGGCAACAGCGTGATTTGTGGGTAAGATCTGATTTGTATATTGACCTGGGTCTGGGGCTTGGTCCTTTGGGATCGAGGGAACCTTTGTTCTTTTACTGGGGTATTGGTTTTCATAACCGTTCGTCCCCATAACGAGTGGCCCTGGTGGTGATACTGGGAAACTGGAGTGTCTGAGGGAATTGCTTGGGTGACTGGTGGTTAGCCAGTGGGGTGAGACCAAAGTCCTCTGTCTGGCTGGTTCGGTTTGCCTTGGTGTGCACAGAAACCCCAGCCTGGGGCTGTAACTGCCCTGCTTGAAGCAGTTTGTCCTGAATTGGCACTCTCAGTTGGGTCCCACCAGAACCAGCATCATTACAAGGGCTTTCACTGGCTATTGTTTGGTAGAGGTGTGTGTGAGGGAGAGCAGGAGAGAAATGCAAGAGACACACGGAAGGAGCAGAAATCCAGGCACAGCCTGAACAAGAATTGAGCACGTGGTGCTGAGAAAAGCCTAGAGAGAGAGCTTTTGGGCTGAGTGCTGGCTGAAAAGAGTTTGGAACTGTAAGCAAAGAAACTCTCTCACTGTTTGCGTCTTCCTGTGTTTGGGGACACAGGACTTTGTATGTTCTTTGTACATAAACGGGATTGCCTCGAAGGTTCCTGACTCCATCATCAATTTCTCTGTCTAATGTAAGCAACCTGCTGGACCCCAAACTTTGGCCAACTGCTCAGGTCAAAAGGGGTAAGTCTCTTTTTCCATTTGCAACTTTAACTTTTAAAAGTATGATTTCCCTCTTGGGTTGTTTTTAAATTCACTCCCTTCCGACTGGGATTCGTAGCAGAGCTCTTCACATGTGCACGCTCCCTCTGTGCTGCTCACACAAATCAGTGCACGAGACCGCGGAACAATCAGCTCTGGAGGGCTGGTACCGAGCAGAGGTCCCATTTTCTCACGTCCATTACTCTCCTTTAGCTCTCCTGGAACTGGATATGAATGATGCGTGTGTCAATATTTGCAGAATCCGCTATCTCTTGGGAAATTCTCAGTTCAAACTGTGAGGAAACTGCTCTAGAAAGGGCACAGGCTCTGGTGCTTTGCTCTTTGGGGAAGAGGGGCTGGAATACTTCTGACAAAAAGAAATCAGGGAACAAAAGTGCCCAAGAGAACAACTTGGAAGTGGGTGCCTGTGCAGCATCCCAGGCCCTGTGTGGACCAGAGGATTCCAGTGGAGTCTTGCCCAATATTGGCCAATTCTGTCATTTTTTTTTCAGTGCCGGGGGAGAAAGCAACGTTCCGAAAGGTTCATTGCGCCCAGTTTGGCCTTCAGAAGGGAGGAAGCATCAAAGTTCAGCTTGCAGAGCGATGCTCGTGCTGCCCCCCGTGGGGGTCATTACTTCACCGCACACCATTTCCAAAATAAAGTTGCAAGCCACCAGGCCAGTTTTCGGCTGTGTGATGCCTTTAAAGTGCATCGCTGCGAAACAGCGACCGCTGTCCCAGACAAAGCGGTTCTCCCCTGGGCAGACGCTGGGGTGCCTCCACCGCTGGGAATGGTCAGGGCTGCACTGGGGTCGAAGGATGGTGCTGTGCCGTGGAACCAATGGTGCTGTGACACACGACACCAGCTGAGGATTTGCTCTCTGATCTGGACAATTTGCTGAAGACCCAAGCACTGCGTCTACCTTGTCCATCATATCAGGCTCTGTGGCCTGGAGCATGGTTCCCTGGGGCAGAAGGAAAGTGCAGCGGATGCCGCCATGTAAATGCAGTCACTTCCGCTACGTGCTTTGATCATCACAGGTGCCTTTGCCCTCTCTGGCTGAAGTCCTGTGCGGAGAGTCTCGCGCTCTGGGATTCCGCCTGCCCTGGCGGCCGAAGGAATGCGAGTCTTGCTCTGCGGCAGGGGCTGCTGGCTGTGGAGTGATCAGGATGATGGCAGCACAACTTGGACACGTTTGCAGCAGCTGCTGTGTCCCCAAAGCACAAACCCGGTATCCCCGGAATAGCCGTCTGGGCCTCGCTCGTGGGACCCTGAAGCCGCTTGGAGAAGGTGCGGCCCTGTTTCGCCAGAGAGGGCTGCCGTTGCTGGCAGCGGATTGTCGTCTAGATTTCTAGCTGGCTAGAAATAGCTCACCAGTGCATCATGGGACTCTCTTCTCCTGCCTAGCACGGTCACACAGGCTCAGTCGTATATCCTTAGGGCATCAGACCTCCGCGGGAGCCTGGAATTCTTTGCCGCCTCCTTGTTAGTGGAAGGCTTCCAGGGAAACGCTGCCCGCCGTTTGTCTGCCTCTGCAGCTGGCGCGTGAGCTGCGTGTGGGAAACGTTCCGGGACGGCTCTCTGCGCCCCCACCGACGCCCCACCGAACGCACGCCTGCTCCCAGTCCCCGGGCGGGCGCTGACGTCACGTGCCCTCTGTCCAAACTGCAGGGCCCAGGGGTGATGAGGCGGATTCTGGAGTCGCGGCCATTCACCCAGCCAACAGAAAATCTGTCCTGAGTCTGGCCACATTCATCATCAGTCATGTGTCCACCCGGAGAAGCACCCACTGGCCCCGGGCCAGGAGACCTCATCCGAGCATTTGGTTTTGCTGAGTGCCAGCACAAAGCCCATTCTTCATCCAGGTGGTGCCTTGGCTGGCAAGCCCTGGTTTTAGCTGTCAGGGAACAGTAAGCTGCTCATGGTGGACTCTGCGAGGGGGACTCACAAGTTCTTCTCCTCGAGACGTGAAATCTGTTCTCCTGCACCCCGGAGCTTCTGTGTGTGTCAGTCCAAGACATTTTCTGTCTCGTTCATTGCCTTCTCTTCTTTCTTCCTCTCTCTTTCTTTCTTCACCTCTATTGTCGCTCTTCTTCTCTCCGGCCATTTTCTCCCTCTTCCCTTCCTCTCTGTCTCCTCTCTTCTTTCCAGTAGGTTCTCTCATCTCTTCCTCTTTCTCCCCATCTCTCTTTGCCCTTTCGACTGATTGGTTTCCCTCTATTCTTCCATCTCTCCCTCTGCATCCGTCCAGGTCCCCTTCTATTCACCCCTTTGTTGGGTTTTCGGCCAGAGGCTCAGCTGGCACGCACTGGCTTCCCTCCCTCCCTCCACCAGCGAAGCTACATGACTGGAACCAGCGGAGGGTCTGGTCCAGTGTCCCGCTGTAGCAGATCCCCAGTTCGAAGGGAAGGCAAGGCCTGTCAAGAATATCAGTGACCTGACTTGCCCTGGCAGGAATGGCTTTGTCTGGATTTTCTGAAGGCCCTGTCACCATGGTGTCTGAGTGCTGAGGCGGACTGGCATTTAATCATGCAGCGCACAGGCTGGACGGCTTCTGGGATGCTGATGGCCGTGGAGTCCAACTGGTGACCCACGCGTCCGGCCACAGTGCAGGAGATGGCTGTGAGGCCCAGGCACGCGGTAAGGCTGCTACTCAAGACATCCCCAGAGCCTGGCTTGGCATTTGCGCCAACGCTTGGCTAATCTGGGACTAATCTCCCAGGCCATAGCACCCCCGGGCTGCTGCGTCCCTCAGGAACTAGGAAACTCAATGCCATGGGAGCAGGGCACAGAACCCTTGGGCCGAGTCCCTGGGAAACTCCCCCTGGGGATGGCGCAAATGACCACGAGCTTCCCTGCTTCCAGACAACAGGCGGCAACTCCCATCGATGGAGCTTTCCCACAGCCACGGGGGACCATGTGGAAGATGCCAGAAGAGGAATTTTAGAAATGCCCTGCTCTGCTTCTGGGGAACGAGGAAAGAAAGTAGGTCCCATGTCGCTGTAGCTGTTTTGTCAGGCACAGAAATGCTCTAGTGATGACTGTGAGATAGAGAGATAGAGAGATGGATAGATAGAGGGGTCTCTGGGGGTAGATAGATAGATAGATAGATAGATAGATAGATAGATAGATGGGGGGGTATCTGGGGGTAGATAGATGGATGGGAGGGTGGGGGTAGATAGTGCGACAAAGTTTCTGCTCTACCTTGGTGGGTCTTGCACTTATTGGCGGATTTGCTCACCTTGGAGCTTCATGGCAGCCTCTGGTTGGCTGTTTTTCTGAACCCACAGTCCAGGTCAACTCCTCCTGTGTCCGACCAGGAGTTGGGAGGTTTGGGGGGAACCCGGGCCCGCCCTCTACTCCGGGTTCCAGCCCAGAGCCCTGTGGAATGCAGCTGTCTAGAGTGCCTCCTGGAACAGCTGTCCGACAGCTACAACTCCCTGGGCTACTTCCCCATGGCCTCCTCCCAACACCTTCTTTATCCTCACCATAGGACCTTCCTCCTGGTCTCTGATAATGCTTGTACACCTCAGTCCTCCAACAGTCCGCGTTCTCACTCTCAGCTCCTAGTGCCTCTTGCTCCCAAGTCCTCACATGCACACCACAAACTGAAGTGAACTCCTTTTAAAAACCCAGGTCCCCGGATTAGCCTGCCTTAATTGATTCTAGCAGCTTCTTGATTGGCTGCAGGTGTTCTAATCAGCCTGTCTAAATTGTCTCCAGAAGGTTCCTGATTGTTCTGGAACCTTCCCTGTTACCTTACCCAGGAAAAAGGGACCTACTTAGCCTGCTCTCCTGCTGCTGCCCTCTGGCCTGGGCTTTCCTTGGTTTGGTCCCTGCTTTTGGCTTCCCCCCCGACGGGGCCAGACACTCTCCCCCCCTTCTTTTCTTTTTGTTGCTTTTTTTTTCTTTCTCTGCTGTTGCTAGAGTGCTGGCTGGCTGCCGGCTGGCTGTTAGCCCCCCCACCCGGCCTGCCCTCGGACACTGCTGCCGCTCCAGCTGAAACCCCCCCCGGGGGGGGGCCTGCCGGCCAGCTCCCTGGAGGTGGGAAGTGGAAGGACTCAGCCCCCAGACCCAGCTGCTTGCCGTTTGTTTGTGGACCCATATTTGGCCGAGAGGACTTTTATCATCTGCTCCGGCATCCCTGGAATGTTGCAGCTGCAAAAAAGAAAGAACAGAACAGAGAAGGGAAAAAGCCGTCTACCGGAGGAACACCTACCGGGGAATCTACAAATCGCCGTGGAGGGGGTCTAAGACTGAGTAACTTTCGAACTGTGCTCTCGTGTGGGGGGAGGCATTGACTGTGTCTTAATTGTGTTTGTAGGGACACAGGGGGTGTGGCATGGAGCTGCCCCCCGATCCGTGTCCTCCCAATCCCCACACTACGATCTTCACCCCCCCCACTCCACCATCTTTGCTGGCTGTCTAACATCTGCCTCTGGACTCAGCTGCTCGCCCTGATTCCACCGCGTGGGCCAGAAGCACCAGCCAACCAAACAGAACTCTCTGGACAAGCGTACAGTGGTTCATGTGCCCCCCCCCCCCGAATTGTCCACCCCACAGCTTGTCCCTTTCTACCTGACTCCAACTCCTGTTAACCACCTGCCACCGCCCCCACTGGGACATCAGCAGTGGATGGCACCGGGGTGACCTCCGCTGCTGTCATGCCCACTGCCTCCCCAGACTCTAGGGGAGCCCCCCCAGCCAGCAGGAAAGGCCAGGGCAAGAAGAAGGGGAAGGGCCCCTCTAAAACCACCGGGCCCTCCATGACAGGGGCCACCCCCACTGCTGCAGCCCCGCCACCGACCACGGCGTCCTCCCCGGCTGGCCGCTCCACCAGCTCTGCAGATGTCCCTCCTTCAACCCCCAGGATGTATGCCCAGGCAGCGGCAGCCCCCCCCCCCCGCCTGCTGCCTCGTCATCTCTCCCGCCCACCGCCTCCGCCACCATCAACTGCAGCCAGGGCCCCTTCCCCACCATGACAAGGAAGCACGGTGTCCGATGCCTCCTGGGGCCCGCCTCGCCCCACAAGGAGACCTACGTGTGGGCGTTGGTGAGGGTGGTGGGGCCCTCGGCCATTGTGGCGGACTCCAAAATGTATGGGAAGGTTGTCTTCTTCTTAGCATCAGAGGCTGCCGCCCAGGAAGCGGTGGAGAGGGGCCTGGCGGTGGGGCGGGTGTTTGTCCCCATGGAGCCGCTAGAGGACCTGGGCATCCACCTTGTCCTGACCTCCGTCCCTCCTTTTCTCCCCAGTGCTGCCCTGCTACTCGTCCTTTCCACCCCGGGGGAAACCTGTTTCTGTCATCAGCCCTCTCCTGTTGGGCTGCAAGGACCCCACCCTCCGTCACCTTTTTTCCTTCCGCCAGCAAGTGCAACTTTTACTGCGATCGGCAGTGCATGACGGAGAGGCGCTCGAAGGGTCCTTCCTAGTCCCCCACCAGGGGGCCCGTTACCGGGTGTACTTTTCCATGGGGAAAGCCCGGTGCTACCTCTGCTGGGCGTCGGGGCATATCCGGAGGGACTGCCCCCTAGCCCGGCAAGGAGGGGCACCTGGGATTCCCGAGACCCAGCAGGACATCAGCCCCGTCATTGCCGACGCCCCTGGCCTCCCGGTACCCAAACCCGCCCCCCCTCCTCTTCGGACCACCGCTACTCCTGCTCAGGCCCAAAGGGCACCTCCCCTACAACGCCCAGATGAGTGGGAGAGCCCCGCCCTCGCTGCTGACAATCTGGCGGGGCCTATGGAGGAGGGTGTGGCAGAGATACCACAAGGCATGGGAGAGAGCCTGCCCCAGGGAGAATCCTCCCTCCCTTATGCTGCCCCACCGTTCCTCCCCCAAGTCCCTGAGCCTTTGCCTTTACCCCCTGACATGACCCCTGCTACTCAGCCCCCAGATTATGCCATGGAGGGCTGGGCCCTAGTCCAGGGGAAGTGAGGCAAGCGGAAGGCTCGAACTCCGCCTCATCTACCCAAGGCGGAGGCCCCCCGGAAGACCAGGAAGGGGGTCACTGATGCCGAGCCTTCCACTTTGCCCACGAGTGCGTCCCACCCACCGGTATGAGCCGGGAAAGACACAGCAGCACCGGAAGGTAGTGTCTCCCCTCCATGGGAGACCCTCCCCTCCGAGACCCCCGAGGAAGCCCCTTCTGTCCTGACGCTACCCGAAGCCCCTGTGAACCCCGAGGCAACCGTTGTGGTGGGTGCTGGCAGGGAGAACCCTGGGGCGGCGGAAAGTGTCCTCTCCTCCATGTTCAAGGAGATCAAGGCCTTAGATCTGACCCCGGTCGCCCAGGGGGAGGACGACCTTCTGCCAGCAAATCTCGATCTGGGCGACCTCACTCCAACTCTCTTTTCCCCATGCTCCCTCCCCCTAACTGCTGCTTCCGGTCCCACCTCCAAGGAGCCCCTGGACTCCTCCATCGACCCGGCCACTGATGTCACCCCACTGACGACCACGGAGCCTGTTCAGGTGACAGCCGGTGCCACGCGGCCGGGACATGAGCCGCCAGGGGCACCCCCTGTTGGTGCGGAGCAATCGACTTCCTTCCCGGGTGGGGGCCCTACAGAAGATAATCCACCTCCTGATGCTGTGGCCGCTAAATCCACTATAGAGGGTGTGCCCAGTGTCACTGAGAGCTCCCTCCCCACCCCCTTAACCCTTGAGCCTGATCGGGAGGTGCCACCATCCAGCTGCTTGCCTCCCGAAACCCAGAACCTTGCCTCTGCCCCTGCCCCTGCCCCTACCCCTATCCAATTTACCTCCTGCAATGTCATTGCCCTCTCCGGGGCTGTTTCCTTCCCTTTCCCAACTGATGACTCCCAGGGAGCGGCCTTTGTGTTCTCCTGCCCCGACCCATTAGGAGCTGCTATTTTCCCTCCACCACCCCCTATCGCCCCAGAGCTTGAGGCGGGCCTAGAAGCTCCCGTCCATCAGGCACCCCATCGGGGGTCCGCATCCTGCTTGCCCGTTTTAGTGGCCACGGGACTGCACCAAGGGCCCCGCCGGGGAACAACCGGTAAACCGTAACCCCACCGCCACATGAGCTGCGAGGAGAGCTGCGGAAGTTTTTAGAGGATGTCTGTGGCTCCCGCAACAAGGTACAGTTTGCTCTCCAGCGATGGGGGGACTTTTCTCAAATCCTCTGGGCCACAAGGGCCCTCATGGGGGAAGGTAAAGGGACGGGGAAGCAGGATGCCCCGGCCTACTGGCGGGTCCTCGTCTTCCATGAACAATTACTCACCTATGGGATGGGTCATGGACTGTTGCATGGCCCGCTGGGGGATGCGAGCGTCCCTGCCAGTGAGGATCCCCCCGAGCCCTCCCCATGACACCTCTTACCATCGCAATGTTGAACACCCAGGGTTGTAGGATGGCTCTCCGCAGGTCCCAGGTGCTCTCCTTTCTTTGGGAGGGAGGGTACTCTGTGGTTTTCCTGCAGGAGACCCATACGGATCCGACCGCTGAAGACAGTTGGCAGCTGGAGTGGGGGGACAGGATCTACTTTAGCCATGCCACGGTTCGACAGGCTGGAGTGGCGACCCTGTTCTCCCCCGACCTATGGCCCGAGGTGCTTGGGGTCGCCGAGGCCGTGCTGGGTCGCCTACTGCATCTCCGGGTTCTTATGGAGGGGCTCGTGGTTAACCTCGTTAACGTCTATGCCCCGACATCGGGTCCGGAGCGGCTGCAATTCTACCAGCAGGCATCCACCTTCCTCGCCACCTTAGATTCTCATGAGTGCCTGGTCCTGGGAGGAGATTTTAATACCACCCTCGAGGAGCAGGATCGCTCGGGGACCGAGCAGAGCCCGGCCGCCACGGACATCCTCCGGGAGATAGTCGAACATCACTCCCTAGTGGACATCTGGCGCGACCACCACCCGGATGACACTTCCACATTCACCTTTGTCTGGGTGGAGGCCCATCGGTCGAGCCACTCCCGGTTGGACTGCATTTATTTATCACGCTTCCATCTCTCACGAGCCCACTCCTCCAGCATTCGGCTGGCCCCATTTTCTGACCATCATCTAGCCACTGTGACAGCCTCCCTCTGCGTGGAGAGGCCGGGGCCGGCCTAATGGCATTTCAACGACAGCTTGTTGTAGGATGTGGGCTTCCGGGAATTCTGGCTGGCCTGGCAAGGGCAGCAGCGTGCCTTTCCCTCGGCACAGCGATGGTGGGACCTGGGGAAGGTGCGCACCCGGCTTTTCTGCCGCGACTACACCCGGGGCACCAGCCGACGGAGAAATGCGGCGATAGAGCAGTTGGAACGGGAGGTCTTAGAGCTGGAGAGGCGTCTGGCCGCTAACCCCGAGGACCCGTCCCTCTGCGGAGAGTGCCGGGAGAAGCGGGAGGAGCTCCGGGCCCTCGAGGACCTCCGGGCCCGAGGTGCCTTCGTTCGGTCCCGCATCCGCCTCCTTCGGGAGATGGACTGCGGCTCCCGCTTCTTCTATGCCCTAGAGAAAACGAGGGGGGCCAAGAAACATGTCACCTGCCTTCTTGCGAAAGACGGCACCCCCCTCACGGATCCGGAGGAGATGTGTGGGAGGGCCCATGACTTCTACACAAGCCTTTTCTCCCCAGATCCGACCGATCCTGGCGCTTGCGGGGTGCTCTGGGAGGAACTCCCCACGGTCATCGTGGGCCACCGAGACCGACTAGAGCTGCCTCTCACCCTGGCTGAGTTCTCGGAAGCCCTCCGTCGCATGCCCACCAATAAATCTCCGGGCATGGACGGGCTGACCGTGGAGTTTTACCGCGCGTTCTGGGACATTCTCGGCCCAGACCTAGTCACCGTCTGGGCTGAGTCCTTGCAGAGCGGGGTCCTCCCTCTGTCATGCAGGCGAGCGGTGCTCGCTTTGCTGCCGAAGAAGGGGGACCTCCGCGATTTACGAAACTGGTGTCCCGTCTCACTCCTTAGCACGGATTACAAAATCGTAGCGAAAGCAATCTCGCTGCGGCTAGGGTCCGTGATGGTGGATGTGATCCACCCAGACCAGACCTATACTGTCCCCGGTCGCAGCATTTTTGACAACCTATTTCTAGTCCAAGACCTTTTGGAACTCGGGCGGAGAGATGGTCTGTCGTTCGCCCTCCTGTCTCTTGATCAGGAGAAGGCGTTCGATAGAGTAGACCATGGGTACCTCCTGAGCACTCTGCAGGCGTTTGGATTCGGACCTCAGTTTGTGAGTTTTCTCCGGATGCTGTATGCCTCCGCAGAGTGTTTGGTTAGGCTCAACTGACTGAACCCTGACTGAACCGGTCAGCTTCGGGCGAGGAGTGCGGCAGGGGTGCCCCCTCTCGGGCCAGTTGTACGCTCTGGCGATCGAGCCCTTCCTCTGCCTCCTCCGCAGGAGGTTGACAGGGTTGGTGCTGCGGGAGCCGGAGCTGCGGCTGGTCCTGTTGGCGTATGCCGATGACGTACTCCTCGTGGTCCAGGACCCGGGCGACTTGGCGCGAGTGGAGGCATGCCAGGCCATCTATTCAGCAGCCTCCTTCACCCGAGTCAACTGGGTCAAGAGCTCTGGCTTGGTGGTAGGAGAGTGGTGGCAGGTGAGCTCCCTCCCACCCGCGCTTCAGACCATCCAGTGGAGCGCGGGTCCGCTGCTCTACCTCGGCGTTTACCTTTCTGCCACGCACCCTTCTCCGCCGGAGAACTGGGAAAATTTAGAGGGCGGGGTGATAGAGCGGCTCCGGAAATGGAAGGGACTACTCCGATGTCTCTCCCTTCGTGGGAGAGCGCCGGTGCTTAGTCAACTAGTCCTGTCCAAGCTCTGATACCGGCTCAACACCCTGGTTCCGGCCCCGGGTTTCCTGACCCACCTCCGGACATCGATTCTGGGGTTCTTTTGGTCAGGAATGCACTGGGTCCCTGTTGGGGTTCTTCATCTACCCCTGGAGGACGGAGGGCAGGGCCTGAAGTGTCTGTACACTCAGGCCTGCGTCTTCCGCCTCCAGGCCCTGCAGAGGCTCCTCTATGGTGCAGGCAGTTCGGTGTGGAGCATATTGGCGCACGCCTTCCTGCGCCGCTTCCAAGGGCTCCGATATGACCGGCAGCTCTTTTATCTCTGTCCGGGAGGTCTTCTGCAAGACCTCTCCGGGCTGCCGGTCTTCTACCAGCACCTGCTCCGGACCTGGAAACTGTTTTTAACGACCAGGTCCGTGGCGGCCACCAAGGGGGCAGATCTCCTCACGGAGCCCCTGCTACACAACCCCCAGCTCCGTGTGCAGGTGGCGGAGTCCCGCTCGGTGCGCCAGAGCTTGATCCTGGCAGAAATCATGAGTCGGAGACCTCCTGGACTACGACCGGGGAGACTGGCTGGATCCCCTGACGCTCGCTCGGCGCTTGGGGCTCTCCAGACCTCGTACCCCCCGGCGCGTACTTCAGGAGGTGAAGGCCGCTTTGCCACCCGCTGCTAGAGCTTACCTTGATCGGGTCCTGCTCGAGGGCACGCCCCACCCACCCTCTACCCCAGGCCCACCGGACTTTTTAATTGGACCCCTGCCCCGCAGATCCAATCGACCCCCCCACCCCTTCACTGAGAGCCGGCTGCATGAACTGCAACCAGTACGTTTCCAAACCGCGCCAAGGAAACATCTATACACGCTCGCGCTCCACACCCTTCCTGCCCTCACCCTAGTGTCCCGCCCTGACACAAAGTGGCGAGACCTTCTGCCACCTTTGGAGGGTGAGCAGCCCCGGTGGGCCAGCCTCTATTCCACCTTGGTCCGAGGCCCGTCGGGGACATCAGTTGGCGGTTCCTTTATGAAGCTGTGAGCATGGGCACGTACTTGGCACGGTTCACCCCCGTCCCAGATACTTGTCCCTTTTGTGGTGTGAGGGAAACCCTGGCGCACGTATATTTGGAGTGTGCCAGGCTGCAGCCCCTGTTCCAGCTCCTCACAAATCTTTTATTACGTTTTTGGTTGCATTTTTCCCCTCACCTTTTTATTTATGCACTCCCCATCCGTGGCCTCACAAAGTCACGGGATCTCCTAGTTAACCTCCTCCTGGCCCTGGCTAAAACGGCCATCTATAAAACCAGAGAGAGGAGGTTGGCCGATGGAGTTTCCTGTGACTGTGGGGCTGTTTTCCGATCCTTGGTCTGTTCACGTATCCGGGCGGAGTTCCTCTGGGCGGCGTCCACCGACTCCCTTGATGCTTTTGAGGAGCGGTGGGCGTTATCCGAGGCTCTCTGCTCGGTGTCCCCATCCGGCTCCCTTTGTTTTGACCCTTTGATTGGGGGAGAGAGTAAGGGACCCCAGCCCCAGCCATTGCTGCTGCGGACTCCA
Source organism: Eretmochelys imbricata (assembly GCF_965152235.1). Classification (NCBI taxonomy): domain Eukaryota; kingdom Metazoa; phylum Chordata; order Testudines; family Cheloniidae; genus Eretmochelys; species Eretmochelys imbricata. The sequence goes on from NC_135572.1 coordinate 359,781,886, forward strand.
CCACCCTAGAGGGGTCCTTTCACACGTGGGTGCACGTGCCCCCCCCCCGAGTTGTCCACCCCACAGCCTGCCCCTCTTGTTGGGTGCTTTCAGAGGAGGGAATTGTTGGTGACACTCAGGCGTGGCGCCAGGTAACTCGAGGGGTGGCAGACCTTGAGAGTCGATGAAGCCCCCTCGCTCTGGGCCACCAGGTAACTCGGAAGGGTGGAAGACCACGAGAGTCGAGGAAGCCCCCCCCCCTGGGGCCAGGCAGGCTTGAACACGTCCCTCCCCTGAAGCTAATAAGGAAACAATTGTGATTGTCTGCTGTGTTACACATTGCACATGCTGCTGTTTTGTTTTGTAAGTGTGTCATGCAAATAAAAAAACACCTCTTTTTTGCTTCCAAAAAAAAAAATTTCTCTCCTATAGCCATCTGGCCCGACCCTGTCACAATAAATAGAGGGGTGTCTGAGGGTAGATAGATAGAGGGGGGTGTGTGGGTAGATAGATGGGGGGGTGTCTGGGGTAGATGGATAGAGGGGGGTCTGGGGGTAGATGGATGGGGGGATGTCTGGTGGTAGATAGATAGAGGGGGGTCTCTGGGGGTAGATGGATAGATGGGTGTCTGGGGGTAGATGGCTGGGGGGGTGTCTGGCAGTAGATAGATGGGGGGGTCTCTGGGGATAGATGGATAGAGGGGTGTCTGGGGGTAGATGGATAGAAGGGGGGGTCTCTGGGGGTAGATAGATGCTGAGGTCTCTGGGGGTAGATAGATGCTGAGGTGTCTGGGGGTAGATGGATGGGGGTGTCTGGGGGTAGATAGATCAGGGGTGTCTGGGGGTAGATGGATAGAAGGGTGTCTGGGGATAGATAGATGCGGAGGTCTCTGGGGGTAGATAGATAGAGGGGTGTCTGGGGGTAGATGGATGGGGGGTGTCTGGGGGTAGACGGATGGGGGGGTACATAGATAGACAGATGCAGGGATACATAGATAGACAGACGATAGGATTTTAAAACGCACATGAGACGGGCTAACAAGACCCATGCTCAATGTCACCACATTCCCTTTGCTTTTACTCTATGTTGACAGCTTGGACTGAACCCTTTTCAGCGCACGGGCCTTGTATAAAGCCCCTGGCCACTGCTACACAAAGAACTATTAACAATCACCATCATCCTAGCTCACCACCCACAATGCACTGTGAATATTCCCCAAAGTGCATTGCGCCTGCTGTTAGTGCCGGGGAAGCTGGGACAGCTACCCACAGTGCACCGGGTTCACACCAATGCAGTGGGCGGCTGTGGGACACACGTGTTGCAATGTGCACTGGTGCAAGAGGCAGAGTGTGAATGCACTGCCCTGGAACGGTTGTATGGCTTTAGCTAAGCCCATCCCTCATCCTCGACCCAAACATCCCAAAATCAGCAGTCAGCCTTGGAACCCATGAGATTTTAAAACGTGGACACGTGGGGTTCTGTTTATTTGCCTTCTGATGGTAGAAATGAGATTGGGAGCGGTTTGGGGCAGGGTCCATCCTTGTTGTTCTGTGTTCGTACAGTGCCTAGTGCAGTGGGCCTGCCCCTGGGCTTCCGGGCACCGACGGAATACCAATCACACATACCAATAACAGTAACTACAGCATATGATTGAAAAAAATCTTCTCAAGCTTTTCTCTGTACCCAGAGGGCTAGAAATGTCTTCTTTTAAATGAAAGCTCAGATTCTCAAGTGATAACATGACTCCAGCAGCTGGGGCTTTAAGAAAAATCCCAAATGTTATGAGACTCATGATAAAGAAAAGACGATAGAGAGTAGTTACCCATTGCTTGCTGTCAGGCTGGGCGGCTGCATCCAGTGGGGTCCTGCAGGGTCAGACCCGGGTCTGCTACTGCTCAATATTTACATTCATGCCTTGGATAATGCAGTGGAGCATCTGCGTATAAAGTCTGAGACGACACCCAGCTGGGCGGGGCTGCAAGCGCTGTGGAGCACAGGACTAGAATTCAAAACGACCTTGACAAATGGGGGACTTGGTCTGAAATCGACAGGAGGACATTCAATGACGACAAAGTGCAAAGTACCTCACTTAGGAGGGAAGAATCCAAAGCAGAGCTGCAACCCGGGGCCTGACTGGCGAGGTGGCAGCCCTGCGGAAAAGGGGCTGAGGGTGAGTGGCTCACAAACCAAATAGGAGTCAGCCATGTGATGTAATTGCAAAAAATGTCAGATCATCCCGGGCCGTATTAACAGGAGTGTGGTGTGTCAGACACAGCAGGGAACTGCCCCGCTCTGCTCAGCACTGGGGAGGCCCCAGCTGGATACGGTGTCCAGGGCTGGGCGCCTGTGACAGGGTGTACCTGCCCCGCACCAGCCCCCAAAGGGTTAACTGTGCCTTGCAGGCTGAGGAAGCCCTGCCCCACCGACTCTGCTCAGCCTGGAGGCGGAGTATAAAAGGAAGCAGCCCAGCTCAGTCTGGGCAGGCTGCTGAAGGGGGAGGATTCAGGCTCTCTCCAGGGAGTGGCTACAGGCCCCCACTACGGAGCTCCAGCAGAGCCCCAGATGGACTCCAGGCTGCCTGACGAGCCCGGAGAAGAGACCGCGCCGGCAGGAGCTTCGCCCCTTGAGGACGCCAGAGACCCGGGGGACCTGTGACACCTCGCCCGGGGAGGAAGCAGCCCCGGGGACTTAGACTTTTCTCCAGATCCCTGCTGACTCGGTGGTGGGCACCCAGCACCGCCAGGGCCCCAGGCTGGGACTGGGAGGAGCAGGGAGGATCCAAGTCCCCTACCCTGGGCACCACACACCATTAGGTGGTGCCCCACTTCCCCAGCAAGCCAATAGGCCATGCCGCACCCCAGCAGTGGGCGCCTTTATTGATTCCAGCCATTAGCCCATGCGGCCCTGCGTGGAAGGGCTGCTCTGTTGACTCCAGTCACTGGGCAATACTACCATGTTTTATGGTGAGGGTCATCAGCGTAGGACCTAACGGCTGCAGTGCAGCCTCTGTCCTTTCTTTTGACCACACATGTCCCGGCACCCTGCGACAGGGTGTCCCTACCCCACGACAGTGCTGCGCTTTCAGAAAGATGTCGTTATGCTGGAGAGAGTCCAGAGAACAGCTACAAAGATGACGAAAGGTTTAGAAAATCTGACCTGTGAGGAAAGATTAAAAAAAGGGACATGTTTAGACCTGGGACAGAAAGACTTAGGGAAGGTCCATCAATGGCTATTAGCCAGGATGGGCGGGGAAGGTGTCCCTAGTCCCTGTTTGCCAGAAGCTGGGAATGAGTGACAGGAGATGGATCACTTGGTGATTCCCTGTTCGGTTAATTCCCTCTGGGGCACCTGGCCCTGGCTGCTGTCAGAAGACAGGATACTGGCTAGATGGAGCATTGGTCTCACCCAGTATGGCTGTTCTTATATTCTTATGTTAAGGCCAGTCTTCACATCCGTTACGGGCTGGTATACAGAGGACAGGGATCAATCATTCTCCGCGCCCATGAAGGCAGGACAAGCAGCAATGGGCTTCATGTGCAGCAAGGGTCGTTTAGGTCAGATATTAGCAGAAACTCTCTGACTCTCAGGGCAGGGAAGCTCCAGAACAGGCTCCCAAGGGAGGCTGTGGAATCTCTGTCACTGGAGGGTTTTGAGAACAGGTTAGACAAACCCCTGCCAGGGATAGTCTAGGTCCTGCCTCAGCGCAGGGGACTGCACTAGGTGGCCTCTCGAGGTCCCTTCCAGCCCCACGTTTCTACGATTCTATGAAAATTGCAAAAGTTGGCCCCTCTGCTGGCACCACTTCTATCAGGGCAATGTCTGTGGGCAGCCAGGTCCTGGGAGCTGCTGATCTGCCCTGCCCTCCCAGCCAGCACGGGGGGGCCAGCTCCAGATGCGCAGGAGATGGGGCCATAGGGGCTGGTTCCAGCCAGAAGGAGAAGCAGAGAGCAGGAACAGCAAGAGGAGTCGGGGAAATGCAGCATCTCCTCTGCCCTGGCTCTGCCCAGGTTTGGCTGCTGGCCCGCAGACGGGAGGACAAAGCCTCATGTAGCTGGAGAAGACGCTGGAGACCAGAGCAGCGAGTCTGTGCCAAGGAATCTCCCCGGGTGACGTACGCCAGCCCTGAGAACAGCCGAGGGAAACGGAGGCGGCAGCCACAGCAGCATTGCTGAGCAGCTGAGGTCACCTTGGGGCAGCGCCAGACAATCGTTCATCCCCCGACAGCATTTTCACACCCCCAAAGGGGCAGGGCTGCGGCTCAGTGGAAAAGTTGACTCTAGCCTCTGGCTCAGGAGGTTATGAAAGAACCTGGAATCAAGGGCTTGGCTCAGGCCTTGGCAGGACCAGACTTTATTAACCCTCTGACTCCCAAATCAAATTGCACAGGAGAGAGGAGGAAACTGGGGATACGTGCCGCTGGTGCAGACACCGAGGGGTCTGGGGAGCCCTGCTGGGCTGGGGCAACTTATAGGTTCAGAGATTCACAGATGATAGAGCCAGAAGGGACCATTATGATCATCTAGGCAGACCTCCTGCATCCCACAGGCCAAAGACCCCTGCCTTGATCCCATGGCTTCCGGCTGAATTTGAGCGAAGGTTTTCAAGTCCTGGGGGTGTGACGATGTGACGCAGCAGGGAGGGGGGAGTGTTGACCTGGGAATGTGCCCTGGGGATGGGAGACCTGAGAGCCTGTCACCTGAGCCAGGAGGGGGAGGGGGAGGTAACACCTCTGCCCAGGAATGTGGATGGAGGCTGCAGGAGGGAGCCTGCTGGGGGGGTTTAGTTTCAATTTGGAGCTGGGTGGAGGAACACAGGAAACCCCAGGGCTGGGGTCTAAGCTCCCTGCTCCCTCAGAAGGACTTGACTGAGGGGTCCTGGGTGTACCCACAAGCTCTGTTTTGGACTGTGTTCCTGTTGTCCAATAAACCTTCTGTTTTACTGGCTGGCTGAGAGTCTCAGTGAATCCCAGGAAGAGGGGTGCAGGGCCTGGACTCCCCCACACTCCGTGACAACTGGCAGAGGTGGGATCTACTGCACCCAGTGAACGGCGCTTCCTGCAGTAAGTGACTGGGGAACAGTAAAACGAAGGGGGATTGACGGGGACCGGGCGTGCTGAACATTCAGAGAGAGACGGTTTCAGGGGGCGGTTAACCCCTGGGAATGTGTGACCAGAGAGAAGGACTTTTGCAGTAACAGGGTCCCCCGGGGGATTGCAGCGAGCGGTCCCAAGGGCGGAGGAGTCTGCAGCTCGACCCTGGCAAAGAGGTGGTGACCTCAAGAAGGTCTGGCACACGAGGGGCTTTTCCTGGAAACCGTGGGAAGCTGCCCGGCCTGCGAGTGGCCAGCAGGGAGATGTACGCTAAACGCCTTAAGAGCGACCTGGTGGAGCTGTGCAGGCAGAGGGGGCTGCGCATTGGGAGGTCCACCAAGGAACAGCTGATTGCCCAGTTGGAGGAGAGGGATCGCTTGGATGACCCGATCCCTGCCCCTGAGGGAAGCCGCCCAGCGGACGCAGCGTGGGCCCTGGGGCCTGACCGGGCTGGGAGGGGTCAGACTTCTGCCCAGGACATCCCAAGACCCTTCCTACCTAGGCCTGGGGGAGGGGTTGGGGGAAGCCCAGCGAATATCGAGGGCACCCTGACCCCAGCAGCCAGCAGGGGATCCTCCCGGCGGACCTCGCCATCCCTGGAGCGGAGGCGGCTGGAATGGGAGAGGGAGATGAAAATGAGGGAGCTGGAGGATCATGAAAAACAACGTCAACATGAGCAGGAGGAGAAGGAGAGGGAACGTCAGGAGAAGGAGAAACAAAGACAGCATGAACTGGAGCTGGCCAGGCTGAGGAGCAGTGGGGCTCCGGCTGTGGTGAGTGAGGGGGGACCCAAGACTGCAAGGAGCTTTGATAAGTGCTTCCTGGCCCAGCGGAAGGAGGGGGAGGACATAGATAGCTTCCTGACGGCCTTTGAGAATGCCTGCGAGCTGCACAGGGTTGACCCTGCAGACAGGCTCCAGTTTCTCACCCCCTTACTGGACCCCAAAGCCGTGGAGGTGTACAGCCGGATGACAGGGCCGGAGGCAGGGGACTATGAACTGTTCAAACAGGCCCTGCTCCGTGAGTTTGGGCTGACCCCCGAGATGTACCGGAGAAGGTTCTGGAGTCAGCGTAAAACGCCTGAGGTCACCTACCTACAACTGGTCAACCGGATGCAGGGGTATGCCCGCAAGTGGACAGCTGGGGCCCGAGCTAAAGAGGACCTGCTTGACCTAATCGTACTGGAGCAACTGTGTGAACAGTGCCCTTCCGACCTGAGGCTGTGGCTGGTGGACAAAAAGCTGGAGAACCCCCAGCACGCAGGGCAGCTGGCCGACGAGTTTGTGAACAGTCGGTCAGGGGGTAGCCGGGAAGAGTCCCAAAAGAACAGGCCCCCCACGATGCAGAGAGAGAGTCACCAGGGGGCCTCCCAGCGGGGAAATAGGGAGAACCCCTCCAAAGGGGAATGCCTGGCGTCGGGCCCCTCCGACCCGCTCGAGGGGACCAACGTGACCTGAGCTGCTATCACTGTGGCCAGACAGGCCACGTACGGGCCCAGTGCCCCAGGCTCAGGGACAGACTGAGCAGACCCAACCTACCCAGGGTTAACTGGGTAGGGACTCAGCTGGACGAGGGGCAGACGACCCAGGCAAGGGGGGCTACCAGTTTACCACCTGCTCCGGAGGGAAGAGTACCCCAGGCCAGCTCCGCCAGAGGGCTGGAGGCTCTGGACTCAGGGTGCTCGGTTTACAGGGTGGGCGCGGGGCTGTCCCTCCGGAGAGAGTACCTTGTTCCCCTGGAGGTGGATGGGAGGAAGGTCAATGGATACTGGGATACGGGTGCGGAGGTGACGCTGGCCCGGCCCGAGGTGGTGGCCCCAGATCAGGTGGTGCCCAACACCTACCGGACCCTGACGGGGGTGGGCGGGACCCCATTTAAGGTGCCCGTGGCAAGGGTACACCTGAAATGGGGGGCCAAGGAGGGCCCCAAGGATGTGGGGGTACACCACCATTTGCCCACTGAAGTTTTGATGGGGGGAGACCTAGAGGACTGGCCAAGCAAGCCCCAGATCGCCCTGGTTGTGACCCGTAGCCAGAGCCGGCGAGGGGCATTACGCCCTGACCTTGGGGAGGGTACCACACCGGAGGCGCAGGACCCTACCCTGGTGGGGAGGGAGGGCCGAGGGGCACGGCTCAGAGAGGTGGAGGCCTCAGACCTGGCCACTGAGGGGGAACCGGGCCCCATCCCTTCCCCAGCCGCTGAGTTCCAGGCCGAGTTGAGGAAAGATCCCTCCTTGCGGAAGCTCAGGGACCTGGCCGACCTCGGTGTCGGACGGACCATGAGGAGAGGCTGCCAGGAGAGGTTCCTGTGGGAGAAGGGGTTCCTGTACCGAGAATGGGCTCCCCCAGGGGAATTAGAGTCCTGTGGGATCAGGAGGCAGCTGGTGGTCCCCCAGAAGTATCGCCGCAAGCTCCTGTACCTGGCCCATGACATCCCCCTCGCAGGGCACCAGGGAATCCGGCGCACCCGGCAGAGGTTGCTACAGAACTTTTACTGGCCCGGGGTCTTTACCACGGTCCGGCAGTATTGCCGATCCTGCGACCCCTGTCAGAGGGTGGGGAAGGCCCGGGACAAGGAGAAAGCGGCTTTGAGACCTTTGCCCATCATAGAGGAGCCTTTCCAGAAGGTGGCCATAGACATCGTGGGGCCTCTCAGCAAGACGACCCGGTCGGGGAAGAAATACATTCTGGTGGTGGTAGATTTTGCCACCCGCTACCTCGAGGCAGTGCCCTTAGCTTCCATTGAAGCAGACACTGTGGCCGATGCACTCCTGACCATTTTCAGCCGAGTGGGGTTCCCCAAGGAAGTCTTGACAGACCAAGGCTCCAACTTCATGTCGGCCCTGCTCCGGTGCTTGTGGGAGAAATGTGGGGACGGCACGACTGGGCCTCAGCTTATCACCCCCAGTCCAATGGGCTGGTGGAGAGGTTTAACGGGACGCTAAAGATGATGCTGAAAACCTTTATGAATCAGCACCCGCAGGATTTGGACTAGTGCTTACCTCACCTGCTGTTCGCGTACAGGGAGGTGCCCCAGGAGTCTACCGGATTTTCGCCTTTCGAACTGTTATATGGCAGGAGGGTGAGGGGCCCCCTGGACCTGATGAGAGACGAGTGGGAGGGGAAGGCCACTCCCGATGGAGAGTCAGTGGTGGAGTATGTCCTGATCTTCCGAGAGAGACTGGCTGAACTCATGGGCCTGGCCAGGGAGAATCTGGCTAGAGCCCAGAAGAAGCAGAAGGTCTGGTATGACCGCACGGCGCGGGCCCGTGCCTACGCCACCGGGGATCCGGTGATGGTTCTCATCCCAGTGAGAAAGAACAAACTACAGGCCGCCTGGGAGGGCCCTTTCAAGGTTGTCAAGCAGCTCAATGAGGTAAACTATGTGGTGGAGCTGTCGAACCGGGCGCACCACCGCCGGGTGTGCCATGTGAATATGATGAAGCCATATTATGCCAGGGGGAATGTGGTGTTGGCCGTGTGTGGACAGTGGGAGGAGCAGGGAGATGACCCTTTAGTAGATCTATTCCCTGGGACCAGAGCTGGTTCCCCCCTGGAAACAATTCCCCTCTCGGATCAGCTAACCCCTGCCCAGCAAGCTGAGGTCAGGGGGGTGCTGCATCCGGACCGACAGCTGTTTTCCAACCAGCCTGGACGCACTAATCTGACTGTCCACCGGGTACAGACGAGGTCGCACCCGCCGATAAGATGCTCCCCCTTCCGAGTCCCAGGGAAAACTGTTCAGGACCTGGAAAGAGAGGTCCGGGACATGCTGGCTTTGGGGGTGATCCAGCCATCGGCCAGCCCTTGGGCCTCGCCGGTGGGGCTGGTCCCCCAAAAGGACGGGTCGATCTGGTTCTGTGTGGACTATCAGAAGCTCAATGCCATCACTGTATCGGATGCCTACCCCATGCCCAGACCGGACGAGCTCCTAGACAAGCTGGGAGGAGCTCGGTACCTTACCACCATGGACCTTACAAAGGGCTACTGGCAAGTGCCGCTGGATGCAGATCACCCCTCTGGGGCTCTATGAGTTCCTGACCCTGCCTTTCGGCCTCAAGGGAGCGCCGGCCACCTTCCAGCGCCTAGTGGACCAGCTCCTGAGGGGGATGGAGAGTTTTGCCGTGGCGTATATTGATGACATCTGTGTCTTTAGCCAGACCTGGGAGGACCACGTGTCCCAGGTTAGACAAGTGCTGGAGCGACTCCAGGGGGCTGGGCTGACTGTAAAAGCGGAGAAGTGCAAGGTGGGGATGGCTGAAGTATCTTACCTGGGCCATCGGGTGGGGAGCGGCCGCCTAAAGCCGGAACCAGCCAAGGTGGAGGTGATCAGAGACTGGCCCGCTCCCCACCCCAAAAAGCAGGTCCAAGCCTTTATTGGGATGGCAGGATATTACTGAAGATTTGTGCCCCACTTTAGCGCCATAGCCGCCCCCCTCACTGGGCTATGCAAGAAGGGGAAGCCAGACAAGGTGGTCTGGACCGAGCAGTGCCAGGAGGCTTTCCGGGCACTGAAGGAGGCTCTGGTCAGTGGCCCAGTTCTGGCAAACCCAGACTTTGACAAGCCCTTTGTGGTGTTCACCGACGCCTCTGACACGGGACTGGGGGCGGTGTTAATGCAGGAGGATGAAAAGGGGGAGAGACACCCCATCGTGTACCTGAGCAAGAAGTTGCTACCCTGGGAGCAACACTACGTGGCCATCGAGAAGGAGTGCCTGGCCATGGTGTGGGCCCTCAAGAAACTAGAGCCCTATCTCTTCGGGCGACACTTCACCGTCTACACCGACCACTCTCCCCTGACCTGGCTGCACCGGATGAAAGGAGCCAACGCCAAGCTCCTGAGATGGAGCCTGCTCCTGCAGGATTACGACATGGACATGGTCCACGTGAAGGGAAGTGCCAACCTGATAGCGGATGCGCTGTCCCAGAGAGGGGGCCCCGAACTTCCCCAGGTCACTGGTCACAGTGACCCCGCTCAGTTCAGTCTCAAGGGGGGAGAGATGTGAGGATGTGACGCAGCAGGGAGGGGGAGTGTTGACCTGGGAATGTGCCCTGGGGATGGGAGACCTGAGAGCCTGTCACCTGAGCCAGGACGGGGAGGGGGAGGTGACACCTCTGCCCGGGAAACTGGACAGAGGCTGCAGGAGGGAGCCTACTGCGGCGGTTTAGTTTCAGTTTGGGGCTGGGTGGAGGAACGCAGGGAACCCCAGGGCTGGGGTCTAAGCTCCCTGCTCCCCCAGAAGGACTTGACTGAGGGGTCCTGGTTGTACCCACAAGCTCTGTTTTGGACTGTGTTCCTGTTGTCCAATAAACCTTCTGTTTTACTGGCTGGCTGAGAGTCTCAGTGAATCCCAGGAAGAGGGGTGCAGGGCCTGGACTGCCCCACACTCCGTGACAGGGGGTAGCGTCGCAGCCAGGAGGGGGCTGACATTGCAGGAGTCTCAGGGAGTTTGGCAGATTGTCAGTGGACAATCTCACTCAGTCTTTCGACAGGCAAAACTGCCACCGACATCAGTGGGGGAGTTACCTGCATTTCTGAACCACCCCTCCCTGGTGCTCAGAGCGGGAAGGGTGGCAGGTCAGATGCTCTCAGGGAGGGGAGCTGGTGAAAAATCCTGCAGTATCCAGTGCTGTTTGCTGAGGAGAGATCATAGTTGGAAGCAACCCCCGCAGCATGCAAAGGGTTAAATAAAAGATCCAGTGGGATAGATCGGCTGGAGCTCAAAGGTGAATCTCCCAGCAGCCCTTCTCACTGAGCTGCCCACCCTGCAAAGCGTCAAAGCAAGGGAACTACACCGATCTACTCCAGATGGGGCGTCCTGTATCCGACGCTGAACCCCATCCCCCAGCATGTCCCTCTCTTGCTGGGCATGACGGCCCCGAGTCTCATCACACACTGGCCCTAATGGGCATAATCTAGGCATGGCCCAATATCTAAACAAAAAATTTGCCTCAGTCTTTAATGAGGAGCTTAGGGATAATGGCAGGATGACAAATGGGAAGGAGGAGATGGAGGTAGATATTACCATATCTGAGGTAGAAGCCAAACTCGAACAGCTTAATGGGACTAAATCAGGGGGCCCAGATAATCTTCATCCAAGAATATTAAAGGAATTGGCACATGAAATTGCAAGCCCATTAGCAAGAATTTTTAATGAATCTGTAAACTCAGGGGTTGTACCATACGACTGGAGAATTGCTAACATAGTTCCGATTTTTAAGAAAGGATAAAAACGTGATCTGGGTAACTACAGGCCTGTTAGTTTGACATCTGTAGTATGCAAGGTCTTGAAAAACATTTTGAAGGAAAAAGTAGTTAAGGACATTGAAGTCAGTGGTAATTGGGACAAAATACAACATGGTTTTACAAAAGGTAGATCGTGCCAAACCAACCTGATCTCCTTCTTTGAGAAGGTAACAGATTTTTTAGACAAAGGAAACGCAGTGGATCTAATTTACCTCGATTTCAGTAAGGCATCTGATATGGTGCCACATGGGGAATTATTAGCTAAATTGGAAAAGATAGGGATCAATATGAAAATTGAAAGGTGGATAAGGAACTGGTTAAAGGGGAGACTACAACAGGTCACACTGAAAGGTGAACTGTCAGGCTGGAAGGAAGTTACCAGTGGAGTTCCTCAGGGATCGGTTTTGGGACCAATCTTATTTAATCTTTTTATTACTGACCTTGGCACAAAAAGTGGGAGTGTGCTAATAAAGTTTGTGGATGACACAAAGCTGGGAGGTATTGCCAGTTTAGAGAGAGACCGGGAATCCTACAGGAAGAGCTGGATGACCTTGTAAACTGGAGTAATAGGGTGAAATTTAATAGTGAAAAGTGCAAGGTCATGCATTTAGGGATTAATAACAAGAATTTCTGTTATAAGCTGGGGACGCATCACTTGGAAGTAACAGAGGAGGAGAAGGACCTCGGAGTACTGGTTGATCACAGGATGACTATGAGCCGCCAATGTGATATGGCCGTGAAAAAAGCTAATGCGGTCTTGGGATGCACCAGGCAAGGTATTTCCAGGAGAGATAAGGAGGTGTTAGTACCTTTATACAAGGCCCTGGTGAGACCTCACCTGGAATACTGTGTGCAGTCCTGGTTTCCCATGTTTAAGAAGGATGAATTCAAACTGGAACAGGTACAGAGAAGGGCTACTAGGATGATTCGCGGAATGGAAAACCTGTCTTATGAAAGGAGACTCAAGGAGCTTGGCTTGTTTAGCCTAACCAAAAGAAGGCTGAAGGGAGATAGGATTGCTCTCTATAAATATATCAGAGGGATAAATACCAGGGAGGCAGAGGAATTATTTAAGCTCAGTACCAATGTGGAGACAAGAACAAATGGATATAAACTGGCCACCAGGAAGTTTAGACTTGAAATTAGACAAAGGTTTCTAACCATCAGAGGAGTGAAGTTTTGGAATAGCCTTCCAAGGGAAGCAGTGGAGGCAAAAGACCTATCTGGCTTCAAGATTAAGCTTGATAAGTTTATGGAGGAGATGGTATGATGGGATAACATGATTTTGGCAATTAATTGATCTTTAAATATTCATGGTAAATAGGCCCAATGGCCTGTGGTGGGATGTTAGATGGTGTGGGATCTGAGTTTCTACAGAGAATTCTTTCCTGGGTATCTGGCTGGTGAATCTTGCCCACATGCTCAGGGTTTAGCTGATCACCATATTTGGGGTTGGGAAGGAATTTTCCTCCAGGGCAGATTGGAAGAGGCCCTGGAGGTTTTTCACCTTCCTCTGTAGCATGGGGCACGGGTCACTTGCTGGAGGATTCTCTGCTCCTTGAAGTCTTTAAACCATGATTTGAAGACTTCAATAGCTCAGACATAGGTGAGAAGTTTATTGCAGGAGTGGGTGGGTGAGATTCTGTGGCCTGCATTGTGCAGGAGGTCAGACTAGATGATCATAATGGTCCCTCTGACCTTAAAGTCTATGAGTCTATTTGCACTTCACCCCGCCATAGGCCTTGTCCACACTGTGCATTCGTCCGCACCAGAGCAGAGCCAATTTTCCTACGCACTAACTGACCCCTGTGGACCCTACGCGTACACACGAAAAGTTCTGTAGTGTGCGTTAACAGAGTCCTGTTTCAAACAGGCCTACATTAACACAGGTGCCTGGCCTGCGATGCTATAGCACTGTTGGAAGCAACTAGATGTTAACGGATACTAGGGAACTTTTAGTGCATGCCAGCAGGGTCCACATGGACCCGTTAGCGTGTGACGTGAGAGTGCACACTAGAGGTTACAATCCTCTTGTGCAGGACAAGGCACCGTGTAGACAAGCCTGTAGTGTAAATGAGAATCAGGCCTGTTGTGCTGATATTTACACCTGTGCCCCACAACCAGGATTCTTCACTCCCTTAGACACCCACCTTGCACCCCTTTGCACAGGTGCGAATAACCACACGAGGTACCAGGCAAGGGTGACTATGGCCCAGGTGACACTAACTCCCTCACAGCCAGCCCTGGACCGGCATCACTCCAGTTTGACACCAGCATCGCTGCTCTGAGTTCGACAGAGCCCTACCAGGGCCAAACTGGACTGACACAGCAGTGAGTCTGGCCCAGGGCTTCTAACAGTGGGTGCTTTACACCTCAGCTCTGGGTCCGGCCCGTCATGGCTGCAGCCTCTGTGACGAAGTGGGACTGTTCTTAATGTTTCCTCTGAATATTGGGGGGTGCCTCAGTTTCCCCTATGCAGTTCTTAAGTATCTAGGTGGTGGGGTAAAGGTGTATTGCAGAGCCCTAGAGGGCAGGTATGTGCAGGGGTCTGGACACAGAGAATGGCTGACACTCTGTTTCCTGGCAACTGATGGCCTGGGCCCTTTCCCTCTGCAAGGTGAGAGCTAAAGGGTTGGAGAACAAAGGAATTAGGTGACCTCCTGGCCCGGGAAAGGAACAAAGCCCAGAGGAGCAGGGGCTGGAGGGAGTTTCAGTTTGGGGCTGGCTGGGACATGGAGTGAAGGGCAGACGTGGTTGTCTGGCTCACTGGCCCCAAAATGGACCCAGGTGAGGGGTCTGGTTCTCTGCACCTACAAGCTCTGTTTTAGACCATGTTCCTGTCGTCTAATAAACCTCTGTTTTCCCGGCTGGCTGAGAGTCCCGCCTGACTGCGGAGTTGGGGTGCAGGACCCTCTGGCTTCCCCAGGACCCCGCCTGGGCGGACTCGCTGGGGGAAGTGCACGGAGGGGCCGAGGATGTTGAATGCTCCGAGGTCGGACCCAGGAAGGGGGAAGCTGTGTGAGCTGTGTGTCCTGCAGACAGGCTGCTCACAGGAAGGAGACTTCCCCAGAGTCCTGCCTGGCTTCATGGGGAGCAGTTCCAGAGCATCGCCCAGGGACTCCGTGACTACTGGTGGTAGCGGTGGGATGTACTGCACCCCATGGATGGCACTTCCTACAGTAAGTGACTGGGGAGCAGTAAAAAGAAGGGGGATTGATGAGGACCAGGGGTGCTGAAGGCTCAGAGAGGAGCGGTTTCGGGGGGCAGTTAACCCCTGGGAGTGTGTGACCAGCGAGAAGGACTGTGCAGTAATGGGGTCCCCATGGGGACTGCGGTGAGCAGTCTCAGGGGCGGAGGAGCCTGCGGCTTGGCCCGGGGAGAGAGAAGGACTTTTGCAGTAATAGGGTTCCCCTGGGGATTGCAGCGAGTGGTCCCAGGGGCGGAGGAGTCTGCCGCTCGACCCTGGCAAAGAGGGGGTGACCTCGAGAAGGGCTGGCACACTAGGGGTTCTCCCTGGAAACCGTGGGGAGCTGAGAGCACACAGGCCTGTGAGTCCACAACAACTTGGGAGGAGCGGAGTGATGGCCTGTCACCGTCTCCTTAAGAAGAACATTGTAACCCTGTGCAGAAAGAGAGGGTTGAGCATTGGAAAGTTCACCAAAGCAGAGTTAATCGTGCAGCTGGAGGAGGATGACCGCTCTAAGGAACAGATTCCTGACCCCAAATGGGGCTATAGCAGGATCTGGGAGCAGCTGGAGTGGTAGCCAGCCACCCCCAAGACTCCTGTCCCCGACCAGACGAGGGTCTTCACGATCGGGTTCCCCATAGGGGGATCGGAGACAGACGTGATTGGAGCTGAGTCCGAGAGAGCAAGAGGACTGTGGGAGACAGCGAGAGCCCGAGAAAGAGCTGCACAAGCAGCAGCAGCAGGAACTGGCAGTGGTGGGGTGGAGAAGCATAGGGGACCTCCCAGGGGTGAGTGGGGATAGACCCCGGGGGGCCAGTTCCTCAGGGAACCTCGAGACTAAATTGCTGCCCCTGGTTGGGGCGGGGTATGTATGCCCACCCCACTGCCTTTGGCAGGCTGGAGATTTGAACCAGGGGGACCCTGCGGAAAAGCCCCGGTGTCTAGCTCCCTTACTGAGTCCCAAGGCCATAGACTCCGTCAGCCAGATGGGTGGGGAGGTGGACAGGCTCCCACTCCTGACCCCAACCTATATGTCTGTGTGGAGTCTCCTGGGGTCGGGCCCCTCAGACCCCCAGTGGGAGCGGAAGGTGATGGTCAATGGGGAGACATTCCTGGGGTGGCGAGATCCTGGGACAGAGAGAACTGGTGTCAGGCCCTGCCTGGGTGGTGCAGCCTCAGATGCTGAGGGGCTGTGTGAGCTGGGTGAGGGTCCCAGGGACGAAGCCTCTCGCCCTGCCTATGGCCCAGATCCCTGTGCAGACCCAGGAGGGGTCAGCCTGGCTGGCTGTTGGGGTGCCCCAGGACACCAGCTGCGAGACCCTGTTGTGGGGTGACTGTGTCTCTTTGGGACAGGATCCAGGCTCTGCTCCGGTAACTGCCAAGGGTTTGAATTTGAATCCAGGGAACCAATCGGTGGAGAGGGGGCTCAGGCTGGCTCTGATGCAGTGAGGAAAGCAGGGAGCTCGCTGCCTACCCCACTGGGACAGCAAGGGCAGCGCTGAGCACAGGGGGAGCTGAGACCCCAGCTGAGTGGGGGAGACACAGGCAGGGCAGGGGATCTGTTGGGAGTGGCAAGGTGCTTGGTAAGGAAAGTCTGGATGAGCCTAGGCAGCCTTGTGAGCTGATGGCTTTGTCCAGTCAGCAGGGTGGGAAGGCGAGGAGAGTGGAAGATGAGAGTCCCTGGACCTTACCTGTTAGCTGGGTGGAGAATTGTGACGGGGAAGGAAACGTGCCTGTGTCTGTCAGGGGTATTGACTTGCCTATGGAGGGAGCTACCCTGATCTCCAAGCAGTTGTCTGTGACCAGCCTTGTGTGCTGGGACAAGGGGAATGAGATCCCAAGCTGTGTGTCTGGGGAAGGAGAAAGTGTGTCTGGCTCTTCTTTGTCTGTGGAGCAGACAGAAGGGGCCTTTCAGCCTGTGATGGTTGAGGGTCGTGCAGTTGTCTCAGAGCTAGTTCTGGATCCAGCTAAAGCCCAGGAAGGGAAGGGCCCTAAGTTTGTGTCTGCTCGGGAGAATGGCCCTGTAACTAGATCGCATCCAGTTAGCGTCTATGTAAAATCCCAGAGACCAGACAATTCAGGTGCTTGTATTTTGCCTGTTGCTAGTGTGTGGCTGGGAAAGGGTGGAGCAACTCTCTCTAATCAGGGTGAGATCCTAGCCAGGGCACAAGGAGAGCATGAAGGTGATGTGATTGTGTTACCTACTGAGGGTGTGGAAACCTGTAGCAAGAAGGAAAAGACAGTATGCATTCGATGAAGTGAGCTGTAGCTCACGAAAACTTATGCTCAAATAAATTGGTTAGTCTCTAAGGTGCCACAAGTCCTCCTTTTCTTTTTGTAAATACAGACTAACACGGCTGTTACTCTGATTCCTGAACTTGTGTGTGGCAAAGGGAAGGAGAATGCTTCTGACCTGTTATCTCAGAAGTCTGAAAGTTTGCCTGAAAGGGGATTGTGTAGGAATCTGCCGGATGGGCCAGAGGTGATTCTGGATGTAAGGGAGACCCAGAAAGAGTCTGTTGTTGCTCAGGAAAGTGTTCCTCTACAGCAAGCCCTAGGTAAAGAGGGTAAGAGCAGAATTTCTGTGAGGGGTGAATTGTTGCATAGAAAAGCCCTAGGGAAAGGAAACCTCATGGAGTCTTTGCAAGCAGTTTACTGCAACTAAAGGGTGTGAAAGTGATTTAATCAAGAAAGTTTCAGTTCCTAACAGCAAGAAATTTTCTGCTGTGAATGGATCCACTGACTTTTCTGTTGAAGGATCCAGTGTGGATAGCTTTGAGAAGGTCTCAGATGGAGTGAAAGCTGTTAAGAAAGTTAAACAGTCCTCTAACCAAGTGGCTGTGTTTGGCCAGCTTGTTGGGGAGAAGACCCAATCCCAGTTTGACCCCCTGGGGTTTTGGGGTGGCCAAAGGGCACGGACCGCATAAACCTTCCCACATGCATCCTGTGAGTGCTATCGACCACCCGCGACCTAAGGGAGGGCATGAAACTGGAAGGGCCTGGTGTAACTCCTACCAAGGAATGGGAGAGATGCTGGGGCATCCATGGGAATGCTGGCGGCTTCGAACTTCCCCAGATCACTGGCTAAAGTGACCCCACTCAGTTCGATCTCGAAGGGCGGAGAGATGTGACGAAGCGGGACTGTTCTTAATGTTTCCTCTGAATAGTGTGGGGGTGCCTCAGTTTCCCCTGTGCAGTTCTTAAGTATCTAGGTGGTGGGGTAAGGGTGTATGATCATTGCAGAGCCCTAGAGGGCAGGTGTGTGCAGGGGTCTGGACACAGAGAATGGCCGACACCCTGTTTCCTGGCAACTGACGGCCTGGGCCCTTCCCCCCTGCAAGGTGAGAGCTAAAGGGTTGGAGAACAAAGGAATCAGGTGCCCTCAAGGGACAAAGCCCAGAGGAGGAGGGGCTGGAGGGAGTTTCAGTTTGGGGCTGGCTGGGACATGGAGTGAAGGGCAGATGTGGTTGTCTGGCTCACTGGCCCCAAAATGGACCCAGCTGAGGGGTCCTGTTCTCTGCACCTACAAGCTCTGTGTTAGACCATGCTCCTGTTATCTAATAAACCTCTGTTTTACTGGCTGGCTGAGAGTCACATCTGACTGCGAAGTTGGGGTGCAGGACCCTCTGGCTTCCCCAGGACCCCGCCTGGGCGGACTCACTGTGGGAAGCGCACGGAGGGGCAGAGGAGGCTGAATGCTCCTAGGTCAGACCCAGGAAAGTGGAAGCCATGTGAGCTGTGTGTCCTGCAGACAGTCTGCTCACAGAAAGGAGACTTCCCCAGAGTCCTGACTGGCTTCATGGGGAGCAGTTCCAGAGCATCGCGCAGGGACTCCGTGACAGCCTCCATATCAAACACATGGGTGCTGAACACTAATACCCACCGAGACTTCTTTTGCAGTGTTGTTGTAGCAGAGACGGTCTCCCTGAGACAGAGACAAGGTGGGTGAGGTAACGTTCTTTATTGGCCCAGCTGCTGGCCGTGGACAGTACAAGCTTTCGAGCGGCACAGACCTGACAAAGAGCTCTGCGCAGCTTGAAAACTTCCCCTTTCACCCACAGAAGCCGGTCCAGTAAAACTGTGACCTTCTCCACCTTGTCTCTCAGCAGCAGGTGTGTCGGTGCTAAATTGGGCTGGTCCCAGGGCATATCCCCAGGGAGAGGCTGAGCCGAGACAGGCCCTGGTCGGTTTGAAAAAACTCCTGTAAGAATCTGAATCAGCTGTTTCCCCACCAAAGCTAACAAAGTGGAGAACGCTAATGGATTAGGAGGGAGGTGGCAGCCAGAGTTACGGCCCAGCCCCTCGGCCCTCTCTCAGTGTCTTCCATGCTTGTGTCCCACCTCCCATCAATCGAGATCAGTCGTTTCTTTTGCTGAAAAGCAATTGGAAAAGCAGCTCATTGGAAAGCTTTCTGCAGCCACGTCCGGCGCGCTCTGTGTCTGTGGAGCACATGTGTTCACAGCAGCCAAGAATTTAGCCCAAGCTGTGCTTGGTGCAGCTCAGGACGGGGTTGGGCAAAGTGGACTTTCAGGCTTCTGTACCTCTGCCCAATCTTGGCTCTCCTCAGCACTGGGCCAGTGCCGGGGGGGGGGGCAGGTCAGAGCAGCTGCAGGGCTGCTCCAAGTTTGTGCCAGCAGCCGCCAGCCCCAAAGCACTATCTGACAGCCCAGGCTTGCTGGAGCACAGGAGAGGAGCCAGATCCCCAGCAGCTGCTGTTGGGAAGGAGCTAAAACCCCAGGGCCGGATCCCCCGCTGCTGGGAATGGGTGTAGGCCCACTGGAGTCAATGAAGCTGCAGGGATTAATAGCAGCTGGGGACCTGGCCTATGGACATCAGAGATGGGAGAGGTTTAGGCCCTTTCCCAGCCACCCCCTGGCCCTGGAGGATGCTCTCTTCAGTCCCGAGTGCATTGTCCAGTCTAGCTCTAATTGCCTCTGGCCCCGCCCTTGGCCCGGAGTGGGAAAGGGGTCTCACACTTTTTGCCACCTGGCTCCACTGTGTCAAAGCAAAGGAGATCACCTGCCCCTTTCCCCCTCCCCCTTCCCCCCCCCCCCCCGCTGGAGACCAGGGGCCCGGCTAGCCCCGGGCTAGTGCAGTGCAGCTCTCTGAGCCAAACCCTGTAGCGGGGGGAGGAGCAGAGGGCTGGTGCTCACGTAGGGGGAGAGCAACCCACATGGAACCCAGGGGCACAAGGGGAGCCCCTCACTTAAAGACCCCAGTTAGCCCCTGCCCACAGGCAAAGGCCCAGGTGTTGCTGCTGTTCCCTCCCCCCACAGCACCTTTGGGCAGCTGGCCCCAGCAGAAGGGTGTTGAGAGTGGGGGGGGGGCACCCCTTGAGGTCTCACCAGTAGCCAACAGAGGCCTAATGTCAGCACTGAGGATAAGAGTCAGGAATCCCGCCCGCCCCCCCCCACACTCCACCCACCCAGCCCAGACTGTGCCCGTCCCCCCACAGCTTCTTAACTAATTTTCAGATCCGCAAGCTTCACCAATTCCAAGGGTGGACTCTGTCTTAAAGAGAAACCATCCATTTTCACGAGCATGTTAGACTCAAGGTTCTTTTGTCTTCCCTTACCAACCTCGGCTTCCACATGGAATCCGATGTCAAGCGCACTGAGAGACTTCAAGTCCTATCCAAAGTGTCTAGAGATGAGAGTAGACCTGCCATCCCCTGCACTCTCGAGAGATTAACTGCCCAGCTGTTCTGCTCTGCAGACTCAGCTCCCCAGTCGTCCCTCGCTCTGAACCAGAGATACAGACTGTTCACTCACAGAACCAACATGGAGACAGTCCTGTCCCAACACCATTGTCCCCCGACAAGCTGGTTAAGCTTATAGGGCTGTTTAAACTCCCTAACAATTTTTATTCCATCTGAAATCTCCTCAAAGCTATCCACACTGGATTTTTTCAAAGCAAATTCAGTGGATTCATTTTCATTTGAAAGACTTTGACCACTAGGCACCAACACACTTTCCTCAGCAGAGAGACTGTTTACTATCAACAATGGTCCATAAAGACTCAATAGAAACAATTCCTTTTCACCCCTACCAGGCAGTTATTGACTTTTTACATTCTCTGCACAAGTTATGGGGTTACCTTTACCCAAGCCCACAGTAAAAGCATTTACATAAACGGTGGCAGTGTTGGGGTACATTTGGTTCCACACAGTTAACTGCTGAGAGTCAAACAACGTACCAACATTGTCACAAACTGGATAGATTCTTTGCTGCTGGGAGGAGCTGGTTTTCCAAGATGATACAGTTCCTGTTCCTTCATTCTCTGGAGCTGGAGCTTAAGTCTGTCCACTTTTGCCTTAGCTTCTAGTTCCTGCTATCGAATATAGGCCATTCTCTGTTCTTGTTCAAAACACAGGTGTTCTCTTTCAGCAGCATCTCCTTCCATATCAGCTATGTTTTGCTTTTGTTCAAGTTCTAGCTGCTGGTTTCTCACTGCGAGCATTTTCACTGGGTCAGCTTCTTTATCACTGGCTATTAACAGATTTTTCAGTTCCTGCTCTGGGGCCTTTTTCTTAAAAGACCACCCCCTCTGTGAGCAAAATTCTTCCAGACTTTTTCTTGATCATGGGTCACTCATTGGAACAAATTTTTAACTTTTAAACTCTCCAATATCAAAATTAAATTTTGTCAAGTGTTTGTGGTTCTGATCCAAAACCCAATTAACCTGTGGTAATGGGTATTCAAGCACGACTACGCCACTGTGACCGGGGTCCTAGTGCGGGCCAGCTCTGGTCACTCAATTAGGGTGAACTGCAAAGAATGGGGCAGACAATCCCCATAAAGCTGGTGGATATTCCAACACTTAGCCCTGGTCTACAGTAGGAGTTGAGGTCAAATTTAGCAGCGTTAAATCGATTTAACTCTGCACCTGTCCACACGACGAAGCCCTTTTTTTCGACTTAAAGGGCTGTTAAAATCAATTTCCTTATTCCACCCCCGACAAGGGGATTAGTGCTGAAATCGGCCTTGCCAGGTCAAATTTGAGGTACTGTGGACACAATTAGACGGTATCGGCCTCCGCGAGCTATCCCAGAGTGGGCCATTGTGACCTCTCCGGACAGCACTCTCAACTCAGATGCGCTGGCCAGGTAGACAGGAAAAGGCCCGCAAACTTTTGAATTTCAATTTCCTGTTTGGCCAGTGTGGCAAGCTGCAGGTGACCATGCAGAGCTCATCAGCAGAGGTGACCATGATGGGGAGTCCCAGAATCGCAAAAGAGCTCCAGCATGGACCGAACGGGAGGGACGGGATCTGATCGCTGTATGGGGAGAGGAATCCGTGCTATCAGAACTCCGTTCCAGTTTTCAAAATGCCAAAGCATTTGTCAAAATCTCCCAGGGCATGAAGGACAGAGGCCATAACAGGGACTCGAAGCAGTGCCGCATAAAACTTAAGGGGCTGAGGCAAACCTACCAGAAAACCAGACAGGCAAACGGCCGCTCCGGGTCAGAGCCCAAAACATGCCACTTCTATGATGAGCTGCATGCCATTTTAGGCCACCACTACCCCAGCCATGTCATTTGACTCCTTCAATGGAGATGGAGGCAACACGGAAGCAGGTTTTGGGGACGAGGAAGATGATGATGATGAGGTTGTAGATAGCTCACAGCAAGCAAGTGGAGAAACCGGTTTTCCCAACTGCCAGGAACTGTTTCTCATCCTGGACCTGGAGCCAGTACCCCCCGAACCCACCCAAGGCTGCCTCCTGGACCTGCCAGGCAGAGAAGGGACCTCTGGTGAGTGTACCTTTTAAAATACTATACATGGTTTAAAAGCAAGCATGTTTAATGATTAATTTGCCCTGGCATTCGCGGCTCTCCTGGATGTACTCCCAAAGCCTTTGCAAAAGGTTTCTGGGGAGGGCAGCCTTAATCCATCCACCATGGTAGGACACTTTACCACTCCAGGCCAGTAGCACGTACTCGGGAATCACTGTAGAACAAAGCATTGCAGTGTATGTTTGCTGGCATTCTTTATCTCTCTGTGTTATCCTCAGGAGAGTGATATCATTCATGGTCACCTGGTTGAAATAGAGTGCTTTTCTTAAGGGGACATTCAGAGGTGCCCATTCCTGCTGGGCTGTTTGCCTGTGGCTGAACAGAAATGTTCCCTGCTGTTAGCCATGGGGAGGGAGGAGGGTGGAGGGGCTAGTCACGTGCTGCGGGGAGGCAAAATGCGACCTTGGAATGAAAGCACATGTGCTATGTATGTAATGTTAACAGCAAGGTTTACCGTGAAAGAGTGTAGCCATTGTTCTATAAAATGTGTCTTTTTAAATACCACTGTCCCTTTTTTTTCTCCACCAGCTGCATGTGTTTCAAGGATCACAGGATCTTCTCCTTCCCAGAAGCTAGTGAAGATTAGAAGGCGAAAAAAACGCACTCGTGATGAAATGTTCTCTGAGCTCATGCTGTCCTCCTGCACTGACAGAGCACAGACAAATGCGTGGAGGCAGACAATGTCAGAGTGCAGGAAAGCACAAAATGACTGGGAGGAGAGATGGTGGGCTGAAGAGAGTAAGTGGTAGGCTGAAGAGAGGGCTGAAGCTGAAAGGTGGTGGTAGCATGATGGGAGGAGGCAGGATTCAATGCTGAGGCTGCTGGAGGATCAAACCAATATGCTCCAGCATATGGTTGAGCTGCAGGAAAGGCAGCAGGAGCACAGACCGCCGCTACAGCCCCTGTGTAACCAACTGCCCTCCTCCCCAAGTTCCATAGCCTCCACACCCAGATGACCAAGAACGTGGTAGGGGGGCTTCCGGCCACCCAGCCACTCCACCCCAGAGGACTGCCCAAGCAACAGAAGGCAGGCATTCAATAAGTTTTAAAGTTTTAAACTTTTAAAGTGCTGTGTGGCCTTGTCCTTCCCTTCTCCACCACCCCTCCTGGTGCTTCTCTCCTCCACCACCCCTCCTGGGCTACCTTGATAGTTATCCCCCTATTTATGTGATGAATTAATAAAGAATGCATGAATGTGAAGCAACAATGAATTTATTGCCTCTGCAAGTGGTGATCGAAGGGAGGCAGAGAGGGTGGTTAGCTTACAGGGAAGTAGAGTGAACCAAGGAGTGGGGGGTTTCATCAAGGAGAAACAAACAGAACTTTCACACCGTAGCTTGGCCAGTCATGAAACTGGTTTCCAAAGCTTCTCTGATGCGCACCGCACCCTCCTGTGCTCTTCTAACCGCCCTGGTGTCCGCCTATATGTAATCAGCAGCCAGGCCATTTGCCTCAACCTCCCACCCTGCCATAAAAGTCTCCCCCTTACTCTCACAGACATTGTGGAGTGCACAGCAAGCAGTAATAACAGTGGGAATATTGATTTCGCTGAGGTCTAACCCTGTCAGAAAACTACGCCAGCGCGCTCTTAAATGTCCAAATGCACACTCTACCACCATTCTGCACTTGCTCGGCCTATAGTTGAACAGCTCCTGACTACTGTCCAGGCTGCCTGTATATGGCTTCATGAGCCATGGCATTAAGGGATAGGCTGGGTCCCCAAGGATAACTATAGGCATTTCAACATCCCCAACGGTTATTTTCTCGTCTGGGAATAAAGTCCCTTCCTGCAGCTTTTGAAACAGACCAGAGTTCCTGAAGATGCGAGCATCATGTACCTTTCCCGGTCATCCCACGTTGATGTTGGTGAAACGTCCCTTGTGATCCACCAGTGCTTGCAGCACTATTGAAAAGTACCCCTTGCGGTTTATGTACTCACTTATGGTGCTCCGGTGCCAAGATAGGGATATGGGTTCCGTCTATGGCCCCACCACAGTTAGGGAATCCCATTGCAGCAAAGCCATCCAGTATGACCTGCACATTTCCCAGGGTCACTACCCTTGATATCAGCAGATCTTTGATTGCGTGGGCTACTTGCATCACAGCAGCCCCCGCAGTAGATTTGCCCACTCCAAATTGATTCCTGATTGACAGGTAGCTGTCTGGAGTTGCAAGCTTCCACAGGGCTATTGCCACTCACTTCTCAACTGTGAGGGCTGCTTTCATCTTGGTATTCATGCGCTTCAGGGCAGGGGAAAGCAAGTTACAAAGTTCCATGAAAGTGCCCTTAGGCATGTGAAAGTTTCGCAGCCGCTGGGAATCGTCCCAGACCTGCAACACTATGCGGTCCCACCTCTCTGTGCTTGTTTCCCAGGCCCAGAGTCAATGTTCCACAGCATGAACCTGCCCCATTAGCACCATGATGCCCACATTGCCAGGGCCCATGCTTTGAGAGAAGTCTGTATCCATGTCCTCATCACTCTCGTCACCGCGCTGATGTCACCTACTCGCCCGGTTTCGCTTTGCTAGGTTCTGGTGCTGCATATACTGCTGGATAATGCGCATGGTGTTTAATGTGCTCCTAATTGCCCAAGTGATCTGAGTGGGCTCCATGCTTGCCGTGGTATGGTGTCCGCACAGAAAAAAGGCGCGAAACTATTGTCTGCCATTGTCCTGATGGAGGGAGGGGCGACTGACGACAGGGCTTACAGGGTTGGCTTACAGGGAATTAAAATCAACAAAGGGGGTGGCTTTGCAAGAGACTGAATGACCCCCTCAAGGATGGAGCTCAAAACTGGGTTTAGCAGGCCGTTGATTTCACGGAGGGAGGGAGGAGAAAACGAATACAAAATAAATCTGATCTATTTCTTGTTTTCAGCCACTTCATCTACCTTTATACATCTTGCTGGCAGCAGACAGTGCAGTACGACTGCTGGCCATCGTCATCTCCTGGGTGCTTGGCAGCAGACGGTGCAGTATGACTGCTGGCCATCATCTTCTGCTGGCTGCTGATTAAAAGATGGTGCACTGCCGGTAGGACTCAATCGCCATGAGACAACACTTAAAAGGGAAATGACCTGGCTGAGTCACTCCCATGTTTGCCCAGGTGCCCCTGACCTCATCAAGGTTGGTTAAAAGAGCACCCAGGACTACGTCGACGACGGTTACCAGTCAGACTGCACTGTCCTCTGCCAAAAGGCAATAAGCTGCTGCTGTGTAGCAATGCAGTACCGCGTCTGCCAGCACCCAGGAGACGTACGGTGATGGTGAGCTGAGCGGGCTCCATGCTTGCCGTGGTATGGCATCTGCTCGGGTAACCCAGGAAAAAAGGAGCGAAACGATTGCCTGCCGTTGCTTTCACGGAGGGAGGGAGGGAGGGAGGGAAGGAGGGCCTGACGATATGTACCCAGAACCACCCGCGACAATGTTTTAGCCCCATCAGGCATTGGGATTTCTACCCAGAATTCAAATGGGCGGCAGAGACTGCGGGAACTGTGGGATAGCTACCCACAGTGCAACGCTCCGGAAGTCGACAGTTGCCTCGGTCCTGTGGACGCACTCTGCCGACTACATGCCCTTAGAGCATTTGTGTGGGGACACACACAATCGACTGTATAAAAACGCTTTCTATACAACCGACTTCTATAAATTCGACCTAATTTCGTAGTGTAGACATACCCTTAGATTTACCATGCCAGGATAAAACAGCTTCTTTGTTACCTAACTGGTCATTCAGATGTCCAAACAACACAGTTCCCTTAAAGTGATCCAGCCTCAGGCTTCCATCCAGGTACCCCTGTCAAATATGATGAAAATTTCTGTAAATCTTATTTCATCATATAAAAGAACAGGTTCTACCCCAAAGGAGAGGATGCATCACCTCCCAGGTTATTGCATATTCCAGATCTTACCCAAATACACGCTATAGCCAATTCTTATTAACTAAACTAAAATTTATTAAAAAACAAAAGAGAGAGAGTATGGTTCAAAGATCAATATACAAACAGACAGGAGTTCAACTCGTTGAGGTTCAGATTCACAGCAGAAATGGAGCTTTGTAGTCACAAAGAGTTCCTTTAGAATTCAAATAATAGGTCATAGTCCAATGTTCAAATCTCATACTCAGGGCGTACCAGCATAACTGGGACCTCAAAGTCTTGCAACTTAAACTTCCCCTGAGAAAGCCTAAGCAGATCTGAGATGACAGAATCAGGACCCAAGGATCTTTTATACAATTTCCTGTCTTTTGACAAGTTGGAGTTCCGCAGGGAACAAATGGTCATCAGGATGACTTTGCAGGAGGTCCATCACTGGTACTCAGCTGTACGAATTAACATACGGCCCTTTGCTTGTTCCTCCCCCATTCACAGTACATATCAGAGAGCGATAAATACCGAGATATGCCATGTTTACAAATTAATTTAAATGCTAGGATCTTCTTTTGACCTCTGAATTATCAGAATACAGCATAGACAGGGATCTTTGATTACATTGTCCTGACCCTACTCATACATATGTAAATACACAAAAACACAACCGTTATCTCCCAACATGTCTTTTGAGGATTATTTATTTTGCAGGATGTTTAACCCTTTCTACCCATGTGTCACAGCACTGAATCCAGCAGCTGAATTCTAGGTCTACCCGCAGAAGGATCCGTCCTGGTCCAGTGAGGGCCTTGTGGGTCATGGTGTTGCAAGATCCTGGGGAAGGCTGCAGGTGAGAGAAGGGACCCGGTACCAGGAAAGGGCTCCCCGAGTGAAACCTTGGGGGATCAGAGAGTGGCTGGTGAGCCCCCCAGAAGTACCACCGGTGGGATGTCCTTCCTTCTGAACTTCAGGGGGTTCAGTGCACCCAGCGAGAGCTGCTGCAGAACATTTACCACCCCAGAGATTCACAGGGGACCACCCTTTTGAGTTGGTGTGTGGAAGGAGAGGGAGGGAACCCCTGGACTTGAAGAGAAACAAATGGGGAATTGGTGGTGGATTCTGAACTATCGTTCTGGAGAAAGCTCATTGAGCTCATGGCCAGGATGAGACTAGCCGGGGGGCCCAGGAACTGCAAAAGGGCTGGTCCAACAATGTTCCTGATCCTGATCGGGGACCAGAAGAGGAGTCTCAGCTCTGTGTAATGTCAACGTAATGAAGCTGTACTTTAACAGGGAGACCTGTTGGTGCATGTGTGGGGCAGGGAAAGGAGAAGGGGAAAGGGAATCTCTCTCCTAAGCCAGGAGCCGACCTCCTGCTGGAATCAATTTCCTCTCTGACCAACTCACCCCTGCCCAGAGATCAGAGGGGCTCATTAATCTACCCGTCCATGGGCCGGGGAGGGGAGGTGTTCCCCATTCACGGTCTCTGGGAAAACAGCCCGAGATCCAGCCTGGGATCTGGAAAGAGAGGTCAGTGACATGCTGGCATTAAGGGTGATCCAGCCGCCTGCCAGACCTGGGCCTCCCCTGTGGTGCTGGTTCCCGAGAAAGACGGGTCAATCGGACCCGGTGTGCACTATTGGAAGCTCAGTGCCGTCACCGTGTTTGACGCCTGCCCCATGCCCAGGACTGACAAAGTCCTAGACAAGGTGGGGTGGGGAGCGTTACCTCACTGCCATGAATTTCACCAGGGGCTACTGGCAGGTGCCTTTGGACCCAATTGCTGGGTTGAAATCTGCTCCCATTAGCCCTATAGGGCTCTGAGTTCCTGGTCCTACCTTTTGGCCACAACAGGGTGCCTGCCACCTCCCAGTGCCCGGGGGATCTGTGACTGAGGGGGGTGGAGGACTGTGCCTGGCTACATTCATAATATCTGTGCCTTCAGCCCGACCTGGGAGAACTGTGTGTCCCAGTGAAGAGGGGGCTGGGATGCCTCCGGGATGCAGGACGGATGATAGAGGCCGGAAAGGGTAAGATGAGGGTGGCAGAGGTGTCATACCTGGGCCACAAGGTGGGAAGTGGCTGCCTAAAGCCAGAGCCAGCCAAGGTGAAGGTAACCAGGGACTGGCCCATTCCTCAACCAAGAGACAGGCCCAGGCCTCTAATGGGATGGCAGGGTACTACAGAAGGATTGGACCCCACTTTAGCTCCCATTACGAAGATTGAAAAGTTGGATAAGCCAGACAAGGTGGTCTGGACCGAGCAGTGCAGAGGGCTCGCTGTGCACTGAAGGAGGCTCTAACCCAGGGGCTGGTGCTGGTAAACCCAGACTTGGACAAACCCTTATGGTGTTCACCAACACACCTCAGATGCAGGGCTGGGCACGGTGCTGATGCAGGCCAATCCGAAGGGGAAGAGACACCCCATTGTGTATCTGAGCAAGAAACTGCTTCTCTGGGAGCAGAACTAGGTGAAAGGAATGTTTGGCCCTGAGATGGGCTCTTAAAAAGCTTCAGCAGTATTGTGACGTTCTGTATCTCGGGGGAATACCCTACACCCCCATGTTCATCCTTATACTAGGATTGTGTGGTATCCAATGCCACGTTTGTCATGTCGGGTGTGTTCAGAAGGCTCATGATGCACTGAGCATTGTTGTTATAGTAATGTTACAGGTTGTAATTTCATGTATATAGCTATGAGGCTGAAAATGTGTCCTCATGGCTTAAAACGAGCCCAGGCAAAACTCTCCAGGAACAGAGGGGCAGTTCACACCTCATCAGGGCATGTATGGGACAAACCCAGCCCAGCCTCACAGGAACAAAGGACACTGGCCTAGGCAGCAACAAAGGATCTGTTGGACTCTCAAGTGAGTCACCCCCCTTCCTTTGGCAAGTTTGGGACTGCAACGAGGTAATGCTCACCTGACTCTGAAGGGGGTGGGGGAAAAGCCAAGAGGGAAGAAAGGACATGATAAAAGGGAGAGTCGTTTTGCCATGCTCTTCCTCTCTCTTCCACCTACATCTACAGACACCACCACCACAAAGGACTGAAGTGCTGATCAAAAGGGAGAGCCTGACTGAAGCGCTGATCAAAGGGGAGAGCCTGGCTGAAGGGCGACCGGCCAGCCTGTGGTGAGAAGCATCTAAGTTTGTAAGGGCACTGAAAGTGTTAAGATCAGTTTAGAATGCGTTTTGCTTTTATTTCATTTGACCAAATCTGACTTCTTTTGCTTTGACTTATAATCACTTACTTAAAATCTATCTTTGTAGTTAATAAACCTGTTAATTTTACCTGAAGCAGTGTGTTTGGTTTGAAGCGTGTCAGAAACTCTCCTTGGGATAACAAGCCTGGTACATATCAATTTCTTTGTTAAATTGATGAACTTATATAAGCTCGCAGCATCCAGCAGGTATAACTGGACATAGGCACCGAATTCCCCTCTGTCCCATGGGTTCTTGACCCCCCCCCCGTCCCCTGGTCCCAGCCCTGCCTGCCCTGCCCCACCCCAACTCCACCCCCTTCCCCCAAGTCCCCGCCCTGCCCCGCCTCTTTATCGTCTCCTCTCTCTAGTGTGCTGCGTCCCCGCTCCTCCCGCTCCCTCCAGGAAAGTCCTAAGTGCCGCCAAACAGCTGTTAGGTGATGGGTAGGAAGCGCTGGGAGGGGGAAGAGTGGGGAAGTGGCACGCTCAGGGGAGGAGGAGGCGAGGAGGGGATGGGGGTAGGGGGAACTTGACTGCCAGTGGGTGCAAAACACCCACTAATTTTTCCCAGTGCGTGCTGCAGCCCCACAGCACCCACAGAGTCAGCACCTATGTAACTGGACACTGCAAGACGGAGATTCCTAGGGTTGTGTCTGGGAGCGGAGGTATTGGCTGGTGTCATTCGGTTGCACAAGCCAAGGAGCAGCTGACATGCCAGAGGCCGTGTGTGAGCAGCTCAGGAGTGGGGGTTCTCACAGCAGAGCAGGGTCAGGCTGCCTCCCAGAGTCAAGGACTGGGGTGACCTCGTGGATCACAGGTCCATGTAACACCAGGGGAACGTCACGGTGGTGCAGTGAGCAGGGTGCATGAGCAGCTTGTTATTCCAAGTGGCGTTCACATTTTAAGCTCTGATATTCGTGATTTTAAGTAAGTCTTAAGTGCAGTGGCTAAGAACAGTCAGGAGGAGGTCACAGTTTTGTTATTTTCTGTTTGTTTATTTGAGGCGAGGGAGATAAGCACAAGAAAGCAGGAAAATGACTCCCAGTGAGGCAGCTACAAAACTAGAGCTGGCCAGACTGGAAGCGGCAGAGAAGGAAAGGACCACGAGTTTCAGATGTGGCAGGCAGAAAGGAGGCTCAAAGAAGCAGCTGCGGCCAGGGAAACTATGGAGGCAGAGGTAGCCAGGGAGGCAGCCAGAGAGGAGGCTGCCCACAGAAGGGCCAGGGAAGAAAGAGGAGCGAGAGAGCGAAAAAACAAACTGGACCTGCTAGAGAAGCAGAACCAGAGGCCCCTGACCCTGACAACTCCCATCACTCCAAAAATCCACAAGTGGGAACACGTGTGTCCTGCATACAGTGAGGAGGAGGATATTGCTGAATATCTGACTGCTTCAAAAGGCCTGTGTGTAATACATGAAATCCCCGATGATAAGAGAGTTCCTTCCCTGATTGCGAAATTAACGGATGCAGCTCCAATGCCTGTGAGAACAGAGGAATTGCGACCAGGAAATTGCCAGGTGGTCGTTTGCCAGAATACAAATGCCCCAACTGTCAGAGGGGAGGTGTTTCCCCCAGGCTGGTGAGACACAAAGCCTGATGCGAAAGCTGCAGGGAAAAGGTGACTCTGATCAAAGGGTAAACACACCTAGCCCACAGAGCACAGATCACAGTCCTCTAGGAAAAGGAGGCAAGGAAGGACTCAGTGCTGGGAGGGGGAAACACAAGGTAAACCCAAAAAGGGAGTAACTGGACACTGCAAGACGGAGGTTCTGAGGGTTGTGTCCAGGACCAGACATATTGGCTAGTGTCATTCGCTTGCACAACCAAGGAGCAGCTGACATGCCAGAGGCCGTGTGTGACCAGCCCAGGAGTGGGGGTTCTCACAGCAGAGCAGGGTCAGGCTGGCTCCCAGAGTCGAGGATTGGGGTGACCTAGCCGATCACCGGTCCGGAAAACACCAGAGGGGAACGTCACACGTATCTATTGGGCAGTGCTTTATGGTGTACACCGACCACTCACCCTGATGTGGCTGCACCGGATGAAAAGAGCTAATGCCAAACTCCATACGGAGCCGGGAGAGAGCATGGGGCCTGAGTGTCCGTGACAGCTAGATGATCACAATGGGTCCTTCTGCCTTTGGAACGTGGTGCCCATCTGTGCGGTACCTGGGCACCTCACACTCTCAAGCGCGTTTATCCTCCCACTGCTCCTGGCAAGCGGGGCAGGGCTGTTAGCCCCACTGTACAGATGGGAACCAAGGCAGAGAGGCTCTGTGACGTACCCCAGCGCACGCAGGCAGGCTGGGCCAGAGCAGGGACCTGAATCCACCTCTCCCAAGTTCTAGGCTAGTGGCCTGACCCCACGCAATCCTTCCTCTCAGGTGGCGAAGTCAGAGAGAACTTCTGAACAGGAGCAGAAACAGGATCGGCACCAAAGTTTTTGGATCAGGCCCATGGGGGGTCAGATTTTCAATTCCTCAGCCGCTGCCACTGGCCAGCCCCAAAGCGGACCCACAGTCCTGAGCCCTTTAGAAAAGCTGACCCTGGCTGGGGCTGCTGAGCGCTTGCAACTCTGGCCTCCTGGGAACGCATTCCACACAAGGGAAGCATGTCGGTCTCGGGGCCAGAGCTCCAGGCTGGTGGCTGAGACGGACTGAGAAAAGACCAGTGTAGGTAGGACCAAGGAACCCAGCTTTGCTGGCGCAGCATCTGCCTTACTGCCTTTCCCTGGCGGACGGAAAGCTGCCAATAGAGCTGGTGAGATCATTCGTTCTTTGTTCCTGGCTTTTTGTGAGGTTCGCCCGTCTTTCCATTACACACAGTCCCAAGCGATTTATCCAGGCCTGAAGCTGGGGGCTGGGGCCCCTGCCTAACCCAAAGCAGAACTGGGGAATAAAACACTTCTCTAAGCCTGATTCTCCATTGCCTGGCACCTTGTGGTCACTGACCCCAGGACCCAGCGGTTGCCCCACTGTGAGCTGGAAGCGTGTCACGAGGGTGAATGATGGCACGGCACTGAGTGCCTGGCATTGCTCAGTCAGGCCCCTTTTCCATCTCCTTTGAGGATCCCCAAGTGATCTACCCACTGATTTACAAATGCTGGACCAAGAACCAATCCTAGTTTTACTGGAACACAAGAGAGTTAGTCTGGATTTACACTGGTGTAACTCAGGTCAGGATCTGGCTCTGTACACACAGAAATACCCACAGCCCACCACTGAAGTGCAGTCACTTCTTGGGTGAAACCTGTCAACCGTTTAACACACCACAGGAACACTGCGCCCAAAAGCATTTGTTACCGGGTGTTGCGTTGCAAGTGCTGCCATCTTTCAGCCTGTGCTTCAAATGGCGAAGTTTCCCTTCCGAAACGACTGGTCTTTAGTGTTGCCGGTGGGAATGTCTGCTGAGTTCCACCCCAGAAGTGGCTGCATTTCAGAGGTTGGTGATTGATGGGCTCAGGAATCATTTGGATAAAAACCACTTTAGAAACAGATTGTTCCAAGACAATGACACATTCAGGCTAGAAATAAGGGGCATATTGTAAACAGTGAGGTTCATTATAGATTCATGTTATAGTGATCCTCTGGTCTGGCTTCCCATAGAACACCGCCCTTGGGACTGCCCTGATTGCCCCAGAGCAGCTCTTGGGAGAAAACCATCCAATCTTGATTTCAAAGTTTGCCACTGATGGTGAATTGCCGGGGTTGGATGCTCACTAATCTGTCATCACTTGTCCAGCCCTTGGTAAATTGCTCCAATGGCTAGTTACCCTCCCTGTTAAAATTTTGCTTTATTTCTCGTCTGAACTGGTCTACCTGCAGCTTCCAGCCGTCAAATCTTGTTACCCCTTTCTCTGCCAGGCTGCAGAGCCCTCCATGATCCATTTCTGGAGCCCTGACTGTGCTCAGGTCACCCCTGAACCCTCTCTTTGTTGTGCTGAAGGGATCGACGCTCCTTAGCCATTGGAACAGCTGCCCTAGGGGTGGGGACCTTAAAGCCACATGGGGGCGTCTCTTTCTAAAAGCTCTGCTCTCACTCAGCCAGGCTGAGGGCAGGACCCTGGGTGGGTTCTCGGCCTGGGCTATGCAGGAGGGCAAACTAGGTGCCCATAGGGGTCTGCCCTTAGCCATCTATGGCTCTGCCAGAGGGACAAGGAGGGGGACCGGCCTCTCCCGCAGAGCTGCTGTGGCTGCTGTTACTCAGCGAGGGCTCCAGGAGGCTGCACATGGGCGCCACGCCAGCTGTGTTGCATGAGCTCCGATAAAACCCTCAAACAGCGGGCGCGGGCGGAGACGTGCCCCTGACCGTGCCGCTGGACTGGCCTCCTGGCAGCTGGGATCTCGGGGGCAGGTCGGAGGGCTCAGCCCTGCCCAGCCCTGCCTTGCACGCTGGCCCCATTGACGTCAATGGAATTGCTCACGTGAGGAGGCATTGCTCAGATGAGTAAATCTGGCAGGGTTGGGGCCCACCCCGTTGACATAGCAGAGAACAAACTGTGAAGACACACCAGGCTCCGGGACGGCAGCTGGTGAACAATGTTGCAGACGTCCCCGCTCAGCCCCCAGGGACACAGCCAAAAGCTATTTCCTGCCAGAGGAAACGAAGCCCTGGCTGGTTTCTATTCCCTTCCCGCCAAAACGCCCAAGGAGTCACACTCACTGCCCCACCGGGCCCGGGACTGGCTTCACTCCAGCTTGGGGCAGTGTCACACCTAGGGCAGCCATTCAGAGCCCCCTGGGACGGCCCAGAGAACAGCCTCAGACATGAGAGGCTTTCTGGCATTTTTGTCCTGGCCCTCACTGAGCGGCCCGTGGACTGGCCCCGGGCTCAGTGTAGGAAGGCAGCGAGCCTGTCCCTGGTGTCAGAATGAGTGACAAACACTGGACGAGAGACTTCTGCCCCTGCCCGGGAATGCCACACGGCGCTTCTGCACTCCCAGAGAAAGGATCACGCTTGGTCTTCTGTCCGTATTTCTACAGACCCCTCCGTGCAGGACCTCTAACAACGGCGCCCTGCCTGGGGCCTCTGGGCGCTGTAATTAATAAGAAGATAAGAATGGCCAGACCGGGTCAGACCAAAGGTCCATCCAGCCTGGTGTCCTGTCTGCCGACAGGTTTCAGAGCAGCAGCCGTGTCAGTCTGTATTCACAAAAAGAAAAGGAGGACTTGTGGCACCTTAATTTGTTCGTCTCTAAGGTGCCACAAGTCCTCCTTTTCTGTCTGCCGACAGCGGCCAATGCCAGGAGACTGACCAGAACAGATAATCGTCAAGTGATCCATCCCCTGTCACCCATAATATTAATAATAATTAATAATAAATAGCCTTATAGGTTTTGTCCTTGTTAATGTGTGTAAAATTTCTTTTCAAGGCTGTAGATAGAGATCTCTATAGATTTTCATGGGTAATTAAATCCTTTCTATTAGATTTGTTTTTAAAAAACCCCTAAACCATCCAGGAGCAGGGATCACACTGTCTGTTAAATGTGGAGCGTGTGGAACCAGGGTCTGCACACAGATCTGTATTTTATACGCCATGTGCCAGTCGCACGGGTACTCAGAGTGTGTCTGGCTGCGATGTGTGTGCGCACGGCGTGGGTCTGGCCCTTATGTGTGCATCTTCCCCCTGGATCTGGTCACCGGCTTAAGTTTGTGTTTCTCCCTAGAGATTTTTTAGAAGCAGCTCAACCCTCGGGGCTCTTGTAAAACTTGCCCCATGCTCCAGCCCTGCCCATCCCGCTCCCTGGCCGCGTGTGCCCGGGGAGAGGGATTGGACCTTTGGGAGCCTCGCCAGCGCTTCCCTGCTCGCCAGGCAACACAGCTGTGGACATCAAAGGAGCCGAGCCCCAGCCTTGCGGAGAGCCGGGGGGCAGCCGGGCGGCAGGAGGGATGGCCTGCGGGCCTGGGCTGGAGCAGGACCAGGAAGGGATGTCGAGAGGTTTCAGGGGGCAGTCCAAGGCGCGGAGGGCCGCATCCCTTCGGGGGAGGGGTTGGGTCGCCGACTTGTTGTTTCCTTGGGGAGGGGGGCAAACATCCCCGTGTCATCAGCTGTATCGGGCCTTCGCTCCCACCGCCTCTGAGTGGAGCTTGCGCTGGGCCCCGGAGCGCACCCGGGACTTTCACATCGGCTTCCTTTCTTGGGTGTTTAAACAGAGCGCGGGAGAGCCCGAAATGTTCCGGCGGATCCGAAGCGAGGTGCCCGGGGCTGGCTTTACACAAACAAGCACCTACTGGAATCGAAGCTTTAGTCCGCCTCGTCGGAGAGCTCCCAGCTGCTCGCGGGGGGCAGGCAGAGCTCCGTGGCCGGCCCCGGGACCCTCGCCTGGCCGGAGAGCAGCTCTGGCTTTGTGCCCGGAGCGCGCTGCACCAGGGAGGAGTTTGAAGTCTGTTTTTAAAATCTCGTCCTGCCGGGGGCAGTTTCCTTGCGCAGCTCCAATGGTTCCTTGCACAAGGCGCTGGCTTCCCTAACGAAAAGGGGCAAAAAGGTCCCGCCACTGACCTCAGAGGCCTGTCTTCGCCCCCCGCTAATTCCCCCGCGTGCTCCCACCCTCTGCGCGGCTTTTTAAAACAACTCGCGGCTCGGTTTGCAAAATGTAGGGAAGCAAAATCAAACTCCCTTTAAGGGGACATGGAATTAACACGCAGTCTATTTCCTGGACAACGGGGTTAGCGATTGCTGCGGGACCAGAGCCAACTCGAAGGGTTTATTTGTTCCTGGACCGATTTATTTATCCCTTGTCCCGAAAGCAAAGCTCTACCTGGGCTGGGTTAATCTTCAACCGATTGAGCGCCTCCGTTGCGCGCTCTCGCTCCTGTTTTTGTTTCGCTTTTAAAATCCAGCGCGTGAAACGTTTTTTCGGGAAATTAAATCGGATCTTTTCAAAGTGGATTCCAAACCTGGCCCTCTCCTGGCAGGAAAATTCGATCATTCAGATTGTCCAGTCTACCCCAGTCTAGACTAGGGGAGGGGATACGAATTCTCTGTCCAGATCGCGTTTCTGTGACACTTGAGAATGCAGAAGGTATTCGGTTTATTCAGAACGAAACTCAGGCTGGAAAAAATAAACACAAGTTTTCAAGAGAAGAGGAAAGTTGGAAACGGATCCCACTGCTCCTGGCACGTCCGAGGCGCTGGATGTGGGGCTGCTGATCCAAGGGGAAAGGGTGTGTTGTCTGCACAACGAAGTGCAATTCTTGTTCAAACTCATTGTCTCATAGGAAAGAATTAATAGCACAGAAACGTCCTCAGCGCGTGTGACGAGCAGCACACCAGGCGTACAGCGCCGAGCGCCGCTCCTCCGGACACGCCTCCTTGGGTAACTGTCCCTAGCGACTCCTGGCTGTTCATATCGATCCAGGCTGGAGGGCGCATCCTTAGCTTATTGCCTCGCCAAAAGCACTTCCTGTTGTAGGAGTTTAAAACGCCAGAGGCTAAATAATCAGTTGTGAAACCACAGTAACATGTCACGGTCCGTAAACCCGACTGGCCAGCCAGGGACCCGCCGGGGTTCGCCTCGCCCGGGGCCTGGGGCTTTCACAGCGCGTTACAAACATTGACTGGTTACACCACAAACACACAGCCCCACGCTAGAGAGCGAGAGAGAAATGGGTGAGGTGTGTGGGGATAGACAGAGAGGGTGTGGGGGGATAGATAGATAGATAGATAGATAGATAGAGGGTGTGTGTGGGGATAGACAGAGGGGGTGTTTGGAGACAGATAGATAGCTAGAGGGGGTGTATAGGGATAGATGGGGGTGTAGGGAGGGGTGGATAGAGGGGGGGTATGGGGATAGATCGAGGGGTGCAGGAACCGGTGGATGGGGGGGAGGTATGGGGATAGTTCAAGGGGTGCAGGGACGGATGGATAGAGGGGGGGTATGGGGATAGTTCGAGGGGTGCAGGGATGGATGGATAGAGGGGGGATGGGGATAGATAGAGGGGTGCAGGAACCGGTGGATAGAGGGAGGATGGGGATAGATCAAGGGGTGCAGGAACCGGTGGATGGGGGGGAGGTATGGGGATAGTTCGAGGGGTGCAGGGACGGATGGATAGAGGAGGTATGGGGATAGTTCGAGGGGTGCAGGGACGGATGGATAGAGGGGGCGTATGGGGATAGATCGAGGGGTGCAGGGACGGATGGATGGGGGTGGGTATGGGGATAGATAGAGGGGTGCAGGAACCAGTGGATGGGTGGGGTATGGGGATAGATCAAGGGGTGCAGGGACGGATGGATAGAGGGGCGGTATGGGGATAGATAGAGGGGTGCAGGAACCGGTGGATAGAGGGGGAGTATGGGGATAGTTCGAGGGGTGCAGGAACCAGTGGATGGGTGGGGTATGGGGATAGATCGAGGGATGCAGGGACGGATGGATAGAGGGGGGGTATGGGGATAGATCGAGGGGTGAAGGAACCGGTGGATAGAGGGGGAGTATGGGGATAGTTCGAGGGGTGCAGGGACGGATGGATAGAGGGGGGATGGGGATAGATAGAGGGGTGCAGGAACCGGTGGATAGAGGGGGGATGGGGATAGATCGAGGGGGTGCGGGGAGGGATGGGTGGGGGACGGATGGGCATAGATAGCGCGGATATTTCCACAGAGACACCTTTATCGTACACAAGGCGAGAGGAAGCGGGAAGTCGAAGGGGAGAAGTTACATTAACGCGATCTGATCAAATGACACCAGCCGCAGCCGGCGGGGCGACCCCGGGGTTCGCGTCTGCCCCCCGCGCGGCCCGCGGGCTGTCGGGGGGCGGCGGAGGGGGTGGGACGCCCGGGGCGCCCCGCGCTGCCGCCGGCCCGGCTCTTCTCTCGCTCTGCAGCGCCGGGCGAAGCGGAGGAGGGGTGCGATGAGTAACCCTTGTGCAATGCTGCCGCGGCTCTATATAAGCCGGCCCGGCCCGACATGGAGCCAGCGCAGCGCGGAGGGCGAAGGGAGCCGGGAGGTAAGGTGGGGGCCCCCTTCCCTTCCCCTCCGTCCCGCCCGGGGCGCTGGGCCCCAGGCTGGCCGGCTCCCCGCCGCAGCTCAGCTAGGGGTGTTGCCCTGCTCTGCCCCAGCCCCGACAGGGGGAAGGCAGCGGGAGCCCAGCGCTTCTGCCCTGGCTGGGAACGGGGAAGGAGCCTCTCCGGGGCCATGGAGTTTAAAAGCTGCCAGGCGGGGGTGGACGGTGGCCCCGTGGGTAGGGCAGGGGCTCGGGGGAGCTGGGTTCCCTGCCTGGCTCTGCCAGCCATAGCCCCGTTCTGTGCCTCAGTTTCCCCTGCTGCAAAATGGGACTGAGGCTCGGAGGTCTGTGCAGGGAGAGTGCCAGGTGGCACTTTGTGTTAATGGGGCTGTCGGGGGGGGGGGCGGGGGGTGTATCATGTAGGGCAAGACAGGATTCACCCCTACCAAGGAGGTGTGGGGAAGGAGCCCCATAGTCCTGGTGATCTGAAGCCCCGCTGGACAGGGGGCTCCCAAGGGGGTCTTGAGAAGCAGCAGCTCAGGGCAAGGGAGGAAGCAGGAGAGACAGGGAGAAAGGTGGGAGAAAAGGGTCAAGGAAAGTGACCAGGTGGGGGAGGCTAATAGTGAGCTGGGGCCCAGTGCCACAGGGCCAGGTCTGGAAGGCGGCTTGAGATCAAGAGGTCCCAGGGGAGCCGGAGTCTCCTCTCACCCATGCTGGGGGGAGTCGGGAGCTAGCTTAGCGTCAGGCCTGGGGGGTGCAGAGGGGCTGTCAGCAGGACACTGGGGTCTATCTCAGCCCTGCCGAGCTGCCAGGGGACTTTACCTGGCCAGGTATAAAACCAGTGTCCCTGCCCAGGCCCAGAGCACTGTGCTAACTGGCTCTCTGCACCAGGTCCCTTGCTCTGCTTCTCCCCACGCAGAGATGCTGGGGCTGTGAGAAGCCCTGGCTGCAGACGGTGAGCCAGTTGTGTTTCACTGTCAGGCCTGGTTCATTCCTGCTAGGGGAAAGGTGCCTGATTAAGCCAGGTGCTGGGGTCCAGTGGCCGCACGTCCCCCTGGCCTTGGGTCCCCCTTGTCTCGACTGCCCATGCGCTCGACCTTTCTGCTCCGCACCACGTGGTCTCCTTGCCAAGAGGAAGGTCTGGTGGTGGAGGTGTTGGGCTGGATGAGGGAGATCTGGGGTCTGGCCCTGGGCAAGTCGGTTAAACTCAGCTCCCCACCTGTACAGCGGCAGCGGAGGTGATGTTACTGCCTGACCTCATGGCGCCTCCTTGCACAGTAGAGACAGGACCTCGCCAGGCCCCCAGGCAGCTCTGTCCAGCTTTGCGAGCCAAGGGCCTCTCGACCCGCTTTAACCCAGCTAGTGCAATGCCCATGGCAGTGCAGATGTGGCAGCATAGACCCTGGCACAGGCTAGCAACAACCCCGACACAAGCCTGCCGGGGCCCCGGGTGCATACTCGATTGCTGGCCACCACTTCTTCAGCAAGAGGCAGTCCTGCCGGGAATCTCAGCCCGAGCCTTTGCAGGCCACAGGGCAGGGAGCCCTGCCAGGAATCTCAAACCGAAACCTTGACACATCACGCACGGTGCAGAGCCGCACGGGCCTGTGGCCACCAGCGAACGAGAAAAGAATGCACAGCGAGAGGGGAGGGGTGCCCAGGCAGCCGCCAAGCCCGCGAGAGGTTAAGATGAGGACATGGGAGCGGAAGGGAGTCGCTCTCTGCCTGAGCACAGCTCGGGGTCAAAGCACTGCTGTGAAGGGTGGGCTTGTGGCTGACGGCTGGACTGGGGTCAGGAGCTCTTGGTTCAGGTCCCAGCTCTGACACACCCTGCCCCTGGGAGCATGGGGAGCCATTTAATCCCTCCACTCCCCATCAGGGCTATGGCCTAGCGACTCCTCTCTATCCCACCCCCTGGCTAGCCAGCCTGGCAGCTCTTTGGGGAGAGCCTGTCTCTCCCCAGGGATGCGCAGCCCCCAGCCCCAGGGGCCCCGATCTCGGGTAGGTGCAGCCCAAATC
Organism: Eretmochelys imbricata; assembly: GCF_965152235.1. Lineage (NCBI taxonomy): Eukaryota > Metazoa > Chordata > Testudines > Cheloniidae > Eretmochelys > Eretmochelys imbricata. The sequence goes on from NC_135572.1 coordinate 359,822,202, forward strand.
ACTCACACGTTTGCTCCACACTCCCATGGAGAGCTGCGAGTGTAAGGTGTGTTGCACAGACCATGCTGCAGGCCTTCACCTCCCTGTCCTGTGTCACGCTGCTTTAACCCCTGGGGGTGCAGATGGCCTGCACGTGCCTGTGCAATGCAACACCCCCAGGTGCCTCGTCAGCAGCTGGGACCCCTGGCTCGACTGGCACAGGCTCCAGGGCTTGGTTAAAAGACCCAGCTGAGAGGGGTTGCTCCTTCATCTGATGGCCTGGTGCCCCATTGGAGAGGAGGGCAGCCCCAGCATGGGGCAGCACCCCACAGCTCTCAGACCTCCTCGGAGGCCATGTCTCTGGGGGGCTGCAAACACCTGTTTAACTTGCATCACTCTTGCCTGTTTAGGGCCTTAGCGAAGGAGGCGGGAGGAAAATGCGGTGTCCCAGCGTGCCACTCTGTGGGCTGCTCTGGTTTTGGCTGCCTCTCTTCTACAGCCGGCCGGTGAAAATCGACAAGGTCAAGGCCGACACCAAAAACCTCACACGAACCATCATAGCCCGGATCCAGGAGCACCAGGTACGTCGGGGCGAGCTGGGCAGAGGATCAGTGGGGCGATCGGGTCAGCTCACGGAACGATTCCTCTCCCGGCACTGCTGTATTTTACCCTTGGGGCACGAACAGGCTCCTGGGGCCAGGACCTCTGCTGGTGGTAGCTAGAGAAGCTAGTGGGCCCCACCAGCTGAGCATCCGGCCCAGGGAATCAAAGCTGGAGATGACTGCGGGTGCCAGGTCGACGAGTCTGTAACTGCCCACCCCGCCCTGAGTTCCTTCCCCTGGGGGACAGTTCCACTGTCCCTGAGCTTGCTGGAAGGGAGCCTTCCCCGAGGGTCAGCATAAATCTCCCTTGCTCCCTGGGACAGCCCTTCACTCCCCTCTGCTGAGGACAGGCAGCTGGGGTGTCACATCCTGGCTGCTGTCCTTATCTCTGAGCCAGAGAACACACACATACTTCCTAGTATGTGCTACTTCCATCATCTGCCTTCTGCTCCAAACCCTTCAGCGCCTCTCCTCCCTAGCACAGAGGGGTCCAGGCCTAGGCTGGCTGTCCAGGTGAGTTCTCCCCCGAGGCACTGCTCCAGGGATCTCCGTGCGTGCCTCAGACCTCCCATCAAAGGCTCTCGATGCTCCAAGCCCCTGGCACTCACTGAGCAGGTTAGGAGGTGCCCAAGGATGGTCACGTGACAGTGGCAGAGAGGCAAGAAGGAGCCAACTCCCAGGCTCTGTGGTTTAACTGCCCGTCCTTCCTGCAGCCCCAAAGTGAGCCATTTCCTGCCAGGTGCTGCGAACTCTCACTTGACTTTGCCACTGTATGCCCCGACACGGCCCACCATGCTGCATTCCTACCTGGGGGCAGTGGCGGATTAGCCAATGGCCCAACGGGGCCCGTGCCCAGGGCCCGTGCCCCGGCCAATAGTGGGGCCCCGGAAAAAATCCACTGCTGGGCAGCGGAAGCCCGGAGCCCTGGCAGAAGCACTGTGTGGGTGGGTCAGGGGAAGCCGCAGTGCCCGGAGCCCGGCCTTGGCCCCGGGATTGGAGGTGCTCTTGCTCACGGCCACGGCCTCAGGGCTCTCACTCCCCGCTGCAGCCCTGGGGCAGTAGTGGTGGGGAAAGAGCTTCTCTGGTCTGGGGGGGGGAGCAGAAAGGAGCAAAGTGGTTGTGGGGCCGCAGTGGTGGGGGGGCAGAATGGGGTGAGACCGCAGATAGAAGGGGTAAGGAGGACCCCCCCCTTGCTCTGGTCAAGGGCCCCATGAAACCGTAATCTGCCTCTGCTTGGGGGAATCCCACCAGGTAACTCTCTGGTTGAAGCCAGGGCAGGAGGCATCAGGAGGCAGTTAGAGCAAGCCCCTGTTTGTGACCTAGACACATGGCACATGTGTTTCCTCCTCCCGCCCCACATCACACATGCTGCAGAGAGTGCCTTCAAAGGCAGCATAGCAAAGGGGCCCATCCGTTCCACGGCTGCTGGCGTGTCCTTCCTAACGCCTTTGTGATGGCCTTGTTTGACATGTCCCAAGGAAGAGCATGCAGACCTTTCTAGAGCTGTCTGAGCTGCCGGGGCTGATCCCTGGAGCGTAGAAGTGCCATAGTCCTTAGCCAAACAGCCCCTGTAGAGAAGAGAGGGCAGCCCTGCGCTAGCGTGGCTAATTAGCCTTCTCCTCCATGCAGCTCTTCCCTCTGAACTTGAAGATAAATGGGCTTGACTTCATCCCCGGAGAGCGACCTTTGGAGAGCTTAGACTCCATGGACGAGACCTTGCAGATATTCCAGAGGATCCTCCCCAGCCTGCCCATGGAAAACGTGCCAGTAGCACAAATCTTCAACGACATAGAGAACCTCCGGAGTCTGATCCAGACCTTGGGTTCTCACCTCGGTTGCACCTTCCACAAATCCTCTAACCTGGACGCCCTGGGGAATCTGACCGAGCTGCTGACGACCTCTCCTTACACGGCCGCAGTGGTGGCGCTGGACCGGCTCCAGAAGTGCCTGCACAGCATCGTCAAACATCTGGATCACCTTCAGCGCTGCTAGAGGAGAACGGCTGCATCACCAGCTGGCTGAAAGCCTAGAACAGGACGTCTGTGTGCTAGGTTCTCCCGTGAGTCAGCTTCAGAGCACGACCTCTGGCCCGCTGCTCTGAATGTCAGAATTTTCATTCCCACCCGTACTTCCCCTGAGAGAAAACGCACCAAGGACTTTACCTGGGGCCAGGACATACCCTCCTCGCTGTCCTTCTAGCAAGGAGCAGAATCCTGAGGCCTGAGAACTCTCACCGCCGCTGGAAGTTTGCAAACACAGTTTGTCTGTAATCTGAACGGTTGTCTATGCCGGAGAAAAGTTTCCTGCTCCCCTGTAAGGAGCACCATGCCCGGCTATCCAGGAGCTACCATACTGCCTTTGTTGTAGGAAGTCTATGCCTGGAGCAGTTTTCCAGTATTTATTTATTGTCTCTATATATTTTAATTTAAGTTTGAAACGGGCCGCACTGACCCAGTGGCCTCTCTGTGGCGCTGTGCGTCTGGGCGGGGTGTGGAGCCTAGCGTCCTCTTCCTGGGCCAAGAAACGGGGGAGCGTTACATACGTGGCCCACTCCGCCTGTTGGGAGGGGAACAGAGGTTTAGTATCACTCCTTCTGGATGACTTGAAAGCGGCAAGGTCCCGCCCAGCCCAAAGTGACTTGGGGCTGGTGGAAAACTCCATGGAGGTGTGACCTGGTCGCTTGTTGACATGTGTATTTATTGCTTCTATGATCTGCTTTGAAGTAAAGCTAATTCCTCTGCAGCTGTTCTGTTCCAATCTCCCCAACGATGGGATTTCATCGCCTTTCAGTTTGGACCTGGAAAACTCGGGCACAATTTGCTCAGAGAAACCAGCAAGCGTCTTAGCGCTTTTGGTCTAAAGCACCGATCAGTACCAGGTCCTGTCCAGAGACGGGCCCGGCGTTGTGCGTTCGTTCCAGCCAGGTCAGGGGTGCCTGGGTTTCATGCTGGGGGCAAGGCTGCCTGCAGGGGCACTGGGCTCTCAGAGGGACAGCCTGTCACAGAGTCCCTGGGCGATGCTCTGGAACTGCTCCCCATGAAGCCAGGCAGGACTCCGGGGAAGTCTCCTTCCTGTGAGCAGCCTGTCTGCAGGACACACAGCTCACACAGCTTCCACATTCCTGGGTCTGACCTCGGAGCATTCAGCCTCCTCTGCCCCTCCCTGCGCTTCCCACAGCGAGTCCGCTCAGGCGGGTCCTGGGGAAGCCAGAGGGTCCTGCCCCGTGACTCCGCAGTCAGACATGACTCTCAGCCAGCCAGTAAAACAGAGGCTTATTAGACGACAGGAACATGGTCTAAACCAGAGCTTGTAGGTGCAGAGAACAGGACCCCTCAGCTGGGTCCATTCTGGGGGGCAGTGAGCCAGACAACCACGTCTGCCCTTCACTCCATGACCCAGCCAGCCCCAAACTGAAACTCTCTCCAGCCCCTCCTCCTCTGGGCTTTGTCCCTTTCCCGGGCCAGGAGGTCACCTGATTCCTTTGTTCTCCAACCCTTTAGCTCTCACCTTGCAGGGGGGGAAGGGCCAGGCCACCAGTTGCCAGGAAACAGGGTGTCGGCCATTCTCTGTGTCCAGACCCCTGCACACACCTGCCCTCTAGGGCTCTGCAATGATCATACACCCTTACCCCACCCCGTAGATACTTAAGGACTGCATAGGGGAAACTGAGGCACTCCCACACTATTCAGAGGAACCACTAAGAACAGTCCCACTTCGTCACATCTCTCTCCCCTTCGAGATCGAACTGAGCGGGGTCACTTTAGCCAGTGACCTGGGGAAGTTCGAAGCCACCAACGTTCCCATGGATGCCCCAGCATCTCTCCCATTCCTTGGTAGGAATTACACCAGGCCCTTCCAGTTTCACACCCTCCCTTAGGTCGGGGGTGGTCGATAGCACTCGCAGGCCGCAGGTGGGAAGGTTTATGCGGCCCGTGCCCTTTGGCCACCCCAAAACCCCAGGGGGTCAAACTGGGATTGGATCTTCTCCCCAACAAGCTGGCCAAACACAGCCACTTGGTTAGAGGACTGTTTAACTTTCTTAACAGCTTTCACTCCATCTGAGACCTTCTCAAAGCTCTCCACACTGGATCTTTCAGAAGGAAAGTCAGTGGATCCATTCACAACAGACAATTTCTGGCTGTTAGGAACTGAAATGTTCTTGATCACTTTCATGCCCTTCAGTAGCAGTAAACTGCTTGCAAAGACTCCATGAGGATTCCTTTCCCCAGGGCTTTTCTATGCAACTATTCACCCCTCCCAGAAATTCTGCTCTTACCCTCTTTACCTAGGGCTTGCTCTAAAGGAACACTTTCCTGAGCAACAACAGACTCTTTCTGGGTCTCCCTTCCATCCAGAATTACCTCTGGCCCATCCGGCGGATTTCTACACAATCCCGTTTCAGGCAAACTCACAGACTTCCTAGATAAAAGGTCAGAAACATTTTCCTTTCCTTTGCCACACACAAGTTCAGGAATCTTTTCCTTCTTGCTACAGGTTTCCACCCCCTCAATAGGTAACACAATCACATCACCTTCATGCTCTCCTTGTGCCCTAGCTAGGATCTCACCCTGATTAGACAGAGTTGCTCCACCCTTTTCCAACAACAGACTAGCAACAGGCAAAATACAAGCACCAGAATTGTCTGGTCTCTGGGATTTTGCATAGACACTAACTGGATGCGACCTAGTTACAGGGCCATTCTCCCGAGCAGACACAAACTTAGGACCCTTCCCTTCCTGGGCTTTAGCTGGATCCAGAACCAACTCTGAGACAACTGCACGACCCTCAACCATCACAGGCTGAAAGGCCCCTTCTGTCTGCTCCACAGATGAAGAAGAGCCGGACACACTTTCTCCTTCCCCAGACACACAGCTTGGGATCTCATTCCCTTTGTCCCAGCACACAAGGCTGGTCACAGACAACTGCTTGGAGATCAGGGTAGCTCCCTCCGTAGGCAAGTCAATACCCCTGACAGACACAGGCACGTTTCCTTCCCTGTCGCAATTCTCCACCCAGCTAACAGGTAAGGTCCAGGGAGTCTCATCTTCCACTCTACTCGCCTTCCCACCCTGCTGACTGGACACAGCCATCAGCTCACAAGGCTGCCTAGGCTCATCCAAACTTTCCTTACCAAGCACCTTGCCACTCCCAACAGATCCCCTGCCCTGCCTGTGTCTCCCCCCACTCAGCTGGGGTCTCAGCTCCCCCTGTGCTCAGCGCTGCCCTTGCTGTCCCAGTGGGGTAGGCAGCCAGCTCGCTGTTTTCCCCACTGCATCAGAGCCAATGTGAGCCCCCTCTCTGGTGTGCAAGGGGGGCGGGGAGCCCCAGGGGTCTGGTTACAGGCAGGCAGGTAGCCTGAGCCCAGCAGCTCCTCCCTGCTGCCAGCCAGGTCATCTGCATTTTCACTGACCATTTCCCTCTCCACCGATTGGTTCCCTGGATTCAAATTCAAACCCTTGGCAGTTACCGGAGCAGGGCCTGGATCCTGTCCCAAAGAGATTCAGTCGCCCCACAACAGGGTCTCGCAGCTGGTATCTTGGAGAACCACAACAACCAGCCAGCCCCACCCCTCCAGGGTCTGCACAGGGATCTGGGCTATAGGCAGGGCGAGGGGCTTCGTCCCTGGGACCCTCACTCAGCTCACACAGCCCCTCAGCATCTGAGGCTGCACCACCCAGGGGCCTGACAACCGTTCTCTCTGTCCCAGGGTCTTGCCACCCCAGGAATGTCTCCCCATTGACTATCACCTTCCGCTCCCACTGGGGGTCCGAGGGACCTGACCACAGGAAACTCCACACAGACATATAGGTTGGGGTCAGGAGTGGGAGCCTGTCCACCTCCCCACCCATCTGGCTGACGGAGTCTATGTCCTTGGGACCCAGCAAGGGAGTTAGACACCGGGGCTTTTCCGCAGGGTCCCCCTGGTTCAAATCGCCAGCCTGACCAAAGGAAGTGAGGTGGCATCCACATCCCCCCCATCCTTAACCAGGGGCAGCAATTTAGTCTCGAGGTTCCCTGCGGAACTGGCCCCCCGGGGTCTATCCCCACTCACCCCGGGGAGGTCCCCTAGGCCTCTCCGCTCCCCCACCGCCAGTTCATGCTGCTGCTGCTTCTGCAGCTCTTTCTCGGGCTCTCGCTGTCTCTCACAGTCCTCTTGCTCACTCGGACTCAGCTCCAATCACGTCTGTCTCCGATCCCCCGATGGGGAACCCGATCGTGAAGACCCTTGTCTGGTCGGGGACAGGAGTCTTAGGGATGCCTGGCTACCACTCCAGCTGCTCCCAGATCCTGCTATAGCCCCATTTGGGGTCAGGAATCTGTTCCTTAGAGCGGTCATCCTCCTCCAGCTGCACGATGAACTGTGCCTTGGTGGTTTCAGAGTAACAGCCGTGTTAGTCTGTGTTCGCAAAAAGAAAAGGAGGACTTGTGGCACCTTAGAGACTAACCAGTTTATCTGAGCATAAGCTGTAGCTCGCGAAAGCTTATGCTCAAATAAATTGGTTAGTCTCTAAGGTGCCACAAGTCCTCCTTTTCTTTTTGTGCCTTGGTGAACTTTCCTCTGCTCAACCCTCTCTTTCTGCACAGAGTTACAATGTCCTTCTTCAGGAGACGGTGACAGGCCATCACTCCGCTCCTCCCGCATTGTTGTGGACTCACAGGCCTGTGTGCTCTCAGCTCCCCACGGTTTCCAGGGAGAACCCCTAGTGTGCCAGCCCTTCTCGAGGTCACCACCTCTTTGCCAGGGTCGAGCTGCAGACTCCTCTGCACCTGGGACTGTTCGCTGCAATCCTCAGGGGAACCCTGTTACTGCAAAAGTCCTTCTCTCTCCCAGGGTAAAGCCGCAGGCTCCTCCGCCCCTGAGACTGCTCACCGCAGTCCCCAGCGGGACCCCATTACTGCACAGTCCTTCTCGCTGGTCACACACTCCCAGGGGTTAACCGTCTCCTGAAACCGCTCCTCTCTGAGCCTTCAGCACGCCTGGTCCTCGTCAATCCCCCTTCGTTTTACTGCTCCCCGGTCACTTACTGCAGGAAGTGCTGTCCACGGGGAGCAGTACATCCCACCTCTGCCACCAGTTGTCACGGAGTCCCCGGGCGATGCTCTGGAACTGCTCCCCATGAAGCCAGGCAGGACTCCGGGGAAGTCTCCTTCCTGTGAGCAGCCTGTCTGCAGGACACAAAGCTCACCCGGCTTCCACCTTTCTGGGTTTGACCTCGGAGCACTCAGCATCCTCTGCCCCTCCGTGCACTTCCCACAGCGAGTCCGCTCAGGCGGGGCTCCTGGGAAAGCCAGAGGATCCTGCACCCCAACTTCGCAGTCAGACGTGACTCTCAGCCAGCCAGTAAAACAGAAGGCTTATTAGACGACAGGAACATGGTCTAACACAGAGCTTGTAGGTGCAGAGAACAGGACCCCTCAGCTGGGTCCATTTTGGGGGGCAGTGAGCCAGACAACCACGTCTGCCCTTCACTCCATGTCTCCAGCCAGCCCCCAAACTGAAACTCCCTCCAGCCCCTCCTCCTCTGGGCTTTGTTCCTTTCCTGGGACAGGAGGTCACCGGATTCCTTTGTTCTCCAACCCTTTAGCTCTCGCCTTGCAAGGGGGAAGGGCCCAGGCCATCCGTTGCCAGGAAACAGGGTGTCGGCCATTCTCTGTGTCCAGACCCCTGCACACACCTGCCCTCTAGGGCTCTGCAGTGATGAAACACCCTTACCCCACCACCTAGATACTTAAGAACTGCATAGGGGAAACTGAGGCACCCCCACACTATTCAGAGGAACCATTAAGAACAGTCCCACTTCGTCACACAGCCCGCGAGGCAGTGAGTAAGTTGGGCTCCTCAGACCTGCTCACACCCATATGCTGATGAGTGTGTGACAGGCTGAAGCCGGAAACAACATCCCATCATGCAGGGGTTGCCTAGTTACCTGACACTTCTAGCCCCCTCCCGTTAATTGCCTGGTGTCTGCCTTTGCAAAGGGGGTTGTTTGCTGCACCCCCGCAGCTGGCTCCTCTGCCTGTGACTTACAGCCATTCCCTGGCACCGCGGGAGCATCGGGGCGGGGGGGGGGGGCTGGTGCAGTAATCCTACCCCAAAGAGGTCAGGCCAAGGCCGTGACTAAGGACATGTCTGCGCCGGACCGTCTACAGCGTGTGCAGACACATCCGGGCAAGCGAGCTTGAACCGCGCTGGTCGCGGAGCTGCAGCAGCATGTGCCATGCACCCGCCCCGAGATGGCGGGTAGGCGCCCAGCCACTAGCCCCTGCCGCTGCGGCCTTCAAGCTGGCGAGAGCAAAGCTAGCTTCTGTGTGTCTACACCCAGCTGGGGTTACATCACCCACTGCAGCGTAGCCAGACCAGCGCCCATGTCCTGGGCCCCCTGCAGCCCCCGGCACGGCTGGCTCCCAATGCCTGCAGTGCTGACGTGGTTTTGCCCTCCCCTGCCGCTGGCGGGACGTGGAAGTGGGGAGCGCGTTCCATGCGGGGGGTTGGTGCCGCAGACAGGTGGAGAGCGGGGAAAGAGCTATGACATCACCTAGGGCTGCTTCTAGACTGAAGACACCTCTCTGAGCACGGCCCAAACTCGGCCTCGCGGGCGGCTTTGTCACCACATCTCGCTTATAGAATCATAGAATCATAGAATATCAGGGTTGGAAGGGACCTCAGGAGGTCATCTAGTCCAACCCCCTGCTCAAAAGCAGGACCAATCCCCAATTAAATCATCCCAGCCAGGGCTTTGTCAAGCCTGACCTTAAAAACTTCTAAGGAAGGAGATTCTACCACCTTCCTAGGTAACGCATTCCAGTGTTTCACCACCCTCCTAGTGAAAAAGTTTTTCCTAATATCCAACCTAAACCTCCCCCACTGCAACTTGAGACCATTACTCCTTGTCCTGTCCTCTTCCACCACTGAGAATAGTCTAGAACCATCCTCTCTGGAACCACCTCTCAGGTAGTTGAAAGCAGCTCCCTCTTTTTTAAAACTTCGTGGCCACCTCCTGCTCTTTGTCTGTCTAAACCCTGTCTCTTGTACCAAACCTAGCCTTCAGCTGGGTACCAAGCACCAGCCCCGCTCTCTGCGGGCCCCTGGGAAAAGAAGGGTGTGGTTTTGTACCAAGAGCTAGGGGGGTAAGGAGAAGAGACGCTACCAAATGTTTGGTATGAAACTTCTGTATATCCCACCTCCCCCACCATCACCCCCTTCTAACATTGTAACGAAAGAAAGCGTCTTTCTGTCTCATCTGCTCCCTGCTCGTCCTCCGGCATGGTTTTGCGAGCGGCTACACATCAGAGATCACACTGGTCCGTTTACGCTGGTGTGTAGCTAGGCCGGCATAACTCCGTGATGTAGAGGCAGCCTGTGGCAATGCAATGGTGGTGGTGGGGGGGGTCTCTTTGTGTAGGAACGTCACTGCCCTGAACAACGTGAAGCATTCCTCTATCGCCGGAGTTGCGTCTACACTGGGACTAGGTCGGCGTCGCAACAGCGCTGGAAGGGAGGGCGTTTTCAACCCCCGACCGACCGAGCGAGGTCTCCCGAACTGTTCAGGGCAGACCAGGCCTCAGTGGAGCGGGAAGGGACTTCTTTAGCCTGGGGCGGTTCTTGCCTTGGGGTATGTCTGCCTTTCAAATTCCTTGCTTGGCTCGGGCAACAGGACTTCTGTGCTCGCCCCGGTCAGCACAGGGGCTGCATTTACCCCGGGAGCCATAGCGAGGCCGATGGAGGGTTTCAGCACAGACCAGCCCTTATGCAGCCCCAGCACTAATCGACCTAGGGCTCAGGCTCTGCCCTGGGCCGCTGTCACCCTCCACTCAGCCCCTCAGCGCCTGCCCAGGCGGCTCTCGCGGGGGGAGTCAGGCAGGAGACCCACAGACATCACAGAGGGGCGCAGTGAGCGGGGGATGGGTCAGGAATGGCGAGGATCTGTGGGGGCAGGGGCAAATAGCTCAAAGGGTGGCCCAGGAGTCCCTCGCTCTGCAGAGGGGCAAAGATAAGGGGGGATGCCCCCCCCCCCCAGCATGACAGGTTTAGCCTCCCTGGTGATTTGTGGGCTCTGGATTGTCTCCATTTTGCCTCCCGCCCTCCCTCCCCAGCCTCACACAACCCCACAGAGAGGTTCCCATGCCCTGAGCCTGATCTGATGGCCCCTCCAGCCCCACCCTCGGCCGCCCCCTCCCCACCATGAATCCCACGTTGGGCAAGGAGGGCACAAAAACAACACCGGGGTGGCTGACACCGTGCACCGAGCTGGGTGAGCTGCACCCCCTCCCCTCCCCCGGGCACGGGTGTCGCGAGCTCCGCCGGCCCCACTGGCCCCGTGACCCCAAGTAATGCGCTCAGGCCCAGCGGCACTGCCGGACTGTACCCTAGAGCCGCGGGTGAGGGCAGGGCAGGGCTGCTCGCCTCCCCCGGCTTGCTCTGGGCAGGCAGGGCACCCAGCTGGTTACCTGGCCAACATGCTCACTGGCCATCATCTCTGCAGGGGCCGTTTGCAGAGTGTGGGGGGAAGGGGAGGATCTCCATTGACCCCCAGTCACAGAGGGAAAAGGGGGGGCAGCACCCCAGCTTGCAGCTGGCTGGAGGGGCCGCAAAAGGAGGGAAAGCGGCCCCCGGAGCAGATTCCCTGGTAAGCTGGACGGGTCCCACGTCCGTCCGTCCGTCAGCACATTCTGCAGGGCTGAGCGTGCTGCTGTGAGGGGGGCGCAGAGCCAAGCAGCGCTCAGACCGCGTGCCGATCCTGGCGGCCCAGCTACTGCCGTTAGTGGTCTGAAACCACTTCAAAGCTGCCTTGAAAACAGGCCCAGGACAGAAAAACGCGCCTCGTTAAGGAGACCGAGACAGGCCTGCTGGGCTCAGCACAATCCCAGAGCCGGGGCCGCGAGACAGGGCGGCTCAGACGGACAATCGCAGGGATTAAGAGCCCAGCGCTGGCTGCCAAGGCCGCGGCCTGCAGGCCTGGGCAATCAGCGAGGTCGCCTCAGATGGCCCCTCCCGCGACCCCATGCCGCCCGGGTACTGCCACAAGGGCCCGCTCTGGGCCTGCTGCAAAGACGCCCGTCGACCATGGTGGGTCCTGAACCCAGCCCTCAGCACCAGGCCTTGTGCCTGTCCCCCTCTTCTCCCGTTGCTCAAGGGCCTGGGAATGGCTGGGCTCGCTCAGCCCCACGGTCCAGCCAGGCCCAGCTGCGTCACGGGGGGGGTGTCAGACGCAGTTCTGGAACGACTTGCCCCGGGTGACGCGTCCCCCTCTTCCCACGGCCTACGCGTGGCATGCGTACGAAGGGGCCTGTGTGCCAGCCAGCCAGCCTCCCAGCCCCGCCTCCCCGTGCCCATAACAAGATAATAAACTCTGGGGACGGGCCCCCGTCTCCAGGTGCTTTATACAGCACCTAGCACCAGGCGCCCTGATCGGCACAGACCCGGGGGTCACGGCCCGTCGAACGCCTGTGTGGAGCCGACGAGCGCTTTGCCTCCGGAGCAGCGACTCCTGCCAGCCCTGCCCCTCTTGTTCCCCCAGCGTCCTCCGGGACACAGGCAGAAAAGAAGAGACGCTTTGTAATGTCTTCCGGCCCGCTGGTATAGCGTGCTGCGCTGGTCGGTACCGCGCAGTGACCTCAGGTGCCCCCCCTCCCAATCGCTTTGACTAATACAAGGAGAGATTCCCCCAAAGCCCAGCCCTGAGGGGGGAGGAGAGACCGGGTCGTGGCTGCCACCTCCAGACGGCTTGGGGGGGGTAGGCTGCAGGGACACAGAGGCTGCACTTGGCATTGGTGGCAGGCAGATAACACTCCCTCCCCTTCACGCCAGGCCGTGGCCCCATTTGCCCCCGGACCAGCAGTTTCCCTTGGCCACCCTGCTTCATTTCTTTCCAGTTAAATAACTTCAGAAGCTGCCCGGAGACAGCCGAACACCAGGCTAGCACCACCCAGCCTAGCTCCGCGGGGGCTGGCCTTTGCTTGCTGGAAAAGGGGCAAATTCCCAGTCTAGACGAGGCCTTTGCCTGTGTGAGCCCTGTTAGGGTCCCTTAGACTTGCCTGCACTCCAGCCCCCATCACCAGAGCATGGGAGCTGCTCCCAGTACGTACCTCCCAGCACCTGCGTGGGGCCGGGCAGTGCGTAATCCCCACTCAGCTAAGTACAGAGAGGCCATGTGACTCGCCTGCGGTCACACAGGCAGCCTGTCTCTCACATCCTTAGGCAGGTTCCCACCAGCTGCACCCCAGTCCCCCGCTCCCCGTGAATCATTCCCCGTGATATCCAGCCCCTGACACTGGCTGCTCCCAGATCTCCCAGCTCTGCTCTGTTCTGTTCCCTGCTCTATTCACTCCCTCTGGGGCACCTGGCACTGGCCACTGTCGGCAGACAGGACACTGGGCTAGATGGGCCTTTGGTCTGACCCAGTCTGGCCTTTCGTATGTTCTCTCTCTCACCCAGAGGGGCCATCCCTGAGAGCCAGCGCCTTCTAATGACTGGTTTCTACTCCAAGTCCATAAAGCACACTTCCAGTGTAAACCCTTTGTTCCTCAACTATTGGCCGGCCATAAGTCCCATGATGCCTATGAGTCTTGCCAAGTTACGAGCTTTCCGCAGCCACCGCCCCTGCTACTCTTTAGGGACAAACATCCTACAAGATGGGTGTTTGGTGTAGTGAGTTTGTCAGGGCTGAGGTGAGCGTTGTTTGCAAGGCATGGGGGACCCTCAGCCAAGGGGTCTCTGCATCACACGTGCCGCGGGACTCACGCAAGGGGCCAGGAGTAGAACGTTCGGTGGTTGGGGGCAAAATTCAGCTGGTGAAGGGAACCAGAGAGGGGAGGGGTTCGGGGGGCGATACTGACTGCACCAGGAGCCAGCAGCCCCCGCATCCCGCTGGGGTCAAGCCCCTTGTCCCAGACACTCCAGTGCCCATTCCACGCTTGAACCCCGGCCCGGCACAGCCTGCTGTTGGAGGAGGAAGAGGGACGCTCGCCAGACACAGCTTGCCCAACACTCCAGCAGCAGCTGAGCAGACACCCTGCAGCCTGGGACAGCCAGCACCCTATCCATAGCTGCCCAGCCCCGGGCCACACATGCCGGGCGGCGCTCAGACCCTGCTGCGAGGACAGAACTCTTACTGCCCCCCGGGCTGCTCTGCGCCGCTCGTGGGGCGGGGAGCAGGTGTGTCACAAATATTAACTGATGTGCTCAACCTGGTCCTGATCCCCCTTTGACAGCCGGTGGCCTGAGAACATGAGGCCAATGTTGGGTGCCCAATCGGCATTGCCTGGGGCCTGATTTCCTGGGGGCTTTACCATTTTATAGAACTTTGTGGGAGCAGAGCCCCCACTGACCTCGGCTGCAGCTGGGAGCACTTGGCACTTCTGCAAACCAGACCCCAGGCGTCTCAAGCCAGCCTCCCAGAACGCGAGGACACACACTGGCTAACTGTGAACTTGGTTTACGTGATTTGTCCAGCACCACATAGAAACGCTGGGGCGGCGGCTGGGAGAGAATCCAGTTCTCCTGGGCAGCATTCGACTGCCTTCGCCGCGAGATCCTCCTTTCTCTTCCGGCATCCCCTGCCTCAGTCACTGCACAGCTACCGATGTCTGCCACAAACGAGGGAGGGGACCTCCACACATTACTGCACAGCCCTGATTCCTCCCCAGAGCAGGTCCAGCCTGGGCCCTGAATGAGGCAGCGGGTCTGCGGAAAACACAGCATTCTATCAGGTCATTAAAGACTAGCTCATAATGCGCACACACACACAAAGGGGCTGAATTAAGGTTATGCAGGCAACCTTAATTTAGCCATTTCCTATCTTCTGAGTGCTCGGCTTTGTACCCTTTGTGGCCTTTTAACAGGTTTGTTTTCAATCTCATTTCCAACATTTAAACAAAATTAAAAAAATGTCATTATGTGGAACCACAGTGAACCCCTTCCGGGTCATCGGCAGGGTTCAAAACTACAGATCTCCACCGCTTGAGCTAACAGAGTAGCTGATAGTAGTAGAAGGCCATTATCTTCTGGGTAGCTCAGCACTCGAGGGGGATGAGCCACACTCTTTGCCCATGATTGCAAAGCTGAGGATTACCGAGTGCAGCAGCCCACCAACCTGCCCTGTACAGCTCTACTGATGCTCCCCAATCCCAACCCACAGCCCCCGCATCTGAGCCTTGGGTTCCCCCGACCCATAGCCCTGGTGTGTTAATTTAGATGGAGTAAATGGACCAAAGGTGTTACCATCGCCCAGTCACTGTCCCGCACTGAGCGTGTTAAGCCAGGCCCGGGACTTGGCCCACGCAGACCGCTGCTGGCTTTGCACAGTGGCAAACGCACAAGGACACCTTTTTAACTTTTTATTAAAGGTACAGAAAAGAAGGAAAACCAGTGAATGCCTGTGACTGTAAGATCTGGAATCGGGCTCATTTTAATAACCCCCCACCACATTTCTCTTCAGCAGCAGACAGTTGGTAGAAGGAAAACCCCTCTGGTGTCCGCCCGTCTCTCCCAGAGTAGCAAAGACGGGGCTAAGCATCAGCCCAGCTGGTGGTCAGGATTCAGCCCGAGCCAGCGGGGGTGGCGATGGCCCGGGGCCCGTGCCTCTGGCCCGGTCCGGGCAGGACAGCTCTCAGGATCAGGATGATGAAGGCCCAGAAGTGGCAGCCAGGTCTGTGATGTTCACTCCAGTAGCCTCCGGCCATCCTCTCCGGCGGGTTAGTCTGGTCGTTTTCCCCACGATCTCCGGGTGTTCAGGAGCCAGGAGGGAGATGCCGGGTGGAACAGCCCAGCCCTTCCCTCCCTTTGCCCACGCAGGAGGCCCAATGGTTCACCCACCCGTTTTGTCCCATTCCCTTCCAGTGCCACATCTGTTTTTCACACGCATCATTTCAACACAGGCCTTGGAGCATGTGAACTCGGCTTGTTTGTTTAGACTAATTCAGTTTGTCTGTCTCCCGTTTGTACCTCTTCCCCCCAGCACTGCTTAGCACCGGTTATGGGGACATCTCGGGAATTTTCACCTACTTTTTACAGCTGAGCTCACAACTTGGGTAAATTTGTAGCCCCAATTGTCACAGCAGCTCCCTGCTAACCCAGCCCTGCACTCCCCCCCACAGCTCTGCCAGTGCCCCTCCTGACTCGCAGCCCCCTGCTCTCCCAGCTGTGGATCTCGCCTGCCAGTCCTGCGTGGTTTGGCACAGACAAAGCGTCTCCCATCTCCCCTGCCGTGAGTCAGCGCTGGGCTGCGCCCATTCCCCAGTCGCTGACTTGCCCGCCGGTTTCCTCCGGACGTCACAGCGGGCGTCAGCGCTTGCAGGGGCCGGTGCCTTTGTCAGACCCAGCTGGTTTTAAATGGTTCATTTCACCTCGTAAAACAACCTCCCTCGTCTCCTGCCTTCGGCAGGCAGAGCCAAACCCCCTTGCAGGCCAACTCAGCCGCTTCGCTGCTTCCCTTCCAGCCCAGCCCGTGGGCCCAAGAGAGTCCCAGGGGCCGGCGGTGCTGGGAATACGAGCACGTACCCTTTTCCAGCTGGGGAGGGGGCTGCACCTAGGTGATTACAACAGTCCAGGCAGCTGGCAGGGAGGCTGCAGGCTCTGTGCATTGCCAACATCCGGCCCCGTCTCCCGCCACCCCCCAGCAGACTCTGCGTCCCCCCGAGACTCCCAGCTCCGCATGCTTTGCGAATCATTCCACGCCTGATGGAAGCAGCGTTTCCGTGGCTGCAGACCTGCCACGGGACGCACAAGCGTGGCTCGGGCGAGCGGAGAAGAGACACACAGTGACCGTTTGGCAGTTGGCACGCGCTTCCTCCCCTACCCCGGGCTCCTGGCTCCAGCCATTTTCCCATCGGCTTCCTGCCAGTAACCCCTGTACTGCTAATTGCCTCACGCAGCACGAGGCCGAGGCCCTGCTGCCTAGAGCGGCCCCAGGCTGGCGCGTGGTGGCAGCTCCGTGGGCCTGGGACAAGCAGCGCGCCAGTCCGTGGGCACACCCACCGGCAGAGCGCGGCTCAGCCTGGGGGCTCTGCTCTGGGCAGAGGCTTTTGGCTGGGGAGTGGTGTCACGGACTCCCAGGCCCCGTGCCCTCTCCCGGCTCCGTACGGTCCCTGCGGGGAACCCCCTTCAGTGCGACAGCCCTTCTCGGCGGTCCACTCTCTCTCGGGGGTTAAGCCGAAGGCCCCTCCGCCTCCTGGAACCGCACCTCTCTGAGCCTTCAGCACGCCTGTCTGCCCTGGGCCCCCTCGGGGAGTCCCCTGCTCTTGGCCCTTGGGGCCTCCACCCCCAGAGGGAATAATGCCCCCTCTTCTCTAGACCAGAGTGACTCTCAGTCAGCATCAAACAGGGGGGTTTATTGAGCGTCTGAACCCAGATGGGAAACTCTCCAGGCCCTTGGGCCGAGACCCCAGTACATCCAGGCCTCTCCTGGGGCAGAGCTAGCCAGGGAGGAGTGGCAGACGGGCTTCCACTCGAAGCCCAGCAGATAGGAAACTGAGACCCACACAGTATTCATGCCAAGCACTAAGAAAATTCCCCCCTTTGTCACGTCTCTCCCTCCTTTGAGTCTGAACTGAGCAGGGTCACTCCAGCCCGTGACCTGGGGAAGTTCCAGGCCCCCTCTCCGGGACAAAGCATTGGCAATAACATTTGAATTTCTCTCAACATGGATCACTTCCAGCTCATAACCCTGGGGGATCGGACTCCATTTTAGGGCTGGGCATTAGCCCTTTTCAGTTGGTGCAGCACAGCCCTGCATCTGAGGCATCCGTGGACACCCTGAAGGCTTTACCAGGACCGGCCCCTGGCTTAGAGCCTCCTTCAGCGCTCAGAGCGCCCCCGGCACTGCTCGGGCCTGACTTCTCCATCCCACTCACCCTTCTCACACAGCTCCGTGACGGGACATAAAGTGCGGCACAAACCTCCAGTAGGATCCTGTGTAACGACGCTGCCTCTGGCAGGACACAACTGAGAGTATCAATCCAGGACAAACTGCTTCGAGCAGGGCAGTGACAGCCCCAGGCTGGGGTTTCTGTGCACACCGAGGCAAACCGAACCAGCCAGACAGAGGACTTTGGTCTCACCCCACTGACTAACCACCAGTCACACAAGCAATTCCCTTAGTTTCCCAGTATCCCCACCAGAGCCACTCGTTATGGGGACAGATGGTTATGAAAACCAACACCCCAGTAAAAAAAAAAAAGGTTCCCTCGATCACAAAGGACCAAGCCCCAGACCCAGGTCAATATACAAGTTAGATCTTACCCACAAATCACAATATTCCAATCCTTTAGAATCGAAAACCTAAAGGTTTATACATAAAAGGGAAAAGATACAGATGAGAGCTAGAATTGGTGAAATGGAATCAATGACATATAGTGATGGCAAAGTTCTTGGTTCAGGCTTGTAGCACTGATGGAATAAACGGCAGGTTCAAATCCAGTCTCTGGAGAACATCCCCAGCTGGGAGGGGTCATTCAGTCCTTGGTTCAGAGCTTCAGTTTGTAGCAAGGTTCCTCTAGAAGAAGCAGGATTGAAGACAAAATGAAGGGGTTTCCATGGCCTTTTATATCCTTTGCCCTGTGGAAGGACACCCCTTTGTTCTTACTGCGGAAGATCACAGCAGCAAGATGGAGCCTGGAGTCACATGGGAAGTCACACGTCCATGTGTGACTCAGTTCTTTACAGACCGATGCCATTGTTTACATATTAATTTGAATGTTCCCAGGAAAGCTCAGATGTGGATTGCGATCTCCCAAAGTTCATTGTCAGTGGAGGGTCACCTTCAGCCCCCAACTAAAACCCCTTCAACACATTATTAAGAATCTACAACCTATTCTGAAGGATGACCCAACACTCTCACAAATCTTGGGAGACAGGCCAGTCCTTGCTTACAGACAGCCCCCCAACCTGAAGCGAATACTCACCAGCAACCACATACCACACAACAGAACCACTAACCCAGGAACCTATCCTTGCAACAAAGCCCGTTGCCAACTGTGCCCACATATCTATTCAGGGGACACCATCACAAGGCCTAATAACATCAGCCACACGATCAGAGGCTCGTTCACCTGCACATCCACCAATGTGATCTATGCCATCCTGTGCCAGCAATGCCCCTCTGCCAGGTACATTGGTCAAACTGGACAGTCTCTACGTAGAAGAATAAATGGACACAAATCAGATGTCAAGAATTATAACATTCAAAAACCAGTTGGAGAACACTTCAATCTCTCTGGTCACGCGATTACAGACATGAAAGTCGCTATTTTACAACAAAAAAACTTCAAATCCAGACTCCAGCGAGAAACTGCTGAATTGGAATTCATTTGCAAATTGGATACAATTAACTTAGGCTTGAATAGAGACTGGGAGTGGCTTAGTCATTATGCAAGGTAGCCTATTTCCCCTTGTTTTTTCCTACCCCTCCCCCCCTCAGACGTTCTTGTTAAACCCTGGATTTGTGCTGGAAATGGCCCACCTTGATTATCATACACAATGTAAGGAGAGTGGTCACTTTGGATAAGCTATTACCAGCAGGAGAGTGAGTTTGTGTGTGTGTGTGGGGGGGGGGTTGAGAAAACCTGGATTTGTGTTGGAAATGGCCCACCTTGATTATCATACACATTGTAAGGAGAGTGATGGCTCCATGTCTAGTTGGCAGCCGGTATCAAGTGGAGTGCCCCAAGGGTCGGTCCTGGGGCCGGTTTTGTTCAATATCTTCATAAATGATCTGGAGGATGGTGTGGATTGCACTCTCAGCAAATTTGCGGATGATACTAAACTGGGAGGAGTGGTAGATACGCTGGAGGGCAGGGATAGGATACAGAAGGACCTAGACAAATTGGAGGATTGGGCCAAAAGAAATCTGATGAGGTTCAATAAGGATAAGTGCAGGGTCCTGCACTTAGGATGGAAGAATCCAATGCACCGCTACAGACTAGGGACCGAATGGCTTGGCAGCAGTTCTGCGGAAAAGGACCTAGGGGTGACAGTGGACGAGAAGCTGGATATGAGTCAGCAGTGTGCCCTTGTTGCCAAGAAGGCCAATGGCATTTTGGGATGTATAAGTAGGGGCATAGCGAGCAGATCGAGGGACGTGATCGTTCCCCTCTATTCGACATTGGTGAGGCCTCATCTGGAGTACTGGGTCCAGTTTTGGGCCCCATACCACAAGAAGGATGTGGAAAAATTGGAGAGAGTCCAGCGAAGGGCAACAAAAATGATTAGGGGTCTAGAACACATGACTTATGAGGAGAGGCTGAGGGAGCTGGGATTGTTTAGCCTGCAGAAGAGAAGAATGAGGGGGGATTTGATAGCTGCTTTCAACTACCTGAAAGGGGGTTCCAAAGAGGATGGCTCTAGACTGTTCTCAATGGTAGCAGATGACAGAACGAGGAGTAATGGTCTCAAGTTGCAGTGGGGGAGGTTTAGATTGGATATTAGGAAAAACTTTTTCACTAAGAGGGTGGTGAAAGACTGGAATGCGTTACCTAGGGAGGTGGTAGAATCTCCTTCCTTAGAGGTTTTTAAGGTCAGGCTTGACAAAGCCCTGGCTGGGATGATTTAACTGGGAATTGGTCCTGCTTCGAGCAGGGGGTTGGACTAGATGACCTTCTGGGGTCCCTTCCAACCCTGATATTCTATGATTCTATGATTCTATGATCACTTTAGATAAGCTATTACCTGCAGGAGAGTGGGGTGGGGGGAGGTATTTTTTCATGCTTTGTGTGTATATGATAAGATTTTCTCCACTTTCCACAGTATGCATCCGATGAAGTGAGCTGTAGCTCACGGAAGCTTATGCTCAAATAAATTGGTTAGTCTCTAAGGTGCCACAAGTCCTCCTTTTCTTTTTGTTGTCTATATGTCGCTGGGAAGGTTGTGGTAACCTGTGTCTGAACTGTTTAATGGATAAATCATCCTGTGGTAATTGCCAGGATGTTTGGCAGAGGGAAAGTTAAGTCTCTTGTTTTCTCAGGCCAAAAGGTTGCTGGAAATGTATAAAAACCCTGGGACACGAACCTTCTTCATTCAGATCTGCTTTGGGTTTCAAGAGGCGGAAACCTTAAGCCATAAGGATTGAGATCCCCAGTCACTGACTGGAGTCACCCTGAACATGGACTATTTCTAAAAGGACTATTGGCAACTACAAACCCCCGGACTCCTTGCTCGGAGCTCCTCACCTGTGCAGACACGGTCGCTGTGTCGCTGGGCTGTGGTTTTAGAAAGGAGCAGAGCTTGAGGTGTACAGATCGTGCCTGTGTGTGCCCAGCACTCCCTGCCGCCCAGGGGTGTGCCCAGCACTCCCTGCCAGGCAAAGGGCAGGCTGGCAATGCCCTGCGGAGGTCGACGGGGGGGCTAGCACCCACCCAAACACACGTGAGTCCCCCTGGCGCTGAAGCAGGGGGGTTACCAGGGGACTCCGTCCCAGGCACCCAGAGAAACTGCCGCAGAAGGGCAGTGGAGAAAATGTCCGTCTCCTGCCAGCCCGGCCACACCCAGCTCAGCCAGCACCCGTCGGCACTCGCCTGGGTCCCCCGGCCCACCCTCAAACAGCCCCTGTCTGCCGCTGGCGCCGTCCCCAGCCGAGGTTCCCAGAGCCATGGGGAGCGCGTCTGAGTCAGCAGCTTCCCCCAGGAGCAGCCCAGCTCAGAGATCCCATAGCTCAGCATCCCCATCAACACTGGGCTTGGGGGCAGCTGGATCCCTTGGGCCCCAGACAGTGGCGCCCTGCAGCCCTGGCCCAGAGCAGTGCCAGGAGCCCAGTGCCCAAGCTCCAAGGGGAGGACAGTGACAGAGGGGCTTTTCGCACTGCAGGGGGCCACAGACAGCAACACCCCCTCCAGCCCTCCCATGGCCGGTGGGTGAGGCAGGGATGGGGTCACGAGGGATTTAAAACATCCAGTGATTTAGAAGCACAGCTCCCATCGGCTTCCAGTAGGACTAAGGGCCTGTGTCACTCGGAAACCTGCTCTCAGCTCCACCACAGATGCCCTGGCTGACCTTGGCCAAGTCACTGAACCTTGCCAGGCCCCACTTTCCATCCATACAATTGGGAGCATGACCCTGCCTCGCCCCTTGTGCCTGCCATGTGTAACGAGTGTGCAAGCTCTTTGCAGGAGGCTCTCTCTCAGCAGGTCTGAGCAGCGCCCGGCACAACGGGGGCCAGGGCCCGTCTCTGACCTTGTCTGAGCAGCGCCCGGCACAACGGGACCCTGATCCCAGCTGGGGCAGGGCCTGTCTCTCACTGGGCAGCACAGCGACCTCTTGAGCCCAGCATCACTACACCCATGGGGCTCTGGTCTGGCATGGCCTGGCTCCGCTGGGCCCCTCCGGCTCTCCCCAGACAGCTCCCCGCTCTCACGCTGTGCGCGGACGCAGACCCTTTGCCCTCAGCCGCAGCGGATGCAGGCGAAGGGCAGCGCTTGGCCCTGGGCAGCACCCGCAAACGCTTGGCCCTGAGCTTCCAGGGGGTGCTGTGCCCTCTCCCACCATCCCTTGGTCTCTGGCTGGCCTTCCCCTCCCCTTGCTCTGGCCAGCCCAGGGGCACGAGAACAGCCCCATCTCTCTGGGGACAGAGTCCTCTCAGCTGCGACTCCAGCCTGGGGCCGACTCGCCTCCCTGGTCCTCGCGCGGAGGCTTGTGATTTCTGCTGGAGTCCCACCCTTGGGAGCTGGCTTTGCCAACGCAGCAGCAGCAGCTGCCTCGAGGCTTCGCGGAAGGAGAGCACCGGCTCTGATTTCAGGACAAGCATGATGAAAAGCAGGAAAGATGCAGCTGTGTGACCGTGGGCCGTGCCCAGCCAGGAGAAACACGGAGCGGTTGGCAGGCCCTGAGTGCTGGGCCGGGGGACGAGCCAGGACGCTGTGGTTAGAGACAGGCTGGGTAGAGCTGGAGCCACAGAAATGTGCCGGGCTGTAACTCCGGCGGCTCTAGCAGTGGGATCCCAGGGCCCTGGCGTTCGGGGGGCTGGCCAGCGTCTCGCGAGTGGGATCAGAACGGGTCTGGCTGCGAAGCTGCTTGGGCGTCGGATCCCAGACTCCAGAGCCAGGGTCCATCACCGGAGTGCTGATGCAGCCCTTTGTCCGTCCCAGCCTGACGGCATGGCGCGGCGTGGTTTGCAGGGTGGGGCTCCTGGCCAGGACTGGCTCTGAGGACGTGGGGAATCTGCGGTCGGAGGAGCGAGGCATCCTGGTCGACCTGATGAAACTGCTGCATCACTGAATGCCCGGCTAGGTTCAGTCAGCCACGGGCCGGCAGAGCCCCGACCCGATTCCCTCCCCCCCGAATCTGGAAGAGCTACCAGAGAAACAAAAAATTATTAACGTTAGTGACTGGACTGTCACCAGACACCGGGTCGGCTACAAAAGGTGTCGGAGCTGGGCAAATTCCCAAGGGATTCCAATCTCGAAAAGGGACGATCCAGGGAACTCCAGCTGCCACGTTACCCTGCCATGGGGCCAGGGTGGAAGGATGGGTCTGGGACTTGTGTTTCAGAGTAACAGCCGTGTTAGTCTGTATTCACAAAAAGAAATGGAGTACTTGTGGCACCTTAGAGACTAACCAATTTATTTGAGCATGAGCTTTCGTGAGCTACAGCTCACTTCATCAGATGCATCTGATGAAGTGAGCTGTAGCTCACGAAAGCTCATGCTCAAATAAATTGGACTTGTGTTTGTAACCTCTATTTACTGACAAAGTCCCGCCAGCCTGCACGGTTTCCTGGAAGGTCGGGCTGTCAAGCAAACCGGGTGGATATTGATGTCATGCTGCGGGACGACGGGGCTGGCTGCCTTTAGACTTGGCTGCCGCCGCGGCATTTCAGCTAGTACCGCGAGCCGTCTTGCCTTGCAAGGAATGAACGGGGCACGTATTAGACGGATTAAATGCTGGCAGCCTGCCAGATCTCACTGGGGAGCGCTCAGTGAGCCGGGCCGTCGCAGCGGGGTCCCCAGGGACCAGGCCGTGGCCCCCACTAGGCAACGTTTTTATGAACCAGCTAGAGGATGATCTAGGATCTTTGCTGGCGACGTGCGCGGAGGAGAGGCAGGCTGGTGGGGCAGTGCGTGAGGCGGCTGGCACAGAATGAGCTGTATCCCCTGGTTAAACGGTCAGAGCTCAATCAAATGCACTCCAGTCCCCTCTTCAGCTGGGCAGGGCCTGGGGACGGAGCAGAAGGCAGCACCCCAGACAGAGGCCCCCTCCCGGCCCTTCACTACAGCCCTGTTTGCTTCAGGGTCCTGGCAGCTGAGACCATCCGACTGCTGCCGGGAGCAAGCAGCTTCCTGAACGGCTACAGCGTGAGATACAGACTGTGGGTACAGACTAACACGTCTACCCCTCTGATATAGGGTGAGTGCCCCCTGCCCACAGGGGGACTGGGCCGGGTCCTGGGTGTCCCTCCCTTCCACCCCCCAGGGTACTGGCCGCCACCACCTCCTTAGAAAGAGGGGGTGCACACGGGACATGGATCTCTGACGTGGGGGGGGGGCTCAGCAAACCAGTATGGGACCTTCTGAGCAGGAGGCTGGCACCAGCCGAGGACCAGTGACTGGGAGAAGGACCTTGGGGGGACAGTGTTTCATTTTCAACAGAAAAATTCTGGCTGTTAGGTACTGAAACTTCCCTAATCAAAATCACGTTCACCACACCCCTCATTTACAGTAAACCGCTTGCAAAATCTACCATGAACATTTCTCTCTTCAGGAATCTTTTAAAGCAACAATTCATCTTTCACCGAAATTCTGCCCTTCCCCTCGGGCTCGCTCTAAAGGAACATTTTCCTGAGCAACCACAGACTCTTGCTGGGTCCCACTTACAGCCAGAACCACCTCTGGTCCAACTGATACATTCGCAAGTAGCATAAACTGAGAAGCACTTTCTGTCTGCGCCACCGACGAAGAACTGGAGAAAAGCTTTTCCTCAGCAGGCCTGCGGCTATCTCAACAGACAAGCAGTTGGAGACCTTTCGCTGTCCCAGCTCCCATGGGTGACTTCAGACCGACTCTTGGAAAGCGAGTCAGCTTCTTTACCGGGCAAGCTGCCACTCCCAGCAGATACACGGCTATTCTCCACAAATTGTGTCTTATTACACGGGGCCCTTTTCCACCACAGGACCAGCCAAGGAAGCGGGCAGTCAGCGAGGACAAGCTCCATATTTCAGAGAAGCCCAGCACAGGAGGCGGACCCTGGACCCCATAGAGGCCTTGGCCCAAAGGCGGCTCCTGGGATGAGGAAACTGAGGCAGAGGAGGGTGTCCCTGCTTTGCCTAGACCGGTCTAAAGGAATGAGGGGCTGGGTTAGAGCCTTTGGTGGCTGCTAACCCAGATTGTCCTCAGGGATGCTGGGGCTGGCGGCGCTGGGCCCAGGGGCCCCATTTCTGTGCTGGGGTAACAGACAGAGCCTGTGCCCAGGACGTGGGCCAGAAGGGCCCAGGCCCCAGGAAGCGAACAGCACACGGGCCTGGCCCGTTTGGACCCACATATAGCCTGGTGACACCTCCCAGCCCCGGGGCGCCTGTTGTCAGAGGAGGGGGTCATGCTGGTGTCTGGCACAGAAACCCCCAACCCCCCCCATGGTGCTGTTTTCACACACCCCCACCCCTGGGAGCTGGCAGCCCCTGGAGAGCTCAGGGAACCCTGAAGAGAGCGACGGGCCAAGCATCAGGCCTAGAACCCGGGTCTTCTACCCCCGGCGGGACCCTCATCCCTGGGTCACACTGCCTCTCCAGACACCCAACCCGCAGCCCGTGGGAGGCAGCACCACACAGAGAGCAGTGAAAATAAGAAACTTGCACAATGGCCAGCGTGTGCACATGAGGGAGAGACACACAGTGTCCCTGCTGGAGGGAGGGAAACGCCACAGCAGTGCCGAAGGGTGTGCGTGCTCAGGGCATGCGTGGCTCTCCTTGGTGCGAGCTCCCTGTGTGAGGGGCAGGCGGCGGGAGCCTGGCGTATCTATTTGATGAGCACAGGACTCAGTGGCTCCATTTCCTGCTCAGTCAGGGTGACTTTAGGGCACAACCCTGCATGCTCTGTGCCTCAGTTTCCCCATCTGTGACTGACAGGACAGCTGGCAGCCTGCTGGACACACCCCAGAAGGGAGCTGCTGTTGGGATTTCACCCCCTCACCCTGCTGGGGTGGGATCACAGCAGCCATCCTTTGCTGGCAGAGTCTGGGCCCCTGTGCACAGGGCGGACGGCAACTGGAGCCTTGCTCGGCCCTGTAGGGCTGACCTTGCACATCCTGCTTCTCCAGGGAGGGGGTGGCTGCCCTGCTCCATCATCAGCAACCTCCCCTTGGTTCTGGGCTGGCCCCAGCAGCAGCATCTGCCCCATGCAGGGGGAGGGTGCAGGTGGCTCCCCCAGGGCACCACGCCCGGGGAGCTGGGCAGGCCGAACGCAAACGCCCAGGGATCTCTACTAGCTGCCCTAGATGAGTGCCGTGTTAACCCTTCACAGCCGTTAACACTCTGCGGGCGCAGCGAGGGCCTAGGCCCCAGAGCAGAGCTGGTGCCACACCGGTTACAGGCACGGGAGGTGCCAGCCCAGGGGCCCAGAAGCCCCACAATGGACACGTTGGGGGACGTTCCCCACCCCACCCAGCGAGGGGCAGCGCGTACTGCAAAGAGGGGAGTTTTTCTTGTCTCATAGCAGGGTTCAAACAGGGATGGATAATCGGAGCCTCACCAGCTAAGTGCTTCGCTGCAGGGTACCTTGTGGCCGAGAGTTCCACAGACCAAGTCAGTCCCTTTGATCGGATTTCAGCCGGTCCTCAATGCTACGGCCGAAAGGGACCATTCTGAGTGCCGTGGCTGCCCTCTGGCAGAACAATCTCATTCACTGAATGGCCACTGGTTCTCATAGGAAAAGAAGGTGGGTCAGAGTTTCCCACCAGCCCATCCCCTCATACTCACCCCACTGTAAGGAGTTCCCAGGCCTCAGCCAGGCAGCCCAGGAAAGCACTCAGCTGCACGCAATACTCCAGGTGTGGCCTCACCAGTGCTGAATAGAGGAGAATAATCACTTCCCTCGATCTGCTGGCAACGCTCCTACTTATACATCCCAAAGTGCCATTGGCCTTCTTGGCAACAAGGGCACACTGCTGACTCATATCCAGCTTCTCGTCCACTGTAACCCCTAGGTCCTTTTCCGCAGAACTGCTGCCGAGCTGGGTCCCTAGTCTGTAGTGGTACATGGGATTCTTCCTTCCTAAGTTCAGGACTCTGCACTTGTCCTCGTTGAACCTCATCAGATTTCTTTTGGCCCAATCCTCTAATTTGTCTAGGTCCCTCTGTATCCTATCCCTACCCTCCAGCGTATCTACCACTCCTCCCAGTTAAGTGTCATCTGCAAACTTGCTAAGGGTGCAGTCCACACCATCCTCCAGATCATTAATGAAGATATTGAACAAAACCAGCCAGAGAACTGACCCTTGGGGCACTCCCCTTGATACCGGCTGCCAACTAGACATGGAGCCATTGATCACTACCCGTTGAGCCCGACAAGCTAGCCAACTTTCTATCCACCTTATAGTCCATTCATCCAGCCCATACTTCTTTAACTTGCTGGCAAGAATACTGTGGGGGACCGTGTTTCAAAAGCTTTGCTAAAGTCAAGATATATCACATTCCCTGCCTTCCCCATATCCACGGAGCCAGTTATCTCATCACAGAAGGCAATCAGGTTGGTCCGGCACGACTTGCCCTTGGTGAATCCATGTTGACTGTTCCTGATCACCTTCCTCTCCTCCAAGTGCTTCAAAATGGTTTCCTTGAGGACCTGCTCCATGATTTTTCCAGGGACTGAGGTGAGGCTGACTGGCTTGTAGTTCCCAGGATCCTCCTTCTTCCCTTTTTTAAAGATGGGCACTACATTAACCTTTTTCCAGTTGTCCGGGACTTCCCCCGATTGCCATGAGTTTTCAAAGATAATGGCCAATGGCTCTGCAATCACAGCCACCAATTCCTTTAGCACTCTCAGATGCAACTCATCCGGCCCCATGGACTTGTGCTCGTCCAGCTTTTCTAAATAGTCCCGAACCACTTCTTTCTTCACAGAGGGCTGGTCACCTCCTCCCCATGCTGTGCTGCTCAGTGCAGTAGTCTGGGAGCTGACCTTGTTCGTGAAGACCGAGGCAAAAAAAGCATTGAGTACATTCGCTTTTTCCACATCCTCCATCACTAGGTTGCCTCCCTCATTCAGTAAGGGGCCCACACTTTCCCTGACCTTCTTTTTGTTGCTAACATACCTGAAGAAACCCTTCTTGTTACTCTTAACATCCCTTTCTAGTTGCAACTCCAAGTGTGCTTTGACCTTCCTGATTACACTCCTGCATGCCCGAGCAATATTTTTAGACTCCTCCCTAGTCATCTGCCCAAGTTTCCACTTCTTGTAAGCTTCCTTTTTGTGTTTAAGCTCACCGAAGATTTCTGTTAAGCCAGTGGGGGAGTGGCACCCATGATGACTGACAGCCCTGCTTCCCAGGTACCCCAGTGAAGGAGGACCCCGCTCCACTCCCCACCCCCAGTCCCACAGCTCTGCCAAGCCCTGGCACCGCTCCTCTTGCTCTGAGTGCCCAGGAACGAACCGGCTGCAGAAATAAAGCTGCAAGAGATGGGAAGTGGGGTGGGGGGCCTTTGGGCCCTATAGAGACAGCCCAGGTGGGGCCCAGCCAAGTACTGCCAGGCCTGATCCTGCATGGCAGGGAGTCCAGCTGTGTTTGAGGCCTGGCGGGGCCATGGCTGAACTAGGGCTGCTCCCCAGATGGAGCCAGCCCCCAGGGCAGGGAGGGGCCCCCCCAGGGCAGGGAGGGGCCCCACAGCCCCCAGCTCAGCCTCAGAGCAGGCAGCAGTGGGCGAAGGGTCCCGGGGCTGCTGGGAGCAAGCAGGGAGTGCAATGGAGGCCACAGGCAGGTGGGGCTATTCCTCCCTTCCTGCTCCCGCGGGCACTCCCCTGTGCACCCAGCCCACTCTCGCTCCCCTGCTGCAGGGCCTGGCAGCCTAGCAGGGGCAGAACGTGCTGCCAGTCCCTGGCCAGGGAATGAGGGTTAAGCCAGCAGCCACTGGCTCCCCATGGGCAGGGGCATTTGCTGGATCCCGCGGCCAGGTGCGAGCCCCCCGCGCAGTCACTGGTCCCTGCGACAGACCCCTCCCTGGGGCCAAGGCCAGCTGGAGAACCAGGGCAACTGCCGGCGCACACGGGGGAGAAAAACACCCGGTTAGCTAGAGTCCCTGCCACCGGGGAGGCTGGGCCAGCTCCCCTCCCCACACCACGGTGCCCCAGATGAGCAAAGATGAGACTTGGTTCTTCCCAGGTTAAAAAAAAAGATTTAAATTAATAAAAATCTGAGAAACCAACAGAAGAGGATGGGCCCTCCCCAGCTGCAGATGGCAGAGCTGGGTGGGGGAGGGTGCAGGGTGCGGGCACCGCCTGGCACATGTGGATCTCCTTGTGGAGCACCGGCTGGCACTGCTCTGTCACGTGACAGTCCCTGTGCTGGCAAGTCCCCCCCCCGGCGGCTCCTGGGTGCTCAGCTTTCGAACCACTTGCTCC
Organism: Eretmochelys imbricata; assembly: GCF_965152235.1. NCBI lineage: Eukaryota > Metazoa > Chordata > Testudines > Cheloniidae > Eretmochelys > Eretmochelys imbricata. Next base: position 359,851,316 of record NC_135572.1, read on the forward strand.
TCTTTGCCCCGGGGGCGCTCTGGGTGCTGCCCAAGATCTTCCGCTTGTACTGCTCCACCAGCTGGTCGAAGCGGGCCTCCGCCTGGCTCCCCGCCGACCTCTGCCTCTTCCCCGGTGCCTGCGAGGGACAGAGAGGGCGAGGCCTGGCTCAGTCCCGCTGCCTGCAGGGGAGCGCCAGCCTCCCGTACCGGGGGCAGATGAGCAGCGCCAGGGGCCACAGATGTGACCTCGGGGCCACGTCCCCCGCCAGCTGCGGGAGGGTCAGTTCCTGTGCCCAGCTGAGGAGGTGCCCATGGGGCAATGGGTGCCCCTTGCATGGAGAGTTTCTGCGCCCCCACCCTTGGGGAGTGGTGCATGGGGGGGGGAGGGGGGAGTCCCAGGGACAGGCCCAGAGGGGTTAGCGGGGTGGGGAGGAAGGAATCCTGCAGTGGTCCCCAGGAGCGTTGGGGATGTGGGGGGCAGAGGGCTGGAGCAGAGCAGGTGGGGCAAGGGGAGGGGGCTCCCGAGGTTTTGAGGAAGGAGGTTGGGTCCCTCGGTGATGGACGGGGCGCGCACTGCCCAAGGAACGGCCCGGCGGGCAGAGGAGGGTGGGCGCTGGGACAAGGGGCGGCAGGAGGGGGAGGTGGGCAGGGGGGCGTGTGCTGGGGGGTGATGTGCAGTGGGAGACGCAGCCAGGCCAAGGCACAACCTGGGCCAACCAGTGTCTCTCAGCACTCGCTGCGACGGGACGTGCTGGTGCCGGTGGGGAGGGGGCTCTGGGCGCCGCCCCCATGAGTCCCACATGGCACCCGGCCCAGCCAGACGCTTCCCCCCCCACTCCTGCTGCCGCAGCCCCCCCAAAACGAACAGGACTGTGCACCCCGGGTCTGCTCGGCCCGAACCCCGCTCACCTGTCTGGGCGCCACGCTCTGCTTCTCCTGCCGCCGCTGGCTGGCCTGGGCCTTCGGCTTCTTCGGCGCAGCTGGCTTGCCCCTGTCGCGCTTCCTGGGGTCAGAGCGGAGAGTGTGAACGCCGGGGCGGGGACCAGAGCCGCACTGCGAGCGCTGGGCCCCCCCAGAGCCTGCTGTTCCCAGACCAGGGAGAGACAGACACCAACTCCCACAAGCACCCCCACCCGTGCACCTTTCCCCCCACCCGCCCCCGCCCCTACCTGATCTTGGGCCCCCGGTGAGTCGGCAGTGTCAGAACCTTCCTACGCTTCTTCCCATCCGGCAGCTCCACCTGCTCCATCTCCGCCTTGGTCTGGAACCCAGCCCAGGGGGTGCCAGGCCCCTGTCCCTCGGCGCCCCGTTTCCTGGGGTTCTGCTGCCCCTGGGCACCTGCGGCATCTTTCTGCCCCTTAGGACCCTGCGTCCTGGGGCCCCTCGGGTCCTTCTGCCCCTGGGGACCTGGGACATCTCCCTGCCCCTTGGGGCCCCGCTTCCTGGGTTTCTTCTGCCTCTTGGGGCCCAGGGGCAGCTTCTGGAGCATCTCTGTAGACCCAGTCCCTTGGGGAGGTCCTTGCCCCTCTGCCGCTTGCTTCTGCCTCAACTTTTGCTGCACAAAACAGAAGGTCAGTGTCCCCTGCCGGCGCTCACGGGTCAGTCAGGGGATCCTGGCCCCAGCACTGCCAGGACGAGCTGCCAGGAGCCCCAAGGCCCCCCACCCCCGTGAACGGCTGGCTGCCAGTGCCAGGCTGGGTGCGAGCTGCCAACAATGCAGCAGGTACCGGTCATGCCAGGATGGATGAGCCAGTGCCCTGGGGGGGCTGCTCCCCACACCCTGACCCTGTGATGCCTGCCTTGACCCCGCACCCCTCAGCACACTCCCCCCAGCACTGCCCTCCCCCGACCCCGTGACACCAGCCCTGCCCCTCCACCCACACTGCCCTCCCCCAAACCTGGCCCCATAATGCCAGCCCCCACCCTGCGCCCTCCAGCCAGCTGCATTTCCAAGGCAGCATAGACCCTGCCTGGGCCCCCGTAGGGCAGGGAAAGGGCCCCCAGTCCGACCGGGGAGGGTACGTGCAGGATCCCAGCTGGGGGGGGAGGAGACATGACACCTACCAGGCTGCGCTGGGCCCGCTGCTCCTTGAGCTTCAGCTTCCTGCGGTCCTCCAGCGAGAACTCCACGATGGGTCGCTATGGGGCAGAGCGGGCAGATGAGAGCCCCAGGCCCAGAGCTAGCGTCAGCCTGGTCATCGCATAGGGACAGGTACTGAGCAGGAAGTGCCCCCTGCCAGACACCCAGCACGGGCGCCTCACCGCCCCACAGCCAGCATGTTCCACCCCCACCCCACCGCGAGCGCATCCCCCTCCAGCCGGGACCCCCCAACCGGCACCCAGTGTGGGCACCTCACCACCCCACACGTGCCGCATTCCACCCCAGTCCTGCTCAGCTCTCTGGGCAGCGAGGCCCCCGGCCTGCACTGCTCTCTGGGTGCAGAGAATCCAGCCCAAGCAGCCAGCCCACGCGGCACCCACCTTGTGCGGCCCGAAGAGGTGCGGGTTGTTGTTGGCATGGCGCAGGGCGGCCAGCGCGTGTTCGTGCTTCTCGAACTCCACGAAGGCGTAGCCCAGAGACTGGCCCAGGCCCTTCCCTGCCGGGGCCGTCAGGTTCCGCATCACCCGGCACTGCAGAGACATGAGAGATGCATCCGGGACCGGCTGGGAGCCCCCGCAGCACACAGTCCATCCCACAGGCCCCCCACTTATGCCCCCCTGTATGGGCCCGCCAGCTCCCCTTTGGAGCTCCGATCTGACCTGGTCACCCTGGGGGGCTGAACAGATCAGGGGAGCCCGAACAGATCAGGGGAGCCCCTCGCACTGGGACCCCTAGAGCAGCCCCACTCCGGAAGGCCTCCCAGGAGCCCCTCGGCGAACAGGAGGCTGGAGTTCAGAGCACGTCACTGCGTGGAACGCTCAGCCCAGCTGCAGCCCTGCAGCATGAGGGCCCCCGGGGGCTCCGCCGAACCTCGTCCACATGGGAAGGGACGTGCAATGGTGTCACTTCCCGTGTTCGGACTCCAACTGCCACGTGCTCATTTCCCTTGTTGCCGCCTCCACGGCCACCGACCCGCTCTCAACGCGCCACGGCGACAGATCTGCACCCAGGCCTTCGGCTCCCCCAGCACCGCTGCAGCGGGGTGCATCTGGCCTGGTCACCCCTCTGCTCCGGGGCGCCCGCCAGTATCACACAGGGGTCTGTGCGTGGGCACCACGAGACACGTGCCAAGCGGCTCAGACCGGCACGCGCAGCCCCCAAACCAATCAGTCCCTCGGCGTAAACCCCACCAGGGCCCCGCTCCAGTGCGGACGGACGAGGGCTGAGCTAGCAGCTAACTGCAGTTCCCCTAGCGAACACCTGGTGTCACCAGTGACCTGCCTGGCAGGGGCCGATAAGGGCAGGGTGGACAGACCCCTGCCCTGCCCCACCCCACTACATGGAGCTGGCTCAGCCCCCCCGTACACCCCCCAGCCAGATCTCCCATCTACCCCGGATAGCCTCCCAAACCAGATCCCCGCCCCGCCATAATTCCCCAGCTTAGGAGCCAGCCCAGCCGGCTGCCTCCAGCCACCTCCCCATCCCCATCCCCATCCCCATCCCCCCCAGCGGGGACTCACCTCCTTGATGCGCAGGCCCGGTCCCCCGCCGGCGGCATGCAGCAGAAGCTGCCGGAGCTGCTGGTCGTCCAGGGCCTTGGGCAGGTTGTGGACGCAGAGCCGCGTGCGCGACACGAAGATGTTCTGGTCCTTCAGCTTCTGGCGTTTCAGCTCCTCAAACTGGGGGGGGGCAGGCGCCGGGAGGGGGTTACGGCCCGGGCCCAGCACAGCGCCCCCCTGTGCAGCCACAGAGCCCGGCCCTCCCCTGCCAGGCGCTGCAGCCAGGGGACAGAGGGCCCTGGCACAATGGGCCGGGGAAGGGAGACCTGGGCTCCCTCCCACCCATGGGCGAGGGCCATCCGGGACGGCCCCAGGGACAGGCGGCGATGGCGTGAGCCATGCCACAGAGCCGCCACGTGCCGTGGCCCAGCCAGGTCTGCCGCCCCCACAAGACTGCAGCGTTCTGCCTGCGAGACCCCGCTGGCCCAGTGCCCCAGCCCCATGCACAACGTGGGGGCCCCCGTGCCCTCCTGCCACCAGCCAGCACGCCAGGCAGCTCTCCTCCTGTGGGCACCCTGTGCCCTACTGACGCCAGCCCAGCGCCCCAGCCCCATGCACGCTATGGGGGCCCCAAGCCCTCCTGATGCCAGCCCAGCGTGCCAGCCCCATGAACCTTGTGGGGGCCCTGTGCCCTCCTGCTGCCAGCCAGCATTTCAGGCGGCTCTCCTCCTGGGGGCACCCTGTGCCATCCTGCTGCCAGGGGGCTCTTCCCAAGCAAAGCCTGTGCCTGCTCTATCTCCCCTGGGAGCAGGCAGCCTGCCCAGCGTAGGTTCCCGAGCCCACTGGCAAGGATGCCCCCGCCCACTCACCCGTGCTCTCTTGGCCATGTCAGTCGTGCTCATGCCCTCGGCGGCCTGGGTGCCGGCCCGGATCACTGCGAGGAGACGGAGAGGCATTAGGGCCGCCCCAGGGACTGACCGGGGCCCCACGCTCAGCGCCCAGCGCCACCTCTGCCCCACAGCGAGGAGTTACGTGTGCTGACGGGGCCCACTGGGGGCGCCATGGAGAGAGAGGCAGCGGAGGCAGGGACGCAGACTCCTGCCAACTAGGAGCTGGGTGGCAACAAGGAGAAACTGGATCTTGTCTGCTCTCTGGCTTCTGAGGAGCAAAGATTCTGACCCCTATGAGATGCCCACTCTGCTTGGCGTGGGTCAGCCCTAGAGGACACAGGGAGCTGCTTAGCACCTTTGAAATCGGAGAGGGGAACTCACTGGGGCGTGTGTGCTCCCTGTTTTCAACCTCGTCACTCGCTTTCCCTAGCTACTAACCCTCCAGTCAGTGTGTTACAGGGGCCGTCTTTGGACGGGGGGAAGAGACTGGCTCTTTGGGCCTGGGAGGAAGCTGAATATCGCTGTGATGATTGGCGGAAGGGACCAGCTATCACCTAGCCCAGCTCCCCGGAGGGGCAGACCGGCCGGAGGGCCCCGGGGGACCGTCTAGGACCCCGTGGTTGGACTGTCCTAGTGCTAGTTCCTGTGGGGTGAAATCTAACCGCAGGACACGCTGAGAGTTGGGGCACCGGGCCTGGGTTCGGATCGTCTGCCCTGAGCTCGGCTCTCCCGGACTTGAGTCGCTCCGGACCGTGGGACGACCAGTTCGCTGCAGCACTGCACGAACTGGCCCCGGCCAGCCAGGGCGCTGGGGGATGGAGGACAGGGGCAGGCATCCCCCGTGGGGTGCTGGGAGTGCTCACAATTGGGATGCAGGGTGCTAGGCTGGGGAGGGGGAGATGCAGCAGCGGAGTAGGAATGCGGAGGGGTCCCGGGGCCCTGGCACTAGGAGGCAGTAAAGAGGGTTTCCCAGGGAGGCGGGCAGCAGAGGAGGAGCTGCGGGGAGAAAGGGCCTGTCTGGCAATGCCCGTCACCCCAGAGCCAGGGTAACTCACAGCCTTCCCGAGCCAGGTACAGGTTGCGGGTGCCCGTCGGCTTCTTCACCTTCTGGGCTCGCAGCTTCTGGGCCTCATCGCGGCTCACGGCCAGGTCCAGGTGCAGCTGGCGCCCGCCCAGCCGCAGTCCCCCGCCCTGCGAGGGAGCCAGACAGCGAATGAGATGCTGGGCATGCGGTAGCATGGGGCAGCCAGGCCCCAAGGCTGCCAGGGAGGAGGAGAGAAGTCTGTCTTCCTCCTCCCCCCCATGGAGGATGCACCAAGGGGCGTTCAGAGCCACGTGCATCCCTATGGATGATACGGGGGTGGGGTGGGGGCAGGGCTCCCCCCAATCCCAGCCATGTCAGATGTGGGCCCACTGGAGTGGCAATGGTCTCGTGACTCCCCTGAGCCCCACTCACCTCACTGTCATCCTGAGCAGCCTCAAGACACTTCTGGGTGGCTTCCTGGGTGGTGAACTGGGCAAAGGCGCAGCCTGGAAAGAGACGAGAAGGTGAGATCCCGGCTGTGCGCGGACCAGGGCAGCCAGGAACCGGTGCCAGGCACAGCCTGTCCCACCAGCGCCTCCATGAAGGGACCCGCTGGCACTGCTGTAAGGATCAGGCCTTTATCTGTAGCCATATTGTGAGGCCTAAAGCCTAAGGCTGCCCTCTGCAGCCAGATTAAAAGAGCAGCCGAACAGCAGCCATTAGCTGAGAAGCAGGAAGTCACATCCGCACATTCCATCTAAAACACATTAAAACAATGTAATATCCGGCTGGTAAGAAGGAGACCCTGTCCTAACGGCCCCCACTATCCCCAGATAAAGAAACAGATCTTAAGATGGTGAAAGAAAACTTAGCTGGATAGCGTCTGCCTGTCAAGAACTCACTTATCAATAGTTGTGGTTGTGAAACTCTCATTTCTTTATTGTTTTGTCATTATGGTCCCCACTTCCCTATCATTTATCTGTATGGTCTCTGTCTGGTTCTTTGATTGTTTCTGTCTGCTGAGTAATTAATTTTGCTAGGTGTAAATTAATTAAGGTGGTGGGATCGGATTGGTTAAAGAATTTTTGTTACACTACGTTAGGATTGGTTAGTAACATTTCAGTACAATGATTGGTCAAGGGACAGTGAAGCAGGACTCAAATTTCACTATATAAACTGGGGTCCAAGAGGAAGTTCTTTGGAACCAACTCCAGGACATGGTCCCAAGATCAGAGCTGCCAGACCTCAACACCATGCCAGCCACACGGTGCAGAAACTGGAGTCCCCCCGGTGGACCTGATCCTGACTGGCCATCAAGAAAAGTTCATCTGTCTTATTGGGAGTGGTGAGGACTGTATGTGTAGTGTGTGCCGACTGGTTTTGGTGATTGTTAATAAATAGCGGTTACGTGGGATAGTCCTGTGTAAGGCTCTTTCACTGGTGAAAAACCCACTAAACCCGCAAAAGATTCAGCCCTGGAGTCCACAGGGACAGTGGCGTAGCTAGGTGGAGCGAACAGGGGCAGCAGACCCGCTTGTACCCGCCGCCGGGGGGCCGGAGTGCGCACAAAGGCCCCTGCCGCCGGGGGGCCGGAGCGCTGTCGGGTGAGCAAAAATTTTAAAAGGTGCCTATACATTAAAAAGGCACCACTTATGCCCAGAGGGGGAGCACCTGCTCCCCCCGCTCCGCTACTGCACAGGGAAAGGGTGTTTGCCCGGAGCCCACGGAGTGGAGCCTGGAGCCCACGGAGGAGTGAAGTTAGGTGATTTTCGCCTGGAGCCTTAGTAACTGGGTACGGGTGGGTGCCCTTGAGCGTGTGAGTAACAGAATCTTGTGCGGGTAACATTGCGCACTCCCCCGCTTTCCAGCACGCGCCCCCTGGCAATGCGCACTCCCCTGCTCCCCACCCCCAGACCTCCCTTGCCCCACTCCCTGCATTGCACAGCCCCTGCCTCCCAGTACACACCTCCCCAGTCCCTCCCGCTGGCTCCCTGCCCGCCTGGGGCACACGGGAGGCCAGCAGGGGTGTGGCTGCAGTAGAGGCCTGAGGCCTGGATGACGCCAAGCAGCAGCCTGGGCAGGGGCACTGCAGCAGCTAACCCCAGCTACGCGCCTGGCTGGGGCCCTGGGAGCGACCATGGGGGTGGGGTGACTGTTCCCTGGGGCTGACTCCAGGCTACTCAATATTGCGGTGGGATCCGGGGCCCTGGTGGGGTCTCCCCTGGCCCGAGGCAGGTGTTACCTCTGGAATGCTCCGTGTCCGGGTGCAGGACAATGCGGACATACTTGAGGTCCCCAAACCGCTCCAGCATCTCGCCCAGCTCCTCCTCCTCCGTGTCGAAGGCCAGGTTCCTGCCGGGTGCACCACGCCGTGAGGCCTTGCCTCTGCCTGCGGCTCCCCCAGCAGGACCCAACGCCCACCACTGACCCGGGCGCCCACGTGGCCCCCAGTAGCCTCAGAGGAGATGGTGGCAGCCAACTGCACTGCACGCCCAGGCCCAGCCCTGCCCTCTGCCAGGGGCTCTCCAGGCAGGGGGTGTAAGCACCCCCCACCCCACAGACACCCCCTAAGAAGGAGAGAGGAGCCACTGACTGTTTCCAACAGCAGGGTGCGGGGGGGAGGGAGGAAGGGGAGGGTCCTGTGGCACAGCAGGGGGAGGGGAGGGTCCCGCAGCACATAGGATGTGTTGGAGGGGTCCCTCGGCTCAGAGAGGGGCGCAGTGGGCGGAGAGGAGTGTCCCGTGGCAGGGAGGGTCCCGCGGCAGGGATGGAGCCCAGGCAGGGTGGCAGGGTTAACGTGCCCAGCCCTAGCGCAGGGAGGACGGCTGCGGAGCCCAAGTCTGATGGGCAGAGCACGGCTCACTCCACACTCCTGCCACAGGGCCAAGGAAATGCGATCGGGGCTGGAGAGAACAGCTACCATGGGGGAAATGAGAGACGGCGTCAAGGCCACAATCCCGGCTGCTTCCTCTCCACAGGCAGGGAGCGGAGTGGGGGAGCCGTCTACACACTATGGAGCAGGAAGTCTGCAGGGCAACTCCCATCAGCCAGCCCGAGGTAAAGCAGAGTGCTCTGGGGAGGCGGGTAGGACTCATGGTACCAGCTCAAGAGCAGGGGGAACTGTGGCAAGGTCATCCCGCCACGAGCTCCGGGCCAAGCACCCCACTATTCTCTGGGAAAGAGCACACCACCAAAGCTAGCCAGTGCCCTCCCCATCTCCCCACTCTGGTATCCTCACACTTCCCAGCAGCAGACAGCGTTCCCTGCCTCTCAGAGGCCTGTGCGCCCCCTGCCCAGAGCTCCGGCAGGGTAGCAGGGTCACTAACGGTCACCGACGGTCACTAACCCACCTGACAAAGACAGTCCTTCCCTCGGCGACGTCGGACGGCCGCTTCGGGCCCTTCTTCCTCTTTCCGGCCACGTCGGCATCTAGAACAAAGCCAGGCAGAGTCCTGGGCACAGGGCAGGGGACACCCGGGGCAGCTGCTTCTTCCCACCCCTACTGCAACCCCACCAGCCACGCAGTCACCGCCCGGGGCACACGATCGCCCCTGAGGAGCTCAGCACCCAGGCCCCAGACTGGGGGGGGACGGGCTGGGCTCTCCACCCCCCCTGCTAGTTGCTGGGGTGTGACAGCGCGGGAGGGTCCCGGCGAAACCTTCCCACTCACTAACGCAGCATCTCAGCCAGCGCTGCAGTCTGGGACAGGAAGCACTGGGCATGGCTGACCCAGCCCTTTCACCCCCCTGGGTGAGACGGGACCCCTGGGCACAGCCTGTCGGGGGTGGGGGACGACAGAGGTGTTAAAGGGGAAGGAGATATTAACCACGGCAAGGGCAAAGCGCCCTGTGCACTATCCCCTGGGTCACCCAGGGAGCCAGCAGCAGAACCAGGAACAGAACCCAGAGCCCCAGTCTGTGACCCAGGGACCCCTGGATGCCACCAGCAGAGGGCACAGGGGACCCACAGAGTTTTACAGGGACCTCATGGCCAGATACAGGCACAGTAAGTCCCCAAAGGGAGGCACACGAGGCCTGTGTCGAGAAAGGCACTGGACGGGCTTCGGGGGGAGTTCTGCTCTGTGCGACACACAAGTGTCCCGGCTCTAGAACCCCTGGGATAATTTGATCTGACACGTGACCGCTGGTTCCCAATATTCCCGCCTGCTGCCGCTTGCCCCTCTCCTCTGGGCTGTTTCCGCTATCATCCTAGCGGAGCGCCACGAGGGACGCCGAACGCTGGGCTGTCCTGGTTCCTGGGGAGCAGCAGATCTGGGAATGCTGCGAGTGGCCAGACCAGGGGCTGGGCACTGCAGGTAATTGGGGCTGCCTTTGGCTAAGCTGTATAGGGACAGCGAGCCTAGCGGGGTGTGACGAAGCGGGACTGTTCTTAATGTTTTCTCTGAATATTGTGGGGGTGCCTCAGTTTCCCCTAGGCAGTTCTTAAGTGTCCAGGTGGTGGGGTAAGGGTGTATGATCCTTGCAGAGCCCTGGAGGGCAGGTGTGTGCAGGGATCTGGACGCAGAGAATGGCCAACACCCTGTTTCCTGGCAACTGATGGCCTGGGCCCTTCCCCCCTGCAAGGTGAGAGCTAAAGAGTTGGAGAACAAAGGAATCCGGTGACCTCCTGGCCCGGGAAAGGGACAAAGCCCAGAGGAGGAGGGGCTGGGGGGGTTTCAGTTTGGGGCTGGCTGGAGACAGAGTGAAGTGCAGACATGGTTGTCTGGCTCACTGCCCCCCAAAATGGACCCAGCTGAGGGGTCCTGTTCTCTGCCCCTACAAGCTCTGTTTTAGACCATATTGCTGTTGTCTAATAAACGTTCTGTTTTACTGGCTGGCTGAGAGTCACGTCTGACTGCGAAGTTGGGGGGCAGGACCCTCTGGCTTCCCCAGGAGCCCCGCCTGAGCGGACTCGCTGTGGGAAGCGCAGGGAGGGGCAGAGGAGGCTGAATGCTCCGAGGTCAGACCCAGGAAGGTGGAAGCCGTGTGAGCTGTTTGTCCCGCAGACAGGCTGCTCACAGAGAGGAGACTTCCCCAGAGTCCTGACTGGCTTCATGGAGTTCCAGAGCATCGCCCGGGGACTCCGTGACACTCGGAGCTGACCTGCGGCAGGCACAGACGAGGCTCCTGCACACTAAGGTCAGGGGGAAGCGAGGCACCTCCCAGCCCCGTGTAGCCCCAGGACACCTCATGGAGGCCAGTCCAGAGCCCTGCCTGCCCAGGGTCGCCCTCCAGGTGCCCAGTTCAACACTGGCCAGGCTGCTCAAGGGATGGTCGCTCCCATGCAGCAGCTGCTCCGTGACCCACATGAGTGTTAGGATATAGATATTCAGGCCTGTCTGTAAAGGCCTACACTCTAAGAATTTAGGTGTATTCTTATCACTTGGCTAGTTATAGAGGTACAAAAGAAAGAATCAAAATCACTGTCTGCTGGTGTAAGGGCCTTCTCTTACTGTGACAGTCTGAGGCCCTGTGCTTAGGCTAAGGCCTTTGGAAGAGAACAGTCAAATTCTCACATTCCAAACTAGTCACATTGAAATCAGGTGCTATTGGGCTGTTAGGAATACAATCCTGTCCTGATAATGCCTATCGCCTCCAGAGAAAGGGAAGTGCCTAGAAAATGTAAAAGGAAACTTAGTTTGATAGCATCCTGTCTGGCAAGAACTCACTTATCCATAGCTGGGATGTGAAATCCTCACTTCTGTATTGTCTTGTCATTACAGTTCCCATTTTGCTAGTGTTTGTCTGTATAATCTCTGTCTGGTTCTGTGATTGTTCCTGTCTGCTGTATAATTAATTTTGCTGGGTGTAAACTAATTAAGGTGGTAGAATATAATGGGTTACATAATCATGTTACAATATGTTACGATTGGTTAGTTAAATTTCAGGAAAATGATTGGTTAAGGTATAGCAAAGCAGAACTCAAGTTTTACTATATAGCCTGCAGTTAATCAGGAAGTGAGTGGGTGGGTGGGTGTGTGTGGGGAAAATGGGAACAGGCAATGGGGGTAAGGAAATTGGAATCATGTTTTGCTAAGGGCAGGAATGGGAACAGGGACACAGGTGTAAGGCTCTGTGGTGTCAGAGCTGGGAAGGGGGAAACTAAGGAAGGAAACTGGAATCATGCTTGCTGGAAGTTCACCCCAATAAACATCGAATTGTTTGCACCTTTGGACTTCGGGGATTGTTGCTCTCTGTTCATGCAAGAAGGACCAGGGAAGTACGTGGGTGAAGGAATAAGCCCCCTAATAGTGACACCCCTCCCCACCGAGTCCAAGCTGGCTGGGACCCCACATCCCATTGCCTCCACGTGCGTGTTCCCGTCACTGCTATGACTCACTGCACAGAAGGTCCGGGCTCCTTGCACAACTGGGGCGATTCCTGGTGCATGGGGTCAAGCCATGGGGCATGCACACAGGGCCCGGGCTGGTGTACAGCCCACTCCCAGCGGGGGGGCAGCCCCCAGGGGACCCCAGCTCCTTTGTCCTCACTGGCAGCCAGGCTGGTTCCGAGCAAAGCGCCCCAACGTAGTAACAGAACAAACCTTTATCGTCCTCCTCTGAGCCCTCGGGCTCTTCCCTCTCCGCCTCGCTCCCCTCCTCTGCAGCCTCACCGGCCTCCTCCTCCTCGCTGCTGTCTGCAGGGGCAGCCGCTGTGCCCTTCCCGAGCCTGCAACAGTGAGAGCCAGGGGCTGAGCAGCTGGGAGAGCCGCCAGCCCAGCCGGGAAGGAGCAGAGCTGGGAGAGCAGGACATGCTGGCTGGGGAGCACAGCTGATGAACAGCCCCATACCTGGGGGGCCTGGGGTCCCAGAGGCCCAGCTGCTGCTAGCGCAGCATCCAGGACCCTACGACGTGGCAAACCCCCGAGCAAAGAACAGGGGTGAGGGACAGAAATGGAGGGGAGATGACAACGCCACAGGGAAAGCCCGGCCCGGCCATCGCCGTGGGAACCACGCCCGGCCCCACAGAGTCCAAGTGCCTCCATCAAAGAGTTTAAGGGGAGACGTGATGAGCGGAAACCATCTTGGAGGAAAGAGTAAGAAGGAGCACGGGGGGGGGGGGGGGGGGCGGGGGGAGCACAGCAGGCGAGCCCCCAGCAGCTCTGCAAACAACACAGTCTGGAGTCAAGGGTGCAGCCTCCCAGGAGCTGCCAACGGGACGTGCCTACAGGGCCATAAAGCAGCCCTGGCTCCCAGAGCTGTGCTGCGCCGTGACACGCTGCCGGGGGCCATGCCCTGGTCACACAGGTGGCTGATGGGCCACATAGAGGTGAGGCTCCCCATGGAGACACCCCAAGATCCAGCCAGCCGCACCCTCTGCAGCCCAGGAACAAGTCTGTCACTCGCTCACCGTCCCGGCACCCACGAGCTGGACTGCTCCTCCGATCCCAGCACTTCACCTTCCTCTTCGTCCTCCTCCTCGCTGGCGTTCTCGGAGCCCGAGTCCTGCTGTTGGGCTTGGCTGGGCTTCTCCTCCCTGCCCCCTGAGGTGACAATGGCCAAGGGAGATGAGCCAGTGCCACGCGGGAGGGGCAGCCCCCCCTCCGGGTTTCGTTACACTCACTTCCCTCAGGATGGTCACAGAGCTGCTGCGGCTAACAAATGCAGAGGAAGAGCCACGCGTGGCAGGGGAGAGAAATCCAGCCAGGAACGAGACGCTTCCTTCCCTGTGTCACACAGCTGCACACGCACTCAGGGACACAACACACCCTCCCACACACACAGGCAGCAGGGAAGGGTAACTGCCCTGTGGTACCGATGGGAAACTGAGGAAGGGTCACCCGGCAGTTGTGGCAGAGCCTGGAATAGACCCCAGCTCTCCTGAGCCCCAGGCCAGCGCTCTAACCACTGGGCACCCTCTTCCTGAGCCACAGACCAGAACAGCCTGCAAGCCCTGGGTTCTGTCCAGAATGCCAGGCCAGCGTCATTCGGCTCACACGTGGTGTGGTACTGGTGAAGAGATGGGGTAGGGGAGCCCAAGGCAGTGGGGTCAGCCAGGCAGGACAGCTCAGTGCCCCAGCTTTGGGCTCAGGAGCCTCAGGGGTGTTTCAGAGGTGATCAGGTGCACTGCTCCCTCTGAGTGTGGAGGCCCCGGGGGTCCAGAGCGAGTGGACTCCCTGAGGGGGCCCACGGTGAGACAGGCGTGGTGAAGACTCAGAGGTACGGTCCCAAAGGGCCTAACCCTGGAGAGAGCGCAACCTTCATGGAAGGCTGTCACACTGAAGGGGGTTCCTCCCAGGGACTGTATGGAGATGAGAGAGCCCGGGGCCTAAGAGTCCATGACAGTAACCAACCAGCCAGCACCCCACAGCCATGTCATGCAGCAGGGAGTTCCACGTGCCTGTGAAAAGCAGCCGCCCTGAGAGCGGCCCATCCCAGCGCTCCCACCCAGCCAGACAGCCGCAGGTCACTCACCGGAGGGAGGTCCTGCCTGCGTAGCTCGGTACTTATCCTTGGCCACCGCCCAGTCCACGGCCACCGTGCGCCCTGCGGGACACAAGGAGAGCTGCCAGGAGAGCCAGGCCCCAGCTCGCTGGGTGAGCGACGCTGAGATGGGCTAACCCAGCCAGAGGGTTACGCTGGGGGGCAGCTAGAGCTGAGCCCAGAGGATGGTGCCAGGAGCCTTCGGTACTCGCCCGCCGGAGCCAAGCGCAGGACGTGCCCACTGAACCGAGCTGCAGCTCCAGAGCAGGGGAGCGGTTTGGCAGTTCCACAGAGCCGCTGCCTCGGCTTTCCTTCAGGGCTGATGACAGCTGGGCTCTGATGAACCCCGGGAGGCCAGCGCAAGACTCTGCAGTGGGACAAACCGCGGGCGCCTTTCCCGGAACCCCAACGCCGCAGGTGATCTCTGGAGGTGCCCAGTGCCCAGGTCTTGCACAGCGGGGCAGGCCGGGGACAAGGGGGTGCTCACCTTTGATCTCCTTCATGTTCATCCCTTTCAGGGCCTTCCCCGCTTGCAGGATGTTCTTGAACTGAACGAAGGCAAAGCCCCGCATCTTCCCGTCTGCAAGAGATCAAGGGGATAGGTCCTGCTTTGAGCAGGGAGTTGGACTAGATGACCTCCTGAGGTCCCTTCCAACCCTGATATTCTATGATTCTAAGGCTCAGAGTGCACCAGGCCCAGGAGGGCGGGGAACCCAGGGCTCAGCTATCCCCTCCAGGACACGCTCAGGGGGTGCCCCAGAAGCTCGGTCTACTCCAGGACTAAACCCCAGGGGTGCTGGGAGGGCACAGACAGTCCTGCCTAGCAGCCCCCAACCTGGCATGCCCCAGCCCCCCTCCCCCCATTCCTGCTTCTTGTTTAGCATGTGCAAGGATCCTGTGGTGGAATCACTGCTGCTTGGGACACAGACACAAGCCCCGGGGAACAGCCCTCACCAAGCCGCGGATGACACAGGAGCTAACAAGAAGGCAGCGCGGTCAAGCAGCCAGGCTGCTGCACTAGGAACCCGAGAGCTGGGCTCTCTTCCTGCTACCTTGCAGTGCCCTGGAGCGAGGCGCTCCCCATCTGTAACATGGGGGTCTCACTTGGACAGGGCTTTACCAACAGGCCTGGTGTCTAAGGTACCAATGGCAGGGATGATCACATGCCGGCTCTGACGTTTGGCACCCAAACGAGCGACCTGAGTCCCCAGTGGCCCCCAGCAAAGGCAGCTTGGCCGATGGCTCTGACTTTCCCCACGTGGAGCACATAGGCTCCCTTGTCGCTGGCAGCCGGCTAAGCCCTACCTGCTTTCCTAGGAATGTTAACCTCCAGCACAGCTCCAAAGGGAGAGAACAGAGCCTTCAGGTCATCATCTGAGCACTGGGGAGAACAAAGAGGGGTCAGACCGATGAGGGGGCAGGAGCAACGCAGCTGGAGGCTTCACCCCAAACACGGGCAGCAGGGCTGAGCAAGGAGGGTTAAAAGCCTCCTCCTGCCAGGTAAATAAAACTTCTGAGCTCACCATCAACAGAGGCCAGTGTAGTGCTCTGCTCTGCCAACTTTGAGCCTCACTCCATGGGGTGATGGGCTATGAGGGCCAAGCAGCACTGTGGGCAGCCCGCTAGGAAGGGACAGTGCCCTTAGTGCCCACTGGGGGTGTGACAAAGTGGGACTGTTCTTAATGTTTCCTCTGAATACTGTAGGGGTGCCTCAGTTTCCCCTAGGCATTTCTTAAGTCTCTAGGGGGTGGGATAAGGGGGTGTAATTGTCGCAGAGCAAAGGTCCAGTGTACATAAATGGCCGACACTCTGTCTCCTGGCAACTGATGGCCTGGGCCCTTCCCCACTGCAAGGTGAGAGCTAAAGGGTTGGAGTACAAAGAAATGAGGTGCCCTCCTGGCCAGGGACAAAGCCCAGAGGAGGAGGGGGTGGAGGGTGAGTCAGTTTGGGGCTGGCTGGAGATGTGGAGTGAAGTGCAGACGTGGTTGTCTGGAGCACTGCCCCCCAAAATGGACCAGGCTGAGGGGTCCTATTCTTTGTACCTACAAGCTCTGTGTTAGACCGTGTTCCTGTCATCTAATAAACCTCCTGGCTAGCTGAGAGTCATGTCTGACTGCAGAACTGGGGGGCAGAACCCTCTGGCTTCCCCAGGACCCTGCCTGGGTGGACTCGCTGTGGGAAGCGCACAGAGGGGCAGAGGAGGCTGAATGCTCCGAGGTCAGACCCAGAAAGGTGGAAGCCGGGTGAGCTGTGTGTCCTGCAGACAGGCTGCTCACAGAAAGGAAACTTCACCCGAGTCCTGCCTGGCTTCATGGGGAGCAGTTCCAGAGCCATGCCCAGGGACTCCGTGACACCCGGCCCACGGGCGGAGCCAGGACCGGCCATCACTGTGGGAACCAAGCCCGGCCTCCATCAAAGAGTTTAAGGGGAGACGTGATGAGCGGAAACCATCTTGGAGGAAAGAGTAAGGAGCACAGGGGGGGTGGAGGGGGCAAGCACAGCAAGTGAGCCCCCAGCAGCTCTGCAAACAACACGGTCTGGAGTCAAGGGTGCAGCCTCCCAGGAGCTGGCAACGGCATGTGCCTACAGGGCCATAAAGCAGCCCTGGCTCCCAGAGCTGTGCTGCGCCGTGACACGCTGCCCGGGGGCCATGCCCTGGTCACAGAGGTGGCTGATGGGCCACACAGAGGTGAGGCTCCCCATGGAGACACCCCAAGATCCAGCCACGCTGGAAGCCTGCAGACAGGCTGCTCCCAGAGAGGAGACTTCCCCAGAGTCCTGCCTGGCTTCGTAGGGAGCAGTTCCAGGGCATCGCCCGAGGACTCCATGACAAGGATTATCCATGAACGGCTCGGCTGGGCTCTGAAGCCAGTTCCACCCCACACCAGTAGAAAGGCAGCGACTGTGCCAGGTTATAAACCCCAGAACCTCCAGAAGCAACTCCCAGCACGTGCTACCTCCTGCCTCATTTCACTGCTCTGCTGTAGCTATGTGCCAGAGACAGACAGCGTTAGAGATGCCGCAGGTCCGAGCCCCAGCCCGAGCCCTGGGCTGCGATCTCGCCTCGCAGAGTCCCCTGGCATGCTGTAGAGCCAGTGATCCTGCTCACTGCTCCTACCTTAAAGCTCAGGTTGCGGATGATCAGCCTGGCTTTCTTGGGGGCCCCTTTCGGCTTTTTCGGCTTCTGCTCTTCTGGAGGGATCTCCGAGGCGTCTAATGAACAGAGAGCAGCGCAAGTGAGCACGGTAGTGCAGGGCCTGCCTGCTACGGGGCTGCGTTCTCACACAGCTCCCTTCAACCACGTGTATCTGCAGACACGAGTTACAGAACCCAGGGCAGTCTCTGGACATAGCAGCAGGAGAACCCTGTGCCCTGACCAACATCCACCCCACTCTTCCCCCCAGCTTAGGGGCCCTGGACAACCCAGCCACGAACCGGTCAGAGATCACAACGAATGACACAGCAACCACGGGATGAGGGGTTTCTTCCCCAGCTGCACTAGGACACTCGGGCTGCCCTTGGCTGGCCTGCACGCCGTGGGAGCTGGGGAGGAGCTCTCGGCAGACAGGTGCCCACGTCACAAAGGACACCAGCACAAGGGGGACTAACTGGCCCAGTGTGGGGGCTGAGCTCCGTCCCCCTCCAGGGCAGAGCTAGACACATAGTGTGGGGGGCTCGCACAGACACCGCCAGCAACGCCCCCACACCGTGGGCAGAGAGAAGAGTCTGTCTCCAGCACCGTGGAGCCAGCACCCACGCCAACAGGTGCCAAGCCCCCAGACAGCAGTTTGCTTTGCAACGCCAGGGTCCGCGCTGCCATCACAACGACAGAGCCAGGCTGCTCCCAACTCACCTGGCCGCTGCTTCTTCTTCTCTCTCAGCTTCTTCTTCGCAACATCCACCTTGATCTCATGGCCTTCGAAGGTGGTGACCTCCCTGAGGGCTCGCTGGGCATCCTCCAGCAGGGAGAACGTGACGTAGCCAAACCCACGGCAGGTCTCACTGCCTGCAAGAGAAGAGCAGCGTGACCGGCACCCGACCAGGCTCTGCCAAGGGCTCCGCTCCCCTCCCTACCCGAAACAACTCCCGGAGACTCCAGGTGAGGAGATCCAGAGACTTGCCTTCTCCCCCCCTCCCCTGAGGTCTTCCAGGTGCAGCCCCCTGCACCCCCCGCAACTCCAGGCCTCCCCCGCCCCCGGCCAGGTTTCCCGCTTCCCCATCAGGGGAACTGGGCTCTTTCCCTGCCACAACTGGGGGCCCCAAGACCCGGTCCCCTGCCTTGCTCTCTGGGGACCCCAGCTCTCCCTGCCCCGAGCTCAGCCTGTTCCCTTACCCATCCCACCCCCAGGGGGCACATGGCTCCTGCTTCCCCCCAGCCCTCAGACCATGGCTCCTGCGCCCCCCCCACTCCTCCAGGCCCCCCTCCCCACGACTCCCCCCCATCCAGACTCCCCCGCCCCCTTCCTCCCTGCTCCTGCTCCTCCCTCCCCTCCAGACCCCTCCCTGCCATGGCTCCTGCCCCCCCCAGACTCATCCCCCCCGCTCCTCCAGCCCCCCCATGGCTCCTGCTCCCCCCCCGCTCCTCCAGGCCCCCCTCCATGGCTCCTGCTCCCCCCCGCTCCTCCAGGCCCCCCTCCATGGCTCCTGCTCCCCTCCCCGCTCCTCCAGGCCCCCCTCCATGGCTCCTGCTCCCCTCCCCGCTCCTCCAGGCCCCCCTCCATGGCTCCTGCTCCTGCTCCCCTTCCCGCTCCTCCAGGCCCCCCTCCATGGCTCCTGCTCCCCCCCGCTCCTCCAGGCCCCCCTCCATGGCTCCTGCTCCCCTCCCCGCTCCTCCAGGCCCCCCTCCATGGCTCCTGCTCCCCTCCCCGCTCCTCCAGGCCCCCCTCCATGGCTCCTGCTCCTGCTCCCCTTCCCGCTCCTCCAGGCCCCCCTCCATGGCTCCTGCTCCCCCCCCTGCTCCTCCAGGCCCCCCTCCATGGCTCCTGCTCCCCCCCCGCTCCTCCAGGCCCCCCTCCATGGCTCCTGCTCCCCTTCCCGCTCCTCCAGGCCCCCCTCCATGGCTCCTGCTCCCCTCCCTGCTCCTCCAGGCCCCCCTCCATGGCTCCTGCTCCCCCCCCGCTCCTCCAGGCCCCCCTCCATGGCTCCTGCTCCCCCCCCGCTCCTCCAGGCCCCCCCTCCATGGCTCCTGCTCCCCCCCCGCTCCTCCAGGCCCCCCTCCATGGCTCCTGCTCCCCCCCCCGCTCCTCCAGGCCCCCCTCCATGGCTCCTGCTCCCCCCCCGCTCCTCCAGGCCCCCCTCCATGGCTCCTGCTCCCCCCCCGCTCCTCCAGGCCCCCCTCCATGGCTCCTGCTCCCCCCCGCTCCTCCAGGCCCCCCCCATGGCTCCTGCTCCCCCCCGCTCCTCCAGGCCCCCCTCCATGGCTCCTGCTCCCCCCCCCGCTCCTCCAGGCCCCACTCCATGGCTCCTGCTCCCCCCCCGCTCCTCCAGGCCCCCCTTCATGGCTCCTGCTCCCCCCCCCCGCTCCTCCAGGCCCCCGTCAATGGCTCCTGCTCCCCCCCCGCTCCTCCAGGCCCCCCTCCCATGACTCCCCCCCATCCAGACTCCCCCGCCCCCTTCCTCCCTGCTCCTGCTCCTCCCTCCCCCCCAGACCCCTCCCTGCCGTGGCTCCTGCCCCCCCCAGACTCATCCCCCCCGCCCCATGGCTCCTCCTCCCCCCTGCTGGCTCCTGCTCCCCCCCCGCTCCTCCAGTCCCCCCCCACGGTTCCTGCTCCCCACCCCCCCTCCAGCCCCCCCCACGGTTCCTGCTCCCCACCCCCCCTCCAGCCCCCCCCACGGTTCCTGCTCCCCACCCCCCCTCCAGCCCCCCCCACGGTTCCTGCTCCCCACCCCCCCTCCAGCCCCCCCCACGGTTCCTGCTCCCCACCCCCCCTCCAGCCCCCCCCACGGTTCCTGCTCCCCACCCCCCCTCCAGCCCCCCCCATGGATCCTGCTCCCCACCCCCCTCCAGCTCCCCCCATGGTTCCTGCTCCCCACCCCCCCTCCAGGCTCCCCCCCCGCGCCTGCCCCATGGCTCCTGCCCCCCCCGCCCCACCTTTGTGGGTCACGACGAAGCAGCGCTTGAGCGGGCCGAGCTGGCCGAAGAGCTGCTCCAGGCCGGGGCCGCGGGCCGAGGCGGGCAGGCCGCGCACCAGCAGGGTCAGGCCGGCCATGGCCCGGGCTCCGCGCCGCTCAGCGCCCGCCCCGCACGCGCCGCCCGCTGGGCGCCGCCATCTTGGCCGGGTCCGGCCGCGAAACGGCTCCGGCCGGGAACGCGGGGCCGCCGCGGGGTTCCGGGCCGGGGGGCGGGGCCCGGGGAGGGGGCGGGCCCGGGGGCGGGGCCCAGCGCGGGGGCGGGGCAGCCCTGCCTTTCGGTGTGTGAATTTACTGGTGAACTTTGACCCTGATCACCCATAACGGGGGGGGGGGCTTCCCTGAAAGGGCCCCAAATCAGGATGGACCCAAAATACTCCCCCCAGCCCCCCATTAATTAATGGTAATGATCTCGTGGCTTTAAAGCCCATCTAGGGGACCCCTGGGCGTGCAGGAGGGGCTGGGGACCCCTGGACATGGGGCCGGGGGGGCGCAAGAGGGGGGCTGGGGACCCTTGGGCACAGGGGGTGTGTGAGGGGGCTGGGCACCCCTGGACATGGGGCCGGGGGTGCACAGGGGCTGGGGCTGGGGACCCCTGGGCACAGGGAGTGTGTGAGGGGGCTGGGGACCCCTGGACACGGGGCCGGGGGCATGGAAGGGGGGCTGGGGCTGGGGACCCCTGAGCATGGGGGGTGAGGGGGCTGGTGGCCCCTGGGCACGGGGCCAGGGGGCGCAGGAGGGGGGCTGGGACTGGGGACCCCTGGACACAGGGCCAGGGGGGCGCAGGAGGGGGGCTGGGGACCCCTGGGCACGGGGCCGGGGGCGCGGGAGGGGGGCTAGGGCTGGGGACCCCTGGGCATGGGGCCAGGGGCGCGGGAGGGGGGCTGGGGCTGGGGACCCCTGGGCACGGGTGGGTGAGGGGGCTGGGGACCCCTGGACACGGGGTCAGGAGGGCGCAGGAGGGGGGCTGGGGAACCCAGGGCACGGGGGGGTGAGGGGGCTGGGGACCCCTGGGCACGGGGCCGGGGGCGCGGGAGAGGGTGAGGGTGAGGGGGCTGGTGCCACGCAGCAGCAGCGGGTGGAGCGGAAAGGGGCAGGGCTGGGAGAAGACCCCCAGGGGATGTGAACAGCCCCCTGGCTGGGGAGAGAGGGCCGTCGTGCCCAGGTGTTTGCAGGACTGGGGCTCTGCCGGGTGCTGCCCTCCCCACCCCCTTTGCCAAGGTGCTGGCTGAGCTGGGATTTATACAATGCGGCCTCTAATTTGGAGTGACTCCAGTTTGGGGGCCGACTGGGAGACCCCCAGAGCCTGATTTTGACAGGCCAAGAACACACACGTTCCCAGGGATGTCAGCTGGAAACCAGGCCCCTGGTGCCTGAAGAGAGGCCCCCACACCTCAAAGCCCCTAGCGTGCAGGCCCGATATGAGACCCTCACTCCAGCCTGATCTCCCGCCCCCGGCCGAGCGCCTGGCTCGGGCTGCCCTGGATGGGGAAGCTGCTGCTGCCCCCCAGGCTAGAGCACGTTCTCTCCAGGACCCCGCGGAAGCACCACTCCATGGCGGTGCCCGGTTCCAGGGTGGGTCCTCTCCTTTCAGCGTCTCCCCTATCGCCCTGGGGACAAAGTGGCTCCTGATCCAATGGCCCGTCTTGTCCCTTGGCTTCTTTTTCCAGCTTGTCAGCCCCAAACCCATAGCTGGCAAGAGCCGGAACATGGGCTTTGTCTTCTGTCCTTGTGAGGGGGCAGTGGGCTCCTTTGGGGGGTTCTGTTTTCCAGAGGCAGTTTTTGTCCTAGGGTTCCCAGCGGGCCGGGAGGGCCAGATCTGCCAGGGACACAGGCTCTGCCTGCTCCCATGATGTGGCCCAGGACACGCACAGCTCCCGGGCTGGGGCCCCTCCTGGAGGGGCTGGGGCTGCGCAGGGGGTGGTATTGGCCGAGCCCCTGATCTCTACCTCCCCGCTGGGGACAAGGCTCGGAGACCCTGGGAGCAGAGACCCGCTGCCCAGACCTGCCGGCAGCAGAAAGCGGAGCTGCCCAGTCTGGACGGAGGAAGGGTGCTCCCCTGGTCGCTGAAGGCAATGGCTGCTGTGCCCGGTAGAGGGCAGCACGGCCCCAGCCAGGGGTGTGCAGCTGTAGGAGTGAGCAGAGCACCCATAGCCCTTTGCACCCTGGAAGCAGCTGCCCCCACAGGCTGTTGCTAGCGCCCCCCTTGGCCTCTCGGCACCAGCCCAGGCAAATCCCAGCCCCAGATGTAGAGTCCTGACCCAGCGCACGGTGGCCAGTTGGAATGGGGGGATCCCGGGCCAGCCCAGGGTTCATCCACCTGCCAGGGGTCAGAGGGGGGAAAGAACTGGCCTCAGCCTGAGGGACCCCTTCCTCGGCCTCTCTTGGGGGCCAGTGGATGTAACACCTGCTGAGCTGAGACCCAGCAAACTCGTTGCCCTGAAACATCATTGGGTTGGAAGGGGAACCAAAATCCCCACCCCGACCCTGATGGCCAGAAAGTCCCAGCAGCTCCGGGGCCTTGGCACTGGGACAGAGCCAGCTCCCAGCAGGGCATCCTGGCCCCGGGTGAGTTTGTGGAGCTCGTGGGCACGGGATGAGGGGCTCGTACACCTGCCTCCCCGCCCCTCCCAGGGGCGGCCACAGGCCCTTCCACCTGCAGACCTAGGTCCTGGCTCCAGATTGCAGAGAATTCCTGGCACCGCTCTCTGGGACTCAGAGGCCATTTATCTGGCCTCCTCCCCGATTCTCCCCAGCCCCATCGCCCCCCTCCCCGGCCAGCTGTCCCATCGTGCCCTGTCAGCCCTTGGATGGATTTTCTCCCTGAGCCTGGGACACTTGGGGGTGCGCTCGGCGGCCCCAGGGGATGGAGTGTGCCTGGCACGACCTGCAAAGGGACAGGGGGCTGCGCTGGCTGGGAGGGGAGAGCTTGCGTTGCCGGTGGCTGGCAGCGTGCGGGCTGACCCCTGGCAGGCCCAGACATGGCTCCCTGGTGCGAAGGGCAGGTCGCAGCGAGCTGCCTCCACCCTGGGTGCCTGGGCAGGCTGCGCAGGGAGGCTGGGCCGGAGCCCGGGAAGGAAGGGCAGCAGAAATGCTGTTTCCCACTTCGGTAGGTGGGGGGAGGGGAAATGACTTCACAGCACCCTCCCTGCCTTCCTTGTAGTGAGCCCTGCCGTCCGTCCTCCCTCCCTCCATCCCCACGGACCATCCCTCCAACCTCCTCCATCCACAGCCAGCATCCACCCATCCCAGCATCCCTCCATCCTGCCCCATCGTTCCTCCCAGCCCGTACACACCCACCATCCCATATGCACCCAGCGTCCCTCCATCCCTCCGCATAGACACCCAGCGTCTCTCCCTCCATCCTCATAGTCCTGCATCCCCACGGACCATACCTCCAACCTCCTCCATCCACAGCCAGCAACCACCCATCCCAGCGTCCCTCCATCCCTCCGCATAGACACCCAGCGTCCCTCCCTCCACCCCCATCCACACCCACCAGCCATCCAATACACACCCAGCATCCCTCCCCATAGACACACGTCCCTCCATCCATCCCATAAACCCACACCACCCCTCCTTCCATCTCCACACACACCCGCTCCATCGTCTCTCTGTGCCCATTTCCTTGATTTCGAAATGCTGGACGCTGCAAACTTGCAGCATGTGGCTCCCCCTAGTGGTAGCTGATTTCAGCCTCTATCCTGGGATGGGGCGGGGGAGGAGATTTTGGTGCCATCTCTCAGGTGTCTCACTCTTTAGGGTCTTGGCTCAGTGCTGTACCCGGGTGAGCCTGCTGTTGGAGCAGCCGGGTAGTGGGCTGCCCCAGGCTCTCTCTGCTGGCCTGGATCCAGGATCACAGGCTGGCTCTGGAGTCAAGCAGGGCTTTTGGCTGGATGTGTCCCTGGATGGAGACCCAGGGACCACAGGGTGTCACAGTGATGTTTGAGGGCTGCTTGTCTCTTAGCCAGGGCTGGGCAGTGCACCGGGTGCTGTGGCCTGGGGCTGGGTGGGTGTGACAAATTGGGACTGTTTTTAATGTTTTCTGTCAATATTGTGGGGGTGCCTCAGTTTCCCCTATGCAGTTCTTAAGTGTCTAGGTGGTGGGGTAAGAGTGTATGATCATTGCAGAGCCCTGGAGGGCAGGTGTGTGCAGGGGTCTGGACACAGAGAATGGCCGACACCCTGTTTCCTGGCAACTGATGGCCTGGGCCCTTCCCCCCTGCAAGGTGAGAGCTAAAGGGTTGGAGAACAAAGGAATCTGGTGACCTCCTGGCCCGGGAAAGGGACAAGGCCCAGAGGAGGAGGGGCTGGAGGGAATTTCAGTTTGGGGCTGGCTGGGACATGGAGTGAAGTGCAGACGTGGTTGTCTGGCTCACTGCCCCCCAAAATGGACCCAGCTGAGGGGTCCTGTTCTCTGCACCTGCAAACTCTGTTTTAGACCATGTTCCTGTTGTCTAATAAACCTTCTGTTTTACTGGCTGGCTGAGAGTCCCGCCTGACTGTGGAGTTGTGGGGCAGGACCCTCTGGCTTCCCCAGGAGCCCGTCTGGGCTGACTCGCTGTGGGAAGCACACGGAGGGGCAGACAGAGGATGCTGAATGCTCGGAGGTCAGACCCAGGAAGGGGGAAGCTGTGTGAGCTGTGTGTCCTGCAGACAGGCTGCTCCCAGAAAGGAGACTTCCCCAGAGTCCTGGCTGGCTTCATGGGGAACAGTTCCAGATCATCGCCCAGGGACTCCGTGACAACTGGTGGCAGCGGTGGGATGTACTGCACCCCGTGGGTGGCACTTCCTGCAGTAAATGACTGGGGAGCAGTAAAACAAAGGGGGATTGATGAGGACCAGACGTGCTGAAGGCTCAGAGAAGAGCGGTTTCGGGGGGCGGTTAACCCCTGGGAGTGTGTGACCAGCAAGAAGGACTGTGCAGTAATGGGGTCCCCTGGGGACTGTGATGAGCAGTCTCAGGGGCGGAGGAGCCTGCAGCTTGGCCCTGGGAGAGAGAAGGACTTTTGCAGTAACAGGGTCCCCCTGGGGATTGCAGCGAGCGGTCCCGGGGTGGAGGAGTCTGCCGCTCAACCCTGGCAAAGAGGGGGTGACCTCGAGAAGGGCTGCCGCACTAGGGGTTCTCCCTGGAAACCGTGGGGAGCTGAGAGCACACAGGCCTGTGAGTCCACAACAACTTGGGAGGAGCGGAGTGATGGCCTGTCACCGTCTCCTGAAGAAGGACATTGTAACCCTGTGCAGAAA
The DNA here is from genome assembly GCF_965152235.1 of Eretmochelys imbricata. Lineage (NCBI taxonomy): Eukaryota > Metazoa > Chordata > Testudines > Cheloniidae > Eretmochelys > Eretmochelys imbricata. The sequence goes on from NC_135572.1 coordinate 359,876,609, forward strand.
GAGAGGGTTGAGCATTGGAAAGTTCACCAAAGCACAGTTCATCCTGCAGCTGGAGGAGGATAACCGCTCTAAGGAACAGATTCGTGACCCCAAATGGGGCTATAGCAGGATCTGGGAGCAGCTGGAGTAGTAGCCAAGCACCCCCAAGACTCCTGTCCCTGACCATACGGGGGTCTTCACGATTGGGTTCCCCATTGGGGGATCGGAGACAGACGGGATTGGAGCTGAGTCTGAGAGTGCAAGAGAACTGGCAGAGACAGCGAGAGCCCGAGAAAGAGCTGCAGAAGCAGCAGCATGAACTGGCGGTGGTGGGGCGGAGAGGCCTAGGGGACGTCCCAGGGGTGAGTGGGGATAGATGCCGGGGGGCCAGTTCCGCAGGGAACCTCGAGACTAAATAGCTGGTTAAGGAGGGGGGGGATGTGGATGCCACCTCACTGCCTTTGAGCAGGCTGGCGATTTGAACCAGGGGGACCCTGCGGAAAAGCCCCGGTGTCTAGCTCCCTTGCTGGGTCCCAAGGCCATAGACTCCGTCAGCCAGATGGGTGGGGAGGTGGACAGGCTCCCACTCCTGACCCCAACCTATATGTTCGGGTGGAGACTCCTGGGTCCAGGCCCCTTGGACCCCCAGTGGGAGCGGAAGGTGATGGTCAATGGGGAGACATTCCTGGGGTGGCGAGATCCTGGGACAGAGAGAACTGTTGTCAGGCCCTGGGTGGTGCAGCCTCAGATGCTGAGGGGCTGTGTGAGCTGGGTGAGGGTCCCAGGGACGAAGCCCCTCGCCCTGCCTATGGCCCAGATCCCTGTGCAGACCCAGGAGGGGTCGGGCTGGCTGGTCGTTGGGGTTCTCCAGGATACCAGCTGCCAGACCCTGTTATGGGGCGACTGTGTCTCTTTGGGACAGGATCCAGGCCCTGCTCCGGTAACTGCCAAGGGTTTGAATTTGAATCCAGGGAACCAATCCGCGGAGAGGGAAACGGTCAGTGAAAATGCAGATGAGCTGGCTGGCAGGAGGGACGAGCGGCTAGGCTCAGGCTACCTGCCTGCCTGTAACCAGCCCCCTGGGGCTGGGTGGGACAGAGAGATGCTCCCCGCCCCCTTGCACACCGGAGAGGGGGCTCAGGCTGGCTCTGATGCAGTGAGGAAAGCAGGGAGCTCGCTGCCTACCCCACTGGGACAGCAAGGGCAGCGCTGAGCACAGGGGGGAGATAAGACCCCAGCTGAGTGGGGGGAGACACAGGCAGGGCAGGGGATCTGTGGGGAGTGCCAAGGTGCTTGGTAAGGAAAGTCTGGATGAGCCTAGGCAGCCTTGTGAGCTGATGGCTGTGTCCAGTCAGCAGGGTGGGAAGGCGAGGAGAGTGGAAGCTGAGTGTCCCTGGACCTTACCTGTTAGCTGGGTGGAGAATTGGGACAGGGAAGGAAACGTGCCTGTGTCTGTCAGGGGTATTGACTTGCCTATGGAGGGAGCTACCCTGATCTCCAAGCAGTTGTCTGTGACCAGCCTTGTGTGCTGGGACAAGGGGAATGAGATCCCAAGCTGTGTGTCTGGGAAAGGAGAAAGTGTGTCCGGCTCTTCTTTGTGGAGCAGACAGAAGGGGCCTTTCAGCCTGTGATGGTTGAGGGTCGTGCAGTTGTCTCAGAGCTGGTTCTGGATTCAGCTAAAGCCCAGGAAGGGAATGGTCCTAAGTTTGTGTCTGCTCGGGAGAATGGCCCTGTAACTAGGTCGCATCCAGTTAGTGTCTATGTAAAATCCCAGAGACCAGACAATTCTGGTGCTTGTATTTTGCCTGTTGCTAGTGTGTTGTTGGGAAAGGGTGTAGCAACTCTGTCTGATCAGAGTGAGATCCTAGCCAGGGCACAAGGAGAGCAGAAAGGTGATTTAATTGTGTTACCTACTGATGGTGTGGAAACTTGTAGCAAGAAGGAAAAGATTCCTGAACTTGTGTGTGGCAAAGGGAAGGAGAATGTTTCTGACCTTTTTTCTAGGAAGTCTGTAAATTTGCCTGAAAGGGGATTGTGTAGGAATCCGCCGGATGGGCCAGAGGTGATTCTGGATGTAAGGGAGACCCAGAAAGTGTCTGTTGTTGCTCAGGAAAGTGTTCCTCTAGAGCAAGCCCTAGGTGAAGAGGGTAAGAGCAGAATTTCTGTGAGGGGTGAATTGTTGCATAGAAAAGCCCTAGGGAAAGGAATCCTCGTGAAGTCTTTGCAAGCAGTTTACTGCAGCTGAAGGGTGTGAAAGTGATTTAATCAAGAAAGTTTCAGTTCCTAACAGCCAGAAATTTTCTTTTGTGAATGGATCCACTGACTTTCCTGTTGAAAGATCCAGTGTGGAGACCTTTGAGAAGGTCTCAGATGAAGTGAAAGCTGTTAAGAAAGTTAAACAGTCCTCTAACCAAGTGGCTGTGTTTGGCCAGCTTGTTGGGGAGAAGACCCAATCCCAGTTTGACCCCCTGGGGTTTTGGGGTGGCCAAAGGGCACGGACCGCATAAACCTTCCCACATGCATCCTGTGAGTGCTATCGACCACCCGCGACCTAAGGGAGGGCATGAAACTGGAAGGGCCTGGTGTAACTCCTACCAAGGAATGGGAGAGATGTTGAGGCATCCATGGGAACATTGGTGGCTTCGAACTTCCCCAGGTCACTGGCTAAAGTGACCCCGCTCAGTTCGATCTCGAAGGGGGGAGAGATGTGACGAAGTGGGACTGTTCTTAATGTTTCCTCTGAATAGTGTGGGGGTGCCTCAGTTTCCCCTATACAGTTTTTAAGTATCTAGCTGGTGGGGTAAGGGTGTATCATCATTGCAGAGCCCTAGGGGGCAGGTGTGTGCAGGAGAATGGCCGATACCCTGTTTCCTGGCAACTGATGGCCTTCCCCCCTGCAAGGTGAGAGCTAAAGGGTTGGAGAACAAAGGAATCCGGTGACCTCCTGGCCCGGGAAAGGGACAAAGCCCAGAGAGGGAGGGGCTGGAGGGAGTTTCAGTTTGGAGCTGGCTGGGTCATGAAGTGCAGACGGGGTTGTCTGGCTCACTGCCCCCCAGAATGGACCCGGCTAAGGGGTCCTGTTCTCTGCACCTGCAAACTCTGTTTTAGACCATGTTCCTGTCATCTAATAAACCTCTGTTTTACTGGCTGGCTGAGAGTCACGTCTGACTGCGGAGTTGGGGGCAGGACCCTCTGGCTTCCCCAGGACCCCGCCTGGGCAGACTCACTGTGGGAAGCGCACGGAGGGGCAGAGGAGGCTGAATGCTCCGAGGTCAGACCCAGGAAGGGGGAAGCCGGGTGAGCTTTGTGTCCTGCAGACAGGCTGCTCCAGAAAGGAGACTTCCCCAGAGTCCTGCCTGGCTTCATGGGGAGCAGGTCCAGAGCATGGCCCAGGGACTCCGTGACAGTGGGGCTGGGTATTGGCAGAGCTGGGGCAGGGCTGGGCAGGGCACCGGGTGCCGTGCCCTGGGGCTGGGTGGGGCTGGGTATTGCAGAGCTGGGGCAGGGCAGTGCACCGCACCGGGTGCTTTGCTGTGGGGCTGGGCATTGGGAGCCCATCACAGTGCTGTCAGGTTAATGAAAGCAGCAGCAGGGTGCATTGGCAGGCCTGTGATGCAGGTCGTTCGGGATCCAGTCAAAGCCCCTTGGCTTGTCACTGGGAGCACAAGTGAGTCCCTGGGTCCCAGGCCGAAAGGGAAAGTGCAGGAGAATTTCCAGGCCAGGAATATGAACGCCTTGCCAGGCAATTCACTGCTGACCTTCCCCGCAGCACAGAGCTGGTTTGCTCATTTCATTTCTAATTGCCATGCTTCCTCGTTAGTCCCAGCAGCGTCGCTCAGCCCGGAGGCACAGCTGCAAATCCCCCACCCCCCCACCCCACCCCGTGCAGGGAGCGAAGGGCTTTTACCCTGCTCGGCGCAGGGCTCTGCACCCAGCATATGGGCCGGGGCTGATCCCTTCTCAACGGCACAGCCGTGCTGGCCACCGGCCTGTCCTGGGCCCTGCTGGGGGCTCATCTCTCTCCCCCACGGCCTGCGTTTGCTGCGGGAAAACCCCTCTGTGCAGTGGGAGAACATGAGAGCGGCCAGGCTGGCCCAGCTAGCCCAGCGTCCTGTCTGCCAGCAGTGGCGGGGTGGGGTGGACACACTCGCCCTGCGTGTTCCTCTCCTCCCACAGACCCTCAGCCTGCCCCTTGCGGCGCTGACGGGGACATGGCTGTGCCAGCGACGGGGCTGGCTAGCCAGCGTGACTCATGCAGGAGGGCCAAGCGCTGGGCAGCTCCTGGGGCACCCTGCCCCCCAGTGTCACCCCTGGATCTCCAAAGGCAGCAGGCATTTTCCCACAGCTGCCACCCGGGGCTACTGCACCCTGCCTCTCACAGCCCCTCCGCTGAAGCCCAGCCTTGGCCCCAGGAGCCCCCATCACAGCTGCTGGCCCTGCCGTCCCTGCAGAGAGGGCCCCTGAGTGGGAGGGGGGTGACTTGGCGCAGCTGGGTGCTTTGGGGGCCTGGGGAGGCCCCCCACTTCCTGCTGGCAGCCCAGGGGAGCATGGGGGGCGGACGAGTAGGGGGCTGCAGTGTCTCCACATTGTTCCCCCCGCCCACCGCCCAGGAAACACACTGGTTCCTGCTCCAAAGGTTGCCCAAGACGCACGTCCTGCTGGGCGGTGCAGGTCTGGCCGTGCCCTGCTGGGGCTGGCTGAAGAGTCGCTACGGGCCCGTCCTCCACTGCTCGGCCCGAGGCATTGTGCTAGGGTCCCTTCCCTGTGCCGGTCCCCAGCCCACGGCATTCAGACGGGGTCCCTGGGCCAGCTCCGTTCCCTGCCCGCCCAGCACCGCGCACCGTGGGGCTGCATTGGGTGCTCTGGTGCTGGGCAGCAGGACAGCGCCCGACGATTGCCTAATAATGAACCCCAGGGGCGCCCTTTCTCCCTGGCGGCACTCGTGTCTCACTCAGACACTCGGAACTGGACGGGGCTGGGGCTTTGCAGGTTTACCCATGTAACGCCCCCGGCTCCTGCCCGACGAGGACCCAGCTGCTCCTGTTGATAAAATACTTTATTAATGCAAAGGGGGGAGGAGTTTCCGGCCCCCGCGCCCGGGGGCCTGTCACTGCCGCTGCGGGCTTTGGAGTCTGGAGTACAAACCACGAGTCTACCTCATTGCTAATACAGGGGTCAAAGTCTGGGCCCGGGCCCACCCGGGGCTGGGAGGAAGCGGGGGAGGAGGGTGTTAGGCAGCAGGTGTATGGGGGGGCGGGCATGGGGCATCTCTACTGAGCCGCTTCCAAGGGCCAGGGCGAGAGCCGGGCCCCTGGGCCCCCTTCCCAAGGAGCTGTGGGCCCTGGCTGTTGGGAGCCCGCAGTCCCTTCTCGCACCCAGCAGGGAGCGCCCTCTCCTCGTCATAGAGCTGCAGGCCCCTATGGCCGGCCACTGGCTCCCCCAGCCCCCTCTCCGGCGTGGGGGAGGACACGGGCGATGCAGTGTGGGCACTGGGCGCGCGGGGGGACGACACTGCGAATCTGCCCCGCCCCGGGACCCCTGGGACATTGCTGTGGTGTGAGCGCCCACTGCTGGGGTGCATGGGCCATGCATTGGCTCTGACCAGAGGGGACCCCCCTCCAGAGGCGGGAAGGGCCCGTCCCGCCTAGCACCATGGGGGGAGACGTGGGTTTCAGGGCCGCCCTGGCTCCTCCTGCGAGGCCGGGCCCACGGGGAAGGTGGCCGCAGCGGGGCCGGGGCGGCCCCTCTCCCTACAGGTCGATGGTGTCGCTGTTGATGCTGAGTGCGTCGATCTGCCGGCACACGTCCAGGAACTCCTCCTGCAGCAGAGCCGCGTCGCCCGCCGGCGGCTCCGGGACCAGAGAGTCCAAGGACTCCTGGGAGGGCTGGCCCAGGGGCAGGTACGGCCCTCCGGGCGGCGGGGGGGACCGGCGGGGGCTGCTCTCGCCCTGGCCCCGGGGCAGCTTCGGCTCGTAGGCAAAGGAAGACGCGTGGGTGGTTGGCTCCGGGCTGGGGCACAGGACCAGGGAGGAGCCGTCCAGGGAGAGTCCGTAGGGGGAGCTGGAGCAGCAGCTGCTGCCCCTCCATCTGCCCGGGGAGCAGAGGGCGGCATCAGGCGCGCCCACCTCTGGGGACGCCTCCCCGTCCCCTCCCTGGGGCAGGGCCGCCTCCAGCTCCACGCAGGAGGCCGTCCGGTACAGGCCGCGGCTGGCCGGCGTCTCCCGGAGCCCCTGGCGCTCCTGCAGGCCGGGGCTCTGGAGGCTGAGTGCCAGGGGGCTGGACCGGGCTGGGGCGCTGGCGGGCTGGAAGAGGCTGGCGGGGATGAGGGCCTCGCCGAACAGGGCCTCGTCGATGCTGCGCCGCAGGTTGATGGGCGACGGGGGCCGGAAGCCGGCGGTGGGGTCGCTGTCCATGGCCACGCTGACGACGGAGGAGGCCTTCGAGCCGTAGCCGCCCTCGAGGCCCGTCTCCGAGGTCCTGGCAGCCCCCGGACCGTGGGCGCCGCAGTAGCCCGCTGCCCCGTCCGCACTCGGGCGGCTCCCGGCCAGGGCGTAGAGTGGCAGGAACTCGGAGTCGCTGCGGGTGATGGTGTCACACATCACCAGCTTCTCATGCTGCGCCACGGCCCACTGGAAGTTGTTGGCCAGGATGGGGGCCTTCACGGGGCCGCGGAAGAGCGCGCCCCAGCAGTGCACGCAGGGGGGCTCCTGGGAGCAGAACATGGGGTACAGGCCCACCAGGGCCAGGGGCAGCCCGGTGCCCACCTCACAGAGCCGGCAGCCCAGCTGCAGCGACCACCAGGGCCAGGGCCCGAAGAAGCCCGGCGGCAGGCCGTAGCCCAGGGCGTGGAGGATGGCGTAGGCCTGCAGGGCAGCGCTCAGCAGGGCGAAGCAGGCGGCAAGCAGGGTGGAGCGCGCTGCCCGGCTCCAGTCGCCGGCGTCAGCGAAGGGGCCGTGGCCGAGGCGCTCGGTGGGTGGCGTGGCGCTCTGGAGGTGGTAGATCTGCAGGGCGCCCACCCGCCCCAGGCAGTAGAAGGTGAGGAAGGCGAGGGAGAGGAGGGCGGCCAGCAGGGCGAAGGCCCCCCGCGAGACCAGCAGCAGGAAGGGGAACTGGCGCAGCAGGTCGGCGGCCAGGACGGCGCCCACGGCCACGGAGAAGTGCAGCAGCACCAGGGCGGCCAGGCAGCCGGGGTGCCGGAAGCGGGCGCGCGAGAGCTGGACGCGGGAGCGGGTGGAGAGCAGCAGGAAGGCGACGGCCAGCGCGGAGGAGAAGCAAGGGAAGGGCAGGTCGTGCAGCAGCAGCCAGGCCAGGGCCGGCAGCCGCTCCTGCTGCCCGTAGGCGTCGTAGAAGAGCAGGAAGGCCCGGGCGGCGCCGGCCACCAGCAGCAGCAGGTCGAGGGCGGCCAGGAAGGTGCAGCCAGCCGGGCAGCGGAAGGGGAGGCAGGCCAGGCTCAGCAGGGAGAGCAGGGCCAGCAGGCTGAAGAGGGAGCCGGCCCCGTAGACGTGGGCTTCCCAGGCCAGGCCCCAGTCGGCCATGGCCGTGTTCCAGTCCGCGTGCAGCGTGACGAAGAGGGGCCGGGAGGGCAGCGGGTGTGGTGCCGGGGGGGCCTCGGGCTCAGGGCTGGGGGAGCCGCACTCCTCTGGCTTCTCTGGCGTGCACCTGGGCCAGGCGGCCAGCGCCCCCTCGCTGCTGGGAGAGGGGCCAGGGGCCGGGGCCGGGCCTGGGGATGAAGGAGACGGAGAGGCCATTAGCAGGGGGCGGAGGCAGACCCAGCGCTAGGGCCCAGCGGGTCTTTGTGGCCTGGCATCATCGTGGGGACGCCCACAAAGCCCACCCCCTCCTGCCTCTCCGGGGCCGGGAAATGCGCCACTCGCACAAACCTGGTGCCCCACGGAGCTGGGCAGCACCTGGGGCCTGTCCCTGGGGGTGGGGACCACCAGGGGGGCACCGGGGGCACCAGGGGCAAGGTAGGGGTGATGGAAACAGGCTGCCCTGCCTCTCCCCCACCCACAGAGCGCGCACCAGCCCCAGAGCGCGCTTACCCCCCCACAGAGCACGCACCAGCCCCAGAGCGCGCACGCCCCCCCCACATAGAGCGCACACCAGCCAGAGAGCACGCTTACCCCCCCACAGAGCGCGCACCAGCCCCAGAGCGCGCACGCCCCCCCCACATAGAGCGCACACCAGCCAGAGAGCACGCTTACCCCCCCACAGAGCGCGCACCAGCCCCAGAGCGCGCACGCCCCCCCCACATGGAGCGCACACCAGCCCCAGAGCGCGCTTACCCCCCCACAGAGCGCGCACCAGCCCCAGAGCGCGCACGCCCCCCCCACATAGAGCGCGCACCAGCCCCCGCGTGCACGTACATCCCCCCCCCCCCACGGAGCGCGCACCAGCCCCAGAGCCCGCACACACACAGCAGGCACCGGCCACAGAGCGCATAAACACACACGCACAGAGCAGGCACCAGTCCCAGACCGCGCTCACACACACGCACAGAGCAAGTGCCGGCCCCAGAACGCAGCCCCCCCCGCCCACGGAACACACACGCACAGAGCACACGCGTGTCCCGGTGCACACACACACACGCACAGAGCAAGTGCCGGCCCCAGAACGCAGCCCCCCCCGCCCACGGAACACACACGCACAGAGCACACGCGTGTCCCGGTGCACACACACACACGCATACTAATATACCATCACCTGGGAGATGCTCCCACTTGAGACACTCACAAAACACACGTGCAGACACAACTTTGCGCGTGTGCATTTTGCACTTGACTATGTGCCCCTGCGGGGAGGGCAAAGGGGGGGCTTTGAAACACACACAGGCCTTACAGTGCAAAGGCCCCCGATCAGGGCGTGGTGACTGCTGTATTCAGCCACTCAGGCCCGGCGGTGCGAACACCCGCCATGCACAAGCGCACGTCCCCTGAGCTCCCCCCGCATGGCCGCAGAACACACAGCCACACACACACCCCTGCACTAGCTGCGCCCGCCGCTGGAAAGCAGACAGCCAGGGACTCTGTTCTGGAGATAAAACATGAAAGCGAACAGCCCCTAATCCAGGGGCCCTGGAGCCGCAGAGCTGCTGGCAGAATGTGCCGGGCTGCTGGCTGCTTGTGGGGAGCCGGCTGGCTGAGCCCCCTGTGACCTCAGGGGTGGGGCGGTGCCGACTGTCAGCTCAGGCAGACGCCCTGTGCGGAGCCCCCCATGCCGCTGGGCCAGCACAGCAGGGACAGATGCCCACATGGCGTCTGGAGGGGGACCCCGGGGACCCCCATGCTCACTCCAACAGCAGAGCGCACCAGGGCTCCTCAGTGACAGCTGGCTTGGGAGAGCCGGGTGCGCCCTTCTCCCTGCTGGGAGAGGCCACCTGCCCGGGAGCTCAAGGCCAGGGAGTGACCAGGGCCAGGGCACGTGGGCTGAGATGGACAGGGTGGACAAGCAGCGCCAGCCTGGTTCGTGGGCACATCCTAGGGGCCTCCCCGTGTCCGGTGGGGGCTGAGAAAAGCCTCTGCATTGCAACTGCTTTGGAGCAAGCCCAGCGCCCGCTGGCCGGCCCCGTGGGCGCTGGCGTGGGGGAGGGGAGGCCGGCGGGCTCGGAAGCCTTGTTGGCAGCCACAATGGGCTGGGGCGGCCTCTCGGGCTGTTTGCGTAGCCAGGGGCTTCTCCAAACACAGCGGCTCACACAATGGCCGGTCCCAGCGGGGCACAAAGGCTCCATGGGGCCTGGCAGGAAGCGGCAGGACAGATGCCGATCAGCAATCACCCCAATGCCGACACAGCCTCCTCCCCGCACGGCTCCCCCAGGCGGCCTGAACTGGGGCTGCCAGAGGTGCCCCCGGAGCTCAGCCCAGCCCCACTTCCCCCTCCTCGACGGCCCCTCTCGGGGGCAGGGCTCCAGCAGCGCAGGGGATCCTGGCCCGGCCCTGCACCCCGCTTTGTTTATCCCTCTCGAGTCTAATCCGGGGCTTTAGCCAGGTTCGGATCAGCACCAAGTGCCTCTGCAGCCCCCTCTTCGCTGGATTAGTTCTGGCATCTCTCAATCCGCCCGCACGTTTGCATCACCGCAGAGGAATTTGCCACGGAGCCGGCTGTCTGGCCCCTGGGCCGTGCTGCTGTCAGGGCCGTGTGCCCTGCTATACGCAGGATCGTCCTGCCCGTGCCCGGCCAGCGCCATGGCCCCGGGGGGCAGAGCTCAGGCCCGGGGGTCTGGAGGGCTCCGCCTGGCCATGCCACTGAGTTGGTGGGACCTGCCCCTCCCCAGCCCTCTGTCCATGAGAACGGTCCCATCCCCATTCCTAATGCGCTGAGACGTAGGGACAAGAGGCACAGGGTGTGCTCAGTACTATTGTCAGTCGGGGCCCCACTGGCCCCAGCTGCGTGGCAGCCCCATCCCCCTGCATGGAGCTCCTGCTCTGGAGTCCCGGGGGCACTGAGCCCTCAGTCGCCCTGCGACAGACTCTGCTAAAGGAGAGTGACCAGCCAGATCCCCCCGGGCTGGGCAGCGCCATGCGGGCTCCGCACAGGGAGGAAACGCGGGGGGAGCTCCTTGGGAGGGCTGGCTACGGAGCTCCTCCCAGGGGGGTCCCCCTACGGAACAGAGGCTCCTGGGGAGGGCTCCTCGGGGGGCTGGGGAGGGGGCGCCCCAGGGAAGATGCAGCGAGGGGGCAGGTGCTGGGGTAGGGAGGAGCTGCCAACGCTCAGGCTCCGCAGAATCTGGTCCTGATGGCGGGAGAAGCTGCAGCCCCGGAGCCGAGGAATTAGACACCGTTCGGAGGAAGGGCCGACGCAGTTCGATCTCTGGGGATCTGACCCTAGAGGAGAGACCCTTCCCACACTGCTGGCAATAGGGCCTGGCTGCTGAGGGACCTGGAGACAACTCAGCCCCTGCCCCCTCCAGCCAGGCGGCTCCAGTGGAGGCTGATTTGGGTGATGTGTTGGTTAAATAAGCTGGAGCCCGGAAGGGGCACTGTTCAATATACATAAGCCTCATAGGACTTATTAAAAGCCCACTAGGGGAAACTGAGGCAGGGACTTAATTGCAGCACTGCCCCGCCAGGGGGCGCTCCAGGGGCGAGGCCCCCATTACACATGCACCAATAGGGCTGGATGGACGCTGGGTGTGTGCCGGGGTGGCAGCAGGCTGGGTGCCAGGCCAGAGAAGGGCTCGGTTACGGAGGGAGACAGAACGCCACCCTCAATGCGCCCGCGGCAGGACTGGCCGAGCAGGGTTCTGCGCAGGTGTGCTCAGGCGATGGCCCCAGAGGTGACAGCCACTCTGTTTCTCCACCCAGCCCTGGTGCTGCCACCCGGAGCTGGCGGTCCTGCCATGCAGCTCGCTGAGCCGCGTTTCTCCCGCCGGGCTCCCCATTGCTCGGAGATCAAAGGCCCTTCTGCAAACCTGCCTGGACCAGCTGCCTTGGGGAGGTGAAGGCCACGCAGAGCCGGCAGCCAGTCCACACTTGGCACCCCAGGGGCATCTGAGGGGGTCAGCCTGCAGGATGGGGGGCAGCAGAGACGTGCCCTCTGTAATGTGGTCGAGGAGAAAGACTCCTCAAAGTCAAACACCAACACGCGGCTGTGAGCCACGCGGGCCGGGAGAGCAGGACGGGGCCAAGACCCAGCGCGGACGAGCGCGCGAGCATCTCCGGCGGGCACAGCTCCACTCTACTGAGACCCCTGCCTCCGCCTGCAGAGGGGAAGGGCCCCTCCCCATGCCTGGCCCGGGATGAGCAGAGATTCCTCCAACCCAGCTACTCAAAGCTCCGGAGGGTCCCCTCGTGCCCCAGGGAGCGGCAGAACCCAGCCTGGGAAGCTCTCACCAGACAATCTGGGAGAAGACTCGTAAGAGGCCATCGTGCAGCTTTCCCCAGAGAGCGCCCCCAGGGTCCAGCAACTTCTACAGAGACCCCCAAGGCAACAGGGACCCCCTGCTCTCGCAGCCGAGGGGCGGGGTTCCGCAAACTTGCAGGGGTGTCAAAATCGAGGGCGGGGGGAAGGGGAAGAGGGCAGGAGGCCGGGAAAGATGGACTGAGTGGCGGAGGGTCCCAAGCCAAGTGCTTGGAGAGCTGGCTGGGCGCTGCTGGCTCCTCATTGACGCCACCGGGGAGCCATTCAATATTTTACCCCAGTTATTTTGCTGGGCTGGGGGCTGGGCAGGGAGGTGGGGGTGAAGGGAGCCCAGCAGGGGTTACCCCCCCCCAAGGAACACCTGGCGCTGTTAAAGAAGACGACCCCCAATCCCATTCTGAAAACAACCTGTATTTCCCTGCCCGGCAGGCGCTAGACGGTGCGGAGGGGCAGAGGCCGGGTGAGGCAGCTCTCGATGGACTCGAAGACAGTGTAGGGGTCTTGGTCGGCATTGACGTAGACGGCATCCTCGTGGAACTCCTGCAGGTCCGCGGCGTGCCGGCCGTACAGATCCACCTGCAGCTCCAGCTGCTCCGCCGCGTCCTGGGGCTTCTGCTGCAGGCGCTGGTACAGCTCCGGGCACGGGGCCGGCTTGAACAGGCGGTGGTAGAGCTCGCCCGTGACGGGGTCCGTGGCCCGCTGAGAGACCCGCTCCAGGATGGCGTCCAGGGGCAGGGTGAGGAAGACCACCCGGTTGGGGATGAAGCTGGTGTTGCTCAGCAGCTCGGCCTGGTCCGCGTCGCGCGGGAAGCCGTGCAGCACCCAGCCGCAGGACGCGCAGTCCGGCTTGCCCAGCCGCTCCCGCAGCACCTTCAGGACCAGGTTGTCCGCCACCGGGCACCTGCTCTCGAAATACGGCTTGATGAGCTCCCCGATCTTCGACTTCTCCGCCACGGCCTCCTTCAGCAGCTGCTTGCAGTCCACGTTGACCAGGCCGTATTTCTGGGCCAGCAGGGCGGCCTGCAGGCTCTTCCCGCTGCCGGGGGGCCCGCAGAGCAGGAGCCGGGGGGTGAAGGGGGCAGCCGAGCGGGGCTGGCTCTCCACGAACGTCAGCGCCTGGGAGAAGACGTCGGCGCAGGGCTGGTCGGCGTTGACGGTGCGGAGGTTCCCCCGGTAGCTCTGGAAGATGCCCTGCATGTTGCGGTGATACTCCAGCAACCGCCTGGCTGTGGCCTGCTCCGAGCAGCCGTCGGGCTGCACCAGGCGCTGCTCCACAGTGGGGTCGGCCGGCCAGTCAAAGGTGGTGTGGTACACCTCCCTGCTGACGGGGTCCAGGCGCTTGCCTAGGTTCCTCTCCACCAGCACGGTGTCCGGCGCGTAGAGCACCACCACGTGCCGCGGCACGATGCCGGAGGCCTGCAGCAGCAAGGCCTGCTCGCGGGTCTGGGGGAACCCGTCCAGGACCCAGCCCTCCCTGATGCAGTCCATGTCCGAGAGGCGGTCCTGGAGCAGGCCGACCCAGAGCTCGTCTGGGATCTGCTCCTGCCGCAGCTGGTAGCTCTGCGCCTCCTTGGCCAGCACCAGCGTCTTGTTGGACAGCAGCTTCTGCTGGCTGAGGTACGAGGCGTTGAGGTGCTTGCAGAGCCACATGGCAATGGTGGTTTTCCCGGCGGCCGGGGGGCCCAGCACAAACACCCTGGGCACGTGGTCGCTGTCCTGCTTCAGGTGGTCTATCATGAAGGAGATGGGGTCCTCAGGCTGGTGGACGAGCAGTGCCTCCACCATGCTTTGCATCAGCTGGAAGACGCTGTGCTTCTCGGCATACAGGGCCATGGCGGGGGGGACGTGGGGCTTGGCAGCGACGTCCATCTCTCTCCAGCTGCTCCAGGCGACTCCTCGGCGGGATTCCAAACCCGGCCCCGGGCTCCAGGGTTGCCCAGCAGTAGCCTGTGACGTCACAGAGCACGGGAGTGGCGGGTGGAAGGCGGCTCCCTGCAGCGAGCAGCAATCCCCAATCGCCCACGGGTGCACGGGCACAGGCTGCCTTCCTGCGGCTGGGCTCCCGCAGGGTACGACCAGTGGTGCGCTGGGCCTGCTCCCAGGGCCCGGGCCGGCGAGCCGAGGGCTGGCTGAGCCGAGCCCACTGGAGCGGGGATTCCGGCAGGGGAAGAGGCAGGTTGGGGACCACGCAGCCACAGCGGGGGCTGGAAATCAGGGTGGCGGAGGTGCCAGGCAGGGGATGACGGAAGGAGCAGCGGCAGTGCGGTTGCCCCCGCCACGCCAGACCAGCGGGAGGTCGTCTCCGAGCAGCTGCGCTGCCCTTCCCAGCGGGCTGAGCCAGGGACACGGCGAGACTGCAGAGGTGACGGGCCTGTCGCCGGCAGAGCTGCTGTCCTCACCCCTGTCCAGATCCATCTGTCACCTCCATGCAGGCGGCTCTTAGCTGGGCTGACGGGCTGCCACCAAGCATTTGTCTGCTCGCTGCGCCCGGGGTGCCGCAGGCCCCTACGGCACTGCTGCATCCGCCTGCCTGCACCCGGAAAGGAGCGTGCCGGATGGAGGCTAACGCTGCCTGGCACCCGTCAGCCTGGGCACGCAGGGGACGGCAGCTCTCGCTCCATCTCCCCATGGGATGTGACAGGCGGCCCCGGCCCTCTGCAGGGAGCCGGCCTGGAGCCGAGTGACCTTCAGGGGCGCAGCTTCTCCGGGTCCAACCAGAGCCCACCGACGGCTATCGCCAGACACTGTGCTGGCCCCACCGGCCGCAGGCCAACGGGGCTGGGGGGGAGTGCAGAAAGGGGGGTGGGGCAGAGCAGGGGCACCCCAGGAGGAGGCAATGTGGGGAACAGGAGAGGGGACGGGGGGAGTGGGCTGCAGGAGACAGTGGGGTTAGGAGAGGCTGAGGCAGCGGGACTGGGAGCTGGGTAGCAGGGGAGCATATTCTGTGAGCTCTGACCACACTTCATTGCATAACCCTCCAGAGGCAGAACGGTTCCAGCCAGCCCAGCCCGGCCCAGCCCAGCCCGGCCCCAGTGACTTTCCTGCTGCTGCTAGATCCCGTCATGGAAAGCTCCCCCAGGACTGGCAGCGAGGGGTGTGCGGCCGGGAGCCACCCTGGGGGCTGGAAGGGCGGCTTGACCCTCACAAATCTCTCCCTGCTCTGAGACGTGCTGGGTTTCTCCAGCACCGGGGGGCTGATCCCTCTGCACTCAGCAATGGCCCAGCATGGCCCCCTAGGCGGGGAGGCTGGCCAGGACACCGGGGTTCTCTCTCTGGCCTTGTCAGACCAGCCTCTCCAGCAATTGGCAGAAGGAGCCGGCTTATCAAGAGGCCTTGGTCACAGCGTGGGGCCCCTCCAAGGCCAGGCAGGTTTGCAGACCCAGCTGCATTCCTCCCTCCGGGCCACTGGCTCCGCACCCCGGGCCTGGGACAGGATGCACCAGGGGGCTGCCCAGCGAGGGCCGTTTGGGCGCCCGGTTCCAAGTGCCAGCCCAGCCCGGAGCAGTGCCCCAGCCAGTCCCCCTGTGCCTCGTCCCCACCCCCGCTCCCCGGGCCAGCCCCGCGGCCCCTCCCTGCACTGCTGGGAACCCCACCCAGGCTACAGAGGCAGGTAAAAACATCCCCACATGCACCTGGGCCTTGTGCAACACCCCACCGGCTGTAGGCCCCCTGCAGGCCCCCCACCCCCAGACCTGTTGAGCCAGCTCCTGGGCAAAGGTCCGAGCTCCCCTCCCCCATGTCAGGGAGATGCGGAGATAGCACCGAGCTCTGTGCAAAGCCAGGCATGGCTGAGTCCACCAGGACCCTGCACATGCCCCGCTGGGGCTCAGGGACTTGCCACCGCGCCCTGGTTGGGTGCTCCAGGCCAGCTCAGCCCCTCAGCGGAGTCCAGCCCCGGCAGCGTTAACCCTTTGCATCCCCTACTCTCAGCATCGTGCCCCCAGGGCTGGGGACTAGGGCGAGGAGGCAAAGACCCCCTTGCCACGGGAGGGACCTGAGCCACAGGAGGGCGTGAGCCGTGGGCCCAGGCAAAAGGACAAGGCCCTGGGCGCTCTACAGCCAGAAAGAGCCAGGGGGAGTCCTGCAGCCAGGCAGGAGGCCGGGCCCTGGCTGGGGGGTCCTTGTTTGGACCTGACAGTCCCCGTGTTTCCTGCTGTGTGAATGAGACAGCATGGGGGCACAGGGGGTGAGGGGGGACATGGGGGCACAGGGGCACGGGACGCCCTGGGGCCCAGCTACCTGTTCTGGAGCCGTATGTGTGCCAATGTATACCGGGGGTATCGGGGCATGGGAGTGTGAGTGTTGGGGGATCAGGGCATTGAGGTATCGGGGGCACGCTGGGGGAGTGCTGGGCTGTGTACCGGGGGGTATAGCATGCTGGTCAGTCTGTCTGCTGTGTGTGTGTTTGCTGGGGTGCGTAACAGTGCAGCATTAGGGGTATCAGAGGGGTGCATGGGGAGTGTGTGTTGGGGGAGTCAGGGGGTGCACTGGGGTGCGTATCAGGGCTGGGGTGCATTAGGGTGTGTGTATCGGGGGTGTCTTGGAGTTCACTGGGGTGCGTATTGGGGTGCGTATCAGGGCTGGGGTGCATTAGGGTGTGTGTATCGGGGGTGTCTTGGAGTTCACTGGGGTGCGTATTGGGGTACGTATCAGGGCTGGGGTGCATTAGGGTGTGTGTATCGGGGTGTATTGGGGTGCACTGGGCTGTGTATCAGGTATGCACTGGGTAAGTATTGGGGTGCATATCAGGGCTGGGGTGCATTAGGGTGTGTGTATTGGGGTGCACTGGGGTGTGTATCATGGTGGGGTGCCCCAGTGTGAGAGTATCGTGGGCTGTACGAGGAGGCCCATTCTGCGCGGTGGGTGGGGGCACAGGGCTGGGTGGTGGGTCTCCTTCCGTATGTGGCGGGGATTCTGGATGCCCTGGCATCTGCTCAGGCTCCGTGTGCTGGGGACAGGCAGTGGGAGGGACTCAAATTGGGAGGAGCTGGTTTGGGGGCTGCCCCAACCCCACAGGACAGGCGGGTCAGTGGCTCACCTGGCTCCATGGCACGGGGTAGGGAGGGGCTGGTATCCTGTGGCTGGTCCCAGACACTGTCTGTGCTGTTCCTCTCCTGTGGCCCCCTCCTCTCTTGGTGCCAGTCTGGGGGCAGCGTAGGGCCAAAGAAACCTGCAGGGAGACAGTAAAGACCAGGCATGGTCAGCACAGGGGGCCAGGGACCCCCCACATGCACACGGAAAGGGGGACGTCTCGAGTCTGACAAGAGTTGGAGACCCCCCCGCACACACACACAAGGGTGCTCGGGGCCTGCTCGGGACGGAGCCGTCAGCAGCAGGTGCCCAGCGGGTAGGGGAGGGTTTCCGGGGTCTGTTGCAGCCAGGCCTGGCTCTAATTCAGCCCAGACGTATGTGACCAACGTCTGGGAGAGGGGCTACGGCCCACAGACCTCCCCCCCCACGCGGTGCCCCCTGCAGAGAGGCCAGGCACTGAGATCTCCAGGAGCCCCAGAGTGGGTCCTGCCTGGCCCTGCCGCTGCCCATGGCATCTCTCACTTGCTCACTTCTCCGGGATGGGGCCATGCAGCAGGGAAAGGACGAAAATGGCCCCAGTCCCTCCATACACACACAGGCCCAACCCCCACCCCAGCCCTCCGGTTTTCGACTGGAACACTTGGTCGAAAAGGGACCCTGAGACCCCCCCGCTGCACTCTAAAGGTCCGGTCGGCAGTGCTGTGACACTAAAGCAGGCTAGTCCCTACCTGTCCTGGCATCGTGCTGAGCCCCGGAAATGGCCAGCAGCATGTCCGGCTCCTAGGCGGGGAGGCCACAGGGCTCCTCCGCGTGCTGCCCCGCCCCAACCACCAGCTCTGCACTCCCATTGGCCGGGGGCGGTGCCTGCGGGCCGCGGAGCCTCCTGCCCCCCCAGGCCTAGGACAGGAGCTGGACCTGCTGGCCACTTCCGGGGTGCAGCCCGGAGCCAGGACAGACAGGCAGGCAGCCTGCCTTAGCCCCTCTGCACTGCTGACCGGGAGCTGTCCGAGGTAAGCCCCCGCCCCAGCTCCAAGCCCCAACCTCCTGCCCCAGCCCTGAGACCCCCCCGCTGCACTCCAAACCCTTCATCCCCACCCCACCCCAGAACCCGCACCCCCACCCAGAGCCCTCAACCCCCCTGCACCCCAATCCCCAAACCTGGAGCCCCTCCTGCACCCCACCGCCCACATCCCCAGCCCAGAGCCCTCACCCCCCGCACCCCAAACCCCGCTCCAGCCCAGAGGCCCCTTCCACACCCTAAACCCCTCATCCCTGGCCCCACCCCAGAGCCCTCACCCCATCCTGCACCCCAAACCCCTGCCTCAACCCGCAGCCCACTCCCACACTCCAAATCCCTCAGCCCCCCTCCCCAGCCTGGAGTCCCCTCCTGTATCCCAAACCCCTCATCCCCAGCCCCACCTAGAGCCCACACCCCCAGCCAGAGCCCTCACCCCCTCCCACACCCCAACTCCCTGCCCCAGCCTGGAGCCCCCTCCTGCACCCTGAACCCCTAATTTCTGGCCCCACCCCAGAGTCCGCACCCCCATTTAGAGCCTTCACCCCCTCCTGCACCCCAGTCCAGTGAAAGTGAGTGAGGGTGGGGGAGAGCGAGCCACTGAGGGAGGGGGAATGTAGTGAGTGGGGGGGTGGGGCCTCAGGGAAGGGGCGGGGCCTTGGGGAAGGGGCGGGGCTAGGATGTTCCGTTTGGTGCGATTAGGAAGTTGGCAGCCTTACTCGCGCCCAGGCCCCTGACTCTGGGCAGGGGCTGCTAGTGGCCATGCAGCAGGGGGGCTCAGTGTGTGCTGTCCGGGGGGGTTGCCCTTCTTGAGATGGGTCTGGGGCAGGCGTCTGCACCGCAACCTCCCATGACTGGTGTCACGGGCTCCTTCGAGGGCTGGACGGGCCGTGGGGGACGAGCTGCCCTGCCCGCAGACAGGGCCACGGGGGCCTGCTCTGGGGTCAGTCCCCCAGATGCTAATCCAGCCCCTTCCGCACCACAGAGACGGAATGAAATCCCTCCCCAGGGCAGGGGCTTCTGCGCTTGGACCCCCAGAGGAAGGGCCGGCTGCAGCCGGTTCCCCCATGAGAAGCAGGGATCATATCTGTGCACACACGTGTACGCACTCTACACAACACACACACACACCTCCGGATACAAACCCAGCACAACCTTGCACATACGCAGACCCACATACACACAGCTCACATGCACCCCTGATGCACACACAGCACAACCTCGCACACACGCAGACCCCCCCACACAGCTCACATGCACCCCCTCGATGCACACACAGCACAACCTCGCACACACGCAGACCCCCCCACACAGCTCACATGCACCCCCTCGATGCACACACAGCACAACCTCTCACACACGCAGACCCCCCCACACAGCTCACATGCACCCCTGATGCACACACAGCACAACCTCGCACACACGCAGACCCCCCCCCACAGCTCACATGCACCCCCTCGATGCACACACAGCACAACCTCGCACACACGCAGACCCCCCCACACAGCTCACATGCACCCCCTCGATGCACACACAGCACAACCTCGCACACACGCAGACCCCCCCACACAGCTCACATGCACCCCCTCGATGCACACATGGCACAATCTCACAGACGCACACACACACAATCTCGCAGACATGCAGACCCTCACCCACAGCTCGGTTTAAAAGCCAGGTGCGATGGTTTGCTCAAAGCTCCGCTCCAGAAAAGGTGTCGGGGTGGGTCACTGCCCTGCGGTGCCCGGGAGGCCGGACTAGATGATCACAATGGCCCGACACTGCCGGTACATTAATCTGTGTGGAGCGAGCACTGTGCCCCGGGATCCTTGTGCGAGCGCACATCTAGGGTGGCCGGGAGGCCAGGGCCGCGTGGGGAGCAGAGCAGACAGACAAGCCCCTCCCCGTACTCACTGGAGGTGCCCAGCTTGCTAGCGATCTCTGAGATCCCTGCTTTCAGGCTGGGGAGCAGCGGGTACTTCCACCTGGTGCCCTGGCCCTTGCCCCCCCTGGCAGGCAGGACATGGGTGGGGGGCGCGCCCACCTCCTGGTCCAGCCCAGCTGTCAGGTCAATGTTGATCTTGAACTCCAGCCCCTTGCTACGCCCTCGGCGGGAGCTGGCAGGGGTGGGCTGGCTGGCAGCTGGCAGCATCACATCGGGCTGGGAGCCCAGCACAGGCCGGAACAAGGAGAGCCGGGCCGTGGGCACTGGCTCCAGGAACTCCGACTCGAAGGGGGTGGTGCTCGGCGGGCGCCCCCCGGGGCTGCTGCGGAACTGGGGAACCGGGGAGCCATCCCAGTCTCCAGCGGTCTCACCCCAGCTCCCGGGGCCGTGGGAAGCATCTGGCGACGGCTCGTCTGCGGAGCCAGTCATGAGCCACCCCGAGCCGGGCGTGGAGGAGGAGCTGGACAGGGCTTCGCCGGGCGGCAGCTCGGCCAGGAAGCGGTTCGCCGGCGGCAGGAAACTGGCGGAGGAGATCGGGTCCGCCGTGTCGGCCGGCAGAAGGTCTGCGAGGGCTGGCTCGGCGCTGGGATCTGCCAGCCGGAAGCTGCCCTGGCTCCACACCTTGATCTTGAAGTTCAGGCCCAGGTTGAGGGAGAGCGCGGGGTCCGTGCCCCTGGCCGGCAGCTCCGACGCCGTCAGAGGGGTTTTCGGCAAGGCTCCCTGGGCGGCAGAGGGGGGCTGGGCCCTGGCACTGGCTCCGGTCTGTCGCATCTCAGCCAGGGCCCCCGTGGCCGAGGAGCCCGGTGGCACCAGGCACAGGAGCGGCAGCAGGGCCCACATGGCCCCGGCGTCAGGGAGTGGCAGCAGGAAGGACGTCAGAACAGGCCTGGGGAGAGGTGGCAGGTCGAGCGTTAGTGTCACACCAGGAAAGGCCAGAGAGCCTGGACCAAGGGACCCCAGACGGGCATCACTCCACGGCAGCCGGCCCGACCCCAGGACCAGCGCATCCCCACCCCACTGCAGCTGGCCCGACCCTGGGCCCAAAGCATCCACCCCCCACGGGCAGACGGCCAGACCATAGACCCCCTGTGTCCCCACCCCACTGCCCATTGAGATAAGGAAATGTTCTTCCACCCAACCCATGATTGACCTGCGGGACTCCCTGCCACAAGATCTCCCTGAGGCTGATGCTCGGCAGGACTCACAGAGGCCTGGGTGTCGATCTGGAGAACAAGGCCATCCCGAGGCACCCCTATAGACAGCACTGAAAACCCCAGCGCCCCATGCAGGGGAGGGAGGGTGAGAGCCCGCCTGCCCCCGGCAGAAGCCCAGTGCTCAAGAGGAGCCTGCCCTGGGGTAGATCGTCCCACCATTACTTGGGGGGGCGGGGAATTCCTGCCCTATCCTCTGGAGCAGCGGGTGCTGGCCACTGTTAAAGGGAGGCAATGGGCCGTGGTGGGCTCTGGGCCAAGCCATTCAAACATCGGCTGTGTGCCCACCATACACAGGGGTGGGAATCCAGGCAAGGTTAACCCTCTCTCGCCCACCCCCCCCCCCATTTACTGACCAGCCCCCGCTCTCGGCACTGCCCCCGGCCGTCCCTCCCCAGGTCTGAGGCCACCTGCGCAGCAGAGCCGCGGCCAGGAGTGGTGTGTGTCTGTGACCTACTGGGTGGCACAAACACGGCAGCTACACAATGGTATTCCCAGCCCCCAGAGAGACAGCAGGTCCCGGGTGCTCCCAGCTTTCCAGCCCTCCCTCCCTCCCTCCGGAAACTCATCCCTCGCTCTGGCTCGACACAAGAAGCTGGGGGACACGTTTCACGGGGACCCTGCCCAGAGTCACATGCTGTGCTGCTGTTCACTTTCAATGCGTCTTGTAACCCTGGCGAACAGCCACAAAACAAAGTGTGCGAATACGGGGCCAATAGCCAGAAACAGCAACGGGTAACTAGGGGTACGTCTACACTGCAGTAAAACCCCCGCGGCGGGCCTGTGCCCGTGGACTTGGGCTCGTGGGCCTCGGGCTGCGGGGATGTTCCACTGCACTGCTGACTTTTGGGCTTGCGTGGCAGCCCGAGCTCTGGGACCCTCCCACCGCGCAGGGTCCTAGATCCCAGGCTGCAGCCTGAGCCGAAATGTCTACACTGCAGTTGAAGAGCCCAAGCCTGAGTCAGCGGGCACCAGCCAGCCGCCCGCAGGGGTTTTATGGCCCTGCAGATGTACCCAGACGGGCAGTACGAGCAATCCCAGGCAAAATCCTGGAAACCAGATACAGGATTCAATTACTAAAGAATAAAAACAGGAACACTTTGCCTGTTCCATTCATTCCCGCTGGGGCACCTGGCCCTGGCTGCTGTCAGAAGACAGGATGCTGGGCTAGGTGGACCATTGCTCTGCCCCAGCTTGGCTGTTCGTACGTTCTTATGTTCTTAACCTATTTACTGCCATTCAGCAGAGTGTTATGGAAAACAGGTCTTGTCAAAAAAACCTGATCTCATTCTTTGATGAGCTGACAAGTCTGGTCGATAAAGGCACTGTGTAGCTGTAATGCACACCAAGGTGTGGGTGAGCACCACACAGCATTCTGATCACACCATGAGCGTGACACAGGATCAACAGAGCGCATGTGAAATGGATGAAGACCTGGCTAACTGACAGATCTCAGAAAGTGGTTGTCAAAGGAGACTCGCCAGCGAATGGGGGTGTTTCTGGCACTGGTCAACACCTGCATTGGAGATCTGGCAGGAAATACAGAATCGCTGCTGATACAAAGTGCAGACAACCCAGACATTCACGGAGTGTAAATGAGAAGGCCAGGGCAGTCACACAGAGTAGTCTGGATCACTTGATAGGCTGGCCCCATTCAAACAAAATGGGTTTTAATACAGCCAAATGCAAACTCATACATCTAGGACCCAGGGCTGCCGGTCACACCCACAGCATGGGGGGCTGTGTCGTGGAGAGCAGAGACTCTGAAGAGGATTTAGTGGTCACAGCAGACAGACAATTCAACATGAGCCCCCAGAGCAAAACAGTGGCAGAAAGGGCTAACGTGGCCCGAGGACGCCTGTACCCAGGAGCGGTGAGGAGGAGCAGGCAGGCGATTTTCTCTCTCTACGCGGCACTGGTGAAGCCGCTGCAGGATCCTGCGTCTGGTTCTGGGGAGCAGGACATTTTTAAAGGATAATTGCAAAGGGTGCAGAAAAGAGCCACAATAACGAGCTGCGGGCTGGAGAAAAAGCCAGACAGGTCGAGACCGACAGAGCTCAATACAAAAGGGATTGAGAGGCAAGCTGATGATGTGGTGCGTGAGTCTCTCCCCGGGGAGAAGATGCCCAGCCCCAGCAGGCTCTGTAAGCTCGCGGAGAAGGGTCGAACAAGAATCAGCAGCTGGAAGCTGAAGCCGGACAAGTTCAGAAGATGTAGCGTCTCCATCCCCTCAGTACTTCAAATCCAAATCGTGCCTTTCGGACGATGCATTAGCCCAACACGAATGGTTAGGCTCAATGCAGGGCTACCAGGATGGAACGGGACGGCCTGTGACATGCAACTCAGACTAGTGGATCCAATGCTCCTGTGACGAAGTGGGACTGTTCTTAATGGTTCCTCTGAATCATGTGGGGGTGCCTCAATTTCCCCTAGGCAGTTCTTAAGTATCTAGGTGGCGGGGTAAGGGTGTATGATCATTGCAGAGCCCTAGAGGGCAGGTGTGTGCAGGGGTCTGGACACAGAGAATGGCCGACACCCTGTTTCCTGGCAACTGATGGCCTGGGCCCTTCCCCCCTGCAAGGTGAGAGCTAAAGGGTTGGAGAACAAAGGAATCAGGTGCCCTCCTGGCCCGGGAAAGGAACAAAGCCCAGAGGGAGAGGGGCTGGAGGGAGTTTCAGTTTGGGGCTGGCCGGGACATGGAGTGAAGTGCAGACGGGGTTGTCTGGCTCACTGACCCCCAAAATGGACCCAGCTGTGGGGTCCTGTTCTCTGCACCTGCAAACTCTGTTTTAGACCATGTTCCTGTCATCTAACAAACCTCTGTTTTACTGGCTGGCTGAGAGTCACGTCTGACTGCGGAGTTGGGGGGCAGGACCCTCTGGCTTCCCCAGGAGCCCGTCTGGGCGGACTCGCTGTGGGAAGCACACGGAGGGGCAGAGGATGCTGAAGGCTCCGAGGTCACACCCAGGAAGGGGGAAGCTGTGTGAGCTGTGTGTCCTGCAGACAGGCTGCTCCCAGAAAGGAGACTTCCCCAGAGCCCTGCCTGGCTTCGTGGGGAGCAGTTCCAGAGCATTGCCCAGGGACTCTGCGACAGCTCCCTTCTGGCCTTAACCGCTATGAATCTACGAACAAAGCATTATAGTCAAGTTGGAGATTTTCACTCGTGGGGGCTGCATCTTAGGAATTCCTTGACCCAATTTTTCACCACAAGCTCCCCGGCAGCCCCTGAGCTGCTCCACCAATTTTCAGGCTGATCAGAGGACACAGGCGGATGTTACAGAACAAAAAAATTCAGCTTTCAACAGAAATACAGCTGCAAGTGTCACTAGCCCGCAGCTCCAGGCCTCCAGCCTATCCCCCGCCCCTCTGTCTAACCCCAGGATCTGCCTCCTGCACCCCTCCGCCACCTCCTTAGCAGCTCCACAAGTGCTGCCCATCATCATGCCACCCTGAGCCCGGCATTCACCCAGCTCTGCCAAGTGGCTCCAAGCCTGTGGGGGGCTGGGCTGCTGCCAGGCACCCAAACCAGAGCCGCTCCATTTCACAGCTAGAGACAGATGATGACAGAGCCCTTCCCAGAGTGTGTCCATCCGTGTGTGCCCCTGTCCGCCCGTGTGTCGCTGTGTGTCCGTCCGTGTGCGTGGCCGCAGAGAGCAGCGCCCTGGGGAAGTGCTCACCCCTTCTGCTGAGAAGAGCCCAGACCCGAAGGGCAGCTCTGTGCAGCTCCCAGCCTCCTCTCGCTCATTAGCCATCACCTCCCCCACCTTGTCTCTCTCGATCCGGGGATTGGCAGGGCTACCCCACGGCACACAGCCCGTGCCCACAGCATTCCCTGCCCCCAATCGCTGCAGCTGCCGCCCTTCCTGCTCCGAGGCGGTGCCCGGTGTCTGCAGCAGGGCTGCGGTGCCCGAGGGGAAGGCTGGCAAGCGCTGGGCCATTCCTGAGTCCCTGGGGAGGGGACAGCGGCTGTCACATGAGCTCACCCAGGGCAGGAGCTAAGGGGAAGCCAAGGCCCCGCAGGGGGCCAGCGTGACCCCCCCTCCCCCTGTCTCGGTCACTGCAGCAGCAGAGAGACCCTTCCAGCAGCAGGGAATCCGCCTGCCTCCCTTCCCCGATCCTGCCCCATGGCCTGGACCTCCCCACACACAGACAGCACGGGGAACAGCATCCAGGAATGCAGCCTCCCTGCCCTGCAGGTCTGTGACCCCCACACACATGACAGCCCACTGCTGTTCCCCGAAGCACCTGTGCCCACAGCCACGGGCGGGCAACAGAGCCTGGCCACCAGGCAACCAGCCCCTGGCGCTGGGTGCAGGGCCAGGGAGCGACAGCAGCTGCTTCACCAGAGAAGGGGGCTGGCTCCTGTGAACGGGTGCAAAGCGCAGCGGGTAGGGTGACCATACGCACCGTTTTGGCTGGGATAGTCCCTTTTCTAAGCCCTGTCCAGGGCGTCCTGACGTTTTTTTGGCAAAGCTGGGCATTTGTCCCGTTTTCTCTTGCCAGCTGATCATCAGTTTTGCCAAAAAACCCTCACGGGAACGTGCCGGGGAGGGGGGCAAGTGGCAACATCTGCCCTGCATGGAAGGGAGGGCTAAGGAGAGTGGCTTGGCCTAGGACAGCCATGCGCGGCCAGTGGGGGGGTGTAGAGGGCGCGTCAGGCTGGCCCCGTGTGCAGGCAGGCAGCAGGGAGGTTGGGCTCGCACAGGGGGGCACAGGCCGGCCCCGTGCAGTGTCCCATTTTCCCTAGCAGCAGGCGGGGGCAGCCCTGAACAGCTCTGGGGCTGTTCCACCCAGCTGAGGGCAGCAGGGTGGGCGTTTGGGCACGTGTGCACACCCACACGCATGCCAGCCCATTTCGTTGCACGGAAGCCCATCAAAGGCCAGCCCCTGGTAGTGCACTCACCCTGGCACTGGGGGCGTGGGGATTATCCCAGCAGTCCCATGTGCCAGGCGCTGGACACTGACTCCTGGGCTCCCCCCAGCCCCTTGCAGGTCTCCAGAGAGGGGGGTGCTGGGATGAAGAACCCCCTGAGCTTGTTGCACTGCAGCAGCTCTGAGCAACTCTGGACATGCCCTGATTTCCAGGGCATCTGCCAGTCCCCCAGGTTCAAGCCCTAAATTCCAAGGTTGACTGTAATGAATCTCTGCCTTGCCAGCCCCCCATGCCCAGAAACCAGGGGCAACGCTGAGTCTCCCCTTTGCCCCAGACCCTGAAATGCTGGGACTGGGGTCCCGTTTTCCAGCTTATCTCCCAGACTGGGAGCCGAGAGTCTCACAAATGCCCTGCCTTGGGGAACTGAGGTTTATGGGAGACCAGACATTGCGAGGCTCTCCATGGAACAGCAGGAGCTGGGGGCGTGGAGCCCAGCCCCAGTGTGGGAGAGACCCTGGTGCAGCTGAGTCAGGCTCCAACGGAGCTAGGGCCTTGGGCCCCCCGACCTGCAAGCCGCGTGCTGGGGCGTTCAGCATTCACTGGGTTTCTGGGGGGTGGGGAAGCTTGTGTCCTCCAGCCATCCTGGGAGAACAGCCCTGAGTGGGACAGTCCCGCTCAGGATGGGTCGGCCCAGAGGAACCAGGCAGCGCGAACACAGCAGGACCCCCACCCTGGCCTCTCCAACTAGGCCAGCCCCAGGGCGCCCAGCGGCTGGGATGGTGGGCAACAGGTGGGCCCGGAGGCTCTGTGCTCTCATTCCCAGGGAGCAGCGTTCGCTCCCCCTGTGCTCCACCATTGTTTATCACGGGATAGTGCAGAATCACAGGGAAATAAACGCAAACCAAGGTGCTGTTCTTGGCACAGAGGAAGCTGGGTCTCCAGCTGAGCTATGGGGGTGGGGTGGGGGCACCCTGCCAGCACCAGCCAGGGTCTGTAGCCCTCTGTGGCAGCCCCCACACTGGGAGAAGCCAAAGGAACCAGAGCCAGCAAGAGTTACCACCTTTGAAATGCAAATAAACCAGCACCCCCGCCCAGGCGAGCCCACCGCAACCCCAGCCACAAGGCAACTCTTCAGGCCTCCCCCCCTTCAACAGCCACTTCTCTCGGGAGAGAGCACATGGAGATACACAGATATGATCGATAACGCCATTCTCTTACCTTGGGTGCCTCTCCAAGCAGCTTTGTTTGTGTCCGTCTGCACAGAAAGTCTCTTTTCCCAACCTGCACTGACCCTGTGTCTTAACTAGAGACGTGAATACATAGAAAGTTCCAAAATGCTCCCAAAGAAAATCCACGGAGTCTAGTTCCTGAATTCGTAGCTATCGTTTGATTTTGCCCTTTCCAGCCAGTTCTTACTTTTAATGGCAACATCACAGCATCTTTCGCCGGGCACGAAACTTTCACCGTTCGCGGCCCCAGCGTATCATGAGCATAACGCAAATCTTTAGACCCATAGGAAAAATATCTGGCAGATTAATTTTTTTTTCAGGCAACTGGCAAATCCATAAAAAAAACGGCCGGGCCATGTAAGTAACCCTACAGCCAGCGTGGCTCAAGGGAAAGGCAGAACAATGAAGTGCATTGGTGGGGTGTGTGACGAAGTGGGACTGTTCTTAATGTTTCCTCTGAATAGTGTGGGGGTGCCTCATTTTCCCCCTATGCAGTTCTTAAGTATCTAGGGAGTGGGGTAGGGGTGTATGATCACTGCAGAGCCCTAGCGGTCAGGTGTGTGCAGGGGTCTGGACACAGACAATGGCCGACACCCTGTTTCCTGGCAACTGATGGCCTGGGCCCTTCCCCCCTGCTAGGTGAGAGCTAAAGGGTTGGAGAACAAAGGAATCCGGTGACCTCCTGGCCGGGGAAAGGGACAAAGCCCAGAGGAGGAGGGGCTGGAGGGAGTTTCAGTTTGGGGCTGGCTGGGACATGGAGTGAAGGGCAGACGTGGTTGTCTGGCTCACTGCCCCCAAAATGGACCCAGCTGAGGCTTCCTGTTCTTTGCACCTACAAGCTCTGTTTTAGACCACGTTCCTGTCGTCTAATAAACCTTCTGTTTTACTGGCTGGCTGAGAGTCACGTCTGACTGCGGAGTTGGGGGGCAGGACCCTCTGGCTTCCCCAGGAGCCCTGCCTGAGCGGACTCGCTGGGGGAAGCACACGGAGGGGCAGAGGATGCTGAATGCTCCGAGGTCAGACCCAGAAAGGTGGAAGCCGGGTGAGCTGTGTGTCCTGCAGACAGGCTGCTCCCAGAAAGGAGACTGCCCCAGAGTCCTGCCTGGCTTCACAGGGAGCAGTTCCAGAGCATCGCCCAGGGACTCCGTGACAACTGGTGGCAGCGGTGGGATGTACTGCACCCCGTGGACAGCGCTTCCTGCGGTAAGTGACTGGGGAGCAGTAAAACGAAGGGGGATTGACGGGGACCAGGCGTGCTGAAGATTCAGAGAGAGACGGTTTCAGGGGGCGGTTAACCCCTGGGGGTGTGTGACCAGAGAAGGACTTTCGCAGTAACAGGGTCCCCTGGGGATTGCAGCGAGCGGTCCCAGGGGTGGAGGAGTCTGCAGCTCGACCCTGGCAAAGAGGGGGTGACCTCGAGAAGGGCTGGCACACTAGGGGTTCTCCCTGGAAACCGTGGGGAGCTGAGAACACACAGGCCTGTGAGTCCACAACAACTTGGGAAGAGCGGAGTGATGGTCTGTCACCGTCTCCTTAAGAAGGACATTGTAACCCTGTGCAGAAAGAGAGGGTTGAGCATTGGAAAGTTCACCAAAGCAGAGTTAATCATGCAGCTGGAGGAGGATGACCACTCTCAGGGATAGATTTCTGACCCCAAATGGGGCTATCGCAGGATCTGGGAGCAGCGGGAGTGGGAGCCAGGCATCCCCAAGAGTCCTGTTTCCGACCAGATGAGGGTCTTCACGATCAGGTTCCCCATCCGGGAATCGGAGACGGACGGGATTGGAGCTGAGTGCAAGAGAGCCAGAGGACTGGTAGAGACAGCGAGAGCCCGAGAAAGAGCTGCAGAAGCAGGATGAACTGGTGGTGGGGGAGCGGAGAGGCCTAGGGGACCTCCCCGGGGTGAGTGGGGATAGACCCCAGGGGGCCAGTTCCGCAGGGAACCTCGAGACTAAATTGCTGCCCCTGGTTAAGGAGGGGGGGATGTGGATGCCACCTCACTGCCTTTGAGCAGGCTGGAGATTTGAACCAGGGGGACCCTGCGGAAAAGCCCCGGTGTCTAGCTCCCTTGTTGGGTCCCAAGGCCATAGACTCCATCAGCCAGATGGGTGGGGAGGTGGACAGGCTCCCACTCCTGACCCCAACCTATATGTCTGGGTGGAGTCTCCTGGGGCCAGGCCCCTCGGACCCCCAGTGGGAGCGGAAGGTGATAGTCAATGGGGAGACATTCCTGGGGTGGCGAGATCCTGGGACAGAGAGAACTGGTGTCTGGCCCTGCCTGGGTGGTGCAGCCTCAGATGCTGAGGGGCTGTGTGAGCTGGGTGAGGGTCCCAGGGACGAAGCCCCTCGCCCTGCCTATGGCCCAGATCCCTGTGCAGACCCAGGAGGGGTGGGGCTGGCTGGTCGTTGGGGTTCCCCAGGATACCAGCTGCGAGACCGTGTTGTGGGATGACTGTGTCTCTTTGGGACAGGATCCAGGCCCTGCTCCAGTAACTGCCAAGGGTTTGAATTTGAATCCAGGGAACCAATCCGCAGAGAGGGAAATGGTCAGCGAAAATGCAGATGACCTGGCTGGCAGGAGGGAGGAGCTGCTGGGCTCAGGCTACCTGCCTGCCTGTGACCAGACCCCTGGGGCTCCCCGCCCCCCTTGCACACCTGAGAGGGGGCTCAGGCTGGCTCTGATGCAGTGAGGAAAGCAGGGAGCTCGCTGCCTACCCCCACTGGGACAGCAAGGGCAGTGCTGAGCACGGTGTGAGCTGAGACCCCAGCTGAGTGGTGGGAGACACAGGCAGGGCAGGGGATCTGTTGGGAGTGGCAAGGTGCTTGGTAAGGAAAGTTTGGATGAGCCTAGGCAGCCTTGTGAGCTGATGGCTTTGTCCAGTCAGCAGGGTGGGAAGGCCAGGAGAGTGGAAGATGAGAGTCCCTGGACCTTACCTGTTACCTGGGTGGAGAATTGGGACAGTGAAGGAAACGTGCCTGTGTCTGTCAGGAGTATTGACTTGCCTATGGATGGAGCTTCCCTGTCTCCAAGCACAACTCACTGGGGGAAGCGCAGGGAGGGGCAGAGGAGGCTGAATGCTCCGAGGTCAGACCCAGGAAGGGGGAAGCCATGTGAGCTGTGTGTCCTGCAGACAGGCTGCTCACAGGAAGGCGACTGCCCCAGAGTCCTGCCTGGCTTCATGGGGAGCAGTTCCAGAGCATCGCCCGGGGACTCCGTGACAGGGTGCAGGGGGCTGCAGGTAGGGTGTGAGGGGCACTGGCAGAGCTGGGTGGGGAGCTCAGGGCTGCGATAGCTGGGGGGCGGGGGTGTTGATGGGGATTGGGGGTAGTGGAGCGCTGTGGGGAGGGACAGGAATAGCAGGAAGCTGCAAGTCCGGATCCAAGTGTGTTGACAAGTTTGTGACAAGGCCTAGAACAGCGACTCCCCCTCAGGGCGCCCTGAACTCACTCTTGATGCAGGGGGATGTGACAGGTCACCTCAGCAGACAGAGAGGGGTTGAAACCAAGCCCAACCCAGCACGATCTCTGCACCTCTGAGCACAGCCGGCTCACGCTGTGTGCGTGTAGGGGGTTTGTTAGCTCCTGCTATCTGTCGGTCTATTAACTCCTTCGCCAGTGATAAGGCGTCTCTCTGTTCTGTTCTAGCTTGTTGTAAAGCCTCAGCTTGGTCTGACAATCCGCGCTGAAGTTCAGCAAACTGGGCCCGTCGTTCTTCAATTCCAGCCATGGTCGGGTCTGGACCAGGCCCGGACAGCGCTGTCAGAACTCAACCAGTAAACCAGTGGGGTGGACCCTGTGGAAAGGATCCTGTTCGTGACACCAGTTATGTAAGCGGGGGAATAGTCCCGCTCTTGTGGGGAACTTTCCTGGCTTCTGACCTACCCCAGTGAAGTGGGCTAGTGAAAGGACCTGAGTCCTCGCTCCCACTTCCTTTACCCAGTGGCCTCCCTGCCCTTGAGGACTCCCCTTCCACTCTCCTGTCTGGCAGAGTCCTTGTAACCCCAACAAGGCTGGGCCCAGGATTCCTGGGGGGCTCGACCCCCAACCCTGCTGCGGTCACCTAGGACAGGGGCTAGGGTGTCCCCACTCTGGGGTACTCTCTCTGCACTGGGCACTTCTCTGACCCACTGACCATTACATACAATTTGAAGCAAATGCAAGTTATTTAATCAACAATTAATTTTAAAAAGAGTAAGGAAAAGTAAGAGAAAGGTTAAAGGAAACATCAGCCCGCTCTGTGGCAGGGAACGTCACAAACAGTGTCTCTGGAACGTCAGGGCAGGTCACAGTCTGCTCCTGGTAAGTCCCAGGCCCCCTGCTCCGGCCCTGGCCGTGCTGCAGGGATGCTGTGGGTTGGACACTCGCTCTGGTGGTGGCCACACGCTCTCAGGCTCTAGGTGGCAGGACCCTTCTGCCCAGTGTCGCCCCCGCCCTGTTGGGGTTACGATCCAAGCCTGGCCTGCAGAGCCCCTTTGCTGAGGCGTCTCCCTGTGCTGGGCCCACTGCCCAGGGTCCCCCTCGCCCTTCCCAGCTGCTCACCGCACCCAGCTCCGGACTGCTCCAGCCCCAGCCCCACCACTCGGTCTCTGCACGGCTACTGCTCTGCCTCCAGCTCCCTGGGCTGCTTCTCTGGCCCCCTGGCTCTGGTTGCTGCAGCTCTGCTCCCAGGACAGGTCTGCTCTCTCTGGGCCGTGCCTCTGGCTTTGGGGCTGCAGCTCTGCTCCCCAGCTCAGCTCGGGCCCCTGCTTTCTCCTTAGCTTGGCCCCACTCTGTCTGACTCAGGCAATTCCAGCTCACATGGAGGAGGGGACCTCCCTGGGCTCCTGACTCCCTGATTAGCCTGCCCGCCCTGTGTCACGGAGTCCCCAGGCGATGCTCTGGAACGGCTCCCCATGAAGCCAGCCAGGACTCTGGGACAGTCTCTTTTCTGTGAGCAGCCTGCCTGCAGGACACGCAGCTCACACAGCTTCCACCTTCCTGGGTCTGACCTCTGAGCATTCAGCCTCCTCTGCCCCTCCGTGCACTTCCCACAGCGAGTCCGCTCAGGCGGGTCCTGGGGGAGCCAGAGGGTCCTGCACCCCAACTCCACAGTCAGACGTGACTCTCAGCCAGCCAGGAAAACAGAGGCTTATTAGACGACAGGAACATGGTCTAACACAGAGCTTGTAGGTGCAGAGAACTGGACCCCACAGCTGGGTCCATTTTGGGGGTCAGTGAGCCAGACAACCCCATCTGCACTTCACTCCATGTCCCAGCCAGCCCCAAACTGAAACTCCCTCCAGCCCCTCCTCCTCTGGACTTTGCCCCTTTCCCGGGCCAGGAGGTCACCAGATTCCTGTGTTCTCCAACCCTTTAGCTCTCACCTTGCAGGGGGGAAGGGCCCAGGCCATCAGGTGCCAGGAAACAGGGTGTCGGCCATTCTCTGCGTCCAGACACCTGCACACACCTGCCCTCTAGGGCTCTGCAAGGATCATACACCCTTACCCCACCCCCTAGATACTTAAGAACTGCATAGGGGAAACTGAGGCACCCCCACACTATTCAGAGAAAACATTAAGAACAGTCCCACTTCGTCACATCCTGTCATTCAGGCTGACCTGGAGCCTCTCCCCATTGTTCCTGGGGTCTATCAGTCTCAGGGTCCTGATTTCCCATAGACCCTTCCCCTTTGAGTACTGGGAGCTAGCCAACCAAAACACCCCCACTGAATGTTAGTAAGGGGGCAACAGTCTCCTTACATGTGCATGCGTGTGTGTGTGTGCACGCGGTGGGTGTGTCTGCGTGTGAGTGCGTGTGGTGGGCGTGTGCGTATCTACAGTGGGTGTGTCTGTGGGTGTGTACACGCGGTGGGAGTGTCTGCGTGTGTGAGTGTGTGTGGTGGGCGTGTCTGTGTGGGTGTGAGAGTGTGAGTGGTGGGCGTGGGCGTGTCTACAGTGGGCGTGTCTGTGTGGGTGTGTGAGTGGTGGGCGTGGGCGTGTCTACAGTGGGCGTGTCTGTGTGGGTGTGCGTGTGGTGGGCGTGTCTGTGTGGGTGCGTGCACACGGTGGGCGTGTCTGTGTGTGTGTGTGCGTGTGGTGGGCGTGTCTGTGCGGGTGTGAGAGTGTGTGTGGTGGGCGTGGGCGTGTCTACAGTGGGCGTGTCTGTGTGTGTGTGTGGTGGGCGTGTCTGTGTGGGTGTGAGAGTGGTGGGCGTGGGCGTGTCTACAGTGGGCGTGTCTGTGGGTGTGTGCGTGTGGTGGGCGTGTCTGTGTGGGTGTGAGAGTGGTGGGCGTGGGCGTGTCTACAGTGGGCGTGTCTGTGTGGGTGTGCGTGTGGTGGGCGTGTCTGTGTGGGTGTGAGAGTGGTGGGCGTGGGGGTGTCTACAGTGGGCGTGTCTGTGTGTGTGTGTGTGTGGTGGGCGTGTCTGTGCGGGTGTGTGAGTGGTGGGCGTGTCTGTGCGGGTGTGAGAGTGGTGGGCGTGGGCGTGGGCGTGTCTACAGTGGGCGTGTCTGTGTGTGTGTGTGCGTGTGGTGGGCGTGTCTGTGTGGGTGTGTGAGTGGTGGGCGTGGACGTGTCTACAGTGGGTGTGCGTGTGGTGGGCGTGTCTGTGTGGGTGTGAGAGTGGTGGGCGTGGGCGTGTCTACAGTGGGCGTGTCTGTGTGGGTGTGCGTGTGGTGGGCGTGTCTGTGTGAGTGTGTGTGGTGGGCGTGGGCGTGTCTACAGTGGGCGTGTCTGTGTGTGTGTGCGTGTGGTGGGCGTGTCTGTGTGGGTGTGAGAGTGGTGGGCGTGGGCGTGTCTACAGTGGGCGTGTCTGTGGGTGTGCGTGTGTGTGGTGGGCGTGTCTGTGTGGGTGTGAGAGTGGTGGGCGTGGACGTGTCTACAGTGGGCGTGTCTGTGGGGGTGTGTGTGTGTGGTGGGCGTGTCTGTGTGGGTGTGAGAGTGGTGGGCGTGGGCGTGTCTGTGTGTGTGTGCGTGTGGTGGGCGTGTCTGTGTGGGTGTGTGTGTGGTGGGCGTGGGCGTGTCTACAGTGGGTGTGCGTGTGGTGGGCGTGTCTGTGTGGGTGTGTGTGTGGTGGGCGTGGGCGTGTCTACAGTGGGCGTGTCTGTGGGTGTGCGTGTGGTGGGCGTGTCTGTGTGGGTGTGAGAGTGGTGGGTGTGTGCGTGTGGTGGGCGTGTCTGTGTGGGTGTGAGAGTGGTGGGTGTGTCTGTGTGTGTGCGTGTGGTGGGCGTGTCTGTGTGGGTGTGTGTGTGGTGGGCGTGGGCGTGTCTACAGTGGGCGTGTCTGTGGGGGTGTGTGTGTGTGGTGGGCGTGTCTGTGTGGGTGTGAGAGTGGTGGGCGTGGGCGTGTCTGTGTGGGTGTGCGTGTGGTGGGCGTGTCTGTGGGGGTGTGAGAGTGGTGGGCGTGGGCGTGTCTACAGTGGGCGTGTCTGTGTGGGTGTGCGTGTGGTGGGCGTGTCTGTGTGGGTGTGCGTGGTGGGCGTGTCTGTGTGGGTGTGTGTGTGGTGGGCGTGGGCGTGTCTACAGTGGGCGTGTCTGTGGGTGTGCGTGTGGTGGGCGTGTCTGTGTGAGTGTGTGTGGTGGGCGTGGGCGTGTCTACAGTGGGCGTGTCTGTGGGTGTGCGTGTGTGTGGTGGGCGTGTCTGTGTGGGTGTGAGAGTGGTGGGCGTGGACGTGTCTACAGTGGGCGTGTCTGTGGGGGTGTGTGTGTGTGGTGGGCGTGTCTGTGTGGGTGTGAGAGTGGTGGGCGTGGGCGTGTCTGTGTGTGTGTGCGTGTGGTGGGCGTGTCTGTGTGGGTGTGTGTGTGGTGGGCGTGGGCGTGTCTACAGTGGGTGTGCGTGTGGTGGGCGTGTCTGTGTGGGTGTGTGTGTGGTGGGCGTGGGCGTGTCTACAGTGGGCGTGTCTGTGGGTGTGCGTGTGGTGGGCGTGTCTGTGTGGGTGTGAGAGTGGTGGGTGTGTGCGTGTGGTGGGCGTGTCTGTGTGGGTGTGAGAGTGGTGGGTGTGTCTGTGTGTGTGCGTGTGGTGGGCGTGTCTGTGTGGGTGTGTGTGTGGTGGGCGTGGGCGTGTCTACAGTGGGCGTGTCTGTGGGGGTGTGTGTGTGTGGTGGGCGTGTCTGTGTGGGTGTGAGAGTGGTGGGCGTGGGCGTGTCTGTGTGGGTGTGTGTGTGGTGGGCGTGTCTGTGTGGGTGTGAGAGTGGTGGGCGTGGGCGTGTCTACAGTGGGCGTGTCTGTGGGTGTGCGTGTGGTGGGCGTGTCTGTGTGGGTGTGCGTGTGGTGGGCGTGTCTGTGTGTGTGTGTGTGTGGTGGGCGTGTCTGTGGGTGTGTGTGTGGTGGGCGTGTCTGTGTGGGTGTGTGTGTGGTGGGCGTGTCTGTGGGTGTGCGTGTGGTGGGCGTGTCTGTGGGCGTGTCTGTGGTGGGCGTGGGCGTGTCTACAGTGGGCGTGTCTGTGTGGGTGTGCGTGTGGTGGGCGTGTCTGTGTGGGTGTGTGAGTGGTGTGCGTGTGGTGGGCGTGTCTGTGTGGGTGTGTGAGTGGTGGGCGTGTCTACAGTGGGCGTGTCTGTGGGTGTGCGTGTGGTGGGCGTGTCTGTGGGGGTGTGAGAGTGGTGGGCGTGGGCGTGTCTACAGTGGGCGTGTCTGTGTGGGTGTGCGTGTGGTGGGCGTGTCTGTGGGGGTGTGAGAGTGGTGGGCGTGGGCGTGTCTGTGGGGGTGTGAGAGTGGTGGGCGTGGGCGTGTCTACAGTGGGCGTGTCTGTGGGGGTGTGTGTGTGTGGTGGGCGTGTCTGTGTGGGTGTGAGAGTGGTGGGCGTGGGCGTGTCTGTGGGGGTGTGCGTGTGGTGGGCGTGTCTGTGGGGGTGTGAGAGTGGTGGGCGTGGGCGTGTCTACAGTGGGCGTGTCTGTGGGTGTGCGTGCGGTGTGCGTGTGGTGGGCGTGTCTGTGGTGGGCGTGGGCGTGTCTACAGTGGGCGTGTCTGTGGGTGTGCGTGTGGTGTGCGTGTGGTGGGCGTGTCTGTGGTGGGCGTGGGCGTGTCTACAGTGGGCGTGTCTGTGGGTGTGCGTGCGGTGGGCGTGTCTGTGTGGGTGCGTGCACACGGTGGGCGTGTCTGCGTGGGTACATGGTGTATGCACACGCGTGTCTGCCTTACATTCACCCAGCCCTCTTAGCCTCCTGCTTGCAGCGGACGCCCTCCCCCTGCAGCCACCCCCCACTGGTGGGTCTCACGGGAACTCCGTGGAGCCGAGCCTCCGTCCCTGCCTGGAGCCGACTGCCCAGGGTGGAACCCAGCCCTGCCCCTCTGGGCTCCTCCAGCCCGGCATCCTCTGCAGAGAGCGAATGGGGTGGTGGCAAGCGAGGCTGACCTTGCGAGGGGGCCCCAGCACTCAGAGGGGGGCTGCAGCCCCAGCACTCCTGGGGTCTCCATGTTCTGGTGCGTGTGTCGCCCAGTGCGGGGTGAGCCAGGTGCACAGACCCCTTGGGGCTGCTGTCTGTCCCCCGAAACCGACCTCCCCGCCAACACAGCCGGTGCCTCCCCCAGCCCCGCCGTGCTCGAGCCGGTGGCCAAGCGACCCTGCAGCCAGGGGGCGCGGAGGAAGAGAAATCAGCAACAGCCACCCGCCGGCGGCTCCAGACCTCTGCGCGGAGCGATGGCGCCCGCAGAGACCTCCCCCCATGACCCTGCCCAGCCGAGCCAGGCTCTCCCCAGACGCAGCGGCAGCGAGAGGGAGAACGGTGCCCGGGGCTCAACGCGATGGGCGACCCCAGCCGGGGGGGGCGGGGGCAGACCTGCCCCAGACAGAGCCACGAGGTGCCCGTTTGCCTCGCTCTCCCAAGTCTAGGGCCCGCCAGGCTGGGGGTCAGCAGGTGCCTCTCCCCACGGCGGGATATGTTCGTTCCTGGCACCGCGCCCAGGCTGCTGCCCTCCGCTCCGACGGGATCAGCATGCAGGGGTGCGGCCCCAATCTTTGTGACAGGCCCTGTCTCAGCGGCGTCCCATCACGAGCAGTCAGACGGCAGCTGCCTCCCGGCGCCTCGGCGTGGACAGATGGGACATGACAGGGCCCAGGGCAGCCTGTCCCCTCTACGGGCAGCGACTCGGGGTGCAGCGCAGCGGGGACGGTCAGCCTGCCATCCCGGCCGGCCGCAGGGACCCACCGGGCACACAGCACGCTGGGACACTAGGCTGGGCTGCAACGCATCTGGGGGGGGGGGGCGCGGGTACAGACGCAGCCCTGCGAGACGCTGCCCCACAGTCAGGGTAGGGCCGCAGAGTGACAGGAGCCCGCGGGCAGGAACCGGAGTCTGGACACTGGACAGCGCGGGAGGAGACCCAGCCCCCAGTGCTCCACAGACCGCCCCCAAGCTCCATGCCCCACAAATTCCCCCAAACGCCGGCCATTCCCTGTGCCCCTCAGGACCCCCCCCCCCAAACCTCAGCCCCCCTGTACTGCACAGACTCCTCCCAAGCCCCAGCCCCTCTCGGCTGCCCTATGGGACTCCCCCAATCCCTGCCCCTCCTTGTGCTACAGCCAGTGAGTGGCATCAGATGAGCAGAGGGACCGGGAGACTGGCCTGGCAGCCACGCCCGCACACCAGTCCTGCCCGCACTGGCCACGGCCTTGTCCACATCTCTGTGGCTGGCACTGTCCTTCGGGGCCTTGTGCAATACTGCCAGCCCAGCCGGGTCGGGTCCAGCTCTGCCCTGCGACACGTGAGCAGCCCACTCGGTTCTGGCACCTGGCGCCCTGTAAGCCCAGGGTTTGCCGCAGCGCACTGCCCGGCTCCCCAGCTGCGGCAGGGCACCGTGGGGAGAGGACGCTGGGGACACAGTGGGGAGCAGAGGGAATGCTTGGTTGGGGCGTGGTAGGTCAGAGGCAGGGGGCAGGGTACGCCTGCTGCGGCCAAATCCCCCAAGGCCTGATCGATGGTCCCCTGTGACACGCTGCCAGTTACACGGCGTGCTCGATGCACCATTGTGCGCAGAGTGTGCGACAGAGTGCAACAGGTGTGCATGCTAGTGACCCCTCGTGGGGGGGGGGGGGAAGGCCTCAGTGGGCCAGGAACAAGAAGCAGCAGGCCAGGAACAAAGCGTGCTCTGCTGTGGGGACCCCAGGCTCCCCGTGAGCTCAACTGGTGCAGCCTGGTCCTTCCAGGGCAGTGCCTGGGCCTGATTCCGTGGCTCGGCCCTGGGAACCGGCCGAGTTCGGGGGTGCCACTGTGTGACATGCAGGGGAGACGCCTCACGGAGGCTGCGGGACACAGACAGACCCTCTGGCTCCCTCCCTCCTCCCCAGACTAGCCCGGCCCGGGCTGCCCGCTGCCCCCGCGCCCTGGCCTGCCGACTCCATGCCGAGGATGGGGGCAGTCGCTGCCTGTAGGGCCGCGAGAAGCCGCGTCGGATGCTCTGGTGAGAACCCCAGGGGCTGCTGGGAAACCAGGTGAGGACAGGGGCCCAAGGGAGACGCAGGAGCCAGCAGGGGGCTGGGGGGCATACCTGGAGATATGGGCACAGGTGCCCATCACACCCGCCTTTGGCCCCTGTCTCTGTGTTGGGCTGGAGATCGGGGCAGACGTGCAAGATGTCAGGGCCACACCCCTAGGCCACGGCCCTTTGGCATCCACTCCAAGAGCCAGGCCCCGAGCCGCAGGATGCTCCACCCGGCGTCCACACCCCAACCAGCGGAGCAGGAAATCCGAGCCCAGCGGTGCTCGGGGAGCAGCCCCTAAAGCCTCAACGGACCAGCCTCCGGGCGCAAGAAATCAGACACATCCCTGCCTGCAGCCACCCCCACTGCGGCCCTGCACAACCAGACAGCAGCAGCAGACCAAACCAGGGGGGACCTGGGGGCACAAAGCCCCCCCACATGCCTGAGCCCAGAGAGCGGGACGCTGGGACACAGCAGAGCCAGAGACGGGACCCAGACACCAGGGAGCGGCGGGGGACAGGACCGCGACAGCAAATGGACCCGGCACCCAGGGGCTCCCGTGGAGGGGGCTGGCCCCACCCGCCTGAGCCGCAAGGGACCACCGCTGCCTCGCGGCGGCCCAGCTGGCCCATGGTCGGGACAGCGACGCCCCGGCAGGAAGCCACGAAAGAGCCGTGCAGGCTCCCCGCAGTGTGCAGGGCCCAGCCCGCGGCCCCTCCGGCCGGGCACCGGGCCCCCTGCTTCTCTCTGCCGGCCCCTGCCCTGCAGACCCCCTGCGTGTCCCGGGCACCGAGCCACCATGACGGGGGCATTTACACACACCCCGCGCCTGACACCACGCCGTGCTGCACACCTGCACATGCCGGCACACAAGCACTCTCACCCCGTGCGCACACCCACCCCACAATACACAATACACCCCGTAAACCCCACACACAGCGCACCCCTGTGACACCCCCACCTCAGCGTAACACCCCCCAGTCACACCTGCACCATAACACTCACACACACCCCGTAAACCACACACACAGCGCACCCCTGTGACACCCCCACCTCAGCGTAACACCCCCCAGTCACACCCACCCCATAACACACACACACACCCCGTAAACCACACACAGCGCACCCCCGTAACTCACACACCTCAGCGTAACACCCCCAGTCACACCCGCCCCATAACACACACACACACCCTGTAAACCCCACACACAGCGCACCCCCGTGACACACACACCTCAGCGTAACACCCCCCAGTCACACCCGCCCCATAACACACACACACACACACCGTAAACCCCACACACAGCGCACCCCCGTGACACACACACCTCAGCGTAACACCCCCCAGTCACACCCGCCCCATAACATACACACTGTAAACCACACACACCTCAGCGTAACACCCCCCAGTCACACCCGCCCCATAACACACACACACACACTGTAAACCCCACACACAGCGCACCCCCGTGACACACACACCTCAGCGTAACACCCCCAGTCACACCCGCCCCATAACATACACACTGTAAACCACACACACCTCAGCGTAACACCCCCCAGTCACACCCGCCCCATAACACACACACACACACCGTAAACCCCACACACAGCGCACCCCTGTGACACACACACCTCAGCGTAACACCCCCCAGTCACACCCGCCCCATAACACACACACACACACCGTAAACCCCACACACAGCGCACCCCCGTGACACACACACCTCAGCGTAACACCCCCAGTCACACCCGCCCCATAACACACACACACACACCGTAAACCCCACACACAGCGCACCCCTGTGACACACACACCTCAGCGTAACACCCCCCAGTCACACCCGCCCCATAACATACACACTGTAAACCACACACACCTCAGCGTAACACCCCCCAGTCACACCCGCCCCATAACACACACACACACACCGTAAACCCCACACACAGCGCACCCCCGTGACACACACACCTCAGCGTAACACCCCCAGTCACACCCGCCCCATAACACACACACCGTAAACCACACACACAGCGCACCCCCGTGACACACACACCTCAGCGTAACACCCCCAGTCACACCCGCCCCATAACACACACACGCGGAGCGCACCCCCCATAACACACACACAGCGTCACACCCCCAGTCACAAAGCGGTAGTGACACCACACAGCATCACACCCACACCGTGTCACACCTCCCCACACCCCGTGTCACACACATCCACAGAGAGCATCACGTTACCCCGCCTCCCACACCCCGTGTCACTCCCCCCCCCCACAGTCACACGCTTTCCCAAGGCGTGTGGACAGCGGCGCCCGGCCAGCCCACGCCAGGGGGACCCCAGGGCTGGAGCGAACCCGGACCCCGCTCAGCTCAGCGCTGCCACGGGCGAGGTCCAAAACCACGGGAGGGGGGCGAGGACCCTGAGCGCCTCGCGCTGGCCAGACCCACATCCCTCGGCAAAGGGGCCGGCCTGGGAAGACCTGCCCCAGGGGCAGCCCTGGCCCCCACCCCGGGGTGGGGGATGGGGGTCAGGTCAGAGCTCTGAGTCCATCCAAGGCTCCAGGCTGGCTCTGTGCAGAAGGTCCCCTCGGCTCCCCACAGTCCTGAGGTGCCCAGCTGTGTGTGTGTGGGGGGGGGGTGTGTGGTTGTGAGCGTGTCCCTGTGACCCTGGCTCTGTGTGTGCGCGACTGGCCGCGTGTGTCGGTGGCTGTGTGACACTGAGCGTGAGTGTGGCTGGGGGTTGGTTTTCTCACCCTCTCCTCCCCCCCCCCCCGGCTGCTGCCCCTCGCGCCTCTCTTAGTATCACCTGCACACACCGGCTCACTCACACGTTTGCTTGTGCACTCACTCGCACACACACACACTCGCGTGCACATTCACGCTCACACACGCCCCCCCCCCGCCCCTTTGCAATGACTGTCTTGAACGTGCAGGAAATACCAAGAACGGGCTGTGGGTTCCCCCGGCCCCCCCCTTTCCCCATCGCCCCGAGCCGAGCCCCTGCCCCGAAGATGCGGGGGAGGAATCGCCCTCCCGTCCTGGGGGGTCACTCGATCGCCCCCCCACCCCGCGCGGAGCCCGGTCCCAGCGCGCGCTCACCGTGTGCCGGGCCCCGGGAGGGACCCTCCGCCCGCAGCGACCCCGGCCTGTGCCGGCGCGGAGCAGCCCAGCCTCCGCCCCCCGCGCCGCCGCCGCCGCCGCCGCCGCTCGCTCCCCGCCGCTGCCTGCGACTGGCCGCCGAGCGCCCCGGCCCCGCGCCGCCGCCTCGGCTCAGCCCGCGCCCCGCCCCGCCCCGCGCAGCCCCCGAGCCCGGCACGCACCCCCCGCCCAGCCCTGCGCACCCCCAGCCCCGACCCCCGGCACGCACCCCCCGCCCAGCCCTGCGCACCCCCCGCCCCGACCCCCGGCACGCACCCCCCGCGCAGCCCTGCGCACCCCCAGCCCCGACCCCCGGCACGCACCCCCCGCCCCGCCCCGCGCAGCCCCCGAGCCCGGCACGCACCCCCCGCCCAGCCCTGCGCACCCCCCCGCCCCGACCCCCGGCACG
The DNA here is from genome assembly GCF_965152235.1 of Eretmochelys imbricata. Lineage (NCBI taxonomy): Eukaryota > Metazoa > Chordata > Testudines > Cheloniidae > Eretmochelys > Eretmochelys imbricata. The sequence continues at coordinate 359,918,693 of NC_135572.1, forward strand.
CACCCCCCGCGCAGCCCTGCGCACCCCCAGCCCCGACCCCCGGCACGCACCCCCCGCCCAGCCCTGCGCACCCCCAGCCCCGACCCCCGGCACACACCCCCCGCCCAGCCCTGCGCACCCCCCGCCCCGACCCCCGGCACGCACCCCCCCGCGCAGCCCTGCGCACCCCCAGCCCCGACCCCCGGCACGCACCCCCCGCCCAGCCCTGCGCACCCCCAGCCCTGCCCACCCCGACCCCCGGCACGCACCCCCCGCCCAGCCCTGCGCACCCCGACCCCCGGCACGCACCCCCCGCCCAGCCCTGCGCACCCCCAGCCCCGACCCCCGGCACGCACCCCCCGCCCAGCCCTGCGCACCCCCAGCCCCGACCCCCGGCACGCACCCCCCGCCCAGCCCTGCGCACCCCCAGCCCCGACCCCCGGCACGCACCCCCCGCCCAGCCCTGCGCACCCCCAGCCCTGCCCACCCCGACCCCCGGCACGCACCCCCCGCCCAGCCCTGCACACCCCCCGTCCCGACCCCCGGCACGCACCCCCCGCCCAGCCCTGCGCACCCCCAGCCCCGACCCCCGGCACGCACCCCCCGCCCAGCCCTGCGCACCCCCAGCCCCGACCCCCGGCACGCACCCCCCGCCCCGCCCCGCGCAGCCCCCGAGCCCGGCACGCACCCCCCGCCCAGCCCTGCGCACCCCCCGCCCCGACCCCCGGCACGCACCCCCCGCCCAGCCCTGCCCGACCCCCGGCATGCACCCCCCGCCCAGCCCTGCGCACCCCCAGCCCCGACCCCCGGCACGCACCCCCCGCGCACACCCTGCGCACCCCCAGCCCCGACCCCCGGCACGCACCCCCCCGCCCAGCCCTGCGCACCCCCAGCCCTGCCCACCCCGACCCCCGGCACGCACCCCCCGCCCAGCCCTGCGCACCCCCCGTCCCGACCCCCGGCACGCACCCCCCGCCCAGCCCTGCGCACCCCCCAGCCCCGACCCCCGGCACGCACCCCCCGCCCAGCCCTGCGCACCCCCAGCCCCGACCCCCGGCACGCACCCCCCGCCCCGCCCCGCGCAGCCCCCGAGCCCGGCACGCACCCCCCGCCCAGCCCTGCGCACCCCCCGCCCCGACCCCCGGCACGCACCCCCCGCCCAGCCCTGCCCGACCCCCGGCACGCACCCCCCGCCCAGCCCTGCGCACCCCCAGCCCCGACCCCCGGCACGCACCCCCCGCGCAGCCCTGCGCACCCCCAGCCCCGACCCCCGGCACGCACCCCCCGCCCAGCCCTGCGCACCCCCAGCCCTGCCCACCCCGACCCCCGGCACGCACCCCCCGCCCAGCCCTGCGCACCCCCCGCCCCGACCCCCGGCACGCACCCCCCGCCCAGCCCTGCGCACCCCCAGCCCTGCCCACCCCCGGCACGCACCCCCCGCCCAGCCCTGCCCACCCCCGGCACGCACCCCCCGCCCAGCCCTGCGCACCCCCAGCCCTGCCCACCCCGACCCCCGGCACGCACCCCCCGCCCAGCCCTGCGCACCCCCCCCCCCCGACCCCCGGCACGCACCCCCCGCCCAGCCCTGCGCACCCCCCCCCGACCCCCGGCACGCACCCCCCGCCCAGCCCTGCGCACCCCCAGCCCCGACCCCCGGCACGCACCCCCCGCCCAGCCCTGCGCACCCCCCGCCCCGACCCCCGGCACGCACCCCCCGCCCAGCCCTGCGCACCCCCAGCCCCGACCCCCGGCACGCACCCCCCGCCCAGCCCTGCGCACCCCCAGCCCCGACCCCCGGCACGCACCCCCCGCCCAGCCCTGCGCACCCCCAGCCCCGACCCCCGGCACGCACCCCCCGCCCAGCCCTGCGCACCCCCAGCCCTGTGCACACACCCCCCGACCCCGGGCGCACACACCCCGCGCAGCCCTGTGCACACACACTGCACAACCCTCCCTGCCCTGCCCAGGACACACACACTGCACACACATATTGCACACCACCCCCTGCACCCTCTATCCCGGGTGTGCACACACACACTGCACATCCCTCCCTGCCCTGCCCAGGACACACACACTGCACACATCTCCAAGCATGCACCGCATACAGCCCTGTGCACACCGCATACCCTGCCCCCCACAGAGACTGCACACCACATATCCTTACCCTTAACCCACGCACACCCACTACACCCCACACACTGCCCTGCACACGTGTGCACACACACCACGCACACTCCACCCTGTGGCTCTCCCCTGTGCACAGCCTATCCCCACGCACACCCTGCACACACACGCCTACACCACACCCACACCCACCGCAACCCCCACCCTTTGCACACGCACACCTTGCCCCACACACCCACGTACTCACACACTGCCACGCACACTGCCCTGCACACACACACACACACACTGCCCGCTGTCCCACACACCGCACACACCCTGCACACACACGCCTACACCACACCCACACCCACCGCAACCCCCACCCTTTGCACACGCACACCTTGCCCCCCACACACTGCACCCCCCCACACTCTGCCCTGTGCATACACACCCCCACCTCACACTTTTCCTACTGCACACCGCACACGTACGCACACCTGCACACACACACAAGCACACCCCCTCCTCCCGGGTGCCCCACACCCTTCCTACTAGAGTACCCCAAGGGTGTGTGGGGAGGGCTGGGCTGCGAGGGGTTAACCCAGCTCCCTGCTTATCTAGCAGGGAACTGGCCTCTGTTTAGTGCAGCAGCAGCCGGGAGGGATTTACCTGCTCATGGCAAAGGAATCCCTGGCCTGGTGGGAGGGGACCGAGCCCGCGCCTGGATCACACTCACAGGCCCCTGGCAGACTGGCTGCTCAGCCACAACCACCAGCGGGTGTCTCCATGGGCCCTGGAATGGAGAGAGTTAACCCAGGGCATCCCCACCTGCTAGCCAGGCCTCTCCTCCAGCCAGGGGCCAGGCTAGTCAGCCGACCCGGGGCCCAAGCAGGCAGGAGCGGACCCGCACCAAGGACGGGCTCTTTTCCCTGGCCCCGTGTGTGCCGGGCTCCCTCCCACTGCATGCAGCTCTGGCTGGGGCATGGCACGGCACAGTGTGAGTAGGAAACCGCCAGGGCACAGGAGCTGGAACTGGGCTAGGATGCCAGGGAATTCACAGAGACGCCTGCAGATCGTGCCGGGAGATCATTCATGGCCACCAGGGTAAGGACCAAGCCTGTCCATCTCATCCGAGCTGGGGCACTGGCGTCAGAGGGGAGAGCGCCCCCTCCTGAGCCCCCCAGCTGGCTCTCTGCAGCACTGCGCCCCTCATGCCACGCTGGGGCATTGGGCTCTGCTCTGACTCGCCCCCCACACACTGTTCTGTGCAGCGCAAGCAGCCAGCGCGGCCGTGCAGGGGACGCAGACCCCAGGATGAGAATTTCTGGGGTGCAGAGAGATTTTATATTTGACACCAGTGAACCCGGGATGCCTTTTTTCTGCTGTGCGCCACTCCTCTAACTGGACCAGGACCTTGCCCAGGCACTGGGCGGCAGCCCGTTGGTTCACAGAGCAAGGCGATGCACCGTGCTCTCTCTTGGGAACTTTACTTCGGTTCTTTCTTGTGTTTCCTGACTCTAGCCCAAAAGCTGTCAGAGGCTGAAAGTCCTTGTGGCTGGAAACAGCTGGGCCAGGACCCTGGAGCCCCGTGGACTCAGGACACAGCGTGGCTTGAGGGGGCGGAGAGTTCAGGCACCAGACCCAAGCAGTGCTGTGTTTGTGGGGAAGGGCTCCCCAGAGGGCCCCCAGACACGCTCCTGAGGCCACTGGGGCTCAAGACACGCTGGGGGGAAGCGCAGGGAGCGGCTGGGGCAGAGGGAAATGCAACCCGGGGGTTGACGGCTGCTCCCAGCCAATGCCAGCCGAGGGCCACAGGCAGCAATGGCCAGATGCTGCTTCGCTTCGGGCCTGCTGCCAGGCCGGAGCCACAGCCCCCACCAGAGGCTGAGCGGGGCTAGCGGGGCCTAATCAGCTCCCCCAAGGGGCCACGGCAGCAGGGTCCCTGGGGATCCGCCCAAGAGCCACAACCACGTCAGCATGGGCGGCAGGCGCCCCTGAGGGCCGGAGAGGCAGAGGAGGGCCGGGAACACGGGCCCAGCACCTCGGCCCCTGCCGGCTGAGGGGTAGAGGCAGCCTGGGAGCACCAAAGTTCCACTCACCCCGACGCCCCTTCTCTCCTCGCTGCACCCCGAGCGGGGAGGGGCCACGGGGGAAAGGCAATGGGCTTAGTGCAGCCGCTCGGCCACGGCTCTGCGAGGGGAGCCCAGTGTCCCCAGCGCACTCCAGGAGGTCTGCACTGGTGGGACAGACCCTTCGCCTGGGGGCTGGACGCCTCGCTCGGCCCAGTGTAAATCTGGAGTAACCCCACGGAGCCAGACGCCTCGCTCGGCCCAGTGTAAATCGGGAGTAACCCCACGGAGCTGGACGCCTCGCTCGGCCCAGTGTAAATCTGGAGTAACCCCACGGAGCTGGATGCCTCGCTCGGCCCAGTCTAAAACTGGAGTAACCCCACGGAGCCAGACGCCTCGCTCGGCCCAGTGTAAATCTGGAGTAACCCCACGGAGCCGGACGCCTCGCTCGGCCCAGTGTAAATCTGGAGTAACCCCACGGAGCCGGACGCCTCGCTCGGCCCTGGCCTAAATAGGGAGTAACCCCAAGGAGCTGGATGCCTCGCTCGGCCCAGTGTAAATCTGGAGTAACCCCACGGAGCCAGACGCCTCGCTCGGCCCAGTGTAAATCTGGAGTAACCCCACGGAGCTGGATGCCTCGCTCGGCCCAGTGTAAATCGGGAGTAACCCCAAGGAGCTGGATGCCTCGCTCGGCCCAGTGTAAATCTGGAGTAACCCCACGGAGCTGGACGCCTCGCTTGGCCCAGTGTAAATCTGGAGTAACCCCACGGAGCCAGATGCCTCGCTCGGCCCTGGCCTAAATAGGGAGTAACCCCAAGGAGCTGGATGCCTCGCACGGCCCAGTGTAAATCGGGAGTAACCCCAAGGAGCTGGATGCCTCACTCGGCCCAGTGTAAATCGGGAGTAACCCCACGGAGCTGGACGCCTTGCTCGGCCCTGGCCTAAATTGGGAGTAACCCCACAGAGCCGGACGCCACGCTCGGTCCCGGAATAAATCAGGAGTAACCCCATGGAGCCGGACTCCTTGCTCAGCCCTGGCATAAATTGGGAGTAACCCCATGGAGCCGGACGCCTCGCTCAGCCCTGGCCTAAATCAGGTGTAACCCTACGGAGCCAGATGCCTTGCTCAGCCTCGGTGTAAATCGGGAGTAACCCCATGGGGCCCAGCTCCTCTCGCTCACCCTGGTGTAAATCATGTGCAACCCCATGGGGCAGGCTTCTTTCACTCACCCATGGTGTAAATCGGGTTTAACCCCACGGGGGAGATCCTCTCACTCACCCTGGTGTAAACTGGGAGTAACTCCAAGGGACTGGATCCTCTCACTCACCTTGGTGTAAATCGGGTGTAACCCCACATGGCCAGCTCCTCTCACTTGCCCCGGTGTAAATCGGGATTGACATGCAGGGGGCGGGGGACGCCATGTCCGTGAGGCATGGGGCTGACGTGATCCTGTGGCAATGGACACAAAACCACACAGCAGTTTAGGACAGGAAAAGGCAGAACCAGTTTAGCTTTAAATCAGTTTTAAAACTGTTGTAGCAAACCGCTGTGTAGACACCCTGAATTCGATTCAAACTTGCCCTGCGTGGCTTCAGGTGTTGAACCACACGTGTCCGCACTGGGCTCGGCACCGTTAACCCCACTGGTTTGAAGTCCCCCATGTAGTGAAGCTGACGCCGAGCGGACAGGAGGGCAGAGTGCAGTCCGGGGTCCATGCCCACCGGGCCGGTGGTAGTGAGAACCTAGGTTGCGGGGGAGAGGTATGCGGACTCAGGCCCCAGCTGCTGGGTGGGGGCAAACAGGCCCCCAGGGATCTGGAGGAGACAAGTGCTGTCATGGGCAGGACTGGGTGCTGTTCCCCTGGGCTGTTGCCAGGTCACACATGCACCCCCACCCTGGCAGCTCGGACTGCACAGGGCCTGGGCCTGAATTCTGAGCCCTGGCAGAGGTCCAGATGGGGCGGGGGTGCAGGGGGTGCTTCTCAAGAGAATCGTAGGACTGGAAGGGCCCTTGAGAGGTCATCTAGCCCAGTCCCCTGCACTCCTGGCAGGACTAAGTATTAGCTAGACCGTCCCTGACAGGTGTTTGTCCAACCTGCTCTTAAACATCTCCAATGAGGGAGATTCCACCACCTCCCTGGGCAATTTATCCCAGGGCGTAACCACCCTGACAGTCGGGACGTTTTTCCTCATGTCCAACCTAAACCTCCCTTGCTGCAATTTACGCCCATTGCTTCTTGTCCTGCCCTCTGGGGTTAAATGAGAACCATTTTCCTCCCTCCTCCTTGTAACAACCTTTTATGTACTTGAAAACTGTTCTCATCTCCCTGCTCCGTCTTCTCTTCTCCAGACTAAACAAACCCAGTTTTTTCAATGTCTCCTCATAGGCCATGTTTTCTAGAGCTTCAATCATTTTTGTTGCTCTTCTCTGGACTTTCTCCAATTTGTCCCCATCTTTCCTGAAATGTGGCCCCCAGAACTGGACACAATGCTCCAGCTGAGGCCTAATCAGCACGGAGCAGAGCGGGAGAATTACTTCTCGTGTCTGGCTTACGACACTCCTGCTAATACAGCCCAGAAGGATGTTCCCTTTCTTTGCAACAGCGTTACACTGTTGACTCAGATTTAGCTTGTGATCCCCTCTGACCCCTTCCCGCGGTACTCCTTCCTGGGCAGTCACGCAGGGTGGCTCCACGGCCCGGCAGGGAGCTGGGCGGGTGCCCAGGACTCTGGCCCGGTGTGTGGATTGAGCATCTCTCGGCAGGCCAGCGCGAGCGACCCCTCGGGCTCTGAGCACAGGGTCGATGTGCATTGATTTGGGAGCATACTGGCGCTGCGGGATGCGGGGAACTAGGCCAGTGCTGCTGAACTCGCTGATGAGCTGTACCCAGGCCAGAGCCGGGCCCCTCAACATGCTGGAAGGATGTGGCTGCTTGGAGTCTCCCAGGTGGACGCCCCTCGGGCTGACAGCGCTTAACAGGGGCGCTGGCGGGGCTGGGAGCGCCTCACCCCACGGAGCAGGGCGGCTCCTGCGGGCAGCCAGCGCCCCACCTGCTCTCCAAGGAGACGTCCGAATGGAGGCCCCTGGGGAGTGGGGAGATGTTCCTAGGCGGGAACAGTAGAGGAGCAGCTCCCCTCGGGGCGGTGGGGGCGGAGGTGTCAGGGTGGGAACACGCTGCAGCAGGGCACCCCCTCTGCAGGCGGCTCCCCGGGGAAGCCCAGGTGTGACATGGAGCCACCATGGCTGAGACCTGCCAACTCGTCTCACCCCAGCCGCGGGCACCTCTCCAGCTGGTGCCAGCTGTCAGGCGCCGATGACCCGAGGCCTCTGGTTTCCTCCAACGGGGGGGGTGACATCTCCCACAGTGCTGTCAACATCTGGCCCCCGCCTGCCCTGGGTACGCGTTTTAGGGGCAAGGCCCCTGCCTCCCTTGTCCCAAGGGCTTTGCTAAGAGCGGCTCACACAGCATCTGAGCCAGCAGCTCGGGCCGTAGCAAGGGGCCAGGCCGACGCCAGACTGTGGGGACAGGGTGGGAATGGGGGTGGCTGGAACAGCTGGTGTTACCCCACCCCCCAACACTCGTGAAAAGAGGCCTCCCCACGCCTGCTCCCCCAGCCCAGGGCGGCTCAGCCCCCACTTCTGCAGGCTGTGGCCCGGCATCTCCTGCCCCACATCTCTCACAACGGCTGGGAGCCGGCCCCGCACGGGGCCCCGTGTTACACCATGCTGGTGCGAGGGCCGCCCGGGCCGTGCACTGAGTGTGCTGGGGACAGTGCGCCGCGGAGACGGGGACTCCAAAGCACAGCATGGTGCAGGGGCCCCGGAGCGCTGGGCGCCGTGTCCAGGTCCGTGCGCCAGGGCCATGCCACCCACTCCCTCGCCCCGCTGGCCAGCAGGCCTCGGCAGCCCCATTCCTGAGCCCTTCGGCGCGCACCCGCCTGCCACACCCAGCTGCTGAGCAGCAGTGAGCGCTCGCCTGGTCACCACTGCGCCAGCTGCCCTGTCGGTCCCACGGCACAGGCCTGGCGCCTGCTCCCATCCACAGCGGCACCGCTCAGGAGAAACCCTGTGGCTTGAGCCCGGTGTCACGGAGCAGAGTCTGGCCCCGAGGGCGACACTGGAGATGGGTCTCCAGAGGCTTCAGCTGGCGAGCCCAGCGCGGGCTCCCAGGTGACAGATTAACCTCTCCGTGCGCCCACGGCCCCGCAGCCTGGCAGCCCACCCGCCCCGCCGACGGCCAGGGCCAGCGGCTGCCGGCACGGTGACGTCAGCCCCGGCAAAGGGCTCCCACAGCTGCCAGCCGCCAGACTTTCTGCTTCCCTTCGCCTCTGAAATTTATCCGCCCGGCTGCCTTTGAGAGTGACCCTGCTGAGCCAGAGCGCGGAGGGGTGAGCCAGTCACGCAGGCATGGCGTGCGGCCGGCCTGGGGCCCACGTGCCCAGACGGCTCAGGGAGCTCCCGCAGACGGGCGGGGCTGTGTCTGCCCCCTGCTGGCCAGTCGACGACCTGCTCGGTGCACCTGGGGGCTGGGCGAGCAAGCTGCACGCTATGGAGCCGTGCTGGCCTGCTCAGATGGCCGTGGGCACTCGGGAAGTGAAGGGCTGTGGCATGTGGACGCCCACTTCTGCTGCATGGAGTGTAGAAGGGGCAAGCGTGACCATGCAGAGCAGGGAGGGGCCAGGGAGCAAGATGCAAGGAGAGGTTGGGGGGGCGGGGGGCCTGTGAAGCTGCAGGGTGGGGGGAACAAGGAGAGATGGGGAGCAGGGGACCTGTGACGCTGCAGGACGGGGGAGCTGTGGAATGGGGCACAGTGCGGAAGTAGCTCAGCAGGGCCACCCCCCAGCTGCCACCTCCCACAGTGACGCCATCACCTGCCCCCCCTGATCCTGCCCCCCCACCTCCCACTCAGTTACACTACTCTCATGCCCCACCCCCACCGTGTCTCTGCCCTGAATCCCCCCCCGTGCCCCCCTCACAGACACACACACACACGGTGATGCTGCCTCCCGCCTGCCAGGCTGGGGGAACGGGGCTCACCCTTCTCCTTGCCGGGACAGTAACTCATGGCGTATTAGCTCCGCTCTGCGGGAGCCCTGTGCAGCAGGGATTCCCGTGGCGAGAACGGGACACCAGCCGCGCTGGGGGCTCTTAGTCTCCGGGGTCATTTATAGCGCTGGGGCAGGGAAGGACAGGCCCACGGGCAGGGTTGGCAGCAGCTGCCCACAGAGCCGGGGAAGGGGGAGCCGGCAGCTGTGCCATCATTAGCATTCCCTGCAGAACACGGCCCTTTGCAGCTGCCGCGCTCCGGCACCGATCACTGCCCAGCCCTCTGGGGGAGAGGCCCAGCCCGCGCCCCATGCCAGGACTCCTGCTCGGGCGGGGACCATGCCCCTGGGGCCTGCCAGCCAAAGCGGAGCGCCGCAGGGCAAAGGGCAGGAGGGGCTGCCTTTGGGATGGGAGCCTGGGCGGGCGTGGCTGGGTGGGCATGCCCTTCACTGGGCCCCCACCGCAGGGCCTTGCCATCGGTACCATGGCTCTTCCCCATCCTGCCCTGCAGCCCAGCCTGGCGGTGACACGGGGCCCTGCCCACGCTCGCTCCCTAGACTCACTGAAGCTGGGGGCTAGAGCTGGTGACCTTGGCTGCCAGGCCAATGGGGTGGGGTTGGCCTGGCCTTGCCCATCTCAGTCCCCTCTCACGCCCACCAGAGAAGGGCCCCTTTGTGGCCGGGTTTCCGCTCTGGCCCGTCGGCAGGTGGCTCTGAGCGGCGCCAGCTGGTGACTGGACGCTCGCTTTTATCATGTGGCGCTCAGGCGGTCTGGGCAAGATGCTCCGCACGTGGGTCAGACCCATCACCAGGCACAGCTGCTCCCCCTCGCCTGCGGCTGCGCTCGCACCCGGAGAGCCAGCCCCTCCCTCGTGCCCAGCTGCAGGGGCACGTGCAAACGCCCCATACACGTGTGCACACACGCAAAACGCACACACCCAGCAAACACACAATGTGCAGGCTGCCCGGTAGCCTGGTTCAGACTCTGGGAGCAGATGCATTATGAATGCCCAGAGCCCCATGCTCCCTAGGTCAGAGGTGAGCCCGTTCTACAGATCCGGGGGGGGCTTAGCACCTCTGGCTCCTAGCAGCCCAGGACCTTTGCCAGGGCCTCAGTCCCCGTCCCCAAAGCGGCACAAGCTGCCGTGCGTTCCCGTGTCTGAGCGTTGGTGCCACCAAGTGGCCAAGGAGCATCGTGGCCTCTTTGGGTCCCCACCCGGGTGGGAAAGGCAAGCAAGGAACGCGGGTTCATTCGGGCTGGGCCTGTCAGCAGCCAGTCAAAGGGGGAAATCATGTGGAAATACGTTTTTCATGATGGGTCATGAAATTCAGTCTGTCCAGCTCCATGCATCTCCAGCTGTCTGGCCCCCTGGGCACCTCGCTGCCCACCAGGGCGAGCTCTGTTACTGTGAACGCCCACAGCCCCCCAGCCAGGCTCCGGGCCTCGCCGTGCCAGGCGCTGCACGGACACTGAGAGACGGGCCCTGTCTGGCTGAACAGACTAGAAGAGAGACAAAAGGGGCGGGGGGACAGGCCCAGACCTGGGATAGGAGCTGGGTACAGAACCCAGGAGTCCTGGCTCCCAGTTTCGTGGTGACTCTAGGACTGTTGAGGTGGCATGTCCCAGCTGGTGCTGTGCCTTGGGGCTCTTTGCAAAACTCCTCAGAGACCACTCGAGATGCAGGTGGCTTCAAGCTGTGCAGGACCCTACTGCCGGCGGGGACGGGGGACAGGGGGCGGGGTGTCAGCAGCCACAACGGCCGGGTTCAATATCCAGGGGTTCCTCTTCACAACACAACCCAGATCTGGCTTCAGCCCCCACCCAGAAAGCTGGGGCAGTTCCACACCAGCCCTGCGTGCCCCTGTGAGGCACCGCTCCCTCTCCCCGCACGCCCTGAGTCGGAGCGTAGCACAGAAAACGTTTAATAAAAGTGGAAAGGGACCCGGCCTTAATGTGGGAAAACATCACAGCTGTGATTCGGAAGCATTGTGCCCATGAGCAAAACACCCGCCCCAGAGCCCGTCAGGCAGTGTCCTTGGCCTCAGTTTCTCCCCTTGCGGCGCTGCCATCCAACAACCAAATGTCCCTGTAACACACGACTGCCCCTCCTGCCACGGCACCCCACTCCCAGCTGCTGCCCCTGGCCAGCCGAGACCCAGAGTTCAGAGGTGAGTTCACAGAATCATAGAATCATAGACTATCCGGGTTGGAAGGGACCTCAGGAGGTCACCTAGTCCCACCCCCTGCTCAAAGCAGGACCAACCCCAACTAAATCATCCCAGCCAGTTCACATGAGTTCACCTCCCTCGGTGCTGCTGGCCGTCCTCTCTGCCTCGCTGTCCCCTGCACCGCTGCTCGCTCCACCAGCCTCGATTGCTGCGCGGCCACCGCAGCATGGCCGGGGCCGAGTTCCAGCGGCCGGAGCACTGCTCTCGAGCCGGCACTTGCAGAGTTAGGTGGATGGAAAAAGTACATAAAAGGGCAACAAAAATGATGAGGGGTCTGGAACGGCGTCCGTCTGAGGAGAGAGTAATAAAACTGGGACTTTTCAGCTTGGAAAAGAGACTAAGGGGGGATACGATAGAGGTCTATAAAATCATGACTGTTGTGGAGAATAAATAAGAGTAAATAAGGAAGCATTATTTACTCCTCATAACACAAGAACTAGGGGTCACCTGATGAAATTAACAGGCAGCAGGTTTAACACCAACAAAGGAAGCATTTTTTCACACAACGCACAGTCAATCTGTGGAACTCCTTGCCAGAGGATGTTGTGAAGGCCAAGACCATAACAGGGTTCAAAAAAGAACTAGATAAGTTCATGGAGGATAGGTCCATCAATGGCTGTTAGCCAGGATGGGCAGGGATGGTGTCCCTAGCCTCTGTTTGCCAGCAGCTGGGAATGGGCAACAGGGGATAGATCACTTGATGATTCCCTGTTCTGTTCATTCCCTCTGGGGTACCTGGCATTGGCCACTGTCAGTGTGACGAAGTGGGACTGTTCTTAATGTTTCCTCTGAATAGTGTGGGGGTGCCTCAGTTTCCCCTGTGCAGTTAGTTCAAGCAGGTCCTCTTTAGCTTGGGCCCCAGCTGTCCACTTGCGGGCATATCCCTGCATCCGGTTGACCAGTTGTAGGTAGGTAACCTCAGGTGTTTTACGCTGACTCAGAAACCTTTTCCGGTACATCTCGGGGGTCAGCCCAAACTCACTGAGCAGGGCCTGTTTGAACAGTTCGTAGTCCCCTGCCTCTGCCCCTGTCATTCGGCTGTACACCTCCACGGCTTTGGGGTCCAGTAGGGGGGTGAGAAACTGGAGCCTGTGTCACGGAGTGTGGGGGAGTCCAGGCCCTGCACCCCTCTTCCTGGGATTCTGGAGGATGGTGTGGATTGCACTCTCAGCAAATTTGCGGATGATACTAAACTGGGAGGAGTGGTAGATACGCTGGAGGGCAGGGATAGGATACAGAGGGCCCTAGACAAATTGGAGGATTGGGCCAAAAGAAATCTGATGAGGTTCAATAAGGATAAGTGCAGGGTCCTGGACTTAGGACGGAAGAACCCAATGCACAGCTACAGACTAGGGACCGAATGGCTAGGCAGCAGTTCTGCGGAAAAGGACCTAGGGGTGACAGTGGATGAGAAGCTGGATATGAGTCAGCAGTGTGCCCTTCTTGCCAAGAAGGCCAATGGCATTTTGGGATGTATAAGTAGGGGCATAGCGAGCAGATCGAGGGACGTGATCGTCCCCCTCTATTCGACATTGGTGAGGCCTCATCTGGAGTACTGTGTCCAGTTTTGGGCCCCACACTACAAGAAGGATGTGGATAAATTGGAGAGAGTCCAGCGAAGGGCAACAAAAATGATTAGGGGTCTGGAACACATGACTTATGAGGAGAGGCTGAGGGAACTGGGATTGTTTAGTCTGCAGAAGAGAAGAATGAGGGGGGATTTGATAGCTGCTTTCAACTAGCTGAGAGGTGGTTCCAGAGAGGATGGTTCTAGACTATTCTCAGTGGTAGAAGATGACAGGACAAGGAGTAATGGTCTCAAGTTGCAGTGGGGGAAGTTTAGGTTGGATATTAGGAAAAACTTTTTCACTAGGAGGGTGGTGATACACTGGAATGCGTTGCCTAGGGAGGTGGTGGAATCTCCTTCCTTAGAAGTTTTTAAGGTCAGGCTTGACAAAGCCTTGGCTGGGATGATTTAATTGGGGATGGGTCCTGCTTTTGAGCAGGGGGTTGGACTAGATGACCTCCTGAGGTCCCTTCCAACCCTGATATTCTATGATTCACTGAAAAAAGAAAAGGAGTACTTGTGGCACCTTAGAGACTAACCAATTTATTTGAGCATGAGCTTTCTTGAGCTCACGAAAGCTCATGCTCAAATAAATTGGTTAGTCTCTAAGGTGCCACAAGTACTCCTTTTCTTTTTGCAAATACAGAGTAACACGGCTGTTACTCTGAAACCTATGATTCACTGAGACTCTCTGCCAGCCAGTAAAACAGAAGGTTTATTGGAGAACAGGAACACAGTCCAAAACAGAGCTTGTGGGTACACCCAGGACCCTTCAGTCACGTCCTTCTGGGGGAGCAGGGAGCTTAGACCCCAGCCCTGGGGTTCCCTGCGTTCCTCCACCCAGCCCCAAACTGAAACTAAACTCCCCCAGCAGGTTCCCTCCTGCAGCCTCCGTCCACATTCCTGGGCAGAGGTGTTACCTCCCCCTCCCCCTCCTGGCTCAGGTGACAGGCTGTCCGCACCGGGTGGACAGTCAGATTAGTGTGTCCAGGCTGGTTGGAAAACAGCTGTCGGTCCGGATGCAGTACCCCCCTGACCTCAGCTTGCTGGGCAGGGGTTAGCTGATCCGAGAGGGGAATTGTTTCCAGGGGGGAACCAGCTCTGGTCCCAGGGAATAGATCTACTAAAGGGTCATCTCCCTGCTCCTCCCACTGTCCACACACGGCCAACACCACATTTCCCCTGGCATAGTATGGCTTCATCATATTCACATGGTACACCCGGCGGTGGTGCGCCCGGTTCGACAGCTCCACCACATAGTTTACCTCATTGAGCTGCTTGACGACCTTGAAAGGGCCCTCCCAGGCGGCCTGTAGTTTGTTCTTTCTCACAGGGATGAGAACCATCACCGGATCCCCGGTGGCGTAGGCCCGGGCCCGCGCCGTGCGGTCATACCAGACCTTCTGCTTCTTCTGGGCTCTGGCCAGATTCTCCCTGGCCAGGCCCATGAGTTCAGCCAGTCTCTCTCGGAAGATCAGGACATACTCCACCACTGACTCTCCATCGGGAGTGGCCTTCCCCTCCCATTCGTCTCTCATCAGGTCCAGGGGGCCCCTCACCCTCCTGCCATATAACAGTTCGAAAGGCGAAAATCCGGTAGACTCCTGGGGCACCTCCCTGTACGCGAACAGCAGGTGAGGTAAGTACTTGTCCCAATCCTGCGGGTGCTGGTTCATAAAGGTTTTCAGCATCATCTTTAGCGTCCCGTTAAACCTCTCCACCAGCCCATTGGACTGGGGGTGATAAGCTGAGGCCCAGTCGTGCCGGACCCCACATTTCTCCCACAAGCACCGGAGCAGGGCCGACATGAAGTTGGATCCTTGGTCTGTCAAGACTTCTTTGGGGAACCCCACTCGGCTGAAAATGGTCAGGAGCGCATCGGCCACGGTGTCTGCTTCAATGGAAGCTAAGGGCACTGCCTCGGGGTAGCGGGTGGCAAAATCTACCATCACCAGAATGTATTTCTTCCCCGACCGGGTCGTCTTGCTGAGAGGCCCCACGATGTCCATGGCCACCTTCTGGAAAGGCTCCTCTATGATGGGCAAAGGTCTCAAAGCCGCTTTCCCCTTGTCCCGGGCCTTCCCCACCCTCTGACAGGGGTCACAGGATCGGCAATACTGCCGGACCGTGGTAAAGACCCCGGGCCAGTAAAAGTTCTGTAGCAACCTCTGCTGGGTGCGCCGGATTCCCTGGTGCCCTGCGAGGGGGATGTCATGGGCCAGGGACAGGAGCTTGCGGCAATACTTCTGGGGGACCACCAGCTGCCTCCTGATCCCACAGGACTCTACTTCCCTTGTGGGAGCCCATCCTCGGTACAGGAACCCCTTCTCCCACAGGAACCTCTCCTGGCAGCCTCTCCTCATGGTCCGTCCCACACTGAGGTTGGCCAGGTCCCTGAGCTTCCGCAAGGAGGGATCTTTCCTCAACTCGGCCTGGAACCCAGCGGCTGGGGAAGGGATGGGGCCCGGTTCCCCCTCAGTGGCCAGGTCTGAGGCCTCAGCTTCTCTGAGCCGTGCCCCTCGGCGCTCCCTCCCCACCAGGGTAGGGTCCTGCACCTCCGGTGTGGTACCCTCCCCGAGGTCAGGGAGCAGTGCCCGTCGCCGGCTCTGGCTACGGGTCACAACCAGGTCTGGGGCTTGCTTGGCCAGTCCTCTAGGTCTCCCCCTATCAAAACTTCAGTGAGCAAATGGTGGTGTACCCCCACATCCTTGAGGCCCTCCTTGGCCCCCCATTTCAGGTGTACCCTTGCCACAAGCACCTTAAATGGGGTCCCGCCCACCGCTGTCAGGGTCAGGTAGGTGTTGGGCACCACCCGATCTGGGGCCACCACCTCAGGCCGGGCCAGCGTCACCTCCGCACCCATATCCCAGTATCCATTGACCTTCCTCCCATCCACCTCCAGGGGAACAAGGCACTGTCTCCAGAGGGACAGCCCCGCGCCCACCCTGTAAACCGAGCACCCTGAGTCCAGAGCCTCCAGCCCTCTGGCGGAGCTGGCCTGGGGTACTCTTCCCCCCTGACCAGGTGGTAAGCTGGCAGCCCCCCTTGCCTGGGTCGTCTGCCCCTCGTCCAGCTGAGTCCCTACCCAGTTAACCCTGGGTAGGTTGGGTCTGCTCAATTTGTCCCTGAGCCCAGGGCACTGGGTCCGTACGTGGCCTGTCTGGCCACAGTGATAGCAGCTCAGGTCACGTTGGTCCCCTCGAGCGGGTCGGAGGGGCCCGACGCCAGGCGTTCCCCTTTGGAGGGGGTTCTCCCTATTTCCCCACTGGGAGGCCCCCTGGTGACTCTCTCTCTGCATCGGGGGGGGCCTGTTCTTTTGGGGCTCCTCCCGGCTATCCCCTGACCGACTGTTCACAAACTCGTCGGCCAGCTGCCCTGCGTGCTGGGGGTTCTCGAGCTTTTTGTCCACCAGCCACAGCCTCAGGTCGGAAGGGCACTGTTCATACAGTTGCTCCAGTACGATTAGGTCAAGCAGGTCCTCTTTAGCTTGGGCCCCAGCTGTCCACTTGCGGGCATAGCCCTGCATCCGGTTGACCAGTTGTAGGTAGGTGACCTCAGGCGTTTTACACTGACTCCGGAACCTTCTCCGGTACATCTCGGGGGTCAGCCCAAACTCACGGAGCAGGGCCTGTTTGAACAGTTCATAGTCCCCTGCCTCCGGCCCTGACATCCGGCTGTACACCTCCACGGCTTTGGGGTCCAGTAAGGGGGTGAGGAACTGGAGCCTGTCTGCAGGGTCAACCCTGTGCAGCTCACAGGCATTCTCAAAGGCCGTCAGGAAGCTATCTATGTCCCCCCCTCCTTCCGCTGGGCCACGAAGTACTTATCAAAGCTCCTTGCAGTCTTGGGTCCCCCCGCACTCACCGCAGCCGGGGCCCCACTGCTCCTCAGCCTGGCCAGCTCCAGTTCATGCTGTCTTTGTTTCTCCTTCTCCTGACGTTCCCTCTCCTTCTCCTCCTGCTCATGTTGACGTTGTTTCTCCTCATGTTGACGTTGTTTCTCCTCATGTTGACGTTGTTTTTCATGATCCTCCAGCTCCCTCATTTTCATCTCCCTCTCCCATTCCAGCCGCCTCCGCTCCAGGGATGGGGAGCTCCGCCGGGAGGATCCCCTGCTGGCTGCTGGGGTCAGGGTGCCCTCGGTATTCGCTGGGCTTCCCCCAACCCCTCCCCCAGGCATAGGTAGGAAGGGTCTTGGGATGTCCTGGGCAGAAGTCTGACCCCTCCCAGCCCGGTCAGGCCCCAGGGCCCACGCTGCGTCTGCCGGGCGGCTTCCCTCAGGGACAGGGATCGGGTCATCCAAGCGATCCCTCTCCTCCAACTGGGCAATCAGCTGTTCCTTGGTGGACCTCCCGATGCGCAGCCCCCTCTGCCTGCACAGCTCCACCAGGTCGCTCTTAAGGCGTTTAGCGTACATCTCCCTGCTGGCCACTCGCAGGCCGGGCAGCTTCCCACGGTTTCCAGGAAAAGCCCCTCGTGTGCCAGTCCTTCTCGAGGTCACCACCTCTTTGCCAGGGTCGAGCTGCAGACTCCTCCGCCCCTGGGACCGCTCGCTGCAATCCCCCGGGGGACCCTGTTACTGCAAAAGTCCTTCTCTCTGGTCACACACTCCCAGGGGTTAACCGGCCCCTGAAACCGTCTCTCTCTGACTCTTCAGCACACCTGGTCCCCGTTAATCCCCCTTTGTTTTACTGCTCCCCAGTCACTTGCTGCAGGAAGCGCCGTTCACGGGGTGCAGTAGATCCCACCACTGCCACCAGTTGTCACGGAGTGTGGGGGAGTCCAGGCCCTGCACCCCTCTTCCTGGGATCCACTGAGACTCTCAGCCAGCCAGTAAAACAGAAGGGGTGATAGGAACACAGTCCAAAACAGAGGTTGTGGGTACAACCAGGACCCCTCAGTCAAGTCCTTCTGGGGGGCAGAGAGCTTAGACCCCAGCCCTGGGGTTCCCTGTGTCCCACCACCCAGCCCCAAACTGAAACCAACCCCCCCCCAGCAGGCTCTCCCTGCAGCCTTTGTCCAGTTTCTCGGGCAGAAGTGTTACCTCCCCCTCCCCCTCCCGGCTCAGGTTACAGGCTCTCAGGTCTCCCATCCCCAGTGAAACTCCCCTGCCACATTCTCAGGTCAACGCTCCCCCCGCCCTGCTGTGGTCACACTCCTTAAGAGCCAAAGTGACAGTGAGGGCTCCGATGATATCGACTCGAGTAACGCAACTTACATGAGAATGCTTGTGGCATTCACGGACATGCTCACCACCGTGGAACGCCGCTTGTGGGCTTGGGAAACAAGCCCTGAGTGGTGGGATCACATCGTCAGGCACATCTGGGATGATGAGCAGTGGCTGCAGAACTTTTGGATGAGAAAAGCCACTTTCATGGGACTGTGTGAGGAGCTCGCCCCCACCCTGCGGCGCAAAGACACAAGATTGAGAGCTGCCCTGTGACAAAGTGGGACAAGCCGTCAGGAACACTATCCCCGATAATGTCACGGCTAACCTGGTGGCTGAACTTTGTGACTTTGTCCTTACCCATAACTATTTCACATTTGGGGACAATGTATACCTTCTGATCAGCGGCACTGCTATGGGTACCCGCATGGCCCCACAGTATACCAACATTTTTATGGCTGATTTAGAACAACGCTTCCTCTGCTCTCGTCCCATAACGCCCCACTCTACTTGCGCTATATTGATGACATCTTCATCATCTGGACCCATGGAAAAGAAGCCCTTGAGGAATTCCACCATGATTTCAACAGTTTCCATCCCACCACCAACCTCAGCCTGGTCCAGTCCACACAAGAGATCCACTTCCTGGACACTACAGTGCTAATAAACAATGGTCACATAAACACCACCCTATACCGGAAACCTACTGACCGCTATTCCTACCTGCATGCCTCCAGCTTTCACCCTGACCACACCACACGATCCATCGTCTACAGCCAAGCTCTGCGATACAACCGCATTTGCTCCAACCCCTCAGACAGAGACAAACACCTACAAGATCTCTGTCAAGCGTTCTTACAACTACAATACCCACCTGCGGAAGTAAAGAAACAGATTGATAGAGCCAGAAGAGTTCCCAGAAATTACCTACTACAGGACAGGCCTAACAAAGAAAATAACAGAACGCCACTAGCCGTCACCTTCAGCCCCCAACTAAAACCCCTCCAACGCATTATTAAGGATCTACAACCTATCCTAAAGGATGACCCAACACTCTCACAAATCTTGGGAGACAGGCCAGTCCTTGCCTACAGACAGCCCCGCAACCTGAAGCAAATACTCACCAACAACCACATACCACACAACAGAACCACTAACCCAGGAACTTATCCTTGCAACAAAGCCCGTTGCCAATTGTGCCCACATATCTATTCAGGGGACACCATCACAGGGCCTAATAACATCAGCCACACTATCAGAGGCTCGTTCACCTGCACATCCACCAATGTGATTTATGCCATCATGTGCCAGCAATGCCCCTCTGCCATGTACATTGGTCAAACTGGACAGTCTCTACGTAAAAGAATAAATGGACACAAATCAGATGTCAAGAATTATAACATTCATAAACCAGTCGGAGAACACTTCAATCTCTCTGGTCACGCGATTACAGACATGAAGGTCGCTATCTTAAAACAAAAAAACTTCAAATCCAGACTCCAGCGAGAAACTGCTGAATTGGAATTCATTTGCAAATTGGACACTATTAATTTAGGCTTAAATAGAGACTGGGAGTGGCTAAGTCATTATGCAAGGTAGCCTATTTCCTCTTGTTTTTTCCTACCCCCCCCCCCAGATGTTCTGGTTTAACTTGGATTTAAACTTGGAGAGTGGTCAGTTTGGATGAGCTATTACCAGCAGGAGAGTGAGTCTGTGTGTGTATGGGGGTGGGTTTTTGGAGGGGGGTGAGGGAGTGAGAGAACCTGGATTTGTGCAGGAAATGGCCTAACTTCATTATCATGCACATTGTGTAAAGAGTTGTCTCTTTGGATGGGCTATCACCAGCAGGAGAGTGAATTTGTGTGGGGGGGTGGAGGGTGAGAAAACCTGGATTTGTGCTGGAAATGGCCTAACCTGATGATTACTTTAGATAAGCTATTACCAGCAGGACAGTGGGGTGGAAGGAGGTATTGTTTCATATTCTCTGTGTATATATAAAGTCTGCTGCAGTTTCCACGGTATGCATCCGATGAAGTGAGCTGTAGCTCACGAAAGCTCATGCTCAAATAAATTGGTTAGTCTCTAAGGTGCCACAAGTACTCCTTTTCTTTTTACTGTCCTTAATGTTTCCTCTCAATAGTGTGGGGGTGCCTCAGTTTCCCCTAGGCACTTCTTAAGTCTCTAGGTGGTGGGATAAGGATGTATGATCCTTGCAGAGCCCTGGAGGGCAGGTGTGTGCAGGGGTCTGGACACAGAGAATGGCCAACCCTGTTTCCTGGCAACTGATGGCCTGGGCCCTTCCCCCCTGCAAGGTGAGAGCTAAAGGGCTGGAGAACAAAGGAATCAGGTGCCCTCCTGGCCCGGGAAAGGGACAAGGCCCAGAGAAGGAGGGGCTGGAGGGAGTTTCAGTTTGGGGCTGGCCGGGACATGGAGTGAAGTGCAGACGGGGTTGTCTGGCTCACTGCCCCCCAAAATGGACCCAGCTGAGGGGTCCTGTTCTCTGCACCTGCAAGCTCTGTTTTAGACCATGTTCCTGTCGTCTAATAAACCTTCTGCTTTCCTGGCTGGCAGAGAGTCCCGTCTGACTGCAAAGTTGGGGGGCAGGACCTTCTGGCTTCCCCAGAAGCCCGCCTGGGTGGACTCGCTGGGGGAAGTGCACAGAGGGGCAGAGGATGCTGAATGCTTTGAGGTCAGACCCAGGAAGGTGGAAGCCGGGTGAGCTGTGTGTCCTGCAGACAGGCTGCTCACAGAAAGGAGACTGCCCCGGAGTCCTGCCTGGCTTCATGGGGAGCAGTTCCAGAGCATCGCCCAGGGACTCCATGACAACTGACGGTGGAGAAGTGGGCGGCTATTGCAGTCTGGAAGCTGGCAACTCCAGACAGCTACTGATGGGTCGCTAATCAGCGTGGAGTGAGAAAGTCGACCGTTGGAATCGCGTTGATCCAAGTTGGCAGGGCCATTAATCGCATCCTGCTCAGAAGAACCATGACTCCGGGTAACGTGCATAACATTGTGGCTGGCTTTGCACAAATGGGTTTCCCTAACTGTGGAGGGGTGATAGATGGGACGCATATTCCAATCCTGGCACCAGCCCACCTAGCCCTTGAGTATGTTAATAGGAAGGGGTATTTCTCTATGGTTCTCCAAGCGCTTGTGGATCACTGTGGGCGCTTCATTGACATTAACGCAGGCTGGCCCGGAAAGGTGCGTGATGCACGCATCTTTTGGAACACTGGCCTGTTCCAGAAGCTGCAAGCCGGGACTTTTTTCCCAGACCAGAAGATCACCGTAGGGGAAGTCGAAATGTTCATTGTGATCCTTGGAGACCCCACTTACCCTTTGATGCTGTGGCTCATGAAACTCTACACAGGGAGCCTTGACAGCAGCAAGGAGTGGTTCACCAACAGGCTGAGCCAGTGCAGAATGACTGTGGAATGTGCTTTTGGCCGTTTAAAGGGTCGCTGGCGCTCTCTGTATGGGAAGCTGGACCTGGCCGATGACAGCATCCCCGTGGTTATATCTGCGTGCTGTACCCTCCGTAACATTTGTGAAGGGAAGGGTGAACAATTCACTCAGGCATGGAACTCGGAGGTTCCACACCTGGAGGCTGAATTTGAATGGCCAGAGAGCAGGGCTATTAGAGGGGCCCAGCGTGGGGCTGCAAGGATTAGGGATGCCTTGAGGGAGCAATTTGAGGCTGAAAGCCACCAGTAATGTCTGGTGTGGTGCCTTGCACGGGAGTGAAGTGCAGTAGGAATCTGTGTTTGCTACATATGATACACTGACCTGCAGTGTCTATTGCTTTCCTGGGCTAAGGTTTCTTGTATGTTATGCAATAATAAAGAATGTTTTCAAAGCCAAAAAAAATCAATTTATTGAAAAGAAACACAACACAACTGCTTGGGAAACACAAAGGGCAAGGGGTGGGGGAGGGTGGGGGGGTAAGGTCCAATCACAGATTTGCGTATGTCCTGTCTGCAGTGCTGTGCAGTGCGTGCTGCACTTTGGGATGGCTACATTGCACGGCGATGGGGGTTGAGTGCAGAGGGTCAGGGTCGTAGTTTTCAGGGCTGGGTGGTGAAGGTGTTGGAGGCAGTGGGTGGTGGTAAGAACCCGGATGTTGGGGAAAGTGGTTTGGAGGTGACTTGGTGGCACAAGGGAAAGAGTTTTGGGACAAGGGCTGCAGGGGGAGGCGGCCTGCATGGCTACAAGTGCCTGGATCGAGTCCACTTGGTGCTCCATGATGCTTATCAGCCGCTCCGTGCTTTGGTGCCGGCGATCCGCATTCTGCTGGCAGAGCCTCCCTTTACTCTCCCGCCACTCCTGCGCTTTTTAATTTTCATTAGTTGAATGCTGCATGACTTCATGCAACATGTCCTCTTTGCTTCTACGTGGCCTCTTCCTGGTGCTTTGCAGTCTCTCTGCCGGTGATAACACGGGCGGCTGAGATCTCAAGGTTGCATCTGTAAAGGCAAAATGCAACACTTACCAGAGGCAGCATTGTTCACACCAGACAGAGCAATGATTCCTCCATACACAATAGCATAATTTGCCAGTCCCAAAGTGAGCGCACATAACCCACAGGAGCCCCAAAATGGTGAGTAAGCCCAGGGTCAAGCGTGAGTGATTGTTTCATGGCTGCACTGTCCTCTGGGTTTCTGTGCCTTAGGGGGAGACAACAGCTGCAGGGGGCCCCTATACTGAACACTGTCCCCACATTTTCCACAGGCGTTCGTCCTGGAAGAGATCTCGCTGCTGAGGGTGACCTGGGAAGCAAGGGACGGTCTTCTACTGCAAGGCGGCTTCAGCCCTGGCCCATATGCAGCTTGCCTGTGTGCAGCAATGGTCCCCCAGCCCCTCATGGCACAGTGGCGTGGACATGTTAGCCTGACTGGGACAAGGACCACAGTGGCTCTCCCGAAACACCTGTGCAAGCGCATTGCCAGAGTTCTGGCTGAGACTTTTGAAGAGATCACTGAGGCCGATTACCGCGATGCGAGAGAGCACATCAATGCCCTATTCCGCATTTAGGCATGCATGCAGCCCTAACCCTCCTCGCCCCAAGAGCCCGCACCAAATAACTTCCTTCCCAAAATAAAAGCCGCTCACCGGGAACCTCCTCTGGTGTTTGTCCTTCCCCAAGCACCGGCCTCTGCGACTGGCTATCTTCCTCCGGGCTTAGAACAGCTCCTGGCTGCATGCACCTTGGGATTCTGGGGTGTCTTCTTCCGCCTCAGCACCCTTGCTCCTGCTTTCCTCCCCCTCCTGCCTTGTTGGACTGGACTCTGAAGTGTCCATGGTGGTCCCTGGAGTGGAGATGGGGTCGCCCCCAAGTATCCCGTCCGGCTCTTTGTAGAAACGGCAGGTCAGGGGGGCAGCACTGGAGTGGCTGTTTGCCTCGTGGGCTTTGCAGTAGGCATCCCGCAGCTCCTTCACTTTAACCCTGCACTGCAGTGTGTCCCAGTCATGGCCCTTTTCCAGCATGGCCCTTGATATCTGCCCGAAGGCATCGTAAATCCTACAGCTGGAGCGCAGCTGGGACTGGACAGCTTCCTCCCCCCAAACACTGATGAGGTCCAGCACCTCGCCATTGCTCCATACTGGGGCTCGCCTGGCGCGTGGAGCCATGGTCACCTGGGAAGATTCGCTGAGAGCCCTCCACGCCTGGCTGAGCAGACAGGAAGGGGATTTTCAAAATTCCCAGAGAATGTAAAGGGCGGGTCTGACGGGTGCTCACCTGAGGGCAGGGCAGTAGAGTTCACAGTGATGACCAGAGGGGCTAGCACAGGCATTGTGGGACACGTCTGGAGGCCGACCCGAGCGCACTAACAGACCAGGGCGTCCACACCGGCGCCACGGCGCTCCAGCGGGGGTGCAGCAAACGTTATTCCCCTCGCCGAGGCGGAGCACCGGGAGCGCTGTAGCCGCGGAGCCAGAGCGCTCTACGTACCTTGCCAGTGTGGACGGGGAGAGAGCTAGTGCGCCTGGGGCTGCTTTAATGTGCTGTAACCCGCAAGTGTAGCCAAGCTCCAAGACGGCCAACGGCAGATTGGGCTGCATTAGTAGGGGCATTGCCAGCAGATGGAGGGGAGTGATTAGTCCCCTCTATTCCGCACTGGTGAGGCCACATCTGGAGTATTGTGCCCAGTTTTGGGCCCCCCACTACAGAAGGGTTGTGGACAAACTGGAGAGAGTCCAGCGGAGGGCGAAAATGATCAGGGCACTGGAGCACATGACTTACAAGGAGAGGCTGAGGATATTTAGTCTGGGGTTATTTAGTCTGCAGAAGATCCGATCGCAGCTTTCAGCTACCTGAAAGGGGGTTCCAAAGAGGATGGCTCTAGACTGTTCTCAGTGGTAGCAGATGACAGAACAAGGAGTAATGGTCTCAAGTTGCAGTGGGGGAGGTCTAGGTTGGATATTAGGAAAAACTTTTTCACTAGGAGGGTGGTGAAGCGCTGGAATGGGTTACCTAGGGAGGTGGTGGAATCTCCTTCCTTTGAGGTTTTTAAGGTCAGGCTTGACAAAGCCCTGGCTGGGATAATTGAGTTGGGGATTGGTCCTGCTTTGAGCACGGGTTTGGACTAGATCCTAAAACCATAGACTATCAGGGCTAGAAGGGACCTCAGGAGGTCATCTAGCCCAACCCCCTGTTCAAAGCAGGACCAATCCCCAATTTTCGGGCCAGAGCCCAAATGGCCCCCTTAAGAATTGAATTCACAGCCCTGGATTTAGCAGGCCAACGCTCAAACCACTGAGCTACCCCTCCCGGGGGCTCTTCCAACCCTAATCTTCTATGAGTCTAGGCTGCTATGAGCCAGCTGATGTTCTTGAAAGCCCTGAGGTGCTTTAGAGCATTTTGATTTTAACTTGATGCAACCTGTAGAAATCTTTGCATCCCTAGACACTATTGTGTCAGGCCCCTGGTACGCGTTTTATGGTCATTTCCTCTCTCTTCAATTAAAGCTACACTCTGCAGCTTGTAATGGGGGCAGAGGGGGGCTGTGCACTGATCCGCTGCCTACAGAGGCAGATTGTCTTGAGCCGCTTCTGCAAAGCCGTATGCAGCGGCTCCCCCCACCCCGGCTGCCCATTCCTGCTGCCAGCCCTGCCTGGCACTGCAGGGCCAAGCCCGGGCCTGGCGCTCAGTGCGGGTTTCTGTAGCTGTCTGCGCTGGCCAGCGGCTGGGCCAAGGCTCTGGGGTCCCCCAAGAGCCCCGCTAGGGACGGAGCCGCGGGGCTTCCCCACCACCAGCCGCAGCCCGGAGTCTGCCGGGTGCCCGGGCCCCTGCTCCCAGACTTTCTCCTCCGCCTGGCCAGGGCCTTTCTTGGGCTGGGGCTGCCCCCCCTGTAACCAGCGCTGCAAGGAGCCGCCGCGATAGGCGCAGGCTGCCCCGACCTGCCCCCACCCCTCGCGACAGCAGCTGGTCCCGATCCCGATCCCGATCCCGATCCCCCCCAGGGCGCACTGACTCCCCTGCCCGCTCCCTTCTGCTCGGCTGGGGTGGATCTGCCCCCGTGCGGGGGGGACGGGAGCTGCCCCGCGGCACGGAACTGCCTCGTGGGGGGGCAGTTCCCTGGCACTTCATGCCCCCCCTTATCGCCCCCTCCAGCTAGCTGGTGATTTGTAGACGGTCCCAGAGGGGGCGGGCCTGTGCCGCGGGGGCGGGGCCGGGAGCGCAGGCTGGGCCAGCTGGAGGGAGGCGGGGCGACCGGGGGCTGCATCCCGTGCGGAGCCGAGCAGAGCCGGGCCGGGCCGGGCAGAGCTTGCTGGGACGCGGCACCGCCAGGGTGAGCGGCGCCCGCGGGCACCGGGCCGGCACCAGGGGCTAAGGGACTGGGTGGGGAGCAGCGGGGAGGTGGGGGGGCGCCGGTGGGGAGCCGTGGGGGGCGCGTGTGGGGGAGGGGAGGGAGCAGGCAAGGGGAGGGGCTGAGCAGGGCAATTCCAGGCGAGGGGGTCCCAGCTCCACGGCTAGTGGGGACCAGGGAGCTGCAGGGGGTCACTGGCAGGGCCCGTGACTGGCTAATTCATAGATTATACAAGGTTGCAGCCCAGCCCCCCAGTTACCAGTGCCCCGTGCTCCTGCAGCTCTGGGCACATGGGGTACCCCCAGAAGAGACCTTGTCCCTCTCCTGTCCTGGTACTGGGGTGCAGCAGGGTCCCTCGCTGGGGGCAGCAGCCTCCCCGACAAGATGGGGGGGATTATCCCTCGGGCCCTGGTGGAGAGATAAGCGGGGAGTCCTCACTGCTCCGGCTGCCAGGTGGGAGTCAGCGGGGGCTGGGGCAAGGAGTGTCTGTGCGGTGCCCAGGGACCCCGGTCTCCAGGGCGGTGGGCCTGGGTATCTGGCCCAGCTGGAGGTGAACAGGAGCTAAGGGCTGGCCCAGACAGCACCATTCTCCAAGTGCAGGGCAGGTCAATCTGAGCTGCCGTCTCCCATGTGAACACAGAGCCCCTGGGCTATATCCCCCCTCCCCAGCCCAGGTGTGACCCTCCACCTGCCTGCTCCTCCCTCTGGGCGAAGGCCGAGCCCAGCTGACAGGTGCATCGTGCAGGACGGGGAGGCTCCCAGGTACGCTGGTGGGGAGTGCAGTGGGAAGACCCACGGAGCAGGATTCGATTGGGCGGCAGGCGGCTGGCAGGGCAGTGCCTGGCCTCCGTCTGGAAGCTGGGTCAAAAGTACAAGGGGCTCCCCAGTAGAAGCCCAGTGTCCAGGGGGCTGTTCGGAGCCGGTGGTGTCCGTGGGGAGCATGTTGTTTTTATATTAACAAATTGTCATCCTTAGCTTCCAGAGTTAACACTTCACTGATTTCAATGAATAATTTTACCTTTTTCAGATTTAACGGCACTGCATCAGTGCCAGGAGGGAAGGGGCCATGTGTGGGGCTGGTGTGGGTGGGTTTGAGGCGCCCAGGCGCTGCGGGGGTGTATGTGGGAGGCCAGGGAGAGAGGGGCAGGCATCAGGAGGGACTCAGCTTGAGGGAGATCAAGCCCTCCCCAGGGAGCAAGGGAACAGGCTGTTCGTTTGACTGGTGGCCAGCGGGTGGGAGGCAGGAGGCCCCTTCCCTAGTCGCACGTGGCATGGCATCTCCCTCCTGCCCTGGGCTGAGAGTGGGCACGGCGCCAGGCCTGCCTTGTGTAATCTGTTACGTAGCCAGGGCTGGGCCATCCCAGACTACTCCATTGCCTATGAAAAGCATGCTGGGCTGGCAGGCTGTCATCCACCTCATCGCTCGCAGGCTTGGGGGGAACCCTGCGCGGGTTGCAGCAGGTGGGTGCCCAGCGTGGGCTGAGGGCAGGGGTGGGGCCTATCTAGAGGCTCAAGCTAAGTACTGAGGGTTAAAATGCCAGAGAAGCAGGGAACAGAGCGACAGCCCAGTTTGCCCTGCGCACAAAGACCCAGAGAGCAGAGGGGTGTGAAATATGGTCCCCTCCCCAGATCAGCACGCAGGAGTTTGGGGCCCGAACCCCAGGGAATTGTCTCCCCTGCGGGCATCACAGCAAACGGCTGGCAGGGCCCTGGTGGCTGAGCACACAAAGACAGGAGCCGTGCACGCTGGACAAGCTGCCCTGGCAGGCTGCCGTTTGTGGCACAGCTTGTTGCCAGGGTAGTGCGTGCCCTCGCACACCCACTGGGCACCTTTCCCGGAGGGCAGTGGCCAGGCTGGGCAGCCCTGAGGTCCCTTTAGCCCGGTCTCCTGCTTCCACCCGTGGCCTCCCGGGAGGTGTTTGAATTGGGTGAGTGGTTCTGCCCACGGTCTAGCGCCCCCCGGTGGCAGGGAAAGCATGGCGCTGCAGGGTCTTTGGCTCTAATGCCCCGGTTGGCCACTTTGTCCCTGTGATGGCCGGTCACTGTCCGTCTTCCATGCCCGTGGCTGCCGGCCAGGCCCTCCTGTCTGTTGGATCTGATGGCTGGAAGCGGCCGCTAGCCAGACTCAGCCTGGAGCCAAGGTGCAAATGCTTGGCCGTGAGAGGAAGGAACCATTGGAGCCACTGGCCATGGGGGACTGTCCATCACTGGCCATTTTTCAGTCCAGGCTGGATGTTTGCCTGAAGCTCGGCTCGAGGGATGAATTCTGGGTGGTCCCATGGCGTGGGGAATGGGTGAACTTGGAGCCCAGCCCTCCTGCCAGAAGCCGGGCCCTGGCACTATACCCAGCTACCGGTCAGGGGCTATGCAAAAATCCAGGCTTCATGCTTAACACTGAGGACTGGGCAGTGCTGGGGCCGAGTCCCCTTCGATCCTGGGTCTGGGTCCTAACCCCTGGGTCTGACACCCCAAGCGAAATGAGGCAGGTGTATGCCCATGCTGGTGGGGGGCCCTGCTGGCCAAAGCAGTGTGACCATCCGGCCCTGCCTGGCAGTTGCAGGGACTTGTTGGAGGGCTGTTTGCAGGGCAGGGCCAGAGCCCACAGGCCTGATCACAGAAGCGGGGCCCCAGTTGGGCAGACACATGAGGGTCTCTTGTCCCTTTGCTAGGGACGAATGCTCTAGTCCAGTGGGGCTGAGGCCCTTTTGCAAATCCACCCCCTGGAAAGACGACTTTCTGCAGCTGGCGAATGGGGATGGGTTTGTCGTGCTAGGGCAGGACTGGGAGGCAGGACTCCTGGGTTCTATTCCCTGCTCTGCTACTGGCTCACTGTGTGACCTGGGGTAGGACATTCCCCTCCCCGTGCCTCAGTTTACCTCCCCCAACTCCCCACACGCGTGGGGAGACAGTACTCCCTGCTGCTGGGCATTGTGCGGGAGCCGTGGCTCTGCTGCCAATGCGATGCCCCAGGCTGGTTCCAGCGGCACCAGCCTGCCCATGTGTGTCTTGCAGGGCTCCCATGCCTGGACGCCAGACGCAGCGCGGCCACAGCAGCCTGGATGCAGATGGAGCCGGCTGGAGACACCAGGGCTGCCCCCCAGTGCAGCCTGGGGGCCCAGAGCCGCCCCCACCGCGGGCGGGGCAGCCTGCAGAGCTCTCCATTGCCCCTGGCGGGGCAGCAACGGTGACAGCCTTTTCCAGGACTATCCGCCTGTACAGCAGCCCTGTGCCTGGGGGCAGCGCCCCCTCCAGGCCCCTGGTGGTGCTGCTGCCCTGGTTTGGTGCCCGGCCCCGCTCCATGGCGAGGTACCTGGAGCTTTACCTGCCACGCGGCCTGGACGTGCTGGTGGTGGAGAGTGATCTGAGCCACTTCCTATGGCCCCGGCACGGGCTGGCCTACGCGGCCTGCGTGCTAGGCCTGCTCCGGGACAGCCAGCCCTTCTGCTCCCGCCCGCTGCTCGTCCACGCCTTCTCCATCGGCGGCTACACCTTCGCCCAGATGATGGTGCACATGAGCCGGGAGCCACAGCGGCACCAGCAGCTGGCAGAGAGGATCCGGGGCCTGGTCTACGATAGCCTGGTGACAGGCAGCCTGGGGGACATGGCGCTGGGTGAGTGGGGTCTGGGCATGTCCTGTGGGGCAAACCCCCTCTCCAGGCACTAGCCCCTGGGGAGAGGAGCAAGGCAGAGGACAGATCTTGCACTGTCCCCTCCAGCCTCAGCTGTTCTGCAGCCCCGTCCAGCCGGGAGACCACCAGGATCTGCAGCAGGATGCGGGTCGTAAGAACGGCCACCCTGGGTCAGACCAATGGTCCATCTCTGACAGGGGCTGGTGCCAGGTACCTCGGAGGGAATGAGCGGAACAGGGCAATTATCAGTGATCCATCCTGTCACCCAGGCCCAGCTGCTGGCAGTCGGAGGTTTAGGGACATCCAGAGCACAGGAATGTGTCCCTATCCATCTTGACTAATAGCCATTGCTGGACCTGTTCCTTTTTGAACCCGGTTGTACTTTGGCCTTCCCAGCATGCCCTGGCCGTGCGTGCCACAGGCGAGCAGGCCTAACCTGTTTGTTCTCAGCGTCTGTCCGTTGAGACGGGGGGCGATGCACTGGCTGGGTGGGCTGTCCCCTCTGCAGATGCTGCCCCAGCTCCGTCTGCAGTTTGGGTCCTTTCCTCCCAGGCTCCCGCTGCCACCCCTCCTGCCACACGGGATGCAGGCTGGGTTTGGCAAGGAGGGTGGGCAAGGAGAGGAGCTGCTCACACAGCCCTGGGAGGGCGGCATCTGTGAGAGCCGGGAGTCCTGGCAGACGCTGCCATTGCCCAGCCCCCACGGTTAGAGCAGAGGTGTGGGTGGGGCAGGGTCTTGGCCGGGGCTGGGCCTTTCCCCGTGTGGCCAGCCAGCACTAGCCCCGGGGCTAACAGAGGAACAGCCGGGGCCATGGGGAGCAGCAGGCAGGGAGTCACGGCCCAGCAGTCTCAGGACTGCGAGGGCTGAGGGAACGGGCGGAAGCCGCAGCAGGGTGGAGCCCCAGGGAGGGTCTGCGTCTGGCCTGGTGGCTCCCCTGCCCGCTAACCCCCTTCTCGCCCTGTGCAGGCGTGGCTCAGATGAGCAGCTCCGCGGCCTTTCGGCCCCTCATCAGGGGAGGCACCAGGCTTTACTTCAGCCTCTTGCGCTGCTGCACCGTGCGGTACTACAAAGCGGCACAGGGCGTGTTCTTCCGGCCGCCGCTTCGCTGCCCTGTCCTGGTCTTCTACTGCTGCAACGACCCCCTGAGCGACCCTGCCCTGGTGCAGGAGCTGCTGGAGAGCTGGAGGCGGGCAGGGATCCTGGTGCAGGCCCAGGCCTGGCAGGACTCGCGCCATGCAGCCCATCTGCGCCAGCACCCCCAGGAGTACCAGGAGGTACTGCTGGGATTCCTGAAGCAGCTGGACACGGCCCTGCTCCAAGCCAGACTCTAGCAGCTGGGCTGGGTTGGCCCAAGAGCCCCTCTGACATGGGCAGGGGGACATGCAGCTGCTCCTGCAGCCAGAGCCCTGCTCCTCCCTGGCAGGCAGGGTGCTCCTGCCGTCACACAACGTCCAGCCGCAAGCAGGGACATTCATCTTCCGCAGCCGGCCCTGCCGGGCAGGCCAGACCACAGGCCTCGGGCACAGAGCACGGGAACAACTGCTGCACCATGGACACCCCAGCCGGGGGAGGGGGACCCACTGAGTCCTCTGCCCCAGGGAGGCATGATGGACACCTGTCTGCTCTAGCCCCATGGGGCTGTGGCAAGGGGGGAGGCACATTTCCCCCAGGTGGGTTGATGAGGGGGGAGGGCAGCTGGTGCAGCCCTCCCCTCCCCTCGTTTCACCTCTGCCCTGGGCTGTAGGGGGACAGGCTGCTGGTGGCTGGCTGACTGTCACAATTCAGCAGCTCCACCTCCCGCCAGGAGCCCAGCTGCCTCTCTGCACCTGCCCTGTCCCTGCACAGAGCAAAAGCCCCTTGCAGGGCCTGGGGGAATGGCCAGGCTGAGCAGGGATGGGGGGAGCAGGCTGGATGGGGGCTCTGTGCCCCATTTCAGGCTAGTTTCAACATAATTTTTTTAACTCCCTCTGTAAATTAGTTTGAAATCCCCCTGGCCACAGGACCCTGCCCTGCCGCGGTTCTACAGTGCAGCTGCCACTGGCCCTGCAGCCACATGCCCTAGGCCCAGTCCTCAGGGCCGGGCCAGGGGGAGGAGGGGGATTGCACCCGCTGCTCCAGTGAGCTGGTGGTTTGCCATAGCGAGTTGAGCTGGAGCCTACCTCAGCGTGCTCCACCACACCAGCCCCTGCCAGGCTCTGATGCTGCATTACTTTATTATTATTCTTCAATACACAATTACAAACACTGGACCCCAAATGTGCAAAGTTAAAGCCTTCTAACGAGTGGGGGGGGGGTCGGTGCTGCAGGGGGAGAGGCCGGGACTTGCCAGTAGCTGCAGTGACAGAAAAAGGAGATTTAAACTCATCTGGCAGAAACAGAGTGGAGGAAACGGATGCCCAGAGCCTGCAGCGTGTCGCAGTACCGGGCTGCACGGCCGAGGGCGCTGCAGCCAGGCCAACAGCACAGCTTGGAGAGGGGTGGCCAGGCCCCATTCCAGCTTTGGGGGTCACCCTGCCTAACCCCAGAGCAGCTGCTGCCCCAGAGGGAGGTCACCCTGGGGCTGGGCAGGCTGCAGGGACCCCAGCAGCAGCTGCCAGGCGTGCAGCGGGATGATGTCCCAGGGGCTCTGTAGAGAGCGACAACGACGGAGAAGTCCGGGCAGCTTCTGGCCAGGACTGGAGGGGAGGTGGCTGGTCCATGGTGTTTGGTCCAGGTTGGAGAGACCCTGCTAACAAACAGCCTTGGGGGGCAGGGTAAGACAGCCCCGGGGCAGCGGAGGGTTAATAGGCAAGGCTCAGCCTCCTGTACAAGTTTATAAAATCCCTTGAAGCCCAGGGGCGACTGGGCCAGAGACAGAGCCAGGCCCGGGCTGCCAGCAAGATCCCTGGGTCTCATGTCACTGCCCCACTGCGGGGAAAGGGAAGTGCTGGAGCCCCCCAGCGGCCCCCGGGCAGCACTAGCACCGGTGGGGGGACATGCCGCGGGGGCTGGCGGAGCCGGAGGCGTGGATGGGAGGTGGCGTGGGGGGAATGCGGGCTCCAGCCAGGCCGCGGCTGCCCGGGACGATGCAGCGGGGGTGGGGGGGAGCTGGGGACCCTGCTCAGCGCTCCGTCCCCCCCCCGCAGCTCTTTCCAGCACCTGCTCTCTGTTCTCCTGCCCGGCCCAGGGGGGCTGGTTCCCGGGGCCTTGCACCAGGCGCAGGGGAGATCTGGCTGCCGTCCAGTCAGGGCCAGGTCCTGGCCAAAGGCGGCTCCGGGCAGGCGAGACGCTCTCTCTCGGCCGTAGTGCAAATCCATCCCTGTGAGGAGCGGTCGGAGCGGAGGGCTGGGCTACACGCGGCGGGCGGCGACCGGGGCTGGGACGTTGGGAGCTACGCGCTGGCTGCTGCTTCGGAGCCCGTCTTCAGTATAGCCGCTTCTCGTAACTGGCGGGGAGAGGGGGAGGCAGGGTTAGTGCGGGGCCGACAGCGCCCACGTTCAGGAGCCCCGGCCTGGCATCACGCCCGAGCCGGAGCTGGGAGGAGCAGGGGCTGAGTTGCCTGGCTGAGAGGGCGAGGGGAACAGCTGCTGGCAGGACTCTGGAGCCAGGCCAGCCCCTCCACAGGCCACGCCGACACCAGCTGGTGCCCTGACCCGAAGCTGGGCCTGCTATGGCACCCGCCCGGGACGAACAGCCAGGACCCTGAACCAGACCTCGCTGGTTGGTTGCCCCCTGCCCCCTCTCTGGCCCAGGAGGGAGTGGCTGATGCTGGCGGGCTGAGCCCCACGCTGAGGGATGGCAAAAGCCTGCAGAGCCCTGGCTTCCCAGCAGGGAGTGCTCACGGCCTGGCCTGGCCTGGGGCTGGCACCCGCAGGGCACGTGGTGGTGACGGGCTGGCCGCCTCGCATGGGCAATGCCCAGAGCCGAGCAGCCCCACGCCAGGCTCACGCGAAGCGGCCTCATGTCACGAAAGATCCAAAAGCGCTTTCCAGACACGGGCGCACACGAGCTCAACGCAGCGGGTCAAACCCTCTGCTGCTGCAGCTCCGCTGGGCTCTGTGGAGTTAGCAGCAGATAATTTGGCCTAGGCCTCGCTTCATCCACCATGGATAGGCAGCCACCTCTGGGGTGGGCCAGGGCAGCTGGCTGACAGCTCACAGCAACCCTGCACAGCCACTTAGGAGAAAGTGAAGGAGACACCCATCCCCAGCTGAAGGTGGGGGGGGGCCCAGGACCAGAACCGCAAGGGTCACGCTCTACAGAGAGGTGGGCAGCTGGCTAACCATCATGAGGGAGCAAGATTTTGACCACCTAATGGTGTAAAACCAACCAGTTTCCCCCAAGCCCTGCAGTAACCTTCCCCCAGGCGAGTGCTCCCCCGTCTCACACAGCCCTGCTCGCCCCTCCCGTCCCACGTTCGGGTCCTGCCTAGTCTGTCCTAGAAGATGGGGAAGCAGTCAGAGAACAGCCCCCCACACGCCTGGGGGGCAGGAGTGATATTTATGTACAGCTCAGACCCAGGCCTCATTCCAACCTCTGCCCAGCAGCTGGGAGAAGAGAGCACTGAGACAGACCCTCCCCACCCCCCCACTCCCTTGAGGGATAACAGCGCAGTCCTAAGCCACATTACCAGCTCCTCCAGCCCGCAGGGAGGCCAGGTGCAAAAAGCCAGCAAGGCGCGGCCTGACACCCAGCAGAGGAGTTCAGAGCCCAGCCAGCTCCCCGAACGGCCCCCCCCCCCAGTGCGAATGAAAGGATCCCACCCCTCACAGAACCACTGCTGACGTTACGGGGCTCACCCAGGGACTCAGCTGGGAAAAGAACCCAGGGGTCCTGGCTCGTCATTCCCCTCTGCCTGCTTGGCTTCAGAGCATCACGCTCCTCAGCTATTGGACAGCTGGCCTTCCCTTTGTCGGCTCGAACATGGGGCGCTGGCCCCATTGCCCTCTTGGGGTTTGCCCTCTCAAGCTCTCTGTGCCCCGCCTGCCCGCTGTGGGGCTGGCGATGCTGGTGGTTTTGTTTCTAACAGATGCGCATGCTGGACCACGCTTCTGCCGAGGCATCCGCCCGCCCAGCGGCAGGGCCGTCCAGCCCCGGCAGCAGCGAGCCGAGGAGAAAGCCAGTCAACGTGCCCGGTGCACGGCCCCCCTGGGTCCAGGGACGTGCGAAGGAGATCGGGCCGCGGGAGCCTCAGCTCGCACCTGATACAAACTACTGCGAACGCCAGCAGTGCCCAACTCCCACTCCCAGACCGCGGGCACAGGCTGCCCCCACCACGCAGGGCGCCCCCCACCACGCAGGGCGCCCCCCAAGTACAGCCGCACCCGCAGGGCCCTGACATCCCTCGGCCCAGGCCCCTCCGCCACCGGTCAGGGCCCCGCACCTGGCCCCCCCGTCCAGGCCCTGCCATTGCACAGGGGCTAACGGCTCAGAACCCCAACCCCTCCAGGGCAGGCCTGGCCCGGGGAATCTGCCTCCCCACTACCCACGCGGCCCCAGTCCCTCACAGCACACCCCCAGGGCAGGGCCGTCCTGTCCAGCACCCCCAGCAGCCACCGAGCCCTCGGGTCTGACTCTTCCCCCACTGGCACATGCCTGCCCCACAGAGCGGGCACCACACGCCCCGTGGATCCCAGCCCCGGAGCCCTATGGTGCACAGACCCCAGTAGCCTTTCAGTCCATTAGCCTCCCCTCCCCCAAACCCTGTCCCCAGACCCCCGGCAGAGCCGAGCACCATCCCCACAGGCCATCGACTCCTGCCCAGACCAGCAATGCCCAGGCAGCCCCCCTCCAACCACTGACCCCCACCCCCAGGCAGGGCTCAGCTCCCCCCCACCAGCCTCTCTCCCCTAAATAGGGTCTGTGCACTCTCCTCGGCTGGGATACAGGCCCCTCTGCAGGGAGCCCAGCACATTGGGCTCCTGATGGGTGGGGGGCTGGGGTTCTCCCCCATTCCTGGGGCAGGCCGGGTGGGATTTCATGGCAGGGCCAGCACAGCTTGTGGCCCAACAGGCAGAGGCAGGAACCCCATTTCCCCCGGGGTCCTCGGCTCATCCGGAGGCGTTAAACCCCTGGCTCGTCCTGCTCCTGGCGCGGCAGTGACAGAGGGGAAGAGCCTGCTCTGGCCCAACCCCGGGGGCCCGCAGACGCTTCGGCCCCTTCTCTGGATGGGAGTGTTTGTAGCTGGGGGTCACGGCGTCCCCCTTTCCCCTGCAGCCCCTGGTGAGGAACAGCCCTCCGCTAGCAGGGGAATTGGATTGTGGGAGCTTGGGCACCAGACCCAGAGAGGGCCCCCCCGGACTCAGCCCCCCACCCCAATGATTGCTCTACAATAACTACGGAAAGGAAAGGAGCTGGTTACTTACATGGCAGAAACGTAAAGCTACGGGCGGAGGCATGGGCAGGAAAGAGAGAGAAGGTTACAACGTGTTCCAGTGAGATGGGACCCCCTGCCCGCCCCCCGGCCAGCAAGGAGTCATCCCTTCCCCCCACTGCTGGGCACTGCAGCTGCCGAGATCCCAACACCGCCGAGAGGACGGCCTGGCTGGCCGCCCTCCCACCAGCACCACCAGCGGGGCCCTACCCGGCCCAACGGGCCCCTTGGCCCCACCAGCGTGGCCCTACCCGGCCCAACGGGCCCCCCGGCCCCACCAGCGCGGCCCTACCAAGCCGAACGGGCCCCCCGGCCCCACCAGCGGGGCCCTACCAAGCCGAACGGGGCCCCCGGCCCCACCAGCGGGGCCCTACCCGCCCAACGGGCCCCCCGGCCCCACCAGCGGGGCCCTACCCGGCCCAACGGGCCCCCCGGCCCCACCAGCGGGGCCCTACCAAGCCGAACGGGCCCCCCGGCCCCACCAGCGGGGCCCTACCAAGCCGAACGGGCCCCCCGGCCCCACCAGCGGGGCCCTACCCGCCCAACGGGCCCCCCGGCCCCACCAGCGGGGCCCTACCCGGCCCAACGGGCCCCCCGGCCCCACCAGCGGGGCCCTACCAAGCCAAACGGGCCCCCCGGCCCCACCAGCGGGGCCCTACCAAGCCGAACGGGGCCCCCGGCCCCACCAGCGGGGCCCTACCCGCCCAACGGGCCCCCTGGCCCCACCAGCGCGACCCTACCCGGCCCAAGGGGCCCCCCGGCCCCACCAAGCCGAACGGGGCCCCCGGCCCCACCGGCGGGGCCCTACCCTACCCGGCCCCACCAGCGGGGCCCTACCCGGCCCAACGGGCCCCCTGGCCCCACCAGCGGGGCCCTACCCAGCCCAACGTGGCCCTACCAAGCCGAACGGGCCCCCCGGCCCCACCAGTGCGGCCCTACCCGGCCCAACGGGCCCCCCGGCCCCACCAGCGCGGCCCTACCCGGCCCAACGGGGCCCCGGCCCCAGCAGCGCGGCCCTAGCAAGCCGAACGGGCCCTGCCGCTAAGCACCCACCACCTCAACCAGCCAGCCCAGCCCTGAATGGGTCCCTGCCTCCCAGTCACTGGGGGCCCGTGAGCCCTTGTCCATGCGGATCCCGCTCACAGGGGACGCTTGCTTCATGCACGAGGTCCACTGGGGCCATGTAAGCGCCCTGCATACCCTCCCCCACCACCGCCATGCAGCCAGAGCAGCCTAGAGCGCCCCACAGTCCCCTCCTGATCCCCGATCCCAGCAGAGAGGGACTGGAAGCCGGGGTCCGCAGGGACAGCACCTCTCGGAGAACCACAGTCACTGTTCTCGTCACGCCTGCCCACCTGGGCCCCATGACGGTGACCAGCCGGCAGGTCCCAGCCGCTCTCCCGAAAGTGGCACCTGATCCCCGCAGCCGGCGCGCAGGGCCCGGGAAAGGCACGTGCTGCGTGCCGCGAGGCTGCCCCGCCCCGCGCAGGGATCTCAAGCCTGCCGAGGCTGCCTGGCCCCTCGCGGCGCGAGCCCTGACGCTGCGGGGGAGGCGACCCCTGCGTGCGGGTAACGAACAGCGCGGCACAGAGCGACCCACTTGGCTGCCTCCGGGAGCGGGCGACGGCGCTTTTCGCAGCCGCCCCCCGTGCCGCAAAGAAATGGGGCGATTTCCGGAACGGCTTTGGCCTGAGTGACTAACAAGGGCTCTGCAAACCCCGCGGCGCGAGGAGCTTGGTTTGGGGAGGTGTAACGGCACGGACTCACCACCGCGGGCGCCTCCTGCAGGTTGCTCCGGGAATTAGCTCAGTGCAGCTCCGGCGCGCCCCCTGCGGGTGGTGTCTTGCCCGTTGTCTGCTCTACTCTGCTGTTTCGGACCCGCGTTGCTCCCCTGGCTTGGCGGTGTCCTCTTCAGGACTCTGCCCGCTGGCAGTGCCCACTACTTCTTTCTCAACCCCCTTCTGGGGGTCATGGCAGTCCTGTGGCTTGCACCCACCGCAGGGGTCCGCCACAACCCAAGGTCTAGCCCCTCACTTCAGGGGCAAGTTGCAGTCTGTATCAGCCACTCTCCTCCGCGGCCAGGTGCAGTGCAAGGGGGGGGGACCCAGGCCCGCCCGCTACTCTGGGTCCTGACACAGGGACCCTCTAGTGGCAGCTTCTCTGCCCTCCTTCTCTCTCCTTGTCTGCCTATCATCCCTGGGCCACTTCCCCTTGGCCCTTGCATCTTCTTGGCCCTCTCTGGCAAGGGTCTGCAGCCTAGCAGGTAACAGGCCAGAGCTCCTGTGACGAAGTGGGACTGTTTTTAATGTTTCCTCTGAATAGTGTGGGGGTGCCTCAGTTTCCCCTATGCAGTTCTTAAGTATCCAGGTGGTGAGATTGTGGCAGAGCCCTAGGGGGCCAGTGTGATGGTGTCTGCACAGAGAATGGCCGACACCCTGTCTCCTGATGGCCTGGGCCCCTCCTCTACAAAGGTGCCAACTGAAGGTGTTGGAGAACAAAGATCAGGTGGCCTCCTGGCCCCGGAAAGAGACAAAGGCCAGAGGAGGGGCTAGAGAGTTTCAGTTTGGAGCTGGCTGGGGAAATGAGGAGAGGCTCAGATGGGGGTCTGGCCTCCCTGACTCCCAAGATGGACCTGACTGAGGGGTCCTGTTCTCTGCCCCTACAAGCTCTGTTTTAGACCATGTTCCTGTCGTCTAATAAACCTTCTGTTTTACTGGCTGGCTGAGAGTCCCGTCTGATTGCGGAGTTGGGGG
Organism: Eretmochelys imbricata; assembly: GCF_965152235.1. Taxonomy (NCBI): domain Eukaryota; kingdom Metazoa; phylum Chordata; order Testudines; family Cheloniidae; genus Eretmochelys; species Eretmochelys imbricata. The sequence goes on from NC_135572.1 coordinate 359,957,397, forward strand.
GCAGGACCCTCTGGCTTCCTCAGGACCCCGCCTGAGCGGACTCGCTGGGGGAAGCGCACGGAGGGGCAGAGGATGCTGAATGCTCCGAGGTCAGACCCAGGAAGGTGGAAGCCGGGTGAGCTGTGTGTCCTGCAGACAGGCTGCTCCCAGAGAGGAGACTTTCCCAGAGTCCTGACTGGCTTCTTGGGGAGCAGTTCCAGAGCATCGCCCGGGGACTCTGTGACAGCTCTCCCTACACCCCCCTGAGCCTGCCCAGCACTGCTCTGTCCCCAGTGTTACCCCTGGGAGCCCGTTGTCCTCCCTGCTTGTTAGGGAGAGACTCCCCTCTGCTCCGCTGGGCCACTCCTTAGATCTGGGCTGTCTCCGGTCTGGCTCCTAACAAGCCTCGCCCTAATTAGCTGCAGGTTTCCACAGCCTCCCTGGCTGCTTCTGCCCCACTCCAGGAGAAAATGGGTTAAAGTAGGCCAGAGAGGCTGCGCAGATGGGCAGCCAATCAGAAAGGGCCTGTGGGCAGCCAATCAGGGCCAGGCTGAGCACTATATAAAGGCTGGAGTAACAGCCCTGTTAGTCTGTATCCACAAAAAGAAAAGGAGGACTTGTGGCACCTTAAAGACTAACCAATTTATTTGAGCATGAGCTTTCGTGAGCTACAGCTCACTTCATCAGATGCATACCGTGGAAACCGCAGCAGACTTTATATACACACAGAGAATATGAAACAATATTGTTTCATATTCTCTGTGTATATATAAAGTCTGCTGCAGTTTCCTGTAGCTCACGAAAGCTCATGCTCAAATAAATGGGTTAGTCTCTAAGGTGCCACAAGTACTCCTTTTCTTTATATAAAGGCTGCAGCAGTGTGGAGAGGGCAGTCTCCCCCTGACCAGCAAGGGAGGAGGGCTGGCTCCTGGGAGAAGGAGCAGCACCCTGGACTGAGCAGTGCTGGGCAGGGTAGAGGGCAGTGGGAGCTCTGGCTGACTCTGCCAGACTGCAGGCTTCGAAACAAGGGCCGAGTGGGTGCTAGGGCTACAGGGAAGTGGCCCAGGGAAGGCAGGCAGCGATGGGGAGTGGAGGAAATCAGCCAGCAGCTGCCGCTCAAGGGTCCCTGGGCTGGGCCCCCCCCTTGCACTGCACCTTGCCTCAAGAGAGCATGGCCCATGGACTGCACCTTGTCCCTGAGGCAAGGAACTAGACTTGAGGTTGGCAGGTGGCCATGAAGGCGGGTGTGGACTAGGACTGCTGATATACTCCCGGATGGGGGGAGAATGGAGTAATGGGCACTGCCGAAGGGCAGTGTCCTGAAGAGGACACCGCGGTCCAGTGAGCAACGCGTGTCCCGGTGGTGGAGACAACACAGATAAACAGACAACGAGCGAGACACCAGCCAGCAGGAGGGACACCAAGGCTGGAATGAGCTAATTACTGGAGCGACCAGCAGGAGGCGCTGCGGTGGTGAGTCTTGACCCCATTACAAGGTCAATCACTCAGTTCCAATGAAAAGACCGCCTGGGTGAGGTCTCGGCTCCACCTTACCCCCGAGACGGCAGCGTGTGCTGGGACCCAGCTAATGGCCGGTGCAGGCAACAGCCACCGGGATGGTGGGATGGTGAAGAGAGCACTTGGCTAAGGGCTCAGAGGGGAGGTTCCACAAGGCCCAAGGAGAACAGGGCTCACAAATTGAGGACCAAGCCTGGGCCAGTCCTTTCAGAGAGTCTGAACCAGTGGGCTTGGGGAACACTGTATGGGACCGCACTGGATGGTGGGAGGTTGTCAGCAGCAAAGCAGACCCCACGGTGAGGCTGGATAGCTGGAGTTGAAGGATGGTGTGTGAAATCTTGGGAAGGCGGGGATGGGAGGGGTCCTGATGGTTGAAACCAGGCTGTCAAGCCCAGATGCAAAATCTTTGCCACTTTGACCTCGCAGGGGGCCTCCATTCCTGTGTGTGGATGTCTTGTATGGCTCTGTGACAAAGTGGGACTGTTCTTAATGTTTTCTCTGAATACTGTGCGGGTGCCTCAGTTTCCCCTATGCAGTTCTTAAGTATCCAGGTGGTGAGATTGTGGCAGAGCCCTAGGGGGCCAGTGTGATGGTGTCTGCACAGAGAATGGCCGACACCCTGTCTCCTGATGGCCTGGGCCCCTCCTCTACAAAGGTGCCAACTGAAGGTGTTGGAGAACAAAGAGATCAGGTGGCCTCCTGGCCCCGGAAAGAGACAAAGGCCAGAGGAGGGGCTGGAGAGTTTCAGTTTGGAGCTGGCTGGGGAAATGAGGAGAGGCTCAGATGGGGGTCTGGCCTCCCTGACTCCCAAGATGGACCTGACTGAGGGGTCCTGTTCTCTGTACCTACAAGCTCTGTTTTAGACCATGTTCCTGTCGTCTAATAAACCTTCTGTTTTACTGGATGGCTGAGAGTCACGTCTGACTGCGAAGTTGGGGGGCAGGACCCTCTGGCTTCCCCAGGACCCCGTCTGGGCGGACTCACTGTGGGAAGCACACAGTGTGGACAGTGATGCTGAATGCCCCGAGGTCAACCCCAGGAAGGCCGAAGTTGTGTAAGCTTTTTGCCCTGGGGAGAGGAGGCTTCCCCAGAGTCCTGACTGGCTTCGTATGGAGCAGTTCCAGAGCATTGCCCAGTGACTCCGTGACAGGTTCTCTAGAGCCATCCCCGGCTGCAGTGCTCAGCCAGCTTCCACGCCATCCGCTGTACCATCGTTGGGTCTGGATGAGGGATTTGCCCCAGTTCTGAGGGACTGGCGACAGGTCAGCGTCTGTACAGACGGGTGCAGCCGCAGGGGGTCTGTTAGCTGACGCTGGCTGGCCCAGTAAGGGGCTATGGATGCGACTGCATCCTGCCTCGCCTTCCTTACTGGGGTGGGGAGGCACAGAGGGCATGGGGCAGGCTTCCTGGAGGGACCCTGGGCTGGTGCTCTGGGGCATCTGTTGTTCCTGTTGGGGGTGAGCAGGTCTATCGCCCCGTCTGTCGAACGCAGGTCTGAGAATGGAGTCCTTCAGTGATCGCACACGTTTGGCTCAGTGCTGTCTGCCCAGATTGTGACATACTCCTGGAAGGAGGAGAGCCGTGCCATTTATTCCATGCAGCGGCTGACAGAGCGTGGCCATCTGCATCTGCACCGTGGTTCCTTTCAGCACTGTAGGAATGCTCTGCAGCCAGGGCAATCGTGCCGAATTCCAGCCCGTTGACCTGGGGGTCAGGACTCTTTCTGGGCATCTGCAATCACACCTCTTCGGAGCAGTGCCTGCTTCCCTCTGCAGACTGCCTGGAGGTTCGGCCAGCTGTCAGGCCCAGGAGGGGAGTGTCCACAAGATGCTCAGCCACCCTGGAGAGAGAGCGGGGTGACCTCTGGCAAGCAGAGTGCTTGGTGCCACGTGACCCAACACTCTGAGACAGCGTTTTTCTGTCCGATCACGGACATGTTCATCTGGGCCCGAGCCTCTGTGCGTTCTGTGGGCCGGGCAGGACCAACGGGGCAACTTGCCGTCCCGTGATCAGTCATGACTCAGTTTCTTTGGTCTCTACGTTCTGGGAAAGAGGAGCTGCACCCTGGGTTGCCCTTACAGTGGGGTGCAGGCGGTCCTGGGCTCCAGTGCCAAGCTCCCAGCTGGTGCCAAACTGTTTGGAGGGCCACGGACGGCTGGCTGAAGGGGCTGCAGACACTTTCTGGGTACCAATAATAGGAGCCTCCAGCAAAGAGTCCCTACTTACAGGGCGCGGGAGGAGTGGGAGCTCGAGGAGGAGGGCCCCTTTGGGGGGCCAGAGAATCTCTTTCTAACTGGACGCTCCCCTCACAGCTCACTCCAGCAGGGAAAGTGTTAGACGAGCATCCCCGGACGGGCGGGTTCTGGCGGAGAAGGACCAACAGCCTAGGACACGGCTCCCACCCAGAGGAAGAGATCCCAGCTGGGTCCAACATGCAATGGAGTGAGGTCATCACACGGCAGGAAGCCGGAGAGATTGGCTTGGCCACTAGGTCGGAAAGTGCCTTTGGCACCAGACCTCATCAGGGGAAGGAAATGAAACAAGTAAAGGAGCTGGCAGCAAAGTGTTCCTCAGCTAACACCCCCACTCCCCCCCAGCAATTACAGCAGAGCCTCTACAGCCGCTGACCGGGGGGGGCAGAAACCTCTCCAGGGGACAGCAGGCCTGGGGCGGAAGTGCCGGGAGGAACCATTCAAGGCTGAAAGTGCACCCTGGGTACCTGGCCGCTCACTGTGAGAGACCAGTATCTCTCCTTCGCCACCAACGCCCTCCGTCTGGTCACGCCTGTGCGGCTGACCAGTGGACACGGCTGCAGGGCACCGGGGGGGGCAGGCGCCGCAGGGTGCCATCTGGCTGCCATGGAGGGTCAGAGGGGGATGAGGGACGGCCAGGGCTGCTCTGCCCTCGGGAGGGGAGGATGAGGACAGGATGCAGGAGCAGCCCCATGGATCTGCCAGCCCAAGATCCTGATTTGTGTCCGAGGCGCCGGAAACGGGACCCGCGCAGACAATGGGACCCGCGCAGCGTGCCCCCAGGCAGGGAGCCCGCCCAGCAAGCCTGCAGTCTGCCCGGGAAGAGGGGGGACGGCGCAGAGGGGTTAACGCCAGCAGAGGCAGGGGAGGGTTGAGCCGGTGCCATCCGTTCTAATCCCCCCCAGGCAGGGCAGGGGCTGAATTCGAGTCTCAGCCAAAGAGCGAGGAGACAGACAGGCCAGCCAGCCAGCACGGTTAGCTCCACTACAGCACAAGCCCCGCCTCACCCAAGCACAAGATGATCCTCTGCGGCACTAGGGAATATGGGCAAACGTGCGGGTGCCATGCTCCGGGCAGGGGCATCCTGGTACCTCCCTGCTGGGAGGGACCTGGGGAGACGGGCTAAGCTGCCCTGAGGTGTAACCCCCCCACCCCCGAAGGCTGGAAGCTGCTGACAGCCCGGCCAGGGGCATGTCCCTGGTTATCTGGGGACGCTCCCACAGTCGTCCAGGTGCAACAGACCAGGCCCTGAAGGACCCGAGTGGATTCTCTACCCTGCTCCATCACAGCGCTAGCCTGTCCGCACGCTGGGCTCGCGGGCTAGTCTGGGCCACGAATCCAGCCCGTCTCCCACCCCTCACACTCCAGTCACAGCCACGCTCTCAGGCCCAGATGCCGCTGGCGTGGTTAAAAGCCTGAGTTACCGAAGGGAGAACGTGGGAGAGGAAAACGGAGCTCCCAGCTGAGAGAGAGCCTGGAAAGCGAAGGGAAAATCCCCTAATCAGCCGGCCAGGCGCCGGCCAGGCTGAGCGCGCGTCTGGGAAGCCGCAGAGTTCGCTGAAGGGCCGGTCTCCTGAACAGACATTTACACTCCTCAGTGCAGCCTTTTGCCTAGGGCTCAGCCTGCATCTGAAGATCCCTCCGACAAAGCAAGCAGTGTCGACTTTGGCAATGGGACATTGCTCCTCCCACAGACCCTGCCTGGATGCTAGACTGGACTCACACCGAGACTCCCAGCTGTGGGTCCCGCTGCTGCTCCCCCCACGTCCCAGATGTGCCCACGCAGACCTTACCAAGTGAAACTAAACGCTCCTCCTACCCAGAACGAATCTAAGGCCGCAGCCTTCCCACGGGCCAACAGATGAAAGATGCTGGCGTTTCCAGGCCATGGTCCGTATCTCCCGGATACGCTGCCGATTCGCCCCCCGCGCCCCAGGAGCACTCGGTGCGGGGCTGAGATCACACGGCTGGCCTCGCAGGCCGAGCACAGTCAAGGTCTCTGTGGTGCTCACTCCATGCGGCCCGACCTGGGAGCTGTCCGTCGGCAGCACGTTAACCGGGGTGGGCTGGCACGTGACCACACGCAGCCTCTGGGTCAGAAATGACCTCCAGAGCCTGAGTGCCCAGGCGCTGCCCTCAGGGGCCGGGCTCAAGGCAGAGCTCTGCCTGCCGGGAACTGCAGGCTGCTCCCTCTGTATTCAGGGTGGATGGCCACAGGCCGCTCACGATGGCTCAGGCAAGTGGCTCTCACCCGCCAAAGCCATCTGGTCAATTTAGACTAAAAACTCTTTCGAGCAGAGACCCTCTGCTACCCCGGGTTCGTGGAGCGCCCAGCACCAGGGGGCCTGAGCTCAGCTGGTCCTTAGGCACTACTGGAATAAACACGAGTAATAACAGGCGATGCCGTGACGGCTCCAAGCGTCCTACCTACGATACACAGTCCCTTGGCAGAGGGCTGCTAACCCAACCCCTGGGGTCCCACCGGTGCTCAGAGAGAGACCACACCCCGGGGCAGATGCAGGAGCAGGGAGCCAAACATCACCCTGCTGTGAAGGGGAGAACAGGTGAGCATTTGGGATCCGCTCCCTTACGGACAGCGCAGGGGGCTGTCAGAGACACACACCGCCCGCAACAGTGCCCAGCACTGCACGGGCCAGGCCTGGCCTCTGGGGGCGTCTTTGGGGTCAGTGACGTGTGGAGAAGCTCTCTCGCTCCGGTAACAACTCCTCCTTGCCAGCAGGACACTGCTGCCAGCCTCTGCCCTCACCTCCCTCGCCTGTCAGAACAGGCCCCAGCGCGGAGAGTCACCTGCTGCCAGCAGAGCGGGTGCCTCGTGGGGACAGGGGCTGGAGACTGGTGCCAGGGTCGCGCCCAGCTGGCAAGGGGTGGCAGGCACAGCCCTCCTGTGACACAGCGACTGGCTGCCATCCCCGAGCTGTGTCACGGGAGGGGCTCGGCGCCGGAATACTGGATGTGCAGCGCTCTCCATCTTCCGCTGGCTGCCCCCCACGCCGGGCAAGGCTGTCCGCAGCGCTGAGTACGGATCTGTGGCCAAGCTGGGAGTCCTCGGCTCCCCGGGCCTCGTGGAGCGAGGCTGCAGGCAGCCCTTCTCCACCAGGCTAGCCGCGTTCCCAGCACACCACGTGGAGCGAGCACAGAGGAGGGTCCCTGCCTGCCCCAGTGACAGTCCTGCTGCCCACCCAGAGCGGGGAGCGGGCATAGGGCGCTCCACAGATCCACCCTGGCCCTCCCCACCCCCAGAGAAATCCTCGGCTGCCCTCCAAAAGGGAGGAGAACATTTGGGATTTCTAGCAGGGAACCCGGCTCCAGGCAGCTGTTCAACCACCGGCCATACGGCTGACCCACCCTTTCCACTCTGCCTGTTTCCATCTGGTGTCTCTTGTCTCACCCAGAGACGCTGAGCTCCTGGGGACTAGGAGCACCCTCCCAACGTGTGTTTGTACAGCACCTAGCGCCCGGGGGGCTGATCCATGAGTAGGGCACCCCGGCGCTACCACAGCGCACCCCATGCCAGATTGGCACGGCAGTGAGCGTCGGGGCAAGAGAGGGTGGGAGGAGAAGGATCCTGGTCGGCACACGGTGAAGGGGGCAGAGGAACCTTTGGGATGGTCGCGGCTGCCAGTGCACGGTGGGGAGCTGGGCACTGACGGGGGGCACTGAGCTGGCTGCCCGGGGGGCTGCAGGGTCACAGGGGGGCCCCTGCCTGCACCCAGCCCCCCAGCCAGTCAGGAAATGCAGGGACGCCCCCCAGGCCGTGCACCGCATCCTGGGTAACCACAGGCTGCCAAGCAGCAGCCAGAGCCGGGGCAGGGGCAGGGAAGCAGCAGGGCACTTACGAGTGGAGGCCGTGGACGCCGCCTTCGATCTGGGCCGACATGGTTCTCTTCTCAAACTTCAGCTCGCCCGAGTACATCATGGAACTGGCAAGCAGAGACAGCGCGGCTAGGAGTGAGGCAGAGGCACCTGCGACCGGCCCAGGGGGCACGCGGGGGACAGGGCAGAGCGCGCACACGAGCGAGTCTGCCAGAGCAACCCGCCAGGCCCCATGCTGGCGCCCATGGCAACCTGGCTTGGCCCAGGCTGCGCCATCCCCCCCACGGCAACCTGGCCCAGGCCAGCCCACACAGGTGCCACGACAAGGCTGCCCAGCTGCGTTGGCCCTGCTACGGTGTCCTGGCCCCAGGCAGTAACTGCGACCTGTCACAGGGATCTAACCCCACCCAGGGCCCTGCTACCAGAGCCCCGGGACTCAGTGACGTAACTGCCCAGCTAACGGGGCCCCGGACCAGCCCCCACGTGTCACAGGGCCTGGTCAGCCGCCCCTTGGCCTCTCCCGTCCCGTGGCACCCCCGGGCGCTGTGGCCACCGTCCGTGTGAGACGCCCTCAGCGCCGTCTGGGGGGATGAGCACTGGGGCGGGGAGCTCAGCTGCTTCCCCCAGCTTGGCTCCCCACCCCTCAGATGCCACCTGTCTCCCCCTCCCTGGGAGGGGACAGCCCAGGATCTTGCTGGGGCCAGGCGGGGCTGATTTTCTCAGAGGCCCCAGCCCCAGGGCGGCCCCAGGCAGGCCCCTCCCAGGACAGCCTGCCTAGGGCTGAGTGAGAACCGCAGCCTGGCCCCTCACCGGAGGATGGAGAGGCTCCTGGCCCCGATGTCCTGGCAGCCGTGCTGAATGCCCGCAATCAGGTATGGGACGAACTTCTGGATGGAGCCCTTGTCCTGGATGGAGCCGGAGACGCCCTGCGCCACCTTCACCTTATCCCCTTCGCTGGGGGGAAGAACACGGAGGCTGTTATGGGGGGCCCCGCGCCAGCCTCTGCTCCCCAACGGGATCCTGCCTCCAGCCTGCCCGCCCCTGCCCCCCCAGCTGCCCTACTGCCCCCGGGCCCCACCCCGAGCTGTATCAGCGCCTGCCGGGCAGGCTGCGTTCCCGGCCCCCACCCCAGGCTGGACGGAGGGGCCCTGCCCCTGCCCCTGCCCCATACCTGAAGTATCGCTTCTGGCTGCTGCTGTTCTTCTCCATGGCGTCGAGCGAGCCCATCCCCCGGTATTTCTTCAGCCTCACGCCGTCGGAGAAGAAATACTCGCCCGGGGCCTCCGTGGTGGCCGCCAGCAGGGAGCCCATCATCACTGCCCGGGCGCCGGGGAGAGGGGCAGAGAACGGGTGACATTAGTGCCACAGCAGAGACCGGGCCCCCCCCCCCCCCCGAGCACACCTGGGCTCGACCGCAGCCCCCGAGCCCACAACGGGTGCCCGGCTGCCCAGCTCCCAAGCCCCCCGTCCCCATGCCTGCAGTAATCGCCACGTCAGGGCCGAACGGGGCTGTCTGGGGGCGCAGGGGCCAGCCCGTATTGGGCGTCTGCCTGAAGACTCGGGGGCCAGCACCCCCAGCGTGGAGGGAATTCGCCTGTGGAATCCAACAACCCAAGGCACGTGGTATTTCATGCACCCAGCCGTGGCACGCCGCAGCCAGCACCGCCCGGGAGGGGAGATCGCCCCCTGCTGAGCCCCTGCCCCATCCCCTCAGGACAGCATCCCCCAGTGCCACCCGGGGCACTGACTGCACAGGGAGGGGGCAGGCAGGCTGGCCCCACGGCGACAGTCGCACTCACCCGTAGAGGCTCCTAGAGACAGCGCCTTCACCACATGCCCCACCGTCTGGATGCCGCCATCCGCGATCACAGGCACGCCGAACCTGCGGGCGTACTCTGCCACCTTGTACACGGCCGTGCCCTGGGGCCTGCCGCACGCCATCACTGCAGCCAGGGACAGGAGCGTCAGCACCAGGGCAGGCGTGGGGGGCGACAGGTGGGCCACTGACGCGCCGGGCACCGCACGGGGCTGGGTTCCTCTGCCAGCCGCGGGCGTCAGCCCCGCCGACAAAGGCCAGGAGCCGTGCGCACAGGAGAAGCCGTTCCCTGCAGCGCCAGCCTGGCCCGAGCAGGGGCCCGGAGGCCTCCAGCAGTGTGTGGGGGGAAGGGGAGGGTGGGGCGGAGCAGCCCCCACCCAGCCTCAGCTACGCCTCTGCCCAGCGCGACACTGGTCCGGGCCCTTCCTGCCCCGCCAGGCACTGCTGACCCCGCTGGGGCTGCGAGGGCCCGCGATGCCCGGAGCTCACCCCTACCTTCCTGCGTGATGCAGATGGAGCCGCAGCCCATGCCCACGCGCAGACCATCCACCCCCGCGTCCGTCAGGTGCTTGGCCTGCGCCGCTGTCACCACTGTGGATCCAACAGGAGACGAAAGCAAAGGCAGCCATGAAATACCTGGTCACCGGGCCCGGGGCAGAGTCCAGGGCCCCGCCCGGCCCGCTCTCAGACCGGGAATCCCAGCCCCTCTCCCCACCCTGCAGCAGGACCCACTGGGGCCTTGGGCTGGGAGACTTGCCATGGCCTCTCGGGCCGGGGAAGATGGACAGGTGGCAGTGCCCCGGGCCACGCTCTGCTGGCTCGGGCAAGGCTGCTCCAACAGTCTGGGCAGGCAGGGTCTGCTACGACTCCCGGTCTCAGTGAACCAGCTCCGGTCCCAGCACGGCGAGCACTTGCTCCAGCTCCGCCTAGGCTCAGCAATTGCCACCAGCAGCGTGGTACTCGGCTGCCCAGAACAAACGGGGCAGGGGCTCCCTCAGCTTGAGGGGGGCCCTCGGTGCAGGGGCGGGCGGAAGATCCCTGCTTTCATCAGCCCCAACGACCTGTGGGACTTGTACATGTGCAGCCCGCTGGGGATGGGTCCCACACAGCCTATTGCTCCCAGACTAGCCTTGTCCCGAGAGAGGGTGGTCGGACGTATTCCCCTGCCCCATGCGCAGTCCCAGCCGTTGGAGCCGTGCCGGGGAGCGAGCAGAGGCCCGGGCCCAGACGTGCTGGGCGGGGCGCTGGAGCCGTGCCGGGGAGCGAGCAGAGGCCGGGCCCAGACGTGCCGCGTGGGGCGTTCCGGCAGTGGTTCCCCACACGCAGCGCCATACGGCCCTTGCTGGAGCAAGGTCATAGAGGTACCAGCCAGGTGTTCAGTGCTGTGCCCATCCGAGCCACGGCCCCTGAGCGCCCCGCCCTGCACCCGCCGGCCAGGGCTGGGGCCCCCAGAGACTCACCATTCCCACCGATCACCTGCAGCTCGGGGTATTTCTGCTTGATGTAATGGATCATGCTGATCTGATACACGGAATTGCCCTGGGAGGAGTCCTGTGGGGGGGACGAGACCACAGTCAGAGCAGGAAGGGAGCAGGAGAGACCGCTCCGGCCCTGCCCCCACACTGACCCCCACTGCTGACTGCAGATGGGCCTAGGGGCCCCTGGCGGCTAGAAGGGCCCTAGGAATCACGAAAGCTCATGCTCAAATAAATTGGTTAGTCTCTAAGGTGCCACAAGTCCTCCTTTTCTTTTTGACAGGTTTCAGAGTAACAGCCGTGTTAGTCTGTATTTGTGGGGGGAGAGAACCTTTAGTGATAATCATCCATTTTTTCATGGTTTGTGTGTATAAAAACATCTTCTGTACTTTCCACAGTATGCATCCGATGAAGTGAGCTTGGTTACTCTCTAAGGTGCCACAAGTACTCCTTTTCCTTTTCTTTTTGAGGATACAGACTAACACGGCTGCTACTCTGAAACTGGGTAAGGGGGTGTAATTGTTGCAGAGAAAAGGGCCAGGGCACATAAATGGCTGACACCCTGTTTCCTGGCAACTGATGGCCTGGGCCCTTCCCCCCTGCAAGGCGAGAGCTAAAGTGTTGGAGAACAAAGGAATCAGGTGCCCTCCTGGCCCGGGAAAGGGACAAAGCCCAGAGGAGGAGGGGCTGGAGGGAGTTTCAGTTTGGGGCTGGCTGGAACATGGAGTGAAGTGCAGACGGGGTTGTCTGGCTCACTGCCCCCCAAAAGGGACCCGGCTGAGGGGTCCTGTTCTCTGCACCTACAAACTCTGTGTTAGACCATGTTCCTGTCGTCTAATAAACCTCTGTTTTACTAGCTGGCCGAGAGTCCCGTCTGACTGCGGAGTTGGGGTGCAGGACCCTCTGGCTTCCCCAGGAGCCCCACATGGGCGGACTCGCTATGGGAAGTGCACAGAGGGGCAGAGGAGGCTGAAGGCTCCGAGGTCAGACCCAGGAAGGGGGAAGCCGGGTGAGCTGTGTGTCCTGCGGACAGGCTGCTCACAGAAAGGAGACTGCCCCAGAGTCCCGACTGGCTTCATGGGGAGCAGTTCCAGAGCATTGCCCGGGGACGCCGCAACAACTGGTATCCCGGTGAGCATGTGCCCGCAATGGTGCGGGACCAATCCAGCTCCTCAGGCTTGGAGGCTGGCCCCACGTTGAAGATCCCCACACGCACCCTGCTCCAAGGACCAGCAGCCCTGCTCTGGCTGGGGCGGCAGACAGGGAGTTTAAGAGGTCTGACGGGAGGGAGCATCTGACCCAGGGTGGCAGACACCAGGCCCACCAGATGATCCAATCTGGGGCGGGGTGGGGGTCATCTGACCCCGGTGGGGAGGTGCCAAGCATCTGGCGTGGCTGTGCAAGGATCTCAGGCCCTTAACCCTTGCTGTGCCGGGGGTCAGGGAGGCTGCTGGGCCGGGAGCAGCAGGGAGCCCCCCGAGCCCGGTACCCACCAGCACCACCACGTCGACGCCGGCCTGCGTGAGGAGGTCGAGCCGGTACTTGTCGTCCTCGCGGGTGCCGATGGCCGCCCCGCACAGCAGCTGCTTGCGCGAGTCCTTGGAGGCCAGCGGGTAGTCGCGGTTCTTCTTCAGGTCCGTGCGGGCGATGATAGCCACCAGCTCGTCGCTGTCGTTCACGATGGGTAGCTTCCCTGGCGCAGGGAGGGCACAGCGGTGAGGGGGGCACCCGGCAGAGCCCCCCAGCCGCACGCGCAGTGGGGCCGGCTCCACCATGGGGTCATGGCCAATGGCCCCGCTGCCCCCAGCCCCGTTCCCCAGCTCAGCCCACCCGAGACCTGCCCAGAGACAAGCCAGGGCCCGCAGCCCGGCTCAGCACCCTGCCCCGGCAGCCCCCTCCTCGAACATCAGCTGCTAGTGACGCTGTAACCTCGGCCACACCACCCAGCCCACCAAGCTGCTCTGAGCACGTGGGGCTGGCCCCCTATGAGCACGGGCTGCCCCACACGCCCCAGTTCACTCCAGCGCCCAGGCTCTGGCACCACCATCGCGGCTCCCTCTACTCCAAGCCCCGGAGAACTATCCGCAGAGTCAGCAAGGGGAGGGAGCCCCGCTTAAAGAGCATGGGGGGGATCATAGAATCATAGAATATCCGGGTTGGAAGGGACCTCAGGAGGTCATCTAGTCCAACCCCCTGCTCAAAGCAGGACCGAGCCCCAATTAAATCATCCCAGCCAGGGCTTTGTCAAGCCTGACCTTAAAAACTTCTAAGGAAGGAGATTCTACCACCTCCCTAGGTAACGCATTCCAGTGTTTCACCACCCTCCTAGTGAAAAAGTTTTTCCTAATATCCAACCTGAACCTCCCCCACTGCAACTTGAGATCATTACTCCTTGTCCTGTCCTCTTCTACCACTGAGAATAGTCTAGATCCATCCTCTCTGGAACCACCTCTCAGGTAGTTGAAAGCAGCTATCAAATCCCCCCTCATTCTTCTCTTCTGCAGACTAAACAATCCCAGTTCCCTCAGCCTCTCCTCATAAGTCATGTGTTCCAGACCCCTAATCATTTTTGTTGCCCTTCGCTGGACTCTCTCCAATTTTTCCACATCCTTCTTGTAGTGTGGGGCCCAAAACTGGACACAGTACTCCAGATGAGGCCTCACCAATGTCGAATAGAGGGGGACAATCACGTCCCTCGATCTGATGGCAATGCCCCTACTTATATATCCCAAAATGCCATTGGCCTTCTTGGCAACAAGGGCACACTGCTGACTCATATCCAGCTTCTCGTCCACTGTCACCCCTAGGTCCTTTTCCGCAGAACTGCTGCCTAGCCATTCGGTCCCTAGTCTGTATCTGTGCATTGGGTTCTTCCGTCCTAAGTGCAGGACCTTGCACTTATCCTTATTGAACCTCATCAGATTTCTTTTGGCCCAATCCTCCAATTTATCTAGGTCCCTCTGTATCCTATCCCTACCTGCCACCATATCTACCACTCCTCCTAGTTTAGTATCATCCGCAAATTTGCTGAGAGTGCAATCCACACCATCCTCCAGATCATTTATGAAGATATTGAACAAAACCGGCCCCAGGACTGACCCCTAGGGCACTCCACTTGATATCGGCTGCCAACTAGACATGGAGCCATTGATCACTACCCGTTGAGCCCGACAATCTAGTCAATTTTCTATCCACCTTATAGTGCATTCATCCAGCCCATACTTCCTTAACTTGCTGGCAAGAATACTGTGGGAGACAGTGTCAAAAGCTTTGCTAAAGTCAAGGAACAACACGTCCACTGCTTTCCCCTCATCCACAGAACCAGTAATCTCATCATAGAAGGAGATTAGATTAGTCAGGCATGGGGGGGTCACACTTGGCCTCCTGCCCGGGCACAGAGGGCACCAGCCCTGGGGCAGCAAAGAACCTGTAATGGGCTTGGAAGCATCTCAGTCTCCCCTCTGCTTTCCCCCCAGACAGCTCACAGAGCCCAAGGCGGGGCTAGCAGGGGCTGCGGGTGGGGCGCGAGGGGCACCGGTGCAGTGGGGCGTGCGGGGAGCCCAGGGAGGGGCTAGCAGGGGCTGCGGGTGGGGAGCGAGGGGCACCGGTGCGGCGGGGTGTGTGGGGAGCCCAGGGAGGGGCTAGCAGGGGCTGCGGGGGGGGGGAGCGAGGGGCACCGGTGGGGCGGGGTGTGGGGGGAGCCCAGGGCCGGGCTAGCAGGGGCTGCGGGTGGGGAGCGAGGGGCACCGGCGGGGCGGGACATGTGGGGTGCCCAGGGCGGGCTAGCGGGGGGCTGCGGGTGGGGTGCGAGGGGCACCGGTGCAGCGGGGCGTGCGGGGAGCCCAGGGAGAGGCTAGCAGGGGGCTGCGGGTGGGGCGTGAGGGGCAGTGGGGCGTGCGGGGAGCCCAGGGAGGGGCTAGCAGGGGCTGCGGGTGGGGAGCGAGGGGCGCTGCGGGTGGGGAGCGAGGGGCACTGGCGGGGCGGGACATGTGGGGTGCCCAGGGCCGGGCTAGCAGGCGCTGCGGGTGGGGAGCGAGGGGCACTGGCGGGGCGGGACATGTGGGGTGCCCAGGGCGGGCTAGCGGGGGGCTGCGGGTGGGGTGCGAGGGGCACCGGTGCAGCGGGGCGTGCGGGGAGCCCAGGGAGAGGCTAGCAGGGGGCTGCGGGTGGGGCGTGAGGGGCAGTGGGGCGTGCGGGGAGCCCAGGGAGGGGCTAGCAGGGGCTGCGGGTGGGGAGCGAGGGGCACTGGCGGGGCGGGGTGGGGTGTGGGGGGAGCCCAGGGCAGGGCTAGCAGGGGCTGCGGGTGGGGAGTGAGGGGCAGCGGGGTGTGTGGGGAGCCCAGGGAGGGGCTAGCAGGGGCTGCGGGTGGGGAGCGAGGGGCACCGGCGGGGCGGGGCGTGGGGGGAGCCCAGGGCCGGGCTAGCAGGGGCTGCGGGGGGGGAGCGAGGGGAGCCCAGGGCGGGGCTGGCGGGGGCTGCGGGCCCGTTCTCTCCCGTGCCCAGGGCAGGGCTAGCAGGGGCTGCGGGTGGGGAGCGAGGGGCACGGGCGGGACGGGGCGTGTGGGGAGCCCAGGGCGGGGCTGGCGGGGGCTGCGGGTGGGGAGCGAGGGGCACCGGCGGGGCGGGGCGTGGGGGGAGCCCAGGGCCGGGCTAGCAGGGGCTGCGGGGGGGGAGCGAGGGCCCGTTCTCTCCCGTGCCCAGGGCCGGGCTAGCAGGGGCTGCGGGTGGGGAGCGAGGGGCACCGGCGGGGCGGGGCGTGTGGGGAGCCCAGGGCAGGGCTAGCAGGGGCTGCGGGTGGGGAGTGAGGGGCAGCGGGGCGTGTGGGGAGCCCAGGGAGGGGCTAGCAGGGGCTGCGGGGGGGGAGCGAGGGGCACCGGCGGGGCGGGACATGTGGGGTGCCCAGGGCGGGCTAGCGGGGGGCTGCGGGTGGGGTGCGAGGGGCACCGGCGGGGCGGGGCGTGTGGGGAGCCCAGGGCAGGGCTAGCAGGGGCTGCGGGTGGGGAGTGAGGGGCAGCGGGGCGTGTGGGGAGCCCAGGGAGGGGCTAGCAGGGGCTGCGGGGGGGGAGCGAGGGGCACCGGCGGGGCGGGGTGTGGGGGGAGCCCAG
The DNA here is from genome assembly GCF_965152235.1 of Eretmochelys imbricata. Taxonomy (NCBI): domain Eukaryota; kingdom Metazoa; phylum Chordata; order Testudines; family Cheloniidae; genus Eretmochelys; species Eretmochelys imbricata. The sequence goes on from NC_135572.1 coordinate 359,973,375, forward strand.
GGCCGGGCTAGCAGGAGCTGCGGGGGGGAGCGAGGGGCACCGGCGGGGCGGGGCGTGTGGGGAGCCCAGGGCCGGGCTAGCAGGGGCTGCGGGGGGGGGAGTGAGGGGCACCGGCGGGGCGGGGCGTGGAGGGAGCCCAGGGCGGGGCTAGCAGGGGCTGCGGGTGGGGAGTGAGGGGCAGCGGGGCGTGTGGGGAGCCCAGGGCAGGGCTAGCAGGGGCTGCGGGTGGGGAGTGAGGGGCAGCGGGGCGTGTGGGGAGCCCAGGGAGGGGCTAGCAGGGGCTGCGGGGGGGGAGCGAGGGGCACCGGCGGGGCGGGGTGTGGGGGGAGCCCAGGGCCGGGCTAGCAGGAGCTGCGGGGGGGAGCGAGGGGCACCGGCGGGGCGGGGCGTGTGGGGAGCCCAGGGCCGGGCTAGCAGGGGCTGCGGGGGGGGGAGTGAGGGGCACCGGCGGGGCGGGGCGTGGGGGGAGCCCAGGGCGGGGCTGGCGGGGGCTGCGGGTGGGGAGCGAGGGGCACCGGCGGGGCGGGGCGTGTGGGGAGCCCAGGGCCGGGCTAGCAGGGGCTGCGGGTGGGGAGCGAGGGGCACCGGCGGGGCGGGGCGTGGAGGGAGCCCAGGGCGGGGCTGGCGGGGGCTGCGGGGGGGGAGTGAGGGGCACCGGCGGGGCGGGGCGTGGGGGGAGCCCAGGGCGGGGCTGGCGGGGGCTGTGGGGGGGGAGCGAGGGGCAGCGGGGCGTGGGGGGAACCCAGGGCGGGGCTGGCGGGGGCTGCGGGGGGGGAGCGAGGGGCACCGGCGGGGCGGGGCGTGGGGGGAGCCCAGGGCGGGGCTGGCGGGGGCTGCGGGGGGGGAGCGAGGGGCACCGGCGGGGCGGGGCGTGGGGGGAGCCCAGGGCGGGGCTGGCGGGGGCTGCGGGGGGGGAGTGAGGGGCACCGGCGGGACGGGGCGTGGGGGGAGCCCAGGGCGGGGCTGGCGGGGGCTGCGGGGGGGGGAGCGAGGGGCACCGGCGGGGCGGGGCGTGGGGGGAGCCGAGGGCGGGGCTGGCGGGGGCTGCGGGGGGGGAGCGAGGGGCACCGGCGGGGCGGGGCGTGGGGGGAGCCCAGGGCGGGCTAGCGGGGGGCTGCGGGGGGGGAGCGAGGGCCCGTTCTCTCCCGTGCCCAGGGCGGGGCTGGCGGGGGCTGCGGGTGGGGAGCGAGGGGCACCGGCGGGGCGGGGCGTGGGGGGAGCCCAGGGCGGGCTAGCGGGGGGCTGCGGGGGGGGGAGCGAGGGGCACCGGCGGGGCGGGGCGTGGGGGGAGCCCAGGGCGGGGCTGGCGGGGGCTGTGGGGGGGGAGCGAGGGGCAGCGGGGTGTGTGGGGAGCCCAGGGCGGGCTGGCGGGGGCTGCGGGTGGGGAGTGAGGGGCAGCGGGGTGTGGGGGGAGCCCAGGGCGGGGCTGGCGGGGGCTGCGGGGGGGGAGCGAGGGCCCGTTCTCTCCCGTGCCCAGGGCCGGGCTAGCAGGGGCTGTGGGGGGGGAGTGAGGGGCAGCGGGGCGTGGGGGGTGCCCAGGGCCGGGCTGGCGGGGGCTGCGGGTGGGGAGCGAGGGGCACCGGCGGGGCGGGGCGTGGGGGGAGCCCAGGGCCGGGCTAGCAGGGGCTGTGGGTGGGGAGCGAGGGGCACCGGCGGGGCGGGGCGTGGGGGGAGCCCAGGGCAGGGCTGGCGGGGGCTGCGGGGGGGGAGCGAGGGCCCGTTCTCTCCCGTGCCCAGGGCCGGGCTGGCGGGGGCTGCGGGTGGGGAGCGAGGGGCACTGGTGGGGCGGGGTGTGGGGGGAGCCCAGGGCGGGGCTGGCGGGGGGGGAGCGAGGGCCCGTTCTCTCCCGTGCCCAGGGCCGGGCTAGCAGGGGCTGCGGGTGGGGAGCGAGGGGCAGCGGGGCGTGGGGGGTGCCCAGGGCGGGCTAGCGGGGGCTGCGGGGGGGGAGCGAGGGGCACCGGCGGGGCGGGGCGTGGGGGGAGCCCAGGGCCGGGCTAGCAGGGGCTGTGGGGGGGGAGCGAGGGGCAGCGGGGCGTGGGGGGAGCCCAGGGCGGGGCTGGCGGGGGCTGCGGGGGGGGAGCGAGGGGCACCGGCGGGGCGGGGCGTGGGGGGAGCCCAGGGCGGGCTAGCGGGGGCTGCGGGGGGGGAGCGAGGGGCACCGGCGGGGCGGGGCGTGGGGGGAGCCCAGGGCCGGGCTAGCAGGGGCTGTGGGGGGGGAGCGAGGGGCAGCGGGGCGTGGGGGGAGCCCAGGGCGGGGCTGGCGGGGGCTGCGGGGGGGGAGCGAGGGCCCGTTCTCTCCCGTGCCCAGGGCCGGGCTGGCAGGGGCTGCGGGGGGGGAGCGAGGGGCAGCGGGGTGTGTGGGGTGCCCAGGGCGGGGCTGCGGGGGGGGAGCGAGGGCCCGTTCTCTCCCGTGCCCAGGGCGGGCTAGCGGGGGGCTGTGGGGGGGGAGCGAGGGGCAGCGGGGCGTGGGGGGTGCCCAGGGCGGGGCTGGCGGGGGCTGCGGGGGGGGAGCGAGGGCCCGTTCTCTCCCGTGCCCAGGGCCGGGCTAGCAGGGGCTGCGGGTGGGGAGTGAGGGGCAGCGGGGCGTGGGGGGTGCCCAGGGCGGGCTAGCGGGGGCTGCGGGGGGGGAGCGAGGGGCACCGGCGGGGCGGGGCGTGGGGGGAGCCCAGGGCGGGGCTGGCGGGGGCTGCGGGGGGGGAGCGAGGGCCCGTTCTCTCCCGTGCCCAGGGCGGGCTGGCGGGGGCTGCGGGTGGGGAGTGAGGGGCAGCGGGGTGTGTGGGGTGCCCAGGGCGGGGCTGCGGGGGGGGAGCGAGGGCCCGTTCTCTCCCGTGCCCAGGGCCGGGCTAGCAGGCGCTGCGGGTGGGGAGCGAGGGGCACTGGCGGGGCGGGACATGTGGGGTGCCCAGGGCGGGCTAGCGGGGGGCTGCGGGTGGGGTGCGAGGGGCACCGGTGCAGCGGGGCGTGCGGGGAGCCCAGGGCGGGGCTGGCGGGGGGCTGCGGGTAGGGAGTGAGGGGCAGCGGGGCGTGGGGGGTGCCCAGGGCGGGGCTGGCGGGTGGGGAGCGAGGGGCACCGGCGGGGCGGGGCGTGGGGGGAGCCCAGGGCGGGGCTGGCGGGGGCTGGCGGGGGGGGAGCGAGGGGCACCGGCGGGGCGGGGTGTGTGGGGTGCCCAGGGCGGGCTAGCGGGGGGCTGCGGGGGGGGAGCGAGGGGCACCGGCGGGGCGGGGCGTGGGGGGAGCCCAGGGCGGGGCTGGCGGGGGTGCGGGGGGGGAGCGAGGGCCCGTTCTCTCCCGTGCCCAGGGCCGGGCTGGCGGAGGCTGCGGGGGGGGAGCGAGGGGCAGCGGGGCGTGGGGGGAGCCCAGGGCCGGGCTAGCAGGGGCTGCGGGGGGGGAGCGAGGGGCAGCGGGGCGTGGGGGGAGCCCAGGCCCGGGCTAGCAGGGGCTGCGGGTGGGGAGTGAGGGGCAGCGGGGCGTGGGGGGAGCCCAGGGCGGGGCTGGCGGGGGGGGAGCGAGGGCCCGTTCTCTCCCGTGCCCAGGGCTGGGCTAGCAGGGGCTGTGGGGGGGGGAGCGAGGGTCAGCGGGGCGTGTGGGGTGCCCAGGGCGGGGCTGGCGGGGGGGGAGCGAGGGGCAGCGGGGTGTGTGGGGTGCCCAGGGCGGGGCTGGCGGGGGGGGGAGCGAGGGGCACCGGCGGGGCGGGGCGTGGGGGAGCCCAGGGCGGGGCTGGCGGGGGCTGCGGGTGGGGAGTGAGGGGCAGTGGGGTGTGTGGGGTGCCCAGGGCGGGGCTGGCGGGGGGCTGGCAGGGGGGGCTGAGGGCCCGTTCTCTCCCGTGCCCAGGGCCGGGCTAGCAGGGGCTGCGGGTGGGGAGTGAGGGCAGTGGGGTGTGTGGGGTGCCCAGGGCGGGGCTGGCGGGGGCTGCGGGGGGGGAGCGAGGGGCAGCGGGGCGTGGGGGGAGCCCAGGGCGGGGCTGGCGGGGGCTGCGGGGGGGGAGCGAGGGGCAGTGGGGTGTGTGGGGTGCCCAGGGCGGGGCTGGCGGGGGGGGAGCGAGGGCCCGTTCTCTCCCGTGCCCAGGGCCGGGCTAGCAGGGGCTGCGGGTGGGGAGTGAGGGGCAGCGGGGTGTGTGGGGTGCCCAGGGCGGGGCTGGCGGGGGGGGAGCGAGGGGCACTGGTGGGGCGGGGTGTGGGGGGAGCCCAGGGCGGGCTAGCGGGGGGCTGCGGGGGGCTGAGGGCCCGTTCTCTCCCGTGCCCAGGGCCGGGCTAGCAGGGGCTGCGGGTGGGGAGTGAGGGGCAGCGGGGCGTGGGGGGAGCCCAGGGCGGGGCTGGCGGGGGCTGCGGGGGGGGAGCGAGGGGCCCGTTCTCTCCCGTGCCCAGGGCCGGGGCTAGCAGGGGCTGCGGGGGGGGAGCGAGGGGCAGCGGGGCGTGTGGGGAGCCCAGGGCGGGGCTGGCGGGGGGGGAGCGAGGGGCAGCGGGGCGTGGGGGGAGCCCAGGGCCGGGCTAGCGGGGGGCTGCGGGGGGCTGAGGGCCCGTTCTCTCCCGTGCCCAGGGCCGGGCTAGCAGGGGCTGTGGGGGGGGAGCGAGGGGCAGCGGGGCGTGGGGGGAGCCCAGGGCGGGGCTGGCGGGGGGCTGGCGGGGGCTGCGGGTGGGGAGCGAGGGGCACTGGTGGGGCGGGGCGTGGGGGGAGCCCAGGGCGGGGCTGGCGGGGGGGGAGCGAGGGCCCGTTCTCTCCCGTGCCCAGGGCGGGCTAGCGGGGGGCTGCGGGTGGGGAGTGAGGGGCAGCGGGGCGTGGGGGGAGCCCAGGGCCGGGCTGGCGGGGGGCTGGCAGGGGGAGCGAGGGCCCGTTCTCTCCCGTGCCCAGGGCGGGGCTGGCGGGGGCTGCGGGGGGGGAGCGAGGGGCACCGGCGGGGCGGGACATGTGGGGTGCCCAGGGCGGGCTAGCGGGGGGCTGCGGGGGGGGCTGCGGGCCCGTTCTCTCCCGTGCCCAGGGCCGGGCGGGCAGCGTGAGGTCCCTGGTACCTTTCTTGCTGCGCTGCAGGATGTCGTTGGCCTCCTTCAGGGTGACCCCGGCGGGCGCCACCACCAGGTCATTGCGCTTCGTCATCACCTGTGGGGCCAGACAGCGCGTGGGAGCGCCACCAGAGGGTCCCAGGGCCGCGCCCCTCCCCCAACAGCCCCACCCCCCTCTCCCCAGCGCCCTGCCCCATTGCCCCTGCCCCCTTGCACGCGCCCGGGCCTGTGCGCCTCCCAGCCCGCAGAACTGGGTGCCCGGCATCGCAGCCGCCATGTCCAGGGGGATGAGCTACCAGAGGGCAGCGAATTGCACCCCCGCCCCCCCGGACGGGGGGCAGGCTGGCGCGAGACGCAGCCCGGAGCGCAGGGGCGGCTGTGTCTGGGGCAGGCCCCCAGGAGTCCCGCGGCGGGCGGTACCTCGCTGAGGTAGGTGGCGTCGTCCTTCTCGGTGAGGAAGTCGATGTCCCGCGAGGTGACAATGCCCACCAGCTTGCTGCCCATCTTGCCCGTCTCGGTGACGGGGATGCCCGAGAAGCCGTGGCGCAGCTTGGCCTCGAAGACGTCCCCCACGCTGTGCGTGGGGCTCATCACCACCGGGTCCGTGATGAAGCCCTGCTCAAATTTCTGCAGGGGAGGGAGAGGGGGAGGGAGAGGGGGAGTCACCAGAGACCCGACCCCACAGAGCCCCACCCTGCCCCCGCGCTCCCCAAGGGGTGTGTGTGTGCACATCTGCACTGGCCTTGGTACTGCCCCACGATCCCTGGGGGGTGACACCTCACCCCTGACTCAGCCTGGCGCTCCCCACGGCGTGCACACCAGCAGCGGGGTGCCAGGAGCTCGCGGCTCCATCCCCAGCCCTGCTGGTACCAGGACACCGAGCAGACGGGGCAAACCTCCCTCCACAGCCACCCGGATGCCCTGGGAACCGCCTGGCAGGCCCAAGGGGGCAGCACCGGGTGTGTCCACGCGGCTCAGATCCCCTCTCAGGGTGGTAACCTACATGGGGCTGGGAAGCCCGTCAGAGCCGTATGCCAAGGCCTGGCACAGGCGTCTGCCGGAAACGGCTCCATGGGGGCACCATGGCGCGGACACTGGGGTGGGGTGGGGCCGCAAAGGACCAGGGTCCTGCGAGGTGATGGGTGAGGAGGGGCAGAGCAGACCGCCCCCCCCCCCACGTCTGACCAGAGCTAGTCTCCTGGTGCCAGGGTTGCCCCAGGGCACGGCTGGTACTTGCCTTGACCTTGCGCACCTCGTTGGCCTGGAACTCCGGGGTGCAGTTGTGGTGGATGATCCCGATGCCGCCCATCAGCTGCGGGGAGAGAACGGGTCAGCCTCTGCCGGCCCCATGGAGCAACGGGGTGCCCCGTGGTGGGGGCAGGGCATGGCCTCTCCGGGGCAGCGCAGGGGAAAGGTGCTCACGAGGCGCCCAGCCCAGCTGCCCGACGCTCAGGGCTGGGGCCGGTCTCCAGCGAGAGGCTTGGGGACGGGAACATCAGAGCTGCGGAGCCCCTGCCCCGGACAGGCTGGACCCCTCCCGCCCCACTCTTACCGCCATGGCGATCGCCATGTCTGACTCGGTGACGGTGTCCATGGGCGACGAGATGAGCGGCGTCTTCAGGGTGATCTTGCGAGTCAGCGCCGAGGTCAGGTCCTGGGGGTACAGAGCCGTGAGCCCCTCAGCCCTCCCCCCGCATTAACCCTCCGGGGGTGGGGAGGAGCACAGACCCGTGAACCCAGCACCAACCCTAGCCCAGCAGCCATGCCCGATGCCAGGAGATGCCCCAGGCCAGGTGCTTCCTCCCCGGCCGGGGCAGCAGGGCATAGGACAGGGGAGATGCCCCCACCCTAGTGCCCGTGGCTCGCCAAGCGTTATCACCTAGATAGGGCCCGACAGGTGCCTGGAGCTATACTGTCAGAGGGCAGGACCCCCCCGCCCGCGGATTACGGGGGTCCCGGCTGCCAAGGAATTGCCCAGCGCTGGCCAACATCAGAGCCACGGTGCTGGGGCTGGGGGGGCCAGACACCGCTCGCACAGGGCTCCCTTAGGATGCAGGCCTATCCCTGCCCAGGGGCTCCGTGCTCAACCCCACAGGGGTCCCAGCCCTCCTCCAGCTCCTGCCCCACATACTCAGGAGGCCACACTCCCTCCCACCCCACAGCTCCTTCTCTGCAGGCCGCAGCATGCGGCCACTCGCGTTCCCCCCACGGGGCCAGCTGCTGTATTTCTTCACTACCCCCAGGCTCACCCGGCTGGCTCGGCGGGACTCCCGGCCCCCCACAGCCCATCCCTCTCAGGCTGAGCGGCCCAGGGACAGCTCAAGCCCTGCCCTACAACCGGAGCCCCCAGTGCTGAGCTCCCCAGTGAAGGGCCTTTCCATGCCTCCTCCCAGCCAGGCACCGGGCACTACTCAGCGTCGGCCGCCCTGTGCCAGCCCACGGCCCCGGGCGACGCCGCAGGGAGCTGGCTGGGGAGTGGCATCACGGCAGGGGCCTGTGATGGACACGGGACCCGAGGGCACATGGGACTGGCGGCCACGCCCAACCCTGTCATGCAGCCCACGGAGCTGCGGAGGTGCCAGCTGCGGAACTGGGCAGTGCCCACCATGGGCACTGTGCCAAGCTGGCCCTTCCCTGTGGGCACACCGCAGCGCGCGGGCTGAGGGGACATGGCACAGACAACACAGGGGCAGTGCCAAGACTAGACCCCAGAGCTCCTGGGTCCCACCCCACCGCCCGAGCCACAAGGGAACTCGGCTGCTCCAGTCTGCCAGCCATGAGGGAGGCTGCTGGAGGGGCCCATGCAGCCTGGTGGCTCATACAAGCACGTCCCGTGTGCACTGGGTCCTGGCCCTAGAGCTCAGAGCGCGCCGGGCCCTGACTCTACCCCCCAAGCCAGGACAGCTCAGAGCGCGCTGGGCCCTGACCCCCTCCCCAGGAGAGCTCAGAGCGCACTGGGCCTCAAGCCCTGCCCTGGGGGAGCTCAGATGGGGCATCTGCCAGTCGCCCCACGTCCCGTGCCAGGAGAGCTCACAGATGCTGGCTCTCCCCCCGCCCCAGCTGGCTTTCCCTCCCCACCATCCCTGCTCCTAACCTGGGCATGTTTGCTCCGCTCCCAGCTCCCAGGCCTAACCTGCACCAGAGCCCAGCCCAGCCGGGAACCTGATTAGCCCTGAAATGTTGCTTTCTGCAGAGCTAGATTCCCGGCTGGGAGCTGTGGCCTGGCTCTGCAGAGGAAATGGGGCGTGGGTCCCAGCCAGCCTCGGACACACCCAGGGGGACCCAATTCAGAGGGCTCACCCCAGCCAGCCAGACTAATGGGGCCCTGTCACGGAGTCCCTGGGCGATGCTCTGGAACTGCTCCCCATGAAGCCAGTCAGGACTCTGGGGAAGTCTCCTTTCTGGGAGCAGCCTGACTGCAGGACACACAGCTCACCCAGCTTCCACCTTCCTGGGTCTGACCTTGGAGCATTCAGCATCCTCTGCCCCTCCGTGCGCTTCCCACAGCCAGTCCGTCCAGGCAGGGCTCCTGGGGAAGCCAGAGGGTCCCGCCCCCCAACTCCGCAGTCAGACGTGACTCTCAGCCAGCCAGTAAAACAGAGGTTTATTAGACGACAGGAACATGGTCTAAAACAGAGCTTGCAGGTGCAGAGAACAGGACCCCTCCGCTGGGTCCATGCTGGGGGGCAGTGAGCCAGACAACCACGTCTGCACTTCACTCCATGTCCCGGCCAACCCCAAACTGAAACTCCCTCCAGCCCCTCCTCCTCTGGGCTTTGTCCCTTTCCCAGGCCAGGAGGGCTCCTGATTCCTTTGTTCTCCAACCCTTTAGCTCTCACCTGGCAGGGGGGAAGGGCCAGGCCATCAGGTGCCAGGAAACAGGGTGTCAGCCATTCTCTGTGTTCAGACCCCTGCACACACCTGCCCTCTAGGGCTCTGCAATGATCATACACCCTTACCCCACCCCCTAGATACCTAAGAACTGCATAGGGGAAACTGAGGCACCCCCACACTATTCAGAGGAAACGTTAAGAACACTCCCACTTCGTCACAGGCCCACGTGTCACCTGCAGGGACTCCAGATCCCAGCACGCAACGCTGCAGCTCGCTACGGGACGGGGGCCACCAGACACAGCCCCCCGCTTGCCCCACGAGCTGCCCAGAAATTCCCTGCATGGGTGGGAGGGCGAGGGGGGAAGCTTGGGATCTGCACCGGGTGGACGCTGCCTGGCCAAGCTGCATGCTAACTGGGTCCCAGCACCTGGCCTGTGGCTGCACCATGGGTTTGCCTGCATGGCAGCGGCCTGTGCAGGAAGAGGGGTGCCTGCCACTCCCCACCCCATGTGTATTGCGGGGGGATTATGGTCAGACTGAGGAGGGGACCAGGCTATGGTCCAGCCCTGTGTGACAATGTGACTCAGCAGGGAGGGGGGAGTGTTGACCTGGGAACGTGCCCTGGGGATGGGAGACCTGAGAGCCTGTCACCTGAGCCAGGAGGGGGGAGAGGGGGAGGTGACACCTCTGCCCAGGAATGTGGATGGAGGCTGCAGGAGGGAGCCTGCTGGGGGGGTTTAGTTTTCAGTTTGGGGCTGGGTGGAGGAACACAGGGAACTCCAGGGCTGGGGTCTAAGCTCCCTGCCCCCCAGAAGGACTTGACTGAGGGGGTCCTGGGTGTACCCACAAGCTCTGTTTTGGACTGTGTTCCTGTTGTCCAATAAACCTTCTGTTTTACTGGCTGGCTGAGAGTCTCAGTGGATCCCAGGAAGAGGGGTGCAGGGCCTGGACTCCCCCACACTCCGTGACAACTGGTGGCAAAGGTGGGATCTACTGCACCCCGTGGACGGCGCTTCCTGCAGTAAGTGACTGGGGAACAGTAAAACGAAGGGGGATTGACGGGGACCAGGCGTGCTGAAGAGTCAGAGAGAGACGGTTCCAGGGGGCGGTTAACCCCTGGGAATGTGTGACCAGAGAGAAGGACTTTTGCAGTAACAGGGTCCCCCGGGGGATTGCAGCGAGCGGTCCCAGGGGCGGAGGAGTCTGCAGATCGACCCTGGCAAAGAGGTGGTGACCTCAAGAAGGACTGGCACACGAGGGGTTTTTCCTGGAAACCGTAGAAAGCTGCCCGGCCTGCGAGTGGCCAGCAGGGAGATGTACGCTAAACGCCTTAAGAGCGACCTGGTGGAGCTGTGCAGGCAGAGGGGGCTGCGCATTGGGAGGTCCACCAAGGAACAGCTGATTGCCCAGTTAGAGGAGAGGGATCGCTTGGATGATCCGATCCCTGTCCCTGAGGGAAGCCGCCCGGCAGACACAGCGTGGGCCCTGGGGCCTGACCGGGCTGGGAGGGGTCAGACTGCTGCCAAGGACATCCCGAGACCCTTCCTACCTGTGCCTGGGGGAGGGGTTGGGGGAAGCCCAGCGAATACCGAGGGCACCCTGACCCCAGCAGGGGATCCTCCCGGGGGAGCTCCCCATCCCTGGAGTGAAGACGGCTGGAATGGGAGAGGGAGATGAAAATGAGGGAGCTGGAGGATCATGAAAAACAACGTCAACATGAGCAGGAGGAGAAGGAGAGGGAACGTCAGGAGAAGGAGAAACAAAGACAGCATGAACTGGAGCTGGCCAGGCTGAGGAGCAGTAGGGCCCCGGCTGTGGTGAGTGAGGGGGGACCCAAGACTGCAAGGAACTTTGATAAGTGCTTCCTGGCCCAGCGGAAGGAGGGGGAGGACATAGATAGCTTCCTGACGGCCTTTGAGAATGCCCGTGAGATGCACAGGGTTGACCCTGCAGACAGGCTCCAGTTCCTCACCCCCTTACTGGACCCCAAAGCCGTGGAGGTGCACAGCCGAATGACAGGGCCGGAGGCAGGGGACTATGAACTGTTCAAACAGGCCCTGCTCCGTGAGTTTGGGCTGACCCCCGAGATGTACCGGAGAAGGTTCCGGAGTCAGCGTAAAACACCTGAGGTCACCTACCTACAACTGGTCAACCGGATGCAGGGATATGCCCGCAAGTGGACAGCTGGGGCCCGAGCTAAAGAGGACCTGCTTGACCTAATCGTACTGGAGCAACTGTATGAACAGTGCCCTTCCGACCTGAGGCTGTGGTTGGCGGACAAAAAGCTGGAGAACCCCCAGCACGCAGGGCAGCTGGCCGACGAGTTTGTGAACAGTCGGTCAGGGGGTAGCTGGGAGGAGTCCCAAAAGAACAGGCCCCCCCCGATGCAGAGAGAGAGTCACCAGGGGACCTCCCAGCGGGGAAATAGGGAGAACCCCCTCCAGAGGGGAACGCCTGGTGTCGGGCCCCTCCGACCCGCTCGAGGGGACCAACGTGACCTGAGCTGCTATCACTGTGGCCAGAGAGGCCACGTACGGACCCAGTGCCCCGGGCTCAGGGACAAACTGAGCAGACCCAACCTACCCAGGGTTAACTGGGTAGGGACCCAGCTGGACGAGGGGCAGACGACCCAGGCAAGGGGGGCTACCAGTTTACCACCTGCTCAGGAGGGAAGAGTACCCCAGGCCAGCTCCGCCAGAGGGCTGGAGGCTCTGGACTCAGGGTGCTCAGTTTACAGGGTGGGCGCGGGGCTGTCCCTCCGGAGAGAGTACCTTGTTCCCCTGGAGGTGGATGGGAGGAAGGTCAATGGATACTGGGATATGGGTGTGGAGGTGACGCTGGCCCGGCCCGAGGTGGTGGCCCCAGATCGGGTGGTGCCCAACACCTACCGGACCCTGACAGGGGTGGGCGGGACCCCATTTAAGGTGCCCGTGGCAAGGGTACACCTGAAACGGGGGGCCAAGGAGGGCCCCAAGGATGTGGGGGTACACCACCATTTGCCCACTGAGGTTTTGATGGGGGGAGACCTAGAGGACTGGCCAAGCAACCCCCAGACCGCCCTGGTTGTGACCCGTAGCCAGAGCCGGCGAGGGGCACTGCTCCCTGACCTCGGGGAGGGTTCCACACCGGAGACGCAGGACCCTACCCTGGTGGGGAGGGAGCGCCGAGGGGCACGGCTCAGAGAGGCTGTGGCCTCAGACCCGGCCAGTGAGAGGGAACCGGTCCCCATCCCTTCCCCAGCCGCTGAGTTCCAGGCCGAGTTGAGGAAAGATCCCTCCTTGCGGAAGCTCAGGGACCTGGCCGACCTCAGTGTGAGACAGACCATGAGGAGAGGCTGCCAGGAGAGGTTCCTGTGGGAGAAGGGGTTCCTGTACCGAGAATGGGCTCCCACAAGGGAAGTAGAGTCCTGTGGGACCAGGAGGCAGCTGGTGGTCCCCCAGAAGTATCGCCGCAAGCTCCTGTCCCTGGCCCATGACATCCCCCTTGCAGGGCACCATGGAATCCGGCGCACCCGGCAGAGGTTGCTACAGAACTTTTACTGGCCCGGGGTCTTTACCACGGTCCGGCAGTATTGCCGATCCTGTGACCCCTGTCAGAGGGTGGGGAAGGCCCGGGACAAGGGGAAAGCGGCTTTGAGACCTTTGCCCATCATAGAGGAGCCTTTCCAGAAGGTGGCCATGGACATCGTGGGGCCTCTCAGCAAGACGACTCGGTCGGGGAAGAAATACATTCTGGTGGTGGTAGATTTTGCCACCCGCTACCCCGAGGCAGTGCCCTTAGCTTCCATTGAAGCAGACACCGTGGCAGATGCACTCCTGACCATTTTCAGCCGAGTGGGGTTCCCCAAGGAAGTCTTGACAGACCAAGGCTCCAACTTCATGTCGGCCCTGCTCTGGTGCTTGTGGGAGAAATGTGGGGTCCGGCACGACTGGGCCTCAGCTTATCACCCCCAGTCCAATGGGCTGGTGGAGAGGTTCAACGGGACGCTAAAGATGATGCTGAAAACCTTTATGAATCAGCACCCGCAGGATTGGGACAAGTACTTACCTCACCTGCTGTTCGCGTACAGGGAGGTGCCCCAGGAGTCTACCAGATTTTCGCCTTTCGAACTGTTATATGGAAGGAGGGTGAGGGGCCCCCGGACCTGATGAGAGACGAGTGGGAGGGGAAGGCCACTCCCAATGGAGAGTCAGTGGTGGAGTATGTCCTGATCTTCCGAGAGAGACTGGCTGAACTCATGGGCCTGGCCAGGGAGAATCTGGCCAGAGCCCAGAGGAAGCAGAAGGTCTGGTATGACCGCACGGCGCGGGCCCGGGCCTACGCCACCGGGGATCCGGTGATGGTTCTCATCCCCGTGAGAAAGAACAAACTACAGGCCGCCTGGGAGGGCCCTTTCAAGGTTGTCAAGCAGCTCAATGAGGTAAACTATGTGGTGGAGCTGTCGAACCGGGCACACCACCACCAGGTGTACCATGTGAATATGATGAAGCCATATTATGCCAGGGGGAATGTGGTGTTGGCCGTGTGTGGACAGTGGGAGGAGCAGGGAGATGACCCTTTAGTAGATCTATTCCCTGAGACCAGAGCTGGTTCCCCCCTGGAAACAATTCCCCTCTCGGATCAGCTAACCCCTGCCCAGCAAGCTGAGGTCAGGGGGGTGCTGCATCCGTACCGATAGCTGTTTTCCAGCCAGCCTGGACGCACTAATCTGACTGTCCACCGGGTACAGACGGGGTCGCACCCGCCGATAAGATGCTCCCCCTTCCGAGTCCCAGGGAAAACTGCTCAGGACCTGGAAAGAGAGGTCCGGGACATGCTGGCTTTGGGGGTGATCCAGCCATCGGCCAGCCCTTGGGCCTCGCCGGTGGTGCTGGTCCCCAAAAAGGATGGATCGGTCCGGTTCTGTGTGGACTATCGGAAGCTCAATGCCATCACTGTATCTGATGCCTACCCCATGCCCAGGCCAGACGAGCTCCTAGACAAGCTGGGAGGAGCTCGGTACCTTACCACCATGGACCTTACAAAGGGCAACTGGCAAGTGTCGCTGGATGCAGAGGCCCGGCTGAAATCGGCCTTTATCACCCCTCTGGGGCTCTATGAGTTCCTGACCCTGCCTTTCGGCCTCAAGGGAGCGCCGGCCACCTTCCAGCGCCTGGTGGACCAGCTCCTGAGGGGGATGGAGAGTTTTGCCGTGGCGTATATTGATGACATCTGTGTCTTTAGCCAGACCTGGGAGGACCACGTGTCCCAGGTTAGACAAGTGCTGGACCGACTCCAGGGGGCTGGGCTGACTGTAAAAGCAGAGAAGTGCAAGGTGGGGATGGCGGAAGTATCTTACCTGGGCCATCGGGTGGGGAGCGGCCGCCTAAAGCCGGAACCAGCCAAGGTGAAGGTGATCAGAGACTGGCCCGCTCCCCACCCCAAAAAGCAGATCCAAGCCTTTATTGGGATGGCAGGATACTACCGAAGATTTGTGCCCCACTTTAGCGCCATAGCCGCCCCCATCACTGAGCTATGCAAGAAGTGGAAGCCAGACAAGGTGGTCTGGACCGAGCAGTGCCAGGAGGCTTTCTGGGCGCTGAAGGAGGCTCTGGTCAGTGGCCCAGTTCTGGCAATGTGGTGTTCACCGATGCCTCCGACACAGGACTGGGGGCAGTGTTAATGCAGAAGGATGAAAAAGGGGGAGAGACACCCCATCATGTACCTGAGCAAGAAGTTGCTACCCCGGGAGCAACACTACGCGGCCATCGAGAAGGAGTGCCTGGCCATGGTGTGGGCCCTCAAGAAACTAGAGCCCTATCTCTTCGGGCGACACTTCACCGTCTACACCGACCACTCTCCCCTGACCTGGCTGCACCAGATGAAAGGAGCCAACGCCAAACTCCTGAGATGGAGCCTGCTCCTGCAGGATTACGACATGGACGTGGTCCACGTGAAGGGAAGGGCCAACCTGATAGCGGATGCGCTGTCCCGGAGAGGGGGCCCCGAACTTCCCCAGGTCACTGGTCACAGTGACCCCGCTCAGTTCAGTCTCAAAGGGGGGAGAGATGTGACGATGTGACGCAGCAGGGAGGGGGAAGTGTTGACCTGGGAATGTGCCCTGGGGGTGGGAGACCTGAGAGCCTGTCACCTGAGCCAGGAGGGGGAGGGGGAGGTAACACCTCTGCCAGGAATGTGGACGGAGGCTGCAGCAGGGAACCTGCTGGGGGGGTTTAGTTTTCAGTTTGGGGCTGGGTGGAGGAACGCAGGGAACCCCAGGGCTGGGGTCTAAGCTCCCTGCTGCCCCCGGAAGGACTTGACTGAGTGGTCCTGGGTGCACCCACAAGCTCTGTTTTGGACTGTATTCCTGTTGTCCAATAAACCTTCTGTTTTACTGGCTGGCGGAGAGTCTCAGTGAATCCCAGGAAGAGGGGTGCAGGGCCTGGACTCCCCCACACTCCGTGACACCCTGGTGGCCCCGGAGAGCTGGCTAGCAGCAGTCACTGGTCACAGGGCTCGAGCCGTAGGCTGCAGAGACCTGACTCTGCGCTCTGGGGTTAAGGGTCCTGGACTCGCCCCTTCTAGGGCTCCCCACACAGGGCTCCACAGTTCGACTCTGCACGGCTGCCAGCCAAGGGGCTACTGCCAGCCAGGCGTCACCTCAGCCCAGGGGGGGTCACCACTGTCCGGGGGCATGGGGGCCTAGATGGAGGAAGGGACTCGCTCCGAGACACACAGGGAGTCTGTGACAGGGCCAGGGTAGAACCCAGGAGTCCTGGCTCCAAGCCCCCTGCTCTAACCACTACACCCCGCTCCCTCCCAATCGGATTCAGAACAGACGTGGCTCCCCAAGGCTCTGGATCTCCAGCTGAGTCCCCGAGCTTGCGGGCACAGAATGGGAAGGGCAGGCCCATAACTGACCCATCTGCTTCACCAGCTACCCGCTTGCTAATTCCACTGCAGCTGGGTGAGGGAGGGGCCTGCCCGGGGGACACGAGGACAGCCTAGCATGGCCAGCGCCGAGCGCGGGAAGCCAGAGAGGCTGCCGGCGCAGTCAGGTGGTTAGAGCCCTTACTGGCTGCGCCAGAGCACAGCGCCCCCTCCCCAAGCACGGCGGAGCCACAGGCCCCAGGGCTCCCCTCCACCGGAGCCCTAACAACGCTCAGGCCAGGCCCAGACCGTGCAGGGCCGGGAGCTTCCCCCACACCTGTGCCAGGCTTCAGCGCCGCTCCCTGCTCAGAGCCCAGCCCCGGGCCAGCTCCCCACACTGGGCACCGGCCCCATTTCAGCACCGCTCCCTGCTCAGAGCCCAGCCCCGGGCCAGCTCCCCACACAGGGCACCGGCCCCATTTCAGCGCAGCTCCCTGCTCAGAGCCCAGCCCCGGGCCAGCTCCCCACACAGGGCACCGGCCCCATTTCAGCGCCGCTCCCTGCTCAGAGCCCAGCCCCGGGCCAGCTCCCCACACTGGGCACCAGCCCCATTTCAGCGCAGCTCCCTGCTCAGAGCCCAGCCCCGGGCCAGCTCCCCACACTGGGCACCGGCCCCATTTCAGCGCCGCTCCCTGCTCAGAGCCCAGCCCCGGGCCAGCTCCCCACACTGGGCACCGGCCCCATTTCAGCACCGCTCCCTGCTCAGAGCCCAGCCCCGGGCCAGCTCCCCACACAGGGCACCGGCCCCATTTCAGCGCCGCTCCCTGCTCAGAGCCCAGCCCCGGGCCAGCTCCCCACACTGGGCACCGGCCCCATTTCAGCACCGCTCCCTGCTCAGAGCCCAGCCCCGGGCCAGCTCCCCACACTGGGCACCGGCCCCATTTCAGCACCGCTCCCTGCTCAGAGCCCAGCCCCGGGCCAGCTCCCCACACTGGGCACCAGCCCCATTTCAGCGCAGCTCCCTGCTCAGAGCCCAGCCCCGGGCCAGCTCCCCACACAGGGCACCGGCCCCATTTCAGCACCGCTCCCTGCTCAGAGCCCAGCCCCGGGCCAGCTCCCCACACTGGGCACCGGCCCCATTTCAGCGCCGCTCCCTGCTCAGAGCCCAGCCCCGGGCCAGCTCCCCACACTGGGCACCGGCCCCATTTCAGCGCCGCTCCCTGCTCAGAGCCCAGCCCCGGGCCAGCTCCCCACACTGGGCACCGGCCCCATTTCAGCACCGCTCCCTGCTCAGAGCCCAGCCCCGGGCCAGCTCCCCACACTGGGCACCAGCCCCATTTCAGCGCAGCTCCCTGCTCAGAGCCCAGCCCCGGGCCAGCTCCCCACACTGGGCACCGGCCCCATTTCAGCGCCGCTCCCTGCTCAGAGCCCAGCCCCGGGCCAGCTCCCCACACTGGGCACCAGCCCCATTTCAGCGCAGCTCCCTGCTCAGAGCCCAGCCCCGGGCCAGCTCCCCACACTGGGCACCGGCCCCATTTCAGCGCCGCTCCCTGCTCAGAGCCCAGCCCCGGGCCAGCTCCCCACACTGGGCACCAGCCCCATTTCAGCGACGCTCCCTGCTCAGAGCCCAGCCCCGGGCCAGCTCCCCACACTGGGCACCGGCCCCATTTCAGCGCAGCTCCCTGCTCAGAGCCCAGCCCCGGGCCAGCTCCCCACACTGGGCACCGGTCCCATTTCAGCGCCGCTCCCTGCTCAGAGCCCAGCCCCGGGCCAGCTCCCCACACTGGGCACCGGCCCCATTTCAGCACCGCTCCCTGCTCAGATCCCAGCCCCGGGCCAGCTCCCCACACAGGGCACCGGCCCCATTTCAGCGCCGCTCCCTGCTCAGAGACCAGCCCCGGGCCAGCTCCCCACACTGGGCACCGGCCCCATTTCAGCGCCGCTCCCTGCTCAGAGCCCAGCCCCCCACACTGGGCACCGGCCCCATTTCAGCGCCGCTCCCTGCTCAGAGCCCAGCCCCGGGCCAGCTCCCCACACTGGGCACCGGCCCCATTTCAGCACCGCTCCCTGCTCAGAGCCCAGCCCCGGGCCAGCTCCCCACACTGGGCACCGGCCCCATTTCAGCGCCGCTCCCTGCTCAGAGCCCAGCCCCGGGCCAGCTCCCCACACTGGGCACCAGCCCCATTTCAGCGCAGCTCCCTGCTCAGAGCCCAGCCCCGGGCCAGCTCCCCACACTGGGCACCAGCCCCATTTCAGCGCAGCTCCCTGCTCAGAGCCCAGCCCCGGGCCAGCTCCCCACACTGGGCACCGGCCCCATTTCAGCACCGCTCCCTGCTCAGATCCCAGCCCCGGGCCAGCTCCCCACACAGGGCACCGGCCCCATTTCAGCGCCGCTCCCTGCTCAGAGACCAGCCCCGGGCCAGCTCCCCACACTGGGCACCGGCCCCATTTCAGCGCCGCTCCCTGCTCAGAGCCCAGCCCCCCACACTGGGCACCGGCCCCATTTCAGCGCCGCTCCCTGCTCAGAGCCCAGCCCTGGCCAGCTCCCCACACAGGGCACCGGCCCCATTTCAGCGCCGCTCCCTGCTCAGAGCCCAGCCCCGGGCCAGCTCCCCACACAGGGCACCGGCCCCATTTCAGCGCCGCTCCCTGCTCAGAGACCAGCCCCGGGCCAGCTCCCCACACTGGGCACCGGCCCCATTTCAGCGCTGCTCCCTGCTCAGAGCCCAGCCCCCCACACTGGGCACCGGCCCCATTTCAGCGCCGCTCCCTGCTCAGAGCCCAGCCCCGGGCCAGCTCCCCACACAGGGCACCGGCCCCATTTCAGCGCCGCTCCCTGCTCAGAGCCCAGCCCCGGGCCAGCTCCCCACACTGGGCACCGGCCCCATTTCAGCACCGCTCCCTGCTCAGAGCCCAGCCCCGGGCCAGCTCCCCACACTGGGCACCGGCCCCATTTCAGCGCCGCTCCCTGCTCAGAGCCCAGCCCCGGGCCAGCTCCCCACACTGGGCACCGGCCCCATTTCAGCGCCGCTCCCTGCTCAGAGCCCAGCCCCGGACCAGCTCCCCACACAGGGCACCGGCCCCATTTCAGCGCCGCTCCCTGCTCAGAGCCCAGCCCCGGGCCAGCTCCCCACACTGGGCACCGGCCCCATTTCAGCGCCGCTCCCTGCTCAGAGCCCAGCCCTGGACCAGCTCCCCACACAGGGCACCGGCCCCATTTCAGCGCCGCTCCCTGCTCAGAGCCCAGCCCCGGGCCAGCTCCCCACACAGGGCACCGGCCCCATTTCAGCACCGCTCCCTGCTCAGAGCCCAGCCCCGGGCCAGCTCCCCACACTGGGCACCGGCCCCATTTCAGCGCCGCTCCCTGCTCAGAGCCCAGCCCCGGGCCAGCTCCCCACACAGGGCACCGGCCCCATTTCAGCGCCGCTCCCTGCTCAGAGCCCAGCCCCGGGCCAGCTCCCCACACTGGGCACCGGCCCCATTTCAGCACCGCTCCCTGCTCAGAGCCCAGCCCCGGGCCAGCTCCCCACACTGGGCACCGGCCCCATTTCAGCACCGCTCCCTGCTCAGAGCCCAGCCCTGGACCAGCTCCCCACACTGGGCACCGGCCCCATTTCAGCACCGCTCGCTGCTCAGAGCCCAGCCCCGGGCCAGCTCCCCACACTGGGCACCGGCCCCATTTCAGCGCCGCTCCCTGCTCAGAGCCCAGCCCCGGGCCAGCTCCCCACACTGGGCACCGGCCCCATTTCAGCGCCGCTCCCTGCTCAGAGCCCAGCCCCGGGCCAGCTCCCCACACAGGGCACCGGCCCCATTTCAGCACCGCTCCCTGCTCAGAGCCCAGCCCCGGGCCAGCTCCCCACACTGGGCACCAGCCCCATTTCAGCGCAGCTCCCTGCTCAGAGCCCAGCCCCGGGCCAGCTCCCCACACAGGGCACCAGCCCCATTTCAGCACCGCTCCCTGCTCAGAGCCCAGCCCCGGGCCAGCTCCCCACACTGGGCACCGGCCCCATTTCAGCGCCGCTCCCTGCTCAGAGCCCAGCCCCGGGCCAGCTCCCCACACAGGGCACCGGCCCCATTTCAGCGCCGCTCCCTGCTCAGAGCCCAGCCCCGGGCCAGCTCCCCACACTAGGCCCCGGCCCCATTTCAGCACCGCTCCCTGCTCAGAGCCCAGCCCCGGGCCAGCTCCCCACACAGGGCACCGGCCCCATTTCAGCGCCGCTCCCTGCTCAGAGCCCAGCCCCGGGCCAGCTCCCCACACTGGGCACCGGCCCCATTTCAGCGCCGCTCCCTGCTCAGAGCCCAGCCCCGGGCCAGGTCCCCACACTGGGCACCGGCCCCATTTCAGCGCCGCTCCCTGCCAGGGAGTGCCGCGAGCTGGCACAGCATCTGCCCGCCCCCCCAGCCTCTGCAAGCCCCAGGCAGCGGCACTGCAGGTTGTGCACGTTTCCGGGGTCAGGGAGACGCCGGCCGGGGTGCTGGATGACACCTCTCCCCCAGGCACTGGGCCAGGCAGGCAAGGGGCCTGCAAGCTGGAGGACGGGGCAAATGCATCATCCATGCAGCACAGAGCCCAGACCCACGGCCGTGCAGGGAACCCCAACGGGCTCGTCCCGGGCCCCCAGTCTGTCCTGCAGGCCCCATGGTGGGGACACCACTTCCCCGGTCTCCCCTCCTGCAGCTCAACCCCACACCATCCCTGATGGGCCCCGGGGATGCTGCTCCCAGGCAGACAAGGGGTTGGGGGGGATGCACTCCAGCCCAATGTCCCACCCCCAATGGGACACCCTAGATCTAGAGGGAGCGTGAGCGGACGGCGGAGGGGCCTGCCTATGGGGGACGGTGGCTCAGTGTTAACACCCCCCAGCTCTGGTGCTGCCCTGGCCCCGTGCCTGGCAGCACGGCACTGCCCACCCCAGGGTGCAAGGGGCTGGCAGTGCCGGGCCCAGGGGACACCCCGGCGAGCGCCCCAGGGGCTGGACTCACCACCTCATCCGCCGTGAAATCGATGAAGCCTGGGAGGATCAGGAAGTCGCTGCAGAAAGAGAGGGGGAGAGCATTACATGAGGGCAGCCCTGTGCCCCACAGGGACCCCCCGCCCCTGGAGCCTGGCACACGCACGGCCACAGCTGCGCAGAGAGGGCAGGCTGGGCTCCCCGTAAGCCCCCCCCCCGTGGCACGGGGCCGTGGCAGTCATCGCGGCCTGGCCCCAGGTGGCTTTGCAGGAGGGCAGGGGACTGGCGGGCAGGGAAAAGCTCCCATCCCATGTCTGCCTGCTCCTGTTAGAGCCGGCGCCATGCGTGGCCCAACCCCCCATCAGAGCCGGCGCCCCACCCAGCCCAACCCCCCTGCCGCCCCCCCCGTCTGAGTCGGCCCCCGCCTGCCCCAACCCCTAGGGCTACTGGAAGACAAATCCTAGGAAAGGGCAGAGAAGAGAGCGGGGCCAGCGAGGGGGTGACTGCGTGGGCCGGGCTGGTACCAGGACCCTGCCCCCTTTCAGGCCAGCCCAAGGCCGGCACAAAGGCAGGGCGTAAGAGGGGCCGGGCCCCTGGGAAGCCAGCCAGCCGGGCTAGGAAGCCCTGGGCTGGCACAGCAGGACGGCTGCAAGCAGGCGGGATTACAGGCCCAGCTGAGCTGCTAATCCTGAGCTATTTGTGAACCGGGTGGGTCTTGGCGTCCGGCTCCCACAGCTGCTTGGAGCGGGCAAGGGGCCAGTGCGAACACCTGCTGGGCTAGCTCCCTGCAGGGGGCCTCTCCGAGCCGGGGTCAAGCATCCCCGCAGGGCTGCGTGGGCAAGCCTGGGGGGCATGGCCTGGAGCCCTCACCGCTACGGCGAGCTGCATTCATGGGCGCCAGTCACGGGGCAGGGATGCAAGGGCCATCGGGGGGGGGCACCGGGGGGGTCCATTGGGGTGCTGGGTGGGGAGGGAGCGGGGTCGACGGGGCAGGCACCCTGAGGGCACCCTGTGCAGGGCACCACGACACACATGGGGCCGCCAGCCGGCCCACTGGGCATATGAGCTCGGGGAGGGGGCAGGCCCCCTGTCTGCAGCCTGTCCAGAATGGATGAAGCTCTGTCAGGGACATGCCACCCCACGGCTTGGAGGGAGCAGAGGCCCCCACATTGGCTAGGGTGGAGAGGACCAGGGCATGCCCCCCCCCAGCCCCTTTGGAGGTCAACAGGGTGCGGCGCCTAGAGGCAGGGACCTGGGGGGGGGGGCAGGGCTCCATCCAGCCCCCTTGAATTCCTCCTTCCCTGGCTACAGGAAGGCACCTGCTCCTCCCCGCTTGCCTGGCTCCCGCTCAGACGCGGCAGGAGGGCAGGCAGCAGCATCTCCTGCAAACAGCAAGGCCTGGGCAGAGCGGGGGGACCCACACCTCCCCAGACCCCCGAAAACTAGGACCTGGCACCGCTCTAGCCACCCAGATCCCACCCAGGGGCCAGAGCCCAGCACCCTGCTCCCACCCCAGTGCACAGGGGTCCCTGGGGGCGTGGGGATCTCTCCACGTGGGTGAGGGTGGGTCCTGGCAAGGCAGAGGCGCAGCAGCCCTCCCCCTCCCCCTGGAGATTCCCAGAGCCCGGACCAGACGGGGATTGTCTAGTCCAGTGGTTCTCAACCAGGGGTCCGGGGCCCCTCGGGGGCCGTGAGCAGGTTTCAGGGGGTCCACCAAGCGGGGCCAGAATTAGACTCGCAGGGGTCCAGGGCAGAAAGCAGAAGCCGCATTGCCTGGGGCCGAAGCCGAAGCCTGAGCAATGTAGCTTTGTGGGGGCCTCTGTGGTGGGGGGACCCCAGGCAACTGCCCTGCTTCCTACCCCGCAACACCGGCCCTGGCCTCTGTATGCAGAAAAGCAGCTGTTTTGGCACATGTGGGCCGTGGAGCTTTTCTTGCATGTTGGGGGGATGGAGGGTGGGCAACTCTCGATCTCGCCCTGAGTGGAGCGCAGGATCTGGTCCAAGAGGTAACTAGAACAGGACCGCTTGGAAATAGTGACCGTAATATACCAACATTTAACCTCCCTGTGGTGGGCAGAACACCGCACCAGCCCAGCACGGTGGCATTTCATTTCAGAAAGGGGAACTATGCAAAAATGAGGAGGTTAGTTAAACAGAAATTAAAAGGTACCGTGACTAGAGTGAACTCCCTGCACGCCGCATGGACACTTTTCAAAGAGACCATCATAGAGGCCCAACTTAAATGTATCCCCCAGATTAAAAAACACAGTAAAAGAACTAAAGAAGAGCCACTGCGGCTTAACAACCATGTAGAAGAAGCAATGAGAGATAAAAAGGCATCTTTTAAAAAGTGGAAGTCAAATCCTAGTAAGGTAAATAGAAAGGAGCATAAACACTGCCAAATTAAATGTAAAAATGTCGTAAGAGAAAGCCAAAAAGGAGTTTGAAGAACAGCTAGCCAAAAAACTCAAAAGGTAATTGTGACGAAGCAGGACTGTTCTTAATGTTTCCTCTGAATAGTGTAGGGGTGCCTCAGTTTCCCCTAGGCAGTTCTTAAGTATCTAGGGGGTGGGGTAAGGGTGTATGATCCTTGCAGAGCCCTAAAGGGCAGGTGTGTGCAGGGGTCTGGACACAGAGAATGGCCAACCCTGTTTCCTGGCAACTGACGGCCTGGCCCTTTCCCCCTGCAAGGTGAGAGCTAAAGGGTTGGAGAACAAAGGAATCAGGTGCCCTCCTGGCCAGGGAAAGGAACAAAGCCCAGGGGAGGAGGGGCGGGAGACAGTTTGAGTTTGGGACTGGCTGGAGACATGGAGTGAAGTGCAGCCGTGGTTGTCTGGCTCACTGCTCCCCAAAATGGACCCGGCTGAGGGGTCCTGTTCTCTGCACCTGCAAGCTCTGTTTTAGACCATGTTCCTGTCGTCTAATAAACCTCTGTTTTACTGGCTGGCTGAAAGTCACGTCTAACTGTGAAGTTGGGGGGCAGGACCCTCTGGCTTCCCCAGGATCCCGCTTCGGTGGAGTTGCTGTGGGAAGCGCACGAAGGGGCAAAGAATGCTAAATGCTCCAAGGTCAAACCCAGAAAGGTAAAAGTTGTGTGAGCTGTGTGTCCTAAAAACAATCTGCTCACAGAAAGGAAACTTCCCCAAAGTCCTGACTGGCTTCGCAGGAAGCAGTTCCAAAGCATCACCTGGAACTCCATGACAGTAATAACAAAATGTTTTTTAAGTACATCAGAAGCAGGAAACCTGCTAAACAACCAGTGGGGCCCCTGGACGATTGAGGTACAAAAGGAGCACTTAAAGACGATAAAGTCATTGCAGAGAAACTAAATTAATTCTTTGCTTCAGTCTTCACGGCTGAGGATGTGAGGGAGATTCCCAAACCTGAGCCATCTTTTGTAGGTGACAAATCTGAGGAATTGTCACAGATTGAAGTGTCACTAGAGGAGGTGTTGGAATTAATTGAGAAACTGAACAGTATCGAGTCACCGGGCCCAGATGGCATTCGCCCAAGAGCTCTGAAAGAACTCAAATGTGAAATTGTGGAACTCTTAACTACGGTTTGGAACCTGTCCTTTAAATCAGGTTCTGTACCCAATGACTGGAAGATAGCTAATGTAACACCAATATTTAAGAAGGGCTCTAGAGGTGATCCTGGCAACTACAGACCGGTAAGTCTAACGTCAGTACCCGGTGTGACGATGTGACGCAGCAGGGAGGGGGGAGTGTTGACCTGGGAATGAGCCCTGGGGATGGGAGACCTGAGAGCCTGTCACCTGAGCCAGGACGGGGAGGGGGAGGTAACACCTCTGCCCGGGAAACTGGACAGAGGCTGCAGGAGGGAGCCTACTGCGGGGGTTTAGTTTCAGTTTGGGGCTGGGTGGAGGAACGCAGGGAACCCCAGGGCTGGGATCTAAGCTCCCTGCTCCCCCAGAAGGACTTGACTGAGGGGTCGTGTTCGTACCCACAAGCTCTGTTTTGGACTGTGTTCCTGTTGTCCAATAAACCTTCTGTTTTACTGGCTGGCTGAGAGTCTCAGTGAATCCCAGGAAGAGGGGTGCAGGGCCTGGACTCCCCCACACTCCGTGACAGCGGGCAAATTAGTTGAAACAATAGTAAAGAATAAAATTGTCAGACATCTAGAAGAACATAAATTGTTGCACAAAAGTCAACATGGTTTCTGTAAAGGGAGATCATGTCTTACTAATCTATCAGAGTTCTTTGAGGGGGGGGTCAACAAACATGTGGACAAGGGGGAGCCAGTGGACATTGTGTACTTAGATTTCCAGAAAGCCTTTGACAAGGTCCCTCACCAAAGGCTCTTATGTAAATTAAGCTGTCATGGGATAAGAGGGAAGATCCTTTCATGGATTGAGACCTGGTTAAAAGACAGGGAACAAAGGGTAGGAATAAATGGTAAATTTTCAGAATGGAGAGGGGTAACTAGTGGTGTTCCCCAAGGGTCAGTCCTAGGACCAATCCTATTCAACCTATTCATAAATGATCTGGAGAAAGGGGTAAACACTGAGGTGGCAAAGTTTGCAGATGATACTAAACTACTCAAGATAGTTAAGACCAAAGCAGACTGTGAAAAACTTCAAAAAGATCTCACAAAACTAAGTGATTGGGCAACAAAATGGCAAATGAAATTTAATGGGGATAAATGTAAAGTCATGCACATTGGGAAAAATAACCCCAACTGTACATACAATATGACGGGGAGATAATTTAGCTACAGCTGATCAGGAGAAAGATCTTGGAGTCATCGTGGATAGTTCTCTGAAGACGTCCACGCAGTGTGCAGCAGCAGTCCAAAAAGCAAACGGGATGTTAGGAATCATTAAAAAAGGGATAGAGAATAAGACGGAGAATATCTTATTGCCCCTATATAAATCCATGGTACGCCCACATCTTGAATACTGCGTACAGATGGGGTCTCCTCATCCCCGAAAAGATAGACTGGCATCAGAAAAGGGCAACTAAAATGATTCGGGGTTTGGAACAGGTCCCCTCTGAGGAGAGATTAAAGAGGTGAGGACTTTTCAGCTTGGAAAAGAGGAGACTAAGGGGGGATAGGATAGAGGTCTATAAAATCATGAGTGGTGTGGAGAAAGTGAATAAGGAAAAGTTATTTACTTGTTCCCATAATATAAGAACTAGGGGCCCCCAAATGAAATTAATGGGCAGCCGGTTTAAAACAAATAAAAGGAAGTTCTTCTTCACTCAGCCCACAGTCAACCTGTGGAACTCCTTGCCTGAGGAGGTTGTGAAGGCTAGGACTATAACGGGGTTTAAAAGAGAACTGGATAATTTCATGGAGGTTAAGTCCATTAATGGCTATTGGCCAGGATGAGTAAGGAATGGTGTCCCTAGCCTCTGTTTGTCAGAGGGTGGAGAGGAATGGCAGGAGAGAGATCACTAGATCATTACCTGTTAGGTTCCCTCCCTCTGGGGCACCTGGGATTGGCCACTGTCAGTAGACAGGATACCGGGCTGGATGGACCTTTGGTCTGACCCAATCTGGCCGTTCTTATGTTCTTACATTCTCTCCGCTCCACCTGCCTCCTCCTGGACTTGTGGGCCCCAGGGCTCCAGCTGCAGTCACGCGAGAGGTACAGTAACCCTCTGCTCCTGAGCGAGGGGGCTACGGAGAAGGGCCCCCCCGGCCGAGCTGCACGTCACTCCCGCCGAGTCGTTCTAGGGGGTTGCCCAGCCCCACGCCATGCCGCAGCCCACCTGGGTCTGCCCACGAACACGACGCCCAAGCAGGGACCCCAGCAAGGGTGCAGGTCGGGGTGGGGAGACTTCGCCCCCCACCCCTGCTCAGAGTGACTGGCCCCCACTCCAGTAAACGGGGACATCCGTGCCATGAGCCCTCCCCCCCCGCCCGCACTCCCCCCAAACCCACAGCCCAGCCCCAGCGGCCGCGTGGGAATACGCTCTGCTCCGCAGGCTCCCGAGGACCCGTCCCCCCCCACGGGCACACGGCCCCGTCACACCGGGCGCACTGCAGCTGTCACCAGCTGGACCCCGCTGACACCACGGCGGGGTCACTGCTTAGTGCCTGGAGCAGCCCCGGGCCAGGACGCGGGTGCAGCCCAGGAAAGAGACTGGCTTGGTCCTACCCTGAAACCAGCAAAGCGACTGTCCATGCCCCCCACCCCGAGGGACGTGCAGAGGAGTTACACTGTGCACACCCCAGCCGCCCAGAGCAGGGCGGGGCCTTCCCCCGCTGCGCGGAGCCAGCCAGAGCCCGACTAGGATCCAGAGGGCCAGCCCGTCCATCCATAGGCCACTCACGTCAATGGGCAGCAAGGCTGGAGCACAGTGGCTGAGCGGGCAGAGCCAAGCCACGGAGGAGGCAATATGGCCCTGGGGCAGGGTAGGGAACAGGTGATTTCTCCTGTATCTCTGCCCTTCAGACTCACTCTCTGGGGTCTGAGGAACCCCCAACCCACCCTGCAAGCTGCTGTGCCCAGGTATCCAGTAGCCCGCTGCACCCACAACGAGCCCCACTGAGCTCAGCAGAGTCCCACACATGGAGCAGCTTGTTCATTCACACACGCACAGGGGCGTCCTTCACCCACCATTGAAATGCAGCCACCTCTGGGGAGGAACGCAGCAGCTGTTGAATAGCCACTCAGCCAGCTGGGGCAGGAAGAGTTCTGGGTGGGACTGGAACCGGCCAAGGGAAAGGCAGCTCCCTGGGTCAGGGCTATGTGTAAAATGCAAATACGGGTCCAATTAGTGACACATTGCCACGGCCCCACGTAGCTATCCCGGGCGCTTCCAACCCCGGCAGGTGGGTCATGCCCATCTGCTCTGGGAGCTCCAACAGGGGCTGTGCCTTCCGCTCCCCACCCCCATCTCCCAGTCTGCACCTCCCTACAGACCAGGGGAGCTCAGCCCACAGACTGCTGAATCCCAGACACTGGACATCTCTGCCGAGATTCTGTCTTCCTCCACCTAGAACCGCAGCTGCCTGGCTGCCCAGCCCGCAGCGCCGCCTGCCCCACGGCCCCAGGTTCGGGGATCTGCTCCTGGACAGCAAGATCTTGAGATGCCAAATGCCAGGGAGAGCCACCCGTCTCCTCCGCCTGTAACAGGGTCCGCGGAGCCAGCAGCAAGGCAAAGCTTCCGGCAAAGAACGGGGACGCCCAACACCCGGCAACTCACAAGTTACGGTCCCCACAGCCCCAGAACTGGATGCTTGAC
Source organism: Eretmochelys imbricata (assembly GCF_965152235.1). Classification (NCBI taxonomy): domain Eukaryota; kingdom Metazoa; phylum Chordata; order Testudines; family Cheloniidae; genus Eretmochelys; species Eretmochelys imbricata. The sequence continues at coordinate 360,001,221 of NC_135572.1, forward strand.
TGCTGGTGCCGCTGTGCCCCTGCCCGCTCCTTGCATGGTTGTGCCATGGTACTTCCTTCACTTCCTTCCTGACCTTCGCAGAGGGCAGGAAACTCCACCCCCGAAACCTGCACGCCAGCGACCAGGTATGCATGCCCCTAACTCCGCCCCCAGTGCGTGCCCTACTCGCCCACCCCATGGCGTGTGCAGGACCACAGAGCTTTCAGTTCCCACACGTATTTATACCATGGGATGCCCCCCGAACAAGCACAGAGACCAGGCAGCGGCCAGCCCCCCCGGCCTATTAGTGCCCACAGGCTCAGGGCCTAGGAAATCAGTCGTTTCCTGCAATTAATTCCCACCATGCCCCACTTGGAACCCAGCCTTCGGAGGGGCAACCTGGCAGAGCCCTCGCGGCTGAAGGGCTTCCGTGGATCAATCACAAATCTCCCATTGCCAGGGATTTAGAGCTTAGGGGAAAAGCTCTGAAACACCTGCCACAAGGAGTCAGCCTGCAACCCGGCGAAGGGAGCGGACGCCCCCGCCCCAGCGAACAGCTCCCGGACAGGGCTCCGCTGCACCAAGGACCATGCACAGCGAGCGAGGGCCCAGCAACGTGTCAGGGTCCTGGGATAACAGCTCGGGAAGGGGCGCGATTCTGATCGGCCAAAGCCCTGCCGTGGATGCAGCTCCACAGCCCTCTAACGGGAGCACTTACGCCCCTTCCACACTGGACCAGCTGCCCTGGTGCCGGCACTTTGATACTGGTACAGCCGACTGCACCGGTGTCACTCCAGCAGCACAGCTCCAGCCGCACACCCTTTAGACGCAGACGAGGCCGAAGTGACGCTGCGTCTACACTACACCGTTCCACCGGCACAGCTGCCGGCTAGGAGCGTCAATCCAGCCCCCCGGCCGACCTCGCTATGCTGGCTAAACCCCCAGTGTAGACGTAACTCTTGGTCGGGGAGGTGGGTAGCTCACGCTGTGTCTCCACTAGGGGCTCTGCCGGCACAGCAGCCATAGTGCGGACAAGCCCTCTAGACACCTCCCGGCCCCCAGAGCCAGACAACAGGCAGGGAAATGGAAGGATTCGCCCCCAGTTCACAGCTGCGACCCAAGGCCCAGAGCGATTTGGCGACTCGCCCGGAACCAGCAATTAAACCCAGTCTCCTGCATGCCAGCCCTGGACTCTGCCTATTGCACCATGCTGCCTCCCCCGCCGGAGAGCACCTGGGGAAGGATGGGCTCAGCCTCTCCCAGCAGAAAACCCTCAGGGGGCAGGAGGCTGGGCAGCCCCAGCAGGGCCGAGAGGACGCAGGGGGCTAGGCCAGGCTGGCTTTATGCATGCACAGGAATCCTGCTGGACCTGCTCGGGTCTTTCTCCCTGTGACAAAGTGGGACTGTTCTTAATGTTTCCTCTGAATACTGTAGGGGTGCCTCGGTTTCCCCTAGGCATTTCTTAAGTCTCTAGGGGGTGGCATAAGGGGGTGTAATTGTTGCAGAGCAAAGGGCCAGGGTACATAAATGGCCAACACTCTGTCTCCTGGCAACTGATGGCCTGGGCCCTTCCCCTGCAAGGTGAGAGCTAAAGCGTTGGAGAACAAAAGAATCCCGTGACCTCCTGGCCCAGGAAAGGGACAAAGCCCAGAGGAGGAGGGGCTGGAGGGAGTTTTCATTTTGGGGCTGGCTGGGGACATGGAGTGAAGTGCAGACGGGGTTGTCTGGCTCACTGCCCCCCAAAATGGACCCAGCTGAGGGGTCCTGTTCTCTGCACCTACAAGCTCTGGTTTAGACCATGTTCCTGTTGTCTAATAAACCTCTGTTTTACTGGCTGGCTGAGAGTCCCGTCTGACTGCGGAGTTGGGAGGCAGGACCCTCTGGCCCCCCCAGAAGCCCGCCTGGGCAGACTTGCTCGCAGGAAGCGCACGGAGGGGCAGAGGACGCTGAATGCTCCGAGGTCAGACCCAGGAAGGTGGAAGCTGTGTGAGCTTTTTGCCCTGCAGACAGGCAGCTCCTAGAGAGGACACTTCACCCGAGTCCTGGCTTCATAGGGAGCAGTTCCAGGGCATCGCCCGGGGACTCCATGACACTCCCCATCACCCCCAAGGCCCCCTGGCAGCAGGCAGCGCTGCTCCACGGCCCCAGCCGGCTGCCTGGCTGACAGCAGCCGTTCCAGCAGCGCGGGGCTGTGGTTTGGGTCACAGAGGCAGCTGCCCATTGACCTTCGCCCAGTATGGTGCAGTCACAGCAGCTTCATTCACAGCTGCAGCCTGGCAGGAAGGGAACAGGCCATCTGGGCTGCAGGGAGCTGCCACGCAGATGGGCCTCAGCGCCTCCAAAGCAGCCGGTCTCCTCCACAGCTTCCCCACAGGGATGCGGCAGGGCAGCCCACTTCTTCCTCCGAGCCAGGCCCGGCGGAGGCCCCGACCACGGCCGAGACAAACCCACCACACAGCCCCGGCTGGGGGCGGGTTTCCAAACCTCCCTGCCCAAGAACAATGCATGATTGAGCATGGTCCCTGTGACACTTCCGGGGGGCTGCCCATGTGCTGTTCTCCGACACACACAGCAGGATCTGCCCGGCCAACAGGGGCCAGTGGGGCTGCTCAGCGGAAGGTGCAACCCCTCAGCGGACAATGCCATAAACCCCGCACCTCGTCACGCCCCCCTCCCAGCCCCCACTGGGTTCCTCCTCACACCTGGGCAGCCAGCCGGAGCCTGCACCAGGCAAATTTAAGCTACCGGTGTCTCCCTCTTTGGGAGCACCTGCCCCCACAGGCCAGAGCAGGAGGATCCCAGCCATGGGCTGCAGGCTGCACCCTGCCTCTTACAGATCTCTAGGGTCCTCCCCCAGCAATGCCGCGTCTCCCCATGCTGGGTACCGACAGGGATGCTGCAACACAGAGCTACCGACAGGACACTGATCGGTGGAACAGAGCCAGGAGCCTCACGCATGGCCCCCGGAAAGTGCTGTCCGGACCAGCGCTCAGTTATTTGAGACCCAGCGCTAAAGCCAAGTCACAGGCAGGGAAGCCAGCGTTCCCCTGCCAGCTCCATGCGGCAGTCGAGCCCCGGGGCTGGTCCTGGCAGCAGACACATGAGCAGCCAGCTGGGGGCTAGTCTGGCTTTCACATCAGCAGCTCCACTCTGACTGGACCATGGGGGTCCCCAGCCAAGGGAGGAATCCTGCCTGCCACCTCCTGTGGGGCCAAACAGGCTTCGTATCGGCACGGACGCCAGCAGCTCCAGCGCGGATCCGGATACGCCGGGAACAGCTGCCAGGAGTGGGCTGGGAACCCTCGCACCCCACCGCCTCCTGCGGGCGCTGTTGGACTGACGCAGAGAGAGTCCGAGCCCCTAAACGGCCCCGTTCCACAGCAGGCTCCCCTCAGCCCCACCTCGAGCTACAGCTGTGTCCATGGGGCACTGGGCGGGTGGGGGCAGAGACTGTGCTTAAAGAGGAGGAGGCGGGAGACAATCATGCAGAGATGAAATCCTGCTTCGAGCAGGGGGTTGGACTAGATGACCTTCAGGGGTCCCTTCCAACCCTGATATTCTATTCTATGATTCTATGAAATCCTGAGGCTGCCCCACATAGCGACCCCCCCATACAGATGAAGGACTCGCTTCCCCCCGGCATTTCGCATCCTGCTTCCATGCCTGTTAGAGCCACGGTGGCACATCACCCCGGCCTGTCACAGCCCCGGCGGGCCAGGGTCCTCCCCAGGCTGCGCCCCTTTGCTGCAGCAGAGGGGGAAGGGCAGGCGAAGGGCTGGGACCAACCCCCTCCCCAGCCCTGTCTCCATGCGGAGCGAAGGGTTCCTTTCTCTGCAAGCTTTGCCTTGACTTGGCAGCGCCGTGGCCCTGCAGTGGTGAATCGAGACCGGGCGCCTGGTGCCAGGGACTAACCCCTCTGTTTGCTGATGCTGCTGGCAAGGCGGCGGGAAGCGACTCAGCTCCTGCTGGGCAGGATGTCACCCGGTGGGCGAGCACCACGGCTACTCAGCCTGCCGCCGAGGGAGACACTGGCCTGGGCTCTCCTCCAGAACGGCCACTTCCCCAGACAGCAACCTTTCTCCAGGGCTTGCCACCCACCCCTCCCACACTGAAGTGCAGCCAACCGGAGGAGGGATGGGAGGCCTGGGGTACCTTCCGGGCCGGGCTTGGGGTTCAGAGCCTCCTGGCCAACAAGGATGAGTTGGCAAAATAATCGCCATCGATCAGAGAGAGGCAGGCCTCGCGGCACACCCAGGGAGCCCTGTGTGCCATTCTGTCCCTCCCCCCCCATCACTGCACAGACTCTGCTTGGGGGTGGATGGGGGGGGACTTAGTGCTAGTGAAAGGGGACATGCCTGCCCCCAAGGCCAAGTCCCCCCCAGCAGGCACTGCCCTGCCAAGGAACATTTCCCTCCAGGAGCCCCCTGCTCAGAAAGGAGCCAAAGCGACACCCCCAAACCATCTCCGTCCATGGGCTGAAAACCTGAACGACCCCCCCAGGCCCGATCCTGCAATCGGAGCCACACCAGCCCATGGATCTGCTCCCACTGCTCCCATTACAGGATCGGGGCCCACCGGGACAGCCAGGCTGCAGAGGAATGCCGGGGACCGATGTCCGTGGCTTAAACGCTGCCCTTTCCCACCACCAAGCGCCTGTCACTGGATTAGCCGGCGCTATTAGCGCGGAGTTTCCATGGCAACAGCGCCCTCGGTTTCTAAAGTTAACACTTCGCTTCTTTGAAGAACCAGCAACCCCGTCGCGCCTCAGCTACCTGCCTCAGGCCAAGGCCCCGAGATCCGCCCCACGCTGTGCGCGGCACTGCTGGGAGACAGCCCCTGCCCCGCTCTCACACCCAAAGGGGGGCGGGGACACAGTCGTTCTGGCCCACGCCCCACAGGACAAAGCCACTGACCCACCTGGCCAAAGGTGGAAGGCACCGAGGGCGTGGCCCTGCAAGCGGCTCCACGCAGACCCGCCCGCAGGATCAGCGCTCACACGCCGGCTCTAACCTAGCCGCTAGGACCCAGCGATAGGCTGAACCTCGTCCTGGCGAAGGGCCACGGTCGGGCTCATGGACGTTCAGGCCTGAAGGGACCGGTGTTATCATCCAGCCCAGCCCGGCCCGAGGCCCTCTCTCCTTGTGCTGCAGAACGGCAGTCGCGCCCCCCGCTCTATGGAAGCTGGGTCCCGGTTCCAGAACCTCCTGGGTTAAAAACCACCATGTAGTTGCAGGCTCAATTCCCAGCACCTCTGGGGGTGTTTCCAGCACGGTTTTTAAAGACCCAATTGAATTTTCACCGTGAACACCACCTGGCCTTTTTGCCACGACAGGAACTAGACTGGTCAGTCTCAGGTTTATTTACAGTCAGTTTCACTTTCCAGTTGCCTTAATGAGGTTGGAGAGGCAGATGTTGCAGGGGAAGCTTTAGACAAAACCCTTTTTTATTTTAAAAACATTTCTATGAACATCAGGATTTGTATAAATATTTATATATAAATCAATATTGACCGAGCACCATCAACTGTATGCTAAGTATCCATTAGATCATTTATACCAATATATTTGATATTTGCTTTTACACACACATCTGGAGCCTGGGTATGCACATGTACACGTCCCAAAAGAGGATGCATGCACCGCTTTCTGCATCTGACTGTTCAGATCACGAACACAAGCCCACAGGGACAGGTCAGGCCCAGCATGTAGGCATGTTTCAAATAAAGCAAAGATGTTATGACATCCGACAGTCACAGAAATGTTCCGGTACACAAGAGGTCTTTCCTACTGTGATGTGACAAAAATTCACTTGTGTCTGGTGCTGAAACGCATCAGAAGGGATCAGAACCCCGGAGACCAAGGGCCTGCTGGAGCAGCCGGCCTGTTGGCAGGGCAGCAGCCAGCCTAGGAATCATTGCGGGGTGGTGGCAGACAGCCGGCGAGAAAGGAGAGGCACATACCGGCCTTCGCTGCCGTAGGGAGCCCTTCCCAGGGGGCTCGAGCAGCCTGCAGCAGGGCCAACGCTCAGCAGGGGAGCGGGCGCCGAGCTGTGACACACAGCAGCTGTCCGACATGCTGACCGCGTGTGCGAGCCACCCTGGCTGCCCTGGAGCAAGCTGGACAGCAGCAGCCCCGGCACCGCCAGCTGCCCAGGGCCTGCCCGCAGGGGAGCGTGTGCCCAGCCCCCCGCCCGCCCGCCCGCCGAGAGAGGCTGCAGCCACTTACTTGTAGGTGAGGCCGTCGGCGATGGCAAAGAGCTGCTGGGCCGTGAGGCCATCCTCAGGGACGTAGCCCGTGCCCCCGCTGATCAGGTAGTCAGCCATGCTGCAGGGAGAGGGACAGAACCGTTAGCATGGGCAGGGCACCCGCCCGCAGCCCCGGGGACAAGTGCCACAAGCCTGGGGGAGCAGGGGGCCAGGCCCAGGGAGGCTGGCTCCTAGGGGCATGGGCTGGGTACCGCCCGGGGGCACTGCCAGGGTGGGGAGCTGCGCCCCCGGGGTGGGGGTAGGGCCACACCCGGCCCGGCGGGCTGCAGGGAGGGGGCCCCAGCCCCATGCGGCCTACAGGGAACCCTGCGCCCCAGCTCCGAGCCCCAAGGGGGGGACCCGCGCGCGCCCCAGCTCCGACCCCCGGGGCGGGACCCGCGCGCGCCCCAGCCCCTGCGACCCAGCTCCGACCCCCAAGGGGGGGACCCGCGCGCCCCAGCCCCTGCGCCCCACCTCCGACCCCCCAGGGGGGGACCCGCGCGCCCCAGCGCCCCAGCTCCGACCCCCCAGGGGGGGACCCGCGCGCCCCAGCCCCTGCGCCCCAGCTCCGACCCCCAAGGGGGGGACCCGCGCGCGCCCCAGCTCCGACCCCCGGGGCGGGACCCGCGCGCCCCAGCCCCTGCGCCCCGCCCCGGCCCCGCGCCGCGCCAGGGCTGCAGCCGGGGGCGCCGCGCACCTTGGCGGCGGGGGAAGCGCGGAGCCCGCAGCGGGCAGGCCCGGGACCCGCCGGGCCGGAGCGCAGGGCGGGCCCGCGGCTCGGCGGCTGCTCCCGGCGCACACGCAGGGCCGGGCCCGCCCCGTGGGGGAGGCGCAGGGCGCCGCGCACGGACCCCGCCCCGCCCGCGCTGCCGGATCCCGGACCATGCCCGGCCCGCGGCGCCCCGCGCTCCGCCCGCAGAGACCCGGCAGCGGGGCCCGGCCCCGTGCAGCGCCCGGGGAGCCGGGCCGGGCTTGGCCGCGTGCTGGGGGCTGCGGACGCGCCGCCCAGCGCCCCCCGACCGTCCTGCTCCCTGGCGCCGCCCGAGCCGGTACCTCGCGGGCTCCCCCTCGCCCATGGCCCGGCCCGGGGCTCCTCCGCGGCCGCCGCTGCCTGCAGGCTGCTCCGGCGCCCTCCACGCGGCTGGCCCGGGAGGGAGACGCGGCTGGAGGCAGGGCCGGGGGTGGGGGAGAAGGCACCAGCCCGGCCCACGCTGGCAGGCGGCCAAGGAGGGGAGCCAGGCCTGCCCCTGTGTGCTGGGGCCGCCGTGGGCACGCAGGATGGAGAGGCCAGCGGCAGCCGGCCCGAGCCCCGTCCTTACCCAGCCCCGAGCGGCCCCGCGGCTCCAAACGCTGCATTTGGCCAGGCCTCGTCGGGGCAATGCGCAGGGGCCCCACCTGGGCTCGCCTCCCTAACCTGCGCCGACAAGCCCAGGCGCTGGGACGTCCTGCAATGCGCCCGCCGCCTACCCGGTGTGAGGAAGCAGGACTGTTTTTAATGTTTCCTCTGAATAGTGTGGGGGTGCCTCAGTTTCCCCTAGGCACTTCTTAAGTATCTAGGGGTGGGATAAGGGTGTATGATCACTGCAGAGCCCTAGAGGGCAGGTATCTGCAGGGGTCTGGACATACAGAATGGCCGACACCATGTTTCCTGGTCACTGATGGCCTGGGCCCTTCCCCCCTGCAAGGTGAGACCTGAAGGGTTGGAGAACAAAGGAATCCCGTGACCTCCTGGCCGGGGAAAGGGACAAAGCCCAGAGGAGGAGGGGCTGGAGGGAGTTTCAGTTTGGGGCTGGCTGGGACATGGAGTGAAGTGCAGACGGGGTTGTCTGGCTCACTGCCCCCCAGAATGGACCCAGCTGAGAGGTCCTGTTCTCTGCACCTATAAGCTCTGTGTTAGACCATGTTCCTGTTGTCTAATAAACCTTCTGTTTTACTGCCTGGCTGAGAGTCACGTCTGACTGCGGAGTTGGGGTGCAGGACCATCTGGCTTCCCCAGGAGCCCCGCCTGAGCAGACTCGCCGTGGGAAGCGCACGGAGGGGCAGAGGAGGCTGAATGCTCCGAGGTCAGACCCAGGAAGGTGGAAGCTGTGTGAGCTGTGTGTCCTCCAGACAGGGTGCTCCCAGGAAGGAGACTTCCTCAGAGTCCTGACTGGCTTCGTAGGGTGCAGTTCCAGAGCATCGCCCAGGGACTCCATGACAACTGGTTCACTTTAGCCAGTGACCTGGGGAAGTTCGAAGCCACCAACGTTCCCATGGATGCCCCAGCATCTCTCCCATTCCTTGGTGGGAGTTACACCAGGCCCTTCCAGTTTCACGCCCTCCCTTAGGTCGCGGGTGGTCGATAGCACTCACAGGCCGCAGGTGGGAAGGTTTATGCGGCCCGTGCCCTTTGGCCACCCTCAGAACTCCAGGGGGTCAAACTGGGATTGGGTCTTCTCCCCAACAAGCTGGCCAAACACAGCCACTTGGTTATAGGAAGAAAAGGAGTACTTGTGGCACCTTAGAGACTAACCAATTTATTTGAGCATGAGCTTTCGTGAGCTACAGCTCACTTTATCGGATGCATACCGTGTTTCATATTCTCTGTGTATATATAAAGTCTGCTGCAGTTTCCACGGTATGCATCCGATGAAGTGAGCTGTAGCTCACGAAAGCTCATGCTCAAATAAATTGGTTAGTCTCTAAGGTGCCACAAGTACTCCTTTTCTTTTTATACACACAGATCATGAAAAAATGGGTGTTTATCACTTCAAAAGGTTTTCTCCCCCCACCCCACTCTCCTGCTGGTAATAGCTTATCTAAAGTGATCACAAATCCAGGGTTTAACAAGAATGGGGGGGGGGGGGAAACAAGGGGAAATAGATTACCTTGCATAATGACTTAGCCACTCCCAGTCTCTATTCAAGCCTAAGTTAATTGTATCCAATTTGCAAATGAATTCCAATTCAGCATTCTCTCACTGGAGTCTGGTTTTGAAGTTTTTCTGTTGTAATATCGCAACTTTCATGTCTGTGATTGCGTGACCAGAGAGATTGAAGTGTTCTCCGACTGGTTTATGAATGTTATAATTCTTGACATCTGATTTATGTCCATTTATTCTTTAACGTAGAGACTGTTCAGTTTGACCAATGTACATGGCAGAGGGGCATTGCTGGCACATGATGGCATAGATCACATTGGTGGATGTGCAGGTGAACGAGCCTCTGATCGTGTGGCTGATGTTATTAGGCCTTGTGATGGTGTTCCCTGAATAGATATGTGGACACAGTTGGCAACGGGCTTGTTGCAAGGATAGGTTCCTGGGTTAGTGGTTCGGTTGTGTGGTGTGTGGTTGCTGGTGAGTATTCGCTTCAGGTTGGGGGGTTGTCTGTAGGCAAGGACTGGCCTGTCTGCCAAGATCTGTGAGAGTGATGGGTCGTCCTTCAGGATAGGTTGTAGATCCTTGATAATGCGCTGGAGAGGTTTTAGTTGAGGGCTGCTAGTGGCGTTCTCCTATTTTCTTTGTTAGGCCTGTCCTGTAGGACTGTTTAACTTTCTTAACAGCTTTCACTTCATCTGAGACCTTCTCAAAGCTATCCACACTGGATCTTTCAACAGGACAGTCAGTGGATCCATTCACAACAGAAAATTTCTGGCTGTTAGGAACTGAAGCTTTCTTGATTAAATCACTTTCACACCGTTCAGTGGCAGTAAACTGCTTGCAAAGACTCCATGAGGATTCCTTTCCCTAGAGCTTGTCTATGCAACAATTCACCCCTCACAGAAATTCTGCTCTTACTCTCTTTACCTAGGGCTTGCTCTAGAGGAACACTTTCCTGAGCAACAACAGACTCTTTCTGGGTCTCCCTTACATCCAGAATTACCTCTGGTCCATCCGGCGGATTCCTACACAATCCCCTTTCAGGCAAACTGATAGACTTCCTAGATAACAGGTCAGAAGCATTCTCCTTTCCTTTGCCACACACAAGTTCAGGAACTTTTTCCTTCTTGCTACAGGTTTCCACACCCTCAGTAGGTAACACAATCACATCACCTTTCTGCTCTCCTTGTGCCCTGGCTAGGATCTCACCCTGATTAGTCAGAGTTGCTCACCCTTTCCCAGCCACACACTAGCAACAGGCAAAATACAAGCACCAGAATTGTCTGATCTCTGGGATTTTACATAGACGCTAACTGGATGCGACCTAGTTACAGGGCCATTCTCCCGAGCAGACACAAACTTAGGACCCTTCCCTTTGTGGGCTTTAGCTGAATCCAGAACCAGCTCTGAGACAACTGCACGACCCTCAACCGTCACAGGCTGAAAGGCCCCTTCTGTCTGCTCCACAGGCAAAGAAGAGCCGGACACACTTTCTCCTTCCCCAGACACACAGCTTGGGATCTCATTCCCCTGGTCCCAGCACACAAGGCTGGTCACAGACAACTGCTTGGAGATCAGGGTAGCTCCCTCCATAGGCAAGTCAATACCCCTGACAGACAGACACAGACACATTTCCTTCACTGTCTCAATTCTCCACCCAGCTAACAGGTAAGGTCCAGGGAGTCTCATCTTCCACTCTCCTCGCCTTCCCACCCTGCTGACTGGACACAGCCATCAGCTCACAAGGCTGCCTAGGCTCATCCAGACTTTCCTTACCAAGCACCTTGGCACTCCCCACAGATCCCCTGCCCTGCCTGTGTCTCCCCCACTCAGCTGGGGTCTTATCTCCCTCTTTGCTCAGCACTGCCCTTGCTGTCCCAGTGGGGATAGGCAGCGAGCTCCCTGCTTTCCTCACTGGAATAGAGCCAGCGTGAGCCCCCTCTCCGGTGTGCAATGGGGGTGGGGAGCCCCAGGGGTCTGGTCACAGGCAGGCAGGTAGCCTGAGCCCAGCAGCTCCTCCCTGCTGCCAGCCAGGTCATCTGCATTTTCGCTGACCATTTCCCTCTCCACTGATTGGTTCCCTGGATTCAAATTCAAACCCTTGGGAGTTATCGGGGCAGGGCCTGGATCCTGTCCCAAAGAGACACAGTCACCCCACAACAGGGTCTCGCAGCTGGTGTCCTGGAGAACCCAAACGACCAGCCAGCCCCACCCCTCCTGTGTCTTCACAGGGATCTGGGCCATAGGCAGGGCGAGGGGCTTTGTCCCTGGGACCCTCACCCAGCTCACCCAGCCCCTCAGCATCTGAGGCTGCACCACCCAGGGCCTGACAACAGTTCTTTCCGTCCCAGAATCTCGCCACCCCAGGAATGTCTCCCCATTGACCATCACCTTCCGCTCCCCCTGGAGGTCCGAGGGGCCCGACCCCAGGAGACTCCACACAGACATATAGGTTGGGGTCAGGAGTGGGAGCCTGTCCACCTCCCCACCCATCTGGCTGACGGAGTCTATGTCCTTGGGACCCAACAAGGGAGCTAGACACCGGGGCTTTTCCGCAGGGTCCCCCTGGTTCAAATCTCCAGCCTGCTCAAAGGCAGTGATGTGGCATCCACATCCCCCCCATCCTTAACCAGGGGCAGCAATTTAGTCTCGAGGTTCCCTGCAGAACTGGCCCCCCGGGGTCTATCCCCACTCAGCCCTGGGAGGTCCCCTAAACCTCTCCGCTCCCCCACCGCCAGTTCATGCTGCTGCTGCTTCTGCAGCTCTTTCTCGGGCTCTCGCTGTCTCCCACAGTCCTCTTGCTCTCTCGGACTCAGCTCCAATCCCGTCCGTCTCCGATCCCCCGATGGGGAACCCGATCGTGAAGACCCTCGTCTGGTTGGGGACAGGAGTCCTGGCGATGCCTGGCTGCCACTCCAGCTGCTCCCAGATCCTGCTAAAGCCCCATTTGGGGTCAGGAATCTGTCCCTGAGAGCGGTCATCCTCCTCCAGCTGCACGATTAACTCTGCTTTGGTGAACTTTCCAATGCTCAACCCTCTCTTCCTGCACAGGGTTACAATGTCCTTCTTAAGGAGACGGTGACAGGCCATCACTCCGCTCCTCCCAAGTTGTTGTGGACTCACAGGCCTGTGTGTTCTCAGCTCCCCACGGTTTCCAGGGAGAACCCCTAGTGTGCCAGCCCTTCTCGAGGTCACCACCTCTTTGCCAGGGTCGAGCTGCAGACTCCTCCACCCCGGGACCGCTCGCGGCAATCCCCCGGGGGACCCTGTTACTGCAAAAGTCCTCTCTGGTCACACACTCCCAGGGGTTAACCGCCCCCTGAAACCGTCTCTCTCTGAATCTTCAGCACGCCCGGTCCCTGTCAATCCCCCTTCGTTTTACTGCTCCCCAGTCACTTACTGCAGAAAGCGCCATCCACGGGGTTCAGTAGATCCCACCGCTAACACCAGTTGTCACGGAGTCCCTGGGCGATGCTCTGGAACTGCGCCCTATGAAGCCAGGCAGGACTCTGGGGAAGTCTCCTTTCTGGGAGCAGCCTGTCTGCAGGACACGCAGCTCACCCGGCTTCCACCTTCCTGGGTCTGACCTCGGAGCATTCAGCCTCCTCTGCCCCTTTGTGTACTTCCCCCAGCGAGTGGGGAAGCCAGAGGGTCCTGCCCCCCAACTCTGCAGTCAGACGGGACTCTCAGCCAGCCAGTAAAACAGAGGTTTATCAGAGGAGAGGAACATGGTCTAACACAGAGCTTGTAAGTGTAGAGAACAGGACCCCTCAGCTGGGTCCATTTTGGGGTGGCAGTGAGCTAGACAACCACGTCTGTACTTCACTCCATGTCCCAGCCAGCCCCAAACTGAAAACTCCCTCCAGCCCCTCCTCCTCTGGGCTTTGTCCCTGTCCCGGGCCAGGAGGTCACCTGATTCCTTTGTTCTCCAACCCTTTAGCTCTCACCTTGCAGGGGGGAAGGGCCCAGGCCATCAGTTGCCAGGAAACAGGGTGTCGGCCATTCTCTGTATCCAGACCCCGGGGCTCCCCACCCCCATTGCACACCGGAGAGGGGGCTCACGCAGGCTCTATTCCAGTGAGGAAAGCAGGGAGCTTTGCAGTCAGCAGGGTGGGAAGGCGAGGAGAGTGCAAGATGAGTGTCCCTGGACCTTACCTGGCCATTTTTCTGGGCCCCCCAGGCACAGGCCCCATTGGCCCAGGGTCTAATCCACCACTGGTCATGCGGGACTGTGCCAAGAGCCTTGCTAAAGTCCAGGTATATCGTGTCTAATGCATTCCCCCATCCACCAAACCAGTTACCCTGTCAAAGAAGGAAATCAAGCTAGTTTGGCAGGGTTTGTTCTTGGTAAATCCATGCTGGCTGCTGGTGACCACTCCTTCATCCTCCAGGTATTCGCAATGTTTCACACTGTGCACAGGTTCCCCTCCCCTTCCAGAATCGCCCCCCGAGCTCTTTTAGGGCTGGCGGGCTCAGGTGTGCATGGGGAGGGTTGGGTCTGGGTACGTGCTGCAGCTTTGGTAGTTTCTGGGTTGTTCCTGAGCCTTAGCAAGGAACAACTCCAAACCCAACTACACTATCCCCTCTGCGCCAGGCCTGCGCCACGAGGGGCCTGCTCCGAAGCCCGCCGAAGTCAATACTCAGGAAAGCTTATGCTCAAATAAATTTGTTAGTCTCTAAGGTGCCACAAGTCCTCCTTTTCTTTTTTCAGTGGAGGTTGGCTCAGGTCTGAGACCTGAGCAGGGACTTGGGCAGTGACAAAGCAGCAGCAGGCGTGGGTCCAGATGCGGTTGCCGACATGGCCAGGGCCGTGCAGACAGCACCGTGTCCCGGCAGAGCGGTCCGGCCCAGCGCAGCGGGCACGGAGGCGGAAAGGGCAGGGATGCTAGGGAGAGGTCGGGACTGCCGGATGTGACGAAGTGGGACTATTCTTAATGTTTCCTCTGAATATTGAGGGGGTGCCTCAGTTTCCCCTTGTTGTTGAAAGCAGCTACCAAATCCCCCCTCATTCTTCTCTTCTGCAGACTAAACAATCCCAGCTCCCTCAGCCTCTCCTCATAACTCATGTGTTCCAGACCCCTAATCATTTTTGTTGGCCTTTGCTGGACTCTTTCCAATTTATCCACATCCTTCTTGTAGTGTGGGGCCCAAAACTGGACACAATACTCCAGATGAGACCTCATCAATGTCGAATAGAGGGGGACGATCACGTCCCTCGATCTGCTCGCTATGCCCCTACTTATACATCCCAAAATGCCATTGGCCTTCTTGGCAACAAGGGCACACTGCTGACTCATATCCAGCTTCTTGTCCACTGTCACCCCTAGGTCCTTTTCCGCAGAACTGCTGCCTAGCCATTCGGTCCCTAGTCTGTAGCTGTGCATTGGGTTCTTCCGTCCTAAGTGCAGGACCCTGCACTTATCCTTATTGAACCTCATCAGATTTCTTTTGGCCCAATCCTCCAATTTGTCCGGGTCCCTCTGTATCCCATCCCTGCCCTCCAGCGTATCTACCACTCCTCCCAGTTTAGTATCATCCGCAAATTTGCTGAGGGTGCAATCCACACCATCCTCCAGATCATTTATGAAGATATTGAACAAAACTGGCCCCAGGGGTACTCCACTTGACACCGGCTGCCAACTAGACATGGAGTCATTGATCACTACACGTTGAGCCCGACAATCTAGCCAACTTTTTACCCACCTTATAGTGCATTCATCCAGCCTGTATTTCTTTAACTTGCTGACAAGAATACTGTGGGAGACAGTGTCAAAAGCTTTGCTAAAGTCAAGAAACAATACATCCACTGCTTTCCCTTCATCCACAGAACCAGTAATCTCATCATAGAAGGCGATTAGATTAGTCAGGCATGACCTTCCCTTGGTGAATCCATGCTGACTGTTCCTGATCACTTTCCTCTCATGTAAGTGCTTCAGGATTGATTCTTTGAGGACCTGCTCCATGATTTTTCCAGGGACTGAAGTGAGGCTGACTGGCCTGTAGTTCCCAGGATCCTCCTTCTTCCCTTTTTTAAAGATGGGCACTACATTAGCCTTTTTCCAGTCATCCGGGACTTCCCCCGTTCGCCACGAGTTTTCAAAGATAATGGCCAATGGCTCTACAATCACAGCCGCCAGTTCCTTTAGCACTCTCGGATGCAACTCGTCCGGCCCCTTGGACTTGTGCACGTCCAGCTTTTCTAAATAGTCCCTAACCACCTCTTTCTCCACAGAGGGCCATCTATTCCCCATGTTGTGATGCCCAGTGCAGCAGTCTGGGAGCTGACCTTGTTAGTGAAGACCAAGGCAAAAAAAGCATTGAGTACATTAGCTTTTTCCACATCCTCTATCACTAGGTTGCCTCCCTCATTCATTAAGGGGCCCACACTTTCCTTGGCTTTCTTCTTGTTGCCAACATACCTGGAGAAACCTTTCTTGTTACTCTGAACATCTCTCGCTAGCTGCAGCTCCAGGTGCGATTTGGCCCTCCTGATTTCATTCCTACATGCCCGAGCAATATTTTTATACTCTTCCCTGGTCATATGTCCAACCTTCCACTTCTTGTAAGCTTCTTTTTTATGTTTAAGATCCGCTAGGATTTCACCCTTAAGCCAAGCTGGTCGCCTGCCATATTTACTATTGTTTCGACACATCGGGATGGTTTGTCCCTGTAACCTCAACAGGGATTCCTTGAAATACAGCCAGCTCTCCTGGACTCCTTTCCCCTCATGTTAGTCCCCCAGGGGATCCTACCCATCCGTTCCATGAGGGAGTCGAAGTCTGCTTTTCTGAAGTCCAGGGTCTGTATCCTGCTGCTTACCTTTCTTCCCTGTGTCAGGATCCTGAACTCAACCAACTCAAATCCTGGAGCAGGTCCTCAAGGAATCAATTCTGAAGCACTTAGAGGAGAGGAAAATGATCAGGAACAGTCAGCATGGATTCACCAAGGGCAAGTCATGCCTGACTAATCTAATTGCCTTCTATGATGAGATAATTGGCTCTGTGGATGAGGGGAAAGCAGTGGACGTGTTGTTCCTTGACTTTAGCAAAGCATTTGACATGGTCTCCCACAGTATTCTTGCCAGCAAGTTAAAGAAGCATGGGCTGGATGAAGGGACGATAAGGTGGATAGAAAGCTGGCTAGATCGTCCGGCTCAACGGGTAGTGATCAATGGCTCCATGTCTAGTTGGCAGCTGGTATCAAGCGCAGTGCCCTAAGGGTCGGTCCTGGGGCCGGTTTTGTTCAATATCTTCATAAATGATCTGGAGGATGGCGTGGATTGCACCCTCAGCAAGTTTGCAGATGACACTAAACTGGGAGGAGAGGTAGATACGCTGGAGGGTAGGGATAGGATACAGAGGGATCTAGATCCATTAGAGGATTGGGCCAAAATAAATCTGATGAGGTTCAACAAGGACAAGTGCAGAGTCCTGCACTTAGGAGGGAAGAATCCCATGCACCGCTACAGAATAGGGACCGAATGGCTCAGCAGCAGTTCTGCAGAAAAGGACCTAGGGGTTACAGTGGACGAGAAGCTGGATATGAGTCGACAGTGTTCCCTTGTTGCCAGGAGGGCCGGTGGCATTTTGGGATGTATAAGTAGGGGCATTGCCAGCAGATCGAGGGACATGATCGTTCCCCTCTATTCGACACTGGTGAGGCCTCAACTGGAGTACTGTGTCCAGTTTTGGGCCCCACATCACAAGAAGGATGTGGAAAAGTTGGAAAACGCCCAGCGGAGGGCAAGAAAAATGATTAGAGGGCTAGAACACATGACTTATGAGGAGAGGCTGAGGGAACTGGGATTGTTTAGTCTGCGGAAGAGAAGAATGAGGGGGGATTTGATAGCTGCTTTCAACTACCTGAAAGGGGGTTCCAAAGAGGATGGATCTAGATTGTTCTCAGTGGTGGCAGATGACAGAACATGGAGTAATGGTCTCAAGTTGCAGTGGGGGAGGTTTAGGTTGGATATTAGGAAAAACTTTTTCACTAGGAAGGTGGTGAAGCACTGGAATGCGTTGCCTAGGGAGGTGGTGGAATCTCCTTCCTTAGAAGTTTTTAAAGTCAGGCTTGACAAAGCCCTGGCTGGGATGATTTAATTGGGGATCGGTCCTGCTTTGAGCACGGGGTTGGACTTGATGACCTCTCTTCCAATCCTGATACTCTATGATTCTATGATAGTGGTCTTCAGATACTTGAAATGCTGCCATAAAAAGACGGAGAAAAGTTGTTCTCTCTTGCCACAGAGGGCAGGACAAGGGGCGATGGGTTCAAACTACGGCAGAGAAGATTTAGATTAAATCTCAGGAAATACTTCTTAACTGTAAGAAAAGTAGGACAGTGTTCTATTGGGAGGTGTCATAACTTTACAGCTAAGGGCAGCATAAAATCCCTCCTTTACCTGTAAGGGGTTAAGAAGCTCAAATAACCTGGTTGGCACCTAACCAAAAGGACCAATAAGGGTAAAAGATCCTTTCAAATCTATTGGGGGAGGTTTTGTTTGTGCTCTCTCCGGACAGAGAGCGGGACCAGGCAGGAAAAAACCTCTCCTAAAACCCTACCTGAAATAAGCATCTAAGATTACAAAAATTGTATGTAAAGCAAGGACATGCGTTAGATTATCTTTTGTTTTGGCTTGTGAATTTTCCCTATGCTAAGAGGGAGGTTTATTCCTGTTTTTTGTAACCTTAAAGTTTTACCTAGGGGGAATCCTCTGTGTTTTAAATCTTATTACCCTGTAAAATTACCTTCCTTCCTGAGTTTACAGAGGTGCTTCTTTTACTTTTTTCTTTATAATAAAGTCCTGCTTTTAAGAACCTGATTGGTTTTTACTGTTGTAAAACCCCAAGGGTCTGGTCTGTGCTCACCTTGTTTACCTAATTGGTTGGTATATTCCTTTCAGGCCTCCCCAGGAACGGGAGTGAAGGGGCTTGGGGGGATATTTTGGGGAAACAGGCTCTCCAAGTGGTCCTTTTCCTGAATCTTTGTCTAAATCACTTGGTGGTGGCAGCGATACCATCCAAGGACAAGGAAAGATTTGTGCCGTGGGGAAGTTTTTAACCTAAGCTGGTAGAAATAAGCTTAGGGGGTCTTTCATGTGGGTCCCCACATCTGCACCCCAGAGTTCAGAATGGGGAGGGAACCCTGACAGGAGGTCGGGGAAGCTCCTTCCGTGGAGGTTTTCCAAAGGAGGCTGGAGCCATCTGTCCTGGGTGGGTTAGACACAACAGATCCTGCATCTTGGCAGGGGGTTAGCCTAGCTGACCCTTGTGATCACTTCTAACCCTGTGGGTCTATGTTTCCAAGCCCTGCACAAAGTTCATGGTGCTTAGGAACTGCTAGACTCGACTAAGATTGGAACAAGGAAACCTCTCCCCCAAGTTCCACCTCTGCCAGCCCCCCCCAGTCTGGGTTAGCGGACTCATACCTGCTGAGACCCCAGCACCGCAATGGCCCCGTCTTTAGCCAAACCTCCTGGCATTAAGGAACCTAGGGGTCTACAGGCCTTGTCTATGTAGTCAGGTACGTGGAGGCATGCAGACTTCACAGGGGCCATAACTGAACCAAGATCGGCAATGGCAACGCTGGCTCCATCTGAAAGCAGTGCTGGTTGACAGGTTTGGCTCTCCACACCCCTGTGGTCTAGCCCCAATGCAGTTCACATGCTTGGTGGAGAATACAAAGTTTTGTGTGCCAGAGGGACTGGGCATTTCCCTGGAAACTGAACTGGCAGGGAATTCCCAGCCCAGCCCGCTGGGGAAGATGGAGCTCATTATCATAGAATCATAGAATATCAGGGTTGGAAGGGACCTCAGGAGGTCATCTAGTCCAACCCCCTGCTCAAAGCAGGACCAATCCCGAATTAAATCATCCCAGCCAGGGCTTTGTCAAGCCTGACCTTAAAAACTTCTAAGGAAGGAGATTCCACCACCTCCCTAGGCAACGCATTCCAGTGCTTCACCACCCTCCTAGTGAAAAAGTTTTTCCTAATATCCAACCTAAACCTCCCCCACTGCAACTTGAGACCATTACTCCTTGTTCTGTCATCTGCCACCATTGAGAACAGTCTAGATCCATCCTCTTTGGAACCCCCTTTCAGGTAGTTGAAAGCAGCTATCAAATCCCCTCTCATTCTTCTCTTCCGCAGACTAAACAATCCCAGTTCCCTCAGCCTCTCCTCAGAAGTCATGTGTTCCAGTCCCCTAATCATTTTTGTTGCCCTCCGCTGGAAGTTTTCCAATTTATCCACATCCTTCTTGTAGTGTGGGGCCCAAAACTGGACACAGTACTCCAGATGAGGCCTCACCAATGTCGAATAGAGGGGAACGATCACGTCCCTCGATCTGCTGGCAATGCCCCTACTTATACAGCCCCAAATGGCATTGGCCCTCAAGGGCACGCTATTGACTCAGATCCAGCTTCTCATCCACTGTAACCCCTAGGTCCTTTTCTGCAGAACTGCTGCCTAGGCATTCGGTCCCTAGTCTGTAGTGGTACATGGGATTCTTCCTTCCTAAGTGCAGGACTCCGCACTTGTCCTTGTTGAACCTCATCAGATTTCTTTTGGACCAATCCTCCAATTTGTCTAGGTCCCTCTGTATCCTATCCCTGCCCTCCAGCGTATCTACCTCTCCTCCCAGTTAGTGTCATCTGCAAACTTGCTGAGGGTGCAATCCACACGATGCTCCAGATCATTAATGAAGATATTGAACAAAACCAGCCCCAGGACCAACCCTTGGGGCACTCCGCTTGATACCGGCTGCCAACTAGACATGGAGCCATTGATCATTACCCGTTGAGCCGGACAATCTAGCCAGCTTTCTATCCACCTTATCGTCCATTCATCCAGCCCATGCTTCTTTAACTTGCTGGCAAGAATACTGTGGGAGATCGTGTCAAAAGCTTTGCTAAAGTCAAGGAACAACACGTCCACTGCTTTCCCCTCATCCACAGAGCCAGTTATCTCGTCATAGAAGGCAATTAGATTAATCAGGCATGACTTGCCCTTGGTGAATCCTTGCTGACTGTTCCTGATCACTTTCCTCTCCTCTAAGTGCTTCAGAATTGATTCCTTGAGGACCTGCTCCAGGATTTTTCCAGGGACTGAGGTGAGGCTGACTGGCCTGGAGTTCCCCAGATTCTCCTCCTTCCCTTTTTTAAAGATGGGCACTACATTAGCCTTTTTCCAGTCATCTGGGACCTCCCCCGATTGCCATGAGTTTTCAAAGATAATGGCCAATGGCTCTGCAATCACATCCGCCAACTCCTTTAGCACTCTCGGATGCAATGCATCCAGCCCCATGGACTAGTGCTCGTCCAGCTTTTCTAAATAGTCCCGAACCACTTCTTTCTCCACAGAGGGCTGGTCACCTCCTCCCCATGCTGTGCTGCCCAGTGCAGCCATCTGGGAGCTGACCTTGTTCGTGAAGACAGATGCAAAGAAAGCATTGAGTACATTAGCTTTTTCCACATCCTCTGTCACTAGGTTGCCTCCCTTATTCAGTAAGGGGCCCACACTTTCCTTGACTTTCTTCTCGTTGCTAACATACCTGAAGAAACCCTTCTTGTTACTCTTAACATCTCTTGCTAGCTGCATCTCCAGGTGTGATTTGGCCTTCCTGATTCCACTCCTGCATGCCCGAGCAATATTTTTATACTCTTCCCTGGTCATTTGTCCAATCTTCCACTTCTTGTAAGCTTCTTTTTTGTGTTTAAGATCAGCAGGGATTTCACTGTTAAGGCAAGCTGGTCACCTGCCATATTTACTATTCTTTCCACACATCGGGATGGTTTGTCCCTGTAACCTCAATAAGGATTCTTTAAAATACAGCCAGCTCTCCTGGACTCCTTTCCCCCTCATGTTATTCTCCCAGGGGATCCTGCCCATCAGTTCCCTGAGGGAGTCAAAGTCTGCTTTTCTGAAGTCCAGGGTCCGTATTCTGCTGCTCTCCTTTCTTCCCTGTGTCAGGATCCTGAACTCGACTGTCTCATGGTCACTGCCTCCCAAGTTCCCCTCCACTTTTGCTTCCCCTACTAATTCTTCCCGGTCTGTGAGCCGCAGGTCAAGAAGAGCTCTGCCCCTAGTTGGTTCCTCCAGCACTTGCACCAGGAAATTGTCCTCTACACTTTCCAAAAATTTCCTGGATTGTCTGTGCACCGTTGTATTGCTCTCCCAGCAGATATCAGGGTGATTGAAGTCTCCCATGAGAACCAGGGCCTGTGATCTAGTAACTTCCGTGAGTTGCTGGAAAAAAGCCTCGTCCACCTCATCCCCCTGGTCTGGTGATCTATAGCAGACTCCCACCACGACATCACCCTTGTTGCTCACACTTCTAAACTTAATCCAGAGACTCGCAGGTTTTTCTGCAGGGGAAAGGAACCAGCAAGGTTTAAAGGAGAACAAAATTGGACAAGAAAATGGCTAATTGGAGCATTCAGAAAGCCTGGGAATTCCCCTCTCGCTGTTCAGCTATGATTGAGTCATGTCAAAGCCAGGAGAGTCCATTCTGTCCTGGGTCTTCTCCTTCCACACCAGGTCTCGGAGCCTCTTGGGGCACGTCTACACTACAAAAACACACCGGAGCCTGGGTCTACAGGCTACCAGGGCTTGTGCTGCTGCACTAAAAATAGCCGAGGAGACGCGTCTGCTCAGACTAGAGCGGGGGGGGGGGAGGGGCGGTGTGTGAAATCTGGCGAGGGGGGTGTGTCCTGCAGCCCGAGCTCCAACCCGAGGGGGTACGTCTGCATGGCTATTTGCAGTGCCGTAGCATGAGCGAGTTGACCCAGGCTCTGAGACTTGCTGCCATGGGGAGTTTTCTGTAGTACAGACATACCCACACAGGCCTAACAATGGGATTGGGGGAATTTCTAACCCTTTATTTTTCCACTGGGTCTGGCAATGGATTGTTCAAATGCAGCCGATCCGCTCCATGGCTAGGCCCAGCTCTCCCTTCCCAGAGAACAGCTGGTGGACGTCAAACCCATACCAGTACTGGAGAGCAGATGCCAAACTAGATGGACCCTTGTATGACACAGTACAGCTGGATACTGGGCTAGAACTTCGGCCGGAGATGAGCTATAACCAGCTCGAGGTTCCCGTTGGGCTGATCTGGTCTAGCCAATCCTACTGCAACCGCACAATGCTATGCTGGATACCGGCTCGGTCTCCCTTACCTAGGTCCCCTTTGCTCGGGCTGCTGGCTGGGTCTTCGGGCCCCTTAGGAGACAGGCAGGTGCTGCCCTAGCCCACAGTGACCACAGCAACCCCCAGGGACATAGTGCAGTGGCCAAGAGGCATGTTCTGGGTGCACGTGACGTGGCCCAGTCATGTGTCAGTGGGGAATTTGACACAGTTAATTGGCCATGATGACCACGAGGGTTTGAATCCCTTGCTTTGTTTCTAATTATCTGCCCTTTTCCATTTCCGCCTCTCTTGACTCTCTTTTAAAACTCCCTCACATGATTCTGGCACTGCCGGCCAGCCCTCATTGACCTCTGCAGGGATTAAAGGAGTTTTCTTGGGCCTTGAAACGAAAAGAATTTTTTCAGTAAGCCACAGATGCAGAGAGGGCCTGGTCTGGGAATGGATGTGCACCTGGCTGGGTGCAGATCAGGCATTCACCGAAACCCCGTATTCTGTTGTTAGCCTCTTTGTGCGTGCCAAGGTGTGATTTGCACATCCAAGTGAGCCACGTTTATTTGTGCCCATGTAACTGCACCTCAGCGTCCTCCCCAGAATGTTTAGGGCTGCAAAAACCATCAACCCCTTTCCCCCAGACTTCTCTCTCCCGCCCTGCTAGGTTAGCCCTGTGAAAAGCACATATGACAAAAGCCAGGCGTCTGAGACACTTGTGATTGGGTCATTTCTGGGCTTGAGACGAACCACTGCTGGGTTTCCCGGGTGGGCGTAAGGAACCAAAAGGTCTTTTATACGGTGGTTGCCCGCTTCAGGCAGGGCACCTGTAGCAGGCTTACTCTGGTATGTTCTCCCCTTCGGGCCTCTCCCTCCAAGCCTGACACCTACTGCAGGTGTAGGGGGCAGGGCTGATTCAGAGTCTAAAAGGTCAGACGGGACCTCTGTGATCACCTAGTCGGACTTATTGTCCTTAGCTTTGCTGGCCAGGGACTTAAGGACACTAAGGAGTTTCTGAAGTACGTTAGGCACAAAAAGAATCCTGACCACTGTATTGGGCCATTACCAGAGGGAAATGGCAGAATTATCAATAATAATGCAGAAAAGGCAGAAGTGTTCAATAAATATTTCTGTTCTGTATTCGGAACGGATGATATAGTCTCATCATGTGGTGGTGATAACACTCTTTCCATTCCACTGGTATCTCAGGAGGATGTTAAATAGCAGCTACTAAAGTCAGACATTTTTAAATCAGCAGGTCCAGATGAGTTGCATCCAGGAGTTTTAAAAGAGCTGGCTGAGGAGCTCACTGGACCATTAATGATGCTTTTAATAAGTCTTGGAGCACTGGGGAAGTTCCAGAACACTGGAAGAAAACTACTGTTGTGCCAATATTAAAAAAGGGTAAACGGGATGACTCAGGTAATTAAAGTCTGACATTGGTCCTGGGCAAGATAACGGAGCAGCTGATATGGGACTTGATTATAAAGAATTAAAGAAGGGTAATGTAATTAGTGCAAATCAGCATGGGTTTA
The DNA here is from genome assembly GCF_965152235.1 of Eretmochelys imbricata. Lineage (NCBI taxonomy): Eukaryota > Metazoa > Chordata > Testudines > Cheloniidae > Eretmochelys > Eretmochelys imbricata. Next base: position 360,024,971 of record NC_135572.1, read on the forward strand.
TGGAAAATAGAGCCTGTCAAAATAACTTCATAGCTTTTTTTGATGAGATGACATGTGTGGTTGATAAAGGTAATGGTAAAAAGAAAAGGAGTACTTGTGGCACCTTAGAGACTAACCAATTTATTTGAGCATGAGCTTTCGTGAGCTACAGCTCACTTCATCAGATGCATACCGTGGAAACTGCAGCAGACTTTATATATACACAGAGAATACACAGAGAGAAGCAGCATCACTTGCCCCATAACCTCAGCCATGCGGAACGCAATGCCATCCACAGCCTCAGAAACAACTCTGACATCATAATCAAAAAGGCTGACAAAGGAGGTGCTGTTGTCATCATGAATAGGTCGGAATATGAACAAGAGGCTGCTCGGCAGCTCTCCAACACGAGTTTCTACAAGCCATTACCCTATGATCCCACTGAGAGTTACCAAAAGCAACTACAGCATTTGCTCAAGAAACTTCCTGAAAAAGCACAAGATCAAATCCGCACAGACACACCCCTGGAACCCCGACCTGGGATATTCTATCTACTACCCAAGATCCATAAACCTGGAACTCCTGGGCGCCCCATCATTTCAGACATTGGCACCCTGACAGCAGGATTGTCTGGCTATGTAGACTCCCTCCTCAGGCCCTACGCTACCAGCACTCCCAGCTACCTTCGAGACACCACTGACTTCCTGAGGAAACTTCAATCCATCGGTGATCTTCCTGAAAACACCATCCTGGCCACTATGGATGTAGAAGCCCTCGACACCAACATTCCACACAAAGATGGACTACAAGCCGTCAGGAACACTATCCCCGATAATGTCACGGCTAACCTGGTGGCTGAACTTTGTGACTTTGTCCTTACCCATAACTATTTCACATTTGGGGACAATGTATACCTTCAGATCAGCGGCACTGCTATGGGTACCCGCATGGCCCCACAGTATGCCAACATTTTTATGGCTGATTTAGAACAACGCTTCCTCAGCTCTCGTCCCCTAAAGCCCCTACTCTACTTGCGCTATATTGATGACATCTTCATCATCTGGACCCATGGATAAGAAGCCCTGGAGGAATTCCACCATGATTTCAACAATTTCCATCCCACCATCAACCTCAGCCTGGTCCAGTCCACACAAGAGATCCACTTCCTGGACACTACAGTGCTAATAAACAATGGTCACATAAACACCACCCTATACCGGAAACCTACTGACCGCTATTCCTACCTACATGCCTCCAGCTTTCACCCTGACCACACCACACGATCCATTGTCTACAGCCAAGCTCTACGATACAACCGCATTTGCTCCAACCCCTCAGACAGAGACAAACACCTACAAGATCTCTGTCAAGCTTTCTTACAACTACAATACCCACCTGCGGAAGTAAAGAAACAGATTGATAGAGCCAGAAGAGTTCCCAGAAGTCACCTACTACAGGACAGGCCTAACAAAGAAAATAACAGAACGCCACTAGCCGTCACCTTCAGCCCCCAACTAAAACCTCTCCAACGCATGATTAAGGATCTACAACCTATCCTGAAGGATGACCCAACACTCTCACAAATCTTGGGAGACAGGCCAGTCCTTGCCTACAGACAGCCCCGCAACCTGAAGCAAATACTCACCAACAACCACATACCACACAACAGAACCACTAACCCAGGAACTTATCCTTGCAACAAAGCCCGTTGCCAATTGTGCCCACATATCTATTCAGGGGACACCATCACAGGGACTAATAACATCAGCCACTCTATCAGAGGCTCGTTCACCTGCACATCCACCAATGTGATCTATGCCATCATGTGCCAGCAATGCCCCTCTGCCATGTACATTGGTCAAACTGGACAGTCTCTACGTAAAAGAATAAATGGACACAAATCAGATGTCAAGAATTATAACATTCATAAACCAGTCGGAGAACACTTCAATCTCTCTGGTCACGCAATCACAGACATGAAGGTCGCTATCTTAAAACAAAAAAACTTCAAATCCAGACTCCAGCGAGAAACTGCTGAATTGGAATTCATTTGCAAATTGGACACTATTAATTTAGGCTTAAATAGAGACTGGGAGTGGCTAAGTCATTATGCAAGGTAGCCTATTTCCTCTTGTTTTTTCCTACCCCCCCCCCCCAGATGTTCTGGTTTAACTTGGATTTAAACTTGGAGAATGGTCAGTTTGGATGAGCTATTACCAGCAGGAGAGTGAGTTTGTGTGTGTATGGGGGTGGGTTTTTGGAGGGGGGTGAGGGAGTGAGAGAACCTGGATTTGTGCAGGAAATGGCCTAACTTGATTATCATGCACATTGTGTAAAGAGTTGTCACTTTGGATGGGCTATCACCAGCAGGAGAGTGAATTTGTGTGGGGGGGTGGAGGGTGAGAAAACCTGGATTTGTGCTGGAAATGGCCTAACCTGAAGATTACTTTAGATAAGCTATTACCAGCAGGACAGTGGGGTGGGAGGAGGTATTGTTTCATATTCTCTGTGTATATATAAAGTCTGCTGCAGTTTCCACGGTATGCATCTGATGAAGTGAGCTGTAGCTCACGAAAGCTCATGCTCAAATAAATTGGTTAGTCTCTAAGGTGCCACAAGTACTCCTTTTCTTTTTGCGAATACAGACTAACACGGCTGTTACTCTGAAAGGTAATGGTGTGGTTGTAATAGACTTAGACTTCTATAAAGTTTTTGACTGGGTACCGCATGGTCTGTGCTATGCAGGAGGTCAGTCTAGATCAGGATCCCCAGCGCGGTGCCGCTGGGGCATTTTTGGGCGCCCGCAGGACACCCCGCCACCGAAATGCCGCCGCGAGCACAGCATTTCGGCGGCTGGTTCCGCGGGGTGTCCGGCGCCCGTCACAGTCTTCTGGGAACAAGAAAGGTTGGGGACCACTGGACTAGATGATCACAGCGGTCTCTTCTGGCCTTGGAATCTAGGCTTTCCTGTGGCGTACACGTCACATTAGGATTTCCCTGAATTAATCCTGTTTGAACTAGAGCAGAGCTGCTAGAAAACCAGCCAAGCCTGGTGTAAAGCCCGTGAGGGAGAATCCACCGCACCCTTGGGAAGTTGGTCCAACAGGCTCCGTGTTAAAAGGTTACATCTGACTTCCAGTCTGGATTTTTCTTGCTTCAACTTCCAGCCATTGGATCCCATGGGACTTTTCTCCGCTAGACTGAGGAGCCTGTTATCAAAGGTTTGTTCCCCACATCTTCTCTTTGTTGACTGAGCTCACGGCGGGCAGCTCACTAACCCTTTCCCGGCCAGCGTGGGGTTTGTGTATCCCATCACAACCCTGAACCCACCTTCAGTGAACCCACCTTCAGCATGAGAAAGAGTAAAGATAAATGTAGCTAGCCAGGAGGGGAGGCTGGCCTCACAGCGATAGACATCAAGGAAGGGAACACCTGTTCTGTTCCTTCCCGCTGGGGCACCTGGCACTGGCCACTGGCGGTAGACCGGACACTGGGTGAGATGGACCTTTGCTCTGACCCAGTCTGGCCACGCTTATGTTCTTATGAAAACTTCTATTGGCCAAACTCACTGCACTGCTGACAGTTATTGGTTGACAAGTCCTGGAAAAGCGGCGAGGTCCCAAAGGCAGAAGAGGCGCGTAGTTTCACATCCTGGGCAGAAGAGGGACGCTGCCCATGGCTGCCCAAGAGGTCCGTAATTCGGCATCACCTAGGCTGCAGTAGTGCCTAGAAGGCTAATTTCTTTCCCCAGGAAAATAATAGAACAGGTCTTGAGAGGAAATGAGCCGCTGGTTGTGGGGCCATGCGCACTAAGCAGCCTGTGCTGGGGGCGAGGCTGCCAAGAGCACCAACTGTCAGAAACTGGCTGTTTTTCCTTCTTCCATACAATTGCAAACTCAGCAGGTGGGAGGGGCAGAGGCCGGTGTCACATTAGGATTTGGGGAAAGCCTTTGGTACCACATGTCACAGCAGCTGATTCTCCTCATGACACTGAACGGGCTGCCACGTGGCTTGGAAATCAGACGGAGGGCCAGAGACCCGCAAGGCGCTGCAGCGACATTGCGACTGGTTGTCAGTGACATCTCCAGGAACCAGCCAGGTGAAGAAAGAAGCTGCAGCGGACAGTGTATTGGAAGCCTGGCTGAGGCGACCCCTCCTCCTCTCCCTCTGGGATTCCTGGGTCACGAAGTGTAAAAAGGACGTGCGAGTTCATAACAACGTCACGCTGACCATGGACCTTTTTCCAGCGTGAAAATGAACCATGGGAAATAGGTCAAGTTACTTTCAGCAGTGAATCTGACGAAGAAGTGCCAGGGAACCACACAGAGAAACTGGCTTTGCCCCCGCAAAAGGCCCCGCTGATCTGGTTCACACAGGAAATCACACTTGGTCAAAACAGAAGATGTGGAGCCGGAAATGAATGCACCAAAATTGGTGTGGTGGCTTCATTGGTGGACAAAATAATAAAGGGTTGAACTGTGCCGCCCATGTTTTCCCTTCTCAGGCCCCTTACAAAGAGATTTTGAAAAAAGAATCTCCTCTCCCATCCCAACTTTCACCCCAGCTCCTCCCGTCTGCTCTCCCTCGCCGGGCCCCCAGACAGAAGGAGCTGACCAGGCTGGAAGACATCCTTCCTGGGAAGGAGGAACTTTCTCTTTCGCTGATAATCATCATATCGTCCTGACATCCAGGCCTCAACCCCTGGGCGGGGGCGGACCTTTCAGCCCAACGCCTCACCCCACCGTCTCTCCTCTCCTCTCTCTCTCTCTCTTGACTTTTCATCAAATCCAGAAATCCACGGCACTACATCAGTACGGCGACCACAACCCTGACCCGTCTATGGAGAAAAGACCCAACCAAAGGATGTCCTCGACCGGAAGGTGAACCAGGGTCCAAGCACCAGGTGCTGTAATCAACCTGCCAGCCAAAGTGTCCATTCATGACTGACCAGCCAACCAGTGTTCCCAAGACATCAACAAAAGCCCTGTGTCCCCCACCTTTCCCATCCAATCTGCTCTCCACCTGGAGACGTGAATACCCATCACACCTTAAGACAGACATTAAATTCACCCTTTCCTTTTCGTCAAAGGAAGGTTGTTGCTTAAACAAAAGAGACTCTGATAGTTTCCTCCAAAAGGAAAGAGACTTGAATAGTTTTAATTCCATTTGTTTTGCAGAATCACTATTCCAGTTTCAGTACAAATAGTCTGGGGCATAAGGTAGTCAAATCTCATTCTGTTGGCAAGGGACGGAGAGAAAGGGAAGGCACATGTCCTTTGATTCACAAAAATCTACAGAATCATCATTTCAACGGTGTCACCCATTGTGGTGTGTGGTGGGGGCTGCACTGTCCCACCCACCCCCACCTGCCAGCTCCAGGGCCCCTGATTGGTAGAAATGTTGATAATACAATGGCATCGGAAATGGGTCGAGTTGGGTATCATTCGAAAGCCCCTTCTCCCACAAACACAGTGGTACCAAACATGACAGACCTAGGACAGTTAAGTAGATAGATATTGACAGGGGCCTGTGCAGAAATTTAACTTCAACACGAGAAGTATTTCTTCCACTCTGCTCCGCGCTGATTAGACCTCAAGTGGAGTATTGTGCCCAGTTCTGGGGTCCACATTTCAGGAAAGATGGGGACAAATTGGAGAAAGTCCAGAGAACAACAATGATGAAAGAGCTAGAAAACATGAGCTCTGAGGGCAGATTGAAAAATCTGGAGAAGAGAAGACGGAGCGGGGAGATGAGAACAGTTTTCAAGTACATAAAAGGTTGTTACAAGGAGGAGGGAGGAAAATGCTTCTCATTTAACCTCTAAGGACAGGACAAGAAGCAATGGGTGTAAATTGCAGCAAGGACGGTTTAAGTTGGACATTAGGAAAAACGTCCGAACTGTCAGGGTGGTTAAGCCCTGGAATAAATTGCCCAGGGAAGTTGTGGAATCTCCATCACCGGAGATTTTTAAAAGCTAGTTAAACCAACACCTGTCAGGGATGGTCTAGATCAATAGTCCCCTAACTTTTTACCTTGTGCCCCCCCCCCATGTCCATGATCCTTGGGAGTGGGGACGCGGACAGGCATAAGGGGGCTGAGGTTGGGGCCACAGCTGGGGGTGGGAGTGGACTGTTGGTGGGGGGCTGAGACCTGCAGCTGCAGCCAGGAGCGGAGCCCTGGGTGTGGGTGGGGCAGGCAGCCAGGATCCTGGACACGGGGCTGGTGACCGGGAGCCAATCCCTGGGCATGGGGCCAGAAGCTGGGACCCCAGGCGCGGGACCGGCAGCCATGACTAGGAGCAGGACAGATCCCTGGGTACGGGGCCGGTAGCCAGGACTCCGGGTGTGGATTCCCAGGAGCGGGGCCAGCAGCTGGGGCTGGGGCCAGGAACGGAGCTGGGCAGCGGTCCCTCCCCGCCCCCTTTGGGGGCTAGTCTGGGCAGCAGCCGCTCCCCCCCTTAACGTTACTCCACACCCCCCTGGGGGGGGGCACACCCCACAGATTGAAGACCTCTGCTCTAGATAATACTGAGTCCTGCCATGAGTGCAGGGGACCAGACTAGATGATCTCTCAAGGTCCCTTCCAGTTCTGTGAGTCTATGAGTCTTCGGGTTTTGAAGGCTTCATGCAAGTCATGACCCAAAGTATCCATTCAGCTGATATCTCTGGCTAGCTCATCACTGAAGACTGCTTTCATCATGATTTGAATGAGCTCTGGGCCGTCAGACGTGACCGGGTTGCCTGTGTGTGCGAGTAAGCTCATCCTGGAGCTTTACAGTTGCCCTTGCTTGGCCTTTAACAGCCCCTCATGCAGAGGTGCCCAAACTGTGGGGTGCGCTCCCATAGGGGAGCATGGAGGAACATCCAGGGGATGAGGCAGGGCCGGGCCAGTCCCCACAGGGGGCGGGGAGAGAGCGCCATCCAGCCCCTCCCTGACTCCAGCTCTGCTCCAGTCCCACCCTCAGCTGCACCCCTGGATCCGTCCCTGGCTGCATCCCCAGCCCTGGCACAGCTCCGCTCCCGGCCCCAGCCTCAGCCCCTGGCCATGGCCTCACCCCTGGCCCCAGACCCACTTTCAGCTGCGGCCCCAGCCTTGGCCCCTTACCCCTGTCCACATCCCCCCCTTGGAGCCATGCCCCGCTCCTGGCCCCAGCTCCAGCATGGGGGCAATGGAGTGCAGACAGGCGTAATGGGGCGCACCCTCAAAAGTTTGGGTGCCCCTGTCCTAATGAGTCCAGAAGGGGCTCCGTTACTTCTGGGGAAGGCCTCCCAGGCATGTGTTAAATTTGAAATTCGATGGAGTTCTGGGGGGTGGGGTCAGGAGAAGCCGGGCGAGAACATTCGGACGCTGTGTTACGCCCACCAACCCCACAATGACGTTCATTGCTCTGTTCTCATGGCCTTGGGCTTCGTCTGAACCAAGAGCCCAGAAGGGAACTGGTGACCTTTGAACAACCCAATTTCCTTGTCGAAATTCCTCCCGTCCGTCAGGGTGGGACTTTTCTACACCTCTGAGCTCAGCGAGGTTCCAGGCAACCGTAGCACAAGAGCTGGTTAAATCGAAAGCAAAAAGCGTCTCATGATGTCCTCCCATGCTGCCAGGAGCACAGGCCCATGAGCAGTCCCGGCAGGTAAAATGGAGGCCGTCAGCAATGCCACCCTTGCCATGGATCGCCGCACCAGCCCGGAAGCCGGCTTTGTCGCCAATTCAGCCTCATCGAATCACTTGGTCCAGTCTGTGGTCCTGCAGCCCTCCCTCATGCGTAACAGGTCACCGAGACGGGACGATGTGTGGAACTGGTCTCGCAGGCCCTGGACCCTGTGGGAATGACTTCGAACGCACGTTCGGTCTGTAACTTTACAGGTGGATCCCAGTCGTGTCTGGCTCCACACGGATAGTTTTAGAGCCTCATTACAGCTCTTTAGTTAGCTGCTAATCAATCCCACTGAACTGCTTCTTTTTTGCCGATGACGGCAAATCAACCCGAAGCCCTCCTTCCATTTAGAGCGATCTGTAACATGCAAAAAACGTATCCGGTGTCATGCGCTGAGCATTAACCGATCACACCGCACTCAGTCGAGGGCCACTGCTTCACTCTGGGAGGGCTGCATCTCTGACACGCCCCGATTCATGTATCATTTAAAAAAACACAGGAGTTTTAAACATTTTCTGGAATGTGTGTTGGCACAGCTGGGCTAGGCTTGTCGTGCTTGGTACCCCTGTGTCTGTGGGAGGAAGGGCTTCTGGATGAGGCCCAACCCGACCCATCGCCGACGTATTATCAACATGTCCACCACCTGGCGGACCTGGAGAGGGGAGCCGGGGGTTCTCCCTGCCACGCCGCAGCGGGCGACTCCTTTGAAATTACGATTCTGTAGCTTTTTACCAGGGGCCTCGGGGGGCCTCCAGATGCCGAGGCATCATGCGCTGAGCCGGCCTCAGCATGTGGCTGGGGGGAGCCGTTCTGGGTCTGAGCGGGAGGCTCATGGTTAGACGGTGCACGGACGACGCTCGCTCTCCGTCCAGAGTGATGCACACATGGATACGGGGAGGGCCCTGGGTTACGTGCTGACCAGCGCACGCTGTCCAGGTTGGAGCCATGGGCACCTTAAACTGGGCCAGCCCCTAGCACCCAGTGACGGGCATCAGAACTGCAGAGCTATGCCCCCTTTGGGGGCCAGCCACCGCATGTGCCACGTGGGCACAACGCACCTCCTTCGCCTCGCCGGGCACAGCATTGTCCCCTCCGGTGGGGGGTGGGGGTCGAGCTAAATCAGACCCACGCGGGAGAGTTTTCGTCCCTCACTTTGGGTTTTTATTCTGCCCTATTTCTAAGGCAGGCCCCAGGGTGGGCCCTAGTGGTACTTTTCCGCCAAACAAAACAGGGAATCCCTCTCTCAGCCCCTTCCCTGGGGTGCCTCCCGGGGCCAGCCCTTCCCCACACAGCCCCTCAGTGGGGTTGCTTCCCCTAGAGGGAGAAGGGCAGCCTTCCCCACGGGACTGCAGCTTGTCTCCCATCTCTCCTCCCTCCCCCTCACCAGAAAGGGGGTCTTTAGAGGTCACCATTACGGCAGCCCTCAGCTGGACTCCGGTGTCCCTGGCTGCCCTGAGGTAACATCGTCTCAGCTCATGGGGAAAAAGGCCTTTACCGTGCAGCAGCACCTGGCAGCGTATGCCAGGTGAGGTGCCCAGACGCTCAGGTGATGGGCACTGGAACAGAGTATAGCCTGCATTGGGTGCATCTGATTTAGATCCTAAGTCCTCTAGAAGCCTATGGAGCAACTCCACAGACGTGGGGGCTTCTTACCCCAAACAGCTGGCCGGGATGTTTTCAAATTAATAGTTTTTCCCACAACCAGAATTTTTCATTAAAACATTTCATATTTCTTGTCAAAATTTCTCTTTTTTCACAAATTTCTGATAGAAACACAAACAGTTCCAACCTGCTGGGTGGCTCTGTCATGTTTCTGTATCGCTCTGCAGTTTGCTTCTGTCTGACTTTCGCTGGATTGGCTGACTCCCATTTGAATGTGCTGATTGTGAACGACTCCAGAGTCATCACTAAAACCCCCCATTTATGAAATTCATTCTGCAGGGACTGGAACCATGACGGAAACACATGTTATGAGTCAGAATGGGGCCAAAATGCTTCCCCCCATCCCTGCCTATGGACACTTCTGTGGAATGGTCCATTTTTGATCAGCTTTGTTAACAAAACAAGACCTTATCCATCCATCCATCCATCCTGGTGCGTGTGCTGTTCACCATATTCATAAACGATCTGGAAAAGGGGTGAACAGTGAGGTGGCAAAACTTGCAGATGATATGAAACTACTCAAGATAGTTAAGTCCCAGGCAGACTGGAAGAGGTACAAAAGGACCTCCCAAAACTGGGTGACTGGGCAAAAAAATAACACATGAAATTCAGTGTTGATAAATGCAAAGTGATGCACATTGGAAAACATAATCCCAACTATAAATATACGATGATGGGGTCTGAATTAGCTGTTACCACTTGAGAGAGGGATCTTGGAGTCATTGTGGATAGTTCTCTGAAAACTACAGGCATAATCTGCGGCGGGAGCAGGGGGGCATTGCCCACAAAACTGCAAGCCTCAGACAGGTGTGGAATTTGCCCCCCTCCCCCACATTCAGCCCCATTGGCCTAATTGGAGCTGCCCCCCAAATATAGAAGTCAAACTACACCAGCAGTCCCCAAACTCTGGGGCGCATGGAGAAATGGTCAGGGGGGCACAGCAGGGCCCAGGCCAACCCACACAGGGGGTCAGTGAGGGAGCGCCCCCCAACACCGCTCTGCTCCCAGCTCCACTCCTGGCCCCAGTCCCGGCCCCTACTGCGGCTACAGTGCTGGCCCCAGCCCCAACTGTGGCCCCGCTCCCAGTTCCCAGCCACGTCCCTGCTCCCGGCCCCAGCTCCCCACCACGTCCCTGCTCCCGGCCCCAGCTCCCCACCACGTCCCTGCTTCCGGCCCCAGCTCCCCACCACGTCCCTGCTCCCGGCCCCAGCTCCCCACCACGTCCCTGCTCCCGGCCCCAGCTCCCAACCGCAGCTCCTGTGGGTGCACTGACCAGGTAAGGGCGGGGGGAGCAAGAGCAAAAAAGTTTGGGGACCACTGAACTAGACCTGTGCTGAAAACATCCTCTCAAAGTGCAAAGAGAAGAGGAGGACTTGTGGCACCTTAGAGACTGAGCAATTCACGAGAGCAGAAGCGTTGGTGAGCGACAGCCCACTGCATCGGCTGCACGTCCCAGCACACAGCGGCGGGTAAACCAGCGACCAGAATGTTGGGGATCACAGGAAAGGGACAGAGAACAAGGCAGAAAGAGAGCTGGGGCACCCACAGCTTGAGTGCTGGGCCCAGAGGTGGGCGCCCCAGCTCAGGAAAGAGACGTTAGAACCAGAAAGGGTCCAGAGAAGGGGAACAGAAATGCTGAGGGCTCTGGAGCGGCTGCCGTGTGAGGAGGGAGTGAAACGACCGGGCCGGTTCAGCTCGGAATAGAGCCGCCCACGGGGGAGATGGCCGAGGTCTCTACAATCAGGACTAAGGCCGCGAGACCACCACGGATTCTGTGGCTCTCTGTGACCTCTGCAGTGGCCGGTGCTGGCCCAGGGGCTGCAGTTTGGGTGTGGGAGGGGGCTCAGGGCTAGGGGCAGGGGGTTGGAGAGGGTGTGGGGGTGTGTGTGTGTGTGCTAATCTCAGGGTGGGGGGCTCCCTGGCTTCTACTGGCATGGCCCTGCAGCTCCTAGATGGCGGAGGGGCCAGGGAGCTCCACGCGCTGCCTGCTCCCGGCCAATGGCAGCCGCGCAGCCGGGACTTGTGGTGGGAGCAGCGCACGGAGCACCCTGGCCCCTCCACTGCCTAGGAGCTACAGGGACACACGGAGCCGGGTAGGGAGCCCCTGCCAGCCCTGCCAACCCTCCAGCCCTCAGCACCTGCATACCACAGCCTGGCTCCCCCCAACACCAGTGGAGTCCCGGGCCACCTCCCCCAGCATCCACGGCACCCCTGGATCACCCCCCCCCCGAGCTTCCATGGCCCCCGCCCAAGTTTTAGTTTGGGGTATATAGTAAAAGTCATGGACAGGTCACGGGCCATGAATTTTTGTTTACTGCCTGTGACGTGTCCATAACTTTTACTAAAAATACCCGTGACTAAAACATAGCCTTAATCATGACTGGTGTGGAAATAGTGACTAGGGAACTGTTATTTACCCCTTCACATAACACATGGATCAGGTGTCACCCAGTGAAATTAATAGGCAGCCGGTTTAAAACAAACAGAAGGAAGCATTTCTTCACACAATGCACAGTCAACCTGTGGAACTCCTTGCCAGGGGATGTTGGGAGGCCAAAAGTATAACTGGGTACAAAAAAGAACTAGATAAGTTCATGGAGGACAGTTCAATCAATGGCTCTTAGCCAGGATGGTCAGGGATGCAACCCATGCTCTGGGTATCCTAAACCTCTGGCTGTCAGCAGCTGGGACTGGGTGATGGGATGGATCACTCGATAACTGCCCTGTTCTGTTCATTCCTTCTGGGGCACCTGGCATTGGCCACTGTGGGAAGACAGGACGTTGGACTAAACAGACCTTTGGTCTGACCCAGTGTGGCCGTCCTTATGTTCTTGTCATGCCAACTGCCATGTGTGACCCGGGGGGGGTGGGGGGGGAGGCTAGATTTAACGCACACTGCCGGCAGGGTGAGAAACAAGGAATGATTTGGTTGGCACAAGTGGCCCAGCACTTTGGATTTATAATTTGAATCACCAAAAATCCCCTTGCGTTTCCATGCTGGGAAGGGAAGGGTCCTTTCAGCGGGGGCTGGTTCGACAGCACTGCATTCCTGCCAGTCGCACACAGCCAGGTCCGGAGCACAAGATGCGTTCTGGCCTCCGCTCTCAAACAAACCCCTCCTTTGCATTCCCAAGCTGTGGTCAGAACTGGGGGGTGCGGGCTGCGCGCTCTGCTTCCAGCTGCTGTTTCGCAACACGCCCGGCGGGTCGGGAGCCGTAAATCATGCGGGACGTTACTGGTACAACATGAAACGTGGCTTGTTCCCCAGGAGGCACATCTAACAAGCATGTAATCAGCTGCTTGTGGTCCAGCTCTACGCCTTCAACGGGGACGGGACGCTCAGTTCCAGGCACTCCTCTTTCAAGGAGGAAAAACACACAAGGGGGATCTGGGTTCTACTCCCGGCTCCAGCAGGGAGCTGCTGCATGGCCTGGTCTGACTCCCCTCACCTCAGCCCCCCACTCCCCTTGTGCCCCACGCAGCCCGCTAGGGGCCGGGTCCTAGCCAGGGGGACTCTTCTATTGAACTCAGGGGCTCTGTGTCAGGCGCTGGCTGTCCCCAGCAGCCCGTCACTGCCGCCTGGCCCCCGAGTCGCTGCTTCCAGGGCAGCCAAGCTCAGCAGAGCTGGGTGCCCGTCTGAAGTGAGCATGTCTCAGTCTAGGCTCTGGCCATGCAAACGGCCCGTGCACCTGGCAGGTTCAGCAGAGAGCGCAGGGACAGCGGGTCTCCGGGGCAGGGTGTGGCGGGCTGGGGGAATAACCAGAGGCCATTGGTCTCTGGGGCTGCCAATCCAGCACTCACACCAGTGCAGCAATTCCCTAAAACAGATCCCCCCCCATGTTGGCAGCCTCATGCCCGGAACCAATGCTGCAGGATGCACCGCGGGGCCCGAGACTCCCCCCGGGGCAGGGATGGGCTCTGTTCTGGGTTTGTCCAACACCCAGCCCTCGCGGGGTGGAGCCCCTGGCACTGCCCCATGCCCGCACTAAACTCGCAGCTCAGCTGGCGTGGCAGTGGCCGGCATAGAGTGAGGCCCCACGACATTTTAATACCAGGCCGCCAACCAGGGCGGCCCCCCAAAACAAACAGCACCCAGGATGGTGGGGACTGGCCGCTCCTGCCGCAGGGCACCGGGCAGAGCTGAGGAATCACGCAGTCCCACGGGAAGAGGCGCCCACGCTGCGTCCTGGAGGCCAGCTCCTTCCCAGCTCCGTAGCGCAGAGAGACCACTGGGAACTGGCGTGAGCTTCTGGGCACAGCTGAGCAGGGGCGGAGGTGGTGTAAGGAGACCCCCGCCCCTCGAAAACACACAGGCTGTTACTGCAGAAAGAGGGGAGGGAGAGGGGGTCTGCAGCCACACAGAGGTGCCAGATCCCATCCAGGGTTCCTGCCCAGCCCAGAGTCTCAGGGCAAGGACACTGGAAATAAACCAGTGGGGCACAGAAAGGTATTAGGGCCCAGAGCTCAGGTCTCCAGCGAATGTGGCTAGCCGCTCTGGGGACGTAGGGGGGCCCTGAGAGGTCAAGATCCCGGGCCACTGGCAAAGCGTCAGTGGTGTCCCTCACAGCTATCCAGCCCCTGCCCTGCATCTCACAAGGCCCCGGCTGGAGAGGGATGCTGGAAACCCCGGCTCCACCCGCGGGGGTAGAGCCAGGATGGGCCGTGCGATACAGCCCTCGGAGATCACACCCCCACCGCCCACCGTCAGACTGGGTTGCACTGGTCGTTATCTCCAGAACTGCCAGAGCGGGAACAATGTGTACAGCGGGGGTGCTGAGTAGGGGTGACTCCCGTCCAGCTTTCGCGCGGACGGTCTGGGTTTCCGCTTCCGTGTCTGGGTGCCATTTGACAAGCCCTGATGTCTGGCTTTTTCATCGGGGGGAAGAGGTGGAGTGGGGTCAGGGCCATGGGGGGAAGAGGTGGAGCAGGGGTGGGCCCTTGGGAACGGGGCGGAGAATGGGCGGGGCCTAGAGGAAGAGGCGGGGCGGGGCAGGACCTCGGGAGTTAAGTTACCAGCCCTGGCAAAGGTGGCAACTCTATGCTGAGAGCCATTGAACCAAACTGCAACTGCTGGATGGGATGGAAACCAGTACAAGCCAGGGGGTGCAGCTTCCCCCCCCCTGACACCCCTAATTCCAGCACCTAGGAGAGTGGCATATCCCTGCCGAGCCTGAGGTGGTGCCGGGCCCCTCGTGCCCCTAGGGGCAGGGAGCAGAGGGGCTAGGATTGGAGTGGGTGGGGGGCCGTGCGGGCAATTGGGATGAGCTGGGGGTCTCAGCTCTGCGACATGGCAGCACCTTCCCAAGAGCTCATGTTTGTCCCAGCGTTGGGCTCCCACGGCCCAGCAGAGCCCTGAGCCTGTCCATGGGCACCCCAAGTCTTGCTAGCTGCAACACGCGTGGGGGTCCCCCGCACCTGGCCGGTCGGCCCCCAGAGGAGGTTGCCAAGTCCCTCCCAGTTCCTGGTCTCAGCTCCGGGGGAGCCCCACAGGCCGGCCAGGAGAAAACCAGGTCTACAAAAAACAAGTGTGAGGTTTGCTGCCCTTGTGGCTTCTCTCAGCGCGCGGCAGGAGCTGAAGGAGGGGGGCAGCAGCAGGACCCGATCAGACCCCCAGGCTGGGCCTGGGCTGCCAGGGGAGCCGTGCCTCCTGGGCAAACAGCCTTGTTTGGGAGGTTCACACGGGTGCTACCAACGCAGAAAAACTCTAGGGCAAAGCCGAGGGGACGCCCCCCTGCGAGCGCTGATCTCCCAGCCCAGCCAGGCAGATCTGCTCTCGGGCCCTCCCAGCGCTGCCTGGGGCCTGTGATCCGGAGGAAAGGGTCTGGCAGAGACAGGGAGCGTGGGAGATGGGGCCAGCTGTGAGAGCAGCCAGGACGTGTGCGGTCCCAGGAAACGCCCTCAGCCGTCCGGGCCCCACTGGGCACAGAGGCGCTGAGCAGTCTGAGGGCAGGCTGGAGCGTGGCTGAGCAAGGCCGACGGGGCAGGAAAGTGGGAAGCTGCAAAGATCCAGGAGCCGGGCTTAACCACAGAGAGATTATTTCGCAGAGTCCCCCCTGCCCTGCTCCCATCTGGGGCTCTGAGCTTCAGCTGCAGGGCACTGGGGCGCTGGGCTTCTGCCCCGTGCGGGTGCTGGGCCTCAGGGCGTCAGCCCTGCAGGAGGTGCTGGGGCTCCCGCGGGTCTGGAGATATTTCCTGGAGCTCAGTGCTGGACGGCTCCGGCTGAATTTAAGGAGCCCCCAGGCGAGGGCAAACAGTGCCCCCCACAGGATCCAGGCCGCAGTGACTAGCCATAGGGCCACAGCCAGGGGCTGTTGGGAAGGGGCTGTGCGGGGCCGCGAGCCAGCAGGGAGACGAGCAGGGAGCCGGCCCTCGCCCGATCCCCAGGAAGCACTCTGCCCCCCTGGGCGCAGCGATCCCACAGGGGCTGAGGTGTACCCGGCCCCCAACCCATGCCTGGCTCCACTCCCCGCCCGCCTTCCCTTGGCCGCTCGGGCAGGGCTGTCCCCGCGGGGTGGGCTGCGAGCGCCCCTGCACTGCTGTGCAGACACCAAGCCCCCTCTCCAGCACTGCGAGGCTGCCCTCCAGTGGCCTGACGGAGCACGGCAGGGCCACGCCCGCTCACCCCGGCTGCAGGGCTGCGTACCCCCCTGCCCGAGGGCGCTGTGCATTTGGCAAATGGAGGGTGGGGCGGTGGTGGCCAAGGCTGAGCGGCCCCAGCTTGATCCTGGGCAGCTGGTGTCCTCTGGACTCCTCCCCCGGTGTGACGAAGTGGGACTGTTCTTAATGTTTTCTCTGAATAGTGCGGGGGTGCCTCAGTTTCCCCTATGCAATTCTTAAGTATCTAGGGGGTGGGATAAGGGTGTATGATCATTGCAGAGCCCTAGAGGGCAAGTGTGTGCAGGGGTCTGAACACAGAGAATGGCCGACACCCTGTTTCCTGGCACTTGGTGGCCTGGGCCCTTCCCCCCTGCAAGGTGAGAGCTAAAGGGTTGGAGAACAAAGGAATCCAGTGACCTCCTGGCCCGGGAAAGGGACAAAGCCCAGAGGAGGAGGGGCTGGAGAGTGTTTCAGTTTGGGGCTGGCTGGGACATGGAGTGAAGTGCAGATGCGGTTGTCTGGCTCACTGCCCCACCCCCCCGCCCCAATGGACCCAGCTGAGGGGTCCTGTTCTCTGCACCTACAAGCTCTGTGTTAGACCATGTTCCTGTCGTCTAATAAACCTTCTGTTTTACTGCCTGGCCGAGAGTCCCGTCTGACTGCGGAGTTGGGGGGCAGGACCCTCTGGCTTCCCCAGGAATCCCGCCTGAGCAGACTCGCTGTGGGAAGCGCACGGGGGGGCAGAGGATGCTGAATGCTCCGAGGTCAGACCCAGGAAGGGGGAAGCTGTGTGAGCTGTGTGTCCTGCAGACAGGCTGCTCCCAGAAAGGAGACTTCCCCACAGTCCTGCCTGGCTTCGTAGGGCGCAGTTCCAGAGCATCGCCCGGGGACTCCGTGACACCTGTCCTCTTTATACCAGCCCATAACGGATGTGAGGACTGGTCCCCCCACAGTGTCTTGTCTCAGGACTAAACATGCCAGGGTTTTAACCTTTCCTCACAGGTCAGGTTTTCTGAACCTTTGATCATTTTACTTGCTCTCCTCTGGACTCTCTCCAGTTGGTCCCCATCTTTCCTAAAGTGCGGTGCCCAGCCCTGGACACCGTATCCAGCTGGGGCCTCCCCAGTGCTGAGCAGAGCGGGGCAGTTCCCTGCTGTGTCTGACACACCACACTCCTGTTAATACGGCCCGGGATGATCTGACATTTTTTGCAATTACATCACATGGCTGACTCCCATTTGGTTTGGGAGCCACTCACCCCCCAGCCCCTTTTCCGCAGGGCTGCCACCTCGCCAGTCAGGCCCCGGGTTGCAGCTCTGCTTTGGATTCTTCCCTCCTAAGTGAGGTACTTTGCACTTTGTCGTCATTGAATGTCCTCCTGTCGATTTCAGACCAAGTCCCCCATTTGTCAAGGTCGTTTTGAATTCTAGTCCTGTGCTCCACAGCGCTTGCAGCCCCGCCCAGCTGGGTGTCGTCTCAGCCTTTATACGCAGATGCTCCACTGCGTTATCCAAGGCATGAATGTAAATATTGAGCAGTAGCAGACCCGGGTCTGACCCTGCAGGACCCCACTGATGCAGCCGCCCAGCCTGACAGCGAGCAATGGGTAACCACTCTCTGAGCGCGCACGCTTGCTCTCCCAGCTGTTCACCCCCCGCAGTCATTTCGTCCCCCCCGCAGTGCCCTGGTCTGCTTCTGAGACGGCATGTGGGACGGTGGCAGAGCCTTACCGAAGTCGAGATATATCACCTCCTCTGCTACCCCCTGAGACGAGCCCTCTATTTGGGGTCCCCCCCAGGGACTCTATCCATTGCCCCCCTCTCCCCCGGCACTGTGAGGCCTGGCTGGTGTCTGGGGATGGTCTGGGAGGGGAAAGCACTGCATTGCTGTTAGTGGCAGTTGCCGGGGGGGGCAGAGGACCCCACCGGCAGCCCCCCGCCCCCCGTCCCCCAGCAGGCCGGGAGCTCCTGCAGCCTGGCCTGGATCAGCACCGGAGATGTTTGTGTGCAGGGCTCTCCCAGTCTGCCCCCTGGGCAGGGCGGGGCAGGGGCTCCCCGAGGGCCTGTGCTCTGACTCTGGCTAATGACCCCCCGGGGGGGAGCGAGCAAAACAGCTCCAGGCTCTGCCTTTGTGTTCCAGCTGGGGAGGGGGGACTCTGAGCGGGATGGGGGAGAGCAGTGGGACTGACCAGATCTTCATCCCGCCAGGGGCCGAGCCCTGAGCACCCCCCTCCCGCCCGTGGGAACCGCCAGGCTGGATCAGCACCCAGCTCCACGGAGACCAGGAGCAGTCTGTGCCAGCGGCCAACGCCAGCTCTGCTGAGGACGGTGTGGGCACCTGCCTGCTGTACCACCCGGGGGTGGGTCCCCCTCCTGGCCCCTGATTCCGTTTGGCTGAAGCCCCGAGGCAGGAGGGTCAACACCCCTAGGGGCCCTGCTTTTTGCTGGGATGTCGTAGCCCCGTCGGCTCCAGGGACCCGCTTCTGCTGGGGAGAGAGCCGAGCTCCGAGCTCCACAGAGCTCTTCCTCCGGGCTGGGACACAGAACAGATCCTTCTCTCGAGGGCCCGTTCGAGGGGTTAGCACCCCTCCAGGCCTGCAGGGAAAGGCAGGGCGGAGGCTCAGCAATGGAACCTGACAGGCAGCCACACTCAAGAAAGCCACGGACCCCCCGACCCACCCTCACAGACCCAGGAACCAGCCCGAGAGATCCGTGCTCTGCAGCCAGCCCTCAGATACCCCAGAAGACGCTCCGAGCGTCCGGGATACACAGCGTAACACGCGCAGAACCGCCTTCGCCAAACACAGACACTCTCCCACAGGAGCAGATCACATCGTGGACCGGGCCAGCCACATACCCCGACAGAACCTGCTTCAGTACGGAACCCCCCCGACCCCACACCCCTACTTGTCACCTGCACCCCACGCCGGAACTCAGATGGGGTCCATCAAGCACCTACCACCCAATGGGCACCCCATCCTGAAAGAAATCTTTCCTGAACCCCCTCTTCTGGCCTTCAAACACCCCCAGGCTCAGCATCAGAAGCAGGGTCCCCACCGACCAGAACACACCAGCTCAGAGCGGCACCAGACCCTGATGCAAAACCCAATTAACACCCCCCACAACACGCCTGTCAAGATCCAGGTATCCTACCCATGCCGGGTACCTCAGCCCGTGCCCCAAGGGCTTGTCTTCACCCACAGCGCTACACCCGTGCAGCTGTGCCACTGTAGTGCCCGCGAAGATGCTCCTAGACCGACCCTCTCCCGTCAGCCCTCTTAATCCGCCTGCCCGAGCAGCGGCCGCTGTGTTGACAGGGAAGCTCTCCCGCCGACTAGCACTGCCTACACCAGGGGTTAGGTCAGTGTGACTCTGTCACCCAGGGGTGTGGGTTTCACACGCCTGAGCCATGTCGCTGTACCCATAGAGGGCTGTAGTGTAGACCAGACAGCTGAGTTAGATTCCCAGAGCGGCAGACGAGCTTTGTGTAGCTGGAAAGCTTGTCTCTCTCACCACCAGAAGTTGGCCCAATGAAAGATATTCCCTCCCCCACCTTGTCTCTCTGACATTGTTGTTAGCACCGAGTAGGCTGACTCTGGCTGTTCTTGGCATCCAAATAAATGCCCCATCCTTCTTTGAATCATACTAAATTCTTGGCCTCAATGACGTCCTGTGACAGTGAGTTCCACATTGCATGTGGTGTGAAATTGCAATTGCATGTGGCTGGTAACTGCATATGGCGTGAAAAGTCCTTTGTTTCGGCGGCTGTGAATTTCCCACCTTTGAACTCCATCACCCGTCCCCTTGCTCTTGTGCTGAGACGGGAGGACAGAAGCTCCATTCCCTAGACAAGTCAGCCTTTTGCCATGGCCCCTGTCATTTCTCTCCCCCCTGTGGCTTTTCAATCTCTCTCCACAGGACAGTTTTGCCAGGCCCTGATCACTCGGAAGCATGTGGCAGGGGATGCTGCGGAGATGGACCCTGGGCTGGCTGGAGCTCGGGGCGGACCCAGTCTGGCCACTCCTGCGTTCCCAGGACTTGACAATCATCGCTTGCATGCTGGACGTTTGCTCAGTCCCACGTGGCACTGGTCCTCTGCAGGTTTTTAGGGTGGTCACTAGGGGGGCGCTGTGCTGGGAGGGAGGAAGTTTCTGTCGCCCCCCAGTGGGCAGTGGGTCGGGGCTCCCACCTGGAGTCAGGGTTCCAGAGCTGACCCGAAGGGAGGACCCAGGCCACTAAAGCAGCATCCTGGACTGGGAGTTTCTACTGCTGGGCCCAAGCCAAAGCTCAACCCCTGGGTGTTTGCAGCGTGCAGGGAGGCACCATGAGCCAGCTCTGCAGCGCGAACCCACATCTAGTACCGTTCCCACCCTGGGTGCCCAGGGCGCTGGGAAGGGGGTCGGCATCTGTGCCCACCTGTCACCGCCGGTGGTCCCTCTAATTTTCCCCACGCACGTGCGAAATGAATTGTGTTATGTGCCCCAATATGGCGGTGGGGTGTGACACGACCCTGTGCGACACATCACCTCCGTATTGGGGCATGGAACAAAGTTCATGTGGAGGGGCTCTGGGCTGGGGGAGGGGGTCGGGGTGCGGGGGGTGCGGGGGGTGCGGGCTCTGTGGGGGGTGAGGATGAGGGGTTTGGGGTGCAGGAGGGGCTCTGGGCTGGGGCAGGGAGTTGAGGTGCAGGGGGTTTGGGCTCTGGCTGGGGGTGCGGGCTCTGCGGGGGGTGGGGATGAGGGGTTTAGGGTGCAGGAGGAGCTCTGGGCTGGGGCAGGGGGTTGGGGTGCAGGGGGTGCGGGCTCTGCGGGGGGTGGGGATGAGGGGTTTGGGGTGCAGGCTGCCTGGGGCCTACAGCAGGGAGAGAGGACTCCCCCCAGCTCTCTCTCCCCACAGCAAAACCTGGGCCGGGGTGGGGCGCCTCTCTCCCCGATGCAGCAAGTCCAGGGCAGGTCCGTGCTGGGGGAGAGGCATCTCCCCCTGCCGCAGCCCTGAGCCCCTGCATGGGGCTTCCTAGGCACCTGTGCGGCCGTGCAACTTCCAGGGAACTTAGGCCACCACCGCCCGCCCCTTTGTGCTCCCCTGGGCCGAGGGATGCTGCAGACTCGGCTCCGGCCAGTGGCCCTCTCCCACCACCTGCTGCTGGCCCTGGAGGAGCCGGAGCCGGGGGAGCCGGGGTGGCACAAGCCTCGGTCCCAGCTGCCATTCCCCACCCACTGGATGCAGCATGTCCAGCTCCTCCTGGAGCCACCGGGGCCCTGCTGACCCCACAGAGAGACCCCGCTGGGGGCCGTCAGGCTGCAGCCTGGTCACTGCCCAGCCATGTGGCCCCGGCAGCCTGGTCTCTCTCCACCCACCGTGCTGGGCACTCGCCTGCACCGGGGAAAATCCAGGCAGGCGTCCCATCCTGCGCCAGCCACTGGAGCCAGGGACGGAGGAGTGCAGGGTGGCGGGGCTCCGGGCCCTTCCCCTCCCCCACGAGAGGGGCTGGAGCCACGGAGGCTTTCGCAGCCGAGTCCCCGTCTGCCTGTGGGGCAGGTTCAGAGCTCAGGGCACAGGTCAGGCTGGAGTAGCCCCACGGGCCACAGGGTGGGACTCTGGACTGAGCCTGGGCCCCCGAGCCCAGGCAGGGCCCGTGCCATCTCCTGGGTGGTGACGGCAGCTAGTGGCAGAGGTGCCAGGTTCGAGATTTAAAGGCTGCTTGGTCCCTGCTGCAGCCCCAGCTAGTCACTCCCCCAGGTGGGGAGCCTGGTGCCACTCAAGCCCTCCTCCCCCTCCACCCGCCTGGCAGCAAACAGCAGCAGCCGGAGCCCTGCACCCCCAGCAGAATCCATGACTTGGAGCCTGCGAGGAGGGGCCAGATGGGACCGCCCCAGCCCCTTTCTCCCCACCTAGCCAGGTGTGAGTGGGAACAGGGTGATCTCCCGCGGGCAGCGGCTGGCAGCCCTGTGCCCAGGGTTCCCTCACGGCCCCTCATGGGGATAAGGATTTCTCCCTGCTCAGATCAGGGCCACTGTGTGCAGGGCAGGGGGAGAGAGGGGCAGTGGGAGATATGGGGGGATGGGGGAGCAAGTGGGGGTTCAACCACCAGCAACACCAGAGTGACCAGGAAGTGGGAGGATGAGGGGGGCGTCCGGTGCAAGTGTCCAAGCTGGGGGGTTGAGGATGCGTCCCCTCCTCAGCCCATCCCCACGTGGAGGCCATGAGGCAGGACTGAGGGGTGCCGCAGTCTAGGGCGGGGTGCAGGATGGGCGTGTCCTGTTATGGAGACAGAGGGCTTGCCAAGCCAGCGCCCAGTTACCAAGGGTCTCGGCCCTGCCCCCTCCCTGCCCTCGCTGGTCATGCAAGTTTCTGCCTCCCCTGCAGGACGCTGGGTCTGTCCCTGCTGCTGCAGCGTGGGCAGGAGGAGCAGTGAAGGGAGCAGCCAGGATTAGCGGGGTCGTGTCACCGGCCCAGCCTGCCTGAGCGCTAATCCCACGCCGAACAAATGGGACTGGGACGCTGGCAGATCTGCACGGCAAGGCCAGACCCTGCCAGCCGCACGGGAACCGCAACAGGCAGTGTGTGTGCGTGAGCGAGCTTGTACCCATGTGTACCCACAGCGTGGGAGACCTCCTTCGTGTCATCTCAACAACCATGTGTTGGACACACACACGCACACTTCACCCTCCATACTAAAAATCAGCCAGGACCATTTAAAACACAAGAACGTTTCAACCTCATTTAATTCGCACTCCCAGCCTGGACAAGGGAACAGGGAAGGGGGCTGCCATGTGCGGGTAGCAGGGGCTTTGTTTGTAAGCAGCTGGTTTGGCTGGAATTTTAGCAATAAACCAAATTGCCAGAGACCCTTTCCTGGGCTGAGGGTTTACGAGAGACGGTGCCTTTGACCCCATAGCCCCTGTGGACCCAGCAACAGGCCCGGACTGCGGCTAGGGACACGTGGGAATTGACGGGGTCGCTGTAAGAATGCACTTGCCTGAAATCGAAATACAAATTTAACTTACTCCTGCCAAGTTGTTATTCCTGCTGGTCAAAACCCACCTCCTACCAACACTCCTGGGGCAAAATATTTTGGATCCAAAAGTCCCTCATGCCCCTGCAGGCCCGGTTCTGGCTCGGCCGAGGCCATTTCAAATTCGCACCAAGCTTTTCAAACTTATTACATAAGAGCCCTGGACACTTAGGCACAAATGCAGCTAACTAACTGTCCACAAGATGCTTTGCCTTGAGGTCGCGGCAGGCCTGGCTTGCCAGCAGCAGATGGAGAACTGCAAATGCTGCTTAAAAAAATTAAATCAAAATAGCCTGGCTGCTTAGCATAGGCCTTTAATTCATTTCGAGCAGCATTGAAATCCCAGCCCCAGTTCCTCACAGCTTCATGGCACAAATGTACAGACAGAGGGAAGGGGGCTGAATGCAGGAGAGAAACCAGAGCCCAGGCATGTGGGTGGCTGACCCGGCCAGCTCCGACGCCTTGCGCGCGGTGGCAGAATTTGGTTAAAAACGAAAAATACCCCCCAGCTCGCTGGGACTACGACGGCAGCACAGACCCGCTCAGCGGCAGATTGCACGGCAGCTGCTCACATGTGGCTGAGTCGAGGATCCGGCTCCAGACACCGGCACTGCAAAGCAGAGCCCCGCTGGCGGCGTTAGCGTTTCGGGAAAGACGGGAATTCCTGGGGCTCAGTAAAGTGAGGGGGGAACAGCACCCAGCGCAGGCCACGCCACTCAGAGCTATTAAGACACCTCTGCCCTGCCCCACGGGTCCCCTGGCTATTCCCGTCCACCAGACCCTGCAGGTCTGCCAATGGCTCAATCCATCCCTGGCTATTCCAGCCCTGGCCCTCCCCACAGCTCCACCAATGCCCCTCAGTCCCACGTAACCCCACTGCTCTCCCAGGCCTAGGCTCCCCATAAGCCCAGCTCTCCCAGTGCTCCTCACTCCTGACCCACAGCCCCCTGCTAGCCCAGCCCCCCGCCTTCACCGAGCAGGGGCTGCCAACCGTGCCGAGTTCGGCAAAGTTGCAGGGCGGTTTTGTGAGATGAAGAAGCCTCCTCCCAGGCGGAGGGTGGACACCACAGCCCATTTGCCTGCAGCGTCATTTGAAAGCCGCTCTCCAGAGGTGCCTTGCAGAGAATAACAGGCTTTGGGGGAGCAGCTGGGGGCCCTGCAGGGTCCTAGTGACGGCCTGACGCGGGATGGGGAGCTGGGCACTGCAGCGGGGAGCCCTCGGGGCCCCGATCCTGCGGGGACGCAGGCACTGCATGGTGCAGCTGCGTTGTCATCAACGGAGCAGCGCTGAGCCAGCCTGCAGGCCTAGCAGGAGCAGAGCGTAGCCGGAGCAGGGCCTGACACAGCAGCCTGGGGGCCGGGGAGGGGACCCGGAGCAAACGCCCAGACCGGAGTGGGCCAAGGACAGACACCCCAGGACGGGCCTGATCTGGGCACGAAACACCGGGAGGAACACCCCACCCCGCCCGTCGCAGGCCGCCCTTCACACCAGCACGGCCAGGCCGAGGGAGAGCGGGTCCTGCCCCAGGTGCCGGCAGGAGAGATCAGGCCCAGAAGCGCAGGCCAGTCCCAGGCCCCTGGTGGGAGCGTCGCCTGGGCGAGGACTGAGCACAATGGCCCCCCAGATGTGGCCAGGTGGAGGGCTAGCTGGGGGTGGGGAGAGGCAGGAGGGGGGTGTATGAGTGAGCAGCCAATCAGATCGTCCCTGTCATGTGACAGAGCAGCAAATGCTGAGCCAGGTGACTCTGGGCTACATGCATGGGGGTGAGGGGGGGCATGTCCATCCCATAGCTGGGGAGCAGACGGGGGGCCATAGCCCAGTTTCAGGACTGGTGAATGGAATAAGAGGGATTGTGCTTCATCCCCAGAGCCCAGAGGGGCCACGCCCCACCCCCCAGAGCCTGGGGGGCTGCACCCCATCCCCAGAGCCCTAAGGCTGGAGTAGGGGGACCACGCCCCATCCCCAGAGCCCAGGGGTCCATGCCTCATCCTCAGACTACGGAGGGGCCATGCCCCATCTCCAGAGCCCAGGGGGCCGTGCCCCATCCCCAGAGCCTGTGGGGGCCATGCCTCATCTCCAGAGCTTGGGGGACTGCACCCAATCCCCAGAGCCCCAAGGCTAGAGTAGGGGGACCACGCGCCATCCCCAGAGCCTGGGGGTGACTGTGCCCCATGCCCAGAGCTCACGGGGCAGGATGAATGTGTCCCTGCCTGCATGGCTCAGGGAACGGCACCAGGAAGATGGGACCTGTGTTCCCTGCAAAGTGTGTTAAACGCTCCTGTCCTGGGAGGTCAAATTTGCCCTGGGCCGCATTTCGCCAGCTGGGCCCAGGCAGGAGTGATGATGCCAGGCTGGGGAGAGCCAGCACCACTGGGCTCAGCCCCCAGATAACTGCAGGTGGGGGGAAAGGCAGCAGAAGGGACCCATGGGCTGCAGACACGGACTATGGGGAGGTATTAAGAGTTCACATCAGCTAGCTCGGCCAAGCACCAGCTAATGTGGGTGGGTGCAGTAAGGATGATGAGGAATTGCCTAGGGTGGGACCAAGGATACAAGCTGCAATCGGGTTAGGAAAAGGAACATTCACACCCACCCTAGGAAAATCTCCCTCACAGGGCTGGGTCAAGCCGGGAGCATCCCCAGGGGAAGGGCCAGGAGTGCCAGCAACACAGGGACAATCCTGGCTGGGCCCTGGACAAACTGAGGCCGGAGCCGGAGGCGGCTTCTCTGCTGCAAGGGAAGGATGTGAAGGCTGCAGACGAGCTCTGGGGGGCTCGGAAGCTCGTCTCTCTCACCAGCAGAAGTTGGCCCAATAAAAGATCTCACGGCCCCAGCTCCTCTCTCCAAAGCTAGGAGAGACTGTTCTGAGCTGACCTCCTGCATCGCAGGGCCAGAGAACCCCCCCGTGAGTCCCACATCACAGCCACCAGGCGCCTGTTCGAAAGAGATGCCCGAACCTGCCCCTTTGCAATCTGGCCAGTGGCTAATGACCTGAGGGAGGTTGCTTTTTTTAAAAAGGTACACCTTATTTCTCTCTGAGCGTGTCTCTCTTCACTGCCAGCCACTGCAGCTTGTTCCCCCTGGCTAGGTTAATGAGCCTTTGCTGACAGAAATCTCTTCCTCCTGTAGGTACTTATAGACTGGATCAAGTCACCTCTTAACCTTCTCTTTGTTCAGCTAAACAGATTGAGCTGTAAGAGTCTCTCTGGGAAGCAGGTTTTCCAGACCTTGAATTGTTCTTGGAGCGTTCTGAACCCTGTGCAACTGGCCAGCTTCCCTTCTGAGGAGCAGCCACCACAACTGGACATGGTTCCCAGCGATGGTCTAACTGATGCCGTCCACACAGGGAACCCCCACTTGCTAGTCCCTGCTAGTGTGGCCACCCCCACCCTGCTAACTCATGCTCACCTGGCGTCAGGTCCTCCCGGGGACTGTTCCAGAGCTGGGCACCAGCACCGGACCTGTGCCTCCCTGGCACTCCGTTCCCACCAGGACCTCGAAGGCCCAGGGTTTTAGAGGTATTTGGGCCTTGCTGTGCCTAACTGATTTAGGAACCTACATCTCATTTGTAAAAGGAGCCTAAGCACTTTGGAGCCAAATCCCTTTGACTGTCAATGGGATTTTGGCTCCTAGATCCCTTTTGAAAATGAGATTAGGCTCCTAAATCTGGTTGGCATTTCAGTGCGGAGCGCAGCAAGGCACAGGCACCTTTAAAATTCGGGGCCCGAGTCCTTGTCAGTTCCTCCAACCTACCGCCCCCACCCGAGAACATGACCTATGCCCACGGGTCTTTGATGTAGGAGCTTCCGTTTAACACGATTAAAGGAGAGTTGTTCAAGTGAGTCCGAGCACCCCATAGAACTGACCTCACCATCCCTGTTCACTGCTCCAGTCGCCTCTGGGACAGCTGCACCCTTTCCCAACACAGACTTCGTTTGCTCTCCCAGATGGCTGTGATGTTGAATAGCACCAGGCCGAGAACAGGTCACTGTGGGACCCCACTGAAAACACCGCACCGGACAACAATTCCCCACTTACACTTCCCTGTCGAGATTGACCAGTTCGCCGGTCAGGAACCCACTGAATGAGGGCTACGCTGATTTTGCCAAGAGAGCATGTCTCCATCAGAACGTGCAGAGAGAGCAAATCCAACAGCATAGCAAACGCTTTGTCCATTACACCTACGCCGTTACCTTTACCAGCCCGACTCACCACACCATCTCCAGATGGTCTGACCAGCCCTACTGGAGTCATGAGGAGTCAGCCCCTAGGGTCTGCTTCTTGCTTCAGCAGCAACCATGCCTGCCCGGCCCTGGGCCACGAAAGGGTCTTTGGGCGAAAAAGCCACCGGGGGCAGCCAGCAGCTCGGGCAGGGGCACATGTGAAGGCCCATTTCAGGGGTGCACTAGGGTGTGTGTGTGGGGAGGGGTGTCCCTTGGTGAGACCCCAGGGTCACACTGCAGTGAAGGTGGGCTTGGGGCAGTTAAATCTTCCCTGGCAGTGAGCATGTATGCTGGGACCCAGAAACCTCCTTCCCAGGAGCAAACCATGGCTGCTCCCCGGCCTGGCCAAGGGGGCACCAGAGGGCAGAGGAGGCCCCAGCAGGAGGTCTCCCCCCACCCAGAGCCCGGCCAAGGGCTCTAGCCCAGCCCACACGGCCCTTGCCAAAACAGGCACAAGCTGACCCTGCGCTCCCCTTCCACCCCTCCAAGGCATAACATGCTCCTCTCCAGCAACAGGTGCTTCCCAGAACCAAGCTTCCCCCTCCTTGGTTCAGACTGCCCCCCAAGGGATCTCCCCCACCTGGGGGACAGGGCTGAGCAGGGGCTAACAGAGGAGAAATCCTGGGACCTCCTGGGAAGCCTGGCCTGGGCAACTCCTCTGACTTTGTCTCCTCAGAAAGAGACAAACACCTACACGATCTCTATCAAGCATTCTTACAACTACAATACCCACCTGCTGAAGAAACAGATTGACAGAGCCAGGAGAGTACCCAGAAGTCACCTACTACAGGACAGGCCCAACAAAGAAAATAACAGAACGCCACTAGCCGTCACCTTCAGCCCCCAACTAAAACCCCTCCAATGCATCATCAAGGATCTACAACCTATCCTGAAGGATGACCCATCACTCCCACAGATCTTGGGAGACAGGCCAGTCCTTGCTTACAGACAGCCCCCCCAACCTGAAGCAAATACTCACCAACAACCACATATCACACAACAGAACCACTAACCCAGGAACCTATCCTTGCAACAAAGCCCGTTGCCAACTGTGTCCACATATCTATTCAGGGGAACCCATCGTAGGGCCTAATCACATCAGCCACACGATCAGAGGCTCGTTCACCTGCACATCTACCAATGTGATATATGCCATCACGTGCCAGCCATGTCCCTCTGCCATGTACATTGGGCAAACTGGACAGTCTCTACGTAAAAGAATAAATGGACACAAATCAGACGTCAAGAATTATAACATTCAAAAACCAGTCGGAGAACACTTCTATCTCTCTGGTCACTCGATTACAGACCTAAAAGTGGCAATTCTTCAACAAAAAAACTTCAGAAACAGACTCCAAGGAGAGACTGCTGAATTGGAATTAATTTGCAAACTGGATACAATTAACTTAGGCTTGAATAGAGACTGGGAGTGGATGGGTCATTACACAAAGTAAAACTATTTCCCCATGTTTATCCCCTCCCTCCCCCCACCGTTCCTCACACGTTCTTGTCAACTGCTGGAAATGGCCCACCTTGATTATCACTACAAAAGTTTCCTCCCCTCCCCCCGCTGGTAATAGCTCATCTCAAGTGATCACTCTCCTTACAGTGTGTATGGTAACACCCCTTGTTTCATGTTCTCTGTGTATATAAATCTCCCCTCTGTATTTTCCACTGAATGCATCCGATGCAGTGAGCTGTAGCCCACGAAAGTTTATGCTCAAATAAATGGGTTAGTCTCTAAGGTGCCACAAGTCCTCCTGTTCTTTTGGCTTTAATATGTGACACAGAGCTCCCATGCGGGGTCGCCCTGCCCCTCCCCACTGCAGGGCCCCCTCCCAGACAGAGCCCCCGAGCGTCTCTGCTCCTGCCCCGCCAGCACCGCCCGGCCCCTCCCCACCGTCCAGGCGCCGGCTCCCCTCACCTCTCCGGCTCGTAGCCGGCCTGTAGCAGGCGGGCGCTGTACCTCTGGGCCGCCGTCTCGTGTCCCGCATGCAACGGGGCGCAGCCGTTCATGGTCCCCGGGCGCCGCAGCCGCTGCCCGGGCAGCGCAGGCTCCTGCAGGTCCCCGACGATCAGCCGGTAATCATAGATCGGGGGCTCCCAGCCGGGGAACGGGCTCCCGGGCTGCGGCTGCTGCCCCTCCATGGGCCCCGGGAGCGCTCAGGCAGGCACTGGCCACGGGGTAGCGGGGCAAGCGGGCACGGGAGGTAGAGGTCGGGCACCGGGCAGGAGCCTGGCGGGGAGGGGCTCACGGAAACCGGGCAGGGGCGCGCGGTTCTGGAGAGGGGCGCACAGGGATCGGGCAGGGCGCGCGGTTCTGGAGCGGGGCGCACAGGGATCGGGCAGGGGCGCGCGGTTCTGGAGAGGGGCGCACAGGGATCGGGCAGGGGCTCGCGGTTCTGGAGAGGGGCGCACAGGGATCGGGCAGGGGCTCGCGGTTCTGGAGAGGGGCGCACAGGGATCGGGCAGGGGCGCGCGGTTCTGGAGAGGGGCGCACAGGGATCGGGCAGGGGCGCGCGGTTCTGGAGAGGGGCGCACAGGGATCGGGCAGGGGCTCGCGGTTCTGGAGAGGGGCGCACAGGGATCGGGCAGGGGCGCGCGGTTCTGGAGAGGGGCGCACAGGGATCGGGCAGGGCGCCCGGTTCTGGGAAGCAGCAAGCTCCGGGCTCAGCGTCCCGGGAGCTCCCGCGCCGGGGAGGAGGGTGTCTGGGCCGGTGCCAAGTCCTCAGTCCCCAGGCTCTGGGCGGCGATCAGCCCCCGCAAGCGTCTCCGGCTTCGGAGTGCGGGGAGAGTCCCGGTCCCCAGCGGCGCACATGCCCCGGGCCGGGCCGGCAGCTCATTCGCCCCTGCCCCTGCGGCAGCGGCTCGGCAGGTCGGGGAAGCAGCTGGGAGTGTCCAGGGCCCATCGAGCCAGGGGATTTACACTCCGCCATCTCCACCTCCGCCCTCCCCGCTTTGCACACCCAGGCCGGGCGATCTCCACCCACGCTGAGCCGGGCTGAGCCCGGGAGAGCGGCGCGGGGGAGCCAGAGGCAGAGAAGCGAAGGCTTGAGTGCCAGCCCTGGGGAAATTGGGCGGACGGGGCCACAGACGGTCCGAAGGGGGAGGGGAGAGGGAGGGACGGGAGGGGGCAGAGCGGGGGCGCTTGGCAGAGGAGAGTTCACGCATTTGAAAGACCCTCGGGACTCCCCGTCTGCTTCCCAGGAGAACCCTGTGAAATCCTCGGATTTCCTGCCCCAGCAGCGTGGCAGAGACACAGGGGGCTGCCCCACTGGAGGACAACAACCTGCTATGCTGCCCGCTGATGGAGCTCCCGCCCTGGGAAGTGGGTTACGCTGGCACCTGCAGATCCTGTACAACACACTGTCCGGACATGTCTCCCCTCAGAGCACTCAGGAGGCAGGGGATCCGTGCCCTCACCCTGCACTGACAGCGAGGGAATCTGAGTCACGGGCATGGCAGGTGACCGGGCTAAAGTCTCTCCCAGCAGGCCAGTGTCAGAGCTAGGAATAGAACAAAACGTCCCAGTCTGGTGCCCCACCCACCATTCACATGGCCTAGCTCCGTTTTAAATATGGGGAAACTGAGGCACAGAGCGGTTATGTGAGTTGCCCAAAATCACACAGCAAGTCAATGAGAGCTGGGAATAGAACCCAGGAATCCTTACTCCCTCTGCCCACTTCTCAAACAACTAGACCCCACAGCCTTTCCAGAGATGGGACTGGAATGCAGAAGTCCTGGCTCCTACCCCCCCTTCTTTAACCCACTAGTTCCCCTGTCCCTCCCAGAGCTGGGAAGAGAACCCAGGAGTCCTGGCACACGGCCCCTGCAGCCTGCACCACTCAGGCCTAGACAATGGGTCAGGCCTTTCCCAGAGCTAATTCCCTTGGGGTAACTGCTCTCCACACTCCTCCCTGGAGGAGGGCGCCCACCTGTTCATGCAGAACCAGCTGGATTTCTGAGCCGCCCCTGAGTGTGCCAAGAGCAGGAAGCGGCGGCCTCCCCCGGTGACCTGTTTTCCCTCCGTCAGACCTACCAGTTCCATTGCATCAACACACCCGTGAGGTCTCCCTGCTGGGCTGCACCCTGAGCTCCGCTCTCCGAGCCACGGGGAAGGGTGTTCACAGAGCCCTGCCCTGTTACCCCCCAGCCCAAACTGGGCCCCCAGTGGCCCTGATTTACACCAGCGGGGAGCTGGGTCATGGTGCCCCACCTGCAGAATGGATGGGTGACGATGCTGATCATTGTGGGAGACGCTGTGATGCCAGAGGGCACAGGAGCAAACAGAGGACACGTTGGCGAAAGTGTGAGATGGCCCCACCATGAGGGCACTGGGAGGGGATGCAGGATTCCTGGCCCCACCCTGCTGGGTGTCCTTGGCCCAATCCCTTCCCCTCTCCGGGCCGTGGTTTTCCCTCCCACCCTTTGGGCACAGTCTGTCTCTCCTGGTAGCATGTGGCACAAAGGGGCCCTGATCCTGGGTGGGGCCTCTGAATAATAATCAACCCATTCAATTAGTTCAGACAGACAGACAGACATCCACAGCTGGTCGGGCCCCATAACACCCACCTTGAATACTGTACTCCAGACCCCGGCCTGCTACCCTGCATTGCACCAGGTCCAAGGAGGACATGGCGGCACGTTGCCAGCACCCATTCCCTGGCTATTCTCTCAGGTAGTGGGCGAGCACCATGAACAGTACAGATTATTGGCTAAGGTGCCATAGTGCCCAAGTGCTCCTGTGGCCCAGGCCCCATTGTGCCAGCCATGGCCCAGACACCCGGCTCCCACCCCGGTGGGCTGACAAGTGAAAGGCTGGTGAAATCTGCCAGGGGAGGGCTCACAGCCGGTGGGTACAGCGTGTGCAGTTATGGGGCTATGGATGGGAGGGGCTCGTGGCTTTGACAGAGGGTTCTCCCTTTGCCCTCACCCACATCTCGTGGGGCAGCTGTTCTGCCAGCTCCTTCTCTGCCATTACTGCCACGAGGAACCAGCCCAAAGGCGAAGATGGGGCCATCCTCGGTTTCACCCTGTCTCCTCGGGGCCGTCAGCCCAGAGCCAAGCGCCCTCCACAGAGAACAGACCTGCAGTATCCCAAAGTCTCACCCCGTCACTGCGACAGGGCTCTCCGGGGGGCAGGAATGGGGGGCTGGTCTCGGACCTGGCGGGGCCGTACAGGCTACAATCAGGCCTGGGAACGGGCACCAGCAAAGTCAAGCGGCACAAGCCAGGCCAGGGGCAGGGGTGAGACCTGCAGCAACCTGCGCCTGCCCCTGGAGTACGGCTGCTGGGCTCAGCACTGCTACAGCCACTTTGGGACAGGAAGTGAAGACGGTTCCTGCATCCAATCCAGACTGGAGGGTGGGGCTTAGGGTGGAGGAGCCTAGTTCCCCGGTGGGAGCTCCGGCCAGGAGTCAGAACTGGGCATTGCGGGCGCGAGTGGCCAGGCCTGGGTTTAGTTCTCTCCGCAGTGCCGGCGGGTCTGGCCATCTCCGCCCCAGGCTCTGGGATTCAGAGAGTCCCTCCTGTCCCAGCTGCTTGGCTCAGCCCAAGGTCACACTTTACAATGCAGCCAAGACAGGCCTTTGTTTGGGATTCTTCAGCTAATCCTGCTGGGATGGTCAACAACAACATCAGCCCTGGCCCCAGCGCAACAGAGGCTGGTGGAAGTTACTGTTTAACCCACGTGAGCCACCGGCCCGGCCCAGAGACCCCGGCCTGAGCCACCGGCCCGGAGACCCCGGCCTGAGCCCCTGGCCCGGAGACCCCGGCCTGAGCCACCGACCCGGAGACCCTGCCTGAGCCACCGGCCCGGAGACCCTGGCCTGAGCCACCGGCCCGGAGACCCCGGCCTGAGACCCCGGCCTGAGCCCCTGGCCCGGAGACCCCGGCCTGAGCCACCGGCCCGGAGACCGTGGCCTGAGCCCCCGGCACGGAGACCCCGGCTTGAGCCACCGGCCCGGAGATCCCGGCCTGAGCCACCGGCCCGGAGACGAGTCGTGTCACTGGGAAAAGTGTGTCCTAAGCTCAGGTTAAAAGGGCGGTGAGCCCGAGGCACTCAGCGTGCAGTGCGGGCTATCGCGTTGCCAGTTTTGGTTGGATGTATTCCTGGATGCTTTGTCACATGACTTGATCCTTAGTGAAAAACCAATGTTTAATTCCAGAAGACTCCAGGGCAATCCTGGAGGGTTGGCAACCCAGGAGGATTAGGCGCTCATGGTAAAGCTGACAGCGGGGTTTGGGGGAACCTGAGCTGAGACCCCCCCCCCCCGCCCTAACTCTGTGCCCTGGCGGGGCAGAGCGGCTCCCAGCCTGCCCTGCGTGAGAGGGGAACTGGGCTCAGTTATGACCTCCCGCCTCCACACCACCATCACGCCAGGCACGTACCCTTGAACACACAGCGCCATGAGGTCAAGGCCTGGGGGCTGTGGGGGCTCAGAGACGTGTGGGGTGTGTGCTGAGCGGGGTGGTAGGTGGGGGTGGGGGTATGTTGCATGGGGCGTGTACTGTGGGGGGGTATTTTGGCGGTGTGTGTTGCGGGGGATGGTAGGTGGGGAAGATGTTGCATGGGGCCCATGCTGGGTGTGGGGGTATTTTGGGGAGGGGTGTTGAGGGTATGGTAGGTGGGGGTGGGGGTATGTTGTGTGGGGCCTGTGCTAACCCATTCCAGTGCTTCACCACCCTCCTAGTGAAATAGTTTTTCCTAATATCCAACCTAGACCTCCCCCCCGCAACTTGAGACCATTACTCCTTGTCCTGTCATCTGCTACCACTGAGAACAGTCTAGAGCCATCCTCTTTGGAACCCCCTTTCAGGTAGTTGAAAGCAGCTATCAAATCCCCCCTCATTCTTCTCTTCTGCAGACTAAACAATCCCAGTTCCCTCAGCCTCTCCTCATAAGTCATGTGTTCTAGACCCCTAATCATTTTTGTTGCCCTCCGCTGGAAGCTTTCCAATTTTTTCACATACTTCTTGTAGTGTGGGGCCCAAAACTGGACACAGTACTCCAGATGAGGCCTCACCAATGTCGAATAGAGGGGAACGATCATGTCCCTCGATCTGCTGGCAATGCCCCTACGTATAGATCCCAAAATGCCATTGGCCTTCTTGGCAACAAGGGCACGCTGCTGACTCATATCCAGCTTCTCGTCCACTGTCATCCCTAGGTCCTTTTCCGCAGAACTGCTGCCGAGCCATTCGGTCCCTAGTCTGTAGCGGTACATTGGGTTCTTCCGTCCTAAGTGCAGGACCCTGCACTTATCCTTATTGAACCTCATCAGATTTCTTTTGGCCCAATCCTCCAATTTGTCTAGGGCCCTCTGTATCCTATCCCTGCCCTCCAGCGTATTTACCACTCCTCCCAGTTTAGTGTCATCTGCAAACCTGCTACGGGTGCAATCCAGCCCATCAGAATGCCCAGGGCATTAGCAGGCTTTGAACCCAGGACCTGCAGCACTGCCCCCGATCATTGGAAGAACACTAGGAGCTGGAAGCAGTAGTAGGCTGTTAGCCTCTGGAGGGGAAGTGACTCAGGGCTCACATAAACCCACAGCGCTAAATCCTGTGGGTCCCGGGGCGTGACCAGGCCCAGGCAGTATGGTGCTGGCTACACCTCATCCCTGGCTTCGCTCATCGTGGACTCCTGCTTGGCGCCATCTAACGTGGCTTCTTGCAGCTGGCCCCAAGACGCTCCCATCGCACAGTGACACCCAGGCTGGAGGGGCAGGGTCCCTGCGCGGTGATCCTGCCTGGAGGCCACGAGCCCGGCTCTCTGAGACCCTCCTGCCCAGAAAGGGCTAAATGAGCTGCAGAGCAATACTGTGCATCAAACCCCTCGGGCTGCCCTCCTGCTGCGCCCAGGCTGAGGGGGCCCCGGCCCAGCCTTCTGCAGGGGGGGCTGCCCTGAGCAGCTGCCGCTGAGTCCGGGGGAGTAGAAATGCCAGCAATGTGCAAACAAGCACCACTATCTGCCCTCCCTGCCCAGCCCTGGCTCCGGCCCTGCCGCCCCCACAGTCTTCTCACCGCTCCAGCTGCCAGGGCGGGGTCGGGAGGCTGCGCTGGCAGCAGCCAGGCAGGATCCTCGGTAACCCCCTGCTCCCAGAGCCCCCCAGGCTGGGGGCAGAGGGGTCCCTGGCTGCCCGGCCGGGCACTAGGCCCACTGCCTCTGTTTGCCCACAGGATGGAGAGCTCAGTGTGGAGGAAGGGGGGGATGGTGCTAAACGGCTGAAGCAGTAACTTGGACCCAGGCAGGTGGCATCGGGGAATTCGGCCTCGGACGTGCCCCCTCTCCCCCCCGGCAGCAGCTCACCCAGAGCAGCTGTTCCCAGCCACACTGGGCACTGGAAGCCTCCGGCCAGGTGGAGACCAGGGCTGTGCCAGCCAGTGCCCTGCGCTGCTCCCCCCAACTCGGGCTGCTGCCAGTGAGACGGGGTCTGGATCAGCCCAGCTGGAGCATGGACATGACTGGGGCCACAGGGTCCCATCACTGCCCATCCACCCTGGCAATGCCAGGTCCCTACACGGGCTGGTCTAGAACATGGACTGGCCTAGATCTGGAACCAACTGGTCTCGAACATTCTGGGGCTATTCTGCCCTGGGGGTGCAAGGGAGGGTTGCTGTATCTAGGGCAGCCACCTGCCCAGGTTTTCCCAGGATCACCCCTTTGCTGAGGTAGCTGGCCTGGGAAATCTGCCAGGTACGCAGTGCCCCGGCCAGCTGGCCACTGCGATGGGCCCAGGATCACCCTGGATGTTGGGGTCGGGGGGGTTGTACTTCCATCCCTCCCACACGCACTGAAGGCTGAACCCCCCCCCCCCCGCCCCCGGCCTGAGCGACGCTCATTGCCTGAGTCAGCGCCCGGTTCCGGCGGTGCTGCCCGACCGTCCCAGCTTGGCACACGCACGGGGCCGGTTGATGTGGGAACCTGCGTCCCTAGCGTCCCCGCAGCCTGGTAACAGGCAGCCTGTGCGTGGGGCTGGCTGCCTCGGCGACGCTCCCTGGGGGGTGGGGATTAGACACAAACACACAAACCCCCGCGGGCCGCGGGCCCAAGCCTCTTAGTCAGCAATCCGGGCTCAATAGCCACTCGCGGGCCAGAGACACTTACAGGGATTATGTAACCAGCCCTCCTGGACGACCTCCGCCCCCTGCACAGCCCAGCTTCATGGCCCCCTGCACCGTGGGTGCTGAGGGGAGCGCTCAGAGGGGCATAGCTGGCATGAAGGACACTCCATCCAGCACCCCTCTGCAGCCTGGCCCTGGCACCGGATCTCACCAGGCCTGCAACTGAGCTCCCCAGCGCCAGATCCCAGCAGGGTGAGCTGTCCCAGGTGCTAATGCTGGTCCAGGGCACCCCCCCAGCGCTGACCCTCCCAGCCCCTGCCCCCTCACTGGAGTTTGCTCACATTAACTCAGAGAGATCCTGGAAGTTACCCACACAAGCTCAGCACACACCCCACATGTCTCTGAGCCCCCACAGCCCAGTCTGGAGGGATTTAAAGGTGGTTAGCCTTCCCTTTATATTTATGACAGGGACACAGAAAAAGACCACATGGCAAGAGACTATCAAAAGCTACTGCAGCTCCTCCATTTGGTCTTCAGTCCTGCTTCCTACCTCTGGACAACAGTCCTGCTTCCTACCGCCAGGGCAACAGAAATGATTAGGGGTCTAGAACACATGACTTATGAGGAGAGGCTGAGGGAGCTGGGATTGTTTAGTCTGCGGAAGAGAAGAATGAGGGGGGATTTGATAGCTGCTTTCAACTACCTGAAAGGGGGTTCCAAAGAGGATGGATCTAGACTGTTCTCAATGGTAGCAGATGACAGAACGAGGAGTAATGGTCTCAAGTTGCAGTGGGGGAGATTTAGGTTGGATATTAGGAAAAACTTTTTCACTAGGAGGGTGGTGAAACACTGGAATGCGTTGCCTAGGGAGGTGGTAGAATCTCCTTCCTTAGAGGTTTTTAAGGTCAGGCTTGACAAAGCCCTGGCTGGGATGATTTAACTGGGAATTGGTCCTGCTTCGAGCAGGGGGTTGGACTAGATGACCTTCAGGGGTCCCTTCCAACCCTGATATTCTATGATTCTATGATTCTATGGAGGGACTTGGCTACACTGAAGCTTTGAACCAAGGACTGAAGGACCCCTCCCAGCTGGGGATGTTCTCCAGAGACTGGATTGGAACCTGCCGTTTATTCCATCAGTGCTGCAAGCCTGAACCAAGAACTTTGCCATTACGAGTTTCAGAGTAGCAGTCGGGTTAGTCTGTATCCACAAAAAGAACAGGAGGACTTGTGGCACCTTAGAGACTAACCCATTTATTTGAGCATAAACTTTCGTGGGCTACAGTTCACTTCATCGGATGCATTCAGTGGAAAATACAGTGGGGAGATTTATATACACAGAGAACATGAAACGAAGGGTGTTACCATTTGTATATATATACCTTGTGTATATAAATCTCCCCACTGTATTTTCCACTGAATGCATCCAATGAAGTGAGCTGTAGCTCACAAAAGCTTATGCTCAGATAAATTTGTTAGTCTCTAAGGTGCCATAAGTCCTCCTTTTCTTTTTGCCATCACTGTATGTCATTGATTCCATTTCACCAATTCTAGCTCTCATCTCTTTCTTTTCCCTTTTATGAATAAATATTTTAGATTCTAAAGGGTTGGCAACAGTGTGATTGGTGTGTAAGATCTGATCTGTATATTGACCTGGGTCTGGGGTTTGGTCCTTTGGGATCGAGGGAACCTTTGTTCTTTTACTGGGGTGTTGGTTTTCATAACCATTCGTCCCCATAACGAGTGGCCCTGGTGGGGATACTGGGAAACTGGAGTGTCTAAGGGAATTGCTTGTGTGACTGGTGGTTAGCCAGTGGGGTGAGACCAAAGTCCTCTCTGTCTGTCTGGTTTGGTTTGCCTTAGAAGTGGAAAAACCCCAGCCTTGGGCTGTCACTGCCTTGCTTGAAGCAATTTGCCCTGAATTGGCACTCTCCCTTGTGCCCGCCAGAACCAGCCTCATTACAGCATTTCTATTAAAGCAGGAACAAACTTTAGGTGAACTTGTATTGCCCAGGAGAGGGCTGGGCAGGACAGGACGTACATTTCTGAGGGGAAATCTAAGGCTGGGGGTGTGGTGTTGGGATCACCCTGCACACAGAGATGTGGCTGGGAGCGACTTACATGCTGGAGGCTGTTTGTGAGCAGTCCAGCTTGGAGACGACAGTGCAAGGCATCTAAAGCACACCTCAGATTACAGGGCAGGGATCACGCAGCTACTCATTGCCCTGGAGTGTACCTGGCATGTGACAATCCCCACCCCAGCAAGCCCCAAACAAGCCAGGAAACCAGCCAGCTTCCCCTGGGCTGTGGCTGTTTGCAGATGACTCTGAAAAGTGACCGCAGAAGCCTCTCCTCTGCTTTGGCCTATCTGCTCCTGCTGGGTCTGTCGCAGCTGCTGCCTTCGTGGTGGGTGCTCCTGCTAGCCCTGCAGAGCCGCCCTGCTCTGGGGAGAGGCAGCCCCTCTCCTCAGGTCCACGGACCACTCACGGAACGGTTACATCTGCCCCAGCCAGTTACGCAGGTGCAAACCCATCCGGGGGGCAGGGCAGTGTGGGTGGCATCGGGATCACACGCAGGGGGTTCATAGCGGGCACAGGCTGAGGCAGGGGGCTGGGGGCTTAGGGGGACACAGGCTGAATAAGGGGCACTGGGGTCTCAGGGGGGCACTGGCTGAAGCAGGGGCTGGGGGCTCATGGGTGGCATGGGCTAAAGTGGGCGGGCTGGGGTCTCACAGGGACTGGGGTCTCATGGGGGGCATTGGCTGAAATGAGGGAAGCTGGAGTCTTGGAGGGGGCTGAGGTCTCGCAGGGGGACTGGGGACTTGTGGAGGCTGGAGGTTCATGGAGGACATGGACTGAAATGGGGGAAGCTGTGGTTTCAGGGGGCTCAGGTCTCACGGGGGGTCTGGCTGAAGTGGGGGCTGGGGGTTTGCAGGGGGCTCACAGGAGCAGGGCTGAAGCAGGGGATCTGGAGGCTCGTGGGTTGAAGCGAGGGGCTGGGGGGGCAGGTTGAAGCAGGGTCTGGGGGCTTGGGGGCGGGGCTGGGGGTTCGTAGGTTGAAGTGAGGGGCTGGGGATAAGCGAGGGGCCCCAGCCTGAAGCTGGGGGCGAGCAGGGGGCAGAGGCTGAAGCTGGGGACGAGCGGGGGGCAGAGGCTGAAGCAGGGTCTGGGGATGAGCGGGAGGCCTGGGGGCTCAGGGATTGAAGCAAGGTCTGGGGGCTTGAAGCGAGGGGCTGGGGGCGAGTGGGAGTCAGAGGCTGAAGCTGGGGGCGAGCAGGGGTCAGAGACTGAAGCAGGGTCTGTGGGCTCCTGGGGGTCTGTGGGCTCCTGGGGAACTGGGGGCTCACAGGAGCATGGGCTGAAGCAGGGGGGCCGGGTGGTTCGTGGGTTGAAGCAGGGTCTGGGGGATCAGGGGGGGCTGGGGGCTCGGGGGTTGAAGCGAGGGGCTGGGGGCTCATGAAGGAGCAGGTTGAAGTGAGGGGCTGGGGGTGAGGGGGGGCAGAGGCTGAAGCAGGGGCTGGGGGCTTGTGGGGAGTGTAGGTTGAAGCGAGGGGCTGGGGGCTCATGGGGGAGCAGGTTGAAGTGAGGGGCTGGGGGTGAGGAGAGGCAGAGGCTGAAGCAGGGGCTGGGGGCTCATGGGGAGTGTAGGTTGAAGCGAGGGGCTGGGGGCTCATGGGGGAGCAGGTTGAAGCGAGGGGCTGGGGGTGGGGGGGTCAGAGGCTGAAGCAGGGGCTGGGGGATCCTGGGGGGCTGGGGGCTTGGCGGGGGCTGAGGACTCACAGGAGCATGGGCTGAAGCAGGGGGCCGGGTGGTTCGTGGGTTGAAGCAGGGTCTGGGGGCTCGGGGGTTGAAGCGAGGGGCTGGGGGTGAGGGGGGCAGAGGCTGAAGCAGGGGCTGGGGGATCCTGGGGGGTGTAGGTTGAAGCGAGGGGCTGGGGGCAAGCGGGGGCTCCAGGCTGAAGCTGGGGAGGAGCGGGGGGCAGAGGTGCCCTCCAGACCCTTCCTTCCCTGGCCCTGCAGGGGGGCCGAGGCCCCACCCGGACCTGCCGGGGGTTCAGTCTCCAGCCAGCCCCCAGTGAGCGGCTCCGGGGCGCCCCCAGCCCGAGTCCCGAGCGCCGGGAAGCCACCGACTCAGACAATCGGCTGTGGGGCGACGCCATCTAGCGGCCACAGGCTGTACTGCGCACCCCGTTCGCCGTGCCCCGTGTCGGCCCCGAGGAGCCGCCCGCGGAAGGCCCCGATCCTGTGATCGATTCACGTGGGCGCGCAGACCCGACTGCGCTGGGCTGTGGACTCCCCTCTGCCCACCTCCTCGGGGGCAGCGCCCAGCTCCCACCACCCCGCCCTGCCTGCTCCCACCAGGGGCCAGGCCTGAACCCTGCAGCGCACGCAATGACCGGGGAGCTGTGCAGAGCTGCCCCGCTGCATCCCCAGGGCGTGCGCACATGGGGGCCTTCATGCTGCCCTTTAAGCTCCCCTCTCCCCCTCTCCTCTTCATGCTGCACAGCCCCCTCGGGGTGAGAGGCCGCAGAGCCGCTGGGCCACCCCTTGCAAAGCTTTTGTTTTTGGAAAGCGTAGGGGACAATTTCCTGGTGCAAGTGCTGGAGGAACCGACTAGGGGCCGAGCTCTTCTTGACCTGCTGCTCACAAACCGGGAAGAATTAGTAGGGGAAGCAAAAGTGGATCGAATCTGGGAGGCACTGACCATGAGATGGTCGAGTTCAGGATCCTGACACAGGGAAGAAAGGAGAGCAGCAGAATACGGAACCTGGACTTCAGAAAAGCAGACTTTGACTCCCTCAGGGAACTGATGGGCAGGATCCCCTTGGAGAATAACATGAGGGGAAAAGGAGTCCAGGAGAACTGGTTGCAGAGTAACAGCCGTGTTAGTCTGTATTCGCAAAAAGAAAAGGAGTACTTGTGGCACCTTAGAGACTAACCAATTTATTTGAGCATGAGCTTTCGTGAGCTACAGCTCACTTCATCAGATACATACCGTGGAAACTGCAGCAGACTTTATATATACACAGAGAATATGAAACAATACCTACTCCCACCCCACTGTCCTGCTGGTAATAGCTTATCTAAAGTAATCGTCAGGTTAGGCCATTTCCAGCACAAATCCAGGTTTTCTCACCCTCCACCCCCCCACACAAATTCACCCTCCTGCTGGTGATAGCCCATCCAAAGTGACAACTCTTTACACAATGTGCATGATAACTGGAGAACTGGCTGTATTTTAAAGAATCCTTAGTGAGGTTACAGGGACAGACCATCCCGATGTGTGGAAAGAATAGTAAATATGGCAGGCGACCAGCTTGGCTTAACAGTGAAATCCTTGCTGATCTTAAACACAAAAAAGAAGCTTACAAGAAGTGGAAGGTTGGACAAATGACCAGGGAAGAGTATAAAGATATTGCTCAGGCATGCAGGAGTGAAATCAATGAAGGCCAAATCCCACCTGGAGTTGCAGCTAGCAAGAGATGTTAAGAGTAACAAGAAGGGTTTCTTCAGGTATGTTAGCAACAAGAAGAAAGTCAAGGAAAGTGTGGGTCCCTTACTGAATGAGGGAGGCAACCTAGGGACTGAGGATGTGGAAAAAGCTAATGTACTCAATGCTTTTTTTGCCTCTGTCTTCACGAACAAGGTCAGCTCCCAGATGGCTGCACTGGGCAGCACAGCATGGGGAGCAGGTGACCAGCCCTCTGTGGAGAAAGAAGTGGTTCGGGACTATTTAGAAAAGCTGGACGAGCACAAGTCCATGGGGCCGGATGCGCTGCATCCGAGAGTCCTAAAGGAGTTGGTGGATGTGATTGCAGAGCCATTGGCCATTATCTTTGAAAACTCATGGCAATCGGGGGAGGTCCCGGACGACTGGAAAAAGGCTAATGTAGTGCCCATCTTTAAAAAAGGCAAGGAGGAGGATCCAGGGAGCTACAGGCCAGTCAGCCTCACCTCCGTCCCTGGAAAAGTCCTGAAGCAGGTCCTCAAGGAATCAATTCTGAAGCACTTAGAGGAGAGGAAAGTGATCAGGAACAGTCAGCATGGATTCACCAAGGGCAAGTCATGCCTGACTAAACTAATTGCCCTCTATGACGAGATAACTGGCTCTGTGGATGAGGGGAAAGTGGTGGACGTCTTGTTCCTTGACTTTAGCAAAGCTTTTGACACAGTCCCCCACAGTATTCTTGCCAGCAAGTTAAAGAAGTATCGGCTGGATGAATGGACTCTAAGGTGGATAGAAAGCGGGCTTGATTGTCGGGCTCAACGGGTAGTGATCAATGGCTCCATGTCTAGTTGGCAGCTGGTATCAAGCGCAGTGCCGCTAGAGTCGGTCCTGGGGCCGGTTTTGTTCAATATCTTCATAAATGATCTGGAGGATGGCGTGGATTGCACCCTCAGCAAGTTCGCAGAGGACACTAAACTGGGAGGAGAGGTAGATACACTGGAGGGTAGGGATAGGATACAGAGGGACCTAGACAAATTGGAGGGCTGGGCCAAAAGAAATCTGATGAGGTTCAACAAGGACAAGTGCAGAGTCCTGCACTTAGGATGGAAGAATCCCATGCACTGCTACAGACTAGGGACCGAATGGCTCGGCAGCAGTTCTGCAGAAAAGAACCTAGGGGTTACAGTGGATGAGAAGCTGGATATGAGTCAACAGTGTGCCCTTGTTGCCAAGAAGGCCAATGGCATTTTGGGATGTATAAGTAGGGCCATTGCCAGTAGATCGAAGGACGTGGTTATTCCCCTCTATTCGACATTGGTGAGGCCTCATCTGGAGTACTGTGTCCAGTTTTGGGCCCCACACTACAAGAAGGATGTGGAAAAATTGGAAAGATTCCAGCGGAGGGCAACAAAAATGATTAGGGGTCTGGAACACATGACTTATGAGGAGAGGCTGAGGGAAGTGGGGATATTTAGTCTGCAGAAGAGAAGAATGAGGGGGGATTTGATAGCTGCTTTCAACTACCTGAAAGGGGGTTCCAAAGAGAATGGATCTAGACTGTTCTCAGTGGTAGCTGATGACAGAACAAGGAGTAATGGTCTCAAGTTGCAGTGGGGGACGTTTAGGTTGGATAATAGGAAAAACTTTTTCACTCGGAGGGTGGTGAAACACTGGAATGCATTATCTAGGGAGGTGGTGAAATCTCCTTCCTTTGAGGTTTTTAAGGTCAGGCTTGACAAAGCCCTGGCTGGGATGATTTAACTGGGAATTGGTCCTGCTTCGAGCAGGGGGTTGGACTAGATGACCTCCTGAGGTCCCTTCCAACCCTGATAGTCTATGATTCTATGAAAGCAGCCCCATGCTGCACCGATTCCTCGGGGTGGGCTGGGGCCCCAGATCAAGCCCTTTGCTAACCTAGAGCAGTCCCTGTTCCTTGATGCCCGGGCCTGGGGAGCTTTGCCTTGGGGAACCTCCTGCTCTAGGTCAGCATGCGCCCAGTGCCCCACTCAGCCCTGGGGTATCGCACCAACCAGGGAGCACACTGGGAACCTGGCCCTGGCAGCCCTTTGCATCCACTCTGCCCAGCGGGGGGAAGGGATTCATTGCCTGCAAGGCCAGAAGGGCCCCTGCGGTGGTGGAGTCTGTCCTCCCGCAGAGCACAGGCCATGGGGTGTCCTGAATTAACCCCTCTGAACTAGAGACATGCATTTACAGACACCTCCAGCCTTCCCCGAGATTATGATGCCTTTGCCACAGGGGGCAGCTGGGCCCCGAAGCCCCCGCGTGCTGGGGACTCGCCGAGAAGACAGGTGCCCTGGGCGGGAGCTCAACTTCCCAGGGTCGCCGAAGAGAGTCCTGTCAATGGGAACCAGCTGCTGCTCTAGTGTGGGGCTGTGGGGGGTGGGAAACCCCCGCTTCGCTGCCTGGGGCAGGCTAAGGGGTGGCAGGGCATGGCGGGGTCTCTGCACTGCCCCACGGGCTTTGGCAATGTCCCGCTGCCAGCAGGTAAGCTATGCCAGTGGTAGCTGAGCACCGGGGGCAGAGCTCAGACCCCCAGGTGCACGTGTCCAGGCCAGAGGCACTGACCGGAAGGAGACTCCCCACCAGCTGCCCACTGTAATCAGGGGACTGGAGCTGGGGGTGTAACGGAGTCCCTGGGCGATGCTCTGGAACTGCTCCCCATGAAGCCAGGCAGGACTCTGGGGGAGTCTCCTCTCTAGGAGAAGCCTGTCTGCGGACACACAGCTCACCCGGCTTCCACCTTCCTGGGTCTGACCTCGGAGCATTCAGCCTCCTCTGCCCCTCCGTGCGCTTCCCACAGCGAGTCCTCCCAGGCAGGGCTCCTGGGGAAGCCAGAGGGTCCTGCCCCCCAACTCTGCAGTCAGATGGGACTCTCAGCCAGCCAGTAAAACAGAAGGTTTATTAGGAACAACAACAGGAACATGGTCTAACACAGAGCTTGTAGGTGCAGAGAACAGGACCCCTCAGCTGGGTCCATCTTGGGGGGGGGCAGTGAGCCAGACAACCGCGTCTGCCCTTCACTCCATGTCCCAGCCAGCCCCAAACTGAAACGCCCTCCAGCCCCTCCTCCTCTGGGCTTTGTCCCTTTCCCCGGCCAGG
The DNA here is from genome assembly GCF_965152235.1 of Eretmochelys imbricata. NCBI lineage: Eukaryota > Metazoa > Chordata > Testudines > Cheloniidae > Eretmochelys > Eretmochelys imbricata. The sequence goes on from NC_135572.1 coordinate 360,069,733, forward strand.
AGGGCACCTGATTCCTTTGTTCTCCAACCCTTCAGCTCTCACCTTGCAGGGGGGGAAGGGCCCAGGCCCTCAGTTGCCAGGAAACAGGGTGTCGGCCATTCTCTGTGTCCAGACCCCTGCCCACATCTGCCCTCTAGGGCTCTGCAACGATCATACACCCTTACCCCACCCCCTAGGTACTTAAGAACTGCCTAGGGGACACTGAGGCACCCCCACACTGTTCAGAGGAAACATTAAGAACAGTCCCACTTCGTCACAGGGGGGTACCTTTGGAGGGCCGGAATGGGGTCTGGCCTTGCCTGGGGGCTCTGGGATGTCTATTGTGAGCCAAGCCTTTAACAGGGGGTTCCTTTCTCCCCCACGTTAATAGTTGCCAGAGCTACAGGGGCTCCCGCCAGCCCAGAGCGTTCAGCTGTGTTTTCTCTGCCCAGCGGCTCAGCTTCCACCCCCAGGCTCTTTGATGTCACCTTTCCACTAACCTCTGCCAGCCCAGACAGGACCCCTCTGGGTCCATCTCCACCCACCACAGAGATGCAGGAAGGCCCAAGCCCAGGGCAGCCTTTAAAGAGGTTTCATAGCTCAGGTCTTGCTAAGGGGGAAAAGGGCATCGGCAGCCTTCCCATGCCCCACAGGAGAGCGGCTGCCCCATGCCGGGGTGGGAGGACCTGCCAAGGGCTGTGTGGCAGGGGGAGGAGCCATGGGAGGAGTGGCAGATACTGGGTGAGAAGCAGGAGGAGACAGGATTGGTGCTGGCGGAGAAGAGCTGCCAGGCAGGTGGGCTGACAGCAGCATCACACGGCCCCCTGAATGCGGTGTCAAGGGTGCAGAACGGCCATCCGGCCCCCTCCTCCACTCACTCTGCACCCATGAATCTCCTGAGCTCCAGCCCTGCCTGGCATGGGGCAAGCTGCTGCCTGCCTGTCCATCCAGTGTTCTCATAATAAATGTGACGTATTGCCTTGTCCCCTGAAAAGACCCTGTGTTTTTTCAGAGGACAAGGCAATATGCCACGTTTATTATGAGAACACAATTGAATTTATAACCAATAGCTAATACCTAAGTACACACACACACACAATGTTCTGCAGCCAGTCCTGGACGTAGCTTGAGTCCACAGCTTGGGTTTGCAGCTTGGGTTCATAGTTTGTGGCGGCTAACTGGACAGGAAAGCCGGGCACGAGGAAGAGCCGGGTCTCTGTCGGTCGCACACCAATGCCCTTCGATGTTGTCAGCAGAACGTTACCCAAAGTCTTCCATCTCACCCATTCTTTTAATAGGCTTTAGTGTAAGCGGGGGAATGGTCCCACTATTGTGGGGAACTTACGGTTTCTGCACTACCCCGGTGAAGTGGGCTAGCGAAAGGACCTGAGTCCTCGCTCCCACTTCCTTTATCCAGTGGCCTCCCTGCCCTCAAGGACTCCCCTTCCATTCTCCTGTCTGGCAGAGTCCTCGTAATCCCAACAAGGCTGGGCCCAGGATTCCTGGGGGGCTCGTGTGACGAAGTGGGACTGTTCTTAAAGGTTCCTCTGAATAGTGTGTGTGGGGGTACCTCAGTTTCCCCTATGCAGTTCTTAAGTATCTAGGGGGTGGGGTAAGGGTGTATGATCATTGCAGAGCCCTAGAGGGCAGGTGTGTGCAGGGGTCTGGACACAGAGAATGGCCGACACCCTGTTTCCTGGCAATTGATGGCCTGGGCCCTTCCCCCCTGCAAGGTGAGAGCTAAAGGGTTGGAGAACAAAGGAATCAGGTGCCCTCCTGGCCCGGGAAAGGGACAAAGCCCAGAGAAGGAGGGGCTGGAGGGAGTTTCAGTTGGGGGCTGGCTGGGACATGGAGTGAAGTACAGACGTGGTTGTCTGGCTCACTGCCCCCCAGAATGGACCCAGCTGAGGGGTCCTGTTCTCTGCACCTACAATCTCTGCTTTAGACCATGTTCCTGTCGTCTAATAAACCTTCTGTTTTACTGGCTGGCTGAGAGTCCCTTCTGACTGCGGAGTTGGGAGGCAGGACCCTCTGGCTTCCCCAGGAGCCCCGCCTGAGCGGACTCACTGGGGGAAGCGCACGGAGGGGCAGAGGATGCTGAATGCTCCGAGGTCAGACCCAGGAAGGTGGAGCCGGGTGAGCTTTGTGTCCTGCAGACAGGCTGCTCACAGAAAGGAGACTGCCCCAGAGTCCTGCCTGGCTTCATGGGGAGCAGTTCCAGAGCATCGCCCGGGGACTCCGTGACAGCTCAACCCCCAACCCTGCTGCGGTCACCTAGGACAGGGGCTAGGGTGTCCCCACTCCGGGGTATTCTCTCTGCACTGGGCACTTCTCTGACCCACTGACCATTACATACAATTTGGAGCAAATGCAAGTTATTTAATCAATTAATTTTAAAAAGAGTAAGGGAAAATGGGAAAGGTTAAAGGAAACACATCAGCCCACTCTGTGGCAGGGAACATCACAAACAGTGTCTCTGGAACGTCAGGGCCATTCACAGTCTGCTCCTGGTAAGTCCCAGGCCCCCTGCTCCAGCCCTGGCTGTGCTGTAGGGATGCTGTGGGTTGGACACTCGCTCTGGTGGTGGCCACACGCTTTCAGGCTCTAGGTGGCAGGACCCTTCTGCCCAGTGTCGCCCCCGCCCTGTCGGGGTTACGATCCAAGCCTGGCCTGCAGAGCCCCTTGGCTGAGGCGTCTCCCTGTGCTGGGCTCACTGCCCAGGGTCCCCCTCGCTCTTCCCAGCTGCTCACCGCACCCAGCTCCGGACAGCTCCAGCCCCAGCCCCACGACTCTGCCTCAGCACGGCTGCTGCTCTGCCTCCAGCTCCCTGGGCTGCTTCGCTGGCCCCTCTGGCTCTGGTTGCTGCAGCTCTGCTCCCAGGACAGGGTCTGCTCTCTCTGGGCTGCTTTTCTGGTCCCTCTGGATCTGGCCCAGCTCTGCTCCCCAGCTCAGCTCAGGCCCCTGCTTTCTCCTTAGCTCAGCCCCACTCTGTCTGACCCAGGCAAATCCAGCTCACACAGAGGAGGTCCCCTCCCCCGGCTTCCTGACTCCCTGATTAGCCTGCCCGCCCTGTCATGCAGGCTGACCTGGAGCATTGGCCTCTCCCCATTGTTCCTAGGGGCTGTCAGTCTCAGGGTCCTGATTCCCCATCGCCCCTTCCTCCTTTGGGTACTGGGAGCTAGCAACTAAAACACCCCCACTGAATGTTAGTAAGGGGGCCACAGCCCCCTTACATTAGTTTGTGTAAGAGTCTAGGGTCTTGCTGTGTCACACTGCCTCTGGGTACTGTGTGATTGGTCCCCCGTCCATTGCAGGCCTGACTTTCAGCCTCCCACCCCACTTTGATCTTGTTTCAATTGCACCTTTGTTCTTTTCTTTTAGGGCCGACTCTTCTCACTTTGTCAGGGCTGTTATTCCTATCTTTAGCCATTGATGTCTTCAGGACAGGCTGGGACTGGAGGTTGATTCCACCATCCATGCATCCCTCATTCACACATCTGAACTAAGTTAATACGATTACAGCTGGGTTTTGCAAAATGGAATAAGCATTTCAAAATGGAGTTTTAGTTACAATATGGAATAGTAATACAAAAAAACAAACAATTTCATTCTTCAGCTCTACAGTGCCCCTAACGCCAGGCAGCCCTTTCCACTGGCCCACCAGCTGTCTGGGCTGAAGGTCTGGCCAGGCACATGAACTCACTCAGCTATGAACGGACAGGGACTCCTGGGCCATATCCCGGCTGCTGACTCAGTCTCCAGGGAGAATTAAGAGTAAAAGCAAATACAAAGTGTAACCGTGATCTCAGAGTGAGGGACCAGCCTGGCCGGCTGGGGTGGGGGGAGTGTCTGCTCCGACAGGGAGCATGCAGGGCCCAGCCTGCTGTCCAGGTTAGCCCCACAAGAATTCCTAGAGCAGAGCTTTCAGAAAAACCTCCCACCTTGCTTTAAGAATTATCAGCGATGGAGAATCTACCACAACCCTGGGTAAATTGCCCCAATGGTTAGTTACTCTCGCCGTTAAAAGTTTACACCCTATTTCCAGTCAGAATTTATCTAGCTTCAACTTCCAGCCATTGCATCATGTTAGACCTTTGACTGCTAGACGGAAGAGCCTGTGATCAAATATGGGTTGGCCACAGAGACAATTTTTAGACTGTGATCAAGTCACCCCTTAACCTTCTCTTGTTAAGCTAGATCGACTGAGTCTCTCACTATAAGGCAGGTTTTCTAATCCTTTATGTCACGGAGTACCCGGGTGATGCTCTGGAACTGCTCCCCACGAAGCCAGGCAGGACTCTGGGGAAGTCTCCTTTCTGTGAGCAACCTGTCTGCAGGACACACAGCTCACACAGCTTCCACCTTTCTGGGTCTGACTTCAGAGCATTCAGCATCCTCTGCCCCTCCCTGTGCTTCCCCCAGCAAGTCCGCCCAGGCGGGGTCCTGGGGAAGCCAGAGGGTCCTGCCCCCCAACTTCACAGTCAGACGTGACTTTCAGCCAGCCAGTAAAACAGAAGGTTTATTAGATGACAGGAACATGGCCTAAAACAGAGCTTGTAGGTACAGAGAACAGGACCCCTCAGCCGGGTCCATTTTGGGGGGCAGTGAACCAGACAACCCCGTCTGCACTTCACTCCATGTTCCCAGCCAGCCCCCAACTGACTCATCCTCCAGCCCCTCCTCCTCTGGGCTTTGTCCCTTTCCAGAGCCAGGAGGTCACCGGATTCCTTTGTTCTCCAACCCTTTAGCTCTCACCTTGCAGGGGGGAAGGGCCAGGCCACCAGGTGCCAGGAAACAGGGTGTCGGCCATTCTCTGTGTCCAGACCCCTGCACACACCTGCCCTCTAGGGCTCTGCAACAATCATACACCCTTACCCCACCACCTAGATACTTAAGAATTGCATAGGGGAAACTGAGGCACCCCCACAATATTCAGAGAAAATATTAAGAACAGTCCCACTTCGTCACACTTTAACCATTGTTGTGGCTCTTCTTTGACCCCTCTCCAATTTACCAACATCCTTCTTGAATTTTGACACCAGAACTGGACACAGGATCCCAGCAGCGGTCACCACCAGTGCCACGCACAGAGGTCAAATAACCTCCCTGCTCCTACTCTAGATTCCCCTGTTCAAGCATCCAAGGATCGCGTTAGCTCTTTTGGGCACAGCATCGCCCTGGAAGCTGCAGTTCAGCTGATTTTTCACCACGGCTCCAAGATCTTTCTGAGAGTCGCTGCTTCCCAGGTTAGATTCCCCCATCCTGTAAGTCTGGCCTACGTGCTTTGATCCTAGAAACATGTATATTTTGTTTGCTTGCACTCAGCTTACCAAATGATGCAGATCACTCTGTATTAGTGACTGGTCCCCCAGTTTTTGTGCCATCTGCAAACTCTATCAGTGACGATTTTGTTTCCTTCCAGGTCACTGATAAAAATATTAAATAGCATGGTGCCAAGAATAGTTTTCTGTGGGACTCCACTGGGAACAGACCTGCTCAATGCCAGTTCCCCGTTTACAGTTACGTTTTGAGATCTAGTGTGATCTGGGGGAGGTAATAGCTTTTGTTGGTGATAGAGACCAGCTTTCGCGCCTCCCCAGAGCTCTTCTTCAGCTTTTTGAGTTAGGAAACTGTCATGTACAGCGTTTAGAAATTCCAAGATTGGCAGCATGAAACTTCCAGAATAAGTCACTCAAATCGACGTCCCTCCTGGTTGTTTTCCTACACAGTGTAGATGGGTGCATCAGGAGTTGGTGTTTTACGGACCCCCAAATCACACCAGAGACCAGGAGGACCAAGAAGGACTCCATCTTGTGCATTATCTGTTAGCACTTTGATCCATATGCATTCAAGATCATTTTCTTCCAAGTTATCAGTGACTCGGAAATGGTGGTGCCATTTTTGATTTTGAGTGTGTCATTCCCTGCCCCTCTTGCTCGTTAGATCCTTCCTAACTCAGTTACAACCATCGATTTTACCATTCCGATCGGGCCACTCATCCCACCGGGTTTCTGTGATGCCAACTAGACTGAATTTGTGCTCACCAATGAGCAAGTCCAGTTCCCCTGATTGTTACCCAGCCCAAACGCTGCAGTCCTGGAGCAGGTGGGTTTGTACAAGGGCAGCCTGGGCTGCCACCCAGCACAGCGACTGTGTGGAAACAGTCGGGGAAGTCAGGCTGGCTGCTATTCTCAGCACAACATTCCCTTTCCAGCAGCAGCTGAGCCCAAGCTGGCAGTCACGTGGGTGCAGTTCTCCAGGCACCCTGGGCCCCCCACTCCCAGATGTCGAGTCTGCTGCTGCCCTCTTTCCAGTAAGCTGCTCGCTGAGTTCCAGCTCCTTACGAAGCGGGAGGAAGTGAAGGGCAGGGGTCTGGACGAGCTCCCCATCCCGCTCCCTGGGCAGTGCTGCACTTGCTGAGCCAGCCTGGGTTTGTCCTGGCACGACTCAGGGTGCAGCTGCGAGATGTTGCAATTCTACTCTTGCTCCAGTGTGTCTCTCGCAAGGAGCACAGCTTAGTGCCGAAAGGCCTGGGGAGGGGGCAGGGGCTGTGGGCCCAGCGGGTCCCCACCTGTGACCTGCGTTTGGAAGTGGAGGCTCGGTGGCTGGCTGGGGTCCATTTGCAAGGGGACTCGCTGGGCGTATTCCTGGAGGTTTCCTCATGTGACAGAATCATTAACGGCTGGAGAGCCCAGGACGATCCCGCAGGGTTGGAGTGGCACCCAGCGCCACTGCAATGGATCCTGAGACGGGATCAGAGCCTCCCCCCTCCACCCAACCTTTGGGGAGTCAGAGAAAAATGGGGCCCCATTCCCAGCCAGACACGCCCAGGCCCCGCCCCAGGGAGGTTCTGGGAATCACATCTGCTCCCCACCAGCTCCAGTGTCTAATCCTGTTCCTTCTGGTCTCCCGCAATTCATCCCAGTCCCGACAGGCCTTCATCACTGTACGCTGAGCCTCAGCACCCAACCCTGAGGCAGGAGGTGCTATTAACCTCATAGGGCGGGGCGGGGGAGATTCTGGCCTGGAGGAGATTCAGTGACATGCCCAGGGTTATATAAAGGGATCTGTAGCAGAGCTGGAAATTCAACCCAGTCCAAGACCAGAGCCCTAGGTGCCAGGCCACCCCAGCCCTTCCACCTCCCTGATCCCAGTGTGCACCTGGGGAGCATCGGGTGCTGAGAGGGAGGAAGCCCTGTCGGGGGTTGGGGGCTGAGCCAAGGGCCTAACCCCTCCAGTGACACTGCTGGGTGAGGGGGCCTCACCCTGAAGGGTTAAAACAGGGATTGCAGAACAGCTGGTGGCCTCCCACTATCTGGAGTGCAAGGAGCAGCCTGCCTCTCCGCTGGCCCTTCCCAGGAGCTGGGCTCCGGGCGCTCGGGCAGGCCTCAGGAAGGGGCTGCTCTGTGCAAGCCGCCCTCGCTGAACAGGGTTCCTCAGCACACGCACCAGCTGTGTGAGGGGGCTGCAGGGAGGGGGCGGACAGGACGTGCTGAACGGGCACGGGACGTCCTGGCTTGGGAAAAATCCGTTCCGAACAGAGCTGTCGCAACTGGCTGTTTCCTGCTCGGGTGGGTAGAGCGGGGGTGGGGTGGAGCTGGGAGCCAGGATTCCTGGGTTCTGCTGCCGGCTCTGGATGGGGAGTGGGGTCAAGTGGGATTCAGGACTCCTGGCTTCAGTTTCTGATTGTGGGAGGGGAGTGGGATCTAGTAGTTAGAGCAGAGGGGCTGGGAGCCAGGACTCCTGGGTTCTCATTCTCGGTTTAGGAAGGGAGCGTGGTCTAAAGGTTTTAGAGCAGCAGGGACCGGGGCTGGGTCTCCTGGGTTGTGGGCTAGTTCTGGAAGCAAGATTTGAGCGTGTGTTTGTTCGATGGGGTGCAAGCGTCCCTCTGTTCCCCACACCCCTCCCACCTGCATAGCCGTGGCCCCCACAGGAGTGGTGGCAGAAGGGCTCATTCAGGGTCAAGTGGGAGGGGTTGACATGAGGCACGAAGGGAGGGGACATGCCCCAGAGCCCCTGCTCCCTCCCTCCTGCTCTCCGGGGCTGCCCCTATGCTCCCAACAGCTGCAGTGGAGTCTGAAGTTGGGGCGGATGCTCGTGGGGTCGGGTCTGTGCTGGCCGGGAGCAGGAGCTGGATTTTCAAAGTTCCTGCCCTGAGCACTGCCTGCACTAGACCAACCCCCAGCTGCAAGGTGCTGCTGACACTGAGGGAGTGTGGAAATCTCTGTGGGGTCCCCCATGCTCCGCTGCGGGGAGTTTGTTGAGAGCAGACAGGGCACGTCCACTCCCTTGCTGCGGGCAGCCGAGGCGTCACTGCATTGGGAAGGGGGCGGACAGCCCGGGGAGCTTGTGACGAAGTGGGACCGTTCTTAATGTTTCCTCTGAATAGTGTGGGGGTGCCTCAGTTTCCCCATGCAGTTCTTAAGTATCTACGGGGTGGGGTAAGGGTGTATGATCATTGCAGAGCCCTAGAGGGCAGGTGTGTGCAGGGGTCTGGACACAGAGAATGGCCGACACCCTGTTTCCTGGCAATTGATGGCCTGGGCCCTTCCCCCCTGCAAGGTGAGAGCTAAAGGGTTGGAGAACAAAGGAATCAGGTGCCCTCCTGGCCCGGGAAAGGGACAAAGCCCAGAGAAGGAGGGGCTGGAGGGAGTTTCAGTTGGGGGCTGGCTGGGACATGGAGTGAAGTACAGACGTGGTTGTCTGGCTCACTGCCCCCCAGAATGGACCCAGCTGAGGGGTCCTGTTCTCTGCACCTACAATCTCTGCTTTAGACGATGTTCCTGTCGTCTAATAAACCTTCTGTTTTACTGGCTGGCTGAGAGTCCCGTCTGACTGCGGAGTTGGGGGGCAGGACCCTCTGGCTTCCCCAGGACCCCGCCTGAGCGGACTCGCTGTGGGAAGCGCAGTGAGGGGCAGAGGATGCTGAATGCTCCGAGGTCAGACCCAGGGAGGTGGAAGCAGTGTGAGCTGTGTGTCCTGCAGACAGGCTGCTCACAGAAAGGCGACTGCCCCAGAGTCCTGCCTGGCTTCATGGGGAGCAGCTCCAGAGCAGCGCCCGGGGACTCCGTGACAAAGCTGCATTCAGAAAGCCCCAAGTGCTGCGACACCTGCCCAGGTGAATGTGGCCATGTAAGTGGTCCGCCCAATGAACTCGGGTCTAGTTACCCTTCCCAGCGTGGCTGGGCTTCAGGCTAGGGGCCTTCCCTGCAGGCCCTGCTACGTTTGGGTACTTTTAACAAAGGTTCAGCCTGAGATTCTCCGTGGGCCTTGCTCTGCCGCTGGGCACGGATGGCAGAAGGGGTTGGAGGTGCTGACGTGGGGGAACCGGGGCAGGGGGAACCGGGGCAGGGGGAACCAGGGCAGGAACTCTTCCAAGGCCTGTCAGTTCTGCTGTAGCTCAGCAGCTTATTTAACCCTCCCGACATTTTCTGCCCCTACAGATGTGTCTGGGGTCTTCTCTGGCCACTGGCAACGGATGTTACAATACTGAGTCCTGCCCTGAGTGCAGGGGACTGGACGAGGTGACCTCTCGAGGTCCCTTCTGGTCCTATGAGTCTATGTGAATTGGAGGTGAAAGCAGCATTAATTGAAAAGGGAGTTTGGGGTGGGGGCGCTGGAATGGGAAGCCTCAACGGTTACGACCAAGAGGAACTCGCACCTGGCCAGACCTGCAAGGGGATGTGGGCTGGACGCAGCAGGAAAGGGAGGAGTGGCACAATAAGTCTCTGGGTCGAGGAATTCTCTCTCTCTCACAGGGTTTTCACAGTGACTTTGCAACAGGTGCAAACAACAAAGCTTGCAGGCAGACTACAGCCCTGCCAGCCAGGCCCCGCCTTGTGGGGGGAAAGTTGAAGGGAGCTGCCTGGCTCCGAGGGAGAACCTGCTGCTCAGGCTGTCTACGCCCAGCAGGCATGACTCAGGGCTGAGTGATCGGGATGTTATTCCCGCTCGCTCGCTCGCTCGCTCCAGTTACGTGGCTGCTGATTCAGTGTTCACCATGTCACCCCAGCGCTTTGCTCTTGGCAAGGACTCCCACTCCCCCGAATGCCCCTTCCTGCCCTGCCCTGCCCAGGCCCTCCAGTGGGCAGGAGGTAAGAACCAGGGAGCTCCGAATGGGGCACATGTGGCATCTGTGTGACAGGACACAATTGGGTGACCAGTGCAAAGTTGTGCCAGCACCCGGCCAGTCCAGTACCACCTCCCCACCGGGGGCTGTGCCACAATCCTGTCACCCTGCTTCAAGCTGCTCCCTGGAGCAGGAATGGGCCGGGGGTCAGGCCCTGGGAGGCGGGCCGGGGCTGGTGCCCTGGAGAGGGGGAGCAGAGGGGCAGGTTGCTCTCTGGGGCATTGGACCTTGAGGGGCAGGCTGGAAGTAGGTAAAAGGTGAGTGCTGGGTGCAGGAGGGCCAGGCAGGGCCTCCTTCCCCTTCCCCACTTCCCAGGCCTGAAGCTATGGGGACAGTCGGGGGGAGGGCAGGGAGTACTCGGGGCTCGTCCAGAAGGCATGGCACACATGCTGTCCTGAAAGGAAGTTGTTAGAGGGCTTATTCCTTCACCCACTTACTTCCCTGGTCCTTCTCGCATGAACAGAGAGCAACAATACCCGAAGTCCAAAGGTGCAAACAATTCGATGTTTATTGGGGTGAACTTCCAGCAAGCATGATTCCAGTTTCCTTCCTTAGTATCCTCCTTCCCAGCTCTGACACCACAGAGCCTTACACCTGTGTCCCTGTTCCCATTCCTACCCTTAGCTAAACATGATTCCAACTTCCTTACTCCCATTCCCTGTTCCCATTTCCCCCTTTAGCAAAACATGATTCCAATTTTCTTACCCCCATTCCCTGTTCCCATCTCACACACCCACATGCCCACCCCCACCCACACCCACACCCCCTCATTGACTACAGATTATATAGTAAAACTTGACTTCTGCTTAGCTATACCTTAACCAATCATTTTCCTGAAATTTAACTAACCAATCCTAACATATTGTAACATGATTATGTAACCAATTATATCCCACCACCTCAATTAGTTTACACCCAGCAAAATTAATTATACAGCAGACAGGAACAATCACAGAACCAGACAGAGATTATACAGACAAACAACAGCAAAGTGGGAACTATAATGACAAAACAATACAGAAGTGAGGATTTCACATCCCAGCTATTGATAAGTGAGTTCTTGCCAGACAGGATGCTATCAAACTAAGTTTCCTTTTACATTGTCTAGGCACTTCCCTTTCTCTGGAGGTGATAGGAACTATCCTGTCCTGATAGTGCCTAACAGCCCAATAGCACCTTATTTCAGTGTGACTAGTTTGGAATGTGAGGATGTGACCGTTCGCTTCCCAGCTTATGGCTGCCTCTGCTGCTTAGCCAAAGGCCTGAGCCTAAGCACAGGGCCACAAACTGTCACAGTAAGAGAAGGCCCTTACACTGGCAGACAGTGGTTTTGATTCTTTCTTTTATACCTCTATCACTAGCCAAGTGATAAGAATACACCTAAATTCTTAGAGTATAGGCCTTTACAGACAGGCCTGAATATCTATATCCTAACAGAAGTCATGGAGACCTGGGAGAGGCAGCTCACAGTCGTAGGGGCCCCCGAGGCAGCAAGAGGCCCCCCCGAAAGCCAGATCCGGTCCCGGCTGCCGCATTGCATGCTGACCCCCATCGCCCCGCTGGCTCGAGGACGTTCTGCAGCCAGGAAGGAACGGGTCAGATAGGGAGCACAAGGGCTGGAGCCTGAGGCCAGCGGGAGCTGGGAAGTGAGGCCACCTTTAGAGCGGAGCGCCCTGCGGGGGGCAGGAACCGGGCACAAACAGGGACGGGATGGGCTCTGCAGGTCACCTCCTGCTCCCAGGGCCTCTCCCAACACCCCCACGGGGCCCATCTTCCTCCCAGTTCCAGGGTGGGGCCCCAGAACTGAGCTTTGCAGGGGCCCCCACAGGGCAAACACAAGGAGAAAATTCGGAACCCAGGGCCTCAGCCCCTGCTCAGGGGACCCCTTTGTGCAGCCCAATGGGAGGGGGCTGTGCTGCCCCCTGCGGCCGGTCTCCCCAGCTCCCCCTGCTCATGGAGAGACCCCAAACCTTCTCCCACGCAACCGCCCAGCTCAGTAGGTAAAAGGTCGCAGCAGAGGGAAGTCCCAGGAAAGCAGGGCCCGTGGCTTGTGTGTGACGTGAGAAAGCGAGCCATGACTGGCAGCTGCGGCTGATGCAAAGGGTGCCGAGGAATGTAACATGCAGCCATCTGGCATTCAGCAGGCGTGCAACACAAGCGTCATGCACACACTTGAAGGGCAGTGGGGGGAAGCGAGTTAAAGTAAGTGTGTGTGTGTGGGGGGGGTCTCTGTAATGTGTCTGGCCTGTGCGCGCTGCCTGTCTCGGCAGGGTCCCACCTCCTCCTGTTCTCCCCTCCCCTGCCCAGGGAGATGAGCTGGGGCGTCCTGACCCCATCGGTGCACACACACGGCACTTGTGCCCCTTGTACTGCAGCGAAGGGGACTGCATCTGCCTGCCCCGATTGTGTCTGGACTCCTTTTATTTGAAGAGCCCACCCATAAATCACTGGTGAAAACACAGGAGTGGGGGGCAGGCTGCCCGGGTCCTGTCCTAGACCCGCACTACGGCCACGTCACCTTTCTGCCCCTCATTTCCCCCTCTGTGAAATGGGTCTGCTAACGGTACCCCGTCCACGGGAGTTGGCTGTGAGCGGGTATCAGAGCTTCGAGGTGCTTTGAGATCTCTGGGTGGAAGGTGCTGTCGGTTCACAGAGCACCCTAATTTATCGCCCTGTGCCCAGCTGGGATCTCTTCCGGCCTTGGGTCAGGCTGGGCCCTAGCTGAAGTGAAGAAAGACGGGGGCTCACCGAGGGGTTTGTAGCCGACTCTACCTGCGTCTTGCTTGGGGCTAGCACTCGATTCCTTCGTGAGAGAAAAGAGGTGGGGACCGTTGGTCTAGGCGCAGCGTTAACCCTGGTCCGCTCTTACTCCCGCCGCAGGCAATCCCTTCGCAGCAAGCAGCGACTCATTCACACCAGCCCAGCAAGGCAGACGCAGGCAAACGGAAAGGAAGGGACAGAAGGAAGCTGGAGCGATTGGCAGGGCCTCACCACCGCTCAGGATCCATCCCCCCTCCGGCAGCTGCTCCCTGGCGGGTGGCCGGCTTCTGAGAGGGGTGAGCAGGCGGATGCAGCCAGGCCGGGTGGATAGAAGCTCACCCCAGGGACACTGTTCCCAGTTCCTCACAGGTGCCAGGCTGGGGGCCTGCCAGGGAGGAGTGTTTGCATGCCAGAGTGCCTAGGGGCCCCAGCCGGGGAGCGGCCCCGGGGGCCAGCAGGCGCCTGCGGGAGAACGTGGGAGCGGGAGGAAACTTGGCAAGGGGCAAATGTAACCGAGCAGCCCCAGGGACCGGCCTGCGCCCTGGGGAGAGGGGCCCGGGGCCCACACGCCCTTGGCCGGCTCCCTTCTCTGGGACACCTGTGCTGGCCAGGTGGGGCTGGCCCCGAGCTCGGTGCCTGCCACCTCCCTGCCTTGCGCCGGGGCCGGGGCCAGCCCCCGCCCGCCGCTCGCCTGGGTGACCCCCCCGCCCCCACCGCCGCAGGGCGGACCTGGGGGCGGGGCGGAGCCCCTGCCTGGCCCCGCCCCCGAGGGAGAGCGAGGGGGCGGGGGGATAAAGCCGCCGCGCTCGGCGCTGGAACGGTGAGTGTCGCGCTCGGCGCTGCTGGACGCGCCGCGCTCGGGACGCGCCGCGCTCGGCGCTGGAACGGTGAGTGTCGCGCTCGGCGCTGCTGGACGCGCCGCGCTCGGGGCGCGCTGCGGGGGGACCCGCGTCGGGCCGGCGGGTGAGCGGCTGCCGAGCCTGGGGGTGCGGGCCGGGCTCGGGGCGGGGCGCGGCGCCGGGGGCCGCGGGCTGGGGGATCTGGCCCGTGGGGCCGCCTCGCCCCGAGCGCTTGCCCCGGGGGGGCCGGGCTCCCCGTGCTGCCCGGGGGCTGCCGAGCCGGAGCCGGTGAGTGGGGCGGCCGCTTGTCCGCGAAGCGACGGAGGCTCTGGGGGCGACCCGTGGCAGCCCCCCCGTTCTGTCCCGGGTGATGCTGCTGGGCTGGTCGCCTTGGTTCCTGCTACTCTCTGCATTGCAGGGCCCCTTCCTCTGCTCGCCCAGCCGTGGGGCCCTGCCCCATCACTCGGGCTCCGGGCTGCTGCGGGGTACGCGGGGTGCAGGGGACCCCCCGCCCCAGCTGAGGGGTGGAAGGCTTCACAAGCTGCCCTGGGGGGAGGGTGTCTCTGGCTCCTGCCTCCGCTGAGCGGAGATGCGCGGGGCGAGCTAATGGCGCTGTGCGGGGCAGGGCTGTCCCAGCCGCTGGGTCGCTCCGTGCCGTTGCGGTGGCAGACGTGACCGAAGACCAGCTCGGGTCTGACTGTAAATCCCCCTGCCTCGCAGGCTGGCAGGGCAGCCGCACCAGCCAGCTCTCCGATTGTCCTGGGGAAAATGGGTCTTCACAGCCTGAATTTGTAATGGGGGTGGGAACCTCCAAAACGGAGAGAACATGGTTACAAAAGCTTCCCAGGCTGAGCCCATTGTAAAGGGCCCACAAACATCCAAGGGTTCCTGGTAGGGCTCTCTGAAGATCTGCAGTGGCAGCTTGGCCCAGGCCAGCGGCTGCTGTTACCCTGGTGGGGGCTTATTGAAGTCCATAGCTGGAGACACTCTAGGTCCCTTCCAGCCCTACAATTCTAGGAGAGGTCCTGTCCGTCCTCTGCCCTCCTGGCAGGACTAAGTATTAGCTAGACCGTCCCTGACAGGTGTTTTCCAACCTGCTCTTAAACATCTCCAATGAGGGAGATTCCACCACCTCCCTGGGCAATTTATTCCAGGGCGTGACCACCCTGACAGTCGGGACGTTTTTCCTGATGTCCAGCCTAAACCTCCCTTGCTGCAATTTACGGCCATTGCTTCTTGTCCTGCCCTCTGGGGTTAAGGAGAACAATTTTCCTCCCTCTTCCTCGTAACCACCTTTTATGTACTTGAAAACTGTTCTCATGTCCCCTCTCCATCTCCTCTTCTCCAGACTGAAAAAACTGGGTTTGTTTAATCTTCCCTCAGAGCTCATGTTTTCTAGCCCCTTAATCATTTTTGTTGCTCTTCTCTGGACTTTCTCCAGTTTGTCCATGTCTTTCCTGAAATGTGGCGCCCAGAACTGGACACAATGCTCCAGCTGTGGCCTGAGCAGAGCAGAAGAATTACTTCTTGTGTCTCGCTTAAAACACTCCTGCTAATACAGTCCAGAATGATATTTGCTTGTTTTGTTACACTGACTCATATTTAGCTTGTGATCCACTATGACCTCCCAGATCCCTTCCCGTGGTACTCCTTCCTGGGCAGTCATTTCCCATTGTGTATGTGTGCAACTGATTGCTCCTTCCTAAGGGGAGGACTTTGCATTTGTCCTTATTGAATTTTATCCTATTTACTTCAGACCATTGTATTTCACTGCATTGTTGTGCAGGCTAGCCCAGAGGGGAGCGGCCAGACAGGAGGAAGGCATTGCTGTGGTCCTAGGACAAGATCCCTGATCTAACTTGCTGACTGTAAGAATATTTCCAGATGGCTCACAGGCTACCTTACGGACCTAGCAAAGCAGACCTGCACTGCTTGCTGTAGCAGATGAGAACCATGCTACTCAGAGCTCCATCCAAGGAGCAGGGTTATGTCCGCGTCAGTACAGAAGGCCACACTCCACTGATCAGCTGCAGTGTAGCAGGCCAGTGAAGTCTCTGCATTCCCTTTATACCCAAGATAACCCCCTACTTTTATCAACACCCCCTCTGGCTTGTTCTGTAATTACTTAGGGGCAAATATGAAATTCCATGTTACACACTGGATTGTAGACCATGTTTATGTACTTATTAGCAACAACTCTAAAGCCTATTTGAATGGGACTTTCCTTGGTTATCCTGAGTATGCTCTAGCAAGTCACATCCCCTCTTCCTCTGCCCTGTAACCGAATCAGGGCCATTCCAAGAATGTCGTCACAGGGTATCTGGTAAGCCAGAAAGGCTTGGCTTGCACTCCCCCACGAAAGGGTCCCCTACATGAAGCCTAGGCCGAGTTTATATTGCTAGCTGATAACTGTGATCCACTGACTACACGTGGGTCCTTGCCATTGAACGTGCAGTGAGTTCACCTAGTCGCTTACACTGATCTCTCTGGCCTCCCAGGAGCAGACTGGTGGTGTTCCAGGGACTGGGAGCAGAGTCCTTCCCGCCCCCAAGAACCGCGCAGGCTCTCCTGGTTGTTCCTGCCCAGCCATGCAGTGGGTGGTGAAGCTCTACTTGCTGGGTGCGTTGCTGTCCCTGCTGTCGGTTCTCTTTGGATTGATGGACTCCCTGGACAGCCTGATGGCCCCTCAGGGCCTGGAGCGGTGCCTCTCCAGCCCATGGATGGAAGCGGGGGGCAGCCTTGCTGAGGGGCAGCCGAAGATCCTCCAAGGACAGGCGAAGCGAAGGACAAACAAAGCCTTTGGCTCGTACCTCTGAGCTCTGGGGGGGACAGGGACTACTCCCTGAGGGCTCACCGTGGTGCTTGGACTCTGGCTTTGGCTCTTCGGGGCTGGGTTGCTGGTGTGGCCCTTCCTGTGAGACGGAGGGCACCAAGCTTCTGGCCTGGTGGTGGCTACTCAGATAACGTCCCTGCTAAAATTATGCCGATGGCAGGGCCACCATGAGGCACTGGGGGGTGTCCTGTGCACAGATCCCTCTCCAGCTCTGCACCCCTACCATGCAGAATGTCCTGGGGCAGTGGGGAATGGGAGGCTCCATGTCTACCCTTGGAGTGAATTCTGAGCAGTGAGAGCGGTGGGGGCTGCTGCAGAGCAGGGGCCTGGCATGGGTTTGTGGGGAGGGAGCTCTGTGGGGTTGGGGGGGGGGAGGGGGGAGGGGAGGAATCTTGAGCTGTTCGAGGCGCTGGTATTGCCCTAATGAAAGGCCTCTCCAAGGGCCATGATCTTGATCTGCTGTTCTAGTCCTTCATCCCCAACTGCAAAGCTAGCCAGTGCTCTCCAAGGCTGGAGACGCCTTGATCTGTGGGCGCTGGGCTGGGGCTGGAAGAGAGGAGTCTGCAGCTGGTGTGCGCTGTGCAGGGGAGATGGAACAAGCAGCCCTTGTTAATGTGCCTCCTACCTGGCCTGGGAGGCCTCCCCTCCCCCTGAGGCCTGCTGTGAGCCAGCAAGGGAGGGACAGCTGCACGAGGAACCTCCCACTCCCTGCCCACCTGCCTCCTCTCTTAGCAGTGCTGTGCCCCACTGCCCAGCTGTGAGGGGTCAGCTCTCCTGTCTCTGGGGCAGTGGCCTTCTGGGACCTGGAGCCCTTGATCCATTTGCTCCAGATTCTCTTTTCAGAGGGAAGAGGGGCCCTACCTGCTTTCCGGGGGGCGGGATTTCTGTGCAAAGGCGTCTTCCCCCTTGCCCCACTGGCCGGGGCGTGTGCTTGCCCCTCTCTGCCTGGAAGGACATTGAGTCTCTTACTGCATGTGACCTCCAGAATGCTGTGGCCTGAGGTTGCTAGAGTCTGGGGCGTGCCCAGAGCACCTGTGCCCCTGCTTGTTGGAAGGGCTGCGGCAAGTGACCGACCCAGATGCCCTGTATTCATGGTGTTTCCAGGTGCCACTGGACAGCCCGGCGCCTTCCCCACCATATGCTCCGTCCCTGTGCTCTGTACATGCTGGGGGGGGGGTTGCAGAAGCTTCCTGCCTGCCCACGCTGGCTCGGCCCTGGGATGGGAGCCACAGCGAGAGCCCTGCTCTAGACAAGGCTGCGGGTTTCCCTCTGCTCATGTCTGCGAGCCCCGAGCTGGCTGTGCTTGGGAGCTCCCTGGCCTTGCTAGCCAGCAGCAAGAGGCCCAAGGCTGGGCTTTTGCTTCTGGAGGGTACCTAGAAGTCACCTGCTACAGGACAGGCCCAACAAAGAAAGTAGCCGTCACCTACAGCCCCCACCTAAAACCTCTCCAGCGCATCATCACGGATCTACAACCTAGCCTGAAGGACGACCCATCACTCTCACAGCTCTTGGGAGACAGGCCAGTCCTTGCCTGCGGACAGCCCCCCAACCTGAAGCGAATACTCACTAGCAACTACACAACAAAAACACTAACCCAGGAACCTAGCCCTGCAACAAACCCCGCTGCCAACTTGGTGTCCCTTGAATAGATATACAGACAATCATAGGACCTAACCACATTAGCCTCACCATCAGAGGCTCGTTCACCTGCACATCTACCAATGTGATATGTGCCAGCAGTGTCCCTCTGCCCTGTACATTGGCCAGACTGGCCAGTCTCTATGCAAAACAATAAATGGACACAAATCAGACACCAAGAATGGTAACATTCAAAAACCAGTAGGAGAACACTTCAATCTCCCTGGACACTCAATAACAGACTTAAAAATGGCCATTCTTCACCAGAAGAACTTCAAAAACAGACTCCAAGGAGAAACTGCAGAACTGGAATTAATTTGCAAACTGGACACCATCAAATTAGGCCTGAATAAAGACTGGGAGTGGCTGGGTCACTACAAAAAGTAATTTTCCCTCTGTTAATACTCACACCTTGTCAACTGCTGGGAATGGGCCACATCCACCCTGATTGAATTGGCTTCATTAGCCCTGACCTCCCCACTTGGTAAAGCAACTCCCATCTTTTCGTGTGCTGTGTTTTTATACCTGCATACTGTATTTTCCACTGCATGCATCTGATGAAGTGGGTTCGAGCCCAGGAAAGCTTATGCCCAAATACATTCGTTAATCTCTAAGGTGCCACAAGGACTCCTCGTTGTTTTCACCTCCTCAGTGTGATCATTAAGTGCCAGCTCCCCTGTCTGAAAGGGCTGGCTGGAGCCGCTCCAGCTCTGCCTCTGGGCTGCCCTCCCGCTGGGGCCTGGCAGGGCTGGGCCTCCATTAGTGCAGCTCAGGGGATCTGCTCCACGAGAGCAAACGCTGACCGTTTTCATGGTTGGTTGGAGGGTGGGGTGGAAATGCCTTTGCTGCAGCACCCTTTCCCCATTCCTGTGCGGGATGGGGTGGGCAGGGCTGGCTGGCAGCGGGGGGCCCTGGCCCCATTCTGTCCCATTGACGTGGGGCAGGAGGACCCAGTCCAAGCCCTAGTGCCTAGGAATTCGGGCAGGGTTGGACTCCCAGCAGACTTGGGGGTGGTTCTTTGCTTTCTGAGTAGGGGGATAATGTGTGGTGGTTTCAGGCGGGGGTGAGGGAGGGAGGTTCCCAGTAGAGGGACCTTGGCCAAAGGTAAAACGGCTTGTGTCTGAATGCTGTACCAGCTGCTGCTCCAAAGCTTCCTGAAGCCGAGCTCCTGGCACCCGCCTGGGTGTGGGGAGGCTCCCCTGTGGGGGGACTCTCGGCAGGTGGTCAGCGCAGGGGAAGCCCTGTGTGAGGCCTGGATCCACTGATCGTTTGTCTCTTGCCCTGCAGGGCCTGTCATGGGCTGTGGCTGCAGCTGTCTGGTGCTGTCCCCGGCCCCTCTGTTCCCCCACCCTGTGCACTGGCTGAGTGCTGCTGGGGTCTGGGGGTCCCTGCCTCTAGTTCTGGGGAAGGCTTTTGAGACTTGTTTCCATTGCGGGGTGGGGGCTGTAACACGAGGTTTATACCCCAGGGTGGGGGTGGGACTTTGTGGCTCCCTCTAATGCACAGAGCTGGAGGACTCCCTAACAGCGGCTGGGGTCCCTGGGTCTGGCTGGGAGCTGTGCTCCTGGCGGTAGGTGTAGTGCGACTTCTGTATGGGGGGGGAACAGCTCCAGTCAGGCCAATGGGGCTGCATGTTGGGTGGGGGAAGGGGGAATTCTGCACCTGCCTGAGGCTTGCAGTGTGGCAGGAGGCCAATGCTCCATGCCCCCCAAGCTGCACCCAGGCTCCTGGCCTCGCTGGCATGCAGCTGGCAGTGCCTATGCCCTGCTCTGTTCGCTGTGGGGCTCTGCACCCAGCCTGCTCCAGGCTCCTGACGCAGGAATGGCCCCACCTCGCGGTGAGCCCTGGAGCCAGCCCGGAGGCCGGGGCCTGCAGGTGCAGGTGCGGCCTGGTGCCCCGCCAGACTCCCTCCAGCAGCCTGGGAGCGGCTGTTAGTGGGTCTCTCCTGCTCCGTAGTGGATAAAGCTGCTGGCTAGACACACACACGCCTGTTCACACGCCTGTAGGGGGGCTTCCCCTTGCCCTGCTGCCCCTTGGTTCTCTTCCACCAGCCGCCTCATTGCTTAATCCAGTGGAGAGCGCTCCTGCCCCTCTGGCCGGCCGGCCAAGCCACTCCCGGGCCCTGCAAATGTTCAGGCCGTTCCCAGGCCCTAGCCAGGGCAGTCACCTGCCAGTTATTGTGACATCACAAACTCGGCTGCCTGCAGGCTCCCAGGCAGGTTGCAGATGGGGCCTTGCCAGTCTCCAGACATGCTCAGTGTAGTCCTGTCCCCGGCTGTGGGGCAGAGGAGCACTAGGAAAGCCGGGGGGCCGTAGC
Source organism: Eretmochelys imbricata (assembly GCF_965152235.1). Classification (NCBI taxonomy): domain Eukaryota; kingdom Metazoa; phylum Chordata; order Testudines; family Cheloniidae; genus Eretmochelys; species Eretmochelys imbricata. Next base: position 360,090,228 of record NC_135572.1, read on the forward strand.
AGACAGAAGCAGCATGCTGTCTCTCTAACGAGCTGCTCCCGAGGGCTGCATGGCCGGCGGCAGGCGCTTCCACGTGAGCACGTTCCTGGCCCATGACCCAGCCTCGGGCGTGCACCTCGGGGTGGAAGGTGGGATACTCTGCCAGCTCCTCCGATCTCCAGATTACAACCTTTTCCCCAAGTCGGCAGTGTTTGAAAGTAATTTCATCCAGGTACTTCCACCTGGCCCAGACGGCCTCCTGCTGCTTTAACCGCCTTTGCCGGGCTGCCCGGCCTGCTAGTGTGGCACTAGCCGTAAACTAATGGCAAGCCATCCCAGGCTCAAACTCCCCTTTCGGGGCTGGATGGTGTCCCCTGGTGGGAGCCAAACTCCTGCGCTCCAGCAGATGTTACCCCCCGTTTGCATTATGGTCCCAGAGGCTGGGGCAGAGCCAGGATCTGAACTCACTGGCCAGGCGTCCTGCTCTAGGGCCTTGTGCTTCCTTCGCCAGGCCTGGCAGAGTCCCTGGGGTGGGTGGCAGGAGCTCTGCTGCGGTGGCATTAGGAGTCCCCCTGGGCACAGCAGCTGTGTCTCCCCGGCCCTGCTTGGAGGAGGGTTGCAGCTGTCCCGGGGTGTTGTCTGCGCTCCGAGGGCAGTGGGGGAAATGCAGCCCAAGTACCCATTTGGGGGAGCCCTCTGCCCACAGCACAGGGGATGGGCGGAGTAAAGGCCTTTTCTGGGCTGCACTGGGACTCTCCCCTGGGACGGAGGGGGCAGGCCCAGTTTCCGGGGGATTGGGTTCTTTGGGGGCAGTTGGGGGTGGTCAAGAACGGAAAGTGACAGTGGTCTGTAGGAAGATCTGTCCATCCCCCTCCAGCAGCCCTCTGTATCTATGTCTGCGCCCCTGGACATAGCCAGCCCCAGCCCCAGGTGTTCGCGCTCTCCTCCCTCACACACGCTAGCTGGCTCGGGCAGGTCCAGGAGCTCACGCTGACCGGGGGGTGGAGGGTTCCCCTCTCCGGAGTGCAGCCCACACACCTCCCTTGTAACCCACCTAAATCCATTACACATGCATGGCAGGCAATGAAAACACAAGTTAGAAGGATGAGATCATCAGAACCGACTGTCATCGGCTAATTAGCGAGCCTTGGGGCGTGGTGAATTAACCCTTTCATGGGTATCACCTATGCGCCAAGTTTGGTGCTGGGGAACGGACATAGATGAAGATCTCCAGGGCTGCAAGGTGGCAGCAGCCGTGGGACACACCGAGGGCATGCATTAGCGTGCTGTCTTGTCCCTTTTAGCAGCCTAGATGAGGGGCCACGTTGGAAACCCAACTGGTAACCAAGTTCGGAGCCGGTTGCTGGGGCCGTTTGGTGGGGGGGACTCACAGCCCAGGGGTGCCCAGCGATCCTTTGAGAATGGCCCCGGGAGCAGTGGTGCTGCGGCGTGTCTAGCATCCCTTTCTCGTGGCTGGCCCGCTAGAGGATAACAGCCTACTGCTGCTGCTGCTGTAGGGAGTGGAGTTACTCTTTGCACACAAGTGGCATAGGCCTGTGGTGTGGTGCTGAAGGTACGGGGTTCAAACCCCGGGTGTGGGGATGGGGATAAGTAACCAACGCTTTATAAAAGCTCTGAACCTCCACTCCCCCCCTGTCCCAGTCCCAGGGAGAGAGGAGCTGAGCCTCCACCTTCCCTGTCAGCAGGCCAAGGGGGCCGGTTAGTGCCAGGGCTGCCAGCGGCTTCGCGATGGGGATGGTTTTTCACTGGGCACTAGCCTCAGACCCAGGGGAGCAGTGAGCTCTCAGAGCCCGGGGAAGCACCTGGAGGAAAGGCACCCTGGCGCTGGTGATGGGCTCCGTTATGTGACCGAGCGAACCTTGTGGGCACGTCCCCTCCACCGGGGCTTGGCACCAGTGGCTTGGCAGGGAACGGAGGTGGGGGGGTCCTGCAGCGTCTCAATGAGGATACATTTCCGTCTCCTGCTGTTGACCCAGGGCCTTCTTGCTGCAGGTGACCAAGCAGGGGAACTGGGTGGATATCCACAACGCTCCCACACTGGTGACCCTGGGGGTGACGTCCTCGGACCCCTGCCTGCCCCTCCCCAATGTGCTTCTGATCGCCAGGCTCGCCGTGCTGGGAGAAACCCCCCCTGGGAGGGCAGGCCAGCCCCAGGAGCCCTCCATGTCCCTAAGCAGGTGAGGAACGGGGTGGGGCGGGGATGGGGAGCCAAGCAGGGAGCTCTCTGGTCCTGGGATTTAGCTGTTAGCCATCTCAGGTGGAAAAGCCCATTGGGTCCCACTGAATCCCAGCCCATTTGGGCCAGGGCAGGACGAGCCCCTCGAGTGTGATTGCCAGAGCGGGACCCCAAACAAGTCTTAGTGACATGAACAATAGGCACCCCAGTTCTTCCCCCAGGGCTGAGCCCTGCCTGGATCCACCCCCGTCAGGGACCTTCCCCCTGGGGGCAATTCCCGCCCGGATCCATCCTCCTGTCAGGGAGTGACAGGTCCCTGGCCCTTCCCCAGGACAACTCTTGTTTTGTTAATAGCTCCCAAGACCTTCATACACCCTCACTAACGTCTCCTCCCAGCCTGCGGCAGGTGGGTGAGCTGTACTCTTAGCCCTGTTGTGCATGTGGGAAATGGAGGCACAGACAGGTTAAGGGCTAATTCTGGCTCAGTGCTGGGAGAAAGCCCCCCCAGGAGGGCAGGCCAGCCCAGGAGCCCTCCGTGGCCCTTAGCAAGTGAGGAACGGGGTTGGGATGGGGAGCCTAGCCGGGACCTCTCAGGTGCTGGGATTTAGCTGCTAGACATCTGAGGTGGAAAAGCCCGTTGGGTCCCACCGAATCCCGCCCCACTGGGGCTAGGGCAGGGCGAGCCCCTGCCCCTCTCCCACGTGCAGCCTGCTGACTCCAGTGCCCTGGCAGAGTGCGTGAGTCTGGGGGCCTGGCGTGCCGAGCGCTGCCCTGGCCAGCAGCTCCGGCCATGGGGCCTGGGGGAGCATACATTGTGTCTGTCACCTGTGTCCCCCGAGACACTCTGCGGCTCCGGTCCCCCATGGCTGGGGGCACTGCCACTGTGCTGCTAAATCCGGGGGGCCCCAGCACACCCTCATCCTGCTCCTGCAGAGAGGAAGCCCAGAACCCCCCCCGCCAGGCACCAAGTTGGGTCACTGCCATGCTAATGGGGGAGTGGCGTTTCCGTTAACCCTTTGTAAGCCAGCCCCTGTCTGGCCATTCATGCCGTGTCCCCTCCCTCATTAGCCGGTCCCTGTGCGGGGGGACGGGGCTCTGCAGCCAGCCCCTTTGGGGCCCCCTTCCTCTGAGCTCTCTGTGGGGCAGGCGTGGCCCTCCCGCTGCCAGACCCTGTCCACACCCCAGAGCCCGCGCTGGGCCCCAGCCACCCTCCAGCCGCTAGCTCCTGTCCCTGGGGACTCGGGCAACCTGTGTTTTCCCTTGGCCCTAGGCTCCTCCCATTGAGGTACGTCAGACTGTCGGTCCAGGACAGCGGCCGGCGCCTGCTGCGGGTGCAGGTGGTGACGGGGAAGGTTTATTACCTGCGGCTGCACCAGGCGCACCCTGACGCCGTTTTCACGCTCTGGAGCCGGCTGGCAGACATCCTGCAGCGGGGGCTCTCCATCACCACCAAGGACCCCTCCATCCACGTCCCACACAGCCTGGTGCTGAGTGTGGGCAGCTCATCCACCAGCTCCCCCGCACAGGTACGGTGCCCGGGCATGAGGCGAGCGGCGCCAGCCGGGACAGGCTGGCTGCAGCCCCAGGCCAGCGACGGGCCCGAGGGGTGCAGGTCATTCAACTGCCCTGCCTGGAGGCTGAGCCTGATGGCCAGGCACAGGGGGGCATTGGCTTCATAACTCCTGGGCTGTGAGGGCAGCCCATCTGGGGCTCTGGGGCCAGGGAGAGGGGGACAGGAGGTCTTATGGCCCCTCTCCGTCCCCACGTGCCGGAGGCTGGGATGCCCTGGGGGTCCCTCTCCGTCCCCACGTGCCGGAGGCTGGGATGCCCTGGGGGTCCCTCTCCATCCCCACGTGCCGGAGGCTGGGATGCCCTGGGGGTCCCTCTCCGTCCCCACGTGCCAGAGGCCGGGATGCCCTGGGGGTCCCTCTCCATCCCCACGTGCTGGGGGCCGGGATGCCCTGGGGGTCCCTCTCCGTCCCCATGTTCCAGAGGCTGGGTTGCCCTGGGAGTCCCTCTCCGTCCCCACGTTCCAGAGGCTGGGATGCCCTGGGGGTCCCTCTCCATCCCCACGTGCCAGGGGCTGGGATGCCCTGGGGGTCCCTCTCCGTCCCCATGTGCCAGAGGCCGGGATGCCCTGGGGGTCCCTCTCCATCCCCACGTGCCAGGGGCTGGGATGCCCTGGGGGTCCCTCTCCGTCCCCATGTTCCAGAGGCTGGGATGCCCTGGGGGTCCCTCTCCATCCCCACTTGCTGGGGGCCGAGATGCCCTGGGGGTCCCTCTCTGTCTCCACATGCCAAAGGCTGGGGTGCCCTGGGGGTCCCACTCTGCCCCCACGTGCTGGGGACCGGGATGCCCTGGGGGTCCCTCTCTGTCTCCACATGCCAAAGGCTGGGGTGCCCTGGGGGTCCCACTCTGCCCCCACGTGCTGGGGGCCGGGATGCCCTGGGGGTCCCTCTCTGTCCCCACGTGCCAGGGGCCGGGATGCCCTGGGGGCCCCTCTCCATCCCCACGTGCCAGGGGCCGGGATGCCCTGGGGGCCCCTCTCCATCCCCATGTTCTGTGGGACCTGTAGGGGATCTGGGGGTCGAGTCTGAAGTCGAAACTGGAGTTGGAGGCATCCCAGGACATCCCCTCGGGGACCCCCAGGGACAGGTGAGCACTGAGTGGAGAGCTCAGCCCTGCGGCTGGAGAGTGCTAATTTCTCTTGCTCCAAACCATATAGACTGTGCCCTGGCGGCACAGCGACGGCTGCCTTACAAACACACGTCATGGTAAGCGTTACCCCGTGGTCTCCCCCTGCAGCTGGTGCCTGATTCCCCGCTGCCCTCGGGAGCCAGTCGCAGCGTGGTGGCGAGGATGGGCAAGCATTTGTCGGGAACGCTCTCCCATCTCTCAGGAGCAGCCTTGGGGAAAACGGAGAAAGACAGTTCGGTCCAGAGAAGGTAAAGGGACTCCCATCAAATATCCCGAACTCCCCTCCCAGAGCCCCTCTCTCCAGCCAGCGAGTGAAGGAGCCGGTCGCGCCTCCTGAAAGCAACCTGGCCTGAGCTAGGTGGGAGGAACCGAGGCTGGCGGTTACACGTACAGGATGGGGCACGAAAGGGCCGAGATGGTCCGACCGTGTTGCCCCCCACCCAGTGCAGCCCAGGGGGTCAAACAGGCCCTGGCACAGACACGAACCAATGTCATTTCCCTTTCCCGAGACTCTTCTCCTGGAATCTTACGGCTCGGAGCAAATCTCCTGCCAGGGAAGAGGATTCGGGTGCCCCAAGCTGGTCAGGAGGTAAGAGGTTCCCCCACTTCAGCCCTTTCTGCCAGGAGTGGGGCAGGTCATGCAGGGACGAAGCTTGAACGCAGACTCACAAATTGCCTGTCACAGGGCGGCTGGGCCGGCCAAGCCCTGGCGCAGAGTGTGACTGTCACGCCGCCCTTGAAATGGAGCGAAACCCCTGCAGCAGCCTTTGGCTGCGTTAAAAGCCAGCAGAGATCTGGAGGGTAAGAGGGTGATAAGTGAGAGCGAACATGAATTTGTTAAGAGCAAATCACACCGAACCAAACTTCTTTGGCTGGGTCATTGTCCTAGTGGATGGGCGGGGAGCAGCAGACAGGACTTATCTTGATTTGAATAAAGCTTTTGACACCGTCCCATGTGACATTCTCATAAGCCAACTAGAGAAATGGGTTCAGGAGAAATGCTGATAAGTGGGTGGAGAAGTGGTTGAAAAACCATACTTAAAGAGTAGAACCACCAGTTAGCTATCACTGGGAGGATGTCTCTAGTGGGGGTCAGTCCTGGGGCCAGGACTATTCAATATTTTCATTAATGAATGGAGCAGAGAGTATGCCTATAAAATTTTTGGGTGACACCAAGCTGGGAGGGGGTGCAAGCACTTTGGGGGACAGGACTAGAATTCAAAATGACCTTTATAAAATGGAGAATCGGTCTGAAATCAACAAGATGAAATTCACTATCAATAAGTGCACTTAGGAAGGAAAGAGCAAATGCACAAATACAAAATGGGGAATAGCTGAGTGAAGTTGGACACCATCTGGAAGAAGCATCTTTAAAAAATCAAACCCCTCAAATGGTATGAATCCAAGCCCTGCTCTCTCAAGCAGTCTAAGGTGATATGTTCGTCTACTCCAAATGCCTGCCAACTTCTCTGTGAGAGCCATCTTCAACTTTGATCCAATGAAAGAAGGCAGGAAAAGACCCTCTGGAAAACCAAAACCAGGATGGCTGGATGGCGTCAGACACCTGTCCCTCACGAGCATCCTACCCCAGACTTGACTCAGGACAGAACATCATGGAGGCATGTGACCGTGCTAGAGGCCTCAGGGTCCTACCACACCCCGTCCCAGAAAGAAGCAGTGGAAGTGAGTCCTGCAAGTGGCCTAGCGAGGCTGCGTGGGATGCAGCCCATCCGAGAGGGCGGCAGGGGGCGGCCAGGCTGGGCCCAGCAGGCCCATATAAAAGGAGCTGCAGTGCAGAGCAGAGAGCAGTCGCTGCCACGAGCCAGAGACGTTAAGCTGCCTGAAGGACGCCAGGGCCTGGACGGGAGCAGTTGCTGGTGGGGACCGGGGGAGCAAGAGGGAGCTCTGGGCTGGCTGCTAGGACTCAGCCAGGACAAGGCCCTGAAGTAAGGGGGGAGAAGGTGCTGGGGCCGCAGGAAAATGGCCCAGGGAACTGTAGCAGTTTAGTTAAAGCGATGTGGCAGACGGCTGCTGTTCTTAGGGTCCCTGGGCTAGGACCTGGAGGCCACCGGGGAAGTGGCCTGGACTTTGATGCACACCTGGAAGGGGAACTGAACTGCTGAGTGGCCCAGCTGGAGAGCTGGGGCCAGAAAGGCCCGGAGGGGGCGAAGACATCGCCTCCAGGGAGGGAGCGCTGGGGGTACGGCTCAAGACCAGGCCCGAGACCATTTACAGACTGCTGGATTAACTAAGGACCTGAGCCCAGGGAGGGCTACAGGGAGAGGAAGGCCAATGGAGGGGTACGGAGATGGGCCCCCTGTTACCCCAGAGCGGGTTGATTTGTATTTCCCATACAGACTGTGTGTGACTCGGCCGGAGGGAACTGAGAGAGAGCGTGCAGGTTTATGCACTCGGACCGAGGGCGCTCACGAGAGGGGAGTGCCGCCCTGTCACATGGCACGCCATGCTTCTGGCGGCTTTGGGCTGTCCAAGGGATGGCACGAGGGCTAACCAGCAGCAGCTGCAAAGGGTCGGGAGTTCCAGCGGCTCACAAACTAAATATCAGTCAACAGCAGGATGCGGTTGCGCAGAGGGATAATATCACCCGGGGCCGTATTAACAGGAGGGTGGTACGTCAGTCACAGGAGGTAACTGTCCCGCTCTGCTTGGCACTGGGGAAGCCTCAGCTGGATACGGTGTCCAGGGCTGGGCCCCGCACTTTAGGAAAGATGGGGACCAACAGGAGAGAGTCCAGAGGAGAGCAGCAGAAATGATGGAAGGTTTAGAGAACCTGAGCCATGGGGAAAGGTCAAACAAACTGGGGACGTTTCGTCCTGAGAAAAGCGACTGAGGGGGGACCCGAGAACAGTCTTCACGTATGTTACGGGCTGTTATACAGAGGACAGGGATCAATCGGTCTCCGCGCCTGCTGAAGGCAGGACAAGCAGCAATGGGCTTCATGTGCAGCAAGGGAGAGCTAGGTTCGATATCAGGAAAAAGTTCCCAACTCTCAGGGTGGTTAAGCTCTGGAACAGGCTCCCAAGGCAGGCTGTGGAATCTCTTGTCATTGGAGGTTTTTAGGAGCTGGTGCAGCAAACACCTGTCAGGGATGAGCTAGGTTTACTCGGTCCTGCCTCAGCACAAGGGCCTGGACTAAACAACCTCTTGAGGTCCCTTCCAACCCTATGTTTCTGTGATTCTATGAACTAGGAAAGTGGAATGTTTTTAAATCATCAGGACCAGATAACTTGCACCCAAGAGTTTGAAAAGAATCGGCTGAGTTCATGCATTCTGTCCCTTCTGTGGTTCCCAGGGAAGCTGGCGGTGTGTGAGCAGTGCCGGGGGCGCAGGCCAAGCGACACAGGAGAGAAACCCAGCCTGAGGACAGCCCTGCGGTGGCTAGACACTAGGTGCCATGGACTCTGGGAACGAGACACACCTGCTGGGCTGCTGCCACTGTCCCGGCTCAGCAGCCTGGCAGCTGCAGGTCAGCAGTAGGGCCAGCGTCCCGAGAGAAAGTGCCTCCTGCACTGGGCTCCGGGGCAGGCGGGAGCACTGAGGGCGCAGAGGATGTGCCGGCTGCCGGGGCTGGTAGGGCCTGACTGGGAAATCCCAAATGTAATAAATACGTTGTGGCAGTGGAAGTGAGTTCACGCTGGCAGCTTCTGGGTGTTCTTTAGTGCCCTGTACCCCTGGGAACACAGCCCCCAACTCTGGGTTCTGGCTCAGAGCGGCCAGGGGAAACACCCAGGAGACACCTGCCGAGGAGCAGGGGAAAGCACCGTTAGAGGCCCAAAGCCCCCTGGCTCACGCCACTGCCAGGCTGCGGGGACAGGCCCCTTCCCTGGTTCTCTGCCCTTCTCAGTGGGATCATCCCACGGTGGGACGGCTCTCACCCGCACGAGTGTTAGGGTACAGAGGTGGGTTGGGGGGAGCTGTGTGAAAAAGGCACCTGGAATCCAGGTGTCACGGACTCACAGGTCGTGCCCATTCTTGGCCCCGTATGGTCTCTGGGGGGAACCCCCTTCAGTGTGACAGCCCTCTCTCTGTAGGGGATTACCTGGAACCACAGCTCTGTGAGCCTTAGCACGCCTGTCTCTCGCCGTGGGCCCCCTCAGGGAGTCCCCTGGCTCTGGACCCCCGGGGCCTCCACTCCCAGAGGGAATAATGCAACTCTGATCTTTAGACTGGAGTGACTCTCGGGCAGTGTAAAACAGGAAGGTTTATTGAGCATCTGAACCCAGTACAGGAAACTCTCAGGGCCTCAGGCCTGGCCTCCCTCAGCACGGTACATCTAAGTCTCCCTTGTATCCAGGTGGGCTCTGCCTGCTTCCTCTCTTGAGTCCCGAGCCCCCCCTGCTTCCCAGCTGGGCATCTGATGTCACCTGGCCCCCAAGCCCCACCTCTGTCCTTTGTCCAGGTAAACAGGGTCCAGGTAAACAGGGTTGCCTGGGCCTCCTCTCCTCTCAGCCTCTCCTCTCTTCCGTCCTTTGTTTCCCACTGGCTGGAACTGGCTGGTCAGGTCACCGGGGTCCTCTCCCCACAGCCCTTTGTCCTCCCACTGGCCAGAACCGGCTGACGGCCAAGCTGGGCCTCCAGGTCGCCAGTCGCTTGGGTCTCCATTTTCCACGCCAGTGGTTGGGGTCCCAAGTTCCCTTGCTGGTCCTCTGTAAAAACAAACTCCCTCTCCCATCACCTCATTAAATCAGGAACACCCAGGGAAACTGAGTCCTACCCCCTCTGCATGCAAACCATTGGAAAAACCAAGAAAATCCCTCACTTCATCACATCTCTCCCCCCTTCGAGTGTGACTTAGCCAGTGACCTGGGGAAGTTCAGGGCCCCCGCTCCACGATAAAGCATCGGCTATAACATTGACACTCTGCCCCCATGGACCACCTCCGTGTCATGCCCCTGGAGGAGTAGGCCCCACCTCAGGAGCTTGGCATTAGCCCCTTTCAGCTGGTGCAGTCACATGAGGGGCGAACGGTCAGTGAAGCGCCACCCAAATAGATACGGCTGCAGCTTTTTAAGGGCCCACCATGGCCAGGCTCTCCTTCTCGATGGCCGCATAGTGCTGCTCCTGGGGCAGCAGCTTCTTGCACAGGTACACGATGGGGTGTCACCCCATAGTATCAGTTTGCATGAGCACCGCACCCAGCCCGGCGTCCGAGGCGTTGGTGGACACCAGGAAGGGCTTGTTAACTGCACCGGGCTTTGGATAAGTGTCTCCTTCAGCGCACAGAGAGCTCTCTGGCACGGCTCGGTCCTGTCTGCCTTGCCCTTCCTACAAAGAATGGTCAGTGGAGCTGCCAGGGAGCTAAAGCGGGGCACAAACCTCCGGTAGTACCCCGCCATCCCAATGAAAGCCTGGACCTGCTTCTTTGTCTGGGGAGCGGGCCAGTCCTTGATTGCCTCCACTTTGGCCGGCTCCGGCTTCAGGTGGCTGCTCCCCACCTTGTGGCTGAGGCACGACAGCTCTGCCATCCCCACCTTGCACTTTCCACCTTTACAGTCAGTCCTGCATCTCGGAGGCGACCCAGCCCCCTCTTCACCTGGGACACGTGGTCCTCCCAGGTCTGGCTAAAGACATAGATATCGTCAATGACACCAGAGCAAGCCCTCCACCCCCCTCAGCAACTGACCCACCAGGCGCTGGAAGGTGGCAGGTGCCCCCTTGAGGCCGAAAGGCAGGACCAGGAACTCGACGAGCCCTACTGGGGGGGTGAAGGCAGACTTCGCCTGGGCCTCCGGGTCCAAGGGCACCTACCAGTAGCCTTCGGAGAGATCCACGGTAGTGAGGTACCGGGCTTGTCTGGGATCTCTTCCTGTCCGATCTGCCAAACTCACCTTTCATCTGCACCCCCTCATGGTTGCTTGACACCTGCACCCATCCCGTCCCTCAGGCCCCTCTGACTTCCCTCCCCTGCCCTGCACATCCAGACTGTGTCCAAAGCGTGATGCCGCGTCTTTCCCTCGCTTGCCCCGCTCCCTCCTCATCCTCTGCCTTTACTGCTTCAGCCTCTTCCTCGCTGGCTGCCCTGGCACCCAGCTGACCCCTCCAGTTCTCCCAGAGTGCAGCTGCTCACATCCTCAGCCTCACCCGAGGGCCTGACTGCATCCACTGGCTCCTGTTTCCCACCACAAACAATAGTGTGAATAGTTCAGAACCAGCCCGCTCCACACAGCACAGTTCATGTCACGTTATCAGGGTCCCCCCCGGTTTGTCACACTTGCTCCTCGTATCTAGTGTGGAAGGAGATTTGGGCTCGTCCACACTCCGCACATCGACCGGGGCTCAGCACGGCTGGTGGAGGGGGTGTCATGTCGGCGTAATGGGGCGCTGGTGCTGGCGGGAGATCAATGTAAGTGTAGACACTAGGCTGATACAAGGCAGTTTCCATCAGTATCACTTTGTGTGCAGACCAGGCCGCGAAAGCTAATGTGGATGAAGACAGGGTGTGGATTTAAGGCATAGTAGATATTCCTGCACAGGCGCACCTGTCCGAGGTGACTCTGAATCCTCTCACAGGTACCCTGGTTCACCAGACCTCTCTATACTGCATGCAGGTCCTGGGGTGCCGTGGGGGCTGCCTCTGGGACTGGACTGCGCTGTCTGGGTCAGAGACTGCTGCAGTGTGGGCCAGAACAGGCTCTGATGTTAGCGCTGAGCCCGAGCTCGTGGATGCCCTCTCCACAGCCAGGTGTTGGGAGGGGAAGCTGGAGCTGGTCGGCTGTGCAGCGGATATGCGCTTCTCCTACACACAACGCAGGAAGGAATGCGTTACCCTGGCTATGGCTCTGCTACAACAACCGCGACAGCTGGCTCAAGCTGTGTGCCCTCAGCTGGTCACGTCGCATCACTCCTTTTGGGGGGTGCAAGGTGGTTTCTTTCCATGTGTCATAAAGGGTAAACAACTTTAAAATCCCTCCTGGCCAGAGGAAAAACCCTGTCACCTGTAAAGGGTTAAGAAGCTAGGATAACCTCGCTGGCACCTGACCAGAATGACCAATGAGGAGACAAGATACTTTCAAAAGCTGGGGGGAGGGAGAAACAAAGACTCTGTGTGTTGCGTGTTGCATGTTGCTTTTGCCAGGGACAGAACAGGAATGGAGTCTTAGAACTTAGTAAGTAATCTAGCTAGAGATGCGTTAGATTCTGTTTTGTTTAAATGGCTGAGAAAATACGCTGTGCTGAATGGAATGTATATTTCTGTTTTTGTGTCTTTTTGTAACTTAAGGTTTTGCCTAGAGGGATTCTCTATGTTTTGAATCTGATTACCCGGTAAGGTATTTACCATCCTGATTTTACAAAGGTGATTCTTTTATTTTTTTCTTCAATTAAAATTCTTCTTTCAAGAACCTGATTGCTTTTTCATTGTTCTTAAGATCCAAGGGTTTGGGTCTGTGTTCACCTAGGCAAATTGGTGAGGATTTTTATCAAGCTTTCTCCAGGAAAGGGGGTGTAGGGTTTGGGGAGGATTTTTGGGGGAAAGACGTTTCCAAGCGGGCTCTTTCCCGATTATATCTGTTAGATGTTTGGTGGTGGCAGCAATAAAGTCCAAGGGAAAAAGGAAAATAGTTTGTACCTTGGGGAAGTGTTATCCTAAGCTGGTAAAAGTAAGCTTAGGAGGTTTTCATGTAGGTTCCCACATCTGTACCCTAGAGTTCAGAGTGAGGAAGGAACCTTGCCATGGTGGCAGAGCGGTGGGATTAAGTTGAAATCATTTTGAGATCAATTTGAGGTTTTTTGAACCAGAAGCACAGATTTTAAAAGGAAATATTTTTTTTTCCTTTGGGCTGCTGAAAAGCAGGTTTTAAGCTGAAAGCAGTTAGAGGTTTTTTTTCTCTGCTTGGGGGCCAGAGCAGAGACAAAAGGGAATTGTCTTGTGAGCTGGAGTTTTCTCTACCTAAAGGCAGGATAGTGAACCTCCTGCAGGGAAATTCATAAGTCTTCACAGACCTGACTAAGTTTTTTTTTTTCCCTAAGAGCAACTAGAGGGGTTTTCTGCCTATTTACCTGGAGACAAAGGTGTTAGGGTTTTTTTTAAGGATTTTTCTGTAGGCTGACAATCACTATCAAAGAACATAGGTATCCGGACAGCACAGCAAAATTTTACAAGCCAAGTTTAGTTTTTTTTTTTTTTCTTTCTAACTCTCGGGTGTAAAGTTAGTTAAAAACAGAGAGGTTAGGATGACAGACTGCACTGTTCAACAGAAGCTGGAATTAGCCAGATTTGAGGCTGAGGAAAGACAGAAGGAACATGAAAGACGGGTAGAACTCAGACAGATGGAGATGGATGCACAAGCAGCCAAAGAAAAAGAAATGGAGGCTGCCCACAGGAGAGAAATGGAGGCAAGGGACAAAGAACTGGAGGCAAGGGACAAAGAACTGGAGGAGAAGGAAAAAGAGAGGAAGCATGTACTGGAGATGGGTAAGGCAAAGGCTCAGCAGAATATACCAACAAACCCTAGCAATCCTTCTCCAGGTACCACTTCCCATCCCAGAAAGTTCCCCACCTACAAGGCAGGCGATGATACTGAGGCCTTCTTAGAAAACTTCGAAAGGACCTGCCTTGGGTACAGCATCTCTACAGACCAATACATGGTAGAGCTGAGGCCGCAGCTCAGTGGACCCTTAGCTGAGGTGGCGGCTGAAATGCCTAAGGAACACATGAACAAGTATGAACTGTTTAAATCCAAGGCGAGAGTCAGAATGGGGATAACACCCGAGCATTCCTGTCGGCAGTTCAGAGCCCTAAGATGGAAACCAGACATGTCATTTACCCGACATGCCTACCATATTGTGAAACATTGGGATGCCTGGATATCGGGAGCAAGTGTTAAATCTCCAGAAGATTTGCCCTTCCTAATGCAAATGGAGCAGTTCTTAGAGGATGTTCCTGAGGAAATAGAAAGATACATCCTAGATGGGAAGCCCAAAACTCTAATCGAGGCAGGGGAGATTGGAGCCAAATGGATGGAGGTGGCAGAAAAGAAAAAAACTGGTTGCAGTTGGAGCGGATACCAGAAGGGACAACCTCAGACCACACCCTACTACCGGGGGCAGCCCAAGGCCCCAACTACCCCCCAAGGAACCCTCCAGACACCTTATCGTCCCACCACACCGTTCTCCAGCAATCCACCTCGCCCCAGTGACCCGTCAGTTGGACGATGTTTTAAATGTAACAAGCTGGGGCATGTAAAGGCCAACTGCCCCAAGACCCAAACAGATTACAGTTCATTGCACCGGACTCACACCAGAGGTCCTCAGGCCCAGATATCTCCCAGATACCCTCGGAGCGGAGGGAAACTGTGAGTGTGGGCAGGAAGAAGGTCACCGCATGGAGGGACACTGGAGAACAAATGTTGGCTATCCATGCTTCCTTAGTGGACCCCAATTTAATCAACCCAGAGATCCAAGCAATGATTCAACCCTTCAAGTCCAACTCTTTCAATTTGCCTACAGCCAAGTTGCCTGTCCAGTACAAGGGCTAGTCAGGAACGTGGACTTTTACAGACTATGATGATTATCCCATCCCCATGCTGTTGGGGGAAGACTTGGCCAATTGTGTGAAGCTAGCCAAGAGGGTGGGAATGGTCACCGCAGCCAGGCTAAACAAGCCGTCACGCCTAGCTCTGTTCCGGAAACTTCTACCAGGACCCGGTCAGAGGTGATGAACCCGGATCCAAGGCCAAGGTCTGCAACAGCAGTAGTGGATCCAGTCCCAGAGACGCAGACAGAGCCAGTCCCAAAACTGGAACCGGCAGAACAACTAGCACCAGACCCATTACCAGCACTGAATCCGGTACTTGCAACCCCAACACCAGAGGGCCCCACTGAACCTGAAACGGCAGCAGCCGATAACCCTACACAAGAGGCTCAGCCGGAGCCTGAACCCCAACATAGTGCACCAGCGGAGAGCGGTTCACAGTCAACGGAAACAGCCCCGTCCCCTACATCGCTTCCAGAGGGACCAAGTATAGGTCCACAATCCAATGAGGAACTGATGTCTCCAGCATCAAGGGAACAGTTCCAGACCAAACAGGAAGCTGATGAAAGCCTCCAGAAAGCTTGGACGGCGGCCCGGAGCAACCCACTGCCTCTCAGCTCTTCTAATCGATCCAGGTTTGTTGTCGAAAGAGGACTTTTATACAAGGAAACTCTTTCTGGTGGACACCAGAAAGACTGGCATCCTCAGAGACAGTTGGTAGTTCCAACTAAATACCGGGCCAAGCTCTTGAGCTTAGCCCACGATCACCCTAGTGGCCATGCCGGGGTGAACAGGACCAAAGACCATTTGGGGAGGTCATTCCACTGGGAGGGAATGGGCAAGGATGTTTCTACCTATGTCCAGTCTTGTGAGGTATGCCAAAAAGTGGGAAAACCCCAAGACCAGGTCAAAGCCCCTCTCCAGCCACTCCCCATCAATGAGGTCCCATTTCAGCGAGTAGCTGTGGATATTCTGGGTCCTTTTCCGAAAAAGACACCCAGAGGAAAGCAGTACATACTGATTGTCATGGATATTGCCACCCGATGGCCGGAAGAAGTGACTCTAAGCAACATCAGGGCTAAAAGTGTGTGCCAGGCACTAGCAGACATTTTTGCCAGGGTAGGTTGACCCTCCGACATCCTCACAGATGCAAGAACTAATTTTCTGGCAGGAACTATGGAAAGCTTTTGGGAAGCTAATGGGGTAAATCACTTGGTTGCCACTCCTTACCACCATCAAACAAATGGCATGGGTGGAGAAGTTTAATGGAACTTTGGGGGCCATGATACGTAAATTCGTAAATGAGCACTCCAATGATTGGGACCTAGTGTTGCAGCAGTTGCTCTTTGCCTACAGAGCTGTACCACATCACAGTTTAGGGTTTTCACCATTTGAACTTGTATATGGCCGTGAGGTTAAGGGGCCATTGCAGTTGGTGAAGCAGCAATGGGAGAGATTTACACCTTCTCCAGGAACTAACATTCTGGACTTTGTAACCAACCTACAAAACACCCTCCGAATCTCTCTAGCCCTTGCTAAAGAAAACCTACAGGATACTCAAAAAGAGCAAAAAGCCTGGTATGATAAACATGCCAGAGAGTGTTCCTTCAAAGTAGGGGACCAGGTCATGGTCTTAAAGGCGCTCCAGGCCCATAAAATGGAAGCGTCATGGGAAGGGCCATTCACGGTCCAGGAGCACCTGGGAGCTGTTAATTATCTCATAGCATCCCCCAGCTCCAACCGAAAGCCTAAGGTGTACCATATTAATTCTCTAAAGCCCTTTTATTCCAGAGAATTAAAGGTTTGTCAGACAGCCCAGGGAGGAGATGACGCTGAGTGGCCTGAAGGTGTCTACTACGAAGGGAAAAGTGCTGGTGGTGTGGAAGAGGTGAACCTCTCCATAACCCTTGGGCGTATGCAGCGACAGCAGATCAAGGAGCTGTGCACTAGCTACGCGCCAACGTTCTCAGCCACCCAAGGACTGACTGAACGGGCATACCACTCCATTGACACAGGTAATGCTCACCCAATTAGGGTCCAACCTTACCGGGTGTCTCCTCAAGCTAGAACTGCTATAGAACGGGAGATCCAGGATATGTTACAGATGGGTGTAATCCGCCCCTCTGGAAGTGCATGGGCATCTCCAGTGGTTCTAGTTCCCAAACCAGATGGGGAGATAGGCTTTTGCGTGGACTACCGTAAGCTAAATGCTGTAACTCGCCCAGACAACTATCCAATGCCCCGCACAGATGAACTATTAGAGAAACTGGGACGGACCCAGTTCATCTCTACCTTGGACTTAACCAAGGGGTACTGGCAGGTACCGCTAGATGAATTCGCCAAGGAAAGGTCAGTCTTCATCACACATCTCGGGCTGTATGAATTTATTGTGCTCCCTTTCGGGCTGCGGAATGCACCCGCCACCTTCCAAAGACTTGTAGATGGTCTCCTAGCGGGATTAGGAGAATATGCAGTCGCCTACCTTGACGATGTGGCCATATTTTCGGATTCCTGGGCAGAACACCTGGAACATCTACAAAAAGTCTTTGAGCGCATAAGAGAGGCAGGACTAACTGTTAAGGCTAAGAAGCGTCAAATAGGCCTGAACAGAGTGACTTACCTTGGACACCAGGTGGGTCAAGGAACTATGAACCCTCTACCGGCCAAAGTGGATGCTATCCAAAAGTGGCCTGTCCCAAAGTCAAAGAAACAGGTCCAATCCTTCTTAGGTTTGGCCGGTTATTACAGATTATTTGTATCGCAATACAGCCAAATCGCCGCCCCACTGACAGACCTAACCAAAAAGAAACTGCCAAATGCCGTTCAGTGGACCGAAGAGTGTCAGAAGGCCTTTAACCAGCTTAAAGCGACACTCATGTCTGACCCTGTACTAAGGGCCCCAGACTTTGACAAACCATTCCTAGTAACCACAGATGCATCCGAGCGTGCTGTGGGAGCAGTTTTAATGCAGGAAGGACCGGATCAAGAATTCCACCCTGTAGTGTTTCTCAGCAAGAAGCTGTCTGAGAGGGAAAGCAACTGGTCAGTCAGTGAAAAAGAATGTTACGCCATTGTCTACGCTCTGGAAAAGCTACGCCCATATGTTTGGGGACGGCGTTTCCACCTGCAAACCGACCATGCTGCGCTATGGTGGCTTCATACCACCATGGGAAATAACAAAAAACTTATTCGGTGGAATTTAGGTCTCCAAGATTTTGATTTCGACATCCAACACATCTCAGGAGCTTCTAACGAAGTGGTTGATGCACTCTCCTGTGAAAGTTTCCTAGAATCAACTGGTTAAAATCGTCCTTGATATGTGGAAAATATTGTTAGTCTTTATGTACTTGGTAGTATATTTAGAGGTGCATGTGTCTTATTAACTCTGTTTTCTCCTAGAGCTCCAGGAAGAAATCCCAGCCAGCGTTTCACCCTATCTGTGATTTGGGGGGCATGTCATAAATATAAAGGGAAGGGTAAACCCCTTTAAAATCCCTCCTGGCCAGAGGAAAAACCCTGTCACCTGTAAAGGGTTAAGAAGCTAGGATAACCTCGCTGGCACCTGACCAAAATGACCAATGAGGAGACAAGATACTTTCAAAAGCTGGGGGGAGGGAAAAACAAAGCCTCTCTCTCTGTCTGTATGATGCTTTTGCCAGGGACAGAACAGGAATGGAGTCTTAGAACTTAGTAAGTAATCTAGCTAGAGATGCGTTAGATTCTGTTTGTTTAAATGGCTGAAAAAATAAGCTGTGCTGGAGGGAATGGATGTTCCTGTTTTTGTGTCTTTTTGTAACTTAAGGTTTTGCCTACAGGGATTCTCTGTGTTTTGAATCTGATTACCCTGTAAGGTATTTACCATCCTGATTTTACAGAGGTGATTCTTTTACTTTTTCTTTCATTAAAATTCTTCTTTTAAGAACCTGATTGCTTTTTCATTGTTCTTAAGATCCAAGGGTTTGGGTCTGTGTTCACCTATGCAAATTGGTGAGGATTTTTATCAAGCCTTCCCAGGAAAGGGGGTATAGGGTTTGGGGAGGATTTTGGGGGGAAAGACGTTTTCAAGTGGGCTCTTTCCCGGTTATATATCTGTTAGACGCTTGGTGGTGGCAGCAATCAAGTCCAGGGGAAAAAGGAAAATAGTTTCTACCTTGGGGAAGTGTTAACCTAAGCTGGTAAGAATAAGCTTAGGGGTTTTTTCATGCAGGTCCCCACATCTGTTCCCTAGAGTTCAGAGTGGGGAAGGAACCTTGACACCATGTGACCATGTGACTGTCGCAGAGCCGAGGATGCCCCATCTGGTTCAGGTTATGACGAGTGTAAACCTAGAGCTGTCCTGCAAATCTGTGCTCTTATTTTATGGCCCTTTTCTCTCTAGTATTACTAAATCTGAGGTTTACAGGTGAGTTGGCTGTTGCTCGGTGCCATGGCAGGAACTCACCACTGGAGCACCCCCTAGCAGACCGGTGTGGAACCTCTGTTACATCTCTGCCTCAGTTTCCCCTCGTGGGCTTTCAGTACGTTCAAGGAGGCTTGAATGTAGTTAGCAATGCCCCGTCAGGGTTCTAGTTTATGTAAATGTGGTATATAAACAAGCCTGCTGCCGGAGTCCCCAGGCTTCTCCCCTGCCTGCAGCCTCTTCCCTATTGACTCAGGGCATCTGCTCCCAGGTCTGCCTGCCTGAGAGCTGTCTAGTCTCTCTCTCCTGGAGCTTCCTCTCCTTGTGTTCTGGGGGCTGTTCCTGGGCCTAGCTTCCTACCCAGCTCCCCTGAGGAGCTCTCTCCCCGGAGCTTCCTCGCTCCGTTCTGGGCCCCCCCGACTGAACCCTCATCATAAGCCCTTTATTAGGCCTAGGTGCTTGTTACTTCATTAACTGTCACCAGCTACTGAGCCAATCAGCTAGCCACAGGTGGATCTTTCTCCTTAGCGCAGCCTGTCCAAGGGAGGCTGGTGGCTGACCCCTTGGAGGGCCAGACCCCGGGACAGTCGGGCACTTACACTCCGACCACCCCAAAGAGACAAGAAGGGCTGGTAATGCAGTGACGCAGAAGAGCAGGAGTCCCAGCCTCAGGGCAGACTGTTAAGACCCAGGGCACAAACCCCACACAGGCCGTGAGTTCCAGACCGAGGTCATGTCTACGTGGCAAGGTTTTGCCCATGTCCGTTACATCAGCCTGCGGCTGCTGCAGTTCGACTCCTTGCGTCGGCGGCGTGTGCACTGCCCAGGAGCACTTGGGTCAGTGCAGAGTTCGGCACGCCGTGGGGAGGTAAGCCAGTGTGCACCCACCATCCCACGCACTGGCTTTTGGGTAGTTTGGGCAACGCATGGTGAGGCCAAAACAACTCGCTCAGGGTGCCTGGGAGCAAGCGGCCAACTTCCCATAATGCATGGCTCTCCATCCCATAATATCCTCTTTATCCCATAATTTTCATGCCTATTTTCAATTTCCCACAGACCCGCACTGGACCTGTTGCAGTCCACCCTCTGTGACAGATGCGTGGAGCTTGCTCAGCTCTGCCCAGTCGGTGTGAAGGTGGCAAACACAGGACGCACGATCCTCTGGGATTTGCACAGCCGCAAGAAGAACCACAGGGAATGTGATGACTTCCAGGTGGTCGGTTTGCTGTGGGACGCAGCGAGGACAAATTCAAGGCTGCTGGCAGCTGTCACGCCGTCCGGAGTGTGGGCTGGTCAGGGAAGGTACATGACACTCACTCCTTTAAGAGCAGAGGCCTGTTCAGAAAGCGGCGACAGGGCTGTGACTCCTGCCTGCTGCATTTCTCACAGGTCTCCTTCCTGATTTTCCACTTTTCCCACTCAGCACTCCAGCAATCTGGGTGTCTCTTTTCTTCCCCTTACTCCTTCTTGACAGGGACTCATCCGCTTCTGACACCACGGAACCTGAGGGCAAAACCAAAAGAGCTGTGTCTTAAAGAGCAATTAGACAACTCCCTGGCCAGGAAGTCCTTCCATTTATTAAGCTCTCCTTGCAGCATGTCCTGGTCCCCTCTGGTAGCTGCAGAGGAACAGGAACCCTATAACTCCTCCACGCTGGCCTTTTCTTAGCCCTTACCCTACCTCGCGCTCCGCGTGTTTGCAGAGTCACAGAGCGCGCCAAACTAAAACCACACGGGGAGCTCTCGGCAGCTTCCTTCCTTTTCTTTGAACATAGAAAATCAAACACTGTGGTATGAAGCATGTGGGCAGTGCCCTCTAAGCCCCGTTGCCAATTGTACCTGTCATGTACGTCTGTACCAGAGATGGGCTGGCTCCGGAGCTTGGTTAAACACACCTGCTGTGCTCATCATAAATCCTTTAATGCTTTGCCAGGTATGGCTAAGATCGGCTTAAATAAGGTATTTTACACACAGGGCCACCTCGTGGTTGGACAGTATCATACAGTTTAGCATTCCATTCCACCTCCCTCTTTAAGTTCTGCATTCCGGCCATTTACCATTGAGCTGTCACTGAAGTTCAGTACCGATCAGTCTGTAAAGTGTCTCTGAGTTGTACTGGTTTTCTAATTACACAACCCCAACACGTAACAACTTGGACATCAGACTGTCCATTAGCTGCAACAACTGGCTGTGGTCAGTTTGGAATCCTTGAGTCGTCTTCTTCTTCCACATCCACCCTCTGCAGAGTTTTCTTTGTTGATTGTTCTTCCTGAGCAGCAAACTGATGGTGACGGTTTCTGCTGACATCTCCACTGTCGGTTTCCATCCTGTACGATCTGGGCGCTGAATGCTTTTTCGTTACAACAGCTGGACTTGTCCATCCTTTTCCTCCATCCAATTTGACATGAACATGGTCACCAGGTTCCAGACCGGGCAGTTCTGTAACAGAGTGACGTCTGTTGTAAAAGCGTCCACACACTCTTTTAGCCTTTCCCTCCAACCTGGCCACTCCCTCCATGTCTGCCCACTTTGGAGATAGGTTCTTTTCCAAAGTTGGAAAGGTAGTTCTGAGTTGTGTTCCCACAGCGAGCTGTGCTGGGCTATAGCCAGTACCTGCTATTGGTGTTGATCTGTAACTCAGAGGAGCAAGGGATGGATCTTCCTGCTGTAGGATTTTCTTGGCTGTGTGGACAGCTCTCTCAGCCTCTCCATTCGCTTGTGAGTAATGTGGGCTGCTAGTAATATGATCACAATCATATTTTGTTCAGAGGGACTTAAATTCTGCTGCAGTGAATTGTGGTCCGTTGTCTGTCGCTGTTTGTTCTGGAATGCTGAAGTGAGCAAAAGTGCACTTGAGTTTCTTGATAACACTGCAACAGGTCATGTCTTTCAAGTATATTATTTCTATATATTTATATATTATATATTTCTATCTGGAAAAATAGTCCATGACAACCAGGTAATGGCTGTAACAATGCTGCCTTTGGCAGGATATTTCTGAGAGTATCAATTCAGGACAAATTGCTTAGAGCAGGGCAGTTACAGCCCAAGGCTGGGGTTCCTTTACTTTTAAGGCACACCAAACCAGCCAAACAGAGAGGACTTGGGTCTCACCCCACTGGCTAACCACAAGTCACAGAAGCAATTCCCTCAGACACTCCAGTTTCCCAGTATCCCCACCAGGGCCACTCGTTATGGGGATGAATGGTTATGAAAATCAATACCCCAGTAGAAGAAAAAGGTTCTCTCGATCCCAAAGCCCCAGACCCAGGTTAAAATACAAATCAGATCTTACCCACAAATCACGCTGTTGCCAGTCCTTTCGAATCTAAAATCTAAAGGTTTCTTCATAAAAGGAAAAAGATACAGACGAGAGCTAGAATTGGTGAAATGGAATCAATGACATACAGTCATGGCCAAGTTCTTGGTTCAGGCTTGTGGCAGTGATGGAATAAACGGCAGGCTCAAATCAAGTCTCTGGAGAACATCCCCAGCTGGAGGGGTCATTCAGTCCTTGGTTCAGAGCTTCAGTTTGTAGCCAGGTTCCTCCAGAGATCAGAAGCAGGACTGAAGACAAAATGGAGGGGTTTCCAGGGCCTTTCCTATCCTCTGCCATGTGGAAGGATACCCCTTTGTTCTTACTGTGGAAATCATAGCAGCAAGATGGAGCCTGGAGTCACATAGGCAAGTCACATGTCTGTGCATGACTCAGTTCTTTACAGGCCGACACCATGGTTTACATATTAGTTTGAATGTTTCCATGAAAACTCAGATGTGGATTGGCGTCTCCCAAAGTCCATTGTCAGTTAAGTGTTTCTTGATTAGGCACTTACTGAGAATAGTCCTTTTTCAAGAAGCTGACCAAATGCTTCACTGAGGCTACTTAGAATCAAACACATTGAGATACAAGTACCTAGCCAAGATTCCTAACTTCAACTACAAAGATGATACACACATACAGACAGCATAATCATAACCAGCAAATCATAACCTTTCCATAGACACCTTACTGGACCTCCTTTGTACAAGATTTGGTGCAACTGTAGGACCTTGGTTGCAACAATGGTCTATATGGTCACAGTTCATGTCAATAACATCACAATGGCATTCTCTGAATTTGCATAAATCTGCAGCTAGTCTCTTTCAAGTTCTGTCAGGTAGAGGTGTCATTATTGAAGGTTCTTTGTGCTGTGTTAGTCTGTTAGTTCATGCTCAAATAAATTGGTTAGTCTCTAAGGTGCCACAAGTACTCCTTTTCTTTTTGCGAATACAGACTAACACGGCTGTTACTCTGAAACTAGTTCTACAATGTTCATGTGTAGATATTTTATTCTTTATGTCCATGCTGATGCCCAGCCAGCACACTGATTGGCTGGGCCTGTAATGCTGGCAGACCAGGTGGCAGCTCATGCCAACACCCCTAGATCTCAACTGAACACTGAGAAATACAGAGCTGGAACCAATCTGGCTCGCCTGTGTGTTAGTGCTCTTCTAATCAGTATTAGAGTTATAAAAATGTGATTAGACTTTATGAAATGCTTGTAAGTTGTACTGTGCATTAATCTCACTTATGTAACCCTTCTGCCAGGCCAAGTTGATAGCAGCAAGGGCCAGGTTCAGCACACAGGGGTTCCCTCTCATCAAAGCAAATGCAAAACTGGCTCGAGCCCCCACCCAGTGACCTGGGAAAATCTTACACACCCCCTGGGCGCCTCAAAGAGGCAATACTTCCCCTCTCGCAAGCACGGCGTCTCGGTGTAGCAGAGACATGAGGTAAACGACATCAGCATTAAATTGGGGAAACACCCCAACTAGTGTTCATCAACCAAACCATGAGCAAAGACCCACCCCAGCAAATTGGGCCACGTCCTTTCCCTCGGGTTCTTGAGTCCCAGAACCCAAACGTCTCTTGAGTCCAGCAATCCACAAATCACCCAAAGTTCAAAAAGTCCAGCCCCAGAGTTCAAAAGTTCATCTGCAGAGTGTTGCTCCCCAGTCCGGCTAAAATGTGCCTGTCTGTGAGGGGAAAGAGGTAAGGGGCACCTTACGTGTCCTGAAGCTGACTACCCCACAGGGCTCTGCTCCACCACGACCGACTCTGCTCTGCACAGCTCGCCGTCTCACAAACAAACCACCGTCTCACAAATAGCACCGCTGCACACTAGATCTTCCAGCTCCCCACTACTTGACACAGTGCTCAGTGATTTCAGCTCATAGTAGTGGGAGCCTTAGTGCGAGCCTTAGTGCTGGTGCACCATAAGGCTAAAGTGAATCCAGCACAGTACCTGTAACAAGACTCTTAATAGACCCAAAATTAGCTCTGACATTCCACAGTGGAGAGAGACAGACAGAGGTGCAATGGGTGTTTCAGGCCCCTACAAAGGGGCCCACACCACCAGGCACTAATACCTATCACAAGTCTCTCTCAATTCACAGAGTTTTGGAACCCATGACCCTTGCCTAGCGAGTGCCACTTAGTGGATGGTGAGTCCCTCCATCATAACAAAAGGCCCAGTACAGTTCCAAGCACAGTTCCCATAATCAGGGTAACAACAATTTATTCTTCCCGCTCCAATAACAGAGACACTGGGGATCCCACAACAGCCAAAGTGACCATTTGGGCAGTTATGGCCTCATTCTAGGCGGGGTGGGTGTGCCTATGCAAATGAGATCAGCCCCTGAAGTTCTCTTCCACAACTTGCCACACCTCACCACCAGATGTCAGGGTGGAGCTCATCCTGACACTGCTTACACTTATAATACCTGGATCCCTCGTTATAAGGGAATATTTGAGTGTTTGCTCTGTAACTGTAAATCACCAGTCAGGAGAGGAGCATTACCGAGGGTGAAATACTCCCCCCAACGCAACTGCTGAATTTTCAACTTGAAGCAGAAGGGGGAAAGTTATAAAAAGCCCTAAACAGGAGACACTGTGCCCTGGTCTACACTACAGCACGACTTCAGTTTAACTACGTATCTCAGGGGTGTTAATATACTGTGACGAAGTGGGACTGTTCTTAATGTTTCCTCTGAATAGTGTGGGGGTGCCTCAGTTTCCCCTAGGCAGTTCTTAAGTATCTAGGTGGTGGGATAAGGGTGTATGATCATTGCAGAGCCCTAGAGGGCAGGTGTGTGCAGGGGTCTGGACACAGAGAATGGCCAACCCTGTTTCCTGGCAACTGGTGGCCTGGGCCCTTCCCCTCTGCAAAGTGAGAGCTAAAGGGTTGGAGAACAAAGGAATCAGGTGACCTCCTGGCCCCGGAAAGGGGAAAGCCCAGAGGAGGAGGGGCTGGGGGAGTTTCAGTATGGGGCTGGCCGGGACATGGAGTGAAGTGCAGACGTGGTTGTCTGGCTCACTGCCCCCCAAATGGACTCAGCTGAGGGGTCCTGTTCTCTGCACCTGCAAGCTCTGTGTTAGACCATGTTCCTGTCGTCTAATCAACCTCTGTTTTACTGGCTGGCTGAGAGTCCTGTCTGACTGTGAAGTTGGGGGGCAGGACCCTCTGGCTTTCCCAGGAGCCCTGCCTGAGCGGACTCGCTGGGGGAAGCGCATGGAGGGGCAGAGGATGCTGAATGCTCCGAGGTCAGACCCAGGAAGGTGGAAGCCGGGTGAGCTGTGTGTCCTGCAGACAGGCTGCTCCCCGAGAGGAGACTTCCCCAGAGTCCTGCCTGGCTTCATGGGGAGCAGCTCCAGAGCATCGCCTGGGGACTCCGTGACATCTACAGCCCTGAGCAATGACGTTATGCCAGCCTAAGCGCTGGTGTAGACAGTGCTATGTCGGCAGGAGAGCATCTCCCACCGACGTACCTACCGCCTCTCACAGAGGGGGAGTTGTTAAGCTGATGGGAGAGCTCTCTCCTGTTGGCTTAGAGTATCTGCACCAGAAGCGCTATGGTGCTGATGCAAGTTTCTAGTGTAGACAAGCCCTGTATCTTTTATGCTGCTTGTACTCCGAGAGTCAAGGATTAGTAAGCATCAGCAAAGATCCCCAGTGCTTGGCCTGCGGTAGCCCTAAAGGACACCGAGAGCTTGCTTATGTAACTCTTCTGCCAGTCACAGTTGGCAGCAACCAGGGCCGGGTTCAGTACCTAGGGGTTCCTTTTCAACAATACAACACAGAACGGGCTCGAGCCCCCACCCTGTGACCTGGGACAATTACACACCACCCCTGGGTGCCCCTAAGAGGCCATACGTCCCCTCTCACACGCACAGAGTCTGAGTGTAGCAAAACACTTTTAATAAAAGGAGGGAAGTAACTCAGCATTAAATTGGGAAAACACCTTGTCACGGAGTCCCTGGACGATGCTCTGGAACTGCTCCCCATGAAGCCAGGCAGGACTCTGGGGAAGTCTCCTTTCTGGGAGCAGCCTGTCTGCAGGACACACAGCTCACACAGCTTCCACCTTCCTGGGTCTGACCTCGGAGCATTCAGCATCCTCTGTCTGCCCCTCCGTGTGCTTCTCACAGCGAGTCCACCCAGGTGGGGTCCTGGGGAAGCCAGAGGGTCCTGCCCCCCAACTTCGCAGTCAGACGGGACTCTCAGCCAGCCAGGAAAACAGAAGGTTTATTAGACGACAGGAACATGGTCTAACATAGAGTTTGTAGGTACAGAGAACAGGGTCCATTTTGGGGGACAGTGAGCTAGACAACCACGTCTGCACTTCATTCCATGTCCCCAGGCAGCCCCAAACTGAAACTCTCTCCAGCCCCTCCTCCTCTGGGCTTTGTCCCTTTCCGGGGCCAGGAGGTCACCTGATTCCTTTGTTCTCCGACCCTTTAGCTCTCATCTTGCAGGGGGGAAGGGCCAGGCCATCAGTGGCCAGGAAACAGGGTGTCGGCCATTCTCTGTGTCCAGACCCCTGCACACACCTGCCCTCTAGGGCTCTGCAATGATCATACACCCTTACCTCACCCCCTAGAAACTTAAGAACTGCCTAGGGGAAACTGAGGCACCCCCACACTATTCAGAGGAAACATTAAGAACAGTCCCGCTTCGTCACACACCTAGGGTTCATAAACACAAACCATGAGCAAAAGACCCACCCCCAAGTAAGATAGGCAGTGTCCTTTTCCCCTCTGGGTCTTAAGTCCAGCAAACCAAAAGTCCCTTTAATGTGCCTGCCCCTTCTGTGCACCCCACTCACAGTTGCTGTGCCCTGGACCCTTTAAATCGCTGCCAGAGCCCCGTGGCAGCTTCCCCTTTTCATAGAATCATAGACTATCAGGGTTGGAATAGACCTCAGGAGGTCATCTAGTCCCACCCCCTGCTCAAAGCAGGACCAACCCCAACTAAACCATCCCAGCCAGGGCTTTGTCAAGCCTGACCTTAAAAACTTCTAAGGAAGGAGATTCCACCACCTCCCTAGGCAACGCATTCCAGTGTTTCACCACCCTCCTAGTGAAATAGTGTTTCCCAATATCCAACCTAGACCTCCTCCACTGCAACTTGAGACCTTTACTCCTTGTTCTGTCACCTGCCACCACTGAGAACAGCTGAGCTCAATGGAACCCCACCTCAGGTAGTTGAAAGCAGCTATCAAATCCCCCCTCACTCTTCTCTTCTGCAGACTAAACAATCCCAGTTCCCTCAGCCTTTCCTCATAAGTCATGTGTTCCAGCCCCCTAACAATTTTTGTTGCCCTCCCCTGGATGCTTTCCAAGTTTTCCACATCCTTCTTGTAGTGTGGGGCCCAAAACTGGACACAGTACTCCAGATAAGGCCTCACCAATGTCGAATAGAGGGGGATGATCACATCCCTCGATCTGCTGGCTATGCCCCTACTTATACAGCCCAAAATGCCATTGGCCTTCTTGGCAACAAGGGCACACTGCTGACTCATATCCAGCTTCTCGTCCACTGTAACCCCTAGGTCCTTTTCTGCAGAACTGCTGCCGAGCCATTCGGTCCCTAGTCTGTAGCGGTGCATGGGATTCTTCCGTCCTAAGTGCAGGACTCTGCACTTGTCTTTGTTGAACCTCATCAGATTTCTTTTGGCCCAATCCTCCAATTTGTCTAGGTCCCTCTGTATCCTATCCCTACCCTCCAGCATATCTATCTCTCCTCCCAGTTTAGTGTCATCTGCAAACTTGCTGAGGTGTGCAATCCACACCATCCTCCAGATCATTAATGAAGATATTGAACAAAACCGGCCCCAGAACCGACCCTTGGGGCACTCCACTTGATATCGGCTGCCAACTAGACATGGAGCCATTGATCACTACCCGCTGAGCCGGACGATCTAGCCAGCTTTCTATCCACCTTATAGTCCATTCATCCAGCCCATACTTCTTTAACTTGCTGGCAAGAATACTGTGGGAGATTGTATCAAAAGCTTTGCTAAAGTCAAGGAATAACACGTCCACCGCTTTCCCTTCATCCACAGAGCCAGTTATCTCGTCATAGAAGGCAATTAGATTAGTCAGACATGACTTGCCCTGGTGAATCCATGCTGACTGTTCCTGATCACTTTCCTCTCCTCTAAGTGCTTCAGAATTGATTCCTTGAGGACCTGCTCCATGATTTTTCCGGGGACTGAGGTGAGGCTGACTGGCCTGTAGCTCCCAGGATCCTCCTTCTTCCCTTTTTTAAAGATGGGCACTACATTAGCCTTTTTCCAGTCGTCCGGGACCTCCCCCGATCACCATGAGTTTTCAAAGGTAATGGCCAATGGCTCTGCAATCACAGCCACCAACTCCTTTAGCTCTCGGATGCAACGCATCCGGCCCCATGGACTTGTGCTCGTTCAGCTTTTCTAAATAGTCCCGAACCACTTCTTTCTCCACAGAGGACTGGTCACCTCCTCCCCATGCTGTGCTGCCCAGTGCAGCCATCTGGGAGCTGACCTTGTTCGTGAAGACAGAGGCAAAAAAAGCATTGAGTACATTAGCTTTTTCCACATCCTCTGTCACTAGGTTGCCTCCCTCATTCAGTAAGGGGCTCACACTTTCCTTGACTTTCTTCTTGTTGCTAACATATCTGAAGAAACCCTTCTTGTTACTCTTAACATCTCTTGCTAGTTGCAACTCCAAGTGTGATTTGGCCTTCCTGATTTCACTCCTGCATGCCTTTTGCCCCGCCCCCCCATCAGTGGCCCTGCCGGTAGGTGGGCTATGTATCGGTGGTCATTTTCTTACCAGGACACCATACTGAACCGAGCCCTCTGCTCTGGGTTCCCAGTCTCTAAAACCTACCTTACTCCTTGAGGGAGAGAGTGTCTCTTTAACTGGTCTTGGATCCCTTCTCTGCACAGGGACTGTGTCCTTCCTGGGGAAACCGGTCTGGTAGGGCTGAGATAGGGCCTCAAAGTGAATGGTGTGTGCATTGTCCCTGGCAGTGTTGGCTGAGAAGTGTGTATCGGGTTCCACCTCCCCTTTCCTGCTATTGAATAACTTAATCCCTGCACACAGTGATCGGGAACAGTGTTCATGAACCATGATGGGCAGCTCCGGAATTGTCACATGCTCATTGCTCACGTAACCCCTCACATCCGCGGGGCAGTCTGTTCTGGCACATGCGGTCGGAGCAGTGTGGGCAGGAGACAGGCCCCTGGGATAGAGGGGTCACTGCTCTGCTCTGGATGGCAAATCTGACTTTCCCATCTGAAGTCCAGGCAGTTCCAGGGGTGAGGGTTTCATGGCCCAAGAGGCACCAATTCAGGCAGCACTGAAGGTGTTTTCTGTGAGAAAGAAGAACCACCACCAGCCGCAGCGGGGCGTCCAGAGGCCCCAGGGGTCTGAGGACCAAAACCTGATGTGGAGGAGGAGAGAGGTGACCAAATGAGAGCACGGCGCCTGTCCAGGCAGCATGGGAGAGTCAAAGCCAGCAAGGCAGCGGAATGAGCTGCTCTGAACAACTCCTGGGCCAGATCCCCGGCCGGTGTCAGGCAGTGACACTCCACTGCAGTAAACCCGCAGAGCTCCCCGGACACCAGCTGAGGACCTGGCCACTGAGCTGCCCATCCTCTCCTCTGAGCCTCTGCACCACACACTAGCCTAGACAATACGCCATCGTGTTACAGTGCGACAGGAAGGGCTGCTCCCCCCCGAAACCAAGAACACAGGTGCATCCACCCTGAATGCACATCACCCCCTCCAGCCTCCCCCCCACCCCTCCCTAAAGCCAGGGAATGGGCAGTCAGCTTTCAGCCTGGAAACGGTGAACTGCGGGTGAGCCCCTCACTCTGTGCCAGGGCTGGCCAGGAACGAAGGGAAGGCAATAGCCTCTTCCACCATCCAACTTGCATCCGAGTATCTCTTCAGTGCTGAAATTAGCATCTTCTCTAAAATCCACAAGCCTAGTCAGAATGGCTTGAAATTTGGTAGGCCAGGTCAGGGCCTGGTGTGGACTCACGGCTCAGTCACTTGGGTAGCTGCTTGGGAGTATGTCAATTCTATGGGCTTGGCTGTCCCACCTGGAAGCACTGCCCTAGCAACTCGCCCACACTCCCTTCCCAGAGCCGGGTGTGAAACCCAGGAGTCCTGGCTCCCAGCATCCTACTGCTCGCGAGCTAACAGCGGGGTGGCTGGCACAAGTGGCAGGGGGCTGTGATGCGGAGCTGAGGGTCCCTCATCCAGACCCTGCTCTGTGAGGGTACCTACGGTTCCACACAACCTCTGTCCTGTCAGGGGTGGCACTAGGAACTGGGAGCCTCCCCGCCCTTAGCTAACCCTGCTGCGTTCTCTGTGCACTCACCAGCCTGACTTCCCATCACGCATCCCACGGGGCCCGCAGCGCGGCCCCTGCAGATCATCCATCCAGGGACAGAGCACGCCGGGCACTGCGAGTGGCCCTCTCACAGATCCAAGCAGACACCCCTTGCTGGCCACCCATGAGGAAGCTGTGAGGGGAAGCCAGGCCCCCGTGCTCAGCACCCCCCCAGCTGTGTTACGCTCCTGGAGCTTCAGCAGGCTGCAGCACAAGCTCCTCCCTTGGTCTCTGGCACACTCCTGGGCACCAACTCTCCACCTGTTGCCCCGTCTCAGAAACGGGGCTTTTCAGCCATGCCCACACTTGGCCCGGTCAGACACCTTTGTGATCTTTTACACTTAATCAAGTAAAGCACAGAAGAGTACAGAGCATCCCAAACAAGTGAAGTGTACATCCTTGCCTCTGGCTCCTCACCACTCAGGGCAGGGGCCCGACTCCCCTAGGTTGTCCAGAGCCCTTGGAGTGATCTGGGCTCAGGAAAGCAAACAGCTCCCTCTTCCCCTGGAAGCTGCTACATACTGGGTGACCTGTCCCTCCTGGAGCCCCTCATCTTGCTTCGGTGTCCTTGCCATCTCCTGCCCATGCTTCCGTCTTCTTTCTGTCCAGCCCCTTTTCTTGTGGGTTTAAACCAGCACAAACCCCAGACTGGCAGTGAGTTCTGTCATAGAGTTCGCCAAGTGTGAACTCCTCAGGCACTTTAACAGCCTTAACACAGACTCACCGAGAGTCCCTGTGGGTACTCCGATCCGTCATGCCACCCAGGGGAGCCTGCCTTGTGATGGATGGTCCCTTACACCAAAACTCACAGCAATATTCATGTTACCCCCAGTCCCAAAGGACCAGTCCTTTACTCCAGGTCAATTGCACTTTAGACCTCACACCGAAGACAAGGCTTGTAGCCAATCCTATAATAAACTATCCACCGATTTATGAATCGGAAAAGGGAACAAGAGAGCTAGTCAGAAGATTAAAGCAGGTGAGCCAGGCTGACTACAACCATGTATTTGTCAGTGTTCAATTGATGCATGGGGACCTTGGCGTGAGCTGGCACCTGGCCTGCCAGCATCACCCCTACCCACTCCCGAGCACGTGGCCTCTTTTGTTCTCCTCCAGGTAACGTTCCACTGCTCCTACCTGCCCTGCCCTCCAGCGCAATCAGCTGAATGGGGTTTTCTAAGGCTGCAACTGCTTGTTATAGCCTAGCCTTTTGTGAGCTTTAAGCACCATTATTAATCTTCAGCATTTCCCTGTGCGCCTGTGTGAGGTGTACGTGCTACCGGCCCTGTCGATTCACATACACGGTGGAACTCAGGATACAGCCGTCTTTCATAATACCACTTCCCAAGAGCAATCGGAATGCATGTGTTATTCAGAGGTAGCCCCACTTCATCACAGCCCCCTCTAGCCCCTGCCCCCATTTGCAGCCACACAATCCCAGTTATGGAGGCTAACCATGCATTAGGGAATTTCTTACGATTACTTTCCCTTGGACCTGCCTCTGGCCTTGCAGGCATTTGTAAATGTTCACACAACCTCCCTGAGAGGGTCTGGAGGGATGCCAGCTCTGGCTCTGGGGAGTACACGGCATAATCCCAGCAAGCAGCTGACATGGGTGACTGGGAAAGAATTTCTAACAGCATGGAAAGAGCAAATATTTGTGCAGAAAGACAGTGAAGAGCCCTTGGGGCAGCAGGATATCTGGGACAGGAACCTTCATCCTGGTGGCCCTTAGGGACCAGCCATGCTCCGAGCTGCTTGTGACCCATGGGCGACCAAAAGGGTCGAGCTAAACTACCTCCACCTGGACAGGCCCAGGCCCTGGCGAATTGGGCTCCCTGGCTCCCGTGTGATGGGCAGGGGCACACTTGGCTGGAGACCCCTCAGATACAGGCTCGTGGGAGTCCACAGGCCTCCTGAGGGCGCCCCATCTCAGGGGGCATAGAGCACCTGTTAGCAGAGACCCCGTGCTCCAGCTCACGATGTGCAATGCAAGTCAGCCATGACAAGTGTGTTTCTGCTCGCTGTGGGAGGGAGACAGGCGGGGAGCAGCTCCCTGGTGAGTAGGCGCCGGAGGAGGGGGCGGCTCCCTGGCAGGGACTGGCCCTTTGTTCGCTCAGCACCTCCAGCTGGCACTGGTGCAGCGGGCGTGCGGAGCGGGCGGGGAGGCGGAGCAGCCTAGCTAGCTGCGTTGAAGGACGGTTGCTCCCGGATCAGGCCGAGGGCAGGGTTGGTCTGGGAGTAGCCAGGGGATGCAGCCGGCCCCGTTACATCTAGACTCCCTGCCCAGCTGACCGAGCGCGGCCCAGCTGCTCCCAGAGGTCGCCAAGGCTCAGTGCTGTGCGCACCCTGAGGGCCCTCGGGGCAGGCTGCTCACGTCCCAGGCGGCTCCGCACACACAGTGCCCCCCCCGAGCCTGGCGACGGAGGGCGCAGAGCTAATCTCCTGCCAGCGTCAGACCGTCTCCTCCTGTGGGCTGGGGCGCGGCTGCGGGAGGGTGTCACACCAGCCTGGGAGCACCAGCCCTCACCTGCTGCTGCTGGCTCCCGAACCGCCGAGTGAGGGGATTGGCCGGGGCCTCTGCTAGCTCCTTCTGAGGGGACCCAGAAGGGGGCACGTTGATTTGCCTCTTGCAGCTGCACAATGTCACGTAGCGAGGCTGCCGCTGGCCTCACCCGCCCTGCGGAGTCACAAGTGCGAAGCTCTGCTGAGCTCTGCTCTGCCGCCCTGGAGGGGCCGTGGGCTGCCCTGGGATCCCCTTGGCTCTGGGTCTCACTCCCGCCCGGCCGGTGGTGGCGTGTCGCCTGGTCGAGACCGGGGCCTAGTTTATACCGGAGAAGGTTTGCCGGGGTGACGGTACAGGCGCAGACGAACCTGCAAACCCCCTAGTGTAGCTCCAGCCGCAGCTTAGACCAGCAAAATGTTCGTCTCCTGATATGGTTTATACCGATTCCTGGACGGAAATACAGGCTACCAGCTCCCTGCTCTGCTGGAATAACTGTGTCCGCACTGGGGCTTTGGCTGGAGTTAAAGTGCCATAAAAACCACCCTGACCACTGTTGCTAATGGCAAAAGTTTTAAGTGTAGATTTGGCCTCAGGCGGTGCCGGGTTTGACCCGTCCAGGCGAGGGCTCCCACCCTTCCCTTGGGGGACGGTGCCTCAGCCCCACAGATCCTCCTGATCGTCAGCCTCGGTTCCCTTTGCCCTCAATCCCCCCGTGGCTCCCCATGTCCGTCCCTGCACCCCACAATTATTGTCCCCCCCTGCGGCCTACGCAGCCCCTCAAAGGCCCTGCCCAGAGGCACCTGGCTGCAGCAGCCTCTTGTGTCCGGGTGCAGCATGGGCTCCCCCCAGTGCAGGGCAGTGCTGGCGGCCGGGGAGCAGTGGGGAGCTAAGCCAAGACCAGACCCCTTGATGCATGAGACTTGCCTGGTGCCTGCTCCCCCTGGGCCCCAGGGCTGGGACTGCCCGACCCACCAGCAGAGTGTGGGGAGCAGCCGAGGGTGATAACGCCTCTCCAGCTGCCCCCTCCGCCCAGCCCTGCACCTCCCCCCTTTCCCCCCCAGCAGAGCAGATGGATGGGGAAATGTCCTTAATCTCTGTTTTTGCTGGGCTTGGATTACCTGGTTTGGCAGGTAGTTCAGTTTCCCTGTTCAGCCCCCTCCCTGCCCCCTTCCTCCTCCTGGGCTATAAACCCATCGAGACCAGCGCCCAGCACAGGCTGAATTCCAGTTCCCAGCTCTACGGGCCAGCCGCCCAGACAGACAGACAGAAGGACAGGTGAATCCCTGCCCCTCCCGTCCCTTCTCCCTGGGTGCTGGGCACTGGGTGGCAGCCAAGCCCTGTGACGGGGCCTCATGGCCGGACTTGCCCTGTGTGAGTCCCTGGGGCCGTCTCTGCCCCACCCCTTCCCCCACAGCGCAGCCCCCACACCCTGTCCCCTGGGTCGTGCTGAGCATCCTCTCCCTGGGGCTCCGCTCCCATGCCCCTGCCCTGCCCTGCCCTGTTGGAGAGGAGGGGCAGGGGGAGCCACAGGCCGCTGGGCCCATGGGAACCAGCCCAGGGAGACGGGCCCCACACAGTTCCCCTGCCCCATGGGGGGCTGTGAGCCTGGTCTCCCCTGGGGCTGGGATCCCTCAGGACCCTTCCAGCCTGGCCAGGCCTCTTAGCAAACAGCCCAGCTCTGAAGCACCTCCCCCCAGGAAATGCCCCATAGTGGGGTGGGGTCACTCCCAGGGTGTCTCAGGCTCTCGTGGCCCATCTCCCTGGTGTGTTTTCCCCCCAGGAGAAGCGAGAAGATGGGGCCAGTCACCTACTTCAGCCTCTGCCTCCTCAGCTGCCTGATCTTTAGCCCCTCGCTGGCAGGTGAGTCCCTGCCTGGCCCCTGGTGCTGGAAGCCCTGGGGGCTGGTTGCCGTGGTGGGAAGTGAATTTACATCACTGCCCTGCCCCCAGAGCCCCTTCCCCACTGAGTCCATAAACCAGGAGCCCAGCCAGTGGCTCAGCACCCACCCTGGGAGACACGCTGCCTCCTGCTACCCTGGAGCTGGGTGAGAACTGAGATGCTCGTTCCCCGCTGGGATTGCCTCTGTCCAAGGGATGCAGCAGGGTGGGGGACCCTGGGGTCTGGGGTCTGTATCTCCCCCTCAGCTGGGAATCCAGGAGCTCTTTCGGGCAGGTGCAGGGAGGGGTTCTCAATCCCCCCTCCCCACCCCACCAATGCACTGGCTCCTTCCCTGCCCCAGTGAGCCAGGGGGAAAGGAGCCCATGCCCCATTCAAACCCAGAGGCCCTGCCCTGCTGGGATCCCTGCTCAGGGTTGGGTTCCACGGGCCCCGTTCTGCCGATGTGGGGTCTGGGCAAACCCAGCTTCTTCCTGCAGCCCCAGAGCCAGGAGGGTCCTGCCCGCCAGACACAGCCCCAAACGGGCTCCCGATGTTATTCATGCTTATGGGAAAGCCACGGCTGTGCCTCTGAAACAGCCTCTAACCGCGGTGTCCTGTCCGCACCACTGCCCTCCCCCGCCCCCCCCCCCCCGGGCCCCTCTCTCAGCAGGGGCACGAGCTCCATCCTGTCCCAGGGGCTGGCTGCACTTCCAAGACGACTGCTATGGATACTTCCCCAAGGAGGCAACCTGGAGAAGGGCTGAGGTGAGGGTCTGGGGACCCAGCTGGGGTGCAGGAGGGCTCAGCGTTAGGGCCCTAGGTCTTAGGGCTGCTCAGTGCTAGAGCACACCACGCCCTGGGGCTCCAGTCCTGTGCCCGGGTGCCACGACTCAGAGGCTAGCACCGAAGGCATGTCAGCTCTAGGCCTGTAGCGGGATCCCCGGTGGGGCCCGACACAGGCCCAGGACAGGTCAGGTCCTGGGGCTGGCAGGAACGGGAAGGTGGCAGATACCCCCTAGCTACAGAGGCTTAATCGCTTACAGTTCAAAGTGGGCAACCGCGGTTCTTGTTTGGCCCCTGGGCCAGGCCAGTTGCGAGTCAGGGCTCTGCAGGCCAGTGCCGGGGGGAGGGGAGCAGCGGGGGGAAGCGCTCCAGTCCAGTCTCTAGCCCAGCAAAGAGGCTGGTTTCCAGGACAGGATCAATTAGTGTCTCTCCCTGGGGCCCTGCCCAGCTGCTGCTGCTTCCCCATATGCCCCATACATCCCTGCCCCTGGCTGCAGTGTCCAACAGTCACAGCCGGTCCCACACGTGGCTCTGTCCACGACTCCTGGGCGCTCTGCTTTGAATCCAGCTTCCCTGCAGCTCCTGGATCCCCAGGCCATGGCTGCTTTCCCCATCAGTCGTGGGAAGGGGGCTGCTGGGGAACATAGCCCCTGCTTTCCTCTGGCCACCACACGCTTGGCATACGCTGTGTCTAACAGGGATACCCAGGATGACCTGGGCCCGGGTGGGGTCATGTCTCCCTCTAGCAGGCGGCTCAGGACGGGCCTGCTCCTTACTTGGTGTTACCAGAGCAGCTCCCTCAGCTCCGTCGGCAGGGCTGTGCTAAGGTCTCCGGTTCGATCCCCATTGCTGGCTGGTTTCGGGGCAGGTGGCCAGGGAGTCGTTCCCCAGGAGGTGTTTAAAAGGCAGCCGCCTTCCCCGTGGCGGGGAGATACAGTCTGCAGAGCATACTGCTGTCGCTGGGCTAGTGTCAGAGAGAAAGGCAAACTGACCCGGGCTGGGGAAGCTCGGACAGGAATGGAGCTAAGCAGCAGCTCTGCGGGTGTTTATACTCCAGAAAGGGTCTAGAAGGGGCTTTTCTGGGCCCCACGGGTATCGTCTCTGGCCGGTTTCCAGACCAAATGTGCTTGCCCCTCTGGTGACGTGATGGCTTTCTACTTGCCAGACGCAGACACAGCCTGGCAGCTGAGAGTCACGCTGGGCTCTGCCTGATGACTTCAGCCTGGCCATAACGGCGGTGCAGGGTGCTTTGTGGTGTGGGGGGGCAGTCGGGGTTGATGGGCAGCTGGGTGCTCTGTGTCCTTGCTCTGTGGTCTGGGGGGGTGATGGGGGCTGGGTGCTCTGTGTCTCTGCTCTGTGGTCTGGGGGGACTGTGGGGGGCAATGGGGGGGCTGGGTGCTCTGTGTCTCTGCTCTGTGGTCTGGGGGGACTGTGGGGGGCAATGGGGGGGCTGGGTGCTCTGTGTCTCTGCTCGTGGTGTGTATGTGGGGCAGTGGGGGGCGATGGGGGACTGGGTGCTCTATGTCTCTGCTCTGTGGTGGGGGGGCAATGGGGGGGCTGGGTGCTCTGTGTCTCTGATCTATGGTGTGAGGGCCATAGGCTGGGGGTGCGGGGTCTGGTGGGGCTGGGGATGAGGGGTTTGAGATGTTGGAGGGGGTTCAGGGCTGGGGCAGAGGGTTGGGGTGCGGGAGGGGTGCAGGGTGTGGACTCTGGGAGGGAGTTTGGGTGCGGGAGGAGGTTCCAACCTGGGGCAGGGGGTTGGGGTGTGGGAGGGGGTTCAGGGTGTGGGCTGTGGGCGGAGTTTACCTCAGGCGGCTCCCAGAAGCAGCAACATGTCCTCTGGCTCCTAGGCGCAGGGGTGGCCAGGGAGGCTCCGTACGCTGCCCTCGCCTGCAGCTGCCAGCCCCACAGCTCCCATTGGCTGTGGTTCTGGGCCAATGGGAGCTGTGGGGGCGGTGCTCGGGATGGGGACAGCACGAGGAGCCTCCCTGGCTGCCCCTGCGCTTAGGGATGCAGGGACATGCCGGCTGCTTCCAGGAGCCGCACAGAGCCAGGGCATGCAGGGAGCCGGCCTTAGCCCCGGTGCACCACTGACCGGACTTTTAATGACCTGGTCAGCACACGCCAGGGTCCCTCTTCGACCGGGCGGTCCCGTTGAAAACCGGACGCCTGGCCACCCTACCACAGCCGTTGGGCAGGGGCACTGATCAGCTGATTGGCGGATGGCTGGAGGCGCTCAGGGGAGGCTGGAGAGCAGAAAGCAGCGAGCAGCGGGCAGGCAGGGAGGCTGGGGAGAGGGGGCGGAGCGGGGGTGGGAAGAGGTGGAGGGAGGGCGGGGCCTTGGGGGAGGGGGTGGAGAGGGGGCGGGGCCTTGTGGCGCAGCCGGGGCTGAGCCGCGACCGGGAAAAATAGGAGTCAGCACCCGTGTCTCGGTGGGATTCTTTTCCTTCTGTGGTTTTCAGTCAGTACGTTCCCAGCCCAGGGCATGGGTCGCACAGAGCATTTTCCACGGTGCCAAGCAGGCGGAGGTCTCTGGGGACAGATCCCCGGACCATGTGTAGCACTGATTCATGTTGGACAGTGACTGGGTCATGTGAAAACCTTTATCCCATATATTCCACCTGAATTACTACAGCAGGCCCCCTCTGAGGGCAGGGCGTGGTGCTCAGCATCTGGGCAGCTGGGGTCAGGAGGGGTTTGGCTCTGGGGTATTTCTGCAGAGTGGGGTGCAAGGAGGGATGTGCACAGGAGCAGGCCATGGCTAGGGGCTGGGGAGAGGCACTGGGGGCTCTCTCCCCTCACAGCCCTTCTGCTCGGGGTGCTGCCCGGGGGAAGCAGGGCCACAGGTTCCTGCCAGGTGCTCTCCAGCTGCCATCAGCAGTGGGAGCAATGGAGGGCACTGGCCTCATCCTTGTCACAGGCTTGGTGTCAGAGCTATGTCAGCGGGGCCCATCTCGCCTCCGTTCACAGCGAGGAGGAGCACAACGCAGTCGCTGGTTTCATTGCCCGCTCTCAGCACCATGACGACGATGACGGTGACAATGTCTGGATCGGACTCTCTACCTACGGCAGGGTGAGTGCCTGGTGCCTGCCCTGGCAGTGACTCCCCTGTATCTCTGCGGATTGTTTCCTTGCTGTGCGGTTAGCAGGGTAGTTATCACAGTTAGTAAATGTCGGCTCTATCGGAGTCTCTGGTGCCCGTGACCCTCTGCCAGCCTCTGCCTTGACCACTTCCCATGGCCCTGCCATGCCTGGCCCTGGCTCTTCTCTAACTAATCTTAGTTTCCACTCACAAAGGAATCCTACAAAAAGTGGGAACATGGACATATAGCTAAAGATGAATACAAAAGAATAGGAGAAGCACGTAGGGACAAAATCAGAGAGTTTAGGTTAAAATGAGTTACACCTTGCAAGGGACAGAAAAGGCAGTAAGAAGAGGGTCTATAAATACATTAGGAGCAAGAGCAAGACAAAGGAAGTTGTAGGTCCATTACATAGCAGGGAAGGAGAGCTAACAACCAAGAGGGCTGAGGTGTTTCATGCCTCTTTTGCTTCAGTCTTCTTTAAAAAGGTTAAT
The DNA here is from genome assembly GCF_965152235.1 of Eretmochelys imbricata. Classification (NCBI taxonomy): domain Eukaryota; kingdom Metazoa; phylum Chordata; order Testudines; family Cheloniidae; genus Eretmochelys; species Eretmochelys imbricata. Next base: position 360,129,441 of record NC_135572.1, read on the forward strand.
TTTGAACAGCTGCTTACCACAATTAATATAAACAATAAGGGGAAAGAACACGAGCCAGAACAGAGCATGAACAGATTAGAAAATATTTAGATAAATTAGATGTATTCAGGTCAGCAGGGCGTGGTGAAATTCACCCTAGGGTACTTAAGGAACTAGCTGAAGCAATCTCGGAACCATTAAGATTTATCTCCAGGAACTCGTGGAACATGGGTGAGATCTCAGAGACCTGGAGAAAAACAAACATAGCACCTGTCTTTAGAAAGGGGAACAGAGGACCTGGGGAATTAGAGACTAGTCAGCATAACTTCAATACCTAGGAAGCTGCTGGAACAAATAATTAAACCCTCAATTTGTAAGCACCTAGGTTATGTCTACTGAGCACTGTGAACCTAGGGTTAGTGGGACTGGAGTCAGCTGACCTGCGTTAGGGAACCCTGGGCTTGAGTGTCTATGTTGCACCTTGCTCACTTTGCCAGCCACCCACTTCTCTCTACCAGGATGTCTCCAAGTCCCACCACCTAACCGAGCTCTCAGTAATTTCAGCTGTTAGTGGGGGAGGCCTCCCTGCTAATGCACACCAGGCATTCTCTTGCATTAAAGACACTAGCATAAAACAGGTCCGATACTTAGCCTTAGGTAGTAGTGAATTAATCTCACTGGTGTGTAACACAACTTTCACTTGAGTCTTAATCAGCTTTGTTATTACATAGCAGAGAGAGAGAGAGAGGGGGAAAAACCAAACAGCATCTAGGACTATTAGGCAGGAGGGAGAGGGAGAGGGAGAGGGAGAGGGAGAGGGAGACTCTTCATGATACAAGTATCTTTCCCCTCCCCATCCTTCCTCAGAACTCATTGAGCTTTGGCACCCCTGTCCCCTGGCTAGTGAGTGCCATTTAGTTGTGGGTGAGTCCCTCAATCAGGGTTTGCCAAGTACAGTTCTGCTGCCCTTGATTCACACAACGAGGATAACAACCCTTTATTACTCCTGCCCCAATAACAAAGAGACTGGGGATCCAACACCAGCCCCAAGTGACCATTTGGGCAAGCAGTCCCATCCTGCTGAGCACCTAGGCAGAGTGGGTGTCCATGCAAACAAGATCAGCTCCTGAAGTCCTCTTCCCCAGCTTGTCACTAGATGTCAGGGGAAAGCTCATTCAGCCCTGCTTACACTTATAATATTTGTAGATGACACCAAGCTGGGCGGGGTTGCAAGCTCTTTGGAGGACAGGATTAAAATTCAAAATGACTTTGCCAATTTGGAGAATTGATCTGAAATCAACAAGATGAAAGTCAATAAAGATAAGTGCGAAGTATTTCACTTAGGAAGGAAAAATCTAATGCACAACTATGAACTGGGGAATAACCAGCTAGGCAGCAGTGCTTCTGAAAAGGATCTGGGGGTTCCAGTGGATCACAAATGGAATCTGAACCAACAATGTGAAGTAGCTGTGAAAAAGGCTAATATCATTCTGGGGTGTGTTAACAGGAGTGTCGTATGTCAGACATGGGAGCTAATTGCCCCGTTCTGCTCAGCACCGGTGAGACCTCAGCTGGAGTATAGTGTCCAGTTCTGGGTGCTGCATTTTGGGCAAGATGTGGACAAATTGGAGAGAGTCCAGAAGAGAGCAACAAAACTGATCAAAGGTTTAGAAATCCTGACCTGTGAGGAAAGGTTAAAAACCTGGGCAAATTCAGTCTTGAGAAAAGAAGACTGCAGGGGGCACCTGATAACAGCCTTTAGATATGTCAAGGGCTGTTCTAAGGAGGACGGTGATCAGTTGTTCTCCATGTCCACTGAAGGTAGGACAAGAAGCAAAGGGCTTAATCTGCAGCAGGGGTGGTTTGATAGTAGGAGAAACTTTCTAACTCCCAGGGCAGTGAAGCTCTGGAACAGGTTCTCAAGGGAGAATCATAGAATCATAGAATATCAGGGTTGGAAGGGACCCCTGAAGGTCATCTAGTCCAACCCCCTGCTCGAAGCAGGACCAATTCCCAGTTAAATCATCCCAGCCAGGGCTTTGTCAAGCCTGACCTTAAAAACTTCCAAGGAAGGAGATTCCACCACCTCCCTAGGCAACGCATTCCAGTGTTTCACCACCCTCTTAGTGAAAAAGTTTTTCCTAATATCCAATCTAAACCTCCCCCACTGCAACTTGAGGCCATTACTCCTCGTTCTGTCATCTGCTACCATTGAGAACAGTCTAGAGCCATCCTCTTTGGAACCCCCTTTCAGGTAGTTGAAAGCAGCTATCAAATCCCCCCTCATTCTTCTCTTCTGCAGGCTAAACAATCCCAGCTCCCTCAGCCTCTCCTCATAAGTCATGTGTTCTAGACCCCTAATCATTTTTGTTGCCCTTCGCTGGACTCTCTCCAATTTATCCACATCCTTCTTGTAGTGTGGGGCCCAAAACTGGACACAGTACTCCAGATGAGGCCTCACCAATGTCGAATAGAGGGGGACGATCACGTCCCTCGATCTGCTCGCTATGCCCCTACTTATACATCCCAAAATGCCATTGGCCTTCTTGGCAACAAGGGCACACTGCTGACTCATATCCAGCTTCTCGTCCACTGTCACCCCTAGGTCCTTTTCCGCAGAACTGCTGCCTAGCCATTCGGTCCCTAGTCTGTAGCGGTGCATTGGATTCTTCCGTCCTAAGTGCAGGACCCTGCACTTATCCTTGTTGAACCTCATCAGATTTCTTTTGGCCCAATCCTCCAATTTGTCTAGGTTCTTCTGTATCCTATCCCTCCCCTCCAGCGTATCTACCACTCCTCCCAGTTTAGTATCAAATTTGCTGAGAGTGCAATCCACACCATCCTCCAGATCATTTATGAAGATATTGAACAAAACCGGCCCCAGGACTGACCCCTTGGGCACTCCACTTGACACCGGCTGCCAACTAGACATGGAGCCATTGATCACTACCCGTTGAGCCCGACAATCTAGCCAGCTTTCTACCCACCCTATAGTGCATTCATCCAGCCCATACTTCCTTAACTTGCTGACAAGAATACTGTGGGAGACCGTGTCAAAAGCTTTGCTAAAGTCAAGAAACAATACATCCACTGCTTTCCCTTCATCCACAGAACCAGTAATCTCATGATAAAAGGCGATTAGATTAGTCAGGCATGACCTTCCCTTGGTGAATCCATGCTGGCTGTTCCTGATCACTTTCCTCTCATGCAAGTGCTTCAGGATTGATTCTTTGAGGACCTGCTCCATGATTTTTCCAGGGACTGAGGTGAGGCTGACTGGCCTGTAGTTCCCAGGATCCTCCTTCTTCCCTTTTTTAAAGATTGGCACTACATTAGCCTTTTTCCAGTCATCCGGGACTTCCCCGGTTCGCCACGAGTTTTCAAAGATAATGGCCAATGGCTCTGCAATCACAGCCGCCAATTCCTTCAGCACTCTCGGATGCAACTCGTCCGGCCCCATGGACTTGTGCACGTCCAGCTTTTCTAAATAGTCCCTAACCACCTCTATCTCCACAGAGGGCTGGCCATCTCTTCCCCATTTTGTGATGCCCAGCGTAGCAGTCTGGGAGCTGACCTTGTTAGTGAAAACAGAGGCAAAAAAAGCATTGAGTACATTAGCTTTTTCCACATCCTCTGTCACTAGGTTGCCTCCCTCATTCAGTAAGGGGCCCACACTTTCCTTGGCTTTCTTCTTGTTGCCAACATACCTGAAGAAACCCTTCTTGTTACTCTTGACATCTCTTGCTAGCTGCAGCTCCAGGTGCGATTTGGCCCTCCTGATTTCATTCCTACATGCCCGAGCAATATTTTTATACTTTTCGCTGGTCATATGTCCAACCTTCCACTTCTTGTAAGCTTCTTTTTTATGTTTAAGATCCGCTAGGATTTCACCGTTAAGCCAAGCTGGTCGCCTGCCATATTTACTATTCTTTCGACTCATTGGGATGGTTTGTCCCTGTAACCTCAACAGGGATTCCTTGAAATACAGCCAGCTCTCCTGGACTCCTTTCCCCTTCAAGTTAGTCCCCCAGGGGATCCTGGCCATCCGTTCCCTGAGGGAGTTGAAGTCTGCTTTCCTGAAGTCCAGGGTCCGTATCCTGCTGCTTACCTTTCTTCCCTGCGTCAAGATCCTGAACTCAACCAACTCATGGTCACTGCCTCCCAGATTCCCATCCACTTTTGCTTCCCCCACTAATTCTACCCAGTTTGTGAGCAGCAGGTCAAGAAAAGCTCTCCCCCTAGTTGGCTCCTCTAGCACTTGCGCCAGGAAATTGTCCCCTACGCTTTCCAAAAACTTCCTGGATTGTCTATGCACCGCTGTATTGCTCTCCCAGCAGATATCAGGAAAATTAAAGTCACCCATGAGAATCAGGGCATGCGATCTAGTAGCTTCCATGAGCTGCCGGAAGAAAGCCTCATCTACCTCATCCCCCTGGTCCGGTGGTCTATAGCAGACTCCCACCACGACATCACTCTTGTTGCACACACTTCTAAACTTAATCCAGAGACACTCAGGTTTTTCTACAGTTTCGTACCGGAGCTCTGAGCAGTCATACTGCTCCCTTACATACAGTGCTACTCCCCCACCTTTTCTGCCCTGCCTGTCCTTCCTGAACAGTTTATAACCATCCATGACAGTACTCCAGTCATGTGAGTTATCCCACCAAGTCTCTGTGATTCCAATCACATCATAGTTCCTTGACATCACCAGGACCTCCAGTTCTCCCTGCTTGTTTCCAAGGCTTTGTGCATTCGTATATAAGCACTTGAGATAACCTGTTGATCGCCCCTCATTCCCAGTATGAGGCAGGAGCCCTCCCCTCACAGACATTTCTGCCTGTGCTTCCTCCCGGTATCCCTCTTTCCCACTTACCTCAGGGCTTTGGTCTCCTTCCCCCGGTGAACCTAGTTTAAAGCCCTCCTCACTAGGTTAGCCAGCCTGCTGGCAAAGATGCTCTTCCCTCTCTTCGTAAGATGGAGCCCGTCTCTGCCCAGCACTCCTCCTTCATGGAACACCATCCCATGGTCAAAGAATCCAAAGCCTTCTCTCCGACACCACCTGCGTAGCCATTCGTTGACTTCCACGATTCGACGGAGGTTGTGGATTCCCCATCACTGGAGGGTTTTAAGAACTGTCTGGACAAACCCCTGTCAGGGATGGTCTAGGGTTACATGGCCCTGCCTCTGCGCAGGGGACTGGACTAGACAACCTCTCGAGATCCCTGCTGGCCAGACGCTCGGCTGGTTCTGTGATCGAGAAGGTGCGTCACTGTGGTCTCCTCTCACCCATGTGACTGCAGAGGCGAAGATGGTCATGGACAGATGACTCAGAAGTGGACTTCGATGCTTGGGATAGCCACAGAAGCTACTCTTTCCCTTCCCTGAAGGCGGAGCGCTGTCTGGCGCTGGAGGAAGGCACAGGTAAGGAAGAGGCTCAGAGCCGGGTGTGTCAGTGAGGGAGCCCAGGTAGCTGTCTGGCCACACGGCCTCTGAGATGCTGACCGGGTGCTGGTCCCAGTCCCCAGTGTGTGGGTGTGGCACGTACACAGGCTCTGGCCCCTGCTGAGGGACTCTGCTGATGTGTTTAGGGCAATGGCCAGGAGCAGCTATTGTGTCCCTACTCCACCAAGTGGTGCTCCTGGGGGATGGTGGGGGGTGGTGGTGTTGCTCACGAGTGCTCGCTGTGTCGCTCCTGGGGGGGTGTTGCTCCTGGGGGGCTGCGTCGCGCCCGGGGAGGGGGCAGGTCACTCATGCATTGACACAGACGCAGGCTGCTCAGGAAAATGCCCCGAAGTCTCAGCGTGGTCAGGAATTGAGCATGAATGAGGGCTCCCATGAAACTCACAAGGGGCTCGTCCCAGTCGCTTGCTTAACGTCTCCGTCACCCAGCCAGGGAGCAGAGACCGGGCGTGTGACGCTGGTGAGCGGCCATGCCCCGAGCCTGCCGTCGGAGTTCAGAACCCACGAGCGATCTGAACCGGAGAGCGGTTGGCCCAGCTGCCTGGTGAAGCTGAACGAATCATGGGGCGTGTGGCATGGGAGCCCTGGCCGATCAAGGGGGCACAATGTGTCTGGGTGTATCCCAGAGCTCAGTGCCCCCAGGCCACATCCCCAGACCAGGACCTGAGAGGCCCTGCTCTGCAGCTTGTGCACAAGTAGCAATTCCAGGAGGCCTGCTGCCCGTCAGACCTGGTGCTGGCAGATGGGCGCAGCCAGGGCTGCCGTCACTGGACGGGGATTGGGAATGGGCGACAGGGGACGGATCACTTCGTTCCCTGCTCTATTCATTACCCCTGGGGCACCCGGCACTGGCCACTGTCGGCAGACAGGAGACTGGGTTAAATGGGCCTTTGATCTGACCCAGTCTGGCCGCTCTTCTGTTCTTATAGAGTCAAACAGCAGCAGAAACCCACAGCCAAGGGAACAGGGCCCTGAGAGTGGCCTGTTCCCCCCGCGGAGCTCCCTGCTGGGCCTGGGGTGCTGCTGAGGGGCTGAGCCCACCCAGCCCAGCCCCAGGACTGTCCTCCCCTAAAAAAAGGAGGACTTGTGGCACCTTAGAGACTAACACATTTATTTGAGCGTAAGCTTTTGTGAGCTACAGCTCACCTCATCGGATGCATTGTGTGGAAAATACAGTGGGGAGATTTATATACCCAGAGAAGATGAAACAAGGGGTGTTACCATACACACTGTAAGGAGAGCGATCAGGTAAGGTGAGCTATTACCAGCAGGAGAGGGAGGGTGGGGTGGGGGGGGGAAGAAACTTTTGTAGTGATAATCAAGGTGGGCCATTTCCAGCAGTTGACAAGAATGTCTGAGGAACAGCGAGAGGGGGGTGGGGGGGATAAGCATGGGGAAATGGTAACACCCATTGTTTCATGTTCTTTTTGCGGATACAGACTAACACGGCTGCTACTCTGAAACCTGTCCTCCCCTAGGCGCTCTCTGGCCCAACTCAGCAGGAATACGACTGCCGGGGCAGCAGTGAGCGGGGTGGACTGACCCGGGGATGGCGTCTAATTCTGCTGGGACTGTCTGCACGGGGGATGGGAGAGCAGGGGGTGACTCCACTGGGGTGAGGAGACCTGAGCCTGTCACCTGAGCCAGGAGGGGGTTGGACCCAGGTGACACCTTTGCCTGGGAATCTGGACAAAGGCTGGAGGAGGAGCGGGAGGAGGAAGAGTGAGACGGGGGAAGAGGGTGCCACGGAGACCCCCGGACAATGCTCTGGAACTGCTCCCTACGAAGCCAGTCGGGACTTGGGTGAAGTCTCCTTTCTGTGAGCATCCTGTCTGCAGGACACACAGCTCACCCAGCTTCCACCTTCCTGGGTCTGACCTCGGAGCATTCAGCCTCCTCTGCCCCTCCGTGCGCTTCCCACAGCGAGTCTGCTCAGGCGGGTCCTGGGGAAGCCAGAGGGTCCTGCCCCCCAACTCCGCAGTCAGACGTGACTCTCAGCCAGCCAGGAAAACAGAAGGTTTATTAGACGACAGGGACACGGTCTAACACAGAGCTCGTAGGTGCAGAGAACAGGACCCCTCAGCTGGGTCCCTTTTGGGGGGCAGTGAGCCAGACAACCACATCTGCCCTTCACTCCATGTCTCCAGCCAGCCCCAAACTGAAACTCCCTCCAGCCCCCCCTCCTCTGGGCTTTGTCCCTTTCCCGGGCCAGGAGGTCACCTGATTCCTTTGTTCTCCAACCCTTTAGCTCTCACCTTGCAGGGGGGGAAGGGCCCAGGCCATCAGTGGCCAGGAAACCGGGTGTTGGCCATTCTCTGTGTCCAGACCCCTGCACACCCCTGCCCTCTAGGGCTCTGCAACAATCATTGTCACGGAGTGTGGGGGAGTCCAGGCCCTGCACCCCTCTTCCTGGGATTCGCCGTGACTCTCAGCCAGCCAGTAAAATGGGAGGTTTATTGGACAACAGGAACACAGTCCACAACAGAGCTTGTGGGTACAACCAGGACCCCTCAGTCAAGTCCTTCTGGGGGAGCAGGGAGCTTAGACCCCAGCCCTGGGGTTCCCTGCATTCCTCCACCCAGCACCAAACTGAAACCAACCCCCCCCCCCCAGCAGGCCCCCTCCTGCAGCCTCTGTTCACATTCCCGGGCAGAGGTGTTACTTTCCCCCTCCCCCTCCTGGCTCAGGTGACAGGCTCTCAGGTCTCCCATCCCCAGTGAAACTCCCCTGCCACATTCCCAGGTCAACACTCTCCCCTCCCTGCTGCGTCACATCGTCACAATCATACACCCTTATCCCACCACCTAGATACTTAAGAACTGCATAGGGGAAACTGAGGCACCCCCACAATATTCAGAGGAAACATTAAGAACAGTCCCGCTTCGTCACGGGGGTTTTGGTTTCAGTTTTGGGCTAGGTGGTCAAATGCAGGGAACCCCAGGGCTGGGGTCTAAGCTCCCTGCCCCGCAGAAGGACTTGATTGAGGGGTCCTGGGTGCACCCACAAGCTCTGTTTTGGACTGTGTTCCTATTGTCCAATAAACCTTCCGTTTTACTGGCTGGCTGAGAGTCTCAGTGAATCCCAGGAAGAGGGGTGCAGGGCCCAGACTCCCCCACACTCAGTGACAGCCGGGGCAGGGCACAGACACCCCCAGAGCAGAGGGGTCACGGTGTCTGAGGGGGGAACGTGCTGCTCTGCGCACAGCAGCCGGGAACACTGACTCCTGGGCAGGGACACATCCCCTCTGCATGGCGGCTGAGCCCTGCCTGGGACAGATGTTCCCATGGGTGTAGCCAGACCCGGGCGGGCAGGGCAGGGAGGGGGCCTGGCTGTGGGGCAGCTCGCTCAGCAGGGAGGAGGCAGCAGCCCGGTTCCTGAGCGGGTGCCCCCAGTCCCGGGGCAGGGCTCTCGCTCTCTCCTCTGCCCTTTGCTGGGGTGGGGGGCACGTGGTTGGGGGAGGTAGGAGGAGTAGCACATGGACCAGGCGTCTTCCCTTTCACGCTGAGCCTCGGCATCTCTTTGTGGGATGGGGCTGCCCCAATCTGGGGTGCTCAGGGCTCCATCCCACCTTCCTCTTCCTCAGGCCATGCACAGCAGCTGGGATCTTCTCCGAGGGGCACGGAATGGGCAGGATTGGGGTCACTGTACAAGCAGGAACAGCCCAGCCTGCCCCACCCCACGGGTCATTTCTGTTTTTCTTTCTAGGTTTCATGACCTGGGTCAGCGAATTCTGTAAAAATAGAAACACATTTGTCTGCAAGTACAGGCCTTAGGGGAGGCAGCTCACCTGCACCTGGGGGCTCCCAGCACCTGGGCTGTGAGTGAATTGGGTCCCTCCGTCTCCCCGGGGACACCAGATCCCGTGTCCCTGGCTGCAAAGTCCCTTCGGCAAAGCATCGCTGTGTCACTCCCGCTCTGCTCTGCCCCCTTCTTGGGGGAGGAGGGCGTCGACTGGGTAGTTTTACCCTGGGCTCCCCCTCTTGTCTTTGCCCAAACCCTGCTACCACCCACACCCCGAGCCCTCCCGCATGTCCTGCATTGCACTCTGAACCCCTGCTGGCTCGCAGGGCTGCGACGGCGGGGTGAAGCCCAAGTGATGCCTCAGCTTGGGCTCCCACCCGCCCCCTTTGCAGTGAAGGCGCAGGCCGGGTGCTGACCGTCCCGCAGTGCCCTTCCCACAGCTCCCCCTGACTGACACAAATGGCTGGGAATGAACCCCGGAGCATCTCAGCCCAACCCCCTGGGACATGCCCCAAGGCACACGAGGGCAGGAACAAGGAGCACACGGTCGAGCTTTGCAGTGGGGATGCTCAGACCTGTGCTAGGCTAGCCCGAGCGCTCAGAGCCGGGTGCCGTCCCCCACGAAGTAACTGAACCATGGCTGTCCCACTGGCTCTCTCGTCTCCACCTCTTCAACACAGCGAAGCAAGAATAAACGTTCCCTTCAGCATTCAGTCCTGTGTGCGTCTCCTGGTCTCTGGAATGGACAGTTCCATGTGCCCCCACCTCCCTCCTGAGCACCCCAGAGCCAGCCCCCGGGGGCGGACAGGGGATGAACAGGAGGGAGCATGGCCCTGGCCTTTTCGCTACAGCGCAGGACACTGGCATCCTCCTCTGCGTGCATTAGCCCCTGAGTCACGGCCCCTCCATCCCACCCCCTCTGCCCCTCCCTGGGCACTCAGCCCTCCTGGCCTCATCTCAGCGCTCTCCGGGGAGGGGCCTGTCTGGCCTGCCTTCAATGCACCACGCACATCTTACAGAGCAGGGATGACTGACTGAGCCAGGACTCCTGTGTTCCCTTCCCTGCTCTCCTGTGTAACCTGGAGAACAGCCCTTCCCTTCTCTGATATCACAGTCGTTGGTAGTCACATGTCTCAGGTTGGTGGGTTTGGCACCAGCCTCACTGGGCACCATGTGCCCGACCAGATTCCAGGCCGTGGCCCTGGCTGGCGTCTCTCGGCGCCCTGTAAACGAGCCCAGCTGCAAAAGCACAAGCTGACCCTGCGGCGCACAGGCAGAAACTTCTGGGGGTCAGAGGAAGAGGCCTTGAGTTGTGTTGACGTTGCAGCCCAAAGAAGGGGTCACAGGCAAGCAAGGGGGCTGGTTGGGGCGTTACACACGTTGATGACGGGGCTCAATGAGTCTGGAGCAATTTTGTAAACTTGTAAAATGTTATCCATAAGTAAATAACGGGAGGCTTTTGTTTTGAGGAACTAACAATAGTTGGAAGATTCCTTATCAACAGTGTTGCCAACTCTTGTGAACTGATTGTGAGTCCCTGGCTTTTGGCACCTGCAGGAGTGACACGAGATGCTCCTCTGACCCCGTGGTTTTCAGGGCCGGGCAGGGCTCTGTGTGAGAGCCTCAAGCCTGAGGCCACTGGCTTGCTATTGTGCCCCTGCTCCACAAATTGGTGCTCCAGGGTGGGGGGGCATCTTGCCGCGTCTTTCCCTCGCTTGCCCCGCTCCCTCCTCATCCTTCAGCCTCTTCCTCGCTGGCTGCCCTGGCACCCAGCTGACCCCTCCAGTTCTCCCAGAGCACAGCTGCTCAGATCCTCAGCCTCACCCGAGGGCCTGACTGCATCCACTGGCTCCTGTTTCCCACCACAAACAATAGTGTGAATAGTTCAGAACCAGCCCGCTCCACACAGCACAGTTCATGTCACGTTATCAGGGTCCCCCCCGGTTTGTCACACTCGCTCCTCGTATCTAGTGTGGAAGGAGATTTGGGCTCGTCCACACTCCGCACATCGACCGGGGCTCAGCACGGCTGGTGGAGGGGGTGTCATGTCGGCGTAATGGGGCGCTGGCGGTGGTGGGAGATCAATGTAAGTGTAGACACTAGGCTGATACAAGGCAGTTTCCATCAGTATCACTTTGTGTGCAGACCAGGCCGTGAAAGCTAATGTGGATGAAGACAGGGTGTGGATTTAAGGCATAGTAGATATTCCTGCACAGGCGCACCTGTCCGAGGTGACTCTGAATCCTCTCACAGGTACCCTGGTTCTCCCACAAGCCCTGGGGAAGGGGCTCCTTGGTGTGTGAGGGCTCCCTGGGGAAGCCCACCCTGCAGAATGCTGTCAGAAGGGTACCAGCCACTCGGGCTGCCAGCCCCAGGAGAGACAGCCACTGCCAGGGGTGGGCAGGCAGTGGGGTCTGGCTGTCTGTCCTGCCCAGGTTGTTCTGCTGAGGGGTCCCACGATATCCGTAGCCACCCTCAGTGGTGGTGGCATCACGGTGGCTGCTCGTGTCTCTCCAGCTCCCCCCACAACATTTTTCCAGTCGTTTTTAACGTGTCCAAATCATCCTCATGCATCCTCTCCATGGGTGGGTGTTTGTGCCCCCTGAAATCCTCCCCTTCCCCCCACTTCAGATAGATCCGTGCTCTGGGTACCGGTAACGGGGATTTCCCTAACTGGGGGCCAAATTGTATCTGGCTCTGCTACATCGGTCCGAGCAAGAGTCACCTGAGCACCCAGAACCTGCCAGCCTGGACCAGCGCCTCGTGGGCCCCCGTCAGGGTCTGACCTCACCTCGGTAACCTGCTGTACCGGGCTGGCAGCATCTGGGGCTATGTACACGCCAGGCATTATTGTCCCTGCCTCCCTCTGGGATTTCACTGTCCTTGGGATCTCGCAGCCCGCTGATCTGTTGTGGCCTCTGCCGGCCCCGCAGCTGAGCTGGGTCCTGCTCCTGAGTCCTCCCCAGGCTCTGGATGATGCTGTCTTGTCTTTTTTTTTCAATTATTTTTATTTATTTGCAGTTCCAATAAACCATTAGAGAAACATTCTCCCAGCACTAACTGGCCAGTCCCCCCAAGAACAGGCTGGTCACCTGCATGGTCTACGACAGAAACTTGTCTTCAGCCTCTGCGAAGTGAGGCCAGTGGGCAGCAAGCCAGGGAGCAATGTTGCGCTTTCACCCACCCTTGGTACAAGTCCTCAGGCTTGGTGGGGGGATGAGTCTGGCCAGCAAATTCCACCAGGCTGTTGGGTAAGAATCATTTTCCTTGTTCCCTGTAGAACTCTGTCCGGATGGGGCAGCTTGTCGAATGCTAGGATTGCTCATGTGTTTAGGAACTAGGCATTAGATACAGAGGAAGCCCCTTTCTTCCACCACCTTGACTTCTCTAGCAGAGGGTTAATTGGCTTCTGGTGGCTTTTATACAGTGCAGAATATTTGGGAAAATTCAGCACCCTCCCCCCGGGGGATTACCTGGCAGTAAAGTCCTAATCTTTGGACAGGTCCACCATGTGTGACGAAATCCACACATTTTTTTACACTCTTCAGCATTTACCTGCCCAGCACCATAGAAGTATTTAAAGTGAAGGGAGGTTTGGTACTGTTGGGTGAGTGGCCCTTGAAGAGAGACATGGCCAGTGCATCTGTGAATATCAGCTGCATCCTAGCTGGGCTTAGGAGAAGGCACCTGGGCCATAGAAAGAGGCAGGAGAGGTGGGTGGGAGCTGATGAGGAGGAAAGAGGAGCCCTGGAGAGAGCAAGCAGCAGGGGAGAGCTGCTGGAGACAGGAGCAGTGGAGAGCTGGGAAGGGTTCGGGGACAGAGCTCCAGGACAGAGCTAACGGTGATAAGAGCCGGAGCTGGTGGAAGCTGGCCACAGCCGGGGAGTCCTGCCAAGCTCCAGGAGAGCTTGTGCAGAGGCCTCTGGGCAAAGACCCAGCCTTGTCCGGGGAAGCCGATCTTGAGAACAAGAGATGCTGGAGCGGGGGGATCTCTGGGCAGGGCTCACAGGCAGGGAGGGCTGGGGAGTGGAACCCCGCAGGGACCCCTCTCGGGGGAGCAGGGGACCTGGCTTGAGAGCTATGGTAGCAGAGTCATGGGAGAGGAGCGACTTGGGTAACTCCACTGCCTGGGTGGGAGTGTGGGGCCCTGAAACAGGAGCTAAGAAACTGTGTCCAGAGGGGAGCCTGGCTCTCGGCTGGCTGCCCCCGAAATGCCGTCCCTGCAGGGAGGTTGGAGAATGGCTGGATGGCTTCGGTTGTACTTTGCGGGTGGAGGAGCAGTTTTATCACAAGCACTCTCGTACATGGACAGGAATAACTATGCCCAGAAGTGAACTGGGCTTTGAGGGACTATCTTCCTTTTGTGCCCAAACAAAGGGGACACAGAGTCAGGTATGGGTTGTGCCCCGGGCCTGATGCCAGGGAGGGGCTTGAGGAGGTGCTGCCGTCTTACACCCTGGTAAAGGATTTCAGTGGCGTTTCTTTTATGAGCGGGCATGTGGGGGCCACAACTCCAGATCCTGTCTCATCCTTTGGACTTGATTTAATTCCCACGTCTGCCTTCCCCCGCCTCATGACCGTGCTTTTCCCCTTGACATAACAATTTAAACTAACGCTAGGGAAGGTGGCAAGCAGACCCTTGTGCGACGCCACGTTTTTCTGGCGGTTTTCTGCTTAGCTTTGCCTTTCTGAGCTGGTGGGGACGAAACATTTCTCAGCTGCAGGTGTCGGGACGGTGGAGCTTTAATATCTTTTTCAAGCTGTTGAATCTTTTCAAACAATCTGAACATAGCTGTGCTGACACAGCAGTGGGTTTTGTAATATTTTTATGAGTCCCATTTGTGCCTCAGTTTCCCCGACATGCTGCATTGTTCCCCCGTGGGTGGAAAGGGGATTGTTTTCTCTCCAGGCAGGCTCATACCCACAGGTGTGGGTAGCACCTGGCTGTCTGGGCCTTAGTCCCCATATCAATGGAGCATCTGAGAAGACAGCAGCAAATCCAGTCACCAAGACATTGACACCTAGCAACCAACGGAGGTGGACTTCCCCACTTCACTAGCCAAGGCGGCCAACTGCGTGTGGGGGCCCCGGCGGGAGAGGGAAGCGATGTGTTAAAGGGCCATTTGTTCAGTAGATGTTCCCCTCATTCATCTCTAGCAATCCCTGAACAGAAAGAAGAACTCTCACCTGGGTCCAACCTACTCTGTCTTTACACACAGGAGAAGGGGAATCAAATGCTGTCTAGGGCTCTGTATGCAGAGTCCACACCCCAGGGTGGGAACACCTATCCCCACCCCTCTCCTCTTCACTAGGATTTGGCTTCGCAAGCCAGCTTCAGTTTCTAAGGTGAACCCCCCCATCCGGGCTAACTATCATTCTGCTGCCCTGGATGCATCCAATAAGGATAAAAACATTTCATCACGCTGACATTAAAAGTGGTTTGTAGCCCAACACCAGCCAAATCTGATCGCTTTGGTAATTCAGCGCCATCTGCTGAACACCTCGGCAGAGGGTGTGTGTCTGTTTCTGAAGTCTTCTCCCAGCTTGGCTTTAGCTGCCAGGAAAGAGCTCCTTCGGAGCATGCTTACAACCCTATTCTCCGCAAAGTTTGCCATCTCACTCTTCACCCCCTTTTCCACATCATTTTGAGTATGTTGAAAAAGCACTGGTCCCTGCTACAGACCCTTGGTGGACACTGCTATTTAGCTCTCTCCATTTTGAAAACTAACCATTTGTTTCCTTTTGACCAGTTACTGATCCAGGAGAGGACCTTCCCTCTTATCCCATGAGCGCTTACTTTGCTTAAGAGCCTTTGGTGAGGGACCTTGTCAAAGGCTTGCTGAAAATCCAGGTACACTATATCCACTGAAGCACCCTTGTGTGCATGTTTTTTTTGACCCCTGTAATAGATTGGTGAGGCATGATTTCCCTTTACAAAAGCTGGGTTGATTCTTCCCCAACATATTGTGCCCATCTGTGTCTGCTAATTGTGTTCTTTACTAGAGTTTCAACCAATTTGCCCGATAAAGAAGTTAGGCTTACCGGCCTGTCATTCCAGAGGTGATCCCGGCAATCAATTTTAATCAGTTGGTGTCTCTAGCTATCTCCCAGTCATCTGGTGCAGAGGCTGATTTAAATGATAAGTTTCATACCACAGTTAGTAGTTCTGCAATTTCACATTTGAGTTTGTTACAAATTATACCTGGTAGGACATACAAATGCTGCGAATTATACCTGATTGCCTAGATTCGAACTGTGCATGTCCTGAGGCACATAAACAAAGTCCACAACTGCAGAGTTCCCAAAAGACACTAAATTTATTACGCTCGAGCGTGGTGCCCCCCTGCTAGCCAGGAGTGGACCCCAAATACAGATTATACAAAGGTTATATACTTTTTAGCAAAGCATGTTGCCCTCGTGCATCGGAAACTTTAGCCAATAAACAAACCCTTTTCTTATCTACCACCTATCCCTGCTTGGTGTATTCCTCGTGCTAAACTAGCATGTTAATTACACAGCATGGTCCTAAAGCCATGCATCAATAACTTTTATCATCAGGATGGGAGGCCCCACATCAAAGGCCAGGAGATAGGGAGTTTAGGGACTGACAAAGAACAGATACTGGGAGTCAAGGCAGGCTGGAGACAAGGAGGAGGATTTTCACAGGAATGCAGTAGCTAAGGAACACGCCTCCTGGTGCATGATGTGCTTGCTTTTAGACAATCATGGGCCCCAAACCAAAATGGAGTCACATGTGCTAACTTTTCCTTAACAAGTTCCTTCAGAACTCTTCGGGGAATACCATCTGGTTCTAGTGACTTATTGCTGTTTAGTTTATCAATTTGTTTCAAAACCTCCTCTCTCGGCCCCTCAGTTTGGGACAGTTCTTCAAATCGATCAGCTAAAAAGAATGGCTCAGACGTGGGAATCTCCCTCACATCCTCTGCCGTGAAGATGGATGGATGCAAAAGAGGATGGATGCAAAGAATTCATTTAGCTTCTCCGCAACAGCCTTGTCTTCCTCGAGTGGTCCATTAGCACTTCAATCATCCAGCAGCCCCACGGGTGGTCTGTCAGACTTCCTGCTTCTGACATAATTAAAAAAAGTCATGGTTAGTTTGAGTCTTTTGCTAATTGCTTTTCAACTTCTTTTTTGGCCTGCCTAATTATGTTTTTATATTTGCTCCTTTCTATTTTCCCTCAGTAGGATTTGACTTCCAGTTTTTAAAGGATGCCTTTTTGCCTTGAACCTCCTCTTTTACCC
The DNA here is from genome assembly GCF_965152235.1 of Eretmochelys imbricata. Lineage (NCBI taxonomy): Eukaryota > Metazoa > Chordata > Testudines > Cheloniidae > Eretmochelys > Eretmochelys imbricata. The sequence continues at coordinate 360,145,885 of NC_135572.1, forward strand.
TGTTTAGCCATGGTGCCACTTTTTTGATCCTCTTACCCCCAAATTAAAAACAAAATAGTATACATTTAATTCCAGCCTCTATTAGGGTGTTCTTAAAAAAAGCTTCCATGCAGTTTGCAGGCATTTCACCCTTCGGACTGGTCCTTTTATTTTCCATTTAACTAACTTCCCCATTTTTGTGTACTTCCCTTTTCTGAAGTGAAATGCTGCTGTGGTGGGTTTCTTTGGTATTCTTGCCTGTCACCACAGGATGTTAAATTTAATTATATTAGGGTTGCTATTACCGAGGAATGCAGCTATATTTGCCTCTTGGACCAGATCCTGGGCTTCACTGAATCAAGAACTGCCTCTCCCCCTTGTGGGTTCCAGGACTAGCTGCTCCAAGCATCAGTCAATAGTGTGTCCCAGGCCCCATCCAGTGCCCCCAGGGTGTATTCCAGACCCATTTAGTGCTCTATAGATTTCACGAATATCCACATCAAAGGGGGTGGGGGGGGAAGAAGGTATTGCAGAAGTTATTTTAAAGAAGTTGAAAAAAGATGGTCACACATGGCTGATTACAGGGGACAAAGCTACGGCCCTGCAGTAACATGGCTGCGGCATAAAGTGGTGTTTCAAGTCAGATTCAGCCTGTTCCCATGCAGCCTCGGGAAGGAATTAGGGGGGTTCTAAGGATGAAGCTAAGGGGGGGCCGACCCACCCTAATGCTGAGAAACAACTGGGGAAGGTGAGGGAAACGCCTCATGTCCCCTGAAGAGCCCTGCTTCCCTCCTGACTTGGGCTGGGGGCTCTGGCCCCACAGGGGGACAGAGACACAAGGAGGATCAGACCTCTTGGTTCAATCCCTGAGCTCAGAACCTTCCCCCTTGCTGAGCGAGGGGGGCATTCCAGGCCCAGGTGACGGATGAATATTTACCCTGAAATACCTGACTCATACCAGGTAATTCCTAAGAAAGCCGTGCCTGCCAGGAGGAAGGGCCAGAGGCATGAACACTGCTGAGAAGGAGCTCGCGCCTGGGGACGGGGAAGTGAAATGTAGTTGACTTCGGTAACAGGAACTCTGCTCCCCTTAGCTTCAGCATTTGCATGTCGCCCCAACAGCCGTGAGAAACTCAATCCTTCCTTGTGTGCCAATGCGAAAAGTGCTGTTTAACCCTGCCACACCTGACGAAAATGGCCAGTTATTTCCCCTCAGCTCACGCCTGTGTTACAAACACTAAAGCACGTGCACTGGGCTGCTCCCCAGCCAGCGTGAGCAGCCGAGTGCTCTGGGCTGATGGTGGGTTTACACCTGTTGAGGATCTGGCCCTCTACACTAGTTTTCAGATTTAAGTGTGGGCCATTCAGTTTGCCCAGGAGGGGTATGCAGGGGTGCACCAGGCCTCTGCTGCCCCTGTTGGAGGCCCTGTTGCCCAAAGAAGATGTTCTTTCCAGGGCAAACAGTGAGTTCAGACATCCAAGAATGGCCTAGAGTGCTGGGGCACCATTTCAGATTTTGCTGGGGGCCGGGAAGGAGGACTTTAACCGTGATTGCAGGGGCTACTTAGGCACCTGAAAACTCTAGGTTTTTTTTTTCCCCCCTCCCGATAATAACTTAGAAATTAGCTGACAGGAGCACTGTATCTAATTCAGGAGTGGACAGACTTTTTGGCCTGAGGGCCACATCTGGGTGGGGAAATTGCATGCAGGGCCATGAATGTAGGGCTGGGGCATGGGAGGGGGTGTGGTGTGCAGGAAGGGGCTCAGGGCAAGGGGTTGGGGTGCAGGAGGTGTGTGGGGTGTGGCAGGGGACTCAGGGCAGGGGTGCACGGTGCAGGAGGGGTTCAGGGTGCACGGTGCAGGAGGGGTTCAGGAGTGGCAGCGGCGTGCAACGGGGCTAAGGCAGGCTCTCTGCCTGCCCTAGCCCCGCTCTGCTTCCAGAAGTGGCTGCCACCACATCCCTGCGGCCCCTGAGGGGATGGCAGGGGAGAAGGCTTTACACGCTGCCGTAGCCTGCGGGTACCTCCCCTGAAGCTCCCATTGGCCGCAGTTCCCGGTTCTTGGCCAATGGGAGCTGTGGGGGGCAGTGCCTGCAGGCGACGGCAGTGTGCAGAGCCCTCCGTCCCCTCCTCCCCACAGGGGCCGCAGTGCGGGCTGCTTCCAGGAGCGGTCCGGGGCTGGCAATCCCGTGGGCCGGATCCAAACCACTGATGGGTTGGATCTGGCCCATGGGCCGTAGTTTGCCCACCCCTGATCTAATTCCTATTTAAAAAGAGAAATAAATAAATAATTAGACCCACTCCCTTCGAATACTAACATGTTCTCACATCTTGTGAGAAGTCACTTAATGGACACTTTTTAGAGTAACAGCCGTGTTAGTCTGTATTCGCAAAAAGAAAAGGAGTACTTGTGGCACCTTAGAGACTAACCAATTTATTTGAGCATGAGCTTTCGTGAGCTACAGCTCACTTCATCGAATGCATACCGTGGAAACTGCAGCAGACTTTATATATACACAGAGAATATGAAACAATACCTCCTCCCACCCCACTGTCCTGCTGGTAATAGCTTATCTAAAGTAATCATCAGGTTAGGCCATTTCCAGCACAAATCCAGGTTCTCACCCTCCACCCCCCCACACAAATTCACTCTCCTGCTGGTGATAGCCCATCCAAAGTGACAACTCTTTACACAATGTGCATGATAATCAAGTTATGCCATTTCCTGCACAAATCCAGGTTCTCTCACTCCCTCACCCCCCTCCAAAAACCCACCCCCATACACACACAAACTCACTCTCCTGCTGGTAATAGGTCATCCAAACTGACCACTCTCCAAGTTTAAATCCAAGTTAAACCAGAACATCTGGGGTGGGGGGGGGGGGTAGGAAAAAACAAGAGGAAATAGGCTACCTTGCATAATGACTTAGCCACTCCCAGTCTCTATTTAAGCCTAAATTAATAGTATCCAATTTGCAAATGAATTCCAATTCAGCAGTTTCTCGCTGGAGTCTGGATTTGAAGTTTTTTTGTTTTAAGATAGCGACCTTCATGTCTGTGATTGCGTGACCAGAGAGATTGAAGTGTTCTCCGACTGGTTTATGAATGTTATAATTCTTGACATCTGATTTGTGTCCATTTATTCTTTTACGTAGAGACTGTCCAGTTTGACCAATGTACATGGCAGAGGGGCATTGCTGGCACATGATGGCATAAATCACATTGGTGGATGTGCAGGTGAATGAGCCTCTGATCGTGTGGCTGATGTTATTAGGCCCTGTGATGGTGTCCCCTGAATAGATATGTGGGCACAATTGGCAACGGGCTTTGTTGCAAGGATAAGTTCCTGGGTTAGTGGTTCTGTTGTGTGGTATGTGGTTGTTGGTGAGTATTTGCTTCAGGTTGCGGGGCTGTCTGTAGGCAAGGACTGGCCTGTCTCCCAAGATTTGTGAGAGTGTTGGGTCATCCTTTAGGATAGGTTGTAGATCCTTAATAATGCGTTGGAGGGGTTTTAGTTGGGGGCTGAAGGTGACGGCTAGTGGCGTTCTGTTATTTTCTTTGTTAGGCCTGTCCTGTAGTAGGTAACTTCTGGGAACTCTTCTGTCTCTATCAATCTGTTTCTTCACTTCCGCAGGTGGGTATTGTAGTTGTAAGAAAGCTTGATAGAGATCTTGTAGGTGTTTGTCTCTGTCTGAGGGGTTGGAGCAAATGCGGTTGTATCGCAGAGCTTGGCTGTAGACGATGGATCGTGTGGTGTGGTCAGGGTGAAAGCTGGAGGCATGCAGGTAGGAATAGCGGTCAGTAGGTTTCTGGTATAGGGTGGTGTTTATGTGACCATTGTTTATTAGCACTGTAGTGTCCAGGAAGTGGATCTCTTGTGTGGACTGGACCAGGCTGAGGTTGGTGGTGGGATGGAAATTGTTGAAATCATGGTGGAATTCCTCAAGGGCTTCTTTTCCATGGGTCCAGATGATGAAGATGTCATCAATATAGCGCAAGTAGAGTAGGGGCTTTAGGGGACGAGAGCTGAGGAAGCGTTGTTCTAAATCAGCCATAACAATGTTGGCATACTGTGGGACCATGCGGGTACCCATAGCAGTGCCGCTGATCTGAAGGTATACATTGTCCCCAAATGTGAAATAGTTATGGGTAAGGACAAAGTCACAAAGTTCAGCCACCAGGTTAGCCGTGACATTATCGGGGATAGTGTTCCTGACGGCTTGTAGTCCATCTTTGTGTGGAATGTTGGTATGGAGGGCTTCTACATCCATAGTGGCCAGGATGGTGTTATCAGGAAGATCACCGATGGATTGAAGTTTCCTCAGGAAGTCAGTGGTGTCTCGAAGATAGCTGGGAGTGCTGGTAGCGTAGGGCCTGAGGAGGGAGTCTACATAGCCAGACTGCTGTCAGGGTGCCAATGCCTGAAATGATGGGGCGCCCAGGAGTTCCAGGTTTATGGATCTTGGGTAGTAGATAGAATATCCCAGGTCGGGGTTCCAGGGGTGTGTCTGTGCGGATTTGATCTTGTGCTTTTTCAGGAAGTTTCTTGAGCAAATGCTGTAGTTGCTTTTGGTAACTCTCAGTGGGATCATAGGGTAATGGCTTGTAGAAACTCGTGTTGGAGAGCTGCCGAGCAGCCTCTTGTTCATATTCCGACCTATTCATGATGACAACAGCACCTCCTTTGTCAGCCTTTTTGATTATGATGTCAGAGTTGTTTCTGAGGCTGTGGATGGCATTGTGTTCCACACGGCTGAGGTTATGGGGCAAGTGATGCTGCTTTTCCACAATTTCAGCCCGTGCACGTCGGCGGAAGCACTCTATGTAGAAGTCCAGTTTGCTGTTTCGACCTTCAGGAGGAGTCCACCTAGAATCCTTCTTTTTGTAGTGTTGGTAGGGAGGTCTCTGTGGATTAGTATGTTGTTCAGAGGTATTTTGGAAATATTCCTTGAGTCGGAGACGTCGAAAATAGGATTCTAGGTCACCACAGAACTGTTTCATGTTCGTGGGGGTGGAGGGGCAGAAGGAGAGGCCCCAAGATAGAACAGCTGCTTCTGCTGGGCTGAGAGTATAGTTGGATAGGTTAACAATATGGTGGCATAGTGGTGGGATTAACCTGAAATCATTTTGAGATCCAGTTGAGATTTTTTTGAACTAGAAATACAGATTTTAAAAAGGAATTTTTTTTTTTTCCTGTGGAAAGGAAGTCCAGAAAGCAGCTTTGAAACTGAAAGCAGCTTGGTTTTTCTCTGCTTTGTGGCCAAGCAGAGACAAAAGGGGATTTTCTTTGCCTGGAGGCAGGGTACTTAACTCCTGCAGGGAAATTCACAGTCTTCCAACCCAGAGTTTTTTTTTTTCTTTTCTTCCTAAAAGTAAATAGGGGGGATGTGCTCTACCCATTTGCCTGGAGACAAAAGTGGCAGGGTTTCTTTTTTTAGGATTTTGATTTTTTTGTTTTACAAGGAGCACAGGTTTGAAAAGGAATTTTTTTTTCTTTGGGCTGGGTAAGCAGGTTTCCAAGTAGTTGGAGGTTTTTTGCTTTAATTTGGGCCCAGAGCAGAGACAAGGGAATTGTCTTTTTCTGTAGGCTGACAATCACTATCAGAGAATAGGTATTCTATTCCAGCACAGCAAAATTTTACAGCCAAGTTTTGTTTGTTTATTTCTAAACCTTGGGTGTAAAGTTAGTTAAAAACAGAGAGGTTAGAATGGCAAAATCCGCGGCTCGACTACAGCTCGAATTAGCCAAATTTCGAGCTGAGGAAAGACAAAGGGAACATGAAAGACAGATAGAACTCATGCGGCTGAAGAAGGAACAAGAAAGGGAGGCAGAACAACACCAAGCGGCTGCTCACAGGAGAGCTATGGAAGCAAGGGACAAAGAACTGGAGGAGAAGGAAAGAGAGAGGAAGTATGTGGAGGAGATGGAGAAGATAAAGGCTCAGCAGAATATCCCAACAAACCCTAGTAATCCTTCTCCAAGTACCACTTCCCATCCCAGAAAGTTCCCCACCTACAAGGCAGGCGATGATACTGAGGCCTTCCTAGAAAACTTCGAAAGGGCCTGCCTTGCGTACAACATCTCTACTGACCAATACATGGTAGAGCTGAGGCCACAGCTCAGTGGACCCTTAGCTGAGGTGGCAGCTGAAATGCCTAGAGAACACATGAACAAGTATGAACTGTTTAAATCCAAGGCGAGAGTCAGAATGGGGATAACACCCGAGCAGTCTCGTTGGAGGTTCAGAGCCCTAAGGTGGAAACCAGACATGTCATTTACCCGACATGCCTACCACATTGTGAAACATTGGGATGCCTGGATATCAGGAGCAAGTGTTGAATCTCCAGTAAATTTGCCCTTCCTAATGCAAATGGAACGATTCTTAGAGGGTGTTCCTGAGGAAATAGAAAGATACATCCTAGATGGGAAACCCAAAACTGTAATTGAGGCAGGAGAGATTGGAGCCAGATGGGTGGAGGTGGCAGAGAAGAAGAAAACTGGTCGCAGTTGGAGCGGAGACCAGAAGGGACCACCCCAGACCACACCCTATTACCGGGGGCTGCCCAAAGCCCCACCTACCTCCCAAAGAACCCTCCAGACCCCTTATCGTCCCACCACCCCGTTCTCCAGCAACCCTCCTCGCCCCAGTGACCCGTCAGCTGGACGATGTTTTAAGTGTAACGAGCTGGGGCATGTAAAGGCCAACTGCCCCAAGAACCCCAACAGATTACAGTTCATTGCACCGGAATCACACCAGAGATCCACAGGCCCAGATACCTCCCAGATACCCTTGGAGCGGAGGGAAACTGTGAGTGTGGGCGGGAAGAAGGTCACCGCGTGGAGGGACACCGGAGCACAAGTGTCAGCTATCCATGCTTCCTTAGTGGACCCCAATTTAATCAACCCAGAGATCCAAGTGACGATTCAACCCTTCAAGTCCAACTCTTTCAATTTGCCTACAGCCAAGTTGCCTGTCCAGTACAAGGGCTGGTCAGGAATGTGGACTTTTGCAGTCTATGATGATTATCCCATCCCCATGCTGTTGGGGGAAGACTTGGCCAATCATGTGAAGCAGGCCAAGAGGGTGGGAACGGTCACCCGCAGCCAGGCTAAACAAGCCGTGAGGCCTAGCTCTGTTCCGGAAACTTCTATCAGGACCCGGTCAGAGGTGATGGACCCGGACCCCAGGCCAATGTCTGCAACAGCAGTAGTGGATCCAGTCCCAGAGACCCAGACGGAACCAGTCCCAGAACCGGAACCAGCCAAACAACCAACACCAGACCCCGTGCCAGCACTGAATCCAGTACTTGCAACCTCAACACCAGAGGGCCCCACTGAACCTGAACTGGCAGCAGCCGATAACCCTACACAAGAGGCTCAGCCGGAGCCTGAATCCCAACATAGTGCACCATCGGAGAGCAGTTCACAGTCAACAGAAACAGCTCCATCCCCTATATCGCTTCCAGAGGGACCAAGCCTAGGTCCACAATCCAATGAGGAACTGATGTCCCCAGCATCAAGGGAACAGTTCCATACTGAACAGGAAGCAGATGAAAGCCTCCAGAGAGCTTGGACGGCGGCACGGAGCAACCCACCGCCTCTCAGCTCTTCTAATCGATCCAGGTTTGTTGTAGAAAGGACTTTTATACAAGGAAACTCTTTCTGGTGGACACCAGGAAGACTGGCATCCTCAGAGACAGTTGGTAGTTCCAACTAAATACCGGGCCAAGCTCTTGAGCTTAGCCCATGATCACCCTAGTGGCCATGCTAGGGTGAACAGGACCAAAGACCGTTTGGGGGGATCATTCCACTGGGAGGGAATGGGCAAGGATGTTTCTACCTATGTCCAGTCTTGTGAGGTGTGCCAAAGAGTGGGAAAACCCCAAGACCAGGTCAAAGCCCCTCTCCAGCCACTCCCCATCATTGAAGTTCCATTTCAGCGAGTAGCTGTGGATATTCTGGGTCCTTTTCCGAAAAAGACACCCAGAGGAAAGCAGTACATACTGACTTTCATGGATTTTGCCACCCGATGGCCGGAAGTAGTAGCTCTAAGCAACACCAGGGCTAAAAGTGTGTGCCAGGCACTAGCAAACATTTTTGCCAGGGTAGGTTGGCCCTCCAACATCCTCACAGATGCAGGGACTAATTTCCTGGCAGGAACTATGAAAAACCTTTGGGAAGCTCATGGGGTAAATCACTTGGTTGCCACCATGTCAAGGTTCCTCCCCCACTCTGAACTCTAGGGTACAGATGTGGGGACCTGCATGAAAAACCTCCTAAGCTTATCTTTACCAGCTTAGGTCAAAACTTCCCCAAGGTACAAAATATTCCACCCGTTGTCCTTGGACTGGCCGCTACCACCACCAAACTAATACTGGTTACTGGGGAAGAGCTGTTTGGACGCGTCCTTCCCCCCAAAATACTTCCCAAAACCTTGCACCCCACTTCCTGGACAAGGTTTGGTAAAAAACCTCACCAATTTGCCTAGGTGACTACAGACCCAGACCCTTGGATCTTAAGAACAATGAACAATCCTCCCAACACTTGCACCCCCCCTTTCCTGGGAAATGTTGGATAAAAAGCCTCACCAATTTGCATAGGTGACCACAGACCCAAACCCTTGGATCTGAGAACAATGAAAAAGCATTCAGTTTTTTACAAGAAGACTTTTAATAAAAAATAGAAGTAAATAGAAATAAAGAAATCCCCCCTGTAAAATCAGGATGGTAGGTATCTTACAGGGTAATTAGATTCAAAAACATAGAGAACCCCTCTAGGCAAATCCTTAAGTTACAAAAAAGATACACAGACAGAAATAGTTATTCTATTAATGGACACTGGTTAGGTTTAAAATTTTAATGTATATTCTTACTTTGTTACTAACTCTTGAATACAACAATTGGAGCAATTGTAGAAAAGTCTGGAGGACTTTCTATCACTTTTTTGCAGCTGACCAAGCATGGACTAGATCATTTAACTTTGGAAACATCCTACTAGGGCAAGGCCCCGTGAGTTTATACTGCACCTGCCTGGGGCTCTAGAGGTATTATCTCACTACAGATAACAGACTAGAAACTGACCCTGAACAGGAGGGAAACTGACCCTTTCAGGTCACTTCCACAGTGTTGCCAACCCCAAAATGTTCAAAAATCATGAATTAGGCTCCCAAAAATCATGAGATTGGCTTTAAAATCACGAGATCATGTAAAAAACAACAGATTTAAGGTTCTTTCTATTTGCCTTCTGCTTTTTGAGCCTTTTGGGTGCCCTGGGGTCACATTTCAAAGCTTTCTCCACAGCCACAAGGCCGAGAAACTTTATTTTTCTTTAAGAAGGAAGGCTGAAATCACCACATATCACTTGATACCAGCAGCTGGGGCTTTAAGGAAAAACAATCATCATCATGAGACTCATGACAAAACCATGAGAGTTGGCAACATGCTTTCCCTTCTGTTTAAAGGCTAGTTACTCTCCCGAAGGCTCCGAAACACAACACTCCAGTGACTGAGCTGCAGTTCTCACAGCAGAACACTTAAAACCAAACACCAAGAAGATGCCATGTTTTAAAGTTGAGAAAAAAAGTTAAGCTGCCTGTGGTATTTGAGGGCTGCGGCAGGCAGGAGAGGGAAATGAACAGGCAGAGGAGCTCCGGGCAGCTCTTCCTCTTGAAAGAAAGTTGGAGGGTCAAATCTTCAAGTCCTTAATCCAATAAAACGTCTGTTGCCATCAGTGCCTCCGCTCATGGATATTAATATGTGCTTAATAACGACATACTTCATACTTAAACATTTGTGCCATCTTATCCAGGGCTCCAAAGGTTAGACACATGGACTTAAGGCCTGGTCTACACTGCGGGGGAGAAATCGACCTAAGAGAACAGCGTGGCTGAAGTCGACATACCTTGGTCGACTTACCTGGCGTCCTCACGGCGCGGGGTCGACGGCCACCGCTCCCCCATCGACTCCGCTTCTGCCTTGCGCTGCGGTGGAGTTCAGGAGTCAACGGCAGAGCGATCGATTTATCACGTCTACACTAGATGCGATAAATCGATCCCCAATCGATCACTACCGCCGATCCAGCTGGTAGTGTAGACGTACCCTAGGGGATTGCATTTACTGGCATATTCTGAACAGTGCTCAGCACAGACGATGTCTAGTGAATACTACAGATCTGGACAATAATCATTGACTTTATGGACTCTGTGGATGCAGTTTCTATTCTTTGTTTGGGAATTGGCCTGGATACAACCAAAACCCTAAGAATTTGAGGCTTAAACACTTCTGATACTTATACGACACTTTCTCGTTCCTTCCTTTCTTCAAGCTCAGAGCAAAAAAATGACCAAACACAATAGTTTTCAGTTGAAATGTAAAAATGCTCAGCCGCCATTGCTGTACAACCCAGCCTGGGGCCGAACCTGCCACCCCTTGGGAATTAAGTGATCTCCTTTCATCTCACCTGCTCCATCCTTCCTGACCTCTGTGCTGCTTTTCATGCTGTCAGCCAGGACCTCCATCCCAGCTTCCTGGGATTGTTTGCTGGAGTCTCAGAACTGGCCACCTTGGTTTTGCTCCCAGCTATCAGAGTCCTCTTTTCACAGCAGGCAGCAGAGAGATAGGTAGGGAGCTAATCCTGAAAGACCTGAGGTTTACTCCCTGCATGGCCTTCTTGTAAGACCTCAGGCCAGTGCCTTAAGGACAGAGTTTCAAAACATTTTAGGCACCCAAAGATGCAGCTAGGCATCTAATGGGGTTTAGAAAACACCTGACCTTCTAGGCACTTTTGAAGATCCCACTCAGTGACTAAATACCTTTGAAAATCTGGCCTTTAGTCTGTGTGTGCCTCAGTGCCCCACCTGTACAATGGGGATAACAGCACTGCTCTACCTCACCGAGGGGCTGAGAGGAGAAGTCGGTTAGACCTTGTGAGGCGCTCAGATACTACGGTGATGGGGCCACATAAATGCCACAGGTAGAGTGGGAACCTCCGTACCACTGCTGGCCCTTCCCTTGCTTTTGGCCCCTTCTTTTCACCCACACCTCCAGATCTCCCCCTTTTCTGAATGGAACCTTGGCTGCGAGGGCTTGGCTGCATTTATCCTGAGTCCCCTGTGTTCTCTCTAAAACAAACCCTCCCCCCCAGGGATTCCCGTTTTACAGGCTAGACTTCTAGATCCTTAATTTAATCACCAGCCCTTTCATATGGTAATCATCCTGCTTCTGTTTGTAAAAGAAACACTGGCTCCCTGCCCCAGGGGCACTGCTCCTCTGCAGAGCCTACATTCCCATTAACGCTGTGCTGTGGTTAAGAGTCCCACCTGGGAGCTCACCCCCTCCTGTATGACACTCGGAGGGGGGAACCCCCTTAAATGGCACCCCTGCTAGAGCAGCCACCCAGGATCAGATGTTGAAGGAACCAATGAGGTCTGGTCCTCCAGTGGCTAGAAGGGCCAGGGCCAGGCAGAAGCCAATCAGGGCCCAAAAGGCAAGATAAAAGGGCTTGCTGCTCATTCCAACGCCAGTTCTGGGTGAAGCTGGGGCGGGGGGCTCTTCTCATCTCAACTCAAGAGCCTGGTTGGAAGCTCTTGGGTTGAGCCAGAAAAAGACCATTTCATGTTTTAGAATGTAAAAATCAGGTGGCCTATTGAGTTAAATATTGACTTATTGCTGGGAAATCAGGGCGAGCTTGCTGCAGGAGATGCCCCCGGCTCAGCTGAGCCCAGGGCAACATCACCGAGAGCAAGAACTTAGTAAGATACCAAAAGGGATCGGACTCTGCTGTGAATAGCGAGACTCTCCAGAGTTAGAACAGCCACGGATGGCCTTCAGTGCTGATCTAGCCGGGCTCAGTTCAACAGAGACACAGAATTTCACTGAATAGACACCAGACAGCTGCACCTACTTGAACTAATCCCAAAAGGACACCCAGCCCATCCAGACCTCCCAGCGCTTCAACCCCGCCCCAGGGGAGGGAGGGAGATGGAGAAGGCACCAGCCTCCCTCTAGTACCTTGGACCCTGAGGTCCCTCAGACAAACTCCCCTCCCCTTTTCCAGGTGAGGGTGCTCAGAGGAGGAGAGAGTGATTTCCAGAGGGGTGCCGTGGTTTCTAGGGAGTGGAGCTGGTTGGCCAGTCTGGTCTCTCCCTCGCTCAGGTTAGCTGTTCCTGGGTGTGTGGTTTAAGTGTCCAGGGTTCCCAGGATTTGCTGTAGGAGGAGATGCCTTTGGGGCAGGCAGGACAAGGAGAGTGGAGAGCTGCCCACTGCAAGGAGTGGCTCCCGTGGGAGGACAGCGGTGCCGCCTGCTTGGGGGTGGTTCCGGGAGGGTTCAGTGCACAGCTTTCCCTTCCGAGAGAAAATACAATGTGACCTTCCCTCTCCCCTTGTCCGGCCTTTACTTCCCATCTCACAGCTCCCGCCTCCTTCCCCCCCAGTCAGACGTAGCAGTGTCTCACCTGCTCTAGCCCCACTTACCCCAGTGACCCTGATCTCCCTCACACCCACTCTCAGCCCCCCCTCGCTCTTTTCCTTTACGTCTCGCTAAGCTCGATGAATGCACTGTCTACAGTTGCTCTCTGGAGTCCCTCTCCTCCATTTCCAGCCGAGCCCCCCTCCAGTCCAGCCTCTGCCTCTTGCGCCCCACCGACACCACTGGCCTGGCACCAAAGTCTCTAGTGACCTCTGCCTAGCTAGAGCTCAGAGCCAGTCCTCCACCCTCCGTGCCCGGTCAGTCACTTTCCACACAGTCAACCATGCCCTTCTTGAAACCTTGGCTTCCCTAACTCCAGCCTCTCCTGGTTCTCCTCCTGCCTTTCTAATGGCTCCTTCCATGTGTCCTTTGGAGGATCCTCCTCATCCGCCCTCCAGCTTTCCATGGGGATTCCACAGGCTCTGTCCTTCGTCCCCTTCTCTTCTCCCTCTGCACCGTATCTCTGGGTAAACTCATCCACAAACCCCAACCCAACCGCCATCTCTGCCGACACCTCACGGATCTACCTTTGTGCCCAGACCGGTCGTCTTCTGCTCAAAGGTGAATCTCAGCCTGTCCTGCTGACAGCTCCCCATGAATTCTAGCCATCAGGTCAAGCCCCACTTGACTACACAGATCTCCTACTCTTCCCCCCCACCCCACTCTCCCCACTACCTCCTTCCTTAACCCCTGGGGCCCCACCCCACCATGCCAGTCATGCTGAGCCATAACCTAAGAGCCATCTTTGACTCAGCCTAGCTGTGAGATCCTAGATGGAGGTTTAGGTCTCAATCCCAACAATTCTTTTTTGCATTACGTCCCTAAGACGTGGCCTTTTCTATCCATCCACAGAGCTAGAGCTCTTGTCCTGGCTCCCATCATCTCGATTCCTGCAGGTGAATGTTGCTGCAAAGATCGTTCTCCTAGCCCGGCCCTTTGAGGAGATCACTGCTCAGTGGCTTCCCTTCGACGTAGCATCAAGCATCAGCTGCAAGGCCCTTCAGGGTCAACCCCACCCTACCTATTGTCTCTCACGCGCACTCACGCTATCGACTCCGACCTCCAATCGGCCCATGGTGTCAGCCTCCATCACCCACTTGTAAAATGTTCTAACAAAGAGCTTTGTGCTTCCCCCCCACGCAGCCCCCATGCTTGGGAGGAGCTCCTCATTAACACCCACCAAGCTCTGTCACTGTCCTTCAAAGCCCTCCTTAAAACTCTCCTTTGCTGGGGCAACAACAGGAAACTTGACAATGGTTAGGCCGTTGGTATTGAACTCAGTTGCATCCAGAAGCGCGTCACCTGCTGGTGCGGAGCATGGGTACACGGCAATGTGCTAGCTGGGGGCAGCTCCCTCAGGGAGGGGCAGACACCTCCCGGCCTGGTGCTGACGAGGGATCATTGGGCCCTGGTCTGCCTGCTCAGCTGGCTAAGTGACAGGGAAGTGCTCTTGGCCACAGCTACTGCTTGGGGGTCGCAGAGCAGCCGAGGAGCCACCAGGACCCTGCACCGCAAAACGAGGGACCGAAGCCAGGCAGTGACTGTCCCCCAATCCACCAGCCTTTGCTCAGACTTCCCCAGCCCAGCTCAGGCCAGGTCGCTCTCATCCCTGCCTCGCCGTGAGCTGGACACTGCGGAAGCTGACATAGCCTGGCCCAGTGGAGCAGGAATAAACAACCTGTATATGCGAACGGCTGCTGAATAGCTCCCTCAAGGCCTGGGGGGCCTGTGACCTGAGCCTGCCCCCTCTCCTCACAGCCTGTCTAGGGCTCTTCCCCCTGCCACTGCCTGTCAGACGCTCCCCTCTCCACCCCTACAGAACAGCCATGGCTGATCCCCAGAACCTCCCTGTAGCAAAGTGAGACTCACCAGTGGGGTGCCTCCTGCTGGTCATCCTGGGAATTAGCTCCTTTCCAGCCTTGGAGCGCCTCCTAGTGGCCGGTGGCTCACCTGCTGCAGGCCCCCCATGTCCCTCCTAGACCCCACTACCCTTTACCTCAGGGTTCTGCCCCAGCAGCACCCCACAGACTCTGGGTCTCCCCCCCCAGGGGAACCCCAACCCTCTAAACCCACCTTGCCTCAGTGGCTACTGCCAGTCACCATCTAGCCCCGGCTCACTGGGGCAGACTGCAGTCTGTAATGGCCACTTATCATCAGCAAGGGGGGTTTGGACCAGCTGCCTCCGCCTAACCCCAGGCTGCACCTCTGCAACCCCAGTACCTCCATAGGCCTTCACCAAGGCCTCAGCCTGGGGTTTTACCAGGCTGGAGCTCCCCAGCTCCCTTTGCCCTTCCCCAGCACTGCTCCACTTCAGGTACCTTGCTCCCAGGCAGCTAGCCCTTCTCTCTCCATAGCGAGAGAGAGACTCCTTCAGCTTCTAGCCCACAGGCCTCTTATCAAGGCCAGCTGGGCCTTAATTGAGCTGGCCACAGCTGTGGCTGCTTCCCCTCAGCCTAGCTTTTCCCAGCCACAGCCCTCTCCAGGGCTGCTTTTAACCCCCCATCTCCATCAGTGGGGCAGCCACCCCACTACACTCCTCCCTACAGAACAGAGGCTGGGAATGGGCCGATAGTGCCGGTTCAGGTATGTGGCCTGGACAATGGGCAACCTGACCAGGTACAGAACAAGCTGCCCTGCATGGAGCTGCTTGGAGAAGGGGAGCCAGGGCCTCAGTGCCAGGGAACCATGGCAGCTCCGATGTAATGCCCTGGGGGACAGGCCCTTGCTGCTTTCCCCTTAGTCCTAGTGCTCCCTGGGGATCCTGCATCTCATCTGGCACAGCTGTTCCCTCCAGACCCCACGGGGCCCAGTTTGAGGCATAGCTTTGTTAGGGGCTTTCCCTTCACCCCCTCCCCTGGTTCTTGTCACGCAGACAGGAAGTAGAGGACTGGAAGTCCAAAGTGCAGGCAATGTGGTGTTTACTGGGGTTAGTTTCAAGCAAGCTTCTCCATAGCTCTGACACCACAGAGCCTTTGCCCATGTCCCCATTTCTTATTCCCTCCTCCTCCTCCTTAGCAGGCCCAGATATGCCTGCAGTGCATGCTCCTAGTCACACCCCTTACAACTTATGGTTGTGTTCCACTTTGGAGGGTGGTGAGTCTGGGGTCTTTATCCCATCTCTTTTGTATCCCATGGGAGGGGTAAGGAGTGAGTTGGGTTCTGGTCAAGGCCAGGCTTTTCTTTGGCTTTTAGTGTTTCTTATGCCTCCCCCCGTCCCACCTCTCCTAACTGGTGGCTTGACCTTGGTGTGAGAGAGGGGCCAGGCAGCCTTCCAGTGTATGCTCGTATATTACACTCCCACCATACCTAGTAACACTTTAGCCCTGTCCCTTATCTCTTCCCATTATACTGACAAACCTATCTAGCTCTTTAGTGATTTCAGCTTGTAGGAGGGGAGCCTCAGGGCTGGTGCACCATTGGCCCAAAGTGAATTCAGCCCAGCAGCCTGTAACTAGACTCCTAATGGAATCAAAATTAGCTCTGATATTCCACCGTGGAGAGAGGAGAAGGTACAGTTGGCATTTAGAACCCTCAGAAGGGCCCTAAATGCCAATTGTAAAAGACTCTCTGCTCAAAGCCAATTGCTTCAAGTTATAGCTAAAATCTCTCTTAGGCTAGTTTGCTTGGACCCAGAAAGGAGGGAATGCATACAGCATTAGTTAGTGAAAGGTCAGAATATGGTCCCTTGATGTCTCACTACTCAACAAGATAAACAGAAGTTATATATATATTAAAGGACGGAAATAGTGATGTGATCTTTGCAATGAAATCCCATCAGAACTCCTCATTCCCGTAACCCTAGAATGGGGAGAGTCATTTCCACACGGCTGGTCTGGGTGTCAGAGTCAGGACAGCCAGGTCACTGGCCGTGGCTGGAGTAGGAACAGACTGTCAGAACTACCAGGTAGCTGGGAGTAGCCCCAACAAAGAAGCGACATTGAGCAGACTGAAGTAGTTGTCTTCATTAGGAGCCTGCCTTGGGGTAACCTGGTTAGACCCTTGTCTGTGGATTGGTTGGATAGCTAGGATTTCTAGGGCATTATCTCCAATGACTCACCAGGCTCAGACTGCTCCTCACAACCAGTCATGTTTCTGGAGTCTGCAGCTTCTGTGTGGGTTCAGGTTTCAGAGTGGTAGCCATGTTAGTCTGTATCAGCAAAGACAACGAGGAGTCCTTGTGGCACCTTAGAGACTAACACATTTATTTGGGCATAAGCTTTCATGGGCTAAAACCCACTTCATCAGATGCATGGAGTGGAAAATACAGTAGGGAGGTATAAATACACAGCACATGAAAAGATGGGAGTTGCCTTACCAAGTGGGGGATCAGTGCTAAAGAGACAATTCAATTAAGTTGGAAGTGGCCTATTCTCAACAGTTGACAAGAAGGGGTGGAAATCACTTTTGTAGTGCTAATGAGGCCAGTGTAATCAAGGTGGTCCATTTCAAACAGTTGACAAGAAGGTGAGAGTATCAGCAAGGGGAAATTAGTTTTTGTAGTGACCCATCTGTGATTAAAAGTAATGTCAAGCTTGCGCTAAACAAAGGGTATGTCTACACTATGAAATTAGGTTGAATTTATAGAGGTCGGTTTTGTAGAAAGCGTTTTTATATAGTCGATTGTGCGTGCCCCCACACAAATGGTCTTAGTGCATTTATCCGGAATTTAGTCGGTGGAGTGTGTCCACAGTACCGAGGCAAGCGTCGACTTCCAGAGCGTTGCACTGTGGGTAGCTATCCCACAGTTTCCACCACCCATTTGAATTCTGGGTAGAAATCCCAGTGCTTGATGGGGCAAAAACGTTGTTGCGGGTGGTTCTAGGTACATATTGTCAGGCCCCCCTTCCCTCCCTCCATCCCTCCCTCCGTGAAAGCAACGGCAGACAACTGTTTCGCACCTTTTTTCCTGGGTTACCCGAGCAGATGCCATACCACGGCAAGCATGGAGCCCGCTCAGCTCACCATCACCGTACGTCTCCTGGGTGCTGGCAGATGTGGTACTGCATTGCTACACAGCAGCAGCTTATTGCCTTTTGGCAGTGGACAGTGCAGTCTGACTGGTAGCCGTCGTCGACGTAGTCCTGGGTGCTCTTTTAACTGACCTCGGTGAGGTCAGGGGCGCCTGGACAAACATGGGAGTGAGTCAGCCAGGTCATTTCACTTTTAAGTGTCGTCTCATGGCGATTCAGTCCTACCGGCAGTCCTACTGCCCTGTCTTCTAATGAGCAGCCAGGAGACGACGATGGCCAGCAGTCATACTGCACCATCTTCTGCCGAGCACCCAGGAGATGACAATGGCTAGCGGTCGTACTGCACAGTCTGCTGCCAGCAAGATGTATAAAGATAGATGAAGTGGATCAAAACAAGAAATAGACTAGATTTGTTTTGTATTCATTTTCTCCTCCCTCCCTCCGTGAAATCAACAGCCTGCTAAACCCAGAGTTTTGAGTTCTATCCTTGAGGGGGCCATTCTGTTTCTCCTTAATGCAAAGCCACCCCCTTTGTTGATTTTAATTCCCTGTAAGCCAACCTTATAAACCATGTTGTCAGTTGCCCCTCCCTCCATCAGAGCAACGGCAGACAATCGTTTCGCGCCTTTTTTCAGCGCAGACTCCATAGGACTGGGAACATGGAGTCCGCTCAGATCACCGCGGCAATTAGAAGCCTATAAACACCGTGTGTGTTATCCAGCAGAATTCGTAGAACCATAACCTGCAAGAAAAGCGAAACCAGGTGAGGAGGAGGCGACATCAGCGCGGTGACGAGAGTGATGAGGACATGGATATAGACTTCTCACAAAGTACGGGCCCCTGCAATGTGCACATCATGGTGTCAATTGGGCAGGTCCATGCTGTGGAATGCCAATTCTGGACCCAGGAAACAAGCACAGACTGGTGGGACCGCATAGTGTTGCAGGTCTGGGATGATTCCCAGTGGCTTCAAAACTTTCACATGCGTAAGGGCACTTTCATGGAACTTTGTGACTTGCTTTCCCCTGCCCTGAAGCGCAAGAATACCAAGATGAGAGCAGTCCTCACAGTTGAGAAGCGAGTGGCAATAGCCCTGTGGAAGCTTGCAATGCCAGACAGCTACCAGTCAGTCGGGAATCAATTTGGAGTGGGCAAATCTACTGTGGGGGCTGCTGTGATGCAAGTAGCCAATGCTATCACTGAGCTGCTGATATCAAGGGTAGTGACTCTGGGAAATGTGCAGGTCATAGTGGATGGCTTTGCTGCAATGGGATTCCCTAACTGTGGTGGGGCGATAGATGGAATGCATATCCCTATCTTGGCACCGGAGCACCAAGGCAGCGCGTACATAAACTGCAAAGGGTACTTTTCAATGGTGCTGCAAGCACTAGTGGATCACAAGGGACGTTTCACCAACATCAACGTGGGATGGCCGGGAAAGGTGCATGACGCTTGTGTCTTCAGGAACACTGGTCTGTTTTGACAGCTGCAGCAAAGGACTTACTGTCCAGACCAGAAAATAACCGTTGGGGATGTTGAAATGCCTATAGTTATCCTTGGGGACCCAGCCTACCCCTTAATGCCATGGCTCATGAAGCCGTACACAGGCAGCCTGGACAGTAGTCAGGAGCTGTTCAACTACAGGCTGAGCAAGTGCAGAATGGTGGTAGAATGTGCATTTGGGCTTTTAAAAGCATGCTGGCGCAGTTTACTGACTCAGTTAGACCTCAGTGAAACCAATATTCCCATTGTTATTACTGCTTGCTGTGTACTCCACAATATCTGTGAGAGTAAGGGGGAGACGTTTATGGAGGGGTGAGAAGTTGAGGCAAATCACCTGGCTGCTGATTACGTGCCCAGAGAACTATAACACAAACTGCCTTTGAGCTATGCAGTGACTAACCCTCTTGCAGTAAACTAACAGGGGAGGTGTGACATTCTATACCTTGGATGAATGTACTGTCACCCCCATATTCCTCATTTTCATATCATTGTGATCTTATATATAAAGCATTCCTTGTAAGGTACCAGGGGAAAGGTTATGTACGAGGCTTGTTATCCCAAGGGGAGTCTCTGACATGCTTCAAACCAAATGCACTGCTTCAGGTAGAATAAAAAAAAAACAACAAATTTATTAACTACAAAGATAGATTTTAAGTGATAGGGGAAAAAGTCAAAGTGATTTCCAAAATAAAATATAAGCCCACAGTCTAAACTCTCAACCCTATTAGGCTGGGCAACATCTAGATTAAGCAGTTTTTCTCACCGCACTGGATATTGCAGTCCATAGCATGCAAGTCTGTTCCTTAAACCTGGGCCAATCTCCTTTGTTGGAGTCTTGTCTTCTTCTGAGTGTCCTGGTTGCTTGCGGCAAAGGTGGGGGCAGGAGAAGGGCCCAGTATGTGTCCACTCTGCCTGTTTTATACCCTCAGTCCATGTGCTTGGGGAGCACAAGTCCAGTCATGTCTGGGGCCATTGCCGAGTCTCTCCAGGCAAGGTTGAGCAATTCGCCTGGCGTGGCCTCATGCAGGTGAGTCATTGCATTGTTACTCCCTGGCTGGACAATGGCTGTTGGTGGTTGTTTCACACCCTGCCCAGGAGTTGGTTACTTTCCTTGCTGTTGCCTCTGGGGAGCTAATATCTGGCTGATTCTCCAACTTACAGCATGTTTTAGTGACCACCGTACAACACAATTCTCATAACTTCATACGCATTAATGATAGACATCTGTGGACAGAGACATGACTTTCAGCAGGTCATAACCTTTCCCCTGATATATATAAGGCATGCCTTGTAGGTAAGATCATGATTATATGAAAATGAGGAATATGGGGGTTACAGTACGCTCCCCCAAGATATAGAATGTCACAATTTCTAAGGCATATTTCAATGTCTATACATCTTATACCTCTGAAATCTTCTCCCCCATGTAGGTACTGTTAATGGGGAATCTCTATGTCCTAGTAAAGAGGAGAGGATAGAAGTTCATAAAGTACTGGTAGGAGGTGAAGAGAAACAGTCAAATAAAAAAAAGAGAGAGTCCCATTCAATTCCATCACATAATGGCAGACAGCCAAAAAGTGACAAATTTTAGAAGTGCTTGTATACAAATGCTAGAGATCAAAATATTGAGATGTCTGAACTCATGTGCCTCACATTAAATGAGGATACCGATATACCAGGCATTATAGAAACTTGGTGGAACAAAAATAATCAATGGGACATGATAATACCAGGGTACAAATATATAGGAATGGCAGAGTAGGTCGTGCTGGTGGGAGAGTGGCACTGTATGTGAAAGAAAGCATAGAGTCAAATGAAGTAAAAATCTTAAATGAACCAAACTGTACCATAGAATCTCTATGGATAGAAATTCCATGCTTCAATAATAAGAATACAGCAGTAGGGTTATATATTACTGACCACGATGGTGACCGTGAAATGCTCCAGGAGATTAGAGAAGCTAGAAAAATACAAGTTTCAGCGGGGTAGCCATGTTAGTCTGTATCAGCAAAAACAACAAGGAGTCCTTGTGGCACCTTAGAGACTAACAAATTTATTTGGGCACAAGTTTTTGTGGGCTAGAACCCACTTCATCGTATGCATGGAGTGAAAAATACAGTAAATAGAATATATATAGTATAGCACATGAAAAGATGGGTGTTGCCTTACGAAGAGTGTGTGTGTGTGTGTGTGTGTGTGGGGGGGGGGGTTAGTGCTAACGAGCCAATTCAATTAAGGTGGAATTGGCCTATTCTCAACAATTGACAAGAAGGGGTGAATACCAAGGGAGGGAAAATTACCTTTATAGTGCTAACGAGGTCAAGGTAATCAAGGTGGTGTGGCAAATTGCCAGCACTACCATAATGGGTCTTGCACTTTCTCTTCTGTGCGGGGGGGGGTTCAGGGCACCATTTCTTGCCCCTGAACTGGGGTATTAACTGCCACACTAGTGTCCTAGAGGAGGGGAGTGGAGAGGGAGGGACCCGGGCCCGCCCTCTACTCCGGGTCCCAGCCCAGGGGCCCTAGGGATAGCCGTAAACCACTTGAACTAGCGGTTCCTTCCCCTGGGCTACTTCCCTCTCCTGCCCTTCACCTTGTGGGGCTTCCTGCCCTCCCTCTGCACTAACCAGGTGTCCCTTTACCTAGGGTCTTGGTCTTCTTAGCCCACCACAGCACTTCTCCAAACTCTCCTCTGCTTCCCCCCAAACTGCTTTCTGCTCCAGCACCAATCCACTCTGCTTCAACTCCTTCCCCTGGCTGATTGAAGCAGGGGGTTTTTATCAGGTGACTGGCTTCAGGTGCTTTAATTAATTTATAGCAAACTTTCTTCCCTCTGCAGGGAATAAGGGGATTCCCTTCTGACTCTCTCCTGCTGCCCTCTGGCCATGCTGTATCACAGTGGCCCATTTCCAACAGTTGACAAGAAGGTGTGAATATCAGCAGAGGGAAAATTACTTTTTGTAGTGACCCAGCCACTCCCAGTCTTTATTCAGGCTTAATTTGATGGTGTCCAGTTTGCAAATTAATTCCAGTTCTGCAGTTTCTCGTTGGAGTCTGTTTTTTAATTGTTTTTTGTTGAAGAATTGCCACTTTTCAGTCTGTTATTGAGCGTCCAGGGAGATTGAAGTGCTCTCCGACTGGTATTTGAGTGTTACAATTCTCCATGTCTGATTTGTGTCCATTTATTCTTTTGCATAGAGACTGTCCGGTTTGGCCAATGTACGTGGCAGAGGGGCATTGCTGGGGTTTTCAACTATCCCCATATTGACTGGGCACATGTCACCTCAGGATGGGATGCAGAGATACATTTTCTAGACACCATAAATGACAGCTTCTTGGAGCTGCTACTCCTGGAACCCACAACAGGAGAGGAAGTTCTTGATTTAGTCCTAAGTGGAGCACAGAATCTGGTCCAAGAGGTGAATCAGATGAACACTCTGTAATAGTAACCATAATGTAATTAAATTTAATATCCCAGTTGGGGGGGGGGAAATACCAAAGAAGCCCACCACAGTTGCATTTAACTTCAAAAATGGGAATTACACAAAAATAGGGAAGCTAGTTAAATGGAAATTAAAAGGTACAGTCACAAAAGTGAAATGTCTGCAAGCTGCATTTAAACTTTCTTAAAAACATGATAGAGGATCAAATTAAATGTATACCCCAAATAAAATGATCTGGAAAAAGGGGTAACCAGTGAGGTGGCAAAATTTGCAGCTGCAAAACTACAAGATAGTTAAGTCCCAGGCAGACTGCGAAGAGCTCCAAAAGGATCTCTCAAAACTGGGTAACTGGGCAACAAAACGGCAGGTGAAATTTAATGTTGATAAATGCGAAGTAATGCACGTTGGAAAGCATAATCCCAACTATACATATACAATGATGGGGTCTGAATTAGCTGTTACCACTCAAGAAAGAGATCGTGGTGTCATTGTGGATAGTTCTCTGAAAACATCCACTCAATGTGCAGCAGCAGCCAAAAAAGCAAACAGAATGTTGGGGATCATTAAGAAAGGGATAGATAATAAGACAGACAGAAAATATCATGTTGCCTCTGTGACGAAGTGGGACTGTTCTTAATGTTTCCTCTGAACAGTGTGGGGGTGCCTCAGTTTCCCCTAGGCAGTTCTTAAGTATTTAGGTGGTGGGGTAAGGGTGTATGATCATTGCAGAGCCCTAGAGGGCAGGTGTGTGCAGGGGTCTGGACACAGAGAATGGCCGACACCCTGTTTCCTGGCAACTGATGGCCTGGGCCCTCCCCCCTGCAAGGTGAGAGCTAAAGGGTTAGAGAACAAAGGAATCTGGTGACCTCCTGGCCCGGGAAAGGGACAAAGCCCAGAGGAGGAGGGGCTGGAGAGAGTTTCAGTTTGGGGCTGGCTGGGACATGGAGTGAAGTGCAGACGGGGATGTCTGGCTCACTGCCCCCCAAAATGGACCCAGCGGAGGGGTCCAGTTCTCTGCACCTACAAGCTCTGTGTTAGACCATGTTCCTGTCATCTAATAAACCTTCTGTTTTACTGGCTGGCTGAGAGTCACGTCTGACTACGGAGTTGGGTCACGAGGAGCCCCGCCTGAGCGGACTCGCTGTGGGAAGCGCACGGAGGGGCAGAGGAGGCTGAATGCTCCAAGGTCAGACCCAGGAAGGTGGAAGCTGTGTGAGCTTTGTGTCCTGCAGACAGGCTGCTCCCAGAAAGGAGACTTCCCCAGAGTCCTGACTGGCTTCATGGGGAGCAGTTTCAGAGCATCGCCCAGGGACTCCGTGACAGCCTCTATATAAATCCATGGGATGCCCACACCTTGAATAGTGCATGCAGATGGTCACCCCATTTCAAAAAAGATATATTGGAACTGGAAAAGGTTCAGAAAAGGGAAACACAAATGATTAGGGGTATGGAACGGCTGCCGTACGAGGACAGATTAATAAGACTGGGACTGTTCAGCTTGGAAAAGAGACTCAGGGAGGATAGGATTGCGGTCTATAAGATCACGACTGGGGTGGAGAAAGTAAGTGTTATTTACTCCTCATAACACAAGAACTAGGGGCCACCCAATTAAATTCATAGGCAGCAGATTTAAAACAAACAAAGGAAGTATTTCTTCACACAACACACTGGGAGCCTGGGGAACTCATTGCCAGGGGATGCTGTGAAGGACAAAACTATAATGGGGTTAAAAAAAGAACTAGATAAATTCATGGAGGACTGGTCCGTCAATAGCTATGAGTAGGGCCCTACCAAATTTATGGCCATGAAAAATGCATCATGGACCATGGAATCTGGTGTCTCCCCATGAAATCCGGTCTTGTGTGTGCTTTTACTCTATACTGTACAGTTTTAACGGGGGAAACCAGTGTTTCTCAAACTGTGGATCCTGACACAAAAGGAGGGTGTGTGTGTGTGGGGGGGTGTCGCAAGATAATTTTAGGGGGGTCACAGTATTGCCTCCCTTACTTGTGCACTGCATTCAGAGCTGGGCAGATGTAGCGTGGCCGCGGTTGGCTCCGAAGGCAGCATACCACCAGCAGCAGCGCAGAAGGAAGGGCGGCGATACCAGACCAGGCCACCCTTCCTTCTGCCTGCGGCTGGCGGCTCTGCTTTCAGAGCTGGGCTCCTGGCCAGCAGCCGCCGCTCTCCGGCTGCCTGGCACTGATGGCCGTGCCGCTGCCAACAGCCACGCAGAAGGAAGGGCAGGAGTAACACAACCCCACGACAATCACCTTGTGACCCTCCCCTCAACTCCTTTTTGGGTCAGGACCCCGACAATTCCAACACCCGGAAATTTCAGATTTAAATAGCTGAAATCATGAAATTTACGATTTTTAAAATCTTGTGACCATGAAATTGACCAAAATGGACCATGAATTTGGTAGGGCCCTAGCTATTAGCCAGGATGGGCAGGGATGCAAAACCATGCTCTGAAGTGTCCTTAGCCTCTGTTTGCCATAAGCTGGGAGTGGATGACAGGCGATGGATCACTTGATAATTTGCCTGTTCTTTTTATTCCCTCTGAAGCATCTGGCACTGGCCATTATTGGAAGACAGGACACTGGGCTAGATGGTCTTGCTGCCCTGGATTTGAACAGTGTGTGTACCCCAGAATGTGAATAAGCTAATTGCAACTATATCATGTGTACTCAGCCACCATGAATTAATAAAATAGAACACCACATAGCAGAGTGTTCATTTGAAAGCAAACTTTTAGAGGCAAGGTCAAAACTAGCTGGCAATTTCTGCTAATCAGTATGGGAGGAGGGGAAAGAAAAGTCAGCAACTGAGAGTGAAAACCTTGGTGGATGAGAACCTTGAATCTGGGTGCCCTTGATATAGAAGTATTATAATTAAGATTGTTAGGAATGTTTGTTGATAAGTAGTTCATTGAAAGTTAGGAAAAGTGATGAGCCAATAGGGGTCATTATGATTGATGTGTCTTGAAGAAATTAGTTATAACAGACTAGCTAATACAAAGTACTTTGGAGCAGTCCTCCGAAGCCATCTTGGGAGAGGATTTTCCTGAGACCTTTTCTCCCTGGTGGGTGAGAAACTGGACATTATGTACCCACTGTTAATTACTCAATATTGTGGCAGATTTTAGGTAGATATCTGGGATGTTCTAAACCTATAGCTTATGTCTGTGTGTGCTTAAATCTAAGAAACTGCAGTTTTAGATAGAGCACGCTTACTTTCTTTAATCTTTTATGAGACAGAATTGCTGTGTTCCCATTGATTTATTCTTGACACCGCCTGGAGTGAAACAGTTAAGTAGCCACTACTGTGGGTTCTGAAAACCCTGGGTAACAGGCTGACCCAGTGTGGCCATTCTTATGTACTTACAGACCATAATCATGTCATCTCTTAGAATCATAGAATATCAGGGTTGGAAGGGACCTCAGGAGGTCATCTAGTCCCACCCCCTGCTCAAAGCAGGACCGATCCCCAACTAAATCATCCCAGCCAGGGCTTTGTCAAGCCTGACCTTAAAACTTCTATGGAAGGAGATTCCACCACCTCCCTAGGTAACACATTCCAGTGTTTCACCACCCTCCGAGTGAAAAAGTTTTATCCTAATATCCAACCTAGACCTCCCCCACTGCAATTCGAAACCATTACTCCTCGTTCTGTCATCTGCTATCACTGAGAACAGTCTAGATCCATCCTCTTTGGAACCCCCTTTCAGGTAGTTGAAAGCAGCTATCAAATCCCCCCTCATTCTTCTCTTCCGCAGACTAAACAATCCCACTTCCCTCAGCCTCTCCTCATAAGTCATCTGTCCCAGTCCCCTAATCATTTGTTGCCCTCCGCTGGACTCCTTCCAATTTTTCCACATCCTTCTTGTAGTGTGGGGCCCAAAACTGGACACAGTACTCCAGATGAGGCCTCACCAATGTCGACTAGAGGGTAACAATCACGTCCCTCAATCTGCTGGCAATGCCCCTACTTATACATCCCAAAATGCCATTAGTCTTCTTGGCAACAAGGGCACACTGTTGACTCATATCCAGCTTCTCATCCACTGTAACCCCTAGGTCCTTTTCTGCAGAACTGCTGCCTAGCCATTCGGTCCCTAGTCTGTAGCGGTGCATGGGATTCTTCCGTCCTAAGTGCAGGACTCTGCACTTGTCCTTGTTGAACCTCATCAGATTTCTTTTGGCCCAGTCCTCCAATTTGTCTAGATCCCTCTGTATCCTATCCCTACCCTCCAGCGTATCTACCTCTCCTCCCAGTTTAGTGTCATCTGCAAACTTGCTGAGGGTGCAATCCACACCATCCTCCAGATCATTTATGAAGATATTGAACAAAACCAGCCAGAGAACCGACCCTTGGGGCACTCCGCTTGATACCGGCTGCCAACTAGACATGGAGCCATTGATCACTACCCGTTGAGCCCGACAATCTAGCCAACTTTCTATCTACCTTATCATCCATTCATCCAGCCCATATTTCTTTAACTTGCTGGCAAGAATACTGTGGGATACCGTGTCAAAAGCTTTGCTAAAGTCAAGGAACAACACGTCCACTGCTTTCCCCTCATCCAGAGAGCCAGTTATCTCATCATAGAAGGCAATTAGATTAGTCAGGCATGACTTGCCCTTGGTGAATCCATGCTGACTGTTCCTGATCTCTTTCCCCTCCTCTAAGTGCTTCAGAATTGATTCCTTGAGGACCTGCTCCATGATTTTTCCAGGAACTGAGGTGAGGCTGACTGGTCTGTAGTTCCCCGGATCCTCCTTCTTGCCTTTTTTAAAGATGGGCACTACATTAGCCTTTTTCCAGTCATCTGGGACTTCCCCCGATCGCCATGAGTTTTCAAAGATAATGGCCAATGGCTCTGCCATCACATCCGCCAACTCCTTTAGCACCCTCGGATGCAACGCATCTGGCCCCATGGACTTGTGCTCGTCCAGCTTTTCTAAATAGTCCCAAACCTCTTCTTTCTCCACAGAGGGCTGGTCACCTCCTCCCCATGCTGTGCTTCCCAGTGCAGCCATCTGGGAGCTGACCTTGTTAGTGAAGACAGAGGCAAAAAAAAGCATTGAGTACATTAGCTTTTTCCACATCCTCTGTCACTAGGTTGCCTCACTCATTCAGTAAGGGGCCCACACTATCCTTGACTTTCTTCTTGTTGCTAACATACCTGAAGAAACCCTTCTTGTTACTCTTAACATCTCTTGCTAGCTGCAACTCCAGGTGTTATTTGGCCTTCTTGATTTCACTCCTGCATGCCCGAGCAATATTTTTATACTCTTCCCTGGTCATTTGTCCAATCTTCCACTTCTTGTAAGTTTCTTTTTTGTGTTTAAGATCAGCAAGGATTTCACTATTAAGCCAAGCTGGTCGCCTGCCATATTTACTATTCTTTCTACACATCGGGATGGTTTGTCCCTGTAACCTCACTAAGGATTCTTTAAAATACAGCCAGCTCTCCTGGACTCCTTTCCCCCTCATGTTATTCTCCCAGGGGATCCTGCCCATCAGTTCCCTGAGGGAGTCAAAGTCTGCTTTTCTGAAGTCCAGGGACCGTGTTCTGCTGCTCTCCTTTCTTCCCTATGTCAGGATCCTGAACTCGACCGTCTCATGGTCACTGCCTCCCAGGTTCCCATCCACTTTTGCTTCCCCTACTAATTCTGCCCGGTTTGTGAGCAGCAGGTCAAGAAGAGCTCTGCCACTAGTCAGTTCCTCCAGCACTTTCACCAGGACATTGTCCCCTACGCTTTCCAAAAACTTCCTGGATTGTCTGTGCACCGCTGTATTGCTCTCCCAGCAGATATCAGGGCGATTGAAGTCTCCCATAAGAACCAGGGCCTGCGATCTAGTAACTTCCGTGAGTTGCCTGAAGAAAGCCTCGTCCACCTCATCCCCCTGGTCCGGTGATCTATAGCAGACTCCCACCACGACATCACCCTTGTTGCTCAAGGTTTTAAACTTAATCCAGAGACTCTCAGGTTTTTCAGCAGTTTCATACCAGAGCTCTGAGCAGTCATACTGCTCCCTTACATACAGTGCAACTCCCCCACCTTTTCTGCCCTGCCTGTCCTTCCTGAACAGTTTATATCCATCCATGACAGTACCCCAGTCATGTGAGTTATCCCACCAAGTCTCTGTTATTCCAATCACATCCTAATTCCTTGACTGTGCCAGGACTTCCAGTTCTCCCTGCTTGTTTCCCAGGCTTTGTGCATTTGTGTATAGGCACTTGAGATAACTCGCTGATCGTCCTGCTTTTTCAGTATGAGGCAGGAGCCTACCCCTCTTGCGCTCTCCTGCTGGCGCTTTCTCCTGGTATCCCACTCCTTCTAATACCTCAGGATGGGATGCAGAGATAAAGTTTCTTGACACCCTAAGAGACTGCTTCTTGGAGCAGCTAGTCTTGGAAGCCCAAGAGGAGAGGCAATTCTTGATTTAGTCCTAAGTGGAGCTCAGGATCAGGTCCAAGAAGTGTAATATAGCAGTACGGCTTGGTAATAGTGACCATAATATATTAAATTTAACATCCCTGTGGTGGGGAAAACACCACAGCAGCCCAACATGGTAGCATTTAATTTCAGAAAGGGGAACTACACCAAAATGAGGAGGTTAGTGACACAGAAATTAAAAGGTACAGTCACAAAAGTGAAATCCCTGCAAGCTATGTGGAAACTTTTTAAAAGATACCATAATAGAGGCTCAAACGAAAAAACTTTATAAGAGAACCAAAAAAGTGCCATCACAGCTAAACAACAAAGTAAAAGAAGCAGTGAGAGGCAAAAAGGCATCCTTGAAAAAGTGGAAGTTAAATCCTAGTGAGGAAAATAGGAAGGAGCATAAACGCTGGCAAGTGAAATGTAAAAATATAATTAGGAAAACCTAAAATGAATGTGAAGAGCAGCTGACCAAAGATTCCAAAAGTAATAACAACATTTTTGTAAGTAAATCAGAAGCAGGAAGATGCTAAACAACAAGTGGGGCCCCTGGACGATCGAGATGCTAAAGGAGCACTCAAGGCCTTTGCGGAGAAACTAAATGAATTCTTCGCATCGGTCTTCATGGCTGAGGATGTGAGGGAGATTCCCAAACCTGAGTCATTCTTTTTAGATGACAAATCTGAGGAACTGTCCCAGATTGAGGTGTCATTAGAGGAGGTTTTGGAACAAATTGATAAATTAAACAGAATAAGTTATCAGGACCAGGTGGGATTCACCCAAGAGTTTTGAAGGAATTTAAATGAGAAATTGCAGAACTGCTAACTGTGTGGTCTGACCTATTGCTTAAATCACCCTCTGTACCAGATGACTGGAGGACAGCTAATGTGACGCCAATTTTAAAAAGAAGCTCCAGAGGCGATCCGTACAATTAGAGGCCAGTGAGTCTATATTCAGCACTGGGAAATCTGGTTGAAACTATAGTAAAGAACAAAATTGTCAGACACAGAGATGAACATAATTTGTTGGGAAAGAGTCAACATGGTTTTTATAAAGGGAAATCGTGGCTCATCGATCGACTAGAATTCTTTGAGGGGGTCAACAAGCATGTGGACAAGGGGGATCCAGTGGATATAGTGTACTTAGATTTTCAGAAAGCCTTTGACAAGGTCCCTCACCAAAGGCTCTTAAGCAAAGTAAGCTGTCATGGGATAGGAGGGAACGTCCTTTCATGGATCAGTAACTGGTTAAAAGTTAGGAAACAAAGGGTAAGAATAAATGGTCAGTTTTCAGAATGAAGAGAGTTAAATAGTGGTGTCCTCCAGGGGTCTGAACTGGGACCAGTCCTATTCACATATTCATAAATGATGTGGAAAAAGGGGTAAACAGTGAGGTGGCAAAGTTTTCAGATGATAAAGAACTACTCAAAATAGTTAAGTCCAAAGCAGACTGTGAAGAGCTACAAAGGAATCTCACAAAAATTGTGGAACTGGGCAACAAAATGTCAGATGAAATTCAATATGGATAAATGAAAAGTAATGCACATTGGAAAACATAATCCAAACTATACGTATAAAATGATGGGGTCTAAATTATCTATTGCCACTCAAGAGAGAGATCTTGAAGTCATTGTGGATAGTTCTCTGAAAACATCCACTCAATGTGCAGCGCCAGTCAAAAAAGTGAACAGAATCCTGGGAATAATTAAGAAAGGGATAGGTAATAGGACGGAAAATATCATATTGGCTCTATATAAATCCATGGTACACCCACATCTTGAATACTGTGTGCAGATGTGGTCACCCCATCTAAAAAAAGATATATTGGAATTGGAAAAACTTCAGAAAAGGGCAACAAAAATTATTAGAGGTCTGGAACAGCTTTTGTATGAGGAGAGATTAAAAAGACTGGGACTTTTCAGCTTGGAAAAGAGACACTTAAGGGGGGATATGATAGAGGTTTATAAAATCAAGACTGGTATGGAGAAAGTGAATAAGGAAGTGTTATTTACTCCTTCTCATAACACAAGAACCAGGGGTCACCCAATGAAATAAACAGGCAGGAGGTTTAAAAGAAACAAAAGGAAGTATTTCTTCACAGAACGCAAAATCAACCTGTGGAACTCTTTGCTAGAGGATGTTGTGAAGGCCAAGTCTATAACAGGGTTCAAAAAAGAAATAGATAAAATTCATGGAGGATAGGACCACCAATGGCTATTAGGCTGGATGGGGAGGGATGGTGTATGACATTCTGTACCTCAGGGGAACATCCAGCACCCCCATGTTCATCCTTATAATATGATTGTGTGGTATCTAATGCAAAGTTTGTCATGTCGGATGTCTTCAGAAGGCTCGTGATGTATGGAGCATTGTTGTTATGGTAATATTATAGTAATCGTAGTTATAGTAATGTTACAGGTTGTAATTTCATGTATATAGTTATGATATACATGTATATTATTATTATTATTATGTATAGTTATATACATGTAATTTCATGTATATAGTTATGTTTGACACGGTCTCCCACAGTATTCTTGTCAGCAAGTTAAGGAAGTATGGGCTGGATGAATGCACTATAAGGTGGTTAGAAAGCTGGCTAGATTGTCGGGCTCAACGGGTAGTGACCAATGGCTCCATGTCTAGTTGGCAGCCGGTATCAAGTGGACTGCCCCAGGGGTCGGTCCTGGGGCCGGTTTTGTTCAATATCTTCATAAATGATCTGGAGGATGGTGTGGATTGCACTCTCAGCAAATTTGCGGATGATACTAAACTGGGAGGAGTGGTAGATACGCTGGAGGGGAGGGATAGGATACAGAAGGACCTAGACAAATTGGAGGATTGGGCCAAAAGAAATCTGATGAGGTTCAATAAGGATAAGTGCAGGGTCCTGCACTTAGGATGGAAGAATCCAATGCACCGCTACAGACTAGGGACCGAATGGCTAGGCAGCAGTTCTGCGGAAAAGGACCTAGGGGTGACAGTGGATGAGAAGCTGGATATGAGTCAGCAGTGTGCCCTTGTTACCAAGAAGGCCAATGGCATTTTGGGATGTATAAATAGGGGCATAGCGAGCAGATCGAGGGACGTGATCGTTCCCCTCTATTCGACATTGGTGAGGCCTCATCTGGAGTACTGTGTCCAGTTTTGGGACCCACACTACAAGAAGGACGTGGATAAATTGGAGAGAGTCCAGCGAAGGGCAACAAAAATGATTAGGGGTCTAGAACACATGACTTATGAGGAGAGGCTGAGGGAGCTGGGATTGTTTAGCCTGCAGAAGAGAAGAATGAGGGGGGATTTGATAGCTGCTTTCAACTACCTGAAAGGGGGTTCCAAAGAGAATGGCTCTAGACTGTTCTCAATGGTAGCAGATGACAGAACGATGAGTAATGGTCTCAAGTTGCAGTGGGGGAGGTTTAGATTGGATATTAGGAAAAACTTTTTCACTAAGAGGGTGGTGAAACACTGGAATGCGTTACCTAGGGAGGTGGTAGAATCTCCTTCCTTAGAGGTTTTTAAGGTCAGGCTTGACAAAGCCCTGGCTGGGATGATTTAACTGGGAATTGGTCCTGCTTCGAGCAGGGGGTTGGACTAGATGACCTTCTGGGGTCCCTTCCAACCCTGATATTCTATGATTCTATGAGGCTGAAAATGTGTCCTCATGGCTTAAAACAAGCCCAGGCAAAACTCTCCAGGAACAGAGGGGCAGTTCACACCTCATCAGGGCATGTATGGGACAAACCCAGCCCAGCCTCACAGGAACAAAAGATGCTGGCCTAGGCAACAACAAAGGATTTGTTGGAGTCTGAGTGCATCACACCCCATTCCTTTGGTCAGTATGGGACTGCAATGAGGTAATGCTCACCTGACTGTGAAGGGGGTGGGGGCAAAGCCAAGAGGGAAGAAAGGACATGATAAACAGGAGAGATGTTTACCATGCTCTTCCTCTCTCTCCATCTACAGACATCACCATCACCAAGCGACTGAAGCGCTGATCAAAAGGGAGAGCCTGGCTGAAGGGCAACCAGCCAGCCTGTGGTAAGAAGCATCTAAGTTTGTAAGGGCACTGAAGGTGTTAAGATCAGCTTAGAATGCATTTTGCTTTTATTTCATTTGACCAAATCCAACTTCTTATGCTTTGACTTATAATCACTTAAATTTATCTTTCATAGTTAATAAATTTGTTTGTTTATTCTACCTGAAGCAGTGCATTTGGTTTGAAGCGTGTCAGAGACCCCCCTTGGGATAACAAGCCTGGTACATATCAATTTCTTTGTTAAATTGACAAACTCATATACGCTTGCAGCATCCAGTGGGCATAACTGGACACTGCAAGATGGAGGTTCCTGGGATTGTGTCTGGGACCGGAGATATTGGCTAGTGTCATTCGGTTGCGCAATCCAAGGAGCAGCTGACATGCCAGAGGCCGTGCGTGACCAGCTCAGGAGTGGGGGTTCTCACAGCAGAGCAGGGTAAGGCTGGCTCCCAGAGTCAAGGATTGGAGTGACCTAGCAGATCACCAGTCCAGATAACACCAGAGGGGAATGTCACAGGGTGCCCCGGGTCTCAGGGCTGTGCGGCTCAGGGCTCTCATTCCTTAATGTGACCCTTGATAGCAGGGCACTGTGGCCTATTGGCCAAAAGCAATACTCCAGCCCCCACTGTCAGGGCAGTGTGGCCCAATGGCCAGAGTCAATACTGTAGCCCTGCTGTCAGAGCAGTGCGGCCCAATGGCCAATGTCCATACTACTGGCGAGCTGGGCCACCACCCTGGGGTGGGTGGTGGCCAGGATAGGGGGATCCGGGCCCTCCCTCTCCACGGGTCCTGACCCAGGAGCCTGTCGGTGGCAGGTTTGCCCACCACCAGCTCAGCGGGGTCCGACCAAAACATGCCGAGCCTTGGTCAGGTTCTATCCCATTTCCCCACAAAACCCCACTGGGTCACTTCCTACCCGAGTCCCTGGAGTCCTCCATCTCTGGGGATCTCCAGTCTCGCCCTTCTCTGTGACATCCCGTGCCGGTGTGTTGGGGTCCATCTCCGACTGGCTGGCCTTCGTGTCTTTGAGTGCAGGCGGTCCTCCCTCGGGAGCCGGCGACACACCTCCTTCCCCACCAGTGGTCAGCCCAGACCAAGCTGCTCTGCTGGCTTTTATATCCTGCTTCCAGCTGGAGCACGCCCAGCAGAGCTGGGGTGTGTGTGGCCTCCTCAGCTAAAAGAGAAGGGTTAACCCCTGCTGTACCAGTGCGGGGCTGATACAGCCTGTCACAGGTCTCTCGGAATAAACATTTTAAAATCAGCAAGGCCAGATAATTTGTTCTAAAAGAGTTGGCCGAGGAGATCTCTGGCTTGTTGATGTTAATGTTTACTACATCTTGGAATATCATGGAAGTTCCAGAAGACTGGATGCTAATGTTGTGCCAATATTTGAAAAGGGCAAGCAAGATGACCTGGGTAACTACAGGCCAATTAATCTGACAGGAGTCCCAGGTGAAATTATGGAAAAGCTGATACGGGATTCAACTGATAAAGAATTATAGGATGGGAATATAATCAACAGCAGTCAACATGGTTTTATACGTAACCCCCTGCTTGCTTGGAATAGTGTGGTGTCCCCCTGTAGTGGTGGCTAGGCCAGCTAGAGATTGATGAGCCTGCTACGGCCTTGGCTAACAGAGACGTGTCTTTTAGTTAATGAAGGAGCAGCTTATGCCTTTAGTTCCAGAAGTCCCAGGTTTGACCTTGCTGCTGATGCCCCGTGTGGGTCGGCGTTGCAAGTTGGAAATTTCTCTCTTACATTCAGAATTAATTGGGATGTGAGATTCATTTCACTTTGCTTTCTGGATATTTTACAGAACTAGTATCCTACCTGGGACTACCTCTGGAGCTAGAGAGTGATGTTCTTGGCTAATGGAAATGTGTCTTTTATCTCAGGCAGTAGCCAGCTCATCAATCTCTGTGTCCAGGTGAGCAAAGCCAGATCTGCCTTGCTCCTCCCACCAGAAGTGGAAAGGCAGGACAGGAAGTATAAAAGGTGGAGCCTACAGCTCAGTTGGGGCCAAGACAGTGAGGGAGACAGAAATATCCTGCTCACTCCAGGCTGCTGACTTCGCTGCCAAGCCAAGAGACACCTTGCTCCTGGAGGAACCTACATCTGCAGGGGAGCTTCTGGGACTGCCACTGGCCACCTACCCTGGGGAGACAGAGGCCACCCACTGATCCAGCTACACCCCGAGGGGAGGGCCCAGGGACAGCCGGCTCCAGGCTGGCTGCATTGCTGCCTGAACCCAGGTGAGTGTGTTGTGGCTGGATTCCCCGCTGACCCAGTGGCGGGACACTCTGCCATTGTTAGGGCCCTGGGCTGGGATCTGGTGGAGTTGGGTGGGTAGAGATCCCCCTACCCCCTGCTACCCCACCCTAGGTGGCAGTCTCCCCACTGTAGCCCAGGAGGCTGGGGTTAGCCTACCATCTGATCTCCTTCTTTGAGAAAGTAACAGATTTTTTAGATAAAGGAAACGCAGTGGATCTAATTTACTTAGATTTTAGTAAGGCGTTTGATACGGTGCCACATGGGGAATTATTAGTTAAATTGGATAAGATGGGCATCAATAGGAATATTGAAAGGTGGATAGGGAATTGGTTAAAGGGGAGACTACAACGGGTCCTACTGAAAGGTGAACTGTCAAGTTGGAGGGAGGTTACCAGTGGAGTTCCTCAGGGATCGGTTTTGGGACCAATCTTATTTAATCTTTTTATTACTGACCTGGGCACAAAAAGTGGGAGTGTGCTACTAAAGTTTGCAGATGATACAAAGCTGGGAGGTATTGCTAATTTAGAGAAGGACAGGGATACCCTACAGGAGGATCTGGATGACCTTGTAAACTGGAGTAATAGGAATAGGATGAAATTTAATAGTGAGAAGTGTAAGGTCATGCATTTAGGGATTAATAACAAGAATTTTAGTTATAAGCTAGGGACGCATCAACTAGAAGTAACGGAGGAGGAAAAGGACCTTGGAGTATTGGTTGATCATAGGATGACTATGAGCTGCCAATGTGATATGGCTGTGAAAAAAGCTAATGTCGTCTTGGGATGCATCAGGAGAGGTATTTCCAGTAGGGATAAGGAGGTTTTAGTACCGTTATATAAGGCACTGGTGAGACCTCACCTGGAGTACTGTGTGCAGTTCTGGTCTCCCATGTTTAAGAAGGATGAATTCAAACTGGAACAGGTACAGAGAAGGGCTACTAGGATGATCCGAGGAATGGAAAACTTGTCTTATGAAAGGAGACTCAGGGAGCTTGGCTTGTTTAGCCTAACTAAAAGAAGGCTGAGGGGAGATATGATTGCTCTCTATAAATATATCAGAGGGATAAATACCAGAGAGGGAGAGGAATTATTTAAACTCAGTACCAATGTGGACACAAGAACAAATGGATATAAACTGGCCACTAGGAAATTTAGATTAGAAATTAGACGAAGGTTTCTAACCATCAGAGGAGTGAAGTTTTGGAATAGCCTTCCGAGGGAAGTAGTGGGGGCAAAAGATCTATCTTGCTTTAAGATTAAACTCGATAAGTTTATGGAGGAGATGGTATGATGGGATAACATGGTTTTGGTAATTAAATATTCATGGTAAATAGGCCCAATGGCCTGTGATGGGTTTTAGATGGGGTAAGATCCAAGTTACCTGGGAAAGAATTTTCTGTAGTATCTGGCTGATGAATCTTGCCCATATGCTCAGGGTTTAGCTGATCGCCATATTTGGGGTCGGGAAGGAATTTTCCTCCAGGGCAGATTGGAAGAGGCCCTGGAGGTTTTTCGCCTTCCTCTGTAGCATGGGGCACGGGTCACTTGCTGGAGGATTCTCTGCTCCTTGAGGTCTTTAAACTACAATTTGAGGACTTCAATAGCACAGATATAGGTGTGAGGTTTTTTTTTGTAGGAGTGGTGGGTGAAATTCTGTGGCCTGCGTTGTGCAGGAGGTCAGACTAGATGATCATAATGGTCCCTTCTGACCTAAATATCTATGAATCTATGAATCTGCCGAAGCTAGGACAGTAGCCTATTCACTGGTCTGCCCTGCCTTAGGACTGGAGCCCTAGGCTGTTTGGTGCCCTGCCCTGCCTAAGTGACTAAACCATCCACTGCTCTGCCCCTACCTGAGGGCCAGAGCCTATAGACTGTTTGGGGTTTGGCACGTTAGGGCAGTTGGGACACTAGTACCAGGGTTGATAATTCTCCTGAGACTAGGCAGTGACCCCAACAGCATAGTGAGAAAGTGTGGCCCTCCTCCGACCCAGAATGGGAGGGATGACCACAAGACCACTACATACCACTACAGGGGGACACAGCACCACTCTGAGAAAGCAGGATGTTACATATAAAAAATAGGTCCTGTCAATAAAACTGATTTCAAATTCAGGTTTGGTAGATACAAGTAACTGTTTCTAGATATAATATACTTAGAGAGACTTGACACGGCTACAGCAACCCTGCATATAATATACTAAGACCTTTGTGAGGCCTTTGACTTAATACCATATGAAATTCTGATTTAAAAATTAGCACTATACAGTATCAATAGAGTTCCTGTTAAGTGGATTAGAACTGGCTAACTGACAGATCTCAGAAAGCAGTTGTCAATGCAAAACCATCACTGAATGGGGTTCCAGAGTGGTAGCCATGTTAGTCTGTATCAGCAAAAACAACGAGGCATCCTTTTGGCACCTTAGAGACTAACAAATTTATTTGGGCATAAGCTTTCGTGGGCTAAAACCGACTTCATCAGATGCATGGAGTGGAAAATACAGTAGCAGATATATGTACACAGTACATGAAAAGATGGGAGTTGCGTTACCAAGTGGGGGGTCAGTGCTAACGAGACAATTCAATTAACAGTAGAATACCAATGGAGGAAAAATCACTTTTGTAGTGGTAATGAGGGTGACCCATTTCAAACAGTTGACAAGAAGGTGTGAGTAACAGTAGGGGGGGAATTATTATGGGGAAATTACTTTTTGTAATGACTCATCCACTCCCAATCTTTATTCAGGCCTAATTTGATGGTGTCCAGTTTACAAATTAATTCCAGTTCTGCAGTTTCTGAATGGGGTGTTTCTATAAGAGTCTGCAGGGATCAGTACTAGGCACAAAGCTGTTCAACGTTTTCACCAATGATCTCGGAGTGAAACATGAAATCACAGCTGATAAAACTTGTGAATGACACGGAGATTGTCCGTGTGGTGAATATTGATGAGGACATGGCAGTCATACAAAATGATCTGGATTGTTTGGTAAGCTGGGCCCATTCAAACAAAATGGGTCAAATGCAAATTCATATATCTAGGTATAAGAACTGCCAGCCACACCTAAAGCATGTGGGCCTGTGTCCTGGAAAGCAGAGACTCTAAAGGGATTTAGGGGCCATAGCAGACAAGCAACTCAACTCAAGCTGTGGCAAAAGGGGCTAAGGCAACCCTTAGGTGTATAAACAGGGGAGTAGTGGGTAGAAGCAAGGAGAGTGTTTTACTCTCTATATGGCACTGGTGAGGCTGATATTGCAACCAGTCCTGTGTTCCGTATGTTTAAAAGGATGTTGAAAAATTGGAGAGGGTGCAGAAAAGTCATGGGCCCCACAGGCACACCCCCCTCTTACCCTCAGTGGCCCCTCTCTGCAGCTCCCAGCTGTTTCCTGCTGCCTCTCCCCATAGTCACAACTCCCAGCTTGTCAGCTCCAGCAGCTGCTGTGCGGGGAGGGGGCCCAGCCACACCATGTGACCAAGAGGGGACAGCAAACCCTGGCAAAAATCTGGGGGGAATGTGACCCCATGCGTCACCTCTAACTGGCTGCTTTATGGAAGATGTTTTAGCCAAACACAAGTTGTTGGGTTCAGTCTGGGGGTAGCTACATTAAGTCACCTGGTGTGTGATATACAAGAGTTCAGACTAGATGATTAGGTGATTATCTGGCCTCATATGCTATGAGTCTCTTGACCTTAGTAAGGTAGCTAAGCATCATTTGTGACAGGTTGTCATCCTTGGGATGCAGTCTGGGAGCTGTTGGAACCACTGTGCCCCCTAACAATTCAGCTGGGTTAGCCTTTCTTATGCTGCTCCGCTGATGATACACAGCCAGCCTCTCCAGGGACTGTTATCACCCAACATGACAGCAGGTGGTGCCATACACCCAACTGAGTTACCTGAGTGCTTTACCTAAGCCACTTATGGACAAACAGAAGACACCAGCCAATTTCCCAGCTCCCCAGCCTTGCACCCCTACTGGAGTATAGACCCAGAATTATACCGTCTTGCACTGCACAGGGATCTATTCGGTGGAAGCTTATTAATATAGTTTGCTCCCCCCTTGATGTGGGGAAGATATGCAGCAAGTCTATGTTAACCAAGCTGAGATTTTCCCATACACTTCACTCAAAACACATTGGTTAAGATAAAACATAAAACAAGTAGATAGATTAGATTTTAAGTGATACAAACAGATCAAAGCAGATTACCTAGCAAATAAACAAAAACGCACGCTACTCCTAATATACTAGATAGATGGGGTTTGAATTAGCAATAGTTCATCCTGACTGATGATACAAGCAAGCTTGCATATTCTTAAGGCACAAGCTGCATCAGCCTTGCAGCTTGGGTTCCCCTCCCCTATTTCAAGTCCTTTGTCTTCCAGAGCTTCTTTCAGGTGTTGAATCATGGGGGAATGAAGACAAATCATGATGTCACTCCCCACCTTATATACTGTCTCCATATGGCAGGAACCCTTTGTTTCAGCAAGCCAGGTTCCCAGCCCAGTTTATGGAAAAATACAGGTACCAAAATGGAGTTCAGTGTCATGTGGTCTGGTCACATGCCCTGGCATGTCTTGCTGAGTCATAGCAGCTGTTATCCACAGGCTGTCTGAAGCATTCCCAGGAAGGCTACGTTCTTCCATGGTCCATTGTTGATGGCCCATCAGCACTGTCTAGCTCGGGGTGGGCAAACTTGTTGGCCCCAGGGCCACGTGGGTGTTGTGAAATGGTACAAAGGGCCAGGTCAGGAAGGCTGTGCCTCCCAAAACAGCCTGGTCCCTGCTCCCTCCCACTTCCCACACCCTGACTGCCCCCCTCAGAGCCCTCAACCTATCCAACCCCCCCTGCTCTTTGTCCCCTGACTGCCCCCTGCTGGGACCCCCCCACCCCGACTGCCCCCCGGGACCCCGCCTCCAATCCAACTCCCCCCCTGCTCCCTGTCCCCTGACTGCCCCGACCCCTATCCACACCCCTGCCCCCTGACAGGCCCCCCAGGACCCCCACATCCAACCCCCCGTTCCCCATCCCCTGACAGCCCCCCCAAAACTCCACCCTGTCCAACCGCTCCCTGTCCCCTGACTGCCCCCCAGGATTCCCTGCCCCCTTACCAGGCCACTCAGAGCGGCAGGACAGGCTTATTGGAAAGCCTGGGAGGTGGGCAGGCACAAGCCATGCTGCCCGGCAGGAGCGCCAGAGTGCTCCCTGCACGGTGGCATGGCTGCAGGGGAGAGGCGGGGGCTAGCCTCCCCGGCTGGGAGCTCAGGGGCCGGGCAGGATGGTTCCACAGGCCGGATGTGGCCCTTGGGCCATAGTTTGCCCATCTCTGGTCTAGCTTCTTCATTGTTGAACCTGAAAGGCTCATTGTGGGTGTTATGCAGAGTAAGCTCATTTGAAATACAGACACATAGTCAATATTCATAACTTCAGATACAAAAATGATACATGCATGCAAATAGGATAATCACATATAGCAAATCATCACTTTTCCATAAACACCTCACAGGGCACATTTTGTACAAGATGCATCATAACTTTGTAATAATCAGATCATAATGATACCAGTATGATGAATATGGGGTATAGTGTCACATCATTATCCCCATTTTACAGCTGGTTTGGGAAAGCACAGAGCCTGGCACAGCTGGATGAAGGGCCCCGTGGTCTGGTGGCTGAAACATGGGTCTGCCATGTCGGAGATCAGGGTCCTGTTCCCAGGTCCACCCCGACCTTCCTGAACAATGTTTAGCGAGCTCTCTGGCTCCGTGCCTCTGCTACTGACAGTGTCTGTACAGGGCTGGGTAGGAGGAGCTTGTGGGCGGAGAGGCAATTTCACCCCAGAATTTCCTTTGCGAAGTAGCCCTGGCCAGTTTAGAAGTTGACAATGAAAATCTTCTGCAGATTCTTAGCTCCATAAGCGTCCCGGAAAGATAATTGTGTCAGGGGTTCAGATAATATCAGTTCCTTAAGTGGTTTACTGGTTCTGCCCTTTAAAACTTCCTCTTACCTAAATCAATGTCAGAAATGGACCCGTTTCAAAGTGCCTGGTGTAATGGGACCTGAGGGCAGCTGGAAGGGTGAAAGGGAAACATTAGCCACTTTGCAAACATTCCGAGGAAGCCTCCTTTAAATATCCTTTAATCTCCAAGTATTTATTGCCATGCAAACATCCAGAAGACGTGCTAGAATCGATGAGGAAGAGCCCTCAACT
The DNA here is from genome assembly GCF_965152235.1 of Eretmochelys imbricata. NCBI lineage: Eukaryota > Metazoa > Chordata > Testudines > Cheloniidae > Eretmochelys > Eretmochelys imbricata. Next base: position 360,187,213 of record NC_135572.1, read on the forward strand.
TTCAAAATCAGCAGGATCCCAATTTGCAAATTGTTCCAATGCTTTTCTTAGCTCCTCTTGGCTCCATCGTGACTTGGACTCCAAACCCCAAACTTGTTTGATTATCTAGACCTGGCCAGGGAGCGTTTGGGTCTTTCTGGAGGTTAAACCTCAGTTTCCAAATCACTGCAGAGCCCTGCAGGGCTGAAAAGGCATAACCCCGCCTGTAATAATGTCCATGATTATCATGAAAACAAACTGATCTGTGTTTGTTATGGTTTGTGATGACTGATTATACTTCCAGCCCCACCTCCCTGGGTCAGGGCAGCCAATCCCGCTGGCTCCTGAGGGAGCTGGGGACAAAGAAGTGGGGAGCACTTGCCTCTGGGCATGGCTGGGGCCAGCACCGGCTGAGCAGAGTCCAAGGAACCTGCTCCTGGCACTAACCCCCACCCCACCCTGTGCCCAGCTCAGGGCCCACCGCATTCTCCCCACCCCACCCCTGTCGGGCAGGGGCTCTGTCTTTCTTCTTTCGTGCCTCCTGCCAGCACGATTGGCTGCTCTCCTTGGCAGGCAGGCCCAGGCGGGGAGTGGGACACAGCCACTTCTCGCAGGGCTGAAGCTGACGCCTGAGAGAGCCCGGCTGGAGAGGTGCCAATGGCAGACCACGGTCTCTGCTTCCCCCTCAGGCCCCGCTGCTGGGGACAGAGGTCGAGGGAGACAGAGGGCAGGTGTGGCGGGAGAATGGAGCCCCTCTCTCTCCCCCCGGCAGGCCGAGCACAAATCTCGGGTGCAATTGACCCTGCATGCCCCCGCAGATGCCTCACCTAGGTTGTGACCAGCCAGACCTGCTGTCAGTCCCAGGAGGTGACCGTGGTGCTAGGCAGCCTTTGCCCTGCTAAGCTGGTCCCTCTGCCTTTTGTCGACAGCGGTTACACGCCAGTGGTTGGACACAAAGTTGGTGGCATCCTTTGGTTAGCTTTCTGCCACCCCCTTTGGCATTCCAGTCCAACACACAGGGGAAGACACAGAAGAGAGACGACAACCAGCGCTCACACTCAGAACAGAGATTGCAGCTTGGCGAATATACATCCAAAGCGTTCGTCACTTACTATAGAACTCATTGACGGCACAGACAGACTCCCTGGCTCCTCACCCAGGCTCCTGGCCCAGCCCTAATGAAGGTGGGTGGCCTTGGGGTGAGGGCAAAGTATTGTCAGGATCAGGCACTGGCTAAGGGATGGGAAACCCAGAACAGGGTTAACTGGGCAACGTTCACCATGACAGCAGGGCCTCAGGGTTCCCGACTAGGTCCTGTGTTGTTTCCTACATTTCTTAATGATCTGGAAAGGGGGGTGCGCAGCAAGGCAGGAAAACGTGCAGACAGCACAGAGTTATCGCGGTTAGTCAGGAGAAGAGACTCAATGTGCAGCTGTGGCCAAAAAAGCAAAGGCTGCTGGGATGCACGAGGGATGGGATGGAAAATACTACGGAAACATTACAGTGCTGCTCTGTAGATCAATGGCGTAGCCTCGTCTGGACGCTGTGCGCAGTCTGGGTCAGCCCCGAGGGTGGAGCAACGTCCACATGGAGAGAGATTGACAGATTACCTGACAGAGGTGACGCATGACAGGAGACATGCAAAATATACAGAATAACAACAGCTCTAGAGAAGGGAGATTGGGAATGTCTGTTCAGCCCGTCTCCTAACACAAGCACACGGGGACAGGCCAGTACTGAAAAGCACCAGAAAGGAAATACTTTTCTCACACAGCATGTAATTAGACTGTGGAACTCACTGCCACAGTATATTATTGAGGTCAATAGCTTAGCAGGGTTCAGAAAATGTCTCGATATTTACCTGGATAACAAGAACATGCAGAGTTCTAACAGTGAGGCTAAAACTATCCCAGAGCTCAGGCTGGCCTATAAACCCTCCTGCTTCAGGGCATGAGCTGGGTGCTGAGCATTGCGGGTCAGGCAGTGTCTTCACCAAAGCAGGTTATCTCCCATGAGGCAGCTGGTCCTGGCCATGGCCAGAGACAGGAGACTGGGCTACAGAGCCCCGGGATGGGAAAGAACCGGCTACAGCCTGGCCGAGGGAGACGGTAGAGATGTGGGGGGGAAGAAGTATAAGTAGGGGCATAGCGAGCAGATCGAGGGACGTGATCGTTCCCCTCTATTCGACATTGGTGAGGCCTCATCTGGAGTACTGTGTCCAGTTTTGGTCCCCACACTACAAGAAGGATGTGGATAAATTGGAGAGAGTCCAGCGAAGGGCAACAAAAATGATTAGGGGTCTAGAACACATGACTTATGAGGAGAGGCTGAGGGAGCTGGGATTGTTTAGTCTGCAGAAGAGAAGAATGAGGGGAGATTTGATAGCTGCTTTCAACTACCTGAAAGGGGGTTCCAAAGAGGATGGCTCTAGACTGTTCTCAGTGGTAGCAGATGACAGAACGAGGAGTAATGGTCTCAAGTTGCAGTGGGGGAGGTTTAGATTGGATATTAGGAAAAACTTTTTCACTAAGAGGGTGGTGAAACACTGGAATGCGTTACCTAGGGAGGTGGTAGAATCTCCTTCCTTAGAAGTTTTTAAGGTCAGGCTTGACAAAGCCCTGGCTGGGATGATTTAACTGGGAATTGGTCCTGCTTCGAGCAGGGGGTTGGACTAGATGACCTTCAGGGATCCCTTCCAACCCTGATATTCTATGATTCTATGATTGATTCTATGAAGGACTCAGGTTCCTGCAGAGGCCCAGGATGGGCCCGTTACCCAAAGCCTCTGCCTTTGATCTCACCCTAACAAAGGCTTCCTGATGGTCCCAGTTCAGCTGATGGGCGGGTCACAGAGTCTCTGTTTGCTCTGGGTTGGGATCCTTGTATTTGCCAGCTTGGCTGATTTGCATTTTCAGCATCCTGCCCCCCCTTTTCTCCCCCACACCACACCCCCAGTATGTCTATAAATACCCCTGGGAGAGAGCACCCTGTACAGGCTGAGCTCCGATCCTCATCGCTCCAGACCCGCCACCCAGACAGACAGACAGGTGAGTCCCTGCCCCTCCCGTCCCTCCTTCCTCCTCGCTGGGTGGCAGCCGAGCCCCGTGATGGGGCCTCATGGCCGGACTTGCTCTGGGTGAGTCCCTGGGGCCGTCTCTGCCCCACCCCTTCCCCCACAGCGCAGCCCCCGCACCCTGTCCCCCTGGGTTGGTGCTGAGCATCCTCTCCCTGGGGCTCCGCTCCCCATGCCTCTGCCCTGCCCTGCCTTGCCCTGCGTGGCTGGAGAGGAGGGGCAGGGAGAGTCGCAGGCTGATGGGCCCATGGGAACCAGCCCAGGGAGACGGGCCCCACACAGCTCCCCTGCCCCATGGGGGGCTGTGAGCCTGGACCCCTGGGGCTGGGGGCTGGGATCCCTCAGGACCCTTCCTGCCCAGCCAGTCCCCTTAGCAAACAGCCCAGCTCTGGAGCGCTTCCCCCTGGGAAATGCCCCATGGTGGGATGGGGTCACTCCCAGGGTGTCTCAGGCTCTCATGGCCCCATCTCCCTGGTGTGTTTTCCCCCCAGGGGAAGCGAGAACATAGGGCCAGTCACCTACTTCAGCCTCTGCCTCCTCAGCTGCCTGATCTTTAGCCCCTCGCTGGCAGGTGAGTCCCTGCCCGGCCCTTTGGGAATTTAATTAATTTCCCTCGTCTCTCCCAGAGCCACTGCCCGTCTCCTGCTGCTGGGGGTCACTGCCCCAGGGGGAGCCCAGCCCTGCAGCCCCCTCCCCAGGGAGTGGGTGAAAGAAGGTGGATGAAATGCCCCCCAGGGTCGGCTTTTCCCATGAGGGTTGGGTGGGGCCAGTCCCTGGGCAACGGGCGCTTAGCCCCCGTCAGCTACAGGCTCCCACCCTGCCCTCCCGTGGTCCCCTGCCACTGGCTGGATGTGTCCCCACGGGGTCCCTTTCCAAGGGCTGGTCATGGCTCTGCTCCAGCCCCGGCTTCTCCCTCATCCGGCCTCTGATCCCAGCTGGGCTGTCTCATTCTCAGCACATCATCTGTCCATCACGTCCTTCTCCTCTAGACTGTCCCATTCCCTACTCTTGCTGGGATACAACTCTACCCCTTCCCTCTGTGACCCTGACCCTGAGAATCATAGAAATGTAGAACTGGAGGGGACTTGAGAGATCATCTAGTCCAGTCCCCTGCACACCAGGCAGGACTTAATAATAACTAGACAATCTCTGACAGGTGTTTGTTTAACCTGCTCTTAAAAATCTCCAGTGATGGAGATTCCACAACCTCCCTGGACAATTTATTCTAGTGCTTAGCCACCCTGACAGTTAGGAAGTTTCCATTGCTTCTTGTCCTGTCCTCAGAGGTTAAGAAGAACAATTTGTCTCTCCCCTCCTTGTAGTAACCTTTTATGTACTTAAAAACTGTTCTCATGTCTCCTCTTAGTCTTCTCTTCTCCAGACTAAACAAATCCAATTTTTTCAATTTTCCCTCATAGATCGTGTTTTCTAAACCGTTACTCATATATGTTACTCTTCTCTAGACTTTCTCCAATTTGTCCACATCTTTCCTGAAATGTGGCCCCCAGAACTGGGCACAATGCTCCAGCTGAGACCTAATCAGCACGGAGCAGAGTGGGAGAATTACTTCTCATGTCTTGCTTATGACACTCCTGCTAATACATCCCAGAATGATGTTCCCTTTTTCTGCAACAGTATTATACTGTTGACTCAGATTTAGCTTGTGGTCCACTATGACCCCCAGATCCCTTCCTGCGGTACTCCTTCCTGGGCAGTCATTTCCCACTTTGTATGTGTGCAACTGATTGTTCCTTCCTAAGTGGAGTACTTTGCATTTGTCCTTATTGAATTTCATTCTGTTTTCTTCAGACCATTTCACCAGTTTGTCCAGATCATTTTGAATTTTAATTTTATCCTCCAAAGCACTTGCAACTCCTCCCAGCCTGGTACTGTCCACAAACTTTATAAGTGTACTCTGTATGCCATTGTCTAAACCACCAATGAAGATATGGAACAGAACTGGACCCAGAACTGATCCCTGTGGGACCCCACTCATTATGCTCTTCCAGCATGACTGTGAACCACTGATAACTACTCTCTGAGAATGGTTTTCCAGGCAGCTATGCACCCACCTTATAGTAGCTCCATTTAGATAGTATTTCCCTAGTTTGTTTATGCGAGACGGTATCAAAAGCTTTACTAAAGTCAAGATATAGCACATCTACCACTTGCTCCCATCCACAAGGCTTGTTACCGTGTCAAAGAAAGCTATCAGGTTGGTTTGACAGGATTTGTTCTTGACACATCCATGTTGACGAATACTTATCACCTTATTATCATCTAGGCGTTTGCAAATTGATTGCTTGATTATTTGCTCCATTATCTGTTGGGGCATTGAAGATAAATTGACTGGTCTGTAATTCCCTAGGTTGTCCTTATTTCCCTTTTTATAGATGGACACTAGATTTGCCCTCTTTCAGTCCTCTGGAATCTCTCTCATCCTCCATGAGTTTTCAAAGATAATCGCTAATGGCTCAGATATCTCCTCAGTCAGCTCCTTGAGTATTCTAGGAAGTATTTCATTAGGCCCATGCAACTTGAAGACATGTAACTTGTCTAAGTAATTTTGTTCTTTCCCCTTTTAGCCTCAGATCCTACCTCATTTTCACCAGTGTTCACTACGTTTTTTCAACATCTTTATTAATGATCTGGATGATGGGATGGATTGCACCCTCAGCAAGTTCACATATGACACTAAGATGAGGGGAGAGGTAGATACGCTGGAGGGTAGGGATAGGGTCCAGAGTGACCTAGACAAATTGGAGGATTGGGCCAAAAGAAATCTTCTGAGGTTCAATAAGGACAAGTGCAGAGTCCTGCACTTAGGGTATGTCTACATTACGAAATTAGGTTGAATTTATAGAAGTCAGTTTTTTAGAAATTGTTTTTATATAGTCGATTGTGTGTGTCCCCACACAAAATGCTCTAAATGCATTAACTCGGCGGAGCGCTTCCACAGTACCGAGGCTAGCGTCGACTTCCGGAGCGTTGCACTGTGGGCAGCTATCCCGCAGTTCCCACAGTCTCTGCCGCCCATTGGAATTCTGGGTTGAGATCCCAATGCCTGATGGGGCAAAAACATTGTCGCGGGTGGTTCTGGGTACATGTCATCAGGTCCCCCTTCCCTCCCTCCCTCCGTCCGTGAAAGCAATGGCAGACAATCATTTTGCGCCTTTTTTCCTGGTTTACCCATGCAGATGCCGTACCATGGCAAGCGTGGAGCCCGCTCAGCTCACCATCACCGTACGTCTCCTGGGTACTGGCAGACGTGGTACTGCATTGCTACCCAGCAGCAGCAACCCATTGCCTTGTGGCAGCAGATGGTGCAATAGGCCTGAAAACCATCGTCATCGTGTCCGAGGTGTTCCTGGCTGCCTTGGTAAGGTCGGTCAGGAGCGCCTGGGCAGACATGGGCGCATTGACTGAAACAGGAGTGACTCGACCAGGTCATTCTCTTTAGTCCTGCTGGCAGTCCTTTTGCACCATCTTCTGCCGATCAGCCAGGAGATGAGGATGGCTAGCAGTCCTATTACACCATCTGCTGCCAGCCAAAGATGCAAAAGATGGATGGAGTGGATCAAAACAAGAAATAGACCAGATTTGTTTTGTATTCGTTTGCTCCTACCTCCCTCCGTGAAATCAACGGCCGACAGTTGTTTCGGTGAGGTCTAGTCAGGGGCACCTTGAAAAGTTTAATGGAGATTCAGTCCTGCCTGAAATACCTCGGGGAGGGATAGTTCAGTGGATTGAGCATTGGATTGAGCACTGGCCTGCTCAACCCAGGGTTTTGAGTTCAGTCCTTGAGGGGGCCATTCTGTGTGACAGTTGTTTTTGTTTCTCCTGGATGTAAAGCCACCCCCTTTGTTGATTTTAATTCCCTGTAAGCCAACCCTGTAAGCCATGTCATCAGTCGCCCCTCCCTCCGTCAGAGCAACAGCAGACAATCGTTCCGCGCCTTTTTTCTGTGCAGACGCCATACCACAGCAAGCATGGAGCCCTCTCAGATCACTTGGGCAATTAGGAGCACATTAAACACCATGCGCATTATCCAGCAGTATATGCAGCACCAGAACCTGGCAAAGTGAAACCGGTAGAGTAGGTGACGTCAGTGCGGTGACGAGAGTGATGAGGACATGGACACAGACTTCTCTCAAAGCAGGGGCCCTGGCAATGTGGGCATCATGGTGCTAATGGGGCAGGTTCATGCTGTGGAACGCTGATTCCGGGCTCAGGAAACAAGCACAGACTGGTGGGACCACATAGTATTGCAGGTCTGAGATGATTCCCAGTGGCTGCGAAACTTTCGCATGCGTAAGGGCACTTTCATGGAACTTTGTGACTTGCTTTCCCCTGCCCTGAGGCACAAGAATACCAAGATGAGAGCAGCTCTCACAGTTGAGAAGCGAGTGGCAATAGCCCTCTGGAAGCTTGCAACGCCAGACAGCTACCGGTCAGTCAGGAATCAATTTGGAGTGGGCAAGTCTACTGTGGGGGCTGCTGTGATGGAAGTAGCCAACGCAATCAAAGATCGGCCAATATCAAGGGTAGTGACCCTGGGAAATGTGCAGGTCATAGTGGATGGCTTTGCTGCAATGGGATTCCCTAACTGTGGTGGGGCCATAGACGGAACCCATATCCCTATCTTGGGACCGGACTACCAGGGCAGTGAGTACATAAACCGCAAGAATGTTGTTTGAACGCCAGCAAACATACACTGCAATGCTTTGTTCTGCAATGATTCCCGACTACGTGCTACTGGCCTGGCGTGGTAAAGTGTCCTACCATGGTGGATGGAATAAGGCTGCCCTCCCCAGAAACCTTTTGCAAAGGCTTTGGGAGTACATTCAGGAGAGCTTTATGGAGACGTCTGTGGGGGATTTCTGCTCCATCCCCAGACACGTTAACAGACTTTTCCAGGAGCTGTACTGGCTGCGAATGCCAAGGAAAATTAATCATTAAACACGCTTGCTTTTAAACCATGTATAGTATTTTAAAAGGTAGACTCACCAGAGGTCTCTTCTCCACCTGGCGGGTCCGGGAGGTACCCTGGGGTGGGTTCGGGGGGTACTGGCTCCAGGTCCAGGGTGAGAAACAGTTCCTGGCAGTCGGGAAAACCAGCTTCTCCGCTGTCACGGAGTCCCTGGGCAATGCTCTGGAACTGCTCCCCATGAAGCCAGTCAGGACTTTGGGGCAGTCGCCTTCCTGGGAGCAGCCTGTCTTCAGGACACACAGCTTCCACCTTCCTGGGTCTGACCTCGGAGCATTCAGCATCCTCTGCCCCTCCGTGCACTTCCCACAGCGAGTCCGCTCAGGTGGGGTCCTGGGGAAGCCAGAGGGTCCTGCCCCCCAACTCCGCAGTCAGACGTGACTCTCAGCCAGCCAGTAAAACAGAGGTTTTATTAGACAACAGGAACATGGTCTAACACAGAGCTTGTAGGTGCAGAGAACAGGACCCCTCAGCTGGGTCCATTTTGGGGGGCAGTGAGCCAGACAACCACGTCTGCCCTTCACTCCATGTCTCCAGCCAGCCCCAAACTGAAACTCTCTCCAGCCCCTCCTCCTCTGGGCTTTGTCCCTTTCCCGGGCCAGGAGGTCACCGGATTCCTTTGTTCTCCAACCCTTTAGCTCTCACCTTGCAGGGGGGAAGGGCCAGGTCATCAGTTGCCAGGAAACAGGGTGTCGGCCATTCTCTGTGTCCAGACCCCTGCACACACCTGCACTCTGGGGCTCTGCAATGATCATAGACCCTTATCCCACCACCTAGATACTTAAGAACTGCCTCGGGGAAACTGAGGCACCCCCACACTATTCAGAGGAAACATTAAGTACAGTCCCACTTCGTCACATCCACTTGCTTGCTGTGAGCTATCTTCCTCATCCCCAAAACCTTCTTCCGTGTTGCCTCCATCTCCATTGAAGGAGTCAAACAACATGGTTGGGGTAGTGGTGGCTGAACCCCCTAAAATGGCATGCAGTTCATCATAGAAGCGGCATGTTTTGGGCTCTGACCCAGAGCAGCCATTTGCCTCTCTGGTTTTCTGGTAGGCTTGCCTCAGCTCCTTAAGTTTCACGCGGCACTGCTTGGGTCCCTGTTATGGCCTCTGTCCTTCATGCCCTGGGAGATTTTGACAAATGTTTTGGCATTTTAAAAACTGGAACGGAGTTCTGATAGCACGGATTCCTCTCCCCATACAGTGATCAGATCCCGTCCCTCCCGTTCGGTCCATGCTGGAGCTCTTTTGCAATTCTGGGACTCCATCATGGTCACCACTGCTGATGAGCTCTGCATGGTCACCTGCAGCTTGCCACACTGGCCAAACAGGAAATTGAAATTCAAAAGTTCGCAGGCCTTTTCCTGTCTACCTGGCCAGTGCATCTGAGTTGAGAGTGCTGTCCAGAGCGGTCACAATGGAGCACTCTGGGATAGCTCGCGGAGGCCAATACCATCTAATTGTGTCCACAGTACCCCAAATTCGACCTGGCAAGGCCGATTTCAGCGTTAATCCCCTTGTCAGGGGTGGAGTAAGGAAATCGATTTTAAGAGCCCTGTAAGTCGAAAAAAAGGGCTTTGTCATGTGGACGGGTGCAGGGTTAAACCGATTTAACGCTGCTAAATTCGACCTCAACTCCTAGTGTAGACCAGGGCTTAGAACTGAAGAATCCCATGTACTGCTACAGGGGACCGACTGGCTAAGCAGCAGTTCTGCAGAAAAGGACCTAGGGGTTACAGTGGACGAGAAGCTGGATATGAGTCAGCAGTGTGCCCTTGTTGCCCCTCTATTCGGTACTGGTGAAGCCACATATGGAGTACTGTGTCCAGTTTTGGGCCCCCCACTACAGAAAGGATGTGGACAAATTGGAGAGAGTCCAGCGGAGGGCAATGAAAATGATCAAGGGGCTGGGGCACATGACTTACGAGGAGAGGCTGAGGGAACTGGGGTTATTTAGTCTGCAGAAGAGAAGAGTGGCGGGGGATTTGATAGCAGCCTTCAACTACCTGAAGGGGGGTTCCAAAGGGGATGGAGCTAGGCTGTTCTCAGTGGTGGCAGAAGACAGAACAAGGAGCAATGGTCTCAAGTTGCAGTGAGGGAGGTCTAGGTTGGATATTAGGAAAAACTATTTCACTTGGAGGGAGGTGAAGCACTGGAAGGGGTTACCTAGGGAGGTGGTGCAATCTCCATCCTTAGAGGTTTTTAAGTCCCAGCTTGACAAAGCCCTGGCTGGGATGATTTATTTGGGGATTGGTCCTGCTTTGAGCAGGGGGATGGACTAGATGACCTCCTGAGGTCTCTTCCAACCCTAATCTTCTATGATTTTATCATTCTAAGTTAGATGTCTGATTGCTACTAAACTTTTTGGTGAAAACTGAAACAAAAGACACTAAGCCATTTCCACATTTTTTGTTCTTGTCTTTCCCCCCAACTGTGAAGAGAAATGCCTTCACGAGTGTTCCCCTCCCCTCTGCCCCAGCACCACAGATCCCTGCTATTTCTCCTTTTTATGCCCCAATTGCATCTCCTTAGGCACCTCTCTCTCCTTTCCTCCTCCTACAATCCCCCAGCTCCTTCCATCCAGTACTGGGCTCCTGCTCCCAATTTCCAATCTGATCCCAGTCTGTGCCAACCCCATTGCTCCCTCAGCTTCACCCCTTGCTCCTGGCTGTTCCCTTCATCTTCCTGCCCCTCCCCCTCCATTCCAGCTTCCCTGCCCCCACTGTCCCGCGTGGCCCAAAGGGAGAGGGGGAGAAGCTCAGGGTGGCAGGAATTCCCTCTGCCCAAGGGCTGCACCAGAATGCGGGCCACTGTGGCTGGCAGCTACATATTTCCCCCCTTCCCTTGGGCTGAGAGTCCAAGGGGCTCCCTGGGGCAGGGGCAAGGGCAGGGAAAAGCTATCAGTCACCCCATAATATGGGGGCTCCTTCCTTTCTCCAGGAAGCCATGGGAAAGGAGCCCACCTCCCATTCTGACCCAGAGGTCCTGCCCTGCTGGGATCCCTGCTCAGGGCTGGGTTCCTGGGCCCCCGTTCTGCCAGTGTGGGGTCTGGGCAAACCCAGCTTCTTCCTGCAGCCCCAGAGCCAGGAGGGTCCTGCCCGCCAGACACAGCCCCAAATGGGCTCCTGATGTTTTTCGTGCTAATGGGAAAGCCACGGCTGTGCCTCTGAAACAGCCTCTAACCGCGGTGTCCTGTCCCCACCACTGCCCCCCTCAATCCCCTCTCTCTGCAGGGGCACGAGATGTGACCTGTCCCGAGGGCTGGCTGCTCTTCCAAGGCAACTGCTATGGATACTTCTTCCAAGAGAAAACCTGGATAGAGGCTGAGGTGAGAGGCGGCGACGGGGGTGGAAGCAGCGGGGCTCAGGGGCGCTGGGCTGGAGCCGGAGGCTGCGGGGTTGGGGAGGGTTAGGCTCAGTATCAGAGTCAGTGAGTGGGGCTGGGCTGGGGAATCAGCTCTGGTGGGAGGGGTGGGAGCCCAGGGCTGGCACATTTCACACTGCCCCAGCCAGAGCCCCGGGAACAGGCTGTGAGGGATCAACCTGCCCTGGCCAGGCTGGGGAGTAGAATGCAATGTAAACGTAGCTCCTGGTGGGGCGCGATCTCCTCTGGACCCAACGCGCCTGTCCTGTGCTGTGTCTGCCAGGGATGGCCTGGGCCAAGTGGGGTCCCGGCTCCAGAGGGGCTGCTCCTTACTCGGTGTTACCAAAGCAGCTCCCTTGGCTCCGGGGGCAGGGCTGTGCTGAAGGTCTCCGGTTCCATCCCCATTGCTGGCTGGCAAGTGGCCAGGGAGTCACTGCCCGGACCTCATGGCGGGGCTGTGGCCCCGTGTAATGCTGGGGGGCCCTGGGTGCATGTGGATGTGACCATGGGGCTGGGAATTCCCTGTGCTCGTGCTCTGGAGGGGCTGGGGAAACTGTGGTTCCTGTCAGCCACATTCACAGGAGGGAGGCTTCTCCTATTGGTGCTGGGGGTGGGGAGAGGCGCCAACAGGGGGTCCTGTCCCCTCACAGCCCTTGCTGCCCGGGGGAGGCAGGGCCCCAGAACAGGGCTGGACTCGCTCCTGCTGCTCCCTGCAGTGGGGCTGGGGGGTAACTGGTTTTGTTTCTTCTTGGCCCAGGTTGAGTGCCGGCACCATGGGAACGGGGCCCATCTCGTCTCCATTCACAGTACTGGAGAAAATAATGTGTTGGCTCTTTATGTCAAGCGGTACCACAGAAGGAACAGTCCCGTCTGGATCGGACTGTTGGATCTTGAGGAGGTGAGTGCCCGGTGCCCGCTGGGCCCCTGGCAGCCCCCCCGTGCCCCGGGTTCTGTTTCTCTGCTCAGTGAGGTGGTTGTTTGGGGCGGGGGTGCTGCCAGAGCAGGATTTCCATTGGAAAGGGGTGAAAAGGGGCTGTAACCGTCTGGGTTTTCAGTCACCGGATCGATCCCCAGCGCCCGGGGCAGAGTATAAACTGCTGGTATTAATATTCACATTCGTTACACGAGCGCCCAGGGACCCCCACACCGGCCCGCTGTGCTCAGACCGTACACGCCCGGCACGAGAGTCAGCCCCAGCCCCACACGGACGAGACGTCTAGACGAGGGCTCGTGGAAAGGGGCAGCCACACGGGCAGGGCGAACAATGCCAGGGCAGCCGAGCCCTGGGAGTGCTGTCACTCTGGGTGTATTCGTCCTCAGGGTGGGCTTAGTGATGGGGGGGTCCCCTGGCCAGAGGCGCTTCAGCTCCAGGCCTGTAGCGGGATCCCCGGTGGGGCCCGATACCCACCCAACACAGGTTCAGGACAAGGCAGGTCCTGGGGCTGGCAGGAACGGGAAGGTGGCAGATACCCCCTAGCTACAGAGGCTTAATCGCTTACAGTTCAAAGTGGGCAACCGCGGTTCTTGTTTGGCCCCTGGGCCAGGCCAGTTGCGAGTCAGGGCTCTGCAGGCCAGTGCCGGGGGGAGGGGAGCAGCGGGGGGAAGCGCTCCAGTCCAGTCTCTAGCCCAGCAAAGAGGCTGGTTTCCAGGACAGGATCAATTAGTGTCTCTCCCTGGGGCCCTGCCCAGCTGCTGCTGCTTCCCCATGGACTCGGGGCAGGACGCCGGCAGGGATGCTGTGTATGGTCATGTGTGTGACGTGGGACTTGCATGAGGACAAATCTTCTATGTAATCCACACAGCCAGCTGCGGAGGCTGGACGGGCCGTTTCTGAGAGCTCTGGGCTGGTGGCACGTGGTGGGTGCGGCTGGCCCTGCTGCCCGGCGGGAAGCCGGAGAGCAATGCGCCGGTGGTACCGATGGGAGACGGGGGAGCTCTGTGGGCAGCACTGCTGGGCCTCACAGACGGTCCCTGCTGCAGCCGCTCCTGTCTGGACCAGAGCACGGGAGAGGCTGGTGCTTCGGGGGCAGCGTCTGAGCAGACTCCTGCACGAGGCTCCCTGCAGCCGACAGGCTGTCACCTGCTAAACACGCCCGGCTGCTCTTGGCCTCCTCACTTCTCACTGTGATCAAATGCCAGAGACAGAGACCTCCTGGCCCATGTCGCAGCCTGTCGCCCCTCGGGGCGTTAACAGAGCCTGGGGCAATGTCAGCACGGCCTCTGCCCCTCGGCAGCTCCCCCTGTGCAGCTCCCCCTGCGCCCACCCACTGAGGAGCTGCCTACCAAGGGACAGGGCCCCATACAAAAGCCTGGGGAATTAATAACAGGGAAAGGTCAGGGTAAGGAAGCCAGGACCAGGAGCAAGCTGAGGCGGCCAGGACTGAGCAGGAGCAAGGCTGGGAAACAAGCAGGAGCAGGACATGGAGCAGGGCTGGAGCAGGACAGGAGCACGAAGAGGAGCAGCAGCACAGGGAGGATCGCGGCCGTGGCATGAACACACTGAGCAGCCAGAGAGCTGCTGGGCTAAGAGCCGGCCAGCTGCCCTTCCTGCCCAGGCAGGTGGTGCAGTGAGTCCGGTGGCCTGCAGCCGGCTGGCTGCGCTGGTTGGGTTGCCAGGTGACTAATTCTGCTGCAGGCCCTGATCCCCTACAGTGCGAACCCCAGCTTCATCCAGCACCCCCGTCCCCCAGAACTAACTCCGTGATCTCTGCAGCGGGGAGCAGAGTAACTCTCCTGTGGATGGGCTTTGGGAGCGTCGTCGTGTTGGTCGGTGCACACGGGAGAGAACGGGTCAGCAGCGTGGGTCTGCGGGACAGCGCGTGGGATGACGCTGCCGTGGTTGCCTGTCGGGCTGGGCTGGAGATGGACGTGGAAGCTGAGGGCAGGTCGGGGTGCGCTCCCCTCGGCGAAGTGGGGATGGCAGGGGCAGGGGGTGCTGGAGACTCTCCCTTCACTTGCTATTTTCATGCTTCCGAGGGCTTGGGCTGGTCCTGGTGTAACTTCAGCTGCCAGTAAGTGTAGCCCTGGTTGTCAGCGCTGACATTTCACAGCAATGATCAGTGTCTCCAGTGTCACTGGGCAGCCTCTGCCCGTGCCCTTCCCCTGGCCCCTCGGCTCCGGGACATGTCTCTAGCTGTGTAATCTTGGGTTTTACAGGGGCTCTGCTCTCCTTTGTCTCTGCAGAATCAAAGCTGGAGATGGGCCGATAAATCCCTGGTCAGCTTCAGTTCTTGGGATATCAGGCAACCTGATAATCAGAACCTAAACGAGGCCTGTGTAGTGTTAGAAAGTCCAGGTAAGTCGGTGGATCAGACCCACATGCACTTACAAGGGGAACCCTGGCAGTTCTGTGACCACACAGGTCCTGAGATACTGATTCGAGTTGTCCGCAGCGCGCTCTGGGGTGCCGATCCCTGCTCGTCTCTCTTCCCTGCCCCATGCTGGGAGGGCAGTCAGGCGAGAACCCCTTGTCTGACCTGGTAAAACTCCTACTTACCAGATCCCCTGCGTCAGTTCACATCTCTGCTCCAGTGACAGGCAAGAGAGACGTGTGTGTACACACCCCCCCTGGCCCCAGAGGGGGACTCTGCTGAGCTGTTAAAGGGGGATGGCTCTGAGTCACTGTTGCACCCCTGCTCTGCAAACACTGATCCACACAATGATGTGGGCACCGAGCTGCATTTGGCCCCCTTGCGGGGTCGTGTTCCTCACAAGCATTTGCACACATGCCGGCTGCTTGTGAAAGTGCTGCACCATCTCGGAATGTTCACAGACTGAGCACGAATGAAGGTTCCCAAGGAAACTGGCACCGGGAGGGGATCGTTCGCAGAAGCTGCAGCCAGGGAGCAGACCCCGTGGCAGTAGCGTACGTGACCGAGGGCTCACGGCGCCAGTGGGGAGGGGAAGAAGTTCCAAATAGCCCAGACGGCGGCAGCGACTAGCCCAGTGGTTTTCAACCTTTTTGTATTGGTGACCCCTTCTGCACCGCAAGCCTCTCAGTGTGACCCCCGTTATACGTTCACAAGGAGAGGGGTCAGTTAATGTAATGGGGTTCGGGGCTGTCAGCCCCACAGAGCTGACAGCTCCCTGCCGCCATGTAACCACCTTGCAACCCCATAAGGGGTCCGGATCCCAAGTTTGAGAACCTCTGGACTGGCCAGTGTTAGTGGATAACGAGGGGTCGCTTTGCAGACAGGTTCTGAACAGGAGAGGAGCGAAATACACAATGAATCCCCTGCCTGGCCCTGATCACTGAGTGCTGTGTCCGCACGGGGCCTGCAGTGCCAGTGGGTGTGGGGAGTGAGGGGCAGGGTCGGGGCTCAGACCAATTCCATTTATCACTGGGACAGGCCTGGGCTTGCCATAAGCCGGGTGTGGTAGACAGTCACACGCTATAGTAACAAGCAGCCAATTGACCATTGGGCTCTGTAATAATTGATTAACGTTTTACTAAAACATTAATTCTTTATTACTTTCATAAACTATTCCTAAATTGCACCCATAAAATTATGTTAAAGGAACATGGAAGTCCCAAAGCCAAGGAAAGTGCCAGACTAAGGCTGCCTATGTAACCTTAACGGAGCCCCTGGTACGTGCGCGTCATGATACGGTCTTGAGTTACAGGCCCCCCTGTCTGTGAGGCCTGATGCCAGCAGATGGGCACAGCCAGGGCCGCAGTCACTGGACGGGGCTAGAGTCAAACAGCAGCAGAAACCCGCACCCACGAGGAGCAGTAGCACATGGACCAGGCGTCTCCCCTTTCACGCTGAGCCTCGGCATCTCTTTCCAGTGTTATGCAGACAAAACCACACAGGATTGTTTCAGGGGACAAGACAAGATGTCACGTTTATTATAACACAATTTGATCTATAACCACTAGCTAATAGCTAACACTTTTACACACACACACACACACACACACACCCCCAAATGTTCTGCAGCTGCTGAATAGCTACCAGTCCTGAATGTAGCTTGGGCTCGTGGCGGCTAACTGGCCAGGAAAGCCGGGCACAAGGGAGGGCTGGGTCTCTATTGGGCATGCACCGATGCCCTTCCATGTTGGCAGCAGAATGTTACCCTCCAAAGTCTTCCATCTCCCCCATCCTTTTCGTAGGCTTTAGTTTGAATCCAGAATCTATCGGTCTTGCTGTGTCACTCTGCCTCTGGGTCCGGTGTGACTGATCCCCTGTCAACTGCAGACATGACTTGCAGCCTAGGACCTGGCTTTGATGTTTCTTCAATTGTACCTTTGTTCTTTTCTTTTGAGGGTGGACTCCTCTTCCTTTGTCAGGGCTGTTGTCTGCATCTTCAGCCGTTGGGTGTTTACACTTTCTTTCATCAGGACAGGCTGGGGCTGGAGGTTGATTCCATCATCCGTACATACCTCATTCCCACATCTAAACTACACTAATCAGATTACAGCAGGGTTTTGCAAAAATGGAGTGAGCATTTTAAAATGGAGTTTGGGGCAAGTTAAAGGAATGACAAACAGTGAGCAGAAGCTACAATGTTGAAGCAGTGCAAATTTCAGTGATTTAAGAAGCAATTGGATTGAAAGTGAAACTCAATTAGCCAGTTATTGGGGTAACCAATTAGCCAGTTATTGGGGTATGAATGAATGTTGTTTAATTCATAAACTTTGCTTATGAAGTTATATGAGTAAAGTGAACAATTAAAAACAATTTCATTGATCAGTTCTACAGCAGGATGGGGCTGCCCCAATCTGTGCACAGGAGCTGGGATCTTCTCCGAGGGGCATGGAATGGGGCAGGGTTGGGGTCACTGTACGAGCAGAAATGGCCCACCCTGCCCCACCCCATGGGTCATTTCTGTTTTTCTTTCTAGGTTTTCAGAAATGGCATGATTATCCCTGTGAACACAGACACTCTTTCATTTGTAAGCGCAAACCCTAGGGGAGGCAGCTTGCCTGCACCTGGGGATTCGGTCCCTCTGGCTGCCCTGGGGGACCAGGTCCTGTGTCCCCGGCTGCAAAGCACCTTTGGCAAAGCATCGCTGTGTTATGCTGTGTCACTCCCACTCTGCTGTGCCCCCTTCTCTCTCTGTCGCACCTGTGCTCTGCTCTTCTCAGCAATCTCAGCACAGTGACGTGATAATAAACTTTCCCTGGAGCATTCAGCTCAGTGTGTGTCTCCTTCCTCCTGTTCCTGATCCTGGCCTGGCCACTTCCATGTGTCGCCTGGCTCCAGAGCTAGGGCTTCAGGGGCAGGAAAGGGAATGAATTAAGAATGAGGAGGGCCTGGCCTTCTGGTGAAAACATCGCTACCCCTGAGACACGGCCCATTCATCCTGCTCCCCGCTCCCCCCCCTGCCCCCGGGGGCTCATCCCTTCTGTCCTGTTTTGGGGGTAAAAGAGAAGACGTTAGTGGAGATGGGCTGGAGCTGGAATTGCTCCTGTTCAAGTTTGGTTTGATCCCAGGTGGCGTTCGGAGTTGCCAGTGGCACTTGGGATGGTGTTTTAGGCCCACTCTGGTCAGGATGTTTTCAGGATGAGGATGACGAAGGCCAGGAGACGGTGCGGGCAGCAGCTTTGATGAGAAGGCTGGCATCGGTGCCTTTGTCTGCGTCCCCGGGATTCCTGCTGAAGTGTCTTTGTGGATAGCAGAGTCACTGGTCCGTCCGCCCGGCATTTTAAAGCCTGTGGAGAGAGCAGGAATACAGAACCGAAAAGACGGAGTCAGGACTCCAGGGTTCCAGTCCCAGCTCTGCCGGAGGCCTCTGCGTGACCTGGGGAACATCCCTTCCCCTCTCCCCTGCCATATTTATCTCTGTCCCTGACTGACGGGGGCCTCCTCTGCCCCCAGCCTTCATACAGCCTCTCTCAGAGCGTCCCCTTATTGTGCTGGCCCCAGGTCTTTCCTCCAGGAAAAGGGGCTCTCCTGATTCAATCCCATTCAAATAGCAGCTAGAATAGTCACCAAACTGGCAAACCAAGTTTGTTCGATTTCAGCTTTAAAACCTAACTGGCCTCCTGGCAAAGCCACAAACATGAGGCCTGTTCGGGGTACCAGAGGTAGGGGACCCCCACAGTACAGCTCCTTTCAAGGAATCCATTGGTTTAGCACAAGCTGGACAAACTCAGCCCTGTGTATGTGAGCGGGATCTGAATGGGCTCCCCTCTGCCCTTTGGGGATGAGCTGGGGGAGCAGACCTCAGGAGCAGACCGTATCTGACATGCCTGGGCTGCCTGGGTGCTCGGCAGACAGACCTGCTTTACCACAGTGCTCAGCTGGGCTGTTCCGGGTTAGTCTGGGACGCGGGGTGTGAAATGTTGTTATCCTCATTGTACGAATCCAAGGCGGCAGAACCGTACTCACCCTGCCTGATCGACCCTCACGCGCTGGGCGGGGCGAGTGACCCCAATCCAGGACGAGCCCGAGGGGGTGGGGCCAGGTGTTCTCTCCTGCCGGGGCTGGGGACTCTGTTTAAAGACAACGTGATCAAAGACAACACAGAATGCAGCAGCAGGGGGGTCCCCCACTCCCCAGGGAACGCACTAAGCGCCGGGCTAATTGGCAGAGCCTCAGAACTCAGCGTCGCAGCTCGAGGCAGAAGCGGGAAACAGCAAATGGGGCAGAGCCAGGGACGAGCCCACGGCAAAGGGGCCGGGACAGAGACAGCAGCGACAGTGTGAGCAGCGGCAGCCGGGCCATTGCGCAGCACCCCCGGGGCGGGAGGTGAAGCCACACGAAGACACCCCTGAACTGTGGGACTTCTCTGACGTGGGAAACCAATGGGGCGTGGAGGGGATGGGGCAGTGTGCATTCAGGGACATTTGTCCATCCAACAGCCAGACTGCAAGGTGGGAAACTGAGGCAAATGTACCCAGGGAATGGTCCCACTCTCGTGGGGAAGTTTCCTGGCTTCTCTGCTACCCTGATGGAATTGGACAGTGAAAGGATCTGAGTCCCCACCCCGGATGCCTGCCTGCCCTCATTGTGGATAGCTCTTTGAAATCATCCACTCAATGTGCAGCGGCAGTCAAAAAAGCGAACAGAATGTTGGAAATCATCAAGAAAGGGATCGATAATAAGACAGAAAATGTCACACTGCCTCTATAGAAACCCATGGGACGCCCACACCTTGAACACTGCGTGCAGATGTGGTCGCCCCAGCTCAAAAAAGATATACTGGACGTGGAAAAGGTTCAGAAAAGGGCAACAAAAATGATTAGGGGCATGGAACAGCTTTTGTATGAGGAGAGATTAATAAGACTGGGACTTTTCAGCTTAGAAAAGAGATGGCTAAGGGGGGATATGATAGAGGTCTATAAAATCATGAGTGATATAGAGAAAGTAAATCAGGAAGTGTTATTTACTCCTTCTCATAATACAAGAACAAGGGGCCACCAAATGAAATTAATAGGTAGCAGGTTTAAAACAAACACAAGAAAGTATTTTTTCACACAACACACTGTCAACCTCTGGAACTCCTTGCCAGAGGGTGCTGCGAAGGCCAACACTATGATGGGGTTCAAAAGGGAGCTAGATAGATTCATGGAGGACAGGTCCATCAATGACTATTAGCCAGGATGGGCAGGAATGGTGTCCCAAGCCTCTGTTTGCCCGAAGCTGGGATTGGGTGACAGGGGACGGATCACTTGATGATCACCTGTCTGTTCATTCCCTTTGGGGCACCTGGCCCTGGCCACTGTCAGAGGACAGGATAGTGGGCTGGATGGACCTTTGGTCTGACCCAGTCTGGCCGTTCTTATGCCCTCGAGGACTCCACTTCCCTCTCCCGTGCGGCAGAGTCCTTGTCACCCTGACAAGGCTGGGCCCAGATTCCCTGGGGTACTTGACCATGGGAGACTCAGGACGGAGCTAGCGTGTCCCCTCTGAGGGGTAATCTCTGCTCACCAGCCACTTCCCTGACCCAGCAATCGCTGCATTGAGTTTAAACCACACACAACTTATTAAACAGCAACTGCAAAAAAATGAGGGGGAAATGGAAAAGGTGGAAGGATCCAGGAACCCGCCTGATGGGCCAGGGGATACCACAGACTAGGGTCTCTGGGACTCTGGGATTCACAGCCTGTTCCCTACATTTCCAGGCCCTGGCTGCGCTGCGGTGACACTGCGGGTCAGACACCTGTTCTGGCAGTGCCCAGATGCCCTCAGGCTGCAGGTGCTGGGACCCTTCTCCCCAGCATTGCCCCCCCATCAGGTTTATCCAGCCCCCTTACCCCCCCCGAGTCTGGCCTGCCAGGGCCTCTGATCTGGTGACGTCTCCCTGTGCTGGGTCCACTGCCCAGGGCCCCTTCGCTCTGCCCAGCTGCTCACCGCACTTGGCTCCAGAGTTACTGGTGTAAGCTGAGTCTGGATGAGCTCTCCCCTGACATCGAGTGGTGAGCTGGGGAAAAGGACTTCAGGAGCTGATCTCCCTTGCATGGGCACTCCCACCCTGCCTAGGTGCTCAGCAGGATGGGATTGCTTGCCCAAATGGTCACTTTCGGCTGGTGTGCGATCCCCAAGCTCCTTGTTATTGGAGCAGGAGCAATAAAGCCTTGTTATCATTGTTGTGTGAACCAAGGGCAGCAGAACTGTACTTGGCATGTCCTGAGTGAGGGACTCACCTGCAACTAAATGGCACTCACAAGGCATGGGACACGGTTCCAACACTCCAGTGAGTTGAGTGTGATCTTCAGTTCTTGTGTAACCCTGCTGCCAGGCCAAGTTGATAGCAGCAAGGGCCGGGTTCAGCACACAGCGGTTCCCTCTCAAAGCAAATGCAAAACTGGCTTGAGCCCCCACCCAGTGACCTGGGAAAATCTTACACACCCCCTGGGCGCCTCAAAGAGGCAATACTTCCCCTCTTGCAAGCACGGCGTCTCGGTGTAGCAGAGACATGAGGTAAACGACATCAGCATTAAATTGGGGAAACACCCCAACTAGTGTTCATCAACCAAACCATGAGCAAAGACCCACCCCAGCAAATTGGGCCACGTCCTTTCCCTCGGGTTCTTGAGTCCCAGAACCCAAACGTCTCTTGAGTCCAGCAATCCACAAATCACCCAAAGTTCAAAAAGTCCAGCCCCAGAGTTCAAAAGTTCATCTGCAGAGTGTTGCTCCCCAGTCTGGCTAAAATGTGCCTGTGTGTGGGGGGGAAAGAGGTAAGGGGCATCTTACGTGTCCTGAAGCTGACTGCCCCACAGGGCTCTGCTCCACCACGACCGGCTCCGCTCTGCACAGCTCGCCGTCTCACGAACACTTCACTCCGCCGTCTCACAAACAGCTCTGCTCACCTCACCGTCTCACGAACGGCTCCACTCCACCACAACCAGCTTCGCTCTGCACAGCTCGCCTCGCCGTCTCACGAACACTCCGCCAGCCTAGCCACGAACAGCACCACTGCACTGTACTTCTTCCGGCTCCCCACTGCTTGACACAGCGCTCAGTGATTCCAGCTCTCAGTGACTCCAGCTCATGGGAGCCTTAGTGCTGGTGCACCATAAGGCCAAAGTGAATGCAGCACAGTACCTGTAGCAAGACTCTTAATAGCCCCAAAACTAGCTCTGACATTCCACAGTGGAGAGAGACAGACAGAGGTGCAACGGGTGTTTCAGGCCCCTACAAAGGGGCCCACACCACCAGGCACTAATACCTGTCTCAAGCCTCTCTCCATTCACAGAGTTTTGGAAACCATGTCCCTTGCCTAACAAGTGCTACTTAGTTGATGGCGAGTCCCTCCATCATAACAAAAGGCCCAGTACAGTTCCAAGCACAGTTCCCATAATCAGGGTAATAACAATTTATTCTTCCTGCCCCAATAACAGAGACACTGGGGATCCCACAACAGCCAAAGTGACCATTTGGGCAGCTATGGTCTCATTCTAGGCGGGGTGGGTGTGCCTATGCAAATGAGATCAGCCCCTGAAGTTCTCTTCCACAACTTGCCACACCTCACCACCACATGTCAGGGTGGAGTTCATCCTGACACTGCTTACATCCTCCCCCCAGCCGAGAATTTGGCGTCCCGACAAATCATACTCTCTTTATACCAACTCATTGGTTTCCTCCAAAGGGCATCAGAAAGCCCACTTTAGCTTCCACAATCCTGTGTGCTAAATGTATTGGCTCCTCACTAGTCACCCCAGGTGCATCATAAGTTAACCGTTTCACTGGTCTTATCACCCTGTCTCGTCTATTGAGAATCTCTGTTGCCGAGGTAGAGGGAACATCCTCTTGAGTGACGGATGGAGAGGCTTCCCTGGAGGATCCCTCGGCTGCTGGCGTAGGCCCCTGCACTCCTAGTTCTAACGCGGGAGGGTCCAAGGTGCCCAGGACATCCTCTACCTGTCTGTCCCCATTGTCCAATAACCTGTGTGTGTCATCACATGGGGGTCTCATCAGCGGCACAGGGGTATCAGAAATGGGCCTAAATAATTCCGCCATGGGGTTTAGGGCGGAAGAGGGAAAACTCTCATTTGGTTCAGCTGATCGAGACTGAAATCTTGTCTCCATCCCAGGATACACCAGGGTTGTGTCTTCCTCCTCAGACTCACTCTCAGATGTGCAGAATAGGGGTAAGTTAGCTGCACGGGGCCCACTGTCTGTGTTGGATGGCGGCTTTGGTCTAGCACTTCTGTTCTGCCCGGCTGCCCTGTCGTGGCCCATCTCATAAGGGGTGCTTACCAATTCCCCCACAGGGAGCAAAAGGTTTCTATGCACCGTCTTTATTTGCCCTGGACCGTCTTCAGGTTTGATCTTGTAGACCGGCAGATCTCCCAGCTTTTCCATCACCAGGTAAGGTATTGCCTTTCATCTGTCAGCTATCTTGTGTTTGCCAGCAATACCCAAATTTCGCAGCAGGACTCTGTCCCCTGGCTGGAGCTCCTGTGAACGCACTCTAGCATCATATCGATGTTTGTTGCGGTCTGCGTTCTTCCGAGCCGCAGCGGTAGCTAAGCGATAAGCATCCCGCAGCTTTTCTCTTAGTCGGGATACATATTGCTGATGAGTTTCATAGCTATCTCCATCCTCTGATACACCAAAGCACAAGTCTATGGGTAATCTTGGTTCTTGCCCAAACATCAAGAGATATGGGGTGACTCCCGTAGCATCGTTCTTTGTGGCATTGTAGGCATGCACCAGAAATGCGACATGCTGGCTCCAGGTTGCCTTCTGCTCTGGTCGCAAAGTTCCCAACATATCTAATAGGGTTTGGTTGAACCTCTCTGGCTGAGGATCACCTTGGGGGTGATAAGGCGTTGTCCTAGACTTTTTAATTCCTGCTATCTTCAGCACCTCCTTCAGAAGGTGACTCTCAAAATCCCACCCCGATCAGAGTGTATCCGAGCCGGGAATCCATAGACTGAGAAATATTTGTCCCACAATAGTCGAGCGACGGTGGTGGCCCTCTGATCACGTGTGGGATATGCTTGTGCATACCGTGTAAAATGGTCAGTCACTACTAGAATGTTCCCAGCATTCCTCTTGTCTACCTCTACAGACAAGAAAGCAATGCATACCAATTCCAAAGGTTTGTTGCTGGTGATGTTCTTGAGATATGCAGCCTTCGTGGGCAGAGTTTTCCTTTGAACACATCGAGCGCAAGTCTCACATTTCCTGCGAACATCTTCAGCCATTCGGGGCCAATAGAACCTACTACAAATAAGTTCCAGGGTCCGCTCCATCCTTAAATGCCCAAAGTCATCATGCAGGGCCCTCATGGCCAGGGCTCTGTACTTTTTTGGCAGCACTAGTTGTGCTCGTTGTTTTTGTGAAGGGTCAGTGGTCATTCAGTGTAGCACTCCCTGAATCAGTTTTAGTTTGGTCCATTCTCTCAATAGTAGTTTACCCTCTGGGTTAGGTGGGACAACCGCAGCTGGGCTTCCCCCCTCCCTTTTGGCAAGTAGTGTATCACGAATGTCAATATCTTGCCGCTGGGCTTCTTGCCAGTCAGCCACATTGAGCATGGGCAAAGGAGATTGGTCCAATGCAATATAGTTCACTGAAGCAGAAGGCATGCATTCAGGGGGCAGGCCCAAAGCTTCTGCAACACATCCCCTGAAGGCTCTCACGGGCCTCTAGCTCTCGGCGACTCACACTGCAAATAGCTCTCACTCCATCTGTGGGTAACACAGCAACTTCTGGAGCCTGCGGACTTCTGGACAATGCATCTGCGTCTACATTGCTTCTCCCTGATCGGTACTGAATGCTGAACTCATAGCTAGCCAAGGCGGCCACCCATCTCTGCCCTGTAGCATCCAGCTTAGCACTTGTTAACACATACGTCAGTGGATTGTTGTCTGTCCACACCTGGAACTGAGCACCATACAAGTAGTCTCGAAATTTCTCAGTGATGGCCCATTTCAAGGCCAAAAATTCCAGCTTGTGGGTGGGATAGCGAGTTTCACTATCAGACAATCCTCGGCTGGCAAAGGCTACAGGTTTACATTTGCCTTCCACTTCCTGGTACAGGACTGCTCCCAGACCCTCCAAACTGGCATCAGTATGCAGGATAAATGGTTTGCTTGGGTCAGCAAAAACTAGGACTGGAGCATGAGTTAGGCAAGTAATGATTTCTGGAAAACCCTTTCACATCTCTCATCCCACTGTGTCCCAAATGGTTCAAAGGGGCCATAGTGTCTCTGCACTGGAGACTTTGGGGACCTCCCCTTATTCTTGGTCTTAGATTTGTTCTTGCTGGACTGATGTCCCCTGGTAAGATCGTTCAGAGGCTTTACAATCGTAGCATAGTTTTTCACAAATCTGCGGTAGTAGCTACTAAATCCAAGAAAGGTCTTGAGTTCTCTGTAGTTACTTGGACGTGGCCATGTAGTGAGTGCTTCTATTTTATCAGGATCAGTACTCACACCCTCTTGGGACACAATGTGACCCACATACTTCACTGAGGTTCTGCAGAACTGGCATTTGTCAATTGAAAGCTTCAGACCATAATCCTCCAATCTATCAAGCACTTTAAGAAGTCTTTCTTCATGCTCCTCTGAGGTTCTTCCAAACACAATCAGGTCATCCAAATAAACTAACACTTGCAGTAAATTCATGTCTCCCACAACTTTCTCCATGAGGTGAAAGGTGGCAGGTGCTCCAGAAATCCCTTGGGGCATGCGTTCGAACTGATAAAACCCTAATGGGCAGAGGAAGGCTGTCTTCTCCTTATCTTCTTCTCCCAGAGAGATCTGGTAGTATCCACTTCGAAGATCCAACACAGAGAACCACTGGCTTCCCAGCAAACAGTCTAAGGCATCTTGCACTCGAGGCATAGTGTACTGGTCGACCACAGTACGGCTGTTTAGGGTGCGGTAGTCAATACACATCCGGATTTTCCCATTCTTTTTACGGACTACCACAATGGGTGAGGCGTATGGGCTGTGGGACTCTGTAATGATGCCATTCGCAGCCAGCTCCTGAAGATGATGTTGCACATCTTCCATCTCAGAGAGAGCAATCTTCCTAGATCTCTCCCTGAAAGATCGAGAGTCATGTAGTCTGATATTGTGCTCTACTCCTTTTGCACATCCCACATCCCACTCATGCAGTGAGAACACCTTGGATCTTTCACAAAGTTTCTTCCTCAGGCGATCTTTCCACTCCTTGGACACTGGTGAATCTCCAAAGTCAAACTTTGCTGGGTCTATCGTCGGAACTTGAGTTTCACACTGGGGTGCTACAATTGACTCGGGTTCAAAGAGGTCTGCTATCTTTTGTCCTCGCCTCACAAAAATATCATGACTTGTTCCATTAGCAATCAGTATAGTCACCCTTTCCTGGGCTTCAGCAGGTAGGGTTATGACTCCACTGGGGACCAGCCCTCCTTCAGGGAGCCCTCCCTCGGTCGGCTGCTCTACCACTGCTAATGTTCTCTTACTGCCTTTCAGGCAGGTACTCATGACAATCACCTCCTTTTCTGTCATTGCAGGCACCACTAAGGGGACCAGGCCTGCATACCTCAATGCTCCCACCGGCAAATCAGGCATCACTCTTTTTGTGTCCTCAATTTTTCTGTAGGCTGCAGCACAATGTGTGTGTATCACCAAGGTATTCAGGTATTGGTCCCCTGCTCGCTGTCTGCAGTAATCTGCAAGTACCTTAAAGAGGCTGGAGTTGGTCCCTATTAGCACGGACACCTCAGAGACACCTTTAGGGTCAGGGCATATTAAAGCTGCAGTGTCCACCTCCTGTCTTACCCCAGCGATCTCTTCTGGGAATTCCAGGTGTACAATGACATACCCCTGATATGGATATTCATTCATGCTGAGACCACACAGGCCAAACCCTGTCAAGGGCTGTATAGGCAGATGCGTAAGCGTCTGCTGGTAGAAAGACTGGAATATGATAGTCACTTGGGATCCCGTGTCAAGCACTGCTCTACATTCTGTCCCTTCAACCTTTACAGTGACCTCTGCTCGAGGTCCTATCAATCCTGGTGGGATTCGGGTGGCATGGTTCTTCGCAGGGGAGCCTCCAAACCCTGCAGGCCTAGGCAGCTCCCTTCCCAGGCCCTGGGGCCGTTTCCCGACTTTCCCCAGGTGGTCCTCAGCTTTTGGTATACTAGCGAGGGATTCTCTGCATTCTGACACCTGGCAGCAATGTGCCCATCCTGGCCACACCGGTAGCAGAAGAAGGATTGCCCTTTCCCGTGTTGCCGGGGTGGGGCAGAGATTCTAAATGTAGTCTTCTGGACCGTGGTAACGGGGGGTTCCTTGTACGCTGAAGTCTTTGCTGAATCGATAGTATTCTCTAGTTCAGCCACTTTCTGTGTCAGGACCTGCACTCGTTGGGTAAGTTCCTCTTGAGGATTCACCATCAGCGCCTTGGGCATTCGTATGGATGTTGTGGCAGTTGCCTGGTGTGGCTGAACCTCCCAAACCTCACCAGCTTCCTGCCTCTCTTCCTCCTCTCGGACCTCTTTTATCAGCCGAGAGTAACCCGGTGGATTGTCTTGGTGCTCCCTTAATCGAAGGTGGAGAAGGATTGGGTTCTGATATTGAATTCCCCTCACGATCTGAGCCAATCTAGTCCGGTCCATTTGCTCAACCACTATTGCTCCCCTCATGATGGCTCTCTGTAATAATTTCTCCAACCTCTGTATATAGGCAGAAACTTTCTCTCCTTTTGTTGCCTGGCATTGAGGAACTTGCAATAAACATCCTCTGAGCCCTCGGTTCTCCCAAAGGCATGATCAAGGACCTCTAGGCAGTCCTTTACCTTGACTCCAGGGTTACTGAGCTTCAGTGTGCGAATCACATCTAGGGCTGACCCCCTGAGGTACTCTACTAGTTGCCTTCTCTTTTCAGCATCAGGTGCTGCCCACTCCTGCAGCATTTCAGTGGTGTGTTCCAGCCAGGGTTCAAATGCTTCCTCCCCAGGCAGTGGGGTGGGACCCCCAGAAAACAACCTCAGTTTACAATAGGGGCCTGACTCAGGGTGGGGTGGCACAACCTTCTCTAATGCTTGCCCCAAAGCCTTCACCCACTCATCAGGTGATGGAGCAGCCTCCCGGGGTGGGACTCCTGGGTCAAGGTCCAACAGACCCGGCATATCAGCCAAGGTCTTCCCCTCTTTCCCCAAAAAGGCCAACATTTTCTTTAAAAACTCCACTTCTGAGGCAGGGGCCGGTGAGGGCTGGCTCCCAGTAGTTATTACCTTCCACTCACCATCTTCCACTGCTATCGTGCCTGGAACCTGTAGAGGGCCCACAGCCGTCAACGGCTCACACAGTA
Organism: Eretmochelys imbricata; assembly: GCF_965152235.1. NCBI lineage: Eukaryota > Metazoa > Chordata > Testudines > Cheloniidae > Eretmochelys > Eretmochelys imbricata. The sequence continues at coordinate 360,215,324 of NC_135572.1, forward strand.
CAGCAAAATCTCCATCCTCCCTCACAAACCTGCGCCCACGCATTTTACACTCACTCAGGTACTCAGTGGATGCCCTTAAGGCAGGCTCTATTGAGCCTTCATCAAACGCCTCCAGCACCCCGGTCATCAGGACACAGCTCCTAGGGTTAATATTCATCCCCTTGCACCAATCCTCTAGCAAGTGTAGGGCCATTATACAAACTGTAATTTCCTGGCTCCTGGGTCCCACACCACTGTGGTGCCTGGTAGCTCCAAGATCCCTTTGCTCATGGGGCTGGGCTGCTGTAGGGTCCCCTCACCCCCCGGGCAGCTGGTAGTTGCAGGGAGTTCCTGCTTCCCATTGTGGGCGGGAAGCTGCGGGGGTCCCTCACTCTTTGTGGTGGCTGGATAACTGCAGAGTCTGCCAGCCTCCCTGCCATGGCTAGGCAGATGCAGGGTCCACCAGCAGGCTTCTGACTAGGGAAATACAGTATATTCCAGAGGTGCAAGTCTGGTGGCTTGTGATATTTGCTGGTGCCCTTCTCTGTGTGATTTGTGAGTGGCTCAGGGAGCATTCACGCAATCTTGCTGTGTGTGGGACTCCACCTGCTGCTGTGTTAAGTGATAACTTGACCTGGAGGGGTTTGTTGTTTGTCACTATCAAAGCATTGTGAGAAGCAGCTCAGACTGGGGTCACAGTGGTACCCCAGTTCCAGGTTGTACCCCGGGGATCCCATCACAATGGATTCTTCATCAGTATGTTGGGTTGGTCGAGAGTAGGGGTGGAGCACTGCCTGTTTCCAGAAGAAACCAGCAGATGTATCTGATGAAGTGAGCTGTAGCTCACGAAAGCTCATGCTCAAATAAACTGGTTAGTCTCTAAGGTGCCACAAGTACTCCTTTTCTTCTTCCAGCAGCTAGTGTCATTCCTGTGACACAGCCATATCCTCCACCGCTGGTGGCCTGACAGTCATTGGATCACATTCAGCTGCTCTCTGCTAACTGATGAGCCCATTATTAGACATTTGTTCCCTATATAGATATTTAGAGACTGTAATCAAGTCACCCATTAACTTTGTCTTTGTTAAGTGAAATAGATTGAACTCCCAGAGGTCTATCACTCTATTGCAGCTTTTCTAATCCTTTCATCTTTTTAGTGGCTTTTCTCTGAACCCTCTCCAATTAATCAGCATCCTCCTTGTATTGTGAACATCAGAACTGGACACAGGATGGCAGCAGGAGTCACACCAGGGCCAAATACAGAGATAAAATAACCTCTCTACTCCTGCTTCAGATCTCCCTGTTTATACACCCCAGGATTAGAATAGCCCTTTTGGCCACAGAGTCACACTGGAAGCTCATGTTTGGCTAATTATCACCCATGACCCCAAAATCTCTTTTAGAGTCACTGCTTCCCAGGATAGAGTCCCCCACCCTGTAATTATGGCTGACATTCTTTGTTCCTTTTCCCTAGAGATCACGATGGCTGGAGATGGGGCAATGACTGTGGGTGGCCAGCGCTCCGGGGCGATTCTGAAAATTCTCTTTCTCAGGTCTTGTCTACACTGCAATGTTCTGCCAGCAAAAGTTTTGTTATTGATCAAAAGGCAGCATGAGAAAATCAGTATTGGATGTTCACAATACACTCCCTCTGTGGGCAGAGACCATCCACACTTAGCCAGGAATAGGGCACCTGGCTCAGAACCAGAAAAGGTTCAGAAAAGAGCAACAAAAATGATTTAAGGCATGGAACAGCTTTTGTGTGAGAAGAATTAATAAGACTGGGATTTTTCAGCTTGGAAAAGAAACGACTAAGGAGGATATGATTGAGGTCTATAAAATCATAACTGGTGTGGAAAAAGTAAATAAGGAAGTGTTATTTACTCCTTCTAATTGTAAGCAGAGTCAGGATGAGCTCCACCCTGACACCTGGTGGTGAGGTGTGGCAAGTTGTGGAAAAGAACTTTAGGGGCCGATCTCATTTGCATAGGCACACCCACCCCGCCTAGAATGAGGCCATAGCTGCCCAAATGATCACTTTGGCTGCTGTGGGATCCCCAGTGTCTCTGTTATTGGGGCAGGAAGAATAAATTGTTATTACCCTGATTATGGGAACTGTGCTTGGAACTGTACTTGGCCTTTTGTTATGATGGAGGGACTCGCCACCAACTAAGTAGCACTCGCTAGGCAAGGGTCATGGGTTCCAAAACTCTGTGAATGAAGAGAGGTTTGGGGATGGGTATTAATGCTTGGTGGTATGGGTCCCTGGATGAGGGCCTTATGTGCTAATTGCACTTCCTTCTCTCTCCACTGTAGAATATCAGAGCTAATTTTGATTCCATTAGGAGTCTAGTTACAGGCTGCTGAGCTCAGCTCACTTTGGACTAATGGTGCACCAGCACTGAGGCTCCCCTACTACAAGCTGAATTTACAAAAGAGCTGATCTGACCAAGAGCTGAAATCACTGAGCATTGTGTTAAGTAGTGGGGGAGCCTGAAGATATATTGTGGAGCAATTTGTGGGATGGCTGGAGCACCATGTGGACTGGCTGATGGAGTAGTTCATGGGATGGCAGGAACTGCTTGTGGGACGTGGAGCGGAGCGGAGCAGTTTGTGGGATGGCGGGAGCTGCTTGTGGGCCGCAGAGCAGAGCCGAGCGAAGCAGTTCATGGGGTGGCTGGTGAAGCGGAGCGGAGAGAAGCCCTACGGAGCTGCGGGGCGGTCAGCTTCAGATCATGTAAGGTGCCCCTTACTTCTCTCTCTCCCCCCCACCTCCACCCAGGTTGGGAGGTGAAACACTGCATATAAACTTTCGAATTCTGGGGCTGCCCTGACCAGGGACAGAGACTTTTGGGTCATTGGACTTTTGGGACTTTGGGTGATTTGGGGTTGCTGGACTCAAGAACCAAAGGGAAAGGGCATGCCCCAATTTGCTTGGGTTGGGTTTTTGCTCATGGGTTTTGTTCTGAATCCTGTTGGTGGTGTTTCCCCAACATAATGCCACCTTGTTTCTCTCTGTTATTAAAAGGCTTTTTGCTACAGTCAGACTCTGTGCTTGCAAAACAGCACAATAAAGATAATGGATTTCAAGAAGGCAGACTTTAGCAAAATCAGGGATTTAGTCGGTGAGATCCCATGGGAAGCATGAGGGAAAAACAGTTCCAGAGAGTTGGCAGTTTTTCAAAGAGACATTATTAAGGGCACAAGAGCAAACTATCCCACTGTGTAGGACAGGCAGGAAGTCTGTCCAGAGACCACCCTGGCTTAGCCAGGATATCTTCAGTGACCTGAAGTTCAAAAAAGAGTCCTACAAAAAGTGGAAACTAGGCCAAATTACGAAGGATGAATATGAAGAAACAACATAAATATGCAGGGAAAAAATTATTAAAGCCAAACTGCAATACAAAATTAATCTACTTGGAGACATAAAGGGTAACAACAAAACATTCTATAAATACTTTAGAAGCAAGAGGAAGATGAAGGATAAAGGAGTTTGAGGCGCAAGTAGTGTTCTCGTCCATCCTCCCCGTGGGAGGAAAAGGCTGGGGTAGAGACCGTCGAATCGTGGAAGTCAACGAATGGCTACGCAGGTGGTGTCGGAGAGAAGGCTTTGGATTCTGGAGAAGGCTGGGCAGAGACGGGCTCCATCTTACGAAGAGAGGGAAGAGCATCTTTGCCAGCAGGCTGGCTAACCTAGTGAGGAGGGCTTTAAACTAGGTTCACCGGGGGAAGGAGACCAAAGCCCTGAGGTAAGTGGGAAAGAGGGATACCGGGAGGAAGCACAGGCAGAAATGTCTGTGAGGGGAGGGCTCCTGCCTCATACTGGGAATGAGGGGCGATCAACAGGTTATCTCAAGTGCTTATATACGAATGCACAAAGCCTTGGAAACAAGCAGGGAGAACTGGAGGTCCTAGTAATGTCAAGGAACTATGATGTGATTGGAATCACAGAGACTTGGTGGGATAACTCACATGACTGGAGTACTGTCATGGATGGTTATAAACTGTTCAGGAAGGACAGGCAGGGCAGAAAAGGTGGGGGAGTAGCACTGTATGTAAGGGAGCAGTATGACTGCTCAGAGCTCCGGTACGAAACTGTAGAAAAACCTGAGTGTCTCTGGATTAAGTTTAGAAGTGTGTGCAACAAGAGTGATGTAGTGGTGGGAGTCTGCTATAGACCACCGGACCAGGGGGATGAGGTAGATGAGGCCTTCTTCTGGCAGCTCACGGAAGCTACTAGATCGCATGCCCTGATTCTCATGGGTGACTTTAATTTTCCTGATATCTGCTGGGAGAGCAATACTGCGGTGCATAGACAATCCAGGAAGTTTTTGGAAAGCGTAGGGGACAATTTCCTGGTGCAAGTGCTAGAGGAGCCAACTAGGGGGGGCGCTTTTCTTGACCTGCTGCTCACAAACCAGGTAGAATTAGTGGGGGAAGCAAAAGTGGATGGGAATCTGGGAGGCAGTGACCATGAGTTGGTTGAGTTCAGGATCCTGACGCAGGGAAGAAAGGTAAGCAGCAGGATACGGACCCTGGACTTCAGGAAAGCAGACTTCGACTCCCTCAGGGAACGGATGGCCAGGATCCCCTGGGGGACTAACTTGAAGGGGAAAGGAGTCCAGGAGAGCTGGCTGTATTTCAAGGAATCCCTGTTGAGGTTACAGGGACAAACCATCCCGATGAGTCGAAAGAATAGTAAATATGGCAGGCGACCGGCTTGGCTTAACGGTGAAATCCTAGCGGATCTTAAACATAAAAAAGAAGCTTACAAGAAGTGGAAGGTTGGACATATGACCAGGGAAGAGTATAAAAATATTGCTCGGGCATGTAGGAATGAAATCAGGAGGGCCAAATCGCACCTGGAGCTGCAGCTAGCGAGAGATGTCAAGAGTAACAAGAAGGGTTTCTTCAGGTATGTTGGCAACAAGAAGAAAGCCAAGGAAAGTGTGGGACCCTTACTGAATGAGGGAGGCAACCTAGTGACAGAGGATGTGGAAAAAGCTAATGTACTCAATGCTTTTTTTGCCTCTGTTTTCACTAACAAGGACAGCTCCCAGACTGCTACGCTGGGCATCACAAAATGGGGAAGAGATGGCCAGCCCTCTGTGGAGATAGAGGTGGTTAGGGACTATTTAGAAAAGCTGGACGTGCACAAGTCCATGGGGCCGGACGAGTTGCATCCGAGAGTGCTGAAGGAATTGGCGGCTGTGATTGCAGAGCCATTGGCCATTATCTTTGAAAACTCGTGGCGAACCGGGGAAGTCCCGGATGACTGGAAAAAGGCTAATGTAGTGCCAATCTTTAAAAAAGGGAAGAAGGAGGATCCTGGGAACTACAGGCCAGTCAGCCTCACCTCAGTCCCTGGAAAAATCATGGAGCAGGTCCTCAAAGAATCAATCTTGAAGTACTTGCATGAAAGGAAAGTGATCAGGAACAGCCAGCATGGATTCACCAAGGGAAGGTCATGCCTGACTAATCTAATCGCCTTTTATCATGAGATTACCGGTTCTGTGGATGAAGGGAAAGCAGTGGATGTATTGTTTCTTGACTTTAGCAAAGCTTTTGACACGGTCTCCCACAGTATTCTTGTCAGCAAGTTAAGGAAGTATGGGCTGGATGAATGCACTATAGGGTGGGTAGAAAGCTGGCTAGATTGTCGGGCTCAACGGGTAGTGATCAATGGCTCCATGTCTAGTTGGCAGCCGGTGTCAAGTGGAGTGCCCCAGGGGTCGGTCCTGGGGCCGGTTTTGTTCAATATCTTCATAAATGATCTGGAGGATGGTGTGGATTGCACTCTCAGCAAATTTGCGGACGATACTAAACTGGGAGGAGTGGTAGATACGCTGGAGGGGAGGGATAGGATACAGAAGGACCTAGACAAATTGGAGGATTGGGCCAAAAGAAATCTGATGAGGTTCAATAAGGATAAGTGCAGGGTCCTGCACTTAGGACGGAAGAATCCAATGCACCGCTACAGACTAGGGACCGAATGGCTAGGCAGCAGTTCTGCGGAAAAGGACCTAGGGGTGACAGTGGACGAGAAGCTGGATATGAGTCAGCAGTGTGCCCTTGTTGCCAAGAAGGCCAATGGCATTTTGGGATGTATACGTAGGGGCATAGCGAGCAGATCGAGGGACGTGATCGTCCCCCTCTATTCGACATTGGTGAGGCCTCATCTGGAGTACTGTGTCCAGTTTTGGGCCCCACACTACAAGAAGGATGTGGATAAATTGGAGAGAGTCCAGCGAAGGGCAACAAAAATGATTAGGGGTCTAGAACACATGACTTATGAGGAGAGGCTGAGGGAGCTGGGATTGTTTAGCCTGCAGAAGAGAAGAATGAGGGGGGATTTGATAGCTGCTTTCAACTACCTGAAAGGGGGTTCCAAAGAGGATGGCTCTAGACTGTTCTCAATGGTAGCAGATGACAGAACGAGGAGTAATGGCTTCAAGTTGCAGTGGGGGAGGTTTAGATTGGATATTAGGAAAAACTTTTTCACTAAGAGGGTGGTGAAACACTGGAATGCGTTGCCTAGGGAGGTGGTGGAATCTCCTTCCTTGGAAGTTTTTAAGGTCAGGCTTGACAAAGCCCTGGCTGGGATGATTTAACTGGGAATTGGTCCTGCTTCGAGCAGGGGGTTGGACTAGATGACCTTCAGGGGTCCCTTCCAACCCTGATATTCTATGATTCTATGATTCTATGATTCTTTGACCATGGGACGGTGTTCCAAGAAGGAGGAGTGCTAGGCAGAGACGGACTCCACCTAACGAAGAGAGGGAAGAGCATCTTTGCAAGCAGGCTGGCTAACCTAGTGAGAAGGGCTTTAAACTAGGTTCACCGGGGGAAGGAGACCAAAGCCCTGAGGTCAGTGGGGAAGTGGGATACCGGGAGGAAGCACAAGCAGGAGCGCGTGAGAGGGGAGGGCTCCTGCCTCATACTGAGAATGAGGGGCGATCAGCGGGTTATCTCAAGTGCCTATACACAAATGCACGAAGCCTGGGAAACAAGCAGGGAGAACTGGAAGGCCTGGCAAAGTCAAGGAATTATGATGTGATTGGAATAACAGAGACTTGGTGGGATAACTCACATGACTGGAGTACTGTCATGGATGGATATAAGCTGTTCAGGAAGGACGCAGGGCAGAAAAGGTGGGGGAGTTGCACTGTATGTAAGGGATCAGTATGACTGGTCAGAGCTCAAGTATGAAACTGCAGAAAAACCTGAGAGTCTCTGGATTAAGTTTAGAAGTGTGAGCAACAAGGGTGATGTTGTGGTGGGAGTCTCCTATAGACCACCGGACCAGGGGGATGAGGTGGACGAGGCTTTCTTCTGGCAACTCACAGAAGTTACTAGATCGCAGGCCCTGGTTCTCATGGAAGACTTCAATCACCCTGGTATCTGCTGGGAGAGCAATACAGCGGTGCACAGGCAATCCAGGAAGTTTTTGGAAAATGTAGGGGACAATTTCCTGGTGCAAGTGCTGGAGGAACCGACTAGAGGCAGAGCTCTTCTTGACCTGCTGCTCACAAACCGGGAAGAATTAGTAGGGGAAGCAAAAGTGGATGGGAACCTGGGAGGCAGTGACCATGAGACGGTCGAGTTCAGGAATCTGACACAGGGAAGAAAGGAGAGCAGCAGAATACAGACCCTGGACTTCAGAAAAGCAGACTTTGACTCCCTCAGGGAACTGATGGGCAAGATCCCCTGGGAGAATAACATGATGGGGAAAGGAGTCCAGGAGAGCTGGCTGTATTTTAAAGAATCCTTATTGAGGTTATAGGGACAAACCATCCCGATGTGTAGAAAGAATAGTAAATATGGCAGGCGACCAGCTTGGCTTAACAGTGAAATCCTTGCTGATCTTAAACACAAAAAAGAAGCTTACAAGAAGTGGAAGATTGGACAAATGACCAGGGAAGAGCATAAAAATATTGCTCGGGCATGCAGGAGTGAAATCAGGAAGGCCAAATCCCACCTGGAGTTGCAGCTAGCAAGAGATGTTAAGAGTAAGAAGAAGGGTTTCTTCAGGTATGTTAGCAACAAGAAGAAAGCCAAGGAAAGTGTGGGCCCCTTACTGAATGAGGGAGGCAACCTAGTGACAGAGGATGTGGAAAAAGCTAATGTACTCAATGCTTTTTTTTGCCTCTATCTTCACGAACAATGTCAGCTCTCAGATGGCTGCACTGGGCAGCACAGCATGGGGAGGAGGTGACCAGCCCTCTGTGAAGAAAGAAGTGGTTCGGGACTATTTAGAAAAGCTGGACGAGCACAAGTCCATGGGGCCGGATGCATTGCATTCGAGAGTGCTAAAGGAGTTGGCGGCTGTGATTGCAGAGCCATTGGCCATTATCTTTGAAAACTCACGGCGATCGGGGGAAGTCCCGGACGACTGGAAAAAGGCTAAGGTAGTGTCCTTCTTTAAAAAAGGGAAGAAGGAGGATCCTGGGAACTACAGGCCAGTCAGCCTCACCTCAGTCCCTGGAAAAATCCTGGAGCAGGTCCTCAAGGAATCAGTTCTGAAGCACTTACATGAGAGGAAAGTGATCAGGAACAGTTAGCATGGGTTCACCAAGGGCAAGTCATGCCTGACTAATCTAATTGCCCTCTATGACGAGATAACTGGCTCTGTGGATGAGGGGAAAGCGGTGGATGTTTTGTTCCTTGACTTTAGCAAAGCTTTTGACACTGTCTCCCACAGTATTCTTGCCAGCAAGTTAAAGAAGTATGGGCTGGATGAATGAACCATCAGGTGGATAGAAAGCTGGCTAGGTCGTCGGGCTCAACGGGTAGTGATCAATGGCTCCATGTCTAGTTGGCAGCCGGTCTCAAGTGGAGTGCCCCAAGGGTCGGTCCTGAGACCAGTTTTGTTCAATATCTTCATAAAAAGAAAAGGAGTACTTGTGGCACCTTAGAGACTAACCAATTTATTTGAGCATGAGCTTTCGTGAGCTACAGCTCACTTCATCAGATGCATACCGTGGAAACTGCAGCAGACTTTATATATACACAGAGAATATGAAACAATACCTCCTCCCACCCCACTGTCCTGCTGGTAATAGCTTATCTAAAGTAATCTTCAGGTTAGGCCATTTCCAGCACAAATCCAGGTTTTCTCACCCTCCACCCCCCCACACAAATTCACTCTCCTGCTGGTGATAGCCCATCCAAAGTGACAACTCTTTACACAATGTGCATGATAATGAAGTTAGGCCATTTCCTGCACAAATCCAGGTTCTCTCACTCCCTCACCCCCCTCCAAAAACCCACCCCCATACACACACAAACTCACTCTCCTGCTGGTAATAGCTCATCCAAACTGACCACTCTCCAAGTTTAAATCCAAGTTAAACCAGAACATCTGGGGGGGGGGGTGGTAGGAAAAAACAAGAGGAAATAGGCTACCTTGCATAATGACTTAGCCATTCCCAGTCTCTATTTAAGCCTAAATTAATAGTATCCAATTTGCAAATGAATTCCAATTCAGCAGTTTCTCGCTGGAGTCTGGATTTGAAGTTTTTTTGTTTTAAGATAGCAACCTTCATGTCTGTGATTGCGTGACCAGAGAGATTGAAGTGTTCTCCGACTGGTTTATGAATGTTATAATTCTTGACATCTGATTTGTGTCCATTTATTCTTTTACGTAGAGACTGTCCAGTTTGACCAATGTACATGGCAGAGGGGCATTGCTGGCACATGATGGCATAAATCACATTGGTGGATGTGCAGGTGAACGAGCCTCTGATCGTGTGGCTGATGTTATTAGGCCCTGTGATGGTGTCCCCTGAATAGATATGTGGGCACAATTGGCAACGGGCTTTGTTGCAAGGATAAGTTCCTGGGTTAGTGGTTCTGTTGTGTGGTATGTGGTTGTTGGTGAGTATTTGCTTCAGGTTGCGGGGCTGTCTGTAGGCAAGGACTGGCCTGTCTCCCAAGATTTGTGAGAGTGTTGGGTCATCCTTGATCTGGAGGATGGTGTGGACTGCACCCTCAGCAAGTTTGCAGATGACACTAAACTGTGAGGAGAGGTAGATACGCTGGAGGGCAGGGATAGGATACAGAGGGACCTAGTCAAATTGGAGGATTGGGCCAAAAGAAATCTGATGAGGTTCAACAAGGACAAGTGCAGAGTCCTGCACTTAGGATGGAAGAATCCCATGCACCGCTACAGACTGGGGACCAAATGGCTTGGCAGCAGTTCTGCAGGAAAGGACCTAGGGGTTACAGTGGATGAGAAGCTGGATATGATTCAACAGTGTGCCCTTGTTGCCAAGAAGGGCAATGGCATTTTGGGCTGTATAAGTAGGGGTATTGCCAGCAGATGGAGGGATGTGATCGTTCCCCTCTATTCGACATTGGTGAGGCCTCATCTGGAATACTGTGTCCAGTTTTGGGCCCCACACTACAAGAAGGATGTGGAAAAATTGGAAAGAGTCCAGCGGAGGGCAACAAAAATGATTAGGGGACTGGAACACATGAGTTATGAGGAGAGGCTGAGGGAACTGGGGATGTTTAGTCTATGGAAGAGACGAATGAGGGGGGATTTGGTAGCTGCTTTCAACTACCTGAAAGGGGGTTCCAAAGAGGATGGATCTAGACTGTTCTCAGTGGTAGCAGATGACAGAACAAGGAGTAATGGTCTCAAGTTGCAGTGGGGGAGGTTTATTTTGGATATTAGGAAAAACGTTTTCACTAGGAGGGTGGTGAAACACTGGAATGCGTTACCTAGGGAGGTGGTGGAATCTCCTTCCTTAGAAGTTTTTAAGGTCAGGCTTGACAAAGCTCCGGCTGGGATGATTTAGTTGGGGATTGGTCCGGCTTTGAGCAGGGGGTCGGACTAGATGACCTCCTGAGGTCCCTTCCAACCCTGATCTTCTATGATTCTATGAAGGACAAATGATACGGCTAGATTTTCGCTGGAACGTTTCAAGGGAGACTATGCCAGCCTGGGGAAGACGCTTAAGGAAATCGAGGCTCAGGTGATCTTTAGTGGGATTCTGCCTGTTCATAGAGAAAGGCAACAAAGATGTGACAAGATTATGACTATCAACAAATGGCTCAGGCACTGGTGCTATAAGGAGGGCTTTGGGATGTATGGCCACTGGGAGGCATTCATGGACAGAGGACTGTTCTCTTGGGATGGACTTCATCTGAGTAGGGACGGAAATAGACTTCTAGGATGGAGGCTGGCACAACTGATTAAGAGAGCTTTAAACTAGGAATTTGGGGGAGATGGTTGGGAGATGTCCAGGTAATCTCCACGCCGGATTTTAGCATTGAGAGGAAAGAAAACGAAGTAAGAAAGGATACAGCCATGGGTAGGAGAATGGACATCAGGAGGAAGGGTAGTGTACATACCAGTCTAATAGGTCATATTGGCTGCAGAATGTCTGTGCTAATCAGGCACAGAATGTGAGCGAGGCCAAACAGCAAAAATGAAGATGTTTGTACACTAATGTGAGGAGCCTAGATAACAAAATGGAGGAACTAGAGCTACTGGTGCAGGAAGTGAAACCAGATATTCTAGGGAGAACAGAAACAGGGTGGAATAGCCGTCATGACTGGAGTACGGGTATTGAGGGGTATGTGCAGTTTAGGAAAGACCGAAATGAAGGTAGAGGTGGTGGAGTAGCATTGTCTATCAATGAGGAGGTCGACTGTAAAGAAATAAGAAGTGATGGAATGGATAAGACAGAGTCCGTCTGGGCAAAAATCACATAGGGGAAGAAAACTACTAGAGCCTCCCTTGGGATAGAGCTTGGGGTGTGCTATACACCGCCGGGATCCGATGTGGATATGGATAAAGAACTCTTTAATGTTTTTAATGAAGTAAATATTAATGGGAATTGTATGATCATGGGAGACTTTAACCTCCCAGATAGAGACTGGAGGACGAGTGCTAGTAATAATAACAGGGCTCAGATTTTCCTAGATTCGATAGCTGATGGATTCCTTCAGCAAGTAGTTCCTGAACCAACAAGAGGGGATGCCATTTTAGATTTGGTTTTGATGAGTAGTGAAGACCTCATAGAAGTAATGGTTGTAGGGGACAGCCTTAGTTCAAGTGATCATGAGCTAACTCAGTTCAAACTAAATGGAAGGATAAACAAAAATAGATCTGTGACTAGGGTTTTTGATTTCAAAAGAGCTAACTTTAAAAAATTAAGGAAACTAGTTAGGGAAGTGGATTGGACTGAAGAACTTGTGGATCTAAAGGAGGAGGAGGCCTGGAATTACTTTAAGTCAAAGCTGCAGAAGCTATCGGAAGCCTGCATCCCAAGGAAGAGGGGAAAATTCATAGGCAGGAGTTATAGACCAAGCTGGATGAGCAAGCACCACAGAGAGGTGATTAAGAAAAAGCAGAAAGCCTACAGGGAGTGGAATATGGGAGGGATCAGCAAGGAAAGCTACCTTATTGAGGACAGAACGCATAGTGATAAAGTGAGAAAGGCCAAAAGCCATGTAGAGTTGGACCTTGCAAAGGGAATTAAAACCAATAGTTAAAGGTTCTATAGCCATATAAATAAGAAGAAAACAAAGAAAGAAGAAGTGGGACCGCTAAACACCAAGGATGGAGTGGAGGTTAAGGATAATCCAGGCATGGTCCAGTATCTAAACAAAATACTTTGCCTCAGTCTTTAATGAGGCTAATGAGGATCTTAGGGATAATGGTAGAATGACAAATGGGAAGGAGGATATGGAGGTAGATATTACCACATCCGAGGTAGAAGCGAAACTCGAACAGCTTAATGGGACTAAATCAGGGGGCCCAGGTAATCTTCATCCAAGAATATTAAAGGAATTGGACATGAAATTGCAAGCCCATTAGCAAGGATGTTTAATGAATCTGTAAACTCAGGGGTTGTATCATATGACTGGAGAATTGCTAACATAGTCCCTGATTTTAAGAAAGGAAAAAAAGTGATCCGGGTGTAACGATGCTGGTTCTGGCGGGACCAGCCAAACAGAGAGGACTTTGGTCTCATCCCACTGGCTAACCACAAGTCACACAAGCAATTCCCTTAGACACTCCAGTTTCCCAGTATCACCACCAGGGCCACTCGTTATGGGGACGAATGGTTATGAAAACCAACACCCCAGTAAAAGAACAAAGGTTCCCTCGATCCCAAAGGCCCAAGCCCCCAACCCAGGTCAATATACAAATCAGATCATACCCACAAATCATGCTGTTGCCAACCCTTGAGAATCTAAAATCTAAAGGTTTATGCATAAAAGGAAAAAGATAGAGATGGGAGCAAGAATGGGTTAAATGGAATCAATGACAGACAATGATGGCAAAGTTCTTGGTTCAGGCTTGTGGCAGTGATGGAATAAACAGCAGGTTCAAACCAAGTCTCTGGAGAACATCCCCAGCTGGGAGGGGTCATTCAGTCCTTGGTTCAAAGCTTCAGTGTAGCCAAGTCCCTCCAGAGGTAGGAAGCAGGATTGAAGACAAGATGGAGGAGCTGCAGCAGCTTTTTATAGTCTCTTGCTGTGTGGTCTCTGCTTTCTTTGTCCCAAAGACAAGCTGCCCATCGCACGGCCTGGAAACACCTCAGAGTTCGGTCCATAGGCAGGTCCCCGCACACCTTGCTGAGTCCCAAGGTGTGTCTGTCTTCTCTCAACGGGTCAATTAGCATCATAGAATATCAGGGTTGGAAGGGACCTCAGGAGGTCATCTAATCCCATTCCCCTGCTCAAAGCAGGACCAACCCCCAACTAAATCATCCCAGCCAGGGCTATGTCAAGCCTGACCTTACAAACTTCGAAGGAAGGAGATTCCACCACCTCCCTAGGTAACGCATTCCAGTGCTTCACCACCCTCCTCGTGAAATAGTGTTTCCTAACTTACAACCTAAACTTCCCCCACTGCAGCTTGAGACCATTGCTCCTTGTTCTGTCATCTGCTACCACTGAGAACAGTCTAGATCCATCCTCTTTGGAACCCCCTTTCAGGTAGTTGAAAGCAGCTATCAAATCCCCCCTCGTTCTTCTCTTCTGCAGACTAAATATCCCCAGTTCCATCAGCCTCTCCTCATAACTCATGTGTTCCAGTCCCCTAATAATTTTTGTTGCCCTCCTCTGGACTCTTTACAATTTTTCCACATCGTTCTTGTAGTGTGGGGCCCAAAACTGGACACAGTATTCCAGATGAGGCCTCACCAACGTCGAATAGAGGGGAACGATCACGTCCCTCCATCTGCTGGCAATGCCCCTACTTATACAGCACAAAATGCTGTTAGCCTTCTTGGCAACAAGGGCACACTGTTGACTCACATCCAGCTTCTCGTCCACTGTAACCCCTAGGTCCTTTTCCGCAGAACTGCTGCCGAGCCATTTGGTCCCCAGTCTGTAGCGGTGCATGGGATTCTTCCATCCTAAGTGCAGGACTCTGCACTTGTCCTTGTTCAACCTCATCAGATTTCTTTTGGCCCAATCCTCCAATTTGTCTAGGTCCCTCTGTATCCTATCCCTACCCTCCAGCGTATCTACCCCTCCTCCCAGTTTAGTGTCATCTGCAAACTTGCTGAGGGTGCAGTCCACACCATCCTCCAGATCATTTAAGAAGATATTGAACAAAACCGGCTCCAGAACCGACCCTTGGGGCACTCCACTTGAGACCGGCTGCCAACTAGACGTGGAGCGATTGATCACTACCCGTTGAGCCCGACAATCTAGCCAGCTTTCTATCCACCTTACAGTCCATTCATCCAGCCCATACTTCTTTAACTTGCTGACAAGAATACTGTGGGAGACCGTGTCAAAAGCTTTGCTAAAGTCAAGAAACAACACGTCCACTGCTTTCCCCTCATCCATATAGCCAGTTATCTCGTCATAGAAGGCAAATAGATTAGTCAGGCATGACTTGTCCCTGGTGAATCCATGCTGACTGTTCCTGATCATTTTCCTCTCCTCTAAGTGTTTCAGAATTGATTCCTTGAGGACCGGCTCCCCGATTTTTCCAGGGACTGAGGTGAGGCTGACGGGCCTGTAGTTCCCCGGGTTCTCTTTCTTCCCTTTTTTAACGATGGGCACTACATTAGCCTTTTTCCAATTGTCCGGGACCTCCCCTGATTGCCATGAATTTTCAAAGCTAAACCCAGCCCCACCCTTACTTCCCTCCTGCTTCTGGCTTCAGATCTGGCCCCCATTATCCAGGTGCCCAGCACTGAAGGCGGCACCCCCACGTGCAGCAGCGTGGACGCAAAGAGAGCGATACGTCCCGTACCACTCCTCTGTCCGTGCTGCTGGCTACAGCGCTGCCTTCAGAGGTGGGTGGACAGCCAGCAGCCACTGCTCTCCGGCCACCCAGCTCTGGGCGCAGAAGTCAGGGTGCGATATAATACCTCGCCACCTGGACGTCCGAGCTGTTGCTAATGGCAGCGCTGCCTTCAGAGCTGGGCAGACATCCAGCGGCCGCCACGCTCCAGCCGTCCAGCTCCGAGGAGCCCACAAATAAGGCTGGCGTGGCCTACCCGTGCTTCTGTGCGGCTGATGATGGCGGCGCTGCCTTCAGAGCACGGCGGACGGAGAGCAGTGGCTGCTTGCCAGGGCGTTCACGTTGTTTGCGGTGTGGGAGAACTATTCTTTTAATCCCATTCCCGTCCCATGGGGTGGAATGGCAGGATTAAAAAAAGGTCCCACTCAGGACTCTAGTCAGGGGTTCCAATATGGTTGCTCATCCCGGGTGCTAAAATCCCTAGTTATGGCACTGTTTGTGGGCACCCTGTCTGCGGGAGCTGGCAAAAGCCCCGTATCGTGGCCTTGATGCCATGGCCATGCCTGACTATTGCCGTCTCAGACACCTTAGCCAAAACCCGAGAGTGCTTTCGCTGGGAGAAAAGCACACGGAGATCCTGATCTTGAGCACTGGCCCAGACGCTTTAGAAATGTTGTCGGCTTTGACTCCAGCCAGGACCGTGGTCTGGGTGGCCGGTGGCTGAGAAGACTGTGCTGGGGTAGTTCACACAGCTCCTCCTGGCTGTGGGGCAGGAGTGGTTAGTGCGGCCTATCCCCAAGGTACTGGCTGATGTGGTGAGCCTGGTGGAGAATTATAAGGCAGCTGCTGAATCTCTGAGGCCTGAAGCCATGGTAGGGAATTCTGGGACATGTCCTGGAAGCCGCCAAAGCCAGCATAAGTCACGTAGTGTCTAGAATGACACTGTGTTGACTCTCTATGTCAACCTAAGTGCCACGCCCTCTGCGGAGGTGGAGTTATTAAGTCGGCGTAGTGGGTGAGTGACATCGCTGGGAGAAACGTTTTAGTGTAGATGCTTACAGGGTTAGGTTGACCTAAGCAGCCTTGCGTCGACCTAACTTGGTCGTGTAGACCATGCCTTATGCCATCACGGTTAACATAACCTGAGACCACGGGGTTCCGGTGTTCTCGGTAAGATTAATTCATGCAGCGTCCTACAAGCATTTCATAAAGTCTGAACACGACACACGTTCTTGTAGCTATAACACCTCGTGTAACAACACAAACCCCGGATGCGCCGGACTGGTTGCCAGCTATGCATTAGTCAGTGTTCAGTGGGGCCCGGAGCCGTGGCCTGAGTTGGCATCCGCTCTGCCTGCGTCACAAAGCCTCGTAGAAAAGGTGCCTTTCCCAAACTCTTGGTGTTTTGAACAACTATTTAAAGCCACCACTAAACACAAAGGCAGAAGCCAGCAGTGGCCTCGCCCTGCACAGCAGCAGCTGGCCAAGGCTAACGCAAAGGCCAAGCCATACTGAGCTATATTGGACCGCAGGGAGAGTCAGGGGAAGCTGGCTATCCCAGAGAGCAGCGAGATCCTCCCCCCTGCCAGGGGCAAGGAGCCAGCACTTTCTTATCTCAGCTCATTGTCCTCTCAGTCTATTGCTCACTCAGGGTCGGTCCTAACTGGCCACGACCGTTGCATGACTAAGGGAATTGCAATTGTGGCAGCAACTGTCACCTCTTAATGGGGCAATAAAATGGCACCTCCCATAAAGGTCTGTGCAGGGGAGCTCTGGGCCTGACTCCTCGGCCCGTATCCCTAGCAGCGTGGGGTGGGTGCTGATCAGGACGGGGAGAGGCTGGCTCCCTGTCGGATGTTCTAGAGGAGATGTGGGGCGCTGGGAGGGCAGGATCTGGTGCCCATCACAGGCCTGTGGCTGCTGCCTGAGAGGGATGGCGGAAGCCACCTCAGTGCAATGCCCCTGCCCCCTGCTCCATCTGGGAGGTGGGACAGCAGGACCCTCTGGTCAGTCGTACCTGGTGCTGGGGAGCAACTTGAGTATGGCTGGCCCTGGAGCCTGGCCAGGAAGAGATCGGCCCTCAGAGCTCCCAGTGCCAGGTGGTGGGGCCCTGGCCTGTCTGCATAATTGAATCAGCTCCCGAACTCTGGGGACCTTGGGCTGTTCCCACCACTAACCAGGACACCCTGGTCTCCTCAGCGACTCCCAGAGGGGCTGTTCCAGGAATCAATCCCTTATGGCTATGAGCGATGAGGGTGGGTGACATTTGCCTTGTAACACAACATGGGTGTCAAACAGCCAGCAAATGAATGACAGCTCCATGCAGAGGCAGAGCCTGAGCAAGTTTTTGGGGAGGAAAAGGTTTTCAGCAGAAACCCTGGGGCAGCAGGATATTACAGCACCTGACCCCTGGGACGGGAACTTTCCCATGTCCCCTTAGTTAGCCATAGGAACCACATTGATGTCATGAAACAGCCTGCTAGATGGAATTGTCTCAGCCAATAAGAGCCCAGATATACTCATCTCTTACATTGCTATAGAAATACCTGCTCTTCCATGATAGAATGTTAATTAGCAGCTGTTAAAGAGAATCATTTTTAATTCAGCAGCACTGGATAATTGGCACCCAAGAGTATTAAAAGACATGGCCAAGGAGCTGTCTGAAGCACTAATGTTGATTTTTAAGAAATGTTGAAACACTGAGGAACTTTTTGGAGGACTGGAGGAAAGCGAATCTTGTGCCAATATTTAAGAAGGGAAATGGGATGCCCTGGGTAACTATATGTCAGTTAGCCTGACACTGATTGGGGGTAAAATAATGGAAAGACTGATCTAGGGTGCAAACAATAAAGAATCAAGGCATGGCAGCATAATTACTGGCAATTAGAATGGGATTTTGTTAAGATTACAAATATGGTTGATAAAGGTAACTGTGTTGACATGATAGACTTCGACTGTGTAAGGTATTTGGCTTAGTCCCAATGGACATTCTGATTAAAAACCTACCACAATATAAAACCGTCAATGTCACTCATACTAAATATGGTAAGAACTGGCTAACTAATAGATCCCAGAAGGTAACTGTCAATGGGGATTCACCATCCACCAGGGGTGTATGTAGCAGGGTCTTGCAGGGATCAGTTCTCAACCCTATGACAATCAATATCTTCTGCAATGATCTGAAAGATAATCTAAAATCACTGCTGGTGATATTAGCAGGTGAGAGAAGAATTAGTGGAGCGGTAAATAATGGTGGGGACAGGTCAGTTCTACAGATCTGCTCTAGTGAAACCAGACGCTCTGGGCCGGACACAGAACTCACTGGTGGGGTCTCTGGCCCATGTGACGCAGGAGATCAGACGAGATGATCACAATGGTCCCTTCTGGCTGTAACATCTGTGAAAACCAAGGCTCCCAGCCTGCCCCAGGCCCCTCGCAGGCCTTTGGGTCAGCGACTCTGAGCCTGTGTCCAAGTCCCTGGATAACAGACCCTGAGTCAACAGCCTCTTCCCCAGCATGGTCTGTAACAGGCAGCCCCGGCTCCTCATTCCACTGGCGCCATCGCTGTACGGTTTGGGTTATCACCCCTCCCCCCATTCCCCACCTCCCGTCGTCGTTAGCAAACACAAGTGAACTGTGGGGAGAGAGACCCGGATTTACAGCACTTGGGGTGAGTCTGATTCCTGTCACAGGAGTCACTCAGGGCTTGGGGGCTCAGGGCAGGTGTATATGGTGGTGGCAGGTGCCTTGTGAGGGGTGCTCAGGGACACGAGTGGGTGGATGGGGGGGCTGTGAGACAGCTGTGCGGGGGTGGATTGCTCACCGCTGGGTGCTCAGGGACAGGTGTGGGTGGTTGCTGGGTGCTCACCTCTGGGTGCTTGGGAACGGGGGGGGGGCAGTGGGTCACTCAGGCAGGAAGTTAAACCATTGCTGTGTCCCCCCCCCATGCTGTCTCTGCAGGAATCCTGCCCCATGTGCCCCTCTGGGCCGTCCGTCTGCCTCAGCCCCTGCCCCAGGGCCCCCTCCCCAGCGCCAGGCAGTGACTCAGCAGAGATAACGCTGGCCCCACAAGCCACTCCAGGGCACCGCAGGGGGCAGCAGGAAGCTGAGCAGAAGCAGGGGGCAGATTGCCATCTCTTATCTGTGTCCTCACTCATTTTGAACTGTCACATCTGGTCCCATTTCCAAATTCACCCTCCTCCCTCCCCCCGCCCACCCCCGCTGGGCTATAAACTCCCCGGGGACCCAGCACCTGGCACAGTACCCCAGTGCTCTGGACCAGCTGCCTAGACCGACCGACAGACAGACAGACAGGTGAGTCCCTGCCCCCTCCTTCCTTCTCCCCTCCACGCTGGGTGCTGGGCACTCGGCAGCCAATCGCTGGGATGAGGCCTGGTGGCCAGACTTGCCCTGTGTGAGCTGCCTGGGCCCTGGGACAGGGTCCACCCGGCTCTCCACCACCCACAGCCCTGCCCCACACCCGACATGGACCGGAGCTGAGCATCCTGTCCCAGAGAGCGGTGCCAAGGGCCCCATGCTCCCCGGCTGGCACTGAACTGGGTGTCTCCCCCTTTGTGAGTCCTGGCACATCACCCCCTGCAGGGTGGCACCTGGCCCTCATCCCCCTTTGGCCCTCCCCCACCCCAGGGATGTTTCATAAGCCCTCCCAGCCCCCACTCCGATGGAGCAGGGAGGGTGGGGGAAACCCCCATAGCAGATCAGGGAGGGCAGGAAGGGTGGGAGAAGCCCCCACAGCTGAGGAGGCCTGCATGGCAGGGAGCTGACAAACAGTCTAATCTCCAGCTAAGCTCACCCTTGCTGCGGCCGTGCGGTAACACAGAGGCCCTAAATGCCGACATCTAGGAACACACAACACAGGCCAGACTTACAGGATGGGGGCCTCTGTCTTGGGAACCAGGAACTCTGTAAAAGATTTGGGGGTGGGGCTGGATAACCAGCTGAACATGAGCTCCCATTGCAATGCTGTGGCCGAAAGGACTAATGCAAACCTGGGATACAAAACCAGGGGAATCGGAAGTGGGAGCAAAGAGGTTATTCTACGTCTGTGTTTGGCACTGGTGCGACTGCTGGTGGGATCCTGTGCCCAGTTCTGGTGTCCATAGTTCAAGAAGGATGTTGATAATTTGGAGAGGGGTCAGAGAAAAGCCAAGGGAAGGATTAAAGAACCTGCCTTATCTGTTTAGCTGAACAAAAACAAGGTTAAGGGGGGACTTAATTCCAGTCTATAAGTACCTACATGGGGAACAGATATTTAGCAACGGGCTCACCAGTCTTGCAGACAAAGGTGGAACATGATCCAATGGCTGGGAGCTGAAGCTAGACAAATTCAGACTGGAAATGAGGCAGAAATTGTTACCAGTGAGAGTAACTGGAACAACTTCCTCAGGGTCGTGGTGGATTCTTCATCATGGGCAATTTTAAAATCAACATTGGATGTTTTTCTAAAAGCTCTGCTCTAGGCATTATTGTGGGGCAGGTCTCTGGCCTGTGTTTTACAGGGGGGTCAGACCAGGTGATCACAATGGTCCTTCCTGGCCTTGCAATCTATGCATAAAATTCACATTAGGAGTCAGCTGGTCCTTGGAATAGAGATGAGTGAAGTTGCCAGGTGTCATGCTTCAAAGAGTCGGTGCTATGCCCAGCCTATAAACAGTCTCAGTCGCCCCAGATACAAGCAGCCAAGCAACAGAAATGTGAGAACAGAATCACTTCGGGTGCAAGTCTTACGCGGCTTTCATTTGGCCATGGTCAGCACCTACATACCCTGGTAATGGGCTCCCTTGAAATGCAGCAGAGAGACAGACACGAGGGAGCGTGGGCAGCCCAGAACAGGGCCAATAGCTTGGACGCCGGCAGCGCCCTCAAGTTATAGTCCAATTCTCATGGGCCTGATTGTCCCTGGCACCACACATCACCATTTACACCAGCGTCCGGTACGTGTAAATCATCACCCAGGGAGGATGGTGCATTCCAGAGTCTCTTTGCACAGGTGTAAATGACAACACCCAATGCAGGGCACTGATGAGCCAAGCACAGGGTGCGTGATGGGCCAAGTGCTTCCCTGGGCTTGAGGGCCAGGAATTGGAAGTTGCCATTTTACCCTGCACTGATGAGGGCTTGATCCCGAGCTGGTGTTACGCCCATGGAGCTGCGGCTAGTTTACACTCGGTGCGGTTCTAGCCCCGGTGATTCTAACAAATCTGAGCAACGCCCACCCGCTGGGGGTCTGACCCCAGTGGACAGGTGTCACGGAGTCCCTGGGCGATGCTCTGGAACTGCTCCCCATGAAGCCAGGCAGGACTCTGGGGAAGTCTCCTTCCTGTGAGCAGCCTGTCTGCAGGACACACAGCTCACACAGCTTCCACCTTCCTGGGTCTGACCTCGGAGCATTCAGCCTCCTCTGCCCCTCCGTGCGCTTCCCACAGCGAGTCCGCTCAGGCGGGGCTCCTGGGGAAGCCAGAGGGTCCTGCACCCCAACTTCGCAGTCAGACGTGACTCTCAGCCAGCCAGTAAAACAGAAGGTTTATTAGACGACAGGAACATGGTCTAAAACAGAGCTTGCAGGTGCAGAGAACGGGACCCCTCAGCTGGGTCCATTTTGGGGGGCAGTGAGCCAAACAACCACGTCTGCACTTCACTCCATGTCCCAGCCAGCCCCCAACTGAAACTCCCTCCAGCCCCTCCTCCTCTGGGCTTTGTTCCTTTCCTGGGCCAGGTGGTCACCTGATTCCTTTGTTCTCCAAACCTTCAGCTTTCACCTTGCGGGGGGGGGGGGGGAAGGTCCCCGGCCATCAGTTGCCAGGAAACAGGGTGTTGGCCATTCTCTGTGTCCAGACCCCTGCACACACCTGCCCTCTAGGGCTCTGCAATGATCATACACCCTTACCCCACCACCTAGATACTTAAGAACTGCATAGGGGAAACTGAGGCACTCCCACAATATTCGGAGGAAACATTAAGAACAGTCCCACTTCATCACAACAGGACAAGGAGTAATGGTCTAAAGTTGCAGTTGGGGAGGTTTAGGTTGGATATTAGGAAAAACTTTTTCACAAGGAGGGTGGTGAAACACTGGAATGCGTTGCCTAGGGCGGTGGTGGAATCTCCTTCCTTAGAAGTTTTTAAGGTCAGGCTTGACAACGCCCTGGCTGGGATGATTTAATTGGGGATTGGTCCTGCTTTTGAGCAGGGGGTTGGACTAGATGACCTCCTGAGGTCCCTTCCAACCCTGATATTCTATGATTCTATGATTCTATGACAGGTTTCAGAGTAACAGCCGTGTTAGTCTGTATTCGCAAAAAGAAAAGGAGTACTTGTGGCACCTTAGAGACTAACGAATTTATTTGAGCATGAGCTTTCGTGAGCTACAGCTCACTTCATCAGATGCATACCGTGGAAATCACCCTACACCAGACCGTACCCACTAGGGATCCCGCCCACCGACTTCAGGGGTACTCCAGCTGATTTACACTCCCTGGGGATCTGCCCGGAACCTTTCAGTCAGGGCCAGGGCACGAGGGCTCCCTGCAGCCACACTGATCTCAGTCCTGACAGATGGGGTGAGGGGGCTGAGGGCGGGGGGGGGAGGAAATAGCTTTCATTTTATCTGTTATCTCAGCCCTGACAAACGCTTTCTCCTGGTCACAGGGACTGTCTCAGGTTCTTGTGGCCCATCTCCCTGGTGTGTTTTCCCCCCAGGGGAAGCGAGAAGATGCGGCCAGTCGCCTACTTCAGCCTCTGTCTCCTCGGCTGCCTGATCTTTAGCCCCTTGCTGGAAGGTGAGTCCCTGCCCGGCCCCCAGTGCTGGAGCCCCCAGGTGCTGTTTGCCCTCAATAGGAAGTGAATTCATTTCACTCAGGGGGCCCCAGCCCCACCATGTTGGAGAAGCCACCACAGCTGTGTCCCCAGAGCCCCTTCCCCACCAAGCCCATTAATCCAGACCCCACCCAGCAGCTCAGCACCTGCCCGAGGAGAGAGGCTGCTTCCTGCTGCCCCTGGCTTGAGTGCAGAGGGAATCCCTGAGACCTCCTGGGGCTGAGTGTGAGAGACAGGCTGGGAGCTAAACCTCGCCCCATCTCCTGCTGCTGCCTAGGGAATGACTTTCCTCACCGGGTGGGGGGTTGCGTCCTACCCAGGGAACAGAATGTGGGGAAAATGTCCCAAATGAGTCACTTCTCTTTTCACTGGGCTCAGAATGGTGCCTCTTCGTCAACTTGATCCCTCTGCTTTTGATAACCCAAAACCTTCCCTCTTTCTCCCCTCCAAAGAAAAATCTGGGGATCACAGACTATTGCTCTCCCCCTGAACCCCTTCCTTACATAGCCCCACAAATCTCTGCAGTTACTCCACATGCTGCTAATCCCTCCCACACCCATCTGTTAGTAGCTCTCTGCCTTCCCTTCCCTCTATGGGTCCTCAGCTATCAGAGAATCATAGAAATGTGGGGCTGGAAGGGGCCTCCAGAGGTCACCTAGTCCAGGCCCACCCCCCATACTGAGGCAGGACCAAGCAAATCTACATCATCCCTGACAGGTGTCTGTCCAACCTGGTCTTAAAAACCTTCAGTGACAAGGAATCCACAACCTCCCTTGGGAGCCTGTTCCAGAGCTTCCCTGCCCTGCGAGTTAGAGAGTTTCTCCTAATATCTGACCTAACTCTCCCTTGCTGCAGATTAAGTCCACTGCTGCTTGTCCTGCCTTCACTGGACATGGAGGCAATTGATCACCGTCCTCTTTATGACACCCCTGAACATACATGAAGACTGTTCTCAGGTCGCCCTTAGTCTCTTTTCTCAGGGCTAAACATGCCCAGTTTGTTTGACCTTTCCCCATAGCTCAGATTCTCTCAACCTTTCATCATTTCTGTTGCTCTCCTCTGGACTCTCTCCATCTTATCCACGTCTTTCTGAAAGTGCGGTGCCCAGACCTGGACACAGAACTCCGGCTGAGACCTCGCCAGTGCCGAGCTAAGCAGGACAATGACCTCCTGCGTCTTACACACAACACTCCTGTTAACACACCTGTGACAGTCCTCGCTCGGGGGTTAGTCGGTAGGGGAACGTTCCCTAGTGGTCAGGGCTTAGGCACATGACGTGCAGGGGGTTTGTTGGCAGGGGGGCCCAGGCCCTCCCTCTGCTCCGGGCTCCAACCCAGGGCCCTTTGGGGGCTCTCAGTTATCTGACAGCCAGGGCAGCTTAAGGCTGCCCTCCCTGGGCCAATTCCTACCACCCCCTCCCCGTGATTGTCCCCAGGACACTGTCTGGGTTTGGATGGTGTGAACAGTGTCCGTTCACCACCCAGCACCTTCTGGCGGCTGCGTGCAGGGGGTAGCTCTCTTCCTCCCTCACGCTGGCCTCTGCCTCCTCCTGCAATATGGCCCCCTCCTGGGCCCGATCAGCCCTAGGGCCTTCCCCTTCTAGGGCCGTCCAAGCCAAGTGCAGGGGAATTAGCAAAACTCAGAGTCCATGGGAGAGGGGAATACTCCGCTCCCAGGCTGCTTCTGTAATAGGTCCTCTCTCCCCTCAGTGAGGATATGGACAGTTGTCGAGGGGAGAGATTCTGCCTTTCCCTTAGCTCAGCTCCCCTCTGCTGGAGCGGCAGGTCACAGGTCTGCTCTCTTCCCTGGGCTACCACCAACTGAGCTGCTCCCCTTCCCTTTAACTCCTCCTCCAGTTGGAGCATTTCCTACAGGTGTGGTGGAGCCGCAAGTTCCCTAACCTCTGTTTGCGCACGGTGGGGTTTGTATACCCCGTCACAGCACCCCAGGGTGATATCAGCCGCCTTCTCAACTGCATCACACTGTTGACTCATACTCAGTTTGTGACCCACTCGAACCTCGAGATCCTTCTCAGCAGCGCTATCGCCTAGCCAGTTAGTCCCCATTCTGTGCTTGTGCATTTGATTCTTCCTTCCTAAGGGAAGAACTTCGCACTTGTCTTTATTGAATTTCATCTTGTCGATTTCAGACCAATTCTCCAACTTGTCAAGGTCATTTTTAATTCTAATCCTGTCCTCCGAAGTGCTAGCAACCCCTCCCAGCTTGGAGTCATCCATTGTGAAGTCCATTGTGATTATTCTGCTGCTGTAATTTCTACTCTTCCTTAGAATCATGAAATCTTTCATTTCATGGTCACTTTCACCCAATTATCTTCACTTCAGATTCTCAACCAATTCCTCCCCGTTAGTCAGAATTAAGTCTAACATGGCTTTTCTTCTTTTCACTTTCTGCGCTTTGGGAAATAGACGTTATCTCCAATACATTCTAAGAATGTTTTTTAAAATTTTATGTTTTGCCATATTGCTTTTCCAACAGATATCTAGGAAGCTGAAGTCTCCCCATTAGTACCAGGGGTCTTGTCTTTTGGATATTTCTGTTATTTGTTCTAGAAATACCCCATCCACCTCCTTCTCCCCCTGATTTGGTGATCTAGAGTAGATCCCTACCATGACATCACCCCTCTTTTTTCCCCCTTTTATCTTTACCCAGAGACTTTCAGTTGGTCTGTCTCTCACCTTCTGGACCTCAGAACAAGTATATACATTCTTGATGTCTAATACATAATCTCCTCCCTTTTTTCTCTGACTGTCTTTCTTGAACAAGCCATACCTCTCTATGCCAGTATTCCAGTCATGAGATCTATCCCACCAAGTCCCTGTGAGGCCAGCTAAGTCATGATTTAGCTTATATACTCATACTTCCTGTTCTGTTTATTCCCCATAGTCCTTGCGTTTGTGTATAGACACCTGAGATGCAGAGCAGATTCCCACCCTGTTATCCCTCTTGTTGCTCCTATGACCCCATTGTAATTTTCCATTTCCCCTCCCCCAACATTTAATCTTCTGTTAAGGTCACCTGTGGGATTTTGTCACTGCCCCTTTTCAGCCCAGTTTAAAGCCCTCCTCAGTAGGTTGGCAAATCAGTGTGTGGCGTCCCTTCATCCTCTAATATACTACAATGCCCCCAACCTCCCCTCTGCTCCCAGTCCCACCAGTGTCCCCATGACACCCAGTGCTGCCCACCTCACCCCATAACCCCCTGTATACTTTGACTCAACCCCCTTGCTACCCCGCCCCATCAGGTTCCCCAGTGCCCCTGCACAGAAGATAGGAGGCGACCATCTTCCTTGAGGGCAGCCCAGCTCCTGTCCCCCCGGGAAGGGAGACAGTGGTAATGTTCACTAGGACAGCCTCACTGCCACAGACAGAGGAGCAAGGGAGGGGCAGCTGGTTTCACTGAGTGGCTTCAGCTCCATGGAAAGTAGCAGGAGACAGTGGCCATTTTGAGAGAAGGCAAACGTTCAGAGGATTTTTGAGATCTGCAGGAGCTGGAATGATGGCAACTGACAGCTCCGATCCCATTCTCTTCTCCGAAACAGCCTCTCCCCGCCATTTCCTCTCTCCCCATCCCGCCTCCTCTCTCGGATCAGGAGCCGAGGCCAG
The DNA here is from genome assembly GCF_965152235.1 of Eretmochelys imbricata. Taxonomy (NCBI): domain Eukaryota; kingdom Metazoa; phylum Chordata; order Testudines; family Cheloniidae; genus Eretmochelys; species Eretmochelys imbricata. Next base: position 360,241,982 of record NC_135572.1, read on the forward strand.
GTCCTGTCCCAGTGGCTGGCTGTACTACCATCACCATTGCTACGGGTTCTTCCCCGGAAAAACGACCTGGGCAGAGGCTGAGGTACCAGGCTCCTCTCAGGGGCCCCTGGGGACGTGTGGGTTAGTTGGGGGGGGGGGCTGGAGGGGTTGGTGACGTCACCACTGGTCCCTGGGCACAGGTGCTGGAACGAGGTCTACGGGCGGTGCAGCCGCACCCCCGGCTTGAAGTGGTTTCCATCACACCCAGGGTTCGCGGCTTGGTTCGGTGGCTCTCAGCACCCCCACTGTGCAGCTGTTCCAGCTGTCCCTGTCCGGGGGTGTCTCTCTGCAGCGGTGGGGTGGGGAGGCTGCAGAGGTGACGTGGCTGGTGCCAGGCCCTGGGGCTCGGGAACAGGCACCGAGAGGGGGCTCTCTCCTCACAGCCGTCCCTGCTCCTGCTGCAGCCTGGTGGGGCAGGACCCCACACCAGTGCCAAACAGCGCCCCCTGCAGGGGGGTAACAGGCCTCACCGATGTCCCTGCCACAGGTGGAGTGTCAGCATCAACGCAAGGGGGCCCACCTCGCCTCCATTCTCAATGAGGCAGAAGGGAACGTGGTGGCCAGATACATCAAGAAGACACGCTCCAAGGATTCTGTGTGGATCGGACTCCACAACCCCCAGCATGTGAGTGCCCAGAGCCGGCTTTGGCCTCTGGCAGCTGCTTCTCCTATTGGAGGTTTCCCAGGCACTCTGCAGAGACCATGCTCCATGGACCCTTCATAGGAGCTGCCAGGATCTCCCTCCCCCATTCCTTCTCCCCTTCTCCCTGTCATGGGCACCAGCATCTCCCACTGCACTCCACCTTTAACCCCTGCCCTCCTGCACCCTTTCCATCTCCATCCTACGTTGAGGTCTAACTCCCCTTTGGCTTTTCCCTTCTAAATACAACCAGGCCCTGGTCTCCCTGGTCATCAAATGAACCTTTGACCTGAACCTGCCTCTCCAGCTACTGCCCGATTTCCCTTCCCCTCTCCCACTTCATGCAATGTGCAGTGCCCTCCTCCCACATCCCATCTCCACTCCACCCTCACCAAGTTTTTTAGCGACTTTTTCCTGCCCAAAACTTGAGTCTCTGCTCCCCAGTGACCTCTGGATTGCCCCTGACACTGCTGGTTGCTCCCTCATCTTGGGGATCGTGTCATCACCTGCTTCTCCTTAGGAGAGCCCCCAGCTCCTTAGGGCAGGGAGATGAAGGGGGAGCAGTCACAGGCTGGGAAGGAGGCCCCAGATGGGGACGTAGCAGTTGCAAGTGTAACGCTTCTGCCAGGTGGAGTTGACAGCAACCAGGCCTGGGTTCAATATGTAGGGGTTCCTCTTAACAATATAACACAGAACTGGCTCGAGCCCCCACCTGGTAACCTGGGACAATTACACACCACCCCTGGGCACCTCTAAGAGGCCATACTTCTCCTCTCATACCCACCAAGTGTGGGTGTAGAAAATAATTTTTTAATAGAAGGAGGGAAGGAACCCAGCATTAATTTGGGAAAACGCCACAAGCAGGATTCCTAAACATAAAACCATGAACAAACCCCCCACCCCATAGTGTGCTGGGTAGCACCCTTCTGTTTCAGGGTTGAGTCCAAAACCCTTTCATTTACCTGTGATGGGTTCCCCTCTAGGATGCCACCTGGAATTGGGGTACCACTGAGCACCCTGACTCACTAGCCTGGGCTTCTTCTCACACTGTACTGCTGTGACAAGCTGCAAAGCCCTCCAGTCTGCACTTTCACCAGCATTCACACAGGTAGGGACACACCCTGCTGCAGTTACACACAGGCTCTCTGACAACCAGCTTCCCAGCCTAGGACCCCAGAGCAGCACCGTCCTGCCCTGGTCAAATCTGGCCAGTGTAAAGGTTTATTACCCGGTCCGACGCTCCCTCAATGTGAAGAGGAAAACGCACACTTGTGGTAACCAAGCAGAGGCTTCCCCCAAGCACTCCAGTCAAAGCTCACTGGTTTAGAGTGAAACAAAAACAAGTTTATTAACTACAAAAGATAGATTTTACGTGATTATAAGTGATAGCAAACAGATCAAAGCAGATTACCTAGCAAATAAAGCAAACTAAGCTTAATATACTAAATAGATTGGATATGAATTAGCAGATTCTCACCCTTACTCATGGCACAGGCAGACTTTAGAGTCTCAAGGCACAAACTCTGCTTGCTTTACAGCTTGGAATTCCTAGGTGTTTCATACAGAGGCTAGAAATCCCGTTAGCCTGGGTCCAGCACTTCCCCCAGTTCAGTCTTTTTTCCTCAGATGTTTCCAGGAGTCTCCTTGTGTGGGGAGTGAAGAACCACAGATGATGTCACTCTCTGCCTTTAGCATAGGGTGGGAACCCTTTGTTTCAAAGCTTGGTTCCCAGAGCGGTTTGTGGAAAAATACTGATATCCCAAGATGGAGTCCAGCATCATGTGGCCTGGTCACATGTCCTTGTAGAGTCATAGCAGCCATCACTCACAGGCTGTCTCTAGCATTCTCAGGAAGGCTCATCAGGTGGGGGATAAGCTTCTCTTAAGGCCTATTGTTCTTTCTAATGGCCCATAACCCTGAATAAGCCCTTTACAACCAGCTATTTAGACTGAAAGCATGCTGTCTAGTGGACGATACCCAGGTGTAACTACATTTGAAGTACAGATACATAGTCAGTATTTATAACTTCAGACAGAGAAACTATATATGTATACAAAGAGGATAATCATATTCAGCAAATCATAACTTTTCCAGTCACACCTCACATGACTTATCTTGCATAAAATCCATCATAATTATGCTATAATCCTATCACTATGAAGAATATGGGGTGCAGTGTCACAGTACCCCTCCCTTCTCTGTCTACCGCACCCCCCTCACATTTGTTGTCCTTAGTCAGTGAACACCCCGAGTTCAGAGGTGCATCTGCGTGTTCACCTCACAGCCTCGTGGGATAGGGAGGAGAAGGCATCTTGTTCACTCCACCATCCGGGCCCTTGCTCTAGCATCATCTGCCCTGCCCGGCGGCCACCTCTCTGCTCCACTGTTTGCTGAGGCCCACCCGCTGTTTCCTGTGCCACTTGTCACTGACGCACACCGCCACTTTCTCTTGCCACCTGCCTCTCTTCTGTGATCTCTGCAGCTTGGTCTGCTGAGGTTCCACCCGGCGCTCAGTGACTTTCGGCTCTCCGTGGAGAACCTCATTGCTGAAGCAGGCTTGGCAGAAACGCTGTCCCACAGCAGACTTTTTCAGCTGTAGTGATCACTTAACAAAAAAAAAGACCCCTAATGGAGCCTTAATTAGCTCTGTCTTTGAACAGTAGGAGGGGCATTTTAAACCATGCCTAAGACTCTTAGGCAGAGCCCCTACCTCCAGGGAAGACACCTATCCCCACCCCCTCTCACCCTTCACAGGGTCTGGCATCTGAGCCGCCTGGTTAGCGAGTTCACTTCAGCTGAGGGTGACCTCCTCAGTCAGGGCAGGCTAAGCACCGTTCTGCTGCCCTTTCCTGATACAGTAAGGATAACAACATTTCATTAGCCTACGTTCAGTACTAAAGCGATTTGTAACCCAACACCAGCCAGAGTTGATCACTTTGCCAACCCAGCTCTGTCTGCTCATACCTAGCCAGACTGGGTTTGTTCATTTAATTACGGTCCGGTCCTGAAGCCCAGCTCTTCACTAGTTGTCAGGGCAGAGCTCATTCAAGCCTTGCTTACATGAACATAGGACTGAAAAGAACCTGCAGGCTCACCGAGTCCAGCCCCCGCTATGGCAGGCAACCCTGTTATATCATCCCCTTTGTAAACTTGTCAAGCTCCATCTGAAGCTTTGTCTCCATCAGTTTCCTTTCCATCCAAACTTTTCGTGGGGGCGCTGGGGTCAGGAGGCCCCCTGAACAGCACACACAGACACAGGCTATGGATCCCATTAAGAACGGCCATACAGTGTGTCAAGGTTCCTTCCCCACTCTGAACTCTAGGGTACAGATGTGGGGACCTGCATGAAAGACCCCCTAAGCTTATTCTTACTAGCTTAGGTTAAAAACTTCCCCAAGGTACAAACGTTGCCTTGTCCTTGAACCCTATGCTGCCACCACCGAGCGTTTTAAACAAAGAACAGGGAAAGAGCCCACTTGGAGACGTCTTCCCCCAAAATATCCCCCCAAGCCCTATGCCCCCTTTCCTGGGGAAGGCTTGATAATAATCCTCACCAACTGGTACAGGTGAACACAGACCCAAACCCTTGGACCTTAAGAACAATGAAAAATCAATCAGGTTCTTGAAAGAAGAATTTTAATTAAAGAAAAGGTAAAAGAATCACCTCTGTAAAATCAGGATGGGAAATACCTTACAGGGTAATCAGATTCAAAACATAGAGAATCCCTCTAGGCAAAACCTTAAGTTACAAAAAGACACAAAAAACAGGAATATACACTTCATCCAGCACAGCTTATTTTACCAGCCATTAAACAAAAGGAAATCTAATGCATGTTCCAGCTAGATTACTTACTAACTTAACAGGAGTTGTAAGGCTGCATTCCTGATCTGTTCCCGGCAAAAGCATCACACAGGAAGACGAACCCTTTGTCCCCCCTCCCCTCCAGATTTGAAAGTATCTTGTCCCCTCATTGGCCATTTTGGGTCAGGTGCCAGCGAGGTTCTCTTAGCTTCTTAACCCTTTACAGGTGAAAGGGTTTTGCCTCTGGCCAGGAGGGATTTTATTGCACTGTATACAGAAAGGTGGTTACCCTTCCCTTTATATTTATGACACAGGGTCAGACCAAAGGTCCATCCAGCCCAGTATCCTGTCTACTGACAGTGGCCAATGCCAGGTGCCCCAGAGGGAGTGAACCTAACAGGTGATGATCAAGTGATCTCTCTCCTGCCATCCATCTCCACCCTCGGACAAACAGAGGCTAGGGACACCCATTCCTTACCCATCCTGGCTAATAGCCATTAATGGACTTAACCTCCATGAATTTATCCATGATCAAACAGGTAATGATTCCTCAGACCTGAGGCTGGATTGAACCCAGAGCCGGAAATGTGTGAGGCTCTGTATCCCATTTTCTAGTCTCCTCATCCATCTAGCTCCCCCTGGCCTGGAAAGAGATTGGATCTAGTACTCTGACTCCCAAAGCCAGAGCCAGCACCCCTAGAGGTGAAAGGCCCCATGTCCCCTTCTCTGATTCTACTGAGCTAGCCAGTCCTGCTAACTTGGGGCCAGACTGGTGCTCAGCCCACTGCAGGAGAAAAGACCCTGTATCCCATTCCCTGACCCAACCAGCATCTCCATCACAGGTGCACTTTTCTTTTGCTTAAACAAGATGAGATCACCCAGCTTAAAACCACCAGTGCCCCATGGCAGGCTGTGCCCATGGGGTTTAGGGACTAGAACATACTCTAGAGCGACTCTGTTCCATTACGAGGAGTTTTGTTAATTCAGGCAAAGAGCTTGGAAGGCAGAAGGTAAAGTATATGTGCTAAGTGTTACTATTGGATCAGGGTCTCCAGGGCCTGTTCCCCTGAGCTGGCCTCTCCCCACCCACTGCCCCACGGACCTTCCCCGACTCCCTCTCACTGCCTGAGTAGGGCACATCTTTGTTGGGCTCAGGTGTTTCTATGGTGCCTTATCACCAAGGTCTCTTCTCCCCGGGACCCCACAACCTTTCTTCCCTGTCCCTGCAGAACAATTGCTGGAAGTGGACAGATGGGTCGCTGTATCATTACAGTGCTTGGAACCCTGGGGAACCAAACAATGTGCATAACGCTGAGTACTGTATCGAGCTGCTGAACTACAGGGGTAAGCAGACAGCTCAAACACACATTCACCCACAAAGGAGCCAAGACAGGACCTGGCAGAGATGGCCTCCTGTCCAGGCACCCTGCCTCTCTCTCTCAGCTCACACTGCTGCGCTCCAGAGATAATCCCCTCATCTCACCTGGGAACTCCTCCCCCACACGTCCCAGGTTGAGGCTCGGCTCAGCTCCAGTCCGGGGCAGGCCAGGCCGTACATTTGGCCCCAGATGCTCAGTTAAAGGGAAAGACCAGAGCAGAGGAATTGCCCACTAGGGGCCACATAGGTGGGGCATGGGTTCTTCAGTTGGTGCCTTGGTGGCTTTTGCCACCCTGATTCCGGAGGCAACCAGGGGGCTCTTTGGGCCCCAGGGCAATTTAGAGCAACCTCAGGGCTGCTCTGACTGTGGCAGTAACAACCTGGATGGCCAGAGCTCAGTGGCTTCCGCCACACCCTGCCTGTCCCTTATGCTGCGGGGGCCAGGACTGGGCAGGGCAGCTGTCTCTGCTGGGTTTCCCTACGCACAAGGAATCCCCAGCTGGCCGTTTAAGCCAGCTTCCAGCTATCTGTGTTGCTGGAGTGGCCTGGGGGGCGGAGAGGGGCTGAGGGTCTCATCCCATTCGCTGGCAAAAGGACAGAGAGCTGGGTGAATAGGGAAAGCTCACTCACTAATTCATGAGTGACTCATTGTTCATGAAAACAACCAGGAGTCCGGTGGCACCTTAAAGACTAGCAGATTTATTTGGGCAGAAGCTTTCGTGGGTAAAACCCCACTTCTTCAGATGCATGGAGTGAAAATTACAGATGCAGACATAAATATACTGGCACATGAAGAGAAGGGAGTTACCTCATAAGTGGAGAACCAGTGTTGACAGGGCCAGTTCGGTCAGGGTGGATGTAGTCCACTCCCAACAATAGATGAGGAGGTGTCAATTCCAGGAGAGGCAAAGCTGCTTCTGTCATAAGCCAGCCACTCCCAGGCCCTATTCAAGCCCAAATTAATGGTGTTAAATTTGCAAATGAATTTTAGTTCTGCTGTTTCTCTTTGAAGTCTGGTTCTGAAGTTTTTTTGTTCAAGTATAGCTACCTTTAAATCTGTTACAGAACGTCCAGGAAGATTGAAGTGTTCTCCCACTGGCTTTTGTGTGTTACCATTCCTGATGTCCAATTTGTGTCCATTTATTCTTTATGTAGGGACTGTCCGGTTTGGCCAATGTACATGGCAGAAGGGCATTGCTGTCAGAGGATGGCATATATCACATTAGTAGCCATGCAGGTGAAGGAGCCCCTGATGGTGTGGCTGATGTGGCTGGGTCCTCTGATGGTGTCACATGAGTAGATATGGGGACAGAGTGGGCAACGAGGTTTGCTGCAGGGACTGGTTCCTGGGTTAGTGGTTCTGTGGTGTGGGGAGTAGTTGCTGGTGAGTATTTGCTTCAGGTTCGGGGGCTGCCTGTAAGCGAGGACCCAGAAATCACCTACTACAGGACAGGCGCCACAAGGAAAATAACAGACCGCCACTGGCCGTCACCTTCAGCCCCCAGCTAAAACCTCTCCAGTGCATCACCAACGATCTACAGCCTATCCTGGAAAACGATCCCTCACTCTCACAGACCTTGGGAGACAGGCCAGTCCTTGCTTACAGACAGCCCCCCAACCTGAAGCAAATACTCACCAGCAACCACACACCACACAACAGAACCACTAACCCAGGAACCTATCCTTGCAACAAAGCCCGTTGCCAACTGTGTCCACATATCTATTCAGGGGACACCATCATAGGGCCTAATCACATCAGCCACACCATCAGAGGCTCCTTCACCTGCACATCCACCAATGTGATATATGCCATCCTGTGCCAGCAATGCCCCTCTGCCATGTACATTGGCCAGACCGGACAGTCCCTACGTAAAAGAATAAATGGACACAAATCAGACATCAAGAATTATAACATTCAAAAACCAGTAGGAGAACATTTCAATCTTCCTGGACACTCAATAACAGATTTGAAAGTAGCTGTACTTGAACAAAAAAACTTCAGAAACAGATTTCAAAGAGAAACAGCAGAACTAAAATTCATTTGCAAATTAAACACCATTAATTTGGGCTTGAATAGGGACTGGGAGTGGCTGGCTCATTACAAAAGCAGCTTTGCCTCTCCTGGAATTGACACCTCCTCATCTATTGTTGGGAGTGGACTACATCCACCCTGATTGAATTGGCCCTGTCAACACTGGTTCTCCGCATGTGAGGTAACTCCCTTCTCTTCATGTGCCAGTATATTTATGTCTGCATCTGTAACTTTCACTCCATGCATCTGAAGAAGTGGGGTTTTTACCCACGAAAGCTTCTGCCCAAATAAATCTGTTAGTCTTTAAGGTGCCACCGGACTCCTGGTTGTTTTTGTGGATACAGACGGATACGGCTCTCCCCCAATCATTGTTCATGGGCCATGCTGGTCACGTGACTCGCCCAGCCTCAGATGCTCCTGAGTCTGAGTGTTCAGGAGCGTTGGCACGAATGCTCCTTCCCTCAACCTCACACTGGGCAGGATTTGCTTTTCCATTATCTCCTACTGAAAAAGAGTCATTCATCCAATCATGGAGCGGGAGCAATGCCATGTGACCTGCATGACCAATCACACACTCAGCAAATCGTTAAAGTGAAAAATTTGCAAAGCCAGTGTGGGTACCATTTCTGAATAACGCTCCCAGGGCTCTGTGGCACTGCAAACGGGAGAAAGGGTGAAGTTCACAGCAATTCATAGATTCAGAGATACTAAGGTCAGAGGGACCATTATGATCATCTAGTCCGACCTCCTGCACAGCGCAGGCCACAGAATCTCACCCACCCACTCCTGCGAAAAACCTCTCACCTATGTCTGAGCTATTGAAGTCCTCAAATCGTGGTTTAAAGACTTCAAGGAGCAGAGAATCCTCCAGCAAGTGACCCGTGCCCCATGCTACAGAGGAAGGCAAAAAACCTCCACGGCCTCTTCCAATCTGCCCTGGAGGAAAATTCCTTCCCTACCCCAAATATGGCGATCAGCTAAACCCTGAGCATATGGGCAAGATTCACCAGCCAGAATCCTTTGTGCTGTCCCTTGGGGAGAGATGCTGCCCCGGGCCACACACAAACCCAGATGTGCAGGAGATGGAGGTAGGGCCGGCTCATTCAGCACAGAGCGAGCTGGTGTCACACTTCCTGAGCTTGTCTCCCTGCTGGCACCTAGCCAGGGCTCTCACGCTCTCCTTTCTGGCCTTTTGAGGGGTGTTGGGGGGGGATGGGTGGTAACAGCAGTCGCAGATTGAGAGGCAGCGTGGTCTAGTGGACAGGTACGGGACTCTGACTCCAGAGACCTGGCTTCTATTCCCAGCCCTTCCACTGAGCTGCTGGGTGACCTCGGGCAAGTCACTTCTCCACTCTGGGCCTCAGTTTCCCTTCCCACCTCTTGTCTATTTAGACTGTGCGCTCTCTGGGCAGGGATTGTCTGTCAGTGTGTGTATGGACACAGCACCTAGCACCAAGAGGCCCCGTTGTGCTCTCATCAGACACATTCCAACACAATAGAAGAGGGTCTTCCACTGTCACGCTGACTCAGCGTCCCTCAGAGAGCGATGGAACCTGTCCCTGTCTGAGGCACATGGGCCTTCACCTTCAGCCTCCTCATCCTCACAGCCTCCTGCACAGGAGCTGTGGGGTTGTCTCTCAGCAGGGTGCAATGGGGGAGGGGGGGTCACTGTAAGGGCAGGAATGGCCCCACTTGCCCTTCCCCTGCCCCAGTGTTTTCTGTTTTGCCTTCTAGATTTTAAGAAATGGAACGATATTACCTGTAACAAGCAAAACACCTACATTTGCAAGTATGGACTCTAGCGAGGGGAGTCGCTCGCCTGCGTCTGAAGGGGGAGCTCAGCACCTGGGATGCAAAAGACCTGGGCTCCTTGGGCATGATCAGGCAACGTCCCAGACATTCGGATGCTTTTGCTACTTCGAGGACCAGTCCCCTCCCTCCCTGAGAGACCAGATCTCACTTCCCCAGCTGCAAACTCTCTTCCCCCAAGTGTCTCTGTTCGAGTTACACTCCTGCCCCTTCCCTCCCTTCCCCTCAATGTCTGCATCCCACTACGATAATAAACTCTCCTGAGCATGCAGTTCTGTGTGTCTCCTCTGTCCCATTCCTGGCCCCCATGTAGACGAGTCCATCCTGCCCCCTCTGACTGTGTCCTGAACCGCCCAGATCCCACTGGAGGAGAGGAAGGGAACCCCCAGAGGGAGGCAGGATGGGCTTGGCCTTTTGGATAAGGGACAGGATTTGGTCTCCCTCCAGAGATCTGCAATAAGCAGAGTTTCCTCTTTTCTGGCCCACCCTCCCTGTGTCATCTCCTCCTGGTCTCATCTCCACTCAGGCACTAAGTGCCTCAAAGCAGGGACGTGTCTGTCTGTTCTGTAAACATCAGAGCCCCGCAGAGCTGGAATCGTGACTCAGGCTGCGAGTTTGTGACGGAGGTCACGGATTCTGTGACTTTCCAGGACCTTCCGGACTTTTGCAGCAGCCGGTGAGCCTGGCTCGGGGGCAGCTCAGGCAGTCCCTGCACCTGGAGCACCAGCCACTGCTGGGGCAGTCCCAGGCCACCATGCCCACCCCCCCCACCAGCGCTTACCTGGGGGGCTCCCCAGAAGTGGTGACATCCCCTCGCTCAGCTGCTATTCAGAGATGTGGCCAGGCAGCTCTGCGCACCTGCTTCCACCCAGGGCACCATCCCCGCAGCTCCCATTGTCTGGGAGGCAGCCAATGGGAGCTGTGGGAGCGGTGCTTGCAGGCAGAGGCAGCGCACAGAGCTCCCTGGCCACGCCTCCCCTCTAGCAGCTGAGTGAGGGGGATGTCGCTGCTTCCGGGGAGCCCCCCAGGTAAGCACTGCCAAGAGCCCACCTCACCCTATCCCTTGCCCCAATCCCCTGCTCCTCCCACACCCAAACTCTGCTGCTGGGGAAGGGGAAGGCGTGGAGCCGGGTAGGGAGCCTGCCAGCCCCACCAACTCCCAGCACCAGCAGGGTCCCAGGCCATGCGCTGCTGCCCACCCTCTCTCCATCACCAGCAGGGGTCCCGGGTCACACACCCCCCACCTGCCCACCCCAGCACAGGGCCACCCTCCTCCAGCACCCACAGGGCCTCTGGGCAGCCCCCGCCCCCCAGTTTTAGTCACCAGTATTTTTAGTAAAAGTCATGGACAGGTCACAGGCCATGAATATTTGTTTACAGCCCGTGACCCATCTGTGTCTTTTACTAAAAATACCCATGACTAAAACGTTGCCTTAATTATGACCCTCCACAGCCGGCGCTAGAGGACTAAGAGCTAGTAGCTGAGAGCTGTAGCAGACTCCTAGGATCAGGCACTGCGAGGGACACGTAGCACACACACTTATTTGTCTCCTACACATGGTGGCTGCTGCTGGGATTAATACACAGTGGCAATGGGATCATTTGTGGAGTAGGAATCCCACTCAGGAATCATCACAATTTTCATGCAAAGCAGCAAGTTAACAAAGCTTGGCGGAGTGCTGTATAGAAAGACACATTGCTGGTCCTCATTGTGAATGGGGTGCCTCAAAGCCTCCCTGATTCGAATAGTCCCCGACCTGTTGTGCCCCTCTAATAGCCCTGGTATCTGACTGCTCAAAATCAGCTCCCAGGCGATCCGCCTCCGCGCTCCACCCTGGGGGAAACTTTTCACCCTTAGCCTCACAAATATTATGGAGTGCTCAGAAGGCTGCTATGATCATGGAAATATTTTCCTCATTTAGGTCTAACTGCCACAAAGGCAGCGCCAGCATGCTTTTAATTTGCCACAGACACATTCTACGGTCATTCTGCACCCTCTCCGCATATTGTTGAAGTGCTCCTTGCTGCTGTCCAGGTTTCCTGTGTAAGGCTTCACATATGGGAATAAGGGGTATGCTCGGTATAAGGGGTATGCTCGGTCTCCCAGGATCACTGGCCATTTCAACATCCCCCACTGGAATCTTCTGGTCTGGAAAGACAGTCCCTGCTTGCAGCTTTCTGTACAGGCCAGTGTTCCTGAAGATGCAACGCCCTGCGCTGATGTCAGTGAAATGCCTATGGTGCTCCACAAGTGCCTGCAATACCATAGAGAAGTACCTCTTTCTATTGATTTACTCCATCGCAAGATGGTCCAGGGCCAAAATTGGGATATGTGTTCCATCTGTCGCCCCACAGCGGTTAGGGAATCCCGTTGCTGCAAAGCCTTCCACTATTTCACACACATTGCCAAGAGTCACAGTCCTTTGTAGGACAATGCAGCTAATGGTCCTGAACACCTGCATTAATGCAGCCCTGTGATGGGGTGGATCAACCCCCCACTGCTACATCAGGGGTTAATCCTTCCCTCCTAGCAGAAGAAGCCCTGCCTCTGAGGCTCTGCCAGGCATGCTCTGTCTGGAAGTCAGGTATAAAAGTCTGCAGAGCTGCTCAGTCAGGGGGAACTGCCAGAGGGGAAGGAGGCTTGTCACTCTCTCCAACAGAGGAGAGGCCTGCACCCAGGATGCAGAGGCCAGACACGCCCAGACACGCTGCAGAGGGGAGGCAGAGGATGCCACAGATCTGGCAGAATCTGAGCAAGGGGTAGGAAGTGACCCAGAGAGTCCTTAAAGGGGAACGGTGCTGAGACCGTTCAGGCCGGTGTGTTTCAGGAGGATCCCCACCAGACCACTGGTGAGGAGAACTCACCACCAACAGGGCCCTGGGTCGGGACCTGGTGGAGGGGCCGGGCCTGGGTCCCCCTACCTCGGCCACTCACCTTTGAGTGAGGCCCACACAGTGAGTTGGTAGGACTCTGGTCATTGGGCCGTACTGCCCTAGAGGTGCATCGTATAGACTCTGGCCACTAGGCCGCATTACCCCATCAGGGGAGGGGAATTAGGTAGACTCTGGCCATTGGGCTGTACTGCCCTAGAGGTGCATCATATAGAGTCCGGCTGCTAGGCTGCATTACCCCATCAGGGGAGGGGAATTAGGTAGACTGGCCATTGGGCTGTACTGCCCTAGGGGTGCATCGTATAGATTCCGGCCACTAGGCTGTATTACCCCATCAGGGGAGGGGAATTAGGTAGACTCTGGCCATTGGGCTGTACTGCCCTTGGGGTGCATTTTATGGACTCCGGCTGCTAGGCTGCATTACCCCCCTTAGGGGAGGGGAATTAGGTAGACTCTGGCCATTGGGCCGTACTGCCCTAGGGGTGCATCGTATAGACTCCGGCCACTAGGCCGCATTACCCCACTATGGAAGTGGAAGTAGATGGACTCTGGCCATTGGGTCACACTGTGCTAATTACAGAGGGGTTTAGAACATGGACTTGAGCGTAGAGAGGCTGTGTTACCTCCCACCCCCCGACTTAGGCTGCAAATCAGTTTGGAGTTGGGAAGTCCACTGCTGGGGCGTGTGGCAATGTTAGTACTTCGTCGGCCCCCTAAGTCGGGGGGTGGGAGGTAACACAGCCTAGTGGCCGGAATCTATACGATGCACCCCTAGGGCAGTACAGCCCAATGGCCAGTCTACCTAATTCCCCTCCCCTGATGGGGTAATGCAGCCTAGCAGCCGGACTCTATATGATGCACCTCTAGGGCAGTACAGCCCAATGGCCAGAGTCTACCTAATTCCCCTCCCCTGATGGGGTAATGCGGCCTAGTGGCCAGAGTCTATACGATGCACCTCTAGGGCAGTACGGCCCAATGACCAGAGTCCTACCAACTCACTGTGTGGGCCTCACTCAAAGGTGAGTGGCCGAGGTAGGGGGACCCAGGCCCGGCCCCTCCACCAGGTCCCGACCCAGGGCCCTGTTGGTGGTGAGTTCTCCTCACCAGTGGTCTGGTGGGGATCCTCCTGAAACACACCGGCCTGAACGGTCTCAGCACCGTTCCCCTTTAAGGACTCTCTGGGTCACTTCCTACCCCTTGCTCAGATTCTGCCAGATCTGTGGCATCCTCTGCCTCCCCTCTGCAGCGTGTCTGGGCGTGTCTGGCCTCTGCATCCTGGGTGCAGGCCTCTCCTCTGTTGGAGAGAGTGACAAGCCTCCTTCCCCTCTGGCAGTTCCCCCTGACTGAGCAGCTCTGCAGACTTTTATACCTGACTTCCAGACAGAGCATGCCTGGCAGAGCCTCAGAGGCAGGGCTTCTTCTGCTAGGAGGGAAGGATTAACCCCTGATGTAGCAGTGGGGGGTTGATCCACCCCATCACAGGGCTGCATTAATGCAGGTGTTCAGGACCATTAGCTGCATTGTCCTACAAAGGACTGTGACTCTTGGCAATGTGTGTGAAATAGTGGAAGGCTTTGCAGCAACGGGATTCCCTAACCGCTGTGGGGCGACAGATGGAACACATATCCCAATTTTGGCCCTGGACCATCTTGCGATGGAGTAAATCAATAGAAAGAGGTACTTCTCTATGGTATTGCAGGCACTTGTGGAGCACCATAGGCATTTCACTGACATCAGCGCAGGGCGTTGCATCTTCAGGAACACTGGCCTGTACAGAAAGCTGCAAGCAGGGACTGTCTTTCCAGACCAGAAGATTCCAGTGGGGGATGTTGAAATGGCCAGTGATCCTGGGAGACCGAGCATACCCCTTATACCGAGCATACCCCTTATTCCCATATGTGAAGCCTTACACAGGAAACCTGGACAGCAGCAAGGAGCACTTCAACAATATGCGGAGAGGGTGCAGAATGACCGTAGAATGTGTCTGTGGCAAATTAAAAGCATGCTGGCGCTGCCTTTGTGGCAGTTAGACCTAAATGAGGAAAATATTTCCATGATCATAGCAGCCTTCTGAGCACTCCATAATATTTGTGAGGCTAAGGGTGAAAAGTTTCCCCCAGGGTGGAGCGCGGAGGCGGATCGCCTGGGAGCTGATTTTGAGCAGTCAGATACCAGGGCTATTAGAGGGGCACAACAGGTCGGGGACTATTCGAATCAGGGAGGCTTTGAGGCACCCCATTCACAATGAGGACCAGCAATGTGTCTTTCTATACAGCACTCCGCCAAGCTTTGTTAACTTGCTGCTTTGCATGAAAATTGTGATGATTCCTGAGTGGGATTCCTACTCCACAAATGATCCCATTGCCACTGTGTATTAATCCCAGCAGCAGCCACCATGTGTAGGAGACAAATAAGTGTGTGTGCTACGTGTCCCTCGCAGTGCCTGATCCTAGGAGTCTGCTACAGCTCTCAGCTACTAGCTCTTAGTCCTCTAGCGCCGGCTGTGGAGGGTCATAATTAAGGCAACGTTTTAGTCATGGGTATTTTTAGTAAAAGACACAGATGGGTCACGGGCTGTAAACAAATATTCATGGCCTGTGACCTGTCCATGACTTTTACTAAAAATACTGGTGACTAAAACTGGGGGGCGGGGGCTGCCCAGAGGCCCTGTGGGTGCTGGAGGAGGGTGGCCCTGTGCTGGGGTGGGCAGGTGGGGGGTGTGTGACCCGGGACCCCTGCTGGTGATGGAGAGAGGGTGGGCAGCAGCGCATGGCCTGGGACCCTGCTGGTGCTGGGAGTTGGTGGGGCTGGCAGGCTCCCTACCCGGCTCCACGCCTTCCCCTTCCCCAGCAGCAGAGTTTGGGTGTGGGAGGAGCAGGGGATTGGGGCAAGGGATAGGGTGAGGTGGGCTCTTGGCAGTGCTTACCTGGGGGGCTCCCCGAAGCAGCGACATCCCCCTCACTCAGCTGCTAGAGGGGAGGCGTGGCCAGGGAGCTCTGTGCGCTGCCTCTGCCTGCAAGCACCGCTCCCACAGCTCCCATTGGCTGCCTCCCAGACAATGGGAGCTGCGGGGATGGTGCCCTGGGTGGAAGCAGGTGCGCAGAGCTGCCTGGCCACATCTCTGAATAGCAGCTGAGCGAGGGGATGTCACCACTTCTGGGGAGCCCCCCAGGTAAGCGCTGGTGGGGGGGTGGGCATGGTGGCCTGGGACTGCCCCAGCAGTGGCTGGTGCTCCAGGTGCAGGGACTGCCTGAGCTGCCCCCGAGCCAGGCTCACCGGCTGCTGCAAAAGTCCGGAAGGTCCTGGAAAGTCACAGAATCCGTGACCTCCGTCACAAACTCGCAGCCTGAGTCACGATTCCAGCTCTGCGGGGCTCTGATGTTTACAGAACAGACAGACACGTCCCTGCTTTGAGGCACTTAGTGCCTGAGTGGAGATGAGACCAGGAGGAGATGACACAGGGAGGGTGGGCCAGAAAAGAGGAAACTCTGCTTATTGCAGATCTCTGGAGGGAGACCAAATCCTGTCCCTTATCCAAAAGGCCAAGCCCATCCTGCCTCCCTCTGGGGGTTCCCTTCCTCTCCTCCAGTGGGATCTGGGCGGTTCAGGACACAGTCAGAGGGGGCAGGATGGACTCGTCTACATGGGGGCCAGGAATGGGACAGAGGAGACACACAGAACTGCATGCTCAGGAGAGTTTATTATCGTAGTGGGGATGCAGACATTGAGGGGAAGGGAGGGAAGGGGCAGGAGTGTAAACTCGAACAGAGACACTTGGGGGAAGAGAGTTTGCAGCTGGGGAAGTGAGATCTGGTCTCTCAGGGAGGGAGGGGACTGGTCCTCGAAGTAGCAAAAAGCATCCGAATGTCTGGGACGTTGCCTGATCATGCCCAAGGAGCCCAGGTCTTTTGCATCCCAGGTGCTGAGCTCCCCCTTCAGACGCAGGCGAGCGACTCCCCTCGCTAGAGTGTCCATACTTGCCAAATGTAGGTGTTTTGCTTGTTACAGGTAATATCGTTCCATTTCTTAAAATCTAGAAGGCAAAAACAGAACACACTGGGGCAGGGGAAGGGCAAGTCGGGGCCATTCCTGCCCTTACAGTGACCCCCCCCTCCCCCATTGCACCCTGCTGAGAGACAACCCCACAGCTCCTGTGGCAGGAGGCTGTGAGGATGAGGAGGCTGAAGGTGTAAGGCCCATGTGCCTCAGACAGGGACAGGTTTCCCACTCGCTCTCTGAGGGACGCAGAGAGTCAGCGTGACAGTGGAAGACCCTCTTCTATTGTGTTGGAATGTGTCTGATGACGAGCACAACGGGGCCTCTTGGTGCTAGGTGCTGTGTCCATACACACACTGACAGACAATCCCTGCCCAGAGAGCGCACAGTCTAAATAGACAAGAGTGGCTGGGAAGGGAAACTGAGGCCCAGAGTGGAGAAGTGACTTGCCCGAGGTCACTTCCAGCAGCTCAGTGGAAGGGCTGGGAATAGAAGCCAGGTCTCTGGAGTCAGAGTCCCGTACCTGTCCACTAGACCACGCTGCTGCCTTCTCAATCTGCGACTGCTGTTACCCACCCATCCCCCCCCAACACCCCTCAAAAGGCCAGAAAGGAGAGCGTTGAGAGCCCTGGCTAGGTGCCAGCAGGGAGACAAGCTCAGGAAGTGTGACACCAGCTCGCTCTGTGCTGAATGAGCCGGCCCTACCTCCAATCTCCTGCACATCTGGGTTTGTGTCGTGGCCCCGGGGCAGCATCTCTCCCAAGGGACAGCACAAAGGATTCTGGCTGGTGAATCTTGCCCATATGCTCAGGGTTTAGCTGATCGCCATATTTGGGGTAGGCAGATTGGAAGAGGCCGTGGAGGTTTTTTGCCTTCCTCTGTAGCATGGGGCACGGGTCACTTGCTGGAGGATTCTCTGCTCCTTGAAGTCTTTAAACCACGATTTGAGGACTTCAATAGCTCAGACATAGGTGAGAGGTTTTTCGCAGGAGTGGGTGGGTGAGATTCTGTGGCCTGCGCTGTGCAGGAGGTCGGACTAGATGATCATAATGGTCCCTCTGACCTTAGAATCTCTGAATCTATGAATTGCTGTGAACTTCACCCTTTCTCCCGTTTGCAGTGCCACAGAGCCCTGGGAGCGTTATTCAGAAATGGTACCCACACTGGCTTTGCAAATTTTTCACTTTAACGATTTGCTGAGTGTGTGATTGGTCATGCAGGTCACATGGCATTGCTCCCGCTCCATGATTGATGAATGACTCTTTTTCAGTAGGAGATAATGGAAAAGCAAATCCTGCCCAGTGTGAGGTTGAGGGAAGGAGCATTCGTGCCAACGCTCCTGAACACTCAGACTCAGGAGCATCTGAGGCTGGGCGAGTCACGTGACCAGCATGGCCCATGAACAATGATCGGGGGAGAGCCGTATCCGTCTGTATCCACAAAAACAACCAGGAGTCCGGTGGCACCTTAAAGACTAACAGATTTATTTGGGCAGAAGCTTTCGTGGGTAAAAACCCCACTTCTTCAGATGCATGGAGTGAAAGTTACAGATGCAGACATAAATATACTGGCACATGAAGAGAAGGGAGTTACCTCACATGCGGAGAACCAGTGTTGACAGGGCCAATTCAATCAGGGTGGATGTAGTCCACTCCCAACAATAGATGAGGAGGTGTCAATTCCAGGAGAGGCAAAGCTGCTTTTGTAATGAGCCAGCCACTCCCAGTCCCTATTCAAGCCCAAATTAATGGTGTTTAATTTGCAAATGAATTTTAGTTCTGCTGTTTCTCTTTGAAATCTGTTTCTGAAGTTTTTTTGTTCAAGTACAGCTACTTTCAAATCTGTTATTGAGCGTCCAGGAAGATTGAAATGTTCTCCTACTGGTTTTTGAATGTTATAATTCTTGACGTCTGATTTGTGTCCATTTATTCTTTTACGTAGGGACTGTCCGGTCTGGCCAATGTACATGGCAGAGGGGCATTGCTGGCACAGGATGGCATATATCACATTGGTGGATGTGCAGGTGAAGGAGCCTCTGATGGTGTGGCTGATGTGATTAGGCCCTATGATGGTGTCCCCTGAATAGATATGTGGACACAGTTGGCAACGGGCTTTGTTGCAAGGATAGGTTCCTGGGTTAGTGGTTCTGTTGTGTGGTGTGTGGTTGCTGGTGAGTATTTGCTTCAGGTTGGGGGGCTGTCTGTAAGCAAGGACTGGCCTGTCTCCCAAGGTCTGTGAGAGTGAGGGATCGTTTTCCAGGATAGGCTGTAGATCGTTGGTGATGCACTGGAGAGGTTTTAGCTGGGGGCTGAAGGTGACGGCCAGTGGCGGTCTGTTATTTTCCTTGTGGCGCCTGTCCTGTAGTAGGTGATTTCTGGGTCCTCGCTTACAGGCAGCCCCCGAACCTGAAGCAAATACTCACCAGCAACTACTCCCCACACCACAGAACCACTAACCCAGGAACCAGTCCCTGCAGCAAACCTCGTTGCCCACTCTGTCCCCATATCTACTCATGTGACACCATCAGAGGACCCAGCCACATCAGCCACACCATCAGGGGCTCCTTCACCTGCATGGCTACTAATGTGATATATGCCATCCTCTGACAGCAATGCCCTTCTGCCATGTACATTGGCCAAACCGGACAGTCCCTACATAAAGAATAAATGGACACAAATTGGACATCAGGAATGGTAACACACAAAAGCCAGTGGGAGAACACTTCAATCTTCCTGGACGTTCTGTAACAGATTTAAAGGTAGCTATACTTGAACAAAAAAACTTCAGAACCAGACTTCAAAGAGAAACAGCAGAACTAAAATTCATTTGCAAATTTAACACCATTAATTTGGGCTTGAATAGGGCCTGGGAGTGGCTGGCTTATGACAGAAGCAGCTTTGCCTCTCCTGGAATTGACACCTCCTCATCTATTGTTGGGAGTGGACTACATCCACCCTGACCGAACTGGCCCTGTCAACACTGGTTCTCCACTTATGAGGTAACTCCCTTCTCTTCATGTGCCAGTATATTTATGTCTGCATCTGTAATTTTCACTCCATGCATCTGAAGAAGTGGGGTTTTACCCACGAAAGCTTCTGCCCAAATAAATCTGCTAGTCTTTAAGGTGCCACCGGACTCCTGGTTGTTTTCATGAACAATGAGTCACTCATGAATTAGTGAGTGAGCTTTCCCTATTCACCCAGCTCTCTGTCCTTTTGCCAGCGAATGGGATGAGACCCTCAGCCCCTCTCCGCCCCCCAGGCCACTCCAGCAACACAGATAGCTGGAAGCTGGCTTAAACGGCCAGCTGGGGATTCCTTGTGCGTAGGGAAACCCAGCAGAGACAGCTGCCCTGCCCAGTCCTGGCCCCCGCAGCATAAGGGACAGGCAGGGTGTGGCGGAAGCCACTGAGCTCTGGCCATCCAGGTTGTTACTGCCACAGTCAGAGCAGCCCTGAGGTTGCTCTAAATTGCCCTGGGGCCCAAAGAGCCCCCTGGTTGCCTCCGGAATCAGGGTGGCAAAAGCCACCAAGGCACCAACTGAAGAACCCATGCCCCACCTATGTGGCCCCTAGTGGGCAATTCCTCTGCTCTGGTCTTTCCCTTTAACTGAGCATCTGGGGCCAAATGTACGGCCTGGCCTGCCCCGGACTGGAGCTGAGCCGAGCCTCAACTGGGACGTGTGGGGGAGGAGTTCCCAGGTGAGATGAGGGGATTATCTCTGGAGCGCAGCAGTGTGAGCTGAGAGAGAGAGGCAGGGTGCCTGGACAGGAGGCCATCTCTGCCAGGTCCTGTCTTGGCTCCTTTGTGGGTGAATGTGTGTTTGAGCTGTCTGCTTACCCCTGTAGTTCAGCAGCTCGATACAGTACTCAGCGTTATGCACATTGTTTGGTTCCCCAGGGTTCCAAGCACTGTAATGATACAGCGACCCATCTGTCCACTTCCAGCAATTGTTCTGCAGGGACAGGGAAGAAAGGTTGTGGGGTCCCGGGGAGAAGAGACCTTGGTGATAAGGCACCATAGAAACACCTGAGCCCAACAAAGATGTGCCCTACTCAGGCAGTGAGAGGGAGTCGGGGAAGGTCCGTGGGCAGTGGGTGGGGAGAGGCCAGCTCAGGGGAACAGGCCCTGGAGACCCTGATCCAATAGTAACACTTAGCACATATACTTTACCTTCTGCCTTCCAAGCTCTTTGCCTGAATTAACAAAACTCCTCGTAATGGAACAGAGTCGCTCTAGAGTATGTTCTAGTCCCTAAACCCCATGGGCACAGCCTGCCATGGGGCACTGGTGGTTTTAAGCTGGGTGATCTCATCTTGTTTAAGCAAAAGAAAAGTGCACCTGTGATGGAGATGCTGGTTGGGTCAGGGAATGGGATACAGGGTCTTTTCTCCTGCAGTGGGCTGAGCACCAGTCTGGCCCCAAGTTAGCAGGCCTGGCTAGCTCAGTAGAATCAGAGAAGGGGACATGGGGCCTTTCACCTCTAGGGGTGCTGGCTCTGGCTTTGGGAGTCAGAGTACTAGATCCAATCTCTTTCCAGGCCAGGGGGAGCTAGATGGATGAGGAGACTAGAAAATGGGATACAGAGCCTCACACATTTCCGGCTCTGGGTTCAATCCAGCCTCAGGTCTGAGGAATCATTACCTGTTTGATCATGGATAAATTCATGGAGGTTAAGTCCATTAATGGCTATTAGCCAGGATGGGTAAGGAATGGGTGTCCCTAGCCTCTGTTTGTCCGAGGGTGGAGATGGATGGCAGGAGAGAGATCACTTGATCATCACCTGTTAGGTTCACTCCCTCTGGGGCACCTGGCATTGGCCACTGTCAGTAGACAGGATACTGGGCTGGATGGACCTTTGGTCTGACCCTGTGTCATAAATATAAAGGGAAGGGTAACCACCTTTCTGTATACAGTGCAATAAAATCCCTCCTGGCCAGAGGCAAAACCTTTCACCTGTAAAGGGTTAAGAAGCTAAGAGAACCTCGCTGGCACCTGACCCAAAATGGCCAATGAGGGGACAAGATACTTTCAAATCTGGAGGGGAGGGGGGACAAAGGGTTCGTCTTCCTGTGTGATGCTTTTGCCGGGAACAGATCAGGAATGCAGCCTTACAACTCCTGTTAAGTTAGTAAGTAATCTAGCTGGAACATGCATTAGATTTCCTTTTGTTTAATGGCTGGTAAAATAAGCTGTGCTGGATGAAGTGTATATTCCTGTTTTTTGTGTCTTTTGTAACTTAAGGTTTTGCCTAGAGGGATTCTCTATGTTTTGAATCTGATTACCCTGTAAGGTATTTCCCATCCTGATTTTACAGAGGTGATTCTTTTACCTTTTCTTTAATTAAAATTCTTCTTTCAAGAACCTGATTGATTTTTCATTGTTCTTAAGGTCCAAGGGTTTGGGTCTGTGTTCACCTGTACCAGTTGGTGAGGATTATTATCAAGCCTTCCCAGGAAAGGGGGCATAGGGCTTGGGGGGATA